>NC_080028.1:108927581-113927581 GCF_030020395.1 Manis pentadactyla | reverse complement strand
CCAAGAGGTGGTCAAAGAGGAAGGGTATGTAGGGGAAAGCCCCAGTCTTTCTGTGTTTCTCCTTTATTCACACATCACTATCATACCACACTTCTAGCCAGATGATGTAGGACTTTTATACTCCAGCAAGCAATTCACTGTGACACCAAACGGGTGTCCTACAATTTAATTTAGTTCTGACACCATCCACCTGCAGATAGCATCAGATCCCAAAGGTTAAGGGCTCAGTCCCACAAGACTAGTTCCACCCCACTTTAGATGTGAGTCTCAAGTCCACATTGTCACCTGGACTTACCAATTGGCAGTTAAATGTGAAGTTTCCACACCTCCTTCTTAGGTTTGATTAATTTCCTAGAGCTCAGGAAAATTCCTTACTTCTAACAGTTTACTAGAGGATATGATAAAGAATACAGAAGAACAGCCAGTTGAAGAGCTATATAGACAGTGGTCCCAAGCACAGGAACTTCCTTCCCTGTAGAGCTGAGGTGGATCACCATCCCACTATGTGGATGTGGAAGCTCCCTGAACCTAATACTGGTGGGGTTTTTGTAGACACTTAATCATGCAGGCATGACTGGTCATGAACCCCATTCCCAGCTCCTCTCCCCTCTCTGGAGACTTGGGGGTGGAGCTAAAATCCCAGTCCCTGATCATGGCGTGGTCACGCTGGTGACCAGCCAAACCCAGAAGCCACCCAGAAGCCACCTCAAGTCCCCTCATTGAAACAAAATAGGCTTGCAGAGCTCTTGGCACTTGGGAATTTATAAGGGTTTTAGAGCTCTGTGCTAGAAGCTGGGGGTAGGTACCTATATATATTTTTTCTGTTATCTCAGAAAAGGCAATGCAAATGAATACAAATATTCATAGTCAATATGGCATTCTGTGTGTGTGACTGTAAGCTCTTCAAAAGCTAGAGCATCGAGTGTAAATAGGAAGATAAAGATGAAGAGGTGAGTGGAGATCTCCATTAAGTCCTTACATAATGAGAATTCGATGTCTCATTTTTGACTAAGTACAGTACAAACACACTAAAAGGTAGGTATTATTATCCCTCAGTTCATAGCAGAGGAACATGAACTTGAGGTTAAGTAACTTATGAAAGGTCATAAAACCAGTAACACCTAGAAGGGCCAGAACTCACCCTAGGCCATTTAAGAATATTTAAGGAATGCTGTGCTTCTGGGAATCACCTTCCAAACAAACTACTTGTACTCAATTACTTATCTTACAGCTACTTTAAAGAAATGTCAGACTTGGAAAGAAAGGCTAGTATAGATGAAAAGTTGATGTAAAGAAGCAAATATATAATGTGCTTATGCACACATAAGAGATCCATAAGTGATTATTTTTTTTATCTTAGAACTTCCTTCTTTTTTTGCCTCCTTTCCTAGAATGTAATCTCCTTGAGAAGACTTTGTCTGCATTTTTTCTGAATGGTGTCTGAACTTAGAACAGTGAACAGAGCATATTTGTTGAATAAGTGGATTAATACATCTTAAACACAAGAAAATCCAGAATTTGGGACTATAAAGATATCAAATAGACTTCGTTATTTTCTCCAAAATCAGTTCTTTTTAAGTATCATCAATATACAATCTTATATTGTTTTGAAGTACACAACACAGTGGTTCAAAAGTTACTCATATTATTAAATCCTTCCCCCCAATAGTGCAGTGTCAGTATAGGAAGTTGTTAGAGAATCATTGCCTTTATTCTCCAATCTGTACTACCATCCCCATGACCAACTTATATTGAGATTGGGAATTTTTGTGACTTTAATTCCCTTTACCCTCCTCACCCAACCCCAACCCTTCCTGCATGGTAACCACCAGTCCCTGTTCAGTGTCAATGAGTTTTACTGCTATTCTGTTCATTTTGTTTTGTTTTTATATTCTACAAAGAAGTGAAGTCATATGATATTTGTCTTTCTGCACCTGGCTTATTTCACTTAGCATAAAACCCAATAGATGCATCTGTGTTGTCACAAATTGCAGGGTTTCTTTTTTAATGGCTGAATAATATTCCATTGTGTATATGTACCACTTCTTCTTTATCCATCATCTATTGATAGACACTTAGGTTGCTTCCATAGCTTGTTTATATGTACCTAATAGTAATAAACATAGGGATGTAAATATCTTTTTGAATCAGGGATTTTGTTTTTTTAGGCAAATTCCTAGAAGTAGAATTATTGGGTCATATGATATTTCAATTTTTAGTTTTTTAAGGAACTGTCATACTGCTTTCCACAGTGGCTGCATCAGTTTACATACCTACCAATAGTGTATGGGGGTTCCCTTTTCTCCACATCTTAGCCGAAACTTGTTATTCCTTGTCTAGTGGCCATTCTGACTGGTATGAGGTTTATATCTCATTATAGTTGTGCTTTGATTTTCCCTGATGATTAGCAATGTGGAGAACTTTTCATGTGCCTCTTGACCATCTGTATTTTTCTCTGGAAAAATTCTCTTCCAGTCCTCTGCCCATTTTTTAACTGAGTTATTTGTTTTTTTTTGGTTTTGAGGTGTATGAGTTCCTTATGTATTTTGTATGTTAATGCTTTATCAGGTAAATCATTTATGAATATATTCTCCCATACTGTAGGTTGCCTCTTTGTTCTGCTCATGGCGTCCTTTATTGTACAGAAGATTTTTAGTCTGATGTGCCACTTGTTCATTTCTGATTTTGTTTCCCTTGCCCAAGGAGATGTGTCCAGGAAAATATTGCTCATGTTAATGTTCAAGAGAGATTTGCCTGTTTTCTACTATTAGTTATATGGTTTCATATCTTACATGTAGGTCTTCAATCTATTTTGAGTTTACTTTTGGGTATGGACTTAGACAGTAACTCCATTTCATTCTCTTGAATGTAGCTGTCCAGTTCTTCCAACACCAGGTATTGAAGAGACTGTCTTTTCCCCACTGTATATTCATGTCTCCTTTATTGTATATTAATTGACCACATGTGAATGAGTTTATATCTGGGCTCTCTCTTCTATTGATCTATGGGTCTGTTCTTGTGCCAGTACCATACTATTTTTATTACTTTATCTTTGTAGTATAGCTTGAAGTCAGTGAGTGTCATACCCCAAGCTTTGTTCTTTCTGAGGATTGTTTTATCTATTCAGGGTCTTTTGTAGTTCCATATGAATTTCACTGTTATTTGCTGTAGGTCATTGGAAATTTGATACAGATTGTATTGAATCTGTAAATTGCTTTGGGCAGGATGGCCATTTTGATGATGTTAATTCTTCCTATCCATGAGCATGGGGTAGATTTCCATTTATTGGTGTCTTCTGTAATTACTCTCATGAGTGTCTTATAGTTTTCAGAGTACAGGTCTTTCAACTCTGTGGTTATGTTTATTCCTAGGTAGTTTATTCTTTTTGATGCAGTGGTAAATGGATTTGTTTTCATGATTTCTCTTTCTGCTAGTTTGTTATTAGTATATAAGAACACAACAGATTTTGGTGTATTGATTTTATATCTTACAACTTTGCTGAATCTAGTTATTAGTTATCATAGTTTTTTTGGTGGGGTCTTTAGGATGTTTCAGTATGTAATGTCATGTCATCTGCAAATAGTGACAATCTAACTTCTTCCTTACTAATTTGGATGCATTTTTTTCCTTTATCTTGTCTAGGACATCCAGTACAATGTTGAATAAAAGTGGTGAGAGTGGACATCATTTTATTCAAGGGAAGGCTTTCAGTTTTTCACCATTGTGTATCGTATTAACTGTGGGTTTGTCATATATGGCCTTTATTATGTTGAAGTACATACCCTCTATAGCCATTTATTTTAGTTTTTATCATGAATGGATGTCAAATTTGGTCAAATGATTTTTCAGCATTTATTGAGATGATCATGTGGTTTTTATCCTTCTTTTTATTAATGTGATATATTATGTTGATTTATTTATGAATATTGGACCATGCTTGCTTCCCTAGAACAAGTCTCACTTGGCTGTGATGGATGAACCCTTTGATACATTGTTTAATTTGGTTTGCTAAGATTTTATTGAGGATTTTTGCATCTGTAGTTATCAGAGATATTAGTGTGTAATTTTTTGTGTAGTGTCTTTGTCTTTTTTTGGTATTACAGTGATGCTGGCCTCATAGAATTAGTCTAGAAGTATTTCCTCCTCTTCTACTTTTTGGAATACACTAAGAAGGATGTGTATTATCTCTTTAAATGTTTGGTAGAATTCAGCTGTGAAGCCATCTGGTTCCAGATTTTTGTTGGGACTTTTTTGATTACCAATTGAATTTCATTACTGGTAACTATTCTGTTCAGATTTTCTGTTTCTTCCTGGGTCAGTCTTGGAAGGTATTATTTTTCTAGGCATTTGTCCATTTCTTCTAGGTTGTCCAATTTATTGGCATGTCACTTTTCATAGAATTCTCTTATAATTCTTAGTATTTTTGTGGGATCTGTTGTGACTATACCTTTTTCATTACTGATTTTATTTGTGTACTCTCTCTTTTTTTGTTGATATATCTTCCAAGGTGGTAGTCTGTTTTGTTTATTTTCTCAAAGAACCATAACTTGGTTTTGTTGAATTTTTTCTATTTTTTCTCTATTTTATTTATTTCTGCTCTGATATTTATTATGTCTCTACTTCTACTAATTTGAGTTTCATTGTTCTTTGTTTTCTAGTTCCTTTAATTGTGAGCTTAGACTAGTTATTTGGGGTTTTTCTTGTTCCTTGAAGTAGGCCAGTACTGCTATATATTTCCCTCATAGAATTGCTTTAGGGACATCCCACAAACTTTGGACTGTGAATGTTTGTTTTTTTTTCTCTCCATGTATTGCTTGATTTCTGTTTTGATTTGTTTATTGATCCATTGATTATTTAGAAGTATGCTGATTAGCCTTCATGTGTTTGTGGGCTGTTTTGCTTTCTCTGTGTAATTTATTTCTGTTTTCATACCATTGTGTTCTGAGAAGCTGCTTGATACAATTTCAATCTTCTTAAATTTATTGAAGATCTTTTTGTGGCCTAGTATGTGATCTATTCTGGAGAATGTTCCATGTACACTTGAGAGAAATGTGTATCCTGCTGCTTTTGGGTGGACAGTTCTGTAGAAATCTGTTAAATCCATCTGATCTAATGTGTTGTTCAGTGCCTCTGTTTCCTTATTTACTGTCTGGTTGATTTGTCTATTGATGTGAGTGGTGTGTGTCTTACAAGAATGAGTTCTAGTGTATTTCCCCCTTTATTCTGTTAGTATTTGTCTTGCTTATTTAGGTTATCCTATGTTGGGTGCATAGGTATTTATAAAGGTTATATCCTCTTGTGGACTGACCCCTTCATCATTATGTAATGTCCTCTTGTTACTTTCTTTGTTTTTGAAATGTATTTTGTCTGATAAAAGTACTGCTACTCCTTCTTTATTCTCCCTATTATTTTCATGAAATATCTTTTTCCATCCATTCACTTTCTGTCTGAGTATGTCTTTGAAATGAGTCTCTTGTAGGCAGCATATAGATGTATGGTTTTTTAAATTCATTCTGCCACTCTATGTCTTTTAAGTCATGCATTCAGTCCATTTACATTTAAGGTAATTATTGACAGATATGTACTTTTGCCATTTTATTAATTATTATCTGGTTGTTTTTGTAGTTCCTGTCTTTTCCTTTCTTCCTCTCTTATACTCTTGTTATTTGATGGTTTTCTTTAGAGTTTTGATTGGACTTCTCTTTTTAAATTTTTTGTTTATCTAAAATCAGCTTTAGGTTTGTGGTCACCATAAGGTTCATGGATAGCTTCCTAACTATATCACAATCTATATTAAGTTGATGACCACTCTGTTTCAAACACAATCTAAAAATACTTCTTACTTATTGTTTCCTCCTCCACACTTTATGTATTAGATATCATAATCTGTACTTTTTACGAGTTATTGGTTTTACTGCTTTTGTTTGGCCTTATTTTGTTTTTATTTCATACTTGCTTGGTAATTGATTGGTCTACTACCTTTACTGTGGGTTTATTTTCACTGGTGAAAACTGTTTAGGCTTAAGAACATTTTCATCTAAGAAGTCCCTTTAACATACCCTGTAATGCTGGTTTAGTGGCTATAAATTCCTTCAGCCTTCATTTATGTGGGAAATATTTAGTCTCTCCTTCCAATTTGAATGATAATCTTGCTAGGTAGATTCTTGGTTTAAGGCCCTTCTGTTTCAATATATGAAATATTTCATGCCACTCCCTCTGGCCTATAAAATTTCTGCTGAGAAGTCTGATGATAGCCTAATAGTGTTTCCCTTATAAGGAATGATTTTTCTCTCTCTGGCTGCCTTCAATATCTTCTCCTTATACTTTATCTTTGCCATTTTAATTATTATATGTCTTGGTGTTGTCTTCCTGGGGTTCCTTTTGTTAAGAGCTCTCTGAGCTTCCAGGATCTGGGTGTCTATTTTATTCCCCAGATTAGGGAAATTTTTAACAATTATTTCTTCAAAGAGACTTTCTACCCTTTTGTCTCTCTCTTCTCTTTCTAGTATCCCTATTATGTGAATATTGTTTCATTTGGAATTGTCACACAGTTCTCTTTACATCCTTTCATTTCTGGAGATTGTTTTATCTCTCTGTTCCTCAGCTTCATTGTTTTCCTGTTTGCTAATTTCACTTCATGGATTGTCTGCTCTACCTGCAGCAATCTATTACTCATTCCCTCCATTGTATATTTCATTTCAATTACTGTTTTCTTCAGCTTTGAATGTCTCTTTTTCAACTCTTCTATCTCTGTTTTAGTCCTCCCTGAGATCATCAATAGTTTTCTGCAGATCAGTGAGCATATTTATTACTGTTATTTTGAAATCTTTATCAAGAAGATTGGTGATCCGCATTTCATTTAGCCCTCTTTATGGTGTCTTATCTTGTACTTTTGTTTGGAACATATTCCTTTGCTCCTCATTTTGTCAGCACTTCTGTGTTTCATCCTTTGTATTAGATGGGTCTACTATGCTTCCTGGTCTAGAGAGTAATGACTTTGTGAGGAAGATGTCCTGTAGTGTCCAGAATCTCAAGACTCTCCTTTCCAGTACTTGGTTCTCCTTTGTCATGGAGTCCCAGTTACTGCTGGTGAGCTGTAGGCTGCGCCACCTCCCTGTCTGTTTGCCAGTAGTAGTGTATCTTTGTCTACTGAAGAAGGCAGTTTCCCTCAGCTGGCCCAATGTGAGAAGAGCAGGGGCACTTCTGCTGGGATCATTGTGGACAGGACACCCTTTGCCTGCCCAGCAGTGGTTGTGGTGCTGCTGGGCTAATGGGGTGAGCAGCATGGCTACACAGTTCTGGGATGTTCGTGCAGCTCCAATGTGGTGGCAGGGCACATAGGCATATGGTCACAATGTGTGAGCAAGTATGCAGTACACTGGTCTGGCCACCCTTGAGGAAGGAGCACTCGGAGTTGGCTATGTCCAGTGCCTGTCTTTTGGAGCAGAAACAGAGGCAAGAAAGTTGGGAAAGCTTCCCTCTGCCTCCATGCAGTGAAGTCTGATGCTTCTGGGTCAATTGGGTGGGTAGGTTTTCAGAGAAGCACCTTACAGCTGAGCCACCAGTGAGGGGAATGGAGCATTTGGGGGCTTCCACAAGTGCCCAACCTGTTAGACCCAGCAGGGCTGATGATGTGTCTTCCACCAGCCCTTTCTCCTGTAGAGAGAGCTGTCCACTTCTTGCCACTCTAGCACCCCTCCTACTGCTGGAAAACCTTTAAACCACCACCCCTGTTTTGTGTCTCAGTGGGACCATGGGAATATGCCTGTCCTCCACAAGTGACTAGAGTTTCAGCCTCATAGAGTGCTCCAGCTCTTCCTGGTGTCCAGCCCTGCTAATCACCAGAATCCAGTGCAGTGTGGACTCGTGAACCCAGAGCAGATCTCCAGGTCTAGGTGTGCAGAGTCCCCTCCCCATTCTGTTCTTCCTACTTCCACTTGTGTGCTGAGGACCCAGTTGATCACAGCTCTTGCCACTTCACCCTTCTCTGTGTGGTCCTCGCTCCTTCCCCAGGTGCAGGTGGTATGCTCAGCAGTCCTCAGGTTGTTTTCAGGGTTAGTTGTATTTTCTGTAGTTGCTTCCTTGGTGTGTGTGTGCTGGGAGAAGTTTCTGCCGTACCTTCCTATTCTGCCATCTTCTCCCCCTTCTCATTTCTCTTAAGAATTACATGTTTCTGTTTATCTCCTGACATCTTAAGTCTTCAAGGGATCAACTATCACTGATGTTTTAACTTTCTTTTAAAAAGAATATCTTACGTCATTTGAACAGCTCAATCTTTTCTTTTCAAAAATGACTTATGTTTTCTATACCCTAGACCTGGAAGTTCTTCCCCCAGCTATCCATGTTGCCGCCTCACTCTCAGCTTCAGGCCTCTACTCAGGAATCACCTAACTCCTAATTAAACTTCACCTCACATACACTTCCCTTTTTTAATTTTCCCTTTTTGCAATTTAAAATATATTATATTTATTGTTGTTTATAGTTTCTTTCCCCAAACAAAAATGAAAGTTTATTGGGGGAAGAATTTCTGCTTTCCCCTCTCCCCACCTGGTTGTATTTCTCTAATGCCTGGTTCATCACCAGTACCCGAAGAATATTTGTGAAATGAATGAATCTCTTCATGCCATCAGAGAAAACAATTGTTCATAGGAAAGGGGATAGGAGAGAGTTGGAATAGAGGGTAGGATCCCAGAGATAATCTGATAGAAAAAAGGAATGAGGACCTTTAAGTTTTCTAGACTGGAAGACTGACCACCACAACCACCACTAGTCCAGTATATGGGATCAGAGCTTTTCAGAGATTGATAAGGTCCAAAAATGATCTCACAGAGGCAAAGTAAAGAACAATGCTTGGAATATTTACTTGGAAATATAATGGATTTGGGAGTGCCTAGAAGCCGTGGGTCAGGCTGTCAGAATCTCAATGAGCAATCAGATATAAATAAAGGTCAAGACAGAGCAATTAGCCAGAAAGCAAGAAGAATACAGATGCCAGAATTTTATTTGAAGCACTTTAGCATATTTAGTCACCTGTTATTCTTCCATCTTCTTCCAGATACATTTTTCCATGGGAATAGTAAACAACCCATTGAACTCTAGGAGAGTTTCTGCTCTTCCATATACCTGAAAAGTTTCTCTCATTGCTCTCTTGTGCATTCTCGGTCATCTTCCAAAAGCCCTACTTAGGTACTGCATGTGCTGTGTGGCTTTCCATGTCATGTGCTCTGTTTACAAAGACACTTTTAGTTGAAAGTGACAGAAAACCAATTGACACATGTTTGAACACAAGGGGGAAATTTTTGGTTAATATTACTGAAAGTTTTGGGGTAAAGATGATTTAGGAATGGCTGGAGTCAAAAAGTAGAAGCAATTCATCAGGTCTCCATCTATTTCTCCATGAACTGATGGCAAATGGCATCCTGATAATATCCTACCAGCTTGCCTCCCATAGTAGAAAGAAAAATATTTCCCCAACCTTCTGCCAGAAATGTCTCAAGGAATACTGATTGCACTGGCTTGGGTCACGTGCCACACATTTTCCATGAGCTCTGGCTCCTGATTGACAGTATCTCTAGGATTAGAACAGGGAAGGAAAATTCCCCAGTGAAAATGAAAGATGTTGTTCCCAAAAAGAATATGAAGGTATGCAAGGCATTTAAAAATAAATGTCAGCAAACACTTGACAAATCACAGTTCATCAGTTAAAATTATTGTGGAAAGTTCATCTTGACCAGAGTTCCATAGGCTTTCAGTGAATTGATAGGCTGCAAATGTATGCAAACTCCACCAATATATGAGTCTCTCCAGGGAGGAGCCTATACTTTAATGAGGATTAAATAGGATTAATAGGATTCCAGAGTGGGTGGGTAGCAGTACGTGGAAAGGAAATGCTGCCTTCCCATTCCCACCCACCCTTAACTTCCCCTGACTTCTTGGAGCCCAAATGCAAAGCTATGTGAGGCAATGTGACAGAGTAGAAAGTATAAAGATAAGGAGTTAACTTTCATTTGATTCTGACTTAGTTCTTAATAAACTCTCTTGATTTTACTTTAATCACTTGTTAAGGGTAGATCATAAAACCTATTTTGCAGATTAAAATAGTTTAGCACAGTGCTTAGCTCATAGTTGGTTTCCAGTACTTTCTTGCAGTTATACCACATTGGGGGTATGAGACAAATACTGCCCGAATGTGATTCTTATTTTTGGTAGGTCATGACATTTAGCATGGGATTTGGGATAGTTTGGTATTCCAGAAAAGTTACTTGGCCCTCCCTCCAGCAGCATTTCCAATCAGTGAGGACCCAGGGAATGTTTTGGGGCTATCCGCTATTTTTTCATTCCATTTGCGATTACGAGCTAGATCTCAAGCCATCTCCTGCATTCACTTCATAAGCCAGATGGAAGAATTCCCTCAAGAGTGATAAATCAAAAACTCAGGAGACCAAGAGATCTCTGAAATAAAAGTGTTTATTTTGTCTCTTTATATGCTAACTAGAAAAAGGACTGAGTCTGGGACAGGAAGTTTATGCTTCACCAGCAGAAAAGGCAGTTAACAGAAACAGTTTGTCTGCCAGACTCAAGAAACAGGGCACATTTATGAGGGGCTCTCAAGGAAACAAGGTTTGTTAATTCATATTGGCTACAGACAAAGAAGGTGGGCTAACCCCAAAGCAGGGAAATTTGGGAGATAGGTGGTTAGTCTATAGAGAAGGCTTGTCGGTTGGTTATCGATGATGGGCAAGCACCGTTCATGTGCAAGAGGGATGCAATGGTCCTGGGACCTTCTAAGTAATTGTTGGAATGACTACACCCAGGAACATGGAGTCTCTGGTTAGCTACAGCTCATGACTATTGTCTTATTACCTTTCCTTTTCTCTCTCTCCTCCCATGCTCCAATCCTTATTTCACTTAATTTTAGGACATCTCAAGCACCTTATCATGTGCTACTTTCAGCCCCAGTGATTTCTAGGTGAGCTTCTCCACCCTTTTGAACACTTTGAAAGAGTGAGCCTAGCTCCTAGAGTTGCATCCATGGGAGACAACCTCTCACTTTGCTCACCGTGAAAGTAAGAATCAAGATTATTAACGTCTACATTAAATCAGATGCTGAAAGCATTTCTTTCATAACTACCCAGGATAATTTGTTATTGGGCAAAAATAGAGTCAATTCATATTAGAGTGGTAGAGAATATAGAGTATTGTATATTCTCCTCTTTCAAAAATCTACTTTGGGGAATTGCTTTTTTTAAAAAAAGGAAGACTTTCCATGTTAGCGATTGAAACTTAGGTCCTTCTTAGATTTTTCATGTATATACATTGTGAAAAACTTAAAGTTTGTCATTTTTTAACGTGGTGGCACAATTATATTTGCATATGGTGTTTTCCATATGAATCTGATATTTTGACTTTTTTTATTAAGGACATTAATTCATCCTTTTACTTAGTCATTCAGTAAACCTTTATAGATGGCCTGCTTTCTTTTAGGGAATAGGATGTATTTGAAATTTACCTGAATTACTAAGAAAATCGAAATTATTCTGTAAACTGAGAGTTAAATTTGGTGTTAAAATATTTTTAAAAAATGTCTCTCTTCACTTCTGAGTAGATTAAATAATGAAAGAGATGTATAGAATTTTTAAATTTATTGTTACCTTTGTTTTAACATTGTTAAGTTATGGGTGTTAATGGAATATTAGCACACAATACTTGAATTTTTTAAAGCTCATAATAAAATTTAATTATGTATTAATGGTATTATAATATTGTTTTATGCAAAAGACAAGATGTTAAGAATGAATGTAAAAATGCTATATCCAGGGACCATTTCATTCTTGTTGTTCCTTTGATGTAATTCATTTCTATGCTAATTAACATAAGAGGCATTCCTCTGAAGGTTCCCAAACACTCAAAATCATTATCTTTTGTTGTTTCTGAATGAATTCGGTTTACATTCTTTATTTTTCCATATCCGTTCAGTATTTAATTCAACACACTTTGATTGAACTGCCTGTATATAATAATAGGTGTTGCTTCCTATGAACATGTTGTTTTCAATAAAGTATTCCTTTTAAAATTACTTTCCTATGAGATATTATTAGGATGTCTGCTAAGGAAACAAGCCAAGTGAGTAAGTAAATAAAGGAATTAAACATTATATTTTAATGAATGAAATACACACAAAAATAAGGAGGGAGATGTCATAATAAGTGCTTGATGACAAGGTACATTCTCTTTGAGGAGTGGTTTCAGCTGTTCTGAAAGCTGAAGTTATGTCAGCTGTGGTCTGAGCTGGGGAAAAATGTTTCAGGAAGGAAAATAAAGATGCCAGTTTAGGGTGGAAAAGACCCAGATATATTTGAGGGACAGGAAAGAGGCCATGTGGCTAAGGGGATCATGTAGGATGATATAGAACGTGTGAAGAAGTTTAAATTTATGCTAAATATGTTCGGAAAGCTAAGGTTCTTTAGAAAGCTGAGGAGTGACATAACTTAAGTTTAAAAGATGAAATCTGGCTGTTTTGTGGATGAAAGATTGTATATGGCCAAAAATGGGCGCAAGAGAGCCAGTTATTAGGTGACTGCATTCCGTAAAAGAAGAGCATTTACAGAATCGTTCTTCACTGTGAAGCGATGCACTTACAAAACGATGTCATGTGCAAACGCCGGAGGTCATATGCAGCACCGCCTGATCTCGTGAACATGTGGTGGTGGATCTGGGCAAACAATGGCAGGCAGCAAGATAAGCCCCAACCTACTGGTGTCTTTTGTTTATTTGGTGATTATTGGTCTGTGTGACATACTAGTCTCATAATTTCAACATAAGTTTTTTATGATCACTGTTTATTCTGTATTAAATACTGTGAATATTGATTTCCCTTAGAGCCAATACTGATTTAATATCTGAGTTGATAATACAAAATTTGCCATGAAATAAAAAATTACAGTATTAGTGTCTTGTAAAAAACTTTCAAAATAATATGTATACATAGCAAATATATTTTTAAAACATCATTTTTAAATTGCTAGAATGCTGTTTTCTACTCTGTATCTAAGATCACTTAAACTAAACGTATCTGAGATATTTTTTAGTTGAAAGTATAACGTCTGTGAAACAACTGAAAATTTGCAAGGATTTATTTTTGCCTTCCGAGAATTTGTTTTTTTGTAAATTAACTATATTTGGACTAGCAGTGCTAAGATAATGGCCCTTAAAACATAATGACAGTAAGAATAATTTAATTTGAAGTGCTCATGAGAGTGCCGCAAAATTATTTTTCAGCTTATGTATTTGCTTGTTTTAAAATTGCAGCTGTGCTATTTCTTAGTACAAATGAATGTGCTCATAATTAGTCTTCACCCTTCAATCTTTTCACTCATGTTTTTTTATACTGTAAAAATAGAGACCAATATGAATTCTATCACACTTCACAAATTAATTTAAAAAATAATTTCTGAATTAATAACACATGGATCATGCCATTGATTCACATACATTTTCCAACTAGAATATATTTCTTAATTTCACATTCCTATAAATATTTTAAATATTCAAAATGCTAACCTCAATTTTAATAATATTTTAAATAAGTAAAATTTATTTTCTGATTATTTGTTTGTATTCATTAGTTCTTAATCACATTCAAGTAAATCAGTTCTTTATACTTTATTTTCTGTTTTAGATTTTAAAAGCACAGTACTTTTATTTTGCAGATTGTTGCCTTGCGTGAACAAAATGTTCATATACAAAGAAAAATGGCATCAAGTGAGGGATCCACAGAGTCAGAACATCTTGAAGGGATGGAACCCGGCCAGAAAATCCATGAAAAGGTATGACAAATACAATATACTCTTACGTGGATGGTTACTTGCTGTATCATTTGACAGAAATATGAAATATGAAATCATGTAATAAACAATTTTTGTTTGTTAAAAGTTCATAATGAATTTCCTTTTTACTTTTATTTTGATTCTGTTAAATAATATATGTGTATTTATGCATATGCAGTATATATATTTGAATTCCTCATTACTTGCTATTAACTTAATTCTCTTAAAAATAATTCAATTGCATATGTAATTGAACACATATATAATTGAATAAATATATCTGTATAAATATAGACATACCAATAATATATATCTTGGACTTTTTAAAGTGCAATAACAATAATTTTTATTTATAAGTGGTATTATGTACAATTGGCTACTAAAATGTGGCTTATCACTGCAAACTTTTTTGGTAATCTATTTGACTTAGCATTTTCCATATTTCCCAGGCCCTAGCAGTGCTCTTGTTAATGAGAAATTAAGTAAAAGGATATCTGGAGTAATGGGATGTTTACTGATTTTTAAAAGTCAGTGATTCTGCTTTGGGGTGAGGCTTATACCCAAGCCAAGGAAACCAGCCATCCCTTTGGCCTTTTGTTGTCCTTGAACTACTTGTTACCAGCCCAAGGGGGAGAGGTCAGTTGCTGGTAGGTCTGAAATCAGATAAAGATTATGTAGACATTTACATATCCTGTATAGGAGATTTAGACAATCTCCCGGATGTTTGCTTTTAACAAGTTATATCTTGGGATGGTTAAGCTCCTTAATCATCAAGACTGCATGAATCAGGTCACGGTGTCATTGTGAATATCAAAATGTTTTAAAGCATAGAGATTAAGAAGTGACTGGACCACCAAACAAACAGCACTAGACTTCCTACCAGAAAACAAATTAAGCACTTTTTTTTTACTTATTCAGTTGAAACAAATGGAGGGACTTCTATTAAAGAACCTGGTATCTTGTTTATACTCTAACAAACCATTTGATGTCTAAAACATTCTTATAGTACTTCTAAGGATTGGATAGTACTCATACATATATTTTTTCCTAATATTATTTCTTTAAGACATAACCCCTAACTATCCAAGCATTATAGAATCTAAGACAGTTAATGGCAGATTAATTTTCAGAAACTGGTTACAGAATTAGGATAAGGACCTATGTATAACTGGTGTTTGTCTCTGTTGGACTGCACAGTTAGAGGTGTGTATGTGGAGGATTTTAAGCAGTTGGTAACCTGAAGTACTGGTCTTTAACTTTCTTTGCCTTCTAGTTCATAGAAAAGGTGTTTCAGCTGTGCCATTGCTAACTCACTTCTCTTCATTATCAAAGTAACTAAATATTTCTAAATATTGTAATTCTTGGCATCCATTTTTTTTTCAATTTCCCAGAATTGTAGGAAGAATGATTTCCAAATGCTTTAGAATAATGATACACTAGTATTGTTTCAGATATCATGCTCTTATCTTCTAATGTGAAACTAAAATATGTCATATATATATATTTTTTTTTAATTAAAAAATAAGTAAACCATGTTTCAATTCATATTACTCCTGAGATGATTCAAAAAATACTCTGAAAGTTTAATTTCTGTCACATTTCTTTGCCTGACATTTTTATCCAGCTTTATTGAGATATAATTGACTTATAACATTGTTTAAATTTAAGGCATACAATATGATTATTCGGTATATGTTTATATTATGAAATGATTACCACAGTAAGGTTACTTAACACATTCATGACCTCTGGCTATGCGTGTGTATGTGTGGCGTGTGTCTGGTAAGAATATTTAAGATTTACATTCTCAGCAACTTTCAAGTTTACAATATTGTTAATTATAGTTCCCACACTGTACTTTAGATTGCTATAACTTATTCATATTCTAACTACTGACATTTATTGATAAAGCATGAAATAATATCCTGATAATCATTTTTATCGTTACATAAACATTTCTAAATGACACACATAAACTTTGTAAAGCTCTCTTCTTTTTCAAAATGATGCCCTATAATACGATTATTTAAAGTTTATCAATACTGTTGAATAGCAAATGTTATAAAATTATAACTTAAATCCTAATGCATTATTTTTATTGAGAACCATTTAAAAGTATATTCAGAGAAAAAGGGAACATTATTTTGGGGAGTGTCTATGTAATTAAGGTTATCACCATAGGGTGACTGCAGTGCTAGTGTGTAAATTGTAAAATGGTCTTTGGAAGAAAAACACAGAACTATTGTTAGCTACGATGGAACTGTCAGAAAGTGACTTATAAATCCAAGTCACCAGGATTACCCTTTGTTTAGGGCAGTAAAGTTACTTAAATTACATAGACAGGGTGGGTTATTAGCCGACAGGAGATGTTTTATGTCAGTGGCTTGAGAACTCTGTTGACAAAATAGTTGATAAAAATAGTCTCATAAAAGCACACTCTGTAATAGGCCTTATTACTCACAGAAAAGTTGTATAATTGTTATCAACATTAAAAAAAAACGAAAAGAAACAATAAGCTTAACTGAACAAGTTTAAATGTTTCTATGTGCCATAAATTTGATCAGTTGTTCTAGATCAACATAATATTCACAGCATGATACAACTTTCAGAATAAGTTTTACCTCATTAATAGTTCCGTCCTGGGCTCCATAACTTTCTGTTTTACTTTCAGGAGGGGAGTTAATTTGTGAAATTATTTCAATAAACATGCCTCTCTTATAAAGGAGGTAACAATGTTCCTGTCTCATATATTCTGTACTTGCAGTTAGTTTCTACAGCTGCAAATGTTTGTTAAATAATGTGGGTAAGTAGACTGTTAAACAGTGATTGAGATTCAGAAGACAGAGTCCCTGTAATAAATTTACTAAGAAACTAGAGTGAGAAATAAACATTCCCAAATTAATACTGCAAAACATGGTATTGAAATGATATTAAAATCTAAAGGAGAGACATCCCTGTAATAAATTTACTAAGAAACTAGAGTGAGAAATAAACATTCCCAAATTAATACTGCAAAACATGGTATTGAAATGATATTAAAATCTAAAGGAGAGACATTCATTGTGATGGGTGGTGTTAGAGAGACAGAATTGGAAGAGTGATTTGTTTGAAGTCAGACCTGGATTCAAATCTCTTCTCTGCCAGTTTTACTAGCTGTGTGACCTTACACTTTAACCTCCCTGAGCATCAGATACAGGTAAGTAGTCAAACCTAACTTACAGCTTTGCTGTAAAGAACAGAAACACTGACTATGAGTGACAAAATTCCTGGCCTTTTGATTACAAGCAATAAGTGGGGTGGTTATCATGTTTATTAATACTGTGTTTTCATGGTCATTGATTTTTCAATAAATATTTAGTGGCGACCTTATTGAAGGTGCTAAGAACTAGGTCCTATTCTAGGTGGTTGAGGTGCAATAATGAACAAGACAGATAAGGGTATGGGCTGCAAGCAACCACATAACAGGGAGTGAATATGATCAAAGAGCAAGTGCAAGACAGATAGGGAGGAGGTTAAACAGACATGGCAAGGAAGAACTTTTTTTGGAGGGCTTAAACCAGGACCTGAAAGAGAACAGGGATTCAGCAATATGGAAGAGCTTAGAGAGCATTTGAAGCAAAGGAAACACTAAGTGCAGATGCACCAAGGGTGGCAAAGAGCTTCTTTGGCACATTCTTGGGAAGGAAGGATGACAGGGTAACTTAGAGCCTAGTGGTCAGGGACAAGAGCAGGATGAGGAAGGACAGAGCAGTGAGCAAAGGCCAGATCATTTAACTTCTTGCAAGGAGTCCAGTTTTAGTCTCAGAGCAACAGGGGGACATAGAAATGTTTTCACTGTGAAAGCATCCTGATTAGATTCTTAAAAAAATAGTTTGCACTAAAATTGTATATCCGTTTGTCATTTTTTTCACACATCAGACTTACAAATTAGGTAGAGATTTTCCTTTTCCTAATTTTACAGATCACCAAATGAAGCTTGCTTAGAAAGATTACATGAGTTACTTGACCAGAATAGGACAAGAGCCCTTGGTCTTCTCACCTCCAGACAATATTATGCCATTACATACCTTCAAGCCAGGATGATTTCTCTAGGTTTTACTGTTGATTTTTTAAAAATTCATTCTAACCTAATCTTATTTTTTCTGATCTTTTAGTCTGTCATAATTACACAATTTTTCTAAAATGGATTATTTTATTCTATTCAAGAGTGAGCTTTTTAAAAAGCTCTGTATTTCCTGCAACTGCTCCCTGTTATTTATTTTTTACTTTGAACAGATCCTCCAAGGAAATACCATTCAAAATTTTTGACCGCTACAAATATTGTTCTGAAACATGAGCAAGAGGGGCCCATGACCTAGGTCCAAACTTCAGTGACCCTTGCTCTGGTCTTCTATGTCCCTCTCTTTGGGATGAGGTGAAATTGCACCTCTGAGCCATACCGCCACCCCTTCTTGACCATGTGCCAAGTACCTGGGGAGACTTTCCAACCAAGCAGACATTTGCCTGCTGCCAGGTCCTTTCCAGCTTCACCCAGGAGTAGTATCTAAGCCCGCCTGCACTCTAGTGCTCCCAGTCATGCTTCGAATGAAGGATGGCCAAGGGGTACCTGTTCACTGGCCTTACACAGTTTGAAAGTACTGGTGGGGGGATTGGCTTAAAGATGGCAGTGTGAGAGGTGAGACAGAAACCTTCTCCCAAAACAACATATAATATGAAAATATAGCAAATACAACTAATCCTGAAAGAACAACAGGAAAGGAGGTTGTGACAGGCTGCCTACATCTGGGGAATAAAGCAATCCTCATGGAAAAGGGTCAAGTACCAAAACCATAATCCAGCAGGACCCAAGCCCTTCAGCCACCCCAGCAAAATGGTGGGAGGAAGAGAAATGGAGTGGGGAGGGGGTGGAAGCCTAGGGCTGCTGAACACCCAGCCCTGGAGATCTGCTCTGGGAGCACAAACGTATATTACATGGTACTCTGGAGATTAGTGGGGTTGGAAAGCTAAGACAGGCAGAATACTTGGAGATACTGACATTCCAACTGCTTGTGGAAACAGGTACCCACAACCAGCCACTCTGGGACAAAAGAAAGACATCCCAACATACCTCACACAAACTGTCTCTACAGTGTATTTTGGAGGGACTGCTATAGATGGAAGTGTTCCTAAGGCTAAATAGCTGTAACCAGAGAAAATAAAACCACAGTAAGGAAGTAGACCAATTAATTACTAAGCAAATGCAAAATTAAATCAGCTGCCCCCAAAGTCAGTCAAGGGATAGAAGAAGAGTACAGAATATGACACCTAATATATCAAGAATGGAGGAGGAAGAAAAAGGATGAAAAAGGAAGACCTTTAGATTGTGTTTGTAATAGCATACTAAGTGAGTTAAGTTAGAATATTTGGTAGTAAAGAAGCTACCCTTGAACCTTTGGTAACCACAAATCTAAAGTCTGCAACAGCAATAAGTACATATCTATCAATAATCACCTTAAATGTAAATTGTCTCAATGCACCAATCAAAAGACATACAGTTACTGGATGCATCCATATGCTGCCTATAAGAGACTCACTTCAAACCCAAAGACATACACAGACCAAAAGTGAAGGGATAGAAAAAGATATTTCATGTAATTTATAGGGAGAAAAAAGCAGGAGTTGCAGTGCTTGTATCAGACAAAATAGATTTCAAAACAAAGAACGTAACAAGAGATGAAGAAGGACATTAAATGATGATAAAAGGGTCAGTCTGACAAAGGATGTAACCATTATAAATATCTATGCACCCAAAATAGGAGCACCTAAATATGTAAAAAAAAATACTAACAGAATCAAAGCGGAAAATAGAGTGCAACACATTCATGTTAGGAGACTTCAACACACCACCCACTCCAAAGGACAGATCAACCAGAAAGAAAATAAGTAGGAAGACAAAGGCATTGAACAATATATTAAAACAGATGGACCTAGTGGACATCTATAGAATACTCCATCCAAAAGCAGCAGGATAAACATTCTTCTCAAGTGCACATGGAACATTTTCAAAAAGAGATCATATACTAGGCCACAAAAAAAGCCTAAGTAAATTCAGAAGGATTGAATTTGTACTAACCAGCTTGTCAGACCACAAAGGTATGAAACTAGAAATAAATTATGCAAAGAAAAAAATGCCCACAAACATCATGGAGGCTTAACAACGTGCTACTAAATAACCAAAGGATCAATGACCAAATAAAAACAGAGGTCAGGCAATATATGGAGACAAATGACAACAGTAACTCAACACAGCAAAATCTGTGGGACACAGTGAAGGCCGTGCAAAGAGGGAGGTATAGAGCAATACAGGCCTATCTCAGGAAAGAAGAACAATGCCTTATGAACAGTCTAAACCCACAATTAATGAAACTAGAAAAAGAATAACAAAAAAGACCCAAAGTCAGTAGAAGAGAGACAGAATAAATAACAGAAAATAAATAAATAAATTTGAGAAGAATAAAACAACAGAAACAATTAATGAAAACAGGAACTGGTTCTTTGAGAAAATAAACAAAATAGATAAACCTCTAGCCAGACTTACCAATGAAAAAGGAGAGTCTATACACATAAACAGAATCAGAAATGAGAAAGGAAAAATCACTAAGGACACCACAGAAATACAAAGAATTATGAGAGAATACTATGAAAGTCTATATGCTATCAAACTGGATAACCTAGAAGAAATGGAAAACTCTAGAAAAATACAAACTCCCAAGACTGACCAAGGAAGAAACAGAAAATCTAAACAGACCAATTACCAAGCAATGAAACTTAATCGGCAATCAGAAAACTACTCAAGAACAAAACCGACCAGATGGATTTACCACTGAATTTTATCAGACACTTACAGAAGACATAATACCCATTCTCCTTAAAGTTTTTCAAGAAATAGAAGAAGAGGAAATACTTCCAAACTCATTCTATGAAGCCAGCATCATTCTAATACCAAAACCAGGCAAAGACATCACAAAGAAAGAAAATTACAGACCAATATCCCTGATGAACATAGATGCAAAAATACTCAAGAAAATATTAGCAAACCAAATTCAAAAATACATCAAGAGGATCATATACCGTGACCAAGTGGGATTCATCCCAGGGATGCAAGGATGGCACAACATTCAAAAATCCATCAACATCATACACTATATCAATAAAAAGGACAAAATCCACATGATCATCTCCATAGATGCTGAAAAAACATTCGACAAAATTCAACATTCATTCATGATAAACACTCTCAACAAAATGGGTATAGAGGGCAAGTACCTCAACATAATAAAGGCCATATATGACAAACCCACAGCCAACATTATACTTAATGATAAGAAGCTGAAGGCCTTTCCTTTAAGATCAGGACCAAGACAAGGATGCCAACTGTCTCCACTTTTATTCAACATAGTTCTGGAGGTCCTAGCTTTGGCAATCAGACACACAAAGAAACAAAAGGCATCCAGATTGGTAAGGAAGAAGTCAAACTGTTACTTTTTGCAGATGACATTATATTTTACATTAAAAAAACCCTAAAGAATCCACTCCAAAACTACTAGAACTAATAACTGAATTCAGCAAAGTTGCAGGATACAAAATCAATGCACAGAAATCTGTTGCATTACTGTATACTAATGATGAACTAACAGAAAGAGAAATCAGGAAAACAATTCCATTTATAATTGCATCACAATAATGAAATACCGAGGAATAAACCTCACCAAGGAGGTGAATGACCTATACCACGAAAACTACAAGATACTGATGAGAGAAATTAAAGAGAACACTAATAAATAGATGTACATCCTGTGCTATTGGATAAGAAGAATTAATATTGTTAAAAGTGGCCATCCTGCATAAAATAATCAATAGATTCAATGCAATCCCTATCAAAATACCAACAGCATTCTTCCACGAACTAGAGCAAATAGTTCTAAAATTCATATGGAACCACAAAAGACCCCAAAAAGCCAAAGCTATCCTAAGAAGTAAGAATAAAGCTGAAAGAATTACTCTCCCAGACTTCAAGCTCTACTACAAAGCTACAGTAATCAAGACAATTTGGTACTGGCACAAGAACAGAGCCATAGATCAATGGAACAGAATAGAGAGATACAAACCAATGCATATATAGCCAATTAATATGTGATAAAGGAGCTATGGATATACAATGGGGAAATGGGAGAGAATAGAGAGATAGATCAATGGAACAGAATAGAGAAATATAAACCCACAGGTATATGACCAATTAATATAAGATAAAGGAACTATGGATATACAATGGGGAAATGACAGCCTCTTCAACAACTGGTGTTGGCAAAACTGGACAGCTACATGTAAGAGAATGAAACTGGATTATTGTCTAACTCCATACACAAAAGTAAATTCGAAATGGGTCAAACACCTGAATGTAAGTCATGAAACCATAAAACTCTTAGAAGAAAATATAGGCAAAATCTCTTGAATATATAAACATGAGCAACTTTTTCCTGAACACACCTCCTCAGGCAAGGGAAACAAAAGCAAAAATGGGACTACATCAAACTAAAAAGCTTCTGTATAGCAAAGAACACCATCAATAGAACAAAAAGGCATCCTACGGTATGGGAGAATATATTCATAAATGACATATCCAACAAGGGGTTAACTTACAAAATATATAAAGAACTCACACACCTCAACACCCAAAAAGCAAATAACCCAATTAAAAAATGGGCGGAGGATATGATCAGACATTTCTCTAAAGAAGAAATTCAGAAGACCAACAGGCACATGAGAAAATGCTCCACATCACTAATCATCAGGGAAATGCAAATTATAACCACAATGAGTTGTCATTTAGGATGGCCAATATTGAAAAGACAAGGAACAACAAATGCTGGTGAGGATGTGGATAAAAGGGAACCCTCCCACCCTGCTGGTGCAAATGTAAATTAGTTCAGCTGTTGTGAAAAGCAGTGTGGAGATTCCTCAACAAACTAAAAATAGAAATACCACTTGACTCAGTAATTCCCCTTCTAGGAATTTACTCCAAGAAATCAGGATCTCAGATTCAAAAAGACACATGCATCCCTATGTTTATCACAGCAGTATTTACATTAGCCAAGATTTGGAAGCAGCCTAAGTGTCCATCAGCAGATGAATGGATAAAGAAGAGGTGGTACATATACACAATGGAATATTATTCAACCTTAAGAAGAAAACAAATCCTACCATTTACAACAACATGAGTGGAGCTAGAGGGTATTATGCTCAGTGAAATAAGCCAGGTGGAGAAAGACAAGTGCCAAATGATTTCACTCATTTGTGGAGTATAACAATGAAGCAAACCTGAAGGAACAAAGGACAGCAACAGACTGTACACTCTAAGAAAGGACTAGCAGTTACCAAAGGGGAGGGGTGGGGGAGGACAGGTGGAGAGGGAGGGAGAAGGGGATTGAGGGGCATTATGGTTGGCACACCTGGTGTGTGTGGGATCACGGGGAAGGCAGTGTAGTACAGAGAGAAGACAAGTAGTGACTCTGTGGCATCTTATTACACTGATGGACAGTGACTGCAATGGAGTGTGGGGGAAACTTGTTAATATGGGTAAACGCAGTAACTAAAATATTGCTCATGTGAAACCTGCATAAGAGTGTATGTTAATGATACCTTAATTTTAAGAAAAAAGAAAGGAAGAAAGTACTTCTGAGGTTGTTTACAATATACAGGCAAAAACAGATCACTGTTCTGGAAAGATCTGAGACTGGGAAGAGAAGGGTGCAGGCTACATACAGTCTAGGCACCGTACCTGGGTAACTAAATTCTGGCTGGAAACTTAGAGCACACAGAATTGTTCATTCCAATCTGCTCTAAAAGTCAGTGTGAAGGAACTTTCAAGAAGGATTCTGTTATATTTTTATTTGAGAGTCTTTTAGTTTGATTTAAAATTATTAAGTATTTAAACTTAAGGTATGTGGGTCTCTTTGTCCTTTTGCCCTGGCTGCACAAATACTAGGTACTTACCTTTCTGCCATCCACTGTAAAAACACAATGTAATATCAACCTTCTATTCTGCACATATATGTGCTTATGTATGTATACATCTGTGTGCAAAACTGAAACAGATCTCACAAAACAGTAATTACAGTTTACTATGTGCAAAGCTTTTGGTGTCTCTTACTCATCAGTGATGCAGGCATTACGTTAGTTCTTCACAGAGCTGAGGGTGAATGAGGTGGCCAGACTTTCAGTGACTGCACATGTGAGACACCTCCTGGGCATGTGAGGCCCTTTCCAAGCTGGCCGACCTGTTCTCATCTCTCAAGCTTCTTTGCTTGCCATCCCACTTTGAACGTGGGTGCTCTGAATGAACCAAGCTATTCTTCCCCTTTCAGAATTGTTGCTCTTATTATTCTCCCCTCTTAGAATCTGACTTAAATTCATAACATAATGACTAAAACAACAGTAATATGTAAATGTGCAAGCTGAATAAACATAAAATTAGAAATAGATTTTTGTTTGCAGTTTTTCAGTTCTTTAGTTCCTGCTGGATAGGCAGAAGAATTATAACCAAAAATTTCATAAAACAAGATGGAGAATCAGGAGCAAAAATAATCCTCAGATCAAAAAATATCTAGTAATTGTGTAATGCTTATGTTATAGAATATTGTGCATGATGGACATTGAGCTGAAGTGTTAGAAAAGAAGGAATATGGGATGTACTTTTACCAAAATTAAGGGTTTTGTGGATTTCTAGCATTGCAAGGATGTATTTTAGACCGAAGCACCCCACCTATTACAAAAATAGGCACTTAGAAAAAGTTGATAGAGCTGTATTAGCGATATGATCCTCAATAGCATGAGGATTTTATTTTATCATGCTATTGTGCCATACTATGAAATACCTTAGTACAGAGATTCTGCATCATCTCACACAAGCCTTTTAGCTGTACACTTAGATATACCACATTTCTATTTAAAAATACTAGTAAACATCATTTACCACAAATGCCAGTCTTAAAAGCCTCAGTTAAATTCTAGCTGAAAGCCATCTTCCATAGAGATGTCTCTAGTATATTAACTGTATTTTGCCCATTTTTATATCCCTTCTTCATTACATATCAACTACTTCCAACAACTGTTCTTCCAAATATTCAGTCTTTGTCAACCCTGGCTTGTTTTATGCATCATTGATTAAGCCTCAATTTATTCTCTATATCAAACATAATTATCATTTGGATCTATTTACATCTGAATAGTCCTAAAGGAGTATTTTCTTCTGTGCATTAAACCCATATATAATGATCTAATTTCTCCTAACAACGTGATAATAAAGTGTATACTTCTCTTTTATACTTCGATTGGATTTTCAATCAGTGAAACCCAACATGAAGATGGGGTTTATGAATTTGCCATCTTCGGGTTGGCACACCTTCAGAAATGAGAAGGTCCAGGTATGGCCTTATATACCTGTTGCTGGAGTGGCCGAGATGTCTGTCATTGGTTAGGGAAGGGCGCAGAAGAGGCAAGGTGAGGCCATTCCATTGTTTGTCCATATGTCCATGAGGTTATCCCGTGCCAGTTTTATAGAAGCTGATATAGAGTGGAAGCTTGTGACCAAAAGTCAGGCATTTTCTATATGCAGCGGCAAAAATAAGAAAAACATTTCTGATGTTGTATGGGAACTCATTAAGTTCAAAACAAGTCTCTCTTAGAATGCAGTAACTGGATTTTAATGCTCTGACCTAGGACCTCACTAAGTGGGAAGTGGACGTGGGATTAAATCCATTTTCTTTAATAATAGATTCAGTATCATTTGTATTATTAGCCCAAATTTGAGGGTAGCAGATAATAAACACATCTTTGCTGAAGTAGGATGTCATCAGACTTTTAAAGACTGATTCACAAGAGTTTGTTCATTTATCTCTATCCTGTTGGCATAATTTTCTGTATCTATTTTATGCCATGAAATCTGCCCCCTTACAGAGATATAGGGAAGAACAAGTACTTTTTCCTACCTCTGCACTGTTTTGTCTGATTTGTTAAGCCAATTCAGGAGAATTTTGAGGTCATTTAGATGACCCAGAATGGACCGAATTTTATTTTTCACTTTAGTAAAGTTATCCATCTTAACATTTCTCATGAAGCATTAATTTCCCAGAAATTTAATGGTTATTGTACAGAATCCACTCCCCCAAAAAAGAGAATTCCCAGGACATGAATGTTAAGAAATTTGTGCTATATGGTTTTGAACTGGCATCATTACTGCAGTATTTAATAGACGTTTTATTTGTTAATATCATCCATACAGCTTGTGAACAGAAGGAGCTGAGATAAATAGTGGAACAAGTATACAAATATTTAAAGAGAATGTGGGTGAAAAAATATAAACTTCCTGATTTCATGGATTTCAAAATATAGGAGTATTTACTTCAAGCCAAGAGGAACACAGTAATGCAGTGGTTCCTAAACTTGCATGAACAGAAACCACCTTTATCTGCAGGGGAATTGCACATGCCGTGAGGAGTATTCTGAAGAATATTCCTTAATGCTGGCTTTGGCCTTTTAAAGGCAAAGCATTCTTCAAGCCTCTTTGGAAACCTCATTAACAGAGGGGCTACATGCCAGTAAGAACAAGATGAATCACTGGTTTTAATCCCTTTACAGTTTTCTAAAAGTGCTTTTACATTGTTGTTTTATTTGATCCCTGCAATAACCTTGTGAGGTTTGTAGAGCAGTGATTGCTGGCTTATATTCATACAGCTTGTGAACAGGAGGAGCTGAGATAAATAGTGGAGCAGGGATACAAATATTAAAATAGAATGTGAGTGAAAAAATATAAACTACCTGATTTCATGGATTTCAAAATATAAGAGTATTTACTTCAAGCAAAGTCTTAAATCTGTCCATGTGTCTAAGAGGATTAAAGAGCTTAGACTGAGCATGAGTCTTAAGAAACGTTCAAAAATAAACCTTAGGCAAAGAAAACTTTGTTATACCTGTGTTGATGTCTTCAGCAGTCATCTAGTTGAGTATCTTTCTCCAGCAATTCTTGTTGTGCCCTCCTTTGTCATCGTTCTTTTATCTATACCATTTCTTTTTTTTAAGGTGTCATTGATATACAATCTTATGAAGGTTTCACATGAGCAACATTCTGGTTAGTACACTCCCCTCTCTTATCAAGTCCCACCACATACCCCATTACAATCACTGTCCATCAGCATAGTAAGATGCTCTATCAATCCCATTTCTAAACATTCAAAATTCTTCCAAGTTAAAAATTCTCTCTTGACCCTATTTCTATTTCTTTCTCCTGCTTCCCTTTGCCAAAAGCTCTTCAAAAGAGTTGTCTACGTCCTGTCCCCAGCTACTTTCTTTGCATTCTTTATAAATCTATTGCAATAAGGTCTTTGCCCCACTGCTCCACAGAAACCAGTCCTGTTAAGATCATCACCAGTTTTATATTGCCAAATACACTGGCCACTGCCCAGCCCTTATAGTAGTTGATGTCTTCCTTCTTGATGCACTTTTTTTCACTCGCATTTGAGGAAACTGCACTTTGCTTTCCTCTTACACTGGTGGCTCCGTCTCAGTCTCCGTTCTTGGATGGCATTCTTCTTCCTGACTTCTGAGTCTTGGAGAAACCCAGGGCTCAGTCCTCCATGTCTGCTCTCAGTGATTTCAATCAGCCTCATAGCTTTAAATACTACCTGTAATGTAATGACTTACAAATCTTTACCTTTAGTTGAGACCCTACACATATCCACCTGCCTATTAAACATCTCTACTTGTATATCTAAAAGACATCACACACATTTTAAGTAAAAAAATCTTACCTCTTGATATCCTCCCAGAAAAACTTGCTGCATCTTGTCCATCTCAGATGATGGAAACCTCACCTTTCCAATTGCTCAAGCTAAAGATTTTGGAGCCATCCTCAAGTCCTCCCTATGTTTCACACCCCACATCAAACCACAAAGAAATTGTATTCACCCTACCTTCAAAATATATCTAGAATCTGACTTCTAACCACCTTCATTAGTCATTGTAATCTGAACTACTTTCATCTCTCACCTGATTATTGTAATCTCCTCCTACTGAGTCTCTCTGTTTCTTTCATGGGCCATCTACAGTCTGCTACTGGCATAGCATAAATCAGAGTTATGTTTTATAACATAAATCAGAACATGTCAGTCATTTGCTCAAACTCCGCAAATGTTTCCCATTTACACAATGCGTTATGATTCGGCTTTCCTCATCACGTGACTTCACTTCCAACTTCAGTCAAGCCACACTGGTGGTGGTGATTTTAAAACAATGATATGCCTGGGCACCATCCTTGGATATGGTCTAAAGTAGGATCCATTTTATATTTCTATTCAATTCTCCCATGGATTCCAGTGTGTGGTTGTGATTCGGAATAACTGATAATGGAGTGTAAATATCACTTCTGCTTTGTTCTAGGCTCTGAGCTTGCAGGGATGGTAAATAGATGGCTTATATATGATGAAACAGACTTAAGGAGTCAGTGTAGAATTAGAAATAACAGCTGTGAGTTCTGTCCTGGACAATTTCAGATCAAAATCTGGTTATTTTAGAGGATAGATTTGAAATCAGAGGTCGGCTTTGATTTTTGAAAACTAAAAAGCAACATGGAGATTAACAAAAACAGTCCATGCAAACTCAAGATGCCTAAACGTCATACACTGGAAGCTTTTGGACTCCACGGTGCCTACCTGCTTTTTGTTCCTCAAGAATGTTGTTAATTGTTTGGTTGCTTGATTTGGTTTATTCTTTTTTCCTCCCTTTATGTTACTTTCAGGCAGGAGTCTTCATGTTCTGAGCACTCGATCTAGTGTCTGGCATATGGTGACATTTAAACAGATAGTGAAGTTTGATGATTGAATGAATGGATAAAGAAACAGTGAATGAGTGGACAGGGATTAAAGATTGTGGCGTGAGAGATGAGA
The DNA here is from genome assembly GCF_030020395.1 of Manis pentadactyla. Lineage (NCBI taxonomy): Eukaryota > Metazoa > Chordata > Mammalia > Pholidota > Manidae > Manis > Manis pentadactyla. Next base: position 113,898,777 of record NC_080028.1, on the reverse strand, counting down.
CAGAGGCTTCCTTCTAAAACTCCATATAATACGAAAATATAATTAATACAACTAACCCTGAGAGAGAACAGGAAAGAGGACTGCGCCAGACTGCATACACCTGAAGAAAAGAGCAGACCTCACAGAACAGGGTAATGTACCAAAGCTATGGCCCAGCAGGACCCAAGCCCTTCCACCACCCCAGCTCACTGGTGGGAGGAAAAGAAATGAAGCGGGGGACAGAGTGAAGGCCTGGGACTGCTGAATACCTAACTCCAGAGATCTGCTTGCATGATAATCTCGTGATTATGGGGTTGGAAAGCTAAGACAGACAGAATTCCTGGAGAGACTGAGATTCCAGCTGCTTATGGAAAGCAGGGATCCATATCCGGCTCCTCTGGGACAAAGCTCATACCTGTGTGCTTGGCCCACTGGTTCAGGCAGTGGAGACAGGCATAGCAGCTGGGAAACAGGAAACAGCTCTTTCCTCCCCCCAGGCACCAGGACCGCTCCCCTGCAACCCTCAAAATTGCTTCAGGGGCTGAGCAGCTCCAGAATAGAGCTTCTGGACACTAGAGGACGCCATATACAAACATGAAACGCCAAAGGAACCTGGTCCAGAGTAAAATTATTAATACAATGCCCGAGAAAGATTTAAATGACATGGATCTCATGACTCTTCCTGAAAGGGAGTTCAAAATAAAAATCATTAACATGCTTATGGAGGTACAGAAAGATATTCAAGAACTCAGGAATGAATTCTGGTTGGAGATCCAATCATTGAAGAGCATAATGGAGGGTATTAAAAGCAGATTGGATATGGTGGAGGAGACAATAAATGAAATTGAAACTAGAGAAGAGGAATATAAAGAAGCTGAGGCACAGAGGAAAAGGATCTCTAAGAATGAAAGAATATTGAGAGAACTGTGTGACCAATCCAAATGGAACAATATTTCACATTATAGGGGTACCAGAAGAAGAAGAGAGAGAGAAAGGGATAGAAAGTGTCTTTGAGGAGGTAATTGCAGAAAACTTCCCAAATCTGGGGAAGGAGATAGTTCCTCAGGCCTAGGAGGTGCACAGATCTCTCAACACAAGGGACCCAAGAAGACAACACCAAGACATATAGTAATTAAAATGGTAAAGATCAAGGATAAGGACAGACTATTAAAAGCAGCCAGAGAGAGAAATAAGATAACATACAAAGGAAAGCCCATAAGGCTAACATGACTTCTCAGCAGAAACCATACAGGCCAGAAGGGAGTGGCATGATGTATTTAATGCAATGAGGCAGAAGGGCTGAACAAAGATTACTTTACCCAGCAAGGTTATCATTTAAATTTGAAGGAGGGATTAAACAATTTCCAGATAAGCAAAAGCTGAGAGAATTTACCACCCACAAATCATCTCTACAGTCTATTTTGGAGGGACTGCTATAGATGGAAGTGTTCCTAAGGTTTAATAGCTGTCACCAGAGGTAAAAAAAAAAAACCACAGTAAAGAAAGTAGAACAGCTAATTACTAAGCAAATGCCAAATTAAAGTAACTATCCCAAAAGTCAATCAGGGGATAGACAAACAGTACAGAATATGATACCTAATATATAAAGAATGTAGGAGAAAGAAAAAAGAGGAGAAAAAGAAAAGGACCTTTAGATTGTGTTTGTAATAGCATATTAAGTGAGTTAAGTTAGACTCTTAGATAGTAAGGAAGTTAACCTTGAACATTTGGAAACCATGAATCTAAAGTCTGTGATGGGAATAAGTACATACCTATCGATATCACCCTAAATGTAAATGGGCTGAATGCACCAATCAAAAGACATCGAGTCACTGAATGGATAAAAAAACAAGACACCTCTATATGCTGCGTACAAGAGACTCACTTTAAACCCAAAGACATACACAGACTAAAAGTGAAAGGATGGAAAAACATATTTCATGCAACTAACAGGGAGAAAAAAGCAGGAGTTGCAGTACTTGTATCAGACAAAATAGACTTCAAAACAAAGAAAGTCACAAGAGACAAAGAAGGACATTACATAATGACAAAGGGGTCAATCAAACAAGAAGATATAACCATTATAAATATCTATGCTTCCAAACAGGAGCACCTACATATGTGAAACAAATACTAACTGAATTAAAAGGGGAAATAGAATACAATGGATTCATTCTAGGAGACTTCAACACTCCACTCACTCTGAAGGACAGATCAACAAGACAGAAAATAAGTAAGGAGACAGAGGCACTGAACAACGCATTAGAACAGATGGACCTAACAGACATCTATAGAACTCTACATTCAAAAGCAGCAGAATACACATTCTTCTCAAGTGCACATGAAACATTTTCAAGAATAGATCATATTCTAGGCCACAAAAAGAGCCTCAGTAAGTTCAAAAAGATTGAAATTGTACCAGCCAGTTTCTCAGACTGCAGAGGTATGAAACTAGAAATAAATTATGCAAAGAAAATGAAAAATCCCACAAACACTTGGAGGGTTCACAACATGCTCCTAAATAACCAATTGATCAATGACCAAATAAAAACAGAGATCAAGCAATATATGAAGACAAATGACAACAATAATTCAATGCCATAAAATCTGTGACGCAGTCGGGCCGTGCTAAAAGTATACAGGACTACCTCAGGAAAGAAGAACTATCCCATATATACAGTCTAAACTCGCAGTTAATGAAACTAGAAAAAGAAGAACAAATGAGGCCCAAAAGTCAGTAGAAGGAGGGACATAATAAAGATTAGAGCAGAAATAAATAAAATTGAGAAGAATAAAACAATAGAATCAATGAAAGCAAGAGCTGGTTCTTCAAGAAAATAAACAAAATAGATAAACCCCAAGCCAGACTTATCAAGAAAAAAAGAGAGTCTACACACGTAAACAGAATCAGAAATGAGAAAGGAAAAATCACTGTGGACACCACAGAAATGCAAAAAATTATTAGACAATACTATGAAAAATTATATGCTAACAAACTGGATAACCAACAAGAAATTGACAACTTTCTAGAAAAATACAACATTCTGATGCTGACCATGGAAGAAACAGAAAATCTGAACAGACCACTTACCAACAATGAAATTGAACTGGTAATCAAAAAACTACGTAAGAACAAAACTCCTGGACCAGATGGCTTCACTGCTGAATTTTATCAAACATTTAGTGAAGACTTAATATCCATCCTCCTTAAAGTTTTCCAAAGAGAAGAAGAAGAGAGAATACTTCCAAACTCATTCTATGAGGCCAGCATCACTCTAATACCAAAACCAGGCAAAGACACCACAAAAAAGGAAAATTACAGACCAGTATCCCTGATGAACATAGATGAAAAAATACTCAACAAAATATTAGCAAAACGAATTCAAAAATATATCAAAAGGATCATACACCACAACCAAGTGGGATTCATCCCAGGGATGCAAGGATGGTACAACATTCAAAAATCCATCAACATCATCCACCACATAAACAAAAAGAAGGACAAAAACCACATGATCATCCTTTCATGATAAAAACTCTCAACAAAATAGGTATAGAGGGCAAGTACCTCAACATAAAAAAGGCCATGTATGGCAAACCCACAGCCAACATCATACTTAACAGCAAGAATCTGAAAGCTTTTCCTTTAAGATTGGGAACAAGACAAGGATGCCCACTTTCCCCAGTTCTATTCTACATAATACTGGAGGTCCTAGCCACAGCAATCAGACAACACAAAGAAATAAAAGCCATCCAGATTGGCAAGGAAGAATTTAAACTGTCACTGTTTGCAGATGACATGATATTGTACATAAAAAACCCAAAAGAATCCACTCCAAAACTACTAGATCTAATATCTGAATTCAGCAAAGTTGCAGGATACAAAATTAATACACAGAAATCTGTGGGATTCCTATACACTAATACTGAACCAGCAGAGAGAGAAATCAGGAAAACAATTCCATTCACAATTGCATCAAAAAGAATAAAATACCTAGGAATAAACTTAACCAAGGAAGTGGAAGACATACCCTGAAAACTACAAGACACTCTTAAGAGAAATTAAAGAAGATGCCAATAAATGGAAACACAACCCGTGCTCATGGATAGGAAGAATTAATACTGTCAAAATGGCCATCCTACCTCAAGCAATCTATAGATTTAATGCAATTCCTGTCAAAATACCAACAGCATTCTTCAATGAACTAGAGAAAATCATTCTAAAATTCATATGTAACCACAAAAGACCTCAAATAGCCAAAGCTATTTGGAAAAGGAAGAATAAAGCAGGGGGTATTACACTCCCCAACTTCAACTCTACTACAAAGCCACAGTAATCAAGATAATTTGGTACTGGCACAAGAACAGACCCATAGACCAATGGAACAGACCAGAGAGCCCTGATATAAACCCAAGCATATATGGTCAATTAATATATGATAAAGGAGCCATGGATATACAATGGGGAAATGATAGCCTCTTCAACAGCTGGTGTTGGCAAAATGGGACAGCTACATGCAAGAGAATGAAACTGGATTATTGTTTAACTCCATACACAAAAGTATACTTGAAATGGATTAAAGACTTGAATGTAAGTCATGAAACCATAAAACTCTTAGAAGACAACATAGGCAAACATCTCCTGAATATAAGCAGGAGCAACTTCTTCCTGAGCCCATCTCCTTGAGCAAGGGAAACAAAAGCAAAAATGAACTCATGGAACTACATCAAACTAAAAAGTTTCTGTACAGCAAAGGACACCATCAACAGAAAAAAAAGGCATCCTACAGTATGGAAGAATATATTTGTAAATGACATATCCGACAAGGGGTTAACATCCAAAATACATAAAGAGCTTACATGCCTCAACACCCAAAAAGCAAATAACCCTATTAAAAAATGGGCAGAGGACATGATGAGACAGTTCTCCAAAGAAGAAATTCATATGGCTAACAGACACATGAAAAGATGCACCTCATCACTAATCATCAAGGAAATGCAAATTAAAACCACAATGAGATATCACCTCACACCGGTAAGGATGGCCAGCATCGAAAAGACTAAGAACAACAAATGCTGGCAAAGATGCAGAGAAAGGGGAACCCTCCTACACTGCTGGTGGGAATGTAAGCTAGTTCAACCATTGTGGAAAGCAATATGGAGGTTCCTCAAAAAACTCAAAATAGAAATACCATTTGACCCTGGAATCCCACTCCTTGGAATTTACCCAAAGAATACAACTTCTCAGATCGAAAAAGACGTATGCACCCCTATGTTTATTGCAGCACTTTTTACAATAGCCAAGATATGGAAGCAATCTAAGTGTCCATCAGTAGGTGAATGGGTAAAGAAGATGTGGTACATATACACAATGGAATATTATTCAACCATAAGAAGAAAACAAATCCTCCCATTTGCAACAAAATGGATGGAGTTGGAGGACATTATGCTCAGTGAAAAAAGCCAGGCAGGGAAAGACAAATGTCAAGTGGAGTATAACAATGAAGCAACACTGAAGGAACAAGTCCCAAGAAGGGACTACTAGTTACCAACTGGGAGGGGTGTAGGAGGGCGGGTGGGGAGGGAGGGAGAAGGGGATTGAGGGCTGTTATGTTTAGTACACATGGTGTGGGGGATCACGGGGAGAACAGTGTAGCACAGAGAAGGCACACAGTGGATCTGTGGCATCTTGCTGCACTGATGGACAATGACTGCAATGGGGTATGGGTGGGGACCTGATAATATGGGTAAAGTAACCACATTGTTTTTTCATGTGAAAACTTCACAAGAGTGTATATCAATCATACCTTAATAAAAAATAAAAAGAAACAGTGAATGAACAAAAGTAAACTGAGAGGGAGAGAGAATGAACAAAAGAAGAAAGAAAGAGAGGGAGGAAAAGAAAAAGGAGAGACTCCTAGGAATATGACACACCTTAATCTTCTTACATTTTAGTAGTGTGACTTTAAACAAAATGCTTACACCTCGTGCTTCACTTTCCTCTGCTGTATCCAACAGTTAATTATAGAGATTAAAGAGTTTACCATCTTATTTGCAGATATGGAAGTAAATCCAAATTTGAGGGTTGAAAGTAAAATGTGGAGCATAATGATCTCTTGGCATAAAAGGAAGTAGTTGCTAGGGCATCAGATTGGCTGAAACATTCCAAAGTTCCTCCTTGGATGAGTGCCTGGTGTGGGATTTAACCATGGAGCTTACAAAAGGCTTTTTTATTGGCTGTTGGAATCCCTGACCCCTTTGGTCTTTCATTCTGTAACATACATTTCTTTCACCCTAATATACTGCTCACCCACATGATTTACAATGAACTATTAGCTCTAGTTTGTTTTTTCTTCTTATGGTTATGCCTGTGAATACATTCCCTGTCTGAATTTGTATTATTTCTTTATTTTTAGCTTTCTGTTTCTTTTATACTACACTTCTCCTTGCCTCACAGAATGAAATATATTTTGTTAGACTTCCCCTTTTTATAGGTTCTTCCTGATCCTCCAGAGAATTATTAGAGCTAGATTACTTATGTTAACTGATTGCCAATCTTAGTGTAACTTCTTTGACCAGACAATCAATAATTCAGCTTTAACCACAAAATTTCATAGAACTCTTTTCAAAAGTGGAATGTTCAGTATTATCCCTTAAATGCTGAGAAATTTTAAGTATATCCATACCTGTAATACCTGAATTTAATTAATTTTAAGATAAACTCCTAATTTCTACATTGGCTGTACCTTTTCCCATTTTTTCTATAAATATTAATAAACTGTGAAAAATAAAATGCATGAGAGAAGAAAAGATCTACTGAAATTCACTAGGAGAGTTACAAGGACTACTTGAATAGACATGAAAAACATGTGAAGGGGTGTGTCAAAATGTACAAATTAAGTCTGGAAGTATGTTCATAATAAAGATGAAATTATCAGCCACCACGGTGACCACAGTTAACAATCCTGTATTGTGTATTTGAAAGTTGCTGAGTGAGTAGATCTTAAATGTTTTCACTACAAAAAAAATGGTAACTAGGTTAGATCTGGTGCATGTTAACTAGCCTTATTGTATCAAATAAAGTATTCATTTCATAATACATATATATATATATATATATAATCACCATTTTGTAGACCTTAAACTTACACAATGTTATCTCAATAAATCTGGGACAAAAATTATCAGCTGCTCAGTATAATAATATGAGGCAGAAGGCCAAGTATTCATTCTGCATAGGCGGTGTCCATCTAACTCTAAAATAATTATAATTAGCATAGCTCCTAAATCCTCTGGGATGCCTTCTCAAGAAATACCTATCCAAGGGGAAATTAATTGTCAAGTTACATTAATATAGCAATATAAATGTTCTCTGTTCTATACATTCAATGCATTATGTTACCACTTGAAAAAAATGTGAAAAATTATTATGCTTAATAAACTGTTATTCTTTGTCAGAGTAGAAGAACAATGTGTAGTTACAAAAATATGCTCAAAACAAACAACCATTAAAACACCATAAAAATGCAGAATGAAAATGGGCACATTAGTAATTTAACTATAGCATTGTTTTTTAAAAATATGTAATAATATTTTTTCATAAATTATGAATTAGTATTTTTAATAAACACTAAAGCTATAAGTAGAATTTAAAAATGTAATGGTGATGTCATTTTGTAGATTATCAAATACAAAGAGAGATGTATTTCCATTGTTTACCTGATAAGAAATGGAAAACATGTTTAAATTCCTGACTTTGTCTCATAAGAAGTCAATATGACTGTGATATGATGAGACTTCTGGGACTTTACAACTCCATTTGGTCTTATTTGTAGGCTGTATATTTCTACCATATTACTTATTTGAATGTGTATTTAGAATAATGGTTTCCTAAATTTACTTCAGGATTTTTCTGCCATAAAGATTATTCATTTTTACAGTGCTTTTAAAACAGGAGGAAAAGAAACTAAGTTTTCTTGTGTATTTGCTGTTTATGAAAACAAGTTTTACATACATTGTATATAATGACAGCTGAACATATCTCTGATTTTCATTTCTTTTTGTATCTTTATTGTTTCTCCTAAAACTCACCTCATTCAGTAATGGAAGCATTCATTCAACAAATACATTTTTTTGTGGAAGATGCTAATCTAGTCACTAGAGATGCAGTGGTAATCAAAATGTTTATTCAGTCAACAAAAATCTGCATAACCCTCACATGCCAGGCATCATTCTAGGCATCTGTGATATGCCAAAAAGAAAACTTATAAAGGCTCTTTTACTCATGAAACTTATAACCTAGCAGGTTGAAGGAGGTTAGCAGACAGTAAACAATAAATAGAAATAAATAAATCACCTGGTATGTTAAAAGATGATAAATACTATTGAAAAGAAAGAAGTATAGAAATGTGAAAGGATCAGGAATCTCAGAGATGCAGAGGTGGGGACAGTCTTCACTTTTCAGTGAGGTGGTGAGAGTTGGCTTCACTGAAATCATTAGGGTTATTAGCCATTTGATTACTAGGGAAGAGCATTCCAGGCAGAAGGAAAAACTAAAGCAAAGACTGTAACTTGGGTGGGTGATTGACTTATTGGAGGAACAGTGAGGTTGCCAGAGAAGAAAGGGCATGAGGAGAAGGGCAGGGGCAAGGGGCCAATGGTTATTGCTCATTAGAAGATTTTTGCTTTTGTACTGAGTTGAAAGCAAAATCATTGCAGTGTTTTGAGCAAAGGTGTGAGCTGATCTCACTACAGTTTAACAAGATCACCATAGATGCCTCTGGCTGTTTTAAGAATGAACTTAAGAGGGCAAGGTTAGAAGGAAAGAGGCCAGTTAAAAAGTTGTTACAGTAATTTAAGTGAGAGTAGATGACCCAGACATCATGAGTTGAGCAGGAAGATCCAGCTACCAATCCCAGAGGTAGCTGGATCCTCCTCTTTGGAGGATGGGGAAGGTCATAGCAAAGCCTGCTACCCAACACAGGAGCCCACAGACCTCCACCTACTGCATCTTGTAAGAGTTCAGAGCTGCTAACGAGGACAGGATACACAGGTCCTCCTTGACACACCTGGAAGCCATGAAAATGGGTCTGATGCAGAATGTGACAAAGGTAAAGCAAACATCAGTAACTAAAGCTAGTGTGAAGGTTGAAAGACAGAAGCAGGAAAATTAACTACATCTAAAAATTAAGGGAATCACTAAATAAAAGGTGGTAAAGAAGACATCATATATATAAAACATGGAGGAGGGGGAGTTAAAAATGTAGTGCTGTTAGAATGCATTAGAACTGAAACCACTATCAACCTAACGCAGACTGCTGTATATGTACAGCTTCACACATAAACTACATGGTAACCGAAAACCAAAAACCTCTAAACAGATACACAAAAGTAAAGAGAAGGAAATCCAAGCACAACACCAAAGAAAGTCATCGTGCAGAAGAGAAGAGAGAAAACGAAGAAGAAAGGATCAGAGAACAACAAAAACAACCAGGAAACATTTGACAAAATGGCTGTAAGTACATACTGATCAATAATTTCTTTAAATGTAAATGGGCTAAATGCTCCAATGAAAAGACATGGGATGACAGAATGGATAAACAAGACCCATCTATACGCTGCCTATAAGAGACTCACTTCAGACTTGCTAAGGACACATACAGAGTGAAAACAAAAAAATGTTCATGAAAATAGGAATTAACAAAAAAGCTGGAATAGCAGTACTTAAAAAAATAGACTTCAAAACAAAGACTGTAACAACAGACAAAGGGCATTACATAACGATGAAGGTCTCAATCCAGCAAGAAGATACAATAATGGTGGATATATATGCACCAAACACAGGAGCACCTAAGTATGTAAAACAAATATTCATTGTCCACCTGATATTCACATATAACTGGACATCCTGTATTTCATCTGGCAATGGTGGCTGTGGGAAAAGGAGAAGGGAAAATAAATTCTGAGCAGGCAAGCAAAAATTGCCCACATCAGGAAGTTAAGAAAGGCTTTCCATAGGTTACCAGGATCATGACGAGAGATGAACGATTTGCCAGCAAATTTTACACACTATTTCCCCTCTTCAAAAACCTTTGATGAATCTCTGTCAGTCAATGTAGTACACAAAGTTCATTCTATTTCATAGGAAAAGCTAGAGCATCTTAATCTATGCTGGGCCTCCCTTTCGAGTCTCAGATCCTCCCATTTCCCTACAGCACATGTCTTCTGCTTTGGACACAGGGCAGCTTGCAATTCCCCTGCAGAAAATGTCTGCCTGCCTTTGCATATCTTGTTTCCCCTTCCTGGAATAACCTCCCCTCCCTTATTTCACTTGAAATATGATCACTCATCTTTAAATACCTAACTCAAACAGTACCACAAATAGTATCTTCTCTCTGTTCCCATAACAAATATGTAAGCAAAACATAACTGTGTGATTACATTGCAATGCTTTATACTTTCTTATTTGAGTGTCAATTCTCTGCTTGATGACAATTTTCTTGATGTCAGGAATGTATCATTTAGGATTTTTAAAAAATCCTAAAACCCAATACCTTCCACTTGGCACTCTAATAGGTGTTCAATCAATATTTGTTGAATGAATCAAAACATGAATATTTAAATGTTAACATCTGAGCATTTTTGCATTTGAAAGTTAATAATTTAAGTATGTAGTTCTACAGTTTCAAGGAAAAAAATTGGAAGTCTTCATAACCTTGTTTTAGGAAATATTTTTTTGATACGAAAAGTGTAATCCATAAAGGAAAAAAAGAGCTGATTGGAGTTCATTAAAATTAAAATCACTTGCATTTCAAACACCACCACCAAGAATGTGAAAAGGTGATCTGCAGACCGGGAAGAGCTATTTGGCAAGTCATACATCAGATAAAGGATTCTAATCCAGAAGATATACAGAAGATTCTTATACCTCAGTAATAAAAAGATAACCCTACTAGTAAATGAGCAAAGAATTTGAACAGAGATGTCCCCAAAGGAGATATATGTACGGCTCACAGATGTATGAAAAGATGCTCAACATCATCAGTCTTTAGGAATTACACATCAAAACCACAAAAGGATACCACCTCATACCTACTAGAATGACTGTTACAAAAAGATAGACAATAATTTTTTGTGAAGGTGTAGGAAATTAGAACTCTCATTACTGCTGGTGAGAATGGAAAATGGAGCAGACACCATTTTTGGAAGCAATTCTTCAAAATACTAAACAAAAAATTACCATATGATCCAGCAGTTCTACTCCTAGGAATCTACCCAAGAGACTTTAAAAACTTATGTCTACATGAAAACTTGTATAAAAAAAGTTCACAGTAGTATTATTCATAATAGCCAAAAAAGGTAGACACAATCTAAGTGTTATTATCTGATGAATATACAAATAACATGTAGTATATCCACATGAGGGAATACTAGTCAGCAATGAAAGAAACACTGATAAGGTGCTAGAATGTGAATGCATCTCAAAAACGTTATGCTCAGTGAAAAAGCCAGTCACAAAAAACTATTCTGTGATTCCATCTGTGTAACAGTTACTGAATAGACAAATGTATAGTGACAGAAAGTAGATGAATGGTGCCTAGGGCTGGCGGTGGGGGTCAGCTGTAAGTGATTGCTGATGGGTTTGTGGTTTCTATTTGGGGTGATGAAAATGTTCTCAGATTATGCTAATAGTTGCACAACTTTTTAAAAACACTAAACACCCCTAATGTGTATACTTTAAATAGGTGAATTTTGTGGTATGTAAATTGTAACTCAATAAAACTGTTTAAAATTAGCACTGGATTTTCCTTTCATTCAGTCAGTTGTTATTTTGGTTAAAGTGCCACCACTAATTTTAAAGATTATCTACATAAAAATTATTTGGAACAAAAGTTATATATTTTTCTAAGATATAAACCACAGCTTTATAGCTGTGGTCTTTCTACTCTGCAATTATGAAAATATATTAAGCTCACTATAAAATATACTTAAGGTGGATTAAATAAAATATTGCACATTCTTAAATATAAACATTTCATAAAAACATCAGAAAAAAATTTGAGGGTTTGAAGATTTTACCATGGGTACTCCCAAATTCTAAAGTAGTGTAAAGACTATGCATTACACATCTGTTGCTTAAAGGAATTAGGTTAACATTTTAAGAGATTTTAGTTGTCTGATTAGTGTTTATGTTTAGTTAAATTTCTCTTACCTTGAACCAATAAAAACATGCAATTTTTAAACAAGACTTTAATGGACCTCAGGTGCAGAGAATTGGACTAATCATTTTTCTAATTAGAAAATTAACATCATTCAGTTGCACTGAACAAATATTTGTTGAATATGTGTGTGTGTGTGTACATACTTATATATACACACACACACTATATTCCTGGTACTTTTCTGTACCATACAGCATGTATAATTTTATCCTCTTGATTTATATATACTGATTAAAGGTGATACTGAAAAGAGGAGATGAACTAAACTGGGAATTCAAAGTTCTGCATTTTAATTCAAATTAACTCTGATTACCTGAGTCTAAGTTTCTCTAAAGTTCTTTAGGGTTCTAGAATCCTAGTAGGTTTTCAATTACATAGAACATTTTTCAAAGCTAAAATTTTTCTAGTAATCCATAGTTTCTGAAAAAAATACCTGTTTTAGTGGACTAGGGAAAGTTCTCAGTGTGAGAGGGTAGACGTTCTAGTAAAGCTGAAGCTTGCCTCATTACTTGTAAGTAGTATACAGACTTCAAAGGTATTTGCTATTATGACAAAAATCCTGTAATATCATACCTCAGTTACCCCAAATATGGACATAACTACCTGGCAACTGGCTCTAGACTTTTTCCCTAAACAAGTTCTCAGTTGCTGCCTAATGATTATAAACTGGCTTTTCTCAGCTCAGTATGGATAGTTGTGTCCTTTATAAAGGTCATAATCAATGCTTTGAGTTTTGTGTCCATAAAGACTATGTAAAAAGTTGGTTTTTTGCTAGCTTCACAGTAACACAACTCTACATTGTATGCGGTGTTGCATGCCCCAGGGGAGGGGCATAACTTTGGAAAGGCAGTTCTTTTCCCCTGAGAGCAATTCCTAGGGTCCTTCTCAGCGCTGATCCCTCAGCAAGCAGCATGTCAGCAGTGAGAGGAATGGGGCCTCTGAAGGGGGGCTAGGCTGCAGCATCCTCTTCAGCATTCCCACAGATCTGAGTACCGCTTACCTCTTTTGCTAGATAATTCGAAGTTCAGTATCTGAAATTCAGCAATTCAGTAATATCTTCAAAGTAATAGGGTTGTAGCTCCAGCTAATACCTTTAGATACCCTCTTAAGACTGACACCATCTTTTCCTGACCTTTTAATTTAGATTCCCACAGCTGTTTCTCCGTGTGTTAGGTTCTTGAGCTTATCAATATTCCTTGCCATTTGTATGCTTCCTCTTTCTGTTTTTTTTTCTATTTTTTTACTGATGTATAGTTGACATACAACATTATATTCATTTCAGGTGTACAACAAAGTGATTCAACATTTATATACATTATGAAATGCTCTCCACAATAATGTAGTTACCATCTGTCACCATAGAAAGTATTACCGACTGTATTCCCTATGCTGTACCTTTGTCCCCGTGACTAATTTATTTTATAATTGGAAGTTTACATCTCTTTCTCACTTTTATCTTTCCCACTGCTTTTATGATGCTTTCTATTCTCCTTCTTTTCTCCTATATTGTTTTGCTCTAATGTGACAATTGCATTACTAAAAATCATGAGATGTGTGTAACTGTACAATGAAAAGCACATGGCTTGTAAAAAAACAGGGGTTTGCAGCACAACACTAAACACATGACCAATGATAAGAAAAAAGAAGTAGGAAACTAATAAAAATGTGTCACAGTTTTATACATTAAATGGTCAAGAATTGCAAAAATACTGTAATAAATATGACTCTTTACTTTGAAAAAGACCATAAATTTTATGAAGTGGGTGGCTGAAGTTGTGTGTTATTGTGAAGTGGTGGAAGGAGGGGTATTGAAGTCAGATGGGAAGTTGTAACAGATATGGAAGGTTTGACTCAAGGCATGAGATGTACTGAGATTGATGGTAGATGTTTAAGGAATGTGCATGTGTGCATTTTGTGTGTTCCTACATGCTTGGGTCAGCTGGGTCCAGTTTTCTGTGTTTAGTCAGTTCTTAGGAATGAAGTTGTACATAAAAAACACAATTTGCATGTTAAAATTGTTTCTTAATATACCTACTGTGATAGAATAAATACATGTTTACTAAACAAGCATTATAACTGAATTGAATGTACTTACTTTTTCTCACTTTTTTATTTCAACTTGGTTGGGCTCTTTTCCTCTTAGCACTTATTTCTCCCTAATCGTTGCATTGTCTTCACTGCCAAACTTCTCTAATACAGCTAAGGCTGGAAGGCATGCTTCTGAAGCCGTAGATCTGGACTCTAGGCAGCCCCTTCAAAAAGGGGAAAAACCAATCCCAATTTAATCCCTTTCAGCCTCCTTCTTATGGATTGTGTGCATTTATGACTTTTATGTTGCTAACAATATAGAAATCAAGACTCTTTTATGCTATACCTTTGTTCCAGCTTGGCCATCTTCACAATGGGAATAACCTTTAAAAGAAACATGTATAAGTTCTTTTTCTGAGCATCATTGAAAATGAAGCTTGCAGATGCACACAGGATCTTAAATAAAAAAATATAAAGTATTAGTTTCTGTGTCATTATTTAATAATATGCTGTCACATATATATATTGTTTACTGATAATAAATTGTTTATATAATTGATAAAAAAATAGCTGCCACTTATTGAATGTTTAGGATACACCAGTGCTTTGTGCTATGTGGAATATATATACACATGTATTAGCTCCCAATTCAAATGTATCTGTTAAACTGTTTGAATTACCCATCTACCTTAATATTTTAATCTCAATTAAGAGTTTTCTTAGCAACTTATTCCTCCAAAAATTTCTCTTACAGTTGTTCTTGTGTCTCAGTGTGAAAGCTGTATCAGTTTCATTTTCCTAGTTCATGAATTTTAAATTGAAGAAAAAGAAAACCCTAAATGCCACTTCTTTTTCCTTCCCCACAGCGCTTGTCCAATGGCTCTATAGACTCAACTGATGAAACTAGTCAAATAGGGGAACTTCAAGAATTGCTTGAAAAGCAAAATTACGAAATGGCCCAAATGAAAGAACGCCTAGCAGCCCTTTCTTCTCGAGTGGGAGAGGTGGAACAGGAAGCCGAGACAGCAAGAAAAGAGCTCATTAAAACAGAAGAAATGAACACGAAATATCAGAGGGACATTAGGGAAGTAAGTGATTCATAAGACTTTTAGTCTTTGCCTTCTGAATGCTGCCTCAGAGACACTTTTTCCAAATTTCCCCTAATAGCACATATACTTGACATGTTCTCAACAGACCATAATTGGGATATATTATATTAGCTATGAAACTTGTTACTAAGGTAAAAATAGTTTACTGCATCAACACTTTAAATATGTATGAAATGAAAATTTGGTATCATCTCTCAGAATAAAAACTTTTTACAGCTTTTAATGAATTTTTAAAATTCTAAGCTGTTAATTTTAAATAACCTTAGATGTGGGTATGAATAATGAATTGCTATATTCTTAATATAGGGGAATACTCAAATATATTATTTTAAATTTTCTCTTCTTATTCTGGGTTTTATGGCTATAAACGTATATGTGTGAATCTGGGAACCTTTCTTTTTCTACGTATTTAGTTCTTGCTAGACTTAGCATCACTCCATCTCTTTAAAAAAGAGAGTTCTTGAAGGTTACTACAGAAGATACGAGGAAATGGTTTATCTCTGACGTTGCCTCATCATCTTACCAGCTTAGAATCTTCACTTTCTCACTATTTTCAATGAAAAGAGAATTATATTTATGAAAATTTTATTTTATGACCTTTCACCTTTTCTGCTTTTTGTATTCTTTTAAATCAGATTTTTTTTTTATTTCTTTTGTATGTAGTTAAGTAGTTATTGGTGTTAACTCTGTGTATCCAGTTCTTTTCTTCTCATTCTCTCTCGATCCCATTCCGTCATAGTTGTGCCTCCACTGCGGCACTAAAACAGTTCTTACCCAAGTCAATGTGGGCCTCCGTGCTGCTGAATCCAGCCTCACTTCTCAGTCCTTTGAAGCACTTGGTCCAGTTCCCCCTCCCTGGAGCACTTCCTCACTTAGCACGCTTCGCTCTCCTGAGTTTCCTCCACCTTTACCTGCTGCCCCTTCCCAGGCTCCTTGACGGGCTCCACTTCTCCTCTCCAGCCTTGGGGTGCTCTCTCCCTTCTTAATCTGCCTTCACCCCCCTGGAAAATTCATGCAACGTCATGGCTCTACGACCCACCCATTGCCTTATAATTCCCAATTTAAACGTCCAGTCCCTCCTTGTCTCCTGATTTCCAGATGCCTATCTATACATCTGATGGGTATCTCAAAGTTAACACATTCCAGACTGTTTTCCTGTTATTCTCCCAAGCAACCAGGCCTTCTTGCAGTCTTACACATCATTGTCACTCAAACCAGAAACCTTGGAGCTGTCCTTGGTACCTCTCTTCATTCACACACTGCATTTGATTCAGTCATATACACTCTATTATTTCCAACATCAAAATATATCCATAACGTGAGCTCTTCTCACGCCTTCCTTATTCCACACAACCATCCTCTCTCACTGGCTGATTGCAATCTTCTGACTGGTCCTCCCGCCTCTGCCTTTTGCCCACTTTGGTCTATACTCACCCTAGCAGCCTGAGTAGCCCATTGCATGGTAAGTCAGCTCAAGTTGCTTTTCTGCTTAAAACTCTTCAGTGGCTACCTACCCTATTTATGGTAAAGTCAAAGGCCTTGCAGTGGCCTGCAAGCCATGTACAGTCTCCACTACCACCCTTCTGACGTCTTGGAACTCACCTCCTACCCTTTCATTTTAGCCCGTACTGTTCAGTTAAGGCAGGTTCTTAAATAGGCCAGCCTTATTCTTTTGCATTTTCTTTACTCTGCATTTTCCCAAATGTTTTCTCTTCCCAGAGAAGTGCTCCCTAGCCTTGTTATTTACACATATACATTCTCCCTCATTCTTTTTTTTTAATCCCATCGCACATATTGCAGGCTGACACATTATACTTTACTGATTTAGTGGTTCATCACATGCCTCCCTCTCCAGTGTACAAAAAGATCCACAAGGGCCGGGATTCTTTGTTTAGGCTTGTTTTGTTCACTGTTCTATTCTCATCACCTGCACAACTATTGAGCATATAATTGGCACTCTACGAATTTTTGTTGAAAGAATGGATATTTATCGGTGTTTGATGAAGACATCAAAAGGCATGGATAAAATGAGAACATGTACTAAAACAATGCCTGCTGTCTCTGAAAAAGAGAGATGATCCACGAAGTGGCAGCCTGCTCTACCACCACACAGATAATGGTGCTGTGCGCTCTCCCTGCTTACATGGATCAGTAGTTACAGATACGTCTCTCATCTTCACTCCTGACAACCTGGACTCTGAGAACTTACAAAGCAGATGAGTGTTTGCCTCAATCACTGTTGAGGAATACTAAGATTTCTGGCAGGCGAACCACCAAGGCTATTTCCTGAGCTTTTGCTCATTCTGTGTTTCTGCGTTCTCTTAGCCCCAGAGATGCAGCTGTTTTCTTTTCATTTAACACTTACCTCCTCTATTCATGCTCATCTAATCCAGTGTCACTAACAGAGAGCCCAGTATTTCCAGCTCCCTCTTTATTGTTGCCTATGTAAAAATAGTCTCTTGATTCTACTAGTCTTTGGATGGAGGTGACAAAAGACAAAAAGCCAGATCAAAATACCAGTCATCTGATGCCAGGCATTTGTTCATCAGGAATCCTTTCTAATACGTAAGGTGTCCTGCTTTCACAGGAAATGCTCTTAAGTATAACCGTTCTTCTTAGCTCTATAATTCCTATGTAGTTGTAATTTATTAGCATATTTGAATATTTATTGAGAAAGGACCATCATTCACCTCTGAAGGGAGATTGCAAACACAAATGCTCTCAGAGCCAGGCCGTATGAGGATGTGAGGTGCCAGCTACAGCATTCATGGGCGACAGAGTCAGTGGGACCTGGACAAGGAGCCCACACTCAGCCTGCCTTTTGGATTATCATATGTGTGTGTGTGTGTGTGTGTGTGTGTGTGTGTGTGTGTGTGTGTGTGTGTTTGTGTGAATTAAGGACACTGTAAAGACCAAATAAAATATTTCCAAAAAGATTCAGGTCACAGGCCACAGACCTCTGGTTTGCTGCTAGGAATTTCTTGACCAACCATGGAAACTACTATTGATGCATTCAATTTAGTTTCTCTCTATAATTGTCCTGTAGGGATTGTCATTATCCACATTTGTTTCCCAGAGAAGTAAAATGACCCATCCAAGGCTTATGCACCGCCCTCCCCCTACGGCCCCGTATCACCAGGAGGACACAGGATCAGCCTCATTTCAAAACCTGTGCTTCTCCCACTATGAAGAGCTTCTGAAATCAGTGAGAAACAACTGTTTATTCAGTAAGAGCAGCTATCATAACAGATGCAGCTGCCAGATAATTGTCCCCTAAATGATCAATCTGTCCACTTTCCTTTCCAATAAGCAAGGGCTTTTATAATCACATACTTTAAAAAAGTTTCAACTACTCGCACTCAAAATTTTAGCTTCTGTTTTTATTTTCCTGAGTAATAATGTACCCTTGTGCTGTGGTCACACAAAGTCCACTGGATTGCAAGTTTTTTGGTAGAAAAAAATAAGGTGAGTCATCTTGCTACCCCTACATAGCATTGCTAGCACATTATGATTTATATATTATATAAGCAATACATATTAGTTGAATTAATTAAGAAAAAATTAGGGAATAGGAAAAACTGACTGTATGATTAAGAACTGAAATATGTTTTGTTTGGCATGCAAGGACAGCCTAATATATAAAAAATGTATGAGTATATTTCATTAGTGGTTTCAGAATTTATCTTTATAATTATTTTTTGTCAAGAAATAAATCTATTCAAACTTTATTTTGTTTGACATTTCATCTTAGTTGCTCCTGTAATTGATTGTGACCTATTTAGGGGGCAGGATTAAAGCTAGGGATATATTAGAAAACAGACAATTTCATAACAGGGGTTCATCTCTCCACTTTTTAATCAGGAAGGCTACTAATTGGGTGTTGGATAATAAAATGTCATTGAATATATAAATATGCAAAGAATTAAAATTTTCTGTGAAGTATTTATATCTTACTTTGTGAATAAAACCAATTTATTTTTCCAACTTCCTTGGAAAAATAAGCCCTTCCTTATTAAGGGCTCTTTAAAAGTTTTCTAAGTAATTAAATTAATGAACACATATCAATTTTGTCTTTTCTATTACCTGAAACGTGGTTATATTTTTCACTTTACTAGATCTGAGTTACTACAGAGTTATGCTTATTTAATATAATAAAATCCAGCTTATACATAACCTTTAGGTTAAGAAAGAATTGAATCTTTACGCTGTTTTTCTCCTTTCCTTAGGCAGCAGTTTTCAGGGACTAGAAAAAGCTTTTTTTAGAATTTCCAAGTAACACACAGGGAAAAGATATTTCTCCAACTTGTAAATTCAAAATGTATTTTTAGCAGCATTGCCTGCAGTTAAAAATTGAATTTCCCACATGAATAACTGAATCAAAAATGCAATACCAAAGTCATATACAATGACTCTTGCATCTAATGGATGCCATAGACAGATCGGCTAATTATAGGAATAATAGTAATTAATAATACCTTGTTCTTGGTGATGGTTATATGAGTGTATACACATGTCAGAATTCATTGAGCTATACATTAAGATTCATGCATTTTATTGTATGTATCTCAATTTAAAAAGCAGTTGACCTTAAAATAATACTAATGAAGCAGCTATTATTTATTGAGTTTGTATTATATGTGGGATACCATGCAAGGCACTAAAAATATTTTATCACAGCAATGTTTTGTGGAAGGTATTAATATCCCAACCAAAAACAAAATAAAAAAGGAAAGAAGGTAAGGTGTAGAGAAGTTCATCAGTGTTTACCCTTGATAACAGTTAATAGGTATCAAAAACTAGGATTTGGAGCAAATAATGCACTACTCCAATGCACATGTTCTCGGGAAGCCTGTGTGTGTGCCTTTAACTGAATTTATTGCTATTAAATTCAGTGAGAAGTTACATACATAACCTAGATTCATAATTTTCTCTGTGGGCTACAAAACTTGACATAATATCCTCAGAGTTGTGTATGGAAATGAAGTAAACAGAATACAATATGAACATTTTTTTGAGCACTCCGAAGGGACCCTTTAAGATTAAAACTCTACCTTCATTGGACTAAAATTTATGAAATATAAAATGTCAAAATCTAAAATAATTTGTTTTACATACCTTGTTTGAGATGGCTCAAAATCTAGGTGTATGTATATAATATTGCAAAAATGTACTTTGGGTAATTTTTGCCAAATTGATGGATTAATTGAATTTCATACATTTGAACTTTAATACAAACATAATTAACCAAGTAGTCCTTAAATAGGTCTTGAAAGTAAGCAATGTTGAGGTAGACAATAAAAGCAAATGATATGCATTCCAGGTGGAAAAGAAATCACAGAGTGTATTAGTTTCCTAGGACTGCCATAACAAATGACCACAAATTGGGTGGTTTAAAACAACAGTGATTTGTTCTCTCACAGCTCTGTTGTCTATAAGCCCAAATCAAGGTGTCAGCAGGGTCATATTCCTCTGAAGCCCCTAGTGAAGAATCCTTCTTTACCTCCTCAACCTTCTGGTAGTTGCTGGCCATCCTTGGTGTTTGTATCTGGTGGCAATATAACTACCATTTCTGCCTCCCTCTTCACATTGCCTTTTGCTCTGTGTGTCTCTGTGCCCCCAGATCTCCCTTTCCTGATAAGGACATCATCACTGGATTGAAGACCCTCCTTAATCCTGTATGACCTCATCTTAACTTGACTATATCTACAAAAACTTAATTGCGAATAAGGTCACATTCACAGGTCCTAGGTGGGCATGAAGGTTGGGGTGAGGGGTAACTATTAATCCCAGTACATAGAAATAGAGAAGTGTCATAAGGCTACTTGCTTTCTCTATTTATGGCTCAAGTTTTACATTGAAAATAGAGGGGAACATTAAGATATTGAAGCCTAGAAGCAATATGATTAGACTGGTGCTTAGAATTATCTCTTGGCCATCAGATAGAAAATAAACAAACCAGGAAAAAAAAAGACCAATAGCAAGATGACAGGTTAGGTTATTAAGTGGGAGTTAGGGTGAAGGAGCTTTCAAAGGTGATCCTGAATTTCTGGGGAGAGTGGTGTCATACCCTAGTCTGGTAATACATGAAGAGCTGATTTGTGGATAAGCAGGAGTACCAAAGGGTACTGAGGACAGCATGGTGAGTTTCATGGTAGACATAGCACTTTTTAATTAATTTTTACTTCTTATACATACATAATTTTTCAAAGTCAGTATCAATAGGGTGCAAATCTAAAAATACACACACAAAAAAAATATGCCCACATAGAGTCCCCACCAACCTTCCCTCTCACTTCCTTAAGATTCTTAATTTTAACCTTTGGCCACTACTTTTGGTATTTTCTCTCTTTAAACTTAATCTATGTCTTGCTGTTATATGAGGATTTTAGCTCTCTTATTCTCTCCCTTCCTTTCCTTTTCACCCATCTTTCCCTGTAATTATCTCAAAATCACATCCAGTGTTACCATTTACGACTAGTAAATAATTTCCACAACTGGATCCAAATAGTAGTTTGCTATGATCGTATTTCCTTTTGTTGTACAAGCTTTCTGTTTTTCCAGAATTTTATTAATTACCTACTTATAATTTGCCTACATATTTAAAACTATGGTAACTCTTTCCACCCACTCCACCAGTTTTGAATTCTAATTATGGTCAATGGTCAAGCAGATAATTTATCATTCTTATTTTATTTCTTTGGATCATCCCTTTTTCCTCACCCCTCCGCCTCTGATCTGTACATACATCTTTGAAAGACCACTTCATTGTTTCAGGTGTTTTTCCGGATTTACCTCTACTATAACCTTGAAATTCCAGGGGAAAAAAAAGTGCTCAAGGTCTCTAAAGAAGGAAAAACATAAAATCCAGAGCACAGAAAATAATAAATATTGAGAGAAGATTGTTCACCTGTTTGTTCTAAATTGAAATCTAAAGTTTAAGGAATTGTGTCCATACAGTTAAATTTCCAGATGGTGGTGAGGTAAGATCAGGAAGTTGAAGGACAATCCATTTAAGGGCTTCTATTTCTTTTGGAGAATTGGAAGAAAATGCATCTGCTTTGTGGGTAGGGCAGGACTGGCTCTGACCCCAGAGGAGAATAACCAAGGGACTGATTAGGAATGAATGATCAAAGAATCTGAGTCGTAATATATGGAAACCTCCATGGTCCTCTCAATTCAGGCACCTTATGCAAAGAAACATCCCCCATTATCAAGAAACCAGACCAGGCCCATGAAGCTTGCTTCTGCAGCCAACTTTTCCCAACATCTTCTTAAAAAAGTCGGATATATGCCTACTAGTAAATTCCCATCTAAGTTGTTAGGAAGATAAAATCATTTCCATATTATCTATGAATTAGATCGTTTAAATCTTTTTGTTTAAAATACTATTAAGGCCATGGTTTCACTCCATTTGCATTGATGACTTTTTCCCTAGGGTTATCTTCTCACTGATAATTGATTCTCTAAATTCTTTTTCAATTGGAATACATACAACAAGGGAAATTGTTAAGTTCCAAAATCAATTGGTCAATTCATTTGTGAATATGATTCAGATTTTCTTTTTTTGTCCTCCCATTTTAACCATTGAGTTCCCTTATATGCGAAGATCAAACACTGATGATACCTGTTTCCCTTGTTTGAAGATTGCTTTGCAACCTGGAACCATAGCCACCATTTTACCAATTTTATTCTTTGCAGCTCTACCCATAATTGTGCTTTTCTCTACTGTATGATGAGCTAATTGATCTGCCACCTCTTTTCTAAGAATGTTAGTTTTAAACTACACAGTTTCAAAATGCACTCCATCATATTCTCAAGGAGAGAAAGCTTTTGGTTGACCTAAGATGTAAGAATTCTGACAGATAAGTTGGGAAAATTCACATGATATCTTGGATTCCTTCCACGAAAAGAAAGGAATGAATATTTACATCAGGAAAGCAATTGTTTTTAAAGCTTACTATTTTATTTAAATAACAAGACATACATTTAAACATCTGAGAACCTGATTTGAAATTTTTCATTATTTTATTATAGGCCATGGCACAGAAGGAAGATATGGAAGAAAGAATCACGACCCTTGAGAAGCGTTACCTCAGCGCTCAGAGAGAATCTACCTCCATACATGACATGAATGACAAACTAGAAAATGAGCTAGCAAATAAAGAGGCCATCCTACGGCAGGTTCAGTATCTCTGTCTGGGTTTTGTCCTGGTCTGTGTTTGTAGTCTAACAACTCTCACCAAATACGGAGTAAATAAAATACCCTATTTCTTGGCAGTCAGTCATTCTCCATCATCTAGAGTGGAGCTAACTAGACAAATGTGAGTGTCAGCATGTAATAACAGTAAAAGTAATACTGATATTTACTTGGGCTCTAGATATGTGCTAGGAACTGCTGAACGGTTCTCATGTAGTACCTCACTTCCATTTCACCTCCTGTGAAGTAAGCACAGTTACTATACAGCTCGGAAGTAGAAATGCTTTGCCAGAGACAATCACAGAAACTACTTTCCCCCTCTCACTCCAGTTAATACTATGATTTTCAATATTATGCTCCCATGGTATATCTGAAGCCCTAGCACTGAGCTATATTCCATGTGTCCAAGGTTATATTCGATAGAAACTTTTGTTCTGTTGCTGTCATTCTCAAGAGCTTTTCTATCTTTTTTAATGTGCTGAATTTTATTAAGGACTATGGAAAAGTAACACAGGAAAACACAAGGACAGTCATCTCTTTGCACAGTAGGTATATAGCAGGAGGAGCATGTGTTAAGTCTAGAACAATGGCTGAAGCACAAAGTCCCCAGTGACTGATGTTTGCCATCGTAATTGTGACTCTTTAAATGT
This sequence comes from Manis pentadactyla, assembly GCF_030020395.1. NCBI lineage: Eukaryota > Metazoa > Chordata > Mammalia > Pholidota > Manidae > Manis > Manis pentadactyla. Next base: position 113,874,593 of record NC_080028.1, on the reverse strand, counting down.
CTCTTTTTCCGTCCCTATTTCAGATGGAAGAGAAGAACAGACAGTTACAGGAGCGTCTGGAGCTAGCCGAGCAAAAGTTACAGCAGACTATGAGAAAAGCCGAGACCTTACCTGAAGTAGAGGCTGAACTGGCGCAGAGAATCGCCGCCCTGACAAAGGTACTTCAACAGGGCATTTGGTCCGCCTAGGTGTGCGGGCAGAAATGCCCAGGAACCCATATGGATCTGGAAGGATTTTCTCTAGGCTTTATGAAAATTAAGTTTATTTAACCCTTACTCTATTTGTCTGTTATTTAGATGAATTTTTCATGTAACACATATCTTATGCTGACATGAATGATTAGTACACAGACGTGATGATCTCCTTGCCTATTTAAACATTAACAAATAAAATTTCATATCTTTATAGTTAATTTTCTATGGTAATCTTTGCACATAAGAATAATCACTGAATATAAACATATAATGATGATCTTTACTATGTATATCCACGAGGCATAATAATTTAATAGCCTTCACATAAATTGTTTGGAATTAAAAATGTAGTAAATACAACAGTTTCTTTCTGACTATCCCATGAAAAAAATGTGTTAGAAGTTAGAAGTTAATTTGTAGAAGTCTAAAGTCTAAAGCCAATATACGTGCATTTTTTTCTGAACCAATTAAAATCAATAATAATCTGAAGAATGTTCAAATTTATCTGTCATTCTATGGCCATTAGATTCTGCAGTTATCTGCATATTTGAGAATTTTGCAAACATTATACTGTAAAAAGTGACTCTTAACCTTTCACAGTCAAATGGAAATGGCATTGCTTCAAGTGTATTTGCATGTTACCACAATAAATGTCCATATTTTGTCCCTAAAAGCATGTTTCACTTTTAATATCAATTCAAAGGTGTACACACATTTAAATTCCCACACAATCATTGCTAGGAGCTAAGTTTTCCACACCACTCAAGTAAATGGGTAAGGTAAATAAGTGAGCTGCAAATTACAAATTTTGGCCCTAGAAATTTCCCAAAAGAACTAAGGTAGGCATGTAAATCTAGGGCCCGGTATTTGCTTTTCTGAAAAGGTAAATAATTAAAGAGGAACAGTAGACTGCTGGCTGCTAGTTACAATAGGATAGTTAATCAGGCAGTGAAAAGGCAATCATTTGACAAAGTGGAGCAGGGTTAGAAAGTGTTGGAATCAGTGGTTGCCCTTAAAGCACTGGAGCAACTTGCTGAATAAAACGTTAGTGGGATTAGGGTGATGTTACAGCCTGGAGTTACATGTACTGTAGTCACAGATCATGCCACAAACCCCTCTGGCAATTTCAGAAATGTGTGATTTCTTTAATAAAGATAAATGTATCACTTGACTTGAGAAACATTCTCTAAATTACATAAAAACCTGCAAATACAGTAGTGGTATTCTGATTTTTCTTGCAAACACATATTAAATAACTCAAATATGGATTAATATATGTACACTTAGGCTTTTCATCTGAGGAACATAAAGAACTTTTATAAAGAGTAATCTTATTGAATCATATATTTTAGGGGAAGTTAAGTGAGATGGCTAAATAATGAAAACATATCATGTAAAATTTTAGTGTAACCCAATCATCAATATTATCTTGATGAAAATACAGGGAAGTCTCCCAAAGACACACAGTTTAAGCTTCAGCAAATAATTGCCCCAAATTAACCTCGATGGACTGAGAATAGAACATATTTAAAATATAATACTTGATTTGTGTGGCTTTAAGTTAAATATACCTAAGAATCCTTAATTTAGAGTATTAAAAAATGACTTGAAACAGGCGTCTCATCTTGTCTGCCCTTTGTTTTATATACTGGGCTCCTCTTTCTTTTGAGATATATATTCATTTGTGCACCCAAAATTATTTCCTCAGTCTGTTTCTACCTAATAATGTATTGCTAAAATTCTACTGCATCTGGATTCTTTGATTTCCCCTTTTTACAGTGGGGTTTTATCCTTCTTAAAGTGTTAAAAAAAGCTAGAATTCACTCTGCTTGCTTCTCCATTTTTTTTGCCACTTTCTCTTTGGCTGGATCTAAATTAACAACACTATTTCAGATATACAGTTACTAGATCACTGCCATATTTAATTCATTGCACACACACTCTCTAGTGCTGTGAGTTTATCCTCAACATACTCCTTTGGTTTGTAATATTTTTATAATATTTAAAGATCTCTCTTTCATTTGTTCTCCCAAGTTTTATGGCTACAATGATCTTGTTGTTTTTCTTGACCTCTGTTCTCAACACCATTAGGATTTCTAGAACCTGTTTGATTTAATTTTCTCAACTTCAATTCATTTTTAATATCTCACATTATCATGAAATTTTTCTATTTTTTAATGTTTTTCACTACTCACTAATGTAAAAGATCTCTTCCCAGCTTAAATTTAGGACCCCATCTCCTATATTTCGAGTGCTGTTCTTAATAAATCTTTCAGACATTTTATTTGAAGTATTTTTTTTTATTATCTTTACCTATTTTTTTCTTTGGCCCCCCTCAATTTAACTTTAATTTATTCTCCATTTCTGCCTCTAATTTCTTCTAAAACTTTAGCTCATGGGAAATTTTCCCATGTCACATTTAAGAGTGAACCCAGGATAAACCATACATCCCATCAAGGAATATAAAAAAATAACAGATTGCTCTTGTGGGACCCTTATATTTACACCAGTTTTTGAAACTTCAGTATTCATAAGGCTAAGGTAAACATAAGACAATAGTGGTTGAAAATTGATCCCCTCGTTTGGTTAGAAATGATGTCTGAATTTATTATATTGTTGTAAGACTATCTTTTTTCCTTCATGTATTTATTGTGGTGTATGTGTGTGTGTGTGTGTGTGTGTGTGTAAATAGGTAGGTAAAGCTTATTTAAGATTTTTAGAAAGTCAAAAGTATTTATTAATAGCCATGGATAAAACTAAAAGTTTGGCTTTGACAAGTATTTAAACAATTAAGTAATAAAGATTTGGGGCTCCCAATCATAAGATTTATGATGTTTACTTGTTTAATTAAAATGCATATTCCCTCAGCAAGGATATAATTAATATTGAAGTTCATAAGGTATTTCATTCATTTTTAGTACCAATAAAAAGTACCAGCTACAACATAGTGATTTAAATATGACAGAATTCTTGTTCAGTCTCTAAAGTGAGTTTTTACAATGTTTGGTGGATTTTTAATAGTTGAGAGGGAAATAGGTAGATGTTTTAAGGACCTTTGAAAGACCTATTCACTCATATTTTCGAAGAGACAGTTTTGGAAATTGAAATGTTCGTGCCTGGACTACCTTGCATTACTACCTGATTAATTCTCATCCCACTAAATTTGGTTAAAATATACTTTTGAGAGATTACAGATACCTTTATGAATTTATATTATATAATTTCAACATTTTTGACCCATTTACTGTATTTTTAATTGAATTATAAATTTCAAATGATATTTTTAAACCACTTTATGTCATTTGGGGACTGTGTTAGCTTTCTGTTTAGAAATTAGGGAAGAGAAATTGGTTATTTATTATTTCCTCATTATTTTCCCCATTTGTGAAATAAGAATATAAGAAGGAATATTTTGCAGGATGTAAATATTGAGTTATAATTTGCATAAGCACACCAGTACAATGCTGATTTCATATATTAAACTGAAATTCGTTGCCTAAAATAGTACATATGTGTCAGAGCCAATACTTGTATAAGTTGCTATTGTTTTTCAGGTATCACATGACATACTTGTATATAGTCCTGTATTTGCATGAAGTAAATTTCACTGTTGTAGAATAAACTTATAAAATGTAATAGAATAGCTCTGGAGTTAAATGTTGTTGCCCTAACATAGGATAATTTTAATGTTATATTCTGTAACTTGTAATTATGATTAAAATGTCGGTGTAACTTTACATGTAATCTGTGCATAACATACTAATACGGTTCAGCTATCAGCAATGTCACATGTGTTGAACACTCTGCATCTGTGGTAATGTGACAGTCACCTCCCAGACACATAACTAACCCTGGCACTGGGCAAACGTTAGCTCACAAAGGCTCTGTGCTGCCTTGTCACCTTAGGGCACTATTTTGTTTCCATAGCAACCAATCAATGCAGAAACCATTTGGTATCATTCCCTAGCATCAGAGATCACAAATAAACTCTCTTGTCCTCACAGCATTATCGTTACCATGATAATTTGAGGACTTACAATCATTTTCATTTAAAATTTCAAATTGAAACTGTATGTGAGAATAGGCACTAAAGTTCTAGACCTATAGCTGTGATGTGTAGTCAGAGGCAAGAAATCATTTTGTACATTTGCCACTGTTGCTGAGGAAACTCAATCCTGCTTCAATTGGAGAATTCTCATAATAATTAACCCTGTGGCTTAGCTGCTTCTCTGTTTTCTACAGAGTTGGATTTTTAATAAATTTTCTTCAAGATTTATTTCACCAGTCATTGCCTTATACTCCTCACCATGGAGATATGTGGCCATTATTTTTAACTAATATGATAAATAAAAACAAATACAAAACTTTTAACAATCTATCAGAGACATATTCTAGTGTTTGGTTTCCCATAATTCCAATTATTACATGACTCCTTCAGAGTTGCTTTAATTCATTCTGTCACAATCTTTCACTGCCAGCCATCACTAACCTTCTGCACCTTAGGTCGGTAGCTTCTCATCTAGATCATTGTTTTTCATTTATAACCATCAACTGTGTCATGTTCATCAGATATCAGTGTAGGTCTTTCCACATAAGATTCTGTCTGTTAAAGTATTAAATTTGCTGTCACACTTTTCTTTTAAGCATTCTGTGCTATGTTCTGTTCAGTGTCAGTGTCTTTAGTTCTGATTTTTCAATTTTGTCCCTCTCCTTTTCCTTGACTCGTTAGTCTGATCCAACCTCTTCTACCTCATCTGATGATTATCAATATGTTATGGAAGCTAAACTACAAGAAATGATCTCCATACGTAGGAAGGTAGTCCTACTGGACTTTACTTTCTATCGCTAAATAGAATCCATCTAAGTTTTTCTTTTCATTTGTAAAAATTATGTTACTTTTATTTATTGATAATCGACCATCTGTGCAGTTCAGTGCTTCAGGAGCTTAAGATTGGACAATGGCAGGTTTGTGTTCAAACCATGCACAGTCTGCATGTTACATTTGGCTGATTTCATTGCTCATAAATAACTCCAATGTTTTGCTGGTGCTTTGGATGTAACAGGCCTTTGTAGCTGACACATTTCAAGCAATGCTGTTCAGCTGCCTGTTTAAAGAAAGTTTATTTTTTGAAAACTACATTTGCAGTTGGTAGTAGCTTGCTTTACATTTTATTTCAATTTATTTAGAGGACAAATTTTAATCAAATCTTACATGTCAGGTGCATTCTTCATATTTCTTAACAGGCTGAAGAAAGACATGGAAACATTGAGGAGCGGATGAGACATCTAGAAGGTCAACTGGAAGAGAAAAATCAAGAACTGCAAAGAGTATGTATATTAAGAACCACGCCGCTGAATAAGCTTAGAGACTCATCCTACATAAAAGAAGGGAATGTCTTTCTTGACTGTGGGTTGTATTTAAAATCTTATGGGTATGCCCTTTGCATTTTTTTTTTTTTTAGGAGAGCAAGACACAGGCTTTTATTTAGATAAAGTGAGAGGAATGCCCTTTGCATTTTAAAGAAAAAAATATTCAGCCCATTTAATCAACACAGACATAAAATTAAATATGATTTTAAAATTTGAAAAAATATAAAAACAAACCCAAGTATTTTTAAGATTATTTTTATGCCAAACTTACTTGTTCTTTCTTGAATGTAAGGCTAGGCAAAGAGAGAAAATGAATGAGGAACACAACAAACGATTATCCGATACTGTGGACAGACTTCTGACTGAATCCAATGAGCGCTTACAGCTGCACTTAAAGGAAAGAATGGCTGCTCTAGAAGAGAAGGTAATGTGATGGGAGAGCAGAATCACACGAACACTGAGCGATGTTCTTATGATCATGTCTGTTTCATATCCTTCTGAAGTCATTGAATTGTTCAGAGGATCCATTTACATTCTTTAATTAAAAGAAAGGATGATATATTCATAGACGTGAAGGAATAGTTCCTGTAAAAATGTTAACATCAATTTTGAAACTAAGGCAAAATGCTACATGTTACAGAAGTCTTGCATTTTAGCATGATCGTAGGAGAGAAATGTACTCAAATGTGCTCTGCTTTTGTGATGAAAATATTTTCATTTGTCCTTCACCTCGTATATAAAAAGAAGAGCAATAAGACAAAAATCAATATGTTGGGGTGTACAGGGATGCTGGCTTCACACTAGTCAAATGATTCAAATAACTGAATCGACTACTTGTCGAAAAGACATAATGTTTGTGAGTATCTGTCACCAATAGAAATGGTGTCAATCCCACTACAGAATTCAGGAGTGCAATATATTTTCAGCTGCATTGCTTCAAAAAAAGTGCCCCTGTACGACTGCAGTTTTATCCACAACTGCATTTGTCTCACTGATAGCTGGCAGCTGCCAAACCAGCAAGTGGTGTGAGCCGGTTGCCAGTTCCAGAGTATAAGCAAAGGCAGGAGCTAAAACTCAGGTAGACAAATCATTTTGGAAATTTAGACTGAATGCTAATCATGACTTAAGCTAGATATTTTTCTCTGCTCCATACAATCAATCAAAACAGGAAAAAATATTGCAGTGAAATGTTAAAAGAGTTTAATCAATTTACCCATTAGGAAGTCTTAAGGCATGTCTTCTTCCCATCAATTCCAAATGCATTGCGGCTATGCCAAACACTACACTCAGTTTAATTTTACCACGTACATTTGAAAAGAATGCATCATTTTAAATCATACTTTGTAGCACTATAAAAAAAGCATAAGGTTTTTACAACAATAATACTTTTATGGCAAAGATTTTAAAAAATATCTATGATTCAGCTTATTTCTACATATCATACATGTAACATTAGCTTCTTAAATAGCTAAAATATAATTTTTATTACCCTAATTATTTAACTATTTAGAAATTAATTCTATATTTGAAATAGAAATTGAACTTTTAAAAAGTATAAACTGATGACTTCTTTTTTCTTCAGATAATATAAATAAATTCTTCTGAATTCTTTATCTATAACACCTGTGGCTGATATTTAGCTTGTTACCTTCTCCCATTTGAAGAGTAACCTGAGTATTTCAAATTTTAAAAAGACTAAGAGGCCATCAGAAATAACTTAATAGATAATATCTATTCCATTTGTCAATTGAAGCATTAGTAATGACATTTCCCATTTAAATTATGTATTTCTCAAAATGTTAAAGTGTCATGTTTAAAGATTCCATTGAAACTCGGTTTCTATGGAAACCAAGAGATAGATGCACTAAGGAGGGAATCAAGAAGATCCTGGAGTAATAAAAAAATTAATCTACACATTTAATTATTTTCTGTTTTAACCTACTGTTTCTGTTTTTCTGGGTTTTTTTTCTTGTAGAATGTTTTAATCCAAGAGTCAGAAACTTTCAGAAAGAATCTGGAAGAATCTTTACATGATAAGGTATTACAGAAACATATTTTTCCCATTTGTCTATTTCAACCTGTTGAATATTTGTTGTAAAATAAATTTCATAAGAAATAATTTTAGAATATTATCATTTCAAATAACTTTAACTTTTGTATTATACACACAGAAAAGCGTATGTATGAAGGGAGAAATGATGAATTTTTACAAACCAAACACATTAAAATCAACACTTTGGAAGCCTCCCTCTTGTTAGTATACAATCACTATGCTTATCCTAATGGATAATCACTATCTTGACATCTAACAGAAAAAAAAATGGCTTTGACTTGTTCATGTCTTATATAAAATGGGTTAAAAATCAAATTTGCATATAGTTTGAGATATCATTTTAGCAAAAAGTATTAAATATCCATAATGCATAAGAATTATGCTAAGTCATATATCTGCAAACATGATTCTGGTTGCAAAGTAGCTGAAAAAATCTAATTGAAGAGAGAAAAAAATATTTGACAAAGTGGTGACGCACAGAGAAGGAGAGACAAGTGTCATATGAGTGAAGTAGACAGTAAGAGCTGCAGGTAGGAGAGATTACCATGCGCTGCTTCTATAAAGAAGGCTCTGGGAAGTTGGAACTTGACTAAAGCTTTAAGGAAACAGTGTATGGGGCTTGACTGCAGGTGCTTGAACGGGGGTAAATATGAGTAGTGACTTTGTTATCTTAAGTAATAATAGGCATAACATTTTGGCTGGACTCAGTTATTCCTGTTGATATATGTGGTAGAAGAGATAGAGAAGGACCAGATGATGAAATGTTAGAAGCTGTACTTGCTAATATGTCTTTTCCTCTTCATTAGCCTATAAAATTCTTGTTAGCCATTTTGTCTTATTTCATTTTGTTTAGCATGGGCAAATGAAATAATACAAAATCACTAACTGAAGAACTAAATATGTGTTGAAGAAAAGATGGGAGAAATGAAAAGAGTTGGTGGGATGGGGAGAGAGAGCACATTAGAGGGAAGGAAGGAAGACAGGGAGGGAGGAGAGGAACGAAGGAAGGAAGGTCGGTGGCACTGTGGCCCATGGATGGTGTCAGAAAAGATGGAAGAATAAAGTTAAGAAAGAACAGTTGTCCACTGAACCCTGTTGAATGCTACATATTATGATTTTAAAGAATAACTATTTGGTCCCATAGTCAGGGTGTGTGCACAGTCGCCCAAAAGACAGATCTAGAGCAATACTATATGGCACCAGAAAATCATATCTAATTCTTTATGAAGTAGTTCAGAAAGTCTGCATGAGAGAGATGACATTTCACCAGACTCTTGAAGGCATATATGATTTTAACAAACAGAGAAGGGCAGGACAGAGGACAGGCAGAGCCTAGGCAATAGCACAGAGAAAAAAAAATGGTTGATTTGCTGAGTCACAAGTTTGCTGTGACGGATATGTGTTTAAAGAACTAATCTGTAACCAGATTGTGAATTTGGACTTGCTCCTGTTATGCAATGTTATCCCAAGCACTGTGTGCTACTGGCAAAATCCCGAGAACCCACTCCCCCACCATCCACTCAAGCCTTGTAGCTTCGACGATCTGCTTAAATAGTCAGCAATTCTACTCATTCCATGCTTTGCGCCCTTGTCTATGTCAGTCACTAGAGGTCATGCCTCATTTCTGAATATCATCCCATATAGCTGAGTGCATTTCCAAATCTAACTACATCTCTTATAACTCCAAATTTCCACTCAATTCCGTAGTCCAAAATTAGCTAAATCCCCTGTATACCCAACCTCTTCTTTCGTTATTTCTCTTCATCATTTTAATCTCTAAAATTTGAAGTTCCTAAGATTATCCTTGGATCCTTAAATTTCTTCTCTATGTTCAGCCCCTGGTGATTTTATCTGATTTCATGGATTTAAATAACATCTATAAATTGAACACTTCCAAATTTATATCAGTTACTGTGTCCCCTTCCCTGAGAGAGTTCATATATTCAAGAGAGCCAACTCAGCATCTCTCTTTGGACATGCAGCCATCTCCAGTTTAACAACTCAACCCCCAACCATGCCCCAAACACTACCACCACCATCAGCAGTCTTAGTAAATTGCAACTTCTTTCCCTTAGTTACTAAGGTTAAAAACCTTGGCGTTCTTCTTGACCCTTTTCTTAATCTCACACCTCACATCCAGCCTAATAGCAAATTTTACTAGTGCTGTCTTCAAAATGTAACCAGAATCTATCCATTCTCTCCCTCACTTTTGCTGTCCAAGCCATAATTCTCTTGCCTATGTTTTTGTAAGAACAGTAAACATTTTTTTTTCTTCCCTGCCTCCCGATCCGTTCAACTGTCTGTTTCACAGTCATCAAAATGATCCTTTCACTTCCCTACTCAAAAATCCTCCAGTCATTTCCTATGTCACTCAAAGTAAAAGCCAAAGACTTTAAAGTCACTGACAAGGCCTTCCAGGACTCCCCTTCCCAAACTCTGCCTCCATACTTTTCTAAATCCATTCCATCTTTGTCCTTAACTTCTCCAGTAGAGCCACACTGACCTCCTTGCCTTCTCCCTCATCAAATACACTCAGACTAAGGGGCATTTGCACCTGTTGTCCATCTGTCTGCCATGCCTTTTCCTAAGACATTCCCCTTTTTTTTTTTAAAAACTCCCTTTCTTTAAGCCATTGTTCAGATATCACCTATTGGAAAACCATTCTATGACTCTCCTATTTTCTCCTCCTGTCAACATCCTATAGACCCTCTTTGTTGTCTTTTCTACTAGATTGTACATTATATAAGGGCAAGAAATTTGTTAGTTCTCTATCTTTGGGCCTACCACACAAGAGAGCTCAATGCATCTGTGTGGAAATAATGAATAAATGAATTAATAAATGCAGTAACAGACTGTTGAATATTTTTAAGCAAATCAATTATTTGATTATACTTTATTTTTAAAATGGTACACCTAGCAGAGGAATGTATGATGAAGAGTGTGAAGGAGCACTGCCTCTGTGGAAGCTGGTAAGATAATTCAGGAAAAAGGTAAAATGTGTGTAGAGTAGGATGATGATAGTGAGAATAAGAAAAGCAGATAAGAGAAACGTTGCAAAGGCCACATTGACAAAAAGGTGTGGTGAGAAGAGACGTATGAGCCAAGTGAAATAAATGTTAAGCGCTGGTATGGGGAGGGGAAAAAACAGCAATAGAAAATCCAGAGGATACATTTAACATTTATGACATCAAAGTTTTAGTTATGGAAACAAAATCAAGCACTTAAAGCATTTAACTAAGGGCTATAATAAACACTTATCTTCATAAATTTACAGCCACAGATAATGCCAATCTGAAAAAATTATCAGTGCACAGATAATTACACCAAAATCTAGCTAATAATTTTAACTCTTATTAAGTGATTTTTTTTCCTTATCCTGCTAGTCCAATCTCTCTCCATCACCCATGTGTCCTACAACCCTAATGGAATAATAGAAATTCTTTACTTACTTTATGTTTTTATTTTACTTTAGTACTTTGTTTTTAAGCTGGCTATGATTTTGACTCTGCATTTTGAGTGATGTGTATATAGCAAGTTATGACCTGAGCATTCCCATATATTTGCAAAAATTTAGAGTTAGTGAATGCTAGGTAATAAAGAAAAAAAATTTTTATTTCTGCTATTCACATTTTTATTAAATGAGAAAAATCAGGCATATTTTTACTATTATGTCTAATTATCTTTAATAAAAATATTTCCATCAGTTTTCATTTTTAAAAAGCCATTAAACTTGGTAGCATAGTTTGTCATGATTTAGTGTTGGTATTATTAGCATATGCATATGATCTTAGTAACACTTCTTTGATTTTTAGGAAAGATTAGCAGAAGAAATTGAAAAGCTAAGATCTGAACTTGACCAACTGAAAATGAGAACTGGCTCTTTAATTGAACCCACAATATCAAGGTAATGTTAAATTAAAAACTTATCTATAGTTCACCAAAAATCAGTATGAATGTTCTTATGGTTTCATGTCAAATAAAATAAATACCTCCTATTGCAGGCATTTCCCTATTTTGACTCCTAACCAATTTACAGTTCTACACTAAAAAATAATTCTCTAATTTAGTAGTCTTTTCTGAAGATATGCAATAAAAATTTAAAGTATTACCTTTAAATTTTCTTTATTCTATATTTAATTATATAGATAGAAATTTATAAAAAGTTTTAAATGAAGAAATTGAACTTTATATAAACAAATTACATCCCATTCCAGGGAGAGGTATCAGCCCTTTTCTCTACCCACAGAGATGTTTTCAATGCTCAGTGTTATTGGAGAAATATCATTGATTATGGTCACTTGTCATCTATCTATTTTGTTAAAGGAATTTAACAGAAAAGCAAAGAAAGAAAAGAGAAATTACACATGATAAAAATTTCAAATACATTTAGCTATACCCAACTATTTTGACTCAATTCCACATCTTAAATGAATGAAGCAATGAGATGATTTGTTACTCTCAGATATATAGATAGACTCTATCTCAATAATTCATATATAATTTTATTTTGTGCTTAGGGCCTTTTATTTAAAGTTGGTAAGAAACCTGGAAGGACTCACTCATTTGATCATTTATTTGTTAGACAACACAATCGTATCAGCTACTTGAAACTTTTGATCACCACAGATTTCTTGAAGTACGTTTTCATGGTCTTAAGTGTATCCTAAGAATGTTAGTTACATAGGGCTGAAATTTTTGTCTGTTTGATTACTATAATCTCAGTACCTAAAAAGAGAAGAAACTGGTATATAGTATACTCTCAATAGATATTGCTGAATGATGAATGAATATCTAGTGAAGTATTTTTTGGATGCTCAGATGAAAAATCCAAATAAAAAAAATCCTAAAGACATTTATATTCTCTTCAGTAAATATTAATAATAATAAAATTCAGTATTCTGATTATTTCTGCCTTCAGTTCAGTATAAGAAACACAGTTCTGCAAGCATAAAAACACCCAAAGAACTTGAAATATGTACATCTTTAATTTAGAAAATAGTTTTTATTTTACTAAATTATTTGTGATGGTTTATATATTGAACTGAAATTATTATTCCAGTGATAGATGTTCGCATGGTGATGATGACGGTGTGGTAGGAGGAAAAGAGCTGATAAAATATCACCAGAGTAAATACATGAAACAAATATTAGGCAGTCAACAAATTAAATATGTTTTAATAGGAACAAAATGTCCATTTTATTGTCTTTTTGACCTTTGATCTCAGAAATACAGTTTGTAGAAGCGCTGTCTAAAAGTTCATCACTGCAGTGAGTCATCATGGATGGCCTAACAGTGTTACATTCATCTACTTTGAAGGATTATCATGGAAGCTTGGAAACTACACACAGAACAATTAGTCTTTGATACAGCAGAGTGTGGTTTTAACAATGTTAGTCCAAGAATAGGAAGACTGACATTCCTAGGTTTCAGAGATGCGGTTATTAGCTGTTCAATTTTGGAAAACCCATTTTTCCTTAATATGCCTGAATTTTATGTGTATGAATCATATTTTACATGAACTACATATAAAATAATATTTTTATAACAATCTCACAAGCTTGGTTTGCAGATAAGATGCGCGAGGTGAGCAAAAGGTGTTTTATAAACAGTGAATCACAAGTATAAACTAATACATAAATTATTAAGATAGCTGAATTGATAGAATTTATAATGTTATCAGATAATTGAATACTTATTAAACAGCAGTGTAAACATCCATGCTTCTGAGCACAAAATAGAAAAAGAAACAATAAAGGACACAGACGGTGCGCAAGAACTTCATCTACTGTTTTTTGATCTTACAGGTGGGGGAGGTGGGGAGGGATGAACTGAAGTCGGTGAGTATCAGTAACTAGCATTCCCTGCCAGCATCTCATCCGAAAAGAAAGAACAGTGAGTCCCAGAGTGATAGAGAGGCCTGATTTGTCAGCTCTGAAGAAATAGTAGGATCTGGGTAACTGGAAAGACAGTGGAAGCAGAGGGAAGGATAAAACGTTTTCTCTAAGAAAACTCAAATTTAATTTATCTGTGGAACTCCATTTATGAGGTTACATGCAAGAGTCACAGGAGATTCAGGAGGGGAAACTTGTCTAAAGGAACCAGTGACTAGAATGTAGCTTAAACCCCGAAGTGCCTCTCAAAATATTGTACGCCAGAGATGATTTAAAAATTGAAGTGCTATGTAAGTATCGCCTCTGACTTCTGTTGGAGAACTAGCTCACAGAGTTGAATAAAAGGAGAGAAGTGACGTAACTGCTCTGGATGACGTACGAGCAGTGGGCTCTTCGACGGTTGATACTGGCTCAGTTCTTTCTTCTTTCAAGATCCATTAATCCTTCTGCTTGCGAGGCACTGCCGTTGGAGATACAGAGGAGACGGTGGTGAAGAATACATGTTCCAGATGAAAATGCAGGAGTACTAATTTGAGGACTGTTCTAATAGAGGGAATACCATGAGCTAAAATAGCATATGCCAGTGGGACTTTAAAGCTGAGACTTTAAGAATGTTAAACACGTAAATGTGTGAAGAGACTATTTCCAGCAGAAAGAACAGCATGTACAAAGGCTCCAAAGTGTAAAAGAGTGTGGGTTATTTGAAGAAATTAAAAGAAAGTACAACTGGATGGAGAGAAAGAAGACAGACAGAAACTAGAAGTGAAACTGCAAAGTTGGAGGGACCCAGACACTGGAAAGGGCCTTGTAAGGACACTGAGGAGTTTGAAGCAAGGCATTGATGGGAACATACCTGTGTTTTATTTCATTTTTTTTTTTTATAAATGACCTGACTTGAGAGATAAAACAACAAGGAAAAATACTCCTAAGATAATGAGTTATAATTTTAGAAAGTGTACTCCGAGATTATACTAAGCAGGCACAAACCAAAAAAAAAAGGTACCTTGAATGCTCTGAGCCAGACAGTTCAGACTGTATTAAAATCAACTCCATTCATTCATTATCTTACCAAATATTTATCAAGTCCCTATTATATGCTGGGAATACTCCCATCTGCATAGAGTGGTGACTAAACTCTGATCTTTGTCTTCACGAAACTTACACCCTCTGCTCTTGGGAGAATACGCCTGAGATTTGGGCCTATTCTGGATATGGCTTGGTTGATTAATTTTTACATATGACTTATCCTTAATAAAACCAGTTTGCTGGAGTAGGTCACGGGTTCACTGCTATAGAAACAGTGGCCGTCATCTTCGTGGGGACTGATTCCTGAGTTTATTTGCTTTAACGTCCTATTTGCCAAAACAAGGACTTGCCTTAGTCATTGTGTTCTATTGCAGAAGCCCAGACTTACCTAACTTTTTAAAATCTTGCCAAATATTTGGAAATGCCTATCTTTGTTTCCAAAGAGAACTAAGGGAGAGAGCACAGTAGATCAGCAGGAGCGCCAGGTTCAAGAGGAAACAGTTTTAAGCGTATTTCCTACTGATGATGGATCATTTTATAGGACAGCATGTTGTCACTGTTATCATCATTATTGCAGCAATAAACTGAACTTGCTGTAAATCTATATATAAATAATGTGCCTGGAGAAAGCTTTATTGCACTTTCATTACAGTGTACTCTATTATCATGTTTATTGAAAACCAATGTGGCGATATTTTCCAAGTGGGATTTCCCAGGTGTTGCATCATTAAGATTTCGGAACCAAATGTGCTTATCAAAAGATTTTAAAAATCTTTTTGGAGCAATGTCTTATCAAAAGCTGAAAAATTGTTCCAGTGGTAAATCCTATCTTATTAAAAATAAAATTTTTAACCTTGGGTCAGTCTGATTTTAAGCATCTTATTGATTTCCTAAATTGGATAATAGAGAATTCTGGGACCCCAAAAGTTTATACTTTTTTCTGTTACATTAATGAGGAATGTTTAAAAAAATACAGTAATAAATAGCATATATTGGGATATCCACTAAATAGCTCACACTAAACAGAACTGCCCGAATTTAAGCCAGTGGATCATGATGACCAGTCCCCACATGTTTTCTTGTACTACCACCTTTGAAAATCATAATTAATGAATAAAAATGCTCTTTATATATACTCTAGAATGAGAAAATGCACCTGACCTTCAGCAATGGACCTGAGACTGTAATATCTGAAATAAGCCTCTGGGGAGACCTCAGAGAGTCATGACAATTCATCACTTTCTTTTTCCCTGAAGTTTTTTTCCTTGACGGTTTTTGCTTTATTGGTAATTAAGCAGTGAATATTGGTTTGCAAGAAAGTTTAATTTTTTGAGATTGGGTGTATTTTGTATTTTTCCTTCCTTGCAGAACTCATCTTGACGCCTCAGCTGAGCTGCGGTATTCCGTTGGATCTCTAGTGGACAGCCAGTCTGATTACAGAACCACTAAAGTCATAAAAAGACCGAGGAGAGGCCGCATGGGTGTGCGAAGAGAGGAGCCAAAGGTCAAACTTCTTATTTCGAGTCTTTGATGATTTTAAGTAAATACACTATTCCATTTTGGATAGAGTGAAATTAATACTAGGAGATTAAAACATCTGTATTAGTTTCAAGGGTGATATACGACATAGTTTTAAAACTATAGCTAACATGAAACCCCCCCCACTGTGTACCAGTAGTTGAAGTAAGCACTCCCCATATATTTATTCACATAATCATATGAATTCAGTACTATTTTTATACAAATTTCAGATATGATAAGACTGAAGCTCAGAAAATTTAAGTGTTCAATATTACACAGCCATCAGAGTGACAGGGTCAAACTTGAGCCTATATTTGTGTGGTTTCACAATCCATGTTTTTTATCCATTAGAATATATTGCCCAAAAAATGGATTTTTTGTTTGCTTGGGCCCTTAAGCCATGGCATCCATATTGCTAATTATAATTAATTAAATGTTTAAATTATAATAACTATTTCAATAAAACTTTGAGGAAAATGTACACAGACTGCTGAAAGTATTTATGGAGAATGGTTCATTATAAACTGCAGTGCCAGCCTCCATTCAGCCAATTATTAATATATGTGAGCTGTGTATGTTGAGTAACAGTCGCATTTTGTGCCCTAAGTATAGTTTATATACTTATATGTGTTCAAAATAATATATAACATACTTGTCCTTGTTTGTATACAGGCTTTGACACTCTGTGGTGTTTAGTTGGCACCTATGTGTCATGTATAAATTAATCCCTCATAGTAGACATTCAGTATTTGTTTAATGGATGAATAAATGGATAAATGAAGAACAAATTAAGTCCATCTCAGTTTTCTCACTTTTATGTAACAAATAAATCTGTGCTATTGGGCACCAAAACAATTTGTATCACAAATGTCAATTCAGGTCTTCATACCTTAAAAAAAATACTCAGGGTAATATTATTATGTTTCTCCCTCCAAAAATTATTTCATTTCATCGCAAAAATGAAAGCCAAGTTTTTAAAAATCAGAAAACTTTAGGACCTCTCTCTTACTCCCACCCTCTCATACCTTCAGATCACTGCTTGAAAAACACTGGCCTAGTGGTTACTCAAGACTTTCATTCAAATGGAAGATTTATTATAACAAATGAAAAAGCATAGTTATACTATAATTTTCATCCCTGACTTATTTATTTTATAATTAGAAGTTTGTATCTCTTCATCCCTTTCACCTATTTCATCCGTTCTCCCCCTACCCCCTCAAGCCCTCTGGCAACCACCAGTTTGTTCTGTGTGTTTGTGGGTCTGTTCCTGGTTTCTGTTTGTTCATTTATTTTGCTTTTAACATTCCATTTCATAAGTGAAATCGTTAAGTCTGGCTTATTTCACCTGGCACAGCACCCTCTAGGTCATCCATGTTGTTGCAAATGGCAAGGCTTCATTCTTTTTTATGGCTGAGTAATATTCCAGTGTGTGTGTGTGTGAACACATCTTTTCCATTCATCAGATGGATAGTTAGGTTGCTTCCATATCTTGGCTATTGTAAATAATGTGCAATAAACATAGGAATGCATGGATCTTTTGGAAATAGTGTTTTTGTTTTCCTCAGGTAAAAATACCCAGAAGTGGAATTGCAGATTGTATAGATAGTATTTTATTTCTATTTTTAATTTTTTGGAGAACTTGCATACTGTTTTCCATAGGCTGCATAGTTAGTAATATTGTAATAACTTTGTATGGTGACAGATAGTAACTACACTTATGGTGAGCATTTTGTAATGGATATTATTTTAAACCACTATATTTTATACTTGAAACTAATATCAAATACAATAAAAATGAATTTCAAAAGACATATTCCTGTTAATTAGTGTCCTGGGCTTAAAAAAATCAAAGAGGTATTTAAGTGACCAGAGCTGTGGAGATTAAATTAAACGATTTCACAATATTTTTAATGATATTTTGTTAGAATATATGTAAATGAATGTTAGGGAGAGAATTATTGTGCAACTTACTGTGTTATAATATTTGTAGTCTCAACCTATAATAAGTATAGGTAAGACTAATTAGTATTAGAGATGGAAATGGGTAAGTGCCACTAAATAGAAATTGTTCCATTTGGAAGCAAGAAATTGTTCCATTGTTCAATTTGTAAGGATATTACAAACAAATACTTTAAAGGAATTGTTGCCTTGAATTGTGGTTGAACTAGAAATCATACAGCAGTTTATCATCTTTATTCCAATGAAAATCTTGATATTTATGGTGACAACTAGTGCATGACGTTACTTAATATGTCAAGGGGCTGTTTTATGAAATGATAAATTAAAATGTTAGCAATCCTCAGCAGCAGCTTTGCTTTTGCCAGGTAAATTGCAAAATCATGTGTGCTTTTTCCTTGTTTATCAGAAAAGTGCTTTGAAAATGAGCAATAGGGTAAATACTATAATTGTTCATTTACCATTCAGGTGAAATCTCTTGGAGATCATGAGTGGAACAGAACCCAACAAATTGGAGTGCTAAGCAGCCACCCTTTTGAAAGTGACACAGAAATGTCTGATATCGATGATGACGACAGAGAAACAATTTTTAGCTCAATGGATCTTCTCTCTCCAAGTGGACATTCAGATGCGCAGACTCTAGCCATGATGCTTCAGGAACAATTGGATGCCATCAACAAAGAAATCAGGTGAGCTTAGTTATTACTGGTGATTCCAAGGGATAGACAAGTTTGATACTAAAAATGGGATACTCAGCATTGGCACTGTGTGGGAACTTGTTGGAGCTGCAGAATCTCAGACCTCACCCCACACCTACTGAGTCAGAATGTGTGTTTTCACAAAAATCCCAGGATATGTGTATATATTCTTTGTAAATTAGGACAGTCTTTTTAAGGGACATACATGAAACATATACAGATTAATGATATTAGGGCAATATAAAAGAATGAAGTAAAGATAAAATCTTCTCTAATGAATTTTAAAGCACTGTTAAAGTTAATATTTGCTATTTAAGTGATATTTGTGGTAATAAGTTACATTAAGGTACATTTAATACTGCTGTAATGATAATAAGTAGCTTTCAAATTAATATGTGGCTAGCTCCTTGGAAGTGTTTAGACATTGGAGCAAAATTAACTACAGAATTATTTCATACTAGATATGAAAAAATGTGTTATAACCACACAGCAGATAATGGATGGTTTCCAAAGTTTAGGTAACCTCATAGAGCTGAAATACAAGTTACCATGTCAAATACTGAGAATGGTTGTCACTATGATAACTTCAGTTTTAACTTCATATATACTCTCTTGAATCTCAATGACAAATCTCATTCTTTTTCTATCATCAACTCCAGTGAAAATTCCAACTGGGTCACGTAGATTTTTTTTTTGTTTCTTTCAAACATTAGGAAACTTGGTTTTTCAACCGAGGAACAGTTTTTTACTGTTTTGAACAATGCTTTTATTTGCTTTGTTTTGCAGCTCTGGCTAAATATTTTGGCTTCCTAATATGATTCAAATCCACCTAATTCTCTACAGTTGTCACCCTGCTGCACATTATAATAGCTTCTCATCTGGATGACAGTAACAGTTTCTGTCTGGTTTCTTTGTACTTCCCCATCTAATTCAAACTAACACTGCAGGCAGAGAAGGTTTTTTAAAACCAGCCGTGCTTACATAACGTTCCTTTTTCAAACCCTTCAATTGCTCTTAAGATGATCAATATCCTTCATATGGTCTACAGTCTCCCGCCTGCCTCAGAAATCTCTTACCATTCACCTGCCCAACTCCATGTCCCATTATACATGACTTCAGCTCCTTCACTGTTTCATGCGCTTCCCTTTGTTGTTGCTGTTCATTTCTTCTGGAACATTCTTCATAATCCACACCATTCTGCCTTTACACCTCACCCACTCTACTCTCACTCACCATGAACAACTCCACCGCCACCAATTCTGTCCTTCTGTTCATTTTACTGCCCTTAAAATTTTTTGCCTTCTCTAGATTTAAGTTATAGAAGAACAAAAAATGTACCTGGTTTGGCTCTCTGTTTTATTTCCAGATCTTAGAAATTTGCTTGATAAACAGAAAGTGCTTCATAAATATATGATTACTATAAATAGAAAAAAAAAAACAGAACATGCATTCAAAATGAATAATACTTTTTGATGCCATGCAGCTAATAGTTGACCTCATTGTATAGATTTGAAATCAAGTATATCCTTGTGATATGTATATTCTTGTTTTCAGAACACACACCCTCGATAACAATCTGCATCCCTCCAGGGACTCTTAGCTTTGTTACATTAACGTAGCAATTCCCAGTCACAGTCTTGACCTAGACTAATTAAGTCAGTACCCAAATAGTGTGCTCAAACTGTTATCCTTTAATGTGCTTCCCTGCCTCCCATGATATAGTTGCTGATTTATAAGAAATTAAGAAATGCATAGCAACTGTCAAAAAAAAATAGGCATATTGATAAAAATATCTGCTGACACCAATGAGAATTTATGTCTGGTTCAGATCTTTCTTTTTTCACAAACTATTTCTAACCATTAAAAAATGCCTCTTTCTGGCTTCACAGTCCCCTGATTTTTTTAAAGGGAGGGGTCAGATTACTTTAAACTCATTTGCCACTGCAATACTCATTAATCAGTTCATCTATAGTTAGCTATTATTTTGCCTGCCTTAGTTTTGTTGTCTTATTTATGCTTTCATCCTTCTGTGGGATTCCTTTAGGAATACATCATGAACACAATGAAATATTCTGAAGGGAATCTACTGTTGTTTTGTTCACTTTCCATGTTTACATCATAATCCAAAAGACCAATGGATTTTCATTTACTTTTCCAAATTTACTGAACATCTGGATAGCATTGGATTTCCTATTTGACTTAAGTCTTTCGCTCAACTTGTTCCTCTAGATGTGACTCTGCTTTCAAACTACTAGAATACCTAGAGTTAATAGCTACAGTCTTCTTGAACAGCAGAACAATGTTGCCTCTCACCAGAATTTCCTTAAGGAATCATTTCCCAACATTGATTTTAAAGTACAAAATTCCATTTTTTTGAAGAGGCAGTTTTTCCAGTGCAATGTGTTTAAAACATTAAAATGTTGTACTGTGTTAGTCAATTAAGCCTTCCTTTGGGGTTCTGATCTTTGGGTGAAATTCAAATGCACCCATGAAAGTAAACTTCAAAGTAACAGAATTCATATTCTTGTACAGGTGAAAAATTGCAGTTAAGTGTAAATGTGCCTCCTAATATTGTTTTTACTGTTTTTTTCTTTTAGAGTAGTTTAAGGTCCATAGCAAAATTGAGGGGAAGATACAGAGATTTCCCATATACATCTTGGCCCCACATGTACATAGCCTCCCCCATTCACAACAACATCCTCCACAACAGTATATATTTGTTACAATTGATGATCTTACACTGACACTTTATAATCACCTAAATACCATAGTTTACATTATGATTTACTCTTGCTGTTATACATTCTATGGATTTGGAAAATGTATAATGATACATATCCATCATTATAGCTTTATTTTCACTGCCTTAAAAATCTATTATGCTCTACCTCTTCATCCCTATCCCCCTCACAATCTCTCCATGATTTTGCCTTTTCCAGAGTATCATATAATTGGAAACATACAACATGTAGTCTTTTTATATTGGCTTCTATCACATAGTCATATTGCATTTAATATTCCTCCATGTCTTTTCATGGTGCAACTGCTCATTTCTTTTTAGCAATGAATTATATTCCATTGCCTGGATGTACCATGGTTTATCCATTCACCTACTGAAGGACATCTTTGTTGCTTCCAAGTTTGGGCAATTATGAATAAAGTTACTATCAACATCTGTGTGCAGGTTTTTGCATGGACCTAAGTTTTCAGCGCCTTTGGGTAAATAACAAGGAATACAATTACTGGATCACATGGTGAGAGTATTTTAGTTTTGTGAGAGACCGTTAAATTGTTTTTCAAAGTAAATATGTAAAAAGAAAACTGCCATGATAATCTTGCAGTTAAAGATTATGTTTCCTAAGAGATCACAATAAGCCATTTGTAGTTAAGAGGAAAATATCACAGAAGAGGTTTTTCGATTCCCATTTTTCAAGCAAACTGAATAACCTGGTATAGTTTCATTATGACAACATGAAAAATGTGTATAGATTCAATTTAACTAGGATCTTTATGCAACCCAGCTAAAGATCTTTATTCCTTATGTCTTATAATAACTAATTTATACCTAATCTTGAAGCTTCTATTTTAAGAAAAAAATAGTGCTGTGTCTCCTCAAAAGCATTTATAGCAACAGTTTTTTTTTTCATTATCTATCATCTCCACATTATTAAATTGCCTGGTGCTTATTGAAAGGTGACTTGGCAAAGTGGGTATTATGTTAAAAAAGACTCAGTTTTATTTGGCCAAATGATAAGTGTGGATGCCCATTTATTGAAGAGTCTATCATTACTGTCTCAGTTATCAGTAATGAAAGTATCAGCTACTTTCATTGGGTGGGAGGTAAGAATCAGTGACTTTGTTGGGATCTGAGTTTCCAGAAGTTTCATTGATTGGCACCTGAGTTCAAATGTAAAGTAAGAATTACTGGCGGAAATAAGACTGGTGAGTGTTTAAAAGACTTCTAGCAGGTAGTAGTATAGAAAGAGGGTCAAACTGAAAACAAAGAGAAATCTCATAATTTGAAAAGAAGGATTTTTTCAATTTCAGCCAGGAAGCCCCTGGAATTTATTGAAAGTCGTATTTCCTAGAGAAAAAAAAAAAGTGAAAACAAGTTTGATACAAAATGCTCACAAAGTAGTTATTTATTTACTTGTTTACTTATGTGAATTCCCATTCCTGTTATTGCAGCTTATAGTGGATCAAAATTAAACTGTATTCTTTCAGGCTAATCCAAGAAGAAAAAGAATCTACAGAGTTACGTGCTGAAGAAATTGAGAATAGAGTGGCTAGTGTGAGCCTGGAAGGCCTGAATTTAGCAAGGGTCCACCCAGGTACCTCCATCACTGCCTCGGTTACAGCTTCGTCGCTGGCCAGTTCATCTCCCCCCAGTGGACACTCCACGCCAAAGCTGACCCCGCGAAGTCCTGCCCGGGACATGGATCGGATGGGAGTCATGACGCTGGTATGGATGGCGTGGCCAGAGAATGCCTGCCCCCGTTAGGGTTCATGATGCACTAGCTGAAACACACTGGGTGTTTGCTGTAGTCTAAATTAATTTTCTGTGTGTTTTGTTGTTTCTTTTTCACAACATCTCTGTAGAGTGGATACAATCACTAACCCCTTTATGACGAGAAAATGTAGCTACACAGGTGTAACTTTTCCAAGGTCGCATAAGTAAATTGAAGAACAAGAATCTAAATATCACATCGAAATTTGACTGACTTAAACCATTAAGTACATTTTTATTGATGAAATCTTGATGAAATAAATTGGGACTGTTTTTAGCACAATAAATCATAAACTTTATTACAGTTGCTTCATTACACTAACATAAAATTGTAATTTTATAATATGCAAATACAATTTTAATAAGAGCCAAAAAAAATCAGTAACAGCAATTTCTCATTTTTGTTTTAGCATTTCATGTCAATATTTTCACCCTTCTTTAATTCTTTATTCTTTTATCTTTATAGTTAAGATTAAAAGTTGGAAATCTAAATTTGGAAGTATTCTAAACATAATAGAGGGAAAAATCAAATTGTCCCTTGCTAAAATATTATCGTAAAATATGGTTGGAATGTCTACTGAATGCTTTGATGTTTAGTCATTTAATTCTCATGATAACATTTCAGTGTCTGAGGGCAGTATCTCAATAGAGAGCAGAACTAACTGAGGCCTTCAGAGTATGAGTAAATTGCCCATGTTCAATACAGCTGCTAAGTGGAGCTGGGTTTTCTTCACATTTTGCTAATGCAAAGGCATATATACTATTCTCTCTTTTGTGTGTGTGTAATTACCTGGAAAAATGTTGATATGACAACAGTAATGAAAATGTAAATATTCTGGAGGTAAAGTTCTGTGGTTTTGTAATGAATATTAAAACTATATTATTAAAACAATAAAATTCCAATTAAAAATAAAAGTTTGGGGATAGAGATGAATTAAAATGCCAATAGAGCAAATAATAGTTTATACACTATAAAATCTAGCACAAGTATAACAAATGGAGGAAAAATCAATGATGCTACAGAATGTGAAGAGTATGTAGTTTCTGTTCAGGAGGCTGTGAAGCTGCTATAAAAACCATCCCAATGCCTGTATCTGTGTGAGTGTGTATAATAGCTGAATAAAGAAGTTTAATTCATTTTCTAAATGACATCTTTAAATAAATATGTTGCAATAATGTGTATTATGGCTAATATATTATAAAACTTTCATTAGTATTAATTTACATTAATACACATATATACATTCATATGTGTATGTATATATATACACACACATTTATATATGTGTGTGTATATATATATACATATATATAATGCTCTCACCTAGGGAAAAACTGTTTTATAAATAAAATACTTCCTTTTAACCTTCACAGAGTTTCTGTTATATATATAAATAAAATATCTTTTTCTTTAATTTGTCAATTGAGAACTGAGACAGAAAATGATTTCCCTGGGGAGGGAACATTTCCCACATTCAAACTGTGATTATGGGACTACCATGCAAGAAAGTCTATATGAAAGAGAAATGGTGAATAATTTAAAAATGGAAACATTTACATCCTTAGAGCCATTGAATCCTCTATTCCGTGCACATTTCCAGACTTCAAATTTAAAATATTTAAAAAATAGCACAGACGATGGCCAATCAGAGCGTAGGCCAGCCAATGAGACTCTTCCCATCCAGGCACTGCACAAACTTTTAGCCAATGTACTAGGATATACGAATCCAGTATATTATCCTACATTATAACCCGCTCATTTCAGAGATCTAGGAACTCTCATCTGATTTTTTTAAACTAAAAGTGATATTGTCTCTGGCTTAGTTTCTGCATATTTCATATATGTGGCAGATATTGAGGACCCGCTTATTACCAGAGCTATAGTAAGAATCTTGGCCCACAAAGCAAAATTTAGTCAGCATTGAAGGCAAGAAACTGGTTATTTCTGTACCTCTATTATTTCCTTACATTTTTACAACATACTATTTTGCCCTTTTAAGTACTTTCATAAACATCAGCATCATAATCCCTGACAGTGTTATTTTTTTAATAATAAAATAATACATTTATAATCATTTAGAGGTGATGGCTGTGTATGTGTGAAAAGGATGCCACGGCTCTCATGCATTTTCTTGAGTCATAAATAAATCAGGGGTAAATGAACATTATAATTAGAGTACTTAAAAATATTTAGAGCATTTCCTGAGGGTAAAAAGGCATTCAAAATGTTCAGTATCTGACTCAGTAAAACAAAAAATGAACTCCAGGAACTCCTTATCACCTCCTCTTCAAATTCATTATTGTTATAGGTTAAAAAACAGGTAAATTTTCTTTTACCCATAGAAAATATTGGAGAAAAAGTGGTTTTGATGGGTACAATTCATTGTCAAATATTCAAAAGAAAAATGAGAAATTGTAGAGACTGAAAAGCAGATATGGAAGAGACATTGTATTCATTTGTACTGTATATGTTTATATGTTTTGCAAACGTTGTTTATCTGGAAAATAAAGCATTCTTGTATTTACTTTTACCCCATTGGAAGTCCATAAACATAAATAACATGCTAGCAAAATCTAGTTAGAATTTTGAATGGGGTAAATCAACCCATTTTTCCAGGAACAACAAAAATGTAAAGTATAATGGAAGTTTAACAAAAATTGTTTTATTTATATAACAAACTTACCAAACATATGACATGAATAAGGTTCATCTGGAATCATCAATAATTAACTAAGTTTAAAAATAAATTCTGTAAAAAAGCATTGACAAGAAAACAGAAGCCTCAGAAACATGTTATATTGAGGCCAGAGCTTCGGCATTTGGAAATGAGGAAGCTGTTAGAATGCCAGGCAGTCTGGGATTCCTCAGGAACAACATACCTGCCCAAAGGTCTGCATAGATGGGGCAAAAGGAATTGTTTCTAAACTCAGTATATGTGTATTGGATCTTCATGTATGCATAATCATCTTCATTCCCATCTGTATTTTCTTGGGAGGATATAGTCCCATATTTATCTCTGGCTCGCTCACTCCATATCTACTTTATATTCATGGGGTCCATGCCTCATACCTTATGCTTGTCAACATGACCCCATCGTGAAGCATGCCTCTCACCCATTTCATCTGAAAAATTCCCCCTGAGTAACTCCCAAGAGGAGTGCTTTTGTAATGGTTAAAAAACATTTATTTAGAAAACAAAAGATGACCAAGTCATAGATACTATTTAAACTTGTAACATGATCAAATGGTAATCATTAATTAGTTGTTTCATGTTGCTTTTATTACTGCCAATCGCAGCCAAGTGATCTAAGGAAACATCGGAGAAAGGTACTGTAAATATCTTTTATATTACTATTCGTTGAGTATTAGTTGATAGTTTACTGTCAGTACAATGCTGCTTGTTTTAAAAAGTAGATGTCACTACTGTTCAGGTATGTGAAGCCAACAGATCAGGAGATTACTAACAATGAAAAGAGAGCTTGTTACTCACACTTCTCAAGAGGGGAGGGCATACCATGCTGGTCAGGGCCAAGGGGAAGGACCAGGGTGGAGCAGGAAGTAGAAAGAGCAAGGGAAAGATGGCCAGGGGCCTTTACTGTGGTTTCTATGGGAAAGGCAAGGCAAGGTGTGGAAGCAGGGTTAAGAGTGGCTAGTTTGAATAGTATTAGTGAGCTCTAGTGTATAGGGGCTCTTTCAAGTTGTCTGATACCTGGCCCAGGATGATTAAGGCAGAGGAATATTGCCTCCTGCAGTGTAAGAGGCAGATAGAGAAAATGACTTAGGGTACTAGTATAGATTGGTTGATTTGCATATGGTAAGTGCATTTCAAGAAAGGAGTTTACCATTTCTAAGGATTAGCTAGCCCTGGGAGGGGCATTGTCTCCTGGGTCAACATAACCTCAAATGCTAGAGCATCAGGAATACAGAAAATAGGAAAATGCACTTGATACACTGCTCTCCTGTTTGGTATGATATCAATAGAATAAACGTTGGATATGAAAAACAGAATGGACTCTAGTTCTGATTCACAAAATGGCATCTTGTAAGGTAACTGAGAATAGCAGAGCTCAGACTCACAGGATATCAGATGGGAAAGATTTCAAAGATTCAACCTACAGCCCAGTGCATAAATCTATTCTTCAGCATCTTCGACATATGGTAATCAGCCTATCCCAGATACTTCTGGGACCAAACAATTTTTTTTT
Organism: Manis pentadactyla; assembly: GCF_030020395.1. NCBI lineage: Eukaryota > Metazoa > Chordata > Mammalia > Pholidota > Manidae > Manis > Manis pentadactyla. The sequence continues at coordinate 113,847,171 of NC_080028.1, read as the reverse complement.
TTAAGTAAGGTACTCAATATTATGCTTGTATGGCTTAGCTAGATGGCTCTTTTCCTTGAGCCATCATCTCTCTCCCTGTTGCATCTTCTCCTTGACACTACCAGTTGGCTCTCCAATTTACCACATTCTTATTATTTGTCTTTGACTTCCACCACATGTACAAGGATTATACTGGGGATATATAAAGAAATCTGAGTTGGAGTGAGGAAACCCTATTAAGACATCTGACTAAACTGTTAAAAGTAATCTAGCCTTGGATGACAAGAGGCTAGACAAACAATTCTACCAAGTTTCTCCAAGGCATGAGGTCCTTGTCATATAGAAACATGAGCATAGTAGCTTAATGTGCAAACAAGCAAGACATTGTGTAGACATAGAACACAGCTTTAAAATTGTTGCTGTAGCCATACTGAGAACTGTTTTTCAGTAAAACTTCCAGAACCATGTATCTTTCAGCTATGCTTTCCACAATCTTTGTATCCATCTATCTGTCTAGATATTGTAATGCACAAGAATGCTGTAAATAATGCAGTTTTGTTGTAAAAAATATCTCTACAAGTAAGTTGTCTATTGTAATGTCATATTTTAATACAGTTCATTGTCTCTGACAAAATTTTGGTATCCTGAATTGTTCTGGAGTCTGAACTTAATTCTTTAAAGGTGCCCCTTCTATTCCTTCTTCTTATGGTTTTCCATATGCCTTTGTTAATTTTCCCTTGAGAGGTAGTGAAATTAAACAATTTGTAAGAATTATGTTCTTTTATTATTCTCACTTTTTAAAAAGTTTTTTTTTCTAATAAACTACACTCATGTTTTTTTAAATATCTTAAAACAAATTTTATTAGCCTGATTTAAAACACTTTTTCTGGTAAAGTTACATTTTGCCAACTTCCCTTCTCACGTCAAAAATTTTCCACTTAAAAGATGTACATGTTATAATAACCTTACTCTGTGTAATTTTTTTCATGAATTAGTTCAAATATGTATTCAATAACTTTTTGTAAGACCTTTACATTCTGAGATACCAAAATGGATTCCAGCATCCCTGGATATGATCTATGGGACTTACTTTTAAATAAAATTTTTGTTGGTCCATTTAAAAAAAATTGTATTTTTTAAACTGGACTGTCTTCACTTTTAAACAGTTGTGAAATGCACACTCTTTAGTAATGTGAATTTATCTATGTAAGACCTCTATGCCCAAAGTGTTTTTTTTGTATTAGAATTATTCAAATAGCCTTGCTTTAATGATTCTCCATTGCCATTAATTTCAACTGAAATTTAGAAAGAGTCCATCTTAATGTACTGTTTCTACTTCTAGATCGCAGTGGTGGAAGAAGATGGTCGGGAAGATAAAGCCACAATTAAATGTGAAACTTCTCCTCCCCCCACCCCCAGAGCGGCCAGGATGACTCACACCCTCCCTTCTGCCTACCACAGCGAAGCCCGGAGGTACGGCTCTCAGCTTGGGCAGCGGGCTGTGCACTGTCCCACAGAAAACATTTGCTTCCTGCCAGTGTTTCCAAATGGACTGCTTAAAATTTTATATGAAAAATTTGACTTGAGCTATATTCCCCATCAGGGTATTGTCCTGCCCCCTCTCCCCAAGATCACTTGTGAAAAAGCAAATGTCCATTCTGAGATCAAATACTTTCTTTAAAATTAACTTTGTAGTTGTATTACTTGCTAATATCAAGAACAGCTCTTCTATTTTTAACGGACATTTTTTATTAAAATGGAAGCAGGCTAGATGAAGGACTTATTAGGAATAGTAAAAAAAAAACTGAAGGTATTCCCAGACAAGACTGTAAACTTGTTGTGTAGTGTAAGAGTAATTAAGGCCTGAAAGTACATTAATGCATCTCAATTACTTTTAGCAAATAGGTATGTCTACCACCCTGTAGGCGCTGGTCAGGTAGAAAGTTCTTAGAGGAAAAAATAAGCACATTTGGCAAAATATTAAAGGAAGAGATGAGTTTACAAAGGGAAATATCCCATTTGTCATAGCAACTCTTCGTACTGTCCTTCTCATCCACCTAAAAAATTACAAACAGATCTCCTTAATAATTGACATAAATAAATCTAAGCATACGATTTATATCTTAAATATATGTCCTTTAACTGTCTTATCAATTGTAGCATCTCTGGACATACAATTGATATAACTGAACATAATGACTTAGTGATTAATACTTTAAGAATCTATTAAATCGTATGTTGTTCACAACAAATGTATTTGATGACAGAGCTTCCTGTAGTGGCAGACATTTCTTTTGTCCTGTTGATTTTTAATTTTCAATGTGGATAAAGAAAAGTTACTCAGCTTCAAAATATAGACTTCCCTCACTCTTCAAAACAAGAGTGAATGATAGTTTAACATGTGGAAAACTATTGCTTTGGAGTCTACAGACCGTGAACTCAGATATATTAGGATGAATAGGTAAAGTTAAGTAATTTGTCATGATACTGTCAAAGTGCCAGCTATAGATAAAAAGTGGTGGTGACTATCTATTGAACACCTCCTATTAATACAGTGTCAAATATACTGACCTGGAACGGAACTGAGATGGACTACTTAAAATCATCTTAGTTTACCACATTACTAAAAGAATACCTGAAAAGTGTATGAAAAATTTCCAGTAATCGCCAAGATATATGGATTTTTGCTTCTAAATCCCACACAGATATTTTAAAATTCAATGATTTTGGCTCCAAAACTAGAGAGAAAGATGGCTGGAAAAAAATCCAGTAGAGCTCTGGGCTAGAACAGCAGCTTAAACTTCATTGTTAGTTATGTTGAAATCTCTTATCGTGGGTTATTATATTTAAGACTAAAAAAACACAAACCCTTGGAAAGGAATAGGTAAAGGGTCAAAGCGAAATAATAAAGGATCATTTAACATTCAGCTAATAAGCCAACCTATTTTCATTGATTAGTTTGAGATAGCATGAAAAAATGAGGGAAAAAAATCATTCGGAACAAAAATTAATTTTTCTAGAGAAAATTCGGTTCTCAAGGCCCTGAGGTTGAGGAGACCATACGTCACTGCGCTAAAGAGGAAGGGCGGGCGGAAAGGCAGGAAACCGCGCAGTCTCCGTGCTCGCCTCTTGCACTCGTATGAAGAAAGGTTTGTGTGCCTTGTGGATGTTGCATCCAAACGAGCACTTTGCCCTCTTGTGTTTTCCAGCAGTTTGTCGGCCTCCCTGGAGCCTGACAGCCTTGGGCTTGGCAGTGCCGCCAGCAGCCAAGACTCTCTTCACAAAGCCCCCAAGAAGAAAGGAATCAAGTCCTCAATAGGGCGTCTGTTCGGTAAAAAAGAAAAAGCCCGACTTGGGCAGCTGCGTAAGTAGGCATACGTTTGACTTCCCGCTGCTGCTCACTTTAACTTCTTGTGAATCTCCATCTATTTTTCATTTTATTTCTTTTTCCTACCTGACAAGCTTTCTTTTTTAATAAGCTTGGTAAATCCAATGTAGTTGAATAATACTTGACCAAATTTACAAGGGAAGAATATTATAAAACATACAGTACTTTTGATTTCTCTGTTAATAACAATAGCTAGAATTTTTTTTTAATGCTAACTCTGTGAGAGATACAAAGACCCTATAGAAAAGTGTTATTACTGCCTTCCTTATTTATTAATGGGTAAACAATGTTTTAGTAATTTCCAGAGCTGAAACATTCATCCTAGTACCAACGTTTCAAAACCAGCTTACAACCACTGGGTATACTTGCCACTTTGAGCGTAGATGTGTATAAAAGCTTAGCTAGGTGAATTAAAAGCCTTTTCTGTTGAAAAAATTGAGACACCTACAAAAAAAAAATCCAGAAGGATGTTTTCAGTCAAAATAAAGCATTCTAATATATATAGGGCATAAAACATAAATGAGAGCTCTCATAGCTTTCCACCAACAAACAGTACAGCATGTAGCTGGGGGGACAGGAATAGAGCAAAATGGGCTGTGTTTAGGATTAGTTATTATCAGTGACTAATTGAAAAAAATACAGATTAGTACATTTTAAATGACCCTAGGTAAATATATAAAAACATATACATATGACAGCTTTAAAAGTAAATATGTAAACATATATACATATGACAGCTTTAAAAATAAAATAGCTATTTTACCAGCAAAATGAGTTTATCTGGGAATAGCAGAGGAGTTGCAATGTGGGACAAGCAAACTTTGGCATGCCATTGGCGACTTGGAAGAGACGAAGAGAATGTCAGCTTTCTTTAGGTTTTAGGAGGAAATCGGGAGGGTCATTTTGAACAAATGTTCATCAGAGAAGAACAAGAGTTTGAAGTCGTGGAGGTTTTCCTCCAGGGAAAAAACTGCAAGTAGTGGTTAGTGAGTCATTGCTGGGGCAGGAAAAGACCTTCCTCTCTTTTGTGTGTAATGCAGGAGGTATAATTCCTATTGGAAAAGTGTCCCCCCTTGTCGAGATGAGAATTCGCCTTCCTTCTTCCTGCTGATCACGCAGGCTGTCAGGTTGGGGGGTGGGTACCCGCGGGAGGTCCTCCCCTGCAGAGCTTTCTGACTCTGTTTTAAGTGAGGTTTCCTCTACTCCTTTTTACACACAAATGGTGGTTGGACACATGGACAGACACACATATATATAATTGTCTGACACAAAAAGAGTATGTGAAATGTATTTATTAGAATGATGATATACACTCTTGGCTGTTTAGTTTTGTTTTTTTGATGTCTTCCTCTCTATTTATTATTTCTTCTAGAATCTCTTTTCACCATCTTATTTTTCCCCTGTCCTCCCTTTATTTAACTGCGAGTGAGGGCTACACTATTGGGAAAGGATTTAGCTCTTACTTCCAATGGTAAGGGATGAGCAGAATGACACAAATTTCTTAGGATTTGATTTTGTAAATAAAGGGATGATTACTGGCAAATAATGCTCCAGCCCCCAGACTTAGTTCCCTGCTCTACACTAAAAGGATTTCTGAGAGCAAAATTCATGTTCACGGATTTACGACTGTGGTTTTATTCAAAAATGACTTTCCAAACTTCCACAGTATGAAACCCACACAAAGCATCAGAAGCCATGGGAAACTGATGTTCAGCTGGCTGCGTGGTTCAGTGTTTTCAGCAGGGCCATCAAATCCTCTCTAGACATCTGTGGCTCAGGAGAGGAGCCCCTTCGGCTATGGGAACACAGTATTGCAGGAGGGAAGATGATTATTTTTTGGATATAAAATGAACATGCCAAGAAACTGCTTTAAATGTTTTATTTGGTGATCTTACCAAATTATTTGTCATTTCCAACATATTGTAGGGTAATTCACAATGATGTAGATAGTTGCTTTTAAATATTTATTTTGCTAATATAGTAATCATTTTATTTATTCCCATTTCAACATGTATGTTCATCTCAGAATCTATAATTTCCTGTTCCCTTTTAAAATGTATTTAATTGCCTTTTTCACTTAGATTTTTCTATTTTTATTTTATATTCAGCTTTGATGAAGAGTTTTTGAATCTAGGAATTTTACCAGTAGTATTCTGTCAAAATCAAGGTATCCAAGATGTAATTTAAAATCTAGAAAAATATATAGCCTTCTAAAAACCTCACCTTTCTTACCCATTTTCAATGACTATGTGTCTCTATGTCAGATCAGATGAGAAGCAAATTTATTACACTTACATTCTTATCAACTCCTTCCAGGTCAGCAACTAGCAGTAGTTATTTGGGATCACATCATAGATCTGGGATTATTTCTGAGCTCTGGGCGACTTTGTTTTACACCAAAGAATATCAGAGGTAGAGTATAAACAAAGTCAGAGTCAGTAGCATGGTAAAGACTTGTGATTCTGATGAAATAAACAAGGCCAAATACTTATACCTTTGGAGCTATAGAGAAACTACACTGACAGTGAATCAAAGCTCACAGAGAAACCAAGAATAAAAAATCTGTATTGGAAAGAAGTCTTGAGCAAATAAGAAGAGAACACAGGCACAAGTAAGTTCCAGGAAACCGTATTTGTACCAAAAGGAAGTGGTCCCTAGTACCATTGGTACCTTGGTTGAGGGATATGGACTCGCGTCTACTTTTTTTCCTGGAAGCTGTATCCGGTTGTGGGGGAAATACCATGAGAACTTATCAAACCCAGGGCCTGCCCACCTGGTGCTGCTGGTTCATGCATCAGGTAACTAGGGAAGCATCTCTAGTGATTATGTTTTTATATCTTGACCTGGAAAATTCAGACACAGGAGCACTGCTGACATTTTTTCTTCTACCAATTAAAATAGAAATAGAAAATAAGAAAGAGTGGATGCAAGGTACGCTGGTAGAGGGCTGATAGTGGCAAAGAACCAAACTTGAAATTTTGGACCATGTCCTGAGATTTAGGACTCTGAGTTAAAAAGCTCAGCTCACAAGGGAAAAGAAATAAGAGCTAACCTGAGGGTAGCTATACTAGGTACCTTTAAGTGGAACATGGTTTGGGGGAAGAAAGCTAAATACAACTGTGACAATGTTTGGTTGGTTCCATCAGGAATGACAAACAACAAAGAAGGAATTCTTAGTAATTATTAGAGGAGAATATTTGTAAAGGAGGTATTGCCTGCCTTATAAAACAACCTGAAAAGCTAAGATAACAATACCTTGTTCAGACATGATGGCTCAGTCAATGTGACTGCATTGATCACCCTTAACCTGGGTCAATCAAACTCAGATGCATATAGTCGATTTTTATAAATGTGTTACCAGCAGAGACAATATAAATATGGAAACCCCAATGCTCAAAGGAAGCAGTGCATCAAAAAGCATTTGAATAAAATTAACAGAAACCAAATTATTTTATTCCAGAAACCTATCATAGCATGTTTTCCAAATGGTGGTTGATTATTCACCCAAATCAAAAAAGTAGCACAAAGAAGAGTTCGATAGTAATGGGAGGTTTCAAGTTTTCAGTTACCTCTTAGAAAATTCATTCTACTTTTATTAGGGATCTGACAGTTCATGTTCATAGTATTATTGCCTAAAATGTAGAAGGAGAATTTGCAAATTAAACATCTACTAGGTGCATCAGATTTTAAGCAGTGTTTAAAATAACTGGCAGTGAAGTAAACGAAAATGAATCAGTGAGCATATGTTCTTCCATTTAAAGCATTCAAATATAAATTTTAAGTATTATGCAGGAAAGATAAAACTTATATATGAGCCAAGACTACCTAAAGGTCATAAATAATTTGGGCAAAAAGTCCTGGCAGAGGACTTAATGTTTCCAGCACACTTGGGGATCTGATTTTAGTTTCTCTTTTTTAAAACTTTCCATTCACCCTTTTTGTGTATTGCAAGTCACAAGATGAGAAGATGCAGAAGGAATTTTGACAGGCTCGCTGAGGGTCATGGAGACAACAGGGCCAATGAACCCCTTTCCTGGTTTCCTGGAGCCGCAGATCCAGGATGTGACAGTGCCCTACGAGGCTCAACAGCCCCATGGCCACAGCCTTTTTTGCCTGATTTATGCATCCCGATGCAATCTCTGATATTTCCACCAGTGCTCTTTAAACATACTCATATCAAATCTATATTTGAAAAGTCATCACTTGTTTCTGCCACCTTCCCTAGAGACTAGCTCACCTATCCCCTACTCTTAATATCCAGACTTAAGCAAGTAGTCCACAACTACTTTACTTCCCCTGTCAGTCACTTTACAACACCACAGCTGGACTTCCACACTACTTCTAAAATTCTAGAAACAATTTCAGGCTTCACCAATATTGGAAGACTGGTTAGGCTAACAAAGGATAGCTACTATCAAAGCAATTCAAGAAGATGGTAATATGCTCACAATTTTATTTATCATAATGTGAACTTAAGGAAGAAGCACTTATATCTAAAAACAGAAGACTTCTTGCTAAAAACAGATTTTAAAAGATTCTGGTACAAAAGATGTATCTACAACAAATGATAATACACGTGAAAGGCACAGACATGCAGGAACACTGTCAGGAGGGCCACCAGCCAAAATAAACCAATAATTAGAAGAATTGCCCCAACCCAAAGGGGAATTATAAAATCCTTATTATTTTTATTAAGCAAAGTTTAAAGAAAATGAATAAAATATTTATGTTATGTGAACAGAAAATACAAGTGGAATTATTCAAAAACTCATTTTTGCTTCTGTCTGCTTACTTAAAGAGAAAGACGTCATCCAAAAAAGAAGCATTAACAAGATAACATTGAAATCCAACAGGGTTGAAATTTTAAGGAAAAAAAGAAACAGCAAACCAAAATCATTCATTTCTTCCTACTCTGGATGAATAAGCGTATGTGGAGCCACTGTTAAGTGCAGAGTGCCAACCGTGGCCTTTACAAAAATGGCTAAAGCATGTTGGCATCAAGGAATTTTCAATTTAGAAGGATGATATATAAACATATACAATCTTTTACTTAGAACAAAAAATTCAGGATGTTTCTGGCCCAGGAAAATTTTATCTGCTACACTGTCTGTTCTACCAGAACTAGACAAGAGGGAGTAGAACTAGAAGAAGAACTAGAAAGAGGGAGTCTGCATCTTAAGATCCATAATTATGCTTCAGTAATTGGAATCTTGACAGGCTTGCTTGACTTTTAATTTTGTCTGAAGGCATTAACCTATTTTGAAGCAAAGCAAATTAAGCTGTATTAAAAATAGCCATGTCAGAAGACACTTGTTTGTTTCTTCATCAAAGTACTCAGTGACTGAACAGGAAAGGTGGAAGGTGAGCGGTGACTCATGACATCCCTTTGGACAAGATGTCAAAATGGGTCCTAGGTGATGGAAATATTATGTAGACTTATAACTGGTTGAATGATCCTCCTGTAATAGTTCTAATGAGTTGAGTAATGCCAGTTGGGATCAAAGCTTCTAGTGGCATGATTAGGACTCACTCTGTCCTTAGTCAATATATCCCCCAGTCATTTGGACATAAACATTTCAACAGCACAGATTTATGGATTACTGATATGCATAAGAAGAGCAAATGAAAAAAATTAGTGTTATTCCTAATGACTCTCTCAAAAAACTGAGATATGGAGGATACAAAATATCGCACTGCAAAGTATAGCTAGCTCTTGGAAGCATTTTTTATAACAAAACTTTTAGAAGTTTCATGTGACTCTAAAGTCAATATATTAGTTAATAAATGTATGCTACATGAATAGACATAAAGTAGTGGGATAAAAGACTTGTCCATTCTATGCTGCAGTAATATAACAGCCGAGGAATAGTATCCATTTATTACTGCACTTTTAGAAGCATATCACAACCTTCTTAGGGTGCAGGAGAATACTGAGCTGACGTGGAGGGTTTAAATCATGTGAAGAGTAGATAAATAGATAGGTGTGTTTATTCAATGTGCTAACCTCTCTCATGGCTGATTACAGATATCAGGAGAACTATTATATGTGGAAGAGCTCTTGGATTTTTCATTGCTGAGTGAGGATAAAAAACTAGAGCCAAAATGTTAAAGTTTTAGAATGACTGACTTCATCTTAATATAAGAAAGAACATGGGGTGTCATAATTAGATCCAAAGACCTATTCTTTTTCACTGGTGATTGTCAAGCAAAAGCTAGGGAAATACTAGGAAGAACTGTTAAAGATTCAATCATGGGAAAGGTGGTTGGATTGAGTGATCTCTGAGCTCCACTTCAACCCTGGAAATCCTGCATCTACAAAGCTCTAACATTTAAGCCTTATGTACAGCCAACTATTCTTTCTAAAAACCATACACCATGAATTATTTATTATGAAAATGTATTTATATTTTTAAATTACAGACTTTTAGAGTTAGAAGATATCTAAAGACCATATAATGACCCACATTCTATACTTCATAGAAACTGAGATGGTTTTATAATTATCATTGCAAAGCAGTTGGTTGATAATAAAGTTGGTAATGATTCCAGCTCTCAATTCCTGGTCTGATGCTCCAGACAATATATGGTTGGGAATGTTTCAATCAAAAAATACCTCAGTGAGCAAATAGTTCTGTTGGAACATATTTGGGAACTTAATGAAATTAAAATCATGATTATTTCAAAAAGTTTAAAACTTCTTGAGGATTTTACACATACATGTATGAAAAAGTGAAAAACAAAGCAACAGGAAAAGCCATCACAGAACACATTATACACTTTCTTATAAAAGATGCAAGCCTAATGTCAGTAAGGAGTTCAGATTATTAATGTTTCTTTCCCTATGTTTAATTCCACTAGGAATATCTAAGTTCAGTTATCCTACAGAATTAGGAAAGTATAAAGCTAGAGTTTTAAAGAGGATTTGCCAATGAGAAAAGGGTTCTGAAGCTATGTGTAAGAGTGAACTCCAAGGGGAATTCAGTGCAAAGGAACTGGGGTCTTTTTTATGGTGAGTTAAGAAGTAGGTACTGGCTGAGGTCAACCAAGTTATTAAACAAAGGAAAGATCAGGACTGAGGGTCAAGTTACCTGGCTGTGGGAGGATCAGAAATGTAGAGATTAGGAGGCAGGAACTTGAAACACCTAAGTGCACACAGGAAAGCTAAACTCCAGGGTCACGTATCCATACAGAATCCCTCTTCAGGACTTAGAGCCGTCACATGCCTTGCAACAAAGGGAGCTCACCAGTTTTGGAAAACAGTGATACAGAGCAGAGAAGAGGTGCAGATGCTCAAACAGTTAGTACTTCTGGGGAAATAAAGTGCTCCATAGGATCTTAACACTTTCACTTGCATAGTACCTGGGAAACACCAGCTCTCCAGGTCTTCAGATAGCCCTGTTAATGATTATAAAGAAAAAGAACAGAACATACGTGACCACCCTAGCTAATGTTAGTGGTAATGATAAAGTAAAGAGGCCATTAACAGGCATTGCAAGAGAAGGGAACAGAAATCAAGGACAAAGAAATGTTTTTTAAATGGAGAACTGATCAAATAGAACCAAAAACAGCAAAGCTATGAAAAAAAATAGTAAAAAGAGAAAAACATATTAAATTTGAACAGACAGATCCCCAATTAATTACTGATATATAAAATGTACATGTTGGTTAAAAAAAAGGGACATTTTTGCAAATTTCCTTTAAATGCGTATGAGAAGCAATACATTTCAAAAAGATTTTTTACCTACTAAATTACAGTTCCCTTTTCTTTATGGTAATCTGCCAGATGATAATTGTCTGAACTCATTGACCTGCTATAATCAGCATAATAAAGAAAAATAACTTCTTAATGACAAAACAGCATCAACATTGCACCAGATGATTTAGCAAGTACCTTTCTACACATAAATTTTGGATGGCTGTCCTGGACTTTTACCCAAAAATTCAAAAGGTTCCTAGATGCTATGGAACCAACAGATGCAATATAAATTTCATAAAGTATCAATTAGAGATGACTCATGCTTTGCATAGTAAAAAGACTTTTCTTTGAAGAAAGCAGTATTTAACTTCAATTATGAATGCATTTATTCCATTCCCTTTATGAGCCAAGCAAGGTGCCTACGTACATCCTCCAGAGAGCTAACAGACTAACAGACAAGAAAAAATTAAGTAACCATTTATAAATTCAAATGTTTTTAAGTACAAAATGAATGTTATAGATTAATACTGAAGAGAGATCAAATGAAAGAAAAGAGTGAAGCTACTGATCAGCAACAGATTGTAGCCTTAACGTCTCTAAAATTCGAGCTCCCTTTTTAATACAATAGCAAGGACGTGCTGGACAAATGGGGAGACAGAGACTTTGCAACGTGGGTTTTGTTTAGAAATTCCTATACACTTGTACCTTGAAGCCCAACATGAAATAAATTATTTTAAATGGAATCTAAGACCCAGGAAACATAGAGATACTTGCCTTCACAATCCAAATGAACCAGTATCTCCAACCAGTACCATCCATAGATTAAGGCATATGAAGGTCTTTCCTTGGATTCCTTGGCCTGGGTTTTAAGAAGCCTCACACCTTGCAACACCTTCCTTGAAATTTTCTGTCATCATCCCCTCTGGTGCCTCAGAGAGGCTGGGGTTGGCAATGCTATCTTGGCAGGGCATCTTCAGCTAAGACCGTGGAAAAGCACTGAAATTTTCTGTTACCTTTCAGACCCTGAACCAGCCAGGGAGGGAGTACCATCTGGGCAGACTGCCTGACCCAACCAAACCATGTGGACCTGGGTCCCTTTTTCTCCCCTTCAAGGGACTCCCTGACTCTCTGCCCCATGCTGGGGCCAACCAGATAGCCGAGGGAGCCCAGAGACTTGCATCTGGGCCAGTGACCTAAGCCTGGTTCCAGGAGGGGAGTCTGCAAGTGAATCACCCACTCCTGCTGGTTGGTATTGTATGAGACTGAACCCCTAGGTTATTGCCCTGCTGATTTGGGGTTGCTCAAAATGTTTATATGGAAAAAGTACTTGAGTGGGACCCTAATATCCTAAGAGTGGCCCTGTCTCCAATACTTACAAGTCATCAAAGATCTCACCAAAATAAGTATGCATAATGATGGCTCAGAGATCTTGTTGAGGGTCAAGGATCTTGCTTGGACTTTTGCATACATAACAACTACTAGGTGGCCACTAACAAGGGGATAAGCAATTTATTATCTAAGTAATCCACTGAATCATGAGACTCAAGCTTCTATGCCTGAGCACCTCAAGCCATGAGAGGGTAGCATTACTGATGCTCTTTCCATCTTCCTAAAGGACCTCTTGGAGAAGTAAGAGGTAACTCCTAGCTCCCACAGACCAGCATTTCTTCTCAGGGGATCCGTTGCCATCTTCAGAAAGGCAAGCTAAAGGATTCTCTATTCATTGAAAAATTCTTAGAATCTTTTTCCCCTGCCCAATATATATCAGTAGCACTTTGCAGTTATTGTGACATATCTAAAAAATGTACCCTCCTCTTCCTACCAATATATGCAAATACTTGTATCCCCTCTGAGGACTGGTCCTGTCTCCAGTTGAGAACCACTGGTAGATAGTACTGCCCAGAAGAAATCTAATGCAAGCCACAAATGTGAGTGACATTTATAATTTTTAAGGTTCTAGCAGCAACATTAAGAAAAGTAAACAGAGACAGGTGAGATCAATTTCAATTATTTTATTTAAGCCAACATATCAAAAACATCTCAACATGTAACCTTATAAAATTATTCATTAGATGTCATTTTTTTACTAAGTTTTCAAATGTATTTTATACTTGCAACACTTAATCTGGACTAGCCACATTTCAAGTGTTTAGTAGCCACATGTGACTAGTGAATAAAATATTGGTAGGTGAATAGATATTCTTAAAGCCCACGTAGCTATCTGAGCCCATCGACACCTGGACAAGAATGAGCAGATTCTCACCAGATTTAGATCATCACGCAGAGAGGAAAAGAGTTTATGAGCTAGTTTGGCTGAGGTCATCCCGACTAGTTAGCTGGTACCTGACATTTGTGGGACAGCTAGATCAACTCTATGAAAGAATGTTCCTGTCTAGAAATGTTTTAATTGGGTTGAAAAAATACACATAATTGGATTTCTGCTCCTGCTTAAGGGTACTGTCCTACATATGATGCTTAAGAATAATTTTACCTACTACGGCCAGAAGTGGCATATTCTACTGAGTGTTCAAACAGGATGTGGCTACACTTCTCTGTTAAAGCCTCTATGCAAAGGATATTAGATTTTGAAATACTCAGAATAGTTCCCAGCTCCTCATGCTTTTTATTGTATAATTTTATTTTTCAGAAGCAAATTCTAACATCTACTTTCCCTGGGCCTAGTTTTAACTCACAAAATTCTCCTAGAGCTTTCTTTGATTCTCTTCAGCTTTCTTTTTTTTTTTAAATGTTCTTTGTGTCTAATTAAAATGTTGGATTCTTGAAAAAATTTAAATCATAATTTAGATGTTCTTTCCCAGAAGATTAAACAGCCTGATTCATTCAACTGTGTGGTGGTCAAAGACATCTCATTGTTTATTTAATAGGTCTACCTTACCAGTCTTTATGTTCCTATCTGGACTGATCAAGAATTTTGTAACTTTTAAGTGGATCGTTCATTTCCATTTCCATTTCAAGAGAACAATTTTATTGCTACATGCAGGTTGTCAATAATAATTTGTGGGTGTACATTAAGGCAAGTATATCACTAAGACAAATAAAATGAAAATATGCACTCAGTGTACCTAGTAGGAAATCACACACTTAAAAATCATGCCCAAGAGTTCTTTACTCAGCTAGTGGATGACTTTCCTAATCATGACAACAATGGAAACATTTCATAGTAAAAAAATTATTTAAGTATTAATATACATAATTGAATAAAATCAATCTTGAACCTCCCCAAACTCAAAATCCTTGATTTATATTGACAGAAATGAGTGTGTTTTCAATAAAGAGGATTTTCTTATAATAATCCAGTTCAATCACAGAGTTACTAGACTATGAGATTAATTTATTTGTGTCACTGCTCTAGAATTAATAATATTGCTTGGTATAAATTATTTGGTAAAATGAGTTATGAAAACAGTAACAAAAAAATTGGTATTTCATTCTGCAAGAGAAACCATAGTCTGGTCAAGTTCTGCAAATGTAAAGTAAGCAAATGTGCATTACAATGACAGGAGAGTAAAATTTACCTTTAATAGTTTTCATTTATTAATGTTGATTAATATTACTCAATTACTATTATTAGTAAATTTTATATCATACTGATATATTGGTGACTTTGTGTGTGTGTGTGTAGTCTTTGTAAGAGATAGTATTAGCTTTACTGCTTCTACCTAGTCTTGAGTTTAACTGGAATTTAAATCCTTCCATTTAAAAAAAATATATATATATGTATATGTGTGTGTGTGTGTGTGTGTATATATGTATATACATGTAGTAGACTTTATGTTTTTCACATATAGTAAATACCAAGGAGAAAATAGAGCCCAGGGTTATATTTTCATTTTTCAAGATCAGTTTATGAATTAGTTGTATGTTTATGGAGGCTGTATGCAATAACTGCTTTTTAAAATGTGTGATTGTGTGTGTGCTGCTCAACATACTTTTCTTCCTTCTTTCACTTAAAAGTTCTTTATATTGTTTGTATTCCACAGCCAATAAAACTGGCACTAAACCAAATAATCTGTGAACTATTAAGTCAAAACAATTCTCACTAGAGTCTTTTGAAGACTTCCATTTTTTTCTCCAGGTATTATTATCAAATATACAAAAGAAAACAAAACCTTCCAGAACATAAGACGTTCTAGAAGTAAGGGTTATACTGAAGAATATAAGAGTCAGACAGCTGAGGAGCAGAGGGCGCCTTCAGCAGGATATGAAAAATTGTAAAAGTGAGCTCCTGCCTCTCCATTCTCTTGACTTGGAAATGAAGACATACACCTGAATTTTTGCTCATTTGGGCTAACATTTCATCTATTATTTATGAAATACTTCAATTTTTTCAAGTGTTGAAAAAAAATCTCTCACACTACACTCAGACACTTGCCCTGTTAAGTAGAAAAACAAACCTCCGTGCTTGAGGATTGTATATTCACCTGTTTGTCAGCATACGCACCACCTGTATAGTTGCTACTAGGTGCGGCTGAATAGCGTACTGATAGGGACCTTTTTTTTCATTCTCTCAATGTCTGTCTGTGTATGTACCCCTTGCCATTTTATGCTTTATGCATGTTGGCTTGTAAATGTAAAGACAATCTGAAAAAAATGGGGGGTGGGGGGAATGTGATACTAAACAGTGGTTCAAATAAATCTTTAAGGATTTATGTTTGGAATTGACATAATGTATCCAAACTAACACCAATAGTTGCCTGTTCACAGGAGGTTTTATGGAGACCGAAGCTGCCGCTCAGGAGTCCCTGGGGTTGGGCAAACTTGGAACTCAAGCTGAGAAGGATAGAAGACTGAAGAAAAAGTAGGTTTGGAAATTTTTTTTTCCCTCTTTTTTCTAACTTTCACTGACTCTTTATCATGGCAAATTGAATAAGAGAGTAGTTGGAAACAAAATAATAAACGGAGGCCAGTACTGTCCCCGTATTCCCTGAAACTATTCAGTGCTCCAGTTTCCTGGTTCTAATAGGCTATGGTTTGAATTGAGTATAGAAATCTTTGACCTGAAGTAGAAATAAACAGTTTTTGTCTAAGAGACCAAAGCATTTATTTCAAAACTCAGATATATGCAAACTATTTAATGTTGTCTTATAAATAATGTAACATTTTAAATATGATGAATATTTTATCAGTACTGAATTGGTAGGAGAAAATGAGAGTATGCCATCCAACTTCGTGTTTCCTCTCACAACAATTAAAGTATCTCCTGTTAAAATGGAGTATTTATGAAGGAGAACATTTCCCTGACTGACTGAATAGAAACTTATTTTAGACTCACAACAGATTGTTTTGCATCTGTCAGGAAATTGATAGTGTATCTTTTCATTCACATATAACATGGAACATTTAAATGACTTGCAAAATTGGCAAATTTCAAGTCTCAGCAGCTGTCAGAAAGCAAGTAGGTCCATAAATAACCTATTTTTTAAATACATAGTAACATTTTCAGTGACAAAATGGCACCTTTAGACCATGTTTAAAAGCCAAATCATTTCTTTTTATCCCAAAATCTATTGGTTGGCCACTCTTTTTCTACCCCCTCAAATACCTATTATATTATGTTTATAATTTTCATGTTTACCATCTAATCAATTTACTTCATATTTTGTCTCTCACTTAACTTTGCAGATGTTTACTAATAATGAAGAAATATGTACTTGCAAGTTATGGAACAGCTCACTAGCCTAATCATTTCACTAATTTTCTATTTGTTAAAATTTTATGTATCTGTATGTCATAGAAATACAGTGTGGGAAAAAAAGTGGCCTTGGGAGTATTTTGTCTTGAATACAACTGAATGCTCAGTCACATTAAATAATTATAAATATTTCTTCTTTGTTACTAATCACTCAAAAATATAATTAAAGAGTATCATAATCTATTTAAAATATCTTAATTTTATTTATGCCTACAGGGAATATTATGTTCAATTTTATTGCTATTCATTGAGAAGAAATTATTTTTAAAAATCTTCCCCTTTGGTAGGTTCTTTAAAATTGTATTTCTAGTCTAAAAAATTTTCAAATTTAAAGTTACAAAAAATCTAAAGGAACAAGAATAATCAAAACCCAGCCTGGATAATGGATTTGTTTTATTTCCCTTAAAAATGAATTTCATTTATCCTTTTTTTTTTAAATGCGTATTGGCACTCTGACCAGCTTTCACATAGCATTATGTCTTATATTGAGACATGTAGTTTATTGGTTGTTTATGGAACCAAATTAAATGTCCTTTTTAATGGCTACTAAAATTAAACATTCCAATTATACAGTGATTTTTTAGGATCATATATTTAAAGTTTATTATTAATGTTACATACTGGGGGATTGATTGGATATTAATTTTATGGAACTTTTCTCAAATCGTAAGTACTATCACAGTCAGAAACTGATTTTGGTTCTGGCCTTTGTTTGAAGATCATACTACGCTTGACTTTAGAGTTTTAATTTGCAGTATGTTTTGATCAAATGTAATTTTTAAATGTATTAAAAATACATGTCTTTAATATTAAGAACACTCTAGAGAGTTAATATAGAGAACACTATAATAAAGGATAACATATCTTACTACAATCATTTCCTATGGAATAATAGTATTTGGGTTAATAATGGATCGATCAAGGCGAGGCAGAGTATTGGATCCAAAAGAAGGGCCACGTCCTCCTATTATCTCAACTATCCCAGAGCAATAATCCCACGAGTATAAATGTGCAGCCAGTGTTGGTGAAATTTATGTAAGTGCTAACCCTTCTTCAGGGCTTGGGTAACACTAATGCCTTGGATTCTGGGTTACTAAAGAGTCCAGTAAATTCATGTAATTCATTTTATAAGATGTACTACATAAATGATTTCAAGTTACTGGTCTTTCAAGATGGAGAAAAACCTCAAGAAAAATTTTATTAAAATATCAAAAACAAAACCAGGTCAACTTCCTTCAAAATGTTGAACCCATTAGGTTGTACGGGTATAACTGCAGTGGCTATAGCTTCCTACCAGATGTTTTTCTACATTATGTCCATTACCCAAGCAAAATAGTGTTTCCAGGACAAAGTACTTAGACCTATATGCTCTGTCCCAATTCATGAGAGATTCATTAGTCTCTGTGGGGATAGGAAGAGCTAGAGAAATATCTTACTTTCGGCTTTACTAGGATATCAGACATCTACAATTGACAATCTGTGAATTTAAATTTCATTGGGAGAAATATTCTGCAAAGAAGTTAGTTATGACACATTTTAAAAAAACATATGGGGGAGTTACTTTCAGAGAGTAGCATTTGAAATATTCCAAATTCTTGCAAAATTCAGAAATTTGTGAAGTTGGCAGTCCCAAAGAGAGGTCTAATTTAAGGTACATTTGCCATCCACCAAATTAAACACACACAGGTTAGAACAGCTTACTAGATCTGTGTTCTCACTTTATTCCACTCTTACTTCTCCTCCTGGTGCAGGCATTGGTTTTTCTTATATTTCTACCTATTGTTCTATAACGAGAAATAGGAAATGTACAATACCAGATCTGCGGAAGCACCTACTTGTTGAAGAAAGTCCTGTCAGCTCTTACCTTCCTGATCTGGGTATTATCAAACAGGTGCCATTCTTCCATCAGAACAACTTCTCAGCTGAAGTTGATCTCTTACTGTTCTGCCTGGTTCTCATTTACAGTATCTTTACTGTACTGCCCTTTAAAGCTTTAATTCTATAAATTTCTCCCGCAGATTTCCATACAGTACAGTTTATGTTGATGATAATGTGTCAAACTGAAGCTCATCTATAAATTCTTCAAGTACTCCTTGTTAATTTCTCTGGACTTCCCGTTAAAATTTGACCAGTTTTTCTGTAGCCTTGTGTTTAGCTCTCCTAATCTGTAAGGACTGAGTCACTTATTATTCTCTATATGTGTTCTCCACATTAAAATTATGATTCTCCATAGTTTTCTCAGTGTGGGCTCCCTCTGGAGTGTCACTGATCTCTGAGAGCTTTTTTCTATCATCCTTGACTTGATTTCATTGAACTCCAGGTACCTTTTCCAACTTAACACATACTGAGCATCTTCCCCATTTCTAAGACTCACATTATGAGCAACTGGAGAACTACAGCCCTTCTGTTTTATATCTGTCACAGTGGTATTTAAGAACTTATTTTTCTTAGCTTTCCTGACAATGTTTTAAGCTAAGGCCTACAGCTACTTGCTCAAGATGGCCAATTAAAACCAACCACACAACTACAAAATTAACTGCTTGGCATAGTAGAAGCTACTGCAAGATCTTGTCTTATATGGTCTGGCCCATCAAAAACCTAAGTTCCTGAATGTTCTTTACCGAAATTTCACTTGAGTCTATATGTCTTTTAGGTCCCAGTAAACAAAAGAACTCTGTTCTTTGCCTAAGTTTAGAATCTATTTGATGATAGACAAAGTCAGACAATTAGAGTTGAAATTGTCAACTCTATTACCCATAGTCCTGTAAGAACATGACTTAGTTATACGGCAAAAAGGGGGTTTCCTAAAGCTGAATTCCAAATTAGATAAATTTATCTGACACAGAAAGAGCTGGATAATCATGGGTTTCTAAGGTGTACAAGTGTAAATTACCATCTCTTTTTAAAAATAGCATCTGCAATATGATTCTATAAAAATGTTATGTAGAATCAATGATTATGAGGTTACAAGGAAGGAGAGGAAATTTTATGTCATTAGTATATTTATCTAAAGAAGAGTTTTCAAAGTATCAGTGTTAAATATGTTGTATCAAAATCCATCAGGTTTCTTTTATTTCTCCTTGAATATATTTAGCTGCTAATTTCCCATCACTGTCTTTAGAAATATGATGACAGAGTGTGTGGGAAGCTCCCTGAGTCCTTAGAGATCTGAAAATATATTCCACATCTAAATTAAGTGATAATTGCCAAAACTATAAAACTCTTTGTTTAAAATGATTTTCCCTCAAAACTTTGAAGGTACTAGTCTTCTTGCTCCCATGTCTAATGTATTTGGATTTTCATTCTTTTGTATTTAACAGCAGTGTTTCTGATTTCCTCTCTCTCTCTCTGAAAGTTTAACAGGTTGCTCTTTATCTTTGGGGTTCAGAAATGTCATAAATATGTTTTGATTCAAATTTGCTGTTTCATTTTTCTACTTTATACTTTCAATCTGAAGACTTGTTAGACTGGACTAATCTTACATGTATTTACCTAAAGGATTTACATTTCTAGACTCAACTTTGATTCTAAGAAGCTATTTTTAGAGATATATGGAATTAAAGAAACTGTCCATTTCAGCAGTTAATATACTTCTCTCTAACAATAGTCCTTGATAGGAAGTGAACATATTAAAATAGCCAAAATACTCAGGGATGGTTTCTTATCTCCAGAAATATGAATTCTGAAACTTTTTACCTTAATATCTTACTGCTAATGTTTTCCTCCTGCATTTTTAACACTATAATTTTTTATTGAAACATATGCATGCTGAAATCTTCTGTATCTTGAGACAAATTGAAAGATACTTTATGAATTTTAACATACTAAATTATCATTTTCAATCTTTACTTATAGGTAACATTTTATGTTAGATATATTCTCATGAATGGATATCACTGCTAAATGAATATGGATTTCATATTTGAAATCAATTTTTCAACATCATTAAAATGAAATTAACATTCCAACATAGCTCTCAGCGCATCCCCCAGAGAAGCAGTTTTATCCTCGGAGAATGACAGTCACCGTTAATCACTACCAATGAATCTTCATGTTAGAACTTCAAAGACATAAAAGTGAAGCTCTATAGATTTAGTTAATTTATTTCCATTGCAATCTTAAGGGTCTCCTTCAGTGCATAATCTTTAATGTGTTTTGAGACTCTACACTTTTAATCTTTGGCATTTGGAGTTTTTAGAGTTTGCATATCTCTAAGTAAGATAAATGTCATTGAAAATATTCATAATTAATGATTTCACAGAAATTCCACAATAATTTTTCATTAAAAAAATTTTTATTAGGTGCATATGTGCCAAGCTGAACTTATAAATGAGTTGTACCCCAGTGGTTAACTTCTGTAAGACATGGGTTAGAAGCTTTGAATACATTTTCCTATCTAGGTAAATGCTGTATATATGGAAAGCAAATGTCTCTTCTTCTCCCACAAAAATCTATTTTATGAGTATACTATTAGAATGAAAGCCAAGTGAATAAAGCAAAAGGGGGAGATTCAGTGGTAGGATATTAGAATTTCTCTGAGATTTCAGAAACAACAGAGCCAGGACAACTCCAAAGTTTCAACAATAAGATTATGAAATACGGAGTGTTGTCAAGAACTCATTTTCTATTTCACCCCATTCCAACTTTTAAACTCCTAGGCAGAAGCATCTGAGTGGCCTTGTGTGGAATAGATATTTGTACTTCAATCTATTGGTTATAGTCAAGCGTTCACTTAGTACAGACATGGCTACAGGGGAGCCCAATGGGCAGCCAACACAAAAGGATCTAATAAAGTAGGATATTTCACAACCTGAAATATTCTTGTGTTCTCAATATTCCTCTGGGAACATATGTCCTGCTTCCCTACTGAGAACTCCAGAGCAGGTCTTCTCCGCGCACTGCAGCTGGCATGGCCTTGACGTCTGATCGTGGATAGCCCTGCCTGGCTCCAACCATGGGCAATTGTGAGAATTCCCTAACCCAAAAAAATAACAATGTCGAGAGGCTAAAGGCCAGAAAGCATCGAAATTTGTTAGAAAAAATAAAGCTAAAGAAAACCAAAGTGGTATATCTGCATAGCTTTCTCTTTATAAATATATAGATATAGATCTATTCAGAGAAGCTTGATCTACTTGGAGGAAGGAAAAGAACATGGAAGGTATAGGGCTACTGTTTAGAACCAAAGCTGCAATGTTAATAGATTACAGAAGCCCTATATAGTCTCCATGTTTTCAGTCCAGGAGAAACAATTTTGCCATGGAAAGAGTAAAATAAGTATCAATAAGAAGAAATTAAGACTTAAGATGGTTACATGTGCTTGAAGAAGGACCTCCTTTTCTAAATAAATTCATGTCATTTGTCTTGATTCAAGTAAATCCTACATTAATGGACCATGAATGAACTTTTCATTCATTCACTTACTGCCTATTATGTCCCAAGAACTGTGTTAGAAACTACTGGTATTTGAATTATACAGTTACATTTTTTCAAAGAGCTTGTAGACAGACAGACATGAAAACAAGTTATTGCACTGATGCATTTCAGAGGCCATGACCACTTCTGTAAGTCACTGGTTTTTGAACAATTTTAGCAAAGTGCCATAAACCCAAAGCCACCTGGTGTTCTTATGTAAAAGTTTTCCAAGCTAAAGAAGAGTCACCTTACTGTTAGTTTCCAAAATAAATGTAAGCCATTTGCTAGATTATGTTTGAGAAATAAGAAAGGGAATATTAATAACATAGAGTAAATGGAGTCCTTTTAAAATAAGCTGTGCTTCCAAAATTCTCAATCATAATATATGTTGGTTATGGGATGGTAGTACAGCATGGAGAATATAGCCAGTGATCCTGTAATACCTCCCTATGTTGACAGTAATTGCACTAGTGGGGGTGAGGATTTAGTAATATGGGTAACTGTTGAACCACTGTGTTGCATACTTGAAGCCAATAAAAGATTGTGTATCAATGATACTTCAATAAAAAGAAGAAATAAACTGTGCCCTCAAACTTCCCAACATTTTCTAGACATGTAGCTGAGGAAAGATGCTGTAGAAATATAATGTATTGAGTCCAGCAAGGTATTTCATTACTTTCTAAATGATATTTCTAAACATAAGATTGGAATGAGAAGAATAGAATGATTTATAACTAATGAGACATTGTAATCTGAGGGGTTGACCATATAAATTGATAACAGTGAAATAAACGGTGGCAGATGCCATACTTTTACAAGTGATTTAAGTAAGATTTTCCGATTTGTGGGAGAATGAAGGTAAAGTTTTTAGATAATGATTTTTTTTAAAGAAGACCTTTTCAAGATAGATCAAAATTTAGCAAGATAAAGCTTAATAAGAGTGTTCACATAATTCTGCATCGAACTTTGTGGCTATACTTATTACTTCTGTATAGGAGGATACGTACATATCCATGTATGTATGTATAGGGGGATCCTAACTGCAATTCCTGAGAAAAATGTTTTTGCAAAAAATGTGGATTTTAGCAACATCTGGCAAAGAAGTTAATGGTTTTCAGTATCCGTAAAAGGAGTTAATAAGGCCAAAATTCTATGTGCTGACCAGATCATAGCTGGATATTGTGATAATTTCTGGGAACTATAGTTGAAGGGGATGAATTCAAACCAGCTTATGTTCTGAGGAATATGACCAGTGTAGCAAGATAACACTAAACCACTAAACCATGTCTTCAAGGAATGCTAGGAATAATCGTGAATGTATGGAGTGTAGACAACAAAGATCTAGATGTTGTCAAGGAAAGAGCAATCATTTATGTTCTTTATAGCCCAGGACAAGACCGTGGGCCAAAAGTCAGAAGTTGTCACAGATAAATTTAAGCTGAGTCTAAGCTAGAACTGTTAGCATCACAGATCTGAGAAGAAAGAATTGACCACCTAGAAAGAGTTGTTTCTCATGACTAGGTTCAATATAGACCTGCCAAGCACATATACATGGCAATATTCTCACATGGAGATTTCAAAGTTCAGCTGAGAGACTGGATTACATGCTCTTTAAATTGTCCCTGCCTGGGGATTCTGTGATTCCCCATATACAGAAAACTGGTCTCAGGAGAACCTGATTGTGTGTTTGTTTTTAACATTGCTGTGCCTGGCGTATTATAGGTATTCAATCATGTTTTCTGAATAATTGCATGAATAGATAGTGAGTGGGGAAAGAACTCTAGGGTGAAGGGAAAAAAACTAAGAAAATGGAGCAGGAACTAGGCAGTGATTTCTCCCCAGAAACCTGGGCTTCGTCACCCCCTGTTCTCCGTCTGCGCACCCCGGTACACCCTCACTTCCACTTCCGCATAGTATCACCCGCATACTCTCTCTTCAGAATCTCTCAAACATAGTTATTTTCTTCTTTCATTTCTCAGACCACCATACTAAAAGCATTCCTTCCAGGCCTGCCTTCCTGCAATCTAGCTTCCACACCTCCGCTGAAGAGATCTAAGTTATATTTCTGAACCTGCCTAAAATCTCTCAGTCATCCCCTAGCATCCCTAAGATAGATTTCAAACCTTTATCTAGCCCACAAATCTCTACATTACCTAGTTCTTATTTATCTCACCAGCTTTCTCTCTCTCCACTTCCTATCTTGCATGTTATGGTATTAATATACTTAATATCTATTTATTGTTTAAATTACTTCTATTGCCTGTGTGCATATATTCTGTTCCATTTTCATCCTCATCCTTTCTATAGCAATGATAATTATTTTATATGTAAGAGATATTTATTAATCACACTGAGTAGTTATAATATGTGAGGCACATTTATTAATCATACTGAGTAGTTATAATATGTGAGGCACTTATATGCATTTTACATGCATTATCTCTTAATTTTCACAAAGCCTTTGAGGTAGAAACTATTTCCTTCCACACATGAGGAAATGCAGCTTTCCTGGAACTATGTTACACAAAAGTGCAAATTTCCAAAGCCCTGTTTTCCTCTGAAGTATTTTGGATCTCAGGGTAAGGCCACAATTTAAAGAGTATGTAGTCTAGTCTTTCAGCTGGACCTTGAATAATAATTTAATAATTTTAAATAGTCTACATAGGGAGCCAAAAAAAGAATCCCTGGAAAGGGTAGCATATTTCCTCCCTAGAGAATAATTAGTTTCCTATTTGACCACATTCCATCCTTCATCATGAGCAACAAATATATTCAAACCAAGTATCTTTTTTCAAGACCGGGATGGGGAGGTAGAGTCAAAGCACAAAATGTAGCTGTGTTATAAAATTGCCTTTTTCTGATATAACTAGCCACATATAATATCCCAAAGTTTGATATAAAAAGGGTAATGATCACTGATAAATAACCTATGTAAGAAACTTAATGTGTGCTGCAATCCAACATATTCGTTCCACTAAAAAAATTACAAAGTCAGTGTCTAATAGCAATGATAATTAAGATCATTTTTTGAAAGAAAAAGGGTCATTAAGTTAATTTAAGTACATTGCTGACATCTTAATCTGGAAAGACTTCTCCACATTTGTTCCCACAAATATAAGATCTTTTATTGGCTCTGTATAGTGTTTTTCATAAGGTCTCTAAAGATGTGGATTCTTCTGATAGTTACTTAAATTAGCCATTCATGAAGAAAGGTTCTCTTCCTTGTTTCCACACTACTGAGAAGGGCAGTAATCATCTGCATGCTATTGCGAGGTTTTTATTAAAGTATATATATACACATACATACATGTATATAAATGTGTATGTATGTTTTATGCACATGTATATACATGCATACAATTAAATGTCTATTTCAGATTCTACATAATCAAAACTTCAATTTTCAGCTTGACTGAGTTAGGTTTGCTAGGAAAATGAATAACAAATTCTCTGAAGAATGAAGGTTTCTTAACTTCTTTTAAAAGTCTCAAATACTTTAGCTATTTGAAGTCAATATTAACTTTAAAGAAAAGTAATTTTTCAAGTAGTGTGATGATGAACCATACCTGAAGCTTCTGAACCATTTTCTTTCATTTATATAGATCACTAGAAATGTGCTTGACTATTTATTTTATCTGTATCCCATCATCCGTCTTTGTATTTGAGGCAACTCCTTCAGCGGCCCGGGGTGCCCTTCCACCCACACAGCACCCATCACCCAGCCTGTGCTTCTCACGGCTTCATCATTACCAGGATCATTCTCTGCTCCAGGTCAGACCCCCCCGTGGTCGTAGTCTGCACCTGTCATTCCCTCCAAAGTGTTCTTATTCCAAAATGACTGATTCAAGCATATCATTCGCTCCTAACCATGGTCTGTTTTCAGCTTGCTTTATCGACTTCTTCCACTATTACCTTTTTACATTTTTCTGTTCTTTTCCAACATGTTAGCCCCTTTCTCTCCTCTCCTCTCTTTCCAGTTCTGCTGAGATTCCATGACCATAATTCAAAAAGACTCAAAAATTCCTAAATTTCTTTACTCCTCTTTCATTTGGTCACACCCACATGTCACAGCCACGGCCGCCACGGCCCAACTTTCCCTGCCCCACGCCTCCAGGCGGCCACCTCCAAGCTGCTGGGGACCGTGGCGGCACGGGGGTGTGCGGCAGCCTCACTGGGGAATGTGGTAGTGCCAGTGATCCCAGGACTTCTCCTACCAGTCTTCTTTCTCCTCTTTGCAGCCTTTGCAGAGACCTCCCCAGTCCTCACACCCGTATTTCTGCAGGTGAGCTCACACTCGACTTCAAAAGGAGAGAAGAAAGAAACCATTGAAGTGCCCTGAATAATTTGTTGTCAGATGCATACTCACGCTTGCCCCCATCCTGTCTTACTACAGAAAATTAGGACCTGCTCTCCTCAGGGTCATTCCTTGCCGTTCCTCAGTCAGGGTGCACTGATTTCCCACTGGCTGTCACACCTTCAAGTTCTAATCTGTTCTGTGTTTTGACCATTAGCATTTGAACATTCTCAAGTTTCACCTTTTAAAAGAAATGTTTTCTTCATTCCACTTTCCCAATTCAGTTACTACTCATTCACTCCCCAATCTGGTGTTAATAATTGATTAAAAAATATTTCTGAATCACCAATTTCAACCGATTAAGAAGCAAGCCACAGGACTATGCCGTGTAGAAAAGTCATGTAGTGAATTATTTCTCACGTGAAGTTTTACATCCAGAGCTGACTAGTTCACAAACAAGAGAAAACTCATTCATTTAGAAAGAAATCTAGGAGATTAAAATAAGACAACTGAAAAGTTTAAGGCCCCTGTTTTGGAATATCAGACATATGTTAACTAGTGATATTCTCTTGTGTCTCGATGTATCTTGATGTTCCCAAGGAAAACATTATGCCAATAATTGGATTTGATCATATGAATTAGATGATAACCTAAAACTGTTCTTTTCTACGTCAATTAAAACTTATCTGCCTATTACAGTGATTTTTAACTGAAGAACACTTATTCCTGACAGAATCTTTCTTTTCATTATAATAACCTTGACAATCTGGAATGAGATTGAGAAAAAGAATAAGGTTGTTTTTCACTATTAATAATTGCTTACAGGAAAAAATAATCAATTTTTATAAGGAGAAAAACTAAATGTTTTTTCCAGTCAAAAAAAAATCTGCACAGATATATTGCCTCTGATATGAATTTATATTACAGGAAATTCACTCAGAGTCCTTTATGACTGCAGCTTTTTGTCCTTTGCAGGACATATTTTTTTTGAAAGTCATGAGCTAAGAAATTTAATATTCTAAAGTGAGATAGCTTCTCAGTATTGCTTTAAGTTAATTGCTGTGGAGGAGAAGAATTTCATAAAAACCCTGGGAAATTAGACAATGTAGATAAATTGATTACAAATGTATTAGAATTTAAGCAGTACTTTTTGAGTGGTTCCTTTATATTTGTGTTTCCTATTTAAAATTTTCATAATTCCCCTTACATTTTAAAGTTAAGATTATTTTATTGGCATATTTCCTATTTTTAAAAAAATGAATATGTGAAGATTATTAATACTCCACTGTGGGCAGAATAATCAACTTGTTCTATTGGAGAGCTATTTCTAGATAGCTGGTAGGCTAAGGAAGGTTATTTTGTCCATGGTGATAACTGGCCCCTATTAATTTTGGCAGTTTTCCTGGAAAGCTCAGAAATCGCTTTTTTTTTTTACAGCCCACCAGAGAGTTCACAGGCTTGTTAATAGGAAAGCCCTTAACCACCTAGAACTTATCTCTTTTTGGTCTTAATTTTCTTTCTGTTGCATGTATGATGTAAAAATTATGCCGTTAATTTCTTAGGACACCCTGGTGCCCAGTGTGTATGGACATTTATGATTTTGTTTATGTGAAAATTTAAAGAGCTCGTTACAGCTGTCCCGGAGCAAAGGTCAAAGAATATGCATTTCTCCCAAATGCTCATCTAATAAAACAATACATGGTTTCTCTGAATGAATGCGTTTAGCGGAGGCATGCGCAGGGTGTTCCACTGCACGTAAAGCTTTTCTTGGTGATGATTGTGCAATAAAAAGGAAACTAACTTGCCTAACTTCTGAGACAGGAATTTCTGCTTCACGTTATGTTATATTTAATCTTTTTTATGAGTTGTAGTAAAAAAATTTTTTTGTAAGAACTAGTCTATTATGCTTACATAGAAAATTTTAAATTATATGCCCATGGCTTTTTGTTGAATTATTTGAATTCCATATTTTCCCAGTGCCTCTACTATATCCAGGGAGCAGATGGGCTATTTCAAAAACCACATTTAAATCAATGTTGTATTGTGATGATTTCTGGTAATATGGGTGAATCAATCTAGAGCACCATTTATTTTCCTCAGAACAATATGTATAAACATCTGTCCAAATAAATGTTTCTATTGAAAGAGACTCATTTGGCACAAACTCACCATTTATTTTGGTCATTCAAATAGAGGAAGAGAAAGTGTGGCAAGAGGAGAGAAGGGATAGAATTATTTTATACTTTCCCATGTTCTGATTATTGACATATACCTGTTTGCAAAAGTAATAATCATTACTATCATATCACTTGTTAGAATATTTCAAACATTGACCTGGAATGTACAAATTTCTTCTCGCCCCAGCTTAAGTTAAAGAAACTGAATAGCTAAACCTACTAGTAATTTTGACCAAACCATGTATAAGAATTATGATCTAGATATTCTGACCCTCAAACCAATGCTTTCTTCAATTTGCTGCATCTCCAAGGTCGGCTATACTTTTTATTGGGCTCTAACAGTGCATAGCCTTGGAGGGATGTATGAAAGTCTGAACACCATTTAATAAGTTACTGTTTCTATTCGTAAAATAACCTAGGAGTGGGTTGAGGTAAAGAATGTTCTTTAGTAAAGGGCCTGATTTCTTCCTGGGGTATAGTAGAGGATGGAGAAAATGTGGTCATGCATGTTTCAGAGTGGCTCATTTTCAAGAGACAGACTTACTGGTCAACTATTAGAACCACCCTCAGCCTGAACATGCTTTTGGACGCAGTGAGTAACGTGCACCACGGTGCAATAAGAAAAGACACATGACTATCCCATATCTGAGCTCTTGCACATCTGAAATGATGCACTTGTTTTACTCCATGCCTTTCTTTGGATTGAAATGTATCCATTAACATTTGTGTGCTTTTCTTTTCCATCCGTCCTTCTCCATCTCATGAAAAGCACATCTGGGTAAGTTGAATCACAATATGGCTGCTGAACATGTTTATTTTCAGCACCATCCTCTTTTTCTTTTATATCTAGTAGTTCTCTTTTCAGTTGTAACACAAGCTGCACTGCCTCTGACCTAAAATGATAATTGTGAAGTGTATTCATTTCCACACCATAAAAGGAATCATTGGTTCAGAGAAATGTTCATATTTATTCAAATTAATTATGTTGGCCTTTTAGGCACTTCTAGTTCCTCAGTTCTGTTAGACACATGTCAAGAGACATTCCAGGTATCATTTCCCCTAATTCTCAAGTCGTTCTCCAGGAGGTAGCGTGGCGCTCGATGAGAGGCACAGGGACTATTTCAGGCCCCTCAGGTCCTCAGGACTGCGCTGCATGAGTCAGCCTGCATGCTCACTAGGGTTATGTGGCCCTCTACCAGCATTATATGCAAGAAACAAACTTTGTCAGTTCCTGGAACTGCACCTCCACGAAGAGGACTAAATTCTGGCCTTTCCCCACTAGAACTTGTATACCTAGATCCCAAAGGAATCATTAGTTTGGGTTGAATCCATGGGTTTTGTGTGTTCTTCCCATTGTCTCCTAGACTCCTGGTTGATTTTCAAAGCTTTAAAAATCTGTACTACTCAGGTTACAGTTTCAAATTTCAAGTCCTTCTCTTTGAACTAAAATTAGAACATGTTATTATCTAGTCCTAAAACAAATTGGGCTTCAAAGTAAAACAAATTACACATAACATATATAAAATATTTACATTGGTGAAAATGTTTGCATTGGTAACATAGTGAGCTATTTAAAACACTTTAGATTAGCAGAGGTTTTCTTTTAAATTTAAAGCAAAGAAAAAGAAATTTGGGCAAATAAATGACTGATGATTTGCAATTATCTGGGAAGCTCTGGCAAGTGCCACTAATTAGCTCTATGGATAGTCTGTAAACCAATACAAGGTCATGTACTTTGTAATATTACTTAGTTCACTAGTATGATTTATATTAATTTTTTACTTTATTTTGAAGTCATAGTTACTACTGCTAATTACTAAAGAATGCAGCATTTACTTCAGTTAGGATAATTTGTGATATTAAGGAAAGCTGGAGTAAGTGCTCTTAAAAATGCAAGGCAAGTTGTGGTTATTGCTCAACAATGCTGGCCAAGGTTGTAATCTCTCACTTAAAAAAAATATATCTGGACATTGGATTTTTAAAGCATTGTTTTCATGTCATCGTGTAATATTGGTCTTCTGTTTTCTAATGAATTTTAAGTTTCATGATGAAGATAATCCCAAGAAATAAACCTTCATTTCCCCACACTTTTTAAATGAAATCGTGAAAAAGAATAAATGGAGAATTCATTATGGGTTTTAAGAAATTGATATAATCGCTTTCATTCTAAAACCCAGTTCTTATTGTCTTGCATGTGCACTTTAGGACTTCAAAATCATGTCCCTATTGCAGTTGCTGAAAGGAAGCTTAGGAGGTTCCAGTGTCAGGAGAAGATAGTACAAATAGAGCGAAGACGAGGGAAGGTTGGAGGTGGAAAGAAAACTGACTTAGGGATCAGAAGACACACATTTAAGCCCCAGCTTTCCCATTTGTTTCTGCATACCCTTGAGCAACTTATATTTTCTGTACTAACTAATATTACTGTCAACTTTCTGCACCTCACAAAGTATGAGAACATACGTACAATCTCAGCAGCATGGAAACTAGAAACTTCAAAGCTGAATTACAGCGGACTCAAAATCAGATAAGCACTAACACGATCTAGCCTAAACGTTTGTATCCAAATAACCTGAAAAGCTCTCAGGGTTCCTCCACTAAGTCTCCAGTTTATTATCAGGAAGTGACTGGAGAACAAACCTCAGGTTCTCACAAAAGTGAATTTGTTTAATGGAAAGTAATATAAGCCTCTCTAGTTTCAATAACAGCATAAGTAATTCTACAGATCCATCACAATTGTGTGTGTTTATACCATCATAATGGTTTTGAAACTGATTAAATTCCAAATAAAGTGAGGAGATAAATTATGTAATCCCAACTCAAATTCACAAATAAATTAAATTTATTTTCTGAGATGGTGCCCTCCATTTCAGAGCAACTTGAAGAAAAAAGATTTCAATATGAATGAAATATTTGGTTTTAATGTAATCAAATATTTTCATTTCTAAATAACCTAGCATGTGTTCTTGGAATCTAAATAAAACATGACTTCAGTGTGTAACTGACCTTTATATGCACTTCATGGGAAAAAGTGCCATAATAGGGAACACACACACACACACACACACACACACACAACTACAGTATGCTGTGCTTTCAAAATCGAGTCAACTGTGTTAATGTTGAATTTGAAACTCTTAATTTTATGGAACTAAATATGTATATTTAGGCAATCAATGTTCTGAGGCAGCTGATTGGGATTTGTAGCATTTCTCTTTAGAATAATTACGTTAATTAAGATATACATTTTTCAGCTTACACATGTTTCAAAGAAACTGGAGTGGCACCATATTTTGTTTTCATTTCCTGATCAAAATGTCAAGCACTTTCTCAAATACATAATTTTGATTTCCATAGACTTGATCAGCAAGTATGGATTTCTGAATGATAGATTTATAGCCCATTGTCAAATTGAAATTTGAGGAGATCCTATTTACACTCTTCACTGTTGAATTATAGTGGAACCAGATACATTTTACAAGTTAACAGTGTGAAATATAAGTAAATTTACTACTAGTATCATGTAAGAAGGTTTTATTCTCTGTGCTACACTGTTAAGAAGTAGATTCAGTAGTCAAATTATTTTGGCATATTTTATTCTTGGTACTTACCCAGCCATACATTTATTTTTTCTGGTTTTATCAATAACTAAATACTTGTCATGTGCCACAGTAAATAAATAAGCCCGACAGATAAAATTTTCAATCAGGGATTTACTTGGTGTTACAATTACACAAAATCAATTGAACTGAAACCAATTACTACAAATTCAGCTTTTCCATACCAGTGAAACAGGTGGGACTAACCTCCTTCCTCTGGTGGACACGCAGAACCTGATATTAGTTTGGAGTGAAAAGAAAAGTCATGACTCCTTTCTTCTCTTACAATGTTGAGGATTAAAACGTGATGGTGAAAGGATAAAGACCAGGTACTAAATTAGCCAGGAGGTCAGATAAATATATGTCATTTCTAAATGTAAATGAACCACAAGAAACAAGGAGACTGAGACACTATCGTTGAACTTAATGTTAGCAAAAAAGTGAGTGCTATTACCTTCCTTTCTCAGTTATGGAAAATTCAGAGAGATTGATTAGCTAAGGAACAGTGTGGGGGTGAAAAGAGCTGACTCTGCAAGGCTGCTCAGGGCTTCAGTTCTGGCTCTGCTCCTCACTGGACCTCTGTCCAGGTGGCCTCTGTTCTTTAGGGTCCTCATCTGCAAATGGGTATCAATATACGTCTTATTGAAGTGTAAAGATGAAATGAGCTATACATAGAAAGCACTTAGGATAGTGCTTTGCACATAGTAAGTGATAAATGCGTGTTAACTATTATTATCTGGACCGAAGCCCTAATTTGTCTTATCCAGAAGCTTGGCTCTTTCAAACCATATCATATCTCAGAAGAATATGAAATGGTTCAGATGAACAAGAGAACACATCAGATAAATCTCTACGATAGTACTTACTGCATTAAGCTTCATATTTCAAATCACATTAAAATTTTTGAATTTTAAATGCGGTATGATAAATACAATAAGGAGAGCATTTACAAGCTGTAATATGTGTAAGAAAGAAACTTAATCCTGTCTGGAGAGATCTCGATCCTGAAGGACAAAGCATGAGCTGTGTCTGAAGGAGAAGCACGAGTTTGCCGTGATTGTCATGCAGACAGATGTGTGGGGCAGGAGGAAGGGGCGTTTGCAGAGCCACAGAGGGTGAAGTGGGAGGCGGTATTTGGGGAATGGCAAGTATTTCAGTGCATATTGAGCACCAGAGGCCGGGGGGTGGGGTAGGGGTGGGGGGACAGCCACAGCCAGATCCCTCAGGGTCATTACAGTGTCATGCTGAGATATTTGATCTTTACATTCAGGGCAGTAGGGAGGTTTGTAAGTGATAAATCTTACAAGAATATTTGTGCTTAGGAAGGTTTCACTGAACGTTAGAAAAGGAACGGAGGGAGAGGAAACCAAACAAGAGACCGGGAGACGCTGGGAGTCCATTGCCATGACCCCCGAGCGATGAGGGTTTGAACGAAAGCTTTGGTAGTAGTCAGTTTGCAATATATTTTATATAATGTTACAGAGTGTGTTTTTTTTCTCTTTCTGAGCAGCCACCCTTATCACTGCTTAACAAAATCTTTAAACCTTTTTAAGATGCGATAAGCAGTTCAATGTCAACAAAAACAGAATACTTAAAATAGGCCCCATGGTCAAGGATCCTAGGTAATTGTCATCACCGAGACTTCTGTGGATTGCAATGTAGCCACCATTCAAAAGATATTCTTGGCTAGAACGTGCAAAGAAAGATGCATGGCGCTGCTGAAGAGAAAACTCTCATCTCTAAGACTTTGGAGTCTTGGGTGAGCGGTAAGGCCCAAGCATATGGCGCTAATCAACAGTCCCTGAGCGATGCTGACGCTCTAGGAGTCGTTGTGCACTGCGATGATCACAAAAATAAAAAGAAGGGTCATAATTTAGGCAAACAGCAAGATTTTGAGAGCTGAAGAAGAAGGAGAAGAACTCATGAGCCCTGGGATATGCTACTTGCAAAGATGGAATTAGTAATCCAGAAATTATTTATGAAAGTAAATTTCTATTTCTGGTCAGAAGTAAGTGACGATGATTAGGAAGGTAAATCAAGACTAACCAGTTTCTATCTGGGTAATTCAGGTTGAGGGGTATACTTTCCTCATTTGGAGAACCATTGAAGGGTGTCAGAGGACAGTGTTAGGACAAAAGTAACAGCTCAGCTTCACTGGCTATTCCCACTGTGTGCGGCACTGCTGTGATCACGTCACCTGTACGTTCTCATCTACCTTTGGTAGCAGCCCTGTGATGTAGGTACTATCATCCGCTTCAGCTCACAGGCGAGGAGACTGAGCACAAGGCCAAGTGACCCACCTGTGGGCGCACAGCCAAGACGGGGCCACACGGGGATCAAGCCCAAGCAGCCTGGCTGCAGAGGCCACTCTCTTCCCTGCTCTGCCATTTGGGCAGATTTTTTTTCATGGCAGTGTATTGGAGAGAGAAAATATGAAGGGGAAATTGATAGGCATTAAATGGACAGTGACTGAAGGGACCATCCTGAATGAGAGAGGACATGGTGCTGTATGGTGTTACAGTTATATCCCAAACTGGCAATCCCTAAATAGCATCCTAGGCTAAGTGGTCTGAAAATAAAGTCTCTCTTCCTGGGCAGTGATAAGCCATCCACTTTGGCAAGAATATGGGGGAGGAGACTATTGCTCCCATGCTCTGTGACTTCTTTGAGTAACTAATGAATTTCATGTTTCAGAGGTTACCACTGTATCGAATTTGTTGATTTATAAGTTGTGCTTCTGAGGGCATGAAAACAGGCACTTTGTATGCCCTGGGAGTAACCAAATTGGTTAGGCAGTCAGTTACCTGATTTTTCATAGACTACCATAAACCACCAGGGTTTGTGTTCAGCAAACAGAATAAAACCGATAGGATCTCTGAGCCCATAAAATCCTGAAGATACTCTAGGTGAATTGCTTAGTCCTGGGGGTCATATAAAAGGAGGTAGTGAACATTGCCTCAGGCAAGGGAAGGATGGCTTCAGAGGGAGTATTTTTGTTGTGCCTTGAAAATCTAGACAAAGCAAGTGGGAAGACAGCAGGGAGGCATGTGGGCATCATTTAGTATGATAGAAACATAGGTTACACATGTGCGCATGCTCCACCAATTAGGTCAAAACTGGAATAGCTGAGGAAAGACATAAAACCCCAAAGTGGAGGAGCTGGACGTCTCCATTTGGATTCAGTCATCTTAGCAAAGTCAGACTTGCTCAAATTTAAGCCAAGTCATCCTTGCTTACATTAGTCTGGACTAGGAATTAGAAATTAAAAGCCTGGAAAATGCCCTTGACTTCTTTACATTTTATTGACACTGCATGCCCATAATCATAATGATCTATAAGTGATCCTTTGGGAAAAGATGGAAAAATATTAGGTTGTTTGGAAAAGAAGAAGGATAAACAAAAATGTTTCTTCAGGCTGAATAGAACTTTTTAGACAAATTTGTGCTGGGGAAAGTGATCCCACATTGTTGCTCTGGACGAACTGTCACTTGACCTTTGAAAAGGTTGAATCTAGGGCATAGAGAGAATGCATTCCTTTCCATATATGGACTGGTTGGACAGAGAACAGCAGTATATCTGAAGTGCCTGTTTGTGCCAAATCAATTTTTTAATTAGTATTCCCCAAGCACTCAGACCACTCTTTCTCTGTCAGTGGCTCCCAAATATCTGATGAGATAAAGCGTGCCCCCTTGCAATTAATGCGCCCCTTAATAATCCGTTAGGAAATCATCGTGTATTAAACTCAGTGATTTCCATCTATTATGTATTCCTCCTATCACTTTATTTATTTAACCTGTCTTCTCATGCCATTATGCCCAGACATATACATGTCTCTTATAAATTTTATATGGTACAAAGTTTTTTATAATTGAGAAGAACTAAATGTAATCTTGCTTTGTAATAAATGCATTTCTTTACATAGTTGATCCTGTCCTGAGGTTTAAAAAAGAAGAGTTAACATTGTGTAGCATGTAGTCCTGGTGCAAAACCCAGCCATCCTCACCTAGTCTGGTCGTTCCTGCACAGTTTCATGTATGTCAGTTCAAAGACCTCTGCTTGGGGTTCAGCCTTGCTAGCTGGGGGCCAAAGAGCAGAATCTATTGGACTTGAGCTAACTTTGTGTCATTATATTTGAATATTCTTACTAAAGTTATGAGAGTTTGCAATTTAAACAAATCAAACGAAAGCAAAGAAAGCTTTTTCAAGGGCTAGATTGCTCGAGGTGTTTCCAAACAGTTTTATCATTAAATGTCTGCTGAGAAGGAGACAGATCTATTGGCTCACATTGCATGGCTTCTTAACCAGATTTCCTTCAGTGACCCCAAACTAGATCAGACGTTTGGGATCAGTGACAGTGGGTGCTCTTCTGAGAGACTGACCCAAGACAAGGCAGAATTTGAGGAAAATTTTTATTCTTAGAAGCATAAAAATTGAGCATGGTTGTAAGATAAAATAGGAAAAGATATTTGGACTCCAAAATTAAATACAACATGAGATGCAATTTACTGAAACAAGAAACACCTAAATGTGAACACACCAGCTGACATGTTCAACACAATATTTCCTGAGCATCTCTTCTGTGCCTGACCTTGTGCAAGATGCTTCAAATTATTTCTGAACAGAAAATATAAAACTATCATTCCTCCTCTAGCTTGTATTTGATTGGGAGATGATAGACTCAGGAATAAGTGATACTCTGTGTTAGAAGTTACTTGCCATGGAGAAAAATAAAACAAGAAATGGGAATAAGGAATGTCTAGTGGGGGTTGTAGGATTGAGGGGAAGAGACACTCAGAGAGAAGGTAACATTTAATAAAGTTAAAAGTAGGTAAGGAACAGGGTCATGTAGAAATAGAGGGGAAGAGCATTTCAGATGGGGAATAGCAGGCGCAAAGGTCCTGAGGCAGAAAGAGGCCTGAGCTGTTCCCAGAGAATAGCTGGGAAGCCGTGTTGCTGGGTGAGGTGAGAGTTGAGTCAGAGAAATGAGGAAGGTAGGGTGGGTCCTAACCGCTGCTTTGACTTTTATTATTAGTGAGATAAGGAATGCTTGGAGGGTTATCAGCAGAGAAGTTACAGCATCTGACTTAAGTTTTAACAGGTTCACTCTAGCTTATGTGGTACAATGTTTATTAGGGAACTTGTCAAAAGTTGTTGCATAATTAAGCGTTCTAACTTTGAAAAATGGCTTTTGTACAACTCAACTCGTAATCCACTGTTGAACATTTTGTTTATTTCCTCAGTGTTAAGTGCTTTCTTGTTAAATGTACCAAAAACCAATTGTAAATGTATATTGTTTCTTCCCCTTTAATGCTACTCACCTGTTACCTAACCGAGTGTTTCCTTCCCTGGTGGATATTGCATTAATAATTCTCTTCAGCTCTGAGGAGCCTATTCTAAATTTTCTTGCACATAGTCTATGCTCAGTCCTGTCTCTGCTCTTCCACCCTTACTGCTTGGAGCTCCATTACCACCTCCTTCCTACCTGCCCTTCAAAGCCAACTTGGTTGCCTAAGCCATCACCAGTTGTTTCCATGGCCATTAACCTCGCTTCCCAAATCCTCACGCTCAGGATGTGCAGCAGCGAGTTCTAACACCCATTTGTGTATTTTGTGTGTGTGTGTTTAGCTAGCTCACGTGCTTGCTTTCTCTGTTTCACTGGATCCATGTCTCTATTTTCCTTACTGAGCACAGGCCTAAGCTCACTACAGGTGCTCAAGTACCTGAGGATTGGCTGTTTGACTCTTCACCCCATTCCTTGGTCACAGTGAGACTGAGCTATCCAAGTCTGGTTTTCTAAAGGCGTGTCATTGGGAAGCCCAAGGGAGAGGGTGATGGGCCGGCAAGCCAGGTGAGGGAGCCCCTCAAGTTCTCACGTTGGACAGAGGGCGCCAGTGTCGCTCATTCCTGTCCCTGGGCCTGAACCACTTACATGCAGAACTTACCCCTGCTTTCCTGGCTGTCCTTCAAATGAAACAGCAGTTGATTTAGGGTCTCTTCAGCAGCTATATCTCCAACTTCTAGTTGGTAGCATCCACTGCAAACATGAACAGCTCTTGTGTTACGATTATATATTTTAACATATTATGCATTGTAACATATTATAATAAGTGACTGATAGGAAATATTTAAATGCTTCATTTTGGAGCTCATATATGATATTCGTGATAGATTCTAAGCATGACATATATTCAAAAGAAAGCACTTAATATACTACACTTTTGTCGCTTGTCTGTAAGATCAAAGCATACTAGGAAACAGGAAATGTATTTTTCCAATATAGTGCTGGTCATGTATATATCAATTTGAGTTTCAGGGAAAACACTATTTGCTACTTCAGTGAACAATCTCAGACGAGTTTTGAGATGATATCGGTTGTAAGGCTCAGTAGCAGGGACATTGATTCATGATGCGTTTGTCGAGGCTCTTTACAACTTTTTGTTACCAGAAACAATTTGTTGTCATTGAGGTGCTTCACTTTCATTAAAACAATAATGTTATAAATGAAAAAAAGTGTACAATTGAATTTCACACCTTACATTGCTTTGCAGTGATGGAAGTCAAGTTATCTCAGGGTTCTGTTCAAATGAGAACCATTTTGTAGTCTGGACAAAGAACTAACTCCTATTTGGCCACCTGAACCCAGAGAACTTACTAACTTCAAGCACATCACTTCAGTGGAGCTAAAGTGACCCAATATACCTCCTGCCCAGATATACAGACTTCTCTCCCTACCATTGAAATAGTAAGGGGAAGTGCTCAGGGCAGAAGGACCAAGCCACATGAGATCCCATAATGTATGCTTGAATCTGCATATGTGGGCCATTTTCTTGTGAGAGATATTTGCTGATGATAAAATTCAGTTTCTTAGTCCATTAACATTTAGTGTTTGAATTTTAGTGAATAAATGTTGGGGGAAACTATTTTTAGATGTCAGTGTTTCACTCCTAGTAAAATCAAAGGGTGAGTTCCATGTTTTACTCAAAGGAAGGAGGAATTGTTATTCCAGATTATCTCATAAAAACCTTGTAAAGGATTATTGGGTTTTTTTAGTGTTGTCATTAAAAATGATCACATACATCTTTTTTTCATATTTACTGACTAATAATCTTTGCTGTGTACTCAGGCATGAACTTCTAGAAGAGGCTCGGAGGAAGGGGCTACCTTTTGCCCAGTGGGATGGGCCCACTGTGGTTGCGTGGCTAGAGGTAAGAGGCACCACAAGGCTCTCAAACGAATCATTAGCCATCTGAGAGTTTTTTAAGATATAGGTAAAACAGGTTCCTGGAGTCATAGCTTTCCAGCAGTCTGGAATAGGCTTAAAGGGAATATTTTCTTTATCTGGAGAGCTGTGGGTATTGTGATTTTACTCTGATGCTTTCTTGTGATTGTGGCAAAAGGAAAAAAGGAAAGTGGGATGAAAGAAGTTTCTCTAAATTCCACCCTCTTCATGTCTAGCATAAGAGAAGAAATGATTATTGAGCAACATTTCTGTTGTTGTAAGAAACCATCTGTCCCAGTCAATCAGTCCAGAGCCCTTCCTCAGCAGCAGGTTACAGAGAAGAGCCCTCTCCATAGTCAACACTTGGGTGTTATCCAAGATCATTACCACCACTTAACTGCACAGAGAACCATTCCTTTGCTTGTAATTCAATTCCTGAACCAAATTCTCTAAAACAGGCCAGGTAGGTTTAAGCACTTCAAATAAAGCAAAAAGAGTTATCCCTTGTTCTCCTCTGTGTCTAAACTGAATATTCTAATGAAATGAGAACTACATTTAATGTTTCCTGCCTAACACAGGGATGTGGGAAAACAAAGCAATACCTGGGCAGGGTAGAGAGCAGCGGAAGCAGACTGGGACAGTGAAGGAAACACATATCTGATCACAGAGGGCACCTTCATCCACTTAGGAGTAGTGTTCACTGCCCCTTGCATCCAGGTCTCTAACGTGGGCTGCTAGCAGCCGCTAGGATATGCAGATGTCGGGGCAAAGAAGGATATAGGCATTTCCTGAGTGGCACAGGCAATTAGAACCCATTGTGTTAAGTGGTTGGGGATTATAAATTCACCCACCTTCATGATTATATCCAGAGCTA
The DNA here is from genome assembly GCF_030020395.1 of Manis pentadactyla. Taxonomy (NCBI): domain Eukaryota; kingdom Metazoa; phylum Chordata; class Mammalia; order Pholidota; family Manidae; genus Manis; species Manis pentadactyla. Next base: position 113,806,823 of record NC_080028.1, on the reverse strand, counting down.
ACAAGTTAATCAATGAGGAAAAATTACAACCCATTTTTGTTTAAACAATAGTCTTATATAAGATATAAAACCATGCTTTTCATCTTTTGTTGGACTGAGTGAAAGAAGCCTATATTTCACTTTATTTTATTTTAATCTCTCCTGTCAGGGAAATTGTAGCATATTAGTGATAAGCGATGCTTCTTTCAAACATGACTTTAAAATACTGTACTTCAAAAATCAATTATGAGACAAAGTGCTGAAGAAAGCCCACCTCCAAGCTGATACCAGCCCTCTGTTCAGTTGCTCTCTAATAAAACAAGCTGCAGTTTGACAGAGGTTGCTGCTATTTTTCAGCAAGTGATGAACAAATCCTGTAGGTAAAAAAAACAGATTTAGTGACATTAAGAGGCTAGGAAATGGCAGGCAGGGAAGTTTGTGCTGATTAAACCTATCCTGAACACACAGAAATTGCTCATAATGTGCTTCTTAAAGTGCCTGAAATGATAAGATGGAATAAACAAAATGACTGAGCCAGGTGATCCCATGAATGAGAGCTCTTCACTTCTGCCTCCTTAGCAATTCCCTGTGTGCACAGCCTGCTACAAATGACGTGTACAGTAGTGTGACACTTCATACACCATTTATCCACATCAGACACTTTCTAGAAGTCTAATCAGGGGTGATATTGGTGACATTGTCTTGGAAAGCACTTGGGTAATATTAACCAATGTGCAAATCCAGGTATCTTAGAAGAGAAAGGGTGGTTTATTTTGAACAACTTGAGTTTATAAACTAAGGAGTCAAGTCCCATCTTCTATCTTATCTCATCATACTTGTCAAGTGAAGGTCAGTTCCTTGTCCCTCACCTGCTGGAAGATGACATAAACTTTTCGGTCATGCTCTGTACTTAGATCCCCTCTCTCCTTCCTTTTATCTCAGTCACAGCCCAGACCATTGACTCAACCAAAGATTTGTCCTCTTGTCTGTCTGTTTCCCCTATGGAAACAAGTAGCCTTCTTATGCGGCAGGATGTTTTAATACAAGGATGTCTGCATTAGGTATCTTCTACCATGTAACAAATTATCAACCAACTTGGCCTTGATTTTCTTCAGGAACTTCTATGGGTCAAGAATCTGCAGTCAAGGTGTCATTGGTTTGGAGGGCTCACGATGTCAGGGAAGTAGGTAGAGCCCAGGCCCTGTGACTCGGTCTGATGCTCTTACCATTGTATTTGCTGATTCATAATTTGTCATCATCTTCTTGCTCTCAGTCTCCTCACTCTCATAGTCTCTCACCTTTGGCTCAATATGTTTATATCAACAAATTAAATAACCAACAACGAATTCTGTGTTCTGGATATTTAACGACCAGGACTTGAGCTACTCCCTTGGATGTGCCAAGCTTCTTATTCATAACTAATGGTTGGGAGGAGTTGGCAGGGAATGGAGCAGAGAGAATATTCCTTTTTTAAGTGTAATTCAGATGCTACACCACAGTGCACGTGAGTGGGCACTCAGCCAGTGCTCAAGATGTGTTCCAGATGCTCTTCAATTAGCATATCACTTCATTCTCCAAAAATAATGTTTAAGTAGAAAATCTAATTAAGGTCACACACTATAAGGTCACACACTAGGTGTAGGTAGGTACGTGGGAAATGTGGCCCAGCTACACTACAGGTTTTGGTTAAGATCACAGGCTGGAGATGATAGAGCTGTCTCTTCCTATAACGTGACATTAAATTATTTAAATAATGTGACATTATTTCCCTGCACTCAAAATTCCACAGAATTTGAAATTTCAGTTACTCATTAAACAGATGTTGATTGAGCCTTTATCAAATGTAGCTCGTAGCTATTCTTGTACTTAAACCTAAGGTGAGGGAGAAGAGATATTTGGTGCGGTACAGCTATTATTTTTATCCCTAATCATACAAATTAGTTAAACTACCCAGTCTGGAGACTCAATTTCAAATATTTATTTCCGTCACTGCCTAGCTGGTATTAAATAAAGTACTTGCTGTCCCTGTGCATCTACTCCTCTGGGGAAAATAATAATAGCATCTAACTCAACTGGGGTTATGGCAACAGAAGAGTCCCTACGTGTTAAGGCACTTAGAATGATGCCTAGGCCATGAGACACTAAAATGTTCACTGTCATCATGATCTGTATGTGGGTTTCTCTCCCATCCAACAGCTCTGGTTGGGAATGCCTGCCTGGTACGTGGCCGCCTGCCGAGCCAATGTGAAGAGCGGGGCCATCATGTCCGCTTTATCCGACACCGAGATCCAGAGAGAGATCGGCATCAGCAACCCTCTGCACCGCTTAAAGCTCCGCTTAGCCATCCAGGAGATGGTTTCCCTGACCAGTCCGTCCGCTCCGCCGACGTCCCGAACTGTGAGTCCGTCTGTGCTCCGTCCGTCTCCCAGTGCGGACGGAGCCCTCGCAGCGTCCCAGTCCGCAGGGTGAACTTGTAGCAAACATTTCCGTGGCGGCAGGGATTATTCTGGAGAGAGCTGGCTTGCTCTCCATTAACCGCGCTGCTCCTTCCAACAGGTCTGCAGCTGCGGGGCTTTGATTCCTATCAGTTCTGAAGGCTGCAACCAAAATAGAATTTGAGCTAGTGCCTAAAGTTTAGATTTTTCTCCCAAGCAACAAGACCCCTAGTTTATACTTTTTCAGGATGTTTCTCTGTCTCTCTTTTTTTTTTTCAAATGTAATCGAACCTCTCAGGAGTTGAGCTGTTGGCATTAGTGCTTTGTGAAGAGGCGATGCGTATAGCTCATTACTTCCTAAGCAGTTCATCACTATGGAAGTACACAGGTATTTGATGTTTTACAAATACCAGATGGAATACCTTCCATCAATATCTGTTTGCTTCTCATTTACAAATCTCTATTCTTCTCATAATTTTGTTCCTATCCTAACATTAGGGAAGAATAAAATGTCTAAAATGGATATCAGATGAAAAATTCAAATACTAAGTAAAACTCCTAAATTATAGCCATTCTTTCTTTAGTCCAATCATTAATTGAATTTTTGCTGATAAAAGGTATGATTTCTGATGTTAACTGTAGTTCTCTGGTCCCACTTCCTATACAAAATAATAATATATAGAAGAAGAGGTAAATATGAACAGTGCATAAAAGAAAGAAAAGTGGTATTACTTTATTGAAGATTTCAGGCACAAAACTTACTTGTGTAACTTTTTATATGTGGTCTTAAGCAGTTTTAGATTTTTTGCTTCAGTTTTATGGCATTTACCCTTAAATTCCTTCCCAGTGTACTAGAGTCTAGTGCCAGATATACAAAATTAATTTTTAAAAGACTTTATCTTTCTTGCAAAATACCATTTTAACTTCCTCCTAAATAACATGTAGGAAAAATACACAGTCTAGCAAACTCTTATGTATATTATTTTTAAATGTATATACATGCTGTCTACTATAGCTGTGTACTAATGCTGTGTTTCAAGCTAAAAAGTAATTCAGAATACATTTAAACAAAAACTGAGCAGGCCGTTAAAATAGTTATTGCAAAACAAATTCAGATCTGATAAAGAATTTCCTGAATAATCCAACTGAGAGAGAAGTATCACAACTGGTTTATATCATCGCTCTCCTCCCAAGAGCAAATGCATATAAAATTATTAAAAATGCCTCATCTTGCAAAAAATTAAGAGCATTTGATATCCCAACATAAAGATGAACAGTAGAATATACCTTATTATTTCTATTTAGCATCTTAATCCATTTTGGAATGAAAAACAGAATAATTAAGAGGGTTTTTTTTTCTGAAATGTCTAAAGGAATTTAAATCACAAAGTATGAAAGGTGAGAACATACTTCAATTTTAAGGAACAGTCAAATGTGAAGAGATCTTGTGAGACTTGATGATGTGTCTTCATTTGGCCCCAAAGGCTTTATTTCCTCGGGTCACGAATACAGAGGGCTTCTTCCAATTTCCTAAACTTTTATGCTCTTGGTTGATTATGAGCTTTTGCAATTGCTCTTCCCTCTGCCTGGGACATCCTTCCCACTCCAGAATCACCATCCTTCCCCAGCTCATCCTTCATCTAATAATTTCTGAATATCCTTCCTCTAAAACATTTTCACTAAACCACAAAGTCGGTTTGCTTCACTTCCTGAGTTACCACCCTGTATACTTATAACAACCATTTTATAGTATTTTCTTCTTGATTTATCCCACACCAGGCCAGGCAAGGATATGTCCAGGTTGTCCCCAGATCCCAGGCCTTAACGCAATGCCCTGCAAATTGTAGATAATAAATACTCATCTTAAAAATGATGATTGTACAAGTTGCTCTCTCCACCATTACAGAGGATATGAAAGATGTATGACCCTGACTTCAGAGAGGGCAGCGATAGTAAGGAAAGTACCGCGTGTTCAGCAGTAGGGTTATTAAGAAATGAAAAAGTCTAATTCCTAAATGCAAGGTAGAAGCCGATGCTGCAGAATTCCAGGGAAGGAGAAATCCCAACTGCGTGAGCAAGGATTCAGGAGGAATTAGCATTTGAAAGACAGGTAATAAGTCAGTAATTAATTATTTAGAATTATTAATTTTCTTCACTATTAACTTTTTGATAGGTACTTTTCTAGTCTATTTCTTTTATTTTTCTATAAAGATGAATTATTTCACCCAATATATTTTGGGCTTTGCTTTTAAAACTTAGTAACATAGCATGAAGATTTTCCTCATTTTTTAAAATATCCTGTTGTAATAGCATATTTAATTGCTGCATATCTCCTTCATGGAAATAGCATGATTTATGATTTAACCAAATCCCTAATATTGGCTTCTTCACTCATTTAACAATTTTCATTGTGTTTAACATTACCATAGTGGATATGCATGAGATTATATTTTTGTATAAATAGATCATTTTCATAGTAATATTTGCCTACAGGGCATTTATATTCTTATTACTTTTAAACCTTAATTGCCAAGTTGTATTGGGCAGCTGTTCACCTCCCCTTGGTCAATACTGATTATAAGATTGCTTAAATTCAGTTTTTTAAATTGCTAGCAGAATTAAATTTTTGCATTATGATTATTGATTGAATAGTAAAATGAATCTTAGTCATAATCAATTCCATTTTTCTGTAAGGTTATAGGAATATTCATCTTTATATTAATGTGAGAAATCTCTTTATTCAGAGAGGATATATGCCCTTTGCCAAATATTAATACAAGTGACAAAAAGAGATAAGTTGTGCTGATTCACTTTAAAAATGACTTAATGAGTGCTTTTTCTTCCTTTTTTACTCTGTCTACATGGGAGTATTTGCTCATTTCAAATATCATATGCTTTGCAGAGAGAAATTTGGATCAATTTCTACTAGTGAATCCACTGCACAAAGGTTAAGACATTTTAAAGTCATCACCTAAAATTATATATTAAGATTCACACTATGCAAATATAAAAGCAGGTTTCTTTCCTTCAAAGAAATGTTATCACATCTCCCAGAACTCTGCAATTAGTTCAGAAACACAAGTTTCTTGTATGTTTAAGTTTGGATTTGAGTTCCTCAGCCAAATGTATCTTGTTTATTTGCTCAAATTCTCAAGGGAAAAGGACAAAGTATTTGGGCTTTTTTTGTTGTGGTTGTTAACCAAACAGAGCTTCTATCTGACTCTGCCTCCTGTCCTGTCCAGAGGGATGGGCTAGGTACCAAAATAAAATCTAATGTTTACATTTATTATTTTATTTGGCCAGCCCTAACCTTCCAACTTTCTCTTTCTTCTTCCTAAGTTGCTGTTAGTGTAGAAAGCCTCTTACTAATGGAATAAGGATGGAGATAATCAGTTAATTGAAATACTTGTTTAAAGAGGAATGTCATAAAAACTAAATACATTCTTTATATATTTCATTTTAAGTAAAAAGATATAATATTCAGGCACTTGTAACTTTTTGTTGATACATTTTCTCGTTGAAGTATAGTTGATATACAATGTTATATTGGTTTCAAGTATACAATGTGGTAATTCAATAGTTATATATGTTATTAAATTCTCACTCCATTGTAGTTACTGTCAACATAGAAAGATGTTACAGAACTATTGACTATATTCTCTATGCTATACTTTAATCCCCATAACTAATTTATATTATGACTGAGATTTTGTCCCTCTTTATTCCCTTCACCTATTTCACCCACCTACTCCAACCCCTCCCCCATGGTAACCAACATTCACCTCTAGTGTCTATAAGTCTATTGCTGTTTTGTTCATTTTGTTTTGTTTTGTTTTTAGATTACACATGTAAGTGAAATCATATGGTATTTGTCTTTCTCTACCTACCTTACTTCGCTTAGCATAATATCCTCTCTGTCCATCCATGTATTGCAAATGGCAGGATTTCTTTCTTTGTATGGCTGAAAAATATTCCATTGTGTATATGTACTATATATTCTTTATTCATTTATTGATAGAAATTTTGGTTGCTTCCATATCTTGGCTATTGTAAATAATGTGGCAGTAATAAAGGGGTGCATATATCTTTTTGAATCAGGCATTTTGTTTTCTTCAGGTGAATTCCTAGAAGTGGAATTAATGGGTTGTATGATATTTCTATTTTTAGTTTTTTGAGGAACCTCCATACTGTTTTCCATAATGAATGAATGCATCAATTTACATTCCTACCAATCGTGTAGGAGGGTTCCCTTCTCTCAACATTCTTACCAACACTTGTTATTTCTTGTCTTTTGGATAGTGGCCATTCTAACTGTTATAAGGTGATACTGATTTTCGTTTCCCTAATGATTAGCAGTGTGGAGCATCTTTTCATGTGCTGTTGGCCATTTGTATTTCTTCTTCGGAAAAATGTTGTTCAGTTCCTTTGCCCATTTTTTAATTGGGCTATTTGTTTTTTGGGTGTTGAGGCATGAGTTCTTTATATATTTTGGATGTTACCAAATATATTGTATAAATCATTTACAAAGATATTCTCCCATACTGTAAGATGCCTTTTTTGTTCTGTTGATGGTGTCTTCTGCTGTACAATAGCATTGATGTAGTCCCACTTGTTCATTTTTTATTTTGTTTCCCTTGCCCAAGGAGATGTGTCCAGAAAAAAATCGTTCATGTTTATGTTCAAGAAATTTTTGCTTATGTTTTCTTCTAAAAGTTTTATAGTTTTATGTCATACATTTAGGTCTTTAATCCATTTTGATTTTTACTTTTGTGTAAGGAGTTAAGCAGTAACCCAGTTTCATCCTCTTGCATGTAGCTTTCCAGTTTTCCCAACCCCATTTATTGAAGAGACTGCCTTTTCCCCATTGTATATCCATGACTCCTTTGTCACATATTAATTGACCATGGGTTTCTCTCTGGGTTCTCTATTCTATGCCACTGATCTATGGTTCTGTTCTTGAGGTACTTGGCAGATGTAGTTGAGATACCTAGGGCTTTTCTTTGAGTGCAGTTCCAATACCTGAAGTTCTATAGTATCTTTATTTCATAACTTCATCTATAAAACATCTTCAGTTTTTCTAGTTTGAGTTTCTTTTTAAAGCAGTAACTTCACAATACTCAAAAGGTATTTGAGTGAAGACTCCTTCTGGACATTTACATATTTTCTCCCAGACTTCGACAAAGTTGTATCTCCTTATCTGGTCTTTTCGAATAGATTAACTTAGTGCTCATACATGAGCCAAATTTCTCTTTTGCTTCATGTCATATTCATTTAAATTGCCTAATTAAAAAGTAATGCAGTAAAAATAAATAACTTTGGGAACATATAATTCAGCAAATTTGAGCAGAAAAGTAAGGTGTAAGATAGGCATCAGCCAGCACAATGTACAGGGAGGGAAAATAGAGAGTGTTTATTAAGCTAAGGATTTGCTTGGGCAGGAATAGCTCAACAAAATTTCTAAAGAAATCACAGTAATAGCCAGCATCACTGGGTGCCTACATGTCAGACCCTATTCTACGTGCTTTATATGTAATTCACTGAAGCCTCACAACAACACGATGAGAGAGGTATCTGTCTCATATAGATCTGTCTTATGTCTGTTTTATAGATGGGAGAAAGTCATGTGTAGGGAGATTAAGTGACTTGTCTGATGTCACACTCCCATGTGGTTGTGCCCCAGATTCTGTACATTTCACAAGCACACCCTCCTGCTCCCCACCCTCAGCCCATGCCCTCTCTCACAGCACCTGTCCAGCCTGCTTTGGCTCCCTTGTCCTTGTTACTAATCTCATAAGCCTCAACCTTTAGTGAAATAAGGTGAGGAATGACTGTTTAAATACTAGTCTTATTACAGTGAGAAGTGTTTCTCTTCTTACAGCAAGAACATAAATTCAGATAGGGGAGAAATATGGATCTAGGACATTTTGAATGAGAAAACTAAATTTCAAGCTAATTTACTTTGCAATTCAACTGTAAAGTAGTTCTTCAGAATGGCATAGGTAACGGAAGTTACTCCCATCTAGGAAATGTTTAGTATTATTCTGAGGTCTGACTGCTTTAGTTATTTTGCATTTTTGACAGCAAGAGAATTATTTTCCCCTAATTAATTTTCATGAGTTCTTCCTTAAATTCATTTTAATGTTTATTTTTATGTTATAACTCTTTACATGATTTAATTAAGTGCTTTAATCCTTAACATCCTTTAGGGAACTTTTTTTCTAGTTCTCACTTGATAATACTGTATAAATATTGTATTCCATCTGGACTAAGGTGAGGCTAGCAAGACACCTCAAACACAACAATTTAAGGAGGCACTCACTGTCAGGTGCCAACCCTGTACTTGCATGACCCCAGAAGTGAGTATAACTCTCTTGGCACCTTACCTGCCTCATCCTATTCTCTGTCTTGTATCAGGACATATTCTATCCTGATTTAAGCTGTTCAGTATTTTTTCTAATATGAAGTATGTAGTTCTAGCCCACTTACCAAGTGTAGAATCTTAAATTTATAGAGGTTTAGGGAATGTCTGAGGGAAGTCACTGAGAAGTAGCACTGCTGGAACTCAAGCCTCTTAACTATAAGGGGGTAAATTTCCAAATAGTTGAAATTTTAGAAATCACCTGTTAGATGGCATTAGCCACACACACACACATGCACACACACAAAATGGCTACCCGTTTGCATTCTCCAGCTCAGATCTTGAGGGCTGCAGCATGGACTGCCGAGGACAATGAGTAAATGATTTTCAGAGGCTCTCAGAGAACCACAACCAAATTATTTGTGAAGCTTGTCCTTTATGCTTTTCCAAACTCCTTTTTGTATTCTCTTTGTCGTTGTACCCAAAACACCAGCATCCTATGTCTTCCCACTCTAGCTCTTCTCTAAGTTATGCTTTTCCCTGAAACCCTCATGCTCTAAAGCACCCCTTCTTGGCTTACCCAGATGAAAGTCCCATCCCTCAAACTGATGGGATAAAAGGAAATCTGAATAAATGACTTACTACACATGGCCTTCCTTATGAAGTAAATTTGCTAAAAGCTTGACTAATGTCTGATTGACAGCGTTGGGTAGAATCTATTTTGTGGTTTACTTTACAAGATAGTAGAGCAGGCAGTGCTCCTCAGAAGTAAAACTGCAGATCAAAGGTACACAGCTGGAATACAACCATACACTAGAAAATGTCCCTGGTATTTATTCCTTTTGCATGTAAAAATACAGATAAACCCATAGCTTCCAGCATCTTGGCCATTCCATAATAAAATAAACTTACAAAAATAGATTTATGATAATGTGTGAAAGAGATTATACGAGAGTGTACTCCAGTATGAGATAATGCTGGTCAAGTTTCTTAGAGAAGGAGGGAGATCGTCATCATCTGGATTCATGTCAAGGTAGAAGCTACAGAAATCATTGTAACTGATGAGCTTAACCATCAGTCAAGCCCACTTTGAACAGCCATTCAGGCAGAACGCTGTGGTCATTGGGTGTAAAGAGAATGTGACAGATGAGCGTAAAGTTCTTTTCAGCATAGTACACTCTTCACAAAGTCAATAAAAGCAACTTCTTCCAAATGATTCAATGATTTAATATTCATAGGCAACTTTCGATTTATAGAGTGAGTGCCATTCCCAGAAGCTGGGAGTAGAGAAGGGCTTTTAATGACGTGAATGCCTCCTGTTATCTAAATATATTCTACAGTATGCACAATTTTATCTTGCATAAAGAAACTCAGCTACACTCTAAATTCCAAAACGGTAGGAGAATGGCAATTCTATACATATATATGATACCTATCATTTGGGATTTTTATGCCCTTATGATTCACTTATAATTATGAATATTTATTACTCAACTCCTTTTTTGATACTCAACTATATATGTAATTCTCTTATATATGAGATTTGGCTCATATAGAATTATATTCATCAATGTAGTTTATAAAATTACATTATTTATGATCGAATGAAAGGCAACACGGTGCTATGTGCTGATAAAAAAGGCTAGGGAGAGTTATGGTGGTGATTGATGCTGGGGTCTCAGCTTTGGTACTTCCAATTCTTTAAAAGTAGACCCCTTCAGAAAAGGTAACAAGCACTACATAGGATATAAATTCCATCATAACATAGGACAGATGTACTTGGACAACCTTGCAACATTCATAAAGATTTCCCAGTGAAACGGTGACATTTGATGGGATGTTGGTTCCCAGCAGCCATTGCCGTAAATGATACGCCTGATCTGTAGATTACTGAGTGGACTTCGGTTAGAAATTTTTTGTACATTTTTCAGAGTATAGAACAAATATCATGGGTTGTTTTATTTGAAAATAAGTGTGATTTCGTAGTAGAATAGTGCTTGCTAGAAGGAAAATTTCTTTTTACATCATGTTCTTCTCTAGAATGGCATTGAATACTACTGAAAAGAAAGGAAGCCCAGGTTTTGTAATTTCTGACAGCATTTAGTGAGGCTGGAGAAATAACCTTCTATTATATCAAGAATATCATTTCACTTCTTTTCCCCGCTCTAAGAATATAAAAGACAACGTATTTACTGAATTGGAAAAAGGAAGAAGTCATTTGGGAAAAGCTGATACTGGTTTCCATTCAGGTTATGATAGTTCTCCCAGCTTTGTACTGGCAACCAATTATCTCTTTCCAAGGACATTGAGGAATCAAAATTTTGTGAATGAGATATGGGTAATAACACAAGAAAACACATATGCTTTTGCTTTCTGAGAAAAAATAGATTCAATAGCCCAAGATCTTTGAAATGCAAATTTTGATTAAGGCTTTTCCTGATTAATCATCATAGAAGTATCACTTTAAATCTATCCCACGTGAGCTTCACAGCATGCCTGTTTCTATTCAATCTTTTTAAGTAGAAGAAAAAGGGAGCCCTGAACGAACCAGCAATGCTGTCTGTGCCGCGCATGCTGTAGAGGCCAGAGCGTAGGCGTGCTGCTGTGGGGCTAACTGACAGGGCTCTGCCTTTCTTCTTTACTGCTGCATTCCTCCCACGGACCCCACCGCTTCCCCTGGGCCTCTCACTAGCCTTCAGGCAACGTTTGGGTGACCCATGAAGAAATGGAAAATCTTGCAGCTCCAGCAAAAACGGTTAGTCTTCACAGTTTTGTTGAACATAAGAAAAGTTACTGTGTTGCCATTTAGATGAAAAAGCGATTTTGTTTATGATAGATCAGAGTAATGGGGTATGTGTTCCCAATGATATGCAATGAAAACTAGCATTTTTTGTTACAGTTTTATTTTACTGCACTTGGACACTTTTCAAATGAAGCAGGGCCAGATTTTCATGATGTGGTTAATATCATAAGAATTTATGATATGCAAACAATAATTTGTTTCAAGAATTTAGTGATGTTTATTTATCCATTTTGCAACACTGGCAATTTTTGGTAACAAATAGCAATTAATATTGGGCATGTTCACAGGTCATATGTGATGTCAAACCTAATTAAACTTGTAATAGAAAAGTTCAGATTGAACAGCCATTTTAAATACAATAATTTAGTTTCTCACACTAAGCCATGTCAGATACGGAGCTTGACTCCCCACCCGCTACCAAAAGAAATGTTTGGTTCATTTGGTATTCAAAACACTGGCTTAAATAAATTTTGGTGACCCATAGTTGTCTGCTTTAAAAAATTTAATATATATAGTCATTTCTCATTTAAAGTAATAAAGTTGGGTGAGACATGCATTTTATTCTTAGCTACTCCCCTTTTAAATTTAATGTTTTCAGTTTTTATCCCTATTTGAAAAGTTGTCTAGTTTATGATGGATAAAAATGGCAATATTGTAAACTAATTACATTTCTAGTTTAGTCTGTTTTATTTTTTGTCTTGTATAGTTTTGTTGGTTGAAAGATTTTGAAATCAATTATCACAAAGCTTTGTTATAGGTATGCCATTCATCAATTACTAATTATGACTAGTTATGAATTATTCTATTTCATTAATTACTTTTAGAAGATCTCTCAAAGACATTTGCATATTGTATATTTGTATATATAGAATCAGAAATTTGTATAACTCATTACATGTAGAAAATCACACACTTTGATAAAAAAACAAAGGTTTGGAATGACCAGATCAAATATATCATGAAAATCTCACGTCATATGTGTGTGTATTTAATTGGAATAAATTAGAAACTATCTCATTGCTTTTGTTTACTGCTAAATTGATTACTATGGATCTGACTACGGATCTGTGGATTTATCTGCTTATGTCATAATTAACATTTTTAATAACAGTGTTGCTTCTGCTATAAAAATTTACTGTAATCATTTGAGATTAACTTATATTTATCTGCTTTATTAATCGTTCATTGCTGCTAACACAGAAAGAATCTGAAGAAGGAAACTGGGCCCAGGTAGGAAATTCATATGCTTCAAACAAGTCCTATCATTTAGTAGGCTGTGAGGGTATCAAGTAAGAAACTGTTGAATGTCATTATAAATCTGCACTTGGCTTAAGATAAATATATTTAAATTTATTATGTTTAATAACTATATATGCCTTTTTAAATCATCGTAGTTTGCAAATAGGATAATTATCATTTCATAGCTGGCCTTTAATGAAAGGGAAATTTCCTTTCTGTAAAAGAATAAACTGTAACTTAAATTTCTCTTAAATCACTCTTGAATATATTTAATTGGGACTTGATGACAGCGATACGTACACAGACCTGGTTCACTTCAGTTCTTTATTGTTGCTCGGAAGGCCGGGAGAAGGTGAGTGAGAAGAAGCAACAGCCGGGGGGAGCGAATGAGAAGAAGAATGAGGGGAGAGAGGGAGACAGAGATTGAGAGAGTGGGAAAGAGAGTGAGTGCGAGAGTGAGAGAGTGAGAGAGTGAGTGAGTGAGAGAGTGCTTCTCTTTCCTGCTTATGCCTTATATAAAGGAAGCTGGCCTATGGTGATCAAGATCATGCAAGCCTATAGGAGCAACTTCCTTATGCTAATGCCACCAAACCAGGCAGGGTGGCGCCCAGGAAGCGTGCGCCACCTTAGGGCATTGGTCAACTAGAGTGGAAGGGCGGTGTTCAGCCATAGTGGGACTCAGCCTCGGCCGTAGGCCGGCCCCTACAGGGACTCATACAAGGTGAATATAAGGGAGGGATAAATAAAAAAAACTCATGAATCACATACACTTTGAAGTAAGTGGAAGGTGTGTGAGGACGGAGCTGGAGAGACATGAGATTCAGCACAGCAACTGTAAGTCCGAAGTCACTCGCCTTCATGACATGGCAACGTGAGACCAGAACCTGTACTGTGAACAGACACGTATGTTTGCAAAGAAGCTGTGCATTTTCTGTGTGTTCATACATGTATAACTGAAAGAATTAATGTGTTATAGTTAGAGTAAGTTAAACCTGTGACTTGAAGTAAAATTTTGGTACCTATTACTAGGACCTATACAAACATTCAGAAAATTATTGCATTAGGTTTAGGTTTTAGTAAGAATTTCATCATTTTTAAGAACACAAAAGAAGGGCAACACTTAGATTTCCATTAGAAATACATGTTCTAATTACAATCATGAATTTGCCATTTGATAAGGAGCTAAATAGAAAGCACTGTAAAATTAATGGAAAGAAATAGTCCTTTTTAAAAATAGGTGTAGAAGTGATCATTGATTTTGGTTTTCATATTGGCTGTTTTAGAGTGTGGGTAAGATCAGTTTATATGTCTACATTAAAGAATTAGATTCTCTTAGTTTTTTATCATGCTCTGCTTCTTGAACTATGGTGTCTATACTGATTGATTGATTTCTAAAAAAAAAAAGACTGATTGTTTCCAATGACCTCTATGGATTACTGGCTGCATGCTTCACTGGGTAACAACCATGTCCGCGTAAAGCATCAGCATTCTGTCTCCACAGCCTGTTTGCTCCTCTCTCTGTGTGTTTACTGAGGTTTCTGTTTTCATATCAAGATTTGCCACTACACCATAACAATGTAATAGTAGCATTGAGGACAAGGAAATGATGGAATATTAGCTAACAGATACAAATAAATAAACCTATCCATGCAAATAGAGAATCTTTAAGCTCAACATTTGTATTATACCATTAATTCTAGTTTTTAATTAAAAATGCATATCTGTATAAAATCTGTTTTCTTTCGAGAGTACAAAGTGAACATAATTGTTTTCTATAGGCAAGTACCATGATATATATAATCATCGTTCCATTTTGTACCAAAGTAAATCAAATACTTAGAGGCTATCTATTGCTTTTGCTTTCCCCCTTTTATCATGTAATTAAATATCAGCTATAATAATAGACAATATCCTCCAATTACCATCTCATTTTATTGGCTAAGAAACTTGACTGCTATAAAACAATTCTAGTGTCCTGTTTTTCTACAGACCCTAGCATATGGAGATATGAACCACGAGTGGATTGGAAATGAATGGCTTCCCAGCCTGGGGTTACCTCAGTACAGAAGTTATTTTATGGAATGCCTCGTAGATGCAAGAATGTTAGATCACCTAACAAAAAAAGATCTCCGTGTCCACTTAAAAATGGTGGATAGTTTCCATCGGTGAGTTTTTATTTCCAAACAGTAATTTAAGTGAAACAACAAATAATGTATGTATTACTTTTAAAATATAAAAAGAAAAATCTAGGAATAGAGAATATTTGCCATTCGAAACATCTGTATATATCTACTTGGCAAAATATTTTCATGCAGCCAATTGCAGGGACTATCTAATATAGAACTGTGTACACATTATATATCCAGAGTTTATGGAACTATACATGTATATGATCCTCATTCAACATAAATCTTTTTTTCCATATCTTTGGGAAAATTTTCCATGTTTATGATTTGTATCTAAGTATGTTTTTATATAAGAAAATTATTTATTAAAAATAACAATAAGTCAGTTTCAACTCTATAAATATATGTAGTTGCATGTTTTTTAAATTAATTTATTAATTTTGTTGTCATTAATCTACAATTACATGAAGAACATTATGTTTACTAGGGTACCCCTTCACCAAATCCCCCCCACAAGCCCCATTACAGTCACTGTCCATCAGCATAGTAAGATGCTGTAGACTCACTACTTGTCTTCTCTGTGTTGCACAGCCCTCCCCGTGCCCCCCCCCCACATTATACATGCTAATCGTAATGCCCCCTTTCTTTTTCCCCACCCTTATCCCTCCCTTCCCTCCCTTTCTCCCCAGTCCCTTTCCCTTTGGTAACTGTTAGTCCATTCTTAGGTTCTATGATTCTGCTGCTCTTTTGTTCCTTCAGTCTTTCTTTGTTCCTATAGTCCTTGGGTTTGAGGTGAGTCTCGTGTAAGCAGCATAGAGATCTTGCTTTTTTATTGCTTCTGTTATTCTGTGTCTTTTGATTGGTGCATTCAGTCCATTTACATTTAGGGTGATTATTGAAAGATATGTACTTATTGCCATTGCAGGCTTTAGATTCGTTGTTGCCAAAGGTTCAAGGTTAGCTTCTTTAGTATCTTACTGTCTAACTTGCTTATTGAGCTATTTTAAACACTGTCTGGTCATTCTTTATTTTTCTCCCTTCTTATTCCTCCTCCTCTGTTCTTTATATGTTGGTTGTTTTATTCTGTGCTCTTTTGTGCTTCCTTTAACTGCTTTTGTGAGTAGTTGATTTTATTTTTTGCCTTTAGTTAGTATTTGGTTGGTCTGTTTTCTTTGCTGTGATTTTATTTTCTCTGGTGACATCTGTTTAGTCTTAGGAGTGCTCCCACCTAGAGCAGTCCCTCTAAAATACCCTGTGGAGGTGGTTTGTGGGAGGCAAATTCCCTCAACTTTTTGCTTGTCTGGGAATTGTTTAATCCCTCCTTCATATTTAAATGATAGTCATGCTGGATACAGTATTCTTGGTTCAAGGCCCTTCTCTTTCATTTCATTAAATATATCATGCCATTCTCTTCTGGCCTGTAAGGTTTCTGTTGAGAAGTCTGATGATAGCTTGATGGGTTTTCCTTTGTAGGTGACCTTTTTCCTCTCTCTAGCTGCCTTTAAAACTCTGTCCTTGTCCTTGATCTTTGCCATTTTAATTATTATGTGTCTTGGTGTTGTCCTCCTTGGATCCTTTCTGTTGGGAGTTCTGTACACCTCCGTGGTCTGATCAAATATTTCCTCCCCCAGTTTGGGGAAGTTTTCAGCAATTATTTCTTCAAATACACTTTCTATCCCTTTTTCTCTCTCTTCTTCTTCTGGTACCCCTATAATGAGGATATTGTTCCTTTTGGATTGGTCACACAGTTCTCTTAATATTGTCTCATTCCTGGAGATCCTTTTATCTCTCTCTGCGTCAGCTTCTATGCATTCCTGTTCTCTGGTTTCTATTCCATCAATGGCCCCTTGCATCTTATCCATTCTGTTTATAAATCCTTCCAGAGATTGTTTCATTTTTGTAATGTCCTTCCGGGCATCATCCCTTAGCTCTTGCATATTTCTCTGCAGCTCCATCAGCATGGTTATGAGCTTTATTTTTAATTCTTTTTCAGGAAGACTGGTTAGGTCTATCTCCTTCTCAGGGTTTGCCTCTGTGATCTTGGTCTGTATCAATTTCTTCTGCCTATTCATGGCGATAGATATATTTGTGGGGAGCTGGCACGTGTGTTGGGTAAGAGAAAGTCCCTTCTTGCCAGTTTGTGGCCTTTGTTCCTGGGAGAACAGTGGCCTCTAGCGGCTTGTGCTGGGCAGCTGCATGCAGACAGGGCTTGTGATCTTGCCCGGCTGCTATGGAGTTTAGCTCTGCAGTTGCTGTGGGCGTGGCCTGGCTCAGGCTGCTTCTCCAATATGGCGGAGCCGCGTCAGAGGGGGAACGGGCAGAAGGCTGTTTATCGTGGTGAGGGGCCTCCGATCTATGCTGCAGGGGTTCAGGCGCCCAGAGTTCCCCAGGATTTGCAGCTGCTGGGCTGTGTCCTGGGGCACTTCCATCCAGCTGTGGGGCCCCTGTCCCTTTAAGACTTTCAAAAAGCACTCGCTTTTCTTTGTCCCTGGTGAGCTGGCTGCAGGGACCGCTCACAGGTCTTACTGCCCTGTTTCCCTAGTTTCCAGCACCCCCGCATGCACTGTGTCTGCGCTCTGGCCCGGATGGCTGGGGCTGGGTGTTCAGCAGTCCTGGGCTCCGTCTCCCTCCCGCTCTGCCTCCTCTTCTCCCGCTGGGAGCTGGGGGGAGGGGCGCTCGGGTCCCACCGGGCCGGGGCTTGTATCTTACCCCCTTCGCGAGGTGCTGGGTTCTCGCAGGTGTGGATGTGGTCTGGATGTTGTCCTGTGTCTTCTGGTCTCTCTTTTAGGATTAGTTGTATTTGTTGTATTTTCAAAAATATGTATGGTTTTGAGAGATTTCCTCTGCTCTATTCATACCGCCATCTTGGTTCTCTCTCTGTAGTTGTATGTTATATATCCTTAGGGATATACTAGTAAAAATTTTGAGAAGGAATTCTCTGAAGAATGTTTTTTAGTACATCTTTTAGTGCTCTTGATCATTTGTACATTAGTTTTCAGAAACAAAAATAGTGAATGGGTTGTGAGGTAGCCTTCAGGGCACAGATGAATAAAATGCAACTTCTTTTTCAAGTTGTTTACCATCCAGGAAGTAGAAAGGGATGTTATAATATAACAATAACATGTTATAAATGTTATGTTGTGGCCTGATATGTTTGTATGTTATGTCAAAATTTTTCAGTTGGATTATTTCATATAAAGTTGATCATGATGATAAATTAGTAATTCTAGACAATTTTGGCTTAGGAAACTTGATCAATTCCTGTCCAACTTTTCATTAGTGTCTGAAATGAAAATAGCATAAAAATATGATATGCTGATGATATAAAATTAGGATAAAAAGATAATTGTGGCTCTTCAATCAAACTCATGGGGAAATTTTGAATCAATACAGTTGTTGACATTACTGGGCTAAATTTATAATAGAGATAAATATAACATCATTTTCAAAACCATGAAAATGCCAGACAGGGAATCCATGATTTAAAAGCAGTTCATGTGAAAATGGTATGTGATTTATAGTCGACACAAAAATCTCACTTTTGGTTAATGGCTTGACAGGGCACATTTACACTGTGTTTATTGGCAGGCACAATAAAATCTTGCCATATTGTGAGATAACAATAAGAAACTATTCATTCATAGATATTAAGTCATTCTTAATAAAGTGGTTAAAGTCTGGTGGAAAGGTTAAGAAATTCAAGACATTTAGCTTGGATAATGGAAAACTTAAGATAAGTTTTCTAATGCTTTAACATCACTGTATGATGGAAGAATAACATTTGCTCTGTTGAACATTACTTATCTAGTTCAAATACATGTTGATATTAGGGTGAGTGATTTCCGTTCAGCTGAATAAACAATTCCCATCTCTCTCAATTGCCCTACAGTACACACATTGTGAGTAGTGAGTCCCCTGTCACTGAACAGTTTAGGCCTACAAATTTTGTGTCATTGCATTGCATTCTACTAAAATGTTTGATGACCCCCTTCTGTCTATTTCTTATTCTTCACTAGGCCAACTTCTAATTGTTTTATTATTTTAGTAGAAATGATTATTATGATGATCAAGTTTTCCTTTCTTAAAAATAAAAATTAGTCGAATGGCAGGGATCCCGTTTGTCTGGGAAGTACACACTTCATCTTTATGCTGGTGCTCAGCTCTGCCCTAAAGCAGGTGATATCTGGCCGCACACATTACTTTACAGCTCAGCTTTCCATCTGACATTGTTGTAATAATATGTAGCCTCTTTATAGCACAATTTTATGTTACATATAAAAATTACACAGAAACTAGCCAAGAGCCATTGCTTTAACCTCCGGCTGCCTCGTGTCGCTGGTGGTTATTCTGTCTGTGTTATCTCGTAGCCCTCTGCATTAGTTTGATGGGGCCGCCGTAACAAAATGCCATGGGCTGGGTGGCTTCAACAACAGATACTCATTTTCTCACAGTTCTAGAATTCTAGAATCTAGAAATCCAACTGGTTTCTTCTCGGCTTACAGGTGGCCACCTTCCCGCTGTGCCCTCATGTGGTCCTTCCTCTGTACAAGCACATCCCTGATTTCTGTGTGTATCTAGCTGCCCTATTCTTATGAAGACACCAGTCGCACTGGATTAAGGCTTTCCCTAATGGCCTTATTTTAACTTAATTACCTCTTTTAAGACCCTATCTCCTAATACAGTCACATTCTGAAGTCCTGGGGGTGAGGGATTCAACATATGAATTTGGGGGAACACAATTCAGCCAATAAATACCCACTTAATGCAGATTTGTTCCCATTTTCCTCTGCTTCTGAAATATTTTAATTCAACATTGTCCATATTAAAATGCTGGGCTTAGAAATGCATCCAACACTAGATGTAACCTGGCCAGCATGTATGAGAAAATTTGTGAATATTTCTAAACACCTATGAATTCACTAATAATTAATACCCTTTATTCTTGAAACCTACAGGTATTTTTTCCTATTATACACTTCCGCATCCTTTTATCTAACATCACCAAGTCTTCTCTCCTCTCTTCTCTCTGAACATCTCTGGTTTCTGGATTTTCTTTCAATGCTCATGGCAGTTGTCCTTATTGTGACCCTTATTTTGGCAACACTGACCCCGTCACTGATTTCCCTGTCCCCTAGGATTACCTATTTTCCCCATCTCCTATTTTGCTACTAGATCATTCTTCCTCAAAACAAAATCTTGCATTGTCATTTCTTTCTCCTATGAAAATTTCCCAGTTATTCTATTACCTGCATGTACTCCACACTTCTATTGAAATGCAGGCTTTCCTTAATGTCAACCCATTCTCCATATGTAATATGTAATCATATTCCTCCTTACTTCCCAGCAAGAATTTTCAACTCCAGACAATGTGTCTCACTATCACCATAAATTTAAAATTTCACTGGCAAGCCTATGATCACAGTGATCCATTTTCTTTAACAACCCTTTGTTTCTTGACCCTTTAAGGATCAGTCAGTTTCCTGCTCTTCCACAATATCTTTCCACATGAAATTGCAATGTCTGCTGACTTGCTCCAGTCACATACCTTCTGTGCCATTAGAGTTGTTGTCTATTCATTTTGGTGTGTGGTTCTCTATCTTCCTACTTAACTTATTCAAGTTTTTATATTTTTCTCATTGGAAGAGTATGCATTTCTTATAAATGCCTTCCTGTCTTCCTAATAGTGACTCTTTAAATTCTTTTCAAATAAGTAAAATGTTCATTTGTCTGCAAATAATGTTGAAATAATCTAATGGATGACAAAGACAAGTGGATGAGCCACAGGATCCATGATTATTTTCAAGCAATGGTTTTATTTCCTTAAAAATATTTTCTACTTTTAGGAAATTTTCTTTAGAATTCTTTAGAAACATTGTTTGCTTAGAATAACTATAACTTTATTTCCCTCCAATACTAATGGATTTAAGTACACATGTAGCTTACTAACCTGTTGCCCTAAGAAATAGTACATAATGTTGACTATGTTTAATCAAAGAACAATTATCTGCTGAGTAAATTCAATGTGTTTTCTTCTTTAAAAAAAAATACAGAACAAGTTTACAGTATGGAATAATGTGCTTAAAAAGATTAAATTATGATAGAAAAGAACTGGAAAGACGAAGAGAAGCAAGCCAACATGAAATAAAAGGTAATATGTCTTTCTTTCACATCAACTGCCTTTTCTCTTGGGTTTTTAGCTTTCATTTTTATGAACCTAAAACTCTGTACTGTATAACAATAGTCATTAAGTAACTAAAGTATGTGGCTACAGTAGTGTCATTCATTACTTTTCTTATTAAAACACAAAAAGAATGTCATCATTTTATAAGGTATATATCCCATTTAGGGCATATTCTTGATTTTTTGAATTGAGATTTATTCCTTTCAACCTGTTTGTTATACATTCTGTTTGTCCTAAAGATGCTTCTATGTAGATATTTCTGTCAGACTTTTAATGAACACTCTTATTATAACTCAGAGAAGCATGATATATAATTTTTTAGCCATTCATTTTTGGTTTACATCATTTAAATTTTATTTCTGTGTCCATAAATTTTATTTGTAATATAGAAGTTATATTAGGATTTTCCTCTTATATCCAAGACTAGTCCATTAATAATTTTAGCTAAGAATGATTTTAGAAGCATTACTAATGGCTGCAACTATTATATGTACAAAAATGTTTTATTTGAACAAGAAAAGACATACCCTATTACAGATTCATTAGAAAATTACTATATGTAATAATTAACCTTCTAAATGTTGAGAAATACCTTAAGGTAAAGAGGACAGCATGGTTTAAAAGAAAAATATGTTTGGTCCTATACTTGTTGGAGACACTGTTTGTATTATTATTGTTGAAAAATTTAATTGTTGTGTATAAGATGTAAGTATCTATAGGCCTTTTTTGGTAAAAATCATCAGTCCATTTATGTCCATTTCTACTTTTTAAAAGAAAAAGTTTCAATAAGGGAAATACAATTTCAAGAAAAATTTTAGATACAAACAAAATGAACTACTTATCAGTTTTGTTTCTATTTGCTGTTTCCAGGAGTTTAAATGTGGAAGTATTTCATGAAATTCAATAGGTGTTTGTACCTTAAATGTTCAGTTAGGCATGAGTCTCTTTATTTTCACCTGTACTTCCTCTGGAGCTTACTTTAGATATGAAAATAGTACATATTACATATTACCTCTCTGTCTTTAAGTTGAGCACTGTCTTATTGTTTAGGATAATTTTCATTTGTGATAAATGATGTCAGAAATTCCCTTTATGTCTGGCAGTTCTTGGATAGCACATTAGTTCTAGTAAAATGGGCTTGACTACACCTGAAAGTGACTGGTCAGAAATATTTTCCTACATATGGATCATAGGAGGGAAGACAGACACACAATGAATTTCTGGTGACACTTCATCTGATTCATTACTCAGGAGGATAAAAGTGTTTTCCATTATCAAAACTGAGTTGTTTGATTTCACTTTATTTTTGGGCCCCAGGAAATTGCAAGTTGTTTTTAGAGCATTTGACAAGCATTTCAGAGCATTCAGTTGAATTGAAATGTGGAAACTAATTGGCCAAAGATAGGCCCAAGGAAGCCTGTGCTTGACCTACCAGTGTATGCTTCAGCCCGTGAAGAGGTTTTCCCTGGGGAAGCCACTCTCAAGTTTTCTTTCTGAAGGATTTTTTCCAATTAGATTTTACTGTGCTTGGTTTCACCGCATGGCTTCATATTTAGGTAGATGTAAATGAGAGTAATTACCCATTTTTCCCTACACCGAATATTATATTAGTATTGGGCAGCTGCCAGTAAGAGTGCAGCCCTGAGGAAATGGGCGTGATTCACTCTGACGATACACAGACCACTCCATCAGTGGCCACGAGTGAGATCGTGAATAGCCCGCTTCCTATGACTGAGCTGATGGCATCTGCATGAATAACTCCTGACTGTGACTTGGGGTCTCTATTATTATCTGAAGTGTTCATTAACCTTGGCCTTAATAAACAGCTTTCCCAAGTGAAGAGACCATGTAAATATCAAGAATGTACTAACATTTAATTTGTTGCTAGGAAACAGCCAACACTGATCTCTAGCCAAGTATTGTTTAGGTCAAGAGGATCCCTATAAAGCTTTAAAGTGAGGGAGTAAATTTTGCTTGGAAATAGATTTTTATAGAAAGGGATCTGATCTACAAAATGAAAAAAAAAAAGCATATGGCAGTTCTGAAGAAAAGTTAAGATTAATGCTGATTTACCTTCACCCTATAAATAAATGGATTATTTTATATGTATTATTTCATATATTTGAGAGTTCAGCTACAAGTAGGGCAATGTAATTTTTGATGGACATATTATTTACAGAACTGTGACTATATAAGAATTATATCTTAGGCTAGCAAAGTATAAAACCAGCTCTAGAAAATAACAAACATTTCCTATTCACATATCCATTTAGTTCAAAGAAAACAACATTCTTAATTTTTTGAGGAAACTATTGTCCCATTAGTTTTAAAATTGTTGCATTTAGTGAAAACAATCGAACTGTAACTATCAGCCATACCTACCTGCCCAACTTGTTGTGTGTGGTTAACCAATAGTTAAAGCTAAGCGGTTGTTTTCAACAGCAGCTGATTAATACAGTCAAAATATAAAAGACCAATTTACACCCTATTTTCTGAGGTCTAACACCTCAATGAAACAAGCTAATGAAAACTCAGAGGAAAATGTACACTTTCAGACTGACTCAGAGAGACCTAATGAATATATAAAACATAAAAGTTCTCTATATAGTTAGTATCACGAAGAAATTTGTTTGTTTTGTGGGAGGCATGGGGAAACAAAGAGCCAAAACTCTGAAGGAGATAACACACGTGTTTTCCTGTATGTAACTTGGGGGAAAATTCCGGGGCAAAATACCTTTGAAACCAAAATCAGTCAAAGGGAGGAATGAAGTGGGAGAAACCCATTTATTTCTTACAAGCAGTCCACTTCTGCTCTCCTGTGACCCAGCTGCAGAAGAAGAGACCTCCACCCAACCTCTCTGGTCCAGCAAGCTCTCACTGGCCTGCCCTTGTAATTACCCATTGATGTGGAGACGGACAACTTCTCTCCACCCCTTGGAAACACCTATTGATATGGAGATGCACTAAGGCCACCGCAAGAGATTCTGGAAATACTGCAATTTTACCCACACTGTAGAAATTAATTCTGCTTTGGCTGGAGCAGGAAATAGTAGTAAGACTTTGGGAAGTGACCAGGTTTGAGTCTTTCCTCGTGTGCTCCAGACTAACTCACTCCAAAGACGGACTCAGGACCTTTCTTTTGAAATAAGATTGCTCAAGCCACAACAGGCTTAAGTAGCGAGATGTAACACTGATACAGCTTCCAAATTCATACAAATGGTTTACAGTCGCTGCGGTGTGACAGAGGCAAAAAGGAGCATGAGCTGATCTGTGGAACTTCTCCTTCTGACTCTACCAGAGGGCACCAAATTGGGCCAGACTTCCTCGAAGAAGTAAAAATGCTAGACAAATCAGTGAACAGCTGTTGGAAGGCAGCGGCAAGCCTAAGACACCAAGGGCTTAAAAGGCTAAGAGTCTGGGAAAAATAGGAAGCCTGACATTTTGTGAAGCTTTCCTCTCAAGGCATTTTTCAATCATCAAGTCTGGGATTCAATAAAAAAATATATCAGACATATTAAGTAATGGAGCAAAATGAGGAAAAAGCAGTATTTGAAAAGATACTGTTGGACATTAAAAAAAAACAAAAAAATTTTTTTAATTTAAGATACTCTGTGAATGCAAAGCAAGATAAAAAAGAAAAGGGGGAAAAACACATCTAGACACATTGTAATAAAGCTACTGAAAATCATGACAAGAAAAAGACAAAACAGAAACAAAATTTAGCTTCAGCCAGAGGAAACTCCACATAACTTCCACAAGAGCAACCTGAGATTTCTGACTCCACAACTAAAATAATGCCAGAGGAAAATGGAATGGCATTCAATTGCTGATTGAAACCAACTTCTCACCTAAAAGTCTATAATTGAAAGTTCATCAGTATTAATGTCAGAATTAATACATTGTCAGACAAACAAAATCTGAGAAATACATCACCAGACATCCTAAGAGAAAAGAAATATTAGAATGAGTTTTTCAGGCAGAAGGAAAATGATCATATGGAAATTTATTTCAAATGCAGACAGTATGAGGAGAACTGAAAGAATATTTTAATAATAAAAACAATAATGTCTATGGGTTTAAATTTTACATAGAATTAAATACATAACAGCTATAATGCAAAAACAGGAAGAGAATAATTAAATTGGAGTTTTTGCATTATCTAGGAATGATAAAAGTACTCATCTCTACTACATTATAAAAATTCAATATGCATATTACAAGCTTTAAGTATAACTTACTAAAAGAATAGTATAAAGTGTATAAGTGAAAAGCTAATAAAGTGATAGAATTAAATAATTTTTAAAAGGCAAGAAAGGAAGAAAATAAAGGTAAGACAAATAGAAAGGTGATAAATTTAAACTCAGCCATCTGAGTAAACACAGTAAATGGGAGTAGTCTAATCCAATTAAAATACAGATGAAAAAATAAAAACAATTATATGCTGTTTACAACCTCAAATATAAGGACATAGAAAAGTGGGAAGGCGATAAACTCACAAATACTGTCAGCCCTGTAACTATTTTATAATTGAAAATTTGTACCTCTTCATCCCCTTGACCTATTTCACACATTCCTTCACCCTCCCACCCTGTGGCCACCATCAGTTTGTTCTCTGTGTTTATAAGTCTGTTTCTTTTGTTTGTTCACTTGTTTTATTTTTTAGATTCCACGTATGAGTGAAATCATATGGTATTTGTCTTCCTCTGACCTTATTTCACTTAGCATAATACCCTCTAGGTACATCTATGCTGTCACAAACAGCAAGATTGCATTATTTTTTGTGACTACTATTCCATTATATATATGCACCACATCTTCTTTATCTATTCCTATATTGATCAATATTCATCACATCTTCTTTATCCATTCCTCTACTGATTGAAACTTAGGTTGCTTCCTTTCATATCTTGGCTTTATAAATAATGCTGCAGTAAACATAGGAGTGCATATATATCTTCTCAAATTATTGATTTTATTTTCTTCAGGTAAATTCCTGAAGTGTAGTTACTGGGTCATAGGGTACTTCTATTTTTAGTTTTTGAGAAACCTCCATACTGCTTTCCATAGTGGCTAAATCAATTTATATTCCACCAGAGGATATGAGGGTTCCCTTTTCTCTATATCCTTGCTGACACTTATTATTTCTTGACTTGAGCTACACATTCGGACTGGTGTGAGGTGGTATCTTATGATTTAGACTTGCATTTCCCTGATGATTTGTGATGCTGAGCATCTTTTCATGTATCTGTTGGCCATCTGTATGTCTTCTTTGGAAAAAGAAGGTTCCCTCTGCCCATTCTGATTTCAAACTCTGCTGACAGAACTACAGTAATCAAAAACAGTATGGTGCTGGCACAAACGCAGACTCATAGACCAATGGAACAGGATAGAGAGCTCTGAAATAAACCCACACCTATATGGTCAAATAATTTACAACAAAGAACACAAGAATATACGATGGGGAAAGCACAGACTCTTCAAAAAATGGTGTTGGGAAAACTGGACAGCTACATGCGAAAGAATGAAACTGGATCACTGTCTTACACCAGACACAATAAGAAGCTCAAAATGGATTAAAGACCCAAATATAAGATCTTAAACCATAAAATTCCTAGAAAACATAAGGAATAAACTCTTATAAAAATAATTTTTTCTGGTTGCATCTCACCAGGGCAAGGGAAACAAGAAGCAAAAATAAACAGGTGGGGCTACATCAAACTAAAAGCTTCTGTACATCAAAGGAAACCATCAACAAAATTAAAACACAACCTACCGATGGGAAAATATATTTGCAAATGATATATCTGATAAGGGGCTTATATCTAAAATATACAAACTCATACCCCCCCAACACGAACAAACAAAAAATCCTACTAGATTCTCATTTTGTTATCTTTACAGAAGTGCTGTATTATCAAGACACAAATAGGAGATGTCCCCATCTGCTGGCAGAAACATTGAATTTCAGACAGACCCCTAAACTGTGGAAGGAAAACAAGAAGTACTTTGAGACATTGTGTTCCATGTGATGGACATGCTCTCATTTCAGTGATAACACCATTAACATAACTTTTTTTAGGGTTAGAGTAGAAAAGATTAGTTATTAGAACAGTAAATACAGGCCACACAGTGGGGTCAGGTGCATCAGGGAGTGGATAAAGAAATCAGCATAAACGCTGACCTGGCCAGACACTTAGGGCTCATTTTAGTCAGTAGTTCTGTTTGTTATGCAAAAGACTGCCCTAAAATGATGCACCTCTTTTCCTAGATGTGTTGGTGTGGAGCAATGATCGAGTTATTCGCTGGATACAAGCAATTGGACTTCGAGAATATGCAAATAATATTCTTGAAAGTGGTGTGCACGGCTCACTTATAGCCCTGGATGAGAACTTTGACTACAGCAGCTTAGCTTTGTTACTACAGATTCCAACACAGAACACCCAGGCAAGCCCCTTTGTGCTGTAGTTACACTGTCTCCTACTTTACGTAACAACAAACTAAACTTTTAGGGAAAAAAAAACACTTGGCTCTGTATTCATGATTCCTAATGAGTTAGGAATATTTCAACCTTTGAAATATGTCACTGGAGCTTTAATTTCAAGCTACTGGATTTCTAGCCAAAACAAAATTATAAAATTAAGCAGGAAGGGATTTAGAGGTTATGTGGTCCACCTCCCACCTGAATGACAGATTCCCCAAAACAGTCTCCCTGACAGATGGCCGTCAGTCTCTGCCTCTCTGAGAGGCAGTCATTTCTATTTACATGTCTGAATCATACAGACACTTAGCATTGGGTATGCCATTAATTCCCCGATCTAGATAATTATTTGAATCATCAGAGTTCCTTAAAAATTTAATACCTGCAACCTACATCACAAGCCTTAGAAATCAGATATCAAGAGACAGGGTCAGGAATCCTAATGATCTAAACTTTCCCCAAAGCATAATTGGTCAGGTTTGAGAACTACTGTTATTGAGTTTGATAAAAATTTAGTCATCCAACTTCACTTTGGTTTTCTTATGTATTTCGAAGTTTGTATAAAATATTCAATTGGAATAAAGTAACCAAGTGAGGCTAGAGCCTCTTGACCTCAGACATTTATGGGAGGCTCTCTACTGTCCAGGGACTAAAGAAAATTGACCTACCTTGTATTTATAGCTAAAATTTACAATGGCTTGTAGACCTGAAGGACTAAAAACTTAAGATACCATAAATCAAACAGTATAATGCTTTCTCAGGTAAATATAATCTCTATGATTTTCTATAATAAAATGTGACTTTAGTGATGGTAACTGTAATTTGATGTCAACAGGCAAGGCAGATCCTTGAAAGGGAATACAATAACCTCCTGGCTCTCGGAACTGAACGGCGACTGGATGAAGTAAGTCCTTATCTGTCATTCACAAGGGATCTTTGTGAGTACAAATTGCTTTCAAGGAATAGTGGTCAAAAATTAATCAGAAGCTTGTTCTTTGAATAGAATTCAAACTCTCCCCACTATTGTTCTTAGATATTAAATTTTTTTACTCATTTGATTTTGGATAGAACTTTATGAATTCATAAATATTGTATCAGCAGTTAGAAACACTAAGAAGTTATTCAAAAACAGACTTCTTTCATGAGCTCTGACTGCAAAATAATGTCCAGCAATATTTTTAAATTATATGCAATGACAACACTAAATTCAGCTTTTTAATAAGGCATGTGCTTACTTCTTAAATATCAGCATATCTTCACAGGAAATTTTAGGATATTAAAATGAAGAGAAAACTTGCTTTCAATAAATGGGGCATGTTCATCATTTTAGATATCAATATTGAGTTTTCCTTAAAAACATATGAATGGGCAGATGATCTTGGTATTATAAAAGCCAGCTGTGCTTTATGGAGGAGGTTATAGACAGATAAGCTCTACAGTGTTGACCTCAGCTAACTTCCTAAAAAAGTCATACTCCTGTCCAATAAGGATAATGCTTAATATTTTTAAAAAGCAATTTAACACTTAGCTGATTTTCATTTTATAAATTGATAATCTTTTTAATCCTTATTCTTGTTGAATTAAAAAGATAGTCTGCATAAACCCATACATACATTTAATACAATTTTTCTCCCTGCTTAAAAGTTGCAAAATAAATTTTAATAAAAATTACTAAAGCTCTGTCATATTGCTACACTATAAAATGCGTCCAGGTGCAAACACAGCCTTTGTGAGTTAGTGTTGCTTCCTAAAGAAATGAACAAGCAGAAAGCTCTGAATGCCATGTGACTATCTGCCTTTAAAATATCATGCTACTTTTATTATTAAAAACACAGCATACAAATTTATCGTGCAAATCCTCTAGTCACTTTTATTCTAGTTTTTCGTTTCTTTGAGTATGAACAAAAATAGCTAACCAGCTTGCCCAAAACTAGAGTGGACTTCTTTCTGGGGCTGGATAATATGCAGATTCCACTGAAATAATGTGGTAAGTGCTCATGTGCTTCTACAGACTTCAGTTAAGAGGATAACTTCTAACCTCTCCTCATGGACACTTGTTCCATGATGTTATTTGCAATTCCCGTTAACTTTCTGCAGTAACACAATGTTGAAAGAGCAAAAGTGAGGAATCATCATTTGAACTGTCAATGTACTGGCTTATTTTTAAGCTCTTACCTTATACATTATAAGAGTTGTATATTCCTGCAGTGTAATATAGCATTTTGTAGAACTGAAGAATATATATTTATGCACAACTTCTCCAAGATTCAAGAAGTCAGAGAGGCCA
This sequence comes from Manis pentadactyla, assembly GCF_030020395.1. Classification (NCBI taxonomy): domain Eukaryota; kingdom Metazoa; phylum Chordata; class Mammalia; order Pholidota; family Manidae; genus Manis; species Manis pentadactyla. Next base: position 113,776,937 of record NC_080028.1, on the reverse strand, counting down.
CACTGTGAAATTCTGCTTTTCTGTCAATGTACTGGCTTATTTTTAAGCTCTTACCTTATACATTATAAGAGTTGTATATTCCTGCAGTGTAATATAGCATTTTGTAGAACTGAAGAATATATATTTATGCACAACTTCTCCAAGATTCAAGAAGTCAGAGAGGCCACACTGTGAAATTCTGCTTTTCTACACTTGCAAACATTAGGTCTAGGACACTGTAAAACCCATCAGTTGAGAAAAAGAATAGCAGACATCCCTTAAGCTGTATGATGATTACTAAATGTAAACAAAATTTAGATATTGGTAAGTATTCTTATAGAACAGTGGATAGATTTAACTCTTCCCAGAATGGCTTTGAGTGTCAGATCAGCAATCTGTGATGGAGAACGTCTTAGTGTTATTCATAACAATGAGAATTTCAGCTGAATATCGACCTATTCTATATATGTTGGCATATCCTGTTCATTTTGGCATAATGAAGTCACCTGAGGTACTAGGGTCAACCACACATACTTAGATATAACTTCAGGAAATAGAGTGTCTTTCCCTAGATGAGAAACTTAGATAAGATCCAGATGGAAAGATTAACTTTTTCCTTAGAATTAGACACAGAGAATAGTATTAGTGAAATGCTAAGATACATACTACTGTTTTCAATTGAGAGAAAGTAACTACATCCTTTGTGTATGCATATAGAGAGAAGAAATTATATCATTAAGATATAACAGAATCAGCAACCAGAATTATGTTTGTAAAATAGCATCTAGAATTACATTATGCTTTTAATGGCATCTAAGGAGCAAGTTTTTATTAGAAGGATGGTGTCTAGGCTGCACAGGTTTTTCAACAAATTATAAGTTAATTCTCTGTCAGCTGAAATCTAACAAATAACAAATTAAGTTTCTTACACATAGCATAGGTTATAGTATCCATATGAGCCACCAGACTACATCAAATACATAGACTTCCATAAGGGATCTCTCTTGTATACATAAAAGCAAAATTCATGGAATAGTCATTCAAGTGTGTGAGTCAAATGCACTTTACCCAACACTTACTGAACTACGTATCATCTCATACAATAAAATCAGTTGGCAAAAACATGTAACAAAGATTATCCAATACAATTTTCAGAAAAACTTTGGGGTTTGATTTTAGGTTTTCAAAAATATTTATTTTTATAGATGATAAACCTTAGGTTTGAAGTCATATGAAAATGTTTATAAAAACATATGTTTCAGTCTCCTGTGTTCTCATTACAGAATCAAAGGAACTCTTAAAAGCATTAGTCTATATACACGCTTTACAGACCGAATGTAAATAATCAGTGTTTCTAGGCATACAGTTTTAAGCAACCGGACTAGTTGTCTGTTTTCATTACATTAATTATAATTGTACTGGCAGAGTGATGACAAGAACTTCAGGCGTGGGGCGACCTGGAGAAGGCAGTTTCCTCCCCGTGAGGTGCATGGAATCAGCATGATGCCTGGGTCCTCAGAAACTCTACCAGCTGGATTTAGGTTAACCACGACATCTGGGCAGTCACGGAAAATGACAACAGATGGTAAAGTAGCTTTGCATTTCTGCTTATACAGTAAAAAACTTGTTTAGCAAATGCTAGTATCATTCTCTGGCTCTGCGTAGTTTTCTGGAATTGATTCTTTTCTTGAGTTGGTTTGCTCTGCCTGAAGTTTGCTTTCATCAAAAACCAGATCATTTTATAAACTGCTAATGCATGAGCTCATGGCACCTTATTTACATTTTTACCATAATCTATATTACCCTAAAAAGGACAATTTTGGCTAATGTCCACATCTAGGAAGAATAAACATCTGCATGATTTGTATTTCTTCACTCTTCAGTTCCTTTGTTTAGTTGGAGGTTGGATTTGGACAAATGGTCCTTAGTAGATGGGAATCAACTCCACCATCACCCTACTTGTTTGAATATTGCAAGTTTTATATTTTATCTGAGAAACTCAGACTCATCAGATATTTTCACCTCTGACCAAAGCAAAAGGCCTTAAATAAACAAGCACAACCATGAGAAGAGAATTAAACAAACACAAAACCACCAGTAATTTCCCAACTAGTATTTCCTTCTGTGGACATTAGACTGTGTGACATACTTCACAAAGGAAAGGAGCCATTCTGGAGAGACACTTCTGAAAAAGTAGTCACAATAGTTATTTCTGTTTGGCAGGCATTAAAAAAATAGTCCCACTCTCTTAAAAGACAATCACCTAGAAGCATTATTTCTTTTCAAGGTGATTGCTATCACGGCCCTTAAAATTCATTCCAATATAAACTGTGATCTTTGATCTACATGTCTTCTAACCTGTCAATATTATAGAACATGTTAACAAAAATCCATGAAGAATTTGAGATTAAAATGAGTGTAGAAGCTGCTCGATACTCAGAGGGGAAAAATAAAATCCACCTCCTTGAATTCTCTAAGAGCAATCTTTGCTTCAAAAGCAGAAGCACTCTGGGGAGCTGCGCTTTGTTACCAGTTTCATCTAACGAGGAATACACAACAGTTGGAAAGCTCCATTGAGTCACATCGGAATCAGTTTTCATTAGTAACCTGTTACGAAGAAAAGGGATGCAAGTGGCTTACATCTGCGAGGGAGGAGGTCTCGTGTGTTCAGTATCCCTTTATGCAGGGAAACTAAATCTCTCATCTGAAATTTTGTGCTCAATCGTCCAAGTCCCTCTAAAGCCCTTTTCTCCATTTGCAGTTGCTTCATCAAGACTGCAGAGGTTAGACAACTCCACTGTTCGCACATACTCATGTTGACAAGCCACTCAAAGGAGGCGGCACTGACTAGCTGTGAGTAGTTTTCCTTGGCTGACAAAAGACAAACCTCCATGGACTAGTCAATCTACACAATACTCATACTCTTTGGTATGGCCTAGCAGCACAGAAGTGAGAGAACCCCTTTGAACTGCTAAAACATAAAAAAGGAGTCTTTATATTGCCACCCTTCATCCAGTATTTCCTATCACTGCCTGTCTGCTATGGTCTAAGTTACGCCTGCTGGAGGCCCATCTCTTCCCCCTTATACACATCAGTGGGTTGCAACCGTAGCAGCTGTCTTATCCTTTTTAGTAGCATTTGATATTGACACCCAGAACATTTTATCGAAGAGAGTTTGGCACTTACAGAGTAATACATTTTTAAGTGAATATTTTATATGGAGGAAGCCAGAGTAGCCAGATTCTAGTAGGTACACAAACAGTGGCAGAGACAAGAAAATTATTTGGAGGTGGTTTCATATTAAAAACAAAAGTATAACTGAAAATTTTGAACTTCTAAAATGTGGTTTTTCATCAGTGTGACTTTGTTGAAAACAAGGATCTGGGGCTTAGAGCACAGGAATAAAGTAAAACTGTAAGAATGGCAAACAGGACTAGCAGAAAACCTTGATATGGCGTGTGTATTTAGAGAAATACTAGTTGATGGAATATATATACTTCCAAATCCATATGAAAATGGAATTTTATTGAAAAATTGTCTTCATAAATTGTGGTTTCCTAGATTATAAATGTCAAATGCTCATAAAAAGTAAACCTAAAACTGTGCTTTACCAAGATATTCTACCATTTACAATGAATGAATATTTTGGAAAAATACTTTTTAGAGAAATATATAGAACCAGTGTGCACAGGGACGGGGAGAGGAAGCAATCATAGGCAGAGGAACAGCTCATCTTGTGCTGTTTATTCATTGCCTTCAACTAAAAACTCTATGCAATTTATGTTGGTCTTTGGGGCCTAATGTGGGAGCTGATAATGCTGCCTTACTTGGGTCATTATTTGAAGATGCTAATGATAGAGCAAAAAGCTTTCAGATAGGAGATTTCATTTCAGAATTAAAACCCTAACATTAAAATTTTAATTATGGTATACAATTTGGCATCTAATTAGTCCCGATCTAAAGTCTATAATAATTTGGCTAAATAAGAGGCTTTCCAAAATACTGTTTGTAGTAGCTTCTACATAACATGGCAATTTCCCCAGGAACTAAATACTTCACTAATTTATAAACGACTATTTAATATGTTGAGTGGTGCTTGCTTCTTAGCTCTTGACTGATGGGTAGAATTACTCTTTAACTATTTGCAATCTGTATTTAGTGCATGGCATTCTAGTTCATATTTCCTAGTTTTTACCATTAAGTGGGATAAAGGCATTTATTTACAATAAGTTTTTCTAGGACATTCAAGATTCTGTTTCGATAAAGCATTAGTGCTTTTGTTAATACGTTCTGAATTATTGTACTGTTTCTTTTGAGTCAGGAATAGTAATTGTGAGCTTTTCCTAAGTACATTATGACTGGAAAGAATCAGTGATGTCACCTCACTGATCCAGATCCTTTAAAGTATATTATTTATTATCATTATGTTTTTGTCACAATTAAATAAAGGTATCATCTTAAGAGTGCTAAAAGATATAAACCAGAAAACACCTATTCCACCCATATGTCAACTCACCCCCTTTTATTAATGACCAAGCTGTAAATTTTTTTAAAAAGGACTGCTGACATTTTCTGTGTATACCTTTGTTTATTACCTCCATATTTTCCACAATGTTGAGCAAATATTTATTAAGCTCATCTGTAAAGAACTGGATAAGAACAAATGTTAATTGCATATGGCTATGGTTTAGATCCTAGATGATATTCTATTCGGTATCTCCTAGAAGAGAAGGAGGCAGGCTGCATGGAGGTGCATCAGAAGTAGTAAAGGGGACTTTTCCAGTTGGGGACCTTTCAGCAAACTAACACTGTCCATTAAATATTTTAGATGTCGTCTTTTCAGTCTACTCTACCTAAAGTGCACTACCGTCGAAGAAGACGAGCAGTGAGAAACCTTTGTGAATACTGAATGCTAAGGAAATAACCACAAGTACTGGTTTATTAATCTGAAAATGTGATTTTGGGGAAGTCAGATACTAATTTTGATTAGTTTACTACAATTGTAAGAAAAAGCTTAAGTCATTGAATATGTATCATCCCCATCATAAATTCTGTACAACAGATGCTTTTATGAAATGGAGCCACTTGTTTTTTCACGTTTTATTGTAATATACTAGGCATTTATGTATTCCTGTGTATTTCTTTTAAAATGTGTAAGTCTTATGTAAATGGATATAAATATGATTTTTTAAAAAATAAAATCTATGGTTCATGAAGTCTCGAGTGCAAACATTTGACAATTCCAAGTACTGTTTGTATTTTACCACTCCACCATTTTTACAGGTTTTGAATTGTAACAGTTAAATCGATGTTTCCTAGAAGCATGTTTTGTGCTTCCACATGGTTCACCTTCAAGTCTGTCAATCTTTAAAGCTGAAAACCTGCCTCTGATCATGGAAAAAGAATGACTTAACCTGGAACTGGAGCCAAAAATAGACCTTTAAAGGCAATCAGGGATGTCCTTATCTTTAGAAATAGCACTGTGATGGCTCAATATCCTTTTCAATACAAAACAAAGCCAAACTGTTTACAAGAGTCAAAGCAAATATTTAAAAAAATTTGTAAAGAAAAAAACATTATCTTCTTTCATTACCTGTGGACCAAGGGGGAGAAAAACCAACAAACTTCTTTACTAAGAACCACGCGTTCATTCAAGTATCTTGAACCGTCAGCCAGCACTGTTCAGTGAATGAAAACCACTGTAGAGTCTGAGGCTCATTTCCACTGGAACAAACAAGACCCCAGACACCCATACCTTTTGTCTATGTAACAGGGCATTAGCCAGACTCATGTCTAATGTTATAAACTTCTAGCCAAGATGGCCTTGTTGCGACTTAATCTGAAGTCAGTCTTATCAGAGGAAATAAATGAAAGACAGAATGATTAACATATATAGTGTATAAAGTATAGACGAGTCCTCTCTTTCCTGTGGCTTTATTTGGTGGTGTAACTGTTGTTTATTCTTTGTTTATATGGGAGATTTCAAAGTAAAACCTATTTAATAATACCATTTATCTAATTGCTGATTTTCTGCTGCTTGATCTTATTAAGCGCAAGACCTGTCATTAGGAATTTCTTTTTTGTGTTTAATTTGCTATGTTTGCACGTACATTACATTTGTTTTGATGTCTGTTTTTGTTTAACAGATTCGGTCAAAAGGTAATGGTAACAGAAACCCTCTCAGTTGTCAATAAAAAAAATACTTCGAGTTCCCTGTTTAAGCTTTGTTTTCTAGTCACATAAAGTTTAACATTTTATTTAAACTATAATGAAAACAGTTCTTTTCGAGTGAATCCTAATCTAATATTTATCTTCAAAAGTGAGTCAGCCAGCAGAGGGAGTACTAAACTTGCTTATGAGAGTGATTTTAAATTCTCTAAACATGTTGCCTGAGCAGAAACAATGGGAAAGAGCTTTCTAAGTTCACCTGATCTTGCGGATCCCGACCTGTAAAAGCAAAATTATAGCAACTATGATATAAACTAGATTTGTATCTAAAGTTTCCTAGTCACATAAAGTTTTACTTAAAAGTAGGGCAAGAAGGATAACACTCAAGTCATCAGATTGCTTAAAATCTGGGAGGAAAAAAAAAGAATTTTCTATTTAATATTTATAATAAAGCACTTTCACTGGATTGTACCTAAAATACTCTGAATTAAATGCATCTCTAAAAAAATAACAATGTTACATAAAGAAGTCATTTATTTTATCCTTTACAATCTAAAAGAAACCTATGGTTTTCTGAATGTCTTTGTTCAGGTTGTAAGCAATTTCTATGAAACGAACAAGTAAGCAAGCTATTTATTACCTCTTACACTGACCTCCAACCTTCCCTCAGGAAATGGATGACTAGACAGATCCTCTCTCTAGATGATTACCTAAACCATCCCATTTCAGCCATTTCCTTTAAAATAACCATGCATGTGGACATCTCAAGAATATTAGAAAATATTCAGAATTCCTATAAGAAAATAGTTATTTTCTGGCTGTAACTTGAGCTTTTAGGTTTTGGCTCCAAGCTGCAGATTCATAATTTCAGAAAGTAGCTGTACATCAGTGTGACTTTCAATTAAAATGCTTTTGGGGAGAGTATAATTTTAAAAATTATACATTAGATACATTTTTTTTCTAAAGTGCTAGTCAACCTCAACTGAGCCAGGTTACAAGCAATTGATAAAGATGCTAAGTGGGTCTAATCACACAGAAGACAAAGGTCTTCCACCAGCCTTCAAGTACACACTGTGAGACCCAGCTTTACAATTCACATGTCACTTTGTAGGAAATTCTATTTAAATATTTATTTCTGGGAAATAATCCCCAAAACTTCACTCCCACTAGGAAATTGACTCAAAATGAGAAAAACAAGTCATGTCTGCTTCAGTACTTCTTCTATGTGCCCAAAAATGCTGGGGTCTTCAATGGTAGGTGTGACCTGGGGGGAAAAAATCAGTCAGGTGAATGTTCTTACTTGAACCCTTCCTATCTCTATAAATAATCACATGCAATGTTGTAGTCCCTGTTATCTTATAACGCATATGGAAATGTTTGAAAATAGGGAACATTGAACCTAATATTTTAAAATACACCTGTAGTCTTCCAGGGTAATAAGTGATCAACTAGAAAAACTATTCGTCCTGATAGTAATTTCTCTAGAATTGCTCTTATGGGTCTTCCTATGTGCCTATAGAGAAATAATTTTTTTTTTGGCATTTGCTAATACAACTACTCTTTATTGTTCCATCTTTACTTTTAACACATCGTGACATTTACAAATACGTGTATCTATGCATGTATAATGTGTGCAAAAATTAAAAGAATATATATGCTGTAATCAGCCTCAAGTTTCCTAAAGTAATTTTCACTCAAAACAGGATAAATAATTGACAGATATATCAATGAGAATGGTTTAAACATGTATGCCAGCCTCAGTTGTTTGCTTCCTCATTTGCTAATAGCCATTAAGGACTGCAATTGAAGGGAAATGTGCCTTTAATTCACTAAGATTAAGTTTCCACAAGTTTGTTTGAATTTAACTAACGTATCTACTACTAGTAATATTTTTACACACTGACTCCTATAATTTCAAAGCATGGGGTTTCAAGTCTTCTGTTTTTCTCTCCAAAAACCTTCATTTCTATAGGGACAATGGTTATGTAATTTCTCCCTTAACATTAAAAATGTTATTAAGTGCTCGTGTGTTTTTTAGGGACACATTCATGCTTGAGAACCATATTTTAAGAGGTTTGCAGATGCCAAAGGAATAGAGAAAACCATTTCAGACCCAGCAATTAGCATCCCTGGTAACTGACCTTATACGGCTTGCCATTGACAAGGGCAGACAGCGCCGAGCGGGGAATTTTGCCAGACCTAGTTTTGGGTAACTGTTTGACAAACACAGCATTTCGAAAAGCAGCCACAGGGCCAATGCTCTGTCTAACATGACTCACAAGTTCTTCTAAAACTTGTTCCTCTGTTGCATTTATATCTAGAGAGAAAGGGCAGATGGTAGGCACTGAATTAACCTTAGTTAATCATTCAGGGCCCAAATAGTCAGGGACGACAAAGATCTCTCACCTTTTCTCAAAACACAGAGCGCTAATGGAACATGACCTTTCAAAGGATCCTCCTTGGCCACCACCGCGCAGTCAGCCACGGCGCCGTGGGAAAGGACCGACTGCAGGAGGGAAAAGCGCTCACTTAGAATGCACACCCACACAGACATGTGTGTGTTTATAGATATATAATTTCAACTGGAAAAAAAGTACACGTCAGACAACTCAAAAACCCACAGCTGCCTGCATGAAAAGTACTACTAATTCATATCATGGCAACTGGAGTGAACAGTTAGGATCCCCATGGTAGTCACTCCCTAACGGTTGACGTAATTAAGACAAATCGCTTATCTTACCTTGAAAGTAAGGGAACTGTTTCTTCATCTCCATAGTTTACTAATGATGTCAGGGACAATATGTAGTAGATACCACACATGCACAACTTGCAACAGAGGGTGGTGTTCCCAGGAGGGGCTTTCTCCCCCCTCCTCCGCGGCACACAGACAAGGCATAGGAAGCAAGGCGAGGCTAGCAGACAGGTTTACTTGGCATGGAGAAAGGACGCTCTGGAAGAGAGAGAGCGGTGGCCTGAGAGGTCAGGACCAGCTCTGTTTATCTGAATACTTCCTGGTTTTATAGAAAGTGAGAGGGGTGGGTCAAGGCGGGGCTAGTTGGTAGGTTCAGATCACGGAACCGCTCTAGCTCTGAGCATGCCCTTGTCCCTAATGCACACAGAAAAACACGGGCGGGGGGGAGGCATCTAAGGATCATGTGACTGGGCCGATGCTGGTCCCAGACATGCCTCCCTGTCCTATGCGTGGGCAACAGTGGGGGTAATTCCGGGCTCTGCCTTCCTTCCCGTTTTAGTCAAAGAGTGGGTGTAAACCCACCAGGAAAGGCTCCCAGCTTCCACCTCGCCCTTCCTTTCTGCTGCTCTTGTCTTACTAACTGCCTGCTCTAAAGTGTCCTGGTGACTTGGCTTTGGTGCTGGTACCATAGGCACACCTTCCAGAGGCGTCCAAGGTAGTCCCGGGACTGAACAGGGACTTTATTTCTGCATCTGTTACCAAACAATGAACAGGACATTTCTTTTCTTGAGTGGCCACCCATCCCCCCTTGGAGGAGCCATTTTCATTTTGCTCACCCTGAGCTCTAAATGCCATAAAGAACACAGAAATTTTCTATCTGGAATCATAAGAACTCACAGAGTAACCAGTGAAATACAGAAGCTCAGGGTTAAAAAAAAAAAAAAACATTTCGGATGGGATTTTCAAAGATGAATGTTCAAAAAGTCCTTTCCTGAGAGAGCAATATATATTTCAGGGACTGCAAATCCCTAATGGCTAAAGAAAAACTGAGCAACATGCCAGCCACTCTTTTAGCACTTCTCGGTCTTCATTCACTCAGCAAATACTTATTAAATCCTGCTATGGTCCGACCACAGCACTAGTTTAGCTCAATGCTGAGCAAAAAAAAAAAAAAAAAGGCTGAGTACTATCTCATGGTGCTCACAATCTAGTCGAGGAGAGTGATCTTAATAAATAATCATGAGTATTTCATTGATTAAGTATAAAAGTGGTAAGGGGTCTGGGGAGATAATTCAGGTTTTTATACAAAAGACTTAGCAAAAGCAGAAGGATATGGGTCTCAGAGAAGCCTTTCCTTAAAAAATGACAATGAGCCCAAGTCTAAAGTGAGTAGACACTGATTAGGTGGGTGGGGGTGGGAGGAGCCCTGTGGAAGGGTGGCACGTGTCCCTTTCAAGCCTGCAGGAGACCAGTCTGGAAGGCGAAGGGCAAGAGAAAGGGGCAAGAGGAAATGGAGCTGCAGAGGGAGAGAGAGAATAAGATAACGCCTTCCAACTTATTTTAGCATCATTAGAAAGGCAGTAATGCACCTTCAGGAATTGAGGAAGAGACTCAATATCTGTGAACTTTTAAAATACACTTTATATTCACAGCAAGATTGAGTGAAATATAGAGGGAGTTGTCTTATGCCTCCTGCCTCCATATATGCACATCTTCCCCCACTATCAAAAGCTCTCACCAGAATGCTTACATTTGTTACACTTGTGAACCAGCACTGACACACCATTATCACTCTGGTCCATAGCTTCACACCAAGGTTCACTCTTGGTACATTCGATGGATTTGTCACATGTGTCCACAATTACAGTATTTCACAGAATGGTTTCACTGCCCTGACAACCTCAAGCTCTGCCTATTCATCCCTTACTTTCCACTTACCCTTGGAAACATTGATGTTTGTTTGTTGTCTTGCAAGTCTCCAAGGCCTTTCCTAGAATATCACATGGTTGGAATCATACAGTCTATGCCTTTCATATTGGCTTCTTTCATTTCAGAGTAGGTTTTGAAAAACAAACTTCAAAAAAGTTTCACCATGGAGAATAAATAGAGGGTTGTTGATGGTGAATATCACAGTTTGTCCAGGGAAATCACCTGAGAGGCTACTAGAGTGGACCAAGGGTATATTAGTGGGCATGAAGATTCTAGAGTCTCTTTAGAGGAGGCAGAGGAGCTAAGGGGGATTCTGTGGGTTTTGGCTTGAGCAACTGGTTGGTTAGTGGCACCATATTCTAAGCCAGAAAAGGCTAGTGAGGGCTCAGGGGAGGCAGGAGAATGCAGAAGTCTCAGAGATGTTGCAGTGATGCGGCTTGGAGGCATCCAAACAGAGACAGTCAGGTCTGAGGATAGTCTTAACCTGCGCTTTCAAATGTCTTTAATGTATGGCAATGAAAGCTATGGACATGGATAAGATGATTCAGGAGGAAGTAGTGGGAAGGAGGGAAGGAAAGAGTAAAAGAGTGGAAGCCTTAAAGAACCCCCAAATCTAATGGCTACATGAAATAAGAGAAGCTGGAAATTAAACTAAGAGGGCACAGCCAGAGGGACAGGAGAAAAACCAATAGAATCTGGGACATGCCAATTTCGGGTCCCAGAGCTTCCATGGAGAATTTTTTTTCTTCTAATTAATTCAAGTGAAAATGAGTTTTCTCTTCTCTGAACTCCTAGAAACTCAATGAACAACTAGAATGTTTAGTTAGTACAAACCCAGTGCACTATGTCACATTGCCCCTAATTAAGCATTCAATTGCCGTTTGTCCTGTATCCTATCATTACCATCTGAGTTGTATTGAGTTGTAAGAGCTGCCATCCATGTAATTTTAACTCCTATAGTATTGAGAGTAGTTATGTGCTAAATAAATGATTTTTGTATTATATGTTATATTCGTTACATCACTGAGGTAGAGCAGTCCACACTCTCTTTCTATTAGTTGGGCCTAAAAATCTTCTGCAAAATACGTATCATACAGGCCATAAAATACCATCTCTCCCACTGCTTCATTATGAACTCTAAAATGCATCCAACAGCCTTCCCATTTGTCAAGGTCTTATTTACTTTTAGGTCCATGTGTTGAGCCTACAGACAAATTTTATAGCCAGAGATTTGTTTTGAGTTACAATAGTCACTAGTCCATGGAAGGGAATCTTTGTCCATAGCAGATAGGATATAGACTTGGTAGGTCTAATCCTGCAATTCCAACTTAGTATTCCTTTAATGAGTAGAGAAAAACACTTTTATCTGGCCAACCAGAGTTTTAATCATCAAAAAACTATTTATTTTAGTGTTCACTGTAACCTAACCAATATGACTATAATTTCAACTAAATTAAATATCAAACTTCTAGTTTGCCATTCTTTTGTCTTATTAGTTTAAGTTCATCACATTTCCATCCTCAGTCTTACTGTTTTCAGAAATGGATAAGAAAGCGTAGACTGGTTTTCTACAAGGGCAAGGAATATCTGAAATCAGAAGAAATATATTACACAATTCCCAATAAAAGCAAAGGTTCCCACTTTTGATGTGGATAAATTCTTAAAAAATCTATAAGAAGCATAATAATTTTCTGGACTTCTGTGTCATCTTTAAATCAAGGTTATTATTATAGTATATAATATACTTTATTAATCTATCAGTGTTAAAAAGATGCCATGAAGGAAGAGAAGCAGCTTTCTATGTTGGCCCAACAAATAATATCTGCAGATACTTATTCCAGCAACCAAATCATTAAAAAGGAAAATATCACAGTATGTTTTAACTCATTGAAGAGATAGAAGCCAAACAGATGTCCTATAGGAGGAAAAAAATTGAAAGCCACATTTGTATAGTCCCTCCATACAAAATCCATAAATTGGTTGGGGTTAACAAATATTTAAGTACAAAAAAAATGACACAACTTAAAAGGTAATTGTCCTAGGTTGAGGTGAAAAAGATGGCAGAGTAGGAAGGCAAGGCCCAAACCTCTCCCACACACACCATGGAAGTGACTACAGCAAACACAAGAAAGCCTGAAAACGACCTGAAGACTGCAGAACAGCCCATCCACCCCTGGGGAAGGAGAGAAGACCACACAGAGAAGTGTATAAAGTGGCAGAGCCACAGTCAAGTGGTAGCTAAGCCCTCCCCCCCTCACAGCCCACAGGCAGGAAGAATGGAGTGGGGAAGGTGGAGGCACTCGAACTCTGAAAACGTAGCCCTGGAGATCTGCTCTGGGAACACAAGTCCACAATACACTGAGTTCTGGTGATTAGAGAGACTAAACACCAGGGACAGTTGAAGCATTCTGGGAGGCTGAGACAGCAGCCACTTATGGAAAACAGGCATGCTCCATCGGCACGCTGAGACATAAAAATGTGGTGACAGTTTGAAAGACTTGCCAGAAGTAGGAGGGGTGCCAGAGAGGTGCCAGAGAGTGCTTACCACAGGGGAAAGGGCAGGGAGATAACACTTCCCCAGCCTCCTTCAGCCCAACAGATCAGGCACCTTTGGGAGCCTCAAACATTCCAGGCTGGGGGTTCAAGCCCTGAGGCACTTTCCTGTGCACCTGTCTTCTTGGCCCAACCATGTCAGACTTTGCTGCCTAGTAGCCAGAGTCTCTCCTAGCTTTCTTAGGTAAGTCCCAGCCCAACTAAGGTGGTGCCTGCAGAAGCCAGCTCCAAGCACTCCTCTCTCCTTGCAGACAGCCCACCTCTGCCACCACACTACTGTGCAACTCCTTGCTACGTGACTGCCCAGAGCCCAAGACTGCCCCACTCACTGCATTAGCCCAGCAGCCCTACCACTACTGCAGGGCAGAGATCAGCTGCACCCACAATGATCTCAACAGAAGCATGACTGCTCCACTCACAAAGGGCGGGCTAAGGCAAACTGCCATCTGCTGTGGATGGAGATAGACTACTGCTAGCAGACAGACAGAAAGGCAGTCCTGCCCATAGCCCACCAACAGCTACTGGGCTCCACCACAAAGGACAGTAAACAGTCCTGAACTTCTGGGCACCACAGGATGTCTTCTTCATAAAACCATTATTCTCTAGACCATAAAGCACAGCATAACCATCTAATACAAAGGAAGAAACACAGAAACCCTGACAAAATGAAGAAGCAGAGGAATATGTTCCAAACAAAACTACATGAGAAGAAAGAGGGCCAAGTGAAACGGAGATCACCAAACATCTTGATAAAGATTTTAAAGTCATAAATATGATCACTGATCTGCAGAAAACTATTGATCTCAGGGAGGACTTCAACAAAGAGACAGAAGAGCTGAAAAAGAGCCAGTGAAAGCTGAAGAATAAAGTAACAAATGAAACATACAATGGAGGGAATGAATAGATTGCTGCAAATTGAGCAGACAATCAATGGCATGGAAATTAGAGATGAGGAACACAATGAGGTTGAGAATCATAAAAAAGAACCTCCAGGAATGAAAGAATGATGAGAGCTGTGTGACAACTCCAAATGAAACAATATTCACATAATAGGGGTCTCAGAAGGAGAAGAGAGAGAGAAAGGGACAGAAAGTCTCTTTGAGGAAATAATTGTTGAAAAATTCCCCAATCTGGGGAAGGAAATAGACACTCAGGTCATGAAAGCACAGAGAGCCCCAAACAAAAAGAACCCCAGAAAGACACCACCAAGACATAGAAATTAAAATGAGAAATGTTGAGGATAGGGAGACAATATTGAAAGCAGCCAGAGAGAGAAAAAAAGGTTATTTATAAGGGAAACCCCATCAGGCTATCAGCAGAATTCTCAGCAGAATCTTTACAGGCCAGAAGGGAGTGGCATGAAATATTTAATATATTGAAATAGAAGGACCTTCAACCAAGAACCCTCTACCTAGTAAGATTACAATTCAAATTTGAAAGAGAGATTAAGTATTTCCCAGATAAAGGAAGGCAGAAGGAATTTGTAATCATGAAACTGGCACTACAGAATATGTTAAAGGAACTTCTATAAATGGAAATGTTCTTAAGCCTAAATAGCTTTCAGGTATGAAAATAAACCCACAGTAAAGGTAGTAGACCAGTTACTTGCCAAACTAGTGTGAAATTAAAACAAAAGTTGTAAGCCAACTAAATGTACACAAAATCATTCAACTATACACAAAAAATATAGATTCTGACATTGAATACATAAAGTATGGAGAAGGAAGAAAATAAAAAAGAACTACTTTTAGACTGTGTTAGAATTAGAGCAATCGTCAACTTAAAGTATAGTTATACAGATAGACTGTTACATAGTCAGGAAGCTATCCATGAACTTCATGGTAACTATAAACCTAAAGCCTATAAAATGCCATAAAAAATAAAAAAAGAGAAATTCAATCACAAAACTAAAGAAAATCATCAAATAACAAGAGAATGGTATAAGACAGGAAGAAAGGAACAGAGAGGAATTACAAAAATAACCAGAAAACAATTACTAAATGGCAATAAATACATACCCATCAATAATTACAATGAATGTAAATGGACTAAATGCACCAATCAAAAGACAAAGAGTAGCAGAATGAATGAATGGATTAAAAAAACAAGACCCACTATATGCTGCCAACAGAAGACTCATTTCATGTCCAAAGACATACACAGACTAAAAGTGAAGGAATGGAAGAAGATATCTCATGCAAACAATAGGGAAAAAAAGTAAGAGTAGCAGTACTTACATCAGACAAAATAGATTTCTAAACAAAGAAAGTACAATACAAAGAAAGACACTACATATTGATAAAGGGGTCAGTCCAACAAGAGGATATAGCCATTACAAATATATATACACCTGATACAGGAACACATAAATATGTAAAAACAAAAATACTAACAGAATTAAAGGGGAAAATAGAATGCAACTCATTCATTTTAGGAAACTAACATACCACTTACATCAATAGGTCAACCAGACAGAAAAAATTAAGGAAACAGAGGCACTGAATGACACATTAGATCAGATGGGCTTAACAGATATATACAGAACACTCCACCCAAAAGCAGCAGGATACACATTTCTCTTAAGTGTACATGTTCTGTTCTCGAGAATAAATCACATACTAGGCCACAAAAAGAGCCTCAATAAATTTAAAAAGATTGAAATTGTATCAAGCAACTTCTCAGGCCACCCATGGTATGAACCTAGAAATAAATTACACACACAAAATAAAAAAGCCCATAGCACATGGAGGCTGAAAAGCATCCTTCTAAATAATCAATGGATCAATGAACAAATCAAAACAGAAATCAAGCAATACCTGGAGACAAATGAAAACAACAATGCAACAGTTCAAAATTTGTGGGAAGCTGCAAAAGTGGTTGTAAGAGGGAAGTACATAGCAATACAGGCTTACCTCAAGAAACAAGAACAATCCCAAATAAACACTCTAAACTCACAGAAAGGAACTAGAAAAAAAAGAACAAATGAAACCCAAAGTTAGTAGAAGGAGGGACATAATAAAGATCAGAGCAGAAATAAGTAAAATAGAAAATAATAAAACAATAGAAAAAAATTAAGAAACCCAAGAGCTGGTTCTTTGAGAAGATAAACAAAATAGAAAACCCAGATCCAGATTTATGATTAAAAAAGGGAGAGAATAGAAATAAACAAAATCAGTAACAAAAACAGAACAGTCAAAACAGATAACACAGAAATACAAAAGTTATTAGAGAATTCCATGAAAATAAATTGGGAGCCCCTAGAAGAAATGGACAAATTCCTAGAAAAGTACAACTTCTAAGATTGACCTGGGAAGAAACAGAAAATCTGAACAATTACCAGTAACAATTTGAATCAGTGATCAAAAGACTCCCAACAAACAAAAGTCCATTACCAGATGGCTTCACAGCTGAATCCTACCAAACATTTAAAGAGCTAATACCCATCCTCCTTAAGGCATTCCAAAAAGTAGAGAGGAAGAGAGTACTTCCAAAGTAATCATATGAGGCCAGCATCACTCTAATATCAAAACTAGAGAAGGACAATACAAAAAAAGAAAATTTCAGGCCAATATCTCTGATGAGAATAGATGCAAAAATCCTCAGCAAAATATTACCAAACTGAACTCAAAAATTCACCAAAAGTATCATCCATCATGACCAAGTATGATTTATTCCAGGGTTGCAGTGATGGTACAATATTTGTAAATCAATGAATGCCATACACTACATTAACATAAAGAAGGATAAAAACCATATGATCATCTCAATAGATGCTGAAAAAAACATTTGACAATATTCAACATCCATTCATGATAAAAACTCTTAAAAAATGGGTTTGGAGGGTAGTGTACCTCAACATAATAAAAGTCATATATGGCAAACTCACAGCTAACAACATACTTAATGGTGAAATGCTAAAAGCTTTTCCTCTAAGATTAGGAACAAGACATGGAAGTCCACTCTCACCACTTTTATGCAACATAGTATTGGAGTTCCTAGCCACAGCAATCAGACAATATAAAAAGATAAAAGGCATCCAAATTAGTAAAGAAGAAGTTAAACTGTCGCTATTTCCAGATGACATGATATTACATACAGAAAACCTGAAAGATCCCATCAAAAACATTTTAAAACTAATAATTAGATTCAGCAGAGCTGCAGGATACAAAATTAATACACAGAAATTTGTTGCATTCCTACATACTAACAAACTAGCAGAAAGAGAAATCAGGAAAATAATTCCATTTATAACTGCATCAAAAAGAATAAAATACCTAGCAATAAACCTAACCAAGGATATGAAAGACCTGTACTCTGAAAACTACAAGACACCCATGACAGTAATTAAAGAAGACACCAATAAATGGAAATACATCCCATGTTCATGGATAGGAAGAATTAATGTTGTAAAACTGGCCATCCTTCCCAAAGCAATTTACAGATTCAATGCAATCCCTATAAAAATACTGAAAGCATTTTTCAATAAACTAGGCCAAATAATCCTAAAATTCATATGGAACTATAAAAGACCCTGAATAACCAAAGCAATCCTGAGAAAGAAGAACAAAACTGGAAGTATGGTGCCTCCCTGACTTCAAGCTATACTATGAAGGTAAGTAATCAAAATAGTACGGTACCAGCACAAGAACAAATCTATAGATCAATGGAACAGAATAGACAGCCCAGATATAAATCCACACATATATAGTCAATTACTGTAAGATAATGGAGCCATGAATATACAATGGGGAAAAGACAGTCTCTTCAAAAACTGATGTTGGGAAAACTGGACAGCTACATGCAAGAGAATGAAACTGGATTACTGTCTAATTCCATACACAAAAGTAAACTTGAAATGGGTGAAAAGACCTGAATGTAAGACATGAAACTACAAATCTCTCAGAAGAAAACATAGGCAAAAATCTCTTGAACATAAGTATGAGTGTATGTCTATGTTTTTACTGAACATATCTCCTTAAGCAAGGGGAACAATTGCACTACCTGAAACTAAAAAGCTTCTGTACAGCAAAGGACACCATGTTTTTGTACTCAAAAAGGCAACCTACACTATGGGAGAATACGTTTATAAATAATTTATCTGATGAAGGGTTAACATCCAAAAGATATAAAGAACTCACATGCCTCAATACCAGAAAAACAAATAACCTGATTAAAAAACAGGCAAAGGACTTGAACAGACATTTCTCCAAAAAGAAAAAACAGGCACATGAAAAGATGCTCCACATCACCAATCATCTCATAAATCCAAGTCAAAACCACAATGAGATATCACCTCACACCAGTTATAATGGCCACTGTCCAAAAGACAAGAAATAATAAGTATTGGCAAGGATGTGGAGAAAAGGGAAACCTCCTACACTGTTGTTAATGAATGCCACCACTGTGGAAAGCAGTATAGAGGTTCCTTGAAAAACTAAATACCATATGACCCAGTAATTCCACCTCTAGGAATTCACCCAAAGAAAACAAAGTCTCTGATTCAAAAAAACATATGCACACCTATGTTTATCATTGCTATTTACAATAGCCAAATTATTGAAGCAATCTAAGTGCTCATGAATAGATAAATGGATAAAAATGAGGTGGTACATGTACACAGTGGAATATTATCCAGCCATAAAAAAGAAATCCTCCTGTTTGCAACAACATGGATGGACCTACAGGTTTATTATGCTCAGTGATATAAACCAGGTGGAGAAAGACACTACCATATGATTTCAGTTATTTGTGGAATATAAAAACACAAAATGAACAAAAGAGCGGTAGACTCACATACATTGCAAAGTTACTGGTGCGTACCATGTGGGAGGAGTTGGAATGTGTGGGTGGGGAGGGTGAGAGGGATAAAATGCCACAAAAATCCTGTCATAATAGAAGTTGGTCACAGGGATGGTAGTACATCATGGAAAATGTAGCCAATGGTTCTGTAACATCTTCCTATGTTGACAGGTAGTAACTGCACTAGTGGAGGTGAGGATTCAATAATATGGGTAACAGTTGAACCACTGTGTTGTATCTTTGAAACCAAGATTGTATTAAATGATACTTAAATTTTAAAAACTGGTATTTTTCTCACCAAAAGTGAATAAATAAGTATGGTAATAGGCCTGATAAGTGGCTATCAGTCATTGTTTCTAGGGTCCTTCTATTTTTGTGTAAATTTTAGTGGATTTGAAAGGTTTCATGGTTTTACTGGGCTAAATTATACAGATTTCTAAGTATGTGTTTTAATTTTAGAAAAATCAGCTTAAATCAGGCACCCTCATGAAATGCAATGATACATCCTTAGTGAGAGACTGTCTCTGCGGTGGGAAAGGAAATGCTTTTTTCTTTCCTCTGACGTTGGAGTCATTGAGGAAACTGTGAGATTCTGTATCTTCATCAATATTCATCACAGTGCTCAGGAAAATATTCAATGCTTTTACAATCCAGTAGTCATTTTTATGCTGGTTAGTGGTTAGAAGTGAAATTGCATGACATCTTTGTTGAATATGCACATTCATTCTTGAAGAAATCATTCCTAAAATAGCAAACAAAACAGCTAACTTGGAAAACAAACCATGATGCTGTGGTCAGAACAACCTTCAAAAGGTTCACAAACTGTATGTGAACATGGCCCTGGGCTTTAAGTGCAATATTTAACACCAGATTTCCAAGTTTCCAAGAATAGTAGTAAGATTGTTCAACAAACCGAAACTTAAGCTACAAGTTAAAGAATAAAATCAGGGAGCAGTTTGTTCCTGAGGAGTTCTCTGCATGAAAAGCCCTGCTCCCAATAGTGAAAGGGAACAGAATAAGAAGGACCACACTAGCTCACAGTAATGTTGGCTTACAGGATCTTAACTAGCATATTTCAGACTCAGTTTTCTGAAGAAGATCTTGAACATCCACCAAAGTAACCAAGTGCCCAGCTAGACACTAGGCTTTCAGAGATTAATCAGCTGTACAAATAGATATAATTATTGCTTAATAGTTACAGAAGGTATTGGGATCTGCAAGGATAATGTCCTCTTACATTTATAAAAGCTATTCTATGATTCTGTTTTCTTGTGAGAAGAATAAAAAGAACACAGAGTTCCCTGAAATGTTTTTGATGTAGTAATCTTAATAGAATTTGCTTGGTTTAGTCTTTTGTCAGTCTTCACTTTGAGAAACTGGAAAGGAATGGATACTTTCACTATATGTAAACACAACATTCAGTCTGTTTTTAATTTCTACAAATGCAACTTCCATTGGAATAAGACCCTCAAATCCTATCTCAAAAAGTAAAAAGGGAGGGGGGCGGAGCCAAGATGGCGGCGTGAGTAGAGCAGCAGAAATCTCCGCCCAAAACCACATATATTTATGAAAATATAACAAAGACAACTCTTCCTAGAATAGACACCAGAGGACACAGGACAATAGCCAGACCACATCCACACCTGGGAGAACCCAGCACCTCCCGAAAGGGGTAAGATACAAGCCCTGGCCCCGCGGGAGCCGAGCGCCCCTCCCCCCAGCTCCCGGCGGGAGGAGAGGGGTCAGAGTGGGGAGGAAGAGGGAGCCCAGGACTGCTAAACACCCAGCCCCAGCCAACCGCACCAGAGCGCAGGCATAGTGCATGCGTGGGGTCCTGGATACTAGGGAAACAGGACAGTAAGACCTGTGAGCAGGTCCCCAAGACGGGCACCGGGGGACAAAGAAAAGCGAGTGGCATTTAAAAAAAAAAAAATTTTTTTTGTGAGCGCTACTTGGAGGTCGTAAAGAGACAGGGACCCCAAAACCGGACGGAAGCTTCCTGGGATACTTAGTCCAGCAGCAGGGAATCTGAGGATTTCTGGGCAGTCTAACCCCCTGGGCAGCAGGGAGCATAGAGGCCCCTCATGGAGATAAATAGCCTCCCAGCCGCCCCCCCTCCAAAGCAGCTCCACAATATCGGAGCAGCAGCCTGAGGCAGGCCACGCCCACAGCAACAGCAGAGATAAACTCCTTAGCGGCCAGGAAGGAAGCAGAAGCCCTGCCTGTGCACAGCTACCCAGCACAAGCCACTAGAGGTCGCTGTTCTCCCAGGAGAGGAGGGCCACAAATCAACAAGAAGGGAATTCTTCCAGCCATCACTCGTCCCAGCTCTGCAAACTATCTCTATCACCATGAAAAGGCAAAATTACAGGCAGACAAAGATCACAGAGTCAACACCTGAGAAGGAGACAGACCTACCAAGTCTTCCTGAAAAAGAATTCAAAATAAAAATCATAAATATGACGATGGAGATGCAGAGAAATATGTAAGAGCTAAGGGATGAAGTCCGGAGGGAGATTACAGACTCCCGGAGGGAGATTACAGAAGTGAAACAAACTCTGGAAGGATTTATGAGCAGAATGGATAGGATGCAAGAGGCCATTGATGGAACTGAAACCAAAGAACAGGAATGCATAGAAGCTCACATAAAGAGAGATAATAGGATTTCAAGGAATGAAACAATATTAAAAGAACTGTGTGACCAATCCAAAAGGAACAATATCCGTATTATAGGGATACCAGAAGAAGAGAGAGAGAAAAAGGGATAGAAAGTGTCTTTGAAGAAATAATTGCTGAAAACTTCCCCAAACTGGGGGAGGAAATAATTGAACAGACCACAGAAATACACAGAACTCCCAACAGAAAGGACCCAAGGAGGACAACACCAAGACACATAATAATTAAAATGGCAAAGATCAAGGACAAGGGAAGAGTTTTAAAGGCAGCTAGAGAGAAAAAGGTCACCTGTAAAGGAAAACCCATCAGGCTATCATCAGACTTCTCAACAGAAACCTTACAGGCCAGAAGAGAATGGCATGATATATTTAATGCAATGAAACAGAAGGGCCTTGAACCAAGGATACTGTATCCAGCACGACTATCATTCAAATATGATGGTGGGATTAAACAATTCCCAGACAAACAAAAGCTGAGGGAATTTGCTTCCCACAAACCACCTCTACAGAACATCTTACCGGGACTGCTCTAGATGGGAGCACTCCTAGAAAGAGCACAGCACAAAACACCCAACATATGAAGAATCAAGGAGGAGGAATAAGAAGGGAGAGAAGAAAAGATTCTCCAGACAGTGCATATAACAGCTCAATAAACAAGCTAAGTTAGGCAGTAAGATACTAAAGAGACTAACCTTGAACCTTTGGTAACCACGAATTTAAAGCCTGCTATGGCAATAAGTACATATCTTTCAATAGTCACCCTAAATGTTACTGGGCTGAATACACCAATCAAAAGACACAGAGTAATAGAATGGATAAAAAAGCAAGACCCATCTATACGCTGCTTACAAGAAACTCACCTCAAACCCAAAGACATACACAGACTAAAAGTCAAGGGATTGAAAAATATATTTCAGGCAAACAACAGCGAGAAGAAAGCAGGGGTTGCAGTACAAATATCAGACAAAATAGACTTCAAAACAAAGAAAGTAACAAGAGATAAAGAAGGACACTACATAATGATAAAGGGTTCAGTCCAACAAGAGGATATAACCATTCTAAATATATATGCAACCAACACAGGAGCAACAGCATATGTGAAACAAATACTAACAGAACTAAAGGGGGAAATAGACTGCAATGCATTCATTTTAGGAGACTTCAACACACCACTCACCCCAAAGGATAGATCCAATGGGCAGAAATTAAGTAAGGACATGGAGGCACTGAACAACACAGTAGAACAGATGGACCTAATAGACATCTATAGAACTCTACATCCAAAAGCAACAGGATATACATTCTTCTCAAGTGCACATGGAACATTCTCCAGAATAGACCACATACTAGCTCACAAAAAGAGCCTCAGTATATTCCAAAATATTGAAATTCTACCAACCAACTTTGCAGACCACAAAGGTATAAAACTAGAAATAAATTCTACAAAGAAAACAAAAAGGCTCACAAACACATGGAGGCTTAACAACATGCTCCTAAATAATCAATGGATCAATGAACAAATTAAAATAGAGATCAAGGAATATATGGAAACAAATGACAACAACAACACAAAGCAACAACTTCTGTGGGACGCAGCAAAAGCAGTCATAAGAGGAAAGCATATAGCAATCCAGGCACACGTGAAGAAGGAAGAACAATCCCAAATGAATAGTCTAACATCACAATTATCGAAACTGGAAAAAGAAGAACAAGTGAGGCCGAAAGTCAGCAGAAGGAGGGACATAATAAAGATCAGAGAAGAAATAAACAAAATTGAGAAGAATAAAACAGTAGCAAAAATCAATGAAACCAAGAGCTGGTTCTTTGAGAAAATAAACAAAATAGATAAGCCTCTAGCCAAACTTATTAAGAGAAAAAGAGAATCAACACAAAACAAAAGAATCAGAAATGAGAATGGAAAAATCACTACAGACTCCACAGAAATACAAAGAATTATTAAAGACTACTATGAAAACCTATATGCCAACAAGCTGGAAAACCTAGAAGAAATGGACAGCTTCCTAGAAAACTACAACCTTCCAAGACTGACCAAGGAAGAAACACAAAAGTTAAACAAACCAATTACGAGCAAAGAAATTGAAACGGTAATCAAAAAACTACCCAAGAACAAAACCCCCGGGCCAGATGGATTTACCTCGGAATTTTATCAGACACAGAGAAGAAATAATACCCATTCTCCTTAAAGTTTACCAAAAAATAGAAGAGGAGGGAATACTCCCAAACTCATTCTATGAAGCGAACATCACCCTAATACCAAAACCAGGGAAAGACCCCACCAAAAAGAAAATTATAGACCAATATCCCTGAAGAATGTAGATGCAAAAATACTCAACAAAATATTAGCAAACCGAATTCAAAAATATATCAAAAGGATCGTACACCATGAACAAGTGGGATTCATCCCAGGGATGCAAGTATGGTACAACATTCGAAAATCCATCAACATCATCCACCACATCAACAAAAAGAAAGACAAAAACCACATGATCATCTCCATAGATGCTGAAATAGCATTTGACAAAATTCAACATCCATTCATGATAAAAACTATCAGCAAAATGGGTATAGAGGGCAAGTACCTCAACATAATAAAGGCCATATATGACAAACCCACAGCCAACATCACACTGAACAGCGAGAAGCTGAAAACTTTTCCTCTGAGATCGGGAACAAGACAGGGACGCCCACTGTCGCCACTGTTATTTAGCATAGTACTGGAGGTCCTAGCCACGGCAAACAGACAAAACAAAGAAATACAAGGAATCCAGATTGGTAAAGAAGAACTTAAACTGTCACTATTTGCAGATGACATGATATTGTAGAGAAAGAACCCTAAAGACTCCACTCCAAAACTACTAAAACTGATTTCAGAATAGAGCAAAGTTGCAGGATACAAAATTAACACACAGAAATCTGTGGCTTTCTTATACACTAACAATGAACCAATAGAAAGAGAAATCAGGAAAACAATTACATTCACAATTGCATCAAAAGAATAAAATACCTAGGAATATACTTAACCAAAGAAGTGAAAGACCTATACCCTGAAAACTACAAGTCACTCTTAAGAGAAATTAAAGGGAACACTAACAAATGGAAACTCATCCCATGCTCGTGGCTAGGAAGAATTAATACCGTCAAAATGTCCATCCTGCCCAAAGCAATATACAGATTTGATGCAATCCCTATCAAATTACCAGCAACATTCTTCAAAGAACTGGAACAAATAGTTCAAAAATTCATATGGAAACAGCAAAGACCCTGAGTAGCCAAAGCAATCATGAGAAGGAAGAATAAAGTAGGGGGGATCTCACTCCCCAACTTCAAGCTCTACTACAAAGCCATAGTAATCAAGACAATTTGGTACTGGCACAAGAACAGAGCCACAGACCAGTGGAACAGATTAGAGACTCCAGACATTAACCCAGACATATATGGTCAATTAATATTTGATAAAGGAGCCATGGACATAAAGTGGGGAAATGACAGTCTCTTCAACAGATGGTGCTGGCAAAACTGGACAGCTACATGTAGGAGAATGAAACTGGACCATCGTAGAACCCCATACACAAAAGTAAATTCAAAATGGATCAAAGACGTGAATGTAAGTCATGAAACCATAAAACTCTTAGAAAAAAACATAGGCAAAAATCTCTTAGACATAAACATGAGTGACCTCTTCTTGAACGTATCTTCCCGGGCAAGGAAAACAAGAGCAAAAATGAACAAGTGGGACTATATTAAGCTGAAAAGCTTCTGTACAGCAAAGGACACCATCAATAGAACAAAAAGGTACCCTAGAGTATGGGAGAATATATTTGTAAATGACAGATCCGATAAAGGCTTGACATCCAAAATATATAAAGAGCTCACACACCTCAACAAACAAAAAACAAATAATCCAATTAAAAAATGGGCAGAGGAACTGAACAGACAGTTCTCCAAAGAAGAAATTCAGATGGCCAACAGACACATGAAAAGATGCTCCACATCACTAATTATCAGAGAAATGCAAATTAAAACCACAGTGAGGTATCACCTCACACCAGTAAGGATGGCTACCATCCAAAAGACAAACAACAACAAATGCTGGTGGGAATGTAAATTAGTTCAACCATTGTGGAAAGCAGTATGGAGGTTCCTCAAAACGATCAAAGTAGACTTACCATTTGACCCAGGAATTCTACTCCTAGGAATTTACCCTAAGAATGCAGCACTCCAGTTTGAAAAAGACAGATGCACCCCTATTTTTATCACAGCACTATTTACAATAGCCAAGAACTGGAAGCAACCTAAGTGTCCATCAGTAGATGAATGGATAAAGAAGATGTGGTACATATACACAATGGAATATTATTCAGCCATAAGAAGAAAACAAATCCAACCATTTGCAACAACATGGATGGAGATAGAGGGTATTATGCTCAGTGAAAGAAGCCAAGTGGAAAAAGAGAAATAACAAACGATTTCACTCATCTGTGGAGTATAAGAACAAAAGAAAAACTGAAGGAACAAAACAGCAGCAGAATCACAGAACCCAAGAATGGACTAACAGGTACCAAAGGGATAGGGACTGGGGAGGATGGGTGGGTAGGGAGGGATAAGGGGGGGAAGAAGAAAGGGGGTATTATGATTAGCATGCATAATGGAAGGGGTGGGAGGAAGGGGAGGGCTGTACAACACAGAGAAGTCAAGTAGTGATTCTACAACATTTTGCTATGCTGATGGACAGTGACTGTAAAGGGGTTTGTGGGGGGGACCTGGTATAGGGGAGAGCCTAGTAAACATAATATTCTTCATGTAATTGTAGATAATGATAACAAAAAAAATAAAAATATAAAAGAAAGAAAAGGGGGATTACTCCCTGATAGGATAAGACTAACTGCAAATCACCGATTAATGCATGCTTTAAATATCCTTAATTTAGATCATTTAAAGGGTGTCAGATGATCAGCTATGGAAGTACATTTTTTGATAATATTCCTTTCTCTTAAAAAAAAAAAAAGCAGTTCCTGTGTCGTGATCTCCAATAAGTTCCTCACAATGGTATAAAGGGCATATCAAAGGGTGGGCAAAGGGTTTGTTTGTGTTTATACAGAAGATCAAAGTCTAATTTGGCTACCCAGAAAACAAATTAAGATACGATATGAAGAAGAACTTCCAACATCAACATTCTCTGGAAGAGTCATTCCAGAAGATGATCATCAAAAAACTTCAACAAAGATCCTGGCACTGTTGCAGTTGTAGCTGCATTCATCCCACCGGTTCCTGGACTTGCCATTGGAATGAAGAAGGAGATATCTAAGCTGGCCTGTGCATACAGTAAAACAACAAATTTGACTGGATCTATACAGTTGGAACTCAACCAAGAATTAGGAGAAGTGCAAGTTGCAGCGCTCCAAAATCTTGCGACTATAGACTATCTACTGTTAAAAGAACATATGGGATGTGAACAGTTCCCAGGAATGTGTTGTTTTAATATGTCTGATTTTTCTCAAACTATTCAAATTCAGTTAGACAATATCCATCATATCATTGATAAGTTTTCACAAATGCCTAATGTTCCTAACTTGTTTTCTTGGTTTCACTGGATATGGCTGGTAATTGTAGGTCTGCTTTTGTTATGTAGCTGTATTCCTATTATGTTAATGTGTGCACGCAATTTAATTAGTAGTTTAAAACCTATACATGCTTATGTTACACTAGAAGAAGATATGTCAAAGAAATAATCAATCTTCCCATGTTTTCTTCCATCTGCTACTTCTATAGCTTTTCTTCTTCCTTCCTAATTACAACCCTTAAGTAGAATTCATGCCTCATATCGTAATTACCAAGTATCGTAATTCTTCCAAGTGGTAAAGATACCTCAAGACAAATGCTGGGCATAGAAGCCACAGGGCATAAATCTGCAAAGAAGTAAAAAGCTAACCTTTTCAAACAATATTGCTTCTCTCTCACTTACCAACTTTACATTTCCCTGTATGGCCCCGGAAGATGATTGGTTAGCCAGAGACGGGTAAGATTCCTCAAGGGAGGAACAACCTAAGACAGGCACAGTCGCAGGGGGGCCATCAGGTGAGAAACTGGGGATCAACACAGGTGAGGCTTAGAACCTCACCCCCCCTATTTTGAGAGAAATCTTCGGCATCCGTGGGTGTTTTGTTGCCCTTGTCTAGCTTGGATTAATACTTAGTCTATAGGCACACACCTGATCATCTACATTAGCCCTCTTACAGCACTAAACTATGTTTTCTGCCTTTATCTTGCATCTACCTACCACTTCAGCATTTTATTAAAAATAAAAATAAAAAATATAATAATAATAAGGGAGAAATGGGGGATTCACATATAAATCAAGTATAAAAATCAAACGAATAATCATATTTGACCTGATTGTTTATAGTTCATGATGCGTGATCAAAACCGAAAGTTTCTGTGATGACTGCCCTTGCACTGTTCACCATGTAAGAACTTGTTCGTTATGCTTCAGAAGATTGGAGGCTGTTGAGAATTAGGCTTGGGGTTTATTAATGATTGTGCATTGACCCCTCTATACAGAATTTTATTGTTGTTAACAACCATATGATCAATAAATATGAGAGATGCCCTCTCAAAAAAAAAAAGTCAAAAGGGAATTTAATTTTCACTTTTGAGATTCCTGGAAAGCACTGAAAAATAAAGTAAGGTTTTGGCCCTTTAATAAAAGCTGGTTAATTTATCAGTGTAAACATCTACATCATCTATATCCTACATCCACCTTAATTATCAATTTGTTAAGCAATTTTTCTAGGAGCTTGGAAAAAGCCAGTGAAGAATATTAGGTCACTTTTGAATAGATTCCAACATAGAGAAGACAACCATTCTGTAAACAGGAACATTAATTTCTTTATTAGATATAAATATACAATAAAGAGGTAATCATTTAATTCTTACAGAGGGAGACATTCACTTAAAAAAGGCACAAAGCCTGAGAAATTAATGTGCTGTAAGTACTCCAAGACCCAGTGACAAAATTCTGTTAGATGTCATTGATTCTGGCACATTTTTTTCAGTTTTGCCATTAACTGCCTATCTTTTGCCTGCCTCACTCACTGCTAAATACAGTGGAAAGGATATGGGAACACTTCAAGTGGGAACACTTGAAGCACAGTATATTTTCAAATAGGTTGATACTTCTCTTTTCATTCCCTAAGTAAAGGAGATAAGAATTTTAACTGATAATGAAAGCAGTGCCTAAGTACCCTTCATATTCTGATTGGCGGAGTCTGCCAGAAATCATGGTAACTGTGGGAGGTAATCTCCTACAAGCAAAAATTGAAGGTTCATGCAATCAGAACCACCTATTGCCAATGCCCCAGAATATATGAAGCATAAATTTCAATTTCAGGCTATCACAACATTCAAAGAGGTCAAGAACAAGATAATATAACAGCACACAAAAGTTGCATGTTCCAAAACATTACAAAAATTTCTTTCCTTTTACCCAAATAGTATCACATTGACTATTGAAAGGAAAGAAAAAAGCTAACAGGAAGGGGAACTAAATTTGATTCTGCATATTCTGATCCCACCGATTTATTAATCATACTACTATAAACATTTTTTTCCCTCCTGTTTAAACCATAGTTTGCCCCACTCCATTTAAAAGCTGTTCTGGATTTGGTTCTTTGAAAAGATGGAATAAACACATTCAACTCTTTCACTTCCACTAATGGCAGTAAAAAACTGAGCTAAAATATAGATCAGAAGGTACAATCAGAACTATCAGCCTGCGAGAGAGAATCTGATGGTGAGCTCCCTGTTCGGGTTTGTTTGTTTGGAGGTTTTGGATTTTATTATTTATAACGGTTTGTTTTGTCTCCTATACTCGGGCCTGGATGCTAGGGTAGCCCAAAATGTGGAATTTCCAATGAGTGCACACAGGAAAATCTCCAAGAAATGCCTGCTGTGTTTAGCCAGAGGTTCAGGAAAATGAGCAGAGGGGCTGGGAGACAGAATCATTTTTATTTTATTCTTTCGACTCCAGATGAACACCAACAAAGAAGCAGTGCCCCCCTCCTCCTTACAGTGATGTGGCACCCTTGCTGTCTCTTTGCACCTACACCAGTGAATACCAGCAACAGAGCTCTCTCCCTTCCCTTCTTTGCTATCCCAGGGTGGTGCGTCCTGGAGAATAGGGCCCCCAGGGACTCCCCACCCTCCCTGAGGGAGCCTGGAAGTTCAGTGTCAGCACAGCAAAAACTTTGAAGTTGCTTTACCTTGAGCTTCGCATTGGCCTCTGGGAGAGAGATGGACCGGAACAGTTCTGCAGAGAACTTTTAATGCTAAATGGACACTGCACAGTCCATGCACCTGGATAAGTAACTATAACCTGCTCTTAACTGGTTGACCTCCTACCGAAATAAATAATTACATGAACACAAATCCGGATGATGTAAACAGGATCCAGAAACTCAGAATGTAAAATCCAAAATATACAAGATAAAATCTAAAATTTCTGGACATAAAGAGAATCAAGAAAATCTAAATACCTCTTAGGAAAAAAGGCAATTAATAGATGCCTAACCCAAAATGACCTAAATATTAGAATTATCAGACAGACATTTTAATGTAGCAATTCTAACTGTGGAGGAATAAAACTTTCTTGGACTTCTCATTGCTCCTGTAAAAAAGCCACCTGAGAATCTTCAAATACCATGAGAACTTGATTTATAGCTATTTGTCTAGCTAATTGGTCTGCTCTGACAAAATAATAACACTTTCCTAATTTCCCTGGGAGGGCCAAATTATTCTAGCCTAGAGTAGATCCCTAGATTAAACTCCCAAGGTACAAGGCAGCTTGGCTCAATACCTTCTTAAATACGCCAAAAAAGATGAAGCTTCAGAACCTGGAGATATTTCTAAGTTGTTAAGAGTTGAGAAAGAATAATGACTGGGGATTAAAGATGGCAGTATGAGAGGTGAGACAGAGGCTTCCTCCTAAAACCGCATATAATACAAAAATATAATTAATACAACTAATCCTGAAAAAGCAACAGGAAAGAGGACTGAGCCAGACTGCATACACCTGGACAAAAGAATAAATCTCACGGAACAGGGTAACCTACCAAAGCCATTGCCCAGTGGGACCCAAGCCCTTCCCCCACCCCAGCTCACCAGTGGGAGGAAGTGAAACAGAGCGGGGAGGGAGTGGAGGCCTGGGACTGCTGAACACCTAGCTCCAGAGATCTGCTCTGGGAGCACAAACCTACATTTCATGGTGCCTGCATGGTACTCTTGTGATTAGGGGGTTGGAAAGCTAAGACAGGCAGAATTGCTGAAGAGACTGAGATTCCAGCTGCTTGTGGAAAGCAAGGCTTCATATCTGGCTGCTCTGGTACAAAAGAAAGGCAGGCAGTCTGAGACACTTCCTAACAGTGAGAGGGCTGCTAAAGGGGCAAGGATTTCACAGAGCTTACCACTCAGGAGAAAAGACAGGTAGACAAAATTGTCCAGGTGCACTCTGCCCAGCAGGTTGGGAACTTCCATGATCTTCAGGCACTCTAGCTCCCTGGCTGGATACACAGCCCCAAGGACCCCCTCTGTGATTCGCAGCCTACTGCACCTCTCTCCCAGCTAGCCCCACCTGGCTTGCAAACCAGCAAACCCTACCCTGGGATTAGGCCAACCAGAGGGAAGATCCGTCTACAGCAACTACAAATGCAAAGCATAGAGGCTTATACCTGTGTTCTCAGCCCACTGGTTCAGGCAGTGGAGACAGGCATAGCAGCCGGGAAGCAGGAAACAGCTCTTTCCTCCCCCCAGCACCAATAACACTCCCCAGTGAACCCCGACATTGCTTCAGGGGCTGAGCAGCTCCAGAGTAGAGCTTCTGGACACTAGAGGGTGCCATACACAAATATGAAATGCCAAAAGAACCTGGTTCAAAGTAAAATTATGAATATAACTCCTGAGAAAGATTCAAATGACATCGACCTCATGAATCTTCCTGAAGGGGATTTCAACATAAAAATCATTAACATGCTAATGGAGGTACAAAAAATATTCAAGAACTCAGGAAAGAATTCCAGTCAGAGATTCAATCATTACGGAACACAGTATCAGAAATAAAACATAAAATGGAAAGTTTTAAAAGCAGACTAGAAATTGTGGAGGAGACAATGAATAAAATAGAAATAGAAATACAAAAAAGCTGAGGTGCAGAGAAAAAAAATTATCTCTAAGAATGAAAGAATATTGAGGGAACTGTGTGACCAATCCAAATGGAACAATATTCACAAAATAGGGGGACTAGAAGAAGAAGAAGAGAGAAAAAGGGATAGAAAGTGTTTTTGAGGAGTTAATTGTTGAAAACTTCCACAATCTGGGGAAAGAGATAGTTCCTCAGGCCAAGGAGGTGCACAGATCTCCCAACACAAGGGACCCAAGGAAGACAACACCAAGACATGTAGTAATTAAAATGGCAAAGATCAGGTATAAGGACAGACTATTAAAAGCAGCCAGAGAGAGAAATGAGATCACATACAAAGGAAAGCCCATCAGGCTAACAACATCAGACTTCTCAGCAGAAACCTTACAGGCCAGAAGGGAGTGGCATGATGTAGTTAATGCCATGAACCAGAAGGGCCTTGAACCAAGAATACTTTACCCAGCAAGATTATCATTTAAATTTGAAGGAAGGATTAAACAATTTCTAGATAAGCAGAGACTGAGTGAATTTACCTCCCACAAACCATCTCTACAGCCTATTTTGATGGGACTGCTATAGATGGAGGTGTTCCTAAGGTTTAATAGCTGTCACCAGAGGTAATAAAACCACAGTAAAGAAAGTAGAACAGCTAATTACTAAGTAAATGCACAATTAAATCAACTGTCCCCAAAGTCAATGAAGGGAAAGACAAAGAGTACACAATATGATACCTAATATATAAAGAATGGAGGAAGAAGAAAAAGGAGGAGAAAAAAGAACCTTTAGATTGTGTTTGTAATAGCATGTTAAGTGAGTTAAGTTAGACTCTTAATTGTAAGAAAGTTAACCTTGAACCTTTGCTAACCATGAATCGAAAGCCTGCAATGGCAATAAGTACATACCTATCGATAATCACCCTAAACATAAATGGTATGAATGCACCAATCAAAAGACATAGAGTCACTGAATGGATAAAAAAACAAGACCCATCTGTATCCTGCCTACAAGAGACACACTTGAAACCCAAAGACATACACAGACTGAAAGTGAAGGGATGATTTGACCCAGGAACTCCACTTCTCGGAATTTACCCTAAGAATGCGCAGCCCAATTAGAAAAAGACATATGTAACCCTATATTTATTGCAGCACTATTTACAATAGCCAAGAAATGGAAGCAACCTAAGTGTCCATCAGTAGATGAATGGATAAAGAAGATGTGGTACATATACACAATGGAATATTATTCAGCCATAAGAAGAAAATAAATCCTACCATTTGCAACAACATGGATGGACCTAGAGGGTATTATGCTCAGTGAAATAAGCCAGGCAGAGAAAGCCAAGTACCAAATGATTTCACTCATCTGTGAAGTATAAGAACAAAGGAAAAACTGAAGAAATAAAACAGCAGCAGGCTCACAGAACCCAAGAATGGACTAACAGTTACCAAAGGGAAAGGGACTGGGTAGGATGAGTGGGAAGGGAGGGATAAGGGGTCAGGGAAGAAAGAGAGCATTATAATTAGTATGTATAATACAGGGGAGGGCACAGGGAGGGCTGTGCAACAGAGAGAAGACAAGTAGTGATTCTACAGCATCTTACTATGCTGATGGACAGTGACAGTAATGGGGTTTGTGTGGGGGACTTGGTGATGGGGGAGTCTAGTAAACATAATATTCCTCATGTAATTATAGATTATACCAAAAAAAAAAAAAGTGAAGGGATGGAAAAAGATATTTCATGCAACTAATAGGGAAAAAAGGAGGAGTTGTAGTACTTGTATCAGAAAACATAAACTTCAAAACAAAAAAAGTCACAAAAGACAAAGAAGGACATTACATAATGATAGAGGGGTCAATTGAACAAGAAGATATAACCATTATAAATATCTATGCACCCAACACAGGAGCACCTACATATGTGAAACAAATACTAACAGAATTAAAAGGGAAAATAGAATGCAATGCATTCATTCTAGGACACTTCAACACTCCACTCACTCCAAAGGACAGATCCACCAGACAGAAAATAAGTAAGGAGACAGAGGCACTGAACAACACATTAGAACAGATGGATCTAACAGATATCTACAGAACTCTACAAACAAAAGCAGTACAATACACATTCTTCTCAAGTGCAAATGGAACATTTTCAAGAATAGAGCATATACCAGGCCAAAAAAAGAGCCTTGGTAAATTCAAAAAGATTGAAATTGCACCAACCACTTTCTCAGATCACAAAGGTATGAAAATAGAAATATATTATGCAAAGAAAATGAAAAATCCCACAAACACATGGAGGCTTCACAACATGCTCCTAAATAACCAATGGATCAACGACCAAATAAAAACAGTGATCAAGCAATATATGGAGACAAATGACAACAATAATTCAACACCACAAAATCTGTGGAACACAGTGAAGGCTGTGCTAAGAGGAAAGTACATTGCAATAAAGGCCTACCTCAGGAAAGAAGAACAATCCCATGTGAATGGTCTAAACTCATAATTAACGAAACTAGAAGAAGAAGAAAAAATGAGGCCCAAAGACAGTAGAAGGAGGGACATAATAAACATTAGAGCAAAATAAATAAAATTGAGAAGAATAAAACAATAGAAAGAATCAATGAAAGCAAGAGCTGGTTCTTTGAGAAAATAAACAAAATAGATAAACCTCTAGCCAGATTTATCAAGAAAAAAAGAGAGTCTACTCACATAAACAGAATCAGAAATGAGAAAGGAAAAATCACTATGAACACCACAGAAATACAAATAATTATGAGAGAATACTATGAAAAATTATATGCTAATAAACCAAAAAGAAATGGACAACTTTCTAGAACAATACAACCTTCCAAGGACGACCCAGAATGAAACAGAAAATCTGAACAGAATAATTATCAGCAATGAAATTGAACTGGTTATCAAAAACCTACCTAAGAAAAAAACTCCTGGCCCAGATGGCTTCACCACTGAATTTTATCAAACATTTAGTGAAGACCTAATACACATCCTCCTTAAAGTTTTGCAAAGAGTAGAAGAAGAGGGAATACTTCCAAACTCATCCTATGAGGCGAGCATCACTCTAATACCAAAAGCAGGCGAAAGCACCACAAAAAAAGAAAATTACACACCAATACCCCAATGAACATAGATGCAAACCTACTCAACAAAATATTAGCAAATCGAATTTAAAAATACATCAAAAAGATCATCCATCATGATCAAGTACAATTTATTCCAGGGATGCAAGAATGGTACAACATTTGAAAATCCATCAACATCATCCACCACATCAACAAAAAAAAGGACAAAAAACCCACATGATCATCTCCATACATGCAGAAAGAGTATTTGACAAAATGCAACATCCATTCATGATAAAAACTCTCAACAAAATGGGTATAGAGGGCAAGTACCTCAACATAATAAAGGCCATATGTGACAACCCACAGCCAACATTATACTTAACAGTGAGAAGCTGAAAGCTTTTCCTTTAAGATCAGGAACAAGACAAGGATGCCCACTCTCCCCACTTCTGTTCAACATAGTAATAGAGGCCCTAGCCATGGCAATCAGACAACACAAAGAAATAAAAGGCATCAAGATTGGCAAGGAAGAAGTTAAACTGTCCCTGTTTGCAGACATGATATTGTACATAAAAAACACTAAAGAATCCACTCCAAAACTACTAAATCTAATATCTGAATTCAACAAAGTTGCCAGATACAAAATTAATATGCAGAAATCTGTTGCATTCCTATATACTAACAATGAACTAGCAGAAAGAGAAATCAGGAAGACAATTCCTTTCACAGTTGCATCAAAATGAATAAAATACTTAGGAATAAACCTAACCAAGGAACTGAAAGACCTATACATGGAAAACTACAAGACACTCATGAGAGAAATTAAAGAAGATAACAATAAATGGAAACACATCCCGTGCTCATGGATAGGAAGAATTAATATTGTCAAAATCACCATCCTGACTAAAGCAATCTAGAAATTTAATTCAATTCCTATCAAAATACCAACAGCATTCATCAATGAACTAGATAAAATCGTTCTAAAATTCATATGGAACCACAAAAGACCCCAAATAGCCAAAGCAATCTTGAGAAGGAAGAATAAAGTGGGAGGGATCTTGCTCCCCCACAGTAATCAAGACAATTTGGTACTGGCACAAGAACAGAGCCACAGACAAGTGGAACAGAATAGAGTCTCCAAACATTAACCCAAACATATATGGTGAAATAATATACGATAAAGGAGCCATGGACATACAATGGGGAAATGACAGCCTCTTTAACAGCTGGTGTTGGCTAAACTGGACAGCTACATGCAAGAGAATGAAACTGGATCACTGTCAAACTCCATACACAAAAGTAAATTCGAAATGGATCAAAGACCTGAATGTAAACCATGAAACCATAAAACTCTTAGAAAAAAACATAGGCAAAAATCTCTTGGACATAAACATGAGTGACTTCTTCATGAACATATCTCCCTGGGCAAGGGAAACAAAAGCAAAAATGAACAAGTGGGACTATATCAAGCTGAAAATCTTCTGTACAGCAAAGGACACCATCAATAGAACAAAAAGGAACCCTACAGTATGGGAGAATATGTTCATAAATGACAGATCTGATAAAGGCTTGACATCCAAAATATATAAAGAGCTCATGCACCTCAACAAACAAAAAACAAATAATCCAATTAAAAAATGGGCAGAGGAACTGAACAGACAGTTCTCCAAAGAAGAAATTCAGATGGCCAACAGACACATGAAAAAATGCTCTGCATTGCTAGTTATCAGAGAAATGCAAATTAAAACCACAATGAGATATCACCTCACACCAGTAAGGGTGGCTACCATCCAAAAGACAAAAACAAATGTTGGTGAGGTTGTGGGGAAAGGGGAACCCTCCTACACTGCTGGTGGGAATGCAAACTAGTTCAACCATTGTGGAAAGCAGTGTGGAGTTTCCTCAAAAAGCTCAAAATAGAAATACCATTTAACCCAGGAATTCCACTTCTAGGAATTTACCCTAAGAATGCAGCAGCCCAGTTTGAAAAAGACAGATGCACCCCTATGTTTATTGCAGCACTACTTACAATAGCCAAGAAATGGAATCAACATAAGTGTCCATCAGTAGATGAATGGATAAAGAAGATGTGGTACATATACACAATAGAATACTATTCAGCCATAAGAAGAGGGCAATTCCTACCATTTGCAGCAATATGGATGGAGCTAGAGGGTATTATACTCAGTGAAATAAGCCAGGTGGAGAAAGACAAGTACCAAATGATTTCCCTCATCTGTGGAGTATAAGAACAAAAGAAAAACTGAAGGAACAAAACAGCAGCAGACTCACAAAACCCAAGAAGGTATAACAGTTACCAAACGGAAAGGGACTGGGGAGGATGGGTGGGAAGGGAGGGAGAAGGGGGGGAAGAAGAAAGGGGGCCTTACGATTAGCATGTATAATGTGAGGGGGGTACGGGAAGGGCTGTGCAACACAGAGAAGACAAGTAGTGATTCTACAGCATCTTACTACACTGATGGACAGTGACTGTAATGGGTGTGTGTGGGGGACTTGGTGAAGGGGGGAGTCTAGTGAACATAATGTTCCTCATGTAATTGTAGATTAATGATTCCAAAATAAAAAACTAAAGAAAAAGAAAAAACTCAAAATAGAAATACCATTTGACCCCAGAATTCCACTCCTTGGAATATCCCCAAAGTATACAACTTCTCAGATTCAAAAAGACATATGCACTCCTATGTTTATCGCAGCACGTTTTACAATAGCCAAGATAGGGAAGCAACCTAAGTGTCCATCAGTAGATGAATGGATAAAGAATAGGTGGTACATATACACAATAGAATACTATTCAGCCATAAGAAAGAAACAAATCCTACCATTTGCAACAACATGGATGGAGCTGGAGGACATTATGCTCAGTGAAATAAGCCAGGTGGAGAAAGACAAGTGCCAAATGATTTCCCTGATTCATGGAGTATAACAATGAAGCAAAACTGAAGGAACAAAATAGCAGCAGATTCACAGACTCCAAGAAGGGACTAGTGGTTACCAAAAGGGAGGAATGTGGGAGGGCGGGTGGGGAGGGAGGGAGAAGGGGATTGAGGGGTATTATGTTTAGTACACATGGTGTGGGGGGTCACGGGGAGAACAGTGTAGCATACAGGAGGCAAATAGTGAATCTGTGGCATCTCCCTACACTGATGGACAGTGACGGCATTGGGGTATGGGTGAGGAATTGATAATATGGGTAAATGTAGTAACCACAGTGTTTTTCATGTGAAACCTTCATATATCTATAATTCCTTAATAAAAAATGTAAAAAAAATAAGAGTTGAGACACACAGGATTATCAGGCTCCTGGAGAGATTTTATTTACATAGCAAAGAGCTGGAGTTTGGATTTAGGCCATTAGGTTTCCAAGGAGATCCTTGGAGGTGGAGTGGAAGATAACTTTCTCCTCCCTCTTTATAAGTAGAGAAAAATTCGTTTTCCTTGTCTCTCATCTATGCAATGCCTAGGTATTTATGTTGGAAACTTCCAATAGGCTCTCATTTATTCACCTGGGGTAGGACGTGAGTTAATAGAGTGATGACATGCTTATTATTAAGAAATCTTTTTTTGACCCAGAACACCTCATTTACACATTCAAGATAAAATTAACAAAGATAAGTATTAAAAACCTAACAGTAACCATGGCTCAAGAATAAGGACAAGCACTCTTGGAATGAGTGGAAACAGAAGTTCCCAGCAATGAAACAGAAGGTACAAAAATAAAAAAAAAGAACTGAATGACATAAAAGAAGGTAGAAAAGGAGATATGGAGGGAATGAAAAAGAGAAAAGGCATAAAGAAAACTAATAATATTTAGGCATAAATACAAATATATAAATGCTTCATTTAAATGTAAATGGTCTAAAAATAGCATTTAAAACAGAGATGGTCAGAATGGATAAAAATAAAAACAAAACCACACTGCAGGCTATTTGTAAGTCCACAAGGAACAAAATGATCCAGACAGATTAAAAATGAAAGGATGGAAAAAGATAAATGGTTCAACCACTTTTCAAAAAAGATTTGTAATGGATCTATCAATACCACACAGAGCCAACTTTAGAAGAAGGAAAATCACCATAGATTTTTTAAAAATCAATATGTAAAAACAATAATATATTGTAACCAAGTGAGGTTTATCCCAGCAATGCAAGGCTGAACAGCTGAAAATTAATCAACATAATTCAACATATTAACATTCTTAAAAGAAAAGCCGCATGGCCATATCAATAGAAGCAAGGAAGCATTTGACAAAATTCAACATTCACTCCAGATTTAAAAAAAAAAAACCTCATAAAATAAGGAATGGCAGGAAACATCCTCATCTAATAAAGGACATCTACAGAAACACCTACAAGGTAAAAGCATTCTTAATGGTAAGATACTGAATGCTTTTACCCTAAGATCAGGGACAAGACAAGGGTATCTGCTCTCAGCACTCTTATTCAATATCATACTGGAAGTTCTAGCCAGTTCAAGAAGGTGTGAAAAAGAAATAGAAGACATTCCGATTAGAAAGAAAGCAAAAAAAGTATCTCTATTCACAGACATGATTGTCTACATAGGAAATTTCAAGGAATCCACACATTAAGTATCAGTTCATAAAAGGTCAATAGTATTTCTACCCACTAGCAATGAAAATGTGGAAACTAATGTTTTTTAAAAATCTATTTTCAATAGCTAAAAAATTAAACACTTAGGTATAAGCCTAACAAAAAATGTTCAGAATCTTTTTACTAAAAATTAGAAAACATCAATGAAACATATCCAAATTACCTAAATAAATGGAGATGTGACATAAAAAGTTCATGGATTGGAAATTCACTATAGTTCAGATATCAATTTTTCCCAAATGAATTTATAGATTTATCACAGCCCAATTAAAGTCCATGCAGGATTTATTGTAAGTTTAGTATAGCTCATTCTAAAATATATATGGAAAGGTAAAGGAACTACAATATCCAAAACAATTTTGAAAATGAAATGCAAATGTGCATAGCATTTTACTTTAAGACATTCTATAAAACTACAGTATTAAGTCAGAATAGAATTGGTAATAAGACAAACATAGAGATCATTGAAACAGAAGAGATACCCTAGAAATAGACCCACTCAGATATTATCAACCAACTTTTCACAAGTGTGCAAAGGAATTCAATGGAGAGAGGGCAGTCTCTGCAACATATTGGCTGGAAAAATTGGCACCCATATTAAAAAAAAAAAAAAGTCCTCAACCTACATCTTACACCATATACAAAAAAAATAAGTCAAAATGCAAATGTAAACTGATATAAAATATAAAACAATAAACTAAATGTAAAAAAAAACAATAAAATTCTCAGGTAAAAACAAAGGAGAAAATATTTATGACCTTGAGTCAGGTAAGAGATCTTAGGTATGTCAAAATCATGATCTGTAAAAGAAAACAACTGTGAACTGGATTTCATCAACATGAAAAAGTTTTCTGCTCTGTTAAGGACAGCTTTAAGAGAATAAAAAGACCAGCCACAACCTGAAAGATA
Source organism: Manis pentadactyla (assembly GCF_030020395.1). Taxonomy (NCBI): domain Eukaryota; kingdom Metazoa; phylum Chordata; class Mammalia; order Pholidota; family Manidae; genus Manis; species Manis pentadactyla. The sequence goes on along the minus strand of NC_080028.1, from coordinate 113,736,306 downwards.
ATATTTGCAAATCACAGATCAGAATAAGGAATTGTATCCAGAATATCTAAAAAACTCTCAAAACTAAACAATAAATAAACAACCCAAATTTTTAAAGGGCAAATTTTAAAAGATATTTTACCAAAGAAGACCTATGGATGACAAATAAACACATGAAAGATGCCTAGTGTCATTCATCATTAGAGAAAAGCATATTAAATCACAATGAGATATGATTACACACCTATTAGAATGGTTTAGAGGAAGAATGGGAAGAAATAGATAACTCAAACACTTCTTGTGGGAATATAAAATGACATGGCCACTCTGGGAAACAGTCTGAGAAGTTCTTATCAACCTAAGCATACACTTACCATATAACCCAAGAAACTAATTATAGGTATTTATCCTAGAGAAATGAAAACTAATTTTTGCACAAAAACCTGTTGGTAAATATATAATTCAACATTATTTATAACTGTCCCAAACTGGAAATAATACAAGTATCCTTTAATATGTACATGCATACAGAAACTGGTTTGTACATTCACACTATAGAATACTACACAGCAATGTAAAAGGAAAAATTATTGATATATGCAACAATATGGATGGATCTCAATGTATATTTAAGTGAAATAACCCAGTCTCAGAAGAACACATGATGTGTTAATACCATTTATATGACATTCCAGAGAAGGCAAAAACATGGGAAGAGAGAAAAATCAGTAGTTACCACAGGTTTTGGATGGAGAGGGTCAGAGTACAAAAATGCTGTTATGAGGGAATTCTCTGGCAATGTTCACATTTTTCTGTTTTCTGTTTGTGGTGATGGTTACAAAAATCTATGCAAGTATAAAAACAGTATTGTACAGCAGAAAAGTGGATTTTACTCTATGTAAATGTGAAAAATGAAAAAAGGTTTTAAAAACTCTTCTAAAGACTTTAACTTACATTGGAAAAAAAATTCTCAGGATTTAAAGAGTACAATAAAATGTTTAAATTGCAGAACACTTAAAATCTATATGCAAACCTGGCTTATTAACCAGGAAAAGAACTAAAAAACTAGAGGCAATCAAGTAGCAAGAATTAAGAAGCCAATGTCTATAGGCTCCTCCATAAAAAATAAATGTATGTAAGTGCTTAAAATTCCTCACTACCACCCAGGCATGGATGGGAGAGTGTGGAGAACAAGATTTACTTGAAGAGTGAGGTGAAAGACACTGGAGTAAACTAGTGTCTGCCTCGAATGAAGGGTATGGTAATTTGCCCAGTGCAATGACAACCTTGATATTTGCAGTTCTGTTCAGCTCTCTTCCTAAATACTACCTGGAATAGAAGACCAATATTCATCAATACCTCTTCAATGGCACCTGCAGAAATCCTGTGACCTGCAACATTGATTACATCATCAACTCGAGACATAACATACAAATAGCCTTCTTCATCCATATAACCAGCATCCATGGTGTCATAGTATCCCTAAAATAAGAATAAATAATGTCTAATTAGCATGTATCATTAGGTAATACAATCATCATTTTAAGCTTGGCATAATATAAAATGTGATAGAAATGGATTTATTGTGTGCATTGACTTTTTTTCTAGGCTATGGGATTAAATTCCTTCTGATTTTGATAGCTGACTACAACCTCTTTGCTCCTCTAACCACCAGTAATAAATTGAAATGTTCTTATATGTGTTCAAGTTAAAAGTTTGAACCTTGAGTTGTAAAGTTTATGGACCTAATTTATTTCTTTTAATGGAGAAGTAATAGCTCAATATTTCCAATACACTTTGGTTTTGCAAAGTAATTCTTTGATAGATTTCTTTAACTGTATTAATTTTTAAAAGCCTTAAAGTTCTATATGAATAATATAAAACAGAGCACTAGTTTATTAACATGAATTTGGATTGGACTCCAGCTTCAGTGAAATATAATTGTAAGCATGAAATTAAATTTTTAATAAACTGAAAGTAGCAGCCCATGTTCACTGGCCCAGGAGTCACATGGAATGAAGAATCAAGAATAAGAAGTAGAATCAAATAAATATTACCTCTTCTAATGTTTCTGAGTTATCTTTGTTTATGAGTGTGGGCTTTATGACCAATCCAGGTGAGTCACTATTTGTGTTTCTTAATCTTCCTGAGATGCCATGTGATAGAATCCAGACCTGAGCACCGCCTTTTGAATAAGCCCACCCCCTATCTCAGGGAGACCTAGGTGTCATCTTACCCAGGCTGTAAGCATCCTCCAGAGGACACGTCAGCAAGCCACAAGCCCACCTTTCCCTGACGCCTCCCCTAAAGAGCCCATCAAAAACCCCAGCCACAAAAAGCCTCTTTTCCTGTTAGAGACCCTTTTTTCCCTTTGTTCTGCTGGCCAAAACAAAGAGGTCCCTCTCAAGTTTAGCAATAAACCTGCTTGGACTGTTGAGTTCGCATCCCTTCTTTGCCTTTCATCAATCCCCTCTTTTTCCTGTCACCGTGTGTTCATCTGTTAAATGGGGGTAATGAACTACACCGTATAAGGCTTCTGTAAAGCATAAATGACATGGTGAATATCAAGTAAAGAGGGCAGTCCCTCTTGCAGCATGAGCCCTCAGTAAATGGCACTGTCACTGTTGCCATTACTGTTAGAGAGACAATCTAGAGAGCGGCTAAAGAGCATGGACTCTGGAGTCAGACTACATGGGTTCGAATGTCAGCTCCATCATTTCTAAGCTATGGGCAAGTTACTCAACTCTGCCCTTTGATGAGAAGTTTGAGGTCAGGGTAACAAGGCATAGTATAGAGTCACTGCATAAAGTCAATCCTAAACTGGGGCTTTGAAGGAGCTCTCAGTGTTAAAGACGATCATGTGAAGACCACATGCACATATTATTTGCCATTGACAAGTTGTAATTAATCCTGCCAGTACTCTGATGATTTAACTGTGGCCCATTAAGCAGATAGATTGGGCTGACTAGAGTCAGGCATACTGACAAATCTTCCCTTCCACACTCCCTGGGCGGCATGTTTAATTTTAGCTACGGAGGTCATTCAACTCAGTCTTTTCCTCAAGGCAGCTATTTTAATTTCTGTCATTTGTCTTGTTGATGAGGTTAGCTGTCCTTCACTCACGAATAATAAAGATAAAATGCTAAATACTTAAGACTAATTTTTTTAATGAAATTCTGTCATTCATTTTTTTTTTTACTTGGTACATAATGAGGACCAAGGTCTCTCTCAAAGAAAGAAAAAGGACAGCAAAAAGAAGATGGGGGGAGCAGATGTGCATTATCAAAAAAGCTCTGTTACAGACACAAACACATGGTGTGGCATGGAGTGACAAGCAAATGACAAAATCGAAAACAGGAAGTCACTTCATTATTCGGGGCACTGGAACTTGGGCTCTGGGCACCCTGTCTCTATCTGTATTTTAAATAGAATTTTAAAGAAAAAGCTAAGATAACATTCAGTAGAGAGCGTCAAAAATAGGAAAAGGAATGGAAAAATACCAATTCAGGGCAAGAATATTGCTCATATAAGCAGGGATAGAGGAGATTAAGGGGTCCTAGTGACAGTGTAAATTCTGATCAGGTGCTCCCAGTCTCAGTAGAGGAACTCAAGGGGAGGAATAATATAAAAAGTCGAAAAAATGTTTTAATTTAATGACAACAAAAAAAAAATCCTGATATTGGGTGCTGTTAAATTCCAGGAAAATCTGCTAAGAGAAACTGAGAAATTTCTGTGTTCAGAGACTAATAAAAATAAATACAAAGATGACTTATTTAGACGAGTGTGGTGTTGGCGTTCTTGTTCCTGAGATCTAGACACAGGTCTAGATAACCTTTCAAAGTTGCTTTGTTATCTGTGATTCTGGGATCAAACTGATCAACTTAATTGTAAAGAACTACAGAGAAGTACTTAAAAAAGGTTAAAAAAAAAAGTATGATAAAGTTCTTACAGGAAACTTCTCAAAGTATAAATGCTTGAATGCTTCCTGATTCTTCCAGAGTCCTGAAAAAGCCCCAGGTGGTAATGGCAACCTTATATAAAAACAGAACAGTTAGAATTATGATGAAAGTGGGGATAAAGACAGATTGACTAGAATAGCTTTCCAGTGTGATGGACAATTGCATTTCAAATCCCATGTTAAAGTGCAACTCCTAAATCTACCCGACAGATCCTGTCAACTGAAGCGCAAGTAGCAGACCATGACATAGAGTCACTGAGGGGCACAACTGTAGCTTCTGGAAAGGGTGCAAAATGTACACACTATTGACATTCAAATACTGATTAGCAACAGTCATTTTTCAATAAAAAGCACGACATTCTGCAAAAAGGGACCCAAAAAATTCATCAGCAAATTACTTTTTAGGAGAAATATCCTTCCACCTTAGGCAGGTTAAGTTCGTTATTTTTGAAGTACCAAGGTACCAACTGCTACCTTGGCCTGTCTACGTAATGGAATGCTCCAATGCAGCACCCCATGGACGATCCTACCTTCACAATCAATCTGCCTCCCCCACCTGGCAATTCCTTCTCACTGCTACCTCTTCTATTCTTCCTTTTCATGACATCCCAACCCATGAGATTTCTCACTCCTATGAACACATGGAGCCACTTCATGCAGGTTTAATGATGGAACAGTATTTGTAACAGCATCTCTATAGTTTTATTACAGATTACAAGATGTTCGATATACATTTTATGTAATTATGTAAGGTCCAGAAATGCAGACCTCCTTAAAAAGTATGCCTAGCAAGGGAGGACCCCTAGACGTGGCTAGACGTGGTGGATATGGACAACCACGACTGGGTGGCCGATCTCACTTTGTAACAGCATTTTCTTGCTGACAGAATGTGTGAATACAACACAGGAAGGAGAAATTCAAGGCCAAACACCATTGCTAAGGAAGGAAAAAAGAAAGGCAGTTGAACAAAAACAGCAAAAACAAACAAAATCAAAGATGTATGAGAAATAGGAGAAACTCCTATTTTAGGAGCCACCAGATTAAGTTTTAATAATGACTGAGTATTCAACATGGTCAAATGAAGGGCAAATTTTGTTTGAAAGTGAATCCAACAGAGGACCTAATTTAGTAAGGGCCATATAATGGTCTTGATGAAAAGCAGAAGAGAGGTTTACAGAATTGGAAGTATTTGTGATTTTTATACATATATACATACATACATACACACACACACATACACATATATAAAAAGTGTGATTATATATATATACATATATATATATGTATATGAAATAAAACATGTGAGACTAGAGGCAATAAGCCCTAGAAAGCAGTTAGGTATATATGAGCCAGAGCAGAATTTTTTTTTGCAGAACTCCAAAAGAATCCTTCTCTTGCTAATATCCTAATGATTATTCTAGATTAAATTAGATTAAATGTAGTTCTTCTCTGTGGAATAGTGGGTGCGCTGCGGCTTTCTCTGAAGTTATAGAAAAAGAAAACTTTTTTTCTGTAGTTACAGTAACATACAAATACATAAATACATTGGCCTGGCAGGAAGGAGGGAAAGACATGAAAATGCTAAGAAATATGCTGGTCAGAGAATGTACTTATCCTGCAAATCTAAGATAAAACATTACCACCCCATGACACCTTTCCCAATTCTCCCAAGCAGAGCGAAAGGAGTTTTGTTACAACCCATCCAGTTGCGAATCAGAAGGTTGGGAAACGCCCTTTCCAAAGGGACCCCCCTAAGAGGACGAGGGGCGCCCGCGCATGCGCGTGGAGTAGTGAAGAGGGGGATCAGCGTGCTGACAAACCCTTAGGTAGCTAAGAAAGGAAGAGAATGTCCTTCACCAGAGATGGTAACACATTCCTGGCCAATATGAAGTGTAAAACTCCTAGATGCCTCCAATCCCACGGAGGATGGTCAATTTTCACGGTTCCCTCAGGAATCCCCATGGTAACAGAAAGAGAGGACATAATTCCTGTTCCCTAGAGAATTCTGGAATTAGTTCCCAATTATGCACTCCCAGTATTTTCTATGGGGTATTAGGCTTTACTTGGGATTTTCCCATTTACTTGGGATATTCAAAAAGAATAAAACACCTAGGAATAAACCTAACCTAGGAAGTGAAAGACCTATACCCTGAAAACTACAAGACACTCTTCAGAGAAATTAAAGAGGTCACTAACAAATGGAAACTCATCCCATGCTCGTGGCTAGGAAGAATTAATATCGTCAAAGTGGCCATCCTGCCCAAAGCAATATACAGATTCGATGCCATCCCTATCAAATTACCAACAGCATTCTTCAACAAACTGGAACAAATAGTTCAGTTGAAACTCCCCCAAAAAAGTCTGATTAGGCCATAATTTCTTTCTCTCTGGGCAGACAAAAGATAGGGTAATAAATAAGAGTTCTAGCTATGAAATTATTAATGATGTTTAGACCCCCCGTGTCTAAAATGAGGATAATAACTGCCCCACCTCACAGTGTTGTTGTAAAGGCTAATAAAAGACCATACCAAAATCTGTGTATGAGAAAAGGTACAGGATGACGACTGTGTGACATTCTTGGTTTTCCTCGGAGCACACACGAGTGAGAAGAAAGCTGTCCCGACCATTTCCCAGGACGGCAGCTGAGTGACTCAGTCACTCCTGCAAGGCCGTAAAGATGTGAACAAACACCATTAAAGACCAAGGGCTCGGTACTTGGAGGCTGAGAGACTGTCAGGCGCCAGCGTAAAAGCCACCAGACAATGGCCACACTCGCTCACGTCCCATCACTGCCTGCAGGGCACAGGCCCACGGGACACCGTGAGTGGCCGTTCAAGAGCAGCAACAGGAAATGGTCAGAGAAAAATGTACGCTCATGAGAAAGGCCTTTCGTTTCATTTCGTTTGTTTTTTTTTTTTTTTTAGAAAACCGAATACTGTGGAAAAAGATTTATTACTCTGTCTAGGTTAGCAGCCAATAAACTATTGCCTACTTGTTACAGTAGCCAGAGACCTCTGGCTTTAATAACAGCACTGTGGTCCCCAGAAAGGCAATTTCTCTAATAATTTCCTTTCATGCTCTGCTCTTTGTTGCCTGGAAATTTCTGACTCATAGTTTTGTTTCTGCACATTAGAGCTCTGGATGTAATTGCAGGAGAACCTCCTAAAATTCATGAACATTTTGTATTCATAGCAATTCAGATACTATAACCTTCCCACTAAATAAACTGCCTAGGGTAAACAGTTTCAAAATCAAAGGAATTTTCTAACATCCATGCAGACATGTAAGTTTTCTCTTCTACTAAAAAGATAAACCCTATGAAAGCAAGGAATCTACAAAACCTATGGGATTCATGCTTATTATACCCTAGGGTCTACAGTAGTTTAAGAATTACTAAAATGTCTACCTCCCAGTTCAAGATGCTCAGAAAGGCAAAGCAGTGATTTCTACAAAGCTTTAACAAAAGAGGTGAAAAAAACCACAGTGGGTCAAAACGTTTCTTCAAAATTTGCATATAACACTGTTTCTGATTTGGGGGTGAATCATCTTAATATGATAAAGTGAATCATTACACTTACTTATCTTGTAATGGATGGAAATACAATCCTAGCTCCAGATTTTAAAGAAACTGCCAAAGATAGTTTCCAATGTTATTTATACTGTTCATAACAGATTTTATAGTGAAACAAAGAGCTATACCCATACTTACAAAAAAAATAAAAAAACAAGTCTGGGATTAAAACCATAGGAATCATCAATTTTTTAATTGACTTCATAATAGTTTGAGCTCCATACATTTCAAATTCTCCATGAAGAGTCTTCCCTCTATTCTTATAGTAATTATATTATGAGTATAATTAATGAACATAAATTGCATTAAGGAATACTACTTTTCAAAGAATATTCCACTTTGTTATTATACAAAGTAATAAAGAAAAGCATGGGCATGAATAATCAAGGAGAATGGACATGTGTCTCTTTGACCAGGGATCACTCCTAGTGGTGGCTCTGACGCCAGGCTCAGTTTGAAGTCCCTCATGGACCCTAGTCACTCTTATTACTGGTGGCCTCACCCAATATTCCTCCAAAGATAATAAAACATAACAATACACCATCTAACCTAGAATATTTCCTGAAAGAAAAGTTAAAATTTTGTTTTTAAAATGATTTGGCAAGAAGCCACACATTTAATTTACCATTCATTATTTTGTTTCTTGGCAATCACTGTACATATTCAGGAATCATGGGAAGTGAGAAAATACAACCTAAATAAAATGAAAAACTTATGAAGACTAAATTTACAGTGAAGTTATTATGGTGTTAATTTTATAGCTATTTAATTAAATGTGTTCACTTTCATGATAAATCTCTCAAGTTTGGGGGTCAATATATTTCTTAAAAGCTAGAATCTCAGGTATTTCATAGACCCTGAACACCATCCATGTATAATCCCTAATCAAACACCTTTTACAGGCCACCAAGTTGTTTTAGGGGCCCACCTGGCTGATCTCTGGAAAGGACCTTATCTAGTTTCACTGTTAACTTTAGGGAGGAATCAGAGTCCATTGCATAGCATAATATATTGTATCCTAAAATAATTTATATAGAAATCTCAGAATCACAGACCTGTACAATAAATACCTTGTTTAGGAATACAGAGAGAAAAACATCATTTGAATTGGTAACTATCTAAACCACAGAATGCTTTATGGCAACTGCTACTTCCTAAGATTTTGAAGTAACATTAATGGCTACAAGAAAAATATAACTTATGTGCGCTATTACTACATTTTATTATTTTTGAACGGATATAGGGCAATGCTATTAATGATTACAGTGACAAAATGCACCAAATGCCACCTCTAGGACCTTACAGGAGTTGTTTTATGAAATAGATGACTCACTTAGAGTTAGGAAGTTATGTAAAAAGGTTATATAAAAAAAAGACACTATATCATCCACCACATAAACAAAAAGAAGGACAAAAACCACATGATCATCTCCATAGATGCTGAAAAAACATTCGACAAAATTCAACCTCCATTCATGATAAAAACTCTCTCAACAAAATGGGTATAGAGGGCAAGTACCGCAACATAATAAAGGCCATCTATGATAAACCCACAGCTAACATCATACTGAACAGCAAGAGGCTGGAAGCTTTTCCTCTGAGATCAGGAACAAGACAGGGATACCCACTCTCCCCACTATTATTTAACATAGTACTGGAGGTCCTAGCCACGGCAATTAGACAAAACAAAGAAATACAAGGAATCCAGATTGGTAAAGAAGAACTTAAACTGTCACTATTTGCAGATGACATGATATTGTACATAAAAAAACCTAAAGACTCCACTCCAAAACTACTAGAACTGATATCAGAATACAGCAAAGTTGCAGGATACAAAATTAACACACAGAAATTTATGGCTTTCCTATACACTAACAATGAACCAATAAAAAGAGAAATCAGGAAAACAACTCCATTCACAATTGCATCAAAAAGAATAAAATACCTAGGATTAAACCTAACCAAAGAAGTGAAAGACCTATACCCTGGAAACTATGACACTCAAGAGAAATTAAAGAGGACACTAGCAAATAGAAACTCATCTCATGCTCTTGGCTAGGAAGAATTAATATTGTCAAAATGGCCATCCTGCCCAAAGCAATATACAGATTTGATGCAATCCCTATCAAATTACCAGCAACATTCTTCAACAAACTGAAACAAATAGTTCAAAAATTCATATGGAAACACCAAAGACCCTGAATAGCCAAAGCAATCCTGAGAAGGAAGAATAAAGTGGGGGGGTATCTCACTCCCCAACTTCAAGCTCTACTACAAAGCCACAGTAATCAAGACAATTTGGTACTGGCACAAGAACAGAGCCACAGACCAGTGGAACAGATTAGAGACTCCAGACATTAATCCAAACATATATGGTCAATTAATATATGATAAAGGAGCCATGGACATACAGTGGGGAAATGACAGTCTCTTCAACAGATGGTGCTGGCAAAACTGGACAGCTACATGCAAGAGAATGAAACTGGATCACTGTCTAACCCTATACACAAAAGTAAATTCGAAATGGATCAAAGACCTGAATGTAAGTCATGAAACCATAAAATTCTTAGAAAAAACAATAGGCAAAAATCTCTTGGACATAAACATGAGCAACTTCTTCATGAACATAACTCCCTGGGCAAGGGAAACAAAAGCAAAAATGAATAAGTGGGACTATATTAAGCTGAAAAGCTTCTGTACAGCAAAGGACACCATCAATAGAACAAAAAGGTACCCTACAGTATGGGAGAATATATTTGTAAATGACAGATCCAATAAAGGCTTGACATCCAAAATATATAAAGAGCTCACGCACCTCAACAAACAAAAAACAAATAATCCAATTAAAAAATGGGCAGCGGAGCTGAACAGACAGTTCTCCAAAGAAGAAATTCAGATGGACAACAGACACATGAAAAGATGCTCCACATTGCTAGTTATCAGAGAAATGCAAATTAAAACCACAATGAGATATCACCTCACACCATTAAGGATCACCACCATCCAAAAGACAAAAACAAATGTTGGCGAGGTTGTGGAGAAAGAGGAACCCTCCTACACTGCTGGTGGGAATGCAAACTAGTTCAACCATTGTGGAAAGCAGCGTGGAGTTTCCTCAAAAAGCTCAAAATAGAAATACCATTTAACCCAGGAATTCCACTTCTAGGAATTTACCCTAAGAATGCAGCAGCCCAGTTTGAAAAAGACAGATGCACCCCTATGTTTATCGCAACACTATTTACAATAGCCAAGATATGGAAGCAACCTAAGTGTCCATCAGTAGATGAATGGATAAAGAAGATGTGGTACATATACACAATGGAATATTATTCAGTCATGAGAAGAAAACAAATCCTACCATTTGCAACAACATGGATGGACCTAGAGGGTATTATGCTCAGTGAAATAAGCCAGGCAGAGAAAGACAAATGCCAAATGATTTCACTCATATGTGGAGTATAAGAACAAAGAAAAACTGAAGGAACAAAACAGCAGCAAAATCATAGAACCCAAGAATGGACTAACAGTTACCAAAGGGAAAGGGACTGGGGAGAATGGGAGGGAAGGGAGGGATAAGGGTGGGGAAAAGAAAGGGGATATTACGATTAGCATGTATAATGTGGGGTGGGCATGGGGAGGGCTGTGAAACACAGAGAAGACAAGTAGTGATTCTACAACATCTTACTACTCTGATGGACAGTGACTGATGGGGTTTGTTGGGGGGGACTTGGTGAAGGGGGTCCCTAGTAAACATAATGTTCTTCATGTAATTGTAGATTAATGATAACAAAAGGAAAAAGAAAAAAAAATACACTGTTACGGTGCTCTCAAAAACCATGTGTTTCCCTAGACAAGTTAAATATCCATCCATCCTCTTGTTCAGATTATTACTTCCTGTAGCTAGCCCTTCCCCCATAACTAATGTTTTTCCTCTAAGAGGTCAGATTTTAACCAACTCTAGATTAATATGGTTTCTGACTCAAAAAATATGAATACCAATGGTATATTCAATATTTAATGTTTCCATCTTGCCAACAACATGTCTTAAAATTTAAACTTTAATAAAAACATAATATAGTGTTTATGTTTATATATTTACTGATAACGTGAGAAACTGAGAGTGATTGTATCATAACATATTCTTCCTCTATGAGCTTTTTGTAAGCTTAAAGTATTTCTACTGAAGAAATACATTATTTTTTAAATTTGTTTTTCACTTAATTTTCAGAGTTTAAAATGTATTAACCTGAGGCAATCTTGTACCAATCTGAGAATGCCAAGTTATAAATATTCTTTTAAATACTTGGAAAAATAAAAAAGAAAGAAATCCTTTCATTTGCAACAACATGTATGGTCCTAGAGGGTATTATGCTAAGTGAAACAAGCCAGGTAGAGAAAAACAAATACCATAGGATTTCACTTATTTGTGGAATATAAAAACAAAACAAAACAAAATGAACAAAATAGAAGTAGATTCATAGACACTGAGAAGTGACAGGTGGTTACCATGGGGGAGGGGGATAAAGGGGCACAAAAATTCTCAGTCATAATATATGTTGGTCACAGGGTATGTGGTATATAGCATGTATATGTATATGGTAGTACAGCATGGAGAATATAGCCAATGATTCTTTAACATCTTCCTATGTTGACAGATAGTAACTATACTAGTTGGGGTGAGTACGATTTTGTAAAATGGGTAACTGCTGAACCATTGTGTTGTATGCTTGAAACCAATATAAGATTGCATATCAAGTATACCTCAATAAAAATTTAAAAATAAATAACTAAATAATTGGGAAAACAAATCTTTAAGGCTTGACATACAATGTTCTTTATTTACAGCATCTCATTCTGCCACGTTCTCCTACTTAAACCATATCAGTAAAGATGCCAATATCATGCTAATCAGAGGCAGTAAAGCAACCTGTGTCATTAAAATGTCATGCTGTGGCCTGCCAACCTAACCAATTTCCATTTCAGTTCCCACTAACATATCATTTTCAAAGTACTGATTTAATCAAAAATAAATTTGAATATTCTCACTTCAAAGCTTGGTACTTTTGCCTGTCAAATGAATGGTACCGTTAGCAAGAAATTGTGGTACTTGATGAGACAGGGATTTTGTTATGATACTATTTGACCCAGTAAATACATTTTTAGAAATCTATTCACTAGTATAATAATTATCTGAAAAGGAGAAAAGACAACACAAAGAAGATGTTCAGCACAGTATTATTTATAATCACAAGTATGCCAGAAAGACTAAGAGGACTAGAATGGAGAGAAAAATCTAAGAGCCAGAATAAAAGTTAAAAATGTCCATGAGATAAGACGTAGGAAAAAACCCCAACAAACTGAATTGTTTCAACAATCTAAAATGCTTGTCAAAAAGTGGAAAGTTTTATATATATTACAAAATAATCAGTATATCACTGAAGGCTGGCAGTGTGGAAACTTTAGTTTATATTTTTGGTATTTAAATTACTTCTGTATCTATACATTACTTACATAATCAGAAAAAAGTTATTAAAGAGATGCAAGACTAACCATTTAAAAAATTGTATCTAAACATGTTCTACTTTATGGGACTTCCATTTTAAACTATAAGAGTTGACACTGTGTATTTTCAAACAATATCAAGCTTATTCTGTAACCTCTCTACTAGTAATATCACTGCAACTACTCCATTTTTTTTCTTAATATTATATACGAATTCTTGCGCTTTGAAATAGTGTTACAAATTTTGCTTACTTAACCACAATATTTCCTAAACACCGAGCCTTCAGTTTTTGCATGTTGTCATCCAATATCATAACTGCAAAGTAAAATATAAATAAATAAATAAAATGCATAACCTCAAAGCTTTAATGTTTCCACATATTCTATATTCAACTCCCCCAAACACATCTCACAAAAAATATGAAGAGCTTTTGATTCCTGACAAGATCATGAGTTTTCATTCAGAATCTCCCTTAAGTAAAGATATCATATTTTAAACATGCTGATCATTTCATAACCTATGTTTATATCCATTTAAACACATTCTTGTATTTTATAAAAAACAAAAATATGTTTGGCTTTTCAAAAGTTAAAGGAACATAGTTTTAATATACACTAAAAAAAGACTTCAAATAATAAAATTAAAGTATTTAAAAGCTTTGTCAAATCACTATGTTGTACACCTGAAACCACTATAATATTGCATATCAACTATATTTCAGTATATATACATATTTCAATATAAAATTACTGACAGCACAGTTCAAAATCCACTTGAGCCATAAAGGTCAATTTAACCTTCCCAAATATTATTCCAATGCTTTCTGTGTTATACCGTTAAAATCCTGAAAGATTTTAGATGATCACAGCTTGTATCCACATTCAGTAACCCTTCGTGCAAACTCTAAGGATATATAGCCATGTTTTAAGCTTTATAGATCCATTATGTGACTTCATCCATCCAGGTTATTCTACTGAAAGAAGCTATAAGTAAAGAAGAATATTGTCCCCAGAAAAAAGTTAATTGTTCCCTTGTGTTTCCAGGACACTTTATTTAAATTTCTACTCTGACAATTACTTGTGATGTAGGTATCTGTCTCTTTCTGGACTGGGAATTCAGTAAGAGTGGAGGTAATTCATCTTTGTTTCCCCAAATCCCAGTGGTCAATTTACTATATGCTCCTAAGCTGGTTCTATTAGTCCTTCCTTCAGTTTCTCTACCTAAAAAGTGGGTGTAAGTTGGTACACAGAGTTCATAGAGTTGCTACAAGGATAACCTAAAAATAAATAAATAAATAAAGTGGCAAGCTTTCATAAGGTACTCAAGGAATGTGAAATCGTTACATTACTCTGAATGGTTTTCACACAAAAATGGTCTTCTTTCCTTTTCCAAAAGGACACTGGTTTTTTTATTAAAATATTGAACATTACATTATGCTTTTGAATCTCTGAATAACCACAAAAACATAAAAATCATGAGTCATAGTCACTCCTTCCGTGGTTATATGAGTTTAGAGCTTCCTTAGCTCTAAAGTTTAACCTCTGCTCTCTGTAAGCCAAGGCTTTCAGACACTAAGAAAAACTTCTGTACAGAAATTCCATGAGGCATCAAAGATTAACTCTTTCTTACAACTGGATATAAAAACGGTGCTGAAATACTGAAAGGGAAATGTGTTTAACATCTCCCACAATCATCAGCTCCTAAAAATGGCTCAACACAAAAACAATTCTTTTTCTGATAAAAGGAATACAGATGACAGAACTGTTAAAAAAGAGGATTTCACTTAAGCTGGGCTCACCTTCCCATGCCTGGAGAAGTCACTGACTTCACAGAATATCTATTCCTGCCTTTAAAAAACCTTAAGGGCCTTTTTGTAAATATATCTGGCAGGCAAAAGCAAATGAGCCATGTTTCCTTAACTGGTAATTGTCCTAGAAGGAAAATACAGTATTTTTATATTAAAAAAGCAAAAGACAGAGCTTTAAATTTTATAATTTACATGCAAATAGGAACCCAATGCAGGAATCATGTTCTGTCCCCTGAAGCTAGGTTTTCCTCATAAATCTATGAAGCTAGATTGTGTGACCTTACGCAAATAACATAACTTATTATTATTACTATGTGCCTCATTTTCCTTGTCTGAAAATCATCGTGTAAGCCTAAATTGAGTCAGTTCACCTGGCTCTTCTGAAATACCAGTAACACTGACTGGCTGAGACTTATGTTGTTCTTTCTACTGGCAGGTACTTGTGGTGACTTCATTGTGTGACATCACAACACAGCAACCCTATGAAGCCTATGAATTATTCCCATTTAGA
Organism: Manis pentadactyla; assembly: GCF_030020395.1. Taxonomy (NCBI): domain Eukaryota; kingdom Metazoa; phylum Chordata; class Mammalia; order Pholidota; family Manidae; genus Manis; species Manis pentadactyla. The sequence goes on along the minus strand of NC_080028.1, from coordinate 113,720,977 downwards.
AAGAAGGAAAATGAATGCCTGAAAAATTAGGTGACCCATACAAATTATAAAGCACAAGGACATTACTGAACTATTATAATCGATAAAAAAAAGATATTGTATCTCATTGTTATATACCCCGAACATAGATGCAATGATTTTTCTCCAGAATTCTTCCCTTTTATGTTTATTTTTAGCCAACAAGGTTCAAAAACCTTACCATCACTCCTAAATTAAAAGGTAGTTTATATAATGGGGAAAAAAAACTGCAACTTTTGTAACAAGCAAGCAAGCAAAAAACCCCACAATGGTTTGCCTTTTGTTTAAAACCTAACCAGCTGTGTTACCTTAGGAAAGGGATTTAGTCTCTCCAGCCACCAGTTAATTCACCTCTAAAATGGCAATAATATCTCTGAATCAAATACACTTCAGCATTAAATGAAACGATGCCTTATAAATAATATTATTTTCTTGGTTACCGCAAACATTTAGAACATGTCCATGGAAGTCTACAATGTTACTTTTGATGAGATTGCCTAATAACAAAAATTCAGGCATTCATTTTTGATAGAAGGTTTCATTCAATCAAATACTTATTAAGTACCCAGTATACTTCATGCCATACAATTCACATTAGACACAGAAAAATACCAAATTTATTACCTTTACATTTACAGATACATCAAATAATCACAGCCATTTCTCACCGTTGTATCCTGGAACACTTTTTCCTGCTTGTCCTGGAGGAGGAGTTTTAGAATTACCTAATCCCATGCATGATGCTGTAATTGGGGATCCAGTCTCTGGAGAATAAAAAATATATTATTTATCATTTAATGTTTCAGCCAGAGAGCATGATGCTTCTTTAGTGCATGCACTGCCCCTTTCTTCCCTCGGTTTGTCCCATGAGGAGTACAATACTTCAAATGTGTTACTTAAATGAAAAGAAGTCCAGTCACTTATACCATATCTATACTTTAAGAACTAAAGTACACAATTTAGAAGAATATATACAGTAGTGCTACTTTTAAAGAAAAGAAAGTCCTCTCTAGTGTTCTCAGTTGTAGATTAGCAGGCATGAAGAATGGAAAATTGTATGACTTTGAGGGTTTTGCTACATGTTAAAATCTAAATGATCTCTAGAGAAGGTGCTTTCTCTTAACTGACCTGAAGTTATTTTATGATGGCAACCAACAGCTATGTTGCAAAACATTTCCTCTATTTATAGATTAGTCTCTGGTATAAGTAACCCAAAGATTTTTTTAAATATATGAATAATAGTATACTCAATACTTAAAGAACACACTTGCCTAGACCTTGCATCTAAAGCTGAATTTACCAAGGCTTTATCAAATTGCTGTAATCTGTTGTTCTGGACTTCTGGAAGGCCCAAAACAGTAAAACATTTGTGTTGATTATTTCATCAAGAACAGATACTTATCCACAATTAGCCTGCATTGATTAACAAAAATGTTAGGTTTGTTTTCTCTGTCTCAGGTTGTAACAGTCAGCAGCTTTATTATATGCAGCTATTACATGATAACCATACATTCTGGAAATGATTATTTTTCATGGAGAAAGGCATTTGTCATTATTGGTAAATACAAGTTTAAAGATAACAGAATCTTTTAAATATGAGATTTGTATCAGGATAGGGCACTGATAGTGAAAAGTTTTAGAACTACTGGCTTAATTTTATACACACAAACATATACCCAAGGGATTAACTGCCAAACCAATCAGGTCCAAAGTAATCCAAAATATTAAAAGTATCTATCTTCCTAAGGATGCAGAATGTATCCCTTCCACCGTGGTCTCTGCCAGAATTTATCATACATTCCTATCACTTTACAATGACAGGAAGAATTTATTACTGTTGTTTACTTTCCAGAGTAGTTCAGTTTATTATTCACATTTTATGGCTGGTGGCTCAGCTGACATAAGTAACAGAAGACGGACTCTTGAACATTCACACACAGTTCCTAAGTCACAGTCCAGTGCTTCACGTGCTGAGCCATATGGTCACTGCTGAGGAGGAGCAGCATTGCTGCTGTTCAACAAAGAATTCTCACTTGTGGTCAAATCATGATGGGAATGGGGCCAGTATTTTACAAAATGGCATTCCATCAGTCATGCAATATCGCTTTCCACTCTCCCAAGAGCACAACCAATGCATGGGGGGACATCCGCGTGTTTGAAAGGGGTAACAGCATTTTTCTCTTTGTCTTTTTCTTTTTTTTGATATATTATCTTATTTTATTCAAGTAAGTCTGATCACACATGGTCCAAGAACACTCAAATATAAACCAAGTATAAACAGATGTTAAAGACTGGTCTTCAAACATTATAGCTGATGATGCCATGCTTACCTACAATCTTAGCAACGTAAAACCATGTACACAACCCAGTGGCCACCAAATATTTCAGCAGAGCTTCCTTAATTGTGAGCCATTTGAAGCTACCAGTTTAAGCACTCTTGACTATTTTTTTCAAGCTCTGAAGAGCTGTAGGGATCTCAGGAGGGGGTGGAGGAATAGCTCAACCTTGGGAGTACTAAATTGTGGCCAATCGAGGCTTGGAAAAAGTCACAGCAGGGTTTACCAGCATCAGGGCCTTCTCCGTGAGGTTACTAAGTGGCCCATGGTTTCAGGATAGAGAGTCCATTACCCTGAATGGTGGTCCGAATGTCCCCTTTGCTTTTCAAAGATTGTTTAAGTACTTGCTTCACATCCTTGAAAACCGAGGGGAGAGAAAGGAGTGGAGATGACAGGAAACAGCCCTAGGTAGTGAGGTACTTTAGGAAGGTACGCAGACCAAACAGGGCGAGAACTGGGACAGAAGCGGCTAGGACACAGTTGGAAAGGAGCCATACCCTGCAGGATGCCTCTGTTTCCCCTCTGGCCCTGCTGGGAAGCAGCAGCTAAAGTGGACCTGCTATTTTAAGGTGTATCTTATCAAGGGGACCCCAATCATCTGAAGTTCAAACTCTACATTTTTTAACATTGACTTTACTCTGATATTCATTTAGGGATTAGCAAAAGAACTAAAAAACTGCTGATAGTGACAGGCAAAGGGTACAATCACACAAAATGACAGTTTCTAGGACTTTCTAAGCATAATATGAAGACATAGGACACCAGTGGTTTGGTACAGAAACTTTGGTTTTCTCCCTTTATGCCTCTGGCCATCCTGAGAGCCAAGAACGATCCCCCTGCACCATGAGCACGTGTATATGTGCCCAGGCCTGCAGGCACGGAGACTGTTCCAGCTGCGCCACGGGTGGAATGGGTTTCTGGCATGGAGAAGCCCCCAGGCATATGGCAGTCCTTAACCAAACTTCCAAGGACTCCCCAGGCCCCATTTGAAAGATTTCTATAAGCACATCTGCTTTACACTGCCCAGACTATAATTAACTGGCTAGCAGTTATCTAGGGAGACAGGAAACCCAGATGTCACATGGAGACTGGGAAACAGCTGCATTAAACAAACCAGAACATTATCTTTAAAGAAGAGAATTGGATGTTTCATTTGGAGAAATCTTTCCAAGATACCTAACCTTAGAAACACATGATGCTTAGCAATTCATTAGCATCATTTCTATAGATAAGAGACAGCCAGGAATAAGATGGCAGAGAATTGAAGGCTGTAAAGAAATAGTTACATTAGTACATTTATATTCATACTGCATCAGAAACTAATACGACACTTGACTTTTGTTTTTTACTATCTTTACTGCCTCACTCCATCTTATTGCATTAGTGAGTTGTTACCTAAATGAATTTCCTCAAAACTTGTAACTCTAATAAAAAAAAAAGGAAAGAGAATATACATATTTTAGTATGAATTATGCTATGCACCATTATAAATACTTTTTGTTTACATTATTGCATTTAATCCATTCACAAGCCAATATGGAAAAAAGGGAATATTTTTTTTATGAATAAAGAATACTGAGGCCTAACCTAGAAATTTTAAACATTTGCTCTGGTTTCACATAGTTCTTTTAGAGAAGGAGAAGAATGGTGTAGGTAAGTGAGGTTCTTGTGTAGAATAGAGAGGACTAGAAGAGAGGAGAAATTGCCCAGACTGTGTCTCAAAGGAAGAAAAGCCCTCATGGCAGGGAGTGAGCGCAGTCTTTCATATTTGCAAATGGAAGTGATGGTGGTACGTATCACTTTTTAGTAAATATGTGTTGAGCAGCTATCATGTGTAGGTGCTATCATTAGAACTAGGGATAGAGCAATAAACAAAAGTGACTAAAATTCCTATCCTTGTGGAGCTCGCATTCCAGCTGGAGAGATGAACAACAAAAAGCATACAAAGTAAAACACATGGCATGTTAAAGAGTGAAAAGCACTAAGAAAGTAAAGAAAGCATAAACAAGGTTTGAGATGTGATGGGGAGGGACTGCAGCTGTAGACTAAGGGGCCAGGTAAGACCTCCCTGAGAAGGTGACATTTGAGTAAAGACCTGGAAGAAGTGAGTACATTTGTATATGTGTGGGGACAAAGAATCCAGGAGGAAGGGGCCTCAAGGGCGGAGGTCCTGAGGTAGACTCGTTTCTGGCATGTCTGAGAAACAACACGGCAGCCAGTATGCCTGAAGCAGAATGAATTAGTGAAGTGTTATTAGGAAATAAGCTCAGAGAATTAGGGAGGAGACAGATCACAGAAACTGCTTTCGAGTCCAAGTCCTTAAGCATTTAGCCGGAGTGATATGCAAGCCAGTGGGGGCTTCTGAAAAAAGAAGTTAATTAATCACAATGCAAATAAAATTTACTTAAATGTTTGCACATCATTCAGGTTCTATAACCAGGTGTATTTTATGTAGGGTTTTGGGAGAGAAGAGTGGGAAGGAAGAAATGCATAGACGGACAGAGCTTCATGAGAAGAGCTGGCTAAAGATTCCTGTGGCTTCCTGAACATCAGAAACATGAGAATTCACTAGACCCAGTTGGGTGGTACAGGGGAGACAGGCTGCCCACACAAACCAGTCACTTTTGTTATATAGTGTTAGTGTGTATATAAATCAATACAACATTTCTGAAAGGAACTTCAGCAATTACAAAATCCACTAAAATCATGCATACCCTTGCACCCAGGTGTTCCACTATAAGGAATACATACAAGGAGATATTTGTAGGGGTTCAAAGGTATTAAGCATCAAGGACATTTATCACAATATTATTTATATTAGACTTTAGAATAGTACCCCCAAAAAAGGGTTATTCCATAGTAAGCCATTCAAACACCATAGAAAAATGTCTATAGGAAATAATTCTCACAAAATATTTACAAATTAGAAAATTTGTAAAACAGGATGCACAGTATGATTTTTTTTTTGGTAAATAATTCACATTGCACAAAAATATACATTTTGACAAGATATGTAGTAAAATATTAACAGAAGCTATTTCTGCATGGTGAGCAGAGGGCAAATTATGTTAAATAGTCCAAAGGCTACATCCGCAACTTTGAAATTTGCCCATGGTGGGGATTAAAGGTGGCTGCCGTTTGTTTGATATTCCTCCTACTAACAGGTGGGACCCAACTTCTATTTGAATTTAGGACACTTTTTAATGGCTTTGGCTAATAGAAAAGAGTGGAAATGATGCTCTATTTCCAGGCATGGGCCTTAAGAATTTTAGTCCACTAGCTCTAGAACCTCTGCGCTGCCATGTAAGGTGGCCGTCTACTCTGAATCCTCCAAGATAAAAATGCCACTTGCAGCCATTCCAGTCAATGGTCCTGGCTGAATCCAGACTCCCAGCCATTCCTACACGTGGGAGTGAAGTCATCTTGGACCCACCAGACCAGCCCATTTCACCACTAAATACTCTCTGAGCTGCCTTGATCAGCAGTACAAAGAGCACAAATCCTGGCTGATCTGTGCCCATATTCCTCACCCACAAAAGTGTGAGATATGGTGGCTGTTTTAAGCTGCTAGGTTTGGGAGTTTTGTTTTTTTTTTTACACGAGGACAGATACTTGAACATTTTCCATTAAAAAAAAAAAATCTCAAAAAGAACTGTGCATACACTTATATGAAAACACTCTCCTAGCCTGCAGTTAAAATCAGGTTCTTCCTGTGTGCTTGAGATTCATCTGAATCAGCAGGTCCAAACACAGTCCAGTTCCTGATATTTTATGTTCAGGAAATGCTTGCTGATTAGTCAACACATACTTCTTACATGATTTCAGGCTCTACTTCCCATTAATAAGATCAGAGTTCTTAAAAATTGAATAGTAAATCACAGAATGCAATGCAATCCCCAAATGAACCAGAGAACAGAAGAAATAGAGGACTCAGGGATGAGAAAAACACTGTAAGTCACTGTTATAATTCTGTTTCAACCTTTTTCTTATCCCAAGAATGATATTCAGAGGTCAGTCCTTCAATAAATATTTATTGAGTATATTCTATTCACTGAAAGGCATTTCTTTTAGGGGGAGAGAAGTGGTGAGGGTGGAAAGATGTGCCGAACAGAAATAGCAGCATATTCAAAGGTTGAGAAGTTAGACCATCAAGGGACTGACTGCAAATTATTCAGCAGAGCAAAGCTTGGGGGTGTTGGGTGAACTAAGAGAGATAACAAGAGACAGAGTAAGAGAGAGGCGAAGAAGAGGCAGATCATGAAGTGCCTTCTGTGTCACATTAAGGAATTCGGAAATTATTCTGGGAATGATGGGAGACACAAAGGCACTTTGCTCTGAATTGCATTTTAGAAAAAGCTCTTCAGTTGCAAACTGGTACATTAAACTGAGGATCCCAACCCAGAGCAAGAAATTAGCTGGATGGTGGTGGTCTGAGCAGTAGTGGAAGGTGAGACCAAATCTGAGTTATACTCAGAAGCAAAGGTCCTGGTGATTGTTTAAATATGGGGAAAGAGCAAGAGGGAGAAGTCCAGGATGACCCCCAGGGTTTGGGCTCACAAATGGAAGGTGCCACGGAAAGAAGAGTAGATGTCAATGGGCTGAAGAGGAAGAACATAATGAGGTTCCCTAGCACAGCTCTGTAAACAGGAGCTCCTGTGGCCTCTGAAAATCTGCCATTTGGCCCCCACTATGGTCCTAGAAACATCACCTTTAAGCAGTATGGATTTAGAAGTTGGTGGCCCATGCAGAGAGCTCAAGTCCTGGAAATAAATCAATCTAGCAGCCCGGTACCACTGAGTCATATTAATCACAGCATCATGATGGGCATAGAAGCAATTTGTAAAGAAACCATTCTTTCCACCTCTGAATCTATGCAGCGAGCTATAAATAACTTGAATGGTGGTAGCAGAAAGAAAGCAGAAACAGTGAGATGTACAACAGTGAAAGAAAATCAATTTAATCTTTGTGTTCACAAGACAGTATGATTACAGTTTAAAATATTTCATTTAAAGCAGCGTTAACTGTTTGTACTGGAAGCAGACAATTAATTCGAGCCATGAGACACTAGCCTTATGCTACTGCCTTACCAGCACACTGCCCCGAACTGGGGAGAAACTCACAAACAATCTGCAGTTGAATTAAATAAGAAATACTGAATTAATGAAGGCGTAAGATAGGACGTATGAAAAGAGGATTCTGGACAACATTGAACAGTAAGACTTCTGGTTCTGATCATAGCTAGCTAGTTGGATCTGGGAAATTAAACTATCCCTATTACCTTTTCTCAAGTATAAATTGAGTTCTTAGGTTGCAAGTTTTCTTGAGTCTGGGTTATCTCCAGGCCAGGATGCTAAAGGTGGCCCTTACTTTCATAAACTGTTATTTATAGAAAAGAAAGGAAAAGAAAAATACTGATTGAGTGTTACTATAGACCAGGCACTCCAGTGCATCGTTTGTACATATTTCACTTCATTTCAAGCTTTCTACAAACCCCTGAGGAGGATGAGCAGAGGATCCGGACTTGCAGGGCCTATAAAGTGAGCGGCTGAGCTGGGGCTTGAGCGCAGTCCCATTAGGGTTCAGCTTCACTTTCCACTACCCACACTGGATGTCCAAGGAGAAGGGTCACCTGTTGTTTTCCAAATGAGAACTTATAGCCCAAGAGGAAATGGGAAGGACTTTGTGGACCCAACGGGCCTCAGCGCGGGGTTTACATGCAGCAGTGGGAAAACCAAATTTCCAGACAGTAAGGCTTGTCAAGGGAGGACTTAGAAACTCTTTCTCTTGTGAAGATCTACAAAAACATGATGAATTTTCACCTTTCTAAAATGGATTATATGTGATTCTTGCCAAGGGCAGGGGAATTAGACTAGATGATATTTCAAAGACCAAACTGACTTCGTAGGATTAGTTGGTTTCTCAGTGTTTAGTCTCTCGTCAAAACATGACCACTAATATAATAATAGGCACAAATAGAAAAGCAATTATATGTATCCAAACTAGTTCATGTATAATAGTCATATTTGGGTAAAAAACCCAACTTGATTCTACATTATAATGCTATAAAAATGTCTGATTCAGTGACTGTTATTTGATTAGGGATTTCATTTTGGATGGGTTAACAATTTGTAAACACTTACACATTTTGAAAAAGAAAAAGCCTCAGCAAGCCTGCCTTGCATTTGACAAAAGATTATTCCTTCCACACACCAAATTCACAGACCTTACCTCTAAGCTCCTGCTTCTTAAATTATCAGTAAAAATTACCTACTTCAAACTAACCAAGACTGCTCTAAGTGAGAAAAAAATGTCATTGCCAGGCGACAAAGTCAGGCATCAGGACTTTTTTCCTCTCTCTACCAGATGGATGCTGTCAGCATCACTAGCTCAACATTGCTGAGATGACACTGTGCATAAAAAACTGTTTTTTTCCCCAATCACAACTTCTCCAGCTAAACTACAGAAATTTTCTTTTCCATGAATGAAAAAAAAAAGAGGTGAATTCCTTTTCACCCATTACACTCTGAGAAAAAACAAAAACTGCAGCGGACAGCGGTGATTCATTGACATGACAAAAGACTGCAACCCACTATTTGAAAGCAGCACAGGGCATATCCTGGAGAGCGCAGTTCACAGGACAGTGGCATTGCCAGTCCAGCCCCAATGCAGCACTTTGAGTTCCACAGGGTGCATATCAAGGTGCCAGTGAAATCTATTGTCTGTGAAAATACAGGCCTGAACTTTATGCAGCCCTACCGCCAAAGCCCACATCTGATGGACTCAGAAATTAAGTAGGAAATGACAAAACATTGAAAAGTAAAACCTAGGAAGGCAGCATTTGGTTGCATGTACAAATATTTTACTCTAAGGTCTGCAGCCAGAGGCACTCAAGCCATAGAGCATAGGTTTTCAGTGATAATAAGACAGAGGCCTCAAGGTGAAGTCACCAAGAAGATGCTTCCCTGACTGCCATGTTGGCCACATAGAGCCTCTTGTGCCTTAGGAGGGCATTTTGCAGTAAAATAGACAAGATTCTACATGGGGCACAAGCTACATATGTTTAAGTTAGAAGAAAGTCACACATCTAGCATGCAGGTGTAAAATGTTAAAAAAAAAAAAGGCAGAAATAACAAGTGTTATAAAGCTTCCAATGTTGAATTAAGGGGGATGATGAAAATCCCCTAACATAGACTGAACTTAGAACTGCAGATGGACTCCTTGAAATCTCTCTGCAATTATGTTACAAATCAGATAGATGAACGTGGAATGCAAGGTGAACAAAGGAAGAGGATGATCCAGGAAAAAAAAGTGACAAACTTCACTCCTGGCTAAGCGTTTCACAGTCAGTCTGCTTCGGTGGCATGAGACTACTCTCTCTGAGCCTGTATCATTTCCCCTAGAGAGCTCGGCGTAGGATAATTGTTACTAAATTGCGATTAGTTATCCCATTTGGGGTTTTGATTCTTGTAAATAAAATTATTGCTATCTTTTAATAATCCATTTTAAAAATAGATCTTTTCCCGTTAAGCCTAAAGGTGAGGGCTGAATTGCGTCAGCCTAGACAGTTTCTGTGGTTAAAACCTTTTTCCCAGTTGTCCGCTCTCAGGAAGTATATCCCACCAAACTGCAAAAGTAAGGATTATGCTGTCAAGTAGCCTTGACACATTTTAATAATACGGTATTAGGGTGTGTGTGCTTTCACAATCAATGATCTTGGCATGATTGAAGTTTGCTGGAACTTTTGGGTCCACTTTAATAAAATCCAGAATTATCAGATTCCTCCTCAAATGAAGAGAATATGGGCTATATATAGAATATAGTTACTTCAGAACTGGCAACTGCAAATAAAACTAAAGCACTTCAATAAACAGGGTAAGAAGTACTGTGCTTGCTCTAAGATATAAAAACTCAGGCAAAGTTGAGCTCGAGGCACATAAATTAAGATCAATAACTTTGATCATCACCCAAGTCTCAATCCATCGAGTGACTACTGTGTCCTCACTGAAAGCCTTCCTTAGGGTTTTTAAAATTCTATGAAGAATTTTACTTCTCCATTAAAGTAATGGAAACAAAATGAGCAAATAAACAAACAACAAAATCACCCCGTGCTACTCAAACTGGTGGTCATTAAGTCAGTGTGATGTCTTCATCACCACCTGGGCATAAGGACATGGGCAGCACTTCCAGTGCAAGCTCTGTATCTTCTGATGGGAACCACATGAGTATGTTTTGCCCGCAGGTGGAAAGAATCATGGATTCTTTTGAGAAACACTTTACCAAGTTGCCCTTTATAAAAGCCTTTGTGGAGCTCGAGTTTTCTAACTTTGCAGTCATTTTCTTTGTCTGACTGATAGCAAGTCAAAGAATAGAGTGTTTCTGTCTTTTTAAGTAACATTACAAAGTAAGATGCCAAGCTGTTTGTTACAACCATTTCTAAACCAGTAGCATATTTTACAGTAAATAGGTGGAAAGGGAAAGAAGGAGATAGACATGTGGTGGGGGTTGGGGGATGAAGAGAAGGAAACCTCCCAAAGGAATAAGGTTTTGGTAGTTACTATGTTTTGGGTTTTGATAGTTAATCTCTGAAAATCTATTTGGTAGTTAGCCTCTGAAAGGAAACCATGCACATCACTCAGAGCTTTTTCTTTCTAAAATTGTGCTCCCGGTCTGATTTCTATAAAAGCTGAATGTAGAACTAAAAATGATTCATAACAGTACAATGTTTTATCTGGTAATTGTACGCCTGAGGATAATGAAGTTCTGCTTATTTTTTTGCATATGAATTACCATATATTAATGGAAAAATTATCTATTCTCTGAAATTTCTCTTTTTAGATTATCATTGTAGTACTTCTGTTTCTCAATCTCAATGTAAAAAAGAAAACGAAAAACTCAGTTAATGAATCAGGTATTTCCAATCACCTTCTGGGTAAGTTACTGTGAAGAGAAAACATCTATGTGACTGATAACTCATTTCTTATCTAGATTTATGAATCAAATAGAACTCTCCTACATAAACTTAGCAAGACCAATTTCCTTCATGAGAGCACTAAATGTTTACATTATTATAATCCAGAACAGGGGCTTAATGCTTCTGCATATTGAACAGTGACAAGTCTTTATTAAAGTTCACCTACACAAAATCAAATGAACAAATGAGACTATATCATGCTAAAAAGCTTCTGTACAGCAAAGGACACTATCAGCAGAACAAAAAGGTATCCTACAGTATGAGAGAATATATTTGTAAATGACATATCTGACAGGGGTTAACATCCAAAATATATAAAGGACTCACATGTCTCAACACACAAAAAGCAAATAACCCTATTAAAAGATGGGTGGAGGATATGAACAGATAATTCTCCAGAGAAATTCAGATGGCCAACAGACACATCAAAAGATGCTCCACATCACTAATTATCAGGGAAATGCAAATTAAAACCACAATGAGATATCACCTCATGCCAGTTAGGATGGCCAACATAGAAAAGAATAGGAACAACAAATGCTGGCGAGGATGTGGAGAAAGGGGAACCCTCCTACACTGCTGGTGGGAACGCAAATGAGTTCAACCATTGTGGAAAGCAGTGTGGAGGTTCCCCAAAAAGCTCAAAATAGAAATACCATTTGACCCAGGAATTCCACTCCTAGGAATTTACCCAAAGAAAAGAATAAAGCAAAAACTGAAGGAACAAAACAGCAGCAGACTCATAGAACCCACAAATGGACTAACAGTTGCCAAAGGGAAAGGGACTGGGGGATGGGGATGGGAAGGGAGGGAGAAGGGGAGTAAGGGGCATTACTATTAGCACACATAATGTAGGTGGGGGAGCACAGGGAAGGCAGTATAGAACAGAGAAGACAAGTAGTGACTCTATAGCTTCTTACTACACTGATGAACAGTGACTGTAATGGGGTATGAGGGGGGGACTTGATAATGGGAGGAATCTAGTAACCACAATGTTACTCATGTAGTTGTGTATTAATGATACCAAAATAAATAAATAATAAATAAATAAATGGAGATAGGCATATGATTAAGGGGCAGAGCATAGCAGTATGTTGAGTCAGACACAGCAAATGTGCATTTTTCCCCTGTAAGTCTGGCTGATTTTCATAGCAACATCACGGACAAGGCTTTAAACAAACCAGTCCTGAGAGTGTCTATCATCATGTGCAGTGTTTATTTGTGAAAATCAAATATTTCATTTTAATCTGCTTTTGTCATAGTTTTCAAAATATGATCTTGGTTATTACTTTAGGTCACTAAATAAATAAATAAATAAATGAATAAATAAATAAATGAATAAATAAAGTGCACCTACAAGGAGTTGATCTGTTCTCAAATTTTCCAGATTAGTTCTTGACTTAGAATCTTAGGTATTTAAATAAGACATCAAGTGTGTTGATATTAATGAGTCAAAAGAGGATGTTAGTCACCAGAAATCTGTTTTTGCTAACACAAATTTCACTTGCATAACAAAAACAACATGGTAATAAATTGGACTGGCTGCAGAGTGCCTTCTTATAACCCACGTCAGAGGAACTAATCGATTTGTATTCATACATTTCAGTTACTTAACATATTCCTTACTAATTCCAAATCACACATCACAGTTCCTAAAGCAGTTCATTTGCACACATATATTAATGTAATCAGAGAGCAAATTCATAAATTATACATTATATGGAAGGCTCATAAAAGTGTGCATTGTATAAAAAAATGAATTTCTAAGTCAATAACTAGAGAGACCTTGTAGAAAACTTGAAATTTGAAATAAAGAAAAATATTCCTGCAGCCAAAGCTTAACATTCCCTCAAATGTTATCAAGTTTTCACTAGTATACCCCTTGGAGAAGTGTACCATGATCTATATGATATATAAAGCATTAGGAAGTTCATGAATGTACTAGAAATATCAAATTTTTCATTCTTTTTCCTGTTAACAATAACCTACAAAGTACTTGCCCTTTTCCCCAGTGATTTAGCATTAATTTGCTATCACCTTAAGATGAATCTGATGTTACTGTAAGAAACCTGTACAGATGCAAACATTCAACTTCAATGATCACTTTGCAGTTCCTTACTGTAACATATAACATTGAAAATCATGAATTGATTTCTTCTGTTAATGAATAAGATTCTGATCAGATTTTGTTAGTAAATGACATCTGCATCACCTAGAATAAATTATTTTTTACAAAGTACAAAATTAGCTAGCCCCTAGATACCTACCTACGTACCTATCCATATGCATGTAGTTGTATACTTTAATTAGACACAATATCAAATTCTGTAAACTTGAATTGGTGGAGGGTTGTAAGAATCAGTCATTATTAGAAGAAATCTACTGTTTTCCACAGTAATGAGCGGCCATTCAAACCTGATTAGAGTGACAGCACACTGACATAACGTTGCCATTAATTCCCTCTGAACAATACGTTAAACAAAAATTGCAAATTCACATGAAACTCCGCACCCACCAGGGACCTCAAGAGCTTGTTTGTCAGGCTTCAGTTAGCTTTTCTGTATGCCCGGATGCACTAACTACATACATGTACACAGGCTATTATGTACAAAGATATCAATAAGAAAAACTAAAAAAATCATTAATTTTATTTATTCATGTGTTGGTTTCCTTTCAAACAGCATTGACACAGTCACCTTTAGTGGGGGAGAACAAAACCTTCTCCAAACATTTGTGTAAGGTCACTGTTGGAAAGAATCCCTCCACTTTGACAAGGAAAGGAAAACCATCTGAAAGGTGACAAGATATTTTTCTTGTCCTGCCCAGGAAAATAACCGTTAGAACTTTCCCAGTGAATAGGGGATGAATCAATTCTATACTCTTCCTTGTAGGGGCAGTAATTCTTCATTTGTTGTTATGTATTTCTACATAGAGCATTGCTCTTTCTCCAAATTCATTCTTATTTTATTTCCTCAGTAGTTACAAATTTGAAAATAGATAAGAAATGACTCCCTTAGTAAATCAGACTAGACAGAATAGAAAGGTTTTCAGATTTTCATATTATTTAAGGAATGTGTATTCTGCTCTGGTCATTCATTTTATATTTCATATTACAAAGGATATAGACAGCACATCTTTCCAAAGAGCAATATCCAAGAAGATAGTATAAGAAGTATAATTTATCAGAATCGAAGAGTCCTAAAATAGTAAACACTGAACTTCAGTTTCAGTCAATCACTTGATCTTCTAGACTCCCATCATTTTAAAAATCAGACCAACTTTTTGCAAAAACTTTACTATTTTTTTCATCCAAACTTGATACTACTGCCCCAGTTGCTCACAAGATGGGAATTCTGAAAACAGTAATATAAAAGGTCTTGATCGAATTTGTTGAACTAAGTAACACTGAACTGGAATATGCACATACGTATGAAGGCTGCAAGGCTCTCCTAACTACTTCCAGTGGGTGAGATGGAGAGCTCAACAAAAGCCCTACACTCAAGGAGGAGGGTGGCAGATTCCAAATAACCTGCTTACTTCCACATAGGTACATAATTTTCCCTCAAAAGAAGCAGCAGGAAGGGTTTTTGTTTGTACCAAATTTTATATCCACTTAATATGACAATTTGTTTCCCAACAATCACCTCGTGGGAGGAAAATAGAAAATAAAACAAGTAAATAAATAAATCGCATACATAATGGTAGGTGTTTTAGAGAAAAATACATTTCTCTGCCTTGCATGTTAGGTGGAAGAGCTTTGATTGTACAGAGCACACAAACGGAGTGCAGGACCTCAGGAAAGCCGAGGGACACAGGGCTTCAGAAAGTGAGCTCGGGGAGCAAGCAGTGTGCAAGGTGTACAGGAAAGCAGAAGAAAAGAGATGAGTGGTGAGGGTCATTTAAATCAGGGCAGATTACGGTGCAGCTGCCACAGCTCAAAGGCAGTGGGAGTACTGACAGCGGGGTGAATCCAGCAGACACTTCAAAGGAAAAGCTGAGATTAGTGACTTCCGGGATATAGGGAACAAAGAGGAGAAACAGAAGGTGCTCAGTGCTTTACAGCCAGGGACCAAGAGAATGGTGGTATCAGTGTCATTTATGGCGATGTTTTTAATAACAGGATAATCAAAGAACTGCTTATTTCTATTGATACCAGAACCACCTGAATCCCGAGTTTGTGGCTGATTTTTCCTCCAATCCTTGTAGAACTTTTTCTTAGCATTTCTGCAATGTTTATAAATGTGCATGGAATATGCTCACCAGTCTGCCACCAATGGTCTAGGACAGGTACTCTGAAGACCTTTTTGGACCATTCCAGGGTCTCCACATCACAGCGCTCTCCAGCCACAAACAATGTTTTGAACCTGAATAAAAGAGAGACAGTATATTGAAATTATTCATTGAAAATAAATCTAAATAGTTTCACTAACATTCTTTTAGACATTGTAGAATCTAACCATATTAATTGTCAGAGAAAAACAGCCATTTTTCCAGTATGCCATACTGTAGAATGGTGAGACACTTTACTGGTTTTAACCCAAACATAACAAAATGTACATCATAGCACTTGAGAGACGTACTTCAAAAGTAGGATTCACAGCTATAGATTATAAGTTCTGATAAGAGCAACTGTATATCTGTCATATTCATCTACTAATCAAAGATGAAAAACCTCCTTAACATTATCTCTGCTAATTTTAGCTCCAAGTTTGATTGCTGTTCTCTACTTGAGTCCGTACAAAATAAACACACACTCTCAAGTAGCAGTTAAGGTAACCAATAATGTCATAAATATGATGTACTTGTTCCTTCTGGACAGTTCCTTTGGTACAGACTACTCTGATTTCAAGCATATATTTCCCCTATTTCCTATATATAGGAAAAATAGGTCATTAGAGAGCATGTACCACTGTGGCTTTTCAGATTAAAAATGCTCTTATCAAAAGGACTAAGAGCTGAAGAATCTTTGGCAGGGAGCACTGTGCCACAGAATTAAAAGGGTGATATAGAAAATTAGAATTGGGTTGACACTACTGGTGGCTCCCTGAGAGCATGACTATTTTTCTTCCATTCTCAATGCTCCTGTGACCTCTCTGTCAAAAAAAAGAAATGTGTATATGAAGAGTTAATTCATTATCATCAAAGTAAAAAGTAGTCAAACATGTAAAAACCTGTCCACTCATCCTGAACAATGTAACACAGCTACAGAAGATTTCTTACTATACCCTTAACTTCTCATATCATTTCATGAAGAACCACAGAGATTCAAACATTCCCATCCCTGTGTTCCTGTGTCTGCTATGGACATGTCCCTTATTTTTAATTCTGTCTTTCTTGTCTATTTTCCACAGTGGACTGTGAACAACTTAGCAACATTCATCCTTATGACCTAAATATTAATCAGCATATCTGGGTTTTTTAGGTACTTAAACATTTCTAGAAGCTTAGAAAGATGCAGTACAGAGGTGGTGAGTTGGCAAAACTTATGTCAGCTAGACTCATTTTTTTCTAAGTAAAAGAGGAGGCATGTGGTTTTGGAAGAGTGAAATTGACAAAGGAACACTTGAAGACTGAAAAGTTGTGACTATATTTTGGGAAATTTTAAATGTTTAACATAAAAATGAAAGAACTAAAGAGTGGCCACTTAGCTTTCATCAACTCAATGAGTCGGGGAGACTAAGTAGAGACAACACAGATCAGATGCCATACAGAAGTGAAAGGAGGGCAAATAGTGCTAAAAGGGCTGTCTAGGGAGTCCAGATTAGGCAAGATAAACGGAGTGAGGTAGGGATAGCCGAGGTGGAGAGAAATATGTAAAAACAGTGGAGTATGGGACTAGAAGTCACAGAAGATGTAAAAAAATTCAGTGAAAAAAAAGGCACTATGCAATTAGAAGAACAAGAGATAGTTGGGAGAGAGCAATTTCAAATTTTGAGGTCTTGAAAATGTGCCTGTTCTGAGGGATGACAGTGTATACAGTAGAAGAGAAAACCTAATATTAAAAAACACTGGGGAAAGTAAGACTCTGTTGACAGAAGGATTATTATCAAGATATTAAAAATCACTCAAGAATGGTAGCAGTCAAGACTAGTGAGGAAGTCTGTGACCTTATTCAAGTTGGTGAAGAGAAAGAGAAAGTGTTACAATTAGATGGTATGAACTTCAATAGAAGATGGGCTATTAAATGTGCAGAATGACCCAGTTCTCATGTAATCAACTTTACTTTAACATCCTCCCTAAATTTATAGATAATCATGACCGCAAAGGTACAGTTCAGCCTCAATAGTGGGGAAAAAGTGAGAGTTTAGTTATTCTATGGAAAATCCTGGTTACAAACAAGCTGTTGAAAACATGTTAATGGTTAAGTATGAATGAATCACTGCTAAGTGATGTATATACCCTTGAAGTACTACCATGGATGAGGCTATCTACACCTAGGGTGTCACAAAAGAAGTTGCAGTAAATTTGTGTAAAACACTCAGTGTAATATTGCTCAACATTTTCTGTTAAATTAAAAAATAATTACTATTTGCTAATAAAAAGATACCCAGACAATATCAGTTCCTGTTATTTTTTAAAACACCTGTGATTTAAGAACATTACACACTTACATAATTTGTATTAAAATTTATAAAATGATAGCTTTGGCTGATTGTAACAGTACAGGCAAAGAAGAGCCAAACAAATGAGTTTTATCAATATCAGAAGTCATTTCCATCATCTATCATACCACAAATTACATCAAACAGCTGTGTTTAGTTTACAAATGAAACTGAAGATATAGAATTTTTTAAATATATACTATTGAAAATATGATGTAAAATATTGTCAGTTAAAAATGCTAGCACACAGTACCAAATAATTTTTGGCCAATCAAAGGACAACCAATATCTTGATATTACTGGCATTTTTTCACAGCCAAGTAAACTATAATGAACTTAACTGATTATAATAATAAACCATGAATTAGTACTGAGTTCTCATCTGATTGCAAATTGCAGTATTTATAGATAATCATGACCGCAAAGGTACAGTTCAGCCTCAATAGTGGGGAAAAAGTGAGAGTTCAGTTATTCTATGGAAAATCCTGGTTACAAACAAGCTGTTGAAAACATTATATACTTTAAAACTTAGTAGTCATATTATGGTTTTGCAGTACAAGTCTATTGTTTATTTCCTTCGATTTTAGTATCATGGTAGCAATTTTCATGCTGGCAGAAATAAGCAAACTTAGGGGTGTCTGTAGTGGGTGGTAAAAGTGACATCTTTGCATGGCAGAAACTCCCTTCCATTTCCATTAAAATCACTTACTATTTACTAAAGTAAAAGGGAAATTGTGATATCACAGGTGATTAGAAAAATGTCAAAGTATGACAGATGATTCTTTTCCTTAAATTCACTAGATACTATCAACCTATTTTTTATTAAAATTCCTGGAACCACCCCAAAGGTATTATTTGTATCAATTACAGGCTCCTTATTGTATAATGTTACAAACATAAATATATTATAAAAAATAGATTTAGAAATAAGACATGACTACTAAAAACATTTAAAATCTTTTCATATTTAACCAAAAATTACTTAACTCCAAATTCTTTAGAGTGAATAAGATCATTCTAAGTGGAGTGATATTTTTATAACCAAGATGATTACTAAAAGAAAAAATATCTTAGTAAAAATCTATCATTTAAAGATAAATAATAAGATAATTTAAAGATAAATGCATGCCTAAGGGACTAAGTTGTCTTTTTATTTTTTAAAGGACATTTAGTGGCTTGCAAAAAAGGAACAGTAACATTGTTCAAAAGTTAAATTTCTCATTAATAACCTTGCTATTATTTTATTAATAATACAAGGGGATAAATATCCCATATTACAAAATTTTGAGGTATATTTTGCTTAAAAAATACATTTTATAAAAATTGAAATTAATTATTTTCATACAGTAATTTGGACTCTCTATATTACCTAATCATACATGTCCTATATTTGTACTATACAGTGTGGCGGATACTAGCCACATGTGACTAATTAAATTTTTAGTTAAAATTGAAAACATTAAAATATCAATTTCTTTGTAGTATTAACCAACTCCTTGTCAAGAGTTCAGTAGCCACATGTGGCGAGTACCTGCCATATAGCAGAACTCATTTTTATTGAATAGTGTTGCCCTAGATTATTATGGACTAATTACTATAGACTAATATAGTTAAATTTCTGATGACAGCACAGGGAAAGATGAATCTACTTCCACATGCATATTGTTAAAAACATAAATAAAATCATTCTTTACAATAACTAGAATAGAAAAGAGACAGTATATGTGGAAGGGAATTAATGGGTTCAAGGCCTACACAACTTTCCACAATTCTACATAAAATAGAGCATAACTCAGGACTCAAATGAAGCAAAACATTAAGCCAAAGGGAAACTGAAAAAATGGTAATGTTGTCACATTAATTTTATTCCAAAAAAAGGGGAAGCTGCATAGAAATGGATAAAAAGCTAAATTGTTTTGAAGAATTTCTAGGTAATAAAATAGAGACAGAAAACTAAAATGAATATTTCTTTCAAGGTCCATAAACTACCAAACAAGTGAAAATTACTCTTCACTTGTGCCAACAGAAGTTAAATAAAAATAGATTATTTCAGTGCTGCCTCATCAACTTCTAGTTCACAGAACATCATTATATTTTGTCATCAAAGTCCCTGTTACCACCTTTCCTTCATTCTGTTTTCTTCTACTTGCTCCCCAATAGAATTCACTTATAAAATATAAAGATACTAGTGTTAGTATTGCACATGCATTTGTCACCTTCTTAATGATCACCTAATATTTCATCTTTCCCTGTGTTGCTATCATCAGAAAATTAACCGTATTAGTCAATTTCTCTCTGAAGTACAACCAGAAAAGGTTTCACATTTTACAAAATATAAAAATGAAACATCTCTTGAAGGCATCAGAGAACTAAGAGGACAATGAGCACTGGAGGCATTGAGACCCAAAAGAAAACATGCAGCAAATTAAGTCTGACACCGGCGTGCAGCTTTTCCCCCTTTGGGATATTTGCCAAGGCAAACGGTTGTTGAAAAGCTGAGAAACTGAACAAAATCTCTGTGTCTGAGGCTCAGAAAACGAACAGTAATTCTTGCCATCACAATTTCTTGGAAAAGGAAAATTGGAGTTCAAGACCCGCAGTAGAAAAAGAGTATTGTAAAATACCCAGGCTTTCAGTTGGGACACCTGAAGATGCACATCCTTACAATAGAGATAAACTGGGAAGAAACCAGCCTTCTCAAATACTGAAGTCTAGTTTCAAATCAGCTAATTACACTAACTGGATCAAAACAATCTTCCGTTATGCTAACTGCCTGCCAAAATAAGAGTTACTCTGTGAGGCTAAAACAACATCCAGTCTCAAAGTAGCTATATAATTTTTCACACACAATGGTATACTGAGATACAAGGCCATATGACCAACATGCTAAGAAGAAAAAGGACACTAGAAAAAAAAATTACAGAGAAAGTCAGGTATTCTTGTTATCAGACACAGACTTCAAAATAACTTTGAAGAATATGTTCATGAAATATACATATATTATTAGCAGAGCACTATAAATTATAATAAAGAATCAAATGAAGATCTTTGAACTGTAAAAGACAAGAAAAAATTAAACTTAAAACCTGCAAAAGGTTAAGTACAATGGAACAAAATACTAGAAACCCAAAATATGGTTTAGAACAAAACAAACTGCAACTGGAAAGAATACAGGAGAAAAAAACATAAAACAGAGGATATAAGATAAAAGTAATATGGCCAAAAGTCCTAATATGTGTGTCATTAATGTGTCAATACCTAAGAAGGGAGAATAAGATTGAAGCAGTATTGGAAGGGATAATGTATAAAAGTTTCTAAAACTAATGAAGGTCACTGAACCACAAATTTAAGAAGTAGTTTGAATCAAATGAAATTGAATCCATAAAAACCTTCCTATAATATAAACTCCAGACTCAGATAGCTTCACTTGTAAATACTTCAAAGAAATTACTGAAATAATATCAATCTTACACAAACTCTTCCAGATAAGAGGGTGGAAAAAAGAACACCTAAAACTCATTTTATGAAGCCAGAATAACCTTGAAACCAAAACCTATGATACTACGAGAAAAGAAAATTAGAGGCCAATCTTGATCATGAATGTAGATTTAAAAAATCCTCAGTTTCAGGGGTGATGGAGTGATTGTTGGGTGTAGCACCGAGGATTTTAGGACAATAAAACTATGATGATATAATGAATACATGTCTTTACAAATTTGTCAAAACCCGTAGAATATACCAAACCTAGAGTGAGCCCCAATGTAAACTGTACGATGATAAGGATGCATCAATGTAGGTTTGTTGACTGTAACAAAATGTTTTCATCCATGTGGACTCTTAGAATATCATAGACTGGGTGGCTCACAAACAATGGACATTTATTTCTCACAGTTCTAGAGGCTGGGAAGTTCAAGATCTATGTGCCTGCATATTTGGTGTCTGGTGAGTGCCCACTTTCTGGTTCACAAAGGGCAGTCTTCTCACTGTGTCCTTAGATGGTAGAAGGGGCAAGGAAGCTCTTAGAAGTCTCTTTTATAAGGGAACTAATCCCATTCAGGAATGCCCCACCCTCATGATCTAACACACGCACACATATACACACACATACCACACACACCCCCGCCAAATGCCTTACCTCCAAATACCATCACATTGGGGGGGTAGGATTTCAACATAGAAACTTTGGGGGTAAACAAACATTCACTCTATAGCACAAAGGTACCACTCTGGTGCACAATATTGGTAGTGGGGGAGGCTGTGCATGTGTGGGGCCAGAGGTTATGTGAAAATACTGTACTTTCACCTAATTTGGGCTGTGACCTTAAACTGCTCTAAAAATAAAGGCTATTAAAATATCCTCAATAAAATATAAATTGGATTCAGCTATATTTAAAAATCATAATATATTAACCAAGTAGTGTTTATTCCAAGATCACAAGGATGGTTTGACATTTGAAATATCAATCATAATTCACCACATTAACAGAATAATGGAAAATAATGTGGTCATCTTAATAGATTAAGAAAAACATTTGATAAAATACTGAACATCAGGAATAGAAAGGAACTTTGTTAATCTCATAGAGTTTCTATAAAACAAACAGTAATAAAATAATACCAGTAATATATTAATAAAATACTAAAAATGTTACTTAATGATGAATTTGAATTCTTTTCCTCTGATAAACTGAATAAGAAAAAAATACTTTTTATCACCACTTTTATGCAAGACTAGAGATACATAGCAATAAGTTAAGAAAAAGAAACAAAAGGCATAAGGATTTTTTTAAAAAAGAAGTAAAACTGAAGCTAGTCTCAGATTACATGATTGTGTACATAATAAAATCAACACAAATATGCAGAAAAACTATTAAAATCAATGAGACTTGTGGAAAGTTATTAGAAAGTAGACCATCATACCGAAACAGTTATATTTCTATCTGTCAAGACCAAACAATTAAAAATGCAAATGTGAACAATACTATTGACCATCGCATAAAAACAAAATTTCTTAAAATAAATCTGAGAAAAGATATGTAAGTCTTTCACATAATAAACCAAAGAGCATCAATGAAATTAAAGACCTAAATAAATGAAGAGCTATACTATTATTATGAATTGGAAATCTCGATATTAACATGTCAGCATTTACTATATCCATCTACAAATTCAAAGTGACCCCAAGCAAAATTCTAGGCAGTTTTCTCTGCCTCTCATTGTCTGTGTGTGTCTGTGTGTGTGTGTGTACATATATGTATGTATATGTACTTACATAGAGAGAGATACAGACATTTACAGGTTAATAATAAAATCTGTATGGAAATAACAAGGCACCAAGAATAGCCAAAGGAAATATGAAAACGAGCAAATGATGTACTACTAGATATCAAGATCTGTTATAAATCTGTAATGATAGAGATAATATGAGAGTAGCACAAATATAGACAAATAGGACAATGAAACAGAATGGAACCATGACACAAAAAGGATTTGTGGGCACTTCTGTGACAAAAATCATACCACAGAGCAGTGGGAGAGAATAGCCATTTAAACAAATGTAACTTGATTAACTGGATACACATAAGGAAAAAGTGAACCTCAAACCAACCCTTCATGCCATACACAAAAAAGCAACTCCAGGTAGACTATATGGAAGGTAAAACAATAAAGCTTCTAGAAAATAACAGAGAAGAATAACTCCTGACCTTAGAATAGGTGAAATGTCTTAAATAGGGCACAAAATAATCACTAACCATAAAGAAAATATTAGTTAAAAACCATATCTCTTTATCAAAAGTCACCAGTGAGATAGTGAAAGGCAAATTCCAATCACAAGTTGGAGAAGATTGTTTGCCAATATATAGTCAATAAAGGAGTTGAACCAAAAATATATGAACAACTCCTACAAATCAACAAGAAAAAGAAAATTAAAATGTGCCAAAGTCTTGGAGAAACACTTCACAAAATAGGATCTTCAAAAGGTCAGTGAAATATGAAAAAGCAATAAGCTTTAAAACAGAGTGGGCAGAGAGATGTATTATTTTTCTACTTTGTATAAATCATTACAAGTTTACTTTTTCACAGAACGGTTTTAAATTATTTACTCTTCCGATTTGACTATGATAGTGATCATTGGTAGCCAAGTTTATAAAATGATGCAATCATGAAAGCTGGATATGTAAATTGCTTATATGTAATTCCACCACAAACCCAAAGATAGTCAAATACAAAGTCATTGTCATTCCAACACACAGAAGAACACGTATTTGGGCAGTGAGTCAGATGTAGGAGATCTGTGAAAGCTTTTGAAGGAAAAAGAGGGTGGCAACTTTCTGAAGACATTTTGTTTTTGTATGAAGCGTTTCTTCCTCATTTAAATTTTATAATTGTAGTCACCAAAGTAGGGAAGTGTTCAGCCATCAGCATCTATGGTGAACTAAATGAACAGAGTATCAAAGCATGTACACGTACACTCTCTCTCCTCTTACCACCCACAAATACATATCCATAATATGAAATCCTTGATTTATCAAAGGGGTTCATATATTTTATATCAAGTGAGCATATAAAGAAAAGGGAAATCATTTTTATTGTGAAATTGTTTACTTTCCTGAGAAACACAGTAGAGAATAATATAGTGAACCTATGAGTGTGCATACCATCCAGTTTTATCATTCTACCATATTTATTTCTCTTAAGAAATAAAATATTATTGATTTGATTGAGTTTTCCCTAAACTCTACCTAAATCTCATTTCTCTCCTCCACCATCTCTCCAGCCATCCAGCCCCAGAGGTAATTAGCATTACGTGGAGGTTTTCATTCCCATTTGTTTGTTTATTCAGCCTATTTATACATCTGCAAAACAAAACAGTATGTTCTTAGTAATTTTTCAAATTTTTCTGAGTTTGATTTGACTATATTACAAAATTAATCACATCTGAAATGAATCTGTGTTCTAACTGTTGATTTTATTAACATTAGATTTCCTTGTGTGTTCTGGAATTTGGACATTTCTATGACAAAAAATCATGCCGCAGAGCAGTGGGAGAGAGTAGCCATTTAAACAAATCTAATTTGATTAACTGGATACATACACATAAGGAAAAACATGACCCTTGAACCCTATGCCATACACAAAAATCAATTCCAGGTAGACTATATTTTTCAGGCTCTTTTTGAAAAAGTGGTTCTTTGTTTTTATTGTTATCTCTTGCTCTCTCTCCTGTGCTCTGTTTGTGGCTTGTGTAATGATCCTCCAGAGGTTCAATATCTTAATGATTGTCCAGAATCCACAGATATACTTGAGAATCAAAGATCCTATTCTAGGAACAGAAATGGGCAGTTTAATTCAGTCTGTGCTTGCTGGGAAGTTCTGTCTCATTCAGACCCCTTGGCCAAAGCTTGCTCTATGTCATCATCCCAGAAAACAACTGACGGCCATCATTACCCAACCTCCTCTCATGAGCGAGGAGTAACATGCCATCCCATCTTCAGACACTGAGCTGGCCCTGATTCCACGACTGAAGCAGAGGAATATTGAGTCCATGGCACTGTTAATGTCTGCTTGCATACCTAGCTAGCCTCTGGCTTCAGCCACTCTCACCACTCTGCAGATCTATTGCATTTCTCATCAACAGAAATGTTTACTTTTGAGCTCATTTCTAATGTTGTACTTTTTCCCTTTTGTATGACTGGTCATCAGTATGTAATTGGAAAAGAAAGGCTACATCAAAGTATGAGACTGTGATACCTTGAATGTAAGTTGCAGAACTTAATTTTTTCTAATCTGATTAACATTGAACTAGAAGATGGTAACTACACTTACCCCGGTGAGCATTTAGTAATATATATAATTCATGGAACACTAAGTTGCTCATCTAAAACCAATATAATATTGCATATAAACTGTATTTCAAAAATTTAAAAAGATCATGGGAAAATAAATCACTATGATATGATGAAAAAGCAGTGAATTAGAAAGCAGAAGATGATAATAATAGCTATGCTATTCAATGTTAAGAACTGTTCCAAGTGCTTTCAATAAATTGTGTACATTTCATTGTATTCTCATCCTGTTACTATCCTTATGTTCCCCCCACCCAAAAAAAGAAAAGAAGAACTGAGAAGCTAGGTATCTTCCCTGATGTCACACAACCAGTGTATGGTAGTTTTGAACCCAGTGAATCTAACTCCAAAGTGAGAATTTAACTACCATACCAGACCCCCTAGTCCCAGCTTTGCCCCCAAGTAGCTGTATGAAAAGAATTGAGTTCTGGTCTTTCTTCTGTCTGTAAGTCAAACTTAACGTTTTGGACCCCAGTTTCCTTGCTTTTAAAATGAGAAAGTTGGATTTTGACATCCCTTCTGTTTCTTACATTCTCTTAGACAACAAGTGAGAATTTACTAAAGTATTTGGGTGAAAGTATGATTTGAATTGACTAAAACTATTTGAAAACCTGGAGTGTTGTTTCACCTCTTTGGGACAAACTTTTCTCAACTGTCAAATGAGATGATTACATTCGATACCCTCTAATCTATTTTTCTAGCCACTGATCCTCTATGGTAAAATGAATTAATAGTTCCAGTTAGCTCCCTATCACAAAGCACCCTCTTCAATTTGTTTTGGAAGCTGAAAGTTTTGGAAAATGTCCAAATTTATTTTGAAACAGTCTTTAATGAGATATAAAACACATATTTTAAAGAAAATGTCATCATTTGAAAAGCTTTATAAGAAGAGATAAGCAAACTACAAATAAACCACGAGCCCTACAATTATAGTATCAAGTGAATGTCAATCCAGTAAGTATGAAATGTCTTAATCTTAAATATAGATATTAAAACTAAAGGTAGTGCTGTATGAAAAGAATTGAGTTCTGGTCTTTCTTCTGTCTGTAAGTCAAACTTAATGTTTTGGACCCCAGTTTCCTTGCTTTTAAAATGAGAATGTTGGATTTTGACATCCCTTCTGTTTCTTACATTCTCTTAAACAACAAGTGAGAATTTACTAAAGTAGTTGGGTGAAAGTATGATTTGAATTGAATTGACTAAAACTATTTGAAAAGTAAAAGCTTCTTTTATCCCATGAGTGGTATAAAAATCTCTGGGTCAAGTTGGTTTCCTAAATTATCTGTCATAGGAAGAATATGTCTGTGGCATTTAGTTAAGAGCTTGGGCCCTGGTCAGATTGCCTGAGTTAGTTTCTTTCTAAAGAGTTACTTAAGCCTCATGGTCCTAACTTCATTCATTTGTAAGATGATGATAATAGCAATTCCTACTTATTGTGATGATTAAATGAGCTAACAAAGTTAAACTGCTTATGCCTAGCACATAGATGTTTGAATTTATTAATAGCAGGAATTGGAGTAGTTTATGGTATTTGCACAGTCTGCACTCATTCTAAGATAACTATTAAAAACATATCCACATTGTCATGAGTAATTCAGCTGCCCAAAGACACAGGGACATGATCAGGCAGAAGTGACTGAAATCTCTCTTATACTAAAATCGCATACTCCATGTCTACCTGTATTAGTTTGTAGTGTGAAAAGAGTAATGATATAATAGGCATTCAGTACTGTTTGATACTTTATACTCAGGAGAAATGGTTCCTGTCTTCACAGCAAAGAATAATATCTAAACCCATGTACAAATGGGGAAAGAAGAAGATGCAGCAAATGAGGTCTCAGCCTGCTGGTCGCACAACTTCCTGCGTTTGTCAGCAAAAGAAACTAGAGTCGCTGTTTCTTCAAAAGTCCCTGGAATTGTCTTAACACATGGAGACTATACGTAAAATATTTTTAACAAAAACCATTTTTCTATCCTTTTGACTGACATGAAGGAAACTAAATTGAACTGTAGTAAATGAACTAATAGAGGGTGAAGAGAAATATTAGAATGGAAGATTCATTTTATGAACACTAATTTTAATAAGTGTTTTCTTTACATCATAGGTAAAATTTTGTGTAAAACCAGATTTATTTTCTCATAAAATAAAAAACAGAGGAAAAAGAAACTGAACCACTGACCTGTCTGAGTTGAAGACTTCTTGCAACTGGTGTATGATCTATTTGAACTCCTTTTTTGGGCCATGGCAACATAAAATTTATAACATCTGGCATTTAACTTAAAACATTTCAGCTGACTTAATTAAAAAATTCACTTGAAGAAATTACAAAAATTCTTCTTTTAGTTTATGACAGCTGTGAACCCATTTCAAAGAGATTCAATAGGAATTGATGCTGGAAACTACCTAGAAGTTGCAAACTGCTATAATTATCTTTGCGTATACACATCAGTGAACTAAAACGGATGTCAATAAATCAGCATAAAAATATCTAAACCATTCGGAGAATATTTCTATGAAACAATAGAAAAAAATTCCCTCACTCTTTCAACACTAGTAATTTGACTATAATTTTCATTTTATCTGTATATATATGAAATCTATATCTATATATGTATATAGATAAATGCACTTTAGGTCATAGCATTTTACTCTGAGGAAAATATAAGCAGGGTTGTTGAAAAACGAGAAATATTTCAGTATGATTGGAACTGAAATTAACATATCATACTACGAAATGCCCTCAATATACTTAAAATCCCAACTATTTTGAAGCTATGTTTCGAACAGTCATTCTTAATAACATTCAGAATCTTTTGGCTCTGTCCATAGACGTATCGCAGTGCCAGAAAAAAAATTAAATGTTCACTTCCTCATTCTGATTGCCATTTTGAATGTCATTTGCCCTGTGCATCCCGAGTTCACCTCGTCAGAGAGTACTGCTTCCCCAAGGCTGCCCCAGGGTCCTGCTGACGGATTGCTCTAATTGCAGTCGGCGCTGTAAACAAAGCAGCTACTCCATGCTCGGCCAGCACACGGAAATAAGCGCCAGCATCCGGTGTTCCCACAGGCTTCCCCTACAATGAGATTCATTTAAAGTGTCACCTGCTAAAATGTCTCATATGTCATTGACAGTTCAATACTTACGCATTTAACAAAGCTCTATTAATAAAATGGGGTTCTAAACATATCTTAGTTTTAAAGCGGCCCCATGTTCTCTCATAAATAAAACAAACCAAATGCCAAAGCATCAGAGAGGCCATTCGCTCCATTACATCACCCTAAAAGCTTTTCAAATTGCAATTTTTCTTACGTTTTGAAAGATAAAGGACAGCAAAAATACAGAACATTCAGATTAATATCGTAAAACAGTCTTCTGTTTGCCAAGAGATTAAATATATTGTTTTGTGTGGTAGACTACATGAGAAATACGGTTGCTATGAATTTCTATTTTTTCATGACCACTATTAAAGGTAAAAATATCAATTCTCAAAATATTTAACAAGAGAGAAAAATCTGGAAAGCCAGTGATTTCCAAGCAATAACCTTTTCAATTAGATGTCTCACTCCAAGGAAAGCTGCTATGAATTAAAATAAAATCCAGTAAGATATCCCAAAATGCATGGTTTCAACAGCCTCAAAACAACATTGTGCACGTTCAGTGGAAAATCCACACATAAAAATCTAACACTTTTAGAGACTATACTGTACAAAAGGACATAAAGCATTTTTAATTGATATCTCCAAAAGTGGCATAAATAAATCAGTAATCTACCAAAATTTGAGGCGTACCATAAAATCTAGCTTTGCCCCACCACATCCTCTCATTCCTCAGGCATACTTATCACTGTTACTTTCTCCTTTGTTTCTAAGGCAAGGTGCCTGGAATGCTGTTAATAAATGTTATTGAAATTATATGTGTATTTCACAGTCAAATTCTTTTGGAAAGGGCTGGTCTAAAACAAAGGAAAACAGGTTTCTTATTTTGGACCATTTCTTGAAGCCTTAAAAGTGCTTAAAGTACATCAGGAATTTCCAAACAGGTAAGTAACCGTATGTAATATTTCCTAAACTCCTGTGTCCACATGTCCCATGGATCTTACATTCTGGAATATTCACTTGGGAAAACACCAAATTAAGGTAAAAAGAAGAAAGAATTTGCTAGTGGCAAATGTAGAGATCTCCACAAACAGAAAGCAATAAATAAGTAAAGGATAATATGATGCTGACCTTAGCGGTCCAATAATTTAGATTCACTATCTACTCATAAATGGATCTTTGAAGGGCACTATTTAGTTTTTACTTTTATTTTCTAAATGGTTGCCCATAGTATTCTTTAATGTAATTTTTTAATATTCCATTGCTTTTTCTCTTGTTCTTTTATTGCCAGGATTTGTCACAAATGGAAATTAATTTTTATTATCACAACTATCCCGAAACACTTGATTTCAATTTATTTCATTCGAACCACCTCATACAGGTCAACAACACTAACATAGCATAAAAAGCTACCAGATACTATCTTACAACTTTGGCACAGAATTTAACTCACAATTTTAAAAGTTTAAGCACATCAGTCTAAAATGATTCTGCAACTTTATTATTTCTAACCAAGTGAGGCAAGCATTTGACTTTCCCTTCAATCTGTCTTAGGCACTGATCAGTCCCTAGTGGATGAGATTGTGATTTGGGAAATGATCTCATGCACATAGAAATGATTTATCAACTGACGTGATGCAGTTGACTTGTCCTGTCTACACTGTCATTTTCTTGTCTAAATAAAAATAAATCACTTTTCCAGTATTTCCTCAATAAACTCAAAGCACTAAGATAATATTTTTAAGTAGTTTGACCTCCACTGAAGAAAGATATTTTATAACCATTTGGAGTTGAATTCCACTACAGCGCCAGCATCATAGGACAATACTAACACACTCCCCAAAGGGTGACATTAATGTGATAATGGAAATGCTATGCCAGAATGACTGCCTACAGAGATGAGATGACATAGCTGATGTATTTTACAGCCTTCAATTAATTTGGTGGAATGATAACAATAATAGTTGAAGTACTAGAAATACTAATTAAAAACTGTACTTTACTTTTTGTAAATATTTATAAAACATAAATTATTAATAATATAATTACTAATGCAATTCTGACCCTGCACCAAACAAATTTCCATCAATATTATATTTACTGAGCATAAAAATCATAACATAACAGTTCTATTAGGACACTTAATTAAGTGACGCAAACTTTCACAAAGTCCCTTTGTAAGACAGTTGAACTCAGAAAGTTTCAGTGGCTTTGCATTTTATCACCCGTTCTAACAAGATCATCCAAGGCTATGAAGATGCTGTTTTACTATTTAAGAATTACATTAATATTAATACATTAAACAAATTTTCTTAAGAACTTCTACTTGATATCAAATCTTAATTAAAACCCAAGCTATGAGATGTCCAAGAAATTACCATTCCTCAAAACAGCCTTTTGCACAGCAAAGTTCTGAATGATATAAATGCTTCAGGTAACAAAGCACAGAATCAGGTCTTTCATCAGAAACCATTGTTCACATAAAGAAAGGTCATAAAATTATGCAGTGCCACTATACACATTCCTTTAACAAAGAAGGATTGAGTATCTACTATGGGCTAGACACCAAATTCTGGAAATAATTTTGTGAAGAAGCCTGATTAGGTCCTGCAACTTACATTCTACTAATTATGGGTGTGTATGTTTGTATGTGTGATCACATTAAAAATTACATAGGTGCTACAAGCTCTTTGTGTCTCATAAAGGGAAGGAATGCAGTAATAAACATAGGACCCATATATTCTCAGCACCGCTCACTACTAGGAGCTCCAGAAAACTATAGCAAAATCTGTCTCTTCCACTATGAAGTCCAAATAAAAGCGACTCAGTGGTTTAATGATTTTATGAAACATGCCTCCCCTGCCCTCCTTCATATACACAGGCTAGGGTGTACATGTGCACACATGCATGCACACATAGGTAATATGATCCCTTTACAATGCATTTTAAAAGCAACCAGTAATACACTAACCATGCTGAGCTGCTGGAGAAAATGACACTGATTCCAGAACTTGCATATTCATTAAGAAGCAAGAGCCCAAACCGTATCAATTTAAAAATAAGAGGACTCTAAGATTGGAGGGATTTTTAACAAACAACATACACACCAATAATGCAGCTCAAAGGAAACAGTAACTTACAAACTCCTCAAAACTCAAATCAATGTCATTACCATTTGCTTTTATTCCCCTCTCCCAAACTAGTGTACAGTGTTGATTATTGCCCAGAAAACAAGGCAGAAAGCAATCCCTACACTGGTGAGCAGAGATTCTAAGCTTTCAAATACTATAAATTATGAATTTTTAACATCAGAGATTTATAAAATGTCAACTGCTAATGTTCATAATGTGGTTAATGATGGTACAAAGCACAGAAACAAAGACAATTAAATACCTGAAAGTTAATTTGCACATATAATTTTCTTCCACTTATGATTCAATGTGTTAATATTCATGCCTGCAAATATTAAGTCCTGAGTTAGAAAACCAGGAGATATCTCAACTTTCCACATAATTCCTACTAAGATTAAGTTTTCAACATAACGAAAGTAGTGAAATACAGCAACTAAGGAAAACAAAGGTACACTTAAACACTAGAGTTCAATCTTTGAGCAAAAATATTTTGCTTTATTATTCATCTTATGATTTCACTCTAATCCAAGGCTTGGTGTCAAGAACACTTGTAGTTTCTGAAACTTTGACATAAAAATTTTGACTCAACTGCAGCTTTCGCCTCTTTTTGTGGCAGGATCAGAAATACACCTGGCCTTTTTTTGGACACTACTTCTGAGAATATCACCGAAGACATGTTTCTTCTACAGTTCGAAGATAAATGGAGCAACGGCTCTTATGAACGAGTTCTGAATTCCATTCCAGGGGAGAGGCACAGCAGGGTTGGCCTCTTTATTGCGGAGGAGGGATGCCACTAGCAAAAGCATTTGTTGAGTCCCTACTACATGCCTCATGCCTCGTTCAAGGGATGAAAGTTTGGGCGTGCAACATCTAAACTGGAGACTTGTTAAAACACAAGCTGTTCCTCAAAATACACTGCTTAGTGAAAAAGGCAAAAGGCAGAATAGTGTGCATACCATTTGTACATTGTGGTTTGTATTAAAAAAGGGGAAATATATTGCTTATACACGAATGAACTATTGTACACATAAGATTGACTCTTCCAAGTTAGAGAAATCAGACACGGGAAATAGGGGGCAGACAGTAGGACTTGCACTCTTCACTTCTGTGTAAGTTTTGAAATATGAACCAAATGTATAACTTCTTATGAAATGGGCTTTTCCTCCTAAAAGCCAGTTTCTCAATAAATCACATTATCTTACAAACTTTTAAAAACATTACCTTTGCTTTAAAGATAGATGGCGTAATTGCCCTATGCTTTAAGACCCTCAGACTCAGGACTTTGTGTTACTGTAGCAGACTCTCTCAAGGAGTAGAAACTTACTTATAAGTGCAGTTGGTTAACTAAGAATTTACCTTGCCTGACTTCTTATTTGCTAGAGATTTCCCATCATGCCCTGGCCTCACCTTTGAGAACATGTTCCCGTCTTGCTTTCCTTCATCTTATCCACACCATCATCTAAGTTCACTCTGACCTAGTCACTATCAAGCCTAACTGCACCTTAGAACTTCTTGGGATGCTTTTCAAAGGTGCCAATATCTGGTCCCCACTCCCAGAGATTCTGACCTAACTGGCTGAGCTGGGGCTGGGCATTGCCACCTCTCCAGTGTCCCCTAAGTGGCTGTAATCTGCAGGTAGGGTGCAGATCAGTAAATCTGACAACCAATGCCTAGTCCTTAGACCAAGCATGACCCGAAGTTAGGTCATTTTCCCATGCCCACCTGTCTTGTTACCCTAGTGTATGAGCCTAGAACTTAACAATAGTTTTACTGGTTTTTTTTACACCTGTTATAAATAAATGCACCAATGCATGGATTAATAAAATAATATACTGATAATTGAATCTGATTATAAGGGGTCAGATACTGAGAGTAAGACTGGGGAGAAGTGCCTCACTGCTCCAAATTCTTTATGCCTTCCTGGATGTATATATCATGATGCATACAGGACCTAGCATCCCGAATACAACTTACAACTGCCCTTTCTTCAAAAGGGGAGGATTAGCCCTGGCCCAGCAGCTCTTACAATATTGTGCAGAGACCTTTGATAGCTACCTTTCAGTTTGGGGTTTTAGTTTGGTTGTATCACTTCCTGAAAGGATTATATCTCAGTCTTTTAGATGAAGGGTTCCTGACCTGAACTTCGGGAGAGTTCATGATTATTCCAAAAAAGTTTTTTAATATGTGTGGGGTAAATGGCAGAATTTCCAGACTCTCTTACCTAGCCTTAGTTCATTTACATTATAGGTAGGTGCTTACCACTGTACAGCCTCCCAACGAGCTTGGGCAAGGGATGGAGAGAAAACGGCCATTATCTCCTCCCCTCTGTTCCTGGTACGTAATTGGTCTGGCACGTGCCAGTCACCAAAGACCCACCCATAGAGTCCCTCAGGAAGGGGTGCGCAGGAGGCAGAGAGCACATGAGGTGGCAGAGTGCCTGCGGTGGCCAGAGGAGATGGTGGGGGCTGGGCCTGGCTCGCCAACTCAAGTAACTGCAAGAAATAAAAGCCTTTCTCCCAACATGTCTTTTCCTTTGACTCATTTCAGCTTCACTGGTTTCATAGGAACACCTTTCCCCCAGAGCTGCAATGTATGTTTATTTTCATAGAGAAAGAAGTCAGAGGCTTTTCTCAGATTCTGAAAAGAATTCCAAAAAGGTTTCTAGGTATTTGAGCCTCCCCAAACATGGAAAATCCTTAAAGATCTTCTGTTTCACTCTGAGAAACAGCTTGGATGATGCTAGAGTGCAGATGGACGGGCAGCTACCATGACATATGCACATTTCCTTCTCCACAGGATGCCTACCTCCCCTTAGTACCACCCTTTAATCGCTCCTATTGGAGGGCTACAAATAGTTTCAAAAAACAAAATTTAGTGGCCAGTCTCAGGTTCCTAGCCAACGTTTTTTTCCCTTCTATTACTTTGATTATAATATGCCATTTTTGTAAATCAAAACCAGTTGAATGTCAGCAATTTCACATGTTCACATTAATACTTTCTACAAATGTGCTATTTTGGCAATCCCTCTTC
The DNA here is from genome assembly GCF_030020395.1 of Manis pentadactyla. Classification (NCBI taxonomy): domain Eukaryota; kingdom Metazoa; phylum Chordata; class Mammalia; order Pholidota; family Manidae; genus Manis; species Manis pentadactyla. The sequence continues at coordinate 113,685,945 of NC_080028.1, read as the reverse complement.
ACCATCTCCTGTGGCAAATAACACAGAGCTACAGTTCCTCAGGCTTGATTCTCCCCTTCCTTCTGTTAAGGATGTGTTTCAGTTTCCAGGAGTGAGAAGGTAAGACATCTCCAAGGCTAAAATTTCCCAGATCTTTTTCTACATATTTACATATATTAAAGATGTGTTTATATAAACTCTATCTAGATTGAACCATTTTGAACAAACTTTCAGCTATAATATGGTAAAGTCTATGGACCTAATGATGTATAACATGATGACTATAGTGGATAACACTGTATTTTTATCATTGAAATTGGCTAAGAGAGTAGAACTTAAATGTTTGCACCAAAAAAAGAAAAAAGATAAATATGTGAGGTAATGGGTGTGTTAGTTAACTGGATTGAAGGAATCCCTTCACAATGTGTACGTATATCAAATCATGATATACATCTTAAGTATCTTACAATTTCATTTGTCAATTATACTTTAATAAAGCAAAAAATATAAATAAATAAATTGGTGAATCCCTTTTGGTTTGTTTTTTCCCCCAGCCTTCTCCCAGTTCTGGAAGTTGACCATATTGGACCCTGTGATGAGGCCACCCCCAGTGAATAAGCCATCGCCTTCACCTAGGTCATCCTCCCATCCCGTGGAAGAGGTGCTCACCTCTAGAAGTTTTAACGCCAAGTAAACAAAGCAGAGCACTGGGATTGGTGCCTGCAGACCCAGTACTGAGCTGATTAGGGACTGACGCATTTAGCACTCATTTATCACTAGGGAAGTTGGCAGCCCGTGGCTTCTAGCTGGACTGCTTTCACCTCTGAATTTCTCCACACTGAGGCACAATTACTCTGCTATCTGTTACTAGAGGGACAAATTAAGGTTTTCTTTACTCATAGTGAGTAGTGAGACTGCTGTGAGCAGAGAAAATAAACGGCTTCTTGCTTTATTACACGAACAGATTTCTTCCAAGAAAGTCAAGTGTGGCTGTTTCATATGAATGCTGTAATTCAACCAGAGATTACACAAAGACCGGTTCCTCCACACCATCCAATAATTTACCTAAAACAACCTTTCATATTCTCCCATTAAAAAACAAAACAAACACAAATACCTTCCTATGAAATTGCTCTCATAAAAGTGACTAATGACACTCTAGTCACCAAAATTGCCTTCAGTTATTGTCCTACCAGATGTTTCTCTGTAGCACTTGGCATGGCTGATCCCCCATCTTCTGGAAAACCCCCCCTCCCATGGTTTTCAGGACACTTTGCTGTAATGATTCTCCCACCGCTTCTCCAGTCTCTCATTCTCCAGTTACACAGCTTCTCTTTCTCAATCTTTGACTTTCTGAGTACCCTGATCCCCTTAGGGACTTCAATGATGAACCCTTCTACACCTCTAACTGTGAAAGTCTTTCTGAGTTCAAACTTGGTTTCTCAATATCCTAACAAATGTCTGAGTAGCACCTTTAAATTCAACATCACCAAAGCTAAAATTACTGTTTCTCCCTCCACAGTAACTATTGTTCCTACTGTGGTACTTCAGCTGATAAAGTCATTATTTCAGTTGTCCTAGCTGAAGACATCAGAGCTATTTCCAACTTCCTCTCTACCTCTCCCTCACAATATCCACCTGACAACCTGTATCCTGCCTTCTCCTTAATCAGGAGACCCAGATCACTGAGAGCCTGGTTCTGGCCAGGAAGCTGCACTTCTCAACAGTTTCTCAGTGTTTGCTTCTAAAGTACGACTTCAGAGCCAGAGAACCTGCTTTCAAACCCAGGTCCATCACTCTTGTGCCATGGGTGAAGTTATTCAATGTCTCTGACTCTAAGTTCCTACAGTTGTAAATAGGGAATCAAAATATTTGCTCCATGGATTTGTAGATGGAAGTAATTAAAACCATGTATATAAAGTACTTGTAAGAAAGAGTTCCTATCACCACAGCCCTTAACCCACAGTAGCTGTATTATCCATTATTATTACTTGTATGCCTCATCCACAAAGATTTCCTTGTCTACTCTAGTCCTAAACTCCCCTTAAGGGACTAGTAGGCAGAATTTTGAGCGAGGGTGAAATCCAAACCCTGCCATTTATGCATTATATGACCTAAGGCTACTTATTTATTTCTTTGATCCTTATTTAGTTCCATCATCAGAAAATTACTTCAAAATAGATGCAAGAATTAAGTGTAGAGTATTTAACATAGGCAATGGCTCAATAGGGTTGCTGAAAAAATTAATACTTCTACACAGTGTAAGAAATTACTTAGGTAGTATCTTGATTTGTTTGCTTTCTCTCCTTTACATTAATATTAATATTAATTCCTTGGCTATATTGTCAGATCTTTCAGTACAGGGAGTATATCTGATACTTATTCTGTTTCCCTGCCAACTCCTAGCAAGATGCTGAGCTCACCACAGGCACCAAGAAATGCTGTTGATGGAGCCACAATGACAACTGCGCTTACTTGCTCCAACATAAAACAGAGGTGCACAGAGAAAAAGAGCCCTCAAAAACAAATACCTTTGAACCACTAGTCACGTGAGAAATCTGAAATATGCTGGCATCCCCTTCACCATCTTTTCCAGTCCAGAAGATCATATTACATAGCCTGAATCAGGTAACAACTTAGTCATCATTTTTCTCATTCTGCACATGCATAAAAGCACACTGCTGATATACTAGACTAAAAAACAAAGAAATCAATTTCTATTACATGAGGGGAAAAAAGACTGTGTGCCTATGGAGCACACCAGTCAGCAGCCTCACGGCTATTAGCAGAAGGAAGTGACAGGTGCCTGCACTTGGAAGAAGCAAATCTCTGTCCTTGAAAAGAAATAATCGAAGTGGAGGAAAGTTAACATAGGTGAAAAGGCAAAATTCTTGCAAAGAGAAGATAAACTGTATACATGCAAGTAACAATTACACTGTTAAAAGGAAGCCTGAGAGTGGCTAAGAACTCAGAAGGTCCTCGTGTGGAAAATACATTCTAGGATGTCATGGAGATCACAGAGCCAGTGCAGAACACAGGCAGATGACAAGCACAGTGAAGATACACAGGGGAGGATTTAGCAAGAGTGCTCAATATAAAAAATAACTGTGAAATAGTTTCAAGTAGTAGCCTCAATATTCTCAAACATGATGCTTTCACACTGGGAAATGGCTTAAAGTTTTGATCCACATATGTAAAGTACTAATAATTTCTTATGTTTTACACATGTGTACATGCTGTCATATTATGCTATATATACATACATAGATATCATGATATTTCTTTGAAGCTTTCGAACTAATTTCACATTCTTTATCTTATTTGATTCCATACAAATAAAGGAGACTATAGAGCTCATTTTCACACTGATTGTTCTATAAAGAAAACACAGGGGCATCTAAATGCTTCCTTACACCTGTGAATTCAGGAAAAGAGTATTCAGTAAGGTCATCAAGCAGAATATACTAATGGTTTTAAAGATACATACAGTTTATAAACTAGCATGGTAAAGCCCATCAACAAATAGAAGTGAAAGGTTACAGAAATTTGGAAAATGGTGAACTATGAAATGTACTATATTATTCATAGATGGAAGGCTTCAAGGCCACCCTTATTTCACTCACAAGTTCTACTCTGAAAGGACACAGTATTGATGGGGGAGCCCGCTGGGTTCTTTGCCACATCTGCTCCTTCCTCAAAGCTGACAGCCACAGGACCAACACACTCCCGTCTGGTTCCTTTGCCTGGTGCTGGGAAGGGAACTTAACGGGCTCCAAAAGGGGGCTGCTTTAGGCTCTGATGACTGCGTCAGAGCTGGAGGACCAACTTTAGAAGAAGAAATGTGGAGTCTCTGAAAACTCAGGCATAAGGACTGGTTTTGTATGGTAATGAGTGGTTGAAGTCTATTTTGCAGAATTTTATTCTGAGAAAGAATAAATTCATGTTTTCAAATATTAGCAGTAGCCTTATTATATCCAGCATTTGTGATACTATTATATCCTGGCAACTAGTCTAAGGGTTTTGCATGGGTCAACCAAGTTGATGCCATGTAAGAAAGATACTGTTAATACTGACACAGATGAGAAAACTGAGGCTGAGAGCAGTTAAGTCACTTTTCTGTGGCCAAACAATTCATATGTATTAGTTTTAGGAACCATACTATGGACGTCTTGACTGCTATGCTTCCTCTCAAACACTAAAATTCTTCACTAATTTAGAATGAAACCTTTCTTCAGTAAATGCATCTGGAAAGTCAGCATCACTCACTGTGGACAGAAATGGGGTGTGCTTGTGATGACTCTGTGACAGACTAATTTGGGTTGTTGAGCTGCTCCTGGGCTCCACTCTGGAGATGGTCTGGGACATATAATTGTCAGTATTTTTCTTCATTTTTTCGTTGGGGGAGGGCAGTGTGTGTGGGGTTTGTTTTTATTTAGTCATGGTTTTTAAAATGTATTAACTGTTGGACAGCCCTTAAGGGGAGGAGGGTGGATTGATTCCACATTCCACTTCTCAGGTGTGGTTTAGAAAACATGGTCCCCATCGGTCCTCTTAGGAAGGAGTACAGTAAATGCCTGATTTAATAACATACACCTTTTTGAAAGTTGCCTTTTCTCTCTACTGAGTAGGTCCAGTCTTTGATGGAACTCATGAAAGTGGGTGGAACCTGTCTTGCCCCTCCTCTTTTCTAGGATGCACAATATATGTGACTGTGACTTTCAAGGAAATGTGTTAGTCATATGCTGATTTTTTCAAGTTAACTTCTGACTTCTTACACTGACAAATGAAGAAAAGTATTGCACCTTTTGAAATACACCAAATGGATTGACTACATGATTAAAAAAAAATTTTTCCCCTGTCAGTCATTGTCTTATATGCTCAGTGTAGATGTGCAGCTTAATGGTGTATGATGTGGTGTTTGTAGAATACAGCTGAAGACCTGATACACAGAGGAAATAGGGGTGGAGCTAGAAGACCGATGTTTATGAAATGATTCACATCCTCTTTCAAGTTATGCGGATGGAGACCTGCTTCATTAAGGAGCTGATGGTGGGGTGGGGGTGGGGAGAACCCTCAACAACGTGGGGACCAGTCAAGAGATTCCCCTTATTTCTGTTTTGCATGTGAGGAACCCTAGAGCTGCTGAATGAGTCTCTCTAGTTTAATAAAAATCATGGAGAGAGTCTTAGGAAGACTCTTTGTAAGTGTTAATAGGAATTTTATCAGCTCATTGTGGTTGCAGTTTCCAATTTTTAAAAATGTTTAGGTAATCTTCTCCACCTTCCCCAAATCCTAATTCTTGTAGATTCATTAGTTGTTGAACCAATGTTTTCTCATGTTTCAATGCTTTGTATATGCATTCTTTTCAGATGTTTTCAACAAAAATCCCTTCACACACACACACACACACACACACAAAAAAAATACAGTCTTGTTAACCATAGTCACATTGCTGTACATTAGATCTCTGGAAATTATCCCTCTTGAATAACTGAAACTTTATACCCCTTGGCCAACATCTTTCCACCCAATAGCAAAAAAATATGTTCTTCTCAAGCACTTAAGAAACAATAGCCAGGATAGATCACATGGTAGGTCGCAAAACAAGCCTTAACAAATTTAAGAAAACAGAAATAATTCCAAGTATCTTTTCTGACCACAACAGAATGAAACTAGAAATAAATAATAGTAAGAAAACAGAAATTCACAAGTACATGGAAACTAAACAGCATATTCTTAAACAACCATTGAATATGTGAGAAAATCAAAAGAGAATTTAAAAAGTATTTTGAGACAAATGAAAATACAACATACCAAAACTTAAGGGCTGCAACAAAAGTAATTACAGCAGTAAATGTTGATATTAAAAATAGAAAGATCTAAAATAAAACTAATTTTATACCTCAAAGAACTAGAAAGAGAACAAAGCCCAAAGTTAGCAGAAGGAAGGAAATAATAAAGACTAGAATAGAAATAAATCAAATAGAGAAAAATAATAGAAAAAATAGAAACAGAGAGTTGTTTTTTGAGAAAATAAAATCAATAGAACTTTAGCTAGACTAACTAGGATGAAAAAAAGACCCAAATAAATAAAATCAGAAATGAAGAGGAGTGGTATAATGGATGGCTCAGAAATAAACAGGATCATAAGGGACTACTGGGGGGGATGTTTCTCAAGTACGCTGATTTCTTGCTGAGCCACACCACTGTGGAGGCCTGGGTTCCACTATATTATGCACAATGGAAGTGTGTGTAGAAGATACACATTTGTACATTAGGAGGAAAAGGGTCCAGAAGGATTTGTTTGCCCTTGAGAAGAATCAGGTTTTGATTCTGCAGATGACAGGCTCTTTGAAAAGGGAGCAAATATGAAATAGAAGAGAGGCCAGACAACATATACCTGCCTCTCTCCAAGGCCTCTGTTGACCCCACCCCCAGTACTAACAAGCAGGGGCATAAACCCAGGCCCCTGGTGTGGCCTCCGCTGGGTCTCGGTGCTCCCTGGCAGGAATGGAGGTCTTGGCTGCCCGGTTAAACCTCCCTGGACAGCTCCCCTTTGGGAGGAGGGAAGGTCACAGCTCCTCCTTACAGCCTGACAAATGTGGGAGTCTAAGCTGCCCACTCAGCCTCTGCTGGTAGGGGTGCAATCGTGGGTTGTTCTGTGGTGCTTGTCTTAAGCAGAGCCGTCTTCAACTCTTGAGTCTTGTTTAGGCTGCCCCTTTCCTACCCTCTTGGCTTGAGAGATCAGGAATTTTTAGGGGTGGGGGAGATTTTTGGTCTGTAGCTGTCGGCATTTCTAGGTTGTCAGCTCCTTTAGCAACAAATCTAGGATATGTCAGGGAAAAATAAATCCCAGGGCCTTAACAACCATGTTGTTCCTTGAGTTCCAAGGTCCATTGGGAAAAGCCAGTTTTCCTTTTTTAATCTTAAGTTTGTTTTAGACATAATACCTTTGAGTTTACTTAGAGGAAGAAATAAAGTATGTCATCTATCTTCCCCAACAGAACTCAACCCTTTGAAGGATTTTAAGCAATAAAGTTCTATGTTAGCCTTTGCATTTTAGAGAGCAAACTGTATGTGTGAAGGGCTCAGAAATTGGAGTGAGGGTGGGAAGGGTCTGGGAGCACATCTAAGGCAGGACCATCTGCTACAATCTGCTCTACACTCATTATCTGGTGGTGGTCCATGATACATAAATGGAAAACACAGGCAGAAGTCAGATCAGAAGCCACACACAGGCTATGTATCAGTCAACAACACAGTTGTGCATACCAGCTGGATATCAGCCTTGAATATACAGCAGGAAGCAAGGAAAAGAGAGAACACTTTTGATAGGTACTAAAATGGAAATTCAGCAGAATGCAATGACCAACAGGGTGTGATATGTGAGGATAATGAAGTTGGAATCACTCCCCAGTTCTTGGTTTGGATGAGTGAGTGAATGCAGGCAACACTGAGAACACCGCAGAGCACCTGGGGAGGAAGTGTTCTGCAGGAAAGAGTGGAGACAGTTCAGTTCACGTCATCTTGCAAGTAAGATGTGTATGAGGCCAACCAACAATCAGATGGTGCTCAGCACAAAGGGCAGATATTGAAAGGAAGAGCTAGGAGCCTTGGTTTAATTAATAACACTCAAATCCAACTGCATAGACATTATTCAGGAAAGACAAGCAGAATGAGAAAGAAGCCTAGGAGTAAGACCCTATCAAACTCCAATGTTTAGGACCAGAGTAAGAGATACCAGGGAGAGGAAAAGGATGACAAGCTATCAGAGAGGTAGGAAGAAAACATAGGTGTAGAATTTAATTCAATTCCATAAGCATTTATTGAGTGCTTAGTGTGTTCTATGCACTGGGGTGGGAGACTGGCTTTTGAGGATCTGACACTCTAACTGGATAGAAACAGACAATTCCAGCACAGCATGGTCAGCTCGCTGGTAGACACGTGCTCAGGGACCAAGGGCACCATGGAAGGGGGCGCTGAACACAGCCAGAGACTGTGAGAGGAAACTTTCAAGAGATGATAACATCTAAGCAGAGTCTTCAAGGATAGTAGGAATTAACCAGGAAAGGAAGACAGAGGGAAAGTCTTGCCAGAAACAGCCTGAACAGAGGCAAAAGGGCAGGGAGCTCAAGAGAAGAGAATTACTTGCAGAAAACAGTTAGCAGGGTTGATGCCACAGAGCAAGTAAAAATAAAATCAAATTGACGAAGGCCCTTTGACTTTGTCCCTTGTGAAGTCACTGTTGACTTCTGCTACTGCAGCGTCTCTGAAGCAATGCGGACAGAAATCAGACAACAGTGGGATAAAGAGTAACTGGGAGAGTATGAAGTTCAGACCACACGCATTGGGTATTTTTTCAAAGAGCTTAGTGGAGAAGAAAGTAAAAATGGATAGCTAGAAGCAGGCAAACATCTAAAAGGCTTTGTTTTGTGATCAGAAAGAACTGTGGATGTTTACAAATTATAGAAAGGAAACCAGAGTGCAGAGAAGAGATTTTAAAATGTAGCTTACTTCATTCACTCACTGGCACAACAAATATTTATAGAGCATCTACAATCTTCTTGAGTACATCATTCCAAGATAAAGACAAATAACTGAGGCCCTTTTGCAGGTTAGAATCATGTTTTAAATAAACTTGAGAAATCATAAAATGCCAATGGTAAATGCACAAAATAGTATGCACTTCAGTTCCAAAGGCAGCCTAATATTTATAAATACTTAGAATGGCAACTTTGGTTCTGCCATATTTATGTTACTAATATCAAAATTCATTGTAAGTATTTAGTGTCGAGGCTTATTTTTTTTTTACTTCAAGGGAAATGGTTATTTTAATAAAAATATTTGCTGTATTACAAGGACTTTGGTATAATACTTTTTAGGAACCTATTATGGATAGACATCAAGCTTGTTAGTATTATTTTTTCAGAGCTTAAGTTTTACTGGCTTTGTTCTACACAATTTAAATAAGTGGCTATTGTTTTCCTTATATTCCTTTCTTTTTTGAAATCATATTCTTAACTGGAAGATGATATACATGTGTCCCCTGTCCCCATCCAAATTTTTCTGTCCCCACTTGGAACTACTACTCAAAAAGTTTCAGTAAAGTACATGCTATCTACAAGTGGTATTGATTTTATTCTATTACCTCATATAAAACAGTTGTGTTCCCATGTAGAAGAGGTCCATAACAGATATAGGAATGTCCAACAACCCAGCCTAAGTCAGAAGCTGCCCACCATACCTAAAAATACAAGAAGACATTGAAATACATATATTTGAATCAGAGGAATGTCATGTAATGTGAATTTATAACCATGCTTACCTCTCCAGGTTTAAGTCCATATACAGAGGACATTGTCCAGTTTAGCATTACAGCGTATCCCCCAGTGGGTCTAACCACACCCTAAAAGGGAGAAAGAATAAATCAATAAACAATGTGCTAAAAGATCCTCTGTATTCATCCTGCCCACCTGAAAAACTCCTATTGAAAGTATTTTATATTCCATAGGCTGCAAATTACTTTGGCTTTCATATAATTGTGTTTGAATCATTATTTCTTTGGCTCCTCCAAGAATAAACACAGAATGATTAGTTCATATCAGTCCATTTGTAGAATCCATTCTCACAGATGATTTTTGACCTTCTAAAGAAAACCCGATTTCACAGAATCACATGCAGTAAAATGTTCTTCCCAGTGGTAACCTGAAATAATATTATGTTTTCAGACATATTTCTGAAACAAAAATGGAAATTCTCAAACTTAAGTCACAGAAATGTCAAAGGTAACTGTGTATATACTAACATAAGGATGTGTATTCTTTAATTTCCTTAAATCATAATAAGATTCTCAGAGGTAACAAAGTCATATTCTAACTGGAGCCTTATTACAAATCTACACAGGGAATCATGCTAACACAGTGTTAGAGATGAGCAATTCTTTAATGAAGAACTCTGGAACTCTGAGAAATTAGTCCTGAAAAGTAGGATCAAAGACCTACAGACTGCCTTAAATTACATTTTGGCTAAAAGAAAGGGTTGATACATTATAGTACTACAGCTGAAAATGAATCCATTTCTAGCAGCTATTTACAACATATTCAACTTTAATCCAAGCTTGATATTTGGAAACTGGGCACAAGAGTCACCACAAATAAGAAGTGATGATGAATTTAATAATTTTTTATTGCTTCATTATAGACATTAAATATCATTGGCTCAAAAAGACTGAACCATTGAATATTCAGAATAAGCAGGTGAATGCTTGATGAAAGAAGTACAAGTTTTATTTCACTCACATGTATTTTGAAGCATTTTTTGGTAGAACAATTATCATTGCTCTATGCAGAATGTAATGATTTTACTTAAAGGCAAACATGGCCCTAATTAATAAGTGTGCTTTAAAGTTGGACTTTTCTGGCATAGCTTTGCAGCTTTCATACACGTGAATGAATCAGAGGAATGAAAAAGAAACTGACTTCCCATTAGTTACTAAAATCACTGTTCTCTTCAGGTACCCCTAATAAAACATAGTTATCAAGCTGTGGAACACATTTTATCTACCAGCAGTGACACCTGGTCTCAGCAAATATCACATGCAGCTTCGTTGACATTTGACAGCTAGTTCCCAGGTTGTGTGACATGGTTAGCACGCAGCTGGTCCTCTTGATCACCTTGGGAGTATCAGAAATCCCAAGCCCCCTGCCAGGGGCTTTCACACGTGTCAGCTCAGCAGCTCTTCTCAGTAGATTCTGTAATACCTTCCCTGCACTTTACAACTTAATTTGTTCTATTCAGAAGGTCTTATCCTGTGGTTCAACACCTTGATTAATTCAAAATTACAACCTTTCCTAAAAAATTTTTATTCCTTTTGTAAAAGAGGAAAAATGAGGTATTCTTAACCTCATACTCAAGATTTCAAATATATTCTAAAATGCCATTTTTAGTTTCTGATTAATTTTGCATACTTAGAGTATAATGATTTGGTTTTTTGAGTTGATTGTATGATATGAGTAGCATATCATACACAATATGCTAGTGATATATGCTGATAATTAAGGTCAGTACTCATTTCACCTAGATGTCTCATAATTTTCTCTCCACCTACCTGTCCCTGCAGTTAGAGCTCATTTCTCATCAATAACTCTAAATATTAAACGTGGGTAAATATGGGGGCTGTATGGTCCAGACAGTAAGGTGAGTCAACTGGAAGTGAGAAAAAGATGTAAAAGTTTTAGGAAAAACATAAATGAGCCATAGTTCATTTGGAAGACTAAGAAGAGAATGTAAAGGAAAGGCCATCGAGTTTATATTTAACTCTCACTTCTTTAAAGGATATTTACCAATAATGCTTTGTCTGTAAAATGGTGGATACTTAAATCCATTTGAGCCCACAAAGTTAACACTTAAAATAGAGCCATGTTTGTGGCTCTAAAGCAGATCTCCATGTGGGATCGATTCAAGATGGCAGCATGAGAGGTGAGACAGAGAACTCCTCCCAAAATCACATATACTATGAAAATATACTTAATACAACTAATCCTAAAACAGCAACAGCAAAGAAGGCTGCACCAGACTGCATACACCTGGAGGATAGAGCAGACCTCACGAAACAGGGTAATGTACCAAACCTTTGATCCAGGGGGACCCAAGCCCTTCCCCAACCCCAGCTCACCAGTGGGAGGAAGAGAAATGGAGCAGGGAGGGCGTGGAAGCCTAGGACTGCTGAACACCCAGCCCTGGAGATCTGCTTTGAAGCACAAACCTACATTGTGTGGTGCTCTGGAGGTTGGAGGGGTTGGGGAAGCTCAGACAGGTGCAGTGCTTGAGAGACTGAGATTCCGGCCATTTGTGGAGGACGGGGATCCACATCTGGCCGCTCTGGGACAAAGGAAAGGTGGGTGGTCTGAGAGGCTTCCTAGCAGGGTGAGGGCTGCTGAAGGGGCGGGGTTTGCACAGAGCTTGCTGCTTGGGAGAATGGATAGGTGGTCGGGGTTGTCTGGGCCCACTCTGCCCAGCACTTTGGGAACTTTGAGGAGCTTCGGCGCTCCATCCCCCTAGCTGGCAACTGAGCTCCGAGGTCCTGCACTGTGACACACAACCACCTGCGCCTTCCTCCTGGCCTGCCACCACCGGCTGGCAAACCAGCGGTCACTGCACTGGCGTCAGGCCAACCAGAGAGAGGTTCTGCCTACAATAGCTAGAGATGCAAAGCACAGAGGTTTACACCTGTGAGCTCGGCCCACTGGCTCTGACCCAGGAGACAGGCACTGCAGCTGGAAAGCAGGAAATAGCTCTTTCCTCCCCCCAGGCACCAGCACCACTCCCCTGTGACCCCCAACCTCACTCCACTGGCTGAGCAGCTCCAGAGACTAGAGCTTCTGGGCACTAGAGGGCGCCACACAGAAATATGAAACATCAAAGGAACCTGGTTCAGCCTAAAATCTCACAAACCCCAGAAAAAGGGCTGAGTGAAACTGAACTCACCAATCTTCCTGAAAGAGAGTTCAAAATAAAAATCATAAACATCCTCATGAAGGTAAAGAAAAATATTCAAGAACTCAGGAATGAATTTAAGATGGAGATTCAATCATTAAGAAATCCCATATCTGAAATGAAACATACAACAGAGGGATTTAAAAGCAGATTAGATGCAGTAGAAGAGACAATACATGGAATAGAAATTAGAGAAGAGGAATACAAGGAAGTTGAGGCAGAGAGGAAAAAGGATCTCTAAAAAAGAAAGAATATTGAGAGAACTGTGTGACCAATCCAAATGGAACAATATTTGCATTAAAGGGATACCAGAAGAAGAAGAGAGAGAGAAAGGGATAGAAAGTCTCATTGAGGAGGTAATTGCTGAAAACTTCCCCAATCTGGGGAAAGAAATAGTCTCTCAGGCCATGGAGGGGCACAGATCTCCCAACACAAGGGACCCAAGGAAGACAACATCAAGACATCAATACTTAAAATGGCAAAGATCAAGGATAAAGACAGACTTTTAAAAGCAGCTAGAGAGAGAAAAAAGATCACATACAAAGGAAAATACACCAGGCTATCATCAGATTTCTCAACATAAACCTTATAGGCCAGAAGGGAGTGCCATGATGTATTTAATACAATGAAAAAGAAGGGCCATCAACCAAGAATACTCTATGCAGCTAGATTATCATTTAAATTTGAATAAGGGATTAAACAATTTTCAGATAAGCAAAAGCTGAGAGAAGTTACCTCCCACAAACCACCTCTATAGGGAATTATGGAGGAACTGCTATAGATGGAAGTATTCCTAAGGCTAAATAGCTGTCACCAGGGGAAAAAAAAAACACAGCAAAGTAGAACAATTAATTACTAAGCAGATGCAAAATCAAATCAATTACACCCAAAGTCAATCAAGAGATACATAAAGAGTACAGAATATGACACCTAATATATAAAGAATGGTGGAGGAAGAAAAAGGAGGGAAAAAAAGACAAAACCTTTAGGTTTTGTTTGTAATAGCATACTAAGTGAGTTAAACTAGATGGTTAGATAGTAAGGGAATTACCCTTGAACCTTTGGTAACCTGTAATCTAAAGCTTGCAGTGGCAGTAAGTACATACCAATCAATAATCACCCTAAATGTAAATGGTATGAATGCACCAATCAAAAGACATAGAGTCACTGAATGGATGAAAAAAAAAAAGACCCATCTATATGCTACCTACAAGAGATTCACTTCAAACCCAAAGACATACACAGACTGAAAGTAAAGGGATGGAAAAAGATACTTCATGCAACTAGTAGGGAGAAAACAGCATGAGTTGCAGTACTTGTATCAGACAAAATAGACTTCAAAACAAAGAAAGTAACAGGAGACAAAGAAGGACATTACTTAATGATAAAGGGGTCAGTCAAACAAGAGGAAATAACTATTATCAATATCTATGCACACAACACAGGATCACCTACATATGTAAAACAAATAGTAACAGAATTAAAGGAGGAAATAGAATGCAATGCATTCATTTTAGGAGACTTCAATATAACACTCACTTCAAAGGATAGATCAACCAGACAGAAAACAAGTAAAGAGACAGAGATACAGAACAACATATTAGAACACATGGACCTAATGGACATCTACAGAACACTCCATCCAAAAGCAACAGGATACACATTCTTCTTAAGTGCACATGGAACATTTTGAAGAATAGATTATATAGTAGGCCACAAAAAGAGCCTCAGTAAATTAAAAAATATTGAAATTGTACCAACCAGCTTCTCAGATCACAAAGGTATGAAACTAGAAACAAATTACACAAAGAAAACTAAAAAGCCCACAAATACATGGAGGATTAACACCCTGCTCCTAAATAATCAACAAATCTATAACCAAATAAAAACAGAGATCAAGCAACATATGGAGACAAAGAAAACTATAATTCAACACCGCAAAATCTGTGGGGTGCAGCAAAGGCCATGCAAAGAAGGAAGCATATTGCAATACAGGACTATCTTGGGAAAGAAGAAAAATCCCATGTGAATGGTCTGAAGTCAATTAATGAAACTAGAAAAAGAACAACAAATGATGCCCAAAGTCAGTAGAGGGAGGGACATAACAAAGATTAGAGCAGAAATAAATAAAATTGAGAAGAATAAAACAATATAAAGAATCAAGGAAAGCAAGAGCTGGTTTTTTGAGAAGATAAACAAAATAGATAAACCCCTAGCCTGACTTATCAAGAAAAAAAGAGAGTCAACACATAAACAGAATCAGAAATGAGAAAGGAAAAATCACGATGGACACCGCAGAAATACAAAGAATTATTAGAGAATACTATGAAAAGTTATATGCTAACAAACTGGACAATTTAGAAAAAATGGACAACTTTCTAGAAAAACACAACCTTCCAGGGATGGCCCAGGAGGAAACAGAAAATCTGAACAGACCAATTACCAGCAACGAAATTGAATTGATAATCCAAAAACTACTGAAGCAAAAAATCCCTGGACCAGATGAGTTCACCACTGAAATTTATCAAACATTTAGTGAAGACGTAATATCCATCCTCCTTAAAGTTTTCCAAAATGTAGAAGAAGGAATACTTCCAAACTCATACTATGAGGACAGCATCACCCTATACCAAAACCAGGCAAAGACACCACAAAAAAGGAAAATTACCAATATCCCTGATGACCATAAATGCAAAAATACTCAACAAAATTTTAGCAAACCAAAGACAAAAATATATCAAAAAGATCACCCACCATGATCAAGAAGGATTTATTCCAGGGATGCAGGATGATACAACATTCAAAAATCCATCAGCATCATCCACCACATCAACCAAAAGAAGGATGAAAACCACATGATCATCTCCACAGATGCTGAAAAAGCATTCAACAAAATTCAACATCCATTGATGATAAAAACTCTCAATAAAATGGGTATAGAGGGCAAGTACCTCTACATAATAAAGGCCATATATGAAAAACCCACAGCCAACATCATACTTAACAGTGAGAAGCTGAAAGCCTTTCCATTAAGATCAGGAACAAGACAAGGATGCCCACTCTCCCCACTTTTATTCAGCTTAGTTCGAGAGGTCCTTACCATGGCAGTCAGACAAAATTAAGCAATAGAAAGCATCCATATTGGTAAAGAAGGAGCCAAACTGTCACTGTTTGCAGCTGACATGATATTATACATAAAAACCCTAGAGAATCCACTCCAAAACCACTAGATCTAATATCTGAATTCAGCAAAGTTGCAGAACACAAAATTAATACACATAAATCTGTGGCATTCCTAACACTAACAATGAACTAGCAGAAAGAGAATTCAGGGAAAAAAATTCCATTCACAATTGCATCAAAAAGAATAAAATACCTAGGAGAAAACCTAACCAAGGAAGTGAAAGACCTGTACGTGGAAAACTACAAGACACTCATGAGAAAAATTAAAGAAGATACCAATAAATGGAAACACATCCTGTGCTTGTGTATAGGAAGAATTAATATTGTCAAAATGGCCAAACTGCCTAAAGCAATGTACAGATTCAATGGAATTCCTATCAAAATACCAACAGCATTCTTCAATGAACTAGAGCAAATCCTTCTAAAATTCATATGGAACCACAAAAGACCCCAAATAGCCAAAGCAATTCTGAGAAGGAAGAAGAAAGCTGGGGAATTATGCTCCCCCACTTCAAGCTCTACTACAAAGCCACAGTAATCAAGACAATTTGGTACTGGCACAAGAACAGACCCATAGACCAATGGAACAGACTAGAAAGCCCAAATATAAACTCAATCATATATGGTCAATTAATATACAATAAAGCAGCTATGGACATAAAATGGGGAAATGACAGCCTCTTCAACAGCTGATGTTGGCAAAACTGGACAGTTACATGCAAGAGAATGAAACTGGATTATTGTTTAACCCCATACACAAAAGTAAACTCAAAATGCATCAAACACCTGAATGTAAGTAAAGAAACCATTAAACTCTTAGAAGATAACATAGGCAAAAATCTCCTGATTATAAACGAGCAACTTCTTTCTGAACGCATCTCCTTGAGCAAGGGAAACAAAAGCAAAAATGAACACAAGGTACTACATCAAACTAAACAGCTTCTGTATGGCAAATCACACCATCAAGAGAACAAAAAGGGATCCTACAGTATGGGAGAATATATTTGTAAATGACATATCTGACAAGGGGTTAACATCCAAAATATATAAAGAACTCATATACCTCAACACCCAAAAATCAAATAACCCTATTAAAAAATGGGCAGATGATATGAACAGACAATTCTCCAAAGAAGAAATTCAGATGCCCAACAGGCACATCAAAAGATGCTCCACATCGCTAATTATCAGGGAAATGCAAATTAAAACCACAATGAGATATCACCTCATGCCAGTTAGGATGGCCAACATAGAAAAGAATAGGAACAACAAATGCTGGCAAGGATGCGGAGAAAGGGGAACCCTCCTACACTGCTGGTGGGAATTTAAACTAGTTCATCAACCATTGAGGAAAGCAGTATGGAGGTTCCTCAAAAAACTAAAAATAGAAATACCATTTGACCCAGGAATTCCACTCCTGGAATTTACCCAAAGAATACAACTTCTCAGATTCAAAAAGACATATGCACCCCTATGTTTATCGAGCACAATTTACAATAGCCACGAAATGAAAGCAACCTAAGTGTCCATCGGTAGAAGTAAAGATAAAGAAGAGGTGGTACATACACAGAATGGAATATTATTCAGCCATAAGAAGAAAAGAAATCCTACTGTTTGCAACAGCATGGATGGATTTACAGCATATTATGCTCAGTGAAATAAGGCAGATGGAGAAAGACAAGTACCAAATGATTTCACTCATATGTGGAGTATAAGAACAAAGCAAAAACTGAAGGAACAAAACAGCAGCAGACTCACAGAACCCACGAATGGACTAACAGTTGCCAAAGGGAAAGGGACTGGGGGATGGGAAGGGAGGGAGAAGAGGAATAAGGGGCATTAGGATTAGCACACATAATGTAGCAGGTGGGAATGGAGAAGGCAGTATAGCACAGAGAAGTCATGTAGTAATTTTATAGCATCTTACTATACTGATGGACAGTGACTGTAATGGGGTATGTGGTGGGGACTTGATAATGGGGGGAATCTAGTAACCACAATGTTGCTCATGTAATTGTATATTTATGATACCAACATTAAAAAATAGGATTAAATAATAAATAAATAAAATAATAAAAATTAATGAGCCATGTATGAAAAAGCACTTGAAATGATAAAGGTTTATATATACATAATTAAAAAGTTTATTTTATATATTTAAATATGTTATATATATTTAGTTAAATATACATGTAATATACATAATTTTCAAATCATAGAGATATGAAAATTTAATCTGATTAACAAAATCATTTCCTTAGTTCTGGCAATTATTGTTTTATTTTCCCCGGCACCAATACCACCCAAAAGGCAGAAACGTCAAAATAATTAGAGGCTACCATGAAAGATTCTCATTAGAAACAATTTAAATGTTGACCAGAGACAGAAAAGCCAAAGGCCTGTTTTTCACTGGCCTTTGATATCCACAGTTTAAAAAATTTCTGTCAAGCATCATTTTACCATGCATTAATCTACAGCCATGATTGAAATTCATTTTGGCCCCCGAAATATTCTGATGATGGTTGTCACTTTTCTGAGTATTTGTTACGGTGTAGAAAAATTGACTACATAATTTCAGGTTCACCATGTAGACCTTTTTACAAGAAGCTTGAATGTTAAAAAAGATTGAAATATTAAATTCAAAGAGCGTTTCTTTAATATTAGTATGTGACTAAAAATAAAGTGATAGAACATTTTAAAAATTTGTAATAATCATGTTTTCCAGGTAATGCTAATTAAAATGCAAGAGAAACTTTGTTCAGCCTCTGAAAAAAGATAAACCATGCTAAAAAAAAGCATTCTATTCTAAGTATGCAGAAATAATCAAAAACTAAAAATGTATTTTAAGATATATTTGAAATCTTGAGAATGAGGTAAAATACTTACTCAGCATCAACGCTTAACCCTAAAACACACACAACGTTGCATTGTACTCTTTGCATCTCTGTCATTGCTTTCTTCGTGCACTTATACTCTATCTGCCTTGAAAGTAAAGACAATAGATGACCTAACATATTCTCGGAAAAGCCCTATAACCTGCCAGGATACTGTTCTGGTTTTTGTGGGATCAGCCATAATGCTTAAAGTTTTCTGAAGAACTTGAAAGATGGGAATGACACTCCATGCCCCAAATAAAGACATAAAAATGAATTCTACCTCAGAAATGGGAGAAGAGTCAACGTGAAGGTGCCCATTAAAAAACAAGCAGCAACAAAAACCATACTTTAATGTATATGGGCATTTAAAAAAAATTCAATCCATACAAGTAAAACTAAAGACTGATTATGAATCACCCAGAAATGGGACCATAAAAGCACCACAAATGACTATCATTTCCAGCCTAATAAACTGCCTTTGAAGACAAAGAAAACCACAAAATATCACAAATGGGGCCATTAAGGTAAAACAGAAAATATGACAGTGTCAAATGTGAAGAAGTTTTGGCTGCCGCAACTTAAGAAAAATACAGTTGGAACAATACAGGTTGTAATGCAAGAGGAAGGGAGCCTGAAGTGTGTAGCTAGGTTAAGAGTTTGTGATGCTTTATCCTAAAATATTTTTAATTTATAAAAATCTGAAAGGCAAATCTCAAAAGTTTGGAGTATGCAACAAAACTTCATACTTCCTCAGTTGAGCCCCTCTGTCACCCTACTCAGTCAGAGAAGCTTATATAAGCCAAATACACATATCTTCATAATTGAGATATATATTTATTTACACACACATATGTAAATGTCTGTATGTGTTTATACATGCATATGCTTGTGTATGTTTGTGTCTATATGTGTATATATATATATTATATATAGCAATATATATATATATTTATATATATATATTTCAATTCAGCCTGATAAACTGAGAAATAAACAAAGCAAGAAGAAGGGGGAAATATTTTACCTGAAGAGAAGAAATGGTTGGAGTCTGAGAAATAAAAGCTATGGTGGCTGATGAGTAAAAAAATTCAACACATTGACAATATTCTTGCTCTTAGAGTGGCTTTACAGATGATACCCCCTCTTTCTGGATAAGCCACCACCCCACCCCTTTTCTGAACCTGCTTAGCTCCCACTTCATCACACAAGTAACCACCTTGTGGGTGCACCAGGTCTTCTGGAAGCTGTCCCCAGTCCCACAGTTGGCGTTAAATGTCTCTCCCATCTTCTTCCGGGGCCCCAGGGCCTGCAAATATCCTTCAACACTGACCCCAACTTCCTGCTGTGTTTCCCCCACCACTCTGAGTGCTGGGAGAAGAATGCCTTTGTACCTTCAGCACAGTGTCTGTCATGGAAAAGGTACTTAATACAGTTGCTGATTGATTAAATGAGTCGAATGAATAAGCACAGGTGCAAAAAATATAATTCTCTTTTTAAACACTCTTCTTTGGCCAGGATAAACCCTTAATAGAACTTAGTCAGTCACATTAGTTGAAACAGAATTGTTCCATTTGAGATATTTCATCAAACATAAAATCTCTTGCTATAGGGTTTCAGATGACTGTGAAGCCAACTCTACCAAGGGTATTTTAGTAGCAGCGTAATTTTTTATTGATCTGAACAACTGTGAGATAAGGGGCAAGGTATAGCAAGTTCAGCCTTTATCTGTGAGAATTGTGCCACTGATAAAAAGTAGTTCAGGGCTTTTATTATTTAACTCTCTTTTTTTTTCTAGGCTATTAACATTGCGTAACATGTAAGAATGGTGACATAAGTTATATAAATGCACATCAGGACAACTGGCTTTATAACTACCTTCCTGTATGCCAATCATGACTTTCTTTTTCTTTTCTTTTTAATTGCAGTATAATTGGCATACAATATCATACTAATTTCAGATGTACAACATAATGATTCAGCATTTATATACATTAGGAAGTGATCACTACCATAAACCTAGCCACTATCAGCCACCATACGAAGCTGATACACAGTATTAACTATATTCCCTAAGCTGTACATTGTATCCCTGTGCTTTGGTTATTTTGTAAGTGGACGTTTGCATCTTTTCATCCCCTTCCCCTATTTTGCCCATCTCCCACCTTCATCCTCTCTGGCAGTTATCAGATTGTTCTCTGTATCTGTAAGTCAGTTTCTGTTTTGCTTTGTTTTTAGAGTCTACACACAGAAGTGAAATCACATGATATTTGTCTTTCTCTGTCTGACTTATTTCACTTCCCATAAGGCCCTCTCATGCCTTCCCCTCAATCCTTTGACCTTGGTTTCTTTCACTCTGTTCTCCTTTGGTGCTGGACTTTTTTGTTGTGCTGTTATCACCATCCCTTCATGCCAAGCTGGAAGATAAGTATGACCATCACTTCCAAAAGGACCCCCCATCCAGTGAGGGATTCTTCTATTGTGTATCTTGAATACTGGCCACCAAACCAAACAGGAAAGAAGCCCACGACAAGACAGACATGTATGCAAAGCAGCCCAGTCGTGGTTGCTGGAATATCTGCAGCAGCTAACAGATCAACCTGTCACATGGCAACCTGACAGCATTGGCAGATGCAGAGATGCAAATGTGCCCTAAATATATCTGCAAATTCTAACTGAGGAACAGATTGCCTCATGTGTGTCTTGTATGTGCCTTTGAGAAATGAGCATTTTTAAACAGAATATCTTTATGTGCTCATACTATTTTTCCTCCCTTAGATCAAAGATTAAGAAAATATATTACACAATGACATGAAACATTTTTAAATGCTTCATAAATACATGTGTGCTCATCTTTCCTGTAATTCCATTCTGGGAATCCCCTATTAAAATTTCAGATCACATTAATCCTGATTATAACTACCAAAAATGAAGTGAGAATCTTATAAATAAAGAGAAGTCTGGAAGCTAACCTGAGAGGTAAGAGATCATTTAACAAATATTCTGAGGATTTACCATAGCCCGATTTTAAAGTTAGTGAAAATAGTAGATTCAAAGATGTATGGAATATATCCTAAGATCTCAGAGAACATGCTGCTATGAAAATAAGGAGATAAACACTAATATGTCTACGGCAGATAAATAAGTGGCATAAAGGTTTGCTGGCACTGTACAATTACAATCCAACTGACATTCTGAAGTCCACTGGAGGGATGAGGGGAATAATTTCTGAGGGACCTTGAGACATGACTATTTTCTTTTGCCGTTCTGCCTGTCCGAGACTAGGTGAAAACCTACTGACTCCCACGATTTAAACACCAGACCTCTACATTGACGATGTACAAGGATCTATCTTCAAACCCAGACGTACTTTCTGGATCCAGACCGTCACTTCCAACTATTGGCTAGGAATCTCCATGTCAATGTCCCAGAGACATACCATACTCAAAGTGTTCAAAACTCTGTTTCCCCATCCCTAAACCATCCTATGTTTCTATTTCAGTAAATATTTTTAAAATCCTCCTACATTATCAGATTCAAAGTCTTGGACTCCTCCTCTGCCTCATTCCTATCCTTGGACCAAATCTGATTCCTCCCGTTTAAGTTTTTCGTTCCTAAGTAAAGTCCTAAAACTTAACAGCCTGAAAACTCATCTCCTTGCCTCCATTGTATGTATTTGTGTATCTTCCCAACAAAATGTTGCAAGGGTTACCTTCCTTCCTATTTTTCTTTCCTGCCTAAGAAGCATTAATGCCTTCCATCCCTTACAGAAGGAATACAACCTAAACTTCTTGGCTACATTTTAAGAGTTTGGCCCCTGCCTATATATTTAGCCATTTCTCTTCTTCACTTGCATATGCACAAGACATCCTGGGATCTTCCTTACACACCCCCTGCCTGGAATGCCCTGCTCCTGTGGTGTTCTGTGAAGAAGTTGTGTTCAGTGTTATCTTATCCAAAGCTCTCCTCTGCCACTCCGATAGACCTTTGATTCTTCTTGTCATGCAGTCCCCTCACCCTGTTTTATTTTCCTTTCTAACACTTATCACATATTACATGGCTCTTTATTTGCTTGGTGTCTGTGTCCCAGCTATAGGATATAAACTTCTAAAAATAAAGCAAGACTTAGATTTTGGGTGCTCAGTAATATTTGCTGAATTTATTGAATTTAATCCTTCCGATACCACTCAATCTCATCTTTTCCTCAAGAGACACAAATAGTGTTGCCCTCTGAGAGCAAAGATCACAGTCTACTTGCATTACCTCTGTTCATATATACTCCACCCCACTAGGCTAAAGGGACTATGGTGTTACTCATGTTTATCTTTTAGCACAGGATGAATTGAGCTAAATTCAATGTGATTAGAGATCTCCACACAATTAAAGCTGTTTCTGATCTATTGAAAAAGATTATGTTTAGGATAGGAAAGTACATTAGGAGGAAATTGAAAATGACTGGAATTCCAAATGATTTTCAGTCTAGGCTTCTAGGAATCCAGAGGAGAACTTCTTGCTCCAGAGAAAGCCTGGAATAGCTAGGATCCTTCCTCCTTGGGACCACTACTGTTTCAGATTTAATACTCTGAATATTACTTTCACTATACAGAGTATTTTTGAGTTGCTTTCTGGCAGAGTCGGTTTTGAGTTGCTGACAGGCCCCCCTGTTACTTCCATACAGGTCCACATCCAGGCCACAGTGAATTTCAAAGTGATTTAAAATCTTGAGGTGGCACAAGTCTTTTTAAATGATTCTTTCAGGCTTTTAAGGAACTAAAGTGATTGTTTTTTGTTTTTGTTTTTGTTGTTGGTAGGTTATACCATATTTTCAGATCAGAGGTTTCTACACATGTTGATACTTTCATATTAGATTATAACTCACTGAGTCTCCTTTTATTTTACAGTCAGACTTCAGTTAGACTCCATGTGGCTGGTGCATAATGCAGAATTGCAAAAAGTGGCGGGTAAGGATTACGTCCAGCAGATCATTTGAACTGCTTAAACAAGGCTTAGAGTCTTCAATATGAAGGAATATTTATTTTTCAGATGATCAGACTTATTAAAAAAATTGTAAGGCTTTGATTCTACATTGACACAAATATCTTTAGGTATATGCATTTATTTTTGTACCCAAAGAACATTTATTGAGCACCAACTACATGCAACGCATGATGGTAGACTAAATGTGATAAAACATGGCCTCCGTCCTCAGAATACATTCTCCTACTAAATGTTTTCTTTTTCAGAAGTAAGTGAGTATTATATGGAATGTCCTAATTTTCCTTTTTTAAATCTAATAGAAAACGTGTTTTAAGATTAACAGATTATGTTTTCAGACTCTGATGCCACGGAGATCTAATATTAATAAACAGGCTACTGACTGCCAGGAGGCAAGTGACTGTGAAAGTGCCTACGGCCACCGACTGAAGTTCTATGATTCAGTGAATATCACCCCCGCCCCCCACCAATAAGGATGAATAGGAAGGTGATTTTGCAAGCCATTATGAAGTTGTATGAAGAAAGAGTATTATTTGGATATACCTGGCAAAAGTAGAATTTGTTTGTTATCTAACACCTTCATAGATACTAATGCTTTTGACTTTGCTTTACAAAACACCTTTCATGGACAGCAGATTTAAAAATCCTTGAGTGTCTTCCATGCTGCAAATCAAACCGTTCAATACTCCAGATAAATTGCCTGTTGTTCGAACTGTCCAGGCCAATTCTTAAACTTGACTCTATAATGAAGAATTGAATTCCCCTAGATCAAAATCCATCCTATACTATATGAAAGTTTTATCTCAATTTAAAAAATAAAAATATTTCATTTAAAAAGTATTTTTATAAACTTTTATTAAACCACCTGATCTTAGGTCGAGTATTCATTCTAATAACTTACTAAAGCAACTGTATATTGCTGATACATGTGAAGATTTGGGAATAAATTGATACAAAGCATTTGACATTAAATATAATTACTATTTTTCTGTATCTAAGCTCAATCTTTCTTGAAGACATAAAATATCAAAGTCTGAATCTCAAGGTACAGTCTACAAACATTTTCAGTCAGTTATCAAATATTCTCAGTGCAAGAGAAATTGGCTGCTATCAATAGGTGTCCCTAGGGGAGCAGATACCTTGGGCAGTCCTGTTGTCCCAGATGTATAAAGAATATACAGTGGATGCTCGGAAAGCACTGGGACACAGTCGTGTGACTGCGCTTGCGCCATCTCTTCATCCCAGTCGAGGTCACGGCCTGGGGCCAAAGGAACCGTTTCCTGCACAACAAAAATGCAGGAATAAACATGAACAAAGGAGATTAAATCAGGAGGACACTGGAGAGTAGCTAAATCTATTAGTCTGAGCATCTGACTGAAAATTTAGGCCTCTACAGCACTAAATACCAGATGTATGACTAAATATCCCAGGGTCACGAGTGAAGGTAAATATTCATAAGATGTCCAACAGTTTGATACTGGCTTTAACTGCACTGACAAAAGAACATGTTTTATTCAAATCTAGGGATATCCTTAAGAAATTTAGTGTGATGCAGTCATGTTTTCTTCAGTCAGGGCTTAACAGAGGTTCATGTTTCCACAATGTATGTATACTATTAACTTTATAAAGTAATTTCCGTTTTCCATAGCCTATTTTACTTTGAAATATTTTTTCACCATGAAATGTCAACTAACCCAGTAAAATTTCTGTTTATACAAGGGCCATTTAGTAGCGGTACTGTGGACGTCTTTCCAATTGAGAGATTATTAAGTCATATTCAGGGATGGGGGAGAAATTTACTTTTGTTTTTTCAAGAACAAAAACAAGTTTTGAAAATTAACGTTCAAGTTTTCCTCCATCCAGGTCATCATTAAATGTGGTAGAAACATTTGTTTCCTTTTACAACCAAGCTCTATGTTGTACACTTCATGATAATAGAGGCATAAGTGAGACAGGTAGGCTTTAAAATAAGGGAGACAGAACCTCTTTGAAAATGGCACCAGTGAAATAAGCCAGATTGGTGGGGAGTATGGAAGTGGCTTGTAGAAAAATTACTCCACTGGGAGTTGCAGCTATTTAAGTAGAGTTAAAACTCCATGTCTAGATATTTTCAGAAATGTTTATTAAGCTCAAGATGCTACATCATGAAGTTTACAGTTGGTGAACCTGTTTGGATGGCATAGGCAAGGCCACGCATCTCTCGGACAGTTAGTAATACTACAGAGTGTACGTTACCTTTCATTTCAGCAAGGTGATCCCGGAGCTAAGCCCACAGACTGACAGATTTAGGAAAGCCAGCCATTCCCATATCTCAGACTCCTTAACATACTAATCAGGGTTGTAATAAATGGTCATTTATTTAAATGGGTACACTTACAAATCAACACCTCAATATATCACAAATATAATACCTATATGAATAAGCACAGTGATAGATAACAATCTGAATTAAGTTTTAGTCTGAACTGACTTCCCCAACCTCACTTTGATAGGCCTTGGATATGCCATTTAGATAAACAAAAATAGTTGACTGTGACCAAATCGGGTATTTCCATTAGTTTTTATGCATCAGATAAGCACAACTAATTTAATCACAATTGACATCACAATTACAGATCTATAAAAAAATCATACTACATAATGAAAAATGTCAATTGAATAATAACATAAGTTACAGATTGACTGAAATGAGGACTTGAATAAATGGTTAGTCTTCAGAAATACAGGCCTATGTAAAGAAGATTTGATGAATATAAGAGAGGGAAAAGTCAACCTTAGTGTTTACATATATACATTTTCTTCTATAGACATGTCCTTCCTAGCTGTTATACTCTTAAGAGGCCACGCTGGGTGAGAGCCAGAGGTAACTGGTGTGGTAGCCCTGTGAGTCTCTCAATGTCGCGCAAGGCTTCAGAGTGGCAGCAGGTTTTTGCCTCTTTTGCCAAAAATGCAATCCTAGTTAAAGAGTTGCACCATCGAGCCTCATAACTTGTGTCTCTCTAAACTGAAAGCAAAGCCAGTCCGCTGGGCTTAGTTACTGCCTAGAGAGCACGTCTAATAGGAAGGACACATGCAACCAAAGCCTTCATCTAAAATAAAGATAAGTCAAAATAAAGGGGAGGGTCTCAAGAAAAAGGGAGGAGAGAAAATGAGCCAGTTATGGGAGGGGGTGGATCTCAATCTACTGAGAGGAAAAAGAAGAGACCTGCATTTAAAACATATGAATAGCAACCATTCATGCCAATATCGAGGGTGTTTGCAAAGTAATAGAAATGACATTTATCATGTTGGTTAAAAGTCATTAAACCAGAATTCAAAGTTCACTCATTAGCTATGACATTGGGCTATGATTTCTCCATAACTCAGTTTCTTCATCTGTAAAATGAGACCAGTAATAGCATCTATGTCATTGGTTTGTGAGAACTGAATAAGAAGTACTTGAAAGTACTTAGCCTTGGGCCTAGTATACATTCTTTATACATTCTACATGAATTCATATTTGTGTGAGGAGCACACACATACTCATGTAATGAGCACAGACTGTGTGTGTGTGTGTGTGTGTGTGTGTGTGTGTGTGTGTGTGTGGTGTGTGTGCTTCTACCCTTCCTCTAAATGCTTACCAAAGCCTTCTTTATTGGTGACTTTGTATTCCCTGATTTAACACAAGTCTCTTTAAAAACTATGCTTAAGGGCATCTTAAAGAAAACTCCACAGAACAGAAAGAATATTAAAATCACTGAGTGCAGCAGTTCATGAACCACAGACTACTAAAACTTTACATGGGAATTTAATGTGGTAGTGGGAATTGCTAGGCAGTAATCAAAATGACATAGTTTTAATGCTCTCTTTTCTTCTATCTTGTCATTTAAGTATTTCCTGCAGACAACCTCTCAAGAGCTCTACAAAACGATACATGATTCTTTGAACTCCTATAACTTTTCTCCTGCACAAACTTTTCATTTGTTAGAAACCCAAGTTGGTCCCACTATAAATAGGTGGAGATTTGCTTGGATATAGAAGCAAGGTGATCATTAGGTCAAGTTTACTAGGAAAAGCATTGGAAAATATGTTCAGTGACGCATTATACTGCTTGTTCTTCTTTTATGGATCACAGAACAATTTCTGTTTAGACTATACATATTTTGTTTTCCTGCACATAGTTTTTATTTCCAGACTAAACACTTTTTTTAAAGTCTTTCAAAGACAGACTTTACATACAAATTAATCACACCTCCCCATGATGCAGGAGAGCTGAGATGAAGCAGTTAGACTGCACGCCTTCTCATCCTATCCCTGAAAATACTCACTAGCTGGGTGACTTACTTTCTCTGTTCATTGGATCCTCTTCTTTAAAATAGGAATAGTGTTGACACCTAGCCCATAGAGTCATTAGGAAGTTTTTCTTAATTATTTATAGTAGAGTCTCTTAAAATCATATGGCACGTAGTCAATATGCGCATGTTGGTATTGTTGTAATTAAATTAAAAAATAACACCAAAATAGATTATACATAGAATCCAATTCATTGCTATTACAGGCATTTCTATGTTTTAATCTTTTTGTTTCAAGCTAATTTTTCATAAAGATAGAAAATAACCATTCACATCCCTTTTTTTTGTACCAATAGTGACATTCAGGAAGTATATTAAATGGTTTCTAAATCTACTGTTTCTTTCAGATGGTCAACACTGGAATCATTCTTAGCACATCACCATAAGCCAGAGCCAAATTCAATAGTCAGATTACCATATTTGGGCGATTATAAATGAGAACTTTATCTGGTTTGTGATGTCCTGTTCTCAGCGCTTCCTCGAGAAGTGGTATGTACTCTACCTTCCTTCCAGGTTCAATACCAAATGATGCTGTAACCACCACCTTGGGCTACAATGAAAAACAAAATAACAATTGAGAAAGTTTAACATTCCTAATGAAAGTAACCACAATATTTCGGGTGCAGATTGGCAGTTTAACATTTCTAAAGAAATGTCTGAATGATTCTGTTCTCTATTGAATAAATGCCTGAAAACCAATAAACCCTTTTTAAATGTTACAGTCCTAACAACTACTTCCACATAAATCTCACTTATCTGTAAAAAATTACATGCTCAATGGTGCTTTTGGTTAATAAGTATGAGCTGTTAAAAAATACTTTCCAACAATTCTAAGTTAGGCAGAAATTGCCAGGAAGCGGTGAAATGTAAGCCTAGGGGCCCCTCACTCACAGAGGCTCCCAGTGAATGGCCGGTTGTTGAAGTTGTGTTTCTTGGTAGGGAGGGCCAGCCAGTTGCTATCAGGAAGCATTTCAAAGTTTTCTGACATGCATCTCTGCTTAAATGGGATTGCAGAAGGGACCTGAATATCCAATAATTCTTTTATGATTCCTTCCTCATTCTAAATACACAGTCCCTTCCAATAAATATGATATTTGTAATTTTGTTGTATTTTTCTCAAAAGGGTCTCTGAATGATTTAAGTTTCAAGCCCCACAAAGCCTGAACCCGCTGCCCTGGCATTAGGGCACGTGTGGCGGTCGTCTGCATGTCACGACTTGCTGGTCATTCATTCTTCAAGATGCACCAAAAGGCCTCCCTGGAGGAGGCTGAAGAAGTTAGGGCTAAACCCTAATCACTCTTGGTACATTCTTGGCAGGCCTGCCCTGGCTGTCCGACTACAGTCAAAGTGGTCCTTCATCCCCACACTGCACAGGCAGCTCACCTAGGCCAAATTTGGATCCCATCTCTCTCTCTCTCTCCCTCTCTCCTATGCCTGGGACATGCTTATCCTACCATAAGCTCTCAATAAATATTTATGGAACTGAACCAAAATTCCCATTAATCTGTAGAAATAAACATGTCTTTATTCTTTTAAGTACACTGTTTCTTCACCCAGAAATCCAAAGTGAAGGAGATAGATAATAAATTATTCAGAACACAGATGATCAATCCAAGATAGTGTGCATCTATTCCTGAATTCTGATTTCTGGTTATATGCATATATAGTACTTCTTGCTTTTTGAATATTATTTAATATTCATGGAGCTAAAGCTTTGGTGCAGCTACATAGCTTGCCCCAGGTTATAAGCAGTGGAACCAGAAAGAGGGCCAATTTTGTCTGATTATATAACCTTTCTCTTTCTACTATATCAAGCTGTCTTTGAAAGCAAAAAAAGGGGGGGAAGAAAAAAATAAATCTTGTTGCCTCTTATGTTTTGAAAGGTCAGACATTTGAATACAATTCACCTTTTAGTATCTGTAGTAGTTATAAAAAATAACTGCAAATAACATTACCAAGATTAGAATTCTGAATAAATGAAAGATGCCTATCATAAAAACATATATAGAATATATCAAAACTTGAATAATACAGTCAAAATCAAACTCTTCTAGAAAAGTAATCCCTTTCAGATCATGTTAACAGCCTTTTACTAGAGGTTTCATTTGGACTAGGCTGACTTACTAGAATGCTGTGCATTGTTCCCATCTTCAGCTGTTAAAACTTTTTCTTCAGCTGTTAAAACTTTTTTTTCGGCTTATTTGAAAATCACGACATCAAAATTATCCCTGATTTCAACTATTCTGTCCAAATATCTCAAATATGTATCTCTATCTCTGTCTTCACACCTTCAATCTGACCTGCTCAATGGTCTTGCCTTGAAGGAACACGTGCTTATTGCCTAAACTCCTTAACAAGGAGCTGTGTGTGTGTGTGTGTGTGTGTGTGTGTGTGTGTGTGCCTGTATTATGAATGAAAACGCCTCCACTGGCATAGAATAAGTTTTATAAATGTTTATTTTTTTAATATATTTCAATTTTCCCACATCATATATAAATTCTTAGAAAGAAATAACACATCTCGCACCATTATCCAATGGTGTTTAGGATTTCTGTAGCCCCCTAAAAAACCTCTGGAGTCTATAGTTTTCCTCAGACAAGTCCTCAACTGCCTGGTGATTTGCAGGTCAGCTGACTGATATTTTCCCTTAAATTCCCCTTCATAAGTACTAACTCAACATGTTTCTTTTTTTCTTAAAGAGAAAACAAAAAGGGTATCCAGGCTGTTAGTCCACAAATCAGTTTCCTAGTTCTAGTAACTGATCTATTACCAGATGAAGTCAGAAACGTAAAACCTCACGTATGCCTAGCACTCAGAGGATCCTAAATATACATTAGCTCCCTTCCTTGTTAAGAATATCTCATTTTGGGCTTGTAAAACTAGCGGTAAATCATGTCATGCTCTTTTAAGGATCTGCCTGCCTGAATCTTCCCACTGCGACGACTCCCCTGAACACTGCTCATTGCCTCACAAAAGGACCACCTAACAGAGAGGTTCCTGTCCGAGCCTCTCTCCTACTCACACCATATTGCAAGACTTGCCTCCTCTTCCCATTGCACAAAACAAAATGTTCACCTGCTTGGAAAGTTTAGCCAAAGTCTACAGCACCCAGTTCAGACACAAACTGCCTTCGCAACCTCCCCTTCCTTCCGTCTGCAGTCACGTTGGTCTATTCACTCTCCTACAAAGGAATTTTTCCTTTCCTGCCTCTAATAGCAGCCTCTTGCTTTTTTTCTTTCCTTTGGGATCCCACAATGTCATTCTCTTCAACTAACTGAATCTTAGCCGAGATCGAACTCAAATTTCACCTCCTTCAGAAGCCTTATCGGGCCACCTGAACTAAAAGAAATCACTCCTTCCTATATAAATCGGGAGGTCTGCAAACTGTGGTTGAGAACCAAACCCTGCCCGCACCACGTTCCTGGAAAGTTTTATTGGGACACCGCCATGCCCTGCACTACGTAGAGCTGAAGGCTGCTCTTGTGCCCTGACATGCAAACATGCGACAGAAACCACGTGCCCGCGATGCCTAAAGCATCTAGTGTCTGGTAACTTACAGAAAACAGTTTGCTGATCCCTGCTTTAAATTCATAGAATAGTAATAGCTAATTTTTTTAATAAGTACTATATGGCAGGCACTGTGTTAAGTGTTTTCAGTATCTCTGAGAGATTTCACAACAGCCTTATTAAGTTTGTTATTTCACTACTCCATTTAAACATGCTACTTCACCTCTCCCTGACAGCCCCCCAACCACCGTTTCTGGATGTGTGGGACTGTAATGCTAGCTATGTGTCCCAATTGATAAGTATCACATATTATCCAGTTCCAAGGATAGTATCAGGCACATAGTGGGATCTTAATAAATATATGTTGAATGAATAAATTAGTTATTACATTTCTTATTGTCTTATACACTCAAATACATGGCAAACTAACCTGAAGGGAATGTACCTTATCTTTTATTTTTATTCCTCACAGCACCTAGCAAGATGTCTTTCACAGGACTAACTCAAAAATAAATTTTTGATTAATAGATATATGCTAAAGGAAAAGTAAACTTGATGTATCACATTTGAAAGGAGGATCTAATAAGTGCAGATCACTCTTAGATGCTCCATCTGCAGATAACTATGGCTGTAGTACATGCAGCTATGATTCGTTTTCTTCAAATAAAGCACTTACCTTTGCATGATCAATGCGACTACTTAATTCTTTGGATGCAAATCCCCCAAATATGAGACTGTGGATGGCTCCTATCCTTGCACATGCCAGCATGGTGTACATCGCTTGTGGGACCATTGGCATGTAGATGACCACAGTGTCACCTTTCTGGATACCATGCTTGACCAAAACACCAGCCAGCTTGGAGACCTACAGCGAGATCATCAGGTCAGCAAAGTGCAGTGTTATTTTGCTAACCTTCTAAATTAATGTAATAATGCAAGAAAATGATCACTCTCTTAGTAGTGGGTTGATGAAGCCCAAGTAACATATACTTGATTAAATAGTAATAATAGATTCCTGTATTATAAGTGACTACAAACCAACTCACTGTTATTATGCCATATGAACTTCATGGCTTTCATTTGTATAATTATTCACTCAGCAACACATTTACTGAGCACCTATTATGTGGCAGACATGGTGTTTAGAGCTGGAAAGATAACACTGAAAAACAAAGACACAGACATGTCCCTGTGGAGCTTTTATTCTAATGTGTGAATTGGCCAAGTGAACAGAAAAATTAATTATATTTTAGATACATTTAGGTTAACTGTTGAAGGAAATAACTATCCATTAATAAAGAAAACATATTATGTACTTATAAGGTAAATAAGATAGATTGTTATTATTATTTTTATTTTAGAGAGAAGGTAACTGAGGCTCAGAAGTAATAAATAGCTAACCCAGTGTCAGAGAGCTAGTAAATGGTTGGGTCAGGATACTATCGCGAGTCTGTCTTTTCTTTTTTACTGAAATACAGTTGACATACAATATTATATTGGTTTCAGTTAAACAATAGTGATCTGACAATTATGTACATTACTAAATGCTCACCTCAATAAGTGTAGTTACCACCTGTCAACCTACAAATATACTACATTATTATTGACTATATTCCCTATGTTGTAATTTCATCCCTGTGACTAATTCAGTTTAGAGCTGAAGTTTGCGCCTCTATTCTCTTTACCTATTTCACCTATCCTCCCTCCTCACCCCTATGACAACCACCAACCTGTTCTCTGTGTTTGTAAGTCTACTTTCATCTCAGGTCTTTTGACCTCATAGTCTTTGTCCTTTCTACCGCCAGTTATTTTTCTTTATAGATTTTATACTAATTACTGATACAAAATGACTGTGCTCTATATTGAAGGCAACCATACAAACTTTTATTTTAACACGTGGTTTGGGGACCAAACATACAAATAAATCTCTTTCCTCTTAACATGTGCTTTTTTGCAATTTCTAGTAATAAAAACAAAATAGGTCATAAGCCCACATATTATATAATTTGTTGCAAGAAACCTTTCCAGGGCAATCACAGCAGGCTGTGGGGAAGATGTCCAGACCTAAGTGAATAAGAAATTTGACATTCTTTCACTTAAAAAATACATATTAACTACCTGTATATGCCAGGCAATTTCCTGAAACATGAGCAAACAAATCAAGACAAAGATCTCTATCCTCTGAGTAGTTAAGTTTTAGCAAGGGAAATACAATAAATGTAAGTAAATTATACAGCATGTTAAAAGGTAATCCATGTTATGGGGAGGGGCAGGTAGTAAAGCGAAGCAGAGGGGATTGGGAGGGTAGGGGATGTGATTCTCAAAGGAACGGTCAGGGTAGACCTCACTAAGAAATAACATTTTAGCAACAACTTGTAGTAGGCTAAGAATTAGTGGATATCTGTGAGTATACTATTTCAGGCAGAGAGAATGCCAATACACACTGTGAGGGGATCATATGTGATGTAACTTGAGGAACAGCAAGGACACCTGGGAGCTGGACCAGAAAGAACAAGTGAAAGTGGCTTGGGTCAGGTCAGAGAGCTAAAGGAGGGGTCTGGATGGGTCCTCGGGGCAAGGGGTGGGAAGGGCTATGGCTTGCCTTTGAATGTGACTGTTCAAGATATTGAACAATAGGGGCCTGAGGCAAGGAATTAGGCCACACGGCTATTTATGGCGAATGACCGCCTTTCATTCCCGTCTGCCACTCCTGCTTTTTGAACATGTTCAAAGGATTCTGAATCCTGATCATTCCTCCTTTTTCTCTTTATTTACCTCCTCTCTACAGATGGGGAAGTTATGGTCAAGGTTAAAGGGTCTGGTGAAAGAAAGTAACAATCTCTCTGTTGATTCTCTCCTATATTGCACATTTTAATTCAGTGCCATTTTGAAGAACTCAGAGCAGCAAGTCACAAGATACACACACTAAAGAAATATAAATCGTGACCTTAAATTCTCAAGAATGAAGATCAACACTGGAAAGTGCTTATCCCTATGTGCACTTCCTGCAGAAAGTGGCCACACTCCGTGACCACTTTCCTGGATATCCCATTTAGGGCACAGCACTGAAAGAGACCAGGAGTGTGTCCTGTGTACTCAGTGCTCTCAGCATGCTGAATAGTGTCTGCTGTTGAATAAAAGTAACCTGCAACCAGACTCAAGGCAGCAATGGTTCAGGAACTGCACATTTGACTCTCACTTCATCATGTCACTGAAGGATGCCCAACTTTTCTGTCCTCTGAAAGGAACAAAGTTAATAAATTCAAGAATTTTTTTGAGGAAAAGATCTCAAAATGACCAAATGTGGCCCCAAGATGTATTGAAGTTAGGGCCATCTCTCACCTTGAAAAAAAAAAGTGAGCCAACATAGTAGAATTAGGAGCTTTCATAGGCAAATCCAGATTTCTAGGTTCTCTGGAGGGATTGGGAAGTCCAGCAACACTGTGCCTGTGTTCTTGAATAAGAGCAATCAATGAACCCGATGGTCAGCTGCCAGGGTTGCTGCAGATCTCACCATTCCCTGGGGCCATTCATCACAGAGCTTGCATTTTTCTTCCCGTTCTGAGTTTAAAATGTATTCTTCTGAATCGTGTTCTTTATGTTATACGCTTTCTCTATAGTTCTGTAACCATAAAGGTGTGATATTTACTTACACCATAGTTCTACAAACATAAAGGTGTGATATATACATAGTGATTTTCTCCCCCATTTGTATTATACACTTGGCTCCGGAAGCATCAATTGCTAACCATGGCCCTGAAGACCACCTTCAGTCAAAAGAGGCTGCACCAGGTCCATATGACCACTAGATGGCGCCCATTTGGCCTTGCTAACCCTCCTGCTCACAGCTACTTACTACTTAATGTGTTGATACTGTGCTAATCACACCGGAGTTGCTCAAAAGAAAAAATTTTTGTATCATCAGTAGAGAAAATTTTTTTCTCAGTAGTTTTCAGGGCTAAATCAGTATGACGTTTCACTGTAACTTGTAAATTTAAAATACGTGTAAATATTTAATACATGTATATTATATATTATTAAAAATAATGAGCTATGTACTGAAAATGTATGGGAAAATATGTTTCTGGTGAAAAGTAAAAAAAGGCTTGTGAAAAACAAACTATTAGCTCGCAGCAGGAAAAATAAATGGACATTGGCTTAATATGAAAATATGTGAGATATTTCATTAAAAATATTCCTTATTAACATTGAATCTAGAGATTGTTAATATGGGAACCCAGAATAGAATACTTAAGTCTCATCTCAGACACAGAATCATTTTGGAGGTAAGTGTAGGCAACACAAGCAATGAAAGGAAAAATCTAGAAATCCCAGTTCATAATCACTCAAATTGCTATAAAACTTCAATATAAAGGGCAACTTGATTAGTGTTGTTTTTCATCTTTTTATTGAATTATATTAAATTTTCAGAAGGAAAATTATCAAAGAGACGAAAAATTTTATTTATATTCAACATCGCCTTCTTATGTTACCATATATGAGTATAGATTTATAATTTCTATTGTTATCCAGAAAGATAATATTTTAACATGCATGAGGATAACTATGAGGCATGAAGGAAGCCTGAGGAAGCAAAGTAAATGTACATATACATTTAGATGCAATGTTGTTTACTTCCTCACATTAATGATTATATGAATTAATCATTATTTTGGCACTAATCTGAAACCATCTTAATATATAAGTATCCTATCATTGATTCAATTTGTATAGTATCTGCTATGTGCCCTATGCTGAAATGAAGTCCACAGATGCAAAAATGAGGAAGACATGGTCTTTAAAATTCTGAGTCCAGGAAAAAATAACATACATGAATAGTAATGATAAAATAACAAAATATAGCAACAGATATCATGTAATGTAAAATGGTATACACATATATGTGGGTTATACATAGCATGTACATTTTATGTATATTGTTTGTTTTAGACACAAATAAAAATTTCAAATTTTAGAATTATAAAATGAGAAAAACATATTAGTGTAAATAATGAAAAAAGAGTTTACCATTTTAAAAATGTATTCATTCAGAAAAGGCTTCATTCAGAAACAGTCTGCAGGTTAGTATAACTTCATGACCAAATGCCTGTGATGAATATAAACGTTAGCTGAGACTGACCAAAGGCTGTGATCTATACAGTGAATTAGCATGTTCTTCCTGAACAGCAAGTATCTCCATCTAAAGAAAATCATGTTTATATGTGAAAGATAGTGTTGGTGTCCAAATTATCACAAAAAGCAACCATGGGCAACCTCAGGGCCATGTCAAAGAAAGTTATATGAAAGAGAAGATGAGAAAGCATATTTTCAAGCTGCAATGATGTTATACCATAAACCCTGGTTTAATCAATCACAGAAAATGTAACTAATTTAAAAACCAATTACAAAATTTGAGGAAACAGTCCTCTTTCCCTAGGATTTGGCTTGAAAACTGAACATAAACCTTGCCTTGGAGTGCTACCTAAAAACACCATGAAAGATGGGGAACAAGTAGGGAATTTACCTGTAGCTGTTCAATAAAAGGCTGAATCAGACTTTTTACAAACCCAGTAGGTGTAGCTGGAGACCCAAGATAAGAGACGTATGTGGAATAGCTTCCACACCGCAAAACCATATTGTGTCCTTTAACTGCCCACATGTAAGCGAATGCTGCTGTTGTTAAGGGGACTTAAGCTAAGTGGTGCCCATTCATTTCTCCCCTGGACCCCATGTCATCTCCCGGTTCCCACTCTTGCCCACTACAGTCTCTTCTTCAGAGAAGCCAAAGTGAGTCTTGTCCCAATATGCAGCTTCCCATCATACTTAGAGTAAAGATAGTCATCAGCATGGCCTGTAAGGTCCTGTAGGACCTGTCTGACTCCTGGAAACTCCCCCAGCCCCACTTTTTCCCTCACTACCGGCCCCTGGCTCACTCCGGAGAGAGTCCGTTCTTGCTTCAGGGCCTCTGCCTGAAGGGGTTCTTCACTCACATGTTCACAGGGGTCCCCCAGTCTTTATTTGGGTCATGTCCTCAGTGCCAAGTAGTTTTCCCTGACAAAAGTATCCGAAACGGCAGCCCAAGTTACTCTCTGGCCTTATGTTTTTCTTCATTTATATTATCTTCTTATTCATAGCATATCTCCCCAATCAGAATGCAATTATCTTGTGGACAAAGACTGTATCATTCCTTACTACAGTCCATGATGTCCAAAGCTGTGTCAAATACATATGAGGGGACGTACAAATATGTGAAAAAATAAGTAAATTTGATTCCATCTTTCCAGTCCAGGAAAATAAATTCCAAACAGAGGGTC
Source organism: Manis pentadactyla (assembly GCF_030020395.1). NCBI lineage: Eukaryota > Metazoa > Chordata > Mammalia > Pholidota > Manidae > Manis > Manis pentadactyla. The sequence continues at coordinate 113,648,268 of NC_080028.1, read as the reverse complement.
TATTGATGATGTTAACTTTTTAAAAGGTCAGAGTTAGCCACCCTGAAGATAAGACAAAACATCTACTAATGATAAATATAAATTTATGATAAAAATAAATTCAGTATGCAAATACAAGAATAAAATCCATAGACCAGATTTCCAGTTGTCCCAGAATGGCCAAGTAAGGTAAATGTTTTAAGCAGAGCTTTTGATGAGGCAGGACACAAACCTCCACTTAGGAAATGCACTAAAACAAGGAAGATGCTCATCCCATTAAAAAAAAAAAATTCCCTAATGTAAAAAAAAAACAAAAAAATCCACATTGTAAAAGAGACAAGTGACATTTTTGGAAACAAGCCTTCTCTTATGCAAGGATCAGACTTTCCTTTACCTTTTTAATGAATGAGTCTTGAATATTCTATTCATATACTCATTCAGTAAACAACATGAGCTTATGCTGTGAGGCCTGTATTAGGCACTGTGTAGGTAAAAAATAAATATAAAAATATTACTCCTGTCTTCAGGCAGCATTTACTGTGGTCTGCATCATCTTCAGTAGATAATTACAGCCTTAAACATGGGGGCTCATGCTTCCTGCTTTAAGATAATCTACAGAATGACATTTCGTTCCATATTTCCTTCCACAGAATGACTAGTCAAGACTAGTAGAGTGTACACTTTGTCGTTAATTATGTTTAAAACAGGGGAGAATGTCTTCTCGGCTTTAGATTCTTAAAACTACTCACCGCATCAACAGTTGCACTAAAGGATCTTTATCATTTTTTTCTTAAGGTTTTCTGATATTGATAAGGTATCTATTCAACTGGGGGAAAGTTTATCTCTGAAACTTGCTAACATGGTAACAATCCAACAGAAAAAAGGAATGGGCATAAAACTTGAATGGCCATTTCAGAAATGTGGAACAACAAATGGCCAATAAGCACAGGAAAAGGAGCTCAGTTTCATTGGTCATTAGGGAAAAGCCAATTAAAACCACCATGCAGTATAGCTACACATTCACCAGAAAGGCCAGAATTAAAGGTGTGAGGTTCTCAAGGCCCAGTGTTGACAACTGGCATTCTCACACACCACGAGTGGTCATGTAAATTGGCACAACCACTCTGGAAAATTGTTTGGCACTTTTACTCAAGGTGAACATGTCCATTTCCCATGAACCAGCCATTTCACTCCTACATACATCCCCAACACAAATGCATACTTATTGTCACCAAAATTTGTACACAAACATATCCATAGAATTATTTGTAAGAGCCCCAAACTAGTCATTACCTGACACAAAAGGACAACCTCTCTCAATAAAACAAAAGAATCTCAAGAACAAGAGTTGAATAAAAAAAGACACAAATGAATACACTGTATCATTCAATTTATACAAAGTTCCAAAGTAAGTAAACCTCATTGCTGGTGGTGTTAAGGTATCTGGGTAACAATCACTTAAGGACAGAGAAAGAAATGACTAAAGGCAGGCATAATAAGGGCTTCCAGGGAGGCTGGGAATAAATATTCTGTCTCCTGATCCAGTTCCGTGGTTGTGTCCTGTTTGTGAAAATCTATCAAGCTTTATATTCATGACCTATGCACTAATTTGAATATATATACATTTCAACAAAAGTATTAAAAATTGCATGCTAGGAAATAACACACCCAGACAACTCTTAAGTTCGACCTCATACTTAGTATTCACACATTTACTGAGCATGGAAAAGGTAATTCATCTTATAGAGATACAACTTTTGGAGGAGCTGACTGTAATATATCTGAAGTTTTTATTGCTTATTTGGAAAGTTACAGATCACATGCACTGTTGTATCCTTTCCCCTCAAAAAGGCAACCACTGGCTGGACTAAATTTTTGCATGTCCTAGTTTTTGTGCTTTAGTTTCTTGCTTAAGGAAATACTGGTATGTGACAGGCAAAGAAATATCAGATTATCTGACCCTAACATATATTGGAACAGATGGAATTTATACTTTGAGAAGAGAATTCTAAAGAGCAGAGGCTGGGAGGAAGACTTCTCCTGGGACATAACCCTTGATTTCAGAGTAATTTTCTCCTCTAAATTATTCAAAATTTGTAATTACAATTACTTCCCTAATTGTAGCTCAGAAAATTACCTTTAGTAGAGATAACAGATACTTTCAGCCTGAATTAGATCAGGAAAATTGCCACACATTGGGCTTCATCAGTTTTCCATGTACACATATTTTCATAAAAAACTCTCAGATGACTTTTAGGGGTCATATTCTTATTTAGTGAATATACACATAAAAATTCATAATTGTTTAAACATCAAAAGGAACAAATTTATCACACATGGAGATGAACTCAAAATGAAGTTAGAGATGAAAACATAAATTCAGAGCAGGAATTTCTAAAAATGGTAAGTGCAATATATAAAATATACATATGCTACAAATTCACACACGCACTTTATTTCTCTGAGGCTTCCTGTAATTACTAACTTGAAAAAAGCTAATAAGAGAGGGACACAGTAAACACTGTATGTCTCCTAGAACGCAGATCTGAATTTAAGTATGGGAAATTCAAAGAGGAAATATTCATCTTCCAACCCAAATGTGAGTAAGCTAAAATTTTTTCACAGATAGTAAGAAGTTAGAGTCTACTTGGAAAGAAGATCAAGTTCCGTTACTGATACAATTCGAAGATAAGAAGTTCTTGCAATAAAGGAAACTAGAGTCACTTAAAATTTCAGATGGTATTTCATTCATTCCTTCATCATGTAGTAAATGTTGACTATGTACCAGGCACTGTTCTGGGAACAAGACAAAAATCTCTTCCCTCACAGAATTTACATTCTGGAAGAAGAAACAACACTAAGGAAGATAGATAAATAAATATTGTGGGAATGAGGGGACTCTAGTAACCACAATGTTGCTCATGTGATTGTATATCAATGATACCTTAATAAAAATAAATAAGTTAATCAACCAATTAATTAATTGATTATTCTGGGGAAAATGGAAGTTCCTATGGCCAGGATCCTCACCTAAACTTAAAGTACTTGATGATGTAACTGGCCTGCTGCTAGGCTGCTGTTTCCACATCCGTAGGCAATGAACTATTACTGACTGAGTCACTATATAAAGAGCTCTGCCCAGGGCTCTGGGCGGAGGCAGAGACGGAGGTGGATTACAGACCTGCAGACTGTCGGATGCAGATGTGATCCTAGTGCTCAGCCTACCACAGTGACAATAAAGCCAGCTATAAACCCTTTTATCCCAAAAACGTTTCATTGTCATTTCTCGATCTCACCAGATCCATAATGAACCAGCCCAGGGCTGAAACCCTCAGGCAAGAGAAATATTAAAGAATGGTATTGAGTAAGAAGTGACTAAATTTTCAAAAGGAAAGTTTGAAGTTATACTAAACAAGAACATTTATACTTAATATGGCCAGAGAAGATCTCACTGAGAAAATAACAGCCAGGCACACCAAGAACCATAAGATATCTGGAAGAAAACTATTTCAAGCACAAAGTAGGCAAGTATAAAGACTCTAAGGTAGGAGTGGGGCATGCCAGGAGAGTTAACTGCAGAAGGCAGGGCAGGCTGGGGTATGCAGTGAATGTAGTGGGGCTGGGAAGGAGGTCACAGGAGCCAGATCACACAGACCCACAGGTCACAGGGAACACTGGCTTTTGTGTCTTCCACCACCCTCAGGATAAAGCACAAATCATTCGTGCGGCACTCAGAATCTTCCAAGTCAGGCTCACCGGAGCCCTGCTCCCCACCCCCTCGTGCTTGCAGTGTAAGACAAGGCCCCTGTGGAGGCACTGGTCTCTCTTCCCTCAGTCACTCTACACGTGCCCTTCCTTCTCTCTGTGGGACCCTCCTTCTCCCCACCCAATTCCCTTCTGACTTTTGATCATTTGGGCAAATTTTAGGCAGGACTCTGCCAGAAAGCCTTCCTATGCTCCATTAATCTCAGGCTAAACCAGGTGCCTTCCTATGTGATTCCACAGAATATAACACTACCCCTTATCAAAGCCTTTATTATGTACACATTTTTTTTTAGCTTCTCAAAAATATGGAATGGGTCTGTTTGCCTTATATCCCTTGTTCCTAACTGGGTTTGGCTTACAAAATAAATATCTGTTGAATGAATGAAAGATGGATCTTGACCCAGGCTCAAATCTCTTTATAGATATCTTAATAAAGGCTTGTTTAAGTTATCAGATCTACATAAAAGGAGGTTGTTTTGGAAAAGCTCTTTTGAATCATCCTGTAAAAATCTTCAGACCCTTCATGTCACTGTAACAATTTAGCCTAAAATTAGTTGGTTCACTAATTAAATAAGAAATGCTAACTAACTTAATCAAGGTTCACCTAGCCTGAAACTCCCAGTAGAAATGAGACAAGGGGGATTAAAATAAGTAAGATACAAAGGTGTTTCTCTTTGCTCGTTCTCAATGGCATTACCCATTAATCTTTCTTCTTCTGTGTTCTCTACTTCATAAAACGAAGGCCCCAGGAAACCAGGAGCAGGTAATCAAAGCGGAGCATGATGCCTTCCTCTTTTCTCACAGTGCCTCCTTTAGGACTTGAGAGAAGAAAGGCCTGGGTGAATCAGAAACCATCAGCAGGTGAGAGAAACAGGCCTTTTAAGTACTTTGATATCAGGCTAACCGAAACCAACGAACCAGGTCAAACCTCAAAGGGGTCTCAGAGTCTTGACTCAATATTAGAAAATCAAGATGAGTTTGCACGAAGCCTTCTAAGCAAAATGTGCATGTGTTTAGCATATACATTTATGTAATTGAGAAGGAGAAAAGCAACAACCATTATCTAACTTATTTAATGTTTCTCTAAAGCTTTTTCTTTGACTCCCACTGGTTACGTATCAACTCAGGATGTTGATATGGATAATATTTTTATGATATAGAAATAAGCTTCCTAATCAGTATACCAATTAAGATTCACCAGTGTTTTAGGCCTGATTACTAATTAAATGAAACTGTGCCCAATATGCCCAAATCATAGGAAGAAGTTTTTAATCATAGAAAACCTCATATAAAAACTGAAAATGCAAAACTAAAATAAAACATCGGGTATAACAGATTATCAGGGAAGTTACATTGTCTCTCATAATAAAACATGGCCTCAGATGGAGTGCCTTCCCTCTTCAGACCCACTGTGAGCTCTGTCTCTGTTGTATAATTTAATCTGAAATGCACAGTTCCCACTTACAGACCAATAAAAAGTTCTACCAGTATATTTGTGGCATTATTCTTATTCTGTCTTGGGCTGTCTAGCATGAGAATTCTCCCAAGTCTGAGTCCCAGAGGGAGGCAGGGCCCCATTTCCTATGAAATCAAGAGGACAAGACATCCCCCGCCCCCACCCCACTGTCTGGTATTTTATGCATGTAAGCTAAATTTGGCCAATGCTACGGTCCTTCTCTGTCAATCTAGGAGACTGACACATCAGCTAGTCTAGTCACCAATTTGCAGGTTCTCTTTAACGCTTCACTGTTGCCCCTTCTCCTGTGGGGTGTGCCGTGTTTCTGAGCTTCTTTTCTTCAGTCTTCCCTTTCCATAAATTCCTCTTATGTTTCAATCAGCTGAAGCTGGATTTGTTGCTACAACTAGGCTGGTAACTATCCTGAACAAAAGCAGCCTCAGTGTTCTCAGCTGTTTGCAATAGCTCAGTATTGGGTGCTCACTGTTTTGTCTCAGTCACCTTTTTGCAACCTCTCAGAAGGCTAAACAGGAATACGGCTGATACAAAAGGATGAAATTTCAGAGTCAGGGAGCACTGACCAACTTTCTAAAAATCAAATGGAAACCCTAAATAGGTTTAAAAAGCGAAAGAAGAGAATGTGATTCAAAAAGCCTTAACTTAAAAGCAAATGCTTCCAAACCCTAGGACAGACTCTGCTCAACCAGTGGATCTCAACCAGCGGCGACCTTGCCATTCCGGGGAGACACCAAGTAACGTTTGGGGACATTTTTGGCCATCACAGCTCAGGGAAGGGCGCTACTGGCATCGGTGGGAAGAGAGCAGGAATGCTGATATTCGTGCTACAGTGGCCGTCGCAGCAAAGAGGCCTCCGGCGTGAATGTCAATACTGTCAACGCTGAAAAGCCCGGCCCTACACTGTCAGCTCCCTTCAAATCATGCATCAATAAATGCCCCACAGAGCTAGAATAACTCTCCCACCATCCACAAGGCCCAAATACTTTGATAATTACTTCCAAGACATCATTCCTACCCTAATGTTAAAAAACAATTTCACAAATCTGTCAGTATCACGATTTACCTTAGAACTACAGAGATGGGAAAGAACTAAAAAAGAGCAAATAAAGGGAAAGAGCAAAGATGTGCAAGAGCTGTAAAGTCCCCGTAGTGCCCGTGGGCCTGAAGGGACACCCAGGGTGAAAAAGACTTGTGTTCATGGCCGGGAATGCTGGGAAGAGCAGCTCGGAGGGATGCTGTTATCTGGGTCCAAAGTGTCTTCTACATCACAGGGGTCTGGAGTTTACTCTCTGAATAACAGTCATTTTTAGGAAAAGGTTTTAAGCCTGGATTGCAGAATGACTCCATATGGCATAATTAGGATAATTAAAGAAAGGAACCACAGAAGCGTTGTGTGTGAGTGTGTGATCATTTATACCAAAGTCTGACGTTTTTGGAAATAATCAGGATAATTTTGAGGATCTCTGAATGAAGTGGGACTTAAATCTGAAAAGGAATCAAGTGATTCTCAGTTCTGGACCTTCGTTTTTAAAGTTTTGCCATTCAACATGAATTCTGAAGGTCATAGTTTAGTACTCTTGGTTTGTTTGTTTTTTAATGCTAATTTTTGTCAGTGTAAGTAAAATCAAATCTCTCCCAGAGTTTTAGTGACATACAGAAGGATATATGTAAATAGTTGACACTTTAAAGAAATTAATTTTGCTTTCCTCTAATCATTGCCTAATATTTACCTAAATACTTAGTCAATTTTGACTAAGCTGAAAATCTTCTAAAGAAGACATACTCGGTTTAGACAAAACTGTAGGTAAAAGCTTATCATTAATTTTTTAAGTCTAAAAATAGAGACTGAAAGGTGACAGCCTACATGTTATGCATAGTAGAGGATGTGCCTCACAGAGTTTAAAGGACATTTCCCCAAATGACCACCCAAATCACTTTGGTAACCTTTTAAAGTAGTATTTTCAATAGCATTCCATTAAAATTGGTCTTATGACAGGCATTAACTGTTCAGATTGTATTAGACTAGCTAGGTTCTATTTAATACTTAAATCACATAATGAAACAATCATGAACTATAAAATAAATGTAACAAATCAGAAAATCACTAGGAGGTGCAAATACTATTGCTATAATATACAAGCCCAGAAGTGGCCTCTTACCAATGAAAAATACAACCTTTTCTATACTTGGAGCAAGTTATAAAACCTCTTTTTTTGACAATAGAATTGTTCCAATAAATCACTTAATTCCAGTGAATCCCAATCATAAAAAAAAAAAAAAAGGAAAGGTTTTAAGTAGTTGTTTCTTAGGAAGAAAACTCTGGTGTCATTTGAGGTGACAATCTAACATGATCAGCGCCTGGTAATAGGAACATCAGCTGAAAGCGGCTAGACTAAGGTGATAACAGCGTAGATGGAAATGAAGGCCAGAAGAGGACTGCAATGTATTCTTAACCTCTCCCAGTAAAATGAGTATCTTCCAGCATTATGACACACAAATTTAAGGGGGGGAAACTAAAACTAAGTGAGTTAACAAACCTCTATTTATTCCCAATGTGCATCAAAAGAAAAACATGGTAACAAGTCAATGAATTAAGCAAATTAAAAGTTATTCAGTGAGAATGTGTGCCATAATTTCTGTATGATTTCCAAATAACATACATAGAAAGTTTATGATATTACCTGCTCCAGAACCTCTTTATAGGTTATAGTTGCTTTGGTATTTGTGACAGGACTGTCATAGATGATTGCAATCTTATCTCCTTTACCATTTTCAATATGACGATCAATGGCATTGTAACAAATGTTAAGCATTCCTTCCACAAACCTGAAAAACAATTATAAAAGTGAATAACTCTTTTCAAAATGTACTGTTGCTTAACTAGGTTCCTATATTTCTAGTTTGGCAGAGCTACCCTTAAAACGGGGTTTCCCCGTGCACGCTATGCCAGGTAATGAGGGCTGTAAACTAGATACTTAAGGGGGCACAGAAATGACATTTTTATGTTAATAAATATGTATTTATTTTTATGTGCACTAGAAAAAATATACTTCACACTTCAAGGTGACATATTTGTGGATTTTATTGCTTAGACTGAAACTAGAGTACAGAACACCAAAATAATCTACTTTCCTTGGATGAAATGGATTGTATATAAATGCAACTACCATAGTACTTATCACACTGCATTAATAATTGGTTTGCTTATATGTTTCCTTTATTATACTGTAATCTACCTGAGAGTAGAGACTGTAATATTCTTCTTGTAGTCCTACGATGTGCTACAGCAGTTTTCATGTTTTAGGTACTCAATAAATATTTGACAAATGAGTGAAAATATTAGTAAACTTTCAAGAAACATTGGATTTAGGATTACTATCTCACTTTAAAGTTGAGAGGTTAGAGACTTAAGGAGAATAATGCCCAGGACATCTGACTAAGAATTGAAGAAAACCATTCCCACAAGTAACCATTAAACATCTGGCCACACCTCATACTAACATACTCATTTGTTCATCTATAAATATTTGTTCCCTGGTCTCAGGTTCATTGATTCTTCTATGGTCTCCATTCTGCTGTTGAGGCCAATTCAGTGAGTTTTTATTTTGGCTATTGTTTTTTCCATTCTAAAATTTCCATTTGGGAAGAGAAAGGGGTCAATGTCGGCATGGAAAGCACCTGACTTACCTCCTCCCGCCTACACACTGAATCTATGCCTACACACTGAATCTCTACCTACACACAGACTGATTCATCTTGAGAACTGAGCCCTGAGTGAACACCTTCTCCACAGGTTGGGATAGAAAGGTCACATAAAAAACAGCAAGAGAGGCAGAAACATGATAACAGAGGGAACCCCACCCCCAGCGCAACACCCGGCCCTGGGCAGGGTCATTGCTGAGGGACCACAACACAGATCCCCTTCCCTGGGGCACAAAAGAAAAGCAGCACTTTAAAGTGCATCTAGACTGTAAGTGAAAAAACCTAGTTTTTAGACCTAAAGCATGGGCCATTTGGCGGTGGAACTGCTGGAACTCTGTCCAGTATCCGAGGTGCTGGCAAGTGCCATTGTTTGCATTCTTTTCCCGTCCTGGCAGTGCCGAGGGGAGCTGGGTCCAAGTGCACACACCCATTTCAGACTTGGCCGAGGTGGCCTCCCACCCCTGCCTGCACCCAGACAAGCCAGCTGAGATCTAGCAGTCCTGTAGAGCAGTATCAATGGCAGTGCTCACCCAAGTTCATCTCCCTCAAGCCCAGCTATCACCCAGCACCCAGCACCCACCCAGAAGATCCCCAGAGCATGCCACCACACCGCACCGGCCCACTGCTGCTCCACTTGCAAAAGTGGCTGCTACTGATATGGGGGTCCCCAGAGAACGTACCCAGGCCTGCTGCTGCAGCGTGGACACAGGGCCAGAAACCCTGACCCCTGCAGAGTGCACTTGGGCCACCATTGCACTGCAGGCGTGGAGATAGTACCACTGACATGGGGTTTCCTTGGAGGGTACAATGGCCTGCCACCTCCCCACCAATGCAGACCCACTGGTACACATTCAGAAGCCCCTCCAACCATGCTCCCCCAAACATGCCATGGGGTCCCTGAAACAGGACATGTTCACACTGTCTCATTTTCAGTTAGCCTCCAGCCAGCCAACCAAAACCACCAGATACATGCAGTCTACCCAGTGGACCTCCCCTACACAAGGCCATTCCTTCAAGATAGGGAGATGTAGCCTTTTCAACTAAGTCATAGAATCAAGCACAGAAAGCCAAACAAAAGGAAGAAACGGAGGAATGTGTTTGAAACAAAAGAACATGACAAAACTTAACAAAAAGAACTAAATGAAACAGAGTTAAGCAATTTACCAGATAAAGAGTTCAAAGTAATGGTTATAAAGATGCTCACCAGACTTGAGAAAAGAGTGGATACACAGAGTGAGAACCTCAACAAACAGATAGAAAATATAAAAAGGAACTAAGTAAAGATGAATAATAAAATAAATGAAATGAAAAATACACTAGAAGGCATCAACATATTAGAAGATGTAGAAGAACATATCAGTGATTTCAGTAAAATACATTCATTTCAAGTGTATTTCAAACATCAAGTGCACAATCTCCAGAACAGATCACATGGTAGGCCACAAAGCAAGTCTCAATATATTGAAGAAGACTGAAATCATATCAAGCATCTTTTCCAGCTTCAATGGTATGAAACTGGAAATAAATTACAAGAAAAAAAAAACATAGAAAAAAAACAAACAGAGGGAAGCTAAAGAGCATGCTACTAAACAACCAATGGGTCATCAGAGAAATCAAAGAGGAAATAAAAATATACTTGAAGAATAATGAAAATAGAAGTACAACAGTTCAAAATTTGGGGGGTACAGAAAAAGCAGTCCTAAGAGGGACGTTTATTCCCACCTCAAGAAGCAAGAAACACCTCAAATAAACAATCTAACCCAACACCTAAAGGAGTTGGAAAAAGGAAAAAGCCCAAAGTTAGTAAAAGAAAAAATAACAAATATCAGAGAGGAAATAAATGAGACACTAAAAAGCAATACTTTTTACAGATGAAATATCAATGAAACTAACAGCTGGTTCTCTGAAAAGAAACAAAATTGATAAATCTTTAGCTAAACTCATCAAGAAAAAAAGAGGACTCAAATAAATATAATCAGAAATGAAAGAGAAGTTATAATTGACACCACAGTAATACAAACTATTATAAGAGATTACTGTGAATTCAGTGAAGTTGCAGAATATAAAATCAATATACAGATGCTCCCTGTCATCGAACAACTTAGAAGAAATGGATAAATTCCTAGAAAACTAAAATCTTCCAACACTGACCCAGGAAAAAATAGAAAGTCTGAACAGATTGATTACTAGTAATGAAACTGAATCCGTAATAAAAAACTATCAATAAACAAAAGTCTAGGACCAGATGGTTTCACAGATAAATTAAACCAAACATTTTAAGAAGAGCTCATACCTCGTCTCCTCAAACTGTTCCAAAAATTGAAGAGGAAGTAAAACTTTCAAATTTATTCTATGAGGCCAGCATTACCCTGGTACCAAAACCAAAGACACTACAAAAAAGAAAACTACAGGCCAATATCCCTGAAGAACATAGATCCAAAAATCTTTAACAAAATATTAGCAAGCCAAATTCAAAAATACATTAAAAAGATCATTCAACACCATTTATTCCAGGGATGTAAGAATGGTTTGCTATCTATAAATCAATCAACATGATATATCACATTAACAAAAGGAATAACAACCATATGATCATTACAATAGATGCAGATAAAGCATTTGATAGAGTTTAATAACGATTCATGATAAAAACACTCAAAACAAATAGAGTACAGAAGGCACGTTCTCAACATAATAAAGGCCATATATAACAAGCCCACAGGTAACATCATACTCAGTGGTGAAAAGCTGAAAGTTCTCCTCTAAAATCAGCAGCAAGACAAGGATGCTCCCTGTCATGACTTTTATTCAGCATAATACTAGTAGTCCTAGCCACAGCCATTTGATAAGAAAAATAAATAAAAGGTATCCAACCTGGTAAGGAAGAAGTAAAATTGTAACTATTTGCAAAAGACATGATACTGCATATAGAAAGCCTTAAAGACTCAACCAAAAACTATTAGAATAAGTGAATTTAGTGAAGTTGCAGAATATAAAATCAATATGCAGAAATCTGTTGCATTTCTATATACAAATAATGAGCTAGCAGAAAGAGAAATTAAAACAATCCCATTAACAATTGCATCAAAAAGAATAACATACCTCGGAATAAATCTAACCAAGTAAGTGAAAGATCTGTACTTTGAAAACTATAAAACATTGATGAAAGAAACTGAGACAACACAAGCAAATAGTAAAATATCCCATGTTTATGAATAGGAAAAATTAATATTGTTAAAATGGCCATGCTGCCCAAAGCTAGAGAAAATAATCCTAAAATTTGTGTGGAACTGTTGGAAAGGAATTTGGCTCAGAGATGTAGTTCCCAGTCAGAGTGAAAGGTAATGAAGGAATTCATTAAGGAAAGAAAAGCAGGGAATGGCAGCTGCCTTGCAAGTAACAGAAACCAAGAAAGAACAGAGGGAGGAAAAGGAAGCTCATTAAACTCCTGCTCGGCATTGGGCAAATGACTTGCCAACTCCTAAAGCCAGGGTCACCTGGCATCCAGCATCCACTTGAATCTCCCTGATATGGGGAACAAGTCCCTACCACCCCAGGATTTAGGGGAGCCGCAGAGCACTGGATGGAGTGAAATTAGGTTCTGAGAACTTCCCAAAGGCAAAGAAAGGAGATATTCAGGCAGGCTACTGAAGAGCATGATCATATAGCTGCAGTCCTGTCTAGGTCACCCAGGTGATGAGAACTTGCAAGCCCAAATCAGAGCTCTCAGCAGCCCCTCCTTACTTATCTGGAGTAAAACAGAAACAGAGTGAAGACTTGTGCTTAAGTCTGGAAAACAGAATGAAAAGCAAAGTGACAAAGAAGCTTACCACTGGAAGAATGCAGAGACAAAACGTAAGTTGAGCAGTAAGAAGTCTTTATTTAAGGCAAAATGTACACACACTTGAAGAAAGGGGAGTGCAGGCAACCTCCAAGAGGACGTGCACTTAAGGGTTTAGGGTCTGGAGTTTTGTAGGGCCGTTTGGGTAAGGGGTCAGCATAAGGCATGATGTATACAGGTGATTCACAATTCAAGTTTTGTTTTAAGAATAGGGTTATTTAGGGGACTGTGTTGGTCTGTATCTTCGCATTCTTTATCTACATAGGTTTGTTTACATTTCAGAGGTCTATCTCCTGCCTTGGTTACACAGTTATTTAATTGATTCAGGGGCTGGAAGAAGAGGAAGAAGAGCATATAGATTAAGTTAAAGAATCAACTGCGCCTTTCTCTCAGGCTAAGTAGATTTTACAATGGCCTGATCCTGGTCCCATTTCCCTGCTCTACCTCACTGGGTTGGGCACAGAAGTCCTTGATGGACAATCTTTGGCCTTGGATGCCTGATCTAATTGGTACAGTGAAGACATGGGTTGCACTCTGATACTTTTCTTTATCTGGGAATTGCTTTTCAACTGGGGAATATCCAGACATTCCAATTTACTCCTGGGCTTTGAAATTTCAACTAATTAACTAATCAACATGGTGAGTTCTTTCTGGCTCTCTGGTTATACCTGGTTGACTCTTTGAGTTCCTTTTAGTAGGCTTTACTGACTTTATTCTCTCTCCACACTGCTCATGGCTGTCTTTCTGCCTAACAGAACTACAAAATACCCTGAATAGCCAAAGCAATCCTGAGAAAGCCGAAGTATCACATTCCCTGATTTCAAACTATACTATAAATCTATGATAATCAAAACAGTCTGGAACTGGCACAAAAACAGACTCATAGATCAATGGAACAGAATAGAGAGCCCAGAAATAAACCCACACTTATGTGGTCAATTAATGTATGACAAAGGAGGCAAGAATACACAATGAGGAAGAGACCGTCTGTTCAATAAATGGTGTTGGGAAAACTAGATAGCTACATGAAAGAAAAAATTAAACTAAATCATTATCTTACATCATACACAACAATGAATTCAGAATGGATTAAAGACTTAAATATATTTAATACCTGAAACCATAAAACTCCTAGAAGAAAACATAGGCAGTAAACTCTTGAACATCAGCATTACTCATTTTCTTCTAGATAAGTCTCCTCAGACAAGAGAAAGAAAAGGAAAAGTGAACAAAAGGGACTACATCAAAGTAAAAAGCTTATGCTGTACACTAAAGGAAACGATCAAAATGAAAAGACAACATACTGAATGAGGGAATATATTTGCAAATGATACATCTGATAGGGGATTAATATCCAAAATATATTTTTAAAAATCATACAACTCAACACCAAAAATGTAATAATCTGATTTAAAAAATAGACATTTTCCCAAAGAAGATAGACAACCAACAGGCACATGAAAAGATGCTCCACATCACTAATCATCAGGAAATTCAAATCAAAGCCACAATGAGATAATCACCTCACACCTGTCAGAATGGCTAATATCAAAAAATAATAAAGTAAATAAACAAATAACAAGTGTTGGTGAAGATGTAGAGAAAAGGGAATGAATTCACATACATTGTTGATGGGAATTTAAATTGGTGCAGTCACTGTGGAAAGCAGTATGGAGGTTTCTCAAAAAACTAAAAATATAAATACTGTAAGGCCCAACAATTCCACTTCTGGGAATTTACCCAAAGAAAAACAAAATCACTAATTTGAAAAGCACCCCTCTGTTTATTGCAGCACTATTTACAATAGCCGAGATACAGAAGCCACGGAAGATGGATGAATAAAGAAGATGTGGTACATATATATCATAGAATATAAACTCATATCATATGGTTTCACTTAGAGGTGGATTTTGAAAAATGGAAAGAACAAACCAAACAGAAATAGACTCAGATGCAGAGAAAGGACCGCAGTAGGGCAGGCCCTATGACAGACCCCCTTTCACATGTGAGGAAACACAGCTGATGGTGACTCTCTCAAGGCGGCCTAATGACAGAAACAGGCCCCTAGGCATCATACAACATTACCTCTACAGGCAACACTCCAAGAACTTCAGACTTTTTTCAGCTGTTTGCAAATTTTGGACAGTTTAATATTTAAATTACTAGCACCCTAAAATGTTCCTTTTTAAGGATACCATTAAAGAAACTTAAAAACGTTGTAAGGGTACCCTAGGGGACAGGTAAAAAGGAAATTCCAACAGAGGGAAGGGTCTGAGAGCAGGTTAAGCAAGAATCGTGGCAAGGGTAACAAATTGGCATGGCTCAAGAGGATGTTAGAGGTAATGAACACACCACTATAAATTGGCTGAACTTAAAAATTGGGTTATGGTGGATGACTGGACCAAGTGGCCTGCAAGGGGTCTCTCAGCTCAAAGATTTGATTTTTCTCCTATGAAAAGATTCTTACTTAATTTTAAATCAAATCATTTCAGTGAAGGTCAACTGAATGTCTTCTATGTGCTGTCTCTTCACTGTCCCTTCTAAATTCATGAGCAGGCTTTAAATGGCTGTCTTTATAGATTATTAAAATAATTAATACTCACTGTAGAAAACTCACTATAGAATATATACTTGAGATTTTCTTCTATTTTTTTCTACATGTAAATATTTTGCCTCTGTATTTGAGATTGCATTATGAGCTTTTTTTCCAAGGGCCTGAAAAATTCTTGAAAAAAAACACATTTAATGATGGCATAATATTGACTTCACTGGCTATTCAATAATAAAGTCAATCCTGCATTGCTGCAAATTGCCTTTCACAATACTGTCATTATATTGAATGATTCTGGGATGGTGTTTCTTGTAGAGAAATACTGGTCACATTATAAAAGTCTCACCTGCAGATATAATGAAAAACAGTCACATACACACACACACACACACACACACAAATCAAATAACCAAATTGCTTCCTGGTAATATTGAATTAATTTATATTGCCATCAGCATTATTTGAAAGTCCATTTTATCACACTCATCTAAACACAGATTGTTCACAACCTTCTTCAATTTGAGAAGTGGAAATAGTTTTAATGTCGGTTTATTTCATTCCTAGTATTAAGTACAATATTCTACCATTTCTAAAAGTTCTTTATATATGACATTGAACTTAAGTCTGACAAAGTTACTAATTATTTTCTGCTTATTCACAAATCTTAATTTCCTGACATAAAGTATTTTAAATTTGTATGTAGTCAAATAAATTTATCATTTTTCTTGCAATTTTTTCTTCTCAAATAGTTCATACTACTCTCTCCTAGTTTCATTTTTTACACAGCCTCCTAAATGTGCCAATAATTATTCTATGTATAAAATCTGCATGTATGATGTGTTATATGTTATATATTACACATATGCATTGTATGATATGTGCATATATATTATGATGTGGCAATACAATTATATGTTTATTTATCAGTAGTCAATTTTCTAAGCATCATTTTTTGATCAATCCTTACTGTCTTCATTCATTAGTGATACTCCATTCTTCCTACATGTATTAGCATCTTATATATAAGTATTAGCATCTTGTATATATATATTTCAGGGTCTTTATCAGGGCTATATAGTTTCTAGATATAATTACTGGAATGTTCTGTCACTGAAGTCTTGTGAGTAGCTCTCTTTTTAAATTCAGACAGCTTTCAGTTCCATTGAAGGAAGTAAAAAACTTCATATTCTTTATCTTACACCATCCCTGTCCCAAATGCCTTCTGAAAAAAATGGCAAGTAATCAGAATGTCCTCCATAGGCCACTGGAATAACAGAAAAAAAGCACAAAACTGGAATTAAATTGATAGCAATAGTGGAACCCCTAGAAATGGTGCTGCCACCAGATCAGAACCATGGCAAATTTTCGGAATATATAAAGCAGACAGTAGGTGAATAAGTGCTAAATCTAAAAGTCACATGAAACATGGTGTATCCAAGTTTACTGATATGAAAATTTTTTTATGACATTTTATATACTGTCAAGTTAAAATAAAATAAATAAAATAAGGTGTAGAAAAATTTATACAACCATACCATGAACACATTCATGAGGAACCTAAAAACTCTAACAGATAATAAGAAGACTCACCAAAAATACTCTCAATAAAACCCAGAAATCAAGCTCTACTGCAAAGCCACAGTAATCAAGACAATTTGGTACTGGCACAAGAACAGACCCACAGACTAGTGGAACAGAATAGAGAGTCCAGACATTAACCCAAACATATATGGTCAATTAATATATGATAAAGGAGCCATGGACATACAATGGGGAAATGACAGCCTCTTCAACAGCTGGTGTTGGCAAAATTGGACACCTACATGTAAGAGAATGAAACTGGATCATTGACTAACTAACCCCATACACAAAAGTAAATTCAAAATGGATCAAAGACCTGAATGTAAGTTATGAAACCATAAAACTCTTAGAAAAAAGCATAGGCAAAAATCTCTTGGACATAAACATGAGCAACATCTTCATAAACATGTCTCCCCAGGCAAGGGAAACAAAAGCAAAAATGAATAAGTGGGACTCTATCAAGCTGAAAAGCTTCTGTACAGCAAAGGACACCATCAATAGAACAAAAAGGCATCCAACAGTATGGGAGAATATATTCATAAATGACAGATCTGATAAAGGGTTGACATCCAAAATATATAAAGAGCTCAAGCACCTCAACAAACAAAAAGCAAAAAATCCAATTAAAAAATGGGTAGAGGAGCTGGACACTCCGATGGCCAACAGACACATGAAAAGATGCTCCACATCTCTAATCATCAGAGAAATGCAAATTAAAACCACAATGAGATATCACCTCACACCAGTAAGGATGGCCACCACCCAAAAGACAAACAACAACAAATGTTGGCGAAGATGTGGAGAAACGGGAACCTCCTACACTGCTGGTGGGAATGTAAATTAGTTCAACCATTGTGGAAATCTGTATGGAGGTTCCTCAAAAAACTAAAAATAGAAATACCATTTGACCCAGGAATTCCACTCCTAGGAATTTACCCTAAGAATGCAGCAGCCCAGTTTGAAAAAGACAGATGCACCCCTATGTTTATCGCAGCACTATTTACAATAGCCAAGAAATGGAAGCAACCTAAGTGTCCATCAGTAGATGAATGGATAAAGAAGAGGTGGTACATATACACAATGGAATATTATTCAGCCATAAGAAGAATACAAATCCTACCATTTGCAACAACATGGATGAAGCTAGAGGGTATTATGCTCAATGAAATAAGCCAGGCGGAGAAACACAAGTATCAAATGATTTCACTCATCTGTGGAGTATGAGAACAAAGCAAAAACTGAAGGAACAAAAATGCAGCAGACTCACAGAACCCAAGAATGGACTCACTGTTACCAAAGGGAAAGGGACTGGGGAGGATGGGTGGGAAGGGAGGGATAAGGGGGGGAAGGGGCATTACGATTAGCAGACATAATGTAGGGGGGAGCACAGGGAAGGCAGTGCAACACAGAGAAGACAAGTAGTGATTCTATAACATCTTACTACACTGATGGACAGTGACTGTAATGGGGTATGTGGGGAGGACTTTATTTTGGGTGGAGTCTAGTAAATTTAACGTCCCTCATGTAATTGTAGGTTAATGATACCAAAAAAAAAATGTTGCTGAAATAAACCAAATAAACTTAAAATAAAAAAATAAAACCCAGAAATAACTCCAAGATTAGAAGCAGGAAGGAATAAGAGGCCATGGGTATCTGGATGGATAATTAAGACATAACCTCACACAGAGTCCCACACACACATCACACAAATTTTTACTGGCCTAGAGTCTACCTTTCTGAAATAGGGAGAGTTTGTGTATGAATGATCCTCTAAGAGATTTAAGACCAGGAGAATAGGAAAAAAGCTCTATATAATTTCCAGGAGGCCTAGAAACCCTACACATCATTACCACCTAGAAATCCCCTCTTTTTCCTTAAATAATCAATCATAGGATAAAAGACCCTAGTAATGAAAATCTGCATTCACTGCTGAATGAATAGGATCCTTAGTTGGGTTCTGAGATCTATTCAGCCACCAGCATCTTGACACTTAGGTGAGTGTGTGTGTGTGCATGTATATGTGTGTGCATGTATATGCATGTGTGTGTGTGTGCATATATTTATATATATACATATGAAATAGAAGACAACAAAGCTGGGGTGTTGGGAGGTCACATTTTCAACATAAATAACAAGCAGGAAGTCTTCCAGATACAATGCATGCTTACCACATTTCCTTCTCGCTGCCACAAGGACAAGTGATATTCCAAAAACTGACTGTACCATCAACTGATATCCTTGAGTGAGGATGGATGGCATAGAGCAAATCTCCTGGGTAATAAGGGTAACCCAAATGAGCTTGCATGAATGAGACACACCTGGGCTATTTTAAACCAGGAATATTTGGGGGTTGTTTATTCCTGCAGCATAACTGTATAACTTTGTCCATCATGACTGATAGCAAAGTCTAAAGATCCATCAATTTTAGCAAATTCAAACAAACTTTAAAGCTGTCATATTTCATAATTTAAGAGGCAGAGGAATACACTCCAGGACAAACAAAACAAGAGGTATCTCAACTAGTATAAAATCATATGGTCACTACAGTAATGGGAGATGTTCTCGAGAAGGAGTTAAGGTGCACCACCGTCAGTGTCTGAGCTCACAAGGCAGAGCAGAGGGTCTTCAGCAGGGTCTCCACGGAGAAGAAAGCTCTTGAAATTCCTTCTAGACTTCTGACACATAATTTTCTATGTTCCCTTGCCTTTTCCTCATTAACCACTGCTAGCTTACATCTAGCTCAGCTAGCTCTTTGGAGGGAATCTTGCTTGAATATGATTTACTGTCTTCTTCACCACAGCCTACCCTGAATCTTCTTCTCTGTCTTTCCTAATAGCTGATATTGGCCCATTCTGTATCGCCCTTTGGACTTGTTCATTAAATGAGTGAAACTGGAGTGTGTAACCGGCCCACACACTGGGATAAGTCAATGAATGTGGGTGGATGTCTGCAGAATTTTTAAGAGGTTTGCCGACCTCTTAAAGTTCCAGGGTCATGATCTCTGGGCGCCAAAAGGAGCCAGTGGCAAACGTTCACATGTTCTTCTGCCTCCCTCAGTTCCCAATTGCCACTGGCCTCTCCTTTGTTCAGAGCTAAAAGTACACTTCAGCATGTATTTATTAAATCAGTTTTCAAACATTATGAGAAGAAATAAAGCTGACACTCAAAAGAAAATGACTTCTTTCAGAGGGGGAACTTGATAGCGTTTACTCTGTGAATTTGGTTACCCAGCAATGAAAAGTTGAATTGGTAAATTCTAAAGTGTTCCTCTCAGTTTCACCACTTTCAATTTCAAGAATAAAATTTAGTGTACTTTCAACAGTGTGGCTTATGAAACTCTTTCACAAACTGCTCTGTTTCAATATGCATGAAATAACTATATATCTTCCTCCAGCACAAATGAATTTAGTAATCACAATGTTGCAACCCTATCTGTACTCTCACTACTGATTTCTCTACTCTGCATATATTTATTACTAAGTAACTGGAAAGCCCAACTTACAATTTACCTTCTGACAGGAGGTTCCTGCTTGGATCACATTATAGTTTCCTTCCTTAATGACCTCCTTTTTGGGTCTTCATTTCATCACAATTTCAGAAAACAACAACAAAAAAAAACTTTAAGCTCTTTTTCAAGAATTAAATAAACCCAGGGCCAATATATTGAAAACAATTCAGAGATGATGGATACATCTAGTTATCTGCATACTAAAATACTACATCTATACTAAGATTGTAATGAACATATAACCTTTATAAGAAATAAATAATTCATTATTATCTAAGACTTTGGCAGATTACAACCCCCAACATTAAGTACTAATAATGACATTTCTCTTCAACAAAAGTTTTTCTGTCTAACAAATTTAACAATAATTTGTTGTTGATTAGACCTGAGACTGTGACAGAAAGCAAAAAATATAGCTGGGAACATGCATTACACTCTGAAAGGCACATGGATTTGCAGTAAGTAAGTAAGAAGCAAAATGTTGCAAATTTCCTGCAGAGGCACAAACCAGGTATGATGAAAGCGCAGAAAAAAGAGACTAATTCCAAGTAAAGGGATGTGGTAAAACAGGTGGATGTTGAAAGTAATGTAGTATTGTGAAAAGGCCTGTACTTTAAGGTCAAAAGACCAGGGTTCAAATCTCAAGATGTGTCATTTACTAGTGTATGACCACAGGCAAGTGAAATGTCTAAGTCTGCCCTCTCCTATAAAACCAGGAAAATAAAATAAAACCAACAACATAGCACTTACTCTGTACCAAGACAATACTATGAGCATTTAATGCAAATTAATTCATTTAATTCTCATAAGGGCTCTGTATGTATACTAATATCATCCTCATTTTACAGATGAGGAAACCAAGGTACAGAGAGGTTGAATGGCCTACCCAAGTCCACACTGGTGTGTGACAAGCTGGGATTGGATGTCAGGCAGTCAGGCTCTGAGTCACAACCACTATTGTTGATAAGTTAATATGAGAATACTTTATACTTGACATGAACACAACTTTATACACATTTCATTGACTCCTTTCAATAACCCTATCAGGCGATTACTATTACTACACATTTACCAAAGAGGAAACTTGCTTAGATAAGTTATGAAAACAAAAGTTGTGGGCAATGGGTATGATGGCCTGGAGGACACAAAGGTACACAAAGGTAACTTTTAAGAGATTTTTAAAAATAATGAACTGTTGTGGTGATATAGATGGGAAGGAGGGAGGAATCTAAGAAATAGGGAAGACCTAAAAAGGAAGTTTTTAGAGAAAAACAAGAAGAGAATGGAAAAAAATGTATATCAAAGAAATGAGGGCTATAGAGGTGTCAGCAAACTATAGTCACGGGCAAAATCTGACACACCACCCATTTGTGTGAATAAACACAGCCACACCGAATTGTTTACATAGTCTCTGTGGTAACTTTTGCTCAACAACAGCAGAACTGAATGGTTACCACAGAACCTATCAGGTCTCCAAAGCCAAACACATTTACTATCTGGGCCCTCAAAGAAAAATTGCCAAACCTTGCTCTAGAAAAGCCCTGTCCAATAGAAATCTCTGTGATGATGGAAATGTTCTCTGTCTCCACTGTTTAACAGGGTAGCCACTAGCCATGGGTAGCTAGCTAAATTTAAATTAATTAAGAGTAAATAATAATTTAAATTTAGTTCAATCACATTAGCCACCATTCAAGTGCTCAAAACCACTTATGGCTAATTGGACAGCAGAATCGAATTTTAAATTTAATACTAATTAAATTTAGTTTAAACAGCCACCTGTGGCTACCAGCTACCATATTGGATGGTACAGTTGTAAGGAACCACAAGGAGGTAGAGGTGGTCCTCAAAGTCAAACACTAAAGAAAGATCAAATAAGGTAAGGAATTCAAGCCAGTCCATTGAACGAAACAAGAAGTAGTAGGTATTGATGATGTTTGGGAGAGCAATTTGGGTAGAGGGATGAGGACAGAGGCCACCTTGCCATGGACACAGGAGTAGGAGGGAGAGAAAGGCCTGGAATATGGACAACATGGCCAAGAAGTTAGGACAGAAATAGAAGCGGATGTCCTGGCTTCCCTTTGGCAGTGCAAATCTTTCAACTGGCTTTTATTAAAAGAGAAGGGGGAACAGGGAAAGCACTGAGGGAAGAGGGACTGAAAATTAATGGCAATGTTGGGGTTTTGTTTAATGGCAAGTGGGACGAGTACAAAAATAGGGCAACGTTCAGGTTCTGTTTTAGAAGTGCAAGTGCATTAGTGCTGCTGCAGTAAGAGATGTGCACCTGGGGTACGAGCATAACATGAGCTAAGACAAGAAAGACCAGTGCAAGTGTTAACTAAACGCCTCCAATGCCTTGCTGAGGAAGGGAAGCCGTGAACGGGGTTACAAGCAAAGGAATGGCCTCCTCAGAAATGGATTTCTGGTCAGACCTGAGAGGTAAACAAGGAAATGGAATCTGTGAGGATCTACTCATCCAGTCCGGGCAGTCACGGTTGAGTAATGAAAACCTTGGAGGCTGGAGACACTATTGTAGAAACAAGTCAAAGGGAGGAATCAAATAAAACTGAGGTTTTAATCATCTCTGGGCATCAAGTTCATGTTCTCTTTATGGGAGACCTGGACTAAGAAAGAAAAACAGTTCTGAGGTAGGAGAGGGAACTACTATTTCATAAATCACCAATATTATGTCAGGTTATGAGTCTGATTATCATAGAACAATTTAATCCACACACTACCCCTTGAGGAAGACAATGTTATTTCCATTTTACACCTGAGAAACAGTGCTCAGAGACGTCAAAGAACTTTCCAGAATTATAAAAGTAACACATAGTAGACTGGAACCCAGTGCTGACACCAAGGAAAATGTGATGAATTTCCAATTTTACATGTCTGTGTGCTTATTTGAGTATTCTTGTACCCTCACTAGACACTGTTTCCTGTGGGCAGACACCATGTGCTAGCTCATTAATGGCACACAACAAATGCTCAATTATTTTTAAATAATGGCCTGCAGTGTGAATGAATGTGAACTGAAATAATACTCTGACACATTAAGACAAACAAAAATAAGAGTCTCAGAAGGTAAACGCTGAGCAAAAGCAATGACTAGCTCAAAAGACTACTATTGCACACAAACAGAGAAGGCTTTAAGCATTTTTAAGAGGGCATCATATTGCTTTATTCACACAGTAACATCCCATCTGAATTCAACAGATACTTGGCTTTCAGCAGTATCAACTGACTGTTCCAGGAAACCCTCCAAATTGGGGGATTGCTTACTTGGGGCAGAATAATCTTATGTTAACTGAACCACTGGGGATACTGTTTTCGTAAAACTACTTGGAAAGCACATCTCTCTACAGGACAATTATTTTAACAGAGAAACCTAACACAGACAGACTTCTTTAGCCCTACCGATCCTTTATACACAAGTATAAAGGATTTATACACAAGTTCAGAGCCTGGCCCCATCCCACTAGCTCAGAATTGCCCAGTTTCGACATGAAAGGACAGCTCAGACATTTGCAAGCCGCCGGATCATCTCCGATTAAAACCAGCGAACTGCCAATGGTGAGAAATGTAGCCAACAAGAAAAAGAATAGAAAGAAAGGCTTTCAAGAAATCAATACCTGTTACCTGAACTGAGCCCACTGTCAGTGAAGAGCAAAGGCATGAATGAATGATCTCAAAGATCCTCAGGTTGTGAGTCATGCCTGACTGTTAAATTCAAAATTCAAAGCGGAAGGTGAGGACACCATCTTACCTTGTTTTATTCTAGAGGAATGCAACAAAAACACAACCAAAGCAAATGGAAATATAATTTGGTTTAATATAAAAAAGGAAAATATAAAATTATAATTAATGTTAAAGGTCAAGTATAAAAGATAAGATCAAAATACATTTAAATTGAAAAACAAAAGCTTATTAAAATTGAAATATAACCCTAAGTAAATAAAAGTTTTGAAGTTTTAAAGGGAAATAAACTTCATCAATCAGCCCTTCTCAAGGAAGCACCTAGGATAGTAAGGAGCAGTGGTCCCCAGTCAACCAGCTGAGAAATAAGTCATGATAAACTCGAAATGAATGAAACTCCAAGCCAGAGCAGATTCCTAGAAAACCAGACCTACAGATCAGGGTGCCCACAGAGTCCCCAAACAAGTTTTACCCCAAAACCCCAGAACTACCCAGAGAAGCAGGAAGGGACAGAAGAGGAGGCATACATACTCTCCCGTGACTACAGTGTATGTGGGAGGGAAGAGAAGATGTCCCTCAGCTTTAATGTGAATGGTAACAATGAGAGCAAAGTGAAGAAAGAGCAAGGAAACGGGGACAGAGAGAGGAAGGAGCAGAGAGTGGCTCCAGCACCGGCAGGAGCAGAGACGGCCAGGCTGGTGGCAGGTTTTCTCTCCCCCAGGAGAGGGGATGAATAGGTCAGGACTGAAACTGACGTGCTTTAAATCTGAGGACTTGATGACTCTTTCTATTTTTTTTTTTTATACCACATCTTCATCTGAGCTATCCATTTCTCTCTAAGGCTGTTCTCATGCAGAATAACGCCCTGCAACGTTCTGATGAAACTCTCCTCTCCAGCTGAGGCTCCCAGAAGGCCGACTCCACATTACCTCCCTCTGCCCAACACTTAGCCCATGTCCACAGAGAGAGATTGAATATGAGCTGTTATTAAAAAGGAGGAATATAATCAGTCATTTTAGAATGTCTAAGAACTTTTTCTCGCCATTGAGCCTTATAAATTATTCTGAGATTGTTTCTATAAAAAACTATGTAATTGGGGGAGATTATAAGGAAGTATCAATTTTGTTTTACTGCTTAAAATAAAAATATCTGAAGCAAATGTGACACAATGTCAAGGTTTTACAAAGCATAGCGGTCACTGTCGACCTAATTTTTATATTTATTCTCTAAATATTTCATAAGAAAAAGGCTGTGGGGTCTTATACCCAATATTCATTCACCTTTTTGGAGAAAAAATTCGACAATATATATCAGAAAGTGTATACTTTTTCTGTGACCCAAAAATCTTCTAAGACTTCTTCAGGAGCAAGGAAAGAAGGGAGAAATAAAGAGACAGACAGACAGGAATAGAGAAAGAAATCTTTAGAATGCTGTGTCCAAAGATGCAAGTATATCTGCCAGTTTATAACAGCAAATAAAGAGAAACCACCTAAATATCAACATGAAAGGATTGTGAAATAATTTTACATTTATCCAATATGGTAAAATATTTCTCATACATTAAAAATCATGGAATAGAAAAAAAGAGGAATGGAAAAATCACAACTTAAACAAGTGGAAAAGCAAGCCATCAAATAGTATGAATAGTAGGATACCATTTTTTCTGTAAGAACAAAAATAGAGACCTAGGGAGTCAAACATACAACATACAACACAGAAAATATGAGTGCATGCAAAAACTGGTGAAGGTGAATAAGGCTTACAGTTCAGTTAACTGCACTGGGCTAATGTCAATTTTGGTTTTGATAATGTACTGTGGTTACATTAGACATTACCATGGGGGCAAGTGGAGTCTTTATAGAAACAAAAGGTCTCTTTGTACAATTTTTGCAACTTCCTGTGAGTCTAATTATTCCAAAATGAAAATTTTTAAAGATAAAAATATAGAAGACTGAAGGGAAATACACCATACGAACCAAGATGTATACTGAGAATGTATTTAGATATTGAACTATAGTTGGGTTGCTACCTATTTTGGCTTCCTTGAGTTTATCTAATTATATTTAAAGTAATACTGCTCTGTGGGGGAGAAAAAAGCATAAACTTAAATTTCAATCAGAATTATTTTTGAATAAAGAAATTCTATTGGAAAGTAATTCAAGCTTAGGTCTCAAACGAAGGCCTTGTGATTATAAAACATCTGCTCTTTTAATTAAACTACATGATGTCTCATTTGACTTTTCACCTTCTCTCACCAAAACCTCACACATAGACACAAACATAACATGGACGGACCTGCAAAGATAAATCTAACTTAACTAACTATATACCACTGAGCATAATTGAAAATGTTAGGCAAAGTAGACAAAATTTTTATTATGCCTTTTTTCCCCAGGCTTATCTCCCAAATCTGAGAATGTTGCAAACCATATCTTTGCTCTATCCTTACCAATTCCCCCACTACCTTCAAATCACATTCATAGATAAAACATTTTCCATTAACATTTATTTATACAGCTTGGACGTATATAACTTGCTATTACAAACTGGCAGATAAAATGTAGCGCAGCCTGCTCAATTATCCAATAGCTCATTAGCTAGCTGGTGCTAACCAAGTCCATTATTTCCCTTTATTCCTGTTTTTCTGTTTATCTTTTCCCCCCTTCTAGTAGAAAATGAGAGGCTGCACAAAGGAATAAAATTTAAGTTCTTTGTTTTTTTTTTTTATCTATTAAAGGATTCATCAGTTAGACAATGGCCACTGTTCACCAAAACATGAGGCTGTGTGCTCTACTTATTCTCACACCTCAGTAGTCAAAGGCAATTCAGAGCAGACTTAATTGTAAAATAAAAGGGATTTTAGTACCCATATTTTCAGAAAACAGTACCTTGGTAGTCTGTATTGGTCATGATTACTTCTCTCATTAAACAGGAAAATGAAAGCAAGCTTACGACAGTTTTGTCCTTTAACGTATGAAACTGTTCTCCAAATTTATACTCTACCTGGACTCTCATCCGGTACCTGGAATAGGGCCTGGTTTGTAGATGGCATTTAATAAACATTTGATGAAGGGACAAGAAGAGTGAATGAACAAATGAGTTAATAAATTTTAGAGCCAGAAAAAGTCTACTTTTATAAATATAACAGCCCAACAAACATATGTGTGTACATGTATTTGTGTATGTGTGTGTGTGTATGCGTATGCACATATGCCCCTTGTTTTTAAATCTAGCATTGGTATTATGAGGGTATAACAGGATTAATTGGAGAGGAGATTTGACAGTGGGAAGCTGATACACTCTAAAGTCTACATCCCAGATCTGCCACCTGGATGACAAGTGAACACAAGTAAGGTACTTAACCTTCTGTAAATTCTTCTTTAATAATGTCATTGAGAAGTTAAAGAGCTATTATAAGGTGTAGTACTGCTGTTGTCACTACCATCCTAATATATTTTGTATCCTGTAATACTTTCACATACACTCACAAAAACACATGTGCACGCACATACACTTCTACACATACAATACAACATCATCTTTTAGGATTTAAGAGATTTTGATTTGAGCATTATTTCTATCACATACAGTGTTTGAAAAAACTAATTATTTAGTAAGAAAACCTTCCTAATTAAAGGTGTTTTTGGCTAATCATAAATTTAAAAATTAATTCTTTTATAAATATACTAAATTAAGAGAAACTTCCAAATTATATCTACTAAGCCTATAATTATAAATTACATTTCAAACCGATCTTGAAATATTCAGGTGAAATAATGAGATGTTTATAGTAGACATATAGAGGATCTTGAGCAGTCAGGATCCAACATTAAAAAAGAAAAAAAATTAAATCAGTTTTACATTTTTCTTAAACTTCAAGCTTTTAACAAATTAAAATCAGCTTTTACTCCAAATAATACAAATATTAAGATTTTTACCATCATTGTGGCTATACCATAAGTGTGTTCTTAGAAAAATAATACTTTTTAAGTGACCCTATTGCTATTGCTTTTTCTTTTCTTCTTTTTTCTAAATGGAGGTATAACTGACAAATGACAGCATGTTAGTTTCAGGTGTACAAAGTAATGATTTGATATTTGTATACATTGTGAAATGATCACCACAGTAGTCTAGTTACCATCCATCACCATACTTCCCAATTTTTTTTCTTGTGATAAGGACTTTTAAGATGTACTCTCTTAACAACTTTCAAATATGTAATACAATATTAACTATAATCACCAAACTGTATAGTCCCATGACTTATTTATAACTAAAAGTTTGTGATTTTAACCCTTTTAACCCATTTCACACCCCTACCTCACTCGCCTCCAGCAACCACCTCTGTTCTCTGTATCTCTGAGTTTGTTTTTTATTTTGTTTGTTTGATTCCACATATAAGTGAAATTATATGGTACTTGTCTTTCTTTTACCACATTTAACCAGTGGTGTTTATATGATTAACATATTTTCTAAAAAATGACCAAAACATGACAATCTGGTAATATGATATTGATCTAATTCTTAAATCTGAAATTCTTGGAATCTGATGTGCGCCAGAGACTTTTCCAGTACGTGTTCCCCTGGGTACCGGGTCTGTACCACAGAAATATTTCCCTCCTTGTCACATGAGTGTCTTTGGCTTGATGACCAGAAATCCATGCTGATTGTACAGTATTCTCTCCTACAACTTAAAGATAAAGAAGCTAACGAGGAGCAAAGGGAACCCAACTGCCTCATAATGAAACTCAGTCCTGTGGAGACAAGACGGTCTCAATGCTTTGATGCCTTGATAGAAAGAAGATTCATGGGTCCTTTTGGGTTCTGGTGGGATGGGTGATCCAGGTAATATCTGCCTGCAATTTATATAGGAACCCAGATTTAGGAGGTGGATGAAGAAGGTCAATTTGTATGTGGTGAAGTTTTAAAATCAGTTCAATTGACCAACACAAGGCCATGTGCATGCCACGGGGGAGTAACAAAGGGACTGCCACCTGATCCCTGCCCTTCTCCTGCCTCATTGCAATTTGCCAAATTACTGGTCAAAGTAATTATCAGTGGAGTCTAAGCTTATATATCGGATGTATGGTGACACAGTAGAGGTAACTACTGAGCATATTTTGCCAAATTAACTTAAAGGGAAATAAGATTCAAGATGATGTGCTTTTTTAGAAAGAACCATTTGTTAAGAAAGCATGCAAATTGATTCTGGGAAAACAGTAAAGATTTACAGTCCTCTAAAATGAGAGGAGAATGGGAAACACATAGAAACATAGATGATGAATGAAGAGAAATTACACCTCTGATCAAAACTTTTTAGCATTCTAAGATTGTTCTCATTCTTTCATACCCTCTAGGTCCTAACATCTAAGCAGTCACATGACAACTAGACAGAAGTTAATGAGTATAGTTAGAACTCATTACAGAAATTGGACTCTACAATGTGACCCAACTGGGTTGAAATATTAAGCCCACCACTATGTGACAAGTCCCGTAATCTCTCTGTCCTTTAGTTTACACAATTAGAAAAATGCTTTATAAATATACTTATTTCATAAGGTATCAGAAGTTTTCAAAGAATGCACATACAGCACACAGCACAGAACAGGAGCTGACCCAGAGCAAGTGCTCAATAATTAGTAACTGTTATTGTAGTGCCATGGCTATTATTGTTATTATTATCATTACTAAGGGACAGTACACGAGCTTTAAAGAAAGGACCAGCTCAGTCATGGGCTACAGAATAATCACATGCAGGTTTCCTTCTCAGCCTATCACAGACTCCAAATAGCCCAAGTCTTACTGTGGCTCAGTCCCTAAACATTCAAGGGAAGCATTTCACATTTTTAGATAATTTGTTACCCAAAGTTTTGCAACATTTCTGGAATAACACAGGTAAGTGAGAAAGTCCAAACTCACTGTACTTGTACTGGATTTCAAAAAAGGAGATTATTTATATTAGAACTAAGAGAAATAAAGGCATTATGATGCCTAAGAAACTCATCTCTGCACTTAATAAAGGCCATTTATCAAGGTCTGTCTATCTGCCCTAGGATCAAGATGAAAAGCAATGAAAGAAAAATAGGAAAGAATCTAATATATGAATGCATAAAAAAGTAAATAAAATTGATAACTTTCAGTTATAAACATATAAGTCCTAAAATTTTGTTTTACTGATTGGAGGAAAGGAAAATTTTCAAATATTAATAATCAGATGAATTAATTAGACTATCACCATGTTCTCATAAAAATATCAAAGCATACTGCAAGCAATGAATATAGTCATTATAGATTTTCCTTAAGACAGAAAACCAACAGAGCAATTGTAAGAGATTAATATTGTTTTCTACTGTCCAGAAAACATTTCTAAAGTAGGTAATTAATTAAAGCCTCCCTCCCCCCATCTTTAGGAGTATTGTACACATTTTAAGTATTTTAAATGTAAAATATAGTTTATTTTTTCAAAGAGCATCAATCAATCTGTTATTCCATATCTAATATGGATATGTTCCAAATGTTTCTGAGATGTAGATATATTTTTTAAATTACTTTGAGTGGTTTCATTGGAGAAGTGATACAAAAAGAAAGAAAAATTAAATTAACTGAGACTTATCATAGAAACAGTACAATGTAATACTTAGAGTACAAACTCTAAATTCAGACTCCCTGAGTTCTAATCCTAGATCTGCTTACTACTTTTATAAATGTAGGTAAGAATCTTAAACTCTGTATTTCCATTTCCATACCCATTCAATGAGAATAAAAACTGACACTACCTCACAGGGTTGTTATAAACATTAAATAAATTAAAACACTCAGTATTGTACCTGGCTTAAAGCTTGGATACAATAAAGCTGAGCAGTTTTTACCATATGCTGGATACTACTCACGTGCATTAGTACACATCATTCCAAGAATCCTATAAAGTTGTTATTTCCCTCTTAATCAGTAAGGATAGACTGGATGGCACTAAAGTAACAGCCACATTCTCAGCTTGCAAAAATTAATGCTTCTCACTCGTGCAACGTCAGTGTGGGTTTAAGTGGACTCCCCAGAGTACTGTCACCTATGCACTTTTGCTTGGCAATCCCGACCACTTCTCCCCGACTTTTGCTTCCAAAAGGGCTGGAGGAGAACAGACAGGAAGGACTAAGGACAGAAGCACTAGCAACTAAAGGTACTGTCCTGAAGTGACGCCTTCACTCCTCCCAATGCGTCAGTCAAAACTCATCACATAACCACACCTATGGGGGGAAATCCAACCCTCCTGCGGGCTCCAAAGTAGAGGAGACCAAATGTTGCTGAATAATAATATCCATCACAGTTCATGTTTTGTAATTGTTTGGAGCAAGGTACTGTTCACAGAGTGGAATGTGAACCCAGAAACCACTTTGTTTTCTCCACTAATAACAATAACCCTAGATTTGTTTTTCTCCTACCCACCAAACATGGGGTATCTGACAAATTCCCATTGGTAACAGTGGCAAACTTCACTCGGCCTTGATTAGTGGGGAGAGCTGGAAGCAAAGCAAAGTCAGAGCTTTTGTGGTTTAAAAAAAGCACTTAACTCTCAATTGAGAATCGATGAAACTCTATGAAAATAAGAAAAAGTGGGGAGAGAAAGCAGTGAGATGAGTACAGAAGACTTTTCTAAACTTCAGTGCTTTAGCTTACACAGCAAACCAGTCAATAATACTGATTTTAGGTCCCTTCAGCTAATACATTTTTTTCATCATTCTATCTTACTAATTTCTTTTTACAAGTATCTATATTGGGCATGTCTACAGTAGACACTGAGCATTCTTTCTTTTTTCTTAATCTCCCCAAATTTCTTCTTAACTGATGTATTCACTTAGGGGAGACATCCGGAAAAGTCATAATTGGGAAGTGTTATTCTAAAAACAAAACCTAAGAAGAAGGTATTCCTGCTGCCCAGAGTGAGCTCTTGGTCAAAGACCCCGTACTGGAGCTGCTTTTCTCCCTCTTAGAGAAATTCTTATTTCAATCAGTAAAAAAACCACTAGTGAACCTAACAGTCATAAATCAAATTCTATCCCTCTCTGGCTTAATATTTGAAAGAGCTTCTTTTTTTTTTTTTTTTAAGCAATTCTAAGACATTCCATTGGACCATTTCAAACTAATAATTCTTGAAGTTCAATTTTCCTAGATAGGGTAAGAATAGTACCTCTTCACTGTCCCCTAGTCATTTGGCTATAATACCAGCGAAAACAAATAGCTTTTACAGCTCCATATAGTTTAAATAAAGGATTTGAGTTCCACACTCAGATCTTCTTCCTACATCTGTAATTCAAAGAGGTTATTATATTCATATATATTATCACAGAGATTCATCAGCCTCCCACCCTTCTCTCTTGCCCACGTCATACTACAATGGAAAACGATCTCCCTTACAGAGTCGCTGTTTGTTGCTTATCAAAGTGGAAATTCTTTTCTTTTTTGAAGCAGCAGCAAATAACTTCAATCACTGCTTTTCTGTTTGTTTGTTTGTTCTTTTTTTTCTCAACGGATAGTATATGGCATGAACAAAGGCAAAATGAGCTATATTCCAGGAGGTTCTAAGTTTGGATTTTCTCCCATTCCTGGTAGTTACTTGATCAGTCACAGCTGATTGAATTTCCATTGTTCATTGATTGTGCCATTTGTCAGGCAATCCATCCTTGCTTATGTAATTGTGCGGCATTTCTGTAGTTCACTCTGTTCTGTCCTGAGGGGTCAGAAGCACTACAGACTGTGAAAATTAGATACAGCACAGCATTGAGTTGCTGACCTTCAGAATATGAAATAAGGCCTCTTTTAAGAGTGGTTTTTCTTGATGCAGTTATTTTGAGGGACTGTATTTCTAAGAGTCATTTTTCATGCTGACCATATATCTTCTTCAAATATATTTTGTATTTATGAAAAATGATCATTTAAATTTTAAATATGCCTATACTGTGTACAATATTATGAATAAATTCATTCCATTTAGAGTTTGTCAAAAGGAGGCAAACTTTTCATCTTTAGATAAAAACTCTCACCTTCAGACCAGAATGAGATACAATTTTAATAAAATCTGATAAAGGTGAAGGAAATTTCACAGTATCTGGAGTAAAGAAAAAGACAAAACTGAATTTTCCAAACAGTTTAATGTGACTGACCAATTGTTTGCCAAAGAACCAAAATTCAGTAGGGGAATTAAATTACTCACTGGTAACCTGAAGTCCACATTATATTTCCCTTATTAGTTTACCTTTGAAACAATGAGAAACTCATAGAAAAGCTTCAAATACCAGATGAAGAACTATTTTTTCCAGTTTTCCAGAACTATTTTCTGCTCTTTTTCAAGAGAAGCCCCAGAATGGTCCTGTCAAAGGAAATTCAGACTTTAGGTGAAACTCCCAATATTTAAATGCTGACAGCTGCTTAACAACAACAAAAGAAAACAGTACCTGGTCAAACAAAATCTACCTGCGAGACGTACAGTCAGATTGTAATCTATAGCCTAAAAAGTGAATGCAAATGCCATAGCTTGCTATTCCAAGCCTTCCAAAGCCATCCTCAAACTGCCTTCTGAATTTAAGCACAGTTGTCCTCCTTTATCCATGGTTTCAGTAACCCGCGGTCAATCTTGGTCCAGAAGCACACAATCCCCCCTCTGAGCAACAGTCAGAAGGTCAATCAGCCCAACACTACATCACAATGCCCATGTCATTCACCTCACTTCTTCTCATTTGCAGGCATTTCATCATCTCATGTCATCACAAGAAGAAGGGTGCATATGGTACAATAAGATATTTTGTGCCAGACACAGTGCTAGGCATTTTACCAGCTCTTTCCCTATGGAATCCTAAGAAATTGATACTATCATTTTTCTTGTTTTACCAATGAGGACACTGAAGCTTGCCCTACATCAGGCACAGAGCTGGGTTGTTGAACTCAAAGCCATCTTGTTCCAGTGCAGAAAGAAGACTAGGAAATCCATGTTGTGGTCATTTATTATGTGATATGTTATGTGCCAGGAAAATATTTTAAAATCCTAAACATGACTCATAAGACCATTCACAATATGGCTCTTTTCTTCCACTACTTGACAATTTCTCTGTTGTTCCTGAGGCTCCAACCACATCAGCTTTCTTTCAGTTTCTAGAATTTACTGAGCTACTTAATATCTCATCTCATGGCCTTTGCCTGTGCTGTTTTCTCTGCCTGGAATGTTCCTCCATCATTCTCATGTCTAAACCCTACTCATTGGGATCTCACCTTAAACATCATTTCCTCAAGACTCCTTCCATGATCCTTCCAGACAAGATTATGTTAAATTTCCCATTAACCATGTATTTCACAGCACTCACAGCAACTCTAAGTAGTTTGTAATAATTTAACGTATGTCTCCGCTGCTCCTGTCTGCTGAGTTCCTTCACTGTTCCTTCCATCATTTTCTCTGTATTACACCCTCAGCAAGTGAATGATTGATGTGTTTAACTCTTAGGAGCCATGTTAAGACTTGGGGGGATTGAACGACCTTTATCTCATAGCTAGCAAGTATGAGATAAAGCAAAAAAAAGCCTACACTATTTCCATTATAGAAATGTTAACCAAACTGAAACCATTTCTTAATAACATACATTTAATTGGAGTCCTTTCCTTTTCAGCTTAGAGTCACTATTTATATTAAAGGCTGAATCAAGTAGTATGTGAGAGTCTTGTCATTGAGTGTTGTTTAAATAAAAATAACAAAATGGGGTGATGATGCTTCCACAGAAAGAGATAAAGTGATGACTGACATAGCAGAGTCAACTATAATGGGTGATAGAAGTGAATTGCCTACTCCTTCAGAATGGCAGGTGGACTTCCATTTCAGGGTAGGCAGCAGGATGTCTAACTCATCAGGAGAAAATAACCCAGACATTCATTCTGTTGTTCCAGGACCGGAGACATTCCTAGGAGTTGTAATTCCTTCAGCTTTGATTGCAGTCCCACAGCAAAGTCTCTATATTAGAGACTGTATTGCCCCAAAAGCCAGGTGTCAACAATGTGAATAAACCAATAAACTGTAAGGCAAGGCAGTTCAAAAGTTCCTAAAGCACCTACATGTTTTTCCAAAGATCCCAGAAATTACAATGCCAGAGATGTATTTTACAGGGCTATTCACTACAATGAAAACTCCCTTTGGTATATCACCCGTGAAGATTGCTATTCCACGTTCATACTACTGCAATGTAAACTACCATTGGGACGTATATGCCATTGTGAAAGCTAATATGCATTACTTTTTATATGTAGGGACTTTTGGTAGGCCTGTAGATTTGGAGGGGAGTTTACTTCATGAAACACAAATAAACTCATAGTGAAGAGCGATCCCTTTGCCTCTGGGAAGCCAAAGGGCATCAGAGATCTTGACTACACGCATGCCAGCTCCATCTGGGATCAAAATTGGCTATAGCAACCCCTCCCCATTTTACATGGGGTGTCGGCTATCAACATCTCCCTCATGCATCTTCTTGAAGGTCCCCAGATCCCACCTTCAAAGAAAATAAGCAAAGCTCTTTCACATCAAGTGTGCTCGTGCCCACTTACCACCTCCCAAAGACTACAGAAGAAAAATCACCAAATCTTTGTATCCTGTTATTTGACTTATTTTTTAAAACTCATATGTCACCTCTGCCCTACACTCCAGGGATATAAAAACAATAAAGAAAAGACATTTACCCTGTCCTTGCTTGAGTTTAGCTTTGTAGAAAATTGTTAACAAATGAGGAGTATCTGCAAATAGGTGTTCAACGTAGTAATGGATTCAAATTGAAACCACTTACTGCATGAGGTTTAAGATTAGATGTATGGTCTCTTACCTCTACTTCCCTCCCCAGTTCTGCTCTGCCAAGCAGAAGTCTTAAGATTGAATTACACTGCTAAGATAAATACAGACTCACAGACTTATCTCTTATTCACTTTCACCTCCTGGTCTGCTAAAGAGGGCCCGGCCACATGGTTCTAAGAGAGCAAAGATGGAGAATTCAGATATGATATCAAATGTCAGTGATCTACAATGTACTGAATTTTTTTTAATTATAAGGACTCTTTGAAAAAGTTCTCATTAAAACATTTTATGCACACAATTTTAGAAAATTTAGGCAAGAAACTAGAGATTAAAGAAGAAAGTTAGAAAATCTTCAGATCTTAAATGTCCGATGGATATTTTGATTTCCACATTCTCCATATTCCCCCCACCCCTCAATGACCCTAAATAACCTTCTAGAAATCTGTCCTTTCCCCTCCACTGTCACCACCACTGCCTTATGTCTGGCCCTAAAAAAAAAAATGGTTTTTACTTGGAATATCCCAATGATTTCTTAATTGAGTTCTCTGCACATGGTTTTATGGGAGGAATAGTCACACAAATAAGTTCAGTGCCACACTTCATGACACTTTAAGACACAGAACTTTGAGAACACACTCTTAGGAAAGGAAATAGTCTGTGTTTTGATCTGAGATACACTAGGAGGGTTTCCTGCCCCTAAAATAATTATGGTATTAGAGGGCAAGACTTTTCTTCCCCTAATATTTACAGGGTCTATTTCATTGAAGACATGGTCTTAATCCTTTGCTCATTTAATTTTGATATAATTTCCAGATATATATATATATATGAGACAACTGAAGCACCGAGAGATTAAGTACCTTGCCTGTGAACAGAGCTGGCAGCTGTGAGCCAGAATTCAAGCCCAGTATTCTGGCTCCATAGACGATGCTCTCAATCACCGTAACTCCGTAAAAGCTGGGGCCATATATTACTCATTGCTATATACCTAGTGATCGGGTCACTGCCAGGCACATATGAGAGGTTCAAACACCACTGGAAAATAATATAACTGGAAGAAGAAAAGTGCTAGATTTTAAAGGGAAAGCCAAGTAAACCGTTCCAAACAATCAAGGGAGGGCAGGCCATGGTGGTGACACAGAACAGGTTTCAGTCAACTTGCCCTTCCCAATTCCCGGTTCTCTGCTCTCAACAAGCAGACATTGGTCAAACGCAAACCTGACCACATCATTCCCCCGTCTCACTGCTGGGAACTTGGAAATGGGAAACCCTACTGCAGTGTTTCTCAATCTTTTACAGGAAACCTCTCTCCCTACTGGCTGGCAGATAGAGTAACCACACTCAGAAGAGCTAGGCGCTTTGCCCGGAGAGCAGCCACACTGAGTTCTCCCAGACGGTGTGCCTCACTCTCTATATTAAGACAAGTTTGGTGTTTATTTTACAATGTATCTCCGTTTTGATATAAAAATAGTATTTATAACTACTCAAAACTGCAACCCTAGAAGAGAAAACTTTATTTCTACCATGATTTTTGGCACTACCTGGCCTGTGCGTGCATTCCTTCTGGGCACATCACACTGAAGCTTCGTACCTACAACAGGGCTCTGAATCTAATCCAGGCTGCTTGACAGGACACATAAATCCCTTCCCAATCCAGCTCCTGACTCGCCAGCCCCTGTTCCCACCTCTCCAGCCAACACAATTATTCCCAATCACAGTTAACAGTCAAAATTCAACCCGTTTTTCATCTCGTGGTCATTAATAACTGGGTCCCTCACGACTTTGAGAAGATACGCCGTACCCGTCCTTCCAAACACTACCTAGGTGTGATCATTACTGAAGTCTTTCCTCAACGCTGGTCCACCCCAGTGCGGATACTTAGTAACACTTCCCAGTTTATTACTCCGCGTTTGTGTGGGTACCCAGGGCCCCCGGGACAGACCCTAGTTTAGGTCCGCTGAACATCCCCAAGGCCAGGCAGAGCCCTTCATGCAGGGAAATCTCTGCTCTGCGGGAATCTGGGCTCACAACAGGTCACAGAACTTCTCAGGAGAAAGCGAGAGAGCTGACTATGAGACTGCATTGAACACAAACCGAAGGACCTGAGCACATCTCCAGTCTTGATTTTCTCTCCTAATGGAACTCCAGGATCCCGGTGCAGGGGACGTCCAGCCGCGGCGGCCAAAAAGTTGAGAGATCAGGATTCGCCAAGGAGCCACTCACCAGCTGGTGGACGGCGGGTGTCTGTCCTCTAGCGTTTTGGTCCAGGGCTTGTACCAGCTGATCTGCTCCGCGGCTTTGCCCCAGAACCTCTCGGGGTCGGCCACCGAGGCCGCGAAGTGGGTCTTGTACTCGCCGCCGCCCGAGGACAGTGCCCGGCAGCCGTGGCCCCCGAGGGCGCCCCGCGGGCCTGGGGCCACGTAAGCCCTGCGGGCCGGGCCGGCGCCCCGGGCGGGAGCGGACCCGGGCAGAGGCCCCCCGAGGGTCCCAGCGCCCGTGACTTTGCGACATTGCAGCCAAGACGGCTTCATCGCCGCCCGCGGCTCCAGAAGGCACTTAGGCGGCGAGAGCCCGGGCCCAGGAGTTTGGAAGTCACCCTGGAGTAGCCGGGAAAAACCGACCTGGAGCCGCGCGGGAAGCAACAGGCCGGAGTGGGGCGGGGCGGGGTGGCCGCGGCCTCCGGGGCGAGGGCGGCGCTGCGCGACAGCCGAGCCCTCGGTGAGTTTCCTCCCGCGGCTCGCCCGGCGTAAAGCCTCCTCAGCTGCCCAATGTCCTCCCTTAGGATGAGGCTGATGGACCCAGCTCACTCCCAGTTTGCAAACTAGTAATTTGGGCGCAGCTTCTCGGGGTTAATCAGCCGAGAGCGAGCGGGTGGAGGCGCATCGCCTCTGGCCTGCAGCGGAAACAGCAGCCAGGGCGCTGCGCAAGTTCCCGAAGTGTTCGCTTGACATATTTATTTATTTCCCAACTCAGCTCAATCCCTGCTTACTAAAAACACAAGTGGCTCCTGGACAAAGACCTCTCCAGGATTTCCTGACAGCTGAGAGGGTAGGCGGAGTGGAATGAGGTTGCGCCGGCAGAATTGGGAAGTGCTGGTGGGGTGATTGACAGGCCACAGGGGAAGGTAGCCTTGACAGGCCACAGGGGAAGGTAGCCCTGCGGGGATGCGGGTTCACCTGCGGATGACTCTGGGGTCTAGAGGCAGAAAGCAGAACAGACTTGTGGCATTCCAGTCTGCCTCTTTGGAGTTTCCGTGGCCCTGTCACTGGTGAGCCAAAAAAAAAAAAACAATCGGAAACAAAAAAAGCCAAAAGAAGAGCTAAGTAAACATGAAATGAACCGAAAGAGATAAGGAGGAAGCTAAGGGAAACTGAAAGAGAAAGACGGCAGAAATTACTTTCTGAGCTTAACATTCTTCAAGTTCCTTTCTGGTTTTTTACACCTTAATTAAATTCAGATGCAATCGCCTTTGCCGTGGTTTTTCTGCCAAACACATTCTGTTATGGTGTGGGACACTGTTTGCAGTTTTAAATGTAAGGAAGTGGATTCCCAAACCTGCAGTGAGAAATAGTGGAATGCCCCGACCTTAGGAAGGACTATAAACATGAGAAGCTATAAACAGATTACTCTGCAGGAAAAGAATAAGCAGAGATAAAGGTTAAACAGTACAGAGATAAATGTAATGCAGAACAAAGACCATTTCTCTGAATTGTCCTCAGCTATATAATTGCACTTGAGCTTTTTCCTTTCAACTGAGAAAGGGGACACGAGACTTCTTGCTGCCACCTGCAGCCTACTTGATTCCTTTGAAAGGCTTCAAATCAAATGATTTCCAAAAGCAAAGGACACCTGGTACCACTTGAATCCAGAGAAGGTTATAAAGCCATTTAATCTCCTGGATCCCTCCTTTCTTCTGCCCTGTTGCTTAATGTTACTCTCTGTATACAAGATCCCAAGTGACCCCAAATTATCCTCCATTGCATGACAATGACATCCACTTCAGTCATTCATTCGACAAATGTGTGAGTGCCTCCCTGCAAAGTGTGGTCTGCTCTGGAAGATGTGAAGGAGGGTGAAAGGAACAGGGGATGCGAACGCAACAGCCCAAGCAGGTTTACTGGTAAACCTGAGAGGGACACTCCCCCCCTCCCCCTGTTCTGGCTAGTGGAACAAAGTTGTCTCTTACAGGCTAAGAGGCTTTTTATGGCCAGGGTTTTCAGCAGGCTTTTTGAGGGGAGGGGTCAGGGGAAAGGTGGGCTTGTGGCTTGCTGATGTGTCCTCTGGAGAATGCTTGTAGCCTGGGTAAGATGACACCTAGGTCTCTCTGAGATGGTGGGTGGGCTTATTTGAAAGGCGGTACTCAGGTCCGGATTCTAACAGAGGGATGCAGACAACTATTGGTACCTACTGTGTCTTCACCTTGTGTTTGTGCTTTTTAAATATGTTAGCTCCTGGGTTTCTCAAGAAAATACTAAAAAGTGGGAACAATAATCCCCATATTTACAAATGGAGCTTAGAGGTAGGTTAGCTTGATGGAGGCCACACAACTACCAGTCAAAGTGAGACTCAAACCTTGTTGATGCTCACAGGCTGGCAGCTGTGTGCCTTGAAGTACATGTGTGCCATGATACCACTTACTATGCCCTCAAGGTGAAAGTCTTGCTCCAGGACAGTATGTTCCAGACCTGTGTCTTACCCAGGGTACTGCAGAAATACTATTTTCTCTGTGTATCATGACTTGAGTAAGATGGGTAAGTCAAGATTGTCACATCAGACTGATCATCTTCCTACTTTAAGTAAAAGATTTTGGACTTCCAATAAAATATTACAAATGGAATGCCCACATCCATTCCTCTCCTTCTAGAAACCCTATTGAAGGAATCAAAGAGGGTTGGTAGTGGTGGTGGTAAAAACATCCAAAGAGCACAGGAGAGAAGAAACCAAATGAGAGAATGAAAAATAGATGGATTTGTGGTATGCGACTTAAAAGTGAGGGTGATGAAGCTGAATTTAACTGCTTTTGGAGGAGAAACACTTCCTCATCAGAAGGTTGGAATGTCTCAGGATTTGGAGGCCCTGGGTTCCTCTGTAGTTTCAGAATGAAGGTTAAGGGCTCAAAGACTAAAAGATTAATTAAAAGATTGTGTGA
Organism: Manis pentadactyla; assembly: GCF_030020395.1. NCBI lineage: Eukaryota > Metazoa > Chordata > Mammalia > Pholidota > Manidae > Manis > Manis pentadactyla. The sequence continues at coordinate 113,607,207 of NC_080028.1, read as the reverse complement.
GGCAAAGTTAGATCCCATATCGCTGGACGACACCATTTCCTCTAGACCCAGCAGTACATTGTCTTGTTTTAAGTAATTGTACAAAACTGATTGCTAACCTACGTAAGCTCCACTTCAGGCCAAGGAAGAGCACAAGTGAGGGCACTGTCAGTCAAAGGCAAGGGGTGTGCTGTCCAGGTGGAGCAGCTGAAAGATCTAGGCTGGAAGACTGGAAACTACTGGTGCCAGATGGGGAGTTGCACTGCTCTTAAAGACAGTTAAATCCTATTGGCTGGTCACTATGCATATGAAAAGCTTAAAATCATTAGCCACGGAGTCTCAGTTTGATTCCTAACTGTGGGTAAAATTGCAGAATTTTCAGAATCTGTCCCCTGACTTTAGTGCATCTCCATATCAACAGGTGTTCCTAAGGGGTGGAGAGAAGTAGTTCATATCCATATCAGTGGGTAATTACCTGGGCTTCCGGGTGGCTTATCTAAACCTGAGAGATGGGGGGAGGTTTCGCTTGCTTCTGCCAGAGCAGGAGAGAGACGCCCTGGGACCACAGTTTGTAAGCAATAAACAGGTTTTAAACTTTATTTCTCCCTTTGACTGATTTCAGTTTCAGCTAGGTATTTTGTCCAGAAATTTCCTTTCCCCTGAATTACACTAACACTGCCACTTACTAGGTGGGAAACCTGGGGAACGTTTATAAACTTCCCTACGCTAGAATTCAGTGCCTGTATTCTGAGACTAATAATACTTGCCTCACAGGATTGCGCAAGGGTTAAATATGTGTAAATTACTTAGCATCAGGGCAGTAGTAACCTAGGCTAATTTAGGACAGCCACAAAGCCTGTGAACCTACAAGCAACCCAAAAAAACTCAACCCTAAACACTTCGAGCTTCATTAATGTACAGGAAGTGAAGGTTCTTGTGGAGAGGATTCTCACCTACCTGGCCCTTGTCGGCTTGCTCACTGCACACATGTGGGCAATATGTTGTTATTGATTCTACATAAAGAACTCAGCCCAGTGTTCTGGACTGCATGGCTACAGAAGAGCAGAGATGGGAGCGGCGGCAGCACCAAGGACAGAGACTGAGACAGCTGCAGGGGCAGAAAGGCCCAGAGACAGACACCTTCCCTGGGTAAAACTGCACCATTTCCCAAATCTTTCGCCTACTCTTACTGTATCACCATATCAAAAGGTGTTTCCAAAGGGTGGAAAGAAGTAGTCTATCACCATATCAATCGGTAATTACAAGGGCGAGCAAGAGCATATCTGGACCAGAGAGGTTGGGTGGGGCCCTTTTTACTGCAGCCCAGTCTGACAGACATGGGTGAAGCATAATGGATGACTGCTTGTGGGGAATAAACGGGTTTCCCCCACTTTATCTCTCCCTTTAACTGATTTCGGTTTCAAAGGTATTTTGCCCCGGGATTTTCCCCCTGGAGTTACACCTGGCAGTAGTTGGCAAGACCTCTGAACCTGAAATACGTCTTCATGGGTGCAACCATTGGGGTGGGCTGCACCTAGACATGGTGGGGAGATACCCAGACACACCCCATGGATGGTGGGGAGGCCCCAGTGGCTGCAGTGGGAGAGGGTGCAGCTTCAGCCAGGAGATCCCTATCTGTGGGGCTTCAAATTGGGGAGCCCCTACTAAGGAACTGGTCTAGGGCAAAGTACCTCCTAATGGGGTGGGGCCTTCCTCAGAATTGGAGAAGAGTTGAGACACCAGAAACTGTGAAATTAGTCCTGCATAAGATAGAAGACTGCTCAGAGGCCCGGATTGTGGGATGTCTATTACTTGAGATAGTGGAAAGGGTTTTCGAGGAGAAAGACCACTTTGGCAAAGCTTGGAGGAGGTGGGCAATGACCTATGGGATCCCCTTATGGAAGAGAGACCGTTATTGAGAAGACAGGTCAAGCTCCTGGAAGATTCCTTAGCAGCAGCAAGAGAGGAGGCAGGAGGAGGAGGATCCGCATTACAGGAGGCCACAGGGGACAGGGAGGAAAGAGCGGTGCCTTCAGCCCTGGAGATGGTAGAGGAGATGTTGGGAGAGGATAAGGCAGTGGGGCCGAGGGTTGATCTGCTGCCGAGGCCACCACTTGAGGCACCAGACTCTCCTGTATTAAAGGCCCTCCTAGTTGTAATTAAGAAAATAAAAACACAACAACAGCAGGCTCTTCAGCAAGAGAAGCTATCCCCTCCCCAGGTTGTGGAGCACCCCATGCTCTGCCCCTATACCCAGGATGAGCTGGTGGACATGAGCATCTAGTTTCTGCAGAAGATGTCAGAACCTCTACCTACACAACTTTTGAATCTTCGGCATATGGGGGTGAAAACATTGTGATGTCAGGTTCTGAAATGGGTAGACTGGCTTCTCTGTTGACTCACCTTTCCCTCTGTCATAGGTTGCAAAGTGCCCATCACACTTCAGGGAATCAGGTGCTTCTGGATTGGCTGACAGCTGCCATCAGGGGAGTTTGGCCTAATCAGGGTGATTTGCCATACTTACGCACTAGCTGGAAAACATATGCAGAACTCCAGCAGGTGTTATGGGAGCTGGGCATTAAAAATATCATCTATAATATGGACCCCCAGGGCCACAATGAGGAGTTGTTCACTGTATGAATGAGAAATTGGGTGCTCCATACAGCTCTCCCACCTCTCTTTGGTCCCTAATGCTCCCCACAAAGGGCAACCCATAAGTGAGGCTACTTGTACTTTAGCAGACCTGGGGGAGGTTGAAACAATAATAAGACCACAGGAGGAAGTATGGGCTATGACTGAAAGGAGAGGTGCAAAGGGCCCCAGGAATGTCTTGAGGACCCAGATGTGGGTTGATTTGATAAAGGCTGGGGTGTAAAAGAAAAACTTGATGGGCAGCCCAATAGGATCTTGTTAGAGCTGTGGCACCAATTAAAGCCAGAGCAGCAGTTCCAGCCACTGAGGTCCAGGACACGGAAGCTGGAGGCAAAGCCCCATGTCTGGCCTGTGTCCCTGAAAGATTTCCTGAGGGACAGAACTCAGATTCTGCCTGGACCCTCACCCCCACAGGAGGATGATTGGGTGTCACAGTTTGAAGGGGGGGAATCAAGGCTCCCATCTTGGGGGACGTGGTGGGGACCAGAGGCCACATTTAGTATTAGCAATTCATTGGTCCCTCATGAATGTACAATGTGTTTTTGCACTGGTGGACACAAGAGTTGACTGGTCTCTGATTTATGGCAACTCAGCATTTTCCCGGGCCCCCTGCTGTGATAGATGGCAATGGGGGTAAGGCAAGTAGAGTGAAGAAAGCTCAAATCCCACTGGGGACAGGGCATTTACCCCCAAAATAGTATGCTGTGTACATTTCTCCCATCCCTGAATATATTTTGAGGGTAGATATCCTGCAGGGCCTGTGGTTACAGACCACTGCAGGTGAGTTCAGACTGAGGGTATGCATAGTAAAGACAGTTCTAAGGGGACATACTAAGCACCCACCTGTAGCTCTGCCTGTACCTCAGTGGGTGATGAATACTAAGCAGTATAAATTGCCTGAGGGGCACAAAGAAATTGGAGAAACTCTATAGGAGTTGGAGAAGGTGGGCATCATAAAGCCCACTCAAGAGTCCTTTTAATTCCCCAGTGGGGTCAGTGAGAATGCCAGATGGCTCCTGGCATATAACTGTGGATTACAAGGAATTGCATAAAGTCAGACCCCCTTTGCATGCTGCTGTCCCTTCGATAGCAGCCGTTATGGACACACTCAGTCATGAACTAGGGAAATATCATTATGTTGTGGACCTTGCCTAATGCTTTCTTCTCCATTGTCATTACACAGGAAAGTCAGTTCTGGTCACAGCTGTGGAAAGGAGCAGAGGTCTAGGACACCGTGATAGAGAAGCAACTGGCTGCCGTGTACCATACCTTCTTGGCTACGGAGCCCATTACTAGAACAGCTCTGACCAAGGTAATAAAGACCTATCCTCTCAGGGGGTAGGTGCAAGACTGGACCCAAAGGCAATTTGAGTGGTGTGGCACAGACACCTATGCTGGCCAAATGGGTTGCATATTTACAGCACTGTATCACCCTCTCCAATAGCCCCTTAAGTGGAAACTTCAACCCTTATTGGGGCCAGTGACGTATACCAGTGTAAAGCAGGAAGAACTTGTTTTTGAATCATTGATAGACGAGAGTCTTTATCAGGAGAGAAAAACCCCTATACCTGAAGATAGTTGGTGTACAGGTGGCTCCAATGGTGGGCAGCCCCCAAAGTGGAGGGCTGTGGCTTTCCATTCTAAGACTGAGACAATATAGATGGAGGACAGATCAGAAGAGCAGTCAGTGGGCTGAGTTGCAGTCAGTATGGCTCGTGATCACGCAGGAGCCCTGCACTATAGTTGCTGCATGGCCAGCTGGGCTGTCTATCAGGGCATGATCCTGTGGTTACTGACATGGTACTATACCAACTGGATGGTTGGTCACTGGCCCCTTTAAGGGCAAGAATTGTGGCAAGACCTATGGGCCTCTTATCAGACTAAGACTATTACCATACATCATGTGACTGGCCATTTGTCTTTGACATCCTGAGGGAATGATGAAGCAGACACACTGGCCCAGGTGCGCTGGCCATTAGGAAAGCCTGCCTCTGATATGGCACAATGGTTACATCAGTGTTCATTGCACATGGGGCAAAAGACAATGTGGGCTGTAGCCCGTCGGTGGGGCTTGCCATTGACATTTGAAGAAGTCAGCAGAGCCCGAAGGGAGTGCCTATTGTGCTCTTAGAGGGTCTTACACTGAGTCCTGCAGCAACATGGACAATAGTAAAGGGGCTGATACCCCTTATCATGTGGCAGATAGACTATACTGGGCCTCTGCCCATATCAGAAGGACATCGGCATGCCCTGACTTGTGTGGATACAGCTACTGGCCTGTTGGTTGCTTTTCCTGCATGTCATGCAGATCAGCAAACCACTATATGGGGCCTAGAGTGTCTCTTTGCAGCCTATGGCTGGCTGCGGGTGATTGAGAGCAATCAAGGCACCCACTTTACTGGACATGCGTTACAAGGATGGATGCAGCACTTAGGAATAAAGTGGAAATTTCATGTACCATATAACCCTACTAGGGCAGGCATGATAGAGAGGTACAATGGTTTGTTGAAATCTGGTCTGAAGTCGGACACTAGTATTCTATGGATCTGGTCAATTCATTTATGGACAGTGCTTTGGCATTTGAATGAGAAGCCCCATAAAGGAGCTTTGAGCCCTGTGGATATGCTAACACACATTGCTGCCTCTCCTATACAACTGTATGTGCAAACCAAAGAGGAGTTATTGAAGCCAGGATATGGCTAGCAGAGCAACATCCTGCTGCCAGCCCCAATTACGTTAAACCCTGGAGACTGTTGAGTGGATGTGGCCCTGGACATTTTGACACATGGCCTACTGATAACTGGCCTGTCTGGCACCTTGGGAAAAAGGCCTAGAAGCTGGCCTCCTGTGTGTTTCTGAAGTAACAGCAGAGTGACCCCCAAAGGTCATGGTAGTACACCCAAAACATCCAGGAGGTAATAACATCTTAGGAGGAAGTTTTGTTTTATCTTTATGGCCAGTGCATGTACCTCCCGGAGCCCTATATACTGACCTGTCTGTAACTCCCATAGGAGGGAGGTGAAGGTCTGATATACTAGCCCGGGACAAGGTCTCTTTCCTGCCACTGTCCTATCACAGGACCACTCTCTTGCATGCATCCTACCTGATGGACAAGATTTGCCTGTGCTGGTGTCATTAAAATATGTATCTTATCACTCTTCGGTTATTTTCTTCTACAGTCTCTGTGTGGCCTGAACCCACCCCATGGCTGCAGCTGTGGCATGATGATTGCCCTGAACTCCCTACTTGTTCAGTTGCTGACTGCCTGTGGAATGGGTGAGGTATGGACTTAATCTGCGCAGAACTTTCAACCTAGCTGAATCCTCTGGCTTGAGGACTATCATGATTTTATTGCTGTCACTACTGTATGTTATAGTCTGGTTCCAATCCTCCAGTTTTCTCACACAGGGGCCATTGTGGAAGATGGATATCAAGTAGACTGTGAGGCGAGACTTCTGGAGGGGTAGGCTGTTCATAAAATTGCAACATTTCCCGAATCTCTTGCCTTGCCTTAGTGCATATCCATATCAATAGGTGTTTGCAAGGGGTAGAGATAGTCCATCTCCATATCAATACGTAATTACAAGGGCCAGTGAGGGCACATCTGGACCAAGAGGTTGGGCGGGGCCCCTTCTTCTACATCTGGGTGGCAAGAGATACAGGAGCACAGAAGTGGATGACTGCTTGTAAACAATAAATGGATTTCTCCCACTTCATTCTCCCTTCAAATAATTTTGGTTTATGTAATTCCAGGGGGAAAATACCTTTGTAAGTGAAATCAGTCAAAGGGAGAAATAAAGTGGGAGAAACCCATTTATTTTTACAGGCAGTTGTCCCACATCTCTCTCAACCTGGCTGCAGAAGAAGAGACCCCCACCAACCTCTCCAGTCCAGATAAGCCTTCACTTGCTCTTGTAATTATCTATTGATATGGACATGGACTACTTCTCTCCACCCTTTAGAAACACCTACTGATATGGAGATGCACTAAAGCCAGGGGAGAGATTCTGGAAATAATGCAATTTTGCCCACAGTTTCAAAGATATTTTGCCCCAGGATTGTCCCTCTGGAGTTACACTGTCTTGCTGCATGCAGACTTGTTCAGAGTGAATGGGATTCTAGTGATTGATCTACCACCATGGTAATAAAGTTGGGTATAAACTCTTTCACCCCAAGAACATTCCACTGTCATTTTTTCTGTCTCACTGAATCCACAGTGAACTTGTTCAGGGCTGAAACCTATTGGCAACAAAAATACATACCTAAAAATTTACAAGCAGAAACGTTTGAAAGGAATTATTTTAGTATAAGCGTGCATGTACATTTTGCGGTGCTTCAAAAAATAAATTATATTTTTAACTAATTTGGGGACAAGATAGTCACAATTTTTTCAATGTTTGAACGTCTAAAACTCCAGCTTTTAATACACAGTACTCACTTCATTGTATGACAATAAATGGTATAATTAATATGCTCTTCAAGATGAAATATTAAACACCTTAAGATGAATTGATCAGATTATCTGAAAGAAGCTTTCTAGGAAATGGGAAAAATATAATGATAAGAGAGGCATGCAGAGTATCGAGAATGAAAAGGTGTGAAAGACTGCTCAAGAGTGCGGGGAAGGGAGGAAACTGGAATTAGAATATGTCATACCTAAGAAAAAGATGCTGGAAAATAGTGAGGGCATAGAGTGAAATTTGAATTAAAAGAGAAAAAAGATACAGGAATCCCACAACAGAGTTGAAACTTGAACCTGCAGAGACACTGTAGATTTATTCTGACTTAGCAAAGGGTCTCTGGAAAATATGCCTATTTTCATGGCTGAAAGATCATTTTTAATCTTCTAAGATGATGTGGCACATCTCCTATTTTGAACTTCTTTTCCATTTGCCCACCTAGTAACTGCAATAAAGGCTAGGAGAAAAAGAGCAAAGAATTATTTTAAAACAAAACATTCCAGTGGATGGGAAGACACTCTATAATACAGTTCATTCTAGCAACCAAATAAAATAAAGCATGGATTCATCCACTAGCCTTATTTTCACTTCTGAAAAAAAAATACAAATAAAAATTACTTGCAGTTGAGAGAAGTATTTAGTTGTTTCTATTTGAGAAAAACTAGAAGGCAACACCTAAGCAAGTATTTCCAATGATTTGATCTTATTATGATCAGGGAAAAAATGATGAAAATAAAAGAACTCTCCTTTGTACTAATATTATTTATAAAACATAGTTATTGCCTAGCATTACTTTAGGTTGCCATTTTTCAATATCTGTGTGTGTGACTGTCATGGCAGAAGATGAAATTAAACTAAGAAAGTAAACTTAAGCCCAAGACAAGCACTGTCCTTATGCAACCAGGAAGTAGACAGTAAGTTTGAGGCTTCCAAAACAAGACAAGAATTTCAACCGAAGTACTATTTTAACATTGGAGGAAGTAGAGGGAAAAAGAAATTTCTTTATTTTGGTAAATCATGAAATCATTATTTCTCATTTATTTATTGGAAGCACTGTAGGTCAGAAAACTCACAAGTATGGAATATGTGTTGGGTTTTTGGACACCTTTGTCCAATCCTTACTTTGAGTGATGAGATGGTTATATGACTTTTATGGTACCTGTTGATATAACTTCCTACCTGTTTTTAGAGTTGAACAAATAAGTGTGTATAGTTTGCTCAGGATATCTGTTTTAAGTAGATTTCATAAATTTTATCAAGAGCCCCAGAATGTATTTAGAATTTCTGATGAAGATAGTTTGTGTCTAAAAAGGATTTCAACGGACCTCTTTTTTATTTGCTCGCACTTGTGTTAGGAGGGAAAGGACTCAGCTCGGTGTCGCAGGGAAGTCAGATACAGTGAGACGAGAGACCAAAGTCAAGAAAGCAAAGTTAGGTTTAATACACTCTGCATAGAGCAGCAGAGCAGGCCTGCCTAAAATAAGACAGGCAGGTGTGGATGCTCATTCTGAGGCTTCTTTTATGTGGTTTTGGCAGGGCAGAGAGGTCCTTGATTGACAGCGGTCAGCTCTCTAGGCTTGTTCTGATTGGTGAAATGGGAACAGGGATGTGCTGTGTCTGTGCCTCTAATGTTTCTTATCTGGGGGGACCCTGGACAATTCCTGAGTCACTCTTGGATGCTGTGGCTTCATCTGATTAACTCTTTTGAGTCATTTTTGGCTTTCTGGTTCTATTTGATCAACTCCCTGAGTCGTCTTTGGGGAGCCCTTTCTCCTTTCCATCCCACTCATTTCTGTCTTTCTGCCTAACACTTGCATTTTTGTTTAATTCAGATGCTCCTATAATTTGGTGAGAATATAGTTTATTTTTTTATATCTACATGCTTATAACTCTTTGTGGATATAGAGTTTATTTCTGTTTAACATTATATTGCTTATTCCCATTGAACCTTGTATTGGCCTCTTAAAACACAACTTATTACATTTGAAAATTATTGATTTTTTATTTAATTTTTTGTCTTTTTTTTCCCATTATTTTCTAACTACAAATTTCAAATACTGTTACTGGGCTCTCCCAGATTACTCTGGCTCCTGGAATCTCCTCCCTTATATCTCTGCTTAAGGGCTAAGCCAACACCAGCAGGCAGTACAAAGGTTTAGTCAGATGGACGATTACACCAGCAAAATTGTGTGTGTGAAGTGACTGATTTCTACTTTCTTCTTTAATATGGCTAAAGGCCATTCCTTCATGACTTCTTCAGTGAGCACTGTAACAGTCCTCTAATCCAACTCCTTTTCTGCAGGTTCCCCTGCCTCCTGCCACTCAGTGAATCAGCAGGTATTTACTGAGTGCCTCTCACCATGCTCAGCGGGATTTGACAAATACAGAATTAGTGGTGAATCAAAGAAAGGAATGAAAATCTTTGAGTTAAAGACAAAAGCGACCCTTCTAAAACATAAATCAGCTATACCACTCTCTTGCCTAAAATCTGTCAATGACTCCCCACCACATCCAGTGAAGAGTCCAAAGCCCTTAGCACACACCTGCGGTTTTCACTTTGTATCTAAACCACACTCCTGGAGGGCATTTTGAAGTGAGTAGTGTATTTTTATCTACTGATGTCCAGTAAATTATTCATTAACTTACTAGCTTTAAACAGCAAATGTTTCTTATCTCACATGAGCTCCTGTGGATCAGAAATCGGGATGGTGTGGCTGGCAGGGTCCAGCTTGAATGAGATGCAGTGAGCCCTGCTGGTCAGAGCTGTAGTCATCTGAGGGCTCAGGGGAATCTGGTCCATGTTCACTCCCCTGACTGTGGGCAAGCTTCAGGTTATGGGGGCGGTCAGAAGACATGGCAGCTGGGGTTCCCTAGAGCAACATGAGTAATTTAATGATGTGTGTGTAAGAAAGATGGAGGGGGGTGGAGAAAAAGACCAAGACAGATTCCACAATCTTTTATTACCTAATCTCAGAAGGGCAATTTATATCTTCTACTTTATGCTATTGGTTACAGAGGCAAACTCTGGTACGAAGTGGGACGAGAACCACACAAGGGGGTGATTAGCAAGGTTTTGCATGATTGGGGACCATGAGAAGGTGGCTAGCAAAGGTAAGGATACTTATGGTTTGTCCTAATGACTGCATATTGCTATTAGCATGGGCAAAGACCAGTGATACTCAAGTCTTGTACAAGAAAAAATTGTAGCCCTGCACTAACTTGCCAACAGTGTTGCTAAATATCTCATCTGTACTTTGTGTACACTGCTTTTTTCCACATACACAGCTGGCTCAATCTGTACCTGGCTCCTTGCAATTCCCAGTAAATCCTATTGCTTCCTATGTCCACAAATCTCCCTTCTGGCTGCAGGGTCTTCTTCACCTTAGCAACCTTTAAAAATCCCTCTTTAGGATTTAATACAAATACTTTCCTTCATCTCCTGTATGCATTAAGCATGAGTCACTGCTTTTCTCTTCCCCATTCATATCTTTGTTACAGCATTTATTATATCACTGTAATTACCTTTGCCAATCCTTCTGCCCCAGAAGACTGTGAGCCCCTGCAAGAATATGCTTATAATTGTAGTTTAATCTCAGTGGTCCCCTACTTTACACAGCCCTTACACATAGCAAGCACTTCTTCATACAAGTTAAGGGAATGAATGACACAGTTGGTGCTGTGCTGTTTGCATCGCTGTTGTGTGTGTACAAAGGAAGGTGCTGGTTTAGAGGGGGTTGCAGGATATAAAAGTTTGAGAACAACTGATCTGCTCTGTTTCAAACCAGACTCTGCTTTGTTCCATTTGTTTCCTGTTGAAGTAGAAATTCTTTTACTATTCTAAAAGAGTTAATGCAATATCCAAATGCATTAACCTAAGGAATATCTTATTAACTGGAGCACCTATGCTATTTAGGAATAATTTAGAAGGCTTCAAGGGTTTGGAGTTTTGCTCTTGGTATTATATTCTAAAATTGTCTTTTTCCATGAATTTCTATATACAAAAGATTCAGCCTCCTAGTCATGATTGTACCCTGATTGATTTCCACTGAACCTGGATGTTGAGTGGTTTCCTGGACCTTCACCTGCCCTAAATCTCCTTTGATACTCTGCCTGGAGATAAGATTAGTTCAATATATTCCCATTCATTCAGGTAGCCCTTTAAGCAAAAAGCTATTGAACGTCAACTATATGTCATGCATGTATGGATACAGAGGTCACAAAGGCAGACACTTTTTGCTAGGTCTCATATTTATATTCTAGTGGAAAGGAAATATAGAGAATAATAATCTAGCACATTATAACACACTCAATAAATATTATTTTAGATAAGGATGTGGGCTATGATGAAAATAAAGTAAAGGTCAAGTGAGTAACTTTCCTTAGGAGGTGATACTTAAGACCTGAATTATAGGAAGGAATTGGCATCTGAATATCTGAGGGAAGAGAACTTTAGATAGAGAGATGAAAAGATCAACAAGTACAAGGTCTCTGTGTTTGGAAGCTTGTATATGGGAGTTAAAAAGTTAACAGGTACTGTTGGAGCATGTTCAAATGTTGAGAGATGCAGTATGAGAGATGGGGGAGCTCAGCCATGACCTTACAGACTATGGAAAGTAGTCTAGATTCTACTCCAAATGCAGTTGAGAAGAACTGGATGGATTACAAAAGCAGAAGTAATCTCTAATTTATGCTTATAAAATTTTGGGGTTTTGACCCTAACTCTGGTCCTTACCATAACTATTAGCTCCTGAATCTGACATCTGTGACAATAGGTCATCAAAGTATCGAAAAGTTGAGGTGGATTGGGTTTGCTAATGGTGCACTGTCTCTTATCTGCAACGTTTTCATTTCATATGACTTCAATACAGCGCCCTACCTTGATTCACATTCAGGAAGCCCTTTCTCCTAGACTCCATGTTCTAGTTTTACCTGTTGGCAGACAGGCACTTAATTCTTCAATCACTCTTAGCCTTAGCCATCTTTCTTGTCAGATCCATATCAGAGAACTATAAATTTCACAAACTTCCCATTCCCTGTCAAAAAACATCCCAGCCAATAAGAAAAAAACAGATCCTACCGTTTGCAACAACATGGATGGAGCTAGAGGGTATTATGCTCAGTGAAATAAGCCAGGTGGAGAAAGACAAGTACCAAATGATTTCACTCATATGTGGGGTGTAAGAACAAAAGAAAACTGAAGGAACAAAACAGCAGCAGAAGCACAGAACCCAAGAATGGACTAACAGTTACCAAAGGGAAAGGGACTGGGGAGGATGGGTGGGAAGGGAGGGATAAGGGTGGGAAAAAAGGCAAGGGGGCATTACGATTAACATCTATAGTGTGGGGGGGGGCACGGGGAGGGCTGTGCAACACAGAGAAGACAAGTAGTGATTTTACAGCATCTTACTATGTTGATGGACAGTGACTGTGAACAGGTATGTGGGGGGGACTTGGTGAGGGGGGCAGCCTAGTGAACATAATGTCCTTCATGTAATTGTAGATTAATGATACCAAAATAAAATTAAAAAAAAAAACCACACCCCAGCCAAACAAACAAAGAAAACCAAAACACTTCAACATCTCAAACCCCATTCGAGGCTTCTTAAAAGACTCAAGAATAGTTGAGTAGATTAGGCCCCCCCAAAAGTACAATTTTAACATGGTCAAATTATGCCAAATATCTCTTATTCATTCAACTGCCATAACTGAAAATTGTCTTGCAGACTGGAGTTTGCTTATCCACCCAAAGGCTCAGGACATCCAGCCAGCTTCAGAAAGGTCCTGACCTGCTTAGATAAAAGATTGGTCACTTCAAAGGTATTCTTCACCCCTTTCCTCCAAAAATGTCCTCAATATTACCCAGACTATGATTTTTCATGTAAATTCTCTGTAATGGGAACACATTAAAAACAAAAGAACCACCTTATAAAAGCAAGTATGAAAGAAACAGAAGCTCAGTTAAGTGTTTACATCCTTTATACTCTGTCTTCCTGGGATTAGATGCTTTACATAGGAACTGAACTAAACCTTAATTCTTGTCTTTAAGCAACACTGTTTTTAAGGATACTGAGACAACAGTTGATATTTGAATTAAAAAATAAGCTTAAAGAGAGATTCAAGACGGCGGCATGAGAGGTGAGATGGAGAACTCCTCCCAAACCCACAAATAGTACAAAAATATAGTTAATTAATACAACTTATCCTAAAACAGCAACAAGAAAGAATGCTGAGCCAGACTGCATATGGACCCCACGAACAGAGCAGACCTCAGGAAACAGGGAAACATATGAAAGGCTTAGTCTGGTGGGACCCAAGCCCTTTCCCCACCCCAGCTCACCAGTGGGAGGAAGGTAAATGGAGCTGGGGAGGGGGTGGAAGCCTGGGACTGCTGAACACCTAGCCCTGGAGATCTGCTTTGGGAGCAGAAACCTATATTGTGTGGTGCTCTGGATGTTGGGGAGCTCAGACAGGCGGAGTGCTTGAGAGACTGAGATTCCGGCCATTTGTGGAGGACGGGATCCACCTCCAACCACTCTGTGTCAGAGGAAACACAGGCATTCTGAGAGGCTTCCTAGCAGCAAGAGGGCTGCTGAAGGGGCAGGATTTGCATGGAGCTTGCTGCACGGGAGAGGGGAGAGCCAAAAATAGTTGTCTGGGTGCACTCAGCCCAGCTGGTTGGAAACTTTGAGGAGCTTCAGGTGCCCCATCCCCCTGGATGCCTACTCAGCTCCGAGGCCCCCACTGTGACACACAGCCTGCTGCGCCTTCCTCCTGGCCTGCTGGCACAGGTTTGCAAAATGGCAGTCACTGTGTTGGTGTCAGGCCAGCCACAGGGAGGCCCCGCCTACAACAGCTGGAGTCACAAAGCACAGAGACTTACACCTGTGTACTTGGCCTACTGGCTCTGACACTGGAGACAGGCAGGACAAATGGGAATCAGGAAAAAGTTCTTTCCTCCCCCCAGGCACCAGCGCCGCTCCCCTAGGACCCCAACCTCACTCCAGGGACTGAGCAGCTCCAGAGACTGGAGCTTCTGGGCACTAGTGGGCACCACACAGAAATATGAAATATCAAAAGAACATGGCTCAGACCAATATCTCACAAACCCCAGAAAAAGGGCCAAATGAAAATGAATTCACCAATCTTCCAGAAAGAGAGTTCAAAATAAAAATTATAAACATGCTTATGGAGGTACAGAAAAGTATTCAAGAACTCAGGAATGAATTTAAGATGGAGATTCAATCATTAATAAATTCCATATCTGAAATGAAACATACAATGGAGGGATTTAAAAGCATATTAGATGTAGTAGAAGAGATGGTAAATGGAATAGAAATTAGAGAAGAGGAATACAAAGAAGCTGAGGCACAGAGAGAAAAAAGAATATCTAAGAAAGAAAGAATATTGAGAGAAATGTGTGACCAATCCAAACGGAAAAATATTGGCATTATAGGGGTGCGAGAAGAAAAAGAGAGAGAAAAAGGGATAGAAAGTGTCTTTGAGGAGGTAATTGCTGAAAACTTCCCCAATTTGGGGGAGGAGATAGTCTCTCAGGCCATGGAGGTACACAGATCTCCCAACACAAGGGACCCAAGGAAGACAATATCAAGACATATAATAGTTAAAATGGCAAAGATCAAGGATAAAGGCAGACTATTAAAAGCAGCTAGAGAGAGAAAAAAGATCACATACAAAGGAAAACCCATCTCATCAGATTTCTCAACAGAAACCTTAGAGGCCAGAAGGAAGTGGCATAATATATTTAATGCAATGAAGAGGAAGGGCCTTGAACCAAGAATATTCAACCTAGCAAGGTTATAATTTAAATTTGGAGGAGGGATTAAACAATTTTCAGATAAGCAAAAGCTGTGAGAATTTACTTCTCACAAACCACCTCTACAGTGCATTTTGGAGGGACTGCTATAGATGGAAGTATTCCCAAGGCTAAATAGATGACACCCATGGGATAGACAAAGAGTACAGAATATGATTCATAACATACAAAGAATGGAGGAGAAACAAACAAAAAAAGAACCTTTAGGTTGTGTTTGTAATAGCATACGAAGTAAGTTAAATTAGACTGTTAGATAGTAAGGGAATTACCCTTGAACCTTTGGTAAACAGGAATCTAACGCCTGCAATGGCAGTAAGTACATACCTATCGATAATCACCCTAAATGTAAATGGTATGAATGCACCAATCAAAAGACATAGAGTCACTGAATGTATAAAAAACAAGACCCGTCTATATGCTGCCTACAAGAGACTCACTTCAAACCCAAAGACATACATAGACTGAAAGAAAAGGGATGGAAAAAGATATTTCATGCAACTAATAATGAGAAAAAAGCAGAAGTTGCAGTACTTGTATCAGGCAAAATAGACTTCAAAATACAGAAAGTAAGAAGAGACAAAGAAGGACATTACATAATTATAAAAGGGTCAGTACAACAGGAGGATATAACTATTATAAATATCTATGCACCCAACACAGGATCACCTATGTATGTGAAAAAATACTAACAGAATTAAAGGGGGAAATAGAATGCAATGCATACATTTTAGGAGACTTCAACACACCACACACTCCAAAGAACAGATCAAACATACAGAAAATAAGTAAAGAGGCAGAGGCACTGAACAACATAGAACAGATGTACCTAACGGACATTTACAGAACACTCCAGCCAAAAGCAACAGGATACACATTCTTCTCAAGTGTACATGGAACATTTTCAAGAATAGATCATATACTAGGCTGCAAAAAGAACCTCAGTAAATTTAAAAAGACTGAAATTCTACCAACCAGCTTTTCAGATCACAAAGGTATGAAACTAGAAATAAATTACACAAAGAAAATTAAAGGCCCACAAACACATGGAGGCTTAATAATATGCACCTAAATAATCAATGGATGAATAACCAAATAAAAACAGAGATCAAGTAATATATGGAGACAAATGACAACAATAATTCAACACCACAAAATCTGTGGGATACAGTGAAGGCCATGCTAAGAGAGAAATATATTGCAATACAGGCCTACCTCAGGGAAGAAGAACAATCCCATATGAACAGTCTAAACTCACAATTAGTGAAACTAGAAAAGAAAGAACAAATGAGGCCCAAAGTCAGTAGAAGGAGGGACATAATAACGATTAAAGCATAAATAAATATAATCAAGGAGCCATCGACATTCAATGGGGAAATGACAGTCTCTTCAACAGCTGGTGTTGGCAAAACTGGACAGCTACATGTAAGAGAATGAAACTGGATTATTGTCTAACACTATACACAAAAGTAAACTCAAAATGAATTAAAAACCTGAATGTAAGTCATGAAACCATAAAACTCTTAGAAAAAAATATAGGCAAAAATTTCTTGGACGTAAACATGAGCAACTTCTTCATGAACATATCCCCCCGGGGAAGGGAAACAAAAGCAAAAATGAACAAGTGCGACTATATCAAACTAAAAAGCTTCTGTACAACAAAGGACACCATCAGTAGAAGAAAAAGACATCCTACAGTATGGGAGAATGTATTCATATATGACATATCCGATAAGGGGTTGACATCCAAATTATATAAAGAGCTCACACACCTCAACAAACAAAAAGCAAATAATTCAATTAAAAAATGGGCAGTAGAACTTCTCCAAAGAAGAAATTCAGATGGCCAACAGGCACATGAAAAGATGCTGTATATCACTAATCATCAGAGAAATGCAAATAAAACCACAATGAGATATCACCTCACACCAGTTAGGATGGCCATCATCCAAAAGACAAACAACAACAAATGTTGGCGAGGATGTGGAGAGAGGGGAACCCGCCTACACTGCTGGTGGGTATATAAACTAGTTCAACCATTGTGGAAAGCAGTATAGAGGTTCCTCAAAAGACTAAAAATAGAAATACCATTTGACCCAGGAATTTCACTCCTAGGAATTTAACCTAAGAATGCAGCAGCCCAGTCTGAAAAAGACAGATGCACCCCTATGTTTATCGCAGCACTATTTAACAATAGCCAAGAAATGGAAGCAACATAAGTGTCCATCAGTAGATGAATGGATAAAGAAGAAGTGGTACATATACAAAATGGAATATTATTCAGTCATAAGAAGAAAACAAATCCTGCCATTTGCAACAACATGGATGGAGCTAGAGGGTATTATGCTCAGTGAAATAAGCCAGGCAGAGAAAGACAAGTACCAAATGATTTCACTCATATGTAGAGTATAAGAATAAAGAAAAACTGAAGGAATAAAACAGCAGCAGAATCACAGAACCCAAGAATGGACTAACAGTTATCAAAGGGAGAGGGACTGGGGAGGATGGGTGGGAAGAGAGGGATAAGGGGGGATAAAGGGCATTACAATTAGCACACATAATGTAGGGGGCAGGGACATGGGAAAGGCAGTATATACAGAGAAGACAAGTAGTGATTGTTTAGCATCTTACTATGCTGATGGATAGTGACTGTAAGGGGGTATGTTGGAGGAGAGACTTTATAATACAGGGAGTCTAGTAAACATAATGTTGTTTAAGTAATTGTACATTAGCAATACCAAAAGAAAAAGAAAAAAGAAAACAAAAGCTTAATAACCCCCCCACAAATTTCCTTAAACATGAACATTTATTCCTTTTAAGATTAGATAAGCAATAACAGAAAAGTAACTAACTTGTTTCCTGTACACCTCTTTATTATCTACCATACATGCAGTATATGTTTATTTTGACAATGCTACATGTAGAAGAATTCTCATATAAGACTCTGTAGAAGGAAAATGAATTTGAGCCTCAACATTGTAAATACATTTGTGGTAATTTGAAAAGGTCAAACTGTTGTACATTAAGCTATAATTAAGATATGTGTCAATATCCTTAAAACTTCAATGAAAGTCAAAATAATTATGTACAGCAAAGCAGAAACTTTTACAGTAAAACTAAATTAAATCCTAGGGATTTGGTTATGTTGTTTACATCTGGATGATAATCAAATTTTATTCATGATTGTTATTATAATTACAAAGTTGACATGTTTATCCACAAATATTATTATAAAATAAAATTTAAGTAACTTATTATAATGTACATTTAAAAGAATTTGAAATAAAGGATCATTTGACTGTATACCTGAATTACTGCAATTTTATTTTTGGTAATTTGATCAAGATTATATGCAACATCTAGATGTAAGAAACTTCAGTTTGATAAACAAAATTCTTCCTCAATCTCTTAAAAAATATACTTCCATCTGTTCAGTTAAGAAGGTAACAATCAGGAAGCTTGCAAGGGAAAGAACAGAACTTCAGATTTTTCTTTTGAGATGGAACATAGGTTTAAAGATAACATTAAAAAGTGATTCCTTTGTCATGGAATTGAAACAGATTTACTGAGAACAAAAGGGCATAATTATTTTTACTCTAAACTTATCTACAAAAACCATGTGCATGTGAGTGTGTGTGTGTGTGTGTGTGTGTGTGTGTGTGTGTGTGTGTGTGTCTGAGAAAGAGAGAGAGTGACAATGTTGTTTCCTGGAGGGTAATATTCCCCATAGCACTTTACTTGGACAGCATCAATTTACCTTGCAGAAAGGATAAATGGGTTTTCCTGGACTGATGAGAAAAGAGACCCACAGATGAAATGGTCCAGAAGCTGCAAGGAATAGCCTTACGTTTCAGAGCCCTATGATCAGTGTGAAAACAGTTAAGTGCTATGATCCTAAATTGTTTTATATGTGCAGCAATAGGCAAGCTGAATTCACCAAAGTATAAAGGTACCAATGTGCAGAATGTGCAGTCCGTAAGATATAGTCATAGGTGCACAAATGGTACACTGAATGAATTCACAGAGGCCTTTATGCCAAATTATCACCCAAGAAATGGACCGTGTGGGTCAGAGACAAAGAGAAATTGGAAAATAATTTGATGTGCATACTGCACTCCAAATAAACTCCAAATTCCTCAGATAATTTACATGGCCCTCCATTATCTATCCTCTTTACTCCCTCATCTCCTTCCACATCTTTATGCCGGTTTCCCACTCCTCTCTGCTTATACACATTGTTTCGTCTTGCTAGACCTTTCTTTCCTATTTTCTTGCTCATATCCTCTTTAGCCCTCAGATCTCTCCCTGTACATTGCTTCTTCCAGGAAGCCTTTTCTAAGTACAGTAGGTGTCTCTGCTTATGTTCTTCCACTTGTCATCCTTGACTGTCTGACCAATGAACTGTCACGTTTAAGGTAAGAATTGGCTTACCTTCATATCCACATACTCAGACTATTACTCTTCCAGAGTAGATATCTAATAAATGTTTGTTGGGGACTCTATCTGATTTACTCTATCTAATTGAATTAATGAGCAGGTGAATAAATAAGACAAAAAATCACACAAAAAATTAAAAACCTGAAAAGCACGCATAAAAGAAAAGAGAAAGACGCTGTGTTGATTATCCATAGTGTTTATAAAGAGTTTATTGCTCAATATTATTATCTTATTTAAGCCTCAGAAAACTATTCTAAATTGGTATAATTATTCCTGTGTTACAGAAAAGGAATTTAAGCCTCAGTAAAAAATAATGAATTGCTGAAATTAAACTAATAGTATGTAGAATAGCTTGGATTAGAACCAACTCAGAATTTGTAAGATTTTGAGGTAGAGAGTAAAGTGCAAATACACAGATATTTTCAAAGGGTTGTAGAAGAAAATAGATTACTGGAAAGGCTCACTTGTATTGATGTTTTAAAGTGAAACAAATATGGTCACCTTTGATGTTAGTATAAGCTTTGTTGATGTTCATCAGTCTTATTGACATAACATAATAATTGCCTTTTTAATGTTTGAAAATACATAGGCAAAAGTATTGTGGCCTATCTAGTATTTGAATCTTGGGTAAAACAAGTACTTTTCTGCTCGGGACATGTGGTCATGATTTATTTTACTATGGGACAACTGAGAGTTGGAAATTCAGTTCCAGATATCCTGGATTTAGTTTTAAATGAACATCAGCATTTTTTGACCAGTAGCATTTGCCCAAGTTCTCTCTGAGCAAAAATATTATTTGGAGTAGAAATTTAAAAATTTAAATAAAAAAAAATTAAATTTCAGCATCAATTAAAATAAATCAGAAGTGATACCTTCCATGCCCGAGTAACTAGAATTTTAAGAGAATAAGAAACTCAAAGCTCTTCATATGAGTATTTTGAAAATATAAAACAAAGGGCCATGTTTTAACATCTAGTAAATAGCAGAAGGCTACAGAATAGTTCTGGTCAGTGAATGTGGGCCTGAATGATGTGTACTCTCCAGGCTTGGACCTAAACCCGTGGATGAGATACTGCAGTTCCTTTTTGCTACCTCTTCATCTGTCTGCAGAAAATCCTGTGGAAGACCTCCAAGACTTTAGGAAAAGATGGGGGAGCTACCTGACAGGAGCCAAAGGCCCTGAGAAATTACAAAGAGCAGTCTGCCCTTTCCTGAGTTAGATGTGATTTGAGTGAGAAATAAGACTCTATTGTGTTAACCAATTGAGATTTAGGGATTGTTACAGTAGATAGTTTAACCTGAATCATGCAGAGGCTATGAGAACCCTAAATTTGTCTCACACTTTCCTCTCTTAAATACCACCCAGTGTGCACAACCTTGCTATATATTAAACTATCATTAACTGTCTACCAATGGACCTAAATGAAGGTGGCTTTGATCTGGAAATTTCTAGGAAATCTAATTATCAATTGTTTCTTGAAGTTATACAATAAGAAAAGTGAATTTAAATTAGAACATTAAAATGCTTTTTGTTAATGCTTGGTAATAGTTTTTTCTTCCACATACTCCATATTTTCTGCTAAGATATTTCTAACTGGACAATGTCCTATCAGTAGAAAAAGAACAATTTGGGCTTTTAGGGAGGCTGATTTACTGCAAATCCATATTCATAGTTAAAGCCAATTTTATCCAATCATATCATGAATGATTTCCAATTTAGTTCATGCTCATCTTACTTCATCTTTTAAAATGAATATATTTTCTGCTTTCTATTAAAAAATTATATGCTAGCTACCAGACTGATTAGTTTTCAGCAATATAAAGTTTCTCATCCCTTAAATACGCAGAAAAGTTTGATCATGATGGCTAACAAAAATAGTGCAATTATTTCTGATGTATCATACTTCATTTTTATTTAATTATATCCAGAGCTCTAACTTCAGAATAGCAAGGAGTCTGTGTTATTCTGAAATAGCATTTTTGGCTTATGGATTTCATGGGTAAATGGAATGTTTCTCTTAATTAGTTCAACCTAAGAGGAAGTGATCATTTTATGTTACATTATATTTCTCATTTTACAGAGGAGAAAATTGAGATTTGGAGGGGCAAGGTAACTTCCCCAAAGATACAAAGCTAGTAAGAGGGGGAGCTGCAATCTGACCCATATGGAACTGGTTCTGATTACCTGAGCTCTTAGTGGCTAAATCCATCAGTCAGAATTTATCAGACCTGAGAACTGCAGACTGTTGGAATCCATCTGTGGATCATCAAGGATCTATGGATCCTAGACTGAGAAATACAACAATTAACTACTAAACACAGACTTACTATGTTATATCTTGATCTAATAAGCAATCAACACAAAATAAAATAGAAATTACAAGGCAGTAGCGTGATGATAAAAGCATCTATCAGACAACCTAAAACATACGTATATGTACATGCATATCCATCTGTTTATCCAGTTATTGAAGAGTGTGGACTTAGGAACAAAGAGAAAGTTTCATTTTCTCTAATCACGATCTTGCAATGCTCTTTGGAGCAGTCTTTAAGCCTAGTATGCAAAGCACTGTAACACCAAGACTTTAGAAGGAATTAGGAGTAAGGGTAAATTTAAAGAGAATCAGTTTCCATTAGTCAGTTTTGTATGTGTTCCTTCCTAAGACTGATCTAGCTGAGAGTGAATCTGTGAAAGACACTTAAAAGCACTCCCCCTCCTTCTATCTTTTATCCTTGCTTCACAGAAGAAAGGCACACACCTCAAAAATGTCTCTGGACATCAAACAAAGTGACTTTGAAATATTGGTGTAAGAAAAAATTCACTGTCAGTGGACAGCCAAGGAAATATAAACCACCTTAGGGCATCTGTCTTTCCCTGTCTTGTAGATATTCCTGTTCAAGGTGAAAAACTGACACTTAAAACAGATTAGTATTTATAATGGTTCAAATACCTCTTCCCATCTTCCCAATATTGCCATAAATTGCATTGATTTTGAGGGAGATCCACAAAAGCAAAGCAGATAGCATGTAGATAAGAAATACTAAAATTTAAAAACAGCATTTTTCATGTATTTAATATAAGCAGTTCTTTTCAGCTCTTCTCAGCTCTCATCCTTGGAACATGTCATTAGCTGAAAAGAAAAACTTTGAGGGGTTGAAACAGTGTAGGTTAATGAAGTAGATGCTTTTAATATGAATAGTTTTTGAAACCACCAAAAATTTCAAGAGACACTGGATAAAATAAAACCCATGAATAAAATTTTTATGATTTCTTTCAGATTTGGTATGTATTATTCAACAAAATTAAAGCTTATTTTATGAAGTCAGATCATGAAATACTTATTCTAGTCATTTAATCCTCCTCTTATTTAACTCATAAAATGACTGTTTTCTATTTTTTTATCAACCATAACAAAAACATATATGCTAGCTGCCAGGCTGGTTATTTTTGACAATAGAGAAGTTCCTCTTTATTTAGATACCACAGAAGTATGATCGTTTTGGCTAGTAAGATTAATAGAATTTCTTTCTGATTGTATATGAATTTAATTATTCCCAAAGACCAAGCATCAAAGTTTGATACATGTTTGTACATACATTTGGCAATATACCTGTGCAAATAAATGAGTTATAATCTGAGCTATTGTAAGGAAGGCCCCACCCCTTCCCCTACTGTTCTATGCGCACAGCTGCCCACTGCTTCACCCCAGATATGTCTGGCCTTGAGAAACCTGTTGTACCCATGAGAAAAGAGCTAGATAAGGTCCTTGAAGGCCAGATGCCTGGCCATAAAGGCTACACGCATGCACATCTTAAAACACTTACGTAACCATGAATTAGCAGTATAGCAGTATAAGAAGTGCAGCTTTGTGCAGAATGAAGTGGCCTCCCTGAGCACCCTGCATGACGACTCCCGCCACCTTCTTTGCTCTTTGCGTTGCCCTAAGACCTCAGCTGCAACCCCCAGACCCTGACACTCTGAACTTGTTGCATTCTAACATTAAGTAAATACTCATCTCCGCATATGTTAACTAATATTTTAAAATAATTTCATTAAGAGATGATTCATGTCTAATTATTTTATATTTCTGATATAATTTTACTTTTAGTTATTAGGAATAACATTTATAGAATACACTGTTTTGATAAATTGCATATCATATTGAAATAACTCAGTCCTGAAAAATACACACAACCTATAATTACAGAAAAATCTGAGTAAGTCAGGTTCAGTTGATATCTCTACTTCTCTTACCTCTGAATGGATAGGCATAAATGAGCAATTATGTTGCATAAGAGAACGTTCACGTGGGGAATAAAGTTCAGGTGTTGACTCCTAATTTCTGGAGGCAACACTTGTTGAGGCTTCTCTCCTGGAGTTGGTAAGCACTCCTTAAAGCAAAGAAGTGAAAGCAAAGAAGTGAAAACCCATGGTTTCTTCCCTGGGCCAGTAATTCACAATTTGGATAAATATTGGTCCTCCCTATTCCCTAGGGTTCAGCTTAAATGGATTTGGGGTTGGAATAGACAAGGCAATAATCAGGAATGGCTGGGTTACTTGTTTGCTTTGTGTTCAGCCATCAGGGAGATCATGGCCTCTTAATTATTCTTAGCATTCTTTAGAATGTAGGGAATTGATGCCCTTTTTTCTCAGCTATGGGTTTTAAGTTGCTAAACTTGAGCCTATTAGTAAGAAAATTGCTACTCAGCACACACACACACACACACACACACACACACACACACACACACACACAAACAGAATGAAGCACAGATTTTAAAAATTGTATAATGAGGTTACTGTAACACCTGAAGGATACATCCTCAGATCCAGGGGGCCATAGAACCCAGCTTGAGGTTTAATAAGCAGTATTCTTTCTAGCTTTTAGACAGGTGCCATCTAAATTCAAGACAGCCTGAGAACTAGAGATTATGTCATAGCACAGGCTGTCCATACTACTGTGGATAAAATGAGAGTTCCTGTGGCCAGGATTCTCATATGGCCCTAGTTGACTAGCTAGCTCACTGCAAACCCATTGGCAAGACACCACTCTTCATAAAACAGATTTAGCACACAAAGAGAAATATAATAGTTTTCCCAATACAATTATATTTTTGTAAGAAATCCAACATCTGGATGTAAAGACTATTGCCCCAGGATCCAGATATTTTCTAAAAATGATTTTCTAATAACATTGCTTGTTTTTGGCCACCATTGTCTAATGTATCCCTGATCTAATCAAGTCAACATCATTGAGGGCTGGGAATAGACTCCAAGTACATGAAAACAATTGAGCTCAGAGACAGGTCTCAGTCTTCTATAGTGCAGATATAACAGAGACAAAGTAGCAATATATTCATCCCAGGAAACATTAGTAGGAACAAATTCACAGGGAACAGTTTGGGAATATATAAAGAAACCTGGAGAGTTCCCAATGGAATGCACACTAATCTTGTAGTTTGCAATTTATACCACATTATCCACTCAGGGTACTATTACTTAGAATTGATCCTGGCCACACATGTGGAAAGACAGCAGATTCTAAACTTTGTGTGTGACTTTTTCTCAGTATCTAAACCAGTAACTAAATGAAACAATCATGCAAGGCTATGCCTCCATTTGGTAATGTGGATAAAATGAGAGTTCCTATGGCCAGGATTCTCACCTGGCCCTGGTTGACTAGCTCACTGCACACCTGTGGGCAATACATGACTGTTGACTCTATATAAAGAGGTCTGCCCAGTGCGCTGTGCGCAAAAAGGTGGCAGGGCTGCAAGGCTTAAGGAGAACAGAGCAGAGGCTGGAGTGGTGGCAGCGTCGAGGACAGAGGCCCAGAGGACGGCTATGCAGGATGACTGTGCAAGAGAGGCACAGAGGACGGCTGTGTGGACAGAGGGGTCCAGAGGCAGGCTTGCTGCATAGAGACTCCCTCTGAGTGAATGAGATTTTAGTGACTGACCTGCCACCTGGAAATAAAGTTGGGTATAAAACCCTTTCACCCCAAGAATGTTTTGCTGTCATTTTCTTTGGCCACATTGAATCCATAGCAAACTTGCCCGGGGCTGAAACCCCTTGGCAAGACAGGTAACATAACAAATAGTATTTGCCTGAGAGGATGAATGTACTATTTTTCACATGTCATTTTCTCTCTGATAATCACAGCTGATGGATCCAGTGGTCCATCCTTTGGCAACATCAACATCTGTAACAAATCTGAGGACCTGATAGCAAGTGGAAAAATCAGGACCCTTTGAAATACCTGGTATTGTAAGATTCATGCATTTTGTCTGTCATCTAAGAGCCTTGATTCAACATTATAAATAATGAATGCACATTTCCAAAAAGCTTGGGTATCTTATTTCTTTGTCTACTTCAAAGTAGAAAGAGAAGAATTGAAAGCTTCATTTGAGAACTTAGGCATTTATTCCACAAATATTTTCTGAAAACTTCCCATGTGCTCAGCACTGCTGTGACAAACTAAAATATTATATAATAATTAAGTAACAGTGATAGAATCTGGACTTGAGTATCACCTGGTGATAAGCCCACCCGCCATCTCAGAGGGACCTAGGTGTCATCTTACCTAGACTACAAGCATCCCCCAGATGATAAGTCAGCAAGCCACAAGCCCCCTTTTCCCCTGACCCCTGCCCTCAAAGAGCCCGCCAAAGTCCCGGCCATAAAAAGCCCCTTGACCTGTTAGAGATTCTTTTTCCTTTGTTTTGCTGGCCAGGACAGAGGGGTCCCTCTCAGGCTGAGCAATAAACCTGCTTGGGCCTTTCAGTTCGCATCCCCTCTCTTCTTTCATATGGTGCCGAAACCGGGGAGCAGGGGCTCTTTTGCAGCCTAGGAAACAGCTTGTCCAGGGCTAAAGCCTAGATCCTGAGAGCCTCCTGTGTCTCGCCCCATTTCCCTTCCCTCCCTCACCCAACACCCCTTCATGAACTCCAGTCCAGGGACCATCTTGCCGGACCTCAGTCCACACATCCTCCAAGGCTATTAATCCATCGCAATTCCCAGGAGGGTGAGATTTTGGCCTCTCATTAACTTTCTCTTGGTGCCGAGAGAAAGTTGGTCCGGGCTCCCTTCCTTTATCCTTGTCCCTCTTCTCTGTTCTCTGGTTGAGAACGCCACAAGGGACCTCCTGTGCTCTGAATGGGGCAACGCTTCCTTTTGGGGTGCAGGACAGTCCGGCTCCAGGAGCCTCCGGTTGGGAAACCGATCGCAGGGAGACGTCCCGGCAGCGTGCTTCCCAAACCCCGGCCATCCTTTCTCAACCTCCCACAACAGGCAATTCTCCCTCAAAGACATCGGGAGACACCCCCTCAGCTCTCTCCTACGTAACCTTTCCCAATTGGGATTAAAAGGAGACATTAAACCAAAAAACAAAAACAAACAACCCTGGTCTTTTACTCTACTTCCATGTGGCCTCAATATAAACTTAATAATGGGTCACACGGGCCAGCTGAGGGCAATTTCTATTTCCAAATTCCCCGAGATCTTGATAACTTCCTCCAGAGGACTGGCGAATGGTCAGAGGCTCCCTGAGGCCAAGCCTTCCCCGTCCCTAAGCAACTTTCCTTTTGTTTCTTCCTTTCTTTTTTCTCACAGCTGCGGGCCTCAGCCCAGGCAACTCTCCTAACTAGTTAGGAGTCACCCCAGGTACCTTAACTTCCTAGTGTCCCCGAATTTCCAGGAGGCTTGCCTGGCCAAAACCCTCCCCTATGCCTTTTGCATACTATATGCCTGTTGCCGACTCTAAGAACTCAGGGTGAGAACCAAACAGAAACCCTCTAAAGTTCTCACAGAACAAAAATCCCCTACCTTTACCGTGACAACATCATGCCTTTCTCCCCCTCTTCTCTCCTCTGTCACCCTCTGCTTTATCATCCTCTTCCTCCCCAACAGCCTCAGCAAAATCCAAATCCCTTCCCTATGGTGGGCTTCCTCTGTACACCCTTCCCCCTCCCCCTTTCTGCCTGTTTTCCTCTGGACACCCCTGCCCTCCCTCCTCCTCGCTGTTGTCCACCCGCACGTGTGCCTCTCCTTACCCAATCCCACCCCCTCAGCCTCAAACATGCTCTCGCACTCGCCTTCCCAACCAATACCTCCCCAGACCACTTGTCACCCTGTCCTACCCCCTCTGTGAGGTAGTAGGCACTGAAAAACCCCGTTTGTGTTCACGTCTCCTTTTCGATTAATGATCTGGAGCATATTGAACAAAATATGGGGTCCTTCTAAAAAAAAAAACCCTGACAAATTCAACTATGAGCGCCTCAGGGAAATTACCCAGGGGGCAGATGAAAGCCCAGCCCTCTTTATGAATCACCTTTCCAGAACACCAACCCTAACTCCCCTGAGGGCCTTATTCTCCCACACCTCTACTTCATTTCCCAGTCTTATGCAGATATTTGTGAAAAGCTCCAAAAAATTAGAAAATGGACCCCAAATGACCCAAAAAGAGCTTGTAGACCTTGCCTTTAAAGTTTTCAACAACCGGGATAAGGAACAAAAACTCAGAAAAATAGGCTAAAACCAAATATCAGATTCTGGCCTCCCTAGTTCGACCTCCTGCTGACAAGCCTGCAAAAGGCTCCACCCCACACCCGCCCATCAACTGTTTCCACTGTGGCAGTCAGGGCTGCTGGGCAAGAGCTTGCCCTAATCCCAGGCCTCCTACAGAGCCCTGTCTGCACTGCACTGCGCACAGGGGGTCGCTGGAGAGTGGATCGCCCTCTGGGGAAGTCAGTCCCTCCCTTGAGTTCTCTCCCCTCCAGGCAACCGGACACACCTAGAGAGGACCTAGCGGCCCTCATGGCCTTGTCTTCAGTGACCCAATGACAGAGCCTGGATCCCAAGGCCCGCTCCACGACGACACCACTGGATCCACGGGTAACAATGGTGGCGGCAAGAAGTTAGGTTTCTTTCCTTGTTGACAAGGGGCCAACTTCTCTGTGCTTACTAAATACTCGGGACCTTTGCTCCCTTCCTCTATCTTGGTTGTTGGAATGAAAGGCT
Organism: Manis pentadactyla; assembly: GCF_030020395.1. Taxonomy (NCBI): domain Eukaryota; kingdom Metazoa; phylum Chordata; class Mammalia; order Pholidota; family Manidae; genus Manis; species Manis pentadactyla. Next base: position 113,578,829 of record NC_080028.1, on the reverse strand, counting down.
TAATAGAAACACCAGCCCAAACCCCTCCTTTACATTGTTCTTTTGTCAATAGTACTTGCTCTCACTCCTTTAAGTAATCCCCCACTGCTGCACCCTATCCTGGGAAGAGATATTTTCCACTTTACAGGGGCAGGGTGGGTGGCCTTGATTGATATGTTCCCAGAGGGGAGCTGCTATCCTGGGAGGGGACCAGAGTAGTAAAATTCTTATGTTAATTTTGCAGAATTATCTAGAGGACTGATAAGATACTTTTCTACCTCCGGATGGTACTGCTAAAAATTAATTGATTTAAAGACAGGCACTTGTAAAAATTGGGCATTCCAAAACTTCCAGAAATTCTGATAAAAGTTACTCAGCATTCATCGTCAAACAGACTAGATCCTGGATTCTAGTTTCCTCAAAATATCTGGCTATGATTCCAAATGTTTCAGTTTCCTCCCATTATTTCAATTACAGTTTACTGTTTTTAATTCTCATATTCAACCATTCATTCTTAATCTTGTCAAATTTATTCCCTCCAGAACAAAAAATCCAACTCCAGATGTTGCTCAGAAGAGGATTTCAATCCACTCCGACGCAATTCCTCCTTTCATGCGCCCTTGTCCGCGTCTGCTTCTGCTGCTCGGAAGGCTCGGTGGCCCCTCCTCTCCCTGGCGGACCCCGGGGGCGCTGCTGGAGCCGCAGGCAGGGACAACGCCCCTACTCAGCAGGAAGCAGTTACAGAAGAGCGACTGACACCCACTTTTCCTTGAAAGATTTCAAGGACCCACATTCCCTGAGGGGTGAATGAGGCGCGACAGGGACATGGGACAAGCATCATGTCTTCATCCTAACAAACTTTTCTTCTTTTAACCAACAAAAAGGGACAAGCGTTAGGGCAACTCGCACAACCAGCTGGGGACTCCCTCCAGCCTGTTGCCTATCTGTCCAAACAACGCGACCTTGTGATGAAAGCCTGGCCTCTCTTACAGGTCCTGGCACTAGCTGCACTCCTTATCCCCGAAGCCCCAAAATTGCCCTCCACCAGCCCCTATAAGTACACTCCTCACGCAACCTCTCTGACCTTCTCAGCCACCGGGCTCCAACCCTTCTCTCCCCGGCCTGAGTCCAAGTCTTACACTCTCAGCTTCTACAGCCCTCACCTTCTACCTCTTCTGGCCCCATTAGCCTTTATCACGCTCCTCCTTCTTTTCCTTCCCTGCTTAATTAACCTGTTCCAAAGATTTTTACAGAATCGAATGGCAGTCATCTACCAGGGAACTACTCGAGAGCACCTCCAAATGGCCTTCCTGCTTCAAAAATATCAGAAAACCCCCTTCATCGCCCCCTCTCAGCAGGAAGTAGCCAAGCAAAGAATGGTGACCCATCTTCCTATACCTTTTCAGAGCCAGGAATGATAGAATCTGGACCTGAGAACCACCTTTTGAATAAGCCCACCCGCCATCTCAGAGGGACCTAGGTGTCATCTTAGCTAGACTACAAGCATCCCCCAGATGATAAGTCAGCAAGCCACAAGCCCACTTTTCCCCTGACCCCTGCCCTCAAAGAGCCCGCCAAAGTCCTGGCCATAAAAAGCCCCTTGACCTGTTAGAGACTCTCTTTCCTTTGTTTTGCTGGCCAGGACAGAGGGGTCCCTCTCAGGTTGAGGAATAAACCTGCTTGGGCCTTTCAGTTCGCATCCCCTCTCTTCTTTCAAACAGTAAGGGATGAGATAGAAGAATAACCATTCTAAAGCCAAGCATGAAATTGGTGGTCATGAAAATGACTTCAAATTGTTAAAAGAAGAGCCAAAGTATGCTTGAGATTTTCTTTTTACGAAAGCAGGTAGGAAGTGTGTTTATTTCAGTAGGATATGTACTTACTTAATTTTCATCTTAATAGAATTGTAACAAAACACATATTGTTCAGATGTTATCTTTATACTTAATTTGTTACATGAAATTTATTTATTGAAGCAATGTATTTCACAACAGCAGCAGGTATATGACAACAAAAAGAGGAAATACATCACTGTTTCTTTAGAAACTTTTAGAATTTACTCTCATAAAAATAATCATCTCTAAAGGCCAGTGCAGCAATTTAATAGGCTCCAGATTAATTGTGATTACATTATGTATCAGCAAATGGACATTGTTTAATGGGGTACAGCTAGATTCCTTAGAGAAACCACAGTGGTTATTTTCAATCTGCTATTTCTATCAGATGTAGCAATAGCATTAAGAATTTTGAACATTTAATAGTCTCTGCCCCTGCCCCATGCCAAAAATAAATCAGTAGATTGAAGTGAAATATTATGCTGGATTTTAAGAATACAATGTTGCAAATTATGTACATTAATTAATATTGCTGGTCATTCAGAAGAACACTCAAACACTGCACATGTTAAACCAGCTATGTGGAATGGCATGGGTCCATGATTTCAAGGACATTGCTGTGGACAAGGAAACATTTAAATCAAAATTGAAAGTATAACCCTCAGGTCTGTTGTAGCTTAATGTATTTTCCAGTCCGAGTTTCATATGCACTATCACATTTTGTAATCATATAAAATGCACAGGTTCCAAAAATAAACACAAATGGTCACCTCTAATCATGTTATTAACAGCCCAGTGAAATTCAGTTTGGCTAAATCCCAGCACTGGCAGTCTCCTGTCTGATCCATGGATGTTCTTGCTTCCATGCACAATATATCCATTGTTTTAACCTAACAACATACATGGGTGCTAATCATAAACAAAAACAGCTTTGTATGACCAGCTATATATTTTGAAATGTGAAGTTGATAATTGATTCTGAGCAAATGTTTCCTATTTTACTTGACACTTACTGATTTTTGGGGCTTTTTCCAGGAATGACAGTTTTAAATCAATAATCACACATTGTTATTGCTATATTTCTATAAAAGCATTGTTACCTGTTTTTAGCACTCCATTATATGTAATTAGACTTATAAGTGCAAGGGAAATAAAAATAAAAATTTTACCCGATGTTTAATTTATCCATTTGTAAAGCAATTGAATAAACTGAAAAGCTGGTATCTGTTCTATGTTTTCAAAAAGTATGTGTTTATAACATGGTCCTTTGTAGCTTTTTGATTGTTATTATGATTTCCAGAGGAAATATGTTGAGATAATTTTTGAGGGCACTTCTCAAAATATTTTGGACTCTCAGCCACTTCTTGAATTTATGATTCTTGACATATACCAGTTTTTCTTCCCTTTCCTTACTTTTGTATTAAAAATCTATGGAGGTGTTTTAAATAATGAAAACAGCCTTTAGCCTATTTTCTTCAATGCTAAAAAGAAATTAAAGAAAAATTTGTTCCCCTGGGCACAATCACTGAAATCTCAAAAGAATGAATCTTCAGATATATTACAATTGGGAAAAATAGAGGTTGTTTTTAATAATGATATTGTATAAAATCACCAGATAGCATCTCCTAGTCTCTGTAGAAGATTTCTGCTCCCTTGTTAGACAAAATGTTTAAAAGAACAGAAATATTGTTCTGTACCAAAAAGGGGATACTTCAAAGTATTGTGTTTTTATTTTCATATCTTACTTTGCTCACTTGTTAGTCTCTCGCTTCCATTTTTACTGCATAAAGAAACAAATATGTGTTGTGTGTGTAAACTATGAGGTTTATGGCTAAGGAAAGCCCTAGAAGCAAGCACTAAAATTCTGTCTTTAAATCTTTCTTCAAGGACATGAAGTCCAGGGTGTAACATAATGTGGTAATAGCATTGTTGATTCAAAGCTGAGTTTTGCTACAAGAGACACAGCCCAGAAGGCAAAATTACATGTGCAATGTCTAAACCAAGCTCACCGATCACTCTTGTTATCCTCTGAGAACCTCAAGCTGTGGCTTACCAACAGTTTTCTTGCGGAATGTGCTGTGAAGTAGCAAACTGATTTCAACTTTTCTGTTACCTTCAGGCTTTGTTTACTTTCCTAAATGGAGAAGCAGCAAGACATAGAGAAAGAATTCTGGAAAAATGTACCATCTAGAACTGTTTCCCAACCTCTCTTCTGAAGAGATACATTGTTGGGGTCAAATATGTTGCAGAAATAACTGATTCAACAAAGATAAATGTTTTTGTTTATCTGCTTGTTTGCGATAGCTCAGGGCTTTTCCTAATCTAATGGTGAATTTCCAAAAAGGAAATATGGATAAAAGTGGAATGAAAGGTTATTTCACCCCAGAACACATTTTTAAATTTCTTATGAAGATTTGTATTCAGCTGAATGTTCTTTGGGAAATGGTGTCCTGGTAGAAGCTAATGTTAATCACCTGTTTTAAAGAATCAGTTATAAAAATTGTAATACTATCATTAATGATGTATGTGTTGTTTTATTAGTGTAATATTAATGAATGAGCAGGTTTGGAATATTTTTTCTTTCCAATTTCTATTGGACTATATCCTATTCCATTCTAGGAATGATATATACCATCATGCATTTTCTCAAAGAGAAATGTCTGTACATTTGAGATACCTTGATACCTTGGCCGAATTTCCCCATTTCTGTGAGACATATTGATGCAAACTGTGACATGACATGATGTTCAAATTTATTTTTAAAAATTTCTTCCTTAAAGTATTTAAAAAAAAAAATATTTCCTTTCTAAAAGTCCCTTAAAAATAGGTTTAAAAAATTTACTCCTGAGTCATCTGAAATGTTAAAGATGTTAAAGATGGCGGTGGAACTATTTAATAGTTGTACCTTCCTTGTGTTAAGGAAATTCCAGTGCAGGGAGGTAAAGTAATGTATTCAAGTTTGAGTATTGGGAAAAAAGGCAAAAATTAAGAGAAAACAGTAACAAATGAACAGAACACCTGTGGCATAAATAAGAGACATATTTATTTCTTCTATTCAGGGAGCACAAAGTTTTCCAGCCCAGGCTTCTGTCTTGCTGACATGCTGTAAAAAGGGCTTCCATTCCCAAGGCCACCTCAGGGCCCCTGACAGCTGCCGGAGTTTCAGCATGTAGATGCTTGTCTAGCCAGAAAGGAGGAGGAAGAGATGAAAATTCTAAGAGCATTTTCTGGAAGTTGCAGACCCTACTCTTATACCCATTAGCTAGAGTTTAGACATATGGTCAAACCTAAAGGCAAGGAAGCCATGTGCCCAGCTAAAAATCGAAAAGAAAGTCAGAATAGTGATTAGGAGATAATTAGGAGCTTCTGCTGCTCAGGAAGTTAGTTAAGGCAGAACTCGAGAGTTAATTCAGCTCTTTAGAATTCCTATCCATTCCTTCTTTACCACATTTCTACTTATGTGAATATACACAGGTTCTCCATTATTTTTTTTTTAAGCCCTACTTCTAGTCTCCCCTACCTCACAAAGCTTTTCATAAATACCACACCTCAGAATGAAGGTTTATCTCTCTGCATTTATATGTACTAGGTCTATGCCGCAACATCTAGACTGTAGTATGTTGCACACATTTCTGTTCATATGCAGCCTTTCGCCAGTGGCATTGCAGGTTTCAAGAGGCCTGGGAGCTTAACTGTACTACAGGTTTGTGGCTAGTCCTTGGGTTCAATTTGCAGCATCCAGTGGCCTTTGAGTCCTATCCTAGTTTACTGGGTGTAACTTTGTGGACCACTGATGTTTACAAAAATGCATCCCACCCCTTGGCTTCTGTGACACTATGCACCAACTCTTCTTACAAGTGCTCATTAATGTGTTAGTGTTAGAACACTATATACAATCCACAGGAAAAGAGATATTGGAGTCTGACATCACTTACCTTCCCCTTCCTGAACTCATTTGTAGGATATTTTAAGTCAAAGTTTGCAGAATGTTGGTCTACAGACTGGATCTAGTTCATAGATATGTTTTATTTGACTTATACAAGGTCATTAAAAGAGTGATTTAGTTGGCAACATTTAAAAATCAGGAGACATCATGTTAAAAAAAGAAACCTGAATTTTTAAGTGCTCCCGAAAAATTCAAAGATCTGGCAACATTGGACCAACATGCCCATGTGCTATTAACAGGCTGGGACTGAGTACCCATCATCCCTTTGGAAGAGACAATGCTATGCGGTCACTTTTGTTTTTTTTTCTGAGCACACAATTAAATTACATTTCCCAGTAAACTAGGTGTAGCTGTTTGATCAAATACCGTTCAAAGTGATGTATGTAACTTCAAGGAATGGCTGCTGAAAAAAACATATCCATGTGATGCTCAGGGCTCACTTTGTTACCCTTGTGTCAGACTGAGGCAGAGGATATAGCTAGAAGATGTCAGGACCATAGGAGATGATGGGGCACTGCCTGGGAGGGGCTGGATCTCTGAACATGGAGCAGAGTTCCCATGCTAATCTTCACTGTAGCATAAGCAATAACTAAACCTTTGTGTTAAGCAATTAGGATTTGGGGATTATTTGTTAAAACAGTTAACCTAACCTGACTATCTCACCTGTTTCAGACAGTGGTAACTGTCCAGTTTACCACAATCTCCTCCAAGCCCAATTTATCTTAATTTCAGCAAGGAGTTGACGTTTTTACTCAGATTATGCATCTTGAGTAATCGCAGAATAAATTTTGAGAACAACATTTAAAAGGAATTTGACAAAATGAAAAACTTAAACTTAGTTGGGCAAGGCCTAGATTACTTGTCATAGAACAACTGAAGGAATTATGAATGTACAGCTTGGAAATGGAAGGTTTAGAAGATATTTTAAACAATCTCCAAATATTTGAAAGGGTTTATGCAACAAGCATTTGAATTTGCTCTGCATAGCTCTGGAGGGCATAATTAGGACCAACTGGATAAAAATAGAAACTGAAAAACCATCCATTCACGATGTTACAGAGACTATTCTTATATTGCATTAACAAGTTGAACTGGAAGACTGAATTACAGAAAAATTCCTAGGCTTTATTAAGATGGTACTATAAAAATCACTCAACTTATATACGAGTGTATATACCTACTGTTGACTCTGCCTTCTTGGAAATATTACAATTTTTGTTTCGTTTGGGTTTAGTTTTTATTGCTACAGTGAGCTTATAATGTTTTGTTTTTACAAAAGTGAGCTTCAACTATGTTACAGATTGATTTGTTTATTATGAATATAAAAATGAAATTAGTAATCAATAGGTCCTAATAATACTAGCAATTTTAATTTCATAGTTCCTAATATTGAAGATAGGTACATGAGCTTTTATGTTTATATAAACTCTTTTAAATAGATTCAATGACTATTCAATTGAGTCATCTTTAAATTTCATGTGATTTTTTACAGAATCCCAGTTTATGTGACTACCATTAAAATATATTTAAATGATTTTCCTTAAATAATTCCTTTACTGAAAACACCAAATATTTCCATATTTCTGCTATTCTGTTGACTTTTTCATTCAGTATGACCTAATTTGAAATAAAATTGTAAGACATCTGTCTTCCCATTCCCCCATCCCATTCACCATTTCTCTTTCCAGAAATAACCATTAGCCTAAATTTAGAATTTTTCATTCCCATGCATATTTTTGAATCATTACTACATAAGCAAGTATCAAAAAATTACATATTGTTGATTTGCTTGTTATTAAAACATATACGCACTATTCAGAATACAGTTTGCTTTCTCTTATTCAGTATTATGTTTTCTTTCATTTTTAAAGAAGTAAATACATTCTGTTAAATATTTTATGTATTTTCCCCTTGAAAAAGGAGCATTTAAACAATTAATTAATTTGTGTAATAGTTAATGCATTCACATGGTTCCAAAGTCATTAAGCATAGAACACTATAGAATTAAAAGTCTCCCTCCTACCTCTGTACTTTAGTCACCCAGTTTCCACCCACCTTAGTTCCCCAAAATAGGTACCCATGGTTACTGGTTTCTTGTGTATCTTTCCAGAATTCTTTTAACTGCATAAATAAATGGCAGCATGCTCTGAACTTTACATTGCATTGCTTTCTTTACTTAATAGTATCTTGATTATTTTTTCATGTCATTGCATAAAGAAAATCCTTTATTTTTTCTTAGCGTGGCACCATGTTTCATTTTATGAATGAAACTTCAAGTATTTAACTACTATTCTATTGATGTATATTTAGGTTGTCTCTATTTTTTATTAATTACAAATAATACAGCAATATAAAGCACATGCACAATTTTGCATATCTGAGTTATATTAGTTACTGATTACAGCATGAGAAATTAGCAGCTTAAATTGAGAAATGCTTATTATCTCATTTCTTTTGTGGATCAAGAATCCATACAGGTTGGCTAGATTTTTCTGCCTCAGTTAAGTCTCACAAGGCTGTTAAGAGGGATTGGCCTGGTCTGTGTACTCATTGAAAGGCTTGACTAGGAAAGGATCTGCTTTGAAGCTCACTCACATGGCTGTTGTTAAGAATCAGTGCTTAGAGATCAGACTGAGGGCCTCAGTTCTTCACCGACTGTTGGCTGGAGGCCTTCTTTACTTCCTTGCCAGATGGGCCTCTCAGTGGGGAGCTTACACGGTGGCAGCTTGCATCTTCCAGAGCAAGGATCCTACAAGAGAGAGAATGCAATACAAATAGCTACAAATAGTAATAAATAAGAGATGTACATGCACCTGTGTGTCTGTAGGTGTGGAGTGAGAAGCCACCAGGGGAGGGGGAAGTAGAGGGAAGCCAGGGGGTCACAGAAGGGTGTGCAGAGAGAGCACTCACGCTGATGTTCACTGGAAAGTACTAAGAGACATTAACTAGAACTGACCCTTGGAGGCATTTTGAAGTTTTCTAAACATACTGCAAGGGCTTGCAGTAAGGAAGCCTACGGAGTGGGGACATTCTGGCCCTAACAAAGGGGTAAATTTACCGGCCGCCACCAGCTTCCAGGGCAGGGGCCCAGGGGGTGGAATCCAAACTGAGCATGACATAGGTAACAGAGAGGCAGAAAAGACATGTCCTGGTAAAGGTGAAGGACAGAGTGAGTCAGGAAGCAAGCTTCTACAGGAAGTGTAGAAGATGGAGCTCTGTGAAGTTAGAGAACATATCTGAATCACAGCTCCCTTTAAAAGTTCAAGGAACCCAATTTAACACAACTATGAGAAAAAGAAAATTATTAAGGTTAAATCCCATAAGTAGAGAATAAAGGTCATCCTTACAATGAGAGGCTCTCAGGAGAGAAATACTCTGTGAATAGTCAGACAGAGTTGATAGACAGACAAATAAACAAATATTAACTATACCAACTATTTCAAAAGGAGCTAAAAGGTATCAAGAAAATTACATAAGAAACAAATACACAAGAATGCCATATAAAATCCAACTTAGAAAAACTGAGAAATGAGATGATGAAACTCAAAAATAATCAGATTTTATTTTTTAAATGCTCTTGAATATTTTGTGCCTACAACTTGGAATGCACATTGCTAGAGTTTCGCTGAGGTGTGCGCTTAGACAAGGAACTGCTTCATCAAAGTGCATGCACATCTTCAAATTCACTAAACATTGCCAAATTGTTATCACTTTAATGGATGTGCTAGTTCACATTCATACCAGTATTTTAGGAGAATCAACAGCTCTACATATGCTTACCCACCTTTGCATTGTAAGACTGTTTCAATGTTGCCAATGTGTTGAGTATGAACTGGTATCAGAATATTATTTAAATTTTTATCTCTTATTACTAATGAGGCTTAGCATTTTCGTATGATTTTAATCATATTTTCTCCAAATTACTTGCTCACATCATTTATATATTTTCTTGTTTTTTTCTTATTGATTTGTAATTATTCTTTCATCTGTTCTGAACAGGAGTATTCTGTTATATTCATTTTAAGTGTAAGATATGTCTTTTTAGTTTTTAATATCTTTTTGAAACCAAACTTGCCATTTTAATGTAATATATATTTCAACATTTTCATATATGGCTTGTTGTTATGTTTTTGTGTTTTCTTCCCTCTTTCCCCAATAAGAAAAATAAATGTATTATACATACTTTAACATTTTATACATTTTTGCTTTTACAGTTGATTCTTTCATACATGTGGAGTAGATATTGGATATGATGTGAGGTATGGTTCTAATAATTTATTTTTGCTGTATCAACAGCCATATTGAAACAATGCTGTAACAGACACCCTTGTGCAAATGAGCATGTATTTCTTCACAGTAGCACTAGCAGTGGAGGTATATATGCTTCTGCTTGCATTCATTAGCTATTGCCAATTTATTCTCCTAAGGGGATTTTCAAATCAACACTATCATTGTGAAATATGAGTTTTACTTCCTTACAAGCGTCGTCAAACATTTGTGCCAATCTGATGAGTGTTAATTGTTAGATCAGGAATCTTTTTGCATAGATATTTTTTCTATCAATTTGTTTTTTTGACATGTATTACACAATTATTCAAAGTGGATGGCCTGTTTTCTGAGTTTGCATGATTTGTAAATTCCAGCTGATTTCTTTCAGAGGGAAAAGCAAATACCCCAAAGAATGTATTAACCATGATTCTTTCCCCCTGATTGTTACCTTGTACATGAGACAATATCTTAAAGGTTATATTGAAAAAGGAATTTACAATTATTTATTTGATTTTTCTTATCCCTGCTCCTTAAATATTCACAATACTAATAATATCTTATATCTGTACACATACTTGACAATCTTAAAGAATTCTAACATGCATTTGACAAGCATTTAAAACTCAGAGTTTCTCACAACTAAACATAATAAAAGTAGTAAAATGTTATTTTTTGTGCCAATGAGTCACTTTCAGTTACTTAGTTACCTATTATGTTATGTTTCATCAAAAATGCTTGCATATTTATATCAACTTTCGGTTTACCCCTTAGATTATTCATGCCTGTGCAGAGTGTCAGCTGCAGAAATAGGAGGTTTAATGAGTTTCATGGGGATACCTCATTCCAAGAACAAAAACTGGAAAAGGAATAAAACACAAGTGCCTGCATACTAATATGGCCCCTTGTTAGAATCAATCTCGGGAGCACAAGATGACAGATCGTCCCTATACAATTTACATCTCCTTTGGAGAGACCTTTACTTCCAATTTGGTTTTCTTTATATAAGCTAGTCTGCTACTGACACCGCACTAATGCTAAATACATAAGGAACAAATACCCAAAGGGAGAGGTCACCACTGCTGTACCCTAAATACTGCATTCTCTGCACCTGCTCAGGTTTTATTTTAGACTGCTACTTTGTTCTGCTGCTCTTTTTCCTTTTTTCCAATAACCAATGTTGTTTGTAATAAAAATGGATACCATAAAAGTAAACACTTAACTTATTAGCATTCTACACAGACATTCTTTTTGTTTGAAAGAGAGCCTTAATTTACTTTGGTGAAGATAATGCATTATAAAGCACCTTTTTTACATATTTAATATATGCTATGTAGTGCTAGTCTGTTGGGACAGCAAGCAAAGTAAATTTAAAAGAGACAAATTTAAAGCTGATCTATGAAAGCCATGAAAACGAGAACAAAAGCAATTATTCATGCGTTTCAAATTAAAAATTCCAATATATGTACAAATAAAGAGAGAAAGATTTTGGATCTCTGTAATTTAGACATATTATTTTGTGTTCAGTTTCTGTGGGTGGAGGTGTGCAACAAAATACATGGAATTGTAATCTTGACATTCTAATGCTCATAAAAAAGTGTGGTCTTAAATTTACAGTAAAAATTAAGCAAAAGACTTCCAGAGGACCCTACATTTCTGAAGTCAGGTGAAGTTTTTGAAGCATTATTTTCCAATGGTATTTACAAAGATTTCATGAACTTGTCTGAAACATAGGGGGGAAAATTGTTTGAGTTAGTTTTAAACCTTGCTTTGAACTGTATTTTGCACTTTCAGACGAATGTGTTCTCAATTTTTAAATTTCCTCGGATTTCAAAGAGAATCAGTTTCAGTCATTAAAGTGGAAAAGTGCTGAGTCTCCCATACATGAAAGAATACTCTGCTGCTGGTTGAGAGACAGTGAGGGGAGGAAAAAGCCAGAGAGACAAGTGAGGGTGAACATTAAAGAAATGACTGATTTATGTAAGGCAGTTTCCATATATTATTTGTATTACTACTGTGGTTGATGCTATATCTTGTAATTCACTCATGTATTTCATTTAAAAAAAGGGATTCTTCTTCCCTTTTGGGCAAATGACCTGAGGGAAGTTAGCCACTTGCTCAATTTGTATGGCTAGTTAAGTGTGAGAGTCAGGATTTGAACTTTATAATCTCTTTAATTGCACAGTCAACATCCTATCCAACATACCATGTAACAAGAAGTAAACAGGAAATTTTGATTAAGGGGGAGAAGACGTGCAAATGAATCCAATAAAACCATGAGTTTGCTCTTTGTGCTCTTCTATGTTGTAGAAAAGGAATAAATGTATTGCCAACACTATTTACCTAAGGGATACACCTTCTTGGAGAATTTCAAAAATCTTGGACACTACTATTATCTGGCCCTATATTGCTGGAGAATTGATAAAAATGTTTTATACTATTTAGATATCATTTCTTAAGGGCTTATTTTCTGCCAGTCATGGTTCTATTTTCACTTTTCATTTGTTCAACAAACCTGTAAGGGAAGTGTTATTAACCAACTTTTATAGAAGACGATACTGAGGTTCAAAGATTGATCAACTGCACAGAGCCCTTCAGAGACTTATCAGAATTTAATCAAAAGTCTCCAATCTTCTACAAAAGCCCTAAACTCCTCTGCTTCCAAGTACCCCAAGGAGATGATGATGGAAGACATTCAAGAGGCCACCAATGATGTCAAGTTAGAGAAATGGAACAATGGTTGTGGTGATTCTTACTTCCAAAATTCCTTTTTTGTACAGAGTAATAACCCAAGTGTTTGGATTCTAAAACATCCAAATAATAATCTAAATCCTTTCTTTCACTCTGCCAAAGAAATTTCAAGAGCAGGCAAATCAGCAAAACCTCACCATGAAAATCTTTTCAATTAGATGAAGAAATAATAAAGAAGTAGTTCTTTGAAATTCCTTGAATGTGCTGACAGTAAATGCTACTATGTTTCCAATCATCGCTTAGGAAGGACATCCATCTTACCAGCTGAACACCATGGCTCTGGAGTTCTGAGTCCCAGATTCCAAATCTTAGTTCTTATTTTGTTAGTCAATGACATAACATTTCTGAATCTAATTTTCCCCCATGTATGTCATGGGGATTCTAAGTTTCACAAAACCACTCAAAGCAAATTTGAAGCACCAAAATGCAGGGGTGCATGTAAATTAAGAAAGAGTTCAGAGATCTCAAGAATGCTTTGACCGCAGCCCTGGCTCCCCGTTTCTAAGGCTTTGGGCCGATGTTGCCTTCCTTCAGTGTGGTCACATGGCTGCCGTCGTTCTGAGCCTCCATGACACATTGTTCTCCCTTGAGTAAGGGAGCTCTACTGTTTTCAAACCATCAAATACAAGTCCTTCAAATGTCACCTGGATTTAATTATCTTGAGGTCCGTGTCTACCCTTTAAAATAGTTTCTCCATTAGGAAGCATGGGAAGGTACCCTCTTACAGGTTTAGCCCAGTGTTGATCCGGGGGTAGGCTCATTCGTAGAGACCACATGACGTTACAATGAGGGAAGAGCCAGGAATGGTGCCCGGAGATACGAAATCAATGTCCCCTGCAGGCTGCCTTTTAGGTGGTCTTAGAAGTGAAAGTTATAATCTATGCAATGCCCCCAACAGAGCTTCCGGCACACAGTAAGAGATGTATGGACACTAGGTAATATTATTATTCTCATGCTTTTACCTTATTTTTATTTCATTTGATGATTTGATTAGCAGACAACCTAAAATATAGAAGGGAAGATTATATAGTATCCTAGAAATGATTTTTCTAGGATATTTATTCTGCATGACTGACTTAGACTGTTGTTACGATGTTCGCTGAAATTGGCTTGTACGGAGAACCAACTCATATATCTTGATTCAAACAAGTCTTTGCTCTCATTCTCCCTCACTTGTTTCATGAAAAAAATTGTAAATTAAATTAATCATTCAGCAATGGTTGATTTGGCAATGAAAATTACAGTAATTTCATTAACTAGTTCATTGGTTCTCAAGCTGCATGTGTTCGTGATACACTTTCAAATGCGCCAATTTGGGATGAATATTTAAAGGGATTAAAAGAAAATGGGTCATTTTTAAAAAACATTTCAGAAAATTGAAGGGAACAAAACTCCTCATTGCATAGTTTTTCAGCGATCTTCTTCAGAACTGAGACACTATGTAGTTTCATTTTCTACTCTGACCATACTCTCATGAGCTTGTAAGACAAAGTTTTTACATATTCTGATAAGCAGGTCATTTTTCTTTTATTCACCTTCTCTTTCCCAAAACTTCTTTTTCATTGTAAGAGAGTCTATGTGACTTCACCAAACCCAGATCTTCATAATGATAATAATAGCTAAAATATATTGAGTGCCTATTATTTCCCAGAGACTGTTTTAAATTTTTTTTATATGCCTTAACTCTTTTAATCCTCAAAACAGTGACATGACTTGTCAAAGATTGTTAACGGCCCTTTACCTAGTAAACCACATTATTGTGAGCCCTTGAGTAAGTCTATCTTATTGCAATCTATGATTCAAGGAATTATTTTTATAATTTTGAATAAATCACTACAAAAATGAATGCTTATTTTGTCATCCCCCAACACACACACACACACACCTGCTGTGTGATTAGTCTAAAGCTCTTCAGCTGGCATGAGTCTCCATGCACCGAAGTCCCCCAGATTCTGAGTTTACAGCTTTCTATTTATGTAGACACACAGATTGCCTACACGTCTCTGAATCATAGTTTGAAGTTCCTGGAAGAGAAAAATCTGACCAGCCCCACTAAGGTTAAATGTCTGAATGATTCACTTAACTTTATTCAGGAAAGAGAATCTTAACGAAGAAGGAAAGTAGAGCGAGGAGGAGAAGAAGAAGGATGATAAAATATACCCTAGATGTATCGGTTTTTGCTATTAGTAATAATGCTCCTGATAAAAGAATGTAGTGTTTTATCAGTGCTTGATGGGATTGGAGAGAAATGGGACATGCAGCGATCAACAGAAGCTGGACAAAGGATAAAGAAAGATGCTTAGGGAGACAGTCCATTAGCTTTATGTGTAAGGGTCTGAGCAAGGGCTTTGTGATGAGCAGGAGAAATTTATGAATTATGTATAGCTATTTCTGTTTAACTGCATAGCACACTTGGTTTCTTCTGTAGTGTGAGTTGCATCATTATCACTCAATTTATCATAATTTGAGTCAAAGAAACCTTCCTAACAGTATTATAAACTTACATTGGAATAGGGACGTCCATCAGAAATTGTAGTTAAGATTCTTATACTTCGTGAGGGCAGATCACATAAACAGCAAGCCTTATAGAATACTATAGTAATAAGACTTACTTTACTGTCTGGAAGTATCCTGCCATTATACTCATTCTTTTAAAAATGTTTTTCTACGAGCAAAGAAGTGAAAGAGAATATAAAAACAAAACAAAACAAAGCACAACACAACTAAGGACTCATACTCAGAAATTGCAATAACTGATTCCCAAGACCTGATGTCTGTGGATGTTTCTTCACATCCTTTCAGGGAGTAACTGACACTATAACTGAGTTTTCTGGTAGGAAGCTGCCCTGAGCTTTCTCTACCCTTGGCTTGTTTGACTCCTCTCCACTGTACTGAAGAATATAATCATTTTCTTTGTTAACAGGAAGAACCACAGATTTTTCTTTCAAGAAGCTAGTTAATATCTGCAATATCCATGTGAATATTCACATGTGGAATACCAGAAAGAATAGGGCCCTGAATTATTAATTAAAACTTAATCTCAAGTAAAGAATCTGAGTCATATCTTATATCCAGATTCTTTAAAAGGGAAATGTTATAAGAAGAGAGCATTTGACATTATCAGTCGTTTAATTTTAACAATTCTAGTGTCTGTGCAATGATACTTCATTACAGTTTTAATTTGCATTTCTCTCCTGATGACTAATGATGCTACACATTTCATGTTTCTTCAGTCATCTTGACTTCTCTCTCTTTTGTATGCCTTGTCTTTTACCCATTTATAATGAGATCTATATATTTCTTATTGATTGGTTACCTATTGAATAGGATATATTTTGGAAACAAGTTCTCCGATGGATGTAGGCAAGGCAATTACCTTGTTCTAGTCAGTGGCTTACCTTCCACTCTCTTAACAGTATCCTTTGTGGAATATCTATTCTTAATTTCATAAATAAACAATTAATAAAGCTTTTCTTTTATGATTTGCTTTTTGTGGACTGCCCAGGGTTCTTTGCATACCTCAAACACATAAAGACATTCTCCTATATTTTATTCTGGAAGCATTATTATATTACCTTTTATGTTTATGTTAAGTAGAAAGATAGACATAAGCAGCCAGGGAAGGGAGGTTCAGGGAAAGGAAAATGCCCAAACTCTCCCCAGGTAGGGAGTCCCGCATGAAGACAACAAAGGTTTTGCAGGGAAATAACTTCTTGCCTATCGGGACCAGGCCAAACTGGTCTCAACGGGTGCAGCTGAACAAGAACCGACCAAACCACACCTCATCATAGTCTTATTAAAATAAAATTTTTATTTTTTCCCCATCTACGTGTGTGCATTTTGGGAAAAGACATGTGCATCAAGAGGAATGGGTGTAATAACTAAAGCTGTCAATCAAAGAAGTGCCTCCTTGGCAAGGTCAGGATAAATAGACACCCCCTGAAAGCTTGAGGCCTTTGTCTACCGTGACTCTGGCCCTCTCCTCCCTTGGAGTGTATTCAAATAAAGCTTTCATTCTGCTTCACTACTGTGTCTATGCCTTTCAGTTCTTTGTTACAGTGGGACAAAAACCAAGGAGAACACACTCAACCCTTAAAATTTATATTTATGATCCATCTCAAATTAATTTTTATAGGTCAAGTTTAATGTTGTTATTTATGAATAACCAATTGACCCAGCATCATTTATGGAAAAGACCATCTTTGGGCAACAAATTCCAGTCATATTCTTATCACTAAATTTATGAACATATATGTGTGAATCTGTCTGTGAGCTCTCTATTGGGTTTCCTAAATCTGTGTGTCTATCCTTGTGCCAATTTCACACATTCACAATTACTGAAGCTTTATAAGAAGTCTTGATATCTGCTGGTACAAATAATTTAGCTTTATTTTTCTTCGAGATTTCCTTGACTCATAAATCCTTTGCATTTTCTATAAATGTTACAATTATCTTGTTGATTTTCATTTTTCAAAAAAGCCCTGGAATTTTGATTGGAATGCTGTTTATGGATTAATTGGGATGGGGTTTAAAATCTTCAGTGTTTAAGTTTACTTTTTTTTTTCTTTTTAAATTTTTTATTAAGGTATGATTGATATACACTCTTATGAAGGTTTCACATGAAAAAATAATGTTGTTACTACATTTACCCATATTATCAAGTTCCCACCCATACTCCAATGCAGTCACTGTCCATCAGTGCAGCATTGCCAGAGATTCACCATGTCCCTTCTCTGTGATACACTGTTTTCCCTGTGAACCCCCACACCATGTGTACTAAACATGATACCCCTCAGTCCCGTTCTCCCTCCTGTGTGTTTTAGTTTTCTATTGCTGCATAACAAATTGCCACAAATTTAGGGAATTAAAGCAACACTCATTAATTATCTCATTTTTCTATAGTCCAAAATCTGGAC
The DNA here is from genome assembly GCF_030020395.1 of Manis pentadactyla. Classification (NCBI taxonomy): domain Eukaryota; kingdom Metazoa; phylum Chordata; class Mammalia; order Pholidota; family Manidae; genus Manis; species Manis pentadactyla. The sequence continues at coordinate 113,561,136 of NC_080028.1, read as the reverse complement.
ACGGTTTCTCTGGCTTCTCTGCCCAGGACTAGGGCTCACAGTCAGACTGCTGGAGAGGTCTGAGGTCTGATCTGAGGCTAAGGTCCTCTTCCAAGTATTTGTTCCTTTTTTCTTTTTCTTTGCTTCATAGATCACTTTATCTGACTAACTGTTGTGATGATTATGCTCCATCACAGTTTGAATAAGTCCTGATCCAGATGTAAAACAAATTGTATACCACGGGAAGGGATGCAATGCAGGACAGATGAAGAGACAACCAAATAATCCATGGAGAGAGAGAGGAAAAGGGGGAAGGAAGTTACAGCCAGAAGAAATATATAAGCCCTGGAGAAGGCAATGCTGCTAGAGTGCCTAAATTAAACACTTCTAGCTGTGAAACCTGGTTCAGATTTTTCAAATATGCATTGTTAAATCAAGCCTGGAGGGTGAAGAAGTTAAGTAATCAGCATAAGACAGACAAACCAACCAGCTACCTTCAAAAAAGAGATGCCAGAAGGCAGTAAATGCAAGTCAGTTGGTCAATCCAGGGATGGAGATGTCAGGAGAAAGGAAGAGCCGGATTCTTGCTGGCCTTCCCCTAATCCGCTGGCCTTGTGTTTGGGTGAGTTTAGGGGTGAGTAAGGCAGTTGGCAATGTATTATGCAATCTTGACCAAAATGTCACCAACATTGGCTTTCCCCCTTGGGTTAGTCCTGATGCAAGTTCAGGCACCCCTAACCCAGCTGGCTTCTCAACCTCACTGTTAATGCAGGTGAGAAACTGGTTTTGGGTCTCACTTAGCATTCTGGACCATAGCTCCAGGCTGGAGGGGCTTCCCAACTCTGGGCAAGTTCACTCTGGATTCAGTGATACCAAATAACAATGGAATATTGATAAAAGGGTTTATACCAAGTTTTATTCTTATGATGGCAGGTCTAGCATTAGAATCATATCTGCCTCCAACAAGTCTGCATGCAGCAAGCCAGTCTCCATCTCTACCTCTGATCCAGGCTCTGCACTGAGCACTGGGCAGAGCTCTTTATATAACAACAGAGATAATAATGGCTTATTGCCAATATGTGTGCAAGCATGCGCCTGTGCAGTAGGCTGAGTATTACATGGTCACATGTGCACAGTGGGTGAGTAGATTAGGATCAGGTGAGGATCCTGGCCATGTAACTGTGATTTTCCATACATGGAGCAACTCAAGATGAATTTCAACTGGGTCTCAGGCTTGCACTGAGATTTTCTCTTTGATTCCTTGGATGTTACTGAAGCCCTGAGGCTGGAGGTGAGTGGGGTTGAAGAAGTGAAGTTCTCATAGTGTTAGCTGTCTGTTGCCAATACAAGTACCTGGGAGACAATATTAACTACCGGGTAGATGGAATGCATGATCTGGTAGAGTATCTGGTAGCCCAAGTCCTGGTCATCAGAGGCACTGATGGGCAGGGGTCAAAGCACTCAATGTGTGGAACCAGACACAGTCATCAGCCACAATGTTTTGATGAACTCTAGGATCTCCTGGACTATCTGCAGGAAGAATCTGGAAGGTGACTGTGGCCCAGATCACGTGGGAGGGGGGATGAGATTCACCTTGTCCTCTGAATTAAACATAGTGAGTGTCATGGAGGTATAGGGACCAAGGACAGGACGCTCCAGGATGTTCCACTGCGACATGCAGATTATTTTTAGCTAAAAACCATCAGAAAGAAACCAGACCTCCTACCCTCCAAGTGCAAAAAATAACTTAGATAGAGGAACTACTCCAGAAGGAAAGCTATCACCTTACATAGCTATATTATAATGTAAAGTAGGTGTGGTAGACAGGGAGGGATGTGGCTAAGTCTGTTAAAATTCCTCTGTGCCCCCCACCTTGTTTCTTTGTGACCCATCAAACATTTGTTTATCAAACATTTACTCTTTTCATACTTCTGTGAATTACTTCCTTTTTCTTTGAAGTCTCAGACCCCTACCCTCTTCTCAGTTCAGGATGAATGAATACCTCATTCTTTCAGACTATCTTTGGAACCCCAGACTGTCTAGATTAGTTAGCATCCTAACAGAAGTCTCTGGCTTCCCCATAAGTACATAATTAAACTGTTTTTTCCTCCTGTTAATGTGTCTCATGTCAATTTGATTCTTAGACTATCTAGAAGAACCTTGAGGGGTAAAGGAAATTACTTTTTTCCCAAAAGTGGTCCTTATCAGCTTATATATTTAGAAGAGCTCACCAATAAAGGCTGGAGTTTTATTTTTCTGTGAGGATTTTAAGTTACAGATTCAATTTCTTCAATACATAGAACTGTTCACACAAATTTTTATTATATAACTTTGGATAAATTGTCTTTCTTAAGAAAATTTTTTTTGTCATTTATTTCACCTTCTTATGTGTTAATTGCATGGTATTCTCAGTCCAGGCTTCCAGAATTCCAGCCCCCGCTCATCTACCAATGAAGAGTAAATTTGTTATTGACATAAATTCTTTTGAAACTGTTAGGGAAGTTTACTAACTATGAATGATTGATATATTTTCATAATTACCAATATCCTCATAACTCATCAACCATACCAATAATTAAGTAGATTATTTGTCTGTATTTTGTTTTTTAAATATATTTTTTTCTAAATGTACTTTTTCTAAAAGTGATGTTAGTTGAAGTCTCTGAAGTAACTGAAGTGAAAGAAGTAGTAAAAAGTTTGAAAAGATTGAAGAATTTTTTGAACATTACTCCATCCACTGCAATATAGTCACCATTTGGGCTTCTAAACATCTCCTCAGTAAGTCATAAATATGGCATATTCTGGATGTGAGTCATAATAAAAATTTAAATGAGTTTTTCCATGTCTTCATAATGTCAAAGCATCTCTATGTAATGTGAAAAATTCAAGTAACCATCTGGATTTTGTTAATGTACACCTAAAAATTCTAGTGTTTTACTGTTACAGCTAGTTTTTTACTGTTCACATGGCTATATATTTTTAAGTAATTCTGAAGACATGTCAATACAGGTACTGAGACATTAGCAAATATATCTGAATTTGGGGAAATATGGAATTTGTTACAATATAGTTAAACAATGCTTATATAAAATACACAAACTGTTCAATTCTGTAAAAAAGTTATTGGAAATCATGAATTTTTGAAATGGCAGTACTAGACTAAACATTTGGGAATTTGGGCTTTTATTTCTTTATTATGTCTTAGATTGCTTTTACCTATTACCCATACTTACAATTATACCAATATTTTACTTATTTGAAACTAGCCTTAGGAATACTATGTCTTCTTCTTGTCTAAGCAACCAAAGAGTAATTTTTATCAAGTATAAAGAAATAAGGTTTTTACTTTACATCATTCTATAAAGTGATGGAGAAAGCAGGCAAATAAAAATTGTTTGATTTTGTTTGCTGGTTGATCGGTATTTTCACTTTCCAACTTTGTTTTGGGTATCCTTGGAAGGGTACAGGAAGTTACTGGAGGAGTTAGTGAGGGATCAAATGGAGGGCATGCATGCTCAGATGAGGATGGTCTTCCCTAAGTATAAGGTGAGCATTCTGAGATATACATGACATCTTGATGAGTGTCACCAGGGTTTCATACAGCAGATATAAAGTGTTCTCTCTGAAGCCCAGCAGAAGGCTACCCCACTTGTGTATTTTGATGCTTTCCCCCTCTCTCTTCCTGGGTGGGTTCCTGTTGATTCTAAATTGCCATGACACATGCTTTTCTTACTGTCAAATAGCCATTTGATGACCTCTCTAGATCCCAGCCCCTCATTATCCCTAACTTTAAATTTGTAAACAGTGTACCTTCTTATGCCAGTGTGAGTGTGAATTTGTGCCTAAAACCCAAGAAAATAGATCTGTAAGCACTGCAAATACATGACCGGCTTTCCCTGTTGGTATTTCCTTGGTGGTCTGATGGCGGAGGCCTCTGTTTAAATACACTCTAGTATTGAGACTACATCACTCAGGCAATCACTCCTTTGGGTCCTCAGTATTAAATCCATGTACTTCTGATTGGTTAGGGTCAGACCTTACATAGCACAGGCCACTTTGCCCTCTAGGGACAAATCAGTTGAAATGAGCTTCAGTATTAGTGGGAAGAAAAACAACTGCCAAGGTTAGAAAAGGTATCAGGACAATGGAAGGAGGAGCCCAACACAAAGAGTGAATGTTTGGGATTCGTGAAGACGGCTTCCTCTAGCTTCTTCACAGATTTGCCAATGGTTGGTTCCGTAAAAATACATTCATTTTGCAACTGGGATCAATTGGTAAACAGATATTTTGGTTAAAGTGAAAGGTTCTATTATTAATTTTATTAATATTATATTATTAATATATTATAACATACAGCATAAGTAATATATCAGTATTATACATTTTTAATTATTAATAAAATATTATATAATACTATTAATTTTCATGTGAGTTATTTAAATATAGGAAAGAGTTACACCTGCTTTCTGCTGCTATATTGGGAAGGGTTTTCAGTTAATTATCTCTTCTATGTGTATAAAACATTTTTCTAGACACAGAAGATGTATACAGACTGAGATTAAACTACGGGAAAGAGAGAGACAAGACACAGCTTATATCTTGCAAACCCTCTGCATTTTCCATTAAGCTGTTACAGGAGTTTCAGAATTCCTGTGGATCTAATACTAGTACCATGGAACTTTATAGCTGATAAAGACTAATTTACACTCCTCATTTCCCAGGCAAAGAACGAACATCTCCTAAATCCCAGTTCAAAGGTGGTTATGCAGCCATCATCTCCTCCCATATTCATTTTTATTTATCATTGTTGCAGGAATGGAACTGATATCTGTAAATGTTAGGATTAGTTAGCATCCTAACAGAAGTAATTTCTGAAAAATAACTTTAGATGAAAAATTATTTTAATAGTAATATGCTATTTGTTAAAAAACTGAGTAACTGTGTTGCTTAATTTCATGTCATGTGAAGATATTGAAATAACATCAGTATTAAAGTTACAAATTAATATGAAATCTAGTCAAAAGTGTCCCTTGGCTAGGTAGTTATCATAAATAACACACCCCACTTGAAATTTCCATTTTAAAAAAGCATAAACCTCAGCCTTCCAGTGAGAAAGACCAAAAAACAGTCAACCTTCAATTAGAGTTTGACTTATTTGCAATTTAAAGCATGAAACTTAACTGAAAGTCATTCTTTTAAATTCACAGTGTTCTTAATTTTATGACGCTCTCAGTATTGACTATCTTGCAGTTCTGGGATCCTTCTACACATTGGATGAATTACTTTGAACAAAGAGCTGAGTCCTTGAAATGCACGTTGTTGCATTTCACTAAATGAATGTCTGAGTAGATCAAGAAAATAAATTTAAATTTTTCTGGTTTAACAGAGAATATTTTAGTTCTATACAATAGAGAACTAAAAGCCACATAGTCACTTGGAATTTTAGAAGTTATATGAAGTAAAAATTGTCAGGGGGAAATAATATCATATACTATTTAGACTTAGAAGTTTGAAATCATACTTCCATAAAATTTTAGACCTGTAACATTTAACTAATTATAAAAAATTTTACTTCATTGGTTAGAGATACTTTATCTTGAGCCATTTTCTATCCCTTTCCAATTTCAGAAAGTTGGATAATATGGGATCTATAGGAAAAATAAAGTAAATGGAATGAAATAACTATTTAAAAAGTACCTGACCACATTGTTCTTTCAGGTTAGCTGTCTTTTGATCATCATTTCTGATTCCCTTCTAAAACTGTGGAAACATGTTTTAATAACCACAGTTTTGAATCACTTGATCCTACTTTACCTTTTCTTCAAATTGATTGCATTTCTATAATATTATTTGGTCATCCTGGCTGAAACTTTTCCCCTCTTTTGAACAACATATTATGCTGATACGTGGAATATATATTTTATTGTCTGTCATTATTTTGAGTCATATAAAATTGCCACTTGGAATGGCCAAACCATTGAAATGTTGGCAACTTCATATAATTCAAATTAATATATGCTAAACAGTTTGAGCATGCTTTCAAATGTGTGACTCATTTAACTCCCTCATGTACTCATTATATACTAAATTTTATTGTATGTAATTAAATACATACAATTTTCCCATCTAGCTTGTAAACTCTTGAGCAAAAGGACTGTCATTCGTTTTTTTTTTTAAAGAGCACAAAAAATTTTTGTTGAAGCAATGAATGAGCAAATGAAGGTAGTGGTAGGGAAGGGGTAAACACAGTTATTATATTACCAAATCCAGTTGTAACAGGTCTAAGCCTGAGATTCTTCTATAAAACCTAGTTAGAAAAGAGAAAAGCAATATAGAATTTCTTCAACATGTACTAGGTATTTTTTAATCCAGAAGCATATTCATTCATTCATTTGTTCAAGAGTATAGGAGTTTGCACCTATTATATTCTGGACATCATATTACAGGCATCAAAAACCAAAATAATAACATCAAATATTCATGGAGCTCTTACATCCTAGGCACTGTTCTAAATGTTTTACACATTTTAACTCACAAGAAACTTACAAAATATTATCTACAGTTAATAAATGGTGAAAATAAGGCAGAGAAATTAGCTTGTTCAAGACCACACAGCTTGTAAGTGATAGAGGAGGGCTTCGAACAATGCAGTCTAGTTCCAAAGTCTGTTAAATAAATGAGAATTCCTGTAGAGAAGTGAGATTCCTTTAGAGATGGTGAGTTAAAATATTTAATAGATAGATGAAAAAGAAGTACTGTGGAAAGTCTCAGAATGCAGGGCCTCACCTTACCTAATGTAATTAGGGCAGGTTTATGAGTAACGTGTGAGCAGTGCTTAAAAGACACTAGCTGTAAGAGTATTCCTGTTGTAGAAAACAGCATTTGCTAAAGCGCTGAGTCTTGAACTAGTTCGGCTCCACTACTGGGGGGTTAGTAGAATATAGGAGAGATGAGAAAACTGGAAACTGCCTCTGGGATGGGACTGTGAAGGGCTTTGTATCTCAGTCTTGGGAGATGGCATGTAATCCTATGGGGGATGGGCAGGCAGCAAGCTTTGCTTTTTCTTCTTTTTTCTCTGTTTGAATCTACCTTTTAAGTATGTTGGTCCATTAATTTGTTTTTTCTTTAGTTGCTCCCAAATTATATCTCAGCTAGATTTAGTGAGATACCAGTCATTAAAACAATGTTTCAGAAGTTAAAACAATGTATCGAAGTATTAAACCAAGCCTCTGCAAAGTCAACTAGAGAGTGGCCATCTAACTGTTAAAACAAAAATAAACATTCTCAGAGGAAAATAACAGAATGCAGTTTTGTACAGCTTTCACCACCATGTCTAACATGTAATAAAAAGTACTAGGCTTCAAAGAAGCAAAAAAAGATGATTTATTGTCAGGAAGTTTTTTTAAAGCATCCCATAGAAAACCCTTGATATGGCTAAGGTATTGGAAATAGCAGACAAGGGCTTTAAAGGAACTATATTAAATAATGTTCCATGGGCTCAAGAGCAGATTGGAGACAACAAAAGAAAGTATCAGTGAACTTGAATATAAATCGATTGAATTATCCAATCTGAAGATAAAGGAAAACAGTGTAAAGGAAATGAACAGAGTCTCACTGACCTGTGATAAATATGAACTGGTCAACATACATGCAAAAAAGAGAAAGAGAATAGGGCAGAAAATATTTGGAGAAATTTTTCAGCAATTTGATGACTAGTAAGGAGCTCAGTTAACTCCATAGGGTAAGTAGAAAGAAAGTGCACAGGGACACCATAATCAAACTACAAATGAATAGCAAAGACAAAGAGAGTGTCTTAAGTGGCAAGATGGGAGAAAAAAGATATTACATTCAGGAAAGCAGCAGTATGAATTGAATGGATTGAGTTCTCATTAGAAAAAAATGAAGAAAATGGAATGACATCTTTAATGCGCTGAAATAAATCAAAATTCTATGTCCAGCAAAGAAATACTTTAACAGTAAGTATAAAAAGATGTTCTAAAGATAAGTCCAAACTGAGATAGTTCATTCCAGAGATCTGTACTGCCAGGAATGCTGAAGAGTTGAGGTCACACACAGTGACCGGGCACACTATTCTTGCCCCCTGTGTATTCCTGCAATTGCATATCACAGAACCTACGTAAGGTAGGTGCTCAAGAAATAAATTTTCAGACTCCATGTCTGTAATTAATTAACAAATAAAAAATAATCCTGGACCAGTTATCTGAACTATCATTACATCATTCCTCAAATTTTACAATTTTTGTTTTCCTAGTGTGGTTCTGTTTTTCCTGGTATTTGAAGAATTTGACTTACATGAACTCTCCAAAAATTGTATTAAATTTAGGTCAATAATTAAGAGGGAATGGAATTTGAAGCATCTAAACAAATTCTAAATAATGAACAATTTTCCTCGAAAGATTTATGGTTTCATTTAGTACTGCCTGAAGCACCCAAGTAATTGCCATTTGTTTAGAGATGTTATACATTATCATTGTGTAACATATTTAAATATCCCTACCTTTATTTTCTAGACACAATCCAATTTAAAAAGTATTAATGTGCATTATGCTAGGATCTGCTTTAAACTATGACCTACAAGAAAGAATTATGGGAAATACTTTGCAGCTGCGTGCATTTCTGCCAGGACAAAAATTTATTACGGACTTTTATTCTTTATTTTCATTATCTTAATTTCCAAACCTAGATTACAAACTCCCCATAAAAAGAACAGAATTTGATTCTTCTTGGATGCCTCTAATGCAGTGCTTTTTATCTAGGTACCTTTCTACCTGTTTAGCTAATGGTGAATGAAAGAAAAAAGGAGTGAATTTTATAAAAAATGGAATCATTAGTTGGGTATACAATGGTCTCAATTCTAGTTATTCCAAAGTTAGATATTAAAGAAGTTGGATTGTTTGCCATACAATCTAATTATTTATATGTTGTTGACCTCATAGCCCAATGCCATACATATTTCCTCTCTCTCTGGGCTTTTATCCTGTTCTCTCTTCTGCTCCCTGCATTCCACTGAAACTTTACTTGTTACAGTCTCCATGATTTCCTTCTTCCTGAATGCAATGGTTTTTTTCTGTCCTCATCATATCCCAACTCTTAGACCAATAACACTCAACCTGACATCAAAATCCCTTTTTCTCCAGGTTTCCATGGTATCACATTTCCTTATCTTCCTCCTAGTTCATCAGCTTCTATGTATGTAATTTTACTATACATCATTTTGTCATTTGTTGAAATGGCTTATTATTTCTGAAATACATCGGTGATATAACAATATATTTCCTGGTATTAATATATCCTTGAATTCCTATTAATAACTCTATGTGGTTGTAAAAGGGTTAATTAGTTTACTGTGATTTTTAATCAATTCCAAAGTTTTTTATTATACATATTCATAAACAGGTTTGCATAAAGCGAGAAAGAAATCTTTACTCTGTTTTGATCTCAGAAGGATGTTAACTTTGAAAATGATAGAAAAAACTTTCCATTTTTCTAAGCTGTGGTAGTTTACATCAGTTATATCTGCAAATAAAGCCATTAAGAATTCTTTAATAAATTTAATAATGGTTTTCATTTTCTCCATGGGTTTTAAGTTACTCAGAAATTTTTATTTCTGTAGTCAGAATTAGTGATTTTTCAGAAAATTACTTATTTCAATAATATTTTCAAATTAGTAAGTCTTTGAAAAGCAGACTAAAACTAATTCATATTTGCTAATGTATCTCCTGTTTTATGTCTAAAATTATTTTTTTCCTTATAACATTTGTGAGGGAGTTTATACTCTGTTTTACCGCTCCTCTTCCTCATATCCACCCTCCACACACATGCAAAAACAAAAGCAAGTATATCAGAAATCACAGTTTTTGAATTTATTCATGAGTTATGTTTCCGAAATCTTAATAAATTATCAATCTTCTACTTAGATCCCATTTACTTCTATTCTTATACTTTGTGCAAACTACTTTCAGCCCTTCTGTATTCCTTATTTAAATGACTTATTAATTTCTTCTTTCTTTTTAACATAATGCCCTGTTTTTTATGTTTTTAACATAAAGCATGTTATTTTACCTCTGAATGTACACTTGGCAATGTCCTACAAGGTCTCATTGTTTTTCTTCATATCTAAGAATTTTGTTAATGCAGGTTTTATTTTCTATTTGAACATATCATTGCTTTAGGAAATTTTTAAATTAATATTTTAAATTCTGTGTAGAGCTCTATCCTTCTAAGAGACAATATTTCCTACTAATGTCTGATATTTGCCACTCGGAACTCCTCATCCTTCCCTGACCTTGAGCCCAGACGTTTCTCCTGCAGATTCACAAGTCTCATATGCTTTTGTTATACATACATATAGCTTACAGAATTTCCATGCTTCCTAGTTTTGCAGAAAGTAGTTTGCAAATTCCCCGTTGTCCTCCTCCATTCTCCCTGCAGCTTTGTTTGGTTTCTAGGAGACTAATGGGAAGGTAAGTAACTAAGCCATTGATAGAATTTTTGGAGACTGAATTTGTAAAATATTTATACTGACTTAAATCTGCCATGGCAGAAAGGATCTTTTCTCTCTGCTAAAGTCTATGCTCTCTGAATATTTGAATATACTTTTTATAGCATCTCATCACTATTAAAGTTAAGTTAAATTAAACTTTTTCATAATGTATTCGAACTTAAAGTTAATTAATGTTCAGGCATCCTGTGCCTATTCAAAGAATGTGTGATTAACATTTTTAAAAGCTAAATTGCGTTTATACCTGGGGAATTGTACCATGAGTGGTACCTGAGTTACATGGTGTTTTGTAAGATAATAATAAAAAGAGAATGAGTACAAAGAAAAACAGTGAGCTATTTGAATGTCTTCAATATTTAGAAAAACCAAGTAAATCTAGTCTATTTTCTTATCATGGACTTATTAATTATTCATATGACCTAGTGAACTTCTCTTATAAGTTTGATCTGATTAATTTGCATGTATGATACCAAACCTATTTGTATTTTGAACTCCTCTAGCTTTTAAATATAAAATGGAAGGCCATCCAAATAAAACAAAATTGAGGAAGGAAATTAATATCTGTTAATGTAAGTTTAAAAATATCTCTGCATAAGAAGAATACTAACAAGTTTTCAATTTTCATGGTTTTGGTAATAGGCTCTAAATAAATGATCAATACATGATCCGTTCTTATCTAACCTATGTACAAGCCTTCTACGTGTAAGCATATTATTTATCACAGTTGCATAACTTCTCCAGCTAACACAATTGTAAAATTTCTAGTGGTACTTTTATATTAATGAGAACTAACCTATCTAATAATATTATACTGCACGCATATTTCAAACTGTTGTATGTCATTACACCAAGAAGTTGATACCTTTTGCTTGATTAATTTTCAAGTCTTTATTTTGGCTACAATTTTGAACACAGCATATTGTGTGTTTTTTACACTCTTATTTCACAGTTTTAATTCAAACCTTCCATTGTTATTTGATATATATCTTACAGGCTCTGTATGGAATCTGCTTCCAGGAGTAAACTGAATTATTTCTGTCAAAAGAACTACAACAGCATTGTGATTATTATATTAATAATTTCGATGATACCTGCATTAACGCATTTTTCACCTCCCGCTTTACAAACCTGTTTCCTCATAACAACTTAATTGTGATATCTACAAAGTTTGATCCTTCTCTTCTTTCAGGTCTTAAATGTTATCTTCTTAACAAGGACTTTCCTGGCCATCCTATTTAAAAATGTATCTCCAATGTTCCCTACCCCCAGTCTGATTTATTTCACTCTATAGCATTTATCATCCTCTGATATTTTATGTTTCGCTTATTTATTTGTTATGATCTGCCTCCCCTCGCTAGACTTTAAGCTTTATGATGTCAGGGATGTTATATGCCCTTGTTTATACTTCAGGCATTGCTACTAGAATAGTCCTGCAATGTAGGTGGGTTCTTTATAAATATTTGTTGAATAGACAAAAACAAACGCTAGCATACTACAAGCATTATAAGAAGATATATAGAAAAGTGTCATGTGTATTATAGGAAGTAATGGAGAATGGTTTTTGATCATAACATTTTTATTACAGTACGCAGTATGGCATTCAATATTCTTGGTAAGATTTGCCAACAAAAGTTGGTTTGTATGAGCTTCTGTGCTTCCTCATCACATGTATACAGCAGTATAGAATCATGATATTTGGCAGAATCTGAGATAGAAAATAAGAATGAAGTGCTCAGTACTCTGGATTCATATTTACTGTGAAGATATTAGATGACGTGCTAAGCATGTACTCTGAGGGATGGAAATGTTGTAGAAGCTAGGAAACGGAATTAGATATGCTGGTGACAGACTGCCTCTCCCTTACCCCTTAGATGCTGTCTCTCATTCAGTCATCCTCATTGGGACTTGCTTCTCGCTGCCAAGAATACTCTGCTTGAAAACTGTAAGACAGTTCTGTCTCTATTGAGTTTATCCTATCTTTGGCATGCCTAGTACTCTGGGAAACAAAGACCCCCCAGCACGGATGGTTCCTCCACTATTTAAGGCATTCCGCAGTGTCTAATGAAACAGTGTTCTATAACTGCGTAGACCAAAACAGCTGGGATCATAGCTCATTAATGGCACTATGGCCTGAGACAGGATGAAGAAAGTAGCAATATGCCAGGTGGAGATAAATCTCTTAGCGGGCTGATTACATCAAATTGCTTCCAGTATAATCATCTGGGACACATTTACCAAATTGGCATTTCAAATGATTATAAGGAAGTTGAATTAATTACCTAGTTGTATGGCTTAATAGTATGTGTTTAGTATGTGTTCAAAGTAGGCTTTTAATGAAAATGTTGTTATATATGGAGGATAAAAATAGAACTAATAAAATCATAGCTGATTTTTTTTCTTTATAATGACAGACTTATCTTTACATTATGACTCTGGAATATTTTCCTAGTCATAAACTCTTTTAGTGATCAATTAAAGTTTTTGATTAGCCTAAAATCTGTACTGAAGCATCAGCTAAGAAACTTAGGGAAAATAGACTGTAACACTCACATTCAGCACCTCAATTTCCTTGAAAGTTAATCAAAATTAGATTACAGCTCATTTTTAAATTTCCCTCGTTGTCTATTGTTATGTGCCTGCCTGCTCCTGGGTCACATTTCGGCTGTGCTGCGTCCTGCATACATTCCTTTTGATTAAGAGGCTTTATTGGTTGGTTGTGATGAGGTTTTGAGATTTTACACAGTCCCTTGATCCCATGGAGTTCACTATTTTGCCATTTTCACATTTCCTTACGTAGAGAAAATGAAACATGGGGGAGACTGGGGCATAGTATCCATCATTTTTCTACACTTTGAAACTGATGATGACAAGTGGTAATAAAAATGCATTTTAAATTGTAGTGTAGTGACACTGAAATGAATGTAAATGGTGAGTTCTGTGACTGTCTTCCTCTTCTATTAAATATAATGTTGAGTACTACTGTCTTGATACCATAACAACAATTTTTCATGCTTTTTTTTAAACTTCTCAGAACCAAATGATTCCTTTTCTTAAGGACTTTAAGATTCTGACAATACCAAAATCAGAAGTATAGGAGTTGCTGGAAGCTTTTCTTCATCACTTCAAAATAATTCGATCATGATGGACAGTGACTAATGGGGTATGTGGGGAGGACTTGGTGAAGGGGGGAGTCTAGTAAACATAATGTTCCTCATGTAATTGCAGATTAATGATACCAAAATTATATATATGTATATATATATATATATATATATACATACATATAAAATAATTTGATCAGAGAAGCCTCTAAAATTTCATTCTTGAAACAGTAAAAAAATCCTCCAAACTATTAATACTGGTTCTCTCAGGAAGGACTAAGACGTTTTTTTTTGACTTGTTAAAACCAGAAATACTATTTTTTGAAATGTAAAATATTTAACAACATAAATTTGATTCCAAAAAAATTAACTCTCACTTCAAGGAACTTAGCAAGCCCTTAGTTTTTATTGATTGTATTGATGACAACCCACAAATTCAGTTGCCATTAACATGAAAATGCACTTATTCCACTGTTATTCCTTGGGTGTTTTTGACTGGATAATTGACTTCTTTATCTTACCGCCCATTATCCTACCACCCATTATCCTACTGCTCATCTTATTTGGGAAGAATTCCCTTGATTTGAGTGATAAGAGAGTTCTGTCTTCTCCTACACAAGTTGAAGGAACCAGAGATCACCTCTCCCTGACCCCTTGGCATGCCCACTCATGACGCTGGACCAGTGAAATTGTTTAGCTTTGGTCTTGAATCTGCAAAGATGCAGGTGTACTTGCTGACTTTAGAGTAGCAGTTTTGAGAATCTTGCAAAGGTGCCACACGTTGTGTCCTGAGCATGAACTCGACTGTATTCCCTGGTTTCTCACCTCTTAGTGCCTGCTTTTTTCCTGAGACTGTTTCCCCAGCTTTCCAATACAGTCTTGAATGAATCATAATCTACTGAGGACAACAATTTCTTCTCAAGTTCTCCAGAGTTGGTGGTGTTGCTTGTAAGAAAAACTCTGGTGAAGAAATTGGTATATGGGAACAGACTGTAGACAGTAGATGTTCTAGAGAAATGAAGATTCTTGGATTGCTTATGGCATCAAGAGTGCTGAGGGGTAGTAACAATCTCCCTGTTACTCTCAACAGGGGGAAATCTGGCAAGGAAGGTCTACAAGAAGTGAGGAACTCAAGACTGTAGGGTGGGAATGACTGCTTGTAATTGTACTGGACAGAATAAAGAAACCGAAAGAGAATAAAATCTTTGCTGTCCATTATGGTAGCCACTAGCCCCATATGGCTGTATAAATTCTGGATATTAAAGACTGAGTGCTTAAAATATGTACAACATCTCATTATTAATTTTTATATTTACATATGCTAAAATATAATATTTTAGGTATATTGGGTTAAATAAAACACAAAAATTAATTTTATCTGTTCATTTTTACTCTTTAAAATATGGCTACTAGAAAACTTGAAATTATGTAAAACTTGCCTGTCTCATTCACAATTATGACACTTGTTGAGAAAGAGTGAGGACACAGCAAAGATGGTTATATGGTAACATTCTGGAGGACTTGAACTACCCTATTCTCCAAGTCTGCTAACTCTCTTGCCAAATCAACTCCTCATTCACTTAAAACACGGTAACTCCCGTGCAGGAGAGTGTTGGGCAGACGAGCCAGCTTCACACTCACCACTCCATCTTTCACAGTGTCCAGGCCGCCATGAGAACCATATATCAACATAGGTCCTACACACTCAAAGAATTTCAGGCCTTTGATAATTATGTCTCTCACTGTGTGGGAACATGAGTGAAAACAGACTCTTAAGGGTGCTCTACACAACAGGGAGTAACATAATTTGACATTGGGATGAGGGTGTCAATATGAGCACAATTCCCAGAGACTCCTGATCAGTGTGTTAGTTCAGGCAGCTGACCTGACTCTAATGAATTTGCTTCCCCAAAGTTGCTTGTGACCCTCATAACTTGCCTAGACCTTTCAGGGGTTGGTACACTGAGCCTAGTTAATTCCTATTATGCCACATTGTCACTGCAGTCTGCCTGTAGGATGGGAATTTATTACGGTCAGAAAGCCAGTGAAGTTCCATCCAAAGTCTGCCTTATGGTTGACCCAGTTGAAACCTAATTCATCCTGATTCTATTTCAGATTTCCTGAAATTATTCTGCAAATTTCATTTATCCTGAAGTTAAGCCAGAGTCTGTTTTTATTGCTCTCTCTTGCTGATGTAGATTTATGGAACTTGGTACTGCCCTCCACTAATTAGAAAAGGGTTCCAATGTTGATAAAAATACAACTTTTAATTTCAGCTTTGGAACTAAATTGCCATCTTGAACCTTCAAACATCAAGATATCTGCAAAACTCTGCCTTACATGTATGTACCTTTCTTTCTTCTGGTTAATTCCATTTTCTTTTAAACTAAGAGAATAAAAGTTTCCACCTGCAGGAAATAAATCGAGAATTCTCCTTGAGAAACAAGAGTCCTATAAAAACCCACTATCCACAAAATAGAAAGTAGATTTTCTTTTAGGCTAGCATTCTCATTTTCTTTGCCACTTTAGTTTAATTTAGGTCCTGGGCATGAGTTTATATTCACAGAGGTATTTATAGAGAAAAGAAGAAAAGAGAGAAGTTTAAATTTGAAATTTCTCCAATGCTTTCAAGATATCAGGGCTCTCTCCAAGGAGCATGAATACATTTCCCTCATGATGACAGATTCCTGAACATGGTCACCTGATAGCTGAGTGCCAAGCTCCAGAGCAAGTGGACTAAGTCATTATTTATATTGTCACTTACGTGGGAAAAGTCACGTGATCACCTAAACCTCAACCCTCCTGTCTGTGAAATGTGGGCAATAATACGATTCTGCTGCGGATTGGATGAGATACATTTGTGAAGTGCTTGATACGGTGCCTGGCCAATATCTGATCAATAAATGTTAGCTGTTAACATAGCCATCATCATTATTTTTAACAAACAACCAAAACCAGAGTAGCAGTAGAAGTTGGGGCCCAAGGGAGATAAGGAAAGGAACATATTCATGCCCTGCAAGCAACCTTTGAAAACATTTTATTTTCTATAAAATATATGCTTACCTACATTATTCATTTTACCCACTTTTGTTGACTGTGAATCTTTGGATTAGTCTTTATTTATTGTATTAAAAGCAGCACACTTCAGTGTTTACAAAGTCAAAATACCTGATATAAATACAGTCTCTACTGCAGTGTAAACTGTGCCATGTCAGGCAAGTTACCTCTCTAAGCCTCTGTTGTTACAACTTTAAAACAGTGCCTACCTCATAGAGGTATTGTGAGAATTAAATGAAATAAGATATGTAATGATCTCAGAACAGAGCCTAGCACAAGGTAAGCATACAAGAAATGTTAGCTAAATACAATGACCTTACAGAGTACCATAGATTATTTATAGTCTTTCTCCAAAATCAAGTGTTCTCTTACTTCTGATCAATCAGGAAGAAATTTAATACAGTGAACTAGTGACTTAGAAATAACACGGAAGGACTGGAGAAGCAGCGATTGAGGAAAGCACTATTACTCAGTTTTATCACCAGCCAGAAGAGGATTAGGAAGTTTCTAGAATCACAGTAAGCCTCCACTAATGATCTCAGCTCACCAAGGCTGAACAATTTTCAGGGGAGCTGGAGGAGCTACAAAGCATCCCCTTTGTTGAAGCCTATGAGGACTCCTGGCTGGATGAAGAATAATGGTTTCTGCTTCTTTCAAACTCTGTGGCCTCTGCTTGGTGGAGTTTAAACCTGAAACCTGCTTCAGGGGATTCTGGAAAATGTATTTCCTAGACTCCTGTCACTGCGATATGAGGACAGCAAGAAAAAACCAACAACAATAAAGGTCTATGCTGGCTGCTAGCAAAAAGAAATATGTAACACAGTCATTCCTTTGGCCATTCAGCATCCATATAGACCCTTCTATCTCTTTTAAATTTATAAACAACAGAAGTAACAACACTATTAAATCTAACACATTGCAATTATTTCTTATTCAAATACAGGTGTGTTCACTCTGTCCTATAAAGGGAATATCTCAAATATCTTATTTTATCCAAACCAAGGTGATGTCATTTACCTTTCTAGTTTGGTCATAACACTTTCTTGATAAACTTTAACCTAAGCAGTAAATTATAAAGTTATCCACCACCAAATAAAATAGTAGGAGAAACAAAAAAATTATATACTTAATAAACGCAAATATATTAATAGCAAAATGTATGGATACAATCATGATTTCTGCACCTGGATGGAAGCCAATAGTGAAATTAATAACTTCCTTTTTCTACGTCACCTTTGTCCTCACTTGGCATTTCAGCTGCTTATAGCTCTTTATAGCACATAGTGTGGCTCCCTAAACCTTTAGTGGCCCCAACTGCACTTGGCTGCTGTGGTCCCCTCCCTGATATCTCCTACCACCCAAGGGAGGAGAACAGATTCCCAGAGAATCCCTTCTATTTCCCTTAATAGTGAAAACCATTCACTCTAAACCATTCAGTGAACCCCTTTGTTGCCTGTTGGTTCACTGGCAATATGAACTTCTGGGTTCATAGAAATTTCATTTTTTCATTGATGGGATTTGGTACATTAGGAATGACATGAGCACCTTGTACTTATTCCCTTAGTTCTAGACCCATGAGTCCTCGTTATACTTCTAGCTGGTAAGAACAATGAATCCCATGGATATTAGTTTATTTCCTCTCTTTACAACACAGTAAACATTTCTTGGTCAGAAACAATGTTCGAGATCCTATGGCAGGAAGTCCAAGGTTGATACTGTGGGCAAAAGTTTATGGGACTAGCAAGGAAAACCCATATCCACAGCGTCTATTCCACAAGCCCGATTTGCTGCCCTTCATGAAATATAGGAGTTCAGAGTATCACCTTGCCTCCAGATGACTGGCTGGTCCTAGGGAACAGTGTTGTCCTGGGCTCAGCTTTCATCTCAGCCCTTGATAGTGGGTACTCGGCAATGCTGGTCCCCAGCCAGATTAGCCAGGAAGAAGGCCTCGTTCCTTTTCTGCTGATCTCCCATTTACCTCCTCCTCTGGCTCCCTGGTCACTAATGCTCCAGACGTGTTGTTCTCTTTTCATCACTATTCAGTCTATTGAAATCATCTATTAATTGGTATATATTAATTATCTGGTCACCTCTATTACCAAAGAAGTGAAGCACTAAATACGCCGCTCAAGACTCCACCGACTCTGAAGATTTCTCCTACCATTGTCTTCCAGGACCCCAAAGGGGTGGAATTGTTTTGCTATAGTTGTATAGTTCTGACTAGTTTGCAAATCTTTTTTTTTCTGGATTAAAATTCTTCTTTTTTATACACTTGATTATAAGAAACTCTTGAGGCCATAGGTATAGGCCAGGGGAGAGTTGGCAATGCTTGTTGCCAGAAGAACCTAATGGGCCTTCTCAGTGGCAGGGGAGTGCAGGGCATAGCAGCTTATTTTTCACTTTGTTATTCATGTGTTTTAACACGGCACAGGCCACTGGCACTGTGGAAACTCTGCTGAGGTACCAGGCCCTGGAATTTTCATGGAGATTACGTCCCAACTTCTGGCACATAATGTGTCCCACCAAGGCATGTAGGATATTTGTTGATTCTCACCAACCAGATCCAAAGAGTTGTAGTAAACCCAAAACCCTACGGGTTGGAGAAGAGATCAGGATACCTGTGGAGAATTCCTGCAGACAGGTAGACAGTTAGAAGAACCCTGATAGGTTAAAGAAAACTGCTACCAGTAATGTTTCAATGGGTTTAACTTCAAAGACTGGCTATCGGTTTTTCATTTGTGTAAAATAATGCTTTAGGAAAACTTAAAATTGATTGGAAAGGGGGGGTGTGGCGGAAAATGGCGGCGTGAGTAGAGCAGCGGAAATCTCCTCCCAAAACAACATATATCTATGAAAATATAACAAAGACAACCCTTCCTAGAATAAAGACCAGAGGACACAGGACAATATCCAGACCACATCCACACCTGAGAGAACCCAGCGCCTCGCGAAGGGGGTAAGATACAAGCCCCGGCCCCGCGGGAGCCGAGCGCCCCTCCCCCCAGATCCCGGTGGGAGAAGAGCAGGCAGAGCGGGAGGGAGACGGAGCCCAGGGCTACCGAACACCAAGCCCCAGCCATCCGGGCCAGAGTGTAGGGCCCTCCATACTGGGAAAACAGGGCAGCAAGAACAGTGAGCAGGCACTGGAGGCTGGGCGACAGAGGACATAAGAAAAGCGCGCGACCATTTTTTTTTTTTTTGCTTTTTTGCTGCTTTGTTTTGGCGAGCGCTGTTTGGAAGTCTTAAAGGGACAGGGACCCCAATATTAGGGAAACAGGGCAGAAAGACCGGTGAGCAGAGGCCTGAGGCTGGCACCGCAGAATAAAGAAAAACGAAAGACCACCTTTTTTTTTTTTTAAATAAAAATTTTTTTTTTTTTTTTAATTAAAAAAATTTTTTTTCTTGTTTTTTTTTGTGGTCGTTGTTTTGTTTTGGCGGGTGCTTTTTGGAAGTCTTAAAGGGGCAGGGCGGGCCACTTAATCCAGAGGTAGGGAATCCGGGACCTCTGGGCACCCTAACCCCTGGGCTGCAGGGAGCAGGGAGGCCCCTTATGGAGATAAATAGCCTCCCAGCAGCTCCTGCTCCAACGCGACTCCACCATTTTGGAGTAGCTGCCCGAGCCAGGCCACGCCCACAGCAACAGCGGAGATTAACTCCATAGCAGCCTGGCAGGAAGCAGAAACCCTGTCTGCGCGCAGCTGCGCAGCACAAGCCACTAGAGGCCGCTGTTCTCCCAGGAGAGGAGGGCCACAAACCAACAAGAAAGGAAGTCCTTCCAGCCGTCACTCGTCCCAGTTCTGCAGACTATTCCTATCACCATGAAAAGGCAAAGCTACAGGCAGACAAAGATCACAGAGACAACACCAGAGAAGGAGACAGACCTAACCAGTCTTCCTGACAAAGAATTCAAAATAAGAATCATAAACATGCTGACAGAGATGCAGAGAAATACGCAAGAAAAATGGGATGAAGTCCGGAAAGAGATCACAGATGCCAGAAAGGAGATCGCAGAAATGAAACAAACTCTGGAAGGGTTTATAAGCAGAATGGATAGAATGCAAGAGGCCATTGATGGAATTGAAATCAGAGAACAGGAACGCATGGAAGCTGACATAGAGAGAGACAAAAGGATCTCCAGGAATGAAACAATATTAAGAGAACTGTGTGACCAATCTAAAAGGAGCAATATCCGTATTATAGGGGTCCCAGAAGAAGAAGAGAGAGGCAAAGAGATGGAAAGTATCTTAGAAGAAATAATTGCTGAAAACTTCCCCACACTGGGGGAGGAAGTAATCAAACAGACCACGGAAATACACAGAACCCCCAAAAGAAAGGATCCAAGAAGGGCAACACCAAGACACATAATAATTAAAATGGCAAAGATCAAGGACAAGGAAAGAGTGTTAAAGGCAGCTAGAGAGAAAAAGGTCACCTATAAAGGGAAACCCATCAGGCTAACATCAGATTTCTCAACAGAAACCCTACAGGCCAGAAGAGAATGGCATGATATATTTAATACAATGAAACAGAAGGGCCTTGAACCAAGGATACTGTATCCAGCACGACTATCATTCAAATATGACGGTGGGATTAAACAATTCCCAGACAAACAAAAGCTGAGGGAATTTGCTTTCCACAAACCACCTCTACAGAACATCTTACAGGGACTGCTCTAGATGGGAGCACTCCTAGAAAGAGCACAGCACAAAACACCCAACATATGAAGAATCGAGGAGGAGGAACAAGAAGGGAGAGAAGAAAAGAATCTACAGACAGTGTATATAACAGCTCAATAAGCGAGCTAAGTTAGGCAGTAAGATACTAAAGAGGCTAACCTTGAACCTTTGGTAACCACGAATTTAAAGCCTGCAATGGCAATAAGTACATATCTTTCAATAGTCACCCTAAATGTTAATGGGTTGAATGCACCAATCAAAAGACACAGAGTAACAGAATGGATAAAAAAGCAAGACCCATCTATATGCTGCTTACAAGAAACTCACCTCAAACCCAAAGACATGTAGAGACTAAAAGTCAAGGGATGGAAAAACATATTTCAAGCCAACAACAGTGAGAAGAAAGCAGGGGTTGCAGTACTAATATCAGACAAAATAGACTTCAAAACAAAGAAAGTAACAAGAGATAAAGAAGGACACTACATAATGATAAAGGGCTCAGTCAAACAAGAGGATATAACCATTCTAAATATATATGCACCCAACACAGGAGCACCAGCATATGTGAAACAAATACTAACAGAACTAAAGGGGGATATAGACTGCAATGCATTCATTCTAGGAGACTTCAACACACCACTCACCCCAAAGGATAGATCCACTGGGCAGAAAATAAGTAAGGACACGGAAGCACTGAACAACACACTAGAGCAGATGGACCTAATAGACATCTATAGAACTCTACATCCAACAGCAGCGGGATATATATTCTTCTCAAGTGCACATGGAACATTCTCCAGAATAGACCACATACTAGGCCACAAAAAGAGCCTCAGAAAATTCCAAAAGATTGAAATCCTACCAACCAACTTTTCAGACTACAAAGGCATAAAACTAGAAATAAACTGTACAAAGAAAGCAAAGAGGCTCACGAACACATGGAGGCTTAACAACATGCTCCTAAATAATCAATGGATCAATGACCAAATCAAAATGGAGATCCAGCAATATATGGAAACAAATGACAACAACAACACTAAGCCCCAACTTCTGTGGGACACAGCAAAAGCAGTCTTAAGAGGAAAGTATATAGCAATCCAAGCATATTTAAAAAAGGAAGAGCAATCCCAAATGAATGGTCTAATGTCACAATTATCGAAATTGGAAAAAGAAGAACAGATGAGGCCTAAGGTCAGCAGAAGGAGGGACATAATAAAGATCAGAGAAGAAATAAATAAAATTGAGAAGAATAAAACAATAGCAAAAATCAATGAAACCAAGAGCTGGTTCTTCGAGAAAATAAACAAAATAGATAAGCCTCTAGACAGACTTATTAAGAAGAAAAGAGAGTCAACACAAATCAACAGTATCAGAAACGAGAAAGGAAAAATCACGACGGACCCCACGGAAATGCAAAGAATTATTGGAGAATACTATGAAAACCTATATGCTAACAAGCTGGGAAACCTAGGAGAAATGGACAACTTCCTAGAAAAATATAACCTTCCAAGATTGACCCAGGAAGAAACAGAAAATCTAAACAGACCAATTACCAGCAATGAAATTGAAGAGGTAATCAAAAAACTACCAAAGAACAAAACCCCCGGGCCAGATGGATTTACCTCGGAATTTTATCAGACATACAGGGAAGACATAATACCCATTCTCCTTAAAGTCTTCCAAAAAATAGAGGAGGAGGGGATACTCCCAAACTCATTCTATGAAGCTAACATCACCCTAATACCAAAACCAGGCAAAGACCCCACCAAAAAAGAAAACTACAGACCAATATCCCTGATGAACGTAGATGCAAAAATACTCAACAAAATATTAGCAAACCGAATTCAAAAATACATCAAAAGGATCATACACCATGACCAAGTGGGATTCATTCCAGGGATGCAAGGATGGTACAACATTCGAAAGTCCATCAACATCATCCACCACATCAACAAAAAGAAAGACAAAAACCACATGATCATCTCAATAGATGCTGAAAAAGCATTTGACAAAGTTCAACATCCATTCATGTTAAAAACTCTCAGCAAAATGGGAATAGAGGGCAAGTACCTCAACATAATAAAGGCCATCTATGATAAACCCACAGCCAACATTATATTGAACAGCGAGAAGCTGAAAGCATTTCCTCTGAGATCGGGAACTAGACAGGGATGCCCACTCTCTCCACTGTTATTTAACATAGTACTGGAGGTCCTAGCCACGGCAATCAGACAAAATAAAGAAATACAAGGAATCCAGATTGGTAAAGAAGAAGTTAAACTGTCACTATTTGCAGATGACATGATACTGTACATAAAAAACCCTAAAGACTCCACCCCAAAACTACTAGAACTGATATCGGAATACAGCAAAGTTGCAGGATACAAAATCAACACACAGAAATCTGTGGCTTTCCTATATACTAACAATGAACCAACAGAGAGAGAAATCAGGAAAACAACTCCATTCACAATTGCATCAAAAAAAATAAAATACCTAGGAATAAACCTAACCAAAGAAGTGAAAGACTTATACTCTGAAAACTACAAGTCACTCTTAAGAGAAATTAAAGGGGACACTAACAGATGGAAACTCATCCCATGCTCGTGGCTAGGAAGAATTAATATCGTTAAAATGGCCATCCTGCCCAAAGCAATATACAGATTTGATGCAATCCCTATGAAACTACCAGCAACATTCTTCAATGAACTGGAACAAATAATTCAAAAATTCATATGGAAACACCAAAGACCCCGAATAGCCAAAGCAATCCTGAGAAAGAAGAATAAAGTAGGGGGGATCTCACTCCCCAACTTCAAGCTCTACTATAAAGCCATAGTAATCAAGACAATTTGGTACTGGCACAAGAGCAGAGCCACAGACCAATGGAACAGACTAGAGAATCCAGACATTAACCCAGACATATATGGTCAATTAATATTTGATAAAGGAGCCATGGACATACAATGGCGAAATGACAGTCTCTTCAACAGGTGGTGCTGGCAAAACTGGACAGCTACATGTAGGAGAATGAAACTGGACCATTGTCTAACCCCATATACAAAAGTAAACTCAAAATGGATCAAAGACCTGAATGTAAGCCATGAAACCATTAAACTCCTGGAAGAAAACATAGGCGAAAACCTCTTAGACATAAACATGAGTGACCTCTTCTTGAACATATCTCCCCGGGCAAGGAAAACAACAGCAAAAATGAGTAAGTGGGACTATATTAAGCTGAAAAGCTTCTGTACAGCAAAAGACACCATCAATAGAACAAGAAGGATCCCTACAGTATGGGAGAATATATTTGAAAATGACACATCCGATAAAGGCTTGACGTCCAGAATATATAAGGAGCTCTCACGCCTCAACAAACAAAAAACAAATAACCCAATTAAAAAATGGGCAGAGGAACTGAAGAGACAGTTCTCCAAAAAAGAAATACAGATGGCCAACAGACACATGAAAAGATGCTCCACATCGCTAATTATCAGAGAAATGCAAATTAAAACTACAATGAGGTATCACCTCACACCAGTAAGGATGGCTGCCATCCAAAAGACAAACAACAACAAATGTTGGCGAGGCTGTGGAGAAAGGGGAACCCTCCTACACTGCTGGTGGGAATGTAAGTTAGTTCAACCATTGTGGAAAGCAGTATGGAGGTACATCAAAATGCTCAAAACAGACTTACCATTTGACCCAGGAATTGCACTCCTAGGAATTTACCCTAAGAATGCAGCAATCAAGTTTGAGAAAGACAGATGCACCCCTATGTTTATTGCAGCACTATTTACAATAGCCAAGAATTGGAAGCAACCTAAATGTCCATCAATAGATGAATGGATAAAGAAGATGTGGTACATATACACAATGGAATACTACTCAGCTATAAGAAAAGGGCAAATCCAATCATTTGCAGCAACATGGATGGAGCTGGAGGGTATTATGCTCAGTGAAACAAGCCAAGCGGAGAAAGAGAAATACCAAATGATTTCACTTATCTGTGGAATATAAGAACAAAGGAAAAACTGAAGGAACAAAACAGCAGCAGAATCACAGAACTCAAGAATGGACTAACAGGTACCAAAGGGAAAGGGACTGGGGAGGATGGGTGGGTAGGGAGGGATAAGGGGGGGAGAAGTAGGGGGATATTAAGATTAACATGCATGGGGGGGTAGGAGAAAAGGGAGGGCTGTACAACACAGAGAAGGCAAGTAGTGATTCTACAACATTTTGCTATGCTGATGGACAGTGACTGTAAAGGGGTTTATAGGGGAGACCTGTTATAGGGGAGAGCCTAGTAAACGTAATATTCGTCATGTAAGTGTAGATTAGTGATAGCAAAAAAAAAAAAAAAAAAAAAAAAAAAAAAAAAAGTGCAGTTCCTGTGTGGTAACCTCCAACGAGTTCTACACAAGGGTATAAAGGGCATATAAAAGTGTAGGCAAAGGGTCTGTTTGTGTTTATACAGAGGATCAAAGCCTAATTGGGCTACCCCGAAAATGAACTAAGATACGATATGAAAAAGAACTTCCAACATCTGCACCCTCTGGAAGACTCATGCCAGAAGATGATCATCAAAAAACCCCAACAAAGATCCACGCACTGCTACAGCTGTAGATGCACTCATCCCACCAGTTCCTGGACCTGCCATGGGAATGAGGAAGGAGATATCTAAGCTGGCCTGTGCATACAGTAAAACAACAAAATTGGACTGGATCTATACTGTTGGAACTCAACCAAGAATTTGGAGAAGTGCAAATTGTAGCGCTCCAAAGTCTTACAACTACAAACTATTTATTGTTAAAAGAACATATGGCATGTGAACAGTCCCCAGGAATGGGTTGTTTTAATTTGTCTGATTTCTCTCAGACTGTTCAAGTTCATTTGGACAATATCCACCATATCATAGATAAGTTTTCACAAATGCCTAAGGTGCCTAACTGGTTTTCTTGGTTTCACTGCAGATGGCTGGTAATTACAGATATGCTTTGGTTATGTAACTATACTCCTATTATGTTAATGTGTGTGTGCAATTTAAGTAGAAGCTTAAAACCTATACATGCTGAAGTTACTCTACAAGAAGATATATCAAAGAAATAATCAATCTTCCCATGTTTTCTTCCGCCTGCTACTTCTATAGCTTTTCTTCTTCCTTCCTAATTACAACCCTTAAATAGAATTCGTGCCTCATATCAAATTTACCGAGTATCATAATTCTTCCAAGTGGTAAAGATACCTCAAGACAAATGCTGGGCATAGAAGCCACAGGGCATAAATATGCAAAGAAGTAAAAAGCTAACTTTTTCAAACAATAAGGCTTCTCTCTCACTTACCAACTTCACATTTCCCTGTTTGGCCCCGGAAGATGACTGGTTAGCCAGAGACGGGTAAGATTCCTCAAGGGAGGAACAACCTAAGACAGGCACAGTCGCAGGGGGGCCATCAGGTGAGAAATTGGGGATCAACAGAGGTGAGGCTTAGAACCTCACCCCCCCGTTCTGAGAGAAATCTTCTGCATACGTGGATGTTTTATTGCCCTGGTCTAGCTTGGATTAACACATAGTCTACAGGCACACACCTGATCATCTACATGTGCTCTCTTACAACACTAAACTATGTTTTCTACCTTTATCTTGTATCTTCCTACCACTTCAGCATTTTATTAAAAATAATAATAATAAAGAGAGAAATGTGGTATCCACATATAAATCAAGTATAAAAACCAAATGAGTATTCATATTTGAACTGACTGTTTATAGTTCATAATGCATGAGCAAAACCGAAAGTTTCTGTGATGACTGCCCTTGTACTGTTCACTATGTAACTTATTCATTATGTAAGAATTTGTTCTACATGTAAAAACTTGTTTGTTATGCCTCAGAAGATTGGAGACTGACAAAAATTAGGCTTGGGGTGGAATAATGATTGTGCATTGAGCATTGACTCCCCTATACAGAATTTTATTGTCGTTAACAACCATTTGATCAATAAATATGAGAGATGCCCTCACAAAAAAAAAAAAAAAAAAAAGGACAGACTTCCAATGGTAAAATAAATTAGTAACCGGGATGTAATGTATAGCATAAGGAATATAGTCAAGATATTGTAACAGCCTGGTAGGGTGATAGCTGGAACCTAGAATTATGTATATAAATGTTCTACCACTGTGTTGTACACTTGAAACTCATGTAATGTAATACTGTGTGTCAACTACCCTTCAATAAAAAATAATTATTAAAAAAAAAAAAAATTGATTGGAAAGGACAATATTTTCATATCTAGTAAGCATATTTATAAAACAATGCAGATAAATAAGAGTGATATCTAAGAATAGGAACATTATGTAAAAAGAACAAGTCGTTGTGTAAAATGGAGGAAGTGGCAAGAAAGGATCACAGGGTAAAAGAAATAAAAATTTAAAAATAAATTTTAGAGAGAGAAGGAAAATAGGCAGGAATACAGAGAACACAAGGGAGAAAAAAGCACTGATTACACATAGAACACTAGGGTTACCGTTCTTGAGCTATTCTCTCTACCATCATTACTTTTCTTCTTCAATTAGCAGTTAGGAAAGGGAAAAATAACCCCAGTGGTGAAAGCATTTATGACTGCAAGATAAGAAAAATAACTTTAGTACATTGCTGACGCCAGTACTATCATAGATTTTATTTGAAATTTAAATGTGCCCAATGTTCATCCTGCTGTAGAAATTTAAAACTCAAATATGCCGATTCATTATTTGTTTGTTTCTTAGTTGCCACTGTTGTGGAAAAAAAACAAGTTCTTCTTTTGAATAATTCAATATCATTCTGTCCTGGTAGAGGTCACTGTCATGCTACTGTTATAAATTAGAACAACATTACTAGCTCAAGACATAATTTTCTTTGCCTCAGCTGAAATATAATATATATAAAAACTTATGTTTTCCCCCAAAGTTCTCCCAAGTTAATGTTGCCGGTTGGTTCACTGGCATTATCAACATCTGGGTTTATAGAAATTTCATTTTATATTAACCATTATTTTATAGTTTTTTAGTTTTATGAATTTCACATTTTATCACCCATATTTTATGGGGATGTACATCTAACATACTTTTAGAAATCAGAATATATTTCCAGATTCCTTAATTTCACTGAGTCTAAGAATTAGCACTGCACATTCTTAATATTGCAATGCTGGATGGAATTGAGAGAGAAGCATCCTTAAAAGTAGGTAATAAGCATCCACCATGTATTAGCATTGACACAATGTTGGCTATAGTACAAAGCATAAATGCTTATTGCTGTCTGGTAATTTATAATTAATTCATAAACTAGGCCAAATTCCTCATTTTATAAAACTGTAAATAAAAATTTTCAATCTCATTTCTTGGTTTTATAGTTTTTTTATATTTTATAACTTATTATACTTCCAAGTATTTGTTAACATAAGAGGTTAAATGGCTAGCATTTTGTTCTTAGCTATTTTTTTCATATTTCAGCTCTTATTTTTAAATTATAGTTTTATTGAAATATAACTCACATACCATAAAATTCAATCACAAAGTGTGCAATTTAGTAGTTTTTAGTATATTCACTATTACCTAATTTTAGATCACGTTTTTTCCTTTTTACTGCCTACATTATACCCATTTTTTTCATTTTCCTGCTTCCAGTACCTCTGCACTATTTTTCCTGTAAAAAATACCTTTTTGTGTTATGCTACTTTGCGCAGTTTCTATTACACACCTTATTTTATACTGAGAGCTGTTACGGCAGACATAACTAAAGCTCTTCTAGATGGACAAGAAGAAAATATGTCCTCTTAAAGTTAGGAATGCACATGTGACTCACTTAGGTCCACGAGATGTGAGCAGCAGTAACACGTGTCTCTTTGTCTCTCGGAAAGCAGCATCTCAGAGTGGACAGCCGGCGTCACTACTCTTCTTTCTTGTCAAGGCAAAAGTAGAAGCACTGTG
The DNA here is from genome assembly GCF_030020395.1 of Manis pentadactyla. NCBI lineage: Eukaryota > Metazoa > Chordata > Mammalia > Pholidota > Manidae > Manis > Manis pentadactyla. The sequence goes on along the minus strand of NC_080028.1, from coordinate 113,531,835 downwards.
CTGACTTTGCTTGTGCGCTAGCAGAACATCTTTCAGTTTGGACCCTGGTGTGTGCCGCCGTGCACGGCTTTAAGCGAACTTGTGTTCATGTAAAACACAAGCAGTAAACACTGTTTTAAGTGACTAAGATTTTGGCATCATTTAGTACTGCAACATAACCTTGCATATTCTGAATAATATAAATATACATCTTCCTTATATGCACGGACCTGAAACCTATATCAGTCCTCTCAGTCCAATAAAAGGTCCCATTAGGTCACCTGGCCCACAAAAGGGAACTTCAGACGTAAGTGGCTTTCTCGTAAGGCTGATCACTCGGGTTCGCAGGTCACTGGCATGGTGAGTTTCAGCCTCACCTCACAGTGTTATTGGTCAGTCTTCCAGTACCTTGGCAGAAACTCTTGATCAGTGTCTAAACTTGTGAATGAAAAGGAAGAGAGAGCTTCCAGGCCACATGCCCCATGTGAAACAATGATATAGAAAAGTCTCTACTTTACGATGAATGACTACCTCTCAAAGTAATAGCTACTAATTGAATTGTGTTTGGTTTATTGTATCGCTAATTTGACTCCGTTTCAGTTTAACTCCTAAAACGGGGAACAGTCCATCAGAGTTCCCTCGGTTTCTGTTCCCTGGTACTAAGCATTAGCTGGAGTTACAGATTTTAAGACATGTAGGAGGCTGGGTGATTCTAGTTTCCTTTTTTTCTTGTTTCAGGGAAACAAGAGTGTGATAAGAACACAACGGTTTTATGATTTCCTAGATTCTACAGATCTAAACTAAATCAAACACATCAGCCTGACAACAATCATTACTTTACAGAAGAGGTAAAGAGGATACCTTAAAACCTTAGCCTTCTCCTTCAATTATTAACTGAACAGGTATTTACTTCATAAGGATAGTAGTTCAGGAAGTTTTCTACATGCTGTGGTCACCAGATTATAGACAGGAAACTATATGAACTAGAAAATGTCCAATATTGACAAGGGCTAAAATAAAATGAAACTGGGTGGTGGGCTGGGGGAGTGGGTCACTCAGATTAGGTAGGGAGGGGAGAATCTTTACCTTCCGGGTGTGATTTTGCACCTTTTAGTGCTTCTGGGTTACCTCACACGGCACTGGGTGCCCTGCAAAACAAAAACAAAAGCACTGGAAGGCAGAGAATTCTCCAAAGATATTAGGACACTTGGGAAGAGCAATGACCAAATTGACTCCAGAGAGCCTGATCGGCACCTCTGTTCTGCCACTCACATCCCCGCTCCAATACTCAGGCCTGGGCTGAATCCTGTCAAAACAGTTTCTGTCAGAATGAGGACGGTTTATGAACGTGGGGAATCACACCGCCGTCTGACTCTCGGCACTTGGCTCTGAGCAACTCTGGACACAAGGAAAGCCAATTCATTTCAAATCTGAAAATATCTTCGGCATTATATTCACTAACCACCCTCATCTCTATCTTTTGTTTACAGATATGAAGAAGAGAATTATTCTTATCAAAAGCAAATTTTAAAAAGGGCCAACGAGAAGTTTAAGTGCCTTGTAGTACCAAAAATATTTTGTTCTGTGTCAACAGCAAATGAAACAGTCATTTAGACAAACTAAGAGCACGGGGATTAAGTGGGCAACGAGACGTAAGGCACAGTGGGTTTGAATCTTTCCTTGGCACCTAAGAAGGCAGTTATTGAGCCTCAGTGCACAGTAAAGCTAAAAATGCCCCCTCTGAGCTTTTCCACACATGCTAAAGCAGAGGATGACACTCCACAAATGGGATAAATGTTTAACTGATACCTGCAATTTAATTTATTTAGTCTTTTTTATGTTCTCCTCAGGCAACATGCTAGGTACTTGACACATAATTCCTCATTCCAGGTGCCCTTCCATTTCCAGTTGGAATACTTAGCAGGACACCAACCTCTGCCTTTGACATATGCTCTTCAGGTATGTTTGTCTTCTGCAGCTTTTATTGGGATACAGACATGGAGGCTCCGTGGCTGTAGCTAGAGTATCTAGGTACAGGAGGGCGGTGTGCATACCCCCACAAGAGAAGTAAATGCAAGATCTTAAAGGGCTAAAGGTGCACATTTACAGAACCCCCTTCTAGGAACAAAATTCAGGAGACGGAGAATCCTAGGCTATAACCACGTTAGAGTTATAAGTATATAACCACTTTTATAAAAAAGAAAAAAGAATGAAGAAAGTAAACAAAGGGTTCTATCATTTTGCCTCCGATTTTTTGAAAAAGCTTTTTATGTGGTAAGATCAGCAAAGAAAAAGCTAATGTCAATACTGAGAGGAGATGAAGAGCCGAAAGCTGGAACACAAGTTGAGAGCTCCTGTGGCATACGCCCTTCGGCTGGGACATAAATTAAACCGTTCCCCAAGGGCTGCCTCACCAGAGCAGACTGTCTAGTGAGGCAAGGTTTAGAGGCTGACTTATTTATTGTCTGGGTTTTTGTTGTTTCTTTTTGTAACTAAAGCATATTGGACGTTTTTTTCCCCTTATTTTCATCTGAACCAAGGTCATGAAACTGATCTGAATTGTACATTAGCCATTTTGCATTCTCATGAAATCTCTCAATATAACACATTTGAAAGTGAGTGATTATGTGAGGTATGTTTAGAATAGTAGACCTATGCCAGGAAATGTGAATTGCATTTTTGACATTTATCTTAAATTAATTATTCAAGTATGCAAGCGTAAGTAGAAATTGTTGAATTTTCTTCACATGTTAATTATTGACCAAAATCTTCTTAATAATTAGATACATATCATTCAGGCATTATTTTCTCATATGTAGTGTATCTCTAGAAATAAAATATGAGCCTCTAGGATAATTGAAATCCTACTACACTTTACAATTATCAGATAAAGTCTAAGGTGATAAATATTGCCTTTAAAACACCTGGGAAACAATTATTTCTAAAAATACACTGTAAATTAAGCATTATTTTATTTTGCAGGGCTTGGAGCTACAAAGCAATTCATGCTTGCCTTTATTTATGTGACCTATTGTTCCCTTACTTCCTTATTTCCAAGGAGGTGATAATAATAGCCCCTCTGTCTCTCCTAGGGGTTATTATGAAGATAAATGTCATAATAAATGTGAGCATGCATTGGTCTACTTGAAAGAGTATATATATATATATATATGTGTGTGTGTGTGTATGTGGGTGTGTGTGTGTGTAAATTAAAATGTGGCTAACAATTGTTGAGGAAATATAGAATGGACATTTATTAAGATTTTTAGACTTTAATGAAAAAAATTTCATATATATTCAATGTATTTTCAAAAAAGGAATCAATGCTTTACCACATCATTTGAGTCAGATGATTCAGAATAAATGCTATTGATTTTTTCCTCTTGACTTCATTACTTTGATCACTCTAGTAATCCTCACGGGCCAGCATTCACATTTTCTTAAGGGCTGTTGAGCCTAAAATAAGAAATATACCCAGATGTTCCTATCTTGTGTTACAACTATAAACAGTCAAGTCAATGGCTATATAGTTAATAAATTATATTTTCACATTAATTTCTAAAAGCTGTTGTATTGTTATCTTCCATCTTAATTATACTGTTTTCAATCCACCATTTTACTCATAAATAGAAAGACGTAATGATGCAAATTATCAGAAACAACTGATAATCCATTGATCCCCTCCCAGAATAAGCAGTTATATGCAGTGGGGGCAGTTGCGGGGATTGTAAAACGTAGCTGTAACCAGGTTGAATTAATTTTTTTCTATAGTTTCAGTATATTATCAGAGGGGAGTCCCAGCTGGGTTCTTTAGTCTCTCAGTTAAATTGCGGCTATTCATGGTTTCAAGGTCATCAACAGTCATGAAGTGAATGCAGATTAATATGGAGAATTGAATTTAATTGCTATTACTCTGGAGAAATAGCCCTGGTAATGGATGCTCTGCCTGCTTGTATACAGAGCCTTATGAGCATCCCAGGCACCTTGCATATAGAAATATTTTCACTTGGGCAAATAAACAAACCAGACAATGGCATGAATCCTTTAAAAGACCAAAAGCATGCATTTTACCCCCAGCAACTAGAACAGTGGCTGGGATGGAACAGATGTAGTAGAAAACATGTTTACATGAATGAATGAATGACTTGAAAAAAAATGCTCATTAACCATTTTAGATCTCAATTTGAAAAAATGTTATTCTTGTATTCAGAGGTCAGATAAAATTAGAAAAAGATGCTTGAAAAGGAATTTGGAAGAAAATGTGTAGAATTCAAACAGTCCTTCAAAGCATAGATGCTTTGGGGTAGGGGGACGCCTCACTGGGCGATTCAGTTACACCAACAAAGGAGGGGTCCTGCCTCTCGTTCTTTGTTCTTGAGAGAAACTGGGGCAATTGTCCGCACCTTTTTAATCTGAGCTCTATTTCCGAATGCTTATTTTTCCTTTGTCCAAATCTCTCTCCCTTTCTCTGTCTTTTTCACATGTGGTTATAGCAGGATGCCTTGCAATGGCAAAGTATTTGCCTATGTAAAGATGGTGCATTCTTCTTCGGGAGCCTACTCATAAAATTAAAAGAGCTGAGTCTCAGTCACTTAAAGCTATGAATATCTGACCTTTAACCAGGAATTAAGTGGTAGGCCCAGAACTTTATAGGGATCCACATGCCAGAAGTGCTGCTCAGCTTCAAGGAAGGCTTGTTCACATCTCTTGTCCTATGTCTTTGAAACAAAGCAGCTGCTTTTAGTAGGTGTGGGGGTTTCTGCATTGTGCTGCTGCTTAAGTTTGAGACAGACTGTACTGCTGAGGATAGAGAATTTGACTCGTGGTGGTGAAAGGTAAGAGAATGGACAAATTATTTAACATGGCAAATTCCTTCTCTTAGTTACACAATAGAGTCTTGCCTAACAAAGTACTTTTTCTCAGTCATGCTGAGTCTATTTTCTTGCTTCATGTTGCAACTTGTAGTTTCAGAGATACTTTCAAATTGTGCAATATTTGTGACAGTCACTAATGAAGACTGGAAAACATTTTACAACATAAGACAATTCATATTTCTTTTCAATTTGAGTATGGGTTGGTCTACACCTACGATGTCCAATATGGTTAGCCACTAGCCAATGTGGCCATTGAACACTTCAAGTGAGGCTGTTCTAAAGCACTAATGTCAAAATATTGGATTTAGGAGACTTAACAAAGAAGTGTATCTTAATATTTTATATTGATTATATGTTGAAATGTTATTTTACAGATATGTTGGGTAAAATAAAATACATTATTAAAATCAATTTCACCTTCTAATTTAACTTTAACTGTGGCAAGTAGAAAACATTTCTCAGGCTCATAACAGAAATGTTTAGTATATGCTGTTAAAACAAGGTACACTAAAGGAGCTAAGGAAAATAAGGACCTCCAAAAAGGAGTGAATAATGAAAGCACAGCCAAAATTCAAGGAGTGCTGAGAAAAGGGGATGCTTGAAGGTCTTGCTCTGTTTGGGGAAAGATTTTAGTGACTCGTGTTTTTCATGTGTTATCCAAACATTACACCAAACCATTATCTTGTTAAGTGAAGTTAATTAGTCCATGCATTGCATCAGGAAGTCCAAATTAGTAAGAATTTGTCTTAAGAAAATTCTTCTGTTTTGACCAATTCCATAATAGGTCTGAGAATCTCGTAGGATGTGGATAAGTATGGAATTGTATCACTGAAATAGTTGACAATTTTTATATTGTTATGATGGGAGTTTGAGGTTACAACATTTATCGATATTTCTAGGATCTGTCTGTAACTTATATAGATGATGTCCAAGATTGTTGTGTATGTGTGCACAAAATTCATTGCAGGAAATCTTCAACATGTATTATGAGCATTTATATTATTATTTAACATATAAATGTATGTAAATCTCCACTGGGCTTGATGTAATTGGATACTGTGCTAAAATATTAAAACAATCTTTTAAATACCAACAACAAAGAAGAACTGAGCTATGGTCTTTGACAGAAATGTAATCAATTTTGAATTTGTGCTATATACATTTGTCTGGTCTGAACTTTTGCTTGATGTTGACAGCGTTAGCAAACATTTACAAAGGTAAACAAATGTTAAGGTTGGATACTTCAATTTTAGAAAGTTTAAAATAATGTTAATTCAAAATTTAGAGAAAATGATTTTTCTAAATTAAAAAAACTGCATGCAAAATATGCAGGAAAACTGAGTTTCTAATGAAACATGAAGAAATTAAGGAAATGGAAATAGTTGCATAATTATAAAGGGGAAGATTCAGATACAAATAATACTGAAATTATTTTCTATAGATACTATTTTCTGGATATTATAAATTCAAGGTGTGTTTTTGATAGAATATAGTTGAGCATATTGATTGAGGCATATATTCCTACTTTATATTTTCTTTATAATATACTAACATTGAAAGAAATCAAATAAACATGTATGGTATTAGATGCTGCATTATGAAATGGTAAAAATCTTGATATAAGTAATATAAAGTTACAAAATTAAATTAAATATTAAAAAATATCTGTGGTGTTCATTTTCAAGTATTTACCCCCATTACAATTTTTGAACATAGAATAGTTTCAAGTATTGTAAATTTATAAACAATTCCAGACAAATTTTCCAAATTGAAGTTCTTAAAGCAACTAATTCTACTTTAATCACTATCATAATTCAGTAAAGGTCTCATTTGGCATTTCTGTCCACAGAGTACAAATTATGTGAAAACCTTGATAATAACAGCTAATGAGTCATTTTGCTGATATGGAGGCTAGAAGAATAAATTGTATGAAATAAATACATAATAATTTATGTATGTTTTACTTTATTATTCACCCAAATACTTTCCTCTTTTCAGTGGAAAAGCCAAACATGTGTTATATTATTTAAATTTGATCATTTTTGATATTTTGTTGACATTCTGTAATAAAATTACTAAAGCTTAATGCATTTTTTTTTTTTTGTTCTTTTTTTTTTAATGAGGTATAATTGAGATACAACATTATATTCATTTCAGGTATACAACACAATGATTTAGTATTTGTACATATTGTGGGATAACCACAATAAGTCTCGTTTACATCCACCATCATACATAATTACAGAATTTTTTTTTCTTGTGATGAGAACTTTTTTTTTTTTTTTTAAATAATTATTTTTTATTGAAGGGTAGTTGACACACAGTATTACATTACATGAGTTTCAAGTGTACAACACAGTGGTAGAACATTTATATACATAATTCTAGGTTCCAGCTATCACCCTACCAGGCTGTTACAATATCTTGACTATATTCCTTATGCTATACATTACATCCCGGTTACTAATTTATTTTACCATTGGAAGTCTGTCCTTTTTTTTTTTTTTTTTTTTTTTTGTGAGGGCATCTCTCATATTTATTGATCAAATGGTTGTTAACGACAATAAAATTCTGTATAGGGGAGTCAATGCTCAATGCACAATCATTAATCCACCCCAAGCCTAATTTTTGTCAGTCTCCAATCTTCTGAGGCATAACAAACAAGTTTTTACATGTAGAACAAATTCTTACATAATGAATAAGTTACATAGTGAACAGTACAAGGGCAGTCATCACAGAAACTTTCGGTTTTGCTCATGCGTTATGAACTCTAAAGAGTTCAAATATGGATACTCATTTGGTTTTTATACTTGATTTATATGTGGATACCACTTTTCTCTCTTTATTATTATTATTTTTAATAAAATGCTGAAGTGGTAGGTAGATACAAGATAAAGGTAGAAAACATAGTTTAGTGTTGTAAGAGAGCAAATGTAGATGATCAGGTGTGTGCCTGTAGACTATGTGTTAATCCAAGCTAGACCAGGGCAATAAAACATCCACGTATGCAGAAGATTTCTCTCAGAACGGGGGGGTGAGGTTCTAAGCCTCACCTCTGTTGATCCCCAATTTCTCACCTGATGGCCCCCCTGCGACTGTGCCTGTCTTAGGTTGTTCCTCCCTTGAGGAATCTTACCCGTCTCTGGCTAACCAGTCATCTTCCGGGGCCATACAGGGAGATGTGAAGTTGGTAAGTGAGAGAGAAGCCTTATTGTTTGAAAAAGTTAGCTTTTTACTTCTTTGCATATTTATGCCCTGTGGCTTCTATGCCCAGCATTTGTCTTGAGGTATCTTTACTACTTGGAAGAATTATGATACTCGGTAAATTTGATATGAGGCACGAATTCTATTTAAGGGTTGTAATTAGGAAGGAAGAAGAAAAGCTATAGAAGTAGCAGGCGGAAGAAAACATGGGAAGATTGATTATTTCTTTGATATATCTTCTTGTAGAGTAACTTCAGCATGTACAGGTTTTAAGCTACTACTTAAATTGCACACACACATTAACATAATAGGAGTATAGTTACATAACCAAAGCATATCTGTAATTACCAGCCATCTGCAGTGAAACCAAGAAAACCAGTTAGGCACCTTAGGCATTTGTGAATGATTTGTGAAATCTATGATATGGTGGATATTGTCCAACTGAACTTGAACAGTCTGAGAGAAATCAGACAAATTAAAACAACCCATTCCTGGGGATTGTTCACATGCCATATGTTCTTTTATCAGTAAATAGTTTGTAGTTGTAAGACTTTGGAGCGCTACAATTTGCACTTCTCCAAATTCTTGGTTGAGTTCCAACAGTATAGATCCAGTCCAATTTTGTTGTTTTACTGTATGCACAGGCCAGCTTAGATATCTCCTTCCTCATTCCCATGGCAAGTCCAGGAACTGGTGGGATGAGTGCATCTACAGCTGTAGCAGTGCGTAGATCTTTGTTGGGGTTTTTTGATGATCATCTTCTGGCATGAGTCTTCCAGAGAGTGCAGATGTTGGAAGTTCTTTTTCATATCATATCTTAGTTCATTTTCGGGGTAGCCCAATTAGGCTTTGATCCTCTGTATAAACACAAACAGACCCTTTGCCTACACTTTTATATGCCCTTTATACCCTTGTGTAGAACTCGTTGGAGGTTACCACACAGAAACTGCCTTTTTTTTTTTTTTCTATCACTAATCTACACTTACATGACGAATATTATGTTTACTAGGCTCTCCCCTATAAACCCCTTTACAGTCACTGTCCATCAGCATAGCAAAATGTTGTAGAATCACTACTTGCCTTCTCTGTGTTGTACAGCCCTCCCTTTTCTCCTACCCCCCCATGCATGTTAATCTTAATATCCCCCTACTTCTCCCCCCCTTATCCCTCCCTACCCACCCATCCTCCCCAGTCCATTTCCCTTTGGTACCTGTTAGTCCATTCTTGAGTTCTGTGATTCTGCTGCTGTTTTGTTCCTTCAGTTTTTCCTTTGTTCTTATATTCCACAGATAAGTGAAATCATTTGGTATTTCTCTTTCTCCGCTTGGCTTGTTTCACTGAGCATAATACCCTCCAGCTCCATCCATGTTGCTGCAAATGATTGGATTTGCCCTTTTCTTACGGCTGAGTAGTATTCCATTGTGTATATGTACCACATCTTCTTTATCCATTCATCTATTGACGGACATTTAGGTTGCTTCCAATTCTTGGCTATTGTAAATAGTGCTGCAATAAACATAGGGGTGCATCTGTCTTTCTCAAACTTGATTGCTGCGTTCTTAGGGTAAATTCCTAGGAGTGGAATTCCTGGGTCAAATGGTAAGTCTGTTTTGAGCATTTTGATGTACCTCCATACTGCTTTCCACAATGGTTGAACTAACTTACATTCCCACCAGCAGTGTAGGAGGGTTCCCCTTTCTCCACAGCCTCGCCAACATTTGTTGTTGTTTGTCTTTTGGATGGCAGCCATCCTTACTGGTGTGAGGTGATACCTCATTGTAGTTTTAATTTGCATTTCTCTGATAATTAGCGATGTGGAGCATCTTTTCATGTGTCTGTTGGCCATCTGTATTTCTTTTTTGGAGAACTGTCTCTTCAGTTCCTCTGCCCATTTTTTAATTGGGTTATTTGTTTTTTGTTTGTTGAGGCGTGAGAGCTCCTTATATATTCTGGACGTCAAGCCTTTATCGGATGTGTCATTTTCAAATATATTCTCCCATACTGTAGGGATCCTTCTTGTTCTATTGATGGTGTCTTTTGCTGTACAGAAGCTTTTCAGCTTAATATAGTCCCACTTACTCATTTTTGCTGTTGTTTTCCTTGCCCGGGGAGATATGTTCAAGAAGAGGTCACTCATGTTTATGTCTAAGAGGTTTGTGCCTATGTTTTCTTCCAAGAGTTTAATGGTTTCATGGCTTACATTCAGGTCTTTGATCCATTTTGAGTTTACTTTTGTATATGGGGTTAGACAATGGTCCAGTTTCATTCTCCTACATGTAGCTGTCCAGTTTTGCCAGCACCACCTGTTGAAGAGACTGTCATTTTGCCATTGTATGTCCATAGCTCCTTTATCAAATATTAATTGACCATATATGTCTGGGTTAATGTCTGGATTCTCTAGTCTGTTCCATTGGTCTGTGGCTCTGCTCTTGTGCCAGTACCAAATTGTCTTGATTACTATGGCTTTATAGTAGAGCTTGAAGTTGGGGAGTGAGATCCCCCCTACTTTATTCTTCTTTCTCAGGATTGCTTTGGCTATTCGGGGTCTTTGGTGTTTCCATATGAATTTTTGAATTATTTGTTCCAGTTCATTGAAGAATGTTGCTGGTAGTTTCATAGGGATTGCATCAAATCTGTATATTGCTTTGTGCACGATGGCCATTTTAACGATATTAATTCTTCCTAGCCACGAGCATGGGATGAGTTTCCATCTGTTTCCATTTTTCAGCGTCTATGGAGATGATCATGTGGTTTTTGTCTTTCTTTTTGTTGATGTGGTGGATGATGTTGATGGACTTTCGAATGTTGTACCAACCTTGCATCCCTGGGATGAATCCCACTTGGTCATGGTGTATGATCCTTTTGGTGTATTTTTGAATTCGGTTTGCTAATATTTTGTTGAGTATTTTTGCATCTACGTTCATCAGGGATATTGGTCTGTAGTTTTCTTTTTTGGTGGGGTCTTTGCCTGGTTTTGGTATTAGGGTGATGTTAGCTTCATAGAATGAGTTTGGGAGTATCCCCTCCTCCTCTATTTTTTGGAAAACTTTAAGGAGAATGGGTATTATGTCTTCCCTGTATGTCTGATAAAATTCCGAGGTAAATCCATCTGGCCCGGGGGTTTTGTTCTTTGGTAGTTTTTTGATTACCTCTTCAATTTCGTTGCTGGTAATTGGTCTGTTTAGATTTTCTGTTTCTTCCTGGGTCAATCTTGGAAGGTTATATTTTTCTAGGAAGTTGTCCATTTCTCCTAGGTTTCCCAGCTTGTTAGCATATAGGTTTTCATAGTATTCTCCAATAATTCTTTGCATTTCCGTGGGGTCCGTCGTGATTTTTCCTTTCTCGTTTCTGATACTGTTGATTTGTGTTGACTCTCTTTTCTTCTTAATAAGTCTGTCTAGAGGCTTATCTATTTTGTTTATTTTCTCGAAGAACCAGCTCTTGGTTTCATTGATTTTTGCTATTGTTTTATTCTTCTCAATTTTATTTATTTCTTCTCTGATCTTTATTATGTCCCTCCTTCTGCTGACCTTAGGCCTCATCTGTTCTTCTTTTTCCAATTTCGATAATTGTGACATTAGACCATTCATTTGGGATTGCTCTTCCTTTTTTAAATATGCTTGGATTGCTATATACTTTCCTCTTAAGACTGCTTTTGCTGTGTCCCACAGAAGTTGGGGCTTAGTGTTGTTGTTGTCATTTGTTTCCATATATTGCTGGATCTCCATTTTGATTTGGTCATTGATCCATTGATTATTTAGGAGCGTGTTGTTAAGCCTCCATGTGTTTGTGAGCCTCTTTGCTTTCTTTGTACAGTTTATTTCTAGTTTTATGCCTTTGTGGTCTGAAAAGTTGGTTGGTAGGATTTCAATCTTTTGGAATTTTCTGAGGCTCTTTTTGTGGCCTAGTATGTGGTCTATTCTGGAGAATGTTCCATGTGCACTTGAGAAGAATGTATATCCCGCTGCTTTTGGATGTAGAGTTCTATAGATGTCTATTAGGTCCATCTGCTCTACTGTGTTGTTCAGTGCTTCCGTGTCCTTACTTATTTTCTGCCCAGTGGATCTATCCTTTGGGGTGAGTGGTGTGTTGAAGTCTCCTAGAATGAATGCATTGCAGTCTATATCCCCCTTTAGTTCTGTTAGTATTTGTTTCACATATGCTGGTCCTCCTGTGTTGGGTGCATATATATTTAGAATGGTTATATCCTCTTGTTTGACTGAGCCCTTTATCATTATGTAGTGTCCTTCTTTATCTCTTGTTACTTTCTTTGTTTTGAAGTCTATTTTGTCTGATATTAGTACTGCAACCCCTGCTTTCTTCTCACTGTTGTTGGCTTGAAATATGTTTTTCCATCCCTTGACTTTTAGTCTGTACATGTCTTTGGGTTTGAGGTGAGTTTCTTGTAAGCAGCATATAGATGGGTCTTGCTTTTTTATCCATTCTGTTACTCTGTGTCTTTTGATTGGTGCATTCAATCCATTAACATTTAGGGTGACTATTGAAAGATATGTACTTATTGCCATTGCAGGCTTTAAATTCGTGGTTACCAAAGGTTCAAGGTTAGCCTCTTTAGTACCTTACTGCCTAACTTAGCTCTCTTATTGAGCTGTTATATACACTGTCTGGAGATTCTTTTCTTCTCTCCCTTCTTGTTCCTCCTCCTCGATTCTTCATATGTTGGGTGTTTTGTGCTGTGCTCCTTCTAGGAGTGCTCCCATCTAGAGCAGTCCCTGTAAGATGTTCTGTAGAGGTGGTTTGTGGAAAGCAAATTCCCTCAGCTTTTGTTTGTCTGGGAATTGTTTAATCCCACCGTCATATTTGAATGATAGTCGTGCTGGATACAGTATCCTTGGTTCAAGGCCCTTCTGTTTCATTGTATTAAATATATCATGCCATTCTCTTCTGGCCTGTAGGGTTTCTGTTGAGAAATCTGACGTTAGCCTGATGGGTTTCCCTTTATAGGTGACCTTTTTCTCTCTAGCTGCCTTTAACACTCTTTCCTTGTCCTTGATCTTTGCCATTTTAATTATTATGTGTCTTGGTGTTGCCCTTCTTGGATCCTTTCTGTTGGGGGTTCTGTGTATTTCCGTGGTCTGTTTGATTACTTCCTCCCCCAGTGTGGGGAAGTTTTCAGCAATTATTTCTTCTAAGATACTTTCCATCCCTTTTCCTCTCTCTTCTTCTTCTGGGACCCCTATAATACGGATATTGTTCCTTTTAGATTGGTCACACAGTTCTCTTAATATTGTTTCATTCCTGGAGATCCTTTTGTCTCTCTCTATGTCAGCTTCCATGCGTTCCTGTTCTCTGATTTCAATTCCATCAATGGCCTCTTGCATTCTATCCATTCTGCTTATAAACCCTTCCAGAGTTTGTTTCATTTCTGCGATCTCCTTTCTGGCATCTGTGATCTCTTTCCGGACTTCATCCCATTTTTCTTGCGTATTTCTCTGCATCTCTGTCAGCATGTTTATGATTCTTATTTTGAATTCTTTGTCAGGAAGACTAGTTAGGTCTGTCTCCTTCTCTGGTGTTGTCTCTGTGATCTTTGTCTGCCTGTAGCTTTGCCTTTTCATGGTGATAGGAATAGTCTGCAGAACTGGGACGAGTGACGGCTGGAAGGACTTCCTTTCTTGTTGGTTTGTGGCCCTCCTCTCCTGGGAGAACAGCGGCCTCTAGTGGCTTGTGCTGCGCAGCTGCGCGCAGACAGGGTTTCTGCTTCCTGCCCGGCTGCTGTGGAGTTAATCTCCGCTGTTGCTGTGGGCGTGGCCTGGCTCGGGCAGCTACTCCAAAATGGTGGAGTCGCGTTGGAGCAGGAGCTGCTGGGAGGCTATTTATCTCCGTAAGGGGCCTCCCTGCTCCCTGCAGCCCAGGGGTTAGGGTGCCCAGAGGTCCCGGATTCCCTACCTCTGGATTAAGTGGCCCGCCCTGCCCCTTTAAGACTTCCAAAAAGCACCCGCCAAAACAAAACAATGACCACAAACAAAAAACAATAAAAAAAAATTTTTTTAATTAAAAAAAAAAAAAAATTTTTAATTAAAAAAAAAAAAGGTGGTCGTTCGTTTTTCTTTATTCTCCGGTGCCAGCCTCAGGCCTCTGCTCACCGGTCTTTCTGCCCTGTTTCCCTAGTATTGGGGTCCCTGTCCCTTTAAGACTTCCAAAAAGCGCTCGCCAAAACAAAACAGCAAAAAAGCAAAAAAAAAAAAAATGGTCGCGCGCTTTTCTTATGTCCTCTGGCGCCCAGCCTCCAGTGCCTGCTCACTGTTCTTGCTGCCCTGTTTTCCTAGTATCAAGCGCCCTGCACTCTGGCCCGGATGGCGGGGGCTGGGTGTTCGGCAGTCCTGGGCTCCGTCTCCCTCCCGCTCTGCCTGCTCTTCTCCCGCCGGGAGCTGGGGGGAGGGGCGCTCGGCTCCCGCCGGGCGGGGGCTTGTATCTTACCCTCTTCGCGAGTTGCTGGGTTCTCTCAGGTGTGGATGTGGTCTGGATGTTGTCCTGTGTCCTCTGGTCTTTATTCTAGGAAGGGTTGTCTTTGTTATATTTTCATAGATATATGTTGTTTTGGGAGGAGATTTCCGCTGCTCTACTCACGCCGCCATCTTCCGCCCCTCCTTTAATGCATATTTTTTAATACATTCATTATGAAGGAATACTTCTGAAGGTAAAAGGGAAGAATACATTTCATTTAATAGTCTATAATCCTAATTTACAACTTTCAAATATTCAGTCTTATATATGGACCTACATTTACAATGTTTTCCAAGTCCCAAAAATATTAGGTGTAAACCTATTGGTGAGACTTTGTCTGAAGGAAGTGGACATTTCTACTTTTACTAACTTTGTGAAGAAGCCAATCAGAGTATCAAAGTGTAATTTTCAAAAAGTTAAAAATATAATTCATTAAAATGAAGTAAGGTCATGTCAAAATCATTAATGAGGGATGAAGCCAAAGGTTAAACTGTTTCAATGGAGTATAGGTTCAGTGTAGGCCCAGAAAGGGGAAAAAAAATGATGAAATTACATTATTAAATTAAATACAAAACTGATTAATATCCTCTAGGAACATAAAATGTAACCTTTGGTGTTATCTTTTCTATCAGACAGAAATAATTTGTATCTCAACTGGATAAAAATTATTTGCAATTTAACAGTCTTCTAAAGGTTAACATCTAACTGCACAGGACCTGGAACTTTATCAATAGCAAATAGTAAATCAAATAAGGTGGAATCCTCTTAGAAAATTAGATAATCCTTGAGCAGACCTGTTAGACAGTGCTCAGGTATGTTGTAGGAAGGACAAAAAGTCATCCTTTTGTATGCCAAGTTTTGGTACTTTTTATTAGTAAGGGAAAGGAATAAAAGCTGTGAAATTCAGTTTTAAACTGGGGTGAGAGAGGATCTTCTTCTTTAACTGGAGCTTGGGCAGTGGGCCCGGACTCTGATGAATATAGACTCCAAAGCATGCCATGCGGTGAAAACCTGGCCCCGGCCACATAGAGGCAGGTCAGAAATCAGGCCAGGAGGTGCCCTCTGACGGGAGCTCTTCAAGGATGGGCCTGGACTGGTGCACTCCTAAAAGTCTATTTCATAATTGTGATTTATTCTGTGGTTTGATAACCTTTATTTATCTCCAACCTTCAGTAAAATCCTGCCAAGTGATAAACTCATCCTTAATTGTATTGTGGGAAATTAAAGAAAGGGTGTGATCACATTTGGGTACAGTATTCATGCTGAGCATAGAGAGAAAGGGGGAGGCACAGTGCTTCTCCTCATGCTGAGGCCGGTGGGATGGTAGCGGCACTGGTTCAGGGGAAGGGACCATGGAAGAGAACCTATTTGAAATTGCTTATTACTGAAATTGTTGGTTATACAAAGAGGAGGGCTGTATAGGTTGAGCTTGGCCAATACCAGTGGCAAGCAAAGATCAGGTCATATGAAATGCCTGGGCAGGTGTGCGGGAGTCCAGCTCCAGCCTAGGGGTGGGATGCCCGAAGGTGCAGGACGGAGTCGGCGCCTGGAGAGACAGGACACGGAGTCAGATGGAGGTGGTCTCTTGACAAAGTGCCGATGACAGCTTTATTTATACCATTTTGCCCAAGGATATAATTATTTTTTATTATTCTGATGATTCATTAGTATAGGCAGTTGGTTAATAAGTATAGGCAAGCTTTTTTCTTTCTTTTACTTTCTAATCTATTCATGGTTGGTCAAGCGTTAGACAGATTATTGTTTTTCTGTTCCTTGACCAAAACTTATCCTATCAACACGTACTCTATTGTGTTTTACGTTTCTATGCAACGCAGTTTCTAAGTAGTGCATGTGACCGTAGGAGCTGCAGTATGTAGCAGCGACTATGGAGTCTATCAGCTCAGGGTGAAATACAGGTCACCCAGTGCCACAGTTAGCTAGGATTCTTTCCCACAAAAATATTCTTAGAGGCTTTAATAAATTTATAATCAATCTAAAATCATAAACTCATATCTTCACCTTATACCCCTTTATAGGGCACAGTAGGCAGCAAACTAAATTTCCCCTTCTTATCTACATTTCTCTTTCTCCTGTGTGGATACTAAAATCTCCCTGACATATGCTACCCAGGTCTCCATGACTCCACTACTGCACGGTCTAAACAAGTTCTTACATGGTGAACAATGCCAGGGCATTCATATCATAGAAACTGTTTCTGTTTTAACTACAAACCTTAAACTATAAACAATCATGTCAAATATAATGTATGATTATTCATTTGATTTTTATACTTTATATGTGAATCTAATAAAATGTTAATGTAGTAGGTAAATGCAAGATATAGATAGAAAGCATGATTTAGAACTGTAAGAAGGCAGGTGTAGATGATCAGGTTTGTGCCTACAGACCAGGTCTTAATCCAAGCTGATAAAGGTCAACAAAACATCCACAGGTGTAGAAGTTTTCTCTCAAAACTGGGGGGGTGAGGTTCTAAGCCTCACCTCTGTTGGCCCCCTTTTTCTCACCTGATGGCCCCCCCTGCGACTGTGCCTGTCTTAGGTTGTTCCTCCCTTGAGGAATCTTACCCGTCTCTGGCTAACCAGTCATCTTACGGGGCCATACAGGGAGATGTAAAGCTGGTAAGTGAGAGAGAAGTAATATTCTTTGAAAAGGTTAGTTTTTCACTTCTTCGCAGATTTATGCTCCATGGCTTCTATGCCCAGCACTTGTTTTGAGGTATCTTTACTTCCTGGAAAATTATGGTACTTGGTAATTTCACATATGAGGCACAAATTCTAGTAAAGGGCCGTAATTAGGAAAGAAGAAAAACAAACTATAGAAGTAGTAGAGGGAAGAAAACATGAGATGATTAATTGTCAACAGGGTTATTCTATTCAATATTTTCTCATGACTCTATTTCTATAAAACTTTCCATCACTAGTTTCACTAGCAAAACAAGGGGGGCGTTCTCAGTGGAAATGGGGTGGTCAATGTTTGACTAACAGCAGGTTTCGGTACTTTATGCTAAGATCGCCATTTGGCCCCTGCATGTTCTATTCTTCAGGAGCACTGTCCTGAAAAGCTTTTGGGAAGTTTATGTTCTCATCTTTTCCGTGCTGCTTAGCAAAGGTTAGCTTAGTCTTTGGCAACAATGCAAGTAAAAACAAAGCCAATAGTATAATAGAAAATAACAAAATCAGGTGGGTAATAGGGGGAGCCGGCTGCGAAGGCCCCTGCTTTGCAGGGGTCTTCCTCCAGCCTGAGTTTTGCTACACAGCTTGGGTAGCATGGCTCCCAGCACAGGTGTGTATCAGAAATACTTGGAAGGGAGCCTGGAAAAGACTACTAGCTTTCTCCTTTGGGCAAATCGATGAGGGCCCAGAGAACCTGCACTTGTTGAATTATAGTACAATGACTGCAGGTATGAACTCATGCTGCCTGGGTTCAAATCCTAATTCCACCTCTTAATAGCTATGTGACTTTGATATTACCTAGTTTCTTTATGCCTGTTTCCTCATTGCTGAAATAGCTACAAAGCATACCTACCGCAGAGGGTTGTTATGAGAACTAAATGAATATCGATCCATCTATATATCATCAAACTATCTATATCTTTCTATCTATCTATCTAACTATCATCTGTCTATCTATCATCTATCTATCTACCTACCTACCTACTCACCTACCTACCTACCTACATTTCTATCTTAAAATATTTTTAGTGGTGTCTATCACAATGTATGCATTTTGGTTATTGTTGTCTCAGCATAAGCTCTATTCTTGTCTTTCTACACTCACTTTTGAACTGTCGGAGTGGTAGCCTGCAAACTCATTTCCCTTGCTAGTTGAGTTCAGAAGACTGGGAAGCAGAAGGAAGAGGGATGGCATTTTTCTTGTCTTTGGAGATGCTGTCAGTGGGGGACTTAGCAGCAGTATTATACAGGCTTTGCAAGAGAGCGTGGCTCCCAGGTTCCCACTGGCCAGGCACAGACCCTCCGTCAGAGCAGTGGGAGGGCAGGTCCTCAGCCCAGAAGTAGTACCAGCTCTAGATTGGTGCATAAATTCCTTTGCTCACACAGTCTTTCCAACAACTTTTCAACCAATTCTGTGAATTAAATATCTTTGAACTTCAAATACTTAGAGGTGAGTCTGTTTTACTGAATAATGGACAGAGCTATAGTTACTTTATTTTTGTGATTATTTCTCTTACTAATATCAGTTATGGTATTAATATTGTTATTAGTATCATTTGAAACATTATCTACAAGCCAAAAAAATGTAACAATGTAACTTACCTATCCAACACTGCCTCTACCTCTCTGGTCCTTTTCTCACAGATTACATCCTTGACTCAGAAGTGTATAGAATGAATGATGAATACTTGTATGAACTGGTGTCTCATTTAAAAGTGCCATTGTAGTTTCATATCTATTACTGATTAATGGCCTACTTGGGAGAGATTTATTTCATTTGACACCAGTCTAAGGAAGATCATTGGTGTTTTTGAGAACAAATCTTAAACAATCAGAAAAAGCATAGAATCAATAATAGGAGAGTTCCTATGTCCCACCTAAGGCAAATGTGTCTAAAATTATTGTGATTCACCTCTGATATATTATCTTTCTCCATCTGTCTATTGATTACCCATGACTTATAACAATTTAAAGGAGAAAATATACACCACACAGGTAACCTTGTTTCATAGCTGAAGCAAATGTAGTTTATTTTCTATAGCTGGACAGACCAGGGTAAGAAGTGATCAATGAATTTAGCATCAAGAATTATAAATTCATAGAAGTATTGGTGAATGTCAGGGTTTAAAACCAGGAATAATTTGAAAAATGGTCTGGAAAAGAGGACTGGAATAGACAGAAAGTATTTGGCTCAGTGATAGACTTAAAATGTTCTAAGGAATCAGTCTGACTCACATTAGGGTCTCTTTGTATTTATTTGATTCTCATTCTTCTGTTTCTTTAAGGGTTTAGTTCTGTCTTAAAGTTGTCATATCCATCTTTCCTCATTATCTTCCTCTATTAGTCTCTGGAAAAGATTGTTCAGTATGTCATCTCTGTATGCTGGTTTTTGCTGGCAAAGAAGCCTCCCATTACACAGTTACACGCATATATATGTAGCTGAACAGAAACCATGTTAGCTGGAAAATATCTACTTAAAATGACTCTTTCCAACAGCATATTTTGATAAATGACTTTGTTGGCTAGGATGATCTCTTTATTGATAACCTAGAATTTGTAACTATACCACATGTGACTAAAAGTAAATCAGATCAATATTCAGGTTCAACATGTAGAACCAGCCTCACTGTTATAGTTAAACCACTAATGACATATGATTAGTTTATACAGCCTATACTTTCTATAAGGTACAAAAAGAAAATACAAAGAACTGCTAGAATACCACTTGAAGTCATTGACTGGAAGACAGTAGGGCAAAATAAAAATAACACTGGCTTTATAATCAGACCACTGAACTTAATCCCTGACTCTTCCATTTTAAGGATTAATTCTCTTGCTTCATCTCTCTCTCTCTCTCTCTCTCTCTCTCTCTCTCTCTCTCTCTCTTTCTCTTCCTCACAACTCTCTCTTTTTCTCTATCTTAATCTCTCCTTCCCATCCTTCCTCCCTCTCATGTGCACACATTAACTACACAGATGGCTTATATCAAGGGCCACTCAGCTATGATTTGCCTGTCACCTGTTTTTTTTTAAATAAAGTTTTATTGGAAAACATCCCATTTGTTTACATACTGTGTATGTATGTTTACATACTGCTTTTTCACTCCAAGGCAGTTTAGTAGTTGTGACAGAGACCATATGGTTGCAAAGCCTAAGATATTTACTCTCTGGTCCTTTACAGAAGACTTTGCTGATCTCTGGCTTAGATTATAGGAACTCAAAAAATATTAGTCCTATCCCTTTATCTTAAAAAAAAAAAGAATATCCAAGGCCCAGACCTTTCTAATACCATTCTAATACCATTTTCTTGGAGCAATGGCTGATTCCAGGACTAGAACAGGAGATGTATTGGATGAACCTGAAGCATCTTGTAGTGACAGAAAGAAAAAGGCTAAAAAACATAAAGCAAAACTAATAATGGTGGTATGTCAGTGGGACACCAGGGGCCAGTGAAGATGTTCCCAACTGTTAATGCTGGAACAATTCAGGTAAATAAATAAATACATAAACAAATAAAAAATTGTATTGGATTATGACTCAAAGTCTAAAATAAATCTCCATAAGTCCATACTGATAAAAGGAACTGATTGGATTAAAAAATAGTAATGGGGAAAAATAGAAAAATCACCAGTACAGAAGACTTCCAATAATTTATGTAGTTATTCTGACCTTAAAGAGGAGGAACATAGTTGCCTACTCCTTACATTGGGCTGTGCTTCAAATGGAACAGAACAGAAAAAGGGGGAAAATAGTACCTTTACAGTGGAGTGACCCGACAAACACCATCTCTGCCAGGTGGTCGAGGTCAGCGTCAATAGCGATGGGTCAGGTTCGTGCTGGGCACCCTGAGGATGCGGGGAGGAGAGTGCCGCTTTGCCTCTGAGGTCTTCCTCCCTAGAAACCCAAGTTTTGCCTCCACCATATAACCCGGGTATAATTGCAAAGAAAACAACAGACAAATCCCAGCTGAGGGGCATTCTACAAAGTATCTGACCTGTACTCCTCAAAACTGTCAAGGTCATCAAAATAGGGGAAAAAGTCTGAGAAACTGTCCCAGCCAAGAGGAGGTTAATAAGACAACTGCAAAATGTAATTTGGTTCCCCGGATGGAATTCTGGAACAAAAAAAGGACATTAGGTAAAAATTAAGGAAATCTGTATGAACTATTAACTTTAGTTAATGATAATGTATCAATCTTGTTGCCACATTCATTGTACGGAATGTAACATACTAATATAAAATGTTAATGATAGGGGAAAATAGGTTTGGGCTATATACAAACTCTCCTATTTTTGTAATTTTTCTGTAAGTCTAAATCTATTCTGAAATAAAAAGTTTATTTAAAGATTTGGCAGAAAACACTTGAAAGATTTTTTGTATTTGGATGGGCATATCTTGCATATTTAGACAGCCATTATTTTACCATATGTATCTAAAGCAGAATAAAATGAATGAAAGAGTTCCAAATATGTTTATTCTCTTACAGTAATATACTGCACTAAAGTGTTTTACTTGAAAATTTTTGTAGCTTTTGCATTTGCAACTAATGGGCTCTGGTGCTAAAAATACTGGAGAAATGAGAAACTACATTTCAAGTAGAAAAGACAAAAATAGTAGGAAATATCTATCATACTCTGAAATATAATGAAGTCATTCAGAGCAGTACAAACGTGAGAGAAGGATACAGTTAGAGGCTAAAATCTATGGGGGATATATTTAATTCATTTATTGTGTTTTAGAAACTACTGAAAAGCACTGAGAGTTAGCACAAAGTCTGGGAAATTAGAATAAGAAATGCAATAGAATAGTAGTTCATTTGTATGTTTGGAGGGTAAAATCAGTGTAATAAGGAAGAAAACAAGTTTTTCCTACATGTAAAGAAAAAAAAAATAAGCTGTAAACATAGTTCCCAAAGAAATAACTATTTCCAGGTAGAAAATATGGAGCCTGTAATGCACCTTATAATGCAAGGGCAATTCTATGCCAAGAATAAGTCTAAAATTGACACATAGTTTATTCTAGAGATTGCTAAAGTTTGGATGCTTTAAAAAATTAAGCAAAGAAATCCAAAGCTGTCATCTGACTCATTTATAATCTGTGACAATGTGCTTAGTTAAAAAATGATGGTTCTAAGACAAATTAAACCATACCAAGAATCTTTCTGAAAGAGAAACTGATCTTTCATAAGGCCTGTATCTGATCTTTATGTAATAAAGTATGACTGATGTCCTGGGCCACAGATCCTAGAAGCAAAAGTGATAGACCCCAATTCAATCCTCAGGAAATATCTTTTTCAGTCTATTCAAATACAAGGAAACAATGAAATCTTTTAGAAGATTGATGATACTCCCTTCAAAAGACATATTATTGTGAGTGTAGTTAACTACAAGTCAATAATTTCAAGGGCCTTTCCTGACACAATGGAAAAAATTTTAGAATCACCCCATATTTGCTTAGAAAATAATTTTTTAAACAGATAGTCCTCAAACAACTCAAGATAATAAAGCGACTTATCAGTTTCATTCTGTAAGATCAGAGTATATCTGTTAAATAGAAAACTTTTATTAGCTTACTAGTACTGTATGTTAATAGTTAAATATAGAAAATCAGTACAATGTGCTATTAGGGACTTAATTATTCAAAATAATTTTTAAAATATGATAATACTGATTAACACCAAATTGATTATACAAGTTCTACACATTTCCTTTGGTCTGACGTCCATACTTGCATAATTAAAAAAACAACAACTAGTATTTCTTTCAGTGATTAATAAAATAGTAAATGCGAAACAGACTGATTCTTTTGACATCTTGATAGTTACGTTGTTCAACTTCTTGTCAAAAGGGTAAATAATTAATTTTGTTTGTCCCATTATAGCCTTAGCACAGATCATTTGTCAAGATTCATTTATTTAACAAATGTTTATTAATCACAAAATCTACCTCAGGCATTGTGCTAAAACTCTGGGATACAACTGTAACAAAATCAAAGGCTCTCTGTCTTCATGGAGCTTATAGTCTGACAGAAGATACAGATATAAATTAATCACCTAAACAAATGTGAAATTGCTCTTGTAATAATTTCTAGGAAGGGCAAGTGTGTGGTATTATGTGATTTAGTCACAGAGCTGGAAAAACTTTCTCCAAGAGTCACACTTGAGAGGAGATTTAAGAAGTTAAGTAAAAGTTCGCTAGACCAAGAGAAAAAGGAAAATTTCCCAGGTAGTGGGAAGATTGCTACTACACTGTGGTAGAAGATAGCTAGGGGCATGAGTGAGCTGTGAAGATCATAGTAAGAATGTTTGCCTTTATCCTAAGATAGCAGGAAAAATTTAAGAGATTTAACTAAAGGTAACATGACTATTTTTGCATTTGAAAAATGGCATATAGTCTATTATGTGTATAAATGATGAGAAGGGGCTGGTCTGGGTGTGGGTAGATTAGTTAAAGGGTTATTATAGTATCTAGGAGTCAGTTTTTGAGAACTTGAGCAGTGATATTTTCCTGGGCAAGGCTAATAAGTGGGTGGGTTTGAGTGCCATTTGGGAAATAATATGTACTGGACTTAGGTTGAATTTGGGGTGGTAGTTAGAGGAGAGAAAAAGAAACAGGTGTAAAGATTAGCCTCTAGATTTCTGGCTAGTGCAGGCTGATGGGTTTTGGGCTATTCATTGAGACAAAGTACAAAAGATCATTAAAATATGGGGGAGATGATATGGAATAGCACATGCCCATCTGGGGATGATGAAGGACACAGAAAAGAACGGATGACCCGAGTGGCACCTCCAGATGGCTGAGGAAGGCTCCCTGAAAATCTGATCCACATAAAAACAACAACAACCTTGGCAATAATTGTCAAAATCAACTTTTAAAAATTTCTGGAAGTTAACCAAAGGCTTGCAACAAGTACAGAAGCTGCTATGAAAGAAAAATTGTGAATCTCAGTAAGAACAATGAGCTCTGTGGCATTTTAACTTGCCTTCCTCTTCCCACCTCCGTGGTAACATTGAAACCTCACAGGCTCACAACTGTATGGCCACTGGAAGGAGCAGAGAGGGTCTGGAACTTTCTCAAGCCTTATTCCCAAAGGAATGTTTCTATTTGACCTTTCTAGCAGAAACTAGGTAAAGCTCTGTTCTCAGGGCTTGCCTTTAATTGACCTAACTTGAACTCCCTCTGTGTGTGTCCTACATCAGGGTATTGTGGAAACCAGTTAGTGGTTAACTGTTTCACGTTGCAGCTGCCTGAGACAGTGACACCAGTTGTACCTAACAAAAGGTTACACACAAAAATCTGAAAACGGGAAACGGGATAATAAGCTGTCCATCAGGGGTATGAAAAGCTCCAACATACTCCTGGAAATCTAGAAGGGTGTGCATATGTCCAGGAATGACCTGGGGAGGCTCTAATCTCTCACCTTTGGCTGACGTCGATGTTGTACCCACAAAGGAAGGAAAGACCAGAATTTTCATGGTGTGCTGAGGCATTGAAGGTATAGCCCAACATACAAACAGAGCCCCTCAGCAAAGACTGGGAGATTTATTGGTTCAACATCTTTAGGAAAATCTTTCTAATCATTAGATGATCACTAAATTAACTGAGAATAGACTTTGCACACAACAAAGAACACATACTGAATTAGTTCAAAAGTCACTAAACAAACAACTTTGTTAGATGGATTGTAAATGGTGTCACCACTTCGGACAACAGTTTGGCAGTTTCTAAAATTGTTAAACATAGATTTATAAGATGCAGCAGTTCCACTCCTAGATACATGCCCAAGAGAAAGGAAAACCTATTTTTCATGCAAAAACTCACACATGAATGTTGATAGCAGTATTATTTATAAGAGCAAAAATGTGGAAACCTCCCAAACATCCATCAACTGAAGAATGGATTAAAAAAATACAGTGTATCTATACAAGGGAATATTGTTTGTTCATTAAAAGGAATGAAGTACTCACACTACAACATGGGTGAATCTTGAAACATTATGGTATGAACAAAACCAGATACAAAGGGTCACATATTGTAATGATTCTGTTCATATTAAATGTTCAGAATGGAGAGAGAGAAGATTAGCGGTTGCTAGGGGCTAAGGCAAGTGTGAATGGGGAGTGATTGCTACTGGGTATGGCATTCCATTTGGGCTGATAAAATATTCTAAAATTATATAATGGCTGTACAACTTGGTGAATATACTTAATTGTGCACTTTAAATGGATGAATTTTACGGTGTGTGAATTATATAGCTCAGTACAGTTGTTACAAAAATAAAAAGGATGGGATGATAAATTTGAAAGTTTGGTATTTACAGGAAATACTACTTTGGTATTTACTAACTTTGGATACAAGTTAGACAGTTTTCTGTCAATTTTTTAATGTGTTGATAAATAGAATGTTTCAGAATTGTCTTAGTCCATTTAGGCGCTCTAACAGATTACCTCAGACTGGTGACTTATAAACAGCAGAAACATATTCCTCACAGTCCTGGAGTGTGGGAAGTCCAAGATGGAGGCACTGGCAGATTCTACATCTGGTGAGCGCCCACTTCCTGGTTCTTCTTGCTGTGTCTTCAGATGGCAGAAGGGCCAAGGGAGCTCTCTGGGGTCTCTTCTCAAAGGGCACTAATCCCATTCATGAGGGCGCTATCCTCATGACCCAATTGCTTCCCAAAGGCTCTACCATCCAGACGCCATCACATTGGGGTTAGGATTTCAGCACATGAAGGTTGGGAGACCCATTCAGGCCATGACAATGATGATGTGACAGAATATGATTTTTAAAAAGAATATAAAATGCAAAGTAGGTGAAGTATTGTTTCCAGGGACTCTATGTGGAAATGAGAGATAACATCTTGGAGATATTACATGTATGTCCCTGGTTTACACTGGTTTAAGGCTATCATGTTAGAGAGCACAAATACATCAAAAATTACCTTGAAACCAGGCAAGAAACATTAACATAAAAGAGCCAGCTAAGGAGATTAAAGCATATGGTCCTTTGCTGTTTCACAAACTTCTAAACTTTTCAGAGGCATGTGGGTAATAGAACATAGCATAAAGATGACAAAAACTAAAAGGAGCCATTCACGGTAACTGAGTAACCAAATACAAAATGAAAAGTGTATTTAAGGGATTGGTTCTGTGCTTTGAGAATGCTCGGAGGTTTTTCAAGAGAACCTGAGGTGGGCACAATTTATATGGATAAAGAAAACAGATTTAAACGAAAAAGAAACATTCCATGAATGTGGTACATTCAAACTACTACTCAATTTTTGGGGCCAGTTATATACATCTATAAAGAAGTTTAGAGAAGCATTTTGAGTGTGATTTTTACAAGACATACATTGTAGCAACAAATAAATCAATCTCCAGGACATTGATCCTCATTGCCTTATGTAATTATTGCATTTCTGTCGGCTTTATGTTCATTACACTCTTACTTAAAGTAGTATTCATAGCAATACAAATCCTCTTGGCCAGCTAACCTGCTGGCATTTAAACAATTGCCAACCTTGAATATTAATATCAGAACTATCAACAAGGAACACTGGGAAGGTAATAGGTGAATTAGTTTTTCGACCGTGGATGAAAAGATGATGTGGTCCAGGGTGAGACCTTGTTTCTTTTTACAATGGCACAGAGGTACTGTGTCTGAGAAAGTGTTTTCCTCATTTTCCTATTTAAAATAAAAAGAGAAGACTTGCCTCTAATGAGATCATATAACAATTGGTAGAATGAGAAAAATGAATGAAAAATTTCAAACTCTTTTGAGCCTTCTTTTATTCACAGATGAAAAGTACAACAGGGAAAAGTGATTATTTTTCAAATGACTATATTTGCCACTCAAATATGAATGGTAAATATACATGAGTGCAGGGAAGTATTTCATATTTATGTAGGATGTATTCTCATGTCGCTCTTCTCTACAAAGGAAAGTCAGCTAGAGGTGCATTGGTGATGTCTATTACATCAAATTTTCACTAATATAATTCTCATTCTCTGTATTATGAGATCAGTGTACCTTATTCACCTATTAGTATCTTAAATGCACCACACAATGTCTGGTATGCTACAATGCTGAACAAACATTGGCTGAATAAATGAGATATTCAGACTAGATATGCTAATAACACACCTACCACCACTTTTTGGTACAAAGGATAGAGTTTGCCCTTATGTGAGCAGAGGCGAGGACGCCTTCATATCTGATGACTTTCCCAGACAAAAGCTCAGAAAGCTCAGTGGAGGTGTTGGTGACAAAGGGGATAGAAGTTTTAGTCACTGGAGTTACAGAAAGGTGTGTCTGTGTGTGTAAGGACACGTGTGTACCTGTGTGGGTGTGTGTAAGCATGTGTGTGCACCTGTGTGTGTGTGTGTGTGTGTGTGTGTGTAAGGCAGGGAAGAGCAGGGCAGCAAATGGACCCAGAGGCTGTGAGGCAAAGCACCTAGAGAAACCACTCCTTTGGGGACTCTAGCTGGAGCTGGATATGCTATTAAAACAGCCAGGAAGAATGATAAGGGAGGATTTTTGGCCAAGCAGCCTCAAAAATGTGTAGGCAGAGTGAACAAGTAGGTCTTTGTGCAATGGAGTTACATTAGAGTCTCACTTAACTTCTGAGCTGGATTTAGAACCTAACCCTAATTTAATTTGTGTGTGATACCTAAGGGCATGAGACTGATACCTGTTCAGTGGGGCCTTGAAAGGTACTGACAGACTGGAAAAAGAGATGCACACAGTCAAGGTCATCCCCATATCTTTTCAAGAAGAGTATGTATGTCCATTTGCTCATGCAAGATTTTGATTAAAATCTAGTAAGTATTACCTGTATGTGTCAGGTGATATTTTATCTCATTACTTCCTCCCAGGAAACGATTTATTTATGTTCATTAAGTTTATAGAAGTTGATTTATTAAAACAGAATCCTTCAGGCAAACAGAAACGTTTTATAATTCTCATCCATCATTTGTTCTTTATTAGGAATTTTATAGTTATAAACTCAGGAGGAAAAGCAGACACACCTACTGCATGCCAGACTGTTTCAAACCGTTTGCACAGTTTTTCATTTGATCTTCATAGCAACCTATTTCATTCCTTAGGTACAGTTATAATCTGAATTTACAGATGTGGAAACAGAGCAAGAGATACTATCATTTAGCCAAGTTTACATAGATACAAAGCGCTGGAGCTAGGATTCCAAGTCAGCACACTGAGAGCAAAGCAGGGACTCCGCATCTAAGCCAGGTGTCACTGAGCATTCAGTCACTCACTACTGAGGGTTCCAACTTTGTTTTGTCCTAAGTTTAGCACAGTACTCCTCAAATTTTAATACAGTTAAGAATATCTGTGTAAGAGTATAGACCCAAATGAAGTTTCATGGATGATAGAAGGATTTCAAGGACACATTTTGTCTGACTAACTGTAGAATTTAATCCTAGGCAGAAGAAATCTCACTATAATTTGCGAAGTCACAGACAGCCTGTGAAGCAAAAGCAATGTAAGTAGAGACCAGGCCTTTCTAACAGGGTATTTGGATATGCCCGTTACATATAACTGATCTGTTCATTAGGGCTCAGATGTTTTTAGGTAGCACTAATCTACATGCTATATTACAGGTAATATACAAAATATAAAATATAAGATAAATACTTAAAATATATTTTTATTAAGATTGTTGCCTTTTCAGACAAGCCTTAATCACTCTTCATTCATTTATTCACTCATTTTTCCATATCATCTTCCTCTTCTTTCTTTCATTTATTCATTATTCATTCACCACTAACCCCAGTCTTGTCCACATTCAGCTCATGCTCTTTAAATGAGTAAGTGTTCACATTGCTCAGTAGCATTTTAACTCTTAGAAACATGGCCAATATTAATCAGTGGAAGCAGCCCTTTTGCCTGACACCACAGAAAATTTTAAGGTGCATAGAATTTTATCTTGATATTTATATTTAAAACTTCAATCAATAAAATTCTAGTAAAAGACGAAGATTAAAAAAAAATCAAATTTGAATTTGGTAAGTACATTTGCATGTCATCATTTTTTTTTACTGCTAGGTAACACAAATAATTGTTTAGCTCTAAAAGTGTCCATCTGTTATCAACTTGGGGGATCAGTTGCAGATGTCTGTATTCTATATTTATATTTCCACATTTAAATTTTCTTAATAAGAATTCCTGGATTTTAACTTCTAAATGTTTCAGTGATACAAATAGAATTAGACAATAGTTTGATGCACAAATGCTACTGCATCCAAATGAAACTTCAAAGTTATAAGTAGCATCAGAATATTATTAAATGAATCCTTTAGGAAGTAGAGATTCCAGGCCAGTAAGTAAGATGAGGAAACTCAACCTACATCTCATTCAGAATGAAACACGTTTATATTCCCTGAATGCAAAAAGGTAACGTCCATCTAAGAAGATCTCATATGGTAGAGATAAAGATGTTGCCAAGTTTTAGAAAAACATCAAAATATTTAATAAGTGTAAACTTTATAATAAAATCGCTATTTTGTATACCCAGGAAAATGAGTGTATAACTCATGGTTTCCATACAGACAAAAGAAAAATCAAAATCCCCAGTAAGCCTACAAATATAATTATGTAAGCCTTTCTACATAGAATGCACACAGGTTTAAAACTTAAAAGACAATTTTAAGTGATTATTTTTTATCCACATAGTCCTTTTCTGTCAAAAAACTTAAATTGTGCATAACCAAGGTAATGATAATTGTGCACAATATATGATGGCAAAAGCTTACAAATTTAATTTTGAATATTTGTTTCACTAAACTATCCAAAAAAATTTGTAATATGATGGAAAATTGTTTTCCAGAGCTTTCTTTGAAAGATGAAGACACAAAAGAAAAGTAAGTTTTGTTTATTCCTCCTTAAAAATGAGTTATAAAATGAGTTTATTTTGCAGTTATTAAACATGACCATTTACAGTGCACAAAAGGTTGTTTTATGTTTCTTCTTGCTACCTTCAGTTCCTTTGGGATTTATGTAAATGCTTTCCAGATTTAGCAACGGAATGTCATGAAAAACAAAAATTTGGAAAGTCAGTGTTAATATTGACAAAAGGGATAAAACTAAAAGCAGACACAGAAGTGAAAAATATGAAGAGTGAGAGCATGAAGAATGGAATACTCAAGTAGACAAGAAGGAAAATACAAACATTCTTTAAATTACATGAATATTAACTTTTTGAATTACATAGTGAAATGATGTCAGTAGTAACCTGAAGCCTCAGACTTAAAGAAAACTTTGGTCTGGATTGATGATTGTTAGGGAGGAGTATCCTAGACATATTATTATACTATAATTCAGATCTAAATCACATTGTAAAGATGAGGACTCAGAGAATCTGAAAGCCAAATTATTGAGGCTGCATATTTGAAGTCAGAGGTTCTTTCCTCACGTGGAAGAAACATCCACAGTCATTGAGTAAGTGGATCCCAAAAGGACTAGAAAACTACTAAAAAAGAAAAATGACCTGTCAGATGATAATTAAAATTACCTACAGACTTAGCAGCGGTGGTGTACCATAATTCCTAGGATGCCTGGGAGACGTCTCGTAAAATAACTCTTTCCTCACAAAATCTATTTTTCAATCAGATTACTTGGTAAGATTTTCCATGGAACTATATTTCAGATCTATATGGAAAATGAATAGATGAATGGATTTTCTTTAGATTAAAATGTCTTCTAAATATCAATTTATGGAATATATCTCTTCAATAACTCAAAGAGTCAGGGGAGAAAAAAAAATTCAGACATGGGATATAAATAACAAGTGAAGAAAATATAACAAGTATAGAGATGAAGAAAAATTGAGGGGCAGAAATATAAATGCTGCAATTTTATCTCTACTTTTTCTCCTGAATGAATTTGAATGCAACAATTAACCTGGCACTAACCTCCACCCACACTTCTCATTGACTCAGTGAGAGCTCTCCAGAGCTACAATTATGAGCTGCACACAACAAAAAATTGGTAACTCGCTCATTTAGCCTCTCTCCTATTCCCTAAATATTTTATCTCATCTGCTAATATGAAAGTTCCACTGACATCAAAGACAGATACATTATATCTGAAGAGCAATAACATTTGTATACATTCCATATGAAAGTGAAAGATAAATGTCATGTCTACATTCAAAATGTCTTACACACATGTGAATCTTTGTCTCATACGACCATTAGTTTGAATAAAAATGCACGTCACTATGTATTAACACATTATGATGAAAAACCTGTAGTGAGAATGTTGCCCACATAAGGATGTGAGGGCCGGGGGAGAGCGGGGTGCCCTGACGGTATAATGCTACAGGCTCAGGGACATGGTTCACTGTTTTCTCAGGCTTTGTCTCTAATTTTAAAATTGGTATTAGTGGTAATTACAACAGAACTGACACAAATGGCTCAGTGTATGAACCATCATTTAAATCTCTATACCCACTCTCCCCAAGTTCATTTTCTTCAAAACGTTTTGACTGAATTAACATATTATTATTATTTCAAAACTCATGTTGGAATGAAAAGGTTTCCTCAGTAATTCCCTAAAGCCTCCCCTAGTGAACATCTTTGGTATACCAGTCGTCTGCTTATGTCCTATCCACATAGAAATCTCTCATTTTCTTTACTCATTATTTCATTGTTGTTCTTTTTATACCACTTGGAGGTAAAATAAGCTATTACTATTAGTAGGAGTCCACAAAAGAGAAGAGTATTTGGGGCTATATACAGTGACATTTGGGGGAAAACGTGGGGTATTAAGAAATCTTGAGTCCTCTGAATTTCAAACATAGTCACCACATACTTTTCCTTTGTATACTACCAATTCTTCCACAGCCAAAGTCAAAAGCTTTAAAAAAAAAAGGAGTATGCTTTTCATGTATGCCATGATGGACATTGAGTGCCATCAGCCAATGAACCAAGCTATAGTTTGGAGTGAAGGCTTGTCTCTATGCCTTCAGAATGGATCTGTTCTCCTCAGATGTGACTAGGGCATCACTGGTTGATATGGATAATTTTGACTTTCTATTATTATATCTATCTAGAACTTACAATCATTTTTTCCTAAACTAAATTTTAACATACTATTTCCTCCTATAGTACCTGCCATTCCCTTTCCTGCCAGCTTCTTTCTAGTCTTAATATTTTGTTACTTCCTTCATGTTCCAGTCAGTGGCTATTTCGATAATAACATAAATGTCATTTTTTCCTGACTCCACATATTTATGGATTCTGCTCAGTCTATCTGAAATATCTGTCAATCCTAGATCCACCTAAAACTAAATGCTCTTATTTTTAAAGACCCAGCATAAATGCCGTATTTTTCAAGAAGATTTCCATGTTCCATCTAATTCTTTGTTCATGTGCCTTTTATGTTGTGACATTTACCATGCTTTATCCTATTTTCCAGATAATTTTGACCACTATAAGTTCCTTTAGAGCAGGGGCCATATTTTATTTATCCTTTTCTTGCCAAGTGGTGAGTGTATAGTGGAAAAGCAAACAATGTCCCTCTGGTCATGAAATTTACAATCTAGTGTTATAACACAGTGTGATATAAAAGCACTAGACCTACTAGACCTGACTCTGTTCCTTACTAGCTAGGAAAGGTTGGGCACTCATTTTCCACTGTTGATTAAATTCAATGTTCTTTACCACCTTTTATGACTCAAAAATATTATTATATTTTATTTTGACTCTAGAGAAACACATTTGGGTGGATGCAACTTGTTCAATAATACATATCAATATTAATGCTATCCTATGTTTTATAATGAAAATGCTTTATGTGCAGACCAAATATAGTCACAGCATGTGTGGGTATTTACTAAGTAATATCAAATAAACACAGAGAAATAGAAATCAGCTTCAAACAAATATTTTAGTGGCCTAGTATAAATTACTAAATGTTAATAATAAAAAATACAAGATTAGTATATATTGCTTTACACAAACAATGGCCATATTGGAAAATCCTGGCCAGGAAGTTCCCCAGAGTTGTGAGAGCTCCCCCATCTATGATTACTCAGCCAGGCAGTCATGATGGAAAAGATGACTTTCCCCAAATCACTTTAGTAGCCCTAGGAAGGAATTGAGGGCACTAAAAAATGGCTGAACTATAGAATGCTATGATTTGCTTTGTACAATATTAAAGAGCACAGCCCCCAAAAAACAAATAAATGATTAAAAAATGGGTGGAGGACCTGAACATTTCTCCAAAGAAGAAATACAAATGGCAAACAGGAACATGAAAAGATGCTCCACATCACTAATCATCACAGAAATGTGAATCAAAAACACAATGAGCTATCACCTCTCACCAGTTAGAATGACCACTATCCAAAGGACAAGAAATAACAAGTGTTGGCAAGGATGTGGAGAAATAGGAGCCCTTGTACACTGCTGATGGGGATGTAAATTGGTGCAGCCACTGTAGGAAGCAGTAGGGAGGTTCCTTAAAAAGCTATGAATAGAAAAACCATGTGACTCAGTAATTCTACTTCTAAGAATGCACCTGAAGAAAACAAAATCCATGACTCAAAAAAGATACATGCACCCCTATGTTTATCACCACATTATTTATAATAGCAAAATTATGGAAGCAACCAAAGTGTCCATCAGTAGATGAAAGGATAAAGAAGAAGTGGTACATATACGCAGTGGAAAATTATTCAGCCATAAAAAAAGAAATCCTCCTTTTTGCAGCAACATGGTTGGATCTATGGGGTATTATCCTCAGTGAAATAGGCCAGATGGAGAAAGACAAATACCGTATCATTTCACTTATATGGAATAAAAAAACAAAGGAAAACAAAATGAACAAAATAGCAGTAGACTCATAGACACTGAGAAATTACTGGTGGTTACCATGGGGGAGGGATTGCAGTGGGTGGGTGGGGAGGGTGAGGAGTATAAAGGGGCACAAAATGCCTCAATCATAATATAAGTCGGTCATGGGGATGGTAGAACAGTGTGGAGAATATAGTCAATGACTCTGTAACATCTTGCTACATTGACAGATACTAACCACACTAGAGGGAGTGAGGACTTAATAATGCAGGTAACTGTTGAACCATTGTGTTGTATACTTGAGACCAATATAAGATTGTGTATCAATGACATTTCAATTTTAAAAAAAAGGAATATTAGAGAGCAATCCACAAAGCTACTCACAGAGTCCATAGTTTGACATTTAAGGTATCTGAGCCCAGAATTTACATGACTGAGGTGTTATCAATCAACTCAGGAGGAGAAAATTCCTCAGACTGACTAAACCTGGACCTTGACTCACTTTTACCAACTCCATGCAATAGTTATTTCAAATACTCTCTACTCTTCTCAGGCCCACTTTGTCCTGAGCATGTGGCCTTGCTTCCTACACCATTGAACTCATTCAGTCTCCTTCAGTCAGGAGCTCATTCAGTTTCTCCACAGATTCTACAAACCTACCTGCAAAGTGTCCATTCTTTCACCCTGTGGTTCCAAGGGAGGACATGTCCTCTTCTTATCAAGGCTTATACTGCCACCTGTTTCGAGGATCCCCCTCATCTCCTCCTGCCTTCTTGGTAACCACACGCTGCTGCTCTTTTGCTTCTCTCCTGTATCTTCAACTCTCCATCTCTGCTAGCTACTTATTCACAGTGTTTAAACATGTTAAGTCACGCCATGAATGTCCAGCTTTGCAGAAGTCTCTTCTGAATCCCAGATTGGTTTTAGTTTTAGACTCTCATTGCCCCAGGCACTTTCCTTAATAGCATTTATAGCTTTTTAAATGGAGAAATAATTCAACAGATCCAATACTTCCAATAGGGTTCTTTCTGGTAGTCTTTAATATTGCTTTATCTTTAATGCATAGCCAGTGCTTAGTACCTGATAAGAAACCATAGTGAATGAATGTGTTTCTTTCTCTTTCTTTCTGTTACACCCCTCCTACTCTCTCTCTCTCTTCTGAAACAATGCTTTCAAAACTATGTGTAATAAAATTTCCTTCCAAGCTTTAAATGAAGCACCAGTGAGCCAGTATTTTGAGCATTTGGAGAGTGGTGCAGGAAGGAGAGGCAGAGAGAGAAACGGAGAAGAGCCCTTCCCAGGGCCTTCCCCAGTGTTCCCCAGGGATGAGGGAAAGCGGGCACCTTAGATGCCACCACTGCTTACTAACTGAACTAAAAAACATTATGCAGTTACATTAAAGCTCTACATCCATCTTTTTGTGTTATCCCTTTATAATATAAAATCTGTGCTAATGTGTGGGGAAACAAATTCATGTGCAGAGTTTAAAACTGACTTCAGTATAAAAATTCAAGGATGAGTGTGTGTGTACACACACCACTTCAAGTAGGAACCAAATAGAAATTAGAATAAAAATACTAGTAGACTTTGGGATAGAGACAATGTTCACGACCCTATGTAAATACTAAGTTGACACTGATTGTAGTTGCAATAAAGAGAAGACCAGTAGAGAGCACTGCAAGCACTTCTTAAATATTCCTTCAAATGCTACCTAGTTACAACATTTAATGAAAATATTATTTCTCCTTTTAAATTTTATTTGGATTGTCCTTCAATTAGTGAATCAATGTATTTTATTTGAAAATAATGTAAACATCTTCTTGTGTTTTCATTGTATTTCTCTCATTTCATTTGGTGGAAATAAAATACCTAATAAAACAAGTATCTAAAAGCGGATTTTTTAGGTTTTTAGTTTTTAACTTGCTTTAGACATATACATTGTTAGCTTCTTAGTTGAAAAGTATGCTAATCACTGTTGACTTGCTGGATGGCTGGTGGTTCATCATACCACTTATTTTAAACAGAAAAATGGTCATCGGCCTACAGCAACTATTTTTTTAAACTCACTTTGGAATTTCAACTTTTAGAAATTCAGTTAAATATAGCATTTTTGTAAAGACAAGGGGTATCAACTTATGTATGACAGAATGTACATGATGAAGCGGGAACACGACGGTCACAGGCATTATAATCTGGAACCATGTCACTGAAAATGGCCACATTACCATCGGATTGTATGAAAGTACAGGGCATTAAGTGAGTGTGTGGATAAAATGAGAGTTCCTGTGGCCAGGATTCTCACCTGGCCCTGGTTGACTAGCTCACTGCACACCTGTGGGCACTACATGGCTGTTGACTCTATAAAAAGAGCTCTGCCCGGTCCTCTGGGCACGACATGGTGGCAGGTCTGCAAGGCTGCAGGAGAGCAGAGCAGAGGCTGGAGTGGTGGCAGTGCTGAGGAGAGAGGCCCCCAGAGGATGGCTGTGAGGGACGGCTGTGCAGAGAGGCCTGGAGACGGCTGTGTGGACAGAAAGGCCCAGAGGACAGCTGTGAGGGCAGAGCGGCCCAGAGGCAGAGACCAGCTTAATGTTTGAGACAGAAAAAATCTTGAAACAACCTGAAAAGACACCTGTAAGAGACTATTTCAATGGAATTTTATGAAGTGGTTCAGAGAGATTATATAGACCTACATGTATTGATATGAAAATATCACTGGATAAAATTATAGGTAAAATATGGTTTATAGTATGATGTTATCTGAGAGTTTTTAAAAAGATATCTTCACATGTGCATGCATGTGTGTGTGTATATATATACACACATATATTTTCTGAAAGAATACACCCAAAAAAAACGTTAACATTGGTTACTTGTGGTGAGTGGACTTTTGTAATAACCTTTTGAGAATTGTTTTCCATGGGCATTGTCTTACATTTAAAATTTCAAAACAAAATCCTTGTTAAAAAGAGTATGAAGTATATAAAAGATTGAATACAGTAGTATACTCTAGATAAAAATGGCAGAGATTGGCTTACTCTCTCCATTTTTTTGTGATTGCTTTGATTTGAGGTCTAGACAAAAATATTTGTCCAGCTTGATTTACTGCTATTCTACGAAATTCTAGCTGACAAGAGTCTGACAATATTCACAGTTAAAACCATCCGCATTTGCTTGATTTTTCCTCATTCTAGTTACGTGCTCAAGAGGCCAACATAAAGTCATAATTGGATTTATTATGTAAATAAATGCTTGGAGCAAGAAGTTAAGAGATCTCTCAGAGAGGAACCTTCTCAGAGACACTGCCGATCTGCCCTGAATAACTGCAGACTCAGGAAATGGGAAATCAAGATTATAAGCATCAGAAATGTCCTACATGAGCAAGGGGGTGAGAGTTCCTCCAGAACCAGAAACGCAGGGATCGCAGAGAAGGTAAGAGTGAGGTATTTAGTTTAACTGAAGCATGATTGGATCCCACTGATTAATTTTTAAGAAAAAGATACTAAATGTTTCAGGTTGGGCTTAGAAAGATGCAAACCAATTAAAATTGTGATAAATGTTGCTTTACGTTGGAGCGCTGAGAATTAAAAGGAGAGTTTGGAACTGTCTTCTTAATGTGATGTTGAAGCTAATGTTGCATTTTGCTCTTAAACTTGCTAATTATGGCCATGTATGTTCCTCAGCACACCTGTAGTGAATTCTTTAACTAGCTTCAATTACCGTGTTGTGTCACAGGCTGGGAAGAATTCAAAGATGCCCCTTTTATCTGTTTCTCCCTAACACCCTTAATTAATTCCATTGCACCAGGTTAGAGAGAAATAAATTGACCTGCATTTTTAGAAGATGATTGAGGTGCTTTTCAAGAAAAAGCCATTTAAACCATAGAGGGATGCCTTATTTACTGCACTTCATTTCATTGCACTTTGCAGATAATGCACTTTCTAAAAATTGAAGGTTTACAGCAACTCTGGGTCAAACAAGTCTATTGGGACCATTTTTCCAAAAGTATTCACTCACTTCACGTCTCTGTGTCACATTTTGGCAATTCTGGCAATATTTCAACTTCTTTATTATTATTATATTCGTTATGGTGATCTGTGATTGGTGCTAATGACTATGAAAACTCAAATGGTGGTTAGCACTGTTGAGAATAAAGTATTTTTCAATTAAAGTATGTACATTATGGGGTTTTTTAGACAATGCTATTGCACATTTAATAGACCACAGTCTAATGTAAACATAGCTTTTATATGCACTGGGAAACCAAAAAATTCATTTGATTCACTTTATTGTGGTGGCCTGGAACCCAACCCACAATGTCTCTAAGGTGTGCCTATAAAATTTTTTTTGAAGAACCCCACTCCTTTTGAGCCCCATTTTTTAAATTAAGGTATCATTGATATACACTCTTATGAAGGTTTCACATGAAAAACAGAGTGGTTACTACATTCACCCATATTATCAATTCCCCTCCCATACCCCATTGAAGTCACTGTCCATCGTGCAGTAAGATGCCGTAGAGTCACTACATGTCTTCTCTGTGCCTGTAAATTTTAAATGAAGCTAAAGTCCCAAACAAACGAACAAACAAATCTTGCCCATAGTTAGTACCTTTTTCAAGGATCAAGATAACAGTGTTCTCTCTTCACCATGGTAAGAATCTCTAGCAACATAGACACTAATTTTAATTATCATGACACTCCTTTTTCTTTAGTTTTCCAAGAAATCCCTTAGAAGATCCTGGTGCACTTGGTTACAATTTTTTGATTCAAAATTCAGAGTAGCTTTCTGCTCAAGGTATAACATTTTATTATCTGCATGCAGGAAAGAAAATATCACCAAGTTTCTGCTGAAAGTAAATGTAAACTGCTTCCAGGAAGCCTTCACAGAATCCAGTTTCCCTTCTTCTGTTTGCCTTTTAACACATACACATTTATAAGATCATGGTGTGTATAACACACAACACATTTATTCTTGTTGATACATCATTTTGTAATTAATTCTATGCCTTTTCATCGATGCTTCTATTTCCTTTCCAAATATTTTATATACTCCTCAAAAATAACATGAATGTCTCCTACTTCTAACTCCATTCCAGGTCCAGCATCCTAGTCAGGACTCCATCAGTACAGGGTGGATTTGTAATTTTAAAACATTATGTACCAAATACAGTGTGGCTTACTTGCTGACCATTCTACAGTAGCCTCTTCCTCTGCTGACATTTCATCACAACTTCCTATTTTATTTTCTGTGTGGATTTTGTGGTGTGCTGGTAAATGTTTAACCACTGGCTTTCCAGAGGGAAAAAGAAAACTTCAGTATGTGACCTTTGCCCACAGCCATGGCATAAATGCTCCCACCATGGCCAAAGATTCCAGCTTAATATTACTCAAAATGGTGCTGGGACAAGTCACACATAATTTGGTCTCAAACAGTGTGACAAGCTGCAGCATTTTACTGTTTGTGGTTCTTCCCACTACCTAAGAATGTCTGGTTTATAGTTCACTTGTATTTTTTCTGTTCCCTTCATAAAATCTAAGCTCCATAAGGAAAGGCACTTCTCCCATGTTTACCACGGACTCTTCCCAGGCATAGAACAGTGACTAGTGTTTAGCAGATCCATAATAAAAATGTGTTAGACAAAAGCATATTTTTTTCACTCAAAATTGAATATATTAAAATTTTTAAGATGCAACAGTTAAAAAATATTTTTGTTTTATTAAATCATTAAAGATTGTGGGTTGATACACAAAAGTTTGGAAATACTTCCTGAGCGGATATGAGAAAGACATGAGTCCAGGGTCACTTTTAAAAATCATTTTATCTTGCCTCTTGTATCTCCTAGGCTTTCCCAATGGTGTAAAGATGAGGTTGAGATGCATAAAGAAAAAAAAAAAAAGAAAGTTGTAAGCTTTGAATTTAACTTTCATTATAAAAAGAACAATCATGACTTCCAATTGTGAAAATAAGAAAATGTTCATTTCAAAATGAAACAAAAACATCATTTTATATATTGAGTTAAATAGGCAAATATAAAACATCCTGGTGCCAGAAAGTCTTTTCACTTATATGTGCTATTGGTTATGACAGAATCAGAGTTAAAGTTCATTACTATGATTTGCATGATAACTAGTAATGTAAAATAATGCAAATAAGATTCTACAACAGGAATAATTATTCAGATTTTAGATTTCCAAGTTCTTTTTCTTTTGAAAGAAATGAAAAATAATTAGAATTGACTTTTTATATCTTTATTTCCTCTTTAATTTCCTAACATCCAACTCTGAATTAGTAACTTTTCATCTCATGCTGATGTTAGTAAATTTTAATATAGATGCTGCAGATTTTTTCTTAGCTCATATTGTACATTTCATTATATGATGGGAACAAAGTAATTCATGAAAAGGTTCATTATATTTCTGTTAATTATATTATCTTTCACAACCTGACTCTCAATGGCTCTCTTTAGGCTTGTTTTTCTTATATTCCAGACTGAACTGCCTATTTTACCCCCACACACACCATGATGTTTTCCCATTTCTGGCTTTGCTTTCCTACTCTTTGGAATGCCCTTCTCCCTATCTCTGTCTTTTGTAACCCTGACATTTTTCTAAACCCACTTCAATTATCAAAGTATTCATTCTTTGCACAGCATGTAGTCAGTCACCGATCTCTTTCTTGTGTGTTTATTACTTTGCTTATTATCTTCTCTCCCCTTTAGGATATAAGCCAAGTGAGAACAGGGCTTTTTCTCATTCACTGCAATATCTCAGTGCCCAAAACAGTGCCTGGCATATAGTTAAGTATATTGAACATTTTTTGAATGAACAGACAAATAAGTAGTTATCAAAACAAATCTAAGGATAACATAAATGCAGTAAGATTTTCTATTTACCATGATTAAAAAAAAAACCCCACAAACATCTATATTCCAAAGTATAGGTTGGCACTTCATCTTAATCTTGTGCTATTTTGACAAAGCTGTGAGAATTAAAGTAAGATAAAGTGATATTTTGAATCAGTCAAAAATAATTTCTAACACCTAAGGTTGAAAGAATTCCAGCTTGAAGGTGCTATTTTCCTCATATGAAACTGTGTTATTATACTCCATTTATAATCTAACTAAACACATTTTCTTGGTATGCTAATGCTTTGTGCAAACCTTCTCTTGATTTTGTCATATAATTTTTTCAGAAAGATTCATTTAAGTGAAACAGACCTTAATGTAGATTTGAATGAAATTTTTAAGAGCAGAATTTATATTTCAAAGTAGGTAATCATTTTCATATTAACCTATATTTATATAAAATGGAACAGGCATCACAGATGTCTCCTTTGACCTCTTCCCTGTATTCTTCTCTTTGAAAATAACCCAGGCACACAACAAAAAAGGTGGGTTCATGGGGGGGAAGGATATATACACATACAGAACTTCTAAAAGTTAAGGAAATTTTATGGCTCTGTATGTCTCAAATAGAAAATCACAAATGCTTTGGTTAGACAGTAGTTATTCATTTTTAATTTGAAAAAAGTTGTAACAGTAATGAATTATTATTTATTTTCTACAGCTGTATAGATGTTAAGTTAAAGGCACTGAACTTGCCACTACTAGAAATAATAACTGGTAAATATATGGTGACTTGTGCTTCCTCTTGCTTTCTCTTTTAATTCTTTTAAAAACCCTACACTGTCTAAACTGAGAGAGAATGAGAGACCAAATTTTCAATTAGAGAGTTCATGGCATAAGTCCAGAAACATGCTATTA
Source organism: Manis pentadactyla (assembly GCF_030020395.1). Taxonomy (NCBI): domain Eukaryota; kingdom Metazoa; phylum Chordata; class Mammalia; order Pholidota; family Manidae; genus Manis; species Manis pentadactyla. The sequence continues at coordinate 113,490,040 of NC_080028.1, read as the reverse complement.
AATGTTCGGTGTTAGGATATATCAGAAAACAAAAAGACAAAAAGTCTACCTTCATGGACCCTATAATCTGGGATTTGGGTTGAAAGAGGTACAATTATGGCTTTTAGACTAATGAATCAAGCTACTCAAATATATATTTGTGGATAAAGTGAAAGTTTCTATGGCCAGGATTCTCACCTGGCCCTGGTCAGCTAGGTCACTACACAAGTGTGGGCAATGCGCATTGACTCTATATAAAGAGCTCCACCCAGTGCTGTGTGTGACACGGTGGCATGGCTGCAAGGCTGCAGGAGAGGAGAAGCTGGAGTGGTGGCAGCGCCAAGGGCAGAGACAGGCTTGCTGCATGCAGACTTGCTCTGAGTGGACGGGATTCTAGTGATTGACCTGCCGCTGTGAGAATAAAGTTGTGTATAACCCTTTCACCCCAGGAACATTCTACCATCATTTTTTTGGTTTCATTGAATGCATAGTGAACTTGCCTGGGGCTGAAGCCCATTGGCAAGACAATATTCATAATAAAGGGTGTTGTTTAAAGAACTACATTAGAGGCCAAGGGATTTGCATGTTCTTTCCACCCTCAAGTATTAAATGACGTTTGATATTTTGTACAAAACCTTGGAACATGCTCTGCTGTTACTGTGCACAATTCAGCTTCTTTCTTTTGTTTGACTGAGGGATGTGAATAATGATAATCAACCAGAATTGTTGCTTCTTCCTCTCCCACAGCACTTCCTTCCTTTCTATGGTGCTTAGAGCACTTACTGCATGCAAGTCTCAGAGCTTGCTCCCTCTTGGTCTCCTAACCTGGACTGATCACTGTCCAGGGAGAGGCCACCTCTTGTTAATCTGTGCATAGCCAGAATTTAGCAGTGCTTGCCACACAGTTCAGGTGGGATGTATGTTTTTGTATGAATAAATTTATATATACATCATTGTTTTCGAAGCATATCAACATGTATGCTTTCATCAGATCCTCGCAAAAATTAGTGAGAGTGCAGGGTAGCATGAATTCCTTCATTTTACAGAGTCTCAGTGGAATTGAAGGTTTTTAATTCCTTTGTTTGACAGACAAGGAAATGGCATCAGTGAGAGCTTATGTGATTTCTGAAGGGCACAAAGCTAAGAGCTAAATTTCAAGATCAGGGTTCTTTCTGAAAACACCGGCACATTGTGCCTTTAGGGTCTGTCAGGAATTTGATTTTCTCAAATGATTGGTGAAATCTTGCTTTTTTTCTCCCAAGTGTAGACCATAATGTGGAAAAGATCTTCAGAAACCATCCATATCGTAACTAGAAAGCAATGGCATTGATTATAAGCAACTCTTTTGCTGTAAAATAGTGTCTGCCTTGAAGAGTACACCATTAGCCAAAACAAACTATAATCTGTCACAGGGAAGCGGATGGAGGCAGTTTTGTCATTTCCAATCCTGAACCCACAGCCTTGACCGTTCTGTTTACGTGAAACTTCTGGGTGCTTAATTTCTTGATCAGGAAATAAGAGTCCCTACAGTAACAAGGTTATGAAAGCTGTCCATTGGGGGAAGGGATAACAGCCAGTACTTGAAGTTTCTAGTAATTGAATCCTGACAAACTGACTCTAAAACCACCCTTCAGTAACATCATATCCCATAGACTGTAGGCTAGAGGAAGGAACTAGCCAGGTGCCCCCCTAAACCATGCAAGGTGTGTTAACAATGACTGTCACACACGTTAATTAATCAAGTAAGTGGCAACTCTGAGTAAACAGTGGCTGTAGATCCACCTGAAAAAGATTGGGTCATGTTTTTCAAACTTAGTGATAGAAAACTTCTGTTCTTGTGTTTTTAAAAACATTTATTTAAAGCCGTTTTTAAGAAGTTTGCTTTTAAGGTAAATTATTTTCTAGGCAATATACTAGGGCCCTTAAATGGAGACCTAGTGATGGAACCTTGATCCTTAAAGTCAGTTGTATGCTGTTATAAATCAACGTTCCAAAAACACTTCAACAGAAATTAACAGCAACTATGATTAAACCCCAACATTTCTGAACTAGAAAGCATTCTCTCTTTGGAGATGAGGTGACTGGGGTGATGACTATTTCTCTTCATCTGAAAGAAACCCACCCTCATCCTCCCTCCCCGACATCCCTGCAGCCTTCTCGCTTCCCTCAGACGCACGGATACTCTGCCCATTTCATTTGAGAGCGAAGTTGAAGCCACACGCCAGCTACGCCCGTCCAGCGCTCCCTGGGCTGGAGCAGCGAAGTTCTGGGCAGAGCCTCCCTTCCCAGAGCGGCGACGCCGTCTCCTCGATACCTGCGCCGCTTTACGCCGCATCTGAAGGTTCGCCCGCCGCGGAGCAGTTGCGTCTCCATCTGGCAGCCAACCCACCCAAGCCTTCTTCTCCTTCACCACCACCACCTTCCCTCCTTCCCACCTTCCCCTCCCCGCCTTCTTCCCTCCCCACCCCCGCCCCCAATCTCCTCCTCTTTTTCTCACTACAAGCGGCTGCTGATGCTGAAGCCGAGCGTCACTTCGGCTCCCACGGCAGACATGGCGACATTGACAGCGGTCCAGCCGCTCACTCTGGACAGAGGTAAGGGAGCGGCTCGCCGCCGGGCCCCTGCACCCCCGGCCTCCCCTCCGCCCCTGCCAGCTACCCCCCCGGGACAGCCGGGCGCGCTCGGGCAGGGGGAGCAGGGCGGGCGAGGGCGAGCGGAGAGGCGCTCGCGCCGAGAGCAGGACTTTCCTCCCCTTTCTCTGCCCGCCACGTCCCGGCTGGCCTTGCACGCGGCACTCGCCGGCCGAGGGCGCCTCCGCCGGGCTGTGGCGCCCCCGCCGCAGCTCCCTGCCCCTCCGCGGCCGCGGGCTTTGTTGGAGCGGCTGCGCGGGGCCCTCCCGGCGCCCGGGGCTGCGGGCTGGAGAGGGGCAGGAGGAGGCTCGCCGGGCCGGGCGAGGGCGCCTGCGGCCGGCGAGCAGGGAGGTTAGCCCGGCGAGGGGGCCGCCTGCCGGAGGAAGGAAGTTTGTCCGGGCGCCGGGGGAGGATGCTGGTCCGGCGGCGGGCAGGGCGCACGGCCGGGTGGCCTGTGCCGGGCGCACGGTGGCTGCTGCCCGTGGCCGAAAGGGCCCCGAGCCCGCACCCCGCGCGGCTTGGTGCTCCGAAGGCGGCGGGGTCGCGTGTGCCCCGCAGCCGGCAGCCCTCCCGCAGTGAAAACTCAGTTTCCCCCGCCCCGGCCGGCCCGGTGCTCGGCCAGCCCCGGACGAGGACGGCGCCCGGACGCAGTCAGGCTGGGTGGAAATTCAACTTGGGACCTGTGACCTTCCGCGTCCTGTTCTCCGAGTGAAATGGGGGAGCAGCCCCTGCTTCCTAACCAGGACCTTCCCCAGCACAAGGATAGCCCCGTGCGCTGCCACCGGGCCCCTCTGGTGCAGGCGCGCTCGGGTCCCGCGACTCTGCAGCGGAGGACACCTGCTCGTCCCCGTCCGCAGCGGCCGAATTTAGGACCCTGGGCGGCCATTGGGATGTGATGTGCTCAGTCGAAGATGATTTAGTCCGATGTGCCTCTAAAAATATTCTTTCTAGCAGATTAAACTGGACTGTGGGGCAAAGCAAAAGCGCATCCTGCTGCGAGTTCAGTGAAAAAGCCAGTGAACTAGTGAGGTTTTTGACGTGAGAGATTGTGGGTGACTTTAACGCGATTTGTTGGCGCCAGAACAGATATTATGCGGTGCCCATAGCAACCTTACTTGGGGTAAGAGTTGAAAGGAAATTGATTTTATGCTAGGAAATGTTGATTTTCAAGCTAGTAAATTAATAACAGGAGTTAAAGAGCTCAGAAAATCCATTGTATAATCCATGATTTCATTCCAATGTCATCATCTGCACTAAGTGGGATACATCCACAGCCACGGAGAGCCAAACAGATGGCAAGCTATTAGAAATTATGGATTTGTTTTAATGTAATGAGCTCTTATATTGTCCCATTATTAAGTCAGTCTTTAAACATCCCGAGTAAAACGACTACAATTGAGAAAAAAAAAAAACTCCATGAAAATTGCATGCCTGAGCAGTTTTATATATTACTCCTACTAAAAATATTTCATTTTAGAGGCTTTACCTTAGCCCTTAGATACCTCCTCAGTTGTGGAGAGGAGATGCAATCAGACCAAGATCCAAAAGTTTGTTCGTGTTCGCCGCCAGACTGTACCTGTCCCCTCCCAGTGTTGACTAGGGCCATATAATAAGCAGCTCAAGAGGCAAGCTGGGTGAGACTGTGGACTCATTTGAATAAATTCTCCAGCAGGGCACTGTGAAGTCTGTAATTTATGGATGGTGGGTTTTTGGCGGCATTGCTGTGCATGGAGTCAATACATGAAAATGTTTTTCTATTAAAATACATTTAATTGATTAACTGCAGCATTAAACCAGTGACAGAGGGGGTTCTGAAAAATTTCCTCCCAAAGAAGAGCCTTTTAAAAGAGGCAGCCCAGTATAATATGTAGTAGCTAGGTCCTAGCTGTGACTCTGCTCCTCACCATGGACGGGGTGGTTAGCCTCTCCAGGTGTCCGTTTTTTCCTTTGTGCCCCATAAGAAATTTGGATTAGATGGGTCTGGCACTATGCAACTTTGACAGGCTATCATTTGATTAATTAGAATTGGGATTCCGTTTCTGGCCACCCACTGGAAGATTTCCCAGTTGGCCCCCTCTCCCAGGTTGTTTTGGTGCTCTGAGGCCACCTTCTGCTTTGACCCCATCCAAGCTTTTCTCACACACTGGCGTCCGTCTCGTAGAATGGAGCTCCTTCAAGAAAGGGACTATTTCTAAATTCACCTTTGTATTCTCAGTGTCTGTCACAGTCCCTGACTCACAGTAGAAGATGAAAAATTAATGGAAGTTAGTGTAAGTAAACTAAGGACTTCAGTAACTTAAGCAATGTTAAAATATAGGGATTTAGTGGTGCACTGAAGTACAGTTCCTAGATTCACAACACTTTGGCCCTGGGAAGGATGGCAGGGAGACATAGGCCAGCAGTGGCTGTTAACCTTTCTTCTTCCCTCTACACGTGATGGGGTGCCGTTGGTACCTGTAGCTCACCGGCTGTGATTATTAACCGAAGGGGATTGTGGCAGGTGGACAATGGAGAGGAAGGAGGGAAGGTGCCTGGCAAAGCCTCTCATGGGCATTCCAGCAAACTTAAACAAAATCCACAATTTGAGAGCTCTGGGCTGTTCTAACATCTCCATTTTTTGAATGAAAACCTTGAAAGGAGCAATGATAAATATTTTCAAAGTTACTCTACTAGCTAGTGGGAGATTTTGTGGTAAAATCTAAATCTTATTTGATGCCCATTGGCACTATAAACAGCTTAATCGGGAAGCTTCAGGGCAAAGGTTTTAAGCAAAGGAATCAAACCTATGGACTGAAATTAAGATTTACTCCTCCCAGAATTCAAAGGATGTTATCTGAATCAAGAACTTCAGAAGTCTGTGCAAATGCTTGGATTTTTGTCTGCGAAACAAGCCATTGCCAGAACCGGGCTGGGCCCTGAAAGGATGAGCAGGTTTTCTCTGTGCTAAACTCATTTGTGTAAATCACCAAAATCTCGGATTAACCCTGTGGAGGCCGATAGATGTGGAGGCCGATGGCCAGAGCGGGATCCTGTTCACTCTGCTCGCTGTCCTTGATTCTTCATGTACTCACTGAGTACATACTGTAAGCCAGAACATACAGTGGAAAGTGTACAGCTGGGAGCCAAATGGACATAATTCTAATTTTTGTGGTAATTAAACTCTATCACAAAAGAGAGATTAAACACACACATAGTCTTCATTCATTCAATAAATACTCATATGTACAAGGTGCCAAATGAACACCTGAAGCAAAGTTTTTGCTTTTATGGTCCTTAAGAATCTAATGGGAGAAAACAAATAATATTTAAGGGATTAATTAATTCAACAAATAAGTATTGAGTGCCAACCTTATAGAAGGCACTGTTTTTTTAATTTATTAAGGTATCATTGATGTCCAATCTTATGAAGGCTTCACATGAGCAACGTTGTGGTTACTACACTCACCCATATCATCAAGTACCCCTCGCATTGCATCACTGTTCATCAGTGTAGTCAGATGCTGTCTTCTCTGTGCTATATTGCTGGAAGGCACTGTTTTAAGCAATGTAGAAGTGCCAGTGGCCAATAGACAAAGTCTAATGAAGTTTATGCACTACTGAGAGTCACACACTGAGCATATACACATATAAATGGGAGTGAGAAAAAATGAACCCAGATCAAGGAAAGTGATGGGCTGCTGTTTTTGATATGAGAATCCAGGAAGGTCCCTTCCTCTGGAATTAGTGACTTTTTAGAGGAGATCTGAAGAAAGTGAAGAAACAAAGTTTGCAGCTCTCTGGGGGAATGTGTTCTGGAGGAGGACCTCACCCGTGAATCCTGGGAACATCAAGGAAGTCACTGTGAAAGCATGAACACAGGGAAGCATGGTGGAAAGTGGCAAGTTTGTAGCCAGGGGTGAGATGGTGTACTTTATAATTAGGATGTTAGGTGAAAGTATGATGTGCTCTGGAAACAATACACAATAAAGCAAAATGTAAACTGAGTTCTGAGATATTTATGAGAATCTTTAGGAAAAGCATTCTGGATAGAGGAAGAATACACATAAAAGCAGCTCCCCACATATGACTTGGCTACCGTCCTGTTAATACAACTATAACCAAGCAAATGATCAAAAAAGAAAAATTACCAAGATATAGCAACAATCTGAGTATGCATGCTGGAGTAGAAATTTGGTTGTAAGTATACCAAGAAAATCTATAGAGCAGCTTTTTGCTTTTATTGTTAGGCTCAAACATCATATAATTAGGTTTTCAAAGATAATACCTTGTGCTATAATTTTCATGTCACTATGCATAAATCTACATGTTGCTCCCAAGTGGTCATAATATGAGATATGTTATTCTCAGCCTAATATTTTGTATCAGACAGTGATGCAGAAAGTGGTACCTATAATTTACCCTTGTGGCAAAGAGAAGATGCAGAAAGGAGATTAGTGTGGAGTCTTCTCTTCCAGAATTGAACATGTTCACAGCAATTCTTCCCTACACCACGGGTCAGTTTGCCCAGATTTTAATCTCTAAAACCAAGAATGACCTTCAGTCCAAGAAAGCACGGTGCACTCTATTATACTTAATACCTCCCTAACAAAGAACATAGGGATACTTTACTATATTAAAGGCTTCATGGATTTAGGGACTTTTCTTCAGTACAGGAGCTACAATTGTCCTTCACTTCCCAGCTCAAGGTCAGAAAAAATAATATAACAGAATTTTTCAAAATTTCACTTCTGCTTACCTTCTCCCTTAATTTTTGAGCAGAATGACTTTTTATTTTAAAATCCTGGCTTGTAAAGAAGCAATACAGAACTCACTCAGAGAAAAATGGATAATTAAAAGTTTGTAGGAGTAATTAAAATTGTATAATTTAAAATATTTGAGACTTCGCTTATGACATGATCAATAGCTGACAGTCTGCATTTAGGGGGCTTTATAAAATAAGATGGTGTCACAGTCATCCAGCTTTTCTGTGAGTTGAATTCAGCTTGGATAAGTTGCCAAAATATAAATGGAAATCTTGATTTCTTGGCTTCTCAAACAAGTCCTAATCTAAAATATTGATTAAACAAATTTTAGTGTGTTTTCCCTTAAAAAAATAAAATTTCATTAAAAATTCTAATATAAAGCCAAGAGCTTTTATTTCTGTCAATTTCAATCTTGTGGAAAAAAACCATGAGAGCAAAATTGAATGCAAATGAGAATCCCATGGGTGCCGCACTTTTCCTAGGATTTGTGATAACACTAAAATTTTTCTTTCTTCCCTTTCTGCTTTTCAAGGCATACAGAACTTATTTCTTCCTGTATCTCCCAATTCAGGCCTTAGGCAGCCTACAGCTTTTCTAATCAGCTGCATTCACCAGTTTTTATAAAATCTATATTTGCCTGAAAATTGCTTTTGCTCACAGTCCAAAGGGGTTCGCCCCTTTTCTCTCTCCTTGTCATTTTTTTTTAACATGAGGAAAAAATACGGAAGACAGAAAATAAAAATAAAGCTTAGTTCTTACGTTGTTTTAAAGATACATGACCTGGCATTGTGACTGGGAGGAGAGGGCTCTTGTCCTAAAGCCTTCTCACATCACCAGCCAGATACGGTTTAGTCTACAAACATTAAGTGCTTGCTTGTTTTCTTGTGTTTTCTGTAGGCTTCGCTAAACATCAAAAAAAAAAAAAATTGAATTGTTTAAAGTCAATATTTCAGTCTTTTTGTACTACATAGTAACAGAACGTTTCCTTCGAGTCAGAATTATGCCACGTCCACCTTTTTCTCTTTGATAATGAAAAGTTGCAAAGAGAAGGACCCACATTTCAGAGTTTTGATTATTTATGAGGCGCTTTGCATTAGGTAAGAGTTTTATACAATTTTAAAACTGAAAAGGAATTGAGAGATTAATGACAGAGCTTCCACATACAGGAAAATAGATCTCATATATACCTTCTAGTTTGGTGTGTCAGCCATCTAGGCCCCAAGAAGTATTTAGTGTGCTCTGGTCATTTATGAAATTAATGTTTTTTTCAGGGATTGCAATTAGGGCTGGGTTATTTAGTAGGGAAAAAGGAGCATTTAGAGAGTAGTTTCAAATGAGAAGATGTATAATGGGTATTAGCGATCCTATTAGCCCATACCTCATACCTCTTGTAGAGAGCTCTTTTCTTAGTTTTGTCATCAGTCTCTTAGGATATCATCTTCATCTGATCAGAGGCCATGTTGAATTTGTCTATGTGTAGCCCAACCATTGTCTGACATAGAGTTAGCACACTCTCAATATTTACTGGTTGATTGAATGAATGAATGAATGAGTAGAATTGATTTAGCCATCATGGAAACATTTTTAATGCTAAAAATAAAAGCCTTCCAGCTAAGAATAATGTAAAAGTGGTGGATACCTTACTTTATCACTTTGCTTCTGTGTGTGTGTGTGTGTGTGTGTGTGTGTGTAGCATACTCCTGAAACTGGAATGCTCCCAGGGCCAAGATGGGATTTGAGGGGCTGGTGTGGTATTCATAGCCCTACTTCCATTGCTTGCATCCACCTGGTATCTCAACTTGTTAATTGAACCAGGTAAGGTAATGCGAGAATACAACTGAAAAGGTTTAAAAAAAAAGTCAGGGGAAGGAGGGTCTGGCAGAATTTCCTGCGTGCACTCATGCACACACACGTACACACACTCACACACACACATACACACAAGCTACCCTGCCTCATGTTTTGTTTTTTTAACCACAAATGGATGAATAGTAGAGCTATCTCCTGATAAGTAAGTTAAAATGGATTCAACTTGAAGTCCCTCTGTGATTGGCAAATGTGAACGTAACCTGAAAAAGTCATGTCGATGACACTGATGCTTTACTTCTTATCCAGGTGATAAGAGTTTTTTTATTGACTGAGTTTTTCTAAAGGAATCTGCCTGCTGAATTTGAAGACTTGCCTAATAAAAGTAAATGTGCCCAAAGATGACTTGAAGAAAATTATGTTGAATTGAAATTTATTTTGAAGTTATTCCCAGATAGTTATTTATTTGTCTTCAGCAGAAAACTTAAGGCTTCTAATTTGAACTGACGTCAGTTTCTCTTAGCAGCACTGTAGCTGTTCCAAGTCCACTTGGTCCATACTTACCCAGTATGGTGATGGTTACGATATTTCAGTATAGAATCTGTTTTTTCCCTATCAAATAATTATCTTTAACCAAAAAATAACAATAACGGGCCTCACAGGACAGCAATACAATTTAAACCCCTAAATTAAATTGGGGGTGGGGAGCAGATTAGAACTAAATCTGTTTAACAGTAATGAGAGGATTGGGGATTGTGGCAGAGACTGCTGAAAGTGATTTCTGATGATAATTAGAGAAGAGCAGTAATTACTGATAGACAAACATCTTGTCTTCCAAAAAGCCAAGAAAAGTGTTTGAGAAAACTCAAGCCCAATCAACTCATTGTTGCCTCCTGGCAGAAAAATCTAAGGCATATTAATAGAAGAATGGGTTATTCGCACTTAGGAAAGAACGTGGTGACCCCACGGAGCCTGCATGGTATCGCTAAGAACAGGTCTCAACCAACTTCAAGTGTGTGCCCAGACCATACTATACTCACACCTCACGACTTTCATAGAAGCCTGGTGGAAAGCGAGTTATGTGAAGTGAATGATCACACTGCAGTGTTTGAAACACTGTTCCAAGGCAGTTTGGTTTTCTGTCCTATTCGACATTATTACCAATCTTTTGATGAGGACCGTAGAATATTTTTATTAGGTGACAAAACTAGGAGGCGTAGCAAATGATTTTGCCAGTCACATCAATGTTGTAAAATTATACCCAGCTTGAATGGCGAATTTCAATAAAAAAAGGTAAAATTTAAATGTAAATAAATATGGTCTTCATTCATTCATTCACTTCTTCAGCAGGAAAAGGAAGGCAGCCCGGGCTATATACCGCCCTTGGTTATCCTGCCCAGTAAATACTGCTCCACTGGACTCCACTCAACGACCTTGAAAGCCTCAGACAGCCCCATGCCTGGGTCTGGCTACCATGACTCAGTCTTGGCTCAGGCAGAGGTGGTTGAGAACAGTGAACAGGCATTCCAGGGCGAGCCTGCCCAGGTCTGGATCCCAGCTTTCACATTTACTAGCAAAGTTTCCATTCATAAAACAGTTTTGCAAGTTCCAAAGTTACTACACTATTTTGAGTCACAGTTTTCTTACCTGTAAATTGGTAAATGATAAAAATAGCACTAACTTCATAGAATGTTAGGTTTAAATGAGGTAATATATATAAAGTACTTAGAACAGGCTTGACACACAGTAACCACTCAACAATGATATGATTTATTTTTTAGTCCTGGAAGTCTTGTACTCCCATCCTGCTGCTGGGAGGTAGGTAAAGTATACTAAGAGGCAAGGATCGTGCTTTTTTTGGTATTCTCTAGAAGTAGGAAGCATTTGAAGATGCCTGGAGGTCAAAACAAAAAGTTTCCTGTATAAACACCCAATTTGCCAACCCACTCTTTTCCCAAATCACTTCTTTCTTGATGCTTCAATAATACTTTTCCATAATTCTATTAGAGCGCTTACCACACAAGGTTGGTTTTTTCTTCTTTTACACTGCAGTTACACTTACAACATTATTTATATTCATCTACATGTACCCATCATCTATCACAGTGCCTGAAAGATAACTGTTCAAAAGTGTACTGAATAAACTAATGGTTTGTCTTCACATATTGCATAGTTAAGGAGGCAAAAGTAGGTAAGTGAGCAGAATACACAGGATGACAAATTTTTATTTGAAAAATTCCCTGTATTTATTCTGTTCAAAATTAGATAGGGTAACTTCTGGTTATTCCTGAACATCCTATTACTGGATTATTGGCAATGGACAAGCCAAAGTCAAATGACAAATTGGAAATGTTACAGATGAACTTTATAATTCAGTAATTGTGTAGAATGGGGATTAGAGATTATGTAGATGTTTGGTGTTTTTATTTCATTCTACTTATATGCAGATATCAAAAGTGTACCAAATAGTGGACTGTGAAGAATATAACCCAGAGTGGCTTTTTGACTCCTTTTTAATGCTTTTTCATTATAAAGCTTCACGTGATGCTGAGAGGGGCATATATGGGCCCGTCAGGGATATGGGCTCTGGATCCACATGTCCGGGGTTCAAATCCTACCTATGCCTGCCTCTTCCTAGCTATGAAACCTTGACCTGTTATTATTGTCTCTGTAGTTTAGTTTTCATCTGTAAAACTGAAAATAATAATAGCCTTTACCTCTTAAGGTTGGTGTAAAAATGAACTGAGAAAGCATGCATGTGCTTAGAACACTGCCAGGTCCAGCGTAAGTGCTCAATACTGATTCTTCCTGACCTCGTCTCCCCAGGGCAGGTGTTTTCCTGGTGCAAAAAACGAAGGGTGTGCAAGCTTCAGATTTAGACCCATATGGATTTGAATTGCAGTTCTGCCCTTTCCTATCTATGGAAGCTTAAAATATTGCTAGCTCTCACCACATTAGAGTTCTTTCACTCTGAAGGTAGGAGTAATAACACCCACTTTGTGTGGTGATACATTCCTTCGATCTTCTCTTAGCCATTCAAGAAAATGTGAATGAGAGTCTTCTATGTGCTGGGAACCAAGTCAAGGGCAAGAGGTAGAGCTGGCGGGCTAGAGAAGATAGACATTAAACAGAGAGTTTCTGATAACATAGTTTGAGTATTGTACCGACAGCTCACACATGTCGGGCGTTGACTACATGCCAGGCATTGTGCACGGTGCTCCTGTTTGCTGCCTTCAATCAGTCCTCACAATAAATCTTTGCGGCCGATGCTATTAGTATTTTGAAGACATGGGAATTGAAGCATAAAGAGGCTAAGTACAGCAACTGGAGCTTAGGCTGGTTGATTCTCAAAACCTTTGGCTTAATCACTATGCTACTCTGTGGAGAGCAAGTGTGTCAGTCTGTATCAAGCCTTGAGGACCTGGAGCTTGTTAGGGACGGCAGACACAGAGGTGCTTGAGAAGATTTCAGAGAACACACAGACAGGTTGGAGGCACATTGGGAAGGCATGTTGCCCTGGACAAAAGGTAAAGAACTTTGTCCAGTGCTTGCAAGGCATGTATACTAATGTTGGTAAAGATTAATTTAAGTGATTATATTTAAAAAGTCTAGCATAATTATTGGAAATAGCAGGCATTTAATAAATAGTTCTGCTTATTATAAAGGATAGTTTTTAATTTCTTAGAACTGAAGATCAAAATACCCATAGAGAGAATTCTAAGAAAGTACTAGCAGCATTCTGTTCCCCTTTCCAGTACTGTGGCAGTGAACTCAGAGATAATGACTGTGACAGTCAGATTGCCTTCCAGTGACATTAATGCACAGACAAAACTTTATAGACCTGGAATACTGACAGGCTCATATGAAGGAGTGAAAATTGATAATAGTACATCAAACCTCTTTTCTTTAGTCTTTGCCTCCAAGTGACTTAAGTGAGAGGAATCTCAGAATGTAGCCGAACCTGAATTTCAGGCATGAAGAAAAAATTGTGGCTTCTTTTTTTAAGATTAGTTCTAAATGTCCTGAAGTACATAAACACACTCTGCTTACTCATTCATCATATAAATACATGCCCTGATATTTTAATACGAATTTCAATGGCCCAAGTAAAGTGTAAATGTCTAGGATTAAATGTGGAAAAGATGTTCCACCTAAGTAAAACTTACAAATAACTGAAGCTTACTCTTTTAGCCCAAAACTTGTTAATTTTAAATGATTTTTAACCTAAAAATACAGGATTCATTTACTTTCTTTCTTCGATACAGTGTATGTTCTCTAGGAAATGGGAGTTTGGTAAAGGAGGAGTGGAAGATAAAACAAGGCAGTAAAACTTAGTACATATCACTGAAGGGATGATGTCTTGCCAATGGGTTTCAGCCCCGGGCAAGTTCGCTATGGATTCAGTGTGATCAAAGAAATTGACAGCAAAACGTTCTTTGGGGTGAAAGGGTTTATTATTACCCGGGTTTTCCCGGCGGTAGGTCAAGCACTAGCGTCCCTGCCTCCGCAGAGCCCTGGGCCAAGCTCTCTATATAGCGCAACAATAGCTTATTGCCTACAGGTGTGGACGCGGCAGCCCAGCAACAGGCCAGTTACATCATCAGGTAGTTTAAGTTCAGTAAGGATCCTGGCCATAGGAACCCCAACTTCCCCACAGATGATATATTTATTTGGATGGCTTGAAAGGAAATTCTGCATCACTCCAGCTTCTGAGACCTATTTTAGTTAGTTGAAGCTGACAGAGACATACCTCTGGATAAATGAGGTATTCTGCATCATGAGACACTTATTTCTTCCAATGTCACACGTTTACCTAGCGTTGCCAATTGATAATTGTGAAGAGCCAGGTGTTAAGATGGGTGTACGTCATGGACTGGAGGCTTGTGTCACTCCCCGTCTCATACATGTACTGAAGCCCCAGCCCCTAAGGGGATCCTGTTTGCAGGTGGGGCCTATGGAAGGTAATTAGGTTTAGATGAGGTTATGAGGGTGGGGCTCCCATGAAGGAATTCTAAGAATACTCTCTGTCTTGGCCATACAAATATACATCCAGAAGGCAGATGTCTGTGAGCCAGGAAGGGAACTGACTGTGCTAGCACCTTGATTTTGAACATCCCAGTCAAAAAAATAAATTGTTTTTCATTCTTTGGTGTTTTGTTCTAGCAATTTGAGCTAAGACAGTGAGCACTCATACTCTGATCTTGGCATCAGCAATCCTCAGTCCTAAGTAGTGGAACAAATTAGCCACAGGCAAGATTGTTTCTACATAGATATATGCTAGGGTATGCCCAATTTCCTGCTTAGTTTTATTTTTCACTCCTCTGGGTTTAGAAAACTCTCTCTTACATGTACTAACAAGTTTTCAAAGCTCCTTCTCTTGGATTGCTCTCCATTATGTTCACAGCTTTAAAAGAGAACACATTTCATTGTTTTTTTTTCTTAAAGGTTTCTCTTGAGTACTTTTCAAGAGGAGAGTTCCTATTTATAAATTATATATTTTCCAAGTGTAAGGGAGCTCTAATGAACTGTCTTATAGTCAAATAATATTTTATTGATCTTTACTGATTGATGTAGGCCTTTCCTTATCTTATTGTGAGTCTTTCTTTTGTTGTTTGCAGTGAGAGTCCCAGGGCTGACAGTATACTCACTTAATGAAGCACAGTTGTCCTTCAAACAAATGTACTTCCAATGGCTCACCCATCCTTTGAGCTATTGTTGTACCTATGCTATAAGCCCATAATTCATTACTACTCATTTTGCTTTAAACCAGGGGTCACAAACTATAGCCACCAAATCAAATCCAGCCTGTGAGCTAAAAATGTTTTTTTTTTTAATGGTTGGAAAAACTCAGAAGAAGAATATTATGTGACACATGAAAATCCATTTACCTTCAAATTTCAATGTCCATAGTAAAGTTTCAGTGGAACACAGGGGTGTGCGTTCCTTTACGTACTGTCTACGGCTGTTTTTTCACAAGGACAGAATTGAGAGTTGAGCAGCTGTGACAGAGACCCTGTGGTCTGTAAAGCCTGCACTATTTATTATCTGACTCTTCACAGAAAATGCTTGCTGGCTTCTGCTTTTAAAGCATTAGAAAAATAAAGAAGAGAAAGTAGCTTGTATTTCCCTTCAGTCTAACCTGCTGAGGGCCTCCACTGTCAACTTTTGGTCTTCCTTTTCCCCTGTGTCCCAGATGGCTGTCTCTGGCTCTGCCTTCCCCAGGGGCAGGGACTTTAGTAGTGTTTGCATAGGATCCTGGAACTGGGGCTGATTTCCACATTCTTCTCCCTCTCTCTTTGAGGTAGAAGGTTTTTTCTTTTATATTTTCCCCATTGTTATGGGCCTTTACCTCTAATATTGGCTCTGTTCCCTTCTTTCTTATGAGCTCGCAGTGAAAGTTTGTGGCAAACAGCCTGTGGGAATTGGCCTCTCCCAGAGGTCCTATACTCTCTCGCAAGCTCACACTTGGATTTTCATCCATTTGTTAAAAACTGCAGCTGAGTTCTTCTTATCCCCCCATGTGGCACCCAGGGTCTCTTCCTCATGTGCTTGCTCCTCCTCTTTGCTTGGAGGGGTTTCTATACCCTATACTATTACTGTTTTGCAAATTTAACTCATTCTATGTGGGCTATAATTCACATTAACTTGGTTGAGTCGGAAATTGTGTTCTCAGTTGGGAAAATAGACTTTAAAAGCATTTCTGAAGCCTGGTTAACTTTTGGTAGTGATTTGAACATCTGAGCAGCTGTTTGGTTAGACAGACTGTCTTTATGTTATTGCTCATATTTCAAATTAAATTCCAATTTAAAGACTAATTTGAGTGAAACTGTAATATGCCAGACTGAGCTAACACAGAACCTCTCCCATTACAAACATTAAGACATGCCAGATAAAATCTAACAATTAAAAAACTATAGCTTAGATTGCAAGTGAGAAAGCACAATTTCCAGGTGCCAGAAATGAAAAGAAAAGTGAAGGTTGGCACGGTGGTGGTATTGAGCTGACATCATTTTAGACGGAGAGGGTGGCACGGCACTGCCAGGGTTCTGTGCAGTCCCAGACTTAGAAACCCCATGGCTGGGGGCAAAGCAGGAACTGGGGGTGAGGCATTAGATCTGCACTATAACCACACCTAAAAATTCATTGCTTAGCTTAGAGACTGTATATATGCCACAGAGTTGGTTCAGGAAAGTTTCTCCCAAACAATTTACATGAAATGAATCTGAGGCTAGGACAGACTAGAGGAAGTGAAATGAAAAGACAACACTCTTAAGAAACATCTAGCTGCGTCAGTTTCTTACAGAACAAACAATCCCTCCCAAAGGTGTGCTCACAATTAAACATAAGAAACATGAGAAGGAGAGAGAGCCTGGGAGCGTGGCAGTGTCTAACAAATCAGCATGTGAATGAGCCCTGTGTTTTAGGCTGAGGGAGCAGAAATTCAGAAACAAGGTGGATTTGTAGAGTGAAAAGATCTTGATAGAGAAGAAATCAGAAAGCGACTATAAAATAAGCATACTTATAATTATGTAAAAACAATTTTTTAAAGGAATAGATGCTATAAGGAAAGAACATGACACTGAAAAAATAATAGACAAATTCGAAAAAAATTAGAAGAATAGGAGAAAAGAATGCTGAAAGATTTCTTTAAAAATAAAATGACATTTAAATCATTAAAATGCTGAAATACTTGAAAATTTATAAGAATAGAATACATTTTTGTGTATTCACAAAAGGAAAAGAATCACTTAAATACCAGCATTTTCACTTTATCTGATGATATAGGCTTAAATTAGAAATGATTGTTGAACCTGAAAGGAAGCTCTTGTTGGTTAAGTATTAAAAAGTTGGTCCAGGGGGGGGAACTTCTTGTTTGTTTGGTTTTGATTTTCTGAGATATTAATCTTATCACATCATCCTTGCATTAAACTCTTCAGTGGCTTCCCCTTGTCCAGCATTCATAATATATCTTAGTATGTTCCATATTTTATTGGCTGACCACATGCCAATTATTTATTTGAATGTGGGCTTTCCCCTTTACTCTTTATGTCCCAGAGGCCTAGAAAGCAGCTTGGTACATTGCAGGTGTTCAATAGATCTTTGTTGAATGAACAAATAAAGTCAGAGTCTGGGCAGTATTGCTCTCTTTGTGGGAGAGCTCTTCCCTCCCTCTTCTTCCCTTTCCTGGCAAACTACTTGTGCTAGCATTCAGCTTTCAGATTCTCAAGAAGCCTTTACTTGTTCCCTCAGCCTCATTTAGATCACTCTGTTTTATGCTTGCATAGCACCTTTATGACGCCCTTTGGTAAATTCATTCAGTCATTCACTCAGCAAATGTTTTCTGAGTGCCCAGCACGTCCCAACCCCTGTTCTCAGCCCTGGGAATGCAGCAGGGAGCACTACAGGCGAAATCTCAAGTCTTGGGAAGTTTATTTTCTGATGGGCTGGGGGTGGAGGGCAGGCAAGAAGTAAGTAAACACATAGTCACAGTGCAGTTCATAGACTGGTAAGGAACCCAAGGTCCCATGAACAGAATGACAGGGGTGACGGGACCGAGGAGGTGGGGAGGCACTTTTATGTGGGGGAGCAGGGAAGTCCTTGTGTATTGGATGTTTTTAAAGAGGTTGACAAATAAATAAAGAGTTGGCGCCCAAGATAACTAGGGGAAAATGGCCCCGTCAGAGAAAAGAGCCAGGGTAAATGCCTCAAGTCAAAAATGTTCTAGAAGAATATAGGAACAGCAGTGAGCCCAGTGAGGTTGGAGCATAGCACAAAAGGGAAAGGGCAGTAACAGATGAATTCAGACAGATCTTCCTCTTTTTCTTTTAATTTTTTTGACAAGTGATGCCATTTTAGTCTTTGCAGTTACCACTAGATGGGCAGGCCGAAGGGGTAAGGGGCGGGGTGCGGGTTCTGGCCTTGCCACCGCCAGTCCTGGCGGTGCAGGTGACTGAAATGACTGAAGGTGCAGCCCCGGGGCGGCCGGGAGGGGGCGCCAGGCCCTGCACAGGCAGCTCCTGGACGTGCGCCCTACGTGGGCGCTGCGAGGTTGTCACTGATTCCGGGATATCCGGAACTAGCCCTTCGCAAGGTTGCTGGGCCTGGAAGCCCCCTTGTCAAGGCTCGTGGGGGGCGGGGTTCCACCCCAGTCCGGGGATCCCAGCCTCGGGTCCCGGGCTTCCGCAATGCACGGAAGGAGCAGTTCCATGGTCACAGCCTGGAGACTTGTCCAGCCCAGCCAGCTCCGCAGAAGGCCAGCACCCAGCACCCGGGGCAGCCACAGGGAGGACCCCCACCCAGCAGACAGGTCAGCACGCAGAAGCCCTGTGTAATCCGCTACCAGCAGCTGCCCCTGCGGCTGCTGAGCCACCTCGGCCCTGCCGGGCGTGTTTGCGGAACAGGGTTGAGCCCTGGAGGGAGGCCCCTGGGACCATGGACCAGTCGAGGCTGAGGCTTGCTCTTTCAAGGACTTTGCCTTTACTCTAGGATACTAACGCCACAGAAGGGATTTTAGTTTGAATAGGCCCTCTCTGCTATGCTGACTGCAGCCCGTTAGAGTTCACGCGTGATAGTCAGTAATTAAAAGAATCCAGATCAGAGATTGGTGGCTGGGTCCCAGCAATAGCTGGGAAGGTGATAAGTGGTTAAATTCTAGATGCATTTGGAAGATTTAGCTAGCAGGATTTGATGGAAGATTGAATATAGGGTTTGACAGAAATAAAGCAGAGGATGATGGATCAGGCCTGTGGACTGAGTATTTGAAAAGATGAAGCTTCACTTGACTGAGACTGGGAATACCACAGGGCAAGGGGTGATGTCCAGGAGGAATACAGATTTTGGACATGGTGAGTTATCTATTAGGTGCATAAATGAAGAGTTTTAAGTTGGCAGCTGTAAACAAAAGCCTGGAACTCAAGGGAAAAGTCCAAGAAACAGATATAAATATGGGAATTATCAACTACAGGTGGTATTTAAAGCCATCTGGATGATGAAAAGACAGAGTCTGATGACTCAGCTCTGGGTAATTCCAACATTTAGAGGTTGAGAAGATGAGGAAGCACAGACAGGGAAGAAAACTCAAACGGAGTAGTGATCAGAGGTCACATCAATGTCTTTCAAGAAGATGGCAAGGATTATTGGGTGCAGTACTCATGGTGAGGTAAGATGTCTGGGCACCTTCCACTGAATGTAGCAGTGTGGAGGTCCCTGGTGGTTCTGGCGTTTGTTGAAATAACAGGTAAAAGCTTCATTGGAATGAATAGGTACAACAGGGGATGGGAACAGACATTTAAGAGACAGGATGAGCAGCAGCTTTCGGAGAACTTTTGCATTCAAAGGTAACAGAGAAATAATATAGTAGCCAAAGGGAAATACAGTGTTCAACATCCTTGAAACTCTTGTGTCTATAAGAATGGCAAGAACTATATGCTGGGGTAACAACTATGCCCATCTTGTTGACTGCTTTGTGTTTAGTACAATGCTTGACCCAAAGCAGATGCACAATTAAGTATTTCTGGCACAAATAAGTACCATTTCAGTTAAAATTATAACCCCAAACTTGTTGTGGTTTAGAAATATTTTTGGTAGTTGTTGCTTTTCCTTTGAAATTGGACAAGAATTTGTATTTTGACATTGGTAAAAAATGATCACAGATAATATTATCAATCCACATCTGCTCGTTGATTCCCCAGCTGATTCAATTATACAAAGAACCACATACTGCCTTTATTTCAGAAAAACACAAAAACACAAAAAAATGATGTGACATACTAATTTGTTAAAAATATTTGGTGAAGGTACCTTTAATTATCTCTACAGAGTTTTTTTAAACCATGGATAAAAAGGATGTAAATATATTTTTCTTCAGAAAAATAGACTGATTTAAATTTGGGGAGCATCAAGAAACCATGAAGTCTTTAAAATAGTTGCATGTGAAAGGCCGATTCATTGTTAAGTGATGGTACACATACATTTGATGCAATGCATTTATTTGATATGAGGATGAGCAGTTGTACTATAGATCCTAAGCTTCCCATTTGGAGAGCTACAGAGATGAATGAAATCAGGTTCCATTATAAAACGAATTAGTAAATACCAGATTTACCAAAACACTAGGTTAAACAAATGAAGAGTTGTTTCTTTACTGTAGCCTATGATATAGTTTCTGAATCTCCAAGTCATATGGAATAGGCAGATCATGGAGCTCTTTGTTCAAGAAGCCCTGTAATTCTTGGGAACATTTGACAATTTTGGGCTGTTTTATTTGAGGAGGACTTATGGGAATGGAAAGGAAGAAAGGGATGATAATGGGTGTGCCTTATTGACTAGCAGGTGGTGAAAATAGGGAAGAGAAAAAGTCAGCAAAGGAGAAACATGTTGGTCCACAGAGTCGATGAGCTTAGCTTAGCACTTTCACAGGCTTTAAGATGCTGGGAGGACAACTAAGTATGCGCAGGAGCTCTGACCTGGGAAAGTGTCTGAGCCTGGAAATATGCTTCAGCAGCATGGACATCATATAGTATATAGTGCTGGAGAATAATCTTGAAACGACTAGAGCATGAATTAGGAATATTGAAAAAGTAATAGGCACAGATTTTTTTCAGAAAAAAGTGCAGTCTAGAGCAGAAGAACACCTTTCGAAAAGTTGCAGCAGCTCGTACATGAGAGTAGGCACTTTTTTTCACTATGAGAAGCATCACTTTCAGTATTAAGACTGAAAGAGAGAAAGGAAACCTAAATGTAAAAAATGTTTTTCTGTTCAGCATAGTCACCATGCAAGAAAGTGTGCTGCCTCCTAAAGAAATCCTTACATCTTCAGGACCCTTAGGCACTCTGTGTCTTCTGGCAAGTCAAGAATTGCTAACTGCTTTAGCTTTGCCATCCTCTCTGCATTATTTCATGATGACCCATTGTGTCCATATCTTAGACTCCCATCTCCTTTCTCTGACGTTCTCAGAGGTCTGTCTCCTGGGACTTCCTGGGAACTGCCATTTTCAAAGAAGCATCTGTTGCTTAGAACTGCTTGTCAGTACTTGCAGGGCTACCATGGAAAGTGTAGGCATTTGTAGAATGGCCGGAAGACTGAATAAGCATCATCCCAGGAAGAAAATCTTTAAAAAATCAGAAAATTGAGATAAAATAAGGTAAAACACAATATGTCCTTTGTTTTATTAACATCTTTTGCGTAACTAGGGCTACCTGCATTTATGTTTAGAAGGAAATGTATACAGCAAAACATGTAAATGGCATCTTCAAGGTCAGAATGTGGAGTTTGGAAGAAAAATACGGAGCAGACGGTAAGCTCATAGGAAAAATAAGACAGCCAGCTCTCCCCAGATGGTCACCTTTATACTGGTTTTTTTTGTAGCTTGTGAATTAGGCACCTGTGTTTTCTTCAACTTACTTCTTGCCATGGGAGTTCTTGCATTTGACATTTTATTTGCAAATAAAAACAATAAATCCTGATTTTTTTTCTACTCAAGACTCCCCATGTTTCTTATTCTTTTTTTTTTTTGAATGACATAATACATTCATATTCTGGAATACTTAAAATACTTATTTGAGTTTTACACATTATTGGCTGGTATGATAATAGAAATGAAAATATAATGGCTTAACTTCAATGGATTTCTTTTTACATTGTTCAGGAGATAGATTTGCGTAACTTTTAATATCCATTCCATTTTAAAGTATATGTTACTTTTTTTCTCATGGAAGGTATTTTTAAAGGAGATCTATGATTCATAATAATACCTTATTGGTTTCATATCTATCTATCTATTTATTTATTATTTTTATTTTATATATATATTTTTTATTAAGGTATTATTGATATACACTGTTACGAAGGTTTCACATAAAAAAACAATGTGGTTACTACATTCACCCATGTTATTGCGTCCCCCCCATACCCCATTGCAGTCACTACCCATCAGTATAGTAAGATCCACAAAGTCATTATTTGCCTTCTCTGTGCTACACTGTCTTCCCCATGAACTCCCTCCCCCACACAATATGTGTGCCAATCATAATACCCCTCAATCCCCTTCTCCCTCCCTCCCCACTGGTCCTCCATCACCCCTCCCCTTTGGTAACCAATAGTCCCTTCCTGGAGTCTGTGACTCTATTGCTGTTTTGTTCCTTCAGTTTTGCTTTGTTGTTATACTACACAAATGAGGGAAATCATTTGGTATTTGTCTTTCTCTGCCTGGCTTATTTCACTGAGCATTTCCTCCAGCTCCATCCATGTTGTTGCAAATGGTAGGATTTGTTTCTTTCTTATGACTGAATAGTATTCCATTGTGTATATGTACCACATCTTCTTTATCCATTCATCTACTGATGGACACTTGTGTTGCTTCCATATTTGGCTATTGTAAATAGTGCTGCAATAAACATAGGGGTGCATATGTCTTTTTGAATCTGAGAAGTTGTATTCTTTGGGTATATTCCAAAGAGTGGGATTCCGGGGTCAAATGATATTTTTATTTTGAGTTTTTTGAGAAACCTCCATAGTGCTCTCCACAATGGTTAAACTAGTTTACATTCCCACCAGTAGTGTAGGAGGGTTCCCCTTTCTCCGCATCCTTGCCAGCATTTGTTGTTCCTTGTCATTTGAATGTTGACTATTCTAATTGGTGTGAGGTGATATCTTATTCTGGTTTTAATTTGCATTCCCTGATAATTACTGATGTGGAGCATCTTTTCATATGCCAGTTGGTGATCTGAATTTCTTCTTTGGAGAATTGTCTCTTCATATCCTCCACCCATTTTTTAATCAGATTATTTGCTTTTGGGGTGTTGAGGCGTGTGAGTTCTTCATATATTTTGGATGTTAACCCCTAGTCAGATATGTCATTTACAAATATATTCTCCCATATTGTAGAATGCCTTTTTGTTCTGTTGATGGTGTCCTTTGCTGTACAGAAGATTTTTAGTTTGATGTAGTCTCATGTGTTCATTTTTGCTTTTGTTTCCCTTGCTTGAGGAGAAGCATTAAGAAAAAAGTTGCTCACATTTATATTCAGTGGATTTTTGCCTATGTTGTCTTCTAAGAGTTTTATGGTTTCATGACTTACATTCAGGTGTTTGATGCATTTCAAGTTTACTTTTGTGTATGGGGATAGACAAAAAGCTGTCCAGTTTTGCCAACACCAGTAGTTGAAGAGGCTGTCATTTCTCCATTGTATGTCCATGGCTCCTTTATCATTATTAATTGACCATATATGCTTGGGTTTATATCTAGTCTCTCTAGTCTGTTCCATTGTTCTATGGGTCTGTTCTTGTGCCAGTACCAAATTGTCTTGATTACTGTGGCTTTGTAGTAAAGCTTGAAGTTGGGGAGCATAATCCTCCCAGCTTTATTCTTCCTTCTCAGGATTGCTTTGGCTATTCAGGGTCTTTTGTGGTTCCATATAAATTTTAGAACTATTTGGTCTAGTTCATTGAGGAATGCTGTTGGTATTTTGATGGGGATTGCACTGAATCTGTAGATTGCTTTAGGCAGGATGGCCATTTTGACAATATCAATTCTTCCTATCCGTGAGCATGGGATGTGTTTCCATTTCTTGGTATCTTCTTTAATTTCTCTTATGAGTGTCTTGTAGTTGTCCGAGTACAGGTCTTTCACTTTTTTGGTTAGGTTTACTCCTAGGTATTTTATTCTTTTTAATGCAATTGTGATGGAATTGTTTTCCTGATTTCTCTTTCTGCTAGTTCATCATTAGTGTCTAGGATTACAACAGATGTCTGTGTATTAATTTTGTATCCTGCAATTTTGCTGAATTCAGCTATTAGATCTAGTAGTTTTGGAGTGGATTCTTTATGTTTTTATATGTACAATATCATGTCATCTGCAAACAGTGACAGTTTAACTTCTTCTTTACCAATCTGGATGCCTTTTATTTCTTTGTGTTGTCTGATTGCCATGGCTAGGACCTCCAGAACTATGTTGAATAAAAGTGGAGAGTGGGCATCCTTGTCTTGTTCCCAATCTTGAAAGAAAGGCTTTCAGCTTCCTACTGTTAAGTACGATGTTGGCTGTGGGTTTGTCATATATGGCCTTTAATATGTTGAGGTACTTGCCCTCTATACCCATTTTGTTGAGAGTTTTTATCATGAATAGATGTTGAATTTTGTTGAATGCTTTTTCAGCATTTATGGAGATGATCATGTGGTTTTTGTCCTTTTTGTTGATGTGGTGGATGATGTTGCTGGATTTTCTGATATTGTACTATCCTTGCATCCCTGGAATAAATCCTTCTTGATCATGATGGATGATCTTTTTGATGCTTTTTTGAATTCTGTTTGCTAATACTTTGTTGAGAATTTTTGCATCTATGTTCATCGGGAATATTGGTCTGTAATTTTCTTTTTTTGTAGTGTCTTTGCCTGGTTTTGGTATTAGGGTGATGCTGGCCTCATAGAATGAGTTTGGAAGTACTCCCTCCTCTTCTACTTTTTGGAAAACTTTAAAGAGAATGGATATTAGGTCTTCACTAAATGTTTGATAAAATTCAGTGGTGAATCCATCTGGTCCAGGAGTTTTGTTCTTGGGTAGTTTTTTGATTAACAATTAAATTTCATTGCTAGTAATTGGTCTGTTCAGATTTTCTGTTTCTTTCTGGGTCAGCCTTGGAAGGCTGTATTTTTCTAGAAAGTTGTCCATTTCTTCTAGGTTATCCAGTTTGTTAGCATATAATTTTTTATAGTATTCTCTAATACTTCTTTGTATTTCTTTTTCCTTTCTCATTTTTTATTCTGTTTATATTTGTAGACACTCTTTTTTTATTAATAAGTCTGGCTAGGGGTTTATCTGTTTTGTTTTTTTCTTGAAGAACCAGCTCTTGCTCTCATCGATTCTTTCTATTGTTTTATTCTTCTCGATTTTGTTTATTTCTGCTCTAATCTTTTTAATGTCCCTCCTTCTACTGACTTTGGCCCTCATTTTTTCTTCTTTTTCTAATTTTGTTATCTGTGAGTTTAAACCTTCCATATGAGATTGTTCTTCTTTCCTGAGGTTGGCCTGTATTGCAATATACTTCCTTCTTAGCACGGCCTTCACTGTGTCCCACAGATTTTGTGGTGTTGAATTATTGTTGTCATTTGTCTCCTTGATCTCTGTTTATCTTTGGTCATTGATCCATTGGTTATTTAGGAGCCTGTTATGAAACCTCCGTGTGTTTGTGGGATTTTTCATTTTCTTTGCGTAATTTATTTCTAGTTTCATATGTTTGTGACCTGAGAACCTGGATGGTAGAATTTCAGTCTTTTTGAATTTATTGATGCTCTTTTTGTGGCCTAGTACATGATCTATTCTTGAAAATGTTCCATGTGCACTTGAGAAGAATGTGTATTATGTTGCTTTTGGGTGTAGAGTTCTGTAGATGTCTGTTAAGTGCATCTGTTCTAATGTGTTGCTCAGTGCCTCTGTCTCCTTACTTATTTTCTGTTGGGTTGATCTGTCCTTTGGAGTGAGTGGAGGGTTGAAGTCTTCTAGAATGAATACATTGCATTCTATTTCCCCTTTTAATTCTGTCAGTATTTGCACATATATAGGTGCTCCTGTGTTGGGTTCATAGATATTTATAATGGTTATATCCTCTTGTTGGATTGACCCCTTCATCATTATGTGTTGTCCTTCTTTGTCTTTTGTGACTTTTTTTGTTTTGAAGTTTATGTTGTCTGATACAAGTACTACAACTCCTTCTTTTTTCCCTATTAGTTGCATGAAATATCTTTTTCCATCCCTTCACTTTTAGTCTGTGTATATCTCTGGGTTTGAAGTGAGTCCCTTGTAGGCAGCATATAGATGGGTCTTGTTTTTTTATGCATTCAGTGACTCTATGTCTTTTGATTGGTGTATTCATACTGTTTACATTTAGGTTGATTATCCATATGTGTGTATTTATTGCCATTGCAGGCTTTATATTCATGGATACCAAAGGTTCAAGGGTAACTTTCTTACTATATAAGAGTCTAACTTAACTCACATAGTATGCTATTAGAAACACAATATAAAGGTTCTTCTTTTTTTCTTCCTCCTCCATTCTTTATGTATTAGGTATTATATTCTGTACTCTTAGTCTGTCCCTTGACTGACTTTGGGGTTGATTTAATTTTGCATTTGCTTAGTAATTAATTGTTCTCCTTTCTTTACTGTTGTTTTATTACTCCTAGTAACAGCTGTTTAGCCTTAGGAATACTTTCTTTATAGCAGTCCCTCCAAAATACACTGTAGAGATGGTTTGTGGGAGGTAAATTCTCTCAGCTTTTGCTTATCTGGAAGTTGTTTAGTACCTCCTTCAAATTTAAATGGTAATCTTGCTGGGTAGAGTATTCTTGGTTCGAGGCCCTTCTGTTTCATTGTATTAAATACATCTTGCCATGCCCTTCTGGCCTGTAAGGTTTCTCTGAGAAGTCTGATGATAGCCTGGTGGGTTTTCCTTTGTATATGATCTTATTTTCCTCTCTGGCTGCTTTTAATAGTCTGTCCTTATCCCTGATCTTTGCCATTTTAATTACTATATGTCTTGGTCTTGTCCTCCTTGTGCCCCTTGTGTTGGGAGATCTGTGGATCTCCATGGCCTGTGATACTACCTCCTTCACCAGATTGGTGAAGTTTTCAGCAATGACCTCCTCAGAGACACTTTCTATCCCTTTTTCTCTCTCTTCTTCTTTCTGGTACCTGTATAATATGAATATTGTTCCGTTTGGATTGGTTACACAGTTCTGTCAGTATTCTTTCATTCCTAAGATTCTTTTTTCTCTCTGTGCCTCAGCCTCTTTGTATTCTTCTTCTCCAATTTCTATGTCATTTATTGTCTTCACCATATCTAATCTGCTTTTAATACCCTCCATTGTGTTCCTCAACAATTGGATCTCCGTCCTAAATTCGTTCCTGAGTTCTTGAATACTTTTCTGTACCTCCAGGAACATGTTCATAATTTTTATTTTGAAATCTCTTTCAGGAAGACTTATTAGTTCAGTCTCAGTTGATCCTTTTTCTGGAGTTGTTGAGATTTTGCTTTGAACCAGGTTGCTTTCATGTTTCATATTCATATGTGGTGCCCCCTAGTACCAGGAAGCTCTACTCCCTGGAGCTGCTCAGCTCCTGGAGCGATGTTGGGGGTTGCTGGGGAGTGGTATTGGTGCCTGGGGGGAGGAAAGAGCTGTTTCCTGCTTCCTGGCTACTATGCTGTCTCCACTGCTAGAACCACTGGACCAAACACAGAGGTGTAAGCCTCTGTGCTTTTCGTTTGTAGCTGCTGTAGGCGGGACTTCCCTCTGACTGGCCTGAAGGCAGCGCAGGGTTTGCTGGTTTGTGAGTCAGGTGCGGACTGGCCAGGAGCAAGGTGCAGCAGGCTGCGTATCACAGTGGTGGGGGAGGCCTTGGAGCTGCATAATCAGCCAGGGTGCTGAAGTGCCTGAGGATTGTGAAAGTTGCCAACCTGCTGGGCAGAGTGCACCTGGACAATTCTGTTTACCTGTCCTTTCTCCTGAGCAGTAAGCTGTGTGCTATCCTTGCACCTTTAGTAGCCCTGTTGCTGTTAGAAAGTCTCTCAGACTGCCTGCCCAGATCAGCCGGATATGGACCTCTGTTTTCAACAAGCAGATGGAATCTCAGTGTTTCTAGGTATTCCACCTGTCTTAGTTTTCCAACCCCACTAATCACCAGAGCCCCATGCTATGTAGGTTCGTGTTCCCAGAGCAGATCTCCAGGGCTAGGTGTTCAGCAGTCCCAGGCCTCCACTCCCTCTCTGCTCTTTTTCTCTTCCTTCTGCCAGTGAGCTGGGGTGGGGGAAGGCCTTGGGTCCCGCCAGGTCACAGCTGTGGTACATTACCTGTTCTGTGAGGTTGGTTATTTCCTCCAGGTGTATGCAGTCTGGTGCAGCCTTCTCTCCTGTTGCTCTTTCAGGATTAGTTATATTAATTATATTTT
Organism: Manis pentadactyla; assembly: GCF_030020395.1. Taxonomy (NCBI): domain Eukaryota; kingdom Metazoa; phylum Chordata; class Mammalia; order Pholidota; family Manidae; genus Manis; species Manis pentadactyla. The sequence goes on along the minus strand of NC_080028.1, from coordinate 113,461,943 downwards.
CATATTATATGAAGTTTTACGAGGTCTCTGTCTCACCTCTCACACTGCCATCTTTAATTCTCTCGTCCTGGTTTCATATCTATTTAAATTGAAAATATTCCTTGTTGATTGTCACATGTTAAGCTCATCATCTACCCCCATACATGAGAAGAATATAATGCCTTTAAATGAACAATGATTTTCAGGTAAAGAATGTGCTTCTCGCAGTTACTGCTTTCAAACTTTATGGCATTAGGACTGCCTTTCTATTACTGAAATGTTAGATAAAGATAGGAAGGCTGCTTCTGTCAGTGCCCAGTAAACCAACGCAATAGTTTCCTTTTTTCTTTTGAATGGTTTATACGTTTTAATGAGTACTGACACTGAGATGTATGTGGGAGAAAAGGGATTGCTAAGAGAGACATAATATATTTTTTTCTTTATCTGTTAGATATATCCTTGATAAATGTAACAGAAGAATAAATATATTTAAGGTGTTAATAACATGTGATGAAGTATTTGCTCATGAGTTAAAGTATTCACTGTATGTGTAATTAGAGATAAGATAAAACTGCTCAGTAAATTATGGCAGTTGTGGTTTATGTTAATATCACTTAAAAAAATAATGCCTTTCAAATTAAACTTGTTTATGAGTGAGCAATTTATCTTGCATTAAAAGAAATGGAAATTCATACTCAGAATAAAGAATTGGGATTTTGCTTATCTTGTTCAAAAGATAAAACAAAACTAAGCTTATTTTATTTAATATTCTTTCAAGTGGAATAAAACCAAGCTATTTACTATAAATTCAAGGTCTTGTTAAATAAGTCATTCCAAGTTTATTGCATGTGTCTGTTTATTTTGAGTCAATTAGAACCTAATGACTTATGAACTAGAAAAAGTACAAGTGTAATATTAAGGACATCTAGTGGTCTATGGGATGGGATTGTTTTCATCTGACAAGAAAATAATTAAATTATTTTGTGATCTAATATGAGGTTGCAGCATTGATTTTTACCCAGTTAAATGTTTTACTTGTGAATTTTAAAATTAATTCCTCATTCTTATCATCTACAACCCAACCTCCAAACTTCATCTAGTAGAATTTCCTTAAGATTACATTAAAAAAAAGTTTCTGATACATCTTCATGTATGGAAAGACTGAATTATGATTATAGAGTCAGAATGCAGTCTTTTGTATACATACAGAATACAGCATATGCAGAGTAGCATTGAACAAATCAACCCTATTCCAAAATATTTCCTCCATCTCTGGGCAGGTATTTTCTTTTGGCTTATTTATTTATCCAATAAATATTGAATGTCCATCATGTTACAGGACTTAGGCAGGGCATAGATATCAAAGAACAAAAAAAAAAACAGTCATGGTTCTTGTTCTCATGAAGCTTACAATGTACAAGTGAGATAGTAGCCAAATAATCATGGAGATAAATGTAAAAGTACAATTATGATAAGTATTAGGAAGTAAAGATAGATGGCACAGTGAAAGGACCATCGCACATAGTGGACGTTTACTAGTAGGTGGTGATATTTGTTGGCTGAATTAATGAACAAGTAAGTGACTGAAAGGGATAATATGGAGAATTGCCCTGAGGAGGGTATGTGTGACCTGATATCTGAAGCATAAATAAGCATTTCAGTTAGTTAAAGAGTGTAGGAAAGAGAATCTAAAACAAAAGGAAAAACAAGGCAAGGTAGAACATGACAGATGGAGCCAGTAATGAGTTAAAATGGAATATGATGTCAGAAGAAAGCTGGAGTGGTTGGTTTTTATTCATAACAGCATGATTGTCTATGTAGAAAATCCTACACGATCTACCAAAAAAAGCTACTAAAACTAAGTGACTTTAGTAAGGTGGGAAGATACAAGGCTAGCATGAAGAAATCAGTTGTATTTTTATATAATAGTAGTGAACAATTGGAAACTAAAATTTAATCAATCAGTAATATTACAATTGCATCAAAATAATGAGGTATTTAAAGTCAAATTTAACAAAACATGTGCAAAAATTCTATACTAAAAACTATAAAAGATTGTTGAGAGAAACTAGAGATTTGAATAAATAAATGAATATAGAGTGGTATACTATGTTCATGGGATTGGAAGACTCAATATTGTAAAGATGTCAATTTTCCCAAATTGTCAAATAGATTTAACTCAATCCCAGTTAAAATGTCAGCAGTCTTTCAAAATAAAACTTACAAGCCAATTATAAAATTTATATGAAAATACATAGGATATAGCAGAGCAAAACTAAAAAACAAGAATAAAATGGGAAGGTGTATACTACTTCATTTCAATACTTACTATGATGTTGTGGTTACAATCAAGAAAGAGTGATATTAGTGGAAATATTGATGTAAAGATCAATGAAATAAAATCGAGTTCAGCAATAGGCCCATAAATATATAGCCACTTTGTATTTAACAGTTATGCAGGGGAAACTCAATGGGAGAAAGGCTAGTTCTTTCAATAAATGGTTCTGTAAGAACTGAATATCCATAATAAAAAAATTGAAGCTCAGCCCTTCACACTATACTTAAAAATCAACTCAGAATGGGCCATAAAGCTAGATGTAAGATCTAAAACTATATGAGTTCAGAAGTATAGAAGAAAATCTTCGAGACCTTTGGCTAATCCAAGATTTTTTAGGTTGAATGTAAAAAGTATGAACCATAAAAGCAAATGGTGATAAATTTTAAATGATTGGTCTTCAGAAGGCATTGTTAAGAAAATTAAAAGACAAAACAAGGACTAGGAGGAAATATTTGCAAAATATATCTGATAAAGGATTTGTATCCAGAAATACAAAGTACATTTAAAATTCAGCAATAAAAGAAAATAAATGACCCAATTTTAAAAAATAGACAAATGATTTGAATAGACACTCCAGCCAGATGGCAAACAAGCAAATAAAAAGATACCCAATACCATTAGTACTTAGTAAAAAGCAAATTAAATCTAGACCGAGACATTCCTACTAGAATTTATTTTTAAAGGCCTCACTTCTTTTTTTTTAAAGTTAAATTTTACTCTGCATAATTATTGCCTCAAGTACAAAATGGTATAGAAATGGCTCTTTTCTTATACAGGGTCTCTTACCTTAGTCTCAATACCTTTAGTCTTCTCTCTCCAGTAATTATTTTTCATTTGGTAATAAACTGTCATCTTCCCTATCCCTGTTCAAAACCTCAGGCAAATCATACAATGTCCTTTCCCCTCAGTTTCACTGCAGTAAAATGGAAAGTTTGGACCATAATGTCCCTTCCAACTCTGTCCTGCTAGTTCATTCTCCTAAAATTGGTAGTTTTAAATAAAAATCAAGCAAAATTAGCATCTTTCACTTACATTTGACCTGTCTGTGGTATCAATAGATGCATATAGATATCTAATTCTGATAAGACATATGCCTTGTGCTATTATGCATATTAAAACCATAGCATTTTATTTTCATTACTCTTCTCCCTGAATCAAATTTTTGCCATACTTTTATTACTGAGATATCTGAATTTCACTATAAAAAGTAAGCATTGGTATAGTAGGTATGTTGGTATTAGTTTAGAAAATGTTTGGAATCATTCTTACAATTGGTACACATTTATGTATGCAGCAAACTATTTTATTTATTTATTCATTCATTCATTTATTTTTATTGAAGTGTTGTTGATATACTATATTATACCAGTTTCAAGTATATAACACAGTGGTTCAACAGTTACATACATTATTAAATCCTCACCCCCACTAGTGCAGTTACGATCTGTCAACATAGAAAGATGTTACAAAACCAGTGACTATATTCTCCATGCTGTACTTCCATCCCATGACCAATTTATATATTATGATTGTGATATTTGTGCTCCTTTATCTCCCTCAGTTTCCCCACCCGCCCACTCCAATCTCTCCCCCATGGTCACCACTAGTCATTTTTCAAGGTCTCTGAGTCTACTGCTGTTTTGTTCTTTTGTTTTGTTTTATTTGTAGATTTTCACAAAAATAAAGTGAAATCATATGGTATTTGTCTTTCTCCACCTGGCTTATTTCACTGAGCACAATATCCTCTAGGTCCATTCACGTTGCTGCAAATGGCAGGATTTCATTTTTATGGCTGAATAATATTCCATTGTTTATATGTGCCATATCTTCTTTATCCATTCATCTACTGATGGACACTTTTGTTAGTTCCATACCTTGGCTATTGTAAATAATGTGGCAATAAACACAGGGGTTATAACAAGCTACTTTTAGTTAGAACTAAATGACAAAAGCAAGTCTGAACAATTTCAGTTAAATATTGCATAGTGTAGTGGAAAAAGACCTGGCCTGGGAGTCAGCATATATTAGTCCTATCTCTGGCTTCATCACTAACATTTCAGACTATTAAGATATGCTCAACCTCTAGGTCTTTTGCAATAATTTTATTTTAATTGGTTTTGTTTTACTAATTATCATTAGGGTGCCTTACATTTTATTTATTTATTGCTTCTATACAGATTTATTACTTTCAGGCACACACAATAATTTAATTTAGACTGTCAATCTAGAATACTTTTAAGTAACTAATTTTCTTCTATCATCTTATATTTACTGTTAGTTTACCTTGCAACAGGGTTTTCCATTACATTCTACTCTTTGAGCATTTTTCCTTTTGAACTCTTCTCTAAAAAGCCTCCTTAAACTAGTATTGTACTGGACTCATTCTTCCTGGGGCTCAAACTGCCCTCTCCCCACCACGTTTTCTGTGTCCTATTAGTTAATAACACTGTTGCTAAATGGACCATTCCTTTAGGCATAACACTTACTCATTAAGACCAAGAAAGATCAATTGTCCAAAACACTCAAATTTCCAAAAATTAAATTTTAACAATTTTAAGACTAGAAACCAGGGTTCTTGACTGCCCAGTCCTTTGTTCTTTCCATAGTGCCACAATGCATTTTAACAGTTTAGAAGACATTCAAAGGAGAGTTTGGGTCAAGATAATAGGTTAAGCATGTATATCTTTATTCCTCTGTCCCAAATAGCATAGATATCAAAAAGTTATAAAACAAAACCATAAATTTAAAAAGGGTTATGGAGGGAAAACTTATTAAAAGACAAAACAATTTTTTTGAAGAATTCCTGGAAGATAGCAAACAGGATTAAACTGATGAATGAAAATGATGCGAATGATAATCAGTAGTAAAGATTTATTATTTACTATGTACCAGGCCCAGCACTGAGACATTTCATTTTTTATATTATTTAATCCTCAAAACAGGTATACTCACACTCTGAGGTAGCTTCTATTATGATCTTTGTTATACTGAAAAGGAAACCCAGATAGGCTGAGACCCCACCTGACTCCCTGAACTCAAACCCTTTAACTTCCTTTCCTCTCTAGTTCCTATTTCCTGTCTAATCTCAGCGATATGCTGACAGAACAGAGAAAACTCAGACTGAAAGCATGAGACAGAGGAAGCAATTGCATGGGGATGGGCAAATTCTCCCAGTGAAGGCCAGAAAAAGGTATCAATTCCAGTGCAAAGGGGAGAAGAGAGTTTTGCTTTCAGTATTTGTTAGTTGATTGAATAACTGAATTGATAAAATGAATCCACTTTATCTTTTCTTACTTTTTAGATTTTGAAACAGCAGTACTTCTTCCTAGGTTAGAGCCTCTAGCACTACTCTCTGAAGGATGACATCCAAATTTTAGAGTAGGAGCTGAGATGAGAAAAGAGGCACAAACATATCCCCAGACACTTTTTCAAAGGTCAGGAATGACTGAGCCATCACACCCAGTGATAAACCATCTCATTATTTCCCGTTGCTGAAGTGGCTAGTCCTCAGCCACTTGCGTACCTGGTCCTGGAAACAGGCTCTTATTAGGAACTGTATCCATGGATATACAGATGAAAAACCTATTTGATTATGGAACCACAGAGTTTAATCTAACTCCTTAAGTATACATATTAAATAAAAATCACTGACTCTTTGAGAATGACCATCTTCATGAAGGCACCTCTATAAAAATAATGAACTACCCCAGAGGAAATAAAATTAACAGAGAAAACAGATTGCATGCTTTGAAAAATAAATATCAGAGAAAATCAAGAAAATAATAAACTGGTATGAAAGAGACACTTAAAGAGAAAGTTTGAAAATAAAGAGATGAAAGATGAAATATCAGGGAAAAGTAAGCACAAAAATATGGCAGAATAATGCTAAAATATCAAAATAGAATTCATTCAAGTCAAAATTAAATGTGACAAAGAGTGATACTTAATTCAGACAAAAATTACAAGGAATCTATTAGCATTCTAAACCTTTCTGTACCCAGTATCATAGTTTTGAAATATATGTGTATATTAGACAAAACCCAATGGTGGGAAAAATTAGGAATTCACACAACTTTCTCAGAGATGAACAGCTTAAGTAGACAAAATAAAGTAAGACTATTTGAGATTTTAATAAATCACCTAAGTTTGTGTACACATATTATATATTTTTGTATATGTATTATCTTATTTTTAATCATCTGTTGAGTATTTACCATGTATGACTCCAACAATGTTATTAAAATCCAAAATGAGAAATCACACAATTTTCTCTGATCAATATATAAAAGAAGTAAAAGAGTAAAGAGTAAAAGTAAAATCCTTTTAAAACCATTCCACTGAATTTTTTTTTTTGCTCTAAATAACATTTATTTTAAATAAGAAATCAAAATTAAATAGTAAATTAGAAAGAAGTGATCCATTCTGTCAAAAGAAGCAAGATGTAGCTACATCTTGTAGTGGGATTCTGAGGAAAATGTGGGGTCATTAACACACACATAAACCAAAGCAAACTATAAGGAAAGAAGTAATAAGATAAAAGCAGGTGTTAGTAAATAAATTATAATGAAGCAAAATATAGTTCATAAAACCAAAGGCTGAATCTTTGGAAAGGTCAATAAAATGAATGAAAGTTTTCATGTTTGATCAAGAAAAAGAGCACTCGTACACATAAAATCACTTTGAAATGAGAAATAGAGCATTGCTACTGTTACAGAAGAGGTTTAAAAAATGTATAAAGTACTACATCCATTTTAGAGCAAAAAAAAGGAAATTCTGATGAAATGTATATTCTAGGACCATAAACATTTTTAAAAATATAAAGTGGTAGAGAATTGAAATAGTCCAATAATGGAAGAAATTTTAAAAAAAAAGCTAAAACTTATCCCTAAGAAATGTCCCAGGTATAAATGAATTTACAAAGATATGTTATTTTAAGTATTTTAACCATTCCAGAGCATATGTTAAAATTAATGGAAAAATAACATTTGATAACTCAGTGTGGGGAAAATGGAAGTTCCTATGGCCAGGATCCTCACCTGACCCTAAACTGCTTGATGATGTGATTGGCCTCCTGCTAGGCTAATGCTTCCACACCCGTAGGCAATGAACTATTACTGACTGAGTCACTATATAAAGAGCTCTGCCCAGTGCTCTGGGCAGAGGCAGAGACCTAGGTGGATTACGGACCTGCAGACTGCTGGATGCAGATGTGATTCTAGTGCTTGACTTACCACCAGGAGAATAAAGTCAGGCAATAAACCCTTTCACCCCAAGAAAGATCCATTGTCACTTCTTGGTCTCTCTGAATCCATAGTGAAACTTGCCTGGGGCTGAAACCCTCAGGCAAGACACTCAGTAAATAAAATGTTAGTCAGAATCCTATTAATTCTAATATAAAGATCAATATGGTGATAAATAAAATGATTGTCATAGAAATAAAATTTTAAAGAGTGGTATCAGTGGTATACCCATTATTACAATTCTTAGTAAAATAATGAGCTTTGGGCTTTGAGCAAATTAAATAGCTATTTTAACTTAGAGCCAACATTCATTTCATTAAATTATTTTGAATCATCTTTGAAAGTTTTTAATTTTGAAAAAATGATTAGTGATAGTATTGATAACATAGATAAAAATTTTAAAAGATTTTTTTAACAAAGGAAAAAAAACATCTATATGACTGGGATTCATACATATCCTATAAACTCCCACTAAACGTGAAATTATTTTATAATTATGAAAGGAAGTGCTTGAGTTTGTTTTTGATAATCTTTAAATTTATTCAGCACTTCAGATAACTGTACTTATGACCGAACAGCACTTCATTAGATACTATTAGTTTGCTGTGCAAATGCAGGAAGTTATCCAACAATTATTTTTCCTCTTTCTATATTCCCAAGGTTTAGGTTTTGAAAGATACATCAATAAAAAGTCAGAGAAGTAGTCCCAGGAAACCCAACATAATGAAGAGAAACTCATTATCTCACAATTTTTACTTGGAAGTTTAAATCATCTTTTATACAGCTTGATACCAATCATGTTTGCAACAAAATACATAAACTGTTCACCATAACAGTTTGTGTAAACACCAATCTTCCCTTTTTCCTCTAATCATCTTTTAAAGATAGAGATTGCACCACACTAACCTTACCAAACAATTCCCAAAGTAACTAAGAAACTGGATGACAGTATGATATAGTAGTGATAAGGAAAAAGAGGAAACATATTATTAAGTAGCCTGATAGCAGAATAATATATCACAATGTCAGTTTAAATAAAAACATTCATCAATTTTCTAGTATAGGAGATAGTGGAGGGCAGGAAAAGTTAAATTTATAAGGATTTTTTAATAGCAAGCTCTCTGAAAACACCTAACATGATTGGGTAGCTCTCCATCAGCTTCCTGATAAAGTCTTCCCCTTGCAATTTCCTGAGCACGATGAAAAAAGGAATTGGGATTTACTAATAATAATGACAAGGAAAAGCTCCCAATTTTACAATATACACAGATGGAATCACTCCCAATATAACAGCTTGGTTGTTTTTTCTGTCTTGCACTAGGGAAATATTACAACTCAGCCTAGTATTTTAAAGTGCCGAATAATAATTATTTAACTTTTATTGAAAATCATTAGACATGGAAGTAAAGGTAAAATACATAGACGTCAGTTAAAAAGTAAACTTAAAGCTCTGTGAAAGATCTTCTGTTCTTTCATCCAGCTGCATCTAAAATCAATTGAGGGCATAAATAAGTATAAATAAAAAATAATGTGGATGGACAGGCAGGGTAGCTGGTGGTGCACTACTGAGATATCATAATGCTAATCTGTATGTGGTAGTTTTATTGTGTTCCTAGAGCTATATTCCCATCATACTTAATGGGCTAGTGAATAAGTGCTCCTAATGTTCATTTTCTATGAAACTTTGGAAACAATTTGAGTACAAAATATTGTAGTTTTGACAATGAACTTTAAAATACCTCCTCAGAGAGCTTAAAAAAAAAAGATTTCCCTAAAATTGTCGCAGGTGCTAAAATGAACTCTGATAAACTTTCAAGTCACACCCATTGGTTCTTACTCCTCCCACTTATGGAAGAAAGATGAAATATGATCAGTATGGAAAGATGGAGTCCAGTCCCTTAAATTCTCATTTTCTCAGAATTCACAATTTTAAAGAAATCTAAATCTTGTCAAATAGGGATTGATGCAATAATAATCATTAGCTAGTGAATACAAATATTTATATAAATATAATAAGAAAAATTAAATCCATATAATCAATTCTATTCAGCAATTTTGAAGTATTCATAATGGTCATGATTCTCTACTGGATACAGAAATTAGTAAAACACAGGTGTTCTAGTATTTAGCATAAAAAAAGACAGTAGATTGCTCAATTTCTTTCAGACATGCAGAAACAGATTACATCGTGCTCAGTTCTAATTCCTCATAGACTCCCCAGACACAGTCAAGTCAGGTGTTCATTGTATGGAACCAAGAAAAAATGGAATGAGCTAATTTCACTGTCATTAGGAATAAGGTTTTCCTTGACTGTCATAATGTAAGGACGTGGATGCAAGATAAAATAGAAAACTGAGGTGAAAATAGAGAAGAAAAGGAAAGACATCAAATATAGACATAATAGAAAGCTCGAACAAAAAAGGAAGGTGAAAATTTAGATTTCCTGAGCTTTCAGGTAATGGTACAAAAATCAAACTTCAGTTTGGGTGCTGGGGAAAATTAGATGAAATTTTTTTAAAAAAAGGAAGGAAGAAGAAGATGAGAAAAAGAATGAGAAGCTAAACATAGTTCTTAGAAACACTGGGAACACATTACTTATTCCTACCACATAACAGGGATTGTTTAATAAAGGAAGTCATATCTTAAGCTTTGTATACATATGATTTGTTTATTGGGTAAGTAATCACTTCAGAGGAACTAGGTACCTTCCATTTCAAAGGATCTCTTAGCAATTACAACTTTTCATTTTCTAGCATAAATTATTCCCCTGGTTGCTGTGGTTTGGCAAACAGAGCAGAGTCTGGGCCAGGATTTTCTCTTTCTGTAAATTTGTGATTTAAAAATTCTGGTGTTTTCAAACTATTTGCTTGTGATACTCTTCAGTATCATCCCAAATCCCTTGAAGAAAAGTCGTTCAGCTTTTGATAATAAACATAAAGTGGGATTTTTTAAATAGCATAGTAAGAAAAGTGATTTTTAATAGTACCATGAGTTTTTAATTTGAGCACATTTAAATTGAACCAGTTCTTCCTAGGCTTTATCAATCAATCCCATTTAAGGAACATGGCAAGATTTTAGTGGATCAAAGCAGAGATGAGTGTCAGATGAGAAGGACTCATTGATCTCATCTGTAGCTTGTGAATTGACAATTTCCTTTCATACCTCAGCAATGGAGTACAAAGCATTACTGACCATTTTATTCTATTGGTACACTTGTTCTTTTGTGCAGCATTCTATCTTTAAACTGGACATTCTTTGGCCCAATCTTTAGATACGTCAAAAAACTAGTAATAAGTCAGTATTTCATATACATTATTTAAAATGTAGCTCTCTTTAGCAAATATCCTGAAATATAACCTCATGAATTCTTTGCACAAAATCTGGCCCCTATTCACTTCTCAAACTTTTATCTCCTATCCAGCAACATGCTGGGAGTGGAACTTTCTGCCTTGTGAGAGTTGATTTTTGAGTAGTCAAAACTTTTGCAAGCCAGTGATTTCATGTTTGTAGCTTGAAGCTGGCCATGGTAGCATTCTTTACACTACAGGGAACAGCACATGCCACAAGTCAGGGCTTTCTTTGCTTTGTTTTCTCTTTGTTTCGGAGAACTGGTTGTTAAATCATTTATCAGCACACTGCTACTATTCCTCTCTGCCTCACTTGCCATGTTCCACCAACACTGGTTTTTTAACATTTAAAATGTGTAGGCTTACTCCCTTCACTTTAGGGTCTTTGCTATTCTTTTTGTCTGGATGCTCCTTGGATTTTCATATGACTGGCTCCTTCTCAACATTCAGGTCTCTGTCCAAATGCTGCCTTCTCTCATAGGCTTTCCATGGCTACTTTATCAAAAGAGCACTTAATCAGTATGACTTCAGGCTCTCAGCAATATCAACCCTATCCTTGCAACGTAGAAGAGTGCCTTTAAAGTCAGGTGTTTCTTATCAGTTAGCTTGTATTTGGTTGCAAGCTACAGAAAACCAAACAGCAAACTGCCTGTTTGTCCCCTAGGCAGGAATCATGGGCACTAGTCGAGGCTGGTACAGCAGCTCAGGGATGACATCAAGGGCCAGGCACCTTCCTTCTTTCTGCTTCACCTTCCTCTGCACGTGACGGTCTTTTTCATGATCACAAAATGGCTGGTTCAGCCCTAGGCATTTTAAGTCATTGTAGCTGGCCAGAGAACGAAGAAAGAGGGAGGCACAGACCCCGGAAGCCATTCCCAGTGATTTTATACTTAAACCTGGCCAAATGACAGAGTCTGGAAAGGGCAGCATGTCTGCTTTCCAGTTTTTGTCATAGAAGAAGGCAAGGGATATGCCGTTTAGATGGCTCTGGGGTAGGTAATTCATATTGCTTGTCATAGCACCAACTACATTTTTATGAAATTGGTGGACAATATGATTTAAACCACCCAGCTCCATTTTCATCTAAGTTCCACATTCAGTTGGGTCACGGGTCAAATTCTGCAGTCTCAGTGTCAGTCTAGTTAATAAAGTTCATCATTACGGATAGTCGATGGTTAACTGGGCTTGTCTAGGTTCCTGGAAGCTCATTCTACTTAAGTTCCAGTATTTTGTTGTTTTTGGTTTTAATGTCCAACTTATTTTAAAGGAAGTCTTTCCAAAATATGTTTTCAGGCAATTGTTGATGATTTGATCATTATTTTGATGATTGAAATGTTATCAACATGAATACATGGATTATACCATAATTTAGTAAAGGTTTACTTTCTGGGGCTTGGGGCAGTGGTTTGTTTGCTGCAGCTTACAATGGCTCATGGTCCTGCATAAAAAATGTAAGCTTGCCGTACCTTTATTGTTTTGTTTCTAACCCCCTTTTTTAATGACAGGATAGAGAAATAAGAGCACGGGCACTGGAGGCAAACCCATCTGGTTTTGGATCTTGGCTATTTGCTATTTGTATAGCCTTGAGCCAGATATCTTTCTGAGCCTTCATTGTTTTTTAAAATTTTATCTTTATACAATGGGAACAATAGTAATCCTTTTGTTTATTTGTGAAGATTTTACAAGATGATTTTAAGAGTATGGATTCCTGAGCCACATCTCAGATGCAGCCCAGGTTCTAGAGCTGCATTGCCAAGATTCAAATCCTAACTCTATAACTTGCTAGCTCTTTCCAGAGAGATGTAATTTTTAACTCTATGTTCTCAGTTTCCTTTTCTGTTAAGTGGGGATAATAATAACACCTAACTTATAGTCCTGGTAAGAGAAATAAAATGTTTAGATCAGTGCCATACTAAACACTGCACGTGTCAACAATTAGTATTTTAGGTAGTGTTGTTACTAGAATCCCCAGGGTGTATGTTAAGAGTCCATATCAGTGACTGAAGATCCTGATGTACAGACCATACCCCAGAACAAGAAAACCAGAAATACATGCAGGTAGGATCTTTTGTTTCTTCAGAGCTCCCAGGTGATACTAATGGGTAGCCAAGGCTGAGAATCACTCCTCCCTATCATTTAAAAGCTGTCCAGGTGACTGATAACCAGCAAATACTACCTGAGAGAGGTACACTAGTAAATGGAATAGGGGTTAATGTTTACCCAGGGATGAAAGACTTTAGCCTCTGGCCAAGAAAGCCTGCAGAGTGCAGAACTATTAAAAAAGTACTTTATGATAGAGGGAAAAGCTGCTAAAAGAAAAACCAGGATTTCAATGAAAAGAAAAGGTACAGGGTTTGGACTCAATTGGAGCAGGACTCCAAACCCAGACCTCCTGTTTATTAATGAGATATTTGAACTCTGTAATAGTCTCAATGTGAAATGTTTCCTTACCACATAAAGTTGTTACAAGGATAAAATGGGTTAAAAGATGTAAAGCTCTTAGCATACAATGGCCCCTACTTCATGGACAGTAAGGGAAAGTTTATTGGTATTGTTGCTTTTAGAAAGGCAGGATTATGGCATGTGGGGTGTGAGAAAGAATGAGGGGGCAAGGGAATGATGGGGCCCAGTATTTTGATTAGCTAATGGGATAAACAGTAGAGATCTGGACTGGAGAGTTGGTAGACAAGAGGAGGAGTCTGTTTCAGGAAAAAGATTCTGATTATCTTGCTTTCATTGTGTTTGTCTAACAGCCTCCCCAGTCTTTATCTAATATTCCTCTTAATCTGAGCTATTTTAGTAAATCCAAACTTCCATATTGGCAACCAAATTTGGTAGCATAGTTTCATCAAATAAGTGTCAGGGGGTTCTGAATAAGATCCTTAAGGGGACTCATGAGTAAATGACACACACTTAATTGCAACAGTTTTAAGAACACATATTTTGCTGATTCAGTCTCTTTTGACTTCCTCCCAGATCCCGGCCTTGCAGTTTCTGGTAGACTCACAGAGGTAAAGGAATCAGAATTTCACTTAAACTGCAGGCACACCAATTTATCCCTTACCACTTCTTTGCAGTGCCAGCCACGTCTAGGCTAGCGGGATGTGATCTCTTCCACTTTGGGTTTTACACCTCTTTTGGCTTTTACTCACTGCTGTGTATCCCATCATCTCATGCTGATAGATCCCCTTGGGTGGGTTCCAGCAAGATGGTTCAGGCCCCCGTGTGCACCGCTCTCCACTTCTCTCCCTGTGATCAGATGGACATAGAGGGCAGGCAGATCATCCAATCCACTGCCTGTGCAAGTAGGAAAGGATTCTAGGCTTCCTTCTTGCTGGAACACTCCTCACACAGCTGTTGGAAGGCAAGCAAAAGACCAAGTGCTCCGTCCAGGCGAACAACTTGTTCATTCAACAAATGTGTATCTAACATCTAATATTTGTCAAGTATTCCACATTGAACTATGGATGCAATGACAAGTTATTGTTCTGGTACCTCAAGAAGCTTATAGATTTGGCATATGTAAAGGAGATAAACATGCGAGTAGAGGTATAGCAGAGAGAAGAAATTATTGCAATGGATGAGTGAATAAATAACTGTGGGAACACAGACACGATGGCAATGAAATCTGCCTTGGAGAATCAGGGAAAGCATGTCTAAGGGGATGCTATAGAGACCATGCCTTCTCTACATGACCTAAAACACCCTCCGTGATGTGATTTCTTTCTACTGTATCTTTTGCTACTCTTATCCTGCTTTCAGCTTCAGCCATACTGAACTCCTTTCAGTTCTCTGAATGCCCCATATTCTCTTGAAAAGACTTTAATTGCTATTTATTTCCCTTTTATCCCCCCTGCAGCTACTACTTGGGACTCTGCTTAGCTGTCACTTCCAGAAAGAGTACTCTCTGACCTCCTGGAAGACGATAAACGTCTTTGTTACACATCCATACACTAGCCTGTAGTGCTGCATTTATAGCACACACCCACTTTATTGTGTGCCTGTGACCCCACAAAGTGGTAAATTCCATGAAAGCAAGAGCAACCAGTTGTCTCCTTCACCACCACTACTGTGTGTCCCATGCATAGTCAGTGCCTGGCACTACTGGGTGAATGAACTAGTTATATTCCAGAAAAAGGGGATTATATTCCAAGCCATAGAGGCATGGAATTCTGGGGCATATTTCAGAATAACAAAAATATTGGATGGCCAAAGTGTAGGACTGGCAGGAGGAGGTTTCTAGAGATGAGTCCAAAGCGGTTGTTAAGGACCTTGCATGTAACTCACAGTGGTCTGAGTTTCATCCTGCCATCAGTAGGAAGACAGAGAAGGTTTTATGTGGCTGAGCATGACAGTGTTTATCATTCAGGACAATTGCTCTGGAGGCAGCTTAGAGAATGGACTGAAAAAGAAAAGACAGATTTAAAGAACAGTTAGGAGGTGTTTTAGTACTATGGCTGGAAAATAACAAAGGCTTCCCTGAAGTAATGAAGCAAAGGGACTCCATTCCATTTTTGAGACAGAATCTATAGCCCTTGCTGACTAATTGCATGTGGTGGTGAATGTGAAGGATGATGCCGGCGTCTAGCTTGGAGGACTGGCTGGGTGAGATGCTATTAATGGAAATATAGAATAGAGGAAGAAAATAACTAGTTTCAGGAAAAAAAAATGAGCTCAATTTTTAAAATACCAAGAGTTCCATGGACCTACGGGCATCTAGGTAGTCTTTTGTGCAGTTAGAAATGCGTAAAACTCTTAGCTGGGTACCTTATGTGGATGTGGCATATTGTCCAATTAAATGCGGTGACTTCCACTTATGTACAAAGAGACAAACTTTAGAAGCTGGCACTGGCATATTAATTTCATGATTTGTGCTTCTTTGAGCCACAATTGGCAATCAATTGGCCATACTTCAAGGGAGAGTACCCATTAAAATAATTTATTGGTTGTTTTCTTTGGTTAGATACATACACCTATGTGCCAAACCCACCCTAATTGGGAGGTGGTAATGATAAATAGCTATGCTGTTATATTTCTTTGTCATTTGGCTGTGAACTCAGGAAGGAAGTGTGTCTTATTCTTCCTGTTAAACTTAGTGCCAGGTCTTATAGGAACAGAAATTTGTGGGTGGATGGATGGATGGATGGATGAGTGAGTTTATGATCTGATGGCAGGGATGTGGGATACTTTCTGAAACTAATCACTTTGGAATTGAAAACCTCTCCCCTGTATATAAATGTCTAAGTGACTTTTCAGTGAGTTAATAACTACAGCAAAAGAGGTCGAAGAGATCATCTTAAGTAATATTTAAATGGCCCTTCATTTTCTCTTAGTGATACCAAACCAACCTGGAAGTTTTAAAGCTATGACTATACAAAGATTATGCTTCTTTTATGCACTAATCTGTGATTCTGTCAAGTGAAGGAAGCATTTAAATTAATTGTTGTCGAACGTCTTTGGCTTGGTACTATACACAAAACTGGTGGGTGAGTATATGATCAGATACTTATTTTAGGAAGATATAACTTTATGGATCATATGAAGAGGCTGGAGAAGAAATGATTCCAGTTGGACAGTAGACAGGTGATGATGACACCGGGAATAATGCAGTAGCTGCTAAATGGAGAGAGTTCATTAATTAGTTGATTCATTAATGAAATATGGATTCACTGTATATACAAGACTCAGAATGCTATGGTGACCAAACCAGATAAGTTCCTACCCTTTGAGAGTTTACAGAGTAGTGGAAGAGATGCACATTAATCAAATCATCATACTAATAAACATTAAATTTCAGCTGTGATAAATGTGGTATGGGAAAGAAAAAGCCAAACTGCTAACACCATCTCATGGGTAACATTGGCAGAACTCATTTGGTTATTGGGGTGTCAGAATAAATGAAAAACATGTTTTCTGCTCTTCTTTTCTCAAAGAATATTCAAAATGATTTGTGTGACAGATGTAACATACATGAAATGCCATCAAAGAAGATGTATTCAGTGACAAATTGTGTGGGACAGATTAAAATGTCCTTTTACCAAAAGATGAGATCAACAAGCTATGAATTATAAATTCCAATTTTGCAATAATTCCACTTACTTTTTTCATTGTTACCATTCATTTGGAATTATGGTGGTACATTGCTAATGAGATACAGTTTATTCTAGATCTCTCCATTTTGATTTTTTTTTTTTATTCAGATGTTGCCAGAGCAATTGAATTACTGGAAAAGCTACAGGAATCTGGAGAAGTACCAGTACACAAGCTACAGTCTCTCAAAAAAGTGCTTCAGAGTGAGTTTTGTACGGCTATCCGAGAGGTATGACATGAAGATTTTAATAACTATGTTCAGCCATATGCCTTCTGAATAGAGAACATGTCTTTTCCACACAGTTGAGATAGTTAAGATTGGAACTACATCTTAGCTTTCTGTTTTTAGCTCCTTGGACAGATGATAAAATATAATTTAGTTTGCTAAATTTGTGAATTAAAAAAAATCCAGTCAAGATTTACATTCATATAAAACCAAATGTTGATCTTATGGTACCAATGGAGTGACTGCCTCAGCAGGTAAACTGTTAGGTGGAGTCTCAACTATTCAGTGGTCACATGAAGTTACCTGAAATTCAGTTCAAAGTAGTCATAATTAGTGGGGGAGAACCTTTTCCTAAAAGAACACTCAGTTGAGTCTTTCACAGGTAAATCTGAAGAAGGTACCTCCTATTGACTAAAATCTTAACTTTCCAGACATAATTGTCTAGTGCAATAATGGGAAATCTCTAAACAGGCAAATATGCCCTTCTAACAAATCCTGTAGTGCTTCCCTGGCTAATGGTTTCAAGAAGCCTAAGGTGAAACAAGTGTGTAGAAATGACTCTTTGAATTTTGTAGGGACTGCGGTGGAATTGACTAGTCAACTGATGTATTTAATTGGTTACAAGAGAGTTCACTTGAGATATATATATATGACCTATTGTGTTTTGAATAAAATAATATTCAGTAAGCACATCCCTTCCTCCCCATCAGTTACTAAGTAATAATACACTAATTAGAACCTAAAATCCATTAATCCAGTCTCTCTGCCTTGTTAGAAGTCCCCAATAATGAATTACCTACTGTCGTCCTCTCCAAAGCCAGATGAACCCAGTGACTACCTGGAGAGTTCACTGTAAGAGAAGCATACACCCCTCAGAGTGCTTTATGAACCTCTGTTCCTCTTTACAACTCTACTTGTGGCTAATGCACATTCCTTTACCTCAACTATGCTGGTTTATGAGTAGTCACTAGGTGGGAAAGACCAAGGGAGGAAGACTAAGGAGAGCCATACAAAACCTCTTTCACCTTGGAGTTAAGCTGTAGTCTACCCAGTGTGGTTACAATTTGGATTTTGCTGAGATGTGCTGTAGACTTTTTCTGCTAATTCTTTATCAGGTGAAGTTATGCTAAATCTTTATCCGGCAGAGTCGTTATTAACTTTTGTTTATAATAAACACAGCTTGAGTAAATAATCATAATTATGTATCCAAGTTCTAACCTCTGAATTTGACCAATGGCTGAAAGGGAATCTCTCAAAGTACGTGAATTCTTGGCCACTGGCTGGTCAGTGGGAAAGGTGTAAGATGTGTGGAAACTCCATTGGGTTCCCATCAGTTAAACTCCCGTAGTCACTCTGTAGATCAAGGTTAAATCCCCTATACACTCTTTTCTTCCTTCACATAGCACTTCTCCCCAAGATCTGGCGGCTGACTTTTTCATTTTTAGCTTTTCTATCATCTCCTACTTTCCACCGAACTAACTAAAGGATAGGACACATCAAATATATTATCTCTTCACTGGAAATTTGGCTTGTGATCAGTGCAAAGTCCACCTTCATGGAAGTTACATACTCGTGAGAAAAAGATGATAAATAAAGGTCAGAGAGTGGCTAAACGATGGAGTTAAACAAAGCAGGATGAGGGGAGTAGGAGTAAAAAGCTCTTTTAAGTTAGGGTGGAAAATAACCTGACCAGGTAATGGAAAAAGTCACAGATACCAGGGGGTCAGAGCGTTTCAGGCAGGGGAAGCCCCACACACAACACTGTAGAGGCAAGAATGACCTTAACCCGCGGAACATCCAAAAGCCACAGTGTCGCTAGGGACATAAGCAAGGGAGGCTTCCCGAGGCAGGCTGGGGGCAGATCATAGAAGGTCTCGCAGGCCACAGTAAGAACATTGGATCTTATTCTAAGCATGGTAGGAAGCCTGTCTCTATGGGCTAATGGCCTAATTAGATTTTAAAAGGTCTCTGGCCGTTGTGAGAATGCAAGTATGTGTGCAGGAATAGAAACTAGAGAGCGCATTAATGAAGTAATGAGCAGATCAGGTGTGAGGAGAGAGGACAGCAGACCAGACTAAGGTGGCAGCCGTGCATGTGGTGGGAAGTCGTAGATATTTTTTGAGAGTAAAGTCAACAGGAATTGTTGATGAATTGAGTATATGGATGAGAGAGAGCAGTCTCAATGATCCTTAGGTTTGGGGTCAAACGATTGGATGAATGGTGGAATACTGATACGGGCATCTTTGGGAGTGGACGTGTTGGGGAAGACTCTCCAGGAGCACTTGTGGTTGCAGTGAATTGACGATGCTGTTCAGATACTCAAGTAGACATGTGCTGCATGTGAGTAAGTCTGGAGGCCGGGGAGAAGTTCCAGTGGGAGGTGTGAATGTGCTGTGTGTCTGCTTAAATGACAACACAGGCTTTGTGCTTTAAAGAGTCTTCTAAAGGAAAGGAGAATGAGACTAAAAAAGGAAGTAGATATGCAGACATGGTGTAGGGATGACAAATTACGGTCCTTGTCTGTGGTAAAGTGTGGCATGTGTATCATTTGTGGTTTGTGAACATCTATAACTGAATCATAGGAAGTCCAGTAATTTCATGGGGGGAAAGGATGATATAATTTATATACCTGAGATTTTATAAATGTTAACTCATAAGATTAATTTTACATTAATAATGTTCTTATAATAGCTTTGTTTTTAAAAGCAATGCACTTCATACAGAAGCTCTTTTGGTCACTTTCCTGGGCTCCCCTCCACACCAGCTGTGTGCTATTATTTATATTAGTTAAGTTTGGAATTTTCTTCATTATTCTTATTGTATCACTTTGTATTAACTGTGGGAAGTAAAGGTGAAAATAGCAATATTCATACAATTTATATCATACAATATTATTATGAATCCATCTACAGTTCTTTAATAAAAACATAAAAGTTGAATACGTGTTGCCAGACAGGTGAATCCACAAACCAATAAAGAAAAGCACAACTAGGAATTATAACAATGTATGACAATGAATATCCGAAAGTTAAATTTTATTGATTCAAGAATCTGTTCAGTCCTGTTCTCTGGGTACTGACTGGTATGCTGGCACGAAACTTTTGGAGTTTTGGTTTTTTACTCAATAATGCCCAGAATCTCTTTGGTTACCTATTTGAGTGTTTTAGAAATATTTGCTAGTTAGTAATAACTGGTGTGAAAAATCACAAATTGTGCCATGACAGGTGGAGAAAAGAACAAGAACCACAGTGCCATCATTCTTAGCTTCATTCACCAGAGCAAAAACAGAGACAGGTCATATCATGGCTAGCAGGACTGTAAAACCCAAGTCAGGCTTAAAAAGGAAGTGGGGCAACCTATTGCCAACATCTTTTTCTAATTGCCTTACACAAGTCTAACTGTAGTCACTGTTACATGTTGAGGCAATCTGTATTCTGCTTTACCTTCAGATGAAACCACTGAATCAGCTCTGGGCATAGGTGTAGCACGTTCATGCAAAGACTAGTTTAGAAATTGTATTTATTTTATAAGGAAAATGGATGATTGAAAGAGATGAGACATTTTCTGTACTTAACTATTTTTCTGTAATTTTCATAAAGATTGAAAAGTTTTTCTGGACATCAGTACTGAAGCAAGACCATCTACATACACAGCTAAGGAAGGCATCAATCTGTTAATAAATTGATCGTGAATAGATTTTGCACTTGAGTGCCAATCCACATATAGCTTTTTTCACAGTCTACAGATAGTAGTTGGCAATACTTGTCTTGATTCTGTTTTATGGCTGAAGGATCTCAAAGGGGACTGATGAACAATTAAATTGCACTTAATCTGTGCAAGTGATTTTGGGGGACGTGGCAGATAAATAAGCTGATACACAATGCTGCTTTTCCACAGTCAGAGGTCTTGCTGACAAGAGAAAGTTCCCACAAATTTTTGGATGAGAGATGAAATAAAAAATTGTACAGTATTGATATTTTCAGTAAAAAGCATTTCTGTGATTTTAAGTGGCTTCCTCAAGTTTTAGTTCACCACCATATTAATTAGCTTGAAAGAACTAAGCTTTCAAACTGAAAAGAAAGAACCATAAGGATTGAAATATAAGGATTATAAAATACCAATTTTGGATGAGAGAATTTACTAAAAGAACTGAATTACACTTCAAATAGCTTGATTGGCAAGACATGGACTCTTTCCCGACACTTTCATATTCTTCATGCCTCAGAGAAGGAAATCAGTAGTTTTTGAGTGGTCGTGTTTTAAGAGGATGTTCAATTTCTGTAACAGAGTACAAAGAAATTCTTTCTGAAAATAATAAAAGAGAATTAGCAATCTACTTACTATCCACAAGTGTAGAGACGTTCAGGCTCCCTGCTCTCCAGGGCGATGTGCTCTGTTGGTCTGGGCGCAATGTGTGTCTGAGAGTGGCCTGTGGTCAGTACTTACTCCCACATTTCTTAAGGTCACATGCATGGTTGCACCAAAAAGGCAGAATCAAATGACATAGTCCCCAAAAAACTGCTTTTCTTGGCCAATCACCACGGAAGTTCCTGTTTTCTAATGTAGTAGAGTGTAGAATAGGAAAATAAAGCGACCCTATATGGAATCTATCAGTCTGTGATAGTTGGTAGGATTGTTGAATAATATTCCTGTTGTGCTCTCCTCTTTATTAGCACGTCACAGTTGGATTTTCCCATACTCCTCAAAGCTAGATGCGAGTATGACAATCACTCTAAGGAACCATGAGCGGGAGTGATGAGTGCCACTTCCTGGTGGAAGTCTTTAAGTCAGTGCATGATTTGCTATGTTCCTTTCCCTTTGCCATTTGACTAGTGATGCTTTATATGACAAATGACTAATCAGCCTGGGTTGCAGAGTGAGAAAATAAGAAATACAGGCTTTTAGCCCACCCTGTATGAACATGTAACCTGAGCGAGAAATAAACCTCTGTTACTTTAAGTCCCCAAGATACTGGGGTTATCATACCGCAGCATAACCCAAGCTATCCTGACTGATAAATCACAATAAGCAAGGCAACTGGCCTTGGATAAAGCGGTATCAACCCCTCCTCTGCTTATAGCGAAACTGATTTTTAAGAACTATGGTGTATTTATAGTCATCTGTGATCAATCTTTTAAAAACTGTATGAAACTGGAACCAGTATAAGTACCCATGCCCATTAGGTGGTTCTTAAGTTTTTAAATTTTGAGACCCTTGGGTCATAGATTTTGTTTGCTTCTAGACTATATCCCATTTGCTGCTCCTCTCACTTTTTTCTTCCTGAGGGTGGAGCTCATTAACCATCCAGCACTACCTCCCACCCTAAATCACATTTTCTTTATAAAAGGATTTCTTTGTTTTATAGGCTTAAAGGCATAATCAACATAGAATAAATAGTTAGGCTGTATCACTCTGCTCTTCAAGTGCTCTTAGTCTCCAATGAGATTATTTTTCCCTAGAGTGATCTGTAGATTGGGAATTATCACCTCAATGCCTCCCACCAGTAATATACACAAAGCTACCATGAGGCATTAGGCCAGAGCAGAGGGAACAGCAAAGCCATCAGAGCAGTGTTGAGGTCAAGATGACCAGTGTTTGAATCCCAACTTGGCTACTTATTTTGACCTCTAAATCTTTATTTGTCAATGTTTAATGAATAGTACCACTAGCCTTGAGGTGATTCTGGTAATTATAGATCTTATATGTAAAGCCACCTAATACAGAGGCTGGCAGCCAATAATTACAGTCAATGTATGCTATTATTACTAAAGCACATAGTCCCAAATCTCACTAGGTATAGTGTTTTGGTAAGTCAGGAAGTGGATAACAAATGGGAAGAGCAATAGTAGTTTCTATAAACTAGGTCTAAGAAAACCCAAGAGACTAATAGACATACTCATTGTCCAACCATCAATCATTAAAGCAAAGTTAACTGAGCCATTGCACCCAATTTCCGCAAGTATACCGGACATAACATGAAGCGAGGGCTTGTCCTTGATGCTGTTCTGTACAACATCTTAAACTACTGTGTGGATGAAAATATAAACAGCAAATGTCATCAACTTTATGAGAAAACTAATGATTGGCTTATTATAGAGTATAGATTTGGAATTACCTTAAGAAAACACACATACATACAGAAATTCATGCAACTCAGTATCAAAAACATAAAAATGAAAAACAACCAGTCCAATTAAAAAATGTGCAGGAGACCTGAATAATCATCTTTCTAGAGAAGACATACAGATGGCCAACAGGCACTAGAAAAGATCTCAACATCAGGGAAATATATATTAAAACTGCAATGAGCTATCACCTTATACTTGTCAGAATGGCTATTATCAAAAAGAAAAAAATAACAAGTTGTGATGAAAAGGGAACCCTTGTGGACTGTTGGTGGTGGTAATGTAAATTGGTGCAGCCACTGTGGAAAACCATATGGAGGTTCCTCAAACTATTTAAAATAGAACTACCACATGATCCAACAATTCCATGTCTATGTTTATCCAAAGAAAGTGAAAACACTAATTTGAGAAGACAGATGTACTATTTTCATTGCAGCATTATTTACAATAGCCAAGATAAGGAAGCAACTTAAGTGTCCATCAGTAGGTGAATAGATAAAGAAGATGTGGTACATATACACAGTGGAATAATAGTCATAAAAAAGAATGAAATTTTGTCATTTGTGACAACATGGGTGGACCCAGAGGGTATTATGCTAAGTGAAATAAGGCAGAGAAAGACCATACCATATGATGTCACTTATATGTGGAATCTAAAACACAAAACAAATGAACAAACAGAACAAAACAGAAACAAACTCATAGATACAGAGAACAAACTGAAGGTTGCCAGAGGGGTAAACGTGGGGGGATGGACATATTAGGTGAAGGGGATTAACTGGTACAATTTTCTAGCTGTAAAATAAGTAAGGCGTGGGGACATAAAGTACAGCATAGGGAATATAGTCAATAATATTGTAATAACTATGTACGGTCATAGATGGTGACCAGACTTAATTGTGGTGACCATTTTATAATGTATGTAAAGGTCGACTCACTATGTGGTACACCTGTCACTCATACAATATTGTATGTCAAGTATTCTTCAAAAAAGAGAGAAAATGTCAACTTTCATTAATAGTGACAAGATGAGATGAAACAAGGGGAAGGAAGAGTTGCAGGAAGAAAGAGGGAGGGGGAGGGCAGGTAGGAAGAGGGTGAGAAGGAAGAAAAACAGGAAAAGGAATGAAGGGCTGAAGGGCTGTGGGCGGAACCATGGCTTACTGCGGCGGGAAGATGGAGTGACCATGCTGTGGAGTCAGAATGGGCACTGGAGGTGGATTCAGACAGCCCAGATTCAAATCCTTGCTTAGCCACTCAATTATATGATCTTGTGCAAGTTACTTAAGAGCTGTGATCTTGGCTTTGTTTATCCTTTTTTATTTTATAACAACTTCGTGGGACTACTGGGAAGATAAAGCGAATGAGATAACAAGTATAAAGTTCCTTGACTAATATAGGGCTAGCTAAAAGTGTAAGTAGTTAAGGAATAGTAACTATGCTGGTGAAAAAATTAAGAGAAAATGCAAAAAGATTTTAATATGTTCTAATAGGAATTTGGCTTCAAATATGGAGAATAAGGTCTGTAGTCACCAAACATCCAAACAAATGTATAGACATTTTTTTCTTTATCAGAAGCTCCACATTTTAAGAATGATGTTGACAATCTGCAGTGTTTTTAAAATAAACCAGTATAGTAAGGAATCTGGAAACCTTGTTATATGATGAGATGTTAAGGAATTGGTGATACTTAGCCACAAAAAGAGAAAAATAATGTGTGAAGTGATATTTGTCATTTACTATTTGGTAGGATAAAGGGAAAGGAAGGTAACCATGCTAGACAACTGAT
Organism: Manis pentadactyla; assembly: GCF_030020395.1. Classification (NCBI taxonomy): domain Eukaryota; kingdom Metazoa; phylum Chordata; class Mammalia; order Pholidota; family Manidae; genus Manis; species Manis pentadactyla. The sequence continues at coordinate 113,436,809 of NC_080028.1, read as the reverse complement.
GAAAAACAGAAGAATTAAGATACCTAAGGATAACTAGCAATACCCAGCAGTGGTAGCTATGGGCTTACTTGTAATGTACGAAGCTTCCTTTATCAGCAGAGGTTAGATGGTCATATTCAAAACACTTTAGTGTAAGAGTTTTTAACTTAAGATCATATATAAGGTTAATGTTATAGGTGAAGTAAGAGCAAATATATACAAATATATTTGCTTTATTTTTTGTTTCCTTCCTCTTATGCACAAAACATGTTTATGGCAAAGTATGTTTTTAATGTTTTACTTTAAACATGGATAAAGTGGCATGGATTCATTATGTAATACGATCATCCTTGTTATATCATGACATCTAGCATAGCATTGCACAGAATTAACAAAATGTATCTGACATTAGGATTATGTGTATCTCTGTTCATATTGAATTTAGCTTAATTTGGCAGATGAAAAAAAGAAAAAAAAAGTGCTTGATGGCTCTTGCATTTCCTGGATTTTATTTGCATTGCTGAGTGTGATGGGACACAAAAGCCAGACTGTTTCTTCTGTGTTTCTTCTGTGATAAGTTTCCTGCCAATAAAAGCATGGAGTCAAGAAAGCTTAATTCTGAGCACCCTGAAAATACATCACACAATATATAATTTTCATTTTCTGGAGAAAAAGTTCAATTTTAAAAGAGTGGAAATGTACTAAAACTTTGATTTGCCCCAGCGTGTCTTGACACATTTCTGAACAAGAGGTACGCTAAATAACTGGAGAAAGCGTGATGGCATCATGTACTCTAGAAATGTTTGAACTGCTGCATTGCTCCGAACAACAACAAAAATGAAGAGAGCGCCTCTGTTCACTTGGTATAACCTACTTCTGAACTCTGACATTTTGCTAATATTTTGAAGCCAATTATGGTGAAAATAACCATTGTGCCATTCCACTTGGCATGCATTTGGGTGAAAACTGTGATTATTTCAGCAAAGCTCTGATTTTTATCTGTCCTGTGAATGCTGATGTCCGTGTGTGTGTGTGTGTGTGTGTGTGTGTGTGTGTGTGTGTGTGTTACCCCATGGATACTTTAAAGGTCATCTTCTTCTAACAGTAAAAAGTTTATTTTTCAAGCAAATGATGGAACAAAAATTTTGATACCGTGTGTACATGTGGAGAAAATAATGGGAGTTTCTGGGTTCAACATCCAGCTTGATTACTCAGGTGAAGAAGACAGAGGTTCAGCATTTCAGAGACTTATTACTTTCAATGTCGGCACGCATTACTGTCAAAGACTGACAATTATTCTAAAAGATGCCTTGCCTGCTCTGTGAAAAGTGGTCCAGTAATTCCACAGCCATAACCTGGAATCTATATTTTCAAGACTTTATTTAGAAATAGATCGAAGTATGTTCTTTTTACTATAGAAAGTTTCTTGGCTTTCCTGAGGATAAGTGTTACTGCACTTGGTTGAACTTGGGTCAGAAATTTCACTTTATTCATTTATTTGAAGTAAAAGATTGCTGTGTCTTTGAACCGTTTGGCAACAGAGTTTCATTTGTGGCTAGGACTTTTCATGGATGTTAAGACATAAGAAAGGCTAGTCATTAGATTCGAGATTCGCTATCTTACGTGGTTGCTGCTCGAAACACCTGCTCTTTTGGAAGGAGAGATTAGAGCCAAAAACATGAGACCTTTCCAGGACTGAAAGAGAGACATCTGGGAAGGAAAGGCAGTTGAAAATGAGAAAGTACCTTCTCAGTCTCTCCATGGGGAAAGGCTACTGTCCCTGGAAAGACTGCGAAACTCTTTGAAAGGTTAATTCTGCTTGGATGATTTAACACTGAAAAAAAGAATTCAAATGTCTTTCTTTGCTGACAGAAGCTGCATTGTTGATGCCAACCTTTCCAGAAATAACTTCATTTGACTTGAGGACAAAGGATGTGGTAGAACCTGAATTTCCCCTGATGTGTCCTGGGGAAACTGGTGTCTTGACTCAGGTCTGCTCCACTACGATTGGGAATTTGATTCTGTTTGCCATTACAATTGATGTGAACTGCAACTTTGACCACTTGCTGCTATTAAAACACACTCAAAATGGATTGAATACTTAAAGTAACAAATATTTCCACATAAAAGATCATTCCAAGTTTTAATTTTTTCCAAGCCAAATAAAGCAGCCTTCTCATGGAATATATTTTAAGCAGATAAAAAAGTTTTCTTTTTTTTATGTGGTTTGGTCAACTTGGAATTGTTGTTTTTTTCCAGGAAGATGCCATTAATTTTCACCCCCCCCTAAAAAAAAAAAGAGTTGCATAATCCTTTGTAATATGTGAAATTAGTTAAATGTCAAAGGCAAAGAGAAAAAAGGCACAAACATTTACACAGATGAGTGTGTTTTTCTTGGGATAACACCAGAACTTCATCAGGTTCTCTAAAAGGTACATGATATCTCCTTCCACCCACCCTCAAATGAACATTACTTCCTAATAAGGGATTCTGGGATCAGCTGAGAAATACTACTTTACTTGGCTAGTTGGTCTCTATCTCTAAGGTCCTTCAATTCTGTAAATCTATAGTTACATAGCAGATAACCTATGTTTTCTTCATGTAGTTTACAAGGCTGAGCATGTGTGGATTGTAGGAATATGTGACTATGTGTGACTCTATGAATGGGATTAGGAAGATGAATGCAAAGATTTCTAAACTGAAAAAATAATAAAAACTAAATGCACTCATTTATTTATTTTTTTGGAGAATATAATCTATAATTGTATTATAGAAAATTGAAAAAAGCAGAATGACAACATAACTCACTAAAAAAGAATTTTTAAACTATGTTATAGTTCTATTTCTGCAGCTTTTTCAGAGAAAAGTCACATTTGTAACAATGTGAAAAATGTTAGTAACATCCACATGTCACTTTCTGGTAGCAAGAACAGGGTCTGTGTAGCAGGAAACATCTTAGACTGTAATTGCACTAATGGGTCATTGATCTTAAAAATATTTAAACAGACACAGTCTCTAATTGAATGCTGTTAACATAATCATTTGGTAAATACTCAACTCAAACCTTTCTATTTGCTATTATAAATGATAAAATAAACAGTACATATTTCCAAAAGCTTATAATTACATGTACTTACACAGTAGTTCAAAATAATAGAGTCCTTGGAGAAGTTGTATTTTCTATCAGTCAGATAAAGTCAACATTCTCTCTTCTTTGGAGATCACAGGACTGGAAATCAGTCTATTTTTGGCACCATGGATAACTTTTTTTTTCAGTAAATAACTCATTTAAGCTTTTGCTTCAGTATTGCCAACATATGTGGAAACAAGTCCATTTGTAGAAGCCACCTAAAATGAATGTTAAGTTAAAATCAGCATTTTAAACTGAATATGATTTGCACATAGAAAAGGAAATGAAATTAGTATATCGCTTGTAATTCAAATATATGCACGGCAATTATTAATTTTCTCCCGCCCTCCCTTCCTTCTTTCCTTCTTCCTTTATTTTTTCTTTTCATACAAAATTTAGGGCTGAAAACTGACCACTACATCTTGTATTCACCACGTCCTTGTTTTTTATAGAGTCTCAGTGCTTGTGTGTTTTGCTCAAATGTATTTATTTTAATTGTATTTTTTTAAAATACTATGAAAAGGTATGCTGATGAAATTTTTGTGGATGGTTTTTTTCACATAATATCATACTGCCAAGATTCAATCATATTTTTGTGTTGCTGTAGTTCATTTGTTTTGACTCATGTGTGGTAATCCACTGTATGAATATAACACAGTTTATTAATTAACCCTCCTACTGATGAGCATTTGAGTTGTTCACAGGTTTCCACTATGACCCCTGGTCCTGGTGTTAACCTAGATATATTTCTTATTAGATGACCAAGATTTCTTTTGGGTATAAATCTATATATGGAATTTCTGGGTTATAAGGTATAAAAATCTTCAATGTTCAACAATTTTCAAGCTTGGTTGCTCCTATTAATACCCCAATAAACAATGCAAGAATTCTGTGTCTACATGACCTTTAACACTTGGCATAGGCACATTTAAAACTTTACCAATGGATATACTAAAATACTATCTCACTGTAGCCATTATTTGCTTTTAATTGTTCACTATATTGTTGAATATCCCTCTTTGTAATTATTGACTATATTTATTTTCCTGTGAGACATCAGTTTATGTATTTTTTACTGGTTTGAGCTTTTATGTTATTTTTTAAAACATATTTTTTTAATATAATCTTGTTACTAATTCTTTACAGATGGTATATATAGTGGATATATTCTCCTACTTTGTAACTTGTCTCTAAAATGTCTTTCATGAATACAATTCTTAATTCTAAGTATCCACATTTATATTTTTTTAAATAATCAATGCTTTTTTGTTATCTCAAGAAATAGTTCCCTACTCCAATGTCTAAAATATATTCATCTATATTACTACTAAAAGTAACAGTAACATTTTAACTTTAAAATTTATATTCTCAATCCATATCTATATAGTGTGAGGTAGGGATCCAATTTTGTCTTTTACCTATAAGGGTAATTATTTCTATTTCTGTTTATTGAATGATCCATAATTTCCTCCCTGATCTGTCATGTTAATATACACCAAAGACTGTACACACGGGTCTGTTTCTGGATTTCTGATTAATCAGTCAATTTATCTATCTCTTCATTCGTGCCCTGCTTACCTCATTTAGGAGAATCAAGGCAGGAGTCGGGGGAAGAGGAGCATACTTTTAATCCTAGCTAGTTGTGACCCTAGCTTTTGTTTTATTTTGAAATTTGTGAGGGTTTTGTGTGTCTGTGTGTAAAAGTAAATTAATAAAAGCAAGCCATGTGTGGGTCAATGGACAATGAGGAGTATGTGCCATAAACTAAAGATGATGATTCTTTCTGTTCCGATTCTGCTGCACCTGAGGTCCAGTCCAGGGGAGGAAAAAAAAGAACATAGACTAATGTTTTCAAAGAGAATAGTTTCACACACATGATTTGTTGGCCTCTTTCAATTTCTTTCATCAAGGTTAATTAAGGTTTCCAGTAAAGTCATCTATCTTACTCAAAGGAAGGCAGAGAATGTTGAAATCATCACAGCAAAATTAGCACCTAGCACAGTGTCCACCAAATAATGAAATTTAATACATATTTGTAGGATACATGAAGAAATCCATTAAAATGGCTCATTTTAATAAGAATATAAAGATATACTTGATTTTCATAAGTCTTGAATTTTAGATGGGACTCTGAGCTTTTACAAATCCCAGATAAAACATGATAACACCTCTCATTCAGAATAAGATCTCACTGATGTTAAAATGGCTTCCAAATTTGAAAGGTGATCTGTAATTATCACCAATATTTTATTTACACTTAGAATTGTTTCCAACCTTGAAAACTGACCTGTAATCAGAATCAAATTTTCAAGGTTTTTAAAATACATTTGCATAAATATATCCATTGCTGTGAAGCTGTGAATACATAACACATGGATTTTCATGTAGTAAATGTATACTTAGTGCATCTGGCATAAAGTTTACTAATGCTGACAAGGTGAGAAAGGAACCTTAGAAAGCACCTCATCCTGTGCTTTCTAAGGTTTCAAACCTTTGAGTCATGAGTTTTTTCATGAATCTGATGAAACTCTGGACTATTTATCTAGGAAAATGTGTATGTGCAAATATTTTTCTGAAAGATTCAGGGAGTTGGTAAATCCTCTGAAACTGATCCACTTGGCGTTTTGATCTATTGTAACATCTTTAAGATGAGAAAATAAGATCCAGAAAGTTCAGTGGTCTTCCAAGCTAGTTAGTGCCTGAGTTAGTACCAGAGCACAGTCTCCCAAATGCTAGTCTAGTTCTATCTGCACTTGCTATGGACAGTGGCAAAAACAGAACATTCTGAAATGTGGAAACAATGAAACCTTATTTCACTGCTTATCAGTAATGAGCTAAAATAATTGGAAAATTGCATCATGATTCCCATTTCCAGAATTCCTATTCATGTCAATGTTCCATGTGTACTGACAGCATTATTTAAAATTGCTGCCTCCTAGTTCTTTCTTTGCTTCATTTAGCACAAGATAATGTATTGTTTTTTAGTAATATATTCACTCATACATTTGTTATCCAAATTTCCAGGAGGCACTGTAAAATATTTTGTTACTAATGATTGTATAATTGGCTTTATGTTGCCAAAAGAGTTATGACACGTCCAGAAAATTTCAGCTCTTTCTGGAATAAATTAGTGTTTTGCGGACCAAACTTTAACAAATGTATTTCAGGATCTTTCACAAATATGCTTGCAGACTTAAATTTGCCATACTCCTTTTCTTAGTAAGTTAGCACTAGAGCAAGGGAAACCAATAGCCAGGTTAGGAAGAGGCCTGCTCTGCTCTCCTAGGTGAAGAGAAAAGAAATCTATTACAGGTAATACTGTCTTCTAAACCTAAGTTGTCTTCCCATGTCTACCTGTTGACTGTGTAAGAGACCACAAATATTTATTAAGGCTGATACTTGGAAACTTTTTGAACTGCATTTTTTCCATGCTGTTTCCGTAAGTCAGCAGTAGTGCATCCCAGACTTGACCTGTGCCTAAGTACAGCCTAAAATTATTTTGCTGTCCATTCATAGCACCCAGCCCTACCGGTTGATAGACAAGAGACTGCAGTCATTTTGGAAGGCATCTTTCCAAGGATTTCAGGGCTTGTGCAAAGAAATAAGAAAATATAAAAATCAAATAAATAAAAATCCATCCAAGCAACAACAAAAACAATGTAACGAACCATTTACTTTGAAGTCACTGAGTGAGGAAATCGGGGCCAGGCAGAGGCACATCCTCTTCCTCTCTTCAGTCTCACTGCTGGAAAGATAGGGCCAGTGACCAGGGACACCAGTGACAGGGAAGTGCCGGAGGTTAGGAGAGCAAACAGGGGCATTACGTTGATGACAGTAGACAGATGTGTATTTTCCATGTTAAATACAACAGTGTTCCTCCTTCTTTGAGGTCAAGAAAGGAGAGGGAAATTAGTCCTTCTAGAACACCCACTGGAATAGATCATTTCTCTTTCACTTATTTCCTTGACATTTTCTTCATACACCTTCCTAAATAATTTTCAGGTCCTACCCACATGGAGACATCAGCAGGCATGCAGCCATGCAAGGCTGACAGTGCCATGCACATCTTCCTAAAGAACAGTCAGAGCTAACTAATCTGACAAATGTAAACACATAGGGAGTCAATGTGGGGAAGGTGGCCAAGAATCATACCTCCTGAGTTTCTGATTGAAAGGGTATCCCATTAAATTTCCTCTATGACCTCCTGCTTGACAGCCAGATATTTTCAATTCTTTATTTCAGAACTGTAACTAGATTCTAGTAAAATTTCTGTGAAAATCATTCACTTTCCTCATATATTGAACAGTAATTACTTCTGTGTCCAGGATAGAGACTAACCAACTATCTACCACTGTACACTGAGAGAACTGGAATTGCTGGAAATGAACTAAGCAAATTAGACTTAACTAGACAAGCTATAAAACATGTCCTTCCTCCACACATGACAAATACTTGTGTCAATTGTATTTCAGTAAAAATTAAAAATTTAAATAGCTCATTCTTGGGTTCTGTGATTCTGCTACTGTTTTGTTCCTTCAGTTTTCCTTTGTTCTTATACTCCACGTATGAGTGAAATCATGGGCAAGGGTGGGGAAAAGGAAAGGGGGCTTTACGATTAGCATGAATAATGTGGGGGGGTCATGGGGAGAGCTGTGCAACACAGAGAAGACAAGTAGTGATTTTACAGCATCTTACTACGCTGATGGACAGTGACTGTGAAGGGGTATGTGGAGGGGACTTGGTGAAGGGGGGAGCCTAGTAAACATAATGTTCTTCATGTAATTGTAGATTAATGGTACCAAAATAAAAATAAATAAATAAATAAATAATGAATCCTTCCTCAAAAAAAAAAATTTTAATAGCTAAATAATAAGATTGGAAGAAATTCAAGGTCTTAGAAAATTTGAAGACACCAAAATAGTTCAGCATAACTTCTTAATAATAAATATTTTAAATATTTGAAGATAGTCCCATGAGAGGACAATAATTTATTAGTTACTATGGTTGAAGAGTTTGTCATTATGAGTGTGATTCAAATCACACTGTTGATATTTCATGCAAAATACCTTGTCAAGCATAGGCAATTGCTCAAACAGTAGTGAAGAGGAAGAAATTCATTTAGAATGTTCATTTGCCTTAATTAATTTTGGCATATTATTACAGCTGTGGGAGGAATTTTTAATATCTCCATAACTTATAGACTAAATGTAATAGAATCACTGAATTATACCTGATACTCAGATTTTCATTTTAGAAAGGATAAATTTGAGTAGTAAGCAGTCCATTTAAAATATTGATTTAATCATCATGGTATAAAATTAAAACCAAGTGAAACTGCCTATTTTTGTAATTATGACTTTTAAAAAATTTTAATTAGGATACTTAAATTACCTTAGGCTTTTTCCCCCCATTTTCTTTTTATTAAGCTATCATTGATGTACACTCTTATGAAGGTTTCACAAGAAAAACAATATGGTTATTACATTCACCCTTATTATCAAGTCTCCCCCCATACCCCATTGCAGTCAGTGTCCATCAGTGTGGTTAGATGCCACAGAGTCCCTATTTGTCTTCTCTGAGCTACACTTTCTTTCCCGGGACCCTACACACACCATGTGCACCAATCATGATACCCCCAAATCCCTTTCTCCCTCCCTCCCCACCCCTCCCCTTTGGTAACCAGTATTCCCTTCTTGGAGTCTGTGAGTTGCTGCTATTTTGTTCCCTCAGTTTTACTTCGTTGTTATACTCCACAAATGAGGGAAATCATTTGGTATTTGTCTTTCTCTGCCTGACTTATTTCACTGAACATAATACCCTCTAGCTCCATCCATGTTGTTGCAAATGATACGATTTGTTTCTTTCTTATGACTGAATAGTATTCCATTGTGTAAATGTACCATATCTTCTTTATCCATTCATCTAATGATGGACACTTAGGTTGCTTCCATATCTTGGCTATTGTAAATAATACTGCGATAAACATAGGGATGCATATGTCTTTTTATAACTGAGAAGTTGTTTTCTTTGGGTAAATTCCTAGGAGTGGAGTTCCTGAGTCAAATGGTATTTCTATTTTTAGTTTTTTGAGGAACCTCCATATTGTTTTCCACAATGGTTGAACTAGTTTACATTCCCTCCAGCAGTGTAGGAGGGTTCCCCTTTCTCCGCATCCTCACCAGCATTTGTTGTTCTTAGTCTTTTTGATGTTGGCCATCCTAACTGGTGTGAGGTGATATCTCATTGTATTTTTAATTTGCATTTCCCTGATAATTAGTGATGTGGGGCATCTTTTCATGTGCCTGTTGGCCATCTGAAATTCTTCTTTGGAGAAGTTTCTGTTCATATCTTCTGCCCCTTTTTTAATTGGGTTATTTGCTTTTTGGGTTTTGAGGTGTGTGAGTTCTTTATATATTTTGGATGTTAACCCCTTGTCAGATATGCCATTTACAAATATATTCTCCCATACTTTTTGTTCTACTGAGGGTGTCCTTTGCTGTACAGAAGCTCTTTAGCATGATGTAGTCCAATTTGTTCATTTTTTATTTTGTTTCCCTTGCCTGAGGAGATGCGTTCCTGAGAAAGTTGCTTATGTTTATATTCAAGAGATCTTTGCCTATGTTTCCTTCCTTAGAGTTTTATGGTTTTATGACTTACATTCAGGTCTTTGATCCATTTTGAGTTTACTTTTGTGCATGAGGTTAGACAACAATCTGGTTTCATTTTCTTGCATGTAGCTGTCCAGTTTTGCCAACACCACTTATCAAAGAGGCTGTCATTTCCCTATTTTATATCCATGGCTCCTTTATCATATATTAATTGACCATATATGGTTGGGTTTATATCAGGGCTCTCTGGTCTGTTCCATTGGTCTATGGGTCTTTTCTTGTGCCAGTACTAAATTGTCTTCATTACTGTGGCTTTTTAGTAGAGCTTGAAATTGGAGAGTGTAATCCCCCTCCTCTTTATTCTTCCTTTTCAGGATTGCTTATAATTATGACTTTATAATATTTGCATTGCCAAACAAAAAGACAGAGTGAAATATCTACATATTTGAACATATGACTATACCAATGAATTCTCCCTAACTTGAATTTCTATATAATGAAACTGGATTTGTTAGCCTATAGCTTAAAAAATTTCTGAGAACATTTATTCTATCTTTAATTTGGTAAGTTAAAGAGTTGTAATGATTTAATAGTAAGAAAAATAAATAGTGGTAATGTGATTATATTTCATAAAATATTTCCATTCTGTAGAAAATAAAATATTTACCTCTCATTGAATTACTAGAGATAAAAAAGGTTTAGATTTATTCATTTATTATAAGACTCCAGAGAGTTTTTGACCATCAGATACTTATATTTAATTTTGAAAGATGTTTTACAATGGATGCATAATTAAACATAAGTCTATAAGCAAAATATTTTAAGTCAATCATCTATCTGGCCATTTTGTTATTCAATGCCAAATATTCAGATGTTTAAAAATATTCATTTCCTTCTAGGAAAGCAGTATTTGTAAACGTTAGAAAAACATATGCTTATTGAACTCTGTTTCAGTTTATTTGGTATTTGTGTACAAATTGGCAGCTTAAGCTAGAGTAAAGAGGGAGGAGGGGAGGTTAGTGAAGTTGTAAAGAGAAATGCAAAGAGATAAAGATGGGAGAAAGAACATGAGGAAGAGAGGGATGGAGAGAAAGATCTCACCACCCTGGGACGGACCCAACACAACTCTCTGTAGCCATGTGAGTTCACAGATGCACCCTTTTTCTTAGTTCTCTGAGTTGGGATTTGTCACTGCAACCAAATGTATTCTGGATCCCACCAATGGAGACTCAGTTGTCAGTTATTAGAATGAAGGTGAAAGTTGAACTTCTGAAGAATAAAAATGTAATCAGCCCAGAGAACAGAAAAATACAAACAGAAGAAAAAAATCCAAGGGCAGAACTGACTCAGTTTACCCCTCAGGGCCACCCTGATCTTTGCAGAAGCAGAGTGTTAGGCCTTTGGTAGAAAATTAATCTTGAAACTGTGTCCTCTCTATTTTCTAAGAACCAGAGGAAGGAATATACAAGTCTTAGCTAAAAAGTGAGGAGAAACAAACATTCCTCATGTGATTGTTGTAATACTTAAGTGAAAAGCATCCATGTGAGAACAATTGCGCCCGGGATCTAGCTGGCGCTCAACAGAGAGCTGCCATTCTGATCCGGATTTTTCAAACTACAATGACAAAAGGAAGAGAGACCTGGAAACTCAAGCGAGAGAATACAGCATGAGTGCAAAGGCTTTATTTATATAGTAAATATATAGTAAAAAAAAAAAAAAAGTAGTAAAAGACTCCTTCAAGGTCTTTCTTTAAAAACTGTTGCTATTTGTGTTTCCATTTTTGTTTCACAAATTAAAAATGAAACTAACAAGTACAGGGAGAGTTTTCCTCAAAACAATGGCTGATTTGAATATGTAAAATGATATAATTGGATTTAAAAGCAGTCACAATGTAATTAAGCTTGTTGATTTGCTTTGCTAATAGAGAAATAACCTTTCAAAGATACCATTTGAGACACTGCAATTCAGTACCCATAACTTTATTTTAATGTAGCAAGTTATTTAAGAAATAAATTCATTCTATGTTGTGCGCTGAGGGACATGTCCCATTCCCGCTCTTCTCCATTACCTTCCTTTTTACTTCACTCTAAAAGCCAAGTAACCACTGAAATACTCTTTGTCTTCTCCTATCTCACTGCTTTTATCATCCAGTGTGTCTGGAAGAGAGAAAACAAGCTGAAGGAGAGGGACACACTCCTCCTCAACCCTGCTTTCAGCCTAAGATTCTTAATTCTGACTGTGATACTGATTCTTTTCAACATGTGGCAGTTGCTGGTTGTGTGACCTTGGGGCTTAGATCATTCCTCTGTGAATGCTTTTTCCATTTAGAGCAGAACTTTCCTTGACCTTTCCTAAGGTATACCAGTAATTTTCTTAGAGTCTTATTTGCTGTTAAAAATAATTCAAATATATCATATTTACAGTTTTCATGTACAATAGTAAATGAAGCCCAGAATCTGAAGGAACCTGTGATAGTGCAGCAAAGATGTTTTGCCCTGTGCAAAGATATACTGACTTTCAGTGTGCAGCTAGCACCTGGGGGAGCTCTTGGGGAAGTGCATGGCTCTGCTATACATAGTCTGGCCATGGTCTGGCTCAACAGATTTCCTGCTGCTCATAATGTGCAGTGACAAGTGACTTTGCCTTTTTGTGGTCTCCCAGTAAGACACCGATGATGGTGTCAAAGCCTTAGTAAGTGCTTGTGATGGTAGTTGTGATTCAGTGCATCCTTGGAACGTTTCTTCAGTCCTCTATGCCTGCTGCTGTGTTCCCTGCTTCTGTTTGTTTATAGCAGCTGCTTGTCCTCCTTCTGCCCAGGACTTGTCCAGTATTTATGTGTAGCATGTGTTCTGATCTTCCTGGACTAGCAGGACTCACTTTTCTTCTTACTGAAGCGGAGAGTATTCTTATTTTAGTAATTCCTCTGAAACTTCTCATGGGCACCAACTGAGGTTGTGCACTGCACACTTTAGGGGCACTATTCATTATTGAGATCATCCTGGACTTGAATATGTGTTATTACCGTTGCCTGGCAGATGGCTGTGTCTTGAGGAAGGTCACGTTTTTCTAACATGCACAGAGGCACCATTTGTGCTAAGCACATGATGGGATTTCCCATAACATAATTCTTTGTCCTTTGGTATATTTAATACAGAGGGGCACTACTTTGTACTTGGAAATTCTTAGAGACCCCAAATCTATTAGGAGTTTGCAGAAGTTCCCAGAGACTTGCACCCAGCAAATTTCCTCTCTCTAAGTTAAACAATCCTATATCTTTAACTTTCCACACATAGCGTTTCAATTATCTGGTTATCTCCTTCTCCATAAACTCCAGAATACACAAAAAATGCTTACTTACTGGAAATATTTGATTCTATAGTTCATATTTTATATGTTTAGTTTATATACAGCACTGTTATATAATCCATATCCATTTACTCTCAGTACCCCATGGGCCAGATTTGAAAGGGTTGAAGTGTGGCCTTCTCTTAGACTGAACAGAAGACAATTTGCAAAAAACAAACAAACTTTACCCTACATATAATTCACTTGGGTTATGCTCTTAGTAGCTATATAGTTATTTAAGTTTATAATAATGTGTATACTATTGTTTGGCCATCTATGTCTTAGAATCTTCAAAAATACACATTCAGTGGATGACAGTTTAGTAAGAATATGCCTCTTCCCAAGACACCTGAGATGTGATTTAAAAAAAAATCAGAGGGTGCCAATGGACATGGTTTTCAGACCAAACCTCCGGGGGTCTTTGCCAAGCTTATCCCACAGCGCTCTGGTGGAAGGCAAGGTCCTCTGCCGGGAGGTGACTCCACACCCAGTCAGCCAGATAATCCACCCCCCACACGGTTTGAATTGAGTAGAAGACTTGTCCAGGTATCCACAGAACTTCCCCCAGGGAGGAATCCTCTAATTTAGATCGAAATGCTGTCTCTATTTGTGTGACCAGAAAACATATGCATCTTAAATACCAGAGTGACTTCCCATGAAGACTTTCATGTGAGCTCCACAGGCTTCCCCTCATTTGTCTCATAAACTACATGACAGGTTTTTTTTGTTTTGTTTTGTTTTTCCTGGTGAAGTTTGAGAAACCTTGCTTTAAGTCACTAAGTGGCAGAGCCTCGTCTCCACCTAAGCCAAGCTCAGGCCACCTTCATTTCACCTTGGGCTTCGCCTTGCGGCTTCTTGCTGGCGATTGTGTCATTGTTTAGACTGGGTGTCATATCCTTATCCATCTTCCTTAAGTGTCCAGTGCAGAGCATTTGAGATGCAGTGGGTGTGACTCTGACGCTGGAGAACAGTCCCCGCCCTAGGATTTCCTCAAGGGTGAGCCAGTTCTGCTACCTGATCATGATGATGACTGATAGGAACCCTTGGGAAACGAGCTTAGAGGCAAGTACTGGCCTCCAGTAATCTTTTCCAACAGGTTGTATATGCTCACTTAAATTAATTAAAGCTGAGGAATAATAGATCTACTGAGCAGCTTGGCAGGTGGCATTTCTGATCTGTCTTGTCAATGGGAAGTTAAATAAGATACTAGTCACTTCCTGTTTACTGAACTGATTAGTTCTTGGTAACTCTGACCTAAATGATACCAACAGACACAAAACACGTAGCTGTGAAGAAAGGCATAACTCCTGGTGGTTTGTTTCCTCCCTTCCCGGCAGGACTAACGTCTCTTTACCTTGAGTGAGCAAACACTGACATGTTGGCAGAACTTTGTGAATGGCTACCTTGCTGCGAGGCAGATGGCCTCCCGTAGTCACCAGCACCCTGTCGTGGGAGGCAACTTCAGCATCATCAAAGAGCAGAAGTGCTACCAGGTGCAGTCAGGCTGCTAACCATCCATTATCTCACTGCGGGAGGCTTGAAGTCGCTGCTTCCAGCTTCCGCATGGCTCTGTTCTCAGTGTAGTAACACTTCAGGGATAAGACTTTTGGTGTGGACTGTAATTCTGAGGTATACTTAAACGAAAACGGAAATACTACTAATATATTAAGGTGACAATATGAAACACATGCAGCAGAAATTTTTTAGCACATTTCTGGGACTGAAGAGAATGGGTTGCAAATACTAGCAAAGTGTAAATTGAAAAGAATTGAAATTTACTATTATAAGACCTCACTGCAACGGAACTGTGCTTTGAGAGTGGGATTATTTCCAGTTGATGTTCCTTTGGGCCCTGACATCTTCATGATTTCTCATTTTTCTGGAGCATAATGTCCAGACAAAGAGCGTAAGAAAAATGCACAGAAGCCTTGCATAAGGGGAAACCTATCCAGGTAGACAACAGGCTATGAAGTAGAATATGGAAAAAAGCAACAGATCAAATACTCCAGGTTGCCTACCAAACAGCTTCCCTCATTTCTCTCTAACTGGCAGAAGTATGATTTTATTCAGGTGTCCACACTCCCTGCCTTTTCACCCCTGCCCCCAGTATAATGCAGGGAAAGGGGACCCTAGTCTCAGCTAAGAGGGTGAATCTGATTGATTCACTATAAGGCTAGGGCCATGGTGCCATTTCCCTTGTGAGTGACTAGTTTAGGTGGGGGGGAAAGTGACCTTGATGTAGGTGGGAAAGTGACCTTGATCTAGCCAGTGTGGCCTGAGTGAAAGTTTCAATGACAAGTTTTTGAGAACTATATCATAGCGATTAAAAAGAGACATGGAAACAGACAATTCCCTCTTTTCTATTGGTTATTGTCCTGTCCGGATGTGACTTTTGGAGCTATGACAGTCTTCTGAGGACTCTAAGGAGAACAGGTCTCTAAAGAGAAAGCTGACATTCTGAGCATTCCAGAGGAATAGAAACTTGGGTCCCTGATGACAAGATTAAGTCCCTGAATGAATTCTCTAGATTCGCCTTACCTTGAATTTTCTTGTTACTAGCTTTTCTCAGTGTTTGGCCCAGTAGTTCCCAAAGTTTACAGCATGTGAGAATCACCTGGAGAACTTAAAAAACTCCTGATGCCAAGCCCTCACCCCGTTCCATTATGATGAGAATTGTGGGATGAAAGCCAGACATCAGTATATTTTCAGGATTCCCAGGTGATTATGAGGCAACATTTGGGTTGGAGCTGTTTTGAATTATTATCTTATGTTGAATTATATCTTATGTTATTTCCATGAGTGCTTCCCAACTGAAACAACAGAATTTAAACTAAAAAACATTTTTGAAAACTTGAAACTAAAAGTATTATTTGTATGAGTAGCTATACTGGATAAGAAAACAAACAATATTAAGAAGAGTACATTAGTCAAAAAATGCTTTAATAGTTTTCAAAAAGAACTCTAGGTTAGTTACCTAGCCATCTAATTGGACCATATTCAAGTGTAATCCAGTATCTATTACTCTTGATAGAGTAGTCTTACTGATTATGTTTCATAAAGGTTTGTATCTATTTAATAGCCTGAAGGTTAATTTATGTAAAATAAATAAAAGTGAGGTAATCCTTCCATCTTTTTTAAATTTGCTCTTTGAAGAATGTCCACACAATAGAAACAAATACTGGTTTCTGTTATATATCATTTCAAGAAAGGAAGAGTTATAAATTCCCCAATCGCACACACAAACACACACAAACACACACACGGTTTTTATTTTAACCACTGCTGAATCCTAGATTAGGGCCCTCTGAAATCTTACTTGGCCTGTGATCATTATAATATTAAATTTAGGAAACCATCTAAAAATAGTTGATAGTGACTTAAACACCACATGGGGAGACATAGGCAACAAACCTAGGGGTTCACCGTGAATTGTGGCAACAATTCTATGACATTTGATTTATAGAAGAAACATTTTCTGCTCTCTGGAAGGCTTGAGTTTCTCTTATTTTGAGGAGGGGAGCTTCTTATCATGTACCACTTGAGGGTAGAGATCATGGAGCAATAATTCTTCAGTTCATCCCCTTGTCTAAGAGCCAGAGGACAATGGTCTTTTTCTTCTCACACTTCCCTAGAACACTGCAGTGGACTCTGGATCTTGCTGAGAATCTAAGCATCCCCTTTCTCCCAAGCATGGATATTTCTGGTACCCTAAATACTGACCATGTTTGTGATGACACTACGGCATAATCTAATATGAAAGCTTCCAGAAAAAACCTTCCAGTTTTTGCAAAAATGTTCTCGATATCACATAGCTATCATTGATATTATTCCTCTTCTCTGCTGCTCAGTCATTGGACTGGGGTCTTGTTTTTCTGCCTTGTCTTCAAGTAAGATAATAAAAATGGATACATACTCCACAAGTTGGCATACCTACTCTCACACTGAGGCCACTCGGTTTGAAAAACAAACCTGATCTGCTGACAAACAAATGAGCTTTGTATTTTATTGGTCATATCAGTGTAGAATTTCTTTAATTTTACAATACAGAGAAATACTTCGCTTAACAGATGAAAAAAGGGACTACCCAATCTTATTCTTTAAATAAGACACTTTTAACAATATACCTTGACATAGGCAGTAAGAACATAAGCAGAGCACTCTAGACTTAGAAGCAAGCATGAAAAATCAGAAGGTTGTTTTCCTTTAATGCTGAGTTATGCAGACAGTTATCTCTGATAAAAGTGAATGGGCAGTGTGACAGGAATAATTAGTGGCTCAGAGAGTCTTTGCATCAGTCTGAACTGATAATACTTACCTGATTGAGGGTGGGTAGTAATGAGGCACTTCAGCTTTATTAAAACTTTCTGAGCTTGTTTACACCTTTTGAAAGTTAGATTTTTATAGGATTTAATATGAAGGATATAGAAATACAAAGGCTGGTGGCTGACTTTGTCATGCCTATGGACAGGTTAATAATGCATGAAGATTCCCATCCTCTTCCATGTTGAAAAAAGTGACCCACTTTTTCTTTCAGAGAGAAAATGCCTTATGAAATATTTTCACATTAAAAATGTTTCATTTTGGTGTCTTTCATCTTATGCACTATAATTAAACCTGGCATATCACTTTCAAAAGTTAAAGGAAGTTTAGTTCATTTTCAGGTCTGGACTATATAATGAGTTAGCATCTCTGCTGCCTGGAGCAAGTGGCATTTACTGCTCTGCCTGCCAGAGGATGTTTCTGACAGTAGCGATAATGATGCAGATGTTTTTCTTTGTAGGGATCTTCCAACAATATCCCTAATGAAAACACATGCCTACTTTCTGGCAAATAAAAAACAACTTATTTTGGAAAGAAAAAAAAAAACAACCCTCAAATGCCTTTATCGTAAGATGGTAAATGTAAACATTCCATTACTTTCTCCACATCATTTTTGCTGTGTTCTGTTGCAGCAATAAAATGATAGTTTTCTCTTTTTTTGTACTTTTTTTTCTGGTCTTGATATGGAACCAACTTTTACAAAATCTCATGCAGATTCCAAGTGAAGTGGGGGTATTTAGAACAGTGGGGTTATAATTAGAGCACAGGGTTCAAACTTTTTGAATTTGCTCTTGAAATTTATTTGCCATATCATCTTAAAACATGTCTAGGTAAGCTGGTTTGGTTCAACAAAGAAATAAATACAGTTGCTGCAAGTATAATGCCCTTAAAACTTATGAATATAACTTTATCTTTTGAGATTTACATAGATGGAAATAAAGAAAGATTTGTGCAAGTCCTCTTTAACAAATTTTCTTCAGTGGAAGTATAATTGACATATAGTTGAACAAATCTTTTCATTGAAAAAAATGGAATTTTGCAAAAATACAGCTGATATTTTTGCACAACTAAACTCTAGATATATTTTGGGGTTTATGTGAATGCTTGCTACTGTCCTTTCCTCAAAAGAAAATTTTAATGTTTTCCAAAAAACAGACTTTCCCATAACTTTTAAAAAAGAATTTCGAGTTGATATGCACAAGAGATATCTTTTCTTATTCTTTTTAAAAATTTTATTTTGTCAGAGTAGAACACTTAACATGATAATATCCTCTTAACAAATTTCTAACTGTACAACATGGTATCGCAGGCCATATGTGCAATGTTGTAGAGCAGAACTCTAGAATTTATTCATCTTGCTTTATTGAAACTTCATGCCCACTGTTTAGTAATTCTCCATTTCTTCATTCTCTCAACCCACAGCAACCACCACTCCACTCTTGGATTCTATTAATCTGATCATTTTAGATCCCTTATGTAAGTAGAATCATGCAGTATTTGTCTTTCTGTGACTCGCTTATTTCATTTAGCATGAGCAAAAGACAACAAGTATTGGTGAGGCTGTGGAGAAATTGGAACTCTTACATGCTATTGGTGGTAATGCAAAATAGCACAGCTGCTATGGAAAACAGGTTCCTCAAAAAATTAAAAATGGAACTACCATCCGATCCAGCAGTCCCCCTTCCAGGTATTTATTCAAAATCAGGATCTTGAAAAGATACTAGCACCTACTCTTTTCTTCAGCATCACACATGCCCTCACAGTCCCAACAGCCTCATTCCTGCGCCTCACTGCTGATGTGACCCATACCACCAGATGGGGCACAGGGCAGGGTGAGAACCAGAGATGTCTACTACCCATTGATTGGTCATAAAAAAATAGTGTTCTAAATGTACTTGTCTCTGTTAAATGAGGACTATTTCAAAATGCCACATCAAAATGTTCTCATTTTCAAAACTTACTAAACCACTAGAGGATTTATGATGAGCTTCTTTTCTCTCTTTCTTGGGTGACTGGGTTATTATAGTCACTGGACATGTAAGTAAACAACTTAATCAGAACAGAGGGGGAAGGGACCTGAAAAAACCTGGATAATAAAAGCCAAATAAAATCTGTCAGCAGCTTGGCTAAGAGTGTGTGCACCTACAGGAAGATGATTTTGTTCTCTATTTCGCTTCTCTTTGAAAGGACACATTGACTGGCCTTTTATATGACTAAACTTAGAACATTTTTAGGCTGTACTTTCATAAGCAAAATGTGTCTGATTATGTTTTGCTTAATTGCTCTACTTCAGTTATCTTTTTAATCTACAAGAAAATGGTGACAAAAAGCATTATATCTGAATATCTATTTAGCCCTTGGATGAATGAGCTTGAAATAGCAGGCTGACAGAAGTCTGCCTTAAGCCAGTAGTTCTAAAATCCTCTTCCTTTTCTTCCTCTTTCTTTTTATCAAACCTGCATGTGCTTAAGAGCTAGGGGTTATCTTTGATTACAAATTAGATATTAGGGATTATTTTATAGATATAACATGCACTTAATGAGATTAATTCTACAGAGCCACGCCTGGTATAAGTTGAACATAAGTTGAAATTAACAGAACACATGAGAAAAGATGAAATGCAAAACTTCTTTCCACATAGTGTGCCATCTGGGGTTTCAGTAGTGAGGAGCCAGAACAATGTCTGGAAAGACAAGCCTGTCCTGATATCCTTTATTCTGTAGCTTCTTGAATAAATTACCCTGATACAATCAATCTTAGTCATTCATGGAATTCATACTTAATGAATTCACTTACTTGCTAGAATTTGTTTGTGGTCATTCTCTAATATGTGCAGTCGTGAAAAATTTGAGTCACCCCCTGAGCATTCTCAGGATCCAGGTGAGGATAAACAATGCAATGTTCCACCTGATGGTTTCAGCTCCCCTACTGTAAACAAGGAGACATGAAAACTGTAACAAGGTAAACATGTTCTTTGCATGGTCCCTTTAGTGATATGTTTGACACATTTTTGTGTGCTTTCTGTTGGTGATTTCATTGTGTCAGTTGGCCCCCAAGCTAGTGCTGAACTGCTTCTGTGTTCCTAAGTGTAAGCAGGCTGTGTTGTGCCCTCTAAAGAGAATGTTCTTGCTAGATTAATTCCACTCAGGCATGCGCCGTAGTGCTGTTGGCCTTGAGTTCAATGTTAGTGATCAACAATATTTATTAAATAAGGTATCTTCAAATAAAAACAGACATTAAACAAGTTATTAATTTGATCAGTTGATGGAAATGTTGTGACTAGAGGCTTATGGGAACCTAACCCAGTATTTTCCAACCTAACTCAGCATTTGTAGAGGCTATTTCATAGATCATAACTCCTGCAAATAGCAGGCATTGATTATAGTGCTTATTTTCAATATAATCAATTCAAGAAGAGAGATTGGGCCAAAGAATATGGTTAATATAGTATAAACAATCATAATTCATAATTTTCCAGGATACCTGTAAGTTGTGAAATATGATGAAAGTATTTTTACAGATTTCACAGAAATTACCCAAATGGGCTTCACTGTAGGGTTAATGTAAGCTGAAGGACTTGGTCATAGCTGAGATAGTTAAAACACCAGCTATCTAGTAACTTCTTTGGAAAGGGACCAAATCTACTCTGTTTTGAATATCTATTTTGATGGCTGCACAACTACTATGTAAAAGTCTTCAAATGGCAAGTTAGCATACATTTTGAAAATGTGTTTTCTGAATAGAAGGAGAAACCACAGAACATTTAGAAAATTGAAGTGATAATGCAATAGTTTGTTATCAAAACCCAGGCCAGAACTCAGGATTCTTCCTTACTCATTTTAAAACATGTATCTATAACCTCTTCCACTCTGAAATTTCATTTATTAGACAATCTTACTTGGTAATAAACTAATTTCAGAAACATCTGTTTTAGTAATTTTCATGTTTAATTACTATGAAAAATTTTATCTAAAGCAAGAATAGCTTTCTGCAGCAAGTGTACGAAACCTTTATTTCTATATACCACATAAGTTGGCAGGGGATTCAAGTAGGAAATTGCTAGGACTGTAATTTATTAATATCTTCTTTCTTTATTGAACTGTCCATAACCAAATTTTAACTGCCTGTAACTCTCAAGTCATCAAAATAGAAAGAAAACAAAGCAAAGCAGACTTTAGGAATAAAGATAGCAGTGTGAGAGGTGAGACAGAGGCCTCCTCCTAAAACCACATATAATCTGAAAATATAATTAATACAATGAATCCTGAAAGAGCAACAGGAAAGAAGGCTGTGCCAGATTGCATACACCTGGAGAAAAGAGCAGACCTCACAGAATAGGGTAACATACCAAAGCTGTGGCCCGGCGGGACCCAGGCCCTTCCTCCACCCCAGCTCATGGAGGGGAGGAAGAGAAACAGAACAGGGAGGGGGTGGAGGCCTGGGACTGTTGAACACCTAGCTCTGGAGATCTTCTCTGGGAGAACAAACCTACATTGCATGGTGCTCTGGTGATCAGTGGGGTGAGAAAGCTAAGACAGGTGGAATACCTGGAGAGACAGAGATACCAGCTGATTGTGGTAAACAGGGATCCATATCCAGTTGCTCCGGGACAAAAGAAAGGCAGGCAGGCAGAGAGACTTCCTAACAGTGAGAGGTCTGCTAAAGGAACAAGGATTGCACAGAGCTTACTGCTCAGGAGAAAGGATAGTTAGAGAAAATTATCTGAGCATGCACTGCCCAGCATGTTGGGAACTTTCAGGAGCTTCAGGCACTCCATACCCCTGGCTGAATATGCAGCTCCAAGGCCCCCCGCCATGACACACAGCCTTCTGTGCCTTCTTCCCAGGCAGCCTGCCCCTGGCTCGCAAACCAGCAGCCCCTGCCCTGGCATCAGGCCATGCAGAGGGAAGCCCCACCTACAGCAACTACAATCACAAAGCATAGAGGCTTACACCTGTGTATTTGGCCCACTGGTTCAGGCAGTGGAGACAGGCATAGCAGGCAGGAAGTAGGAAATAGCTCTTTCCTCCCACCAGGCACTGATACCACTCCCCAGCAACCACTGACAATGCTCCAGGGGCTGAGCAGCTCCAAAAAGTGGAGCATCTGGGCACTAGAGGGCACCACATACAAAGATGAAACATCAAAGGAACCTAGTTCAAACCACAATTGTACAAACAGCAGAAAAAGTCTCAAATGAAACTGATCTCACCAATCTTCCTGTAAGAGATTTCAAAATAAAAATCATAAACATGCCCATGGAGGTACAGAAAAATATTCAAGAACTCAGGAACGAATTCTGGTTGGAGATTGAATCATTAAGGAATAAAATGGAGAGTTTTAAAAGCAGATTACATATGGGGGAGAAGACGATAAATAAAATAGAAATTAGAGAAGAGGAATACAAGGAAGATGAGGCACAGAGAGAAAAAAGGATCTCTAAGAATGAAGGAATATTGAGAGAACTGTGTGACCAATCCAAACAGAACAATATTTGTATTATAGGGGTACCAGAAGAAGAAGAGAGAGAAAAAGGGATACAAAGTGTCTTTGAGGAGGAAATAGCTTGAAACTTCCACAGTCTGGGGAAGGAGATAGTCTCTCAGGCCATGGAGATCCACAGATCTCCCAACACAAGGGACCCAAGGAAGACAACACCAAGACATATAGTAATTAAAATGGCAAAGATCAAGGACAGACTATGAAATGCAGCCGGACAGCGAAATAAGATCACATACAAAGGAAAACCCATCAGGCTATCATCAGACTTCTCAGCAGAAACTTTGCAGGCCAGAAAGGAGTGGCAAGATATATTTAATACAATAAAACAGAAGGGCCTTGAACCAGGAATATTCTACCTGGCAAGATTATCATTTAAATTTGAAGGAGGGACTAAACAATTTCCAGATACACAAAAGCTGAGAGAATTTACCTCCCACAAACCATCTCTACAGTGTATTTTGGAGGGACTGCTATAGAAGAAAGTGTTCATAATGCTAAACAGCTGTCACCAGGAGTAATAAAACAACAGTAAAGAAAGTAGAACAATTAATTACTAAGCAAATGCAAAATTAAATCAACTACCCCCAAAGTCAGTCAAGGGATAGACTGAGAGTACAGAATATAATACCTAATATATAAAGAATGGAGGAAGAAGAAAAAGGAGGAGAAAAAAAAAGAACCTTTAGATTGTGTTTGTAATAGCATACTATGTGAGTTAAGTTAGACTCTTAGATAGCAAGGAAGTTACCCTTGAACCTTTGGTAACCACATATCTAAAGCCTGCAATGGCAATAAATACACACGTATCGATAATCAACCTAAATGTAAATGGTATGAATGCACCAATCAAAAGACATAGAGTCACTGAATGGATAAAAAAACAAGACCCATCTATAATATGCTGCCTACAAGAGACTCACTTCAAACCCAAAGACATACACAGACTAAAAGTGAAGGGATGGTAAAAGATATTTCATGCAACTAATAGGGAGAAAAAAGCAGGAGTTGCAGTGCTTGTATCAGACAAAATAGACTTCAAAACAAAAAGTCACAAGAGACAAGGGCATTACATAATGATAAAGGGGTCAATCCAACAAGAAGATATAACCATTATAAATATCTATGCATTAAACACAGGAGCACCTATATATGTGAAACAAATACTAACAGAACTAAAAGGGGAAATAGAATGCAATGCATTCATTCTAGAAGACTTCAACTCTCCACGCACTCCAAAGAACAGATCAACCATACAGAAAATAAGTAAGGAGACAGAAGCACTGAACAACACATTAGAACAGATGGACCTAACAGACATCAACAGAACTCTACACCCAAAAGCAACATAAAACACATTCTTCTCAAGCACAGATGGAACATTTTCAAGAATAGATCTTATACTAGGACACAAAAAGAGCCTCTGTAAATTCAAAAAGACTGAAATTCTACCAACCAGGTTCTCAGGTCACAAACATATAAAACTAGAAATAAATTATGCAAAGAAAATGAAAAATCCAACAAACACATGGAGGTTTCATAACATGCTCCTAAATAACTAATGGATCAATGAACAAATAAAAACAGAGATCAAGCAATATATGGAGACAAATGACAATAATAATGCAACACCACAATATCTGTGGGACACAGTGAAGGCCATGCTAAGAGGGAAGTATACTGCAATACAGACCTACCTCAGGAAAGAAGAACAATCCCATATGAACAGTCTAAACTCACAAATAACAAAATTAGAAAAAGAAGAAAAAATGAGACCCCAAGTCAGTAGAGGGAGGGACATAATAAAGATTAGAGCAGAAATAAATATTATCAAGAATAATAAAACAATTGAAAGAATAAATGAAAGCAAGAGCTGGTTCTTTGAGAAAATAAACAAAGTAGATAAACCCCTAGCCAGACTTATCAAGAAAAAAAGAGAGTCTACACACATAAACAGAATCAGAAATGAGAAAGGAAAATCACAGTGGACACCTCAGAAATACAAAGAATTATTAGAGAATACTGTGTAAAGTTATATGCTAACAAATGGGATACCTTAGAATAAATGGACAACTTTCTAGAATAATACAACCTTCCAAAGCTGGCCCAGGAGGAAACAGAAAATCTGAACAGACCAATTACCAGCAATGAAATTGAATTGGCAATCAAAAAACTACCTAAGAACAAAATCCCTGGACCAGATGGGTTCACCACTGAAATTTATCAAACATTTAGTGAAGACGTAATACTCATCCTCCTTAAAGTTTTCCAAAAAGTAAAAGAGGGAATGCTTCCAGACTCATTCTATGAGGACAGCATCACCCTAATACCAAAACCAGGCAAAGACAACACAAAAAAAGAAAATTACCAATATTCCTGATGACCATAAATGCAAAAATACTCAACAAAATTTTAGCAAACCAAAGTCAAAAATATATCAAAAAGATCACCCACCATGATCAAGTAGGATTTATTCCAGGGATGCAAGGATGGTACAACATTCGAAAATCCATCAACATCATCCACCACATCAACAAAAAAAAGGACAAAAACCACATGATCATCTCCACAGATGCTGAAAAAGCATTCGACAAAATTCAACATCCATTCATGATAAAAACCCTCAGCAAAATAGGTATAGAGAGCAAGTACCTCAACATAATAAAGGCCATATATGACAAACCCACAGTCAACATCATGCTTAATAGCAAGAAGCTGAAAGCCTTTCCTTTAAGATCGGGAACAAGACAAGGATGCCAACTCTCCCCACTTTTATTCAACATAGTTTGGGAGGTCCTTGCCATGGCAGTCAGACAAAATAAAGCAATAGAAAGCATCCAGATTGGTAAAGAAGGAGTCAAACTGTCACTGCTTGCAGCAGACATGGTATTGTACATAAAAAACCCTAAAGAATCAACTCCAAAACTTCTAGATCTAATATATGAATTCAGCAAAGTTGCAGGATACAAAATTAATACACATAAATCTGTTGCATTCCTATACACTAACAATGAACTAGCAGAAAGAGAAATCAGGAAAAAAATTACATTTGCAATTGCATCAGAAAGAATAAAATACCTAGGAGAAAACCTAACCAAGGAAGTGAAAGACCTGTGCTTGGAAAACTACAAGACACTCATGAGAAAAATTAAAGAAGATACCAATAAATGGAAACACATCCCATGCTCATGGATAGGAAGAATTAATATTGTCAAAATGGCCATCCTGCCTAAAGCAGTCTCCAGATTCAATGGAATTTCTATGAAAATACCAACAGCATTCTTCAATGAACTAGAGCAAATCATTCTAAAATTCATGTGGAACCACAAAAGACCCCCGAATAGCCAAAGCAATTCTGAGAAGGAAGAATAAAGCTGGGGGGATTATGTTCCCCAACTTCAGGCTCTACTACAAAGCCACAGTAATCAAGACAATTTGGTACTGGCACAAGAACAGACCCAAAGACCAATGGAACAGACTAGAGAGCTCTGATATAAACTCAACCATATATGGTCAACTAATATATGATAAAGGAGCCTGGATATAGAATGGGGAAATGACAGCCTCTTCAACAGCTGCTGTTGGCAAAACTGGACAGTTGCATGCAAGAGAATGAAACTAGATTATTGTTTAACCCCATACACAAAAGTAAACTCGAAATGCATCAAACACCTGAGTGAAAGTCATGAAACCATTAAACTCTTAGAAGACAATATAGGCAAAAATCAGTTGCTGATTATAAATGAGCAACTTCTCTCTGAATGCATCTCCTTGAGCAAGGGAAACAAAAGAAAAATGAACACATAGTACTACATCAAACTAAAAAGCTTCTGTATGGCAAATCACACCATCAACAGAACAAAAAGGCTTCCTAGAGTATGGGAGAATATATTTGTAAATGACATATCCAACAAGGTGTTAACATGCAAAATATATAAAGAACTCACATGCTTCAACACCCAAAAAGCAAATAACCTAATTAAAAAATGGGCGGCGGATATGAAGAGACAATTCTCCAAAGAGGAAATTCAGATGGCCAGCAGGCACATGAAAAGATGCCCCACATCATTAATCATCAGGGAAATGCAAATTAAAACCCCAGTGAGGTATCACCTCATACCAGTTAGGATGACCAACATCAAAAATACTAAGAACAACAAATGCTGGTAAGGATGCGGAGAAAGTGGAATCCTCCTACACTGCTGGTGTGAATGTAAACTAGTTTAACCATTGTGGAAAGCAGTATGGAGGTTTCTCAAAAAACTGAAAATAGAAATACCATTTGACCTGGGATTTCCACTCCTAGGAATTTACCCAAAGAATACAAGTTCTCAGATTTAAAAAGACATCTGCACACCTATGTTTATCACAGCACTATTTACTATTGCCAAGATATGGAAGCAACCTAAGTGTCCATCAGTAGATGAATGGATAAAGAATATGTGGTACATATTCATAATGGAATATTATTCAGCCATAAGAAAGAAGCAAATCCTACCATTTGCAACAACATCGATGGAGCCAGAAGGTATTACGCTCAGTGAAATAAGCCAGGTGGAGAAAGACAAGTGCCATATGATTCCCCTCATTTGTGGAGTACAACAACGAAGCAAAACTGAAGGAATAAAACAGCAGCAGACTCACAGACTCCAAGAAGGAATTAGTGGTTACCAAAGGGGAGGGGTGTGGGAGGGCCTCTGGAAGGGAGAGGGGGAGAAGGAGATTGAAGGGTATTATAATCAGTACGCATGGTATGTGTGGGGTCACGGGGAAGACAGTGTAGCACTGAGAAGGCAAATAGTGACTCTGTGGCATCTTTCTACACTGATGGACAGTGACTGCAATGGGGTATGGGTGGGGACTCGATAATATGGGTGACTGTAGTAACCACGTTGTTTTTTCATGTGAAAGCTTCATAAAAGTGTGTATCAATACCTTAATAATAAAATAAAATAAATAAAACATTACTTTAAAAAAAAAGCAAAGCAAAATGAAAATAAAAATAAGTCAAACAATCTGATTCCAATTTCTAAAATATTTTTGTATTAGGAACAAATTTCTATGGCTTAAAAATCTTATGCATCTCCAACGGGATTTTCTAATTCTTATTTTTTATGAAAATCAGAGCCTACTAGTTAACATGACTGTGGCACTAGGATTCTGATGAGTAAAGATTATATATACAATCTGTTTTTGTGTTTGAATGATCTGGCTATGATCTAATTGGTCAAATACTGATTTTAAGTTTTATACTCTGTATTTTCATGCTTATAACTTACAGAAAATCAGGATGAGTCTAATGTAAATTTGGCATTGAAATTGATCAGGAAATAATGATAAATAGTCTATTTCTCTTTTCTATTGACCCCTATCCCATATCTTTCATTTTTAACAAACTACTAGTTACCTGTAAATGGGCCCCAATTTTGAATCTATTCAACAAAAGTAGAGGTAGGTGTAACTAAGTATCAATATATAAGCTACCGTGAAAAGGATAATTGATAAACTTTTCACACAGAAATATGAGCAGGCCTATAGGTAGACCACTTTACATTTTTCAATCATCTTTTCATAAATACATTAGGCACATTTATACATATAGGCACAGTTAAATGTGATGGCACTATTAAAATAATGTGAAAGAATATTTAATATATAGGGAAAATATTCCCAGTATTTTTATTGAAAATCAGATTATAAAAAGTATATATATATATAAACAACTGACTAGATATTGGTGTTTAAAAATCAATAAACTGACTGGAAATAAATCCCCCAAAATGTTAACAGTGACTGTATCCTGATATGAAATTATAAGTTATTTTAATTTCTTACTTGTAAAGTTCTGTGTTGTACAGATGTTCCATATTGTATATGAATTCATTTTATGGTCAACATCACTTTTAAACAACTTATTTCTTTGTATTCCCTTTCTTCTAAATATATTTCATTTGAAAAGCAGTATATATAAGTTATTTAAATTAAAAGATCCTTTAGTTCCATAGGTTAAGCATAAGACTAAGGCTCAGCTTATAAATTACACAAATAGATGTTGGAGCCCCTCAAGACTCCCATTGTCTGGCTCTAAATTTCTCCTAGAGGATAACATATACACAAAGGGTTTCAGTTGCCAATTAAATAGAGATCTCACAAATTACCAAAATATGCCTTATAGCCTATATTCTTCCTCTGATCTTCAGAACTACATGTCTAGCGTCTATAGCACATCTCTTGGAGATCACACCACAACTCAACAAACATCATCCAAAGTCAAATTCATTGTCCTGCATCCCTGCCCATGCCACCAAACTGGACCTCTTTCCATCTTTGCTCAGCCAGAGCCTTACATTCACCAAGTTTTGTCCAGTTTACTCCTCACTGGCACCCACTCTTCTGCTCTGAGCTGTATCCAACATTCCTTGCCTGCCAAACTGTAAGTCTCTTTTTCAACCGTAATCCATTTGTGATGTTCCAAATATTGTGTGGGACATACTTAAACTTTATTCATTGAAATTTCAATTCAACTGGGCAATCTTATTAATAGCTATCATAAATAATTTTAATTCAGTCAACTGAATAATTGGGTAGGTTCTTATTAGAGTTAAATTTTTTCTTTGTTGTTCCTTAATTAGCTGGTATGATTCCTACTACAGTGGCAGTGTATGCCTAATTGACCCAAAATGATTAATTTGTTTTTCAGGTAGGGACCTGTTTTAGAAAGTAGAAAGTGATTTTACAGCCCTTGCCAGCTTTTAAGTACACTGCTATATTTCAACCCTGCTGAGCCAGTTTCCTAGCACTTTGGGATCCCTTATGAGATTTCACATCATCGGAATCTAATCAGTAAAAAGAGGGAGATTTTAAGCCCCGAACCTCATTTGAATTTTACCCAAAATAAACAAATAGAGATGATCCAGTCCCTTTGAATGGTGTTGTACTAATTAGAAATGGCATCTTCCCCAAATTTTACACAGGCATTTCCTGTCACAGGGAACTCTGGCTGTATAACAAGGACAAGATGGGAACAGATGCCTTAAGGGAATTCATTTTTAGACAGCCAGAAGGAAAGCGATTTCTCCCTGGTGGCTTGACCAGCTGCCATGTGGACCCTGTGGAAATGCTCTGTTTTTGGTGATCTCATTTTTCCTTGCAGTTATTAAAGGATTTGTACAAAGTATTTTATTTGTACTATCTTATGAAAGTTATATGTGTTAAGTATCCTCTAGGAAATATAAAACAATTATTAAAATAAGTAGAGAAAATAATGTCTAATAGTATAGTTTATACAATTATAGTCATCCTTCAGTTTTATAGTTTCACAATTATTCTTTGATATAACAGAATAATGAGTTGTGAAACTCTAAAACTGAACAAGGTATTTTCTATTTCCTTTGGAAAATTAAGTATATGGTATAGTCATTTTAATTCAGTTAAAAACAAGTGATACAAATAACTTCTGGAAATTGCAGGGTTGATAGAGATTCTGACGACTCTGTTACCCAAGATACCAATAGTCCTGCTGCTTCCCTGCCGAGTTCCTACAGAAGTAAAAAATGCAGAAAAAAAAAGAAAAATCAACTATATGCCATTTACTGTCAGGCACAAGGGGGCGTTTAATGCTCTTTGTCAAGTGGTTCCAGAATACCCTCCTCCTTGAGGTCCTCTCCTCCCTCCCACGTCAAGAGAGTGCTAGGGGGTGTTCTTGCTGGACCCTTCTCACTAAAATTAACCTATGAACAGCATTTCTGAAATCCATATTCCATTGTAATTTAGCTAGGCCGATGGCTAGGTATTCAAAGGCATCATCTTTTCAGAAGTATTTCTCATTTTCCTGGAAATCTAAGCACGGGGGATCACTCCCAATTCGAGACAACACTTTTCCTTCAGTCTCGTAATACTATTTTGTATAGTAATTACTAGTAATACTATTGAGCCAAGTTTCAATTGATGTGGAATTATTTCTACAAAACCCCCTAGTATAAGTGGACCATCTGTTTGGTGACTCAAGGCCTCTGTCTGCTTTATTCTGGCCAAATGAAGTGCAGTCTGCACGGCCACGTGAGCACTCAATTTTCGCTTGCTCGTACTGCATTCTTCAAAATGCAATTAAATTTAGAACCACAAGTTCTTTTTTCAGATCCCTCCTTTGGCCTAAAATCTGCTTTCAGAAAACCTGCCATGTTTTTCATTATATTAGGATAAATTCATTGTTGTCCAACTACCCAGGTGGCCTTTGGTATAAAAAGATTACAGGGGTGGGGCTCAATCATTAGTTTTAATGTTATAAAAATGTTTAAATATTTTAAAGTCATATACCCCATCAAACAACTTTTTCTTTATTCAACGCTGATCTGAGTTTCCAAATCTGAGAAATGAAGAAAGCCATTAAAAATTATAAATAGTTGTAGATGTAAGTATCAGTCTTAATACTTATATTGGGCCTTTTAAAAAGTACATTATTAACTCTTTTTAATAAAAGTCATACATTTAACGAGGCTTAATGAACACTATAATGTGGTAGGTCTTGGACCATATCATTTTCCCATTTGGACTTTATTTCTTATTTATTTGCTGAAATACTTCTGGTCAGACGTCTTTCCACTTTTTCTCCTCCTAAGGTAACTTGATCTAATGTCATTTTCATTTTTCACAATGTTGCTTTAAGATTTATTTCTTAATTTTGGTCACTGATATGGAGGGCTTTATTTAATCCTATTGTAATTTTATTGACATTTTAGTGGCCTGCCTATCCTTGATGAGGCACTACAAAATCTCTGGAGCATCCAGTTTGAAAGAACTGTTAACATCCATTAAAGTATATTTGTTGCTTTCCACATTCATAAGGTTTGAAGGAAGTATTTAATTTGTACTATCTTGTCAGTTTCCTATCATATTAAATACTTTCTAAATATATGTAGGTCTTTGTATTTCAAAACTCTTACTTTTAGTTTCTAAAGTCATGAAGATTACATTTCTGAATATTTTCATCTCTTAAAAAATATTTTCTGCTTTTTTTTAAGTTGGTTTATTCAAGTAAAATTGACATATAGCAATATTTCCCCTTTTCAATTTATAATTCTCAGAGTTTTAATAATTGCAAGTAATTATCAACATTATGAAGATATAGAACAGTTCCAAAACCCTAAATATTCCCTCATGTTTTGTAGTCAACTCCTCAATGTCCCCAGCTCCTGGCAACCTTTGATCAGTTTTTGGTCCTATTATTTTGCCTTTTCAGAGTGTCATGAAAATTATTATAGAGTCTGGTGTCTTTCATTCAGTAACATGCATTTGAGATTCATCCACATTCTTATATGTATGAGTATTCTGTTCCCTTTTATTACCCAGCAATATTCGATTGTATGGTTATAACTTCATTTGACTATTCATTCACAGTTGAAGGCTATTTGAGCTGTTACCAGTTTGTGGCTGTTGTGAATAGGGCCGTTATAAGCATTTGTTCCCATTCTTTTATGAATATACATTTTTTTATCTTGGATAAATAGCTAGAAGTAGGTGAATCTTATTGTAAGTGTTTTAACTTTATAGAAAACTGTTATCCTGTTTCCTCAAGTGGCCACACCATTTTGCATTCCCACCAGCAATGTCAAGAGTTCTAGTTGTTCAATATTCTTGCCCATACTAGGTATTATCAATATTCAAAAAATCTAGACACACTAATAAGTGTGTAGATGTATCTGATTAGGGTACTAATCTGAATTTTTCTAGTTACTAGTGATATTGAGTATCTCTGATGATAAGTATCTTTTCATATTTGCCACCCACATACCTTCCTTGATGACATGCCTGTTCAGATTTATCCAATTTTTAATTGGGTTGTTTTCTTACTATTGGCTTTCGAGAGTTATTTCTGAGTTCTGGGTATGGGGCCTTCATCAGTTACATGTTTTGCAAACATTTTCTCCCAGTCAAGTTGTTTCATTTTCTCAAGTTTTTCAAACAGTTAGTTTCAGCTTTTTTTAAAACTGCAGTTTAATTCTATCCTCTATCAGGTTCTTAGCCCTATATTAACAAGTGAACTAAGAAAACAGAATTGTAACTATAGCAAAGTTCTATATATATATATCTATATATATATAGATATATATATATCTATATAATATATAGATATATATAATATCTATATATAACGTTTACTTGAATAGCATAGCAATCAGGAATTATCTTGGCTGAAAGAAGCAGAAAATCAACCTTCAGTGGTTTAAACAAATAAGATCGTTTTTCTTCATTACAAGTTGAGAAAAAGGCAGCTGCTTATTGCAATTCAGAAGCTCCATGTAATTGGAGTTGGTACCTCTAGTTTCCTTGGACTTTCTCTTGCAGTGAAAGGTTACTACTATAGCTGATTATATCCACAATGAGGACAAGACGCAGAGAAGGGAAAACTTCCCCTGAAGCTTCTTACTGACTTTCAGTTGAATTCTCATTGGATAGAACTGGATCCACGTGGCCAGGCCATGCTGGAAGAGGAGGTTAAAAATGGGCGATGGCTAAGATGAGCCTACCTAGTGTCTGCCCCACACAGCAATTTTAAAATAATATCAAAATACAAAAGGCAGTAAACTCCAAGAGCTGAAGACTGAACGATCAAGATTCAACTTTGAACTCAAGATGTTTTCCATACTTGCTGGCCAAGCCGCTAAATTCTGAAGGCCTCGTTCCAACTTTGTCTGAGGCATGCATATAATAGTAACAATAGAAATGCAACAACTATTATGATAAAAGCATAATAGAAATAATGCATTGTGGTTTATGAAGCCAGATACTTTATCTTCTCTGACTGCTTCTTAAAGATAGTGGGAAACTAAGATGCATAGATAGTTTGTTTAAAGTAATCCAGGGATCCAGGATGAGAAACTCCTGATATAGATTTGTCATCCCTTACTTACCTCTCGGTACTAATCAGGGATTTCAAGATCAAGAAGAATGATTCAGTATAAAGTTCATACTGTGACACTGTCTCCACAGCCTATGTTAACATGAAAGCTCAAAAGTAAAAACCCTATTGCATTCGAATTTTACCTGTTTGGCTTAACTATCTAAATAGGAATTCTGTTGTAAACTTCATAGATAAGCTTAAGCCTCCACTTCATCTGTACTTTCTATTCTCTCAGTGATTAAATTTCCACCCAGAAAAAGTAGTCTTGTTTGCTTTTTAATAATAAAGAAAATTAAAATTTTGGATTAAAAAAATTTAAAACAAGTCTTCTATAGTGAAAGGTAATGTTAATTCAAAGTTTTAGAAGCAGCCATTACATTTTTTCTTTCATGTTTTTGTGCCTAACACATTGATAGAATAGCTTCTAGCCACACATGTCAAAAGACATTGAGCTGTACACAGATTTGTGCACTTTATTATATGTCCCTAAATAAAAAAAACTCTTAAAAATAAAATTTAAAAAACTGCAGATGGGTCAAATATTTAAACCTTAAAATTAAAGTACCAAGAAAGAAAAAAAGACAT
The DNA here is from genome assembly GCF_030020395.1 of Manis pentadactyla. NCBI lineage: Eukaryota > Metazoa > Chordata > Mammalia > Pholidota > Manidae > Manis > Manis pentadactyla. Next base: position 113,402,443 of record NC_080028.1, on the reverse strand, counting down.
TACCTTCTAAATGAATGTTGACTGAGTGACTGAATAAGTGAATCAACTCAGTACAATTCCATTGCCTCTTTTGAATTGATGTATATTTGTAAATTTTCAGTATCTTAGAATAAGTACTAAGTTTGCAAAATGCTGTGGAATCGGTGAGATTTATTCAAGGTTAGGAAATTACTGATGCTACAATGTAAGCTAAAGCTCTGTACAGGAGTTTCTGTAAATTCTTGATTTTCACCAGGAATTAAACCCATTTTGCCCATTGTAACATGCTTAGAAATGCTGGAGCTGAAGTCTTCCAGAAATTTGGAGTGCCAACAGATTCTGGAGGCTATAAGCCCCACTCTCCCTTGCTCAAGCCCATCTAGCCCTTGTCTGTTTTCCCGTTAAGAATGCTCTCAGGGTGTCTGGGAAAATACTCTAGCGTTCCATAATATCTTTCTTCAAAATTTTACAAACATTCCTACAATTGCCCTTGAAAAGTAACATAGGTAGGGATATGTTTTGTCCATAGGAAACAAGAGGCTAGGAAACTCAAAAAGTAGCACAGTTAATGAAAATAGAATAAATATCTCTAGGCTTTGACTTGACTCTATTACTAGACCATGTCCTTTTCAGCCCACTTGTGAAAACCAACTAATCAGAATCTATTGAGTTTTATGGAAGAAAAGATTTCCATTAATATTAGACTTATTTTTCTTAATCTTCATATATTATAATAAAAAAAGATGACTAAAATGCTATTTCATTTTAATCTTGAATGATGAATATTATGCTCTCAGAGTTGTACATTTGCAGCCAATTGTGTAATGATAGGCACCGTATGAAACCTAGATGCCTTTATTCAATACATAAATACTTGTGACATTTCCAAGTTTTTGTTTCCACACATGCAGCCAAAATAGTAGTGGCCTAATGGCATTTTAATATAAGAAAGCCTGGTGTGATTGGAAGAGGAAGGATTTTGGAGGCACTTAGCTATGTCTCTCCATACCAAATATGCCACTAATAGCTGTGTGATCACAGGCACGTTACCGTCCCTGGGCCTGCTTCATTGTGTGCATAGTGCCTGACTCTTAAATTTTGACATTTGAATTAACTCATATGCTTAGCATTGCACTTGGCTTAGGGTAAGTCCTCATTCAATGCACACCAGAATCATGATAATTTACTCCAAAAAGTATTGAGCATTTGCAAGCCCCTTTGCTCAGTGCTATACAAATGTGTTTTTAGAGCTTACTAATTAATACATATAAGAAGGAATGATACAGCTTGGTTCTTTAGCCCCGGAGTTTCTCAGTCTTAACACTATTGACATTTTGGCAGTTAGTTCTTTTTTGGGGAGAGGGGGGCTGCCCTGATGACTGTTAAGTGTTTAGCAGCATCTTGAGTCCCCAGTACTAGCTGCCAGTAGCACCGTCCCCCCTGTCATTTAGGACAGCCCAAAATGTCTCCTGACATTGCTAAATATCCCCTTGGGGACAAAATTGCCTCCAGTTGAGAACTATAGTCTTCCATCAATTTTCTATAAAAAGTGTTTGTGGACTTCTAGTCCTAGAAGATTCTTCCCAAAAGATTTCTGAGTCAAAGAAGCTCAGAAACATTAAATAACAATAATAGTGATAATAGTGATAGTAATAATAATAAGTAATTTTTGAGAAACTTACTACATACTGCAAACTGTGCTAATTTCATTTAATCCTTAAAAAAGACTTAGAAGTTAGTTGCAATTCTAAGGCATATTTTTCAAATGAGAAAACTGAGCCCAGGGAAATTAGTAAATAAGTAGTAAACCCAGGCAGGGTTTGTTTCTAAGCTATCTCCAGGATCTGTGCAATCACTCATATACAGTATTGCCTCATGCATACTCCACTTTTTAATTCACAGTTCAGATTGGGATATTAAGGATAATTATTCTTCACTTGTATTTGCTTTCTTTTAGGCTTTACAAAGCTTTTGTTTTAATCAGAAACTCATGACAACCTAATTATTTGCTAATGATAGTCCTCATAAACATCCTTGGATGAAAGCAAAGATATCACTTTTCCTGAAAAAGATAACCAAAATGACTCCAGACAAATTCAGATATGAATCCAAGGAGGGAGAGACTTACTCCTCTTGGGGGAAGCAGGGAACGTGAACAAGGAAAATAATATTCAAATTGGGCCTTTAATCATTATGTTAAACTTGGATACATAAGAGTCTTCCAGATGGAAGGACATTTGAAACAGCAAACGGCATGGGCAAAGACCTGGGCCTGTATGAGGAATAGGAGGAGAAAAGGAAGTAGGGAAATAAGACGAGACAGAAGGCTGGGTTCTGTGTTGTTGTGGCTTGCTTGTCTCCTATAGATATTTGACTTTGCAACCTTCACGCTAAGGGCGGCCAGCCAGCCAAGAGCACAGTAGTGGCACGGCCAGGTAGGCACTTGACAATGGTGGCTAAAGTCCGTAGTGTTCGGTGCTAGGGAGATCCAGTTAAGACACTAATGCAATGCTTTATGGTAAGTGCTAAGAGATAATGAGGATAGGGTGAAGGGGTCAGATTTGAGAGTGTTTATTAGCAATAAAAGCAGAGTAGGAAAAATCTTCCTCTTAGATGGTCGGTAAGAGCAAGTAAGAATTTATTTTTAGAAGAGCTGTCTGTGCAAAACAAAATGATGCACTTTCAAGGAAATAACATGGAAACACGCTGAGCAGCTATTCTGGTAACCGGGAGAATTTGCATTAACAAATCCTATTAACAAATTCCATAAATGCTCTTCTAGAAACCAGATCCCTTCCCCATTATACTTCCCACAGAAATTGAATACCCCAGTTATCTAGTGAGGTGTAAGGCTAAACAGTAGATCCTGAATAGTACTCCTGCCTTTGTAGTCCAGACCACTTTGTCTATTTTCCTCTAAACGTGCTACCTGGGAAAGATGAGTCAGCATTAACGGACATTCAGCCAAATGTGTTTGAGAAATGATGAACTGGCTAAGACACGTTGGGAAGAGATTGGTCCCAGACACTCAAAGTATGGTTGTTGAATGGGTGAATCCATCAGATTTTGAATTCACTTTGATAACTGATTTATGCAAGTGAAATGAAATTAGCAAAAAGTGAACAAAAATCTTCAATTGCACTTTTCTATGTCCTATTTTACTGAAAATAGCTCATGGGTCACTCTCTAAAAATACTCCAGCAAAATACCAAGTGGATTTTTACTTCTATGCATTATGCAATTGATATTTACAACTTTATTATTTAAATCTTCAAAAGGGGTATACTGCCCAAAATATTTAATTTAATTTTTTCCCAAAATATCTAAGTCAAACCATCCTTTAAGATTCATTCTCTATACTTCAGTTTATTTATGATGAAGCAATTTCTTTCACCACTGGCAGAAAGATATTGTTAATCCCTTCTCTGACAGTTTCGAAAGAAACAGTTTTTTCTAATGTTCCAGCAATTTCCATGGCTGTATCTAAAATCATAATTAGTAATAATATCTTCTGTTTAAGGAGTGCCTAGTAGATGCCAGGTGCATTGAAAGCATTACTGTTTAAAATAAAAACAACAGCCATACTAAAGAAACATCCTTGCACTTTTTTCAGATGGGTAGAAAAAGGGTCAAAGCAATGAAGTGGTTCAACCAAGACCTCATAATATTTCCCCAGTTGTATTTTAAAGCTCAGACTTGGGTGCATTAGTCAGCAAAGCCTGTGTGCTTTCTACAGTATCATTCTCCGTCCAGATTTTACCCCTACTCTTTTTACTTCATTTAAATGTTAACATGAACTCATAACTGGCTTGCTGCTCTGTGTGACTAGTTCTAAGAACCTCTTACTTGTCTTTGCTCCTGAATGTCACTTTATCTCTATACTTAGAAATTATGGTTGTGTGTAATGAAGAGTAGCATACCTTCCAACATGAGAAGAAAAGATATTGTTTTCCCAGCTTTGTGGAACGTTAGTTTAGAAGACTGTTTTTGAAGTGTTACCTAGATTCAGGAAGAAACTATACACATCGTTTTTATCACGTATTTGAAACATAGAACTATATGTCATGGTGAACATTTTTACCGACATAGTAGTATTTATAAAACCAAGTGTAAAAGAAGGATTTTATATCTGATACACATGGATAGCCAAATTAAAAACTTCTCAATAAAAGCAATTGCCTCCTCTGCCCCAACCTTCTCCCAATAGGAAGGATTTGGGGATCCATATCACCTGGCTAATTGATTCGGGCCTATTTCACGTGGTGATAGGGAACTTCTGTCTTACAGTGAAAATTTATTGTCCTCTCTGCAATGAAAGAATTAATATTCCTAATGTTCTTATGCATCCTTTTTCTTTCGTTGAACATTGTAGGTGTATCAATACATGCACGAAACAATAGCTGTTAATGGCTGTCCGGAATTCCGTGCCAGAGCCACAGCAAAGGTAAGGCTTGAATAACTTTAAAAATATACTTGACCCCAGTGATCTAGTAATTGATTGTGCGCGTGTGTGTTTCAGGTATTCTCGTGTGTACACTGTAAGAGAATTTAGACATCACTGGCAGCCCAGAGTCTAGAACCAGTACTACTTCCCAGGTAAAAATCCTAATGGAAAATTGAACGTTTCTGCTGCTTCTGTAGCTTAAGAAAGGAGAATGATTGCATTAAACTCACTAGATGTCCATTTGGCACAAGCAAATCTACTTGTTCACTGTATAATACATGGCTTTCTGACACCTTCCTCTGATCCATAAGAACCTGTTCCCTATTCACTGCATGAAGATTTATATGCATAAGTCCAAGGATTTGACTTGAGTTAGACATCTAGAAAACTCACCTGACACCCCATGGACACAGGGTTCTTCAGCGTGGACAGCTGAGCAGTGGGCAGCTTGCTGGAAGAATGTGATGTTCACCTACAGAGAAGGCCTGTCACCTTTTGTGGCAGTGACCACATTTTCTTTAAAAACTCAAATCCAGAGGTTGCAGAGACTCTGCTAGTGGAATGGTGCACCAAGAGAATCATGAAATCATCTAGAAAATAAACCGTTAGGAATCTATAATTTTAAACTAAAATCACTGATACAATTCTTACTTTACAAATATAGAAATATTACAATAGATAACTTGCTTTTTAAAGGTTTTGTCTTTCTGATAATATATAAGAAATACGAACTGGTTCAAATAATCAGAATTTTCCGTTTAACTATTTTGTGTTACATCACCTCCTGTTTGGTTTTCTCTCCTGATATTTTTTAGTCTTCATTCTGTTACTAACCACTAGGTGAATTTGTAAGAATTTGTTTTAACCCAGGCAAAAAAGAGGATATTGTTATCATTACATCATGCTTTGCTTGTACTGAAGTGGAATACACACAAAAATGATCCCTACATGGTTTAATTAAGGGGAAAGTGAATTATGTAGTGTTTTACCATTCTCATTTCTTATTCATGCAGAACAGCAGGATAGCAGCATAATGTTGCAATAGCACAATATTTTCTGGTTGTTTCTGGGCTGTCTGCATTGCATCCATGTCAGCCATTAAAATCTGTGCATGATGACAAGGTTTGCATGAGCAAATGCATGTAGCTAAAAACAAGCCATTATTTCCATATCATTCACTATCTTTCACTAAATGCAGACAGTAGCATAATGCTGAATTGATGTCATAATGCTGTGTGTGGAAAAGAACGTATAGTAGTTGGGAATCAATATTGGCAACGTTGAGTAAATCACTTTATAGTAGGCTTTAACTGTGGTTAAGACAGGTTAATGGAAGTGGAAAATGAGAATAAGGTAGAGAATGTTTTCTTGATAGAGACTACTTAAATGCTGTATTTATTTCCTTGAGTGGTGGGAACTAATGGTAAGTTGTTTCCTTCAACTTATTTTAAAAAATTAACATATGAATTTTAAAATAAAATTATGCCCATATTGAACAATATTTGTTGCATCTAGATATAGAACCATAGACTGCTCATTTTACCGATGTTTGCTATAGTAGCTGAAATATTAATGTGAAATGTAGGGAAAAAAATTCGTGCAAGAGAAGAGGACCCCTCATAATATGGACTATTGATGTGAAATAATAACAGTCTGCTTGAATCTCTTATTTTATGTTAGTTTTTATTTCCTTTTAGGCATCCTCAATGGGAAAAAAAAGAACTGAATATCCTAAGGCAGTGGTATGGCAATAGCAAGATTGTATATGTATTCAGTATATATACATACAAGTACTCATAAGTATGTTGAATAAATCCTAATGAACATTTCTATGCAAGCCCTTGGTTAGATTGTGTGGCATAAAAAGTGGGAGCTGTAATCTCTGCTCTTTAGGTGCTCATAGTTAACATGTATACATAACGATTATAGCGTATGTACACTATGTAGGTAGTATATGGTCAATCCTAGATCGGAGTCCAGGAAAAGGAGGAATTATATCTAACTGAGATAACTGGGAAATATTTTTATGAAGAAGCAGAATATTTATCATAATGGATAAACTTTAGAAAGCCAGAAATAGCTGGACAGAGCTTCAAAAGAAAGGAATCATAGATGACATCCGAGTGAAGAAAACCCCTCCCTGTTGTGTTCTTTCTTTCACAGGACAATGTTATAAAAAATAGGGGGAGATGCCTGACCTACCCCCCGCAGAGCACCTGATGAGCCTCATTTCCCTCGTGTTATTACCGAGTGACCCGTCTTTTCTTTCAGGCAACAGTTGCAGCTTTTGCAGCTAGTGAAGGCCACTCCCACCCGCGGGTAGTCGAACTGCCAAAGACTGATGAAGGCCTTGGTTTTAACGTGATGGGAGGAAAGGAGCAAAACTCCCCCATTTATATCTCTCGCATCATTCCTGGAGGGGTGGCTGAAAGACACGGAGGCCTCAAAAGGGGAGACCAGCTGCTGTCAGTGAATGGAGTGGTATGTTCATAAAATAACCAGAGGTTTTCTCCCTAAGCACATTCTTTCTGTCCCTGCTGTTAATTAAATTCAAATGTTGAAATCCTACAAGAAATCCTAAGCATTAATGGATGGTAAACCTGCAAAAGCAGTAATTTTATACTTTTTAGCCTCATTTTGTCTTGCTCAGATATAATAAGTAGGAACTAGTTGGAAAAATCATCCCAAGAAATTATCCCAACTAGTGGAACTGCCCCCATAGAATACCGCAATTGAATTAATGTTTAGAAGAACATATAATTTCAAGGCACTTTATTATCCAAAGGTACTATAAGCAAAGGCAAACAGCTAAAAATAAAGATAAAATTCCTCACTCCATTTTTTTTCATTTTAACTAAAGAGGAGGGATAATTTTAATGCGCAGATAATTCCTTAAGCCAGGTATACAGCTAAATATAATAAAAATACATTAGTCTCTCACCCAAACATTTGATCACATTATCTATTCATGTTATATATATTAGTTTTCACATGACGTTAAAGAAAATAAAAACATACAATATTTTAAAGTAAAAGTATGAACATACTTTTTTTTTCATAACCTCCCTAGTCTTGGATGCTGTCTCCTCCAATGTAATTGCAAATCAGTAGAGAGAGCTTCATGCAAAATGATTTCTCCCCCATAACTTCTACTTGCATCAAAATAAATTACCTAAAAGCATACATTTCAGAAGTATGAATAGGAACATATCAATAGTTAGCTGTCTTCTAACCTAAGATCTTTCTCCTGAAACCTTCAGATTTTTATAAACTACATTTAGGTCATTTGTGACTATTGATTTCTGCTTAGAACACAATATTCAGAGTAAAATCCATTTGGAATATGGTATTTTATCAGTAACGATGGAGTAAATTCTTATTTATTTATAGCTTGCATGCTGTTTGTTTCTTTCTTATTTTTAGCCTGACTAGTAGTTTTACAGAAACCCAAACCGTTCATACAACTCTGCCATCTCTGATGTACATCAATCCACGAATATTTTGTGGCCCTTCAGTATCCCAATTCTAAAATTACCATTTCATTTACTTTTTTCTATGTAACAATGCTTTGAGATGAGCTTTTTGTTGAACTTTAGATAACTATGATGTTTTCAAACTGTGTTTCAACTGATAATTTCAGAGTCAAACTTTCTGGCATAGGGCTCTAGAGCCAGGTCATGCAATTATGTCACAAAGTAGTCTGAGTCCCAGGGTATGCATTTACAGTGTCATCGAATGTATCGGGTAGGTCAAAAAAAAGTATAGGTTTTAAAACATGAAAAGTACAAAAAAAGTACCAAAAGTACATTAATAGAAATTGTAATTATATAAAGCAACTATACATATATATGAAATCAATTTAGTAGGTGACTGCCTTTTAACTCTCTATCAAGGGAGTTAAGAGCCTTTGTTTAGCCCACATATTTGCAGGGAGCACAGCTGTAGGCGTCTTGTAATCACCCATCCATTTCTTGCAATGGCCACTGGACTCTGTCAAGGGGGCTGCAGGGCTAGCGGGAGAATGATTTCAGACGCCATCAGGCTGTACCACTCAGCATCCATATGGTTATGGAGTAATATCTCCTGAACCTGAATTTCCTAACCTGAATAAGGGGAATCTTAAGGAATCGAAGGGCTCTGATGAAGATTAAGATGAGGCAAGATGTCTGTTGAGAACTCTCCGGTGGTGATTTGGTCACACACACCTTTACTGTAAGGCTGGTTACTCAGGAAGCTTGAAGACAGTTGGCAGTAACCCTATGATACTGCTAATGGTAGATACATTAAAAGTAAATCTTAAAACAAATTCTGCTACATATATAGGCATATTTTTGCAAAAATTTTTAGCAAAATGACAGTAAGACTCATAGAACCTCTTCCACAAGTTTGATGAAATCCTAGTTCTATGTGCATTAAGATGATTACCCTGGGAGAAGGGTCACTTAAGGCAGAGGGGAAACACTGCAGGGCTGGGGCATGTTGCCCTTATATTTAGCATCACACGACCAGAGATGCTATTAAGCTCACAGTTGGAAATAGGAAGGTTTCCTGATCAAATTTAGGCAACTAATCCTATGGTACAGACTGTGAGTATTCTTAAGATTTTCATACTCTGTTCATGCAGAGGGAATGTCTCCAAAGTCTCTAATTTTTCACATATATTTAAAACCTTCAATTTTACCAATTAAGTTTCATTTATCATGTTAGTTGAGTCACTAATTTCACCAATGAGAATCCATCTCTGACATATTTTTGCTAATAAGCAGAGCACCAGTTGCTCATTGAAAAAGGCCCAACAAAGGGTTTTATAGTGGCCTTCCTCTAGTGTTGCCTTCCTGACGTAATGCTTGATGACCACCTTGTATGGCTTAAGCTGCTACAGCCGGAGCTTAAAACATTTCCTATCCATGTACCCAAACTATAGATTGTAAGCTGCCTATTTTAAAGTATTTAGAAGTAAGTCATGTGCCTTTTAATAGTGCCTAATATTTATCAGATGTTTATCAAGAGTTTTCCTTCTGTAAATGAAAAACGTCGTGACCCAGTGGGTTTCCCGTGGTCACATGGAGAAGAGTTCATCCCAGGCAAGATCCCTGGGCCTCCCAAGACCACATCCCCAAGTCTTTTTGGTGTAAATAATACCAGTCAGATAGAAGTATTTAATGAAAAGCAAATTACTCTGTAATGGAAGGGCCAGAAAAGAGAAAAGATTAACAAGTGATCAGATTATTTCTGTTTATACTTTAAAGCATCATTTGGGAAGATTAATATGGAAAAATTTCCGAACATGCCGTTCTAAACTGAGAACAAATCTTGCAAGGAAGTGATTTGGAAGGCTGAAACAGACCTTCACTGCTTCTGTAGAAGTACTCTGGGGAAAATTTCCTAATGTCCTAATTAAAAAGTAAAGAAATTATTCTTTGTTCTTTAAACATCTGAAAAGACATCTGAGAAGATGTCTTGATTATATATATGTGGTTTTTTTTTGTTTTTCCCTGCTTGCTTTTACAAAGGATATGTCATGATGTCTGGTAAAAAATAAAATATGTTAATACAGCATGTTAAGTAACAAAGTGGCATGGGAAGAGGGAAAATCAATAAATAGAAATGAAGAAAAGAAACAGCAGTTAAGTGAGTGATTCTTTTTTTTCCTTAGTGTCTTAGAAGTCAAAACAGGAGCAAACTCAACTCAACTCAGCTATCATTAGGGAGAGACTTCTTTTCTACTCTTGAGCTCCAGAGAAATTTCCCATGTGGTTTTTACAAATGAGACATTGAATCACCTAATACAATTTTACAGAAAATACAGAGGCCTTCTGTGTATGCCTACTTCTTATCTCAACTCTCAGTAAGCACTTCGAGCTGAGTTCTCAATTAAAATTTTACACTAACAGGAGGTCAAAATGTTAGTTAGACTTTATAGCTTTATAATGATCATTTTCACTCTTTTATGCCCATGTGTTTCATCAACAATTTTGAGAAAGGAGCTCAAGGTCTGTTTATAAAGGTTGCAGCCAGTGTGAAGGCACAGGGATATTAAATACATTTAGTGATAGAATCTGGATATTAAAAAATCTCAATAGGATGATACAATATGCAAATTTCTTAAGAATCTACATGAAGTCCTGCTCCTAAGCCAGAAAACTAGCTGACTGTGTGCAGAATCAGGGAAGAATGGGTGAACATAATACCTGAAGAAAAAAACAAAGCAAAATGGGATTTCAGTTGATTTCAAGAGGAATATGAGGCAATGGGAAATAAAAATGTTAATGTGATCGTAGGGGCCATGAATGTGAATATCATGTACAGATGTGGAAGGTGGTTGGCCTGGCTCCTAAAAATGCCATTCGGCTCATACTCCGATGTGCCCCGGTCCTGGCTCCTGACTGTGAAGAACAGTCAGTCAGTTCAGAGATGAGCAGTCTCATAGATGGTGAACATATTACAGAAGGACTTGAGCTGTTTGGGATAAAGAAGAGAATATTTAGGGGAAAGATGGCTGTCTCCAGTTGTCCTCCATTGTGTGAGGTGCCAGGGGCAGAGCGGAGACCACTGGGTAAAGGTCACAAGGAAGGCAGATTTCAGCTTATTATAATAAAGGGCTTTTAACGACTGGATCATAGGACAGCATGTGTCCATCATTTGAAGTTTTAATCAAAGATTAGAAGACCACCTGCAAGAGTATTTTAAAATATGTATAGTGTGTGGAGAGCTGGAACAGTTAGATCCAGGGCCCCTTCTAACTGTGACACTGGGATTGTCTTTAGATGGGATTTTTGTCAAGACTGCTATATACCCGCCCCCCTCCGCACACACATGCCCCTCCTCATAAGAAGGGGTAAGTAGGCTCTACTACTCTGCATTGCTAGTGAGACATTTTTCTGAACAGAAAGATCAGAAAGCTACTACAATATAATACTTTTTACCTATTTAGTACTTTACAGTTTATGAACAGTATTTATATGAGATTCACCCATTTGTTCTTCTAAACATTCTCATGAAATGGGTAGGGACAGAGTTCTCTCTCTCTCTCTCTTTCATATACACACACACATACACAGACACACACAAACAGAAATGGATATACACCATCCAATACCCAACACACACATGAAATGAATTCAACCTTCATTGTGATCATAACTGATGATTACCAATGTAATAACTGGTTTAAATTTAAAAAGTCAGTCCCAAATGAAGTCTTAGTAGGCTCTGTGAATTGTGTCAATGTCAATTTCCTGGTTTTAATATTGTGCAATAGTTTTACAAGACACTAAGATTGCAGGAGGCTAGATAAAGGATGCACAGGACATCCCCGTATACTTCTTTTTAGCTTTCTGTGAATCTATAATTTTTTCCTAATAAACCTTTTTAAAAAGGGAGAAAGTCCAAAGAGTCAACCAAAAAACAATGTCGCGCTGATGCTGATGGGCTAGAAGACAGGTAGGGGGGCTGGGAGGCGGAGGACAGAAAGATTAGATCATGGCAACTTTAAGAGCAAGCCATCGTGAAAAGAAGGTTTCGTTCGCTTCTGAAATCCAAACATTGTTTTAGAGCATCACTGGTGAACAAATTGCAGTTACATTCACCCAGCTCTGTAGTTAATCCTAAGTAAAACTGCCAATACGGTGTATGCACAGTGCTAATTGATTTTTAAGCATAACAGATGAATGAGGAGAGGTTTAGGAATGGAACAGAGTAAATTGTTTTCCTGGAATCTGGCATTTTTCCCATTTTATAAATACCTATGCCAAGTTAATGTGAGTACTCACAGCCCAAATTACTTCTGCAGGAAGGCTGTCAGGTGTAGAATAAGGACAAAACAAAAATTAGACCTCTGTAGATCTGAGTTGTGTGAAGGTACAGGATCCCAGAGGGAAAAATCTGTATTAAAATCTTATTTACCTGTTTTCTGAACAAAGAGAAAATGCAAATAAAAAAAGTTTTTAATAACTGTGAAATGCACTGTAAGTTTTCTATGAAAATTTAACTCCACATTAAAATGTGTGCCCGCTGACAGCAGCAGTTCCTGCTCACTGCCTTGTCTTCTTAGAACAGTCCCTCTACCCAGCTGAAGCTGTGTTTGTTGAACTCCAGGCACCACTGATACCACTACACAGGTACTTTGTGTAGTGCATTTTTTATTTCTCCATGATGATCTCTTGTGGCAGGTGCTATTATTTGCACTCTCATTTTATAAATGGGGAAAGTGAGGAAGCGAGTGACCAAGTGACTTGTCCTGGGTCATTCAGGTGGTGACTGACAGAGCTGGAGATGCTGACCCAGGCGGTTAGGCCTTGCTCATAATAACTTAGGGTAAATAAATATCGCAACTATGAATAAATCAGCACTTTCATATAAGATGTAGGAAGAATCAAGGTGTCTTATCCTTGATGGGTTTGCATAAGTGCATTTTTGTGGGGGAGAGGGTCTATCATTTTTCTCACATTCTCACAAGGGGCTTCCTTTAAAAAGTTAAGAACTATTCCTAAAAAATAATGTTTTGAAAACATTTTGAAAAAAGGAGGCATTTACTTGAATTAAAATGGCTCAGAATACTAAGGGGGCCTGAAGAGTTTGGTCTGAATGTGTTTGGATTGCCCTGTATCTGTGGAACCCCTCATTCCACTTTGTGCCGCGCTCAGAAACTACAGGGGCCAGAGTGTGGCCGGAACAGCCAGGTACCACCAGGTCCAGCCCCGAGCCTCACTCACTCTCCGTGTCCCCTGTGGCTGTTAGAGGGGAGCAGTGCAGACCTCAGGAGCGGGGAAGGCAGAGGCTCAGTCTTCGGTTCCTTTAGAAGCCCGGTGTGAGGATCCCCACCTCAGTTCTGGACTAAAAGGCCTCAAGGATTCTCTGTTCTCTTCACATCCTTTCCTTATCCTACTTACCATTTCCAGATTCTTTATGTGTCTTGGAAACTGAGGAGGAGATTGTTTGGGTGATAATTAAATAGGCATGCAAGCTGGAATTTCAGTTAAGTGCTGAAAATTTTTGTTTGCTGAATTACATGTGACACTCCACTCACAAATGTGAAGGAGTCAGGAAAATTGCAGTTATATTGTTTTATCCCTGATACCTTTGGAATGGCATAAACAAGGCAGCAGAATCCAGTATATTCTGCAATCCTGAGCAGGTGGTGGCCTAGTTCCCTTCCTGAACTGGCTCATCATATAAGGGATCTTTCATTTAAAAAGTCAAGCAGGGAAATACTGTGCTATACCAACAGAACAGGTCAGAAGAGCTCATATGAGCTCATAGGCTGGAATGGCTACATTCCCACCCTGTGATTTCAGTCTGCAGAAATGGGCACCAGGTATATTCACTCTAGGACATTAATAGACCAAGCTGAGCTTTGAGCGTGCATGAGATTGTGATGATAAAGTGGACTGAAAATGTCTCAATGTCTAAATGCACTCCACAGTTTAGCCCATGTTAAAGTCTACAAAGCTCTCGATGCTAGAAAGTGATCCTATGCATGGGTCAGACTGACCTGAATCTGTGTTTAGGTTGCAGAAAATGGGTATTTGACTATTCAGTTTAGTGGCTAATGCAGTCTTTCTCAAAGTTATTTTTACATTTGTTGTGGATGATTTCCCTATTCTGTGCTATTGTTTTAGCTATGCTTTTTCATTCATTCAATGGTTATTTCAACAACAATTATTATGTGGCAGCTGCTGAGCTAAGACCTGGGTAAAGATGATGAGCAACACAGAAAAGTTTATAACTTTCATGGAACATTCTGCCAGTGTTTTGGAGAGTAATAAAGTGATGATGATAACAGCAAATATGTACATACAAAGGTATGTGCATTTTTGGTGCATTTTGGTATCTCAGCCTAATGGAAAATCCCCCAAATTCACACCATGTGTGTATTAGTTTCCTATGGCTGCAGTAACAAATCACCACAAACTTGGTGGCATAAACAGTAGAACTTTATTCTCTCACAGTTCTGGAAGCCAGAAGTCTGAACTCATTTTGAATGACCCAAAACCAAGGACAATCCCTTTCATGTTCTGGCTAGTTTCTGGCGGCTGCCAGCATTCCTCGACTTGTGGTCACCTCGCTTAAATACATGGTGACCTTACCTTCTTTCCTTCTGTCAGATCTTCCTCCACTTCCTTCTTAAAAGGACATTGTGATTGCATTTAGGATCCACCAAGATAATGCAGGATAATCTCATCTCAAGGTCTTTGATTTAGTCACATCAGCAAAGACCCTTTTTCCATTTAACAACAATTTCAGGTTCCACAGAATAAAACCTGATGTCTTTGAGGACCATTATATAACCCTCTGCAATGTGTTAATATCCTAAAATCCAGAGGCCTTCATGTCTCTGGGATTATGGAATGGGACCATTGTCCATGGGCTGTGGACGTGTTGGTTTTCCTCTCCCAGGAGAGCATGTGCCCAGTATTTTCCACCATTCTCCTGGTTCTGGTAATGCAAGTTCCTTCTTCCCCTCTCATTTTGGGTACTTTGCTATGTTTTCCTTCTGCCTATATAGTCAATGAATCCCCTCAGCCTCCACCTCCTCCTTCCCCAGCCCCAATCCTAATCTAGTCTTTGGATGAGGAAAACAACGCAACCTTCTTTTCTCGCCTCACTGCTGAAAGCTTTTGGCTAGTTCTGACTATGGTTTTTGCTTCCTAAGTGTGAGCTGAAGGCAGCAAAGAGGGAGGGAAATACACAAGGAACAGCCTCACAGTTACATACTCTGACAGGTGTTAAATGGAAACAAGTAGAAAATGAAAACAAAGTTCCATGTAAAAGAATAATGGGAGCTACTTTTAATAGTGTTAAGAACGGCCTCCTTAAGGGGTGGTGTTTAAGCTGAGATCAAGGGCAAGGAAGAGTCAGTCATCATCAGAAGAAAGAGCTTGTGCAAAGGTATGGTGGCAAGAAACTCCATGACTTGCCACACAGGAGTGGCTAAAAGAAGAGCAGAGTGACTGGGGCATGGAGTCAGAACAGATGAGCCGAAGTGTTGGTTGGGAGCCAGATGGGGCAGATTCTTACCAGTGCCACCGGAAAGTTTAATCTAATATTTTTTTAAGTGCAATAGAAATATTGGTGTCATCCATCATTTCTGAAATCTAGTGATATGCTAAGGATTTCTGATGCCATCTATGGATATTCACTAAGAAGGGAAAAGCATAACTTTTTCTATATTTCAGTGTATTTGTTTTCCTGTTTTTTTCTTAAACCACTTGACTAAGATCTGGCATCTGATAACAAGGTTAGAAGCCATCTTCTGTCTTTCTGCTGTTATTTTCAACAGAAATTAGAAAATTTTTGATTTATTATCAATTGGCATTTTCAGTATTTCAAACAAGATGTTACATTTCAAGTTCTTATAGTTTCTGAGGAGCTTAAGGATAGTCCGTCTATGATCGCTTAATCTTTGAGACTTGATTTCATCATCTGTAAAGCATAAATAATAATAGCTTCCTCATGGGATGATCTGAAGATTGACTAAGAGTGCAAAAGTATCTGCCACATTTTGTAAAAACCCAATAACTGTTAATTATTATTAACTTTTAATTATTATTAACTGTCAATGTAAATTCATTTTCTTTAAAGCAGGTAACAGTCTCCTTCCTATCTTACAATTTTGCCTGCATATAGATTTAAGCTCTCGGCTCAGACTAAGTTATTCCCTGTTCTCTCTGTTTATCTTCAAGAGACAGTAAAAGTCTCCCCTGGAATATTCTAATTCCAAAGCAGGTGGATCCTATACATTGGCTGATATTCACAAATCTTTGGAATTTTTGGCATCATTACATCTGCAAAACTGATGCGACGACATCTGTCCTATCTACTTTTCCTAATAGCAATGAGGGTAAATGAGAGAATTAATAAATACAGCTTTGGCATCTACAGATTCAATGCACCCACTATCAAAATACCAATGGCATTTCTCACAGAACTAGAACAAAGAATCCTAAAATTTGTACGGAACCACAAAAAACCTCAAATAGCCAAAGCAATCTTGAGAAAGAAAAAAAAGTGCCATGCTACCTGATTTCAAACTAATCAAAAAAGAGTGGTATTGGCATGTAAAAAGATACTTAGATCAGTGGAACAGAATAGAGAGCCCAGAAGTAAACACATGCACATATGGTCAATTAACCTATGACAAAGGAGGCAAAAATATACAATGAAGGAAAGATAGTCTCTTCAATAACTGTGCTGGGAAACCTGGACAGCTACACATAGAAGGGTAAAACTAGATCACTATCTTACACCGTACACAAAAATAAACTCAAAATGGATTACAGTCCTTAATGTAAGACCTGAAACCATGAAACTGCTAGGAGAAAACAGGGAGTAAGCTCTTTGACATCATTCATAGCAATATTTTTTTGAGCAGTCTCCTCAGGCAAGGTCACCAAAAACTGAAATAAGCAAGCAGGATTAGATATAACTAAAAAGCTTTTGCACAGTGAAGGAAACCATTAACAAAATGAAAAGGCAACCTACTAAATGGGAGAAGATATTTGCAAATCATACATCTGATAAGGGATTAATGTCCAAAATATATCAAGAACCTATACAACCTTAATGTAAAACAAAAATTAAAAAATGAGCTAAGAACCTGAATATACATTTTTTTCTAAAAAGACATACAGATGGTCAGTAGGTACCTGAAAAGATGCTCAATATCACTAATTATCAGGGAAATGCAAATCAAAACCACAGTGAGATATCACCTCATACCAGTCAGATTGGCTATTAGCAAAAAGACAAAAAAAATGACAAGTGTTGGCAAGAATGTGGAGAAAAGGGAACCCTTGTGCACTGTTGAGGCAAATGTAAATTGGTGCAGCTACTATGGAAAAACAGTGTAGAGTTCCCTTAAAAAAGTAAAAATAGACCTAGAAATTCCACTTCTGGGTATTTATCTGAAGCAAACAAAAACACCAGTTCAAAGAGATATACAGAGATATACACATGCCTATATTCATTGCAGCATTATTTACAATAACCAAGATATGGAAGCAACTGAAGTGTCCATCAATAAATGAATGGATAAAGGGGTATGTATATGTATATTTAATATACTATATATATAATGGTATATTACTCATCCATAAAAAATAATAAAATCTTGCCATTTGTGACACCATGGATGGCTGGACCTTGAGAGTATTATATGAAGTGAAATAAGTCAGAGAAAGACAAATACCATGTGATTTCACTTATATGTGGAATCTAAAAAACAAAACAAATGAACAAACAAAACAAAAAAGACTATAGATACAGAAAACAAACTGTTGATTATCAGTGGGCAAAATAGATGAGGGGATTAAGAGGTATAAACTTCTAGTTATAAAACTAATAGGTCGTGAGGATGTAGTGTGCAGCATAGGGAATATAGTCAATAATGCTGTAATAACTTTGTATGGTGACAGACAGTAACTAGATATCTCTCCATATTTCCTATTGCAACAAAGTCTGAATTGTATTACAAAAGCAGAAAATGTAAATAATGATCCTTGTGTTGGCTGAAAAATATGAGGTTCATCTCTAAGGAATACAGTGTTTGTCTTCAAATTCTATGCTAGGTCAACTTCTGGCATCATATATGCTTGTGGAACTCACCAAACCCAGTCACCAGCTATCCCATTAGTGGGCAAGCCAGTTTCTATTGCCTTAAAGCTCTGCTTTATGATTCAACTTAGGCCTCACTTGTCTGAGACGGAACATTATTCTAACTTCTTAAATGTTCATCTGTAGACTGCTGACACCAGCCTAACTCAAAGTTGAAATGTTGTTAATATACCACAAGTCCATAGGTATACCTGATAAAATGCAAACCAAGTTAAGTCTTAGAGTTTCTTGGCTTTCTATAATGGATTTTCATTTTGTCTTATTCTTGATTATATTCTCAAAGGAAGAAAGCATGGAAAAATAACACACCATAAGCTACGTGTGATTACTAGGGGGTTCATGTGAGATGGCCAAACTCTAACTCAAATTTTAGTTGCTGAGCCTCAGATATGGGAAGTGCAGTGAGATGGTCTTGGCAGTTGTGCTGCCCAAACCACACCTTTCTAAGTTCAGACATGGGGCACGTCCAGTTGTAATGCGGATGCAGAGTGTGTCATATTGAACCATAGGCCTTCCCTCCTTGGTTTGCTTTCTCTTCTCTCAGGTACAGAATCATTAGTTAGCACTTTTATTACTGCTGCCTTTACTCTGAAATATAAATTAATTACAGCCCTTTAATGACACTTAAACTCTTCTCAGAGAAGCCATGTTTCTATTCATTAGGTGTGTCTATTACCACCATCGGCTATATAAGTATTGTATAGCTTGAGACTTAAGAATGTAACTTTTAATGTGAACCAAGACATGAGGCTTTATATCCTAGAGTTAAAATCTGCATATACTGTAATTATGTTTTAGATGGAGCATGAATTTAAATTGCTGCAAGGCTGGTCTGTACAAGATTTAATTTCCTAGCATCAGCCGGAGCCTAGCTTATCACCCAGCAACTGCATCGCAACCCAGTTTTTTCATTCTGAACTCATCACCATATATATCACAGTCATGACAGATTCAGGAATCTAGTAAAATGTGAATTAGAAAAGTTGAGGATGCTAGGCAGCCTCTGAAAGCCAAGAGAGCGTAATGCTGTACTAGATTCAGTTTTGCAAAGAGCTGTCCTTGAAGTAAGAGTGAAACATTTGACTATTACGTGATCCAGGAGGAGATGAATGAGTGGGGATGACCAAGTGGCAGTCTAGAGAGGAAATGCCCTATCACAGTTCCATCCAAATGCACTGGCAAATGTAGACAGTGTTGGCAAACAATTCAGAATTAACAAACAAAAAAAAAACCCCTTCTGGCTTTGTAGAGATGATATATAAGCAGGATCTAAAAGGATAAATAGTGGTTATGTACAGAAATGTCAAAGTGCATAGGTTGATGGGGAGGTTACACTGGGCAGAGGGTACAACATATGTACAAGTGTAATAAATAGCCTGATGTTCGTAGTTAGAGTAAGGCAAAGTGCCGTGGGACTGGGATTGGAGGTTGGGCAGGGGCTATGTTGCAGGGGGCCCCATAAACAATGATAAAGAGCCTGGACTTTTGTTTAAAGGTGGCAGGAAATGGCTAACATAACATTGTTTTATTTGCATTTAGAAAAATTGTTCTGGCAACTGCCAGCATGTGGGAGTGGGAGTATGTAAAGGAGTAGAGAAAAAACTACAGGTGGGGACATCAACTAGGAAACTCTTAGGAGCTTTGGAGAGACATCATAAGGTCTTAACCGCAAGAAGAGTAATTAGAATGGAGCCAAAGAAAGAGATTTGTAAACTATTTTGGAGATAATGGAACTATAAGTGAGACCTGGTGATTCATTGGATGTGAGGTATAAAGGAAAGGTAATTACAAAGAAAGTCCCAATTTCAGGCATGGATCCCACCTCCTGTTCCTATAGGAGAAAAGGTTTGGTGAGAAAGTGAGGAGTTCAGTCCTCAGCAATTGGTGGGGTCATCCATGTGAACGTGTACAAAGTAGAATAATTTCACCTGGTTTTGGAGAAAGGCATAGGTTTTAATTTAGTTTTGCCTTTGGGGGATGTTAAACATCAACTAGTTGAGTTCTATTGAACTGACAGCATTTCAAAGTAGAAAATTTTACTTTTTAAAAATTCTTCTACATAAACTTTTCACTAAATTACATTTGTCTTTTAACCTTGGACCAGTTGATATTTTGAACCGGAACCTTCTTTGTTGGGGAGGCTGTTGTGTGCACTGTAGGATGTTTTAGCAGCATCCGTGGCCAGGAACACTCCCCGGTCCGGTGGTGGCCATCAAAAATGTGTCTGGACACTGCAAGGGGCAGAACCACACCAGGTTAAAAACCATTATCTTAAACTAAATTAGTTCAAGGTCATGGAGACTGAGACAAACCAAATTGTAGCTGCATTATTAAAATCTAAATTGTATACATTATACAGTGGATGGAATGGGCTTCTACCAAATAGCGTGTAGGGATTCCTCAAACGAGGGCCATTCTGGCAAAGAGACTTCATCTCAGGCTTATCTCTAAATTGAGGGATCTGTGAGAGAAGCCCTACAGCTGACCTAAGTTAGTGGCTTACCTCTGTAAGACACAGGCAGAGACTGACAGCTCACCATCACTAAATCTGTCCCCACAGGCAAATAGTATCTTAAGAATATCACTTTATAGGCTTCAGTCAGACTACCAAAAAAGAATTATTAACCATGTGCCATGTGCCTGGCACTGGGAAAGGGACAGTTTAAGCAAAACATAGATCATACACTAAAGATTAGGGTAATAAAAGAGAATTATTTTTATCTAATTCTTCGAGAAACATCAAGGTTTTCATAAATTGAAATGGTTGTATTACTCATAAATGGCCTTAACTTTAGCTTTGGATGATGTGTAGAAATATTGTGCTGATGTGTCATAAACATGCGAAGACCCTCACCACCTTTCTCTTCAGCCTTAACCGAGAAGGCACAGCATCTCTTGGACTACTCGTCTGTAACTGACGTCTCTGGGGATCCTGAGTGCTCACTGACGTTTACAGACATTTAGATCATTTATTTAGCATCTATAAAGTATTTATTAAGCTTCTGTTGTGTACCAGGCCCTCTTCAAGGCAGTCGGGATTCTTTGGTGAAAAAAGAGAGAAAAATTCTTTCTTTCATGGAGCTTATCTGAAATGAGGCTGGTCACCAAGCAATGAAGGGAAGAGCTGCTAATCCTGGAATTCTCTTACTTTTCATGTCTGTGTTTGAGTTTTTTCAAAAGTTGATATAAAATAATCATCTTTATGTAGCTATTCACTCTTAAGCAATGTAAGAGGCAACTTTATCTATCGCTGCCCAAGTTATAACCATTTGGACAGAGCCAATTACTGCAGCACCCAACACACACCCTGCTTCATGTGGGTCCTACTTTATTAGAAGAAATTGTCAGAAAGGAAAATGCAAAGTTGTGTGATGCTAGTTATCAGATCACACATCATTTATGCTATCAATATTTGTAGGTGTTAAAAATATGATTTCCTCCAGTTGTATGGAGTACAATTTTGGATATATTTGGGGTGTTCCACAAAGCAACCCAATCACTTCTAACCTACTTGGCTCTAATAAATTTATTTATTAAGAAAATCATCAAGAATTTAATTAGTACAGCTTTTAAAAGACATTTGATTATTCTATGAATCAAACAAATCAAATATAGTCATTAAAATTCCCTCCTATGCACTTCAAATTATTTGTAGGATGTGGGAACCTGAGTCATACTTTTAACTTTATCATTGTTGTGTGATTCTGGCTAGATGTAAACATGATCATCTGCTTTCTCTAATAGAGTTCTGCTCAGTAATTCCACCAAACCCTTAGTTTGAGAGACATTAAATAGAGTAATAACTTGACAAATACATAAATGCCCTGTGCCTGGAGCATTCGTGGCCAAACAAGGTTATATAACATTGCCTGGACATAGTCTTAATATACATCATTGATTTAGCATCTATAAAGTATTTATTAAGCATCTGTTGTGTACCAGGCCCTCTTCATGGCAGTCGGGGTTCTTTGGTGAAAAAAGAGAGAAAAATTCTTTCTTTCATGGAGCTTATATTCCAGGAGGACAGATATGCAATAAACAAATAAACATATATCATGTTAGATGGTAGCAAGTAATAAGGAAATATAAGTCAGTACAGTGCCAGAGGCCAGGGAGTGCCAAGGTATGGAAGGTTGAAGACGTGACGCTGGGTGACCTGAGCAGCCTCCCCCAGCCCCAGGGGAGCCCAGGGAAGAACCGCCAGAGGATGAGTCGGGCCGGACCCCTGAGATGGCAGAGCACCGGCCTGTAGGAGAAGCCATGAGGACACTGCAGTTGAGTTCCACGGTCGTAGCTCCCATTTAAAACAAATTTTAAAGTTTTTGCTGACTAAAAAAATACAACTTCTAAAAACTCTATTTTCTACTCAATATATAGGCCACTCTATTAAAATGGTACTGGAAAAATCCCCAAACACGGATACAAAGCAGCAGTCCTTTCAGTGTAGTAACAAAGTGGACCATGAAAAGTAAACGCTTCCTTGGGGGCCTTCCAGGGCAGTCATTTGCTAAGCA
Source organism: Manis pentadactyla (assembly GCF_030020395.1). Classification (NCBI taxonomy): domain Eukaryota; kingdom Metazoa; phylum Chordata; class Mammalia; order Pholidota; family Manidae; genus Manis; species Manis pentadactyla. The sequence goes on along the minus strand of NC_080028.1, from coordinate 113,379,892 downwards.
CTCTCTCTGCACTGGGCCCTTTAATTCTCCCAGAGTAAGTCAGCGGAATGTATGGAGCTGGAGGACTACTTGGGTAACTTTTTTTGTGTTTCGGTGTTCAGATGGCACGCATAGCTCCTGACACCCGGTTAAGTACTGTACCAAATAAATGCTAGCTGTAATCATCTTTACTAGTTCATAATTAGGGCAGCAGCCATTGGTTTAAATAAGAAATCATTATGTTTTCTCAGACATCATTATGTTACAAATTTATTGATGAACATTAATCAGTCCATAAAACTTAGATATTTATTCATTCAGTCATTTGGCAATATTATTGGGCCTGGTGTTGTCTTAGTCACAGTGGAAATAAAAAATGAGCAGCCTTGATTTCACACTTACAGGGAGGGGGAAGAAATAGATCATCTGTGCAATAGGGGTTATTTTATAAATGATGCTAAGTGTGGGGAGCCGTGGGAGACCCTGGAAGGGGCACCTAACCCAGGTGTGGGGGAGCCAGAGATGGTCCCTTCTGTGGGGGAAACTCATAGGCAAGTGGGTGTTGGGTAGGTGAATGGGGGCAGCCAGGAAGGTGAAGGAGCCACACACAGGGAGCAACACTGGAGTCCAGGCACGAGAGAAACTGCAAATTCTTCTGTTTGGAGACTCAAGTGTTGGCAGCTGAGGCTGGAAATATAAGCAGGGTCCAGAATGTAATGAGGCGCGCTGGGCTGAAGCCTCTGGGCTGTATCTCAGCAATATGGGGACTCAAGGATTTTAAGCCAGAGAGTGACATGATCAAATTTGCATTTCAGAGTGGTGACTGTGATTGCAATGTGAGGTCATTTGGAAGGGGCCAGAACAACTTAACGTTTAGTGAGAGAGGAAACAGATCTCATTATGACTCTGTTATGCAGGGAATAACCAGGTTTATTTGTCACAATGCATTGTTATTTGGAGGGAGGAGGAAGGGAGAGGATCAATAATAATGGTACCAAAGTAGACATAGAAAGTCAACTCATTTCGTTTTCAAAAACAGTCCTAGGTCGGCTGATTTGTAACTGTCTCTGGGATCTCACATCTCTCAAGCTGAAAATCATTGCAGTGTTTCATCCCAGGAGCCATTAGATGAAAAGCAACATTTAAACGTGCAGTATTTCAAAATTCTTCCTCACCGTTTCCCAGGCAAACATCATTCCCTGAAAATCTGGATTTATAGAACTCACACTTAAACATGAATGATCTGCCAGGGCCATATAACTGAAATGCTAACATGGGCATATCAACAACAGAGAGGAAATGGAGGAAGTCAAAACTCAGGTTTCAGCAAATTAACGAGACCAGCAGAAAAACCTTATTCAGTCATGATTGTTCAAACGGTTTCTCAGAGGCATTCCCTTGTAGTTGGGGTTTTGAAGCTCACACACAATACACTTCTACATCCATAATTTTTGAGGTAATGCAGCTAAAATCTCTTCATTTCACCTAAATTACTTAGGCAATTACAGTTATAATTCATTTTTGCTCGAATTACTTCAAAACTGTGCCTCAAAGCTCTTTTTAAACAAATTGCCCTATGTCCCACCTTCTTCATTTTGTTCTAGAATGACTTTTCTTCTCATTTTTCTCATGATGATACTAGGCTATTGCATTAAAATAAATCATATAGGAAATATGTGAATGCATCCTTATAAAATATCGAAATGATTCAGTGTGAAAAGACTTAAAGTCAGATTTTTTTTTGAGACGTGCCTTTAACCATTTCCTTCTCCCTCACTCCATTTCAGTTCCTTCCTCTCCCCACATGAAGAAATGTTACAGTGGGTAGTTGTCCCAACATTCTTCTTTGCACTCATACACACTTTTTTACTCATTTATTTCTTGTTAGATGTAAACATAAGAGACATTATCAAGCAGCGATTAAGAGGCCAGGCTTGGAGACATATTTTTTGCCCATTGATGGCGCACCATTGTGAGCTTGCTGTGCACCTCAATTGGCTCATATATAAAATTCAGATGATAATATTATGTTCCTCACCAGGTTGTTAGAAAGAAGTAACTATTTTAATAAATTTAAAGCACTTTAAAACAGTATCTGATTGTAAACACTCAATGAATATTAGTTTTCGCTGTTATTATTCTTCTGTTTTAAAAACACACTGATAGTTTAATATATACTTATTCCTCTATGACTTGCTTTCCCAGTTAGAAGTACGTCTTGGACATTTTGCCTTGTCAGTGCATACTTACATTTTTTTAATCTCCTGTGTAGGATTCCATGTTATGAAGATACCATAGTTAATTTAACCATTCCCCTATTGATGGACATTTGTTACCCAGCTGGTGTTCTGTTTCATTACTGTGAACACTGCTTTGATGAAAATCTTTATGTATGTGAATGATTATTTTTCTAGGGTGAATACTGATTATGTGACAGTCCAGGTTAGGAGGCAATGGGTAAACTTTATTTTAATAAATACTGCCAAAATGACCTCCAGCTTATGCTTGCACATGGATCAGAATATGTATTTCACCAAATCCTTGGCATATGTTATCAATTTAAAAAAAAATAAGTGAATAATTTTTAACCCATTGTGGACTTAATCTGCATCTCCTTGTCTAATAGTAAAGTGGAGACTCTTTTACCTGAAAACTTCGTGGAGCTAGTCAAACAAACTTCTGGCAGGAATGAGCTAGGCATGTATAATACAAAAAAGAACTCCAGTATGATTTGGGGTGTGAATGAGGGGGAGAGTCTTAGAAGATAAAGTAGAATAGTCCAGCTGGGAGTGGAGAGTGAAGGTCCTTGTAGGCCACTGTGAGTGTTTGAACTTTATTTGAGCAAGAAAATGATATTATAAGAATAAGTGCTATTTGGAATGGACTTGGAATGATGGATGGAAGTTCACTAAGACGGGGATGGAAGGACATTCCAGGATGAAGGAATACAACTGAAACACAAATTATAGAAACATGAAAATACATGGTAAAATGAAAAGCATGATGTTGCTCATATATTAAAGATGAATATAAGGAAACAGTTGGATCTGCCTGTTTGAGGGAAGTGCTTCCCTTGCTATAGGACATTATTATTGTTATTTCTAGAAAATGGGGAAATACTCATCGCATAAGGAAACCCACATTCAATGGATGCATTCTGTGAGCCAGCTTTAGAGTGTGGCCTTTTACCTGGGTAATTCACCAAATCTTAAATGACATCTTTGAAGGAAATGTTATTCACCCTGTTTCACATGTATGGGAACTGAGGCTCAGGGAAATGAGGTAACTTGCCCTAAATCAATACAGGGGTCATCTTGGGGCCCAAGCTTCAAAGCCAGTTCTCCCCAGACTGGTTAAGTAAATGCTGGGTAAATACTGTGCGCCCTCCCCAGACTGGTTAAGTAAATGCTGGGTAAGTACTGTGCGCCCTGCGGGGTGCTGGGGAGAAACAGCGTAACACAGCCGCTGCCCTCAGGACCAAGTCTACCACAGCTGGGCTCTTTCTGCTCCTCACCAGATTTTAAGCAAAGGCGTGGAAAGACCAAGTGACTCAGGGGAGATTCTGGAGAAGCATTTAGGCAAGAGAGAAACTGGAGAATATTTTAAAACCCAGGCAAGAAATAAACAAAAAGAAGAGACTATTAGATGGGGTGGGAGAGGGGGAATGAATATCAGCTAGTCTGGGAGGTTAACTGGATGTGGGTTGGGAGGAGAGTTAAAGATGCCCCAGGGTTTCTAGTTTGCATGGCTGCAAGGCTAGTGACAGCAGGAACCAGGCAGGAGGGCTGAAGAGACTCTTTAAAGGTTAGAGCCAGTTAGAGAGTTTAAAGTAAGTTAAGTTTTATTTTGTGGACCTACCTGGAAAATCTTAGTGTAAGTCACTGGTGACAAACCCAAAGGGTATTTTGTGGGTGTGCTTTTAATTGGAAAAGACACTCGTGTGCAGAGCCAGAGATATGGACAGTAGATGTGCAATCTCCATTACATTTATGCTTCTCCTGGAAGACGGCATCAGCAATGTTGAGTCTCTGCAATTCAGTTAAATGTTACAGCTTTTATTATTGTTTATTATTCATGGTACACAGCAAACATAAATGTCCCTGCTGCTTTACCCTTCACAAAACATATTTGACAGCTCTGGCCCAAACAACGGCTGCCTAGATTTGGTGTATTTCTCCCTTATGTTTTGTATTAACTGCATGCGCATCTCAGATTCTAAAACAGGTTAAATAATAGAGTATATTCATTGAAGCACTTGGTTGAACTAGTTCAGGAGTTTTTGTTGACACTATGACACCTCTTAGAAAACTATGGTCTCTGTGAGGTCGCTAGAGTAAGATACTGAAAGAAAAAAGAAAAACTCTTCTTGGTTGACAGAATCCTGGTGTTATTGCAGCATAATACATGCTGTCATCTAGGAAGAGGAGCTACGATGATGTATGTTATCCTCAGTGAAATAAGAATTCCCAAAAAACCTCCTGTATACTAAACCTTTTTCTAAGTCGTGAAATCTTTCATGGAACCATAGCTTTGCCCCCATCACGGTAACAGCCCACCTGCCATAAAAACCAGTAGACACCGTTGGAAGGTGAGCTTTCTGGTGTTCCTCCTCGGGGGTCTGAACCAGTGCCAGCTATGCAACACTGGTTCATCAACATAGAAGCCCGCGCCCGAATCTGGGCACTCCTCCTAAACCAGCCCTGCCGTTTTAAGCCAGCCTCCACGTCCTTGGGATTCTGCAGCAGCAGAGCGAGATGATGCTCCAGGGCTCTAGGTCTGCCCATAGGGTCTTGGCAGAATTGCAGGGTGAGCAAAAATGATGCTGGTGCACTCAGACCTACTCTTCCAAACTTTTCTTTTAACTGTGAACCCCTTCTTTCAAACCTTTCTCATAACTCGGGTCTCTCCTTCACTCCCCTTCCTTGTGCTGCCCCTCTGGTGCTCAGCGGACCCCTCCTTCTTTGATGAAGTTGCTTCCTTCATGTCCACTGCAAATTCAAATTCCACAAGGGCTGCTGATTTTAAAAAATTAAAAATACATATTTATGGAATAAATATCATGTCCCAGGCACTACTATACACTCTTTGATCTTTGTGACATCATCCTGCATCATAGCGGGTGACCAGCTGTCTCCATTTGCCCGGGACTGAGGTCTATCCTGGGACTTGCAGCACTAAAACGGGGACTGTCTGCATCTGGGAACTGAGGCACAATGACAAGGGATGGTTTTCTAAAGTTCACATTCTTAATCAGTGATCAGTCTACTATTTGCACCTCCTGAGCCCTGGCCTTTCTACCTTGTTGCACTGGCTGTCCTAACAGTCGGTTGGATAATTTGATTAAGGAGTCCCACCAAATTTTAGTGACTAAGATATATCTACATGTTTCAGTGGAGCTATAATAGTGGTGAGTGTGGGGGAGGTCGTGCTCAGTGGGTATGTGGGTGGGGGAAGTGGATATCACATCTCCACAACCACTTCTGTATGTCCAACCTGACTCGGTTACAAAGGTTGAGAATTGGCGGTTTCAGCATTTCTGTAAGAGCCTTTGCAAGAGGCTCTGCTCCTTGGAGGTGGTGTCACTGAGTGCCACGGCTGGGGAGAGTGAGGCAGGCAAGCATGCATTTTAGAAGCTCAGACGAGTGTGATTCATGACTGGGAAGCGTTTGCCAGAATCTCGACTTCCTGGATGAAACCCACCACTCAAAAATTAACAGACAGATTTAAAGATCTCATGGTCTAGGACTATTTTCCACACAGCTTTGTTCTGTTCTCAGATGTCTAACACTCATGTTTGTACTCCTGAAGATGGTTGTGTGTGTATGTGCATGTGTGTGTGTATTTATTGTGTGTATGTGTATATGCAGTTATTGTGCATTTATACGTGTGCGTGTGTGTGTGTGTGTGTGTGTGTGTGTGTGTTATCTTCATCCCAGCAACCATCGAGAATTTGTCCCTCCTTTTGGTGCCAGAACATTAAGGGTTGGGCAGAGTTACAGAGGAGATGTAGTAGCTGCATTTGTTTCCAGTTTTAGTCCCCAGATCTGAAAGGTGGGCTGAGATCAACCAAATGTTAGATCTGTGATCTCTGGCACTGATTTTGTTTTTCTAAATCTTTCGCTCCCTTTAGTTTTTCTGACCCCTGGGCCTGCTGCAAATGCCGTCTGCACACTCCACTTTCATGGTTCATATTTATAACTGCTCTCCCTGGATAAAAATATGTGTAATTATATCCACTTTTTTTTTTCTTCCTGTTAACCTCCTTACCCTTTTGTAGTGTTGGGTTACTTGATGATTTTCCCCTCAAGTGCACTCACATTATGCGTGCTCCTATCAGGCTCATCTCCTGCTCCCTGTTTCTTTCCTTAACAAAGCATGACACCAAGGAGGGACTGAGAGGAACAGTTTTTCATGAATAAATAACAGTCTTTTGTAATTAGCATATCAATTGTATGTATGGAAATGATGCTTCTAAATTCCTTCGTGGTGATTAGAAGCAGTTGATTTATCTAAGTAGTTTTACCCATTCATTCAACAAACTCCATACACAGTTCATTTATTTAGTAAACTCTTGCTTCCCAGACAAGACAAAGGAAATCTCTACCTACTCAAAGGCAAATTCTATTTTGTTCTTGCTGTTGTCTTCAAGCACCTGAAGCCCCGCAGCAAGATTATCATAGGGGAAATGGCTCAGCAAGCAGCTCACATATGTTGGACCCTTTTTAAGTGTCAGATGCTCTTCCACATGCTCTGTATATATTAAATTTAATGCCAGCAGCGATCTTATTAAGTAAATATTCTACGATACCCATTTTACACAGAGGAAATTAAGGCTTGGAGATAATAAGCAGCTTGTCTGAGCTCACCAATCTGATAAGCAAAGAAGCTCAGATTCAAATTGTGGCAGTCCTGGCTCCTTAGCCTATTAGAAAAAACTATATACGCATATATGCAGAGGAGAGAGAGGAGGGGAGGTGGTTTATTCATTGACTGAGTATTGAGCACACAATAGACGCTGGGCATACAGATAAATAAGACTCATCCTGCCCTTGGACAGTCTAGTGACAGCAGAATGATTGTAAACTGATAAATTACAGTGCACTGAAATAGATATTAGCATTTAGCCAGGAACAAAGTACTGTGGAAGGGCATTAGCATATTTTTTCCAAGGGATAAATGTGATACTTTTTATATACTTGCCACTTTTCTTCAGCCAAAGAGAATACATTTAGAACAGGAAATTAACATATTTGTGAGAAGGAAAATATCCAAGAGTCATAGAGGTTTTTTCTGGATATGTACTGTAAGCTTGTGCAGAGATACTCCATTCGTCATTAAACACCCAATCAGTGTAGGCTTTTTTTTCTTTTAATGACCAAAAAGTGCTGACTACAGAGCTACACCAAGCAAAATTACGATTCTCTCCCCTAACCCTCTTTCCTGGAGTTACACAGTAGAGAAACCCTTAAGATGGCATTTACTATTTGGGTCAGTTGTAGTCGACAGCACTGTGTCTCCAAACACTAACGTGGACAGCAGTGGCAGACTGGCTGGCTGTGTCAGAGTTTTACAAAGTCACATATTCCTAGGTCACATTGCTGGGGATTTGCATAAGGCAAGTCTGGGGCACAGCATAGGTCTCTATATTTTTTGAAGTGTCTCTGTTGATATCTTTTTGCATCCTGGCTTACAAACGACTGGTCTAAAACACCATGAATTTGGCAAGCTGTCCATATGATAGTTACTTCCTCTTTATTACCTTGTTTAAGGTTATAGATTGGCAGGTAAGAACCTAGTGGAAACAGATTTCAGTCATTTCATCTGTTCCATTTTACTACCTGGGGAGTTAAGATAAACTTCTTTCGCTCTCCGTTACCTGTCTTACCGAGTTGTTATCAGAATTAGATATGATACATACAAATCAACTAGCCGTGCCTTGCACTTAACAGTGCTCAATAAATGTTAGAGTACACACACACACACACACACACACACATGTATGTATGGACACTCTTAAAGTAAACTAATATCAAAACACCTTAGTGGACTAAAAGCAAAACTATCATAATAACACAATGGTCAATCATTGTTACCTTTGTGGAAAAGGAGTGTGTCTGTCTTTGGCTATACTGGGCCTTTTCAAAGTTGAGAACCGTAACCTAACCCATTAAGTGCACCCTTCAACAAAGCCTCATACTGCTCCTTCATTAGCCAATGCATGCCCTTTAGAGCTTGGAGCTGACAGATCTTATCCTTGCCATTAGTTCCTATCCTTTTAACATCACCCAAGAAACAATCTTAGTGGATTTTGATGGTACTCAAAAGGTACAACTTTCCAATTGTAAAATAAATAAATTGTGGAAATGTACAGCATGGTGACTGTTGTTAATAATACTGTATTGCAGCTGAAAGTTGTTAGGAGAGTAAATTTTAAGTTTTCATCTCAAGAAAAAAAATTTAACTGTGTATGGTGACAGATGTTAACTAGACTGAAAAAAAAACCAAGGATATAACTGAGATTGTTTCTAAAGGTCTGTACAGCTACAACGTTTTTATAATGAGTTTCTGAGCTAGTTAATTGTACTAAGGGATCATAATTGAATATCCTCAATATCACTTATTCCCTGACAACATCTGTTAGCTCTTAGTCCAAAGGAATGACTGGTATCACTTAGGAGTGTATACATAAACGTGGCTCTAGAGATGCCTAGAATAGCTGAATGGTATAGCCAGTTCTTGGTTATCTGACAAAGTGTTTAAGTCATTTATCTATCAGCAAATTGGGTCAGGACTGTCTCCATGTAATCCCCACAGAGAAAGTCCTGCATAAAGACTTGGGCATGGACTACTTGGCAGCTGATTATACAAAGATAACAAGATTCCTTCCCAGGGCAGGCATTTCTTCCATCTGAGGTCTAGCCAGGGTCAAAATTTAACAACTAGTTTCTCTGTCTCAATGGAGAGAGCACATGTCATCAGCAAATTAGTGTCTGCAGTGGAATCTAAAGTTCTCTTTTGTTGGGGAGATTTCTTAATCAACTAGGAAATAATAGAAAAACAATTGAGAGATCAGAATGCAGCCATGTTTAAAAGCTGGTCCATTTACCAGCCACTGATTTGCTAAACTTCTATCAAATTAACTAACTTGAAAACATCCTAGAGTTTACTGTTGCATGAGATTGCTGATGAAACAAGTATGCATCTGGTCATTGACTGAGCTATTTTTCTCCCCAGCTTCCTGAATAAAAATATATCTTTTATATATTAACATTATAGGAGATCCGGTTCTTGTGGTTTTATATCAGTCTGATATACTATCAGCTTGTTTTAAACATTTGGAAATGGTAATGAAACGATTTGAATTCTCCTCATATTGGTTTCTATGTGTATTTTTAAATGATTTAGCAGGAGAATGACAGAAGTATTTTCAGGATGGGCATTTTATTTCATAAATAAAATGTCCATTCTTCATAGGGCATTTTAACTCATTTCAGGGAATGCTCATGTGTAGACTAGGCACAACTGTAGGGTAGGTAATGTTTATCTTTTCTCTTGCAGGACCACACTTCTCTTGGGTCTCAGTATTTCCTGGGTACCTAGTATATCCCACTACTTCTTCCCCATCCCTCACCTAAATAAAACACAACTTTTACCAGATGTCTGGAGGGAAGCCTTGTTAAATTAATCCTTACTAATGAATTCCTAAAATTGCAATAGGTACAACAAAACCCTTAAAGCAAGAGAATGAAATCTAAAAATATAGAATTTCAGGTTTTGGGTGCCGGAAGGGATTTCACTTTAAAATTGGAAGCATGGCTAGGTCTCCCCAAATCACGTAAGAGCCAAATTCTGATGCTATGTGAGGAGCTGGTGTGGCAGGTTGATAGTCAGTGTCTGCTCATACTGAGCTAGTTGTTATAGCGGCCAATTCCTGAATTGAGAGGACTTTTCTTGTATGTACAGCTTTGATAGAAATAGCTTATTTACAGATAAACTCTTACAGTTCAAAACATGTTTCAAATACTGAGCTTGAAATAAGGCATACCGTCCTTAAGAGTGAGAAATAGACTAAGCCGAAAGTACAAACAGATGGTAAACTGCCAGGCCTCTAGGAATGCCTATGACCAAGTGTTTGCACATCAATATGTTTACCCTGACTGAGGAGGTAATTTGGCCTCTTGTTATGCATTGAACGAGACCTCCACGGGAAGATGCTCTGCTTTTTTGTTCTTACCTAAAAGAGAAAGAAAGGAAGAGAGAAAACTGCCCTTAAGCTTTTAAAGAGTTGTCCAGAGGGACTAAGAGTGCCAAAGATATAACAGTAGGTTAAGGAGGCAAACGTATGCACTCGAAAGCATTCATAAAGTCGGCAAAGACACTGGGAAAAAAATAACCATCCAGAACAATCATTAAGAAAACAGTTCAGTCTGAAAATAATTTTAAAAAACCAAAGTTAAGGAGTGTTTGGAATAATACATTCTACAAACATGCTTAACATTTCTTCAAATCTCTAAGAGTTACCTCCTAGTTTCTATTATCATGTTCAATTATATAATTTGTATTGTTTTAACAAAGCGCTTTTGGAAGCAGAAGAGAAGTATGGCGCTCAGCCCAGATGCCATTACACGTGTCCCAGTGGGGAAGGCGGGGTCAGGTCTGGAGACCGGTCACCTCGGGCGAGCCAGGAAGAATCTGAGCCACTGTCTAAGGCAGAGACAGAGCATCAAGGCAGAAATTCTGGGCTCGAAGACCATGGAGTCTGCTTTTTATGAATTGCCAACTCTATGGGGGAGACCAGAGCTGGGGCGTGGGAGAGGGTGGCCCTGATGGCTCTGCGGCTGGCTGAGGCGTACCAGCCAGTACTTCTCTCTGCTCTTCATCCCTATGCTGAGAGCTTGATGGCTCCATGTGGTAGTACCACAGCCCTCCCGTGGCAACTCTAAAACTGCAGGCATCATGCCTAAACTGGGATAAAGGGCCTCCTAAGGACTGGCCTAGAATTTCTAGCTCTATTAGATGAAAGCAAACAGAACAAAAGCCAAAAAAAGAGATTAGAGACTAATCATCTGGCCTAGAAAATGGGTGAACCATTGCCATTGAAACATATAAACATGTGAGTTTTAATATTAAAAAAGAAATTTCAGAAGAGTATGAACAACCAAAACCACCCAGTTTTCATTTGAAAGGGGAATTCCATATACTAACAATTCATATGGGGGCACATTACAAAGAAAATTACAAGCACACTGAAAATAGGGTTTGTACTGTAAGTTGTCACAGTTTTCCCTTGTCCTTCATGTTCTTCCAAAGAACTTAGTAGAATATAACTGGTAGAATAAATGCTTAATAAATATTTGTTGAGTGGCCAAGTCAATGATTGAATATAATTAAAAGAATGAATCAATAAATGAGCAAGCCTATTTCCTAGGCTTCAGCCACAGAGAAAAATTCACTTGCCCAGCAGCTGCTTATAACCCTTCTCTGTCTAGCCCAGACTTGAAAGAGTGGTTACCTAAGTTGCCTACTGGGCTCACATGATCGTATTTTAAACCCTTAGTATCTGCCTGGTAGTCCAACAAATGATTGAAGGCAGTGCTCTTCCAGGCCACTGATGACTGCGTGTTTGCCAAATCAGTTTTTTTTCAGTCCACATCCACCTTTCTGAAGCAAATAATAGAATAGAACACAGTCTCTTTAGTCTCCAAATCTGGATGATAGTACTAATTATGAATCTCAAGATAACTGAAGTGTGCTTGAAATTCAACTTACTTATTTTTTTTTTTATAACACAATACGATGCCCAATTTGAGTCCCCCTTCTGCTTGGGTTGTGAAAATGTAATCTCAGCCAATCTGGGGTGGCCTCCTCTGCCACTTCAGTGCCAGCATTAGGTGTTATGGCAGTTATTAAGCCTACCCCCGTCCCCACTGGTCACATCACACAGACATTTCTTCTCTGAGCTTTATCCAGAAAGCAAATCAGAACAGCTTTTGTACTTTGATCCTATAAAACAGGGGTTGTGTTGTCTGCCCTGGAGATCAGCTGAGAGGAAAGGAGATTGTCTCCTTTTTTTTTCAGGTTTCTAGAATGTCAGATTACAATTTACTGCTCTTTTACTTCTGCCTAATCTCAAGCTAGAGAATCTTTAGAAGGTTTGGGAGAATAAGCCTCTTTGTATGATAGTACTTACAGTAAACGTAGTATCCCCAACAACTGTCTATGCAAGGATGTTCAAGACTCTTTTGAAACATACCTACCTTATAGGTATGTGTGCACATCTTATTATATCCTTAGTAAATTTCTCTGAAAGTAAAACTATTCATTGTAAAGGGTTTACCCAATGCATAACAGCAGTGCTTTCCATAAAAAATGTACTGGCTTTTATCAATTATTATCAGCATATGAGAGTCCCATTTCCCTACATCCTTGTAAACATGCCATATTTAAAAATACATATTTACCATTTTAAAATAATATTGTATCTATATTTACTAGGAGTTTAAACATCCTTTCATATGCGTATTGACAATTTATTTTGTTTTTTAAAATTATTATTTGTCTATGAGTTCACTTGCCCGTTTTGATTAGATCTTTCTTGTAAAAGTGATTCATCTGAAGATTATTAACAAATTGACTGTAGTATATTGGAAATATTTTTTTCTGGTTCGTTATTTGAACTTTCTATGGTATTCGAGATACAGAAACTTACAATTTGTAAATCTGACTTTGTAATTTTTCTTCCCTTGGTGTTTTTACTTAAGAATTCTTTTTCCATTTCAAGATAATGAATGTTCAGCTAGTTTTATTTTAGTTTTATGGCTTTATCTTTACATTTAAATTTTTAGTCAATCTGTTATATTTAGCATAGACAATGAGATTGGAGTCTACATTATTTTGTATCATTTATTTGTTCCAACATCATTAGTCATTTTCCTCTTTGAGTTAAATCCCACATTTATTAGATAATAAAGTTTTGCATATGGTGGATCTGCTCCTGGACTCTCTATGTCCTACTTTCTCTTATGATAGTAAGACATTACTTTTATCATCATAGATTCTTAACAAATTTTAATATCTGATAGGAAAAGTTCCCCTTCATTACTATTTTTTTTTCAAAATTTTGCTGGATAATGCATTTACTCTTCCAGAAGAAATTTATAAATTCCATTCCCAATCTTGGGTCTTCATTGTTTCCCACCCTTCTAACTTGGGGCCCCTTTCAATCCATTCTGCTCCCTCGCACAGCCTAACCTGCGTAGAGTTCAATTACGAATGAGATAAACACTGATGAAGATGAGAGTAGATTCCGTTGGCTGCGTCTTGTTGATAGTTCAACCTGGGATATTAATATGATGCTAATTTCAGATTCTTCCGTCAGGGAACAGAATAGGGAATCTCTCCCCTCTAAAGAACGTCTCTGTTTTTTCAGAGCGTGGAAGGGGAACACCATGAGAAAGCTGTGGAACTACTCAAGGCTGCCAAGGACAGCGTCAAGCTGGTGGTCCGATACACCCCTAAGGTCCTGGAAGAAATGGAGGCTCGATTTGAAAAGCTCCGGACGGCCCGGCGTCGGCAGCAGCAGCAGTTGCTAATTCAGCAGCAGCAACAGCAGCAGCAGCAACACACACAACAAAACCACATGTCATAGGTGAGAAGCGCGGTCCTCCAGCTGGGGAGCCCCTTACAGACAAAAAGCTCATTCCTCCAATGAGGATGAGAGCTCCTAACATACGAGGAGAGCGTTTTTCCAATGGGGGAACCCCTTACATACGCAAGGCGAGATGTACGTTCTTCCAATGGGGGAGCCCCTTTTATAGTCAAGGCGAGAAGCACATCCTTCTGATGCCCGGGTTCTTGTTTGCGGAGCTGAAGAATGAGCTTCACAAAGAGTCAAGGTAGGAGAGTGAGGTACAGGCTTTTATTTAGAAATAAAGTGAAAGGACAGAGCTCCCGGCTCACGCCAGGAGGGGACAAGAGAGTCCGTAGTGGTGCGTTGTCTAGGGGGTTTTATAGGCAGTTGAGGATTTTTCGAGAACATGAAAAAACTTAGGGGTGGGGACTTGTTAAGTGGTCCCTGAATATTAAAAATTAACTTAACTGTAAGGAATTTCCTGCCTTGATTTCTCTCTGGGACACCGGCGCCTTGGTCTGGGAGCATATCAAAAGGTTGCCTGCCCAAGCCGCCAAGGTGGGCTGAGGTATTGTCTACTTGCTAAAGAATCTTGCCCCTTGAACTTCCTGGGTGTTAAAATGCAATCTCATCTTCAAGATGGAATTCTTCCTGCTCTTTACTATGCCGTTTACAGCTGGGTCTGCATGCTGTTAGTTGCTCAGTTTGCAAAATCACCTTGTCAAATCTGAAGGAGGAAAGACAGCACATAGGCCTGGGCCTTTTAGCATGCTAAAGTGAACCTTACCCATGGTTACAAATGATTAGCATAATAAAACATGTGCTACTCTTCTTTATCTGGGGAACATTAACTGATGTCACTGAAGAATGATTCTAGAGCTCAATGTTTAACATAGAGTTTTAGTACGGGGGTTTCCTTGCATGTAGTTACATTGCTCTGACTGCAAATATCCTGCCCTGCCCCCTCCAGAGGCCCTCACTCTATTCTGACTACATCTGTGGGTCCCTGTCTCACTTCCAATGTGGGAGCCCCTTACATAAAGCAAGACGAGTAGCACTTCTTCCATACAGGGTAGTCCCTTACATATGGAAGTTGTTTTTTTAATATAGTTTCTTAGCTAGAACAACATCATTAGATTTAATAATCCCCCTACCAAAATCAAACAAATAAAAAACACTGATCTCAGAAAATGTAAGCTGGGTAGGTGCTCACTTTGTATGTCATTCAGCCATATTCCATGCAAATGTAAGATATTTTGGAAAATAATATACTTAGGGGGGGCATATACAGCTATAGGATGACTATACAAATTAGCAAAATGCAGCCTCTGTGCAAACCCTGATCCTCAGGCACATAGCTAGATGACAAGAGTGTAGGCTGGATTGCTGCCCCCACTCAGCCGCTCAGCAGGTTGCCTTTGAAGAATGTGGAAACTAAACAACCCTACTGTGCTGATCCCGGGAAGATCCCCTTTAGAATACAGCCATTCAGTTTATTAGAAAACTGCTCCCCTGAAAAGAATGAAGTCGAAGCCTGCTAGTGTGTTTGTTCTGAGATTTTGAAATTCTCTGTGGGTGTTCACTTAAAATGTGTCTGAGATGCGCCCGCCTTTTTTCTCAATTCCATTTTATGACAAAGAATGCTAAATAATGTTTTGCTATGTATTTTTAAGAAAACTCAAGAAAAAAATGTCAAGAGTAAGAATCACCATCTTTGAAGTGTGTGCTCTGTGCCAGGCCCTTCTCACATGTTATCCCTAATCCTCAGAAAAACCCTCCAATTTAAGTATCACTGAAACTCCATTTTTGAGCTGAATGATATGAAGCTGTGATAGCATCAGTGGATTCCTCACAACCACACTTAAAAGTAGCATAGAATTATGTTCCTTCTCACTCTACTAGATAGTTCATTTGCTTACATCAGATATTCTGCAGTTACCTAATTTTCCTTGCTATCCTTTAGAGGAGACAGTTAATATCATTAGGTACCTTTACACTAAGATGTCTGCAAACATGTATTTGAAATGAAGCTCAAATATTCTTGGAAAAACGACATAGGTAATGGTGTTTTTAACTCTCTGCATATCAGATTGCTATTTGCACAATCAGAGGCATTGGATATGACAGACTTTCTATTTTTTGTGACACTCAAAAAACAAGTACATGGAGAAGTAAAAAAGATTATGTTGGCATTTGTCCTCAAACAGTCGTGGGAGTTCAACAATCTATCTTTCTTTTTTAGCCTGCTAGTTTTACTGCATATACCATAGATTCGCATCTTTATCTAAAATTACCTTCCATTCTTAAAACCACATTTATTCAACAACAGATATTTATTTGGCACTGCTATGGGCCAGGCACTTGTTCAATAGGCTATGGAAACAGCACAAATAAAGTAAGGTCCTTACTCTCACGGTGATAACGTTTTTGTTGGAGAAGATAGTTACTAACAAGTAAATGAAAAATATCCTATGGAGACCAGTACTTTGCAGAGTTAGAATAGGGTGCTCTGATAGAGACTGGCTTGGTGATGACTTTCCATTAGGTGATCAGGGAAGACCCTTCTCAAGGGGGATGACATTTAAGCTGAGGACAAGAAGAAGCCGGGAAATGAGCATAAAAAGAGGAGGAAATGACCAGTGCAGTAGCTCTAAGGCAGGCATGAGCTGTTTGATGTTTGAGGAATAGAAAGGAAGCCAGGGAGGTTAAGGAATAATGAGTGAAAAGATAGTGAGGTAATTGAGGGTTTTAAAACCACCCAGGGAAGTGAGATTTCATTGCAGTGCAAGCCACTGAAGGATTTTAAGCAAGAGAGTGACAAGGAATAATTTATATGTTAAAAAAGATAACTGTGGCTGCTGTGGGGAACACAGATTATTGCAGGGAAAGAGTGAAAACAGAGTCTGATTTGGAGGCTGTTAAATAGTTGTCCAGGCAAGAGAGATGGAGGTTGGACGAGGGTGACATTGTTGAGATGGAGTGATCTGGATGCACAGGGACAAGTCGTTTTGTCTATATCCTTCTTCTAGCTTATCCATTCCAAATGGAAAGATACTCCACGTTTGCACTTTCAGAATGCTCTCAACAGTCATTTTGCCAATCATAATAATCCACTATTCTTAGGTCAAACGTTGACACTTTACACTGTTACTTTCTTTTATTCTCATAATGTAGTCTTGTACCAGTTCTCTTCACTACTAATTTACCACACTGGTCCATAGTAAAATTGTTCTGAAATGTCCCAAAAGAAACATGTTGCCATTCAGACTCCAGAATCTTACTGAAAGCTTCCAATATTACACTCATTCGGTCATCTTTGGAAGTATACAATTTGGCTGTAGATATTTGCCAGGCCACGTACAGTACTACTCAATTCCATTTCTCTGTTCCATCAGTTTTCATTAAATCTTTTCAGAACCCCTGCCGTCTCATTACCAAAGACTAACCTTTTAATAACAAGCATTTATAAACTATTTTTATTGCACAGGATATGGTAAAGTTTTGTTTAAGGAGAATTTATACTTATTTATACTTACAGCAAGGCAGCACTTACAATACACATGATCGTGTTGCTTTGAGATGAACTGTACTGACCATTTCAAGCACCAGCAAAATACAACCAAGTCATGCCATTCATGGATTTTATGGTGAATTCAGTCAAAGAGACCTACATTAGCTTTTGTTCAACTCTTAATTAATTAGATTTTTAAGGATTAAATGGGATTTGTTACACTTGCTAACTCACACCATTGTTGCTTTTGAGAAGAGATTTGAAGCAAATTTGACATACTTCCTTTGAACAGATATCTGTTCTTTTTTTTTTTTTAAGTTTGAGAACTCAAGCAAAGACCAGGTAAAGCAAAATACTTGTCAGACATTATGTTATTATTTATCACATGATAATTTCTATTCTCTAAATTAGAAATTTTTTTTTTCTGAGATGGTGTAGATTATAAAGTAACTACCAATGGTAAATGGTAAATACAAATGGAAAACAGGTGGGATGCGGGTAGTATGTGGAGAACATCTCTTATGCCTACTTTTAATTTTAAACTCTCCAGAACTAAAACTCCACTGTCTTCTTCACTCACTGACCTTCCTTTTCCTCCTGCCCTTCAGACCCCGTGTCCCTTACTGTGTCCACTACTTGACTGTTCTGTACTTTCCATTACCGCTGCCATGGCCACTGTCCTGACGATCTGATCCAGGGAACCACAGCCAGAACTGAGAGGGCCATGTCTCGGAGGATGTCTGATAAAACTGAGTCCAAGGATTCCAGAGTTACCAAGCAGAAAACTGGATGGGGGATAATAGCCATAATGCTGGATAACATTTATGAAGCAATTACAATGTGCCAAGAACTCCTCTACTTGCTTCATATATATTAAATTCCTGAATCTTCATAATAATCCTCTGAGTATTAGGTACTATTTTTCATCTCATTTTAAAGAAGGAAACTGAAGCCTATGGGATTTTTTAACATCTGTGCTGGATTTAGTGATAGGGCCTTGACCCCCACCTGGAAACACGGGGTTCACGGGCTCTACCTCCTGACCTGTGCCCCTCTGACCCTTTCCAGTGGCCCCCCACCCTTACTGTCCCCCATCCCTCCTCACAGACACATTCACGTGAGCTCTCCAGGGATTCACCCTCATGCCGCTGAGTTGGAGATACCCAGCTCACCCTCGCCACTTACCTCCAAAACACTACCCCAAGCTTCAGAGCACTTCATCATCACAGCTGAATTAGTTTCCTCTGGCTCTCCTAGCACTTACCCCACATTTAATGTCTTAAAAGAACAGACATTTATTATCTTGCATTCCTGTAAGACAGAAGTCCAACGCCATCTCCCTGGGCCTTAGGAGGCTCCAGGGGAACATTCATTTTCTTGCCTTCTCCAGCTTCTGGGGCTGCCCGCGTTGCCTGCTTCACAGCCCCACTCTCCTTCCTCAGCCAGGAGTGGCTGTCGGGCCCTCGTGCGGCAGGGCTGTGACCTCTCCCACCATCTCATCCCCATGCTGGGCTCTTCGCCCTCCCTCTTCCCCTTTTAATTCCGCTGGGCCCACCAGGACAATCCAGGATAATCTCCCTGTTTTGGCCTCAGCTGATGAGCAACCTTACTTCCATCTACAACTTTAATTTCCCTTTGCCAGGGAATCTAAATATTCACCGGTTCTGGGGCGTAGGACATGGACGTATCTGTGGTCCATTATTCTGCCTACCTCAAAGACTCATTTAAAAGTTGACAGAGCAGTTTTATTGTTCAATAAAATTTACACTGATATGGAAGAAGCTTTTATTTAAGAGATCTCTAAACTCTTGAATTGTAAATCATGCGAATGAGGGAAGTAGTAAGAACATTCGGTGCAGATGGCCTCTCCCAGCAGGCATTCCCGTGACCCACATTTCAGACGCCCGGTGCTCTCTCAGCTGCTGGTTTATCACCCTTCCGGATAGATGAAGAGGTCTAAGACCCACTAAATTCACCTGTTGAGTCCCATTCCTTTGGGACATGTAACGCTATAATACATTAATGCATTAAAAACTCAATCTCTAGGGCTTTGTCACTTGATGCTAAGGGACCTGTAGGAAGTTATTCAGTATGGGACTGAGTTAAATGGGCTGCTATGGAGATTAAATAAGAAAAAAGTATGTGAAACTTACCAAAATATGTGGTAATTAGTGAGCACTCAATAGCAATAGTAGGACTGGTGGTCACGTAGTAGTTAAAATGTCAGTGGTAGATAACGCTTTTCTGTAGTATGTTGTTAGGGGAAGGAGCACAAGTGGCCTTGGGCTCAGCTTTCAGTTCCTCTCTGTCTTAGAGGGCCGCAGGGCTTTGGGGTGCATCTCTGAAGGGCCTGACAGCTGGACAGTGTTGCTGCCAAACAGGCAGATTGCAAGCCCCCCCCTTCTTACAGGTCAACCAGAACAATTCGTTAAAATCTGTTTTGTATATATCATCTGCATTTGCTGAAATACAAACGTCTGCAGCTTTAAAAACAAAGATGCAAAACCATTGTTCTCTCTGAAAGAAATGACTCCATAATGGTGACAGAGGGCAGTTCTCGGATAAGGGAGGCTGCTCCCCCAAATCAGACCTCGTGGACAGTGGCCTCCTGTGTTCTACCTGGTGTCAGGCTGACCTTGGAGCAGCAGAAATAGGCCTCGCATCTGCTTCAGAGAAGGGTTGCTGGTGCTTGCAGCCCATGACAGAGAGTTTTTGCTGGCTTGTACCTCAACAAGAGCACTACAGTCACCCTCAGAGCCATACTAGAAATATTACCTGTTCTTTGCTGTCATGAAGAAAAATAGAGTCATCTGGAATTGGGAGAAAGAAATGTTTTACGTTTGAAATGTTTCCAAATGGGTGTTCTTTATTTCATTTGCAGGAATGACTGTGTCTTTTCCATCCTCATTTGATAATTACTTCCTTTGCAAACATCTTCATTTTTCATACGTGGAAGATTGTGCATGAATGATAGCGCCCAAAATAGCCCTTTTGCTGTTCGCACATAGCACGTGCTCTTTCAGTATTTTTAGCATATTGTCGTTGACACATGAATACTAATCGCTGATTTCTCTCCACTCTTCTCTCCTTTTCAGGTCCTTGAAGAAAAGCAACTGGATCAAACACCGGATAGTCACGAGTTTGAAACCATGCTTCAGAACCCCAGCACATAGTAAAAGGGAAAAACAACACCGATAATTATACCTGTCAAGAATCTGTGAACACATGGTGTGTATATTCTTTACCGAGGCAACTCGACTCTTTCTCACTCTGGGGCTGAGTCCCCACAGCTCATGTGCTCTTCATACACACAGACCCTCCACCCCGCTCTGGGAGTTCTCCGGGAGTAAAGGGAGAAGGTTTCCAGGCTGCAGACTGAAACAGTGGAAGAAGAATGAAGTCCATGACTTTCAGATAGATCATCAGGGCCAAGATTAAGAGAATCTCTGGTCTACCACTTCTTCAGAGGTTAACAAATCCCTCATTAGGCTGTAGTTCAAATGGCACCCATTCAAGGTTGTGGCCATTAAGAAGCAACCGACGTGTTGCCCCTCCCCCTAGCCTGTTCCACACCCACATTGCTAAATTGTCTGACAGAATCCTAGTTCACTGCAAATCCAACCTCTATTCCCCTCTTGAAAATGGCAAGTTATCCTGTATTTATCCTCTATTCAGGTTCTAGAAGCAGTTGGCCTTTTTTTTTCCATTTCCATGAATTTTATTATGCATTAACAGAGTGGGGCAATTTTAGTTCGCTAGAAGCAAGGATAGAGAATTCCAGTACTGTAATTTTTAAATTTAAGTATTGCTTATATCTATCATTATTAATTTGAACATAATATAATGTGTATTTATTCTGCAAAATGTATATTATCAGAGTGTATCTGTTACAAACTTTGGTCTCTTACCAAGTGTTATAAATCTGGTAAGAGAACACTAGCAAAGGACCTAGCTTCATATGATATTTATATATAACCCTGCTCTTGATATGTTTTAGTTAAGTTTTATATTTTTGATTGATGAATTCTGGGGAAATCTAAACTCTTTCTACCTACCCCAGTGTGCTGCCATGGAGGTCTATTTGATATTTTAAATCTTAGGACTTTATAAAACTAAACTATATATCCATATATGCACAAATTTATATGTCATATACAGTTTAGATCAGTTTCCTCAAATATAAATGGGATATTTTTGGCAGCCTAAGATCAAAAGTGTTATTCCTCTTAATATTAGGCATATGTAAACCAGTGATATTGAAAATGGGAATGAAAAGATGTTGTTTTTCCTAGAGGGGAAAGATACCTACTTCATTACACATAAGTAAATAGGCAATGAGATACCATCTTTCAGAAAGTAGCAGTGGAGAATGGTCTGTTGGAGCCACTTACAAAAATCATAACTTTTGGCTATGGTAAATCTAGGCACATAAGTCTAATTTTATTCTCTGAAATGAGTAGGAAGCAATAATTATTTGGACACTTAAATACCTTAAGCACACAAATGTACCTGGAAAAAGAATAAATGTTCAGTTGAAACGTTCTAGAGAGATCATTAAAACAGAGGCAGATATTTGAATTTCTCTTTTCTCAAATACGGAAATTGATTCCCCAAGATAAATAAATTTCACATTGCAAATAGTCCCCTAAATTAGAAATTTATGAAGCTCCATTTCAGAACTGCTTTCTTGATAACAAAATAAAACCAATCAAACTACCCAGAGCATTTTTATTTTGCCCTGTCAGGTGGTATTATTGTCAATACCAAGTTCTGCCTACTTTTCATAGTCTGTCACCCAACAGAGGACAAACAAGGAAACTGGGAGGTGCCCAACCTTCACAGTGTCCCGCTGTGTTAACAGATTCTCATCCTTGAAAACATATCATTTTTTACTAGAGAATGGGAGGGTGGGGGTGGGGCGGGCGGGCGGTGGGAGGGGAGGGCTAGGGTGAGGACCCTGAATGTTATGTAAAATAGGTTTACATGAGAGTCAAACATGACTAAAGGGAATGAATGGATATTACATGATACTAAGTTTGAAAGCGGTAGTTCTCATTTTTGTAAGAAAAATTTAATGAAACATATATTTTAGTTATCATTTAAAAAAGAAATACTAAAACAATTCAGTGATGCCACAGATTCTCATTAAAGGAAATCATTGCACACTTGTAATGAGAAAATGGTCATTTCAACACATTTCAAGACATTGTATAAATTTGGAGCTTAAAGTGAGTATGTTTTCATTTAGCCATACATGTTGGGTCAATATTAAATGTATCCTATAGTTTCACATCAATATAAATATTGTCATTGTGTTACAGAAGCAGTTATGAAATGAGCAGATACCTTACATTTGCGTTTTCTGGATATCTTTGCATTTTATGCTTCCTTTACATAATGCTAAGTGTTAATAAATGTATGCCAAGTCCTTTGCCAAAGTGAAGGGGCGTGCTATCACAACTTAGGCATCTAGGACCGACCTGTGGCAGTGGTTCTGCATACTAATAACCAATCCAGTGGCCAGTTTTCTTCAGTAAAATCTATTTGTTAAATGTAAGCCTTCTCCAAAAGTTTTCATCAGAAGTAGGCATCGCGAAGACAGTGGGGTCCCTGGGTGGCTCTCTAAGGTTCACTGAAGCCAGAGGGAAAGGGGAGGAAAATTAGCACAAGTTATACTACTGCTGCCTATTATTCATAATCACATTAGAGCCACTGATGTGTTCAAAATCATATTAAGATAAAGACATATCAGGTTGCTCTTATATGAAGCTCAGTCTTGACTGTCAGAGACAAATTGGATATTAAAAGATAGGGGAAAAGTATGTTGTGACTATTCGTCAGTGATCCTGGTGAATTTTAGATCCTTCCCTTGGTCAGGTTAGGGGCCAGATTTTTCTAAAGTCTTTCCTGCTGATTTTGAAGGCAAATACTTGGAACATAAATAGCTCAGTGAAAGAATACTGAAAGGCACGTTTCCATTTTGATTCTGTTGCCATTTGAAATAGAACATCCGCAGGGAGATGAGTTTAAATTACAATTGACTTTGGAACGACTGACAGACTTTTGTGCTTCCTCCATTATGTAATCAATAGGGAATTCCCTAGTTCCGTGGACCACCACTGTCTTTTAAGACAATGCTAAGATCTAAATGCAAAATCTCGCATTCAGGGGCTTTTGAAAAATTCAAGGCTGTCTCTGAAGAACCTGGCTAGAAATGGATGATACCGGTTTACAAATGCAGTTTTCCATTGTGACCAATCAAACTGATCACAGTTCATTTTACTCAGCTGTGCCAGTAGGACTCCAAGATGTTGGAATATTTTGTCTACATTCTTTTAAACATCTGTGGATGTTTTTGGATGTTTGAATAATGCCCAAAATTCTCACTTTTTAGCTAGTTTGTGTTTCTCATGCAGACATAGCTTGTTAGGAAGACCAGCTTTTGGTAGCTTCATGAAGTAATAATCAATGCTCCGGAGATGCAGGGAGGCCAACAGAGGCAGTGTCTCCCCAAATATGGGCTATTCCTGCCTATCATGTCCATCTCTATAAGCTCCATGAGAGAAAGGGTGGTGGCCCCTTGCAGACTGCTGTAACCCTGGCCTTTAGCATAATGCCTGGCCCAATACTCACTTTGGAGCTCAATATTTGTTGAATGAAAGAATGATTAAATAGGTGTTTAGGCAAATAAGTGAATTTTGCCTTCCGAAATTCTGAAACATTTCACTGAGGTATATTATATTAATTGGCACCATAATTTCTGAATTTCATAGTTAGAACCAGAATTGACTCTTCGTAAATACATTTAAGATATATTAATTCAGAATCAATTACTTCAAAGGCTTAAAGGGTTTGAGGACATTTAGATAAGGGATAATGTTTGGGGATTCAGAGTTGTTACAATGAATAGAACTCTCCCTTTCTAGTTTTTAATGAAAGCTTCTTGAGTTACTGACAGGGATGATCCAAACATGGAACTCCATTTATCAATTTTATGAAATATTCTGGTTTTGTTGTTTATAAAAGAAGAAATACCACATCATCAAGAATATTATTAATACCTCTTTGATATTTATTAACAACTTTTTTTCCTAAGGAGTTCATAGTAATTGGAGGCACCATCTCTAAATATTCTGCTTTCAAAAGATCACTTCTCCTTTCATAGTTGATTCTGAGAATGCACCTGAACTAAAGATTAATCATATAGTTCTTAAGAATTTTCTATGCACTTATTCATTTAACAAATATTTATCATGCACCTAGTATGTGCTAAATTCTGGAAATACAATGGAAATAAAACCAGCATAGTGTCCTCGTGGAGCTTACTGTGAGGAACTCAACACTAATAACTAGGTAATAACTAGAGTTTTCTGTCTATTGGGTCCCTCTTCACAGCTGGTAAAAGAAATAAAATCCCTAACCCCACAGAAATCATGCAAGACTCCGTGCATATGTTTATGTGAGCTTGCTTTTCTAAACACACCACTCAAAAACCCAGTGAGGTATATAACTAATAATTTATTCATAACTAATACTTATTTAGTTCTTACTAGTTTCCCCTATGGTCAGTACTTTCGTAGACGATCTCATTGTATCCCTTCAACAAATCTAGTAGGTTCCATTTTTTAGACAAAAGAAAAGCATAGATGTGTGACTTGTCCAAGGTCACACAGTTAGCAGACGAAAATTGGGACTCAAACCCACACAGTGTAACACAAGAGCTGGTGTGTCTAACCTTTATCTTTTCTTGGGGGATACCAATCCATTAAAATAAATGAGTCATTAAAATAAATGAGTCATTGTATATAATAGTATTTGAAATTGTAAAGTAGTAAACAAAAAGATACTAGTAACATAGTATGGTCGACAAACTATCAATTGCAGAAATGGAGTAAGAAGTCAATCTTATGTTCCAGTTTACTCTCATGAAGAATATTTCAAGCCAAGGACATGGATAAAAAAGTATGGATACAGAAAATTTCTGACATGTAATAAATATTTCAATGACGTTTCAGAATTATTGTTAGCCACTGTGTCTATTTGGTGCTACCAAAAAAAAACAAAAAACCTCAGAGAAACAAAATCCCTTGCTTTAAGGGCTTATAATAAATACACAGTGTGGAGAGGAACCAAGGATAGTGACATTTGTGGGGAAAGATTGGGCAAGAGTATTATTTTCTCACCTTTGTATGTGATTGTGTCATTCCAATTGTTTTCATTATTTTTTTCTGAAGGAACTGCAAAATTGTGCACTGGTTCAACCTGACCAAAGTGGTATTATGCTGCTGGGAAGTAAAAGTATTAGACACCAGTCTGGAAGCATTGTATTCATTATCAAATGTATTCTATCTTGCGCCCCAAGTTGATCACTACCTATCCCTGGAAACCATCCCAAACTTTCCTTCCCCTGAGCTTTTGATCATTTCTGAAATGCCTCTTTCCCTCTCCTGTCCTCAAACTTTGAAGGCACGTATCAATTGGTGCCTCTCCCAAGAGCCTCTTTCTAATTTTTGCAAGCCTGTGTTCTCTGCTGGGTCATCACACTGCGCTGTGATATTTGTACCCCTCTTTAGTCTCTTTCGTTAGCTTTCCTTATAGTACACCCATCTGTATCTTTATCATTTAATTTTCCCCTGAAGTGAGTAATTACATGTGAAATGAGTGCTTAGTATGTTGTAAAGAATTACCTTTAACTCATCAACTTCACAGAAAGCCTTCTGGATTATCTTGGAGACTAGCTCAGTTCTCTATAGCTCATCCATGAAGTTCACATGAATTGAGAACTCCACACCAGGAACTTTAAAGAGAAAAAAGAGCCTTAATTATCCCTTTTATTTAAAAAAAAAAGAAAGAATGTAAAGATAAGAGTGATAATCCTTATTGCTTATTTCCTAGTTTTTCCTGATCTAATTTTTGTTCTCAGGATGAACATGGAGGTCGATGTAAATATTTTATATGACCACCACCACCACTTCTACACACATACACAGCGGCTTTATGGCTGATTTATCCCCATATATTTGGTTCCTTATTCCATGGGAGATATGGTCAAAGTAAAGTTGGGTTAAAGTCAGCAACCAAACAAGAAAGATGGGCCCCATAATGCTACTACTGACAGGCCCCCAGTCCTGTATTAGCGTTCCTGCCTATCGCTGCTGCCCATCAGAACACAGACTTGTCTACTCTTTCCTAGTCCTTCCCCACCCCAAGCTTGCAGCCCTTACATCCAGAATGGGGGATTGGGAGATGAATTACTATTGTCTCAACTGCTTTAGCTTACATAGGAAAATAAAAGTTAATAGAAATGAAAGCATTTCCCCAGCCATAGCCACACATTGTATTTTCTTTTGTATGGCCAACACAGTTTTATCTGAGTATGATGTTTATAGACCAAACATGTTCAACTTCTAATTTAAACATGATAGTAATTTAGTTCTGTCCACCCCCACCCCCAGGATAGAAAACAAAATATCTTAAAGGAAAATTCCCACAAAGACCTGCACCTGTTTTTTTCATCCTTTAAGTTAGAATGATTGCAAAAAGGGCTTCAAGAAATAGCCTACATGAATGAACACAACATAATTTCAAAGAGTAATTGCTACCTGTCCAACACATCTCACTGTCTGTGGGCTTTTGTTCATTAACTTCATTGTTGTATGTGAAAGGACAGTAGGAGTGAAAGGCTGACTAGCTGCTGCAGAAGGAGACCCACAGAGGGGTCTATACATGAATTCTTTGTAGCACAACCTTCCAGCATCTGGTCCTCAGCTTTGCTAATCAGGTTCACTTGTTTTTCTGGGAGACCCACGAACAGTCTCAGACTATTCTGCATGGTTGCTGCTTGGTTTCCCAGCTGCTGATGTACAATGAACAGCTAATAGGATGATGGACTAGGGTCTCCAGAGACAAGGTCCAGCAGGATATACAGACAGACACATAGGAAGAGATTAATTATAGGGCTTAATTTATGGGACTATGGAGGCTAAGTCCCACATCTGCCATCTGCAAACTGAAGAACCAGGAAAGTCAGTGGTATAACTCAATGTGAATCTGAAGGCCTTGAGACCTCCTGAGAACCAGTGCACCTATGTCAGAGAACAGGAGATGAATGTCTCAGCTCAGGAAAGAGGCAAATTCATCCTTCCTCTGCCTTTGTCTTTTATACAGGCCCTTAATAGATTAGATGATGCCCATTTGCATTAGTGAGAGTGGTCTTCTTTACCCCGTCTACTAAATGCTAACCCTTTCAGAAACACCCTCACAGACACTCAGAAATAATGTTTAACCAACTATCTGGGCTTCTCTTAGCTCTGTCAGTTGCCATAAGAAATTATCCATCACAGATAGTGCCAACATTTTCCTCCTTAACAGTATGCAATCTATTGAGACAGATTGATAAAATGTTGGGAGGAATTTCTTTACATTGGCCAGGATTATGACTAAGGCCCAAGGCTAACATCAGAATTTACTGTATATTCCCATAATCTAAAGAAAGCCTTGGACTTTGTAAGAGGTAGTAAAATTGGCCCCTCTCACTACAACCAACACCCCCCCCACACACACACACACACAACCAAACATCACAACAGCAGAAAGAGACAGAGTGAAAAGAGAGGGGGAGAGATAAATATAGGAAAAGGTCTAACTCCAGGGGGAAAAGATTTTCCCACCCTGGAGCAAAATAACCTTTGAAACTGAAACCAGTCAAAGGGAGGAATATAGTGGGAGAAATCCATTTATTGCTTCTGCTCACCAATGTCTCCCTTGACCTGGCTGCAAAAAAAGGGGCCCCACCCAACCTGTCTGGTACAGATATGCCCTCATTTCCACTTGTAATTACCTATTGATTTGGAGATAGACTACTCTCTACCTCTTGGAAACAACTATTGATATGGAGATACAGTAAGGCTAGGTGAGAAATTATAGAAATATTGTAATTTTAACCACAGCCCACCTCTCCAGAAATCTTCTCTCACAATCTAAACAATCAGTATCTTCCACAATGGCCCCTATGCAAGAAAACTGGAGCATTCTAAGCAGACTAATAACATACAATAACAAGAACAATAAAACCATGATAATCCTCAAGCCAGAGGATTCAGCTGAATTCAAAGTCTGATGCAGATTTAGTCCACAGCTCACCCATTCCATGGGCAGTCAGTAGCTGGACAGGTAGGAAGTTCAGGGCAATAGAACCACATGGCAGCTACAGCCAGGGGGAAGGTCCACACCACAGGGACTGTAGGAGAAAATAACCTTTAAGGGCGGTAAGATATATGTCTTAATGGCACCAGCATAAGCATATCTTGTCCATCAGGTAGTATGCATGCAAAACAGTGGTCCTGTGATAAGGACTACTGTGGGATAGCAGGAGTGGGATCTCCTCCGGGTCTAGTACACCAGACTTTCACGCCCCTCCCTGTGGGAGTTACAGATGGGTCAACATATAGGTCTATGGCAGATACATTCACTGGCCGTAAGATGAAACAAAACTCCCCTGTAAGATGCTCTTACCTACCGGACATTTGGGGTACACCCATGAACTTTGAGGGCCATTCTACTGTTACTCCAGGAACACACACAAAGGCCCCATCCATAATCATCTTTGGTTGCATGAACATCTAGCTCACGGGGCCTTGATGGGTCCATTACACTCCAGGCCTGTACAGCCTTGACTGCTCCCTTAGCAGCAGTAAAAGCAGCTGCACATGTCTCATCCCAGTCCCGCCCGATGCCCTTTCAAACTAAGTGGTATAAGGGCTTCAGAATTTGTGCCAAGTGTGTGATAAACACTCTCCAGCAGTCCAAAAGACCCAAAAACTCTTGTAAGACTGCCATAGTGGTAGGAGAAGGGAAAGTCTGGACTTGCTTATGACTGCTTCTGGAATAACTTTAGTTTTACCTGACCAGACAACCCCCAAGAACTTTACAGACAAACCAGGTTCCTGAACCTTGGTGCTGTTCACAACCAATCCTTTCTCCTATAGATGTTGCAACAGTCTAGGACCTTCCCCTTCTAAATGTGAAAGAGAATCAGATGTGAGCATAGTATCATCAAGGTAGCGATACAGCCTTTTGTGTGGTTTCTCCCACGTGGCCAAGTCCTGGGCTACAAGTCTGTGACAAATGATGGGAGTGTGGAGATTTCACTGTGGAAGGACAGTGAATGTCCACTACCAGCCTTCCCATGTGAAGGCAAACTGTTCCTGACTTTCCTGTGCTATGTCAATAGAGAAGAAAGTATTAGCAAGATCCACAACATAATGATACATCCCTAGCTCATGACTGAATGCATCCATAAGGGCTGCTACAGACGGCAGAGCAGCATGCAAAGAGGGTGTGGCTTTATTCCATTCCTGTAATCCATGGTCATACCCCAGGAGCAGTCTGGCTTTTTCACTGACCACATTGGGGAATTAAAAGGAGTATGAGTGAGCTTTATGATGTCCTCCTTCTCCAACTCTAACAGAGTTTCTCCAATTTCCTTGTGTCCCCCAGACAATTTATACTGCTAACTATTTGTCACCCGCTGAGGTACGGGCAGAGCTACAGGTGGATGCTAAGCATGTTGCCTCAGAACTGCCTTTACCACACATACCCACAGTCTGAACTCATCTGCAGTGGTCTGTAACCACCACATGAGAGAAATGTACACAGTATACTCCTTTGGGGGTAAACGCCCTATCCCCAATTGGATTTGGGCTTTCTACACTCTAATTGCCTTACTCCCATAGCCATCTATCACCGCAAGGGTTCCAGGGAAACAGTGTTGCCATAAACCAAAGAACATTCAGTTCCCCTGTCCACCAGGGCCAGGACAAGTTGTAAATTCACAGGGAACCAATGAATTGTGATAATTCTACATGTAGCCTTCTGTTCCTACCATGTCCCCCAAGGTGGGGGCCTTGATCCCTTCTCAGTCAAACCACAATGTCCAATCATCCTCCTGTGGGGGTGAAGGCTCAGGCAGAGCCTGAGTACTGTACCCCAGGAAGTCTTGCAGGGACACAGGCCACACATGGGGCTTTGTCTCCAACTTCCGTGCCCTGGACCTCAGTGGCTGGAACTGCTGCTCTGGCTTTAATTGGTGTCACAACTGTAATAAGATCCTATTGGGCTGCCCATCAAGGTTTTCTTTCTCTTACCTGGCCTTTATCAAATCAACCCATGTCTGGGTCTTCAAGACCTTAATGGGGCCCTTTGCACCTCTCCTTTCAGTTGTAGCCCATAATTCCTTCCATGCTCTTACTGTTTCAATCTCCCCCAGATCTGCTAAAGTATAGGTAGCCTCACTTATGGGTTGCTCTATGTGGGGCAAGAATAGTCACTAGGGACCCAAAGAGAGATGGGGGAGCTGTATGCAGCACTTGATTTCACATTCCTATGGTGAACACCTACTCATCAGGGCCCTGGAGGTCCATATTATAGATGAGTAAAGACTTGACAGATGCCACAGCAATCAAATTTGGGAAATTTTTTTGATAGAGACACATCACTTTTCCAATCAACACAGTAGAATAATCCTGTTGCTATTAAAATGTATTTCAGAGATATGTTGGAAGTTGAGATTTGTGCTGTTCATGCCCAACTCCCGTAACACCTGCTGGAGCTGTGCATACACTTTCCAGCTAGTGGGTAAGTACAGTAAATCACCCTGATTAGGCCAAACTTCCCTGATGGCTGCTTTTGGCTAATCCAGAAGCACCTGATTCCCTGAAGTGTGATGAGCACTTTGCAGCCACTGACAGAGGGGAGGAGTCATCAGGAAAGCCTGTCTACCCATTTTAGAACCCGACATAACAATGTTTTCCACCCCCATATCCCAGAGATGCAAAAGCCATGTAGACAGAGGTTCCGATGACTTCTGCAAAAACCGGATGTTCATGTCCACCAGCTCATCCTGGGTATAGAGGTGAAGCATGGGGTGCTCCACACATGGGGAGGGGGAAGATCTTCCCTGTGAGGAGCCCACGGTTGTCATGTTTTTAACTGGGCAGGCCTTTCATACAGGAGATGCTCGTGCCTCGGTCTGTGGCATCAGCGACAGATCAGTCCTCAGCCCCACCCCCTCATCTTCTGCCAACATCTCCTGTACCATCTCTGGGGCTGAAGGCACCGCTCTTTCCTCCCCCTCCCCCATGGCCTCCTGCAACGTGGATTCTGCAGCTGCTTCTTCCGTTGCTGCTAATGTATCTTTCAGGAGTGCGACATGTTTTCTCAATAACTGTCTCTGTTTCTTAAGGGTATCCCGGAGGTCATCAACCTCCCAGCTCCTCGAAGCAATGATGGAGTGTGTTTCTCTCCTGCCAACGTCTTTCTCATTCTCTTCTCAATAACTCTTTCCACTTTCTCAAGAAACAGACATCCCACAACCCTGCTGTGCATGGACACTCAGGGCCTCTAAACAGTCTTCTATTACACAGAGGGCTAATTCTGCAGCTTCCGGTGTCTCTACCCTTCCCAGTTCTAGGGAAAGCCCCACCCATCTAGAAGATGCTTTACCCTAAACCAATTCCCGACTAGGGGCCGTACAATTGCAAATCCCACTGATAGGGTGCTCTGGCTGAAGCCGCACCCTCTACTGCTGCAGCCATTAGGGCCTCCCCACCACCCACGGTGGGGGAGTTAGGCAGGAAAACAGATATGATATGGGTGGGGTGGAATGAAAATACGGCCAGCAAACCCACTAGAAGAGACTCAAAGAGTTAACTAGTTAAAAATAAAAAGCTCAAAGGCCAGGAGCAACTTGGCCTAAAAGTTAGAATACTCCCCAGTTAAAGAAAAGTATCTCAGTAAAGCCTATGTTTTCACTGTGTCAATTAGAATATACCATTGTAAGATTTACTTTAACACCTGCTAAAAGGCCCAGCTTATTCAGGAAGAATTCTATCTTAAAGCTAAGATAGCATTTTAATCAGACAGTGGCTCAGCCCACATTGGAGGCAAGACAAACAGTCTTAATTAATATGCTTCTAGACAGAAGCTGATGTCTTAGAAAGGAATCAAAGCAATATATTTGTGTTA
The DNA here is from genome assembly GCF_030020395.1 of Manis pentadactyla. Taxonomy (NCBI): domain Eukaryota; kingdom Metazoa; phylum Chordata; class Mammalia; order Pholidota; family Manidae; genus Manis; species Manis pentadactyla. The sequence continues at coordinate 113,347,748 of NC_080028.1, read as the reverse complement.
CGTTAAAAAAAAAAAAACTTAATGTCTTATCAAAAATGAACATTCTGGGACAGTTTGGCCAGTCTGCCCCTGGCCTTTGTCGTTTTTCTGAAAATCTTCAACTTCCTATAAAACCCCAGACCCTAAACCTTTCAGGGCGCTCCTCTCTCTGAGGTCACCTGTACTTTCTAAGTGCGTTGACTTTCTCTCTTTCAATAAAACTTAAACCTTTCAAGGCACCTTTCCTACCTGAGGTCGCTGCATTTTTTCTCTCTTTAAGTAACTTTAGATAAAACTTTTACTCTGCTTCGTTACTGTGTCTCTGCCCTTCAATTCTTTGTTGTGTTGGGGACAAGAACCAAGGAAAATACACAATGCTTCCCCAGCAAGGGTTCCGGGCATCTCCCCACCATCTCTAGGCACACCCATGTAGACAGATTTCAGGTTCAGAGGTCCTGCTGCCTACTACCAGATAAAACTCCAGGGAGGAAAATATTTTCCCATACTGGGGCAAAATACCTTGAAACTGAAATCAGTTAAAGGGAGAAATAAAGTGGGAGAAACCCGTTTGTTGCTTTCAAGCAGTCCACTACTGTTCACCTGTGTATCTCACCACCCAGCCATAAAAAAGGGACTCCACTAAAGTTCTCCAGTCCAGATATACTCTCACTCCCCCCCACCCTTTAACCACCTATTGCTATGGAGATGGGCTTCTTCTCTCCACCCTTGGAAACACCTATTAATATTAATATGGAGATGCACAAGGCCAGGTGAGAGATTCTGGAAAATTGCAATTTTACCCACAGGTGGCTATAAGAAAACATTACTAGTAACTCACTCCCAAGCTTAATGATTGCTGAGCTGCAGGAATCTATCATTCCCCAATGCTTCTGTAGCCAAGTTCCGTAAGACGGTTCTGAGGAAAGCTTTAAGATGTGTCCCTTGAAGTGTGGGGGCAGACAAGAACATCCTACAGGGTCTGTGCCAGCAGGGCTTGAAGGGAATGTGCTGCCTGGAAAAACTACGGGGACAGATGCCTCATTCCAATTCTCTGTGGCCCTCAGAGTTCACAGAAGCAGACAGCAGCAGTGCTGTTGGGCCTGTGTGATGAAGTACAGAACTTAGAAGAGGGCTTGGCTAAGCTGGGATGTTACATCAATGTCAGGTTGCTATACAGTTCCTAAATGCTTATTCTTACTTATTTTACCTCTGACCAGTAGTAAATCATTCATGAAGAAGAGTCTATGGACCACACTTTGAACATAAAGTGGAACAGGTTTTGTCACCCCAAAATAGGCCACTTCGACATCAGGATTGTTTTCACCTTAAGGCAATGAAGACCCTGAAGACTCGAGAAAAAGATTTACTTCTCCTTAACTACCTAAAAATATTTAGGTGGGAGCCTGATGGGAAAGAAAGAGATCATTAGAGATAACTTTTTATCTGAAAGACCCATCTGTATGGCAGGGCAAACATCTGATCACCAAACATCTGGTCTTATTATCCTTTGAATTGCCCTCCTCCTCTTTGAAGCCCCCGGCTCCAATCCAACTCCATTGCTGAGGATGCTTAGCTTTAATCACTGGACTTGCCCTGGAGTCTCATATCTTTGGGGCTCCCCTAAGTACAATATTGCATATATTTTTTTCTCCTGTTAATCTGCTTTATGTCAATTTAATCATTAGACAACCCAAAGAACCTAGAAGGAAAGAAGGGAAAAAATTTCCATCCCTACGGACAACACAGCTAATGTACAAACTTTGGATAAAATATAAAAATTGCAGTTTTAAATAAAACCAGGTTTAATTTAAATGAACACAAGCCACCAGGAAGTTACGGACTCTCTGTGATGTTGACAAAAAGGATGCAATGGGGGAATTCAATGAAGTGTCACTGAAAAACAAATGATCTAAAGCAAAAACAAATGTATACCACAAGGTATAGAGATTCTTCAATAAGTCCATTAACATATAACAATTCTCATACATTCTAATTTTAAACATATTTTATTCCCTTGTGAGTTGCTCACAGTTGAATGAAGTCCAGTCATAGCAATGGAACCCCTTCAAAATGTAACCAGTCAGGGTAACAGCCCTGTGTGTATGATACTGTTATTTATAATAAGAAATATTTGGTCTTTCACCTGGCACCTAACGCAAAACTCTTAAAACCCTTGGAATTTTCTATGATGAGAGCAATAAAAGTATCTTTTCTTATGTTAATGAAGTGGCTTTTGGACAGCCTTGAAGTCCCTTAAGGAAGGCACTGGTTGCAAGGGGAACTGACCATGTGGTTAGAGAGTCTGAACTTGAGTCCCACCTCTACATCTTAAAGGAAGGAAGAGGAACTGGAGATTTAGTTCGATCACCAGTGGCCAGTTGTGCCTGTGCAATGTGACCTCTATGAAAACCCAAAGAGAGGGTTCAGAGAGAGCTTCCGGGCTGGGGAACATGTGGAGATTTGGGAAGGATGGTAGTGTCCCAGGGGGCATAGAAACTCCACACCTTTCCCCCGTATCTTGCCCTATGAATCTCTTCCTCTAGCTGTTCCTTTTATGATAAACCAGTAATCTGGTAAGTAAATGTTTCTCTGAGTTCTTTGAGCTGCTCTGGCAAGTTAAAGGAACCCAAGGTGGTTGTTGGAACCTCCGATCTGTAGGCAGTTGGTCAGAATCCCAAACGGAAAGCATGCAGCAGCCAAGTTCATGCGGTGTTTCTGGAGTCTAAAATAAAATCTCTTAGAGCTCTACTTCCTGAATCATTTAGATAAATGCTTGTTTTAATATCAGAGAGAGGTATACAGTTTCTAAGAGAAAAGTTTACTTTTTCCAGCCCATTAAAGAAATTGGATAGGCAACTTGATAGAGGCTTGTTGTAGTTAGATGTTCAGAAATTTGCAGAAATTTTATATGTTCAGGAAAAAAAGCAGACACTTGTGTGCTGACTTTTAGAGAGGGAGCCCACTCAGAGTAGTATTAAGAGATTTGCATTTCTTATTTAATATTGGACATAAATATGCCACAGTATAAAAATGTCATTATCATCATGTGTACCCTGACTGGAAATAATTGAACAAAGAGAGTTATACACATGCTATTTTTTCCACAAAACTGCAAATCTGCTATGTAGAAACTACGGTACAGTGGCATATCTTTTCTCTGGCCAGTGTATGTAGTACTAACAGTGTCTGGATTTTCTTTCTTTCTTTTTTAACAAGAAATACATCTTGAGACTTTGTTCCTATTGTAATAGCATGGTAAATCCGATGAGAACTGTCATTAGTTACAAAATACTGGGGAAGGGACCCTAGATGAAATTGAGGTTCAAAAGTCATTTGATTTTATTTTGTCTGTTCCGTAATGGTGATGCTAAAGACTTGAAGAATAGAAGATTTTAAAAGTGTAAGCAGGTCTTTTTCCCATCTTGGCTTGTAGAAGCAGAGTAAATTCTGATTTTGGCTTTGGACTTTAGCTTTATGGGCCTGGGTGTTGAAATGGAAAATCATGAAAAGTGAATCATCACTACCAAGGAAAGCCTGCCCCTTTTTCATGGGGTGTGTGTGAGAGAAAGGGGAGCAGTGAGAGGAAAGCCCCAGCCTTCCCCACCACTCCGACAATGCATGAGCATCTCAGGGCAACACCAAGGCTCCTTCCCATTTGCAGGATGACTCTCAGTTTTGCTTTTCTCCTTTTTTGTTTCCTAATGACTGACTTCCCAGACTCTAGCTCTGTACACAAGAAATTAAACAAAGGGAAATTTCTCTGTATGCACTGGAGGATGTACATGTTGTAATAAAAGGCACATTAGAAGCCTTGATGAAACTAAGAAAATAGCGATTAAACTACTGCAGGACCCACCTGCTGATAAAATGAGAGACAAGAGATTTTTGAATGCAAATTGGAAATAGTGTTACTTTTAAGGCCGCCCCGAAATACAGACACGGTTTACCAGCAGTTGCAAGTGCAGTTTTCTCTCTGACCACCAGGTAGCAGACAAATGCCTTGAAAGAAAGGCTCTTCAATCAAATAGACAAATGTCAAAAACTCACCACAAAAGGAATGTAAATAAAGTCAAAGAAATAAAGTGCACTGGCAAGCACAAAGGTTATTTTGTTGTCAAAATAAAGGATGCCAGAAGGCATATGCTAAAACAAACATCTTAGCCATTTTCCAGCTCAATATACTTAAAGGTTTTATCAACCGTCTTCGTTGGTCCGGATTGAGCAAGCGGCGTCTGCCCTCTCTGAAGGTGAGCCAGAGCTCATGAGAGGGGAGATGTGCGCGGGCTTCCTGGATGCATCCATATTCCTGACTGCTTCCCGGAATTCCCGCATGTGCTAAAGAGAGCGGACATGGCGAGATGCCCCCCTAGAAGTTCTCTTCAGTCACAGCAAAGCTAGGTGAAAAGACGAGTGAGTTCTCAAGTTCACTTAGCCGTGTAAGTGCCGATAAAAAGCTTATTTACCATCGGTACATCTTAAACTACAGCCCATCAACTATAAAATCAATAAATTCATGGTATAAAATTCTTGTTTGTAGGCAAGTTCAAATATATTATTCTTTAATATGTAAGATCAACATGCTAGGTACCTTTAATGTAATCACTTCATGTTATAAAAACTTCCCCTGGGTTTTATTTAAACAGGGCTTATCCAAAGGGTAATCAATCTTAGTTAGAATTGAGTTGGAAATTTGTCCTGGAAAACTGGGGCTTCTAATCTTCCCCCTCCCAGGTCTTTAACTCTCACATGCTCTGTAGCCTCAGCCCCCATCTTTCCCCGGTGCCCGCAGACACATAACTACTCCTTTCCTCTCACAGCACCTGTTGTCACAGCTTAGGTTGCAATAAAAGACATAGTGACTAGCTTCCAAAGTCACGCTTCCTTCCAAGCACTAACTGAGTTTTTACAGGGCTTGAACACTTCAGCTAAAAGGAGAAGCGGTGGCACACGACTTCAGACTCAGAATGCTGGGTTCAAATCTTAGCTCTGTCCCTTGTAGCAAATTGCTAAACCTTTGTATGATTTGTTTTCCTCTTTTGTAAAAACAAGGAAAATCGTGATAGGACCTGGCACATGGGGCCACTGTGAGCCTGAAGTGAGATCATGAGACAGTGTGTCTGGCATGATGGAAACTCTTAATGAGTGTTAGTTGCATGTCTTCATTACAAGGGAGGTTTTTATAAGCCCCTTCTCAGATGACTGGAATCCTTACCCCTGACAGGTTTTCCCTTAAATAGGCCAGAGGATCCTGAGCTCGGCTCTGATTTAATGCCTGAACCACAGTTTAAAGGAACAACTGGCTGTGACAGCAGGTTCTGTGTGACCTGTGTGAGCCATCCAAGTTTTTCTTCAAATAAACCCCTCATTTTGTAAGGAAAATGGAGTTGACTAGACTGACAAATACTGTATTTGCTGCAGTCTCAAAGCTCTTTCCCAGTTAAGAAGCACTAAGGTAAGGTCTCAGATGACTAACAAACATCTCCAGCCCAGCACATCTGAAACTGAACCCCTGGCCACCCCAGCCCCATCTTCATTCATGGCAGTCCCACCCTACCAGCTGTTTAAGCCATAAATACCAGAATGACCCCCAAATCCACTATTTCTACCACATTCCACATGCAGTCTGTTAGGAAATCCTGCTGACTAGACCTTCCCAATGTATCTAGCAGCTGATCACCTTCCACCACTTACATTATCATCAGCCTGGCCCTGGCCGGCATCTCTGACCTGCATGGCTGTGATAACTTCTAACTGGTCTCCCTGATTCCACACCCACACCCCCTTGGCTGTTCTCAAGGCAGCATCCAGGTCCTTTAAAAATACAACTCCCATTGTGTCAGTCCTCTGCTCAGGACCTTGTAACGACTCTTCCCCTGGAATGAAAACCGAGTCTCTTACATGCCCTTCAAGGCTGGCTGTGATCCAGCGCTCACCTCCATGCCTCCCTTCCTACCAGCTGCCACGAGCCCATTTGCCTCCAATCACACGGCCCTCTGTACCATTCCCGAAAAATTATCTACCTTCAGACCTTGAGCCAGCTCTTCCCTCTGCCCAGAATGCTCTTCTTCCTTGACTGATTCCTGCAGATCCTTCATGACTTCCTTCTGGGTGTGGTTTCAGTGTGGCCTACCCTACCCAGTCTTTAATGTTGCAAGTTGCCTGTTGCTGCACCTCGCACCACCAACCCACGTTGCTGTGTTCTACTTGTTCTTGTTCCTTAGTGACTATCGCCTTTCAAAACGTATGTCTTATCATCTCTTCTCTCCCTTTCCCTCTTCCTACTGCCTCTTTTATTTTGTTTAATGCCCTCTACTGGGGTATAAGTTCCATAAGGGCAGGGATTTTGAGCTGTTTTTTTCATTGATGTGTTCCAACTACCTAAAACACTCAGTAATATTTGCTGAATGACTGAATGGGATTGGGGGAAAAAAGTCGTATGTAGAGAGGATTTAAGGCACATTGATAATTTATTGATCACTGATCTAAGCACCCTCCCATACAAATTTACTTGTTTTCCTCTTTCATGTGATGATTGGAAAAATTCAAGCCTCTGTTAATGTATCAGATGTACCATCATTTCTTGCCTCAGAGTTGCTTTTCAGATACCAGAAGGTGATGCTAAACCACAGTAGTCACATCACTACCTCTGTGTATAAAATTGGGTCAGAATAATAGCAATAAGAAGAGTAGGGAGCAAAAATCAGAAAGAAAAGAAAATGGCAAATTCCTCTAATGGAGGTTCAGAAGGTATGTAAGTACAATGTTTCCATGGTTTAAGATCCAGCAGTCTTGTTTGTCTCCTGCCTATAAGTCACTTCCTTAGGAAAACTTGTTTGGACCCAGACTATTAAAAAACAATTGTCTCAGCAGAAGTTAAAATCAATAACTTATAACAATAAGTTAATTTAGAAGATAAATTAATATTTATGCAGTAAGCAATGTGCAAGCTGTAAGACACAAAAACATGAGACATTGTCTTTGCCCAGTAAGAGGTTATAATTGGGTGGGAGACATAAGACATACACTACCAATAATTGTAATTCACTGCAGAATGTGATAAGTGCTATCATAAAGGTACAGAGCACAATAGAAAGATAGGAGTAGGAAGGATTAATTCTAACACTTGGAGATACTCACTTTTAAATTTCATTTTAAATTTGTGTGTATGTTTATCTCCTGCAAGATGCTTCAACTAAATTGACTTCAGCCAGCTGCACATAATTGCTATGGGTTTTATTTTATGTTATCAGACTCTATGTGCTTCCTTTGTCACTACCTCAATTTGTTTAATAAATGCTTTCTGAAGTACAAAGCCCTGAATCCTGAAGCTTTATTAAAGATATTACTTTTTAATCTAGTAACTTCCCATAATCTAAAGTGCTAACTAGACTCAGCTTAATTCATTTCATTATTTGAAGTTTAAATGAATCAAAAATATGGAGTATGAATCAAATAAAACATAATGTAAGCATCAAATCAAAACTACTGTAGTATTAGCTTCATGAGCACCACTATTGGAATGTGTTTTATTTAGATGATCAAAATTGTAAGTGTACAACCGAATCAAAAATGATGAGAAAAATCCCCATATCAATAATCCCTTTTTCAGAAAATGATAAAATCAGAACCAGATATTTAAGAATTGTCTGAAGTCTCCCTATGTTTCTTCTCATCCAATAGCCAATTCAACATCAGATCCTATAGATTTTTACCTCCCCAGTATCTTTCAGAAGCATCTTTTTCTCTCCATCTCCACTGTTTTTCTAGTCCAATGTCCCCTAATATCTCACTTGGACGTTTGCCCTGGATTAATTACCTGGTTATTCCACACTGACTCTTGCCCCTACAAGTCATTCTCTATACTATGGCAAGACTGATTCCTGTTTATGTGTGGGATTATTGTGGGACCCCAAACCAGGAGTCAAGTTACTCGTATCTCTCAGCTCATGGCCCTTCAGGTTGAACCCCTCCTCAGTGCAGGGACTTTGTATGCTGAGTATGTAGACTTGCACTCTGCTCAGACTCTTTTTCCCAGTCTCACTCCCCTGCTACCATCTGTGCACGTGATTAACTCCTATAAATCTCACATCATTCATTTCTTCCCCAGGGAAGACTTTCCTGACTCTGCACACTATATCAAGGTTCCTGTCACTTATTTCTCTCCTTTGTAACTGCTTATCATTTGTAATTTAACTTTTACCTGAATAAATTATTTGATTAATATCTTCCTAATTAGAAAGTACATACTGTTGCATCCACCAATTAATATTTGCTGAGTGAATCAATAAACAGGAAGCCATTGGGTTATAGTGGGTCAGGGCAGTTTTCCTAAAGGGCTTATTTGCTTACTTAAAAAATCCAAGTTGGAAGCAGCAAGTTACAGGTTTCCCCCTGCTGCCTAAAAATAAAATGTTCCTATTAAACTTTTCATAAGTTGAAATGGCATAAAGCAAAGAGGCAATTACCTTTAATTTACATGGAAAACATTTTTTTAACATTCTGAGACCTAAAAAAATGTCCTGTCTTAAGCTTTTCTGATACCTTAGGATACATCTTGCTAAAGGATGCACAAAATAAATGGAGATAAAGCACAGATGCTCACAGATTACAGTTCAAAGCTACAGTGGTTTGATGCTGAGAGCCAAGTGCAGTTCCCAGGGAGAGAGCTGGGCAGGAGCCACTCTCTCTGCTCCAGGTGAACGCTGCCTCTAGAACGGCTCCCTGCAAAACAAACACCAAACGTGCGATTTTCGTTTTTGCCTGCTCTTATAAAAATGAAAATCCTCTTGGGATTTCTTTCAAATAGGGGAAAGAGTTTAGTGAAAATAGGTTCAGTGTCGTCTTTCATAAAAGTCAAGTGGTTTAATGGGAACTTTTCAACAGCAGAGGATACCTGTATATTGAGAAGTTCTGTACATAATATAGCCATCTTAAATTTATTATGAAACTAGATCTTTTTGCCTTAGTGATGCAGACGCTATAATAATGGGCATTATAATTCATGCTCAGTGATGTTTCAGACAGCAGAGATGACCTGCTTCTGGTCTGTATGCTATTAAGCCTATGTATCACTATTGGAAGAGCCCTGCTTATGTAAGCAATAAATGTGAGTGGAATTTAACTCATTAAGCATCCATAGCTCTTCTAATGAATTTTGGGATTTTTATAGAACACAGCCCCAAAGCCTATGGGTATAAGCCATGAAATGCCTGAATTGAATATGCTCACCTTCAAAGAGGGAGTTTTAACCACTCTGTTGACACTTCAGCACTTCCACTATGTTTTGTTAACTTGCAAAGTATGTTCTGGGTTGACCAGTGTCTAAATTCTTTGATTATTAGTTAAGTACATTTGCAGGAGAATTTTGGACTGCCATCCATCTCACGCTATCCGAAGATTTACTACCTATCCGTGTGGAAAGCCTGAAGAATGACATTTCACAGTATTGTCTTTCCTTTTCTGGAGGAAGACATTTTTGCCTCAGGGCCTGCTGTGACCAGCCACCCCAAAACCCATTCTTTTCACTCTACGACCAAACAAAACACACCACTTTCTTTTATATTTCCTTGCTTTCTCCTTGGATTATTTGACTAGGGACACAAAAAGGGATACAGGTTGCTTGCTAAGAGAGTCGGAGTTTGATATTAGACTCACATAAGCAGAAGGGTGGAGTCTTGTTGAGTATGTAGTAGAAAAAGGCCAGGAGTTTGGGAATGGAAAGAGGAAGAAGCAGCAAAGTCCTGAAGATCTTGCCCACCTAGAGAAACGGTGCCTTCCGGAAGACAGCTTTGGTACCTCTCACAGCAGGCAGCCTGGGAGTCCAACAGAATCAGATAATGAAAGGACAAAGACTTCTGGTTAAGCTGAAATCAGGAAAAGTTGTATTCATTTTTTTCCCCTTTTCATACCCTTGCATTAAATACTGGTTTATTTGCATCACAGCACTTATCACTACCTAAAATGTTCTTCTTTCTTTGTCGTTTATAGTCTGTTAGTCCTATTCTGTAAACGCTGGGAGCAGAGACTTGAGAGTTTTGCTCTGGACTTTATTCCTACTGCCAAAACAAGCACAGATTAGACTCTCAAGAAATCTTTACTAAATGAATTAAAGAATGCTTAGTACAAACAAGTATTTGTACTTCTCTGTAAAATCTTCCATCTTCTCTGTAAAATCTTTCCAGATTCCTTGAGGAGGAGAAGTAAGCCACTTCTTTTATACTCTATTCTGGATTAAATTTCATCCATCCGTCCATCCATTCATTCATTTGCTCATTCATTCCTTCACTTGTTGATTCACTCAGGCAACAAACATTCATTGAGTGTGTCAGTATATAAGCATTATGGGAAATGGAAGGGAAAAAAGATGGAGGCTTGAGAAGTGAGGCAGAAACCTTCTACAGAAACCACATATAACACAAAAATACAGCAAATACAACTAATCCTGAAAAAGCCACCTGAAGACTGCAGAACAGACTGCTTACATCTGAGGAAAACCTCACAGAAATGGTAAAGTAGCAAAGCTGTGATCCAGTGGGACCCAAGCCCTCCCCTCACCCTTACTCATAGGCCAAAGGAAGAGAAATGGAGCAGGGAGGGAATAGAAGCCCAGGACTGCTAAACACCTAGCCCTGGAGATCTGCTCTGGGAGCATGAACCCACATTACATGGTGCTCTGGAGATTGGTGGGGTTGGACAGCAAAGACAGGCAGAATACTTGGAGAGACTGAGATTCCAGATGCTTGTGGAGAGCAGGTATGCACAACCGGCCCCTACAGGACAAAAAAGGTGGGCACTTTGAAAGACTTCCCAACAGCGACAGAGGTGCAAAAGGGGCAAAGATTACACAGAGCTTGTTGCTCAGAAGAAAGGGCAGGTGGACAAAATTGTCCCAGCATACTCAGTTCAGGGGGTTAGGAACTTTTAGGAGTTTCAGATGCTCCATCCCCCTTGCTGGCAGCACAGCCCCAAGGCCTCCCACTGCAATACATAGCCTGCTGCTCCTTCCTCCCAGCAGGCAACGGTCTTCACACCTGCTGCCCCTGCCATCACACCAGGCCAGCCAGAGGGTGGCCCCACCTAAGGCAGTTACGGGAGCATAACACTGAGGCTCCTGCTGTGTGCACAGCTCACTGGACCTGGCAGTGGAGATGGGCACTGCAGCTGGGAAGCAGGGAAGAGCTCTTTCCTCCTGGCAGGTGCTGGTACCATTCGCCTGTGACCCCCACCATTGCTCCAGGTGCTCAGCAGCTCCAGAGAGTAGAGCTTCTGGGCACTAGAGGGTGATTTCTACACAAAGCTATTATTCCATAGTAATCATTAGAAACATGAAATGGCAAAATAATTTTGTATAAACCAGAATCCCTCAAACACCAGAAAGAGGTCTAAGTGAAACTGAAATCACCAATCATCTTGATAAATATTTCAAAATAAAAATCATAAAGATGTTTATGGAGCTACAGAAAAATATCCAAGATCTCAGGGAAGACATCAAGAAAGAGACAGACACTTTGAAAAGTGCAGTATCTGAAATGAAACATACAATGGAGGGATTTGAAAGCAGATTAGATGAAGTAGAGAAGACGGTAAATGAAATATAAATTAGAAAAGGAAAACAAAGGAACTGAGGCCAAGAGAGAGAAAACAATCTCTAGGAATGAAAGTATAGTAAGAGAACTATGCAACCAATCCAAACGGAACAATACTTGCATTATAGGGGTACCAGAAGAAGAAGAAGAGAGAGAAAAAGGGATACAAAGTGTCTTTGAAGAAATCATTGATGAAAACGTCCCCAATCTGGGGAAGAAAGTAGTCTTTTAGGTCATGGAAGTGCAGAGATCTCCCAACACAAGGGACCTTAGGAAGGCAACACCAAGACATATAATAATTAAAATGGCAAAGACTAAGTATAAGGAGAGAGTATTGAAAGCAGGCAGAGAGATAAAAAAGATCACTTAAAAAAGGAAAGCCCATCAGGCTATCATCAGACTTCTTAGCAGAAAAGTTACAGGCCAGAAGGGAGCAGCATGATATATTTAATGTAATGAAACAGATGGGCCTCAGACCAAAAATACTCTACCTGGGAAGATTATCATTTAAATTTGAAGCAGGGATTAAACAACTTCCAGATAAGCAAAAGTTTAGGGAATCTACCTCCTACAAACCATCTCTACATTGTATTTTAAAGGGACTGTTACAGATGAAGTGCTCCTAAGGCTACATAGCTGTCACCAGAGGAAATACAATCACAGGAAAGGAAGTAAACCAATTAATTGATAAGCAAATGCAAAATAAAATCAACTACCCACAAAGTCAGTCAAGGGATAGACAAAGAGTACAGAATATGACACCTAATATATAAAGAATGGAGGAGGAAGAAAAAGAAGGGAGAAAAGAAATAGCCAAAGCAATCCTGAGAAAGAAGAACAAAGCTGGGAAGATTATGCTCTTTATTACAATGCCACAGTAAATGAAACAATTTGGTACTAGCACAAGAACAGATGCATAGATCAATGGAGCAGAATAGAGAGCCCAGATATCAACCCATACATATATGGCCAATTAATATATGATAAAAGAGCCATGGATACACAATGGGGAGATGAGAGCCTTTTCAGCAACTGGTGTTGGCAAAACTGAACAGCTACACGTAAGAGAATGAAACTGGGTTATTGTCTAACCCCATACACAAAAGTAAACTCAAAATGAATCAAAGACCTGAATGTAAGTCATGAAACCATAAAACTCACAGCAGAAAAGATAGGTAAAAATTTCTTAAATACAAACATGAGCAACTTTTTCCTGAACACATCTCTGTGGGCAAGGGAAACAAGCAAAAATGAAAAAATGGGACTACATCAAACTAAAAAGCTTCTGTATAACAAGGGACACAATCAGCAGAACAAAAAGGCATCCTACAGTATGGGAGAATTTATTTGTAAAGGACTTATCTGACAAAGGGTTAACATCTAAAATATATAAAGAACTCACATGCCTCAACACCTAAAAAGCAAATAACCTGACTGAAAAATGGGCAGAGGATCTAAACAGACACTTCTCCAAAGAAGAAATTCAGATGGCCAACAGGCACATGGAAAGATGCTCCACATCACTAATTGTCAGGGAAATACAAATTAAAACCACAATGAAATATCACCTCACACCAGTAAGAATGGCCAACATCCAGAAGACAAAGAACAGCAAATGCTGGCGAGGATGCAGAGAAAGGGGAACCCTCCTACACTGTTGGTGGGAATATAAATTAGTTCAACCATTGTGGAAAGCAATATGGAGGTTCCTCAAAAAACTAAAAATAGAAATACCATTGGACCCATAATCCCACTCCTAGGAATTTACCCAGGAAATTTTTGATCTATATTCAAAAAGACATATGCACCTCTATGTTTATCACAGCACTATTTACAATAGCCAAGACATGGAAGCAACCTAAGTATCCATCAGTAGATGAATGAATAAAAAAGATGTGGTACATATATACAACAGAATATTAGCCATAAGAAGAAAACAAATCCTACTATTCACAACAACATGGATGGATCTAGAGGGTATTATGCTCAGTGAAAATAAGCCAGGCGGAGAAAGACACGTACCAAATGATTTCACTTATTTGTAGTAAAACAACAAAGCAAAACTGAAGGAACAAAACAGCAGCAGATTCACAGACTCCAAGAATGAATTAGCAGTTACCAAAGGGAAGGGGTTAGGGAGAGTGGGTGGGGAGGGATGGAGAAGAGGATTAAGGGGCATTATAATTAGCACACACAACACAGGAGGGTCATGGGGAAGGCAGTATAGCACAGAGAAGACAAGTAGTGACTCTATAGCATCTTACTGTGCTGATGGACAGTGAGTGCAGTGAGGTGTGTTTTGGGGGGGCACTTGATAATATGGGTGAATGTTGAAACCACAATATTGCTCATGTGAAACCTTCATAAAATTGTATATCAATGATACCTTAATTTTAAAAATGCATTATGGGATATCAATGATATCTTAATTAAAAAAAACACTATGGGAGAATTGAGGCTATAAGGTTGAATAAAACTCTGCCTTCAGTTTTAGTCTAAAGGAGGGGACAGGAAGTCCAAGGCTAGAATAGAGATGTGCAAAGGCTTTTAGGAGAGTGCATAGAGATCAGAGCTCTTAATCCAGGGTTGCAAGGGCAAGAATGTCTTACTAGAGAAGAGATCCTTTAAGCTAACCTCTGGAGAATGAATAGAAGAGAACTGTATCTCAGAAAGAAGAAACGGCATTACCAAAGCTGAGAGGCTAAAAGTGAGGGTGGCATACATCGAGAACTACATTGTTCTTCTGACAAATTCCAGCAAGGAGACGACCATGCACATACTAAGTGCAAAATAAATATTTTCCCCAGGTTTGTATAGTTTGTCCATTGAAAAACAGAATAATTATGAAAACTGGAAAACCATCCATAGTGAATTGCTCTCAATTTCCTTATCTTCATTTAAGAGCAACTCGATTTCTCTCTCCTTTACACTAAAACATGGCTGAAATAGCATTCATTCCTACACATAGTTTATTTTAGGCACCATAAAGGAGAGTCTATGTCTTCTATGCAGTGCCATTTCTACACAACACTTCACACTGTAGTGGCACAGCAACTCCTGTTGTGGGTGGTAAAGGACCTGAGTAGCAAGCATTTCCACATCCTGTACCCCAACCACTCCCTATCTGAAAAGAAATCATCAGCCACCTCCATTCTAGGAGAAGGAAAGCAGGTGCTTAAAATCTATCAAAAAACTTTCACTACTCTTTGACAAAAACAATGAACTCCATTATTCTTTCAGTATTCTGGGTCTTCCAGTATATTCCATACTAGTTAATATAGAATAACATTGGAGGATTTCTTGGCAATCATAATTCGTGGCTGGCTTCTCTCTGTTCTTTATGATTTCTAGCGAACTCCCATCTGTTTGTAGTTTCAATATTAACTTGTCACAAGAGAGATTCACTGCCCACCTAAGGTTCAAAGGGGTAGCACAAAACCTGCAGAGATATTTCACATCTCAATTTGTAAGAAAAATGCAAATAGTAGTGCCAGACAGTTCAGAAAATGTGCCAGTTACTATTGAGATAATGAAAAGACATAGGAAATAGATGGCTCAATAATTACCTTATTCTAAAACAAAACCAAAAAAGGTCAGTATGGAACATATTAGGATCCTAAGGAGAGAGAGATTGCTGGAACAAGATCAGTTGCAAACCTGCATAATATTTATCACTCTACTTTAATGGCCACCTCATCCCCGAAGCCATACGTCATCTCTCTAGTCTACCACTTTTTTCTCTTCTTATCATTCCTCCTTTTCCCCACCATGCACATACAAAATTGGGAACTCTAAACAAATTTTATTTAGTTTAGTTGACACCATTCAAAAATAAAAAGTGAGATTCTTCGTTTCTCTTAGAAAAAATGGGCCTGCATTTCTTCTTGGTGATAATTAGTGAGAGCTGACATTGTAAACTCTGTGGATTCTCTGTTGGCCACAATCCTCACTAATCCCTTTAATCACACACGGCTTCTGTTGCTTGTTTACATGACCTGTCTAGTTTCTATAGGAAATTGAGTTTCATTTTTCTGATTTTCTTGTTTAGTGCCTTTATCTCTAATAGAGCATGTCACTAAGTGTCTATTCTCGTAATAAACACACAAGTTGTCTCTCTTAGTCAACTGCTAGCTCTGTAAGAGTTCTGTGCTTTATTTTTGGTTTGCCAGAGGTCCTATAATGGATGTTCAATGAAAATTTGATGAAGAAATAATGCAGTAGATGAGAAAATGCCAGAGTGTAGAGTAGGAACTAGAACAGGAGTTAGTTAGGACCTTTGGCTTTTCTATTAATGCACTATGCAATCTTCAGCAAGATACACTTCCATTTGGGGGTCTCAGTTTCCAGGCTTCTAAAATTAGGGAAATTAATTTGGGCAATTATATTTTTATTTTTACTCCAGTATTTTATGATTCTAAAGTACTTTGACCTGAACTTTCTTCAATTTCTATGAATTTGCCAGCTGGATCATGAAATCCCCACCCTCTTCCCCATTGAATATGAGTGTGAAATTATTCTGATTATAGTTTTGCAAAGGCAGACAAGAGGGCATGTCAAGGAAAATAATACTTGGCACATTGTGAATGAGATTTTAAACCAAATATTTTTAGACTGCATTTTTTTCTTTGATGTGCTGTTATCTAAATCCTCCTTGCAGGGCTCCTGTTTCAGATGTGATTTAGACTTAATAATATGTTAAGAGTCAAGCAACTGTGTCTCCCCCATTATGTGACACAAAAGGGGAGAATACAGGCATCAGAGAACTCATGATAAAGAATCTGCCAACTCATGTGTTCCTTTATATTCTGCAGAGCACTGAGAATTCTGTTGCCACTTGAAAGATAAATAATAATAATTGTAATAAGTTCGTCTTTATTCCTGGCAGAACTGTCAGATTCTGAACAGTATGTTTTTGCAGTATTGCAACACAGGGTCCCTGGTGTCTTCGGGAAGCTCAGAGTCATGTTATCAGATATATTCTCCTTCTCCTGACTTGGCCTCCGACTGGATATGTCAAGTAAAGGAAGTCATTTCCTCCTTAAAATGTACCACTACAAAAATATTCATTAGCTGCTATGGAAAAACTAAAATATAAATTGAAAAGGAAACATTAGAATGGAAATTGCCTAAAATACTGCCATGTTGATGGCTAATCTTAACCATTTGACATCCATGCACACACACACATACACATGATTTTGAAAAAGATATTTGTCATTTTATTCTCTAGTACCTTCCTCCTTCCTACCAGCACTCCGCTATCCTATGGAATATCATGTCTACCTCCTCATTTATAATTTTGGTGAGATAGCAAACCAGAGTGTTAGGAAGAAGTATTACTTCCCAGTTTCTCAGCCTTGCCTGACTGACATTTTGAGCCTGGTAATCCTTTTTCATGGAGGATTTAACAGCATCCCCGGCTTTTGCCCACTAGATGCCAGTAACACCCCTCCAATTCTGACGACCAGAAATTTGTCCAGACGCTGCCACTGGGACAAAACTGCCCCCAGCTGGGAACTAGTGGTATAGTGCAACTGACCCAGAATAAAATCCCAGGCCTCTTATGAAGGAGAAGTGACTCAGCCATTTGGAGGCTTTAAGGGAAGGAACTAAGTGTGTGTGGCCCGGCTTCTGGACTCCCTTTGAGATCTGTTTGCCTCCAGAGAATAAGATATGGTCTGTCCTTAGGCTTCTGGTAATACCTGGGTCTTGAAGTTTGGTGGAGGTTGACTTAACCAAGTGCTCATTTTTTTTCTTAAACTCGATGACAGTCAAAATTTTACTATGTGGCATGCTTTTAAGGTTGCATAGTTGACTTTAAACTGGCATGACTCAGTGGAGTGGCTTTAGGACTTGTGATTTTGTAAGTACAAGCTCCATGGTCATTGTGACCTTGAGAGGTCATCACAGCTCCAGGGCCTCTCTCCTCAGGCAGTTGTGCACATCAGCACATAGGCTATAACGACTGTGGCAGATGTTGGGGTCTATAAGGCACACCACTGTAGCTTGACTGTAAACTGTAGTTTTGACTTGACACTGCAAAAGAGACAGAGAAGTGAATTTGTTCTTTTCAAACACTGATAAGGGAGAGAAATATTTGCCACTTGTGATACATTTTTCTGCCAGGCTTCCAGATCAGGACTTTGAACAGCACAGGCTATTGAGTTCTAAGTGGGCTCCACTAGTGAGTTTCAGTCTTTAAATTGATAATCATTTAAATTATTATTAAATGACAGTGCTAGATCAGCTGCCTAAAATTCCATCCTTCCTTTTATTGTCTTAAACTGCATTCTTAGCAAAGTGAGGGCTAATATCTTTGAGTCATGTTCCTTGTCCATGTGTTTGTACATTACCCTTTCCACCACCATCACCACGCAGTCTTGAAATGACTATGGCTTTGTGCATTACACAAATTATGACGATTATTTTTAATTTTAGTGACCCAAACTGTGATTGTATTCATTGTAGGGTGGTCAATTTTTGTAATTATGAAAAATAAAATAAAATTATGTAGTCACTTATCAGAAAGTGGATAATCCTTCTTGGTTAGAGTCAGAGAAACAACCCAATGAGATATTTGCAAAATTAAAGACTATGAAAGGTACTAAAGAGGTTTGTACCTGGAACAGCATGTTTCTTAGAATCACGATTCCCAAGAAATGGTTTGAAAAAGTAGGTTTCAGCCATACACTCAGAAAGGAACAAGAGAGAATAAAAATCAATAAAGGAAGGCAAAAAACTAAACTTGAGGAAAAGAAAGTATTCTTTAGTTTTAAGATCAGAGAAGATATTCTAGACAGATATGAAAGGAAAATGACATTAGATCTTCAAGGTCACAATAAACATATAAAAAAAAGAAAAGGAAAGGATTTCAGATCTCATTTCTTTTAAGGAGAATATATCAAATAGCAGAATTATTTCAGTTATTCACAAAAGGTAACTAGAGAATGATAATTTCTAATAGAGAAAGAGAAGCAAGATCTTAAAGAAAAGGTTAAAATGTTCCACAAACAGTAGGATTCAGGAAATGACTGACCTTGAATCATGAAGTTAGTTCAAGTAAAGCTGAGGAGTCAAAGCACACTTGGAAAACCCCCTTGACGAATAGGATGAAATAATAGAGTCCATGCTTGATCTGAATGTTTGTCTGATAGAAAAATATCTCCAGGGTGAGATTATCTGACTTTGAAGAAATAAAGGTGGACATAATTTGTTTGAGTAGTAGAAGCTTTTAGCAGCTCTTTAAACTTCATATTTCTGTCTGGAAGATACCAATATGAAAAATCTACAGGAAGATGTAAGAAAAATAAAGTCTGAGCCAGGAAATGAAAAAAATAAGACATTCAAATCCACCAAATAGTAGCTACTTGTACCTGTCTAATCCAGGAAAAGGAACAATTTAAGAATCAAGCAAACTCTAAAAGATGAAATCCCCTTTACTAAGAGGAGTAGAAAAATATCAAAGGGAAATAAAGAAAAAAGTTCTTTAAAAAATATGCACAAGAAAGTTCTGGAACATTCTAATGCTTCAGGGAGACCACGCCTCCGGGAGCAACATGGTAGAGGAATTGGTCTTTCTTGGACCCTAAGACACAAGCTTCAAATTTTCAACAGCAGCATCAGTTCGGGAATCTGCTGAAGGTGATTCTTCCCCTGAACACATGTGGAAACCAGGTGAAGACCTTCCCGAGCAGGCATCAAGCATTATTCCATCAGACAAACATTCAGATCAGACATTATTCTGCCCAGCTTCCTGTAGTGTGTCTCATCTTGTCTGTGTCTTCCCTGGGATTCATGTCAAAAACTCCTGGAGCATATTCCTTCAAGACATAGGCAACATTTGCAAGCCTGCTGACAATGCCTGTTACACTGAAAGTTTACCAAGTAATTCTTGAGTTTCTGTGGCGATCTTACCAATAGGTCCAAATTTTCTGTATTAACACTGATAGAGCTGTCCTATTCTTCAAGGGGGTTTCACAAGCCTAAGGAAATAATACCACAGAAAGCAGCGAGGGCAGCTCTTATCCATGTGCCCAGGAGATGGCAGGAGCTTGGTCCGTTAGTACAGAGCCACAGCATAGGCACAGGTTCTACTGGGAGATGAAAATAAGGAAGGTTTGAATATGCTGAGTAAAAACAAGTAAGATCTGGTCACTGGGGATCCACATCGCAAATTTTAAACTTTGCAGAGAAATGGCAGTATTACAATGTGTCTAGGTGAGCATTTGCTAGGCCGATTAGGATGGAAGATTATTCCAGAGAGAGGGAATGATATCTTCAAGCCTATGAGGCATGAGCTAAACACCACAACAGGAGGATTGCAGCTGCGTCAAGCGATGCAATGGGGGTAAGGGGCCAACAATGAAGTCTGAGGCTGGATCGTATGTTAAAAAATAAAGCCTGATCCATAATAGGTACAAAGCATATATTAGAAAGGGATTTGAAACCAAGCTCTTCTTAGGAAGAGTAGCAGCTAGCAATATTCATGGTAAGACTGATCAAATGGGGCTGGGGAGGGAAGAGGGGCTACTGGTAGCAGCAGATGTTACCTATCACTGCTCCCCAAACTTACTGGCTTAAAACAATGACAGTTGATTCCTTCTCCTGGTTCTGTGGATGGTTGGGTAGCTCTTCTGCTGGGCAACTTTCAGTTCACGTGTTGGTGGAGGCGTTGCTCAGCTGGGCACTGGAATGGCAGCATCTTCCTTTCTGTGTACTCTTAGTTCTTTAAGAAGCCTGGGTTGAGCTTTTCTGCAGCATGAGGGCTCAGGGGTCCTACTGGGCAAAGGTCACAGTGGCAGAACTTCCTGAGTCCTCGGTCCAGAACCTGGACGACGTGCAGGTACACCACATGTACACCACATTTTACTTCCCAAAGCAAGCCGCAAGGTCAGCTGCTGACAGATACACAGCAAAATATCGTGGCCAGATTTTTCAGTGCTCCCAATCTGCTAATCAACTTTTGAGATTTTGTGATCAAATCAGTTGGGAACTCACATCAAACATTTGAATTAAAATCCGCCAGCCAGGCTAAGATACTACCCCACTCCAGATTACTCCCAATTTTCAGCCTTAGAGTTTTTCAGAGCTACTCACAGACAGGCCCTGTAGAGTATGCTTTATTCTTCCCCTCCCACACAACGGCTTGTCTTCCATAGAATTAATTTTTGTTTTGTTTCTTTTTGTTTGTGGTATGAGTTTTTTGTACATTTGTATTAATTCATTCCCTGGTTTTAACACTAAGTTAAATCTAGAAGTTAGATTTAACTATAGTGTTCTAAATCACGTAGGATATATTTCAATGTCTAATTTTAACATATTTTCCATTTTCTCATCTTTCTGTATCCCTCTTAATCTTTACTATAATGGTCTATGCAGAGTGGAACCACATCATATGCTTTATCTCTTACTTTTGCCTTCCAAATATATTCATATAAATATTCAAAGATCTGTATGAAGGATATTCATTTCAGTGTTGTTTGTAAGCAACCTATATGTCCATCAGTATGGGAAGTGTGAAATTAAATGGTAGTATAGTCATAAAATGGAATGCTCTACCTGTCTTGAAAAGCATGAGAAAAACCTACATTTACTTATGTGGAAAGATGCCTGCATATTGCTTAAAGCAAGATGCAAAACATAAAGAAAAATAGGTAGTGTTCCACTTGCATAAAACATGAACAGGCACAGAATTATCCCTCTGCTACAAATAAAGCCTGGGCTATTGGAGAGCTGGACCAGACACTAGCTCCTTGGTAACTTATTTTACAGATTAATAAAACTCCATGACAATAAAACCATCTTTATGTCTTACTTATGTAAACTTCAAACAAATTTAAAGTTACTTATTTATATGTTACCACATTCCAGGTACCCTTTTATATACATGTATATTTAAGATACTTTACATATATGAATTTTAATTCTTACAACCTAACATAAACTAGATATTAGCATTATTTCCACTCCTTTTTTAGAGGAGGATGCTAAAGCACAGAGAAATGAGATAATTTGCTTATGTTTACTACCTAAGGGTTGGAGCTGTGTCTAGACCCTATTCTTTAGCCTGTACTATTCTATTTATTTAGCCATTGTAGCATTGAGTTTTATGTGACTTTCAGCCCAAAGCATTTCTAGCTAATGTATGATTAGAAAGGCCCAACCTTATCTCTTTAAAGTTATAGTTGGTCATTCCCAAGCAAGTGAGTTTTTAAACCTTTCAGTCAAACTGCAATTTAATATGCACCATGATTCACATCTTCCTTCTTATTAGACTATAACTCCGATTGGTATTTTATTTGTTGTATTTTCTCCTTAAATTCAATATTTGTACTTCTCTTACACGGTGCTGACAGCAGCCAAGAAACATTTGTAACCTTGAAATCTAAGAGGTAGATTCACACCACAGAAGAAGAGGAAGACAGAAAGAAAAAGGAGGAAGAGGGGGAAGGAAAAGAAAAAAGAAAAAGGAAGTGGTAACTGTGTGAGGTGATGGGTGATGTATATGGTAATTGACTTGATTGCAGCCATCCCTTCACAATGTATACATATACCAAAACGCTGAGTTATACCCTTTATATATGTACAATTTTGGTCAATTATGCAACAATAAGCCTAAGAAAACCCCACATTTGTACTTACGCTTATCCTGGGTGTCTTCTTTTCTAGTAGCGAGAGATACAGTTTGCACCCCAGCAGAATCATCATAGCACGGGCTCAGGCTCAACTCAAGAAATGCGTTCTCTCCCTTATCCTCCCCTTGCCCTCCAAATTATGCCAAACAGCTCCTTCTTAAAGCTTAGAAAGTACAATCTAATTAAATTATATTCGTGTAGTATGGCTGGCATGACAAACTTATTTCATTCCTATAACAGTAAAGAAAATGAAGAAAACTGGAGTAATATATCCCTTAAACACTCTAGCTCCCATTCTAGTTCTCACATATTTAAAAATTATTTTATTAGGGAGGGTATTGTTTTTATTTTTAAATTTCCTAGGAGCCCTGTAAACCTTCCTGTCTATGACCTACTTAAACCTTCTTACAGAAGCTAGCTTGCTCTTTCTATAGCATTGCCTCCTACTGAGAAAAATCTATTTTAAAGGGGAGTAGACACTATCTTTGCTCTGCCCAGGTCCCGTCACAGCCCTTTGATCTTGCCTGTGCCCCCGTCTCTGGGTTCTGGGTGCCATGTCTCTACATAAAATACTGACGTTGGCTAAAGCCACTTTGCCAGCAAGTGCAGAGAACAGGTCGTTCCTGGAAGGTCACCACCTGGCTCTTAGCCAATGACTGACTTGATACTCATCTATGAAGGCCCAGTTCCTTTGCTTCCAGTAAGGACAAATTCTGAGATAGAATTTACCCTCAAGAGATCCCCATGGGATCAGATTGATGCTAGATCTTTGTCTGAAACCACATCCTTGTCTTGAATTGCTTCCTTTCCCTGTTCCGATCCACTCACTCTCTCACCTGGTTCCTGAGAATACTTTTTAATAAACTACTGTACATGAATCCTCTTTTTGGGATCCATGTCTAAGGATGCCAGTCAAGGGAGAGATCTTCAACAGTTGTTCATAGCTTAAGATTGTCCCCAGACTCATCTCCCATCCATGTGCCTATGATTTTGTACAGCCTGGATCTGATTGCTTCGCCATGTTTTCTCTTCCCAGAAACTTAACTCATCCTACTGTGGTATTTTTATGGGTATTTGTTCCTTGTCTAGGAATTCATTTCTAAAGTTCAGGGCTCTTCTGGCTCCTGTGGTCTCTACACGACAGGCTCCTAAAAACTGTACTGTTTGCTGCCAGTTCTTTCTCAGGAGTTCAGGTCTGATTCCCTATTACATATTTAAAAATCTTCAATAACTTTGTATCTACAATGCATACAAGTGCATATACACGAAAATGGTAAGCCAGTCATAAATTTTCTCTTTCACCCTTACTGCTCCTAGAGCACAAGAGGCTTATTGAAATGTATTCTCATGCACACCAGTTCTAAGAAAGTGCGTACATGGAAACTGAAGATCTGAAAATCTATTCTTTTGATATTATCTTCTCATATGCCTTGGAAAGTCTTTGAACATTTTGCGATATATAGGTCATGCAGTCTGAAGACTTTTGTTGTGGGGTTTGTATATTTAGGAACAAAACTGTTTGTGTATGTGTGCATGATCAAAATTACATTAAGTATAAATGATTTCCCATGTTTACTGGCTATTCAAGTTTCCAGTTTCTCCTTTATGATTTTTGGGGATATATAGTTTACCCATTTTGGGGATGGTTATTTATTTTACCCATTTTCATTATTGCTTTGAGAGGTTTTAATGTACATGTATAAAGTATATTCATATATATTCCATATATGATAGATGCTATATATATTATATATATTAGATGCAATTCTTTGTTGATTATGTGTTGAAAATAGCTTCTTGTTTGTAGCTCATATTTTATTATGTTTTTGTGATGAACCTAACAAAATCTTTAATGTAGAAGAATTTGTCATCTTTTCTCTTCTGTGCTTTGTGTTATGTGTTTTATGTAAGAAACCCATCACTACCTGAACATCACAGTGATATTCTATATTTTCTTCTAAAAGCTTTGTACTTCATATTTACATTCTACCTGGGTGCCTTCTTTCCTTCCTTTCTCTCTCTCTCTCCTGTGATGATTATAGTCTTGTATAGAAGAGAGAGGTCGTTGGCCTGGGGAGATAGGACGTTGGAGCAGAGATGCTTGCTGGCAATAAATTTAGATGTCAAATATAAAATAAGTTACAAAAACCCGTATATTAGAAGATTTTAAAACTATAATCCTAACTAATTTGGGGGCCAAAGCAGAGATTAAAATAGATATTAGAAAACCGTAGGACTGCATGTTTAGTACTATGCTAAACTTTGTGGGCTGCAAGCTGACAAATGGCAAGTTAGAAATTAGAAATCAGATCAGATTTCTCTCAGACTGTTCAAGTTCAGTTGGACAATATCCACTATATCATAGATAAGTTTTCACAAATGCTTAAGGTGCCTAACTGGTTTTCTTGGTTTCACTGGAGATGGCTGGTAATTACAGGTATGCTTTGGTTACGTAACTGTACTCCTATTATGTTAAAGTGTGTGCACAATTTAAGTAGTAGCTTAAAACCTATACATGCTGAAGTTACTCTACAAGAAGATATGTCAAAGAAATAATCAATCTTCCCATGTTTTCTGCCACCTGCTACTTCTATAGCTTTTCTTCTTCCTTCCTAATTACAACCCTTAAATAGAATTCGTGCCTCATATCAAATTCACCGAGTATCATAATTCTTCCAAGTGGTAAAGATACTTCAAGACAAATGCTGGGCATAGAAGCTACAGGGCATAAATATGCAAAGAAGTAAAAAGCTAACCATTTCAAACAATAAGGCTTCTCTCTCACTTACCAACTTTACATTTCCCTGTATGGCCCCGGAAGATGACTGGTTAGCCAGAGACGGGTAAGATTCCTCAAGGGAGGAACAACCTAAGACAGGCACAGTCACAGGGGGGCCATCAGGTGAGAAATTGGGGATCAACAGAGGTGAGGCTTAGAACCTCACCCCCCCTGTTCTGAGAGAAATCTTCTGCATCCGTGGATGTTTTATTGCCCTTGTCTAGCTTGGATTAACACATAGTCTACAGGCACACACCTGATCATCTACATTTGCTCTCTTACAACACTAAACTATGTTTTCTACCTTTATCTTGTATCTACCTACCACTTCAGCATTTTATTAAAAATAATAATAATAAAGAGAGAAATGTGGTATCCACATATAAATCAAGTATAAAAATCAAATGAGTATTTATATTTGAACTGACTGTTAATAGTTCATAATGCATGAGCAAAACCGAAGGTTTCTGTGATGGCTGCCCTTGTACTGTTCTCCATGTAAGAACTTGTTCGTTATGCTTGAGAAGATTGGAGACTGACGAAAATTAGGCTTGGGGTGGATTAATGATTGTGCATTGAGCATTGACTCCCCTATACAGAATTTTATTGTTGTTAACAACCATTTGATCAATAAATATGAGAGATGCCCTCACAAAAAACAAAAACAAAAAAAAAACAAACAAAAAAAAGTACGCACTTCCAATGGTAAAATAATAAGTAACCGGGATGTAATGAATATAGTCAAGATATTGTAACAACTTGGTATGGTGATAGCTGGTACGTAGAATTGTCATGTATATAAGTGTTGAATCACTATGTTGTACACCTGAAACTAATGTAATGTAATACTGTATGTCAACTACCCTTCAATAAAAAAACAATTATCTACAAAAAAAAAAAAAAAAAAAAGAAAGAAATCAGATCAAATGAGCTATTCATCCAAATTAGGAAATTACAAAAGAACAACATAATGGAAAAGTTTAAACAACCAAAAACCTTAAAAATTATAATGTAGAAAAAATAATGGAAAATAAGAAATAAAGGTGGACTAGGAAGAATAAAGATGAACCTTTGTTAACCAAGATAAAATGGAAGAAGTCACAAAAAAACGTGTTTATTTATTTGTCTTCAGTTATCAGTTTTTCTCTCCCAGGAGAATCAAGTGAGTCCACACTCCCCCTCCCCCAAGTTGTCGGTTACCCGTTAAGTGTTCCCTCCGGTTTATGACCCCCGCCGCGTCTGCTTCGGATGCGCGGACAGTGACTCTGCTTCCCTGAGCTCCCCTGTGTTTGCAGATTTCAGGGTGGCAGTTTGTCCCGGGCAGGTGTCAGTTCTTCGGCCCAAGAGCTCTTGTCGATACTCAGTTTGTTCAGGTTTATTCTTGTAAGAACAAGCGGATGATTTCCAAGGTTTTCACATTTCAGAATTGAAACCAAAAGTCCAATTCGTTTTCTTTAATTCCTGTGCTGCTGCCACCACCAAACCCCGCATTCTGTTCCTAAACCTGTTCCTAACGCCATCTTTCTAGAGGCATTACAGAAAACAGTGTTTAGTGATAAATAACCCCATCCTCACTCCCCTATCAAGAGCAACGGATATCGTTCCTTACCACAAAAACAAACATTTACAAACAACCTCACACATTCTATTTGACAACACTTTCCTATCCTAGTTTTCTCCAACTTCTCACACTGCTCTTTACCAGCCTCCTTTACAAATTCTTCATCCTCTCTCTGATATTTAAATATTGTCAGTCTTCAGAGATCCTTCCTGCATCATCTTCTCTTTTTCCTATAATCCTCCCAAATGTTCATGGTTTCAGTGAATAGCCAGCTAATTAAAAATTTCAAAATTTTACTTCCATCTCGGTCTCTTTTTAAACTCCAAACATAAATATATATATACATATATATATATATGTATATGTATATAAAATTGCCTCTCAGCATTTACATTTGAGATTCTTAAAAGAACCTCAGTAAATATTTTTGATTGCTAGACTGATCAAAGGGTCTTGTGAGATTCCCTTTGCCACAATGTCATTAATTAGTGAGTAATTACTGCGTGCAATACATTTTCAGAGTCAGGTTGAAGCCTGAAGGCAAACATTTTTGTTTCTTTTCTTTACTTGTGATTGTAAAGCCTTGAAAATAGGCTCCACAATTTGTTCACTCAGGAAGAGCTCATAAAGTACTTTTTAAGTCCTTGAATAATGTTGATCTCTCAGGAAGAAAACATGTCCAGAATAACCAGTTCTTCCCTTGCACTTATCTTCAGTGTGCTTTCTGATGACGCTCACCAGCAGTGGAGGCCTGACACAGTACCACGTTGACCTGCAAAATTAAGAATTGATGCGCTGGGATGAAGAGGAGGAGGTAAAAACCAGGAAAGGCGGAAGGAAGAAGGACAAAATACAAATTCTTTAGACAAGACATAAATAGATTCGCTCTGCCTTCTTTTGAACATGAAAAATCTAATTATAGGAAGAAAGGAAATTGTTCTGCCATACACCCTGGGCTTCACTACTAGTCTGACATTTGAGTAAAATTCATAATCTATCCATGTATACTCAGCGTGATGTCATAATGTGTATAACAGTGCATGTACAGGAACGATGGCAATGACTGCCCTCAGGTAAATCCTCAGCAAATACCTGTGATTGAGGCAAGACTGCACTTAAAGTCCTTCTGATGTAGGCACATAAATACATGTGAGAAGTCCAGGGGCTCCAGTTCATTGCTCATTACTTAAACTGATTGAACACCAATTTAGAATTATTCAACCAAATTTTTGCTTTCAGGTGAATGGCTTTTAACACTTCCTTACCGACTTCCAAAGGAGTAGAACACTTTCGTAGTACTTTTCTGGAATACAAAATCAGAAGACAGATGAATAAAACAACAGTTTTATCCAGCAGCACCTAAGCATTTTTTTTTTTACCAAATCAATACACCCTGGGCTTTTGATTTTATGCACACTCTACTGAGTTAATCTAAACAATTTAAAAAGAAGACAACATCTAAAGGCAAACAAGAAAGCTGCCTATAAAATTCTTCTCTACTCTGTGTGTTGTGATTGTAGAATCAATTTAAAATTCTAAAAGACGTACTATTCAACAAAACCTATGCCCAGGACCTAAACCTTCATGTTACTCTGATTTCCCCAAAAACATTGTTTCCTCAGAAAATGCTGAAAATATACAAATACCTCAAATTAGCTTCACTTATTTGTCCCTGATTTATCATGGCAGGTTTGTTCCTCACTCCACAAAAACCTAAGCACCTCAAGGGCAGCCCTGTATGGTCTGATCCTTTTAGCCTTCCATATAATCTCCAGGAAATTCCCTGCACACTGATGACTCAATAAAGATATGACAACTGGTTATCTCTCAAGTCCATATATGCCAAGTAGGGGCATAAAAAGGATGAATTCTGACTGCACTAGCACATTTTTCTAAAGAAGGAACATTTGGGAAATATATTTGTTAAAGAGGCATTCAAGGGTGCCCCTATCCAAAAGGGCAAAACAAAATCCCTGAAGCCAGTCGCATATCAGAAACAGCATCCATTAATCTCTTTGCCAAGCATCGGAGAGTAAGGAGGCCTTTGAGAGGAGTTGCTTTTAGAAGGGGAGTCATGGTTTAATGTGTTTGATTTGGAGCACCTCGCTCTCAGAAGCTAGCACCTGCAGCAGGCTGACAACTTGCTTCTTCTGGGGGCAGATTGGGTAATGATACTGATGACATTTATGGTCCAACATTTCAAGCATTAATTTACAATGGAAATGGTTCTCAGTGCAGTGAATACATCATTACAGTTTATCAGCTATAAACTATGCAGCCCAGTTTAAGTCCTGTAGAAGGCAAGCATTACAGACATTACTCACAGTTATTTGGTGTTCATAATTCACTGGAAGAACGTTTGAAATATGAAGGTATATGCCACTGCAGTAAAAGCAAGAGCAGAGACCTGGAAAGGGATTTGGAGGGAGAGAGAAACAGTGGAGAAATGTGTTCCAGGTGCTTCTGTGCCTCTTATGTCCTCTGGTGGGATTTTCTATGAAAGCTCCACAATTCCACCCCTGACAATCCCCTTTATTCTGCTTCAGCAAGACCCCACCAGAATATTTTCTTCATTCAGTTTCTCTTCCTAATTTACAGCTAGCAAGCTCATTGTTTTCATTAGAAAGTTTTTTTTCCTATAAATCTATTAGGGAACACATTAAATGTGTGTCTTCATGTTATTTCATGGATTTTTATTACAGTTTTATGTCACTCATTTCTAGCCTTCAATAAAGACTAATTTTTTCCTAGGGCTTCTGGAATGCTCTACAAATGGCTCTAAGTATTTGTTTTTATCAAGGGGAAATGGCTCTGTCTACTGAATAAAGAAAACAAACAAGAGATACACTGGTAATAGACTCACATTTAAATGTTTATTTGATTCTTGGATGTATGACTACACTTCCCTTTTTATTACAAAAATTAAGAAAAATAAAAATTATGCAAAGAGAATTAACATAAGCTATTACACTGTAGTGTGTTGAAACTAATAATTGCATTGGAAGACTAGTTAGTGAGAAGCAGAGATACTGGAGTTACAATTATTAGTACCTATTCTTATCCCTGAAATAGATTTGGGACAAGTTCTTTAGTTGAAATCCACATTTTTCTGGCTTTTAAAATTAGCATGTTCTCTTTAAAGATATCCAGAGTACAAGTAATGTGTGTTGGGGGAACATTTCTATAGGGGGTAGTCTAAGTGATCATTGGAGCAGAAGGGAAAGAGATAGACTTCATCTAGCTTTCACAAAGGCTTTTAGCAGAGCTCTGTATAAGCTTAAGGGGCTTTAGTAAGTCTGGGAAGTACTCCAATGCCTAGCCTCCTATACATCTCCCAAACTATCCTTTCTTCTTTGGTCAGATCTAATGAGAATAGATGTGCCCATGTGCAAACAGAACATGAAATCTTAGGGATGCTTTCAAAAGTCGACTAACTCTCTAAAAAGAAATTACAGATCAAATAATGTTGATATAAGAAGAGTTTATATAAGTCACTATATATTGTCTTGTGTTCTTTATTAAAATGTGTATTTAGAAAACTTGGAAAAAACTAAAAATGTAAAAGTAATGAGGCAATTATATCCATAGTTCCTCCATCCAAATACACTGCCATGCTTTGTATTCCAATAACTAGGAATACATAGCACAAGTACTGCATGACAGAGTTCGCAACATTTTGTAAAATGTCATTACTTTGGACTCAGCATCTACTGGGAGCTAATATAAAAAGTAATTGAAAAAAATACCATCCTTAAAAAGAGAAGTTTTTCATATAGCTTACCAGCAAATGATATGGCTCAGCGAGTTAAGCTAGAATGGACATACCAGAAATACTCAACACTTTGTCAGTGTTCCCAAGTGCCGCAGTAAATATAACACATGAAACTTAATAGCCATGATTTTAAGAATTAACCTCCGGAGGGGATTAGACTAACAGTTCGAATCCCATGTATTTAAGTTTCAGTGAGCTATAGGTCTTGCCACTCTGCTTTTGTTATACGTTGATGTAAAAAGGGATGGTTTTGCCTACCATCCTCAAGTAAGAATTAAAAATGATCTTCTTATGTACACTGAAATAGCCACATAAACCTAGAGAGATTGAAGAACACTATGATTGTAGACCACTTATGCCATCACTGGTCTATAATTTCAAAATTTAACTTGGTTATTTTTCCCTAAGGATTACTAGAAAATAGCTTGTAAGACTTTTGCACTATAGGCTCACATATATTTATTAATACTTCAGAATTTAATTTATATTATGAAGACACTTTAAGATATCTTCAGTTATTAATTTAAAAATGTAAAAAATACATATTAATTATGAAAAATAAAATGAATTTAAATGTAATTTAAAAGTGCAGCAAGGAAGTGGGATAGAGAAGATGTAGTTTTTGGTGAAGAAAGTAAGACTTTATTAAGACTTGTAAATTAACCAAAATCAAAGGAATAATAATTTTAATGTTAGAGCATTATATAACTTCCCATATGAATGAATAGTTGATCTGTTTGGAAATCCTAGAGTTTGTAAAAATGAGTTCGAACCAATTTATTTTGGAATTTTGATTAAATATTGATTCGTAGGCAGAAACAAAAAAAAAAGAAAAAATTTGTATGCTTATGTCTACTTTAGTTCCACCTAACCATAACTTCTGACTATGATACTTAATTTACCACTATTGCTGAAATACCTGAAGTTAAACTAGACTATCTCTTGGGCCAACAACTTGTCTGATGCCTAGATTAAGAATAATTTAGTATATGGGGAAATATTTCTCAGAATCCCCTTCTCAACATTTGTATGAATTCTACTGATCATTAATAGGTAAAAATAATGATCTCCATGTATAGTGTGTGTTGCATGTACTAGGAACATATTATATGTGTAACTAATCTTAAAAATAGCCCTCAGAGGTGAGTGTTAAGAATCCTATGTTATGACTGAGGGAAATAAAGCACAGAGATGGAAAGCAGCTTGGTCAATTTATACACTGACAGCTTGTGACTTGACCAAGGACACCCTTATTCCACCGTTCATTCCCTTAGCTACTGTACACATAGCTTCTACATTCTTTATGTTGGATCTGAAATCCACAAAAAGCCTCCATCTGATTTTAAAGAAGTCTTGAGCTGTTGAATCACATCTGAAATTGTTTGGCTGAACTTACATGACTTTCGTGATCATCAAAGATCCTAGGAACTTTATACCAGTGCAGAACGTTGAACCTTTCTGCCCTGGTCAGAAATCTAATTTGAGCAGTTCTACTTGGAGGCTCTATTTTTGATAGTTAAGCCATTCATCCTGTTTGACATTGTTGTGTGGTGTTGTTATGCTCTAAACAGCTGTCACATTCCAGCCCAGAGGTGGGTGAACAGATTCTTGTTTGTATGTAATTATAAGGACTTTTAGATGCTTTGAGTTGGCAATATGTCAATGTAAAGGACATCCTTCCAGCAAAGCCGGCCTGAAAGACTTTCAGAATTCTTCATGTAACTTTATAAAAAATTTCTTTCTGTCATTCAATGGCCAGCTGATTGTTTTGATGCAATTATTTCTAGCTCTGTTATTAAGCCTGTGACTGTAAAGAGATGTTTTTGTAGTGGATACTCATTTCTTCATGAATTGATTCTAAATTTGTATGAGATGAGACTATTCATATCATATATCCTGTCCTTCTAAAAGAGATTATAGCATTTAAAACAGGGTGGATGCTCTGATCTACAATTAGATATGGAAAGAAGCTTGAACTCTTGCAATAGAGGTTCTACTCACATATACAAATCAGTATGAGATTATAGAAATGTACCCAATGGGCATTTATTTTATACCTCTTATGTGTCCAAAACAGGACTAGGCACTAGGGATGCAGAGAGCATTTCTGCATTCAGGGAACTCTTAACCTAGTAGGAAAAAAACCCCATACTTTTAATGTTCTTTAGCCACAAACTCATGTTCCTCCCCCAGTGGAATGACAACTAAAGTCAGTAGAGTTTTGGGTTTAGTGGTCCAGGAAGTCATCTCAATTTTCCTTGTTACTTTCCTGTGTTGACAGCTCACTTTCCTAGTTACTATTATCTCCAGCCACAGAATGTAAAACCAGACAATTGATTCAAAAAAGTAACTTTAAAAATCACTAATTTCTTCAAGGAAAAAATGGCCATCCCGTAACAGCCGATCTTTTGTCATCATACATGCAAAACCCCAGTTCGCCAGTTGTTTTACCCACACTTTCACATCTCAACAAGTCAGGTTAGCATTTGGGTATAGAACGAATTTGATTAAAAAGCATTATTTTCAATGATAAATCAATATTATTATTTTCAAGTTTTACTTACTTTTCTTTGGAGCTAATTTTTTCAGAGACCAAAGCTTGATTTATTTAATGTTACCACCATTATTTAATTGCAACAGTACAACTTTTTCAAAGTTGGGATTTATTTAGGAGGATAAAATCTACTTCTAGTGACCTGAATATGGTATTGCAATGCTTCACTTTTATATCACATTTTAACTGTGCACAGAAGGAAAGTGTTAACATTTAATTGTCTGTGAAATATTTCCAGGGAGTTAGCTTTGATGTGAAAAAATAATAGTTACTTAGAGAACTGTAATGCTGTAAGCTTGAGACACCCAACCCAATGAAAACTCTTTGAATAAAGAGAAGGGAAACCACCACAGAGTTTAAAATGCATCTCTGATGATATGAAACTTTCACTTTCTTCATTATTTACTAGCTCTCACTTATTTCAACATTCACCTGTGTTCTATATACCATTCATATTTTAGTAATCTGTCAGCATTGGCAACTTGATTAGCCATTTCCTACAGGGAAAAAAAAAAACAAGGACTAGTAACTGGTACATGTTCAAGCTGAGTTAACTCAATGTTATTCATCTGGAAGTAAAGAAAGGCAGTCAATCAGTTAAAAGTTTTAAATGTTTGATGGCAATGTATCATGTAACCTTAACATCTGGATGGCTGGATTTTACTCTTAATACCCAGATGTCTGGCATCATGCA
This sequence comes from Manis pentadactyla, assembly GCF_030020395.1. Taxonomy (NCBI): domain Eukaryota; kingdom Metazoa; phylum Chordata; class Mammalia; order Pholidota; family Manidae; genus Manis; species Manis pentadactyla. The sequence continues at coordinate 113,314,190 of NC_080028.1, read as the reverse complement.
GACACAACCTCAGTGGTTGGATCAGTCAACAACTTTCATTGAGGAACCCCCCACCCCCAACTTTTGCTGGACAACACAGTGAGGCTATCCTATAGAACAAGGTCACTTCATGGTCGGGCTATGGGAAACCCTCTTAATTAGTCCTCCTAACTCTACCTTTTCCTCATTCCATACTACTGGAACACTAAATACCACTTTCAAGATCCTAGTTACTGGCTTAATATACTTGCCTTGCCTCAGGTTTTCACTGAACTCTCTAGTTGCTGCAAAGGGCTGTAATAGAAGGGTTCTACGATAACCCTAATAATAAATTGATCATATCACTTTCCTCTGTCTCTAAGCCCCTGCTCAGCTAAAGCCTGAACTGGGTAATACACATTTCATTGAGCTGTTTTAATGATTAAATATTATGCATCCCAGACTTAGAAAACAGCTTCAGGGACATAATCGTCACTCCTTGAGCAGAAGTAAGTATTTTTTATCTACTAGTTAAAATAAGACATGTAAAACTCAGTTTCTAGTATAAAGGAAGTGTCTAATAAATGTTGTTTCTTAACTTCCGCCTAGGGTCAACATTTCCTAGGCCCTAAAATCCCTTTGATTATCAGATGTTTAACTTCAAACAATTTTTTGAGTAAAAAAGGAATCTTCCTCCATTAAACATAGTATGCAAAGACTATAAAAGTCAGACTGATTCATAAATTACAAGTGTGGAAAGTTATGCTTATTGAGGAAATACACTTGTTTATAATTCCTTTCTGTATTACATTCCAGAGAAACTCAATTAATTGCTTTGCGGAAATGGAGGAATCAAAAATGATTCTAAAATGCTGGCAGTCTTCTATGCACATGATGCCACAAAATGAAACAGAATATGCAGAAGAGGAGTACGATTTTGTCCCTGTTGAGATGGCCATCAAAGGGGAAAGTTTCAGTTCACTACTGAAAGCACGAACGGCCTTCTAAAGGAAAAACCCAATGATTAATATTTAGAGAATGTTTGTATGTGATTCTTTTAGTTGCAGATCCCCTCAGCTCACTCACACACAGGATTTGTGAAGGGTAGTAAGGGAATCACTTGGGCTCATGGGTACTGAAGCAGGAAAATGCGTCTGGAATCAGGACTGTTCCAAAGACCCCCCATGAGATGTTTATGAGTCTTAATCCTAAGTCTGAACCATTATACTTTCTTTTATTAATGATCATTTCTTGAGTATTTGTTATGTATTAGGCACTAAACCAAGTATTTTACATGCCTTATATCATGCAATCCTTACAATAATTCTGTGATTTGTATTCCATTACTATTCACATTTATGGGTGATTAAACAGCTTTTGAGAATTTTAGTAACTTACTAAGTTCCCACAGATAGTGGTAAATAAGCAGGACTCAACTTCAGCCCTCGCTCAGGGCCCCAGATCTCCTCTAAATACTGAACACCGAGCAGGGACTGCACTCTATTCTGTCTCTGAATCCACTCTATCCCACTACCAATGGGCTTCTTGGGGTTATTTAAATCTTGTATTCCCCCATAATTTCAATTTATGTAGAGCCTATCATAATCTCTCCAGCCCCATCAACATCACGAACTTTCAATTTAGTTCCCACTATTAAATGGCAATGTATTTCTCTGAGTCTGAGCTCCTGATAAAAGGAATCTGTTTATCTCAATTCATATGTTGGAATCAAGCTCTGCATTTCATAAATGCTAGTTAGTCTATGGATTAGTTGTCCTCAGGTCAGATACCCATCCCTAATTGACTAACAGTTACTAAAAAGACCAATCATGCTAATCAGTGGCTAAATAAAGGCAGCTTTTCTTAGAAGTTACAGATAAGACAATGGTAGAAACAACTCTACCCTTAGGAGGTTGTGAAGCTATGGAAGTAGAAATAGTCCATAATAGAACAAAAATAAGAGGCGATACAAAAGAACCCTAAGAAACTAATACATAAGAATCAGCCCGAATAAGAGAAGTCAGTCCAAGAAATTAACATATAACAACAATTAAGAGAACTAGTAGAAAAATTAAAAAATAGTGTTAAGAAATCCTATGAATAAGACTTTGAAAATGAGTGCATTTCACAGTAACAAGTTCTCTAACAACATTAACCCATTCAAAAATATACACAAAATATCCTACTATTGCCCAGGGGACACAGATTTGAGGAAAAACAGGTCCTTGCTTGCATGGTGGATGGCAAAAAATGTTAATAATCACACAAATTAATGCATAATTGCAGTTATAAGACATGCTACAGAGAAGAGGTATATGGGTTTTTTTTTGTGAGATCATAGAATAAGAGAACTTGATACTATAAAAGAGCTCAAGGGAAACTTGCCATACAGTTGATGCCTGAGCTGAGATCTAAAGGAATATTGAGAATCTATCAGGTGAAGTGGAAGAGCAATGCAGGCAGAGAGAATGTGTAAAGCTCCTTTGGCAAGAGGAACCTGACGAGTGATAAAAGTCTCACGTCCATGAAACAAGTGTTATGGCTCGGGAAGAAGACACACTCACAGTCAGGCCTGAATGACCTGCGTCGTTCCGGAGCCAAGGGGTAAGTACAGTCATTCCACCTGAACCACATGGCCTGAGAAAAGGAAAGGGACAGTTTCCAAAGAAAACCCTGTGTGCTGTCTCCAGAGGTAGGAGATCCAGGGAAAATATGGGAGGACATGTAAAGAGACTCTTACGCTACTCCCGGTTGGAGGTAACCATAGTTTGGATTGAGGGTGGAGATTTGAAGGATTTTAGAATAAATTCATAGGATTTTGTAATGAATTAAACAAGAGATTAAGTGAAATTTCATACTTACACAACTGGTAACATTCACTGAGAGAGTCCACCCCGAAAGGGAGCTGGGTGAAGAGGTAGAGAGAGAGGTGCAGCATCGTAGGTTTAATTTGGAGCATGTTTAATTGGAGGGGCTACTGAGACATCAAGAGATGCGAAGAATAACTCTAAAGATCAGGGCAGACATCTGGGCTGGAGGTATAAGCTTGCCGGGTGCAGGAACAGCCCGCTGATTGAAGGCTGTCTGGACCACAGATAGTGGGAGAGTCAGAGCCCGGTGACAGCGAATGCGTGGAATGGGCGAGAGGTAAGGAGAGAGACGGCGAGTATATACTAGTCATTGTGGTAGTTTAAATGTGGCTACAAATTCATGACTAGTCTTTCATTGAAAAATGGAGTTTAATTTGCTTCTCCGTGAATCTAGGCTGGCTGTAGCAGCTTGCTCGACCGGAAGAATGCAGCAGATGTGATCTTCTGGGACTTCCGATGCTAGATCATAGAAAACTTGTAACCTGTGCCTGAGCCTCCTGGGACATGTGCTATGAGGAAGCCCAAACAGAGTGTTGTTGGGCAAATTACTAAACTGCTTACGCCTCAGTTTTCTTATTTGCATAATAAATACTCAATAATTGCTAGTTGTGCTTTATCATCAGTGCCCACTTAATCTGTAATGAAGTGAATTAAGTAGCATAGATGGACATAAAATCTGGCTTATTTTCCCTTTGCAAAGGATTATTTGTGTAAGATTGTAACATTAAAATAATTTTAGTGGTCATTATGATCTTATGATAACCTATCATTTACTCCATTTTGCAAATGTAGCAAGTATAATTTACAGGATAGCAATACATTAATGATTTCAGACTCACTTCAGACTTTGGATGAAATTCTAGAGTTTGCTCCGAAAATGTACCATGTTAAACAACTAAATCACTAGTTAACTGAAATATCTATAATCAGAATTGTTAAGGGAAATAAAGTTGATGTTCTGTGCTTTTTGTAATGTGGGAACTTTCAGTGGTGATATTTTCAGGGGTATTTTGCCATTTGAGCAGAGACTGTCTGAAGTTACAAATAGATGTACTCTATGTCATTCCCGGAAATATCATTCCTCTGAAAGTCAGAAAGTTGAATGAGTACTTTAATCTAGTAACTTACAACCCCAAAGAATGAATGTCGGGAAATAACCACTCTCAAGGTAAGTATATGTGTGTGTGTGTGTGTGTGTGTGTGTGTGTATGTGTGTATATATATATATATATATATATATATATATATATATATATATATATATGAATGCCAACTTAATGAAGAACTTACAGAAAAAATATAGTTACTAATTTTATCTGACCTGCATCTTTCAAAAGAGAAAGAAGTAAGGACCATCAAGACACTCTGATTTATATAGCAACCTGCTTCCAAATAGTCCTTTCCAATTTCTATAACCTCATTGCACACAGTTTCCCTATGTAACTGAGTCAGCTTGCATTTCCCAGGCATGAGGAGAAAGGAATCTTTTTGCCTCTATTTCCTGTGAACCTACTCCTCCTCAGGTTTGCAAATAGTAAAGGGACCATTTTCCTAGCTGTTTCCGGATATTTGACTGTTAACTGAATTTTACCACCAGCTGAGATGAAGTGGTCTGAAACATGCTGTCAGCCAAACCTGCTCACTCCAGAGGACTTCTTTCTGACAGCAATATCCGGTCCTTACCAGAATATTTTACCAGTATCTCACCTTCCCTGGCACTAACGCTCCCCGCCCCTTACTTTCTTGAAGAAAAGGCTTGTGATGGTCTGGCCTACTGGAGAACCAATTCCAGAAGGCCCTTTGTCAGACAAGTATATGTGACTGCATGTGATGTGTTGTGCTGAGCGTTTACTGAGGGAAGACGGGTCTTCAACACTAGTATGCTGGAAATGACATTAATTAAGCAATCCGACATGGAGCGCATGGTCTTTAATGATACATTGATCACTACCCATATTAAATCCAGTCCACAGGAAATCTCTAAATACTTTGAAGCATCATAACAGTCACTAGAACATCAAATACAATTCCAAGTCATATAAGTAACTAGGGTTTCATAAGAAAGTTAATTTTTATTTACATGAATTAAAAATTACATTCTCTGCTTACTTTTATTAAGTGGAACAGAGTATGGTAATGTGTTTTTTAAATGAATTTGTAAAAACACAAAACAATCTTTGGATAATACCTTTTTTTCTAATTTTACAAAGACCAATGAATCTACAGCCTCTCCACAAAAGCATAAACAGGAGAAAAAGTACCTAGTGTCTAATGAAAGCGACTAACTCAGACTTAGGTTGAAACTGTATCTGCACCTCTATGGTGCCCCCTTGAACTCTCCACTCACCTCATAACCTCACTCTACCAAATCATAGGTAAAGCAAGACTGACCTGTGTGTGAAAAGTAAGCATTGCACATCAGGGCACAATGCTAACAGACTGACTGTGGCTACATTGCTTTTTGACATCAGCCCCTCTCCTCTCCCTCCCTTTGTGGAATAATTTCTATGCTTTTAAGCCTGATGACTTGGCAAGCACAAGTTCCACATCCGAAAGAAGGGGAAATCTTCCTGAGAACAGTAGGACTGCCAAGCTCTAGCAGACACTGGGTGCTTTGGTTGATTAATCTGTGTAGCTACAAACCCTTAGCCAAATTCTAAGTTAATGTCCAAATAAGAGGGTGAAATATTTATCTTTATGTTCTTGCTATGAACAGCTACTACAGATGTTCTAAGGATATTTCCTTTCTATTTCTTTCGATGGTATGCTTGTGAGAATTATCCCATGATTGTCTCAACCTAATTATTCACTTAGTTGTCCTATTTTTTTCATCTCAATTCTTTCTAAAGGAGACTTTCTAAAGGAGTCTGTTACTGATAAACAGCAACAGACTCATATCCATCACTCACATGCACAATGTGACTGACAAAGTCAAAAAGCCTGTGAAGACAAGGAAGTCAATGCAGTCTGCTTACTTTCCTGTGTTGTATGAATTTTCTTATTCTTCAATTAACTCAATATCCTTAAGTATTTCATTGACAATATTAATATATTAATGTATTGATATATTTTCAGGCAAGTAGATAAATATGATCTAACTCATTATTTCCAATGTACTGTAAGAATTAAAATGATGTAGTGTTGTACTTTCTTCTTGTTTAAACATATGTTATTGTCCTGAATAATTTCCACATTCCCTCCACACACACACACACAACTTGACATATATGATATGGTGGTAAGATAAAGAAAAAATTGTATTTGGTAGGCTCCTTTGAAATAGGATTAAATTGGAAATATGGCATTTTCATTTGTGACATCAACAGGACCCAGACAGAATCCATGAGATGGCACATATTCAGATTTATCCACAAAGTCAACTGTTTAAAAAGATTTAATGTCAATGACTGCTAATTCCTTTAGGGATGTTCTTTCTAAAAATCATGAACCAAAACATTTCTTCATTTAAACAAGTTTATTTATAGTGGAATTTCCAAAATTTCTTATATCTTGAAATTATCCACAAAGTACTATTTTGTGTTTACATTAAAATATGCATTTTTTGTAAGAAGAGATAAAAATATATACCATTAGGCAGTATTGTTACCTTTTTATTTAATACAATATAACCAAAGGGCTAAAGAGAAAAACAATAGTTAAATATATTTAAAGCTTCCTGAAACTGATTTTCAGCTGTTCTAATGTTTTGAAGGAAAAAATAAAGATCTAAATACCAGAGATAATATCTTGATAAGCAATATTTATTTTAAAAAAAACTTAAGTTAAGTGTTGCATTAAGCTACCTTCAGTGAGTTGCCTCCTATCAGAAGTAATATAACTGGAACTAATAGTATCTAAAGCAAAGAAGAAGGAGGAGGAGGGAAATAATAAAGTATTAATTGCAAAGGTGACTTTTTAGCTTTTAGTTAAATACATTTTCTTATAAAGTGGCAAGATAATATTTACAAATTTACAAGTGCAAGGAAATCTTCGTATGCACGTTGTCTTGCTTTCGGACTTTTGAGGCCTCCTTCCTCCTGTGTAATAGGCCCTCTGGGCAGAACTGATCTAGACTAGATTTTAGTTCATAGAACGTGATAGATGAGCCTGGAACCAGAGGCCCCTGGAGTTGCAGGCTGAGAGTCGGTGCTGGCCACTGGTGAGAGAGAGGCCGGGTCCTGGAGAGGCAATCCAGGTTGCTCTGAGTTGGTGATCCGATCCACAATGCTGGATAAGCAATCCAAGCTAGACAAGGTACTTTTATCTGTAGCATACACTAAGGATACAAGGAAAAAACCATTATAAAGGAAATCCCCAAATAGACAGACTTGCTTATGCCACCCCTAAAAATAGGTCAGCTCCTTTGACACCCAGAGGTCAGATGGTCAAAGAAAGTCTGATGTAGAAATTTGCAACAAATACTTAGCAATTCACTAGGTGAATTTAGGGAGCAGAGAATCCCTCTAGTAATATTTCAACCACCGATGTCTACATGTGTGTTTATCTGTTAGGGGGATTTTGAGCAAAAGATATGTGTACATTTTGCTTTGCAAAAAAACTGCCCATAAGAAAGGATGCTTTCTCTCCCCTTCTCCAGTACTGCCTGGAAGAACTGATTCTGCTTTGACAGGCAGAATGGGGAAGTTGAACTCATCTTTAAACACCCGAGTGGTCATCAATTCTTACCATTGGGTACATCAGGACAGTAGATGCTGTCAAAACTGCTGCTTTTTCTGGACCAGACAGGGCTGTTACATTCAGGCTATAATATAAGACACAAAGGAAGTTTGTTTTCAGATCTTGGCAAAAGATGCTCGGACCTAGCGGGGAGGCAGCACCTGCCCACTGGCTCCTTAACTGCCCACTCTCAGTCACCTTCACTGCCTCAGTTTAGGAAGGATTAGCCCTCACCCAACTGCAAGGGCACCGAGGTCAAGCTCTGTGCTTGGAGGAGAGGAGAACAGCAACAAAGGGAAGAGGGGGTGGAATTCAGCAGCAACGGGCATTGGTTAACCATGCAAAATGGATTGGAGTAAAAGGAAGCCACACTAATTCAGGGAAAGAACACTTTCCCAGGGCAAAAACACATTAAAACCTGGCAGCGTTGGAGCAAACACCCTCTGAAAAGAATGCTTCAACATCTCCTTCCAGCCAGGCCTCAGCAGAGCAGGGACTGGGGCCATGTGGGTATTTCTTTCCACTTCTTTCATTACTTTATAAACTGTGAGGCAGTGAGGGCTTCAGACAAGTGCCTTAAGATGTAACTGTATGGCAGGGTCCACTGGTGGTATATTTTGGAAATAAACCAAGTAATGGAGAAAACATGTTATTGATCATTCACAGTCACCTACCTCACATGACAACTCTCTCCTAAAATGAATACCTAGAACCTGGTAGGAAATCACACTAAAATCCTGTTCAGCAGCTGCTTGCTGGCATCTCTAAATCTGGCACCTCTTTTCTCTTGCAGCAACTGCCTCCTCACTGCCACCCCCAGCCATCTACCAATAACCATTGGATATTTGGTGGCCACACCTGGTTTAAATGGGATGCAGAGACTTTTGGAAAAGATCGGGGTGGCTGAGTAGGTACCAGAACTCTCTCTTACCATGCCGTCCGAACAGTTGGAGGTGGGGCTGGTGGGCTCAGAGCAGCTCTGTCCCGGCAGGCTGTAGTAGTTCTCCACCTGCTCCCTCAGCAGCTCCTGCAGGCTCTCTATGTAGCGGATGGCATTTCTGAGAATCTCTACCTTGGGCAGCCTCTGGTTGGGATTGGTCGTGGTGCACCTCTTGAGAGTCTCGAAGGCCTGGTTGACCTTCTTCAGGCGTCTCCGCTCGCGCATGGTGGCCGCCTTCCGTCGATCCATAGTGGTGGACTTTCTCTTGCATGCTTTGCAGGCCCACATGAGGCAGTGGCCGGCCTGGTGGTGGCCTGTCGGCGCTCGCACGTGCTCGTCCTCGTCTGAGCCCTGCAGCTCTGCTTTATGAGCCCCGAAGGCAGCCACTCGTGGCTCAAACTCATCCCCAAACTCGCCCTCGGGGGACGGGATGCAGGAGCCCTCGTAGAAGTACTCGGAAGGCGAGAACTGGCAGCCGTCCATCATGTCCATCCTCTGCGGTGAAACAGGCGGTGCACCTGGACAGCAGCGAGAGAGATGAGGGAGAAAACGGGCGCCTGGAGCTGCTTGCGGGCGGGCAAATCCCGGGCAGAGCCCCCTGGTCTGTGTTGCTGGTAATTAACAAGGGCAGACGTCTGGCGGCCTGGGTCTGCGCTCTAGGGTTGGGGCTCTTTATATATTCTTGTGGGAGGGAGGTGGCCGGGCATTATTAGCATATCCCACCGCAACCCCCGCCGGGGCTGTCTGGGCAAACCTCCTCCTTCCCTCTAGAGACAGTTTGCTGTTTACAGCTCCTTTCGATGCTAATTGTTTTACTGCATCTCTGCTGGGGCGGGGGGCTGACTCGCCTACCCGCTCACTGGCTCTCTCCAGATTACCTAAACCAAGCAATCACTTAAAGAGTGTCACAGACAAAAAGGAACGAAGGAAGTCCAACTTTTAGCAACTGCTCACACTTTTATAAAGAAAATGAACAGAAATCCCTCTGAGCCGACACCAAAAGCCGACGTTCCTTCTAATCCTGGGCAGGAGGATTCACCTTAGTTTTAGGTGTTTGTTTCTTTTTTTCATGAGTTTTGGTTATCTCGGAAAGTTTTTCAGTCAGTGAACCACATAATGGTTGCTAAAGACTTAAACTGACACTTTCAATCATAGAGTGAACCTAGATTTAAGGGAGATCTATTCTGATCAGATTTTTCATTTTATAGGCTCTGTGTTATTGGGGGTAAGCGGAGAGGTTCTTTTTCCCCAAGACAGGGCTCGCTCTGAGTTCTTTCTCCGTGTCTGCTCATCTAAAGCCAGGTGGGATGAAGAGCCCGTGACTAGGAGCAGTGCTCCCTGCCCTTCCCCTTCTGCACGTTTCCTGAGCGCCTCCCCGGTTGGGCCAGGCCTTTGCTAGACCCCGAGACGGCGGAAGACCCGCGCTGAGGCCACTCTGGGAGCTTTATTCTAGGAAACTGAGTTATGGACGACGAACTCTCTTTTCCAGGGGCACGTCTCCTTTCTCCCTCTCTATCTGCTCCGCCCCCTCATCTCGACAGACTAAACAGCCAAGCTGGGCTTTGGGGTCTCTAATTTTCTGCCTTCAGGCAAACGAACACCGTTACAGATGCATCCCAGCTGCCGGCAAGCAATCCCTCTCCGCTCGTGTAAAATTTCCAGCTCCTCAAACCCCGAGTAACTTCACACACTCCAGCGACCAAAGCCTTCTAGAAAAGCAGTCGCAGCAGTCTTTGAAATGTTGGTAGGTAGAAGGGGAGAGGGGAGGGCTGCCATTTAAGTAAGAGTGAATCTATTAATCAGCTTTTGCCAATCCTCCCCCACCCTTAACCCACCTCCAGATCCCATTACAACAGGAGAGAGTGTTCTCACCCGGATCTCTGCTCACTCAGTCCAGTAAGTGTTGTGGCTCCAAAGTTAGTCGGGAGCGGGCAGAGGGGCACTTCTGTTTTTCTTGCTTTTTCGTAAAATTACTTTCCTAAAGGGTTGCTGGAGCAATGCACACTTTTTTTTAGGGGGAGACCCACTCCCCAAAGCCAAGGCCCAGAAAACCAGGGATGGGGGAGTGTCAGGTACTAAAGTCCGCTGAAACGTGCTCGCCTCTGTTCTCTCCCGTTAGGGCATCCCTGAAATAAAGACACCCTGACTACCCCTGTGAAAGACAGGCCCCCTTTCACAACAACGCGCTGCCTAAATGGCCAGTGGGAAATCCATCTGCACTTTATTTAGCACTATTAACAAGTGGGTGACTTTGAAATGAATAGGGTACCAGGGCTACACCAGCTAAGAGTCGAGTTCCTAAAGGACCCAGGGGGCATGGAAGACTGGTGGAAGCATTGGCAGGCATGCCCATTGCTACCTCTGAAGTACAATATTGGAGAGATGTTCTCACCCAGGCCCCACAGGTTCTGACCAGCAGCAGTAATACTACTGCTTTTAGCTACGGAGCCCAGACGTTACCACACTGGTCGCAGGTAAAACAGCTTAGATACATGATTTGGGCACAAATAAACATGCTGTCTGGAGTTTAAATGGAATATATAAGTTTTGCTTCTCACCTTTCTGCTGATTTCTGTCCACCGGGCACCTAATGTGCTTTGTACCCAATCCCTCAGGGTGCGGCATTTGTAACAATTATTAAGACTTTTCTATTTGCCAAGCACTGTTCTCAACCCTTTCCACGTATCCACTCGTTTACCACTTCCAACCTCTCATTGGGAACTATTATTAGATCCATTTTTAAATAGAAGGTAACAGAAGCTCAAGGGGTAGGTAATATGCCCCTGGTCGCATAGGATTGAAAAGTAGGCATCCCCTTCTCCGGACCTGGCGCTCCACATGTGAATTTTGTTTGTTTTCTCCTAGCAGTTCGGGCTCAGTGCGCGCGCGTACTCAGCGCTGCAGGGCCGACTCCCTGGAGCTGGGGCGTCGGGCTTCTCCCGCTGCCCTCCCGGGCCTGGGAAGACGCTGTCACTCAGGAGGCCCTGTCAGTGACGGGAGTTCTCGGAGGTTAGGGCTGTCTGTGGTGGTAAGGTGATCTCAAAACAAATTTACCAGAGTGCCGCGGGCTAGTGGAACTAAAGAAGCCGAGAAAACACAAGCGCCCGGCGGCTTAATGGGACTCGCTAGGGGGGACACAAGGTCCGGGGTTGAGGACCCTTGGGACTCAAGTGCTGAAAACAGGATCTCAGAGCACCAAGGTAAAAAACGAGACAAAACTTTCAAACCGCTGTCAGGGGCGAAAGGTGGAAAAGAGAAAAAAAAATGGGAGGCATTATACAAAGAAGGGAGGAAGTCAGCGCCTCAAAGATGCCCGGGGTCCCCCAGTTCAGGAGAGGTTAGGTAGCTCTTTTCCGAGGGGAGCCCGCGTGAGAGCAAGTGGGAAAGCGGGTAAGCAGAAAAACAATTTTTCTGAGTGGGGAGATTGAACAAGGAAGTGTAAGAAAGGTTAAAAGTAACTTTGGAAAAGATCTTCTGCTCCCCCTGTGCTCTTTTACTCAAAATCAGATTAGATTGGCTTTTGTTCCTCATAGAAAAAAATGAAAATACTTTCTTTCCAGAGAAGTGCCTTTCTTACGTGCAACAAAAACTCACGTACATTTAATATGTAAACAGGTTGTTAGACATGCTATTCTAATCCTGAGGGTGAGGAGAGCCTTGCAGGAGGCGGACTGAGAAGAAACCTAAGCCATGTTTGCTGTTATAAATGAAGCCCACCAAGTTTGGGGGCAGTAGATAATTAAAAAAATTTTTTTTCACTATACATTCCAAAGAAAAGTACATACATGTTTGATTTTCTTACAGTTAACACTTATGAACAAGTTTTAATGGCATAAACCTTTAAGTAATTATCAACCTTTTTATTTTTTTTAAGAGAACCTATTTTTGTTTAAACATTATGGCAACAATCCTAGTGTTGATGGACAGACCACACCAGCAAAATGATGCTCAGCGCTTCCCTTCCTAGTAAATTTTGCAGACCCCAGGGATTCTTATTACTGAAAATTCTCCATGTGTCTCCTAGAGGGAGAAACCAAATACATGTAGACAGATAAGCCCATTTCAATTCACTGCTGCCGCTACCTGAGGCCCTTATCAACTCCTGGACAAAGAGAGTTCTTCTGGAGATTTCTGCTTATCATATTTGAATTTACAATGTGCTAAACAATTTCAAGCTGCTGATCACTCTGGGAACCAGGCACACCTAAGTAAACACATTAGTACCTGCCAAAGCTGCTGGAAGAATTTGTGCAGAAGACAGCTGAAGAAGACATTGGCCTCTGCTTGAATTCGAAGACTCCCAAGAGAGATCAAAGGCCGAAGGAAGGACTGTTAGCAGCCTTGAGAGTAGAGAAAGTAGCCAGTTCTTACACGGCATTGTCTTTGTTCCAGCACATGGCATAGCCATTCCATCTCACAGGGTGACTCTGAACTAGGCTTGCCCCAAATTGCTTTTTCAGAATGAAACCTCTTGGACTAGGGTCACCTTCTGTAACACTTCTTTTGAGTTTAAGAGATGATTGAAGGGGTGTCTGTTGGAGACATGCCTGATTCCTTGGCTTTTTGGGGGAAATACCATGTTTTTGCTAATTTACTAATATATTAGATTAGGAAATGAGATATTCAAAGTTTAAACAAAGATATTTTAATACGGTTTTTTCAGATATGGTGGTCTGGGAAGAAGATTTGGGGATGAATAAATGGGATAAAATATAATTAAGAGAAAAGTACAAGTGGATAAATCCTAACTTGAAGTAAATAATGTCTTTTCAAGGATAGAGGTTACTTTTGCAACCCAAGAATTCTCTGTCAGGCTCAGGAGTAGATGAGGATCACTGAGTTTCAGTGTGGTACTCTCACTTCTCAAATATATGAAAGATCCCTTCCCCTCAAAATAAGTCTGTTAGACATAAATTAATTTCCAGTGTGCTCAGGGCTGAAATTCAGTGATCCAGGTGTGATGATTAAAGTTAGTTTGAGAAAGCTGATATTTGATGTTCCACAAATTATTTCTATAGTAATATAGAAAAGAAAGTCACTCATTATTTTATTCTTGGTAACTTTATGCCTGCCTCTGGAAAGCTGCTCAGTTTGAATCCCAAGTTGTTTATCTTTACTGAGTTATTACATCTTGATTTTCTGTTTCCATGGCCCTGTTTGTTTTGGCTTTGGCCCTAGTAAAGGTTATCATCATTAATATGAAATAAAAAATATTTTAATTGCAAACACACCAAGGATTTCATTGCAAAGCCTAACACGTCAGCTAAAGCAGTGGGGTGACAGTGAAGTCTTTAGGAAACATTTGCTCTACTTAACAAAGAGACTTCTATAGGCAAATTTATTTCAAACAATTCTCAAGTTACCCAGCTAGGGGAGATAGAGAAGATTTGGTTTGCAAAGACTGAATAAAATCTATCAGCAAGTAAAGCTCACGAATCGATAAAAGCATTCTGCTGCTTAGCAGTTTAGAATACAAATCTTACAAATACATGTGCAATCATAATGTAAATGAATTCACCTGGTCAATTATGATGTTTGATTTCAGTTGTGGCATGAATCTGAGTTAAATCTATATATACACACATATTAGGGTAAATCTCAATTGATTCTCAGGAAAAAAATTATATATACATGATAAGCATGATTATTGGATATGCATACTACTCAGACATATCCACACATGCTCTAATTAGATAATTTGAAAGGCTATACCACTTATCTTTTAATTAAATGACTGCTCTAGAGTCCACTAGCTAACCACTCTTGAGAAAGAGCTTTTGGAAAACAGTTGTCAAAGAGAGCCAAATTATTCTATGGATCATAAATATTCCATCTTTTTCTTTCCCAAGGTTTCTCTTTCAGGGTACGTGGGGATTGAGGGATCACATGAAGCCACTGACATTGACTGGCTCTAAATTTTGGTTCTGTACTTAAAATGCAAGAACCTTTCTATCTCAAAGGCTGGCGTTTTCATAAGAGGTAACAGTACTTCTTGAAGGTTTTTGCAGGATTATATGAGTAAATATGTGAAATGCTAAGAATGGCTCATTCATATTGCTGCTGGTCTCATTGTTATAAATACTTTCCCCCAGCCAGAGCTGGCAAAGGTTGGGAAACTCAATCTGAAGGAACTTTGGCTTTTGGTGGAAGAAAAGCCTTTTGATGGTCAATTTAGATTTACGAATAAAAAATAAAGAGAGTCGACATTTAGTGTTTATTTTGTGCTCTGTTTTGGCGAAGCACTTTACATGTGTTATTTTAGCGAATCTTCACAACCCCAGGAGTTAAGCACCATTATTGTCATTCCCATTACTTTATAATGAGGAAACCGGGAGAAGAGGGGAGCAGGGACAGCCCGAGGCTACACAGCAGTTGCCGGGACTCAAGCCAGGTAGTCAACAGCCACAGAAACTCAGCAGTTTGTATTCACTAACATGCCTGTCTGCTTTTCTCAAACATTTGGGAGGGCTTATATGTCCATGTCAGTTTCCTCTATAAACCTTTCTGCATTTAGAAGTATTCTAGGAGTAACTAGAATCATCCAGATGCTCAGAAAACAAAGTATTTCCCTCATGAAAAGGCCTTTTGAGACAGAAAAGGGGCAAGATACGGCCCTGTGCCTGCAGGAGACATTGTCTGTGGCAGTATCTGGTGTGCAACTGGGAGGTCCGGACTGAAGGGTTAGGAAGAATGACTAGGAAATACTGAATTTGGTTTGATTTCCACATCTGTGAACCGAGGACCAGCTGTGGAGAAAAAGAAGGAAGGAAGAAGTTAAGGGTGGGGAAGGGGGCTGAGAGTGAAGGTGCCTTTTATAGAATGTTAGAGAGAAGTAGCAATTCCAAACAATGGCTGACCCTCCCCTCGGCTTCACTGCCCACTGCGATTCATGGTGGTCGGTTCTTCCTGAGGTTACAGGATAAACAGACCTGGCACACGTCGTAAAATCCTCACGGTGAGGAGCTCCTGGGGTTTCTAGCCTCTCTAGGGCTTTGCTATTTGGTCCAGCTAAGAGGTTTCATGTGTGGTGGTGTCTTTTGACCTCAACCATTTAACCCTTCCTTCTCTGAAGCAACCCTTCCTTCAAAGAAGCCCACCCTCCCGGAAGAGACAGATTGTCTCCTGCTCTCAGCATTCTGACTGGAAAACAAACCCAGGCCACGAGGCCGTGAGGATATTCTGGTGTTCTAGCCACTAGTTCAGCTCAAGAAACCCAGGGAGGGGGCCGGGCAGCCCCTGGGTCCTCCAGATGAAGGCTGCTTCATGGAAGGCGGGGCCTGGGAAAGCCAAAGAGGGAAAGCAATTTGGGCTAAATTTGCTGAAGATCTTTGTAGGGAAATAAGCAAAAAGTTTTTGTGTGGCAATTTCTTGCAACAAGGCCATTTCACTGGACTGAGAATCCAGCTGTTAACTTGCGAAGGTAAATCCTACCCACATCTCCAGATATAGAACAGTTAAAACAGAAAGAAACAGGATGCTGAAAGAAGAAAGACTGGCAGAGTCTGGGTATTCTGCATTCCTGACCACAGGTGTGAAGTCTACGTGGGAGAGCAAAGTGAACAGTTTATTTCACGCACAGCAAAACTACCAGTTTTCCTCCTTTTAAGCCAGCCTTTTAGAAAACACCAAAAAAGTATGGGCTGTGTGGTGTCCAAGTTAAAATAGGGCTCCTCTTTGTTGTACACATGCCCTCAACCATTTTTCTTCAATTGAATCAAATTAGGACCAACTTTGTTCATATAGAAACTTATTTTTTTTAATATTACAATACCAGGATCCTCGCACATTTTATATGCAAATACGTCATTCCACATTTAAAATGTATTTCTTAGGTTTACATAAAAAAAAACGAAAGTACTAACATTATTTACAAAAATATATTCAATACCACTAACATTTAAATGCAACGTTCCCACTTTGCTTTAGACAGGAATGAACTTTTTGAACATGACGCAAAAGGATCACCGTAATAAAAGTAAATACATTACAAAATCAACCAAACAAGAACAAAATAAGGCCGCTAGACCTAAGCCACTCGCAGTTCCAAAAATAAAAGCCCGAAGCCAAAGGGCTTAATTTTTTTCATTCTGGCGTGCACAAGTTTCCCAGAAGTTTCTTTGTGAGCATCTCCTTCCCTTTCGTAAACTCCTGGGTCCGCGTTCCTAAATACTCATGTAATGTGACCTCATCTAAAGGATTAGGGGAAGAAGGGAGGGTGGGATCTTCTGCTGCGTGGAGAACGTCCCGACCACCGGCGCCGAGTTACTTCTCCACCACCTCCTCCACGCAGGGGAGTTTGCGTTCCTCCGAGGAAATACTGTCCACGATGGAAGAAAGGCATCGAAGGCTACTCGAGGCCGACGAATCAATGCTTGCCCCTCCTGAGCGCAGGGAAACAAACAAACAAAAACACAACACGCGTAGCAGTCAAGAAAGTTACAACCACAGCTCCGCGCCCCGCCTGGGCCCGCTTGGGCAGCGCGGGCGGGCGGCGCAGCCGCGCGCCAGGAGCGTCTTTGCAGGGCGCGTCCCCGCGCGCGTTCGAAGGCCTTTCTGCCCCGAGCGAGCACCCCAGCCCTGCAGGCATGTTTCTAGCGCAGCCCGGCGCCCTCTCTTGTACCTTACCTTCCTTGGCGCTTATCACGAGCCCCCTGGAATGATCCGAAACGCTTGGCCACTGGGAGCTGCAGGTGCGCAGGAAATCCGCACCCTCAAGCTGGAGGAAAACCAAGGCAGCAGATTAGGAAAGAAGCGTCGCTTCCGGGGGTGGGCTGGTGGGGCTTGTGGGGGGGGGGGTCTTCCCCTGCTTGCTAGGGCCGCATACGAATTTCCTGCCTATTGTGGGCACCCCGTGTTCACGGGTCACTGGGGGTTCATTAGAGACGGAGCGGGAGGGGCGGGAGAGGAAGGGGGACGGGAAAGGGGACCGAGCAGCTGGACGTTAAGGCCCCGAGGAGAGCGTCTAATCCGCCTTTGCATTCCCTGCCCTGGCAGCATCTGCGCGTACATTCTCCTGCTTGGGTCTGTAGCTGAACGGGTCCACCCCCAGCTCCTGCATTTTCTCCTGCTGGTCCAGCCGGTGCAGCAGGTCCTGCAGCCGCTCGATGTAGCTGATGGCGCTCCGTAGAATCTCCACCTTGGGCAGCCTCTGGTTGGGGTTGGCCACAGTCCGCCGCTTTAGTGCCTCGAAGGCCTCGTTGATTTTCTTTAGCCGCCTCCTCTCGCGCAGGGTGGCGGCTTTCCGCCGGTCGGTGGGGGCAGA
The DNA here is from genome assembly GCF_030020395.1 of Manis pentadactyla. Classification (NCBI taxonomy): domain Eukaryota; kingdom Metazoa; phylum Chordata; class Mammalia; order Pholidota; family Manidae; genus Manis; species Manis pentadactyla. The sequence continues at coordinate 113,296,483 of NC_080028.1, read as the reverse complement.
TTTTCTCTTGCAGGTCTTGCAGGCCCAGATCAAACACTGGCCAGGGCAATGAGGAGGCTGCAGGCCTGGGGGCGCCAGGACGTGTTCCTCTCCGCTGCTGTCGCTCCCAGCTTCCGGGGGCATTTGGTCCTGGCAGGGGGACAGGGTACCATCGCTCCCTGGATACAAAGGAGAGCCCTCGGCCACTTCTAACGGCTGCAGGGTAACATTTTCCCCGTCCAAGTAGAAGAAATAGGAGCCAGTTTCAAAAAGGTCCATCATCATGTTCTCCTCCTTGGCCTCTGACTCGGTCTGAACTGGGTGATGGGCTCAAAAACCCAGAGGAACCACCCAGATGGCATTTAATTAGTGCGGTGACATAAGTCGCCCCAGCTTTATATATAGTAGCTCCTGAAACTCAATCCAACTTTTAGCTGTCATGGAGCATCAGTCTCCCAATGTGATTACAGCCAGTGCTCTCTAGAACATCTAGTTTGAAAGAAAACTGAGAAGTATCAACCCTAGAACGATGTGACAACCTATATGCAGAACAGGTAAAACAGCGAAAAAAATACGCGGAGCGAATCCCCGTATTGAAACAAAGCGTTGAATGCTTCCATTTGCCGCCGTTGAGATGCTAACCTGTTTACAGGGTAACTTCAAAACAACTGCGGATTAGCACTGCTCCATTCTCCTCCCCCAGGCTCTTCTCAATTCTAAGTATAGACCAATGATGAAAGATTTCAAATGCAATAGCCATTGCTCCAAAATAGCCTGGTTAATATTTGCAGAGTGGTTCAGCTCTTTTCTCTCTCTTGCCTGTCAAAAAGATGCTATTCCTGTGATTAAAACCATTACAGTCCTTCAAAGGTCATACATGACTTTCAGGCTTCAGCCTCCATAGCAGCAGGTAAATCTCTTTCCTCTCTTTTACCAAAGCTCTAGGATGATTTGGAAGCTGGAGGGGTGGCTGGAGGGTGCTCAGATTCCTTCCTTGGCTATCTTATTTTTGTGGGGAGTTGGTAACCAAGATCTGAATTTCGTGCCCCTCCACCATGGAGCAATAGTAGCTATGAGATCAGGGGTGGGACAGAGGACGGAGATGCAATTCATGTAATAACTTCTCTTCAAAAATCATTCTTGTGGAAACAAGCCTCACTATGGCCACTTGGTAATTCAGGATCCAATGTGGCGCTGACCCCAGGGTGCCTCTGTTATGTTCCTGTTGTACATACGTGTTGTGCTCACAGCTTTTTCGTTCACGTTCTCGCTTTCCATGGACTCCAAATAAATTGTTTTATAAGATCCAGATGAGAAAGGTAGCATCTAAGGCACAGGCAAGGAAAGAAATTTCAGCCTCTGCTTGCCTGTGGCCCAATACATGCAGGCACGGTGGGCGGGGAGGCAGTGCAGCGGAAGGAGGAAGTTTAGGGGTCCTAGATTCCAAAGGACTCTCTTCAAGGCCTAGCTAAATTAATTTCTGTTTGTGTGTGCTAAGGTACTTCTTAAGTCTCCATTTCTTCCAGATAAGAGTGCTTGTCTTAGAGAATTTTGGTGAGGATTCGATCCAATGATATCATGCTTATGAAGCATATAGTCTTTTGTTAGCTGCTTGTTGGCCGTTAGTTATCATTTAAAGCATGAGGCTGTGTCAGTGTGAAGATCATTTCTTGTGAAATAAAGCACACCTATTGCAGAGGTCGATTTTGTTTTCCCTTTTGTTATTCTTCCCTTCCCTTTCCTTTTTCCTCCCACAGCTCTGGAAAGATTCCCTCACCTGTAAATGTCCTTTAGGATGACGATCAACTTTGGTTTTAGCCTTTATAGGCGATGCCTAAAAAAAAAAGATGGAAACATAATGTCCTCTTATTCTACCCCAAGCAGTGGTAATCATAGGTTACATTCAATAGGGCTCCATTTGTTTAATGAATGAAGACAATACAAGGAGCCAGTAGTCAGACACTTGGAGGCACTAGGTACCCTTCTGAGTAAAGTCACTTCTTCCAGAAGATAATTCTTTACAGCTTGTTCCTATTGAGCCACAGACTTGGGGTGTTACATTTTGACATCTTTTTTTATTTTTGTCTGTTTTTATGGTTTTGGTTTTGGGCAGCTTGTTCCTATTGAGCCACAGACTTGGGGTGTTACGTTTTGACATCTTTTTTTATTTTTGGCGGTTTTGGTTTTGGGCAGCTGAATAATTCTTTATCAAGTTGGAGAATCATTTTTAGGTTTTTGGAAAAAGTAGGAAACACAGGAAAGTATAAGAAGAAGCCAATACCTCTTTTGTGATATTTTCTCCTATTTGTACCAGTTCCCATGTTGCTAATGTCAGCAGTGAGACTGGAGGTTGGAGGCTCCAACGATTCAGGGTATAGTCTAACATCCATCATGGAAAATCACCTTGTGGTCTTAATTTATGCTGCATCTTATATGGTGAAGACAATCTGAAAAGCAATTTTTTTAACTATTATAACTATATGGCATTTTTGCTAAGATTATTAAGATAACAATAATTGAAATTCATTTATTCTACCCTTTTTGGGTACCTACTAAATGCTAGATAGTGTTCTCAATGCTAAGGACAAATAGGTGAAAATGAGCCCTTTTTTCATGGAGTTTGAATCTAGAAGGGGGAGCAAAATTGACTGAGATGAAAAGTGGGAGAAATAGCCCTGGAACTGGGATGTGGAAGGCCTGCATTACAATCATTTTGGGCCTGTGAGGACTTAGCCAACCCTAATACATCAAATTCTTAGTTTTTTTTATCCATAAAATTGATTTGACAGATGTCGTACTCTCAAAGGTTGTTTTGAATGAAGATGAAGTTTTTAGAAATATGAAATCACCTCCAAAATGTTGTATACTCCATAAAATAAGAGTACATTTATTACTGCAATTAACTGTAGAGAAAAAAGGAGGTAAAAATACCACTTATGAGGGATTTTGTTGCTTGCATAATAGAAAATGTACCATTCTTAGACTCACCACTGATTTTAGGAGGGATCAGATAAATGTGTTTTGCACATCATGAACCTGCTAAAGAATACAAAAATGTGTTCTTCCTCCTTTATTTTTCCCACATTCAAGTGTTTTCACTGGAGCAACAGTTGAGTTCAAAATGTGGAAAGAGAAGATTCTAGAAAAATATAGAAAAAGCTTTGGAGTGCTTATCAACAGCAACCTGCCAGACAGTGGTAACATTTCTTTGTGTGAATTCGACCTTCAGTATTGAATTATCATTTCTTAGTAAATTACAAAGCCCCTTTCCCAACATTCTCTAGAACTCAGGTCAGGGAAATTAGTGTTATTATTCATCTTGGTTTCAACAGACTTTTTCCTCTTTTGCTGATGTTTCGGGAGATGGGAGAAGAGAGAAAAAGAAGAGAGAAAAAGGGAATGCCAGCTTGGGAAATAAGCATCCTTTATTAGATTAGGTAATGGGAAAATACACAGTGATTCCAAACAATCAACAAATGAACTCTTGGAGCTCAAACTGTTTACAAAATATGAGATGCCTGTAATTGCAATTACATGATTTCTCAGCAGAATTTGTGAGCCACAGACCTTAGCAAGTAGTCAAAACATTTGTGTAAACTGAAGTCCTCCAAGATTTAAATAATTTAAAATACTTAAAAAAAATTATGATGAAAGCAAATCATAATAAGAGAATAATAATATTAAGTATAAAAAAATCACTTCAGGGACCTAGAGTTCATTCATAACAAATCTGAAACTACATTGGTGATAAAATTGAGTTTTCATGTTTTTGGAAAAGTTTTTTAATTGAAGTATAGTTGATATACAATATTACATTGGTTTCAAGTATATAAGACAATGATTCAACAGTTATATATATTAATTGTTCACCCGAACTAGTGCAGTTCCTGTCTGTCAACATAGAAAAATGTTACAGAACCATTGGCTATATTCTCTATGCTGTACTTTCATCCCTGTGACTATAATTATGATTGAGATTTTAAGAGTTTTCAGTTTGCCACTCCATTATTTTTACTTGATGCTTAATTATTTGTAAATGAATTTTCTTCCCATCATCCCCACAAAAGCTTGAATATGTTGAGTTCTTCTTTGTGAAAATGAATGGGAAGGGAAGGATGATGGCTAACTCAGTCAGTGGTGGGTTTTAGCTATGAGTCTTTGGGAAAGCGCTGGATGTGGTGGAAAAATGACACTGGAGTAAGACAGAACATACATTCTAGCCATTCTTAACTATATGTTCCAAGCCTCAGGTTTATAAGAGATGAATGTCATATATAACATATACATCACAGACTTGTTGTTAGCATAAAATGAGTAATATATGGTAAGTTCATGTTCTGGAATATGCACTCAACAAATGTTAATTTCCCTCCTTCTGCTACTCAATTCATAATGTCTCTGATTGAAATAGAATAGTGAATTAACTGAAGTACGTAGATTTGGTGAGACAGATGTTTAAGATAAATTTAGGGATTTGTGTTAATGGTATAATGGAAATCAGAATACTGAAACTAGTGACTCCAATAGCACTGTTTAATGTATTTATGACCTTAACAAATTTCCAATGTCTTGGGGGACAGACACTCATTAAAAAAATCATACAAAGGAAAACTGAACTAGGAACTTTGGAGGAAAGCAATGTGAGAATATAACAATGAAGAGTATCATGAAAGGGAACCATGAGACGAGCTGGTTTGGGGTCTCAAGTTCCTAAACTATTGGGCTGGTCTTTCTAGATAGTGACGTTGAAGGTTTTTAGCAAACCTGTGTATTGGGATGGCAGTGACAGTAAGAGGAAACTCAAGGAGGAAATAGACACAGATGAGGGTTTGTCAGACACTGGTGGAGAGGTGTTTGTAGGTCATGTCTATGGAGTTTGGCAATATTGTCATTGTCACATAGCTGAGTTCCAAGAAAACCGTTTCAGTGATAGCTGAGAAAATGAAAAACCGAGAGGCAGACAGAAAATGATTGTACTTTTTCAACAGTGAAGAGAGAGAAGAGAGGAAAGGAGGTAGAAGAAAGCTGAGGGTGACAGGAAGAGAGAAAGAGAATGAGCAGAGTTTTGTTCAACTTGCGGGTTAGAAGGATCATGAGTAAAGCTGGTGAGTGGCCCAAAAGAAAACAAGGTGAAGGAAGAGCCACTGACTGAATGGGAGAATTCAGAAGAGGCAGATTAAGGCTTTAAACTTGCACAGCTAAATGAGTAACATGAACCCGAGCACCTGTAATTTACCTCATCTGCAGACAGTTTGTGCCCAGAGATTCCCGAACACTGTGGTAAAAATAGTTTTGCACTTAGACTGACAGAACATTTGAGTCACTTTAGACAACACTGCACGAACCAAGCAGAGGAAAAGAAACTAGCTTAAAGGTGAATCGTTGGCAATCTGCAGATGGTGGCAGAGAAATGGGGCTGGGCTAGGGCATTTGGGTTTTGAGGCCTGCTGTGGAGCTACCAGCCCCAAAGAAGACGAGCGAAGGACCCAGACAGGCTGCTCTTTGGGTTTTTCAAGAAATACATACTTCGCTCTTTGCTCTCACCCCCCATTTGGGAGTAGAGCACAGCTTTCACAAAAGCCTGTGTTCAGTTCCTGTATGAGCACCAAAATGCTTCTTAAAGAGGCTGCTGCTCGTCTATTTTCTTGGCGTAATTTCCAGGAAAGAAACACTGAATGCTCCTTTACCAGAAAAATACTCATTCCTTAGTGCTTAAAGAAATGGAGTTCTCTTCATATTTGTGCTCTCCTCTATTTTTTCATTCAGATTTATGAATTTGAGAGCAAAGTTTGTGAACCATTAGAATCTTCCCAGGTAATGTATTACTTTCTAGTGGGTCACCAACTGGCTTAGGTTTGCTTAGAATGGGGACCTAGGAGGCCCAACTTTCTGCACTAAAACTGGGAAAATCCCTCGCAAATCAGAATAAGCTGGAGAAACAGGATGGAAGCTTACAAATATCTATTAATAAGTAAGAACAATGGGCAGAGTACAAGATATATAAAGTAGACATCTTTCTTTAAAATAAATTACAGTGATTACAAAGATGGGGTTTGATATTAGACCCAAGTTCTAGGCCCAATTCTACTACTTGCTAATATTTGACCTTGGGCAAGTTATATAATTTCTCTAAATCGCAATGAACTGGTCTGTAAAGTGGAAATAAGGTTACCCTATAAGTTTTTTTTAAAGGTTAAGACAATGCCAATGAAACACTTCATAAACAGTGTCTAGCACATAGTAAACCATTTGAAGACAACACCATCCATCTATATGTTGCCGCAATAAATCATACTCTTTGTTTTTTCATTTTCTATATGACCAAAAATTGTATATCGTGTAATGTTACGTAATGTAAATTTTGCATTACATAATTTAAAAATTTAAATATAATTGATATTATGCAAATATTGCCTTTTAACTTAAAATATTACACAAACATATTTCCATGATGGTACCTACCACTAATGGCTAAAATGTCTAAGACATATGGAATTATTTTCAATGTTGCTTTTAAAACAGCTTTTAAAAACAAAATGAACTGTGGTGTTCAGATGATCCAAATTACAGTACGTTTGGTGTTACTAGCTTGCTGAGATAAACAGATGTCTTTAGTATAGAATGATGAGCCAAGTATTTTGTTACTGCCCTCCAACTGGCTGGGTATGACATATTGTCCAAAATAGTTGGTTCTTTAATACCTATGTCAGAGTCCACTGTGACAAATAGTCACCACTGTACAAACACATTTATTCCATAAAGTTTTTCTACCGGTTTGGAGAAAAAAGTTGTTTAATCAGATGTACACACACATCACATTTCACACTTTTCCAGAAGCTCAGATAGGATAGTAATTGGTAGAAACATACCAAAAGTTATGATATGTTTAAGTTGTACATAATCTGGAGCTTTTTAAGTATAGGAATTACATGTTCAACATGTCATTAATCACACAAAAATTAATCTTGTTAAGTTTTATCTTCCCTGATTGTCATGATCTGGGCAGGATGTTGTGATTGGAAAATATTTTTTATATAATTCCACAATAAAAGTATAACATTTTTATCAAACCAATTAAATTAATTTTTCATTTTCTTATATTTAAGGATAAACCATCATGAGATGTAAGTTGTTTGACAATATAATGTTCAAGAATTGGTACTTTTAGAGTACCAATACAGAATAAAAAGTAATTACATACATATTTTGTAAAGTTGTAGCCATTATTCACCTCTGGAAAAAACAAAAGTGAGTGGCAGGCCCTGTACTTCAAATGAATGATCTCATTATATCTTCACAATGTTTTATCAGGTATGTTATATAGTCATCTCCATTTTAAAGCGAGATAAAGCAAAATGAAATGAATCTACTTGCCCAAGATCATGTTTATAAACTAAATTCGGGCTCCTATAGCACTGATTTATGTAATCAAAAAGAAGTTCTTACTCTGAGTCTCCTCACAGTGACCAATAGGACGGTCTCCAGTGGGTGCTGGGGGATGGAGAGGCAAACTAATTTACAGGGCCTTTGCGTGTTTATTTGGCAACATGCAGGCTAACTTCCGTTTTTCTACTAGAGTGGCCAAAAGAAACAGCGCTGATAGCTGCTGGCTGCTGGCTGAGATCTGGAACTGCCTTCTGCCCACTGGGAAATGATGATGCACTTGCATTTTCCATGGACGCAGCCACGTACAGGCAGCCTGTTCTGGAGGTCATGAAACTGATGCTCGAACGAAGGAGCTTGAAACTCACAGTCTGTCTCATTATTTTTAAATATACAGTAAGAATCAAGGGGGGAAATATGGAGTAGAACAGGGTAAAAGTGGCTGGAAAGATCATCCTTTCTAAGTCCTAAATTACACAATGCTCGTATGTCCTATCCTCCTTCTCCTTCAACTGGCCCCACTTATGATAGTTACAAAGGCTAGAAATGAGGGTGAGCAAGGGATTTCAGCAGATGGAAGATGTCTGGAACCAATACATGGGTGCTTTACACACCTCATTAAGAGCTATAACCTGCTGGGCAGCCATGGCTTTTTTAAGTAGGCCAAACTGGATTTTACCAATGAATGATTGCTGTAAGACCCCCTGAATACTGGGTGCTGCAGGCCAACCTGGTTATTTGATGCTTAATTGCCCTCCACCCTTTCCTATGATGACAAGCATAGGCTACACCTACTTTACCTATGACTGACATGGTTTCCAAGCCATTTGCTTTTATATTTACTTTCATATATTTTCCTTGTTTTCCCCTCTTACGCTGTATGTATGGAAGAATGGAATATTCTTAAATAACAGCAAATGTATATTCTATCTCCTTTCAGAATAATAACATGCTTTCCACTAGAACTACTACTGCTTGATTTTTTTTCTTAGTTTCTTACCTAATTTCTTTGATTTCTGTAACATTAATCTATATTTATAAAAGTTTAATAACATCCTCTAGTTTCTATTTGCCTCTATCCATTCCTTGTTCTTTGCTTCTTTTTGAAAAATGCCATTTTACCTACTTATAATCCCGCACCAAAATTTATATGCCACATGAAGTTTATGTACCTTCTGGAGAGAAACTATCACTTACTATTACCCTTCTTGAATTTTTAGATTTCGTATTATATTACAAACGATATGGTTAACTAGCAATAGATCCCTGTTTGTTTCACCACTTTTGTTTTCTATATTTATTGTACTTACTTCCTTTTTTTCAAGGTGGCTTTCCCTTTTTTAACAGTTTTAGTTTTACAGAAAAATTAAGCAAATAGTGCAGAGAGTTTCCACAAACTTCTTTAGTTCCACCCCACATCAAATGTTTTTTAAAATTTCCCTTTAATCTCATTCTCTTAATAAGCCTTTATTTTGTGCAAAATTTTATGTTAAACTTAGAAAGGTCTATATATTATTTGCCTTCAAAGAGTTTACAATCTAATTAGAGATAAACTATGTACATTCTGGAACAGTTACATATGATACAAATCAGTTGACAGTTGATTTCCAAAATGAATAATGTAGGGAATATGGCATGAATGAAGGATTATTTGAATAAATGGAAGATATTATGGAAAAGTAGGATCTTAGAAAGACCTTGGCATTGAAGTTTAACAGATTAACAGATCTTAAAGAAAGTATTTAGTAAGAAATCCTTTTAATATAATGTCTTCCTGAGATAGAGAAAGAATATATTTCAAATTTCCAATCAATATTCATAATGCTTTTAGCTAGATGTATTAATCAAGGGGAAAATGTTTATTTACTTTTATTACTATTTATTAGTTGACAGAATAGAGAAGATTTAGTTTTCAATGGGGTTACTACTGAGAAAGGCTAAAAGTTAAAACTTTTAGTTCCAAATATTTTTAAACTCACTTAGAAATAAGATAGCTTGAGCTTGAAAGAGTCTTTTCTTTCTCAAAAGTAATGGGCACATTTTGGTCCAAGAACTACCACATCGCTGAGGGTAGAATTTCTCTCTAAACTGTTTCCAAGAAAACAGATGATCATTTGCTGTGGGAGATCAACAAACTAAGATGCTTCCATAGACCGGAATAAAACGTTTTTTTCTACTAAACGCAAACTAATGCGGACTGGGACAAGCATGACCCTTATGATGAATACTTGGTAAAGTTTGATGTTTTTTTTATACAGACAAGGCTCTATTAACATGGTTTCCTCAACTCCACTTCTCACTTCCAAATCCTCTAGGAACTGACACCAACTGTCCATTTTGACACTTGTTCATTAATTTCCTTTCAATAGAACTATTCTTTTCTCTCAGCTGTTGTAGTAATTTAAGGTTTTACAAACTCCTCTGATCCGGTATTTTGTTGAACATTCTTTCTGTGTTCAGAAGACTATGTAACACCAGAGCCCTAGAGTATGTCAAGCATCATTAGTGCAGTTTGCCACTTGTTCCATTTACCCCCTCGCACAGAGGGAGACTCGGGCTTGACCTCTTAAAAAATGAAAAGAGCGAAATCAATTAGTTCCCTCTACCAAGACTTTATGTCTGACATAATTAAGTAATTGACAGCAGTAAATCTGTACTGTTTCCTCTCCTAACCTGCATTCATCCTTCCACACACCTGACCTGAGTGGATCCAATGGATTTCTAGTTACAAACTGCGGACAGCAAAAATCCTTTCCCCCCTCGGATTGGGAGGGGTGTGTGTGTACCGCTCTGCGAGTGAGGTCATCTGACAGCCATGACCGGAAACACTAACAGATCCCAGGAAACAGGGAATGATTGCTGTATCCCTTTGTAAAATATGGTCAACCTTGTTAAGTTTTTATTCATGATTGGGAAACCCCTGCATTTTGAGGATTAAAAGGCATAAAAATGAATAATAAGAATGGCTGTAGATGAGGGTAATATTTGTTCTGTAATAAAATGAAGTTGGACCGTGAAGTGGTACGACTTTTCCACGGCACGACAAGCTCTTTTCTTGTGTGTCAGTTTTTGTTTTAGGTCACTGAACAACATCACATCACAAAGAAAGAATGCAAAAAGCCAGGGTGGCCTTGTGCCTGACCAATCTGTGGTGCTCTTCCTGGAAATGTTTGTATTTGAAGTTTGCCAAAAGGTAGCAATTCTTTTTTGTGGTTGCTAATGCTTAAAAGTAGTATGTGCAATAAATGATATTTAGCTGTTTTTCTATTTTTGAGCCATTTTATTCAGATCAATTAGTGGGCTAGTCTTTAAGATTTTGTATTATGTTATGATGTAATAGATAGCACTCAGAAGATATGCTACTTTTTAAAAAGAGAACTGAGTAATTTGAAGATATTCTTTAATGTTCTATATATGATTCTAAGATAGCTAGACTTCTAATGTTTCCAACTTTATTTTTACTTCTTTGAGGATTTTATATAGCTTTCCAGAACTCCCATTGCAGATTTTTTCCTTTAATCTTTATCCATTTAATTCACCAAAAACCTTATTTTTTTCTGACTTTGAAGAAAATCCCAGTCTTCTCAATGGAATAAGTTATCTTTTGAAGATTAAAGTGGTAATTAAAATCAGCTTTTGGACATACGATAATACTATAATACTATTTTTGGCAGTGGTATGTTGAAGAGTTTTATAAATACATTAAAGTTAGCAATAACTTTAGCCTGAGGAAAAAATAAAGCACGATCTTATAAGATCCTCTAAGATTAGCGTGAGATTTCCTGAGGCTGCAGTAATTTAGCTTTACCTTTAGAAGTGGGCAGCAAGACTTTTCTGGGGCTCTGGGGCTTTGGGGAGTCTATCGATAGTAAAGACAAGTAATGGAAGGTGAGAAGGAAGAGCTAAGGGAAGAAAAGAGGGAAAGAGAAGAGAGGGAGAGGAGAGGCTAGAAGGGAAAAGAGGGCTTGCAAAATCATGCTGCCAGACTTCTATCAAAATAAACTCTTTTAAAAAATTGCAATGTGTTGAACATCAAGGCATAATTTGGAATTATTTCAAATGCTTAGTATTACTGGATTGACACAACATGCCTCAGGGTAAAGCACATTTTTAATGGTGTATTTCCTTGGGAATAAAATTTGGTGAAAAGGTATAAAATCACAGGAAGCTTGGAAGCACTTAATGTTGTCACTTATATGTTCCTATCCCAAGTTAATGACTATAAGGAGAAACTTACAAGGAGAGTGTCTGTGGGGTGTGGACTAGAGAACTACACCCATTTTTCACCATGTCTCTTTTCACATATTTATTGCAATATCTGCTTCTATGATTATTCATAACTGAGCACTTACCACATCACCCTATGGTTTGTTCAGATCACCCCTTCTGAGGCAGAAACCGCACAGTCACCAGAGCTTACAAGCCTTCCTGGTGGAAAACAGGTACCATGTAATCTTTGCTGAGTGAATTAATGGAAGCGATAATTCTCAAAACCCTCATTCATCTTCTCTGAAGTGGCATTTGTCTATATTAGATATTTATTTCTATTTCTATTTGTACTTGGGATATGTTTAAATTTACTGGGGCTTTGTTGTTTAAAAGCCACTAATAAGTTCATTTCGTAGAGTTAGCTTGTATTCAGTAGGCAAAAATAATTAAGGAAATTTTTCAAACACTGAGATTAATATAGCAAACATACATTTTAAAAAATAGTGATCCGGTGACTTCTCAGAAAAACTTCCATAAGAATGGAAAGCTCCATAGAGCAGGCCTTCTCTTTCAACTGACTTAATTTAGCAGATTTTTAAATGGATTCATATTAAATATAATTTGCAAAATGATCGTACTTCAAGCCAATGCCAAAGACTCCCCAATCATCCTATTAGGTGTTTTCATGGAATCTTGAGGCATTTCTTTTTGTGACCACGACCAGCAGAAAAGGAGAGGAAAGCTCTGCTCTGAATTGTTAGTGATTGGCATCCTTAAGTACCAGGAGTTTCGTTGATAAACTTTTTTTTAAAGATTTTTCTGCAATTAAAACAGTTTTACAGTAAGCATTCTCTACTTTTGAAATGAGAAAATCAAGCGAATAGTATTTGAAAACATCAAATAAAACAGGAACTTAAGCACAACAAAAACTAGAGAATGTGGCAAAGATGGCAGAATCTTAAGTTTTAGGACCAGGAAACAGGGCCTGTACATTTGTAGCAAAATGCTCTAGACCCAGGAGTGTTGAAGAACATACCTTAAATTCCCCTGAATAAAGGCTAAACCCCTCCCAGAGTTTGGGGTGAGGCTGAGCTTTATGGTTAAACTGAATTGCTTCTGGTGCAGAGATGAGGATTGTGAGAGCAGGAAACCAGGTGTCTTGCTCCAGATGATAAGCTTCAATTATGTGGGAAAGTCAGTTATGTGAATAAGGCCCTTCCTAAATTTAATGGAGTATGTTATATGCTACTTCAATTTAATTTATTGTCTGGGAAGTAAGGTTATTCAAAGTAGCCCAATAGTTTAAACTTCAGGTTTTATCTCTGGGGCACACTTTTTGAATTCTTATGAACTTTAGAAAAAATGTAAATGTTTCCCATTGGGACAGTAGGATCCACTGAGCCTTAGACATTAGGAGAGTGATAACCTATGACAGTGAATTGCTTGTGGTCTTTAAAGGGAAACAAGGTTATAGAACATACTAAGATTTATTTGTTCCAAAATTCATTTTGGTTTATGGTGAGGGGGTTACATGATTTCATTGACTTTCCTAGCAACCAATTTCTCTACATTGTAATTTACTGAATGAGGTATTTTTTTCCCATCGATAAGTGATCCTTCCTTACTGATATATTAAAATCTTTTAATATGGTCTGCATTAGAAAAACTTGTCTGTTTCATTGAGGTATTGATTGTTTCTTATATTGATAATATGCTTTAACTTCATTTAGGTAATAAAACATTTTAATATATGAAAGTGAAGTTTTCCCCACATCATTCTTATTATTCAAACATTGTAACCTATTTCTTAATTACTTATCCTTCCAGATGAACCTAAGAAGTTTTTACAAATTTGAAATGATCTAATACTATAGAGATCTTTAAATTAGCTATTAAGTCTATGATATAATTTGAGAAGAATGATGTGTTTTATAATAGGGTTTCCTTACCAAAAAATGTAATCATATTTTAGATATCTCTGTTTTATAGTTTTCTTCAGAAATGCCCTATAAGTTTAACCTCTTGGTATTTTATGTTTTGGACATTATCAGTGAACTAATTTTTTCCCTTATATCTTTTCATTCATTGCTTGTTTTTTTGCATATTTATTTGGCAGTCATCAACATTAGAGAATCTGTTACAACTTACAGTTTTTCAGTCTATATTTGTATCTTCTAGGTATGCAATATTTTTTTATCCAAATAATGGCAATTTTGACTTCTACTGTTGTTTTTGTTTTCATTATTCCTTTGGTCAGATTGGCAGTATACATTTTTGGTTCTCATTTTGATACTTTTTTTGCCTTTAAAATCCCTCTAGTACCCTAGTTATTTAGAGCATTCATTTGTTCATTCAGTTCCCATTTATTTAGAACTCTGGTGCCCTGTGAAGGAGTGATCAATCAATCCATCATCTCCTATCTGTCTCTATCATCTATTCTATCATTTTTCTCTATCTCATCATCTATCCATTCATCTTCAAGGAAAGAGGGTCTCTCTCCTTCATGTCTGTTCCTGAGGAAGTGAGTCGCCTCTGAATCTAGCTGGCTAGTGGGCCTCTGCTCCCTGCTGACCCACTTGACCGCCTCTGCCTTCTCTTAGATCCGCATAGACCAGTTCCTGGATTCTCTTTCTCCTTGCTCCACCTGCCTGTTATGATATGCTGTTACCTCTTACTAGTCCACTCTCGTGTGTCCTGCTAACCTGGTTTGCCACCTGTCGCTCATGACTGTCCTCTCTGGACCTGGTGTCTGACTCCACGCATGTGCACATTGGCAGCTGATTCCAGACCTGCCTCTGCACCTCCAGCGCCTGCCCCGCCTCGTGGGATCTCTTGTTCCAAGTTTCATTGTCTTTTAGGAAATGTGTTAAATCTATTCTAGCTCCTTAAAGAGTAAATAAAATGTAATTCCAAGAGAAAAACATGTTTTCTTAAAGAGAACTTTGGTTGTCATAGTTATTTTTGTTTTATCCAGTGGTTGTTGAAATATGTTGGATTTCAATAAATCGTCCCAGATTTTCCTGTTTTGAAGGCCTATGTGCTTTTAAACAGGAAGGGGTGTGTGTGTGTGTGTGTGTGTGTGTGTGTGTGTGTGTGCGCGCACGCACACAGTATAAGGGGTATAAGCCATTAGTTTTACTGTTTCCAAACTGCTGTGAACTGGCAAACCAAGTTTGTTTAAGTGTCTAAATATGAGAAAAGATTGTTGATGAACTACTTTGTACTAAGTTAATCACCAAGCACGGTATTCCTTTTTGTCAGGTGCAGCTATTTAAAGGTTTTTTTATTTTTTATTTTGCATACTTTCAAGATCTTGGTTTCAAACTGGGCAACCGATAATCCTGAACAAATGACACAGTACTGTCTGACAGTTTTCCCTGCTTTTCCTTGGTTATTTATCTTTGATCCAGCGGTGTTTGCTCCCTGATTGAAAAGATATTTTAGCATGTGTGGAATGGTAGGAGAAAACACTGTGACACAGGCAACATTATGTTACTTCTCCTAAAGCAAACTTTCAGTTGAACACATTTGTTTGAGTTTCTTTATGTACAAAATGCTACATGGTTAAAATCATGAGAAAAAGTCAGTCCTTGTTTACCAGCAGCCGACAGTCTAGTAAGTGGGGAACATCAGAGGATAAAACCTACTGAGGAAAATCTAGGAGCCAAAGCGTGGCATCGGGAATGCGTGGGGGTGTTTGAGTAGGTGGCAGGGGTACCAGTTTGGCATAGGTCTGGAAAACGAGAATAATACAGTGGGAAAGGCAATTAAAGCTTCATTCAATAGGCAATGAAGGGCCACCAAACAGATCGAGTGAAATGATCAGAGCTGAGAGCTTGGTAGGCGAATCTGGCAACTAATAGCAAAGAACTGGGAAACAAAAATACAATTTGGTTTGGACCAAATATGTATTGGAGGAGGCAGAAAAAAACAGAATATTGGACTTGATACCTGAATTCAAAGGCCAGCACTATCACTGGCTATCTGAAAAGGATAATTTACATAAAGGCCTTGTTAAGGCAATATCAGGAAACTTTCTTCTTGATGAGAGAAATTAGTGTCCACATGTATGTTCCATGTCCAAGTAGGTAGGATCGAGTGCATTATTATATATCTGGCGGTCTCTGGGTAATACAGCCGTGTGACTGATCCTGCAGGCTCTGAGATCAGACTTCTGGTGTCAAGTCTAGGCTCTTTCACCTACTTCATGTGTAACCTTGGGCAAGTTATTTCATCTGTGTGTTTTTTGCTTTTGCTTTCTCATCTGTAAAAGGCAGGTAGTAGAACTTGGTAGAATTCTCAGGAGATAATTAATATTTGTAAAGTCCTTAGAAGAGTTCCGACACAGTCATGGTTCAAAAAAGAAAGCTATTATTAATCACAATAAATAAAATTGCAATAGTTACTTACTTTATGCAGATTACTCATATTGCAATTTTAAGTGTATTCTTTAAAACTCAAATATGTAAACCGTCTGATGTAACAGCCCCATTGTAGGTGTTGATCCGGCTGGTATGCATCAACTTCATGAATGTGATGCACTCGGACTGAGGAGCTCTGTCCAGTATGAGAGTCCCTCAAGTGAGTCCTTCATACCTTCCACAGCAACTCACCTGGTTATAAATACTAAGTGTATAAGAACCTAGTGAATTCTGTGGAAAGCACTTGGATCATGTCAAGTTTTATTTTTAAGGTTTAAAACACCAGTTGCTAATGCTGCAGGAATGGAGTAAGTAAATAACAACAGTAAGTAAATATTCCTTTCTCTATGGTGCTCATCCAAGTAGGAGAGCAGGACACTCCGATAGATTTGTGAAAATAATCCACATTAGATGTCATTTTAATAAATGATTCAAGTTTACATTTTACTTTTACTTTTAAAATTATGAAATATTTCAAACACAAAGAAAACTTTGAAGAGCAACATATTTTACATTTATTACTTAACCTGAACAAATCTGTATTGCCATACCTGCTTCAAATTTTAAGATAAAATTCACAAATGTGTTTGAAACCCTTGTGGATCTCCCTGATTCCGTGGCAATCCAACTCCCTACTTGCATTCCTCCCCCCTGTCAGAGGAAACCATGATTCTGTTGTGATGTACTCATAAAAATATGTAGTATTTACTGTATTTTTATGGACGTCATATCATGAAACTATTTTTTTCATTATCATTTGATTTTTAATTCAACTTCATTGGATTATAATTTACATGAAACAAATGCACTCCTCGTGTATATATAACTGCAAGTTTTTTGACAAATGACTATATCTGTTTAATTATCACTCCATTCAGGCTATAGAACAATTTTTGTCATCCCCAGAAAGTTCACTTTTGCCCAGTGCAGTCAGTTCCTCACATACACCCACCCTAGGTAATCACTGATTTGACTTCCATCGCTACAGATTAGTTTAACCCGTTTCAGAGCTTCACGTAAGAGATTCTGACAGTATGTACTCTCTTGCCTGTTTTCTTTCATTCAGCATAATGTTTATTGGGATTTTCCTATTCTTATTTCTACCAATAGTTCGTTTCTATTTTATTGCCAAGTTGTATTTCATTGTCCAAATATACCATAACTTATTTATTCATTCCTGATGAGTAATTGGACTCTACATTTTTTGGCTATTATGAATAAAACTGCTAAGCATGGTATTAATACAAGTCTTTCTCTGGAAATACATTTGTTCTTGGATAAATGACTTGGAGTGGTAATGCTGAGTAATACGGTATTATGTAATTTTACAAGAAACAGTTCGGTTTTCCAAAGTGATTGTATCATTTACTTTCAGTGGCAGCTGCTTCAGATCCTTGCCAGGACGACTTGTTGTTACCAGTCATTTAAGTACTCTGTTAAGTATTCTGATTTTAATTTGCATTTCCTTGAAGACTAAAGACGTTGAGCACCTTTTCGTCTCGCTATTTGTGTGTGTGTGTGTTTGTGTCATTCTGTAAATATACATGTACTCTGAATACAAGTCTCAGGGCTTGTTATTTTGTCACGTGTATTATGAATATTTTCTCCCATTCTCCCAGCCGGTGGCTTACTTCTCAGATTCTTAGTGAAATGCCAGACTTAAATGAAGAGTAGCATAATTTTGATAAAGTACTGATTATCAATTGTTTCCTTTTTCATGTTTTTGGACTGTAAGAAATCTTTGCCTATTCTAATTTGAGAATTTTCTTGATTTTTCTATAAGCTTTGTAGTTTTAGCTTTTACATGTAGATCTGTGCTCCATTTCAAGTTAATTTTTGTGTTTGTCTAATGAGATAGAGAAGAAGCTTCATGTTTTTCCAAATGGATATCCATCCAGTCATTCCAACACTACTTATTAGAAAGACTATATTTTCTCCATTGAATTTGTCACCTCCATTGAAAACCAATTAACCAGCTATGTGTAGATTTATATTTTGCCTCTAGTTTCCTTTTAATGAGAAATACTAGCTATCATAGTGTAAGTCATTAAACTATATTTAGACATTGTTTTGCTATTCTAGATCTTTTGCATCATATCTACTCATATTGTAAAATCAGCTTATCAATTTCTATGAAAAAAAACACCTCATGGGATTAAGATTGATATTCCTTTGAATCTATAGACCAATATGAGGAAAATTGACATTTTAACACTATGGAGTTTTTGAGTTCATGGACATGCATTTAAAAAATTTTAATTTTCTTTTACTCTTATCAATATAATTTTTAGTGTGTATCTTGTACATTTTTTTAAAAACTTATTCTTAAGCATTTCATGTTTTCTGTGAATGGTATTTAAAATTACAATTTGTAGTTCACTGGTAGTATGTAGAAATACAATTGATTTTTGTGTCTTGATCTCATATCCTATAACTTTTTAAAGCTGCTCATTATATCTAGTAATTATTTTGTAGATTTCTCAGAAATTTCCTCATATTCATGTTTATGAATATAATTATATCAATTATATAAAGATTACAAATCAATGATTATATCCCCTATTCATATAAACAGTTTTATTTCTTCCTTTACAAACCTTATTCCTTTTATTTCTTTTTCTTGCCTTATTATAATGGCTAGAAACATCAGCACAATGTTGAAAAGAAGTTATAAAAATGAGTATTTTTGTCTTTTTTTTGGTCTTAGGGTGAAGGTGTTCAATATTTAACCATTAAGTGTATTAGCTCCAGCTATTTTGTAGTTGCCCTTAATTAGTTTTAGGAAGTACTTTCAGCATTTGAGTATGTCATTGCTTTGTCTATTGGCTTACATTATTTCTGAATAGAAGCCAGCATATTTTCTTATCCTGGAACCCTTGTACAAGTCTCCACTTTTTTTTAAATTTGCCTTTTAAAATATTATCTTTATCATTAACTTTTAGTAACTTGATTATGATATGCAGCTCATATGCTTACTAAACATTGCCTTGGGCACAGCAATTAAGCTTTCATTATACTTATCTGTAATATAGGACCCTGAAGATCTTAGAGGATTTTGTAAGGTATTAATGGGGATGATAGATGTAAAAGTATTCTAAAAAGTTTATAATTCACTAAAATGACTTCCCAATCCAAGAATGCTTTCAGTGAAAATTAAAATAATTTAAGTTTGTGGCTCTAGAAAACATAATTTTGTTAACAGGAGAGAATAATGCTTTCTGTTGCCTTCTACTAAGTTACAGTTTTACTTTCAAATGACTACATTGCAGCAGACAGTGACTCCAAATGTCCAACTGAAACAACTGAAATGCAAATTTTCTTGACTTGTTTTCCAAATAACATTTTATCTTATTTTTCTATCCATTTTAGTCTAAAAATTCCTTGAGGGTGCTCTTAATCCTTCATGAAAGAAAGTATCAGTGGTCCTATTTAGCAGAAGTCAATGTAACTGTTATAATTTTCTCTTCAAACTGTGCATGTGAAACAGATTTGCAATTATGACAGCTAATACCACAGAATACAATACAATCTTAGAATGGGAACATTCTTTTACTGATAATCATTACACACTGACCAAAAGATTATCTTAACTTTGTAGAGTTCATTGTACTTTTGAAATACTTTCATATGTGTGATCTAATCTATTCTTCAGAAAATACTCATGAACAGGTGGATGTACAAGTTCTTATTCCACATGGAAATTCCAAGCATATTTATGAGGTCATTTAATATGAAATATTATTTGTTATAAGAAGGTAAGCTGTTTTGCCAAGATTATGTTTTATAAAACTTTGCTTCACTTTTTCACTTTTTATATCAGTCAGTTGAGAGTTTCAGATCATTCTGTGTTTCAGGCTTCATCAACAATTTCCCTGTGAGCTTTCTCAAAGTTGGCCCATGAAAATGAACTCATCACAATAATGCTATGGACTTGCAGAACACTTTGCTTAAATTAAATTCCATTTTTAAAACCTAGTGTTTGGTACCAGACGCAGAGAGTGAATCGACATCTCCTTTACCAAGAAGGCAAGGTTTAATTAGCTTTTTACCAAAGACTTATTATACATTTCACCTATCCACTGAAAGAAGAAAATTCTGCTTTTTAAAGCGGGATGAAAGTAGAGGTGCTACCCACAGCTGCTCTGGTCTCTGGCAAACCATTCTGAGGGGCTCCAGTTTCATTTGGTTCAGATGAAACACATGTTGCTCATTTATTGTACATGTGCCTCAGTGTATTTTGACATATCTGATTTAAAAATGTTACAGATGTTCCTCATTATTTTAAGTACTTAGTTCTTCATTATTTAAGAGCTCTTAGTAGCCACCTATAGAACTTGGCTATACACTAGCTCTTTGACAATATAATTAAGGGGAAAATTAGCTATGTGAATTTCAGTTCAATTTCAGTTACCATTTTGTGCTATAGCTATGAATTATGCACATTTAACAGGTGCTCTGTTATAATTTTTATCTGTTAATGCATACAAATCTTTTTAAAACATGTTCCGGATAATTTCAGGTGGACATGAAATTATTTTGATCCTAATGTCTGTTAGAGATTTGCTTTTCAATGTATGGCCTGAGATCAGGCAGCAATATTATAATTTGAGTACTTACTAGAAATGAAGACTCTCAGATCCTACTTTAGACCTGTTGCAACAGAATCTGCATTTTAACATAATCCCCATGTGGTTTTTATATGTGTTATTTTGATAAGCACTGTTTTAGAGGAAGCTTTATATTAAAACTGTTTTATACACGCACATGCATATACATATGCATCACACCTGAAACTATGCAGTATGCTATACAGATATTATAGAGTGTGGACTGGCCTGTAGATTGAATGATTTATTTTCTTATCATTTAATACAATAAAAAGAACCTCACCAATACTTTCCACAGCTGTTTTATGTCTTCCATGAATACAAAACCCCACATTTATTAGTACTGGTTTGCCACATATTTTCAATGAATGACATCCGAAGCAAACAGAAGAACTTCTAACTCCAACTTGAATCTTTTAGAATTCTCATAATTTTTTATTGTTTTCTGTAGCTTTCTATAGAGTAAATTTACTGGTTGGATAGTAGTATATTACATTTATTTATACTTACTTTACATGAAAAAAAAGCGGAAGCATGACTGTAAGACTAAAGCATTTAATTTCTTGGATAATGAATTTGATTTTAAAATTACCTGTTATCTCTATGGGTACCATGAGAAATAATCATATCTTAATTATTTATACTGTATTATGTTTATTTATTTGTATATACTTTGTTACGTTATCAGCTATATCTTAATATGTAATACAAAATCAAATTTACATTTATAAGGACCTCTGAAATCATGCTGCAAAGTAACTCAATTCTTTAAAACTCAATTTTATTGGTCATATATTTTTTGTATGTATATTTCAGCAGAAATAAGCATAAGCTATAATTTTGATCATAGATGAAATATAATAAATAATACTATTTCATTTTATGACATTTATTTGAAATCTATGACAACATAATTTCATATAGTTCAAAACTTGCTTAGTACATTGTCAGTATCTAATGATAAGGAGGTGAAAATACTTTCCTTTAAAAAAAATCTCTAATTTGTTACAAGCTGGTTAATTTCTTTGTTTTCAGTCCCACCAAATAGACTCCTCCGTAATCAACCTTGGGAAGTGAGATAAAGACCATTTGATACAATCTATTCAGAAGTCTCTGTTGGCACCACAGAAACACATCATTAGTTTATAGGCATGTAATACATTCCATGTTTTTATACATTTCTGCTGAAGAAACCCTTCAAAACTGTTAATACTAAGTTGAAAATACATCTTATGAACAAATACTCTTATACAGTTAATGATGTGTTTAAATACACAATACAGTGGAACAGCTTGTCCCTGAAAATATACAATTGTGGAGAGGCTAGGAAAGTACTCTACACCTTCATATAAGCAATCGCATTGTTTAATTTTTCTTTTTTTTTTTCCAAACTAGAGATCACAATGCAATTTAAATAGCCCTAGTGTCCCCGAAGAGCTACTGTGTGCTGTATAAAGGCTAAGTAATCCCTTCAGTGTCAGGGGGTTACTGTTCAGCTGTTCAAGATCATGAGATGATATCTCAGCACTCATAAAACAGAGGATTCAAAACACAGGGGCATACATGGAAGTACAGATCATTATGACAGTGGTGGAAGTTATCCGCAAGAAACGTTAACACCCTGGAGGCCAAAATAACATGACTGAATCAACATTCACAACTCGTGTTCAAGATTAAACCCAATATGTAGGGGAAATTTACATTGAAGCATCAATACTAACATAATAATAATTTTTATATTTGGCTCATTCCAAAAATATCGAAGACTTCAAAAATCTCTGGAATACTTTTTCTTACACATTTTAAATGCATAATATTTATTCTGTACAAAACAAATAACTCTCCTGAATTAGATACTTCTCAGAACTATTCATGAAATGTCAGTCCATTTAGTAAGGCACAGTATGGGAATCACAGAGATTTCTTTAAGGTTACATATTTCAATTCAGAAGAATCTAGGGGTAATTTTGGCCCCTGGGATTTGAAAATACCTTCCAGTTATAATCTTTGGTCTGAATATTTACATGGTGGTTTCTTCCCATTCAAGCTCAACATCACCTGTAACATAATAGTAACATGTCACAAGAAAGAATTGAAGTTAACCGTTCAAAAGATTTAAATATTTGTGGCAAAAATGCAGTGCAGATGGAAAGGCTATTATCCTAATTTGGATTTGAGAGGAATGAAAAAATTGATATATGCAGTAACCAAACATCTAAATATTTCAACATATGCTTATTTTTGAATTAATGCTCATGTTATAGGTAGTAAACTAGTAAATTGGTACATATTACTTCTGTTTACCTTCCATTGCATCCAAAGAGTCCATCTTCTGAAGTGCTGAATAATTAACAAAACAGATGGGCTGATTACTTCCCTTGCTTGATAAGAGATCCAGAATGCACTGGTATAAAAAGATATACTGTGCCTAGATACCAAAGAAACAGTGGTTAGATAAATGAATGCGGTGCAGATTTTTCTTATGAGGGGAGCTATACGATTATAGTGAAAGGTAAAATTGACTCAACAAATGTTAAGGAGCTAAATTTAGAGGCACAGAATTAGCCATGTATATAAATGATTTTTACCATTGCAAACATAAGGTTTTCTAAATTCCTGTGATTTCTTGTAGCTTCAAGTTTTTTAAAATACTTGTCATTAAATAATAAGTGTTAATATAATCTTTTTTGCTGTAATTATAAAAAGGGGCCAATTAGATTATTTAAATTTGTTTATGAGTTTCCTTTTTTTCTTATAAATAAGTTTTCTTGTTAGAATGGCTGTGGAATGCAGATGTCAAATCTACTTTGGAATCTGTGAATGAGTATATCTACATACCTTCAGCACATATAAAATACATTAACAATTCTGTTAATCATCCCAAATTTGAAATACAAGTCAGTTGGCCAAACTAAACATCCAGGTGCTTTACAAGGACTTCTAACATTTCATCTAAATATTTGGGCTAAATTCAGTACCATCAGAGTTCTTTAAATTTATTCAATGTAATTGTATAATCTGTTAGCATAACTGAGTTGAACTTTCCCCAAAGTAGCTAAGGTTACAGTCATAGAAAATCACCCCCATTTTTACATAGGAAACATACCTGATGTTAAAGGAATACACCGAATGTTTAAGACTTTATATATATATATCACACACACACTGAAAATTCATTTAAATAGGATGTTCTTTAAAGTGACCATCTTAAAAGGTTATATTTATATCTATTGCTACTGTATCTCAAAACGTTTCTGGAACTCCTCTGTTGAAGCTGTCTGCAGAACTTGTTGGTCATTATTAGGAATATCTATTTCTTTGTGGATTACAAACTGTTTCCACAAACATCTCATCAGTGGAATGTCAGGTCTATGAGGGCAGAACTCTGTCACATTCACTGCTATATTCCCATTGCTTGTTAATAGTACCTGGCACATAATAGCTGCGTAATAAATGTTTGTTGACTTAGTCTCATTTAATTCTTATGGCTAGCCATTCTTTACCATTTAAGGAAAGGTTTCATTTGGAGAACATCCAAAAGTCATTAGGGATCAAGTTTTGTAAGTGAGGTGGATGATTGAGTTATATAATTCAATTTTAGTAAGAAATGAAGTATTGTTATAAAACAATAAAAAAATCTATTGTAATGGCTAGTGAATTGCTTCTCAAGATAATTCTAAAAGAGTGTTTTCAAATATACATTGTATCAATGATAACAGTGGCAGAAATATACTGACATGATATAATTTCCTTGAAAAAAACAATCATTTACATTTATGAGTTCTGGTATTTTTTTTAAGCCACTTTGAATTTGAAGTCACATTTAATATGGGAAGCCTCTAACTGTCCTGCTCTCATTTTCTCCACTGGAAAGAATGTGAGTGTAAATCCTGCCAGCAGCACAGGCTCAGCTCCGTGGGGCAGCACTACATTTTCCAAAAACCCAAGGCCCTGGTGTCTTCTTGCCAAAGAGGCAGGGAAGAGGTCAAGTCCATTTCTACACTAGCTAAATAGTCATGTGACTTCAAATTAAACTTTTCTGACGTTCAGTTTCTTCATCTGGGGGAATCATAAAACCTATGTTGTTAGATTTAAAGGACTTAACATATGTAAAGTGTCTGGCAAAAAACTAGGCACCCCAAGTATTAGTAATTTTTTTCTTCCACCTTAAAGAGCTCACATCTGTAAATTGCCAGGAGAACCAGAGCAGGAAAGGACGCATCCGGATCAACCCTTATTTGAGGCACTGAAAGTATCTCATTATATTGTCCCACTGTAGCTTATTCTCTCAGAAAATCCTTTTAAATCTCTTGCTGCTGCTGTGAGCTTTTTGGTAGACAGTGAGAGAAGTCAAAGCTCTGCCTGGGGCGGGGCCACGCCCCTCCAGTGCCCCTTCGGGGGCTCTATTACCCAGGTCCCCGCCTCCCCAGCCCTGCCATGGCTACTGTAACATGTGCTGAGACAGCTCTCTTCATAGAATTTGGACTCACTCCCAGGTGCAATGGAAGAAAATAAGAAACCTATCTCAGGCAAGACGATGCTGGGTGTGTAAGGACTGGAGCCGAGGTGTGGTCACATTCCCTTTTTTCCTCACGTACAAAGGACAGTAAGAGGCATAACTTCTGCACAGGAACTCAGGTGAAAGAGAGCTTTGGAGGACAGCTTTTTAGCAAGGAGGGAACCCAGCAGACTCTTGTCAGACATTTACTGCGTGCTGGGCATTTACTGCCTGCTTGGTGTGCTAGATGCTTTCTCTTAATTAATATTGGTAATAAACTTGCAAGAAGTATAGCACAGCTATTTTACAAAAGAAAAAATGCTCAGAGAGGGCAATTTAAAAAGTTACAGAGCAAGCGAATATGGGGCTGGAATCTGAACTCAATTCTCTAACTCTGAAATCCATGCTTTTCCCATGCCCTTACACAACCTGCAACATTTACTCTGGCTGGCTAAATAAACATAATGTCTGAAGTTTATAGTGTATATTGAGTACTAAATCATGTGAACTTATTAACAGGCATTCTTGAACACTCTTTACAAAGTTGAGTGAAGTTGTCGAGCATGGCAAAAGTTATTCAACTTTCATTACATTGACTCTAGACTCTAGAAGAAAACAATATTCAATCAGTCCCACCTTCTATCCTATTCAAGAGAACCAACCTGTCTTGATCAATGTCAAGAGCATTCATCCCCAGTGCACATGTGTACACCCAGGAACATGGGAGGAATATGTTAAGTTTCTATTTTTCTGTATTGTTAATTAAAAATAAGAAGTTGAGTTTTAATAATGGTTAATTGACATTGGACACTGCATAAAAGCCTTGGAGAAGATCCAGCTATGCATTTTTTTACATGGTATACTGCACAATGAAAATGCAAGTTCCCTTCCTCAAAAATTATTAAAGATTTTAAAGACAGTGACAGCAAACATTGAATCAAGCACCCTCTGGGACTTCATGGGTTGCATACACATGAAGCCAACCCTCCTCAGAAGTCAGATTCCACTTCCAAAATACTCTGAGGGAAGAATACTTCCCTCAATGGTTCTCTTTCAGCATATAAGGGAAGCATATGGATTTCATTACCTAGTTTTACTTAATGATCACAGAATTGATTTGGCAGAAAATGATTCCTACAAAGAAGCTATGGATTGGAGATAATATTTATCATGCAAGCTCGAATGACAAGAAAGTGGCAGAGCTGACATTCTTCAAACATCCAGAATCTTCTTACAGCCATACTATCAGGTAAAAACATTGTAATCAGATCTGACAAAGAGCTAGATCAACTTAAAAAAATTATAAAATACGCATTTAAAACCACTACTGAAATAGAATTATCTTGTACTAAGTCTGTGTTTTGTCTTTTGCAAATACCTAATGATAATATGAAGCCATCAGAATTAGCAAGGTTTTCAAAATATTTCCTATTTGATCTTTATCTCATGATTTTCAATTTCTTATTTTGTATGTTTTAGAATTTACATAATTATACAAGCTACATTTAAAAAATAAATATATATGTATTGGAGTTGAATGTCCAAACATTTTTTCCTGAAAGGGATATGTAGTCCAACAAGTCTGGATGTCTCCTGGTCTAGAGCAGGATCTTTTAATTTACTGACTAATTTTAATTTAATTACAGATCTGCATATTTACTGTGAGAAAATCTCTACTTGTGTAACATACAAGTGTCAATCCAAAGACACAGGTAGGAACATCTTGTATATTATAGTTAGACAAATGAGTTTGAATTTTGGCTCTGACACTTACTAGTGTAACCTCCTAATATCACTTAACTCTTTGGAACACATGCTTCCCTATTTGTAAAGCAGAGCCAATACCTACTCTGCTGGTTAGTCTCACTGGTGCTGCTTTATAAATATAGGATTACAAGGATTAAATAAGATAATACAGGTAAAGTATCGCCTATAGCACTTGGAACCCACTAGACACTCAGTGGGGGGTTTTTAGTCTCATCATATTGCATGGTTTTTTTAATGAGAAAAAAAATTAGGTACTTTTGTCTCCAAATCAAAGCAGCAAAACTAACAACTCCAGGTTAGTTGATTAATATGCCATAACAATCATTATTGTACTAATATGCAATAGGGATAAATATGGACAAGCAAATACGCAAAAACCCTTAGCTAATATTTTAAACTTTTCCCAATTGCAACTTTTTAGCATGTATACAAAAGAAATTCATTTCCTAAGCTCCCAAACATGCCAAATGTTATAGACAAATCAGTTTCATGAATTATTTTTAAGTTTATCAGTATAAATAGGTTAGGATGAACAATCCATAACAGTGCTGAAGGACGACTTTGGCACATGGACTTCTGTGCTATCACCTCCATCGGCTGCCTTCCCCGAGCCCTCCCACAAGGAGGTCTGTACTGCAGGAAAAGAGTGTGTCTGTTATGCGCATACAGGTTCAAGTCCATGTCCAGCCAGACTGCTGCCACTAAGTTCCTCTCATGCAGAACTTCTAGAGCTGACAGCCCACACAGTTTTGGACATCTTACCAGGTTCTGTACCATGCACATTCTTTCACTCCTCAGCTCAGCTACTAATCCATATATGTCCACAAAATCATGATCATTTATATGCTGCGTTAAGTGGTCCAGAGCAATGAAAACTCCAGTTCTTCCAACACCAGCACTATAGGTAGAGTGAAATTACATGAATGCCATTTAGCAAAAGGTTGTTCATTTGATGGTGATGAAGAAAATGACCAATGACAGCAATAAATTATAAACAGTTTCTTTTCTTATTTGGAGGTAGATTTTCTTTGGATTTATACTGTGATGGGACCAAGACCGTTTAGACAGAGCAAGATGATTGTCATTAATACTCTATCAAATATTTGAGTTTCTTTTAACCAGTTGAATTTTCCCTCTTTTTTCATATAACTTTAAGGACTGTGGTTGGGGAAGTATACAGAAGATCTTTAAAAATTGTTTGAAATTCTTAACAAAAGGAATTTTGCATTGAACATATTTTTGGTTGCCCAAAGAAATGCCGAACATTTAATACTTTAACTGTTTAGCCCATATGGCATTTCCTCTGCCCATACTGATAGTCTCTCATGGTTTGTTTGTGTTTTTCACTTTCTTTCCCTAGAATTTTTTTCTACTTCCTATACATAATAACCATGAGAAACTATTTCCTTTTAATAATTAGTTTAATATCAAAGGACAAGTATGTGCTCTATAGAAACTGTTAATTGGTAAACCTGACAAGATTTATTCAGCAATTCCCATTAGAAAAATAAGACTCCTAGGTACTTTAACAGTTAATATAGCACATAACGTCTGAAAAAAAAGAGACATTCGAAAGGTCACCCAGTCTTAGAAATGTTACTGTGAACATGAAACTGCCTTTTGTATAGGAAAGAAATAGTCAAATGTCAGCATTCTCCTGTGATTTGCCTGAAGAAGTAGTGAGCGTTACAACATAAATCCGATTACAGAGACACATAAACAATGCCCAGACACAGCAGCCAGTCACGACATCATTCCGTTCATTTTGAACGTCAGACACTGTCCTAGGCATCTGGAGAACAATGGCAAACAATACAAAGGTTTCTGGGCCTGCAATCATTAAATGTGTGAAAAATGAAATGAAACCGAAACCTTATTACAGTTTTGCAGTTCACACCTAGAGACGACCACCCGCGGGCTGCGTGGGGAGCGGTAGTGTGCAAACCCGCCTTCACCTTGGATTGGCTGGCGCAGCAGTTTGTGTCTGTGGGACCTACTTTTTCACTCAGTAGTAGCTTGAGCTGTATATAAACTGTACAATCTGCAAAGTTTTTATGTAATATTCAGTTGTGAAATTGGTTAAGTAAAACTAATATTCCTAACACCAAAACAAAACAAAACAAAGTTCTTGGACTTACAGAGTTTATATTCTGAAGGATGGAGAACAGCAGCATACAAATAAGCAAGCAGGAATAGAATGAGCCCAGGGTCGTGAATGCTGCGTAGAAAGGTGAGTCAGGTTAAGGAAACAGAGGGAGATAGGGTAGGATAAGGTCATCAGAGGAAGCTTCTCTGATAGTGTAACAGCTGAAGAGGAACTTGAATGAGATCAGAGGGGCTCAAGGCGGGTGTCTGGAGAGGAGCTGCTTCGTCTCCCGAGAGGGCGGGAGCAGAGCAGATCGGGGTGGGAGCATGTTCTGTGCGTTCAAAGATCAAGGAGACCAGCGAGGGGGCGGGCAGGGGAGAGGAGAGAGGGGCCAGCGATCAGAGCCTCTGCTGGAGGGCTGGGGGCTGCCTGTGAGAGGGCGGGGAGAGGGAAAGCTGTCCTCCGAGTTTCTGACCCAGGCAGAGTGGACTTGCTGTTCACCAAGACGGGGACGAGGAGGACTGAGTTGGGAGACTGAATCAAGTGTTTCAGACACATCAAATTTTCAGAATTTCTCGCTCATTCACGTTGTGCTGTTGAATTGGAAGTTCATTGTGTAAGTCTAAAGTGAAGGTGAGAAGTTGGGGTTGGAGATAAAAATGTAATGCTTTAAAATGATATTTAAAGGTGAACATACTTTTTTTACCAACCTCTTTTATCTATTTAAATTACAAAGGAGGAGCTACACTCTTTTTGAGGCTATAAGGGAGAAGTTACTTTTCCTTCGTAATGAATTTTAGTGCCTCCAAGACATGGAGGAGCTGAGGGCAACTACTGCCCTTAGAGTTTTCTTCATCAGTGATGATTAAATTCAATTGCTGATTTTAGAAGCACATATTCTATCTGTATTATATATTAATCTGTTAAAAATTTTATGTATCTGGACAGGAAATGAAATTGGGAGGGCATTATGAGGTTTTTACTTTCCGTTCTATAGGCTTTTAAAATAGAAACTTTGTTCAGATATATTCTAATGAGCAAGCATTTATGTATTACTCTTATAATTTAAAAAATCCAAAATATTCCTGGAAAAATGTATAATCATTTAAAATACATATTGAATTTTTTCCTCTAAATAAAACTAAAAACCTTGCATGAATTAATATTTTCTCACATATTTAATCACATTAACTATTGTATACTCCTAGAAAAATGATCAGTTGTTGGAATTATTAGAATAATGTATTCATTATCAATGCTCCTAAAAGACACTGTTACTTAAATTTTTTATTGCAGTAAAGATACATATCAGCATTTACCATTTTGCCGTCTTTAAGTGTACATTTCAGTGGTATTAAGCAGATTCACAATGTTGTTTATCCATCACTACTCTGTTTCCAGAACTTCTTTATTATCCCCCAAAGCAACTCTGTACCTATAAACAATAATTCCCCATCCCTATCTCCCCTCAGCCCCTGGTAACCACGATTCTCCTTTTTGTCTCTGTGAATTTACCTATTCTAGGTATCTCATGTAAATGGAATCATAGAACAGTATATTATCACCCACGTTTTTTCTAATTTACACACTCCAATTGTTGAAAAGACTCAAGTTGAGGTTTATTTAGATACATCATATTAGAAAACATAAATCATTATTAAGGTGCCCAGAAAAATCCTGATTCTGGACAACCTTCAGTTTTATTTCAAAAAGTATTAAATACCAATGAAAATAATGAGGAGAAAATTTCAATTTATAATCCTATTCTGTTTACCATGTTCAAAGAGCTAGGTCAAAGGAAGACATCTGAGTAGCCAGACTTTGTAAAAATTTTTATCATACTTGGGTTGGTCACTTACTTTGATCTTTGTTTTAATAAAGCTCATTTCCTTTTACTTAGCCTTTGTGATTCAAATCTAGCAATTTGCTCTTACGAAAAAAGTTTAATTGTAATAGTAGACTAATGACAGTTGAAATAATGTGGGATTAATGCTTAGTCATTCAAACAATTCTTAAAATCCTACACATACACACACAGCACCCACATCAATGAGGAGCTGAAATTTAAAAAATATTAAAAGTCTTTGAGAGGCATAATCCAGTCACGATTTCAGGAAAATTACTGTATCAGTATTTAGAGTTTCCCTTACTTTAGACACTTGCATTACTTATTTTATTTCTGCCATCTAATCCTTCATACATCTTGATTTGTTATAGCCAATTAAATCTCTGAAAACTGAAAGCTGGAATGATTCTGCATTAACATTCTGCCAGAAAGTAATCAATGGTATCATGATAATAAAAAGAACACATTAAGTTTACAGATCATTTCTAATGTTTCATATGAGGTTCTAAAAATACCTTTCTTACCTGCAGTGAACAATCATAGGTGTGGTGTCCTGTGCTCTGCTTGCTCGGACCAACTTGACAAAGTGCACTAGAGGGGCACTGTTTTCAGGAACCCCATGCTCAGGCCAAGCAGTAAAGTTACACTGTCGAACGGTCATGCAATCCCCATGCTAGACAAAGTGACAGTTAATGGCAGCATGATACAGTTATTTAAGGACCACAATGGAAGTGGAAGACAGCTCGTCCTAGCTTTTGAAGGTGATCTTTTAAAATGAATATTTACCAAACAGAGGAAACTGTGTTTCGTTATTTCTTGTAAGAAAGATCTTTCATTATTGCTAAAATAAATTGCCTTTCAGTATGAATGGAAACAATAAGAAAGCTTGCAAACAGATGATGTTAGAGTATTTATATGCAAATGTATCATTTTGTAGCACTAGAATAGATTTTGAAACAATTTTGACCCAAAATTTAAACATATTCACCGATTATTCAAAACACAGGTATTGAGTGCCTAATGTCAGAAAGTACAAGGGTCCTTTTAACATTTTCTGTGAGTATAGGCATTTATATAAACTGATAAAACAGTATTCCACACTTCTCATCTGCAATAGTTCTGGATTAAATAGAAAATCAAATTATTTAGATGCAGGTAAAGATGAATGATTAGGGAAATTCCTGCTTTAAGTCAAATGCTACAGTTTCTTCATCAAATAAAATAAACCTAGTAATTTAGTTGTTTCCTCCTTTTTTTTCCCCTTGTCTATCTAAGAATATGATGATCATTTCTTACAAGTTAGCCACGTGATCTGGAATTAAGCACAGTGGCACAGAAATTGAAATAAAATACCAGTTCAAAACTTCTGCTTTGAAAATAATAGGATAGCATCGTTGAATATATAGATATCACTGCAAGGGATAGTTCTGGAAATTAATTTTACTTCAGACATTTAGAACATTCATATTCACTATTGTGTTGCCCTCCCCTGCCTTTTTTTACCCTTTCAATTTTCAAATCCCTGATGGTCCAATCTATTTGAACATCCTCCATCAGCTTTGTAATCACTATATCTCCAAAGACGGTAACTGGTTTGTGGTCCTCTGGCCAATACTGATGGCATCTGATCTGTATTCAGGGAAAATCACCAGTCATAAGAACCATTGTTAAAGCCAGGCAGAGAAACACAAATACCATGTGACTGTGGAATATAAAAACAAAACAAAACAAAATTAACAAAATAGCAGGAGACTCATAGACACTGAGAAGGGACTGGTGGTTACCAGGGTTTGGGGTGGGTGGTTAGGGAAGGTCAGGGGGATAAAGGGGCAGAAAAATTCTCAATCATACTGTAGGTTGGTCACAGGGATGATAGTTCAGCATGGAGAATAAAACCAGTGATTCTGTAACATCTTCCTATGTTGAGAGATAGTAACTTGCACTAGTGGGGATGAGGATTTAATATAGGTAACTGTTGAGCCACTGTGTTGTGTACTTGAAATCAATATATAGAATATATATCAACTATACTTCAATAAAAAAGGACCACTGTTATATTGATATATATCACAATTATTGATACTAAGTTAAAACTGCCTTATAGATGTCCAGTTACTGATGACTCACAGTATTAGCTGAAATTGTCATACATATATTAAAAGTTATAAAATAACATTTGTGAAAAGATTTCCAAATAACTTACCCGTCCTTTTTCAAAACACTGTGTTAGCATTACTAATGTTTTGGCTCTGGTTTCCCACACCATTCTCCAAAAATCCCCAACAGTTCCTGGTAATGGACCTTGAGTAGCAATAAATTCATTTGGACATAAGTAGCCCTAGAAGGATATAATTATAACACTGCATCAATATTTATGTATGTATAGTAATTTTTAGCTTTCTAGAAATATATGAAAAAACACTAGTTGTAAAATGACTTAATATTTTTAGTTATTGTACAGTTTTGAATGCTAACTCATACATTTCCATAATTTTAATCTCACAATATAATACACTATACAACTAATTGCTCCTAAAATTAATTCTAACTTCAAATAAAACATTAAAAACTAAAAAATAACAATGATAGTGATAGCAGGCCTTAATCAAGTGCTCAGTTTATGAAAGACAATATGCTAGGCAAATTATAGTTAATATTTCCATTTGTTTATTATAAAAACCTTGTGAATTAGTAGTTTTAAAAAAATTATCCTCACTTACAGAAGAAGATAGTAAAGCTTAGAAATGTGAAGTGATTTGCTCAAGGTCACAGAGTGGGTAAGACAGGCTGAGTCAAGAGCTGACTCATACTCACTGCACCATATTATTGTTGTATATTTATGGCTTGTGCAGGTATTTTCATATTCTTCCTTCAAAATATTGCCTACCTACTTAAACTATGGCCTCAGTATTTATCCTCCAGACCTCTGAACCAAGAATAATGGGGAGGTAATATAAAGGTCGTTTAACTAACAGAGGACTTGAGATTTGTCTCAGCTCTACTATGGCAGCTCTTAGACTTTTTATCAGATTGTTCTAAAACTTGGTCCATTCACCTGGAATACAGGCATGCCACTTGAGCAGTATCTCTGGATTTTTCTTGGAGAAAAGTCCTATATAAATAAAAAGGTAGTCATGGAATTACATCTATTCCAAACCTCAAAGTATTTTAAGGAATGAAGATCAAAGGTAAAATTCATTTTTAAATTGAAATCGTCTCAGTGGCCAAAGAATATACAAGAATAATATGCATATTAAATTTCAAGGGACCCTAAAGTCTAATCCAATCAGTTTATTTCACTTTCATGAGGCACTTGAGTGATTTTCTAAATCATAGTGCTAGCCAGTGATAGTATCTGGGATAAAACTTTTGAGTCTCTCATATACACTAAACGCTAAAACATTTCTGATGGGGAAGACTTCATGATGAGCATATCTGAAGGGAAAATTAGGAATTCATTATGGCCATATTAACCTTGACATCCCGATTAGATATACAAGTGGGAATATCATGAAGGCAATTGGGCATATGAGTTTGGAATTCAGAAACAAGTCTAAACTAGAGACATGAATTTGAAAGTAATCAGCACATAGATCTTATTTACAATCAGGGGAAGGGATGAGATTATCAAAGAAATGAGTTTGGAAAGACAGGAAGTTCGATGATTGAGCTGTAGATAATTTCAATGTTTGGTGGTCAAGGAGATAAGAGAGAACCAGTGAAACTGAAATGAAAGATCAAAGCTGTTGATGGAAAAATCAAGAGAACGGTGGGTCCAAAGAAGTCAAGTGAAGAACATGTTTCAAAGGTCAGGACAATTGATAGTAATTGATTGATTTGTAAAGTGTTTTTCCTGGGCATTTTCATTTCACCTTTTTAGGGATTCAGTGTGTTTTGGTACTATTATAGTTTTATCAAATGGGAACAAATAGGATGGTTCTGGTGTTACTACAAGCTCATTTGTATCATGCAGTCTTTAATCTTTAATCTCTAGTTATGGTAAAAAGTTACACTCATGTTATAACTTCAGGCATCTCAGGTTGACAGGATAGTTTTGAGGGTCTGGGGCCTCCACCTGGCCCCTTACCTAATGTTATTGTTGTTAGCTCTCTTGAAAACGTTTCTAAACTCGTTTGTACAGTGAGTGGCTGTTTATAGGGAAGTAGTATCTCTTTCCTCCCTACCTCTCTCCCACACTCCCTCCTTATTTAAAACTTTCCAGGCTCTTCATGATTCTCAGCTTCAGGAGCAGAATTCCCAGGAGCAGGCAAGAGCAGAGGAATAAACAAATACTAATCTAGTTATGGACTCTGGTCTAGAGGTTCCCAGTCTTAAAGTACATCCTTCAGACCACCTCCTAGTCCTTCCCTTTCTCTTCCCCAGACTTTAGATTTTTCTTTTTCCATCTGAAGGTGAGTTATTTTACTTTCTTCCCTACTTCCCTTCTTATTTTTCCCTTTTCCTCTAGCTTCCAAAGAAATAGAAATCTGGAGTCCATTTGTAGATGGCCTCTGTCTTCTGCTCTTAGAACAAGAGTTCATGAACTTTCAGGTGGAAGTGCTGTGCAATGAAATGGTGTAGTTGGGGGAAACTGAGGTGTTAGACATTCTTTCTGCAAAGTCTTTACTCTCTTTGAGGTGAAGACTACCCCAGTTTGGGGATGGAGAAGAAAGGGCCATTACAGTATCATGGCTTTGTCTGTTCCCATCTGTTCCTGGCATCCCAAGCAAAGGAGATTTCCTGTAAAGTAAGAGCAATATAATATACTGGCCACTTTAATGCCAACACTGCTTTAATGTAAAGCGCTTTCCATCTGGGCCTGCTCATCATACAGCTCAGTAATGATTATGTGTATCATTACATATGGGTCATAGTAACTTTGTTATACGATTTATTACAACATCACTTGATTATAGCAGCACATGTATATTCAGACTTCTTAAGTTTATTGCTTGTCCTGCATTATCATCTTCTCATGGTTGTCTCCTGACAACCTCTAGCCAAGGGAACACTGGGGGTTCGCAAATATTCTTTTGTTTATGTGGTTCAGTTACACCTGAAATTGTCTGGTTTCCTTCCTAACCATATTCATATCCTATAATGTCACTCCATATCTAGTTGAACGTTAGAGGATATAAGCTATTCATTTGTACCTATTTATTGATGAAAAAAGTGGTACAAATCAATAAGTCACTGATACAACCATTTGCCCTTGTCCTGTTCTATGGTATCACAAAACATGATCATTAGAGCACTGATTAAATTTAAATATCTAAATGCATATATGTATCATTCTGTATTTCAGAGTAAAAGTCCAACATGCAACAGAATGAGGCTACAATGAAAATTCGTAAGTGCAAAAGTTTACCAAAATCCTTAGAGAAGAATTATATTTTTGAAGGAGTCAGTTATTTGATAAATGAATAAAGTGTGTTACCATAACAGTAAATTTGTGTGATTTGCCAAAACAGATTTAGAGTTCTAGCATAAAAATGGGATGAAGTTCAAAAGATGCCTTAACTTCTCCAACACCCCCTCACTTCTTCTAATAAGAAAGCTTAAGTTCCCATTAATCAGTTCTTTCACAATAAGACACAGTATATGATTGCAATTTTGGAATTATTATGAACCAATACAGAATTTAGAACAGAAGCTTTTTTCCCTCTGTAACAGAGGTATGAAGGAAATGGGACACACAACAGGCTGCGGTTGATGTTGGGGAAAGGATGGAGCATCACAGAAGTAGAGCCTCATGGGACCGAAGGCAACGGCAGCCCTGGGTGAGAACCGTGCAAGAGAAAAACCAAAGGTCTCTGGGAGTGTGGGTGGCGGAAGAAACTCTCAGGCATTTGTTGGGCCACCATAACTTTGGTTAACTTTGCTATGTATTAGAATTGAAGCCAGGGGGTGGAAATAAAAGGGAACAAATCTTGTTTTTAGAAATACCTGTGTATTAGAGCTGCTCAGAGACAGAATCATCTGCCTTAGGAGGAAGTAGGTGAACCAATGCCAAAAGAAGCTAACATTTAATTACGAGGAACTTTTTGGAAAAGAGTTAGAAAGTGAATGGTTGAATTAAATAAACCCAAGGCAATTTCTACTCCCAAATTCCATGACTGTGTCAACCCAAGTGGAGGTCTTGGGTACATGTAAGATTTCTATGTAATTACAATAGTGACAAGCACTGAGAGAACAAATGATCCATGGAGAAGAACAGGGAGAGATTCCTAAGACACTTTGGTTTCATTCAGTTTTAAGTCCAATGCAACAAGCATTTATTATTTACAATGTGCAGGACAGCACACTGGACATGTCACAATTTACCCCATGTTTGTTTATTTAAGATGTTTATTGAGTAGCTACAATGGAGTGTGTGTTCTAAAAGTAGCTGAGGATAAAAAGAACATGGCATTGTAGTCCCCCTGAAGAAATGAATATCTAGAAGGGAAGAAGAGCACATTAGGATTTATATTGTATGGATATGACTGTTCATTTGTCTACTTTTTCTTTGAAAAAAGAGATTGGTAGTCCTCATTTTGTATAGAGCATATGTTGGCAAACATGTGAAATAGTAGAAAGACCAAAAGATATGTACCTTGAAATTATACATCTGCCACTTACTGGTGTAAAGATAGTTGGCAAATTGTAAACTCTGTTAGAAGCCTCCATTTCCCCATCTACAAAATGGGGGTACATAGTGTTGTAAGGAACTGGCACATTAAAATCCATAGAGGTTGCAATGAATTTCTTGTTTCCATAGTCTTGAAAGAGTAATATAACTTCAGTATTTATGTTTTATAAAAACATAAAATATATAAAAAATAGCAACTTACAGAAACATAGCTGGCATTAATATAATCTGATCCTGGAATACTAGCATCAGCTATCAGCTTCACTCTGTTATTATTATCTAGAAGGAAATATAAGAAATTAATACTAATTCCATTTTTAAATTGCCATTACCTTTTTACTATTAAAGAGTAATTAAAATACAAAGAACTTCATGATATAACATCGAATATTACATATGGATATAAAATTAAAGTAGAAGTTCCCTCTTATTTCTACTACCCAGAGACATCGACTATTAATATATTCTTGTATTTCTAGAATTTCTAGGCATATTCATAGAAAGTTAACCATAAGTGGAGTGATACACACTCTATTATCCAAATGTGTTTTCATTTACCTATCTTTCCATATCAGCTTAAACAAAGATATGAAGCTCAGTACTTTAAAAAACCATATGTCATTGTTCGAATATACTTATTTAACTTTTCATGATGACTTAAATTCATTTCATCTTGTTACTATAAAATGATGAATAAACATAACTGAACTTTTGCATATACATTGAAGTGTATTTGTAGACTATATTACCAACAGTAAAATTCCCAAATCATATTGTGCATCTCAAATTTTGAAAGCTATTGTCAAATAGTTCTCTAATTATATCAACTCATTCTTAGAACGAAAGTGTTTGAAAAGTGAACATTTCCTCTTACTTCACTACCACAAGATATTATTAAACATTTTAATTCATGATCTTTTGATAGACACAAATTGATGTCTCATAGCATTTATTTTGATATCCTTAAATACAAGTGAAATTGAGCTTCTTTGCCTATGTTTTGTTCACTTTAATAATCTTTTCTATTAACTGCCTTTTCATAGTGTACTATTTTTCTTTTTAAAAACTATTTCATACTAAAAACATATTATATGTATTGAAATTTTCGTTTTAATTTGTCATTTGCCTTTGATTCTATCAATTAGTTTACCTGTCTTGCCATACGTACAATTTCTATTTTTTTATAATCAAATTTCTCATTATTTTTCACTGTGGCTTCATTATGGTTTCTTGTGTTAGTTCATGCAAAGGTGTTTGTCACACAAGTATTCTTATTTTTACAAATTCATTCAGTTTGTTTCAGAACTCTAATGGAACTTTTCTGCTTCTGGTTTAAGTATTTTGATTTTTGATTGATGGGGACTCTTCTTAATGGAATGATGTACAAATCTGTCTTTTATGTTTGTTGCCATTTGGAATAACAAACAGTCCTGAATTTTTTAACATCCCACCCTTCTACCTTATTCAAAACACCACTTTTGTACTTAGGCCTGTTTCTGGACTATTTATTCTCTTCTATTAATTTATTCCCTACTCTCTCTTGAATACCCAACTGGTAAAATTCGATATCCACTACCCATTACTTTTCTTCAAAGAATAGTATCAAAAGGGTTTTTTTTTGAGGATTTTTACCAAGTTGGTATTGCAATTAGGAATGTCCAGTACTAATTTTAACTAGAACATGGAAATGATAGAAAATAATCATTAATACTTAATTATTTTGAAATTTTTTTTTAAATTCAATGGAAAGGCATTCATTAGTGGAGAAAAATGGGTAAATGTATTTGGGTTTGAATTGCAGATGATCTACCATACTAATGACCTTGGATGAATTGTTTAGCTTCTCTGCTCCTTCTTACCTCAGCTATATCATTATAATACTTATTTTTGTGGAATCCTCTTAAGGAAAAATTAAACGAAAGCTTAAAGAACTTATAAAACTGCATAGAACCTCCTTACAACTTAAGTACATTAGATGTAAAAGGACTTTGCCATATTGTTAGTAATCATAATGATCTGCTCAATGTTTTTAAATTTAGAGATGGGGATTGGTTAAGCAAATTTATGCAAATGATTTATGTCCCTCCAGTTCTGAGTTTGGTATGATCTATTTTAGTGACATTGTGGCTAGTACTGTAAGAAAGGAAGGGAAGCCATCAGGTTGCTATTAACTCAATATGCCTGCTTGTAACTACGTGAGTCAACAACAAGCTAAACTTTTTTTCTCGGTGTTGGAGCACTTCTGAAGGTCATCCTGTCCTGTCAAACAGGTCTGGAAATTTCTTCTGCAAGCATTTGCTGCTAATTCTAGCATCTTAAAGCCCTGTAAGCTAATATCTTCTAAAATGCACTGCGATATTTGAAATCCTACTTCCTACATTACTCAAGGGAAACAATGTATTTCACTTAGCTGTCTCAGGTTAAAATTCAGACTCTATTAAAATGAATTCATTCTCTACAGGGGGTAAAATGACATTTCTTCAGCTTAGTGGCTTTTCTGCAAGCACAACAGTGGAAGAATATATATAGTTTAACATCTCATTTGTTTGTTCTTTGTGTGTATGTGTGGAGAGGGTGGTGGGAGACAGATATACTTGTCCATAGAGGTGGCTTTCTGTAATGTCACAGCCTGTTACTAAATCTTATTTACCCAGAAAGTTAGCAGCTTTGAAAAAGAAGCAGTCTATTGACTACTAACAATTATTAGAACTAACACATATTGGGTTTCTGTGTTCCAGTACAGGGCAGAGTGATTTAGGGACTGTTTCATCTAATCCTCATAATAACCTTATAAAGTAGAAACCACTGAAAAATGCATCTCGTCACATAGGTAGTTAGTAGGTAACAGGACTGCAGCCCAGAAAGTTTGATTAGAGCCCACATGTTCTTAGCGTTTTCACTGTACAGCAGATGGAATATGTTAGTTGCATTAATAGATTATACTAATAACATACTTATGAAACACAGAATTCTACCTAACAAAATTATTTTTTATAGGACCTCTTACTCTTTAAGAGGGCAGCTAAGAAAAAGCTTTCCCCTAGAAATCTAGTAAGGGGTACTAAATGTAGATGTGACATATTTGAAAATTTTTTCTGTACATAAGTTTTCTGTACTGGAATCAGAAAGAAAGCAGAAAACAATTGGACATTATCCATTTGATTTGCAAAGGTGAAAAAATGCATCCAGTGCTTATACTATTCCAGAAATCCTTGATTTACCCATAATTCCATCATTCAAATTTTTTTCTTCACCTCAGTAGAGTTGGAGTAATGATACTTCTTTAGTCCTTCTTGCTTTAAGGTTGTTTATTTAGTTCCATCAACCACTCTTATTCCCTTCTTATCCTATATGTAATAAGTAGTATTGTCTGACTTAGCCATGATGCAAATCCAGAAAATAATGCACTGAGATCTTAATAATAAAACATTTAAAGGTTAAATTTAGCAAATATCTTTCTAAGCTCTCGGTTTTTTAAATTAGGTACTCTGTGGTCTTTGGAGATAAGTTAGACATATTTGATTTACTTCTTTTATATTTACTGATATGAATTACTTCAGCCAAATATATAATTGTAAATAAATATTAGGTAAATGAATATTAAATATTCCATAGTAACTGTCATTCA
Organism: Manis pentadactyla; assembly: GCF_030020395.1. Lineage (NCBI taxonomy): Eukaryota > Metazoa > Chordata > Mammalia > Pholidota > Manidae > Manis > Manis pentadactyla. Next base: position 113,255,428 of record NC_080028.1, on the reverse strand, counting down.
GTCTGGTGATAGCATTAATTTTCATGGAATATCACTGAATAAGCATGAAGCAGACAGTCTGGAAGAAATTCAGGTATAGATGAATACAAACACTTATGAACTTCCACATCTCTTAAATGTATGCATTCAACACAGGTTAACTCTCCAAAAGGGAAAACACAGACCCACTGAGAAAAGTCATGCCATAGAAATTTAGAGATGAAATACCAACACTTCTGATTTCCTACATCTTCTTTGTGAACTTGCCCTTAAAGTCATTTGCTTATGATTTGTTCCAGGAGGGATTTCAAGTGATAAAAGCTATGTATATTTTTATTCTATTTTAATTCTTGGGAACTAACAAGATTTCATTAGATCACTACCTCCTATTTCATGTTTGCCTAAATTTGTTTATTTCATGACTCAACTATCCTCCAGTTCTAGAATATCAGAATTTGGTCTATTTCTTTCTATCCGTATCCTTTATGATCATATCCTTCTCTAAGTTCATGTTGTTCTAGACAGAATAGTTCATTTTTAAGTATGGAACTTTCCCCAGTACAGTTTGAAAAGGCATAGAACATAGGAAAAAAACATATATTAACTCTAAAATTAGGAGTATTTAAAAATTCTACATTTTGAAACAATATTGACAATACCTCAGAACATCACAAAGTTCAGTTTTTTATTTTGGAAAATAAAGTGTAATTGAATTAGAATATAGGTAGTAGGAGCATCTGTTCAAAAAATGTAATATCAAACATATAGCTAATATTAACAGAGGAATGTTACGTTTTTCCTTTCACATCATTGCTAATTCTTAAAACAATAAAGGGTTTCTTTTCTTATTGACTGAAAAATGAAGACGTGTTTACTATCATAAGGAATAACCTTCCTCTCCTGTAAAACCAATGCTGGTAAGCATACATTTACTCTGATCCTCCAGGAATATTTTGCAATGCATTTTTTTATATTGCATAAGAAAGCATTACCATGCTCTTAAGAGAAACTGATGCACAAAGTTAGTACTTCCTTTCATTTGAGAACGAGGTCTGTTAGGAAGATGTTAGAGAGGTTCCTTACTTGGGTTAAATTACAAAGTAAGAAACTATTAGGTCTACAGTTTCTTGCATGCACGTGTGGAAGTGGGATAAGCTGAAAATCATTGACTTCAATAAGCATTAACAAAGCAAAAGAGATATAGTTTGAAAGTTGCTGCTTATAAAATGCATTATTATAATTCAATTAATATGTAGTAAAATATATTTAAGAAATTAAAAAACGCTCAGATGCATTTTGTGCTTACTTAAGAACATTTCACAGTTAAGAACAGAGACAATAAATGGACATACATGGTTTTATGTTTGGAAAGCGGTTTTTTGCTCGGTTCCAAGGCAGATCGGCATCCGTTGCAGAAAGATCCTGAAGTAATCTTGGTAATTCCTGTGGAATGAAGTCATTGCAAAGTTTAGATTTATTTCAGAGGTATAAACCAGAAATTCCACTTAGTAAAAGACTTTTTAAAAATTCTAAGACCTTTTACTTTTAAATGGAAAACACTTAACTGTGAAAACAAGGTCAAATTAACAGTAGTAAACCTATCTTCATTTTCACTGCAAATATGCTGAGTAAAACTGGCCAGTTGAGCTTCACTCTCTCTGGGGTAATTTCTTTTTACTTTGAGGAGCTCTAAGTTGTCGCAACCACGTTAGTGACCCTTTTCCATGCTTTACTAATGCTTTCTTCAGATATGCTGTCAGTATTATTTAATATTTTAATGTCTACTTAGTAGCAGAAGAGAGTTCAGTGATTTATTTTTTGTTTTTTCTCCTCGGGCAGTGTGATTTCATGCTTATTAATTGGGACAACATTGGTCAGTTTGAGAAGATGCCAAAGGTCAGTTCCTGATCCTCAGTAGGCATCCTTGGATGGAAGTGGAATGCAAAGGTGTGATTAAGAATGATCAGACTCAGATGAAGGTCAAGGAGATCTATTATTGACATTTTGGTAAAACTCCTATTATCTATTCATCATTAGGAAAGCCGGTACAAGGAAATGTGTTTATCATTATTTTGTTGAGCTGATGATTTACATGAAATTTATAGTTTTTCATTTTAGAAATGTCTCAACCCCAAACTCCTTAAAAAGTGTTAAGAATTTATGGTTTTACAATTTTTTCAACATCATTATAAATTGTTTCTTTTAATGGATCATTCTCCCTTCCCCCTTATTTTCCCTCACAAAGAAAATCTGGGCTTTTGCATGTGGATATGTGTTAGAGGAAGGAGATAGAGCCTCTGACTTTGTGTGGGCAGGAAAGGCTTAGAAAAAAATTTTTTAACCTGGTGAAGAATCCTAGAACAGCTTCCCTGTGTCAAGGTTTTGAGAATAAATGCCAGCATATTGTAGGAGACCATGAGAGAGAGGGGTAAGGAAATATGAATCGGAAATTCCTGAGAAGTTGTACTTCCATTCTGTAATTATTTCACATAGAAGTTTCCATTTATAAATTTAAATGACTCTGACCTTGATAATTTATTACCCAATTACCAGGTTGATTGGATAGGAATGTCACACTCAGCCTTATTCTCATCAGGTGCACTGGGCCTCAACCATCCTCTCTATTTAGCTCTTACTCTCGCTGTTGCCTCTTTTCAGGGGGATCACGGATGAAATGGGACTGTTTTGCATCCTTATGCTTTTGAGTTCATTCTCTGTCTCTGGGAATACCCTATCTCTTTCATCTACTTACTGGAATTCTGCTTGTCCTAAAACTTTCTCTTGAAGGTCACCTTTTTGGGAAGTTTTCTGACTGCTATGCATACAGTGGATCCCCACCTCTTTCTGTGTATCTCTATCATGATACAGTGCATATTACCACTTTATATGAACTGTAATTGTCTGCAGTTCTTGTAATATGAGCTTCTTTCCTCATAATAGCTAGTACTTGTGCCATCCACTATTCTTAGTATTACACACATTCAGTCATTTCAGTGTTCATGACCCAATGAGGTAGATATTATCATTTCACAAACCAAAATTGTAAAGGATGTTGAGGAACAGGGAGCTTGATTTGCCCAAGGTCGTTTAGCTATTTAGTGTTGAAATGTCTCCAGTTACCATGCAATACATGCTTATCACACAATAGGAGCTTATGAGTATTTAAGGTATCAGTGAACATGACCCAAGGTAAAAGGTTTATCAAATATCTGCATCAAATATGCACTTATTGACTAAAACATAATTTTTGCTTTAAAAAATTTAATACAGCATTAGGATAACAAATGATTTTAAAAAACCCAAGTTCCTTACCTGTAGAGATACATCTGTATAATACATAACCTATGTTTTACATTAAAAAGGTTAAAAACATTCTTAAAACCATAATCTTTGAAAGAGTTCAAATAGAAACTTTATCAATACATGTGAAAATGTTATTGTTAATAAAACTTCATCTACTCAGTCACACATAATGTAATTATATTCGCTCCCATTCTAGTGAAATTACACTTTTGCTCCTGAAAAATTGAGCGACCTCACTGTACAAATGCTAAGGAGAGTTTTATAGTACCATTGATTTTGTTAGGTCCAGACCAATATTACTTAAGAAGCATAACCAAAAAGCCGTAGGAAATGCCATTAATCTTCTCACATTGCTTTTATTCCCAGAGAGACTGAAATAATATAATCTTGAATTATTCAAGCCAAGTTTGATTCTTTGTTTCGTAAGTTCACACACTAAAAATTTCATGAAAAAATACAAATAAAGCTTTTGGTGACATTTAGAAATGTGTTTTATTTATATAATACAAAAAAAAATCACCTAAGTTAAGAAAGAGGCTCACATTTTTAAAACTTGTAGTTCTAATATATGCCTTATATTTCCATCTAATTTCAATTTTATAGGTAGGTATATAAAATGATAAGAACAAGTAAATTAATCTTAGTGTTAAAGTGGCAAGCTCTTAATACATATTTTCCACATGTGATATATACCACTTATTCCATAGTAACTTAAAACTAGGTCTTATAAAACATGGGTATTACTTACCTGTTTTTTTAAAATTTTTTTTGGATAGTTCTAGGAATAACTTTATACATTAATTTTTTTAAAACATTAATTTTATAATTTCTGGAAATACCAAGTTCTGTTCTCAGATTTATCTGTACTGCTAATGTAAACTAAGCAGACAAATAGAAAATGGAATTTTTTCATTTATAAATCTAAATTAATTATTTAAATATAAAACCACATTTATAGTATAACCTCAACTTCATACACAAGCAAAAAACTAGTGAACACACCATTCCAGATTTGCACCTACATCTGCATAAAAGAGCAGAGAAGAAATGAGGCCAGGTTGCCATTGCTGGGGAGGTCTAAAGAGGAGCACCTTTTCCTGACACAGTAGGTGAATAATTCTGTTCAGGTTGCACCAGAGGCCTCCCAGTGTAACATTACTATCCAAACAATCAACCTGGTAATTGGGTATTGATTATCAAGGCCAGAATCTTTCATGGCCTTGTGTGCTTAAAATGGACATGAAATGTGACACATGAAACGACTGGAGGTCTGGCAATGTTGTGACAACTGCTAGGAACATACCGAAAATTCTTCTTGAAACTTTAGGTTGTTGTTTGTGCAAAGCTCTTCAACATGTTGCAGGAAGGATTTCTTGCTTATCGGCCTCCAAGCAAAGCAAGGTATAAAGTGAAGTCACGTTAGATGGAGTTTTCTGGCCTTAGCACAGGTACTAACTGTACAGTCAGCAAGTTAAAGCACAATGGACATTTCAAACCCATAAACCACACAGTCCTTTAATGTCACTCTGTCATATTCATAAAATTAACTTTCCCCCCTTTAAGTTGGCTTTCTTTGTGTTCATGGTACAAAACTCCTTCAGTTTTTAAGTGACTTTCAGTGAATGATTGAACATTTTTATGAAGAAAGTTTTTCAAGTAAATTTAAGGGCATAAAGTTATCATTGAATCCTAAAGCACATAATACCTCTTTGTCATACAGAAAACATTTTATACATTACAAGGTTTTAGAAGATATAAAATATTGCAGTGACCTCATTCTCATAATGACATGGTTTTTAAACCCAAAGGAGTTTAAATATCCCCGTATTACTTCCCAAGCTAAAATACAGACATGCAGGCTTCACCCCAGAGAGAGAGAGAGCATTTCTCCAGTTACCATGCAATTAGTCATGCTTTTATGATTTATATGCAGCTTGGAGGTTTTCTAACAAACATACCAAAAGGGGAACCACACATTAAGATTCATTGAATCAGTGAATCTAGAGTTGATATTCAAAAAGAAGAAAGATATTTAACAACTTACTTGATGGATTTTCTATAACTAAGTAACCTGCAACAGAGATTGTATTAAATGTATTATGAGTTGAGGGTACAGCTCTTTCTGAAAGAGTTCTAGATTAAAATCAGAAAAAAATAATAAATCAGTAATGTACAAAGTCAAAGCCTTTAACTAATATGTAATCATTATTTTAAATTCAATTTCATTCTTTGAAGTTATATTATTTGGACCTAAATTTGGCCAAATAATAACTCAGCTTCCTCTAAGGTTAAGAAGGTACTCTTTTTTACACTGTTAGACATTTGGGGTACTACATTAAACATGGATCACTTTTTTTACATATTGCATAGCATCTACTGGTCTGTGAGAGTTAATATGGATTTTAAAAGTATTTCCTTTGTCCAAAGAGGGCACTGAACCAGAAGGAGTGGATCTTAGAAAAATGACATTATATTGCCTAAGTTGTGTTCCACGAGTGAGTTTTCAATATACAACCACAAAATGTCAAAATCATTTCAGTTATTTTAGACATATCTTTTTGTGACAGTTCATTTATCAAGTTACTTATACTTTGAAAAAATTGAAATAATATTTAACACCTAAATAGACTGTGCAACACACACAAATTTAGGCGGGCACATCTTTAATAACATACTTGTCATGCACAACAAATGAACACAGCAGAAAAGGTACAACATACAATGAAATAAAATAAAGACCATGTAACTTCTTCAGAGTTTTCAATTTTAAATATTATTAGAGATGATTTGCCTGTATTCCTTAAGTAAAAAATGCTTTTAAGTGGATGTGGTTTTCAAAGTAAAGGAAAAAATTAGAGAAAAAAATTAAGTAATTAGATTGAAAAATATGGCATTATGAATACTGTAAATGGTCTCAAAGAAGTGTGTTCAATGACGAAAATGTAGTCAAAAAGAATATATTTTGTTATAGTGCAGGAATTGGTGAAAAATACCGGGATGCTGGAGCAAGTATTATTAAGAAGAGTGATAGAATTCTTGGTTCATGATGTAAGTATCCCAAAGCAGAAGGAGCTATCTCTCAGCTTCTCGGGGTGTAACTTCGCAGAGCGTCCCATAAATGTGGTATCACAGTGATAAAATGGAGCAAAGTCTTGGTGGAGGAGTGTGTGGGCGTCCCACAATACCTCGAGTGATCCTAACAAGGTAAAAGAGAAATCCTGTCTCTAGCTAGATGGATATAGATATGAAGATGGATGAATGAGTTATTCAATCAGAAGAATCCTTGGTTTTGGGACAGGAAGACTGCCTGAACTGAGGACCTGGAAACACTTCTAACACAGCAAACAGATGAAGTGGGGACGGAGGCAACATCAATACCTCTTGGAAATAATTAGTCCTCAGGAAAGACCAGCAAGGAAAAAGACAACCATGGGCTAGCGCCACACCACGCAAACCCCCTAACATGCCTAAGGCTCCAATGTTCTTATGCCAGGATGTTCATCAGAAATAGGGAAGGAAAGGGGGGGGTTAAGTTGGACAAATCCTAATGAACTAAGCTTAAGATAGAAATAAATGAGATTCTTGAGTTAGCAAGATCAGTTTCCCTGCTCCCAGACAGAAATGGAGATTCTTGAATTGCATGGAGATCACTTTTATAATAACAGGGAACATTGTTCAGTTTGTGATTGGTGATATTCAAATACACCATATCTGATTTAATGACAGGCTGATGGCCCGTCTATTTAAGGACAGTCAGACTGCCATCTGAAGGCAGGGAGAGTCTTTCTTTTCTTGGAGGATCCAGTATAATTTGAGGTGGTATTAGCTAAATATTTCACTGGGCTATCTAGAATCTAAAACAGAGCTAGTTTCTGGGCAGCCATCAATAAGTCATTTGAGGAATCAGGACACATTTATGAAATTCCCAAGAGACATTAAACATGAATAATCATCAAAATATAAATGGACAAGAAATAGCTAAAACACCACATTATTATTTACACCCTTGCTTTTTTCCTTAATGAGGTCTACTCTCAGAAATTATAACTAATTTAATAATATATAACTTTTTTGGTCAATTTCTTTTCAGTGAAAGGTTCTACAGAAAGTTGCTTTTTCTTTAGTATTCTTGTTTTATTTTGTATTGGAAAGGTCTCCTTAAAGATGTTAATTTTAAACCATTAATTAGATAGCCACTGGATTTGGATAGACAATGTGTGAATTCTTTCCTGCCCTTATTGGCTTCGAATACCTGCTTCAACAATTACCAGCTACATTATTTTGAGCAAGTTACTTAATCTTTCTGTGCCTCAGTTCCTAATTTAGAAAATATTATGCAACCATATGTAAATCAAGCCCATATATGTAAAATGTTTGGAAATGACTGTGGCTTTGGAGGCCATACATAAATATTAGTTACTATCATTAGTATTATAATTGCTATTTTTAGTTTATTTTGTAAAACTCAATCTCTTCCTATTAATCTCTTCTACAATTGATACTGATATAAAAAAGCCTTTTTTTTTTTTGCTTGTTTCTAATAGAAGTTCCTATCTTAATTTTACTCAAAACTGGGTGGACTAGACTGTGTTAAATTAAGATCAAAGTTTCTTATTCTTTCTAATCAGGGCCCTGGCATAAAGTGGCCATAAATATCTAGACTTGAAATCCACATCTAGTTTTCTAGTTCTCAAATCAAGATCCAAAATAAATCTGTAACACTATAAGGACTGTAATAATTCAGTTTTCATATTATCATGCAAAATCATTTCTAATCACATCTGCTTTTTTTTTTTTTTACATCATTCCTTACAACTACCCTTCATGTACCATTTGCACTCCAGGTATTCTTAGTACCACTTCTTCTGTTTGTACCACTCCAGGATTCTACTGATTCCTTAATAGCTGATTCAAATGTTAACTCTTCCATGGACCATACCCAGTTCTAGTACAGAGAAAATAATTTCTTCTTACTATGAAACCAAATGTCTATGCACAATTTACCTTCCACCTTGTATTGTGGCTTTATAAGTACATGTATTAAGGATACATGCATTAAGATTCTTGTTTATTTGAAGGCAGGGACAGGATTAACACTTTGCTTATTACAAGTCCCTCATAACATTGTTGACAATGAGTATGTCATTTTAAATCAATGAGTGAATCAATAAGTAATACGGTTGTGATGAATTCAAAGCAAGATACACAGCAAGCTAAATATAGGTATTCTGATTATTATAGATAATGTCAGAATTGAATGAATTATCCACTCAAATATTAAGCAACTGAGAATTCTCAGGAGGCCCTACACCAAGCTTGACGTACGTATGATGAATAGATGCACCAATAAACAACATACCAGTCTAAAGAAAGATATATCAGAACTCCTAACATTAGAAGTTAACAGGTACAAGATAGTGCTTAGAAAATTAGGTATATGAACAACAAGATCATTTTGTGTATTCAAGTAATAAAAAAATAGGCTTCAAAAAAAGAAGTAAGATTTATTTGGTTTTATTTTCTTTTGTATCATTCTATCTACAACTCCATCACTTTATGTAATCTGTTCTTCACATTTGTATTTACATATGTGAGAAATAGAGCCTCTAACAGTCTAATTTTTATGTAACTTTCTAGTCTTTGCTTACATCACAATTATGTGTGAACTGAAATTGAAATGTGGTCTGGATAGCTTAAATTGTGAAGATATTACAGTGTAAGTTACCTGATTGTTTCTAATAAAAATTAGGCTTTTTTCTTGTTGTCTGTGGTATCAACATCACTGCTTTAATTCTGAGCCTCATATTGCATGGGTATATTTTTCCCTTAAGTATTAGCTGCATTCTAAATTTTATTTTTCTCTTAAAAAATATTAATTTGGACAATTCATGCAAGGAATTAGAACAGAAGTTGGGGCATAACATGAAGAAAATGCATTTACTTATTATTGATGAGGAAATTAAATTCCTTTAAGGAAAAATTTTTGGTTATATAAACATAAAAAAAGACTTTACAAAAATTACCGTTCATGAAAGTCAACACTGTTATTTCAGAAGGAACGCTGTTTCTAAATCTGTGGAGACAGTCAAAGAGACTCAGATAGAAAACTTTTTAAAAACATTTTTAAAAGCTTTTTAATAACTGATTCCTTGGGAAGCATTTTAGACAGGTATGACACTCTTACTTTACTCAGGATAGTGAAGGGCACCGTCAAATCATATTCAGTTCATTCGTATATAAATCAATTTGGGAGTTGTCCAGGTTTCAGTAAGATAACTGACCATTTTCCAATATAAAGGGATAAACACTTTTTATTACATGAATCTTGGCTGCCTGAAATCCTATGCTCTTTTTTGTTGAAAAGGGTATTATTTCATTCCTTGGTCTCATTTTTAAAAAGTCTATCAAAAACTTCAATTCCACTCAGATTACTCTTGATAGATCCAGAGAGGAACCATTTATTTATGTTGGCAGTGGTGATTGAAGACCGTATTGTCACACAGACTCAGCTTTCCCTAAAGGTCAATTAGTTGAAATCAATAGGGAATTAAAATATCGTCCAAGTAGAGAACCATAGATGACAGCCTATAGAAGAGCAGCTTAAACCAGCATTACCAGCAGCACAGGACAAACTGAGAAACTGTGTTTTCTACTTAACCAGTTAAATTACATTAAAAAGAAAAGAACCTCAAATTAATTCTATTGTTTTTATATAAAAACATGTTTGTCACCCTAATGTAGATTTCATATTCAAATAAACATTTGTGAAGAATTTATCTCTCTGATAAACATTAATCTTCCCAAACTTTGCAAACTATTCAGGGTGAGCTTTTAGTTTACATATTTCATCAATTCATTAATTACTCCAACATTTACATCTACTTCTACAATGATATTCCATTACTTATCCAAAGCATTTACTGTAATGCTTTCAAAGGTATCTTAATTTTTGTTCTTTCCTATTGTTTTTATTTGTGCTAGGCCTCAAAATCACATCCCATCCTTTCTGATCCTTCTTCATTCTTGTATCAAATCACCAATAACTTTTCTGTGGCGCTCAACATAAACTAAAAATATTATCCTAACCAGTCCTCAAAAAATTAAAAATAGAGCTACCAAATGACCTATCAATTCTACTTCTGGGAATATATCCAAAGGAAGTGAAAACAGTAACTCAGAAAGAGATGTGAAGCCCATGTTCATAGCAGCGTTATTCACAATTGGCAAGACACGGAAATAGCCTAAGTGCCCACTGGTGTATGGATGGATAAAGAAGTTGTGTTACATATATATAATGGAATATTATTCATCCATAAAAAAATGAGTCAATTCTACCATTTGTGACAACATGGACGGACCATGACAGCATTATTTTAAGTGAAATATGTCAGATAGAAGAGATGGATACTATATGATCTCACTTATATGTAGAATCTAATAAAAAAAAAAATCAAACTCATCTAAAAAGAGATCAGACTTGTGGTTACCAGACACAGAGTGTGTGGGAAGGGGGAATTGGAGGAAAATGGTCAAAAGGTACAAACTTCCAGGTACAAGATAATTAAGTGATGGGGTGTAATGTGCAGCATGCTGACATAGCTAATCCTGCTGTATGGTATGCAAAGTCATTAAGGGAGTCATTTCTAAGAGTTCTTATCACAGGGGGAACATTTCTTTCTTCTTCTTTTCATTGTATCTTTATGAGGATACAGACACTAACTATTGTGGTAATTATTTCACAATATATGCAAATCAAACCATCATGCTGTGTGCCTTAATCTTATAAGGTGATGTTATGCCATGTATTTCTCAATAGAACAGAAAAAAGTTAGAAGTGAAATCCTAACCACTGGCTGGACTGTACAGTTGGCTCTGAAACTTCACTCTCTAAGGTAAACAAACCACCTGAGTAAGTGAGTAATGTAATATTTTTCTTATTTAATTAGAAAAACAATTAGTAAGTGATATCTAAGTACTTTATCTGAATGCCTCCCTTATCTGTGAAAACAAACAGGTTTGAAAGGAGCTTAGCTATTTGAAGGGCAGCTCTCTGGAGACAACATCCCTTCCTTTCACATCACAGTATTTCCAGCACCTAGAACAGTGCCTGGCACTTGATGGGTGCCCACCTGATGTAGCCTCTACTCACACAAGGTGAAATGGACTTACAGATAGGGGAGGGGAAGCAATTTCCTTGCCGATGCCAAGACGCTAAGACGCCCAGGACGGCAAGGAGTTACATTTCCCTTATGACTAAGCCTCACCACATTAGCAGATTCGAAAACAACTTCTTGACAGATGTTTTATTTTGTCAACAACGTCTTCTAAATTGAAACCGTGGGCACATGCTTAGCTGCCTTAGGGGCAACAGAGCAGAAGCAGCAGAGAGAGAGGAAGAAGTGGCTGCTGACAGCTGCGTGAAGAGGTGGGCACAGGCTCTCAGTGCGGACTCCATGAAGAGGGGCAGATAACACAATGCCACGGAAAAAAAGAAGTCCAACAGCTGGAACTCCTAGCTGGAGAGGCAGGAAGGCACTGTGGCGCCCCTGGTAGGGCTTAGAAGGCAAGCTCAGAGGACTAGATTTGGAAGAAGACCATCTGCTTTAACTAACATGACTTGTGCAGAGGTGTTCTATAAAGGTTCTCATTAGTCCAAACTATTAAGTTTTAGCTCTACCAAAGGAAGAGCTCCAACTGAGCAAGACTCTCCACTGATTCTAGGAGAGAACAGTCAGTGATAGAGGAGAGACAATGAGAGTGTCATACAAATGGAAGCATTTTTCTCTGAGGTACTAATGGCATAAAGTAGAAAGACATAAAAGGATTCTGCCTAATAATGACAAAGAAAGGCATTCAGCAGAGTTGCTCAACCAGACCACTTGTGAGTCTGGAACGCTGAGAGGTCAGCTTTGAGTGCTGGTTGGGAATGGATGTTTTATGTGTGATGTGATCTCTTAAATCTTTAGTGTCTTCCTTTGACAAATGTTTGAATCTGATCAAGCATGTCCTTTGAAGAAAACATATTTTCATAAAACTATTTTAATTCTGTTACTGGGAACTTGTCAGTTAGTTAATATGAAGCAAAACAAGGCTACCTATGATCCCAAATTTCTAAATGTTATTAGCATAGAAATAGTCCTGGTTTACTCTGTTTTAAGGATGCTGAGTACTATTTCACCATCAGTGAGAATGTCAGGAGCCTTGGTCCCATCCAGCTTTGGGGCCCATGGAGACTGACTCTTCTGTAGCAGATATGAGATTCTAAGGTCAATGCATTTTCATTCTCTGTCTCCATTCATATCCTTTCCATGAAGAAACTGACTAGTTCTGGGGTGTTCAATCAGTTGCTGGGGTCCCTGCTAATGCTGACATTTCACTATGCTACCCTCAGAATGTATAAAGCAATTTTCGTGATAGAATACAAATGGCATTTCTGAGCAGAAGTGAGTGCCCAAAAGCATGCACAGCTGGCTACCTGTTGGTCAGGGCAGAAGTGCAGATTCCATGAAATGTGCTGCTCTATGTACACTCCAGAGTCAGAGAATGGGAAACGTCATCATTTTGCTCCTACATATTAGCACCTGCAGTTCTTGATATGAGCTTATGTGAAGTGTGAACCCAGACTCCATCCGTCAGATGGAGAACTCAGCTCTTGCGTCACGGTAATAATAAGACAAGAAGCATGTGAAGAAATCTAGGTGAAAGCTAACACAACATGAGAACACAGCACATTCTCAGGACATGCACATTATGAGTCAATGTGCATTTTGATAAGAATAACTTTACTGTAACAGTAACATGCAATATTAAAGAGAACATATTGTAAGTAGAAACCACAGGTTTTTGCCTTTTCTTTTTTCTTTGGCTTTGGAAAAAATAGCAACAAAACACTCAAGATCCTGCATTTAAAAATATAGAGCACACCACCTGGTAAGATTAAACAATCACAGCAGATCTTTCCACCATAACACAGTAACTTACTGGATGACAAAAATCTCCTTGCGTCTAAAGAAAAATGAAGAGTATCTGGAAGTAAAGATTCATTATTTATTAATGTCTTAAGCTTCATTCTACTTCAGGGCATTTCTTGTCTTGCATTCACATATTTTTTTCTATTGCTTATAAAATGGTTTAAGACAGAAGTAAAATTAATGACCAGAATCTGTCAAGAACTTATGGCAATTAAAATGCTAACAATTTTACATAGTATCACATACAGGTCAAATATGCATTCTTATTGAAACTACAATGAGAATTGTACTACTAAAGAACTTCCAGTTTCTACAAGTTTGAATCTCCATTAAAATATCATCATTCTTGTGCCTCATATCAATAGAGAATAAGTAATTCAAAAGAAGCAGTTATTTCCTTAGAATCACTCTCTGCATAGAAAATGCTGCTTGAAGGATACCACCAGCCCTTGTCTATTTAAGAGGGTTTATATTGATCTCGTCTAGGTATGCTCAAGAGTTAAATACATACACACAAGGCTTATATGGTTCCTCAGCATCAGCCAGACCTGGGCTAGCATTGTGGCTGCTCTATTAACTACATGTATGACTTTGGACAGTTACTTAAATTCTCTAAGCATCTTTGGTTTTTCACTTCTAAAATGGGGATAAGAGTACCTACCATGAAGGACTGAAAGATTTAAGTGAGGTCATTATACACAGAATTTAACACATAGTAATTGCTCATAAAGAGTACTAATTATCATGTTAGTAAAACCCTGTGTGTGAAAGCAAATTGGGGTAATTTTTAATATAAGGTTTATAAATAACAATGACAATACCAAATATATTCTGATTTACAGTTTACAAAGCAAATTCATAGAATTTTTTTAAATGGTACATTTCCTAAAGACAAATTTAACAGGCAAATCTCTAAAGTTGTTGGAGGAAAAAAGATACTCTTAAAATAGCAATTCAATTGTTTGTTTCATTTTGTTGAAAATTTGAATTCCATTCATGATTACTGGATTGGGCCTTGAGTCTTAAAATAATACACCATTACATTCACTCAACTAAAATAGGCAGATAATTAGTTTGGAATGATGTACAAAATTTTGGGGAAAAACTTGAGGCCCAAAAGAAATCAAGGGTCTATCAAATAAGAATATTAGTAACATTGATTAATGTTATTCTACTATTTTTTTTTATTTAGTCACATAGGAAATAAAATTTCTATGACTTAAGTGTGGAAAGATGACAGTAAAAAAATAAACTTTCTTTAGCAAATAGAGTCTTCAACTTGTGCAAATTCTGTTGGGTTACTTAATTGCAAGTGTTAGAACTCTTGCAAGGTGAGTCTGTGTCACAGCTAAATTAGTTGAAAGAAATCCACAGGGGCGGCCATTCAGCAATCTTAAAGAGGCTTTTCTATGTTTTACCCGTGTGCTTACACTGATTTGGCCAGTATTTCCTCCTATGTATCTTTCTCATTTCTGTGGTTGTGAAGAAGCCATCACAAAATGTCATTTTGTTCATTTGTTGATCAAATAAATAACCTATGAGTCACTTTCTTTTTTTTTTTTTTTTTTTTTATGAGTCACTTTCTAATCTGGTGAACATGGCATACAGGAACCCAAAATATTCAATACTCTTCCTAAGAAATACAGCTTGTGTTGTCTAAACTTAAGTATAAAATATGCATAATGAAATGATATACTTATCATTCCAAATAAGAATTTAAAACATTATGTTGGCATCTTCCTGGATGTTTTCAAGGAGATAATACTAAATCTTTGAGTTTCGTTCTTCAGGAAGGAAAAGTGTAATGTGAAAGAAACCTTCAAATCCTTTGTGAAACAAGGTAGAATACAATTAAATCATGAGCATTTACACATACAAAAATTGTAGGATGAACTGTAAAATGTGCAAGCAGAATCATAAAAATAAAGAAATTCTTAACTATAAAATCCCAAATCCTTGAAAGGATTTAGTGCCTGTCATCATAATGACATTTTGTCAATGAGGTAAGTGCCTAAAATAAATAACTTCATTATCTATTATATATTTTTGTTCTATCATTTCTTTTATGGATGTGTGGAGGTATATAACACTGAGGAAAGTTGCAAGTTCAATTAGCCTGAAAACAATGGGCAGGTTAGAAGGAAAAGAATATGCCTAAGACTCAAGCAGAAAGAGCACAGACTTGCTGGGTAGATTTAAAGGAAATCATCAAAGTTCTTTGCAAAAAAAGGCATAAGTAACTCATCAATTTGGAAGTAATTCAAACTCCTTGATTCTTCACTCCCAGAATCTACCACCAGTCTACCACCTGTTGCTCCACCCACATTAGACCCGTATGGCTTTGAATAGATTTAGACCTTCTAGCACCAGAGAGGCAGGTGTAGAGCTTTAGATCTTCCCTGAAGGCTGGCTCTATGCATATATGCACAAAACTAATTAGGGACCCATTAGTTACTGTTTTTTCTTGTTTTATTGTCTAATGCATTAGTGACTTTATCAATGTGAAAAAACTTCAATAAATAGTAAAGTTGGAGATAGGTCTCTGTATTGAAAAGAATTCATATCAAACCATTTGATGGTTATTTTAATAAATTTCTGTAGTAAATAAAGCAAAACATTATAAACTACCATTGGAATTACAAATAAGAATATTTTATACTCATGAATACTGGAATCATAACAAAGGGGAAAGAAAAAAGCATGGAAACTAAATTTTCAACTTTGGTATTATTAGGAGAAATATATATACTAATTTTCTACGTGCAAGAATAAATAAAAAAATTTATTCGATATATATTTCAAAGACATTTCTATATCCTTTAACAAATAAAGCAACATATACATTTAAAAAATGGAAGCAGGAAAACAAATAATGAGGAGTCACGGTTAACTAAGGCAGTCCCTGAATTCTAAGTACCCAATAATAGAGAATTTATAGTTATTGTCCACCTTTTCCATTAGTTGCCATGACATTGTTGAACAAATAAATCTATAGCTTTTTGATAACAGCTGCTTTCAAAAGTGGAAAAAGGGGCAAGCTGTGAAAACACACAGAGCTTAGGGGATCTGACCTCCCCATAGCCTGCCTAGAATGGTAACCTCTGTGATAAAGAATACTTTCTTAGTACTGACATTATTTTTTCATTTTATTATGTTCTATCTCCTAAGGATCTACTTACTAAAGAATTTTGGTGGATTAATAAAGATTCCTTTAAAAAATGCTCTGAAAGTTTTCGGACCCTTAGAAGTTCACATTTTAGTATGAACAGATTCAACTAAATTGCTGAAACAACTGAAATAATTGCATTGAGAGATCTGAAGTTTTATCTCTTGTACACTTTCTGATAGAGAAGAAAGAGACTGAGACCCAAGGCCTGTGGAAGGGGCACAAGGGCATTGAGAAAGGAGGGCAGAAAGGGAGTTGGGAGAATGCTACTGAAATTCAATTGGCCTCTGGCGGGGAAGAAAAAGAAACGTCCTTCTTCAGTGCAGCACGACACTGAGCACCAGGATCCCGCTTAGTGCTAGTCATCCTCTGTTATTCCTGTGATACAGTTCAGCTTTGCCAGGCTACCCTGCAAATCTATTGATCTTTCAGATATAACATCTCTGATGTGGCAAGTGATGTCCTGGGTAATATATTACCATCTTTATCATAGTCTTTAGGGCACTATCCATTTTAGATAGGAACCACCTGTATTAGAATATAAATAAAGGTAAATATTTAAATATAAAGAAGTAAGTTTGCATATCCAACCAAATTTCCTCATAATTTAATGAAAACACTTCATTTTGTGGTATCTGGAAGGACCCCACTTCTCAGATGACACTCCCTTCAACAGCAAATACTAGATGTTTTTAGAAACTGCAAATATTCTTGCAAAGTCATTCTGTTCGGTAAAGACCAACTTGGTTGGTTATATTTTGATGCCATATTTTCATAGTTAATAATTATTTTTAAAAGTTCAACATAGCTGTGCAAGTACTTTGTAACAACTGTCATGTGCTTATAAGCATCAAAAATTACTGGATCTTATAAGATCCAAACTTGCAAGACAGCCTAACAGTAGGAAATTTGATGAATTTTCTTAATAGGCAGAAGTTTCAAGTGTGTGAATATTCTGAATCATTTATAATGATTTTTAAAGGACTCAGAATTACTTATTTTTAAAAATTAAGCTCTGTACTATCTCCAATACATACTCATGACACATATTTAGTACAGGCATTTTTACTTTTCCTTCTGAAGGTCATTTTTGCTTTGTATTTTATTTTTAAAAACTAAGCAACTTAAAAAATGAAGTATCAATATACAATTTAGACTTTTCATGTAATTCTATACTAAAATGAACGGAAAGAAAGGCTTTCATAATAGTGTTATGAAACATCAAATAGTTACAAATCTAATTAAGTTAAACTTGTGATTACAAATGTAGCTATTTCCAGAAAATCTCATATAAAATAAATCTATCATATGAAGTGATTATTAAACATCGTTTTAAAGGTTTAATGTGTAAAGATATTTGTCTCAGAAAAATTTAAAGGCTGGGTGGAACATTATAGTCCAGGGTTCATAGGAACTCAAAGTATTAGGAAGATTAAGTGATTCTCTGAACACCAGTGAGAAGTGTGTAGAAGATGGAGGTCACCCTTTGAAAGAAGATCTCTATGACCTGTGTAAATAGGAGCCCCACAAACACTTCCAACAAGCACAGGTCAGAATAGGGTCACGGCCCCAGGCCCTCTGGACCACTGCTCGCCGAGGGGACTGTGCTCACCGCGTTAATCCCTCGTCCTTCAGCTCCAGGTCTGCCACTGTGATGAGTTGATCCAGCTTGAATTTAGTGTCAATAATTTCTGCATCCCGAGGAGAGTATGTGCCACCTTCTTTCTGCTTCTGTCGAATTCTAAAGTAAGTGTAGTAAAGTCCGAGAAGGGAATATTGTAGAAAGCATTTGAAATTAGATTTAGTTATCTTTTAAATAAAGACATTACATTAGTCCAATAATTTCTTCATTGGGATCACTTTTTTGAATGTATTCAAATGCATAGCTACTCAACTTCTTTTTCCTGTTTTAATTCCATAGGACCTATTCTGCTATAGTTTTCCAACACGTTTTGTCAAAGTTTCAATGTTAATGATAATTAGTTGATTAAGGACACAGCCACTGATTTAAAATACAGAGCAAATGAGACTGATGCTACAACTTGTTTCCCTCCCTCTAGACATCTCACACGTTTGTCATAAAAAGGAAATATGCCAGTGTGAGAAGAGCTCACCGCTATCAGCTCCAGTGCTAAAAGACAAAGCTGCATCATTGTTTTTACATACACAAAACGTTTTTACATACAGGAAAATAGATAAAAGTCTGTTTTGAATTGCCTCGTTGGCTTTTTATAAAAATACTGTGAGATAGATAATATCTTAATTTATTTATAATCAGAAAGCTCAGGTCCAAAAATATAAGTTACATGAATCTGAGAATCAAATCAGTCTTGTCATTTTAAACCCTTTACAGGCTTATTTTCTAGTACTTAGTATGGTATATTACAAAATAATATTTAGCTATTCTATCCATCTTTAATATATTTCAAGCATTTATTATTATGAGTTATGTATGGAATAGTATAAAATATGATCCTTGTCTTCAAGGACATTGCAATTTAGTTCAGAAGCAAGATCTAAATATAGAGAAAGCATTAAAAGAGAAAAAGATGCAAATCACACAGGACAGTAACTGATTAGTTAGAAAGTATTATGTTACTGATTAAGACTATTAGCATTTAGAGGAAGTAAAGAAGTGGGATCTGACTTGGGTGTTCCAGAGCGAGGAGGAGGAGAGACCGCATTTCTGGCCGACTGAGCAAGAGCAAAGCTATATAAAGCCTAAGGACTGTTCTGGGGAGAATGCACCTGTCTGCTAAGAGTACGTAGGGACGTTGTAGGGAGTAAGAGGGGACCATTTCCTGCCCACATAGGAGTTCCTCCTGTAAGGAAATGAGGACTCAGAAGAGATTAGAGCAAGAACACAGTATGAAGATGGCCAATGAGAGCCCCTCAAGAACAAGAACCATATCTTATACAGCCTATCTTTAAAAGTGCTGAGAATAATGACTTTCTGCATCTTCTGGCTGAATCTGAGAGTAGTACGTGGCATAAGAAAGTATCTTCTTCGGTTCTTCAAATTATCCATCAAAATGATGACTTAAGAGATCAAGATGAAACTAGATAATGTATGGCACACAGAATACAGGACAAGTTCTTCCCATAAAGTAAAAATTGAGCACGTTGAGCTCTTTAGGGATTTAGTGTAATGGCTACTTTTTATAAATGTAAGGTCCCTTTAACTCAGCAATCTACTTTATCAAGCTAGATTTTATGACCATAAACTTGGTATCTTGCCTGGGTGATGGTTTCATGAGTGCATTCACGTGTCGAAATTCATCAAGCTGTACACCAAGATTTATGGTTTTTATTTTATCTACCTCAATATTAAAAAAATGTAAAAAGAAAAGAAGGATTTCCCCTGAGGTTCTGTAAAAAAATGGGAAATTAAGAGGCTATACTGAGAATTGGAAAGGGTACTTGGAAAAC
The DNA here is from genome assembly GCF_030020395.1 of Manis pentadactyla. Lineage (NCBI taxonomy): Eukaryota > Metazoa > Chordata > Mammalia > Pholidota > Manidae > Manis > Manis pentadactyla. The sequence continues at coordinate 113,235,580 of NC_080028.1, read as the reverse complement.
ATAATACAGACATGCTGGTAAAGTAAGCACGAGGAAGGGAGCCCACGATAGAAAGGAAGTTGGACATCTTGAAAGTGTTGCCCTTACTGTAAAAAATGATCTCTTCTTTATAAACCTTAAAATTAGAACTGACTAAAATACTTTTAATAAAATCTATCAAAGCTATTAATTATTCAAAAAATGTAGAACTCCTGGCGCCTTCATCTTTTGTTATCACCTGGTTGTCTCTCGGCTCTAAATCCACTTTTTGACACTGGAACTAGACTGTAAAACATTTCTCCTTTGCCAATGGGCAGGATTTTAAGCCTTGTCCGTAGAGGACACTAGAGTGACCCTACAAGGCAACGGGGCCAGGGAGATACTGCCCTTGTTTTTCCCAGGGCTGGGTTATCATCACTCCCTGTGGAAGCCCAGCAGCCCCCTGGACGAGCTCTAGCTGCCTCTGAAGTACATGCTCTTCCTCTCAGTGAGCACCGCCCACCAGCTCCTGCCACCCACACCACGCGGCAAGAGTGAGCTGCTGTTATAGACCAGTTCCAGCCTGCCCGCCCTCTAATAAGGATGTGTAGCTTCCACAGAACAGCTCCAGCCTCTTCCTCCTGTGACGTTTTCGCCCACTAGTAGGTGATAGGCTGCATGTGCCGGTGGGGGAGATACCACATCAGGCTTGGGAGTGAGATGTCTTCCATTCTCGGCCCCTGTGTTGTCCACCTCTGCCTAGAGAGCAGCTCTTGGTTGCACTTGCAATTTCTGGACCCCTTAAAATTCTCTTTCCCCATGTTTAATAGTCAACTATTCCTAGTAGTTAACAATTCTTTTTTTAAATGTTTCACACTCAGGTAACCGTTGTGGTTTCTGCCCCCTGACTGGACCAGGACTGAATAACGCCCACACAGCATCTTAGGAATGTGAGCACAAACACATCTTACCTTGCAAATGCAAAAATAGCTGTTCCAAGAAGAATGATTGAAAGGATACACAAAGTGACTGAAAGAATAATCTCCACAGTCCGTTCTGAAAGTCCCTCCCCTAGAGAGGAAGAAGCAAGACATTAGCTTTAAATACTATCTAGGAATACAAAACACAGTAAAGATTTTCTTAACTTATTTCTCAAGAATGTAATTAAATGTGCAAATGTGCTTGTTCCTCTTCTTCCCTTAGATCTTCTAACTTTGGGACTCAATCCTTGATTCTCTTTTTTCTACCCAAATCCATTCCCTTGGTGAGCCCACTCAGCCTCCTGGTTTTACTTTTCATCTCTAATGACTACTTAATTGTTATCTTACAAGCTCCAGTCTTGCTTATCCAATTGCCTGCTATATATCTTTATTTAGAAATGTCATTAAAATTTCAAAATTAGTAAGTCCAAACCTGAACTCCAATACCTCCCTCCTTACAATTGTGCGCCCTGCCTCTGAGTTGATGGCAACGTCGCTGTTTCTGTTGCTCAGGCCGAAACCCTTAGAGCCATACTTGACTCTCTTTTTCTCACAGAATACATCTGAAATCTCTGAGGAAATCCTATGGGCTCCGTATTCAAAATATATATACTCTTCACTAAAATAAACTGGGAAACTTGGAGAATTAGTAATTCTTCAGTGTGATTAGGGAACAAAAGAAATTTGGGACATTGAAATGGGGAAGCTATCAAGGCTAATGGTATGCAAAGAACAAGAGATCATCTTGATGAGGTCCCTACCTGCCAAAAAGGAAACAATTTAGACTTTATAATGAGTTAAATATGAAATTGGTCGAAATAGATTGAAAATATAAAATCCATAAGTTTTAGTATTATTCAATGAAGAATAAATAAAAAATTACTCATTTTTAAGTGCTGGTTATAGCTAGACTACCATTTCCTTGTTCTAAAAATTTGTAGTTAAAGGGAGAAAATTAAGGAGTTCCTTTCCTGGATTTCTCTTTTGAAATGATAAATGAGCAGGAAATGAATTGAAAAAAAAAATAGTTCCAGGTAAGGAAGAAAAAGCCCTTCACTAGAAGATAACTCTGTTTAATAAATGTGGAGGGATAATAAAATTAGAAATTAATTTTGCATTCCTATTCCTAATGAAATAATTGACTAAGGTAACCATAATAAATGTATCCTTAAATGATTAGGAGGATAGTTGAGAGGGAATTGGATATTTACAAGATGCCAAACTATCACCCTATAGATTATTTGCTGGTTGTAACAAGGGAAAAAACAACTTTCCAATGAAGGATCATATTGTCACTCCTCTAAACTGATCAATTTTAACATCATCGAAAATGTGACAACTAGATATTATAAACCTCCTGACATGAGATATTTTGATTTAAGCAGTAACACTTAGAAAGTTCTTGCCAGAAATGTTGCTTGTGAGTATTCAAACTTTTAGATCTTATTTCTCATTTATAAGAAAGGAGGAAAAAAAGAAAATGACACCAAGAGAGAGCAATCGGACAGACTGAGATACATGGCCCTCCCACAGGATAGCTCTCCTGGTTGCCTCAATGAGTCTATGGCATAAGGGGAGAAGAAAAGAAGAAAAAGTTTCTTCTAGATTGAAGGAGATGAAGAGACACAATAATCAAAAATAATGTGTGAGTCTTTAATTTGGATTCTGATTCAAACTAAAGAAAAAAGTCAAAGGATGATTTGAAAATGTATCTAGCATTAAATAATATCAAAGATTTATTGTTAGTTTTGTTTAATTGTGACAGTATAATAAAAATATACTTATTAGAGAAACATACTTAGTGTTTCAGGATGAAATATAATGATTTGTGTGATTTACTTTGAAATGCTTCAGAAAAAATGCAGAAATTAAACAAATGGGGCAAAATGTTAGAAATTATTAAATTTCATTATAAGGTCTTTGTGTGGGCTCACTACAGCATTCAAAACTTGGTGTATGCTCAGCTCACTTCTCGCCATCTTTACTAGCCCAAGCCACCGTCTGTTTTGCATGAATTATTGCATGGACCTTATTACTGCAGGCCTTCCTGTATTCATTCTTGTCCTCTTTCCATCTATTCTCAACATGGCAGCAAGAGTAATCTTCTTAAAACTTAACCTGTCTACTTAAAATCCTTCTGATCTCTCCCAGAGCAAAGCGGAAGTCCTTGCAGTGGCCTGTGTAATCTGTTCCCTCATTAACTCCAGCTCTCTGTTACCTTTTTCACTTCCCCTCCAATCGCGACCTCTCTCATCCCTCTGGAGCCACCCTGGCTTCATTGCTGTTCTTGGAACACACCAGGTCACTCCTGACATGGCTTTTACACCAGCTCTTCCTGTGTCTGGAAAGGTATTTCCCTTGTATATTTTGCCAGGGTAGTCATTTTATTGCTTTCAAGGGTTTGCTCAAAGATCACATTCTTATTGAAGTGTACGCTGACCACCGTGGATGGACTAAATATATGCGGTCCTTCCAAACTTCTCATGCTGAAGCCCTAAGTGCAGAGTGACTGTATTTAGAGTGAGGAAGTAATTAACATGAAATGAGATCATGACTGTTGGGCCCTAATCTGACAGAAGTAGTGTCTTTATGAGAAGAGACCCCGACGCCAGCTCCCGCCCTCCGTGCACACACGGAGGAAAGGCCGTGGGGAGGACACAGAGAGGAGGCCTTCGGCAAGCCAGGAGAGCCCTCACCACATATCAAACCTTGGCTCTGGAGACTTGTTCTTAGACTTCCACTGTCCAGAGGCATGGGAAAATGAACTTCTGTTGCGTAAACCACCCAGCCAATGGTATTTTGCTATGGCAGAGAGCAGACTAAGGTATCACCCTAGCCAAAATCAAATGCTACAACTCTGTCACCTCCTACCTGTGCTCTTCTACATACTCTGACTCCGTTCTATTTTTTCTTATCTTTATCTCCCTTGTCACCTTTTAACATATCTTATAATTCATTTATTTACTATCCTTAATTTTTATTGTCTGTCCAGAACATAAGCTCCCTGTGAACAGAAATCTTTTATTCAAAACTATATTCAAAGTTCTGAAAATAGTACCAGACATAGTCAATGCTCAATAAATATTTGCTAAATTTACTAATGTGTAAAAATATTGATTTTGAAATAGATATGAAAAATTCTCAGGCTGAAGATCAGGCATTGCATCAAATAAGAATATACAAATTATCAATCATTTATTTTAAAAATAACTATTAATTATAATTGTAACTGATTTTAAGCTATGTGATTTATAATTTATAATTTTACTGTAGAAAGTATTAAAATCAAGTGTCAAAATAATATAGATTAAATTTCTATAAAATATACAGGGATTAATATTTTATCATTTTTTCTTGGATTGGTACAGATGAAATGTTAACAATAGGAAAGGGTTTCTGTGGCTCTTCTGCATGGCAGATTTGAATGAATACTAAGCCTTAAACAGTTATCTGAATTTCATGGTTGCTAGAATCTCCAGATAAATTGAGAAGACTGTAAAGCAGCATGTGGTTCATAAAGTACTTTAGATACACCCTTTTTTACACATTAATATATGAATGGTTTATTTTTATGAATTTTCACATGCTGACTCTAACTGAATATGCTTGGGAAAGGAAATATGATGATGATTAAAGAATCATCTTCATCAGGTAATGTATTTAATCACTGGACCTTAGAACCCAGTGAGCAAGAAAACAATTTCATAAAGCACAAAAATTTTTTCAGGTTAGCTTAGCATTTCAAAGCACCAGCCAAATGAAGTGAGGAAATGACATATAATGTATTAATAAACAATGTGTAATCCTTTGGGTACATGTATTACAAAAGTACTACAAGGAAAGGACAAAATGTACCATGACTGACTGTCAAGTACAAATTCTGGTGCTATGCTATACACATACCCACAGAGCATTAGCAGCGCAGAATGAAGTCACGTCTCCAAATCCTTTCATAGAGAATGGAATCCTTTCACTTGAAAATATGACCTGATTTTTTTTGTAACAAGCACAAGTCATTTCCTGGCTAGACTTAAAATCTTATGAAAGGTCAAATTAAATTATATTTTATTTGCATAATAAAATATACTAGTGCAATTAAGCAAATCATAATTATAAAGCACTACTTTTTCATATCATCTTTTGACTGAAATAAACATCATTTAAACTAAGTTTATGGATCTGATTTTTAAGCCAGTTTTATATCTCTAAGAAGAAGCTTGAGTTAAATGAGTTATAAAGCTCATAGGATAATGTCTACTTCTTGATATAGATGTATATTATGTGAAAGATCTTCCTCTTAGTATTATCATTGATCTTAAAAGAAAACAAGCTGTTACTACAGAACTTAAGCATAAGGAGTTCTTCCCTTTTGGCCCAGTACTAGTCATCCTAGATACTCAAACACTGCACAATGAGTTTAGTAAAAGTCACTCAATTTCATAATTCAAGAAATATAAATGAAAACACCCTAGACAGATGTTAATTTCACACATCAGATTGGAAAAATATTTAAAATACATAATAAACAGTAGTTTCCAGGGTGTAGAGAAGACTCACACTGATTCATTGTTAAAAAGACAAAAAGGGATTATTGTAATTTTATGTGCAAAAATAGAGCATACTCATGTGTGAATGTTAACCTCAAAAAGCTAAGATGAGGAGGTGGAAAGAGAACAGCTAGAATCTTTAAAAATGTTGAGAACACACGATGGTAGAGCAAGAACATGAAGTCTGTGGGAACAGAAGAATCACCCAGAGCAATGAAATGGAAAACTACTTGGGCTCTCAGCGACTTCTAGGCAATGTGGTACCGTGGTTACGAGCAGAGCAGACTGGGGTCATGCTGCTTGGGTCTGAAAGCTGGTGCTGCTATGTCAAAACTCTGTAACCTTGAGCTCTATTACCAAGGAGCTGGGGATACCTCTAAGGAGGAGATCAGATCATGTTGTAGGGCTGTAGTGAAGACTGCAAGAGGATACATATATATACTCAAAGAAAGGTTTGGCACATAAACAGTGTTTAGGATATTTATTAATAAACATCTCATATTCATTCATCCATGCATTCATTTCCTTTAGGCTTCCAGTTAGCCTATGGGGTAGGTACTATGATTCTCGTTTTGGAAATAAGATTTCAGAAGTTAATTTAAGTAATAGCCCAAGGTCACATAAATTCTCTGTATGCCCTAACTGCCTGCAACATGCCTGCCTGACTCAAAGTGTATGAGGCTCACCAGCACAATCACCAACTGCTTCATTAACATCATAAAACTTTCCCCTGATCCTCTGGTGTCTTGGGGGCGAGTGATCCTTTCGCTGTAAAAAAATTCATAGCAACTCCCTATTTCTGTTTCTAAGTAAGCATATCAGGGCTTTTCATTGTTAACCTAGTAACTAAATAAGACGTGTTATGACAAAAGGAAACAATCAGAGGGTCTTTGCCACGGGGTTTGAGGTTTCATTTTGTTTGGCTTTAAGGAAGCCCTGGAAGGTGCAGAAAGGAGCTTCTGGTTTTCAAATCACAGGAATCCACTATAATTAAACTTTGTAATCAAAACATTGCCTACAAGCAGTTTCCATAGACTGATGGACCTAAGGAGGATTTATTTTTTAAGTTTAAGAAGGATGCCTGTGAATTTTGTTAATAAGAATGCTAATGCTCAAGCCTGAGTGAAAACAGAATCAAATTAAGTTGTAAGTATTCTTTAGGATTAAAATAATGGCACGTGTGATTCTCCATGTTGGGTCCTACAGGCCATGTAGATTTCCCTAAGCGCGAACTCTCTTTCTACCCACTTGTCCTTATCCCGCGAAGCCGTGCCTGGCTCCTCCTCACCTGTACTTCTGTTAGCCCCTTTCACTAAACTTAAACCTTTTAGTTCATCAGTATGGATTCTTTTGCCCTTAATTTTAATGTCCAGATTATAAGATTATATTCGAGGGACATAACACTGTCAAAATGGTCTTTCCTGGAAGCGCATATACCCTATACTAACTGAGAATCACAGCCTTGGGAAGGCTCTTAATCCTGAAGATTTTACTGATAGGCAGTTCAGCTTAGAGCTCAGGGCCTGTGATGTGCAATCCAGTGAATGAACATATGTTTACTAGCGGTGTGAGAACGTAATGGGACCTAGGCTTCTTTTGCTGTTGTCTGAGGTCCCATACACACATAAGTTTTCTGCAGGCATGTTAGGAATATCAGGAGATGCGAGCCTGCTGCAAATGCTGTCATGTATCTCAATGCATGACATGTGTGAGAGACCAAAAGGACTCAAATAGCCTTTGTAATCTTAGGACACCAGAAATACTATGTCAATGCATTTTACTATTTGCTTGTTTCCATTCTCGTATTTAGGAAACCTTCTATGCCATTAACCAGCATAGAAATAGCAGACTTTCTTTCTTTTTTGAGTTCTACTCTATCTTCCTTGGCAATGTTCTTGTTCCAGAAACTCTTATGACCCCATGACCTGCTATTAATGTCAAATCACAGGCCAGAGTATTTCTGGCGGGTGTTCTTTGGTGTGTGCCCCATCAGGGTGAGTCTGATATCCACAGAGCCACAACACCTAATATCCATAATAATACTTAAAAAAGAAAAAACTAATGTGAGGGCAGAAATCTATGGTAGAAATTCATTAACCCGCCAAACTACTAGGCTACTTTACTGGTCACTGAGGAAGTCTGCTCCAACGGTATACTCCATGCTCCAAACCTCCATACCGCATCTTGCTGCAACTGAGGGTTGCCCTCCTAGTAATCTCCACTCTTGCCTGTTGCTCCTTTACTAGTTATAAATGACAATCTGGATACCAAAACTCCATGTGATCAATCAGTAAGCACGACAGGGCAAAAGTCTATTACAAAGCTGCTACCTATCAGGAGAGAGTCCATGGAAGACTATACTACGGAGGTCTTTATGTTCCACAAATAATACATGAACTCTGAAAATTTTTATCATAGATACGGGGACTTGCTGGTTACTACCCCCTTGCTACCCCAGCAGCTTTCCACCTACTCTGCGCAGCCATGCTCCACCCCTCGCCCCTGCCCATCTGGGGCAGGATCCTGTGTTCTGCCTTCATTCCACATTCCACGTCTTATGCTCCCTCTAGATGCCCGCAATGACCAGGGCACGGAAACGTTAGCTCTGGGTGACTGGGGTGGTGGCAGTTACAATTTCAAAAAAGGAACCATGTGGTTCCTGAGCTTGGCTTTCCCCCTCTTTCATTCCTATTACCCTGTAGGTCTCAAATCTGCCTGTTAGCCAACTGACCGAACACGTCCTTGCACCAGTGCATGAAACCAGGGCGCTCTGAGGCACACAGCTTACAGCAAGGCCATCTCTTTTTAGCTACAAAATGTCATCTGCCTTAGACATATAACTGTCCACTTTGTCTATGGCTCTTATCTTCCATCAGTGAACACATCAGGACCACTTACTGTGGTACATGTCTGAGTGCTGTAACCTGAGGGAAATTACATTATTACTGTGGTGGTGTCAGGGTGTGATAAACTCATCTATGAAATGAAGGAACACTTGACACAACTTCAAAACCATGAGTCTTGTCAGCCAGTTTTACAATGACTGAATTACTGGGTAAAATTAAGCAAACCAGTGATTTTTTTGAATTAGTATAGCCAAAGACTATATATATATATATGTTTGGTGTCATTCTTCTATAAACATCTATGTAAACCACATGCCCCTTTTTCATTTTTTCAATACCAAAAGTTTCCTTAACTAAGTGGAGGCTGCAGAAGCTGGCTTTTTATACAACTCATGTTCCAGAACCCGATGAGAATTTCTAGCTGAAAATGGCGGAACAATCCATCTTCCTCCAGCTACAACTCTCACTAAAATCTACTGCAGCTCATGGTATGCTGTGGTTCTGAACGAAACACAACGTTCCACATTCTCAGAGCCTGATGCAGAGGAAACAGGAAGTTGTGAGCCAGCAGAGAAATTTCAGGGAAATAGTTTCCTATTACTTAAGGAAGTGTATTTCTGAAATCTTTGGTTATATAACCTCTCCAAAAGGAAGCTAGTAAGCATTTAAAATTTTACTAGCTGTAACATATTAATATCTTTACATAGGTTGTCCTATTTAAATCTTTCAAGGTATACACTATCATCACCATTTTCCAAATAAGGAAACCGAGGTTCATAGAAATTAAATTTTCTCCAGTGGCGAAACCAAGATTTGAATCCAGGTCTAAATCCTGTATTTGTGGTGTTATGGTTATGAAATCTATGCTGGAATCTTGGCAGAGACACTTAATTACTTAACCTGGGCCTTGGCTGTAAAATGGAGTTAGCCCAGCACCCTCCAGGGCATGGCGGCCTCAGCACCGCTGACAGTATGAGCTGGACAGTTCTTTGCTGGAGAAGCCGTCCTCAGCTGTCGAATGCCAGCAGCATCCCTGCCTCCCAGGAGATGCCAGTGGCTCACCCCATTTTGTGACGACCAAAAACGGCTTCTGACACTGACAAATGTCCCCGGACAGTGAAAGCATTCTGTTAGAGAAGCACTGACCTAAATGAAAGGTTAATTGTGAAGAATCCACCCATTAATACAAACAAAGAGCATAAAAGTGTGTCTGGTGCACAAATATTTAGTGTTAGATATGATGGTGATGGTGATGAAGACGACAAATATAGTTGCATCTGTCTACTTCTACTTGCACTGTACTTACGCTTTATTTAGGCTTGACTGGGTGGATAATAATTGAAAAACTCATGTAAGAGTTGATTAGAAAGAAAGTAAAATTAAAGAGAACTGGTAAGCTTCCAGTTTTAGGATTATTTCAGGAAAATTTCTATAAGCCTTTTTAAAAAATTTAGGTTAAAATGTTTTACATATAAAATTACGTATTAAATAGCCAAATAAAGATGTGCTTAGTATAATGTTAGTACACATCAGCAGAGAACCAGTATCTTATTGAAATCTATATCTAGATTCAAATCGGTGGAACATCCATTACTTAAAAGAATATTACAAATACAATCTTTTCCTTAATCAGGCTAATTAACCTTGAAATGAATTTATAATTGAGAATGTTCAGTCATGGATTAATATATTTACTAATGAACATTACACAAGTGATCAGCATGCTCAGATTATAAATGAAATTAAGCTACACGATATGTCTTACCTAAAGTCTTAACAGGGTCAGAGTAATCTGAGTCAGTAAATTGTCCCATGACATTTGTGGCTCTAAATTTAAATCTGTGAAGAAAAAAAATAATAAAAATAAAAACCAACAATTTACATGCACATGACCTTTTTCTATGAATAATTTAACAAATAAGTATAAAATATATATATTTTTATTCAAGAGGAAATGAATTTATAAGATGCATACTCGAACTGAATCACCATCAGGACAAATATATACTACCTTTATGTCCAATGAATAATTATTCTGCACATGAACCTCTTGAACTTCATGAGAAAGTGACTAAAAATTTGGTCAGACTCAAGAGCAGTCAGAAGGTTGATTGGATGAAGTTAGATCACCTCTCATAGGTTTTTTGGATAAAATGATTCAATGTCTGTGTGAAAGTGTTTCACAAATATATACCTTAAAAATATAAAGCATAAAAGCTATTATACTTCAACCACCTTTGAAAATACCTGTGAACCAGATCAAGAATTCTCATGTAAAACTTATCTTGTTCACCTGTTAACAAATAAGAAACAATGCTTCTTAATTCTGTCTGTGCTCAGCTGTGTTGTTATTTTCTATTCTTTTATGACTTGAAATAGAACATAGCTGCAGAAGAGAATCAGTCTTAAAAATCACTGATTGATTCTAACATCCTCAGAGACAAACAAAATTTACCTTAGTTAAAAATTACCTTAGATATCCAGGCATTTTAAGATGTAAAACAAATTTACATTAATAAATTGCATTAATAATTTAATCTCTACTATTCTCAAGTTCTTATGATTTTATTGTTAAAATGAAGAGTCTGTTTTGGAAAAAATACAAAATACACAATACTTGAATAAATAGTAAGTTTTGTCATATATAATTTTCACAACTGTCATATGTATGATGATTAAATTTCAGGCAATAACTTAGTCACCAAAGTTATAATCATACTTAATAATAGATGGTAGAGCATTCCTTTTCTCAAAAGCTTAAAGTTCTCTAACTTTTCTAATGTTAACTTGGCCTAGGATGTTTCTAAAGATTTTAATAATGCTTTAGTTAGCAGGCAAAAATGAAACTAGCTACATTTTTCAAATTTAGTAGCAAAAATTACATTCTGAAAGTTAAAGATTAAAAAATTATAGTATGACAGAAAAATAGTACAGTAACTTTAATTGGAGAAAAATAATCAATTTACCAGAGCATTTAATAAAGCTAAAAGATCAGCATTGGTTTTTACTATATTAGATTATTATGATCTACAAAATGCTAAACGTTAAAGTAAGTTGTAGAGATTTCAATCACTCCTTCAGATGTCTGATGGCATAAAGAGCAGAGAATTATTGCTGCAACTGAGGTAAACTGAAGCCATCATCAACCAAAAGACTAGGATTGTGTTTCTAAAACCTGTACATTAGCATGCAAGGCAAATAATGAATGGAAAATAAAATACTGCACATTAGTCACATTGTCCTTCACAGAAAGAATTAAATTATCTTACCTATATTCTCCAATTGCACATTTTTCATATTGTCCAATGTCACTTACCATGTTAAATTATAATGACTTTCAAGCTTGCCTACTTCCCCTGTAGAACTTACACTTATGGAATGTAAGGACAGTGCCTTGTGGATCTTTACTATGTGTCAGGTCATAATACATTATGAATGCCTGGTGCTTACTGGAAAGATGAAAGGATGCGTAGATGGATGGATGAAAGAAGTCAACTAGCTTGTTCACGTGATGCACATTAAGTACAAACTATACTTACAGGTATTGCTTTTTTGGTTTCAGGGGTCCATTGCAAATTTTGTCTTCATTGCCAGGAATCATACACGCATTATCAGCACCTATGATGTAGATTTCTTCATTGCCACTGAACTTTGTCTTTCCTTCTGTACATGGAGGGTTAGGAAAGCCTTCATTTGTAAAATATGGCCTTGGTTTATTAAAATATGCATCATACCACTTTGTTACATTTCCATCATGCTGAGCTATTTCAGAAAAAAAGAATAATGATTACAAGTACAGCATAAATGTACTTTCACTGTTATAAAGAGTACTTCTGTCACTGCTTGAGGAAAAGCTGGATGTAACGATTGTCACTGTGAATCACAAGTGATGGTCAGCTGATCTACCTGGATAAGCAGGCAGCCCTATCCTTCCCCAACACACAAGAATCTGTAGGCATTACTGTGGAGGATGACTTCACAGGGAGAAAAATCACATCCCTCTCGTTCACACCAAACAAAGAAGCTGTCAGGATTCCCTCTTGCCAAATCGAAACAATCCTACTAGCATAGGGAGTAAACGAATCATATATTTTAACTATGCCTTTTTTTTCATTTGGGAAATATTTTAGGCATAAATCAATGGTTAGTTTAGTTAATGATGATATTAACAATCTATTAAGCTCGAGAGTTCTGTGATAATTGAGAGTCAACCTTATATTACTAATTTTGAAGCGACATTTTTTTCATTCTCAGCAACTCACTCTACAGTTTAACAAGACAAGTCGAGAGCTGATGATACCTCCTGTTTCTGCTACCAGCACCTGCACATTTTGGATGGGGCCGTGATCATCGCTGTAGTAACATACTGGCATTCTGATTGTAACTGTTGTTGAAGTCACAAGCAGTTTTCCTGTGGCATCATAAACAGGGGTTGGTTTGGTTTTCGGTCGTGCTGGAGCTATAAGCAAAGAAGAAATACGATTGATTCTTTGTTTCTGAAGAGAAGAGGAAATCATTTTAAGTTCTCATTTCATGCAGGTAATTTATAGACAAGGTGATGACAAACACAAACGACAAATGAAAACCATTTTGTTTGGGTACAGCAGTCATTACCCCCTCATGGTGTAATTACATATCTAAGACTTGTCTGAGATAATGGGGCCCAGGTGTGATTGTCAGGCATCTGACTTCTCTTTACATGCTGAAAGAATTCAAATTATGTATACTCTAACTCATATATAATTTTCATGAATGTATCAAATCATACTAATATTTTACTGGTTTTCTCTCTCCTTTAGCTGGCTTGTCAATTTCTAGACCAGCACCCCACAATTTATCTATGATAAATTTATAGAGAATATCCTCCATTCTTTTCTCCATGTTGACATTTCATATAAAAATACATAGTGGGTTCTTCTCAGTGTTTGTGTTTTTGATGAGGCTCTATTACATATTATAATTACCCCCCACATACTGCTTTTCTTGTTTAAATATGACTTATGTCAGTCTTTCCAAGTCACGAAGCACAGGGCTAACTCATTCTCCTTAATGACTGTGTTGTACATCATGTGTGTCTGCACTATATATATTTAATCATCCATCTAGTGATGGGAATTTACTTTTCCTACAGGCTTTGAATTTGCTGCAATAATCAGCTTTACATGTTTAACCATATTTGCTGATTTTTAAAAATTTCTATGGAATAGATTCCTAAAAGCAGAATTTCTGGAACAATAGATATATGTATTTTTTAACATCAATAAATATTGCCAGAACAATTTCTAAAAGTGTCATGATAATTCATATTTTACTATCAATGCACACAAATATCTCCAAAATCATTATCTGTAGAAGTTGTTTGTTTCATTTCATGTTATAGCTAAATAGACTAGCTGCCCAAGCATCAGCAAGTTGCTTAATCAAACCTCAATATCATTCATTATATCTTTGAAAAAAGCTTCTCAACAATGCCATAAAATTGGCAATATTTCCATTTTATACATGAGGAAATGGCTATAAAAGGGAAATATCAAGATTTGAGCCATATCATTTTGACTTGACCTGTTAGCTCACTCCTCTGAGATGCAAAGGCCAGGATGGAATTAGATGTGTAGGAAGCCTATTATGGGAAATATCGGTGAAGAATAAAGGGACAGGGAGCAGGTGTAGGTGGCGAGAGACACTCAACCAGAGGTAACAGGTCTGACACCTGTGAAAGGACAGAAGGAAGGAGACTTTCAGCAATAAATGTCTCAGGTTCTGGGAGTTCTGAGAAACTCTGAGCCAGGACAGTGGGGAACCCCGAAGAAAATGTTTCCTGTTAGAGGCATCTGGCACGGGATCTACAAATGCTAAACGTTAAAGTAAAATGTAGAGATTTCAATCACTCCTTCAGATGTCTGATGGCATAAAGAGCAAAGAATTATTGCTGAGACTGAGGTAAACAATATCAGCTATTTTACAAAATGACTACACAAAGAAGAGTTAATCCTACCATCTTAGCTTCTCTTTAGTTATCAGTGGCAGATGTGTTGGCACACAGCTAACAATAGGTACAGTGCATTTATTCATTAGTGAAACTTCTCATTTCTGATGCTTAGCTCATCATCAATCAAAAGACTAGGATTGTGTTTCTAAAACCTGTACATTAGTATGGATGGCAAATAATGAATGAAAAATAAAATATTGCACATTAGTCACATGGTCCTTCACAGAAAGAATTAAATTCTCTTACCTATATTCTCCAATTGCACATTTTCCACATGATATCCAACTTGATATCATGTCAAATGCAAACTTAGTAAGACCATGATTAATTCAGTGTCATTCCATGTCACCAATAAAATCAGGCTTATTACTAGAGAAAAATTAATTTCTCTAGGCCTCCAAACACTGCCACCAATACTCATGTATCTTCTCTACCCGACCTATGTAAGCTGTGGAAAGTCAGAACTAATCATCTTTATCTGGGGATAAGCAAAGCATCAGAAATGAGAAGTTTCACTAATGAATAAATGCACTGTACCTATTGTTAGCTGTGTGCCAACACATCTGCCACTGAATAACTAAAGAGAAGCTTAGATGGTAGGATTAGCTCTTCTTTGTGTAGTCATTTTGTAAAATAGCTGATATTGTTGAAGACTTTGTACATTTGTATATTCCAGGTACGTAATTTATCTAGTAAAGGAAAATAATTAACACTTAGAACCAGTATGACAACTGTATAAACTACCCACTGATGGAAAGATACAATATCAGCTTCTTACAGTGAATATTTCTTATTCTTAATAATACTAGTTTCTAGGCACCGTCCTGTGGGTTTTTCAAAGATTATCTCTTTCAAGCCTCACAGAAACCTGTGAGGTAGGAATTAGTATTACCTCCATTTTACAGGCTTATAGAGGCTAAGAAGCTTACCCAAAGTCAAACAGATGTTACTAAGTGGCCAGTCCAGGACTGGACCACAGAGGTTTGACATGAGATCACTTGCTCTTCAGTCTTCACCAAAGACTGAGAAAAGTTAGCTTTTGCTTCAAAAAGAGAAGCCTTGGGTGTAATTCAAAACTAAAGGTTCATGTACTTCAGTTTTTTTGATCTCTGATGGTTTAATTACAGATTGTTAGAGAGATGACACCATTAAGGGCATGTTTTCTGTCTCAGAAAGAAGTTACCCTGAAGGGTTGAATGGCCCTAAATTCCTCTTAATCTTTTTTGTTTTCTGTGGACTTTTTGGGGGAGAGCATTCAAATTATGGTTATATTTTCTATGAGAAATACCCATCAGAATATGAATTGATAGGTCTGCTTTATAGTCGGAACCATAAACTTGAATGTGTGGTAGTTCAGTAAACACTATTTGATAAGCTGAGAAGAATCTGATTTTCAAGAGAGAGATCAATCAAGGAATCTAATTAGAACTAGTCAAAATCTAGTCACGGGTAATTTAAACAATGAGTTTTCAATAAATTAAAAACCAAAATAACAAGACTATAAAAATTATCTCAGAAAAGTTGTAATTTAGAGGAAAAGAAGCACAAATAGCAGATGGACATTTTCTTTCTTTAAGATGGTAATCTGCATCATTATTTAGACATTTAAGTTAGAGATTTAATAAGCATACATTAATGCATATGCATATGCATCATTTAAAAGCTTGACTACATCCTTAACTCTAATATAGAATTCAAGTTATAATTATTCTTTGATTAAAATGACTATTTCATGTGAAGGCATCACTTGTATGTACCTTTAATGTCCATGGTTATTCTCATCTGAACCTTTGGCCCTGCACCAGCACTATTGATGGCATAAACCTAAAACAAAGACATCTTGTTACTATTTTCAAGTGATTGCACATATGTGTGTATATATATATGTATACATATATATATATATAATTATGGTTATATATGATTTTTAAATGAGTCTACCTTTTAAAACAATTCTATATAGTCTATTATCTTTTTCCTGTGCTCACTTAAATGAATACAAAATATATATAGGAAGAACAGTAACAATAAAATAGTTCTTAAAAGTGATCTTATGATACTAAGCCCTGAGAACAAAGGCTGAATGACCTACACAGCCCTACTGCAGAGACCGTGACAGGCTGTGGCTTCAGTTTGAACCCATAGGAGGAGTGGGGCAGAAAAGCCACTATGTCTGCTCTTCATCTACTCTGACATCTGCTCTTTCTCTCTGTAGTTAACTCTGGCTTTCTTTAAATCCATATTCAAGATCCCCTTTTTTTCCTTCTCTGAGATGAAATCCTATTCCTTCAGCCTGCCAGTTTTCCTGTATTAAATCATTCCTCTGAAAGCTGGCCTTTATGCCCTTCTTCACCCCTGCCCCAAAGTATCTGACGCTGTAACCTGCATAATGCAGCATATACACATAAAGCATTTCTGTTTGTATATACAGAGGGTGATTTACACAAATGTGAATCCTTTCAATTAACTGTGCTTAGAAAGCTGTAGATGCAGAATCTTCCTTTATTCATTTTATCTTGCTATATAAAAAAAGACTAGTTCTTGGCCACTTTCATTATATTTGATAAAAACAAATCAGAATATAATAAGTTTATCAGAATTATTAATTTGTTTTATATAGTAATGGCCCACCTTACACTATAGATATTCTGAGAATGATTTTATTGAATTAAAATTATAATAATATATATGATGTGGTGGGTATGGTAAATAAACCAAGCCCCAAAAATGTGGTTAAAAAATATCTACAGAAAATATTTATTGGAGTTTGTCAGTTTAAGAAAGGAAGTATTCAAAGTGAAAAGTGATATTATGGTTTGCTTCATTACTTTAATTTCTTTAAGGTTGTACACCTAACACTGAAGTGAGATAATAAATTAAAAGTTGGGTAGCCCTTCTCAAACTGCAGTGTGCAAGAAGTCACTTGCAAGCACTGTTAAATGAGGTTTTGATTCAGTAGGTTGGGACATGTATGAAAGTTACATTTCTAATAAAGTCTCAAGTGTTGAGGATACTGTCAATTGCACTTTGTAAGGAATCAGAGGATTTATTTATGGTTCTTTAGATTATGAATTAGTTGTACTTTGTTTTTATCTCCTATTTTTCCTTTTATTTGCAAAAGGCAAAATGGATATAGCACTCACTGCTTACCATAACTATACATCTTTAATCCTCACAAAAATCCTATAAAGAAGTTATTATTCTTATTAGTAATTGTTCAGATGAGAAAACTGAGATACAGATTTGAGGAAATTGCCCAGAAACAGAAAAACAGTTGAGCCAAAATATGAACTCAAATCAATTCATTCTTTTCTAACCACTGCCCTCCCTATAGTAAATCTTTCACAATGGTGGCCCATTTAATGGGATGTGTGACAATAATGCAGCAAGGCAAATTATATAATAAGATATAAAGTGAGTGAAGGAATGAAGATGTGTATATATATATGTATACACACACAAATTATTAATAACAGCATTCTGATAATTATATCAATAATCATGAAGAGTTGGTAGGGTTAGTTACTAAGCTACCTGAAGGTTTAGTGAGCAATCTGTTACTTAAAAGATGATATTCTGAATCACATAATTCTATTTTAAAATTTCAAGACATACTAAAAAAATTGACAAATTTTCTGAAACAAATTGTGTTATGTGTCTAGGTGTATATATATATATATAAAACACACATATATACATTCTAAAATGGATAATTTAGATTAAAGAGATATAAATTCTGTTGTCTGTAGGTATAGTTACGTGAAATGCATGTGAATTTCCAACATACAAATAGTTATTTCTGCCCTTTGCCTTTGAGATTTGCTTTTCCATTTTCCATTTATAATTATACATAAACAGCTTTCTTTTAGGCAGAATTATTTCTTGACATTTCACTGCTTTTGTACTTTTAATATGCCTTTTTTGCCCTTCATTTTAATTTCTGGATTTCTACTGGATTGTGAAAACTTTTTTATTCTCTCCATATTATCATAGTACTTGCTGTATTATAATAGGAAATAAGCAATTTCACTGCTCTAAATATATTTTCTGTTGGCACATCTCAAACAATCCCAGAAAAAGATTTCAGACATTGTGTGCACATAAGCTGTGGTATTTTTGAGTGTTGAGTTTTTAATCTGACTGAGGAATAGGTGAATAATTAAAAACTATGAATGCTTACACTGATATTGTATGTATGTCCACCTTTTAGTCCTTCTAACATTGCAATGACAGATGTGTCTGTTTTCTGGATAATACTGAGGTTGTGAATCTGGACAACAGTAGGATCATCTTCTCGGTAAACCAAAGCTTGGTATACTTGGATATTTCCATTGGGTTGAGAAGGAGGAAGGAATGTTAACTGAAATTTTGTAACTTCATCTGGTATCTTCTGAAATGTCATGTTGTTAGGTGGATCCTTGGGGACTAAAAGGAAACATTTAGACATTAATTATTTAAAAATCTGTGTTCTTTTTCATCTCCATATACAATTTGTTTTCTTCAAATTTCCCTTTACTAAATTATTACACAAATGATTTAAACCATATAAATTATGAAAATAAAGCAAAATGGTTGATGCATGCTAAAATTATTCATATCTATAGTTACAGAAACTATGACAGTAATCCAGTTAGGTTACTTATTTATTTTGACTTTTAGATATACTTATTTTTATGCAGAATGCATTTCTATGACTTCTTATACTTCTTTTTTAAAGATAATATGGATTTATAGGAAGTTCAAAAATAGTACACACTGTCCCCTGCAAATCCCTGCAGCTTTCCCCAGTGGCGGCATCTTATATAACTGTAGTTTAATATCAAACCTGGAAACTGCTATTGATAGAATAGTGTCAACTAGGCTACAGATCTTATTCAGATTTCACCATTTTTCATTTTTTGTGTACATGTGAGTAGTCCTAAGTAATTTCATCCCACATACAGATTCCTGTAATCATCACCAGAAGTGAGACACAAAGCTATTCCATCACCATAAAGGACCTCCCGCCTGCTAGCCCCTGCTGTGTGTGCTCTATGGTCTCCCCACACTGATCATTCTCCATCTCCATAGCTCTGTCATTTTAAGAAGGACAATAACATAATGACCTTGGGGTCCATCAGGGTTGTTGTATGTACCAATAGCTACTTCTTTGTTATTGCTGGGTAGTGTTTCACTTTATGGATGTACCAGCATTTGTTCAATCATAGAAAAACCAGTTGTTTCCAGGTTTTTTGTTAATCAACCTGCTATTCATATTCATTCACAGCTGTGAACATAAGTTTTCAATTCTCTATGATAATTGCCTAAGAGAGATTGCTAGATCATGTAGTAAGTACATGTTTATAGAAGACTCAAACTATTTTCTAATGTGACTATACCCTTTTGCATTCCCATTAGCAATGTATGAGAGATCTAGTCTCTCTGCATTTTGCCAGCATTACTACTATTTTTTAAATTATTATTTGATCTGTTCTAGTAGATGCATAAGGCTATCTCATTGTGGTTCTAATTTGCATTTCCCTAACAGCTAATGATTCTGAAAATCTATCTCATCATGAGTTTGTTAACCATATCTCTTACTAATTGTTTTTTTTTTGTGTTGAGTTTTGAGAGTATTTTATAAATTCTAGTTATTCCAATTCATTTTTGATAAATAAAAATTAGTCTAACATATAACAGCTAAGTATCATGAAAGAAAATGATATACATGATAAAATTATTTTATGAATATATGAACTAGTTCTTGTTATACTGCATAATTAGTGTTCTCTACATAAATGACTGATTAAATAAACGTATCTATTTTGATCAAATTGACATGGATATGTTTTCTATACTAAGTAGAGTGTTTCCATGAGGAAGGTTGTTAATATTTGGCTGTCAATTGTTCAGATGCCCAAGCTTAATTATCTTGCAAACATCTTTATAAATAATATCCTGTAGCAAGCAGGAGAAATGTCAATAAATAACAGTGAGGGAAAAAGAGAAGCAGATAAACATGTTATTATGCCAAATATCACATTTTAAGTGGAAAATTCATAGCTAAAGAAAAGTTTAAATTCATTCAACACATACTTTCACAAGATTTTCTTGTTATACATTTTTATGATACATAAGAAATCTATTTTATTTTTATAAGAGATGTCTCTAAAAATAGGATTAGATTTGAAGTCGGATAAGTGAAAGAATTCTCTCAATGCTGGAAAATTCTTATCCTCCAAATATCTTTGGTTTTATGTCTGGAATTCTACTCTGAGTGATTTAGTAAAAATTTGTTAAACCATCATATCCTTGGGAGAGGGAGCCTATTAAGATCTAACTATCAATGCTTCACGGTACGAATGTGAGTAAGTTGAGCAGCATCTTTACTCACAGATAGGTGGGATGAAGGAGCAGTGCAAAAATATAAAGAAAATGGATATCTGGGATGTGTAAGGCAGCAAAGGAAAACTAGTGGCCATGTAGGGATGCTGAGGATAAGATGCATCTTATAATTTAGAACCGCAACTTTATAGACAAACATATAGCATAATGAAAAACTATCTAAACTATTTTTGCCTCCTATACTTACCTTATAGATACCAACAAATAAACTATAGCAATACATCCCTTCATGTGCTTTTTCTAAAGAGATACCTGGTGGCAAAGAACATCAGGGGTCTAAGGAGGAGAGGGCAGGCAAGTTCTGGGAGGCCGACTTTCCACATTTAATTCTTATGGTTATAATCAGACCCTGTTCACAAAACCTTGAGGAACTTGACATTTATTAATAGATTATATAATAAAACATGTTGCTTGACTAGGCAAAAAAAAAAAAAAAAAGAACAACAACAACACACATATGGTGGGCATGACCTGGACTCTAATTTTAAATTCTTGATAATTAAAAAATAGACTATTATTACCTTAATGTACACTGAAACATGGGACAGAAATAACTAAAATGGATTTTAGATGAAGTGCTATTTGTTATAGACAGTAGAAAAAATAATCTCTTAGGCAAGCTAACTCAATTTCCAAAATATTTGGTTTTTAAATAAATGCAAAAAATACAACTGGCTACTTCCTTTATTGCGCACTGACTTGTTTCTGTGTCTGCAAGGACTGATTATTCTACTTAATTCCACTTTGCCTCAAAAATGTAAAAAGAAAGCTTCACTTTTGTCAATCACAGTGGATCACTGAATTTTGTATTTTATATTTTATACATTTCAAGAATTTCTTGTTGCACATACCCTCTGAGGTGTGGGGTATGACAAACTTTAAGAGATCAAACTCTCAATTTTCAGTAATGATGAAAAATTCTCCTTACCTGATTCTAAAGTGGTAACAATCATTTCCGCACTGGACTTCCCTTCTCCCCAAACAACACTAATGTTTCCAGTGAATGCAGTGATCACCACAGAATACCTTGTGAAGATTTCTAAGTCTTTAATTTCTATGGTTTTATTTTCTTCATTTGATTTGATGATGGAAATATTAAATTCATCACTATCTACCTATAAGAAAAGACAGCTAGTAATTAAAGAAGCATCACTTGAGCTCCAACTCAAAGCAGAATAAGACAAAACTACATTTGGTATATTTATCTAGCCAAGATTTAAATTATTGTTTTATCTACAGTCAGATTGCCCTGGGAAATTTAAAGTGCTCCTTTAATAGTTTACAGATTAGCAATTATTTCAACAACTGAAAGCAAAATGAAATGAACAAAAAAAAAAGTCAACCACAATCAATCAACCTATTTAACGAACATGCAGAAATCATTTCTGTAGTCAAAGAAACTCTACTTCCTACTCCAAAGTTTTATGGAAGAAAGAATATAGATAGGTTTGAATACCAACATGCTCACTTAATAGCTCCTGCAACACTGGAAAACTCAGTTGTACGTTCAATGTTTTACTTTCTGTAAACTTGGGATGATAACATTTATAGAGATTTGTCAAAATTTACAAATAGGTCTGAAGTAGTTGGGACAGAGATTTTGATACTTTTTTGACTATGACCTACAAAAAGAAAACACATTATGTAACATAATTCAGGATGTGTGTATATGTGTGGTTATGCTCATATCTATACTTCCTTGTAACTGAAAACAATGTTCAGATACGTAACTTTTTTCTGAAATGAATTCTGATATTTTTTTGCTCTTTTAAATTTAATTTGAATTCATTAAAAATTCTAGTCATTATCACTACTTGAAAAACTCTGATCTAACATTATGCATGGCACTGTGGACAAGGACGTAATTATGGATGTCACAATTATTAGATGTCCACAGATGACTATACCTAGGTGTGTTAAATTTGTGTTAAATAAATTAAGTTGTTTAGTTTGTTCAAACATAGTCAGTCTTTGATGTAGAGTCTGGCCTATTCACTGTCGGGATTAAAATAGCTATGGTTTCATGCACTAAATAGAAGGGCCTTTTTTGAGATCAACATCAGAAAATTCAAACTCCTGTGATGCAAGCTATTTACTTGTACCTGAATGAAACACTTAAAGCCAGGTTGTATACAATGTTTGTCCTATGAAGTTCATTTAAAACTTGACCCTTTCTTGCAACTTTTGAAAGACTTCTTTGGTTTAATATTTCTTCAAATGTTCTTTTCTGAAAGTTTTTTTTTTAACTAAAAGGAGCTGTTCCTATGAGAAACACAATGAAAGGCTGATAAATAATATCAGCATTGCAAAGTCAAATAGATTGTTTCTACCTTAAGACTTCCACTTCTCTAAAGTGGCAAAAAAACAATCAATGCAAGGATCCTATTGATCAAGTGCATGTACCTACTGGTAGAGAGTGTGAGATTCAATTAGCTGTCAACATTTAAACACATATAAACCTGGCTTTTAATGCTTCCCTTAAGACTAGGCTTGTAGTCATGCTGGGTAACAGTTATCTAGAGGTGACTGACTGCTGACTCCTAAAATGGAACATTTGTCTCCAAGTCCTCTCCAGTGAAGCCACTCAGTGGGCTTCATTTTGTCTGCTCATTTACATTGCTTGGCTGATTACTATTTCTATTTGAACTCTAATTTTATAGAATTTAGGTGAATCCCTCAGGATTCCATAGCTACTTAGTAGCTGAGACAGGATTTTCCCCCAGGTCTTTCAACATTCCAGATCTCTCTACAAGATCACAAGCTCACTGGGCCTTCTCTCTTCAAGTAAAATTAAACTATTCCAGCGTTTTTCATGAAACAGTGGAAGACAAACATTGAGCAGTAAAAATATGACAAAACATGCATGTTATCTCCTGTATCTTAAAAAATAGAACCCAAATGAATGTTGAGTCCTCAAATAGAGCACATACAGAAATTCATTATCTTTATTCACTAAACTTAGTCTGTCTTTGTTATTGTTAACCATTATTTTGTCCACTTAACCCAGGACTCAAACCTCAGATCTTTTCGACCCATCATTTCCCTTCAATTAAATCCAAGTTGGCTCATATCATATTTGATCACCTAGTATTCCTATCATGAAGTGTCTCCCATGACTTTCAAAAGGTGGTGGTTGTGTTTGCCATGTCAGGAGTTACATACTCCTATTTTTTTTCCTTTCCCTGCCCAACCTGCACCCCTCCCCACCAGGCATACCCTTACTCATTCCTCAAGTCCCAGAACAAATTTAACCTTCTCTGTGAGTCTCCTCTATATCCTGTGTCCCCCATAACAGGCACTTTAATTATTTTGTTAGTTATAATCCCAGCGTTTTTCATGAAACTGCATACCTACAGTTTTTTTTCACACTCTACAATTAGTTGTTTATATTCTAATGTTTCCCTGTAGAGTATGAGCTAGTTGAGAGCAAAGCGTTGTTTCCCATCCTTGTCTTGGTAAATTGAAGCAGTAAATATTTGTTATTTTGAAAAAATTAGGGCTCCATGAACAAAGGACTACAAAATGCATCAATTTCCTGTAGAATCAGCCAGGGTGGTATATCTGTGCCCATGTGTCTTTATTTAAGATTGTCAATTTTTGCTTAATTTGAGGTTTCCAGGGGAAGTTTTATGCCCTTGTGGCTAGTATTTGGCAAAGGTTTAGCTGAGCCAAATCCTGAATTCATGAACATATTCTTCCCTGGCCTGGGAGCCAATGATTCTTGTAGGTAGATAGTTACATATTCATGAAATGAGCTGTGGATAAGCTCTCTAAAGAAAGTGACCACATCAGACTTGTTCAGCTCTACATGCCCAGCACCTCTCACAGTGCTGGGTGTACCTACAAGTGTGTGAATGACGCAGGAAAGAAGCAACTAAATGACTACTCAGGCCCAAGAATCCCAGGGAAACTGCGACAGACTAGAATCTGTTTTGAATTCTTGTATCTTTGATGCAAAGGGGTTTTGCTGAGCATATATTTCAACTTGGAAAATTTTATTTGCTAGCTGATGATTTTTCCTGTCTCCTATCACACCACTGTCTGCTGGTTTTAGCCAGTTCTTAACTATTTGGGAAGTTATGATCATCTCTGCACCTCAGTTTCACTTAATGTAAAATGAGGATGATAATATTTACACCAAAACATTAGATATGATTAGATAATGTATATGAGGAGGCTAAAAACTGATATGAAATACGCAATTACAATATTAGCTACCTTTCCATCCTCTTTTTCCCTTGCTCATTTTTAATCTCAAGAATGCTAAAAGATGAGAGTATAAATCACTTTTTTAAATGTCTTACTTTTCCTTTCTTTAAAAGCGTAAATTCAAAGACAGAACTATTTTCATTAATACAGTCTTTTGATAGAGAGCCATGTTATCACTATAACTTGGTTTTACTATATATTCCCAGAGCATTCATCATTTGTATTGATTATTTCTGGCTATTTATGAACTAAAACTCTTCACAAGTGTGCTTCACAGGTAAAAAAAGAAACATAAGCTGCAGACTGAATTGGAGAACAAATGGACCAATAATCCCTCAAATTTTCTTTTAATCAGGGCAAGTCTTTTGAGAGAGAAATATTTCCATTTAAAAAATAACCTAAAAGCATAATAAAACCATGAAGGTTAAACAAGAGATAAAAACACCAAGAAAGGGAGAGGAGAATTCACAATAAATTACCTCATTTAATGCATTAGATGCTACCTGAAGACGTTGCTCATCACCCAGGAAAACCCAAGCCCGTGCCAAGGGGGTTTTCTGGTCCTCATCCTAGCCGGCATTCTGCATTACTTACACCGCTGAGCTCCCTGTTTCAGGGAAAAGCCTGCTGCTCGCGCTTGGGTTTCCTTCTGTCTGCATGGCTACTCCAGCTACCGCCTTCGCGGCCTCTCTTGTAACGGTCTGTACTCCCCAGGGTACTGTCCTCAGGTTGGTTCTTGCAGAAGCGGATCTCACTCTACACGCTCCATCTTAACCTATCTCATCCTAGCACGGCAGCGCTCGCCTAGGAGCCACACTTCTTAGGGTTCCTACGGGGAACCCTAACGGCGACGGCACCTGCGGGAACCCCACGCATCTCAAACTCAGGGCCGCTGGGGCTCATTCATTCCTTTCCTCCACAAACCCACTTCGGACACATGCCTTAGGGTCATCCTCGAGCATCCCTTTTACTCACCGTCCACGAATTTTTTTCACCAAATCCTGTAGATTTAAATGATTTTTTCATTCTGTTCCCTTACTACATTTCCTTGACCCTTATCTTTTCTTCCCAGTTCACTCTTACAGTTACCTGCTCCATGCCTAATTTTTGCACCCCTAGGGCTGCTCTAAAACTACCGGCTCCTGTAAAATAGACGCCTCTATCCCAACACTGCTTTAATTCCTCAGTAGGCACTCACTGCCTATAGCGTGAAAGCCAGACTCGGTACCCATGTACAGTCAGCATCCTCACCCAACTTCCTCTCTCCGCACTCTTCTTGAAGGTTCGCACAGTTCCTGAATGACTGACGGACTAGCTTTGTTTTGGATGAAACCCGTTTTTCACACTTCTCTTAGCATTTCCTTTTCGTGTTCTGACTCAGTTACTTTTTCAAGAGTGAGCCCTCCTGTTATCTTGTGTGGGAGCTATTTCCCCTAATTCCTTCTCCTTACTCCTTTTGTAATGTGGGTTCTTTGTGGTTGAATTTTAAGCCAACGTATTATGATCAACTTAACCACTTGTTTATATACGTCATCCATATTCTGAGGATAATACCCTGGGAAGAACATGATGTTAATAATACTTCATTTACATTTACTGAGCACTTATTACGTGTCAGGCAATGTTTTAAGTTCTATGCACATATTTATTAATTTGATCTTACACACAAATTCTCTGCATCCTGAATTCTATTATCAATCTTTATTTTGAAGACGTGGACACTGAAACCCAGACAGGTTAAGTAAGTTGTCTAAGGTCTAACAGAGTTAGGATTAAAGTTCAAACAGTCTTAGTTCCAAAACCTGTTTTCTTAACCATGTTCTGCCTTTGCAGATGAGATGTGCCTTACCGATTTGACATCTATCAGATAGAAAGTTGGTCCAGTAATGACGGCAGGTTCACTCCAGCTGATACTGATGCTAGAAGCTGATGTTGCTGCTACGAACACATTTTCAGGAGGACCATCTGGAGCTGTGGAAACAGAAAATTAATTATCCTGCTACATTAGTTAGTATTTGCTACAGTACAAAACAGAAAAGACCATGAGAAAAGGATATTTTAATGAATTATACATTAATTTATAGTTCACAGCACTGGCAAATTTAAAGGTGTAATTCCTTTCCAATAATTACTGTACATAAAGAACTTCCACGCCAGAGATTAATGATCATGAATATAGGATTTTTAAGTGCAAAATGATATTTTGAAAAGAAAGTGTTAGTATTGGTAAAATAAGCCTTTTTTGATAAATAGTTTTATTTTAAAGCAGCCTAACAATGTTAAGAAAGCTTACAAAAACATATTTGACTATAGAAAAATGAAACCCAAGCAACAAATTACACTAAACGTGGGCTTTCTTATGAATGTAAATTGGGTTGGTTTTATTTTCACTGAGGGGGTAACATGGAAAATAGGTTATGCAGACAACTCTTTTCTTACAAATGTAAACATTTACCAACTTCATTAAGATTCCAAACAAATTCTTTAATTTTTCCTACTTTTATTATTGTTGCTTTTTTATCGAGTGCAAAATAAGAGATAATATGTTTAAGGAACTGAGTGCTGAAAACTCTTGTGTAAAACTTCAGTTTGTGAAACTGCTAGGAATTAGAAGAGTTTTTAATATGTTAAGAAGGATTTAGTCACAGTTAATTTGACATAGACCTTCACCAAGTCATACACATCTCTGTCCTCCTATGATGCCTAGTCAATTCTAGGGACATTAAATATTGGGGGATAAATATATCCTAGTATTTATGATTTTTTTAAATCCACATGAGCAAATACTGAACAAATATTCCTGAGAAGACGTAAAGAAGAAAATAAAACTGAGATAGAGGTTGTAGTAAAAGTTAATTTGCATATTAATACTGGGAGAATATGGATCAAATTCACAACAGCACATTCACGAACAGATACTGAGACTATGGAAGGAGATGCTAAATTTGGGTTTGTACTCACAGTGTCTGAGAAACTCACAAGGATTGAGATTCCTACCTGGCAACAGGAGAAATTAGCCTAGAATTAGGAATACAGGACCAGGACGGGAAGGGACTTTTTAAAAAGTTTCAGATAATCCCTTACAAGTTGGGATAGTGTAAATATGGCAAGTGTATGTGGTTCAAATGAGTCAGACGCTCTGAAGAGAGTCAAAAAGCTTATTTCAACACCATTTCAATACTAGATAGGTACTTAAGATGTTAATAGTAGTGACAATCTTTGAACTGTGAGTGAGTTAACTGGTACTCAGAATATGTCTCCAAGACAAATAACGCTTCGTATGGAACTTAAGTGCCCAACTCAGCCCATAAAAATAATTTTTAATAGTAGCTTTGAAACATTTTAAAACAGTATTCCAATGTTACTGTAGAGGAATCTGGCAAATATGTATAAGGAAGTTTCTGTAGAATATGCCTTTGGAACGCCATTCCTATCTTCCTACTGTTACTTCTTTAACCCTTGCGCAGTACGTGGAACACTGACTCAGAGATCCAGTCTGTCTGGCCCAGAGAGGCATCCGGGGGAAGAGTGAAGGAGGTCACTCCAGGATCCATCAATTTGACAAGCTGAGAGATGCTAATAATGATGACAGAATTGGGTACATTTCTTTGTTAACTGATGTAGAAAAGATTGTGGAATCTCAGCACTTAAACACCTTCTGTATTTCCTGAGATCTTCAGTCTTATTACCTCTAACTTTATGATCTTAGATTTAAGAAAACTTCCTTAAATTATGGCAAAATTCACTTAATTACACGAGAAGTGAGAGCTATGAGAGCTCTCCCGCCACCAGCATCATGAATTGCTTCTGATGCCCTCACAAAATAATGTACTTCCTCTTCAGGAGTGGCAACCCTTTTTCCTCACCAAACTGGATATATTTCTCAGAAGTGTTTTGCCCACTTAACAGGCAGCAGCTGAACAAATGGCAGCTCTGAATCTCTTTATTCAAAATGTTAAATGAGGAGTGGGTGAGCTGCAGGATCAGGCACATCATCACTGACCATTATTACATACTTTCCTCCTGGGGAATTCTGCTCTGAAAAATGTAAGATATTTTGTGGAACTCAATGGCCTACCTTCTGCCTTTGACTCTATAAAAAGGGAGTGGACTAGAAGCTAAACAAATGTATGAAGGCATTTATTAACTATTTAATAGTGTTTTATTTAATATTTATCAACGTTTTTGCAAGCACTGCCTTCTAGCTCTGCAAGAACCATGAGGAGAGGAACAGTTTTCTGATAAGCCTACACTTCAAGTGATATTAGATGGGAAAATATTTTAGCCTCCCTTTCTTTTTATTTATACCCAAATATTCCATTGGCTTTTGGATGAAATTTATGTATTTATCAACCAACAAGTATTTATTGAGTACCTTCTATGTGTCAGGCACATGGAAGATACAAAGCCTATAGAAGGGATCAAGGTAGTTGTGGACCTAGCTGTACAGATAGAGCTTCTAGTATTTAACTGCTCTTCTTCACCCAGCAAATGTTCGTTGGACACCTACTATGTGGCAGTTATTTTTGAGGTGCTGGAGAAACCAGCAAGACAAAGATCATGCCTAGAACCTCTATTTTAGTGGAGGAAGTTAAGTAACATACAGGAATAGTATAAAAATTTAGAGAAATTAATATTTAATATGCAATAAATTATATACCATGTTAGGAATTAGTATGTACTATGACAAAAAAATGAAGCAGGATAATGGGGATGGAGATATTGATGGGAGTTGCTATTTTATATATGGTGGTCAGGGTTTGCCTCTCTAAGCAAGTGACATTTAAACAAAGACTTGAAGGAGTTTAAGGAGCACTGGAATGTTTGAAGGAAGAATGTCATAGGTGGGAGAATGGCCAGTGCAAAGGTCCTGAGGCAGGATCATGCCTGGTGTGTTCTAGGAAAAACAAGGACCCGAGTGAGACTGGAGCCAAGGAAGTCGGAATGAGATTCAGAGAGGAAATGGGAGCCAGGCTGTGTGGTTTACAGCCAATCTAAGGTCTTTGTGAGAATTGCTCTCTATCATGGACAACAGAGACAAATGCCATGGTTTATTATCATGAATTCCAAGGTACCTCCACAGATTTTGATTCATGGTATATAACTCATACCAGAAAGATGGGTCAAAATTAATTAGATCACAAGAGGACAAATTATCCCCAGAATCTATTTGATTCATATACCTCAATGAAATATCCCAACTTGATGAATGTTGAGACTACACTTTGAAACCTAACTCATTCCTACAGGCAGCCAGAGTGGTATATCACCAAATATCACAGGCAGCTTACTGAGAGTTTTCTATGCCTCAGCTGATAAGATTTTTCTGTAACTGTGTTGAGGGTAGCTTGTGTTTGGAAATCCTTCTATGTCTCTCTACTCTGAGGTTTGGCTCTTTAGGGTCAGAACTGAGGACAGATCCACTTCCCAAGGGTAACCCCTGGCTAGTCTTGCAAGTACATCTATAGAATGGCTCAGAAAGCAGTATGATGTTTTGCTTCAGCCTCTCATCTTTTTAGTAAAATGTCAACCCTGCAATCATTCCTTTAATATAGCAATCAAAGCCCTCGTCAAGGAGTGTCTACTGCCCCACGCAGAGTGGAGAGAAAATTGACATTCTGAGATTATTCGTGGTACATACTAACCACTATTACTAAACATTTTAAGTTCTGTACACTAATCAGTCATTACAAAATGTCCTGGTATTTAGCTCCTTGCTGAGTTGTGCTTTAATGCCATTTCTTGAACTTTCCCCAAAGTCTTTTCTTTTTAAGAACCAAATACTTCAAATAATGTTTTGATTTTCAGTAAACTTGATGAAATTGCCTGTTTTGTTATGCAAATGTTCCTGTGTTGAATCCTTTGTGAAAATTTCTCATAGCATGTATTATATTCTGTTTTCTTGAAGAATCAGAATATGGTAGAATGAGAACTCTTAAATATGAACTAAAAAATAAAAGTAAACACATACATAACTGAACTGGCACATGAATATACTATATGCATGTAACATATAACTGAATATACATTTCAACTCTATGAAACAATGAAAGGTAGTCATGTGGTTTACTCATAGATAATTTAAAGTATTTACAACACCAAAATGCTCACCTCTATTATAAAACAGCATCTAGTTATATTAATATTATCTGAATATTGTGGCATTTTTTAAGCAGTATCTTCAGGTTTCTTCTAGGTAATTTCACTTGGAATTTATCAAAATTCCAAAAATACATAATAAAATATATCAAGTATTATTTTTCTCTTTTATTCTAGCAATGGTAAACCATTATTAAAGTCACATAAGAGGGAATGAAAAATTACAATTATGAATGTCAGCTAACAAAATAAAGGAAGCTTAAAGCAATAAAGGTATGAAGAGTTGAACTCTTCTTGCCAGTTTAAAAGCTTAGTAACATATAAGCATCTTCGGGAGACTTTGTCTCCCCATGAACTGTCACATTCTGATTTAGGATTGTTTGTGAAATGAATCTAGTCCGTAATGGGCCAAGATATCACTATACCCTTTCTCTTATAAATCACAGCAATTTACTCAGTAGGAATGATCTATCCTTATTCTCATTCCCCATAATCCAATCACTTCCTCTCATCCCCACTTTTCCCCTGGTTTTCACAATAATGCATTTTCTGTAACTAACAACCATCATTTCCTGATTATCATGCTTCTATCCTTGCACAGGAATGTGGGTCTTATGTGGGTCAGGGTCATCTTTCCCATCCATCTGTGTCCCCATGCCAAGTGTGTTAGCTGAAAGGTGAGCCTGGATAGACCATCATTTTGCCTAGTATATATAAAAGTTTGAATGCCCCCAAACCTATGGCACTTTGATTAAGAACCATCAGATTCTGGTGTGTCTAATACTATACTTTCAGAACAAGCACACTCAAAGACTTATTAACAAGTTTGCCTTCTGCAGGTCCCTGTAAATTTAACTGAATGATGAGGAATGTTGTAGAAAATACTCTACGGCATTTAGTACAACATGGTGTAGTGACTTTCCTGAAATAATAAACATAAATAAATGAATGATTTGACACCAACTCACAAGATGGAAAATTGTGAACTCTGTGCCACATGTGATTTAAACTGTACATCTATTTGAATTTCAGTACAGTTTAAAGTTTATTTAAACAGTCCACCCCTTCATGGTATTTTAGTTTCTGGATTTGGTACAGTGGACCACCAGAGTCTTAGCTGCTATCATCACTAAATGAAGCACTACAATCTTTCTCAGCTTATGCAAGTTTTAAAACCCTTCAGTATGCAAGTTGGCTTTGATTCAGCACACGAAGGAGAATCACCTCTAAGTGTTAGGTGTCTCTCGAGACTAGAGGAAATACAATTGGCTGGGTGGCTTAGTTGGACTCCCTGAATCTTAAACAATTCACAGTATCAAGGGTCCTGAAGTTCAGCAATTATCTTGGCCATATTTATGCAGGCTTTTATAAGAGCATCTCAGGACATAGCTTGCTAGTTATAATACCGCACTAATTGGCTACCCTTCCCCAGTGTTGAATGTTCCCCTACAGCTGGTGATGACTTCACTGCCTAATCTTGGTTACTACTGTGGTGTATGAAATATTCCCTACCACTTTACAAGACTTTAATTTTGTCTTACAGTTAGATTTCCCAATAGCAAGCTGGCATCCCAAAGGGCAAATATTATAAGCCTAAGAATCTATCCAATTAGACTATTTGATAAGTACTGAAAATGATTCATGTGTGTCCACAGTATGAGACTTCATTGTACGGCCATTTTCCTTGACTCTTAATGAGCAGCTTCCTGAGTCATTTCAGGTTGGCTTAAGTTGAAAAAAACTACAGAATGAAAAAACTCACTTCCAATTTGCTAAGCATTGACAGGTAAGAATGAAAATATTCTTTTATCAGTACTATTGCTTTTAGATCAGGTAAGGCATCATTTTCTAGAACAGCATTATGTTTATAAAAACTTTCTACAACAGTGGTTCTTAAAATACACTCCCCATACCCATTGTATCAATGTTCCCTGGGAAGTTGTCAGAAAAGCAAATTCTAAGGTTATACCCAGACTTACTGAATCGATGCCCAGGGCAGGGCCCAGCACTCGGCAGAGTAACAAGCCCTCCTGAGGATTCTCATGCCTGTGGTACAAGTTTTAAGCACCCTGCTCTACAACATCATCATACCACTTTAAAAAGCACTGCCATTACTTTTTAGATTAGATGGACAATGATCACAACTCTTGGTAACAAGGTCAGAAAGGGGAGTTAAATTACTGCCTCCTTAAGGCTATGGAGGTAGTGGTGGTGGGCTTGGGAGCTGGCAACAATAAAAATGTACATCCAGACACTCGACAGACTGGTCTCCTTTAATTCTGGAAAACTGTAAAGAGGCATCTCTCCACTGTTGCTCCCTCCCATTCCCAAAGTACCTAGAGTGATAACAGGTCATCAAGTTCCATAAGAACATAAGAAAAACGCATCAGTTCTATGGTGCCCTGAAGCTCTGTGTAGGAACAGCCTAGGATAATTCAGGTAAGGCCACCACCACAATGGAGGGTTAGGGCCCGGATAAATGCTGCTACTTGGTCCTTCTGTTCATTGTATGCAGTTATGATCAGAGTAAAATAACTACCAAGGGTGTCATTAAAGAGCAAAGAAACCACAAGTGTTTTTTGAGGTGATGTGTGATAGGCAAAGTCCTATCCAATTTGTTTGGGAATGTAGATGATTAGATTATCTTCT
The DNA here is from genome assembly GCF_030020395.1 of Manis pentadactyla. Taxonomy (NCBI): domain Eukaryota; kingdom Metazoa; phylum Chordata; class Mammalia; order Pholidota; family Manidae; genus Manis; species Manis pentadactyla. The sequence continues at coordinate 113,201,919 of NC_080028.1, read as the reverse complement.
AAAAGCTTCTGTGATAACTCCAGGTCTTTCTTAGTCCCAGGTGTCAAAGTTAACATCACATGGTGACAATCCTTAAAATTCCCAACTGTTTGGTTTTTAGTGCTTTTGCTGAAAAAGAGCTTCCTTTTGCTAACACAAAGGGGATTTCAAAATATTTTTATTTATATCCTGGAAAACTTGCTTAACAACTTGGCAAAGCTTTTTTGGCATTAAATATAGAATTCAAATGCTTTAATAAATAGTTTAATTTTATAGGTCTAATATTTTTTCCTTCAAATTATGATTTCACCTGAATACCTTCTCTCTATAATCCTGCTAAGGAAGGCTCCACCTCTTCATACTTTAATACCACCATGAGGCTTCACCCAAGTCCTCGTCAAGATCTAATAGGAGTCTCCACTCTAGGAATGAAAGAAGCTTGTGAATGAACCACCCGTGTATAAAGTTCTTAGAACAGAACCAGCCTGCATCATAAACACTCCATAAGCTCAGCTATTCTTGTTCTTCTTAACTATCCAGCAAAAAGGGCTTTCAATTCATTTCCTGGGCCCAACCATAAAGTGCCTTAAACCACCAGGTACAGCAGTCCCGTGGCCCTTTCAGAACCGGGAGTTATCCACAGTCAAATCAGAGTTCTCCCCACTTTCTTAGCAAATACTGAAGAAAATGGAGCTAAATTTTTGTTGATCCAGGACCTCCTACTGAGGCAGACCTGAACTGAGGTCACTGACCAAAAGTCACAAAGAATCGAGCCTACTTTACATTTCCTTCTGAACTAAAAGGAAGAGGATTTTTCAGAAGTGTCCAAATAAAATGTACTCCTTTGTTTGCTCATGGACTATCAACCTGTTATGATCTCACTGTGCTATACAAGGTTTCTCAGAAGTGTCACAATAAATGCAATTTGAGACAAATAAATGAGAGAATTCATTTGAACTTTTAAAAGATAAATGCAGGTAGTTATAACTGGGGACAGATTTTTTTCTCCTTTCTTTTTTCCTTATGATAACTGGGCTTTCTATAACATGGATGATTTTTTAAAATGTCACAGTGATAATCTTCCTAATAGCCTTTGAATTTTAGTGTTACGCTGAAAAACACATTCTATATGCTTATGTAATAGGATTTCAAAATGTTTTCTTTAACTTCTTTAAGACTTAGTAAACTTGTCAAAAGCTCTTTTGAATTAAGTATATAGTTGAATGCTTTGTTAGATAATTATATATATATATACTTACTACTATGATTTCACCTAAATAGCTTCTCTTTGCAATAAGCCGAAAGTTAGACATTGTTCTCCTGTTTCTTCACAGACTATCAACCTATTATTGATCCCACCTTGCTATACAAATTCTTTAATAGTATATCTCTGTTAATCATTTAGATACTAATGCTTCAAGTCATGCTGAAATAGGCATTTATTATTTTTCTTCATTGTTTGAAATCCTTCTATATTTAATAAACGCACATTTTTTTCTATATGCAGTAATTCAGACTTATGTTAATTAATGAAGAGGAAAACTAAAAATAATCGATATAAAACGGACTGGCTTTGTAAAATAAAAGATGCTAAATATGTCAAATAAGGACAGTAACTGACTGGGAAAATCTTAATTCTGGCAATAAGCATGCAAGAATTTAAAAGACAAGTTACAGACAAAACGTAATTGGAGAAAATTAGTATGAACTATTTTGCAATACGGAAAATTTCAACATTGAAATACTTTCACATTAAAGTCAAATGCCTTCCTTGAGTCCAAATGCCATATTCATTCTGTCTTAGATGTCAAGTAAGCATAGAGGGTAGAAACATACATAAGCCATGATCATCTGGCCTTCTCTGCTTTAAAAAGCTCAGTTCTCAAAAGAGAGAAATAAACAATTATGATGCAATATGTTTGTACTTTAGCAATAAAAGTTTTGGAAAGTGGGAACGGGGAGCAATTTATAGAAGGCTTTGCAAAGGAGATTTTAGCATGAAACATAAAGAAAAGGCAGCTACTCTTTAGAAGAGGACAGAAGGGACAGTAAAGAAAAAACAGCAAAGATTCTGGAGCAGAAAGGAGAAAGTGCAAGGCATGTGTGGGGAATATAAGCAAAATCATAAATGACCTCACAGAGCATACTAAAAAGTATGATTTTTTACACAACAGTAAAATACACAACTATCAAAGGTTTTAAGCAGTAATGTCAGATAGGTGTCTTCAAAAGCAGGGCTTAGCTGGAGGGTAGAGAAAATGGGAACAGAAAGGCCATTTAGATATCTTCTGAAATCATCTAGGAGACAAATTTCAAGGATCTGGACTTAGAGACCCTCAACAGAGAAAAAAATAAAAGAAATTTGAGAAATATATAGAAGGTAAATTCAACAAGCTTGGGTATTGACTTGGGGTGGGGATGGCATAGGAAGAATTAGGAATGATTCCTAGATTACTGGCTTGAACATTTAGATGAGCAACAGTGCAGTACACTGAAACAGGGAACACTCAAGTAGGAAAAGGTTTGCAGTGGGACTGGGGTGCTATGGGGTTTGAGATGTCTGTGGAAACCTGAGGGGTCATACCAGTAACTTCAGTCTACGCATCTAGAAGAGAGTGATGTCATCTTGAATTATACATTTGGGAGTCTCAGGCAACTAACTTAGAAGACTTTCAACAACGTCTAACAAATTTCACAAAAGTACAACCATCATGTCTAAAATAAATTATATTCATTTCTTCTAGTGGAAGAAGGATAGAGCCTATTCTAAAAATGCACTGCCAGCAAATACACCTCTTTGTCTTGGATTACATTATCCTGTTTATTTATAGCTAACATCTCTTCTTATCATTATATAATTGCTCCTTTATAGAAAGGATAATATCTAGTTCTGTTATGATAGCATTTATCAAATTATAAGTGCACTAAACCATTTAGAGTAAGTTAAGGAAAATACTAACTCATTAACAATTTCTTACTTTAAAAAATTTTAAGGCCTTCTATTTGGTTTCTCTTCTTTTTAGATCATAAAGATGCATTCCTTGGAAGTTTCTTTGATGAGGCATGTTTTTTTGAATTTTTTTTTTTTTTTTTAGCCTAACAGATGTTTGGGTAGTTAAAATTCCTCATGAGCATGGTCTCCTGTGGTCTTCACAACCTAAGTGTTACCCCAGGAATTCTCCCTTCTTGCTGTCTTCCAGTCCTGGTGGTCTATTGGCGATGCACATCACTAGAGTCCTGTTTCATTCCATATGAATTTCACACCCACACTTGCTCTTCAGCATTATAAGCATCTACTGTGCACCACAGAGATATTTAACGGCTTTCTATTCTACATTCCTCCCCCGCACACACCTCATATTGCTTTTGAGTATAAGAATAATCAGAAAAGATACAAGTAAAACAATCTGCAAGATTTTAATGTTTCAAATTAAATATTTCCGTCATTTGAATTTTTGTAGTTATGTTTGTTTTTATACACACGCAGCATGAAGTAGAGAGTTATCGCTTTTATACAGATGATTTAAGGAGAAGAGCAATTTGGCTTCAATTATCCAGATCAGAGTACCTAGGAGAAACATATGCTAGCTTGACTTGGCTGAATCTTGTTTCCTTTATTCACTCTAGTGTACAGTGTTAGACTCACATTTAGAAAGTACCCCAATTTAATTCTCAGCTTTCATTCTAACTTTGCTCTCTGGATCTTCACTTTCTGTGCTCTTCTTTAACAGATAGTTAGTACAACATTTTATAATCTTTCTTTTTCAAACTGGGTGATCTTTCATTTGAGTTGTTCAAGTTTTGAATAATCTGATTTCAAGCTAACCATCAGTTGCTAGCTCCTTATCAAAAAGCTCCAGGTTCTGATAAGAAGTTCTATAAGTAAGTTCTTGGGCACAACTTGATATCATTTGAATAAAATTCATACATCTGAAATAGTGGTTTTATACTAATTTATATTGTTTGGTCTTTTCTATAATTCAGGGAAATTGTTCATTTTATCATTTTATCTTCTTACATTATGAAACAATATAACACTTTTTGAATCAATGTTAGATAATATAAATGTTAGATAATACTACAAACTTATTAATTTTCTTCACCCAGATTACTTCTTACATTTCCAATATGTCTATAATATTTTTCATCTTTGGTATACAGAATCAACAACTAAGCATTATCTACTTTTAATCTTAAAGGCATTACTGCTGTTCATGATATTTTTGTTGCTAGACTGTTCTCATTTCTATTCATCCGATATCATATATTAGTTCATTTGTGTTAGTGTCTTTACTGTTAGAGTGTTTTTCATTTTTCATATCAAATGCAATCTCAGACTATCCTTTTTTGGCTTGACATAAAAAAATAGAACCTTCCTTTTACTGTAAAATTATGACATTCAAATATATTTATCATTAGAAAAATGTCCCCTCCATTCCTGAGACTAAAGGAAGACTAACCAACTCATTATCATAACTTATGCAATTAAGTAAATTATTATTACCACCCACATATGAACACTCAGCTAAAAAGCTAGTAAGTTTGACAATGCCAAGAAAAATTAAATTCTGAAATATACAAGTCTTTTCACTTTTCTCTCTAATCAATGGTAGAAAGGAACTTTCCATATATCCCTTGGGAATAATCTTACATTTTATTGATTTACAGAGAGTAGAAAGTCAGCTGCCACAGATAAAGGAAAGGAAAAGGGAATCAGAGTAGTATAGAAAGTAAGTGAACTTAAGTATTGGTAAGTTTCTTCATATTTACGTGTTCTCTGCTGGTGAATTCCAACTCTGACAGTGAGACCCTAGACCCAAAGAGAAGAAAAACACCAGACAGAACACAACATGGTACTCCACATGGAGGCCCTCCGTGGATTAGTCAAGACAGACCTGGGAGCTGGTGTAAGAAAGGCTAAAATTACTGTCATACCAAGAACTAGCAGACCAACCAATCCACCGCCAATGGCCCAGGGAGCCATGCTGGTAAAACTAGGAAAGCAATGCTCATTTTATTGTTTAAGGTTCACATTGATTGTGAAATATTTGAAATATTATGCTATTATCCCTTTAGATCAGAATGAGCAAAATGGAGCAGCAGGGAATGGATAATGACCAAATTCTAGCAAGTGGATCACAGACTTTAAGAGAAGGTAGAAAATGGAGGAACTAAGGTGGATACAATGACATTCAAGTGGAAAGAATCCTAAACTTTCAGGATTCAGAATGGGATTCTTTACTAGTCCACCTTCCCAGGTTCATTTACCAGCTTCTGAGCTGATCACGTTAGATGCTGTTTTATGCGGACTGAACATTCCTATCATCCTGTCTCGTGTTTTTGAAAAGATGAAGCAATCAGAAAGGCCACTGCGGGGCTCGAGTAACAGGAAGATGCAGGTGCTGCCCACGTGAGATGCTCATACAAGTAGGATGGGAACCCGCAGTGGCTGCAGACACAGGCTCAAGGTCTCTTTCAACCAAAGGTTACTAATTAGCTGCCCACAGACCAGATCTGGGCTACCGCTGTGTTTACTTTGAACAACTAAATGCTTTTAAATTGTCACATGCAAGAAATTGAGTATTTTCACATTAAAAAAATCTTCTGACCCTAATTGAAGATGGCGGCGTGAGTAGAGCAGCGGAAATCTCCTCCCAAAACAACATATATCTATGAAAATATAACAAAGACAACTCTTCCTAGAATAAAGACCAGAGGACACAGGACAACATCCAGACCACATCCGCACCTGAGAGAACCCAGTGCCTCGTAAAGGGGGTAAGATACAAGCCCCGGCCCCGCGGGAGCCGAGCGCCCCTCCCCCCAGCTCCCGGCGGGAGAAGAGCAGGCAGAGCGGGAGGGAGACGGAGCCCAGGACTGCCGAACACCCAGCCCCAGCCATCCTGGCCAGAGCGCGGACACAGTGCATGCGCGGGGCGCCCTGGATGCTAGGGAAACAGGGCAGCAAGAACAGTGAGCGGATACCGGAGTCCTGGCGCCAGAGAACATAAAAAAGCGAGCAGCCATTTTTTTCTCTTTTTTTTTTTCTGTTTTGTTTTGGCAAGTGCTTTTTGGAAGTCTTAAAGGGATAGGGACCCCAATACTAGGGAAACAGGGCAGCAAGACCGGTGAACAGATGCCTGAGGCTGGTGCCGGAGAATAAAGACGACCGAGCGGCCATTTTTTTTTTTTCTATTAATTTTTTTAATTTTTATATATATATATATATTTTTTTGTGGTCGTTGTTTTGTTTGGCGGGTGCTTTTTGGAACTCTTAAAGGGGCAGGGTGGGACACTTAATCCAGAGGTAGGGAATCCAGGGATCTCCGGGCACCCTAATCCCCTGTGCTGCAGGGAGCACAGAGGACCCTTACGGAGATAAAGCCTCTCAGCCGCTCCCCCACCAACGCGACTCCACCATTTTGGAGCAGCTGCCCGAGCCAGGCCACGCCCACAGCAACAGCGGAGATTAACTCCATAGCAGCCGGGCAGGAAGCAGAAACCCTGTCTGCGCGCAGCTGCGAAGCACAAGCCACTAGAGGTCGCTGTTCTCCCAGGAGAGGAGGGCCACAAACCAACAAGAAAGGAAGTCCTTCCAGCCATCACTCGTCCCAGTTCTGCAGACTATTCCTATCACCATGAAAAGGCAAAGCTACAGGCAGACAAAGATCACAGAGACAACACCAGAGAAGGAGACAGACCTAACCAGTCTTCCTGAAAAAGAATTCAAAATAAAAATCATAAACATGCTGATGGAGATGCAGAGAAATACGCAAGAGAAATGGGATGAAGTCTGGAGGGAGATCACAGATGCCAGGAAGGAGATCACAGAAATGAAACAAACTCTGGAAGGGTTTATAAGCAGAATGGATAGGATGCAAGAGGCCATTGATGGAATTGAAACCAGAGAACAGGAACGCATAGAAGCTGACATAGAGAGAGACAAAAGGATCTCCAGGAATGAAACAATAATAAGAGAACTGTGTGACCAATCCAAAAGGAACAATATCCGTACTATAGGGGTACCAGAAGAAGAAGAGAGAGGAAAAGGGATGGAAAGTATCTTCGAAGAAATAATTGCTGAAAACTTCCCCAAACTGGGGGAGGAAATAATCGAACAGAACACGAAAATACACAGAACCCCCAACAGAAAGGATCCAAGGAGGACAACACCAAGACACATAATAATTAAAATGGCAAAGATCAAGGACAAGGAAAGAGTTTTAAAGGCAGCTAGAGAGAAAAAGGTCACCTATAAAGGAAAACCCATCAGGCTAACATCACACTTCTCAACAGAAACCCTACAGGCCAGAAGAGAATGGCATGATATATTTAATGCAATGAAACAGAACGGCCTTGAACCAAGGATACTGTATCCAGCACGACTATCATTCAAATATGATGGTGGAATTAAACAATTCCTAGACAAACAAAAGCTGAGGGAATTTGCTTCCCACAAACCACCTCTAGAGGACATCTTACAGGGACTGCTCTAGATGGGAGCACTCCTAGAAAGAGCACAGCACAAAACACCCAACATATGAAGAATGGAGGAGGAGGAATAAGAAGGGAGAGAAGAAAAGAATCTCCAGACAGTGTATATAACATCTCAATAAGTGAGCTAAGTTAGGCAGTAAGATACTAAAGAGGCTAACCTTGAACCTTTGGTAACCACGAATTTAAAGCCTGCAATGGCAATAAGTACATATCTTTCAATAGTCACCCTAAATGTTAATGGACTGAATGCACCAATCAAAAGACACAGAGTAATAGAATGGATAAAAAAGCAAGACCCATCTATATGCTGCTTACAAGAAACTCACCTCAAACCCAAAGACATATGCAGACTAAAAGTCAAGGGATGGAAAAACATATTTCAGGCAAACAACAGCGAGAAGAAAGCAGGGGTTGCAGTACTAATATCAGACAAAATAGCCTTCAAAACAAAGAAAGTAACAAGAGATAAAGAAGGACACTACATAATGATAAAGGGCTCAGTCCAACAAGAGGATATAACCATTCTAAATATATATGCACCCAACACAGGAGCACCAGCATATGTGAAATAAATACTAAGAGAACTAAAGGGGGAAATAGACTGCAATGCATTCATTCTAGGAGACTTCAACACACCACTCACCGCAAAGGATAGATCCATGGGGCAGAAAATAAGTAAGGATACGGTAGCACTGAACAACACAGTAGAGCAGATGGACCTAATAGACATCTATAGAACTCTACATCCAAAAGCAACAGGATACACATTCTTCTCAAGTGCACATGGAACATTCTCCAGAATAGACCACATACTAGGCCACAAAAAGAGCCTCAGTAAATTCAAAAACATTGAAATCCTACCAACCAACTTTTCAGACCACAAAGGCATAAAGCTAGAAATAAACTGTACAAAGAAAGCAAAAAGGCTCACAAACACATGGAGGCTTAACAACACGCTCCAAAATAATCAATGGATCAATGACCAAATCAAAATGGAGATCCAGCAATATATGGAAACAAATGACAACAACAACACTAAGCCCCAACTTCTGTGGTACACAGCAAAAGCAGTCTTAAGAGGAAAGTATATAGCAATCCAAGCATATTTTAAAAAGGAAGAAAAATACTAAATGAATGGTCTAATGTCACAATTATCGAAATTGGAGAAAGAAGAACAAATGAGGCCAAAGGTCAGCAGAAGGAGGGACATAATAAAGATCAGAGAAGAAATAAATAAAATTGAGAAGAATAAAACAATAGCAAAAATAAATGAAACCAAGAGCTGGTTCTTCGAGAAAATAAACAAAATTAGATAATCCTCTAGCCAGACTTATTAAGAGGAAAAGAGAGTCAACACAAATCAACAGTATCAGAAACGAGAAAGGAAAAATCACGACGGACCCCACAGAAATATAAAAATTATTAGAGAATACTATGAAAACCTATATGCTAACAAGCTGGGAAACCTAGGAGAAATGGACAACTTCCTAGAAAAATACAACCTTCCAAGACTGACCCAGAAAGAAACAGAAAATCTAAACAGACCAATTACCAGCAGCGAAATTGAAGTGGTAATCAAAAAAATACCAAAGAACAAAACCCCCTGGGCCAGATGGATTTACCTCAGAATATTATCAGACATACAGGGAAGACATAATACCCATTCTCCTTAAAGTTTTCCAAAAAATAGAAGAGGAGGGGATACTCCCAAACTCATTCTATGAAGCTAACATCACCCTAATACCAAAACCAGGCAAAGACCCCACCAAAAAAGAAAACTACAGACCAATATCCCTGATGAACGTAGATGCAAAAATACTCAACAAAATTTTAGCAAACCGAATTCAAAAATACATCAAAACCATCGTACACCATGACCAAGTGGAATTCATCCCAGGGATGCAAGGATGGCACAACATTCAAAAGTCCATCAACATCATCCACCACATCAACAAAAAGAAAGACAAAAACCACATGATCATCTCCATAGATGCTGAAAAAGCATTTGACAAAGTTCAACATCCATTCATGATAAAAACTCTCAGCAAAATGGGAATAGAGGGCAAGTACCTCAACATAATAAAGGCCATCTATGACAAACCCACAGCCAACATTATATTGAACAGCGAGAAGCTGAAAGCATTTCCTCTGAGATCGGGAACTAGACAGGGATACCCACTCTCCCCACTGTTACTTAACATAGTACTGGAGGTCCTAGCCATGGCAATCAGACAAAACAAAAAAATACAAGGAATCCAGATTGGTAAAGAAGAATTTAAACTGTCACTATTTGCAGATGACATGATACTGTACATAAAAAACCCTAAAGACTCCACCCCAAAATTACTAGAACTGATATCGGAATACAGCAAAGTTGCAGGACACAAAATCAACACACAGAAATCTGTGGCTTTCCTATACACTAACAATGAACCAACAGAAAGAGAAATCAGGAAAACAACTCCATTCACAATTGCATCAAAAAAAATAAAATACCTAGGAATAAACCTAACCAAAGAAGTGAAAGACTTATACCCTGAAAACTACAAGTCACTCTTAAGAGAAATTAAAGGGGACACTAACAGATGGAAACCCATCCCATGCTCGTGGCTAGGAAGAATTAATATCGTCAAAATGGCTATCCTGCCCAAAGCAATATACAGATTTGATGCAATCCCTATGAAACTACCAGCAACATTCTTCAATAAACTGGAACAAATAATTCAAAAATTCATATGGAAACACCAAAGACCCTGAATACCCAAAGCAATCCTGAGAAAGAAGAATAAAGTAGGGGGGATCTCACTCCCCAACTTCAAGCTCTACTATAAAGCCATAGTAATCAAGACAATTTGGTACTGGCACAAGAGCAGAGCCACAGACCAATGGAACAGAGTAGAGACTCCAGACATTAACCCAGACATATATGGTCAATTAATATTTGATAAAGGAGCTATGGACATACAATGGCGAAATGACAGTCTCTTCAACAGATGGTGCTGGCAAAACTGGACAGCTACATGTAGGAGAATGAAACTGGACCATTGTCTAACCCCATATACAAAAGTAAACTCAAAATGGATCAAAGACCTGAATGTAAGTCATGAAACCATTAAACTCTTGGAAGAAAACATAGGCACAAACCTCTTAGACATAAACATGAGTGACCTCTTCTTGAACATATCTCCCCGGGCAAGGAAAACAACAGCAAAAATGAGTAAGTGGGACTATATTAAGCTGAAAAGCTTCTGTACAGAAAAAGTCACCATCAATAGAACAAAAAGGATCCCTACAGTATGGGAGAATATATTTGAAAATGACACATCCGATAAAGGCTTGACGTCCAGAATATATAAAGAGCTCACACGCCTCAACAAACAAAAAACAAATAACCCAATTAAAAAATGGGCAGAGGAACTGAACAGACAGTTCTCCAAAAAAGAAATACAGATGGCCAACAGACACATGAAAAGATGCTCCACATCGCTAATTATCAGAGAAATGCAAATTAAAACTACAATGAGGTATCACCTCACACCAGTAAGGATGGCTGCCATCCAAAAGACAAACAACAACAAATGTTGGCGAGGCTGTGGAGAAAGGGGAACCCTCCTACACTGTTGGTGGGAATGTAAATTAGTTCAACCATTGTGGAAAGCAGTATGGAGGTACATCAAAATGCTCAAAACAGACTTACCATTTGACCCAGGAATTGCACTCCTAGGAATTTCCCCTAAGAATGCAGCAATCAAGTTTGAGAAAGACCAATGCACCCCTATGTTTATCGCAGCACTATTTACAATAGCCAAGAATTGGAAGCAACCTAAATGTCCATCTATAGATGAATGGATAAAGAAGATGTGGTACATATACACGATGGAATACTACTCAGCCATAAGAAAAGGGCAAATCCAACCATTTGCAGCAACATGGATGGAGCTGGAGGGGATTATGCTCAGTGAAATAAGCCAAGCAGAGAAAGAGAAATACCAAATGATTTCACTCATCTGTGGAATATAAGAACAAAGGAAAAACTGAAGGAACAAAACAGCAGCAGAATCACGGAACTCAAGAATGGACTAACAGGTACCAAAGGGAAAGGGACTGGGGAGGATGGGTGGGTAGGGAGGGATAAGGGGGGAGGAAGTAGAAGGGGGGCATTAAGGTTAGCATGCATGGGGGGGTGGGAGAAAGGGGAGGGCTGTACAACACAGAGAAGGCAAGTAGTGATTCTACAACATTTTGCTATGCTGATGGACAGTGACTGTAAAGGGGTTTATAGGGGAGACCTGGTATAGGGGAGAGCCTAGTAAACAAAGTATTCGTCATGTAAGTGTAGATTAATGATACCAAAAAAAAAAATGGCAGTTCCTCTGTGGTGACCTCCAATAAGTTCTGCACAAGGGTATAAAGGGCATATAAAAGTGTAGGCAAAGGGCCTGTTTGTGTTTATACAGAGGATCAAAGCCTAATTTGGCTACCCCGAAAATGAACTAAGATACGATATGAAAAAGAACTTCCAACATCAGCACTCTCGGGAAGACTCATGCCAGAAGATGATCATCAAAAAACCCCAACAAAGATCCACGCACTGCTACAGCTGTAGATGCACTCATCCCACCCGTTCCTGGACTTGCCATGGGAATGAGGAAGGAGATATCTAAGCTGGCCTGTGCATACAGTAAAACAACAAATTTGACTGGATCTATACTGTTGGAACTCAACCAAGAATTAGGAGAAGTGCAAATTGTAGCGCTCCAAAATCTTACAACCACAGACTATTTACTGTTAAAAGAACATATGGGATGTGAACATTCCCCAGGAATGGGTTGTTTTAATTTGTCTGATTTCTCTCAGACTGTTCAAGTTCAGTTGGACAATATCCACCATATCGTAGATAAGTTTTCACAAATGCCTAAGGTGCCTAACTGGTTTTCTTGGTTTCACTGGAGATGGCTGGTAATTATAGGTCTGCTTTGGTTATGTAACTATACTCCTATTATGTTAATGTGTGTGTGCAATTTAACTAGTAGCTTAAAACCTATACATACTGAAATTACTCTACAAGAAGATATGTCAAAGAAATAATCAATCTTCCCATGTTTTCTTCTGCCTGCTACTTCTATAGCTTTTCTTCTTCCTTCCTAATTACAACCCTTAAATAGATTTCGTGCCTCATATCAAATTTACCGAGTATCATAATTCTTCCAAGTGGTAAAGATACCTCAAGACTAATACTGGGCATAGAAGCCACAGGGCATAAATATGCAAAGAAGTAAAAAGCTAACCTTTCAAACAATAAGGCTTCTCTCTCACTTACCAACTTTACATTTCCCTGTATGGCCCCGGAAGATGACTGGTTAGCCAGAGACGGGTAAGATTCCTCAAGGGAGGAACAACCTAAGACAGGCACAGTCGCAGGGGGGCCATCAGGTGAGAAATTGGGGATCAACAGAGGTGAGGCTTAGAACCTCACCCCCCTGTTCTGAGAGAAATCTTCTGCATATGTGGATGTTTTATTGCCCTTGTCCAGCTTGGATTAACACATAGTCTACAGGCACACACCTGATCATCTACATTTGCTCTCTTACAACACTAAACTATGTTTTCTACCTTTATCTTGTATCTACCTACCACTTCAGCATTTTATTAAAAATAATAATAATAAAGAGAGAAATGTGGTATCCACATATAAATCAAGTATAAAAATCAAATGAGTATTCATATTTGAACTGACTGTTTATAGTTCATAATGCATGAGCAAAACCGAAAGTTTCTGTGATGACTGCCCTTGCACTGTTCACCATGTAACTTATTCACTATGTAAGAATTTGTTCTCCATGTAAGAACTTGTTCGCTATGCTTCAGAAGATTGGAGACTGACGAAAATTAGGCTTGGGGTGGATTGATGATTGTGCATTAAGCATTGACTCCCCTATACAGAATTTTATTGCTGTTAACAACCATTTGATCAATAAATATGAGAGATGCCCTCACAGAAAAAAAAAAGTACACACTTCCAATGTAAAATAAATAAGTAACCGGGATGTAATGTATAGCATAAGGAATATAGTCAAGATATTGTAACAACTTGGTATGGTGATAGCTGGTACCTAGAATTATCATGTATATAAATGTTGAATCACTGTGTTGTACACCTGAAACTAATGTAATACTGTGTGTCAACTACCCTTCAATAAAAAATAATTATCTACAGAAAAAAAAAAATCTTCTCTGAAGACATAAGAAATTCTAATAGCATGGTCTGTCTATAGGACAGTAGTTGGCCAGAAGTGAATAGTGACTGTCCCTTTAGACAGCATATTCTCTGTTAATTTGCCAGGGTTTCTACCACTCCCGACTGCCTTATATCAGCCTGTTTCCTTCATTAGGGTCCCTGTCAGGTAACTTTCAGTTGCCCCTGGTACTTTAAAGTTTATTCAGTCAGTGTCCCATTTTTCTATCAAATCTGTACCTGTGATTTTATTTATTCTTATTGGTTGAAGCAATTAGTATCCTTAGCTTTATCTATGTTCTAATCTCTAAGCATCTATTTCTTTTAGTTTTCTATTAATTGGATAATTGGATTAGAATAGTTATTTCTTCTCAAAATCAACAGGTCCAAAATAGCCATAGTTATTAACTAAACCCAACCTGAATTTGATTGTTCCATATTTTTCTTTTCTTTGTTATGACACCATCATCCTCACCATCACCTGCATTGAAAAACAATTCTTTCTCCCTTAACTATTTTCACTCATTTATTCAAGTTTCATTCATTCAGGAAACATTATAGAGTGACTATATTATAAATTAATATCATATTTAGTTAAGTAGTATAGTTACCTAGTGTTACCAAGCACCATTCTAGGAAATAAAGAAATAGTGATGGTCAACACAGATTTTAAACACAAACAAAACAAAAATAAAAAATGATCAGGTAATCATAAACGTTCTTTAAAATACAATAACATTCTAGAAAAATACTGCATGGCTATTTTAGATTGGGTGGTCATGGAAATTTGTTCTCAGCAAAAATCATTTAAGTAGAGGTATAAGTTATAAAAAGTTGCTCATGCAAACTTGGAGTTGGAAGAACATTCCAGTCAAAAGGCCCCAATTCTAGGAGGTTAGTGTGGTCAAGCAACAGAAAAAATGTCCAGAGTGAGGGCAGGGTAATGGTAAGTGGGAAAGTGGCTATGGAGGAGGTTAGGGAGTTAGGTGAAAGCCAGGTTATGTAGGGTTTTGTTAATCATGTTAAGAAATCTGCATTTTATTTGGAGTCATGGGGATTCTTTGGATGACTTTAAACAAGGAAGTGAGATTGTCTGATTTAGGTTTAAAAAGATCAGCCAGAAGCTCAGGAGGTCAGTTAGGTTAATGCAGTGGGAACAGTAACAAAGGACAGGACTACAATGAAGGCGGTGAAAATGGAAATATGAGTTTAGATGGTGCTGTTGAGGTAAGTCATTGGCAGAGTTGTGGAAAAGAATATTGCCTAGATTTTCATTTTCTGCAACCGGATGAATAAAGGTGAAGGATGAGAAAGTGTAGACCATGGTAATTTTTAGAGGTATGTTCAACATACAGGCCCATGATGTCAGCTGACCAGGTAAATATACTGATCTGGGCTGTAGGGAGCAGACAGAGCTGGAAGTAGATATTTGAGAATAATCACTGTATAAATAGAGTTTAAAGCCATGGGAGAGAATAAGGCCACTTCAGGTAAGATCTCATAGGGGCTGTGTACTGATAAAGAAAAGGGCCAAATACAGATCTCTGGACAATCCAAACCTAGATTAAGAGAAAAAAAGGGTAATGAGCAAAGAAGACTGAGAAAGAGCTACTAAGCAGGTAGGAAAAAACCAGAAGAGCAGATTTTACAGAAACCAAGAATCAAAGTGCCACAAAGAGGCGAGGCTGGACAACCGTGTCGAAGGCTGAGTTGTCTGGATTGTTTCTCAAATGCTGAATTGCATTAACAAACATTTATTAAACATTTACTTTACAGATAATATGTCACTTACTCTAGGGTATAGTAAGAAGAGACTTGTTTAGTGATCTAGAAAAGAAAGCCTCTAGATCAAAGTTTGTTTCCTTGACTAATTATGGAAATATTTCCCTAATTAATAAAGGCCTTGACAGCATCCATTTGTCACTGAAAATCTGTGTGTGCACACTTACACACATTACTCTGCTAAGAGGTATGGAAAATTTTTTGTTTTAAATATCATTTGGATTTGAAAAGAATCACCCAGTAGTAGTCCTGGTTAGGACAGGAGGATGGTAACATAGGCTCCTTCTCTGGAGGGTTTACATGGGCTGGTGTTGGGATGGCTAACCTGGCCGATCTGATAGTCACTCTGGAGGGGCTGGGGCAGGAATGGCATTTGAAGGACAGTGTAGTCAAGCCTCAGAGCCCCAGCCTGCAGCAGCTGACTTGCTATTCATCAGTTT
Source organism: Manis pentadactyla (assembly GCF_030020395.1). NCBI lineage: Eukaryota > Metazoa > Chordata > Mammalia > Pholidota > Manidae > Manis > Manis pentadactyla. Next base: position 113,185,986 of record NC_080028.1, on the reverse strand, counting down.
TGCGTGGAAGTCACCCCAAGTCTATCCAGACAGTAGACAGGATGAATAATAGAAATGTTTTTACTTAATTACAGATAGTGATGTTGTCTAAGAGAGTAGGGTAACGAGTTATTTTTAAATATGAAACTAACGTAGCAAGAGTCACCTTTACCTACACTTTGAGTGATTTCTATGAAAGCATTTGAATAGTTTTTTCTTGAATGCAAAAGTCCTAAAAGATGTGCGGATGGCAGAATAATGTTGAGAGATCATTTTGTGTTTCTTCTCGGTATTTTTTTTCTTCTTCCCATCTCAAGCTGGGAGCCAGGCCCGTGGGATTTCTTTGTCTCAGAATTTTGTACAGGTGCAAAGCACAATCTGTGAAGCCACTTGCAGACTCATTTCATCTGGTTTACCGTGAGTGCATGTGTGTGTGCATAAGCCTGAAGTCATTGGGAAGGTTGTAAAGTCTGGCAGAAAAGCAGCACAGCTTCCAAATAGGAAGGAAAAGTGTAGGCATGGACAAAGGGTGCTCAAGAGCAATCCGTACGGCCCAGTGATCGGCCACAGGAGAGACTTGTAATGCTTCGTGGCAATATAAAACTTGGGACCATGGCACCACTCTGGGAATATGGGAAAAGCCCAAATAATGACTGCAATAGAGTTTCCCATTGAAATTCAATTCAATTAAAAATAAATATATTACTTTAGTTTGCAGACTAACTCAGTCATTTATGTGTCATGAATTCTACACACAAATGTATCAAGTAGAAATCATTAATATATAGACACAGAATATAACAGAAATCAATGTGTATATATGTGTATATACAGAGATATACATATATATCTATGTATTAAGATGGAAGCCATCACAATTCTATCAGACAGTATTCAGGAAGTAATAATAGAAATTTGTTTCCTTAATTATGTTTAATGGTTATTATGGTTAGTGATATTGTCTAAGCAAGTAGGACAACCAGTTACTTTAAAATATAAAACAAAGGTTGCAAGAGGAATCTTTGCCTACATTTTGAGTGATTTCTAGGGGAAACCATTTCAAGAGCTTTTCCTTGAATGCAAAAACATTTTAAGAGCCTTTCCCTGAATGCAAAAGTATATCAACCTATACGGGCCAGTACTCACGGCCAGGCAGGGTTTGCGCGGACACCCAGCCTGAAGCGTTCCCATAGCCAGCATTAGTGCTGGCGGCCACTTGGAATCTATACCATCGAAATTTCTTTAATCCGTATACCGTCTCTTCAGTGAGGTCAGATTCATAGAGGTATTGGATTTTTTGATATTCAACACATTCTTCAGATTCCCATTCTCTGCACTGCTGAGCCCGAAGTTGCGTAGTAATCTTATAATTCTGGAAGTAGCCAAAGATTCTGTCAGGCCTCACCCATGTCAGTGTGGCACTGGTTGACTGTACGTTCGAAAAAGTGATGTTTGTGGGAACACTGGGAACTAAAAAATAAAAGGGAAAAAGGAAAAAAAAATGAAATTACCAAACATTCTGTGGAAAGAAGAAAGCCACGGCATTTAAAATGATTTCCTTATTATGCACCTAGGGGTGCTTTCTTCTTCCAACTGCCCTTAGATAAATACCCCCACATTTAATGAGCAGCACCCTAAGGTCATACCTCAGAGACCACTGGTTCAAAGGGATAGACAGAACAACTGGGATTTGCTTTATTCCCAATTTTGCTCCCAAGTGGTTTAAGTTGCTTACATAAAATTACTTTGGCTTCATATATTAGCACTGGTACAAAAGAAACCTACATGCTTGTATAACCCCATGTATATCCCTAAGTATGGCTAGAATTTTTAAATAGTCAGTTTCCAAAAGAGATATTCTTATATTTTAATATCTAGGTAGACACAAGTACCTCTTATATATGGTAAATGTTGATTATAAAGTAATTTTTAAAAAACAAGGTTAATTAATAATTTATAAGTTGATTTTTATTTTATTTTGCATATACTTAAAATTAACAAAACCCTTTCTAGATCATCATCCAGCAGATAGATATTAACACAAAGACTAAGGTATCTGTGTATTACCTACAATCACATGGTCCTACTTAGAGTCGCTTATTGGGTTTCATATTAACTTCTGGTTTGTTGTATGCATTTTGTATGTCAGGCTCTGTGTTTGGTGTTAGGGATTCAAGATACATAACTTAACACCTTGTTTTAAAAAAATAGTCATTCATTGGACAACAAATAAGCATGTTATGGTTGGAAACACGAAAGAACTGTTAGCTAAGTGTATGGGCACTTTCTTCAACCATGCCTTTCCCTGTATAGGTGAGAGGGTTTTGCTCAGGAGGCTGAGATAGAACAACAAGGACTTGTATGAAAACTCTATGGTAACATTCACACTTAAAATAAGAAAATAATAAATGAGTTAGAAAACTCATTAAGTCTTAAACATATTGTATTGATTCAACATTCAATACATGATGAGCACCTAATTTGTACCAAGTACTACTGTAGGTGCTGGGAATACAATAGACAAAAAGGATGAAAACAGGAGAGTAATCAGGAGGCTACTGCAAAGTGAACACAGGAAACCACGATCGGCCTGAACTAGGGTCGCAAGAGCAGAAAGGAAAGGAAGCATTCAGATCCTGAATAGAATTTGAAGGAGAGCTGACACGATTTGCTGATGTGCAACATGGGACAGAAAGAGACCAGCAGAGGAAAGAGAAGGAGAGGAATAGAGGAAAAAGTTCTAAGTTCTTTGGATCAAACAAATAGAAAGATGAATTCGCTCTTAACCAAGACAGAGATGACTGGGGAAGGAGTAAGCTTTGGGGAGAAAGATTACAAACTGAGTTCGAGCATGTTAGCTTTGAGATGCCTATCAGATACCCAGAAGGCGATGTCATGGACTAGAGCGTGGAATTCTGCAGAGACGTCTGGACTTAAGTTCAGAAAATTCTGAATTTCCTCTCAAATTCTTACTGAATAGACTTAGTGCTAATATACTTGCCTAAATCCAGAAGAGAAGAGGAAGTCGAATGGCATGGAAAATAAGAAATAAATTACTTGAAGCCAAATGACCAGATTCAGTAACTCGGTTTCAAATAATAAAATTTACCATCAAATCTTACTGCATTTAACTGAACATTAACCTTTACAGCATTAGAAACAGAACGCTTGATACTCTTCTGACAATACATTCCCTCTTTATCTTTATTTATGTAGAGAAGAAATTAAAGAAAAAGTAATTTTTAAGGAAAATTTACCTTTATAGAAGAAGCTTTAGATTAGCCAAAATGTAGAATTTCCATAATTTATTCAAATACCTCAACCACTAAATTTGAACTTAAGACTACTTAAGATAAGACACAGTTTCAAAATATTCCAACACAAAGCAGAGAAATATGACTGACTTGGAGATGCAGGAAAAGTTTTAAGAGAAATGACTGCATGTGAAATGGGATTTCACTGACTGGAAAGGTAAAGATATTAGAAAAGGGGGTAATGCTGTCTAAGTCAGATTTGACTATAGCCTACAATTCATGCTGGCAATCACAAACAGAGAGACTGTGCAACACCCTGGGACATACTGTTCTAGAGGGACAGACTTACAGACAGCTCCTCAGGCAATGGAAAGCTATCTATCATGGGGTCAGAATGAGATGTTCATATGTAAATTTTATTAAGTCTGTTACCAGTGTTAACTGCACAAGGGGAAAAGACACAAATTCATAGACACTGGATTAGTTCAAAAAAAGATGAAATAACATGGTAGCAATAGGAAAGAAGTACATTTTTAGATCTGTCTTGGTGGTTGAATTCATTCAACAGGCAAAGGAAACAAAGATCACAGGATCATATCTGAGGGAAATTTAGAGATGATTTTTTGTTCCACTTGTCTTTTTAATATCTGATCTTTACATAGGCAGATGTTCCCCAACATTCCCAGCCCCTGTATACACACCTTTTTCCTGTTTTTCCACCAAAACTGCTCTAAGTGCTGATGTGAAGGAATTTTGTGCTTGTAATCAAGAATTCAAATTAGCTTGCATTAAAATAGGGGGAGATTATCCAGTGTGCCTGATTTTATAACACAAGTACATTAAAAGAATAGAGTTTTATTTGGCTAGTTACTAAAAAGGACAGTATTCAAAGCAAAAGATAGATTCAATGTACAAAAATTTCTTCTGTGCTGGCTTTGAAGAAGTAGGGGCTCACATGATAAAGAATTCAGGACATCTCTAGAAGCTAAAAGCAGCCCTTGGCTAAGAGCCAGTCAGGAAATAGAGATCTCAGTTGTACCACTGTAAGAAACTGAATTCTGCTGCACCAGGAGAGTTTGGAAGAGGATCTGAGCTCCACATGAGAATACAGCTTACTGACACCTTGATTTAGCTTATGAGACCCTGAATAGAGAATCCAAGCCCAGCAATGCCCAGACTTTGGACCTACAGAACCATGCACTAATAAATGCCACTAAATTTGTGACATAATAATAGAAAAATAATGCAACTTCCCTCTACAGAAAGACCAATGTCTACTCATCTAGAGCAAAACTCAAAACAAAATCTTGAAATCGTTTAACATTTATTTCCAGATAACTCTATTAGTTTGCACAGCCTTCGATATTTTAAACCGATACATACCTCCCTAAAAATCCTAATTCTACACTGAAAACCCACTTTAATAGGCTTAATCCTATTTTTATCTCCACATCTTTCCAACACTTATGTCAAATATCTAGAACTTTTGGTTCTGCATTCATATCAATAAAAGATTGAACAATTACTTCAAAATATGTGTGTTTATTTATATATCCTATACACATAAAAATGTCAACATACTAGATTGTTTCTGAAGGTCTAGATTAATGCTTGGAATAAAACAGGCATTGAATAAATATTTTTTTGATTGTATGAATAAATGAATAAGAGGATATAACAGGGACTTGATTTAGGTAAGTGGTCAGGCTTTCCTGATGAATTATAATTTAGTCAGAAACTAACAGATAAGATGTAGTTTCCCAGAAGGAAAAACATCAGTATGTGTTAAGACTCTGAGGGAGGAGAGAGTTTGGCACATGGGAAACACTTACAGAAGACTGCTGGGTCCCCAGGAGATGGATAGAAACCTAGGAAGTTGGAGATGTAGGCCAGAATCTGATAATGTTGAGCCTTCTAGACTAAATTCAAGATTTTTAGTTTTATCCTAAATGCAGTGGGGATACTTGAGAAGTTTTAGATCGACTTATCATTTGCATTAAAACATAGACCCTGCTCTTTCCCCACAAGAGCCAGGGAGTAGGCTCTAGACATTTTCCTTTCTTTCTAGTCCATCACCACCATCCCTCCCACGTTTCAATTTCCTTTACCTAGGGTTTACTAACCAACTGGAGGTGGGAGAAAAAAATGGATGCATTAGCTATACAATGAACTGGAGAAGGCAGAGGAGGCCACGCTTTCCCCATTTCAGCAGGAGGGATGACTAGATTCCCATGGCTCCACGACCAAATTTTTTTCCCTCCAATGTTCAAATTTTAGGAAAGAAGACTTTAATTGCAAACTTTGTTACACATTAAACATTTTCAGTAGCCTATCAACTCCAAATAAGTACTGGGGAGAAGTTCTGCAGAGAAGAAAAGGTCTAAATAGGATAATACTTTAACTTGACAAAGAAACAAAGTGTGTGCAGGAGTTATTTTTAACCTGGCTAAAGAAGAGTAATAACAATTGCAGTTGCCATCCATGTGACAGGCACAGGGATCCATGTGACAGGCACAGGGATGGGCCTTGGACAGACCCCAGGGTCTGGCACATACGGGGGCTCAGCAAGTGCTGACTATAGGAATAAATTACAGTTCACTGAACAGTCCTTTGGTTTTCATGCGGTATGTGTTGTCCACATTTTTCAATCAAATGTAGTTAGAAAGATCAACCAGAAATAAATCTAATCTGAGACCAAATATGTAGTATAACTCATAGACAGTGTTTTTAAACAAGGCTACCTCAGAGGCACTCATAAATGACCAGCAGCAACCCTCATTTATACCCACTATCTTCCCTTCTGACGAACTGTGTGTTGAACTAGACTATTTCAAGGCAATTGCCCTATTGAATTACAGATACAAAAAGGATTACGCTCATTTTAGCATGGAGAATCAGATTTCCATTCTTTAAGAATGACTAAAAACCTCAAACTTTTTCTATCCACAGATGGTACTAATTTGAACACATCATTCCATGCTTCCTGGAGTAATCACGCAGCTTGCTTAGATTTTCTAAACATGACTGAACGGTGATGAAGCGATCAACATTCCCTGCCAAGGTATTCCGTAAATTACATTTTTGTTCATAAATTATTCTTATCAGTGAAATACTTTCATCATAGTTGAAATGGAAGTCTGTAGAACTATAGAAGTAAAATTTGTTACAGTTTTAAATGTATGTAAGTTTTTAGTGACTATTAGATTCTACTTAGAAGATGAAAATATGTTAAAATGTAATTATTCTTTAAACTTCTGAATATCAATTATAGCAGTTCCCAATCTCTCATGATAGGATTCCAATGGTAATTTGTACTGACCTCTCACTGAATTGGTTTAGTATACTCATATGGAAGACCAAGTTTATTTCATTCCTTATTTATGACTATATATTTTTATCTTCAAGCACAGATTAATCTTTTTTAAGCAAAACAGATGTCTGAAAATTTATATTTATAAATCATATTTATAAAACTTACAAAAGTATCAGCATCATCTTTCCTAGTTAATTAAGAATATTGTCTCCGCTAATTTTAAATAATCTATATTCTTTTTAGAAACACAAGGTACAAACATATGATCTGAGCATACACAAATAAAAGTAGTTTACTAACACTAACATAGTATGTATCAATGTAAAAATAGAGATTCCTGCAAAGTTGAGTGCAAAGAAAATGTTAACGTACCAGATATAAATTTTGCACCTACTTGAATTTAACAATAGCGTTTATTGGACATTCACACTGAATGATGTGGGCAAGTTGTAAGTTTTAGAGTATAAGCTCTCTTCATACATAGATGAAAAGACATTTAGCTAATAGAGACCACCACAAATAGGTGGTGCCAAATGGAGAGGCTCAAGGAAAGGAGAAGATCTGGGAACTGTAATTCAAAGAGACAACTGAAGATTAGTAGAGATGTGGAAGAAAAGACGTTTAAGTAGATTGAGTAGGCAGAGAGATAACATAAGTGGAAACAAAATGGTTCTCAAGGGGTGGGAAGTATGCTAAACTGGAGAAAAGAGAGTGTGAGGAAATAACAAGAAAAAAAGGAAGGCCATCAAATATGGTGTTATTGAAAAGCACTGATAAGTTTAGATGACAGCAGTAGGCAATGGAGAACAACCAACAGAGATTAACTGGTAAAGGGTGAACTTAAAGAAAGCCTGAGCCGCCATATGGCTAGTTATTAGGAAAAGGTAAATTTGATAGGAACTAATTAGACATGTTTATTACAATGCAGATTACAGTGATAACACAGAATAATTAAGAAAAGAGTTGAAAGGAAAGGAAAAAGGATATTGGTAGAATGTGATGATTTATTGGGCACAGAGGAAATAGGATTAAAACAAAATGGAATGAACCCTGTAATTAGGTTAATAGATAAAATGTATACTGTACACTTCCTAGAGGTAGGCTATGATTTGGCTCTGTGTTATAGCAAATAATACAAAAGAAAAAAAAGATTATAAATGACCATAAATAAAGACAAATTAAATGAACAAGAAAAATGCAATCATCTCTGGTAATGAGATCTAAGTTATATTTCTCCCCCAAAATCACATAAACAGGATAACACGTATTTAATGTCCTCAACAGCATTTTTTCACTGTAACTATTAAATATGCTTTCTTATAATATCTCAATATGAGAGGGTAGAATAATTATCAAAAATGTTTTTGTAAAACTATTTCCTCAGAGACTGTAATTTAATCAGTCAGATATACTTCTCTCTGGCAGTCTGGCTTATTCAGAGATAGATTTTGGAATAGCTGGGGCAGAATTTATCAGAAACTGCTACACAAATATGACTTCATGTGACACTACAAAGCTGAGAATATGGATTGACACACTCTTATTAGTGTGACAAATTAAATCATCTAAAAACATTCCATTTGCATGAAAGACAATTGAGAAAGTATCCATATGCAGGACTAAGATATCTTAAAAATTCTTGAAGTGTCTGTCCCAGTGCATGTACAGATGGGCAGTCGGGGACCCAAAACTCTATGGACCACAGCTAGCTACCACAATATTAGTTTTTAAACCAAGTATTACTGAACACATAACTTATTTATAAAAATATCTTAATAAAATTTCCAGGAAAAAAAATGGTTTTATTTTTAGAAACTACAAGGAAAACACAGGTTATATATGTTCTACTTGGAGGCAAAATGAGCTGATATGTTTTATAAGAGTCATTAGTTTGGCACCTCTATATAGTGAGGCATCTCATGAGAATCTATCAAAAATGACAACTTTGATTTGCAATAGTTAATACGAAGCAATTCTTAGGAGAGTAATCATAAAGCAGAGTTCATTGTCTATTAGGAACACTCTAATACCCAGAGACTAAACTGAACCATTGACATTGATGAAGAAATGAGAAACATACTGGTTTGTGGGGATTTGCTTGAGGGTGGTATGAACAAATGAAATGTTAGTTTCATATTTTGTTAGTGCAGATAAATAGAGATGTCTTTGGAGGACAATCTTAGGTTAACGTAATATGTCAGGAAAAAACAATTTGGAATAAATATGTATCCATAAGCTTTGAAATCATGAGAGTGAATGAACATTTAAGGGATGTATTTATAATATCAGAAAAGCAGATAATAAAGAATTGAGGCTCTGTTAAGTCAATAGTTGGGCAATGAAGTAACATAGGAAAAAGATCATAAAAACTCAAGTAAGCCAGAAAATGTCTGGCACATATGATACTTAAATATTTAATAAATGGGAGAATAAATGAATATATTAATGGATGGATTCATGGATATGCACAAAGTGTCACCGATGCTGTCATCAATGTTGATTGATGAATGAGTGTCACCAATGCTGACTGTAATCAAATGCTCCTTGAAACCATTCCTATTTTCTAAGAACTGTGGCTGTGCAGAAAACCTTGATAGATTAAAATATACAAAGGAGTCCTAATCTAAACATTGGGTAATGCTTTATAAGAGAGAAAGAAAAGTTTGGATTTTTCAGGGATTCTGTGAGAAAGAAAGAAAATGTGAAACGAGAGATGGAAGGAGGAAAAATCAATAGAGGAGGAAAGATCAAAGGACAGAGTGAGATCAGAGACTGCGAAATAAAGTACCCAACAGAAGAGTCCCTAATTGCCAAAATATTTTTCAGAACAAAAATATGTACTGTTTAATGTCATGTACATGCATCTTTTATGTATTTATCATAAAATGTTCAGTTAGGCTATTGTACAAAAAAGGCGCTTAGTGTGACTTAGAATTGTCAAAATCATGCAAAAAACTAATATTGCAGAGGCAGCCAAAAATTTATATCAAAATATTCCAGTGCTGAAACATGTTTGCGAGATCTGTTTTGATGATGCCAGAATAGCTTGTATCAGACTAGGGCCTCCTGCAACTGTGAACTCTAGGGAAAACAAAAAATAGTTTTTCTCTTGAGGTAACAGATAACGGAATGTGAAACTGCCAGAATAGTTGAAAAGGGGGGAGCCACAAAAGTGGGGTTTGAACTTCCCTGAAGTCCTTGGTTCATCTCTTGGTTTTACACATATGAAGAACATGCCAAACAACATGGGGGGCAGCAGATGCAAGACTGAGTAGACATTGTGTTGCTACCTGATGCAGGGGAGACAGAGTTTGGGGTTTGAAGCTAACCAAAGTAAGGGATTGGAAAGCAGTTCAGGCCCCATATTAAAATTCCAAAAGAGCTATACATTCACTTTACTCTATGTGCCAGGATTAAAGAATTTCCTGTGTACATAAGGGTGAAATCAAAACTACACATTCCTAAATTACCATCCAGTATTTTAATGGCCTGTTAGAATACAATCCAACACTATTCAGAAGACAACAAAATCCAGAGTTTCTGCAAATCATCACCAACAATACCCAACATAAGTGTAAAAATAACTAGGCAGGCAGGAAAATTACTAGTGACAGGAAAATGTCTCCTATTTAAGAGGGAAAAAGTGTTTAATAGAAAAAGATTACAGGATAACTCGGGTGTGAAAATTAGCAGAAAATGAATTCAAAGAAGCTATTAAAATATTTATTTGACTTAATAGAAAATATGGTCATAATTAGAAAACAAATCGGAAATTTCTGAAGAGCAGTGGAAATAATGAAATAGAACTAAATGCAAATTCTAGAATTTAAATGTACAGTATCTGAAATGAAAATTCATTGGATTCCTTTAACACCAGATTAAAGATGACAGAATACACTCAATAAACATATCAATAGAACTTCATCCTGAAAAATAAAAAGAAAAGGTGAAACAATTTAATAAAGCCTCAGTCACTTAAAGGATCATATCAAGAGGTACATAATTTGAGCCCCAGAAGAATCAGATAGAAGAGAGCAGAAAAATATTTGAAAAGGTAATAGCCAAAATTTTCTCAAATTTTGAAAATATATGAACTTACCAACAAAGAGCTAAATGAACCCACAGCAAAACAAATGCAACAAAAATCACATTAACCATATCATTGTCAAACTGATTAAAAGACAAAGGAGAAAATTTCTCAAAAAGTGCCAGAATAAATGAACATACTTCATACACAAGAGCCAATGATGTAATGATGGCAGCTGACATCTCAGCAGAAACATTGAGCACTGAAGACAAAGGAACAACTTCTTTAAAGTGAAAAATATTGGGTGGGTGGGAACATATCAAATCCTATATCCAGAGAAAAAATTCCTTCAAAAGCAAAGAGAATGAATCTATTTTTCAAACAAGTAAAATCTGAGAGAATTTGAAATTAGCATATCTGCACTAGATATGCTAGAAGAAATTCTAAAGGAAGATCTTTATCTAGGGAAATGACACTAGATGCGACTCATAACTACCAGAATAAATAAAGAATACCAAAAATCTTAGTTATATAGGAAAGATATGTGGTCCTTCCTGAATTTATTTAAATGTCTACTGGCTCAGTTAGTAATAATAATATGATAAATTGTAGGGTTTACATGTACACAGATATAAATTACTTAAAATTTATGGATTTCAAGTGTATAGCAATCAGAACAAAATATGGCAAAATACATGGAATCGTACTTTTGCAAAGTTCATATATTTTATGTGGAGTACAATACTAATTTAGGCAGGTATAATAAACTAAGGAATTATGTTGTAATCCCTTGAGCAACCACTAAAAATAATAAGATAAAGAATAAAAGAAAAAGAATATAAAGCTAAAACTATTCAATTAACTCCAAGGAAGGCAAGAAAGAATAGAGGAACTAAAAAAGAGGTAGGACAAATAAAAAACAAATAGCAAACAGTAGCACTAAACTCAAATTAATAATGACTTTAAATATAAATAGATTAAATGCTCCATTTAAAAGGCAGAGATTGTCAGATAACAATGAAAGCCCCAATTATATGCTGTGCATGAGACATGCTTTGCTGACAAGTAGACACAGTTCAAATATAATGCAAATAATCCAAAAGTAAGGTGGAAAAGAGATACACAACACAAACAAACAGTGAACTACAAGGTGTGTGTCTATATTAATAGCAGATGAAAAACCTTTAAGACAAGAAGTGTTCCCAAAGATTAAGAGATGGTTTATAATGGTTCAGTTAGGAAGTGTAACAATCACAGATACATATGTGTTTAATAACAAAACATCGAAGTATACATGAATTAAATATTGACAGAACTGAAAGAACTAGACAAATCCACAGCCATAGTTGGATATTTTAACATTCCCTTCTCAATCATTGATGAATAATTTAGTGAATAATTTGACAAAGCTACCAAGACAATTCAAGAAGGAAAAAGAAAGCCTTTAAACAAATAGTTCTGTTAAAATTGAATACATGTATAGAAAATGAACTTTAAATCATACCTCATACTACACACATACACAAAATCTGAGATGAATCAACACAAATGTAAAAGCTAAACCTATAAAATTTCCAGAATAAAACACAGAATAGTATCTTCATGATCTTGAAGTACACAATATTTCTTAGGACACAAAATACACTAATGTGAAATCAAAAATTGCTAATTTGGATTTCATCAAAATTAAAATTACCTGCTTATCCAAATATACCATTAAGGAAAAAGAAAGTCAAGCCATTGACTAAGAGATAATGTTATATATATATATATAGTAAAAGACGTATAAAAAATGCATAAAGAATTCCTATAACTTAATACTAAAAAGAAAAACAACTCAATGGAAAATGGGCTAAAGACTTAAACAAAACTTCTCAAAAGAAGATAGAACATCCTCTCTTTGCACATTCTAATATGCTTGAACTTCTATTTCTGTAGTTTAATTAAATAACATGTCTGCCCAAAACAAAGGTTAAAAATCTGTTATCATTATACTGAATGCAATAATATTGAATACAACTCATATATTACATTTATTTGGAAATTTAAAATAGTAAACACTAATATTTTCTAGATAATATTTAATAAATCTAGAAGTTAATATGAATAATCAGATAAAGTAAACGTCACTGCTAATTCTTCTGTCTACAAAATCGCTATATAAATAACAAATGCACATCCTAATCTGTGACCAATCATGTCCCTTCTTTGAAAGCCTATCACTGATTATATATGAGTGGTCAATAACTATGTTAGAGGATTTAACATTTTTCATCATCACTGAAATGAAAATTAAGTTTACAATAAAATAGAAATTCTTTTACACCAAATAGAATGTCTAAAGTTAAAACAGCTGATAACATCAAATTCTGTGGATACTGAGATATAATTAGAACTCTCATACGTGGCTGTTGGGTGTATATCTTAAAAAGTACAACCACATTAGAAAACTGTCTCTTTCTTGACTATGACCCAGCATTTCTACAAAAAAAAAAAAAGACATACAAAAACATCTCTTGCAGTTTCATTCAGAATACTTAGTTTGGAGGAATTCACAAGTCCATCATAGGAAACAGACTCACAAATAATGGCATATTCATATGAAGGAAAATGACTCAACAATAAAAAATAGCAAATTACTGAAACCCTCAGCAGAATGAGTTTTACCATTATGTTGAAAGATATAGACCAGACATAAAAGCACATAAGGTCAAGAACAACTGAAAGTAATTTATGTTGATTGAAATAGACAATGGTTGCCTTGGACCATGGGAGTCCAAGGGGACTTTCTGAGACGGAAGTATTCTGTACGTTTTTAAGTGGTGGTTACATGAGTGTATGCATCTGTGAAAACTCACTGAATTATACACTTAAATTATGTGGATTTCACTGTATATAAAATAATTTCCCATAAATGAAAACATAAAAAGAAAACCTAAAAACACAAAAAGAGAAAGCTTTCACATAAAAATGTAGCAATAATATTGAATAAAAATCATATATTACATTTATATAGAAATTTAAAATATTAAACACTAATATTTTCTAGCTAATATTTAATAAAACGAAGTTAATAGAAAAAATAATCATGACCTTTATTGTATTTCTCATATTTCCACATTTAAAAAGTCTTACAAATTAGTCCAAGAATGTCATCAACTAATTTCAGTTACCTTTCAATAACTGTTTAATCTCTAGGTGTAGTTCCTAATAGTACTTCTGAGGATAGAGTTCTATCCAGCTTTAGGAAGCATGTCTTATACAGTTAACTGTAGTAACATCCTAAATGCAAAGTTGTACATTTTAATTCTAAACTTCAAAAAAATTAGATCTTTCATGCACAACAAATATTAATGTACTTGTGTTCAAGAAAATACGAATGGCATCTCAGTTTTAAAAAAATCCTGTGTAAAGTAGGCTAATTCAATTAGTAATAGAAAATTGGGCTACTGATTTTTAATATTATTAATATTTTAGTAAGTATATATTTTATTATTGTGATACATATGGAATAACATTTATCTAACATTGCAAATTGTTTTTTGATATATTTATTGAAGTATAGTTGATATACAATATTATATTGGTTTCAAGTCAACAATGTAGTGATTCAACAGTTATGTACATTATTAAATGCTCCCTCTAACTAGTGTAGTTACTGTCAACATAGAAAGATGTTACAGAACTACTGACTATACTCTCTGTGCTGTACTTTCATCCCTGTGACTAATTTATATTATGATTGAGATTTTGTGCCTCTTTATCCTATCAACCTATTACACCCACTAACCTCAACCCCTCACCCATGGTAAACATCAGTCACTTCTCAGTGCCTGTAAGTCCATTAATATTTTGTTCATTTTGTTTTGTTTTTAGATTCACATCTAAGTGAAATCATTTAGTATTTGTATTTCTCCACCTAGCTTATTCATTAGCATAATACCCCCTAGGTCCATCCATATTGTGGTGAATGGCAGGAGTTCTTTCTTTTTCGCAGCTGAATAATATTGCATTATGTATATGTACCACTTTTTCTTTATCCATTCATCTACTAACACACACTTTGGTTGCTTCTATATCTTGGCTGTTGTAAATAATGCATCAATAAGCACACTTTATTGTTTTTAAAGCAATAATTCTTCAATAAGGTATACAGACACAGAATCAGTGGGTGATTTATTCAAGGTTGCAGTGAATAACAGGTGGTAACAATCCAAATTACAACAATAACATTAATATACTAAGAGTTTATAATTTTTGTATGCCATAAAACTTGTAATACTTGAAATTCACTAAATTATGGTTAACAATAATTTGTACAACCTTCTAGTTGTTCAAAGCCCTTTAAAAGTATTCGTATTGCATTGGTTTTAAATTGAGTCTAAATTTAATATTATAATGGAATTTTGCTATCAGTAAAACTCATTTATTCTACAGTTCAGTTTTTACACCATTAGTAAGTATTTTTCCCTGAAGCTTCTAATCTCATAGGAACACTAGGCACATTCCCAGAGCTTTCAAGTAATGTGGTTACCAAAAAAAAAGAAGAGGGCTTTGGCATGCACACACACATGCTTAATTTACTTAAAAAGGGAAGTAAAAGAGAATAAGAAAAAAAATGGGGCAAAATGGGAGAGGAGGTTGATATGTAAAGGCTGTTATGAAAAGTATCAGCTACAGCTGCATAGGACAAGAATGGAAAATAGGGTAATAAGATATGCTCCAGTTCCTAAATAAGTCAATAAAAATGCTGCTTTGAGAACAGCTGGCTTTAGCTGGAGCTGGGATGAAGGAAAGTGGGTGCCTGGAGTCCACTGGATGAAAGGTAGTAGAGCATCGATGGAGTCAAGGAGAATTATGCAGAGTAACTCAAATTCATTTTTTACAAAAGGAATTACATTTAAAAGAACTTTAAAATTTATAATTTATAATTTGATACCTAAGATAATTTCATGATAGCAAACATTACACCTTTGAAACTGATCTAGGAAAAAACAAGTGATATGAGTCTAGAAACTTAAAAAATTTCCCTGAATGGCTTCAGTATATTACAGATCTTATTGTACTAGTGATAGTATTTTCAGAAATACAGGTTAAGCACACATTTGATCATAGGAATTTAGTTTTCCTGAATTTTAAATCCATATTTGGGCAAAAGTATGTCTATATTTAAATCATAACTGTATCTGAACAAATTAATGAGAAAATTCATATAATGGGCCTACTTCATAATGATTCTATTTAGATACTGTGAAACAATGGGAAAAACTATTCTAATTTCAATGATCAGAAATGATTTGTTGAATTTCTAAGGTAAAGGAGGTGTCACAATACCGTAGAAAGATTTTTGTGTAAGAGTTCTGCTAATAGTATCATTTAACTTAATAGACACTTAACTCTGTGCTTCATTTCCCATGTTTGCAAAATGAAATGACTGAATAAGTTTATCTCTGAGATCCAATGGAGATTTAAAATTATATGATTCTAAGTTTTAAGAGCACAAGAAAAAAATGTCTGTTTCATACAGTCTTCTCAGTAATCCCTAGCACAGGACTTCATATGTATTAAATAACTTAACCTAAAATAAACGGATAAAAAGGGTATCATGCATGATATTAAAAATGGTGTCCAGTATTTTCACCATAAACATCTTCACCACAAGCATTTTTGCACATAACTAATTGTCCCTAAGGCAATTTTGTGGTGAAAGATAAAAATCACAAAAAATAAAAAAGGGACATTCATGAAAAAAGAAATAATGAAACATGAAAACGAATACTCAAATTGAAATACTGTGAAATACTAAATACTTGAATACATTCAAAACGTATTGTATAGATTCATGGTAATACTCATGGTAATCAAGTACAGTAATAGATTGTGCGTAAGCACCTGTCTTCAAAGCCTTTCATTCATAGCATACATTTTTTGCTTGTTGATTTGTCTCCTCCTTTGCATCACAGTTTTCTTTTTTCACTAAAATTTGCCCCTTTATCAAGAAAGGTATCAGTTTCCAAATACTGGGATACATATTTGTGACTGAGATTTTTTCTTTTTAACACTTTGAAATCTAGATTTTAAAACCTATCAACCAACAGGTAATTAGACCATTTGCTTGTTATTAGTCATGATCCAGCCTCGGTCCCTCTCGCCTTCTTTGTAGGTTGGGTCTTTTTTTTTTTTAGATATCATTAACATGTAATATTATATTAACTTATGGTATACAACATAATGATTTGATATTTGCATATATTGTGAATGATCACAATAAGTCTGGTTAACATCCACCACCACACAAAGTTACAACTTTTTTTCTTGTAATGACAATTTTAAAGATCTACTCTCAGCAACTTTCAAGCACACAATTCTATATGATCACTATAGTCACTGTGCTATACATTACATCTGAGTTTTGTATTGCATTGTGAAAGCCTTCTTTCTGCACTGTTGTTTGTTCTTGGTATATTGTCACATGTCCACTGATAGAGTTCCAAAGTACTATGGGAAATGGGAAATATATATGATATATATATGATATATATAATATACATAATTATAATAGACACATATTACAATATAATAGATATAATAAAAATTAAATATAATAAATACCAAATTTCAGATAGTAAATTAAATATGCAATATATATTAATATGTATTTTATATATATATATATATATATATGATGCTTACAGCAAAATTACCTAGAACCATTAAACATACCCCCATGAATGGCCTTCTGCTTTGAAGAAGACGTAGGTCTATTTTCCCTATTTATCCCACTAAGTACAACAAAAATCAAGGATGTTAAATATAAAATAAATGCAATACTCAAAGGTGGAGAGAAGTCGGAGTAATAACAAGGAACAACACAGTGGTGAGTTCCCTGGGTTTTCTTTCTGCCTTATATAGCCCAGATGCCCACCACTGGGAAATGCCAACCAGCTCAGACCAAAAATGCCCTAGTGGAATCCTGCTCTCTCTAGGCAAAAGCTTTATATTATGAAGCGAATATTATCCTGACACCAACATGAGACAAAATCAGTGGAAAAACCCCAAACTCACAGAACTACAGACACATGTCCCTCATGAATATAGATGCAAGATTCCTTACTAAAATATTGGCAAATAGAAATCAGAAATACATAAGAAGCACACCATGATCAAGTGGGGTTGATTCCAGAGACCAAAGGCTTGTGTTCACTATTAGAAAAACCAGTTAATGTAATCTGCTATATTATCAAGCTAAAGAAGAAATTTATATGAACATATCAATCAATACCCCAAAAAAGCATTTATATAAACATACATGAAATGGCAAAAGTATAAAAATGGGACAATAAATTACTGATTGTCAGAAGGTTAAGATGAAGGAAGGTGCGAGGAGGGTGGTGGGCAGGAATTGGATGTGGTCATAGAAAGGCAACACCAGGGATTATTCTCATGGAGATATTCTCTGTCTTGATTGCATAGATATAAATATGGTGGTTGTGATACTGTATTATAGTTTTACAAGATGTTCACATCTTGGGGGAAACTGGATAAAGGAAATACAGTATTTCTCTGTATTATTTCTTAGAACTGCACATCAATTACAACTCTCTGTAAGTAAGACGTTTAAAAAGAAAACATACTCAAGAAGACCTGCCCTTCTTAATTTACCACATGACTGTCTAATGGTTTTGTGGCTGAATGTTTCTACTTACGGTGCCCAACTCTGCGTACTGTTTACTGCATGTCTATCACTCTTCTGGTCTTGCATATTGATCGGCTGATTCATCATTCATTCACTCATCTCTCATAACATATTTACTGAATAGCACTGCAAGCTAGACACATTTCAGGCCCTAGAGGTGAACTACACAAGGAAAAATCCCTAACCTCATGGAGCATGCCTTGTAGTAAGGACAGATCCATAGACAATCACACATGCAATAGAGAAAAGTAAAGTAGAAAAGGGCGATAGAAAATTCTAGCTGGGAGGAGCTTCAATCATAAGTCAGATCCTTTTTGAAGAGGTGGCATTTGAAGATAAATTTCAAAAGATGAAAGAGGAGACATATTCATAATGAAAAAAGAGAACGCTAAGTTGAAAAAGGACCTTATGAGCCAAGGAAATGACTATGGACTTTATTCTTTGTGACCTGGCAGGCTCAGTAAATATGTAATGAACAAAGTTGTCTCCATTTAAAGAGATGGCTGCAGTGTTTTAGGAGAATGGTCAAAACAAATCATTATTCTTAGAGTTGCTTATGTTGTTTCCTACTCTAAATTTATCAGAGTTCCCAATTTTTCGTGATGTTATAGCCAAACTTCTGCTACAGTTATGCTAAATGAAGAGCACAGTCAGGTCTTCCTTAGTTATTTAATCTCCCTCCTACATGCTTTTGAATACACTGGGCAGTCTGCCATCTCAGTCTGACATCAGTGGCACATTCCTGTATTCCACAGTAGGTTTTTCCTTGCTGTATCATGGAATTCCTACTTAGGCCCCTCTATCTTTAATCTCACTATTTTCAGGGATAGTGATGGTGCCTTACCATGAGCACTTTAGCATATTCATAATCTTCAGCTGTCCCTGCCCCCAACCAACCTAAGACAGCTCATATAAAAAGAAGAATGTTCTTTGTGATGGACAATTGACATTTTCTCGTAGCATATTGAGGACAACAAAAAAGATTTTGAAAACTTGGCCACTCATTAATCACTCATTAATCTGTATTACAAATTCTAAGTAAACATTAGTATACCTGCCTATGAAATTCCAGGTTTAAGACCACATCATCATATCCAATTGTCCAAGTTTGTCCTATAAAGCAATTCTGCAGGTACCAGTGAGCGACATCCAATTCTTATCCCACCTCTTTATACAGCCTGCAATAAAATCTATTTCGCCTGAATTCCTCATTGATTCAATCTTCAATCCACACAATTGACCAACAGACTTACATAAATTTGTATTTAATTGCTCTGTATTTATTGGTTATGTCTTTACAATAATGGTGGAATTATTTGGACGTGAAGAACAAAAATCACTAGTGCCATTCAGGATTCAAACTTGGGTCTTGAACCCCAAACACAGAGCCTCCAATAGTAAGCATTAAGTAAGTATATACTGGTCAAATGTCCACCATATTACACATGTAAAACATTCCTCATCTTATATTCACTCATAAGAAAAGTATTATACTTAATACGTAAGTCTGTATGAAAGATATTTTGTAAAACACATGAATTTCAATTAGAGTAGCAATTTCTCTCTGATTTGTGACAGGCAACTATAATAGCTTTTATGCTGTCAGCACTTACTGACTGGTAAGTAGAATGTGCCAATTCACTTGCTTAAGAACAAATAAGATCACGCAATTTTCTTGCATGTTTGACTTTTCTCTCAACTGAAGAGGTGGGTAAGAGAGCAATGTTAGTGGGATGCAGACAAAGGCAACAGTGAACTTTGGAATTAGTGTATTAATCTGCAACCCTGAGAAACACTTTTACCACCCCTGTCAGCCTATTTAATGGTACTTAAGAGTGATATGAATTCTTATAAGTGACAAATATTTTATTTGTTTTAAAGCTGGTAAATGGAGATCAGTTTGTTCAGTAATCTCTGCACTGTTCAGAGAGGTCCACAAAGTGGACCAAAGTGCCTAAGAAAAACATTTCTTATATAGCTCTGAGGGGAATGGTGGTCAAGGCTTTTCAGGAGAGTATGAGAGTATACATAATATTCTAGTGCACAGGACAGGGATATTTGAAAGAACCAAAGAGTGGGGAGAAAACCAGGGGAACTGAATACATTCTCTCAGAATCATACTGTACTGTCCGTTAATATATTTGCAAGCTCCATGGATTTCCAGTGGATCCTTGGAAGTACCTGATACCTCCTCTTATTGGACAAAAAGCTAATAAATCACTGCTGAAAAGAACATTCCTACAAACCACAAACTGCACATTTCACTTCCCCTCAATTAAGTTTTAG
Organism: Manis pentadactyla; assembly: GCF_030020395.1. NCBI lineage: Eukaryota > Metazoa > Chordata > Mammalia > Pholidota > Manidae > Manis > Manis pentadactyla. The sequence continues at coordinate 113,165,431 of NC_080028.1, read as the reverse complement.
GAATTCCAGGGATGTACTTTTTTCTCTTTTGATTCTAAATTACTAAACTTGGAAGAGCTTTGAATAAATCCACACTAAAATTACCTCCCCGAGAAAGAACAAGTTTTTAAAAATCAACATTAAATCACATTTACTAAGAGTTGAAAATAACACGAATAAGGGCATGCATTTGAACTAATTTGTGGTTTGTAGGAATGTTCTTTTCAGCAAGTTACATCTTGCATGTACATGGACTGGTCATAATATTGCATTGGTTCATATGTTATATTTTGACACAAGAGGCTGTTAAAAGTACCAAGTTTGGAGGCCTTCATCTATATTTGCCCTTGTCCAACATGTTTGACTGTGACAAAGGAATCAGCTCAGACACTAAACACTAATCCCCTCATAAATTCAATCATCAGGATGCATGCTTAACTGTGCCCAGATATGACCAAGTTTACACTGAGAAAAATACCCAACAATCCCTGGAAGGAATGTTAAGGTGAAACACTAGGCAGTGAGAGCGTGAGCCAAATTTGATTTTACTTTATGTCAAAAATAAGTACAGAGTCAGTGACTCAAAGCTGACTATACACCGTGACTAATCATAGACCACCATAAATTAGAAGTTTGTAGCAGCTATAAAACTGTTTCCATTCTGAACAATGAATCTCTAGTTCTTACCAATGTCTCATCAACAAACAATTCCTGTGAACCAAGATAAAAGCAAATAATTTGCCTAATGAAAATTGTAATCATAAATGCAACTACATACTAAATCTGAAACTTAATTTTAAAGATAAAAAATTATTTAAATATTTTTGAAGCAGCAGTTAACACTCATGTTTCATATGAGTTACTTTCTATAATTAAAAAAATTTGTACATTTGCCTGGGAGAAAATGTATATAATTTTGCCCTAATGGAAATGTGGAAAAAATATACTAGGGTAGAGTAAATACCCTTGTGTCAAATTATGAATTTCTTGAGAAAAAATTTATTTCTTTCTTCTATAAACATTTGGGAGACTAGAATGCCCAGGCTGTCTGCTAGGAATTGTAATTAAAATAAAGACAGATAAGACATGGTCCCCACAAGCAAAGAGGTTATAGTGGAATAGAATGCTATTCAAATTTCAGCACTGTATTACCCACATTATCTTGGTTAAATGAAGATTTGTGAGTCTTAATTTCCACCTTTTTATTCTACAGGTCTGAAGTAGGGCCTTAGAGATGTATATGCTGAGGCAGGGAGTCAGAAGCCTAAACCTTGAGAATCTATCTATAGTATTAAGCACAATGTGCCTAATATTTACCTGATTCATTGATTCAGAATTCTTTCCACCCCCACCATATAGTATTTTACCCCTGAGTTAAGATCCAGTCCAAATCCCTAATTAAAGGATTTTTTACAAAGACCCGCACCTTAAGTTCCTCAAGTGCATATTTGTACTTTGAGTATGTTTCTCAGTTCTACTAACAGAGCCTCTGCTGCTTTCCTGTGACTGAGCAGTCAGTCACCCTGAGCCCCACTGGGTTCAGTGATCCGGGGGTCCTCTGCCTTGTTTGCAGAGCCCTGAACCTGTCTTTTACCTTAGAATTATTGTCCTGTCTTTTTTTCCCCAGTTCTCTAAAACAACTCCTGTCCAAAGATCATAACCATTTTACCTGGTGCTAGACCACCTGCCGGGATTTGAACATATTTCCTTCTTGCAGACTGCAGAGCAGTAATCTGTGGGCCACCCACTGGGGAAACACCTGTCACCCCTTTCTGGACTTCTCTGACCCTGTTTGCTTCACTGCTACATATTGCCTGCCATTAAAGTTCCAGGGTAATCTACTCCAGGATTTACCCAAATTTACAGAGCAATCAGTAAGAGATGCTTAAAAGTACGGATTCTCAGGCTTCACCTCTTGAGGCTCTGATTCAGTGAGTCTGAGGTGAAGTTCGAGAATCTGTAGCTTATAAGCTTGGTCTTGAAAAAACATATTTAAGCTGGGCTTTTAAGAATGAATGCAATCTTATGTGACAGAAGTGGAGAAGAACAATATAGTTACAGGAAGCAAAGAAATCTGATGGTGGAAAAGTGTTGGGAATGTTTAAAGAAGAGAATGTAATCAGTTATTGAAATGTTTTTTTGAACTGAATATATGAAATCTAATGTACTAAATAAATGAAGTTTGGCCAGAGACATCAACTATATAAAGAGATGACATGGAGGGACATAAGAATGAAAAGCTAGACAGAAGCCAGATTCTAACTGGTGAAGACTTCTGGGATATATTTTGTACACCACAAGTAAAACATCTGGGCCATTCAGGGCCATCTCCTTCACCATGTGTCTTTCATTACCACCTCTGTGCTTCAGGTATCCAAACATGCATATCTAATTCTTACCTGTCAGATAATAAACTTGAACCACCAATACACAAATGCTCTAAATTGTGTGTTAGAGCCAATCCAAAGTGAGTGGGTGGAAAGATAAGGCTGATGGGCAGGCTAGACAAGTGTAGGTGATGAGGCTACTCAGGGTATGACTACAGGAAGCAACAAAAGTCTGATATAAAATGGGACAGTCAAGTTGGAGAAGAAGGGGCAAACTGCAGAGCCATGTAGAGACTCAACTGATAGATCTGATTATAGAGGAGAGACAGGAGAAAGAATCACATAAAAACATGAGGCTTGGAGCCCAATGGAATATAAAGAACAGGCATAGAAACGTGAGGAAGAAAATGAGAATTCATATAGCGTAAATTCCATCTTGAATGTGCTTATGGTTGACATACCAACCAGGTCCTCAGTTGAAATTTTCTAACAATTTGTATGTACGTGTATGTGTGTGTGTGCAAGAGAGAGAAGAGGATAAAAATGCAAGAGGAAGTACATTTCATTGATGGGGTAATGTTCTGGAGGAAAAGTGAAATTGAAACAAAAAAGAGCAGACAGGATCGTGAAGAGGAGAAGGCAATGACATCCCTGAGAGAGGATATCTGGAGAGCATAAACAAATAGGTGAATTTTGAAGGTGGAGAAATCAGTATCTTTGATGGTATTAGTAAAATGAATGATATTTTAAAATATGGATCATATTGGGGATAAACTGAGCCACATTCAGAACAAGAGCAGAATTGTCCTTTGAAAAACTGATAGTGTAAATAAGGGATATACAGACTATTGTGGAGCAGTTGGGAAATCAGAGAAGGTTGGTTTATTGCTGGAAAAAGTAGAATTATTTCTATTTTTTGTAGCACGATTCATCAGCCAGTATCTGGTGAAAATAAACGGTGGGATTCTCTCAGAGTTGGGAATCTCCTGGAAGATGAGTCACAATGACATGGTTTGAGATGTGAAGAGCAAGAGACAGGTGTCGCTCAAATGCCTCCATTCTGGCTAAGTCAGGAGAGCCCTGAAGTCTGAAGGAGCATTGCACTGGATGGGTGAGCAGGAAAGGATGTTGAACAGGAGGTTGAAATCAGGGAGAAGATGTGCTGTGTCTTGAAGTTCTGTGTTTTATAGGCTTAAGGATAGAAAAGTGGAGAAAAATTGGGTGATGCTGATTTCGAAAGAAGAGAAGGGCTAGAAGATGTTTCCAAGATAAATGATCTGGATGTGCCAGAAGCAAACAATTATGCTCATCCCCACCAACCAATTAGGGAGGACTTCCGAGGAAGTGATGTTATCAGGAAGAAATCAAGTGTTCATTTATATGAGCAGGCACAATACTGGAGAAGGTAGAAGGATGGAGATCATGATAAAGCATGGACCATTGTTAGGAAGAGCAAGAGTTTTCTTCTTTGCAGTCTAGAGTTTAGTGACCTGGATATTTTTATCCAAATAATATGCAAGACAAATGCTGGTCTATAGGAAGGAAGTGGATGCATGGCTCATAGAGTTTTGGGTCCCCAGCTGTCCATAAACACCTTTATTGGGACAGACACTTTCAACCTCACAATGTTGTGCAGAGGGCCAATGGACTGCACAGCTGGTACTCAGGGGATTAAAAAAGCATGTGGTGTATTTTTCAGTATTTCTTTCATACCTTTCAATAAATGTGCTATAGCGATTACAAAGGGTATTGACAAATGTATGACACAATCCACAAGTAGTTACCTGTTTCAGGTTAATCACCAGTTTCGGATTAGTTAACCTAGTTCGCATTACTTACCTGTTTCAGGTAGTGTACTGATGTTGCATGTCCTTTTGTCACCTTCACCAGCTGAGGTTGAAGCTCTTATTTCAAAGACATATGCAGTATTGGCAAGCAGTTTCATGAAAGTATACATATGATCTCGGGGAGAGACTTCAGTGGTGTTCCTTTCAACTGTTATGACATAATGTGTGATCATTCCATTTGCCTTGCTTGGTGGATCCCACCTCACCACGGCTGACTGCCAACTGGTTGCCATACACCACAAGTTCTGTACGGCATCTGGAACTTAAGAGATTAAACAAACACCCAAAGTTAAAATCCATACACACGACGTAGGTAAATGATTTAATTATGTTTGCTAGCATGTGTAGGAGCAGAGACAGAAGAAAAATTTAACGTATCACCCTTTCAATGGGTGCTCAAGAAATTCTCAACATAGGCCAAACCTAATAGCATTTGGCCCATTTTCTATGCTATCATGTTCATCTTTATAATATTGTAAACCAGTCGTTGAGTATTCACCTGGGCCCAAGCAGCTGTCACATCAAAACCTCCAAAACAGCTGTGTAGACTCAAGCTTGGGCAGTGCTTGAAGCTTGCTTTACTTTATATGCAAAACACAGACATAGGTGCCTCCCTGATGTGGCACATCCGGGGCCTCAGAGTATGAGGCAACATGGAACCAACTTAGGGGTTTTCCTTGTATATTTGGATGGTTTCTGTGGAAGAACTGTGAAGACCTTATCTCTCAGTACCTTTTAAAAAATCATGCCAAGGAAGATTTAAATCAGCCTCAGTTTTTAATTCTGTCCCAGTTTTCTCTAGAACTTCCCTGAATTTACATGGAAATAACTCAGTATTTCAGAGGTCCCATGTATCTTGTGAACCTGGTTGAGGAGCAGTACCCCAGCCCGTCAGTGACTGCAGATCGGAGAGACGGCTTACTTCACATGGAAATGTCAGGTTATCTAATTTCCTCTACTGTTAGCATAGCTTTTCCTGTTAAAGACAGGCTGCTAGAAGGAAAACTAGCATACAGTCAGTTTCTGGATTACAAACAACAAATACTGAAAGGAAAACAACCTCCTGTCATTATTCAAAAACTAGTTGTTTAAAGAATACTCAGTCTTTGACTTCTTATGGTTCTCTCTACTGGAATAAATTTTTATCTTTACAAACCCTTCTTCCTCTATAAGATAAAGGCATCAGAGCTAAACGACAATTATTTAGGGGATATGTGGCATTTTAATTAAAGAAAAGATCATTTCTTGGTTGATGCAGGTTCTGGCAATTAAATATTAATTATGTGTTTCCTTATTTTCAAAAATATGTAACAATATTTTCATAAAGTCAGTTAACAGGAGATAGTTACTTGCTTAAGTTTAGCTTTAAGCCTGGATTTTGTAAACATTTACTTCACCGACTATGAACCTAAAAGCAATTAATTAATCAGCTGTGATTTTATCTCTTAAAGTTGAAAATTTTCTTTTATTTAACCAATCAAAGCACAGAAACTGTGGAATAATTCTATTTTACTGATAAAAATATTTATTGGTTTATAGAGCACTCTTTACAAGATTAGCCTTGATTTTTATTAACCTGATAATATGTACAAATTGCTCAAATTTTTTCCTTTATCAGTTTAACATCTGTACATAGCGTCATTCATTTGATATGAATGAGCAGCATATGCATTCCCTGCAGTTATGTCTACCCTTCACGAGAGGTCACAGACTGATGTTCTAGTTCAGTTTTTCACTAATTTTTTCAGCCCTTTTAATCTGACCTGCATGAATCATGGCTTCTTCATCTGTAATATGGGAACAGAGGTGACAGTAACATTTTTTGAGCACTTACTGTGTATTCCACAAGTCTAATAATTGCCTTATATGGATCTTTTCAAATGTTTTTCACAACAACCTTCTCAGTGGCCACTGCTAATTTGCATTTCTTTTCAGTTAAGGATATAGAGGCTCAGAGGAGTCAAGGCCTTTGCCAAAGTTATACAGCTCGTCAGTTCCAGAGCTGAGCTTCAAATTAAATACTCTGACTTAAGTGCATACACACTTTTATCCCTATAAAAACTACCTAGCCTATCTTATTATAGGCATGCTATGACAAAAAAAGGTCTCAGGTATTCGTAAATTAATGAAAGAATGATTAATTTATCAGTGAGTGGTCTTCAATATCAATTTAGAGATTCACTAAAACACAAGGATGTACACGCAGAGGCAGAGGCACAGAGAAGAAATTACTAGAACAGGTTTTTGTGCTCATTCAATATTACTGACTATGAAAAGTGAGAAAGAGATACCTTTAAACATACGGTCCAGGTAAGAGAAGGAAAAGTACCTTTCTAAGCCAACATTAAATAGTCATAAAAGAAAACCATCAGTATACATTCAGGTGACCCACGGCCTGTAACACAGGTAAGCTGTTTAACTAGACCGATGGTCGTTGCAGTCTTCATAGTCTCTCCACATGGGACAAACACTGTGAGGGAGAAGCAGCTTACATATGACTAGAGCTCTGCAAATACAAGGCATCTTCTCAAGAAAAATCGTAGATACTGTTTCAGGAAATAAATCACCCTGTTAAAAGTGCCTACTGGTTCATGCCTTCCTTTTCTCCCAGCTGTCCCAGATGGTACTAAGAATTAGATGGTTTTCACAAACATCTAGAAGGCTACTTTGTTCCCAAACTAGTCTTTTATTTCACCTTCCTCAGTTCAGAGGAAAACCCTGTGTAAACACATATGCATATTGGATTGCAGATAAGACCCCATCTAGCCTTAAAGCACTAAAATTCAAATTCCCTTTGAAAGTACTATTAAATAATGATACTTTATCATATAAACTGAGAAAAGGAAGGAAAAAGTGTATAAAATGAAAAATATTAGGATTAAAAAATTGTGTCTAACCTGATTCTTGGGTTGTGAATTTTACTACATTACTAAATTGATTGCCATTTCCAACTTTGGTAAAGGCAGATACACTGATAGAATAGGTGGTGACGGGTTCCAGTCCAACAAATTTGGCTTCAGTTTGAAAACCTGAAATATTCTGAAAAGTAGAAAAAAATTCTTAGGCACAGTGAATCATCAGAAGTTTGTAAGTGGAAGAAAATTTTATTACATCAAAGCTATGATTCTATGTTTAACTTATGATTTAGTAAGCATGGGTATTTTTAATTAAAATAAAACAAATATCAAACATTTTTGTGTGCCACAGGGCATGCTCAGCTAATGATATAAGGATGAACTGGGTACCTCCTGAGCTCTGAACAATCTCGTAATTGTCCTTTTTTTTTTTTTTTAAACTATGGTTCCTATTTGAAGTTATATACTGATTAGTTCCTTTAAATTTTCTAAAATTAAACTCCCCAATTTAAATCCAACTTATGAGGGCCAGTTATACTGGATTTTTCTTGAATTCATTTAAATTCATTTTTAATACCCAGTAATATTCTGTATAAATTATTTTACTCATCAGCTACTCTATGCAGAATATAGCAGTGAATAAGACAAAATATTTGCTCCCATGAAGCTTAAATTATGGATTTTTCCCAGACAACTCCTAGATTTCTAATTTTGCACAGTCTCTTAGGAAAATGAAAAAAAGCAATAAAACAGTTTAGCATGGTTTGCCCGAGCTTTCTTGTAGAAAAATAGCACCAGTAAGTATAAAGTTTTCCTTCATAGATAATTGTCCCAACTGAAAGAACAATTAGAATTAATAAGTTATCCTTATGGAAAGAGAACACAACTCCTATGTAGCATAATATTAAGAAAATTGTATTATATCTGATAAAAAATGTAAACCATTTTGACTTAATTATTAAACATTTAGTAACAGAAATTAAGCAAGAATACTAACTCCCAGGGCATTTACAGTCAGAACTGTATATCAAATTAATCTCTTGCAATTCATTGACATCCTTTGGGGACTCACTGTATCACACTATTTCCTTTCATTCTCTCACACTTAATATTTTTAAAACATATTGTTAAATAGCCAAGAGATTGTAAAGATACATAAGACTTAGTCCCTGTCAACAAGGAATTTTTATAATAATTAAATCTACAAACAACTGCTTACCGAGTAAACATTAAACACACAGCAGGTAAATTTGATTTTTGTTAGTAAGGGTTAGTGCCCAAAGAAATGACTCAGTGCAACAGACTGTAATGCATAGTGTGAGAAGAGCTTGTGGGATAGTGGACAGATTTACACAACATATTCCCAAACATATTTTGACAGAAATGCACTGATAATTTCTTGTGGTAAATGTGAGTGACCAGAGTGGCCAGTGGGCCTGGGTCTGAGTGATGTCCGGGTGGGCCATGTGCATTGGCTGGGCTGCCAGGGGCATTTGGAATAGTTCTGAAATTATTCTGCCCCCACAAACTCACTTATAATTTGAAAGGAAAAAAATAGAAACTGATAATCACAACAGAGAGGTACATGAAAACATAGAAAGGAAAATAACACACTTGGAGAGAAAGCTCAACAGAGGGAGGAAAGCAGATAAAGTAAACTCAATGTTAAGAAGGAAAAAAGATGGCATGAGGGTATATTGAGAAGGACTTGAAAGAAACTAAGAAAAATAATGGAGAAGAAAACAGACGTAAAAAGAATAACTAAGCATAGTAGGTCTTAAAGGAAAATGACTCCCTATGCACCAAAAATGATATACTTAATACTTTATGGTATAAAAGTTATATTTTTGCTGCCAGTGGAATTTTAATGGTAGCATTTCTATGAGAAAACAGAAGGTCTAAACATTATCTTAGTGAATAAAACATAATGCATGTAACAGTGGAGACTTAATAAAGCATAATGCATATAATAGTGGGGACAATGTTTACTGCAGAATTTATCTTAGAATAAACTTGTTCTCACATTCAGCTGAAGGTGCACTGCCCTTCCATGCTTAACACTGTTACAGTGCTGGGTGGATTTTTTGTTCTCTTTACCCAATGTACAGTAACAATAGCTAACACAGTTATCATGCCCTGGTGATTGTTCTAAATGCTTTATATAGATGTTCCCTTATAATCCTCACTTTTCATATGTGGATCTTCATAACTCCTGCTTTGCACTTGAAGAAACTGAGTCATGAGAGGTTAAGCAATGATCCTAATGCAGCCCAGCAAGACTCAAAGGCGGGGTTCTGACCAGGTAGTTTGATGCCCCTTAATTTACCACCATGTCAACAGTGTCACTGATGGTAGAAATCACTGTTCAGAGGAGAAAAGATCACACATCCACTTTCACACTCTAATACACAAACATAATTATCCTAACAATGTGGCTGCACAAAGAAAATGATTCCTTTTTCCCTTTTGATAGCAATTTCCCAGTGACCCATACAGACAAAGCAAATAAAAGATGGCAAAATGTGAAGATTAGACTGGGGACAGATATTAGAGGGTGGAGACTTAGTGTCATTAATGTAATTTCACAGTTCAGGGAAACAAATTCCAAATTACATTATGGAGTAATATAATTCAAATTCTACTCAGCCAATCAGATTTTAAAGTAATATCTTGATTTCCAGGAAGAAAGCCTATGATGATCTTAATCACTGCTTTTGATTTTTACTATTCGCTTTGTAAGCCACACATTATAAAAATGATTTGCCATCTGTAATAAAGCATAATGCATATAATAGTGGGGACAATGTTTACTGCAGAGTTTTTGCACTCTTCTTGCTGTGACTAAAAAAGAGCATTCCATACTTCATTTGCCTTAGGAAAAAAAGAGTTTCTTAAATAAATAAATGCCAGTTAATTATAACATATTTTGACAATTAAGTGCTAGAAATCATATAAATATATTTGAGACTCTTTGTTACATTAGTTCTTTGGCTATTTTTTCATTAATTCTGGAACCTAAAAATAGAGGAAGGAAAGGGTGTTTAGCAAAACTAATCAGCACTGAAAGGAAAAGAATAATGATATATTTTAAAGACCAATTAGTGTGAGGTTATATGCTATCAGGGAAGATTACTAGAAGTCCAGTATAAATATTTTTCTGAAAAGGCTAAAAACGTTTACTTGGTATTTCTTTTAACAACAAATAGAAATATATTGCATTTAACATAATAATAGGTTTTCAAAAGTTTGAAAAAATTTACTATGTACTTCCCAACATTAACAAAATGGTGCAGTTATTTCTTAACTTGCAGATAGCTAGAAGGTACAAATTCTCAGTAAATCATTCTATGAGGTATTCAACTTCCACGACTGACAAATGTTTTCTGTTTTCCACAAACATCCTTAATTGGACACAAAAGGTTTTGTAAAAAAGATGGTCCTTGTGTTTAATTTAAAGTGGTCCATTTTCCCCCCGTATGTCAAAAGGTTGTAATTCAATTTCTGAATTTTTGAAATAAACATATACTGTTATAACCAACCTACCTTATAAAATACAGTATCATTTTCATGGTCATGAATTTTAAAACTATATACTTTAACAATACCGCCTGGAACAGGACTCGGCCTCCATTTCAGCCACACAAAATCTGAAGTATAGTTGATTAAAGTCAAATTTTGAGGAGGAGCTAAAGGCACTGCAGGAAAACACATTATAAAACTTATATTCATAACATTTTTACCATCAAAAAATCATGACTCTAGCTTCCTGAAGACACTGGCTAAGAAAAGTTTCTAAAATGATCATGCTTTAATTCCTGAAATAAATAGCATAAGTAATTTTGTTTTTCTACTTGGAACTTCATAGTTGCAAAGTAGCTTTAAACCAACACTTCATTTTGAAGCTTGAATTAAAAAAAATATGTTCAGCAAAGTAGATGAATAACAAGCTTGTTACCAAATAGACAGTCAAATATCCTTCCATTTTCCCTGCTATTCCTTTAAAAGATCAAGTGCTGCAACACTAAAATCATTGAAGAAGCATGGCTTCTGGCTTACCTGACTCATCTGTGTAAAAGAAAAGAACACTGGAAGGACCCAGTCCTTTTAAAGTTCTTGCAGCAGCAAAAAAACTATAGAGTGTAAATGGTAAAAGTTCTTCCAGTATTACATAGTTATCAGAAGTAATAAAAGAGTGATTTTCATTTGGTCCTTGCAAAGTTAAATCATAACTTATTATTGCACCATTTGGCTTTACTGGGGGATCCCACGATAAGAGAACGGAGGTAGAGGAAAGATTTTTAAAAGTGTTGATTACTGGTGAAGTTTCTGGGACTATAAAAGAAAAAAAGAATATTAAATGAAACACAAGGGAATTACATAAAAAGAAGAGGCTTTAACAACAATGTGACTTAATTTTTATTAGCAGATGATTATTTAATTCAAGCAATGGAGAGGTTGTTGTGTTTATTGAAAGGCTAATTACCTGAGAACAAACAGAATCTATACAAGTTTAAGAATAATATTTTGTATCAGAAAACAATGTGAATAAGAGAACACCACCAATCTGTTTAATAGGCAATAAATGGGACCCAGCCTACCATCTTCTTCAGTTTTGATGTATAGCTGGGCAGTATAGGTATCAGAAAATCCCTTTTCTGTCGATGGAGTGATGTTTAATATGTAATCAGTGTATTTTTCCAGATTATCAAAATACATGCTTCTTTCATATGTAAGTAAAGGTGGTCTCACATGGCGAGGGGTCTGCTGTAAGCTTAGAGAAACATAGTAGAAGACTAGACCATTTGGTTGAGATGGCGGGCCCCAGCTTACATTTACTGCAGTTGACGAAATGGACTCGTAAGTCAGGTTTCCAACAAGCCCTTCAGGTACTAGGATAGGTAATGTGCAAAATACAAAAATTATTAGTCACCCTAAATAACATTTAATTAAGTTCACAAACTGAGGATAATTGCTCAAACAGCATCTATTATATCCTCTGTTCTTACCTTATTTAAATGCAGATGTTGTAAACATATTATAAAATGTCTTCTAAATAATTACACTAAAAACCATTCAAAATAAACTCTGTCATCTTTAACACATGTGAGAATTGTTTCATATAGTATTCTTTTGTCTTTCCTACACCATAGAGATTATACATATATACACATGTATGTGTGTATGCCTACTCACGTACTTAAATATTTTGATAATTTTTAAAGTCCAAATAATATTTTTAGTTTCTTTCTTCTAAAGCTCAGCCTTGTCATACATATAGGATATCTGGGGCCTCTAAGCTGGAACAGTGCACAGTAAATGTTTAGTATTCATGGCATATAATAATGACTGATAAAATGTAGAGGCTGGTGAAAATCTTGGGGGAGATCTGCATTTAAAGGATACCTGAAATGATACTGACTGCTCATAATACCCAAGTACTTTAGTGAAAAACTCTGAAACACTTATTTCCACGTATGTTATCATAGTTCATTCTGCTGATCAATGTGTAAACTATGTAAAAGATTGCTCCAACAAGAAGGAAAGCATACTTATAATGTCTGTCAATTTATAATCTTTAGACAATAAACATTCTACTCTCAGCAGAAGTTTAGGTCCATAGCATTTCTCAATGAAAGACTAGTCTTTGAAAAAATAAATGCACCACAGAAACAACCACAAGAAGATAGAGGCAGTGACCCTGGTATCACTGTACACTTGAAGCCGAATCCTAAAAAACATAAGCAATTTCAATGATTATAGTTTTCTGAAAACTCAGCACAAAGAGAATTCTGCTGAAGCCGCATACAAGAAACTTCTGGGGTTAAAAAAAAAGACCTTCTGGGTATATTAGTCACAGACGCAATAAGAGCAAAGATGCTGAATAGAGCTCTAGGTGGATTTGAAGAATGAGAAGGAAACAAGTGGTTCAAGAAAAAAAAAAACATAGTTCCTAAAATGAATGGATATTAAGTATTGGAAAATCTGTCCATGTATGCAGCAGTATTTTTCATGCCGATAACTGGACAGCTGTGACATTTTTTGAAGGAATAAATGTGACAGAATTTTCATGATTTGATGGTAGCAGTTGTCATGAATAGAAAAGCTGTTATTATTGTAATAATTTAATAGCTACACGAGATGCATTTTCAAACTTCTATAATGACTAGTTAAATGCGCCTAAGTGAAATATAGATTTTACTACCAATACCTACAAATGGAAAAAGATTCTGAAATTATTATAAAGTTTTAAATTGATCCCACGAAAGATTAATATATGCTTTTTGTTTACATACGGTCTTGATCCGTGTATACTTGAACTACGTCACTGCTTTTATTCCCATCTCCAACTGAGGTACTTGCTGTTACCCAAAATGTATAGTAACTGAATATTGCCAGTTTATCTATTATTGCAGATGCGGTCAGATTGTCAGACTCACTGGTTACTTCACGGAGTGTAAAATTCTGAAAAATAAACATATTGTTTTAATCACTCAGAGTATAGAGTTTGTATACATGAGCACTTCAAAGAATTATTGCCCATGAATTGGTTGTCTCTTATTATTTTAATATGTTAATTTGTGAGTAAAATCAACACAGAACAATTGCAGTAATTAAACTGGAAATATGTTTGCACTAAAAGAGGAAGAGGTGCGCAGCACAAGCCACTAGAGGCCACTGTTCTCCCAGGAGAGGAGGGCCACAAACCAACAAGAAAGGAAGTCCTTCCAGCCGTCACTCGTCCCAGCTCTGCAAAACACTCCTATAACCATGAAAAGGCAAAGCTACAGGCAGACAAAGATCACAGAGACAACACCAGAGAAGGAGACAGACCTAACCAGTCTTCCTGACAAAGAATTCAAAATAAGAATCATAAACATGCTGACAGAGATGCAGAGAAATACGCAAGAAAAATGGGATGAAGTCCGGAAAGAGATCACAGATGCCAGAAAGGAGATCGCAGAAATGAAACAAACTCTGGAAGGGTTTATAAGCAGAATGGATAGAATGCAAGAGGCCATTGATGGAATTGAAATCAGAGAACAGGAACGCATGGAAGCTGACATAGAGAGAGACAAAAGGATCTCCAGGAATGAAACAATATTAAGAGAACTGTGTGACCAATCTAAAAGGAGCAATATCCGTATTATAGGGGTCCCAGAAGAAGAAGAGAGAGGCAAAGAGATGGAAAGTATCTTAGAAGAAATAATTGCTGAAAACTTCCCCACACTGGGGGAGGAAGTAATCAAACAGACCACGGAAATACACAGAACCCCCAACAGAAAGGATCCAAGAAGGGCAACACCAAGACACATAATAATTAAAATGGCAAAGATCAAGGACAAGGAAAGAGTGTTAAAGGCAGCTAGAGAGAAAAAGGTCACCTATAAAGGGAAACCCATCAGGCTAACGTCAGATTTCTCAACAGAAACCCTACAGGCCAGAAGAGAATGGCATGATATATTTAATACAATGAAACAGAAGGGCCTTGAACCAAGGATACTGTATCCAGCACGACTATCATTCAAATATGACGGTGGGATTAAACAATTCCCAGACAAACAAAAGCTGAGGGAATTTGCTTTCCACAAACCACCTCTACAGAACATCTTACAGGGACTGCTCTAGATGGGAGCACTCCTAGAAAGAGCACAGCACAAAACACCCAACATATGAAGAATCGAGGAGGAGGAACAAGAAGGGAGAGAAGAAAAGAATCTCCAGATAGTGTATATAACAGCTCAATAAGCGAGCTAAGTTAGGCAGTAAGATACTAAAGAGGCTAACCTTGAACCTTTGGTAACCACGAATTTAAAGCCTGCAATGGCAATAAGTACATATCTTTCAATAGTCACCCTAAATGTTAATGGGTTGAATGCACCAATCAAAAGACACAGAGTAACAGAATGGATAAAAAAGCAAGACCCATCTATATGCTGCTTACAAGAAACTCACCTCAAACCCAAAGACATGTACAGACTAAAAGTCAAGGGATGGAAAAACATATTTCAGGCAAACAACAGTGAGAAGAAAGCAGGGGTTGCAGTACTAATATCAGACAAAATAGACTTCAAAACAAAGAAAGTAACAAGAGATAAAGAAGGACACTACATAATGATAAAGGGCTCAGTCAAACAAGAGGATATAACCATTCTAAATATATATGCACCCAACACAGGAGCACCAGCATATGTGAAACAAATACTAACAGAACTAAAGGGGGATATAGACTGCAATGCATTCATTCTAGGAGACTTCAACACACCACTCACCACAAAGGATAGATCCACTGGGCAGAAAATAAGTAAGGACACGGAAGCACTGAACAACACAGTAGAGCAGATGGACCTAATAGACATCTATAGAACTCTACATCCAAAAGCAGCGGGATATACATTCTTCTCAAGTGCACATGGAACATTCTCCAGAATAGACCACATACTAGGTCACAAAAAGAGCCTCAGAAAATTCCAAAAGATTGAAATCCTACCAACCAACTTTTCAGACCACAAAGGCATAAAACTAGAAATAAACTGTACAAAGAAAGCAAAGAGGCTCACGAACACATGGAGGCTTAACAACACGCTCCTAAATAATCAATGGATCAATGACCAAATCAAAATGGAGATCCAGCAATATATGGAAACAAATGACAATAACAACACTAAGCCCCAACTTCTGTGGGACACAGCAAAAGCAGTCTTAAGAGGAAAGTATATAGCAATCCAAGCATATTTAAAAAAGGAAGAGCAATCCCAAATGAATGGTCTAATGTCACAATTATCGAAATTGGAAAAAGAAGAACAGATGAGGCCTAAGGTCAGCAGAAGGAGGGACATAATAAAGATCAGAGAAGAAATAAATAAAATTGAGAAGAATAAAACAATAGCAAAAATCAATGAAACCAAGAGCTGGTTCTTCGAGAAAATAAACAAAATAGATAAGCCTCTAGCCAGACTTATTAAGAAGAAAAGAGAGTCAACACAAATCAACAGTATCAGAAACGAGAAAGGAAAAATCACGACGGACCCCACGGAAATGCAAAGAATTATTGGAGAATACTATGAAAACCTATATGCTAACAAACTGGGAAACCTAGGAGAAATGGACAACTTCCTAGAAAAATATAACCTTCCAAGATTGACCCAGGAAGAAACAGAAAATCTAAACAGACCAATTACCAGCAACGAAATTGAAGAGGTAATCAAAAAACTACCAAAGAACAAAACCCCCGGGCCAGATGGATTTACCTCGGAATTTTATCAGACATACAGGGAAGACATAATACCCATTCTCCTTAAAGTTTTCCAAAAAATAGAGGAGGAGGGGATACTCCCAAACTCATTCTATGAAGCTAACATCACCCTAATACCAAAACCAGGCAAAGACCCCACCAAAAAAGAAAACTACAGACCAATATCCCTGATGAACGTAGATGCAAAAATACTAAACAAAATATTAGCAGACCGAATTCAAAAATACATCAAAAGGATCATACACCATGACCAAGTGGGATTCATCCCAGGGATGCAAGGATGGTACAACATTCGAAAGTCCATCAACATCATCCACCACATCAACAAAAAGAAAGACAAAAACCACATGATCATCTCCATAGATGCTGAAAAAGCATTTGACAAAGTTCAACATCCATTCATGTTAAAAACTCTCAGCAAAATGGGAATAGAGGGCAAGTACCTCAACATAATAAAGGCCATCTATGAAAAACCCACAGCCAACATTATATTGAACAGCGAGAAGCTGAAAGCATTTCCTCTGAGATCGGGAACTAGACAGGGATGCCCACTCTCTCCACTGTTATTTAACATAGTACTGGAGGTCCTAGCCACGGCAATCAGACAAAATAAAGAAATACAAGGAATCCAGATTGGTAAAGAAGAAGTTAAACTGTCACTATTTGCAGATGACATGATACTGTACATAAAAAACCCTAAAGACTCCACCCCAAAACTACTAGAACTGATATCGGAATACAGCAAAGTTGCAGGATACAAAATCAACACACAGAAATCTGTGGCTTTCCTATATACTAACAATGAACCAACAGAAAGAGAAATCAGGAAAACAACTCCATTCACAATTGCATCAAAAAAAATAAAATACCTAGGAATAAACCTAACCAAAGAAGTGAAAGACTTATACTCTGAAAACTACAAGTCACTCTTAAGAGAAATTAAAGGGGACACTAACAGATGGAAACTCATCCCATGCTCGTGGCTAGGAAGAATTAATATCGTCAAAATGGCCATCCTGCCCAAAGCAATATACAGATTTGATGCAATCCCTATGAAACTACCAGCAACATTCTTCAATGAACTGGAACAAATAATTCAAAAATTCATATGGAAACACCAAAGACCCCGAATAGCCAAAGCAATCCTGAGAAAGAAGAATAAAGTAGGGGGGATCTCACTCCCCAACTTCAAGCTCTACTATAAAGCCATAGTAATCAAGACAATTTGGTACTGGCACAAGAGCAGAGCCACAGACCAATGGAACAGACTAGAGAATCCAGACATTAACCCAGACATATATGGTCAATTAATATTTGATAAAGGAGCCATGGACATACAATGGCGAAATGACAGTCTCTTCAACAGGTGGTGCTGGCAAAACTGGACAGCTACATGTAGGAGAATGAAACTGGACCATTGTCTAACCCCATATACAAAAGTAAACTCAAAATGGATCAAAGACCTGAATGTAAGCCATGAAACCATTAAACTCCTGGAAGAAAACATAGGCGAAAACCTCTTAGACATAAACATGAGTGACCTCTTCTTGAACATATCTCCCCGGGCAAGGAAAACAACAGCAAAAATGAGTAAGTGGGACTATATTAAGCTGAAAAGCTTCTGTACAGCAAAAGACACCATCAATAGAACAAGAAGGATCCCTACAGTATGGGAGAATATATTTGAAAATGACACATCCGATAAAGGCTTGACGTCCAGAATATATAAGGAGCTCTCACGCCTCAACAAACAAAAAACAAATAACCCAATTAAAAAATGGGCAGAGGAACTGAACAGACGGTTCTCCAAAAAAGAAATACAGATGGCCAACAGACACATGAAAAGATGCTCCACATCGCTAATTATCAGAGAAATGCAAATTAAAACTACAATGAGGTATCACCTCACACCAGTAAGGATGGCTGCCATCCAAAAGACAAACAACAACAAATGTTGGCGAGGCTGTGGAGAAAGGGGAACCCTCCTACACTGCTGGTGGGAATGTAAGTTAGTTCAACCATTGTGGAAAGCAGTATGGAGGTACATCAAAATGCTCAAAACAGACTTACCATTTGACCCAGGAATTCCACTCCTAGGAATTTACCCTAAGAATGCAGCAATCAAGTTTGAAAAAGACAGATGCACCCCTATGTTTATTGCAGCACTATTTACAATAGCCAAGAATTGGAAGCAACCTAAATGTCCATCAGTAGATGAATGGATAAAGAAGATGTGGTTCATATACACAATGGAATACTACTCAGCTATAAGAAAAGGGCAAATCCAATCATTTGCAGCAACATGGATGGAGCTGGAGGGTATTATGCTCAGTGAAACAAGCCAAGCGGAGAAAGAGAAATACCAAATGATTTCACTTATCTGTGGAATATAAGAACAAAGGAAAAACTGAAGGAACAAAACAGCAGCAGAATCACAGAACTCAAGAATGGACTAACAGGTACCAAAGGGAAAGGGACTGGGGAGGATGGGTGGGTAGGGAGGGATAAGGGGGGGAGAAGTAGGGGGGTATTAAGATTAACATGCATGGGGGGGTAGGAGAAAAGGGAGGGCTGTACAACACAGAGAAGGCAAGTAGTGATTCTACAACATTTTGCTATGCTGATGGACAGTGACTGTAAAGGGGTTTATAGGGGAGACCTGGTATAGGGGAGAGCCTAGTAAACATAATATTCGTCATGTAAGTGTAGATTAGTGATAGCAAAAAAAAAAAAAAAAAAAAAAGGGCAGTTCCTGTGTGGTAACCTCCAACGAGTTCTACACAAGGGTATTAAGGGCATATAAAAGTGTAGGCAAAGGGTCTGTTTGTGTTTATACAGAGGATCAAAGCCTAATTGGGCTACCCCGAAAATGAACTAAGATACGATATGAAAAAGAACTTCCAACATCTGCACCCTCTGGAAGACTCATGCCAGAAGATGATCATCAAAAAACCCCAACAAAGATCCACGCACTGCTACAGCTGTAGATGCACTCATCCCACCAGTTCCTGGACCTGCCATGGGAATGAGTAAGGAGATATCTAAGCTGGCCTGTGCATACAGTAAAACAACAAAATTGGACTGGATCTATACTGTTGGAACTCAACCAAGAATTTGGAGAAGTGCAAATTGTAGCGCTCCAAAGTCTTACAACTACAAACTATTTATTGTTAAAAGAACATATGGCATGTGAACAGTCCCCAGGAATGGGTTGTTTTAATTTGTCTGATTTCTCTCAGACTGTTCAAGTTCATTTGGACAATATCCACCATATCATAGATAAGTTTTCACAAATGCCTAAGGTGCCTAACTGGTTTTCTTGGTTTCACTGCAGATGGCTGGTAATTACAGATATGCTTTGGTTATGTAACTATACTCCTATTATGTTAATGTGTGTGTGCAATTTAAGTAGTAGCTTAAAACCTATACATGCTGAAGTTACTCTACAAGAAGATATATCAAAGAAATAATCAATCTTCCCATGTTTTCTTCCGCCTGCTACTTCTATAGCTTTTCTTCTTCCTTCCTAATTACAACCCTTAAATAGAATTCGTGCCTCATATCAAATTTACCGAGTATCATAATTCTTCCAAGTGGTAAAGATACCTCAAGACAAATGCTGGGCATAGAAGCCACAGGGCATAAATATGCAAAGAAGTAAAAAGCTAACTTTTTCAAACAATAAGGCTTCTCTCTCACTTACCAACTTCACATTTCCCTGTATGGCCCCGGAAGATGACTGGTTAGCCAGAGACGGGTAAGATTCCTCAAGGGAGGAACAACCTAAGACAGGCACAGTCGCAGGGGGGCCATCAGGTGAGAAATTGGGGATCAACAGAGGTGAGGCTTAGAACCTCACCCCCCCGTTCTGAGAGAAATCTTCTGCATACGTGGATGTTTTATTGCCCTGGTCTAGCTTGGATTAACACATAGTCTACAGGCACACACCTGATCATCTACATTTGCTCTCTTACAACACTAAACTATGTTTTCTACCTTTATCTTGTATCTACCTACCACTTCAGCATTTTATTAAAAATAATAATAATAAAGAGAGAAATGTGGTATCCACATATAAATCAAGTATAAAAACCAAATGAGTATTCATATTTGAACTGACTGTTTAGAGTTCATAATGCATGAGCAAAACCGAAAGTTTCTGTGATGACTGCCCTTGTACTGTTCACTATGTAACTTATTCATTATGTAAGAATTTGTTCTACATGTAAAAACTTGTTTGTTATGCCTCAGAAGATTGGAGACTGACAAAAATTAGGCTTGGGGTGGAATAATGATTGTGCATTGAGCATTGACTCCCCTATACAGAATTTTATTGTCGTTAACAACCATTTGATCAATAAATATGAGAGATGCCCTCACAAAAAAAAAAAACAAAAAAAACCAAAAAACAAACAAACAAACAAAAATGGACAGTCTTCCAATGGTAAAATAAATAAGTAACCGGGATGTAATGTATAGCATAAGGAATATAGTCAAGATATTGTAACAGCCTGGTAGGGTGATAGCTGGAACCTAGAATTATGTATATAAATGTTCTACCACTGTGTTGTACACTTGAAACTCATGTAATGTAATACTGTGTGTCAACTACCCTTCAATAAAAAATAATTATTAAAAATAAAAGAGGAAGAGGTGGTAGCAATTTTTATTATAAAAGCAACATACAAGGTAGAAGAGAGTAGAAGCTCGGAGCTCAGTAATGGAGAAAGTCCAGTGACCCACTGAAAATATGGCAGCTCTACCGCTCAGGGCCAGTCCTTGTAGAACACTCAAGTATGTTTTGAAACATTGATTACAGATTTTTTAACATTTTGGAATATTATAAAAATTAATTTTTTTTCCTATTAATGATGAAGGAATTATGAAAGTGTTCACCTGTCTATGAGCTGAAATAGTTATTAGTCATTTGTAAAAGGTCTTTTTTTTCTACAGTCATGGGGAGAATTGGGGAGGTAGTGGGATGCATTCTTTTTATGCAGAATAAGAGAAAATTTAATATTCTTTGGTCTGACTCCTAGGTGCATTTTTCCCAAGGCATTTTTTGATGATTTGGGAATTTATGCAATCATCTCCTTCTGATCAAATTTTAAATACAAAACACACAAAGAAAATTAATTCTAAAATAAAGGAAAATAGACTTGAAAGAATCATGTAGGCAATTAGTATGAATAACTTTATAATAAAGTCCACTCCACTGAGAAATGTGAATCATTCCAATCGACACGCAACTTTTAGTGTCCTAGAGACCTACATTCAATTCTGGTGGGGTAGCCCTGAATAAATCATCTAATCTAAAAATTTCTCCTTCCTCAACTACAAAATGGGAATAATCGTTTCCACTTCATAGAGAGCTTTTGAGGGTTAGATGATATGAAGCACATAAAACAATTAACACCACAAATGGCACACAATTAAAAAAATAAATGTAATTAGTTCATTTAAATGAATAGCATAAGATAATCAATTTGACTAAAATTTATAGTCAAGGATAGTTCTGCTGTGTATCAAAAAATAAATCCAACACATCTTTATGGATCTTTTGTTAGAATTTGGGGTGGGGGAATAGTGAAGTGTAAGAAAAGATCTACTTCAGTTTTGAGGTAACTTGTTTAGGAACAGACAAGTGAAGACAAGATAGCAATCTCACACAAAATATGACCTGTGAACTTACATATTCTCCAACACATCTACTTTACACGTGGAATACTGGCTTATACAAGGTATCTCTTAAAAATATTAACATAGGTATTCAGCCATAAAAAAAGAAGGAAATCTTGTCATTTGTGGCAACATGGATGGACCTTGAGGACATTATGTGTTGAATGAAATAAATCAAACAAAGAAAGATGAGTATCATATAATGTCACTTATCTGCAGACTCTAAAGCAAACAAAACAACAAGAATGTGAACTCATAGATACAGAAAACAGACTGGTAGTTAGTTGCAGGAGGTACGTGGAAGGGAAGTGAGGCAAAATGGGTGAAGGGGTGAAGGTGCTCAAAAGGAACAGAATGCCAGTTATAAATTAAATAAGTCATGGGGAAGTAATGAAAAAATATATTAATGTAGCTTTATGGAGCAAATTTTAATTTTTCTTTGTTACAGAACTTATTCTGACTCTCCATCACCTTGATGACTACTAATGAATTATTTTGAATCACCCAGAAGTCATTCCTGTGAATGTGTGACTTAGCATGCTTAGTCATGTAACAAATTTGGAATTAGATCAATTATCTACCTGATTATTTCATTCATCTATTTATTTAAAATTTGAATCTTTCAGCTCAAATTACCTAATTAAGGCTTACTACATTGTGTATATAAATGCAATCAGAAGTTCTTTAGCAACAGCTTTCCAAATTTGGTTCATCAACCAGTACTCACCTAGCCCTTTTTTAATACAGTAAGACACTACATCAGGCCCACTGAGAATATATGATATAAGTGGGTAAAAATTAAAATGTACGAGAGTTAATGCAGTGTATACAAAACCCAGTGTGCAGTACTGAAGGAGGAGCCAGGTGGGCAGCCAACAGTCATAGAAATTGACTTCCCCAAGGTTAGAAGGACGATCACGTCATGACAAATTCAAGTGCTCCAAAATTATGACTGAAAATAATGATGGGCTATTATAATAACTTTATGTTCTTTTAATTAAAACGTTTATTATGCACTAAGTCTGTGTGCGATACAGTACCAGAGGACTTTAGGGGATGGAAAGATAAGGTCACACTACCCTTCCCCCCAGTTGTTTGCTATGGCGAAAGGGAGCTAAGACAGGTAGCAGACATCAGGAATACAAGACAGGAGGGAATATGAGGTACCATGCATGAGTTACTCTGTGAAGTTCTATGGGAAGGAGGAAGTGCAAGATAAAAGCTACATATTTATTCTGCTATATAATTTTTACTTTGAGGATTTCTTCTGGTCTACCAATACCAAATAGAAAATTAGGTAGTGAAGATTTTGATGCTTTATTTAACATTAACTTTAGAAATACATTAAAGCACAGATGAAACTCAAGCAATACGAGAAATATTTTAACATCATTAGCCTGTGCCCTCTTGCAGCTGTCACACTTGGAAGCATTCTTAGTTTTACTTAATGAAAGATTACATTTTCTAAAATAGAGAATTGAAAATGGGATTGAATTATATACCCAGGTTCGAACAGTAAGTTCACAAGATCATATTGAAGCCACAGAGATGTTTACACTTGATTATTTAAGTGTGGACAAAGAGAACCAAACCAGAATTATGTATAAGTCATAAAGTAAATTCTACAGAGGCAAAACCTTTACTAAGATGCAAAACTACTGACACCACTTGGCAATATTTTTGTTAAATCCATGAAAGAAGAAAAATCTGCGCTTCAAATGGCCTCTTGAACATAATGACACATTCTTAAATGTGTAAATAGCATTGTGGTAAAAAATAGCAAATTGCATACAAATCCCATTTCTCTACTACAAGTAGAGCCCAACAAAAAGAAATATCAAAAAATGCTTGATGTACAAAGTAGAGAGAAAGCAGAAAGGGCCCCCCTTTTCCCTTCTGCTCCTTCCTTAAGGCACTTGTTAAAAAAAAAATCTACAATTATAACTACATTTGTATCTGTATATTTGTGTCCTGTGTATACCAGTTTTCTTTTTGGGAGGAAGTTTTAAATACTCCTAATTGTACAACTCCACTATTCAAGGGCCTTGAACAGAATGTAAAGACCGAGCCAACATCGTGACTTCATCTCACTGCTGGGCTGTCCTGAGAAGATGGCAAAGTCCTGCTCTCTGACCCTCTTCACCATCCTGAACTGCCCTATTGACACACGAAAGCAAGTCAGGCCCCGGTTCCTGTATAATCGCATTAGGTTGTGAAGGAGGCATCCAAAAGAGAAGTATTGACGAAGAAACTGAGATTTGCATAATGAACACATCTGTGGCTCACAAGAACCAACTCTCATACTTAAGTTTGGGTTGTCAGTCACAAAAAAGGAATAAAGCAACTGGAAATTACTGAGACTTATCTCTATTTACCTTCTGCCCAAAAGGATACAAAGAAAAGGAATGACCACAGTCCTAATCAACATGCAGTCAACAGTTTCTACAAGTAAGATACATATTCTGTTGATTGTAGTGTTTCTTCTAAATTACTATTTTCCAAATTATATTCTAACTGTTCCCATTCCTGATTCAATCACAACCACTCCAGTTTTACCCTTCTCATATATTAGAGTTCTAGGAAAGATTTCCTTTAGAGAAATGAAGGAATTCTATTGAATAAACTAAAAATATTTTTCTAAATGAAGTGCATTTAGCTATTTTCATAACTAGTATCATTCATATCCCAGAAAGTACCCATTTTTGCACTGTACAGCTCTCCAACCCTGCCCACTTCAAGCTAAATGGTCACATTCCTAGTGGTTTCATTACATGTAACATTAAATAATAGTAATAGTAATAATAATAATAACTGCTCTTGCTAACAGTTGAAAACATTTTTTAAATTGAAGAAAAATGCACAAACACATCCAAACATGAAAACTATTTATATTGTACACAAATTTAAAAGGAAAAACTTTTTAGATGAGAAAGAATTGAGGGTAAATGACACCATTGACTTTTCAGAGAACACTTCTTGGAGGACTGGGCTTGAGGGCCATATTTATATACAGAATTTTAAATGTATGGCAGCTTCATTGTTTGTAAAACATTTGAAACTGATATAGAAATGTCTGTGTCAGCATGCATAGATAGATAAAAAGGTATCTGACATCTCTCCACCACATTTTTCTATGTCAATGGGAATTTTGTAAATGTCTAATGCATAATTATTAATGTAAGATAAATGTTTTTCTCCATGCCAAGTCTATATAATTATCAATAAAACTGAAAGCTGAGAAAACTAGGAGACCACTCAGGTCTTACCTGCATGAAAGTACCTGAAGTATTGCTATAATAAACAGAATAATGCTGTATAATCCCATTAGGTTTTGAAGGAGGCATCCAAAAGAGAATTATTGATGAAGAACTGAGATTTGCATAATGAACATCTTTGGGAGGATCACTTGGTGCTGTAAAACAAAGAATGGAACAAAAAACTGTACTTGTGGCCCCAAAAATATCTGAAATATTCCAAATTTTACCTGCCTTTGGTAAGTGATAATTGTTTTCCAAACAAAAACACTTAAATTGGGAATAATATCTAACTAGAAGTTGGCAGTGAAATCCGTAAGGCTCATGGAGCTATCTCTGTAACCCTTTTACTGCAATACCCAAGTGGGGAAAGATGGACTTCATACTCATAAAACACTATCCTGGCTCTAAAACCTGCCTACTGCCCTAGATTTGAAAACAACATTATAACAACTTTCTAATATAGAACATATAATATGAAATTCTAAAATGGAATAATATGGGACAAAAGTAGAGAGCTGACTTTATGCATTTAATTTTCATTTAACAAACACATGCTTACAAGTGTCAACCTCTGTGCTGAGTTCACTTACAAATACAAATGTATGTTATTGTCATAAGGACCCTGTGAGGTAGGTACTGTATTGTTCCCATAATACAGATGGGAAATTGAGACCAAGAGATTAATTAACTTTCCCAATATTACACACCTACCAAGTGACCAAAAAGCAGTTTTGCATCTAACAAATGGAAGATATTAGGCATAATAATACATTTTAGTATTCAACACTTATTTTTTTCTGAGTAGGATATCCTTTCACTCAGCCTTCACCTGTAAGAACTTACCTCCCTCCGGTGTTCGAAAGTTAATGATATTGCTTCTCATTTTCCCATCGCCAAATCTGGTGCTAGCTGTTACATAAGCACTATATTCAACATCATAGTCCAAATCTGAAAACTTTAATGATGTTTCAGTTACATTAAGAGTTTTTAATGAAGGTCTATTCCTGAGAGAAAAAAAGAGAGTGTTTGTCCAACTGACTATTAAACATACATATACACTGAGTGCAAGTACATGACTATTAAAAATAAACAATTATGCACAAAAATCTATATATCCAGACCTATAAAGATGCCACTTATCCTGAAATGCTGAAAAGAGTGAAATTCACAATAATTCAATAAATAAACTTCTTTTGTTTTCAAGCATATTCAGTAATCCAACCAAGTGCTAATAAAATGTTCATATTAGAGCTTCCCTGGACTGATCTCAGTGGGACTCTAGGAATACTGTATATTCAAAGTAAATACGGTGTTCCTTTCCATCCCAATATTTTAGGTGTTCAAATGTATTGGCAAAATCTTATTTACACTATTTATCAAACAAACTTATATTTCATAGATTGTACAAGAGTAATATTTCCTTTAGGTCAATTGAAATAAATAAATAGTAAATATCTGAATAGTATTACCTTAAATAGGAAGCCTATGGGTCATCCTTTGCTTATTTAATCAGAAATGAGATTGAAAATAATGTATGTGTAACGTCAGGAAAGACAAAAGCACAGCTCACATCTCTCAACCAATTAAAATCTTAGAAGTATTTCAAAATGTCATTCCAGGAAACAAAACAAGTCAAATAAATATTGACTAAAATCTCTCCAAGTAAGTACTGAAATCCCAAGAGTGAAAAAGAGTTTAAAGAACAAAATGTTGTTAGGTATTATAGCACTACAATTATTTTATTTTAGTCATTAGTTCAGTTTCCACAGTTTTGAATTGGATATAAGTTAGAATCTAAGGAATGAATGTAAATATAGAGTTGTTCTAAAGTCTGTACTTAAAAACAAATTTAAATTTTAAGAGCAATAAAATTAAGTGTTCAAGAATTTAAATAAAGAAATATGATCAACCTCACAGGAAAAGTATATATCTCATGCAATCTCATTTTTCTTCTCCCTTAGAAATACAAGACATCAAAGAAACAGATGGATATTCCCTCTGAATATAAAATGCTCTTTACCAGTGCAATACTCGAATTATTGAATCATTAAGAGGAATAATGGATTTCAGGTGAATTACAGGTATCTATAAAGCATACATTTCAGCCATGATTTTACCATTACAAAAGGGTCAATTCACTTCGAATGTATGTATATTTATCTGAAAAACAGTCGGAAAGTTTACCGTGGTGAGAAAAATGTGGATTCAGAGTATGCGATTAGAGACAGGCTAGATTAGCCAGGCTATTTAGCAATATGAAGTAGTTTCTTCAGACATCCTTTTTAGAAGCAGCAGAGAAAGCTTTCTCTGACTTCAGTGAGACCACAGGAGAGGGGCTTTTAAAACTTAATGCTGTGGCTATTAGTTTCAGAGAAAGATGCCATGTCATAGAAACTTTACCCAATTCTCTACTCTTGTCATTGCTCACAGATCATCAGAACACTACAAGAGAGCTAATCCAGTCAGATCTTTAAAGCTATAAAATTAGCTAAAGTAACCTAATTGCATTATATCTATTTTTAAAATTCCTATTCAAGCATATTTTTCAAATGTTATTTGCTGTCCTGTATTACTACATTTTTGTCCTCATATTCACAACAAAATATTGCAGATATGTATCTGCTTACAATAACAAAAGCCCCTTATTATGTTCTGTTGCTAATGTAGAATCAAGGCAATTTCCTGGAAAATGCAGATTGAAATAAATTTTGTCTCACATATCCAGATATTCAGTAAAAAGAAGATAGTCTTTATAAATTACCTGAAAAACAAAATCCAGTCTTTCACCTCATTTAGCACATATATATAGTTTCTGCATCTACCCTGTTTTACTTCCAGAGACAAAATAGAGCTAGCAAAAAATTTTCAGATACTAATATGTCTTGATCTTTTGAGGTTTGTCTGTTGTTCTTTTGGAGTTTAGAACTGTTGCTGATATGTTAATAACTAAGGTGGAAAAATAGCTGGACATAAACAAACTTCAGTTTAAACATCAACATTAAATAGAAGTTTAAAATGTATCTTAGGTACATAAGAGAGAGATTGTCATGTAACAGAACCAAGAAGGAAAGACAGAAGTGATGCTCTCTACAGGTCTGACTCAGCCTGGCTCTTGTGCTCCTGAGAGATTGGAGGGAATACACATAAAGTTCTGGGAGGAGGCCTGAGCTCTCAGCCCCCTGATGAATGAACTCAGACAGCCATCCTGCCGTTCAGGTGGTCACCCCCTCTCATGCACAAGAACCCCGCTTTGGCACTGACATTATCAGTTGTAACTTTGGGCTCTAGTTGGCTTTGTATCAAAAATATGTTTTGTTCTTATTAGTTTAAAATATGATCATATGATTATGTGTTCCATTACAGTCTATTTCCCTTTATAAAAGTATGTATTCTTCCATATTTTGAATTATTTTGCATAAGTAAATAATGATGATATGTCTTTTTTTTATACTTGCCTAATCTGGGTGTATCATAATTACTCAGACATTTTTTATAAATTATGGGTTGTCTTTCTCTTCATTTTTCCTTTGGTTATTACTAGCAATAATGCAGTAGTAAACAGAATTAAAGGGGGAAATAGAATGCAATGCATTCATTTTAGGAGACTTCAACACACCACTCACTCCAAAAGACAGGTCAACAAGTAAGAAAATAAGTAAGGAGACAGAGGCACTGAATAACATATTAGAACAAATGGACCTAACAGATATCTACAGAACACTTTACCCAAAAGCAACAGGATACACATTCTTCTCAAGTGCACATGGAACATTTTCCAGAATAGATCACATACTAGGTCACAAAAAGAACATCAGTAAATTAAAAAAGACTGAAATTGTACCAACCAACTTCTCAGATCATAAAGGTATGAAACTAGAAATAAATTATGCCAAGAAAACAAAAGGCCCACAATCACATGGAGGCTTAACAACATGTTCCTAAATAATCAAGGGATCAATGACCAAATTAAAACAGAGATCAAGTAATATATGGAGACAAATGAAAACAACAGCTCAACACCCTAACTTCTGTGGGATGCAGCGACAGCAGTTCTAAAAGGAAAATATATAACAACATAGGTCTATCTCAAGAAAGAACAATTATCCCAAATGAAGAGTTTGAACTCACAATTAATGAAACTAGAAAAAAGAAGAACGAATGAGGCCCAGGGTCAGTAGAAGGAGGGACATAATAAAGAATAGGGAAGAAATAAATAAAATTGAGAAGAATAAAACAATAGAAAGAATTAATGAAACCAAGAGCAGTTTCTTTGAGAAAATAAAAAAATAAATAAGCCCCTAGCCAGACTCATCAAGAAAAAAAAGAGTCTATACACACAAACAGAATCAGAAATGAGAAATGAAAAATCCTTACAGACACCACAGAAATACAAAGAATTATTACAGAATACTATGAAAAACTATATGCTAACAAACTGGATAACCTAGAAGAAATGGACAACTTTCTAGAAAAATACAACCTTCTAAGACTGACCCAGGAAGAAACAGAAAATCTGAACAGATGAATTACCAGTAGTGAAATTGAATAGGTAATCCAAAAACTACCCAAGAACAAAATGCCAGGACCAGATGGATTCACTGATGAATTTTATCAGATATTTAGAGAAGACCTAATACCCATCCTCCTTAAAGTTTTCCAAAAAGTAGAAGAGGAGGGAATACTTCAAACCTCATTCTATGAAGCCAGCATCACTCTAATAGCAAAACCAGGCAAAGAAATCACAAAAAGAAAATTGAAGACCAATATCCCTGATGAACATAGATGCAAAAATACTCAACAAAATATTAGCAAATCGAATTCAGTGCAATCATTTTAGTGATTTAATTCTAGAAAATTATTAGATTTTAAAAGTGTTTTTGAATTTGAGAAATCAAACTAATTTGAATGACCTTGAAAATTATTCTAAATAAATGTCAAATACAGTTTTTCTATCTGTCCACACTCATTGGTAACACCAAGAAAATGTCTTGGGATGGGATTAATGGAGTATTTAAGATGAAGTTATTTCTAATTAATTTATGTTTTTCAAAAGACAGACCACATCTGACATCTAGAGCATAAAGGAAACTCTATAGCATAAGAGCAGTTTCTTTATTCTGCTTTCCCACTTTTTTGCTCATCTCTTATTATATCAAGACCCTGCTAAGCAACAATTGCCTACAAAGGAATCTTGAATACCAAAACCACATGAGAAGACACTATTTCCCCATTTTCCACGTAAGGTTTGAGACCCTGTAAAAGTCATGGTCTTAATTCTAATCTTCATCAATTGATATTTTCTTCCATTGTGGGTCATCTAACCTGACGATACACTATCCTTGTCTGTTCCTAGGAATTTACTTTCAAAACTTTGATCTGAAAATATGTAAATATTCTAGATATTTCACTTGCTAAATACCACTTGCAAAAATAATTTCAACACCCATTTGCCTGACTCTGTCAAATCATTCTCTTCATCATATGAACCAGCAATTTTCACTAATTTTCCCTTTATAAGAAAACTGCTCTTTTACGTTGCACCTTACCCTAGAATAATTACTCTGCAAAGCTGAGTAGCATCAATTGCTAATGATGATGTATTAAACAACCCCAAACTAGCAAGGCATAAGAAGCTGTACATTCTATGATCCTAAAGCTTACCTAGAAGGTCAGAGGAGGTCTGAATCAGAGTACAGTATTCATTCGTCGTTGCTATTGTTCTTACCATCATCGTTTGATTGGCTGGTTGATTTGGCTTGATTTTGTTTTGTCTGTTTGCATTTAGCAGAAAAGACATTTATAAGATTAGAGGGAAAAGTCGCTAAAGAGAATGAGGTCGAAGCTGTGGACGCACACACTTACAGACCATGGTCTTGGGGCAGACATAAAGAATTAGGATCCAGAAGACAAAGAAGGCATTGTGCTGGAGCTGGAGGAGAAAGGTTTCATCCCCTGAGAGTGGACACAGTCCCTCAAGCCAGAATAAGAAGTCTGAATTTTATTCTAAGATTAGTGGACAGCCCTTGGGGTGTTTTCTCCAGGAGTATGATCTTTGGGTGCATGGTTAAAAATTTTTTTAACCCTATACAATACTGAGAGGCATACATCTTGAGTTTTCACACCAAGTGTCTTACTATTAGCCACACCTGCTGAAATTATTTGAGTTCCTACACCCTAGATTTTCCAGCTACATGTGTCAATAAGTTCCCATTTTTACTTATGTCAATTTAGGTTGGGTCTGGTCACTAAAAACTAAAAGAATCTTACTAATACCTATTCCTACTCTTTCTACAGTTGCTCATGTGCCTTGATCCTAATTATGTCCACCATTCACAATACTCTTCCCTTGAAGAAGGTCTACTTTGTCAATATATTGTTTAAACTGTGAACATCAGTAATCCAACTGGTTCACCCATGAAACAGAATAAATATTCTCTCATAATGCATACAGTACATCAGTTAATTCAGGCCAATATCAAGTCGGGATTTTTTTTGGTAGAAATATCCCATATCTGTTGCTGCAATAATCTTAATTTATTATAACTCTGTAAGTCTTTATCACAAATGTTTTTATCGAACTAAGACTTCCAGAATCCTTTAAGTGTACTGCTGAGTTTTTAGAACAAAGATGAATTATAACCCTTATTCCTAACAATGTACAAAAAGCATGATTTGCAAGTGAGACAAACCTTAGTGTATGAAGAAGTAATGTACGAATTTCTGGCTCTGTGATCTTCTAGCTCTGTAACCTTAAGTAACTCCTTAATTTATCAAGACTCAGTTTCCAAAACTATAAAATGAGGATAATATTCTTCTCTTTAGGGTATTGTTAAAGACGCATAAGAAAATATAAGTAAGAAAGAGGACATCTTTTTCTTCAAATGCTATTGCAACCATCTCTCTTGAGCCCTTTTCTTTGGCTCCCCAAGATATTTTGCTCCCCGAGTCTATAAGGCAAGGAAATCACAATCTCTCCCAGCTGTGTTTTGTTTTGTGAAAATAAAATTAAAAGACCCCAAATTAAAGGTGTAAAAAGATCCATGCAGGCAAAATAAATGACTAAAATGATTGTATTTAAAGCAAGCTGTGGTGGGGACTGTGGTAGACTGCAGAGAAAATGCTCCATCTAAAGACAGCCTCTATTCAACTCCAGCTGATTTTTATCATGGAGAATATGGCAAAAATATTCTGATTTTTAAAGGAAACAAAGAACCTGAAGTTTTACTAGATATCCACTTATTTTTAAATGTTAACAATTCTGTTTTGAATTTAACAGTTCGCAGGTCCAGCAAAGCATGGATAGCCGTAGGTCGCCAGTCTGTGACTTGGCACATAGCTTTCACCTAAGGTGTTCATA
The DNA here is from genome assembly GCF_030020395.1 of Manis pentadactyla. Classification (NCBI taxonomy): domain Eukaryota; kingdom Metazoa; phylum Chordata; class Mammalia; order Pholidota; family Manidae; genus Manis; species Manis pentadactyla. The sequence goes on along the minus strand of NC_080028.1, from coordinate 113,132,877 downwards.
GAAATGACTGGCAAGAAAGGCAAGACAGAGTTTTTTAACATACCACCAGACACCTCAAGTTAAATGATCAACAAAGACAAACAACATGATTTCACTTCTTATATGTGAAATCAGAAAAAAAACAAGACAAACAAAACAGACTCACAGACCCTGAGAAGTAACTGGTGGTTACCAGGGGGAAAGGTTGGAGGCAGGTGGGTAAAAAAGGTGAAAGGGATAAAGAGGCACAAAATCTCAGTCATAATGTAAATTAGACATGAGGATAAAGCATAGCATAGAGAATATAGTCAATAATTCTATAAAATCAGTCTATGTTGACAATAGTAATTCACTAGTTGGGGGGAGCATTTAATAATGTAGTTAACTATCCAATCATTATGTTGTATACTTGAAACAAATATAATATTGTATATCAATATGTCAATGAAACATAACAAAACAAATTTAAATTTAAAAATGTAATATAAATATTAAAGTCTATGCAACATATACATACATTTATTTACTTATTTATATTATATTACAACCTAGAATAATACTTAAACATTGAGTGCCCACCACAATAAATTGAATAAATGAAATTACCAGTATTAGAAATAACTTAGCGAAACTTCAGATTTTCACCAACATAAAGATCCAAATAGCTTACAGAAAGCAACCGAACTCAGTAAATCACTGGTAATTTATAATAACCATATTAGACAATACTTTTATTTAGCAGCAGTGAATACTAGAAGACACTGCATTAAATTTCTCAGAGTAAAATGACAATTTCAAACACAGCGTTCTCAGTTCAGCCAAAGCAGTAGTCATCTGTGAGCAAGCAGAAATATTTTCAGACATACACACAAAGAGAAAAATCTTATTGGAAAAAAAATTTTAGTTAAATGACACTTTAGTTGGAAACTATAATAGCTCTGGACTAGTCTGTACCTACTAATATAAGCAATAAAGCAATAATTTAAAACAAATATTTTTAGAAAGATATCAAGAAATTTATAAATATGCATTATTATGTCAGAAAAATAGAAAATTTTGTAAAGAAAATAACAGGTGGAGTAGCTAAAAAATTAAATTAAATTAAATAATATTGAATATAATATATGAATTATCAAATGAACATATTTTGTATATTAAATAAAATGCACAGTCATTTCAAACACTCATGACACATGTATTGGACAAATATATCAAAGTAATCTCAATTCACTTAAAAATAAAAATTTATAGGAAGAATTTTATGCTTATAATGCCATATAACATAAACAAGCATAAATTATGTGTAGTTAATGCACTTCATAATAAATATATGATATTCCTGCCCTATTTCTTGGTTTTGGACTGTGAAATAAGGCAAATATCTTTATTCCTTGTAATCTGTATATCATCTGCATCATCTACATCTGTATGTATGCCACACGGTGTATGTGTGCATATGTGCATTTATACCTGCAAATACACAGTAAATGCATTCAGATCATAAAATCTTGTAGAAGAAACTGATATATTACACGTTGCATCAGAAGAGACATGCAAAAGATATTGGGAAATAGTCCACAAAGACTTCAGCTTCATTATTTATAACTATAGTACTGGCATATGCTTGGCCTCTGTATAAATTTGCATAGATTGTGGAAATCAGTATCCTATTTTTTGTTCCCCCAACAGAAAGTGATAAAAGAAGATAAATATAAATGAAGTCTTAAACATGATCAAGAGTGCCCTTGTACTCAACCACCCTCTCTATCAGTGTTTATAACTCTTGTCATCCCAATCTGGCCCCAGTACTCCATTTCAATGGAATGCTACTTATCAACTTCTTGACACAGTCCATTCATGCTGCCTTCAAGCCTTCATGTACACTAGTTCCCCTTCATCCATGGAAATATGTTCCAAGAACCCCAGCAGATGCTTGAAACCACAGATAGTACCAAACCTTATATACACTGGTTTTTCCTATACATACATGCATACCTATGATAAAGTTTAATTTATAAATTAGGCACAGTAAGAGATTAACAACAATACCTAATAATAAAATAGAACAATTATAACAATTTAGTGTAATAAAAATTATGTGCATGTGCTCTCTCTCTCTCAGAATATCTTACTGTACCATATTCACTCTTCTTTCGATGACATGAGATGGTAAAATACCTACGCGATAGGGTGAAGTGAGGGGAATGGTGCAGGCCCTGTGATGTAGGGTTAGGCTGCCACTGACCTTCTGACTATAACTCAAAGGGAGGATCATTCTGTTCTCCAGACCGTGGTTGACTGGGCCACTGAAACCATGGAAAGCGAAGCTGTAGATAAGGGAGGACTATTGGTCTGTATTCCCACTGAGATGATCTTCTGATTATCAATCTATCTTACCACCTTCATTTCAAAAATGAAGACAAAGTCAAGAAATTTTAAATGGTCCCCTCCTCATTCTGATTATTGATTCACATCAGACACTCAAACCATTAGGTAATTTTAATACAGTGAAAATATTTTAGAAAACTGAAGAAATAGGACTTAGGCATACTTTTTAGCATATAGAAGCCATTACCAAAGGTATGCTTTTATGTTATAGGGGAAATTATTTGACCAGTGACATTTAATAGAAAGCCACATTAGCATTGTTTTCACTTCCTAACATATTGCTCAGCAAGAATGTTTAAATTATTTTACATGGGCATATTTTATATCCAATTAGTCTATAATCATTTTAAGAGTATAATAAACATTTGTCAGACTGATTCACAATTATTTCTCATAATTACTACTAAGAAAATATATATAAACTAGAATTTTCAGCATTACTTTCATTCTAAAGTCTTTTAGTTACATCTTATAGGGTATTCACTTAGAAGTTTGATAAACGAAACTGTTCAATTTTACTGACAATATAGAAGCAAATTGTTAGACAAACCCAAGTTAAATTCAACTACAGATGGTCCTCAACTTCAGATGATTTTTTGACTTTACAATGATGTGAAAGTGATATACCTTCAGTAGAAACCTTCAAATTTTGAATTATGACCTGTCCTAGGTTAGCAATATGCAGTGTGATGCTCTCTCATGATGCTAGGAAGCTCCCAGTCAGCCACATGATCATGAGAATAAATAAATTATACATTTACAATCATTCTGTACCTATACGACTATTCTGTTTTCACTTTCAATACAGTATTCAATAAATTACATGAGATATTCAACATTTTACTATAAAAGATTTTGTGCTTAGATGATTTTCACCTAACTCTAGGCTAATGTAAGTATTCTGAGTATGTTTAAGGTAGGCTAAGCTTAGCTGTCATGTTTAATAAGAATATTAAATGCATTTCCAACTTCCAATATTTTAAACTTATGATGGGGTTATTAGGACATAATAACTGAGGACATAACCTCAGTTATCAATATAACTGAGGAAAAATGCTACTTTACCATATGGATAGGTGATAAAAGTTACTTCACAATGCAAACTCCAGATCATTCTAAAATGCAGCAGACTAAAGCAGATTTCTGAGCATACCACTGACAAATCAATGTTACTCACACAACAGTGGTCATAAAATGATTGACATTCTTCTAATGAGCTTTTTTGTAAAGAAATAAGCATGGCAAAGAGAGAAATCACCCGGTATAACACATATAATAGGCAGCTTGCATTTTGCAGACATTACTAAAAATAGCAAATATCCAAGAGTGCTGTTTTTAAAAGAGTTTGGTAATTATTTAGGCAATTAAAATAATTGAAACAGAGAATTACAAGACAAATAGGGACCCCCGAAATAGAAATTCTGCGAACTGTAGCCACCATTTTAAGACAACCACACAGATAACTGAGTATGGGAGCCAAGATTCAAACCCATGTCCCCAAAAGTGCCCAACTACCAATTTAACAAAGAACATGATATTAAAACCTTTTATGAGGAACTCCTTCTGTATCCCCTGAACTAATCCCTAGGACACCTAGGTTTCTAGAGTTAATATATTAAGAAATGATTTCTCTGACTTTAATACATTTTTTAATATCTTCAAAGTTTTAATACATTTATGTATCTTTTAAAACAGTCTTTATTTTCATACCAAAAAAAGAAAGATCCACATATTCATTCCAATAGCTTTCCCCAGGCTTAGCCATTCAATAAGTTACATCCACACTCACCTCCCTGGATGGTTATTGAACACTTTTTAAGTGATCAAGCCAGGTAAAGTGGTCACTTTCCCCACAGTCAGACTCCAGGTGTGTCTTCCACAAGGATGCCTTACTCAAAACAGACTGTGGGGCAGCTGCAATGGAACCTTGCCTTGGAACGATGATACCGGAGAAGTTAGCCCAGTTTTGCGGCTATGTTCACTTCAGGATCATATTTATTGCAGTGGAACTTTCTGAATGGGGAGGCCGAGGTACTATCTGCTCAGTTAAAATAAATAAATACATAATATTTTCTGTACTGCTCTAGACTGTAGGCAGGAAGTCAAGAGTAAAATAACAGGGGGCGGAGCCAAGATGGCAGCATGAGTAGAGCAGCGGATATCTCCTACCAAAACCACATATATTTTTGAAAATACAACAAATACAACTCTTCCTAAAAGAGAGACCAGAAGACACAGGACAACAGCCAGACTACATTCACACCTGCAAGAACCCAGCACCTCGTGAAGGGGGTAAGATACAAGCCCCAGCCCGGCGGGACCTGAGGCCCCTCCCCCCAGCTCCCAGTGGGAGGAGAGGGGCCTGAGCGGGGAGGGAGAGGGAGCCCAGGACTGCTAAGCACCCAGCCCCAGCCATCCAGGCCAGAGCGCAGACACAGTGCATGCATGGGGTGCTGGAAACTAGGGAAGCAGGACAGTAAGACCTGTGAGTGGGTTCCTACAGCCAGCGCCCCTGGGACAAAGAAAAGCAAGTGCTTTTTTGGAAGTCTTAAAGGGACAGGGACCCCACGCTGGATGGAAGCATCTGGGACACTTAGCCCAGAAGCTGGGAATCCCGGGGAACTCTGGGCACTCTAACCCCTGGGCAGCAGGGCAGCTTGAAAGCCCCTCATGGAGATAAACAGCCTCACAGCTGTTTCCCCTCTGATGTGGCTCCGCCATATTGGAGCAGCAGCCCAAGGCAGGCCACGCCCACAGCAACCACAGAGCTAAACTTCACAGCGGCTGTGCAAGAATCAGAAGCCCCGTCTGCGTGCAGCTGCCCAGCACAAGCCGCTAGAGGTCGCTGTTCTCCCAGGAGAGGAAGGCCACAAACCAACAAGAAGGGATGTTCTCCCAGCCATAACTTGCGCCAGCTCCGCAAACTATCTCTATCGCCATGTAAAGGCAGAAAAATATGATACAGAGCAAAATAACAACCCCTGAGAAGGAGATAGACCTAAGCAGTCTTCCTGAAAAAGAATTCAAAATAAAAATCATAACATGCTGATGGAGCTGCAGAGAAATATACAAGAGCTAAGGGATGATGTCCAGAGGGAGATTACAGAAGTGAAACAATCTCTGGATGGATATATAAGCAGAGTGGATAAGATGCAAGAGGCCATTGATGGAATAGAAATCAGAGAATAGGAATGCATAGAAGCTGATGCAGAGAGAGATAAAAGGATCTCCAGGAATGAAACAATATTAAGAGAATTGTGTGACCAATCCAAAAGGAACAATATCCACATTATAGGGGTACCAGAAAAAGAAGAAGAAGAGAGAAAAAGGGATAGAAAGTGTCTTTGAAGAAATAATTGCTGAGAACGTCCCCAAACTGGGGAGGAAATAGTTGCTAAGACTACAGAAGCACACAGAACTTCCAACAGAAGGGACCCAAAGAGGACAACACCAAGACACATAATAATTAAAATGGCAAAGATTAAGGACAAGGACAGAGTACTAAAGGCAGCTAGAGAGAGAAAAAAGGTCACCTACAAAGGAAAACGCATCAGGCTATCATCAGACTTCTCAACAGAAACCTTACAGGCCAGAAGAGAATGGCATGATATATTTAATGCAATGAAACAGAAGGGCCTTGAACCAAGGATACTATATCCAGCACGATTATCATTTAAATATGAAGGAGGGATTAAACAATTCCCAGACAAGCAAAAGTTGGGGGAATTTGCATCCCACAAACCACCTCTACAGTGTATTTTAGAGGGACTGCTCTAGATGGGAGCACTCCTGAAAAGAACACAGAACAAAACACCCAACATATCAAGAATGGAGGAGGATGGATAAGAAGGGAGAGAAATAATCATCAGACTGTGTTTATAATAGCTCAATAAGTGAGTTAAGTTAGACAGTAAGGTACTAAAGAAGCTAACCTTGAACCTTTGGTAACCATGAATCTAAAGCCTGCAATGGCAATAAGTACATATCTTTCAATAATCACCCTAAATATAAATGGACCGAATGCACCAATTAAAAAACACAGAGTAATAGAATGGATAAAAAAGCAAGACCCATCTATATGCTGCTTACAAGAAACTCACCTCAAACCCAAAGACATATACAGACTAAAAGTCAAGGGATGGAAAAACATATTTCAGGCAAACAACAGCAAGAAGAAAGCAGGGGTTGCAGTACAAATATCAGACAAAATAGACTTCAAAACAAAGAAAGTAGTAAGAGATAAAGAAGGACACTACACAATGATAAAGGGCTCAGTCCAACAAGAGGATATAACCATTCTAAACATATATGCACCCCACACAGGAGCACCAGCATATGCAAAACAAATACTAACAGAATTAAAGGAGGAAATAGCATGCAATGCATTCATTTTGGGAGACTTTAACACACCACTCACTCCAAGGGACAGATCCACCAGACAGAAAATAAGTAAGGACACAGAGGCACTGAACAACACACTAGAACAGATGGACCTAATAGACATCTATAGAACTCTACACCCAAAAGCAACAGGATACACATTCTTCTCAAGTGCACATGGAACATTCTCCAGAATAGACTACATACTTGGCCACAAAAAGAGCCTCAGTAAATTCCAAAAGATTGAAACCCTACCAACCAACTTTTCAGACCACAAAGGCATAAAGCTAGAAATAAACTGTACAAAGAAAGCAAAAAGGCTCACAAACACATGGAGGCTTAACAACACGTTCCAAAATAATCAATGGATCAATGACCAAATCAAAATGGAGATCCAGCAATATATGGAAACAAATGACAACAACAACACTAAGCCCCAACTTCTGTGGTACACAGCAAAAGCAGTCTTAAGAGGAAAGTATATAGCAATCCAAGCATATTTAAAAAAGGAAGAAAAATACTAAATGAATGGTCTAATGTCACAATTATCGAAATTGGAGAAAGAAGAACACATGAGGCCAAAGGTCAGCAGAAGGAGGGACATAATAAAGATCAGAGAAGAAATAAATAAAATTGAGAAGAATAAAACAATAGCAAAAATAAATGAAACCAAGAGCTGGTTCTTCGAGAAAATAAACAAAATTAGATAATCCTCTAGCCAGACTTATTAAGAGGAAAAGAGAGTCAACACAAATCAACAGTATCAGAAACGAGAAAGGAAAAATCACAACGGACCCCACAGAAATACAAAGAATTATTAGAGAATACTATGAAAACCTATATGCTAACAAGATGGAAAACCTAGGAGAAGTGGACAACTTCCTAGAAAAATAAAACCTTCTAAGACTGACCCAGAAAGAAACAGAAAATCTAAACAGAACAATTAACAGCAACGAAATTGAAGCGGTAATCAAAAAACTACCAAAGAACAAAACCCCCAGGCCAGATGGATTTACTCGGAATTTTATCAGACATACAGGGAAACATAATACCCATTCTCCTTAAAGTTTTCCAAAAAATAGAGGAGGAGGGGATACTCCCAAACTCATTCTATGAAGCTAACATCACCCTAATACCAAAACCAGGCAAAGACCCCACCAAAAAAGAAAACAACAGACCAATATCCCTCATGAACGTAGATGCAAAAATACTAAACAAAATATTAGCAGACCGAATTCAAAAATACATCAAGAGGATCATACACCATGACCAAGTGGGATTCATCCCAGGGATGCAAGGATGGTACAACATTCGAAAGTCCATCAACATCATCCTGCACATCAACAAAAAGAAAGACAAAAACCACATGATCATCTCCATAGACGCTGAAAAAACATTCGACAAAATTCAACATCCATTCATGATAAAAACTCTCAACAAAATGGGCATAGAGGGCAATTACCTCAACATAATAAAGGCCATATATGAAAAACCCAAAGCTAGCATCAAACTGAACAGCGAGAAGCTGAAAGCTTTTCCTCTGAGATTGGGAACAAGACAGGGAAGCCCCCTCTCCCCATTGTTATTCAACATAATACTGGAGGTCCTAGCCATGGCAATTAGACAAAACAAAGAAATACAAGGAATCCAGACTGGTAAAGAAGAAGTCAAACTGTCACTACTTGCAGATGACATGATATTGTACATAAAAAACCCTAAAGACTCCACTCCAAAACTATGAGAACTAATATCAGAATTCAGAAAAGTTGCAGGATACAAAATTAACACACAGAAATCTGTGGCTTTCCTGTACACTAACAATGAACTAATAGAAAGAGAAACCAGGAAAACAATTCCATTCACAATAGCATCAAAAAGAATAAAATACCTAGGAATAAACCTAACCAAGGAAGTGAAAGACCTATACCTTGAAAACTACAAGACGCTCTTAAGAGAAATTAAAGAGGTCACTAACAAATGGAAACTCATCCCATGCTCCTGGTTAGGAAGAATTAATATCGTCAAAATGGCCATCCTGCCCAAAGCAATATACAGATTCGATGCAATCCCTATCAAATTACCAGCAACATTCTTCAATGAACTGGAACAAATAGTTCAAAAATTCATATGGAAACACCAAAGACCCCAAATAGCCAAAGCAATCCTGAGAAGGAAGAATAAAGTGGGGGGGATCTCGCTCCCCAACTTCAAGCTCTACTACAAAGCCACAGTAATCAAGACAATTTGGTACTGGCACAAGAACAGAGCCACAGACCAGTGGAACAGATTAGAGACTCCAAACATTAACCCAAACATATATGGCCAATTAATATACAGTAATGGAGCCATGGACATACAATGGGGAAATGACAGTCTCTTCAACAAGTGGTGCTGGCAAAACTGGACAGCTACATGTAAGAGAATGAAACTGGATCACTGTCTAACCCCATACACAAAAATAAATTTGAAATGGATCAAAGACCTGAATGTAAGTCATGAAACCATAAAACTCTTAGAAAAAAACACCGGCAAAAATCTCATGGACATAAACATGAATGACTTCTTCATGAACATATCTTCCTGGGCAAGGGAAACAAAAGCAAAAATGAGCAAGTGGGACTATATTAAGCTAAAAAGCTTCTGTACAGCAAAGGACACCATGAATAGAACAAAAAGGTATCCTACAGTATGGGAGAATATATTCATAAATGACAGATCCGATAAAGGGTTGACATCCAAAATATATAAAGAGCTCACACACCTGAACAAACAAAAAATAATCCAATCAAAAAATGAGCAGAGGAACTGAATAGACAGTTCTCTAAAGAAGAAATTCAGATGGCCAACCGACACATGAAAAGATGCTCCACATTGCTTGTCATCAGAGAAATGCAAATTAAAACCACAATGAGATATCACCTGACACCAGTAAGGATCACCATCATCAAAAAGACAAACAACAACAAATGTTGGCGAGGTTGTGGAGAAAGGGGAACCCTCCTACACTGCTGGTGGGAAGGTAAATTAGTTCAACCATTGTGGAAAGCAGTATGGAGGTTCCTCAAGAAACTCAAAATAGAAATACCATTTGACCCAGGAATTCCATTTCTAGGAATTTACCCTAAGAATGCAGCACTCCAGTTTGAAAAAGATGCACCCTATGTTTATCGCAGCACTATTTACAATAGCCAAGAATTGGAGGCAACCTAAGTGTCCATCAGTAGATGAATGGATAAAGAAGATGTGGTACATATACACAATAGAATATTATTCAGCCATAAGAAGTAAACAAATCCTACCATTTGCAACAACATGGATGGAGCTAGAGGGTATTATGCTCAGTGAAATAAGCAAGGTGGAGAAAGACAAGTACCAAATGATTTCACTCATATGTGGAGTATAAGAACAAAGGAAAACTGAAGGAACAAAACAGCAGCAGAATCACAGAACCCAAGGATGGACTATCAGTTACCAAAGGGTAAGGGACTCGGGAGGATGGGTGGGAAGGGAGGGATAAGGGCAGGGAAAAAGAAAGGGGGCATTACGATTAGCATGTATAGTGTTGGGGGGAGGCACGGGGAGGGCTGTGCAACACAGAGAAGACAAGTAGTGATTTTACAGCATCTTACTATGTTGACGGACAGTTACTGTGAACGGGAATGTGGGGGGGACTTGGTGATGGGGGGAGCCTAGTGAATATAATGTCCTTCATGTAATTGTAGATTAATGATACCAAAATAAAATAAAAGAAAAAAAACAGTAAAATAGCATGTCAGTAGACTCTTTCTGACAGACGGTACAGCAACCCTGGCTCAAGTATTTCTCCCCCCACAGGAGTGCTAAGATTGTAGGCTAGTTCTTTGTGTTTTTTTTGGCTACTTGATGGTTTTGATGAATTTGCTATGATCCAGGGGGTGTCATAGTCAGCCTTTGGCTAGAATTATGTTTCAGCAGTCTTGAAATGAGGCCCCTGACTCGGTCTGGTACAAACTCAGGGAATGTGAATTCAACCATGATATTCTTTCGTATGCCTCTTGGTATCTGCTGCTTAAAAGGAGGATTCCCAGCTAAAAATTCATAGCAAAGCACTCCACAGCTCCAGAGAACCACTTTCTCATCATGCATCTCAGGAGCAGAGTCCCGAGCCACAGAGGCTGGTTCTCCTGGAGGGCGAGGCATGTACCAGCCACCTCAAGTCTGCAATCTGAAGCTTTTCAGCTGGTCCAAGGAGCAGGTTCTCTCTGTCTCAGTGCCTCTGAATAATTTTGTTTGAATGACAATGTGAAGGGCTTACTCCTTCTGCTCAGGAAGGAGAGAAAAATGACTAGTCACTTAGAAAGTGTCTGTCCTCAGTATGTTACCATGCCCAGCAAACGAATTGCTCCTCTAGCAGATTCCCCCAGAGCTAGGGAAGGGTGTGGACCAGGGAAGGTAGATGCAGAGAAAACAGTCAAGAGCATCTAGCTTCTTGAGGGCTGAGGCAGACATGCTAAATTAAGAGCAAAACATTAGAACAGGTCTGAGGTTGAATCAAAGATAAGGGCCTTGGTTCCTTTTCACCAGAATGATTGCCAAAAACCAGCGGAGATGAGCCACAATATCATAAACATGAAATTCCATCACCCCATTTTTAGTGGGCTTCCCTATACCTAGAATCCATCTTTGGAAGTGAGATGGAAAGGGAAATCCCTAGAAAGAGCAGGGAAATGGCACTAGTGGGGAGCTGAACTTTACACGATGATCACGGTACTGGGGAGAGACTGTACAACGTGAGACTAGAAACCGCAGCCAGGAAAATCACGATTCTCTTTCACTAATTTGTCTTGTTTTCTTTTCTTCTCTTTCTTTTGTTTTTTTTTGTAACTCAGTAAAGTGCTGTCACAAATCTTGGAGTCATCACCATTGATTCAAAAATCTAGATATCGTCATTGATACATCTCTCTCCCTTTTTTATTTATTTATTTGTTTTTTGAGAGGGCATCTCTCATATTTATTGATCAAATGGTTGTTAACAACAATAAAATTCTGTATAGGGGACTCAATGCACAATCATTAATCCACCCCAAGCCTAATTCTCATCAGTCTCCAATCTTCTGAAGCATAACGAACAAGTTCTTACATGGAGAACAAATTCTTACATAGTGAATAAGTTCTTACACGGTGAACAGTACAAGGGCAGTCGTCACAGAAACTTTCGGTTTTGATCACACATTATGAACTATAAACAATCAGGTCAAATATGAATATTCATTTGATTTTTATACTTGATTTATATGTGAATCCCACATTTCTCCCTTATTATTATTATTATTATTATTATTATTTTATTATTATTTTTAATAAAATGCTGAAGTGGTAGGTAGATACAAGATAAAGGTAGAAAACATAGTTTAGTGTTGTAAGAGAGCAAATGTAGATGATCAGGTGTGTGCCTGTAGACTATGTGTTAATCCAAGCTAGACAAGGGCAATGAAACATCCACGGATGCAGAAGATTTCTCTCAAAACAGCAGGGGTGAGGTTCTGAGCCTCACCTCTGTTGATCCCCAATTTCTCACCTGATGGCCCCCCTGCGACTGTGCCTGTCTTAGGTTGTTCCTCCCTTGTCTCTCCCTTTTTTTAATCTCCACAATCAATCCATCACCAGGCCCTGTCAACTCTCTTTCCTGAGTGTAGCAAAAAGCTGCCACTTCTCTCCTCCACCACTGGTATCATCTGCTGCCAGACTAATAAAATACCTCCTACCTACTATCCCCACCTGCACAATTCATTCTCCAAGGTATCCAAAGTGCTTGGAATTCTCTAACAACTCCCGTCATACTTAAAGCGAAACACCAAAGCCTTGGCTCAGCCCCTGACCTTTGTGTGCCTCCTCCCTCTCAGTGTAACTGTCTCTAACCCCAGCAGCATCAACTTCCTCTCTGGTCTTCCAAATGCCAAGTTATGTTTCACAGAGCCTATGGAGTTGATGTTTTTTCTCCCTGGAAAATCCCATCCTGCAGATATTCACACAATAAGCTCCTTCTTGTCAGATTGCAACTCAATGCCACTTGTTTAGGAAGGATTTCCCCAGTCATCCCAACAAAAGTAGCCCTCTTTCCCCTGCTTCTCCTCATTTGTTTCTGTTTGTGGGTATATAATCCAGTTATCCCTTTAGAATGTAAACTCCTTGAGGGCAAGGGGTCATATGTGTGTCTTGTTCACAGGTATCTAGGTACTCTCTCAATATTGTTGAATGTAGGAATGAAACAATGAATAAATGAGTGAATAGGGTACTAGAGGGAAATGGTTACCTTCTACCTACTACTTCTCTTCCCACTAAGGTTTCCATGTCACTCCCAATTTTGCCATAAGAAGGCAAATAACTAGGAATCAGGCCACAAAGAAAACAGGAAGTATAGTTTTAAAGAGCAATATGCAAAGGGTTTAAAGAGAGATTGGAGAAAGAAAACTCTTTTAGGAAGAAGAGTAGATTTCTTTAAAACATCATAGTCTCTCAATGCTGTACCTTCCAAGTTAGGAATATAAAAGTAAGAAGTGTTTATGTTTTATCAAACACTGTGTAAATTGTATTTTTTTAGCTGAAATATTTAAAATCCACTAGGAAATATATTGCATAACTGGTGAATCCTTTTAAGAGGATTTACATTAGAGTAAAGTTAAGATTTTTATCTACTGAGTTTTCATGAGCAATGCAGCCATGTAATTAACTGACAAGAGATGTACTATTGGACTTCATCTTTTTCACAACTGACCCATAAATAGGTAATGAAGATAAAAGTGGTAAGGAAAAAAAGAAATACATTGCTTATATTTCAATGGAAAATTGACCTTAAATGACATCTCTGAAGAAATATCTTTCAATTAAATTTTAGTTAAAATTATTCTGCTCAAGGAAACTTAAAAAGAGAGTGACATAGAATATTTGTGTAAAACTGAAAGACTTTAAAATTATATTCTTGTATTCATTTAAGTTACTCAGTGAATGATTTTCAGGAGAAGAAATTTAGTATAGTTACACATAATATATAATTGCTGCACATTGCATTATGTTATTTGACTATTCTTGGACCTCTACATAGTATGGGAAAAACTTGTTTCTTAATAAAAGCACATTAACTAGCCTATTAATAATCAGGTTCCTAATGTAGCATCACATTCTAAAATAAAAAAGTTACATTCCTGTTATGTTACAGATTAATACTTGTTCTCAGAACTATTTCCAAAAGAGAAAAAAAATCTTACCAGACATAAACTGTGTAATAGAGGATAATTCCATTTGGCTCCAGCGGTGGTTGCCATGACAACTTCACTGTGACACCAGACAACTGTTCCACAGAGAAGTCGTGGGGGGGAGAATCAGGAGCTAGAAAGTTAAGGTATAGAATAATTCATTTTATTAAACATATATGAGAAAAGGATAAAAGGGAAATGTACAAAGTGTTTATTATAAACATTCTGGTAAATGAATAAGGTAAAGGTCCTTTCTCCATGAGGAGAGGAGACTAACTGATTATTTTCAAAATGAGATGAGAAAAGATTTTGCATGGTGCTGTTAGAACATCTGTTTCTGTGATTCAATGGAAAAAAATATTTCATGAGAAAAAAGAACAAGGGACATGTCACAGTGATTCACCTACTGTTCAAGACATTTTGGTAATTTATCATCCTCTAGTTAAAGTAAAACTATTGGGGTGAATGAATATAATATACAGTTTAAAAGGCTCCCCAAACAATAAAAAGAGGTGGGAAAAAATCAGACATCCAAGAAGTGGGAAAGTGATAAGCATAAAATTGGGACAGCAGTTAAAAACTGACCTCACAAATAAAAACTACATTCCTCAATTTCAGTTGTGTCATTAAACTGTAAAATAATATCAGAATCTGTTCACTGAGTCTTCAGAATTGAATGGTTTGCAAAGGAAACAACAACGTAGCACATAAATAAAAATATAGACTGATTCTAATTCGGGTCTGTTTCTGATCTACTATAATAGTATAAGAATTCAAATACTTTTTCTATTCTGCATTGAATAAACACTAAAAAAATTACTGCAAGTAGTTAGCCAAGTTTACTTTCAGGTAAAACATTTAAATTGGCATTTTTCAGTTGCTGTGTAACAGCATAGAATATCTTAAAATATTAGCATATAACTTTATATATAAAAGGGTATAAACTACTAAAACATTGTTCTTTGTTATAATTATAACTCATGTAGCTAACAGATACTCAGGGAATTTGTTCAGCTCTTTGGGCAACATTAAAATTGATAAATTAATATGTGTCGACATCACTTTTTCCAATAATTTGGAGAAAAATGCTACCTGAATTATTTAAATTTCCTTTTGATCTTCTGAATAATCTCAGCTATAGTTGTGTGTGTATACATGCATGTATGTGTGTGTTTTCATTACTTTGAGAACAATAATTTTCAAAAAAATGTATTGAGCAGGAAAAGGTTTATGGGATAAACTCTAAGAAATAATGGTGAGAGCTGTATTTATATTTTCATTTGGTATTCTCACTGGGACTACAATAAAAATGCTATCAAATATTGGTCACCACAAGAATCCATGTATCATTTGGAGACGTCTCTTTCCCAAGATATGAATTACTTCTGAGAACTCTCATTTGTCAAAATGAGAGCCTAGGAAAAATGTTTTTCCTAACATCTTTGTAACATTTAAGTTTTGTTTATTCCTGGAAAAAAAGGATTTCAATTAAAAGTAGCACTGATTTAGAACATAAAATGTTGTAACTAAGCATTTCTATTCTATAATATGCTTTAAGGCTTTAATGTAGAATGTCAGACAATTCTGGTTTTTTTAATATTTAATCTTCAGGGTATGCTTGGGTATTTTCTTGTTTATGTAAAAATTTTTATTGCTAAGCACATGTAATTAACATGCTTATCTAAAAATACTACGTATCTACTATAGTAGACTAAGTTTTAATCACTTTGGCATTTGGTATTATTATTGGTATTATAAGATTGGAATAAATAGATACAATATCTTCTGCAGTCTATCTATTTCATCAGGACAGAGCAGATGAGAATTGATGAGAAGGGTATTCTTAAGGCCCTCACCCTCGGTACATGGCATGATCTTCCCGATCTCACACCCTCCCTCTTTCCTCATCTGCCTTCAGGTCACAGCTTAGATATAATTTCCCCAGTTAAACTTTCTCTGATATCTCAGAGTAGCTAAAATCTCTTTTGTTCTGTTGAATACTTTTGGGGAACACTTACACCAGTAATAAAATTATAAAAAGTATTTTTCTATGCACTTGTCAAATTTAGATCACTTCTACTAAGCTTCAGACTCCATGAGGGCATTCTTCATTCTGTTCCTCAGCAATAATATCAGTCACTCGGCCAAGGACTTGGAAGTTTACCATCACTGTATTTTTAATAGCCCAGGTTAAATCAGATACTTGGTTTAACTTGAAACTATTGACTTAATGGTAAAAACCTCTGCCTGTTCAAAATATATGTTCACTCTTGGTCCAGTTTTCTTTGTAAATAAATGGCTACTATATCAAGAAAGGCATTGCTAAGATGATTTAATACACCTTTCTTAGACATTATCTAAGATAGAAAGGAGAGCGAAGCTTTTCCCCTAGCCTTTAACCATTGTCCTGTTGGGAAGGATTCATTTAGTAGGTTAATGTCCAGTTTGATAGCAAGAAGAATCTATGAAAAAATGAAAATTTGGACACATAAGTTTTAATGGTGAAACAAGCATAGTAAGTTGAGTCTATCACTAAGGAACACTAACCTCGAGAGAAGACTTACAAATTGGGGCAACCCAAAGCCCCTGCCAGGATGCTTTGGTGAAGTAATTTGGTGGAGGGCAAAACAGGGAGGAACCTGAAATAGGAGGACTCTGAAGACTTTATTATTTTGAATAAACTAAGAATAATGCAGAAAAAAGCCTTCCTTCTAGAAGTATAGAATGCAGATTCTGTCCAGTGAATGACTAGTATCGGGACACTCACAGGGTGCAGCCCAGCACGAAGATGGGGAACCTTGAAAGAAAGGGGGAAAAGGATGCTCTACAAACACTTATGATACATCCAGGCCCACCCTTCATGGCAATAGGGCTTCTTTTTACAAAAAAAAATCTTACAAGATAAATGTGTAAAACATAAAATGCAAATCCAAATCCCAAAAATATCCCTCAGAAGTAATTTTCTTAGTATGATGTATGCTTATAACATGGTGATGTACTAGTTTAAAGTAGTCTCAGTAGTAACATTGATTTTATTCAGGTTAGGAGAAGGTATGTTAAAATATTTAATATAAAGGCTATTAACATTTAGGAGTAGCATTTTGGCAAATAATGTAGAGAAATCTGGAAAACAGCCTGAACTCATTAGCAAGTTAATCAAATATAATAAAAATGTTGCACAGTGACATAACAGAATCTACCACAAAACTTATGTAAATGTCTATTCTTACGAATGTTAAAATTCAAAAAAGGAAGTCATAACATACAGTAGTTGATGTTGAAGCCATTCAAACCAAAATTTTAGCCTTAAAAATTCCCATAAAAAAATTATTGATTTTTTACAGAGTACAGATGACTTCAGAATTTTTTTTAAAGGACTTAAACTTAATTGTATTTAATGTGAATCTGACTTTGCTAGCTTCTTGTGAAATCTTGGCATAATGCTGGCATGGCAAACAACTGATTCCTCAAGCGAGGGGCATTTTCACATTAAATCTGCATTCTAGATCCATGTTATATGAGATGTGATGGATTCAAGGTATACTGTATTTACCATCTTCTTCTGTCAGTACACTTATGGGTGCACTCCGCACTCCCTCCCCTTGGAGTGTACTAGCAGACACCTCAACCATATATTGGGTATATTTCTTCAGTCCTAAATAGAAATAAAATAGGTAAGTTAAGACTTACAAAATACCACTGAGTGATGTACAAGAGGCAAACTATGAAATGGTTCTTACTCTTCCAAAATAAAAACGAAATGAGAATATAGCTCTTTTTTATAGTAAGGCCCATTATGTTATAGGGTAATGTGGAAAAGGATTGATCTAGAGTATCCTTTCAAGTGGCCTGAAATAAAATCTTAGCTTATTTAACCACAAAGCCAGAATGGTCATACCTTGTATAAAACTAATCACACTCACCATTTATAACAAGTTAATATTTGTTGGCCATGCTGTCAATATAAAGGTAAATACCTAACACTAGGCTTATTTTACCTTTAATGTTCTGGGTCAGATAGGTTGTATTTATAGCTCTTTCCTCATTTTCATTACTTCTCTTGAGATAAATTGTATATTTTTGTATGATTCCATTGGGACTACTTGGGGGAAGGAATGATAGCTCAATCTCTCCAGAAGAAATATTTTTGTAAGTAATATTTTCTGGTGCACTATCAGGCACTGGAAAAAAACACAAAGATATATATGCATAAAACAATTCCATATTATAAATCTATCCTGAAAAAAAAAAACCTATTCTGCTGAAGTTTCCCCAAGTGCACTAACATATGTATACATATGAACGTTCACCAGATAAACATCCTGAATGTAGTAAGGTGTAGATAAATTATACACTTAAAATTGTTTAAGAAAAATTTCATCTCAAAAGAGAATTTACCCTATAATCCTATAGAAAATGCTTATATGATGTATTTTTTCTTGGAATATTTGGGATGGCATTAAGCTGTCTTGCATTGCAGAACATACAGATAGAAGTAAGAAGATTGAAAATACCTAAAAATTGATTCTGTCTTTCATTAATAATAATAATAATATATAAAAGGTTATTAATCAGTTTTAGTATACAAGATCAATTGATAAGGCAAGGAACTTTCATACATATAATGTTGCATATTATGACCTGGTAGCAAAGATACCATTAAATAAAAATTAGTTTTATGTGTCTACTAACATTCTTAATGTACTGAATGCAAGGGTTATAAAATAGTTCTCTGCATATATTCAAATGCTAATACTACATATGGGATTCTAATTCTGGCAGAATACTGGAGTGGACATCCTAAACTGAATGGCTATCTTTATTAAGATAATTAAAACTCTTCATGAAATTAAAACAAATTTTTTCTTTAAAGGAATCGCAGAGTTTACAGTAAAGTTAGCAAACTGTGGTAGCCAGAAAACAAAATCAGAAAATTAAAAAAAGAAGTTTTTTAAGTAAAAACAGATAATGGAAGCTGATAGAAAGCCAGCTTTGCCTTTGGAGGGTACTGGTCAGTCCTGTGACTTTGAGATTCTGTGTTAATAGCTGTGCGGAGTACGAGATAAAGAGGAAGCCTCTGGGGGCTGGTAGGAGGAAGGTAAGGGATATCCCTGCCTAAAGAGCTGGAACCCCAAAGGAATGCAATCCCAACCAGGGTCATTACATTAGAAACTCTAGGGGGCACCTCGAATTCTTCTGCAAGGTATCACAGAAGTCAGAGTGAGTGGTAACTCCTGGACGTTCGCAGTGTGGTGTGTTGTCTCTCAGGCAAAGGAGAATGAGAAGTAAACCCATCAGGCAAAACAGGACAGAGAGGAAACTTTTATTGTCTAGGCATTTGGATGGAGAAGTGAAAAAGAAAGGAAAAGTATGCAGTTTGGAACTGCAAGCCTATCCCTATGAACATATGTGGCCCACAGAGTTGGAAAAAACTGCTATTTCAGAATTTAACTTAAAATAATTATAATCCTGAGCTGCTATTGCTCATAAGCAATTAGCGAAAGCAAACATAAATTCTCTCAGAAGAAACTCAAGTTCAACTCAGGCCAGATAAATTAACTCAGATGAAATTTCAAGGAATATGAGCTCACTGATAAAAAGCCCGAAATGCACAAGGAAACCAGGCACCAACAGTTAAAAGTCAGCAAAGGAGAGGAAAAAGATCACACACACACACCCAGCAGACTTCAAAAGACTTCAGATATTGAAATTATCAAAATATAGAAACATGAAAGTTTAATATATTTCACACAATCAAATAGATTTGAAAGTATCTAGAA
The DNA here is from genome assembly GCF_030020395.1 of Manis pentadactyla. NCBI lineage: Eukaryota > Metazoa > Chordata > Mammalia > Pholidota > Manidae > Manis > Manis pentadactyla. Next base: position 113,113,118 of record NC_080028.1, on the reverse strand, counting down.
AATACTTTATTTTAAACTTTTTGGATAATAATGCAAATAACCAAGCAGGTTTGAAAGAGAACCAGATAGACCTTCTAGAATAGAAAACCAAATAACAGAAATTCTCTTGGTGTATAAAAGGACACATCATAGTTAGAGAGAAATTTAAGGAAAAGGATGATAGTATTTTAAAAAAATCAAGACGGTAGTTCAGAGAATAAAATATGGAAAATATAAAATGGCAATTAAGAGACATAGAGACTATACTGAGGAGTGCTAAGATAATAGAGAAATGAGAAAAAAGAATTTTTTGAAGGGTTAATGGCTGAGACTTTTCAAAATTGTTGAAAGATATCAAACTTTAGATTGAGGAATCTCAACAAATTCTAAGCAGGAATTATTAAAGATCATATTTAGACACATCATTGTGAAAGTACAAATACCAAAGAGATCTTAACAGCACCAGCAAAATAACAGATCATCTACATAGACAGACCTCAAAGGACAACTGACCTCAACTAAAAAACAATTGGAATTCTATTCCAGAAATACTAACAAGAACAAAATAAAAACACATTCACACAACCACAGAGAATACCATCAGTATACCTCAATAAATGAAATTGCAAACTTTAGGCAGAAAAACACTTACTGGAGATGAAAGACCACAGTTGCCAAGATAATGTTTAACAATTGACTCCATAGAATAATAGCAATAAATGACTAATTTGGGGAGTTGAACAATACAAACTAACAATGTGAACATTATTGCCAATAGAGAGTCCTAAGATGCTTTCCTTTCAAAAGAGCGAATTGGACCTTTTTTATTGGCATTCTAACACAATGGAATATAAAAACTGCTAGTAATAAATTTAATAAAGAGAAAAAAATTCAGAAACCTTGGAAGTGTACTGCAGTCCCCCTAACGCCAACTGTTACCTGTTAGGCAGTGTGTCACCTCTAAGGCAGACTTCATAGGGAAAAATGACATAAGAAAGTTCTAAAAGTTTGGAAAGGATTCTAATTTGTTTGATGTAGTAGAAATGTAATCCTACTGCCCCTTCCCAAACATTCAAAATCTTCTCTAATGCCTTCCCAGGCCAACCCATTACATTGAGAAAAATCCTCAGCAAATACTCTGAATGTTTTCTTAAACCTCTGGCTCAGTGTAAAATCATGGACTTGCAGAGAACACTACATCTCAGTCCTTCTGGGTAACAGGTAGTTGTTCATCTTTCTCCTATAAGCCCTATAACCATAGGACCCAGGAGTTCAGTAGTTGTATTTATTGCTCTTGTTTGCAATAACCAGGTCTTTTCTCATTCTTCTTTCCTAAAGAGCTCTGTATGCTATACCTCCTTAAAATGGTCATCCAGTGATACTGTAACTTCTTCAACCATCTTAAAAGTGGTATCACCTGGATGACTGACTTCCTCTCTACCATGCAAATGACCTGTCTGTTTCCCTGGATTCTGATTCTTTTATCTCCATAATTCCAATCATCTTTCCCTCTATTTCACTTTAACCACTAGCTTTCATGGCAACACCCACAACCTTGTCATTTTCAATAACGGCCAGTATTCCTTTCTTTGGTGACCACCTCTTACCTTTCCAGTTTAATGAACTTTGAATGGCTAATCCAACAATTCTATGACCCTCATCAAATCTGCACTGTTGATCACCTCCCCTTTGTTCTCATCTTCCTACTTACTTGGGTCAATCACTAAAATACCTTCCAGAAATCTTATCAACTACTTTTCCAGTCTTACTTTGTGGCAAAATTCAAATTGCGTTAAGATGAACTCAGGGCTAGGTCCACATCTGCAGTGTAACAGCTGAAAATGTCTGAACTAAACACAACTCCATGCTGACTAGCCTCATTTAAATTTATGACCTCAAATTTCAAATGAATCTTTTCACCAACCAACAGCCTATATGTATTTTTTTAGTCAACTCAGTCTCCCATTCAGTCAATGTATGTTTTTACCATTTTCTCTTGCCATAAATATCCAGGATCACTTCCCCTTCCTTATTTAAAGCTGACAAACTTGTTTCTCATTTCATTGAGGAAATAAACACTCAGACATTGTCTTTCTACCACTAGTTTTCCTTTGACGGTCTTCCTTCCTTCCATCTTTCCAAATCCTAGCCCACTACCTGTGCATGAGATTCCATTCCATCAATCCAGTCAAAGACTTCAGACTTGAAGCATTCTTTCTCTGTTGTTGGTTTTTCTCTCTTTGCTGAATTATCTCTACACTGTATGTATATATATATATACACACACACAGAAACACACACATTATATAAAGTAAGTTTTTCCTGAATTTCAAACTTACATATCCAATTGCCTTGATAACCAGCACTTGGATATTTCAAACATGTTCAAAACTGAAACTGAATTTCCTCCAAACTGATATCTTCCCCTGACTTCCCTCAGTAAATGTCACCAGCATTCACCCAGACCAAAAGCCTAGCAGTTGTGAATTTTCTTTTTTACTCCCAAATCCAACATATTCAGTTGCAATCTTTTACAATTGTAAATTACATCATGTTCTTGTCTCAAAATTCTTCAATAGCTACCCACTAAAGTTAGACTCCAAACTTCTTAAAATGGCACCCAAGAATCTTCATGGCCCAGCTCTGCCTGTCTCTCCTCATCTGCTAATTTCCTCCCAATAACTCATACTGCTCGAATGACAGAAATTGTCTGCTCTTCTTCAACCACATAAAGTGTCTTCCCACTTCAGGAACTTGGCAATTGCAATTCTTCTTTCTAGAATACTTTTCTTCCTTATCTTCATCTAATTTAATCCTGTACATTATTAATACCTTTGGGTAAATAGCACCTCCTCTGAGAGGCCTTTTCCCAGTCCTTTATCTCAAATAGCCTGCTCACTAATTTATCATTCTCTCTTTTCTTTCCCTGAAATTATTTTCTTCATGGAATTTACCACTACCAAAAGTCATTTGTATTATTTGTTAACTGTTTATTCTGTGAAAGTTCTAGAATGTTAAGTTCCATGAACACAGGAATTTTGTCTGATTTACGGCTGTATCCAGTACAGGTAGCTCAAGATGTAGAAGCCATAAAAATCTGTGCAGTGAATGAATAAATAGGTTCAACAGGATGGAGAATAGATTAAAACCAAGAGAAAAAATCACAGCTGAGAAAAATAAGATTGAATTAAATAGGCCTTTAATTGCAAGAATAAAAGGAATTAGTAATGCTATGGTTGAATTTCATAACTTAGCATAATTTCTGATTTCGAAAAATTCTCATTGGAATTTGCAAAATTGTCCCTCTGGACTTGCCTTCCTACCACCAGAAGTCAGGACACAAATATGCATCCCTGACCCCAGGCTGCAATCCTCTGCATTTTTATTCAATTCTTAAGGGATAAGCAGTGCTGGGTCTTCAGGGAAAATCTAGCAAGGGAGAAAAACAAGACAGACGTAATTATATCCTGATTTGGGAAAGTGACGAGGCACTTGGAGGTTTCTGAAAGGGCGCAATGTTTCCAACTGTAGATGTATTAGATAATATAGATTAGTTATGAATAAAAAGTAATTATTATAATCAGAATATGCTGAATCTATTTAAAAGCTAAAAACAAGAAATAATTTAGTTCATGATGATACTAAAGGAGGAAGTGAAAGTTACTCTGAGTATGCCAAAGAATTGTTGCTGGCATGCAGAGTTTTACTAATATGTAGAGAAGTTAAGAAATGCTATTCATTAATATAAATAAATTTATAGAGTTCTACCCAAAACTTTGGTCAACATCTGAGTTACTATCCACTAGTGGTTGTTGCCACTAGTGTGTATTCAAAGTATCTGGTTAAAGGCTTACTGTAAAGAACATTTATTTTAAAAAGGAAAGAGAATATATATAGATCATCAAAAGGTATTTTTATGAGAACTTAAAAGTTCTTTATGTGATCACTGAACCCTAAATATGAGAAAATATAATCTTGTTTGTTTGTCAACTGCACATTCTCTATTTAACACCCCCCCACACACACACATTCTCTCCTCCCAACACACACACAGTGAGATCAATTGTATTGATCTTTCCTGCTTGAACACAAGAGTATTTTACTCTCAAGCATTAGTAAACTCTGATTCCCTGATCAAGATAAAGCATTTGATAAATAATTTCCTAGTATTTGTAATTAGCAGCATTCACACATTCCTGAGCACACCCCTCAATTTCTCATGAAATAATATTGAAAAACAGGCTCTTTTTTTAATAATTAGAGGATGAATCTATTGTATTTAATAAGAATTTTGAGCCTTGGGAATAGATAGTCTTTCTTGAGCACATCCTGCTTCAAATAGCACCTTGAGACTCTACTTTAATTCTAGCCTTCTCCAGTACAGAGGTTCCTCATAAAACTAAAAATAGAAATACCCAATAATTCCACCACTTCTAGGAATTTACCGAAAGAAAGCAAAATCCATGATCTGAAAAGATACATGCTTCCTGTGTTTATTGCTGCATTATTTACAATAGCCAAGATGTGGAAGCAATGAAAATTCCCATCATATCATTCAGCCATAAAAAAGAAAGAAATCCTGCTATTTGCAACAACATGGATGGACCTACATAACACCTACAGGGTATTATGCTCAGTGAAATAAGCCAGGTGGAGAAAGAGAAATACCATGTGATTGCATTTATATGTGGAATGTAAAAACAAAACAAAAAAAATGAACAAAACAGCAGTAGACTCATAGACACTGAGAAGTGACTGGTGGTTACAATGGGGGAGGAGTTAAGGTGGGTGAGGGGAATAAAGGGGCACAGAAATTCTCAATCATAATATAAGTTGGTCACAGGGATGGTGGTACAGCATGGAGAATATAGCAATGATTCTGTAATATCTTCCTATGTTGACAGATAGTAACTGCACTAGTGGGGGTGAGGATTTAATAACTGGGTAACTGTTGAACACTATGCTGTATATTTGAAAACAATATACAATTGTATATCAATGATACTCCAACAAAAAAAATTCTAGAGTGCTCTCTGCAAAAAGAACTAAAACTGGTGGCTCAATAGTAGCAAACATGATCTAGAAAAAGTCACTAATGTCAATTCCATAGTCCACTTCCATCCAGACGGAGAACACACTGGTCTTGGGAGTACCCTAACTTAGGACAGAGAGGCGGAAGCTAGCAGTGTGGGCATTGAACCTGATGCTCTATCGTAGGCTTCTTTTGCTTTTGAAGAATCTAGTGTCAAGATGACCCAAATATACCCACCCAAAAGGGTGAGCCAGTGAGCCCCAGTATAAGTGGTTCCTCTATCTCTTTTTCTCACTAGCTCAGGGGCCTAGAGACAGCTGTCAGGAAGCTTACCTTCAAGTCCCAATATTGCTTGTTATCTACTCTTTTTGAGTCATTTTACTCAAATACCCCTAGATATCCTTGTCTATAAAATAAAGGGTTCTATGTGTCTCCTAAGATACTTTCCAAAACTAAAATTCTCATTTTAAACTACAGTTCAAGTTAAATTCTTATATCCACTTAAGGTTTATTATCCCTGCCTTAGAAGTAAGCTCATACAACAGATAATGAAAGAAAAATTAAATCCACTTTTTCATAAACTAAGTGAAAGCATGCATGTAGTAATTAGCAAACAAAAAGATTATTTTATAGGTAATCATTAAAACAAGATGTTCTTGATACTAGGAACACTTAAATAGTGAAGTATTTGATGAGCATTCATGAATATGGTGATTGTTTAATATCGCAACAGGATCTTATTTTCCTTCCGCGTGCTGTGCAGAACCCCAACAGCAAAATATCACTCAGTGAACACAGAAAGGACCTAGATATATTTTCTAATTTACCAGTTTTGCCCATGACTTCCAAAACAGCATGTATAGTGAACGGAAATGGGCTTTACAGTCTGATGGATATGGGTTCCAGTTCAGCTCCATCTCTTAACAGCTGGGTGACCTTAAGCAATTAAACACCCACCAATTAATTTGAACTTTAGAAGAGAGGAAACTCACTTTCTTCTACAGTGCTATGTTCCCAAAAGGAATTGGCATAATGTAAATATTTGTTGAAAGGATGAACGTCTCACAGCTCAGTTTTTCATTAGTCAAAGAAGATAATACCTTAATGCTTTATTCTAGAACTAAAAAGACAGTTTTTGTGAAAGCCAACAGCAGAGCCAATGGCAATTTGCAGGTGTTTAAAATATGTTTATTTCTTTCCTTGACCCAGCATAAAATAAAACTAGGTCGCATAAAGAGTAGATATTTTCCCCAAAATACATATTCTAAGTACAATATCTATAAAAGCAATGAAACATGCCAATATATAGTCTAATACCAATTAGAGTTATGTGAAGGGATAACTCCTGGTGACATAAAATGCTGCTTTCACTACTGTCTTATTCTTGCAATTACAACTGTTGCTGTCCTCTATGGGCCCTCTTGTGCCGTCTCGTTTCATTAAGTGCTGTGACCATGGACAGGGCCTCACCTACAGCATCTCTTTGAGCCATATGAGATTGTTGATATTTGGCCAGTTATGACCTATAGGAATAACAATTCCATATGGTTCAGCCAGTTGCAAGGCAATACATTTTTTTAACATAGAGATGAAACAGTACCTTTACATTTAGTTCTTACTTCTGAGCATTCATTCTAGAGTTGGCCTAAGAGTGATGCTTCCAATATGTTTATAAACATAATATAAATAATAAATTAAGATCATTAGCCAAAATGTCTTGCCTCATGCCATTTGCTCTTGCATCACTGAAATTGAAACACAAGTGACCCCTTGCTTGTGTAATATCCTTCGGGTGGGTTATCTCCTCGCTGCCCACCCAACAACCCCTATCATGTGCATTCCACCTGACTCCTTAAGGTCCAGGTCAATGCCACTCCTCCATAGGCTCCCCTAGGCATGCCTTTCCGAGCTCCCACTCGGCACCTCTATCTATCCACATACCTCATTAGAGTATAGGAATCTGTTCTTATGCGTGTGCCTCTGCTTTTACCTAATTAGAAGGCAGATAGTTGTTCAACCCCAAATGTATAGGTCCACTGGAAGAATCTTTGGTTTCTCAACATCTTTCATTTTAAAAATGAATTTTTATTTTGGAGTCTCCTTATATGTAAATCAGACTTTAAAAATTTGCACATCAAGTCTTTTTCCCCACACTTTACCAGAAAAAGCAACTAAATCCCTGGATTATACAAAGCAGAATAATGAGATGTTTTAGATCATATAAAATATAAACAATATGGCAACGGTTTCCTTCATTACTGTGTATTATTAAACAAAGAACTAAAAACTCACCAGTCTCAGAAGTCCTTACAGAGAGTAAAGAAGATAACTGATTGCCGTGACCCAGTCTGGTATATGACCTGACAGAAATGTTATAGAGGGTATAAGGTTTCAAGTCTCTTAAAATGATGTTTGTTGTTGAGGTGTTCTTCATAAATAAGGTATTTATATTTTTATAGAGAACTTCATAAGCAACAATAACCCCATTGGGTTTCTCAGGTGGTGACCATTTCAAATTTATTTCACTTGCATTAACTTCAACAACTTCCACATCCTGAGGTGATGATTCTGGTTCTGGGGAAAGAAAACAAAATGTTAAACACATGCATTTTTTTAATGCTTATTTCTACAGGCACTAAAGGCAGAGTGAGGTAGATGGCAGTAAGCACGAAACACCACTTGCTTCTTTTGACGAAAACTGCACCTGATATTCTTACCATCTTCTGGAGTTCTCACAAAGATGTCATTTTCTTCAGACAAAGGACTTTCTCCAACATGGGTGGAGGCAGCCACTCTCATTTTATATTTTGTGTATTTCTTTAACCCTATAATGACAATAGGTAATTTGTTTAAAATCCATAATACGCCATTCCTGGATTAGTGTCATTTGACATAGAATAAGGAAAATAATTTATTTGGGAGACTGGCTCTCCAAGTCAGTTTTGTTTCCAACCTCCCAAAACTCCTTGACTTGAGGGGCTATCCATGTGGATTATGTGTTTTTAGTTTTTCCCTCAACTATCAAGGCAATAATCTGAGGCTGAAAAATAATGTTGGCACATTGTAAGGAATATATAGTTGGTTTGGCACCAACACCCTGTCAGCTGAATAACTTCAGCCTATTTCCACAGTCATTCATCCAAGCATCCAATACTTTCAATCCTGGTATTTCAATGTTTCAGATATAAAATTCCCTGGGTTAAGTATATTCCTATGACCTTGTGATCTGATGATCTTATTTCTTGGCTGATAGATATAAAGGAAAACGCATTTAATCAAGTTATTTCTGCACATATTTTTCAAGATATCCATGGCAGCCCACCAAAATCAGGAATGATACAGCACATGTACTGCATGTGTAAGTCATACAGAAAGATGCATGTTTTCCATCAGAATAGAAAAGTTAAAGAAAGGGTGCATCCTACCTGTGATGAGAAAGCTGTTGTCTGAAGTAGTCATCTGGAATGCTCTGTTTGCACCCAGTTCCGCTGCATAGATTGTGTAATGAGTTATCTTTCCATTGGGGTATTCTGGAGGGTCCCAATATAACAAAATAGATGAGGAACTAATATTTTTATAGTTTATAGTTTGAATGGAGCTTGGCACTTGAAAAGGAGAATGAACAATGAATATGAATGTAAAGAAAAAATATTACAATGTGCAAGAGCAATATTGCCAGGTAATTGTTTCAGAGGAAATACATTCTTACCTTGCTCACGTGTCCTCACACTGAGAACCGTTGGTGGTCCTTCCCCCATGATGGTGAAAGCAGATACACTAATCATGTGCTCCGTGAAAGGTACAAGTCCCCTGATAACGTGAGACAGCTGTTCAGCAGGGAGGTCAGTGATATGCTGATTCCTTGTCGTTCCTATTGGAAATCCGTTTATAAAAAGGTGTTTGACTTCACAATTAAAATTATTTTTGCTCCACAGTGAAATCTTAAACTTGATTTCACATTATGTGTTAATCTCTTAACGTGCTCTTTTATATGAAAGGCAGATGTCCAATTAATAATAAATATGCTGAATACCCCCCAACAGTATCTCTAAACATGTTTGTGCTCATTATACAGTTTTGCTACTTATTATATACTATCCTAGAACATGAGCTTAGTGTTTTGACAAAATGTAACTTTCTAAAAGGACTGTCTAGGAATTTTTCTGAAAAGACAGATTAGATAATAATATCAAATCAAAGTGTTATAAATCAATGCGAGGTTATAATGGGAAAGTTATAGAAATTAGACCTTTATTTGGACTCAGAATTCACCATACCTTTATTAAACCCAATAAAGCTTTACAGCGCACATAACTGACACATAAATGTATTTGAACAGAGATTTCAAATAGTGTTAGATTTTTAAAATGCATTAATTTGTTAATTTTTAAATTTTTACCTTAAAGTTTATCTTTTATTTTATTAGTTCATGCTCCCGACAATGTTAATTGGCAATTAGAGCAAATGTAAATCATTTAAGGAAATATCTATACCAGAAATTGTAGGCCTCTTTATTGTTACTGTCGGCCCCAGTCTTCTTTGTACAAAACAAACAATAACTGAAATAAACATATATTGATTGTAATGTGATATTTCTGACTAATTTTACTATTAATAAAAAAAAAACACTTCCAATGTAGAATGGGACAAATACCAAATCAGAGAAAAGGCAATGAAAAAAAAAGTATTATTTTCCCTTAGCATTTTAGAAAAACCAGGGAGATAATTTCGATCTATGTCATCTAACCAAGAATTTTTATTTGCTATATATGGCATTCTTCTTATAGAAACAATAAGATCCACTGACCCTGAAAAGCAAGTGTGTACACTAATAACATCAGGTCGTTTGGATCATCTACACCTGTTTATCACTCAAGTTGTAACTTTCTGACCTATTTACCTTTAGTGACATTTGAAAACCTATTAGTCAAAAGCTGCAGAGAGTGTGAGGCCTGTAAATGATGTGAAGATATGTTAATCCCTTCCCATCACACCTGCTTTGGCAACTGGAATAACTGATTGTCTATGCAGCTTGGCCCACAGACTCTAGGGTGCTACGTTCTCTAGAAGGAAGGTCAGATGGGTTAGGAGGGGCTGGCTTCTGCCTGTGTGGCATTTCCATTTGCTGCATGAGGTTATCCGAACAGTCAGAGGAGAAAAAAAATCTGACTCCTGTCCATGAACCATTAATAATTTGGTTGAACTCTAAGCTAAGGCACGTATCTGTGCCAGCTAATACTGGGCACTTAAATATACTTCATAGAACATAAAAATTGTACCTACCAACTGCTGAATGCTGGTCTTCAGCTCCATTCCATGCAGGAAAGTTATTATACAGATGATGATTGTACATAACTGAAGCAAGTGAGTACAGGTCAGAAGACATCTCTGCTGAACCCTCAAATATTCCTGTCTTTGACTCTATATTCACTGTTTCTGGAACTATGGGGTTGTTTATGTACTGTAATTCAAAGTAGATATTTACAAAGCTTTAAACCATTGTACTTAATAATAGTTAATAAGCTAATAAACATTCCAAGATTTCATTGTGAAGGTACTAAAACCCTACATCATTGTAACATATTGTGATTACTAACATATCATAATATCTTAAGAGATCAATATTGTATTATGGGAAGAAGTAGATATTTTGTTTCTGACTTGAGTTAAGTTCTTTATTGTAAAATTAGACATCCTTATGCAAAGGTGTCATGACTAAAATATTTTAACTGTTCACCCCAAAAAAGGTAAACCTTCTGAGTATATTCCTTTATTAAAATGTGTTATGCTTCACTTTCTGTGTGTTTTCATTTGTATACCAGGTGTGAGAGACCTGCATGCCTGCTTGATATGTGTCAAAATAGTAGTTTATGTATGAACGTGAAGTGACAAACATGAACAAAGCCAAATGGCATAATTATCAAGCAAGGTTCATGGCAGACCTACCCAAGGCTTAGGACCTAAGGAATATTTTAAATAACTGTGATAGTTCCTGGATCTCATGACTTAGGTCATGTATGTCAAGTTCACCACAGTGGCAAATATTGAAGTAAAAATACCAGAAGCAGATCATGGAAAAATGCAGAAGTTTTTGTTGGTGTCTTGCCAATGAGTTTCAGCCCCGGACAAGTTCACTATGGATCCAATGAGACCAAAAAAAATGGCAGTGAATTGTTCTTGGATTAAAAGGGTTATACCCAATGTTATTCCCACAATGGAAGGTCAGTCACTAGAATCCCATTCACTCAGAGCGAGTCTGCATGTAGCAAGCCAGTCTCTGCCTCTGGGCCTCTCTACCCGCACAGCTGTCCTCTGGGCCTCTGTCCTCGGCGCTGCCACCACTCCAGCCTCTGTTCTGTTCTCCTGCAGCCTTGCAGCCCTGCCACTGTGTTGTGTCCAGAGCACTGGGTAGAGCTCTTTATAGAGTCCACAGCCGTGTATTGCCCACACATGTTTAGTGAGCTAGCCGACCAGGGCCAGATGAGAATCCTGGTCACAGGAACCTTCACTTTATCCACAGTTGGGATGACAAGACAGCTCTGTCCCTTCTCCCTCCCCACACAGCATAACTGATAGAATGAGAAAAGGGTTTTGGGGCCAAAGAGTATTAGGTAGTAGTATTTTTTGTAGATTGTCAACCTTGGAAATAAGGGTACACATTAATCAAAGAAAATAGCCAAAAGCAATGTGTGGACATCAGATTTTAATTAGTACATTTTAAACAATGTAGACTTGGAGATAATCAGGGAAATTTGAATACAGTCTAGGTATTAGATGATACCAAGACAATATTAGTCATTTTGTTAGTTGTGGAAATCGAAGTATGGAAAGAACTAAAATGTGCATGTGTTTTAGAGACTTGTACTTAGGCATATGGGAGCAAAAATGATGTGGTCTGTAATTTAGTTTGAAATCTATCAGAAGCAGCAGCAAAAATGGGAGATAGCTGAGGCACAAATGGCCAAATCTGATAATCACTGAATGCAAAGGATGGGTAAGTGGGTTCTCATTATATATTTTCTTTTTTAATATACCTATTCACAATTTTCCAAACTTAAATAGTTTTGGAAAAAAGAAAACACTGAAAATCACTCTTTTTTTAGTCAATTCCTTTTCAAGTTCTCCTTCAAAACTCACCTCCAAAACCCTTTTGTTTAAAAAGAAAAAGTCATTCTATTCCTTCTCAAGTCCATGGTTGGTCTCATACCTTCAGAATTTATAATTAATTCATAATGTAGGTTTTACTGTCTATAAGTTTTGGTAAACAGTCTTTTAATTATCTTAAGAGGATTTGGGGTTGTCTTTACTCCTAAAGCCAAAAGTAGGTTGTTTTATTTCTATTAGGATAAAGCACTTGGTATTTTATTTTAAAAAAATAGTAGATGCTCAGGAAAAATCTCAGGAAGGCCAGTAATTTTGAGACAGTTTATTTAATTATCTGCAAAGACATGTCACTTAATATCAACTTTTCTCAAAGACAGAAGAATGAAGAAAAGATCCAAGGAAATCTCTAGTGCTCCAAATATTTATAAAATAAAATTATCTAAATCTTGCTACATATTTAGCCAGAAAAGTATTGTGATGAAAAGCAGGGGTACACTTCTAAGATCTTCTCTAAAAGGCTGGTGATGAAGAACGTGGACGGGGAACCTTCTACGAGACAAGTGAAAGGTCTTCTGGCGTCCAGCAGTTCCAGCCCTGCCTCCTCCAGGAAATCAGGGAGGGTGTGAATCACAAACACGATTCAGAGATACTATGGTATTCTAGTCAATAGTTTATGCCTGAGCCACACAGTTGTTTTCACTATCAATCGGCTGCTCTTTGAGACTCTACTGTGCACAGAGCACTCGAGCAGGTACAAGGAAGTAGTACAAAGAATTTCCCTAGGACCTATGGTTTTTTATTAAATCTCTCAATATTTTTTCCCCACGTCAGATAAGTTATTGAGAATTAAACCATAGCATCCCATCAATTAACTAAGTTATGAATCTCTGCTGACAAATGGCCATTTCAAGGTAAGAGCTGACCTGAATAATTTTGGCTATCTGAATTTCTGCAAAATTCTAGTAATCCAGAAAGACGCTCCTTAACTAGGGTAATGATTTCAACACTGGTTTCATAGCAGTGCAGAACATTACTATCACCAAGACTGCCATGTCATGACTATTTCACATACTTCGCCTCCTAAAGAGGCATTATAGATTAGATTTTCCAAAGGATGAAAAATGAATCATTTTAAGAGCAGAAGTAATGGGAAGTAATCAGAACTTAAGAGAGTAATGGGAAGGGACTGCGAAAGCAGGTGTGGAAATGAGGGAAATAGAAGAGAAAAGGCCTAATGCAACCTCCAAGTCTTGGACTCATCTAGCTGGTTCAGGGTTCTCGACCTCACCACTACTGATATTCTTCCTTAGATAATTTTTGTTGCAGGGAGCTGTTGTGGGTGGTGTAGCAAGTTTAGCAGCATCCCTGTCCCTTCCCAGGAGAATCAGCCTCCCAGTTGTGACAATAAAAAATGTCTCCAGAGATTGCCAAATGTCTCCTGCAGAGCAAAACTGCCCCTGGTTGAGAACGACTAAGTCAAGGAATGCTGCCATTCATCAGCATGAAGTTCCTCCCCTGGGCTTCCCAGGAATCTTTGGAATTTATGTGAAAGAATTAGAAGTATTCAGAGTTAAATTCCTAATCCACCTGAATAAACCAACCTGACTCTACATGTAATAATCTTCATTACACCTAATGTGATTTCATTTTATTTTTTTAAAAAACCTTCTATTATTAATCCATCACTTCAGACTCACTGGAAGTCTGCTGAATTAAATGAACAAAAAAAATTTGACTTACTCTTTAAAACACTTCTGTATTTTAGTATAGACTACAATATGATTTATGCTGTTATCAAGCAGGGGTAAAAAAGAAAAATTAGCTATTAGCATATGTTTGGAAACCTCCTAATGGATACTGTATCGTTCTGCACATTACCTATGTGACGAATCCTAAAGGTTTGATTCTGTTTGTGTTCCTAATGCTCAAAAAACTTGCCTCAGGCATTATTAAACTACTCTCAAATCCTGTTCTCAGCCTCATTCAGCAGCAATTGGCCAAGCATTTAGCTGGCTTTCTTCTCAAGCCCACCAGTGACAAACACTGACAGTTTAGAGAAATGTCTTTCTGGTATGAGAGTGAGGAGTTAGATTACTTAACTAGATACATACTCACTGTCTCCCTTTGTTCTCAACACTTATTTATTTACTTCTCTAGGTTAAATAATATACCCAAATCTGGGAGGATTATTCTAATAGATGTGTGAAATATAAAATAACAGTCTGGAACAGTGTGGTGACAGACTCTCAGGCAGTCTCCCTATTGTCCCTACCTCCTGCTGTTCATGCATTTCTATATCCTCCTCTTGGGTGGGAGCTGTGGTGCGCATCTAGCCAATAGAATAAGGCAGAGTGATGGAATGTCTTGCTCATGATTACATTATATTAAATAGACTCTCCTTGCTGGCACAATGAAGTAAGTGGTGATGTTGGAAAAGTCCTTGCGGCAGGACACTGTGGGAGAACTCTGTGAGCTAGAGCTAAGGTAGTCTCCAGCCAAACAGCTAGCAGGAAAGTAGAACCCTCAGTCAGAAGGAAGTTAAATCTGCTAAAAGTATGAGTTAGTCCAGAAGTGGCTTCTTCTCCAATTAAGTTTCCAGATGAGAACACAACATAGTCAGCGACCTGATTGCAGTGTTATGAGACCCTTGGCAGAGAACTCGTTTGACCTGTCTGGACCCCTGATCCACAGAAACTGTGAGATAATAAATAAATGAGTTGTTTTAAGCTTGTGGCAAGCTGTTGCATAACAATTAAGTCTGTGGCAAATTGTTATACAACAATGGAAAACTAATGTAGTAAAATAACAATAGTACGAGAGAGAGATTATGAATCCTGAGCTGGGGGTGGGTACCCAGGGATGAACTATAGATGTATAAAGATCACGCTTTGGTGGTAGAAATAATTGGCCTTAATATTGAGTGACTATTGAATTCTAAGTATAACCAAAGTCAGAGGAAACCCCAAGGTTTCAAGCCTTCATGACAGAGCAAATAACAGTACCATTAACCAAAAAGAGAAGCATCAGGCCTATGAAAATCCCCAAAAGCCTTCCAAATACTTAGTCAATGACCTTCAGGTCAGAGATCTGTGATGTGCACCATCCATGGGTTTAGGAAATGCTAAGCCTGTTATTTGATACGTAGGCTTCAAGCCAGCCTCTCTCCAGGCCTCGTTCTAAGTCACTGAAACGATTCATTGCCCAGACAGACTTTCTTCTTGTGTTCCTGCAGGAGCCTTCACGGGGTCCCAGCACCGCGCCAGGATCTCTGTCTAGTGTCTTTTTCTCATTCCAACTTCAATTTCTCCTCCCAGTCATGAGCCAGGCCCTCTTATCCCAAAAAGGATGTCTGTTTTGCTTTATGGGGGAAATGAGTTTACATGTGATACACCCTGACAGAACCTCTCCAGAAACGGCTCTCATCGGGAATACAGAGCCCCGGGAAGGATCAGCGTGGAAAGCAAGGCGAAAGCGTCGCACGGGCAGGAAGCAGCGGCTGAAGCTGTGAGATGACCCGAAGGAAGTGTGACGAGACGGCCAAAAACAGAACTCGGCGATACTTCTAAAGGGCAGGAGTTGAAAACTGCGAGAAAGAGAGCTAGTGTCTTAATTTTCTTCACTATTCATTGCATGAGGCCCAAATTTTGCAGTCATAGTATATGAAAGTGGAGGGAATATTGAGGAGGAAATCAGAGTGTCAAAGCACAGAAGAGGGGTGAGAGGGGTGGATTTTGGTGGAGACAAGGAAGACGCGGACAGCTAAAAATACGCAGCCACCTTATCTGACACAGAGGTCACTGCGACTTCTAACAAGATTTCAAGGATTTAAAGAATTCTTGGGACCAGAGTGTGGAGGCCGTACTTTAAGAAGCTGAAGAGTGAATGGAAGGAGAGAGCCCTTTTCTGTCCCAAGGTCAAGGAAAAGGACAATAAATGAATACACTATGCCAGAGTTTTTAGCTATTGTCTCCTATACTCCTCGCCCTGTAAAGTGGAATGTAAGTCCCATTTTAAAAATGAGGGCACCAATCTAGTCACCACGATGCTGCTCATGTGACTGCATATTAATGATACCATAATATTAAAAAAAAAATGAGGGCACCAAGCCTCCACACGCAGACTTGTCCAAGGTCACAGAGGCTAGGACCCAATCCATTCAGATTTGAGCCTCTGCTTCATCTGCCTTCCCACATCAACCACCTGAACAGTGAACCCCAACACCAGTCACAGAGGGCAGCAGAAATATCAACGATGGGCCTGATCCAAGGAAGAGAGATACTATCACAGTAATAAAGAGAAACTTAATGTCTCCTTTTATTGGAAAAGGATACGGAAATTTAATACTGAGTGTCAACTAGGGTGACAGGGCCAATGCCATGATTAATAATCACAATGGGGCACAATTACTCAGCACAGCATGAACCACTGGCCAGGTACAGTTCTAGGCTCTCTCCACATATTAACCCACTAAATTACTGTTGCTTTGTTAGAGAGATGCCTATAATCCTTGACTTTGAGAAGAGGAAAGTGAAGTTCAGAGAGGTCAGGCCAACTTTCCCCAGGTTAGACCATCTGAAACAGCAAAACCCCAGGGTTTAAACCCAAGTGCTCTTTCCTGCAGGTCCACCCTCTTCATCTCTCCCACACAGCTCAGGAGGTGAACAGGGTGTAAACCTAGATTGACATGGCCCCAAACCTCATGTTCTAGGATGTCACAAGAGCTGCAGGCCTTATAGACAGAGGCAGAATCAGAAAGAAGCCTTCTTAGCTTCAAGAGAAAAACAGGTTTGCCTGGCCATCCAGCTGAAGTCATAAGCAGACGTGGGAGGCCTGTCACCTTGTCCTAAAAAAGCTCAGGATCTACTTTAAGACCTTCTCAGAAGGAGCGAAGGGCTAAGCTTTTGTCCTTTGCCTCAGTTGTCAACTAGAGTATCAGAGAAAGCTTAGCTCACATCTTTTGCACATAGAAAAACAAGAAACATTGGATTATAGTTTAACCCTGGACTGGAGATGGTGAACATCTTGGAGTAATAAGTCCTGGGTGGCCAGAGTGCATTGAGCACATAGTAAGGTTAACTTTCAGGTAAGAACCAGAGTGAGGAAGGCTGGGACTAGAAACAGAGTGGACAAATACATGTGCAGGAAAACAACAGTACAGCCAGAAGAAACCATGGTTCTGGAACAAAACAGTGGAAGCCAGTCACTGAATAAGCACTAGGTGGTACTGCCCAGGCCCAGAGATCATGGTACTCACTGTCCTAAGTATGTATATTTTGTGTGTGCCTCGGGAGTAGTCAGTATATGGATCTGACTGGTCTGGTATCTTGTATGGCTTTCACAGGTGTATAGCTGGCTGGATGAGGAGAATGAAGACACTGACTGGAAATCAGTGTTCCCTGTACTTGCTAACAGAATGGGAAGAAAATAATACTTCTTTGTACACAGAAGCAAACACATTGTTCTCCTATTTTATATCTATGAAATAGGTTAATCTCTTTTATTTAGTTATTCGATTTCTTTAATCAAATGTCTACTGTTTGTTTGATTCCTTCTTTAGCTAAGGCAGTTCTGAGAAATTTAGTTTCTAAAGACTGAACAGGACAAATCATTTGTCAACAACAGCTACTAACTCACTGTGCTTTTCATTGGCAATTGTTCCAAACTTCAAATACAGCCTAGGAGTATTTAAATCCTAACAGGAGTTTCTGAACAATTCATTCACTAAGGTACCATAATAATAAGCACTCCTAGAAGTACTTTTAGTCCTGTATAATTGCTCAATTAACATTTTTCAAGTGCTAAAAAAAGAATAATGTCACTTAACTAACCATACATGTTTTAAAATGAAATCTGACCTAGATTATCAACATGGCAAAGTTTATTTCCCTTTGTACTGTGATGCTTGCCAATATTTTATGTTTGAGTAAGCTAGCAAATCTTCCAAGTGACCAGGGCTAGAACAAAGGAGAAAGGCCTCACCAAGATGTGAAATGAAAGTTCAATACCTCATCTTTTCCTGTGAGCAAAGTGTTATCCACAACGACTCCTGTCTCGGAAACAAGCACTTTCACTCGATACTGGTTAACGATTCCATTGGGCTGTTGTGGTTTCTTCCAACTAATTCTTATTTGTGTAGCTTCTACTTCCACAATTTGTAAATCAGATACTGCACCTGGAACTGAAAAAAAAAAAAAAAAAAAGAATAAGAAGGGGCTAATTTGAAACTACATTTTCAAATTTTAAAAAATTGTCTAAATTTTTAGCTCATGATTTAAGATCTATAAGAAATTCTATTAGAAAATAGACTAAGCCAATTTACTAATTTACTAACAATTAAATATGGACTACACTAAAAATTGTGAATAAAAATTAGGTGCCCACTTTTATTTAATATAGTACTGGAGGTCGTAGCCACGGCAGACAACACAAAGAAATAAAAGGCATCCAGATTGGTAAGAACAAAGTCAAACTGTCACTGTTTGCAGATGACATGATATCGTACATAAAAAATCCCTAAAGAAACCACTCTAAAACTGCTAGAACTAATATCTGAATTCAGCAAAGTTGCAGGATACAAAATTAATACACAGGAATCTGTTGTATTCCTATACACTAACGATGAACTAGCAGAAAGAGAAATCAGGAAAACAATTCCATTCAAAATTGCATCTAAAAGAATGAAATACCTAGGAATAAATCTAACCAAAGAAGTGAAAGACCTATACCCTGAAAACTACAAGATACTCTTAAGAGAAATTAAAGAGGACACTAGTAAATGGAAATTCATCTCATGCCCTTGGGTGGGAAGAATTAATATTGTCAAAATGGCCATCTTGCCTAAAGCAATCTACAGATTCAATGCAATCCCTATCAAAATACCAACAGCATTCTTCAATGAACTGGAACAAATAGTTCTAAAATTCATATGGAACCACAAAAGACTCCAAATAGCCAAAGCAATTCTGAGAAGGAAGAATAAAGCAGAGGGGATCTTGCTTCCCAACTTCAAGCACTAGTACAAAGCCACAGTAATCAAGACAATTTGGTACTGGCACAAGAACAGACCCATAGACCAGTAGAACAGAATAGACAGTCCATTATTAATCCAAGCATATATGGTCAATTAACATATGATAAAGGAGCAATGGATATACAATGGGGAAATGACAGTCTCTTCAACAGCTGGTGTTGGCAAAACTGGACAGCTACATATAAGAGAATGAAACTGGATTACTGTCTAACTCCGTACACAAAAGTAAACTCAAAATGGATCAAAGAACTGAATGTAAGTCATGAAACCATAAAACTCTTAGAAGAAAACAGGCAAAACTCTCTTGCATATAAACATGAGCAACTTTTTCATGAACATATTTCCCCGGGAAAGGAAAACAATAGCAAAAATGAACAAGTGGGACTATATTAAACTAAAAAGCTTCTGTACAGCAATGGACACCATCAGTAGAACAAAAGGCATCCTACAGTATGGGACAATATATTCATAAATGACATTCCAATAAGGGGTTGACATCCAAAGTATATAAAGATCTCATGCACCTTGACAAGCAAAAAGCAAAGAATCTGATTAAAAAATAGTCAGAGGATCTGAACAGACACTTCTCCAAAGAAGAAATTCAGATGGCCAATAGGCACATGAAAAGATGCTCCACATCACTAAGTACCAGAGAAATGCAAATTAAAATCACAATGAGATATCACCTCACACTAGTTAGGATGGCCACCATCCAAAAGACAAACAGCAACAAATATTGGTGAGGATGTGGAGAAAGGGGAACACTTCTACACTGCTGGTGGGAATGTAAATTAGTTCAACCACTGTGGAAAGCAGTATGGAGGTTCCTCAAAAAACTAAAAATAGAAATACCATTTGACCCAGGAATTCCACTCCTAGGAATTTACTGTAACAATGCAGGATCCCAGTTTGAAAAAGACATATGCACCCATGTTTATTTACAATAGCCAATAAATGGAAGTAATCTAAGTGCCCATCAGTAGATGAATGGATAAAGAAGATGTGGTACATAGACACAATGGAATATTATTCAGCCATAAGAAGAAACAAAGCCTGCTATTTGCAACAATGTGGATGGAGCTAGAGGGTATTATGTTCAGTGAAATAAGCCAGGTGGAGAAAGATAAGTACCAAATTTCAGTCATCTGTGGAGTATAAGAAGAAAGCAAAAACTGAAGGAACAAAACAGCAGCAGAATCACAGAACCCAAGAATGGACTAACAGTTATCAAAGGGAAAGGGACTGGGGAGGGTGGGTAGGAAAGAAGGGATAAGGGGAATAAGGGACATTATGATTAGCACACATATCATGGGGCACGGGGAAGACAGTATAGCAGAGAAGACAAGTAGTGACTCTATAGCATCTTACTACGCTGATGGACAGTGGCTGTAATGGCATATGTGGTGGGGACTTAATCATGGGGGGAATCTAGTAGCACAATGTTGCTCATGTGATTGTATATTAATGATATCAAAATAAAAAAAAAAGAAATTGGGTAACATGGAATAGTTTCCCCAAATAAAGTGTTATAACAATTGTTTGAAACAAATTCTTTAATAAAAATGATTTCCCAGAAAAAGCTGATTACAGATGATTAATGCCCAGTAGAAACCTTGAAGGCTTTATGGAAGTCACAGCATATCAAAAAATAGGATCTAGAAGACTTTGAATGCAACTACTTTGAAAGGTAGTTAGTAAATTAAATCAGGCTGTCTTTTAACCTATTCCATGAGATATTTGAAGATTTATTTTTGTCTGCTTATTTTACAAATTAATTATGAGTCTCAAGTTTCAGGTGCCCTTACATTCTGCAGTAGTGAAGACACACAGGGACAAATGAACAACTGTTTCTAAGCACAGTACAAAGTACTTAAATAAATGCTTGTTACAAAGTCACCAAGAGAGAGACATCTAGGAAACTGCCCAGGCCCCCAGGTAACGGATCAAGATAAACATACCGTGGGCTTTTGTCCACTTTTTCTTTATATCACATTCATTGTGTGAATATTAATAGCCAATTCACCCTCTACTCTCAGTTTCCTTATCTATAAAATGAGTGTAATTATGTCATTCTTCCTATTCTGCAAGATGACTCTAAGGAACAAATGGTTCGAGAAAATTTATAGAATGTTGGCTCAAGACAGAAAAAATGTGACATAACAATGTCCCTTATGATAAGGATGTGATAAACATTAAATTCATATCCATAAACTGAGCTATTACACATTAGTATAAGCTTAGCAAATTCCAGTTAGAATAGAAACACATTAGGCATATAATATAAAATGGAGAAGGACCCTATTCCCTTTTAAGATAACAGAAAGGAACTGAAAATTTCTGTTACAACTCCCGTAAGTATTATTTATAATTAGTGAAAGTAATTATGCTTAAGTTTACTATGTAGTAAATCATACGGAGTTTTCATCTAATAGATTGAGTTTTTTTCCTTTGTCTCTATGAAGCAACCGTTAAAAAGCCCCCTAGATATTGTAACTATATCAATATTTCTAAAACGTTTTGGAATAGTTAATAGCTAGGTGGATGAGTAAGCTGCTCTGGCCTAAAAGCTCTCTATTTGATTACTGCAGACAAGATTCTAGTGTCCGGCACGGGTAAACCCTGGGCTCAAAACTGGGAGATAAGCACAATGATACACCTCTAATTTGCTAATTCTTTGAATCTCTTTTTCTAAAAGCATTTCAGTATATCTTTCTGTAGAAGGACAACTCTAGATTTTATCCTACCATAGTTCTAAACTGAAGGAAAAACAGTTTGATCTTGAAGGTGGAGGAAGAGCTCTAGACTAAGACCCCGTGGTCATCGACTTGGCCATTCATCCTTGAACAGACTGAGCCCTCATCAGATGGTCTCTGTTCTGAGCACTTGAGGGTAGAGGGAGAAAGAAGCTAGATAAAGGCCTTTGCGCAGATCACCTCTTGTACAAGTTTCACTTCATTGACCTGTATTCTTCCTAGAGTTTAGGTTTCGATCATCATATTTACGAGTACACATTTTTCAAGGGCAGAGGAACTGTCCAATGAACTGTGAAAATGACCCAGCCATTTAAACAGCAAACATTCCACCTTTCTTTTACATTTTATTTTAAAGTCACTACATAGATGAGGCTTTAGCCAGTATTGTATAACATAAATCATAGACAAGCTCTGCCATTTTTGTCGTTTAATTTGAACTCACGTAGAATTTCAACTGAAGATGCCCATTTAATGACCTCACTGAACAAATTAATCAGGCATCAAAACCCTGCCTACTAGAAAATAAGTGAAATGTTCAGTTCCATTTGATATGACACATTAATGTATAGTAGGACTCCAAAAACCACCCAGTACAAAAGGAAAAAAATACATGCATGAGTCTCTAATTTAGTTAGTCAAACCTAACAATAGTAGCAGACTATTTCTAATTTATACTATCTTTTTCAGTATAACTTAGTAAGTATTGCCCCTGACACTAATGCCTAAAATTATGTCAAGTAAAGATTGTGGTTCTATGTTACCCTAAAAAATGTTCCCCAAACCTGTGTAAGAATGACTGTAAACCTCTCTTTCTTTCCTAATAAAACAAGAAAAAGCTTAGGGAATGAAGGAAATGGAGTAGACAACCTTGTATCTTGTCTTTAGAGCGATACTTGATCTGTTACACCATGAATTCTTATGGGGAAACCAGAGAAGTATGGATTAGACGAAACTCCTTTAATATTGATACCAAATTAACTAAAGAAAATCAAACACACAAAGTAATTTATTCGTGGCTCAGATTCAATTCGGAAGGTATTGTCCACAGGGTCTACCTAAGAATCATTCTCAAGTCAACACACCTATAAATTTTACTAAAGGATGGGAAACAGAGTAGACATATGGTTGATAAATAATATGCCAAATTATTTGACACTTAAATGAAAAATGATTAGAAAAAATAAAATGGAGACAAATAGCACTGGGGTAAAGAAAATACATTAAAGTAATTTTTGCCATCATCTAGTAAATCAAGCATGCCATTAGAGGTGCATTTTGAGAAAAATCTAGTAAAAAATAAGTTATTGAGAATCCTGAGAAACACAAAGTTGACAGTCTGTCAGTGATTTCCCCATAAAAGATTTTATGTGCAGAAAACCACAAGTTACAGTCATTGAAGACAAAAGTCTTCACTTCCATAGTCTATATGTGGGGGAGTAAATATGGCTTTCAATACCTTGTTTGCTTTTAAGAAATGATGCTAACCACCTGGTATTTGACACTAGTGACAGAAAAGTTATTAGGGGACGTTGAAGCACTACAAAGTTTACTTAAGATTTAACTCCCATATGAGTAGTAAGAAAATGCCGTTGCCTATGTTATATTCAACAGCATCATCTCCCTTTGGAATGGACAACTCTGTGACATTTTATAACATTGGAGATTATTAAACTATCAAATTTTTTCCAAAATCACGTCTTCTTCATGCCTCTGTAAAAACCTGCTCAGTAGAATATTAAGGAATATGTCAGCACCTTGTGAAATTTCTATGAAAACTGCCGTAACATCATAATGTTGATTCACTTTGATGATCAGAGTAGACTACGGACCATAACATGCCCAATGTCAATAAAATCATCCCCATTATAATGTGATAGCACATACCATTTTCTGTAAGAGGTCAATTCAACATATTTCTATAAATACCTAGAGATTTGTTAGAACACCAGTTGTATTAAAATATATTAATTTAAAAACTGGTGCTAATGAATTTTTCAATAGACTATAGTGTACTTTTAAATACAGAGAAGAAAATGAATTGAGTAATCTTAATTAGAATACAAAGAGCCCTGTTTTATTAATAAATGGAAAAGAACAGCTTAAAATTAAGATACCAATTTTAGTTGCAAGTATAGGTCCTAATGAGTTATTAGATTGCTCTCATATAGTTTCAATACTCCTTTATTACAATTTTTAATGAGTGGGACCAGGATTAATTTGTGTGTCAAAAGTAGAAAGCTACATTCACTACTCTTGCCAGAGCATTCCCCTGAAGCTCTCTCTAAGGCTTGAATTGTGCCCCAAGAACTCCATGGAGGAAGGCTGGCAGGCAGAGGTAAGATCCTTGCTGTCCCCGCCCCTACTGGAGCACACCTGTGGTCAGTGGGATTGCTGCAGAGCCACTCGGATCCAAGTGATTTATACGGTGAGTTGTTCATGAAGGTAGTAAGGTAAAAGCCAGGATAAACTGCTAATTATAAAAGGAAAATAGAGTCATCTATTCAAAACAATTTGGTGTGAAAAATAACCCATGAGCCATATAGTGAAAAATGTCCTTAAATTCCACTTATTATTTTGTGAATTAAAACTGCAGAAACAAAAAAAGGGAAATGACTGTTTAAATCCTATCTGAAATAAACAACATGACATCATACGTGGCAATGTATTATTTCCCTATTTTTGTCAAATGCTATAGGCCAAGAATGATGACAATAAAATAATGATCGTAAACTGATTAGTTTAGAAGCATCAAAATTGGCTTGATTTCAAAGAAGGCAAAATTTGTGAATTTATTTAATTGTATAAGAATAGAAATTACTTGGTCAATTGAGTTGGTTGAGAAAATGCTACTGACTCTGAAGACAAGGACTCAAGTCTGATGAGGGCGATTGCTCTGCTGTGTTTGAGAGCCATCCATAAATCTGTCTAGCTTTCTTGGAAATACTTAAGAGCAGTTTTTAAGTGAAGAAGGGTGTGGGGGAAATTAAAGATCTAATGGAGAAGACATGCAAAGCTTAAAGACTGATAGAAACACAATGGAAATGTTTAATATGAAAAAAATGAGAACATTTTTCTTATAAGTATTCATCTCTTTCTTACTATGTGTATAGAAACTATATACAGTAAGTATTTTCATTCAAAATTGATATAAAACATAATTTTTGCATTCTTTCAAAAGGAAAATATTATCAACGTTTTATTTGTTCTTTGAAAGGGAAAAGTGAAAAATTCCCGAATAGTTGCTGCCCTCTAATGGTCAAGTGCTTGAGTGATCTGTGTGATGAACATACACCCAATCTTTAGTTGTATGTGTGTATGTGTGTGCACATGCACAACCATGTGTATTTAATATACAGGTTACTGTATGTTAGCTCTCACTCATATAAAACCTGGGAACTTTTCAAGTATAAATGTGGTTGTAAAAAAATTATTGTATTCGTCTCAATAATTCCAATCCCTAAATAGAAAAGAAGACATTTAGCAGTTTTGTGTTGTGAAGCGATATGGTAATATTTTTTAAACACTATATATAGCTTTCCTAAAACTGTGATGTTTAATACATGCAAATAAAAAAGTCTCTTTGGGGAAAATATTATTTTAATAATTGCAGTTTATGCTGGTAAATTTGTATTATGCACCCTCCAGTAATCTCCACTTGCTTAAAATACCCTTTTAATTATAAACGTATTTGTTATAGGCATTGGGGATATATGGATTTCTCAGAACATTATTCTGGGAGAAAAATACATTCTACATTAAGTGTGTGTTAAGCACTGTTAAATGTGTTTGCTTACTTTAAGACCTCCTGAGGTTTCACCAATATTCACTGTGAATCACACTTGCATCGGGAACCTCTAACAGGCTGAGACTGTGGTGTAGTGTTTCTAACCTTCATCTTGGTGCCTCTTAGTATAAGGCATGCTGTGGGTTTAATGTTCTGAGGAGCCCATGTTCAGAATATATTAGGTAATAATATGATAATATTGAAATAACATGTATCAGTAAATACAAGCAAAATGGCTTCTAATACAATGTGTAGCAAGTGCAATAAAATTCACAGAGCAAAAATATGAACACATTAAGAAAGTGTTCTTACCTTCTGGGGGAGTGAATACTGATATATTTGATTTGGGTCCAATCCCAGCACTGGTTTCAGCAGCCACATGCACATTATACATTGTAAATGGTGTCAAGTTAGTGAATGCGAATTTAAGGCCTTTTGTGCTGTTATCCAAAATCCGGCCTGCAAAAGGCAGAAGATACCGTGGATTATTTTCTCATCAGGCATGTATAATTATTCTCACATGTAAGTACAGAGCCAAGGATAGCAGTTAAGTTGCAAACCTATGCGTGAGTGCTTGATATTGCAATTTTAAAAGTGAATATATTTTAAACATTTAGCTTAGTAGTCCATTGTTATCAATTTAATTAAAACACTGAAAAGAACATGAAGATTTTCCAAGTTAAAAATAACCTGTGAAATCATAAAGCCCTGTCATAATCATGTTATTTTTGACATATTTAAAAGGAGAACATTGGATTTTACCATATAAAAACAGGTAGTATTTTATACTGAAATTCAGTCAAAATGCTAACCATTCTCATTATCTACTATGAGAACATACATTTAGAAAATGTTCCTAGTTTAGTTTCTGAGCTAAATGACTTAAATAGCCCATCGGCAATATTCTTTAAGTTTTCAGGTTAACCTCTGAGGAGTTCTTTTGCTCCAGCTGACACCTGGCTCTCCCTTAAGAACTCTGCTCTGTCTTGCAACCACCCCGGGCGGTGGCACCCACATCTCCCCACAGTCCTCAGGCTACTGCCTTCAGGTGTGGTGGGCGGTGTCCCTGCTCCTCTTACACCAGTCTGGCCCCGCCTTACGAAGCTCACAGCTGTCGATCTCGTGCCATCGGTGACATCCACGAGCCTTGCTGGTGCAGTCGCCTTCTAAGCCCAGGGACACTCACCTCATTCTGCATGCTTTAGCTCCTGCCTCAGTGTCACTTTCTTCAGTGCTACCGTCTTAATTTTGTGGTGATCTCAATATCCCTAGGGATAATCCGTAAACACCTGAAGCTCTCTATAAATAATCGAGTCCTCCACCCTATCCCAGCCAATCCCTCATGGTCATACCTTAGATACCACTATTACTGCAAATCCTCTCTTATCTCAATTTCATTCAACTCTCCTTGACCATTCTTTCCTTTCAACTGTTTGTTTACTCTAGAAGCCTGAGCTAACCACTCTTTAAGCTCACTGGAACCTCCAAACTCCTGATCTTCCCCCTCTTTTGATTTGTTTGGTCCCTCACCCCTGGGGGCGGCCTCAGTGTCACTCTCAGTTACAGTCGCTACCTGACACAAGACTTCAGTTCCCTTGCACTTCCCTTATTGAAGGGAGCTGGAGAAAAACACAAATCCACTCTGACCGATTTCACTTTATTCATTACCACACCTCAAATGAGCCCTAAATGGTGCCTAGCCCCCTCCTCAGCTTCCATAGTCCAATCATCCTCTACTTTCCTAGATGATTGTTTTATATTTTCTCTTTCTTCCCCAGATTTCAAATACTTGCTGCTCCACTTGTGGAGGGTCTTGCTTCTCATTACATTGGAAAAATTAAATCAATCAGAAAAGATCTGCCATAGACTCCCACCAACACAATTACTTCCTTACCAGCATCTGCACCCATATGCTCTGCTTACAGCCTGTTATATCAACAAAATGAAAAGGCAACCTACTGATTAGGAGAAGGTATTTGTGAATCATATATCTGATTAGGTGTTAGTATCCAAAATACATAAAGAATTTATACCAATCAATAACAAAAAAACAAATAATTCAACTTAAAAATGAGCAGATCTGAGTAGACATTTCTTCAAAGAAGATATGTAGATGACCAAAAGGTACATGAAAAGAAGCGCCACATCACTAATCATCAAAGTGCAAATCAAAACCACAAAGAGATAACACCTCACATCTGTCAGAATGGCTATTTTCAGAGACAAGAAACAATGAGTGCTGGCAAGGATGTGGAAGAAAGGGAACCATTGTGTGCTATTTATGGTAATGTAAATTCAATGCAACTGCTATGGAAAATAAAACAGAGATTATTTTAAAAATTGAAAATAAAATTACTGTATAATCTAACACTTCCACTTCTGGGTATCTATCCAAAGAAAATGAAAACACCAATTCAAAAAGATATATGTACACTTACGTTCATCACATTATTTATAATAGCCAAGATATGGAAATTACCTAAGCATCCATTGATAGATAAATGGACAAAAATAGATAAAAAAAGATGTGATGTATTTGTCTCTGTGTACACATATATAATGGAATACTATTCAGCCATAAAAAGATTGAAATCTTGTCATTTGTGACAACATGGATGCACTTTGTGGGCATTATGCTATTTGAAATAAACTTTGTTCATGGAATCATAGGATCTCATATTGGGAAAGAACTTTAGAGTTTACTTAATTAACTTTCAATGATACAGTGTTTGAATCCCTCAAAAATATCTAACGTGAATGTCCAGGTCCTCTTTGTTCACAAAGATGGAGAATTCACCACATCATACAGTTGTCCAGATTATTTTTAGAGAGCTCTAATTATAAAAATGGGTTCCATGTTCTAAGCAGAAATCTGATTTAATATAACCAAACTCCATTGTTTGTCATGAATATATTTACAATCATAGTAAGTCAAGGTCCTCCTCTTAAAGTATTTGAACACATATATCTCCTCTAACACTTCTCCTCTTGAGAGGTTATACCTTATTGTTTCAGCTCTTCCTCATGAAATATGGAACATGGACAATATTTTGCCATTCTTTTACTTTTTTATGGTTTTAAACAAAAAGCTCAAAAAGCCTCACCTTTCCTTATTACCTTTCTATGATTTGCTTCATATAGGGTCTTTGAAAATTGGATACTTTTTAAAAGTTTGATACTAGTAACATACTTTATATAATTCTTACTCCAAGACAAATAGAAAAATTAATATGACTTACCTGATGGTCCAGATAATTCAACCCTGTAACTGAATTTCCCTGTTACTACAGTGGGTGGGTCCCATGAAATCGAAAAGGATTTCCCTGTAATGTTGCCTGCTATACAGTTTTGTGGTGGTCCTTCAGGCACTGAAATGATTACCAAAAAAAAATAATAATAATAATAATAACAATAAATAGATATATATTTCAAATAAATAACACCTTATTAAACACACAAAATAAAGCATAAAACCAGAGAGAAAATAAAATAGTACACTAACAACAAAGGTTTTTTAACTGAAAAAAAAAGAAAAAATGTAACAGAATGTGAATAAGACATGCCAGATGATCAGATGGATTTATCTGCAATAATTACTAAAACTAACAACAACAATAAAATGAACAACAGTTTTATTTAATACTGTATATGATTTCACAGGGTGTTTTATTAATACGTAGTTCACCATAAAGTTACACCGCCCTGAAGCCCTTATGCATATACTCACACTGTGTTCAGCAAGGCCTGAGTATGTGGCTTGATAAACACTCTTCCTCTGGTTGACCCAGAAGGGCAGGGAAATAACCTTCAGAATCTACTGGCAATGACCTTTACTATTTGTATCAATATTTGCATTTGGTTATGAGAAGAAACTTATAACCTACAGTGAGCAGATTCTAATGTACCACTGGAAACATAGAAAAAATAATAATGATATTTTTTAAAGTCTTTTTCAGATGTGTTTCTATATTTTGTGTTCTTTTAACTGAAATGAAATATTTCAAGCATTTTTCTCAAAACAAAGCTCTTGTCTACTAAATTCCACTTTATGTGACCCTCATGAAATGTTTCATTTTTTTACTGTATAACAAGTAAGGTATATGGAAGGAGGAAATGGTATGATTCAAAATTGTCATTTAAAACAAAAAAAACTCCAAACTTACATGTCATGAAATGATAGAAGCTGACAACAATGTTATCAGATAAAAAAATTCTATGCTGTAATGAAATTATCTGACCAGTAATAATTTCCAAACCTCAAAAGTTGCCAATTACAACTGAATGTGTGATACCATATATTTAGTATGGTATTATGTCAGGATCTACATAAGTTTACATATACATAATACTGTAATACCCTAATACCACAGTAAACTACATAAATGCTACTTAGAAATATGTACTCTTGGAATTAAGTAGTAAAAATATTGAGGTATACTCATTTAATAGTACCACCACCACTGGAAGGAAGACAGTCTCATTTTTCACATGAGGAAACTACAGTGCAAAGAGGATACAAGTAGGCTTATTCTAATCTACTGTTTTTATCTGATACTGAAATGTAAATCACATATTTCTACTACTGCAGGTGTTACCTTCATATTTGGCAATAGCAATATCAGTGAGAGAAAAGTACTGATGATTATAGAAGATGTAGCAGGACAGAGATGATTATAAAAAATTGCTGAGGTCACAGAATGATAGAAGCTGATCTTAGGACCATGGGTATTAATTAGCTCAAGTGTCCTTTTCTTTCAAATCTCCTGTCTCCTTTCAGGTGCTTACATTATAAAAGAGTATGAAATTGAGGGTGCCTACATGGAATGCTTCTTGTGTTACTAGGGGAAAAAGATATTGAAAAAGAAGGAAGATCTTAACAAAAAGACCTACATGAAAAAAATGAAAGATTATTCTATAAGTGATTCAGCTCCTTTTCTACAAAAACAAATGAAACCATACCTGATTCTGGTGTTCTGACAATCGTACTATCAATATAACCTGCTTCAGTTGTCACAGCAGAAACTTCAAAAAGGTATGTCGTATAAGGCCTCAGGTGCGTCACCACAAAACTGATAGGCTCTTTCCACACAGAGCTCATCTCGCCCCGTGCCCAGGTGCTCCATGAGTACGTGGTACGTGATGGAGGCGTGACTCTACCCAGGGCTGGAGAAGGGCTGGTTGTACTCCATAAAAAAGATTCATTATTCTCCTAGAAGTGAAATAAATATCAGTGAAAAAATAATGGGGTATCTCTTCGTGAACATGAGAAGTACCTAATTCATTCTTTTTTCTTTATACTACAAATATTTTTCTTAAATTAGTGTATATGTGTGTGATTGGCTAAGATTTTTAACAGCTTAAGTTATCCATTCAAGTCATGTACAAATTTGCTAGATTTTAATTAAACCCATTTTATGTCTACAGTTTTAGAATAGAATATATTTATTGCATTCTTTATTCCTTAATCTTACAAATAGGATTTCAAGGGGATTAGAATAAAGGTAAAACTGTAACAAAATCATTAACAAGAAATTTTAAAATTCATGTTGAAAGTTCAAGAGCCAAAGAGATGAAATATTTTCCCTGTTGTGAAATTTCAAGTATAGGTCACTTTCTTACTGTTATTATCATTTTGTTTTCTCATAAGCACTCAAAAGCTAAAGTCTTACCACATATGTGGTATATGTGTATGTGTCTGTGTGTGTATTAGAAATATATCGTAATTTTAAAAAGGCTTTGAGATTTCCATAACTTAAAGTATTTAAAACAAAAATAATTTAGTTTGACAATGTTTCCATCAATGGAATCACAAAGATCACCAGAATTGTTTTAGAAAGGCATTATTAAAGTATTTCCAGGGATTTCCAATCAATGACTAGAACAGTAACTAATTCTTCACCAAAGATATGCACAGCAAAAACAATCTACTTCCACAAACTTAACCTGGACTGTTCCCGTCCCCTCCTGTCACATATTATCTTTCTTCCAGGGATATCATAAACCTCCTACTTCAGGGCTTTATAAAGTATTCTCTGCCCATAATGACTCCCTCTCACAATCTCCACCGGTCCTTACTCCAAAACCTATCACAAATGCTACTCTTTCTACGGCTCCCTAAGGGATTTTGACATCTCACTCCAATTCTCAAACCCTTCCCCTGTTCTACTGTGAAGATAGCCAATTGTGTATAACATATTATAACTTAATACTGTAAGTCATCAAATAACCAATGACCACTCTGTTAGAAAAACAAAATGAAACAGCAGTATCCAAAATAAAACTTTACATAAAATTTTTGAGATATAGGTGTCCCATGATACTTACATTGCATTCCGGCAATTTCCCAGTCAAAAGGTCCTCTACTCTGATGGAGACATCTTTCACTACTATCCCACTTCTGGCATGTTTGACACTAATCTTGAAGCTGGTAATTTTGCCATTTGGTTGCTGTGGTAAATACCATATCAGGTTTACAGCTGAATAGTTAAAGGCCTCGACTGTGAGATTCACCACTTTTCCTGGCGCTGGGGAAATGAGAGGGATTAAAAGGGAGGAAAAAGCACTGTTATAAACTTATAATGGCATTTATACAGCTTGAGGTTATTACATTTCCCATTTTATGTGAAATTAAATGTACAATACATTGAAAAAAATCTACTTCAAATAAACCTTATTTCAGGATTATTGGCTAATACATCCATTGATGATCTACTTTAAATAAGTCTGAAAAAATATTCAATCAATAATTATTTATGAATATACAAACACATTTAAATAATGAATCTCTTCCTAATTGGAATTATGCAAATTCATTAGGCAATGAAGAAATGGCAAATTGAAACAATTATCTAACAATCTGTACCAAAAAGCACATTTCTGGAATGTAAATAAATACCTAATATATAACATAAAGTGGATACCACCTAATTGGTTGTATTTATTATATTTTGAGCTTCATACACCCTCAAATCAACTTTTATCATAATTCATGATGCTTTTTCTGTTATTAATTTCTATCTGTTAAAAAACTGACCACAGAGAGTAAATAATCAAGATCTTTTAGATTACAAGACAAACATGCAAATAAAAGAAATCAAAGCAAAACCAAATGTTTGGGGTAAAACAATGCAAGTGATAATAGAAGTGTCACATATGAAGATACCAAATAACCAGAGTTTAGGTGTACATTGTACAGAAGAATGCCAAAATGTGATTTGTAGATGGAAGTCCTGTGAAATATAAACCTAAGAATTTTAGGTCCTGAGAAAGAGGGCTATATGTGAATAATGTAAGTTAAAGTGTAGAAACTAAGACATTAAAGGACTGCTGCATCTTAATGGGAAAGAATAAAATAAAGCAATTTGGGAGAATGATTAATGATGAATACTGGATGAAATAATGGATGGAATTTTTTTTCTCCAAGGGAAACTCATCAATGTAATTAGTTAAAGTTTAAGAAGACAATGGCAATATAATAATTCTCTGATAGTAAATATTTAACACTG
Organism: Manis pentadactyla; assembly: GCF_030020395.1. Taxonomy (NCBI): domain Eukaryota; kingdom Metazoa; phylum Chordata; class Mammalia; order Pholidota; family Manidae; genus Manis; species Manis pentadactyla. Next base: position 113,079,931 of record NC_080028.1, on the reverse strand, counting down.
GAATTTCCTTTGGGTGGTTAAAACATAGCAAAGCAAAAGGAAAACTTTTGATAAATACATGATGCTATGGAATTATAAGAATTAAAACTTTTACCATGAACTTTTTTAACATTGAATATATTTGACATATGATGTGTAAATTTCAGGATACATGTGAATTTGATACATGTATTACTGTTGTTGTCTGAGCAATATTTAGCACTTCTAGCATATCACATAGTTAGAGGACTGCATTGTTGTCTATATTCATTACCCCATGCATCAGACCTCTACGGCTCACTCACTACTTGTTACAAGTTTATACCCTTAAACAACATCAGCATTATTTCCCAACCCCCAACCCTGGGTAACTGCCATTTTAATCTCCTCAAGAATCTTAATCATCCTTTTGAATTTCTTATTTGTGTAAACTATACAAAATTTTTATAAGTGTGCCATATATACATATATATATAAAACTAAATATAAGCTGACACATTTCCAAATGGGCCTTAACAACAGTCAGAGGGGACTGCTCAAGTACAGAGAAATTTAAATTTATAAGGTAACCAAACCTTTACTAAATTCCATAGCATGATTTCAAAATGTTAAGAAAAGTAGGCCAAAAAAATTAAATAAATAGAAATTAATTAAATTTTTTAGACAACATTTAGCAAAAAGAGGGTATTTTTTATTAACTTGCTTTAAATTATTTTGTCTCAGTAAAATGTGTTTGTGTTTGTTTTCCTTTTGTGATTTTCTAGTGTCAGAAGACTAATTCTCACTCTTGTCTGTAATTGGCAGGTCTTTCCCTATTTTAAATATTCTAGTTTCTACGTCTGGATTTTTATGTACCCAAATCCCATTATCTCTTGATTTTTATACAGTGAATTTATCCATCTTGACCCAAGTAAAGACCCGATACTAAAATAGGAAAAAAGTTCTGTTAACAAAGTCATTTAATCTCTCAGATAAGTGTCTTCTAATACTTTGAGTATGTATCTAGACCGGTGACATCTATAAATATACGTGTTCATATATGACAGTACCTACAGCTTTGCAAACTGTAACCTATGCAAAGCATTCATTCATTAAGCCATAAAGAAACTTCATAAATACAGAAAACTTCTAAAAGCATTTTCCTGCATTTCCAAGAATCCATCAAGTTGGAAATGGAGGTGCAAGAGACATTGCTAATATTTTGAAGCCAAAAGAAATTTTACATTTACCTGAAATAATGTGCATAGGAAGTTACAAAGTTGAGCTTTTTGTTTTTGTGGAGAGAATATATTAGGTCAGTACAGTATACTGATTAACTTGTATACTCTTCCCAAGAGTATTTTTATTTATGGGGAAAGAAATTATGTCTGATTTAACAGTAATTAATGCAGTTTACTTATTCCACAGAAATATTCCTTAAATGTGGATTCCATGAAGCATAACTAATAAAAGGAGTATTTGGGGAAAACAAATTGGAGATCACTACTCTAATTAAATTTAGGTTTACATTACATTTGTATCTCTTTACATCTACAAAAAGGAAAGGAAAGATAAATATTATGGAATTATGCAATTTGCCTAAGCTACACAAGAAACAGTGAGACTTTGTTCCAGAATTATTGTTACTACATGTTAGAGTTTCTCTACTTTCTCTCAAGCATAATTTTCCAAGAAAATTAATATCTCTAAAAATTATGCCAGTTAGCAAACATACGAAATATATAAACTTCATAACACTGTCATATTGAAACATAATCTGCAAGCAGTATGCTTCATCAGAAGCCATACCAAAATAAGGGTTAAAAAAAAGACAAAACTATTTGCTATGTCATTTAAAAACTATTCCAATTAATTTCCCTAAAACCAGAAATGTAAGGAATAAATATTTCTTTATGCCCTAGTGAATATTTAATTTTAAAATGATAATTTTCCCAACTGATTTTTTATTGTGCTAATAATCTGAAAGCCAATATGTTTGAAATCAACAAGAGTAATTAGACATTGTGAATCATTAATTTATAATTTTACAGAAACTACAGACTTTTCTCTTAATTCTTATGGAATAAAGCATGTATTCATGTGCTTCTCAGGATGCAGTCTCAAATAGGAACTGGGCCATAAAGCTTGCAAAAAAAATTTTTAACACTGACCATCACACCATCCTCTCTAGATACACAGGGTCTGTTTCAATTTATTCCTTTGGCAGTGAACCACTGGGGGATTTTTATCTTTTAAATATGTACGGCATTTATAACTGCACAAAACTATAAAAATTATAGCTCTTCTCAACAACCTGACATATTACTTAGTAACTCAGTTATTTATTTTACCCCACTAGAATGTAAACACCACAGAAAATACTTGTTGAATGGAGATTCCATTATTTATTTACCCATTTTTCTATTCATTGGTTCTCACTTTTGTTATTATAAATAAATAGCAGAATTATTAAATAAGCAAAACATCTCCAATAATTTATTTTTATCACGCAGTTTATGTTCTACAAGGTCATGTATACAATAAAAAATAAGCAAACAAATGTGTAATTATGTCACTGTTCCAATGAAGAAAAATAAATTTTTTGGAAATACAGATGGACAGGAATAAATAGGGGCTATTTTAGAAACTGTAGTCAGAAAAGGTAACATGATATTTTAATTAGGAGAGAGAGTCCTATGAATATTTAGTGAAAGAGCATTCCACTCAGAGGGAACAGCAAGTGCAAAGGTCCTGAGATGGAAGATCAGTGTGGCTGGATTAGATGGAGGGAGGGGCAAATGGTAAGAGATGAAGTCAGAGAGGAGAAAGAGCACGGAGCACGAGGCTATGGAAGGACTTCGGGTCTTATTCTGAATGCGATACAAACCATGTTAGGAAGAAAGAAGCTATAGTCTGGCTTGTATTCCAAGGGATGATGTAACTTGTGGAGAGAGTCACCTGTAGGCAGGTAAATGGGAGCAGGACAACACACATGGAGACTTTCAGTTGTACAGGCAGGAAATGATGATGGATTAGTGATGAGCAACAGGGGTGAGGTTCAGGTGTGTTTTGATATGGTGCTATCACAACCACAGATGGATGAGAGTGTATTGTGTGAGAGAGGAGTCAAGGTAACATCAAGATGTTCTCTCCGCCACTGGAAGAACAGGGGTGTTCTGAATTGGCAGGGTAATAACTACACGTTATAGAATAATATAATGACCATTAAAATTCATACTTCCAAAAGCCTAATGTCATAAAAATGCTTATGATTTAATGTTAACAGGAAAAACAGGCTATATACTTGCATAAAAGGCACACGGATACTTTGATTAATATATAGTCACACATATATATTCACAGGAGAAAATAAAGACCAGCCAGAAATGCCCCAAAATAGTAACAGGGTCTTTTATATAACAGGATCATAGATACAACATTGTGTGCTTTAGATTTTTGTTTTTCTCAAAGTTTTTAAGATAACACTTCCTTCTTTTAGAATCAGAAAGAATATATACTTCACTGAATAAATTAACTCTAAAATTAACTGAATGGCCATGCTGTTGAAAATTTTATGCGTTTTGGCATCAAACTTTGTTTATATTCCTGTTTATTTTAAATGACAAAAACTCATAACTAAGTTAATTAGGAATAAACTATTTTGGAAAATTACCACTTTCTGCAGTTTGGAAGAGAAATGGATCACTGAACACTCCAATGCCAGCACTGTTTTCAGCAGCAACCTAGAATAAACCAAACAAATTATGTTCAAGCTTTTTATTTTCTATGTAAACAGAATCTGAAATGATAAAAACCTTGATTTGTCTACATTTTAAGTGATCAAGACACTCTTTCCTCTAATTCCTATAATACACCCGAAGTGGAAGGCAAATATGGGATTATTTCATATTTCCATTTCCCCTGAGGGTATTATTTACAACATGGTTTGATTTGACAGGTTTCTCAGATTCCTAATGGAGAAATTAATAATCAAGTTTTACAGCCTATTGATAGTAGCAGTAACAGTATTATAGGCAACTTCCATGAACCAGGAGATCTCCTAGGTTTTAAACATCTCATTTTATCCACATTATCAGAAGAGGTGTAGTCAAAACATCTTATAAATGAGAAAACTGATTGAGAGAGGTCAAGTAACTTGCCCAAAGTCACACAGCAATAAGTAGTAGGACCAGAATTCATTTGAGATGTTTCTTCTGAAGTGCAGGCTCTCCCCTCTGCATTCACTCCATGAAGGACACTGGCATTATGTCTGTGACACCACCGTATATCTGCTCTCTGGCTTTAGAGTTTATAGTCTAATCAGGCAAATAGATACTCAATTTTAAAAACAAGTAGGCCAAATTAAGTAATTCTAGAATTTAAAAGATGGACAAATTATTTTTAACTTGGTTGTCTAGTCAAATTGACTAAAATAGGCAGAGAAATTGTTGCAAATGAGATGATTACTCCTAAGCTCTTCCAAATGCCTTACCTGGAGCCAGATAACCTTGATAAAAACAGCAACTCTACCAATTCCTGGGTGAATAGCTTGGGAAGTCTACTTAATGTTCTAGTCCTCATGTTCCTTTTCTTTAAAATGGGAATAATAATGCATCTATGTCATAGGAGTGTTCTTAGGATTAAATGAAATAACACATGTAAAATGCTTAACAGGATTTTCCCCATATCATGTAGATTTGATATCTACATCTGAAGATATCATATGTACAATGCCAAATACCCTTGGGAATTCTGCAATGGCTAACATTTATTTGAGTGGCATAAAGGTCACAACTATGATTTATGAAGTGTGGAATGAGAAGAATAACAAAGGTCTCCCAATAGGCCTGGAATAAGAGAATTCAAAGGAATAACAATACAAATGCCACAAAAATAGATCTAAGCAGAAATAGGTTGGCTAAATCACCTGTCAGCAGCAGCTTCTTATATTACATTAACATTTAATCCTTATGCATTACCTTCAGTAGCATATTTTAACATATCAGTTCATCTGAGTATGTGCTTACGAATAGAAAATATCTGTCCTATGTCATTTTTCAGATGTCAGAAGAAGGTTTCTTACTCTTTAACACATGTGTCTGCAATGAAATAGCCACCACAAATCTTTGATGTTGAGCTCTGCATTGGTAAACGTTTGTTTCTTACTTTTCTCATTTGCAGAAGTCTCACTTTTGTAATGTGCTCTCCAGTTCTTACACTGTGTTCTTTGATTCCACAAATAGGCATGTTGCCAGTAAGGAAACTCTGGCGGCAAAATCTCTTTACCATCGAGAGGGCCATCTTAGTTATTTTTTATCACATATTTACATATCTTTTATGAACTTTTTTCTCTATATCGTTATTTTCAAAGCTTAAGAACATACTGATGTATAGAGAGGAGCAAGAACATAGCTTTATTTTTTTACTATCCCCTGGAACTACCATATACATATCTTAATTGTAAGCATTTTCAAATAGCCTAACTGATTTAGGTGTGCCTTTTTTTATATACTCTTCCTTAATTTTTAAGTAAGATGTTAAATTTTGCATATTTAACACTGTAAAGGACTAAATATTGTTATAAACACAAAACATATAGTAAACGTTAAAGAATTTTTTAATGGAACTGAATTGAATTCATTGTGTTTGAGAAATTGGCTCATTAGAAACATGCATACCATTATCCAAAATTTTGATAACATATAAATACAACGGGATTAAGAGAAAAATAACAAAGCTAACTTTAAGTTTATGGAAGGCAGAATATTTTCACTTATAAAGTCTAAAGTATTTAACTTGATTTATTCTTTGATAAGTTACTAAGCTAATGCTCTCTAAAATTGATAAATTATATAAATACACAAAAAAATGAAAAGAGATTACAACATTTGTTCAGGTTTTAAGAACCCAGATGGGCACTGAGACCGCAACTCCAATGATCATTTTTTAGTCACTTACAGGGTCCGCCATGAAGGCCTGACCAGGTGGCAAAAGTTCATTACTTTTTAAATGGATGAAGTATTTTAATACTAAATAACTACTAGCCAAACAATTACCTTGATTTCATATGTTGTTCCAGGATTAAGATTAGTTAGAAGAACTTCCAGGCTGTCTGGCTTTGTTCTAACTTGTGTATATACTGTTTGCGTCCAAGGACAAACTTCCTTATATTTCACAAGGTAGGATATAATCCTTCCATTTGGATTAGGTGGTGTATTCCAAGAGAGAAGAATCCCAGCAGATCCAACTCGTTCTCCTGCTAGGAAGACTGGAGGCCCTGGTTCTATTTTTTTTAAAAAAAGTGTTGAAACATCAAAGAACTATTGTATTTTCAGTCCTAGGTAAAACTGTTATATTTTTACAAATCTAGACTTTTGAAATTCACAAAGACTAATGGTGTCTTGAATGTGTTTATCCTCCCTCAAATTTTGCTACCAAAAGAAAAAAAAATTAAATCCTTAGGGGAATACCAAAAACATTCTTTTATATAAAGAATGTAAAAAATGGAATGCTACTAAATACTACATGCCAAATACATTTTTGATGCCAGATCATTTTATAAAGAAACTTACTTGTGCGAGGCTTACACTCAGAAACTAAGAAAACAGTCTTACAAAATGAGTAATTGTTCCTGAGCGAGTGTAGTGAGTTTATTTTCATAGCTCTGTGTTATTTAAATATCATCATTAAGAGTCTCTCTGATCCACTTCACAAAAAAGTATAAAGTAATTATGCTTCTTCTCTGGAAGTAAAGGAAGCTAAAAAACAGTAGAACACAGGTTCTAAACAGATCACTTTCTTAAGTTTCCATTTTGCTTTAATAACTAAAGAGCTTTCAGGCCTATAATGCATATATTGCTAATAGAAGTATTTCCACCCAATAAATTTATACGGGCTCCAAATACTTCATTAAAAAGGCTGACTGAAAACATACTCACTTGTTACATTTGTTGTGACTATTCTGCTGACAGGTGAGCTGTATGTTGTAGCAGAAATAGAAGCAATGGTTACATTGTATTTAGTACCAGGAACAGCATTAGAAACATCAACCTGAAACACCAAAGACAATTCATGCAGTAAAATTCCTTCTGGAAAGCAAGAAAGCCAAAATAATACATCTCTCACAATCAAATAAATAAATAAATAAATAAATAAATAAATAAATAAATAAAATATCACTTCACTATATAACTCTGCACTATTTAAAATACCTCAAGGGGCATATTATTTTAAAATATAAATTTGTTCTATCACATATTTAACAAATAACATAACAAAAACTTAGACAATATACTGCATTATCAAAGACTATCAGTATTTCTATCTAGCTCACTGTCATAAGAAACAACTGTTTAAGAGTCTTAAGAAATCTATAGTCCATTGCTTATCCCTGGTTTTTAAGAATGTATATGGAATACCTGTGTCTCTGAAGTTCCAATAAAAAGCAAAAGAAAAATGATAAGAAAATCCATCATTATTACATATTTCAGGCAGTGGAATCACATTGATGGCTCTAGAGAGAAATGTTGCCTGCATTAATGATTTAAAGACAGATCCTCCTGGCAAGCACACAATTAATGAGCCTGGATTACTCAATAGCTCTGCCCTTTCTTTGCTAAACTATTCATGAACCCTTGGATGGCCGGCTGTAGGTTCAGGGCAGACTTAAAAAAAAAAAGGCATAGATGTTGCTGAGGTAACAGTCAACCGATACTGAAACTTACACTCATCAGTTTGGCTTGTTTTTATCTTCATCATAGGCATTTAAAAACTCTCCAAGGAGTAAGTTTTCATGGTGGATGAGTTTCATAAACAACTTTCCTATTAGGACCAAATATAAATACAAGTTGGCTCCGTAAACAGGATAATGAAAACTATACCTGATATTCTCCACCTCCAAGATCTTTGATAGTAACAAAGCCGCTGTCAGGAACAAGATCCACATGAAACCTTTCCACGTGGCCAGAGGGCAGGCTCCAGCACAGAGAAAAGGAATACGCAGAAATATTGAAGGCTTTAAGTTTCGTGGGTTTTTCTGGTTCTGATATTGAAATACAGAGGTTTGAAATAGTTATTCCCCTAAAACTTCAAAGAACATATGAAAATCAGTAAGCTGTCAAGTTTCAAAATAATCACATTGTTAGAAAGCATTGAGTCCTTTAAATCATCTCTCTAGCCATACATCAATGTTAGGCATGTGTATCTTTAACAATGGCTAGTTTTAAGTATGACGATCAGAAATTATGCATCAATTTGTGTATCTGCTTCTGGGCTATTCTTTACCTACTAAAATTTATTGATTGACAAGATTGCTGTTTAAAGCTTATGCTCTAATTGAAAAACTGAATCATTTTAAAGCAAAGTACGAACTATTTATCCAATTACCTGGATATTCATCAAACAGAAGATAATTGGAAAAAAAATAACCAAAATTGCCCAATTTTTTTAAAGGGTGAGCATTTCTGATGAATATTCAGCTAAGCATTTCTTTAAAAGAAAAGCTAACTTTTTACATAGTTTTGAAGTAATAAATACTAATTGTCCTAGCCATTTCAACCATACTTTTCTACCTTTGCTTCCACTATTCCCAAAGTTTTGTTGATGCTGCCTGTACCTCCTAGAAGGGAGTTTTATATGTAAACGACTTCTGACTGGTGATCAAGGAGTCAGGGTTTCACACCGCTTTATCTTTAGTGCAGATTCCAGACAAACAATATAGGGGGAGAAAGAGAGGTTACGAAACCAAGCATGTGTAAGTATTAGATTGGGTCTGTAATCTAAGATCCAATCTAATACTATTTCCAAAAGAAAGGAGTCTGAAATTAATCATTGAACTCCTTTTATCATTTTAAAACCCCCTCTACCAAGATGATTTAAAAAAATAAAATGCACATTTCTTTAAAAAAACTGTTAGGGTATGTTGCCTAAAATAGAAATCAACATTAACAGGTCAGTTTCTTAATTTCTGGTGTGGAGAGAGGGGGAATACTTTTGGAAAAGTTTTTTTCTTTATCTCTGAAAAGTTCCTGTAATGCTTTTAATGTTTCCCTAGTACCCCAAACTGATATTGATCAATTGATTTCTACCTTGACATGCTCAGAAACAAACATTCTCTTGGCATCATCTCCCAATTGTTCATCTAAAGCACTGTAGTTTTATAATAACTCCTCAGAAATACTGTAAATCCAAGGTAAAAGATCAGAGAAATATCCAATGTGTAATGAGCAGAATTCCCTTGTCGTGCATAGCTGTGGGCATTTTTCCTGGATCATTCTGCACAAACCTATGTCCTCTGTTTTCTCAAGCTTGACTGAAAAGAGATTGATTCTCCTCACCAGCCCATATTAAAATAGACAAAAATCTAACATGACAAAAGTCCCACTAACTACTGCTCCACTTATTAATTTATGTGAGGGCCAATACTATTTCTTCAGGGGTGGTAGAAAGTAACCAATATCTGTGAATTCTTAGGCAAGAAACTAGAAAAAGACAGGGATGAGACTGGAAGGAAAAGGAAGTCATGAAGGTGTGCTTACTGGGATGGTGGTGAGATAGGATGCAATTTCCTAGACCGTGGTTTAAGATTACACAGAGAAGGACTCTTGGCTAAGAAACAAGCATGTCTCACCAAGAAGAGGAAGAATATATTTGTTTGGAAATGTGCCAATCTGATCAAAAGGAAAGTCCTGGAAGCTTCAAGACAGTTTGGTAAAGACCTTTCCGAGCAGATTGGATAGAAGCCCGGAAATGGACAGAATGTAGCGGAACTGAGAAAAGCTAGCCTGTTTTTAGGATTAAGAAGAACAGCCTAATGATCGTGTATAATAGAGATTTTAGACTTTTTTCCCCTAAATGCAATGGAACACATGGAAGAATTTTAATCAGGAAAGCAATCTGACTTGTTTTTTTTTTTTAAAGACTACCCTGGAATGGTATATGGATGATGTATGATTTTGAAAGAGGCAAAAATGACAGTGAGAAGTCAATTAGTAGGATACTGTGGTCATCTGGGTGGAAAGGAGGGAGACGTGCCCTCAGAAAAAGGTAATAGAGATTAATTGATGCCTAAGTCATTGTGGAAGAGTAAGGATTCCAGTATATGAACTAGAAGATTCATTTAACTGAAAGTAAAATCCATAATAAATACATGATTTGCACTCCATGGAATTTGACCTCTCAAAAAGTGGGAAAATATGATACAAAAATAGCACTCTCAACCTAATTATTACTAACCAATAAAACTCAGATTGAAGGTGGATATATTTGCAGTTTTAAGAGAAAAAAAATCATAATGTGTTTAGTTTAATTAAGCCCAGCAAATGGAATTCTAGGCTTAGTTAGATATTTTTCTAGGCCAGAATTTTCCAAAAGTTAATCCTCAGAATCCTAAGTTCTTAGAGCTTAATAGATGTTAGGTGATTAAGCCACTTTTTCTAATAGCTCCTTTTTTAAATTAAAGAGTTTTCTTTATTGTAGGAATCTCAGAGCCTTAAATATGCTTAAGTTTTGTGATTTTCTAAAGCATCAGCATCCAAGCAAAAGTATAGTATGAGTCACATTTAAAAAGCAGGGTGAAAAAATTAGTGAGAATGTTTGATATCTTGATCTAGACAATGGTTACATGAATATACACACACATGTCAAAATTCATCAGGCTGCACACTAAGATCTTTGCACTTTATCCTGTGTACCTCATTATAAATTTTTTAATAAAAATTAATTAAAAACTAAAATCATAAAAACCCATATACAATTACTTTTAATAGTATATTTAACTTACTATATTGAAAGATCATTTCACATATAATCTATTGTGATAACCACTTTCTTTTTCACGTGAAATCTTTGAAACCCCATGTGTCCTTCCCACTTACAGCACATCTGAATTTGGACTAGCCACATTTCAACACTCAGTAGTCAAATGTTGCAAATAATCCATTGTGGACAGTGCAGCTCTAAAGCATCTCTCAACTTTGCGCTCTGGCATTTCAGGAAATTTACCTAAAATGCATTTGGAGAAGCTGAGAAAAAGCAGAAATATGCTCCCATGACCAGTGTCGAAAAAGGAAAACAGCTCAAAAGAACAGTACAATATGCAGTACAAATGTGAATTTGTAAAATATCTAAAGAACGTGTATACCTGCAACAACTCTGATCAATGTGCCAGATCCTGCAACATCGCCTCGCATTCTTTGTACCATGATGTTATATATTCCACCAGGAGTCAGATTTGTAATTGTGTGTTCAGTCATCATTTCCCAAATAAGATATTCTTTGACAAATGTTCTGTTTGATATATAAATCTTGTATTGAGTGAAGTTGGTCTCTGTTGGATTCCACATTAATTTTGCAGAAGAAGTATTCACAGCTTTTAATGTTAAACCACATATCCTAGATGGTTCTATTGAAAAGGTAAGTGATATATAAACAAAAATTGCATATATGCATGCAAAAATAAAGCAAACAGGATTAATATCATTTAAACATCTTGTAATAATCCTTGAATTTGTTCATGTATAACATCCTACATGTTCAGTATTGCAAATAGAGAAATAGGACATTACATACGAGTTTTAATTTAAGTGGCACTCTAATATCCTCCCTAGTTCCCAAAGATCTTTTCTCCGTCAATCACAAATCACTCCCAGTAGTCTTTCCTTTAGACTTGTGCCTCCTGAGTGCTCAGAACCAGACGTTCCCTTACACAAAATAATCACAAGTGTGTGTTAGCTGCCACCTCGCAGTTAGCTGGATGCTGGATAAAGATGAAACAGAACAAATAAGTGAGGAGGAGGTGAGAGCCAGAAGCAAGGGTACTTTCAAATGCGGTTCTTCTGGTTGCATTAGAATTTTTAGCATTCCTGTATCACTGCATTTTAATCTGCTTTGCAACGGAAGCAGGGCTGTCTCTTACATTTCATTTGGTCTCCACGGAGGGAGAGACCTCACAGACTTTCACAAGAATGCTGATAACAAATACCATCACTCCACCCCACCCCAAAACACTATGAAACTGACTGACAGTGAATGTACAAACATCAGAGAGGAGATAAAAGTTCTCTGTTTATCAAATCCCTACCTCAGTAGAACATAAATTGTGTTTAGATCATTAGGGTAAATTATATATAACATCTGTGCGTATACATATACATACATACAAACTATTTTTTAAATCTCTATGCAGTTCCCAATACATTTAGATGTACAAACATTACTTAAGTTTACCTACTTTTTGAGAGTTCTCTTAATCATATTTTTATGATCATCATTATTCCTTTACTATCAGGCTTTATGTTTTAAAATAGCTTCATTTATGCCAAGCCAAGATACTTTGAGTTCTTATAACACTATCAGTGAAAAATCTATTCATGATACACCCTTACTTGTCGTCACTGTTTCCGTTACAGATGTACTGTGATCTTCACCTCTAACTGTCTCCACATGAAACATGTAGTCCACACCTGGGGTCAGAGTCTTTACTTTGGCCTTGTTGCCATAAACGATTATTTCAAAAGGTTTCTCCTTCCTAGAGGCCACACAGTAGGATACCTAGAAAAAGAAAGATAAATTTATGTTTTTCATGGTTTAAAAAGAATTGACTTAGCACCAACTCTGTACTGGTCACATTCACATTAATTAATACCACAGGTAGGTATGGTCCTTCCTATCTTCACTAAGGAATAGTCAGGGGCCAGTTAAGGATAAGTAAGTTAGTGAAGTTCACATAATAATGAACATAGTGGACTGAAGTACATGCATTAAAAGACCAATAGTTTCAAAGTGTTTTTAAAATTTCACTTAAAGATAAATGGAATTTAAAATATATATGTATGTGTGTGTATGTATATATATATATATATATATATATATATATATATATATATATAAATACACTGAGTGGGACTTTTGCTGTTGGTTATCAGAAAGCAAAAAAATATTAGGTAAGATTGCATATTCGCTCTCCCAACTCCATGTGAGCAGAAGGCTGGAGGAGAAGAAAGCAAGAATCGTTGGAGTCCCTTTTCTGGCCTAGTGGAGAACACCACGGCTTTCCCCGACTCCCTAAGTCATGGGAAATAGGGTGCTTCTCCCCACATCCACACCCCAGCTGAATGAGGAGGGCCCCATGTGTTTTACTACATAAATTGAAGGTGCTAGAAAGAATGACACCTCCCGGAAGGACATACACTTAGGCAGCAAACTTCCCGTTCATGTGCCCAGTTGATCAGAGAAAAGGGAATCTGGGGAGAAAGAGCTGAGTGAAGACAAGAGCCGTGGATCTAATTACACTCCCATCGTTGCCCTGACAAGATGCCAGAATCTCCTATGGGTCAAGTGTGACCAGAGAGTGATCAGGCTTGGACCATCTTACCAGTATCCCATCCAAGAAGGCTGGCCTCTGGGCAAAGAGACCCTTGCAGCAAAAAGCAGTGGGATATAAGGCCACAGGAAAGGGCTGAGAGGAGCTGGGTGAAGTTGAGCCAGAGCTCGGTTTGTCATGTCCAGGAAGTGGGCAGTGGAGATAACGCCCAGAGTCCTCCAGAGAGCTCACACATGTGCCTCGGGAGAGAGCCAGGATTCAAAGGACTGTTCAATAAATGTCATTCAGTGTTAGTTAGGGGAGGAGAAAAAAAATAGCAAGAGAGAAAACAGCAGAAACAGATACCTGGAATAGAAAAGACACTCCAATTTTTTGTTAAATGGGTAAATGATAAACGTTACACTCTAGGCCAGCATATCTCTCATCATAACCTGGGTGAATCAATTATTCATTGAAGTTTTGAGAAATGGCATTACCTTTAGAAGTGTTCAGTGCAGTAACCTAATAGTTCCCATACCTCGGAGATTTGTTTATTCATTAAAAGCTACTTATAACAATCTTTACTCTTCTTCACCCCATATTTCATGTTTGTAAAACAGGAAGTAAAAGATGTATCTAAATGAAAGTAATCTGCTTAATCTTACAAATTATTTAAACCTTATTATGCTTTAAAAAGTAATTGTTATGTAGTAGGAGTCAGATAAGTTTCCTAGGCAGACAATCTAGGAAGACAATCTGGGAAGATAATCATGAGGTCTAGAAGCATATCAGTGCTTATTGATTTATAAGGCATCATTGACAGTTAACCTGCTTGTCTGGCATATGGAGAGACAGGAAGAGTGAGGAGAATGCTGAGAACTTCTGGTATGAAAAAGGACGGCAGGAGAGAGGACCATGTGATAGCAGAATGCAGTCTTAATGGAGTGCTAAATTCACACATGCAAAGAGTCATATTAAGGCACTAATGAAGGAAAAGAAATTGTAGGGATCTACAATTGAAAAACATATTTGTAATTTTTCAAAATACAATTTGAAAACTGGAGGTTTGTTTCTCCAAGTATGTGGACTACACGTGTCTAACAGAAACCACCTGAAGAAATGCAATTCACGCTTTATTCCTACTTTTAAAGCATGGTTTAAAGAACTGGGACAATTAATTTTAAATGATTAGGAAAATGATCCCAATTATGCAAGTACACTTTGCTAAGCAACCAGGATACTGTTGCTTAATTGATTAAAATTTAACAAATAATCTCATTGGTTGAGAAAGACTAGGATAACCATTAATGATATAATAGAGCTAATAAAAATAACTGGAATCCTGAAAAGTAACAATATGATTTCTTAAAATAAGTTTCACTTAAGAATAGATTCATAACATCAATCTCTGAAAAAAATGTGTTCATATAAAAATAGTAAAAAGTAATTTTAGGGTTATATATTTTATCTGACAATAAATAATTTTAAGGCCTCGCTTAACCCCAAGGAAAGATCACTACTTTTGGTATTCACCTTGAAATAGGAGAATTAGGACAGACAGACAAGGAGAAATAACGTGGATCTTTTACACTTAACATTAAAAATACTTAGACTTTTTACTAGAGAATACCTACACTGAATATAGGAATGAATCAAATCAGTCTAAAAGAGATCACATTTGTCATGAATGATTTATTATTCAAGATGCCACTATCATTGAATGACATTTACAAGTCACAAATAGAATGCTCACGCCTGACTTTGTGAACCTGTTGTGAAGAATATCCTCTCCTCCATGAGTCTGAATCCTACCTGTTACTAAAAGTTCATCTCAAGTTGCACACTTTCCTGGCAACTATATTCACTATTGATATAATTCCCTCTACAATCATCCTAATTATATATGGAAACACTGCTATGCAGTTTTATTTATTCATCATATATTAATTGAGCATCTATTACAGGGCAAGCATTATTCTATGTATTGGTATACTGTTGTAAAGAAGATAGACAAGACTTCTGGTTGCAGGGCAGTTACATTCTAGTAGTGGCACCTGACAACAAGCAACTCAATAAATAAATGGGATAATGCAGTTACATCATAGAGCGAAAGGAAAGAGAGGTTTTATTTAGATTAGGTAATCAAGGAAGGAGATGAGAACATGATATTTGAGCTAAGAACTCAGTGATAGGAAAAAAATCAACCAAATTGGGAAGCAAGATATCCATGCTAAATGAATGTGAAGAGCAAAACCTTATAGTAGGGATGTTTTTGGCATGCCAAGGGAATAGAAAGACAACCAAATGTAGTTGGAACATAGTAACTGAGCAAGTAGGTTAGTTAGATAAAGACCCAGTCACAGACCATGACAGATAACTTGGATTTCATTTGAAGAGCAATGGAAATCTACGGGATGGTGTTGAACTAGTGAGAGACATTGTGTTTTTTTAACAGTCTCTCTCTCTTTCCCTCTCTCACTTTCATGCTCTGGTTGTTATGTAAAAAGTAGACTAATGAAATTAAGAAAGGAAACAGAGACCAGTTAGGAGGTGAGAGTGTGTCGTCACCTAGGTTGCTGGTCTCCATAAAAAATGATAGTGACTAGGAAGAGGGTGGTTCACTGGAAAAGGAGAGAAGTAGACACACTGGGATCGGTTTGAGAGGTGAAAGTGGTAGAGCTCTCTGATGGATGGAAGGACGAGGGAATGGGAAGAATCAAAGATAACAGAGAAGTGATTTCAGGGCAGTGCCCTTTCTGAGACTGGAGACTGGGGGCAGCAGGGTCGGGTCACAGGGGAAATGCAGATCTTTGCCACCTGGTAAGGAGTCCTTTAAACACAAGAACGACATAACAAAAAACTATTTTGCTTTTAAGAACGAGCATTCTGAATGCTGTGTGGCAAGGGAGAGGGTAAGGATAGATCATAATAGATCGTATTAAAATTAAGCTTCCTTGATTGTGAAATATGAACTGTGAAAACTAAGAAAAGGAAAACTGATAACTGAATCATTCGCTCATCAAAACATTTATTGACTCCTGCTCTATGTCAGATCCTCATCTCAGCAATGTACTAAATGGTGATCAAAGCAGACAAAAGGCCTTCTCTCAGACAATTTACACATCAGAGCATTTGTCAAATACACTATCTCATTGAATTCCCTCAACAATTCTATAGAATAACAATAATCTTTAACAGATAAAGAAACAGGACCAAAGGTGTATAGAAACTTGTCCAAGATCTCACAGGAGAGGTGAAGCTGGGATTGGGGGCTGTGATTCTCCCATTTGACTATACTGCCTACCACACTTTGTAAAATTATGCAAGAGAACTTGACCATAGACATGCACATCAAAGTTGCACTGTATTAGAAGACTAGCATGTGAAGCTGGGAAGGAAGAAACTATTGGACAAATAAAAGGAAGTGTTGCTTTATGCAGTATATAATAACTTTGGAATTCCACCCCTAAGGATAGCTAAATATTCTTTCAGGATGTGGAGAAGTGATGCTAGCAGACATACACCAACAGGTCGATGTTTGCTGCTTTTCTGCCTGGGTGATTATCCTCTGATGTAAGAGGGCTATTAAAGTCCCTCACTATTATTATATTGGTATCTATTTCTCCCTTAAGGTCTATTAAAATGTCTTTATGTACTTACATGATCCTATGCCTTTTTGTTGGCTTGAACCCCTTGTCATTATGCAATTACCTTCTTCGACTTTTATTAGTCTATTTTAAAGTCCAATTTGTCTGACATAACTAGAGCAACCCCCGATTTCTCTTGATTCCCATTTGCATGGAACATCTTTTCTCATTGCTTCACTTGAAATCTCTGTGTGTCCTTACATCTGAAGTGATTCCTTACATCTGAAGATGAGTTGTTTTTTTATGCACTCAGCCACTCTGCCTTTTGATTGTAAAATTTAATCCATTTACATTAAAGGAATTATTGACAGGTATGTACTTACTGCCACTTTGTTCATTCCTTTCTGGCTATTTTGCAGCTCCTCTCTGTTCCTTTCTTCTCTTGCTCTCTTTCCTTGTGACTTGACTTTTTTTCACATTATGCTTAGATTCCTTTCTCAATATCTTTTATGTCTTTACTATAGGTATTTGCTTTGTGGTAACCATGAGGCTGACATATAACAGACTATATTCACCAGTCTAATCTAAGCTGAAGCCAATTTAAATTTGAACACATTCTAAAACTCAGGATTTTTATTCCCCCTCCCATCTTTTGTGCTTTGGATGTCACATTTTACACCTTTTTATTTTGTGTACCCCTTGAGTAATTATTTCAGTTATGGTTATTTTTACTGCATTTTATCTTTCAGCCTTCACACTAGCTTTATAAGTGGCTAATTCACTACCTTTACTACATTTACCTTTACCAGCAAAATATATACTTTTCTAAGTTTTTTTGTTAATAACTAGTGCCCTTTCTTGTCAGCTTAAAGAAGTCTCTTCAGCATTGCCTGCAAGGCCAGTTAGTGGCGATGAACACACTCAGTGGCTTCACTGGCACCTTCATTATAGCTCTGAGATTCTTCTAAGGGATATAAATCTTTTTGTACTCCCAGCAATCATGTAAAGAAATCTAGCAATCTAATAGTTTCAGGAGATTACTAACTAAAACAAACATTCAGTGTTTAAATGAATTTCAGTCTGTCCATACTAATAAATGTTCCTTCTATTCTGAACTCTCAGAATGCTGGGCTAAACAAAGTAAGGACTTCTGTTTTATAAAGAAAACCCTGTCATAAAATTCATCACCAGAATATTCTGCATAAGTATATCACTAAGAGCTTAAGATTGAAGTTGATGTCCAGTGATTTCATGAGACACATAAGATACTTGCATTCTATGTTCTCTATGACTTAGACTTGAATGACCTTGAATGTCATATAGACTCCATCGTGTCACATTGGTAGGGCCTTTTAGATAGTTTGGTTTTCTGAGGACCCTTTAAGAAAAAACTGGAATTTATGTTGCAAAAATGGAATTGACAATACTTGGTGAACTAAATATTTTATTTGTTTAAGACAGTTCCTTTTGACATTTGCCTCGATTAATCAACTAGATCTTTAACACATAGTACCACCCATCCTTTTGGTCTCAGAGGATTTGGACTTGATCTTACCCTCTACAATCTCTTTTGAGCTGTTGCTCTAGGAACTAACTCATTTCTGCAATTATTTGAGAATGTAAACACCCTGAAGACACAGATTTGTTGCTGAAGGAATGGATTCTTGTAATGTCAAAGTTGAATTTTTTGAATGAATGAAACTGTACTATTCCAGGACTCTTTCAACTCAGCCTAAAGGCATGCATAATATCCCATCACTAAAAAATAAAAGAATCTCCTTTTGCTTCATTTCCTTTCATCTTTATACATAATTAAGCACTGCAATTAACAGGTTAATTCCATTTCTTATTTTGACTATTGACAACTTTTAGATCTCGACCTGTCTCCCAGCCTAACCCACATCTGGCATTCAAGATAAGAAGGCCTTAGATTAGCTTCTGATATTGGGAAAATATTCAAACTGTATAGCTTCCCAGCCCTCCAGAAAGTCCCTGCCCCAGCTCTACCTTCTAATTACAATTAAAACCAGAAGCCAAGTCCTCCTCCCTCCTATCTGCTCCCCTTCTCACTGGACCCCCGCATGAGCCTATCTCTTTCTGAGAATCTTCAATTTGTTATGAATACTAAATGTACTTTATTCATAATCACAGATGAGTGTGTTTGCATCACCTGCCTTGAATCCAAATAAATTCCTGATGGGCAATCACGTCTGCTTCTGAACAGACATCAGAACAAGTGTATTGCATAAATGCTATGATAAAAACATGCACAGACAGTTGGTGGGTCAGAGAAGAGATTAAATCACTACGTTTAGAAATAGCTGGGGAGTCATCCCTAAAAACATGGTAAGAGTGAGGAATATATAAATGAAGCCTTCAGAGAGGAAAATATCTGCAGAGATGAGTTTCAAAGAGGTGTATGCTATTGAGGAAAGAAAGACTAACATGTCTAATGAATTACAATACCCATCTGGAATTTAAGATGAGTGAAGGAAAAGGTGATGAGGTGATCGTTCAACAGATTTAGAAGAACTGTTCTGAAGCATGGCTTGATCTTGGGAGCAGAAAGGAACCAACAGCGATGATAGGAGCTTAACCAAGGCAGAGGAAATGGAGATGGGAAGGAAGGGAAGTATTTTCACAGTAATTCTAAGTTAAAGTCATCAAGATTCAGCGAGCAAGTATGTATGACATGAAGGAAAGAGAAAAGTCAAGGATGACACTAAAATTTCTAGTATGGGAGATCGATAAATGGTGTCCAAGGAAGTTTTTATGGCAGGAGTGATTATCTGAGCAGGGTCTTGAAGAATCAAAGAAAAACAAGGAAGAGAATGTATTCTGTTTGGAATGACAATATGAAAAAAAATAGAATCTGGAAAACACAAAATTTATGGATAACGGTAGGCAATACAATTCAACTGAAATATGGGATACTGGGAAAACAGGTTAGAGAGGTTATTTGAGTCTGGCTCTGAAGATGACAGTAAGCAGGATGTATATTATTAGATAGTGGGAGCCACTAGAAGGCTTTATACTCTATACAAGCCTTAAAGATAGATCTATAATATTATCTGTTTGTCTTTAATACCAGGTACAATAAATAAATGTGGATTCTTTTTATGCCTGTCATGTAGTGACTATTATCTTGTTCCTTTTATTAGCCTTAATTGTTAAGAAACTCAAACTCAAATATAAAACCCAGATGTACTAATTAGCAAGTACCTGGTAATTTTATTGCGCTAGTTAATTTTAGACTGTTTCAGTTCATAAATTATTAAATTTTATGTTACTTTTTAGTTACAGGAAACATCTTTTGTTGTATCTGCCTAGATGCTAATGATTCTCTTTATAATCCAAATCACCACAGACTGTGGCCACCAGTTTTTACACGATGTGGGACCTACAAAGTTGACTGAAACTGGACCAGGTGTGTAATCGAATTTGGAATAATCAGTCCCTTCCTTGGGAATGCAGGGAGAATCTTTTTCTGTGGATGATAATGGATCGTTTGTACTTGGAATTTCTGCAGGGCATTATTTCACTACCACATGGATTGCTTAGCAAAGAAAGTTGGCTTTAAAAAAAAAAAAAAGATTGGATGAGCAGAAGTAGACAGAAAGAAAATAATCAATAATCTTTGGGTTCTCAATCACTGTAAAATATCTGATTCCAGTTCTTCCCAACACTCAGTTAAATTACTTACCTTGGTCTCCATGAAGCACTCTTGCATTAATATAATACATTTTTTCTTTATTGCTTAAAAACTTTCAGGTTATTTTCTGCCTATAATTACAATTACCATCTCCTACCACATGAAAGTGTGGAGAAGTCGTTTGCTCCCATGGAGTACCAAGCAACAGTGCTGTCTCTGGAAGCCGACTCTGTCTGCAGACAGTACAGTGTAAGCCTGAGGGCATGTATAATGTTTCTGCGCATGATGCCAGGTTACATTACCAACAACAAAAAACACAAAAATGTACACATTTACCTTACAAATAACAGCAGACATAGTTGAAAAGTGGCTTCTCGGTATAAATTACTCTCCTGCTCTTCTCCCTGGGCTAAACTTCCCTCTAAACTAAACCTCTAGGATGAAATTGAAAGAGAGCCTCTGGTCATCACCAGCTCTAACTTCTGGAATCTTCCTTCGGGCTGCTTCTGTCAGCATTGTCCTCCAGCACCAACATTCCTTATGCACACTTCTGTACTGCAGAAGCATATGTCTATCTATCTCCAGTGAAAACCAAACTCTTCTAAAGGCAAATATCAGCTTTTACTCAGATGTGGGAACCTCCGATGACAAGTTTGTACTTTTGATGCAGTACTTAGAGAAATTACCTTTAAGTAAAATCTTACATTAAAGGAGTATAATTTCTAAAACCATAACAATAATTTCTAAAACCATTAATGTAAAATCAGGAGAAAAGCAAGAGGGAAATAAAGACATCAATAAACATTAAGGTTGTGCGATAGTAGCTCTGCTCTTTACCTGAAACTTTTCAAAGCCTCCTTGTGGGAGTTGCCAGGACAAATATATTGTGTTCTCTTCCTGTCCAAAAATCAGGAAATCTGATGGTGGGTCTGGATCTAGGGTAATGACATAAAACAAAGGAAGGATATCTTACATGCACACACAACAGCTCTACTGCTGTTACCTATATTAGACTGATTACTTGGACTGTCACATTATGTAAGAACACTAAGTATGAAAGAGGATTCCTAGGTTTATTCAGTCAGCTTTAGCAGTGTGTAATCTGGTGCAAGCTATTTTCCCTGAGTCTCAGTCTCCCCATTTCTACAATGGAAGGTTAGAAAGAATTTTCTAGAAAGGCTCTTCCCACAATAAAATTATATGAACTATGGATTTTTTTTGAACTATGGATTTTAACATTTCTTTTTTCTCATAGCAGAATTCAGAATGAAGTTATTAGAATTGGTATTTTAACTCACAATTTTATGCATTGTAAAAAATAGATACATTATTTCCCTTCCTTCACTTCACAAACTCCTTTTCCCTTTAATCATTTTATGTGAGAAGATTCTGTAAACTTATTTTTCAAATGTGTCTGTTTCTAATTTATATTTCAAACTGCATGTTGCTTTGCTTTCTATAATGAGAAGAAATGTAATATTAGCATTTTAATAGAATTTTATTGCCAAAATTCAAATTTTGCATGAGATTTTTTTGTCCCTACTTACATATTGATTTAAGTTTGTTAGAATTCATCTCAGTGGTAGATTTAACCTGAGTCACCTATTCACAATCCTTTTTATTCTGTTTTTCTGTGATGCATA
Source organism: Manis pentadactyla (assembly GCF_030020395.1). NCBI lineage: Eukaryota > Metazoa > Chordata > Mammalia > Pholidota > Manidae > Manis > Manis pentadactyla. The sequence goes on along the minus strand of NC_080028.1, from coordinate 113,057,791 downwards.
TTCCCTTCAACCTGGAAAGAAATTATTCTTCCTCCATCGGTCATAATATATTTTAGCCTTATTTTGTACACTTAATAATATTCCATCTACTTCCAAGTGGGGTGAAGGTACCTTGTAAAGAAAGGGAGATCCAAGAAGACCAAAAATTATTATTATACAGTAGAAGACAAAAGTCAAATTGTGAAGTAGGAAAGGTGAAATAAAAAAAAGTGACCCACTTTATCTGGGAAAACCCAGTCAAAGCCACAGCATTATGAAATATGGAAAGTATGATTAAACCCAGAGTAGAAATGAGGAGATGGAGGTCCAGATAGCATAATGGTTTGTACGAAGTACAGAGCCAAGAATCGTAGTCCTTCTTACAACACGGTGGACTCTCTAATGAAGCATAGTGGTTACAAGACTGAAGTTGATACCAGGGAAATGTAGGTTCAAATCTCTGTCATCTTGTATATGCTCCTGAAATTCTCTAAGCCTTAGTTTCTTCATTTGTAAACGCTGTAAAAAACCTACACCTCACTGTCATTGATAGAATAAAGACTGTTATTCAGAATTAGTGACATAAAGCACAGAGAGTGCTTAGCAAAGTGCCTGACAAGGTACAAGGGCCCAGCATCATGACAGTGATGACCACAGTGATGACAACAGTGACCATGGTGATGATGGTGACCATGGTGATGACGGTGACCACAGTGATGATGATGGTGACCATGGTGATGGTGACCATGGTGATGGTAACCACAGTGATGATGGTGACCATGGTAATGACGACAGTGACCACGGTGATGACGGTGACCACAGAGATCACGACAGTGACCATGGTAATGACAGTGACCACGGTGATAACGGTGACCACAGTGATGACGGTGACCATGGTGATGACTGATGACGGTGACCACAGTGATCACGATGGTGACCATGGTTATGACGGTGACCATGGTGATGATGATAACCATGAGGATGGCACAGCCCAAATTTAAGCAGCATGAAGCTTTCATTATATAAAATAATGAGCTATGGGCGGAGCCAAGATAGCAGCGTGAGTAGAGCAGCTGAAATCTCCTCCCAAAACCACATATATTTTTGAAAATACAATAAAGAAAACTGTTCCTAAAAGAGAGTCCAGAAGACACAGGACAACAGCCAGACCACATCCACACCCGTGAGAACCCAGCGCCTCACGAAGGGGGTAAGATACAAGCGCCAGCCCTGTGGGACCCAAGCGACCCACACCCCAGCTCCCAGCGGAAGGAGAGGAGTCAGAGTGGGAGGGAGATGGAGCCCAGGACTGCTAAATACCACCCAGCCCCAGCCATCCACACGAGAGCGCAGACACAGTGCATGCATGAGGTGCTGGAAACTAGGGAAACAGGACAGTAAGATCTGTGAGCGGGTCCCTGAAGACGTTGCACCTGGGACAAAGAAAAGCGAGTGCTTTTTGGAAGTCTTAAAGGGACAGGGACCCCAAAACCGGATGGAAGCATCCTGGTACACTTAGTCCAGCAGCAGGAAATCTGGGGATCTCTGGGCACTCTAAACCCCTGGGCAGCAGGGAGCAAGGAGGCCCCTCATGGAGATAAATAGCCTCCCAGCCGTTCCCCCTCCAATGCGGCTCCACCATATCAGAGCAGCGGCCCGAGGCAGGCTATGCCCACAGCAACAGCGGAGATAAACTCCATAGCAGCCGGGCAAGAATCAGAAGCCCTTTCTGCATGCAGCTGCCCAGCACAAGCCACTAGAGGTCGCTGTTCTCCCAGGAGAGGAGGGCCACAAACCAACAAGAAGGGAAGTTCTTCCAGCCGTCACTCGTCCCAGCTCTGCAAACTATTCCTATCACCATGAAAAGGCAAAATTACAGGCAGACCAAGATCACAGAGACAACACCAGAGAAGGTGACAGACCTAACCAGTCTTCCTGAAAAAGAATTCAAAATAAAAAACATAAACATGCTCACGGAGATGCAGAGAAATATGCAAGAGCTAAGGGATGAAGTCCAGAGGGAGATCACAGGTGCCAGGAAGGAGATTACAGAAGTGAAACAAACTCTGGAAGGATTTATAAGCAGAATGGATAAGATGCAAGACGCCATTGATGGAATAGAAACCAGAGAACAGGAATGCATAGAAGCTGACACAGAGAGAGATAAAAGGATCACCAGGAATGAAACAATATTGAGAAATGTGTGACCAATCCAAATGGAACAATATCTGTATTATAGGGGTCCCAGAAGAAGAAGAGAGAGGAAAAGGGATAGAAAGTGTCTTTGAAGAAATAATTGCTGAAAACTTCCCAAAACTGGGGAAGGAAATAATCGAACAGACCACGGAAATACACAGAACTCCAAACAGAAAGGTCCCACGGAGGACAACACCAAGACACATAATAATTAAAATGGCAAAGATCAATGACAAGGAAAGAGTTTTAAAGGCAGCTAGAGAGAAAAAGGTCACTTATAAAGGAAAACCTATCAGGCTATCCTCAGACTTCTCAACAGAAACCTTACAGACCAGAAGAGAATGGCATGATATATTTAATGCAATGAAACAGAAGGGCCTTGAACCAAGGATACTGTATCCAGCACGATTATCATTTAAATATGAAGAAGGGATTAAACAATTCCCAGAGAAGCAAAAGTTGAGGGAATTTGCTTCCCACAAACCACCTCTACAGGGTACTTTAGAGGGACTGTTCTAGACAGGAGCACTCCTAAGACTAAACAGATGTCACCAGAGAAAATAAAATCACAGCAAAGAAAGCAGACCAACCAAATACTAACTAAAGGCAAAAAATAAAATCAACTACCCACTAAAAGCAGTTAAAGGAAACACGAAAGAGCACAGAATAAAACAACCAACATATAAAGAATGGACAAGGAGGAATAAGAAGTGAGAGAAGAAAAGAATCTCCAAACAGTGTATATAAAAGGTCAATAAGCGAGGTAAGTTAGGCAGTAAGATACTAAAGAAGCTAACCTTGTATATTTGGTAACCACAAATCTAAAGCCTGCAAAGACAATAAGTACATATCTTTCAATAGTCACCCTAAATGTAAATGGACTGAATGCACCAATCAAAAGACACAGAGTAACAGAATGGATAAAAAAGCAAGACCCATCTATATGCTGCTTACAAGAAACCCATCTCAAACCCAAAGACATGCACAGACTAAAAGTCAAGTGATGGAAAAATATATTTCAGGCAAACAACAGAGAGAAGAAAGCAGGGGTTGCTGTACAAGTATCAGACAAAATAGACTTCAAAACAAAGAAAGTAACAAGAGATAAAGAAGGACATTACTTAATGATAAAAGGCTCAGTTCAACAAGAGGATATAACCATTACAAATATATATGCACCCAACACAGGAGCACCAGCATATATGAAACAAATACTAACAGAACTAAAAGAGGAAATACAATGAAATGCATTCATTCTAGGAGACTTCAACATGCCACTCACCCCAAAGGATAGATCCACTGGGCAGAAAATAAGTAAGGACACGGAGGCACTGAACAACACACTAGAACAGATGGACCTAATAGACATCTACAGAACTCTACATCCAAAAGAAAAAGGATATACATTCTTCTCAAGTGCACATGGAACATTCTCCAGAATAGACCACATACTAGCTCACAAAAAGAGCCTCAGTATATTCCAAAAGATTGAAATTCTACCAACCAACTTTTCAGACCACAAAGATATAAAACTAGAAATAAATTCTATAAAAGAAAACAAAAAGACTCACAAACACATGGAGGCTTAAAAACATGCTCCTAAAAAATTAATGGATCAACGAAAAAATTAAAATAGAGATCAAGGAATATATAGAAACAAATGACAACAACAACACAAAGCCCCAACTTCTGTGGGACGCAGCGAAAGCAGTCTTAAGAGGAAAGTATATAGTAATCCAGGCACACTTAAAGAAGGAAGAACAATCGCAAATGAATAGTCTAACATCACAATTATCGAAACTGGAAAAAGAAGAACAAATGAGGCCTAAAGTCAGCAGAAGGAGGGACATAATAAAGATTAGAGAAGAAATAAACAAAATTGAGAAGAATAAAACAATAGAAAAAATCACTGAAACCAAGAGCTGGTTCTTTGAGAAAATAAACAAAATAGATAAGCCTCCAGCCAAACTTATTAAGAGAAAAAGAGAATCAACACAAATCAACAGAATCAGAAATGAGAATGGAAAAATCACGACAGACTCCACAGAAATACAAAGAATTATTAAAGACTACTATGAAAACCTATATGCTAACAAGCTGGAAAACCTAGAAGAAATGGACAACTTCCTAGAAAAATACAACCTTCCAAGACTGACCAAGGAAGAAACACAAAAGTTAAACAAACCAATTACGAGCAAAGAAATTGAAACGGTAATCAAAAAACTACCCAAGAACAAAACCCCGGGCCAGACGGATTTACCTCAGAATTTTATCAGACATACAGGGAAGACATAATACCTATTCTCCTTAAAGGTTTCCAAAAAATAGAAGAGGAGGGAATACTCCCAAACTCATTCTATGAAGCCAACATCACCCAAATACCAAAACCAGGCAATGACCCCACCAAAAAAGAAAATTACACACCAATACCCCTGATGAATGTAGATACAAAAATAATCAATAAAATGTTAGCAAACCGAATTCAAAAATATATCAAAAGGATCATATACCATGAACAAATGGGATTCATCCCAGGGATGCAAGGATGGTACAACATTCAAAAATCCATCAACATCATCCACCACATCAACAAAAAGGACAAAAGACAAAAACCACATGATCATCTCAATAGATGCTGAAAAAGCATTTGACAAAATTCAACATCCATTCATGATAAAAACTCTCAGCAAAATTGGTATAGAGGGCAAGTACCTCAACATAATAAGGGCTATATATGATAAACCCACAGCCAACATCATACTGAACAGCGAGAAGATGAAAGCTTTTCCTCGGAGATCAGGAACTAGACAGGGATACCCACTCTCCCCACTGTTACTTAACATAGTACTGGAGGTCCTAGCCATAGCAATCAGACAAAACAAAGAAATACAAGGAGTCCAGATTGGTAAAGAAGAAGTTAAACTGTCACTATTTGCAGATGAAATGATATTGTACATAAAAAACCCTAAAGACTCCACCCCAAAACTACTAGAACTGATATCGGAATACAGCAAAGTTGCAGGATACAAATTTAACACACAGAAATCTGTGGCTTTCCTATACACTAACAATGAACCAATAGAGAGAAATCAGGAAAACAATTCCATTCACAATTGCATCGAAAAGAACAAAAAAACCTAGAAATAAATCTAACCAAAGAAGTGAAAGACCTACACTCTCTAAACTACAAGTCACTCTTAAGAGAAATTAAAGGGGACACTAACAAATGGAAACTCATCCCATGCTCGTGGCTAGGAAGAATTAATATCATCAAAATGGCCATCCTTCCCAAAACAATATACAGATTTGATACAATCCCTATCAAATTAGCAGCAACATTCTTCAAAGAACTGGAACAAATAGTTCAAAAATTCATATAGAAACACCAAGGACCCTGAATAGCCAAAGCAATCCTGAGAAGGAAGAATAAAGTAGGGGGGATCTCACTCCCCAACTTCAAGCTCTACTACAAAGCCATAGTAATCAAGACAATTTGGTACTGACACAAGAACAGAGCCACAGACCAGTGGAACAGACTAGAGACTCCAGACATTAACCCAAACATATATGGTCAATTAATATTTGATAAAGGAGCCATGGACATACAATGAGGAAATGACAGTCTATTCAACAGATAGTGCTGGCAAAACTGGACAGCTACATGTAAGAGAATGAAACTGGATCACTGTCTAACCCCATACACAAAAGTAATTTGAAATGGATCAAAGACCTGAATGGAAGTCATGAAACCATAAAACTCTTAGAAAAAAACATAGGCAAAAATCTCTTAGACATAAACATGAGTGACCTCTTCTTGAACATATCTCCCCAGGCAAGGAAAACAACAGCAAAAATGAACAAGTGGGACTTTATTAAGCTGAAAAGCTTCTGTACAGCAAAAGACACCATCAATAGAAAAAAAAGGTACCCTACGGTATGGGAGAATATATTTGTAAATGACACATCCGATAAAGGCTTGACATCCAAAATATATAAAGAGCTCACCCACCTCAACAAACAAAAAACAAATAATACAATTAAAAAATGGGCAGAGGAACTGAACAGACAGTTCTCCAAAAAAGAAATTCAGATGGCCAACAGACACATGAAAAGAAGCTCCACATCGCTAATTATCAGAGAAATGCAAATTAAAACCACAATGAGATATCACCTCACACCAGTAAGGATGGCTACCATCCAAAAGACAAACAACAACAAATGTTGGCGAAGTTGTGGAGAAAGGGGAACCCTCCTACACTGCTGGTGGGATTGTAAATTAGTTCAACCATTGTGGAAAGCAGTATGGAGGTTCCTCAAAATGCTCAAAATAGACTTACCATTTGACCCAGGAATTCCACTCCTAGGAATTTACCCTAAGAATGCAGCATTCCAGTTTGAGAAAGACAGATGCACCCCTATGTTTATCGCAGCACTATTTACAATAGCCAAGAATTGGAAGCAACCTAAGTGTCCATTAGTAGATGAATGGATAAAGAAGTTGTAGTACATTTACACAATGGGACATTATTCAGCCATAAGAAGAAAACAAATCCTACCATTTGCAACAACATGGATGGAGCTAGAGGGTATTATGCTCAGTGAAATAAGCCAAGCGGAGAAAGAGAAATACCAAATGATTTCACTCATCTGTGGAGTATAAGAAGAAAGCAAAAACTGAAGGAACAAAACAGCAGCAGAATCACAGAACCCAAGAATGGACTAACAGGTACCAAAGGGAAAGGGACTGGGGAGGATGGGTGGGTAGGGATGGAAAGAGGGGGGAGAAGAAACGGGGTATTATGATTAGCATGCATAGTGTGGGGGGTGGGGGAAAGGGGAGGGCTGTGTAACACAGCGAAGACAAGTAGTGACTCTACAACATTTTGCTATGCTGAAGGACAGTGACTGTAACAGGATTTGTGGGGGGGACTTGGTATAGGGGAGAGCCTAGTAAACATAATATTCTTCATGTAATTGTAGATTAATGATAACAAAAAAAAAAGAGAAAGAAAAGGAGGATTACTCCCTGATAGGATAAAACTAACTGCAAATCAACGATTAATGCATGCTTTACATATCCTTAATTTTGATCTTTCAAAGGTGTCAGATGATCAGCTATGGAAGTACATTTTTCTGATAATATTCCTTTCTCTTAAAAAAAAAAAAAAAAGCAGATCCTGTGCGGTGATCTCCAATAGGTTCTTCACAATGGTATAAAGGTCATATCAAAGTGTGGGCAAGGGGTTTGTTTGTGTTTATACAGAGGATCAAAGCCTAATTTGGCTACACAGAAAACGAATTAAGATACGATATGAAGAAGAACTTCCAACATCAACATCCTCTGGAAGAGTCATTCCAGAAGATGATCATCAAAAAACTTCAGCAAAGATTCTGGCGCTGCTGCAGTTGTAGCTGCAGTTATCCCACCGGTTCCTGGACTTGCCATTGGAATGAAGAAGAAAATATCTAAGCTGGCCTGTGTATACAGTAAAACAACAAATTTGACTGGATCTATACTGTCGGAACTCAACCAAGAATTAGGAGAAGTGCAAGTTGCAGTGCTCCAAAATCGTGTGACTATAGACTATCTACTGTTAAAAGAACACATAGGATGTGAACAGTTCCCAGGAATGTGTTGTTTTAATTTGTCTGATTTTTCTCAAACTATTCAAATTCAGTTAGACAATATCCATCATATCATTGATAAGTTTTCACAAATGCCTAGGGTGCCTAACTGGTTTTCTTGGTTTCACTGGATATGGCTGGTAATTGTAGGTCTGCTTTTGTTATGTAGCTGTATTCCTATTATGTTAATGTGTGTGCACAATTTAATTAGTAGTTTAAAACCTATACATGCTTATGTTACACTACAAGAAGATATGTCAAGGAAATAATCAATCTTCCCATGTTTTCTTTTGTCTGTCTGTTACTTCTATAGCTTTTCTTCTTCCTTCCTAATTACAACCCTTTAGTAGAATTCATGCCTCATATCGAAAATTACCAAGTGTCATAATTCTTCCAAGTGGTAATGATACCTCAAGACAAATGCTGGGCATAGAAGCCACAGGGCATAAATGTGCAAAGAAGTAAAAAGCTAACCTTTTCAAAGAATATTGCTTCCCTCTCACTTACCAACTTTACATTTCCCTGTATGGCCCTGGAAGATGACTGGTTAGCCAGAGACGGGTAAGATTCCTCAAGGGAGGAACAACCTAAGACAGGCACAGTCACAGGGGGGCCATCAGGAGAGAAATTGGGGACCAACAGAAGGGAGGCTTAGAACCTCACCCCCCCTGTTTTGAGAGAAATCTTCTGCATCCGTGGATGTTTTGTTGCCCTTGTCTAGCTTGGATTAATACTTAGTCTATAGGCACAGACCTGATCATCTACATTTGCCCTCTTACAGGACTAAATTATGTTTTTTACCTTTATCTTGCATCTACCTAGCACTTCAGCATTTTATTAAAATAATAATAATAAGGGAGAAATGTGGGATTCACATATAAATCAAGTATAAAAATCAAACGAATAATCATATCCGACTTGATTGTTTATAGTTCATGATGCGTGATCAAAACCGAAAGTTTCTGTGATGACTGCCCTTGTACTGTTCACCATGTAAGAACTTGTTTGTTATGCTTCAGAAGATTGGAGACTGTTGAGATATAGGCTTGGGGTTGATTAATGACTGTGCATTGAGTCCCCTATACAGAATTTTATTGTTGTTAACAACCATTTGATCAATAAATATGAGAGATGCCCTCTCAAAAAAAATAAATAACGAGCTATCATTTAAAAAAACGAGGCCGTTTCTCGTCTATTTCTGATGTTTCTTCGGATGGGCTTTATGAGGCAGCACAGCATCATACCACTTTCAGAGTCAGACACCTCGGTTACAAGCCTTACCCTCAGTACTGAGTTGCAGGTCCTTCCAGCCTTCGCCTGCGTTCCAGTGACCCGGGGGGTGGTCTGGTGCCTTATGCACATAGTACCATGCTTGGGTACTAAACTCAAATAAGAAAAATACCGTATGACTGCACTGATTTGATGTGCCTATTGCTACATTTTCCAGTGCTTTCCTTGTGCACACTGCACAGTCTGAGATGAGGCCTCCTTTCACCCTCATAAGACTGTGCTGAACAGAGGCTCAGGGGCCTGGGCCCCCAAGAAAGCACTCTTCAGAGCAGCTGCGTGTGTTCAAAGCTGGCGTACCAGTGAGACCAAGGTCACCAAAGGCAAATGGAACCCAAATAATGCAATTAAAAAGACAGTGCCATCTATTTTTTTCATATTCAAAGGTTTTGTTCTGTTTTTCATGAAATGTTGCTACAAAATGCTGGAAAAAGTATTGTTTCTTGATGATAATACTTAAGGATTTAGACGACTTTACACTTTCCCCGAGAGCCCTTGCATTTGATTTTAGTAACAAGATTTTGTACCTAGACAGGAATAATTACTCTCATTTTCTAAATGAGAACTTAATAGTTTTTCCCAAGGTCACATAACTAAAAATTTAGTTAGACAGAGGCAGGACCAGAACTCAGGCATTCTCTGTGTAAATGCTGTACTCGTCCCCAAGCATGTCATAAACCCCGTCCATATTCATTCATTTTTAATCTGATATCGGCTTTAAAAACAACTATTTCTCTAATTTTTCCCATAAAAAATTAAATATCAAATGAACTTACAAGTGCTAACCATGAGGACAGTAGGATGGCTTCTCTTTAGTCCCTTGGTGGTTACAACACTAATTAAAAAGTCAGTCCCTGGAGAGAGGCTAGTAAATGTGAATGTCCTATGCATTAAAAAGAAAAAAAATTACATATAAAAACATTTAGCTCAAACATTTGGAAAGCTCCATCTTTTGAAATATCTGTTTAAAGAATTTCATATACAAGATTTGTTTTTTTATTGTCTTTCACAGAAACAATTTGCTATGCTTAAGTACAAATAGGTCATCAGAAATCATAGCCTCCTACTTTGAAAAATTTCATTAAAGTCAAAAATTATATATTATACCTACAAGTATAATAATATCCTGAATTAATGCACTATTATTTATTGCAGAAATAATTTTTTACTGTACATCAGATAGTATTCTGGTTTACTCTAATCATATTGTAGTCCAAAAAATTGTTTTGCATTTGCAAAGTTTTTCTCATTTCTGGTTAGATTAAGCCACTAACATAGTTTTATAAATATATATATATATAATGTTAATCTTGTTTTTCGTAACTTGGCATAATTTCTTTTCAATATGTTCATACCTTTGGGTGGAAGGCAGGATTTCCTCTTTCATTACATTTTTGCTTGATATTGAAATAATGTATCCATCCAGAAGACTTACAGCTGAAGGCCAGCTAACAGTTACTGAATTGGAGTTTCTGCTATGGTTCATAAATTCAACTGCACTTGGGGCTATATCATTTAAAACATACACATAAAATAATGTTTCCTACAGCCCAAAGCACCTCCTTTAAAATAGCCCTGAATTACTATCAGGATTTATTTGACTTTCTGCAAACTCTGAGGGCAACCAAGACATTTCCTATTATTGTTCCGGGTAGATATGAGAAGTTAAAATCATAAGAGAGGGGAAAAAAACAGCAAGAATCATTTTAAACTATAAAATGAAGCTGATATATATCCCAGCAGTATCGTACTCATATTTTCCTTGCCTGGAAAATGTAGAGAGATTACGTCCTGGTCTTGCACAATCACTGAAGGGGAGCAGAACAGGTAACCCCAAAATATGCCTTTTTGGCATAAGGATTATTTGGGGTTGGTTATTTTTAAGAAACAGCAGATGCAGGAGAATTTCTGCAAAACCCAGTCAAAGTTACCCTCTTATACAAGATACTGACATTTGTAAGGGAAATCTCCATTTGGAAGGGTGCCTCCCTCTCCGTGCGAGGGAGAGAAGCGTGACTAAGTCTCTAGTAGCTGCATGGAGAGGGCAAGACCTACATCTGCGTCACATCCTTACCCTGGTTTCCCATGCTTTTCCTAGTAGCTTCCTCAAAATGCCCTCCCTCCCACCCCACACACTCTCTTCTTTAGATTTAACTCTGGATTTAACTTCTTTAGATTTCACTACGGTGCCAGCTTGGGCCATTTCTGGGAGTATTTGCCTTTCCTGGGCATCTCCCATGTTATTAAAGTTCTGTTTGTTTTTCTCCTGCTAGTCTGTCCTTTTTTATAGGGAGGTCTCAAGCAAGAATCTAGAAAGACAGAGGGAAAATTATTTTTCTTCCCCACATCACCAACCTCAGAAATGTTTAATGATTTTTTTAGGACAACATATATTTTGTTTCCTCTCTAAAACTCTTCCATATATCACAAAGGCACAAAATTGCCAAGATACTCTGTCTCAATTCTATTATTTGTTATTGCAGTAAAAGAACACCAAACCATCACCAGACACTAAATATACAAATCATATTTCCAAAGCATCACTGTCAAGAATAATTAGAGTAGTAGAATAGTTGACAAATTTGACTTCACCTAGATATGAAAACTTACACATTTTGCATACATCCTTCCCAGTTAGCCTTCATTTCATATGACTGCCATGGGATAAATCACCCTCTGCCACTGGGAAGATGTCAGTAACACTGAGAAAAGGGTACCTCAGTGTCTGCTTAAATGAACAAGGGAGAAATTAAATCATAAATGGAAGGTCTGGCCAGATCCCAGGCAATTAGGCGCTCTATTCTCTAGCCATACGTACACAAAAGAGGTTTTGCTAACTCAGATGAGGGGAAACAGAAAGAGAGGCACTGACACTGTCTGCCCATAAAGAAACTCTGGGAAGAATGAACTATTTACTAAACCCCAAAGAAAGACAAATAGATATTTGCACATGGAATAATACATAAAGTGTGTACTCAGGCTGTACCTGTCTGTATTTCTTTTATGTTTGGAGTACTGTCTTTAAAACCTTCTTTTTCTGTGCGAATTGAAAAGGTGTACACTGTGGCGGGATCCAGGTTAGAGAAGGTTGCTGCTTCTTGAGTAACTTTCTGGACCTATCAATCCAATAGAATAAATTAGGAAGCGTTCGTGTAAGAAATGCTGCACAGTCAAAGGTAAGCAAAAAAAAAAAAAAAACATTTAAAAAGGATATTTAGTTTCACTACTAGGCAACGAAAGAATGCAGTAATATTGGACTCATCATGAAAGATTCCAACTTAATTCCTCCAAGAGTCCCTTATAACGCACCAGAAAAGTAGCCGCACAGTTTAGGCATGTGATTTCATAATAGCGAAAATTCCCATCAGCTCGACTCCAGAGAACTTCTATGGAAGAGTCTGTAATTTTACCTTCATGGATATTTGATGGTGCTTCCAGACCTACCCAAAACGCACAACACATTAAAATTTTTCTTGAATGTTTTCTAACTGGATTTTTCTTTTAATTCTTCCATTTAGGGAGGGGAAAAATCACAATGTGTAAAAAGAACAATAATATTTATTAATAATCTCTACATCCTAATAAAAATAGTAATTTACACACACAATGACAGTTTATCAAATATAATCAGTTGCAATACTCGGTCATTGTAAATGCCACTATAGGCAGCTAATGTTATGTTGGAGTGAACACTACACAGGAAAAAATTCAGGGGAGCAAATGGACAATATTAAAAGGAGGAAAAAGAGAGTAAAGCTTTCTGAAGCTACCAGCCTAACCTGGAAAAAAAAAAGATAAAAACAGGAAATCTAGACACAGAAGTAAAAGAATCCTCTTTGTGTCAAATATTGACTGAAGCTAAAAACAAATTATATCTGATGAGCTTTAGTAGTTATTTTTCCCATTTTAAAGATCCCATGTAGTACAAAGAAAAATAATTATTTCAGAAAAACTGAAAAAAATGGCAGCTTTAGACTCTCATCTCAAATATTAATACATTTTGCTGACTGATATTGAAATATTGATGTAATTAGATGATCCAGTGCTAATTATTTTTTAAAATAATAAACTATCAAAATAAATGTTGCCCATGATTTATAAGAGGCATACAGATACAAAAAGCATATAAAACTGCAAGAAAAATAAAATATAAACATATACTGAGCTAATTATAAATATGTTAAAATACCTATTAGAATAATATAATTTGTGACATCAACTTGGAAGTATTTTATGAAAAACCTGATTTAAACAGCAATAGGAGAATTACAATTTGGGAGAAGACACAAGGTGGTATTATGATATATGTGAAGATTTAAGACTGAAAGCAAATCATGAAGAACCTGGACATGTTATGGTTAGAATTATAATGTGTTTAGGATGCCATGTGATTTTTGTATGGCATTTATTACTGTGTGCCAGTCATTCCTTTGTCTACTGGATGAATAAATTTCATCAATAAATTAGACAAATTTCACATATCCCAAATATTCAAAATTAATATTCATAGAACTTTTGAGTGGTTTGAAAAGATAAATCAAAATCAGTATGAATCTCAAAATCTATGCATTGGTATAAACAAATATTATATATTAACATTAAATATTCAAAGAGTTAAGCAAAGTATTTACTAGTTGTTTCCAGACATATCGCAACATGGGAGAACAAATACATATTTAGTTATGCATTTTTAGAGACACTATAAGGGCCCCTGGGCTCAAAAATATATCTTGCAATTCTCACACCCTGCCTAAAATGACTCAATCTTTGATTAGGTCATTGAAAGTTCTGATTAATGTGCAAGAATGTTTTTTGAGTGGATAGATTTTTTTAATTCACGACTTCTCAGTTTTACATAGAATTAGCTCTATCTGTATACTTGGGCAATGAAAGGTCAGGTTTAGTAGTGAGGTAGTTGCAATTATTTTAATAGATCTCTAGAAATACTTGCCTTAAAGTGAATGCAGCCTACTAATTTTAAATGGAACACAAAATCAAGAAAAATCTTATCAAATCCTAAAACACTTACATGTTTTTACCGCAGGCACATAGTACGTATGACTTAATATAGTCCCACTGATGATGGAAACAAAGAAATTATATTCTGTGCCTGGGGTTAAATTGTCAACAGTTATTTTACTGTCATGTTTTAAAGGCATGGTTACATTTGGCCCTCCTTCAATTGTGATAAATAGGCCATCAAACACTCCAATATCAGGCGTTTGAACAAATAAGACCACAGAGGTACTATGATTTTCATAAGGGATAACAATTTGGGCTCGTTTGGGCTCTGAAAGATAAAAAGAGAGATTTACAATTAGTAAGGGTTTTTTTTTCCAAGCATGCTTCTCCATAATTTGTCTAGCATGTTCTAGAATTTGTGAAAATATTAATGCCTAAGCATTAAACTTATGTTTACTCTGTCGGCTTTAGACAAACATTCCAACATACTGTGTGTACATACACATTGGAAGTACCTAATTAACTTTTATGATACGCCATAGTCTCAAAAAACATAAGAATCTGAGATTTTCCAGTTTTTTACCTTTTTATCTCTTTATTAAACAAATACTATTGAGAATCTATATACTAGAAAGAATGCCAAATAAAGCAAATAAGGTCCCTGCTTTCAAAGAGTTCCCAGTTTTGGGAAAGAGATGCCCAAATCATCAACTAGAATCCCAAATGGAGAGAGTGCAACTGGTGACATGAACACAAAGCTGTTGAGAGCAGAGGAGGAAATTACCAGTTCTAACAGAGATCACTGGAGGAGGCGTTCCAGAGTTCATGCTGCATCCAAGTCTTAAAGGATATTACGAGTTTACCAGAAACTGTGTGTGTGGTGGAGAGAGGCAGTAAGGTGGGGATTACAGACAAAGAAAAGCATGAGCCAGGCATGGAAACCAAAAAGGGCATCACCATGCATGTAGGGAACCCCAATGTCTTCCCACTTTTTCCTAGCAGGGCAGTCTACTAGTCACTTGCCTTTGGTGACTAGTTATTGTTACTAGTCTTCAGAAGGTTACTTCATGACCCTGTGTGCCTTGGTTTCCTGATCTCTAAAATGAGGACATAGGATCTGCTTTCCTGACCCACTGTTTGACTAAATGAGAAATTATATTTATACACAAAGTGCTTAGGGCAGTTCCAGGCACAGGGCAGGCTTTTGGGGAGGTTAAAGCATGGGGTGGGTTTGAGGAACAAGGACCAGGGGCAGAAGGCCACATCTGAGGCTGGACGCTGTCGGCCAGAGGGCTTGCATGCCATGCTCTGGAGGTCAGACTTTATCCTGTAGGCACAGGGATTTTGAGCAGACATTTCATTTCATTTTTAGGAACATAGTTCTGACAACAGTTCGAAAAGATTTGTTTACATTTTATGCTCTCTCTGACCTCTATTGAACAGTTTTATTGTCCCACAAACTTCTACAGTGCTATTTCAAGCAGATTTGAAATTTTAGATAATTTCTATTCACATTATTTTGTCCTCAGGTCGATTTCAAATCTATCAGTGGATTACTGAGATACTCCCAGGATGTCCTTAGGTTTGTCTTTCTGCCAAATAGAGATCTTCTAAAATACACATTCTATAAAAGTATTTTTTCCTCCAGAGAACAATTAGACAGACTTCCCTTTTTAGGTTTACTTGGGACATCTGGTTTGAGGTAATGTAACCTGTTCTAAGTCATTGATAAATATTTGATAGTATGATTCTGCCATTTTACCCAGAGCCAGTTCTGTGTGAAAGGATTTAAATGCACACCTGTAATTAGCATTCTAGAACATAAAATCTGTGCAATATCTCCATCAATTCATTCAGCTGTAGCATATAACCCTCTTGCCCTTTCCATTCTTGGTGGTTATGAGGAAATGTTTGATATACTGACTATAACAAATTCCCCATGGAGTACTACTGGGTTTCAAGGCACTTTTGCCATGTTTTTCCTTTTCCAACTATATTAACTTTTCTTTTTCTGTCATCACTAACATTTTTTGTGGGTTTCCTCTTCAAATTCCCTAGAGCTCTCTTTAGTTACAAAGCTTTTACAGTAAGTATGACTTTTCCAGGGCTAATGTGACACCTCACAAGTGTCCAATCCACCTGACTCTGTGGGCAATGTCCTGTGAAATCCTCTCAGTGTGCCATGGACAGAAATTAAAAGTCTGTGGATTGGACATAGGCAACCAGTGTAGTCATGGAAACAATTCACTTCTATATGGGATGCTCAAGACATTTTCTAAGGAGAGACGATTTAGGTTCTAAAAGTGTATAGAGTGACTGGCATTCTCTACTGTGGGTAAATGTGGGGTTTTCCATCAGTTCCACTGCTTAAGGGAAATGGGACCAATGGTGTTTGTTCATTTTACACAACATGTTAAAGCGGATGTTCTAGAAAGCTGTAGAATGGAACAAAGTTCTTCCTTCTCTCTAAAACTATATCCTGAACCTCTGGAAACTCAAGTGGGAGCAGATTTCACTTTAAAAAATGAATGAAACGTATTGCCACATTCTGGAGACTTCGCATGGGTCTCCGTGTCTGTAACTGTGACCTCTATCCTTACCTGTTTTCCAGAAAATACTTTTTCAAAAGAAAATGGTAGCAGTGAAAGCTTGTATATGGTCTTTTCAATATGCGATAAACTGAACTAGGCCAAATTCAAAGACTTTTACTATAGGCAAGGTAGAATGAGGTCTCAGAGGTACCCAGTCTATCTCAAAATGTATGCTTCCATACTGAAAGGAAAAAACAAGAAACCCAAACACCAGCTCTCCTATACTCTCCTTCCTTCAAGAAAACTGGGTGCAGTTAATTCTTCTGACAAAGAGAGGCTGCACAGACGGCCGCAGCAGGTTCCCCACCCGCGTCCGTGGATGGACGCGGCTCCTCAGCGGCACTCGTCCTGCTTGCTCGGCGTCTGAGCCCTTAAATTACATGAACTCCACCCAGATAAGATGATCACCATTCCCATGTAAAGACAGAAGGAAACTAAGGACCGAAACGGTTCAGTGACTTCCCAAAGGATGTAAAGTGACCATCGTGGGGCTGGAATCCCAACCCAGGAAATCCAGACCCAAGGTCTTTACTCAGAAGCTCTGCCTTCTCCGGAAGGGCGCTTTTTATGGTTTAGATCTACAATAACGGAAGAGCAAGTTTAGCCAGCTATTGTCAGGATAATTAAGAGAGAGAGAGAGAAAGCGAGACAAAGAGATACATTTCAAAGGTGAAAAGGAATAAACATGCATATTTTTCTTTTCTGCTCTGCTACATTTCTGTAAAAACTCATTAAGAGGGAAATGACCCTTTGTGTTTGAGTATCTCAAAGTGTATGGAAGAAAGAGAAACAGGATATGGTAAATAATAATCATCAATAAATATTTGTTGAATGAATGCATGGAAAGAACTGATTTCTATCTATGCACCTTGGGATAGGGTAATTCTTACTTTTTTCATCTTGAGACAAATATGTATGAGGAATGATTAAATAATCTGGTGGTGCCAAATGTGATTATCAATCACAAGAACTAAATGGAAAGGGCAAAATGATTGTAAGAAATAGTGGAATCCAGAAGGAAAGAAACTAGCCACCAGGAACACCTAATGGTTGTTATAAACATTTGATGGCTTTCCATGGAACTGGGAGTGGATTTGCTCTGTGATGCTCTAGAGAACAGACATGGCCCCATAATAGAGGGAAATTAGAGGAATGCATTCAAAAAGGTAGAGGCACTATGCTAGGAACTGCATATCAGATGAGGCATTGGCAAGAAGTTCTCTGTTCTAATTTTACACCCCCAAAATTCTTCCTAGGATTACATATGTTAATACATGTTTCAGCATCCATGTTGGATAGCAGTTTCATGAACAAATACTTGAATTACACAGAATCAAGAACTGTGCTTCCACTTGGAGATATAAAGCTGAATAAAATTTCAAAAATCTCACTATCTAGAAATAAGGCAGAAATGTTATATTTTAGATGGCAGATGAATTGAAATATGCTGAGTTCCCTGGAGTCAAAGTAGAATGGGACTGAATAGATGGACAACATCTTAAAAATGTATTCAATGATCTAAATCTTCAGAGAGAAAATTCAGGCAGAGAAACACAGTATGGGGACACCCGAAGTTCATATGCTAATAATTCATAGATCTAAGACCACAGCTCATTTCCATCTATACATTATAGCACTTTTGTTCTGCCAACAATTATTTCTTGGGTTGCTTAATAGGCATAAAATACTTCTTTTGGCACCACCAGATTATTTATCATTCCTCATACATATTTGTCTCAAGATGAAAAAGTAAGAATTACCCTATCCCAAGGTGCATAGATAGAAATCAGTTCTTTCCATGCATTCATTCAACAAATATTTATTGATGATTATTATTTACCATATCCTGTTTCTCTTTCTTCCATACACTTTGAGATACTCAAACACAAAGGGTCATTTCCCTTTTAATGAGTTTTTACAGAAATGTTTCCCATGATAATTATCTTTAGGTAGATTCTTTTCAGAAATTTAAGTATGGAAGTGCCACACATAAATTAGTTTTAGTCTTCAGAGGACAAAACAGAAACATTCAATGCTGGTTGAGTGTGGTTACTGCTGGTAGTAATTTTTTGGACTACTTCATTGTTTCCAGCAGGCTGCCCTTGTTGTTAAACAAAAGGCCTATGAGTTCTAATGACCTTTGCTTCCTCAAGAGTCACTGCTATCCACCCAAATTCTCAAGTCAAAACCCTACATTTCTCCCTTTATTCATCACAAGCACTCCAGCTTCAAAGCTCAGACTTGCAACTCGCACAATGTAAAACATGTCTATGGTTCCCATCTGCACTTCCCATCCTTGTCCACAATAATCTTCTTCCTAGATTCTGTAACACCCGCTTACCCAGTTTCCCTACTTCCATTCTTGCCCTCTTCCAAATCATTTCTTGCACATAGCCAGAGGGAAATTTTTGTAGTATAGGTCACATTTTGTCTCTCCTGCATAGAACCCTCAATGGCTTCCCATTGCCCTCAGAACAAACACAAAAGCATAACCTACAAGCCCTGTGTGATGTAATCCCTGAATACTTCTTCAATACCACTTCCTACACCCCTGCCCTTCTTCATTAGACACTGCATATTCTGGCCTGTGTGTTCCCTGTTTTACCTCTATGCTAGCTCTTTATACCTGGAGGACCCTTCTTCCGTCTTATTCCATTCTGGCTACGTCTCATCCTTTCGGTTCCATTTAACTCTAACTCCCATTTCAGCCTTCTACAGTAGGACCTTCCATCCTTCTTCAATTACTCTCATTACATTACTTTGCTTTTTATCCTTCTAATGTTTACCATAATTTATACACATCTATAAATATTATTTCATTTATTTGCTGCTTCTTTTTTCTTTTGCTTTCTCCCTCCATAATAGATTTTCAATGTTTACTTACTGAGTTTATTAATATTACATGAGAAAGAACATAGACATAATTTTTTAGTTTGATACTTAATCTTTTACATACTATCAATTATTTTGTTTCAGTGTGCTACAGCATGCCCTTGTTGATACAATAATAATTATAAACATTTTTATAGTGATGTGTCAGGCACTATTCTACATCTTTACATTTATTAAAAGAGTTTTTCTCAGGACAACTCATGAAATACATACTATTATTGTCTCCCATATTGTATAAATGTGGAGATTGAGGCATAAACAGGTTGAGTACATTGCCCAGGGTCCCTCAAATAGTCAAATCCAGATCTAAGCTTAGTAGTGTGGCTTCAGGATCAAATTCTCAATCATAAATAATGCTGCCTTAATATAATCATGGAGCATTTTCAGGATAAAAGGAATGCAAATTCTTCCAGGTCCTAAGATTATCATTAGATAAGCACATCAAGAATCTACTTTAAAAAGGGAAAACCTGCTATGAGAAGGGCCTAAAGGGTAATAGTTCATAATACCCTCAAATGAGCAACTATCTGATTAGAATGAATAGTATTTGATTCTTACTTAGAGTTTGCTGAATAGTTACCAGCTTGCTCAAGTTCCCATTCATCACTGTTGCCATTCGAATGTCATAAGTCATTCCAGGGGTTAAATTATTGATCTTGTATCTATTAGCATCCTTTACAAACAGCTCCATGACTTCTCTTTCATCTGATACAGATTTGATTTGAATGTAGACCTCATGGCCATCTTGTGGGAGCTCCCACTGAAGGACCATACTGTCCTCTCCCACATCTTCAGGATTAGCAAAAACTTTCTGGGGAGGATTAATACCTGAAAGAAACAGAAAATAAATTTACGTATCTTTATTATTAGCAATACTTATATTGTTGAGTAAAATTATCTCAATCCCATATGACTTCATGTTTGAAGTAAATTTAACAAATCCTTTTGTCACTGTGTTGTGGAAAGGACTCAATTTTGGAGAAAAATGTGTCTT
This sequence comes from Manis pentadactyla, assembly GCF_030020395.1. Classification (NCBI taxonomy): domain Eukaryota; kingdom Metazoa; phylum Chordata; class Mammalia; order Pholidota; family Manidae; genus Manis; species Manis pentadactyla. The sequence continues at coordinate 113,037,265 of NC_080028.1, read as the reverse complement.
GCTATTAGTATACAAGATTTACCTAAACCCAAGCATTACACATGAATGGAAAATTGAGAAGTGTTTAGCAAATTCTTCAGACTTTAAGAGTTCCGTTAGAGTAATGTTTCCATTACTGATATTTTTCATTGTTTTATCAAATGCTCATGGACACCTACAATGTACCAGGCACTCACCTATACAGGTAGAGGGCATCAACAAAAAATAACAAAGGTCTCTGCCTATGGAGTTTATACTCTAATAGGTGGAAATAGACAAGAAACAATGTATATAACAATGCGTGCAAACAGACAATAAACAATACATATGATAAATGTCTATGCTACATCGTACTATAGATATGATAGGGCTGAGGAAAAATGAAAAGCTTAGGGAGATCACACATATGGTGGCTATAGGAGGAATTCCTGGTGCTAAATATGGAATTCAGGACAGGTGTCTTCGAAAAGATGATATTTTGAGCAAAGCACTTATAGGAAGCGAGCAAGTTAGACATATGTGCATATATCTGGAAGAGTATTTCAGTCAGGAAAGTAAAAATCAGCTACAGTAAAAGCTCAATGGTGGGAGTTTACCTGGAATATTCAAACACAGAAAGCAAACCAGAGTGAAAGGAGGAGAGGGCGGTGGGTCAGGGATTAATGGAGAACCATATTCTGCTTCATAGGCTTATTTTGAATAAATCAGGTAGCAACTACAGGCTTATATGCAGAGGCATGATCTTTCCTAAATTTTAAATCGCTTGGGCTCTTATGTTCATAACCAAATATAGAGACAGCAAAGGTAGAAACAGAAAGGCAAGCCCCGTGATCTTGGCAAGAGAGAGTGGTAGCCTGGGTGACGACAGCCCTGGAGAGGTAGGGACGACTATTGGGATCCTGGATTCAGTTCAAGGAGGACCAACAGGGCATCTTGACAGACGGGGTGTAGGTTGTGAGAGACGCAGAAGAGCCAAGGACTCCTTCAAGGTTTCTGAGCTGACCACCTAGGGAATGAAATGGCCTCGACCTGACATGGAGAGGGTTATGGTCAAAGCAGATTTGGGTGGCAACATCTGTAGTTCAGTGTTGGACATTTTGACTTCAAGGTGTGCCTTAGATATCTCAACAGTCTGAAGTTCAGGAAAAAGGTCTGGGCTAGAGATAGAAACTTTGGAGTCATTAATATATAGATATTTTTTAAAGTTTGGGGACTTGTGTTTATTCTAAAAATAGTTGCAACTTTAAATTATAGTGCTTTCCTAATTTCTGAAAGGCATGACATTTATTTAGAAATTGAGAGGAAACTATCAGGTTGTGCTTGCCATTCATGTAGAACATCATCAAACTGCTTGACAGTCTATCGTAAAAACTAAGGAAAATACTCTGGCTTATCTCCTTACAGAATTTATTTGAATATCAAGCCTTGGATTTTTACTACTATACAACTCTCTGGAAATTGTAAAGCCTTCCTTTTAATCTTTATGTTTTGTCCTGTGTTATATGCTTCCCCTGAATATTGAATAGTTCTGAAGCACAATGATCAATCATTAGTGCATGTTAATAAGGGTAATTATGTAATTTCAAACTGTTCAGAAGTTTTGCTTTAAATAATCTTTAATAATTCACTATTTTCATAATTACACTGTTCCCAGAAACTATTCTATTGTTTTTAATTTGCTGTGAATTCACTTCTTTATTCACACAATTAAACAACATACTTTAAGTTCTCAGGAAAATATCATTTTGGGGTCAGACCCATAATCTGTTCATCCTGTACCTTAACTTTGCAAAATTGTAACTGACTTGATTTTAGGTGTTGAAATTAATTATTTATGTAAAATTATCAGAAAAATGCCAGAATAATCCAATTAGAAAAACCATCCTCAAGAGTCCAGGTTGAAACACCTTCAGATCGCTGTTCAGATTTTTTATATACTTGCAAAACTTATAAACATTTACTTCAGTTGGAGAACTTAGGTGAGATCTACTGAATGCCACACATAATTTGAGATTCAGTAAATGTTGAGATTTGGCGACTCGTGATAGCACTACAGAATTTTCTTTACATACAAGTGAATTTTTACAGGAGATGAGTCTATAAGTAAAATATATTTTTAATATATGTGAAGGCTCTCCATCTTCTGTGCCTAGCTTACATTTGCTAGACTCTCTACATGGGCCAATCTACTTGAATTGTCTTATGTTCAACTGTCAGTCTCTTCTAAAAGCCTTCTCTGGCTTTCCCAGGTATGGCTACATAAATGTGTCTTCTCTGGTCCTCTCTGCCTCCATACATGATGTTAGCCATACTTACAGTTTACAGCCTCCTCTGCCTGACCTCTCCCCCAGGCCACCTCCTATGACTCAGCACATCATTATTCCACTGGAAGACTTCTGAGTTAATTGATCCCTCTTTAGGGTCCCACAGGACCCAGAGTATAACTCCTATTGCAACAATTATAATACAGAATTATCAGTGTTTTTTAACTTATTTCCCTCACTCCATTAGTATGTAAGCCCTCTGAAATCAGAGACTAGGTCTCATTCATCTTTGCATCTCTAGTACCTATTGTAGTTTCTGATACTGGAAAATAACTTACTGAGTGATTAATGAAGGGAAAAAATAGTATTGCCTCACCCTTAGGAGAGTAAAAGAACACTGAATTACTAAATTCTGGACATACGCTGCCAGCTTATAGTTAATAAATGGAGCAAATGACCCTCAAATTAATGTGCAGGCACACATGTACCTTTCTCCTATCCCTCTATTAAATAAATACATGCCATGGGAGGTCTTAATTTGACTTCAAAATTAATGGGTCTGTAAAAACTCCTCCTAGTGTGCCTGTCAGTTGAAAAGGAAAGCATCTTAAACATAAGAGAGTCAACCAAGCATTTACAAATGGAAGGATGCTTTGTCTGAGCTCAGGGAACAGAAAACATATGCTCTCTAGTATCCAATTGGCAAAATATTTTTGATTAGGAGTTGCAATGATGAATACAAGTGTGTGAAGCATTATAATAATAATCATAAAAGCAGTATAGTAAGTATTAAATGTTATCATCTATTATTGTTACTATTTTTCTACAATCCCAAGTATTCGCATTAAGTGTGAGAAGGTTATTTAATCTATGGTTGTGCATATGCAGGTTTTCTACCTCAACCACCTCAGCTGTAGTGTGCTTAAATTCTAGCTGGTTTGATTTCATTGGAAATTTCAGTCAGAGAACTTTGCATATAGGCATATTAAATACACATGAACATACAATATACACATTGCCCAAATAGGGATATTGCCTAAATGTGCTTAGTTATATATTGTTTCATACAATGCTGTTTTACCTTTTCAAAAAAGATCGACTTATACATAGGGGGTAAATAAAATGCTTAGTTAAAAAGTAGATTATTTTAATAATTATGTTCTAAACAAGAATTCAAAAACTGCTCTGTGCATGTGGAGCTGAGCAGAGATTAGAAATGCATTTGCCAAAATGCCTGGGGTGAGACTGCCCTCTAGAGGTCAACCCACCACACTGCGTGAGAAAGAAAAGAAGTTAAAACCTATTCAAGCGTCCACCCAAAGATGGTGCCATGAGTAGGGTGGCAGAAATCTCCTCCCAAAACCATATATATTTTGAAAATACAGCAAATACAATTATTCCTAAAAGAAAGACCAGAAGATACAGTACACCAGACAGGCTACATCTGCGAGAACCCAACATGTCATGGAAAAGGGTAAGATACACAGCCGTGACCCGGCGGGACCCGAGCACTCCCCCCAACCTCAGCTCACCGGCAGGAGGAAGAGAATCAGATGGGGAGGCAGTGGAAGCACAGGACTGCTAAGCAACCAGCCCTAGTAATCTGCCCCAGGAGCACAGACACATTGCACAGTGCTCTGGATATTAGAGGAACAGAAAAGCAAAATCTGAGACCAAGACTGAGAACAGGTTCCCACAGCCGACTGCCCTGGGACAAAAGAAAAGAAAGTACTTTAAAAGTCTTAAAGGGACAAGGGTTTAACAGGTGGATAAAAACATCCTGGCATACTCAGCCCAACAAGCTGGAAACTTTAAGGAGCTTGGGTGGCAACACAGCTCCGAGGGCCCTCACAGTGATAATCAGCCTGCCATTCCTTCTTCCCTGTCAGCACCTGTGAGCAAACCGGCTGTCCCCGTCATTGCTGCAGACCAGCCAGAGAGCAGACCCACCTACAGCAACCATACAGCTTAACACAGAGGCTTCTCCCTGCATGTGGCTAACTGGCTGAGACCTAGAGGCTGCTCCCTGTGCACAGTTGATGGGCACAGACAGTGAACATGAGCACAGAGTCCAGAAGGCACGAAGGGGTTTTGTTCTGATGGCAGAGTATGTGCTTCTCACCAGTGACCACCGCCAGTGCCCTGGCCATCCCGAGGGCTGCCCTGCCCATGGCAGCTCAGGGGATTAATCCAGAGGCTTCTCCCTGCAAACGGTTGACAGGCACAGACATAGGAGACAGGCAAGGCAACCAGAAAGCAAGAAGGGACTTTGTTCTCCCAGCTGACACACATGCCACTCAACGGTGACAACTCCCATCACCCTAAAAAGGCAGAAGAACCTTGTTCAATCCAAAACCCCTCAAACACCAGAAAGAGGGCTTGATGAGACTGAAATCACCAATCTTCCTGAAAAAGAATTCAAAACAAAAGTCATAAGCATGCTGATGGAGTGACAGAGAAATATTCAAGACCTAAAGGATGAATTCAGGAGGGAGATAAAGGAAATGGAACAACAGAAGGATTTAAGAGCAGACTGGATAAGGTGGAAGAGTATTAATGGAATAGAAATCATAGAACAGGAATACAAAGAAGCTGAGGCAGAGAGAGAAAAAAGGATCTCTAGGAATGAAAGAACATTAAGAGAACTGTGTGACCATTCCAAATGGAACAATATTAACATTATAGGGGTACCAGAAGAAGAAGGGAGAGAGAAAGGGATAGAAAGTGTCTTTGAAAAATAATTGCTGAAAACTTCCCCAATCTGGGGAAGGAAACAGTCTCTCAGACCAAGGAAATCCACACATCTCCCAACACAAGTGACCCAAGGAGGACAACACCAAGATATATAATAATTAAAATGGCAAATATCAAAGACAAGGACAGAGTATTAAAAGCAGCCAGAGAGAGAGAAAAAAGATCACCTACAAAGGAAAACCCATCAGGCTATCATTAGACTTCTCAGCAGAAACCTTACAGGCCAGAAAGGAATGGCATGACATATTTAATGCAATGAAACAGAAGGGCCTTCGGAAGATGACTGGTTAGCCAGAGACGGGTAAGATTCCTCAAGGGAGGAACAACCTAAGACAGGCACAGTCGCAGGGGGGCCATCAGGTCAGAAATTGGGGATCAACAGAGGTGAGGCTTAGAACCTCACCCCCCTGTTCTGAGAGAAATCTTCTGCATACATGGATGTTTTATTGCCCTTGTCTAGCTTGGATTAACACATAGTCTACAGGCACACACCTGATCATCTACATTTGCTCTCTTACAACACTAAACTATGTTTTCTACCTTTATCTTGTATCTACCTACCACTTCAGCATTTTATTAAAAATAATAATAATAAAGGGAGAAATGTGGGATACACATATAAATCAAGTATAAAAATCAAATGAGTATTCATATTTGAACTGTTTAGAGTTCATAATGCATGAGCAAAACCAGAAGTTTCTGTGATGACTGCCCTTGTACTGTTCACCATGTAACTTATTCACTATGTAAGAATTTGTTCTCCATGTAAGAACTTGTTCGTTATGCTTCAGAAGATTGGAGACTGATGAAAATTAGGCTTGGGGTGGATTAATGATTGTGCATTGAGCATTGACTCCCCTATACAGAATTTTATTGTTGTTAACAACCATTTGATCAATAAATATGAGAGATGCCCTCACAAAAAAAAAAAAAAAAGAAGTACACACTTCCAATTGTAAAATAAATAAGTAACTGGGATGTAATGTATAGCATAAGGAATATAGTCAAAATATTGTAACAGCTTGGTATGGTGATAGCTGGTGCCTAGAATTATCGTGTATATAAATGTTGAATCACTGTGTTGTACACCTGAAACTAAAGTAATACTGTGTGTCAACTAACCTTCAATAAAAAATAATTACCTACAAAAAAAAAATATATATATATATAAAGAGCTCTGCAGTGAAAAAAAAAGAAAAGAAAAGAAGGGCCTTGAACCAAAGATACTGTATCCAGCAAGACTATCATTTAAATTTGAAGGAGGGATTAAACAATTTCCAGATAAGCAAAATTTGAGGGAATTTACCTCCCACAAACCAACTCTACAGTGTATATTAAAGGGACTGCTCTAGATGGAAGTATGCCTTAGGCTAAATAGCTGTCACCAGAGAAAATAAAACCACAGAAAAGGAAGAATACCAACTAAATACTAACTTTACACAAAATAAAATCAGCTATCCACAAAGTCAGTCAAGGGAAACACAAGGGACAGAATAAAACAATGAATATATGAAGAGCGGAGGAGGAAGAAAAAGAAGGGAGAGAAATAAAGATTCATCAGATAATTTTTATAATGGCATAATAAGTGAGTTAAGTTAGATGGTTAGATAGTAAAGAAGCTGCCCTTGAACCTTTGGTAACCATGAATCCAAAGCCTGCAATGGCAATAAGTACGTATCTATCGATAATCACCCTAAATGTAAATGGACTGAATGCACCAATCAAAAGACACCAAGTTACAGAATGGATAAAAAAGCAAGACCCTTCTGTATGCTGCCTACAAGAGACTCACCTCAAACCCAAAGACATGCACAGACTAAAAGTGAAAGGATGGAGAAAGATATTTCATGCAAACAATAGGGAGAAAAAAGCAGGTGTTGCAGCACTTATATCAGACAAAATAGACTTCAAAACAAAGAAAATAACAAGAGACAAAGAAGGACACTGCATAATGATAAGGAGGTCAGTCCAACAAGAGGATATAACCTTTATAATTATCTATGCACCCAACACAGGAGCACTTACATATGTGAAACAAATACAATCAGAATTAAAGGAGGAAATAGAATGCAATGCATTCATTTTAGGAGACTTACACACCACTCAATCCAAAGGACAGATCAACTAGATAGAAAATAAGTAAGCACACAGAGGCACTGAACAACACATTAGAATAGATTGACCTAACAGATATCTATAGAACATTCCACCCAAAAGCAGCAGGATACACATTCTTCTCAAGTGAAAATGGAACATTTTCCAGAATAGACCACATAGAAGGACACAAAAAAGAGCCTCAGTAAATTAAAAAAGACTGAAGTTGTACCAACCAACTTTTCAGATCACAAAAGTATAAAACTATAAATAAATTGTACTAAGAAAACCAAAAGGCCCACAAACAGATGGAGGCTTAACAACATGCTCCTAAATAATCAATGGATCAATGACCAAATTAAAACAGAGATCAAGTAATATATGGAGACAAATGAAAACAACAACACAATGCCCCAACTTCTTTGGGATGCAGTGAAGGCAATTCTACAAGGAAAGTATATAGCAGTATAGGCCTATTTAAAGAAGGAAGAACAATCCCAAAAGAATAGTCTAAATTCACAATTATTGAAATTGGAAAAAGAAGAACAAATGAGACCCAAAGTCAGTAGAGAGAGAGATATAATAAACATCAGAGAATAAATAAATAATTTGAGAAGAATAAAACAATAGAAAATATTAATGGAAACAAGAACTGGTTCTTTGAGAAAATAAACAAAATAGACAAACTCCTAGCCAGACTTAATAAGAATAAAAGAGAATCTACACACATAAACAGAATCAGAAATGAGAAAGGAAAAATCACTACAGACACCACAGAAATACAAAGAATTATTAGAGAATACTATGAAAATCTATATGCAAACAAACTGGATAAACTAGAAGAAAAGGACAACTTTCTAGAAAAATACAACCTTCCAAGACAGACCAAGGAAGAAACAGAAAATCTAAACAGGCCAATTACCAGGAATGAAATTGAATTGGTAACCAAAAAACTACTGAAAACAAAACTCCCAGACCACATGGATTCCCAGCTGAATTTTATCAGACATTTAGAGAAGATATAATGACCATTCTCCTTGAAGTTTTTCAAAAAATAGAAGAGGAGAGCATACTTCCAAGCTCATTCTGTGAAGCCAGCATCACTCTAATACCAAAACTAGGCAAAGACACCACAAAGAAAAGAAAACTACAGACCAATATCCCTGATGAACATATGCAAAAATACTCAACAAAATATTAGCAAACTGAATTCAAAAACACATCAAGAGGATCATACACCATGACCAAGTGGGATTCATCCCAGGGATGCAATGATGGTACAACATTCAAAAATCCATCAACATTGTCCACCACATCAACAAAAAGAAGGACAAAAACCACATGGTCATCTCCATACCTGCTGAAAAATCATTTGACAAAATTCAACATCCATTCATGATAAAAACTCTCAACAAAACAGGTATAGAGGGCAGGTACCTCAACATAATAAAGGCCATATATGACAAACCCACAGCCAATATCATACTTAACAGTGAGAAGCTAAAAGCTTTCCTCTAAGATCAGGAAAAATACAAGGATGTCCACTCTCCCTGCTTCTATTCAACACAGTACTGGAGGTCCTAGCCATGGCAATCAGACAACACAAAGAAATAAAAGGCATCCTGATTGGTAAGGAAGAAGTTAAACTGACACAGTTTGCAGATGACATGATATTATACATAAAAAAAAAACCCTAAAGAATCCATTCCAAAACTACTGGAACTAATACATGAATTCAGCGAAGTTGCTGGATACAAAATTAATACACAGAAATCTGTTGCATTCCTATACACAAATGATGAACTAGCAGAAGGAGAAATCAGGAAAAAAAATCCCATTCACAATTGCATCAAAAATAATAAAATACCTAGGAATAAACCTAACCAAGGAACTGAAAGACCTACACCCTAAAAACCTCATGACACTCATAAGAGAAATTAAAGAGGACACTAATAAATGGAAATTCATCCAATTCTCTTGGCTAGGAAGAATTAATATCGTCAAAATGGCCATCCTGCCTAAAGCAATCTACAGATTCAATGCAATCCTTATCAAAATACCAAAAGCATTCTTCAATGAACTGGAACAAATAGTTCTAAAATTCATATGGAACTACAAAAGACCCCAAAGAGCCAAAGTAATCCTGAGAAGGAAGAATAAAGCAGGGGGGATCTTGCTTCCCAACTTCAAGCTCTACTACAAAGCCATAGTAATCAAGACAATTTGGTACTGGCACAAGAACAGACCCATAGACCAGTGGAAAAAAATAAAGAGTCCATATATTAACCCAAACATATATGGCCAATTAATATACGATAAAGGAGCCATGGATATACAATGGGGAAAGGACAGTCTCTTCAACAACTGGTGTTGGCAAAACTGGACAGCTACATGTAAGAGAATGAAACTGGATTACCATCTAACTCCATACACAAAAGTAAACTCGAAATGGATCAAAGAGCTGAATGTCAGTCATGAAACCATAAAACTCTTAGAAAAAAACATAAGCAAAACTCTCTTGAATATAAACATGAGCAACTTCTTCATGAACATATCTCACCAGGCCAAGGAAACAAAAGCAAAAATGAACAAGTGGGACTATATCAAACTAAAAAACTTCTGTACAGCAATGGACACCATCAGTAGAACAAAAAGACACCCTACAGTATGGGAGAATATATTCATAAATGACAGATCCAATAAAGGGTTGACATCCAAAATACATAAAGAGCTCATGTGCCTCAACAAACAAAAAGCAAAGAATTTGATTAAAAAATGGGCAGAGGGTCTGAACAGACACTTCTCCAAAGAAGAAATTCAGATGGCCAACTGGCACATGAGAAGATGTTTCACATCATTAATCATCAGAGAAATGCAAATTAAAACCACAATGAGATATCACCTCACACAAGTTAGGATGGCCAACATCCGAAAGACAAAAAACAACAAATGTTGGCAAGGATGTGGAGAAAGGGGAACCCTCCTACACTGCTGGTGGGAATGTAAATTAGTTCAACCACTGTGGAAAGCAGTATGGAGGTTCCTCAAAAAACTAAAAATAGAAATACCATTTGACCCAGAAATTCCACTCCTATGAATTCACCCTAAGAATGCAGGAGCCCAGTTTCAAAAAGACATATGAAGCCCTATGTTTATTGCAGCACTATTTACAATAGCCAAGAAAAGGAAGCCACCTAAGCGTCCATCAGTAGATAAATGGATAAAGAAGATGTCGTACATATACACAATGAAATATTATTCAGTCCTAAGAAGAAAACAAATCCTACCATTTGCAACAACATGGATGCAGCTAGAGGGTATTATGCTCAGTGAAGTAAGCCAGGCAGCCATAGACAAGTACCAAATGATTTCACTCATCTGTGGAGCATAAGAACAAAGCAAAAACTGAAGGAACAAAACAGCAGCAGACTCACAGAACCCAAGAATGGACTCACAGTTACCAAAGGGAAAGGGACTGGGGAGGATGGGTGGGAAGGGAGGGATAAGGGGAATAAGGGGCATTACAATTAGCACACATAATGCAGTGGTGGGGGGCACAGGGAAGGCAGTACAGCACAGAGAAGACAAGTAGTGACTCTACAGCATCTTACTAGGCTGATGGACAGTGACTGTAATGGGGTATGTAGAGGGGACTTGATAATAAGGGGAATCTAGTAACCACAGTATTGCTCATATGATTATATATTAACGATACCAAAATTGAAAAATAAAATAATAAAATAAAAAATACAACCTATTCAATGTGGAGACCTACTTGTTGGAGCTAGGGTTAGTAAAGGGAACTGGGTGAACTAATCCTTCATTCTATAACTGTCAAATTTCCCAGCCATAGCTCTGATAAGGGAGAATGTCTTCTAGGAACTCTGGTAGGAACAATGGAGATGTTTAAAGAGTTCATGTAAATCTGAATGAATTGAGAATCCATGCTTAAAATTGTGATTCAACATTCAAACAATTATTTAACAGTGAGTAATTGTACCTATGAAAGATCAATATAAGTTTAAGCAAAATAAAATTTCAAAATATGAAGTTTCTATTTCTAATTGGAAATACATTTACCTGTAATGGCTGGAATAGGTTTCTCAAAGCAGCTTAAAGTTCCTCTCTCTGCCACACTGAATAGATATATCAGATAATGATGGAAGGATCTGAGATCTCCAATTGTTACTGATGTGTTGAGTTTTTCGACAGACACCTCTTCTGACTTATTGTTTTCAACATCCAAAATAGTCACAAGATAATGGTGAAAACATAGAGTGTCCGGGGGATCCCAGTGTAAAAATATTTCTGATGGGGTGACATGAGTAACTGTGACATTCTGAGCTGATAATGGGCCTAGGAGATTAGAGAAAATCAGAAAAATACATTATATTAGTGACATCATTTGGCAGAGTAATCTCTTGCCTCTCAATACTTCCATAATGCTCTAGGATGGAGAGAAAAGGAAAACTGGATTGGAGGTCCTGGTTCTTGCTATTTATATCTCCATTCCCAGAGTAAATTCCATATTATCTCTGAGCTTCAGTTTTCTTGATTGTGAAATGGAATTACAGTAGTAGTTGTTCTTGTAAAATTATTAGGAAGATTAAATGTGATAAGGAATGTCAAGCACTTGGCAAAGTGTTAGATGTACACTGTCATTTAATCATTATTTTTAATACAAGTAACACCAAAATGGCCCTTCTGGCATTCAGTGCTCACCTATTATATGTCTTTCACCTCTTCAGTCTTGTCAGACTAGAGAGCAGGGATCCTATCATTTACTCTTGATTTCCATCACCACCAGAACTCAGGTCATCATCCCCTTGCAGGAATATTTCCCCATTCTAAACCTTCTCATCAAGTGCCAGTGATATTCCTAACTAATCCTACCAGATTAATTTTCTTAAAACAGCACCTTGCAAGCCCATAACTGTCCCACATCCTCCCAACACACATATGAGCACACACATTCTTCTTGATTCTTTCTTAGAAGAAATAACTCAACAGTTAAAATAAGACCATGTGATTTCCTGTGTGCTTAACAAAGCATGCTACCCTGGTCAGTTCAACCTTTCTGAAGCTCAGTGTTCTCATTTTCATACAGCCATTCCCAGGGCTGGGGTGAGGACTGAGTGAGATGACTGATGCATTAAAAGTGTTTTGTAAAGGTTAAAGCAAGTGTTAGAAACCAGAGCCCATTGCTTCTAAAGTCAACCATCTGAGATCGATGCCCCTGGCACTCCCAAATCTGGCCCCACTAGCCACTCATATTGATTTTACCCTGATGTCTGAGGAAATCTCCAGTCGTCTGTACTATTCCTTTCCCACAAACTCTTATCTCCACACTTTGCTCATGATGTATTTTTCTTCTTTCAAGTTTTGAGTCTAAACCTCTCCTTTCCATAAGTCTTCCTGTCACCTGTCCTCTGAATCCTACAAAGCATTTATTAAATGCACCAGAATTGGAAACTTAGGCTATTATATTGTGCTGTATAGTTTGTTTGCTTTTACTTTTATTTCTTACGAGTTCTCTCCATTATAAGCCTCTTAACATCGGAACACATGTCTATCTCCTGCTCTTAGTACAGATCAAAAATTAAGTTCAATGAAAATGTATTGATTATCTACTAAGGACTATGTACCGGCCTTGTTGGAGCTATAAGACAAATAAGATACAGTTCCTGTGCTCCTGGGCTTATAGTTCAACAGCAAAGCCAAAGAAATAAACAGATTCACTGTAATTTAAAATGGTTAAAGATACAGGCATGCTCAGAGTGTTATGAGAAAATACCAAGCCCTCAGGAAATAGCTGCTAAAGATGATATTAAGTATTTGAAAAATTATACTTTCAGATGTTTTGTAACTTACGTGTTTCAACAGTGAATATTGGACTTAATGTAGTTTTTGCCTCCCATTCATTCATTGCAAACAGTAAAACCCTATAAATATGGCCAGGAGACAATTGCTTAATTGTTTTTTCTGTAGTATTTGGAGGTATGCTTTCAAAATGTTGTTCTTCTGCATAATCTGAACAATACTTAATGATAATTTTATATCCCAGTTTCAGCCACGTATTCAAATTATTCCAACCATTCAAATTATTCCAATTAAATACAACTTCAGTTGTTCCAACATCCTTTATATAGATCAAAAGGCTTTCTTGCAGAGAAGGTGCTGAAAAAATATAAAAGAACTATTTAATTAGAAATTTTAATTCTGTCTTTGAAATAATAAGAATGAGATGCACAAATATAATAAGGATACTAAAGAAAATTATTACATTCATATTTGCAAATATATGGCAATGGAACATAACAGAAAAATCTTGTAAAGAAATAGTTTGATCCAGTTTCATTTTGCTGTAAAATGTAGCAATCTGTTTCCTTGTTGGGTAGCAGTAGAAAAGAAATGGTGTCATTTTTCTTAAGGCCAAAAGATGATCCATTTGTCCATGTGAGATGACCTTCTTTCTGTAATAAGATGTATGAATTAAGCCAATGTAAAGAAAAAGTGTCATATCTTCAACTATGTGTATTTAAAGATTTTTATTAGTCACACCTGTACTGTTATATTTTCTGAGATTGATAAATCATCAACCAGTTTAATTTCCTGAGGTAGATTTCCTTCATGATAAAGATTCTGAGGTGGAGACAGAGTTCGGTTTGATTTATTCATTAGCCATGTTTTCAGGCAAATTTCTGAATCTCATATTAAACCTCTATTTTCTAATCTGCAAAATGGGTATAATAATAGAATCTACATCTTAAATTGTTGTGAGGATTAAAGAGCGAGTGCATGTGAAGGGCTCAACACAATGCCAGACATAGAGTCACATATTCTTAAGTGCTAGGTACTTATTTGAAGTCATCAAATAAGTCATATGCATCAAGGGAGGCTGAAGATACCTTTCTGATGAAGGATGTCAGTGGTGACCATCATAAACTTCAATTCTCACATATAATGAATATATGTCTAGATACTCCTGTGGCTACCCTTCTTGAAAGGAGTAGATGGAAAGTATAAACTTTAACAAAAACACACCCATAAGGCATTTACTATCTATTCCTGGACAGCTGCTAACCTCCTAGAAACTAAATTTTCCCACTGTACAGTAGAGATCATCATAACTACTGTGCATGCTTGTCAACCATGAGCACATATGAGAGTTATGTATTCCAAGCACCAGGCACTTAGCCCCTCAACATTAATTCTTATAAAGATGATGCATGCCATGAAAACAAACACTATGTCTATATTGTGACTGCTTTACCATGCCAGGACCAGGCACAGCACCAAGCTAGCTGCACAGATGAGGACTGGAGACCTGCTACCACCAGACAATCTAGAGAGATTTTAAAACAGTGCATTGCAGTTCCACCTCCCAGAATGGAGGGACGTTGTTTCCTCAAAGAGGATTGTACTGCACTGCATTGTACTGCTGTATTGCACTTATGGTGCTGCAGTTTTGAAAACAGAGTCTCAGAAGCAGTATGTTTAAGGAGTCAGGGCATGAGTGTGGATCAGGCAGATGCAGGTTCAAGGCCTGGCATGGAGATTTATTAGTTACGTGACGCAGGATCTTTCTGAGCTCCATTTTCTGTATCTATAAGATGAGAACAATGACAATGCCTACCTCAAAAGGCTGTTGTAAGAACTAAATGGGAGTTATCTATGTAACCCTCCTGAAGTGGAATATAGGAACTATTAATATTTCATTCACTATGTTCTTGCTGAGTGCCAGGCCCTGACTGGAAGCTGGAAAGCAAAGGTGGAAAAGACACAGCATTTACCCTGCGGGCCTGATAACAAACACACCCATTTAGCATGGGTAAAAGGACTGATTACTTTCTCAGCCCGCCACAGGGATTATAACCCAGCAGGGGACCTTGATGTCAACCTCCAAAAACTAGCTTAATACAGGGTCATAGTGGACAGTGTTTAAGAGCAGATCTGATGCATGTTCACAGAGGCAAGTTAACCTTCCTGTTCCCCTGTTTCCTCATATGTCGTACAAGTAAAGCACAAAGATGATGCTCAGTATTTAAGACATGATAGGACTCAGCTATTACTACACAGGATTATATAATTGATATATATATTATAAATTATATTAGATTGATATATATACATTATAGACTGATAATTCATTTACTCCCCAAGCTATTTTAGATTGATAATTCATTTTAGATTTTTAGATTGATAATTCATTTACTTCTCAAGCTATTTTTAGTTATCTAGAAAGCAGAGAGTGTATCCTAGACACCTTTTAATAATTCACAGCAACCATGAGGATGCCTTGGAAATCCTCACTTTGGTTATCATGACCATACGACCCGAACCTTATAACAGATACCAGCAGCCAAAGTATTGGAAGAGTACATTCTAACTTAAGCAGTTTATAACAATCATGCTAACAGCAGGAAACAGCTATACATGCACAAACTGGCCTACAGGAAAGAGACTGGCATGGTGGAAGGAGGCTTTCTGAGATGTCTGAGATCTCTGAGTTTGAGAAATATTTATCAGAACTTCATTCACTGCCTTTTAATAAAAGATAAAGGAATCTTAGTAAGAGAATGATAAAATGCCATTGAAGCTTGTCAATAGTTTTTCTGAAGCTTACACAAAGATCCATGGCAAAACTGGTATCAGACTGATGGCATGTGCCTTGGGTCACCACAGATCAGGCTATCGAACAGAGAAAAGATTTAGTTTTGAATGGCAGAAAGTAGGTGTGTATGGACTGTTAAGAAAAAAATGCAGATGTGACAGAGATAATTGTGTTAGGGCTTGGGATTTCCTGCAAAACATTGACCCAAATGAAATTTCATGATAGTCCATAGTGATAGGGATGTGGAGAAAAATGTCCCACACACACCTCATTTCACTGGTATTGATAGAATCATCAGATCTTTCTTTAATCTCTTTTAGGAAATGGAATTTCATAACCCTGGATATGTGGAGTAAAAGGAATAACATGGAGAAAACTTTGGTGTTTTCAGGCTCACATTACTGTATTATTCAAAGGTGAGAAACAGGGTATGTGGAGCAGGTTTATTGGAAAGGAGAAGACAAGACAGTTGGAGCAATGTTGAAGAGCTTACGGAATATTCCAGATTGAGAATTAGAAGAGAAGTAGATAAGATGTCTAGAGCTCATAAGAAGAAAGTGGGCTAGATAAATATTTGAGAAGTAGACTGCATGGTAAGTAAGTGAAGAAACAGATAAGATCACCCAAGTTAAAGCGAAATCAAACAAAGAAATAGATGTCTACAAAAGAGATTGAAGAGGGTAGAGTAGGGGTGAGTAGGCAGAGCAGAGGATATTTAGGGTAACAAAAATATTCTGTACGATACCATAATGATGAATATGTGTCACTATAATTTGTTGAAACCCATAGAATGTACAATACCAGGAGTGAACCATAATATAAACTATGAACTTGGGGTGATTATGATGTGTCAATATAGGTTCCTTGGTTGTAGCAAATGTACCACTCAAATAGGGAATGTTAACAAGGGGGTAGGTTATGTTTCTGTGGAGGCAGGGGGGCGTATGGGAAATCTCTGTACCTTCCCCTTAATTTTGCTGTGAACCTAAAACTGCTGTAAAGGAAAGAGAGACAGAGAGAGAGGCAGTGCGGGGACTGACACAGAGAAATAGAAAAAGGAACAGTGTCAGGCTTATGAGAAGTACACAATAAAAATTTATTGAATGACGGAAGAAATAAATGAAGAAAGAAAGAACAAAAGAAAGGAAGGAAGGAGGGAGGGAGGGAGAATCAAGAAATAGATAAAATAGCTTTATAATGATATATTCATGCCTTAATATTTACTTACCTTCAAATCTTTAAGACCAGTCCATGTTATTATTTGATTCTTCGACCTGAGAAGTGAAAATACGAATTTTTTTTCCTCTTCATTTTTAATATCCACAAGGTGTGCAAAACTTAAGGGTAACTTACAACGTTGCTGGGCTATATTCCATGGCACACTGTCTTTGCTAATTCTGTAACAGCTATTTTTTAATGCTACCCATCCCTGTGCACATGAACCTACCAAAAGAAAGATGCTTCGTTAAAGATAAATTCAGGAATATAACATTTCATAATTAAATTTCTTAACATCTATAGAACCTAATTATAAAAACTCATAGTATTAATTGTGCATTTCCCTATATTTCTCCCAAGCAAATAAAAATGCTAAGGCTGTTATTATTCAAGTAGTAAATGAATCACAACCAATTAAAATAGTTTTAAGTAGTTGTAAAAATTAATTATGCAGAATATTTGTCCAATTGTAACTTAATTAAAACTAAACCAGGGGATCATGGGAAGATGGCGGCATGAGTAGTTCAGAGGAACTCTCCTCCCCAAAACATATATATTTATGAAAATACAATAAATACAACTATTCCTAAAAGAGACACCAGTGGATGCAGTACAACAGCCAGGATACATCTACATCTGTGAGAACTCAGCATCACATGAAGGGGGTAAGATACAAGCCGCGGCCAGGCGGGCCTAACATGCTCCCCCACCCCAAAACCCAGCAGGAAGAAAGGAGTCAGAACAGGGAGGGAGTGAAAGCCCAGGACTGCTAAACAACCAGCTCTAGAAATCCGCACCCGGAATGCAGACACAAGGTGCACAGGGTGCTGGATATTAGAGAAACGGAAAAGCAAAACCTGTGGGCAGGTCCCTGAAACTGGCACCCCTGAGACAAAAGAAAAGCGAGTGCTTTCTGCAAATCTTAAAGAGACAGGGACCCCATAGCTGGACGAAGTTGTCCTGGCAGCTGGGAATACCGGGGAAACTTAGTCACCCTAAACAGAGGCAGTACAGATCTGAAGCCCCTCACAGGACTAGGCAGCCTGCCAGTCGTTCCTCCAACTGGCACGGACCCCGACACACGGGCCCAGTAGCAGGAGAGTGGGAGTGCGCACCGGGGGCGGAACTCTAGAAGGAACCAAGAGCAGATCCGTGGGCTGCAGGACAGGCTTGTGCTAGCCCGCAGTGGCATGACTGAACAGCCCGGGCACGGCTCGCGCACACCGGCGGCAGTGAAGCCAGAGCCCGGTAGAAGCCTGCATGGAAAAGCCCCGCACGCACCAGCAGCGGAGCCAGAGGGAGCAGGCATGCTCCCAGGAGCCGACCGGAATCCGAGCCCAATGCACAGCTGCCCAGGCCAGACCCAAAGGCCGCTGCTTTCACCTGGGTCGCCACTAGCACAGAGGAGTGCACTTGGCATGCCTGCCACTCCCCGCAGGGCTCTGTGCAGCTCTGATGGACACCCCGTCCACAGCAGCTTAGGAGATTAACCCGGTGGCTGCTCCAGGAGTGCAGGCAGCCATCACAGGCAGCGGAGAAGGGCAAGGCATCCAGCAAGCAGGAAAGGACTTTCTTCTCCCAGCTGACACACCCACAACCTGCCTACAGTCACTGCAATCACCATGAAAAGGCAAAAAAAATCTGGTCCAGACCAAGATAGTTACCCCTGAGAAAGGATCTGGAGAGGCAGACCTAACCAGTCTCCCTGAAAAAGAATTCAAAATAAAAATCATAAACATGATGACAGAGCTGCAGAGAAATATGCAAGAGCTAAGGGATGAAGTCCAGAGGGAGATTACAGATGTCCAGAGAGAGATTACAGAAGTGAAACAAACTCTGAAAGGATTTATAAGCAGAATGGATAAGATGCAAGAGGCCATTGATGGAATAGAAACCAGAGAACAGGAACGCATAGAAGCTGATGCAGAGAGAGATAAAAGGATCTCCAGGAATGAAACAATATTAAGAGAACTGTGTGACCAATCCAAAAGGAACAATATCCACATTATAGGGGTACCAGAAGAAGAGAGAGAAAAATGGATAGAAAGTGTCCTTGAAGAAATAATTGCTGAGAATTCCCCAAACTGGGGGAGGAATTAGTTGCTCAGACTACGGAGGCACACAGAACTCCCAAGAGATGGGATCCAAAGAGGTCAACACCAAGACACATAATAATTAAAATAGCAAAGATCAAGGACAGGGACACAGTATTAAAGGCAGCCAGAGAGAGTAAAAAGGTCACCTACAAAGGAAAACCCATCAGGCTATCATCAGACTTCTCAACAGAAACCTTACAGGCCAGAAGAGAATGGCATGATATATTTAATGCAATGAAACAGAAGGGCCTTGAACCAAGGATACTGTATCCAGCACGATTATCATTTAAATATGAAGGAGGGAATAAACAATTCCCAGACAAGCAAAAGTTGAGGGAATTTGCCTCCCACAAACCACCTCTACATGGTATCTTAGAGGGACTGCTCTAGATGGGAGCACTCCTAAAAAGAACACAGAACAAAACACCCAACATATGAAGAAGGGAGGAGGAGGAAAAAGAAGGGAAAGAAATAATCATCAGACTGTGTTTATAACAGCTCAATAAGCGAGTGAGGTCAGACAGTAAGGTAGTAAACAAGCTAACCTTGAACCTTTGGTAACCACAAATCTAAAGCCTGCAATGGCAATAAGTATATATCTTTCAATAATCATCCTAAATGTAAATGGACTGAATGCACCAATCAAAAGACACAGAGTAACAGAATGGATAAAAAAGCAAGACCCATCTATATGCTGCTTACAAGAGACCCACCTCAAACCCAAAGACATGCACAGATTAAAAGTCAAGGGTTGGAGAAAGATATTTCATGCAAACAACAGAGAGAAAAAAGCAGGTGTTGCATTACTAGTATCAGACAAAATAGACCTCAAAATAAAGAAAGTAACAAGAGATAAAGAAGGACATTACATAAGGATAAAGGGCTCAGTCCAACAAGAGGATATAACCATTATAAACATATATGCACCCAATACAGGAGCAACAATGTATGTGAAACAAATAATAACAGAATTAAAGGAGGAAATAGAATGCAATGCATTCATTTTGGGAGACTTTAACACACCACTCACCCCAAAGGACAGATCCAACAGACAGAATATAAGTAAGGACACAGAGGCACCGAACAACACGCTAGAACAGATGGACCTAATAGACATCTATAGAACTCTACATCTAAAAGCAACAGGATACACATTCTTCTCCAGTGCACATGGAACATTCTCCAGAATAGACCACATACTAGGCCACAAAAAGAACCTCAGTAAATTCCAAAAGATTGAAATCCTACCAACCAACTTGTCAGACCACAAAGGTATAAAACCAGAAATAAATTGTACAGAGAAAGCAAAAAGGCTCACAAACGCATGGAGGCTTAACAACACGCTCCTAAACAATCAATGGATCAATGACCAAATTAAAACAGAGATCCAGCAATATATGGAAACAAACAACAACAACAACACAAAGACCCAACTACTGTGGGTTACAGAAAAACAGTCTTAACAGGAAAGTATATAGCAATGCAGGCATATTTAAAGAAGGAAGAACAATCCCAAATGAATAGTCTAATGTCATAATTATCGAAATTGGAAAAAGAAGAACAAATGAGGCCTAAGGTCAGCAGACAGAGGGACATAATAAAGATCAGAGAAGAAATAAATAAAATTGGAAGAATAAAACAATAGCAAAAATCAATGAAACCAAAGCTGGTTCTTCGAGAAAATAAACAAAATAGATAAGCCTCTAGCCAGACTTATTAAGAGAAAAAGAGAATCAACACAAATCAACAGAATTCGAAACGAGAAAGGAAAAATCACGACGAACACCACAGAAATACAAAGAATTATTAGAGAATACTATGAAAACCTATATGCTAACAAGCTGGAAAACCTAGGAGAAATGGACAACTTCTTAGAAAAATACAACCTTCCAAGACTGACCCAGAAAGAAACAGTAAATCTAAACAGACCAAGTACCAGCAACAAAATTGAAGTGGTAATCAAAAAACTAACCAAGAACAAAACCCCCGGGCCAGATGGATTTACCTCAGAATTTTATCAGACATACAGGGAAGACATAACACCCATTCTCCTTAAAGTTTTCCAAAAAATAGAAGAGGAGGGGATACTCCCAAACTAATTCTATGAAGCCAACATCATCCTAATACCAAAACCAGGCAAAGACCCCACCAAAAAAGAAAACTACAGACCAATATCCCTGATGAACGTATGCAAAAATACTCAACAAAATATTAGCAAACCGAATTCAAAAATACATCAAAAGGATCATACACCATGACCAAGTGGGATTCATCCCACGGATGCAAGGATGGTACAACATTTGAAAATCCATCAACATCATCCACCACACCAACAAAAAGGACAAAAACCACATGATCATCTCCATAGATGCTGAAAAAGCATTCGACAAAATTCAAAATCCATTCATGATAAAAACTCTCAACAAAATGGGCATAGAGGCAAGTACCTCAACATAATAAAGGCAATATCTGATAAACCCACAGCCAACATCATACTGAACAGCGAGAGGCTGAAAGCTTTTCCTCTGAGATCGGGAACAAGACAGGGATGCCCACTCTCCCCACTGTTATTCAACGTGGTACTGGAGGTCCTAGCCACAGCAATTAGACAAAACAAAGAAATACAAGGAATCCAGATTGGTAAAGAAGAAGTTAAACTGTCATTATTTGCAGATGACATGATATTGTACATAAAAAACCCTAAAGACTCCACTGCAAAACTACTAGAACTGATATCGGAATTCAGCAAAGTTGCAGGATACAAAATTAACACACAGAAATCTGTAGCTTTCCTATACACTAACAATGAACTAATAGAAAGAGAAATCAGAAAAACAATTCCATTCACAATAGCATCAAAAAGAATAAAATACCTAGGAATAAACCTAACCAAGGAAGTGAAAGACCTATACCCTGAAAACTACAAGACGCTCTTAAGAGAAATTAAAGAGGTCACTAACAAATGGAAACTCATCCCATGCTCCTGGTTAGGAAGAATTAATATCATCAAAATGGCCATCCTGCCCAAAGCAATATACAGATTCGATGCAATCCCTATCAAATTACCAACCATATTCTTCAGTGAACTGGAACAAATAGTTCAAAAATTCATGTGGAACCGTCAAAGACCCCGAATAGCCAACGCAATCCTGAGAAGGAAGAGTAAAGTGGGGGGGGATCTCGCTCCCCAACTTCAAGCTCTACTACAAAGCCACAGTAATCAAGACAATTTGGTACTGGCACAAGAACAGAGCCACAGACCAATGGAACAGAATAGAGACTCCAGACATTAACCCAAACATATATGGCCAATTAATATTTGATAAAGGAGCCATGGACATACAATGGCGAAATGACAGTCTCTTCAACTGTCATTTGGTGCTGGCAAAACTGGACAGCTACATGTAAGAGAATGAAACTGGATTACTGTCTAATCCCATACACAAAAATAAACTCGAAATGGATCAAAGACCTAAATGTAAGTCATGAAACCATAAAACTCTTAGAAAAAAACATAGGCAAAAATCTCATGGACATAAACATGAGTGACTTCTTCATGAACATATCTCCCTGGACAAGGGAAACAAAGGCAAAAATGAACAGGTGGGATGATATCAAGCTGGAAAGCTTCTGTACAGCAAAGGACACCATCAATAGAACAAAAAGGTTCCTACAGTATGGGAGAACATATTCATAAATGACAGATCTGATAAAGGATTGACATCCAAAATATATAAAGAGCTCACACACCTCAACAAACAAAAAGTAAATAATCCAATTAAAAAATGGGCAAAGGAGCTGAATAGACAGTTCTCTAAAGAAGAAATCCAGATGGCCAACAGGCACATGAAAAGAAGCTCCACATCGCTAATCATCAGAGAAATGCTAATTAAAACCACAATGAGATATCACCTCACATCAGTTAGAATGGCCATCATCAAAAAGACAAACAACAACAAATGTTGGCGAGGTTGTGGAGAAAGGGGAACCCTCCTACACTGCTGGTGGGAATGTAAACTAGTTCAACCATTGTGGAAAGCAGTATGGAGGTTCCTCAGAATGCTCAAAATAGAAATACCATTTGACCCAGGAATTTCACTTCTAGGAATTTACCCTAAGAATGCATCACTCCAGTTTGAAAAAGACAGATGCACCCCTATGTTTATCGCTGCACTGTTTACAATAGCCAAGATATGGAAGCAACCTAAGTGTCCATCAGTAGATGAATGGATAAAGAAGATATGGTACATATACACAATGGACTATTATGCAGCCTTAAGAAAAAAACAGGTCCTACCATTCGCAACAACATGGATGGAGCTAGAGGGTATTATGCTCAGTGAAATAAGTCAAGCGGAGAAGGACAAGTACCAAATGATTTCACTCATATGTGGAGTAAAAGAACAAAGGAAAACTGAAGGAACAAAACAGCAGCAGACTCACAGAACCCAAGAATAGACTAATAGTTACCAAAGGGACAGGGACTGGGGAGGATGGGTGGGAAGGGAGGGATAAGGGAGGGGAAAAAGAAAGAGGGCATTACAATTAGCATGTATAGTGCGTGGGGGACACGGGGAGGGCTGTGCAACACAGAGAAGACAAGTAGTGATTTTACAGCATCTTACTATGCAGATGGACAGTGACTGTGAAGGGGTATGTGGGGGGGACTTGGTGAAGGGGGGAACCTAGTAAACATAATGTTCTTTCTGTAATTGTAGATTAATGATACCAAAATAAAAAAATTAAAATTAAAATTAAAAAAAAAACTAAACCAGGGATGTTTTTCTTTCTAAGCTACTTCAGGTTGCCCTTCTTTTCCCTTACTCTTGTACTAGTAGAGAACTATTATTTCCAGTTTCTTTTTACTTCAGAGAACCAGATAATAATGGTTGCTAAGAGTACTGCACCCTGCCCCTTGGCTTGAAATGGGTTCACCTTCTAGTAAAAAACAAAAAGCAAAAAAGTGGAATGGCTGCTTAGTCTTTTTCTCAAAGAATCACATCACAGGGAAACAGAGGAAAATATCAGCCTGTTCAGAGTAGATATTGTATTTTAACTCTTGTTTATACTTCATCAGTGCCTGACATATTAAGAAGACGTGCAAAGGCCCTTTTGAAGAAACTGTTGTCGTTTTTTCTTGGGGATAGGAGACTAATGGGGAGAGGGGATGAATTAATTACCTCATTATCTTTTCCTTACTATTCAACTGTTTCTCTACTTCACTTGTAAACATGTTGTGGCTCCCTAATTATTCTTATAAGAATTATCAAAATGGGACCTTTAGCCCATCACAACGAGCTCATTAGCTATCTATGACTCTGTCCTTTTCTATCACAATGTGGGGAATGAAAGTGAATCTAGGAAGACACAAAGAATTGAGCACAATTCCTTTCCCCTTGTAGTAACCCAAATTCTGGTCAAGTGTGATCAGGGATGGGTAATGCTTTAACTAGGAAGAAAGACTGATATTTTATATTAAGTTTTAATGGCTCTTTTATGAAAATAAGACTGTCATTGACACTTAAAGTCACCTAAAAAGTTATGGAATCTATATGAACCATTGCCAGAGTTAAAGAAAAGAGAACCCACTTAATTCAGTTTAAAAGATGTGGTCAAAGGAAAACAAAGTTGGTTCTTACCTTTACCCTAGTAAATCCCACTTATTCCATAAATCAGTCAAATACCAGAATGACAGAAAAATGGAACTATGCTAATTCACTTACAAGCAGTTTACAGTGGTTAATACTTGGATCACTTTTAAAAAGATAATACACCTGCCAAGTTATGTACAAATATATTGATAATGAACCAAATATCTATATACCTGTTTCTACTTGAATATCCAGTCTCTGAAAAATATGTATAAAATCCAAATGCAACTGTTTAAATTCAAACATAAAAGCATGTAAGGTTTCAGGTTTTAAATTATCCCACTCATAAGCCATGATGTTATCATGCATAATTCGTGAAGAATTATTGAGAGATATTGACACTGAAATGTCATTGGAAGACAGCACAGTCCAGTTAAAGGAAACACTCGTACTGGTTGCTATTATTTTGACATTGCTAGTTGAGAATCCACCTAAAAAAATCAGGGGCGATAATTAGCGGGATTCAAGTGAAACTGAATGAAATCAGATAATTGAATTACAAAAGCTTCATCACCACAGGAAAACATATTAGCTACTATAAAATATTTTCTAGATTATATGGGAGTTTCTGAACCCTACTCAGAATGAATAAATTCAATTACAAATCCACATTATAATTTTTAAAAATAAACTGGGTTACATGTAGCAGCCCCATTGTGCCCATCTATTCATATTAGTGTAGAGCAGATGTCAGCACTGAAAATCTTATTCTTACCTTAGTTTAAAATTTCCTTTAAATTTTGAAATTTACATTATATTTAAAAAAACAAAACACTACCATAATGATATGATTTTGAACTACCATCATATGCCTATTAAACACTGTAAAATTCAAATTATCTGGTATTACAAATGTTTTCCCTCTTATAATTAGGTAATATAGTTGAATAACACATACATATTACTTACGGGTTTTAAAGGACTTTTCACTTAAAATTCGTCCATATTTTATAGACTCTATAGTGATGTAATAGTCTTCATTTTCCTCTAGTGTTATTATTGATTTTGGAAGCTTTTGTGGGTCTGCGAGAATGCTCTTGACATTCTATAAATAATTAGATTCATCTGCTTAAGAAATGATTATTAACTGTGTCAGGTACATTAATTTAAAGTTTGACTTTGGTATGTCTCCTTCATAAAAAGCAGTTTTTCAATGTGGAATGTAAACATATACATGAAATGTTGATTCTTACATAAAATGATACTACTTTTTAGATAATTACTCTCTGGGTAGCATATAAATTCAAAAAATGGAAATACATAATCATTCCTATGAAAACATTATATATTCATCTGATCAACTACTTATTGAAGATATTTCATCAAATGCTAACATTTTAAGTATTAGTAAAAGAAGAATATGAAGTTCAAATAAATGCACAGCAAAAGGGGCAACAAAATAGTCAATCTATGGAATGGGAAAAAATATTTGTAAACCACACATCTGATAAGGGATTAGTATCTAAAATATATGAGGAATTCATTTAACTCAATAGCAAACAAAACAAAACAAAACCCTCCACACCAAACAATTCAATTAAAAAAAGGGGCAAAAGACCTAAACAGATATTTTTGCAAAGAAGATATTTAGATAGCCAACAGGTACATTAAAAGATGCCCAACATCACTAATTATTAGAGAACTGAAAATCAAAACCACAATGAGATACCACCTCATACTTTTCAAATGCTGTCAAGGAAGTGGAGGAAAGGGAGCCCTTGCACACTGTTGGTGGGAATGTAAATCGGTGCAGCCGCTGTGGAAACCGTATGGAGGGTCCTCAAAAAATTATACTATATGACCCAGTAATTTCACTTACAGGAATAAATAGGAAGGAAACAAAACTGCTATCTGAAAGAGTACCTCCACTTCCATGCTCATTGCACCATTACTTACAATAACCAAGATATAGAAACAACCTAAACATCCATCAATACATGAATGTGTAAAGAAGTATAGTATGTTTTTGTACACACACACACACACAGGAATACTATTCAGCCATAATAAAGAAATTCCTGCCCTTTGCAACAACACACATGGACCTTTAGACTAAATGAAGTCAGACAGAGAAAGACAAATACTGATCTCACTTTTATGTGGAATCTAAAAAAAAATCCAAGCTCAGTGAAACAGAAATCAGATTGGTAGTTGCCAGGGGCAGGGGGTTGGAGATGGAGAAATTGGGTGAAGATAGTCAAAAGACACAAACTTCCAGTTATAAGATAAACAAGTTCTAGGGATGTAATATATAATTGCTGTACATCTGAAACTTGCTAAAAGAGTAGATCTTACAAGTTCTCATCACAAAGAGGAAAAAGTATTTGGATCTATGTGAGGTGATGAATGTTAACTAAACTTGCTGTAATAAACATTTTGCAATATATACACATATCAAATCATTATGTTATACACCTGTAACTTACACAGTGTTATATGTCAATTATATCTCAATAAAATGGAGGAAAAGAAATCCCAATAACTATTAAGTTTCTATTTATGTTGATACTTTCAGTTACAACATATTTGC
The DNA here is from genome assembly GCF_030020395.1 of Manis pentadactyla. Lineage (NCBI taxonomy): Eukaryota > Metazoa > Chordata > Mammalia > Pholidota > Manidae > Manis > Manis pentadactyla. The sequence continues at coordinate 113,010,065 of NC_080028.1, read as the reverse complement.
ATAATGCTTACTTTTTATCAAAGCCAAAAAAAGATGCCTTACTTGTTGAGCAAAATTATTAACAAGTTGGTATTTTAAAAAATAAAATTCAGGACTTTCTCCCTTAGGAAATTCATCCCATTCAATAAAAACTGCTGTTGTTTGTTTATTCATTGGGCTATAATGGAAGCTTTTTGAGATCTGAAATGGAAAGAAAAGTAATTGTAAAAATATAATAGAAATGCATTCTTGGTTGTTATTTTATAAGCAAATTTACAAAAACTAAACCTAAAATATGCCACATGATAACTGAAAAGTATTTCAGCAGTATCAATATCACATGAATTAAATAGCATCCTTTGGATATTCTATTTGTAAATATAATCTTGAAAATGACTTGAAAGCAAGTAAAATAAGAGCAAGTATGCTTAAGATCCATGTTTCATAAACTAGGAAACATCACGTTCCTGGGGTAAGAAGCAAGAAGGACACCAGGGTCACAGGAGAAACAGCACTTCCTCATGGCATGTCGATTGTGTATATTGGTGACAAGGGCCACAAAATTGAATTATTTTGCAGAGACATCCTTGATAACACACTTGCAAAGAAAGTAAATTTGAATACAGATGTTTGACTCTGAGTCATTTTAGAGTCTTGGTTCATCTGTATGTTAAGCAAATGTTAGCAATTGAGATAAAATAGCTAGACCACAGAATCAGAGACCCTTCACATTCCCTAGATGACAAAATGGCACTAACTCTCAGGAGAATAATATATTTATCAAAGTCCCTACCAAAACCAACTTAAAAGAACTCACTCTGTCATATCTCTTGCCAAATTCTGATCTCTCTTCCCACCGACTGTCCCCAATACAATTTATTAGCAGTGAAATAGATGTCATCTATATGCACTTAAGCAACAACTAGCATAGAAAGGTTTTTCTTACTAAACCTAATATTTAGTGCTATTTCTCTTCATCATACTCCTCATTTTCCAAAACAGATAGAGTCAATGCAATAGCATCCTGCCCATTAACTAATTACCCCCCAAAAGGCCATGTTTAAAAATGTCTTACCTTAACATATTGTAACCAGAATAGTAGAATAATTGATTTCTCCATCTGGAAAGCAAAGTATATTCAGTTCAATAAACATGTATATTTTTAGCTTCAAAACTAAACTGTTGGACATAATTTAGTGGGGTGTGTGTATCACTTTAATGTTAAGACTTAATTTAGGCTGCTCATCCATCTGAATATTAAGACACTCATAGGTGCTGCATAATATTCTCCACCTAATAAAATTGGAAATATCAGTGCTTTCCAACAAAGAACACAATACAGGTGACCCTTGGACAATGCAAGGGTTAGGGGCTCTGACCCCCACACCACATCAAAACAGTGTATAATTTTTGAATCTTAACTACTAGTAGCCTACTGTTGACGTTACCAATAATATGGTCAATTAACACATATTTTGCTTGTTACACAAATTATATACTGGATTCTTAATGTAAGCTAGAGAAAATGTTTTTTCAAATTGTAGCAACTTCCCCCCCAAATTTTCTAATATAATTGTTGAAAAAATCCACATATAAGTGGATGGCACAATTCAAACCGTGTTCGGTTTGCTCAGCGATCCGATGTTAAGTGCCCTATCCTCGGGGTTATGATATTAATTCGCCCCCAACTCTAATAGCAAACTAGCATTCGGAAGGCTTGTGTGCTGCCGGAATGCCAAGGCGCTCAGATCGCTCCCGGCTGCCCATTGGTCGGCCCGAGTACCGCTCAGTTCAGTTCCGATTCAGTTTGCGCCCGGAGTGGAGAAAGAGCAGCGGGGCGGAGGCGCCCCCTTTTAGGCAGAGTCCGAAGGAGCCAACTTCTGAGGGACAGAGAGGACAGAGTTTAGAGGAAAGCGGGGTCCCGCCCCCCAGGGCAGCTCTGCGCGCGGCCCGGGCAGAGCAGGCGCCCGCCTCGCAGCCTCTCGCAGCCCCCCTTGCCGCCGGCCTCCGGCTCCCTCCTCCGGGCTCCGCGGCTGCGCCGGGCGCTCTCCCGGGTGGGATTAAGTAAGCAGAGGTCGCCATGGAAACAGTAAACAGGGGGCGGACTGGAGTGGCGGACCGGCTCCCCAGCCCGGCTGTATGGAGGAGAATTACGCCCTAACTGCAAAAAGGGAGAAAGCGTAGGGCGATGAGAACTGAGTGGGCAACCTTGGCCTCTTAGGGAAAGAAACGGTTGAGTTTGTGCTGTGAAGACCCCGGTGGGACACGGTTTGGGGTTCAGTTCATCCACGAGGTGTCTGTAAGGCACATTCTCGCACTACCAACATCATGTGTGCTTTGTTTATTTGCTGTTCTTTGTATTTGACAGGGAACCCTTCCTCCTTCCTGAGATGTCCTGACACCCTCACCTGGCTCTTTCAACTTCTTAGTCCCCTTCATCCCCTGGCATTTCCAACCTAAAAATGGATTTGACCTACGGTGGCTTACTTCAGGTCGGGTTATTTCATTCACTTTTATGATTTCAACCATATTCGAGACTCCCGATCACTCTCTCTTGGATCTCGTTTCCTTTCAGGGCTGCAGTGCAGTATATACAATCCTACCCTGACCATCTTCACCTGCACGTCCCTAACAGGCAACTCAAAACCATCTTTCCTAAGCTAAATTCATGATCTTCCCGCTAGCAGCCCTTCCTGACTAGAGGATCAGCCAACCAACCAAACAAACAAAAAAAATAGCAACTCTGCATCCTCAGATCCTTTCCCTCACCACCTTTTAAAGCCACTGTGTTGTCAAAAATCCTTTTGGTCCTATTTCTAAAACACCTCTCCACTCCCACACCCATGGGCTTAATTGACAACCTTAATTACCTCACCCTCAGGAAAGTATGTGCCGTATTTAAGAGTTGAAACCTCAGCTCAGATTCTTTGGCTCTATTTACTAGCTGAACATCTCAAAAATGGCCAAGCATACTCTGATAATGGTCAGCAGACAGGCTGCAGCCTGCCTAGTAGAGTATGAATGTGTGGCAAAGTGACAAGTAGTGCTGGCTGATGGCAATGACTGCCAGCGAACTCATACTTGGACTATGTCTGCTTGCCTGACACCCCCAGTCTCTCCTACACACTGTCAGCCAGTGCGATCTTTCTGAAATAAACACGTGATCACGCCTGAGGTGCTTATTGGAAGTCTGTTCTGATTCTTAGTTGCTTACAACGTACCTCTGGCCAAATACACTTTCAGCTTCACCTCTCTAGTCTCCTCCTTGGGACCTAACTTAAACCCTCGAATGAAGTAATAGGCCATAATCATTTGCACCTGTTTTCCTGTAGAACTTTATTTATGTTGTAGTACAAAAATTTACTTTTTCTCTATTTATGTCCTTAGCCTGATTAAGGACTCCACGATGGCATGGAATATGTCTCAAATTTAGCACTTAATTTTTTTTCAATTTATTAATATACATGTATGAATTGCCAATTATTACTATTATTATTTTATTCTTTTTTTATTAAGGTATCATTGATATACAATGTTATGAATGTTTCGCATGAGCAACATTGTGGTTACTACATTCACCCATATTATCAATTCCCTCCCCCCACCCCCACTATTGCAGTCACTGTCCATCAGCATAGTAAGATGCTGTAGGGTCACTGCTTGTCTTCTCCTTAAGCACTTAATTTTTGTTGTTTTAAGTCCTAAGGGTCCTACATATCTTTAGCCTTTGAAAGTGGAAAGTGTCAAGGCAATATATCACAAAATTATTTCATTGTCCATTAATTAGATTCTAGGCTTTGAGAAATATGATCAGATTAAAAATCCATCAAGGATGGTAACCAAGCTTATTATGGAAATCACTTTGCAATATATACATATATCAGATTATTGTATGATATACTTTAAATTTATAGAATGTTTTATGTCAATTATATCTCAGTAAAATGGAAAATATCAGGACTCTGGTTACAAAATTAATTAAAAACCATCAAGCGAGTTGAATAAAGTATATATATTTCAATACGGCTTTTTGTAATACATTTGCTCTGTAAACAGTGACATTCTATATAAGGAGCAATCATAACACTACCAGTTCTGTAGTTTATCTCAATCTACTATGTCAGTAAACCTGGTAGCAAGTCAATTGATAGGTTTCCTTAAAAAGCTCTCCTTCCTGTAGAGATATCATCTGAAATGCTAACCTATTTAGAGCCTTATTCCTGACTTACCCTTTTATTTGGCCTAGGAACCTAGCTATAGAGAAATAAAGTGCAATATTCAGGAAAATTTGGGGTCCTTTCGTCTGAGAGAAGGGAAAGTGTACATTTTGTATTACTTCAAGTCATTTATTCTGGAAGGAAATAATTTTTCAGGTGAGGAAACACAGATGAAAGCCATTTAGGCAATAATGGAAATCACTGTGTCTTATAACATGAATTCCCTATTAAGAAATATGTTGGTTAGGGTCATATTTGCGAATGTTATGAAAGGAAACCCACATCTTCTCCAGAGATTGGGTGGACATAGCTACATGACCACACCCCTGTTGGAAATGTGATGGGTACACAAGTACAATACCATCCCTTTGTCACCTTCAAATTCCAGTCATTTATTCACTCAAAAGACTGAGTGTACACTATGTGTCAAGAACAGTGCTAAGCACTAAGAATCTACCAACAAATGTGATTAGCCTTTCCTGGAGTTTAAATTCTACTGAGAGAGTTGCTGTGTGTTGTGTACTCTGATTCAGTGTGCTGTTGCTTTGTTCCTGTTGTTACTACCTAAATCCAGGACCTCTTTCCCTCTCATCTAATCTCTTGGGCTCCTGAACCCAGTTCCAGTGTGGGCTCCCCCCATACCATCACCAAGCAATGCTGGAGACAGCAGCTGTCCTACAACACAATTCTGACCCTGTCTACCTGGAGATAGCATCAGATTTCCCAGGTTCAGTCCTACCAGACTGCCCCCATACACACACTTCAGATGCCAGTCACATGCCCAGGTTATATACTGACTGGCTATGGATTGGGAATTCCAACAATCCTCTCCATGGGTTTGACTAATTTGCTAGAGCAGCTCACAGAACTCAAGAAATCCATTTACTCACCAGATTACCTGTTTGCTATATGCCTCATCTTAAAATTTCTAGTTGCTGTTTCCAAAAATATTTAAAAAACAGGGAAGAAGACCAAATACATATTTCTTATCATAAATCACAGTACTTATAAATCGCATCTAGATACCTGGTCTCCCTTCATTCCTTCTGAATAGATTTATCTAAAACAGGTCTCCTCATCTCTAGTTTTTCCCCTACTTAAATCCATTTTCAACTGTCTTCAGATTAATCTCCCTTCTGATTATGTTACTTTCCCCCTCCCACTGTCTCCAACGGCTCATTCTAATGCCTTACTCTACCCACTGAAACCCTCCAGAACCATTTTCAGTTCTCCTATATTTTCAGTCCACTGTTTTCCCCCCCTTAATAATTTCCTCCTATTCACCTTTTCCATGACACTTTTTCTGGGTACCCCAAAAAGGATCACAGGACCCCTTTCTCTCTGCTTCTGTGGATGGCTCATTGGATTCTATTTTTTATAGAGTTATCTGTGAACATCTTAGTATCCCTGCCAGGTAAGAATCCCCCTGGTAAGCCTTACATCTTACGGATCTTCATATTACTCATATTCCAAGGGCTGATCATGATATCTTACATCATAAGCACTCACCACATATTTTTGAATAAATATTTGTTGAAGGAATATTATGTAACTCTGCCATCAACCTTTTCTAGGTGACTCTTGGGACTTACCACACTGTAAGATTTTTAAATGTTTTTGGAAACGGCAACTATAAATTTTAAGATGAGGCATGTTGCTGGAAAAACTAATGCATGATTTACAATATTACTGTAGAACCTGGCTCTGCCTTGATATCCTAGAATTTTTTTCAGAATTCTTTGCAATGTCATGCGAATCTTTCTTTCTTAATGCTTTACCCTTTAGAGTAGCAAGATTTATCATACACCAGAGTGTGCAGAAGTGCACTGTTTTAAGATTAAAATGTAACAGTGCTTAAAGATTAAAGACTGATGTAAAATCATTTTTCCTTAAATCTTCTACCTGAACAAATGACTGGTACTATCTTTGTCTTTCCTTGTCTCATGTTTCCTGCTCTTACAGATCTTTTTAATGTCCTCTTTGAAAGCAGGTATTTTATTATAAATTTTCCTACAAAAATAATACTTTCATAAGCTGATACATAATCAAAGTGAGCCAGATTCCCATCACTATCTAATGGAAAACCATTATTACTATAGAATTCCTAAGCTTTTTTGGCTGGCATGAGTTGTAAGAGAAAGAAAATAAAAGATGGATTAGACAACATTTTTTTCATTATGTTTGGTTTCTTAAAAGCAGTGCCAAAAAAGATTGTTTCCTTTTTTTAGTTCTGCAACTAGCACTGGCCTTTTCAACAATGTAAAGTTTCCTAAACATCTGTGGTATTATCTTTTTAACATATTCATTTATACAATGTGAAAAGCAGTCAGTGCAACAGAACTTTTAGGAGATGGTTCAATCATCCAAATTAATCCAAATGAATTTGTGTTGTGAAAATATTATATTTAATAAAGTATTATTGGCTGCACTTCAGAATCCAAGATTAAAATTTGCATTTATCTGTATCCATTGGCCTGAACTAAAACACAACTGTCATGTTGAGAACTGGGGCTAAACAAAAAAGATCTTCATTTCTGAGACAGGGGTGGTTGTGAAGTAATTCAATAGTCCATTAAGTTTATGGCTGTCTGGCTAGATATGTTAACAAGCATGCCAGGACAGGTGGGAATTTATTTATAAATAAGATTATCAGCACATTTAACATATTTAATGAATTCAGTTCAGTAAATTTTTACTGGATAACTGATGATTGAAGTGTCTTAGATGGGCAGACAGGAAAGGTGAGACAACAAAACCCTGACTTACTTGCAAAGGCTTTATCCCAGATGGGAAGATCCAGTATCCTTGCACCTTGAGAAGTCAGAGAAAAAAAATTAAAGACCAACATAAAAATATGCTTCCTTAAATCTTCTAGTCTAGATAAATCAGTGGTACTGTTTTGTCTCTCTTCACTGGAGAGCCGAGGCTGGCAGAGCTCTGTGAGCTCACAGGGATGGCCGGGACCCTGGCAGGTCCAAGCACACACTGACTTCTACTGCTGGCAAATTCCAGGCTGACACCTAAGGTTCCCATGCCCTGGACTTCACATCCTGTGTGACCCCACCCCTCCCGCTGAGGTTTGGTGGACCTGTGAAAATGATGAGATCAGCACTTCCACGATCATGTGATTTATATGACTTCATTGTAGCAGAACGAAACAGGGATTCTTCTGCTGGCTTTGAACGGGTCAGCTGCCGTGATGTGAGAGGGCCAAATGGTCGGAACATAAGTGTTGCTTCCAGGAGCCGAGGGTATGCCCTGCCCACAGCCATCGAGAAAACAGAGACCTCAGTCCTACAATCATAAAGAACTTAATGCTGTCAACAACCTGAACAAGCCTGGAAAAACAGGACCCCAAGCCTCAGATGTGATCACAGTCCCAGTCAACAGCTTAATTTCAGTTTAGTGAGATTCTGCATAGATTAGCTAACCCCTGTCCAGACTCCTGACTCACAGAAACGGTCAGAAAGTAAATGTTTTGTTTTCAAGCCACAACTGTGGTCATTTGTTTCACAGAAATAGAAAATACACAATCACGATCAATGTGATTCATGGGGGATAAGAAAACCTTTACTTGTCTTTTCTTCATTGATGAGAAAATCACTGAATGGGATTTTCTAAACATGCACTCAGAGATACAGGTTCTCTCCTCTTTGCTGACAAACATAAAGATCGTTTGATCAAGGCTGCAGTGTGTTCTCATAACCATTAATCACATAAAGAGCTCTACCTTACCCATTGATTAAATAAACTCCTCTTATTTGATATTATTTAGAGCAGTTGCAGTTAGATCAAGGAAATGAATATAACAACATAAAGTAGTTACTACATTTAGCATAAAGTCTAATATGTTTACATCCTAAGGACTTTTCCTAAAGTTAAGAAAGCATTTCCTAAATGTTTATTTTAATCTACTATTCTCAACCTTGAATAATTCTCATATATTTGGTTGAGCATTTGTTACCCTGTAGTGTAGTCAGTTTATGTCCTGAAGACTTTTTTGTAAAATTTTATGGAGCTTTTGTATAGTGTTGTGTTTATATTTTAATCTCAGAGTTTGTATTGTTCTAAAATAAAACAAATGATAAGACTTTAAGTACAAAAAGTGTCCCATGTGAACTGCAAAATATATTGTTCTTGACCAGGCAAGAAAAGAGCACAAAAATAAAAGCTCATCACAAATTAGAGAAAGGTATAGTGCTCTATTTCACTATGTGTGCCACTTAATCATGCATCATATGCACATTATTTTAGCTAAAATCAAGGTGCCAGATATGGCCAATTATTGGCAATGATAGAACCATTGTTCCTTTTTACATTTTTTCTAATTCCTTAGTGAATGAAACAGTTATGAAGTTGGAAAATTTTATAAGGCCATGGGTTTATTTTTTAAATACAAACAAACATCATTCTCTTAAAATATAGGCCACAAACTCCACATGACTATATAATATAACTACAGCCTCCCTGGCTTGAGCGAGCCAGTTTACTCTCCTATTAAATGTTACAAAACTTGTTTGGTATTATTCAAAATGGCTAATCTTAAAGAAAAATACAAAGAATGAATAGAATTGTTCCTTTTTACTTAGGTAGTAAAATTTATACTTTGGGGTAAATTTGATTTTTAAATCCATCTGCCCAAATTTCTGTTTCTTTGAAGGTCCTACTCTCTCTTTAAACATAAAATAGGGCGAAACAGAACAGAAAAAAAAACCTATTTTTTTCAGATTCTAAAAGAAACACTTCTTGAAGAAAAATTGGAAAATGTGTACAAGTACACAGAAGATAAATTCACCCATAACCTCAACAGCCCAAGATAACCAGTGTTGAACACATCATGTGTTTTCCCAAGATATTTTCTGTGCAATATACACATTTTATTTTTAACAAGATTGGGATAATATTGTTTCATTCATGGTTTGTTTTTACAAAACATTTTGTGTCAGTAAAGAATCCTTGAAAATATTATGGTTTTGAATTATGCAGAATAATGCATATTATAAATGCACAAAATTCATATAATGATAACCAAACTATAAAATTGTGAAGCATTTCCAAATTTTTACCATAAAAATATTTAAATGGATCTTCAAGTTCAAATTGGAAATGATGTATCACTACCACTCCCTAATGTATCCCTGAGTAATATTTCTCTCAACATTGAACATAAAAATATAAAAACAAAATTTTTAAAATCACAGATTAAAATGTTCTAATAGACCAAAACTGATTTAGAAAGAAAATCTGTTGTTTATAACAAATAAAAGTCTGCCAGGAAAGGGAAAACAGATAGCATGTATCTCTCTCATTTCCAATTCCTTGTTTTGGGATCTGAACATACCATAAACCAGTCAGTGACCACTTTATTACGAAGCTGCATCTGTTAATGGGAGGGAGTTAAACTTTCTCTCATTCCAACTACCTCCCTGGTCTTTCTATATGTCCTCAGAGAGACTAGCTCCCAGTAGACAGCAGATGCTGGCAGCCTCCCTCTGTATTTTATGAGTGGACATTACAAGACAAACATAGATGAAGAAAGAATCAGGAAAAACAAACAACAAAAGCAGAGCTGTGAATGAAGGAAACTGTACTTTTTCATGAATTTTGACAATTTCAGATATCAGAGAAGCATGAAAGGTTGTAGAAGAAAGCTGCCATCTCTGAAGAGTTGAGAAATATTCAGAAATACTGGCTAGAATATGGGAAGTCAAGTAAGAGTTGACTTTTATCATCCCGCCTGTAGCTGGAGATACGAGAATAAAAATCTCACCCTTCTTCAAATGTTAATAAAGGGTAACCAAGAACAAGCCATGTAATCTAATAATTAATAAACAGCAAAAGGGAAATGAAAAACCATGAGACCTATGGAAAAATACTGTACAGCAAAGGAAAGAGAATATCATCTTAAAAAATGAAGAAAGGAGAGACACGTGTAAGCACTCTGATGCAGAATTTAGGGCAAAAAAGCATGAGGAAAGTGTTTGGTTTTCTCAAAAGAATGCAAAATACATGATTTATATAAAATTATAGAAACATATTTAGAGGAAAGAACAGTCTGGTATAAACAGAAAACAATGTGGGATTAAAAAACAGATCATATAAAAAGGGAATTAGACAAGAAATAAATGCAAGGAAACTAAAAATGCATTTGCAGAATTACAATCTACACTGCTAGAAACAGAGCAACTATGAATAACTATTAAGGAGCTATAATGGAAGAAAAACTTGAAAACCTCTTCAATTATGCAGAACAAAAAGGAAAACAGATGAAATAGGAAAAAGGCATAGGTATGAAAGAAAACAAAATACACATAATATTACTGACTATAAAACATGATTAACTAAAATGAAAGCTTACCAAATAAATACATACCTGGTAACAGAAGAAATACCTTTTATACATTTAAACAAGGATATGTGAAGATGGGAGGTTTTCAAAACTCCGTAAGAATGTCAATGAATAGAGAACCATACCTCCACACATTTTCACAACATTATTGAATTCAAAAGTTGAAGGGAAATTTCAGTAAGCAATCATTTAAAGAAAAAGGAAGAGAAATATACCTATAATGGAACCAAAGATTAGCTAGACTCAGACTTTTCTTTTGCACCATGACATGTCCAAACATAGTAAAACAATGTCTACAGTTTTGAAAGTGAACTATGACCTCAAATTTTTTATACTCAGCTATTATATATATGAGATAGTTCAAAAAACTCTAGGATTAATGCTTCACCTGCATAAATCCATTAGACTTATACTAATCCTACAAGAAATTTGAGAGCTATAAAATGCAAAATTGTTAAATTTTCTTAGAGTCCCACAGAAAAAATGTCAGAATTTGAACATGCACCTACATCTTCTGAGACCCTGAGACCTTAGCTATCATGCTACACTGTGTTTAGCACCTTACAAAATATACAACCCATGTACTTCCTGGAAAAAAATTACCAAGAAATAAAGCAAAAATAAAAATTCAGTAATGGAAACATTAGAACTGGCAGTAAGAATTACGATTAATTCACATATATACTCTAGGTTGCAAAACTGAATTTATTTTTATGTGTTTATGTTTACATGCATGCATAGCTTTTCATAGAAAATATAGACAGATATAATTTAATTTTGACACAAAATAAATATGATTGAGAAGGCAGAAAACTTAAAATCTATACTCTTTAGTTTTCTTTACTTTCGATCCATCTTAAGGTTTCTGTAATCTCTGCATTTTCTGATAATAGATAACAGTTTTGATAATGTAGTAATATAATTCTGACTTTAGCAAAACTTCAAACTTTCTAGTTAGCAGTTGTGAGTGAAAAAAATCTGAAAAGTTAAGTTTCCTCCCTTCTCCATCTTTGCAAAGATGTAGTGTAGAGGCAAGATTTGAAGCACTCCAGCCATTTATAAGACTTAATTAGTATTAAAAAAAAGAAATCTAAGGCTGGAAACAAGATGGTAACTAACCTTTGTGCAAATAAGCAAAAGAGCCTACTCATGGCAGATACATTAGGAAAAGACACAAAGTCTGGTGGATAAATTAGGAAATGCCTCCCCTTTCTTATCTCCTGAGTTATTAGGGGCTCCTCCCTCTGGGAAGTTGCATCCCAAAGATGGGTGTTTGACTTGGCAAAAGGTCAGTGCCTTCACGAAAAGAAAAGCTCTCCTTTCTGTTGGCAGAAGTCGCTTCTTGTCAGGATACCTGCTCTGGCTTAAGGAATGTGAGCCAGACTTCAGCAGTCCCTCGCCCCGTAGATGAACACTTTTATAGGGACCCAACTGCACGACCTTTCACAAAAACCCTATGAAAATTGGCACAGGTGTGAATCCTAGCCCACCTTGGGGGCAAGTCCTCTGGTCAGAGTCATACTTTATCCTATATCTTGAAACCTTCTAAATCTATATGTTGTATTCACAAGTGTTCTCAATTGGTTAATTTTAAGAATTGTTGAGATATCTGGATTTCAATAGAGTGATTTTTCTGTGTAATGTGAACATTAATCTTGAAACATTGGATGTCAATTAATTGCCTAGAAAAAGCTCAGAAATCTTTTTTCAACCCCTATTAAGAGCCTCTATTCTCTTTTTAAGCATCAGAACCTCGAGGTGCTGTGTCTGTCTCTTCTCAGCTTAACTGAATGGAATAGATTAGTAATTTATTCAGATTAATCTTTTAAAACAAATTTAATAAGAGATTTCATTTTAATTTAAAAAAACAGAATCAAATATCACAGGATATATTAATTATAGTGTAACATTAAAGGTAGAGACAGGTGAGTAAAGTTTGCAAAATTACTTGTCCTAATAGGGCACTCTGATATTCCCACTAAGGAAATGGACAAAGGAAAATTTGACAAAAGAAGAGAAAAGTATATAAAAAGACTTGAGGAGGGGGGGCGGAAGATGGCGGCGTGAGTAGAGCAGCGGAAATCTCCTCCCAAAACAACATATATCTATGAAAATATAACAAAGACAACCCTTCCTAGAATAAAGACCAGAGGACACAGGACAATATCCAGACCACATCTGCACCTGAGAGAACCCAGCGCCTCGCGAAGGGGGTAAGATACAAGCCCCAGCCCCGCGGGAGCCGAGCGCCCCTCCCCCCAGCTCCCGGCGGGAGAAGAGCAGGCAGAGCGGGAGGGAGACGGAGCCCAGGACTGCCGAACACCCAGCCCCAGCCATCCGGGCCAGAGTGCAGGGCCCTCGATACTGGGAAAACAGGGCAGCAAGAACAGTGAGCAGGCACTGGAGGCTGGGCGACAGAGGACATAAGAAAAGCGCGCGACCATTTTTTTTTTTTTGCTTTTTTGCTGCTTTGTTTTGGCGAGCGCTTTTTGGAAGTCTTAAAGGGACAGGGACCCCAATATTAGGGAAACAGGGCAGAAAGACCGGTGAGCAGAGGCCTGAGGCTGGCACCGGAGAATAAAGAAAAACGAACGACCACCTTTTTTTTTTTTTAATTAAAAAAATTTTTTTTTTTTTTTAATTAAAAAAAAATTTTTTTTCTTGTTTTTTTTGGTGGTCATTGTTTTGTTTTGGCGGGTGCTTTTTGGAAGTCTTAAAGGGGCAGGGCGGGCCACTTAATCCAGAGGTAGGGAATCCGGGATCTCTGGGCACCCTAACCCCTGGGCTGCAGGGAGCAGGGAGGCCCCTTACGGAGATAAATAGCCTCCCAGCAGCTCCTGCTCCAACGCGACTCCACCATTTTGGAGTAGCTGCCCGAGCCAGGCCACGCCCACAGCAACAGCGGAGATTAACTCCATAGCAGCCGGGCAGGAAGCAGAAACCCTGTCTGCGCGCAGCTGCGCAGCACAAGCCACTAGAGGCCGCTGGTCTCCCAGGAGAGGAGGGCCACAAACCAACAAGAAAGGAAGTCCTTCCAGCCGTCACTCGTCCCAGTTCTGCAGACTATTCCTATCACCATGAAAAGGCAAAGCTACAGGCAGACAAAGATCACAGAGACAACACCAGAGAAGGAGACAGACCTAACCAGTCTTCCTGACAAAGAATTCAAAATAAGAATCATAAACATGCTGACAGAGATGCAGAGAAATACGCAAGAAAAATGGGATGAAGTCCGGAAAGAGATCACAGATGCCAGAAAGGAGATCGCAGAAATGAAACAAACTCTGGAAGGGTTTATAAGCAGAATGGATAGAATGCAAGAGGCCATTGATGGAATTGAAATCAGAGAACAGGAACGCATGGAAGCTGACATAGAGAGAGACAAAAGGATCTCCAGGAATGAAACAATATTAAGAGAACTGTGTGACCAATCTAAAAGGAGCAATATCCGTATTATAGGGGTCCCAGAAGAAGAAGAGAGAGGCAAAGAGATGGAAAGTATCTTAGAAGAAATAATTGCTGAAAACTTCCCCACACTGGGGGAGGAAGTAATCAAACAGACCACGGAAATACACAGAACCCCCAACAGAAAGGATCCAAGAAGGGCAACACCAAGACACATAATAATTAAAATGGCAAAGATCAAGGACAAGGAAAGAGTGTTAAAGGCAGCTAGAGAGAAAAAGGTCACCTATAAAGGGAAACCCATCAGGCTAACGTCAGATTTCTCAACAGAAACCCTACAGGCCAGAAGAGAATGGCATGATATATTTAATACAATGAAACAGAAGGGCCTTGAACCAAGGATACTGTATCCAGCACGACTATCATTCAAATATGACGGTGGGATTAAACAATTCCCAGACAAACAAAAGCTGAGGGAATTTGCTTTTCACAAACCACCTCTACAGAACATCTTACAGGGACTGCTCTAGATGGGAGCACTCCTAGAAAGAGCACAGCACAAAACACCCAACATATGAAGAATCGAGGAGGAGGAACAAGAAGGGAGAGAAGAAAAGAATCTCCAGACAGTGTATATAACAGCTCAATAAGCGAGCTAAGTTAGGCAGTAAGATGCTAAAGAGGCTAACCTTGAACCTTTGGTAACCACGAATTTAAAGCCTGCAATGGCAATAAGTACATATCTTTCAATAGTCACCCTAAATGTTAATGGGTTGAATGCACCAATCAAAAGACACAGAGTAACAGAATGGATAAAAAAGCAAGACCCATCTATATGCTGCTTACAAGAAACTCACCTCAAACCCAAAGACATGTACAGACTAAAAGTCAAGGGATGGAAAAACATATTTCAAGCAAACAACAGTGAGAAGAAAGCAGGGGTTGCAGTACTAATATCAGACAAAATAGACTTCAAAACAAAGAAAGTAACAAGAGATAAAGAAGGACACTACATAATGATAAAGGGCTCAGTCAAACAAGAGGATATAACCATTCTAAATATATATGCACCCAACACAGGAGCACCAGCATATGTGAAACAAATACTAACAGAACTAAAGGGGGATATAGACTGCAATGCATTCATTCTAGGAGACTTCAACACACCACTCACCCCAAAGGATAGATCCACTGGGCAGAAAATAAGTAAGGACACGGAAGCACTGAACAACACAGTAGAGCAGATGGACCTAATAGACATCTATAGAACTCTACATCCAAAAGCAGCGGGATATACATTCTTCTCAAGTGCACATGGAACATTCTCCAGAATAGACCACATACTAGGCCACAAAAAGAGCCTCAGAAAATTCCAAAAGATTGAAATCCTACCAACCAACTTTTCAGACCACAAAGGCATAAAACTAGAAATAAACTGTACAAAGAAAGCAAAGAGGCTCACGAACACATGGAGGCTTAACAACACGCTCCTAAATAATCAATGGATCAATGACCAAATCAAAATGGAGATCCAGCAATATATGGAAACAAATGACAACAACAACACTAAGCCCCAACTTCTGTGGGACACAGCAAAAGCAGTCTTAAGAGGAAAGTATATAGCAATCCAAGCATATTTAAAAAAGGAAGAGCAATCCCAAGTGAATGGTCTAATGTCACAATTATCGAAATTGGAAAAAGAAGAACAGATGAGGCCTAAGGTCAGCAGAAGGAGGGACATAATAAAGATCAGAGAAGAAATAAATAAAATTGAGAAGAATAAAACAATAGCAAAAATCAATGAAACCAAGAGCTGGTTCTTCGAGAAAATAAACAAAATAGATAAGCCTCTAGCCAGACTTATTAAGAAGAAAAGAGAGTCAACACAAATCAACAGTATCAGAAACGAGAAAGGAAAAATCACGACGGACCCCATGGAAATGCAAAGAATTATTGGAGAATACTATGAAAACCTATATGCTAACAAGCTGGGAAACCTAGGAGAAATGGACAACTTCCTAGAAAAATATAACCTTCCAAGATTGACCCAGGAAGAAACAGAAAATCTAAACAGACCAATTACCAGCAACGAAATTGAAGAGGTAATCCAAAAACTACCAAAGAACAAAACCCCCGGGCCAGATGGATTTACCTCGGAATTTTATCAGACATACAGGGAAGACATAATACCCATTCTCCTTAAAGTTTTCCAAAAAATAGAGGAGGAGGGGATACTCCCAAACTCATTCTATGAAGCTAACATCACCCTAATACCAAAACCAGGCAAAGACCCCACCAAAAAAGAAAACTACAGACCAATATCCCTGATGAACGTAGATGCAAAAATACTCAACAAAATATTAGCAAACCGAATTCAAAAATACATCAAAAGGATCATACACCATGACCAAGTGGGATTCATTCCAGGGATGCAAGGATGGTACAACATTCGAAAGTCCATCAACATCATCCACCACATCAACAAAAAGAAAGACAAAAACCACATGATCATCTCCATAGATGCTGAAAAAGCATTTGACAAAGTTCAACATCCATTCATGTTAAAAACTCTCAGCAAAATGGGAATAGAGGGCAAGTACCTCAACATAATAAAGGCCATCTATGATAAACCCACAGCCAACATTATATTGAACAGCGAGAAGCTGAAAGCATTTCCTCTGAGATCGGGAACTAGACAGGGATGCCCACTCTCCCCACTGTTATTTAACATAGTACTGGAGGTCCTAGCCACGGCAATCAGACAAAATAAAGAAATACAAGGAATCCAGATTGGTAAAGAAGAAGTTAAACTGTCACTATTTGCAGATGACATGATACTGTACATAAAAAACCCTAAAGACTCCACCCCAAAACTACTAGAACTGATATCGGAATACAGCAAAGTTGCAGGATACAAAATCAACACACAGAAATCTGTGGCTTTCCTATATACTAACAATGAACCAACAGAGAGAGAAATCAGGAAAACAACTCCATTCACAATTGCATCAAAAAAAATAAAATACCTAGGAATAAACCTAACCAAAGAAGTGAAAGACTTATACTCTGAAAACTACAAGTCACTCTTAAGAGAAATTAAAGGGGACACTAACAGATGGAAACTCATCCCATGCTCGTGGCTAGGAAGAATTAATATCGTTAAAATGGCCATCCTGCCCAAAGCAATATACAGATTTGATGCAATCCCTATGAAACTACCAGCAACATTCTTCAATGAACTGGAACAAATAATTCAAAAATTCATATGGAAACACCAAAGACCCCGAATAGCCAAAGCAATCCTGAGAAAGAAGAATAAAGTAGGGGGGATCTCACTCCCCAACTTCAAGCTCTACTATAAAGCCATAGTAATCAAGACAATTTGGTACTGGCACAAGAGCAGAGCCACAGACCAATGGAACAGACTAGAGAATCCAGACATTAACCCAGACATATATGGTCAATTAATATTTGATAAAGGAGCCATGGACATACAATGGCGAAATGACAGTCTCTTCAACAGGTGGTGCTGGCAAAACTGGACAGCTACATGTAGGAGAATGAAACTGGACCATTGTCTAACCCCATATACAAAAGTAAACTCAAAATGGATCAAAGACCTGAATGTAAGCCATGAAACCATTAAACTCCTGGAAGAAAACATAGGCGAAAACCTCTTAGACATAAACATGAGTGACCTCTTCTTGAACATATCTCCCCGGGCAAGGAAAACAACAGCAAAAATGAGTAAGTGGGACTATATTAAGCTGAAAAGCTTCTGTACAGCAAAAGACACCATCAATAGAACAAGAAGGATCCCTACAGTATGGGAGAATATATTTGAAAATGACACATCCGATAAAGGCTTGACGTCCAGAATATATAAGGAGCTCTCACGCCTCAACAAACAAAAAACAAATAACCCAATTAAAAAATGGGCAGAGGAACTGAACAGACAGTTCTCCAAAAAAGAAATACAGATGGCCAACAGACACATGAAAAGATGCTCCACATCGCTAATTATCAGAGAAATGCAAATTAAAACTACAATGAGGTATCACCTCACACCAGTAAGGATGGCTGCCATCCAAAAGACAAACAACAACAAATGTTGGCGAGGCTGTGGAGAAAGGGGAACCCTCCTACACTGCTGGTGGGAATGTAAGTTAGTTCAACCATTGTGGAAAGCAGTATGGAGGTACATCAAAATGCTCAAAACAGACTTACCATTTGACCCAGGAATTCCACTCCTAGGAATTTACCCTAAGAATGCAGCAATCAAGTTTGAGAAAGACAGATGCACCCCTATGTTTATTGCAGCACTATTTACAATAGCCAAGAATTGGAAGCAACCTAAATGTCCATCAATAGATGAATGGATAAAGAAGATGTGGTACATATACACAATGGAATACTACTCAGCTATAAGAAAAGGGCAAATCCAATCATTTGCAGCAACATGGATGGAGCTGGAGGGTATTATGCTCAGTGAAACAAGCCAAGCGGAGAAAGAGAAATACCAAATGATTTCACTTATCTGTGGAATATAAGAACAAAGGAACAAAACAGCAGCAGAATCACAGAACTCAAGAATGGACTAACAGGTACCAAAGGGAAAGGGACTGGGGAGGATGGGTGGGTAGGGAGGGATAAGGGGGGGAGAAGTAGGGGGGTATTAAGATTAGCATGCATGGGGGGGTAGGAGAAAAGGGAGGGCTGTACAACACAGAGAAGGCAAGTAGTGATTCTACAACATTTTGCTATGCTGATGGACAATGACTGTAAAGGGGTTTATAGGGGAGACCTGGTATAGGGGAGAGCCTAGTAAACATAATATTCGTCATGTAAGTGTAGATTAGTGATAGCAAAAAAAAAAAAAAAAAAAAAAAGGGCAGTTCCTGTGTGGTAACCTCCAACGAGTTCTACACAAGGGTATAAAGGGCATATAAAAGTGTAGGCAAAGGGTCTGTTTGTGTTTATACAGAGGATCAAAGCCTAATTGGGCTACCCCGAAAATGAACTAAGATATGATATGAAAAAGAACTTCCAACATCTGCACCCTCTGGAAGACTCATGCCAGAAGATGATCATCAAAAAACCCCAACAAAGATCCACGCACTGCCACAGCTGTAGATGCACTCATCCCACCAGTTCCTGGACCTGCCATGGGAATGAGGAAGGAGATATCTAAGCTGGCCTGTGCATACAGTAAAACAACAAAATTGGACTGGATCTATACTGTTGGAACTCAACCAAGAATTTGGAGAAGTGCAAATTGTAGCGCTCCAAAGTCTTACAACTACAAACTATTTATTGTTAAAAGAACATATGGCATGTGAACAGTCCCCAGGAATGGGTTGTTTTAATTTGTCTGATTTCTCTCAGACTGTTCAAGTTCATTTGGACAATATCCACCATATCATAGATAAGTTTTCACAAATGCCTAAGGTGCCTAACTGGTTTTCTTGGTTTCACTGCAGATGGCTGGTAATTACAGATATGCTTTGGTTATGTAACTATACTCCTATTATGTTAATGTGTGTGTGCAATTTAAGTAGTAGCTTAAAACCTATACATGCTGAAGTTACTCTACAAGAAGATATATCAAAGAAATAATCAATCTTCCCATGTTTTCTTCCGCCTGCTACTTCTATAGCTTTTCTTCTTCCTTCCTAATTACAACCCTTAAATAGAATTCGTGCCTCATATCAAATTTACCGAGTATCATAATTCTTCCAAGTGGTAAAGATACCTCAAGACAAATGCTGGGCATAGAAGCCACAGGGCATAAATATGCAAAGAAGTAAAAAGCTAACTTTTTCAAACAATAAGGCTTCTCTCTCACTTACCAACTTCACATTTCCCTGTATGGCCCCGGAAGATGACTGGTTAGCCAGAGACGGGTAAGATTCCTCAAGGGAGGAACAACCTAAGACAGGCACAGTCGCAGGGGGGCCATCAGGTGAGAAATTGGGGATCAACAGAGGTGAGGCTTAGAACCTCACCCCCCCGTTCTGAGAGAAATCTTCTGCATACGTGGATGTTTTATTGCCCTGGTCTAGCTTGGATTAACACATAATCTACAGGCACACACCTGATCATCTACATGTGCTCTCTTACAACACTAAACTATGTTTTCTACCTTTATCTTGTATCTACTTACCACTTCAGCATTTTATTAAAAATAATAATAATAAAGAGAGAAATGTGGTATCCACATATAAATCAAGTATAAAAACCAAATCAGTATTCATATTTGAACTGACTGTTTATAGTTCATAATGTATGAGCAAAACCGAAAGTTTCTGTGATGACTGCCCTTGTACTGTTCACTATGTAACTTATTCATTATGTAAGAATTTGTTCTACATGTAAAAACTTGTTTGTTATGCCTCAGAAGATTGGAGACTGACAAAAATTAGGCTTGGGGTGGAATAATGATTGTGCATTGAGCATTGACTCCCCTATACAGAATTTTATTGTCGTTAACAACCATTTGATCAATAAATATGAGAGATGCCCTCACAAAAAAAAAAAAAAAAAAAAAAGGACAGATTTCCAATGGTAAAATAAATTAGTAACCGGGATGTAATGTATAGCATAAGGAATATAGTCAAGATATTGTAACAGCCTGGTAGGGTGATAGCTGGAACCTAGAATTATGTATATAAATGTTCTACCACTGTGTTGTACACTTGAAACTCATGTAATGTAATACTGTGTGTCAACTACCCTTCAATAAAAAATAATTATTTTAAAAAAAAAAAAAAAAAAAAAAAAGACTTGAATTCAGTGGCATCCTCAGACATGTGTACTAATAGGAACCAACCTTTTTTGCTTAATGTATCAATGAAAACTTTTCTTTTACTATCTAGTGTTGATGATGATAAAGAATAAAAGAAACATTCTGATAAACATCTTGGGGGAGGAAAAAGTTGACTCAGCAGTTTTGAAAGACAGATTAGGCATTCCATTCTTCAGTCTGGTGATGCCATTTGATCCTTTCTTTCCACTTCATGCATAAGGATTTATAACAGGGAAAATTAGAAACAAGTTTAATATCCATTAGTGGACTGGTTAAAGTATGACATTCACTTAGTGAAATACTATATAACATATAAAATTTTTACTACATAAAACTTTAAAGAATATAAAAATTTTTAAAGAAATTGAGAATTATAAAATGCTCAATGTAATCAGGAGAGGCAGGAAGAAAAGACAAAACTAAACAAAATGACAATAGAAATTTTTTATGTGGATGTTTTGTATTATTTTCCTCCTACAAACAGTCCATAAGAATTTCTTTTGTCATTCTCCTTTCCAGCTGGACATAATAAAAACTCACAGTTTTTATTAATTTAATAAGTTAATATTCTCATCTTGTAGTTTTAATGTAAATTTCTGGGCCTATCAGAAAGAATGCACACCACACAGCACACAGACAAACACACACTAAATTTGACAGCTGTCACTTGCTGAGGTGGGGAAGACTCAGCAAGGAACTGCTTTAACGAGAGGAACCAAAGGAAACACACGCCAGAATGAGAAAGGCAGGCGCCAGCTCACCTAAAACCGAGATCTATCCGGAAAGGCCACGTGGCTCCAATGCACCTTGGAATAGTCTGAAGATGAGTGACAGCGAGCCATTTACCTGTCGGCTTCTGGGCCTGTCGTTCATTGCTCAGAGGTCAGCTCACACGTTACTACTTCCTCCATTTTTTCCAGACTGTTTTACCCAGTACGTACGGGTATTCTTGGGGGAATGGTGCTTCTTCTGCATCTGAAGTGTTAGGAGAAGCCAGAATTCCTGGCAGGCGTCGCGGAGGGATGGAGCCCTTTCCCAGCAGAGCACTGAGACGGTCAGAGCGAGGCCAAGTGGCCGATGGCTCAGCCTGCCTGCTGCGCACGCGCTCTGCTGCGCAGGCCCCGCAGCCCCAGGTGGCCTGGTGAAGAAATCCCACGAAGGTGGAGCAGGCCTAGCGCCACCAGCCGCAGAAACGTGTGTGTCTGAGTGAGCTGGCGCATGACTGCATCAGGAGGGGTGTATACAATGAGTCCAATTTATCACCTGCTAATCACCTTTCAACCCACTCTCAATAGTTTGAATGTTACACATTTTGAAATCCTAACCTCCTAGTATTAGGTACTAGGAGGAGGTGGGGCCTTTGGTAGATGAGTAGAACATAATGCTGGAGACCTCGTGAATTGGATTAGTGCCCTTAAATAAAGAGACCCAGAGAGGCCCTTGCCCCTCCTGTCAAGTGTGAGCACAACAGCAGGAAGACAGCTGTCCCTGAATCAGGACACAGGAGCTCACTGGACACTGCACCTGCCAGCTCCTTGATCTTGGACTTTCCAGCCTCCAGAACTGTAAGAAGTAAATATTTATTATTTATAAGCTGTCCAGTTAAAAAAAATAAAAGTACAATGAAACTTCTAACTGGTTAGCAATCTAATAGGTGAGAAATTGCATTTTAGTGTAGATTGAATTTGAAATGCTTTCATTAAAATTATGTTCAATTACCTTTTCATTGTTAAAGGGTCCACTAGTATTACTTATTTTCTTTGAATTATCAGTAAGAGTTGTTGGCCCATTTATCTATTGAGGTAATAGTTTCCTTCTGCAATTTTTTAAGGAACGCTTCATATGTAGGACGATTACTCTTTCTCAGTGATACATTGTAAATATTTTGCTTAAGTTTTATACATTTCCTTCAACTCCATGACATTTTTTGTTTTGCAGAATTTTTCTGTTTTCAGTTTTCTTGTCTTAAAGTTATCAACATTTATTTTAGACTTGTGGATATTGAGTCAGAGTTAGAATGGCTTTCTACAATCTAAGGTTACAGAATTTCCCCCTCTTTTTTGTTCGAACATTTAAATCTCTGATTCATTTAGAATTTATCCTCATGTCAATGGATGTATGAATAATCCAAACTTCTTTGTCCAAGTTATGATCCAGTTGTCCCAATACCATTTATGGAAACTCCATTTGCACCTCTCTGCTGATTTATCATATGCTACCCAGAAAGTTTTGGGCTCTTCTGGACTTTCCCATAGGTGTTTTATTTATTCAGCGCCTACTTTTTCACTAGACTATAAGTTGCTTCCAGGTGAGCTCTGTGTCTGGTCTGTTTTGCCTGGGGCCTCAGAGCTTAGAACAGCATCTAGTACATAGCAGGTGCTCAACATGTATCTGTTGCATTTGAGAATGTTTATGAAGTTCTAGGCTAATGTTGCCCTCTTTCCCAGAAGTAGGTTTAAAGATGAGTTAATTTAATTTAATTTAATAACAGATATTTCACAGATCATGAAATGAAGAAATAGGTGGTAGAAAATATATAATATTATGTGCCTCGTTAGAGGTACGTACCAGCTTCTCTTAAGCAAAATGTTAATTCTTTTTAACCAAAACTTGATTCAATCTATGTATTAGCAGGAGTCAAAGACTACTGAAATTTTAACAACTAGATGAAACACTTTTATGAAGCGCAAATAAGATAAAGGCAATTTTACATACAATAGACACTGGGACTTGGCAGGTACAATGTTCATTTCATTCTTTCATCCATTCCTAAATGACCCTGGAGGTCCAAAATATCTAATAAGTTGAAATTTTTCTGGGAAGCATGATTTTGAAATGGAAGCAAATAACCTCGATAAATCTGAGCCTAGTTTATCAGGTTCCCACATCTGCTTTTCAGTGCAACATTACTGCTCTATGTTGATGTTTAATTTCATTTGATCCCCACAACAATCATACCAAGTAGGACGTTCTCTCCTTTTTACAGAGTAGGCGACTCAGATAATTATATACTACAAATGGTGATGAATTTGGGGATTTTCAAGAGTCTCAGGATATATTCTCTACAAATGTCAATAATTTACTGTATTTTAAAAGTACATTCTAGAATTATTGATACATTCAAATAATTTTATTTCATTCTTCATTGGCAAAGCAGCAGCATGAAAAGCAATATAGTGTGAAACTTCAACAGGATGCAAATACATCTCAAAAATCAGATACCTTGAGAAAGTAAATAGCTAACTGAATGTTAAATAGTAACAGTGTATTTAGTAACAGTTTTAATGCATAAAAACTAAAAGCCCAAGATATCCCTCCTCTATTTAACAACTGATGTTACATTTCCCCTTATTATTAATTCCTTGTTTTTAGGAAAACTATTATATGTACATATATACATATGTATGTGTGGCATTGTTTTTTCTTTTTTTAAGGCATTAATTTAAAATTATTCATTCTATACAAAGCAAATATTTAATAAAAGATTCTGTCATAGACACCTTACTATACTGTTCAAAAGAAAAGAACTGGACTGGAATGTAAAAGGTCTAGACTTAACCCAACTGTTAATGTGAATTCACTGTATTGTTACACCAATGAATCTGTGCAGTCACACAGCTTCTCTGATACACCAAAAAAATAAGGGGAATTTGCAATAACATCTCTAATACCCATTTAGGCTTTAAATAATCTAAAATCCTCTAATTCTATCGTCTGTATCTCAGCATACTTATGACTAGCCAGATACCAATTTTAACAGATGTATTTACCAGAATAAACAGTAGAGATTAAAAGATCATCTTAATTTGTACAGCTATGACACTTTGCAAATCAAAAGACTTTACAAATCAAAAAATATCTATTGAATGAAACAAAGAGTTCTGTAAGAAAACCTTCTGATTGATGAGAATATCCCAGGTCTATGGCATATTGTAACTATATACTTAATAGCTTTTCAACTGAACAACTTAAAATCATTTGATTCTCTAAATAGAGTAAATCAATAAATCTTAACTTTTCCATGGAAATTGTCTATATTTTGTACCAGGTGTTAAGTAGCCATATCCCAGTAGTCTGAACAATACATTAAACAGTATAAATCTGGTCAGTGCCTCATTAAGAGTGAAAAAAGTTAACTCCATTTGACATGATGATGTTGTAAAGAGTTCTTGGAATCCGAGAGTTTAATTCCACTGGCATGTGCAGTCTGTAGGTTCCTGGAGAGTGTGCATGATTTCAGTGCCATTTCCTGAGCAATACAGAGGCACGGTCAAGTTTCGCACACCATTCTTGCGACAACACTTGCAGAATCTCAGATGGCTCTCAATATTGATGTTGTATATTGTAGCTGATGGGCATTTTCCATCACAAGATGCAACATTGATCTGTAAGGAGAGACAATGAGAAAAAGAAAGTCTTAACATGTTTTTAAACGGGTTATTTGATTCTAATCAGAAGTCATACGAAGGCAAGGCTTTCTTCCTCAGCACTTCACTCTCAAGCTTCTGATGTTAGATGATTTCAAAAAATACTAGGTCAAAACTTAGTAACTTAGATCAGTGAGATATGTTCCACGGCAATGCCTAAGACAGCAATGCCAACATCACTCAAAGTATGAAATGTGCACACATAACTAGACAGGTACATGAACTATATTAATCACAATCTCTTGAGTCTATTGTAACCTATATTATATCATAGCTCAAGTAGATTGTAGAATTGGATAGGTCATATTAAAGGGGATAAAGTTAGAACTAGGATTATTTTTGGTGAGTAAAATTGCATAGTTAAGAAAATATGTAGTTAAATATATTGACGTTTAATTTCCATCTCTCTAGATTGCAATTATCATTCAGAACTGTTGATTATTTCTGCTAAAAATAATTCACATTTCACAAACAGAATATTTTAATATTAGGATATAGGAATAATCTCAAAGTTAAGTATTGTAAGTGTTGTCACTTATTAGTGCTGTGACACATACACTTTTGGAAAAACACATGCCCTTTATGTAACAAATGATATTTTTCCACTTACAGAGCTTTGACTGACACAGTCTTGTCTCCTTATGATTGATTTAATGATGACTTTTTGGCATATTCTTTCTTCTCTTCTGCCTGACAAAATATAGAATGTATTTATTGAGCAAAGAGCCCATGTCAAATTGTTTCTTAATTCAATTAAGCATATGAATATATTTAACATTGAAAGTTGTTATGTTTATATATATTATATTCCTGTATTAAAGCATGCTTAAAATTTTGCTCTTACATAATTTATTTTTAATACTGATTTCTACCTTCTAAATACATTTTCTCTTATATTTCCTAGCTTTACACTTATCTCTTTATCTTATTGTTTTAGAATAATTTTCTTCATAAACCAAAATTATTCCACATATGCTATTATGCTCCCATCAATATGTGTGTGGTAAATATATAGATAGATAAAATATGTATTTATAATTCTAAAAATATAAAATAATTTTTAGATGTAACTATGGTATGTAGAAAGTAAATATACATAATAAAGCATCCATACATATAATTAAGTTAAAAACTATTAGATTTAAAACTGAATTTTCTTAGTGTATATTAATATAAAATCATGCACAAATGTAACTGAATTATCAACCATGCTTAAATGTGTGGATGCGTCATACTATACTTGATTTTATGGCTCTGAAATGATTCCTTACCTTGTCAAATGAAAACACTTTGTATTAATTAATGATGTATTAATATGCCTCTGTGTGTGTGACAGATTTTTCCTGGACAATAAACCTAAGAATATTTCTTTAACACTGTATGATAGGGGATACAACCCCTGAATGAGCATACAAAAGACCAAGGTTCTTACTTCACTGTGACACTAACTTGCTTTGTCACTTTTAGGAAAGCCACTGAATCATTCTTCCGAGTTTCCTTATTTGCAAGACTGTACTTCAATCTCCAGTTTTCAAATAGAGTTAGCCACAAAATCTTTATTTCAATGCATGCTTATATGAAATCCCAATATGTAAAGTATATAAAATTTAAGCCACTCTGATTGAAGGAGAGATGGGTGACAAAGGTTGCCTGAAATTAAACTGTTTTTCTCAAGGTCGCTCTTGACCTTCAATTTGCTAAATTCAGAGGTCACATCTAGTTCTCATCCTACTTGACTTTTGAGCAGCACTTGACCTAGTCCATCACCCTCTGCTCCTTGATACACTTCCTGCACTTGGCTCTGGTTTCGCTTCCCTTCCATTCGTGGCTCCTCCAAAGTGTCCTAGTCCTCTATTTCCTCCTTTCCCAGACCTCCCAACCACAGCTGAGGCTCCGTGTTGGTGGCGGGCTGTTTTGTCCGGGTGGTGTTTTCATTTTTTTATGGTTGCTTCGTTAGCCTTTCTATTCTCATAGAAGCTTCTTAAGAAGAAAGAATAGTCAAGAAAGAAATCATTCTTACCATAATCTGTAAGGCACCTTGCCCTTTTCTTTCTATCACCTTCATCCCTGTGCTATTTCTCAGCTTCCAACACTTCACTCTTCCTGGCTGGCTTCCCAAGGACATTCACTCTCTGCTCAAATGACACTTCATCACAGGAGCGTTTCCTCAGCACTCAATTAAACTAGCAACCCGGTTGCTTCCACTCGCCATCCCTTTTATCCTGCACTACTTTTCTTTATGGCACTCATCACACGCTGACATAGAGTAAATATTTATGTGCTCATTGCTCCCTGCCTTCCTTGATGATAAGCACTATGCATGCAGATGTTGTCTCATTCACTACCATAGTACCAGTGCCTAAAAAAGAGTGTCTGGTGCCTGCTTAAGCATTCAGTAAAAATCAGTTTAAGAAAGTCAATTCATTTAATGCATGAAATTGGGACAACATAATTTTATGTTGAGTTGGTTGGATTTATTTGTACCAAGAGGCATTTCCTATTCAGCCCTCAGAGACTTCACTGTAACACCTTTTGTTTAGCACAGTCACTTGGGTCGAGCCTGGCCACCCAAACGCAAAGACGGCAGGCCATGGTTCTCTGAAAGCAGAGCAGAAACTACTTCACAAGTCCTTTCCCATCTGACAGGAGAAACGGAGGTGGCTCATTACTGTTCTTTAGCTTCAAAGAGCTTACCAGAATTGAAAGATCCTGGCCCATGCACTGGGTGGCCCTGCATCCATCCCTGACTAGTGCCATCCACTTTTCTGAACCTTCATTTCCTCATCTGCAGGGGAAACCATCCCCGCCTCCCAATCTGCCTCCCATTGTGTTGTGACAATTGGTTGTAACACACTGTGCACTTGTCTTCAGAATGCAGCGGGCAACAAATGGTAGTAATAGAGTCAGTCACTCAGATCTTGCCTTTCCTGCTCTCAGATAACATAAAGGTACTCACTTCTCGAATCATTAACATGAGCTGCAGAACCCGAGGTCTTAACATTGCAATATAATTTTTTTCCTTTATCTCATAACCCCAGAAGAGTCTGGACTCGGAGGAATCACAAGGAACAAGAAGTGAAATCATGAGAATATAAATCTCTTCAGATTCTGTATCCTAAACCCCATTCCGTGGGTTCCTGATACCATGACTACTGGATACATATTAGTTTATATTTGATTTAGAGCATACTGAGTTAAAAACTGCTTATGTTGAGCAGAAAATGTTTGATTAGTATGTGTCTAAGAGCCCCAGTAATTAAACGTGAATAAGTGGCATTAGACTATCCATAAAAATTCTAGCAATATAACTGTTATGGGTTGATAATGTCTTCCAAATATTCCTATGTATCTCAGAATGTGACATTATTTGGAGAAAGGGTCTTTAGAGATGTAATCAAGTGACAAGGAGTTCATAGGGTGGACCCCAATCCGATAGGACTGGTATCCTTATAAAAAGGAAGAACCTGGATAGAAACACACATGCCCGGGAAAACACAGTGAACGTGAAGACGGACATACCCAAGCCAAGCAGAGAGGAGCAGATCCCTGCCTCACAGCCCACAGAAGGAACCCATCCTGCCAACGTCTCTTTTTTGAACTTCCAACCGCCCAAACCATGGGACAATAACCTTCTAAGTCACCCAGGTTGCGGTTTGTTGTGACAGCAGGCACAGTAAACTAACACAGTAACAGATCAGATGCCAGTCCGGGCATGTCGCTCTTTCAGCGTGCTGCAGGTGGGGGGCTGTGGCCAGCTTTGGCTCGGCACACACTTGTGAATGAAAACTCCTTCTAGCCTTGCCAGTGGTCAAAGACACCACTCAGCCTCTGCCCTCTCTTAAACCTTATTCTGGCGATGTTTAGGGTGTGACAAGTGGTTCAGAAGCAGGCTGAAATCCGGTCTGGAGTGGAATCCCAGAGCTCAGAAGAGGTCTGACTTGAATGAGTCACTTAACCTCTCTAAGTTGTTAACATGGAGCTGCAGAACCCGAGGTCTTAACATTGCAATATAATTTTTTATATTGCATATACTGAGTACCTGAATACAACTAAATGTTAAAATGACATCTTTTTCTTTAATATTTCATTATTTAGAAAAATTTCCCACCTCTGAACGGCACTTGCCTAAGGCTAAATTAACAGAATTAAAATAAATGCAGAATCTATTTTAAGGGAATTCTTTGAGGAGTAAATAGTGCACAGAAAACTTAAAAGAATTCCTGGTTTAAAAGCTGTTACTATATTCAATATTAAATTTAATAATTATGCCATTTGTTTTTAATACATTTTAATATTCTGTTCACTATGACTCCACAGCTCTGAACAGAAAAGACTATATTACATGTTTATGAGATTTAACCCTTCATGAAAGAAGTTCAGAAACCTCACTCAAGAGGCATGATAATTTCATCTAAGAACCCAACCCTACACAGTGGCATTATTAACCTCAACTGGATTGTTCTTTTTCCTGAGAATTTCTCTGAGCAATTTAAAAATTACCGTCTATGCCAAGTTTCCTAAAACTCCCATTTTTACTTGACATAAATCCACAAACATTTTAAAAGGAAAAAGAAAATGTTTGCAGCAATACCCCTCTATTCTATTTCAGTCCTTAAAATCATTAAAAATCACCATGAAATAAACTTTATAACTCAAACTACTATAAAATATTGCATGTATATTACTTCAGTT
Organism: Manis pentadactyla; assembly: GCF_030020395.1. Lineage (NCBI taxonomy): Eukaryota > Metazoa > Chordata > Mammalia > Pholidota > Manidae > Manis > Manis pentadactyla. The sequence continues at coordinate 112,980,191 of NC_080028.1, read as the reverse complement.
ATAAAAACAATTATGGAAAGTTTTATATAGAGGATTTAAATGTATTCATTAGTTGGCATTTCTCAGATGTATTATACAGAACCACAGACTTGCTCAAATAGGTTTGGAAACTACTGCCCTCTGCATGTCCTCACTGGGCTCACAGTGTCCTCATCACAACCTACTGCACCTGGTGAAGTCCACCATGCTCCAGGCAAGTCTGACATAGGGAGCTTTTAGACTTAGAACCTATTGAAATCCTATGCAATACATTCTGGGAAATGCAACAATAAAGAAATACCTAATGCTTAAATTAAAATTCATCTAAATTAAAACCACTTTATTCACACTCCGGAAGATAAAGACTAAATTAGAAAATAATCTACCACATACACAAACACATTTAAAGAATATACATTATAAAATTCATTTTCCCACCTTGCATTATAGAAACTGAATTTTATGAGAAAAGTCATAATTATCATGAGCAGTTTAAACTAATCTATCAAATAAATGGATGTAATATTTCCTCACTTACAGATCTTGCAACAGCCTTCATTATAAAGCTTTACAATCCCTTCATTCTAGGAAAAGAGAAGGAATAAAGTCAAAACTCACAGTGTTCATTCATTTTCTCTTAGACTGGAAATATTTTTATTAAATATCAAAGATCCTTTATAGGAAAATTATTGGAATTTAATTATGTATCCTAATAAGAATTTCTTTGTTTTTGAAATTAGACACAGATGTTTTGTTTAAAATTTTGTTCTTTCTTCATTAGTAATGTGAAAAATAGTGCAAAAAATTTTACTTAAAAAATTTTAAATATCACAAAAAATTCCTTACCAAAGCAAAGTACTAATAGGCACTCTAAATAAAAACCATTAATTTTTTTTCAACTGCTTGAAATAAGCCAAACTGTATGAGACTAAACTGATTACCTGAATACAACTAAATGTTAAAATGACATCTTTTTCTTTAATATTTCATTATTTAGAAAAATTTTCCACCTCTGAACGGCACTTGCCTAAGGCTAAATTAACAAAATTTTATTGATTATCTTTTGGAATTCTCACAGTAAGTTGCTAATTGCTTTTAGTAACTTGCTAATTGCCATTCACATAAAAGATAATTTATTTTACAAAAATGAATCCAGAAATAAGTGATGCCTAAGATTCTATCTAGACCTGAAATGCCATTACTTTAGTACATATTTTATCCAGTGAGACAGCTAGCGAGCTGACCATCAGCACTAAAAAGGCACATCTTGAAAAAAATAGTCAATGAGACTATGCTATTTCTCCACACAAAAAAAATTGCCTCACAAAACAGAACAAAGTTCACTTTTCCTTAGAGACTATTATCTCCTACATAATTAAAAGTATGAATAATCTTGTTAAAAAATTGTATCAGGTTCACAAATCTACCGGACTCTGCTCTGAAAGAATAAGGAATTGAGAGAGCAAGACTGAAGGATCCGCGGTGCTGCGATATGTACAGAGTTTCATGGTGGTCTGTGCTCAGCGAAGCTAAGACCAATTTAACATAGGCCAGCATGCATTGGAAAATGAATGACATCTAAATCTGTCTGCATGTTTAAGAAAGAGAAAATTGGCCAACCTCTGATTGATTGGTTTATTCATCCATATTGAAAGAGAGGCAGATCAAATGATTTTTCAATCATCTTTTGATCTGCATATTAAAATCCCAAAAAAGCAGAATGCCCTGAGAGAGCATTGTCAGGGGAGGTCAAAACTATTTGGAACACCATATATAACTCAAAGTGGCAAACTGAGGAAACATAATAGAGCCTTAATGTATACATAAAAAGAAAACATTCACCAGAATAAATAAGCCACAAAAGCAAAATGTGTGTATGAAAACACATTAGTTATTGTCTCATTATATGATACAACAAATTCCCTTAGATACAACAAAGTACAAACCATTTTGCATTCAGTCTCATTGAAAGGGGGACAGACCATACTGTAGTTCAGAATCATTGTCCCCTCATCAGTCTTAACACATTCATATGTGGTACAGTTATAGTGCCAGGTACTCCCCTCCTAAAAATAAAACAGAAAGTTACTGATTTCCTTATTAAAAATCTGCTGTGTTTCTTAGGTAGAACATTTCCTGTCCTACTGAATCAAAAGTCATATCAGGATGCAGAGAGCTTCCTGTGACATAAATACCCATCTGGAAATATCCCCAAGTTTATCTAAAATCATTAAAAATACATATATGCTGTGTGTATGCATGTGTGTATATGCATGTTTGGTTTCATACTAGCATGAGGTGTAAGTGTGAAATAAAGCAATAGGGAGGAAAGAAGTGAATAGGTGTCTGTTTCCACTATGAAATTAATTATCCAATTTGGCCAAATGTCAAAGGTCTTGCTCTAATATTCCCTCACTAATTAAAAAACAACAAATCCTATTACTTAGTACACCTCCTTTCTTGAGGTTTGTTTATTCTTCCTTTCACTCCCTTAACACCAAAAAATTTTAAGAATCTTTGGATGACAGTGATTATTGACTATGATTCTAGTCTTGCATACCTTATGGTTATTTTAAAAGCTATTCTCATTCTTTTAACAAACTTTTAAAGATAATAACTTCATTTCTTATTTCAGAATTCCTATTTAGAGAAAAAGTAAGTTGAAGAATAATTATTATATAATTATTAGGCTGTAATTGATCTATATTTTTATTTTATAACCTGCATTTTAACATGCTAATCCAACTCTGGCTTGAGGATTCCTTGTTGACCAGTAAAGAATTCTGAGGAATTTCCTTTTTGTCTAGATTCTATTTTAACTTATGAATTTATCTTCATGTCTTCTATGAACCTCAATTGGAAAAGATTTACAAGCCAAGGCCTAAAAGAAGATAAAATATTCAAATTCAAATAGCAATTATAATAATCAATTCAAATAGTATTATCTGAATTACCCAAAATGAAGAATTAGTTGTTCTACAGGAGTTAGAATTCTAGTAACTGAAGTTTATCTTTGAAAGAGCCAAGAGTTAACAATCTTGGCATATATGTACCTATAGTGCATTACTTGTTATGTTCTCAAAAAATACTCAGAACATAATTAAATCTTTTATTTAAACTTCAAGGCTATCACTATGAAGTACTAATTAAGTACACCAATGGTTCCTGGGTTATTGACCTTTATACAGTTTATGGTGCTCTTTTACTAAAGTTCCCAAATTACTATATTTTAAAAAATAGTCTCTGATTCCTTTTCTCTCACTGATACCTATGTCTACATCCTTCTATAAGCTTCTGTTTTCAAAATGCCTTATTTAAATAAATGTATCATAAAACAGAAATATTGCTAGAATAAAACAGATAAACAGTAACAACACTATTTAGATCAATAATAATATTTTGCATATCATGTGAAACAATAGGCTGTGGCACAGGAAGATGATTGTTCACCTTTCTTATTTAATAAAATGCAGAAAATGAAATCTGATTTTCTTCTGGGTAGGTGAAGAATCCCATGTAATTAAGAACATCAGAAATAAGACCTCTGGATAATGAAAGTATTAGTGGAAAAAACTTAAGGCTGGCAATACATTGGTACTGCTTCCAGGTAATGTAAATTATGAACTTGATTTGTGACCCTCCTAAATCTGATGACATCACTGACAACAGCACTTAAATTACACGGTTCCTTTCTTCTAGGGAAGGAGTAGGTCAGTCTGCACACCCCTGAGGAATTATTATGAGTTAATGGAAGAATTCTGAGTGATTGTTTTGGTTTTGGTGGGAAGCTGTGGTGTAGCTTTAACAACTCTTGGGATCTTCTTTTTGTTGTTGTTATTGGCAAATATTCTAAATTTTTTCTCTTATTTGCTCTCTGAAATCTTCAATACCTGAAATAATAAAGTGCTAACACCTTGAAATTCAGATTTCTATTAAAATCCCTCATTTCAAATGAGTGGATAAAATAATATTGTTTTTTCCTTTGTTCTAATGATTGGAAATCAGCATGTCTCACATCTGGAAAAAAAATGAGGATCTATGATAAAAAATTTTGAGAACCAAGTTAAACATCTTTACAAAAGGAATAATCAGATACTTTAAAATGTAGCAAATGTAACTATGTGTCATGTGTTGTGAATGTGCTGTATATGGGTGTATTTACTGCATATAGAACCTGTGTGTGTGTGTGTGTGTGTGTGTGTGTGTGTGTGACATTTTTCAAACTTACCTGACTTAACAAATGTCTTCAGAAAACAGCAGAGAGCTCCCCTCCAAAGAACTTATTTTAGGAACTAAGGAATTCGTACCTCATGTATAACTGATGTTCCATTTTCCATTTGAAATTTGCAGGATATGTTTTTGCAGGTACCACAACAGTCAAAATCACTTGAAGATGGAATATATACCTGGTGCTGGGTATCATGATAATATATTAAATTAGCCACACACCATTACCAATGTTTTTTATGAAATTTGTGGAAGTGCTTCTGATATAACTCTGTGTTCTCTCAGAACACCTGTAAGCATTTCTAAGGTTGAATTTGAGGTACTTCAAATAATAATTGACTTTATATAGCTGTATTAGAAGTGAAGCAAATGCTAACCCTTACATCTAGCAGCAGAGATTCTTCAAGCAGGTATAACCACCTAGGGTTAAGCAAACTGTACAGATAATAAGACTCCTGAATCCTGAAGCTCAAGTTCATACATAGGAAAAGGAAAATCTACATTACATAGATGATATATTACACAATAATAGATTATTTAAGAACTATTCAAGTATATATTTTTAACTTTGGAGTATTTGCTAGGTCAAATTCTATAACTGCCATTTTAAGATTAATTAACTCGCCGGAATGATTTATAAAAAATACTTACAACATCACATTCTTTTGAACAATTCACCACTGCAAAATTCAGAGTGTGAAAACCTGTATAGTTATCTTTGTCTTCCAGACACTCTACTGTGTTACAAAAGTTCCCTTCCAAATCCTTTATCATAGATTGGCCAGGATTCAATACTGATACTTCTTGAAATACACACACATCATCTTTTTCTAAGAAAAGAAAAATAGTTAACAATAAGTAGTATATTGAATTTTTTATAGGTCAATTAATGGAACTTTTATTTAAGTATATGTTTGCATTGTGATGTGCAATTTTTCAAAACCAATGAAATTCTTTATATATTGCTAGTAACTCGAGAGTTTATTGAATAATGAATGTAACACATTTATTCCTTAACTCACTATGAGACTCAAACGCAGTGTAAAATCAACTGCTATTTACTCTTTGAACTTCCTCCAAAAGCTATACTTTATAGCAGATTCCAGAATTTTAGACTTAAATGATCAAACTACTTGTTATTCCCTCTTCTGGAAAAATAACATGACAATATTGGGGAGTGGATACAGATGGAGGCAAAAGCTAAATCAATATTAGTAGGTGTCTCCCTCATTTGTGGAGTATAATAGTGAGGCAAAACTGAAGGAACAAAATGGCAGCAGACTCGGAGACTCCAAGAAGGGACTAGTGGTTACCAAAGGGGTGGAGGGTGGGTGGGGAGGGAGGGAGAAGGGAACTGAGGGGTATTATGTTTAGTACACATGGTTTGGGGGATCACAGAGAGAACAGTGTATCACAGAGAAGGGACATAGTGGATCTCTGGCAACTTGCTGCACTGATGGACAGTGACTGCAATGGGGTATGGGGGGACTTGATAATATGGGTAAATGTTGTAACCACATGGTTTTTTCATGTGAAACCTTCATAAGAGTGTATATCAATCATACCTTAATAAAAAATTTAAAAATATATATTAGTAGGTATCTTCTTGATGTGATTATGAAACATTTCATGGCTTTTAGCTTATTTTGAGAGAAAAATTTAAGTTTAATTGTGTTGTAAAATAAATAATCATGTAAATCCTACTGCATGATGAAGGTAGTTGATACAATGTGTTGCCATATCTCTAAAGGTGGCATATTAGGGTAGGCTAAAATAGTGATGAGGAATTCAGCTCAGAAGATCTTTATAAAGGCCTTGCCAACACTGAATTCAAACTCGTTGCATATAAAAATGCAAAAAAGTTTCAAGCTTTTGAATAAAAGTTCTATTTTCTATTTACCAACTAATGCTTAATACAAAGATTTGTTATTTCATAGAAAAGTACCTCTATGCTTTACACAGCTAACATCAATAATAATAAACAGCAAAATATCTCAGTTAGATATCTATGTTTTTAAAAATTAAACATATATATTAAAAAGAACCCTAACATCAACTTTAAATCAAAAGAAGCCTCTGGAAAAAAATATTCACTTTTCTGTCCATTTATCAAATTTCTCAGAACATTTAGAGATGCTACAAATGAGGAAATTGAAATATAATAGTACATTTTTATACTCAAAAACATAAATAACTTAAAACATGTAATATATCTAGAAGGAATGAATTTTAGATTTATTAATAGTGACCAACAGATACTAATAATATTAATCATCATTAAAGTTATAAAAAAATATAGTTACCACAGAGATACCATACACATCCACAGTCACTCTGAAACTTAGGGTCTATTGTAGTAAATTCTCCCTAATAGAAATACATGATTATTATTTGACTTTTAAGTCTTATTACATGACAACGCTAACAGAAAAACACACAAAATAACATTGTTAGTTACCATATAGCCAGACACATACCAGGTGCTTAATAAATATTTGATAGAGAACACACTTTGAATAACACAGTGGTCATTTAATTAGCAGTCCATGGAAAAAAGTCACAATAAACATTGTGAGGGATCACTTATTCTCTATAAACTTAAATTTCCTTATCTCCTAAGTAAGTGAAGGTGGATAAGATGATCATTATGGTCTGTCCTAACTTTAAAATACTGTTTGATTCTGAGCTTCTAAAGAGCAATTGGAAATACAGGAACACTTGCTAATCCTGGAAACTTCGCTTGGTGGAAATGTTCTTGATCTGTTTTTGTGGAGGTGAGCCAGGTTCTGATGTCCGCACCCTTGCATATAGGGTGCTACAGCATATAAAGCATGAGCAGAAGAGCAGAGTGTAGTGATTAAAAGCACAGACGGAGGAACAAGACTGCTCTGGTGTGGCTCCTGGCTGACACCCACATAGTGCTGCATAACATTTGGCTGCCAGTACACTGCTGCGATAACCAGCGCTTAAACCTTGACCTGTCAGAAATGGTAGAGTTCCTCTCTCAAGGGTAGGACCAGACTTAAAGTTTCCAAAACTGCATTTCAAATGCCAACTTTTCCTGAGTGCATTTAATTTTCATATGGTATCAGTAATAAAACTAATTTGATTCTTGACACATACAAAAAAAGATTCAAGTAAATTCATAGTAATATATAAAAGACACTCTTCCCTACAAACTAAAAATATCTTAATTTTTATAGTGCTTTACAAGTAGTACAGTAGTTCCATAAACAGTAACTCATCTGACATTCTATGCTTTTTAATCATACACTGGGATTGGCAATAAAACGTTAGAAATGTGGAGTTCAAAAATAATAATAATCAAATTCTCCCACTTCATAAGTTACTCTGAACGATTGGAAAAGGAAGTGTTAGGATTGCACTAATGCTTGTAAGTCACTTGCACATCTTTTTTAATAATTAAAGCCACAATGCCCTCTGTGTCTTCTCAAGCTTAGGGTTAAGTCTTCTATTCTTCCCTTCTATACTTACTTCTTTTGAGATCTTATCCTCATATTTAGTTACACTTTTATTTGCATAAGTACTCAATTTCACGTAGAGGAAATACCTCCTTGATTGTCCTACCAATACTTAATATTGCATTAAATATGGTGGTATTTTCTTTTTACTCCCAAGCAAGCATCCCTCTCCTTTAAAATCAGCAGCAAAGTCACCTTAGGCTGTTTCCACTTTTGGCTGCTATGAGTAGTGTTACTGTGAACATCCACGTATAAGCTTTTGTATGGATGTGTGTTTTCATTTCTCATGGGTATATGCATATATATATATACATAGCAGTGGAATGCTACATCCTATGGTGACTACATACTTAAACTCTTGAGTAGCTACTAGGCTGTTCTGCAGAGCAGCTGGACCATTTAGCTTTCCCACCAGCAGAGTAGGAGGAGGAGTCCAGTCTCTCACACCCTTGCCAACATGTATTATTATCTGTCTTTTTAGTGGGTGTGAACTGTTATCTCACTAGAGTTCTGATTTTCATTTCACTTACACTTAATGATAGTAGGGATTTTTTCACGTGCCATTGACCCTTGTATAACTTGCCAATGCAATATTATTGAACAGTAAAAAGGAAAGGAAGTACTGATACATCCTACAACACAGAGGAACCTTGAAAACCTTATGCTGAGTGAAAGGAATTGCAAAAGGCCATATATTATATAATTCCACTTATATGAAATATTCAGGATAGGCCATTCTATAAAGAGAGAAAGTAGATTGGTGACTTTCTAGGGCTGGGCATTTTGGAGGGAAATAAGGAGTGACTGCTAATAGGTGTAGAGTTTCTTTTGTGTGATAAAATTGTGCTACACCTGGTTATGCTGATGGTTATACAATCCTGTGGACATAATAAAAAACATTGAATTATACACTTCAAATGGCTGAATTGTATGGTGTATGAATTATATGTCAATAAGACTTATTAAAAAAAGAAATACTGCAAAGGCCTAACATAGACCTTAGGTTGAAATATATTTGTTGTCTATATGCTAATAAACTAAAAAATGTATCACCTTAGGCACTGAAACAACAATTTATCAATCTTTCAGAGTATCAGGAATAATGGATCAGTTCACTGCTTGTGTGGAACCATAAATGTGAAAACTACCTTACCACACATGGAGAGTTACATATACTCGGCAGGATGTACGAGGATATTGACGCTACCCCTTACATTCTGTGTGCCTCGCATAGTGCTAGTATATAATATAATAGGCACTCAGTAGGTGTTTGGAGCATTAAGTTAATGTTAAGTTTTGACTAATAATTAATAATCAGACACTGAAAGTTGTTGGTAAAGGAGAGAACATAGGGAAAGGGTATGTGGAGAATGGTAGAAACTCGTAAAAAAAAAAAAAATAGAAAGAAAGACAACAGGAGAGGGAGGGACAGACAGGAGGGTGTTGGTTGGTGGTCAAGGCCAAAGCCAAGATACAGGTATTAAAGGCACCAAAAGAAAAAAAAGGTGACACCAAACCAAGCTTGAAAAAGGAACATAGAAGCTTCTACCCAAAGAAACCTGAAAGGACGCAGAACACAGGAGGCAGGCAATCCCGTGGGAGGAAGGGCTAGGCTTGTATTGCTACGGTGGAAGTCATTCAAATGCCTCGGGAAGTCGTTACCTCTCTCAGGCCAGCAGGAGAGCTCTGAAGGTGCCTGGGTGCCCGTGGGATCCCAGGATCTCTGCTCTCAGCTGCTCCCTGGCCACCAGAGCGCTTGTGCAGGGACCCAGGACTTTGGGCTCTTGGTGTGCAAGCCTTGTAATCTTAAAAGATTTTATAGATTTTCTTTCCTCCCACTTTTTCCTGCTTTTCTTCTTCATTCTCTTCCCCCCTCTTTCTTCATTTTCTTCTCTCTCTCTGCTTCTGTCTGTCTGTCTGTCTCTCTCTCTCACATAAACACACACACACACACACACTGACACACATTTGTAAGATACATTACAAAGGGCCAAAGTCTTCTACTTTGCCCTCCTAGATTCTACCAGCCCCCTCTTCTACTATACAGACCCGCCTTGCAAGGTCCTCATTCCTGAATGGCTGTCCTGGCTCTTGCTGACCTCCTTCCCTCCCGTGTCTCACTGCCCTTACTCCACTACACAGAACAGCACAGCCCTCCAACACCATTTCACCACAATGCCCGCGCTGTGCGGGACCCTTTCCACCTGCCACGATATTAAATCTCTACTGACTTCTCAGGTTAGCACTGTGTCTCTTCAAGTTTCTGGCAGCGTGATCACACACAATTAGTTTTCAACAAATGTTATTTGAAAAAATAACTGGAAAGAATCAATCAAATCTAAACTCCTCAGCTGTGCGTTTAAAGCCCTCCCCAATACACCGGCAGAATGGACAGTTCGTCTCTCACTATTACTCCTTCAGCTAGCTTTTCCTCAAGGCAGGAGAGAGGTCACTACCCTTCAGCATACATATCACCTCACCCCTTGTACATTCATTCACATTCATACTAGCCTTGTCTAGAACAGCTCAACTCCTTCCATCCATCATTCTTCCGACCTTTTACTGATGGCCACCTTCCTTAGAAAGTTTCCCATGATGATCTCTACCTTGTGGTTAACATTCTGAATGTCGAGTTTATTTTGTAATAACAATGATAGTTAATACTCATTAAGCCCTCTCTGTGCATCAAGTACTATCTAAGAATTTGATTTATTTTATTTTGTTCATATGATACAAGTATTGCTATTATTTTTATATTATAGATGAGGAAGGTGAAGCACAGCTAAAGAGAGACAAAGCCAGGAATAGAAACAAGGTAGTCTCACACTTGCTTTTGTTCTTGTTTCAACTAATGTCTTGGCTACAGTCTGCAAGGGAAATGAAAGAATTAAGGCAGTGTAGAAAGAGCAAAGGAATACACACAAGTGGTTTGAGTCTTGAAGATTTCGGTCCATCATTTACTGTCTCTACTGATTTCCTTACTTATAAAATGAGCCAAAAGTACTTTGTGAAGATTCAATTAGATAAGGTACTGATCATGTTGTCCTGAAGGACTACAATATCATAATTCTACTATTTTCTGAGAGAATGTGCATATAATGCATACAACAATAATCAAATGAGAATTTTTATGGAAGTTACTTAAACGTTCTATGCAAGCCATAGATGATAATCATTACAGTAAATGTTGGATTAATGGTTTTTTAAAACACAATTTAATTGATTTGACATACAAAAATCTGTCCATAATATATACAACTTGATCTATTTGGAGATAATTATATATCCATGAAGAGATCACCATAATCCATGCCATAGACCTATCCAAAAGTCTCCTCCCACCTTCTTATTTATTATTATTATTGTTATTATCATTATCACTATTATTATTTTCTGACAAGAATACTTAACAAAAGATTTACCCTCTTGGTAAATTTTTAAGTACAGTGCAATACAGTATTGTTAACTGCAGCCACTATGCTGTGCGGTAGGTCTCTTAAGACTTATTTGTTTTGCATAACTGAAGCTTTTTAACCTGCTTTTTAAGCAAAACAATATATCCTAAGAAGGGTTATATTACCTTAAAATGTGTCTCATTTATTCCCTAGAATAAAATCGTTTTAACCTGGAGTCTGAATGAGCTCTCTAAGGATACACATTGTTTGAGAAGGAGGAGGAAAAAGAAAATGTGTTTGTAGAAGAAAACATGTCTTCTCTGATAAGTAGGGTCAGGAATATATTGTCTTTCTCAAGCTTTATAGACGTATCATGAAGGTAAACATTCCAAGATAATAAAGACTTATGAAGCACCATGGACTGCATTAATGGTTAAACAAGTGACAGCAGAGTCATACTTATTATTTCTAAAAATTAAATCTTTGGAATTTCTGTAAGGTTTCCATGTTCAGAGATAACTCTTAAGAAGGTACAGTTACATGTCCATGTCCCACCTCCTCTAACAGATGCATCATCAGTGCACTTTCTTGAAGAATCACAGGAGAACTCTTTCAATATTGAGATTGTTTTCTCAGTGTTTTGTTTCATTTTAAGATCAGTGTACTTAAGTAGACATAAGTCTAGTAGATTCAGTCACTGGTAAAAAGTACCATATTGTACTTTCTTAACTCAAGTAAATATAAAGGTTTGACTGCTCACCGACATCAGAGCACATTCTTTTACTCTACTTCAGTATAATTTAATGGGGATAATTCCATTAACTCTGAGAAGGACTCAGAAATAAGGGGCATAAAGGAAGAATGAACAAGTTTAAGTAACATGACAAGTAAATCAAAATGTGTGTTCTTACCACTTCACAAGTTGGCATAACAAGGTTTTCACAGCTACATTCTAAAAAGTAGAATCAACAAATTGATATTGATCAGAATGCATTCATGTGCTGCAATAAAACTTTAAAGTATGAAAATTACTTACCACAATGCCATATTGGACAACACTGACCAGATATATTTTCTTTCACAAGTTTCATATCTTCTGCACAGTTGAGTAGTGGCATAGGACAAAGTTTTGGCTCACAAACTAAATAGAAAAATTACACGGATAAAGATTAGCTTCTTGCCAAAGCTAATTCTTACTACCTGCAGTTTGGTTCAGAGCCATTATTGACCTTGGGCATGGGCTCGTATCTCCCCAGCACTACCCCTCCCGCCCCCCATTTGCCGTGTGTTGGTGAGGACAGAACAAGATGGTCTACAGGCAAGTACAATGACAGTACAATTGGGACAATCCTAAATCCTACTTAGGAGAAGAGCCCTAAGAAATGGCAGGTGTGCAAGAAGAGAAAGGACATCGAGAAGCTATTGAATCACCTGGATATTTTGAAATTCTAAGATGATGAAAAAAGTCATAGCTAATCTATTTTTGGAATTAATGATATTATCCAAGAAGAGATCTTAGATATATGAAAACATTACATATGTCTACAATATATTTTATATGCTAGAATTCAACTAAGGTCTGATATAACAGTACAACTAAGATGCACTCAGATTCTGAAATGTCAGGCATATTTAAATACTTCAAAATATTAAAAAAATACTTACCACAGTAATACTGAGGACAACAGGAGTCTGTGGTATTAAGATCCACAGTGAGAAATTCCCCATCAGTACATGCTGGAATAGGTTCAGTGCAAGATTCACAAACTTAAGGCAAAACAGAAAAACGGGAGTCACAGCTGAGCTACAAACAAACTCACGATGAGTTCAGATTACTATACACATACAAAAATCACCATAAAATGCGTTATGTAAGGAAAATAAGGCTTTCACAGACAGACTCCCTTGTTTGGTCATAAAAACAATACGGATATCTTGCTTTATGCTTTCCAGGCAGGGGACATAGAACACCATCTTAGCAGAAATATAGGGCATTAAGAATTAAAATGTCATTGATGGATTTAAGTTTTCTTAACTCATTACCCTTCATTATTCCAGTTTACGGACGAACAGCGTAGTAGGCACCTGTCCTTTCGGGCTGTTCTGTAACCCTGTCCCGACTTTGAAAACAATTCTCTGAATGACCTTGAGGAAATGTCCCACCCAGACAGTCTTAGAGTGACTCTTACTTAAAGGTGTCTCACTTTTATGAGTAAAAACAACCCACATTAGATGAATCAGAGTCTTTTTCTATGGCATTTGAACCATACATAGAGGCACACCGAGACAGGAAATGGATGACTTGGCCCTTAGTGACGGCCTCCTAGAGCAGCTGGTTTCTTTCCCTCCCAGAGCTCAGCTCTTCTGCTTCATTGTGATCCTGTAATATCTTGATCCCCAAAGGCTTCCAGTAATTGGTTATGCTTAAGCTAGCCAGAATCAATCCATTTTTGCCATTTGCAAAAGAGCCTTTACTGATACAAAGAAACATATTTTGATTTTCATAACATCTGAAATCTACATTAATCAAACCAGTCTTTGATATAATTTACTTGAAATAGAAACTAGAGAATTCTTTATTTTTTAGTTCATCAGTTGATCAGACAGTATATATAGCTCCATAAACAGTCATTTCCCAGACACCTTTCATTTGCACCATTCTCTTTTGACATTATCACATTCACATAAGATATGCAGGAAGTCCTATAATAGCTTAGCAGAGTCCATTATTTTAATTGTTTCTTCAAGGAAAGCTAGGGCTAAGTTTTTCTCCAAAAAGAATTAGTGCTGGCCTTATTAAAGAAAAAGCCCAGCTTGACTATATTATCTTGATTGTGTTTTGACTGATATATATAATCCTTGATAGGGGAAAGTATTAAAAAGTACTATTTTTAATAATTGTCATGAGTCATTTAAATGTCATTTTTCAACTGTTCTTATTCAGTTGAATTCCTATATCAGCAGAATATTGGTTAACATCCATCCCATGAAATTCACTTCGAATAAGAGATTTTCAATAGATCCTCCCTCTTTTTCCAAGAAATTAGTGCACTGAACACTCACTACAGAGAGGAGAAAAACAGCAAGGCTCTTCCTGTTGACTCTGAATCATGAATTGGTCTTCTCTGCATTCTGGTGCTGAAATATTGGGGCATCTGAATGGGTCACATTCTGCAGAAACACAAAGATATTTGAAATTTTGTACAGAATGAGATGATAAAATAAGTCGACGTATGGCTTAGTTCTCTTTAGAGAAATATATTTACATTTAGATATGTATATATAATCCCAATGTGTGGAGCAGGGCATTTCCCATACAGCACCAAGCGATTTTCCCAGACCCCAGCTGGTGTCTTACCATTTAACTCAATTCTGATGCTAGGCACCCAGAGGTAGCATCAGATTCCCCAGGCTAAGGCTTGGTCCTACAAGACTTCCCACTCCCCCAACTTCGGATGCCAGTTGCAAGGCCAGGTTGTTGCCTGTATCCCTGACCATCTGGCTATAAGTCAGAGGTTCCCAAAGCCACTTCCTTGGATTTGATTAATTTGCTACAGCAGCAATTAGAACTTAGAGAAATATTTTCCCTACTAGATCACTGATTTGTTATAAAAGGATATGACTCAAGAACAGCTAGATGGAAGAGATGTATAGAGCAAGGTATGGGGAAGGGCAGGGAGCTACCATGCCCTCTCAGAAGGCACCGCTGTCCCCAATCTTGGTGGGTTCACGAATCCAGAAGCTCTCCAAACCCTGTCCTTTTGGGTTTTTATGAAGGCATGATTACCTAGGCATGATTAATTAAATCATTGGCCATTGGCAACTGATCCAACCTCCAGACCCTCTCCTCTCTTTGAAGGTCATAGAGACTGCAAGTCACCAACCCTCCTGTCACCTGACTGGCTTTCCAGACAACCAGCCCCATCCTTAGATCACCCACAGGCTTTTCCAGAAGTAACTCTGTTAACAGAACAAAAGACACCCCCCCCCCAGCATCACTGAGATCATTCTAAGGATTTTAGGAGCTCTGTGCCAAGAACAGGGTTAAAAACCAAATATATATATTTCTTATCAGAAATCACAATATGACACCTGCTATTTCCTATATATTTCTGCTAAGATTAAGGTCTTCAAAGAGTTAATTATCTAAATATATACATAATATATGAATTTAAAATTCACATATACATATATATTTATAACAAAAATCGTGGGTTTAGGGAAGTTATCTTTAACAAGACAACTCCGTAATCTTTCATAATACATCATTTTCTTGCAGACACAAAGAATGAGAATCTAATCCTCTTGTATGAATGAACAGTGAGCCTCACTTTTGTTCCCTAGTTAATGACTCACCACATTGGTACTGTGGGCAGCAAGAAAGAGGGCTGTAGCCAATGATCAATTTTTGACTATAAGCACATGTTGGAATAGTAGCTTCACACAAAGTCATATCACATCCTAGAAATAAGAAACAGAAGCATTAAAATATCACTGAAAATAATTAAAATCTTGTGCCTCTAACTCAAAGCAGGGAAATGATTCTCACTATGCATGTTTTTACACTGCAATTAAACCTGTTCAACTCACAAAATAGGTCATATGAGAAAAGGCAGCAGATTTAGGCTTATTTATTGTCTTTCACCCTTGATTGTCATATGTCAGAGATTCCCAGGTCTTTTCTTATCATGTATTACTGAATATTATCCATTGCTAATAGCCAGAGTTTTGCATGTGTATTTGCCAAATCAATAAAACCACAATGAGGCAAAACTTGCTTTGAGAAAATGTAAATGATATTTATGGCAGTACTTCTGTTGTTATCTCAAACCTTGCATGTTTTTTATACCAAGTATCATGCATACCCGGCTTTTGCACAGATAATATATTTTGTGCCATCAACTGATTCGACCTGCATACGTACCACAAACTTCCTTTGAACAGCAGGTCAACTTATCAGTGATGGCTAGGACAACTTCAGCTTCTCGTTCACAAATGGTCGAGAGCTCTTCATCACAAACAGGTTCAATAGGAACAATGCTTCCATTCTCCAAACATTTATATAGGGCACATTCATCAATGCCGCCATTCCAAATCTCCCCAGCAGTGCGGGGCTGGTCTTCACTATCAGTACATGCTTAAAAAATTGACAATGTTAAATCTCTCATAACCCTGGGCACTAAAATAAATCAAGCTGTGTTGTTTTGATTTCAGACTGTGACTTGGCCAGCGACATAGAAATCATGTGATATCTATCTGTTCTTAGATTCCACTTTTCGTTCATCAGCTACTAGCTTACATTTTTCTTTAATGAAATTTTTGATGTAGTCCACAAATAATCTTTTTCCTTCCTACAACTATCTGCACATCCTGTTTTATGAATAAGATGATTTGTTAATTATTTTCATTCACTTTGTTTTGTTAGTATAATTCATTTAGCTTGTACAAACTCGGTAACATAAATTGAAATCAGTTTTAAACTATTAACTGTTAAAACTGAGTGGTATTACAAAACAAGATAGTTCCTGCCTTACATTAACATTTTTGTCATATGGAAACTCAAAACATTTCAGCTTTAAAATCTAAACGTGGAAAGTACGCAATCAAACAGAATATTAGTGACTCCATCGGTTTTATTATTAAGGTTTTACTTAATGATAAATATGGCCCTCTAGTAATTCTTTTAGTGAATAGTAAAATAAATACGTCAGGGCAGTGACCACCAATCTCCAGTCTCTAATGAATTTCTCTTATAATATACATTTTGCCACCAAACCAATTTCACAGCTCCCTAAAAACAAACACAAGCATGCCTGCATATTCTCCAAGTCTTCCACAAATACCTTCTTCAATGGCAGACATGAAATTATTTCTGAAATTATGTTTGCATTTCACTTCTGCTTGCTTCTTTTTTATTAACTTCATCTTTTCTTCTGACATAGTGATAAATGTCTGATAAAGTACTTTACTACAATTTTCTCAATTTTTCACTTTTTTCATCTGAAACCACCAGGGAGAGTGTGTCAGAATAAAATGGTTTGAAGATGAAAGTAGAAATATTGTTTTCTCTTGGATAGTAACACTATCTGCCATTTCTGGAAAGCTTATTTTTCTCTAGTCACTGTTGCAAATCTTTGTATGATTTTATGTGTCCCCATACTAGCCTTATGGGATAAATGCTATTATTTTCCCCATTTTACAGATGTGTAACAGACTCATAGAGGTAAAGCTGAATCATTAATACTTGAAATAACTGGGATCTCAATCCAGTCCACATCTTACACACTTAATTCTCAATTTGTCATACTATCACCCAGTCACTATAAGCTCAGGTAGAAATTAAAACATATCACCAATGAAGCTCCTAATTTGGTAGCTTCAAATGGAATCATATTAAAAATCAAACTACAAACAAACCCGTTTCCTTTCCAAAACCTCGGTTATCTCTGATCCATCCTTCTCAGAACATTTCTCCAAGATCTAAAAAGGTTGATTTATTTGCTGGATCTCTAAGGAGTCATTTTTGCTGCTTACCACATTCTTCCTCTGGGATGCACTGAGTTGACTCTGGCCGGTGGAGAATGGTTCCAGTTTTGCACACACAGTCTTCTCTTAAAGTCACGCACGAAGAATGTCCGTAGAACCATCTGTTCAGACATGTTCTTGCTTCACACGTTCTCACACAGGGTTGATATTCCTTCCCCTCTGGGCAACGCAGAGCTATGAATAATAGAGGACAGAATTTACTAGTGATAAAAGTAACCTATTTCAATTCTAGTAGAAGGAAGAAATGCCAGATTTCTTTCTTAAAATGAAATTCGCCCATTTCAATCCCTTCAAAGTCCATTTTTCGTTTATTCTGTAATCAGAAACCAAAAATCAAACAATCAATGGGTATTTTTGAACATCTTCCAGGTGTCCATGATATAGTAGAAAAGTTCATCTGATTTATGTCAAATAAGTGTGACCAAAAAGTAGCCCAAATCTAGAGGACATAAATATAGACTCAATTATTATGAAGTTACTGCTCTGTGCAGTGAGAGATACAAGTCTGCTCAGCATAAGCACAGACATGCGCTTTAAGTATCTAACTCAACTAAGTCATAAAAAAGAAAAATGCCACATGTGTAGGTGTAATCCTTCACTGCCAAAAGAAACTGCCATTGCTGAGCAGTTTCTAAATGATGTTTTAAAAAATTCTTGTGGATTATCCGTGATGTTAAAAAATCATGCTGTTAAAAAATGAACACGTAGCTGGTGGGGGTGTAAAACTGATAAAACCTCAGTGGAGAACAGTTTAACAGTGTCTAGTAAAATTGGAGGTGTCATACATTCCCTATGAATCAAGCAGCCCCACTCTTGACTAGTGGTTACCTCTTGGGGAGCAGGGAGAAGAAAGGACAGAGGGAGAGACACTAGGCCCTGTTTTATTTCTGAAGTGAGTCATCTGACAGGTTTGTAGTATAGTATTCTTTCTTTATGCATTTTACTCTTTTTTTCGTGGAGAAAATGAAATCTCATGTTTTATTTTGGAGCATTTTATAAGATTCATCTTGAAACTCTTTTACCATTGAATCCATTTAATCACTATTTCTTAAGTTAAATAATAAGATTTTCTATAAAATGTGCCTAGGATTGGTAAAGGTTTAATACAAAAAGTGTTAGAACTTGATGAGAAAGAATGGACCCTACAGATAAAAAGGGGCAAAGAATACACACAGAAGAATGAGGAAACACAAACAGGTATTTCAATTTCTTTAATATATCAATCTACTTTGCTAAATAATTTCTTATGGACTAGACTTTCTTCTGTGAGAACAGGCCCATTTTAAACTCAGATCAGGATGAAAACAGAAGTTGCCACTATGGAGAGCCAACCTCTACCTTCTAGCTTATATTTACATGCATTTTATTCTTAGGAAATTATTTTGTGATATGAAAATGAAAAGAAAAAAGCAACTGCAAGAAGTGAAATTTTATTTGTTGGCAAATATTATTTGAAGTGTTCTACTCACAGCAATAATCAGGCGTTCTCCACTGAATACAGATGTCAAACTTGCTGCACAGAGCCACATAAGCAGAAAGTGCGTCACATTCATAATTCCAAAAATAGGTATAATTGATCCACATCTTTTCACAAAAGTCCTGCGGTGAAACCTAGAGATATATTTTGCCTTGGGATAAATTATGCTGTCTTATTTTTCTGAAGGCCCTAAGGTAGACTAAAACTATTTGGAATATCAAAGGATAGCAAGTTAATATTCATTATTGTTCTGCTTCGACATTAAATTTTTCAAAACTTCTTAATATTAGATGTCACCTCTGACATTACAATATTTTTAAACACAGTTTAAATAAGAGAAATATTGTCTGCACCAATCTTCATAAATCTATCTTATAAAGATGGAAAAGAAACAGAGTATGCAGATCTATTTCTGATACTACACTTTGGGTTACAATTATTTTTTCTATATACTGAATAAGATTCTGATATATTGTAGATAAAATTGGAAGCTCCTGAAGCAGTCTATGATGATATGTGGCATTACTCATTAAGTAAGGTTATAAATGCTTCTCAAAGAATTATATTAATATTGAACATTGAATAATTTATATAACTTAACATGTCTTAATTTAATTAGAGACTCATTTTTTTCCTACAGAGTTTCTTTCATTTTGAGCTAGAGATGTCTGAAATCTAAATACTTTAACTTGTAACAACATTCATTCTAATTTTTCTCCACTCATTTATTCAGCAAACCTAGTAAGCACCTGTATTCAGATGCCACATTATGACACAGGTTCAAGGGTGAGATAAAAATGCTTAGTAGTTTTCATATCTTATCTTTCTTCTTCAAGGTCCATTACTATAAAAACCAAGATTACTTCCCTTTTAGTCTCCTTTATTGAATATCCTCAGTTTCCAACCACTTCGCTTTGCACTGAATACCTCCTACCTGTCAAATCCAGAGAACACTGATACTCTAACCTTCCCCAAGCTCTCAGAGGAGGACATGAATACTCCCTGTTTCTTAAAACCCTGTCCTTTGACTTTGAGGAGCTGCACTCTACTATCTGTTCATCTGTTCATTGTCATTCCCACTTCTGCCTTTCATTCTGAGACTTTGGATGCTGGATCCCATTCTTGACAGTCTTGCTTATTCATTGTAAATACTTTACCTAGACTCACACATTCCCAACATTTTTACCACTATTTTGGGCACTTAAGCTTCAATTTCATCACAAGTTAGTTAATACTAAGCCTACTACTGAAGATTGCTGTGAGCTAATAGATGAAAAGTATACAGAACTGACTCTGGTCCATCATATATTATTGTTATCTTTAAAACTTCATGTTCTAATAACTCTGCAAACCTGATCTCTGGCTTCAACTTATCTCCTCTGAGCTCCAGAATTTTTTTTTCTGAGTTTTTCTGGTGCCTTTGCTTTGAAATCCCATATGACTTCATTAGTCAAAAAATTTTTTTTAATGTATCCCTTCTCCATTTAACCACAAAAGCTGATTCTCTTGTATTCTCCATTCACCGACCAACTTATGCATACTTTCATAATTTATGAGCACCTAACTACATATGAGGTGCTGTACTCTGCATGAGGAATATAAAGATGAATGAAACAGATATTTTCTCTGCCTTGTGGATCTCACAGGAATGAAAAAAAAAAAACAAGACTGAGTAGAATCATGAGGAATCACCATGTTAAATGGAATAAAGGAGATGCTAGTTGGAGAAACTGTAAGCATGAAGGCCCATTTGCAACAACAACAACAAAAAACAGGAATAGTCAAAGAGTTGGAAGGAACTAGAATATCTGGAGCTTAGACAGCAAGGAGAACACAGCATAAGCGGAAGCTGCAGAAGGACACTGGCCAGAGGAACCTAAAAGCCCTGATAAGGTTTTTTGACTTGTACTCTAAGTGTAAGTGACAGACACTGAAGGGTTTTAGACAGAGAAATGATACAATCCTGTTTCCACTTTTGAAAGATCAGTTGCCTTCTATGTGGAGATTTGCAAATGAACATGAAGATTTGAAGTGGGAAAACCACCTTATAAGCATTCCTTTCTTTTGGCATCAAATCACGGATCCATCTAGCTAAGAGATGGCATCCTGGGTTGCCTCACTATGCCTTGAATAACTGAGATGGAAAATACAACAGAGGGACTGAATAGCAGACTGCTAGAAGCAGGGGAAAGAATCAGTGTGATGAAAGATACAGAAGAAGAGAGTAACCAAGCTAAGGAACAGAAAGAAAAAAGAAAAAGGAATTTCTAAAAATGAGCAGATGTTAAGAAAGCCGTGTGACAACTCCAAATGAAACAATATTCACATAATAGGGGTCCTAGAGGAGAAGAGAAAGACAAAGGAGTAGAAAGTCTATTTGAAGAAATAATAGCTGAAAACATTCCCAATCCGGGAAAAAGAAGAGACACCGAGGTCCTGGAAGTGCACTTGACTTGATGAACCCCAGGAAGACAATATTAAGACATATAGTAAGTAAAATGGCAAAGACTGAAGGTAAAGAGAAAAATCTTAAAAACAGCAAGAGAGCCTCAGTTACCTATAAATGAAACTTGATAAGGTTATCAGCAGATTTCTCTGCAGAAACTTCACAGGCTATAAAGAAGTGGCATGAAATATTGAAAGTATTGAAAGGGAAGAACATACAACCAAGAATTCTCCACCCAGCAGGTTATCATTCAGAATTGAAAGATGGATTAAAATTTCCCAGATAAACAAAAGTTGAAATTCTTCACCAACACCAAAATTTCCTTACAGGATATGGTAATGTAACTATATGGAAATGTTTTTAAGTCTAAATATTTTTTCATCAGTAAAAGTAAACTACTGCAAAGGCAATAGACCAATTACTTACCAAGCAAGTATGAATTTCCAAAAACAAAAGTAGTAAAAACAACTATAGAGAAAATTAGTCAAGGAATACACAAAAGATGTAGATTATGATATGTATACACACATTTATATAAAAAGTGTGGAGGAGGAAGAAGAAGAAAAAAGTAGTACTTTTAGAATGTGCTTGAAATCAACTGGCCATCAACTTAATATAGGCTGTTACATTTTTAGAAAACTATCTATGAACCTTATGGTAACCAAAATCTAAAGTTTATAATAGGAAACATAATATTTTAAAAAAGAATTTCAGGAAAACACTAAAGATAACCATCAGATAACTAGAGAAGAGAAGACAGGAAGAAAAGGATGAAGAGCAACTACAAAAACAACTAGAAAACAATTAATGAAATGGCAATAAGTACATACCTATTAATAATTACCTTAAATGTAAATGGCTTAAATGCACCAATCAAAAGATATAGGTTGGAAGGATGGATAAAGAAACAAGATCCATCTATATGCTGCCTACAAGTGACTCATTTGAGATCTAAAGATATACACAGACTGAAAATAAAGGGAGGGAAAAAGATTTCATGCAAATAAAAGGGATAAAAAAGCAGGAGTAGTAGTATTTATATGAGACAAAGTAGACAAAAACAAAGAAAGTACAAAAGACAAAGAACACTACATAATGATAAAGGGATCAGTCCAACAAAAGGATATAACAATTGCAAATATTCACCAACATAGAAGCACCTAAACATATAAAACAAATATTAACAGACCTAAAGGGAGAAACAAGACAGCAAAGCAATCATATTAGGGGATTATAACACCCACTTACATCAATGGATAGTTAGTTATCCAGACAGAAACTAAAAAAGGAAACAGAGGCATTGAACAACATATTAGATTAGATGGACTTAACATTATCTATAGAACATTCCAAAAAAGCAGCAGGATACACATTTTTTTTTCAAATGCACATGGAACATTCTCCAGAATGAATCTCATATTAGGACACAAAAAGAGCCTCAATAAATTTAAAAAGATGGAAATTGTATCAAGTATCTTTTCAGACCACAATGGTATGAAGATAAAAATCAATACATGAAGAAAACAAAAAAACTCCCACAAATACATGAGGCTAAACAACATGCTTCTAAATAATCAATGGATCAATTTACAAATAAAAGAGGAAATCAAACAATACATGAGAAAACGAAAACAGAAACACAATGGTTCAAAATATGTGGATGACATAAAAGTGGTTCTAAGAGGAAAGTACATAGCAATACCTCAAGCAACAAGAACAATCCCAAATAAACAATCTAAACTCACAACTAAAGGAACTATAAAAATAGAATAAACAAAGCCCAAAGTTAGTAGGAGGGAAATAATAAAGATCAGAGAAGAAGTAAATAAAATAGAGAAGAATAAGACAAGAGAAAAAAGTCAATGAAATAAAGAGCTGGTTGTTTGAGAAAATAAAATAAACGAACCCCTAGCCAGATGTATTACACAAAATCAGAAACAAAAAATGAGAAATTACAAATGACACAAATTCAAAAAATTATTAGAGAATTCTATGAAAAAGCATATGCCAATAAGTTAGACAACCTGGAAGAAATGAACAATTCCTAGAAATATAAAATCATCTAATACTGACCAATGAAGAAACAAAAAATCTAAACAGACCAATTATCAGTAATGCAATTGAGGTGGTGATCAAAAAATTCCCAATTTGCAGTTTTCCAATTTTTCAATTCAATCCCTATTAATAAAACAGTAGCATTTTTCAACAAAGTAGAGCACATAATCCTAAAATTTATATGGAACCACAAAACACCCCAAATAGCCAAAGCAATCTTGAGAAACAACAACAAAGCTGGGGTGCATAATGCTCCCTGACTTAAAGCTATACTGATCAAAACACTATGGTCCTGACACAAGAACAGACCTATGGATCAGAATAGAGAGCCTAGACATAAAACCATGCAAATATGGTCAATTAATACATGACAAAGGAGGCAAGAATAATGGGAAAAATACATGCTCTTCAAAAACTGGTGTTGGGAAAACAGGACAGCTACATGCAAGAGAATAAAACTGGATTACTGGAGGGAGCAAAGATGGCGGCATGAGTAGAGCAGCGGAAATCTGCTCCCAAAATCACATATATCTATGAAAATATAACAAAAACAACTCTTCCTAGAATAAAGACCAGAGGACACAGGACAACATCCAGACCACATCCACACCTGCGAGAACCCAGAGCCTCGCAAAGGGGGTAAGATACAAGCTCCAGCCTGGCGGGACCCGAGCACCCCTCCCCCCAGCTCCTGGCGGGAGAAGAGGAGGCAGAGCGGGAGGGAGACGGAGCGATGACTGCTGAACACCCAGCCCCAGCCATCCGGACAAGGGCGCAGACACAGTGCGTGCACAGGGCTCTGGATACTAGGGAAACAGGGCAGCAAGAATGGTGAGCAGGTACCGGAGGCCTGGCGCCAGAGGACATAAGAAAAGCGAGCGGCCAATTTTTTTTTGTTGTTGTTGTTGTTGTTGTTTTGTTTTGGCGAGCGCTTTCTGGAAGTCTTAAAGGGATAGGGACCCCAATACTAGGGAAACAGGGCAGCAAGACCGGTGAGCAGATGCCTGAGGCTGGCGCCAGAGAATAAAGAAAAAAGAGCGGCCTTTTTTATTTATTTATATTTTTAAAATTTTTTTTTTTCTGGTCGTTACTTTGTTTTGGTGGGTGCTTTTTGAAAGTCTTAAAGGGACAGGGCAGGACACTTAATCCAGAGGTAGGGAATCCGGGATCTCTGGGCACCCTAACCCCTGGGCTGCAGGGAGCAGGGAGGCCGCTTAGGGAGATAAATAGCCTCCCAGCCGCACACCCTCCAACGGGGCTCCACCACTTTGGAGCAGCTGCCCGAGCCAGGCCACGCCCACAGCAACAGCGGAGATAAACTCCATAGCAGCCGGGCAGGAAGCAGAAGCCCTGTCTGCGCGCAGCTGCCCAGCACAAGCCACTAGAGGTCGCTGTTCTCCCAGGAGAGGAGGGCCAAAGACCAACACGAAGGGAAGTTCTTCCAGCTGTCACTCGTCCCAGCTCTGCAGACTATTCCTATCACCATGAAAAGGCAAAGCTACAGGCAGACAAAGATCACAGAGACAACACCAGAGAAGGAGACAGACCTGACCAGTCTTCCTGACAAAGCATTCAAAATAAGAATCATAAACATGCTGACAGAGATGCAGAGAAATATGCAAGAGAAATGGGATGAAGTCCAGAGGGAGATCACAGATGCCAGAAAGGAGAACACAGAAATGAAACAAACTCTGGAAGGGTTTATAAGCAGAATGGATAAGATGCAAGAGGCCATTGATGGAATTGAAACCAGAGAACAGGGACGCATAGAAGCTGACATAGAGAGAGAAAAAAGTATCTCCAGGAATGAAACAATATTAAGAGAACTGTGTGACCAATCCAAAAGGAACAATATCCATATTATAGGGGTCCCAGAAGAAGAAGAGAGAGGAAAAGGGATGGAAAGTATCTTGGAAGAAATAATTGGTGAAAACTTCCCCAAACTGGGGGAGGAAATAATTGAACAGACCACGGAAATACACAGAACCCCCAACAGAAAGGATCCAAGGAGGACAACAACAAGACACACAATAATTAAAACGGCAAAGATCAAGGACAAGGAAAGAGTTTTAAAGGCAGCTAGAGAGAAAAAGGTCACCTGTAAAGGAAAACCCATCAGGCTAACATCACACTTCTCGACAGAAACCCTACAGGCCAGAAGAGAATGGCATGATATATTTAATGCAATGAAACAGAAGGGCCTTGAACCAAGGATACTGTATCCAGCACGACTATCATTTAAATATGATGGAGGGATTAAATAATTCCCAGACAAGCAAAAGCTGAGGGAATTTGCTTCCCACAAACCACCTCTACAGGACATCTTACAGGGACTGCTCTAGATGGGAGCACTCCTAGAAAGAGCACAGAACAAAACATGCAACATATGAAGAATGGAGGAGGAGGAATAAGAAGGGAGAGAAGAAAAGAATCTCCAGACAGTGTATATAACAGCTCAATAAGCGAGCTAAATTAGGCAGTAAGATACTAAAGAAGCTAACCTTGAACCTTTGGTAACCATGAATTTAAAGCCTGCAATGGCAATAAGTACATATCTTTCAATAGTCACCCTAAATGTAAATGGACTGAATGCACCAATCAAAAGACACAAAGTAATAGAATGGATAAAAAAGCAAGACCCATCTATATGCTGCTTACAAGAAACTCACCTCAAACCCAAAGACATATACAGACTAAAAGTCAAGGGATGGAAAAACATATTTCAGGCAAACAACAGCAAGAAGAAAGCAGGGGTTGCAGTACAAATATCAGACAAAATAGACTTCAAAACAAAGAAAGTAACAAGAGATAAAGAAGGACACTATATAATGATAAAGGGCTCAGTCCAACAAGAGGATATAACCATTCTAAATATATATGCACCCAACACAGGAGCCCCAGCATATGTGAAACAAATACTAACAGAACCAAAGGGGGAAATAGACTGCAATGCATTCATTCTAGGAGACTTCAACACACCACTCACCCCAAAGGATAGATCCACCAGGCAGAAAATAAGTAAGGACACGGAAGCACTGAAAAACACAGTAGAGCAGATGGACCTAAGAGACATCTATAGAACTCTACATCCAAAAGCAACAGGATATACATTCTTCTCAAGTGCACATGGAACATTCTTCAGAATAGACCACATACCAGCCCACAAAAAGAGCCTCAGCAAAATCCAAAATATTGAAATTCTACCAACCAACTTTTCAGACCACAAAGGTATAAAACTAGAAATAAATTCTACAAAGAAAACAAAAAGGCTCACAAACACATGGACGCTTAACAACATGCTCCTAAATAATCAATGGATCAACGAACAAATTAAAATAGAGATCAAGGAATATATAGAAACAAATGACAACAACAACACAAAGCCCCAACATCTGTGGGACGCAGCAAAAGCAGTCTTAAGAGGAAAGTATATAGCGATCCAGGCACACTTGAAGAAGCAAAAACAATCCCAAATGAATAGTCTAACATCACAATTATCAAAATTGGAAAAAGAAGAAGAAATGAGGCCTAAAGTCAGCAGAAGGAGGGACATAATAAAGATCAGAGAAGAAATAAACACAATTGAGAAGAATAAAACAATAGCAAAAATCACTGAAACCAAGAGCTGGTTCTTCGAGAAAATAAACAAAATAGATAAGCCTCTAGCCAGACTTATTAAGAAGAAAAGAGAGTCAACACACATCAACAGCATCACAAATGAGAACGGAAAAATCACGAAAGACTCCACAGAAATACAAAGAATTATTAAAGACTACTATGGAAACCTATATGCCAACAAGCTGGAGAACCTAGAAGAAATGAACAACTTCCTAGAAAAATACAACCTCCCAAGACTGACCAAGGAAGAAACACAAAAGTTAAACAAACCAATTATGAGCAAAGAAATTGAAATGGTAATCAAAAACTACCCAAGAACAAAACACCCGGCCAGACGGATTTACCTCGGAATTTTATCAGACACACAGAGAAGACATAATACCCATTCTCCTTAAAGTTTTCCAAAAAATAGAAGAGGAGGGAATACTCCCAAACCCATTCTATGAAGCCAACATCACCCTAATACCAAAACCAGACAAAGACCCCACCAAAAAAGAAATTTACAGGCCAATATCCCTGATGAATGTAGATGCAAAAATACTTAATAAAATATTAGCAAACCGAATACAAAAGTATATCAAAAGGATCATACACCATGACCAAGTGGGATTCATCCTAGGGATGCAAGGATGGTACAACATTCGAAAATCCATCAACATCATCCACCACATAAACAAAAAGAAAGACAAAAACCACATGATCATCTCCATAGATGCTGAAAAAGCATTTGACAAAATTCAACATCCACTCATGATAAAAACTCTGAGCAAAATAGGAATAGAGGGCAAGCACCTCAACATAATAAAGGCCATATATCATAAACCCACAGACAACATTATACTGAACAGTGAGAAGCTGAAAGCTTTTCCTCTGAGATCGGGAACTAGACAGGGATGCCCAGTCTCCCCACTGCTATTTAACATAGTACTGGAGGTCCTAGCCATGGCAATCAGACAAAACAAAGAAATACAAGGAATCCAGATTGGTAAAGAAGTTAAACTGTCACTATTTGCAGATGACATGATACTGTACATAAAAAACCCTAAAGACTCCACCCCAAAACTACTAGAACTGATATCGGAATACAGCAAAGTTGCAGGATACAAAATCAACACACAGAAATCTGTGGCTTTCCTATACACTAACAATGAACCAATAGAAAGAGAAATCAGGAAAACAATTCCATTCACAATAGCATCAAAAAGAATAAAATACCTAGGAATAAATCTATCCAAAGAAGTGAATGACCTATACTCTGAAAACTACAAGTCACTCTTAAGAGAAATTAAAGGGGACACTAACAAATGGAAACTCATCCCATGCTCGTGGCTAGGAAGAATTAATATCGTCAAAATGGCCATCCTGCCCAAAGCAATGTACAGATTTGATGCAATCCCTATCAAATTACCAGCAATATTCTTCAATGAACTGGAACAAATAATTCAAAAATTCATATGGAAACACCAAAGACCCCGAATAGCCAAAGCAATCCTGAGAAAGAAGAATAAAGTAGGGGGGATCTCACTCCCCAATTTCAAGCTCTACTATAAAGCCATAGTAATCAAGACAATTTGGTCCTGGCACAAGAACAGAGCCACAGACCAGTGGAACAGACTAGAGACTCCAGACATTAACCCAAACATATATGGTCAATTAATATTTGATAAAGGAGCCATGGACATACAATGGCGAAATGACAGTCTCTTCAACAGATGGAGCTGGCAAAACTGGACAGCTACATGTAGGAGAATGAAACTGGACCATTGTCTAACCCCATATACAAAAGTAAATTCAAAATGGATCAAAGACCTGAATGTAAGCCATGAAACCATTAAACTCGTGGAAAAAAACATAGGCAAAAACCTCCTAGACATAAACATGAGCGACCTCTTCTTGAACATATCTCCCCAGGCAAGGAAAACAACAGCAAAAATGAACAAGTGGGACTATATTAAGCTGAAAAGCTTCTGTACAGCAAAAGATACCATCAATAGAACAAAAAGGAACCCTACAGTATGGGAGAATATATTTGTAAATGACAGATCCGATAAAGGCTTGACGTCCAAAATATATAAAGAGCTCACACACCTCAACAAACAAAAATCAAATAATCCAATTAAAAAATGGGCAGAGGAACTGAATGGACAGTTCTCCAAAAAAGAAATACAGATGGCCAACAGACACATGTAAAGATGCTCCACATCACTAATTATCAGAGAAATGCAAATTAAAACTACAATGAGGTATCACCTCACACCAGTAAGGATGGCTGCCATCCAAAAGACAAACAAAAACAAATGTTGGCGAGGCTGTGGAGAAAGGGGAACCCTCCTACACTGCTGGTGGGAATGTAAACTAGTTCGACCATTGTGGAAAGCAGTATGGAGGTTCATCAAAATGCTCAAAACAGACTTACCATTTGACCCAGGAATTGCACTCCTAGGAGTTTACCCTAAGAACGCAGCAATCAAGTATGAGAAAGACAGATGCACCCCTATGATTATCGCAGCACTATTTACAATAGCCAAGAATTGGAAACAACCTAAATGTCCATCGGTAGAAGAATGGATAAAGAAGATGTGGTACATATACACAATGGAATACTACTCAGCCATAAGAAAAGGGCAAATCCAATCATTTGCAGCAACATGGATGGAGCTGGAGGGGATTATGCTCAGTGAAATAAGCCAAGCGGAGAAAGAGAAATACCAAATGATTTCACTCATCTGTGGAGTATAAGAACAAAGGAAAAACTGAAGGAACAAAACAGCAGCAGAATCACAGAACCCAAGAATGGACTAACAGGTACCAAAGGGAAAGGGACTGGGGAGGATGGGCGGGTAGGGAGGGATAAGGGGGGGGAGGAAGAAGGGGGGTATTAAGATCAGCATGCATGGGGGGGTGGGAGAAAGGGGAGGGCTGTACAACACAGAGAAGACAAGTAGTGATTCTACAACATTTTGCTATGCTGATGGACAGTGACTGTAAAGGGGTTTATAGCGGGGACCTGGTATAGGGGAGAGCCTAGTAAACATAATATTCTTCATGTAAGTGTAGATTAAAGATAAAAAAAAAAAAAGAAAGAAAGAAAAGGGGGATTACTCCATGATAGGATAAAACTAACTGTAAATCAACGATTAATGCATGCTTTAAATATCCTTAATTTTGATCACTTAAAGGGTGTCAGATGATCGGCTATGGAGGTACACTTTTCTGATAATATTCCTTTCTCTTAAAAAAAAAAAAAAGCAGTTCCTGTGTGGTTATCTCCAATGAGTCCTACACAATGGTATAAAGGGCAGATCAAAGTGTGGGCAAAGGGTCTGTTTGTGTTTATACAGAGGATCAAAGCCTAATTTGGCTACCCAGAAAATGAACTAAGATACAATATGAAGAAGAACTTCCAACATCAGCACTCTCTGGAAGAGTCATACCAGAAGATGATCATCAAAAAACCTCAACAAAGAACCAGGCAATGCTGCAGTTGTAGCTGCATTCATCCCACCGGTTCCTGGACTTGCCATGGGAATGAAGAAGGAGATATCTAAGCTGGCCTGTGCATACAGTAAAACAACAAATTTGACTGAATCTACACTGTTGGAACTCAACCAAGAATTAGGAGAAGTGCAAGTTGTAGCACTCCAAAATCTTACAACTACAGACTATCTACTGTTAAAAGAACATATGGGATGTGAACAGTTCCCAGGAATGGGCTGTTTTAATTTGTCTGATTTCTCTCAGACTGTTCAAGTACAGTTGGACGATATCCATCATATCATAGACAAATTTTCACAAATGCCTAGGGTGCCTAACTGGTTTTCTTGGCCTCACTGGAGATGGCTGGTAATTATAGATCTGCTTTGGTTATGTAACTGTATTCCTATTATGTTAATGTGTGTGTGCAATTTAATTAGTAGTTTAAAACCTATACATGCTTAAATTACTCTACAAGAAGATATGTCAAAGAAATAATCAATCTTCCCATGTTTTCTTCCATCTGCTACCTCTATAGCTTTTCTTCTTCCTTCCTAATTACAACCCTTAAATAGAATTCGTGCCTCATATCGAATTTACCGAGTATCATAATTCCTGCAAGTGCTAAAGATACCTCAAGACAAATGCTGGGCATAGAAGCCACAGGCCATAAATATGCAAAGAAGTAAAAAGCTAACCTTTTCAAACAATATGGCTTCTCTCTCACTTACCAACTTCACATTTCCCTGTATGGCCCTGGAAGATGACTGGTTAGCCAGAGACGGGTAAGATTCCTCAAGGGAAGAACAACCTAAGACAGGCACAGTCACAGGGGGTCCATTAGGTGAGAAATTGGGGATCAACAGAGGTGAGGCTTAGAACCTCACCCCCCTGTTTTGAGAGAAATCTTCTGCATCCGTGGATGTTTTATTGCCCTTGTCTAGCTTGGATTAACACATAGTCTACAGGCACACACCTGATCATCTACATTTGCTCTCTTACAACACTAAACTAAGTTTTCTACCTTTATCTTACATCTACCTACCACTTCAGCATTTTATTAAAAATAATAATAATAATAAAGGGAGAAATGTGGGATACACATATAAATCAAGTATAAAAATCAAACGAATATTCATATTTGACCTGATTGTTTATAGTTCATGATGCGTGATCAAAACCGAAAGTTTCTGTGATGACTGCCCTTGCACTGTTCACCATGTAAGAACTTTTTCACTATGTAAGAACTTGTTCATTATACTTTAGAAGATTGGAGACTGTTGAGAATTAGGCTTCAGGTGGATTAATGATTGTGCATTGAGTCCCCTATACAGAATTTTATTGTTGTTAACAACCATTTGATCAATAAATATAAGATATGCCCTCTCAAAAAAAAAAAAAAAAAACCATTGCTGATACCCAAATTTCTCCTTATTTTCAAAGAGGAAGCAAAACTCAATAAATTCTATAGTTCCCAAATATTACTCTCAAGCAATAAAATACCCTTTCTAAAATTGTTTTAGAATAATAGCTGTCAGTTACATAGCACTTATTAAATGGTGGGTAAGTACCTGTTCTGAGTGATTTATGGCTACCAAATGCATTCCAGCCTACGATGAAGTAGGCCCTACTATTACAAATTTTACATGAATGAAGTGAGGCACAGAGAGGGTAAGTAACTTGTCCATTGTTGTGCTTGCTAGTAGCGGTGGGGCCAGGGGTCACACTCAGCCTGTGATGTTGTGATTTATAAGAAAAAAAATGTATTTGGTCATTGATTGTCATTGTCCGCTGTTCCTGTCCCACAGTTCCCAAAACCCTGGGAATTCCCTCATGCTGAGGTGACAGAAGTGTCTGTTGTTATGTTAATGAGCTGATTCTCCCACCTCACCTAAGATTGTGGGCTGGATGGCAGTGGAGGTGACCTGGGATTAGAGGGTTGGAACATCAACCCCTCCGCCCCTCTCTGACCTCTGGGAGGCAAGCGGGGCTGCAGTTTGATTCAGTCACTAGTGGCCAATGATTTAATCAATCATGCCTATGTAAAGAAGCCTCCAAAAATTCACATGCCTCCCATCTCGTTAACAGTGGTTTCTGGAAACAGTGGTTTTTCACTTTCTATATGCATGAATATGTGCAATGATCATGTGTTACTGAAAATAGATTGTTCCGATTTTCTTTATAGCAATTATTACAAAACTATTGTCATTTGAAGAGGCAATCAAAATGTATGCAACCTAAACATTTAAGAGGAAAAAGTATATCAGAAGTTAATTAATAAAAATAATGTATTCTCTCATTTGTGGAGTATAACAATGAAGCAAAACTGAAGGAACAAAACAGCAGCAGACTCACAGACTCCAAGAAGGGACTAGTGGTTACCAAAGGGGAGGGTTCGGGGAGAGTGGGTGGCAACAGAGGGAGAAGGGGATTGAGGGGTGTCATGATTGGTGCACATGGTGTATGTGGGGTCATGGGGAAAACAGCGTAGCTCAGAGAAGATAGAGACTCTGGCATCTTACTACACTGATGGACAGTGACTGCAATGGGGTGTCGGGGGCAACCTGATAATAAGGGTGAATGTATTAACCACATTGTTTTTCTTCTGAAACCTTTATAAGAGTGTATGTCAATGATACCTTAATAAAAAATGTATTCGTTTTCTTGGAAAAAAAAAACTGGATTACTGTATAATTCTATACACAAAAGTAAACTCAAAATAGATGAAAGACATAAATATAAGACACAAAACCATAAAACTCTTAGAAGAAAACATAGGCAAAAGTCTCTTGAACATAAGCATGAGCAGTTTCTTCCTGGACATGTCTTCCCAATCAAGGGAAACAAAATCAGAAATGGACAAGTGGTACTACATCAAACTAAAAAGCTTCTGTGCAGCAAAGGATACCATCAGCCAAACAAAAAGGCAACCTACTGTATGGCAACCTACTGAATATATTCATAAATGACTATCTGGTAAGGAATTAACACCCAAAATATATAAAGAACTCATATAACTAAAAAAAAAAAAGAAAAAACATAACCCATTTAAAAAATGGGCAGAGGACCTGAATAGACATTTTTCCAAAGAAGACATACAGATGCCAATAGGCATGAGAAAACCTGCTCTATATTGCTAATCATCAGGGCAATGCAAATCAAAATCACAAGGAGATACCACTTCACACCAGTCAGAACAGCCACTATCTGGAAGAGAAGAAATAACAAGTGTTGGCAGGGATGTGGAGAAAAGGGAACCCTCCTGCACTGTGGTGGGAATGTAAATTGGTGCAGCCCCTGTGGAAAACAGAATGGAGGTTCCTCAAAAAACTAAAAATAGAAATACCACTTGACCCAGTAATTCAATTTCTGGGAATTTACCTAAAGAAAACAAAATCTCTGATTCAAAAAGACATGTGCACCCCTGTGTTTATTGTTGCATTATTTACAATAGTGAAGATATGGAAGCAACCTAAGTGTCCATCAGTAGATGAATGGATAAAGAAGATGTGGTTCATGTACACAATGGAATACTATTCAGCCATAAGAAAGAAATCCTGCCATTTGCAACGACATGGGTGGACCTAGACAGTATTATGCTAAGTGAAATAAGCCAGGCAGAGCAAGACAAATACCATATGATTTCACTGATTAGTGGAATATAAAAACCAAAGCTAAATGAACAAAACAGCAAAGGACTCATCAGACACTGAGAAGTGACTGGTGGTTGTCATAGAGGAGGGTTTGGGGTATGTGAGTGAAATAGGTGAGGGGGATAAAGAGGCACAAATCTCAATCATAATATAAATTAGTCATGGGGATGAATGTATAGCATAGAGAATATAGTCAATGTTTCTGTAACATCTTTCTATGCTGATAGAAAGTGACTACACTGGTTGGCAAGAGTGTTTAATAACATATACAACTGTCAAATCACTACTTTGTGTACTTGAAACCAATATAATATTGTGTATCAACTAGACTTCAATAAAAATATATTAAAAAACAAAAACAAAAAACTTCTTTGCATCCAAATCTCCAAGTAAAAATGAAGCTCCAGAAAGATAAGCCTTTCTTACCCATGACTCCACACCTTTTGCCTTTCCCTTCTGGGCACGGACAGGCAAGCAGAGAACCTTGAAATTTACACTCCCTTGTCTAGCACAGAAAGTGGTTCACAGAGAGCAAGTTCCTGCTTCAACCATTCCCTCAGTCTCCTTCCCAGGTGTTTGCCCTC
Source organism: Manis pentadactyla (assembly GCF_030020395.1). Classification (NCBI taxonomy): domain Eukaryota; kingdom Metazoa; phylum Chordata; class Mammalia; order Pholidota; family Manidae; genus Manis; species Manis pentadactyla. The sequence goes on along the minus strand of NC_080028.1, from coordinate 112,945,255 downwards.
CACAAGTTTCGGACCCAACTATTTCATTTTCCTAACGTGGCCTTTTATACCAAACTTTCCTTAGACATACTGCTTAATCTGCTTAGGTTTCTCTTCCTCCTCCATCTTTCCTGGCAAATTCATCCTTCTAAATAATTCAACTATCTAAAACTCTGAGAAATCACCTCCAAACCTGGGCTCCTAAGCACCTCCATCTTGTATATTGTAATGAACTGTTCACAGGCTTGCCTTACCACTAGACTCCTGGAGGGCAACATAGAAAGAGGTTACCTTTTAAATTAATCTTTGGATCACAGGATTTTAGCATAATGCCTACTAGGCGCTAGATGTTCACTAACTCTCCAGTAAATGACTCATGAAATGCTGCACTTGCCTGTCTTTTGTCTGTAAGGATGGATCTTTTTAAAATATCTACTAGTTGCATAAAGTTAGAAAGTTATATACAAATACAGAATGATTAAATTGAATATATGACATGTTCTATTGCAAGTATTCACCAAAGAAGCCAGGATCATAGAGAAAGGAATAAACCCTCACTGCCTTGGTTTCTATACTGGCTTATCAAGTAACTCTGGTCTCTTCCTCCTAGAGACATTTATTTATAGGCTAGAATTTCATTTTTCTTGAAAGCTGTAGATACAGTTCTGAAGAAACATATGGGAAAAAAGGTAATTATCCTTCTTGTCTCTGTTAGTCTATAAGCAGTAAATGATTCTGAATTCCAAAGCATACCGACAGAAGGTTTGGGGGTCAACTATTCTCAGTAGGACCCCCACAGCAAGAACAAGGACTTATTGGCTTGTACTCCCAACATGTCTAACATGACAGCTCTTCTTAGGCTGCTTGCAGCTTACTTTATCATGGCATGGAGTGAAGACGCTTCTGTTTAATAATTCAGTGCAGTGGCTGCAGTCGTGCTCAGTACAATTCCTAACAGGTTTTCTCGTTGTTACTTCAAATGCTTTCTCAATTTCCCAGCTCTCAATAAATAATTGTATGTCCTCCATATTTGTAATAACTGTGCCATTTTGCATCCTTAGATCATCCTCTGGATCTTCATTGCAAATTCCTAGAAAGAAATGTGCCATTTAGAAGGAAAACTTTTCACTTAAACCAAAAATGTAGGCAGCAGAAATGAATCATCTTAATAATTGATTTTAAATGATGAATTATTTGCTGAAGTGCAAAATTTATGTACTTTAATGTTAAAGGATTTTTTAAATTATGTATCTGATTCTTTGATAAAATAGTGTAGAACTGTCTTAACTAAATAAGAAACTATGATACTAGAAGTCAAGATATGTGCAAAGATCATAGAAGATGAAGAAAGGAGATTGATTCTGTTCCTATACTTTCTACTATTACTATTACCTCCTAATTTAAGAACTAGCTCTTAAACTTGTCAAGGTATTCCTCAGAATAATAAATGTTTGGTCATTGCCATCTAGGCATCCATCTCCCCAGGAAAACCCTGCCTGAAAACATGATCCCAAACTTGTATTATGCCTGAAACTTAACATTATGCCTTAAAACTATCCCTGTCTTATCACTTAGCACATAACACCACTCAAGAATAGGGCCTTGAGAGGCAAAAAAGTAATCCTTACTTCCTTGTATTAACAACGGTCACAAGTAACCTAGGCATAGACCAGTCCATTTGTGGAAGTCACCTAGACACATGGGTTCCTTCAACATTTGGACAACCACTGCTCAACTCAGGATTTGACCTGCGGATTCAAGATACAGATTATCTCTCTTCCTCGGGATGACACAGCCTATTGATGGCTGCAATGCTTTGACCTACTACAGCCTCTAGCTTCCTTAAGGAAGGCCAGACTAAGGGTGCAGCTTACCCTTCATCTTGTGCAGTGCAAAGCTAAGGGAAGTACAGAGAAATGGACCCAGAACTCGAACTTACCTGAATCCCACCCTACATTGACATGTTATCTTAATTCCCAAGGATCTGGCTATAAAACATAGGAATTAAACTTTTTTTCCACTATCAAATCGAAATCCTCAAGCAAGTATATCAATATCACAAATGTTACTGCTACCATAGTTGCCTCATCCTTATAAATATACAAGGGACTGCATCCAATGCAAAAATTAAAAAACAACAAAAGTCAAGTGACGTGAACTACGCCATAAAGCAAGTACTTTCTTTTTAAGTCTTAACTCTTGGAGAATGGTAATTTCTATGCTTCATTGCCACTCCAGCCACCACCCCAGCAGACTTCACAGTGCTACACAGAGCGAGGTGTTGATATAGACCTCCCTCTCGGCTGTCCATGCCCAGTTTGGATCACATGCTTTTTCACTACAACTTTTTCGGCCAGCACCCAGCCTAGTAGTTATGACAAAACAGATCTCCCTCTAGTGAACCACCCGTCTCCCACTGCAAAGGTCATGAGGTTTAGGGGTGACCCTTGGTTAGCAGGAAGATGAACCTTTCTCTGCAGTGCTTAGTTAAGAATCCAGTTAGCAGAGTGTCTCCATGAAAGTCTGAGCTGACAAGGAAGGAGGGAAAAAATATGAAAATCAAAATAAATCATGGCACACAGAAAAATCATAAGAAGGAATATGCATCCCCAAAGTCTCTGACTTATTACTCAATAACTATTGAGTTATGTATGATCAATACTCTATATACTAATAATAGCTTTTTCCCCAGTAATAACCTTTCATCACCATAGAAGTTTGTGCTTTGTTTGGTATTTTCTAAATTGGCACAGAAATATGTAAACCACTTTAACCAAGCTTTGCCCTAAATGATTTATGGAATAAATTTGGTATTGTTTCATTGTTGAGGGCAAGGACTTAGTCTTATTTGTTCCTGAGTTGTTAGCTCTAAGCATTGTGTTAGACACTCAGAAAGTGATAAACTTTTATTCAATATTTAGTGAGATTAAAATAAACATATTTGTACTAAGCTAACATTTATTCATGGTGTGCATTAAGCAAGGTGTTAAGTGTTTTATACTAACTTTTACATTCAACTCTAAGAACTTCTTGAAGGTAGAATGTTAGTGTTCCCATTTTAAAGATGAGGAAACTGTGGGTCACTCAAGAGCACAAAGCTATAAAGGGGAGAGCTCCTGTTATACTTTGTAGCAAACACCAGTGAGTATTATTCTGTGCATTTTGGTATGCACCTAGAGGTATTTCTAATTTGTTTCCTTTGGCTTATAACTCTTTATGTGTCTATGTAACATATTGTGATATTAAACCTAGGTGTAAAGGTATGTCTGGATATTACACTTTATAATAAAACTGGGACAAATATTCAGAACATTGTGTTCCCTGTATATAACTTTCAAGGTGGCTTGAAGAACTATGTTTTCTCCAATATCAAACTTTAAAGAAATGAGGAAGAAATGGTTATTTAAGCCTTTAACCTTTCTGCACCTCATTTTACTACTTATAAATTAACACGAGTGCCTACTTATTAGGGCTATTGTTAGAATTGAATGAATTAACATGTGTAACATAATGTGTGGCAATTTATTAATGCTTAATAAGGATGAGCTACTTAGGGAAACAGTTTCAGAGTATTAGTGGTAAACATCTATTTCCATAAAATACCCAAATTGAGCTGTTTTTTTTCTTGCTTCTTAGCCCATTTATTGAAAGCCACCACTTCCTTCAGTATTTCACAGGGGAAACTTAAAGCGAACATCACATCTCATACCCAGAAAGGAGGGCAAAGCAGGGTAAATTGAACAGGACAAAGAATTAGAAATTGAGATTTGAAGAGCCGTACTCACCACAAAGTCCTTCTGTGTACGATGACAAGTTAAATCGAAAACTAAAGTGGATGTCTATGATCCCTGTGAGATGTGCCCACTTTATGATTAGCCCAGCAGGAGTGGTGATCACGTACATGGTACCAGAATCCTCTATGGACAGCTCTTGATTTGAAAAGGGCAAAGGCACAACAATAGAATCCACTTCCACCTAAAACAAAATAGTGTTTTCTTCTGTTAGAAAGTGTTTATGTTTAAATATATGCCTGTTAAAATTAGAAGAATTCAGATCATTCCATTTCCTCTGATTCAATACAAACTGTTTTTACATTTTTAAAATTTTATTTCTCTGCAGCTGTCATAGCTTCTCCTAAGTTCTAAGCTCTTCTGTTGTTCCTTTGCTGTGTCCTGCTATATTCAGTATTTATTCTAACCTCATTGCCCTTTGTTTTCTTCAAAACCTAACTCTCTTCTTATGTTATATATGCTTTCCTGTTTCCCTCAATATATGTGACTACAGCATTACCTACAAATATGAATTTAAGATAATAAAGTGATTTGCAGGATGTTTTCTTTAATCTGAGTCTTTGATCTTCTGAATCAGTGTTGAACTATAATGTTCCTAACGATCATCTGTTAAGCTTGGTAAAGATTCAGATTTCCAGCCATTCTATTTCCCAGGTTTGGATGGGATTCTGACTGTATTTTTAGCGTGTGCTTTTGGTCATACAAATGCAGGCAGCCTGAGGAGTTTTAAATGACAGCCATGACATGGAACCAGCAGTAAATTTGTTGAAGTAATGCCTCACCAACCACCCAATTTCTCATCTTTATATCTTCCTTATTCTACCGCCCCCAGGCTGAAATACCTTCTTCTTCCCTAGTTAATTTCTACTCATTCTTTAAGATTTATGTCAGGTGTCACCTCCTCCAGAGATACCTATTTGACCCTCCTATAAACTGCATTCAATGATCTGTTTCCATGTTATCTTGATCATAATTGTCACTATACCTCCTATTGCTTTCTACTTGGCAGATAACTACATTTATGCATCCCACATATGAATTAAGTTACTTGAGATCAGGGAGCGTGTTGTTTTATTTCATAAATTCTCACTAAATGATCCTTAAATAATTAGCTTTTATGACTGAAAAAATGACCAATGATGAGTTCAGCTTATGCCAAAAATAAGCCTTTTGGCCCAAATGCTCACAAAAACAGCACTGACCAGATTTGAGGTTAAATTTATTTCCCACCCACTTTCTGTTAACTATCAGCTTCATCAAAACCAAACGTATATACAGATGCTATCATCTGAAATATTTCTTTATTCATATATTTTGTCTTACTTGACATTAAACTTTCTAACATCCTTACTATACTATAGGCTTACTTTAATATTGTTTCCAGTCTAGAATGTATGGCCTGTGCTGAGACAGAATTTTTTCTGGAAAGCATATAACAGCTCAGCCATTTTTAGTAAAATCTTTACATTATTTTCTTACATTTTAGAGAGAGCCACTTAGATTGGAGTGAAGCATTTTACAGCTCACTCCTTCCAGTAAACATATTTCTTAGGATAAAGGCTTTTCCTGTAACATGAAATGCTTTCTTTCCAACCTTCTTATAATTCATTGTTCTTCCTCAGCTTATTTCAATAAACTTAAATAGTCCTTCATTTTTTTCTTATTTTAGCTTATTCACTGACAAATTAATGGTGTCCAAACACCATTAACTAAAAAACTAATACTTCAACTCCTTCCATTATTTTTCTCTTGTCGTCTTCATTCTGATATTCTTGGCTACTAATCTTTCAACATTATGATCCCTCTTTTTCACTATATTTCCATTTTGTCTACTTTGAAACACTAATGATAACTCAGACACTAAGAAGCCTCACTCACATTATCTGAGGTGGCCTCAGTTTATTTAATAGGTCATTACAGTTAATCTCACAAGGGGAGAAATATTTGTAACAGTTGGCACACTATGGAAAAAGAAATATAATATTAAGAAATACACTTTTTAGATTTGTCCATGAGAAGAATAATTAGACATCACAATGAAACTCCACTGATATGTTTAATTTTCTCTCTTTTTGGAAATAACTGTGTTTATGTAATATCTTTATTTCATTTAATGCAAGTATATTTTTGACTTTGTATTTTTACCTTTCTTGCTGCCCGATTGACAAGCATTTTATGTAGAGATGTTGTCAAATTTAACTTCTTAAAACAAAGTCCAGAGATTCTTCCAGAGGAAGCCTTAATTTGAAAAAAAATTAAAAGTTTATGGAGTTAAACATCAATAAACAGAAGGAATTTACTAAACACTTTGCAAATACTCACTGGCTTTTTCAATGAGTTTCCATTCTGAAAAAAATATAGAAAAACACGTTTAAAAGAAATACATTACTTCACTTTTAAAAACATTATTTGGATTCATATTACATGCTTCTAATATATTCACATGAAACATGTTTTGTTTAAGTACCAAAAGATAAATCTCAGTGAGTTCTTGAGCCCCTTCTTACTCTGAGACTGTCTAATGTTGCAGTGTACCTTAGCTATAGATTTATGAAGAAATGACAAAAGGATGGATTATGACCTACCTGATTGATGGAACATTTTTCAATATGAGCAACTATGATTTCCCCAGGAATTCTTACTAAGATATAGGTAGCCATACTATATAATGCTGCATTGTTTCCATCAAACGTGATAATGCTCAGTTCTGACAGCATGGAACAGCGACCTAAGGGTCAGAAGTGGATTAAGTCTATTTAATTATTTATAGGTTTAGTAATAACTGTTTCTTTAAAAAATCTTTTAAATTTTTGTTATTATGTTAGTCAAGAAGCAACTTTAAAAGTTACATACTGGGAAGAAAAATCATGAATTGAGCAAAGAAAGTGCAATAATAACTCAGGCTTGATAAGTGACATAATCAGTTCAAAAATATAACAATCTCCCCCAGTTGAAAATTGACTGCCATGTAAACATACAAGGACATTCCCACTCGGGGCAGCAGATATCAGTGTTCACTTGAACAGGTCTCCCCCGGAAACCACAGTCAGGCATTTCCAAGTCCTTCGGGCAATGAAGGGACCAGTTATAGAGTGTCCATTCCATATCCAGGCATATATATTGGCTACAATTATAAACAGGATCAAATTGTTGAGGCTGTGAATAAAAAAAAGAAAATTATTGTTTTTTTTCTGCTCAAAAAATATTTTCAACTGTTTAACTTGTCATTCACATTGTACATTTCCCAAATACTAAGTTTTTGAAAGAGAAACAGTTAAAATTTCACTATGACTTCTAGTAGATGTATCCTCTCTAAAGTACTTGGTATGGACTTCATTTAAGCTTTGCCTTAATATTGATTTGATATCAGAATTGCCCATATACTCAGACATCTGAGCAAACTGAAGTCTTGTCCCAAATTATCTAGGTTAGTGTGTCACAAGCAGACTTATACAGTGGCAGTCAACCTTTCATATAATGTTATGTAAAGATATGTTGTTCAGCCAAAGAGGTAAAAATACGAAGTTAAAAATATACTTACATTAGATGAATTAAAGAAATTACATAAACGTAATTATTTCCAAAAAGAGGGATAATTAAACATGGTGAGGAAAACTCCACAATGGAGTTTCATGGCTACTGTATCACATCTTGGCTTGACTAGTTCAATTACTTGACTAGCAATTAAAAGCTCTGGGGTTCAGTTACTTTTTCCTTTCACTTGCCAATGTATCTTTGTCATCTGGCAGTGGCTAGCATATGGCAACTGCTTGATAAATTATTTTGAATGCCTGACTTAAAGAGAAGCTCACACTAGATGATTTTTTATTTCAGAATTACACTTAAGACTTCATTTGAATTTTATCTGTTTCTCTTAATGTGACCAGAGTCCAGTTAATAAGAAATATCTGAATTAGTTAAGAATATACAATTGTTAAAATGTAATGCATATTTCTTATAATTTTTTAGCAAAGAGACTAGAAAGTATAGCAAAAGAAGTTTCATAGCATGTGATTAGTGATACAGACACTTGAACAGATGCTATAATGAAATTACAAATAGATAGACTAGATCACCCAGTCATACCTCACATTCCAAGCCTGTTGTGGGTGTTAGCATGTCAAACACAGTGAAGTCTGATGGAGTAATCATTTCTGGAACTGTTAGGAATGAGGATGTCCTTCCATTAGTGAAATGGCAGTCATCATATATTCAATACATACGTGGTATAAATTGTGCTAATACGTTTTATATAGATTGTTTTATTTGTCCTCACAAGAGCTTTATGAAGTAGATTATATTCTTATCATTTTACAGATAAGAAAACTAAGGTATAAAGAGGTCAGTTGGTAGGTGTCATAGGCAGAATTTGAGCTTAGGAATTCTTATTCCAGAGCCCTGGCTTTTAACCACCATTTTATAAACATCTTCACAGTCATGATAGTGTCAAGACAATTGTTTGAAAAGGTGAAATACCAGTGGTATCACTAATGATTGCTCATGAGCTACTAAGTGTATTGCATTTTGAAAATAAGCAGTAGGGCTGTCTTATGTCCCTTGGTGAACCTCTATAATGTGATCCTTGTGAGCAGAATACATGGAACTGTGAACCACAGGGAGAAAAGCCCAGTTGGTGGGTAGGGTGTAGGAGTGTTCCATGGAAAGGGAAGATCTGATTGGTAAACACATTTGTAAGGCACCTTCCAAAGCTTTTTGTCAGTACTACAGTATCTCTAAAGTATTCAAAGTCTAAAGGACTATAGACGAGCCAAAACAAATGGCTGAAATTTTGTCTAGCTCCAACACGGCATCCATCACTGACACCATCTAAAAATGGCTGCACAAAATTAGTATTAGTATTAAATATAATACCTGAAACTATAAACTCCTAGAAGAAAACAGAGGCAGTACAGACTTTTTTCCTTGATATGTCTCCCCTGGCAAGGGAAAAAAAAGCAAAACCAACCAAACAGGACCACATCAAACTAAAGAGCTCTGCACCGTAAAGGGAGACCTCAACAAAATGAAAAGGCAACAGCATGGGACAGTATGTTGGCAAATGACATATGTGATAAGAGGCAAATATCCAAAATACATCAAGAACTCATAGAACTCAACACCTCCTCAAAAAATAAAGAACAAATAATGCAACTTAAAGATGGGCTGAGGACTTGACATTTTCCAAAGACATACAGATGGCCAACAGACAAATAAAAAGATGCATAAAAAACATCATTAATCACCAGGGAAATGCAAATCACCACAATGAGATATCATCTCACACTAGTAAGAGTGGCTACTATTAACAAGATAAGGAATAACAAATATTGGTGAAGACATAGAGAAAGGGAAGGTTCCTACACTGCTGGTGGGACTGTAAATGGGTACAGCCACTATGGAAGGCAGTGTGGAGATTTCTCAAAAAACTAAAAATAGAAACATCATACCACCCAGCAACTCCATTTCTGGGAATTCACCCAAAGTAAACAAAATCACTAATTCTGAAAGATACATGTTCTCCTACGTCCTTCATTGCAATATTTAACAATAGCCAAAACATGGGAGCAATCTAAATGTCCATCAACAGGTAAGTGGGCAAAAAAGATGTGGTACATACATACAGTGGAATATTGCACAGCCACAAAAAGAATGAAATCTTGACATTTGCAACAACATGGATGGACCTAGAGGTTAGCATGCAAAGTGAAATAAGTCAGACAGTGAAATGCCATGGGATTTCATTTGTATGTGGAATATAAAAAATAAAACAAATGAACTAACAAACAAAGCAAATATAGATTTACAGACCCAGAGAACAGGCTGGTGGTTGCCATAGGGAAGGGGGGTGGGTAGATGGGTGAAATACGGGAAGTGGGAAGAAATTAGTGAGAACGGTTGCTATCTTGATCTGGGTGAAGGTTATGTAAGTGTATACACAAGGCAGAATTCATCAAGCCGTGTCCTAATATTTATGCATCTTATTATATGTACCTTAATATTTTTTTAAATTGTGAAAAAAATTCTGATAACTTGAGAGGAAAATAAGTTTTTTAGATGTTTATACTAGTTTCCTATTGCTGCTGTAACCAATTATTACAAATTTCATGGCTTTAAACATAACCAATTTATTATCCTGTGGTCCTGGAGGCCTGCAGTCCTAACATCAGAGGTATCTGCAGGGCTGCATTCTTTCTGGGGCTCTAGGGGGGTATCTGTTTCCCTTTCCAACACTATGGATTGCCTGAGCACTTTGGGTCACGGGCCCTTCCTTCATCTTCAAACCCACAGCATAATATCTTCAAATCTCTCTTCCTCCCCCTGTTTCTCACTCTCTGTTTGTCTCTCCCCTCATCAGGTCCCTTCTCTGACTCTGACCTTCCTGCCTCTCTCTTCTTCTAAGGACTCATGTGATTACACTGGGTCCACATGGATAATCCAGAATAATTTCCCCATCTCAGGATTCTTAATCACATCTGCAGATCCCTTTGGCATGTAAGATGCCATATTCATAAATTCCAGGGATTGAGACATGGACATCTCTAGGGACCATTTTTCAGTCTCCTACAGTGACATAAAGGAGAACTTTCACTTTGTCAGTTAAATAAATTCTATACATAAACTTCACTTGGTATTTATTTTATAGTTGCTAATTTACAGAATAAAGTAGAACAAAATGCCCATTCCTTGTCCTTTGTGTAATGATGATATATTAGATGTTACATCTTCTAGAGAATGTGGTATTATTACAGATTTAAGTATTTCATTCCTATCGTCATAAACTTTTGAAGAATGGAATAAGAAACAAAGCTTTAGCCCATAACAAACACAGAGCCCTTGTAAATGGAAAAATTCTAATGACTAGGGAATGGAGTGGTCTCAGAAATGAAAGAGTCAATTGTTTTCTAAAATCACCAAATTGTTATAAGCATTGTCTGGCTGCAGAATTGTAATAGTCAAGTAGTCATGATAACTACAGTTTTGTATAAGTTTTGAAATTGGAAAATGCGAGTCTTACAAATTTGTTTTTATTTTTCAATATTGTTTTGGCCATTTCAGGGTTATTACATTTCCATATGAATTTAGGGTGAGTTAGTCAACTTGTACAAAGTAACTGGATTTTTATAAAGATTGCATTAAATTTGTATACCAAATTTAGTAGTAGTGCCATCTTAGCAATATTAATTCTTCAACCCAAGAACAGAGGATGTTTTTACATTTATTGTGATCTTCTAAATTCTTTGAATAATATTTTGTAGTTTTCATTGTACATCTTATACTTCTTTAACAAATGTACTATATTTTATTCTTTGTTGATGCTACTCTAAATGGAACTGCTTTCTTCATTTCACTTTTAGACTATTCATTGCCAGCATATAGAAACACAATTGATTTTTGTCTATTGATCTTGTTTTCTACAATTTTGTTGATTTTTTATTATTTGATCATGTATTAGTACTAATAGGTCTTAGTGTATTCCTTTGAATAATCTATATACAAGATCATGCCATATAGAAATAGAAATACCCTGACTTTCAGGGTAATTGTCTTACCCCTGAGGGTTATGGAGTATAAGTCATATCCCCTACATATAGACAGTGGTGGTTTAGTTTTAGATGTATATGCTATATGTTGAATATTGATTTGGGGGATATTAGAGAATTCAAAGTAGACAACATACTTACTAGAATTAACAGTTTATATCCTGGATACTGAGAAGTTTAACCTTATTCATAGGCTTAATCCTTCCAAAGATTAAATGATGTAAGAAAATTACTTCCAGGCCCTCCCAAAATATGTTCTTATGATATTAGATTCACTGATGCTTAAAATTCTGCAACAGGAAAGCACGTCCTCATCTTAACAAGGGTAATGAGAACCTCTCCCTATAAGCATTCTTACAAGGATTTAAGGTGTGGAAAGTGCTTAGTCCATTACCTGGTAAATAAAAGGTATTCAATAAATGGTAGTCAATGAGAACAGTGATAATAGTGATGGTTTTAGTGATGCTGTTATTTTGAATATGTCACAGGACTTCTTTAAATTTTTAATGATTTGCTACAGCCTTCAGAAAAAAGAAATCCAACTTCTTGCCATGGACAAGAAGAGGTAAAAGACCTATACCCTGAGAACTATAAGACACTCATGACAGAAATTAAGGAAGACACCAATAAATGGAAATACATCCCATGCGCATGGATAGGAAGAATTAATATTGTCAAAATGGCCATCCTGCCCAAAGCAATCTATAGATTCAATGCAATTCCTATCAAAATAACAACAGCATTCTCCAATGAACTAGAACAAACACTTCCAAATTCATAGGGAACCACAAAAGACCCTGACTAGTCAAAGCAATCTGAGAAGGAATAAATCTGGGGGAATTACACTCACCAACTTCAAGCTCTACTACAAAGCTACAGTAAACAAGACAATTTGGCACTGGCACAAGAATGGGCCCATAGATCAATGAAATAGAATAGAGAGTCCAGATATAAACCCACACATACATGGCCAATTAGTATATGATAAAGGAGCCATGGATATACAACACTGTAATGACAGCCTCTTCAACAACTGGTGTTGGCAAAACTGGATAGCTGCATGTAAGAGAATGAAACTGGATGACTGTCTAACTCCATACACAAAAGTAAACTTGAAATGGATCAAAGACCTGAATGTAAGTCATGAAACCATACAATTCTTAGAAAAAAACATAGGCAAAAATATCATCAATATAAACATGAGCAACTTTTTTCTGAACACATCTCCTCGGGCAAGGGAAACAAAGGCAAAAATGAACACATGGAACAACATCAAACTAAAAGGCTTCTGTACAGCAAAGGACACCATCAGCAGAACACAAAGGCATCCTACAGTATGGGATAATATATTCGTAAATGACATATCCGATAAGAGGTTAACATCCAAAATATATAAAAAACTCACATGCCTCAACATTCAAAAATCAAATAACCCAATTAAAAAATGTGTGAAAGATCTGAACAGACAATTCTACAAAGAAGAATTTCAGATGGCCAACAGGCACATGAAGGTGCTCCACATCGCTAATCATCAGGGAAATGCAAATTTAAACCACAATGAGATATCACGTCACACCAGTTAGGATGGCCAACCTCCAAAAGACAAGGAACAACAAATCCTGGTGAGGATGTGGAGAAAGTCGTACATTCCTGCAGTGTTGGTGAGACTGTAAATTAGTTCAACCATTGTGGAAAGCAATATGGAGGTTCCTCAAAAAACTTAAAATAGAAATACCATTTGACTCAGGAATTCCACTCCTAGGAGTTTACCCTAAGAAAACAAAAATCACAGATTCAAAAAAACATATTCACCCTTATGTTTATTGTGGCACTATTTACAATAGCCAGTTCATGGAAGCAACCTAAGTGTCTATCAATAGATGAATGAATAAAGAAGATGTGGTACATGTATACAGTGGAATTCTATTTAGTCCTAAGAAGAAAACAGATCCTACCATTTGCAACAACATGAATGCAGCTAGAGGGTATTATGGTCAGTGACATAAGCCAGGTGGAGAAAGACAAGTACCATATGATTTCACTCGTTTATGGAGTATAACCACAAAGCAAAAACTGAAGGAACAAAACAGTAGCAGACTCACAGACTCCAAGAAGGGACTAATGGTTACCAAAGGGAAAGGGTTTGGGGATGGTGGGCGGGAAGGGAAGGAGAAGGGGATTAAAGGGTATAATAATTACACACATAATTAGGGGGGCACAGGGAAGGCAGTATAGCACAGAGAAAACAACTAGTGACTGTAGCATCTTACTACGTTGATGGACAGTGACTGCAGTGGGGTGTGGGTTGGACTTAATAATATGGGTGAATGTAGTATCCACAATGCTGCTCATGTGAAATCTTCATAAGGTTATTCATCAATGACACCTTAGTAATAATAATAGAAAAAGATATACTGCCTGCTTCAAGTCCCTCCCTGTGACATGGTCTCTCTCAGTTCCTTTACTTTGCATATGCTTCTCCTTCCAGCCAGAACACAGTTACTCCTTGCAGCCTATCCGACTCTTAGCTCCTGTTACCCTCCTGACCACACCCCCAAGTAAGTATGACACCTCTCCTGATTGCTGCTTGTACTTACCCCTCTTGCAATATCACAATAGCTTACAGGCTATAGGCAGCTTCAGGGTGGAGACTTGTCCACCGTTTCCCCTTTCACCCACCAGTGCCAAGACAGTGTCTGGCAGAGATGACAAAGCTTGTCAAATAAATTAAAAGAATAAATATCCAAAATTTCTAAATTATAATTTCAGGAGAAATGATACATTAAGTTTGTCAAGCCTCACTGTGAATGGATTTATTAAATCCTTTCCTGAGAGATTTCATAGTGAGCGGGAGAAGATAGGGTAGGAAGCCCCAGAATGCCTCCTCCAGAGGATGGGACACAACGCGGGGATGACAGTGGAGGCGCTGAAGGATGATGTCATTTGCCTTAGTATCTCTTTAGAATCAGCCTATCACTGTGAAAATTTAAGCAGGATTTAGTGAAACCTAAATTCTAGGCAAAAGTGTGATGGAAGTCCTTGTACATATACCAATTAAAATAGAGGAAGAGGTGGACCTAATGCAGAAGCCATTCAGAAATGTGGCACTCTGAGTTCCTGAACAACCACTTAATGAAATGGACATGTCTTCTGGGTTTTCCAGTCAGTGGGATAGTACTAATACCAGAAACTACGGAGTGTGCCCAGACTTAAATTATGAAATGCTAATATTAGTGCCTAAAATTGTAACACTACCTATAAACATGAGTAGAAATGGCTTACCTGTTGTCATTAATTCTGGTTCTGTGGGAATCAGAGGTATGCCTACAGAGAAAGAAAGAAAGATACCCTTCCTTAATCGATTCTGCTAAGTGAGGCCCACAGACCCCATATAGTAATCTTTAGCTTCAAGGAGAACGTTTTGGGAGGGAGATCACAGGAAGCATGTTAGAGGGAAGATTTACATAGTTTAGAAAGTAATTAGAAACAAAACCTATGGGAGGGATACTGAAGAAGGCTCTTCAGAAAGTTTACTTTCTGTCTAAAACTTCTGTTTACAACCACTTGCCATTATAGAGAAAAAATATTCAAGTGCTTCATTTTTAGAATAAATTAAGCAAAGTTCACACTTACAGTCTCCTGGATAAACACATTTGAGGGTGACCTCATCAAGAATCATATTTTTAGGGCAGTAGGGCAAGCATCCTTCAACCCTTAACATAAAAAAAAAATCAGAGTGAAGTTTAAAATATAAAACAATACTGCACTTAATATATGCACCTAAGATGTATTTTGCTTAAAATCCTTCGACTCTCCTTGTCAAGAACTGAGACATCTTCCATTTGCTGCCATCCCACCAAATCTCATTTGATGAAATCACAAACTAGTGGGCATATAGGGATGTAATTCATGATTAAGGCAGCATTTGAACACAGAACATTCCAAGAATGCATTTGTGCTTGGAACACACAAAAGCCATGGTCTATAAAACAGTGAATATGGAAGATAATTTAACATGATTTTAATCTATATTTGTTGTACTACTTTCCACTCCTATTCTCTCCCATATTCAAGCAGATAGGCACACTCTTTCAGCATCCTTGCTTTAAGGAGATTAGCAGAACAAAACAGAATCTTCAGTGGCTCTCCCACCTATTATTAAGCTCTAAACTCTAAACTCATATCAGATACCCAAACTTCTCAGATATTAGGAGTCTCTGAGCAGAGGGATGGGGGTGGGACAGGACTGCCATTCTCTGACCAGAGGCTGCCTCTCAGAGCATCTCTGACCCATGCCCAGATTTGGGGTGCTGCCCTGGACAGAATGGTTGCATGTGAGCCTAAGGAGGATGGATTTCAAGCTCCAGGACATCTGGTCCTTGTAAGGATCCCAAGCTCTTATGCATGTGGCACAGAAGCCAGGAAAAGTCCCACATTTAAAAAAATGATGGCTTGACAACACGAGCCAAAGACAGGAAGGACCATCTGGAATGTTTTCATGTAAGGGAATGAAGCCGAGATAATGAGTGAGATTACATTTTCCTTCTTGCCCATCTGGGCTCAGAGTCCCATTTATTCTGATTCAAAGGAAATAAATGTAACCCTTCATGTAACAACCGATTGTAAGAGAATCAATGCAAATATTCTTTTTTAAAAAGTCTTGTTTACCTGTCTCATAAACACACTAGCAGGTTGCAATAATATTTTTAATATTTTAAACAATTTCCACTTGCCTCATTAGTAAAGTAAATAATTTGAGCCAAAATTACTCAAGGCCTCTTTTCAACTCAGGATGAAAACTGATTTGACACCAGTAGTAAAGCGTTGCCACCAGAGGGCACTTGTTCATGGGAGGAGGTGGAGGCGACACATTTTAAAAACCAAGACAATTTCTTTTAACTTAAGGTACATTTAGCCATCCCTTGAATACCTCCCTCACAAATGATTTCTTTTTTCAATAAACAGTTTAGCTTATATAACTGATTATATATTTCATAAAATGAACTGGAATAACAAACTTAAACCAGTATATGATATTTCTCTTCCACTCTAAATTGTGTCATGCAAAAAAGAAAAATTAAAGTTATAGATTGTTGAAGAGTCTGGGGTGTGCTGGTTATTGTTAAACTAAATAAACATCACTTTTTTAAACAACTCAATTATTTTGCACTTTTTAATGCAAATCAAAACCACAGTCATCCTCTTAAAATATTTTCTGAACACCAGTAACTTATTCCTTTAAAATACCTTCATGGTTACATACTGCAGGTTCCTCTTTATTGTGTCAGCCAATTGACAATCTACTCAACTTCTGACTGATCAATATAATTTCTCAGGTGTAGAACAGTTCTTGTAAGAGATATATTACATAACAGGAATACCTAAATAGGCATACAGGCTTTAGGTATGCAGGTTGGCATCTTTTCTTGTAAAAGTTCCCCTTTCTGACTAGATATTTCTATTTTAAGAACTGCTGTGTTCCAGAAACTGCAGTTATTTAGAACAAGGGTGGTGGCTGTGTTGGGGACTTGGAGGAGGTGTGCAGGGCTATGTCCATGCTTAGTACATGAGTCTCCCCTCCAGGCTGCACATACAAGGAGGAGCAGTAATTAGGGGCCTCAGTGAAGGGCAGGGGAGGAGCAGAAAGGAGATAAGAGGTGATGATGGAGGTGAGAAACAGCGTGGCAGGGAGAAGTTTCACCCTGAATCACCCTGTCCAAACCGTTCCAAACAAGAAACTTCAGAATAGCTACAGACCAAACAATAGAAGCATTGTGGATCTGGGTTCAACCACACAGGAGACTGGCTATGTCACAAGAAGTAATAAAATCACTAAATCTAGCTCCATTTCCTCCCAGGGCCAGGGCCAGGGCCAGCCCAGCCCTCTGCGCTCTCCCTTCCTTCCTCACGCTGGGACCCCTGTTGCTTCCCTTCCCCTAGACGGCTTCCTCCCCAGGAGAGGCAGGACAGAGGTCTGTGAACATGAGGAGGCCAAGTGACTGCTGAAGGTATCTCCTTTTCAGGAGCCTTGGTTGTTTTTTTAAATCCAACTCATCTTTTAATAAACGAGTATAGTGGTTTTGAGAAACATTATTTAGGTTGTTTTTATTTTTAAGAAAATAAATAGAAATACATCTTCTCTCTGCTCCCACAGTACTTCAGGGTATAGAGGGTCCGACCCTGGCTCTGTGGGCCTAAAGACTGTGTGACGCAGGGCATATCGCGTAACATCTCTTTCTCAGCCGGCTCTCTCCCCTGAAAATGGAAATAATGAGATGACCCATTTTACAGCACTCAGCATAGTGTGTGTCACGCTGTGAAGACTTAAATGTGCTGGTTGTTGTCGTTATCCGTCCAGCGCTCTGCCCACGGTATTGTCAAGATCTGCTTTTGTTCCTCTCGCCTTCCTAAAGACCGTGAGCCCCCTGACAGAGGTGCTGCGTGTCATTCACTCATACGTCCAGGACTTTTTGTAGTATCAGTGTTTGTCATAGAGGAAAAGATAGAAAACCCCGAATAAAACGCCCCTATTCAAAATAGCCCCTCATACTATTGTTCCATTTCTCTGTTCTCTTTTACAGCAAAACAAAACAAAAACTTGTTTATACCCTCTGTCTCCCTGCTGCCTCCCCTGTTCCCAAGTTTGCCAAAACCAATGAGCAGGTTTTAGTCTCAAACTTAAAAATCCTCAAAACCAAATTCCTGACTTTTCATGAGAGCCGCTCTCACCTGACCTGCTGCTTACCTCAGTAACTGCCAATTCAGGCCTTCCGTTAAGCTGAATCATTTGAATTTTCTGAGAGCTGACCAGTTTTGACTTAAAAAAAAAATGGCGATTCATATTTCCACTTACAAACTGTGGAGGCCTAACCTGGAGTCTTTAACTCCTCTTTCAGAAATGAGAGTAAATCCATCAGTATACCTTACAGCCCAAAGTTCAAAACATATCCAGAATCTGTTCACATCCCATAATTCCCAGGGCTACCAACCTGTCAAGGGTCATGTCTTGTCCGTATCACTGACCACTTCTGCGTCTGACCTTCCCCTCCCAACAGTCAAACCAGACAGCCGAAGTAAACTTTTTAAATTGTAAATCAGATCATGTCACTCTCTTCTGCCCCAAATACACCAGGACATTACACAGAGAAGAAGACTAAGTTCTCACAATGGCCACACGGCCTGGTAAGACTCGCCCCCACTGTAGTTCTCTAGTCTCATCTCCCACCCCTCTCAGTTTTGCCCACTTTGCTCTGACTGACTCCCTTGATCATCCTCAGACACCCCAAACACATGCCCACTCCAGGAACGCGCACCGTTCTCAGACTGGAAGGCTCTTTCCCCAGATGTCCCGTGCACAGTTCCCTCCCTTCCTTCCGACCTCTGACCACATGCTGCCTCGTCAGTGTGGTGTTCCCTGTCCGCCCTGCATTAATTAGCAAACACACACATGTCTTATGCTCCTTCTCCCCCTCTCTTTCTTTCCTTTCCTCCATCACACATATCTCTAACAATAATACTGTGTTATATATGTTTTTATTTGTTTATTCTCTGCCTCAACCCAACAAACCATCAGCTACATGAAGGCAAGTACTTTGTTCCATGCAGCACTGTATCCCTGAGGCTAGAAGCATGCCTGGCACATAGCAGCCCCTCAGTGACTATTGCTTGAGTAAAATGAGATAAATTCGTGGGATGAGTATATAACACATACAAGTTATTCTTGTGGGCTTTTTTTTAAACCTAACAAAATTCACTGAGAGAAGAATCTGCTGATGCTGGAATTCACTCATTCAATGGTTAGACATGACTTACGGTGGAAGAAATGTACACGCCTGTGCATCAGGGTCACTGCATGTTTTAAAACAGGGAATGGCACAGGGCTCGTATCTCCATTCACACATCCTCCTGTAAGGCACAGCTGCTTGGATTTCTGGGGGGAAAAAGATAAGTTTAGATTGTGCATGCTTTTAATGTGCAGCTTGAAAAACACTGACCCTTCTTTGCTGTGGAATGCCGTGGAATGCAGTGGAAAAGACTGGGCTAGGGAAGAAAGCATGGTAATTGCTTGATGATAGAGCATTTCATGCTCAGGTTGAATATATAAATGTCTGTCTTCCAAAGATTTTAAAAAGCAGTCAGAGGAGGCCAAGGAAAGTTCTAAGTCTCCTTCCTTTCTTTACTTTTAGTGGGTTCTCACTGATCTGCATAATACTGCCAAACGACTTGCTTAGAATTTTGTTTTTTGCCATCATTTTACGTCCATTATTCTGTTTTTATCCTTGCAACAACCATGTTGAGTAGGTATTATTTTCATTTCATAAATGAAGGAATTGAGGCTCAGAGTACCCAAGCGGCTTGCCAAGTTCAGACAATGAGGACTATGGTCAGACCGAAGCCATGCTCCCCGACATCAGACCCAGAGAGAGCACCCCGTCTTTGTTCTCCTCACAAAACCTGGCACATTGTCTTGTCCATGGTAAGTATTCTCTGATGACAAAAAATAAATGAATGGATTTGAATAATACATGCTTATAGTCATAAAACCTCCCTTGACCGAAGTTTTCTCCCTCAAACTCTGTGAATATTCTGCCCTTCTTATGTCACAGAGGAGTCTGTCTACAGCTTTCTCTGAGGATGAGAGTGCCATACAGAGAGAGTTCAGGAAAAGGTTGTATTATCTCTGACTCTGGATATGGAATGCAGTCCAAGGTACGGGAAGGGAAATTTGACTTTTTGGAAGGTATCTATTCACCTAAAGGCTATAGAGACTGTGAGACCTGAGCTACTGGGATGGTGGGTCCTGAGAGAGGACTGGTTCCAAGACTAGAGCAGACCTCTATATAGAGTTTCCTAGTTCCGGAATCAAAAAAAAAAATCAGTCTCTGAGATTTTGAAGATGCCATTGACTGCAGTTGTCTGAAGCTCAGGTGGGGCCAATGGGTCTGGTTCTGTTGGAGAAAATTTCTAGATTGGAGGGGGAATATTTGTAAAGCTCAACTTTTAAGTAAATTCAAGTAAAAATGTAATATTCACTTTATAAAATATTGTATATGCATGTCAGTGACTCATTCTCATGAGAACAGGAATCCCTTTCAATAGACAAAACTGTGAAGCCTAATTTGAATTTTCTAAAATCCAGAGATGATCAAGGTGTGCAGAAATTTATCCACGAAAGCCAAAGAAAAATGGTTAGTTCTCTTAAACTAATTTAGAAGAGCTGGTTAGAGTAAAACAGCTTGTTGGGAGACCCAAGGTGTATATGCAGCTCCTCGGTTTTGAACGTAAAGCACAACTATTAAACATCAAGTGAGGCAGTGAGGATTCCTCCTTGGACTTTAGAAAATTGAACAGTTATAAAACTATAAAAATCTCTAGAAATAAGATCAGGCTTCTGCTGAAACAAGGAAATCCTTCAGAGGTCAGTGGAACCAGACACCCTAGTATTCAAAGGACAGAGATAAACATGTTGTCTTCATCATTAAGAATCAAGTTATTGAGAAGTCACCTTCTAGAAAAGAAATAGTAGAAACAAACACCTGACAAACATGAAATACAAGTGAGCTCTATTTCCCAGCTACAGGCAACACTGAACATAATAATTGGGGCAATAACTAAAAATAATATTTTTTAAGACTATTCTAAGCAACTTATCAATTAATTTAGGTATTACTATACCTGCCATTTTACAGAAGCATAAACTAAAGAACAAAGAGGTTAAGAAACATACAACTCTATTGACTTACACTCCATTAAAAATTATTTAAAAATGAAAACTCAATTACTATTCTGCCATTTTGTAAATTATCTATTCTTCTTTTGAAGACCTCAGGAAACATACCTTCTATGCTGAAACTACTTGAATGCTTAAATTCTTCAGAATCATCATATTTTGATGCTTTGACACTGTAGTCTGTGAATATGATGAAAAAGCCTTTCTTGCTGTATAATTCAAATGCACTGTACCCAGGAATCCAGAGACCTTGATGGTGGAAAAATGTGGCTCTCCGTTGAAAGGCTGGATTCGCCTTCCATAGTTGCAAACTAAGAGAGTCATCATCGTGGACACAGAGAAAATAGTTTGGCCTTTCAGCAGATTCCAAGGAAACAAGTACCAATGCTGCAAAACATAAGCAGTGTGTTTGACATATCCCTGGGCTCTCTGACCATGCTATGGAAGCACGTCAACACTGGCATTACAAAATGTATAAAGCTGACAGAAATAGCACTGCACAATTGCCAGGCATAATTTGTGCCAATCTCAAAGATTTCACAAATTAATTGTAAGATCTTGAAAAGAAAAGGTAGTATCTTAATGTAATGACTAACAGGGACAGCTCCAAAAAAAAAAATCAGTCTTCGATCACTTCTATGTTTAAATATTTTATCATGTCCTTGGGGGAAAAAAAATAATAATCAGTTTAGGACTCCAGAAGGTACAAGTAATTGAATGATTAATTGGACACATATTTGTACTTGCAAGGTTTAACATTTTCAAATACAGAAAACCTACAAATGGCTAAATTGGATGATAGAAAAGAATAAAAATACAGAAACAGATCAGTTTATGCATGTCACTGCATTTCAATAGTTTTAAATGAGCAAATGTTCTTGCAAGTGATCTTACTGCATTAAGGAAGACTATTTGCTCAACATTCTTGTCTATTTCCCAAGATATAATCAATGGCTAATGAACAACTACAAAGCATTTGGGGAATGTCATTGCTTTAAAAGTTTTCCTTATATTTGTAAAACCCTTAATATCAAAGTTTTCAGTTGATATTTTAGATTTAATTTATTACACCTTAATTCTTCTAGGTCTTAATTTAATTTAAATCCATTAGTATTTTTCTATTAAAAACATTAATTATTATAAACCATACAAAGAAGATCTCTTTCAAATCTAATACATGACTCCAAAGGTATTTATTATGTCCTAAAACTTGCAAGTCCCGCTGCTGAGCACTGGAAGATGCCAAGAAGAATAAAAGAGATCTTCATAAGGGAAAAAAAATACAGAACTAACATAGAAATTAGAAGTTCAGGCTGTGATAGGTGTCTTCATAGATTTAAAAGTACTAAGGAAGTTCTTTTTACAAGAAAGAAGCAGTTTATTCTATTGGAGAATCAGGAGATTTCTCAGAGTAAGTGAAAGTCAAATTCATTCATTCAGTAATATTTTCTAAGCTTATACAACACAACATGCATGGTTCTAAGTAGAGTTACTAGAGTAACAATTTGGCCCAAGCATCACCATATCAGAGGGGAACACTAGCCACCAGTCAGAACAGGTGCCAAGTGGATATGACCAGTATAAATCTACAGGTGCCAGTAAATATGGGGACAGACATGGCCACCTACAGATAACAGACTGTCCCATGACTGTCTAGACTCTATTTTACTTTTTTAAAATCTATCTTTTTTGATATCAAATCTCAATTTTTTTCTTTTATTTCCATCTGGCATTAAAGCTTCTCAAATGTTTGTTATCAGTGAACTATTTTTCAAAAATTGCAGATTTGCTGCATGGATAAATGAAAAAAAAGGCACATGTAAAATACAATTCTTTTTTCTCGCCTACCCTTCCCCCTAAAATAAAATTCTTATTTTCAGTTGGAAATTATACTTACATGATGCCTTCTCTTTGAAAAGACCTGGAGTCATCATAAAATTAAAAAATAAATTGCCATGAATACTAGTCCTTGGCAAAGAGAAAACACTTCTACTGGTCATATTGGCCCCCAGAACAAGGCCACTCTGCCCATAATTTGCCAGCATATATGGTCCTTCTCCAAGCCCTAGTTAAATGCAAATAAGAGAATTACCAGTTGGCATAGGATTTTTACATTTCAAGCTGCCACTTCAATGGAAAATTTTTCATGACCAAAAAAACTCCAAAAATTATTGAGCATTTAAATATTATTAATAAAATAACTGAACTCTTTTCAAACATAATATGATTTGGAATATGTACATACATATTTAGATTATGTAATTTAGAATATATACACACCACACACACATATATATATATACACACATACACATATGATATTATAGGCACACATGTAAAGCTGTACTTGATAAAAGTCTGATTTAAGCTTTCTGGGCCTCAAGTTTTGTCACCTATATGAAGAATTTTGTCGAGGTAACCTTCCACTCTAACATTCCAAGACTCTAATCTACTCTCTATAAATGTAAGTTCAGCTTTATCAATGGCCAGGTATTTTTGACAGTCTTCTAAAAATGTTGCACTGCATGAAAACAGAATTCACAGACATGACAGACAATATTTTACTGTTCTGTGAATTCTTGGATTTCAACAGTGAGGAATGTCTATAAAAAAGAAAAATTACATGAAGCTTAACAGAGAAGTTGAAGATATTTTTACTTATGCTATCATTTCCCATGCATTTAAGTGGTTCCATATAAAGGGAAAAATATTTACTCCAGTAAAAACCATTACTGTAGAACCAAATCTGAAACCCAGTCAGAATAATTTTTCTGCAAACCTCATCTTTTTTAAAGACACACATAAATTATAAATAAGTTCACTGACACTCAAAAAAGTTGACTTAGATTTTATGATATTAAATTCAGTTTACCTTCAACCCAATCTCTGCCATTTGATATTCTTAATATATCTGAGAGATTATAAAACTTTAAAGTTTCTTCTGAATCATCAAAATTAAGCTACATAATTGTCACCTGTATACTTTTTACAGTTGTATGTATATTTTTATGCTATAGGTTATGCAAAATGCTAATATACATGCTGTAGGTGTCAACCTAAAAGACTAATCTGGTCTTTTTTTACCTCCAACTTTTACCACAATGTTCCTTTGCAAGGTTTCTCTTAACATAGAAGGAAAAAGATGTTCAAAGAAATCTGAGGACTGGGTTATTGCTTTTTCAAGACTGAAGATCAGGCATAAGGGAGGGGAGAAGACCAGTGGATTTGAGGCTCAGCAGTCTTTCAGGTAGAAAGGAGAACAAGATCCAAAATCTCCATCCTGACAATGGGGAGAAGAGGCAGGGACTCGTCGGCAAGTCATCTCCAAGTGTTGTCCCCTCCTCCCGTAACTCATTTGGGCCGCCGAGCCGCTGGGAGACTTATCAGCCATGAGGAAAAGAGCTGTTTCAGGGATTTGGACACCTTGAGCAGAGAGAAAGCTTGAAGGAACTTTGCCCCCACGCCAGGCTGGCACTGAGCAGATACATTGGAGATTCTCTGAGCTGGCAGTGGCGGACGCCCTCTGCTGTTAGGAACGCACGCCGTGTGCCGTGCTTCTCCGAGCGCCCAGTCTACAACCAAAGAAACTGTATCACTCGTCTCCACACCTGCTGGCTCATTTTCCAGGGACAAGAGCAACACAAACTTCCAAGATGCAAATATACCTCAACTTTTAAATGTATCAATTTGTATAAATATGTAAATAATGTACAACTAAGTAGATATGTAAATTATAATGAGATACTATTCAAAATGAAGAAGACATATACAGCTACAACCTGAGGATTTAAATCACCCTTGTATTCAACAAAAGAAAAGGAGAAAGGAAATAGGCGACTAAACAACATCTCTGCCCTACAGCGTGAGTCCTTTAACTACAGCAACCTTAAGAGACGAATGAGTGCCATATGAGAATTCCATTCATATAAAATCAAAAGCTTCTGAATCGTTACCCAGTTGATTGATACTTTTGATCTACATTGTTTTCATGCATTTTCACCAGCAATTAAGAAACAAAATAGTTGATTTAATCATTAATTTTCTTCAAGAAGGAATATAATTTCACAGTCTGCCAAAAGTAATCATTACAATGATAATTTAAACACGATATTAGGCATGTGCTATCTGATACAATCACTCTGACCTTAAAATTTGCATACCAACTTTTAGCAGGCTATTGAAGTCCTTGCTCACCTAACAGCAACAACAATAAAATCTTTATATTTTTAATAAATGCCATAAAATGAACATGAAGATATTATATACAGTCTCTTGTTAAAGATTATTGAAATAATCTCAGCTGTAACCTCTGAATTCTCCAGCTTTCTAAATAATTTTCCTCTCACAGAATCACTAGGATTTATTTTTGCATTAGCTGTAAATATTGATAAATAACTTGATAACATAGTGTCCAGTATGTAGTAAGTAAAGGGAGAAAGATATCAGCCATGAATATCCAGTGGAGACTAGATACACTGACAATAACTGTGAAAGTATTTGGGGTGAAGCAAATTAAGAACCATCATTTAAAATTATTTTCTTTTCATGACTACTATCAGCAATCTCCACAATTTTATATCTCCCTTCGAACACCTGTCTTCCCTGCATTCTTTGCACAAATTTACTCTCCTTGGATGTCTGATGCTTTTCTCTGCTACTCTGATCATAGAAAACAGATTTCCCTGTTACTCCACTGACTCTATCAGTGTCTCACGAAGGCCAAATGCCGTGTTCACCCTCTGAGTATTAACCAACACAGTATCACAAATGAAACCAGAACTGGTTTGAAGAACCCTGTAACACATCAGAAAAGAGAGCCATCACAAGTTCAACAGACTTGTTGACAGAAAGCAAAATATACCAAGTAGTGAAAGGTGGAAATTCCACATTCATAAAAAATTCTGCTCCTGGATCCAAGAACTGCAGAAGAGACGCCAGAAAGCACAAAGGCACAGATGGAGATTTTTACAGCAGAGCTGTGTTAGGCAGGAATTCTTAAGTGAGGAAGTTATTGGGGCATTTCCTCAAGTTGATATCTGGGTACATTGTGTAGAGCACATGACAACCATGTGTGGTGACTCTTTTTGTAACAGCTCAGACAGTTTACAAACCACAGTTTACCTACCACATTCTTGGTGAGCAGATCTGGCAAGTTATTAACTACTTTGTCCCTCAAGTTCCTCCTCTGTAAAGTGTTCATGATAATACCTGCCTTACAGGCATATCTTGAAGCTTAAATTACATAATACAGGTGAATTCGTTAACCCAATCAAAGCTATTGTTACTATTCTTTTTTTTTTTTTTTAAGCAGAGTGAAAAGTTTTATTTGATTACATTCCAAGGGAGAAGCAGGCCAGAGTCAAGGTGGACAAAGGCCTATTGCTACTCTTCTTGTTGTTAATATTAATCAATGAGTCTCATTTTAAGCATGGCATCCAAATAACTGATGTGGAGTGTGTGGAAATATTTTGAGTTTGAGATTTTTAACTACCAGAGTTTTTAATGTTGCATTCTTTTCTTCCAACAAACTTCTGTAAATGTAACAAAAAGAACCAAAAATTAAAACATCTATTTTCTTTTTAATTTATTATTCCTATTTTTCTATCATTGTCTGACCTTCTTTGAGTGTTTATCAGGGACAGATTTCTCCCTGGTTCAGGAAGGCACCAAAAATGCCTTCAGTTAGTTGCTTGGGGTTTTCTCATGGCCCAGTTGTCCTCTAACTGTTATTCTCCACTGACTCACCAAGGGTGCAGTTTGTCCAGTCACCGACAGAACAGACACCTCCCCGGATCATCTTCCTTGCCTGGATTAGCGTGAAGGGCTATGCCTTCCTCATTAAGCAGGTTTGACAAAGAACAGGCTCCGATTCTGCTCTCATCTGGCTTTTTCACCAAGGATACAATTCTCTGTCTCACATCTGAGTTTGAGGCAGTGACTCCTCTTACACTTGTCATTGCAAATTTGGATACTTGATGGGGCTAGGAGATTTTAATTATTATTATTAAATCAATTAAGTTCTCATTCCAATAATATATAAATAATTATTTTTGCCTGTATTGATGACTAAATAAATTCCTGATATTATTATCATCACATTTATAGTTTGTTTCTTTGATTTCCATGACACAAAGTTTGAATAATGTCCACCTTTGTATATAATGGTAAGAGTTGCATTTGTAGATGTCTTTCATCCTCTTTACCTAAAAAATTAGCTAACTTCAATCATTCATTCCATCCTCCATTCATTCAAAAACTATTTATTGAAGCCATCCTGAAAGCAGAAAGCTTACTCACACACTCTTATTTCCCAGAGAATAAATTTTAACATAAATACTCAGAAATTTAGATGAAGTTTAGAAAGTAAAGACTTTCACTGAATTATATATCAAATCATGAACTACTGTTCCCAGCAAAAGTTGTTCAAAAACTTTTTAAATCTGAAAATACATCCAATAGAACACTATAGTGATTATTTAAATGTCACATACCTTCATTATAATATTCACAATCAAGTGCTGGAAGAAGAGAAAAAGAAATATTAAACTATTAAGAATCTGACTACATATCTGACTCTTTAAGAGTGATGTGTTGTAATTAATTAAATTTCATAACATTATTTTATAGATAGGCAAATATATCTGCCAATTTAGAAATGTCAACTGAAAGTGTTAAAATCATAAGCTGTTCTTCATTTGACTTGCTATCTCACAAGTAAATGAAAAGTTTTAAGAGCCAAATGTGAAAGCAAATTCAAAATGATGTTTTTAAAAGTCTGTTTTATATAATCAGAACAGTGAAACATCACAGCTACAAGAGGTGGGAGTCATAAACAACGTCCCTAAGGATGGTATATGAATAATTTAAAATAGTTCTAATGTTGCAGTGACAATGGTCAAACACACCCAGAAAAAGTTATCTCAAAGTTTTCTTTTTATAAATCCTTTAGGTCTACTACGATTTACCTGCATTGTCAAAGAAATATAAATGTAGTCATCTTAAAGAAATTCTTTCTATGAGCTCCATATTAGTTCTTGATAAGACAAGTACTATAGATTTGCTTACAAGGGTCCCACATAACGAAGTTGTTCTAAATATTAGGTACTCACAACAAACAGTGGATGGCCTCCAGTGAACTGACACCCCCTCCTGACAGCACTTGTAGGCATATGCTGCTACGCTGGTGCAAAAACACTCACAGTCCCCACCAAGATTACAGTGACATGTGTCTTCATGGCAGTTCTTGGCAAAAGAAGTAACATCAATCTGAAAATGAAGTGAAAGAAAGATGAATTAATTTCATGAATAACTAACCATGATTGATTCAAACTCAACCTTCTAAAAGAAAACTAACTGAAGAATTTTAAAATTTGGTATTATCAGTTTAGCACTGCTGCCTAAGGAGTTCCCAGTATCTCAGACTACTACTTTGCCCAAAGGAGAAAGGAATTCATTAGACAAATGTCCGATCGAAGAACTAGCAAAACAGGGAAAGGGATTAACAAGCAAACACATATAATCTCAATATCTGTAATGGAATAGGTTAATATTTTATAGAAATTTATTGTCTCATTATTGATATATTCACATGGCACTAAAAGATGCTTCTGTTATCTACTATACTTTTACTTGATTTTTGTGACGATTAAATGATATTTTAAACTTCCATTGAGACCTGTAATTATTAGGTTGGAAAGGCATTTGGAAATTTAAATTTCTAAATAAGTTACATTCCATTTTGTTTTCCCTCCCCCAAACCATCTTAAATGCATCACTAGTAATACTCGTAAACTAAACTTTGGGTCCAGGAGAAGAATACCCATTTAGCAATGTGCTCGGGAAAAAATTATATATGTATTTTTGTGTCTTTGATCAATCATTTATGCCTTTGATGATGTGTGGAAAAAAATGCATCATAAATTAGAACAGATTACTACAAATATGTACAAATCTATGCTGTTAAATAAAATGGCGGGAGAAAGTAAACCAGCTAAATTCATCCCTTCCACAGGAAAACAAACAAATGTGGCTCCCTAACAATGGTTAGGTAGTACACCTGAAAAGCCTGCTTGTCTGAAAAGGTACCTGAAAAGGTAGCTGACCTGCTTGTCTCTTTCATTTCAATATTACAGGTACAGTAGAACGCATTTGAATTTGAGAATTCAGTAAAAGTATTCATTTACCACATTACGACAAGGAGCAAAAACATCACTGTACAAGATGGAGCATTCTTTCTTGGCATAAGGAAATTTGCTTTGATGTGCCTCACAGGGTTTAAATGATTCAGTTGGGTTTTCACACTGTTGAAAAAATTTAAGGGAGAAAAGAAAGTTTTTCAAGGAGTGATTTCTGAAGATGAAACCAGAGCAAACAGTTCTGACTCCACCCATCACAGCAGTATTGACTATAGTCTCGGTCTTTCAGACGGACTTGACCTTGAGTCCCGATGCTCAGCCGCCTCAGTGTTAACAGCATATATTATTTTGGAAAACCAATAAACATACTTCCAAAATTATTGTGATATTAGAGAGACAGTAAAGGTAAATAATTTTTAAATTGTCTTAAATGCAGCATTTACATGACTAAAAAAATTACATGAGCAAATGATTTTGTTTCACATTTTCACCTCTTTGATTTCTATCACAAGCCATTCTCTGAGCATCTGTATTTATACAGAAGTTTCTACAGGCTTCCCTCCCATGTACTCAGCAATTTGGTCTCTGCCTCTCTGAAACTGCTGTGGGAAAGGTCATCAACGAGTTTTTCATTAGAGTTGCCCAAACGTGACGGCAACTTTTCAGTCATCTCACTTGCCCTCTCACCCCCTCTGATTCTGTAGCCTGTTGCCCTTCTTGATCATCTCTCCTCATTCACTTTTGGTGGCAACATTTTCTACTGTTTTCTCCTGACTTGCTGGCTGCTGCTCCCCACTCTCCTCCCCCACACCTTCTTTGCAAAGCTTGATCCTCAAACCTGTTTTCCTCATTCTATACTCTTCTCATGGCTTCAACAAGCTGAATATACTAGCAACCTCCAAATTCAAATTTCCAGACCAGATCTCTTTCCTGAATATCAAAAACGGACATTTCCACCTACCTACCTGTCACTTCTTTGTCAACATATCTTAACCTGTACTTATCTTTACACCATTGGCTTGTCCTCATTGTCCCCACCGTCCACTCTCCTCTTTGTTCTGTCTCAGGGAAGAGGACCAGCAAGTGCCCAATAAGCCAGGAAGGTGGAGACTTTCTTGAATTCTCCAGATGCATCCTTCCTACTATAGTCATCCAACAGATGCTGATGATTTAATTCTTAATGTCTCTCAATTTGTATAGCTTTCTAAATCTCCATTGAGTTAACATTTCCAGCTGGATTTTAAGAGCCTTTTACTAGTTGAGGGCCTTTAGCCCAGGTCCTCATATCTTACAGTTCTGCGCCATGCATTCCAGCCATTCCCTACTTCAAACCCTCCACCACTACCATACTGAACTTCTTGAAATTCCCATTAAGCGATCTACTCACTCCACTCTTCTTGAAACCTTCTACAGTCCTGCTCCCCCCTTTGCTGCTATGCTCTTTCCCATCATTTTGCCTTTCAAGCTCCTGGAAGCCTGGCAGGATTCAGCTTGAACTTCCCTTTGACATGAGCCCCACATTATATGTACCTCGATCACAACACCTGCCTCATATTTTCATTGTTAATTCTTCCGCCTTTTCTACTAACCTAGACTCTATAGTCCTAAGAGAAGAGGCTGTGTTTTAGTCATATTATTGTTCACAAAACCTGGGAAACATTAAGTGCTAAATAGAACTTACTGAATGAAAAAATGTTTTTGATTCTCAGCTTTGTTCATTAGGTATGGATAAGATTATACATTATAGTGAATCTAAAATTCTTTGCTCCAAAAATTTAAGTATTATTATAAATTAGTTATTCCTGAATTAATTTTAAGTGGATATGTATAAAATAATTTAAGAACTTCTAAATGCAGTACTAAGATATATGATAGCTGTAATAAAAAGGATTTTGTATCACTCTGTAGAGTAGACGTTTTATACGTCGAAAAAATAAAATCTTCATACTCTTCTTAGACTACACTGAAATATACTGCTTAAATTTTAGTGGATCGGGTAAATGTTTTCCACTAGTTCCCTTTCAATTTTTAGAGGAGATTTTGATATGTTAGGTAAAATAGACAAAGTAGTAAAGCAATTAAACAAATACTGAACAATCAGGAAATTGTTGTGGATGTTCCTTTCAATGAGAAAGAAAAATAAACTAAAAGAAAAAGTAGAATAAAAGAGTAGAATCAATTTCTAATTTGACTCATTTTTTGAGTCCATTCAACCTTTCTCAGTGTGTCCCACAAAACACTATTTCTTGAGAACTCATCCATAAAAACATAGGCTCTGCATCAGTAAGTTTGAGAAACCCTTCAAACACATCCATCCCTTGAAAGTTTAAGAAATCCCTCAAAAAATAAATGTGTCTAATCTAGTTTGTTTGAACTGCTTCCAAAGGTAGTTGACCAGAAATCCACTTCCTATTCCTTGCCACCCACACAAAGCTGTGTCTGGAGAACAAATGGTAAGACATTCTGCCCTCTTGTATTCATTGCTTTGAGTTGGCAAAAGTTACATCACAGAAATATACGCACATTGATAAAGCATTTTGCTATGGAAGGAAAAGCATGAGATTAGAGCATGTGCATTTGAATGTCACCCCTGCTGCTTTCTAGATAATATTACACAAGCCATTTAAACTTCCTGTGCTTCAATGTCTTCATCTACAGTGTGGCAACAACACCCTGTACATCACAAGATTGTCACAGGAGTTCCGTGAGATGGTGAATGTGAAAGCAGTTTACCAACTATGAATCACTATGCAATTACATAAAATAGTATTACCTAAATAAATTTTCCTGTAAGAATCTAACGTTTTAGTGAGTTAATTTACAAAAAAAAAACATGTGTTTGGTTGTGAAATACAAGTATTCAACTTACCTGTCCTAATGCCCAGCTATCTCCAAATACCTGGGCATTTCTCACTTCTAGGTTATTGGATGTGGTCATATCATTTGAAGTACACTTGTCAAAGTTTCCACATAATCCTGATAATTTGTTCTAAAGCAAAAAAAAAAATGACCATAACATATTCTATATTCACTTCAACATTTAAGGACTCAAATTTACCAAAATTGTTTTAAAGATTTGAAGGAGACATTTTAAGAATTTCCACAGTAGCCATTTAAAATATACTCCAGGAAGATGGAATTTCATATCTATTTAATTATATTTAACACTAACTTTAAGTATCAAACAATGTCATGTATATACATGTGTGTGTGTGTGTGTGTGTGTGTATCAGTAATAACTGAATCTGACCTTATTACAAATATCACATAACCATGCTGAAGAGGGTGGAAAGAAATAAACAATCTAAATAACTTTAGATTATAGTTATTTAGACGCTATAAAGCTGAAATGCAAAAGAACTGTGCATGGCACTGTACTCTAGCTGGTAAAGTTTTCTTCACTAAGGTTTGAGCTGATAATTCTGAAAATATAACCTGTTTCTTAAAGGAAAATATCAATCATTTTATTTCCACAACATATTGAAAGGCAAATGTAATTTCATTTCTTGTATCCCATTTGATTAACCTACCAAATAGACTGACTTACCTTCCACTGTGGTCCAACTTTGATATGAATGGTTGTCTTTTTATCCCAAAGAATAGTGATATCTATCTCTGGAAAGTACACTACAATGTAGTACCCTGCTTTCCAAAGCTGGTATGTAGGATTGTCTTCCAGAAGAAAACCTGATTCTTTCTTTTAAAAAAGTGACAATAAAGAAAAAAAATGAATTCCTTGTTCTGTAATGAAAATGTAAACATTAATTAATATGCACCAATAAGTATCCATGAACTAGTATTTTTTGCTCAGCCCTGTCTTTTTCTGAATTCCGTAGTAAAAGGCAAAATAAATGCCAAAAATAGGAAGTAGTTAAAATTGATAACAAGACACAGACTGGTAAATGGGCTCAACTGGAATAAATTAGCAAAAGGAAAAGGTATTTCCGTTATAGAAAAGAGCATAAACAAAGGCATGGGGCACAGAGTACATTAAGGGGATAGACCTGCTGACTTAGAAATTCTGTATTGATGACCAATAAATATGACTTTTTTTTCATACTAAAAGTGTACGATTTTATCTGCATAAATGAAAAGCAGAACAAAAAGTGTGTGTGAACATATACATACATATGTATGTGTGTGTTTACACACACACACACACACACACACACACACACAAGAGATGAATTTCCATTAGAAGGACTTAGGAAGATTTCTTGGAAGGGGAAGGATATGAACTGGTCAGTGAGTAGCCAAACATAGGAGGGTATAAAGGGCTGGGAGTGAGAATGGAGAATAATTCATTCCAAGCAAATGGAATCACTTGAGTAGAAGCACAGAGGCAGTAAGCAGAATATTTGCTCAGGACAAAGGCGAGCACCAAAGGGCTAGAACATGGATTCCAGGACAAGCACGGTCTGAGATCTTTGCAGCCAAGTCACCTATACAATCAAGGGCTGTTATTTTATGTACAAAATGTACTCAACAAAGACTTTTGAATAGGAAAGTGACAAACCATGTTTGTATGTTAAAATAAAACAGTGTATATGATAGAAAGAATACTAGTAGGAACCAACTGGGAAAAATATAGAGCCCCTTCAGCCTAAAGTGAGAAATATGCAATAATAAATTTTAATAATAAATAAAATATTAAAGAATAAATTTTAACAATAAAGTGAGTTCTTTATGACCAGGGGCTGTACTCTATAAAAGATTACATTGAATCTGACACTGAAATGATAATAACTTCAAAAATACATGTTGAGTCAAAGTGAGTAAAACAAATGTAGCCAGAAGCAAAATAAAAATTGTGAAGGAGATATGGAATCCTTTGGTTATTTTTTCTCCCAGTAACAACAAAAGCACAGTTTGGAAATACTATATAGTGGAAATTTTTTATAAATATTCTGTAAGGCATATTAAATATTTTTAGTCATATCCATAAGGAGTTTTCAGTCTCCCAGATCCATATCAAGCTCCTAAATGGTCAGTAGATTGTACATAACAGCACATAGTGTGTAACCATGGATGTTATGAATGCGTTCTTCCTAATCTCACTTCCTTCTCGTCTCACGTGCCATGTTGGGGTTATGTTCTTGGGTGCCTGTGAGGGTCTGCACTCAAACTGGGAGTATTCGTGTGTCTGAGTGAGCAAAGCATTAAATAATAAAGAAAAACATCGTGGCAGGTTAAGAGAGACTACAAAACAAAGGAAAATAATTTTTTTTCTATTTTGAACCAGGGCTGCCACATTTTCCTTCTTCACAAGGTCCATCAAATGTGTAGCCTGCCCTCCCCCTTCAGTCACTCTCTGCCTTAGAGCCTATGTTCTTTTTTCAATTACACTTTTCAGCACCTTTCTATTGCACGATTTGTCTTTGGCTTTATTATCTGTCTTTCCCCCAACCTGAATGTGACTCCTTGAAAGATGCCCTCTGTCAAGTTTATGGTTGTATCAGCTTCTATATCAAGGTGTGTCTCAGGTATTTTTAAACCTTCCCACACAGGCCTATCATAGGTCTCACCCTCTGGCCTGGTCAGCAGCTGTTAAAGTAACTAAGTGGAATAACTGTGGCTCATACCTCATTTTCAATCCAAGAAATACTTTTTCATGTATTTTCCTATTGAAGTTCCCTCAGACTGGTTGACATGCCACTAGAATATAAAATGAATTTTTGGGAGAGGCACCTTTTTATTAGACTCCTTTCAGGTTGGTTTTGCCTCCGTTATCCTGATGTAAAAGCACATCTTTACCATTTGCCTGTAGAGGTAAAATCCTTCCTTTTTATTAAACAGGGCAGTTTACTACAAGAAAAACAATCCTATTTGGTCAAAAATAGATACTGTAGGTACAGCATGGAGAATAAAACCAATGATTCTGTAACATCTTCCTACGCTGACAGATAGTAACCACACTAGTGGGGGTGAGGATTTAATAATGTGGGTTACTCTTGAAACCACTGTGCTGTATACTTGAAACCAGTGCAAGATTGTATATCAACTATACTTTATTTTTTAAAAAAGAGAGATACTGTACTCCTTTTTTTTCCAATTAGGAAGTAAGGATGCTTCTGTTTAGAAGTGTGAGGTAATATGAACTGCCCAAAATAGAGACCCCCAGTTCAGATGAGAATTATATCACTTTAAACAAACTCAAGTGGTATTAGAAAGTTATAAGTATGGAGAATTAAAACAGTTAAAGTACAGCTTAAATGAATTCATAAAATGTTAATATCTTACATAGTTGATAAAATTAGAATTGTGCATTTATTGAAAAAAGTGAGGGCTTTTTCTTCCCCTAAATAAGCAATGCATTTGCCTTAAAATAAATGGCACTTATTTTCACTTTTGATGTTCAAGAAAAAATATCAGCAGGGAATTTGTTATGGTAAAATTATTTTTATGACTTTTCTTCATAATTCACACTTGATAATAAGGCTATTCATCAGCATCTGCATACAGGGTGAAAACTGGAACTTAAAAGTCACACAGAGCTATAACTACCACTTCTAAAATGTGGCAAACTGTCTTTGTAAGGTAGTTTTGCTATTTTCTTTATTGAACACATCATTGTTCTTAGAGAGAACCTTCACCTGTAAATGAATATCCAGCTGATCGCTATCCCAAACTACAGTAATTACTTCAAAAAGGTGTCACCATGACGGTAGAACCTCTGGCTGGCTGGCTGATCTCAGCGTTTCTGACTGTGATAGAAGCTCAGATCTAAGACACTGGTTGCTGGGGCCCAGGAACCAGCTCTTCTAATAAATGTGCCAGAAGATTTTAATGCATAATATTTGCAGACCAAACTGTTGAGAAACACTGACCTAAAATCTCAAGGCAAGGCCACTTTTTAAAGGCCATATGTCAGACCATTTCACTTCTCAATTCCAAAATAGTAAACGCACCTTACACTACTCAAGAACCTCCAGGTTCTGGAACCAGCCTCCTTGTCTGCTGTCCTTGTCACCATGCCCCCTGCATTAAAGCCAGTCTGGACACTCTTCCCTGAATCTCTTTGCTCTGTCATCTCTCCACCATCCCCAAATACATCAACCAAACTAAAGCACAGGTAATTCTACAAACATGCCATTTCGTCTTTCAGCTCTCCTCCTGTCGACATGATCGTTGCTCTGTGCTGATTGCCTTTCTACTCTTTCCTTCTATCTGGCTAATACCCGCTCAGCCTTTAAGACTCAGTTCAGATCGTTTCATCCAGAGCATGTTTTCTGAGCCTTCAAAAATAAACAAGGTAAAGAGCCATTTCTTGAAATCCATAGTTTCACTTAATTCTCATATGAACTTGGAAGTAGATTTTATAATCATCCCAAATTTACTTATGGGAAAGCTGCAGCTTGGAGAGGGTAAGTGAACTTGCCGAAAGTGACACAGCTAGTAGGTGACAGGTTGATCAGAGAGCCTAAGTGGATACTGACCAACCCCACCCACCAAACCCACAGTCGATGCTCGTAACAACAACCCCGAACTTCTAAGGGTGGCTGACGCCTTCTCAGGGATTCCCATGCTGTCCTAGACACACTCCTGCCCTGCAGCACATCAGCTGCTCACCTTATTTCTTTGCTCGTATCCCTTCCGAGTATAAGTTCCCTGAGGGCAAGAATGGTGTCTTCACTGCTGTCATCACAGCAATTAACATGGGTTTGGGGACATAGAGACATTGGATGAATGAATGGATTAATTTGTTCTTTCAGACTGGGCAGGCTCCAAGGACACAAAAACTGACAAGGAAGACAGTGGTCCCAATTGTCACAGAACTCACCAACAAATGGAGAAGACGGGTAACCACACAAGCCATTCACTAAAGCGTGAGGCGTATCCTAACCGAATGCTGAGGGCATGAGGAGGAGGGACCTGTAGGACGTGAGATAAGACCTATCATATAAGAATAAGATAAATGCAAGGTTGATCCATGTGGGAGCAATGACATTCATGAGATGAGAAAAGGAATACAGAGCATTTGAAGAACCAATAAAAAACTCCAACTTCTGCAACATAGGCTTGAAGCAGAAAGTGATGAGAAATGCGGCAGAAGAGGTACACCTGGCCGGACTGGTGAGACCTTGTAAAGCCAATGGGAAATCATTTGAAAGTTTTGAAGTGCAGGCATGACAGGAGATTGGATTTCTATTTCAGAAAAACGACCCTGGCCACAGGGTGGCAGAATGGATTAGAGGGGACGAACTAAGACCAGAAGCCGAGAGTCTACTTGGGAGGACACTGAAGTACTCTGGGTAAGAGGTAGTGGCTATTCGGGCCAGAACGGGAATGAAGGAAACAAGAAAGATTTGGAATTCAGAGAAGCAGAATGTATACAGTAGAGACAAGTCAAGTATGATTTACTGAAGCCATAGAAAATGACAAAGAAAAAAAATCCAAATCTAGTAACCACTCACAGAGAAAAATACCCTCAAATTGTTTCTGTTTTACTTTCAGTAGCTTCAGGACAAGTTAAATGATCCTAAAAGAAATAAATCACTAACCTGTTTGTAAGGAGTATCATTCAGGTAAATTTCAGTGTCCCCAACTGAAATCAAAACACTTTTAGAACAAACAATATCATTGTCAAAGCATTTCTTGTTCTGGGCAATGACAGATATATCTGAATCATGTGCACCCTGAAATGTAAAAAATATTACATTAATGCAAATGTATACTATATTTTTTAGTTTTTTATTAACAAATCTTTGAAAAGACCAAGATTTACAATGAACTGTGTTGAAATTGAAATACAACTTACCTCTAAAATAAAAATCATTTTGATCTAATCATGTGAAGAATTTTATAAAAGTATACCAAGATAGCTCAGTCTGTAAACATTTGTCCCTAGTAGCTTCTGTTAAAATTATGTTCCACCAAAGCTGTCTGTCCATCTTATTATTACGGCAAATTTAACAACCAGGTTTTTTTCAATAAATACCCAGCAAGACATGTCACTTAGGGGACTTTTAAAAGAAATATTTCCACATTAGACAGCATTTTTTATTTTCGGGACTTTTCTGGCTAAATAATCAT
Organism: Manis pentadactyla; assembly: GCF_030020395.1. Taxonomy (NCBI): domain Eukaryota; kingdom Metazoa; phylum Chordata; class Mammalia; order Pholidota; family Manidae; genus Manis; species Manis pentadactyla. The sequence goes on along the minus strand of NC_080028.1, from coordinate 112,907,046 downwards.
TTGCTTACAAGTTGAAAGTTGAAATAGACACAAAACCTTGGTACATGTTAGTAAATAAAATAATGTATATCATTTGAAGGGTTCCTTTGAATTTTATACAAGTCTCATTTAATTCTTATGATTATTTTGATAAAATAGAATAATTATTTTATTATTATCTCCGTTGTGCAGATCAGAAAACAAGAGTTAAGAAGAATGAACTGTCCAAAGTCACTTAGCGAAATGAGGGCGTGAAAAGAGTTCAAAACCCTAAAATTTTGTTACTTTGCCACTGGTAGAGGAATGAGAAAGTGCCTAGCAATGGCTGGGGAGAAAGTCAAGGGTAAGTCCTAGGGCATTCTCGGTCTCAGAGAGTATCACTGAAACCCAAATCCACCCCACCGGCTCTCAGCTCTCCTTCACCTTCTTTTGGCCACAACCCACTCCATCCACTAAGAACACTCTCTAGAATCAGTTTCTGATTTTGTATCTCAGCTTCATGGATGTGCTTTTGTAGTACTACAGACCCTGGAGGTTCCTTATAAAATGTTTTTGAGTATCTGTATTTTTCTAGAAAGAAAACTTATGGTTTTCATCAAATTTTGAAATGGTCTTCATCCCTTTGAAAGTTAAAAGCCACGCTGCTCTGACAGTCTTTCCACTAACTTGTAGAAGGCGGTAATTTCATCAGAAGGAAAGTTAGCATTTCTTTTTGGACTCCATGTCCAATTCTCGAGGGGTTCTTCCTGAAGCCTTTTCATTTTTAGATATATTATGGGGAACTGTTTATTTTCAAAGTGAATAAAGTTTTTCAATGTTTGGAAATCAGACAGGTCTTGATATAAATTCTCCACATGCAGTTTTTCCTATCGTCAGCAACATGAACACTAGCTCAATATATCTCTTTGTTTGGCCAAATTCTTCCTGTCTTATCAGTAATTACTATAGCATAGTGCCTAAAGGACAGGATTGCAGCAAATGGTGTTGACGGAGTGATTAACACATCCCTCTCTGACCCATTTTCCTCTCCTTCACAGAAGAGCTTCTGCTTGTTCTTAAACAATCTTTTTGCAAAGCATTGGCTAAATTTTGTGAAGAATAATAATAAAGGTCATTAAGACTGTTACGGCATTGTACTCCTCGAAACAATAATGCCACACTCTTCTGCTCCTATGACCAATATTCAAAGGAGTAAAAAATGTATATAATTCATGGTTTTGTTTGGCTCTCTCTGGGGAAAACTTACTTGGATTAAGGGACGTGAAAACCTAGCTGAAAGGCTTTCTATTGCCATTACGTTTCTATTGCTATTCATTAAAATGCTTTAACGTTAGCTTTATTTTTTTATATTAACTGAGAAATAGCATGCAATATTCTACATTCTATGGTCTGCCTTGTAATATCATGTTATGCTGACAGTAATCTGAAACAGTATCAGTTCTTAAGAGTCACATTTGTACAATTTCCATTTCTAATGTATTTCAAGAAATATTAGATTTGGAGATAATGCCACAGAGTTGTTAAGCAACATAGTAAATAATGAATATAAAGCTAAAGGAAAAGGGTCAGTATCAATGTGCCACATGGATTCTTCAAACTCTTTATTCTTAGGTACTGAAAACATTCATGGAGAATATTCCTCAAGTGATTCTCAAGCATAACATGTCAGCACCTCTCAAGGTATAGAGTATATTATTTACTCAACATGTTACTGTAACACTTGTCATAGCTTCAGCCCCTTATAAGGGTAACTATACTCAATGCACATGGCTTCACACCATCATAAAGTCGAAACCCATAACTCCAACCATTGTTAAGTTGGAGGTGATCTGTATAGGACCTGACACACAGATATCGTACAAGAAATATTCATGTAAGAAATGAAATTTGAGAGTGATGAAATTAGAAGGGGTTTTAGAGGTTTAAGGAGAGCATTGCAGATTTGAGATATCACCTGAAGAGAATATTGAGAAACCTAATCTAGAACAAATTATAAGAAAAAACCTAGCAGTAGTTGGTGGCTGTCATTGATTAATGGGAGTAGAAATCTGAGAATTGGGATATTACATTTCCTATTTTTGCTGAGGACATCCAGTGTTCTGTCTCTTTTTCTTTGGGTTTACAGCACAGATCAAGGCCCTGTTTTGTTTCTCATCCCTTTCTACTCTTAAACAAGTCTTACCTTAGGAAATACAATTATGTGTGACCTTTGTCCTAACTTTGCTTCAACACACTTAAAAAATAATGTGCTATATTCCAGGTGCTATTTACAATAAAGGGTAAATAGCCTCCAAAATGAATGAAACATCAGAGAATCTGAAATTTTAAAGTTTGACAAACATCAATTTGGCAAGTACTTACTCTGTCCTAGAACTAGGTTGCATTTAAAACTCCACAATCCAGAGATGGGAAAAAGAAAAGAAAAAGGACTGTTGTATCTCCTCAAATGTGACCATCAAGTAAAATTACACTTTTAAAATAAAGTTGAGTAAGTGTTCATTTTTTTCAAGTCCAACCAGCAAATAAAAGAGAAATTTGTATGAATTAGATTACTAGATCCTCCAGGGCCCAAAGAAATAAACGGTAAGTTTTCCCACCTAAAAATGCCATACAAATAACAAAGAAAAGCCTGGAATTTGTAATCAAGACAAGGAGGAAAGAGAGCTCCTTGACAAGGAAGAATATTGAAACTGCTGGTCACAGAAGTGATTCCTGACACTAAAAATCAGCAAGTAACTGAGTGGTGCCGGCAGCCCTTGCATCCTCCTCAAAGGAAATGATGACACTTCCCCCTGCCCCCGCCCCCGCCATGCCAAAAAATAAAAAGAAGAAGGTTCTGCCTTGGGAAAGCTAGGCAGATGGAGTAAGTGAAAATGTGCATATATCTTAACTGAAGAAAAATTAAAGCAGAAAAAAATCCAAGAGTTGAGAAATTTACTATCTGGCATGATAATATTTCAAGACCATGAAAATTAGACTGCAGTGGTTAGTCACCAATTTGTCTTTGGCATGCTCCACAGTCAAATAAAATATTTCTTGGTTTATCAACTATATATTGGTCAAATTATCCTAACCATTTTGGGGGCCTGGTTTGGGTTTTAAAAGTGCCCATTACAATATAGTAAATAATTCACTAATATAATTCTAATTAATTATTAATGGCAGTCTCCCTTAATTACCAAATCAAAATCAGTAAAAGTTAAGTTCTGATGTGCATTTTTCATAAACACATTATCTTTTTAAAGAACAGTATTAAAGAAATAAGAATACTTCTGTTTGGGCAGAAACAAAAGACACAATTACAGAACTTGAAAATTTAGACTTTCAGTATTCTTAATATCTTAATCTTACTATCTTACTACATGAACCCTAATGACAGGTCTTATCCAGATATTAAATTAGTGATACAAATTTCACTGTTCACTAAAAAATTGGAAGAATATTTCCTGGGACATGTCTTCTCATATCCAGGAAGACATATCTTAATACAATTTGAAACTGAACATGATATATTAATTTTTAATGGAAGGATATTATTGCAAATTACAGTGATGGTAGGAAATTAGGTTTATAAAGCCTAAAAGCCAAACATTAATGGCTCTTGCCTGCTAAATAGAATGGCACTGTTGTATTGCAGCACCAATAAAGAATCAAGTAGCATCAAACACAAGACTTTTCTTTCATTTTGTCAGCAGTCAGAATTAAGACAAATATTCTGCCTGAAATACTTTTGGTACAACCACTGTTTGAAAATAGAATAGTAAATACTATGATTTCTCTACAGTGAAGGCAAATGAGGGATTAAGGAAAAGCAAGGTAGAGCACACAGATTGAATAAGTAGTAAGTGTTCCAAAATGCCCAGCTTTTTTGCAAAATGACACAGGGAGGAAAAAAGAAATTAAGACATGATCTCTATCTTCAATGCTTTAAAATTTTCTTAGAGAAATATCCTAATATCAAGTATATAGATTTAACATGGTTTTCATTTAATAGGCCCTAAAATTGTTCATTACATGAATGAAATGATAACGCATGAGCAAGGATCATTGTCACACATTGGAAAATGTTTGCAGAGATGTCTATACATGGATAAGGTTTTAAATGCTTTTAGTAAATACTTTTAAAGGACTTTTTTCCATTCACATAATGAAAATAAAGTTTGGCAGAATTTTTGTTTTACTGCTTAAAATGATACCATAAAAAGCATCTTTAATGAACATTAGCCATATACCCAATAAGAACATGTCATGTGTGGTGTGATATTGTCAAAGATACTTCCTTTTTTCTGGATGTGACTTAAAGTTCACTATTCAGAAGAAGAGGAGAGTATAAAAAATGATGAAAATCAGCTTTTTAAGAAGAAACTTCATCTTTGCTACTCAAAGAGTTGTTAAACGTGGAACACTGGGGTAGCTTGTTAAAAATGCAGAATCCAAGGTCCTGCTCCAAACCCATGGAATCAGAATCTGTACTGTAACATTTCCACATGACGTGCATAGTCACTAAAGTTTAAGCTCTGCTCTGCAACCTCATGTTGAAGGGATATATATGCATTTAGAACAAACATTGGATTGCTAGTTAAGTGTAATCTTGTGGTTTCCACTCTCTAGTAGAGACTGTTAAAAAGTTGAACAAGTAATTTTTCAGCTGTTACAATGCAGCTGTCATTGAGCTGGTCCTCTGGGGAACCCAAAAGAAGTGTAGCACATAGTTCTGAGTAGAATGGTACACAATCTAGCTGAGCACATGTAAAATATTTAGAATATAACGTGCTTGCTTTGGACGCAATGACTTTAAATACAACAAAATGCATGGACAGGGCAGATAAATGTGAGCTGGAAATGTCACTCAGGTACAAAAAATAACCTGAGAAAAGACAGAGAGGAAAGCCAGAGCTAAGAGAACCTTGAAAAATTAGCATGGGAATTTTGACCCCATGGAGGCTGGCAAGTGGTAGTCACTGTTTCTTAAAAAGCAATGACAGGAGAACAATATAGGTCTAGAAAGATTAATAGATTGAGGAACTGTACTCTTGTAGGGATGAATGTGAGTCAGAAAGACAGCCTAGAAGTTGAAGGTCAGAGCCATACAAGTCAAGGAAATGTTTAAATTTGCCCTTCTTCTACAGGTTTTGTTAATGACATGGATTTGATACACCATAGATCGGCATACTTGATTTTTTTTTTACATTGTCTTTACATAAGTGCAAATAAAATTAAGTAATTATGACATACCTTTATCAAAAATACCTGGCAATCACTGATGTAGTCATACTCCAGTCCGTCAAAAGAATAATAATGTCGGTCCCCATATATTGTGCACACTGCTGGGCATGGATAATATGTGCAATTGAACATTCCCCGTCGACAAACACTATTAGAAAGTAACATTAGTTAATTTCTGAGACATATGGCTCTAATAGTGTTCTTCAAGTGCTATAAACCTCGAAAGGTTTGTATGCAAGAGCATCCACTAAACTGATAGCTCTTACAAATATTACCAATTCATTCTAATAACATTTGTTACACTGACAAAGTAGGCATGTAGTGATCACTTTGTTTAAATATATTATCGGACCCCACCACCAAGCCTAGAAATTGTTTTGGGATCACACTGAAAACAGATATTGGAATAAAAAATTGAAGATAGACCTGCTGGTAGCCAAAAGACCACAGTCCCATCTCCTTTATTTGAGCCAATTTAAATGCATTAGACATGACATTGTTTGTGAGCTTCAAACATTTATCTACATTTTAAGGAATGAAATTTTAATTTTATTTTATGTTTATTGTTTTGGCTTATTTCCAGACAGAAAACCTTCCATTAAATGTGGTCTTCTGTTTGGAATGTTTATCACTTTCTTATAAACTTGAGACATCTTTTCCTATTAATATTTCAAATTGTCATATTGCACACACTTCTGCTGGGCGGAACAAATAAATATATACAAAAATAGTGGTATGGCACCCCCATAGATACTAGCTCTCCACCAACTGCTGAATGCCTTTAAAATCTCATTTACTCAGGCTTGATTTTTTTTTTTTTCTGAAGTCAGTCACATAAAGTAAATACGAGATAACCAACATCAATACAGTTGCTTAGGAAAATGTTTGTGAAATAAATAGGTCTCGTTACCAGGTATAACACGGTGTAGCAATCACTTCTCCTGAGAGGTATTCCCAATCTTTCCACATACATGGACAGCTTTCAGGGACATAACAGTTTCCTTTGTGCTCTGCCATGCTTCCAAATAAATAAGTAAATGCTATTTAATGTAAACTACTAATTTCAGTTTTTAAAAAAAATCGGTTATCTTGTCATTATCAACACCATTTATATTTATTCAGCTCTTGCAACCATGTTCTACCTGACTTACAAAGGCGTTGAATCTAGTTTTCCTCCCCCTTTTTTCCACACAGTACCTATAATATCACAGAGTCAATAAATGCCAGGCAAATGGCTGGATGCGATATTTCAAACATCTGTTTATCACAACACAATTAAAGGGAGACAGAAGGTAAAAATTCTGAATAAGGTGAGCTATTCTGAAAAAAACATTTAAAATATGAGGAACCCTTTCTTCAATATGTGCTACTTTATAGAAAAGAGCATGTGGGTCTAACAACTTTGTGATGGGACAGTGAATTATGAGAACATTTTATCTTGTAAAACAGAGTAATTAAAAGCTTTTTTTGTAAGTGCTTAAATCTAATATCATGAGAATTTAGCTTCGGTGTGTTTTGAATAAAGAAACCATTATATCAAGTGTTTCACATTCCTTATTTTTAAAAATTTAACATATCTAGTTTTGAATATTGGTTTCCTTTGAAGTGTTATTTCCTTCTTGAAAGATTAACCCAGGAAAAAATATCTTACAATACCTGTGAATGTAAAAATGTAATCTAAGTCATTTCTTATCATCTTAAAGGGAGAATTAACTTTGTTGTGTTATCAAAATATTTTGAATGGAAGATTAAATAGATACACATTACATATATATATTGTAATACCCTTAACATAAATATATACATTTTTTTAATATTCTTAAATATTTTTCTCAAAAATTAGTTTCATAAACAATTAAAATACTAATAATAAACCATAATATAATTTACATAAATAATATGGTTATAATATAACAAAATAATAATAGATGAAACGTAATAGTAAATTAATTTACAAAGCTGCTAAAAAAAGATAAAAGATAATAGAAATCTTTTCCTAAATTTGCTTTACAATGCTATAATTCAGCACTATCAAAATAACATACAAGTCAGGAGTCCTGAATTGCTACCTCTTCTCTCGAATAGAAATGATCACATATGTTCCCCGGAGTTCCCTCTCATAGACCTTCTACCACACTACTGTTCATTGTATATGTTATCCATCAGACCTTAAGCTCCACTCAGGAAGACCAAGAACATACTGTTAATGTCTGGGTCCCAATGTCTAGCACAGGGAAGATAGTCGTTGAATAAAGGTGAATAAACGAGCCCATCTGTATAAACCCTGCATGGTCACATTTGGATTCCTTACTCTCAGACATCACTGCCCTAGGATCTGCAATTTCTCACCTCTACCCTCCCAAACTTCCAGCCAGTTTCCCTGAGCATTCTCCTCTGCCTAGAAAACCTTTGTCCTGCCCAGCTCTGCCTGAAATACTTCTCTTCATTTAAGACTCAACTTTGTGCAATCTTTTCAGTGTAATCTTTTATGTCCGACACTCCCGATATGTAGCAATCTGTACAGACCTTTATGGGAGGATTCATCACAGTGAACTGCAAGTACTTCATTAAATGTGTAACAGAGATAATAACAACTACTACTAATATTTTTGAGTGCTTGCTATGGCCCAGCCACTATTCTAACCACTTTTAAACACATCACTAACTCATCTAATCCTAGTAACAATCTCAGAAGGTAGATTCTAATATTATCTTATAAATGTATTTTAGTCCCTCCTGTCCTGTAGCTTAACTCATTAGGTGCTTCATAAACACTGGTGTTTAGCAAACGGATGTGTCACCTAAGTGAACCACAGTCCCTGTACGCCAGCCAAAGCGGAGCGTTTAAGGGGTTCTGCTGGTGGCTGGTGATTTCTTCATAACTAATCAGAACTGGAAGAAGAAAGGAGAAAGCTCTAAGTCACTGTAAATTATCTGCTTCAAGCCGGTTTGAGCAATGGGATAAACAATAAAATAAACATTTACTGAGACCCTACTTTAGGACTCGTATACTGGAACCCTATGAAGTGAATGTTAACATACCCATTATAAACCCAAGATGTTAAAGATTCAGAGGCCTCACGTAACGGGCCCCAATGTACTTAGGCTTTGAAGGAGGAGGGCCAGCATTTGAACCCACTATGTTACTTTCAGTTTCTTTCATCCACAGTGAATTCTAAACTGAGGTACCTGGACCTTTTGTACACAGTGAACCACTGGCACTATGAAGAACTCCATGAAAACAGCTGATACTGGGCTAGTGTCCTAAAATAAACCAGCCAGGGTCACATGCAAGATAATCCCAATCACATTCCCATAAACAACTTTACAATAAAACTTTCGTGTAGCAAAATTATTTCCAAATCAGTCAGAAGCCTCTTTTGAGTTGGAATAGAGCCTTAATTCCAACTCTATTTATTTCTATGCAGTAAGAGAAGGTGGGAGAAAGTTTCTTGAAGTTTTTGTAATGAAATTAGGCCAGCAAATAAATAAATCATTGTTGAACTAAAAGTCACAGGTGACAGAAAATAGATATGTTTTTTAATAATAGCATCAACCACAAGTATATGAAACAAAATCAGGACGTAGCTTTATCTAATCAGCCACGCATCCTTGAGTCTGAATCAAATCAAATAAATGAAGCAGTGCTGTCGGTTTCAATTATTTCACCATAACAAAGGATTATTTCCCTTGTCCTTTTTACAAAAATGTCTTCCTTGCTCACCTGCTCTATGGCCTGATTTCTACCTGCCTTTGTTTCCCATGCACGGGCACTGGCTCTGTCTACCTCCTCCTATGCCCTCCCTCCGAACACATTGGTACAGCCCCAAGTTATTTAGCTCTTCAACCTCTTTCAGATGGGGGCCTCTGAGGCAAATGCAACTCTCCTGGGAAAACAGACCACAAAACCTCTCTCTTCTTTGCTCGTGGCTTATGTGAACTGAGCCCAGGAACCCCTTTGTGTGAATATGCTCACCAAGGAAGAATGGGTGACTTGTTTGCCTTCTGCGGCCCTCCCCGACTTGAGCACTGTCTCTATCATGACCAGGAAAGGGAGAGCCAGTGAGGCCAAATCATATGTGTGCCTGCAAGGAAGGTCATAGCCACCAGATTCTGTATTGCCTCTCACATGTGCTAGACGTTCCTGCTATTAAAGGAAATCTGCACAGGTAGGAGTAGATTATGCTGCTGTAAAATAGTAACTCATATTTATTGAATACACAGACATACACGTACAACACACCATATCTCACAAACCTACCTGAGGCTTAAAGGGAACTTGCAGAAAAATCACTCAGCTCACGTTGGTAGAACTGGGACCTGAACCACTGGGTATCTGAAGTCAGCGCTCCCTCTGTTAACCCCCTGCCCTATGTAACCTCACCATAGAATTTTCTATAACATCCATTAAACAAAGCAGTTGACATCACTAGTATAACTTATCAGCAACAGTGACAGCATAACAGAATACATAAAAGATATGCCCTCAGAGTGTGTGGAATGAACAGTGGCTCATTATCACTCTCAAAATTGCCGTTGAAGCAGGAGATAAATGCGAAGTTCATCCTGAAATGAAATCTGTCCTCAGTTCTTTGCACCACCTTAATAACACTGCCTATATAACATACATGCAACATTATTTCATCATATGTAATATATAATAGTTTAAATATAACATGTGATATGTAACATTAGCAGAGCAAAATAATTACAATAGTCTTTGTTACCAACTCCATGTAAACCACCAGTCAGAACAGCAGCTTTAGCTATTTCTGTAAAGTTTTTTAAAGAGCTCTTGTATTTTTTGTCAAATCCTGAATATTCTATATATATATTTTTTAAAGGCTTACCCTGGAGAGCAAACGCAGCCACTTATACAGGGTGAGGATGGGGCGCAAGTGAAGTTCATGGCCAGGTTTGCACATGTAGTCTCACAATTTACACCACCAGCTGGTAATTCAGGGTCAGGAAACCTGCAGTCGAAATACTGTTTTCCCTCGGGACAGGCATGAACTTCAGAGGCAAGGCACAGACAAAATGCTCTTAACTTTGTATTTGCTCCATAGTCAAATAATCATATTGACATGCATTTGTCATAAGAACAGAGTTCACTATAGAATATTTTACCAGCTATTATTAGATGCTGCTCTTAGTCTGTGATGTTTGGTTGATGAGATTACACACATCCAGCTAACTTCTCTTCAGTCACCTCAATTCCTAAAGCCTATTCTGAGTTTGAAAACTTCACTTTTCTTCCATAAGGCAATAACTAGTATATACCTTTCTGAGTTCAAGAAACAGGGTGTTTTGATTAATTCAAATGTGTATTTTCAAGTTTTTTGAGAACCAACAATATAGTATACGTAAACTTTTACGAAGCCATGTGGTTGCAATGAACACATGACACTCTTAGATTTTGCTTCCCCTCTGAGTCTTTGTTTACATCAGTCCTCATTATACTGCAGAAGTACAGAATTGGACATAATTACAGGCAGGGCTGGTGGTACATATTCTTCCAGAAAGTCTTGGGCTCAGGGGGATGAAATAAGTCCCTTATTTGGGGCCAAAGGGATCAATCTTGTGGAATCCTCTGTGAGAAGTCTGTCTACCTTCTTTCCCTCTGAGCCACCCTGAAACAAACGGGGCAAAGCAGGAATGGCCCAGTTGCTACTGAATGTGTGTGTGGTCCATGAACATACCCTATAAAGAAGCCCTAGACAGCCTGAGTCCTTATAGAGTAAATCCAGGCACATAATTCAAAGTGAATTAATATCTACATAACCATGCAAATAAATAACAAACCAATACCTCACAGTTTACCTGCTTACACACTTTCTGTCCATGAAAATCAGTGAAAGTAGTATTGTTTATTATTTGCCTAGAATTTCTCCACTGAAAATTTGAGACTTTCTTATGGTAAAAGCAAATAATATATAGGGTTCCTTAATATATAGAATCTCCAGGGATGACCTCCAGTGTAAAATGGCATTCTGATGAGAGATGGCAGTAGATGTCATTTTGCGAGCCATTTTTAATTGATGGCTGTTAGTCCTAGAGCCATACCACTGCTAATGTAGCCCAAGACTGGCACTGCTGTCACGTTGGCATTGAGATAAATGTAGCATCTCAAGCGTCATCCCCTGACCTCCTGAACCAGAATCCATTTTCTAACAGCTTCCCCAGGTGATAGTGTGCAAATTAGAATCTGAGAAATGCTGGTCTGGAGTAGGTGCCCCACTGATGTTGCCCAGTGGGTCACAACAGGTGCCTGGGTACATGTCCCTAAAGCCCCTGGGGTGGTTCTGGGACAGGCACTGTCTAGGCAACATACCTGGGTTAATCAGCTCTGCCCCTAAGCAACTTTATGATACATTCACCCCCGACTGCCCTACAAATATAATTCTCAATGTGAAAAAAATTAGCTACCATTGGAGCACTGTGTTGAACATTCCCAAAGTTGTATTCATGCACATTGGCGAGGAGAAATAAGACGGGATTTATGACTTCTGCCAGAAAGGGTGGGCAGAATTAGAGCCACTTTCTCCTTAAAGGAAACGTCTCCCTAGGCCTTACCAGTAGAGGGCGTTGCTGGTTCATCACATTGCACAGTCCCATTTGCACACTGGCTGATGGAAGCAAACATAGTTAGTGTATGAACCCAAACCTTACTTTTTCTGTATTTCAAAAGCAACTTAATGTGCAAGAATTTACTGAGTACATATACAAATGTTATTTTTCCCCACGGTGTATTTTACAAATAAGTTTAAAATACTGGTTGGTAGTATAAAAAATTGTTTTGGGTCCAATTCAAAGAGAACTATTGCAATTCGACACATTTTTATCAAACGCTTATATGTATGGCACTGTTACAGGCATGGGGGATACAAAGGCCAAAATTCACGGTCTTTACTCAAGTGCTTATGTTCTAGTAGGCGAGAAAGATACAAAAAAATGTCACATGTATGCATATGACATGATATAGAAATATGTTTAAGATAGAAGGAAAAAAAACAAAGAAAAAGTTTAAATATTTGTTGGAGGCTGACATCGGGGCAGTCAACAAAGGTGAAGTCCAGACAGTTTTGAAGAATGGATGGAGATTACTTAAGGATGAAGTAGAAAGGCTGTAACACTCGGTGGAACCTAGTACGAAGAAGCCACGTAGGGGGAGGACAGTGTTCTGTGTAACACGGGGCAGTGCAGGAAGTGGCAGCAGAAGCAGAAGGCCCAGAGGCAAAGGCCGGCTCCACTACGATGCTAGGACTTTGCCCCTGAGGTGAGACACTGAAGACTTTAAACAGAGAAGTTGGTTTCAATTTCAGAAAATTCATTCTGGCAGTAGTGTCGACGATAGTCAATTAATTCTTCCTTGAAAATTAGGATCTAAATTCAGGGCATCAGGCAAACCAAATGCAGGCAAAACTAATCTCGAAAATCCTTTAAGAAAACATCGCCTACTTGTATCTCAGTTAAGAAAAGATACCACTTTAGGAAACAACACGCCAGTTCTCCATAATTTCAACATAAACAGTTCTCCTTCGGCTTTGGACCAGGTCACATGCTCTGTATTTGAACCCAGCTGATGAAGCCGAGGAACATCTAAGGGTCCTGTCGCGTGAAACCCATGCGCATGCGTCATCTGACGCTAGGACGACACTCGGCGGCGTGGCACCCGCAGTGCTCGCGGCAGAGAGGAACTGAGTCAGCTCCCAGGTCACAAACCCAGCTCTTCCGGGTCATCCTCATTCTCCCACAAGGCTTACTGAGACAACTGCAAATGAGGTCATTACACTAAATGGGATTATTTTCCTGATTAAGGAAGGATGACTGCTTTGTTTGCTAAATTTACTTAAATAAAATCAGTTACATTAAATTCAAGAGAGGTATAACACCTTGGTAGAATGGAAGAGAGCAAGACTGCAGGCAAGAAGACCAGGGAGAAAGGTCCAGGGAGGGATGGTGAGAGGCAGTGCTAAGGCTGTGGTGACGGGAAGGATGGAGTGGATTTCAACTATATCTAGAAAGGAAAACCCCTAGGCCTTGGGGTTTATTTGCTAGAGGTGTTGAGCATGAGGAAGGAGTCAAAAATGACTGCCAAATTTCTGGACTGGGAAACTGTATAGATGTGCAATCACTAGAGAAAGATCCAAGAGCTGATTGCCTTTGAATGTTGATTGGGGGATGGAAGGCAGGGAGATAGAGATAATGATACAGGTAAATTGAGCATGAACAGCACTCTGCTGTGAATACAAAATAAGCCACAAAGCAGACAAAAAAGTACTGCAGAGCCAAGCCGCCTGCCGTTGCAACCCAATTTCATTACCAAGTTGTTTAACTGCCTGTACCGCGTTTTCCTCACCTGTAAACTGAGGATATGTGACATCCCTGAGGGTTATGGTATGGAACGTTTTAATAATGGTAATAAAACACTTAGGATGGTATCAAGATTGTGGACGGTGCATCATAATGGTTAGATATCATTATTATTATCATTATTGTTGCTATTATCTACTGTCTATTATTATCTGTGGGCTCCTATGGTACAATTAAAAGAGGGAGGTCAGGAGCTGGTTATGCACCAATATGGACATGTCCGTGTGTTTAACAAACAGGTTACAACTCGGAAGAGTGTCATCCCATAAATAAGTGTCATCTCCCTAGGATCCACTAGGGAGGCAGTACACTGACTCCAGAATGTGACATGGCGAAATCTATTTTGGAATTGCTTTTTTTGAACCACAGAGTTAAAATCTCTCAGTAACTTGCCGTATTTAAACACCTATCTCACCCTTAACTTTATGTGAAAACATTTTGCTACATGACACTTCATTCATACTTTACTCATAAATTTTCTGCAGTTATGAGTACAAGACTTAGGCATCCTGGTTGAAATGTAATAGGTATGTGGTTTAAAAGGTTATGTTAAGGTTATCAACATTTTTTTAAATGACAGAAGTTATATTTCAATTTACAGTTTTCGTTAAGAAATGACATTAGCACGTGTCAGTCATCAAGTACAATCACCATCGTAGAAACCTACCATAAGCCTGAGGGTGTTGGGATGAGCTCCCCCGGCTGATAAATGCTACCCTTATAATGACACCGGCAGTGGTATCTATAAGAAAAAAAAGGTTAAATTAATAAAATAGGACATAAATATTTTTAAACACTAAATTCAAGCATACGCTATGCTCTGTACTGGAAATGTTAAGGCACCCCATAAAGAGAACATTATTCTATATGACTGCATGAAATTCTGTTAAATAAAATGGCAGAAACCACTGAAATGTGAAGTCTTACTCAGACTCTGATTTTGTTTTTTCTAAAATACAAAATCTGTATCATTTTAGTCACAAAAAAAAGTCCCTGAATGCACTCCAGAGGAGCAAAACTGATAAATCATTTAGCCCTACATGTAAGACAAAGGTCTTTATTTCTTGTAAGAGTTGAGAAAGTTCTGAGGGTGACAGACATTACAAAACTCGCCACATGACAGTGAAACATAACCTTGTTGTTCATTTTGATTTGGTAAAAGCAAGAAGTCATAAACTTCAGGATTACCTATCAGATGCTTCACCTCTTTCTGTAGTTCTTTGCAAACAGGTACGGAGTTAACATTAATAACAGTAAAGACCCTGACTAATTTTAAAGAAACAACTCACATGCAGATCTTTGCATATATGCACACTTACTTTATGGAAAAGCTCACTGTTCATAGTGGAGAAAATTGATTTTTCCAGAAACCAGGGCTGAATCAATCAGGTACAAAAAGGAAGGCAAGAAACCAGGAGGAGAGGCCCTTGAACTGTGAGAGGACAGAGCCGAAGGCAGGACCCGGCGACGGGCCGCAGGGACTTACAGGGGCACGCAGAAGCTGAGCGTGTCTTCATAGTACTTGCCGTCAGGACAGTGGCAGCCCTCCGCACAGTCATCGCCGCAGCGGCCCGGCGACGAGAGGGGCGCGCAGGAGCGCAGGCAGTTGGAGGCGCAGAGGTGGTACAGCATGCCTCTCCCGCACACCAGCCCTGCGGGAGAGAGGGCCCCCAGGCCACAGGGGCACATTATGCTGGGCTCTGGGCCTCTGACAGACATCAGTCATGAAAAGCGGACCTCCTGCATCAGTCAACAATACAGAACACTGCAACAGAAACAACTAACTAAATACATCAGTTATTTGCCTCGGTAGAAGTGTAACCAAAGAATAAAATTTCTCTTTTGAAATACTCGGTCAAGTGTGACATTCCATACCATTCTCTAATAGCCGGTACCATAATTTTTATTATTTGAGGTATTTTGTACATCTAAATAAGCTTCCTATCCTCACATTTTAAACCTATTTGCTATTACACTGACATCATCTTATTTATGGTATTCCTGAAACCTAAGTAAATTTTTAGTCATCTACAAATAAGACAAAATTTGACTTTACTGACCCATACTCGTAGCTCTCATTTTTTGCCTTCATCATGTTTATACCTTTTTCTAAACCCTTTCAATTTCTCTTTAGACCAAACTGAACTGATTACAGTGGGCAAACTGAAATATCCTAAAAACACATTTGTACAAGCACTTAGGAAACGCTGGATAAAAAACCAAACCTAACCAAAACTATGCTAAAAGCATAATTGATCTTGTGAGAAAAATACAGCAGAAGCCAGCTGTGAAGACGGAAATCAGATCCAGGACCTGGAGTAGAACGAAGACAGAAGGACCCAGCAGTCTCAGACCTTACATTTAACTCATGCGTAGGTGGAGAATGAAAGTTGGTCCTCCACAAGGAAGGGATTAGGAGACCCTTAACCTGGACCCTCAGAAAGGCTCCATCCTCAGCTGAAAAGTGGACGACAGCAGAGAGCAGCCAACCTCCTCTCTAGAAGAGCCAAACGGTGAATAGTTTCAGCTTTGCAGGCCATTCAGTCCCTGCCACACCTACTCAGCTCTCCCCTCCAGGCTCAAAGCAGCCATAGGCAAAAGCTATACACGTGGGCAGCAAACGTTATTTACAAAGACACAGGAAGCCCAAGGTGTCGTTTGCCAGCTCCTGGACTAGAAGAAATCTGCTCATACTACAGGAAGATGCTGGGAAATCCTAACGCTGTGCGTCTGTGATCAAATAAAATATCTCCTGAGAAAGCGTATCCCAGATTTACTCCCTGCACAGGTTTGGTATATGAATTTACGTCACTTTTATATTTACACTACTTTTGTCTTAGGAAGCCCAAGTTGAGAAATTAACATCAATTTATCCAGGGCCAGTGATACCCCTGGAGTAACAGGAGGAAGTTTTGTGAAGTCACCAAGGGTGGGGACAGTGATGATCCCGAAATCCATGTCACAAGGTTCTAATGGGGGTTGCAAGGCTGATAAAGAATAGCTCGCAAAAGAAATGATAGAACACATAAGAAATACTATGAATGAGAAAAGCAGACACCACAGCCACGAGGACTCAAGCCCCAGGAACTGGAGACAATTGCCTGTTGCATAACTTACCTATTAAAGTATAAATCCACTGTGTTATCATGTAACACTTTCCCATACTTTCCAGTACTTAAATATGACATGTCTACAATACTAACTTTTCCAAATTTTTCAAATGATTTCTGTTGCCTATTTCAAACCATGTAGTTACACTCCAATTTTGCTTATAATAAAAATAGTCAAAAATCACTGATCTTATCCAACCCAGCTCCGACTGTAAAAAAGTATTTCATTTGTTTTCCATGTTTGCACATTATAGAAATATTTCAAATAACTTAAGTAATAGTGACCTTTCATTAAAAATAATAAAGACCATAATATGAACATAAAAAGTCTACAGTACCGGCTGATCGTCTTTCTCTGTGCCACCAGCACCATACTCACCACAGAGGGAAATCTGGGCTCTGAAATCAACAGGAACGCCACGCTGGCCACAGAGATGGGCGTAGTGAGCAAGGGCATTGCACAGGCATGGGCTCCCGCACCGGCATGCATCGTGCCGGCACAGTTGATAGTAGAGGCCAGGGCTGATGTAGACGTGGCAGGGAGCAAAGAGCTCCTGGTGGAGAACGTCACAGTGTGCTGCGTATGCAACTAACAGACAAGGAATCTCATTAGCTCCTCACATATTAGATCTTACCCCTAAGCAGCAAATTCCAGAATCATCCAAGCATCTTCATTTCCTAGAACTACAGTGTATTGCATGTTACTTTCAGTAAAAGTATTTTCAGCTTACACTGACTTTTTGTTTGTTTGTTTGTTTGTTCATTTTTAGCTTGGGTAACATTGGTGACAGCACTTAATCCATTTCAATCATCTTTTGCAAAAAAACCCCGAAAAAACAGTATCGTATTATACATGAATAACACAAGTACCAGAAAGATGGATAGAAGTGGCCTCAATCACTCCTTTGCCTGAGGATTACTTTAGGAAATCACTCCAATTCTGCTATAAAATAACTGATACGTCTTGGAAGGCTTATCTCCAGACATCCACACACACAATGAAAATGGTTCCTGATTGTGAATGTCGTGGCAACTGCCTGGACCGCACAGTCATCCAGGAAGGACTGAGAATCGTCTCACTCCGAAGGAGTCGCGGGGGCCCACGGTAATGCAGCAGATGCCACACAGTCATTGAACATAATGTCTGCCCGAGGCACAGTTCCCTGGGCACAATGTCTGGGAAACATCAGGAGCTCAATAATGTTTGATAAATGAATCCATGAAGGCATGAATAAATAAATAAGGAATAGAAATTAGGGATTAGAACAAATATAAAAAGCCAAGGGATATAAGTACCAAGGCATTTTGGGGGATGGGGGTGCAATCACTTTCTGAAATTTGTTGATTTTTCCCTTGAGAATGACTGATCAGGTATAATTCTTTATGGGAGTAACCATATTTGACAATACAATCTAGATCCCACCTTTCTGAAAAGGATAGCCTGCGATTCCTTGATGTAGTGGAACGAGGCTGCACTGATTTCCTCACAGACAGAGTCAGTCTTTGAGTGTCACTGTTTGTGAGAACATGAACTGCCGGAGATCAGAATTTTCTCACTACTAAGAAACTATACTTAACTTAAGTTGTTGAGGATTTTAAATATATTTATTATTGGTAAGGAATTGCATGGCTGTTGTCTAAGTATATTTTTGCATTGCTACGCACATGCATGTGAAAACAGCCAACTTCAGACTCTAGCAGTGTACCACTGGCATGCATACTCCTAATCCCCAGGGGCTCCAAAACAAAGTAATATACCTATGGGGCTTTTATTTCAGGCACTAAGGATTTGTAGATCAAAAATACTCCACTGACTTTAAGTAAAAGGGAGATTCCAGAAGATCCTGGTGAAAAGGGTGTGGATCCTTCAGAATTCACATCAGAGTCCTGACTTTTATTTATTTATTTTCCTTTCTTTGGGGATTTTCTGAATTTAGCTATTTGAAATTTAAAAAAATAGTTCATGGCAAAGATGAAGAAGGGTAATATTAAGCTGTATGTCATAGAAAACATGCGATAGGGGATAAAAGTGATAAAAACATACACATCAAAATGGCACATAAAAAAGGAAGTCATTAGAGGAAAGACCAGAGAGAAAGAAACTGAGTTTATCACCTGGACTGTACTCCAAGTTTTATACATTATTTAAAAAAATAAAAACTGCAGTTTCTGTAATATCAAGCAGGGAACTGAGAAAGTTAGAAACAAAAAATGAAACAAATGCAAGGAGAAGGCATAGATCTATTAGTAGAAAGTCAAGGACAGAGTAGGGGACAAAGTATTGTTAAATAGGAATGAGATTGAAAGTATCAAATCATAGAGACAAAATACTTTAATCTTCCTATTGTAGGTAGGAAAAATGACCAAAGAGGTTAAAAATCTTCAAATTTAGAAGTTGGCTTAAAGAAATAGCACTGGACGCAAGATTATCTTGTGTCTGTCCAGTCCACCAAAATCCTGGGTTAACAGTAAGAACCACATGACAGTCAATCGAGTCCTCCCAAACCACCACTCCAGGGTCCAGAAACCGTCCTGGGTTCCTGTGGGTGCCCGACCAATACTAGCTACAAAAAACAGCAAATGAGCCAAAATAATTAAAGGAACAAATTAAAATTATAAAAGTATCTATTTAAGCATGCACATTAATTTTTTTCACAGAATGATTTTACAAATAATAATAATATGTTTTCTTTGATTGGGCAGTGAAATAACCTGTCATATTATTTGCTGAGAAATTCTTGGCATGTGAATTGCACTGTCACTGCAAATTAGAAATCTGGAGCATGACCTTCTCAAATTGTTGCATACCTGATGGCACAGATCGTCCCTGGATCACTGGCTTCCTGCTTATGAAGCCATAAAGGAACCAGTAATGTGACAGCAATAAACAGGAGAATCCACATGAGCTGTCACACTATGGAACTGAAGTTAAACATCCCAAGACTAAAACAGTGTTTATTAGAGTATTTCCAGAGGTTTTCTTTAGAACTTAAAGAATCAGAAATCTTTAAAATGCTAGCCTACATTTGGGAAGAATTTAGTGATATTCAAGCAGCTAAATAAGTAAATTTAAGAATGCAAAGTAGTACATAAAATATTCATTTTCTGGAATTATTTTAAAAAATAATATAGATTACCTAAGGAAGTATATGTAAAGGCATAATGTTAAACAAAAATACATAAGGAATGGCACTGGTTTTATCACAATGAAGAAAATCAGAATTTAAAATCGCTAATTTTACAAGATTACAGTAATACATAGTTTCCCCTAAGTTTACATGCAGAAGGACTTACTGTTCTCTTGATTAATATTGCAGGGGTCCACCACAGGGACATGAACAGGGGCAAAACAGGTGGAGGAAACTCTCCATGCATTTGCATGAAGTTGTGGGGTACCTTCTATCATGCCAGATGGGGAACTAGAAAGCAAGATAATATTCCTCTTAGTCTCTCTCTCTATCATTTCATTTGTTCCTAGTCTTCAAACACTGAAAAAAAGAGAATACTACTTTTTTAATTCACAAAGATCTTACTTAGAGCTTGAAATTTCTACTTTTAAAAAATATACATAGTATTAGCTTCATGTTATTAAGAATTTACAATATGTCCAATTGTGGACATACATGGTTGTACTTAATAATCATCTCAGCCTTGTGAAGGAAACATCATTCTCTCCATTTTGCAGAGAAAGCAAAGTAGAAGATCAGGAAAATACCAACATTTACTCAGCTGACAAGGGGCAGGGCTAAGATTCAAATCCAGTTTAATTTAACAATTTCATGATACATCACTCAGACAACCAACACATTAACGTGTGTGTGGTTCAGGGTACATGGGGGGAGACAGAGGTAGGTAGCTCACATGATTCTTTCCAGGGCAAAGATGAATGTCCCAAAGAATGAGTACTCTATATTTCTGGTTCAATATTTCAATTTCCATTATGAAAACTGAAATGCTAAGGTTCCATCACAAAGTTGAGCAAATAAACCAAATTGAAAAACAGTATAAAAGACACCCTTCATTTCTTCAGTTCCCTCAGCAAACCAAAATGGAAGAGAAACAGCTACCCTACCAAGTCAAAGCTCCTAAACCACAAGAATGTTTAAGAGCCAGACACTAAAATGCTCCCTCCAACAGTCTTCAGCATTTATTAACTCATCAGCCAATATCTAGTAAGTGACAATCCCTGCTGGACACCATGCCAAACATCATCAAAACTACGTAGCGAATCAGGTTGCACTCGGTCTTCTGTAGGAAGGTTTGACCAAGCAAAACGTGACTAACACAAGCCCTTACTGTGTTCACTGCTACAACACGGCCAAAAAGTACAGGAAGCTTTAGCCGGGCTCTCCGTAGTAACCTAATACATTAACTACTTTGGTTACCATTTTAGTATATGGCGTCCCCATTAAGTATGTGGAGCTTCTCACCACAAAGACTGAGGAGGAAAAAAGACAGCTGCCCAAGCCCTTCCCCAATGCCCATCCCTTGTCCCCACCCTTTCCTTCCTTTGCTTAGTCCTCAGAATTAAGCCATTCTAGAACTGTGAAGGATTAAACAAACACCCAATCCAAAATCTCATTTTTTTCAAATGAGAACAGTGAGACTCAAAGAAATTGCATGAATTGCTCCAGCTCTTCTCATTTTTTCCCCCTCTTCTTCCTTCTTCACCCCTACAGTGGACAATATAATAGGTCAAGGTGATGGGTGCAGCCAGGGTTCCTAGGAGGAACTGACTCAGAGCTTGGCTGGCTTATTTCATTTAGTTCACTTAAAACAATAAATACAAAAGCCATTAGAAGCTAAAATGCAGACCCATTTATTTATCACATTCATTTTACAAAATAACCTTTTGGATAACCATAGTTAGCTTAGTATAACAAGGCATGCAAAACACATTTTCAAGTAATTAATATTTTTCATTCCACTCTGTTTGTAGATTCACATTAAACTCTGTGAAGTAAAGATTTTTTAACTGCTTATGCTGGAAAGCTGAACAATATTCAAAACTTATCTCTGACTCTGAAATATTATCCTACACTGTTATCATGCCTGAATGTTTATACATGGAGGAGACTGGTGCCTTAGAAAGAGGCAGACAGATCTGCCATCTGTTAAATACCAACTGCTAACCCGTTCTGACAAACAGGAAGGCTTAATGCTTATTCTGCTCATCTTAGCCAAGCCACTTAATACAGTTTCTGTTTCACATGTGAGATAAAGATATCGATATTCTCCAGATAAATGAAACAAAAAACCCTAAATAACCTAAAAACCAATAAATCACACAGGAGAGAAAAATAAAAGAAATTCTCTTTTGAAATTTAAAATTTTAATGCCAGTATTCCTCACCCATCCAAATTCTCTTCTTTGTGCCCCATGAAAAGTTCATTTACCATCTGTTCATTTCAACCATCTACTTGCCCAGAGGTTGTATGGTAGTTACTAAGGACGAGGACCAAGGACATGATCCTTATTCTCAAAGCCCTCACAGATTTAAGTGGGAACCAGACAGATAATAGACTTTCACAGGTGACAGGGTCAAAATTAACTCTGATGGGATGTGAACTCGCTTTTTGAAGCAAATAATATCTGAGTTGGGTTAAACAATAAGTAGAAATTCATGAGGAAGATTAGGAGGGGAAAGAATTCCAGGAAGGAAGAATATGCAGAAGGGTTTTTTTTTTTTTTAAGGTATTTGGAGAATGAATTCCGCAGGAAGCATTCCCTGGCTACCCAGCCCACACTGACCTACTCAAATTCCTGCTCTACTGCTAGTCCTGACCATACAGGTCCACACTTAACTTTCTGGAATTACCTCATATTTTTATATATATTGTTGGTTGATACCTTCCCTAGAACTAATTTCTCTTAAAGGTTGTTATCCCCTCCCTGATGTGCAATACAAGTTCCTTGAGGATGGGAAACCTGTCATACAGCTTAAATTGCCCCACAGCATTTAGCATGATAACAGGTGCTCAGAGCATCCACACAAAACATACACTGTATCTCTTCACAAGTAGGTGAACGTGCTTTGCCAACACAAGGAGTACAAATGTAATTTGTTTTCCTTCTCATGAAATATCAACTATCACAAATCCAATTAAACTTAAATGTCAAATGTTGCTTTAGAGATATCATTCATACCAAATGATAGGAAGACTTTTAAAATATAATATACTATCATTAATACCAAACGATATTAAGATTTTTTTGGAAGGCAGAGAATTTTCAAAAATACCATTAAGCTTGAAGGGTGGCAGGCGAGAGAATAATGGGTAGTGTTCCTGTGGGTTAGCCCACAGGCTCTGAGCCACACTGCTTCAATTCAAGCCCAGCTCCACTGTTTTTGAGCTAAGTGACTTTGAGTTATATATGTGCCACTTTTGAGCCTTCATCTTAGTTACTTTATTTATAAAACAGAGAAACGAATCAAGGGGATGGCTACAAAATTTAAATACAATGATCCATGCAAAGCTCTTGGAACAGTGATGACTAAGCTATTATTAGTTAAGTAAATATTTGTAATGAATGAATTCATATCCTTTAAATTACTAGTTCTTAAATCATGTTAGCTATATAGAAATCATACTCACAGAAAATCATCTCTTATGTTCCCATTAAAAGTCCCACACAGACCTAATGTTCTTCTTTTCCATGCACTCGTAAGCTGAATATAAATTCTTTCTCCATCTATAGCAAACAGAATCTTTAAGCCAAATGTGGTTTTTAGAAGAATAAACAAGGATGACAGAGTTTGAATTTCAACAATTCCTGCAGGAAAAGAACATATATAAGTTAGCTTTGAGAGTCCTAGGCAGTGTTCTGAAATGCTGGCGTGCAACATCAGGGTTCTCCTTCCTAGACACTGAGGCCAGCTTCCGGTTCTTGTCCCTCCGGGACCACTTTTTGCCAACACATGCCTGCCTTCTTTTCTCCCATTTCCCTCTGTACCTCCTTTCTGGGTCTTCAGCAGATATTTGTAATAGATTTTCAGGTCTGCATGTAATTTCAGTTGGCAAGCACTGCACCGCAGAGGTGAGCAGTCCTCAGACATTTGGAACCTGATCTATTTTCCTTAACTTGTGTGTGTGTGTGCTTGTAAATTTTTTCCCACATTAGCCATGATTCAATAAGGAAGTAGTGGCATTTGCTCCAAATTACCAATTCCCTTGAGACAGTCAGCAAAAGGGGGTGCACAGGGCTTGAGGAGCACCATTTTATGAGACAACATTAGAGACAGGAAACTTGTGTTCAAGACTAAACTAATAATTTTGCCACCCAAACGGTTGCTCCTGTATCTATACCACAATTTCTGCCCCAGAAATCTGAGAATCATTCTTTGATCACTTCATCTCCCCAATCAATCTCAATCCAATCCATCACCAAGTTCAGACTACTTTTTTTCTAAATAATTTTTCTATCTGCCTTTCTTCCATGTTTTCTGTCACTGCCTTAGGTCAGTTCCTCCTCATTTCTTAGATGCCCTAATTTAATCACATCCTTACTGTTCTCCATGTCTCTTAACAACTCCAAAGCCATTTCCACACACTGTTGTCATAGCAGCCTATGTAAAAAAGACTGTAACAGTCTTCTCATTGAAACTTGTTGAACCGTATGAGATTGTCATCTTCGTACATAAAAACGGTCAAATAGTGATAATCTCATGTCAAGTTCAGCTTCCTTAGCATGACAGTTAGTAGTGTAACCATATAATTTGTAATCCAAATTGGTATATTTCTGAGTGAAAAGGAGTGTTATTAATAACTATGCTGGAATTCAGGCATGAACAGGGCCCTTCCCAGGAAAACCACCGTGTATGATGCCCTGCACAGAAGGCCTTGCTCAGGCTCATCTCCACCTGTTTCCCTGTACTCATCTCTGGACATCGTCCATTTCCCTCTTCAAGCTTTAACAGTGCCAAACCAGACACAGTTCCCCAACACACACTGCACATTTCCTCCTCGCTCTGAGTGGGGCACTTTCCCCTTCTGCTTCAACCCGGCAATCCTCAACTCTAAATGCTCAGTCAGACATCCCCTCCTCCCGAACACTCTCCTGACTGCACCTACACACCCCTCCCCAAGGCTGGGTGAGCTGCACTTATTTAGCCCCCAGTGACCCGATGAATATGTTTGAATTTATTGTATTTTAGGTAAGAGCCTGTTAGCTTGCATCGCTCTCCTTCCAAGTTCTAGGCCATTAAGGTAAACATGAGGTCCCATAATCATGGTGGTCTCCACTGCGTCTAGCTGAGGACGTGGTAACGCCTAGGCAATCAAAGGTTAAGCCTGTCAACCAGAGGGAGACGACCGAAGGTTCGTCTTGTTACTTTTAATGGAAGGAACGCTGCCATTGGTATTGCGTCTTACCATTCAGACTGAAGCCTTGGTTAGGGCTGGTGAGGATCTGTCCTCCCCTGCTAAGGGTCACTTGCTTGTTAAAATCATCCTCCAGAATTAGAGTTATAGACTGAAGGCAGACCAAGCCAAGATTCTGCAGGAAAATCATATCAATTACAGGAAGAGAGAGAGAGAGAGAGACAGGACAGTGGGAGAGGGAAACAGGAGGCGGGGGTGAGAGAGAAGAAAGCACACAGGCGAGAATTTCTGTGTATGGAAGGCTTGAGCGTAACATTAACAAAGTAATTCCTACATAATCCATTCTCTGCAGCACCATTCCCAATAAAATACATCTTACAAAGTACACTAAATATACCATGTACATTCATATATGTCACACAGCTCATGAAATAAAAATGTTTTCAATAAAGTGCCAAAAATTGTTTTCCATAGCACATAAAGTACCTCTCTAAATTCATTTAATTGGTATATTAGACATAAGCAATTCAATAAAGAGAAGAACAAAGAGAATTAAGATTCTATGAAGAAAGCTTATTCAGACTCTGACATACTGCAAAGGAAAAGAATTAAACTGGAAAAAAAAGAGCAAATACAGTAGTTCTGGGTTGTTGGAAATAACCATTTCATGCTGGAATAAAACTAGATAATTAAAGATTTCTTCAAAATTGTGACTACCTGATTTAGAGAGATGGAAGATCTGGGTGTCTTTATGTTTTGTTTATTTGTAGAAAATTATTATTGTGTGTTTACTTATAGAAAATACCTAAAATAAATATTCCAGTATGCTAAGAAATTCATCATATCTCTTTCGAATGGTATGAAACCTGTTAAATTCTATCAAAAATTATCTCCTTAAGAAAGTGGTTATTAAAGTAACTAAAAATTAGGATGCTTGCACAGTCATGCATGAAATGTTCAAAAAATTATGCATAGAAATACTACTTTTTAAGAAATAGAATTCAATTAAATATATAATATTTAGTCTAAGACATATTCTTTATTTTAGTATATCTGAAAACAATGTAATATATGGTCAATAGTATAACACAGATTAAATACCAACATTTTTTCTTTCTTGGTAGCATGTAGACAAATGATGCATCTTAACCAGTCAATGGCATCTTATTTTTCAAGAAAATCACTGTGCTCATTCATGTTCCTTTTCTTAACCTAGACATGAAGTTGGAGTCAAAAAAATAAACGTACCTCTGGTCATTTGGGGATGCTCTTACCTGCTCGCAATGTGCTTTCTGTAAAGTAATTGTAAATTTATCTTTTCCAGTTGCTTTCACAAGGATGTATTGACACATTCCAATGAAAGAATAGTGCCGGCCGTCGAAAGTTGTAAAATGAGAATCGCCCACAACAGAGCATTGAACTACCAAAAAAAAAAAAAAAAAAAAAAGACAGAAAAAAAAAGAGACGGAAGAAGGAGGAAGAAACTATGTTTACTTTTAAAAAAGCAGATCAGTTTAGGGTAAATAATCATGCAACAAAAAAAATAGCTAAAGTGTTTAAAATTTATTAGTTTGACAAACTATGTTTCTAATTTAATTTATTAAATTTACTAAATGATTGTTCTTGTCACATATTTTTTAAGTTTGGTAATATTTATATGATTTTAATAAATTTTTGCCAAAGTTTCCTGCCCAAAGTTATCATTTATCCAATTTTTCATTAATCCTTGGAATACATGGATATTATAGATCATTACATGCCTCGATATATATGAGATGATCTTATAAAAATCAGTGTTCTTCCTCCTTGATTTAAAGAAAACTGAATCATTCCCTTTAAAAACATTTTAAAAGATTACCTGGACAGTCATGCTCAGTGCAGTTCCAAACTCCACCAACACATACGCTAAATGAAATTATACAAATATTCATCATTGGTATAGAGAAACTATATATATATATGTATATACACACATAGTATTTGCATCAATATATTTAACTATACCAAAATATATCATGTTTCTAGGTTCAGAATAATCTAACATGGAAAATGTCTCTCAAAAGCTCAATTAATTGGTAAATTTTGGCTGGCAGCTTCTAAATTACTATCTGTTGCATGTCATACTTAAAAATCGCTAAAGATGAAACAAAGGGAATACAGAATAGTCACGAACAAAAACACTAAGACAACAGAGAACTTCTGTTTCATGTCTTTCTCTCAGTGTTTACCCTAAAAATGTCACACACAAAAAAGTATTGCCCATATCATTAGAGAAATAGATATAGAGTGAGACTAATAAACTGACTCATCTATTACAGATTAAGAAAGTTGGTTTTGAAGATCATCAGCCATTAAAGAGAGGGGTCCTCTTATGTAAGATAAATTCTGCCTTCTATCTAAAAGATGAGTTTTGGAAGACAGTAGCAGAATCTCTGAAAGGCAGGAACTCAAATCAGTGTCTAAGAACATGGTTATTTATTGAACTGATTTCAGTTATACACACTGACAGCAAAGGGAAAGACGTCTGATGGCATTTAGACCCCTGTTTCTTTTTAGGACTGGCCTGGAGGGATTGAATGTTTGCCTATAATAGTCTCAGTTAGCTAATTTAATAAGAAATTTTAAATATTTCTTTCCATGGTCAAAAATTGTCAGTATGGAGAGTCACTTTTTAAACAAGTCAACAGTGAAGGGCAAGGATTCCATCAAGTTCTAAGAGTAAAAGTATATGCACATTAGTGATTACAAACAATAAGAAAATACAATGAACTCATCACATGGGTATAAGATTTTATGGAACTTCAAGGGAAGTGAGAAGAATTACATCAGGAAAGAAAATAGAGATGTCCTCTCCACCCCTGTACAGACTTTAAATAAAATGCAAACTGTGTTTGGGAAATTTTTGGAAGAAAACCAGTAATCAGCATATTCCTTTAGACATATGTCATAGTAAAGTTGTCAACTAGCAGGTACCCAAAAATAATTGGCTGTACATTAGATCACATACCATTCAGTACATTCTTGTTCAATTTTTGAACCAACTGAGTAAGCTAATCCATGAAAACTACATGGGCAATTTTCCAAGGAGATGCAAGTTCCATTGTCCATTATGAGGCCTATTTAAGAAAAACACATATCAAATTCTCAAAAGAAATAATAAAGATAGTATTCTTTGAATATAATAATTCAACCAACTTTTATGAAATGCTTGCTTATACTAGGTGCTGAAAATACACATTTCTCTATTTTTAAGGAAGTTACCAGGAACCTGATTCTGTCTCAATCAGTGGCTACTTATCAGGGTCTATTTCAGTGGTTGTCAACTTTCTTATCCCGTGTCTTGTTCTCAGAAAATCAAGGCTCACCGCACAGAGCAAAGGCAACTAGACAGTATTTCTGTGCTTTTGAGGGAGGAAGGGAGTGAAGGATAGAGAAAATACATTCAGTTTTGACCTCTGTTCATGTCACAATGAGAGAGTTACACTATTGTCACAGATAATAGAGAGCCAAACAATGTTACTCAAAGGACCAGCACACTGGAACCACATTCGTTACTTCCCTCTACTGAGTGATGGTAGCTGAGCCAGAATGTAAATCAACCATGTTACTAGAAAAAAGAAGCACTGATTTATATTTTGATGCACGTATTCATATTCTGGTGCAAGCTCCTGAACTCATCATTGACTGGCAACAGGCAGGTCAGGCCTGGCACTGGTCCGAATAGCATACTTTGTGGATAGCATGGACAGAACCTAGGATTGAGGTCAACAAATCTGGTTCCAAATAGTCCCCACTGATATTAAGTATATGATAGTGGGAAAAACGCTTAACACCTCTGAAATTCTACTGTTTTCATCTGTCAAAATAAAAGGGTTTGAGTAAATCTCCAGTGTTCTTTGTAAAAGTCTATCAGTATAGCAGACATTCCCAAACTTAAATTCCAACTGTATCACTTGCTATGTTACTTCTAATTTCAAATATTAAAACTATATCGAGACTATAATACTGCTAAAAACATGATGGCTTTTTTCTGAACTTGCTTTCATCTTTAAAAAATGGAAGTATATAAATTATTAAATATCTTTAAGTATTCTCAGAGAACAAAAGATATGCCATGGGTAACTTCAGGACTCCAGATTCCAATATTCCTGGGAAGTTTGCAAAGTAATAAGCCTTTTATTAAAGAAAAGCAGCCATTCCTTCTGGTCACTTCAAGAAACAAATCCTACAAGGGTAGGAAATCACAACAGCCCTGATGTCTTGGGAGAGAAGGTTATGACTTGAATCTCAGATCATAAGACACTAGTTTGCATGAATGCAGACATGGTCCCTTTCATGCGACACTTACCATCAGGGCAGTAACATCCATCAAGACAACGGAGATTGCTCCCAAGACATTGTTTTTCAAATGTACAGGTTCTTGGGCAACAGCTGATGCAATCCCGATGGACAAAACTGTCATCGCATTTATCAGCTAAGATGGGCAAGCAGAGATGAGTCAACTTCATTCACCTTTCTTTCAAAAAATTTATAGTATTTCAAAAAGTATTTGAGTTTACCAGTGCTAATATGTCAATCACACATCCTTGCAATTTAGTTCTCAGTACTAGAAGAAGTTTCAAGTACTAGAATAAACCTAAATTCAGCAAAAGGGCTCAGTGCTTAGAAAATAAGAAAGCATACTGCACGCTGGGAAGTCATCTCTCCAGTCTTGAATAGGGTAGCCGGCGTGGGAACAGGCTCGAGCATACTCGGTGGCTGCCCGGCAGTAGGTATCATCATCATGAGTTCTGGAGAAGGAAAAGACAGAACCAGAATCATTCAGGAAATATCGGCAGGAACAATGTCTTCAAGCTCTGATCTCTAGAAATGCTGAGTGTGTGGTGAATATTCCACTGTTAACTGATGTCAGCATGTGCATAATATATTAAGTACAACAATAATATTGTGTACAATAATAATATATTATGTACAATAATGCAGAAAACACATAAAAAACATGGGATCCTAGCTAATAGGGCCTAGGTAAATCAT
This sequence comes from Manis pentadactyla, assembly GCF_030020395.1. Taxonomy (NCBI): domain Eukaryota; kingdom Metazoa; phylum Chordata; class Mammalia; order Pholidota; family Manidae; genus Manis; species Manis pentadactyla. The sequence goes on along the minus strand of NC_080028.1, from coordinate 112,877,003 downwards.
TGTCATCAAAGTTTTCCAATAATTTGGCCACTTTTCTTTCGATTCAAGGGAGTACCTATACTGAAAAAGATTTCTATTTTAATTATGACATTCTTCCTTACAACAGATGAAATTCTATCACAGCAAAGCACCAAGTATGAAAATTATATCTAGGATACCAGATCTTGATTAGTCTACATGCTGGAATAAAACCAATACTAATCATCTGCAACTCTTGAAAGATTAACCAGCACTTAAGATTTAAAAGATTTTTAATTCTTTCAAGTCTAAATTACCAAAGCTAGTTACTTTTATAATATTGCCAAGAGAAATAATCTCTCATTATTTTCTCATAATCACCCTTGAAGCTTCCCCAAACAAATAGAAGAGGTCTGCCAGTTTCCAAAACAGATTAACAAGAACCTATAAAATAAGCAAGGTTTATAATAAGGCAGAGGGCCTGTTTCTCAACTCGTCAAACTCGAAATTAACTATCTTACAAGATAATGACCTTAAGAATGTTGCTTTCTGTGAACCTTAGCATTTTCAGTATCTCTATTGTCAAAGCCACCTGTCTCAAATTACACTTATCCTGTGCTACAGTAATTGGAGTCATGCAGTTTATCTAGTCCAATTAACTTAGCTCTAGAAGGAGAAAAGGACTGAGCATACAAACTCCAGGAGCTCAGAAAATATTCTAAAACTCCAAACAAGAAAAGTCTCTGAAAATAGGACAAGCCAGAACTGTTGAATTCCTAGAAAGACATTAAGTTTATGATTTATCTTAAAATCTATGCAGTTTCCTACAATGAATGGAAGTTTTGAAAGTTAAATTAACTGAATATTGCTTTGTCAACCCAGTGCAGCTATTATTAACAGAGTACCACTTATTGTCTATGTTATTCTGGGATCCATGCTAGGCATGCTACATATGGTATCACATGAAAACTCACAACAATTGGACAAGAAAGAAAGTATGCCAATTTACTAGAGGAAAATTAGTTGTTTTTTCCATTTTGGATGTTAACTTTAATAAGGAAAATGAGCATCAAAGAACATTTTTCAATCAGTTGACTTTGGCATGGCAAAATTAAAGCCATTTCCTTGCTGCTGGGTTTATCATTCTCAGAAGCAGACACAGGAGGGCATTCATTCACAGATTGGTAATGGGTCATTCTTCAAATTCCAACTCAGATGTCATCTCTGTGACGTCTTCGTAGGCACTCCCTGATAAAGGTAGTAGTTCTCTCCTCCATGTCCACGGCACTTTGCATTTAGAGCATCTGTCAGTGCTGGAGACCTATTTCCCCGTCCCACTAAAATATGAGTTCCTAGGACAGGGATCTTATCTAAATTGTTCCTGTTTCTCCAACGTGTGGCCCAAAGCTCAGCTCAGAATAGATGCCCAGAAAATGTGTGTTGCACTGAATCCAATATACTTTCATAATCTAAGCAGAAAATTAATTTGTATTCAGCAGATTCACAATTCTATTGTCACGGTACAGGGTTTATGATCTGGTCCCCAAATGTAAAAAATGGAGATTCTCCCCTAAGGGAGAAGGAATGTAAGTAGGTCTAGTCCTGCATGAAATCTTAAGAGGAATGAAAGGCTAAGTCTGGTAGCTTCTCACTTTGGTTCTGTCCACATCCACTCCCAGGTTTACAGTGCCCTTACTGTGGTGGTGTGTGCCTGCACCACCCCCAAACCTGGCCTCTCCCCCTCTAACATCTCTCCTAAGGTATCAGCCAATTTTGATGAGTAAAATATATTTCTCTCTCCTGCTATTTTTATTTGCCCTGGAGAGAGCAATTAGATTTCAAAATCCAAATCCTAAAGATATCAGAAATTTCAAAAGACAAAAAACTAATTTCTCAGTGATGAAATTTCAGATGGAGTGTGCCAAAGACTGCTTTTTGTCCCCAGTTTCCTCTTCTTCTCTTCGGTATTAGAACATTCAAGTTTTTTTCTGAGCATATGGCTGCCCAGCCAAAGACAACAATTCCCAGCTCTCCTGGTATCAAAGTGCAGCCATGTTCTAGCCCAAGATTCAAAAGCGGGCATATGACTGAAACTTCCAGTCCACTTCCTTTTTACTTCCATTTCCACCTCCTAAAGGCTACAATATGGACACGGGAGTGTTAAGTTAGTTCTGGCCGTGAAATTGACAATAATACCCTAGGCCCTGGGGGATGACATAGCAATAGTATCAGTGAGTCACTGGATCATGGACTGGACACATCGTATGGACCCAGGACATCCTACAATTGGACTTTATAGGAGAGAAATGTAAGCATTCAATTTAATTTAAGCCAATGATACTTTGGCGATTGAAGCAGTCAAACAATAACCTAAGTAATAAATGGAGAATGGCTTTCCTGGACCTGCCAAATGGCACTTCATCTCAGGCTACTTGAGAAGTGGGTGCTAAAGACGAGCATGATAAAGGAATGCAAAAAGACTATTGGAGAATAGTAGGAGAATGAGTCACTGTGGAACAGGAGTTATCTTTAAGTCCATACACATGGTTAAAAAGGACCATGGACAACCTACAGAGATCCTCATAAAAGAGACTTAGTGAAAGAACAGAGATGTTAACAATACATTGAGCAAATAGAGAACAGAGTGTTGGAAGATATAAAGTAAGGTTAGTACCCCATACTTCAGGTCAGGGAGCTCTTTCAAAGTTTCTGCATTTGTTCATAAATTCCTAAAATTCAGAGACTATACATATAAATAAAGATCTAACTGTACTCAAAATTAAGTAACCCCCAAATTAGCTTTTGGAAAAAATCATTTATATCCATTATTTTTGAAATAACCTTCATTTAATTAAAGGAGATAGTTATAAATAAGACAACTTCATGCTATCTCTATCTTCCCTGATAGCTTTCATTTTTGATTAACATAAACCTCCTAACAAGTTATCCAAGCTATCATTTAAGGTGTTCTACTCAACCAAAAATTAGTCTATTACAACAGAGTTCCCATGTTTTATTTATACTTCTTGGGATTATTTCAAAAAGGCAGGTTTATTAAAACTTCTGCAGATATTTTTGAATATTCAAGATGTCTAATCACATATGCTTGGTAAATTTTTGAAAAAACAAAGGACTTCCCTTCAATAATAAGTAATTTATAACAAGTTCTACATTGATGAACTATTAAGATGGTTCTCGCTGAATTTGTTCCCAGACAACCACCTCATCTAGGTGTTCTGCACCTGGGAGAGAATGCCTTGGATGGGAAAAATATTACATGTTTATTTTCACTAACCTCCAGCTGAAATTTAGCATTTCTTTCCATTATACATACTGGTAACATATCACAATGTTCTTAGCCGTATCTGTCATTTTGTCATCAATATATCTCATACCTCATTTTTTCATGTTTTCATTTCTCACTACAATTGTTGCAGGTGTCTCAAAATATTATTTACACTCATCACTACATCAAACTACAGTAGTAACTAGACCCAAAATGCAGATAAAAAAGCATATGTCAGAAATTCACTTCTCTAACTATTTTGATAACTCTACTTCAATGTATTAGTTTCCTTTGTAAATATAAGTGTTTTATGCATCCAAAACATTATACTGAGAAAGAGTCTATAGACATCTCTACACTTTCCCCAAAACACATTTAAGAGATGCAGTTTATGCTGCTTATATAAAACAGACTGGACCTGCTAGCTAGTAAGCTGTTCAAAAGCTCATAGTACAGTTTATGTTTTACATTACCCATCATATTTTGTGACCTAATGGGATGCTAAGTTACGGAAGGGGTTTTGCTATTCTTTTTGGATAAGGAAAATTTTTTTGGAAATACTAATCATTTCACTTACTTGCAGAGATCATTAACACAGCTGGCAATATATAAATATGGATCAATATATTCGTGGCAGCTCAAAAAAGGAAACTGCAACAGTATCTGGCACTTGAAGAAGATCGCCTGCACACAAAACGGTGGCAGTCACCAAACATGTTTAAAGCTTTGTGCAGAGTCCCATTTTCTAATCCTGATCTATTGGTAAGACTCTGCTCTTACCAAGAAAGAGAAGGTCATTCCCACTTATAAACTTTAACCAACATTTTCTAACTACATAATTTCATGCTGAGTACCACCTCTGTGGACCTCATTACATTCACTATTTCTGAAATACCTTAAAGTTTTTCCTGTCATAGTTACGTTTCCTGAATTTCACAGTGTTGACTAATGTAGCGTTTCCACTAAAAAATGCTTTATGTTAAATATACAAATACAATAGATGTCTTATATCCAACATGCCCAAATTTTGCACATCAGATTTACCTCAAATGCTGGCATTCCACTGGAGCATGGATTGGGAAAATCTGAGGGTGTGGGTACACATTTGGTGTCCTCTGGAATGTGCACGGACCAACTATTTGCAAACATGGCAATGTCTTCTGTATAGTCCTCTGTTTCACACAAACACACACATACAAACATGTATAATCATATCATTTTCCACAAACACACAGTTCACCAACATAAACTTCCTGATCAAAAAGTTAAACTCAGGAGCTTTGTAAGTATTGAGGGTGTTAGACTATAACATTACATTAACATAATAAAAATAAGCTGAACAAAGTGTGAATACCAAATAAAAGTTCATGTCGTTGGAAAGAAAAAGCAAACTTCATTGACTCAAGGAAGGGAAGGGCTGAACGTGAGTGTGAATCAGCCTAGAGTTAGGGCTGCAGAGAGGAGAGAAAGTACACATGAAACGAAGAGACCTATGTGAAAGTCCGTGTGAAAGTTCTCACACACCCCGTCAGTGTGTTTGACGTTAGTCAGGATCCTGCTAAAACTGCAGTTCCATGTTGAGGGCACCCAACAATGAAAGCTATCTTTGATGAGCCCTTGTGGAGATTTCAGAGGACACACAGACAGTGAAAGACTGGGAAAGACACATGGAGAAGAGAAGAGGAAGCCGTGGCTCCATCTCATCGGAATGTGAGAACTAGTGTTTCTACACATGCTCGGGACAGATGGTTAAGAACCCTGACACTGTCCCAGCACTATTCTGAGGCAAGACCCAGGAGCTAATATGTAGGCTGCAACAATCAGTGGTGAGCACTCTCAGCTCTCTGCTCCAAATCAAGCTTACATCGTCTCGGCACCTGGCCTAAGAACAAGTTCAGGGCCGGACATAAAAACGCATCCTGACCCACACAGAGGCAAAGGCGGAACCCAAAAAGGACCAAGCAGAAACCAACAGGATGACACCTCCGGTTCCCTCTCAGACTGCCTTTGGATTTGAGCGGTAGATTCTTTTACCACTTAGATATCCAGAGCCACATGTCTACCACGGATGACGAGCTAGTGCACCGCTAGAATCAAAACCCTCAAGCCAAACGTGTGACCACTCGCTCGGCATCTTCAAGACAGGAAGATGTCTGCTTGCTGTACCACGACAGGAATGACGGTGGGAAAGCAGCCAGAACACTTTGCTCTCTTGTGGGCAATCCCAAACCGTACGGCGGCCTGGAAGACTTTTTCATTTGGCCCCTGTGCTCCCTGAATCTTCATGTCCTCCCACCACAGCCCTGCCCCTTTTACATCTTCTATTCCCCTTTATCTCAACCTACCCCAGTCACACTGGCTTTATCTACTCTTCGCTCAAACTCATTACCACCTTGTTCTTGTTCCCCTCTTGCTGCTGCTGCTTAAAATCCTTCTTCCCTCCTATCTTCCCTTTTCTCTCTCCCTCACTTCATTTAGGCATCTGTTTAATACGACCTACTCAAAGAGGCCTTCTCTGTCACATTACATCATTCTGAACCTCCAGTTTCCCCACATTATTGTTCATGGTTGTTACTGCTCACAAGAAATATATTTTAATTTGTCTATTTATTTTGTCTTCCACTGTATGAAGGGAGAGAGCTCATCTAAGCTGTCCTATTGCTGTGCCCTTTGTTTAGTATCCAGTATAGAGCAGGTGTTCAAAATACATTTGCTAAATAAATGAATAAATAAATAAAAGGGAGTTTGCAATATTTATTAAATAGATTACTAGAATTCTAGAGCTTTCAAGTTTGTCTGCTCTACTTCTTTATCTCTGATATTGCTAGAAATGCTACACACTGAAGCAAGCATGGGCCTGGTCTACTATACTTATTTAAAAAAGGAATAACTGATGTTCCTTTTAAGTAAATTTTAGCCACATTTCACTTCTAATATCCTTTTTTTAAAGTCTGCAGATTCAAAAATATTTCCTAAACACACACTTATTTCAATATTTATGCACAAATTGTAATGTAAACTCAACTGGGTGATTCCTTAGATCTCTTCTTAGTTGCAGCTTTTAACCACACATTTAGCTATTTATACCACACTGCATTAATAAAAATTCACAAAAGTTAGTTATTATGAGACTTTAAATTCATATCAATTGGTGGTCTAGGAGCCTGCAAAGCTAATATTAAAATGTTTCATATGAAATGTGCTGCGAATAGAGGAATTTATCGTCCTTATTGCGACTCATCTGAGAACGGAAGGGAAGCTCTATTAATCATTACGAGGAGTAACAAGAGTAAACCAGGCTTCTGTGTTGATGCGTAGTCTGCTATAGACATGAATTATGAACCAGAATCTAAACCAGACAAATTAAAATCTTTCCTTATCCACAGAAATTCTGAAAAACCTCATTTCATTGTGAAGCCATCCCTGAAGAATGAGTAGGAATGCAGAGAAAAATACAGTTTTAATCACCATTAAGAAACTCTGCCATCAATAGCATCCCATCAAATCACCTCACTGCCTCTAAAGATTGATCTAATCAGAAAAGTGCTGGCTGTGTTTCAAACAGTACTAGGCATTGTAAAGCTAAAGGTCATACAGCTCAGCTAGATTTTTCTTGCATTATCACAGATGGGAGAAAATCAGAAGGCCATTTTAGTCATATCCCTATAAATTATTGTGTTAGTTTTTCAATTAGCGTACTGCATACTGTCCACCAAATCAAGTTGTAAGACAGCTGCAAGCTCTCTTGAGGCCCCTCCCACACACTTCCCAAGGTCCTCCTGGCCTCCGCCAGTTCAGCCACCGTTCAGTCCGGTTACATCCTGCCAGTCCTCTCCCACCAACAATCTGCGAGCACCCCTTTGCATGCTGCCACGTCTCTGCAAGCAACGATTTTATGTTCCAGTTTATCAGAGTCTGTCTGATTCTTAACTCAAATGCAAACCTGGATCTCTCTGCCTCTAACAAGAGCAGGTGCTATTTTCCCCTGGCCTCTATACCATGTCCCCAAGATGTCCCAGGGAACGATTGCCCAGAGCAGCATTTTCTAACTCAAACACTGATAACTGGATTGAGCACCGGTTTTCATGACGCTTTGATACAGAACAAGAAATTAATAATTACCATCTGATGGGTGCTGCCTGAGTCCCAAACCTTACTCCTAACACAGTCTCAAGATTCCAAGTTGAGAGCCCTCTCCTTCTAAATACTCAACTGGATGCAGAACAACATGTCCTGATCTCAGTACTGCACAACTACATTGTGCTCACAGACTTTTGAACGCTTTCACTCACATTTTCCCAGTTGATCTTCACAGTCTGAAAAGCTCTCAGGGCCATTATTACCACCTCCATTTTACATGTGAGGACCTGGCTGCTTGGAGGCCTGCTCTTTACTCCAGCTGCTAGTAGACTCATCCTGACGACACACATATCCATTATACACGACCCATCCATCCATTAAAATGTTTCCATATTAATTAGAGCCTCTTTAAACAATGTCTACAGAACATTTTCATGTTAGCCCCATTATAGGCCTATTGAGAACACCTGGATGTGGCTGTAAATCAGCCAAAATGTTTTCAGTATCAGTTATATGCCAGGCACTGTAGTAAGCATTTTACATGGATTATCTTATTTAACCCTTGCATCTCTATGATGTATAAATTATTATTATGCCATTACACTTAGAAAGTTTAGCAGGTGGCAACACATAATTTGAAATTTCTGAACCCACACTCTAAGGAAGACATTGACCATCTCTTAAAATACAACATATAGGCAACTCTTCCCTATTAATTTTATAATATAAAATAAGAAAGTATATGGTACTTGAGAGATTAAAAGTCAGTTTCTCACACACATATCTAAGCAGAGAATTGGGAGTCCGTTGGATGCGTAAGCCAACCATTTACAAGCTGTGTTGCATGGGGCATATATCATCTTGTGTCATCACTGTAAAATCAAGAAAATACCACCCACTATACAGAATGTTGTAAGGGTCAAGTATAATATAACTATGTGGTCATATTAACTATTATTCTAAATAGTATCCTGTCATTATTATTACTGAGAATGCTGTGAGTTCAGAATTACTATATTGCTGTTTTACAGCTGAGGAAATTGAGCATCAGAGGCATTAAATGAGTTGCTTCCAATCATGTAACACAACATTCAAAGCCAGATCTGCTGGTACTCGTATCCATTTTCTGTTTTGTTGCACCTCTATATGTGGACCTCCGTCACGGTCATGTGCTGTGCTACTCTTCTCTTACCACTGCACACTACGTAAACTGAAACAGCCTATTTTCAGTAGCTCACTAAGATCAGTTTCGTGAGTGAGAATGAATAAATGAAAGATGACACATACACTGTTATACATGATACACACCTTTCCGAGTTATTGCTCAACTTCGAATTCTCTTCACATTTTGTTATCTCTACAAAACTATCATTTGGCAGGCATTTAATTTATTCCTATCAAACCTAGATGCAAAATACCTTTGGTCCAAAAGTAGACAAGTTCGCCCCAGTGGGTCTGAATCATGGAAACACAAGCCCTGAGAAGGGAAGAGGCTCTGTTTTGCTCACTGGTGTACCCCAAGCTGCTTCAACAGTGTCTGACACAGAGTCAATGCTCAGTTCATATTTGTTACATGACTAAGGCACATATCTTAATTTAGTAAATGTAAACTAGCTCGTGGCTTTCAAGAACGACACAAAAACATTTTCCTATTCAAGCTTCCCTTAAAAGCACTAAAGCAGGCAAGCGATAGCCACCAATTTGACCCACCCTAGGACAAGTTGTGCCCTTCTGGGTACAATTGGCTTGATCACTGAAGAAGCCCTCTTTCCACCTTTCCTTCTGCTCTGCTCAGTTACCTTGTTGAATGATAAAATCATCGGATTGAATGCCATTGTAGTTTCCGCATAGGCCACATGATTTCCCTTTATGCTCCTCAGACAGTTTGAGGTAAATCCCAGATATTCCATCCCAAGCCAATGAAAAACCAAAAGTTGTTTTCACCAGAATATAGTCGGCTAGTTTCTCGATGAAGACTTGTCCGATTGTCTGAGGCAATGTTAAACTTGAAAAACAGAATAAATGCAATCTAATAATTATGATGAAAGATAAATGACAGATGATCTATTTCTTTCTTGAAGTGACTTAGAATTGATAATTATTATTTAAAATCATTGAATAAATTATGCACATAGATTTCCCAAGCAACCATCACACAGGAAATCTCAACACTTTTGTAAAAATTAAATACTGAAATAAAAAAACAATAAAGTTATCTTTTGCCCCATACTGATTAAGATTTTATACTTATAACTGGATACTACTCTCAACCAACCAAAAACACATGTCTACTAAAATCTGGAAAATAAATTTGTCTATTTAGAATAATGAGTGCTTAATATATTTATTTTTTAACTAAAGAGTTCAAGTAATCTAAAAAAGGCTGCTCAACTATTTTGAATTAAGGACAAACAATAGTCAAAATATGGAAACACTGCTTGAGTTCTGATTTTGTTTAATTTTGTTTTAAAATGGAGGCTATAAAGAGATAGGAACTTCTATTTCCAAAATGTCACCTAGGTAAAAGTCATTTGTTTCCAAAAGAAAAATGTCTAGGCAAATTAATTATAATTTGCATTTTTAATGTTACAAAATACATTACTGAATATAAAATATGTTGTCATAAACTATTGCACAGGGCTTATTATTAATCATTCTTAAATTGGATACAATTTGGCCTATTTAAACAAGGATCCCCTCGAATATTTAAAGTGATGATCTAACGTCTACTCTTTCCACTTTTATAATCATATACACAAACAAAGGAAGTGGAGGACATAAAAGAACTGAAGAAAACTGAACAATTAGGTATTTTAAAAGCACAGTAAGTCATCTTGAATACTTTTGAAAGAATTCTGGTCTTCTATCCACAAGTATTACAGAAAAGAGCAGGTGCTAGTAATTAAGGAAATGGAAGGAAGAAATCGTTTTTACTAAAATAGCCATGCTAAATGAAAATTATAAGCTATAATGTAAGTTAGGTGGGACATTAGTAGGTATATTCATACATTTCTTTCAAAAATTTCAAATTAGTGAGTTCCTTCCCAGTAAGGGCATGGCTACATGGACAAAAATGTAAAACCAAACATACTCGTTAACACAGGTAGAGTCCCCAGAGAAACTATTCAAAATATCTGCAACCATTTGCACAAACATGCCTGCAGATAACTGTTCATAGAGAACTAGTTACAAGAATGGGAAAATAACTAAAATATACATTGGAGAATAAATAAGAAGACTCTAGCTAACTACTGCCATAATCCATTCTTAATTAAAAATCATAAACACTAGGAATTCATATTAAATTCATAGTAAAAGTTACTATAAATAGCTATAACTATAAATTGTTAATATAAATAGTTATTTAAAATGTTTAAGTTGACAAGTTTATAAAAACTATACTGAAAAAGGGGATCATGTTTCATAAAGAGAGTTCATAGCACTAGGAAGATCAGTGTCTGGAGGTACAGTGGTTCTGTTGGAGGGATTTTGGGGTTTGGTTATTTGTAATTTTATCTCTTTCACAGTAAATTTGATTAAATACACAATTTTTTAAAAGAAAAGGTGCATAACTGTGGTTATCCAGATGTCTATAACATGAAGGGATGCTAGCAGAAGTGGGAGATAATAATAAAAATTAGGTAATCTCCCGTAAGTTTAAGAAAAACTCCATGCAACCTAGGCAGATCACATTAACCATACAAAATGAAATGAATGCACAGATTAATGCTGAAAATTAGTAATGGGTTCATATGTGCCAAAACCCTTCACTTCACAGGTGAGAGAACTGAAGTCAGGGAAATTAGGCATGATGTGCAGAGCTTCATGCATTTGATTTCATTTTGGCAAACATTTCTGTAGCACCTGCCATGAGTTAGGCCCTAGGCCAGGTACAGCATCATTATAAGCAATTTAGCTGAATACTAAGAAAACCATCCTCTTTCTATCATAGAAATGGAAATTCTCAGAAAAATATTTCCCTGAGTTAAAATTTAAATATTACATAAGTCTGAGATTTAACAAAGTGTTAGTTTCTTAAAAATCTACTTGAATGGTGGTTTGTTTATAATATATAATAATTTTTAAGTGCTCATTATATTACCCAAAATCCCATATAAGAAATCCTAAATCACTATTTAAATTCAGCTCCAAGAAATATATAGGTGATTGTATTATCTTCCCATTCAAACAGTTAAGCTTTCTTTTATAAGAAAATGAGTACAGAACCCAGTTGATCAAGAAAATAAGCCCCAGGGAGGGAGAGGGGCTGCTTGGTGTTGCCTATGATGAGCTCTCGGCCAGCGCCTGACCCCACAGTGCTTCATCCAGAGCCCTTTCTCCTGTCATCGGCTGCCTCTTAGGGAATCTAAACTAAGAAGAAAAGCACATAAGCTGGTAAGGCCCTTGGGCTAGAAAAAGTCCCCATGGTTCAAACACTTGCTGGTGAATTCTGAATGATGGATAGAATTGGTCTATCCCATAATTTACTTTCCTGACACAAACCAGCCAGGAAATATTTCAAACTGAGTTTCTCTATCATTATTTAGATTGGAAGGTAGATTATTCCACAATATTCCTAGTTTAAAATATATAAAACCTTCCACCAAATAAGTAATTATCACCTTCCCCCAAGACCCTCAGGTTTTATTCTTGTCAGATAGGAAGCCAGAGTGGGCCCCACTCTGGCCTGTGGAAGAAGGCTGGTGATTTATTGGCTCTGAATCTTTGTTAGGACATTGATGGGAAATCTCAGGTGATACCCAAAACTCACAAAGGATTTCAGAGGTTTAGTTTTATTTTAAGGAAAGCAAAGGGAGGGGAAGGGAAGGGAGAGAGAGAGAGAGGGAGGGAGAAGGGAGGGAGGTAGAGAGAGGGAAAGAAAGAGAGAAAGGAAGGAAGGAACAAACAAACGAACAAACGGAGGATTGGTTTTACAAAGAGAGCAAAAATAATTGAAGGGTTGAGCCATGAAGATTTCTCCTGAATCTCTCTTAGAGTAAGACAATAATCTTATCTCTAACTGTGTAAACATATGTGTATCCTGAACAAGCATTAGGGAGGTTAAACTGGTTAGACTCCTGGCCACCTAACTGGCCTCAGAGCCTACTAACATTTAACATGTGTGTGATATAACTTCAAGATTTTTATTGAAAAGAAATCCTTTCTTCCTACTCTCTACAATTCACTTCCAATGTGTAAATATTCTATGAATCTGTGGTATTATTGTCATTATATCATTTATCATATCTTACCTGATTCCATCTTTTTTTATTTCATGCCCATAAATTTGGATTTCCTCCTGGTCTGAGAAGAACAAGCTGATTGACCGATAACAAGAATACACTGAACCAAGGCACCTCGGGCTGTTATGAACCTTAATGGGAGAAAAACAGAAGCAAGCACGGGAACCAACAATATATACATACAGGTGCCAGGACAGTTTTTGAAATTGTAACTGTGTTTAGGATTGTCAAGAGTAAAAGAAGGTTTACCTCAGAAATTGGGCAACAGAATTAACTTCATAATATAAGTTAATTTACCATATTTTTTTCATGATCTGAATCTTTATATGTTGGATGTCAATATCCTAAAGACACATGATATGTACTAGAAAATTCTAGTTCTGATGGGAGACAAGTTCAGCACCACAAACACATTTGCAATTTTCACGTCCATACTGTTTACATTAGAGGCTCATGAAATGGGGCTCTACACAATGCAATATTTAAGGGCTGCAAAAGTGACTGTAACCTCACTATAAATAAAATTTCCCAGACATTTTAGGGAAGAGAGAAGTTATTTCTAAAACAACTTGATGGGAAAATTAGTTTACTAGTAAAAAGAAAAAAAAAAAAGGAAGGATGAAAAGAAAGTAGAGGAGGAAATTCCAAATTAACTTCAAAAGTTCCAAAAAGTAAAGTGTAAATGATGAAACCATGAAATAACTAGAAGAAAATATAGGCAATTATATAGATTGAAAAGAAATTTCTAAGTTCAAAAGTGATAAGAAAAATCACCAATGATAAGATAGATTTTAACATTGCAAGAATGTAATATATATTAATTTAATGATTAATCAGCAAATATTATTGATCACTTATTATATACCAGGCACTGTCTTAGATTCTGAGGATTTAGCTGTCAACAAAACAGACAAAATACTTGCCCTCCTACATTGTTGGTGGGAATGTAAATTGTTGCAACTGCTGTGGAAAGCAGTATGGAGGTTCCTCAAAAAGCTAATAATAGAAATGCCACTCAATTTAGTAATTCGACTTCTAGGAATTTACCAGAAGAAAACAAGATCTCTGATTTGAAAAGATATAGGACCCCCTATGGTTATCACCACACTATTTGCAATAGCCAAGATATGGAAGCAACCTAAGTGTCCATCGATAGATGCCTAGATAAAGAAGATGTGATACATATACACAGTGAAATACTATGTAGCCATTAAAATGAAAAGGAATCCTACCATTTGCAACAAGATGGATGGATCTAGAGCATATTATGCTAAGTGAAATAAGCCAGGTAGAGAAAGACAAATGATTTCACTTATTTATGCAGTATAAAAACAAAGCAAAATGGAAGGAACAAAATAGCCAAAGACTCATAGACACTGAGAAGTGACTAGAAGTTATCAAAGAGGAGAGGTTGGGGCATGTGTGGGGGAAGTTATGAGGGATACAGGGGCACAATAATTCACAATCACAATATAAGTTGGTCACAGGAACAGTAGTACAGCATGGAGAATATAGCCAGTGGTTCTGTAACATCTTCCTGTGTTGACAGATAGAAACTGCACTAGCTGGGGTGAGGATTTAATGATATGGGTAACCATTGAGCCACTGTGTTGTACATTTGAAACCAATATAAGATTGTATATAAACAATACTTCAATAAAAAAATACTTGTCCTCATGAACCTTATATTACATTAGAGGAAAACAATTAATTAAAAAATATAACTAAGTGTAACTAAAATATTTACCATGCTAGATGACAGAAAGGGGAAGCACTAGGCAAAGAAAGAGGACAGAGAGTCTGAAGAGGCAACTGGGTCAATATTAGATCAAGTGGAACAATAGAAGCCTCATTGACAAGAGAATTCTAGCAAAGACGAAGGAGGTATAAGAGCAAGCCATATGGATATTTAGAAGAGCATTCTAAGTAAAGGGAACAGCACATGCAAAAGTCTGAAGTAGGACTATGCCTAGAATGTCTTCAGCATCCAGGAATGCAGGTATCTGACCCCAAGCAGGATGCTGCAGGGTTCTTTTTTGGAGAAATAAAAAGGAAAAAAGACATACACATACTCTTGGGGCTTATCTAATGAAACCAGAGGCTCCCTGCTTAATCCCCCACTGAGTAAGCAAGCCCCCAGGCATATATATATATATTCAGAGCTTCCCAGCAGCTATGAGAACTTAATTCCCAATTATGAATAAACATTCATGGATCATTTGATAAAAGACTGTAACATGAAAGAAAGGAAGAAGAAATAAAATTCCAAAGATTCATAACTGACACATCAAAGAGAAAAGTGAGTAGTTGCCATTCTTGAAACAAGTTCAATGAATAAAAATAGTTAGATATTGATATGACTGGGTAAATTTATAACTGAAATAAAGTGGTTGGAACATAAACATCTCAGTGCTGGAAAGAAATCTCCCAAAACATACAACAAAAGAGCAGAAAGATGGAAAATAGAGGAAAAACAATAAGCAAAAATTTAGCAATCAACTGCTCAGTTCAGGAGCTCCCATATCTAAATAAGAGAATTTCTGAAAGAAAGGAGAGTAAATTCTTAAAGAAGAGAAAAGAAAAAAATGTTTTTTTAAAACTGAGGGATTTGTAAGCTTGAAAGGGCCTATCAAGGGCTCAGCACAATAAATCAAAGAAAAAAAGAATAAATCCTTCCATAATTATGAAATCCCAGAACCCTGGGGATAAAGAAAAGAAGATGTAAAAATTTCTGGGGGGCGAGGGAAAAGGTCATGTGCAAAATGAAGACAAATCAGAATGGATTGAATTTCAAAATTCTGAATGTGATTTCCAAATTATAATGAAAGTTGCAAATTTTTCACTACTCAGTGTACTTTCCAGGTAAGTATCATCCTTTCCAGAAAGCAACTTGAAAATAGAGTCAATTAAAACAAGTGAGTCAAGAAAAAAATGGGTTCCCTCTCAATCAACCCTACAACAAATCCATCCACATGTTTGAAACATCCAATATGCTTTTTACACGTTTGAAGCATCCAATACTCTTTTTGGAACGTATCTCTTAAGTATAAACAAAGTTCAAAGATCACTAGGCATTTCATGGCACCCAAGAAACAAGAAAACCAGTAGAGAAGACAGAAAAGTGAGATTCTCCAGGAGGAGAGTGAAGAGAAACCCCAGGTGCCAGGTATATGGCAGCCTTGGAGGCAACCAGTCTCGGGTGGGGCAGGAGAACAGAGAACCAAGGGAGGGACCCCTCAGGCAGGAATGAGAAACTGAGGGATTGCCTGAAGTATCTGCCCCTGTTGAGAAGAATGTTACACAGACAGAGAGTTTGGAAGAAAATACTCAATGATTAGAGTGAAGAAAATGCAGCAAACAAAAAATGGGGTAACTGTTAATACTATAAAAATGTACAGAGAATCATAATAACCAGCTCTAAACAATGCTTATATGAGTTTTATTCATGTATGTGTAATATGCAAACGACAATAATGTAAAAAACCTAAAATGGTGATATAACTCTATTAGGAGGTGGGAAGGATTGTGTGTGTGTCTCTACGTCTGTTGGGAGTAGGAAGGATAATATAACCGAGATGACTCCATTTACCATAGCAGGAAGTGAACAATAAACCCTAACTTGGAAAAAATAAAGAAATAATAGCATATTTTGGCAGGTAAGATAAAAGCCAGAAGAAACAGCTTAAAAAGTTGAAGTATTTTCCTTTGGGGAGCCAGACTTTAGCTGTGGTTGGGGAATGAAGGAAAAAGCAGAACTATATTTTGCTTCATATGCCTTGACGAAATTTTTTAAACTATGTACAAGTATTACTTTTATAAAAATAAAACTGAATTTAAAGAAGAAAATGAAAATAATCAGGACTATAAAAAAGGATGTGTGCATAAAGATGTTTATCAATTATCTCTGGAAATATTTTTTCAAATCAAATTTCTAAAACAGGACTTACTTAAATGATTTGAGTATTCTCTCAGCTGGGATAAACACAGCCTACAAAATTTGTGTTTTTCAAAATATTTGACATGGAGGAAAGTTCTTGGTATAATGTTAGGTGAAAATGTAAGACAGAAAGTTATACATAATATGATTTCAATATTGTAGTGTGTATAAAATCCAGGGGAAAAAGTGTAGAAGGAAATATGTGAAGCCATTAGAAATGGTAACTCTTGGCTGATAATTCTAATATCATTTTTTAGTCTTCTCTGACTTTTTCATATTTTTACAAAAGCAGTGAACTCTTTCTACAATCAGGAGTAAGATGATATTTAAAATAAATGAAGTTATTTACTTGAAAGAAAATTCCACCCGCTGAAACAGGGCCCAGTGGAAACAATATCTATTAACTCTGGAAGCACAGTTGAGCATTGTGTGTTATTATCAAAGGAGAGATTATCTAGTTAGTTGACAGCTTAGTCCTCACAAGGGTTAGACTCTTGACAAGAACATTTCAATGAGGGAGTCAGAAGGTGTCAGAGTGATAAACCCAGCGAGAGAGTGGAGGCGTAAAGGACAATGTGTGCCTGAAAACAGGAGCCCTGTAGGTACTAAAGATGCGTCTCACTACCTCCCTAGCTAAGGAGAGCTCTACTTTTTATCCTCGTGCCCCATCAGTTGATTTCAATAGACCTCATTTCCTTTCTGGGCCACAGGATTTGTCACTCTTCAAAAGCTCAGGGCCTACTTTAAATTTTTGCATTCCCTAGAAGAAGAGGGGAATTTAGGCAACTCCAGTGTAAATTAGAAGGAAAAATGAAAACATAGAGTCAAATAAATGATGGCTATGGAGAATTCTAGCTTTTGAACAAGATAGCACCAAGTTTTCTGGCTGTACTTTGGGAACACCCGGAAATCCAGAGGTTGAGTATGAGCAGGGAGAGAGGTGCCTGACTTTTCTTCCAGTTGAGGGTGAAGCCATTCTGAAGCCTGCATTTTGAGGTATCTCTTAAGAACTCTTTTGAATCAAGAATTCTTCAACTAAAAGCTAACTCTCTGACCTGAATCAGATAGCATCAGTCCACCTCACCACTAGCTGCCTGTCTTCATGTCGTCTACCTTGTGCTTGCGTACTCCATAAACACCAGCCTCCAGGTCATACTGAGGGATGCCACTTGAAAAAAAACAATCTAGGTGGTCATCACACTGGATTGTCAAGAAGGAAACCTGTGGGAGTCATAAATTTGGTGCCTGAACCTACTCCTCTTCAAAATGTTGGAATAAAACCTGAAGATCGGGGATATCATCTGGAGCTGATATTACGACATCCGTGAGATAGACATTTATTTCCACACTGCTTGTAAGACCCTCCTACATGGATCCAAACTTTCTTCTCGCAGTCCTAGGCCCCATCTCAGTAGAACTATACTCAATATAGCAGGAAATTTCATTCACCCCTTGAAGCACCAACCCCTCTCCCCTAGTCAGGGCCCCAAGTATTCACACTATGATTATTATACATTTTTCATCATGTATCCAGAATCCACTTTAAAATACAGACTTCGTCAAAAATGTTTTAAGTTAATTATACCCTAGGATCACATACCCATACAGTATACTGAGGCTCCAAATTACTACAGTCCTTTGCAAAAATGTAAGAACAGTTTCCTGGGAAATAGTAGTAGATGCCGTCAAACGTTTCAAAGTGGTACTGTCCCCAGGTTTTGCAAATCCCATCTCTACCATTGCCCATGTTTGGCACTGAAAATAAATAAGATAATATTTAGTAGTAAAAAATAAATTACAACTGTTTCTGGCAAGGTTCAGTCATGGTTGGTGACTCTAATTTTCATTAAAATAAATATTTTCTTCTTTAGTGGTGAATATCACAGGAAGAAATAACTAACATAAAATTACTAACTGCTCTCGAAACTATTAAACTCCCCTGAAGAAAATATGGTCTCCAAGTTGTTTGGAAGAAAAGATTTAAGTTAGAACCTTGCTTAATTTCTGCTTCCAAAGGGAAGAGTAGGGAGGGAAAAATGATCCACTAAAAGAAGGTAGTAGTGATAAACAAATACAATGGCTTAGAAAAGAAAGAAATGTCACCACTGATTATCCTAAAAATTTATATAGTCAACATTACAATGTTTCAGTCTCTGAAATTCCATCAAAAATATCTTAACAGTAACCATACAGAAAAATAACCCCCAACAAAAAAATTCATGTTTATGTATCTGGACCTTGGGGTGGGGAGCATTAGTCTTCCAAAGTATGCTGGAATTTAGGAATTCATGACCTCAAACCAGCCAGATTTCAAGCAATGTGTACCCTAAATCACATGACTTCATATCCTGTTGTCTTCATGCCCACCCCTTCTTCTTGCCCTTGTGGATAGGTCTGTATCTATTTGGTTTTTTAGACCCTTTTGTTTAGAATAATATGAGAATCAATGACACTGAGCACTTAATATGTATAAAACATTTTAATACATTGTATAGGGAGCATTAAGATAAGGCACAATAGTATCTTGTCTTTTTGTAATTTTTGCCTAAATGTATTAGCCTCAGTGAACTTTGGCCTTTTCAGGAAAAAACAGTGATTCATTATGCAGGCAGCCTTCTCTGGCAGTATGCCTTCCTTCTGTGGCATATTTTCATAAAATCTTATACTTTCCTTTATAGCACATGTCATGATTAATGTGTATCCATTGCATGTCGGTTCTCTCCTCAGGGGCACTGTACCTCCAGGAGGGCAAGAACATGTCTTTATTACTCACTATTGTACCCCCAGTGCCTAGCTTGGCAGATGCTCCATAAATACTCATTAAACAAATGAATAGTTATTGATCATTATTGACATGGGATCCTGTCCTAGACACTGTGAATAAAAATATTTTTATGTACCCTCTACCTTTGAAGAGCTCTCAAAACTATTTCTATTTTATGTACAGAATTCCAATTAACTCAAAGTCAAAAAGAATGAGTGACTCCAAAAAACAAATCTAATTTATAAAGCAAAAGAGAGATGAATGAGAACCTGATGTTAATGGGCTAGTACCATCTAAAGTCTAAAAAACACTTGAGGAAATAGTAGCAATCAGAGAGAAGGGGAAATGGGCGTATCTATTTTCTTTTACATTATTTCTACATCACTTAGAATGAATCGTGGACATTCTAGTTATATAGTCTATGATTGTACCAGCTCCCAATGGATAAACTTTAGTATAGCAACTTATATTTTACTGTTCTCAGCTTCTCATAGTCTCTCAAGTATCCCTGAAACTTACCAATCTGGCACCTTGTCCCAAGTGCCTGAAATATCTGACAGTCACACGTACCAGTCTTAGAACAGAAAGCCCCATTAAGGCATTCATGAGGACAAGAACCTGAAGGGCAAAAAATAAGTTATCTTCTGGCGTGCATCAGTTCTTATAAACAGTATGTCAAGATTTAGCTTGGACTAACTGTAACCATTATTAACTCAAACACAACCCTGGGCCTTTTGCCCTGATGAGCTAAAGAATTAAGCCTATCAGGTCTCTATCTAGTTCATTTCATTATGTGTGCTGTGAAACAAGAAAGACAGGCTTTCACATTTTAAATACTCTGAGAGCAAAGGTTACCCTCCTTCAAGCAATGAAAAGGTCAAGTTCCCATGTAAGGAATCCCTGTCCCAGATGATGAGAACCAGAAATACACATGCTGCAGATGATTTCGTCGACGGAGTTTGGCACCCACTTCACGTCCAATCTGCTCCTCCAGGAGCAAGTGTTGTATGAAAGAATAGCGTCCATCATTAGCTTGAGGGATCAGGCAAAATACAAAACTCAAAAGGCAACTCCATATTTGAAGAGAATAATTAAGCATTTCATTTGAAGTTTGTGTATTAATTAATCCTCAGGCTTAATCAGAAATGAAGCATTCTTTCTGACTCATACTTGATTTTAATGGGGCAGAAACCAAACTCATGGCTGGACATCACCAAAAATATTCTTTCTTTCATGAAAAGAAAAATCATCCCCAAGGATTATGTTGAAAAGAGGAAGCAAGCTCCTGAGTGAGTTTTAGAAACTCAAATGAATCACAGTGAGAAATTTTCTCTAATAAAGAGAGGACAAGATGCAAATAGCAAAACTCAAGCAGGAAAGATTTAAGTAATGCATCAAAAGATCTAGAAGATAGCTTTGAGTCACTGCAAAGAATTAGTAAAGACTGCACCTCTGAAATTATTTTTATCATGGAAGGCAGTTACCCAACTGCAATGATTTAACTATAGTTCTGTCACAGGCAAGAATTAGAAAACTAGTATTCTTCCACTTTAAGATCTATTGATCTGAAATGTTTTTCAACATTTAAAAACCTACAACTCTCTAAGTATACCTTAACTGAGGAAAAATAAGCTGTTTCATCTTTGATCACACATGTAGGTAAAAAATTATGTTTTTCATAACTTCAAAGCTTAAATGTAGTTTTCCCCCTAGAGGCATATCAATCTTTAAATTTTATCTTAGATTATAAACATGCATTTCTCCAATGAATAAATGTCTAAATATTTAGATAAACAAATGTATCACCTTGCAAAATTTGTTTTCAGCTCTGCTTATTCTCCTGAAAATAAATATCAAGCCAAAACTAGTCAGGAATCACTTTTATTTTAAACACACACAAAAAAATTAAGTTCCAAACTATTACCAGCATTCTGGTTAATGGAAATGGGAAATTGGTAAGCAAAAACAAGATTGTCAAGGAAACAAAGAACAAAAAGATGATCCAGGAAATGTTTATGATCCCCAGTGGTATCTTTTCTGGTCATGAAGTTATCTGTTTTGTCTGTTTAAATCTGCTTGTTTCAAAAAATAACTCAAATTTCAATATAGAAGTAAATTTAACTATTACTAACTATCATTACCACCATGGCTCAGTTTCCTCTATGCATTTTGTGGAAGTAGTAAAGAGGTGATTCAATATATCCCCAAAAGGGTCTTTTGAGAAGTGAAATACAAGAATTCAAATTTAGCACTGACCTTTTATTTTGCTCTCACCCCAATTAATAGCTTCATGGAAGAAATATCTTGGAGAAGTGGATTCAAACTTTGAAAGAAAGGAGTAAGAATTAAATTATTTAATTTATCAAACATGTAAATTAGAAAGTCTGGAAAATAACAACAAATACAGAAATTACAAAGTACTGACTTTATATTTCCTTGGGTTATTGAGGCAATTTTGATGAGGCAGAAAGGGATCCTCTGAGGTTGTGGTTAGAAGATCTGATGTCAAGGTTTGGTTTTCCCTCTTGCATGACTTTGACAAGCCATTTATCCTTTCTGACCTGTTCATTTCCTCTTTTCCAAAGAGCCTGGTTGAAGTCTAATCTTTGCATAAACCCTCCCATATACTGCTCTGACTGCCGTTCTTGCAGCTCCCTGTTACTTCCAAGTGCAGATGTGTCTGGAGAAAATGTATGGGACTGATGGGCCAAGAGACAATGACTCCCCACTATCTGTAGACCCCTGTGAAGATACCATTCACAGAAGTTCTGCTATGCATGTGTCACCCTCAACCTCCAAAGAGCTGATACTTTCAAGTTTGTACAACACTTAACTATATTATAGACCCAAGGCACTTTAGGGTAGTAGTAAGAGCTTGAATTATAGAACCAGGCAGACCTGGAATAGGGCCCTGATTCTGCTGTTCTGTAAGCAAGTTTCCTAATCTCTTGGTGCCTACTTTTATTATATGTAAAATGGGAACAATGATACCAACTTCACTGTGCAGTTATAACAGTAAACTAAAACAATTGTTTTAGTTGTTTTAATTGTCTTAGTTGTCAAAATGGCTATCCAACCCAAAGCAATTACAGATTCAATGCAATCCCTATCAAAATACCAATGGCATTTTTTCAATGAACTAGAGCAAATAATCCTAAAATTCATACAGAACCATAGAAGACTCCAAATAGCCAAAGCAATCCTAAGAGAGAAGAACAAAGCTGGGGCATTACACTCCTTGACCTCAAGCTATACTACAAAGTTATAGTAATCAAAACAGTATGGTGCTAGCACAAGAACAGACCCATTAAACAATGGGACAGAATAGAGAACCCAGATATAAACCCACACATATACGGTCAATTAATATATGATAAAGGAGTCATGAATATACAATGGGGAAAAGACAGCTTCTTCAATAACTAGTGTTGGGAAAACTGGGCAGCTACAGGCAAGAGAATAAAACTGGATTATTGTCTAACTCTATACACAAAAGTAAACTCAGAATGGATTAAAGGCCTAAATATAATACATGAACCATAAAACTCTTAGAAGAAAACATAGGCAAAATCTCTTGAACAGAAGCATCAGCAATTTTCTTCTAGACACATCTCCTTGGGCAAGGGAAACAAAGGCAAAAATGAACAAGTGGGATTACATCAAACTAAAAAGCTCTGTACAGCAAAGGAAATCATAAGCAGAAAGACAACTGACAGTGTGGGAGAGTATATTTGTAAATGATTCATCTGATAAGGGGTTAACATCCAAAATATATTAAAAACTCATACAACTCAATACTAAAAAAGCAAATAACCCAATTAAAAAATGGGGCAGGGTGGAGGGCACCTGAACAGACATTTTTCCAAAGAAATACAGGTGGTCAACAGGCACATGAAAAGATTCTCCACATCACTAATTATCAGGGTAATGCAAACCACCCTCATACCAGTCAGAGTGGCTACTATCCAAAAGGCAAGAAATGACAAGTGTTGGCAAGGATGTGGAGAAAAGGGAACCCTCCTACACTGTTGGTGGGAATGTAAGTTGGTCCAGCCACTGTGGAAAGCAGTACAGAGGTTTCTCATAAAGCTGAAATACAAATACCATGATACCCAGTAATTCCCACCTCTAGGACATTACCCAAAGGAAACAAAATCTCCAATTTGAATATATAAACCCCTATGTTTATTGCCACATTATTTACAATAGCCAAGATATGGAAGCAACTGATATGTCCATCAATAAATGAATGGATGAAGAAAATGTGGTACATATACACAATGGAGTATTACTCAGCCATAAAAAGAAAGAAATCTTGCCATTTGCAACAACATGGATGGATGGAGCTAGAAGGTATTATGTTATGTGAAATAAGCCAGGCAGAGAAAGACAAAATACTATTCAATTTCAGTTCTTTGTGGAATATAAAAACAAAGCAAACAAAATGAACAAACCAGCAGTAGACTCATAGACACTGAGAAATGACTGGTGGTTACTATGGAGAAGGAGTTGTGGTGGGTTGGTGGGGAGGGTGTGGGGGATAAAGAGGGACAGAAATTATCAATCATAATATAAGTTGGTCACAGGGATGGTAGTACAGCATGAAGAATACAGCCAATGATCCTGTAACAGCTTCCTATGTTGACAGTAACTACACTGGTTGGGGTGAGGATTTAATAATGTGGGAACTTTGAACCACTGTGTTGTGTACTTGAAACCAATATATGATTGTATATCAATTATACTTCAATAAAAAAATGGATGTAAAGATTCCCGCATAGTGCCTCACACATTGAAAGTTAGCAATAAAGAGCTTTATATTAATATAAGCAGTTTAGATTTTTAAGATAAAGCCTTTAGATTTTTAAGAGGTCAATATGGCTCAGTAGCAAGTAATTATAGATTACTAAAACTAATCAGTTATGGATTTTTATGCCGACTGAATGGTAATTTTGCTGCCTGGAACAATGTCCTTTCCCACAGCATTTTTGGTTCATGCTCCTCCAGTTTGCAACATCATGGTCCAAATGAGTACCAGGTGATGTTCGAAAAACTGCAAAGGGAGAAGGGTAAGAAGAACTGGGGACAGAGAGCATGATCAGCTGCAAGGTCCTCTCTCAGCAAGTTATGGCCTCCTTCCTACAGGTGGAATTTTATTTTAGTTTTTTCAGCAAAGTTCTTTCTTTTTAACAAGCAAAGCTGCCTGCCCCATGCTAGCTAAAAGGCTCTTTCATCACTTCGGCACCCCTTCCTGACCTCCTGCCCCACACTGTGGCTCCGAGTTCATTGTTTCCACTCCCCTTCCTCCTGGGTATTACCTCACCACTCAATCTGCTCTTTGTATCCTTCTCCCTGTCTTCAAACTAAGTTAGACTAACAACCGTCTATGACCTTGCTTCCCCTGTACAGCTTCTTATTCTCTGTTTCAAGCTGTGGAACCCAGCACAGCCACCCTACGGTGCTGAGACGCCAGCTTCCTTCCTTCAGCTCCAGTGAATTGTCTGTGATGCTCCCTGGTCGTGTACAGTGACCTCGCCTCTGTCTCACACAGGCTTATAACAGTGAACAAATTAACCTGCTCAGCCTCAGTTTCCCAGCCTATTAAATGGGACAACAGCAGATTCCTCCCAGAATTGTGAGGATGAAAAGAAATGGGGGAAAGCACCAAGAGCAGTGCCAGGCACCGAAGGGTTGCCAACATGTTACCTATTTTTATTCTTAGGCAAAAGCTAATACACTGTACAACACTAAACCAAGGCAAGAATGTATGATTTGATTTTTGTCCTATATCCTCTCATCCAACTCAGGCTACACATCCTCCATGGAAATTACAATGACTTCTTAGCTCACCAGCCACCCAGTTACCACAGCATCTGAATTACTACAGTGTTCCGTGAATCGTGTGACAATATTTCACCATGACAATATATCATCATATGACAATATACAAACATATATTGGTGATATGGCACATAGGTTTACTTTTTTAACATATCTGAATTCAGAATGGTATCTTACATTTACAATTAGAAGCACCTCTATTTTTTGTCATGTTTAAAATGACAAAGATTCAATGGACAAGTTACACAGACGTGACTTCTTTACATCCTGCCTTCACTAGACATCGAGTGTCTAGATAACAAACACTGCTAGTCATGCTTCTTCTCTAACATGGTCCCTCATATGTCATCCACAAAGACCAACAGACCTGGGGATAGTCAAAGCGAAACGATTTGCCTCCCAAGCCTGTTTGGGAGCATAAGTATAAAGGATTCTGTTGATGCCCCTTTCCACACCCTCCCAGCCCACCTCGGACCCCACGTGCATCTGGGTTCTGTGTGCATGGACACCTCCAGCTTCAAGCTCTGGCTCCTTTCTGCCTCTGCCTGCAGGCAGAATCGAACCAGAACAGAGCACAGGAAGCACCTTCCTCTGAATCTACAGTCCCCAGAGACCACCCTCCACCAAAGAGAGGCAGGATCCTGCTGGTGGATGAATGCCTCTGCTTCCCTCATCCCTTGGAGAAAAAAATTCTACAACACCTTCTACACGACTCCTCAGAGCGCCCCTCACGAGACTGAGCCACAGATGCCTAGGGCAGGAGCCGCGCCCCCCCCCTTAACACACTGTGCTCAATTTCCTCCCTTCCTCAGTTCACTTCCCTCTCTCCCTCACTTGTGCACTTTCCAGATTATCTCCCTGCACCTAAGACCGTCTCAGCAGCCGCTTTCAGGAGAAGAATTTTGAAATGTAATGACAATGCAAAAATATTCCAGTAGTGGGTGCGTATATTCACATGAATGAGAAAAGAGGACAGCCATTCTTCCTCCTTGCTTATTAAATCTCCACAGGAGGCCGAGAAGCACAGAGAAGCAGTTTTTAGGTGAGAAATCACTGCAGCACACAAACACAACATTAATAGAAGTCTGTATCTACTCTTCCTTTGCGCATTGTTCTTCTCATACCCAACATATGTCTGAATCCATCCTTGCACAGATGTATCTAACCACCAGTGTTCTGTCTTCCTAGAGCAGGGGAATGAACCTCTGGATAAAAATGCCCTCATAACAGATGAAGTTTCAATCCTAAACAACGTGATGCATGATTATAACCTCACTGCCCTTCTTTAACATTTCTTCTTTTCAAACCTGTTCAGATATTCAATAATACTGATGCACGTTTTCTAGTTATGGGAAGTAGGACAAGTGTCATGTTCTTCATTTTCTCTAAAAGGGAAATCAAGAGAAGGTAAGTGTGTTCCCCACTTATTAACAAAGGGAGGTGGTCACATCACTCCTCTGAGGTAAATTACACAAAATTCTAAAAACATCTAAATGAACAAGAGTATAACCCCATCCACAGGTCACTTTATGTGACAATTTTGGGGTATGTTTCATAGGTTCTTCAATCTAGTGGGTTCACTAAAATACAGTTTTCTCAAAATCAGATTTTCCTCTGAGTCATGTTGTCCTTCTGTGGTTAATATGGCCTTCTGGCAAAAATGTACTTAACAGTTCTCAAAGAATCATTTCAACCACTTCACATGATACATACATACTTATGTACAGAGAACACTTTCTAAGGAAAAAGAAGTATTTCAATTCGATAGACTATCTTTTTCCTCTTCTAGTACAAAAAGGATCTCCATTCTAGGTAAGGATAAATCAGTTCTGTCTTGTACATTGTCAAAGCATCATATCAAATCTGTCTTCACTGCTCTTTAATTAAAACCAAAAAATACAAAATTTCAGGCATCTACCAGAAAAAGCTGGTAGAAATTGATTGCAATCAGCATTTGACAAAGGCCTCCTTGAATTTATAAGCTGTTTGCCATATCAATACACAAATCATATCACTTTCCGAAGAAACACTTTTACATTAGGATTTTCCATTTTACCATCCATCTTTCATAGAGAAATATTTTTAAAATCCACCCACTGGAACATTCCAACCATAGTTTGGAGATGTTGCAATTATGTTATCCAATGTCCTTTATATAAAGGGCCCCAGGCTAAGAGACCTCCTCAAATCCAGTACTTCCCTAGCCCTCCAAAGAAACAAAACAAAACAAAAACAATAATAATAGGGTTACCTGTCCAGAAGTGACTGTAATTTAGATTTACCAGACAACATAAAAGCTGCCTGTTAGGACACCAGGACACGTCTGATGCCCTTTGCAGCACTTAATTCAGATCACCTGCACCTTTGCACCTTTCTCTGCCCTATTTGCTTGTTTTAGTTCTCTTGCCTTTGTCCTGGTATTGTGATTCTTTTTTAAAGCAATTAAAATTTTCTAGGAAGTAGATGAGATGAAATCTCCCACCAGTGCGGTGAGCCTATCAGTAGGTAACCGAGGTTAATAGCAGGGAAGCATTTGACCACCAGCAAGTAATCGTGAACTAAGCATGAAGCTGAGGGTGGTGGAGAAGCAGTAGAGAAGCTTCTCTGGCTCTTCCTGCTCCTTCCTGCCTTGTTCTCAGCATTTCATTCCCTCCACAAAGGCCTCTTGTTGGAGTGACAGCAGAAGCCCGAACAGAGCGGATTATTTCTCTGCCTCTCTCCATCTGAGGCATAACCTACCTGGGCCGCTAAAAGAGCTCTTTTCTGTTGATTTTCATTAAACCTGTTTCTGGAAGAAAACAAAAAGAACTTGTATAGTCAAAGGCCCCTAGGCAACCTGAACAAGCCTTTCCCAGGAGAGAGCTGGTGTTTTCCTCCTGATTTCCATCACTTTATCAAAGAGGTCTTTCTTGGCTTAACATTTAAAAGGTCCCCCTCCCCCTTTTGAAGGAGTTAGATTAGGGTGATGGCGCTGTCTCATTTTACAAAATTCGGGAGGGTCTCCAGACCTCTCCAGTCTCTGATGTAAACTGAATTTTAGAAAGGAACTTCAGATAGAGAAATAAACAAAATAGTGTAATATTGTTGCACCAACATGCACCATATTTTCTCCACTGACTTCATGAAATTGGTGTGATAAGAACACATCAAGAGCACGTTCACTTTTTTCAAACACGATGCTTAATTCTCTCTCTTTCCTTGTCATAAAGGGCAGATTAATGTAAGTAAGCATACCCCACTTTGGTTTATCAAAATCAAATGGTGAATTGAATTCTGCATTTCATTAAGCTCATCAGTTTAGTCCAAAAAATGATTTTCATTATTCAGTGCTAGAACAATTTTATTCTTTTTACCATTAAAAACTGTTTTACCTTATGTTAAGATACAGCACAGTAATAAGTAACAATATATAATAATAATAATAATATAAAAGGGGAAATTGCTGAGTATAACTTCTTCCAAATCTTTGAAATGGAAGTAGTATCTCCCTAGCACTACAGTTACTGAACCCCACCAAAAGCTCTTATAATTAAAGTGAAAGGACACATGTTTTCTTAGTAAATAAAGAACTGAATGTCGGCTAATTTTTAATTCGTGGGCATCTCATGCCCTTATTTTTTAAATATTTCATTTATTTTTTTCAAAGGCAGATACAGTTATCTGCTGAGATTTGCTCACTCACATTGACTTTATGTTTTAGAGGACATAAATAGTAAAAAATACTCACTCTGATCTTGTCTTCAAGACTGATGATGTACAAATGTATCCTGCCAGAGATAAATAAGTATATATGTGAGAATGAAAAAATATATCCAAATATCTTGGGCCCATGTTCTGGTTATTAAACAGATTAATCTGAACTCTAAAACTTAGATTCAGGTCTGCTCTTAGCTATTTCACATTTTCTAGATGATTTTTGCCCAGCCAATTCCCTATGAGACACCAGAGTGCTGATAATCCAGAAAGAAGGAGCATGTACCCAGATTACAGAGACATAATACAGTAGAAGTCAGAGATTCAAGTTTTAGTCCTGGTCCTGACATTTCGTAAATGCCAAGATAAGCAAGCTATCAAATACATCAAAAAAGGATGGTGTTGGCGAAGTTCATCTCCAAAGTCCCCTCCAGGTCTCAATGCTCTATGACATTTTCCCCTTGGAGTTTCATGAACTATCAGGATTGCAAGATACTGCCTATGAACTTTCTGGTCTTCTACATTTCAATAATTTCTCCCACTTCACCTACAAGTTCCAAAATACATACCCCTTTGCAGGGATTAAAAACTAACAGCTGAATATAAATAAATGCTTACCCCATAAAAATATTTTGTAAAAATTAATTTGTAAATAAAATTTCTATAAAGATAATTGAAAGTTAATACTTAACCCCAAATGTTACAGTCCTTCTTAAAACACTCTTTTTCCCATTCTTTGGGTTGGGGCATGAAGAAATTTTAAGTACTTGATTTCAGTTTATTTATTATACAATTTCAGATGTTTAAATTACACAACTGTTTTAAATCAGCTTTTAGAAGGGAAAAAGTTAGACTCAGAGCTCTTAGTTGCACATCATCATAAAAGCATGATTTTAACTTGTAAAGAAAAAACTCAAAAAATAAAAACTTGAAGTCCCAAGTTATCTACATTATTAAGAATTTTCAAAAAGATGATCTGGGTTTCATTCATTATATATCAATTCTAATGACTTCAAAGTGCTTTACAGTATAAGGACAAACTATTCATATTAGTTGTAAGAGAGACTACAATACAATAAAATAAGGGAAGAATTTAAGTCCTTACCTTGTAATGAAAACAGCAGTATTTGAAGCAAGAATATACTCCAAGGTATCATTAAATTGAGTTTTCTCACAATGTTCATTTCAGTGTAGCCTTTCTCCCTGAAATGCAACCAAATTTTTTATCTTTAATCTGATGGCATTTTAGAATTGTGTATATTTGTAGAGTGCAATAAGTTCTTTAAATACAGCTTTGTAAAAAAGTAATTCAAAAAAGAATTCTAGTCTTTCTAACTACATACAGCATCTGAAGCTTTAGAACTTGCAGGCAACCCTTTGGCTGAGTCACTCATTAGTAATGCATGGCAGCTTCTTACCTGAGCCCGTGTTAAGTTACACCCTATCCAGCTCTTGCACATCGGGTGCCTTTCTAGCTTTTGTTAGTCTTTTACAACTTCTAAGAATAGCAGCATCAGAAAAACAAAACAAAAAAAGTCTGTTGTTATCTCATGATGTCATAAGAGATAACCACTATTCCCAATTGCTGATTCCCAATCTATTCTCTCTGTTTTATTCATAAAACAATTGCAGTCCTTTGGGGAAAAAAGGTGAAATAAAATCCTATCAATCATTCCTAAAATGTCTCGACATTCTCATAAATTTTTCCTTAAGAATTAAAAGTGAACTAAAACACGTGCCTATATTTTTCGACTCAAGTCCCAGTATAGTGTAGTTTAAGTTGACATATTCATGCCCACAGATCTTTCTGTTAAAACTGCTGCAACAGAAGCAGAAAATAACACCAAAAAACGATCTGCTAATATTTGACTTGGAAAAGAACATAAAATAACTCACCTAGCTCTGAAAATCTTCCCTTCACAACCCATGTTTTCATATTCTGTGACAAATACCCAATTAGAAAACAAACGACTTCTTACTCCAGCAGTGAGCACCCTCTTCTCTGGTAGTGATTGACTATAGAGACTGGCATCAGACAACAGCTCGAATATCTCAGAATGAACTCCACAGAGATAATCTAAGCCCATAATGAGGGAGAGCCATGCTTATGTAATGGATGCACATCTCCTATAGCAGATCCCACCCATCACCTGTACTATTATCAGACTCACTTAACAGATGGGTGCATGGCAGTAAGGAATGTCTAACTACACATAGAAACCACAGCAGTTCTGAACATCTCGTTGAACTCAGACACCTCTTCTGCGATGATTTCTGAAGTAACCTTGACATCCTAACATATCACATGTCTAATATCTGGTATATAAACAGTTCCCTGTCTGTGTCCCAAATTCAATGATCTTTTACTATTACTCTACATAATTTTGATCAATTTCAATTGCCTAGATAGCTGCTAATTCCATGAGCCAAGAGACGTTTGTTTATAAATTCATGTTTTTAAGCATGAAAACACACACAAACTTCACTTACATTATAAGAGGCTATGTGCCTATCTACACACACAAACACACTTGCACATGTACACTCATTTTAAACATTTGATGGATTGGTTTAAATAATTTACGTATCGTATGTGTTGACTACATGTTTATTGAAACTTTATTGGTCATTACTCTTAAACTAATGAGACAATAAATTAATGCAATTCTAAAAAGATAGACTTAGTTATTTATAGTTACATCCTAAATATTGGCCCCAAAATATGTATCTACTCAACCACAGTCAAAAGTATAAAATATTCTAGATACTTAAGAACATGTGAAACCAGAATAAATTAAGAAGTTAAGCTTGAAATTTTTTAAAACAATTATTTTCCTTCAAAGAAATTTTTTAATTAAGGGCAGCAATATTACTATGCAGAATGATTATTGACTCTCCTCAGAAATGGTAGAAATGTACATGCTAATGTGCATTAATAAGTCTCTTCCTTACCATGTAATATAAGAGTTTTTCTTGGTTTCATAGTTTCCCATATAAGTTGACTTCAAATATGAAGAATCCATAAATCATACATTAGGATTATTTTTTTAACAATCTAGTAACTGTTTGATTTTTTCTTTCAATTTAAAATTTTTCACAAGTGATACCCATATGGGAAAGTCCCAAGTGGAAACCAAAGTTAAATTTCATGATTCAATAAAATAAACATTTTAATAATATTCATAGTTCTTTCTAAGCACTACCAGAACTTGGTAAGAAAGGGTTAGTAAATAGCAGTATAAAGCCCTGTGAAAAGTATCCATTTCTAACATGCACTTACATATTGTATGTACCTAATTCAAATGTGATAACTGTGAACTTTTCATCTCAGATTTCATACAGTTTTTTTAAACTTTTGATTCAAAAGCATCACAGTTATTTTCACTGGTTAAAGTTGAAAATTCCAAGGCTCTAATCATCTGGCACATTAAGTACCGCTTTTCTGTTTTGAGCTATATGCATTTAAAAGCTATAAATTGTTTTCTCTGGTAAAGAAAATTGAAATTGTAACGAATTCTCACAGTGACCATTCTTTTATGGAGTTGTAGTGTAGGCTTTCTTTCTATTCCCCCTCTATCCAGGCTTATCGTAGGTAGGAGATTAGTGAAGGAGAATTGACAATGGCTAAGAAAACAATAACAAAAATTCCAAGTTCTTTTCAACTGACTACATTATGAATTCATTACACTAAATGGTAGGCTGCATGGAAATGGGCAAAATTACTTGTATGAATAGCTACAACAGAATAGAGAGTTCAGATGAAAGATTAGATCCAGAGCCGTAGGAAAAGGAATTTATGACTGTTGCTACATGTCATTATTACTGTCAAAATTTAGTTGACAGCTTTTATATTTCATTCTACCTTAACAAAAGAGCTTTGGTAAAAAATTGAGTCAGCCAGCCACCAGCTTCTGAAGAGGTATTAAGTTCATAAGAAGTCTGAGGCAACTATATAATGCATGGAATTAACAGTTCCCTCTCTGCTACAAGAGCACCACACATTTTCCCACATGGAATATGATCTTTAGAAAGTTGACACTTGACAGCCTATTGGCCTTAGCACACAACATTAAAAACAACTGGGAAGAATGGAAAAATGTTGGTCTTACAGTTTATACATCAATGACAAAGGGAGGGGGATATTTTTAACCAAGTTCATCATCTTTGGGAAAAATTAATTTATTTGGTGATTTATGCATCATTCATTTTTCATTCATTGAGAAGAAATCTAAAGTAGATAACATTTGATTCCCATCATATCACGTTCTGCTAGTGAAATGCAATTATTCCTCGCTTGCTTTACTAAACCTAACACATTTCAGGTTCAGTGATTTTACCCAGAGTTTATGTCATCATTGAGCATGCAAAAGGAATCCTGTATCTTTGACATGATTTGAATTACTCTTTATTTAACTGCTTCAATATATGATAGTTTTGCCATATTTTACTTATGCTTTCAAATGTTCTGTTGCTTGGCAATTTCTGGAATGTTTTATATACTTTAACTTACAAATGGCATCTATCTTAGCTTTTATGTGTCCTAAGCAGTATCTGTGTTGTTCAGGATTTCCATTTAAAGCTCATCCCAGAAGTTACTATGTTATATTTTTTAGGCATATTTATTTATCAAGTTGCAATGGTGCCACTGATTTGCAATACCTAACTACCTAACTGATATCTTGAAAGAACTAACATTCTTGAAAGAAGAAACAACTGAAGTTTCGTCTTGTCAACATTTTAGCACCAAGTTCAGGGTACAATAACAATATTTCCTGCCATTCTCTTCAGTCTCTAAACTTCATTCTCTACACTATATAGTATCAACTGATTTTAGAGCTGTTGAGGGATACGTTATTTGAATTTGTTGGGAGAAGGGGCTTTTAACCCTTTGTTGGGTTTGCTGCCTGCACTTAGGGTGGATCACCTAATGGATTTTGTAATTTTGAATTTTGGGTCCAATTCTGGTAGGGCATTTTCTAGGGGAACCCTTTACTGTCCAGGTCGAGGTTGCACCTCAAAAGATTTTGCATTGGCTTCTGCCAATTTCTCTAAGGAATTTCATGTTAGTTTCTCAGTTTGAGGATTCCCAGACTACAGAGTATTAATTCAAATCCCAAACCCAGTGTAAAGGAAGGCCAAGTCTAGCTTCTGCTTTGTTTTTGGCTTCCAGCTATATCCCCTTACTTCCTTGTGAACTTATTCAACCACTTAAATGGATGACTACTTTGTTTTATTGAGTATATCCAAGTATTTCATAGGTGGCAAACATTAAGATTGCCTAATCGCCCATATTGCCAAAAACAGAACCAACAACTATCAAAATTTAATGCTCTTATTTTCCGGGTTACTACTTTATATATTGGCAGCTTACTTTCTCAGCTAATTTACAAAATAGTGATGTCAAGCCACCTATGATTCACAGGTCAGTACTTACCTAAGTTAACTCTTCTATCAATTTTATCCCAGGTATTCAAAGCACACAACTATAAATTTATAAAGAAAGCATATCAAAACATCTCATACTTGGGTCAAATTATTTAAAATACAAAAGAAAACCTGTCAAATCCCTAAATATCATGGTTCGGTGACTTCATAAAACACCAAGATTCCAACTCAGACACCTGGCGACCCGATCTATGGCAATAGTCCCTGCAGCCATCTAGGAGAGTTAAACATCAACTCATCACCTTCTACCTTTACCCAAACTGGCAAGGGTGATACAGGAAAACTGCCTCTGGGAACACAGCATAACTGCAGTTTTCGGCAGAGCACAAATCAGTATGAACACATAACTTAGAAGAAACTAAGCCCCTCATTGTGATGTGAAAGTCAGATCAAGTGCAAATCATCCCCAAAAGACATGTTTCCCCTTATCTATGACCTCTTCCCCATCGCCCAGCCTGAATTAGATTCCTACTGAATTACATGCAAAATTGTTATCATTATCTCTCAAAAGCTACAGTGAAAACACACTAGCACCCCTGGAAGATTTTCTTCAGTCTTCTAACAAGGTAAGTTTATCAGCTTTACCTTAGAAACACAGTGGTGGCACTCAAAGTTTGGTGTGGGCAGGAATCAGCTAGGGAGGGCATCCCAAACACAGATCCCCAAACCCACCTCCACTGCATCTCAAGTCTTCTGACCCACGACTCTAAGGGGATTCGTCATCTCTATTGTAATAGGGAATCTAACTTTGGGGAAACTAAGCACCAAACTAGTTCATTCTAGTAGGAAAAAGGAATGCAAGTGGACCACAAGCATGGGAACCTATATGTGTTCACACATATCCTATTGGAGGGATGTAAGCAGAGGCAATAAAATGTAAGTGGAGGCTGAAAGCCAGCCTCACTGCCCACTAATGAGCAGGTCCGTTTGGGAATATAAATAGGTATATTATTTAATTTGCCTACTCTTTCCACACTTCTTATGCAGAGCATCTCCTGCCAGAAGCTACACAGCCTCTGCTCCAGTGGAACACATCCTTTTGACTCTTATTATGATAGGTGGGATGATGGCCCCCCAAAAACAGCCATGTCCTGATTCCATTACCTGTAAAATTTGCCTTACCTGGCAGAAGAGACTTACAGATGTGATTAAGTTAAGCATTGCTTTAATTTAATTCATTGTGAGCCCAGTGTGATCACAAGAGGCCTTAGCACTGAAAGAGGGAGTCAGAAGGATCAGAATAAAAGAGAAATTGAAGGATGGAGGAGGCAGCCACAAGCCAAGGATTGCAGGGAGCTTCTGGAAGCCAGAAAAGGCAACGGAGTGGATACTCCCCTGGAGCCTCCAGAAGGGATGCAGTCCTGCCAATATCTTAGTTTTGACCTAGTGAAACTCATTTCAGACTTTTGCTCTCCAGACCAATGAGATCTTGTTTCAAGCTGCTAAATTTGTGGTGATTTGTCACAGCAACCACAGGAAATTAATGCACACACATTTTCTGGCCACTGGGGACAAGCACTTGATGCTAGGCAAAATGATACATGGTGGTCCTACCACTGATCCAATTCTCTTTCTCAGGTATTAAAATATAAATCACAGAGATAAAAGTCATGTTATCATAAGGTTGTGGACCCTGGATCTTTGTGGTCACGTAAAATTAGAGGTTGTAGCTAGTTTTCAGTTGTGTACATGCCAATGGAAAAAAAAAAAAGCTATTCTGCAAAGACAAGTAGGAACATGGAGAAGATACTCATAAGGAGCAAAGAAACAAGTGATGGAGAAGATGCTTTAACACATTCTTTTCCATGAGTACAGCACTACAACTATCCAGTAACTCTTTTTCCTTACCTAACTTGGCTAGGATTTTATTCCTTGGTATGCAATGATCCATGACTGCGACAGAGGAGCTGAACAAAAGGGGGGTGATCTTGACGGTTGATATTATGCGTCAACGTGACAGCACCAGGGGGTGCCCAGATATGTGGTTCAACATTATTCAGAGTGTGTCTGTGAGGGTGTTTCAGGATGAGATTAGCATTTGAATTGGTAGACTGAGTGAAGCAGATTGCCCTCCCTAATGTGGGTGGGCTGCATCCAATTCACTGAAGAACTTCATAAAACAGTAAAAACAAATAAGGAAGAATTTTCTGTTCCTGCCAGACTGTCTTTGATGTGGGACATTGGTCTTCTCCTGCCTTCACACTCGGATTTGGACAAAACCACACTATCAGCTCTCCTGGGTCTCCAGCTTGCTGGCTGCAGATCTGATAACAATGGCCTTCTGCTGAGGGGTGCTGCAAATCCAGGGGCCTCTATGGCTCCAAGGTCCCCAGTCATCGTTCAGACATCAGAAAAAACTGGACAACTGGAATATATATGTACAAAAAGATGCTACATTTTTCCAGGGAAAACTTGAACAGTGTTAGATACAGGGGGAGATGAAAGCTGTGAGTGAGAACAGCAAGAGAGACAGAAATGAAGCAAACAGTCTCATGACCATCAAGCAGTGTGCTGTGTCCAGCTCGCTCTTCTGTGATCCCCTGGTCAGATCTAGGGGAACCTGTGCATTAGACTTGTTATGGGGCTCCATGGGCGAGCTGGGGCAGCGCAGCACACAGGGAAGCCATGACTGGGGACCTAGAAGACCTTTTTGGCACTGGGGAGTTTGAGGATGAAGGCTTCCATCTAAGAATCAGGTGGTGGTAGTATGCAGACAAGAGGTGAGAACACTCTTGCCTACATTGGATTATGTTCCCAGTTCTTCCTTCATAGTCTCCTGTCACAGAATTATGCATCTTACCTTCCCTTCTGATCTGCAGTACCCCCCACTGGAGTAGAGGCGTACTGCCTGCTGTCGGACCAAATGGTCATGTGACTTTCTTTGACCAAAGTAATATAAGCAGATGCAGCTCCAGCAGAGGATTTAAATGTGTTGCAGAGTTTTGTTCTCCTGCACTTCCAGTATCCACCGGAAAACGAATGCATCCTGAGTAGTTACTAGTCCAAAGAGCACAAGGAAACCTGTGGAAAAGACTCCAGCCTAAAGCAGCCTCCAAGAGCTGACTCTCAGAAAAATGAATGTGCAGTATGCCATTGAGATTTGGGGGTGCTAGTTATTTGCAACATTGTCACAGCCTCAGCCTGGCTCATTTAGAAGAGTCAGTAAGTTCAGAGCTTCAGCAGATGGAGCAGGTCAGGACAGTGACGCAGCCCTGCCCGGGATGGCACGTGGGAGGGTGTGCTTCTCAGCATGGGCTCTCACCAGGCCTGGGGGAAGGCGGCCAGCTCCACTTCCCCCCACAGGTTGTGTCTAAGGACTACTACCTCTGGGAAAAGATACGGGAGAAGGCACAAAATTGTGGCAGCTTTATAGACAGAGGGGAACTAACACTCTTTTCTGGTGGAGCGAGGCTAATTCTTGCTCTATTCTAGGTTAAATTTAAACTTAACCCTGCTGCACAGGCTTTCTCCAAAGGTGCTCAGCCTTCTCTGTGGTGTATTATTCATACCACTGGCACTGCTCTGAGCACAAGGTATTATGTGTTCATATCTTTATGGGTATGTCTTACGTAACTGTGGACATTTGATGGCATGGGGCACATTTTAATCTCTTTCCTCATTGTCTCAAAAATATTCATAATTTAATAAATTTATGTACGTTTCTGCTACAAAACCCTTGGGAAAGTAGAGGTTTCAAAGCCTCCTTTTTTTTTGGCATTTTAATGCATGGCCTCAGCCAGTGGCCCAGGTTAACTCCACCATGTGGATGAATCCAAGCGTTGACCCTCCACAGGTTAAGCTAATGTAGTTGAGTTTGTACAACTAATGACACAAGGGCTCAAGGAGACTTGGGTGAGGGCTCTCAGTCACTGACAAACAGCTGTTCCTTCATATTCTGAATTCAGGTTGCAACTATAATCATTATAAAGATGAGGAAGAAGGAAAACTGAGCAAGGCGATGGGGAGATGGCAGGACTTACCTTCGCAGACAAAGGCAGAACATTAAATATCTCCTCCCTTCCTCTCCTGTTTCCCAAGAGTCACGTTGATTCGTGGAAACTTAAAATTAAAGCAAAGCTCTAGTGCACATCTCAGGAAATTGCACTTCTGCTCCCAGATACTCTTTGGCACTTACTATTTGCCTAATTTTTGCTCTTACTTGATCTTTCATGAATTTGCCTGTCTCTCCTGCTAGATTAGTAAGTGATTGAGAGCTGTGACCCTGATTTATACATGTGTGTATGGTCCCATTGGGCCTCATGCAGTATAAACTAATGCTTAATAAATATTGTGGGTGGTGAGGATAATAATGATGTTCATGACCACCTCCTTTTCCTGATGTTTATAGACTTTGAAGGTAAGGGCCGTGTGTGATAGGAAATGAGGCTAGAAATGGAGGCCAAGTCCAGATCATGGAAAACCTTATGTTCCATGCTAAATATAATGGATGTGCTCCTTGAGGCAGCTGAGATTCTTTAGAAGTTCCAGAAGCCATCTTGTTAAAAAGCTCTTTGACAGCAATATGCTATATGAAGTTGAATTCAACATTTCAGAATCCAACATCTGGCTCACTTCCTGGTTTAATTGCTTCTGTTTTCATACAAATATCTCACAAAGAACTCTCCACTTCATATAGATAAGAAGACAGAAAATCTCAGAAGAAGACAGAGGGGAAAAAAGTAAGAGATCATGAAAATGATAAATAATTATTAATCTAAACTCTAGTAGGCTTGGTATGGGTAAAACACTATGTTATGTGATAGGAAGATAAAACATAAAGATGAAACATACACAAACCTTCTCAAACTGATTTAATAGGCATTATAATTCTAGGCAGAGGAAATAAAGCAATAAATATGATAGCCTCCCTCCTCAAAGATCACAATCCAGTAAGGTAAACAACATTAAAAAGAATAATAAAATGCATTATTTAACTGCAATTGTAGTGCTGTGTCCCTCAGGAAGGTGCAAGAAGCCCCAAGAGAGTTTCACAGGAAAGAGGAGGCTCAGGAAGGACTTTATAAAAGAAGGTTATTTTTAAACTGAGAAGTGGAGTTAGCCAGAGAGAACCAAGATTTTTCCAAGCAGAGAAAGCAGCTTATGTAGACGTTTTAAGAAGGAAGGAGCTCAGTAGGTTTGAAAAAATAAAAGGCTTAGTGCAGCTGAAGTAGAGTGGCCCAGGAAGAGAACGGTGCGACACCCCTTTGCAAATGAGGCCATTCAAGTGCTTTGGGACATGGGCAGAATCTTGGACTTCACCCCAAGAAGAATAGAAGCTAGTGGAAAGTTTGAAGCAAAGGAGTAAGATAAACAGGATTTGACATGTGTGTGTATACATACATACAATATATACATAAATATTTAATATATGTATATACATATATGCACCCAAATATAAATACACATATGTACACACATGCATATTAGCTATTATATATTTTATTTATCTATTTGTTTGTTTGCTTTAGGGTCACTCTGTATTCAAGAGCAAGGTAAATGCAGGAAAGCGGCCACAGAGACCACTGTAAGCCGGCTGAGAGATGATAGGAATTTGGACTAGGATGGAAGTCCTGAAGATGAGAAAAGAAACGAACTCAAGAAATATTTGAAAACAGAGTAGTAGAATTTCCTAGTTAATCAAATATAGGCATGAGAGGAAAGACACTGTAAAGGCTGATGTTGTCAGCATAATTAATTGAGTGGGTGGTGAAGTCATTCACTGAGATAGGAAAATGGAGAAAGAGGAAGTTTGGGCAGGTATGGGGTCCATGGAGAGTTGTCCTGTTTCTTTATTTAAAGGGATACAGGTACTTGTTTAAAAGCTGATAGGAAGGATACCATGGCGAGGGAGATACTGACGACACAGGCATAGGAGACTGCTCAATACACAACAGTTCTTGAGCAGTAAGAAAGCTTTTTCCTCAAATAGCGTATAACCCAGAGGGTGAGAGGAGTTAACTATATGTAATGGGATAGTGTTTTAAATAGATTAATCTGTTTTTTCTCTTTTGCAATTTCATGTCTACGACCTTCTCCCAAGTTAGAATGAGGCATGCATCTGCCCCGGGGGGGATTCAGATTATTTCAGTCAAGAAACAAAGAGGGGGAAAGGAATATATAATATTCAGCTTCAAATATGCAAAACAAGATTTTTTTTGTCTGCAAAAAAGACAAAGTAAAAGCCAAGCTCTCCCAAGAAAGAAAGAGCTTCTCTATACTATTCATCTCCTCCTCTTAAATATTAAGAGGCAGGACTGAGAAACTGATCTTAGTGTTTGATGTGATGCATTTCCAAGGCAGTCAGAGGAAGGAGTTAAAGCCCACCACTCATGGCCATGGGGGCGTGGGAAGGAGAAAGGAGGCGACAGGGAAGAAGGGGGCTCTGCAAAGGGCACACTGAAGGTAGCAGTAAAGTATGGCCGGGCACAGGGAGCCCCTACACTCAGCTTCCGGGCAGCCTTCAGATGCTACTTGGCAGAGACCACATGCCTCCATGGAGATGCTACAGAAAGCTGTTGAGTCTGACTTCACAGCCTGCAAGAGCGGTGCTGTCTTAAGTACCACCTCGGTAGCACATGTCTGCAGGCTGGCTAGGGATTCGCAGACAGACTTCAGAAGGTTCTGCAAAGCCAATGAGACCTAAGGTAAATATTGGGATCATCAGGGAAAATAACCAGAAGAGCAAAGCGGGAGTGACAGCAGCTTTCATCAGCAGGAGCAAACATCAGCAGGACACCAGGGATAAGAACACAGTCATGTAGCAGAAGAGGCCGGTCCCAGGAGACACCAGCACTCCTCAGAGAACACTGCACAAACCTAGGAGCCAGTCTTCCACAGACAGACACGGTCAAGTAAACCATACCACATGCCATACCCTGATGTTAGCTGGGGAAGGGACTAGAATTCTGAAGAGTATTTAAGCCATCCACATAGAGCAATGGACAGTAGTCATAAGGTTAGGTACAGAAAAATAAAGAACCTTCTTGCTCATTGTACATCTGAGTGTGGTGTCAGTAATCTGAGGCCCCACAACAGTTATAAATAACAACATAGGATAGGCGCCATGTCAGGTGGGAAGCTCAAAGGCTACAGGATTTTAGAAGACAGAACTGATTAACCACAGATTAAGCGTGCCTGGGAAAAATGCATTTACTACATCCTGTGAAAGACCAGAGGGGAGAGAGGGCTGCAATCGAAGTTCCCGGACACCAGGGCCTCTGCTGGCCACCTCAGCCACACGCATGTCCTGGCACATCAAACACAAGGGGCAGCGCCAGAGTCCTCCTCACTTGCTAGTGGGGAAAGAGCCAGACGGAGCTCCCGTTATGGAAGGGATCAAACCATCAAGAATGACTTTTCATGCACTCACCTGGGCTGAACAGAGCCGGCCTCAACAGGTATGAAAATGATGTGAGACAGCACAGTTCTCAAGAAAATCCCCTTTTTTGTTTTATCTAGTCTGTGCTGGTAAATGTTGAACAACCAGCTCTGGGGACAGGGGTGGCCCCAGATTCACAGCGTTCGCAGATGTGTCAATCCCACCATGGCCAATCCTGAGCTGCCCATGTAATTTCAATTGACTCATAAAATTCCTGCAAATTTAATAATTGGCTTCCGTGCACCCTCAGGAGCTGGTTCCAGCACACCTCCACACTACGACCCACTTAAAGAGCCACGATAGGGTGCTGTCTATGTCAGAGTCTAATTTGAGTGGACCCCACAAACCGGGGAGATTTTTACACTCCAACAAGATGAATACACATTGTGGCCTTCAAAGGATGTTACATTAACAAGTCAAATGTTAGGTCGAACTATTAGTTATTTAACAATTTCATTCTACTAACCAGCCTGTTTTCTTTTTATTTAAGCTAGCTTACATCCAGGAAATTGACTTCCTTTTAAGCTGAGCTTATTTTATAAGGTCATTTTTTCTTCAACTGCATTATGAATTTGCCATTAAGGAGACCCTTGCAGCAAGCACGGAAAAGCCCCCTGCTGGCGCACATCTGAAAGCCAGTGGGAAGCTCTCGGGTTTGGGGGCCTTCTTTCCCCTGCTTTGCCAAGCTGAGCCAAGCTGCAAATTCTGCCTTATGATGTCATTAAGATAAGAATGGCCTAACTGTTTCTAGTAGATTTCATTGTTAAAACATGAGGGTTGTCAGCTTATAAATCATATCCTACTGCATTATTCCGGAGATTAGCTATAATAGCCTAAAGAAACATCACACTCCTTTTTAAAAATTATATTCTGAGGTACAGAAAGGGGGATGAGCATCTACTTGCTGGGTATGTTAAAAGGAATTACATTTAAAAGAAAAATGAGGTTTTTCTAACACATTTTCTAAATAGCTGGGTTAAGCCAAATGCTTTTGAGAAGGAATTTGAATGGGGCAAAATTGTAAAGGCCTTATTATTTCACTGTTATCTTAGTCTGACTCATATATTTCTATAGCTTGTTTCTTGAACAGCTTTACCAGTTTGGAGGACTTTTTTCCTCATTTCTAATAGGCAAACAAGCAACAGTTTATTTCTTTTATATAATTTTTGGCATTTAAGAAAATGAAATCTGAGCAAAATAAATCAGTATTACTTTTACCACTAGGAAAAATAAATGTAAATGCTTTCTAAAGTATAATGCTAGAGTACTATCATTATGTAAAGGAAAACTTTTCTCAGGCAACAAATATTTATCAAAATAGTGTTATCAGATTATTCTTACTAGAATTCCAGGTTTGGGATAGCTCAAAAGATCTAGAGCATAGTACTCTCATTACGTTCTGGCCACGGCAATTAGAAGAGAGTACTTTCATTTTTCCTGTATGAATCAGTCTTAAGTTACTCTTGTTGACTTAAGGAGACTCTTTTGAGTGATTTAAATTTGCAATAAGAAGGTCTTGCTTCAATGTCAGGTAGACTGTAGTTGCTGAAATGCTTAAGGTTCTTTAGTTGCAAGTATGAGAAATTAACTCTGCTAAAGGGGAGAGTTAAGCAAAGTGGGAATTATCAGATGGTTACTGGAGATCTCACAGAGCTAATAGTAACAATGAAGAATGATGCTTAGATTTTGTAAATATACATTTATTAAATCATTACATTGTACACATTAAAGTTACACAGTGTAGTAAGTCGATTATATCTCAATACAGCTGGGGAAAAAAATAACCATGCTCAGTAAAATGAATAGTAGGTTGCATCTAAGATAAGCACAGTCCAACTGCTTCATATTTCCTTACAAAAACTCTGAGTAAGATTTGAAGTCCCTAGAGTGACTGACTGGGTCACATGCCTAACCCTCAGCTACACAGGACTTTCGTGGGGCACCTCAGCTTCCACAGATAGCTTTCCAAGATTCCACACAGCTGGGGGAATATAATTCCCAAAAGAAAACTAGTGTTGTTAGGAACAGGCAATGAATGCTAGACAGCTAAAACAATAAAGCTTCACTACACTGCTTATTCAATTTTGTCTGCCATCACTAACTCCCTCAATGTAAGAGAAAGACAGTTACTTCTCTGGGTCTCAGTTTCTTATATTAAACAAGATAAGCATATTAGATGATTTCAAACGTCCTTTCTGTACTCACAGATATTACCTAGGGAGATAATGAAGCTACTTTTGGAAAATACTTCCTTCTAGACAAAAGGATCTTTCTTAACCCTTGGAGTTCTCAGTCCTCATCATCCCTTCCTCTCAGTTATACTCAAGTCTTTGGAGAAGATCTGTAGCTTTTCTGGCTTTTGCTCATGCCGCAGAAAGTCTCCGAAATTCAGTGGATCTCACATAGAGAACTTAAAAATCAAATACATTTTACCCCAGCACACATGGAAATAAGTTATG
Organism: Manis pentadactyla; assembly: GCF_030020395.1. Classification (NCBI taxonomy): domain Eukaryota; kingdom Metazoa; phylum Chordata; class Mammalia; order Pholidota; family Manidae; genus Manis; species Manis pentadactyla. The sequence goes on along the minus strand of NC_080028.1, from coordinate 112,832,919 downwards.
TTGTCTGAAATACATTTCCTTCATCGAAAGGTACATGTTCAGGAGACAATATGCTCAATTTAAGAACAAGGTTATTTAAATTGTTTTGTTTAAAATGAAGTTGTGGATTTCCTTTCACAAAAATAAGACTTATTTATCTTAACAAAGAAAAAGCCTGGTGCTCCATCTAGAGGACATTGTGTGTTTTCCGGATTCAGGGGTTCAGGATCCTGTTAGAGATGCCCAGTCCTCTACATCCTGCTGTGGCATTCATTTCTACCAACAATTTTCTAAAACTCAACTGGCAATTTTTAAAGAACATCCCATACAAGCCTGTACTATGTAACAAAGAAGAGGACATTTCCCTCAGCTCCCAACTTCAACTGTTTGTCTAAGTAATAACTTTCTTTGTATTCATGAATATTTAGATACATACTATGTATTCACTGTGCTGACTTTTAAGAGCTTCACAGTCCAAAAAAAACTTAAATATGATTTTTAACAATCACTTACTAGCTTTTAGTTATTTTCATCAGTTTATCAGAAGCTTTTCACTTTAATTTGACAGATATTTCCCTTAACTTAAAATAAAATAATACATTGGACCAAAATACACATGTCCTTTTTCATTTAGAATTACCCAGCATTTTCTTTCAAAATGACCTGCCTGTTCAGAGAACATGCTATTTTTATTTTTAGTGACAAAAGTTTCAAGTGGGTAAGGCTTCACAGAATCTTGGAGAAACTTCCTGTAAAATCCAGGACCTCATTTTAGTGAAAGCAACATTTCCAGCATGGAAATTCACATTTAACTAAATGGAGCGCACACACAACCTCCATTTTCTCATAAGCTGTGAGAAAAGTAAGGTCATATAGTAAAGCACAGAAGGAGGGACTAGGAAAAAGGGTCTGGGAGAGAAGTCTGTGGGGGGCGTGGGGGGAGGGTGGCAGGCTGATCTTGGACAGTGGCCATCTCGGAACAGAGCAGGGCGGCCGCAGGGGCCAGGCGAGCAGGCTGCGACCCCCACGCTGCAGCTCTGGTGTTGGGGACGTAAAAAGCCAACCGCACACTGAGCTTTGTGAGAACGGAAACCATCGCTGAGCAGAAAGTTTTACTCTGGGGTCTGACTCGCCATACTGGTCTCATCAGAAAGTTCACCATGTCCCCAGGGGATTCAAGAGAGACAAAATAATGTATCAGAACTTCCAAGATAACACAGGATGGGGGAGGAGACATTTCCCGTAGAAGGAAAGAGCAAGAGGGTGGGGTGGGGATCAGTCTTGATACTTCTCCACGATATGCCCACATATTATTAAGAAAAAATTGGTCCTTCTAAGGGATGGCTAATAAGATAATTCACACACAGAGATGGGTTTCCTGAAAGCAAATCTGGGTGAAAGTCACTCTAGAATTCCTTCCCTGAAATGTAAATCTTGTTTACGTGCACCATAGTATTTAAAGCTGGTATAACGGCCCCTGGGCCCTCTCTTGCCACTGGAACAGAAATCAAAATAATTTGTGTGTCCCAGAACTAGTGAGTAACACAGCTGGGACCAGAACTAACTCACGCTGGCTGACCCTGGGCCATCACTCTTTCTATTACAACGTAACAATTATAAAACTAGATTTAACACCAAAGCCTTTACAGAACCAGCTCTCAACAACATCGTACTATTCTGTTTTAGTAAGACGTCAACTATTTGGATGTGGCATTCTTATTTTGAAGAAGCAGTAACAGACAGAACAAAATTTTACAAATTGTAACCATATTTGGAGCTTTTGAGTAAATTTGAATATTAAGAAACACATTAAATGGTTTTGAAAATGTACTTAGCATTTCTCTGACTTGTTGCAAAACAGTATCAGGGCAGTGACCAATAATTTTAAAGCCACAGTACATACACATACATAAGGGATGTCTTAAAGACATCAGGGTGGATCTATCTTCGAAGGTGACGAGACAGTGGCCTGGGGCCTGTGGATGAAAGAAGCTCTCCCTCCTCCCATCACCTCGTATGCCAAGAGAGAGCCCAGCGAAGCTGAGAACTGGGCTGCCTGGGGTGGAGAGCTGACCTTTCTCTGGCCGCTGCAGCCTTGCAAGGCTCCTCTGAACAAGCCTGTGAAAAGCACGAACCACAGAGTCAAGGAAAATGTACTTTTTAAAAGGAACCACTGAGAATACTACACTTAACAAAATCTGGATTCATTTTCAAACTGAGCTGAAAGGGTTCCCTTTGCCCATGGTTTACAGCAGGTAAACTCATGATAGGTCCTTCCCAACTACAAGTATTGATTTGATGCCTATAGTACCATGATGTCTAAAAGAAAAAGTAGGCATCAGCTTGAATTACTTTTCATGCTTCCTTGAATTTTTTGTTTATTACTTCTAAGCATCAAACTATTTTACAATTGTACTAGTCATGTATGCATTCCACGTGACTAGGGAGGCTCTCTGTGGAGGGGTCCTTCAGATGCAGGGCACATCCTGTTCCCCAAAAAATACAGCTCAGCAAATATCAGTGCATCATACGGCAGCCCAGTAAGTCTCATCCAATATAATTTCAGTGAAGATACTTGCTATTAATGCCATTATGTGCCAAAATAAATCATAAAAACAACAGCATTATCATATGTCCAAATTAAAAAGGCAGAGTCTATAATATTTCACCCTGTTATAAAAATGGTGCCAGAATTGCACCTGTGGTCTGGCAGGAGGCCCTGTCAACCTAGGCACCTTACTTTAGTCACCTAAGCTATGCTGGAGGTCTAGTCCAAGCTCAGCAAAAAGGAGAGACCAGTGTCTGATGAGTCTTCCCATTACAGGGTTTTCTAGCCATCCTGAGCTTTCCCCCCATATTGCTATATGAGTTCTTAACTTCACTTGAAATTATTCCTAAGCGAAGACCACCTCGGAGAAAAACAGGAATCCTTAGGCTCGCTGTCCCTGTGGACCGAGTGGTCCAGGTGCATCAAATAGTAGTTCTCAAACCCAGCCTGCACATTTAGAATTATCTTGGATCAATGAAATGCTACTTTTCGGGTGCAGGACCCAGGTATTACTACTTCATTTTTAAGCTCCCCAAGTGAGTGTAATGCAGTTTTGTGGAGGAGACACTCTTTGGTCAACAATCAGTGACATGACTTGTGTGATCAATCCCTTCTGGCCTTCCAGACAAACATTCTGGTTTCAGATGCCTCCTCGAAATTTGCTTCTTCCAAGAAATGAATTAATGCTAAACAATTTTTGCTAAAGGGGGCAGGAGAGGTTAAAGAAAAAAAGAAAAGCAGAAGAAAACAGCTTTATTTTTATGAGACTTAACCAATTTCCCAGCCACTGGGTTGTGTGGTCAATTGGTCAAATTTAGATTTTCTTTGTTTGACTAAGAAGCACGCTTGCAATCCATGCTTCAAAGAAAATAAACAGTAAGTTAGAGACAGTATTGAGCAAAAAGATTATTCAGCTGGGATTTGCAAGTGTTTCGCAGTTAATAGTTGTGGGACATGGGACTTTGAACTTAGCACTCTATGTCCCATTTTCCCATCAGAAACATGGAATAATATGCTTCTTTCTTCCAAACTTTTTATTAATCTGAGTACCCATCTGTGATCCATTCAGCAAAATATCTTGAAGAATATATTGTTCTTCACATTGCTGAAAGTAATGGCTAGATTTTTTCTCATGTGCTCACATGAAGACATTACAGAGTCCAAATTATAAAATCCTTAGAAGATGAAAAACATAAAATAATTAAAGCAGTGCTGTGGGAAAGCTTTACTTGAATGAAAATGCTGAACGATCTGTGGAGGATCGATTGTTTATGATCCTCTTCTCTCAAGACAGAAATTCTTCGCATAGACCAGATGGCTTTATTTATGTAGCAAAAGTTCAGCCCTAATGAGGAGCTGCTTGCAGATTCACACACAAATAAAAGAACCCATATATGTGGACGTGTACATATCCGTGCTCACAAGAGGGATTTTCCATTGTTTCCTGTGGACATTTGAACAAATTTTATTATTTGCAAGGTTAAGAGAAGGCCCACCACATTGAAGAGGAACGGCAACCTCCAATACAGCAAAGTAATCCACAGCGTCTAAAATTTAACAAAGGGAAGTTGCAGACTTTTGTGGATCTTCTCTATCCAAACGCAAGACAAATCTCATGCAATTCACTCTTTGATGTTCAAATAAAACCCTATCTCCTCAAATACCATTATTGAAAATGAAAAAGAAACCCCAACCCTCTCCCAAACTGAACATGTCAAGCTGCATCCTGTGTCAGCTCCTGGCACTGAGTCAACCATGTCAGTGCAATTTAGAGCACATGGCGGTGATCCAACTCATTGTGGCTGTTTGTGGTCCCCAGATCAGGTTTCAAAAAGAAGGGGCAGCAATCCGGTGACCTTCTCAAGATAGTGGAGAACAGCTCTGGCCATGACTGACACCTGATCTCTCTGCTAACATTAGCTCCTAATCAAAGATGGTGCCAAGATTGCATCAGACGCCGGCCCACAAGCCTTTCTGTCCTCCTCCAGGAGGTGGGGAGCATCCTGTCACCCGCTGAGTCTCAGTTTTGGAATACCTTTCCCTTTCAGATCCAAGGAAGTTTGGTTTTATTGACATTTGAGATAAAGCTCAAGGTCTGCCTTAATTGAGCTTTCCTGTTATTTCTAGCACATGTCTCCCTACAAGCCATTGTCTTTATACCTAGAAGGGTTCAGCGTGAGCATAATGAGGACATGGTTATAAGTTAACAACCCTAGACGTTCATACGTGATCAAGAGACCCATGTGCTTGGGATGTTTTTCCTGCACATCTCTCGTCCTATCATCCTCTCTTAAAAAGAGTGCCCATTGCTCTTCCTCAACTCCAAGACACCCTTCTTCTCAACTGCCACTGGATCTTCGGACACTCAGATGGAGCCACAAACAGCCCAGTAGCGTCTACAGAAGTGCACTTTACTTGCCAGGCCAGGCCCATCATTCCTGGCTTGGCCAAACACCAAGTCATCAGTGTGAAAAAGCAGCCTTGCCTCTTGCCTTAGTATCCCTTAAATCAGGAAGCTGTCCTGAACCTCACAGGGCCTTTAGGGAATACTTTCTTTGCTCATCCCCTAGATTTTACATAAAAGTCTGTGTTTAGGCCTGAAGACTCTTGGAGCTCTGGAATGGCTTAAAAGAACTATTGGCTTCACCCCAGCTCTGAGTTTACACATAATATATGATTTGAATCAGTAGAGCTCCAAGTTTTCTATGCAGAATTTTATCTTCTTGCTATCTCCCTAAACAAACAACCTTTGAAGCTAGATAAAATGAGAAAAGAGGATGGAATTATTTCACCCTGCCTTGTTTGTTTCCATGAGAGTTCTAACCAAAAGGAAAAGATGAGTCACTCACATCATTCCCTATTTGGTGGTTTGGACTCTGGGCTACTCTAACCAAAAGAGGGCAGTACTCCATGAGTTTCGAATTCATGAGAAGCAAAACTTCAGTTTGTTAACTGGACCTCTTACCTTGAAGAACTCCTGATCTTAAGCAAGGCGCTGCACACTGTGTTACGTGGAACCCAGAGATGAGTAAGACTCACTCTAAGCATGCAGGAACCTCGAAAGAGGAAAGCCCTGGGGTAGAGTTAGAACAGAGCTACGTGCTGGGAAGTGGTGAAAGACAAACCTGGAAATAAAGGAGGGATTAGACTGTGAGGGTCCTTTGAATATCAGGCATTTATCCTTTATTTGCAATGCAATGAGGAGCCCCTCGAAGTTTTTGAGCAAGTGAGTAATATGAATAGAATTCTGTTTGGGGAGGATCCCTCTGATGGGGATGTCTTGGAGAGATCTAAACAAGGTGAGAGCAAAGGACAGGAAGGTAAGGGAACAGACAGGAAATAATACAAAGGTCATCCAAGTGACAGCGAAGTGAACCAGGGGTACGGTGGCTAGAATGCCCAGGTGGCACCTGATGGGCAGTGGCGGAGGACAAAGTGCCTTTAAGGGGGTAGCTGCAGGAGGAAGGACCCAAGAGAAGCCCAAAGTTTGACAACTGATGGTTGAGCAAAGGGCAGAATATTTGACCAAAATGGGAAGACAGGAGAAAAGCACTTTTTGAAAACATTGTCCCTTTAGGGAGAGAGAAACATTACCAGGTGGCCAAACTGCACAGGGTGCAGGTTGAAAATACAGGAATGGCGTGACCTCAGGGACTATATTGGAAAAAAGACGTAGCTTAAAATACACACTTCACCCTCGTTGCTTCTTCACCTGGCCGCTTGCAGGTACAGTGTTGGACCTTATAGCCTGTGTTTCCGTGTTCTCCTGGCATTAGAAGACCCAAACTATTTTTCCCTTCATTCCAGTCTCTTTGTAGCTGTATCTTATGATAGTACCACCTCAAATCCCTTTGGGAATAAACTGGGATGAGCATCAATTTAATCAATTGTTATTATTACATTTTGTACAGAAAGTAAAGACAGCTGTCTGCATCAAGCACATAGGATCCTTATGAAAAATGCACATCACTAACATTTACTGAAAACTAGTGTGCTAGGCACTGAACTGAAAGCTATATAAGCATCACTTCATTTAATCCTATGATTATAAAACAACCCTATGAGGTCATTCCATTATTATCCCATTTTACAGATGAGGAAATCAACACAATGAGATTAATGGTTAATATAACAAGTAAGAAGCTTACCTTATACACAGGCTGTCTGGTCAAAGAGTCCATGTCCCTTATCATTGTGTTGGCCCCAAACTGCTGGTTCTTCTCTTCACATTCCATGTTCCACTTTAGGATGCCACCTCCTCACATTGAGGCAACATTGGCCTCCAGAGCCAGGGTCTTCAACCAGGAAGCTTTGTTGCCTTCCATATATAGAGTATGAATTTTCAGGTGTAAGAAAAGGCACATTACTTCACTTTTCTAAGTTGAATTAATTATGTCTCTGATCCCCTGCACATCAGGGTAGAAGAGTAAGTCCAGTGTCAGTCATTTGGGAAACTCAGTTTCTCCCTCTCTGGAATCACACAAGAATCCTGTCAAGATGTTAGAAAAGCATGAGAGGGTGAGCCCAAGGAGCTGTGCTTACTCTTGTCTCTGTCAGCCATCCAATTTGCCTGTAATTAAGCATTATGTATTCCCATGTCTTTTACAACTGCCAATATGTTGGCGACTACCAAGTCTGTGGCTTTAACCCACTGTCTAGCCTTGAGCTCCAGATCAATATATCAAATTGCTTATAGATAAGTCCACACACACAACAAATGCAGCATGCCTGGGACTAAGCCAAACTTATCATTTCTTAATACACCCCTCCAACAACCGACCTATTTCCTTTTCTATTACCCATTTTAGTGGATGATGTAATTGTCCACCCAGTTTCCCAAGAAAAACAACCCCCCCCAAAATCAGAACCATCCTAAGAGTCCTACTACTTCAAATCTTACATCCAGAATTTTGAGAGTTGAATAACCACAGGTCACCACACCCTTGGATTATACCGTCTCAAATTGCTGCTGTTCATAGATGATTGGAGAGATAGAGAGATAGAGAGATAAACAGAAGAGAGAGAGAGAGAGAAATAGATAGATAGATAGATAGATAGATAGATAGATAGATAGATAGATAGATAGATTAGATAGATAGACATGTTTGTACAGTTTGTGCTCTGCAGAGTCACCACATGTTGACATTGTTGATAAAGGCCCCATTTGCATTATGGCATTATAGATTTATATGTTTTATAAAAATTTTCTCACTACAGTAAAATGTCTATTAAAATATGATCAGTGATATAACTATTTTCCAAAAAATAAAGTACCATGAGAAAGAAAGCGTTCCTTTTTCTAATTTGCACAGAAGTCCCACATGGGCTAACGGTAGCCTCAGGTCTCCCTGCTTCCAGACATGCTCTCCAAGTCATTCATGCACTGCTGTGATAGTGATCTTTCAAATGCAAACTGTATCATGATTCTCCTTCAGTGGAGTGAAAATATCTCCATTATCTGCTCCAACCTACGTGGTGCTGTGAACCTCATGCTTCAACCATCCTGAGTTTGTTAAAGTTCTTCCAGGGCACCATTGCACACCTTTGCACATGCAATTCTTTCAGCATATAAGAGCAATCCACCCCTTCCCAACCTCATTCTACTCTTCCTTCCAGACCACCCCAAGTGTTCCTTCTCCTTGAAGCCTCTCCTCTCTCTTACAACACTTTCTTCTGTGCCTTCAACCTAATTCTGTGTCAGCCAATCATACTATAATACAATCATTTACTTTAATTGATCTTATACCACATCAGAAGCTCTTTGCTTTTATATAGCCATTTACTACTCATTTTGTATTTTCCTATGGTGATACAAATTGGTATAAAAGGAATTTGTTAGCTAATACAATGGCTAACCAGCCCCACAGCTGTCCAGCATGTTCTCTGACCTATGCTGTTGCCGGCTGGCAGTTTGCACCTTGAGCTGTGCTGTTTTGTGCTGCATTTGCTGAATCCTACTGAGCCTCTGTTACATATTTAACTGACCTAAGTAGGAAGTTTTGATAATTAACATTTAGGGACAGGAGCAAAATGGAGGCCCTTTTTAAAATGGTCCTGGAACACGTGTCTTGACCAGACCTATGTGTGTATATTGGATTGAATCATTGTGTCCGATTCCAGCATTAGTTGTGACGGACGCTAAGTCCAGGAAAATTATTCTTACCCTGTAGCCATTGGTTGTTTGTCTCAACCAGACATTGGCCCTAACTATAGACAGCTCAGAATAAAGGCCAGTACCCTGAAGAATATATAGGCCCATTTATGTTGTGTGCAGACCACTCACAGTTGGTTGCTTACATGGGGAGGAGACACCGCCATGCAGCGTGCCTCCGTCACATCCCTAAATGCACATGGTTCACCAGGACCCTAAAAAAATGCTGTTCAGAGCTCCATGTCTCTGCTGACAAAAATCTTGGTCCTCAGAGTTAAACAGAAAACACTGATAACACCCCATGGCACAATCAAGTATTCACTCAAACTCAACTTAAAGCTGGAATCCTTAAATCCCAGAAAGCAGCATTGCCATGGGGTCCCTAACCCTGATGACACCCACTGGAGACTCTCTGGGAGAAACTTTAGGTATGAACAAGGTATTAAAGAGAAGAGCATTCCGTACTCCCGCTCAGGAACATGTCATAAACACACACACGTGGATGCAGGGGGAGAGGAAGCAAAACACAATTTGACCCAACTGGAAATCCAAAACCCCAAACTAAAAGAATTAATACAATACAAAGATAAAAGGATGTTGCTCAGCTTTTGGGCCACTAGAGCAGAGGATCTGAATTACCTTTAACATCTGCTGAAATGTACTGATTGGCAAAGTCCCATGAACTTAATCAATACTGGAGTTCAGACCAGTCGCACTCAGAGACAGCGCTGAACTCGGACGAGGCACCCCCTATGCCCTCGGGGAAGTTGACATAAAACAGAGGACAAATCCATCTGCCCATTTCACCACCGGTAAAATCGGCTTGCTGGAATTCCCTGCGGTCATGGCCCACTGACGCCATCCTCCACCTCCGAGATTCACCCAGCGCACACTCAGTGCATACAAGCACTCACCAAGGAGTTCACTAAACAGCAGGACGGGTCACTGAACCATACATCACACGACGCCCCTTGGTTAAATTCCTGAAAATTCATTTGTAAATTAAGGTCCAGTTCATCTCTAATGCTGCTGGTCAAAAAACCACTATGGACTATTAAACGCCCACACTTTAAAACAAGTTCAACATCTTTTAGGCCTTTTTGGGTTCTGAAGGTGACATATTCCTCATTTAAAATTTTTCTTAAGCCCATTTGTGCTGTTTGTCACAAACTGACCCAACTTAAGTGGGAATCCCCACAACACGAGGCTCTAAAACCTGCCATGCACTCTCCTCACGGATCCCCCAGAAGCTTCTCCATTGTAGAGGAATCAGCAACCTCTCCCAGTGCCTGCTGAAGTCTGGGGCCCACCCGTGATGGCCACAAGTCACCCACGGCCTCCTGGGGTGGGAAGGGAAATTGTCCTCCTCAGTCATACACTTCGTGCCCTTACAGGGTCAATGGCTGACTGCATACTGAGTCATGGGAACAGAGGCTCTGCCAGGCCTTGACCATGACCCTCCACAGCCAGTCGCTCAGTACACTTTGGGTCGTGAAAGCAGCACCCTGCAAGCTCAGCCAGACCCCGACGCACCCTTGCTGAAGCAGAAATGGTGCCCCAGGAAAGAGCCAAACCTGGTCCTTCTTGCAGTCCTCACCTGTAGGAGGGGGTGGTCTCCCCAGTCTGCAGTCCCTTGCCAGATGCCAGGGTTCAGGAGGAAGTCACCCTTCTCACTGACCCCTTGCCTACCTGGGGACCCCCTTGGGAACCACTGAGAGAATAGCAAAGGGAGTTTGTACATTTTATGTCCACAAACACACGAAGGATGCTCACTGGAGGGTTTCTGCTGTAAGATGTCACAAATCATGGATGCGACCCAAGGGTCAGCACGATCGGCCAAACTTCACACACTGCATGCACCGGCCAACAGTTGGCACCATTTGCACCATTTTCACAGACTCCTGAGCCCATGTCGTTGGTCTGTCCATCCCGTCTAGCAGCAGCAACTCCTTTACCAAGGTTTCCTTATCTAGGGTAAAGAACTCTGGGAATCTCCTGTCTCAGAGGTACCCAAAACATAAATGAAGATCTCACAAGTCTGCCACAACACAAGGACTCACTAAGACGCACCTTGTCCCCTACAGAGTTCCAAACATTGCTGAGAGTGAGCCAGACACTCTTCATTTTTCATAATATACAACACTGAGACCTTGAAAACAGCATTTACTAAAGCTTTTACTGGCCTCGGGCTGCAGGCCTCATAAAGTGCCACAATGACTTGCTTAAACAAGCTCTAATTCAATTCAGTGAAACATGGCCCATTTCAGTTGCCAGTAAAATATTAGGGCTGAGTTGTATTTAAGACTCACACTCCGTTTGTGATGTTTGACTCCTGACAATTTCAAGCCTCCCCACCTCCCACTTCCCCTTGGGCCCCACATGTGGGCAAGCTGATAAGGAAGCTCTCGCCTTTGGCTCCAACACGAAGCCCTGACCACGCCACAGGCCTGCTCCAGGGAGTTGTCACTTTATCCCAGCCCCACTGTGATCACAATAAAAGCCAAGCCAGTCTCCTTTCCCTGCTCTCACAAGCTATTTTCAGACCTGCTTAGGGAGCCTCCCTTTCTCTTCTTAGAAAGCCTCGTAGTGTGAGTAATAAACCTTTTCACATCCACAAATACAAAGTTTTTATATTACATCTCAGTTCTCTACTAGAATTGGAGTATTACCTGAAACTTCTACTGCAAAAGCAATAGTTAGGATAAAAAAGCCTAATTCCCATACTAAGTAGAGAGAAATAGCTTTCAAAATAAGAATGTATACACATGAAAAGATAAGGATGGAAGGAAGATTTTTAAAATATTGCTGGTGCTTCTGACAAATTGGAATAACAAGGACCAGATTTAATTTCCCAACTAAAACAATTTTAAAAACCTGCACAAAATATTAAACAGTGGCTTTCCGGTCCTATGTCTCAAATAACACCAGACAGTGATCATTGAGAAAGGGGAAAAAGTGAGGTGAACACGTCAATTGCCCCAGCTTACTGCCTGTGTAGAGAGGGGGGCCCCAGGCATAGTCTGGCAATCTCCATGAGTTGAAGAGACAGGACAGAAAGCAGAGCAGCCGTTGCCTAGGGACAGGAAAGGACATACCGATGAGGGTAGGAAAGAGATGATAGAAGACACAGGAAAACATTTGGAGATGATGGAAGTGTTCATTATTTTGTTTGTGGTGATGGCTTGGTAGGTTCAGACATATTAAAATTTTAACATGTACATTTTAAGTATTTGTAATTTAATGTACACCAATTATGTCTCAATAATACTGTTATAAATGATGCCAGAATTTGGAAAAAGATATTATAGATGTGAAATGGGGCTTCAGCAAATGAAGCAAAGTCTAAAACCTTCTGCAGCTAGGACTTTGAATATTCCTATTAGAAGATGAGCACGAGCTATTCAACTTCAGACAAAGATTATAGCCTAGTAGAAAACTGGGACTGTTACTTCTTTTCTAGCCTCCATGGCTAAAATGTTCTTATCTCCTCCAGTGAAGAGTGGTGAATGTAGATATTGGGATTAGTCACTGACAAACCTAGATTTACTATTTTAAATCTATTTTTTAAACCTTTGGTAGCTTTATTTTGTGTCTTCAAAATCAACTACAATTCTTCCAAAGTCTTATTTTAAATAACTCTATTCAGCCATCATTAAAATAGGCATCTATAGGTGAGCAGTCACAATGAAACTTCAGTCTTCCTATTAGTATTGACAATGGCTATTCCTGACTAAACAAATCAGAATATCAGGCACCCTGATACTGGTTTCATCACTAGCCCCCAGACAAGGACTATAGTCGAAGTGGAGTTGTCAATCCACCCAGGCTGACACGGGTTTACAAAAGAAGAACTCAATGTGGAAAAAACTTAGAGGCAGAACCTGAGGATGCAGGGTTTGCAGTTACCCTGCATAAAAATGTGAAATCATTTTCATTCCTCTCAGTTCTGTAATCTTTCCACTGGAAAGGCTTACTAACAGAGAGGCTTCTAACAGAACAAGGTAATGTTCAGTGTAACTTTAGTAAACCCTCTTGGACGAACATTGATTCACCCTTAAAAACACAGTTCAGCACATTTCTGAATAAAATGCTTTTGTTTTATATAATGTAATTTTCTGAATAATTTTAATATGCCAATACTGTTTTTAACTTGTATTCATCTGAGAACTTCATACCGAAGGATGAGAAATTTTATCTAACGCTCTCATGAAAGCCTTAATATTCATAAGTAGATACTAAATTAAGCACTACCTCACTCCACTCTACCACGTAGATTTATATGGGTCATATAAATCTGCCTCCACCACCACCACTGATCCAGGTAGATTATGCACCTGTCAGAGTGATAGAGAATCGGAAGAAACCATTCAGGGAAATACAAGAATCAGAGAATATGGAAAACTGTCTCCTTTAACCATGGCTCACCTTCCCCAGAGTAAAGCTACCAATGCTCCTTTGCGGCCAAAGAAAAAGAGGTTATAGCTGGAAATAACTATAAGAGCAATAGTTAGTAAAGGACATGTGAGGGGAGTACAATATACTTTGGAAGCTCAAAGATGGAGATATCACTTCTCATTATGGTGATCGGGGAAAGCTTTGTGGAGAATATGACATTTGAGGAGGATGAGACTGACAAATTGAACTAGGAAAAAAGGCATTCCCAGTACAGAAAAGAGCAAAAGAAAGGAACAAAAGCAGAAAATCATACAACTATGACTAGAATATAACATACATGAGGGAAGTCTTAGAAGATGAGGCAACAAAAGGATGTAGGAATTAGAAAATATTTTGGACTAAATAAAAATGAAAATAAAATATATCCAAATTTGTGAGATGCAACCAAAACAGTTCTTAGAGAAAAGCTATAGCATTTAATGCCACTCTTGGAGAAGAAGAAAGGTCAACTGCTATCTTAAGAGACTAGAAGAGCAAACTAAATCCAAAGCAAGCAGAAGAAAAGAAACAATAAAGATAAGAACAGAAAGTAATGAAATTGTAAAGAGAACATCAATAGAGGACATTTATAAAATCAAAATCAAAAGATAATTCTTTGAAAAGATCAAAAGTCTATGCCCTAAAATTGGACAATTCAGGTAAAAAGGACCAATTTCTTAAAACAGATAATCTACTAAAACTCACTCAAAAAGAAATAGATAACTTGGAAAATCATATATCTATCTATTAAATCAAATTCAAAAATTCCAGCAAACAAATTTCAAACTCAAATGGTTTCACTGACAAATTCAACCAAACTTTTGAGGAATAAATAATACCAATTCCAAACGATCATTTCCAGAAAATAACAGTGGAAGATAACACTTTCAGACTCATTTAGTAGGCCAGCATTACTCTGATACCAAACAAAGAACACAAAAATAAAGCTAATGAATGGTACTGTAGAATTTAGTCACAAAGATCTTCAAGGAAACATTAACAAATTGAACCTAGCAATGTTTTAAAAAGATTATGCATCACAACTGAGTGGGGTTTCTCCTGGGAGTGCAATACTGGTTCAACATTCAAAAAGTAATGTAATATATCATATTAACATACTAAAGAAGAAAGATCACATCACCATACCAATAAATGCAGAAAAGGCTTAGACAAAATTCAAGATGTATTCATGATTTTTTAAAAACTTTAAAAAGCAGAAGTAAAAGGAAACTTCCTTAACCTGATCAAGAGAATCTATAAAAACAGCTACAAATAATATAATATTGAATAGCAAAAAGTGAATGTGTTCCCTTTAACGTAAGGAAAAAGGCAAGGATGTCTGCTCTCGCTATTCCTTATCATCCTGGAAATTCTGGCCATAGCAATAGAGCACAAGCATAAAAAACAAAAGACATCGATTAAATTTGGAAAGGAAGAAAGAAAACCATCTGTATTTACATATGACATGATTTTCTATGTAGACTATCCCAAGGTATATTCAAAAAAGTTTCTGAAATGAATAAGTGACTTTAGCAGGTTCACAGGATATAATAACAATATAAAAATTCATCCATGTTTCTAAATATTGTGAATGTACAAATGAAACCTGAAATTTTAAAAAGCACTATTTATAACAACTACAAAAGGATTAAATATTGAGTAAATCTAGCAAAATACATGCATGATATGTATGTTGAAAACTTCAAAACACTGATGAAAGAAATCAAAGACCTAAAACAATGAGTAGACATACAATATTCATGGATTGGAAGACAGAATATTAACATGTCAGTTCTTTCCTAATTGATCTATTGATTCAAAGAAATCCAATCAAAAACCTAGAAGTATGCTTCTTCCTCACAGAATATATAAACAAGCTGTTTCTTAAACTTATGTGATAAAGGAAAATAACTAGAATGACTAAATCAACTCAAAGCCAAAGGAAGATCAAAGTGGAGGACTCACAGTACCTGATTTTTCAGACTCACTATAAAGCAACAGTGATCAAAACAAGTTGATATTAATGAAAGGACAAAAAGCA
Organism: Manis pentadactyla; assembly: GCF_030020395.1. Classification (NCBI taxonomy): domain Eukaryota; kingdom Metazoa; phylum Chordata; class Mammalia; order Pholidota; family Manidae; genus Manis; species Manis pentadactyla. Next base: position 112,817,766 of record NC_080028.1, on the reverse strand, counting down.
ATGGAAGAGGATAGAGAATCCAAAAGAATATAGACAGAAATATCATCAGTTATTATTTTGCAACAGTGCAAAAACAATTCAATGGAGAAAGGATTTCTTTTCAACAAATGGCGCAAGAACAATTGGATATCCATAAGCCAAAAAACTTTGACCTTAACCTATAATTCATGCCTTATACAAAAAAAAAAATAACTCAAAATAGATCATAGGCTTAAAAATGTAAAATGTAAAAGTAGAAAATTGTAAAAGCAAACAAAGGAAGGAAGAGGAGGGAAGGATGATGATGAAACCTTGATTAACATCTGCTTCAGATACATATTCGTTTTCCTAATTGGTTAGTGAAGGTTCTATGCACCAAACTAAAAAGGAGCTTCTCAACAACTCTTTCTGTCCCCTGAAAGAAGAAATAATAACTCCTAAGATGAGACACTTGGCACTGAGGTTCATGATGAAGATGCTCTATCAGGAACACACTCAGAAAAAACAATTAAATGATATCCTCCACGTTGGCCAGGAGTCACTGCCAAAATCAAGTTACTACCTCCCAAAGTAACTCGTATTTTTCCAGAACAAACTTAACTATAGCCTATTGCTCCATTCTTTTTAACTTCATGCTTTTAGAGCTATGACTCTTGCTGACATGGTGCAAACTAATCAGAAACACTAAATTCCATCCACAGCTGACCTTTATCATTTTCATCTGTTAATTCCCTAGAATAGTTACTCTAAGACCCCTCTCAAAAAAAAAAACTAGTACAATTTAATTAATCAAACATGACATGACCCTGATTGATCTATATTTGGACAAATTGTCTTCTAAGGATGTTTACTTCACAAGGTAAATCGATGTTTACTTCTTATAGGCTATGATTTAAGAAAATCCTCTCAGAGTCAAAAGCTGTTGCTAAGACAAGACATGAAAAAAATACAATAGAATGAGTTGAACATTCATGCAGTGCACGAGCTTTGTCCTTATTATAGCTGAAAAGAGTTTGTAAAGTATGGTCAGAGATGATTCTGCAAGATACTTTGAAATGCTCAGACTTTTTGCACTTACCTTGCTTTAATTTTTCACTAGGTGGTGACATCCTAAACAAAATCAGCTCTGAGATTCCCTTCTGTTAACTTTTTGAGATCAAAGAAGACAATATTTATCAGATAAAATATTATATGGTGGAGGTGCAAAGTTGCACTGGCAGTCATTTTATAGATTAACTAGAGAGAAGGAAAATATTAAAAGGTAGAAGGTAAGACAGTAACTTTTTAAAAATTTGAACAAATGAGCATTCCTTGAAGAAAAATTTAATTCTATAATTAGCAAGAGAAAATTTTATTTGAAAATCAATATGAGATCATATTACCCCCAATGCAATATTTATCTTTACTGCTTTTATTTAGGTTTTCCATTTTTCTTACCTTGTTTAATAAAACTGACTCTTAGTTTATTACTATGTTCAAGTCTTGCCCCCTCACTCAGTCCTCTATAAAAAGATCTTCCAAACATCAAATCCATTTTACCACTCCTGATTTAAATAAAAGAAAAAGGAAAGAGAGACAGAGAGAAAAGGAAGAAAGGAAGGAAAAGATTCAATGGCTCTCTTGAAAAATCAAAACCAAAATTTCTAGCCTGTTACCCAACCACTATACAGTCCAGCAGTAGCCCTATCATTGGACAGTTCAACCTCCCCACAACAGCCAGGAACTCACTCCCGTCACTTAACCAGGGCTACACTGGCACCTCTCACTAGATAAGTTATATCTTGTCTGACTCCATGATGCCTACAGGAAAATAAGGAGTATGAGAAGAGCAAGGCACTTCCTTCAAGCAAAAAGTTTAAAGGGGCACCAAAAAATTCAGGAATCAAAACAGATGTGGGGTTTTTTGTATCATTAACATAGAATTACATGAGCAACACTGTGGTTACTAGATTCCCCCCATTATCAAGTCTCCACCATATACACCATTATAGTCACTGTCCGTCGGTGTTAATAGATGCTATAGAGTTACCACTTTTCTTCTCTGTGCTATACTGCCTTCACTGTTCCCCCCACAACTACATTATGTATGCTGATCCTAATGCCCCTTATTCCCCTTTTCCCTCCCTTCCCATCCATCCTCCCCAGTCCCTTTCTCTCTGGTCACTGTTCCATGAGTCTGCTGCTGTTTTGTTCCTTCAGTTTTTGCTTTGTTGTTACATCATTCACCGCCAGTCTTATTTCACTAAGCATAATATTCTATAGTTCCATCCATGTTGTTGCAAATGGTAGGATTTGTTTTCTTCTTATGGCTGAATAATATTCCGTTGTGTATATGTACCACTTCTTCTTTACCCATTCATCTACTGATGGACACTTAGGTTGCATTAATATCTTGGCTATTGTAAAAGGTGCTGTGATAAACATAGGGGTGCATATGTCTTTTTCAAACTGGGCTGCTGCATTCTTCAGGTAAATTCATAAGAGTAGAATTCGTGGGTCAAATGGTATTTCTATTTTTAGTTTTTTGAGGAACCTCTATACTGCTTTCCACAATGATTGAACTAATGTACATTCCCACCAGCAGTGTAGGAGGGTTCCCCTTTCTCCACATCCTCACCAACATTTGTTGTTGTTTGTCTTTTGGATGGTGGCCATCCTAACTGGTATGAGGTGATATTTCTTTGTGGTTTTAATTTGTATTTCTCTGATGATTAGCATTGTGGAATATCTTTTCATGTGCCTGTTGGCCTTCTCAATTTCTTCTTCAGAGAAGTGTCTGTTCAGATCCTCTGCCCATTTTTTAATTGGATGATTTGCTTTTGTTTGTTGAGGCACATGAGCTCTTTATATATTTTGGATATCAAACCCTTATTGGATATCTCATTTGTGAATATATTCTCCTGTATTGTAGGATGACTTTTTGTTCTACTGATGGTGTCCTTCGTTGTACAGAAAATTTTTAGTTTGACATAGTCTGACTTGCTCATTTTTGCATGCCCGGGGAGATATGTTCATGAAGAAGTTGCTCATGTTTATATTCAAGAGAGTTTTGCTTATGTTTTTTTCTAAGAGTTTTATGGTTTCATGACTTACATTCAGGTCTTTGATCCATTCTAAGTTTTTTGTGTGTAACTTTTGTGGATTTAAGTAACTTTTGTGGATGAAGTTAGACAGTAATCCAGTTTCATTCTCTTACATGTAGCTGTCTAGTTTTGCCAGCACCAGCTGTTGAAGAGGTTGTCATTTCCCCATTATATACCCATGGCTCCTTTATCATATATTGATTGACATATATGTTTGGGTTCATATCTGAACCCTCTAATCTGTTCCACTGGTCTGTGGGTCTGTTCTGCTGCCAATACCAAATAGTCTTGATTACTGTGGCTTTGTAGTAGAGCTTGAAGTTGAGAAGCGAGATGCCCCCTGCTTTACTCTTCCTTTTCAGGATTACTTTAGCTATTCGGGGTCTTTTGTGGTTCCATATGAATTTTAGAACTATTGGTTCCAGTTCGTTGAAGAATGCTGTTGGTATTTTGATAGGGATTGCATTGAATCTGTAGATTGCATTAGGCAGGATGGCCATTTTGACAATATTAATTCTTCCTACCCAAGAACATTGGATGAATTTCCATTTATTAGTGTCCTCTTTAATTTCTCTAAGGAGTGTCTTGTGGTTTCAGGGTATAGGTCTTCCACTCCCTTGATTAGGTTTATTCCTAGGTATTTTATTCTCTTTGATGCAATTGTGAAAAGAATTGTTTTCCCAACTTCTCTTTCTGCTAGTTCATTGTTTATGTGTATGAATGCAACAGATTTCTGTGTATTAATTTTGTATCCTGCAACTTTACTGAATTCAGATATTAGTTCTAGTAGTTTTGGAGTATATTCTTTGGGTGTTTTATGTACAATATCATGTCATCTGCAAACAGTGACAGTTTGACTTCTTCCCTGCCAATCCAGATTCCTTTATTTCTTTGTGTTGTCTGATTGCCATGGCTAGGACCTCCAGTATTATGTTTAATAGAAGCAGGAAGAGTGGGCATCCTTGTCTTTTTCCTGATCTAAGAGGAAAAGCTTTTAGCTTCTCACTGTTAAGTATGACATTGGCTGTGGGTTTGTCATATATGGCTTTTATTATGTTGAGGTACTTGCCCTCTATACCCATTTGTTGAGAGTTTTTATCATGAATGGATGTTGAATTCTGTCAAATGCTTTTTCAGTATCTATGGAGATGATCATGTGGTTTTTGTCCTTCTTTTTGTTGATGTGGTGGATGATGTTGATGGATTTTTGAACGTTGTACCATCCTTGTATCCCTGAGATGAATCCCACTTGATCATGGTGTATGATCCCTTTGATATATTTTTGAATTCGGTTTGCTAATATTTTGTTGAGTATTTTTGCATCTATATTCATCAGGGATATTGGTTTGTAGTTTTCTTTTTTGTGCGGTCTTTGCCTGGTTTTGGTATTAGAGTGATGCTGGCCTCATAGAATGCATTTGGAAGTATTCCCTCCTCTTCTAATTTTTGGAAAACTTTAAGGAGACTGGGCATTATGTCTTCTCTAAATTTCTGATAAAATTCAGAAGTGAACCCATCTCATCTGGGGGTTTTGTTCTTGGGTAGTTTTTTGGTTACTGATTCAATTTCATTGCTGGTAATTGGTCTATTTAGATTTTCTGTTTCTTCCTGGGTCAGCCTTAGAAGGTTGTATTTTTCTAGAAAGTTGTCCATTTATTCTAGGTTATTCAGTTTTTAGCATATAGATTTTCATAGTATTCGCTAATAATTCTTTGTATTTCTGTGGTGCCCATAGTGATTTTTCCTTTCTCATTTCTGATTCTGTTTATGTGTGTAGACTCTCTTTGTTTCTTGATAAGTCTGGCTAGGAGTTTATCTATTTTGTTTATTTTCTCAAAGAACCAGCTCTTACTTTCATTGATTCTTTACATTCTTTTATTCTTCTCGATTTTATTTATTTATGCTCTATTCTTTATTATGTCACTCTTTCTACTGACTTTGGGCCTCATTTACTCTTCTTTTTCTAGTTTCATTAATTGTGAGTTTAGACTGCTCATATGGGATTGTTCTTCTTTCCTGAGGTAGGCCTGTATTGCAATATACTTTCCTCTTAGCACAGCCTTGGCTGCGTCCCACAGATTTTGCAGTGTTGAATTATTGTTGTCATTTGTCTCCATATATTGCTTGATCTCTGTTTTTATTTGGTCATTGATCCACTGGCTATTTAGGAGCATGTTGTGAAGCCTCCATGTGTTTGTGGGATTTTTCATTTTCTTTGCATAATTTATTTCTAGTTTCATACCTTGTGGTCTGAGAAACTGGTTGGTACAATTTCAATCTGTTTGAATTTACTGAGGCTCTTTTTGTGGCCTTGTATATGATCTATTCTTGAAAATGTTCCACATGCACTTGAGAAGAATGTGTATTCTGCTGCTTTTGGGTGTAGAGTTCTGTAGATGTCTGCTAGGCCCATCTGTTCTAGTGTGTTGTTCAGTGCCTCTGTCTCCTTACTTATCTTATGTCTGGTTCATCTGTCCTTGAGAGTGAGTGGAGTGTTGAAGTCTCCTAGAATGAAAGCATTGCATTCTATTTCCCCTTTTAATTCAATTAGTTAGTATTTGTTTCACATATGTGGGTGCTCCTGTGTTGGGAGCATAGATACTTATAATGGTTATATCTTCTTGTTGGATTGACCCCTTTATCATTATGTAATGTCCTTCTTTGTCTTTTGTTACTTTCTTTGTTTTGAAGTCTATTTTCTCTGACACAAGTACTGCAACTCTTGCTTTTTTCTCTCTATTAGTTGCATGAAATATCATTTTCCATCCCTTCACTTTTAGTCTGTACATGTCTTTGGGTTTAAAGTGAGTCTCTTGTAGGCAGCATATAGATGAGTCTTGTTTTTTTATCCATTCAGTGACTCTATGTCTTTTGATTGGTGCATGCAGTCCATTTACATTTAGGGTGATTATCGATAGGTATGTACTTATTGCCATTGCAGGCTTTAGATTCGTGTTTACCAAAGGTTCAAGGTTAACTTCCTTACTATCTAAGAGTCTAACCTAACTCACTTAGTATGCTATTCCAAACACAATATAAAGGTTCTTTTCTTTTTCTCCTCCTTTTATTCCTCCTCCATTCTATATATATTATGTATCATATTCTGTACTCTTTGTCTATCCCTTGATTGACTTTGGGGATAGTTAATTTAATTTTGCATTTGCTTAGTAATTAGCTGTTCTACTTTCTTTACTGTGGTTTTATTACCTCTGGTGACAGCTATTCAACCTTGGGAACACTTCAATCTATACCAGTCCCTCCAAAACTCACTATAGAGATGGTTTGTGGGAGGTAAATTCTCTCAGCTTTTGCTTATTTGGAAATTGTTTAATCCCTCCTTCAAACTTAAATGATAATCTTGCCAGATAAAGTAATCTTGGTTCCAGGCCCTTCTGCATCTATGCATCAAATACATCATGCCACTCCCTTCTGGCCTGTAGGATTTCTGCTGAGAAGTCTGATGTTAGACTGATGGGCTTTCCTTTGTATGTGATCTTATTTCTCTCTCTGGCTGCTTTTAATAGTCTCTTCTTATCTTTGATCTTTGCCATTTTAATTACTATATGTCTTGATGTTGTCTTCCTTTGGTCCCTTGTGATGGAAGCTCTGTGCACCTCCATGGCCTGAGAGACTATCTCCTTCCCCAGATTGGGGAAGTTTTCAGCAATTACCTCCTCAAAGACACTTTCTATCCCTTTCTCTCTGTTCTCCTTCTTCTGGTATCCCTATAATGAGAATATTGTTCCATTTGTATTGGTCACACAGTTGTCTCAATATTCTTTCATTCTTAGAGATCCTTTTTGCTCTCTGTGCCTCAGCTTCTTTGTATTCCTCTTCTCTGGTTTCTATTTCATATCCAATCTTCTTTTAATACTCTCCATTGTGCTCTTCAACAATTGGATCTCTGACCAGAATTCATTCCTGAGTTCTTGAATATCTTCCCATACCTCCATTAGCATATTAATGATTTTTATTTTGAACTCCCTTTCAGGAAGAGTCATGAGGGCCACATTATCTTTCTCTGGAGTTGTATTAATAATTTTACTCTGAACCAGGTTCCTTTGGAATTTCATATTTGTATATGGTACCCTCTAGTGCCTAGAAACTCTACTCCCTGGAGCTTCTCAGTCCCTGAAGCAATGTCGGGGGTCACAGGGGAGTGGCATTGGTGCCTGAGGGAAGGGAAGAGATGTTTCCTGCTTCCCGGATGCTATGCCTGTCTCCACTGCCTGAACCAGTGGGCCGAGGACACAGACATTAGCCTCTATGCTTTGTGTTTGTAGTTGCTGTAGACAGGTCTTCCCTCTGGCTGGTCTAACGCCAGGGTAGGGTTTGCCGGTTTGTGAGCCAGGTGGTTCTGGCCGGGAGAAATGCGCAGAAGGCTGCCTATCATGGAGGGGGGTCCTTGGAGCTGTGTAGCCAGCCATGGAGTTGGAGCACCTGGAAATAGTGAATCCTCCCAAACTGCTGGGCAGAATGCACCCAGACAATTTATTCTACCTGTCCTTTCTCCTGAGCAGTAAGCTCTATGCAATCCCTGTCCCTTGAGCAGCCCTCTTGCTAAGGGCTTCCTTGTTAGGAAGTCTCTCAGACTGCCCGCCTTTCTTTTGTCCCAGAGCAGCTGGATATGGATCCCTGCTTTCCACAAGTGGCTGCAATCTCAGTCTCTCCAGGAATTGTTCCTGTCTTAGCTTTCCAATCCCCTAGTTACAAGAGTATCATGAAAGCACCTTGAGATGTAGGTTTGTGCTCCCACAGCAGATATCTGGAGTTAAGTATTCAGCAGTCCCAGGCCTCCACTCCCTCCCCGCTCTGTTTCTCTTCCTCTGGCTGGTGAGCTGGGGTGGGGGAAGGACTTGGGTCCTGCAGGGCCTCAGTTTTGGTACGTTACCCTGTTCTGTGAGGTCTGCTCTGTTCTCCAGGTGTATGCAGTCTGGTGCAGTTCTCTTTCCTGTTGCTCTTTCAGGATCAGTTGTATTAATTATATGTTCATATTATATGCAGTTTTAGGAGGAAGCCTCTGTCTCTCCTCTCATGCTGCCATCTTTCATCTCCCATATATCCCTCCACCCAGAATTGGGGTTCTTGAGCTGAGTTGAGTTTGACTATGGGAAAAAATTAAGCCATCATACATTCATGTTTATGAACTATTGTCTGTTTCAAATTTACCATAGAATAAGCTTTTAAGAGGAATGTATAGGAGGGATAGATGGAAAGAAATCAATTCTTGAGATATTGGGGACACAGAATATATAAGATTTGGTAACTGACTGCAAGGGGTCAGGGGAGTCATTGAGATGGAGGTGTTTAGATTAGAAGTATGAGTCATGAGAAAGTGTGACGTATACATAGGAACTCCAGTGCTTAAGACCTTTCTGATATAAAATGAACAGCAAATAATTTGGCCTTAGTGCAGTCTCCTTCCTCAAAACACCAGTTCTATAGCTGTGTCTAAACACTGCTTAGATTCAGATGTTGTCTTTCTCATACTGCAGCACATAACAAGGAAGAAGAAGGAGAGGAACAGAGAGGAACAGGGAGAGAGGGAGGGGTGGGAAGGAGAAGACCACTACACCACACAGTACATGCTGTCTTCAGCACCTCAGAGAAGACAAATAACTGTAATAAAAGCATTTTCAGAGAAAAAAAGGCAAATGTATGACAATACATACTCAAAAAATAGGATATCACTAATCCAACAAAGCTTATATTTGGAAAGGAAGCAGACTAACACCACCTGTCTCTCAATTTACATACTGACTTTAAAGTAGGAAGGTGTATCTGGGTCCTGAAGGTAGACAGATGGCATAATCAAAGGAATTAATTGAGGTAATTGAGACAAAAAATCTCTTGAATATAAGTATGAGCAATTTTGTCCTGGACACATCTACTTGGGCAAGGAAAACAAAATAAAAAACAAGTGGGACTACATCAAGCTAAAAAGCTTCTGTATAGCAAAGGGCACCATCAGAAGAACAAAAAGGAACCTACAGTGTAGGAGAATATATTCCTAAATGATTTAACCAATAAGGGGTTAACATCCAAAATATATAAAGAACTCATATGCCTCAACACCAAAAAAACACAAATAACCTTATTAAAAAATGGGCAGAGAACCTGAATAGATGTTTTTCCAAAGACATACAGATGGCCAACAGGCACAAGAAAAGATGTTCCACATCACTAATAATCAGGGAAATGCAAATCAAAACCACAGTGAGAAATCACCTCACGCCAGTCAGAATGGCCACTATTCATTCAAAAGGCAAGAAATAACAAGTGTTGTCAAGGATGGGGAGAAAAGGGAACCCTCCTACATTGTTTGTGGAAATGTAAATTGGTTGCCGCCACTGTGGAAAGCAGCATGGAGTTTCTTCAAAAAACTGAAAATAGATACAGTAAATGACTCAGTAATTCCACTTCTAGGAATTTACCCAAAGAAGACAAAATCCCTGATTCAGAAAGATGTAGGCATGCCTATGTTTATCACCACATTATTTACAACAGCGAAGTTTTGGAAGCAATCTAAGTGTCCATCAATAGATGAATGAATAAATAAAGAAGAAGTGGTACATATACAGAATGGAATGTTATTCAGCCATAAAAAAGGAAATCCTGCCTTTTGCCACAACATGGATGGACTTAGAGGGTATTACACTAAGTGAAATAAGCCAGGCAGAAAAAGACAAATACCATATGATTTCACTTATCTGTGGAATATAAAAACAAAACAAAATGAACTAAACAGCAGTAGACTCAAAGACATTGAGAAGTGACTGGTGATTACCAAGGGGGAGGGATTGGGGTGGGTGAGTGGGAAGATAAGGGAGGTAAAGGGGCACAAAATTCTCAGTCATAATATGAGTTGGTCATGGTCGGCAGTGTATCCTGGAGAATATAGCTAGTGATTCTGTAACAGCTTCCTGTGTTGACAGATAGTAACTTCAGTAGTGGGGGTGAGGATTTAATAAGATGGGTAACTGGTGAACCACTGTGTTGTGTACTTGAAACCAAATAAGATTGTATATCAAAGATATTTCAATTTTTTTTAATGGAAAAAAAAAGAAATATTTGAAAAGGTTTAGTGAAGTGGCTATCCACAAAGATATGGGTGGATTAGGGGAAACCAGCAATTCTTGTTGAGGTATCCCAGGACTGCAGCACTGGGGAGCTATTGCCAGCTCTCGGCCCAATGGGGCAAGAGAAGGAGCAGCCACCAGGACTCAAGAGAAGTTGCAACTGCAGCTCCAGGAAAGGGCTGTCAGGTAAGAGCTGTAAATTTTAGGAATATAGCCACTGCCAACTGTCAGGCCTGCAGGGCAGGAACCAAACTCTCACTTCCTAGTCTCTGACCTCTTGCTGGTGTGTCCATTGACAGAACTCAGATGGGACCCAGAGGGTAATCAACCTTAGTTAACATCATTCATAGAGGCCAGCCTGAGACAGGGCAGAGCGGAGATCACCAGAGGTGGGACAGATGGAGAATACCCAGCTTGCTGATAGCAGGAAACCTTCATCATACGTCCCTGTACACACTTCCCACCACCAGCACCTCATCATCTCTGCTCAGCATCAGATATGATGCTTTGCACACAGTCAGCCTTCAATAAATGCTTAATGAATAAAAAATTAATGGCTTATCCATTCTTAGCAAGGGTTAGAATAAGCCATGAGAACAGATCAGAAGGCAGGAGAGAAGCAAAGCCCGTTGAATGGGCTCAGCCTCCTTGGGTCCTCTCTCTGTTTTTACAAATCTCTAAAAGAAGGAAAGGTACCAGATGGAAGTGAGAGAGTACTTTTCATATTTTTGAAGGACCTACCTGAGACAGACCTCTTTCTCTCATCTCCTGTTTGGGGACCAGCTCTACTGGGACATAACCTTCCAAATTCACTCATTTTGACATCACTCCCACATTTGGTTTATCCTCCTCTATCTTTCGAATAGCTTCTCCATCACTCTCCACTAACACTCACTGAATATCCTCTCCAGCCAGTAAATTTTCCCCTTATTTTGTTTCTCCTTTACATCAGGGCTCACTGCCGTTATGCATTTATTTGCTTTCTTCTGGAATGGCCTTCTTGTTTCTCAGTCATGTACATCCAAAAATAGTTCACTAAAGGAGAAGACTGAAGGGATTAACATAAATTCAAAATACACTACATGACAAATATTTTATAAGTGTCATCTCTTTATTCCTCACAATTATCCGTAAACACAGATATCAGTAATCTGTTCATAGATGAAGAAATTGAGGATGGCCAGTTTTTCCAAAGCTACACAGTAAAGTCAAGATTTCATTACCATATTCTTGGTGAAAAACAAATGTCACGAACTCCCACCCTTTATTTCTCACTCACCAGTATTCATCATTTGATACAGATTAGAGACCCCAATCCTTCATCACCCTGCCTCCATATCCATGGCCTTTGCCATGTAAATTCACAGTTCCTTTGCTGAAGAGGGGCAATATCCTCTGGCCGTCACCTTGGGCTCAGGCCTTTGACTTTACCAATGGAATATCAGCAGCATGACTGAACCAAGGATGGGAAGGAGTTTGCCCAATTGGTCTTGCCGCCTTCCTCCTCTGTCTTTGCGCTGAGAACATACCCAGGTTGGCCCGCTGGTATCAGGAAAAGAATGAGGGGCACAGAGAGCAAAATCAAGCCCAGCCTCAATCTGCCAACTCTGAGACATGTGAGCGAGCTCAATCTCAACAGACCCACCTGCCTAACCAGCTGACCTGCAGATCTATAGACTAAATGATTACTGTTTGACAAAACAGCAACAGCAAAAACTCTAATTTCAAAATGCCTGCTCCTTTACTTTATTTCTTAGGCCTGACACTAACTTAATTCTGTGGTCTCAGAAACATTGCTCTCTTTGAACCTCATTCTCCATTGTAAAAGGAGCTAAACTTAGCTTATAAGGGTCTTCAAAGTCTCTGAATCATAGTGTTTTATGATTTTATTTCAATTTGATTTGTGGAGGGCTCCATGATTCCATTATTTGTTTCCTCTTCTTATTCTCCCTAAATGAAATGCAATGGTGTATAACAGACTGTTGTTTGCTCATTAGTTTATTCATTCATCTGACAAACTCACTGTATATTGGGCATAAGACAATGCCCTATCATCAGAAACTTATAATGAAATAAATAAAAGTTAATTAGGACAAATACTTACATAAAACTAAAGTACCACACTTGAAAACTTTTTCATAATGAAGTTATTGCTTTTACTCACAGGTAGACAATTATGATGTATCCAGGCTCTCACCTTTTGGAGAGAATATCTTTATTCTAAATGTAAAGAGGGCTCAGTGAACAAATAACCATATTTTAATTGATTATCACTTTTCCTTTGTACAAGAGTTTTCTATGCCACCCTAATCAGGAGGTCCATTGCATCTGCTGGGAAGCTAACTCTCAGGCCAGTTCTCAAGACACTCCACAGCCCTTCTCTATGTTGTAGAGAGGCCTGGGGATACACGAGTCATAGGGACACACCTTATGGTGAAGTGTTGTTATGGGCTGAATTGTGTCCCCCAAAAAAGATACAGTGGAATCCTAATCCAAGTACCCCAGAATGTGGCCTTACATGGAGATAGGATCTTTAGGAAGTAATCAGATTAAAATGAGGTCATAAGGGTGGACTTAATCCAATGTGACAGATGTCCTTATTAAAGGGGAAACTCAGACAGAGACAGACACACGTAGAGGGAAGACAATGTGAAAAGACACAGGGAGACAGCCATCTACAAGCCCAGGGGAGAGGCCCGGAACAGAGCCCTCCTGCACAGACCTCAAGAGCAGCCAATCTTCTGGCCCCTTGATTTTGGGTTTCTAGACTCTGAAACTCTGAGACAGTAAGTTTCTGTTGTTTAAGCCTTTCAGTTGCTGGTGTTTTGTTACGGAGGCCCCAGTAAACTAATACAGGTGTCTTTGTACACTTACCACAGCTAAGCCCACTTGAGCCACAAGGAAATCCACTTAATAAACTGGAACTAACTGTAAATTTGAAACCTGTGTTTGGCTTTAAGCAAGACACTTTCCCTATGATTAGACAAGTGTGTCTGTTCCCGTGATGCTGCATTTCCAGTGGGACTTGAGCAATGATAAAAACATGACTGTGGTTTTGTGATGGACATTTCACAAAGGGAGGGGATAGATGTCTATTTAATAAAGTACTTTTGAAGAATAAATTTCCATATCACCTTAGAGTGCAATTCCAAATTCACAAGAAGTCTAAACCATATAAACGACTTGGGATTATTATTTCTTTTTTTTTGGTAATTTTGTATTCATTTGTAATTCTGGTATGTGGCATGTTAATATGGAACATGAAACAGAATGTGTGCTGAGGAAGTGACTTGTTAATATGGAAATAGGAATTTCTGGTTTTAGCTAAAAGATATTTATTTAAATTCTAGCACTGGTAAAGCTTTTGTCTTGAAGAGCTTTACCAAAGTAAATCCATCAGTTCTGAAGTCAGAGCTCTGTATGTTCATTTCAAATGAAAAACATACTTAAAATTGCTTTTCTTACAATCTCATGAATCCATAAATGATTAGAGCAAAGTTGGTGTTTACTTGCTTTTCTCATAAACCTTCCATCACTCCCAGACAGCTCTAATATTTGAGTCTCTTAGTATGTCATAACTTACACACACCATCTTCCCCCCAAACAACTCCTTTCTTGCATATTTCTGCCAATGGCAGCACTATGCTTTCAGCTCCCAGGAAAAAAAAACTCAATCAAGGTTCACCAAGAAACAGAATCAATAGAATACACAGAGATTTATTATAGGGGATTGGCTCACATAGTTACAGAGATTGAGAAGCCCCACAATCTGCCATTTGCAAGGAGAGCCAGTGTTGTATTTCCAGTCCAAACCCAAAGGTCTGAGAAGCAAGGGAGCAGGTAAGTCCTAATCCAAGCCCAAAAGCCTGAGGACAGGAGGGCCGATGTCCAGGGGTAGGAGAAGGTGGACATTCTAGCTCAACCAGAGAGCAACTTCGCCCCTCCTGGGCCTTTTTGTTCTAATCAGGCCCTCAGTGAATTGAATGATGTCCACCCGTGTTGGTCAGGTAAACTATACTCTTGTCTACTGATTCAGCTGCTAATATCTTCTGAAACATCCTCACAGACACACCAGAAATAATGTTTTACCAGCTATCTGGACACCTCGTAGCTCAGTCAAGTTTTCCCATAAAATTAATCATCATACTTTCTCTTCCTCCATATCCAGTCAATTACCAAGTCCTGTAGACTCTATATTTGGACTTTGTTTGGTACACCAGTACAGTGGTCCCCCCTTATCCTTACAGATGTGTTCCAAGACCCCCAGTGGATGCCTGAAACCACAGATAGTGGTTTGGATAGAAACCAAGCTCTATATGTACTATGTTTCTCCCTATAATACATACCCAGGATAAGGTTTAATTTATAAATTAGGCACAGTAACAGATTAATAATGATAACTAATAATAAAATAGAATAATTATAACAACATACTAATAAAAGTTATGTCAATGTGGTGTCTTCCTCTCAAAATATTTTTTGAGGTATCCTTGATATACAATCTTACATTGGTTTTGAATATACAACAGTTCAACAGTTACCCATATTATTAAATCCTCACCCCCACTAGTGCAGTTACTACCTGTCACCATAGGAAGATGTTACAGAATCATTGGCTCTATTTTCTATGCCATACCACCATCCCAGTGACCAACTTACACTGTGATTGAGAATTTTTGTGTCCTTTTATCACCCTCACCCTCCCACTCTCCAACCCCTCCCCCATGCAAACCACCAGTCACTTCTCAGTGTCTATGAATCTACTGCTATTTTACACATTTTGTTTTGTTTTTATATTTCACAAATAAGTAAAATCATATGGTATTTGATTTTTTTCTCCAACTGGTTTATTTCACTTAGCATAATACCCTCTAGGATCTGTGTTGTTACAAATGGAAGGATATTTTATGGCAAAATAATATTCCATTGTGTATATGTACCACTTCTTCTTTATCCATTCATCTGTTGATGGACACTTAGGCTGCTTCCATATCTTGGCTATTGTAAATAATGTGGCAACAAACATAGGGGTGCCTGTATCTTTTCAAATCAGGGACTTTCTTTTCTTTGGGTGAATTCCTAGAAGTGGAGTTACTGGGTTATATGGTATTCTTAGTTTTAGTTTTTTGAAGAAACTCCATACTGCTTTCCACAGTGGCGGCACCAATTTACATTCCCACTAACTTTGTAGGAGGTTTCCCTTTTCTCCCCATCCTTGACAACACTTGTTATTTCTTGCGTTTTGAATAAAGGCCATTCTGACTGGTGTGAGGTGACATCTCACTGTGGTTTTGATTTGCATTTCCCTGATGATTAGTGATGTGGAGCATCTGTTCTTATGCCTGTTGGCATCTGTATGTCTTTAGAAAAATATTCAGGTCCTTTGCCCATTTTTAAATCATATTATTTGCTTTTTTTGGTGTTGAGGCGTATGAGTTCCATATGTATTTTGGATGCTAACCCCTTCTTGGGTAAATCACCTCGGAATATGTTCTCCCACACCATAGCTGCCTTTTTGTTCTGCTGATGATGATCTTTGTTGCACAGAAGCTTTTCAGTTTGATGTAGTCCCACTTGTTCATTTTTTCTTTGGTTCCCTTGCCTGAGGAGATGTGTCCAGGAAAAAATCGCTCATACTTATGTTCAAGAGATTTTTACCTATGTGTTCATCTAAGAATTTTATGATTTCATGACTTACATTCAGGTTTTCAATCCATTTCAACTTTACTTTTGTGTACAGTTAAACAGTAATTCAGTTTCACTCTCTTGCATTTGGCAATCCAGTTTTCCCAACACCAGTTATTGAAGAGTCTGTCTTTTCCCCACTGTGTATTCATGGCTTCTTTATTTTATATTAATTGACTGTATATGTATGGCTTTATATCTGGGCTCTCTATTCTGTTCCATTGATCTATGGGTCTGTTCTTGTGCCAGTATCATACTGTTTTGATTACTGTAGCTTTGAGGTAGAGCTTGAAGTCACTGAGTGTAACACCCCTGGTTTTGTTCTTTCTCAGGATTGCTTTGGCTGTTCTGGGTCTTTGTGGTTCCATATGAATTTTAGGATTATTTGTTCTAGTTCATTGAAAAATGCTGTCGGTATTTTGATAGGGATTGCATTGAATCTGTAATTTGCTTTTGGCAAGATGGCCCATTTTGACAATATTAATTTTTCCTATCCATGAGGATAAGATAGATTTCCACTTACTAGTGTCTTCTTTAATTTCTCTCCTGAGTGTCTTATAGTTTTCAGAGTACAGGTCTTTCAAAATATTTTATTATACTGTACTCACCTGCCTTCTTGTTACGATGTGAGATGATAAAATGCCTACATGGTGAAATGGAGTGAGGGAAATGATGCAGGCATTGTGATAGTGATAGGTTACTGTCAACCTTCCAACAATACATCATATGGAGAATCACCTTCTTTTGGACCACAGTTGACCACAGGTAACTGAACCCAGAGAAAGCAAAACCATCAATAAGGGAAAACTGCTGTACCTCACTTCAACTACACTTGTTATCCTATTAAAGCAGACTGTTAAATGTATCTCTATCTCCAAAAGATTTTTTCTTTATGCCAGCCTATCTAGTTTAATGCTCCTTTAAGCAAAATGTCACTTGTTATTTTTCTGCCCCAAATTCTTCAAGGGTTCTCCATTTCTTAACAATAAAATCCAACATTTGAAGATGTTTTATAATTTGTATTCTGCTTACTCTCTTTTATTTATATCCTCCTGCTCCTACTTACTATTTTCCACATTCACTTCATTTTTCCCTTTCTTCACACTTTTCTTCAAACCTTTTTTGCCACCCAGAATCCCTGTATCTCATATCTCTGTCATATTCTTCAAAGTCCATTTCAAAGGTAGCTTTTGTGTGTGTGTGTGAAAACATACAGCCACACAATCCTCTGTTGTAAACCCTTGGGTCCAATGGATTTCTGAAATCAAAATCTTCTAGAGTTTATGCAAAGAATGTGTGCACATTCTATTTATCATATAACATCACTAGTGGAGCCTATTCAGTTACTTGAGATAAAAAAATCAATTTTATACAATAAAACATAAGTAAAATCACACTAAATGGAATAAATAGATACTATAGATAGCTTTGTGTCAGATCAAGTCAGAATTTCCAATCAAATGAGTTAACCATCAATTTATTTTAAAAATTTAAGTTTTCAGAGCATTATGGATTTCGGAATTGTGGATATGGGTTTGTGGGAGTTTTTTCTCACACTTAAAATCCTTACAGATTTACTAATTTCTACTTGGTTTATATTTCTTTATACCTATATAGAAGGATAATTTATTATTGACCTGGCACAATATAAAATATTTTATACACATACATCTATAAGGAACCTACCAGAAAAACAGAAGCCACGTTAAGAATTTACAACAGAGAACTGATTCAGAGAATTGGTCATACAGGTGACTGGAGGAACTGAGAGCCAAACAGGGAAGCGTGAGGTCAGCCACAGACAACAGTGGCAGGAAGCCACTGTCAGCCCCGGGATGGAGAGACAAGAGGAGACGGCCATGTTGTGGGGTCCCGGGGGCTGGAGACACCTGAAAGAAGAAGGAAGTGAGGTGTGTATGCTCCACAGGAGCTGGTGCCGTGGAGAAGATACAGCTGCTGCCAAGACTATCCCTGAAGCACAGAGGAAGCGGGAGAGATGCCCTGGCTTCTCCCTCCTTTCCACCCCCTCAACTGTCCACCAGCCAGAAGTCTGTTGACACAGGAGCCTGGGGAATGCAGCCTGGGGGATGTAGCCCCTCCGTAATCAAAGGAGAGCCAAGGAAGGGCAGGGAATGGATCTGAACATAAACAACACCAGTCTGATACACTCTGTTCTTTAACTCTTACACCTCTATAAGGAAGCACTGTTATTATCTCTTGCAAATAAAGGAACTGAGATACAAAGAGATTAGAAGCTTGCATACCTAGCTACAGTGCAACCACAGTGCCAACCCAGTTTTATTTCCAGAGTCTATTCCACTATGTCCTGAAACTTACTATATATGCTCAAGATGTTTATTTGTTGAGCACTTCCTAGGTGGAGTCAAGATACAAATGTGAAGGAATGCCTGATGTTAGAACACTAGTCAACTCAACACTAGTCAGCTCACCAATACTTCAGAGCAGACAAAAAACAACAGTTGACTCTCCTTCATTTTGACAGCAGTTCCAATTAATAGTACATTCCTAAACTCCACCTTCATGCTACATTTACACATAATGTCATATCTTTATTCCATGTGAGAAAAATTGCCAGATAAGTAGCAACAATTTCTGAAGAGCATACTAATTTCCTACTCAAAGGCCTGCAATAGTTTATAGGCAGATATAAGAAAAACCTCATTCTTGACTGCCTATAAAATGCAAGACTGAGAATGAATAAAATTTAGGAAGGTTAAACAAACCCTCCTCTAATCCCTTGAGGTTTGATTTCCTTTTCTTTACAAATAAAAAAAGGGTAAGAAAGAATGCCAAGGAGAAAAAAGAACTGAGAGAATAAATTGGCAAACTCACTTCTTAAGCTAGATACATTTATTTTATTTAGAATAAAAAGACAAAATAGATTGGAACTTGATTACTGTATGACCCACCATTGCATGGAGTTTTCTAGAACATACGGTCATACAATGTGGTCCTGAAGTTCAGAATATTCAAATACGTGGAGAGCCTTTTGTAGCTGCTGTTACCCTGGTCCCAGCGACAGTTGGGGAACCCAACCGACAGATATTAAGAATACCCAAGTGTGACTCTTTTCTTCCCTCCTGCTCCCCATAGGTCCTCTGTCTTTCTCCGATTTTGAAGTGCCACGGACAGGTCAAGAAAGGAGCAGAAATAAAGCTTTCCTTTACAAGTCAGTGTTATTCAAAGAGGAAAATAAAACATGTTGTACTTCTATAGCTACAAAAACACATTGCCTTAATTGTTGCATTTTTACAACTACCAGCAAAAATGCCATTTCACCTATATGCTGCTTTTCTTTGGGGGAATGTCTCTATTCTTTCAAAAGCCTTTTCTGATTCTGATAGTTTTGTAGGTTAGCCAAAAAATATGAAGTAAAAGAACCCAAATCTGTGTACTTAAATGTTTCATTTAAAGCCATTCTATCCACCTATAGAAATTCTAGGGAACTATGTTGAGTCTAGCAGGACAGAAAAAAATAAGCATATACTTTCCAGCAACCCTCATTCAAAATCTACCATTCCTATTTAGAATAAGTCAATAAACCATCATCTCTTAAATTAGTTGAAAGAAGAAGCTAGACTAATCTGGAGAATAAACGTTAGAACCCACTTCTTTTCCTGCTGCCCTGGCAGCACCATCTCAGCCTATTGAGGGCCTTCTGTTGTGAGCGTGACTGTGCGGGGAACCCAGGCCACATCTACACTTTCATTGCTTTCAAGAATAGACTCATTTTCCCAAATAGCATTGTCTGCCAACTGTGTTACGGGTTTTGAGTATTGGTCTGTGATATTATTTCCATAAATTAGTGATGTTAATTTATAACAGATGAAAGCAGGCTACTAGGTCTATAAGGATTCCTGTGGAGATTCTTGGTTGAGCTTTCTGTAAATTTAGTAAAAAACAATTTGAAAAGTCAGAAACATAATTGTTTCATAATGTCTCGATGAACGTTTGTGATTTTCTTTTAAACATAAGTATAAACAGTCAGTGACAAAGGCTGGATTTCTAGAACAGGATCGGGCTTGTCACCTGTCCTCAAACTCACAGGTCATCTGTGATTATAAATTGCCTTGAATCCACAGACTATTTTACTCTTGAGTTCCTTAAGAGGAACTCTGCTCTACTTTTGGATGAGTGCCCTCCCATTCCAGCTTTTTATTTGCATCTACTTTGTCATTAGGTTTAGAACATACTGTGCCTTTTGTCCCTATTTGTTCTAGTCCCTCTGACCTTTCAGCTTCAAGTTGGAATTTGGGAGGGAAAAATCTCAGCATCTTCCTTAGCAAAAAATGAAGTACTCGTTGATTGGGCTTCTGCTTTTTTTTTTTTTTCCTTTTCCTCATTTTTAGGTCTCTGTGTGGATTGGGCTCTGACAGAACTAAGAAGTAAGGAAATCTATTTTCTGCATTCTTTGCTACCAAACTCCTAACCCCCAAGAGCCACTCCTCGTCACCATAGGCCACCTCCCAGTGCTCCTCTCTGACGAGAAACCTAGCATGTGCACATGACCGTGCTCCTTCCTGCCCTAGGAAAAATCAGTCTGATTTCACAAATTCTCGCTGATAGTGATAACCAGACCAAGACTCTGCAGTTCCAGGTAATTGTGACTTGGAATGCACTGTCCTTGATTGAACTAAAAGGAAGGAAATCAGAAACCTGGATTGATACCCCCAACCTATCACCACTGGGATATGGGAGGCAAAGTATTTGACTTCTCCGACCTTAATTTCTTCATCCAAAAAATAGGAATGGTAATAATAATTAGGATACATGATTGCAAAGAAAATTGAATATGATAATATCTGTGAAAAGTGCCCACAAACTTAATTTCAAGTTAGTAGAAAGTTAATGTTTAGATATTACTGTTGGATTCCATAAGGCACAGAAGTCATGATGCTCTTTAGATTCAAGATAGTTTTTAAACGTCTTATAACTTGGAGAGCATTTCACAGTGATATTGGTCACTGCTCAACTGCTTCCTCCGTCTCTCATCCCCATTATTCCCTCTACTCTGAAGCATTCACAGTGCACAAGAAGGACACCTAAAGGAGACAGTAAATATTTAAAAGTTCAAGTCCATGCTCTGGAACAATACTAATTCAAGTATGAATAAGATAACTCTACTCCCACAGAAGTTTGGGGGTAGATAGAATTCTTCTTTTAATGTTTCCAGATAGATTGATATTATAGTCCTCAGAGAAATCTCAAGATGGTTTGTTTTGTGCTACCTTGTCTTGCCAGGATTTTGAAATTAATTTTATTATGATTCCTACTATGATTCCAGCCACATGCAATTCTAGAATTAAATAATTCAACACTATTTTGTCTTTTTTTCTTTGTAACTCCATTAAGATACAGGTACTCTAGCATGAAGAAGACAAGTAATGACTCTATAGCATCTTACTATGCTGATAGACAGTGACTGCAATGGGGTGAGTGGCGGGGGGACTTGATAATATGGGTGAATGTTGAAACCACAACGTTGCTCTTGTGAAACCTTCATAAGATTGTATGTCAATGATACCTTCATTAAAAAAATAAAATAAAATAAAGGTATTAAACAAAGCATAATTTTCCAGAAACAGATTTCTAAATTAAAAAAATAAAGAGTGTCTGTTTATATTTGCTTGCCATGCCTTTCTCTTTCTACACTTACCCTGGGGTACAGACATGAGCTTCAGAGAATTCATACACTTCCCTAAATTATGTAAAATTTGTATAATGTGCAGGCATCTTTCAGGGGAAAGGGTCCTTACTCTTCAGTGTGATCCACGACCCAACCAAGGTGCATACGACTGCCCTGTCTGGCCCCTGAGTGAAAAACAATCACAGGTGAAGTCCATGAACTTAAAACCTACTTTTGAGTTTCTTTTATCTACCACAGGCTGCAGATCCTTCCTCCCGTAAGTGTATTCTTTGTTTGCTGCCTTAGAAACAGCAAAAAGCCAACAACTGGCACATCACATCCTGACCAGATGAAAGATAAATGCAAATGGATGAGTCCTGAATGCTGCCCTTTGATCCCCCAGCTTGCGGGGGTATCTCTCTGGCGTTTCCTTTGCAGGGCAATTTGGAAGTTTCTTTAGAACAGCTTCATTTTTTCATTTTTATTGGATAAGAAATAACATTCTGTACAACAAGGAACACATTATTCTGTCATAGCTGCGTAGAAAGAGGAGCATTTTCAAAATGAATATCACATAAAGGAGAGATATAACTCTTGAGAGAAGTTTGGCTCAGTAAGATAAACAGAAAAAAATATTCTAGAGAGATTTATGGGCAACAATGACCTTTGGTCACGCAGTATTCTATTTGAGGGAGCACAAACTCCTGTCTATAGTTCTTGATATAACTGTATGTCATAACATAACTTTTTTGTTTCATCAGACAATATATTAAAAGAATTATAAGATGTCAGAGCATTTTGGATGCCTTTGAATGCACAGAAGAAATATACACCTCTCTCTGACCAATTGAGTACAAATTCAGCCCGTTTAGAGTACCATTAACTCTTTTAGCATGAAAGAATGTTCAGATAGTACACCTGAATAGTATATTACGTGAGCAGCTCACTCTTCCAGTAAGATCAGAATCATTATGCTATAAATAAAATAGTGACTGGTGTGTAACTTTGAGTGTATATTTACTGCCCGTGCTCTGCCTTCTTTGTGCCTTCGACACTGAGCAACACACTCAATCCAGCATGATTGGCCTGCATCAGATCTCCTCTGCTGCTTTAACAGAAATTCTGATGAATAGCATCCCTTAACTTGAGACTCAGAAGTTTCTCCCTATGACCCAGCAATGCTTGTATTTTATGTGCAGAACTATGCACAACCCTATAGGATTCCAGGAGGCAGAGGACAAATAAGAAGAATAGAAGAAGTCAAAGCTGGAAAGAGGAAAGAGAGAAAGAACACTTGTTCAACTAATGGGAGAAAAAAGATTTTTGTCTGTTAGCAGAGATCACTTGAGACCCTGGCAGGTCAGGCATTGCTCTCTAGGCTGTGATCTGAGGTGTTCTAGGAAAGTTTTTCCCATTCATCCTTCCCCTACTCCCATCTCCGATTCAAGCTCAGGTTCACAGTCCCCTGCTGGAAACCTGAGAGGATAGTTAGAATTTGGAATTCTGAAAATTTTAGACTTACAGGAAGTTGCTAGAGTACAAGTAATTTATGCAATACCCCATAGTGGGGTCTGGGATAGCACCTCATTAACAAATACATTAATATTTCTGCTACAAAACATATGAACATTCTCCCTACATGTGAAAACAGACTCTAAATACCTTTATCTCAATTCATGCTATGGCTGTACCCAATCTGGTCAGGTCAGCCTTTGTCACCAAATTATTTTTCCAAGGTGGAACATGGCTGTGTTAATTCATCCCAGACAGTCCTTCCCAGCTCTCAAGCATTCCCATAAAAATCACTAGCTGCCTGAGAGGGCCCAAGTCCTCCAGATTTAATTTTAATATTTAATAAAAGGAGTCAAGTTCCCATGCAATGGAGAGTGTGAAACCTCCTGCTTGGCCACCCCACCATACCTCCAAGCCCTCTCTGATGTGTCCTTTCACAGCTGGCTTTTGGTGGCTGTTTCTCCTGCCTTGTGTGACCCAACTGTGGAATACAGCCCTTCAGAGTATCCTCTACAACCAAAGCAGCATGATGACAGAGAGGAGGAAAAGGACATGGGTGAGGTCAGGACGGTAGAATGAATGACACTTGGCTTTACTGGGCTGCTGGAAAGAGGGCAGATATTACATCCCTGGCTTTGGTGAATGCCTAAGGGATAGTACTTCCTGCCCATGCAGATACAAAGACCTCTCACTGAAAATATCTTATATTCTATATCAGAATTTTACTGGAGACATTAAGAAAATGGGGAGGTAGTTATACCTTGGAACAACACAGAAAATGAATGAAATTTCTAAATTTCAGAACCTTCATCCATTTCCAACACTCGGAATTTTAACTGCCTGTCTCTTCACAGAGCTCGAGACTCCGGCCATGATATTGGGGTTCTTGCTCTCCACCTTTATAGCCCAAGACAGTAACCACTGGCCACATGTGGCCACTGGACTCTTGAAATTTGGCTAGTTGGGATGTCAATGTAAAATATACTACCAAAATTAATTTGACCTGTTTCCTTATACTTTTTTAACCTAGCTATTATAAAATTTAAAATTACATATGACTTGTATCATGCTTTTCTTGGACATTGCTGATCTAAGTCTTTCTCCGATCATCCTCCCTCCCAGGATCCTGTCTCCCCCTCTCTGGTCTTCTTTCAGAAACTTGGAAGTGCTTCTGTTCTGTGTACTAGGCAAGCAAACAGCTTCCTCCTGATCTCAGTTTACCCTGTCTCAGGGAAGCCCACGTGAGCGTGAGGGAGGAGCAGGGGAGGAGGGAGGGTGGGGAACACTTCCCCATTTCATTCTCAGAGTGCCTATTAGAGCACTTTCTTGAACATAGTCTGTCTTATGCAAAGACAAATTCTGCTGCTGACCTTACAACACAAAGATATTCTACTACTAAATATATAGGCAAACATATTTATCCATGATTAACTTTGAAGACTCCATGTAGAATACAAACAACCTATAAATTCTTGGCTCTATGTCCCTTTGCTGAAGTGACATGAGAGATCTTGAATGGTAGCGAAATCTTTAGTCAAGCCTCAGAGATCCCAGGGACAAGACAGGGAGGGGAGGCAAAGGAGGTTGCGACCTGGAGGTTTCACGCAGGGCATGGCAAGGCGTGATGAAACAAGCGTGCCTGTTGTTTGAGAACACCTCTTTATTTATACTGACATTACTGTGAATGTGTTCTGAACACCTGCTGGAGTGGGGCAGGGTGGGTACTGAACAGCTGTGGGTGCTCAGAATGCCCCAGGTCTCTGGTGGCAGGGTTCTTCTCCCCTGGACACCAAGTGCCCATAAATAAGTGCCTGACTTCCTGTACTTCCACACCTGAACACTGTCACCTTCTCACGATATATCTTCATGGTTAAAAACTGAGTCATTAATACTCATCTTTCCATCAGAGAGAAAAATAGGTGCAACAGATGTTAGGTTCCTCAAATCAGGCTAAAAGACAAGAAGAAGAGAATGATCATTCCACAGCCTACTTTCATTTTTATAGATAATAAAAAGTGTATTGCCTTTCTTCCCTTGAAATCACCACCCACTTTATACAGTTTGAGAACTCAGGAAATGTGATGAGTGTAATTACCCACTCTTTCTTTTGAAAAGAACGTACAAGAATAAAAAGATCACCAAGTCCCAACAAAAGCTACAGAAATATCGTTGGTTCTTTATGACTGTTGGGGAACAAGACAATTCAATCCTTGCACCTATTTTTCTGAAGTTAAATTTAGTTAGTTAGTTGAACGTTAGAGAAGTTAGTCTATGTACACTTATTGCATAAATGTGAAGAAAAAAAAACAATCAGTAAAATGACTGATGTCCATATACATTCCTGAGATACCCATTCTCTCTTCATTAGTTGGATTTCACATCCCTTAGACACTGCCAAAGCTCAACTTACCTTTAATATAGATAATAGCTGGCACTGTCTATTTACTATGAGCTAGCCATCATTTTAAGCACTTTGCTTATTCTGACTTATAAATCCTTACAACAACATTCAGAGGTAAATATTACTGTTGTCCACATTTTACAAGCTAGAAAACTGAAGCACAGAGAGATTATGCAACTTCCCCAGGCCTACTTATTAAAAAAGTAATAATAGCAACAATGATAATAATAAATGACATTTTATGCAGTTATTTAATTGATGATGGATTGTCTGAAAACACATCTTATGACAAAACTGAGAACAAGAAAAACACACACCAAAATCAACCTGCCTCAAAACTAAATTCCAGGTAGAGTCACTAAATGATCCATATCAGCCTGTCATTCACCTCTGAACGTCATAGGCAGCTGCAAGGGCCCAAAAGCTGAGATCAGGAGAACTGATGGTGAAGCTGAAAAGCAACTTGAGAACTGTGATGCAGTCGCTGCTCAAAGGCCTGCCTGCGGTAGTGTGACGGGGGTCAGGGCTGCCGCCCACATCGCTGAGCAGTGGGGATGAAGGGAGGGGATGAAGGAAAGGGGGCAGCGAGGAGGACGGGCCTTGAGTGGACGCGACTTAAATGCTAACTGGTGTGGCCAGAGGAGAATGCAGTATCTGGGGCTGTTGCTCAGGGACCCGGCGTGAATGATGCCAGGAGAAATGATGATGCCGGTCCTTCATTAGTGTGGAACAGGGAAGGGAAGGCAGGTTTGAGGGTGTAGCTAATGGATTCAGCTTGGGAAATGTTTAGTTTAGAGTGTGAGTGGAACATCAGATGAAAATATCCTCAAAGTGATGGGTCTGAAGCTCAGGAAAGAGGTTTGAGTTGAAGACAGTGTGACCATCAGGATACGTTACAGTTGAAGCGTAGGCACAGTGTTCATAAAGGTACTCTTCCTGAAGCGACTTCATTTATATTCATTCAATGCCTACTATACTTACGGTACTGTGGTAAGCACTGTGGGAACTGAAAAAGGCCCTTAAGGACGTTAATGTTATACTGCCTCAAAGAATTTTCATTTGAACAGAGAAAGACTAACTCAAAATCAAGACAGAATGTGACAAAATCATAATAGAAACACACAAGCTTCTAGTGGGTCAAATAAAGCACAGTGGATGGAGAGAGCAGGAATACTTAAGGATACAAAGTGGCCTTTGACCAAGACAAGATAAAAAAGATGGGAAGGATGAAGCGGCCGGAGGGAGAAGGAACCGCTGTGTTAGTCAAGCTGAGGTCGCAGAGGACAGAATCCATACCAGCTTCTCTAAATAAAAAGAGATTGCTCTAATTCCCAGGTGCCAAAAGGTTTACACAGTAAATGGGAGAATGAAATAAACTCTGGGCTGCATCCAGAAACAACTCCCCAGTTCCCACAGCCAGGATGCATTTCCAAGACAGATGCTCCACCTGCCGTGATCAAGTAGCTGCCCTGGCAAAACCCCCCTCGCTCTTCCTCTCTCTGCAGTGTGATTCAGGTCCAGACTCAAGTCTCAGGTGAGTTCCTCTGACTGAGCAGGCCTAACTCATATCTGGCACCCTTACCCTAAGGGCATCTGGGAGATGTGTTTTTAGTTTTCCCATCTCTGCTGTACAAAAGCACGCACTAAAGAGAAGCTGTCAGTCAGTCTATGTATCTGCCACACTGGGCACTTTCAGAGGCGTGTGACTAGGCTAGCAGCTGACCCTCCGTCCACCAATTAACTCATCTATTCACCCAAAAAAACATTTTGGTGTTAATGACGTGCCGGTAATCAATATTAACTTTGCATTTCTACCTGTACCCAAACTTCTATTCTCTGAGAACACATCAATTTACTATTCAGCTACAGTCTCTTATTGTATGTTTACCATTTTTCAATCTAAAAAAAATGACTCTATATTTTCTTGACATTTGTTTTTACTGCTTAAAAATGTTAATTTAGCTGTTAGCTTTCTTTGTTGGGATTATTTGATTACTGAAGTAGTTGATGTTCTTATCTTGCATCTGGTAGCAAAAGCTACCAGAAATACAGGAGATGAATAAAATATAGGAGAGGGAAAAAAATTCCCTCACCAACCCCATTCCCCTAAATTTATTAGCTACACCCTCAAGAAGAATGTATGCTCCCAATTTTATTTAATAACGTCCTTTAATAGTAGTAATACTGAGAAGGAGGAAGATGAGAAGAATGGCAACACAATTGTGCAGTGCTTGCCATGTGCCACAAAGGACTGTGCTAAACACTCAGCTAAGACTGTTTCATTTTGTTCTTATAACAACTTTATTAGAGAGGTTCTACCAGGATCATTATTTTATGGATGAGGAAGCTAAGCATATGGAAGGATAAGAAAACAATCTTATCAACCAACTGTCAGTTTTAACCAAGTATAATTATATTTCTAAGCTCTCCTTTCTAACATAAAGAAAGGAGCCTTTGCCCAAAAGCAAGATTCAGTAAGGAGCCCCTGGGCCCTACAAGGAACTCAAACAGTTTGATTCACAGTCCACATCTGTTTAACTGAGTGTGTGGTTGCCTAGAAAAGTGATCTCTACCTTAACTCTACCCTCTTTGGAAAGGAAACTCTAAATTTATTTATAAAGCATAATACTCCAATGTAATAACATCAGAAGATCAGGAACT
The DNA here is from genome assembly GCF_030020395.1 of Manis pentadactyla. Lineage (NCBI taxonomy): Eukaryota > Metazoa > Chordata > Mammalia > Pholidota > Manidae > Manis > Manis pentadactyla. The sequence goes on along the minus strand of NC_080028.1, from coordinate 112,789,719 downwards.
CTGTATTCTTCCATTGAGCCTATTACCTAAATGCTATATTAGCTCCTCTATCTAAACAGCTGAGAGACCTAAAAATGCTACCTTTTCAAAGAACAGAAATGCAGATGAGAGTTCCATTCTTCATCACTGTGAACCAGGTCTTGTTCCAGACCCTGAATTTTAATGGGAAACTCTCCAGTCATCCTGGCAGCACCCCCACAAGATAAGTTATGTCCCTCAGGCCTGGATCCCAGTGATTATCCTGGCTTCAAATCATGGCATTAATTAACTTAGAGACGTGAGATGAGAATGCCTGGCACGGAGTCCCAGCTTGCTGTTAATTTGTGATGCGGCTTTCAATAAGCCATTTAACTTTCTCCCTATTTACTTCCTCCTCTGTAAATTCAGAATTAGAAATAAATTATCAGAATATGGTGAGCATTAAGTCATGTTTTGAAAGCTATTAAGGTCTGGGCACTGAGAACAATGTTAAAACATCCAGATCAGTGTCCTGATGAGTCCTAGGTCAAATATCGAATCAATTCCATTTCTCACAGGACAGCACTTCATCAAAGTACTGTCTAGACAGATTAAAGTGATTCAGTTAAAACCCCCACCAGTGTCTTTCACTGTGTAAACACGAAAATAAGGATGCACAATTGATTGGGCTGGAAGCATATAGAACTAGATGGTGATTGGATTTTCAGTAAAATATGAATTCAGGGACATTTTTTTTCTTTACTGCCTAGAAATTTCTTTATAGCATACAATTATAGTAACCACTGGCATTTATTAAATTAGAAAGGTACAGTTGACTTAATAGAATAAAACTTGTGAGATTAAATATTTCCTGATTATATTTTAAACAGTTCTGTCTTGCTGCTCTAAAGGGAAATATCTTTTTTGTATCAATAAGATCTCATTTCTGAAACTGACCAAAAACTGTGCAATTTTTTTTTTCCACAAGTGGATCATTCTTCCAGCCAACACTTACTTAGCATTATCATGTGCCTATCTATATTCCTGGTATAAGGAGTAGAATAGTAACAAGGGAGCTCAAAAACCCTATTCTTGTGAAGCTTACATTCCAGTGAAATGAGAGTAAAGACAGAAAAATAAGTCACCATAAATACATAACTACATAGTATGTCATATGCTGATGGATGTTATTTTCAAAATAAAAACAGGAGAAAAATCACAGGGAATGATGAGTTACCTGGATGGGTTGGAGGAGGGTAAAAATAGAAACTGAAGACAGAGCGGTCAGAAGGGGCCTCCTGGGCAGGTACACTGAGCAAAGGCCCACAGCTTTGGTTGCTTGTGCTTGTGTGGAAAAAGTACTTTCCAGGTAGAGGGAAGAGAAAGTCCAAAAGCCTGAAGTATTCTTGGAATGACTGAAAACCAGAAAAGAAGCTAGTATGGAAGGAGCAGAGAGAACTAGCAACTGAGTCATAGAACAGATCAAAAATAAATCCAGTGGTCTACATGCCTCCAAGGTCTATAGAGAGAATAAATTATATGTGCACAAAGGCAGTGACAGGAGGCCCGGTGGGAGACTGTTTTATGAATCCTGGTGAAAGAGATGTTGGCTGGAACCACAATAATGGTGATGAAGGTGAATGGACTCTCAATTTATTTTAAATGTAAAGCTGAAAGGATTTATCAAGGAATTTGATGAAGAATATGAGAAAAAGAGAGAAGGACGGATTAAGACATTTATATGGAGTATCCAGGATAGAACTCCCATCAACAGAGATGGAAAAGGCTTCAAAAAGAGCATATTTGGAGGAAAGCAGGAGATTATTTTCAGGCAGGTTTAATTTTTAAATGTCATTGAACATTCAAATTTAGACATAGAGTTGACACTGGATATGCAACATTTGAATTCAAGGGAGAAGTTCAAGTTAAAGAAACAAATTCAAGCCTCATCAACATATACAGAGAGAATGGTTAAATCCGGAGGGTTTAGGAGATTGCATGAGAGTGAAAATAGCAAAAAAGGTAGACAATATAATCCAGAACAATTATTTTGCTAAAAAATAAATGCTTAAGTAAGTATAAAAACACCCATATCTTCAGAAAAGCATCAAAGATCATTCAGGCTGCAAATCATCTGAGTAGTCCAAAAAATCTCAAACCTGATACTGAACTAAGGTGATACTGGATGGATAGTGACCCCAGAAACTTGGTAGAAACCACCAGAGTCCTATTTGAGGAATATAACACATACATACCTCAGAGTATTTCTACAATCAACTTTCAAATTTGATATCTGATACACAATCAAAGATAACAAGGCATACAAGGAGCTGTGGCAGAAACAGCAGGTATAGAAAGAGATTCAAAGGGGTTCCAGATATTGGAATTTCCAAAATTAGACTTTAAGACAACCTTGCATACTTTATTCATGAAAAGCAGATGACAGGAAACTATACTATAAAAAGAAATCATAGCAAATTTGAAAAAATAGCTAAAAAATAATTAGCAAAATTAAGAAATCATGGAAGGATTTAAAAGAAAACTATACCCAACTGAATAGAGAAATAGGAAGCTGGGAAAGATCAGATAAAAATAGTCTGGAAAAGAAAATTCAAAACATGTGGTAACTAGAGGACACATGAAGTCCGACATATATAATTGCATTTCCAAAAGCAAGGGGACAGAGCAATAGTTGAAGAGATGATAATTAATAATTTTCCAAAACTAATGAAATACATCAGTCCATGGTTCAAGAAGACCAATAAATTGTAAGCAGAATAAACAAAAAGTAGAGAGAATATTTTCATTGACTGAACTTTGCAGAACTTCAATATTAGAAGTTGGAGACATACGAATGGATAAGGAGATGTGGTTTACATATACAATAGAATATTATTCAGTCATGAGAAAGAAGAAAGTCCTCTGATTTCAACAGTATGGATGGACCTTGAGACACTATGTTTAGTGAGAAAGGCCAGACAGAGAAAGACAAATGTGTATGCTATCACTTATATGCAAAATTTTAAAAAGCCAAACTCATAGAAACAGAGAGGTAAATAGTGGTACCAGGGGCTGAATAATGGGAAGAACTGGGAAGATGTTAAAGGCACAGGAAAACGAGACCTCATCAACTGGGAGAGAGACAGCAGGCCTCAAAAGAAGGCGGCATTTGAGATGGACATCCACAGAGGGACAAAATTTCAACAAATGGAGATAAACTACTTATTTGAACTTTATTTGGAGAATAAGGTAAAAACACTGAATGTTTTAGAATAGGAAGATTAATCTGATGTGGTATACAAAATGAGTTGAGAAGAAAAGAAACTAAAGGTTAGAAGAGATCGCTTCTCGGGCTTTTGGCGTAAGATCAAGTGTAGTATCTGTTCTTTTCAGTTTAATATCTGATATGTCCTCTATCCAAGGACAATGCATCAAACGGGTTTTTGGAGCAGGGAAATGGAATAGGAGGTTGCTCCTTCCACTCTGTGTATGTACCTGGCATTGCAGTATCTCTGGTAACAGTGCACCCCCTCAGGGGGTAAGAAGTAAGCATTGGAAGGCTTCTCACAGGAGTCCATAGCAGTAGTCCAGGTGGACAGTGAAAGAAACAGGATGGTAGCACTGAGAACGGGAGGGAAAGAAAGAATGGGGACCGAATGTATCAGTCAGCTATTGCTGCAACAATGCTATGCAACAAACAACACGAAGATTCAGTGGTTCTAAAACACAATATTTTTTCTTTACTTACATACCCAAACTTAAGTTGGATCCAGGGCTGCTCCCCTTGTCCCTCATCTTCCTTGGACTAGTGGGATAAGAAGAAATGATAGAAATGCAAAATAGTTTATGCTAGGTAGCAAAAAAATTTAAAAAGGAAAAAATAATAAACCAATTGAAAACCTGATCAAATGATTAGGCTGTGGAGGGACCAAGGGTAGGTGACCACAGATTCTGTGAACCTGTATGATCTTTCAAGTAAATTCCATGTGTAAGCATACCCAGTATGTATCTCAAAGGGAAGGATTTTAAAATTCAGGAAAGACACAGTGATGATTTAGAGGACATTCTTTCATTTACATATTCAATAAATATTTATTAAACACTTTCTATAGATTAGAGACTAGCATGGGCATTTACACCAAAATAAGAAGGTAAAGAGCTTTTTTGTTTTTTTGAGGAGCTCACAGTACAAAAGAAAAGGCAGACATGTAATAATTATGATGTAGTGTGACAATAAAGATGAGTAGAAAATGCTGCTGCAACACAAAAGTTAAAATAGTTTGCTTTGACCTGGGATGGAGGGCTGGGAAGGACATGGAATTCTTGAAAGTGTGCTTCCTGTGAGTGAGGCATGTATGAAGAGGGATCGAGCCTGGGTTGAAGAGTACAGACATTCCTAAAAGAGGAATCAATACAAGCGAAGTGAAAGAAGCAAGAGAGAGTATGGTCCAAAATCAGTACATAGGGAGGGTGGTGTTAACTGGTGAGAAAGCCGGTCAAATGGGAAAGAGCCAGTTGTGGAGCTCACACCAGTCTATGATGATATCTGATCTTTAATCTGGAGGTAATGAGGAACCATTAATGGATTTAAACAGGAGGGATAACATCTATGTCATACCCAAGTTGGACTTTACCTGGAGAGTCATCCTTGGTAATCTTTTCTCACTCACCTTCCCTGCCATCCAATCAATCACCATAGCCTAAAGATTTTAATTCCGATGGGTTTCTTAATTCTATATTCTCCTCCCATGTCTATAGCTACCAATTGTTGTAGCTAACAATCCAGTTCAGATTCTCCCCACTATTTTTATAAATAGCCCTTCAGTTGATGATTAGTTTTCTATTGCTGCTTAATAGATTATCCCAAAACTTAAAAGCTTAAAACCATAAATAGAATGTCTTTAATTCAGAAAACATCAAGCTGTTGCCTTTTTTTTTAACCTTTGCTTTAGATTACTGCTGGGTTCAGAATATCCTTTTCCTCTAGCATCCATATGTGACCCTACCTTCATATTCCTCTCTAAATGATTTCTTCCTCATCTTTCAAAATTTATTTCAAGAGTTGTTTTGCCCAGCAAGTCTTTCCTGAATTTCTCACCAACTCCTGCCACAGACTCATGCTTTTTTGTAGTATTTCCTTATACTGTGTATATATTCTTATCCTTTTATATATCACATGCTTTAATAACTGTCCAATTATACATCTGTTTCATTTGCTAAACAGGGAACATTTTAAGATTTAAACCTTGTCATATTCATAGAGGTAGTCACAGCACAAAGTGTCTGAAAGATAGTAGACCTTCAATAAACGTTTCTTGAATAAATCGTGAATCATTGACTAGATTTTCAGGTTGGAAAGATTATTTTTATAATAATAAAAATATATCTATGCTAGAAGCTAGAGAAAATGGGTTAGGGAAACCAGTTAAGAGGTCATTTCAATACTTAGGCTGAAAGATGAGTAAGTCAGGGATGATAAAGTGTTAAGGATAGATTTAAGGGATGTTTGTAAAGTTGAATCAATACAATAGGTGAAAAACTGTGTAGGGAGAGGGGATGAAACTGCCAGGGAAAAGATGTTGGTTGAACAGGTCAGAGTAGAAAAGATTACCAAGAAGAAGGTAGACTGAGAAAAAATATCCAAAGAAGTCAGTGCAATTCCTGAGACAGTGGACGTGCTCAACAAACGTTTCTTAGCTTTCTTTTTCTTTTTTAGTAATCAAAGTGGAGCCAGAGACTAGGGACGGGGAATAAAGAGAGGAGAAAAAGGGGGAGGTTTGGGTGATAGGAGAGAGAAGAAATAAAGAAAAGAAACCTTCTTTATTAAACAACTTGCTAGAAGCAAGATCCAGTGATAAACATTAAGGTTGTTTTCCTTAAAGATACAAGAAAAAGAAACAACTAAAACTTAATCTTGGCAATTGAGATGAGTTTAGTCACTTGTATTTTAAACTCAAAGATAAGAATAAATGAACAGTATTAAAGAGTCAGGTAAAATGCACTTTTATTATAAATGTAACAGGAGAGATGCATAAAGAGAAGGGAAATTATCCGTCTTGCCCTTACTGACTCATTTCCCTTTGGAAAATGAAAAAATTCATAAATTCTAACATTATCTTCAAAATCACCTCCATAATGTTCAGTTTTCTTGTTCTGCAGGTGGGAGGAGCCGGGTGGGAAACCTTTATTCATTGGAATATATACTTGGTCCTGAAAAAGGTGGTGATGAAAAGGATCAGCAGACAATCTCATGTTTTATAGAAGAGAGGATGAACATTTAACTCATATATTGTCAAATCTTGAGCATCTGGGCAGCTTTCAATGAATCCAAGGCAAGTTTGAGAGCTGTAGAATCATAATTGATATTTTGACATCCTTTTAGATACTCCAGCAAAAGTTGGAAGAGAAAGCAATATAAAATCACTGACTAAAACATTTAGCTTCTCTGGCAAAGAGTACTAAGTGGCAGAGATTAATCTTGCCTGCATGGATCACGTTTCATTGCTCACTCTGTTTCCCTCCCAGCAGATAAAAAATGTTCAGCGTGCTTGGAAAGTAGACATGAGGCCTATTCTGGACTATGGTAACTCATTCACACCAGTATGCTCTACATATATATTTTTTATTTTGTCATTTACATAAGACCTCAATCAACAAGAGTAGCCTTACAAGAATACACTGGATAAATAAGTTGAAAATAAAAATTAGAAATAGAACTAAAATTTAAATGATGACATATAACCATATACTTTGAGGTTTGGCATGACCTATATATATGTAAAGCCACCTAAGGATATAGACAGTGAGAGAGAATAAAGATCAGCAGTTCTCAAACCCTAAAATATGTTAGAATCATCAAAATCTTTTTGCTAAAAGAGATACTTGGCCCCCACCTTAAGTTTCTGATTCAGCAGGTCTCTTGCAAGCTCTGAGAATTTGCATTTTCAACAAGTTCCCAGATGACAGTGAGAAACTGAAGTAGTTAATGATGAAGGAAATGAAATGTTTATTGAAATTTTATGTTCATTCAAACTTTATTCATGCTACTTAAGCAATGCAATATATTAAAAAGGATTTGGAATCATTTTGAGCTCCAATTCTATACTTATCTGCTGTGAAACTGGGAAAGTTTAGTAACTTCTCTGAGCAGCAGTATCCTCTGTAAAAATGACCAAAATAATAAGACCTCTCTCACATGTTATCAGAATTAAATGAAATCATGTATGTAAAACTTCATTTCATGAATGGCACATGCTCAAGCTAAATAAATGCCAGCTGTTATTCTTACCACTATTGTGACAAGAAAAAATACTTTATATGGTACCCAACACACACTAAGCATGAAACTATTGCCAGCTGCCTTCTGGTTCATTCCACATTCAACTAAATAAAACAAAACATGAAGCTGATTCTCCTAGGACACCACCCACTGGTAATGAGCCAGTTGGTCAATATCATCCTTTAAAAAACTTATTTAGTACATGCTGTACACAGAGAGAGCTAGGATACGAAGGTAAGGTTCCAGCCTTCAAGGAAACTTTCATCTTGTTAAGGAAGATGGACATACAGAAACAGTATTAACTGTTAGGGAGTACACACCAACTCAGCAGCTCTGGGGGAAAAAAAAGAACCTAAGGAGCAGCAGCAGGCCTTCTGAGCTGGGGTATGGAGGAACGACCCAGGAGGATGTTGACAGTGGGAACTTGACATCTGGGGGCTTTCCAGCATCCTACCTTCCTTTCCTAAAGCATCCCACTCTCCCTTTGCAGAAAGCCCCATCGTGTACTCATGGTCCGAGCTACGGCTCCCTACCTGCTGTGGCAACACAGATCCTTTCCACAAACTGGACCCAACAGACGTAAGATTGAGTCTCGGCCAACTGGATGTTCTGTCCCAGGTCTTGGGATTCTGAGGGGGAAGCAAGAGGAAGAGCTGGTGGGAGGTCGCTGTCGTGATTTTCAGGCGATTCTTGTCATGAGACGCTTGGTGCATCTTCGGCTTCTTGCCTACCCAAGAGCTTCCTTGTTTCTGGTTATCCCAACCTTATTTTCTAGCCTCCTGTGGATTCTGCGTCCTAGAAAACTCCCACTTCCCATCCCTGTTGGAGGAAGTGGGAGGCTTAAGTTAGCCAGCATTGGCTTTAATTGCTTTGCACCAAGAATGAAATGAGAGCAGATAAAACATGCATGAATTTTAAAGGAAAGATAGAGTTCATGATAGCTGAGAAGAAAGATCATAGCATGACGACAGAGCGTATGGCAAAGATGTGTGAATGGGCTGGAAACAATTGTTAGATTCATTTGGTTTAAACACCAGAATCACATAAAGAGACTCATGGAAGAACCACCCTCCAGGAAGTCAGCCTGGGAAATCCTCAGTCTCTCTCTTCGGCCTCTTCCCATTCGGCATAACCCTGCTCCTTAGGCAAAAATCAAACAGAAACCACAGAACTCAACTTGCCCGCTCCCCTTCGTCCTCACATAATCTCTAGTAGTGCAACAGCCAAAATTTACTCGCCCTGGTCCGCTGATTGACCTTTGATCACCTGCTGTAATATTTACCTTCATCTGTCCTCAGACTGGCCTATTCTTTCAGGATTAGAGCCCCTAATACTCTTCAACACATTTCTGCATTGGCTCCATTTCAACTCCCAACCCTACAAATCGCATTTGACTGCACAGCCCTGACCTCTAGCTCATGCAAACCAACCCAAGCTCCAGACAAAATTGTCCTACATCTACATCCCAGACAGCCACTGCTGTGTTCTCTCTGCCTCTTCACTGAAGGTATTTTTCTAGTTTTAAGGGAAATACATCATCAGCGCAGATGCATTCTCAGCTGGCTTGAATCCAGCCACTTCCAAGCACAGAGCATCAAAAAAAGTGTTTTGGAGAAAAGAATCTGGCAGTACCTTAGTAAGAGTTGAACTGAAGAAAAACTGAACACAAAGAGATCAATTAACAACAAGCATCCCACAGGACTCAGACAAGGATGGTTAACAGTGGGATTTGGAAGGAAACAAGGAGATAGAATATTATAAGGGAAAAAATAGGCAAGACATAGGAGAAAAGGGATGGAGATTAATCACAAATAACTTCATGGTTTTAAGCCATGACCAAAATAGAGAAACTGAGAGCAGCTGCTGTGTTCGAGAATCAGTTTTACACAGAAGTTAAGGGAATAAAGGAAGAGCTTCAAGGCAGTGAGGGCAATCAGCTAGGCAGACGTTAGAGGACGCGTGAAAATGAGTCCCTGAAGTCTGTAGATACCTTCTCCTAAACGGTCACTGGTACCTGGGAAGGGAACTTCCAGAGAGCAGAAGGGCTGAATTCCGACCTACAAGAATAAAAGAATGAATAGGTGGGAAATAGAGACAAATACAAACTATCTTCAGGAAGTCTGGAAGTGAAAGAAAAGAAAAAAAAAAGAGCCAATGATTCAAGATGTCAAAGTTGAATGAAATCAAAGGGTTATTATCACCCTCATTATAAAGCTATAAGGAACCTGTAAAACTGTCTTTTCTGCCCATATTATGAGTCAAGATTTCTAACCTTAAAAGTCAATGTATTCTTAAAAGGGACTGGCTCACTTTTTGCTGTTAACACCTGTTGTCTTGGCAGGTTATTTAATGAAAGAGGGGAAAACTCTCCCAGCTGACCTAAAAATAGTTGATTGCATATACATGCTCTCAGAAACATACAAAAATATACTTTAAACACTTAAAAATGTACTTAAAAAGACTGAGGCACTAAGTCTTATTCACACCTCTCCACTCTCTAAATGAATTCGGTTTTGTTTGATGTGAAAGCAAGACACAGAGAACAGGGTTTTCAATTCAAAGCTTACACTCTCTTCCAAGAACATGTTTAAAACTAACTGCTTTATAAAGTCCAGAGTGCAAGCAAGGATTCGAGTTGCAGAGTGACTACATGGATTTCTGCGTTTGGGAACTTGTTCTTTTCAAGTCATAGAAATGAAAACAAAGCTTATATGAAAAATGACTGCCCTGCTCCTATTTGAGTGTTTGCCTACTGCTTCCCAGAAAGGAGCAGGAGCCCAGTGCCAGACTGTGCATACTCAGAAAGGTAAAATATAGCATCTGGGGAATGGGACTGGAGAGCTGTGACTCATCTCTTTTGTTCCTCAAAGCTTACCTTGACATTTACTTTTATAAACATAGTCAGTAAAGACTGTGCAAAGAAATTATCTTCTGAATCTACATCTGGATTTTTTCTCTGCTGCCACATCTTAATCAGCTGGGAGAGTTTTCCCCTCTTTCATTAAATAATAACAATAATATTTAGCAATGCAGTGTACCTTATATTGTACCTTATTTCTAACTTCTTCCTTGCCTGCTAGTCTCATTTTAGCTTTGCCATAAGTCTAATGAACAAGTACAAAAAATTTTATTTTTGCCTTTCATTGATTATCAAGGTATGTCATAATGCGATGCAAAGGGAACACACAGACACTTAAGGTTATTTTGGTGTTGGGTAACAGAGCATTTATTTCTTCTTTTGTTTATACTTTGGAATGTTACCTTAGAACTAAGTTCATAAGTGTGTATATCAATCTTGATTGTGATTTTTCTTTCTAGTTATCTACACACTTCAAAGGAAGAGAATGGTTGTGACAATTGTTGGTTTGTTTTAATCAACGTAAAATGATTCCAATACAATCTTTTGAACCCCAGATGGATTTTTGGCTTGAATTATTTATATTAGCTGCTGTACAGTGACTTTGCATTTATCTCTTTCTTGTGTTTACAAAGTCATGTTCTGAAACTAAGTACAAATTGTAAGCGGGTGTCAGCCCATACACTCTGTGCATTTCTTGCATTCTTACTCCTCAGCAACTCAGGCACACCTTCAATTACTGGAACCCATAATAAATTGCTCCTGTTTAAGAATACTGAGGAATAAAAAGATGGGTTACTCATCCCACATAAACCCTCAGAGAACCTCCACTATGGATATATACTATCCTATCATCTTTATAATGTCAGCTGAGTCCTTGTAGCTGAGGCCATCTACATGACTCACAGTAAAGAGTTCTCATGTCAGTTATTCTATTAACTTGGTCCATTTAGAAAACCAAACAAGATCATTCAAGTGCTGCTCTGATTCTTATTTACCTAAATGGATTGAATTCACTTTGTGGTATATATATTCTCTGCTCTAGGGAGGGATCAAAGATTTCTATTTGATGGGATTTTTATATTAAAGTATCATTGACATACAATATTATGATGCTTTCAAATACACAAGACAGTGGTTCAACATTCATCCGTATTATGAATCTTCAACCCCTCCATTGCACTCATTGTCTATCAACGTGTTAACGTGTTATAGAGTCATTAATGGTATTCTCCGTGCTGTACTACCATCCCCGTGACTTACCTATATTGTGATTGCAAATTACTGTGCCCCTTAATCCCCTTCTCTCTCCCCTCCACCCTTTCTAGCCCCTCACCTTCGGTAACCACTAGTCCCTTCTCAGTGTCAATGAGTCTACCGCTATTTTGTTCCTTCTGTTTTGCTTTGTTTTTATACTCCACAAATGAAGGAAATCATTTGTGAATTGTCTTTCGCTACCTGGTTTATTTCACTGATCATGATACACTCTAGATCCATCCATGTTGTTGCAAATGGCAGGATTTCTGTTCTTTTTATAGCTGTGTATTCCATTGTGTATATGTACCACATTTTCTTTATCCATTCATCTATTAATGGACACTTAGGTTGCTTCCATTTCTTGGCTATTGTAAATAGTACAGCGATACACATAGGGGTGTGTATGTCTTTTTGAACCAGGGGTCTTATTTTCTTTGGGTAAATTCCTAGGAGTGGAATTCTTGGGTCAAATGGTATTTCTATTTTTAGTTTTTTGAGGAATCTCCACATTGCTTTCCCCAACAGTTGCAACAATTTACATTCCCACCAACAGTGTAAGAGGGTTCCCCTTTCTCTGCATCCTCACCAGCATTTGTTGTTTCTTGTCTTTTGGACAGTGATCATCCCAACTGGTGTGAGGTGACATCTCATTGTGGTTTTGATTTGCACTTCTCTGACGATCAGCGAAGTGGAACATCTTTTCTTGTGGCTGTGGGCCATTTGTATTTCTTCTTTGGAGAAATGTCTGTTCAGGTCCTCTGCCCATTTTTTAATCAAGTTATCTGATTTTTTGGTGTTGAGGTATGTGAGTTCTTTATATATTTTGGATGCTAACCCCTTGTCAGATATGTTGTTTATGAATATATTCTCCCATACTATAGGTTGCCTTTTTGTTCTACTGATGGTGTCCTTTGCTGTACAGAATCTTTTTAGTTTGATGTAGTCCCACTTATTCATTTTTTATTGTGTTTCCCTTGCCCAGGAGACATGTTCAGGAAAAAGTTGCTCATGTTTATATTCAAGAGATTTTTGCCTATGTTTTCTTCTAAGAGTTTTATGGTCCCATAACTTACATTCAGGTCTTTGATCCATTTCAAGTTTACTTTTGTGTATGGAGTTAGACAATACTCCAGTTTCATTCTCTAACATGTAGCTGTCCAGTTTTGCCAACACCAGTAATTGAAGAGGCTGTTTTTTCCCCTTTGTATATTTCCCCTTTGTATATTCATGGCTTCTTTATCATATATTAATTGACCATATATGTGTGATTTTTTATCTGGGCTCTCTATTCTGTTCCATTGATCTATCGATTTGTTCTTGTGCCAGTACCAAATTTTTCTGGTTACTGTGGCTTTGTAGTAGGTAGAGCTTGAAGTTGGGGAGCATAATCCCCCCAGCTTTATTCTTCCTTCTTAGAATTTCTTTGGCTATTCTGGGTCTTTTGTGGTTCCATATGAATTTTAGAACTATGTCTGTCATCTAGTTCATTGAGGAATGCTGTTGGTATTTTGATAGGGTTTGCATTGAATCTGTGAATTGCTTTGGGCAGGATGGTCATTTTTACAATATTAATTCTTCCTATCCAAGATCATGGGCTAGATTTCCATTTATTCATGTCTTCTTTAATTTCTCTCATAAGTGTCTTATAGTTTTCAGAGTATAGGTCTTTCACTTCCTTAGTTAGGTTTTTACCTAGGTATTTTATTCTTTCTGATGCAATTGTAAATGAAATTGTTTTCCTGATTTCTCTTTCTGCTAATTTGTTGTAAGAGTATAGGAATGCAACATATTTCTGTATATTAATTTTGTATCCTGCAACATTGCTGAATTCAATTAGTTCTAGTAGTTTTTTGGTAGAGTCTTTAGGGTTTTCTATGTGCAATATCATGTCATCTGCAAACAGGGACAGTTTAACTTCTTCCTCACCAATCTGGATGCCTTTTATTTCTTTGTGTTGTCTGATTGCCGTGGCTAGGAACTCCAGTACTATGTTGAATAAAAGCAGGGAGAGTTGGCATCCTTGTCTTTTTCCTGACCTTAGAAGAAAAGCTTTCAATTTCTCACTGTTCAGTATGATGTTGGCTGTGGGTTTGTCATATGTGGCCTTCATTATGTTGAGGTACTTGCCCTCTATACCCATTTTGTTGAGAGTTTTTATCACGAATGGATGTTGAATTTTGTCCACTTTTCCAGCAACTATGGAGATGATCATGTGGTTTTTCATGTTGATGTGATGTTTCATGTTGACTGATTTACAAATATTGTACCATCCTTGCATCCCTGGAATAAATCCCACTTGGTCATGATGGATGACCTTTTTGATGTCTTTTGAATTCTGTTTGCTAATATTTTGTTCAGGATTTTTGCATCTATGTTCCTCAGGGATATTTGTCTATAATTTTCTCTTTTTTTGTGGTGTTATAGATGGTTTCTAAGGATGAGGATGTTGCTACAGATATTTAATGTCAGAAGTTATAGTGTGTTACAGTCAAGAGTTTCTCCCAGAATACCTGAAGGAGGAGTTTAAGGGACAGCAGTCTGATTTAAAGGTAGGACTAAGGAGTTTCATCTTAAAGCTATGCACACATAGAAATCATTCTGTTTTCATTTAGATTAAGCATTTACTTGAGGTGGCTTTAGAGGTTGTGATAAGTTGGTTCCTGAGCCAAATATTTGCTTACAGGTGATTTATCGTGGAGTGTTCTCAAAAACAACACCTATAAGGGAATAAGGTTAGCAGGACAAGGAAGAGAGAGAACTGAACTGCAATGCAGTGGCAACAGAGGCCTCAGCCCATCCCTTCAAATCTGATGTGAATTAAAGCAAGAAGCTTGGCCTTGCACCCCACCTCCTCTATTCCCCACACTCACCCTTCCCACACCCTTCAACTAGTCATAGGAAATATGCTGGCCCTAAAAAATGGCATGTAGCCTTAGGCAGCCAAAAGAATTGCCTGGAGGAGGGATCAGCTCTGAACCCTTAATAGCCAACATGTCTGGCCCCTGGGGGAGTAAGGGTCTTGGTGCTAAAGGGAGAATGTGGAGAATGCACCACAGCACTCCATACAGGGGTGCATGCTGCAGACTGTGGGGTACAAGGGCTGTCCCCCTTCCCTAACCCCAAATCATCCTTTGTCTACCACAAGGACCGCAGAATCTAAGGACAAATTTGTAAAGATAAAAGAATTTTAAAATTTGTGTTTTTATGTTGACGGAAATCTTTTCACAATTCACCTTACCTTGTTATAAATCCAAAACTTCTTTTTTTGCAGAAATAATTCAAATTGAAGGACATTTTCCATAGAATAAAACCTTAGTTCCTTTAGTTTGTAGTTCTCAAAGCAGGATTTGGGGGGGATCCTTAATGGAGAGGGGATCGCTCGGATAGGCTTTGCGAGGAGTTTGTATGTTTTTGAAGGAAGAAACACTGGGAATAGTAGGAGTATCTGGGATGAAGATTCAGAGAGTTAGGTTCAGACTCCTGTACTGCTGCTGACTGCGTGGCATTTGGGAAGTAACTATCCTTTATGCTTGCATTTGTAAAATGTGCCTACTCGCAAGGTTGTGAAATAGAATAATAATTAAATAAACTAATACAGCAAGGGTTCAGCATGTGTCTGTGTCTGGCATGTTTAGGAACACTAAATGGTACATGTTATCACTGATGTCACTAAATCTTGAGTTGCTTTGATATAACTTGGCACACTTCTTTTTTGCATTACCTGAAGAAAGATGTTCATAAGATGATTAGAAATCTATCACCATAGATACTGTATCCTGTGATCAGCCACATGTGGTGGCAAGATCGAGCCAAAGAGACATTTTCAAACAAGCCCAGTACTGTCAAGCTCTTAGGTGCTTTAAGGGGAAAAAAGGTGCAAAAAGTTTGAAGGGCCTCATTTAACAAGATCAAAAGTATTGAAGTATTGCTTTGTAAGAGAAGACTAAAGCTGTTTTAAAAGAAAAATAAGCCAGTAAAAATCAACCCCAGTATCCAAAGGTAACTACTGAGAGGAAATATAAAGTCTGCAAAATCATGAACCAGGGAGTTTGAGTCCTATAATAGGCATTTGATATCCAATAGATATTCCTTAAATTGAATTGCATTATGTGAATCAAGTGAACATGACCTTGTTTACTAAAATAGCATTAAAATGGAAAATGTTAGTGAGTATCTACCATGTACCAAAAAGTATACTAAGAGTCTGAATATGTAAAGATAAATAAGAAGTAATTTCCACCTTTCCAGAGCTCACTACTTAGGCAAGAGAGTGACATGTCAACAAATCAGTACAATGCAGTGACAGGAGACGCTGGCGGCACACGAATGGAGCTACCAGCCGATGGGAAGGGTCGAGCACAGGGTTCTGAGTTTCTTGTAGTCGGTAGCAAGACAAGAGAGGCTGATAAGCAAAGAGGCGGCATTATTTGCATTTGTTATTTTGGTAAATGCATTCATTCATTCATTTTTTTAAATATTTGTATTTATCTGTTGTTGCCAGGTACTGTCTTGGCGAATGAAATAGACGGTCTCTGTCGTTCCAGTTTAACACTAGCTGCAAACTGTAGGCTGAGCTGAAGCCAGGTGACCCTGGGGGCAAAGAGACCGGCAAAGAAGCTGTTGCCTTTACCTCGTGGAGAAATGGTGAAGAGAAGAGAAGATCCAAGAGACAGCTGGGAGACAGTCCTGCATTCTGCATGGGACTCCGAATCATATTTCGTTTTCTGTAGGAAGATGCACCCCTGAAGCCCTGAGATCCTAATTCTAAAATCTTGGAGTCCGTGGCTGTCAGCTCAGTCAAGAGGCCATTCCCTCGATGCTGCTTCCTCTCTTCCTCCCGCTGTTCTTTTCTGGAGTATAAACAATCACGCTCTCCACATTCCCATCAGACAGGAAATTGTGATTCCAGGGAAATGGACCAAAATGAGCCAGCTTCCTCCTTATAAGCAGGCCTCTTCTCAATAAATAAAATTCTATTTACTTTGAAACCAAAGACCTTGCTTCATACCCAATGTTAATAACAATATCAAAAGGTAATCTTGTTCCTTTTCTTAAGATGACCAGAAAACAGACCTAAGATTGAACACTTCTTAAGACAAGCGTTTTAGGACCTCGCTCAGTCAGAATCTGCCTGATAAAAATGACTTTTCCAGGTTACTATTTTTAGCCACCTTTTTTTTTTTCCTACCAAAATATGTTCTCACCAGCACAAAATGTCAGCTTATATGCAGTAAGAGTCATTTCTCCCCAGTTCTGTTATTGGTAAAAATAACTCCACCCAAATAAAGTAAATGTTATCTGAGTGTTAGAAATGGTGTCAATTAAACAATATTTCCTATTACTGTAAAGGACTGTGGTAGGAATTTACTGTTTGAGCTATTGTTTACTACGTTTTGTAAGTGTAATTGAATTTAGAGTTTGTTTATAATTGAACACTTTTGGCACATGAGATTCCATTCCCCTTCACTTCCTATGGCACCAGGGGAAGGAGGAGGACATATGCCCTCTGATGCCCTCCAGCCCTACCAGACTGCCGACAGTAGCAGATACTCTGTAGTTTACTGTCTCTGCAAACCTGGCCGGCATCCATCTGCCTCAGTCACACTCACAGCCTAACGGCCGCTGAGAAGGACCTGTCCACAGACAGGCATGACCAAGGAGTTCAGTGCAGGGTTACAGAACATGGGCGTCTTTGCAGCATATTTACTTCTGACATCCCTCAGCTGAGCTCTTGAACTGGACGGCACCTCGGGATGTTCCCGTGGCTCCTATGATAGAGCAGCTGCATGGCCCCTCCCTCATCCCACACCCCGTCTTTAAAGGAAGGTACAAAATAGCCCAATGAGAAATGAAGAATACCCAGGCAAGAGACTGGGTACTGGAGGTGATGAAAACAACAGGCTAATGGCACTGCCCAGGCTTCCTGAAGGCAATCATTTAAAGATGTGCTTTGAAGAAAGGGGAATATTTTGAAAAACAGCACTAGGAGGAAATGCATTTAAATTAAGGAAAATATGAGCGAGGCATAAAATCAGGAAAGCACAGTGTGTCCAAGAAAACCTGTGAAATCCGATTTGGCTGCAGTTGGGTACGTGGAGATGAGTAGAACAGAAGCAGGTAGGTAAGTCAGGTTTAAGTGAGGACTGTTCTAGATCCTACAGAAAGAAGATTAAATTTAATTTGGTAGACTCTGGGAGCAGCTGATGTTATGAAGAAGAAAAAAACATCAGATGCTTTAGGAAGATTATTCTGGCAAGCAGTTTTCAGAGTGAGCAAGAAAAAGAAGAGGCAGGAAGTATGGAAAACATCAGGTGGCTATTTCAGGCAAAATGTACTGAAAGCTGAGTTAAAGTGGTGGCATTGTGGAGTTAGGTATTTCATGACCAAGATTCCACCTGAGTTAACTGAATAACTCAAATGCCATTAATGGAAAAAAGCAGAATCAGAAAAAGGACTTGTTTTAGAGAAGACATAACGAGTTCCATTGCACACAGATTGTAAAGCCACCCATACGTAAGTATTGTTGCCTCTTTTATAGATGGCAGTGAAGATGGTAACCAAGACTCAGAGGTGAAAGTGCTTATGCAAACGCCTCTATGTGCCGCCCAGACGCTGGCAGCCCCATTTGTCTCTGGGGCCCTTGTCCAGTCGGTTCCCTGAGCCTTCACTTTGATGACCGACTCTTCACAGGCCCCACTGCCTCTGCCCCCTAGCACCTGACCACTCATGCCAGTGGGTACACCTTTTGTCTCCCCCCCACCAGTGCTCTCCTGTTGCCACTGAGATATATATATACTCCTGAGCTTACTTAATCAGGAAACACATAGGCTCCACCGAAGTCCAGGGAAGCTAACACTTTTGGGAGCAATTGTTTGAGAAATGGGAGACAAGAGTTCATGGATAATTTCTTCTTCCCGAGATGGGCCATCCAGAGATGCAGTAATTTAAGATGGCCTCTTGGAAGCCCTTCAAGAGTGAGTAACAGTTGCATTTGATAGCAAGCTGTACGTAGGGCCAACTCAGAATATATCCTCATTTGGCTTTTGCTCCTCTGCCTCATTCTCCTTTTCACTAACAGTTTCCCTGTATTCCCTAATAAAACTTTTCACGTATGATTTTGCCTCAGGCTTTGTAAGCTTTTTGCCTCGGGCTAACAGAATAGCCAAAGCCTTACAAAGACTGATTGGCTCTATATTTTATAAGCATTTTGGACATTGATATTAATATGGGACTCGTCAGTGGTATTCCTGTTACCCTTCTAGGAATTTCTTTCACCCCTTGAAATTGGATGTGATCCATCAGATGTTTCTCCAGCCAATAATGAATGTTAATTTAAAGATTGAGTCAACTCAAGCTTTAAAAGCTCAAAAAGGCTCTGTGTCGCCCTAGAATAACAAAGTCTTCTTAAATCCAAATTTATCTAAACATCCTTTAAAAAATCATATAAATCAACAAGGATAGTAAATAAAAGTTGTTACAATGCATGTTTACAGCATAACTCAGAGACTAATTAAAATACTATGGACTTAAAATTGCATGAAAAAGCAAATGAATAAATACACAAATGTTTGGGGAACCCGACTTCTCACTGAGGGAGAGAGAAGATGCAAATATGGAATGGAATAAATTAGGGAAGAATCCTATGTTGCTTGATTTAAGTATTTAATCAATATGAATAATAGATCTGGTCAATGAAAAGCTTTTTAACTGGGAAAAAATTAAGGTATCAATATTAACTCATCTTTCAAATTTTAACATATTCCTGTTTCTGACCTCTGCAAGGGCCTGGAAGCAAAAAAATGCCTAGCAGCAATGAAAACATTTAGTGTTAGATTTTGCTTCTAAATGCCGTTCCACGGTCAGTTTTCTTAACAAAATAATGGTTCCGAATCTGAGCAAAGAGAGTACAAAAAGAGCCTGGAACATTCCATTGTGTCATAAAGCAGAGAGGGGCTCAATGGTTGATAGAGGCAAGTCAGAAGGACATAAAGGCCATATTAAAGCTAAATTGGGGATAATTTCAGCATCAGAAAGAATAATGATAGTGAATTATAAAATTAAAAATAAAGAATTTATTTGTCTGAAGTGATGCTAAAGAAATATAGGGGGAGAGTACTAAACATAGAGAGTAATAAACATAGAATAAACATAGAATGCATATTAAAATTAGAAAACCACCTATGTATAATCACCAAGGGAATAACTGATTTAAGAAAGAATCATATCAATAGATGCCAAAATCACAGAGTAAATGTTTATTGAAATACAGGATATTTACATACTCTCATAGTATCTCTCACATAGTTCACTATGGATTGCAAAGAGAAAAAAATAATTTAGCAATGGGAAAATCTAGCAAATGCCTCTTTAGTCAAGTGATCAAATTTCACCTCACCAAATAAGGGGAAAACTGACAATACGTGCACATCCTGATATGATTCACAGTGCTTAGAATAATTTGTGTTAAGAAAACTGGATATGACTCTACCCCCCTTGCCACTACAAAAAGAACAATTATTCAGAATTACTGCAGAATAGATCAGAATTACTGTAAAGCTCAAGTGATATAATGTGTCTGAAAGGGAAGTAAGTGAATATGCCAAAAATCAAATTTTCTCAAGCCAGTTCATTGAAAGTCAATCAGCTAAATGACAATTCTAAAAGCCCATTTGTCAACCTCCCGATATTACCAATTTACAAACGACTTGTTTCTTTTAACTATTTGAATAACATTTCACTGAATTTGACAGAATTCTTAGAGCAGAAATAGGAAACTAATACAGCCATTCTACAGTTTAAATTGTACAGTCTATACCCAAGCTACCCTCTGATCACAGACACCTGAGCAAGCCCAGACACCATAAGCCAGAAGTTAAACTACCCTACCCATTATAGGTAGCTATAAAATTTTTAACAGTTGAAAGACACATATTTTAGTAAATTGAAATGCTTGGTAAATTTGTCAAACTGGCAATTCAAACACAATTTTTAGCAAATTCACTAAAGTAAGACAAATGCTTCAAAAACGTAAGTTATTATTTTCACTATAGTGCTAGAAAACATGGTCATATATTTTGCCACTGAACTCAAACTAAGTAGAAAAATAGAAACTGCAAATAACAGAGTTTCTTGCCCCCTGTTATATTGCCTTCTGTACAATATGATTAGTCACATATAATGATAGCACGTATAAAATATGGGGTAATTCAATCCAAAGCACAAAGTACTCAGAGGCATGCAGTATGGGATCATGTGCATGTACACATGTGTGTGTGTACATTTGTGTATGCATGTGTGTGCTTTGCATGTGTACATGTGTTGTGTGTACATGTTTGTTTTTGTCTGATATGTGTGTGTGCACATGCATGTGTTTGTTTCACAAGATGGCTGCAAAAAATCTTCATGTCCCAAAGAATAGAGAAGAGAGGAGGAAAGATAAAGGAAAGGGAAATAAAGAAGGTGGACACTCACTCTCTGGAGAGATAAAACAAGCACAAATGTGGCTGGCAATCCATTGGGAAATAAACCAAAGCTAGATTACCAGTTGGATGACATGGAACCCTGGACCAAGTCTGTGAAGGCTGTGAAGGTACAATGGCATCAGTAAGAGGTGATCCCTGGAAATGTAAAGTCTATTCTGTCCCAAAGGAAGACAGGAAGATATGATGATTTCTTGAGAAGATGAAGTTGCCAAGAGTTGAAGAATCTTCCTTCATTGTCTCAGGCATAAATTTTGCCAACGCTGACACTGACTGCTGATAGCTAAATCTTACAGCTGCCGAGGCACCGTGGCACGGAGCCAGGAAGTGTATTGTTTTCATCAATACACCCAGCAGTTATGATTTGCATCTATCTGTCCTTGTGGATCTTGGAATGATTACACTTTATTTTTAATGATAAGATAAGATATCTGGACTTACAGTTAACTCTGAACATATCCAAAATAGTCTACTGATACTTTGATGGAAATATTTTTATCTACAAATGGTAAGCGTTATTTTCCCAGTACCTTTTGGAACCAAGCCATTCATGATTTCCATTGGGTGCACCCTCATATATTGATAGTAAAGTTCCAGTGCTTTGTAAAATTTTCCATAAATCACCTTCAAAAATAGTCGTTTAAATACAGTCATGCCGAGCCTATCAATATAGCACTTCTTATCCAGAATCATAAAGTCTGAGTAGGAAAAGGGGAGCAGGTAGAGGGAGGCAAGATTTGGGGAATAGGAAGGAAAATGGTATTGTCAGTTTTCATTTTTTGTATTAACATCAAGGTTCACAATACTTGCTTGCAATTTCTAATATATATTCAAACATTGATATAGGCTGGGTTAAAAACATTATTTTTACTCTCCAGATGGAAAAAGTCTTAACTGGAACAAATCAAATACTAAGAAAATTAATATATAATGCAAAGATAAAATCGGGGATATCTTGAAATAACATCTTCTGAATTGATATCACTATTTCCATTTCCTTCAGAATTCCAGCTGGCATATGACAAACCTTCCCAAAATAGCTAGCTCTCTGACCTTAGACAAGTAACCTAACTTCTCTTTGAAGTAAAAGATGAAACCTAGGATGTCTTTTACCTCTAGCATTTTATAACTGGCTGATTATTGTTTATTTTGATGTGACTTCCTCTCCACAGGTGTTTTAAACCCACATTACCTTTACTGCGTATGTTCTTAGAATAGTTCTAAATACATTTTACCCGAGGAAAGAAAATTTCTAATTAATCGCAATTCTTTTCTTAGCCTATTTTCTTAATTTTAGTTTTCATTTTCTAACTTAGTTCATAATTTTAAAATGCATGAATTCACCAGGTTTTTAAAGACAGATGATACACAAGCATTACCACAGCTTTTGTGTGACATAATCTATAGACACCTAAAATAATGCCTTGCCCTGGAGCCACGGTTGAACAGGCAGCTCCCCACAGCCACCCACAGCCCTTGCCGTCATCCCCCTGGTCCAAGGCATGCCTTCTTGAAAAACAGAGAAGGTCATGAAGAGCTAAGATGCTGCATCCATTTTATTATGAACTGTATCCTCAGTCCTTACTAGCCAACTGATTTGGGTGTTGCCCCAATTTAGACAAGTACTCAATACAACAGATAGCACAGAACACACCCCTCTTGGCATCTCTGATTTAATTGGTATTGACTGGGGCTCAATTATCAATTTGTTGGAGTTCTAGGTGATTCTAATGAGCAGCCAGTGTTGATAAATGAGAGAGTTTGAGGTTTGTGGCTTTTCTAAGCACCCCCACAGAATCTGGGTTGGGGAGACCTTTGGGACTGGGGCATTTCTTGGTGCATGGGGGTTGGCCTTGAGCTTCCATTTAAAGGATGGGGGTGGGTGGGAATGGTCTTTTGCCCCATTTAAAAGAGGTTAGTTACCATGAAATCAAAGAGCTGAAACTATAAACATTCAACAAGTATTTATTGCATGCACACTTAACTTTGGAACCGTCTTTTTTATAAAATAATCCTATCTTATGTCCTTTTCACCAGAAGATAACACTGTATGTAGGATTCAGAATATTATTCATGTCAGCCCACAAAACTGATCCCCAAACCTATGCTAGTCACAGTGGAGCTTTTTCAAAAATCAGAATCCTGGCCCCACCATAAATCTACTGAATTTGGATATTCAAGTGCTTCTTATCTCCTCTCCTAGTTTATAAGCTGCTGTCAGATTAGGTTCTTTACCTCATACAACTTTTCACAGCACCTAGCAGAGTGCTTCATAGCTAATAGTGCTTAGTTAATCATTTTCAGACTAAAATGGACATGAATACTGAGAATCCTCACCTTTACAGCCCAACTTCAGGAGATTATTAGAATAAATCACTAGGGAACATATCAACTGATTTCATATATGAAATAAATTCAAACTGAAAATCTCTGGCCAAAACAGGTCAATCATATTTGATGTGATAACTGATGAATCTTCAGAAGCAAGACAAAGTTATCAGTTATCAAGTGCCTAGAATATACTATTACCTTGAAACAAGTTACATAGTTATAGGCCCTTTTATTTCTCAGACACTCATGAGAGAAATTAAGGAAGATAACAATAAATGGAAACACATCCTGTGTTCATGGATAGGAGGCATTTATATTGTCAAAATGGCCATCCTGCCTAAAGCAATCTACAGATTCAATGCAATCCCTATCAAAATACCAGCAGCATTCTTCATCAAACTAGAGAAAATCATTCTAAAATTCATATGGAACCACAAAAATCCTGAATAGCCATAGCAATCCTGAGAAGGAAGAATAAAACTGGGGGGATTATGCTCCCCAACTTCAAGCTCTACTACAAAGCCACAGTAATCAGGACAATTTGGTACTGGCACAAGAACAGACCCACAGACCAATGGAATAGACAAGAGAGCCCTGATATAAACCCAACCATATATGGTCAATTAATATGTGATAAAGGAGCCATGGATATACAGTGGGGAAATGACAGTCTCTTCAACAGCTGGTGTTGGCAAAACTGGACAGCTACATGCAAGAGAATGAAACTGGATTATTGTTTAACCCCATACACAAAAGTAAATTTGAAATGGATCAAAGACCTGAATGTAAGTCATGAAACCAAAGAACTCTTAGAAGACAACATAGGCAAAAATCTCCTGAAGATAAGCATGAGAAACTTCTTTCTGAACGCATCTCCTCAAGCAAGGGAAACAAAAGCAAAAATGAACTCATGGGACTACATCAAACAAAAAAGTGTCTGTACGGCAAAGGACACTATCAACAGAACAAAAAGGCATCCTACAGTCTGGGAGAATATATTTTTAAGTGAGATGTCCAACAAGGGGTTAACACCCAAAATATATAAAGAACTTACATGCCTCAACACCCAAAAAGCAAATAACTTGATTAAAAAATGGGTGGAGAATATGAATAGACAGTTCTCCAAAGAAGAAATTCAGATGGCCAACAGACACATGAAAAGATGCTCCACATCAATAATCATCAGGGAAATGCAAATTAAAACCACAATGAGATATCACCTCACACCAGTAAGGATGGCCAGCAACGAAAAGACTAAGAACAACAAATCCTGGCGAGGATGCGGAGAAAGGGGAACCCTCCTACACTGCTTGTGTACATGCATGGGAATGTAAGCTAGGAGGAATCGATCTCTACTCCCACCTGCCAGAATCTTAAAAATTTACATAGAGGCCGTCAGTGGGTTCAGGCACACATCCAGTCCAGGTGTTCTCAACAACACCTCACTCTCCCGAGGCTCTACCTCAAAATGGCTATGTGGGAATGTAAGCTAGTTCAACCATTGTGGAAAGCAGTATGGAGGTTCCTCAAAAAACTAAAAATAGAAATACCATTTTACCTGGGAATCCCACTCCTTGGAATTTACCCAAAGAATACAATTTCTCAGATTCAAAAAGACATATGCACCCCTGTTTATCTCAGCACTTTTTACAATAGCCAAGATATGGAAGCAACCTAAGTGTCCATCAGTAGATGAATGGATAAAGAAGAGGTGGTACATATACACAATGGAATACTATTCGGCCATAAGAAAGAAACAAATCCTACCATTTTCAACAACATGGATGGAGCTGGAGGACATTATGCTCAGTGAAATAAGCCCCGTGGAGAAATACAAATGCCAAATGATTTCCTTCATTTGTGGAGTATAACAACCAAGCAAAACTGAAGGAACAAAATAACAGCAGACTCAGAGACTCCAAGAAGGAACCAGTGGTTACCAAAGGGGAGGGGTGTGGGAGGGCAGGTGGGGAGGGAGGGAGAAGGGGATTGAAGGGTATTATGTTTAGTACACATGGTGTGGGGATCACAGGGAGAACAGTGTAGCACAGAGAAGGCACATAGTGGATCTGTGGCATCTTGCTGCACTGATGAACAGTGACTGCATTGGGGTGTGGGTGGGGACTTGATAATATGGGTAAATGTAGCAACCACATTGTTTTTTCATGTGAAACCTTCATAAGAGTGTATATCAATAATACCTTAATTAACAATAATACAGAAAATAAATTAATTAATAATAATAAAAAATTTTTAAAAAGAACAATAGCAAACCATAAAAAGACTGAAGTTGAGGAGTTACACAATCAGATTTGCATTTTTCAAACCACTCTGACTGTGGGGAATGGATGAAACTGAGGGAGCATTGGGAGTGTGGGTGAAAAGGAGGAGACCACCAAGAAGACCCTGATTCACATAGTCAGGGCAGAAGAGATTGTATCTCCAACTAAAGAAGGGACAGCAGAGATGAAGAGAAGTAATTTGGCTCAAAAAAGATTTATAGGCAAAATCAATAGGACCTGGTAACTGATTAAACATGGTGGTAAAGGAAAGGAAGGAATAAAGGCAGATCCTGAGCCCCTGGTGTGCACCAGCGGGCAGCCACATGCCAGGCAGTTCACACAAGGCACACACCTGCGGGACAAAATAATAAGGTCGTTTGGTTGATATTAAAGCAGGCGGTTATATAGCAAAAAAGTTCTGCCCCTGGCCCTGATCTAGGTGCTTCTCCAAGGTTCTGGGAACACATATTATTTTCCCAAAGCTTCATAGCAAGTCTGTGAAATAGGTTCGATACCATCCCCAATTTATCAGTGAGGAAGCAGAGGTGCTGGGAGCAGCTAGCAAGTGGGTCCCTCAACCTCTATATTCAACAACTTACCTGCCCTGAGGTGTCCGGGAGGCATGTGAGATGTATCAAGCAGTCGTGTTGGAGGAGGTCATCCAGAGGGCATGAGCGGCAGTTGACCCATCAGCCGGACCAGAGAACCCCAGGCTCCTTGAAAAGCCTGTCCTTGGAGTGTACCTTCCGCCCACCATTCCCACGGCCAGAGCCATTTTGAGGAGAGCCTCGGGAGAGTGAGGTGTCGTTGAGAACACCTGGACTGGATGTGTGCCTGAACCCACTCACGGCCTCTATGTAAAGTTTTAAGATTCTGGCAGGTGGGAGTAGAGATCGATTCCTCCTGTGCCCGCCCAAGACCCGCCTCGCAGTAACTTCCCTTGCTCGTTAAGACCTCCACCTGCTAATGTGCAGTGGCTGCCTCCTCCTTCCATCTCTCCTCGTGCTCCGGTTTCAGAGCACCAATCTGCAAGCCACAGGTCTGGAATTCTTGGGAGTCTGGATGAGACGCATTGTTACCTAAGGGAACGCAAGGTCGTTGCAGAGTTAAAGACATCACTTGGTTTCAGTTGATCTTTGTCAACCAAATAACCTTTCTCCAGAATAAAAAATGTTAAGTGGAGCAACTTAATTTTGGAGCCTTTCCCAGATGGTTTTCTACTGAATTACACTGAGGACATCATTGCACACTATTTACCTGTAACAGTTTCCCCCTTTACGTGTATGGTACAGGACTCACGGGTTCCAACCTCAGGTTTTCCTCATAACTAGTTCTGTACTCTTGGAAAAGCTGACTTACCAATGCCAGACTCGGTTTCTTCATCTATTAAATGAGGTTTTCTTTCTTAAACTACTTTCACACTTGTAATGACCGGATGAGGACCAGGCACTGTTTTTTTAAAACTGTTCCCCTTACACTCTCTCTCCACATAACCGCCTGATAAACATGTTCTAGCAAGGCTATAATGCAATTATCTTGCTTATTTTATGCTAATTGAATTATGATGCAGTTGTGAGAGTGCATGGACTGTAAAAGAGGGGTGAAAGCAGTCCTCACTCAGCCCTGTGTTTTTGGCAAATGTCCAAGAGCCTTAACATCAGAGGGATATTGGTGGGAAGGCCTGAGGAGAAGAAAGAGGTTCCACAATGAGGAGGTGTGAGTACACTCGATGCTTACACTCAGGCACTCATGGCACTTCAAATTCTTTGTATTAAGAAAGTGGGATATGCATTCCACCCATGTCACCACAAAAAGAACTTAGCGGCACTCGGCCTGTACTGACTTGTACCACAATCGTCATATTATTTGAACTATTGTGGCAGCATCAGCCACACGTAGGAGGAGCAAGTGGGACTTGTTAAAAAGAGAGAGCAAGAAATTCTGCAGGAACTTAAGCGCTTTTAAAAACATTTGAATCACAGCAAGACGCACTCATTTTTTTAAAATCAGGGCTTTCCATGTTACTGTTCATGGAGTGCTTATGAGGAAATTATAATATTTTCTTCAAGCTCTTATTTAATGTTTGATCAGTGCCAACTATGAACCTAGTGCTATGGAAATATAAACTGAAATAAAATCAAATGTCAAAGAGCTTCTGTTGTAGAGAGGGGGTTTAAAAAAAATTATGTGGGCTACCAAAAAGCATTTTTGTAATGTACTATTATTTTCTCCATTTGAAATGGGAACCAGCCACAGATGGGAAGAAGTGACAGTAGGGGGACTGGGTAAGCAAAAGAAGGAAAGGATGTATTGATCTTAGCATAAGGACTGCAGCCAGGCTGATCATCCTTCCTATGCACAAACTCTGGAGCTGTAAGAATGGCAGAATGGCTCGCACCCCCAACACCAGCTTCAAGGGAAAAGAGAAGGAACTGACTTTGGTAAAACAGAGAGCTGCTTTTTACCCTTTTCCATAACACCTGAGCACAGGTTAGCATAGTGCATTCAGTTGAGAACTTTCTAGCAATTTGAAAAGCATTGTGATTTTAAAAGTTGAAATCTACTTTGTGGGTCCATATGGGACTTCACTACTAATAAGCTTAGTATAAACTGTATTTTTTTAAACTAAGAATACTTGGTACCCATAGGGGAGCTCAAAGTCCTGTCAATTATAGGTGGAAGGGATCTCCACTTTGCAGGCTCTGAGGAGGCAGGAGAACTTAGCACAAGAGAAAAAGGAAGTTGGCAGGAGTCACCTGTGTGACTGATGCTTTCAGAGCTGCCTTCTGACTAACGAATTATCCCCATTAGGGCAGAAGCACAACAGCATAGCCACAGGGCACAGAGCCATAAGCGGCCCCACTGGAACCACCGGTCTCCACCCTGGAAGATGGCTGGAACCAAACCACTGATCCTTCCGATTGAGCAAAATGATCCTGCAGAGGGAAAAATAAAGGTCTTTCTTGAGCTATCAGTTTTAATAATAATTTTCTATCACCTAGCTGGTGTTGCAGGATGTATTAAAAATGCTTCACCAATGTTGCATGTCCATTAAACCATTTTGAGGAGATCAGCCAACTGCCATGACTTCTAGGTCTGTTCTCTTCTAACCTGTTCAGCCTTCGTCCCCATGTGTTATCAGAGAGGACCTGGCTGCATCTTTACCCCTCAAGTGTTGTATTTCCTCAGCATCTTTATCTGAAGGTCTGAGAATGCTGTGAGAAAAACATCCTTATTCTCTTTCTATAGTAAAGGAAAAGAGCAAGGGTGAATCACTTAAAATCTCAAACAGTGGGTATAAATCACTCAGTACTTCATCCCCTTTTGCTGATGTAAAGTCCATTTCCATGGCAACAGGGATTAGAAATAGCAACCTATGAGAAACACTGGGCTTACTGGAGCTCGTAGAAGTTTTAGTTTGGTTGTCAGCCAAATCTTGGGAGAGAAAATCTTTGACTAATACCTACACGCTATTTTTATCACTTTGGAGAAGCAATGTTTGAATTACGGATTAAGGGGAAATCATTTCTTTCCACTTAAA
This sequence comes from Manis pentadactyla, assembly GCF_030020395.1. Lineage (NCBI taxonomy): Eukaryota > Metazoa > Chordata > Mammalia > Pholidota > Manidae > Manis > Manis pentadactyla. The sequence continues at coordinate 112,760,735 of NC_080028.1, read as the reverse complement.
AAACAATCAAAACCAACATAAACTAATTTGAGGATTGGGAAGCATTATAAGATTTGAAAGGCTCTCCAGGGTCATTCCCCCAGTTCTCCTTTTCCACTCCACCTAATGGAGGTGTATGACAGGAGAATAACAGTAACCGTAATCTGTCCTGATTTGCAGGATTAGCTAAAGGTTGGACCCAAAGTTTTTAACTTGTATTTATCCCCAAGTGTGAAATCACCAGAACTGTTTTCATTCACAGACAGAAGAAGTTTACCTTAGATAAGGAGAGACATCTAATGATATTTTATTCTGCAAATTAGATGCTTCCCTGTGTTTGATTATTAAAGTACTTCTTTAATAAGCAGGAAATTGTAAAGCTCAAAGACTCAGTTTGGGAGACAGATGACGTAAGCAAACGATCTGTGGTCAAGAAGGTAAGAGTGTGACTGAAACCAGACTAAGGGATCAAGTGCTGAGTAATTTAAACAACCTGTGAGGGGCCAGCATCTTTCTGATGAAATCAATCATATCTCTTTTTACAGAAGTATAGTTCATATACAATATTATATTGGTTTCAGGTGTACAAATTGTGACTTAACAATTACATACATTACAAAATGCTCATCACAGCAAGTGTAGTCACCAACTATCACCATACCAAAACATTAAAATATTATTGACTGTATTCCCTATGGTGTAATTTTCATCCCTGTGATTCAATAGATGAATGGATAAAGAAGATACGGTATGTACACACACACACACACACATATATATATATATATATATATATATATATATATATATATACACACAATGGAATAGTATTCAGCCATAAAAGAAAGAAATCTTGCCATTTGCAACATGTACAGACCTGGAGGGTTTTAATGCTAAGTGAAATAAGTCAGACAGAGAAAGACAAATACCATATGATTTCACTTATATATGGAATAGTATCTTTCTTTTACAGCTGGAGACACTGAGCCCTTAGAAAGTAAAGTAACTTAGTGTCACCCACCTAAAGAGTAAGTAGGAAAGCCAGGATTCAAATGCAAAAAAAAAATCTGTCCCCAGAACCTGGCCTCTTAACCAACTCACAATACTGCCTTTACACCATGCATATACTTTCTCAATCTGTTGCTACATAATGACAAAAGACAACTCTGAATTTATTAAAGATATAAGTAAGTTTATATCTCGATAAAAATCACCCATATATATTTGAAAAATAAGAGTAAGTGAATGTGAGACATGTGTTGTTTATTCTATGGGTATGTGACCAAACACAGTCCTTGTCCCTCCACCACTGGCTGAGATCTGCTTCAGGCTGAGTGGAACCTGCCAGAACCAGAATAGCTGACCACAGTCATTGCCACTGCACACTTCTGGGTCAGACAGACCCAAGCTTGACTCTCAACTCTACCATCTATTAGCTAGGGGATGGGAGACAACTAAATCATCTTTGAGTCTCATTTTCCACCCCTCTCCTCAACATTATTATAATACTATTCATCCCACAGACTGTGAGAAATAAGATAAAATATACAAAGAATCAAGCAAAATAAATAATAGGCAATCAATAAAAGTAGGCTTCTTACCCCCAGGAAACCCTAATTCCTCTCCCACCAGAATAAGGCACTCAGAGACCAAGGCTGCTCAGTCCAGAAAAGAGGGCAACATTTGGCCCTGAGATTTGGACTGCTAGCCACTGTCACAGCCATGTTTCCACAGAAATAGTTCCTGTCCAAGTACAGTAGTTCCCCATTATCCGTGATTTCACTCTCTGTCATTTCAGACCAGTCAAACTCAATCCGGAAGCAGATGACCATCCTTCTGATGTCGTGTCAGAAGGTCAGTAGGAGCCTAACGCTACATCACAATGCCTTTGCCACACTTTATCTCATTATGTAGGTATTTTACTATTTTATATAAGCACAAGAAGAAAGGGGACTGCATGTAATATTCTGAGAGAGAGAGAGAGACCACATTCACATAATTTTTACTATAGCATATTGTTATTTTTTTCTATTATATACTTATAATTGTTCTACGTTATTGTTTTTAATCTGTCACTGTGCCCAATTTATAAATTAAAGTTTATCATAGGTATGTGAGTATAGGAAAAACTGTAGTTTACATAAGGTTTGTTACTATCTGTGGTTTGAGGCATCTGCTGGGGCTCTTGGAATGTATCCCTCATGAGTAAGGGGGGACTGCTGTATTTTAAAATTGATATTGGAGGCACAACATTGAATATACTAAAACCACTGAGTTTTTTTTCATTTTAATAGGGTGGATTTTATGCTGTGTGAGTTACAGCTCAACAAACTTTTAAATTAATTTTAAAGGATGATTATTATTAAATGCCTCATATCTCTAAATCAATAAATGTTTTTAAACCCCCAAAAATGTAAGTTGGAGATAAAGAAATAGTGATAAGTACATTAGATGTATGACACTTGTCTACAGGGTTGCAGTCACTTGTCTGTGAAGGATGTGCAACTAGGGCTAGAGAAGGGTAATGAAGAGACAAGTGCCTCTTTAGAATTTTAATGTAAGAGGGGACAGTTAGGAAGTAAACAACTCTATTCAAACGGGCCTTCAGTGTGAAAGTAAACCTAGTGATACAAGTAATAACTGTATATCATTCTCATTTTCCTCTTATTTTTTTACCCTGATATTCATCTTCTCTTCTTTTCTAGCATGAGAATGTGCATGATGAACTCACACATGTAGAGAACCACTGGACCAGTCTGGCCAAGTCGTGATACCCGTCCAGAGATACATCCAGAGATACGAGATCCCAAATTCCGTCCTGGCACCTACAACTACATCACCACCCAAGGACAGTTCCTGGACCCTAGGATTCCAAGTGTCACCATCTTTGGATTTTCCAGTCCTCATCTCCAGCTACCCATTGAGATAACAGTACTTCATAGTCACGTTTTTGCTACTGCCAGTTATGTCCCTCTTCCATGACTGAAACTGAAGCATCTCCTCCAACACAGATTTTGTTCTCCTTCTGTCCTCTGCAGTTGCTGCAGCAATGCTTCCCACCCAGCAGTTGGTCTACTTTCCAATCCAATCCCCTGCCACAATCTCTATCCGATCATAGTCAATTGATCATTCCAAGGGCTTTAAGATCTAACTGCTGACATTGCTAAGCTCACTTATTTACGCTCAGAAACCCCGATATCTTTGACTTCTCTCTCACCGTTCACAGCCAATCAGTGAATCAATCACTGTGGTAGACATTTCTGTCTGCTGGTGCTCAGATCTCCTCTAAGCACCATGCAGATATGACTTCATTCCCCAAGCTCGTAAAGTTAGACGTGACTGTGTTATTTCCTAAGGTCAATAAAATGGTAACAGAAGTTACCTTCCAATAGGATTTCATTGCTAATACCTGACTTCCTGGCTCATTCCTTTGTCACAGTGATCATAAAAGTACTTGTTGATATGGATGAATCATAGGATCAAAGAATCCCTCAATGCTGAGCCAACACTGGCAGGACAACTGCCCTGAAGAATCACCCAAATCTACAAAATGCATAAATAGGAAACATGTTTATGTCATATGAAGAACCTGAAACTTTAGGTTTGCTTCTTAATGAAGCATAACTTGGCCTATCCTAAATGATATAGTCACCAAGAATATATACAAGTATATTATCAGTAGTGATGAAAACTGGAAACTCCCAATATCACCAATAAAGGATTGGTTAAACAAATTGCAGTACAATGGAATAGCGTGCAGTCACTGGCAGGAAGCACATCATGACAGCGAAAGGGGTTTAAGTTGCAATGCAGCCTGTATAGGGTGATTCCTTTTTACTAAAAAAAAATGTATATACATATATGCATATAACACAAGTTCAATATGTTCATGAAAGTGTGGATGTAGAACACATTCTATCCATATTACTATATGCAGAGGAAAAAATCTGTAAGAATATTTTACAAACTAAATAGAATTACAGGATATTTTTGCCCTTTAATATGTTTCTGTATTGTGGGAATTTTTTAATGCAAGGATCACAGTTTACTTTTATAAATAGAGAAAGTATGTATTGTTTTTAATAAGACATTCATGTCTTGCTCCCCCTCTTTCTATTTCATCACCTTCAAGAGTACTATATAGGTTTAAAAAAAAACCCTAAGAACATGCAGTGTTTTGGTTTAGTTGGCTTTTTTCCCTTTCATTCCATTTCTTAAAAATACATATTCACCAGCAGAGAATGGATATAATGTTCTAATTGTTTATCTCCATCCCTGAATTCTATGAGACAGTTTGGGGTACTTTGTTGATTTATCACATTCAGTGCTTTTAATGTCACTTTATTTAGTTGCTTACATGATCTCCTTGAGAATTAGTCTTTGCTGGACATATGAAATGTATGCCTTCCATGTTTGCTCTTCGTAGCCAATGTTGCAACGCTTCTGGTTAATGTTTTAATTAGGCAATAACTTCAGGCAAAGGAAAAATCACCAAAGCTGGTAGTTGGGTCCAAAGTGTATGTTTAAAAGCATAACATTTTACCAAAATATTCAAGTAGATTTATTAAAGAAGTATTGATTTATTTTAATTCTCCATGTAACTTTGATTTTCCAAATCTATGGAGTAGTTGTCTTTTCTTAACAATTTGCCTTCTCAATTACCGTAAATAGAGTAAACAGGAAGAATGAATGTCATTTTATATACTTCATTAGCAATGTTGTTTTCAGTACTTCCAACTTAAAAAATAACATAAGGAGGCCTTATTTAAGCTACTAACCATGTAAAAAGTGAAAATGGAGAAGGAGGTCATTAGCGAGAAATAAAAGCATTTCTACTTGTTCACATGGATCCAACCAGTGAACTGTTTAGGCAGGTTCTCAGCCTAGAGTCACAGAAACACGTTCAGCAGTCAGAGTGCCTGGATTCAAAGTCTAACTCTACCATGTGACCTCAGTCAAGCAACTTGTACTCCTTTAACTGCAAAATGGGGATAATAATGGTACCTAACCGCGGGGTTCTCATACAGATGGAATGCCAAAATCCAGCGTGCAGTCACCGGGAGGAAGCACGTCATGACCTCGAAAGGGGTTCAAGTTGCAACGCAGAGTGTATAATGTGATTCCTTTTTAGTAAAAGAAAACGTATATACGTGTATGCATATAACACAATGAGCACGATGCCCGTCATTTGTCAACAGCTCAGCAAACGTTAGCTGCTGCCAGTTAGTGTTGTTGATAATGACATTGATCCTGAAGCTGCTGCTTTGTTTGTTACAGGCTAATTTTTTTGCTGGACACAAACAGGGATATTTCTCTTAGTGGTAGTGTCCATCTAGCCTCTAGCAAGAAACTAAAAATATGAGTTCAAAGCCTAATTTTCTGATCCAATTTTTATTTTTTGGTTTTCCCACTTAGATAAATAAAGTCTACAAGGATCCTAACGGAAAATCAAGACTTTAATATCTGGCTAAATACTTGATGAAGAGTACTAAACATTCCTTCTACTTAGTGAATTTGAGTTAATTATTTATTTATTATAGAAATGTGGTAACAGGAATCAAAATAAAGCAGGATAATTCCAAACTTTAATAGGATTTTTAAATTCTTAAGAATCATGGTGCCTGTTTTATCCAGATACATTTAGGGTCTCCTCTTTAAGCTACTGGAATATTATATTGGTAAACTTGTGGTCATTTAGAAAATCACATTAATTGTAAGGTATCCATATTCAGCAGCACTTTGCTAGAAATTTGTTTTACACATTTTTTTCCCTTCAAAGTGTACATTCTTTACCTGCTCCCCTACACCTTAATAACTATCAAATGTTATTTCATAAATTTTAATGAAAGGAGTTTAAAGGACATCAATAGTCTCTGAGGATACAGTTCTACAAATATTGTTTCTCAAACTGATCCTTGGGAGTTTTCTCAAGGGCCTGAATGTGCTCTGTGCATTTTTTCTTTAATGCCATGTGTTTAGTTTGATGTTAAATAGCACAATTAAATAGATTTTGTGGAACATTTGAGTAATCTTATAGCTGAATACTGCCACTCAATTTTAGTGCCTATGTTTTGCTCATATTTACAACTATGTTTTCAGCAAAGAGCAATGCTTTAATTGTCACTAGATAATGAAAAAAGTTATTAACTGACTTTTTAACTGAATGGTGAATCTGTATCAAAAGAAGACCGTATGACATCATGGCAGGATGTGCAAAAATTTAGTCACAGTCTAACTTATAAAAAAACAGTGGCAAAATGGAGTGATCATAAAATGTTACATTACAGTCATACCAAGCTCAAAAGATCCTGTCCTTTAGCAGTCAATATTCACATAACAAGTGACAATTTCCTTTCAGCAAAATCTCATCCACCACATTAATGTCACTAATTTGTTTTATTGTTTCTTTAGTTGTGTACATGTGTGTAAGAACCATAAACATTGGAAGTTTAAGCCTAGCTTGTTTGTACTTATTTAAATAATATAATAAAAATAAATCATCAATACTGGACAGTCCTTAGACTATATTTTAAATGCTACTATAAGGCTGTGTAATTTCTGAACTGGATATCTTTTAACTATTTCATTTGAACTGGCCTTTAGAATGTCCTTTTTAAACCTTTTTTCTCACTCAGACTTGTTTATAAAATGCTAGGCATAGCCTTCCCTGTCCATGACAATAAATACAGCTAATACGCATAGTATTTACTATATGGAAACTCTACTCTGGCTGCTTTTCAGGTCTTGACTTGTTTATTCACCAGAACAATCCTTTGGGTAGATTAACCCATTGTGTAGACAGAACATTGAGGTAAAGGAAGACTAAGAAACCTGCTCAAGGTCACACAGCTAGTAAGTTAGCAAGGGAGATTCAAACCCAGATATTCTGCCTATAGGGCCCATATGTTTAGTCACTGAATTATGTTGCCTCCGTAATTTCTATACCGTTTCTACCCAATGACTCTCCTGAGGTTACTCAAATATTCAAAATTTGTTTCTGGGGGGAAGGCGGATGGATTGACTGATGGGAGGGGCGGGAGGTGATGCAAGTTGGCGCAGACTCAGGGCACCTGGCGGAAAGCCTGCTGGGACAGGAAAGCAGAAGTTACCGTTACGGACAAGGCCACCCAATGACGTCTCACTGAATCTGAATGACTCACAGTTTGCTGCGTAACTGTGGTCTCTACTGAAAAGTGGAATCTATCGCCATCACAAAGCCAGTCTGAGGAGATGACCAGGCACCACGGTGATGACTACACTCAGTCTCTGCAGGCCATCTGCACAGACAACACGGTGCAGAGATGCAGAGGTGCCGACTGCGCGGTGCTTGATGGCCTGTCTGAGTCCTGTCAGTCATCTCCAGGTGGCCCTGAGGCAAGGGCGGGGAGGCTTGATCAGCAGCAGAGTGGCATCGCTGTGATCTGGCGGGGACTGCACCATGCAAAGAAGTCCGCTTCATCTGCCTTCTGCTGCAGCAATGCTGTCGTTTTGGCCATCCTGGGACTCTGAAGTGTCACACAGGCTGCTGGAGAAGGGGATACCCGCTTGGAGATGGGAGTAACCGCGAGTGCTTTTCAAGCCGGTCACGTCCAAAGGGCCGGAGATGCTCCAGCCCGACGCAGGTGCCTTACAATGCGGCTCTGACTCCCCGTCCGGGATCCATTAGGCGGTTTCGGTCTGACCATCAGAGGGCCTGTCAAGTGTGTGGAGTCTGTGAAGAGCTTCAACCTGCCTATGCCGATGCTGGGGGGAGGTGGCTACACTGTTCGTAGTGTTCCCTGGTGTGGACCCTGGGAACAGCTGAGGCCATGCACACCGAGATCCCTAGTGAGCTGCCAGACAATGACCACTCCCAGGGCCCTGGACCGGCTCCAGACGTCCCAGCAGGCCTTCCAGCATGACTAACCAGACACCAGGCATACCTGGAGACGGTCAGACAGCGCCTGTGTGAGAGCCTGGGCGCGCTGCTCACACGCCTGGGGTCCAGAGGCAGGTGGCTCCTGAGGTTGCCATTCTAGACGAGTGGCAGTGAGGGCGAAGATGACCCTGACACACACCTCGTTCCATTCATCTGACAAATGGGGCGCCTGAGAGGAAGAACTCCCCGACTCAGACAAGGAGAGAGAAGACGGTTGCAGGAACTCTTCCCACTTTAAAAATCCAAGATAGTCAAAACAGAAGATGTAAAAAGAGAAAGAAGCAGAAGAGAAGAAAGAAGTCATAGAAGGGGAGAAAACCAAGAAGGAGAAGCAAGAAGCCGAAGGGGTCAAGGAAGGGGTCAAGCTGGCCTGAGCAAATCTCTCCAGTTCTGGCTTCTTGCCAAGTTCCCCAACCTTTCTCCTCAAACCCCTCAGATTTTATATTTTCTATTTCTCTGTTTATTTATATAAAAGCATATTAACCATACATATCCCCAGGGAGTACACAGGGACCAGGGCCCTGAGCCCAGGGCACATATGTGTTAGGTGAATCCTTCTACTGGCTGCCTCATCACTCAACCTCCCCCAGTTCTTAATCTTGAACCATAAAGGGTGACAGGTCTGTGTGGAATGGATACTGTTAAGCAGCCATAGGACAAATCCTGAAATAACAAGTGCCTCCTTTTGGAAAGGTGCCCTTAGTGAGCGTTCTAGAAAAGGTGGATGGGTTTTCAGGGACCCCCTGTTCTTTTCAGGCTCCTTGGGGTAACATTAGCCATTTTTAGGTTGGTTCTGTTCTCACACCTCCCCACTGGCCCCAAGTGAGCCAAGATGATCGCACTGCCTTGCCCTCTATCCTCCCTAATTCTTCAGGTGGAGAGTGGTAGTTTAGTTTCCTTTTTTAGATACCATTTTCATTTTTTTTTTTTTTATTAATTATTATTTTTTATTGAAGGGTAGTTGACACACAGTATTACATTACATGAGTTTCAAGTGTACAACACAGTGGTAGAACATTTATATACATAATTCTAGGTTCCAGCTATCACCCTACCAGGCTGTTACAATATCTTGACTATATTCCTTATGCTATACCTTACATCCCGGTTACTAATTTATTTTACCATTGGAAGTCTGTCCTTTTTTTTTTTTTTTTTTTTTTTTGTAAGGGCATCTCTCATATTTATTGATCAAATGGTTGTTAACGACAATAAAATTCTGTATAGGGGAGTCAATGCTCAATGCACAATCATTATTCCACCCCAAGCCTAATTTTTGTCAGTCTCCAATCTTCTGAGGCATAACAAACAAGTTTTTACATGTAGAACAAATTCTTACATAATGAATAAGTTACATAGTGAACAGTACAAGGGGAGTCATCACAGAAACTTTCGGTTTTGCTCATGCATTATGAACTCTAAACAGTCAGTTCAAATATGAATACTCATTTGGTTTTTATACTTGATTTATATGTGGATACCACATTTCTCTCTTTATTATTATTATTTTTAATAAAATGCTGAAGTGGTAGGTAGATACAAGATAAAGGTAGAAAACATAGTTTAGTGTTGTAAGAGAGCACATGTAGATGATCAGGTGTGTGCCTGTAGACTATGTGTTAATCCAAGCTAGACCAGGGCAATAAAACATCCACGTATGCAGAAGATTTCTCTCAGAACAGGGGGGGTGAGGTTCTAAGCCTCACCTCTGTTGATCCCCAATTTCTCACCTGATGGCCCCCCTGCGACTGTGCCTGTCTTAGGTTGTTCCTCCCTTGAGGAATCTTACCCGTCTCTGGCTAACCAGTCATCTTCCGGGGCCATACAGGGAAATGTGAAGTTGGTAAGTGAGAGGGAAGCCTTATTGTTTGAAAAGGTTAGCTTTTTACTTCTTTGCATATTTATGCCCTGTGGCTTCTATGCCCAGCATTTGTCTTGAGGTATCTTTACCACTTGGAGGAGTTATGATACTCGGTAAATTTGATATGAGGCACGAATTCTATTTAAGGATTGTAATTAGGAAGGAAGAAGAAAAGCTATAGAAGTAGCAGGCGGAAGAAAACATGGGAAGATTGATTATTTCTTTGACATATCTTCTTGTAGAGTAACTTCAGCATATATAGGTTTTAAGCTACTACTTAAATTGCGCATACACATTAATATAATAGGAGTATAGTTACATAACCAATGCATATCTGTAATTACCAGCCATCTCCAGTGAAACCAAGAAAACCAGTTAGGCACCTTAGGCATTTGTGAAAACTTATCTATGATATGGTGGATATTGTCCAACTGAACTTGAACAGTCTGAGAGAAATCAGACAAATTAAAACAACCCATTCCTGGGGACTGTTCACATGCCATATGTTCTTTTAACAGTAAATAGTCTGTAGTTGTAAGAGTTTGGAGCGCTACAATTTGCACTTCTGCAAATTCTTGGTTGACTTCCAACAGTATAGATCCAGTCAAATTTGTTGTTTTACTGTATGCACAGGCCAGCTTAGATATCTCCTTCCTCATTCCCATGGCAAGTCCAGGAACTGGTGGGATGAGTGCATCTACAGCTGTAGCAGTGCGTGGATCTTTGTTGGGGTTTTTTGATGATCATCTTCTGGCATGAGTCTTCCAGAGAGTGCAGATGTTGGAAGTTCTTTTTCATATCGTATCTTAGTTCATTTTCGGGGTAGCCCAATTAGGCTTTGATCTTCTGTATAAACACAAACAGACCCTTTGCCTACACTTTTATATGCCCTTTATACCCTTGTGTAGAACTCGTTGGAGGTTACCATACAGGAACTGCCCTTTTTTTTTTTTTTGCTTTGTTTTTGGTATCACTAATCTACACTTACATGACGACTATTATGTTTACTAGGTTCTCCCCTATACCAGGTCTCCCCTATAAACCCCTTTACAGTCACTGTCCATCAGCATAGCAAAATGTTGTAGAATCACTACTTGCCTTCTCTGTGTTGTACAGCCCTCCCTTTTCTCCTACCCCCCCATGCATGTTAATCTTAATACCCCCCTACTTCTCCTCCTCTTATCCCTCCCTACCCACCCATCCTCCCCAGTCCCTTTCCCTTTGGTACCTGTTAGTCCATTCTAGAGTTCTGTGATTCTGTGATTCTGTTTTGTTCCTTCAGTTTTTCCTTTGTTCTTATATTCCACAGATAAGTGAAATCATTTGGTATTTCTCTTTCTCCGCTTGGCTTGTTTCACTGAGCATAATACCCTCCAGCTCCATCCATGTTGCTGCAAATGATTGGATTTGCCCTTTTCTTATGGCTGAGTAGTATTCCATTGTGTATATGTACCACATCTTCTTTATCCATTCATCTATTGATGGACATTTAGGTTGCTTCCAATTCTTGGCTATTGTAAATAGTGCTGCAATAAACATAGGGGTGCATCTGTCTTTCTCAAACTTGATTGCTGCATTCTTAGGGTAAATTCCTAGGAGTGCAATTCCTGGGTCAAATGGTAAGTCTGTTTTGAGCATTTTGATGTACCTCCATACTGCTTTCCACAATGGTTGAACTAACTTACATTCCCACCAGCAGTGTAGGAGGGTTCCCCTTTCTCCACAGCCTCGCCAACATTTGTTGTTGTTTGTCTTTTGGATGGCAGCCATCCTTACTGGTGTGAGGTGATACCTCATTGTAGTTTTAATTTGCATTTCTCTGATAATTAGCGATGTGGAGCATCTTTTCATGTGTCTGTTGGCCATCTGTATTTCTTTTTTGGAGAACTGTCTGTTCAGTTCCTCTGCCCATTTTTTAATTGGGTTATTTGTTTTTTGTTTGTTGAGGCGTGAGAGCTCCTTATATATTCTGGACGTCAAGCCTTTATCGGATGTGTCATTTTCAAATATATTCTCCCATACTGTAGGGATCCTTCTTGTTCTATTGATGGTGTCTTTTGCTGTACAGAAGCTTTTCAGCTTAATATAGTCCCACTTACTCATTTTTGCTGTTGTTTTCCTTGCCCGGGGAGATATGTTCAAGAAGAGGTCACTCATGTTTATGTCTAAGAGGTTTTTGCCTATGTTTTCTTCCAAGAGTTTAATGGTTTCATGGCTTACATTCAGGTCTTTGATCCATTTTGAGTTTACTTTTGTATATGGGGTTAGACAATGGTCCAGTTTCATTCTCCTACATGTAGCTGTCCAGTTTTGCCAGCACCACCTGTTGAAGAGACTGTCATTTGGCCATTGTATGTCCATGGCTCCTTTATCAAATATTAATTGACCATATATGTCTGGGTTAATGTCTGGATTCTCTAGTCTGTTCCATTGGTCTGTGGCTCTGCTCTTGTGCCAGTACCAAATTGTCTTGATTACTATGGCTTTATAGTAGAGCTTGAAGTTGGGGAGTGAGATCCCCCCTACTTTATTCTTCTTTCTCAGGATTGCTTTGGCTATTCGGGGTCTTTGGTGTTTCCATATGAATTTTTGAATTATTTGTTCCAGTTCATTGAAGAATGTTGCTGGTAGTTTCATAGGGATTGCATCAAATCTGTATATTGCTTTGGGCAGGATGGCCATTTTAACGATATTAATTCTTCCTAGCCACGAGCATGGGATGAGTTTCCATCTGTTAGTGTCCCCTTTAATTTCTCTTAAGAGTGACTTGTAGTTTTCAGAGTATAAGTCTTTCACTTCTTTGGTTAGGTTTATTCCTAGGTATTTTATTTTTTTTGATGCAATTGTGAATGGAGTTGTTTTCCTGATTTCTCTCTCTGTTGGTTCATTGTTAGTATATAGGAAAGCCACAGATTTCTGTGTGTTGATTTTGTATCCTGCAACTTTGCTGTATTCCGATATCAGTTCTAGTAGTTTTGGGGTGGAGTCTTTAGGGTTTTTTATGTACAGTATCATGTCATCTGCAAATAGTGACAGTTTAACTTCTTCTTTACCAATCTGGATTCCTTGTATTTCTTTATTTTGTCTGATTGCCGTGGCTAGGACCTCCAGTACTATGTTAAATAACAGTGGAGAGAGTGGGCATCCCTGTCTAGTTCCCGATCTCAGAGGAAATGCTTTCAGCTTCTCGCTGTTCAATATAATGTTGGCTGTGGGTTTATCATAGATGGCCTTTATTATGTTGAGGTACTTGCCCTCTATTCCCATTTTGCTGAGAGTTTTTAACATGAATGGATGTTGAACTTTGTCAAATGCTTTTTCAGCATCTATGGAGATGATCATGTGGTTTTTGTCTTTCTTTTTGTTGATGTGGTGGATGATGTTGATGGACTTTCGAATGTTGTACCATCCTTGCATCCCTGGAATGAATCCCACTTGGTCATGGTGTATGATCCTTTTGATGTATTTTTGAATTCGGTTTGCTAATATTTTGTTGAGTATTTTTGCATCTACGTTCATCAGGGATATTGGTCTGTAGTTTTCTTTTTTGGTGGGGTCTTTGCCTGGTTTTGGTATTAGGGTGATGTTAGCTTCATAGAATGAGTTTGGGAGTATCCCCTCCTCCTCTATTTTTTGGAAAACTTTAAGGAGAATGGGTATTATGTCTTCCCTGTATGTCTGATAAAATTCCGAGGTAAATCCATCTGCCCCCGGGGTTTTGTTCTTTGGTAGTTTTTTGATTACCTCTTCAATTTCGTTGCTGGTAATTGGTCTCTTTAGATTTTCTGTTTCTTCCTGGGTCAATCTTGGAAGGTTATATTTTTCTAGGAAGTTGTCCATTTCTCCTAGGTTTCCCAGCTTGTTAGCATATAGGTTTTCATAGTATTCTCCAATAATTCTTTGCATTTCCGTGGGGTCCGTCGTGATTTTTCCTTTCTCGTTTCTGATACTGTTGATTTGTGTTGACTCTCTTTTCTTCTTAATAAGTCTGGCTAGAGGCTTATCTATTTTGTTTATTTTCTCGAAGAACCAGCTCTTGGTTTCATTGATTTTTGCTATTGTTTTATTCTTCTCAATTTTATTTATTTCTTCTCTGATCTTTATTATGTCCCTCCTTCTGCTGACCTTAGGCCTCATCTGTTCTTCTTTTTCCAATTTCGATAATTGTGACATTAGACCATTCATTTGGGATTGCTCTTCCTTTTTTAAATATGCTTGGATTGCTATATACTTTCCTCTTAAGACTGCTTTTGCTGTGTCCCACAGAAGTTGGGGCTTAGTGTTGTTGTTGTCATTTGTTTCCATATATTGCTGGATCTCCATTTTGATTTGGTCATTGATCCATTGATTATTTAGGAGCGTGTTGTTAAGCCTCCATGTGTTCGTGAGCCTCTTTGCTTTCTTTGTACAGTTTATTTCTAGTTTTATGCCTTTGTGGTCTGAAAAGTTGGTTGGTAGGATTTCAATCTTTTGGAATTTTCTGAGGCTCTTTTTGTGGCCTAGTATGTGGTCTATTCTGGAGAATGTTCCATGTGCACTTGAGAAGAATGTATATCCCGCTGCTTTTGGATGTAGAGTTCTATAGATGTCTATTAGGTCCATCTGCTCTACTGTGTTGTTCAGTGCTTCCGTGTCCTTACTTATTTTCTGCCCAGTGGATCTATCCTTTGGGGTGAGTGGTGTGTTGAAGTCTCCTAGAATGAATGCATTGCAGTCTATATCCCCCTTTAGTTCTGTTAGTATTTGTTTCACATATGCTGGTGCTCCTGTGTTGGGTGCATATATATTTAGAATGGTTATATCCTCTTGTTTGACTGAGCCCTTTATCATTATGTAGTGTCCTTCTTTATCTCTTGTTACTTTCTTTGTTTTGAAGTCTATTTTGTCTGATATTAGTACTGCAACCCCTGCTTTCTTCTCACTGTTGTTTGCTTGAAATATGTTTTTCCATCCCTTGACTTTTAGTCTGTACATGTCTTTGGGTTTGAGGTGAGTTTCTTGTAAGCAGCATATAGATGGGTCTTGCTTTTTTATCCATTCTGTTACTCTGTGTCTTTTGATTGGTGCATTCAACCCATTAACATTTAGGGTGACCTTTGAAAGATATGTACTTATTGCCATTGAAGGCTTTAAATTCGTGGTTACCAAAGGTTCAAGGTTAGCCTCTTTAGTATCTTACTGCCTAACTTAGCTCGCTTATTGAGCTGTTATATACACTGTCTGGAGATTCTTTTCTTCTCTCCCTTCTTGTTCCTCCTCCTCGATTCTTCATATGTTGGGTGTTTTGTGCTGTGCTCTTTCTAGGAGTGCTCCCATCTAGAGCAGTCCCTGTAAGATGTCCTGTAGAGGTGGTTTGTGGAAAGCAAATTCCCTCAGCTTTTGTTTGTCTGGGAATTGTTTAATCCCACCGTCATATTTGAATGATAGTCGTGCTGGATACAGTATCCTTGGTTCAAGGCCCTTCTGTTTCATTGTATTAAATATATCATGCCATTCTCTTCTGGCCTGTAGGGTTTCTGTTGAGAAATCTGACGTTAGCCTGATGGGTTTCCCTTTATAGGTGACCTTTTTCTCTCTAGCTGCCTTTAACACTCTTTCCTTGTCCTTGATCTTTGCCATTTTAATTCTTATGTGTCTTGGTGTTGCCCTTCTTGGATCCTTTCTGTTGGGGGTTCTGTGTATTTCCGTGGTCTGTTTGATTACTTCCTCCCCCAGTGTGGGGAAGTGTTCAGCAATTATTTCTTCTAAGATACTTTCCATCTCTTTGCCTCTCTCTTCTTCTTCTGGGACCCCTATAATACGGATATTGCTCCTTTTAGATTGGTCACACAGTTCTCTTAATATTGTTTCATTCCTGGAGATCCTTTTGTCTCTCTCTATGTCAGCTTCTATGCGTTCCTGTTCTCTGATTTCAATTCCATCAATGGCCTCTTGCATTCTATCCATTCTGCTTATAAACCCTTCCAGAGTTTGTTTCATTTCTGCGATCTCCTTTCTGGCATCTGTGATCTCTTTCCGGACTTCATCCCATTTTTCTTGCGTGTTTCTCTGCATCTCTGTCAGCATGTTTATGATTCTTATTTTGAATTCTTTGTCAGGAAGACTGGTTAGGTCTGTCTCCTTCTCTGGTGTTGTCTCTGTGATCTTCGTCTGCCTGTAGCTTTGCCTTTTCATGGTGATAGGAATAGTCTGCAGAACTGGGACGAGTGACGGCTGGAAGGACTTCCCTTCTTGTTGGTTTGTGGCCCTCCTCTCCTGGGAGAACAGCGGCCTCTAGTGGCTTGTGCTGCGCAGCTGCGCGCAGACAGGGTTTCTGCTTCCTGCCCAGCTGCTATGGAGTTAATCTCCGCTGTTGCTGTGGGCGTGGCCTGGCTCGGGCAGCTACTCCAAAATGGTGGAGTCGCGTTGGAGCAGGAGCTGCTGGGAGGCTATTTATCTCCGTAAGGGGCCTCCCTGCTCCCTGCAGCCCAGGGGTTAGGGTGCCCAGAGATCCCGGATTCCCTACCTCTGGATTAAGTGGCCCGCCCTGCCCCTTTAAGACTTCCAAAAAGCACCCGCCAAAACAAAACAACGACCACAAAAAAAAACAAGAAAAAAAATTTTTTTAATTAAAAAAAAAAAGGTGGTCATTCGTTTTTCTTTATTCTCCGGTGCCAGCCTCAGGCCTCTGCTCACCGGTCTTTCTGCCCTGTTTCCCTAATATTGGTGTCCCTGTCCCTTTAAGACTTCCAAAAAGCGCTCGCCAAAACAAAGCAGCAAAAAAGCAAAAAAAAAAAAAAATGGTCGCGCGCTTTTCTTATGTCCTCTGTCGCCCAGCCTCCAGTGCCTGCTCACTGTTCTTGCTGCCCTGTTTTCCCAGTATCGAGGGCCCTGCACTCTGGCCCGGATGGCTGGGGCTGGGTGTTCGGCAGTCCTGGGCTCCGTCTCCCTCCCGCTCTGCCTGCTCTTCTCCCGCCGGGAGCTGGGGGGAGGGGCGCTCGGCTCCCGCGGGGCCGGGGCTTGTATCTTACCCCCTTCGTGAGGCGCTGGGTTCTCTCAGGTGTGGATGTGGTCTGGATATTGTCCTGTGTCCTCTGGTCTTTATTCTAGGAAGGGTTGTCTTTGTTATATTTTCATAGATATATGTTGTTTTGGGAGGAGATTTCCGCTGCTCTACTCACGCCGCCATCTTCCGCCCCTCCACCATTTTCATTTTTATAAAAACCTTGTAATAAAATGATTTATTTCTAAAGCTTCCTAAAAAAAAAATTCCTCACACTTCTTTTTGCCTTTTAATGATATTTAAGGTAGGACAACACATTTATTAATATAAAAATTACATTAGTCTTATTTTTCAGGAATAATTTGTCTCCAGCTTCCTAGCACTTCCTAAAATTGTTCCCTGAGCATGAAAGTATTGCTTATTTTTTAATGATCAGTTATTTGGGCATTTCTTAGCTTCAGCATTGCCCATCTAGGATGCCTGTGTTGAGCCCAAAACATTCTTAAGATAGAAAGGGTTAAAGGTAAAGGGATTTCAGAGTCAGTTATAAATGTTTTATTTAAAAGATGGCATTGAATGGAGGGAAAGTGAAAGCCTTGCATGTATTAGGTATCTAGTATAGACACTTTTACACAAGTTCATTGTTTGGAGGGGTTTATGGTAACATGTAAATTCAGAATCATTACAAAGATCTAGAGCGCCACACATACAGCTAATGCGGCAACTGTCAGTCAGGATCACATCAGGAAGAGGAGGGCACCCTTGAATTAGGCAATCTCTTACAGAGTTTAATTAAGGGACTCTTTCCAAAGGAGTGGATGGGGTCTAGGGGAAGCTGTGGTTAGTAACAAGAGGACATCTTTACCATCCTAAGCCTGAAGGTGCGGAGAGGGAGCAGTTACCAACCCCCAAAGGGTAGAGTCTTGCGGAAGGAGTCCCCTGACAGAGGAAAACACCAGCCCATGGAATAAATACCCGGCTTTCATCTCTCCTCCCTCCCTTCCAGTCTTGCTGGGGCTCCCATTGGCCAAGCCAAGCTGAACACCAAATACGGACAATAAAATAGCAACCACTCTCAAGCTCCTGTGGCTCAGGGGAGAGTGGAGAACAGTAGGCAGTAGATCCGGAGGGGCAAGTAGAAAATGTGGAGTACCAAGATGCAGTTGATGCAAATATTTTCTATGCAATCTTCAACCTAAGATGATTTATCTGCAAATAGTTTTCCTCAAAAGGGCTCCATACCTAGAAATTGTCCTGAATTTCACACATCAGGAAAAGGTATTAATTCCTTCAAGTCTTTATCCAAGTAAATTTTTACCCTTTCAGTGAAAATTTTCCAGGCTACCCTATATAAAATTGCAAACCCCAAGTGCTTTTTATTCCCTTCTATTTTGTTCACTTCTGTGTATTTTATTCACTCCTAGTGCTTAGGATATTACCTAACACACACCAAAAAAAGTTTCTCAAATGTTTTATTAAGTAATTAATTACTTACTAGCTGTGTGACCATGGATAAACTACTTAACTTCTCTGTGCATTAATTTTCTATCTTAAAATGGCTATGATAAATAACTGCTCCATAAGTTTATAATGAGGATTAAATAAATTAAAATATGGCAAGTGCTTATAAACTATTTGGAGTATAGAAAACATTTGAAACCATTTTACTGAAAGCTACTGAATTAGAATTTTTTTATGTTTCAAGATATTTAAAATATTTGTGGTTAATTTGTCTCAAAGCAAATAAAAAGTTAAGTTTTATTGATTCTAATATTTTCTTCATAATGTTTTAGTTGAATCTAATATTAAAATACACATATGATATATTCATAGCACATGAACCAAATGAAGTGTTAAATATGCATTTGTATATTAGCCATAGTGGAAACTATAAATAAAGCAAATGGAAAGAATGTTTGCTTTCCTTTCCTTACAGGTGCAATAAAAGCAGAAATTTATTAAGTAGAATCTCTCTAGCAATTATAATTATTTAAGCAAATTTGACTTTTGGTAATGTGATCTCCTACCATCTAAAAACAAGTGATAATGGCTATACAGTTGCATTTTTTCTTGATTGTATACTGTTTAGAATTAAACCTTGTCTATACTTTTAAAAATCTGTAAAATTTTGAATGTCTTAGGAAAGACAGTTCTACAAAATTAACACCTAAAAATACTAGCCAAACTTAATAGAACATGCCTGATGTTGAAGAATTAAAGACTTTAACCACTACAGGGCTATAAGAGACTTAACATGGAGACTATATTTATTTTAAGGCTGAGATATTACCTTTATATCTTTAGTAAGACAGATGATTAACAAAACACAGGAAAAGTACAAATAAATTATCTCTTTTTTAATGTTTCAGTTATTTCTTTTGTGCTGTTATATATATCTATGAAAGCTAAATTGTTATCCTGACTTATTAAAAATAAAACACATTCTTTAATTAAATAAAGTATGTGAATATTATCAGCCAGGGTAACAAAACACTACCAATGTTCTTAGATATATTTGTATGAATATATATACCTCAATGGAGCAAATATGCTTCTTCTCCTCATAGAGAGATGAATTGACAAAAATTATTATATTAATATTACTTCTGGTATTTTCAAAAAAGTAATTTAAAATAGCCATGCATTCACAAAATTTCCCAAATACTGAATTATCTTTCATTTTCATATTTTAGCCAAGCAAAACAGGGATTATCTACTTTTTGCTCAGTGTTGGGTCCCTAGAGCCCAATACATAGTGCACGTTACTGGTACTCAATAAAATCAATACATGGTGAATGAGCCAACCAAAGTATTTATAAATCCTTGATATTAAAAACAACAACAACAACAACAAACTCTTTTCAATGGCTCCCTTGACTTCCTAAGAAAGGAAGAAGACTTTAGGATTAAATGAAAAGAATGTTTACTGACTTAAGGATTTCACTTGTCGGTAAGAAAAACTGTAGGTGTATATATTTACTAACATATATTTCTAAACATTGGTGGTTGTATACATTCAACTAGATATTTTTTCCCGACCATTTTTTGAGAGACAGAATGCCAGAGATATTCTTACCTTTTGTCCACCAGAGAGTTGTTCACAATACAAAAATAAGAATTCATGCATGAAGAAAATTTTAGACCCTGGCCATTGCTTAGTGTTGTCTAATTAGATAAAGTGTAATTGTTTGATAGTAGATACTATACATATCTTGGCATCAACATTATTGTTTACATATTACTGATTCTCCATGAAAAATATCCCTTCACTTTGTACCCTAGAGGACTCATTATCTCTCCAGGGACAGATGGAGATTTATATATAAAAATTGATAATGGCTCTCTTTGCAAAATTAAAGATGTTGGCCGACTCCTTCTTTGGCAGCTGTTCAATTTGCATAATTACATTTGCCTTTCTAAATTTTCCCTGAAGCTTCAGTTGAATAAGGTGTTCTTATGCATTTGCATTTTGAAAAGGCTTAATTGTGCTGCACTGAACAGCTGTCCCCCCCACCCCCACCCCTACTCCGAGCAATCTCAGAGCTGGGTGGTATTGGTGACTTACCCCGTGTGTTGGCAAATCACTTTGAGACTTTTCCAATCAAAGTGAAGCTATTAGCATTTGTGCATTTATATGATGAGCAAAATGTTTAGAATTGGTGTCATGTCAGTTTGCTGCAGTGAACATTCTTAAGGTAACTTTCCTACAACTCAGCTCAAAGTTAACAGCACATTCAGTAGGGCTTGCTTACTAAGGATTGTGCTTAGAATGCCACTACATATAACAGACAAGGGAAGTATGGGTGGATTTTATTCCTTTTATATACATCAAAGACTCTAATCTGATGTCATCTAATCTGTAATGTACGTAGAATAGAAATCTGGACTAGGGAAGAACCTCCCATTCTCCAAGACTAGCTATATCCACTGGTGCTGTGGGTAAAACTGCAATATTTCCAGAATCTCTTACCTGGCCTTAGTGCATCTCTTTATCAATAGGCATATACAAGGGATAGAGAGAAGTAGTCCATCTCCATATCAATAGGTGATTACAAGGATGGAAGGAGCAAGGGCATATCTGGACTGGAGAGGTTGGGTGGGATCCTTTTTGCAGCCAGGTCATGAGAAACACAGGCAAGCAGAAGTGGATGACTCTTGTAGGCAATAAGCAGGTTTCTCCCACTTTATTTCTCCCTTTGACTGATTTCAGTTTCAAAGGCTATTTGCCCGGGACTGGGAAAATATTTTCCCCCTGGAGTTACAGCTGACATAGTCACTAGGATCTCTGAACCCAAAGTCTGCCTTCATGGGTGTGATGCTTGGGCAGGCTGCCCATAGAGATGGTGGGGAGATACCTGGAAACCTCCCCTGCGGATGGTGGAGAGGCCCTGGGGTTGCTGCAGTGAGGGGTGACAACTTACTCTTCCCTCCGGCAGTGGTGGAGGGTGCAGCTTCACCTGGGAGCATCGTAGCCATGGGGCTTCTATGTGGGGAGTCCTTGATGGGGAACTGGTCTAGGGTAAAGCATCTCCTAGACTGATGGGACCTTCCCCAGAACTGGGGAAGGGTGGAGACACCCAAAGCTGTGAAATTAGCCCTCCATGAGATAGAAGACTGCGTACAGGCCCTGAGTGGCAATGCAGCAGCCGGGATTGTAGGATGTTTGTTTCTCAGGATAGTGGAAAGGATTATCAAGGAGAGAGACACACTTCGGCACTGCTTGGAGGAGCTGGGCAATGACCTCTGGGACGCACTTAAGAAAGAGAGACAGTTATTGAGAAGATGGGTCGAGCTCCTTGAAGATACATTAGCAGCAAGGGAGGAGACAGCAGGAGAATCTGCATTGCAGGAGGCCTTGGGGGAGGGGGAGAAAGGAGCAGTGCCTTCAGTCCCAGAGACGGTAAAGGAGATGTCAGGGGAGGATAAGGGCTGAGGGTTGATCTGTTGCCAAGGCCACCACCCAAGGTGCCAGCCCCTCCCATATTAGAAAATAAAAATGCTACAGCCATAGGCTCCTTATGGGGAGGAGCTGCGCCCCTCCCAGGTTGTGGAGCACTACATGCTCCACCCCTATACCCAGGATGAGCTGGTGGACATGAGCATCTGGTTTTGGCAGAAGCAGTCAGAGCCTCTGCCTACATGTCTTTTGCATCTCTGGAATATGGGGGGAAAACATTTTTATGCCCAATTCTGAAATGGGTAAACTGGCTTCCCTGATGACTCACCTTCCCTCTGGCAGAGGTTGCAAAGTGCCCGTTACACCTCAGGGAATCAGGCACTTCTGGATTGGCTGACAGCAGCCAACAGGGCAGTTTTGTGTAATTAGAGTGATTTACCACACCTACCCACTAGCTGGAAAAGATGCAGAGCTCCAGCAGGTATTACAGGAGTTGGGTATAAAAAATATCATCTATAATATGGACCCCCGGGGCCCCAGTGAGAAGTTGTTCACCGCAGGAATGAGAAATCTGGTGCTCCACCAGCTTCTCCATCTCTTCTTGGGTCCCTAGTGACTATTCTTGCCCCCCATCATTATGGGCAACCCATAAATGAAGCTACTCGTACTTTAGCAGATCTGAGGGAGGTGGAAACAACAAGAGCACAGAGGGAAATAGGGGGTATGACTGAAAGGAGAGGTGCAAAGGGCCCCATGAAGGTCTTGAGGACCCAGATGTGGGTTGATTTGATAAAGGCTGGGGTAATGAAAGAAAAACTTGATGGGCAGCCCAATAGGATCTATTACAGTTGTGGCACCAATTAAAGCCAGAACAGCAGTTCCAGCCACTGAGGTCCAGGACACGGAAGCTGGAGGCAAAGCCCCATGTCTGGCCTGGGTCCCTGCAAGATTTCCTGAGGGCCAGATTACTCAGGCTCCACCTAGGCCTTCACCCCCACAGGAGGAATATTGGCATTGCAGTTTGAGTGAGGGGGCCTTAAGGCCCCAACCTTGGGGGATATGGTGGGGACCAGAGGCCACATGTAGAATTAGCAATCCATTGGTCCCCTGTGAATGTACACCATGCCCTGGTGCTGGGGGACACAGGAGCTGAATGTTCTCTGATTTATGGCAACCCTGAGCATTTTCCTGGGACCCCTGCTTTAATAGATGTATATGGGAATCAGGCAGTTAGAGTGAAGAAAGCCCAAATCTCACTGGGGACAGGGCATTTACCCCCAAAGGAGTATACTGTGTACATTTCTCCCACCCCTGAATATATTTTGGGGGTAGATATCCTACAGGGCCTGTGGTTAAAGACCACTGCAGGTGAGTTCAGACTGAGGGCACCTGTGATAAAGGCAGTTCTGAGGGGACATGCTAAGCAACCACATGTACCTTTGCCTGTACCTCAGTGGGTGACAAATGCTAAGCAGTATGAATTGCCTGTGGGCCACAAGGAAATTGGAGAAACTCCACAGGAGTTGGAGAAGGTGGGCATCATAAAGTCCATTCATAGTCCTTTTAATTCCCCAGTGTGGCCAGTGAAAAAGCTGGATGGCTCTGGCGTATGACTGTGGACTACAATGAACTGAATAAAGTCACACCCCCTTTGCATGCTGCTGTCCCCTGCATAGCAGCCCTATGGATACCCTCAGTCATGAACTGGGGATATATCATTATGTTGTGAACCTTGCTAATGTTTTCTTCTCTGTTGACATAGCACAGGAAAATCAGGAACAGTTTCCTTCACATGAGAAGGCCAGAAGTGGACATTCACTGTCCTTCCACAGGGACACCTCCACAGCCCCACCATCTGTCAGGGACTTGCAGCCCAGGACTTGGCCACATGGAAGAAACCACAAACAGTGCAGCTGTATCACTACACTGATGATATTATGCTCACATCTGATTCTCTTGTAGGTTTAGAAGGGGCAGTTCCTAGACTGCTGCAACATCTACAGGAGAAAGGATGGGCTGTGAACAGCACCAAGGTTCAGGGACCTGGTTTGTCAGTCAAGTTCTTGGGGGTTGTCTGGTCAGGTAAAACTTAAGTTATCCCAGAAGCAGTAATAGACAAGGTCCAGGCTTTCCCCACTGTGGCAGTATTACAAGAGTTTTTCAGTCTTTTAGGCTACTAGAGACTGTTTATCTCGCACTTGGCACAAATTCTGAAGGCCTTATACTGACTGGTACAAAAGAGCATCAGGTGGGACTGGGTTGAGACATGTGCAACTGCTTTTACTGCTGCTAAGTGAGCAGTCAAGGCCTTATAGGCCTTGAGTGTAATGGACTCATCAAGGCCCTGTGAGCTAGATGTTCATGTAACCAAGGATGGTTATGGATGGAGTATTTGCAGCAGCTTGAATGGACATGCCAACCTATTGGGTTCTGGTCACGACTGTGGAAAAGGAGCAGAGGTCCAGTACACCTTGACAAAGAAGCAACTGGCTGCTGTGTTGCTTCTTGCCACACCTTGCTAGCTATGGAGCTCATCACTGGAACAGCTCTGATCAAGGTAATAACTACCTATCCCATGGCAGGGTGGGTGCAAAACTGGACTCAAGGGCCACAGAGTGGCATGGCACAGAGGTCTGCACTAGCCAAATGGGGCACATATTTACAGCAGTGTGGCACCCTCTCTACTAGACCCTTAAGTGAAGAACTCCTACACTTACTGGGGTCAGTGACCTATATCAGTGGAAAGCAGGAAGAATTTGCTTTTGACCCATTGCCAGCCAAGAGCCCTTATCATGAGGAAAAGTCCCTATACCTGAAGATGCTTGGTATACAGACGACTCCAGTCATGGGCAGCCCCTGAAGTGGAGGGCTGTGGCTTTCCATCCTAAGACTGAGACAATATGGATGAAGGATTGAGAAGGGAAGAGCAGGCAATGGGCTGAGTTGTGGGCAGTATGGCTTGTGATCACCCAGGAGCCCTCCCCTATAGTTGTCTGCACTGACAGCTGGGGCGTCTATTGGAACTTGACCCTGTGGCTACCAGCATGGTACCATGCCAACTGGATGGTTGGTCACCGGCCCCTTTGGGGGCAAGGGTAGCAGCAAGACCTATGGGCCTCTGGTCAGACTAAGACGGTTCCTGTATATCATGCGACTGGCCATTGGCCTTTGGCATCCCCCAGGGAATGATGAAGCAGACACACTGGCCCAGGTGCACTGGCCAGAAGGAAAGCCTGCCTCTGATGTGGCCCAGTGGTTGCATCAGCGTTTGTTGCACGAGGGACAAAAGATAATGTGGGCTGTAGCCTGTCAGTGGGGCTTGCCTTTGACCTTTGAAGAAGTCAGCCAAGCCCGGAAGGAGTGCCTGTGTGCTCTAAGAGGGACTTACACGGAATCCCACAGCAGTCATCTGTCTCAGGTGGGAGAACCCCCTCACGGGACTTCATGCTTTTCTGGGCACCCCACATCTGGTGATGAGTAGCGCAGGAGCGTGAAGGCTCAGCCACTTCAACCCAAAGGCAGGTGAGCCCATGACTCAGTCTGCTCTCCCCAGACTGGCCAAAGCTGCCCTGGGACTGCAGCTCAGTTCAGCTTCTTCCTCACATCTCTACCTTCCTTCTGCAGGTGTGGATTCAGAATGAACATCTTTCACCCCAGTGTCTACCACAATACCATGTGATCTAGAGAACCCAACCTAAACAGAGGGGCGTCCACTTAGAACCGACCAACCAGAGAACGGTAAACCTGAAAAGTAACAGAGCAGGAAATGCTAGAAAATCATAAGGAAAACCTGGATAGCACAGCATTCTGGGAACCAAAATAAACACACATTTCAAAAAAACAAAGAACAGGCAAGAATGCTGGGAAATTAGAAAAAATTACTGGAAAAAGCCCATTGGATTTAGATCACAGAGGTCACGGTGACCTTGGCTTTGGCTGTTTTGGTCCAGGGCTGGAAACAAGTGTCCCAATGGAGAGATGAGGAGTCAGCTACAGGTGAGAAAACGGATGCACCAAATAATGGAAGCTCTTTAGACAAACTGAGAATTAAAGAGATTGAAAGGAGTTGGAGGGGGAAGGTGGGAGTCAAGAAAAGGTTGTTATTTTAAGATGGAAGACATATGAACAGGCTTAAATATAACTGAGAATAATCCAATTAACAAGCATATGCTGAAAAAATAACAGAGTAGAAGTGGAGAGGAGGAATTGATAATATAGGATCCTGATAAGGCATGAAGGAATGAAATCCAACACAGGTGGAGAAATTGGCCTTAACGAATCAGAAGACTGCATCCTAAAACAGGAGGAAAAGAGAACATGGGTACAGATGGAACCACATGAATTTGGTAGCAGCAAGCTGAGGGAGTTCCCATCTGATGCCTTCTATTTTCTTCGAGAAGTAGGAGGTGAATCATCTGCTCAGAATGCGAAGGAGGTAAGAATATTTGAGGTTTGAGTAGAGTGTAGTATGTTTAAAACAGTTACTGAAAATGCAGAGAATTTACCAGGGAAACAGAGAGGAACTGGCCGGTTTTAAGGGCCCAAGTGTCCCCGTGCCAGTCTGCCCTGCCAGGCGCCTCGATGACAGGCCGTTCAGTTGTAGGCACAGGGAAGACCCATAGATGCATTTGTCCAGAGTCAGACAGTTGTCAAGTAAATTTTTTTTTAATGTTTAAGACACAAAGTGACAAGGCAGTTAGGAGTACTGGTGAGAGTAATATTCAAAGAATGACCTGTGGGATCTAAACTTAATACAATGATGAAAGAATGAAAAATAAGATGAGAAGGTGGGAGCTGATGGGCTTGGAAAAAGTAGAAGGGGGTAGCACCCAGACCGATACTTCCCAGTTCTGAGGACCTTTTATGAATGCAGAATACTTTTCAAGGCTGGGTGGGGGACCTGAGATTCTGAGTTTCTAACAATGTCCCCGTTAATGATGACATTGCTGGTCTGAGAAGCCGACTTGGAGTAGCGAGTCATCATTCAAGTAAGATCGAAAATCCTTGTGCGGATGAACATGAGAGTGAGAGAGAAGACAGCAACTGAGAGAGAGAGAGAGAGAGATCACCAGGAGGCGAAGCAACAGGGAGAAAGGCAGTGGGCACGCAGCCCGAAGAGGAGAGAAGCTGCGGCGAAGGAACCCGGGGCCCCGGGATTCGAGAAGAGCGACCACCAGGTCGCTGGAGCTGGAACAGTGACCCATGGCGAGGGGCTCCATGAAGACGCTCTGCATAGCTGCTGAGGAGGTTCCCTCTGTGGCTCTTCACCCCTCACGTCTACACCAACAATCCCCATTCACACGGCGTTACCTGAGTGACTCTGTCCTGGCCGCTGAGCGAGTCTGACGGACGGAGATGCCTCGCCCGTCCCGGTCCACTGCGCTGTGGTCCCGTGTGGGATGGACACCCACGCACCGTCACTAGGGAAGCAGAAAACGCAGGACTGGATTTTAAGAATAGCTCTATTACAGTTCCACTCTTAACATGAACTTACAGCACATCCCAAAGCCCCCAAACAGGGAGCAGGCCAATCTGTAGGGTGATTTTTTTAAAAATTGGAGTGTTTTGGGCTGTAAACATATGTGAACAGTAAGGAAGGGAAAAGAAACGGTCAGAACTTCTAGAAAGGAAGATCCTACTACAACTTAAGGAAGACCCTTAAATCTAGATGGCTGAAGCAGGATCCCCTAACCTTAGGCATGGTGACATACACCAGTCCACAAAATCCATTTTCTATCCCTTCCTGTGAACCAAACCTTCCCAAGAAATTGTAACTTGCTTCTGAGCTCCTGAATAAGCAGCTGAAGCTTTCCTCAAATGCTGAGCAGAATCAACCACCAGAGCTTACAGTCAAACAACAAAATAATAAAAATGATAAATGAAAATCACATCTGTAATACGAGGTGAATTGATCCTACTCAAGTTTAGGAGAAAAATCCAAGTCATATTAAACAAATACTAACAATACCTAATTTTATTGCTAGTGTCTTGCCAATGGGTTTCAGCCCCCGGCAAGTTCGCTATGGATTCAGTGTGACTAAAGAAATTGACAGCAAAACGTTTTTGGAGTGAAAGGGTTATACTCAACTTTATTTCCAGGTGGCAGGTCAGTCACTAAATTCTTGTTCACTCAGAGCAAGTCTGCAGGCAGCAAGCTGGTCTCTGCCTCTGGGCCCCTCTGTCCACGCAGCCATCCCACACAGCTGTCCTCCGGGCCTCTCTGCACAGACGTCCCACATAGCTGTCCTCTGGGCCTCTCTGCACACACGTCACGCACAGCCATCCTCTGGGCCTCTGTCCTCAGCGCTGCCACCACTCCAGCCTCTGCTCTGCTCTTCTGCAGCCTTGCAGCCCTGCCACTGTGTCGTGCCCAGAGCAGTGGGCGGAGCTCTTTATATAGAGTCAACAGCCATGTATTGCCCACAGGTGTGCAGTGAGCAAGTCAACCAGGGCCAGGTGAGAATCCTGGCCACAGGAACTCTCATTTTATCTACAGCTAGACTTTAGTTGTGTATAATCTTTTATTTTCTTCAACTTTAGCCCATACAGTGACTCTTCCTTGGAAACATCGTGGCTAAATAAATGTGTTGACGAAAGAGTTATAACTTTTATGAAAAGATAACAATTGAAGAGATAAACAGGTTACAATCATACCTTCAAAACCATACCTCAAAAATTAACCTCTCTGAACTACAAACAGGCCTCCTTACTTAGGCACAGGTAAGTAATAAGTGTATCAAATTAACAAGTGACAGTGTCATAAAGTTTTCTGGCAGAGTATTCAGGAGGTAGCAAGCAGCACTGTGTAAACTGCCCTTGCAAACCTGAAATCTATAATGCAATGAAAAACGGCACAAACATAAGAGGATTTATTTACTGTTCAACCATGACTTCATTGCATTAACCCGAATAAATGAGAAATATAGTCATTTCTAGCATCTGATCCACTAGCAGGGCAAACATAGGGAGCAACAGGTTTTTCTGCAAATCACATAAACTAGGCTAATGCCTATTCCAAGGTTACTCTCATACAAACCTGTACACTTTTGAACAAAACTCACTATTTAGTATAAGCTAGAAATTTATACTTCAAGAAGTCTAGTAATGCTTGAAATTGGCCATAGGTTATTTTGGGGAGAATATCTGTGGTAGTTGGGCCAAAGGAGCTAAGCACCTAGAGTCTTGCATACATGAAAAATGCACTTCTCCTAAGTAGGCATTCAGTTCCAGGAAAAAAGCTTTTAAGTATTGTTGAATGAGTTAGTTCTTTCCTGAATCACAGAGTTGTCACCTTATGGAAGGGTAGGCACATTGCATTTTCATTGTCACATTACCATGTAATGGTATCCCTGAATTCCAAAGCATTTCCTGATATAAAATTTTGTACAAAAAGAAAATTATTTAAGGTCAGAAGTCTGGCCTAAAAGGGAAAGTTGCAGGTTTAGTAGGTTTGGAAATTTTGGACTGGAGGAGCTGAGGGGAAAAACTTGCACTAGGAAGAAAAATCACAAAATTTTTCTTCTTCTCTCTTCCCCATTTTCATTTCTTATATATTTTTCAAAAAAAGGACTATGTTTTTGGTTTTGGTGGCTTTTACTTTTTAACCTCTTCATAAATTACCTTTAGCTCATAATTTACCCATAATCACTAATTAAAATACCTGCAGGTTTAGGCAGATAAAGCAAAAGAGTGAAGTCATTTCTGTTCAATTAAAGAGGATATGTAGTATTGAGATCTTGGCAACTTGTAGAACACTTGACCCACTGAAGGCTCTTGGTATTTACTCACCTCCACTCAGTCGTTATGTGCAGAAATGAAGGCCAAGTGTTGCCAGATGTCACAAATTTTCAAGATAAGCAACAAATCTGAATTTTTATGTGCTGTCTCCCAGATTTTAAATTTGGCAATAATTCAAACATTGTTTGGAAATGGGTGGGTACTTCTAATCAAGATAGTTTAGCAAATTCGCATATTACCACACCCTCTCTGTTCCAAATCTCTGTTCCACCCCTCAGTCATGATTGGAAATGTATAAAAAGTTAAAAACACTATGACATTAGCTGAGTACAAAATCAAGGTGAATAGCTCCATGAACCAGAAACAGGACAAAAAGGCAGTGCCACGGGCCAGGCTCAGGCTGATGAGAGGCCAGACCTGGGCACCACGCCTGAAGCTGCAGCAGGGGTGGGATTACCATGGAGGAGGTTTGAAAAACAACTCACCTGCTGCTAGGCACTGTGGTTTACTAGGAAGTGTTGGACCTGAGAACGTAGAAGAAAAAAGAAATAGCCTTAAGATCAGGAACTAATCCAAAGATCCCCTAGTTCCTAAATATATCTGCATACTCCAATATTCCCACGGGTGAGAAGCCCCAAAATAAAACAACCCTAGGGATTTATAGATGTCATCTATCAAAGCAGTATAATGATACCGTAATCACACACACTTTTTTCATTAACCTACTCAATTATTTACTCAACAACTATTTATTGAACAGCATGACATGCCAGGCAACATTCTGTAAGATAAATTCTAGCTGAAATAAGCAGGCAAAGAAAGGCAACAAAGGGCCAGGTAATTTATTTGAATGCCCCCGGGTGAGGTTCCGTGGTCTGACTATCACAGGCCGGGGAAGTCACACAAAAGTAGACAGGCAGCGAGTTTTTAAAGAAGGTAGGGGGAGGCAGAGCTTAGATTTACAATGGCACGAAGATTGGCTAGCCTAAGGCACATTTTTCAGGTTGGGAGGGGGCAGCAGCCGGGGACTTTGTCACATCATCGGTGTCTGACGTGCTCCCCCCTCCCCCCAGTGCCTTCAACCTTACATTTCAGCCTTTTGGTCATAATGGGCAATGACTTGATCTGGCTACTTCTGGCTGACAAGGGGCATTGTGGGGGTGGTTCGTAGCATGTAGTTACATTGCTCTGACTGCAAATATCTTGCCTTGCCTTTTCTAGAGGCTCCTACTCTACTCTGTCTAAGCTCATGGTCCCTGTCTCATTTTCTCTTCTATAGATAGAGGCTTTAGCTGCTACCAGGGAAAAGGGGCAATGACCGCTCTGGCTGCTTCATGCTGAGAAGGGGTGCAGTAAAGGGTGCAGCTAAGTTTTTATCACTGGTCAGTTGAGAGGGCTTTGAAAGATTGGCGCTTCTATTCTGGAAGGACAAACTTGATGAGATTAAGAATGCATGGCTGAATATGAGAACTAGAAATATGAAGAGTCTAATTGAGAATCATAGCCAGGTATTATGGGGAAACTAAAATTCTGGATCGAGCTTACATCTCAGTGACTAGTATTAGAATTTAGTATAGATAAGACTGCATTATTGAAACAATACTTTTCTCTAAAATTACCCTCATTTTTATTAGAAGTAACCAGGTTAAGAAAATAATGAACACTTGGCTTAATTATTTGCATAAGTGCAGCAAGAAGAGCAATTGATTACATAGGCTCTTTTAAATGTGCTTTGCTGGAACTTTTTGTAAGGAATTTCAGATTGAACTTTTAAAGGACTCTTGAGGCCAGAGAGCCAAGCTAGACTTGCCATCAGGTTGTGCCTGCAGTACCTGTAGATTTGGGTGAATTCTTCTCTTCTTGAGGTTCTCAAGACATTCCTGAGGTTCCTGCACTTGCCAGGAATTGACCTTCTTTACTCACCTGGTAAGGCTGTTGGGAACTCTGTAAGCAAAGTACCAGGCCAGTTTCTTCTAAGGGGCTTTGTTGGCTTTATAAAGTCAATCTTAGTTCCTTAAAGCTGTCTGTTCATATCTGAGTTTACACATGTGTCTCTCAGGTATAACGTTCCAGTCAAAGCCTTGGCAATATAACTAGTGTTTCTAATTGGTCCTCTTACAAGGAAAGCAGATTCTTATTGAACTTGTGCAAATAAACATACTGCCATGAATATAAAAATAGTCACTGAAAGTTTTTAAATTCTGGAGGGATCAGGTAGAGAGAAAGATAAAGTTTCAATTCTGCTTATAAAGGCAGTCATTTACTAAACTGTTGTCAGCTTAAGAGAAAAAGCTTAAAATGCTTTATCAACAACATTTGAAACAAAAAGCCAACAACAAGGACATGCCCACCTCAGCCAAACCCAAATTAGCATTAATGCTTAACATTTTCTGTTAGAATTTTCTTGAAGTTTTAGAATACCCAATTTTCACAAGCACTTGTCTCTAAATCAATTTTTATTAATACTATCCAGAGTATTAATAAATGAAAATATTTTTCATTTACACACCTAGACACACAAACATACAAACTGAGACACAACGACTACGGTCAGCAACACTTTTTACACAAGAACATATACACAGACAAACTGATATAAAGACTTGAATTACTAATATCTAATTGCTTTGTTTTTCTTTAGCTTCTTGTTTGTGGCTTCTGGAACCAGAGGGCAGGAGGAGTGTGTTCTGGTGGGGGAAGAGGGCGGTGAAGGTGGAAGGAGAGGGGGAGGGGGGTGGTGCAGCCACCGGAAGAGGAGAGCAGGACAACGGCAAGGTTGAGAATGTAGGACTTTAAGATGGCAGCAACACAGGGGAGGACAAAGGACTTAAAGATGGTGGTGGAGAGAGTGGGAGGGGATTGCGAGCTAAGGGAGGCGGGCGACTGAGGTTTTCTGGTGGATCTGAAAAGGAAGGACTGGGCAGAGTAAGAGGCTGACAATATTTAACTGGAGATCAGGCTTGGAGAACTTGAGTTATTGAACATTTAACATAAAGGTCTTGGCGGGAGGGCAAAATCCAAAAAGCCTGCACATATGGGATTTCACCCTACTCTCCACTCTAGTGGCAATAATTAGTTAAGTTGGTGAGGAGGCTAAAATCGAAAGTTCCCTCAAGGGGCCAGTGAGATTGATTGTCCAAGGGATACTGAGGCCCGGCCTCAGAGCAAAGAAAGACTAGCTTCCATTTGCGAACTTCCTGGGACAAACAGAGAGTAACCAGATTAGAAATGAGACACTGCAGCAGGGTCTGAGCCTCCACTTTTGAGGGCTGGTTCCCCATGTCTGTGCCACTTCCCAACTAATCCTGCTGAGAGGAGCGCCCAGCATCCCAAGTGCACCAAGTCAGGGGAGATGGCCCGGGAGCCTGGGTGAGGGACGTCTCCCCCACCACAGGGCCAGGGGCGAGTATCCCAGATTTCTGCAAACGGGTGGGCTGAATGCCCAGACCTGGGCGTACATACAATTTCTAAACCGACCAGGTGAAACGGAGTTAGGAAGGGAAGCAGACCAGAGGAAACTGAGGGACTCACTGGAAAATAGTCCATGCAGAGGAGAGCAGGCTGAGGTCCCGGGTTGGGGAAGGAGGGGGCGGGGCTGCCGTTGGCCGGTCGGGGCCCCGCGCTCACGCTCCTTCCTGGGATTTCGTCACCAAATGTAAGATAAATTCTAGCCAAAATAAGCAGGCAAAGAGAGGCAACAAAGGGCCAGGTAATTTATTTGAATGCCCCCGGGCGAAGTTCCATGGTCTGGCTATCACAGGCTGCGGAAGTCACACGAAAGTAGACAGGCAGCAAGTTTTTAAAGAAGGCAGGGGGAGGCAGGGCTTAGATTTACAGCGGCGCGAGGATTGGCTAGCCTAAGGCACACTTTTCAGGTTGGGAGGGGGCAGCAGCCAGGGACTTTGTCACGTCATCAGTGTTTGACGTGCTCACCCCTCCCCCCAGTGCCTTCAACCTTACATATTCTAGATGCCAGAGAAAAATGAGTGAACAAAAGAAGTCCCTATATATTAAGGACACATTCTAGTTGCAGGGGAGGGGACAGTGTGGAAAACAGATCACAAATAAGTAAAAGAATATATAATGACTACCAAATTTTTATCCATGGCCGGGACCTCCTCCTGGGGATTTCTACTTGAAATTTCCTCTTGGATATCTTCTATAGACCTCAAACTTTACATGTCCCAAACCTCCAACTCTGATTCTCACCCGCCTTCCAACCTCAAACCTGACCTCTCCACATACTTCCCAGGCTCAGTAAATGGCAATAGCATTCTTCAGCTGTGGAGGCCAAAAAGCCTGGAGTCGTTTTTGACTTTCCCCTTTCTTTCACACTCCCCATTTGATCTAACAGCTATCCTCTTGTCTCTACCTGCAACAGATTTTAACCACAGTTCAGATTTTAACTACTTCTTAGCACCTCCTCCGCTTTCACCTTGATCCAGCTATCAGCATCTCTGATATATAATAATATATCAAAGGGTGAAAGACAAGATAAACTAAGGTCAGGAGGAAGAATTGCACCGAAGAGGAAGGAAGGATGCTATTTTTATAGAGAGTGCCAGAGAAGAACTAGTAAGAATGTGATATTTGAGGGAGGCAGCCATATAGATATGTAGAAGACAAGTGTCCCAGGCAGATGACACAGGAAGTTCAACGTCTTTAAGGGGGGAGCATGCACAATATGTTCAAGGAGCAGCAACGAGACCCGTGTGACAGGAGTGGAGTGAGCGAGGAAAACAGTAAGAGCAAAAGTTGGAATTGTGGCAGAAGGTCAGGTCACACAGAGCCTTCTAGGTCATTCTAAAATCTTTGACTTTTACTCCCAGTGAGGTGAGAGGCCCCTGAGGGATTTTGAAGAGACCAGAGACATAATATAACTCATATATTGAAAAGACCCCTATGACAGCCTTGCTGAAAATAGACTGGAGTGAAATGTGAAGAGCATGGAAAGAGGCCAGGAGACGAGTTAGAAGCCTATCCAAATAATGTAGACCAGAGAGGCTGATGGCTGGATGAGGGTGGAAGTGGTAGAGGTGCTAAGAAGTAGTTAAAATCTGAACTGTGGTTAAAATCTGTTGCAGGTAGAGACAAGAGGACAGCTGTTAGATCAAATGGGGAGTGTGAAAGAAAGGGGAAAGTCAAAAACGACTCCAGGCTTTTTGGCCTCCACAGCTGAAGAATGCTATTGCCATTTACTGAGCCTGGGAAGTATGTGGAGAGGTCAGGTTCAAGGTTGGAAGGCGGGTGAGAATCAGAGTTGGAGGTTTGGGACATGTAAAGTTTGAGGTCTATAGAAGATATCCAAGAGGAAATTTCAAGTAGAAATTCCAAGGAGGAGGTCCCGGCCATGGATAAAAATTTGGGAGTCATCAGTGGAATCATGAAATTTACATCCATGAGACTAGATGAGATCAGCAAGGAAGAGCATGCAGATTTACCAGTCAGTCCAAACAAGCACCATCTAACTGTACAATCTGAGAAGAGTTTAACAAAGGGTCTATGTACATGGTGTGGCAGGGTTTAGGGTAATGAAGAAGGGGAGATGTACTACCCCAAAGGCAGGAAGCCTAACATGGTAAAGGAAGAGGAGAGTTACTGGGAACACAGAGGAGGTAGCTAAATGCGCAGAGGACAACACAGCAGTTAGGAGGCTAGAAGAATAAATATGCCTCCTCCACTCTCTTCCCAGCCTCCCACAGGAAGACGAGAAAGGGCAAGGGAATCTGTTGATAAAATGTATTCAAATCACCATTTAGAGCACAAATCAGAGAAGGGCAGAAAGCAAATGTGAAGAGGCAAATGAAAGATATTCAGCACAATAGACAAAGAAGAGAAGAGACCCAAGAACTGATTTCTGGGGAATTACAATTTTAGAGATCAAACAGATAAGGAGTGTGGTAGACCTAGCTGTAAGTTGGTTCCAAAGATTTCTACCCCATAGTGTTCATGCCCTGTATAATCTCTTCTTCTTGCACGTGGACAAGACCTTTGATTTGCTTCTAGCCAATAGAATATGACCAAGGTGAAGGTATTTTGAGATATACTTAAGGTCCCAAATCAGTTTCTCTGGCGTTCATCAAAAGGAAGTTTATCCTAGTGGGCCTGACCTAATTAAGTGAAAACTCCTAAAGTGAAGATGCCTGGGCTCTCCTTGAGGTCAGAGACTCTCTTCATAGTCTTGATGAAATAAGCAGCCTTGTTGAAGAAGCCTAGATGGCAAGGAATTGTGAGCAGTTTCTTGGACCTGAGCATGGTCTTCTGCTGACACTCAGCAAAAAGCCATGACCTTCAATCATACAGCCAAGAAAGCGGCATCCCAGAAGTAAACTGAAGAAAATATTTCAAGAATAGTTATCAGTTGTATCAAATGCTTCTGGCAGAGTTCATGTGAGACAATAACAGAGAGTTGATCATTAGAATCACAACAGGGAGAGACCTGGTGGCTTTAGCAGGTAAATGAAGACAGAAATCTGCTTAAAATGGATCCATGGGTTGGTGGGGGAAAAGAAGTGAGCTAGGGACCATAAGTAAATGTCTCAATATGTTGTGCTATCATGAGAAGCAAAGAAACATAGCAGTAGCTGGAGAAGAATATGGGGTCAAGGAGGGGTACTTTCACAATAGAAGATATTCCATCACTTTTGACTATTCTCTGGAATTATTAAATAGAGAAGAAAATTATTGATTTGGGGAAGAGATAGAGAGTTTGTTGGAATTATGTCCTTAAGGAAGCAAGAGGGGGTAGGAATTAGTGCGAAAGTGGAGTTAGGCCTGGAGAGAGACAAGGACAGTTCACACATAACGGTAAGAGAGAAGCCAGATTATTTGGGTCCATATACCAAAACTAAATAAAGATAATGTAAGAATAGCAAAGTAAAGAACAATCTCATTCATAAACATGTATGAAAATATCCTAAATTAAATACTAGAAAGTTAAATTCACCACATATTTTTTAGCATTTTTGAGACGTAGTTTGCATCTCATAAAATTCACCCTTTTAAGTATATAATTCTGTGATTTTTAGTACATTCAAAAAGTTATGCAAACTTGACAACAGAGCATTTTTATCACCCCAATAAAAAGTCTCATATTATTAGCAGTCACTTCCTTTTTATTGCTGAATGACATTTCATTGTATGGATATGGCAAATTTTGTTTATCCATTCATCAGTTGATGAACATTTGGGTGGTTTCCACTTTGGAGTTATTATGAATAATGCTGCTATGAACATCTATGGACAAGTTTTTGTGTGGACATATGTCTATCTACCCAGGAGTAAAATTGCTGAATCATATGATAACTCTTATGTATAACTTTCTGGGGAACTGCCAAACTCTTTTACTAAGAGGCTGCACCATTTTACATTCCTACTAGAAAAGTATGAGTGTTCATTGTTTTTTACATCCTCATCAATACATGTTATTGTTCATCATTTTCATTATAGCCATTCTAGTGGGTGTTAAGTAGTAACTCATTGTGATTTTGATTTATATTTCTCTAATGACTAATTATTTTGAGGATCTTTTCAAGTGCTTATTGGCCATTCACATATCTCCTTTAGAGAAACATCTATTCAAATCTTATGCCCATTTTTAACTGGATTGCTTGCTTGTAATTGTTGATTTGTAAGAATTCTTTATGTATCCTAAATACTAATCCCTTATCAGATATATGATTCGTGATATTTTCTCCCATTCTGTAGTTTATCTTAACACTTTCTTGATAATGTCCTTTAAAGCTCAAATTTTTCAAGTTGATGCAGTCCCTTTTTTTCTTTTTTTAGGCTTTTTTGTTTTCTGTTTGTTTTGCTTTTGGTATTATATCTAAGAAACCACTGACTAATTCAAGGTCACAAGATTTATTCCCATGTTTTATTCTAGTAGTTTTATGATTTTTAGCTCTGTAAGTCATTGATTCTTTTTTTCTTAACTTTTGTATATGCTGTAAGGTAGGGTTCCAATGTCATTGTTTTACGTGTAGATATCCAGTTGTCACAGTACCATTTATTGAAAATACTCTTTCTTTTTGAGTAGCCTTGATGCCCTTGTCAAAAATTAATTGACCCTAAGTCAAAGAGTTCATTTCTTCATTCTCAAGTCTATTCTGTTTATCTGTATGTCTATCTTTATGTCAGTACCACACTGCTTTGGTTACCATAGCTTTGTAATAAATTTTAAAATCAGGAAGTGGGCCCTCAACTTTTTTCAAGATTGGTTTGACTAGTCTGGGACCCTTAAATTTACATACAGTTTTAGGATTAGTTTGTCAATTTCTATTATTTTAAAGGCAGCTGCAATTTTGATGGGGGTTGTATTGAATTTATAGATTATTTTGGGGAGTATTTCCATCTTAATAAGTCTTTTAATCCATAAGCAAGAGATATATTTCCATTTATTCATATCTTTGTTAATTTATTTTAAAAGTTTTATGGCTTTCAGTGTAAAAGTACTGCACTGCTTTTGTTAACTTAATCCCTAAATGTATTGTAAATTGAATTATTTTCTTAATTTCCTTTTTAATTGTTCATTGTTGGTATATTGATAGACAATTGATTTTTCTCTATTGGTCTTATACCTTGCAACCTTGCTGAATTGCTTATTTGTGCTACTATTTCTTTCTGTAGATTACTCAGGATTTCTGTATGCAATGCCATGTCATCTGCAAATATAATTGTGTCTTTCTCTTTTGAATCCTTTCTTTTTTTTTTTCTTGCTTAATTGTCCTGGTTAGAATCTTCAGTACAGTACTGAACAGAGGTGAACCATGTATTTTTTAAAACATATAAGCAAATATGACTTATCTCAGTGACTTAAAGGCTTATCAATATAACAATATAAAGTAACATATTGAATTAGAAATTTCAAATGATCATCTCAATATATTTACATAGTGAATACCTTATATTGTGTTTGCTGTGTGCCAAATAGTTTTAAGCCCTTTATAAGTATTAACTCATTGGATCTTTAAAACAACCCTGTAATTAGGTGCTGTCATCCCTTACATTACACATGAGCAAATCAAGCTAGAGTTAATTTATCAAATGTAACACAGCAGTAAATGACAGAGCTGGAATTTAAACCCAGGCAGACTGGCCCAGAGTCCTAGCTCTTACCCATCTGGAATGCTGACTCACATATATAGCTTAACGATGAAATATGAAAAGCATTCTTTTAAATGTCAGGGAAAAGGCAAGGATGTCAGTTATCACTATTTCTACTGAACATTTTAGTTTAGGTTCTAGTAAATGTAACAATAAAAATGTTGGGCATAATAATTAGAAAGGAAGAGACTTAACTGTCACTATCTGTGGAAGATACACAGAAAATTCAATAGCTAAAATCAGTCACTACAATTTCAAAACAATCAGCACATTTACAGAAAAAAAATACAAAAATTGATAGCATATTCCTAAACACCAGTGACAATCCATTGGATAATAAAAAAAAATCCATTCAAAACATATATGATAAGATATCTAAGAACAGATCTAACAAAAGATAAACAAGTAGGGAAATGTTCAAGAAAAGAAAAGTAGACTAGTGTGACTATAGTATAGGGTCTCTGCAGAGGGGGCCCAGAAAAAGGGACTTGTCCAGATTAAAGAGGCTTGCATGTATACTCCACAGAAACCTTTGAGCAAAAAGTGTCCAAAAATAACATGCTAACTAGGGAAATCCAATCTGACCCCAGTTACATGGATTCCATTAGTCTAAGCAGCCCAGAAAATGTGGTGCTGGTATTCAGTTGTAACCACCTCCTCATGGCAATTTTTATAACTGGACCATTCTCAATGAAAAGTAATTGTCACTGGCCCAAATAAAAGGAACACCAGTATTTAAGATCTGATTATGTTTGTCCTGTACAGTAAAACTAAGGGCAGAAAACTCTTGCTGGAGTACTGCTTGTTAGGCAAATTCTGCTTGGCCCTCATATTTTCAGTATGAGGTCAGATGATGGAATCTTGAGTCATCCAGTGGCCGACTTGATGACCAGGTCTTCTATTTAATGACTAATTTTGGCATTTAGAAGAAAAGACTAAAAATATAACTGTGATCATGGGCAGAATTTGCTTGTTAAAAAAACAAGGCTTCAGGCTGGTTTCATAAAATTGTAATGAAACCATAGTAATAAAAGACAATAACTCTAAGAGTTAAATCGCAGATTCAGAAGGTTTTTCACATCAAATCCTGATGTTGGTTTGGCACCATGTAGGGGTTGTAAGTCCCAAACTGACCTATTTTGCTAAACAGAACTGAATATATTCAGGCCCTTATCTTTCTGACTTTTCTCTCTAACACTTTAATTCACCAAATATTTATTGGGCACCTGCTATGTATCAGGGTCTATGCCAAGTCCAGGATTTGGAAGGAGAACAAAGCAGAGGCAGCAGGTGCCATCTCAAGTTCACATTCCTTCCTGAAGTCCACGTTGTCTCACGCCCCTCCTGGGCGTCAAGGACACCACTCTGAAGGCTGTGTTCCTGCCTCCTTCATCACTGGTTCCCTCGCTGACTCTTTTTCTTCTGCTTTTCTCTTACTATCAGTCGCCTTCAGTCCTCAGCCCTATTCTCTCCCAATACTCTCTCAGAACAATCTAATATATTCCCATTTTTCCATGTCACTTATTTAACAAAATTACATATGTATGGATTACTGTATACATGGATTAATACATGTGCATGTGTATTACTATATGCCAAGCACTATTCTAAACATTCTGCGAATACTGACTCATGTGTCCCCTAACAACCATTTGAGGTAGAAACTATTACTTTATCCACTTTCCAGATGAGAGTGTCAAGGCCCAAACAGATTAAGAAAGTAGCAGAACTAGAATTTGCACCAGGGCAGACCATGTCTTAAAGCGATATGCAATGCACGCTCTCATATGTGTGGATGTCTCCTTTACATAAATCATTAAATCAGAAATGTCTGTATTCAGTCTCATGTTTTCTAATGGCTACAAGATATCCGCACTTGAACTTGCCAGACAACTCAGAATCAATGTGTTCCATGTCCCAAAGTGCTTTTCCTTTCATGCTCTACATTCTGTGTTTAGGTTCCCTTCAACAGCCTTCTAAAAGGTCTCCCCACCCAGAAGTTCTCAAAGAATGACCCAAGATCACTTAACACTTTATGAGATCCTTACAGGGGTCCACAAGGTCAAGATTATTGTCACAACACTAAGATGTTATTTGCCGTTTTCGCTATGTTGACATTTGCACCGATGGTCCAACAATAATGATCGTACAGCTGTTGGCAATTTGGTATGAATAAAACAGTGGCAGAAAATTCACATTAGAACACTATTGCACTCTTCATCATCATTATTTAAGAATATCTTTGATGAAGCAGTAAAAGTAACTAATTTTTTTTAATCTTGACTCTCGAGTACACACCTCTTAACTATTCTGTGAGATGAAAAGGGAAGTACACAGAAAGTCCTTCTGTTATATTGAAACAATGCTTGTCTAAAAGAAAAGCAATTACGTGAATGTTTTAAGTTGCAAGCTGAATTTTCAAAGCACTTTTTTCACAGACTATTAGAAAAATATATTTATCCTAATTAGGATATTAGGAAAATCAGAATTTTGGCACTCTTGTCTCTTGTACTGTGAGTGTGATTGTTTCCCAGTACTTAAAAGATTATTCTGTTGAGGTCAGTGATGATATTAATAAATGTGCGGGGGTTTTTTATATTGCATATTGAAATGTGTCAAAACTGGAAGATTTACATAACTTAGGCAACCAGTATTTTTCAACTGAACAATATATGATGTCACAAAATTATAAATGGATAGAAGATTCACTCAAAAAGGTAAGACAGACAAATGGTTTTCAATACAGCATAGTAACAAAAATAAATTTCTACATTGCAATTAAGCTTTATGAAACTACCATTTATTGAGATTTGATTTGTTATCAAAGAATATCAGGTACCCTAAGCCTGGAATTCCTCAGCTGTGACACCAGCCCGCCGCATGTGGGGCACCCACCTGGACCCCTCTGCATCCCACCTCCAGGGAACTGTGGGAGTAAGGACATCAGAAGCAAACAGGAGGCACGTGCCGCTGGCTACGCAGTAAAGACCCAGGAATGTCTTGTCTTCTGCCGGCATCCATGAAACTGGCAGGCCAAGGTGTTAGGTTGTAAGTAAGGTAAAATCTCAGTCTCTTCACAGTTCTTGACATACAGTGAGTGATAATGAAATCTTTTAATTAAGTGAAGTGCTCAAGTGAGGCAATCCTGGGAGCAGATTGAAATGATTAAATAGAGATGGTCTTAGGAGGACCATTATCTATAGATAAGAGGCAGTCACTGAAAACATTTAGCATAAGTGAAACATGACAAAAGTGTTACTTTAATAACATGTATCTGACAGTGGTATGCCGACTGCCATCTGGAACTAGACCCAAATATCAGTGGCCACAACACTTACCCAGTGCTTATCATCAAGAAGTCATTGTGATACGGATTCTATTTAATTCTTGTTACAACTGACTAAGGTCACTGCAATAAATACTGGCATATACTACTTCCTATGTGAACAGATTTAAGTGCAGGAACTCACTAAATATGCATGACAACTTTATAAGGTACCACTCTCCCACCATTTTACTAATAGGAACTAAGACATCCAAGAGATTTAGACTAAGTCATCTAAGGACTAAATGACTTTCCCAAGGTCACAGCAAACCACACATAAGTAAAATATAGAGGTAAGATTTGCCCTAGGAAGTCTTGCTCTCAGAGACTACGTTCTGAACCATCAGGCTATACTACCTCTTAGGGAAGGCATATACAGTCATTATGCCCATCACACAGCCCTGTAAAGAACTGTAGAAAAACTGTCACTTACCCAAAGCAATAAAGCTAGTACATGGTGAAACCAAAAAATATATAATATAAAAAAATGGAGGCTATGTAGTCAATTACATAAATTCGATTTTCAGACTTATTTTGGTTCATTTTCACTAATCTTTTTGTTTGATTCATTTATATATTGCAATATGATTACTACAATTGCATTAGCTAACACTTTTATCATATCACATAACTTATCATTTCTTTTTTGTGTTGAGAACAGTTAAGATCCATTCTCTTAGCAATGATTTATAATACAGTATGTATGCTTATAATACCGTATTTGGCTCTCCAGAACTTATCTACAAGTTTGCACCCATAAACATCCCCACAATTCCTTCACTCCCCCCATCTCCGGCCTGCTAAACTCCATTCTACTGTCCATTTTCACTAGTTCACTTTTTTTAGATTCCATATATAAGACAAATATCATACAGCATTTGTCTCTCTCTGTATGACTTATCACACCTAGCATCATGCCCTCAAGTTCCATCCTTATTGTCACAAATATCAGGATTTCTATGATGTATCAATTAGCCAATATACACAGATTATATATATATCATAGGTTCTGATTTTAAGGGATTCCTTTGAAGATTGTTATGGAGAGGGGCCTGACTCAGACTCAAATGGAACCTGCAATTGTCACCCTGGTGACCAAAATAGACAAATGAGGTGCACTATGCCTAAGAAGGGGGCAGCT
Source organism: Manis pentadactyla (assembly GCF_030020395.1). Lineage (NCBI taxonomy): Eukaryota > Metazoa > Chordata > Mammalia > Pholidota > Manidae > Manis > Manis pentadactyla. The sequence continues at coordinate 112,717,790 of NC_080028.1, read as the reverse complement.
GTGACTCCAGGGAGAAAATCCCAGAGCAAAATACCTTTGAGACCAAAATCAGTCAAAGGGAGAAATAAAGTGGGAGAAAACCATTGATTTCTTACAAGCGGTTGTCCACTCCTGCCCTCCTGTGCCTCTTGTGACCGGGCTGCAGAAGAAGGGGGGCCCACCCAGCCTCTCCAGGACAAATTTGCCCAGGCTCGCCCTTGTAAATTACCCATTGATATGGGGATGGACTACTTCTCTCCACTCCTTGGAAACACCTGTTGATATAGAGATGCACTAAGGCCAGGTGAGAGATTCTGGAAATACTGCACTTTTACCCACAGCATCACTTAACTTAGAATTCCTTGACTGAGAGTGACAGGAACCCATTCAAAACTCAGTGTCGGCAACAACTGGAACCAGGTCATCATTCCTACACTTTCTCTCTCTTTGGCTTCTCTGCTGCTCTCTGATCACTGACATCATCCTCACAATCAGAGTCTCTCCAGGAGGCTGGAACTGTATCTACTATGATTACAGACTCACATCTTACTAGCTTCACCACCAAAAAAAGAGAAAAAACTCCCAATTCCAGTTCAAAAGATACCCAGGAGAGGACTCTGTTGTCCAGCTTGAGTCATTCACTCCCTTTACAACCAATCCTTGTGAGCAGCAGTTCTCGTGTCCCTCTCTGGATGGGAGCAGGCTTAAGGAGTGCATAAAGAGCAAGTCAGGAGGGAATGGGTGATAGTCCCTCAGAGGCACGTGATTGTAGTTGGCGAGCTATTCACCTAAAGAAGGAAACAGACAAGGGGAGCAGTGGTCTCAGGCAACCAGGAGCAATCGATCTGCAGAATATCTGAACAGGGACTCTTCCTGTTTGGCTTTGGCACCTTTTACATTTGAAACACATTTTGGAATTCAGCACATATTTCAGTTCAGCACAAGGCTGGGTTTCATCGCTGTGTTCATGGATATCTTGATTTCCCTAACGAAACAATAGTTGCCTTGGGAAAGGGAACTGAGCCCCTACCAGGTATTTTCCTATACTTAGTAAATTCTTATTGGAACAATGTCCAGCCACCTTTTCTGTCACACTATAAACGTGAAAAACGTTCTTTGGTTTATGTCACTGCAGTTTTCAGGAGACTGTCGTTTAAAACCCCTCCTTTTGACAGCTGGCACAAAGCTTCTGCTCCCCAGGAGATGGTCCCCACAGAGTTTCGTCTTCTTAGCTCTAACGGCTCACTGTCACTAACAGCTCAATGTACTTGAATTAAATGCCCATTGATTTCTGACTCTGTGATGGCACTTAACACATTCCGAGTTTTCTCTCATTTATATTACACTCTAACCAGGGCCAGATTTTAAATTTAAAATAGTAGCTACTACTTTTTAAGCACTTGGTTTGGTGTATTTATGTAGCTTAGCTAATTCAACAAAATTAACACTTACATACACATATATAGACATACCCACAGATAGACACAGTTAAGAGGATTGAAGAAGCTGCAGTCTGGAGAGATTAAGGGACGTACCCAAGCTCATGAAGCTCATGACCCTTGTCTAGTGTAGAGTTAGCCTTCCCACCCAGGTCTGCCTGACAGTCAAGCCCGCCTCATGGCGCTCTTTGGCAAGCAAATCACATCCAAATCACATTCCTAACTATTGCACAGTGAATGTGTCCTTTGCAAGACACTGTACATTCAGTCCAGGCAGAAATTATCACCTCCTCGTATAGTGACACTTGCCCCCTACACAACCAGCACAGAATTTCCAAACATTCATAATCACCTTCATGTTCAACAGCTTGTTTAGAGAAGTCTTTGTCTGGGACACGTTGGGCTGTCAAGGACAAGGACAAATTCATGTTCTCGTGGTACAGAGATGAATTTCTAAAATGAACTTCAGAAAATCATCACAAAGATTTTGGATGGTGAGGGGAAAGACTCTTTTTCTGATATTGTTGGTTTTCTCTTACCCAAGAGATTGTCCTCACATATTCTAAAAACCTCATTTGGGGTAGAGATCAAACAAAGCCAGCTTCAGCCAGAAGAAAAAAAAAAGATGTGAGCATTCGTGGAAGCTAGCTGTCAGCCTTACGCACACCACTTATGTGTCAACACCTCTCCTTCTGGTAACTTTGGCCACACAGCCACCAAGAAAGGCAAAAATCTGAGCCGCACAGGCCCAGTGGGGATGACTGAGCAGAACTTCCAGTGTTAGTAAGCGGGGTGACCGGGCGTGAAGGGAGTCTCATGGGCGAACGCAAAACTCTGTTTTGATTTCACTACAGTGACTACAGATTCGTGTGTGATAAAGCTTATTTGTTACCAAAAGGGAAGATGTTTCACCTTTCTTAATTATAGAATAAATTTAGTAACCATGGCCTGAATCCAACAACATTGTATCACAAATAGATTCCCCAAATGTTCCCCTAGGACTGCAGGGGCTCAAGGAATTTGAACAATAACAGCTTAAAGAAATATACAAACAGTAATATATATGTAATAATTTTGTTATTGAATCCTAATGCACTCTTGTTTATCTGAATATTTAAGTTCACAGAGTAACATCTTGTTGGTATGCTGTGTACAAACATATATACTCTAATAATTTTAATACTAACTTTATGTTTTGCGAAAGGAGAGAAGTTATTTGTTCATGTATGGTTTGGGGTTTGGGGTGTCTGTGTGTGTTTGTAAGCCATGCTTTCAAACAAAAGTTCCATGTATCCACAAAATAACATTTTAGGAAATACAATAAAGGCAATCCCATTTGTAATAAGGACAACAAATAAAAGAAAAAAATTCCAAGGAATAAATATAACAGAGTTTGCAAGATCCAAATGAAGAAATGCTTTAAAACACTGAAAAGGGGGACTACTTTGGCAGTGAGAAAGATAGATCATGTTCTGGAATAGGAAAGCACAGTATAATAAGTATTTTATATACATACATATATATATATGTATATACACACATGTATATATACACACACACACACATATATATAAAATTTTCTCTACTATAACTTAAAACTTAATATGATCTTATTAAGATAACTGTAGGATTTTTATAACTGGACAAGATAGTTCCAAAGTTTATATGTAAAATAAACATAAAGGAATAGTGAGGACAATTCTGAAAAACAAGGTACACAGTGGAGAAAATAGCCTTATTAGATATTTAAGACATATTATAAAGCTATAATAACTAAGATAATCTGTACCCACACATGACTACATAGTGACCAAAGGAACACTATAAAAAGCCCACAATTAAGAGTCAAATACACACCAGAATTTAGTGTATAATGAGAGTGGCATTATAAAGTGTGGGGAAAGATGGATTAATAAATGGTGTTGGAAAATTGGGTAGTCATCTGGAAAGCAAATTAATTTGATCTACAGCATAAAATAAATTTCACAAAATAAATTTCAGATGAATAAATTATAAAAATGTAAAAAAATATAAAAGTTGCAGAAGAAATCATGGTAGGTTTTAAAAAATACAATCCTACAGTGTGGGAGACTTCCTATATATGACTGAAACCCTAAATGCATAACAGAACAAGTAAGGACAACTATAAGAGAGTAAAAATTTCTGCACAGCAAAAACTGTTATAGCCAAAATGAAAAGACAAATAAAAGACTTGGAAAATATATTTCAGCAAGTATTACAAAGGGCTATATTAAGGGCTCATACAAATCGACCCATTTGCCCATTAGAAAAAAAATAGGAAAGAATACAAATAGTTCATAGAAAAGGAAATAAAAATGAGAGACGTGCAAATAAACTTCACACTGAAATACCATTTTTCACTTATCAGACAGGCAAAGATCCAAAAGTTTTATTGCATCCTCTGTTGGCAAGTATATTGAAATAGGCACTCTCATGCATGTCTATGGGATGAGTATTGGTAAAACCTCTTTGACGTGTAATGCAGCAATGTCCATCAAAGCTACGGTTGTGCATGCTCTTTAGCCTAGCAGAGATTATCCTGCAGATTTTCTCACATATAGGAGTGGAATATGGAGGCATAAGGTTACACATTGCAGCTTTCTTTTAACAGCAAGTTATTGGAAACAGCTTAATATCCTGGGCTGACAAAAATCAGAGTTGGTGCATCCATTCACTGACGCTTACTTCATATACTCCAAACAACAAACAAATAGGCAAAACATAGGCACAGTATATTTATGGCGACCCTAAACTCAGCTTCCAGGATGTCTGTGTTTGTGCCTTTTGTCCTGGCATTCCACTCAGTTAGCAGCACCTTTTACTCTCAACAGTGTCCTTGCCTTTATGATAAATAATTTGGTCACCCTAAATACACTCTTGGGAGAGAGGGAGAGGAGTAAGGCGAGATGTGGAGCAGATTATGAGGTTAGATGAAGGAAAAAGAAGGGAAGGGCACCTTGATCTTTCTCAGGCCGACTGGTACTACTCAGTTCTCTTGATCCTACTGAGGCCCGAGGTCTCTGGTGCCAGATAGCCTGAGTTCAGGCTCCACTACTTACAAGCTATAAGACCTTGGCAAACTCCTTAGATCTCTTTCTACCTCACTTTACTCATCTATAAATAGGGATACTAGTGGGCATCTCATAAGGATATTGTAAGGATTAGATGAGCTAACGTATATATATATATATATATATATATATATATATATATATATATATATATTATATATATATATATCACTTAAAACAGTGTCTGACACTTAGAATGCACTTCAGATATGTTACTATTACTGTAGTTCATAGCACTTCTGTGTGTTTACCACATCTAGACCTTGACTAAGTCAACCCACAGAAAGACTTTGCTGCTGAAAGAGTCAAATTTAAGAATCAAATATAAATTGGATCCATTCATTCAACAGTTTTTCATTGAGCACTTATATTTAAGGCTCTGAGCTCTCTAGGGGAACAAGATTACATAAAATTATATAAAACTCAGTAGGAAACTAAGGTGAGTTGGTTTATAGCCCACATGTATAAAATGACACTCTTTGTTTTATTGTAAGATTTATTGTTCTAGTTTTAACTCAATTCCACAAAAATGAATAGTCTAGTTTTTATCAATCAGTAATTTTTTAATCTCTTGATCACCTGTCAATATAAATTAAACTTCAAAATAGAATGCAAACCTATTAATACAGACCAATTAGCTAACAATGAACAAGAAATAAGAACTTAAGTGTGATCTTGTGGTCAAACGCCAGAACTTTGGAGCCAAGATAGGCTCAGGTTTGAAACTGGCTCAGCCACTCCTTGTCAACCTTGGGCAATATCCAAAACCTTCTGTCCATTAATTCTTCACATTTAAAATGAGTAACTCTAGCTATCTACTTTTAATGTAGTTATAAAATTAAATTTAGGGCACTAATCTGTGCTTCACACATAGTAAATGCTTAATAAATATTTGCTAGCATCATTATTTTTATTTCTCTGAATTTAAATAAATAGCAGTTATTTTTCTAACCACATTATATCTTTCAATTGGTCTCCATTTATCTCAAAGCAAATGAGACAAAAGATAATTTGTTCTTGTTAGCATATTCGATGTTTTTAAGGTAGTTTCAGAAAACAGTGACTTGCTGATATTTCTCACAGTAGGAGTATAAACTAACTTGCCATCAGGAAGTCACATAGCCATTGCTCTGTTTAGGTGATTTCTAGATTTCCTATTTAGGCAAGGCCCTGACCTAGAAGACATAACTTCTTATAATCCTGCTCTGACGACTCAGCAGGAGTGATGGAGCTGCCCAGACTCCCTCCTCCTCCCACGGGAACCTGTGTGTGTCCGATGAGGACCCAGTTAGTGGGAATTCACTTGCAAAAGACAGTTTCAAGCTCCTTGCTTTGGCACACATCCGTAGCACCAAAACTGTTCAGCTCTACACCATCTCCCTTTCCGTTACGTTCTGAGCCGAAAGAGAAGTGTTGCTAAGTGATCTATGTTCATAGGTATTTATTATTTTAGAGTACTAATATTGAAAGCAACTTTCAATTATTTGAAGATTTAAAAAGAAAAAAAATAGATGAATGACTGATATAACTACTAATGTGCATCTTAGGAATTTTAATGTCACATGTTCTAATGGGAAGAAACATTGAGAACTAAAAAGATTAACTGAGAACTGAACTCCGAGGCAGGTATTTTTAGGGATCTTTGCTAGTGTTTTAATGTCAGTTGGCTTAAGAAACAAAGTGTTTGTTTCTTGTAGTTGCTGGGCAATAGATTGGGTTTGATCTGGTTTCCAGTCATCTTAAATAACAGTGCCATGATAATAATAATCCAACAGAATCACCTTTCTTTCAATTTAATATTAAAGTACTTAAGAACAGTTGACTTCGATGAAGTCATTATTACCTAACAGATATTTTCATTGTTTTCTGTATCTTATTCCAGGATTCTTGAACCACATGCTGTATTCATGGTGACCCAGAAAGCTAAACCTGGAGGAGGGCTGGAAAAACCTCTGATTTAGTGTGTGTGTGTGTGTGTGTGTGTGTGTGTGTGTGTGTGTGTGTGTGTGCGCGCGTGCGCACATGTGTGTGATTCAAGATACTTAACTTCATAACCTTTTCTCTGAGTTTCTACACACTCTCATCATTGTATTCCTGAATCATTAAATATTCTCTTTTTAAGATGGCAAAAGGCAGCGACATGTATCTCAGAGAGATTTTCACTCAAAATAGCTAAAACATTGCTATCAGAGGATAAATTTGAGACACTTAAAATCAAATAACAACCAAAAAAAAACACATACAAAAACCTAAACTCCAACCAAGCTGGAAATACTAGGTGTCACTATTAATGTATTTTTGTAAGTTTTTAACCTAGACGATATTTTTGTTTTCTTATAAAGTCAATATACTTTTAAATTATTCTTTAAAGGTAAGACACTCCAAAGGAGTGCAAAATGGAAAGAAATGTCCCTGTTCCTCCCCTCCCTCAAGTTCAGCCCCAGTCCCCAGGAACAATCGCTGCTGTCACTTTTCTTATGACGCTGTATGTTTTTAAATTCTGCTTGGAAACTGACTTTTTAGATTTTGACACCCAGCTCATCTGTTGTTAGACTTTGAGTGTGCTCTTTGTTGCCACCCAACCAAGAGGTTTTTTTTTTTTTTTAAACTACTTTTCCAGCAAAAAACTACATCTCCGGACCCACACCTTTCCCTCCCGGCTCTTCCCCAGTAAAACCTCTTTTTTCTCCCCATTCCATTTCTGCATGACGTGCACCCACAGTCCAGGGACCCAGCTCACTTACCACAGCAGATGGAAATTTCTAGGTGAACGTTTTTAAAATGTTAATGTTTCTGAAGTGGTTTCCCAGCAATTATTAGCTTAGTCTATGTTTAAAGTAACAAACTCTCTGCTTCCTTTCGCTCTCCTCCTTCCCCTCCCCCTCACTTTTTCCCTTTCTCTCCCTGCCAGATCTGTCATTTCTCCATTAACTTTCTCTTGTTTGTATTATTTATTCTTACTTACACTTCACATAAAAGGCTGGAGGGCTTGAGTGGCTCTGGGCCCCCTTAGAGGTACAGGAAACCCACTCTAGGTACATGTGGAAGGTAAAGCTGCAGTAGGAAATCATTAGAACCCTGTCTCACACACGCACACACATGCACACACACATGGACACACACACACATGGACACACACACGCACACGCACATGGACACACACGCACACGCACACACACATGGACACACACACACACACACATGGACACACACACACATGGACACACACACGCACACGCACATGGACACACACGCACATGGACACACACACGCACACACACATGGACACACACGCACACGCACACACACATGGACACACACACACACACGGACACACACACACGCACACACACATGGACACACACACACATGGACACACACGCACACGCACACACGCATGGACACACACACACATGGACACACACACGCACACGCACACACATGCACACACACATGGACACACACGCGAGCGCACACATGGACACACACACATGCACACACACATGCACGCACACACACATGGACACACACACGCACACACACATGGACACACACATGGACACACACACATGCACACACACACACACACGCACACACACACACACATGGACACACACACACACACATGCACACACACACACACACGCACACACACACACACACACACACCCTTAAATTAGAGGCTTTTCCAGCCCTCCTGCAGGTTCAGCTTTCTGGGTCACCAAAACAGTTTCCATCCCTTCAGCCCTAGGACAACCTACTGTTCTTAGAGCCATTTTTGGTTTCTGGGAGATTAGTTTCTTTCCTGTTTAGGCCTGGATTTTTTTCTATAATGGGAATTCTGTTTTCTCCCTCCCTCCCTCTCTCTCTGTCTCTCTGTCTCTTTGTGTGTGTGTCTCTCTCTCTGTGTTTCTGTCTCTCTCTCTCTCTCTCTCTCTCTCTCTCTCACTCACACACACACAAACACACACATTCAGAACCTCTGCCATAAGCTGTTTTCCCAAACCGTTCCTCAGCAACCACACTGAATTCAAACCGTCCTGGGTAGTTAGCTCACTGTTTGTCATCAGCACATGTTAGAGGGCTTGCCCAGCTCATGCCCTGTCCTCTGGAGCTGCCTCGTGTTCCTACAATCCGAGCCACTTGGGTCACATGCTCCCTCCTCCTTGGCCAACAGCTGGTCGGATCACATGTGGACATCTGCCCCTTGTGCTGGCCCTGTGAGACCCTCTCCCTTGAGAACTTCAGTTTAAGAATCCCAGAACCTGAGAGTCAGACAGAGCTAGAAATATACTGGAAAGATACTGTAGTGTCAGGAACTGCGATGGCTACTGGGGTATAACTGTGCCAATAAGGAAGCAGAAAGAGCCAGATTTCAGAGAGAAGAAAGCAAAATAACAGACATTCAGAAACATGCAGAGACATGAGGCTGTGTGACAAGAGAAAGCAAAAACAAGACCACGAGTATGTGAGAGCACAAATCTTTTTAACTTGCTGACAACTTCCTATTTTCTCAGGAAGCAACAAATGTATTTTCTGACCCTGAATCCCTTAAGGTATCCCAGAATTCTCATAATAAACTCACCTTGCTTCCAGCTCGCTTAACTTGAGTCTTTATGTCTTACAACCAAAAACAAACAAAAATCCCTGATTACAATCTCCCTTACTATCCAATCTTCCCATTTTTTTTTCTTCCTTGGTTTTCCCTGCCCCAAAGGATAATGCTATGCGCATACTTTATCTCTGAATTATGCTCAGAAATTGCATGCCAATAGTGTATCAATGCTGATGGACTTTCATAGCATCAGAACACAAACAATGGACTTAATTGCACAGTATAAGCTTCCATTTTTCTGTGCGATCAGTTTGAGCCATTGCATCAAAGAGTTTACAATCATAAAATCTTTTTTTTGTTTGTTTGAAATATTTATGTTACTTTCTGTTCCTACAACTACCTGAGATTAGAGAGGGGAGAAAGAAATAACTCCAAAACACAAAATCAAAGAAGATTTAATATTTGGATGGAGAATTAGACATGGAAGAAAATAACTATTCAGCAAGGTGGAATAGTGGATGGTGTCAGGGCTAGAAGAAGGATTTTTAAAGACAGAGGACACTACAGTATATCTGAGAGAAGGTGTCAGAAGAGAAAGGTTGGAAATATATGTAATATACAGCAAATTTCAACGGTTTATTCACCCTGAGATTGGCAGGTTAAGTACACCTTATTTAATCAAGACACGTACTGTGTGTTTTAGCAAAAAACTAGAAAATGAAACCAGAAATATAAGTCTGTCAAATAAATATCACTTTTTTGGACTATAATGTTACTTTCTTCCAGGTGCATAAGTCTTATTAGTAGAATCTAAATGTGTTACCAAACATAAATAATTCATTATTTTTATTACTATTACAGTCCATATAAATGTTTGAGCTATATTAACATTTTGTGAGACACTCACAGATTGGCAATATAGGGAATTGGTCATCAACTCTTTTCTTATAGCAACCATTTAAGATGAGAGTCATTGGTCTTTTTCCTAGATGAGGAGATAGGGCCCTGAGGATACAGGATGATGCTATCCAAGGACACACGGCATGCGTGGTAAAGAGCCATGGCTGTAACCCCAGTTTACCTGGCTCCCAAATAAGCTCTCTACCACAGGTCTCTATCTTTCCATATACTTCTTTTTTAAATATGATATACAGACTTTATGAAGCCCAATAACCCGTTGGAGTGTTCACCAAAAATGGACAAGACATGACAAAAGCATTAAGTCCTGTTGAATGGAGGAGCTCCGACGTCTGTAAGTTTTTGCAACTGCACAGATGCCGACAGTCTTAAGTAGGAAAAGAGCTGAAGACGTATAATTCATGCTGACTACTACTGAAAGGATGAAATCCGAGCAAGTGCTGATGGCAAGCCAGATAGACAGCCTCTGTAAGCAGGAAGGAAGGGAAGGAAGGTGGGGATGTTCCCAGCAGTGCAAAGCGACCATTCGGGCACCAACGAGAATGGAAGTTGAATTGGCACAGAACACAGAAGAGAGTCGTTGAATGATAGAGAATAAAGGGGATACACAGAGAAAAGAATACAGGGGGAAAAAAGAACAAATTCTCCTCAGTGACACCTCCATATGGATTTTGCCACTATTCTAATGGGAAGGGTTAGAAATTAATGCTGTGAATACACAGTGTATCATATAATGATGATAATGATTATATATACTAATAATGGTAATATAATAATAAGGCTAACTTTTCCTGAATACCTAACAAAGTACTGTAGGTTCATTCATTCATCCAAATGCTGAATCTTGACAATATCCTTGTTAAGGTGGCTACTATTAGTATCCCCATTTTTGCAGATGAAGAAACAGAAATTCAAAAAGGCAACACAATTTCCTCAAGATGAAGAAGTTAACAAATAATGAAGCCAAGTTTCTAGCTCAAGCTACAGAGGACTTTAGGGTCTATGTTCAGAACCACTGAGCCACCTCTTTCTTAGGCTTTGTAAACTCTAAGTCATTCTCAATCCATTGTATTCTCATTACAATGTTCTGAGCATAAAAGAATGTACCTCCTTTCAGGCTATAGGTCATTTCTGGATCCTGGCTGGCTCCACTTGACATGTGTCGACTGACGTGGTGGCCAACACTTCCTTCCATTCTCTATTTTTAACTGCTCAGAACTTGCCCCTCATCCATGACCCCAAGACCTAAACCCCATGCAGAGGCAAGGAGTCATTTTCTTTAGAGAACCTTTAAATGTATTCTATACCTACTTCTGGTCCTCTCATTACCACTCATGATTATACCTCATTTTTAATCCATGCATGTTTAAACCTTTCTAAGATTGTGGAATTGCTTATAAAGATAGAGAAATAAACAACCTGTCTAGTTTTTGGAGTCTTTTCACATTGGCAACAAGAATTTTCACTCATGGAATTGAGTTAGTAGTTGAATTTCAGTCCTATGCACTCTTCCAGTTTTGTTATACTCACTAATTTTGTGTGTTTTTTGGCTGATTTCGTTAGGTTCGGTTGGTTTCAGTTTTCCACACTGTCTTATCATATGAACATTTAGGGAGCAGCTTAGTCAGTTTAGATTAAAGAACAGCAAGTGTCAGAATTTTTTACTTTTGAGTTTCTGGGACCTGGGCTTTATAACTTCAAAAGTAGCTAAATAAGGAGCCCAGGGCATAAATATATGCTATAAATAATACCTTTGTGAGATCATATTATTAGTTACAGGCAGTTTATGGCTCTCATTGGAAATCAGATCTGAGAAAGACAATGACTCAGAGAACAGAACACAAGAATGTGGACTTTGAGTCTCTACAGGAGTCCTGTGCCCTCACAGTACCACAGAAAGCGTGTAGATTTAGAGCAGTGGGGAGATGGGCGTGAGAGCGGCGTAGAGCTCCCTTTCTCAGATGATACTCCAGAACCCAGATTTTGAGATTCCGGGGGCTCAGCGAAGTGTAGGACTGGTCAGTGGAGTAGTACTGGCCTCAGGGAGGCTAAGACAGCTCACAGAGATCCTGCAGCTCCAGGAGAGGACAAACAACAGCGAAACATTTCTCCTTCCCCCTAGACCATGAGCAGAAGGCAGTTCAGCGGCTACATACAAAGACCAGTGAACAAGACCAGATAGATAATGTCCATCTCAACACACTCCTGGCGAACTGATCACGACAAGCTAGGCGAGATGTAAAAGCCTCCGCACTACTGCACTGATACTATAAATGGTGCTAGAAATTGGCCACAAGCTTGGAGAAAGGGGTAGTGAAACCCTGAGTGGACTGAGGTGATGCTTCAGCCACTCCATGTAACTGGTGCTAAGAAGGATATTAATTTCATTACAGAAAAACTATACAAGTTACATTTCTTACACGTGTGTATTTGTGAACTGCTACTGCAACCCCACCATGGCTCAGCTTTTTAATTCATGCCTTTATGAACTGAGATTACTTTGGGGCACTATTCTTCCCACCCAGCTTCTGGGTTTAACAAGCCCTAATTCTAAGAGAAACCCATATATATTTTTAGTCTTCATTCTTTGAGTCTTCTTAATAATCTGGTTTCCAAGAACGTGCTCTAACGAAAAATTAGAGAAAAATTAGTTTTTATTTAACTGCAAAATATCACAAATATTTGCACATTTCTGCAAGATGGAGCCATAACCATTATTTTCATTTTAAAGATATTGGAAGAAGGATATGAAGAGGTTAAGAAAGTTTTCTGTGGTTACCAAGGTCAAAACTTTCAACATGATGATTTTTGGTTTTTTTAAGATTTATTTTTGTGAATAGCAGTGGACTCATAGACACTGAGAAGTGCCTAGTGTTTACCATGGGGGAAGGGTTGCAGTGGTTGGGGAGGAGGAGGGGGACAAAGGGGCACAAAAATTCTCAATCATAATATAGGTCGGTCACGGGGATGATAGTAGAGCATTGAGAAATAGCCAATGATTCTGTAACATCTTCCTGTGTTGACAGATAGTAACTTCACTAGTGGGGGTGAGGATTGAATAAAATGGATAACTATTGAACCACTGTGTTGTATACTTAAAAACAATATAAGATTTTATATCAACAATACTGCAATAAAAAAAAGATTTAGTTTTGTGGATATGTGGTACCCCCAAATGGGAGGAGGTCACTTAAGGCAGCATTCTGGAAAAGGTCATCTCAATTTACTACATATGAAGTGGAATCTGGTGTGAGGCATGCTTAGAGCAGGCCTGGGGGGATTTAGGATGGCCTTGTTCAAAGCTGTGAGGGCCTAGGCTGGAGTCAAAAGCCAGCGAATTGTCTAAAACTGAAATTAAGGTCAAACATACCCCCCAAATCCACGCTTCTAATCTATACACCAAAGTCTAAGGGCCAATGGGGTGGTCCTATAATAAGACAAATTGACACAGCCAGGAGCTGAAAAAGGTATAGTGCCAGTCTGATTGGATTAGGGCCCACTCTAGAGGTCTATTTTAATTTAATCACCTCTTTAAAAGTCCCATCTCCAAATACAGTCTCTGAAATACTACAGGTAAGGGCTTCGACATATGAATTTGGGGATGGAGGAGGAGCACAGTTCAGCCTCTAACAGTTGGCTTTAAAATTAGACTAACAGCAATAACAGAAACAGAAGGAAAAAAACATAGTCTCTTAAAGACAGATTTTTCTAAGGTTGATAGAGTGTTTTAGGAAGCAGTACAGAATCTTTTGGGTTAATGATCTCCTATAGAATACATAGAAAAATGTCACATTATTTGAACTACAAAGTCTTTGCAACTGCCTCAGGACTATTAGAACCACACAACACTTTATATCTGGGGAACATTGATATCATTTAAAATCGTGTCTGCTTTGAACATTGTACATTCTAGAATTCAGTATGTGCTTTATAATATAAACTCTCCTTAGCTTTCTTTTTTTGTCAGCCTGTTTTCTCATTCCTTCACTCATTTTGCCCTGGGCCTTTATTCCAAAGAGTGGGAACTACTTTTTCTAAAACATATGTGCTCCCCCTAGGGACTAATAAAGGTTGATTGAGAGAAAATGTACTGTTTCATATTCTCTGCGTGCTTGTCAATTTATGCTTTCTTCAAGGCCAAATTCTTGTCACTGACCTCAGCCATTGAAAGTCGGCCCCAGGGAGAGGTTCCATGCATCCAGAGAAGTTGTGACCAGACTGTGGCATCCACATTCAATTTTCTAGACTTTTCTCCTCAACAATGTATTGGTGTCACAGTCAAATCTTTGTTAGGAGAGACTCCTTCCTTGTAAAACCATTGACTGGAGAGTAACGTTTTATTTCTTTTTTTCCTTCAAAACCTTTCTCTCATAGCTTCTGATCAGAAATGGAGCAAAATGATTACTTTTCAAGTTCGTAATGCCTCGCTCTCTGCTCCACACAACTAAATGACTGTAATTCCATCAGAATACATCCTGGCATTGCAGAAGGAATCCGTATACTAAAGACATAATTGTTTAAAATATAACTAAATAAATAACAGATTTGCCAGGCATCTCACTTTCTACATAATGAATGGAAATTTAACTTCGTAATTCTCTGAAGTCCCTGCATCTCTGATAAACTATTTGACAGATTTAATTTACCTTTCTCACTGCTAACCATTCTTCAGAAAACCTGGACTATGTGGGTATAATAATATATTTGGACATTTTCAGCACTGCTGCAAAGGAATGATACTGTACATATTTAAGGCCAGTATCCAAATACTCTGGAAAGCTGAGCCACATAAATATAGAACAGCCTCACACTCTACACCAGTCACTACATAGTTGGGAAACTATGCATCAGTTAAACAAAGAAATTAAACACATAGAGCCTGCTACATTTAAATATTTAAGTGCCATATTTTAAACAAATCATATTATTGTAGGCCAGAGGATTTCCAAGACAAAAAGTAAAGTCTGAACCTTTTATAGAACACTTTTTTTTTCCCCCTGAGATTTTGAACTCCACACAATAATGCTTTTCATTTCTGTACTTTCTCCAAATGTTTTCAACTTCTTAGAGGCTACATTGTTTTGTAAGAATAAACTGTAGATTTTCCAAAGAGTCTCTCTCTCCCACTCAGTTGCCCTGAGGGAACTACAGCCTCTGCACACAATTTATTTTCATTTGCCTCACCCCAAAAATGATCAAATAAGGACTGTTTCCCTACCAACCATTCTAGGGCAAGAGGCTCTGACAAGTGCAACCTTTATCACCGCAAAAATCTCTTCTCTTTCCTGCTCTGGCACATCCAAAGGAGATTATTTAATACACACCAACCGTGTTAGAATCGGAGCTCTAACAATTACAGACACACAAGGTGAATATACAGTTTTAAGCTGTTGGAAGGTGGATATGTTGAGCATCCCTGGAATTCTCCCCCTGACAATGGGAAAGTCAGCGACGGCTCCAGCACCAGTGCAGTCTCTCTCCAGAGGCTGCCTCTTCTTGCCACCAAAACAGACGTTTGTTGCCTGCACAATGCTCAGCATCCTGGTTCAAATAAGGATACCACATATAACATACTCTTTACTATTTTGAAGTTGCCATGGCAGAGAAGAGAAGAGATATTTTTGTTGACAGAATGTCTCTTAACAGAGCTCCTTATTTTGGCCTTCCTGACTTTCTGACGCAGTTTTCAGATCTACTTTAAAATACTTCCATGACTTTTTTTTTTTACTTACTTGAAACTATCAACATTCCGGCATCCCAGAAAGAGTAGAAGATACAGTCTTAAATGTGTAAATAAGCAGATGATCAGGACTTAAAGATACGGAGTTCAGATGAAAAGACTGGATAACCTGTCTGCCTTTTAATGGGCTCCTTAACTTTCAGTCCCAACTCCTTGTCCTTTGTCAGCCTCCTTTTCAGTTCTTTCCATTAACTTTGTCTTCTAGTTATTCATTGCTGCCATATCATCTAAAATCAGAATTAGTGTATCTGATTGGACTAAGTTATGCTGTAATTTGACAGAGAATCTTCATGGCTTAAACTAATAAGTTTGTTTTTTTTTTATCACACACCCTTTGCAGGTCAACCAGGGCTTTGCTCTGTGCTGTCCTCTCACTGGCAATCAGGTGTACAGAGTAGCCTCCATCTAGGGCAGAGGCCAATGAACAATGGCCTGTAGACCAAATCTGGCATGCTACTCAAATTTTTATGACCCAGAAGTCAAGAATAATTTTTACATTTTTTAAGAGCTGAAATAATTTTTTTTAAGTACAATATAGTCTGGCATATGAAAATTATAGGAAATTTACATTTTAGTGTCCATTGAGGAAGTGTTATTGGAACATAGCCATGCTCATTCACTTATGTCTTACCTGTGGTCACTTTCACACTACAACAGCAGATCTGAGTAGTTGCAACAAACTCCATATGACCTACAAAGCCTAAAATATTTGTTATCTGGTCCTCTACAGGAAAATTCTTCCAACCTTTAATCTACAGCATGGCTGGTGACCATGGCAGACAGTCAAAGAAGAATGACAAATCATGCACAGACTCTCAAGGCTTCCTCCAGGAAGTGACACACAGACTTCTGTTCACTTTCCATTGTTTAAAGCACATAACATGGCTACCCTGCATTGCAGCACAGGGACAGGGAAATACAATCCCCCTCCTATGCCTAGGAAAAGAAGCAAAAACGTGTTGATGACCAGCACTGGTAACTGCCACAGCTAAGAAAAGTAAATTAAAAGATAACCAACATGGTAAATAGATTCTCTATTTTACAAAAGAAAATCTACTGATTGTCCTCGAAAAGATGGCAAAATAACAAGAACTTCTGGCTACCCTACCTGAAACCAAACTCTGAAAATGCCACAGAAATGAGATGGTGGTTGATGAATCTCAGAACTTTGCACCAAAAGTATGGATGAGTATTTTGTAATGCATGTAACTGTTGAATCACTATGCTGTACACCTGAAGCCAGTAGGATACTGTATATCAACTATACTTCAATTTTTTAAGGAGTATAGGAAGCTGTTAGGGACTGAGGTCAGGGCCTGGTGTAACTGGGAGAAGGAGGTTGAGGGTAAGAAGATGACCAAATGCAGAAGACTGAGATGCAATAACAGAGGCAAGTCTGGAAAAAGCTTTCTGATGGTGGCCATTTATTTCCCAACACTACCCTAAGATGTCATTGCCCATCTCTTTGCCAAAGTAAACAAGATCAAGCTTAGAACCAACAGAACGGAGAGGAGTAGCATCAGGATAGCCCAGAAGCTTGGAAAGGATTAGGATGAAAAACTCCAAGGACATGCAGGCTGGACCCCATACAAGGCACTCCCTTCTCCCATTTCTTCACTCTTTCTTACCTTCTACCTCCGTTGGTAACAGTTTATAATTACAGCTGAGGAAGACAGCTCCTTAAAAGATCTGTTCCCAGGGAAGTGTCACTGGCATGGAATACCTGATGGAAGGTGGGGAGAGAGAGAGGACCACATGAATGAAAGTGGTCCAGCCCAGAGATCCTCCACACTGGGAATAACCAACCCTCCCCTACTTGGAGGGATAAAATCTAGGACTTCAAAAATTAGACAAAAGAAGAAAAATAAATACAAACAACTGCAAAACAACAGAGGATGACAATAATTATAAATAACCATATCCCAATACATATGAAAATTTTGAATTTAACTTAAAACTAATATGCAGATAGAAATCTTTAATATTAACATCCATTAAGTAAGTTGAACTATTAATCAAATATCTCCTCAAAAACACCAATAAAAAGCCCAAGTGGAAATGATTTAACATGGGTTTGCTTCCCAAATGTCATGCAAGACATATCCCTTCCTTATATAGATTATTCCAAAGAATAAAAAACAAACTCTTATTTTATTATTGCATATCCAAATAAGAAATTAATACCAAAAATAATAATAAGTAAGTAGATCCAAAAAAGCATTGATAAATTTAACTCATATATACAGGAAAAGCTAAGAATACTGGAAATAGAACTTCATTTGATAAAGGCTATCTACAAAACAACTGATGCAAATAATACAAGTAATGATGACTATTTAGATACATATCCTTAGGATCCAGAACAAAACAAGGAATAATCCTATCACTGTTACTATTCAATATAGTACTGGAGATCCTACCAACAAAAATAAGGCAAGAACAAATAGAAATAAAGATTATAAAATAAGAAAAAGATTGTTACAATGGATTAAAAAGCAACAACTAAGTGCTGCCTACAAAAGACAACTTTATAAATGAACAGACTGAAAGAAAGTAGGTAGATGAAAAAGATACATCATGTAAATAGCAACCATAAGAACGCTAGAGGTTATACTAATATCTGTTCAAATAGACTTCAAGACAAAACCGTTACCAGATATAGACACATTCCTAACCATTAAAAGCTTAATTATCAGGAGTACATCATAATCATAAGTTACATGCACCTAATAATAGAGCTTCCAAAATCATGAAACAAAAGTTGACAAAATTAAGTGAAAATATAAACAAAGCCACCGTTGGAGATTTTACAACCCTGTCTCAGCAACTGATAGAACAGCTAAACTCAGTAAAAACACAGAAGAATTAAATAACAGGATATCAATCTACTGGACCTAAAGACAGCTGTATAATACTATACCAAACAAGAGCAGAAAATACATTCAAGTGCACAAGAAACATCAATCAAAATAGACCATATTCTGAATCTAAAACAAGTCTTAACAAATTTTTAATACATTTAAAGAATAAAATCTTAAACAGAGTTTGTTCTCTGGCCCTAATGGGTATAATTTAGAAGTCAATAATAAGCAAGTCCCAAAAATACCCTAAATGTTTAAAAATTACATACCTATATATAATTATATTATACTATTAAATAAGCTCTGTGTGAATGAAAGAATCACAAGATAAATCAGAAACTATTTCAAAAGTAATAAAAATGAAAAATACATTTCAAATTGTGTGGGATTTCAACCTAAGAATCAAGGAAAAAATCTCTGAAATTGCCAAAATAGACTTTCCCAAAAAAGAAAGAACCTTGCACTGAATGGGAACCTAGGAGAGGAGAGCTGAAAAGAGCCTGTGAAACGGATGTCCTTCCTGCTCCACAGAAGGCAAAGGCAAAAGAGGAAAAAACGATTCACTAAGGGACATCTGCCACTTGTAAGATATTCCAGAATAAAGGAATTAGATGTTACTACTAGTGAAAAAGGAAAAGAAAGCCATCCTTAAATATCTGGCCAAACTTGCAGGCAGAGTGACTATGCAGAAGTTTGGTGGGACAAGTAACAGAGGAATTTATAAATGCTAAATTTTTTAATTCCTACATGCTCTAAGAGTTGCTCTTTAAAAGCAGAATAGAAGGAAGAACACATCATTCTAAATTCATCAAGCTTCTCCTGAACATAACTAGCAGAACGGAGGGTGTTTTCCCTTTTATTATTGATTTACAGGGTAATGATTTGTTGCGCTTACAAATTTCCATCAGATCTAGTGAGTTTTGTTTGTTTTGCTCTCTATCTCCACCCAACCCTTTAAAAGCATCATGATGAACTCATTATCAACTATTATATGTTCATGTGTTTTACTAAATTGTAGTCTTTATTCTTTTTGTTGCATTAACTGTCCCGTTTTGGTTAGTGTGAGCCTGACCTGATTACCCTCTGATAACGTTTTTGCTTTCTGGCATAACAAGATATCCCAGACCCATGTTGCACATTTTCAGCCTCAGACATGGAACTGACCATTTCTTAAATGAGGTCTGGTTCCCTTTGGTGGGGAATAGTATGTAGAGACCAAGTATTGGGAAGACATTGCTTCTAGACCTTTTCAATAAACAGAAATAGGGCTATGTATTTTTAACTTGAAAATTATTACATAAAGCTGTCACATATGTCACATATGTATATATGAATAATATATTTCACATATGTGAAATAATCGATTTTACTTTCTGCCAAAATGCTTCTTCTGAACTGCTCATCTAGTGGGAAGCATTAAAATCCTAATTTTAACAGAATGATAATAAAAATGCCATAGCTGATTTAACTGTATGCAAAATATTGGTGCATATATCCTGCACCCAGTAACAGAATGTACAAATAACTCTTTTATCAAAAAGCACAAAATAAACTATTTGTAGGCATGGGCAAAGACAGAGTTAATTATTATCTATTTGGTCAGCTATAGCTAATAACTGATGACTATAGTGATTTTCTTAATCAGCAGCTAACATTTTCTTCAGTTATTCTCTCCAACTGACTTCTCTGAAGTTATTGGTGAAGAATGCAGCCTGAAGCTTCCCATCACTGTTCTTTAATAATAAAGCACATTTTCAGAATTAGACAATGTCACCTCCTATACCATTTTCATTCATACACCATTGCACCACGGCAAGGCTTTTTTCTTCTCTAAGAATTTTAGTCATTACAACGTCTGCTCTGGTTCACAAAGAAGCCACATCAGCAACATTTATCAAACCAGTTTTTACAGTCATAAATGGGTAAATGATTCATTTTTCCACCACATTCATAGGATCTCCAAGTACAGCATCACAACCAGTTTCTGAGTAACTGTGCATAATTTTCTTAAAAAACAACAAACTTTAAACAACTGCATTCTTAACAATGTGTATCGCAATAATTATGCATTTATTTTAATGATATCTACATGAATTTTTAAATTTTTATCAGCTGGAGTCAGTGAATCCTGATCTGCAATGCACCAAAGCAAAGTTCCCAATTTGTGGGCGATGCACACCCAGCAAGGCCCAACACCTGGCCAGGCCTAGGATAATGCTGCTTCCAGGCCTTTCCAATGGTCAGAAACAGGGATCATAAATATAATTTATTTTTACTAATAAGTAAATTTTTTAATAATAATAAAAGGGACAGCATTAAGGAAATTTTTTAAAGTGATAATAAAAGGGAAACAATTAAGTAGTTATCCTGCCTATCTTATATGAATTATATTTCGGAGTAACCAACTATCTCTTGTGAATGAGAACAGATAACTCTATTTATCGAAAACACCAGCTAATAAATACAGATAAAATGTTAGAATTAGAAAATTGCCATTTGCAAACCCTAATGAACTGACTCAGGCTATAGTAATCAATGAATGGAAATAACATTGGATTAATAGTTGATAGGAAACCATGCCAAATGAAGGGATCAGTCTATCACCACTTATACCTATAAAGCAGTGTTAATAACATTAAAGTGAGATAAGCAGGCATTAAATGTCTCTTAAATTCAGATAGAATTTAATAGGAAATAATACATAGGAAATTTTTAAAGACTGGGGATTGCTGTGTCCCAGTAAAACTTTATTTATGGGCACAGTATTGTCTTTGATGTATTTTTGCCAAAATAATTTGAAACTAACTCTAAGTTTTTACATCTAAAATCCAGTCTACAGGAAATACTAGAAGTAAAGAAACTAGTTAAATGACATCATAGGAAGAAATGTGCCAAACCCAGAATACCTGCCCATACCTGAACCAGTTTCTTCAATCAAACCAGTATGTCGTACATCTAAAACCAATATAATGTTGCATATCAACTATACTTTAAAAAAAAAGTCAACAGCATGAAAAACCAAAGGAGAGAAGACTGTTCTACATTACATAATCTAAAAGACATAATAACCAAATATAGTGAGAGTCCCTTGCCCGGATCCTAATTTAAATCAGCAAAAGGAATTTTTAGATAACTGGGGAAATTTGAATAGGAATTGGATATTAGATCATAATAAAAATTTTAATTATGCAAGATGTGATAATGGCACTATGGTAATGTAAGAAAATGTTTCCCCCTTTTTGGAGAGGCATATTGATGTATTAGGGGTTGGACATGACTCTGGGATTTGCTTTAATCATCATCATAATAATAATGCTTCAGTAAAAATAATTGAAAGGAGATATGAAGCAGGCATGTCAAAGTGTTGATGCTTGTTAAAGTTGCATGATGGATAATTTTTCATAACAAAAATTTTTAAAGAAAAACCTAATATAATAATGCCAACTTCTGCAAATTGGTTTATAAAGTCAAAGTTATTAGGATCAAAATCCCAAAAGTATTCTTGATAGTATTTGAAAAATCACTTTAAAATTTATACAGAAACTCAAAGGGTCACACAGAGCCTAGATAGATCTAAAAAAGAATAAGTGTAACAAATTTAAAGGTTGATTATAATGTTGTAGAAATAAAGACAGGGCAATATTAGCATAGGAAAACACAAATACACCAAATAGAGAGAAAGAACTAGAATTAATCCTACACAGAAACGGCTGAGCAGACTTTCCAGAAGGATGTAAAGGATGAACTAACTATTCAATAAATGCCACTAGGAAAGCTGAGCTAATTATACACAAAATCAAATCAAACCCAGGTGGATTAAAAAATAGAGAACTTTTGGAAAACATATGTAGTGGTGCAATTACCAAAAGATCATTATTTGTTTCCATAAGGAACTCCCAGGTATTTCCAAATTCCTGAACAACTGACAGTATTTCCTGGCAATTCTTCTCTTTCTATGTTTAAGATACGGTATTCATCCCGGAGGTCATAACTGGGAACACGATGGTCACTTCTGGAACGAACCCAGCAACAAGATATCACACTTGGCAAAAAGCAGCCCCATGCCCCCAGCAGTGTTAATGGCAGAGATACAAAATCTGTTCTTAAGTTCTGAAAAGTTTACCAATTGCTATGATTTTTAGGTAGAAAAATAAAGGAGCTCTTTGTTCTTTTCTTCTTCTGATGGGAAAAGAAAATCTGTAACTTTATACATTTAAAAGGCCATGTTAAGAGATAAATTGCCATCCTTAGTCTTTGCATGTGTTCAGGGCTTTGTTTTTAAGAGCTGAACAGTTGCGTGTGCTCAAAATTTTAGGGGGGTCAATTTAAGCATCATCTCTTTATGTAGATATTCCTTCTTTCCCTTCCCTGCCCTGCCCTAATCTCCATGCAGGATTAATATTACCATGATTGAATTCATCCATCTTTTTCTTTGTGACTAGTGATTTTATGCCTTGAGAAATTCTTCCCTATCCTATGCCAGAAATGTTCTACTATATCAGCAAAAAACATATTTTTTGTTTTTAATGTAAGGGCCAGAGAGTAAACATTTTGGGCTTTACAGACCGTATAGTCTCTGTGGCAACTACTCAGTTCTGCCACTGTGACACAAAACAGTCAGAGAGAGGACATAATGAGTGGGGATGGCTGTGCCCCAATAAAACTTTATTTATGGACACTGAAAGTTGACTTTGATATACTGTGAACATGTCACAAAATATTATTCTTTGGGATTGTTTTCCAATAGTTTAAAAAGGAAAAGACCATTCTTAGCTCTTGGGCCACACAAAACAGGTGGCCGGGCTGATTTGTGGTAAGCCTTAAAGCTTAAAGGATTGACCACAGAGTTTTGTACAAAGAAGAGAAAAAAGGCCATCCCCTTCTTTGGCCTGGGAAATCATGGGGAGAAGAATGAAGCCATCAGATATATCCTTCTTAGGTTTTCCCCCTCCAAACTTTGGTTCAGTGAATGAAGAGGTGTTATTAGGTAAAAAATGTGGGCAGGGCCTATCTCTAATTGCGACTCCGTAAAGCAATCCCTCAGGCCTTCCCTACGCCAAAGGCCCCGGCGTCAGTCTGACAGTGCACAACAGCCACAAAGAGGGAGCTTGGGGACTTCTGGGTCAACCTCATTTCTCACTGAGAATAAATGGGATAAATGAGTACATTGGAGAAAAATAAAACAGTGCTAGATAGATAAAATGTGATAAGAAGACTGTCATTTTAAATAGGAGATCAGAAAATTTTTCACTGGGAAATTTTTGAGTTAAAGAAAAAGAAACTTAAAATGCTCTAGGAAGGAAAAAAGTGCTTCTGCTCTGAGGTGTCTGGCATGTCCAAGACATAGGAAGATGACAATTGGACGGGAGCAGAGCAATAGAGGGGAAAAGTAGCAGGAGATTAGCTAGAGGAGATAATGGAGGCATAGGTGATTGTATGGGGTCTTACATAAAAACTTTGAATTTATTCTAGAAGAGATGGTAAGCCTTTGGAGTTTTTGTACACAGGAGTAATGCAATCCAACTTTTGTTTTTACCAGATCACCCCAGCTGTCATATTGAGAATAGACTCTAAGTGCCGAGGACAAAATCCAGAAGATCCTTTAAACGTGCTTTTTCAATAATTCAGGAAAGAGGTGGCACTGACTTGGATTGGGGCGGTAATGGAATTGGTGAGAAGTTGAATTCTGAATACATGTTGAGGGCAACAGCAACAGGATTTGTCAACAGAATGGAAGTACAGTGTGGGAGAAATGGAAGTCAAAGATGGATACAAAATTTTGACCTAAATGTAGCTGAGGTCTGGGATCATTATCCCAAGCACCCATTCTTGTATATCACATGGTGATTCCTTCAATGATCACTGTGGCAAGTGGGATGAATTCTTCTCACCAACTTAACCAAACACCTTCACATTTGGGGATGCCCCTGGTCAGCTGCCCCTGTCTCTGCTCGGGGACCCCTCAGGTAGCCATCTTTTTCCCTCACTTCTTCTGAGCTGGTTTGCTGTAAACCGACAAAGGACTAACATACAGACAACTCGTTAGTGAAATTCTAAAAATAGAATTGTACAATTCTAAAGTGGCAGGCTCTGTGCAAGGGTGGCTTCAGACCCTTATTCAAAATAAAGTATCTGGGCCCCTCTTGTTAGCCTGCCTCCCACTTGGAAAACTTTGTTTGGCTTGTTGTTGTTACTGAGTCTCTAATTTTCTTCTTTGTTTGAATCTGGGTTCCAGATAACTAAGGGTATTATAGAATGAACATGAGAAATCCCAGGGGCTTGTGTATGTAAAAATGCACATTAAATATGTAATGTAGCTCTACCTTCATCCTCTTGTCCCCATTCCAAGCTCTTACTCCTCCAATACTGTATTTATATAAAAATTGTATCAGATATAACACCTACCTGATGGTTCTCAATGATTACTGTGCATAAGGATCATTTGGAATGACTTGATAAGATGAGGTTTCCAAGCCTCACTCCTAGGGATTAAGATTCAGTCGGTTTGTGATAGACGCAAATGCTCTGGATGACTCTGGGACAAGCAGGCCATGACATTAGGAGAAGCACTGCGTAGGCCATGCAGTGCGAAGACAGTGAAGAGCAGTACTGTGCCAGGATGACAGCCAGAGGGCGACACTGAAGAGGACATGCTGGCTCTGAGAAAAGAAGGCCCTAAAGTGTCACCTTTGTATGCAGCAGCTCTAACTAATACTGCATATATTCATAGTGCATAGTTAGACTGGATTATATGGGGACTTTTGAGGCAGGCTGACTGCTCTCTGAGGTACTATGAGGCATAGTAATTAGTTATTACTAATTATATCTTACCTCATCCCAGGTCAAATTACTTCATCCTTCTGAGTCAATTTCCTCATCTGTAAATTAGGGGCAGGGGAGAATGCTTAACCCACTGTGCAGTATTAATTAAATGAGATAATACGATTAAAATGTTTAGAATTCTACCCAGTACACAGTAAACACTCAATTAAGGTTGATAATTATTACAGGATGTAGGTAACATCTGTACAAGGCATATAAAGTATGAGTAAACAGCTTAGCCCATATATATTTTCATCTAACATTATATAATTCTATTCCCATCATCAAAGAAAGCCCAAAATCTCAGGTTCTTATTTACAGATTAAGAACTTTTTTTCAAAGTCCACATTCTCAAGCTTTGTCCTTCTTTATGGAAGAATAGTAGTAGCTTGCATTAACTCACAAAAATTGAAATACTCTTATAATTACATCTGTGATTACAACCTCCTAAAATAAGGAATAAGGTTTATGTGGATCTTTTTATGTATTATGTTAGTTTATATCATATACAGCAGGGAACTTCATGAATGGTTTTAATAATTTTCATCTACAGGGATAATAAAAGGCAAATAAAGCCAAGAAAAGGACATTATTAATGATTTGGTCATGGCCTTTAAATTGACACACACACTACTGAAGTCTTCAAAGAATGATAAATTGTTGAATGATGATAAGATGGGAATGAATAATGACTCACTTATTATTGTTTTTGTACTGAAGGTCCACGCATCACACCCAATTTGTTTTATTTCCAGTGTCAAGAGTCCCTCATAGAAGAGGAGGGATGATGAGGCAGAAAGGTTGTACGGAATGAGATTTTGAAAAACGTTCCACAAAGTTAAGGTGTACAATGCTCAAATAGGCTCCAATCAGTACCTGTCATGCATAAGTGTTAATTTAAGCAACGTAAATGGGTCCTTACCAGTAGCATCCCTAACTAGGTCAAAGGTTGGCACAGAAGTGCAAAGCCTAAGACTGTGAGAAGTAACAATCCTGCTACCACCAGACACTTAAAGATCAGTGGTAGCTATTTTGTTGAAAGGCATTGACATATGTGAGCCTGATCTTCCCATTTCCATCTTCCTCCCAAACTAAAGAAAATGACTTAAACAACAGAAGTATGTTTTCCTCCTTCGTCACACCCAGCTCACATTCTCAGAATTGGCAAGGCTCTGTTTATCAGGCCCTTCCCCGTTGCCTCTCACCCACCCTCGCCCATCACCACAAAGCTGGTTCCTGAATCCTCAGTAAGGACCCCTTATGAAGCTACTCTTTGCTGTTGAATCAATAGCCACATCTGCGATGCCATAGTCACTACTGAGGTTTTATTCCTCAGTTTACCTGAGGGAACTCAGACACTAACCCTTGCTTCCACTCCACACTCATTAGGAAAGGCTCTTAAAGTCCCACCTCCCTTAGGCTGCAGCTGTCATATCATAATAAACCTTATTTTATTTAAGATTTATGTATTTTGTTTTGTCTTTTCTTCCAGGGTCCTCTTTTTCTGTACCAGTCCTGGTAAATTAGTTGGCTTGAGGGACACACACACACACACACACACACACACACACACACCATTCCTTGGGGTGCCCAAGAGGCTGTGAAATTCCAGCAGATTTATTCCCTGTGTACCTACACCAGCTGCATTATCAGGAAGGCATATTGCCAAAACCAGAGAAGAGTTCCCTGCCCACATGCCACACCTTCCCTTTCATTCTGAAACCAGAAATACTGCCAGATACTTGTACCAACTATTAAACTCTGAGGAATCCCTGCAAACCTCAGAGAGTAAACACCTGCTTCCCTTCCCCATCCCAACTTCCCACTGAGTCTAAGAAGAGCTTTTCTTGGGGTCACATCTCACACACCCATACTTTGCATACCTTTGGCTTAACACCTGGTGTAGGCCACCAAATGAAAGGGATGCTGACAATTGAAAATTATATTTGCTTTTAAAATAAATATAAATGATGTTTTGATCTATTGATACATTGTCCTTACTAGTCTTTGTTGTCCTTACCAGCCTCTTTCCTGGTTCTGTCTCCCTAAGGATGGACTGTTCTGTAAATATGCTCCACTAGTCCCAAATCATGGTCAGTTGGATGGTGCTTGAATGAGCTCCCAGAATGTCCCTGTACATGTATGCAACACATGGTCCTTTGCGATACCTGGTGGAAAGAAAAGAGGCTACAGACCATCTCTGCCCACAAAGTCACTCTCCATTGTAGAGTTCCGAGGAGTCTCAGAATTTTACATTTTCAGACCTCACTGCCCAAGTTGTTATAGGTTGTCAAGATAGGAAGAGAGAAACCACCTTATTTAGTACTTTGCTTTCTTACTTTATGTCTTTCCAATATTAAGACACATGGTATGAGAGCCACCATCGTAACTCTTGCTCCTGGTCCCTTGGACATTAGACATAAGCCTGTGCTCTCCCAAGTGTAGGCTGCATGCCCAGCTCCAAGATAACAAGCAATAGGTTCAGTCACAGAAAGAAAATAAACTCCAGCCTCTCAGCTCTAACTTTACATTCCTGAGAGAGAGTCTGAGTGGCCCCACCAGGCTGGGGAGCAGAGGAGTGCCACACCCCCGTCTCAATGACTGAGTGCTTTGGAAATGGGCCTTTCCAGGGAAATAAGACAGTTAGGGGACCGAGACATCCTTGTGGTAGAATGACCATTTCCGAGGCAAATTTGGCCAGGTAGATTCCTCACTGAGTATCCAACTTCACAGGTGAAATAAATTCAAGTTTTATTCCTCTCATTTCAATAGGACAGATTGGTGGGAAATATGGAAAATCAATATATTCCAATTAGAAGACAAATTTCACATGCTTTGTTTGTCTTTTCCATGATTGGCTTTAATACAATTTATATGAACTATGGTGAAGAAGAAATTTCTGTTAAAGAAAAATTAAATTTTATTAAATTATATTTACTCCCCATGATATGTTTTTAAAAAATGGTCAGTAAGCTAATACAAATCTGATACTTTTTTCCTTATTAGAAAAATCAAGCTAAAGTGTTTCTAAAACATTCCATTGGTTTATTCCTCCCAGTATCCTTTGAAAAAGAAGTGACAAACCTAATAAGGTATACAATGTTCCATTAGAAAATACTTGCCAAGCCTTCAAGCTATAGTAAAATGAATACAGTTCATAACTGGGAACTTTAAAAGTCCTATTTGAAAAAATACAAAGGACTGGAAACTAGTATTTGCTTTGGATACAGGAAAAGCATGTAGAATAACATTGTTTCAGCAAGATTATCTCCATGTGACAGTATCAAATATGGAATTAATGAGAAAGTATACTTTCAACCCTTGCTGAAAGTAAAGGAAAAGCTCATCCAAAGAGGAAAAAAGACAGGCATACATTGGTACTATTTCCACATGTTTCTTCACCTCAAATAACCTAATGATACTGTGTACACTTAAACTGAAAGGCTCATCCATTCTACCAAGTCTGAAGCTTAACCTCCTCTATACTTTATGCAGACAAAACTGCTGGTGATTTCATTTGGCTCCCATAGACAATACACAACCACCCAGAAGTCATCAGCAGTTCTAAACAAAGGCATTATATGCTGAGGAGAAAAAAAGGGTCCATAATTCCTAAATTCTAAATAAAGGCATTATATGCTGAGGAGAAAAAAAGGGTCCTCAAGTAGGAAGAGCTTACGGGCAGTAGGACGTTTATAATGGGGAATGGAAACTGGGTTCTCAAACATTTTTGCTTGAGTATACAATTAAATAACATGCAAATACTATGAAACCCCTCTATTATTTAAAATTTTAAATATAAAATTTTTCCCCAATAAGTTTAAATAGTAGCAAAAGATGCAATTCCAGCATATTGTATATTTTGACATTTTAGAAATGAAATGGTTTTAACCATGGTCTTAAGACATTGATCAAAGAAATTGAAGGTGACACAAACAAATGGAAAGTACTCCATGCTTATGAATAGGAAGAATTAATATTGTTAAAATGGCCACGCTACCCAAAACAATCTACAGATTCAGTACAAGTACAATAGCTATCAAAATACCAAAGCATTTTTCACAGAAATAGAGTAAATAATCCTAAAATTTACATGGAACCACAAAAGACCCCAAATAGCCTAAGCAATCTTGAGAAAGAACAAAGCTAGAAGTATTACACAACCTGATTTCAGACTATACTGCAAAGCTGCAATAATTGAAACAATACAGCACTGGCACCAAAAAAAAAAAAAGACACATAAATCCAGGGAACAGAACAGAGAACTCAGAAATATACCCACACTTAACCCATGGAAAGGCTGTAGAGACCTGCCCAAAACACCATGCCTAAAGTAAACAGTAATACATTGTACAATTAAATACTTGTTAAGAGGGTAGATCTAATGTTAAGTGACCTTCTCACAATAAAATGAAGTAAAATATAAAACTCATTTTTCATTACAGGTAGTTCAAGAAGCACTGTTCTGGACCAGAGATCCACAAATTTTTTCCATAAAGTAAACATATGGGCTTTTCTGGCCACACTGTCTCTGCTGCAACCACATAACTCTGCCTTTTTAGGATGAAAGCAGCCATGGACAACACATAAATGAATGAATGTGGCTGTGTTTCAGTAAAACTTTACATTCAAAAATAGATGGTGGTCCAGATATGATCCACTGGCTGCAGCTTGCCAACCCCTCTTACAGGCCGTAAACTAGCAGGGAGCAGATGTCTCCTTTATTTGATCCTTCATTGTCTCCCCAATGCCTGAAATTATCCTTCACATAATAGGTACTCAATAAACATGCATTGAACAGATGAATGATCACTCTCTGATACAGGTGCAGATCTTGCTAGAGTTGACATGGAGGTCCTATGTCCAGGGCCAGCAATGCCATGCATGACCATGATAAGGGTGTGAGCTGGCCCTCATTAACAAAGGATCCGAGGATCAAATACAGCCCTCAGAGCAGAGGCAATCAATGGTAGGTCGGAAGAAGAAAGGAAGAGGATATTGGCACCTGTTTTTATGGGAACCATGAAAATTTGAGAGGAATGGTTCGGAAAGCCAGAGGGGCATGTGAGAGATGGCTTAGCAGAGGCTGGGGAGCATCGCTGAGAGGTGGCAATGACGCACAGGGCAGCAGTCTCCTCTTACAAGGCTCAGGGCTCAATGTCCCTTGTAGAATGGACTAGAAAGAAGACTGCTATATATAGCCATGCCATTGTACTCTTTAAAACCCTCTGCTGATACCTCGGGAGTGTGAGGGAGACTGCAATTTCCATTTCAAGGTGGCTCTGAGCCCACTGAGGAGACGCCATGAGCAAAGCTAACCTCCCTAGTTGAAAAAATCTGAGGACAAGAAGTTATCGTTGATACTGAATAGTAGCAGACCAGCCCAAGGACTACTGAGGGGATTTGATCCCTTCATGAATCTTGGGATAGATGAATGTGTGGAGATCACAAACCAGGGTGACAGGCCAGTATTGGAATGGTGGTAATATATGGAAACAACACCATCATGTTAGCAGCCTTGTAAAAAGTATAAATGGCTGTGTTCAGCAGAGAAACCAGTTGCTTCCACATGTTCCCTCTCTAAGGACTCATTTGATGGTCGTATGTAAACTTGTCACATTAAATTTTTTTATTAAAAAAAAACACAAACTCTGATGAATGCTAATACCAGGTCCAAAGTCCTTCTGACTGACATATAAAGTCCCTGATCACTTGGTCCCAACCTAGCTTTCTAGTCACTTCATGCCAACAAGCCCTCTCCTGATGTGTATTGTTCCCAGGGCCACTTTGGAGCATTCAGTTTCCCTCAACATGCTTGGCATTTTCACAGCTCAGTGCTTTTGCTCTAGCTATTCTCTGCTGTGCAATGCCTTTCTTTTCCTCTCCGTCCAGCAAGTTTTTATTCCCCTTTGAGACTTACCCTGTGAAGCCTTCATGGCTCACTTACCCAAATAGTTTCTCTCATTCTGCTGCTCTGCCATTACATTATAGCCCAATTATTTGTTTGCCTGTCTGCCTTTGTGCTGAGACAGGGAGCTCCTTGAAAGCCAGTTTTAATATTCTGGTGCTTAAGCAGAATTGGCAAAAATGCGAACAGCCCAGGATGCTGCACTTACAGCGATGACAGCAGTGTTTTGTCCTGCGTTCCCTCTTGCTACACTGATTTTTCTTTCAGCACTTATCCCTTTGCAGCTGAATCTTCTGTTTTGCTGCTCTCAAACCCAGACACAGGAGAAAACATCTTTATGCAGGGAGGATAAACTTCTCTGCAGGAGGGGCCAAATAAATGTTTCAATTGTGCTTTAAAATTATTGAATACCCAAACACACAAAAGCCCTTGAGAGACCTTCTCAATCCCGTGTGCATTTTCAGGGAGATGTAACTAGTATGTTTTTATTAGTTAATTTACACTTAACTTATCAACATAATGTACTTCCAGTCAACGTTTCTTTAGGAAGCAGAATGGTATATTTTTTCTCTATTACCAGGGTGCTGCTTTTGCCAATCGAAACTTGACACAAAATAATATTAATCAAACTGAATTTCTAGTTTCTTGAGAATAAAATTCCCAAATGAACACAACAGAGTTCAGGCTCTCAGGGTCAGCACCCACAGCGGAGCACACCTCTCCTTCCTTCCTTCTTTCCTTCCTCCTGTCCTTCCTCCCTCCCGCACACCCTCCCTCCCTCTCTTTCTGCCACCCTCTCACTACTCCTCCTCTCCTGCTATTTGAGGTTACAGGGGACACAATCAAAATGAGACAGTTTGAATGTTGCAGTTAAATAAGCATACTTCCGAACTTGACCTTTTGAGATTTTATTTAATAATAAATCTTGAAGAAGTAGACTCATTCTTCCCAAATCTTTCTCACTTGAAACAGTTATCAAGGTACAAGTTTTCCTTTGGTGAGTCAGTCCGATGCCTCAAACAAAAGGACAACTGTGACAAGTGAGGCAAATTTTCAAATGTGCTTATTCAACAACTATCTCCTGAGTAAGATATGATGGTGAACATGGGAGAGAGAACAAAAAGTTAGTTTCATATGTCTTGAGAATCCACCAGATATGGTCCAGCTAACAGCAGAGAAATAAAGGCTGGGCTCAGCTCTGATAATAGACTTATTCATGGGGCGGTGGGGTGGGGCCGCAGGTGTTTGGAACTCACTCAGCCACAGATGCTGGGAGAAGGCCCAGCGAGTAGACAATACTAGCATCTGACACGTTGCAAAAACCCACAGAGGGTGGCCTAGGGAAGTGGCCCTAAGTGGCCTTTACAAGGAAACAGGAACGCTCCTAGCCACAATACGTCTAATGACTGTAGTCCTCTGGAGGCATCCAGAAAAGCTAAGAGAGCCAGTAAGTCAAGGAGAAGTCCCAGCCAAGTCAGATAACCCGTGCGTCATAATCTAAGTCTCTAGGAACAGGAAAAAACAAGGCAACACTTCAGATTTTCAGGGACAAATTGCACATAGTAACACAGGTCCCACATGTCAAGGTGGGGGGCCCATGATAAGAACCGAGGCACAAAGTCTGAAGCCAATCTAGGAGCAAAAATCCTCTTGCTGCATCACAGAACTCTTTACATTACTGTTTCCTTCACTCGGTAGTGGTCCTGAAGGTCAGGGTGGGGCTGGGTATGCTCGGGGGTTCGAGTGCCATCAGCAGTGAGGAGAGAAGAATGCAAACTCCGTCCGACAGGGCTGAGAAATGGTCCCTGACCTCACGGCTCACACTGCGAGAACTGAGAGGGGGTTCGGGGGATGGTACCAGGAGGAAACACGAGTTACTGTTTTACCCAAGGAGGAATTCCCGGATCTGAAGCTGGCGGAAACAAAAGCTGTACCCTACTGCGGGTTTCAACGCAGTGCTTTCATCTAATTAATAAAGAGTAGGAAAAGGGTGGTATGTATGCTGAGGAATTTAAACTATAAATCAATCCAAAACATTTACTTCTGTGAGAAGTTCATGTGTAATTTTAATGTATTGGACAGGATTCAAGTCATCACAGTTTGCTGAAAGTTCTAAGTGAACTTTGTGCTGATCATTGAGGCTCTTATGTGAATACAGTGGTGACCTTTGCTCTCTCTTACTTTCCCTCTCTCTGGCTATTGAACGTAGAATTACAAAGTCTTTAGCATACACTTACAGTTATACAGTACACAGCAAGGGCTTCAAGCAGTTGCAACTCTTCCTTCTGGTCAGTTCAGCTAACTAGTGACACCAAGAATAAAGCATTAGGAGAAAACAAATCTACTTGAGATAAAACTCACGGTCATTGCCCATCTAGCGCGGGAGTGGAGACTGGGTTGATCCTGTAATGCATCCTCAAATCCTAGGAATGAGATTCCAAAATAATCCCCAGTTTCCTTTTATAGCAATTACGGATTTTCATCATTAGTCAAATGTATTTTTTTTTCAAAATCATGCTTTCTTTTCTCTGAGTTGAGACCTATAAGCAAATTGTAAAATCATTTCAGTGGGTTGACTACAGTTTTTAATTAAACTGAAAAGAATAAAATCTAACTGAAAAGTAGAGAAGATAAGCAAAGAGAAGAACTAAAGCTTCTGTTTGGGGGGGGGTGTTTGTGCGCTGGATCCCAATATAAAACACATTTCTTTCTGTGGATTATAGTTTTAAAAATCGACATAGATATATAAAAGAACTAGCTGGCAAATTCCCTCCAAAATACCATTACCAATCCCATGGTATTTCGTTCGCCATTATGTTCAAGGGTGTGAGCACAAATACAATCATAATAAGAATGACTACTTTTGATAAGAACAGGGATGGCTAAAAGTTAAAATAGGGAGAACAGGTTACTTGAAATTTGGAAGACAAACTTAAAACTTAGGCTTAACTTCTCCAAACTTAGTGTTCTCGTGTTAAAAAAAAAAAGTAAGTGATATTTAAAGAAAGTCTGAGCTTTCAAAAAAAATTGGTTCTATTCTAGTCTTGTCTAGTCTAGTCTATTCTTCTGTTCTACCAACCCCAAATCTGAGCATTGTAATTCACTTTCATCCAATTCTAATACCAAATGTTTTTCATACAGAATATTTATGGTCTTCCTTATTTTAAAAAAGTTCCTTTTTTCTACTATAGAATGAATTCCCATTCAACATAGAAAATGTAGCAGAAGGAACTCTTAGATCTAACATATGAAGAAAATAGTGAAGATTTTTCTAAGCAGTTTAAATTATCCAATACTTTCAGTGAGATTTTAAACTACAAGATGATAAGGACAAGTGAAGAGATCACATTTGGTAGCGTCTTCTGTTGGACTGATTTTATATTTTTGAGTTATACAAACGTACTTCCTGATAAAAGGAAGAGCAAACCAGTATAACAGTGCAGTGTCAACCTTTGAGTTTGCAGAAATACCCACTGATATTTCAGAGTGGGGGTGAACACAGGAATTCCTTTCAAACAGTCTTAGCTGCATAATTCTCCTCTGATCTCACACCCACTTGTGCTGATCTTCTTTTTTCTTTGCCCAGACACAGAGTGCAAACAGATCAGAACAGAATTCTTACAAGGAGGCAGTTCGACCCTCCACTCCCATTCTGCTTAAACTCCAGTTCAAAGACAGAAATGAAATCCAAGCGGGTTGTGGTGACACTGTGGGATATGAATGTAGCCAGAACCTAAGCATTGTTATCTCCTCTGTTTCACCCAGTCCCTGAGCTCTCGAAGCCCTACCTCTGAATCACTGTTTCTTAGCCCTCTGAACCTTGAACAGAAGGAGCTGGCATTTGAGAGCTGGATCAAAGTGCCAAGTATCATCTAAATCCAGAGTCGTCACCACGGTCCATGAGGTGCTTCATCATCACATCTCTGTCTGTCCCTGTGAATTCCTCTCCTGCAACCCTCCTCTTCTTGCACTGCCCTCCTTGTTGGCCCCAAACACATGCAGTGCGCTCCTGCTGCACATGCTGTTCCCTCTGCTGCCAAGCTGGTCCTTAGGCTTCTGCATGGCCACACTTAGACCCCTGCTTTACCGCTGAAGCTCATTTTCCTGGCCCCGTCACTCATGTCTCATACACTCTGCATTATATTTCTTGACAGCACTTAAGTGCTTAGCTTGATTTCTTCTGCTACAAACATGAACTTTAGAGTCAGAAGAACCTGGGTTAGAATTCTGTCTTGGCCCTTGCTCTGATCTTGGACAAACTGCATATTCAGACCCCTTAGTCTCCACTTCCTTACTGTTAAAAATGAGGATTGTATAGTTCAAAAGGAATTACATATAAAAGCTCTAAGCTCAATGCCCTCTTACATTAGAATGCAAGTTTCAGAAGGACAAGGTTTTTGTAGATTTAAAGCTATACTTCAACCCACAGGACAGTACAAAAATTTGGTTTAAAAATGTGTATTTTGAAGGAAGGAAAGTTGGGAGGCAAGATAGGAGAGAGGGAGGCAGGGAAGGAAAGAAGGAAGGACAGAGGATGATTATGGGCTCAGTCAGTGTTAATTTGTGATCATTGTTACTCACTTTTTTTTCACCAAAATGACTCTGAAATGCTTTTGTGAAGGAATATGATAACATATGATAAATCAATATACTCCTCACTTTTCCTAACTCATAAAAGGTTCCCCTCCTTCCTTCTTACCATCTGACTACTTAAAGTTTTCTATCCCTATTTTTTATGACATCTGAAAATCAGCAAATAAAGTAAAATGTGAGAAATAACATAAATTAGAATAGCAGTAGTATAAGGTCAGACAGGAAATAGTTGGAACCTATTGGAAAGGTCTTAGAGCTGATGGCCCATAACTGTGATGCTGTCCAGACAGGAGAACAAGTCCTTTGCATGTTCAGTAGAGCAGACTCTGGGAGACCAGGCAAACACAGCCCAGGACCAGAGGTGATTATCAGCAGGAGTCCTGGCAGAAGTCCAGGATGCCCTACCTTGAGATGCACATTCCTAAAGACCATGGCCCACGAAGTTCCTCTGCATTCCCCTACCATTCTGGGCCTACTTCCTACTTAACATTTACAATATTATGTTGTGATTATGGGTTTAAGTGTCTGTCCCCCTGACCAAATACTGAATTTCTCAAACATGGAAGTTCATCTGGGGATTTTTAGGACCTAACACAGTGTCTGTTGAAGTGAACCAAACCATTGAGTGTTTTTATACTAAAAGGCAAGATAGGTACTTCCAACCCCCTGTTAATCACATGACCATACACAAAACATCAATCAGTGGTTTGTCATGGGACCTCCATGTAAAGAGTTTTTCCTTGGCACTTACAGTGCAATATACCAGACTTTTTATGAATTAGTAGACAAAATTCTACTATATTAGAATCTTTTGCTTAAATGACACGATTTACTTTCACCAGCAATTTGCAGATTCAGTATCCTATGATTTTGTTGCATGAATTTTGTATCTGTAAAGATGAAAGAAAACACTTCAAACCTGGGCTGTCTTGCTTAATTATAACTATAAGTAGCCAACTTTTGGCATCATGGTTCTGGAGAAGATCCAGAGAATCTTTAGACATCAATTTGAAAGCTCTACCATAAAAATCCCAACTCATCTAACTAATTAATCAAAATCTCCAAGTAGACACAGGGATATAGCATTCTTCCATGGGCAAACTGAACTTTCCTCTGAATTTAGGGATTAGTATACTTAGTTGTAGTCATTTTGGCTCACCTATTTAAGAGGTGCTTTGATTATGTAAGATAATGAAATTTATAATCATGTTTCTAGGTTACCACTCATGTTTATCTTTGTTTTGATTGTGATATGTGACCTGCTTTAACTATTCAGACAAGAGAAATTACATAATATGTTTACAGGTATATGCTTTATAGAAAATCACCCAAATGAATCTGTTGACAGGCTCTAATTCTAATAATGAGAATTTTTAAAACTGTGCTTTCTTTATATTCTTTACAAGAAAGCTCTCTTGAAAATAAAGAAGTTTTATCATTTTAAAGGGCAAAAGTACTCACTGATATTTATACATTTTTAGATACTGTGACTAATGTCTCTTTAAAAAAAATGTTTCATTTAAGAGAATATGTCTTCAGTAGACTCCAAAGAATAACTTAGAAGGAGTACTGATGAGTTTGCTCAAGACACAGCCATAGTGCTGTGTGATGAAAAGACTATAGGTGATGGATGCTTCAGAGAAACAAAAGATCGAAAGTCGAAGCAAAGGGTCAAGAGCTAAAAAAAAAAAGGGGTGGGGAATAAGTTAAAGATAATGTTATTTTCAGAGGTAATCAAATATGCAAAATGCATTGTCATTCCAAAAGATTTAAAGCTTAGTTCTCTGAAAATAATACATTGCGTTGTGTTTTCTTTGCAAAAACCTATTTTTTACATTTTTGTAAAAAGCTATTTACTGGTTTATGTACTTTTCTGTATGTATGTATTATACTTTGATTTAAGAAGCTTGCTTTAGAAATGCACACCTTTTAACACATTAACACACTTAATGAGAGCCTAAAATGGTGACAATTCTAAACCATCAATACAAAAAAGAAAACTATTCTTTACCTCTTCTTCAACATGCAGCCCTTCAATTCATAAAACAAGCTCATCCATCCGTGGCAAGGGCTGCCTGTCTCTGACGATGAGCCACATTGCGTCAGCATGTGTCAGGACTTAAGGTGAGTTGTACAGGCAAGGTCTCTGTCACTTTCAAAAGGCCTGAAGCCTGTAATAAACACTGGAAACTCTAATCATTTAATATTTACACATACTTAACTAGACACCCAGCACTAGGCTGAATATATATTAGAGCTTTATCTGTAGAGAGATGGACCCTGGTCTTTTAGATTTGCGATTGTACAGTGACTTCCACCAATGCATATCCGGTTATGCAGTGCCGCTGTGCATGTGTGTGTGTGTGTTATGAGAGAGGAAGAGAGAAGGAGAGCACCCAGTTGTGTTTTTTTCCCCCTGTGAGTCACCAGTGTTGGGTCAATAAAAGTAACATTCCTATCTCACTCGTTAAGTGGAAACAAGTTCACATGCCAATGGGTGTGTGTGTTGATACTCATGAAGACTTTGCCCAAAATACATGAATTTTATTAGTTTCCCTAATAAATATTCAATGAACATTAGACAGTTGTAAATCTTTTCCTCGTTTTTTACAATAGCATGATTTTCTACATCTGGAATCCAGTGTTTTCTGTGGCCGAGAAAGACAAATGACTGTACTGCAATTCAGGGTTAAAGTGGAGAGACACAAAGTGATAGATCGCAGGGAAATCTACCCAGTAGGAATAGCTCGCTTGATAAACACAATATTTTTAAAAAATTACTTAACTCCCAACATTAAATGACTTGATTTTGTTATAAACCTACAGTTGGAGTTTCTTTTGACAATCAAATAATCTGAGAATATTGGGCTTTCGTTATTATATGGACTGAGTTGAGCACTACTACGTCCTTCAGACTGGGTAGGAGTTTTCACATCAAGGATTGACTCCATGCTGTGCACAGCCTGCTTCAGCATTCACATACCTGCCTGACTCCTGCAGACACTGGAGGTTATAATCCCTAGTTTCCATAGGAAGCCAAATTAAATTATCTGGTAAATTTGTTAATCATAAATTTATTTTCCCCATTTCCTTGCCACCCTATAGTGGAAGATACTGATATCTTAAAGTATTCTGTTTATTAGCTTTCAAAATGGTCCTTTGTAACTATCTATGATTCTTTAAACAAAAACAACAAAATCCTTTCCGTTGGTTGTTTTAAAACCAGAAAGTCATGTCTTTCTATTCAATGGATTATCAGGTTTTTTAAATATATTTTTGTTAAGTTCAGATTTCCATATATTACTTACCCCTCTGCCAGAAAAGCAGTCTTAATGATAGTTGATAAATAATATGATCCTCATATACAAAGCGTAGCATGTTTCCTTGGAAGCAGCCTAAAATCAAGGCACTGAGACATCAGTTTGTGAAAGCATCTATGTTATGTGTAGATAACCTGCCTTTTATTTCTTTGAAAGTGAGAGTTTTTTTTAAAGAAGCAAACTCTGGGATTTTTCCTTAAAGCATGTAGGAGAAGTTCTTGGTATTAAATTATGGGAAAATAAAAAGAAAAAAGTTTGCCACTGACATTCGGTATTATTATTACATACACCATAAACTTCTCCTATTTGTTCAAACATTAGATGGAGGGAAAAAACCGAGCATATGAATATTCCACCACACTATCTATCTTTATGGTAACTTTAAACTCAGAAACTTTATAAAACAGTCTGCTGAAAGACAGACAAACTGTTCAAATTTTACCTTGAGGCATTTCTCTAAGGCTGACTTAGGAACAAAGTTTTGCATGGAAACACTGAGGCATTGAGGCATCCTTAGCTAATGTTAGTAGATGAACCCTGCTATATTTAAAAGTGAGGTATTTAATTGTTCCTTCCTTATAAGGATGCAAGAAATTAAACTCTAATTTTTTATATCTTCAAGATCTAGTTACTGTGCACAAAAAAAGAAATACATGTGTATGTGCTGATATAAATATTTAAATGAACTGTATTTTAGAAGTTATATAACATAGAAATTGTAATAGCATTAAGTTAAACATTACTAACTTTCCTTGAGAAATTATTATGTTCTTTCTTCATAAAGCTGAATTTTCCTGAAAACAACAACTCTCTGTACCAGTGAAAAGTTTGGGGAAAAATTTGAGAGATTTACCATTTATTATCTACTACCTCCTATAATGATGGTTTTACCACCTGCCTTCAGGAGCCTCCAGTTATTCACCTAGGAATAGGAACAATGTGTAAGATCTACACTCGCTCCCCAATGCTCCATTCCACCAGTACTTGATGTCTTTGATTGTGAGTGAGATGTAGACTGTGGCCAAGAATAGGAATAATTTATCCTGTCTGTAGAGAACCGAATCTGTGACAGAACTCTAACCAGCTGAGTCAACAGGCTACCAACAGATAATGCTCTTTACACTGACAGTGCATAATTTAAATTCTCCCTTCAAATTAGACCATCCCGGTCCTCTACCATCTCTCCTACCATTTCTCAAGGCTCTTTATTAGCTTTTTTTTTTCTCATTATAAAATAGAACTGGATCTTTTTTTAATACTCTTAAAGTCTGAAAACTCACCTTGTCTTCAACCACGCCAGGAGCTGTTGCTTTCTACAAACACATCAGTTTAGCGTCCTCACCACTGGTGCACCCACTCACAGCTACAAAGCCTAGATTGGGAACACCAGAATTGGGAAGACAGATTATAATAAGTGCCTGTTACAACTTTTTTTGTAAATTCTGTTCTCCCTGTGCATCATATTACCACTCTCAGAAAAGAGATTTTGTTTTTTAATGGATCATAGTATGCAGAAGGTGCTTAAACATGTTTGCTGACTCAGTAAATGGACACAGGGAATCTCATGGTGAGAGTGGTTCCCAAATTTCAGTGTGCACAAGAAATCACTTGGAGGGTTTGTTAAAACACAGATTCCTGGGTTCTATCCCCAGAGTTTCTATTCAGTAAATTTAGGTTTAAGCACAAAGTTTTGCAGTTTTTACCAGTCCCCAGATGATGCTGATGCTTCAAGTCCAGAAATTACACACTGGGAACTAGTGGCTTGGACCCCGAGAGTGCATTGTTGTAAGACCATAAAGTGCTCTATCTATGTATGTAGTGAAGTAACCATTTTTCTACCTTTAGCCTAGTTCTCATAGCCACATATACAAGATAGAAATGCTGCCTAAGATTCAGCATGAAGATAGCAAGACTATAAACTATATAGTTTGATTTCTCCAAACTATACAAGAAAATTTATTTGATTATTATTAACAGTAATAATGTGTGCCAACCAGTAGGGGAAGAAAATGGCACAGTGTGAAAAGAGGGGAAACTGGAGGGTGTTTCTGGGAGCAGCGAGGGTGGAGTAAGTGGAAAAAATAGGGCAGTTCTACTCTGAAGCTATGTTGCCTGGCAGTTCCAAAAGGGTGAGCCAGGGTTTTCTCCTTTCTGAAAAACGTGATGTAGCTGCTCTGCCATCTCCCCGATTCTCTCTCTTTCAAACCAAGGAGAACCCCCAGTTTAAGCTTTCTTCATTCTGTGGAGAAGTAATGAATCATATTCTTCTCTGCTATTCACCTAAGCTTAGATATAAGTTAAGCAGGGTGATTTTCAATGTCATTCACTAAATCTAACATGTCGCAGCAAGGTAACAGCATCAACAAGAAATGAGCCGGGTAAAAGTCTAAAGAACTTTTCAAGAGTAATGTTAGAGATGAATTTGCTTTCATTGTAAAGTCGATAAGTGCACATTCAGTGAGAACTTCATGTGCCAACCAGCAAACCGGGGTCAGTGGAACCAAGCAATCAGAATGCTCGGGTTTAGACAAGAGCAGTTTCTTCTTTTATTTAGAAAAAGGTCTCCAGTTCTAGGTAGAGTTCAGTGTTTCTCAAATTTGAATTGCTTCCTCATGTTGAAATTGGAGTTGTTCTGTATAATATAAAAACATTCCTTTATATTTAAGTGAAATGACCCGACCGGCAGCATGAGCACGTTCTCCTCACAAAGGAACAGGACTTTCAATAAAAGCTGAGGGAAGCAACTCCTGCTTATCCACCTTCAAAGCAAAAAGGTCCTTCAGGCTTCTCTGATCAAACTCTTTGTTAACCACATACAAAAACTGCTTTTTGGCAATTTGACCTGCCTTCTAGTGTCATTACATTTGTTTTTTATTCCCCTTTTTCTTGTAAATTGGGAATTGGGTTTAAAAAACCTGATTAAATTTAGAGTTTGGACACAAATACTTCAGACACTATTATCCTGTGACCACACCCAGTTTGTGTCAGTGGCATGAGGTTTGCTCTCTGTGGTAAGTGATCAGCTGTCTCCATTATATGGGTAAGGGTATTTTTCCCTTGCAATTACCACATAATCTGTGGGGTGACACTATGCAAATATCGTCCTCCCCATCAGGCTCTCAGCTGATGATTTTGGCTTCTGTTGATGATCTTAGCCTGAATCAATTATTCCATTAAGGGTTCCAAATGATGATTTTTCTAATTCTATTATTTCTTCCATATTAATGATATTCCTTTGTTTAGAAAAAAGGAGCTTTCATACACTAACTGGTTTTGATAGTCCTTTCCAAAAAAACATGATAAATAAGTTCTTACCTATTTGAGTAAGGTGTTGATATGTCACTTCCACTGATGGCAAATGAGCCTCTCTCCCTCCTTCACTCCCTCTCTAGCTCTCCTCAACTCATGGATTTTTATTTATTTAATGTGTTATGATCACTTAGTAATTATTTGGAATACTTAATTGGTTACAAATATGATCAATGGAAACTGTGAACTCATGGATTTATTTCATTCAATGTTTTGTAAGCATTTGGCTATTCTTTTTGGGATGGTTAACTTGTTCCAGATTTGGTCAGTGGGAGCTGCTTCAAGCTAATTTTGATATGTGAGGACTTTCTGGCTTTCTGGGACAAGATATTAGAAGCTAAACTTCTACTTAGCTAGCTCAGACATGGGATCAGCCTTTTTTTTTTTTTTGGTATCATTAATCTACAATTACATGAAGAACATTATGATTACTAGGCTCCCCCCTTCACCAAGTCCCCTCCACATACCCCTTCACAGTCACTGTCCATCTGCATAGTAAGATGCTGTAAAATCACTACTTGTCTTCTCTGTGTTGCACAGCCCTCCCCGTGCCCCCACACACACTATACATGCTAATCGTAATGCCCCCTTTCTTTTTCCCTACCCTTGTCCCTCCCTTCCCACCCACCCTCCCCAGTCCCTTTCCCTTTGGTAACTATTAGTCCATTCTTGGGTTTTGTGATTCTGCTGCTGTTTTGTTCCTTCAGTTTTCCTTTGTTCTTATACTCCACATATGAGTGAAATCATTTGGTACTTGTCTTTCTCCACCTGGCTAATTTCACTGAGCATAATATCCTCTAGCTCCATCCATGTTGTTGCAAATGGTAGGATCT
Organism: Manis pentadactyla; assembly: GCF_030020395.1. Taxonomy (NCBI): domain Eukaryota; kingdom Metazoa; phylum Chordata; class Mammalia; order Pholidota; family Manidae; genus Manis; species Manis pentadactyla. The sequence goes on along the minus strand of NC_080028.1, from coordinate 112,674,421 downwards.
GTTTTTTTCTTATGGCGGGATCAGCCATTTTTTAAAGTAAATTTGATTCCTTTTAGTAGTTTAATAATCAAGATCTGGGCACCACAGAGTTGTCACCATTTCTAGACCCTTTTAATAAAGAGAGGAGACATAGAAATACATACACACACACACACACACACACACACACACACACACACACATATATATATATATTTAAATTATGAGTTCATATCAATATTTTCAATTCAAATTTAACATTATGGGAAATTTTTTTTCTTAACTTCTCTGATTTCATATACATGTGAATTTTCTTACACAAAAGCTTGTCCTAAAACCTTTACTTATTTTTTCCCAAAAATATACAATAATGGTTAAGAATTGTAGTATCAATATTACTACTAACAATAAAATCACTAAGTGATATTTAAGTTTTCTTTATAGTTCTTGTAGTCCTAAGATTACATCTCACTAAGGATGCACAGAGTATTACATTCAAAATTCACTGGAAATAACTCTTTTATCTGTGTGAGTATGTGAGCACCTTGATATACATGTAAGTTTATTTGTCTCTGTTTTATACTTTAGAATTTTTTTTCCTTTTAAATTAATCTTGTTTTCTAGTATGTAAAATGTTTACGTGATTTAAAACCTAAATTAAATAAAAAATCATATTAGATTTCTAAGCCCCACATCTCTCCTTTCCCCCCCTACTCCATTCCAAAATCACTGTATGGATAACAATTATTTTAGTTCCTTGTATATTCTACCAGTGTTCCTTTTTGCAAAAATAAACAAAATATATGCACTTAATTTTTTTTTTCACTTAGCCACATATCATGGAGGCCCTTCTCATTCTTTTTATAGTTGTGTAATTATTCAAATGGTATTATCACAGTTTATTAAGACAACTAGTTTCCAGAATTGATTGTTCAAAGGACAAATACAAATACAATTTTCCTGAATAATAGGTTTTTTAAGTTCTCCAGAAAACTCTGATGATTAGCCAGGTCTGATAACCAATAACCTACATATCAACAGCCATAGTATACTATTTTAATCAAAATAACATGTTTTAACTGGGCTACTACTCTGAGCTGGGCATTGTAGAAAAATACAAGAAGTAGCCTTCTCCTGCCTTCAGTGAGTTAAAAAAAAAAAGAAGTTGCCCTTAGGGAAACAAAATTAATCTGCGGAGGAAGCAATTAGACCATATCATTCCTATATTATAGGAATTGGATATAGAGTACTTGATAGTTTTTATACTTTACATCACTCAGAGTGCTAAGATTTGTAATGCATTAGGATCCTTAACCAACATTGTCCTTATGGAGGAAGAGCTGTTCTCTATAGCAGTGATTTTCAACTTAGACATGACCCACTAGTGGGTTATGAAACCAAGTCAATACATAGTAAAAAATATGAAATAGAGAATAATAGAGTAAAAAGTAACAGGATGAATCACAGGTAGTAAGGGTATTATTTCATGCAAATAGTTTTATGTAGAGACACACAGTAAGAGTAACTGAATGTGATGTGAAATTAACTTCTTCAGATGAATTGTGGTTTTAAAGGTTGAGAAACATGCTACAGAAAAAAAACAGCTGTTTTCTTTGAGTACCAGCTACTTAATTTTCATCTTTAATATTGATCATTACACGCTGCTACAACTAAGTCTTAAGGTCAAGAAATATGCTCCATTGTGTCTGGTGTTACATGATAGGATGTGCTCAGGAATGGTTTTTTTTTTTTTAGTTCTGGTAAAATAATTTATTATTTTTAACTTATAAAAACAAAATATATTTATTTAAAGCAGATATGACAAATTGGTGGCAGAGTTTGCACAGAACCAAACTTTGGGCCAGAACAATGTTTTTTTTTGCTTGATCATTTTTATTTAGCCAGTAGAATGTTTTAAATTTAAACCAGTTTCTAAAACTCAAAAACTAGGAAATTTCACATAAAATTTTGGATTTCCAACTTCCTAGGAAAAAAAGTAGATGAGTCATCCAGAAAGTGGCGGAAACAGATCACCTGCTCCCACAGTCTCCCTATGACACCCCAATTATGAGGCTGTCACTTGCATTTACTGCCTTACTCTTGGCCTGTCCCCTCATTTATATTACTGACATGGTCTGATAGGCACTCAGTCTGCCTCAACTATAAAATGGAAATAATAGCAGCACTCATCTCATGCAATTGTGAGAAATAAATAATTTAATTCATGAAAGGCTTAGAATCATGTCTCATAAATGTTATCCATTATTACTGGGGTCAGGTTACAAAGCATATTAAAACCCCAAAACTAAAAATTTAGGCAAAAGGTTCTTGGACCATGACAATGGAAAGAGGCAACTATTAAGCCTGGTAAGGTGTCTCAAGCTCAGTGCTATATAAATAGATGCCTGAGAGGTTCTTTTCCAGATAAGGCCTGAAAGCCAAGGATAAAACCACCAGGAGTTCTCAGGTGGCACATTATTAATATCTGATGCCAAATACTCTTAAAGTGATGTTTCTATTTTTCATCATCTGTTACATCATTTTATCCACCCAACTAGTCCCTCACAGTCACGTTTGCTCCAGTCTCCCTTTGCTCAGTGCTCACATTCCTACTTTCTCCTCTACACGCTATTTCTGGACCACCTGTGCCCACTGGCCTGGAACCATCTTCACTTGAGCTCTGAGGATCTTGAAAAAACAATTCATTCATTTCTACATACCCAGCACCAAAGCCTCCATCTGAGGGTAGGAGATATGCTACCTATGTTGCCTAAATTGGATTGAATTCATTTAAAGGAAACATGGCCTAGCCGGTTGGAAATGTGGTAGCAAATTCCTTCCAGCCTCAGCTTCCACAAATACAGAGCTGAGAATCTTTGTCTCTGTATGAAATTAAGTCACTGTGCTGTGATAGCTGAGTTGCCAGATTAAGCAAGCAGAAATACAGGAAGTTCAATTATATTAGAATTTCACATAAATAACAAAATTTTTTATTATATATATTTCCCATGAAATACTATGGACAGTATACTAAAAACCTATTTATTTTCATCTGAAGTTCACATTTAATGGGGTCTATGTTTTATCTAGCAACTCCACATGAAAGGCACTTTACTATACTTAATGTTCACCAGTTTATGTCATTTATGTGTGTTCACTATTGTTTCAAGTATTTATCACAGGAAGTTTCAATAAATGCATTTTATAGTGATAATCACAAGGCTTGGTTTATGTACTAAGCAGAGCTAACTGTGTCTATAAAGTGGAGATAATAAATACTTACAGTGTAGTTTTTTTGTATTTATGGAAGATTTATATACAAATTTAGTAATTATTTTTATCTTTGTATTTCTAGTAAAGATTGTTGATTGGCTATGAAATTTACAGTTCTCATAACATATCCTGTACCTCTTTAACATGAGCTTTCATTCCCTAATGATAGAGTATCTTGCCAACAGGTTTCAGCCCAGAGCAAGTTCACTATGGATTCAATGTGTCCAAAGAAATTGACAGCAAAAGGTTCTTTGGGGTGAAAGGGTTTATTATGGGCTTGTTCTCCCGGCAGTAGGTCAAGCACTAGTGCCTCTGCCTCCAACCAGAGCACTGGGCCGAGCTCTCCATATAGCGCAATAATAGCTTATTGCCTAAAGGTGTGGACGCAGTAGTCTAGCAACAGGCCAGTTACATCATCAGGTGGTTTAAGTTCAGTGAGGGTACTGGCCATAGGAACCCCAACTTCCCCCACATAGAGACAAGTAATTCTACTCCAAGGCACAGTGAGGGACTCAATCAGGTACCGGGGCTCAAACATTCAGTGGCACTAAGGCTTTCTTAGGACAAGGCCTGGCAGGAGACAATGGTTAACACAGTCCCGGCCTAATCTGGGACATGGTCCCATTTCTTTTACACAAACAATTTGGCTCCTAGCTACTCCATAAACTAGCATTCTATAAATGGGCATTGATTTTCAGGCTTTCGGGAAAAAGATACATTTATAGTTCAATCTTCAGAGTCGATTTAATTAGACATTTCCACGTATTTTTTAAAATAAAAATTAATATGCTCTCTATAAAATACCAGACACCTCTTCATTTTATCATGACTTGCATTCTTGGAACACTGAATGTGAGTCACTGAATGCCATTCAGTCCATCTGGACCACAGCAAATTTAGTCATTCAAAACTCTGTATTCTGATTACAGTTTAGGCTTCCATCATGCCACACATACTCAGAGAGGGAGCTGACATTATACAGCGGACACCTCTAGCTTTGTCCTCTCTTTCATGTTTCTTTTAGCAACAGCACTCTGACTTTCCTTGGGAAGCCATCTGTCCTGCCCTCTCAATCCTCATGTCCTCTGTCCCAGCCATCAGTTGTAGGGAGGCACAAATGGCCTAGAACTGGCTGATCAGTGCACAGTACCCTCCTGCCCACTGGGATCTGTTAGGGCCTAAGCACATCCTAAAACAGGCCAGGCCACTGAAATTCAAAGTGTCCACCAAGCACTCAATCCAGTGAAAACAGACTTCCACCAAGGCATCTTAAAATTTCATAGTATTAGGAAAAAGAAAAGGTTCTAGAAGGAAAAATTTGGTCAGAAACTACAGGATCAAGAAACAGAATGGCTTTGGTCTTATCCCCAGCAAACCTAGAAGCTAGAAGATATCACGGCAATTGTGGATAAAATGAGAGTTCCTGAGGCCAGGATTCTCACCTGGCCCTGGTTGACTAGCTCACTGCACATCTGTGGGCAATACATGGCTGTTGACTATAAAAAGAGCTCCGCCCAGTGCTCTGGGCACAGCATGGTGGCATAGCTGCAAGGCTGCAGGAGAGCAGAGCAGAGGCTGGAGTAGTGGCAGTGCCAAGGACAAAGGCCCAGAGGATGGCTGTGTGGGACAACTGTACAGAGAGGCCCAGAGGACAGCTCCATGGGACAGCTGTACAGGCAGAGAGGCCCAGAGGATGGCTGTGCAGACAGAGGGGCCCAGAGGCAGAGACTGGCTTGCTGCATGCAGACTCACTCTGAGTGAATGGGATTTTAGTGACTGACCTGCCACCTGGAAATAAAGTTGGGTATAACTCTTTCACCTTGAGAACATTTTGCTGTCAATTTCTTTGGTCACATTGAATCCATAGCAAACTTGCCTAGGACTGTAACCCATTGGCAAGACACAATACATTCAGAATTCTAAGGAAAATTATTTTCAACATAGAATGACATACACCAAACTAGCTGTGAGGGCACAATAAAGATATTTTAAATAGACAAGAATCTCAAAAAACTTTACTCTTCATGCTGTGGATAAAATGAGAGTTCCTGTGGCCAGGATTCTCACCTGGCCCTGGTTGACTAGCTCACTGCACACCTGTGGGCAATACATGGCTGTTGACTATAAAAAGAGCTCTGCCCAGTGCTCTGGGCATGACACAGTGGCAGGGCTGCAAGGCTGCAGGAGAGCAGAGCAGAGGCTGGAGTGGTGGCAGTGCCAAGGACCAAGGCCCAGAGGCTGGCTGTGTGGTACGACTGAGCAGAGGCCCAGAAGATGGCTGTGCAAGACAACTGTGCAGAGAGGCCCGGAGGACAACTGTGTGGGATGGCTGTGTGGACAGAGAGACCCAGAGGAAGGCTGTGCAGACAGAAGGGCCCAGAGGCAGAGACCAGCTTGCTGCATGCCGACTCGCTCTGAGTGAACAGGATTTTAGTGACTGACCTGCCAGCTGGAAATAAAGTTGGGCATAACCCTTTCACCCCAAGAACATTTTGCTGTCAATTTCTTTGGTCACACCGAATCCATAGCAAACTTGCCCAGGGCAGAAACCCATTGGCAAGACAATTGGTGTAGGTGGCAGGAATCATTGTTGACCAAGGAAAAAGAAAGGCTGCCCTTATGGGAGGGATGCTTCAGCGGGCTGCCCCTGTGAATGGGGGACAGTGGATCATCCCCCAATGGGTATGTGGTCTGAGATGGCTTGCCTCCTAGAGGACTGGGCCCCACCCCAGGATTGGAGGCAAGTGGAGGTGACACCTGAGGCTGTAGGGGTGGCCTTTAGTATAATAAGTAGATCCTTTGAGAACCAGAGTGTCTGTGAGGCAGCAGGGACTGTAGGTTGGCTGCTTCTCACAGTATTAAAAAAGTCTACAAGAAATGGCAGCACGAGAAAGCAAGCTGCAAACTTCTGTGGAGTCCCTGAGGAAGGAGATGGCATTGATGTGGGAGGAGGCAGCACGAGAGCACTGGCAGCAAGGTGCCACTGGAGATGAGATGGCAGTGCTGCCAGGTGTTCTGAAGGAGGAAGAGGCCATCAAGGAAAAGGACGAACTCCTGAGGGAAGTACAGGCGGAGGTGGCATGAGAACGTCAGCTGTGAAGCATTGAGCTGAAGGTAAGAGACCTTCTGAAGACTGAGCTGGCATTGTTGCAAGGCACTGTAACAGAGGAGCACTTGGGGGAGTGGAGAGAAAGATGCCATCAGCCCCAGAAATGGAGGAGCTGGGGAAGGATGAAGGGGTGGTGCCAGAGGCACTGGCCCCTCCTGTATTGAAAGCATGCCCAGTCATTGTAAAGAAAGTAAAGACCCAGCAGCTGCAAGTTCCCCAAGGAGAGGAGCAGCCCCTTCCCCAGGTCGTGGAGCACTCTATGGTCCACCCCCATACTCAGGCTGAGCCAGTGGCTGTGGGACTTAGGGGTGGATGGAATTGTTCTGTCGGGATCAAAGATGGGAAAGCTGTCTTCCCTGACAGTGCAGCCCGCCTTGAGGCAGCGATTACAAAATGCGAGGTGACACGTACAGTAGCTGAAGCAACAAGAACCCAGAAAGAAATAAGACGTGTTACTCACAAGAGGTATTCGAGGGGCTCCGTGAGGGTTACAAGGACCCAGATGTGGGTTGATTTGATACGGGCAGGAGTAGATGGAAGGAAATTAGATGGGAAGCCAAATAGGATCTTACTGGAGCTATGGCAACAGCTGAAAACAGAGCAGCAGTTCCAGCCATTAAGACTAAAGAGGCAGAGGTCAGAGACAGAGCCACGAGTCCAGCCTGTGTGTCTGCAAGACTTTTTGCTGGAGAGACTGGAGAACAATGTTCGAGCTTCCTTGCACAGGGACCATTACAGAGGACTAAGGGCCCATAGACTGAGAGGAGAGAAACCTGGAGGGGTGGAGTGTGGATAAAATGAGAGTTCCTGTGGCCAGGATTCTCACCTGGCCCTGGTTGACTGTCTCACTGCACACCTGTGAGCAATACATGGCTGTTGACTCTGTATAAAGAGCTCTGCCCTCTGCTTGGCAAGACACAGTGGCAGGGCTGCAAGAGAGCAGAGCAGAGGCTGGAGTGGTGGCAGCGCCAAGGACAGAGGCCCAGAGGATGGCTGTGTGGGACAACTGTGCAGAGAGGCCAGGAAGATGGCTGTGCAGGACGGCTGTGTGGACAGAGGAGCCCAGAGGACAGCTGTGCGGACAGAGGGACCCAGGGGATGGCTGTGCGGACAGAGGGGCCCAGAGGCAGAGACCGGCTTGCTGCATGCAGACTTGCTCTGAGTGAACAGGATTTTAGTGACTGACTTGCCACGTGGAAATAAAATTGCATATAACCCTTTCACCCCAAGAACGTTTTGCTGTCATTTTCTTTGGTCACACTGAATCTATAGTGAACTTGCCCGGGGCTGAAACCCATTGGCAAGACAATGCACTCTTTCTCAGGAAGCTATCAGAAGGTGTGATCCTCCAAAATGAGGGAATAAACCAAAAAATAGGAAAACATTGCATATAAGAAATAGATTCTCAGAATGCCAGGAACAAGAAGCCCTAAGATGCCAGCTATGCCCAAGTATCACTACCTACTTGTCCAGATGGGCTGGTTGCAGGACCGTAGGAGAGATTTCTTCAGGAATAACACTGCATTCATCAAAAGGTGTCAGGAAGTTGAAAATTATGCAATATTTCATTCATCTAAAAGTATTGAGACACTTGTATAAATAGGAGAGAATTGAGTTTGGGTCAGTAAAAAGACTATGTTAGCTTGAAGCACAGAATGCCAATAATCGATTTTGTCCTACAAAAGTGGTAATGTCATCTGGTTCAATTTAATAGAAAACTAAGGAATCAAAAAGTCATAAAAATTATCTTCAGAGGAAAAATGTTTTGCAGAAGAGGAAATATAATCATTGATGTTCTACATGGCTCAGCTGTGATTAGCTTTTTCATAGTCATAATAGTATAAACATGAACAGTGATCTAATCAAAATAAAAGTATACTGTTAGAATAAGTGCATGGAAGGAATTCCTCTGTGTAGTTGATATAGATAAGATGAAAAAAGGCTAAATTTCCAACTTTTCGAGTGTCCAGTCAATAAGTAAAGCCTAAATCTGAAAAATCAGGAAGTAGCTATTAAGATTAAAAGCCTGGTACCCAAGGAATTAGCTGAAAGAATTCAAAATAATTGCCTCCAGTCTGGGTGTGGATAAAGTGAAGGTTCCTGTGGCCAGGATTCTCACCTGGCCCTAGTCGGCCAGCTCACTACACATGTGGGCAATACATTGTTATTGACACTATATAAAGAGCTCCACCCAGTGCTCTGGGTGACACGGTGACACGGCTGCAAGGCTGCAGGTGAGCAGAGGCTAGAGTGGTGGCAGCGCCAAGGACGGAGGCCCAGAGGACGGCTGTGCGGGCAGAGAGGCCCAAAGGCAGAGCCTGGCCTGCTACATGCAGACTCGCTCTGAGTGGATGGGATTCTAGTGATTGACCAGCCACCATGGGAATAATAAATTTGGGTATAACCCTTTCACCCCAAGAACATTCTACTGTCATTTCTTCAGTCGCATTGAATCCTCAGTGAACTTGCCTGAAGCTGAAACCGACTGGCAAGACACTGGCAATCTCAGTAATTCCAGTAAGAGGTAATGGAGTCCTAAGACAAAAGTTTGACGGTATGGAGAAAGGGAATGAAAGATATATTAAGAAAGTTGAATAAACCGCTGTCGGTGATTAATTAGGCCTCACATTTCTGGCTTGGGGCGTTAGACACATGATGCAGTTACTCATCAAGTCAGGTGGACTAGGAGGAAGAACAAACATGGGAGGAAGGGGATACAGTATTGGACATGTTACATTTGAGGTTCATGGAACACACAAATGGAATAGCAAAGAAAATGAATATGTGAGTCTGGAACTCAGGAGTAAAGCATAGTTGGTGTGCCAGACGGGACTCCACTACACTCTGACTGGCTTGAGGACAGGGAGAAACCCTTCTTTTTGACATGTGTATCCTTGGCATTTAGTACAAAGAGTGCCTGACATGTTCATTCACTGAAGAAAACATCTACCATTTAAATACTAATTTTTTAATTAGTGGGAGAAAAGAAACTATTTGTTCTGTGAACAGGATTCCATGGGTTGCTGGTGGGGAAGAAGACAAGGAGCAAAAGAAGAGGAAACACAAGAAAAGGGTTGAGTCACATGAGGGTTATGAATGCTGGAATAGTTGGCGAAGGGAATGGAAGCAGTAGCTGGATTGGGTGTGAAATCAGAATGGAGAAGCACCGCGTGGGGGGAGAGGAAATCGGACGCCTTGCTGTAATGGCATCCATAGCAGTAGCTGCCTTTCTCCAGCCCTGCGCTTCCATTCACCCTGAAAAAATTACGCTTCCATGCTCTGCCTTCCTGTAGCTCTGGCTCCTCCTGCTTCTATAGCATCTGTCAGTGTTTTATTACAGCTCTCTAGTCTATCTCCCCTGACCCACCTTGAAATCCCCATCTTGGCATTCCCAACACCTGGCCGAGGGCCTGCCGCATAGTAGGCATACAATCAAAACATGTTCGATTGAACTGGGTAGCAAGATCAAGTAATTAGCTTCTGCAGGTTGCAATCTGAAAAACAAGCTAATTAAGTGCTTGTTTTTTTCCTGCTTGTTTAAAAAGGTCGTGTTTGGGGAACCACATGAGATTTGACATGCAACAATTCATGAGTTTAATGTCATTCAAAAGTGGTAACTTAAAAAAAACAGACACTTTATATTATGAATTGCTTAGATCATGTTTATGGAAAGATAGGATTAAAAGCAAAGCTTTTAGGACCAAAGTTGCTATGTTGTTGCTTTTAGTTGTATGTGGCTATTCTTCTTCATGAGGTTAATCATCAGATTCTGTCAGGCTGTTTCTGCCCAATGCCAAGGTTAACTGGGCAAGTGAGTTACAAAAATAAAAATCAGTTCACAGTAGAATTGTAGGGCTGTAATCGTTCTATGTGTTTGTAGCACTTCTCATGACCCATCCAAAAATATTTACACTCTATATGGATGGTCAGCTCCTCTGCTGAAATTCTCAAGAATACTGTTGTCTCAGAAGAGCAAACTAAAACTAAACACATTAGGTGTTCATACATTTATAAACATGATAGGTGAACAGGGTATAATGAAAAGGATTGATTTAAATCTACTCATATTAAAAAAGAAAGGTTTTGTAAATAAAATTTAAGTGGAATATTTAAGAATACTATCTGGCAGAAAGAAAGGAAAAAACATTCCAGGAAAGAAATAATGCTTTGTGCAAGAGCACCAAACTGGAGGCAGAGGGGTTGATTGGACTTAAAGTCACTGATGAAGTGGTATTTGATAGTCGGTGGGATTTCTAAGTGTTAAATACGAGAGGTGAGGGCTCTCTGATCCTCTCCCTTCCACACTGGCGGCTGACCCAGAGTGTGAGGGGCCTAACCAGCTGGCTCGCCTTCAGTCTTACACTGGGGTTTGTTCCCTGCGATCAGAATAAGATCTAAAATGTGGGTTGGCAGGTTAGATGGTGTTTTGGCCTAAGACTATTTAAATGGGACTCGATTAGAAAAATGGTTACTGCCTACAACCGCAGTTCAGTATCCCACCCCTCGCTGTGGTTAGGAGCCCACGGCCAACTCTCTTTGCTTTACCACTGTTTCTTTTCCATATTCCTGCCCCGGAAACTTCCTGGAGGGTTGTTGAAGTAGCTTAAGGTATCTGTGCTGGGCCAAAACACCCTAAATACAACAAAATGTTAACAAATAATGATTTTTTTTTTTAACGGGAATGTGTTTCTCAAGACATTGCTTTGGGCTGTGTAGTGTTCCTGAAATTATCTTCTTACAGGCTTGTTTCCTCCCTGAGAATAAGGACTGTTTGGACTCTCCTTTGTATTTCTAGGGTATAACACAGAGCCAGGAGCATAGTAAGCACTCAGATGGCTGTTGAGAGGGACCATTTGTCCAGTGCCAGCTGTATAATTAGGATTTCTTTCATTCGTGCAGAGTTAGGAACAAGGCTGCAGTGACCTGCTGCTATTCTGAGATACTGACTATCATGGAAATTTTCCCGACTTGCTCTGTTGGGATAGCCCAGCCCAAGAGCTCTAGTCCATGTAAAATCTTCACAAAGTATCTATGTGAAACCTTGGGGCAGTGAGTGTGAGGCCAGGCAAGGACTGCCAAACTGGAAGTGTTCTAATCTTGGCTCTGCTACTTACCTACTGACTATGGGAAAACTACTTTGTCTCTCAGGGTCCTTAATTCCTTTCCTTTCTCTATCCATTAACGGTTTCATATTAAATTCTCTCTAAATTCCCGCTCAGCATTAATATCCGCATTAAGTTCATCTTTATATTCCTGACACAACGCTGCTTCATAATATGAGCTTAGTTTTTATTAGTTGAATGAGATTGAAGTTGCCCCAGGGTCTCTAATATATATTGCTTTACATTGTTGTAGTTCAAACACAACATTGCTTTCAATGTTAAGTTTAAAATTAAAATCTAAATAGTTTCAGAATAAAGGTTGGTTTCCCCCCTTTTCCCTTTATCCAACTTACATAAAAACGCTCACACAGTGAGAAGATCACAGTAAGTCAACCTTTGCTTTTTAAAATCTGGGTCAACAAATCTTGCCTTTAATTATGTGTGAAGGAGACTCTAAGATAATGAGATTTGGGGGCAGCGGGAGGTGTTTCAAATTACTTGTGCAAATCGTGCGGTTACCTCAAGAAGTTTCAGTAGCATGTGATAACCTATTAGCAATCTGTAAGGGAAAAAGCACTAGTTCTACTTCTGTAACAAAGTGTATTCCCTCCAAAGAACCCTCGTTTGGGCTTATTTATAGTTACTGAATGAATTTAAAAGTAATAGATCTTTACTTTTCAAAAAAAAAATCTGTAATTCATATTTTTAATAATTCAGGCATTTTTTGAACAATCAATAAAATCAGTGTGGTTTTACATATTTATATGATACACAAAATTATACAGAACCCTATAAATATGGAATTAATTTTTGAATGTTTTGAGGTTAATATGTTGAGGCTCTCATCACCATTAATGAGTACCTGCTAGATGTAGAGCACCGTTATGATTATGAGGAATAAGGACTGATTTTTTTTCTTGTTTGCCACATGAAAGACACCTTGTATTATTTCATTTGACCCTCTCAACAATTCTAAGATTCTTATTATCTCCACTTTTAAAATGAGAAAACCATCGCTTAAAGAAGTTACTTGCCCCAGAGAACACAGTGGGATTCCTTCCCAAGTTGTCAAATATCAAAGCCTGTCAAATATCAAAACAACACCATGCTTTGTTGACTTTTTATATTAATTGCCTCACATAATACTTTCAGGAATTCATGAATTTGTCTGACTATAAGTTCATCAAAAAGCTTTCTCTAAAACTGGACTAACCAGTCACTTAATGGTAAAAGGCCATTATATACCCAAGATCCTGAAGTCACCAAAAAAAAGCTTTTGTTTTCTAGCATGAATTTACCACTTCCTTTAATATATGATAACCAAATTAGTTATAAAGAATCACCCTATCACTGGTAGGGGACATTATTAATGCTTAACGTCACTTCTGGTATCAACCACAAAAACAACTGTGGTTTGGTACTTACCCACAGCAGATGCTGATATCAAGACTTTGATAGTTAATAGTATATTGAGTTTATCCAAAACTTTGGACCACAAAGATTCTCAGAAGTTGCCTTCCTAAAGAACCATTTCAAAATACACATAAGTATAGCTACTCAAAGCACCTCAAAATTAAACTTTTATAATATATCTTTATATGGCTAAAAGATTAACCACTGCAAATTAGCTAAACTGGTTGTGTCTCTATAATCAATCATGTAGTCTGATGATCAATCAGTAACTAATTATTGACCTCATACTTGGAGCTCGAACTCCTATTATGCAATTCCATTTCAAGGAATTTTTCCTTAAGAAAAATGAATCAAAGATATTCAATTATGCATTTTTTTACAATAGAAAATGTGTAAAATATCTGAAAAATCACCAAATGACTGATTAAATGAAATACAATATATAGGATGATATTTGTGTACTATAAACCTATGTTCATTGATATGGAAAGATGTCCATAATATAGAGCTAAATGAAAAAGATGGTTATTAAACTCTAGGTGTAAAGTGATCTCATTTTTACTTTTTTTTAAAGTAAACCTGTTCAAAACCACAATGAAATATTCTCTCACACCTGTTAGAATGGCTATTATCAAAAATACAAGAAAAACAAGTGTTGATGAAGGTGTGGAGGAAAGCGAACCCTTGCATATTATTGGTGGGAATGTAAACTGATGTAGTCACTGGAAAATACCATGGAGTTTCTTCAAAAAGTAAAAAATAGAACTACCATATGATCCAGCAGTTCCATTTCTGAGTATTTATGAAAAGAAAATGAAAACACAAACTCAGAAACATATCTATACCCCCATGTTCATTGAAGCATTATTCACAATAGCCAAGATATGGAAACAACCTTAGCGGGCAACCAATGGACAAATGGATAAAGAAAGTGTAGTATAAATATATACAAAGGAAAATTTTTCAGGCATTATAAAGAAGAAAATCTTGCCATTTGTGACAACATGGATGGACCATGAAGGCATTATGCTCAGTAAAATAAGTCAGACAGAAAAACACAAATACCATATGATTTTACTTATATGTGGAATCTTAAAGAAAGGAAAAAAGAAATAATTCATAGGTACAGATGACAGATTGGTGGTTGCCAGAGGTAGGGGATAGGGGTTGGGAGAAATGTCTGAAGGTTGAAAAGCACAGACCTCCAGTATAAAATACTTAGTCATGGGGATGTAATGGACAGCATGATGACTGTAGTTAATGATACTGTATTGCAAAGCATGAAAGTTGCTAAGTCAGTAAATCTTAAATGTTCTCATAAAAAAAAAATTTGCAATTATAGAACCTATGTTAACTACATTTATTGTGATGGCAACAATACATACATTTTACAATATATACAAATATTGAATCACTATGTTATACACCTGAAACTAATATGTTATGTATCAATTATACCCCAGTAAAAAAATATAAACAAACAATAATGCATATATATTCAAAGAAAATACCTGGGAGATATGCTATATACCAAAATGTTAGCAGATCTGAGTAATGGAATGACAAGGGACATTATTTTCTTTGTACTTTTTACTATTTCCTGCTAATTTTGCAATGAGAATAAATTAGCTTTTTAGTTTAGATGTGAGGAATATCACATTCTAAGATGATTTTAATAAAAAATTAATTACATTAAGTAAAATCTGTTAGCTTTTTGCATGTTCCTTAACAAAGTGAGGGACATTATGTTTCAGAACACAGGAGAAAAGAAGAAGCTGTCTGCCTTAAAGGATCTTAGAACTAGCTGGAGAATGAAAACATACTCACATGCTCCATCTTTACTATTAACTAGTAAGGAATGTAAAACTTATGCTCATGGGCAGTAAGAAGTTTGTCTTTTAGCCAGTTGCTAAACCAATTTCATGCTTGTGCATAAGATGAGGTTGATGCAGACCTCCAGTACTTTCTGTGTTATTAAAAATTTCTAATTTTAAGGGCATTGGTGTCTTAGGATCTGATCTCTTGGACTCTACCAAAAGTTAAATTTATGAATTTATGAATTTTCTCTTGCAACAATGGAAAGAAGCTAACAGACTTCATCTAATATAATTAGCTTCATACTAAAATCATCTGAAAATGAGATACTCCTCAAATATAAATTATATTAATGTCCAGACCTTACCTGTTAAGGGTCACACTTTTTAATATCTTACCAAAATATCCACAAAGTATGATCCTGCCTTCTAAATATGTATATAAATAAAATGTGATACTTTCTCCAAAATGTATTATAATGAATATTCACTATTAGACAAATATTTCTTCCAGACTACTGAAGAGTATAGGATTGGCTTCATATAGACTGGAGGATCCCTTCCAAGACAGGGCCCTTACATGCAATATTTTCCTGCCATATGGGCATCTCCAGGGGGCTGCTTGAGTATAATTACAACATAGCAATTGACTTCTCCTAGAGTGAGTGATCCCTGGGAAAGCAAGACAGAAACTTTCACACTTCCATGACTTAGGCTAGAAAGTCACACTCTGTCATTTCCCCAATAAAATATCCTATTGGTTACACAATTCAGCCCTCTTCATTGTCAGAGTGAACTACACAGGGTGTGAACACCAGGACATGAGAATTACTGGGGACCATCTGGAAGGCTGGCTGTCTACCACACTTAGTTAACGAGTTTGATATTGTTAACTGAAGTTTAAATTTAAACTTCTGAAAAACAAATGATTAGAATGTAAGATGGCGTTTGAGAACTTAACTGCTTTCTCTCAAAGTTTTAAAGAGGAAGTAAGCAATACTGAAGTTTGTATTAATAATATTCACTATCTTAGTAGGAAAATTACCATCTGAGCATGAATGTGACTTTATGAATATAGCATAGATTTTCCTGGCTGTGACATTGAGTCTTAGAACATAGACGGTTTCTCTCTCCCTTTTAATGAAGTATAATTTACCTGCAGTAAATTTCACTCTTTTTCACCTATAGTTCTATGATTTTTGACAAATGTATACCATTACCTAACCATAATCAAGATACAGAACAGCTCTATCACTTCAAAATATTAATACTTTTTTTCTATTTTCTTCCTTTTCTTCTCTTACCCAGGCAAGAGGAGACATTTGTCTTCAGAATTAAGTCAATAACATAACAAGAAATATTTGCAATAGAGAAAACTGCACTATGTCAGTGTTCATCTCTAGAAATTAGGTAAACAGGATTGAACTGTGATAGAAGCGTTGGAGATAATGAAACCAAAGAGAGTGCCTCAGAAGAAATACAAGAATGGCTATAAAAATGTAAGACCAGTCCTACAGGGACAGATTTTCAAGCTTTCATTTCATGTCTGAACTAATATGATGCCATACCAATATTTCTTGTACCTGAAGGATTAGAATATTACAGTGGTTTTTATGAAAATGAGCAGAGGTGAGCAGAAGAATGTTCTTATCCACTCCAAGGACTGCTTTTAACTTATGCCTAAAGAAAAGTGAAAATCAGTTACCCTCCCAGATAAAAATATCTTAGTGGATTGCCTATTTGGATGTAAATTAAAAATAAAGACATTCTCATTCATAATTTCGATGTATTTGTGTCTTACATATCTAGATATATCTGGCAAATATAACCTTTATCCCCCTTTATCATATATTCTATTTTAACCACAGTGTGGATGGGGCATATACAGGCTTTTTAATTCTTAGCTACTCAGATAACTACATAATAGATGTTAAAAAGACATAAAAAGAATGTTATAGTTATAGGATTTTATCTATAAAAATAAAAAATATATTAAAAAGATAAAATTCATAAGGATGATTCTGATATAGTATTAAAATGCAATACAGTAATTTGAGAAATAAATACCAGATAAATTACATATAATGTACATATAGTATGTTGTGTGTGTGTGTGTGTGTGTGTGTGTGTGTATCAGAAGTGAAAAGGATTAATGAGTCAGAGGTAAAGATATGTACAATGGGTATAATATAGGAGATTTATATACAAGTATTAGAAATTTAAGTATTGGAAAGATATTGGAGATTTAAATAAAAGTTATATGGTTTGGGAAAAATAGAAGTATCTAAAGCCCAACAGATATAAAAAGAAAACAAAGTTACTCTATAGATGACTTAAAGGAAAGGAAAAGGGTTAAAAAAATGGAAAAAGAGAAATTGGGATAATGTGGAGAATACTTAAGAAAAATGGAATGCTGATAGACTGGAGAAATTGTCAGGCTAAGAAATCCAATGTCTGTCTTGCAACTGTCAAGACAAACCAGCTTGGAGCAACCTTCTAAACTGCACCTACCTTCTCAGACTCTCTCTCCACATTATCCTAACTTCTTAACAAAACAAACAAGCGGGCAAACAATAAACCAAATAGTTTAATTTAGCATATGGCACATTTTTCAAGAGTCTTAGTTCTTTCAACTAGTAGAACAAACACTTGAATACTCATTAGCTAGATTCAGAAATTGTCAACATATTTCCAAACTTGCTTTATCTACTTATGAGTGTGTTTGTATTTATTTTTTATTTTTGCCCAATCATTCTAAAGGAATTTGTCAACAACATAATACTTTATGCATTTATCTTCTTAAGGATAGATCCTATAATTACAACATTCTTACCACATCATAGAACACAGTAACAAAATTTCTTAATATCAATCCAAAACCCAATCCATATTCAGATTTACCCAATAATCAATTATATCTTTTTTCCAAACCAAAACCTAATTAAAATTTACATGTTTAATTTTGTTATGTTTGTCAGTCTCTTTTAATCTAAAATATCCTGACTTCATATATTTTTTTGAAATCACTTTGATTTTTTTTTTTTTAAGAGGCCAGGACAATCCTGTAGACTATCTTCCATTTGGGTCCTTCTGATTAAATCTTTATGGTGTCATTTAATATGTTCTTTTAGCCCCCTTAGTTCTTACAAGATATCTGACCTAGAGGGCCTGGTTAGACTCAGGCTATTCATTTTTGACAAAAATATATCACAGATAAGGCAAGGACACATAATGGAAACTGTTCTACTATTGATGGTGTCATGGTTGAAATTGAGCTGCTGCCCACTATAAGTTGTTGATTACAGGGAGTATATGTTTACAGTATTATAACTTTAGCACTAATATGGGGCTTGGCACATGGCAGGTGCTCATAAATATTTTTTGAATGAACAACTGACTAAATGAATGACATAAACTGATTTTAGTGATGGCCATCAAAATGGGGTTGGGTTTTGACACACAAGTTCTAGAATAGCTGGCTATAGATCTAACTAAGGAAAGAAATTATTGACCATTTTATTCTTTATAGTTTTGAATCTTATGTTTTATAATGAGCGTATAATTTTCTGCTCATCTTTATTATGGTGCCAGTGTTGAGAAACATGTATCCTGATATTATCTGCTTGTGAAAATTAAAGTGGTTATGAAATATCTCCTGTGGAGAAAAGGTCTCACTTGATGGAATACAGTATCTTGGAGAAATATTTTTAACAAACTTAAAATTCTTCTATGATGATATTTATATAACAGCAATATTGTTATCAGGTAGGGCTCTTTGTTTGCAGCACAGAAATTGACTCAAGTTTTAAGCAACTTGGATTAACTTGGATAGTTATAGGGTAGTTCCCAAAAGAAAAGGTAAAATGCCAAGCTAAGCAAGAACCAAAATAGGTGATAACAAAAATACTAGACAGTCTCTTTAGGGCACCATCATCCAAAGAAATCAACTTTGTCTGCTAAATGCTAAAGAGAGCTAATCTGATTGATTTTGATGGAATTATGTTATTTTTCTTTTTGTTGTTTGTTACTGAGCATCTGAACTCTTTGTAATTGGGAGCAATTTCCATTTTGTGCATCTTGCCGGGAGAAGGGACCGTGCCACCCACTACAGAAGATACAGAGAAGGGCTAGACCTTCTCTCTTCCAGTTCCTTGGCATTTAAGTCTTGGGCACCGGAACTAGGCTTGACCAATTGGGCATTCATGCCAAAGCCTTTGAGTTTGGAGGAAATGTTGGAGAGCTGAAGGGAGACTTAGGATTGTTCTCCATGGAGGTGGTAGGAAGGTCAGCAAGCCTTATACACAAAGGGCTAGATGGTAAATATTTTAGATATTGCATGTACATATAAATCTTTTCCCCATATTCATCTTTTTGCTTAAAACCCCCTAAGGATGTAAAAAATCATTTGTAGCTCACTGGCAGCCAGAGCTGTAGTCATTTATCTGAAGGACTGACTGTGGCTGAAGGGTATGCTTCCAGGAAGCACTCACTCATTCAACTGAAGGCTTCAGTTCCTCCCTATGTGGGCCTCTACCTGAAGTTGCCTAAGTGTTTTCAGACATAGAAGCCCAAGTTCCAGAGTGAGTGATTCTAGGGAGTGATAGAGCAACCAAGAGACTGAAGCCACAGTGTCTTCTATCATCCAATCTTGTGACAGATCCTCACTTGTGCTGTATGCTGTTGGTCACACAGAACAACACAGGGACAATGTGAGCATTCACAGGGTGTGATTACCATGAGGCAGGGATCACTGGGGGCCCTCCTGGAGTCTGGATACCACAATTACTGCCTACTGGTGGTGACACCAAAATGTCATTCTATCAGAGTTTTCATATAGTGTAATTGGGACTTTGTTTCTTATTATCTGCCTTACATTTGTCCCTGCTCATTTTTCAGGTTCATTCTCCAGCTTTCTACTAATTCTAGAGCCATTTGACATCCTTCCCATAAATATCTTTTGCACTTATGGAAGTGTGGTGGGCAGAATTCTAAGATGGACCCCAAATTCTTCTCCCTGTGGACATGCCATCTATAATTCTCTCATCTTGAGTTTGAGGAGGAACTCTGAATGTGACAGTTCACTCTTGTGATTAAGTTATGTCAGATGATAAGGGTGATGGAATTTTGCAGATGTAACTGATGTCCCAAACCAGTTGATTTTCAGTTGATCAAAAGCAGATTATCCTGCTGGTAGGAATATGAAATGGTGCAGATGCTATGGAGGATATAGTGATGGTCCCTCAAAAAATTAAAAATAGAAGTATCATATGATCCAGCAATTCCACCGAGTATATATCTAAAGAATTTAAAGCAGGGGCATGAAAACATATTTGTACATTCAATGTTCATATATCCATACATAGCAGTATTATTTACAAAAGCCAAAAGGTGGAAACATCACAAGTGTCCATTAACAGAAGGATAGATAGATAAAATGTAACATACACATGTATACACACACACACACACACACACACACACAATGGCAATTACTCAGCCTTAAAAAGGAAGAAAAATTGGTACACATTCTATAACGTGGACAAACCTTGAAGACTTTACACCAAGTAACATAAGCCAGTCACAAAAAGACAAATGCTTTATGATTCTTCTCATATGAGGTACTTAGAGTAGTCAAATTCACAGAGACAGAAAGCAGACTTATGGTTCCTAGGGACAGGGGCATAGGGGGATGGAGTTATTGTTTAATGGGACAAAGTTTCAGGTTTTCAAGATGACAAAAGTTCTGAGTGTGGAAGGCAGGGATGGCTGCACAGCAAGGTGAATGTACTCAATGCCACAAACTGTACACTTAAAATGGTTAAAGTGGTAAATTTTATGTTATATATATACTTTGGTAAATTTTATGTTGTATATATACTTTGGTAAATTTTATGTTGTATATATACTTTGGTAAATTTTATGTTGTATATATACTTTAACACAAATGAAATTTTTTTCACTTAAAAATTTTAAATGTAAATAATTTAAAAGCTTTTAAAAAGCAGATTATCTTGAGGGGGCCAGAGTTAGGAGGGAAAGCTCTTAGAATAGAGCCTGGGCCCTCCCTGAAGGGAGATTCCCCTGCTGGCCTGGACACCAGGTTGTGATCTGCCAGCAGACAGGCTACATGGCAAGGACTGAGAGCAGGCTATAGATGCTGACAGCTGTCTTTGCCTGATAGCCAGGAAGAAAATGGGGACCTCAGCCCTACAACCACAAAGGACTGCTGCCAGCGACCAGTGAGTTCTGAAGACAACCCCAAGCTTCATTGGAGGGGACAGCTGGTGACATCTTGATTAAAGCCTTAAAAAGTCCTAAACAGGGGACCCAGATAAAATGTGTCAAACTCCTGACCCACAGAAACTATGTTTTAAAGAGCTGTGTTGTTTTAACCCACTAAATCTTTTGTGATTTGTTGCACAGCAATAGAAAACTGCCATACAATTAGGCAGTGTCAGTCTGTCATTCGCACTTAAGAATCCAGACTGAGTGATGTATCAAATCTCGATCAGGAAAACTTGATAGGTATTTCCTCCAGGAAAACCTATGGATTACTATTAATAGATGACAAAAGGCATGCCAGACAGGTGAAATTTTCAAAAATTAAAAAAAAGATGTACACTGCACTATGAATATATGTGTGTATGTGTTATGTAATTCTTCTTTTCTTTTTTAGCATTAATTTCTAACCACAAGTCCACTCTGTTTCAGTAGCCTTGTTCTAAGCCTTCATTTATTTATTTTCTTCAAGTTATGATGGTGGGGTAGAAATAAATTCTTTCACGTTCTAAGGAACTGTGAGGTCATTTACTCTGGCCAAACTATATGATAGAAGGATAATTGTGGACCACCCATCAGGACATGCCTAATGTCTCAAGATGCAATCAGAATGGACAGATGATCAGAGAAAGAAAGTAGCAAGACATACAGTCCTCATCATTCCCTTAGCTTCCCTCTACAATGCAGTTACCATTCATTCAAACCAGCCTTACAAATAGGAAAAGACGTTGCCCATTCTGGTCTAAATATGTGAGGGTCTTGGAGGCTTGTATTGCACTGATGAATTTTCAGTCTCTGAGAATTTTCTTTTAAAATGCAATAGGTCCAATGACACATATAATAAATAAAATGGCAAAGATCAAGGATAAGAACAGAATATTAAAAGCAGCCAGAGAGAGTAAAAAGATTACATACAAAGGAAAACCCATCAGGCTATCATCAGACTTCCCAACAGAAATCTAACAGGCCAGAAGGGAGTGACATAATATATTTAATGCAATGAAACAAAAGGGCCTCAAACCAAGAAAACTCTACCCAGCAAGACTATCATTTAAATTTGAAGAAGGGATTAAACAATTTCCAGATAAGCAAAAGCAGAGACAATTTACCTCCCACAAACTCTACAGTGTATTTTGGAGGGACTGCTATAGATGGAAGTGATCCTAAGGCTAAATAGCTGTTACCAGGGGAAATAAAACCACAGTAAGTAAAATAATTAATTACTAAGCAGATGCAAAATCAAATCAACCAACCCCAAAGTCAGTCAAGGGATAGACAAAGTGTACAGAATATGATACCTAATATATAAAGAATGGAGGAGGAAGAAAAAGGAGGAAAAGAAAAGAACCTCTAGGTTGTGTTTGTAATAGCATACTATGTTAGACAGTAAGGGAATAACCACAAACCTACAGCCTGCAAATGGCAATAAGTACATACTTATCAATGATCACCCTAAATATAAATGGACTGAATGCACCAATCAAAAAACATAGAGTCACTGAGTGGATAAAAAAACAGGAACCATCTATATGCTGCCTACAAGAGACTCACTTCAAACCCAAAGACATACACAGACCGAAAGTAAAGGGAAGGAAAAAGATATTTCATGCAACTAATAGGGAGAAAAAAGCAAGTGTTGCGGTACTTGTATCAGAGAAAATAGACTTCAAAACAAAGAAAGTAACAAGAGACAAAGAAAGACATTACATAATGAAAAAGGGGTCAGTCCACCAAGAGGATATAACTATTATAAATATCCATGCACCCAACACAGGAGCACCTACATAGTAAAACAAATATTAACAGAATCAGAGGGGGAAGTAGAATGCAATCCATTCATTTTAGGAGACTTCAACACACCACTCCAAATGGACAGATCAATCAGACAGAGAATAAGGACACAGAGGCACTGAACAACGTATTAGAAGAGATGAACCTAATGGTCATCTAGAGAACACTCCATCTAAAAGCAACGGGATGCACATTCTTCTCAAGTGCACATGGAACACTTTCAAGAATAGATAATATATTAGGCCACAAAAGAGCCTCAATAAATTCAAAAAGATTGAAAGTGTACAAACCAGCTTCTCAGAACACAAAGGTATGAAAGTAGAAATAAATTACATAAAGAAAGCAAAAAATCCCACAAACACATGGAGGTTTAATAACATGCTCCTAAATAAATAATCAATGGATCAATGACCAAATAAAAACAGAGATCAAGCAACATACGGAGACAAATCACAACAATAATTCAACACTGCAAAATCTGTGGGACGCAGCAAAGGCTGTGCTAAGAGGGAAGTATATTGGAATACAGGCCTACCTCAGGAAAGAAGAACAATCCCATATGAGCACACCAAACTCACAATTTAAAAAACTAGAAAAAGAAGAACAAATGAGGCTCAAAGTCAGTAAATGGAGGGACATAATAAAGACTAAAGCAGAAATAAATAAAATTGAGAAAAAGAAAAGAAAAGAAAGACTCAATGAAAGTTTCTTTGAGAAAATAAACAAAACAGATAAACCCCTAGCCAGACTTATCAAGAAAAAAAGAGAGTCTACAGTCATAAAGAGAATCAGAAATGAGAAAGGAAAAAATCACTATGGACACCACAGAAATACAAAGAATTATGAGAGAATACTATGAAAAAATACATGCTAACAAACTGGATAACCTAGAAGACATGGACAACTTTCTAGAAAAATACAACCTTCCAAGGCTAACCCAGAAAGAAACAGAAAATCTAAATAGACCAATAACCAGCAACAAAATGGAATTGGTAATCAAAAAACTACCTAAGAACAAAACACCTGGACCAGATGGCTTCACTGCTGAATTTTATCAAACATTTAGTGAGGACCTAATACCCATCCTCCTTAAAGTTTTCCAAAAAGTAGAAGAGGAGGGAATACTCCCAAACTCATTCTATGAGGCCAGCATCACTCTAATACCAAAACCAAGCAAAGACACCACAAAAAAAGAAAATTACAGACCAATATCCCTGATGAACATAGATGCAAAATACTCAACAAAATATTAGCAGACTGCATTCAAAAATACATCAAAAAGATCATCCATCATGATCAAGTAGGATTTATTCCAGGGATGCAAGGATGGTACAACATTCAAAAATCCATCAACATCATCCACCACATCAACAAAAAGAAGGAAAAAAACCATGACCATCTCCATAGATGCTGAAAAAGCATTTGACAAAGTTCAACATCCATTCATGATAAACACTCTCAACAAAATGCGTAGAGAGGGTGAGTACCTCAACATAATAAAGGCCATATATGATAAACCCTCAGCCAACATCATACTTAACAGTGAGAAGCTGAAAGCTTTTCGTTTAAGATTGGGAACAAGACAGGGATGCCCACTCTCCCCACTTCTTTCAACATAGTACTGGAGGTCCTAGCCATGGCAATCAGGCAACGCAAAGAAATAAAAAGCATCCAGATTGGCAGGGAAGAAGTTAAACTGACCCTGTTTGTAGACGACATGATATTATACACTAAAAAACCCTAAAGAATCCATTCCAAAACTAGTAGATCTAACATCTGAATTCAGCAAAGTTGCAGGATACAAAATTAAAACACAGAAATCTGTTGCATTCCTATACATTAACGATGAACTGGCCAGAAAGAGAAATCAGGAAAAGAATTCCGTTCACAATTGCATGAAAGAGATTAAAATACCTAGGAATAAACCTAACCAAGGAACTGAAAGACCTATACTCTGAAAACTACAAGACACTCTTAAGAGAAATTAAAGAGGACACGAATAAATGGAAATTCATCCCATGCTCTTCTGTAGGAAGAATTAATATTGTCAAAATGGCCATCCTGCCTAAATCATTCTATAGATTCAATGCAATCCCTATCAAAATACCAACAGCATTCTTCAATGAACTGGAACCAATAGTTCTAAAATTCATATGGAACCACAAAAGACCCCAAATAGACAAAGCAATCATGAGAAGGAAGAATAAAGTGGGAGGGATTACACTCCCTGACTTCAAGCTGTACTACAAAGCCACAGTAATCAAGACAATTTGGTACTGGCACAAGAATAGAGCCATAGACCAATGGAACCGGGTAAAGAGCCCAGATTTAAACCCAAGCATATATTGTCAATTAATATATGATAAAGGAGCCATGGACATACAATGGGGAAATGACAGCCTCTTCAACAACTGGTGTTGGCAAAACTGGACAGCCACATGCAAGAGAATGAAACTGGATTACTGGCTAACCCCATACACAAAAGTAAACTCAAAATGGATCAAAGACCTGAATGCAAGTCATGAAACCATAAAACTCTTAGAAGCAAACATAGGCAAAAATCTCTTGAATATAAACATGAGCAACGTTTTCCTGAATGCATTTCCTTAAGCAAGGGAGACAAAATAAAAAATGAACAAATGGGACTATCTCATGCAAAAAAGCTTCTGTACAGCAAAGGACACCATCAGCATAACAAAAAGGCATTCTACAGTATGGGAGAATATATTTTTAAAAGACATATCCAACAAGGGGTTCACATCCAAAATATATAAAGAACTCACACACCTCAACACCCAAAAAGCAAATAACCCTATCAAAAAATGGGCAGAGAATATGAATAGACAGTTCTCCAAAGAAGAAATTCAGATGGCCAACAGGCACATGAAAAGATGCTCCACATCGCTAATTATAAGGGAAATGCAAATTAAAACCGCAATGAGATATCAGCTCGCACCAGTTAGGATGGCCAACATAGAAAAGACTAGGAACAACAAATGCTGGCAAAGATGGGGAGAAAGGAGAACCCTCCTACACTGCTGGTGGGAATGTAAACTAGTTCAACCATTGTGGAAAGCAATATGGAGGTTCCTCAAAAAACTAAAAATAGAAATACCATTCGACCCGGGAATCCTACTCCTTGGAATTTACCCAAAGAATACAAGTTCTCAGATTCAAAAAGACATATACACTCCTATGTTTATCACAGCACTATTTACAATAGTGAAGAAATGGAAGCAACCTAAGTGTCCACCAGTAGATGAATGGATAAAGAAGAGATGGTACATATACACAGTGGAATACTATTCAGCCTTAAGAAAGAAACAAACCTACCATTTACAACAACATGGATGGAGCTAGAGGGTATTGTGCTCAGTGAAATGTCAGGCAGAGAAAGACAAATATCAAATGATTTCCCTCATTTGTAGAGCATAACAATGAAACAAAACCGAAGGAACAAAAAGCAGCAGACTCACAGACTCCAAGAAGGGACTAGTAATTACCAAAGGAGAGCGGTTGGGGAGGGCTGGTGGAGAGGGAGGGAGAAGGGGTTTGTGGGTTATCATGATTGGTGTATATGCTGTGTGTGGGGTCACAGAGAACACATTGTACCTCAGAGAAGACAAATAGGGACTCTGTGGCATCTTACTACACTGATGGACAGTGACTGCAATGGGTATGGGGGGGGACTCGATAAGGGCCAATGTAATAACCACATTGTTTTTCTTGTGAAACCTCCGTAAGAGTGTATATCAATGATACCTTAATAAAAAAATAAAAAACAAAAATAAATGCAATAGGTCATATTTTAAGCTTCATTAGCTAAGATCTTAATTCTCAGTTTATGCCAATGATTGATTAAATCTGCTAATAGCAAGCATGATTCACAGGATAAATGCTTAGGGAGGGGAGAAAAGTATCAAAGATAAATTAAGCTTTCTTCACATTTTATCTAGGGCTATCTGAGCTATGTAATTCTGTGTGACCCTATTTAAAATCCTTCAATCAATCCCATTGTTTTTATGATAAAAACGCCCCCTTTTTTTGTATATAAGACCTGTGATAAGGTTATTCTCTTGTTCAACTTTGTATTGTTATGACTTTTTTGATGTTTTGTACTCTACTATATGAACTGTCCCACTTTCTGCCTTTATGCATATAAAATTCCCACACCCTCACCCTTCCCACCTCACCTGCTCACACACATCATGCTGTGCCCAGCCAATTCCTATTCTTCCTTGAGAATTTTGTCATTACCTTCTCAAAGATTTCCCTGACAGCCCATGCCTATCTGCCCCTCAGTCTTGCCCCCCATCACCTCAAGTATGCTTCTGTGCTTCAACAGCATACACTGCTTTCCTTACCCTCTAAGGTAATATATACACAATGCTTATAATAGGAATGGGCATTTAGCACATTCTGCATAAGTATTAGCACTTATCATTGTATTAAAATGATTTCCTTATCCATTTTCTCCACTAAAGTGTAAACTCCTTAACCTAAAAGAAAATGTCTTATTCATTTTCTTTACTTTGGTTGTTGGCTTATAGTGGGTGGTCAAGTAATGTTCATTGAAATGTAAGATGGTAAGGAACTATTATTTATTGGTCCCTGTGTCAGGCAGCATTTCTAAAACAGTCCTTCAGAGCTTTCCCTGTTTCAATGCCTGGAACCTGTAACATGATATCATGTGTGATCAGGCTTATTATATGGACAGTTTACCTTAAAATAGGAAGGTTATCTAATCTCAGCAACTTTTAAAAGCAGATATCTCTCTCAGGTTGGTGGCAGAAGGAAAGGCAGAGAGAGAGGAAGCAAAGCATGAGAAGGATTTAACACACTGTGACTGACTTTGAAGATGGAGGGGCCCATGTGTAAGAAACAGAGAGGCATCTAGGAGCGGAGCATGACTCCAGTTCCCCACCAACAAGGAAATGGGGACCTCAGGTCTGGAACTACAACTTGTATGAGCTCCCAAGAACCTCCAGAGAAGAGCTCAGCCCATCTGACACCTCGCTTTGGCCTTGTGATATCTTGAGCATAGAACTGAACTAAGCCCACTTGGACTTCTGATCTACAGAACTGTGAGATAATAAATGATATTGTTATAAGGTGTTATGTTTGTGGTAATTTCTTACAGCACCAATAGATAACAAACTACATGTCAACTATATGCAAGGCTGGAATATCTATCCTGGCCTGCATGATCTCTTCAGGTGTCTTCCTGACAGTTGAGTCCCAGCTAGGGACAGATATATCGTGAAACTTCAGGACCTCTCACTTGAATGGGTCCCTTCGGCACTATAATTAACTGAATACCTATAATTTATATCCTTTTTCTTGAAGAGGAATCACCAAATTGTATTGTCAGGCAAAACCTGGATACTCTCTCAGCTCAGAACTTCAAGTAACTGAAATAATCCCTTTTACCCTACTTTACATTTCCCTGCCAGTAACTTCAGATGTCTTTTACTTTCTCTCAGCCTAATTTTTTTCTTCAGTACAATTAGCAATTGCATTGAAGACTAGTTTTAAAATTTTAAAGAAAAATTTAAATGAATTTATTTAAAATGTGTTCATCTTCTTTCACTACTAGAATGTAAGCTTGTTGAAGGTAGGCATTTCATTTGTGTCATTTATTCCTGTATCTCCAGAACCTAGAACAATCATTGACAAACAATAGACATCAATCAATATGTATTGACTGATCAAACTCAGGTCTACCAAACTGCTACATTCTGGCTGTCTTAGTCCATTGGGCTGCTATAAGAAAATACCATAAACTGGGAAGGTTATAAACAAGAAGTTTTGTTTCTCATAGTTCTACAAGTTGGGAAGTCTTAAGATCAAGGCACAGGTGGTTGGTGTCTGGTGAGGGCTGGCTTCCTGGTTTATAGATGGTAGGTTTTTCACTGTGTCCTCATATGGGGGGAATGGGCCAGGAGGCCTCTGGGGCCTCTTTTATAAGAGCACTAATATGACCTACCCTCTCCCAAAGGTCCTACATCCTAATCCCATCACCTTGGGGATTAGGATTTCACCATATTGAATATGGGGGGAACATAAACATTCAGACTGTGGCACTAGCCAAGGTGGTGGCACGGCCATTTGGCCAGTGGGAGTCCCAGGCCTAGATTCCAGCCGTTCTGATGCAGCATTCCACCATTCACTCTGCGATCCGGTCAGAGATTCTAAGGACACTTCCAGGGATCAAGGAGCAAGTTCTCACTGCTCTAGAGATTCACAAACTGCTTTCTCATCCTTTTAGCCTAAACACTCCTTTTTCTTCTCAGTGAAGTCCTTCTTACCCAAGGCAGTACCCAAGGATGGCTTCTGCTTGGTTTTCCTCTTCTCCAGCCTAAATTAAAATCATATTACATGATATTATGAATTAACATTTTTTAACATGAAAAGAAAAGCAAATTTAGCAAACATTTCTGTTTGTATGATCTATAATACTATTCAAACAGATACCAGTATACTACTTTCAGCCAGATTACCAGCCCTAAACTCTTTTTAAATAGAAGTTTGGGGATGGCCAATTCAGGCTAGAAAGGAAAGTGTTTTGAAAGCAGCTTCTGCTTTCTTTCTGGCCACAAACATCCCCTGAGGCAAGGAAGCAGAGTTGCTATCAACTTTATGAGGGAAGGAAAATAAGCAAATACAAGAAAACAAACAAAATCTGAACTTTTTATCTTTCTCACATACATTATTCATTTACTCTTAAACCCACCACATGAAGCTGACGCTATTTCCACCTGCCCGAACGGCACACTCACTGCCAGGGATGCTATGTCTGTTACCACTGCACAGGTTTGTCCTCAGTGGTATCCTACTCTGTCCATTTTCGCACTGTGGTCTCTGGAAGAATTTAGAAGCTTTTCCTAGGATTTGAGGTGCAGGACATTTGAATCCCCCAACTAAATGCTAATGTTCTTAGATGGAGCTCATGCTCCTAAACTCTCCTTCAGATGTTGGAAACAGCCCTTAGTTCTCGTAATTTCAGTGCTGTGGAGGGTGGCTCTTAGTTTTGAAGTCCCCTTCATGTTAAACTGGCCTTCCAAATGGCCTGCTTTGATACCCTGAGGTAGGGGTGCATTAAGGCCTTCCTGTAACCTTCAGTACATTAATGATAATTATTATTATACATGGTAATTAAAGTCAGCCAAGTGTTTCCCGAAGTGTGGGTCATGTAGACTGATAGTACATGAGGTAATTTTAGATGGATGAGACATTAAAATACCAGTGAAGCACTTAGCAAAAAAGGTATTCTCTTCTTAGTATCCTGTAATCTTCCTGATTATTTTAAGTAGAAAAATAATCAGGTTGATGCTAATATGTCCAACACTTACCAATCTTCCCTTTTTAACAAATTGTGAGCAGGCCATGGGCTGGGATTTTTGATAGGCAACATAACAATAACATTGTTTTGTTTTCATTGCATTTTTTTTAAGGTCTTCTTTTATTTATGTCAATTGGAAATATTTTCCATTTATAAAAGTGATATAATGTTTCTTTTTATATCTATTTTAAAAAAATAAGTAAATCTAAGTTTTTTAAGGGTTAAAGAGAAAACATTCATAATAGCATTTGTGGTTCCTGGACTAGACAAAATTGTGACAAAATTTGGGAAACACTAAATTAAGCAATTTATATGAATGACCATGTTATAGTTAGACACAGCAATACAGGTTGCAAGTCATGTGCATTAGAGGCAAGTTATTCTATCTTTAGCATTAGGTCCATACCTTGGATTGCTGCTAGATACTCATCTGATTCCCTATTTTGGGAATATTAGCCTCAAGTAATTGTGCTAGGCGTAGGTTCTTGGAATGAAACCAGATGTGGCAGAGAATTTACCCTGAATAGTCAAAAGCAAGCTGACTTTCAGAGTAGTGGAAGGGAACCATTGAGGCTGGGGAGGGAGGTCAGTGGCAAAGCAAGGACTTAGATTCTATGGTCCAGAAATCAGTACTGGTCTAAAAGTAGAGTCTAATGCTACTTATCAGGTTCACCAACCTCAGTGGGACTAAATAATTTATGATGCTAGCAGATTGCAAACTTTTCTTCAGGTTCCTTAAGAGATTGTAAAGAAATTTTTATATAATGCAAGAGAGCCTAGCCCAGATGTAGACTATAGGAGATAAGACTAAACTGCCTTGTTGACTATTCTATTCTCAAGTGTGTAAATGCAAATTGGAATCTCAAGTTTGCATTAGGGATGAGGAGAACTGAATGAAATACATGACTTGAATGTACCTATCAATATCTTATGCACATTTTTGTACCAAAATACATTCCCAATTGTACAGTAAAAGTTAATGGTGAATAAGAATCACTGAACAGAAAGTTGGTTTACAGAAAACTTTAGTATGCTACAGTGCATTAGTGATACATACCTTTACTATTTTATAAAGAATGTAAAGTCTTACAAAGCACCAATTTACCAATTCAACAAGCAAAAAACAACTTAAATCTCAAGAGTTCTTCAGTATTTTAACAGACTAACTTCTTTTTTACATGATGCAATCAACCAATCTTTTTCTGAACAAAGACTAATTCTGAAATTAAATTTTTTTTTTTGCTTGGATTGACTTAAAATGTTCCTTTTCTTCTCCTGTATCTGCAGCATAATAGAATATATTTTCAAGTTTAGATTCAATAATAAACAAATAAATCAATCTCCATATTGCATAGGTTAGTATTAAGCTAAGGCCATACACACACAAGCTTGCTCTTGTGCCTGTGTTATTACATTATCTGGTTGTTTTGCTATTAATGAACTTGTCTGTAAGTGTAGTTACCATACTATGCTGAACTCTTTAGGTGATGGTACATCAGAGAGTACAGGAAAAATCCAGTGCTTTGTGTGTGCAAGCATTTAAAATAAATTTATTATTTGATTAAATATTCTTCAATCTGATAATTAAAAAAGTGAATTAATAGGGGGATATTGGTAGTTTAAGTAGGCTTTGAAAAAATATGTACAGATTTTCTGACAACTTTCTGAAATAACTGAAGACACAACATGATTAATGATTTGCTGCTGTAAGAAAAACAATTAGCAAATTAATAAATATAGTTTAGTTTGCACTTCTATTTTGAGGCTTAAGTTGCCTTAAAGAAGCTGAAAAGTATCTTCACACCCAATCAACTTAGAGGCCATTAGGAAATGAAAGTAATTGAACTTCTTTCATTTCTTCTGCTGCTTAAATTTTGAAGTTCATCAGCTATTAAAACAGTGTGAAGTGACTGGCTTTGTGTTCTTGTTGTCTTTAAAAATTTTGCCTGTTCTAGAATTAGCCATAGATCTTCATTATCATTAATTCAATAACAACATTATTTTTAAAAAGTCGTCCCCAAAAAGGCAAAGCAGGTGGCAGTGGAGGAGTATTTTAATGAGACTAACATAGAACTTCCTGACCCTTAGAGCTGGGCAAGGAAAGCTCAACTCAGTGCAATTTGCATACATTAACAGGCTTGCTGAGGTTTTGTTTTGTTTTTGACTGGTAGTCTTTGGGAACTGATACTTAACTACTTATGTTTTATTAATAAACTACTGTTTTGTTTTACTAATTTTACATCCTTAAGTGCTTCAATTGGAAATAGAATACTTCCCACGAAACTTTCACCCAAATGAAAACTTGAGATAACATATCGATATTCCAGAGCACTTTTAAGAGCTAGCAAATAGACCATAACATTCTTGGGGAACAGTTAATGATAAGCTGCCCATTTTTCTAGGTAGAGAAGTTGACAAGAGAGTCCTTAAATTCTTTTAAGAGCTCGTTTTGGAGTTTTTAAACTGGATAGGAATTTTGTATTTTAGTATTAACAGAATTCAGCACCTAACACCATCATTATTCAAAGGTCTGATGTTACCATTGGTGCAACTTTGCATTCTATACTCTTTCTATTTCTACACTATTTTCAGAGGAAATATTTTTACCCTGACTTGGGTTCAGAAAAATTCAGTCTTGTAGGCAGGTGGTCTCCTAATCAAATTTTACTCAATTACTCTATTTCTCAATACGGTAGGCTGCAACGTAGTCTACCGGAGATAAATACCAAAAGCTTAGCTGTTCATTTTGAATCCCTAGGACCAAAACAACGCCTGACCCAGTACAGGTGCATGATTGCTGAAGAAATCCTAATCCTACTGCTGAGTTAAATTAAGTAAACCAATGAGTTCTTTGGGGATTTAGACTACATGATCCCTAAGGTTCAATCGAATAGTAGTTTTATAACTTTATTCGGGCTCTTAATGCTCTAAAAAATAGTGGATGAAAACAATGGAGTGTTTAGAAAAATACCAATCGATGGAGACTGCAAAACAGTATTTGTTACAAATCGTGTGTGCGGTGTCATACAAGACAAAGTTTTAGAACTTTTTTTAAGGATTGTAACTTGAAAGTTTTTAAAACACGTGACCTCAAAAGGAGGTTTAAATATGTCAATCGATTCTATCTCCAGTGCCTAGAACAATGACTGGCTCGTAGTTTTCAATAAATACCTGTGGATTTAATTGCGTAATATTAACATAAGGAACTCTAGAAGCAGCTGGGTCTTTACCCATCCTTAGAAAGTGATGGAGCAGGAACTAGAAATCCCTTAAAAGGTCAGGACCAGTAACAAGGCTGAGTGAAGCTCACGAGTACTACCAGACAGACTTAAAGCACTGAACGAAAGAGAACGCAAAAACGCGCGAGAAAAACAAAACAAAGCAACAAAAACCAAGCGTAAGAGGAAAGACGTTTCTACGGTGGAGGTTGGCAGGAAGCCACCGCAGCTACCTCAGGTCAACCCTTCTCACCTCGGGCTGAGATCTGGGGTAACTATCACCAAAAACCCTCGGCTACAAACACCTCACTTTTAAAAGGTTCCTATCAATACTGATATGCCCACGCTCATCCCAGTTCCTTAGAAAGAGAAATCACAAGCGCTTAATTCAGGACCTAGCCTCCATTCCATTCAAATAACGCAGCCAATAGGAAAATCCTCCGCCCTGAGCAAAGGACTCAGGCGTTCCGACAGCCCCGGAGGCAGGTCCGCCTTGTGCAGCCGCCGTACAGCCCTCCTGTCGGCCTCCGGAACACCAGGAGCCCTCAGCCGGGAAGGACAACCTTCCTTCCCGGTCCCCGCCCTTCCAGGTTGGCCCCAGCCCCCGCCGCCCGGGAAGCCTGGACCACACCCGCTTCCCTCCGGTAGCCCGCCCGCCCCCGCCGCAGTTCGCGGGAGCGCTCTTCCTGGGGCAGCCGCAGGCCCAGGGCGCATGCGCACCGCCGAAGGGCGCCTCCCTGCCCGAATCTCGCGAAGTTACGTTACATTGGCCGCCGGTGACGGGTGGCCGCGCCGGGGGCGGGAGGGCGCCTGTGGTAGGACGGGAGGTCCGCCCGGCCGAGCGCGCCGCCCCAGTGCGCTGTGGGATACTGGCAGTCTCGAGCGTCTCCTCCCGGTCCCCAGCCCGCCCCTGGCCCGCACTCACAGAAACCGTCACACACCCCCTGCCTCCCCGCCTCCCTCTCCGCCTCCCCCTTCCCCCCTCGCGATAAGAAGACCCGGCGGCAGGAGAGGGGATGAAGATGGCGGACGCGAAGCAGAAGCGGAACGAGCAGCTGAAACGCTGGATCGGCTCCGAGACGGACCTCGAGCCGCCCGTGGTGAAGCGCCAGAAGACCAAGGTGAAGTTCGACGATGGCGCCGTCTTCCTGGCTGCCTGCTCCAGCGGCGACACGGACGAGGTCCTCAAGCTGCTGCACCGCGGCGCCGACATCAATTACGCCAATGTGGACGGACTCACTGCCCTGCACCAGGTCTGTGCGCCCCGTCGCCGCTTCCCTGACGCCGCGGGTCCTCGCCGGCCTCCCGCCGGGCCCGCCTCGGCTCCCGGCCTCCCGAGTCTGGGGGCGGCGGGAGACTCGCCGCTGCGGCTGAGGGGGCGGCTTCCCGCTTGGGAGGGAGGGAGAAAACTGGTGCCGGGAGGCTCCCGGCCGGAGGCCCCTTCAGGCCGGCGGCGGTGGAGGTGCGAACAGGGTGTTTCCGGGGCGGAGGGGAGAAGGGACTGGTCGGCTCGGGGCCCAGGGCCTTTTGTGGACATGTGTCTGGGGTTTGGGGTCGAGACGTGGAGGGGTGCAGTGAGCTTGTGTCTGGGCACCGACGTCAGTGATCCACTTGGAGGACGGGGGATGCTGGAGGAAACGACCAGCAAGGGACGTTAGGGACACTTGGACAGATGGATGTCTTTGGCTTGTATGTGGGCTTTGGATTTGTTGTAGTTTTTAGGACTTAATTACAAATAGTAATCATAGTAATCAGGAGCCCTAAGCCTAGTGCCCTGAGCGGACGATTTCCTGTTTTCTCCTTTATTACTCTTGGTCACTGGGGAGGGGGAAACGAGGTGTAATTAGCTGATTTGCGACGGCTGAAAGGGAGGGGATGGAAGTGGGAAGGGGAAAGGAGCGTTCAGAGGGCTTGCCCACCGTGGGACCGGGACGTTCTGGAGCGTCTCTTACTTGGAGGAGTTTGCCGCAGTGTCAGAGATCCTTGAGCCCCAACTCCTGGGGTGTGCACTGGGGTTCGGAAGAAAAGAGCAAGCACGGGGCACTCTTTCCAAAGCCGGTTACTAAGCTCTGATTTTTCTTTGGAGGGTTGAAAAAAGGAAAGCTGGTCAGAAACTTTCCTCAAAATGGATGCTTTGTGCATGTTAAAGTTTTATAGTAGTCTGATTGGGATCTCGCAATGTTAGCCAAATAAGGAGAAACTATTGGCAATCCAGAGATAATGTTGCTTTGCCTTTAACAGGCCAAAAGCAATGCAACCACGTAGAGTTCTGCATAAAAAGCAATTTTTAAGTGATGGTCAGTAGATGACAAGATGTAGACTCTTTCCGTTTTCTTAGTGGGCAACTTGGAATTACTAAAAAACGACTTTGCAGGAATAGTTTCCCTTTATAATGAAAAGACTCGTAAACTGTCTCAGAGTTACCTTGGTTATACGTGGAAGGTCTAACTTTATTTTGTTTAATACCTTAACAAAACTTGTTTGGGAAGTTGAAATTTAAGGCTTTGTGTTTTAGATATATTACCTTGCTGACTTTTTAAATGGGAGGTGTGTGTGTGGTGGCATTTTTCCTTTTACTGCTTCCTGTTTAGTGAATGATGACCGTTTTAAGTTTTATTTAATTGAATTCTCATATCAAACTTGGCTTTTAGCCTTTGTTTACAGAGTTGACTGGGTGAATTGAAATGACTGACAAATTGCAGGATAAATCTGGAATTCAGAATGTGGCACTCAGTAAAAATAGAGCATGGTCTGTAGCTGTTTATTACATTGACTTAGAGTCTCTATAGCAAGCTTTTTATTTGGCTGGGGTTTATTTTAAGGCATAGCGTAACTGCAGATTCTAAGAACATGATGTTGGGAATGAAAGAAACTTTTGGCAGTAAAAGTGATAATGAATCTTCAAATTTCAAGTGTAATTTACACATTTTATTATGGAATGGACTCTAAAAGACAGTTGCTGTATGCTTGAGGTCAGGATTCAGTTGGTTAGTAGTTTATTTAGATCAGTATGTTTTAACTGAATTTGTCAAATAGAAATTTTAAATTGTGGAGAAATCCAACTGTATTGGCTTGGAGGAAGAGGAACATTTCTATTACTTACATTAGTGTAATATTGGCTTAGGAGGAAGAGAAAATACACATAACAGGCTTCTTAAGGCTTTTTATCACCTCAATTTGGACATGTTGCAAGAATTATCAGACTTATTAAATGTCTTGATGAGTTGAATTCAGTAGTTCAGCATTATACAGGTGTAGTCTTTATTAGGTATTTTGTTTTAGCTGACAAGCTTAAGCATAAGTTTCCAAGTTTGTGGATAATCATTTGTGTAATATCTTTTTGTAATTTATTTTAAGTTATTCCTTAAGTCAGTAAGGCCAGTCTTTCAAACATCAAGCATTGAAAATTTTTGTTTTCTCCATTCTCATTTCTCAGCATCTTAAACATAGATGCTTATATTAAAAATGGAAGTAAAATATTAGATTAAGAAGTTATTTATTTGTGGAGTGTGACGTTCCAAAAACTTTTCCCTTGACAGTGAAATTTAGGCACTTGATTAAAACCAAAAAAAAAAAAAAAATGAATAGTCCAGAAGACTAACCAGTAATTAATTTTAGGTTTTATAATGTAAGTATATAAAACAAGCAGCAGTCAAGAGATTTCTTAAAGCTTAAAGTTTTGTTGATTCTTTTTAAAGTTTTACTTACCACCTTTCACTGTCTATTGTCCTGAATTGGCTGAAAATTGAACTCCTTGTCCTCACAGTCACAATGGGAAAAAGTACAACTTCTTAATCTGATGTTTTACTTCCATTTTTAATATAACCAAGTTATATTTAAAAGTTTATGTTAATTGCTTGAATGTGCTCTTTAGAAATTACAAAAGATACTCAATTTTCACCTATTATTTGTATGGAAATATGTCATCCATATAGGAGAAAGAGCAGTGTGGCTTGTCAAATTTCCTATCTTAGTCTCTAGAATAGCCCGCCTTCCCCCCCCCCCCCACTCTCCTATACCTAGAAGACAGTACTGAAAAGTACTGAAGTTATGATGTAAATTCTCATTTGCTGGAACTGAGGTCTAGAGTAGATCTGCATTTTAATCAGTGGGCAGTATCAGCTCCGATTACTCTCTGATCTGTATCTATATAGTTCAGTCTACTTATATTATAAAGATTTTAGGAGAATTAACAGTTTTCTGTGGAGTGCCTTATTGCTGGTTCTTACTGGTACTGGTGTCCTAAAATGCGGGACTGAAATTTCTTCCAGTAGTTTTGAGTTTAGCCTTTTGGTGTTACCTTAAAATCTTACTTTCTTTGTGCTAAGTTACTTCTAAATCAATTTTCCGTCTTGACGTCTTTGCAAAGTTCCAATCCCTCATTTCCATTTTTCTATTGTTGATGATGAAGTACTGATTTAAAATGAAATATTTTTCAATGTATTGTGATTTTGTATGTAAAATATATCTTTAAATAGTAATAAAGCAAATAGAAATCCACTCCCTTTGCAACTTCACGTATAAAACAATTACTGTGTTTAAATTTACCTTTGTGGTTTCTTCAAAATATTCTTATTATTCAAACATAGATTTTTATAATTGTAATTTAGTTTGATAATCTACTTTTATCACTTAACATTGGTTTAGATAGATGTATTTTTTCATATCTTTAGACTTTACCAGTATCCTTTTTTCAGTCTGAGTATTATTAATTCAGTTATTAGACAGTTCCACATCAATGTCAGGAATTTCAATCTGAAACAAAACTTAAATCTTTCTTCACCAAGCTGACTCTTCTCATTGATGCCTCTGTTTCTATTAATGATGTCATTAGTCTCTGGAGCAAGCTTTAAACATTTTAATTATTGTTTACTCCTTACTTTGTCTACATACATCCAATCAATCTTCTTCACAATTGCCTTTGCATCAGTTATTTTCCTTGCTGTTCTGATTATCAACCGAGTTCATACCTTCACTGTTTTTATCCCTAGAGTGTAGTAGTAGCTTACTTGCTTTCTCCACCTGTTCTCTTCCTGGTCACACCTAGCATTCACGATACTATCAGATTTATTTTTTAACAGTATCACTTAATGTCACTCCTCTCCTTAAATCCAGACTTAAAAGTGTTTCCCCATTTAGCTTATACCTGTTACATCTCCAGGGTATTATATCCTTTATTTTTAAATGTTTTAATTCCATGCCTATGGCCATGCTTTTCTGCAACTAGACTAGCCTCCCTCCCTTCATTGCCAATCAGAATCCTAGTCTTTAGGGTTCAACCTGGTTGCCAGGCAGTAGGGATCTTTTGTCCTTTGACTATGTCTAATTCTGTGGCACTGGAGAGAGACTCTCCTCTGGGGTACTCACTGTATCATGGGTTTGCCTCTCTGCTACTGTTAAAATGCTTCTTACTGAATAACGTTTGTTTTTGTCTTTCCTCGTTGATGGAGGACCCGCTTGTCCATATTTTTTTTTTACTTCCAGACCCTGACACATAGTAGGTACTCACTAAAGATTTATTGACTTGTATCTTTTACCTCCTAAGTTTTATAGCTGTTTGTATGTTGTAAGATAAATCCTCAAAACCTTCATATACAAATAATTAAGAGTATTCTTTCATGTTTATAAAGCAAATGAAAAACTTATTTGTGCATCTTCTTTGCAGGTTTTTTAAAATATCTTAAGATTATTAAAAATCCTTAATACTAACCTCCTTTCAATTTAAAAACCCTTAACTAGTTTAAGCCTTGATTAAGTGATAAAAAAACAGTTGAGTAATTAATTAATTTGCTGCTTTGTTCTAAGGGCTTGAACTAGGTCCTATTAGATCTATATTCTATGCTGTTATAATTTTAAAATAAAGTTTTATTTTTTAATGCAGACTTCCAGATAAATTTAGTATTAAATCCTTTTGCTCTTAAAATACAAATTTCATCAACTTGTGCACAAGCCATTTGAAGCTTCTTTGTAAAAATATGTCACTGCCCTCTTGTCAGTAAAAGGAATACTTCTGTGCAGTTTTTTCCTAAGTGCTTAACCTTCTCAGCCAAGCAGTTTCACTCAATGATAATCTGAAATGTAGCTCTTCTGAAAAGTATTCTAATAGGGCTACTTAAAGAATTTTCCAATCAAAAGGAAAAGAGACTTGAAGCAACTGATACTGAGTCTCTTGTTGGAGAATAGTGTAAATTGCTATATATAAGAAATCTGTTTAAAACTGAATATAGAGTTTATAATTGTTAACCTTTTTTTTTTCTTGGTGGGGATGATTGAGATTTTGGAAGAATCTATTGGATTACTTGTAAAATTAAAATCTGTTTAAAAAATATGCAGTATAAATTATTTTTCTACTTAATTTTCTTGTTAGAAAAGCTCTAACACTTCATGCTGATGACTCTTAAAACTTTTTGTTGAAATCATCCTGAGTCCATTAAAAGAAAAAAATCCTCCTAAATAAACAAAATTTACTAAACCTAAACTGATCCCTTTCTTCTTGCAAATAAATGGACGACTCTGGCCACATCTGGGCTATGCTAGTGGGCCCCACTGCCCACACTGCTGCTGTTAACGGTGCCTTTTCTGGGGCTGCTGCCTTTGTGCTTCCTCATCTGACTGAGTTTTGTGGTCTGACCGAAGTGTCCTAAGACCATCTTTCATGTGCTTCAGCTGTGTGATTGCAAGCAGTGACTGAGCATTTTCCAGTATAGCCAGGTAGAAGCACTAGACAGAGCAGAGAACTTTTTGATTTTCATCATTTGTTTGTTAACTGTATTTTACAGATACTGTTCACAAAAGAAAAGTTATTGTTTGTAAAAAGAATTCTAGTTAGATGATTTTTAAAAGATGACTATTAAGAAGCCTTATTGTGGGGGTGGGTGGTAATAACATTGTTTTGTTACTGCTATAACATGTTATTTCTTGATGGTTCTCGAAGTTGCTGTTTTCATTGTCTCTCTACCTACAAAAAAAGTCATTTTTACTCCACTTTTCTTTTGAAAGTTTATGGGGGTCCATAATCATTAAAAAGATGTTGAATATTGGCATTTCAGTATACCTCTTTGAAAGGTTGAAGATCCAGCAGTTATTTTGGGTTCTAAGTTGGGGGCGGACATGTAGTAACCATGACTTATCCACTGTTTCTATAGAGGAGTAGAAGTAGCTGGGGAATATTTGCTGAGGATTTTGTTCTATGTAAAACACTGTGGTAGGTGATCTTACAACCAGTATCTCATTTAATTCTCACAATGTCCCGTTTCACTTGCTCAAATTACGAAGATAATGAACGGCAGAGCTGGGTTTTATTGCAGGTCTGATTCCAAAATCCAAACTTAACACTATGTTAGATGTTTGCTTTTAAAGTCTGAAGAACATATTCTGAAGTCTTTCCGTCAGTGTGGCTGATGGTTAGTAGTAACAGAGGTTACCCTGTTAATCAGCAAAGAATCAAATGAACACAAGAACACGTCTTTGTCTATACATTTTCTTATTCTTTGTTTTAGCTAGCCAGCACTTCAGAGCTTCCTATGGTAATTGAAATGCAATAGTACTGTATCTAAATTAATTTCAGAATCTGTCCTAAATTTTAGGAACTGCCAAGATTGTTTTTGATTGACCATCTAAGTGCAGAATATTTTTGATCAAGTGCTTTGGGAAGTTGCAAAGGAAGTTACAACAGCAACAAAAACTCTTGTTTGTTTTTAGGACATGAGAGTTTAGTCTTTAAACATCTTCATTTCCTTTACCTAATAAGTTATATTATTGCTTTAGTCATTTGTATGTACTCATGTACCGTAAATGCTTTGTACACATACACTGAACTCTTAATGAAAGGAGGTAAATTGTAGTTAAACTCCTATCTGTGATAGTAAAAAAAAAAAGGAATGAAAACAATCTTTTGTTTATCACTACCATTTAGGTTAATCTCCTGCAGGTTAGTTTCTGTACAGTGATTATTAGTATTTACAATTAGGACTTGAGACATTACATGAAATTTGAATAAAGTTACCTGAACTAGTAAAACCAACTTTTTAATGTTAACCATGTTTAATTGGAAGTCTTTTGTTAGTAGGAATATCCAAGTTACACTAATGTTCTATTCCTTGAATCAGTTTGCAGAATTTGGCCAAACTATATTTCAGGTAACTTGGAAAAGGCAATAGAATTTTTTGCTTACTGTTGTTAGAGCACTTTGGCAGTGTGATTTCTTTGTTGCCCATCTAACATCAATTCCCAGAATTTTGCAGACCAGTAAAATGTTTAATTTTGATAGCTAAAAGGGAATAAGCTAATTTTTATTTTGCCATGTTAAGGCAGTAAAAACAACTTGATCACCTTCTACTGTCATCAACATTT
Organism: Manis pentadactyla; assembly: GCF_030020395.1. Lineage (NCBI taxonomy): Eukaryota > Metazoa > Chordata > Mammalia > Pholidota > Manidae > Manis > Manis pentadactyla. Next base: position 112,632,749 of record NC_080028.1, on the reverse strand, counting down.
CATAAAAAGAATATTTTAAAAACAACAAAAGGATAGAGTTTTGAAATAAAGGACAGTGGGGCCTCTTATCAGTCTATAAAATCATTGCTATATTGACAACACAAGTTCTTGATATTATTCTTTCATGCAAGGAGAGAGAGTAGTTTAGGGTGCTCTGTGTTCTGTTTTGGGTAGGATATAGTAAGCATAAAAGAATTTACCTGAAGAGATTGAGGAAATCAGTGAAAGCTTTCTTTGGGAACCACGAGTTTTATATTTTTATACTTCCACAAGCCTTTGCACATGTAATCTTCCTGTGGAATGGAGTTGGCGTTTTATTTATATTAAGGCACATCTCAGAGAAAAAAAACGTGTCTTGCCTGACAGCTGGAGCACACGATGATTCTCTTAACTGTTTGAGCCTGACTTTTGGCACTTAGACACTATCTGCTGTTGTTAGTATCTTATCTTCAGACAAAATAGTGAATTCCTTCAAGCAGGGACTTTGATTAATTTTTCTTTAAATCCCCTTTGGTATCTGCATTTTGTTTTAGCAGGGTGACAGTAAATGTTTGTTGGCTAGAAATATTTGAACACATTGTAGACTAATCTTGTGAAGAGCAGAGTTCATAGAAAACAAATTGATGACAATTTGTGTGGGTAAATATAACAGCTAACAAGTATTAAAAATTGCCTATAGCATCTTACCATGCTGATGGACAGTGATTGCAGTGAGGTAGGGGGAGACTTAATAATACGGGTAGATGTTGAAACCATAATGTTGCTCATGTGAAACCTTCATAAGATTGGTTATGTGATACCTTCATAAGGTATCAGTGATACCTTAGTTTTAAAAAAATTTTCTAATGAAAAGCTTATGCCAATAACTTTTATAATACTTAAAATGTAAACATAGTCATTATTAGAGCAAAAATTTTAGTTTTTTGAAATGGAATATATTTTTACTGTTTATTTTGAAATTGATTGTATTCCTGATTACCAATACAAGTAGAATTTTGTTCAGTTTATGTAACATACTTAAAAATGAATTTCTTTAAACAAATCATTAGGTGTTGATTTAGAAAAGGAATCCCTAGCATACTGGTTGGTGTTGGAAGCTGATTCATACTTTATAACCTTCTTAATCACACTTTTTTCTAAGTAACACTTGCACTCTGAAGCCCTGTATGTCAGTATCTTTTTTTTTTACCTTACTAGTATTGGTTGTTTATCTGTTCATTGTTGTGCTGGCAATCCATGAAAAGACAAACTTGAGCTCTGTGTTATTGCCCTAAGTGTGCTTGCTTGATTCAATCGCTCTTTCATGGGTGGGGACATTCCACATTGTCATGTGTTAGGTAAGCATTTCTGAAATGACACTCAGTAGAAACCATGGAAAGAAATGAAGGCATTCCTCAGCTGTCACCTTTTCAGTTATCTGTTTAAATGCCTTACATGCATTGAGAGAGATTCTGCAGTGACAGCTTCTCATTTAATAATAAGTGTTACTTTATTAACTCATATTTGAGCTGAAATTAAAATTTTTTGTTTAACATGCTCTCTAACAAAAATATCAAGATTGTAGAAAGCTTGTGTCATTTTTTTGAATACTTGCATAGTGCAAAGGAGAAATTTCGTGAGATGTGAATTGATATTCTTTTAGAAGTTAACCATGTGGGAAAGTGTATTCTCCTGGATTAACTGTTAAAACACAGGTGTGCGTGCGCATGCACACACCGCAACTACCTTTACTTTGTAGTAGTGAACACACTAAAGTATATACATTTTAATAGTCTTCAGAATTATTTTTGGTGGTTATAAATTTATTCCAGTATTTATACTTCTGCTTGAAGCATTTCTGGAACTCTTCTTTTGGAGCTTCAGCTTCTGGACATTATGAATATGCTCAGTATTAAGGGGTTTTCTGTTCTTTTTCTTTCAGGAGAGTTTTTTCATTTTTGAAAATCATAGTCATTTGGAGACATGTTCAGTGAATAAAGTAGATCATGGATGATCATGGTTAATAAATATCTACTTAGATGCTATTTTCTGATATTATTGGAAACATCATAAAGATGGATTTCAGTGAACTCTGCATTATTTATGCTTGAGTATGCTTCAGAAATTCTTTAAAATTAACCTTGTGTATTCATTTGTGTTACAGATTTTGCGTGAAACAAGTCAGCATCATAATAGTTTGTGATTTGAACATGGTGTTTTTCTGGATATTTGTGTTTTCCACAAAAGATTTTGATGCTGTTGTTGCCAGATGTTGACACTGTATTCCATTAAGAGCTGTTATTTTTCTCAAGGATATGTTAATTTGTACAGTTTTTCTTAAAAGATTAGAACACATGAGATGTTCGGCCATTTCTGTATCCTTTCCAAGTACGTGGAACAATATGCATAAAAACTGTGCCTAGTGTTCAGATTTTCCTTTCGAATGTTTATTGCCACTTAACTCAGTTGTCATTTTTTACAGTAAAATGTCTTTAAATTTCTGATCTTTTCAGTGTTTTTACTTATTTTGTGATATACATGAAAATGCTTTAAGTAATTAAGTCTTGAATGCCTTCTACTCTTGCTTTTTGTCTTCCCTGGCTCCTTTTTATTTTAAACATGGCTTACTTTTAAGTTTCCTTATTTGTTGTGTATGTATCATATTCCAAATAAAAATTTAAGAGTATTTAAATAATTAAAAATCATAGAGCAGTATAAAAAAAGAAATTAAATGCTATCCAAATTTTTAGACCTGGTGATATCCCCTTTTAAAACTTTGGTAAACTCCATTTTTTCCATGTCTGTCCATTGTATAATTTCCTGTAAATGAAATTATACTTAATTTTCTGGTTTATAACTCACTTTTTAAGTGAAATACTTGTATGTTAATGAATATTGATACACATTTTCTTTTTTAATGACTCCTAGCATTCCACTGTGTGTGTGTGTGTGTGTGTGTGTGTGTACACATACGTACATCCCAAAGTATTATTTTCCCAGTTGTCTGATGATAAATAAAATTAGTAGTACATTTCCAAGTTCCCATGGTATAGTGTATATTATACTAAATACATCTTTGCTCATTTCTGACGTTGTATTATTAGGACTGCTTTTTAAAAATTTCACCTGCAGTTTTATATGTTTTGCTCAAAATAACATGTTTTAATGTTTGTTTATGCAAAAGACAGTTTCAGTAAGTCTCTAGTAATAGCTAATACAGAATAGTAACCTTGAAAGTACTGCTGACACATGTCTGTCACATTCATAATATGTCATCTTCCTTCTCTAAGTCACCCATAGGAAAATCTTTTATTACTTTATTACTCTTTGTGTGTGAGTAAAACCAAACAGTATTTTTATTTTACAGATAAATGATACTGCTAGTCATTTAAATAAGTGATTAACTCATTCGTACAACAGATACATCCGTCATTATTTACCATATGCCTGGGACTGTACTAATCTCTAAAAGAGATATGGGGTGAGATGAAAGTTTTTATTAGCAGGATTTAATTTGGAATGTCATGGAAGACATCCCTGAAGAAGCTATGTTCAAGTTTTATGTAACTTAATAGATGCCTTGACCCTTTTATGATCCTGCTCCCTCCTTGTCTTCTGAATGCCCCTGTTCAGTTTCCCTTTCTGATATTTTCTTTCCCCTATCATTCATTCCTATAGAATTTTTCTTTGTATATAATCTGCTCTCCTTATGTAATCCATATCTTATTTATGACTTCATCAGTCATCATTTGCTAAACTAAAATCCCAAGGTCATCTTCTGTTTTTCCCTTTACTTCATACATACAGTTAATATGTCCCATCACATGCACATCTGAAAAGAAATATTTGTGTCCCAAATCCATACTAGCTTTAAATATTTATTTGATAGAATTGAAGGCCTACTTTGTGCCATACACTGTTAGATGCTGGGAGGATGTATTTTTTTTTAAGCAGATAGCAACACTATTTTCATGAAGTGTCCAGTAAGAGAAGTTACTTCATCATCAGGGAAATGCATATCAAAGCTATAATAACATCACACCCAGTAGAATGGCTATAATAAGAACAGTTAATAACAAGTATTGCCTAAGGTATGGAGAAATTAAAACCCCCATACACTGCTGGTGGTAATGTGAAATGGTGCAACTACTTTCAGAACAGTCTGGCAGTTCCTAAAAAGGTTAAACATAGATTTACCATGTAACCCAGCAGTTATACTCCTAGGTATATACCCAAGAGAACTGAAAACTTTATGTCCAGACAAAAATGTGTGATGTTTATAGGAGCATTATTCATAATAGTCAAAAAGTGGGAACAACACAAATGTTTATCAGCAGACGAATGGATAAATAAAATGTATATTTCATTACTGCAATCAGTGGAATATTATTCCCGACAAAAAGAAACCGAGTACTGGTACTTGTTACAACACTGATGAATCTTAAAGACATTATGAAGGAAGCCAGACATGAAAGATCACATACTGTATGTTTCATTTATATGAAATATGTGGAATAGGCAATCTATAAAGAACCAAGATAGCATAATGTTTGCCAAAGCCTTGACGTATTGAGGGGAAATGGGGAGCGACTGCTAACGGGTATAACATTTCTTTTTGGGTGATTAAAAATATTCTAAAATTGGTTGTGGTAATGATTACACAACTCTGAATATACTAAAACCCTTTTAATTGTACACTTGAAATGGGTTATTGTATGAGGTTTGAATTATATCTTAATTAAAGAATGAAATTATGTATTTGTCAGTTCTCACTAAAAGTTAAGGCACTGGCAGAGGCTATAATCTGTAATTATCTTCTGCCAGTTCCCCAACCCCAGCCTGGGCTTGGTGTTCGTTGCTGTAGTTATGACAGCAAAGAGAGCCAGACATTGTCCCGGCCCTAAGACAGCTTGCAGAGTATTAAGGTATATAGGTAATACACACAAATTACACATTTTTGTCATATGTGCTGCTATATAATGGTAGTAGTACAGAGTGCTAGAAAAGTTCATAAAGTCACATCTCATAGATTTGGGGAGGGGGATAGCCTTCCTGGGGAAAGCTGATGTTTGAGATGCTGATTGATAAGCAAAGGTTGTGAGGGAGGGAAAGGTATGGAAAACTGTCAGAGAGGGAATAGCATGTGCAAAGAACTGGAGTTAAACAGAAGTGCTGATCGTATTTTCTGTTTAAGAAAAATCACTGGCTGCAATGTAGAGAATGTACTGAAAAGAGGGCAAAACTGGAGGCAGGGAGAATAGGAAGTTGAAAAGACTAAGAAAGATGAACTAGTTTAGAGTTAGTGGAGTTGGAAAGTAATAGATGAACTCGAGAAATTTAAGCAATGGGCAGGAATTGGAAGTCATAGGCTTGAGGGAATAGTTGTCAAAGATGTGCAGGAACTTGGTTTCTGTTTTTGACAACTAGGTGAATGGAGGTGCTTTTCACACCATGTACCCATTCAGTAAGAACCGTGTGCTTACTATTAGGTCAGGAGCAAAGTATATTTGAGTAATATTGGGGGAGACAGGCAAGAAGCAAGAAATTACAATTAAATATAAAATGTTTGGTAAAGGATATACAGTATGTTGAGCCAGCATGGTGGAAGGGTGGCCTAACAATAAAGAATAAATTAAAATCTTGGTTTGGAGTTTTGTTTTCTGTTTTTTGTTTTGTCTCAGACTTAGCCTGTTTTCTTAGGTCTTGCTGGTTCTCTGTAAGTATGCATACAAAATAGAAAACAATTTAGGAGATTACAGAAAAACCGCACAATAAGGATTCAAGGTTAGATTTATTTTAGGGTGTAGGGGAACTGTCTAAAAATACATGTAAAATTTTGTGTTAGTTTTTCTGTGCCTTTCCAGTTAAGGAAAGTTAAGAACTTATAAGTAAAGCCAAACTTACTTTCATGATACTGTGGAGGATGGTAGAGTATGTGTTTTTAGGGGCCTGAGGAGGGTGGAGCACAGAACTGTTGGAGAGCAATAAGAGTGGTAGTAATAACAATCTAGAAGTCTTTATTGCTTGAAATAATGCACTATGAAAATAAGGTCATAGGTTAAAATGAGAGGTGAGAGTACATTTCCTCAGAGCATGTTAGATTTTGCTAAGACTTGTACAATTAAAGAATTCATTCAACAATCTCTAAAGCCCTCAGTTTCTAAATTTACTAAGTGGTGCTTTTAGGGAAAATAAAGATAAAATAGTAGTTATAGATAAGTTGGTACCTTGATAATATTTTTTCTTTTACCTAACATATTTTAATATTTTTCTTTTTTGCTCAGAATATTACTAGAATATTGAGTATTTGTGACTTTTTTGCATTTCAGTGTTTATTAAAGTACATGGTAAGAAAAGTGCCATTTGTATAAAAAGATTGTGTTGGCTGGTTTGGCCTTGATGTCAGGCAAACAGTGGTTACCCCAGAGAAGATATATAGTACATTTTTAGTCATTTCATCTTTGAATCTTTTACAAGCAGAAAAAAAATGATGAAGAGGAATCTGAATTGGAGAAAAATGCCTAAATGGCTACTTCCACTAATGTATTAAGGATTAATTGTAGACCTTGAGATACTTAATGAGTTTTAGTTTGCTACTCTTTGGCTACGCAAGGAAGCTGTTTGATGGTTAAGTATTTATTTCTGTATTATGCCTGCCTTTTCTCTGAGCCTTTTATTTCTTAAGGAAAGAATCATTGGCAGTGTGATGAATACCTTGGGAAAATGAATTAGGGGTTTGTTAGATGGATCTTGAAGCTTTGGCAAGTAAATTACAGAAAGTTCGGAGAAAAGATGAGCATAATCCCCAAAAAAGCAGATAGTTTTTAAGAATATAGGATTTTAAAAGATAAATCTGGATTTCAGAATTTTAAACAGTATTCACTAGGAGAGATGTAGAGATCTCGAAAAGCAATTTCTATATAATAAGCTCTTGTGTCCTGTTTTATTTTAATATGAAAAGGATCTAATGATGAATATCTTCTTTAAGAATGAATGCAAAAAAGGCCACAAATTTTTAAGACTAAAATCAAGAATGTTGAAGCCCCGAATCATATAAATTTCGTGAAAATGTTTTTGAAGACTGAAAAGAGGGCATTTAAGAGTTGTAAACTGGAGCAATAGGAAGAAGTAATAACTGATGAAACAGACATTAGTTTACATGTACATTTGTTTATAATGGTCTCTAACTGGCAAAATTTAATGTTCATTATTAAACAGATAATTTTAGAAGAAATTGTGTTGATCACTAGATGCCGAGCTTTCTGAAAACAAGCTATGTTGACCTATCTTCCTTTTTTGACAAAGTTGGTAAATTTAAATGAAGGAAATGTTGCAAACTGAGTATAGGTTGATTTTTAGTAAAGCACTTGGATGACAGGTTGGTAGAGATCATCTTGGACAGACATGAGAAAAAAGTTACTGAAAGGTAAACAGCAAGCCCAGTGTCTGACAACAATATAATAATTTTGAAAAACATACTAATGAAATGTAAAGCTATATCAGTATTTAGCTTAGATTTTTAAAAAATCTATCACTCTATACTGTGAGATCACATCAGATTTGTCTACTGTTGTAGGAGATGATACCAATTTCAGTTTTTGATTACCCACCAGGGGAGTGCTTTGTGTATCAAAGTTCTACAGAGAAAAACAAACTTATATTCCAGTCCTTATTCTAGAATTGTTAACAAATTTATACATAGTTACACGCACAGTTACAGGTTTTTCATATGTCCCAAGCTGCCCCCCAGACCATCAGCTGAACTATTATATTTTGAACCCTTTGAAAAAAAGCACCAATTTTCAAAGCCATATGGATTAGACCAACCACTAGAAGGAAAATGGTAGAGAGACCTCTTGCACATATTAGTTAGGATTTTTTGTTTTATGTAAGAAAAGCGCATTTGAAACTAGCCTAAATAAAGTAATTCACTGCTATGGTATAGAGATATGTCATCAAATCTGGGCTTCCAGAATGAATTACAACCAGAACTGTATGCAACCCCAGAAGTCTCCTTAAGTTTCTCATCACTGTTTCTAACAAATCAACTTTATTCTTTTTTATTAAAAAAACTAGATTTCTTGTTTTCCTTGTTCAAAAGGCAAAATATAAGGCTACCAGCCATTTCAGAGTTTATATTCTAGTCTACATATGTGGAGAGACTGATCTCCTTCTGAGTTCTAATACCAGATTCTTGGAAAGGTACCATCTGATCCACCTTAGGTTTTTCATTTCTCATCTTAGGTCATCAATAGTGGCTGGTGGGACTGAGTCCCTCTGAACAGATTTACCTATTCTAACTATAACCCTAACTGTAGTATATTTGAGGATATGAGGGAGACATATAGTTGAAATTAATAAGCAAGGTCAGAAAGGTACAAATATTAATTGTGTAAATATAATTATAAAAATCAAAAAACATAAACAAATGTTAAGTCAGTTTCAGACTTTCTGGTTTCAGGACCCCCTTCATACTCTTAAAACTTGAGGACATACTACACCAGTAAGTACAAGTATAATGAGAAATCTGAATCATAGATGGATTATATCAATGTCAGTATCCTAGTTATTATATTAAGCTACATTTTGGCCACAATTTTGCCATTGAGAGTGTTTTCCCTCATGAACTGCTTTTGGGCTTCTGGACCCGATTCCAGTGCATATGCAGGGGGTAAGGGGTCTTCCCATGCACAATATCAAGCAATTCTCGGACACCAGCAGGGTGTCTGAGAACTAACTCAATTCTGACACTATCTGCCTGGAGACAGCAACCAGTTCCCCAGGTTAAGGGCTCTGTCCTACAAGACTGTCCTCCACCCCCAACTCCAGATACCAGTCGCAAGCCCCAGGCAGTTCCCTGTGCTTCTGACCTCCCAGCTACAGATTGGACGGTCCAAGGACCTCCCCCTTAGGGTCGATTTAATGGCTCACCAAAACTCAGGAAAACACTTAGCTTTACCAGTTTAATAAAGGATACAAGTTAATAGCCAAATGAAGAGATACATAGGGCAAGATCCCATGCTTTTATCCTCATGGAGCTTGGACCCTGGTGTGGTGGCTTGTGGAATCTCTTCCTGACTTTAAAAGATGGTTGCAGGAAGAGGAAGATAGGCTCTTCTCAGGGTTTTTTGAGGGCTTCATTGAATAGTCATGATTGACTGAATCATTGGCCATTGGCTGATTCAGTTTTTGCCCCGCCCTTGGGTGGGGCCACAGTCTCATTAACTTGACAAGACACCCATTTCCCCTTGATGGCTCTTAAGTGTTTTCAGGAACTGTGGGTGAAGACCACATATACCTGGAAAATATATTTATTTGGCCATCTGAATGACCAAACATGTATTTCGTATAACTCATTATATTGCAGAGAGAAACTGGGCAACATAGTGTCTCTGATAATACTTACAATTGCTTGTGAATCTAGTTATCTCAATAAAAAATATTTTAAAATTCTATTAGTATAATGTAAAAAAAATTGAGAAACCTAAAGAGCTTTACGTTTTTGTTGGTTGTCTCAGTATTTACTGTATTAGAAAAGAAAGCTCATAAAATGTTTATATATTTACTAATTCATATTGCCAACATTAATAAATGTTTATGGAAAATAATCTTAACAAACAAATTTAATAAAAAGAGTGGCATTGTTTTATATTTTGCAGATTTCTTCATTGTCTTGCTTACAGTAGACTAATAGATTCTTATACTGTTTTTGCATTTAGTCTATTGTGAGGTCACATAGCCTCTGAAAAACTTCCACAATATACTTCTGTAGAGGATGAGAATATGAACCCATGGACATTCTGACATGGTTTCAGAGAACCACTGAGCTAAATAAATGAGGAGATATACCATGTTCATGGTTTGAAAGACTGAATATATTTTAAAGATGTTGATTCTTCTCAAGCCACTCACAGATTCAACACAAGCTAGCCCAAATCTGAGTTAATGTGTTTATTGTGTTTGCGTATGTGTCTATGTGTGAAAAATGACAAAATGGTATGTGTATGTGTGTAAAAAGTAGGCATAGATAGCCAAGTCAGTCTTTAAGAAGAAAATGGTGAGAAGACTAACTTACTCTAATAAATAAATGGAACTTGGTGAACCTATCCATGTGGGAAAAGTTAATCTTGACAACCTGTTGTTTTACACTATACACAAAAATCAATTCCAAATGGGCTGTAAGTCTAAATGTGAAATATATAATAGAAATTTGCGAAATAATATATGAGAATCTGTTTATAAGTTTGGGGTAGGGAAGTTTATGTTTAAACAGAGCACAAAAATCAGTACTCATAGAAGAAAAGACTGATTAGTTGGACCACATTAAAATGAAGACTTCTTGTTCCTGTAAAGATAACATTAAGAGAAACAAGCTTCAGAATGGGAAGATACTTCTCTTAAAATTGACCTGAAGATTATATTTAGTGGGGGGTGTTGGGAGGAAGATATGAAAAGAGACTACATATCAGTAAGAAAAAAAATACACAATAGAGCACATCACAAAAGATATTCAAATGGTAGTAAACTGATAAAAAGTCATTCAGTATACCTCATCAGAGAAATGCAAATTAAGACTAAAATAAGGTGTCAGTATATAGCCCCCAGAATGGCTAAAATTAAAAAGAGGCAGTACTGAATGTTGTGAAGGATGTGGAGAAACTAGGATTCTCATGCACTGATGGCATAAGGAGTATGTGAGATTTCAAATCTATTCAGATACATTAAAAAATTTGTCCCTCTTGCTGGGCTTGACATATATAATATGGAAACATTTACTCTGTAGCTTAATACACATTTTAAAGCTAAAATTTCACAGCAGACTGATGAGGGTCCCTGTTAAATTGATTCATTATGTAAATTTTAGAATTTATACTTAACAGGTTGCAGAGATTCTCTTACACTGATCAGCTTGTTAACTATCAGTTATCAGTGTTTCATAGTGCTTGTATGTGCCAGACTTGGTGTAATGAGCTGGAGAATACAGAGATTTACAAAACAGGACAAAACTGCTTTCATTAATCAAATAATGCAAGTTGTGTTAAGTACTTTGAAGGAAAGGTTAAAAGTATATGTCAAGTACATTTGAATAAAAATAAATAACAAAATATTATGAGAGAGCAAAAAGTTTGGGGAGTTTGGATAGGGTCTCTGTGGAAGTGATTGAACCAAGAACTGAAGAGTGAACAGATGTAAGTTGGTAAAGAGTTGTAGAGGGTGGAGAGAGAGAGATTCTTGGTGGTTGAAAGTGGAAAAATAGGATCTGGCCAAAGGAAACGATATATGAAAGCCCTTCATAGGAAGGAGGGAGAGAACAAGGCTCAATGGAAGAACCAGAAGAGATGTGACTAGAGAGTGGGTCAGGGTGAGAATGCTGCGACTTGCAGGTATTAGAGAGGTGGGTAGGGGCCAATCTAGGAGGACCCAGGAAGCCCTGTGTAGTCCATTCATACTAAAAGCTCTAGAAATGAAGACTTTTAATTATCTTAACATAATCAGATTTGCATTTGAAAGAAACTACTGCAGCCTGTAGCAAAGATCCAGGTATGGGAAAGGGGAGGAAGAGGGAATTCTACGAAGCTATCAGTTCCCAGTAGTTAAGACAAGAGATCTTTTCTTCGATGGCTCTTCAATTGAACACTGGTATTTTTGCAAGATGTCAAAAGGCATGCAAAGGTGGGAAAAAAAGAATTCTATGGTTAATATGTTTAAGAGATGATCATAAAACAAGCACAATCTTTAAAATATGCTGAAGGGATCAGGTGGAGAAAGAGCTGAACCCAAGTGATGGAAGTGGAATCGGGGTATTGGGCCTGAAAGTGGTTTGATTTTAGGAAATAGAAAAAGTCTGCAGAGAAAGGTTAGGTGGCTAGAGTGTGACAAGCCTGGAAGTATAATTTGATATATAAATTGGTAAGGAATTTGTAACAATAGACTGAACTAAAGTTTTCTATAGAATTAATTTGATAGTTATAGAAAACAGGTTGGGACACAGCAGTTGGGAAGCCATTTCCGTGATTCAGTGCAGAGATGAAAATACTTCCCATCTCCCTTTGATATTATTTGATTCTATAAATTTCCTGTTCACTGAAAGAGTTGTTTTTTGGAACACTGGTTTTCATTTCGATCTTTAAAATTCTGTGCTTAAGTTAGAAAGTGATTTGTATTTGAAGCTATAAGAAATTAGGAATTGATGCTTTTTTCTGCTTTCCCTTTTCAAGTCAGTAATATTAACTTTGTTAGCCACTAGCTACAGTCTGTGTTTTAATACTGTTCTGTATGCTTAATGCTAAATTGATAAGTTTTTAATTATTTGAACTGTTAGTATTTGTACCATGATTAACCCTTGAAATTGTATGGGTATTTCAGAATTTAAATTCTAGTAGTACATTAATTTTTTCAGAAGTGAAATTCATAGTAGAATAAGCTAGATTTAAACCATTTAAATTTTATGTAGTTCTTACAAAATTGTCAGTTTTTTTTTTAAGAACTAAATAATTCATGGACATTATATTTTGAAATATACTTTTAAGGTTCATTTTGCGTAGACGTCATAGTTATGATATCCCATTCTGTTTGAGTTGGGTCTTTTCAACAAATTCACATAGGCTCTTTTCTCATCCAGTAAACGACTATCTTTACGTCTACCCAAATGATAAATATGATTTGTTGTCAGATCACAAAAATGATTTCCTTCCCCTTCTTATTGTATGTGGCACTAAAGAGAGGATATGGTTAGGGTGTAGAACTTTTAGTTTATAACAGGTTCTTCTAACAAGTGTAGGAATTACTATCTCTGCATCTTCAGAGGGATCTATTTCATTGTAATAATAAATAGTAAACACTACAGTGTTTATTGTAACAGACACCTTTTTAGGTGGTTTTATTGTCTCACACAGTCGAGGTAAATATTTTTATTCTTACTATTCCATTTTACCAGTGCAGAAAAAGAGGTACAGTTGTGACTGCAAGGTGACATGAAAGGTTATAAATTGCACAACTGAGCAGTTTGACTCAACCCTGTTCTCTTACTTAGTAGTCCAGAGGCGTAATAGTGTAGTATAGTGCCTCTAGACTGCTTGAATCACCAGATTACATCCTTGTGGTATCCTCAGGAATCCCTTGGGCTAAGTTATAGGACAGTAGTCCAGAGCCTGTCTGGTGGATCAGTTATCTCCTAAAGCTGTACCAATGGGGTGTTCCAAGAAACTTCCTACATAAAATTAGGGAACATCAAGGTTTAATGTTTGCCAGCTAATATAGTTCTACTCTCCTAGGCTTGCTGTTCATGATCTGAAGTGCTATTGGACAAGAAATGTAGTACCCTGTTGGGTATGGGTAATTTCTATTACCAGCCCTTGATTTTAAATACCTTTAGCTGAAAAATATTATCTGTACATATAATGATGAAAGTATAACATAGAACAAGCAGGTCACAGGTCTCATGTTAGTATTTTATATTTCTATTAAGTTCTTTAAATGTTCCTTTTGTGAGAAGATATTGTGTAAAAGCTTATTAAATACTTCTGTTTCATTTTCAATTTACATATATGGAATCATATACCTGCTTTTCTTCTAACTTCTGCCCTTATATTAAGTAATATTTTCCATGACTTAAAGCTTGTTTGTTTTTATAGAATAATCTGATTCCAAGTTTAGAACTACGTTTTACTGGACTGTGGATGACAGGGAGATAAAAAACAAAAAGACTACAAGAAAAGCAGTTCTAGTCTCAGTAGAAATTGAAAGGCAATTTTTTTTCTATTATTAACTCCTCTCTTCCTATTTTGGAATAAAACTAGAACCTAGTTTAGTTATGGTAGTTATCATAAATAGCATAGTAGTGCAAGCAGTGTCCTCTTTGAAGAGCTGACATAACTAAATGCAGTGCTTTGGATCCTCACCCTGCTTTAAATAGAAATGAGTTTTCAGGAAAGATTCTACTCTTTAATTACTTTGCAAGACACTGATATTTAACACTGTTTAAAGAAAACCTTATATAGGAAAAATGGATGTGAGTTAGTAGCCTAATTAGACATTTCCAGTCCCAAACAACAACCCATTTATTTATATGAAGATGTCTTCTGTTCTTTCAGAAATTTACCATAGCTGGCAATCTGATTGCTCCTTGGGCTAATAATAGACATAAGTTCATTTAAAATACTGTGAACCCTTCCTGACTTACCTACCACAAAATAGAACAATATTCCACTTTTTAAAGAAAATATGTTTATTTTTATGTACAGTAATTAGGAAAAAAGAAGGGGGAAAAATGGTCATAGTCCCTTTACTCTATGTTGATATATTGGTATATTTACTTGCAGTCCCTCTACCTTGCATAGGTGTGTGTCTGTGTTTGTGCATACTTCTTATATACTTGTGCTTGTAATAGACAGTGTTTTATTCCACTTACTATATGGCTAATTTTTCTTAACTTTTGCCATTGAATATTCATTTGGATGTTTACAATTTTCTTAGCTATTCCAATTCTGTTTCTAGGTTTTCACTCACTCACTCATTTATTCATTCTACCTGCAAATATTTATTGTGTACTTGCTCTGGTACTCATATTTTGATGAGCATTTTAATGTATAGGAATTTTTTTTTTCAGTGAAAGTAGAACAATTTCTTTAGCATAGATTCTCATAATGGAATCTTCTGGGTCAAAATGAAGGGATAGTTTAAGCTGCTTATTATAAAGCATTACCAAATTGTTCCCAAAGGGTTGCACTAGTCCAATTGTTCACTTGAAGAGGGAGTCTTGTTTTACTCTAGCCTCACATGTACTATACACATATCCTCAGCCCCTTTCAATTGATTATAGAGATAGGGATAGTTTTTAGCATCTAAATATGTTACAAGTAAATTATATAAATTTTAAAAAATATATCTAATGAAATCTGTTGCATAATTTAGTGGGTTTCTTCTGCAGAAAGTGATTCAAAATTATAATTAAAATACATGCACAACAACACAGAGAAGACAGTAGTGATTCTACAGCATCTTATTACGCTGATGGACAGTGACTGTAATGGGGTTTGTGGGGGGGACTTGGTGAAGGGGAGAGTCGAGTAAACATAATATTCCTCATGTAATTGTAGATTAATGATACCTAAATAAAAAAAAATTAAAAAATACATGCACAAGAATTAAGAATGAAACAAAAATTAAGCAAACATACCAAAATATGTTTTATTGGAAAGGTAGTTATAATACCAAATAACAAATAATGAGTCAAATTTACTCCCTGTAAGTAGAGGGAAGGTAACTGGAAGGAACACTGGTTCTGTTTTGGGTTTAAATCTTCCCTGTGCCATTTATTAGCTCTCTGTACTTACATAACCCCTCTGAGCTTGTTTCTCCTTTTGAAATGTGAGTGATGTAAGCCTGGAAGATTATTGCCAGGAAAGGCAGGGAAGAAGATTTGGAATACACAGGTACTGTATGCTCCCCTTTAGGAAAAAAGAAAAGTTACTACAATAGGTATTTGAATAACTTTTCTTTATGTAGCTGTCAATTATTTTTGGTGATGTATGTTATTAAGCACTAGTTGTGCTATCTTTAGATTAGCAGTCTTTTCCATTTTATTTTGCTAGAATGTTTACACAGAATTTTGCAGAGTGGCCTGTAAAAAAATGTTTGAAGGCTTTTAAGTATAACAAGCGAGAAAATAATAGCTAGAGTAAAACATGAATAGAATTAGTGAAGAAAGATTATTTTACTAATGTGGCAGCTGGAAGAAAGATTACTCAGGTCATCTCTGAATTGAATTACAGTATAATGTGTTAAAGTAGATATTTCAAACATTAATTTTGCTATTTTAATATTTGAAAGTGTTTTTATATTTGTATTTAAACGTGTGTGGTCTTGGTATTCACTTCAGGAGAGAAGGTACTTGAGTGTGTCTTAAAAATTCAAAAGTAGTTCTTTTCTCACCTGCATTTTGCTTTACTTTTAAACCACACATACTTTTGTTTGGCACTTGTAAGCATCTAGAGCTGATGCCTTTCAAAAAGTTGGATATGGAGCGAGTGAAATCTGTAGATATTTTCAAGTTTATTAAATAGCCAGTTGCTTACTAAATGTTCTCAGGTGGTGTGAGAATAGAATGCTACTGAAGTGTAGAGGGAAGAACATCTACCACTGCACTGAGCTGCTTCATCTCTTGAGTTCTTTCCCCTTCAGTCTGTTAAGGAGAACACTTTAGCGGGGCTCTTGGGGGATGAAGTGAGGTGGTGTATGTGAGAGGATCTAGCACAGCCTTTCCCATCAAAGCTTGTTATTTGAGTAACTACTCTGTTTCAGACCTTTTGTTAGGTGTTAGGACACAAACAGAAATCATCTGCCTTTGAGTTTATATTTTACTTGAGAATACAAAATGAATGTATCAAATTAGTTCTATCATTTACAACATTTTCTCTGTTTAATTAAGCACTACGTATAAATGGCATTTTATTCTACTTCCAGTTTTATTCTGTTGGGAAGAAAAGGGAAGAACTTTTACATAAAAGTAATGACTTTCTTTTTTGTAGATGATAAACACAAGCAGATTTTCAGTGGAAAAAAATCTGATGTCCTGTGTTGGGGAGAGGCAGAGTTAGTACAGGGGAAAATGGGTTAAGCTAGATAGTAACAGTTGTGCAATAGAGAGTACACATGATAGACAGTAGTATTGTGGTTTTACATTCTTGGAAAGAGCTGTAAATTCATGATTGTGTTTATATTTACCTTATTTTATCAAAGAATATATTGTAGTAAGCAGAAAGATAGCACATATGTATGAAACTGGAAAGCAAGCTCCAGATTGCTGTATTTAGAATAATAGAAAAATTTAGGTTCTGATTGATTGGTATTTTAAATAGAATCAATTAAAAATGACTTCTAGCAAGACTTAAAAAAAAAAGTAAATTACTTTCAAATTCAACTTCTATTTTTTATCTCTTTGAAAACCATCTTGTGTATCAGGTAAATAAGTGCATGTTAAACTGAGTTTTATAAATTTAAAGTAAGAATTTCTTACTATTTTTTTCAATTTGGGAAGCAAAGATTTAAAAAATCTAGCATTTCATGGAAAAATTGGACTAATTGTGAGGATTAGATGAAATACTAAGTATATGTAAATGATGCATTAAAATGCACTACTCATTAAAGGTCTTAAGAGGAAAGGTCAAATTTTCATCTTAAACATTGGTATTGATATAATCAGTAACAGTTGAAGCTTAGAGGAAATGGGGTTCTTAGAGACCACTTAATACAGACTTGAAATTAAAATGCACTTTAAGTTTCTGTATCTCTCTTAAAAGAATTGTCAGATGTATAAAGCAGTTGATATCTATCCAAGCTGAACAAAGTTGTTAGGGAATAAGATCCCAAATCCGTAACAAGACCTACCAGGATCTGCTAACTCTTCATAGTCTCTTCCTTTTGTTCTATATTTTAGCTGATTTCCTTCCAGACCCTTAAGTGTACTAAGCTATTTTATACTCCTGGCCCCTGTATGTTTTCCCTTTGCTTGGGACAATTTCTCTATCCTTGGCAAACTCCTATTCATTAAGCTTCCTGAAGGAAGCGTTCACTGACTCCTTGTCTTATTTATCATCAAACCTTTCTCTGTTAGCAACCCTGTTCGTTTATACTCTTTTCTTAGGATGTTAACTATGCATTCGTTCAGTCTTTACCCCCTATTGACACCCAGTTATTAACATAGTGCCTGGTTCATAAGGAATTCTCAGTAAATAATTGTTGAATGATTAAATTTAAAAGTTCAGTAGCTTCTCTCTGGATCTTAATCCAGTTTTTACTTTGCTTCTTTTTCTCTTACTGTATTTTGATAGATTCAGATAATAAATAACTCTCACTATTACTACATGGTATTACTTACCTTTAAGGAAGCTATGCTACTGTCCTATACATTCTTTTTCCTTTTTTTGGTAATGATGCCAAAATGTGAGGAGCAAGTTAAAACAAGCTTACCTTTTTGCCTTTTTAAGAGAAATGGAAGCATATGGGCACATAAAAAACCTGTATGCAGATTGTTACAACTGCTCTATTTATAATCACCAAGAACTGAAATCAGATGTTATATCCAGAACCTAAATATCCTTCAGCTATCCATCAATAATTACAAGATTCCTCCTGAAGAGGATCATTTGCTCTAGAGAAACTGGCTCTTGAGTATGACTGCTACCCAGTTTTTCCTTCAGGGATGACCTGTGTTTTTCTGGCTTATGTGATTAGGTATCTCAGGCCAGTCACTCCTGCCAAGAAGCTTATCCTAACTTGTTCCTGATCTATGGGCCTCTTGTGTGTTGTCCTTGAACTCTTGCATATTTCGGTGATAGTTCTGTAACTGTTTATTCTACTATCTCTTCTACTAAAATACAGGCCTCTTAATTTTGTCTTTATACGCTAGTACCTAACACATTATCTAAAGTACTGATTGCTAGACATTCAGGAAATGTTTACTAGCATGAAGAATTCTCCTCACAGCTTCCCATTTCAAGGATTTCATCTTTAGCATTTTGAAAAGAAGTGGACATTTGGAAATCTCTGTCCCTAATTTATCTGGTGCATAGATACACAGGTGAGTAGTTAAAGTAAGACTTCTTATAGGGGGACAGTCCTTCTATACCACAGTATAGGACATCTCACAGATTACTGGCTTGATTTGGTGTATCTGTGATTGACTTGGTTCAGGAGCCTTGCCTTTAGAATTCAGTATGTATGCTTCCTGAAGCTGTGTACATAAAGAGAATAACCACTCCAGATTGTGTGAAGATAAGTTTGGAAAAAAGAGATATTTTAAAATCCCAGACAGAAACTTAAATGTCTATCTGGAGGGATATGTTCATTGGTGTTATGGTTAAAACTGTAGCTGTAAGCAGCTTTGTCCATTATTTCAGTGTTCATTTTTTCAGTGAATTTTGTTCATTAAGTTCAGTGCTATTAATTTAAAAGGAACATTTATATAAAGTGTGTGTTTTGTGTGTTTATTTAGATTAGACATTTTGCTTAAGTATTTGTGTACCAGTTCTGTGGTAGACACTATTCTAGACACTAGAATCATCAATGAACAATGCAAACAAAAATCCCTTCACTTGTGGAGTTTACATGGCATTTACATTCTATTTCTGTGTGTTTATGTATGTATGTGTCTAGATAATGGCCCCTTTTGTAGGATACACAGCATAATAAATGGTTTTAAGGTTCTGGGGACAAGAAGCCCAAAAAGAGTAGGTGTAAAAAACCTACCCATTGTATGTCTACAAGGTGCCAAAGCAGGTGTACCCTGACATCAGCAGCTCTACCAAGGCCGTGGACATCATGAACTCCATGATGAATGATGTTGAGCTTCTGGCCGGTGAGGCCACCCAGCTGGCCCAGTACTTCAGCAAACCAGGAAGTCCAGACAGCCATGTGTCTACCGTTACCCAGGAGCTAGCCATACACCATGTCTGAGGGTACAAGGGTTGTCACCAAGTACACCAGTTACAAGTGACCCAGGGCCTGACATTGATAAAGGGTGAACTGCTAAAAATATATGTGTGTGTGTATTTTAAAAACATATTAAATACAAAAACTTACATTTCGGAGAGGACTGGGATAAAATTGGAGGGTAGTTAATAATCTTGATTGTAGCCTCATTTCACAGATTTGCTTTTTGGTTTTTGTTTGTCATTGCTTATCTAGGATAGGAAGGACATATAAATTTTATTAAGCAATTTAGTTAAACTGATACTTACTGTTTCAGCATGTTCAAAGCACTCTGCTATCAACATTGTAGGAAAAAAAGAGCTGACACAATTTGTAACTTCAGGAAGTATATAGTCGAACAGAGGTAAGGCAAGTAAGCACATAGCTAATATGATGCAGAATGAAATGAAAGGTATATACACACAATGCTAATTATATTAAAAAGGGGAGGATAGTACACCAGTGAGTGGAATAATGAAAAAAAATCATCAAATGTTGGTGACAATGTGGAGGAATTGGAACTCTCATTGTTGGTGGAAATCTCAGTTGGTACAATTACTTTGGAAAAACATTTATCAGTTTCTTACAAAAGTAAACATCTGCCTGCCCAGAAATTCCATTCCTAATGTGTACCCAGGAAGAATGAAAACATATGTTCTAAAAAGATTTGTACTGGAATGTTCATAGCAGCTTTGTTCTTTTAATAATTGAAAACTGGAAACAGCCCTGGTATTCATCAATAGGGGAATAGATAAACTGTGGTATAGCTGTGTAAGGGAATACTTACATAAGGGACTACTTGGTAATAAAAAGGACAAGCTACTGACACCTGAAACTACATGAGTGAACCTCATAAACATTTTGCTCAAAGAAACCTTTTCACAAAATAAGGATCTACTCTATGATGCCACTTACATGAACTCTTTTAACAGCCATATCTTATTTATGGTGGAAAGAAATCAGAATAGTGGTTGCCTCTGAAAGGGGGGGATTGACTAGCGAATGACATGAAGGAAATTTTTGGAGTGATGTGATGTTCTAAATCTAGATAAGGGTTTGGGATACACAGGTTTATGCATTGGTTAAAATAGGATGTACATTTAAGATCTCTGCATTTCATTGTATGTAAATTTTGTATCAAAAGAAAACTAAACAAATACTGAGTTCTACTTAATGATACACAACTGAAGTATTTAAGAAGCTAATTTAATAATTATACTAATTTCTACAGTTTTACTTTTTTGGCACATTTCAAATTAGCTGGATTAATACACAGATAAAGGAAAGACTAGGTAGATAATGAGAACAGAGCAAGGAGCAGCATGTTAGTAGTAGAATCTAGGTGGTGGGTACATAGGTATTCACTGTAAAATTCCACTTTGCTGTATGTTTGAACATTTTCATAACAATGGAAAAAGGGAAAATTATATGTGGAAGGTAGTATCAATAACAGTTTTATGTTTTATGTAGTTTTTAGGATGTAGAGGAATAGAAAGGAGTGGGAAGGGGGTCTAGAGGTATAGGGAAAGCTTATAGGAGGGAACAGCATTAGAAGAAACAGGATAGGAATTGGACTAGTGAGTAGTCATTTTAACTGAAGAGTAGGGTGAATATGAAACATGAATACTCTAAAACATGAATATGGAAAAGTAGAAGACATTTGTGTTCGAATTAGGAATTGACTTTAGGAATGGTAGGTCATGTCTTCCTCCAAACCAGAGGGAAGGAAGAAGGAGAGTATGAAGATAAAAGAAGTTTTA
Organism: Manis pentadactyla; assembly: GCF_030020395.1. Classification (NCBI taxonomy): domain Eukaryota; kingdom Metazoa; phylum Chordata; class Mammalia; order Pholidota; family Manidae; genus Manis; species Manis pentadactyla. The sequence continues at coordinate 112,611,540 of NC_080028.1, read as the reverse complement.
AGGTGGAAAGAGTGAGATCTTTAGAAAATTGCCATTGACCGTTTCAGTTCTCTTGATAGTGTTTAGAGTATAGACATTGTGCGTTTGTCATAAGTTGCACTATGGAGCATTAGGATTTAGTATCAATAGGATCTTTAGGAGACTGAAGGATATTGGGAGTGGTGAATACATTGTGACAGGAATTCAGGCAAAAGACTAATCTGTTAGCAGAATATTAGTGAGGGTAGGGGAAAGTTATAGTGGACTGAATGAGCATGGTTTCATGAATTTTCTGGCGTTGCTTGACAGCATCTGCGCTACAGCACAGAAGGCAAGTAGTACTCAGACCTAGTGATTGGCAAGAGTTGTAAGGAATTGTGGGGTGGTGAATGGATAGTTGAAGTAAAGAGGAGGCAAGTAAAGCCTGTGAATGGTGGACTGGGAAAATTGAAAGGGGGAGAATCAGGACTTTGTAATGAGGATCAAAAAAGAGAGGATCAGTCACAAGGAGAAGAAAGAGGTGGAAGACAGGGTACAGTGCTCTTGGGAATTGCAGAATTCTGGATCTTAGAGGTGACACATTTAGAAGCAGTGGCATCATCGTCCACCTGATCACGTAAACAAGAAATTTAGGAGGCATTCTTAAAACTCTTTCTCTCTTCATCTGTATCTCAACAAGAATATTTCAGTTCCTGAGTTCTTACTGTGGGGATAATCTAAGATACATGAGCATGAGTAGATAGATGGATAGACAGCTGAATGACTGTCTTGCAAATGAATACTGCTTTTGAGTTTCCATTTAATACATCTGCATTTGTTTATGTTGGGGTTGGTGCTAACTGTAACAGGTGTAATTGTCATAGACAAATGAGGAAAAAACAAAATGGGTTTAATGAAAATGCTATGTTTGCAATGGGTGGAGGTCAATTCCCAGCCAAGTGATATGACAGACCCTTTTCACAAACTAAGAAAGAAGTGTTGAGAAACTTTATAAATTTATTTTGATTTTATGTGTGCGTGTGTGTGTGTGTGTGTGTGTGTGTGTGTGTACAAAAGCATGAATAAAGGCTTAGGTTTATGTTAGTAGCTATTTAAATAACAAAAATAATTTCAGTCAGTTTTAGTGAGGTCGGGAATTTTATTTTTCTTTTAAACAGATCCCCTTCTGTTATTCATATGTGACAAATACTGTTGTACAGAGTAAGTTTAGTCTACTTAGCCTGGTTTTTTTATAAGGCCAGTCACAATCTCCCCATCATCTCTGCTTAAATTCTCCCTAATCATCCCCTGTACCTTATGATCCTTCAGCAATACCAAATGCTCTCTCTGATAAGCTGTTCCCCCATTTTAGGAAAACTGTTTTAGCCTTCATCATTTCTTATTCTTAGAGAGAGATCAGATTAGATTTTCCTAGAATCCCTGACCCTTCCCTAGCTATTACTGTCCTCTGACAATATAATGGCCCTTGCCATATTAAATAAAGATCATCTTATTTCCTGCTTGGCTTCCAGTTAAAATCATATATTCTATAAGGTCTGTAGCCATCATGACTCATGTTTGTATGCCCAGTATATTGTACTTAATAAATGATGGATGTTCACTAGTTGTTGAAAAGATCTGAATAGTGTAGCAGTCCGGTGGCGTTAAAGTCCAGAAACTGTTTTTATCTTCTGAAAGATGTTTTCTGAAAGAGGAAGGTTATTATTGTGAGAGAGGTTTGGGGTTTACCTCCATGTCTCTCCTATATAATTTATTCTCTTATTAACATGAAATAGCTGTATCAGAAAAGATTTCCGTTGTATCAAATGTGACTATTCCATTGAACTGTACACACATTGCTAAGTTCCGTAAAACGATCTCTACTTTCTCTTTTGTTTGCTCTTGAATTATTAACATTAAATCACAAGTAGGTTATCACTATTTTATTATTCTGAGGACATGAGCATGCAATATGGTTAATGAAATATAAATAATGTAACAGTGAACTGTTACCTCAGGGTCTTTGCTCATTTTCTTAGAGTCACCACTAATTTTTCCAGGAGCTCTGAAATGATAAGCACTAGTGTCAAAATTGTTCGTAATCATGCCCATGCAGAGAAAACATTGCCAATAACACTTATTAGTTTCCTTTTCTTTTTTAATTGTTGTCAGTTTTAATGTTACTTGTTTATGTGAGCCCTCTACATTTTACAGGGTGTGACTTCTTTTTTGATTTTTTTCCCCACATATTGGAAACTTTATGACCTAAGAAAATACCTGGAAAATAAGCATTACTCATAGAACTAAAACAGACTTCACAGAATCCACGCACTTAAGCACAAGTACTTTTATTTTACTCAAGAGAAGTCCTCATATAGTTTCTGTGTACTCTTATTTTGGGCTCAATTTTTTTTTTTTTTATGTTTGACAAATTAAGAGCGACAAATTAAAATGAAGATAGGAAACTGATTTTAAGATAATTGTTAAGATGTGATGGATAAAATCAAGACAAAAAGCAAACATTCCCAAAAGGCATTTGAGGTATCATTTTAGCTGCATAAACTGTTGGCTACAAGGACATTATTATGTAACATTGGAGTTTAATAATTAATATAATAAGATAATGGACAAAAGCTAAATTACTTTACATATTTTTTAAAATGACAAGGGAATGTTTAACAAACTTAAGGACGGTTTCTATCAAAAGTTGTTTGTTTATTTTAAGGAAATTTTAATGATTTATATACTCCTTTATGTATTTTAACCTTGTGAATTTGATCATAATGTTTTTCAGAACACTTTTGGGATTATCTGCAAGAATATATTTAAGTGAAAGTACAATAAAAAAAAAATCAAATCACTCTCGTGGTAGTTCAGTACCTATGTTTCATGTGTTTTACGGCTATTGGATTGACTGTTGCCTGAGCATTTCCATCCGTGGGAATCCCAAAGCCATATACGGTCAAGACTTAGCTTTTAGACTTTCAGTGAAATGCAAGGCACCATTCCAAAAAAGAAAAAACAACAAAACCCAACCAGCTGGCTTTCACTTTGTCTTCAGTGATCTCTTCTTGGCTGCCTTTATTGCCACGGTAGCTAAATTACTAAGAACTTTATGTGCACTGGGAGTTTGTCTTACCAGTGGAAGGAATTCCTTTTGTGGCAGTAGTTTTATGCTAGAATGCTAATGTTATTCCAACAAAACATTGCATCTATTGGTTATATAATTGATTTTTTTTTTTTAAGGAAACTTAAAAGCAGTCTGATTTATTTTATCTTACTCTATCAAATAGGGGAGATCATATCTGCATGTGTTGCAATTAGAAAGTGTAGGTTTCATTAATGACAGGTATTAGGAAAAACGAAAGTGAAATGTTTTACTTGGAGTCTTTCTTACCTTGGAACTACTGCTACCTGATTAGTGGACACAGGAGAAAAAAGTGTGAACTTTAAAGAGCATCAGTGAGAGCCAACACAGGGCTGCTAAAATAACTGTTTCTTCGCTGCCATAATCTTATTCAGCACTAGTCATCTTTTTGCTTAGAAGAATGATTTTTCTGAGTGATCATATCACACCTTTATACATTTGACTCTAAGACAGTTTAATACCTTGTGGCTATTAAAAGTCTTATATCAGTTACACATTTTTCATGTAGGAAAAGGAACAATATTATTCCCCCTTACATAAGATCGCAAATTGTTTTGTAACTTACTCGTCTGCCTTAGTCAGTCAGATAAGATAGGGAAAATTTGATTTCTCTGATACATTCATCTACAGATGACAAAGAATCGGCAACCTATTTCTGAGTTTTAACCAGTGAAGCCAAATCATACTCATAAGTTCCTCCATTCAACATTTGATTACTAATGTACTCTAGGTACTGTGTTAAGAATAGGTAATAGGTCCTCGCTTTTTGGAGAGCTCATAGGATAGTGGAGGCAGAAGAGGAAAATGAACATATGGTTGGATATTTAAAACACAGTTTTTTGTGTTAGGACAGGTATGTTCATGGTGTTTTGAAAAAAAGGAAGGAGAGAATGATTTAACTTTAGCAATGTTAACATAAGCTGGGAAATGCCTTACAAATAAAGGCTTGATGGTTAAAAGAAAACTAGGTTGAGGAGCAGTCGGGAGAGCCCAGCAATGCTTCAGCCATTATTCCAGCTTTTTGCTGAGCCAGGGTAAGTCTCTCTTCTTCCTGATTATAGAGTTAGAAGTTATTAGTTAATTCTTATTATCAGAAAGAATGAAATTTTATTATCAGATTACTTTTTCTTGGCAACTGGGCTCTACCCCTCCTCCTACCAACCTGCTTTTTTTTGAGGGAGCCTAAGAATGTGCTTTCATAGGGTTTTGTTTTATCTAGAGACCTTTTATTTGTCATGTCTGCCTTAGCAGAATTTTGTGGCCTCTGTCTTTCTGGCAAAGATAATCTATGTGTGTCAAAGTCTTTTAGGTAGTTGGGGAACCACTCAAAAGATGAAAATCTCATTTGTAGTGTATTGAGTCAGCCATGTTAATCATTGAATGTCCAGTTTAGATAAACAATAAAAAGACCTTTCAGAAATTCCTGAGTTCCATATAGTTATTGGTGAATAAAATCTGCATACAGTGTTTTTCCTTTAATGGTAAAAAATAGTGCAAAAATATGAACTTACTAATTCATGATTGGTTATCTGTGTCTGAGAGAGACTTGGAATTGACAGTGCCGTGGTACACTCATTTGTTGTGTTACAGATAGAGTGTATATATGGGACAACGGTTCCCAGACTGTGTGCCTCAACTTGGACATAAAAATAGATTTTGGTAATAAAAATTGATGTTAGTGTGAAAAAGGACTTGTTGACAAGTTCTGCTGTAAAGAAAAATGCTTAATCCAGTGTTTCCTACATTTAATTGTTTTTAAGAGCACTTATGTCAAGAACTATTTAATTTTTTCAGGTCAGTAGTTTCATGGAAAGAGTTTGGAAGATACTGCCATTCATTTTTGTGATAAATTGCTTTCAGAAGGGCTCTAGACTGACAGCTGTTTCAGGAGACACATTGAAAATTTAGATACTCTTATTTCTGCCTTACTACCTTCTTTTTGTCTAAATAGTGCTCTACATGTGAAGAGTATCAAAACTTTATTATCTAAGTGTAAAAGTGCTAGCATTTTTTTGCAACAGTTGAGAAAAATGATTAAATGAATTATGCAATAGAAAATTATATATATCCCTTGCCCTTGATGCAAAGGAATGTGTAAAAGCTAATTTTTTTTTATACTTTTCATATGCCCTCCCACCTCAAAAGAAAACATTGAAGGAATAATTTTTATTATTTATTAGGATAGCTCTAGATAGTTAAGAGGTTATTCTTTTACTTGATATACCTTTTTATCATCAGGCATGAGTTCTGGCACATTACCAGGTAACTGTTATTTATTTATTCTGAAGCTACAATTTCAGATTATTTTGTCATATTCAAGAAATGGAGGGTGGTCCTTTGTAATTAGAGCTTTGAATTTGTAGAAATGGAGAGATAGTCTAAAGTTAGACAACTCTTAGATTAAGTAGAGAAGGAAATAGATGTTTGGAAATACATAAGCTGAACTAAAATCTGGTGTGAATGCCTTTTGCACTCATAAGAAACTTAGCAGTGTACTTGCTGTTTATCACTGTGCAACAGATTACCCCTAAACTTAAAATACTAAACATTTACCATCTCACATTTTCTGTTTCAGGAATTTGGGTGTAGCTTAGCTAGGTGCTTCTGGTTCAAGATCTCACATCAGATTGCACTCAATGTTTGGTTAGAACTGTGGTCTCATCTTTGGACTTAACTGGGGAGTGGGGTAGGAGTCCACTTCAGAGCACAGTCATGTGGTTATTGGTAGGCCTTGCTTCCTTGCCACATGGGCTTCTACATCCTACAGACTGCTTCTTGTCATAGCAGTTGAGGTTGTGAGTGATCCAAGAGAGGGCAAGACAAAGCATGTGCCAGGATGGAAGCTACAGTCTTTTTATAACCTAATTCCAGAAGTGACATCCTATCGCTTCTATCTCAATCACTTTGTTAGAAGCAAGTCACTTGGTGCAGCCCACACTCAAGCGGACGAGTTTTACACAAGGGTGTGACTACCATGAGGCGCAGGGATCATTGTCGTCTTAGAGGTTACCTACCACAAGCAGCAAACTAGAAAATTCTTGTGGCATTTTGCATCACTCAATTTATATTAGTAAGTACTTGCAACTATTTACTGTGCCTTACTAGAAACTATTTGTCCCTTTCTTACTGTTGAACAAAATGCTTGAAAATTAATTATGTCTTTTGCTGCTTGTTTTTTCTCTTTCCTCCACTCTCCTTCTTATTTTGTGACTTGGCAGGACTAATTCCTGCTTTCTTAAACTCCTCCCTCAGTGGTCCCAGAAATGCAGAGCAGCTTGGTAATCTAAAATGGGAAATAATATTTGGTTAAGATAAGATTTTTTTTTCAGTTTTTTCCCTGGGACCTAGAGTTATATATTCTTAACTTCATTCTTGATTTTCTGCTAAAGCATATCTAAATATAGCAGAACAGCAGCAACCAGGTTCTCAGCTTCTGTTATTAGATTTGTCTTTGCTCTTTCTTTTCTGAAAGGATGCAAAAATATAACTTTAAGGCTTACACTGCCTTTCGCTGCTTTTTCTTCCCCTCACCTTTTCCTCAGTTTGAGTTTATTTAAATCTAACACTAATTCTTGAGGTTTCAGAAAAGGTTTACCAAAATAATCCATGTTTACTAAAATGAAGAGAATTTGAGATTAGAGAGGTTCTATTGTTTTGTAATTTTATCTGTGTGTATGTTTATTTCTGATTAGATTGATTGCAGGCAGAGTTTGGTTCTAATTCTGAGCTAGGCATTGTGCTATATGCTAAGAAAGTAGTAATAGTTGCCTAGTCAATATTGATTATCCGTAACTAATCATCCTTCATTTGAGGAACATCCTTTTAGAATCTCTATGCAAATACTTTGATACACTTTTATTTAAAAGGGCACATACATAAGTTATTAATTTAAAAGTGTTAAATTTAGTTTTGCTTTAATTTACCAAAAGAAAAAAGCTAAAGATTTAGGTGATGGTTAAATTTTAGATAATTTTTCTTTGCATCTAGAGAGAGTGTTTTCCTTACATATACCTTTAAAATTAAGGAAATAGGCTGTGAATAAATTGAAACATGATTTTCTTAAGTCACATTCCAATTTTAGAAAGGTCATCCTTTTTTGTACTTCTCTCCCCTCATTTTATTAGCCATATTAATATTTCTGCTCTTAGAATTTAAATATTTACATTCTTTCTGATGCACCTAACTATGAGTCTTTTGACCATCCTGTCTTGATTCTGAAATTTTTTTTAAATTGACAAGATATTACTGTTAAATAGGATTTATCATCTTACCTTTAATCTTGCGTTTTATTCAGTATGTTATTAAGTAGCTCCAAAATGTGGGGCATTTCCTTTGTTTTGTCAAGTTGTATTTTCTTCCACTCTTTCTGTATCTGAATTTTTGTATACTTAACGTGCTTTAAAAGTTTTTTTTTCATTTTACTTTTTCTTTCCCTTTGTTTCATCTCCCTTTTCTTAAGTCATGGCCCTCCAGGTTTGACAGAGGCTTTTCTGATCACATTTATATATGCTGTTTGTGCCTTTTCCTCTATTTCCCTAGCTACTGTTACCATGGATATCAGTGGTTCTCAATCTGGTATGTTTCTACAGATTAGATGGGGAACTTCTTTATGGTAGAAATTCCTGAGCACCATCCTAGAGATTCTCAATTCTATTCTCTTTCTCTCAAATCCAGGTTAAGTAGTCTAGTTAAGTTGATAGTATTTATTATTACCTCTTCTTGTTTTCTGTCTTACCTGCTGGACTCTAAACTCTATAAGTGGGGAAGCTGGTCTACATACTTCACAAGTGTATTCTTAGCAGCTAGCATAGTGTCTGGCTATAGTTGGCGCTGTATTTTTTGAATTAATGAAGAGTCTGCACTATTTACTGGCCACATATTTCCCTGAACAATGAAGAAATATATTAAGAAACAATTAGCTGACAACGATTTGAATTTTTTGTTTTGCTTTCGAAAAGCAAATAAGAATAAGAATTTTATGTCCTCACATAGAAAAGTTTTTAGAAAATAACTCAATAAATTTGACTTCTCTTAATTAACATAGGTATGTCAGCGGCAAGAATTGTATCAAATTATGTGTATTCTTGTAACGTATTTTCTTGATTGAATAAAATAGTATGTAGAAACTTTTTTTTAATTCCCCTGAAGATAAGTTATTAGTATATATCCATTGATTGAAACCCTGTGAATTAATTTGTGACCAAGTCTGATAAAAGAATTCAACAATGAGAAGAGCTACCTGTAGATACTACCTTCCTATCTCTAGATCTTAGACATTAATGAAACCTGGCAAAAGATATACTTTCTCCAGAAAGGTTTCTTTAACTCATCTCTACTCACATACTACCTTTTCCTTCATTAATGTATATTGCTTTTAAGTTGCTTATTATTTTTCTTTATCTGCTTATCTTATTTCCCTAATTAGATTATGAACATCCTGAGGATACCGCTACATGATCTCATTTGTTTTATAGTCTGTTAACAAAAATTTGTTGATTAAAACTAGTAAGGCATTGGGTATATGATGCAGTTTCTGTTCTTAAGGGACTGTAATCTAGTTGGTAGGAAAGACTGGAACACATGAAAGAATAATAAAAGCAAGGTGTCTCACACAGTACTTAATACAGTTTTATGTACACATACACATAGTAGGTCTAAAATGCCTAGTCATTAAGAAGTTAGCATTTTGTTTTGATTCATTCTACATGTATATACGTACTGTATACCAGGTACTGTGCGTAAAGGAACATAGAATATACTCTCTAGTGCTGGTCTTGTATCAACCAGAATGGATGGCTCAATACATTATGTATAGTAGGCAATCAATAAAAATTACTTGTGAGAGAATGATCTTGAAGTTAAATTCTTTTTATTTCCCTAAGGATTCTAAAGTTCAAGAGAGTTGCTCTTCCCTTACTAAGTCCCCAAAAAGTATTGGCCTTTAAAGATAGGTTTAACTTACTATTTTATAGATCTTTATCAATAAAGGAAGTAACAGGGCCATGTGGTAAGAGTAGATAAAGGGCATGTTTCAATCTCTGAATATTCATAGTGTCCATTTTTTGGCTCTCTCATTCAAGTACTAGTACTTGTTGGATGAAATATGATTGGTTAAGCAGTATTTCGTATACCTTTTCCCTAGAAATTTTTTTTTTGGTCTCAAAAATGGTTTTTCACATTGTTTTATAATTTGTCATGTCTAGTTCAGTCTTCGCTCTGTGAGCCAATGTGTCTCCTACATTTTCTTTAGGATACTGTATGTACATAAGCCTGAATTTCTCTTAATCCAAATTTCCCATGTTCTAGCCATTGTGTGTAATCTATGTTTTGAATTTCTTATTCCAGTCATTTTATCATTTGAATATATGATTCATTATGAAGAGAAGTTTTTATTTATATTTACATCTAGATTTCCTACCTGTTTGTATGATAAGAGAATAGAAAGAGAAAAAAATTAAGCTTAACTGCAATAGTGAACTCATTACTTATTTTCGTAACTAAATATAATTAAATATAAACTTTAGATGACCTTCTAAAGTTATGTATGTTCATTTATTTGCCAATCTTAATGTAAGATCAAGATATTTTTTTTTTGGCTACTGCCTTGATGTGTGAAGTCACATGTTGTTTTGCCACTAGTGCTTTTTTGCATCCTGAAGTGAGCATGTCAACACAGTGGAAAGGGGAAATGCTATCTTAGTATTGTTTTGACCTTTCTCCACTCCCTGAAAGGATCCTTCCCCCTTGGCAGATCATAGTTTGGGAACTACTACTGTAGAGGATATTGTTGGCACTTAATTGCAATGTTTTGTTTTCATCTTAATGTACACTTATTTATCGCGGGGTGGGTATAGTCTAGTCATTTACAGTATAGTTGTATGTGTAAATTAGAAGGACTCTTCCAATTTACTTAATTTTTAAAATTTACTTTGTACCATTGACCTGTTTCATGGCAGTACAATCAAGACAGCAGTAGACCAACTTACAGAGAATATTTATGTTATAAAAGCTGTTATGTTATTGGGAGTGTTTATTCAAGTTTTGACTAATAGTGCTTTCTATATTATTTTTAGGCCTGCATTGATGATAATGTTGATATGGTGAAGTTTCTGGTAGAAAATGGAGCAAATATCAATCAACCTGATAATGAAGGCTGGATACCACTACATGCGGCTGCTTCCTGTGGATATCTTGACATTGCAGAGTAAGCCAGATCTGTGTTTACTTTTATCCAAATACTGTTTGAGAGACCTGAAGATTCTTATAGAATTTGTTGTTATAGATAAATGAGTAAACTCTTACATTATCTTAATTGATGAAAATTATTCTTCCCATGCAAGAGAGTAAGTGATTCTTGAGACTCCAAATAGTGAGTCTCTCCATGTGACTCTTCCCACCTCCAAACCCTGTTTGGCATTTGGTACTTTGTATTGATGTGAGTAATGATATACACATTCTCCATCCCCATCTCCTTTTTTTTTGCATGCATGTAGCTCATTATCAAATTATTTAAGGTTAATATTTAGAATTTAGTCCCTCCATATGTAATCAGGAATTGTTAGGGAAAATTAACAGTAATTCTCAATTAGGTTACTTTGGCATCATATATAGAGTATAATACAGTTTTTCAATTAGTCAATATATTTGTGTTTGTTTAGTTCTAATTAAGATTGTTTCTAAAAATACATTTTTTAGACAATTCAATGAGAAATGGTCATTACCGTTAATGGGTGGATACTTTCCAAGAAAATCTGATTCTTAAAACATTTACTAAGGAGGTATAGATATCCTGACAAAATAACTTTTTCATTAAATTATTTTTTTCTTGTTGCTGTGTATCTAACACCATAAACAGTTTTGTTGTCTTTCTGCTTAAAGTTTATATACTAATATATTCTGAATCTAGGAGTTCTGATCTGTGAATCTTTCTTAGTAGGCCCTCATAATTTTATTTCTGTATCTCATTTTTTCCCCCTGTGCATTGGAGATAACATCAATTTAAAGGGGAGGCTGGGTTCGATGAAATGAAAAGTGTTCTGGCCCTTGGATCAGAAGATAGGAATATTTGAGTTTTATTACTAACTGTAACCTTAACTGCACTACATCTTTCAGCAATTTGTTTACTCTTTCTGGGCCTTGATGTCTGTATGTATAAAATGAGGAAGTCTTTTTGCCATTGAAAAACAGTAGTGGTTGTTTATAATTATAATGTTTCTCAAGTTCCTTACTCCTTTCTGTTCTTTTCATGCTCAACAGAAGACTTGGATATCTTTTTCATAGGAAAAATAGCTAATGTGTATTTACCTTCAGTTGTCCTTAAATTTTAATACTTAGCCCCTGGAGTCAACTGATTTGGATTATGAAGGCTTCCTCAACTACTCTCAAGGGGTATGACCTTGTGCAAGTTGCTTGACTTTTTAAAGTTAAGTTTCCTCCTCTATAGAATGGGAATAATATTTCATATGTTTGTTGTGAGGTTAACTAAGGAAATGTATCAAGCATAGTCCTGGCACAAAGGAAATAATCAGTACTGTTAACTTTTGACCATTACCTCATTGGGAAAATAACACCCAACTTATTTTTTCACATGTTTAGTCCTTGTGTTTCTTTGTTTTATTCCTGCTTCTGAGTTTGAGAGGGTAGTAATAATTGTCCTGAATAATTTCCTTCCATAGACTTGATTCATAACCCATTATATCATTTGGGATGATTTAGCTGCAGATAACAGTATCAAATTTAACATGACCTAAAGAGTAAGAGTACTTGTTATGCAGGATAATATACAGTTGAGTTTGAACTGCGTGGATCCACTTACAGGCAAATTTTTGTCAGTAAATATATTGGAAAAATTTTTGGAGATTTTGTGGAAATTTAGAAAAACACTTTTCTCTAGTTCCTTTAATGTAAGAATATACTATATAATACATATAACATAAAATATGTGTTAATCAACTTTATGTCTATGGTAAGGCTTCCACTCAACAGTAAGTTATTAGTAGTTAAGTTTTGGCAAAGTCAAAAGTTACTGCAGATTTTCAACTGTGACAGGAGATCCATGCCCCTATCCCCTAACTCCCATGTTGTTCAAGGGTCACGTGTGTAGTTTAGAGGAAGCACATTCAGTCTTACTGAGCTGTTCAATGATGTCATCCAGGGTTGGGGATCTGTCAATTCTTTTTTTTCTCTTCTGCCTTCCGCAGATTCAGATTAAATTCTTAGTTTTGTCCCCTCCTGGTTTCAACATGATTGCCACAACTCTTGACTTGTGTTTTTACATATGCTTATCCAAAAGCAAAATAAAAAGTGGTGGGCCATAGAAAATATCTTCTCCATGTTTTGTGTATGTCAAGGAGGGGGACTTTTTCCAAAGAGCAGCAGATTTCCCTTTAAGGGACTTCCCTTGGCCTGGTCTTGGTCATTTGCCCATTTATATATTGGGAAAAGCAAGTATCTAGCATTAAATTTTTTACTTGCCAGTGTATAAGTATGAGGAGGGGGTAAGCAGTCTTTTGCAGGTGTTAGTGTTTTCAGTAGCTTAACTGCAACTTTTCAGTTTTTGAATGGCAGGATATAGAATATGTGCATCATAGAACTTGTACAAACAAAGGTGACTTCTTTGTGCCAAGTTTGTTTAGAGTTTTGCTGATCTACCTTTCTATAAGCATTTTGAATTTATGACTGTGGTATAACTGAAGCATTTAAATCCAGAATTTTTTTGAATAAAATTAAAATTAGAAGATTGATGACTTTTTTTTACTCTTTCTGCCTTCTAAGATTCCTACTTTAAACAGTGACAATGTTTTCATAAAAGACGATTTAACTCTAGTATATACTGAGTTGTTTCTTAAAGTGTTAATAGTCCAAAGCCCTTTCCAAGTGCATAATTATTTTTGTTATCTTCTCTCTTCTTCAGCAATTAATTTCACTAATGGGCTAGAGAAGTTTAGAAACTGTAGTTTTCGTGGGTCTAGAAAACTCAAGATGGTAGCTTTAGAAATAGGTTGAAGATATCCCCTGAATCAGAACCTTAATAGCGTAAAAGAAGCCCCTATCAATAATAATCAGTAGTAATGCAGAGACAACAGCTATAAACCAGGAGTGGCTTAGGAAAACTGGGTCACTCTGCTAAGTGAAGTATTTGGAGTTAAATTTGTTGCAAATCCTGATTCTGACATTTACTAGCTGCTTAGCCTCTATGATTAATATTATTTGTAAAGTGGGAGTGATCTGGATTCTTCCTGACTCTGACTTCTCATACTGCTTTTTGCATCTTTTATTCTCTTGGTACTGGACTACTTTCAGTTCTCCTGCATTCCCTGCTGGTTCATATCAATGTGTCTTTGCTTACCATGTTTCATTTGCCTCCTTTCTTTACTTGACCAGCAGCTACCAGACTCTTGATACAGTTTGTGTAAATTCTTCCAGACACCTTTCTGGTATTACTGGCTGATTCATCATCATCTCTGATGTATCAGTTGTTTACTTGCTTCTTTACCAACTGCATTATGCACAGTGTAGCACCGATTCATCTGTACTGAAATGAAAGGTGAAACACACAGTGAAGCACCGTTAGTTTACTCTGAGGATTTGGGAATGATGAGGACACAGTGAGTTGAATGTTTGACCTCTTTTGGAGATAGCAGAACAAAGAGTGTGAGGTTACGGTTTAGTTTCTAGACATACAACAATTTCATATCTGGTCCGTAGCCTAGCAAAAGCCAAGTGAATAGATGGATGATAGCACTTCCTATTCTGGCTGTTATCTCACCTTTTTATCAAAATAATTACCCTCAATCTCTCCCTGCTTTGAATAAAGTAAATTAGGGAAAACTAAAGATAGAGGTTGTTAAGTAATGCCCCTTCTCAGCAGTGGGTTACCGAAAAAATGAATAGAAGTGATGTTAAATGCTCAGCATATGCATTGTTTTACTAAATACTGATGGGTCAGGCCTTGAAATGTATGCATTAACATTATTCTCTGTTCTTCGGTGTGCTGAGTTGACAGTATTATGTGCTAAATTGTGTCCCTTCAAAATTCATATGTTGAAGCCCTTGCCCCAGAACTTTGAAATGGAGCCTTGAAAGAGATGATTAAGTTAAAATGAGGCCCTTACAGTGGGCCTAATTCAGTCTTACTAGTATTCTTGTAAGAAGAGGAAATTTGGACACAAAAAGAGAACACCAGGGGCATGCGCACAGAGAGAAAAGACCATGTGAACACACTGTGAGAAGGCAGCCATCTGCAAGCTGAGAAGAGGAGCCTTAGAAGAAACTAAACCTGTCAGCGCTTTGATCTTGAGTTTCCAGCTTCTAGAGCTATGATAAATAAATTTCTATTGTTAAAGCCACTTTGTCATATTTTGTTATGGTAGCATTAGCAAACTAATACAGACGGTATAAAATTCTAACTGTCACATCAAAGTATCCTTCCATAAAAAATACAGTGTTCCTGTCATTGTGCTATGGATTAGAAGTAAAATTGAATCATAAGACTTTTGGATATACTAGAAAAGGCAATGGTTATGAAGCCCACGAAACCATGTATTCAGTTTATTATTCCAATCTATAAATGATCAGTTTAATAGCTAGCTCCCTTACCATTAACTCTAAGTTATATATTTAAAATATTTATGTGCAAAGCATTGAAAACCAAGTCCTCTGACTGAAGAAATAATTAGATGAAAATATAAGAGCTATCCAATGGCAGCATTTTAATTCTGTCTTTTTCATTAGTGAAATATTTTTGGAAAAGGAACTTCCTCGTGCGTACTGTTTGGTTACTCCTAGTACAAGTTTTATAGAAAAGATGGGATATATTCTTTATTCTTTCTCACTGTCTACCAATGGTTTAAATAATGAGTTGGTTTGAAAATAGCAGTAGACTCATAGACACTGAGAAGTGACTGGTGGTTACCAAGGGGAAGGGGTTGAGGGGTGCAAGTGAGGACAGTGAGGGGGATAAAGGTGCAAAAAAATTGTCAATCATAATATCAGTTGGTCACAAGGATGGTAGTACAACATGGAGAATATAGCTAGTGATTCTGTAACATCTTCCTGTGTTGACATATAGTAACTGCACTAGTTAGGGTAAGGATGTAATAATATGCATAACTGTTGAACCACTGTATTGTATACTTGCAACCAACATATGATTGTCTATCATCTGTATTTCAATAAGAAAAAAAGAAAGAAAATGAGTTAGCTCACTAGTTAACTTCAAAAGGACCAGTTGGATTTTTTGAGGTCTAGGTAATAGGAGCTCATGCATTTAAACATACTTGATGTGTTTCAATCTGTTGCCATTATTATCCTGATTGATTAGAATTTTGTACATCAAGGGTCTCTTCGTGTTAGCTTCTAAGACCTGGGACATGACCAAATAAGTGATCTTTAAAAGCTTCCAGGCTTTCTAGTATTACAGCATGTTCCAGACTCATCTTTTACATTTCCTGCCCCAGGTCGGAAACTGCTGTTTCTGCAAGGAGCCATGTTCTTGCTATTGCTACTGGTTTGAAATAGCTTATTGCTACTAGTTTGGAATAGCTTATTGCTACTGGTTTGGTCATTGCTTCACATTCAAAGTCAGCATCGAGGTGTTTTTCTTTGATCTCTTCAATCTTACATCAGTATTTCGTTAAGCCCTCTTTCATTGCCAGAACTGTGGGATTAAAATGACTTTGTGTTAAAGTCATTTGAAATACTTTTCTGTATGGTTATACCATGTAGATATACCTTTGGACTGTTTAATTTTGTTTATTTTTTAGAGTTTGCTTTTTTAAAATGTAATTTAATTTTATAATTTATATAAAATAGGTTCTAATGGCAGTCCCTACTCTGTCACCCTATTTCCTACTATACAATTTTTTAATTTTATATTTTATCCCAGTTTGTTTTTAATACATTATTTAAAGTAGTATTACTCCCCCTTATAGGTAAATGATAGAATATCATACACATATTTCCCCACTTTGCTCTTTTTACTTAATAATACATTCTGAAGATGACTCCGTAGTGCCGTACAGAGATCCCTCACTGTTTTTTTTAGGGTTAGTACTCCATTGTGTGGTAGTCATTGCAGTTTATTCAGCATGTCCCTTTTGATTGGTGAATGAGTGTTATTTATTTGAATGACTACACTTTTATTTTAGCCTTGCAATTGTTGGTTTTTGTATTCTTGAAAATCATAGGAATTTTTATGTGTATGTGTATGTGAAAAATATTTAGTATTTGAATAGTAAACTTAAATAATTTGTTTTATTAACATGTTGGTTATTGATGTGATTATTATTTGGATATTTTTTGTATTTTAATTCTGTCATCACATTTCTTTTTAGGCTTCCACCACAGATGTTTAAAGAATGTTTTTATCATGAGTAGCTTTAGTGTTTGCCATAAAATTTTACACTAGAAGAAAAAATTAGCCCTATATTAGGCTAACATTATGTAGTTCCATGGTCATAGAATGGAATATTGAAGAATTAGTATGTTTAATATTTTTTTCTTTGTGTTTGGAGTAGTTTTAACTGCTAAAGATTTCATACAAAATGCTGGTGGGATTACATTCAGTGAACTTTTCGTGGTCTAATTTACAGCATGGAAAAGGCTTCATTAGCTATGTCACTTGATCATTAAAGAATCAGCAATTAAAGAATATGACAACTTTTAAATATTTGTGATATGTTATTTATGACTTAGCTTTTTTTCTTCATTATAACCTTTGTTACCTAAGTAGCCAACAGAATCCTCAAGATTCCTTATGGCTTACCCTTCAGAATATATCCAGCATCTATTTTTCATCACCTCTTTAGTTTCTTCCTGATCCTGAACACTGTTGCTCTTCACTGGAGTTATTGCCATTGCAATCATCCTAACCAGACCCATCCTCTTCCCCACTTATATTTTCTACACAGAGTGATCCTTTAAAAATACTGCAAGTGGGATAGCATCGTGTTTTTATCTGAAGTCCCCCAGTAGGCTCATAATGCGTTCAGAATAGAAGCCAAAGTTCTGTGGCTACAGGCTATGTATGGTTTGGCCCCCTGTTACTTATCTGATTTCTTTTTCTCCACTGTTCTCCAGGTTCTCTGTGTTAGCTACACTGCTCCCCTTGCTGAACCTTTAAACAAACCAGGCATGGTGCTTCATAATCTCCACCTGCTGATTCCTCAGTCTGGAATTCAGTAATGTTATTTTTGGTAAAACAGAAATTCTTAACCAATTTAAGAAATACATAAACTTCAGTACCACGCCCATGAGAAACATAATATTCCTGAGCTCAAGGTCAGGAATCAGACAACTCTATTTTAATCTTAATTCTGCCAATTAATTGCCGTTAACTTAGCAAATTAACCATTTCTGTTTTAAAACTAAACATTGTGGCAAATAGGCTACTTCTCCTGAGCTCACTCTCTTCTGTTTCCACCTGTTGAATTGCAAGCCTACCAGAAGTTGGTTGTGTGTATTCTAGCCTATTGTTGCCTGTTGAACTTGTTAGTGATTATATATAGTTTTAATTAGGTAGCCCAAAGCTGGTGAAACATGTACAACATAAAAATTGTTAGTATAACAAAGGTAAATACTTTGGAGCAACTCAATAAAGGCAAGGCCCTGAGAATATAATTGCTGTTTAATTATATGTGGGTGCCTAAAAAGGAAAACAATTCTAAGAAGGTTGTGTACTGAGTGGTTTTCTATTGACTTCAGGTTTTTGCCTCACTTCAAAGACACTGAAGTCTCATAAAGCCCATTATGAGCATCGTTTATGCAAGAAAGTTAGCATGGATTTAAGTCACTGGAGACATTCTCCAGTATCTTTTATGTTGAAATAACTGTCTTGTTTACATTTATTTGCTTTCATATATGTATTTTGTTTTACAATTGTCTGTTTTAATCAGCTTTTCTGGTTAACTGAGTAAATACTGGTCCTGATTGCATTAGATATGAGGGCTTATTTGAAGCCATAATTTTCCAGGAATTAGTTGTATGTAGAGAGTAGCAAATAAGACTGGGAAAGTGAACTGGGGATACAGTGTACAGGAATTTGTGTGCCTTGCTGAGTTTGACCTTCAGTGGTGAATTTTTAGGGATGTGATAATCCTCACTTGAGGAAGAATGTTCTTGACAGCTTAGGTAAGTTAAACAAGAGATCTAAGGCAATGGCAGTGAGATTGAAAGTGGGACAGATCTAATAGAATTATGTGATTTACTGGATCTAGGTAGTAAGATAGGTAGGATGAGAAATCAAAGATGGTGATAATGCTGATAATAGCTAATGCTCATTGACTGCTTCCTATGTGCTAGTCACTGCTCTAAGTCCTTTAAGTTTATATAATTTTGGTCATCCCAACAATCACATGGAAAGATACTGTTCCCAGGCCCCCATGGTCTCAGCTGCACGATTTCAAACCCCCAAAATTCTGAAAATGACTAAATTGTACGTGTGGTGTAGACCCATTTGGCAACAAACCGTGACCTGAACTGATGTGAGGCTTTTGATAGTGTTTGTTTATCCCACTTAGCTAAAAAAATTTTTTTTACAAAAATATTAATGTATTTAGTTATGGAGTGCTGCTGCAGATTTAGTTGGGAATCTTATATAACCCACAATATTATCTTTTTAAAATATGGAAAATTTTGAATTTTAGGTTTGAATGAGTGATGGTAGGCTTGTATTATAATTCTTATTTTATAGATGAGGAAACTGAGTCATAGAATTCACACACAGTTAAGTGGCAGAGCTAGAATTTGAACCTAGACAGTCTAACTTTTCAACTCTGCACATAAGACACTATACTATTTTGCCTCCCTTTCAAAAGCCTTTGTAATGGGAGAAGTGATGCCATTAAACTTATGAAGGGCTCTAAAGAGCAAAGATTGGAGGAAACAGAGGGGAGAATGTAGTGGAATGTGGATTTAAATAGGCCTAATTTGTGATGCCAATGGAAAAGGGGCAGTAGGAAGCCAGGTATTAATTGGATTTGTTCGTAATGCATATACTGGATTTTATCAGCTGTTGATGAAATACAGTAAAGCTCAACAGCTAAGGTATTGACAATGTACTCAAGTTGGCTTGAAGTGAAGACAGTATGAATTGCAGTGAACAGGGTCATAGGATAATAGGTAATGACAACCATGTCATGTCTGCCATCTGGCCAATATCCATTATAAGACATCAGTGATTGTAAGATACATTGATTGTAGAAGATTTCAGCAGTATTAAAATGTGGGGGAAATGTATCTTACAATGTTCCTTAGAGTCCTGCATAATGAATAGAATTTTTGCTTCTGGGAATTGGTGGGTGTAGTAATAAATTAAGATAGTAGTACATGTAAATGATTTTAATAAGCAGATACTCATGTTCAGGAGTAGTGCATGACCAGTGATGTATAAAGTCACTACTCTGGGGAAGAATTTAGAGAAATAGGAAATACTGAAGAAAGACCCTCCAAGATTTCCTGTATTTAACAGTGGCTTTGCAAAGAGAAGAGGAGAACTTAACTACCTCTCCACATTTTGAATTTTTTTTTTAACAAATAACAATCTAAGTGCCTCAATGGCTATTAACGTAATTAATTATATGTAACATAATTGTAGAACCATTTGTCAGAAATTAAGTAGTCTTTGGCAGGATATCAGGACTAGTAACAGTTGGACTCGTAACATGATTTATATATAAAAATAATACTTTCAAAGTGAGAGAAGATTCAAGATGGCGTGAGAGGTGAGACAGGGAACTCCTCCCAAAACCACAGATAGTGTGAAAATATAGTTAATACAACTAACCGTACAACAGCAACAGGAAAGAAGACTGCAGCAGACTGCACACAGACCTCACAAACAGAGCAGGCCTCACAAAACACGGTAACGTACAAAAGCCTTGATCTGGCAGGACCCAAGGAAGAGAAACAGAGTGGGGAGGGGGTGGAACCTTGGGACTTCTGAACACCTGGCCCTGGAGATCTGCTTTGTGAGCAGAAATCTACACTGTGTGGTGCTCTGGAGGATGGGGAGCTGAGACAGGCGGAGTGCATGAGAGACAGATTCTGGCTGTTAATGGCGGACGGGATCTACACCCGGCTGCTCTGGGACAAGGGAAAGGCAGGCGGTCTGACAGGCTCCCTAGCAGCAAGAGGACTTCTGAAGGGGCAGGGTTTGCATGGAACTTGCTGTGCAGGAGAAGGGACAGGGGGACAAGATTGTCTGAGTGTGCCCTGCCCAGCAGATTGGGAACTTTGGGGAGCTTCAGGCACTCCATCCCTCTGGCTGGCTACTCAGCTCTGAGGCCCCCGACTGTGATACTCAGACTGTCGAGCCTTCCTCCTGGCCTGACAGCACCGGCTTGCAAACCGGCAGTCACTGCTCTGGTGTCAGGCCAGCCAGAGGGAGGCCCCACCTACAACAGCTAGAGATGTCAAGCACAGAGACTTACACCTGTGTTCTCAGCCCACTGGCTGTGATCCAGGAGACAGGCAGGGAAGACAGGAGTCAGGAAACAGGTCTTTCCTCACCCCAGGCACCAGCTTCATTCCTCTACAACCCCCAACCTCACTCTAGGGGCTGAGCAGCTCCAGAGACTAGAGCTTCTGGGCAATAGAGGGCACCACACAGAAATATGAAACATCAGAAGAACATGGTTCAGACCAAAATCTCACAAACACCAGAAAAAGGGCCAAATGAAACAGAAACAGAACTCACCAATCTTCCTGAAAGAGTTCAAAATAAAAATCATAAACATGCTTATGGAGATACAGAAAAATATTCAAGAACTCAGGAATGAGTTTAAGATGGAGATTCAATCATTAAGAAAGTCTATATCTGAAATGAAACATACAATAGAGGGATTTAAAAGCAGATTAGACATAGTAGAAGAGATGGTAAATGGAATAGAAATTAGAGAAGAGGAATACAAAGAAGCTGAGGCACAGAGAGAAAAAAGAATCTCTAAGAATGAAAGAATATTGAGAGAACTGTGTGACCAATCCAAATGGAACAATATTTGCATCATAGGGGTACCAGAAGAAGAAGAGAGAAAAAAGGGATAGAAAATGTCACTGAGGAGGTGATTGCTGAAAACTTCGCCAATCTGTGGAAGGAGATAGTCTCTCAAGCCATGAAGATGCACAAATCTCCCAACACAAGGGACCCAAGGAAGACAACATCAAGATATATAATAATAAAAATGGCAAAGATCAAGGATAAAGACTGACTTTTAAAAGCAGCTAGAGAGAGAAAAAAGATCCCATACAAAGAAAAACCCATCAGGCTATTATCACATTTCTCAACAGAAACCTTACAGGCCAGAAGGGAGTGGCATGATATATTTAACGCAATGAAGCAGAAGGGCCTCGAACCAATAATACTCTACCCGGCAAGGTTATCATTTAAATTTGAAGGAGGGATTAAACAATTTTCAGATAAGCAAAAGCTGAATTTACCTCCCACAAACCATCTCTACAGTACATTTTGGAGGGACTTCTATAGATGGAAGAACTAGGGGTAGACAAAGAGTACAGAATATGATTCATAACATACAAAGAATGGAGGAGGAAGAAAAAGGAGGAAAAAAAGGAGTCTTTAGGTTGTGTTTGTAATAGCATACTGAGTTAAATTGGACTGTTAGATAGGAAGGGAATTACCCTTGAATCTTTGATAGCCACAAATCTTTAAGCCTGCAATGGCAATAAGTACATACCTATCGATAATCACCCTAAATGTAAATGGACTGAATGTAACAATCAAAAGACACAAAGTCACTGAATGGATAAAAAAACAAGACCCATCTTTATGCTGCTACCATAGACTGACTTCAAACCCAAAGACATATACAGACTGAAAGTAAAGGGATGGAAAAAGATATTTCATGCAACTAATACAGAGAAAAAAGCAGGAGTTGTAGTACTTGTATCAGACAAAATAGACTTCAAAACAAAGAAAGTAAGAGACAAAGAAGGACATTACATAATGATAAAGGGGTCGGTCCAACAAGAAGATATAACTATTGTAAATATCTATGCACTCAACCCAGGATCACCTACATATGTGAAACAAATACTAACAGAATTAATGGGGGAAGTAGAATGCAAAGCATTCATTTGGGGAGACTTGAACATACCACTTACTCTAAAGGACAGATCAACCAGACAGAAAATAAATAGACAGAGGCACTGAACAACGTATTAGAACAGATGGACCTAACAGACATCCACAGAACACTCCATCCAAAAGCAACAGGATACACATTCTTCTCTGTGCATGTGGAACATTTTCAAGAATAGATCATATACTAGGCCACAAAAAGAGCCTCAGTAAATTCAAAGAGATTGAAATTGTACCAACCAGCTTCTCAGACCACAAAGCTATGAAACTAGAAATAAATTACTCTCCAAAGAAAATGAAAAAGCCCACAAACACACGGAGGCTTAATAACATGCTCCTAAATAATCAATGGATCAATCACTAAATAAAAACAGAGATCAAGAAATATATGGAGACAAATGACAACAATAATTCAACACTGCAAAATCTGTGGGATGCAGTGAAGGCCATGCTAAGAGGGAAATATTTTGCAATACAGGCATACTTCAGGAAAGGACAACAATCCCAAATGAACATTCTTAACTCACAATTAATGAAACTAGAAAAGGAAGAACAAGTGAGGCCCAAAGTCCATAGAAGGAGGGACATAATAATGAGTAAAGCAGGTATCAATAAAATTGAGAAGAATAAAACAATGGAAAGAAGGAAAGCAGGAGCTGGATCTTCGAAGAAATAAACAAAATAGATAAACCCCTAGCCAGACTTATCAAGAAAAAAACAGAGTCTACACACATAAACAGAATCAGAAATGAGAAAGGAAAAATCACTACAGACACCGCAGAAATACAAAGAATTATGAGAGAATTCTATGAAAAATTATATGCTAACAAACTGGATAACCTAGAAGAAATGGACAACTTTCTAGAAAAATACAGCCTACCAAGACTGACCCAGGAAGAAAAAGAAAATCTGAATAGACCAATTACCAGCAAATAAATTGAATTAGAATAAAAAAACTACCTAAGAACAAAACACCTGGACCAGATGGCTTCACTGCTGAATTTTATCAAACATTTAGTGAAGACCTAATACCCATCCTCCTTAAAGTTTTGCAAGAAGTAGAACAGGAGGGAGTACTCCTAAACTCATTCTAGGAGGCCAACATCACTCCAATACCAAAACCAGGCAAAGACACCACAAAAAAAGAAAATTACAGACCAATATGCCTGATGAACATAGATGCAAAAAATACTCAACAAAACATTAGCAAACCAAATTCAAAAATACAACAAAAAGATCATCCATCGTGATCAAGTGGAATTCATCCCAGGATGCAGGGATGGTACAACATTCGAAAATCCATCATCATCATCCACTACATCAACAAAAAAGAAGGACAAAAACCACATGATCATCTCCATAGATGCTGAAAAAGCATTCAACAAAGTTCAACATCCATTCATGATAAAAAGTCTCAACAAAATGGGTATAGAGGGCAAGTACCTCAACATAATAAAGGCCATATATGACATACCCACAGCCAACATTATACTTAACAGTGAGAAGCAGGACGCTTTTCCTTTAAGATTGGGAGCAAGACAAGGATGCCCACTCTCCCCACTTTTATTCAACATAGTACTGGAGGTCCTAGCCATGGCAATCAGACAACACAAAGAAATAAAAAGCATCCATATTGGTAAGGAAGAAGTCAAACTGTCCCTGTTTGCAGATGACCTGATATTGTACATAAAAAACCCTAAAGAAACCACTTCACAACTACTAGATCTAATATCTGAATTCAGTTAAGTTATGGGATACAAAATTAATACACAGAAATGTGTTGCATTTCTATACACTAATGGTGAACTAGCAGAAAGAGAAATCAGGAAAACAATTCCATTCACAATTGCATCCAGAAGAATATAATATCTTGGAATAAACCTAACCAAGGAAGTGAAAGAATTATACTTTGAAAACTACAAGGCACTCATGAGAGAAATTAAAGAAGATACGAATAAATGGAAACACATCCGTGTTCATGGATAGGAAGAATTAATATTGTCAAAATGGCCATCCTGCCTAAAGCAACTACAGATTCAATGCAATTCCTATCAAAATACCAACAGCATTCTTCAATGAACTAGAGCAAATAGTTCTGAAATTCATATGGAATCACAAAAGACCCTGAATAGCCAAAGCAATCCTGAGAAGGAAGAATAAAATGGTGTCAATTATGCTCCCTGACCTCAAGCTCTACTAAAAAGCCACAGTAATCAAGACAATTTGGTACTGGCACAAAAACATACCCATAGATCAATGGAACAGACTAGAGAGCCCAGCTATAAACCCAACCATATATGGTCAATTAATATATGATAAAGGGGCTATGGACATACAATGGGGAAATGAAAGCCTTTTCAACAGCTGGTGTTGGCAAAACTGCACAGCTACATGTAAGAGAATGAAACTGGATTATTGTCTAACCCCATACACAAAAGTAAATTCGAAATGGATCAAAGATGTGAATGTAAGTCATGAAACCATAAAACTCTTAGAAAAAAACATAGGCAAAAATCTTTTGGACATAAACATGAGCAACTTCTTCATGAGCATATCTCCCCGGGCAAGGGAAACAAAAGCAATAATATGAAACTAAAAGGTTTCTGTACAGCAAAGGACACCATCAATAGAGCAGAAAGACATCCTACAGTATGGGAGAATATATTCATAAATGACATATCCGATAAGGGGTTGACATCCAAGTTATGTAAATTGCTCACGTACTTCAACAAACAAAAAGCAAATAAGCCAATTAAAAAATGGGCAGAGGAGCTGAACAGACACTTCTCCAAAGAAATTCAGATGGCCAACAGGCACATGAAAAGATGCCCCACATCACTAATCATCAGAGAAATGCAAATTAAAACCACAATGACATACCACCTCACACCAGTTAGGATGGTTGCCTTCCAAAAGACAAACAACAACAAATGTTATCGAGGATGTGGAGAAAGGGGGACCCTCCTACACTGCTGCTGGGAATGTAAGTTAGTTTAACCATTGTGGAAAGCAGTATGGAGGTTCCTCAAAAAAAACTCAAAATAGAAATACCATTTGACCCAGGAATTCCACTCCTAGGAATTACCCTAAGAATGCAGCAGCCCAGTTTGAAAAAGACATATGCACTCCTATGTTTATTGCAGCACTATTGATAATAGCCATTGAGTGGAGGGCAGAGAAGAAAGAATTAGTGAACTGAAAGATAGATAGAACAATAGAAATGATCGAATTTGATACAGAGATGAAATAGACTAAAATAGTATGAACAGAGCTTCAGGGGCATGTATCATAACGGAGAGGTAACATTTGTGCCATTGGAGTCCTGGAAGAAGAGGAGGAAGAGGGCATGGCTGGAAAAACATTTAAGGAATTGATAAACAGTAGCTAAAAACTTAACTCAAACTTGGCAAAAGATAATAGAACATTCAAGAAGCTTAGCAGATTCCAAACAGGATAAAACAACAGTTCCCCACCTGATATGTCATATGCAAATCTCTGAAAACTAAAGACAAATTAAACATCTTGAAAGCGGTGAGAAAAAAATGTAGTAATGGAGGGGGCGGAAGGGGATGGTGGTGAATGACAGCAGGTTTTTTCTTGAGAAACCATGGAGGTCAGAAGGAAGTGGCACAACATTTGGCAAGTGCTGAAAGAACAGAACTTATTTTTAAGAAAACTTCATAGGTCCTAAGTCAGAACTTTTGTTTGAATTCTTACCATTACAACTGTTTTCAACTATTTTTCATTGTGGTTTAGAACCTCAAAAATGAAATAGCAAAGTGCATTCTCACTGAAGATACATAAGATTATTTACACTTATTTTATAATTTTTGTTGCTAAGAGACTTCCAAAAGAAAAAAGCATTTCTTTTTTCTGAAGTTAATCATGTTATGATCCACTTAGCCACATTTGAAAAGTTCAGGTAGCTCAGTTTTCATAATTTCTGCCTTGTTGCTGGCTTTGAGTAATTCATCTGTATCGTCAATAAACAACTATTTCTGTGGTATTCTGGTGTCTTTATGATTATAAAAATATATTTTATTGTGGTAAGAACATACTAAATCTACTATCTTAATCATTTACAAGTATACAATTGGGAAGTATCAAGTATATTCACATTTTTGTGCACAGATCTCTGGATTTTTCATATTACAGTATTGAAACTATGCCAATTAAATGGTAATTTCTCCTCTGTCCCCACCAGCCCTTGGTAAGCACCTTTCTATTTTCTGTTTCTATGATTTTGACAACTTTATATAGTTGATATGAGTGTAATCATACAGCATTTGTCCTTTTGTGACTGGTTTATTTCACTTACCATAATGGCTTTGAGGTTCATCTGTATGACAGAATTTCCTTCTTATTTTAAGGCTGCCATGGCTCTCTGTTTTTTGAAATATTCATTTTAAGACTGCCATGGCTCTCTGTTTTTTGAAATATTCATATATTGAACACATGAAAAATTCATGTATTGGTTAAAATTACCTCTTGATACTAGTTTCCTTATTAAGAAATACCTAAATATGGACACTAAATATATTCAGCTCTTGCTGATGAAGTTGCTGTCTCCTTGTCTCTGATCACCATGTTCTTATTAGTTTCTGCTTTAGAGAAAGAATTTTAATTAAAAGATCAGATTTTTTAAATGAACCATTTATCTTTCTTCAACAGTTTCTTCTATGGATTGGTTTTCAACAAAACTCAGACTCTAAGTTTACTAATAGAGACCATTAAATTTGTCTTCTAAATTCAGTTAACATTAAATAATTCTAACCCAGACAGAATTCTGTTCCCTTATCTAATATGCCATATCCAAGTTGTAGCCAATAACTTGGTGAACAACTTTATGCATTTTGTTAAGTTTCTAATTATCACATGTACAAATAATTTTGTAAAAATCCATTTATACCACATACTGATTTTGAGGTCTAATTACTTATCCAAGACTGTTTGTTGACTCAAATCTAGATCATTATAAAGCTCAATAAACCTGGCAGTTTACCATTTTTCACTTCTACAATTTATAAAAGAATTTCTTCATTCACTGGGTAGCATCTCCTTTGTATCACTTGAGAAAATCAACCATTGTTAAGGTTCTTTTCTGCCCTTATTTTTTAAAACCCTACAGCATTTTTTAAAAGTTGTCCATCTGAAAAACAGCCCAATCTTCTGACTTCCACTTTGGGGCTCCTTTGTGAAATCTTTTTGTTTTTTCTTTCCAAGAAATCTTGAAATACAGTATTTTATAATAAAATGTATAAATAGTAAATAAATCAAACATGTATTTCTTCCTAATTAGCAGTTATATGAGCTGCTTATTATACCCTAGCTTTTTTTTTATTCTGAAGTAAATCCAGTCATCTGTTTCAGTGTATCGAGGGTCCCTCAAAGTGAATTTCTTGTCCAGATAGCCTATGTTTTGTTTCACATTAACTTAAACATTGCTTTCTAAATGTGATGATTTTGCATGATGTGATAACAGAATTTTAATTTTCTTTTTAGACATTAACTCATGTAAACTTAACACAGCCCTATAGGTTATCTATAAATTAGGCTTCAAATGTTTTAAGTTCTGAGTGTCATACAGATGTCAAGGGGCAGAGGTGGGAGCCTGACCCAATGTCTGTAGAACTGAAATGTTTATGATTTTCACCCAACCAACCTTTGAATGGTTTTTTTGAAATTATTCATGGAAGATGAGAATTACTTTCCCTGGGGTTTTACTTATTTTATTTTTTAAATATATCTTTTAAAAAATTATTTACATTTGCAAACAGTAGTTCTGGAGTACAGGAGAAATTTGTGAATTATATGTATGCACATATATATATATATATATATACATACACACACACACATATGTATATGTATGTATATAAATACACCTAAACTTTTGGCTCAGGGATTACTTCAGGCTTTGCTTCCTGTCAGCAGTTTTGGCACTTCACTCTTACTAGCTTCTCTTAACATCCTTCCTGTTTATATAAAACTTGGATTGTCTGTATTTGGCTTTGACCCAGTATTGCCTTCAGCCACCTCCCCATACAGCTCCCTCTGCTTCTTCCCCATAGAGCCACTGTGAGGTAGTCCTTTAGTCTGGGTTTATATCCTGTGAATGATTTCTGTTACCTAAGCAAAATAAAAGTGGTTTTACATAAGTATCACTACTTGTTTGGTTGAGATTCTGCCTAGCAAAATAATTACATATTCTCTTGGAGTATAGCACTTTCTTACTCTACTTAGATCTTTTTTTTCTTTTTTCCTCCTGGATTCATTCATTTATTTGCACTATCAGTGTTCTTGTTTAGTTTTATATTATATTTTTTAAAACAATGAAATAGAAAATATTGCTTCAATTCAGATATGACTTCTGTTTGTAGAAGTCCCATGAAGATCATAAAAAATGAAACATTACTTGGTACAGGGAGAAATGTTTATAACATACTATTAGGTCTAAAAAAATCAGGCTACAAAATGTTACAGTAGCCACCTTGTGTTCTGAGACACATATACAAGATAAACTTACCACAGAAGACTTGGATAACAAAGATCTGCCCCCTGCAAAAGTGCTAATACAAATCCCTCCTAATCCTACCTCTTTGAGATAATTACTGTTGACATTACTGTGCATTCTTTCATTCTCTCTTCCTGTGTGTGTGTGTCTCTCAAAGCTACATCTCCATATAGATACATATAACTAGATGGTAAAGGCCTTCTTAAAGCAAAGGATTGACATACCTGACTTCATACAACCTTTAAACTTCAGGAAAATACTGAATACTTCAAGAATTTCTGTTTTTGACAAAACTGTTTTCTTTTTAATGCAGTGACAGTATGGGAAAAAATATTTGCAACTACCTATTAGTCAGATGTATGGAATAACTTAGTTTTGGTTTCTTGTATGTCATTAATTAGTACCACCATCCATCTATCACATACGAGGCAAGAACTTGATAGTGTCTATCCTAGTTTGTCCTAGACACCTTCCTCAGTCTCGCTTCTCATATCCAACTGATCTCCCGGTATTCCCTAGGTATCTCTGGAATTCATCTACTTCCTCCGTCAAATTCAAGCTTCCAACTTGATTTTTCTATACTACTGCTGTAGCTCCTTAGCTGGTCTGCTTTCATTTTTTCTCCATTCTGCTTTATTTTCCATACTGCACGAAGTGATCCTTTTGAAACATATACCTGATCATAGCATCTTACAAAAAAAACACCCACTTTGAGGGTATTATGTGTGTTTGTGTGTATGTTTGTCTAAGAGAAATACACAGGCTGATCAATCCTTTCAGCTGCTCTCAGGAAAATAGACCAGACTCCTCCCTACCCATACGTAATTCCTGTCACAAGATTATAGTGCCTTTTGTGCTCTCTTATGTTGGAGCACACTATCCTTCCATTACCCTTTTTAACACCTACATATTTGGAGAATCCTTTCCTGATCTCACTAAATCATGTTATCCTATTACTCATTCCTGAATACCAGTTCTCTGTCAACTTTGATAAATCTTACATTTATTTGAGTGGTTAATCTCTCTTACTAGACTTTAAGCTCTTCGAGGGGAAATCCATGTTTGTTTTTCCTTACTGTTGTATTCCCATCATGAAACATAGTGCTAGATACATGCTAGACACCTATCTTAGCTTTGGCTGCTTTAGCAAAATACCATAGGTTGGATGGCTTAAACAACAGGCTTTGTTTCTCATAGTTCTGGAGACTAGCGAGTCCAACCAAGATCAAGGTGCTGGCCAATTCTGTCTGGTGAGGGCCATTTTTCTGGCTTGCGTATGGCTGCCATTTTGCTCTGTCCACTATGGCAGAGAGACAGTGATCTCTAGCGTCTTCCTCTTCTGTAAGAGCACTAGTTCCATCATGGTGCTCTGCCCTCATGTCCTCATCCAAACCTAATTTACTTCCCAAAAGCTTCACTACTAATTCCATCACATTGGAGGTTAGTGTCAGTGTGAACTTTGGGGGAACACATACTCAGTCCATAACAACACCCCATAAGTATTTGTTGAATTAATGAGCACATTAAAAATGCAAGCAAAATATGTAAATAAGTTCACAAGGAGAAAATACAAATGCCAGCAAACATAACCAAATATTTCCAACCTCATATGTAATCAGGAAATAGTTTTATACCCATCATGTTGGGAAAATTTTTAAAGGTTTATAATGTCAAGTGTCTGTTTAAGAACATGCCCGTTGGAAGGTGGTGTTAAATAAAAGTATGATCCAGCCGTACTGTGAAGTATTTTTCAGCTATTAAAAGGGAGGCATTGCATTCCATTGCATTTAAAATATCCCATTAGTTTGTGTTTTACAAAAAGAACCTCAAAAGTGACTGTATATATGTTTATGTACACACACATACTTCGTAACAAAGATACTGGAAAGATACTTGCCATACTGTTGATAGTTTTGATCTTTGAGGAGGGAAAATGGTAGTAAGAGAGGTATAAAGGGGTTCATTCTTTTTTCTTCATTTTTTTTAAACTTTGTGGGCTTTTTTTTTCCTATTATTATAACAATATTTTTATGTAATGTGTAAAAAACATACAAATAAGAGTTTTAAGTTGATTCGAGACATAAAGGGAAAAAGGACCATTATGTACATATCAGAAGTAAAATCAGGGTGCTGAAAGAGCAAGGTTTCATTTGAACCTACAGTTTCATATTGGAGCTTAAAGTGTGTTGCAGGAAGGAAGAGGAATGAGGCTGAAAAAGCAGATACAACTAGCTCACTGAGGGCCATGTATGTTTTCTGCTAGCATGGGACAAGCATTCTGAGACTTTTTTTTTTAAGTTGGAAATTGAGTCCAGTCATTTTACATAGATTATTCTAGGAGATACGCAATTAACAAAATGAAAGAGTATCATAACGTTTTCGTGTCTGGATTCCTTTGGTAGGTTTGACAAAGCCTATGGGTACTTCCTCAGGATTATGTGTTGGATGCATAAAATAAAGTACAACAAAACCCCGTTATATTGGATTTCATTTATCAAAATATTAGAAAACGCATTTATGGTATAATTAGTTATACATGTGCTTCTTTAGTAACACATTAAATAAAAAAGACTTAGTGGTTGGTCTAATTTCAAAATAATAGCATTAATGTATTTTAAGATAACTGCATTAGTTGAATGGCCATCTGAATTCTGACCCCAGGTTATCAACCATTGTTTATGGCATGACACTGGGAACATGGAGATCAGTTAGACCCGTCAGTATAAAGATAATGAAAAATCTTGGTGGAGACAGTCTGAAATGATCCAATGAAAGAATTTTCAATTATCATTAAAAATTAGTATTTCTTGTATTAGTAAAGCAGTGTATGTACATTATACAAAATTATGAAGTACAAGCTTTGACAAAAACATGCTGTATGGTAGTTTTTTAAAACTTAATATGTATACTCTCCTTGGTTTTTATTGCTGCTCATACATGGGAGCTTTCCTCATTGGCTATGCATTTAGTCTTATTTCAATGATAGCAGCATTGTTTAACTGTCTTGCCTTTGATTTTACAGGTTTTTGATTGGTCAGGGAGCACATGTAGGAGCTGTCAACAGTGAAGGAGACACACCTTTAGATATTGCTGAGGAGGAAGCAATGGAAGAACTACTTCAAAATGAAGTTAATCGGCAAGGTAATGTAAAAAGAAATCTAAATGGAAAAAAATGTTAAGACTGTTTTAGAAAGAATATGATACTTGACTTTTTCAATAAAGTAATGATTAAATGAATCAACATACCTAACAATATGTGTGGTATATTTGAAAAAATGTATGATTCTCCACACTACATCTTTTTAATGCCTTTAAAGTTGAAAGAAATGACATAAATGGTAGGATCAAGCATAAAATTAATTTGGAGAGAAATAAAACAGGCAAAGGAGATAAGTAGTCTCTCAGGGTGATTGAGACAAACTTCAAATTTAAGTAGAGTGGTCAAGAAATCCAAGAACATTCCAGACAGAGGGATCAGCAAGACAAGGGTGAGAAGGTTCCTGGTGTGTTCAAAGAAACAGCAAGTAAGTAGCCTAGTATGACTAGAGTAGGGATAACAAGGAGGTTGGAAGGAGATGAGGTCACAGAGGTAGCCTTGTGGGCCATTGGAAGGATTTTTGCTTTTATTCTGAGTAAAACAGGGAGTCAGTGGAGGGATTGAGGTAGAAGAGTGACATGCTTTGACTTACTTTAGAAAGGGTCTCTGTGCCTGTTGAGTTGAGAGTAAATTACAGGAAGGAAAGGGCAGAAGTAGAGTGGGAGTAGACAAAGTGGTAAGAAGGGGGTGTATTTTAGGTATATTTTGAAGGTTTGACCAAGAAGATGATTGAGTGATTAAATGTAGAGTGTACAAGAAGGCAGGAAGGATCTAAGATTTTTGGTTTGAGCAACTGGATGGATGAAGTTTCTATTTGCAATGTGATTGTGAGAAAAGTAATGTTGTAGGGAAAGTTCAGGGGTTTGTTTTCAGACATGTTAAGATTGTTTTTTCGCCTGTTAGATATCCAAGCAGTTGAATATGTGATTATAGAGAGGTACAGGCTGGAGCTATAAATTTGGGAGATGTCAGTTCATAGATGAGGACTGACTGCTTGCAGGTAGTGTTTCTTTTAGGAGTGAGGAGTGTCCTAAAACTGATTGTGGTAATGGTTTCACAATTCCTCAAATTTAAAACCACTGATTTGTATACTTTAAATGGTATATGATGTATATCTCAATAAAGCTGTTACTAAAAAGTATATTTAAATATAGTGCAGTAATTCCTCTTCTGGGTATAAACCCAAAGAATTGAGGGAAGGTTTCAAAAAGATACTTGTACACTCATGTTTACAGTGGCTTATTCATATAACTAAAAGATGGAGGTAAATCAAGTGTCCAATAATGATGACTGGATAAACAAAATGCGGTATATACATATAATGAAATATTATTCAGAATTAAGAAAGAAATTCTGGCACTTGCTACAGCATGGATGAACCTTGAAGACATACTAAGTGAAATAAACCTGTTAGGAAAAGACAATGTATGATTCCACTTATATGAGATACCCTCAAGTAGTCAAATTTATGGGGACAGAAAGTGGAATGAAGTTTATATAAAGGAGATGGGTGGAGGTGGGAATGGGGATTTGTTGTTTAATGGGTATAGCATTTTAGTTTTGCAAGATGGAAAAGTCTGGAGATAGGATGCACAACAATAGAAATGTAGTTAACACTATTGAACTTCATACTTTAAAATGATTATTAAGATGGACTACAATTAAAAATCAAAATATTTGTAAATAAAGTTAGTGTATGATTTTCACTATGTTGCATTATGTATAGGCAGTGATTAAATGAGTATTATCAGGAGAGAACTGTGTTTTACTAAGTTTAAAAGGTAAGGGAAATGTATAGGATACTGTTTTAGAGGGTTGACCACTGCTGAAGTGTGGTTCATCAGGAAACCGAAGCAAAGGAGTAGAAACTAAGTCAATCACTTGAAAAGAGATTATATTCTTTGGGATTAAGAAAATTCATAATGACTACTTGATTGTTTAAAAAAAAATTTAGGCACTAAGACTGAGAAAATATTTAAATGCCTAAATAAGATTGAGGCATTGTAACAAGTAGTTGAAGGTTCCTGGAGAAACAGCTCACACATTAGAAAAATAGTCATAAACTGGGGCTTATATGAGTACACAGAAGAGCTTTTAACAGCTATGTTATAGGCAGGCATTTTGGAGTAATGGGATCTTCAAAACCTGGGGAAATTGGAAGAACAGGTAACAAAGCATCCCACCGTAGAAAGAAGAGTACTTTATCTTCCCATC
The DNA here is from genome assembly GCF_030020395.1 of Manis pentadactyla. NCBI lineage: Eukaryota > Metazoa > Chordata > Mammalia > Pholidota > Manidae > Manis > Manis pentadactyla. Next base: position 112,577,513 of record NC_080028.1, on the reverse strand, counting down.
TTGCCCTGATGAGTGCCCAGTTAGGAACTGTTTCCTGTTAAACAGTAGTTAACGTAAGTCTTTCTATAACTATTATTAGTTAGTAATCATTGCGAACTAGTAATGGCATAGAGATGTACTAAAAATTTCTTGTCTTTGTTTTCCTTGCATATAAAGGGAAGTGTTAGCAAGACTGATTTTAATTGTAACAATTCATTCAATATTGATTAATATGCCAAGTATTAAAACTTGTGCTGAGTATTAAAAAATAATATGAAAAAAGAATACAGCAGTCTTTGTTCTTAAGGGTTTCAAAAATGGCAAATATAAAAACTACTTCACAATGCAATATACTACGTGCTAAAATACAGATAGGAACAGAATGTTGGGGGAGAACAGAAAAGGCTATGACTAATGGTTTGCAATAGTCAGGAAAGGTTTCAAAGCGATGCCATTTGAGAGGGAGTGTGCTTGGCAGAGAAAGAAGGTGGTGGACAGAACAGGCACATCAGGCAGGAGGAGTATCACCCTGTGCAAAGAAAAGGAATTGGAGACCTAGCATATGTGGATAATTCATTAGAATTGGAGTGGAGATAGAAAGTCAGGATGGAATTGGTAGGAGTAGGAGGTGAAGCCTGAGAAGATGAGGCCAGAGCCAGATGGTGGAGGACATCTATTTTGTAGGCATTAGACAGAAGCAACAAAGATCTCCAAGCAGAAAATAAAACTGATTGCATTGTTTTTAGTAATAAAGCTGCTGGCAGTTTGGAGGGTGAATTAGAGTGGTGACTACATGGTGGCGTGCCTTCCTTGAAGAACACTCTTGAAATAGTCCAGGTGAAAGATGAAAGGGCCAAAATGATTATACTTAAGATGGAAAAGAGCAGGGCTGTCTTGAGTAAACATTAAGTTAAAATTAAAATAGTCAGTCTGGTGAGTTGAGAGATGAAGAAAGAATTGAGGCCAACACATTTGCATCCTGAAGTTTCCAATGTAAGAACTGATGATTGGATAAATTTGTATGGGAAATGGAGGACGAAGCAGCAACAGATTTAGGTAGTACATGACTTTGCTTTAGGATATATTGAGTTTGTGGCAGCTATAAAACATCTAGGTCAGTGCACTGCTGGAAGTTATGGGAAGTCAGGATGGATGTGGGAAAATAATAGATGAGAAGGAATTCTGGAGTAGTAGATGAGAGGACCTGGAACTTAAAAGTGAAGAACTAATACTAATAAGAGCAGGTAACTCTTATTAGGTACTATTATGTGCCAGGTATTGAGCAGAGGCCTTATGTACATTATGTCATTCATTCCCACAGCATTTCTAAGAGGTTAATACTACTATTACCCCCATTTTACAGATGAGAAATTGAGGCTCCGTGATTTGCCCAAGGTCATACAGGTAGGAAGTGGTGCTATAGTTCAGTCCCAAACAGTGTGACACAGATACCCTGAGCCCTTTTCATCACTGTGCCGTACTACATTTTATTAAGAATGTCTCCTAGGAAAATACTTCATGATGTTCATTTTATTTATGTAGTGATGTTCATGAATTTATATAACATAACTTTATTCCAAAGAAACAAAAGGATAGGGGCATCTCTAATAAATTTTAGTAATTATAAAAGAGCACCTTAAATATATACTAGTAGTGATTAGATTTCTCAAATTGTTCATCCCCATATGAAAGTTATTTAGTATTTTTTAATTCTTTCATGATTCTTTTTGCTCTTTCTTTTTGTATGTTTGATCAATAACTAATTATGCTTAAATAAATTACCTTTGAAAATAGTAATGATTGAGCAGTAACAAAGTCTGTTTGGTTTATATTTTAATGTAATTGCCTTTATTTAGCATGGGACACAAGTCAATTTTTGTATCTCTTAGCTGACCAAATTTCAATTTAATCTTATCTTTTCTTACCTAAACAATTTGGCTATATTTCAATTTAATATTTACTGTTTTTCAGTAGTAGTGACTGTGTTAAGTATCAGGCTACTTTATTCCTCATACCCAATTTAGTTTTAATACCTATTTTTTTCACTTGTAACAGGTGGATTAAGGGTCAGTTAAATGCATTACAAGATTTCTTTTTATTTGATTGTAAAGCAAGAAAAGAAAAGCAGAATCACACACTTACAGAACTGATAACAACTTGGTACTTAGTCCTAATGTAAGCACTTCACATATATTAATTCATTTAATCCTCACAACAGCCTTTATGGGATAGGCTTAATTACCCTTTATTTATCCTTTATTTACTTTAATTACCCTTATCTTAAAAATAAAGAAATTGAATATTAGCATTGATTAAGTGTCTTGCCTAAGATAATTGTGCTAGTAAGTGGCAGATCAAGGATTGAAGCCCAGCTGTCTAGGTATCTGTATTCTTACTCTGTTGTACAAATATTCAAAGAAGTTCTAGCTTTCTCAGGATCACTAGCTAGTTGAAACATCTGAGAGAACAAGTATTGTAGCAATATAGTACAGTGAGTTGGGTCTTTTTTTAAGTTTGTAATGCTCTAAACAGGGTCTGTAACTCATCAGCGGTATTTAAAAAATTTTTTTAAGAAAGAAGAGTTTCTCCTTTCTAACTGTATTTTTTTAAGAAAATTCCCTTAATATGTACTTTAATTTTAAACTTGTTTTATGTATAATTCATATAACAGCATGATTTGGAGGCAAAAATTATTTTGTAATTAGATAAAGATAGCATGAATTAGATAAACCCAGAAGTAGAAGGTAGGCTTTTTTTTTTTAATTCCAAGTTCAGAGGAAATTTAGAATAGTAAAAGACAAGGAATGTTAAGATGGCAAAGTCAGAAGGAATAAAGATAACAAAGAGATTCACATTTCAAAAGACAGGAAAATAAAAAAATCAGTCCAAGAAAAATCATTTAGTGAAAATTATTTTTTCATATATTATAATTACTGCTTTTATGAGTAACAGTTGAAGGCATCTTAAATAAGATGGGCTGATTATCTTTTGGTAGGAAATTTTTGATATATAAAATCACGTCTTTGGGAAAAATGTCCTTTCAGGTCTTCTGCCAACTTTTAAATTTGGGATTTGTTTTTGTTTTATTTTGTTAATGGTGTTGCATTGTATGAGTTCTTTATGTATTTTGGATATTAGCCTCTTATCAGATATACTATTTGCTAATGTCTTCTTCCATACAGTAGGATGCCTTTTCGTATTGTTGATGGTTTCCTTTACTGTGCAGAAGCTTCTTAGTTTGATGTAGTCTCAGTTGTTTATTTTTGCTCTTGCTGCCCTTGGCTGAGGAGACAGGCCCAGAAAAATATTGCTAAGACTAATGTCTTAAAAGTTTATTGCCTGTGTTTTCTTTTAGGGAGTCTTAACGGTTTTAGGTCTTCTTACCTGTAGGACTTTAATCCGTTTTGAGTTTATTTTTGTATATCATGTAAGAAAGTGGTCCAGTTTCATTCTTTCGCAAGTGGCTGTCCTGTTTTCCGAACATTTGTTGGAGAGATTTGTCTTTTTGACTACTATAACTTGGTAATGTAGTTTGAAATCAGGGAGTACAGTACCTCCAGGTTTGTTCTTCTTTCTCAAAAGATTGGGCTATTCAGGTATTTTATGGTTCTATATAGTTTTAGGATTATTTGTTCTAGTTCAGTGAAAAATGCCATTGGTATTTTGGTAGGGATTGCACTGAATCTGTAAATTGCTTTGGCCATTTTAGCAATATTCATTCTTCCTATCCATGCGCATGGTTTAATTTTTCCATTTATTTGTATCATAATAGTTTTTAAAACACAAGTCTTTTACTGTGTTGGTTAAATTTATTACTAAGTATTTTATTCTTCTTGATGAAATTGGAAATGGTATTGTTTTCTTAATTTCTCTTTCTGCTAGTTTATTAGTGTATAGAAATGCAGTAGATTTCTGTATGTTGATTTTGTGTCCTGTAACTTTACTAAATTCATTTATTAATTATAATAGCTTTTTGATAGAGTCTTTAGGGTTTTCTATATATAGTATTGTGTGAGCTGCAGATAGTGACTGTTTTACTTCTACCTGACCAATATGGATGCTTTTTATTTCTTTTTCTTCTTTGATTGCTGTGGCTAGAACTTCCAGTACTATGTGAAATAAAACTGGTAAGAATGGATATCCTTGTCTTGTTCCTGATCTTGGGGATATTATAGTGTTATTATTATTCTTATGTTGAGGTATGTTCTCTTTGTATACTCACTTTGTTGACTTTTTATCATAAATGGATGTTGAATTTTGCCATATACCTTTTCAGCATCTACTGAGGTAATATGATTTTTATCCTTCAGCAGTGATATTGGCCCATAATTTTCTTTTTCTGTCTTTAGTGTCTTTGGTTTTGCTATTGGGGTAATGCTGCCCTTGTAGAATGAATTTGGAGGTGTTCCTTCCTCTTCAATATTTTGGAATAGTTTGTGAAGGATAGGTATTAACTCATCTTTGAATGTTCGGTAAAATACCTTGAAGGCATCTGTTTATGGGCTTTTGTCTGTTGGGTTTTTTTATTATTATTATTATTGCTGATTCAAATTTCTTTACTAGTAATTAGTCTGTTCATATTGATTTTCTGTTCATGATTCAGTCTTAGAAGAGTGTACATTTCCAGGAGTTTATCTGTTTCTTCTAGATTGTCCTGTTTGTTTCCATATAATTGTTGTAGTAGCCTCATACTCTTGTATTTATGTGATGTCTGTTGTGACTTTTCTTTCATTTCTGATGTTGTTCATTTGAATTCTGTCTTTTTTTGGTGAGTCTGGCTAGAGGCTTATCAGTTTAATTTTATCTTTGTAAAAACATACAGGGCTTTGTTCTTTTTTTTTCCTAGTTCCTTTTGATGTAAGGTTAGATTGAGATTTGTCTTGTTTATTGAAGCAGACCTATATTGCTGTAACCGTCCCTTGGAAAACTGCTTTTGCTGCATCCTATAGATTTTAGAACATTGTGTTTCCTTTTTCATTTGTCTCAAGGTGTTTTTAATTTACTCTTTGATTTCTTCATTGACTCAGTGGTTGTTTAGTAGCATGTTGTTTACCTTGTACATGTTGGTGTTTTTCCAGTTTTTTTCTTGTAATTGATTTCTGGTTTCATAATATAAGCTTGATATGATTTTTTATTGAGACTCGTTTTGTAGCCTAACGTGATTTATTTTGGAGAATGTTCTGTGTACACTTGAAAAGAATGTGTATTCTAAAGAAAAGCAGTATCTTTACCTTGAATAAGGTGAGTCTTCTGGAGTAAGAGAGGTTGTAATTGCATTATGGTATGTGCTATCTATTAAATAGTCAGCAGTTGAAGCCATAGGCAACATGAGATCAGTTTCAGGATTATCTTTTCTATTTTAATTTTTTTTCTCAGGATTTTGGGCTCTTTGAAGGTGTGAACTAGAGTGTCATGTTCCTTTTTAATTCTGCCTCCTTTTACCATCTCAACCTAGCACAGTGCTTGATAAATGTTTTTAAATTATTGAACCATCAGTATAACTAATTAAGATTTTAAAGCTAATACTAATTGTATGAGCATGTTCTAAGAGGGTTTTGTAGAGAAAAATCTTCTTTTAAAGTCGGGCAAATTTTAGGTAATGACAGGATTTCCAAGTTGAGGTGTTCAGTAAACTTATATACCTAGTAGGCCTAGAGTTCAGAGAACTGGTTGAAGCCATAGATAGAAAGTTAAGACTTGATTACATATGATTTAAAAACAAAACAAAATGTTGTTTTTTAGACCAAATGGCAATATACCTAAGGAAGTAATAAAATTTTAAAAAATAAAAGGAAAAAATCAGAATAGGTAAAAAGGAGGCCAAAATAATATTGTGGCACAAAAACTAAATCAGTAGAGAAGGCTAGTAATATATCTACAGTATCCCACATTTCTTCATTTAACCAGGTTGCTATTAGCAGCCCATTTTTCAAAAATAGAATTCCACTTCAGTTTCAATTTGAACTTGAAATGTGGATAACTTTATTTCCCAACATAGAATATTTTCTATAAAGAACAGGTAAAAACCATTTTTATTTTTTCAGGGGTTGATATAGAAGCAGCTCGAAAGGAAGAAGAACGGATAATGCTCAGAGATGCAAGACAGTGGCTGAATAGTGGTCACATAAATGATGTCCGGCATGCAAAATCTGGAGGTACAGCACTTCATGTTGCAGCCGCTAAAGGCTATACAGAAGTTTTAAAGTAAGTACTGTTTTCCACAGCTGTTTTATTTATTTTTTATGAAGGTATCACTGATATACACCCTTATGAAGGTTTCACAAGAAAAACAATGTGGTTACTACATTCAGTGAAATGAATCAGGCAAAGAAAGACAAATTCCACAGCTGTTTTTTTACTTTGGTTTCTTTTATTTCATTGTTCCTTCTCTTAAGGTACCAACAAACATTACTTAAACAGCTTATAAAAGTAATTTAATGTCTCTTTACAAGAAGAAAGAGAAAACTACCTTGAATATTACTGCTTTGTTTCTAAATCTTGCTCTTTTACTCTGAAATTTTGATTGTTCTACTGTTGTCTTCTTCAGTTGCAATTTCCAGTAGATAAATTTAAGTGTTAGGTGATCATTATTTTTTACTTTTGTGCTAATAATTACAGAGTCATTTTGAGGTTCCCATATTGGCTAACTCTGATTACTAAGACTAAGAATAATATCATATGTAAACATACCAAATTCTGAGAACTTCTTTCCTACTGAATATTTATTTACATATAATTTATCTAATATACAGTTTTCTTTTTACTACATGAACAGTGGGACTCAGGGTGCTATTAGCATAATATTAAATATCAAGCTACAAGCAGCTTACACTTTATAGGGCTGTGTATTGATCAGATTTCCTTGGAATAAGTCTCCTTTATGTCACAATAAATTTTCATTTCTTCTTTTTTTTACTTAATCCAAACAGTGCAAAGATGTTGGCAGCTATATGAAGAAAATAATTGAGTGCATAACTTTTGTTACATGTATGTGAAAAGAAATTAGACTAACCATCAGCAGAATCTACTGCACCCTTTATATTGCCTTTTTTTCACTTGAGCTTCTAATATCAATCTGTTCTCCTATTCCCTCTCCTCAGTAAAAACAGTGAAGTTTTAAGTAGGTCAACTATTCCCAGATTTCTTCCTCTTTTCAGTCCTTACTGACTTCATAACTTAAGCCTAGAAAAGTATAGCTAACTTTTAATTAGTTTCCTTGTCCTCCATCTGTTTCTCTCTAATCCAAAACTTTTCAAACTTACAGATCCCATCAGTGGGTCATGCAATGAATTTAGTGAGTTGCCAACAGCATCCCACCAGTGGGTCATGAAATGAACTTAGTGAGTTGCCAACAGCATTAAAAAAAAAAAAGAATTGACAAAATCAAAGAGTATTGCATATGGTAAAGGTAAATATTGTTTCTTAAAGCTTGTTTCTGTGAATATATATTTGAGTACTGGATTGCACTATAAAATAGATTTCTAGACTGCTTCCAAGTGGTCTTTGTATTTAGATTATCCAGGCTCTTAAAATCCCTCATTAAGATTCTAAGTGGGGATCAAGCTGAATTTTAAACACAGAACAGATAAGACCACTCATGATCTGGCCACTGGCTCCTCTTCTAAGCTACGTGGCAACCACTGCTCTTCAGGCATACATTATTCCAGCTGTACATACCTACTCATAGTATTGTCATGATGTCTTAAAGCCTGCTCTTGTTTGTATCTAGATAAACTTCATTAACCATCTCTTCAGCTTGGAGACAAATTACTTTTGATCCTTTAACTTAGTTCAAAGCTCTTAGGCCTGTGAAAATAACTTGCTCAGTCTTACTTATAATAAGTGCAGATAAAGCTACAATGTATTACCGTATTTCATCTATCATATTGGCAAAGATCAAAATGTCTGGCACACTGTTGGCAAGGTTAGGGAAAAGGTACTCTCTGACTGGTGGAAGCATAAATGACAATTGACCAAATTCTGTTGAACTAACAGTTATTGTTTAGCTTAGCAGTTCTGCCTTTAGCAATGTTTTTACAGATATTATCATTCACACAGGAAATAAGGTGTGTGCTAGCAGCTTTGTTTATAATAGGGGTAGGAGAATGGTTGAATAAACTAAACATCCTTTCACTGGAATGCTCTGTAGCAGTTAAAACACTGCATGTAGGTAGGGAAAGAGCAGTGGGATGTATTATTGAGTGTCAAAACCAAGAACAGGTATACACCATTTGTGCTTATTTTGAAAAAGTTGTTTAACTCTGTTTGCTTATATATGCATAAAATCTCTAAGGATCCAATCAAAATTTGTAGTATGATTATCTGTGGAGAGGGGAAACCGGTTGGCTAAAGGTCAGCAGTGAGAAAGTGACTTCACTGTACAGCCATTTATTCTTTCTTATTTTTGAACTGTGTTTATATTTCTTAAATGAAAATAAATAAAAATATATATGAAACGAAAAGTAAATAAAATATATCTGTTTCAAATGCAGTCTTCTCACCCCTCCCCTCCAAATACACACATCCATTCCCTTTCAATTGGTTTTGATGCTTTTCAGCTCTGTACTCATTACATCTCCACAATGGAACCTGTCTATGAGGTTTGATTATTGTTTTACCTGTCCTCCATTAGAAGCTCCTTGAATGTTACAAGTATTGCCTTACTCTTTTAGCATCTTTGTTATGACCTGGCTTATATACAGAGAGCTATATATCTGTGGGGGGGAAACCTGTCTACCTTTCTGACCTTCCTCTGCACACAGACTCCCAGGTACTTATAATTTTATGTCACTTGGGATATTTAACATTATAGTTGGTATTCTCTAATGGGGGATTGTTTTTATTATCTTACATTCCAGTATTATTTGTGTCTCTAAAATAAAGTTTCTGATAATATATGTGTTAATTCACATTTTTTTTAACTCCTGTCTCTGGACTTACGTGTTAGCTTTTTCTCTAGATTGGTCACTCTTAAATGTTGTTCTGCAGGCAGGTAACAGGCAGTGATATAAAAACCACTAGGGGGACTTATTAAAAATATAGATTGACAGTGCCCATTTCCCAATTTGCTGCTTAATTCAGTAGGACTCCAATGGAACTGAGGCGTCTTGGTTTTTAACCAGCTCTTCAAATGATTCTGTCATGTATGGACCCAGAATTGGAAATAGCTGCTTCAGATACTGTTAGGAAATAGGAGATCAGTTCTTGAAACAAAGAAATGAAGGGTTAAGTATTAGTTCTCACTACCACCTCCTGTAGGTAAAAAGAAGCCCTTCTCAAGCACAACATTTTGGAAAATAAGGTAAAGGTTTGCCAGATTTCATGAGTTATGTTTAGTTTTCTCCTCTGTGTGTGGGACTGTGCTGTGTGCCGTTTATAGACTCATTCTTTGCTCTCTTGAGCTTAATTTCTAAAATAAAGGTTGATGTCAATATACAGAAGGGCATATTAATTTCTACAGCTCTTTGCATTGTATTAAAATGTATTCCTGCTTTCTAGCTTTGTTGATGATTGAAATACCTGCTTCTACTGCTGCACAAAAGTTGACTCAACCCCTTGGAATATTTGTCTTGCTTTATTTTGTTCCTAACAGTCAGATTGTCATTTTCCTATGAAAATTTCCCATGGTAGATCATAAAGGTTCATGAAAACCTTCACAAACCATTTCCTCAACTACAAGGCAGCAGAAACAGTACAAAAATTAGCTTGTTTGAGCCCAGTATATTTTCAGAACACATTTAGCCTGAGATGATGTATCATATGGATACCTAAGGTATTCCCTGCAATAAAACAGTTCAACATACAAATTGACCCAGTAGTTTTTGATCTCATGTTGAAAAATTATAAACATTCCTATGAAAATTTCGATTATAAGTCATATTAATAAGAATCAGTGTCACACCAAAACATAAGACATGTGGTCATTGGAAATTAATGCTGAGTGAATTATTATGTAGGAACTCAGGATCCTCTTTGCTAGTGTACTCTGAGAGTTACTCTTTTTTGCCCTACTTAATTCATTGAGGGGAGGAGAGATTTGAACTATGAAAAGAAATATATTGCAAATTTTTGTTAACTCAGATGGTATAAAGCTATTGATTATGTTTGCTTATTTGTAGATTTTAATGATTATCTAATTGACTATATAATTTTTTTAGACTTTTAATACAGGCAGGCTATGATGTTAATATTAAAGATTATGATGGCTGGACACCTCTTCATGCTGCAGCTCACTGGGGTAAAGAAGAAGCATGTCGAATTTTAGTGGACAATCTTTGTGATATGGAGATGGTCAACAAAGTGGTAGGCCTTTAAATGTATTTTAAATATTTTAACTTTCAGAAATATAGTTTTAGTCTCAAAAATGTTATAAACATATAAATTACATGTAATTGGATTAAGTTTTATCAACTGCACAAAACTTTACAGTTAACTGATTTTTATTATTAATTAATTGTTTTAAGTCTTTTTCAGCTACCTGTGAAGTGGTTTTGGCCTTGTCCTGCAAAGAAAGATGTACTACTGTTTCAATAATCACTACCATACATATAGAGTAGATTTGGGTACTTCTGTTTATGTTAGATTCTTAGGAATTCATAAATTAAGAAAAATTTGCATTTCTGTGTGAATGTTTTCTCCCATCACTAAGAGTGGAAACACATACAGAAGTGTGTTTCTATTCCTCTTTAGCTGATGGTCTTACTTACTTACTTAGAGAAGGTTTTTTAAATGACATGGGTGGTGGGGTTTTATTGTAGGTGAGAATAGTAAAAGCTATAATAAAATTTTATGCCAAATAAGATCAACATCAGAGGTGTAACATGTAATCTAGTTTTGCAGATGGAAAAACAGTTTAGTGAGATAAGGATTTGCTACATATCACCCAGTTATATAAAGAAAAGTAGGGAAAAATGTCATATAACTGTTTTTTTGCCAAATTATAAACAGATTCAGGTTACCAGATTCTTTATTTGATTACATGTTTTTTCCTCTACTCTTTTTGAACTACTGTCAGTTACCAGTGTTATCAATATTCCTACTACTTCCTTCCAGTGGAGCCAAAAAAACATGGGTCCTCTAGTGAGTTTAACTACCCTTAACTTCCTAGACTGTCCCTTATTTATTACTTTTCATAGGTCAGTGTGGTAGATTACTTAGCAGAGGTTCCTAAAATGATCTCATCTTTAATCACATGGGTCCGTCTAATTCGATTGTGTCCATTAATATGGGTGCTAGTGCTGGTTACTACGGCAGCTGCACTTTCTGATTGGGTATTTGCAAAGGGAAAATAGCAAGTGTGATATCCCTCTCTATACCCAAGATTTTCCCACACATTGAATGATCGGAAATTGAGAGAGGTAGTGCATATTCATGTCCTAGTTGTGACATAAAGAGATAAAAAAGCCCTCTGAATTTGTTTGCCCTCTCTAGAGTATTTTATATGTGTATTTATTAATGTGTTTTAAGTAAGAAATGTACAGGCAAAAACCATAGGAAGTGGTGAAATCTTCAGGAAATTAAGGTTTAAAAAGGGTTTTTTAATACTATCTGTATGTATAGATTTGCTCTTGAATATAAAACTCTTCGATCTAAATTTTTAGTCACAACTTTTGAAAATTTGCTTTTCTATTTTTTATTTTAATAGTTTTCTGTTTTATAACCAATGCTAAAAGAGAAATAAAATGTTGATACTGTTTAATTTTTAAGTTACAGGCCAGCTAATTTTACCTTGGCAATCCATATTTCCTTCTCTCTGGGTCGAAATTCCCACAGCAGTTGGGATTTTTCTGAAGAAATAGTGAATGTCTCTTACCTTCTGATCCCTGGTCTGCATTCCTCTCTCTCTCCCAAGTAGTGCCACCTAAAGGCCACTTATCCACTAACATAAGCACTGCTGATAATTGGTTAATTTAGTGGTAGTGGCCTCCTAATAAGGACAGAGAGAGAGGCTTATTAATTGAAAAATAGATCTCCAAAAAGGTTCTGTAATTTCCTAGTTTAAACACTAATGTTATGCTAGTGAAACCTACACAATGTTGTATAGTAGATATGAAAAAAAAGCTATTTTATCTCACATCTATTCAATAATTGTCTCATTTCCGTGCTGTATAATTCATCCTAATTATGCTGTAGGGGGAACACTGCATATAAAATCATTTTTCTTTATATCTGTTTGTTTTTGTATTACTATAGTAACATTTCCTTGTGTGACCCTAAATTTTAATATTATCCCCTCATTTCATCATTTCAGTACATCTCTATATGATCTTAAAAGGATTGTGCCTCACTAATTCCTTAGAATTTTGTAGTTTTCATCCTGTTTTCACATATATTATTTGATGCTGTCTATATAACAACCCTGTGAAGTTATCTGAGTTACGCATATTTAGGGACATGATCAGAGAAGTTAATTTTCTTAAAGCCTTAGTAATTGCTTCTTTTTTTCTGCTAATAATAGATCATTAATTATTTTATAATAATTGTAAAATTATTTTCCTCAGCAACTTTCTCTTGGTTTTTGATCTCTCATGTTTCATTTTTCCAGTTACTCATAAGCTGTAAAAATACAATTTAAAAATTTTTATTAAAATGTGATTTTGTTTTAAAATATTAAGATTTTAAAGATATCTTATAATAATGAGGAATTATATAATGTATGTAGATTTCCAAGGCCCTTATGCCACAAATACAAGCTTTTTTGTTTTGAGAACTGTATTCTATAGTAATGAAAGATAATTTCGTAAGACTTTTAATTTTTAAAACTTTAATAAGTTTTATAATTTTGTGTTAGGTCATCTCACTGTTTCAGTGGTTATATTTTAAAATAACATGTCATACTTAATGTTCAGCCAAAACAAATTTGGTTAATTGTATAAGCCTGCTGTATGAATTAATTTTGTCATTTGGTACCTTCAGTACTTACAGATTGAAGATTTTTACTAAATTTCTTTTTTAAAATGATATAGAAAAAGTACAGCATTTAGATGAATTATTAATATGAAACAATTTGGGGAATATAAAGAAAATGCAGTGAATCATATAGAAAACTTAAAATTCTACATGAATGAGAGGGAAATGTTTTAAAAATAAATATCTAGAGATTTTGGTCCTTTATTTGTTTCTTTATTTGCAGACTGTAAAATGCATTTGCTATTTTTTGACTTGTTATTATAAATTATGTAGTACAGATTTAAATATGAAGATTTTTATTTTGCTTCCTTAATTTATTAAAATAATTGTTTTTCCATAATGTGCCTGAGTGCCTTTAAATATTAACTAAAGTGCATTTCTAGTTGGAATTTTCTCTTAATGCACTGTTATAATGATTAGTAGACTTTTTAGTTTGACGGCTGTCATGAAGATTTAAATGAATAACAGAACTGCTTCTGCTATTAATGGGCATAAAGATTTTTTTCCCCTGATTCTCTCTGAGCTTATTCTTATTTTCTATAAAGACAATGGAGCAGTGGAGACCTAGTTCTATTTACACTTTCTCTTCATTACTTGCATGACCTTGGGCAAACACCTTACACTCAGAGCCTGGATTTTCTTATCTTTACAACAGGATTCATAACAATGCTTCACCTGACTACTTGGGTAGTTGTGAAGATGAAGAAAGACCATACCTGAAAAAACAATTTATTTAGCATAAGCGAGGAAAGAATGAAGAGACTATGAAAATAGGCTTAAAACAGTCTCTCTGGTGTGGCTTTGGTAATTTACAGATGTCTTGTAAACTGATTTTTTTAAGCAGTAAATTTTTTTAAAGATAGTTTTCTTGATTGATAGAGTTCTTATTTTCTTGTACCTCAGATTTGTACCCTCCTCAGTTGTTTCCTTGTTGCTTTGAGTGCCTCTGCTTAATATGCGCTACTGTTAGTGTCCCTTTAGTGAAGTATAGTAGCCTTATAGTAGTTAAGAATCAAATAATGTTTATAACTTTACAGTTGGTTAGCTTCATAACTGCCCTGTAGGTTATTTGAAGACCATGGTTAAGTTACTGAGTTAAGTTGATGAGTGTGCTTTTTTGAAATTAGAAACTTTTCTCTGTTTATAGCCTGCATTTTACCCTAGTTTTTATTCTCTATCAGCTGCTATTTAGTAGACTCATTTTTCAAGGGAGAAATTGAAAACTTCTTTATGTATACATAAAGGTGGTCCATAAGGTGGACCAAAGGTGGATACATAAGGTGGTCCAGTTTCTTATTCTTATAAAGGAAAATTCCTTGGTTATTAAAAGAACCCCACTGCAAATGTTTGGTGAAATGGTGCCGTGAGGGACACTATAACACTGACTAGAAAAGGGCCCTGCTCTTCTGGAAAGGCAATCTATCAAAATGTCAAAGACACATACCTTTTGCTCCATTACTGCAACTATTTACCAGACTTAGTACAAGTTCTCCTAAGTCTGTGTACAAGGACACTATTGCAACATCACAAGTATTAAGAGAAAGCTGTAACTAACTAGCGTGTGATTCAATAGGGGAGTGATAAATGACAGTCCGTCTAGATAACAAAAGAAGAAATAAGAATTCAGTAGATCTCTCTGGTCAGCTATATTTAAAAGGGAATCTATAATTACTGTGAGTCAATAGTGACTTCAAAATAAAAAGTTTTTTAAAAACAAAGTGCAAAAAAAAGAACCTACTGCATTTAACTGCTGCTAAAATTTAATTAACAATTCAAAAAATTTTCCAAAATATGGTATTGAATTCATGAAAAGGATTGATAAATGCTTAAAATAATACTTTAAAAGAAGCCAGTGAGTTGTTTTCCACATAATAACACAATCTTGAACACGGTTTGCTAACCATATATGGCACATGTAACGTAGAAGCACAAAGAGTATGATATAGCAAAATTGGTATTCCCGTGCATTAGTCGTGTGCAGGGTGGCTTCACATTTTGAACCAGTTATTTTATTTCAGAGCCATTTATTCATTCATCAGAAATTTCTTAACATTTGATACTCAAGACTGAAATGGGAAAATGGGTTTATTAAGCTAAAACTTTTCCTCTTAGACTGAGTGGGGAAGGATAGATTATCTCTTAAATTCTACAGAAGACATTCTA
Organism: Manis pentadactyla; assembly: GCF_030020395.1. Classification (NCBI taxonomy): domain Eukaryota; kingdom Metazoa; phylum Chordata; class Mammalia; order Pholidota; family Manidae; genus Manis; species Manis pentadactyla. The sequence continues at coordinate 112,562,462 of NC_080028.1, read as the reverse complement.
ACAAGAAAAGGCAGATACATAAAAATGGTTTTGAATCTTGTAAATTTTAAATACATACATTCCCCTATGTTGATAAAGCAGCATTTTATGTACTTTTTAGGTATATTGCTTGGACCATATCTGATTTATAAATAGACAATGGATAAAATAGCAATTGAGTAGCTTATATTTCATTTTATAGTATTAGGAAATAGAACTCCTATCCAAATATGTGTTAACACCCTGATGTTCATAATGAGGGTTGTACTTTTGTTTGCTTATTTTTAAATGGAAGCATTTGTGTGATTTTAGAAGTCACTGTTACCTACCTGTTTGACTTTACGGTGGACATGGGACTCCTGTTACAAAGAAATTTGAATTTCCTTTCAGAATGATATATTGTCTAGTTGAAAAAAGTTGAAATTTTTATGAGAAAAGATCATGCACTGGCTAACATACAAGGTAGAAGATACACTAAATAATGAATTTTTGTCATTTTGGAAACTTGTAGAGTAGGGTAATTGGTAATTAGAAGGACTAATGCTGGCAGCGGGGAAAATCCTTACTGTGTTTGGTCAGCAGCTCTTTGAAACTTTCTTTTCCACAATGAATAAAAATAGACGACAGATGTTTATCTGGATTAATTTTTGAAACTGTGTCATATCTGTCACTGACTTAACTTAAGCAGTTTAGAAATATTTTATTACTCTACTTAGAATTGAATTAATTTTTATGGAGATTATCAAAAAGAAATAAGGCCTCTAAAAGGTTCAGTGTACATGGAGTTAGTACTATAACCCAGGAGTTCTACTTATAGCTACGTATCCAAGAAAATAAAAACAGGTGTCCACACAAAAACCTGTACACAAATGTTCATAGCATTATTATTCATTATATACAGCTAAAAAAAGGAAAAGCAAATGTCCATCAACTAATGAACAGCGTAGCAAATGTAGTGTGCCATACAATGGATTATTGTCCAGTAATAAAAACGAATAAAGTAGTGATAAATGCTACAATATGGATGAACCTTGAAACATACAAAGTGAAAGCTAGTCACAAAGGACTACATATTGTATGATTCTGCTTACATGAAATGTATAGAATAAGCAAATCTATAGTAACAGAAAGCAGATAAAGGGTTGCCTCAGGCTGGGGGGATTGAGAAAATACGGATATGTTGTTTCTTTTGGGGATAGTAAAAATGTTTTAAATTTGATTGTGGTAATGGTTGTAAAAATCTGTGAATACACTAAAAACATTTTGTGAATTGTACATTTTGAATGGATGATTTGTATGGTATGTAAAATACATCTCAATAAAGCTGTTACCAAAACAATTAAGTGGAGATGCATCAGCTGCTTCTCTTTCACATGGAATTCTCGTATATCTCCTCCAAGTCATATGTAATGTTTTATAAGTAACATAAAAAAATGTTATCTTCTTTCTGTATAATCATAGAAAATCATCAAAGTCATTTTCTAATTCATTGACTTTTTACCATCACTGTTCCCCTTGTTTCCTACCTAGGGCCAGACAGCTTTTGATGTAGCAGATGAAGACATTTTAGGATATTTAGAAGAGTTACAAAAGAAACAAAATCTGGTATGTTTAATGACTGTCTAAAAATTGTCTATACTAGTGAATTCTCTTAATAGCTTTGAACTTCAGTTAAAAAAGTACCCTCGTGCTGTTTTGTAGTTTTTAGTTTTAAATTATTCCTAGCAATCAAATTAAATGACAGTGAAAGAGAATGAAGGAGTAGTGGTGGTGTTTACCCTTCTATATTGTTTATCCCCAGTTCTCTATACTCTTATCTTATATACACATTCAGAAGTAATACATAGGAATTATAAAGTCTCATATTTCTAAAATAGCAGGCTCTAGATAAGCAAAATTATGTAACCAGGAAACAGATTTTTAAGTTAGTATCATCAGACATGCTAAGTGGTTAATGGACCCTGACTTTTTCATTGAACTAAAAAGTAGAGAGATCTAAAAAAAATCCAGCTTAGTCCTTCATGGAGCTTTTTAATGTCTAGTCCTTTTTATTCTTTATCCAAGCTCTTTTAAGTAAAACTTAAATCTTACTCATTTTGTTTAGTTTTTATTTAGTGTTTGGAAAACTACTTTGTTATTAAATTCTGTATTTTACTCATTAACAGTATTTTTTCATTGCATAACTTTTATAAAGCTCCATAGTGAAAAACGGGAGAAGAAATCTCCACTCATTGAATCAACAGCCAATATGGATAATAATCAGTCACAGAAGACCTTTAAAAAGTAAGTAAAATATTAAAGTAGGTTTTGTTGTTGTGAATGAGTTGGCACCATGGAAACAGAGATGATTATTAGATTTGTGGATCTGGGGAGAATTAATATATTTTAACCTTTTTGTGTTCATAATTATTTGAAAGCTATTTTCCTTTCACAGCAAAGAAACATTGATTATTGAGCCAGAGAAAAATCCATCCCGTATTGAATCTCTGGAGCAAGAGAAGGTTGATGATGAAGAAGAAGGAAAGAAAGATGAATCTAGCTGTTCTAGTGAAGAAGATGAGGAAGATGACTCAGAATCGGAAGCTGAAACAGGTAAGGTTTGAAGATAAAAGGGATTTTCAGTGAATTCTGATGTCATGTAAAGTAAGAGGAGACCAGTCTTATTTGGAAACTTTCAGACTGATAAACTCCTTGTTTGGGTACCTGCTGAACCAATAAATGACCTTTCAAGGGAGTATTAGAAACCTAAGTATAGTTGTGTATTTATTGCTTAATTACCTGGAGGCTCTTACTCACTTCTGCATTTTGCTGGACTGTATTTTTAGGTTTAAAGAAAGTGAAGAGGCCTCTAAGACTCTTTTAGAATGGTGCAGATAGGGTATAAATGTGCTCCCAGCAATTCAAGAATTTTCCTGCTACTTTTTGAGGCCCAAAAGTCAGGAAGCTGGTCCCAACAGTGTGCCAAATACTCCCTAAACAGTGAGATTTGAAAGTTGAGACTAAATTTCCTGTGGTGGTGTGTTGCTGTTTTGAGAATTTCTAAGCTCCAGAGAAGTATAATAGAAGCATTTCATATTCCAGTTACCAAGACTTAACAGCTGTTGATACTTAGCTACATTTATTTTACATTTTTCTCTTAATGTAAAATATTACAGGTGTCTTCTTTAACCATGAGCCCTAGGCTACTTCCTGTCCTTCCTTGCCTTTGAGAAATCACTGTCATGAGTTTTTTCTGTAATCTTCTAGTCCATTTTTATACTCCTGCCTTACATATACATTCAGAGGTAATATGTAGTAATTATAAGATTGCTTTGTAGTTTTATTTTTACACCTCGAGATGTTATACAACTTGCCTTTTCACTCAAAAGTTATTTTTTGTATATTTGTTCATATCTATCTATATATTTTATGTACATAACTTATCCCTTTAGTTGCTGCATAGTATTCATTAAATACATCCATTTCCCTTCTGATAAAAATTTACCTTATTCCCAATTTTTGTTGAGGCAAATGACAGATTTATTTTCATATTCTTTATCAGTTAATAACTCAAAAACTTCTGAAAGGCATGAAATTCCAGTATTGCCATCTTAGAGTTGTATAACCTGGCATTTTAATGTATAAATTCATCAGAAAATTCATCCATTTCCATTAAGATTTTTGATCAGTGACAAAACTGTCATCATTAATAGTACCAGTTTGGTGGTCACTGAAAGCACAGATGGAGCGCTAGAATGCCTTGAAATGTAGACACAACAGTTGTGAATCATTCTGCTTCTAATTCAACAAAATATTTCCTTCAAGAAAATATTAGAAGCTAAAATTTACCAAATACACATCAAGGAACATACTGATAATTGCCATTAAAAACAAGATGTTGCTAAACAGATAAAAACTAGTTTTGTTGACAGGTGATATGTTTTAGATTTTTCTTGAGGCTTTCTAATCCTACAAGTAAATTATTTTTTGGTAATAATACAAGAGGTTTTGAGAAATATAAATGGCTAGATTTTAGTCATTTAAGGATATAAGTTTTTTATTTATTGTTCTCACATTGCTGGTCAGGTGAGTCAGTATATCTTTAACCTTGGTGAGACAATACTGTGAGTAAAATTGGAAGTGAAAGCAACAGGCAGTTGTTGAATATTATAATCTGTTTAACATACTAATTAAAATATTTCTAATCATACATGCACAGTGTTTAAGACTGCAGTGTTTAAGAATGCATGTGATTGTACATATAGTTTATTTAATCTTAGATTTCACTGTACAATGAGGATAATAATACCTGCTTTATATGGATACCGTATAATAATTGCTTTACAGTGTTAACTCTTGTATAGTCATTGTAGAAAATTAAACTCCACTAATTTAAATGTGATCAATATACGTGCTTAATTTAACTAATATCACTTCAGTTAAATTTGTGCTATTTCCCTTGTTTATTTTACAAAAAACTGAAATATGAAATGATATTGAAATTTAAATGGACTCAGATACTTTTGCAAGAATTTGAAGTTACTTTTATGTACTTAAACTCTCTGTGAGACATAACTTGACCTCCAATCTGTTGTAAAATGTATCATTACAAATCAACAATTATTGTTTGATTTGTAAGAAAGCTAGGGCTAGCACCCAGCTCCCCTGTCTCATTACTTATTTAGTAGGATTCAAAAACTGAAGTCCAGGTATCTCCCAGATTTCTGAGATTTTGTTATTTAATTTTTTCTTAGTTAACCCTTCTATACAATTCACTGTTTTTCGGTGTTAGGCACTGGAGGACTATTTAAAACAAACAAAAGACAAGATTTAGGCCAGTTGTACCACTAACAAATGAGCAAGTCTCGATCTCTTTGGTTGAAACTTCCTGGCTTGTAAAATGAGAATGAGACTAGATGATCTGATTAATTCTTTAAACTGTGCTATTCTACAAATATAAACAGAACTAATTACTATCAAATTGCATTGTATTAGTTCCCTGTTTGTAGTTTAAGCATACCAATCACTTTCTGTTCAGTTTCTCACTGAGCTAACTTTTTTAAATGTTCATTGTACTATGATAATTTTGGTCTTCCTGTTACTTAGTGGTAGGTTGTGCCAGGAAAATTTGACTCTATCTCAAGAATTAATCCATGTAAATGCCGCATGGTTCCTTCTCTCTCACTCTTAATATCAACAAGGCTTTATCATACTTTATTTGGCAAGCTTGAGAAAGCAGCAATTTCCCTGTAGAGTTACAGCCTGATTTGACAATTTCTGAACTGTTTCTTTTATCTACTTTTTGTAAGATTATTTCCTTGGGAAACTATATGGTGTACTATTTTGCTGAATTTTCTTTGATAAATTATTTGTCGTATCAGTTTTTTATTAGAGTTCTTGCTCATGAATCAGAGAAAAATAGAAACTCAACCAAAAGTTTAATTTCCTTCCAAATGATTTATAAATCTTAGGTAGTTGAGGGAATGAGAAGAGAAACATATTTTTGCTTCTTGGGTGTTTTTTCCCTCTAGGACTTGAAATTTTCATTCTTCTTTGAAGTTAAATGACTCTAAGGGCTTCAGCAATATTGATAACATTTACTTAATTTTGGATAGTGGACACCTGTATAATGACATACTTGTTTCATTATTATTCTTAAACCAAACATAAATGTTTATATACATGCATATACATTCCTTGGTGTGTATATTTCACTAATATAAAAACTTTTTTAAGCCAAGAAAAAAATAGAGAAAATTAAACAAAAATCTTTCGAATTGTATTTTATTACTTATTTCTCCTACTAGACTTTAAGCTCCATGTGGTCAAGGTATTTTGTCTATTCATTGACTAATACATCCCCAGTACTTCAAGTATGGGTGAGATACTTAGTAAATATTTCTTGAATTACTCTTTCCAGTTAAGTGAACTGTTTTCCAGGATGGTCTAATTAGGTTATGCATGACTTGTACTTGATGCTGATTAGGCTTAACTTCTATTTAATAAGAGTTACTGTATTATTTAACAATGAGAATACAGTTCATTAGACTGAGTTTAGTTCATTCAGTTTACTTGAAAAGCTAAGGTTATAGTGATATTTAAATGTGCCACTTTAGCTTTTGTCCTTTATCTTATAATTTGAGATATTATGCTTTTCCCCCTACTAAGATCTTATGAATGTTCTCTTAGTCACACAAAGAACTGAGTGAATCATTGCAAATTCAGAATTGTTGTGGGAAGTTTATGCTTACCCTAAATATAAGGGTATTTTAATATTATCTACTTATAAAGTATAATGGCATAAATAATGTTAACTTAAGGTGGAAGATTTCTTTGGAAAAGTGACCTGAAGGAGAGAGGTTGTATAATAAAAATGAGTTCTCATGGGGCTTTAAAGCACTATAATTCTCCCAAAAAACATAGAAGGATATCAGCTGTACATCCATTTTTAAACCAAAGAAATACTTTAAAACTAGATGAATGATCCTTGATGATTTGGTAAGTAAACTTGTCTAGCTCATTTACAAATTACAGCTGATTTAAAGATTTGAATTAATATGAGACCGTTTTGCTAAATGCCAGTCTAATTTATATGTTCAAACATGATCTTTGAATCTTTTTAACATCAGATTGATTATTTTAATATTAAAAAAAATCTTTTTCTGAGTGATTAATTACTAGTTGGAAATTGTCTTGATGTACATTGCAAAAAGATTTAACCTAATTTAGATGAAATTGTAGACTTTTAAGGGGTGAGAAGGCATGTTCTTTGTGACATTTAAGCATATTTGACAGGAATGAAAGCTGATTATTGACAGAAGGCACTTTGATTTCCTGGAAAGGGGGAGCCATCAGTTTTAGATAAGCAGTATAAGCTATTTATCCATTAAAAAAATTGCATAGCTCTTGTAATTTTTAAATTTACACTGTATTCAGGCATTCAAGTATAAATAATAATTCAAAATTTTTTTAAATTTCCATAATGTTAAAAGTACAAAAGTCAGATACTATTTGTGCTTTCATTCTTAGAAGCTTTGTTGTGTGTCTTCATGTCACTCTTCCTTGCTTCAGCATACCTGTTGAGACACTTACAAAAACTCCGTGAAAAATTCACTTAAGAGGGATAACAATGGGAAAAGACTTCGAATTAACAAAACCTTCAATGAAAGTAGAATATAAAATACTATTTTCCCATACATTGAAGCCGGATTCATATAGAATCTTGATGCTTTATGTTCTTTCTTTCCTTATTTTAAAAATAGATAAGACAAAACCCGTGGCCTCTGTAACTAATGCCAGTACTTCTAGTGCACAAGTAGTTCCTATAGCTGTTACAACACCTGCTGTGCCGTCTGGTCAGGCAACACCTACGTCACCTATTAAAAAGGTAAGCCAAAATAGAGTTTGTAAAAAATACATAAATTGTGTTTAAGTGCTGTTTGGACTAAAGCATTAAGACACTTTAACATTTTTAGTTTATTCCAAAAATATTTAAGGTTTTAAAATAAGAATATATTTTTCTTTCTTTAATTTCAGTCAAATTCTGAACCTTTGTATTCTTTTTTATAATACTTTTTGCAATTGATATTGCAGTTGATAGTTAAGAAAAATAAATAGAAAGATAAAAATTTTATATGAAAACTAGTGGTCATGGTAGTTTTTACTTCTGTTTAGCTTTTGAGAAAAATGGGTTTGATGTCCTTTATTAAGTTAGAGGCTCATTTTTTAATTTTACATGTCTCCAAGTTAAGCACAAGAAGCATTACCACAAATCAGTGAGAAAACTAAAATCTAGATTTTCTAACTCAGTACAAAGTGCCAAGGCACACAAGTATGGTATGCCAGTAAGAGCATGATCTCTTATGTCAGGCAAACCAGAGATCAACTGGCCCTAGTGTTAGTTGTTACGACTTTGAGCAAGTTACTATCTTCCTTATCTTTCAAAAAGAAAAAAGCAGGTTAACATTGTCAGCCTTGGTTGAGAGAGCCATGCTAGTGACTAAGTGTTCCAAAAATGTTAGGTTCATTTCTTCCTTTTCTTCTTTATTCTGTTCTCATTTGTTCGCCATCCTTCTTGTGTCCTTTGCTCCACAAAACAATGCTTTGTAGCTAGTATATTGCTCTTTAAAAACTTGTCTTTTCCTTGCTACTCCAGAACCTGTACTTCTTTTAACCCAAGATAAAGATTAAGGTTTGGTTCAGTTATCTACCAATCTCTTTTTTAAAGGCTTCTCCCCATCTACCCTTACTTAATCTTTATTGAACATACCCATTTCCCTCTCTACACACACACATACTGATTGCAATCAGTATAACACTATCTCTAAATACTTAAGTATGTACTTCCTAAGAACAAAGGCATTATCTTTCATTCCCACACTAAAATACTAAGCAAATTTAACTTTCATGTAATATATAATAATAATAATGTTATTTATGACCACTAGTATACAGACTATACTTAGAAACTTCCCAGGTGTCTTCCTGCTAATGTCTTTCTAGTTGTTTGTTTTTTCAATCAAGGGTCCACTCAGGGATTGCACATTGTGTTTAGATGTCATGTCCCTGCCTTTGAATTTATTTGCCGACTATCTGATATTACTTGGTTGGCATGGGTTTGAGGACTGATTTTAAATCCTCACAGTGTTGCCGTTAGGTTCTCAGCCTTGCTAATCTTTGGATTTATCTCCAAGAGGTCAAAATGTGAATCTATTAAAATCATAAACCAGAGATTTTTTACTGTTAATAAAAATCCTCCTTTGAAATTGTTCCTAAAGAAAGCAATATTATGAATTCTTTGTGGTAGAAATGTATGGATTTCAGTGGTACAATTTGAATGTCAGGAAACTGTATGAGTGAGTTACCTTCTGTATTCCAGAATTGAGGTGTTCAAATATATTTAAGATTTTAAAATAATAATATATTTTTCTTTCTTTAATTTGACTGAGATGTCTTCTGAACCTTTGTATTCTTTTTTATAATACTTTTTGCAACTGATATTGCAGTTGATAGTTAAGAAAAATAAATGGCAGAAAGATAAAAATTTTATATGAAAACTAGTGATCCCAAGAAACTGGCTCTCATTCTTCTGCATATTTAAGCAGTGTCTTTCCTATTGTAGTCAAATATGATAGATTTCTTATGATGCAATTATTTTTTCTCAGGCATAGCCCCAGATTTATGGCAGTGTACTTCTCAGTTTAAGCCAGCTGCTCTAGCTGAAAGGAAATACATAATAACTCAGCTTAGTTAGTGGGCTAGTAATAACCTCTTCGCTTTTAAAATTCTGAATCAGAATTACTTCAGATTCTGTAATTAATGACAACTTTCTGTTTCTATAATTTGCATATTTAGAAAGCCATTTTCTCAGTTTCAAACATCATAACTTACTTTGAAGATTATATTGTTTCAGTCTTTGTTCTTAAGGTTTTGTAGCCAAATTTTATTCAAAGCAATAAAGTGATGTTATACAAAAAATGTGAAATATTATTTTAATATGTGAAACAGTCTTACCAGTATTATATGACTTTTAAAGGCTGTTACATTCAGTGACATTTTATTTAATTTAGCATTCTGGTGTTTTTTAAGTTTTTTCCAAAATTTTTCCTTTAACTTAAGAGACACAACAAATTTCTTTAAATGAATTGCTAATTTGTAAATGCGTCTTAGAAGGTTTTGTAATTAAGAGTTCTATTTTTAGTTTCCTACTCACTAGTCACTACTTCTAGGATGAATGTAGATGAAGTTATCTTAAGCTCTCTAGCTTCCTCCACCAGTACATAAACTATATATAAATACACACATGCATGCTTAATGGTAAGGAATAGATCACAAAGCAGGAAGTTCTGAAACAGTATTAAATATCACTTATGTTCTCCAGTAACTGAGTAACTACAGGGAAACATAGATGTATTCATTATAAGTGATCTTCCCTTAAGTTATTAACTCTTCAGCTAAAAGTAAAGAATTATTTCTGTAGCAGGCAATGAGATGAGGCCTGTGATTTGTTGGAGATGTTATCTATAAAACCATTAGTTTCATCTTATGACTGAAAATTTTAATGATAAGTTTATATTAAACTTTCTCTAGTCAAAATAAATATTGTTGGGGTCTCTGGGAAAGATAACCCACTCTGCTATGTGCACATAAATTCCAATACATGTAAACCATATTTTCTTTATTAGATGGTAAAAATTCAGAATTTTCTTGGAATTAAGTTGTTTCAGTTAATTGAATACAATTATTAAGTGTAATAATAATTTAGTAAAAGACTACTATTTGCTTTGGGTATAAGAAGTATGTCAGAGTGTACAGATGTGGAATGATGGCTTAAAATGGAAGAGATCATATTTGGTATGAAGTAATAGAATTAGAATGTTTGAGCTAGATCCTGAAGAATGATTAGGTAGTATTTCAACTAATAACAGAGGATGATTGTACAGTTTGTTGAAAGAAAAGAGAAATAATGTGAGTGAAGTAGTGATAATGACTATTTTGCAGGAAAAATGAGTTGTCTAGTCAGGGTACATGTACAAAGTAAAACAGGGAAAGTAGAGCCAAATTGTTTTCATTTCTGTGTAACACTTTTTATTACTTGATAATAGAGAGTCATAGAAGGAGTTTGAAGAAGGCTATGAGAGAATTATTCTTTATGGAATATTATTCTGGCAGCAATGTACAGGTGTACTTGAAGATGAAAGGCTAAGTGAAGTTTATTAGAAAGCCGTTGAAATTGCTTAGGATGAATAATACAAATTAGAGAAGAGGCACTGGTCTTATAAAGGAGAGGAGATTTCGGAACTTGACATCTAATTTATAGATGTGGAAAATGATAGAGAAGTCTGACATGACTGAAATTTCAAACATGGAGGATTGAAGAGATTATTGGTGCCATTCACAAATAGAGAACTGAGGAAAAGTAGGTTGCGAAATACAGGTGTTTGGTTTTCAACATACTGAGTTTCAGGAACCAATTATAATTCTAAATAGTCCATTTTATAAGTAAATAGAAATTCAGGACTGGGAATTTAGGAGTCAGGCTTATCTGGAGAATAAATTTGAGAATAAACAATACAGTGAATATTTAGCTTGAGGAAGTAGAGAAGACCATACTTCCAACTTTCAGGAGAAAAAAGTAGGAGAGAAAAGGAGAGAAGACCAAGAAAGGAGGTGCTCAGAAAGGTAGGAAAGTCAAAATAGTGGTGTCCTGTGATGGCAGCCAAAAGAGTTTCAGGGAATAAGTATAGTTGCATATCTCAGAAAGATCCTTTACATACCAGGTAAAATTCAAATTTAAATTTTAAAATTAAAATTTTAAACACATAAACCAGTAAATCCAAATTCATGTTATGTAGAATGGAGGTGTGTCAGTCATTACAATTCAACAAATGTCCATTTCGAAAGTGGTAATACTGCCTCATTTTTCTCGACTCTAAAATAACAGTAATAGTATTTCATTGGATGGTTGTCGTGATTAAATGAGATAACCCATTTGAAGCATGTAGCTTAGGACCTGACCCAAGTAAACATATGTTAAATGTTAGCCTCTGTTCTAACATGCAATAAATGTAACCTGCTCTCTGACTATTTTAAATGGAGAAAAAACTTTTTTTGTTTCCAGTGTTGGAGAGGTTCCAGGGCAGGGATTGGCAAAACCATGGTCTGTGGACCAAAGTTCACCCACTACCAGTTTTTGTACAGCCCACAAGCTAAAATGGTTAATTATTTAGTAGTTCAGGGGGAAAAAAATCAAAAGAATAATATTTTGTGATGCAGATTCAAATCTCAATGTCCCTAAATGAGGTTGTATTGGAACACAGCCACCTTCATTCACTTATGTATTATCTATGGCATTTGTGCTAGAACAGCATAGATGAATAGTTGCAATAGAGACTATGATCTGCAAAGCCTAACATTTAAAATCTGGCCCTGTACAGGAAAAAATTAGCTAACCCCTACTCCAGAGCACTATGACTTTAAACTCAGAAACTAATAAGCAGTCGTCATATATTATATTACATAAAATACGAGACAGGTTCCTGAACTTTCTCTGTCAGTGGAGCCCCTGCCTTTACTAATTTATTTCACAGTGCCTCTTGGCCAAAATAAATATCTATTTGCTTGATTTATTAAGTAGTTACGTACAAGTAAGTTAATAATGGCAGTTCGTGTAGCATCCAAGACATGTCACTGTGCTTCTCTCAAAATTTTAAAATATCACATGGCACCCCTGTGATTTTCTTCAGGCACTTGGGAATGCCTCATTGTACATTTTGGGAACTGGGGAATGCTGTATATCATGTGTCTATTTTCAGCCCGATTGATAGGAATTAATTCCTGAAAGTATAATCAGAGATATCTTAAAAGTTTTGTCTGTGAAAGAGCCCTCCAACATCATGGTGCTTTAACAAGCTCTATTTAACTAATTATAGCAAAGTTGGGCAATAAATATAAAAGAAAGGATTGGGGTTTTTTGTTTGTTTGTTTTTGCCATATCCTATGCTTGTAAGCAACTGAATTGTTGGCTATATTCACCTACCTATATTTAACTGTGGTTGAATATTTGAACTCTCTAAGCTGATAAAATAGACCAGTTAAAGATAACATGCTTCATATTTAGGGCTGTTGGAAAGCCTTGAAAATGAAATAAATATTTGTACAAAAATACTTTTTAGTTGAAATGTTTAATCTTAGAAAAAAACAGCAAATTTAAGGCTATGATACTTAAAATATTACTGAATTAAGTATTATTAGAAAATAATCAGTAATTACTTTTTTGTTGATTATAATGGATTTAACATTTTTTAACCCAAGTATAAAATCAATAATAACAAAATTCCATGTGTAGTGATTTTTTCACTCCCATACTGTATTTGTCTATTCTATGAGCCTTTAACTGCTTTAGCGGTTTCTCTGTTAGATTCCTTCAGATTCTCATGTTAAAGCTAGAACTTGTTGCTGATGACTTTTAAAGATTGAATCATTACCCAGTAATTGGGTTTTAGTTTATTTTTAAATTCTTTTTAAAAGAAGTATGTTTACTCATAACTTCCTTTTCTGTTTTCATGCTTCCAGTCTTTATCTCTTTACCTGTCTTATTTTAATTGGCTTTAGTATGATTTCATTGCTCCTATCATGCCTGTGGTGGAATCAATAGATCCCTCATCATGGAGGCAGGGCTTGCGCAAAACTGGCATTGTTCTTGTGCCCAATGAGGGTGAAAAATCTATGGTGAGGCATTTCTATGTGTAAGGATTTATATTAGGTTACAGCATAACAAGTTTAATATGAATATTCATTCTAAAGCTGCATGGTTCTAAGTCCTTATGGTGTGTTCATTTCTGTTCTGTTTGCATCATAATTTTTCTGTGTGACAAAGTGTGGAGTGTGGTTTCTCAATTCTAACTTCTGGAAAGTTAGTTCATTCCTTTTTCAGTTTTAGATCTTTACATTTTTGACTAAGACATTAACCTACTTAGTAAAAGTGTTTTTCCTGAAACTACTGTAATTTTAGATGTCTTATCTGTAAATTTATCATTTCCAGCTTAAGGATAGATCAGCCTTGATAATTCTTTTTTCTTTTCCTTAAAAAAAAAAGTTTCCAACCTCAGCTACAAAAATTTCTCCCAAAGAAGAAGAGAGAAAAGATGAGTCTCCTGCATCTTGGAGGTTAGGACTTAGAAAGACTGGCAGTTACGGTGCACTTGCTGAAATCACAGCGTCCAAGGAAGCTCAGAAGGAGAAAGATACTGCAGGGGTTATGCGTTCAGCTTCAAGTCCCAGGCTTTCCTCTTCTTTGGATAACAAGGAAAAGGTAATCTACTTCAGAGTCTGATTTCTGTGAGAGCTAGTAACTTATTTCAGAAATATGAAACCTGGTGGATTTTTTACTGTGTATCATGCATTAGATCGTATATCAACTGAATTCACTTAACTTGATGAATTACATATGCAAATGTACCTACCTTAAACATATCTATATAGGATTATAAATACTGGGAAGATCAGATGTATTCATCCAAAATACGAATTATGAGACTACACTCAGTTAAAGGAATTCTTTATCCTACTTGAGAATTTGCAGTAAAATGTATTAAGGAGCAAGCTTATTTTATTTCTTAAGGAAGTTGCCTGAGGTTTAGGGACACATTTATTCTAGAACATTATACTCATTGGTTGCATTTATCTTGTATTTAGGATTTCTTTGCCTATTTTTTCATCTGATACATCACAAGCAACTTTAATGAGATTTATAATAACTATATTTTACAAGTTTTAAGTTTCATCAAATAGGATGTACCACAGCTCACTCAGTGCTATTTTATTGTTTAGATTATTTATTTTCTACTCCATTTTCAGTGCTTGGACTGCTTTGTCCATATAGTTTTCTTCCTCTATTTAGTAGTGTTGCCTAGTATCAGAAATTAAAAAATGGAATTTCTCACCAAAAATGGAATTTCTCACCAAGTAGTTCTACTACTTTTTATTTTGTGTAAATTTATTGCCCAATTTCCTGAGCACTCAATAACAATGTAGTGGGAACATAGCAAATGTTATTGTCATTACACTCTTAACCAGATTTGGATAAATACCATTGAAATGTTTGTTTTGAATCAAGGTAGTAAATAGCTTATATAACAAATTATTGGTATTTAACAGTGAGCCATATCTGAGACCTTCACTGGAAGAAATAAAGGTATTTTGCCTTATAATGCTATTACTTTAAGTAATTTGTAGACAATGTGAGTACCTAGAGGCTATTATGCTATGTGAAATAAGTAAGACAGTAAAAGACAAACACCATATGATTTCAGTGACATGGAATCTAAGAAACAAAACAAAGGAGCAAAATCACGACAGGCTCATAAATACATAGAGAAAAGACTGGTGTTTGCTAGGGGGAGGAGAGGGGAGAGTGAAGGCAAAATAGGTGCGGAGTATAGAAATTTATAAACTTCCAGTTACACAACAAATAAGTCACAGAGATAAAAAGGACAACATAGGGAATATTTTCAGTAATGTAAAGATTTTGTGTGTTGATGAATGGTAACCACACTTAACCGTGAACTTGAATGAATGAATGAATAGATGGATGGATGGATGGATGGATGGATGGATGGATGGATGGATGAATGAATTTATAGAAAAAAATCATAAAATATTGAATTTTTTTTCTTACATTAAAATATTATCTAATTCTAGATGAACAGAGAAAAAGGATTAATTTGAACAAGCTATCCTTGAGTGCTTATAGTACTTGGCTATTGACAGACATCAATTTTAGAGTTTAACTAGAAACTGTGGAAATACTATAAATTGTAGTGGTTGTGTGATTATACATTATTGAATACTCCTTATCCTTAATACTTTTAGCAGTTCCTGTAATCATCGCATGGATTTTATTTTCATTCATTTTATTTTCTTGTCTAGGAGAAAGATAGTAAAGGAACTAGGCTTGCATATGTTGCACCTACAATACCAAGACGACTAGCCAGTACATCTGACATCGAAGAGAAAGAAAACAGGTGGATTCATTGTGATTTGCTTTATGTTTTCACTAATGAAGTCTTTATTATCTAGCATGAGAGTTAAAACATGAGCATTGTCGTAACTATGTGGGATGTGATTTGTGGGAGAAGGTAGAGGATATTTTTGATAGAACACCAAGTCCATGCTCCTGTGGAGACAATGGCTTAGTATGTTTCAGAATAGCAAAAAAAGCATTGTGGTTGGAACAACATGAAGGATGAATATTGGCAGATGAGGTCACAAACATACATGTTCTCTAAATATTTGGAACATACAGAAAAGGAGAAAGAAAACAGAAAAAGTCCTTACTTAATCCGTGTTAACATTTTAGTTTGTTTCTATTTTTCATCACATAGAGTGTGAGGACTTTTTAATATAATTGTAATCATGTTATAATATCCAATTTTGTGTCTTGGCTTTTTTCACCTAACATCTCATAAGTAGTCTTCCATGTTAGTATATATTTTTAGGAAGTACTGTTTTTCATCAGTCCATACCCCCTCCCTCAACTATGAGCATTTAAATTATCTAATATATTGTGATCGTAAATAACATTTCTGTAAACATCTTCATTTCCTCCCGTATAATTAGGATTATACCTTAGAGGGTAGAATCTTAGGACTAGAATTACTTTTACTTCTTAATAAATATTTCAAAGTGTTTTCTCAAGGGATTTTTGTTAGTTTCTACTTCTAATGTTTATTAATATACAGCTTTTTTAACCTTATTTTAAAATTACCTACCAGAATCTGAAGGATATTCTTTTCACAGAGACTCTTCAAGTTTGCGAGCAAGTAGTTCTTACACAAGAAGAAAATGGGAAGATGATCTCAAAAAGAATAGCTCAATTAATGAAGGATCAACTTATCATAAAAGGTAATAATCCCTAAGTAACTTTTATGCATTCTTTTATAAAAACATGAGGCAATTTAATATATAATATGTTTTTTTATTAAATATATTTTGTTTAAATAAAACTTTAAAGACAATATATATATTTAAAGATGAGTGAAAATTTGCTTCTAATTTATGCCTCGTATTATGCATATATTTAATTAAATTTGATATATTATGAAACATCTTTTAGATTGTGGCATATTAAAAAGGAAATCCTTATATAATTAACTAGAGAAGTTGAAAGAGATCGGTGTCTTAACTGATCTGGTCAACATTTGGTGACTGGGAAAGTTTCTGCTTTTAGAACTCAAGAGCTATGGAAAGTCCTTGAATTGGAATGTTGGTAATGTCATATTGGGGGGGGGAGGCTATAAATTATTTCTCTGCTGAATGCAACCAAATACAAGAGTAAAAGATGAACAAATAGATTACAGGCACAGGCCACTCGTAGGGATATGACCCATTGCTGAAACATTGTTCTTCACAAATGTACAAGTCTTAGCTTTCCCAAGCAAAATCAAACCAAAGTGTTTTTTTTCAAACCCAACCTGATGACCATATGGACTGGAACAGTTCCAGAAATGCAAATTATCAGATCAGATCATCTTTGAGGCTCACTGAGGGAGAGGGGAGACAGAAAGTGATACAGTAACAAAATATTGAAATAATCTAGACTGTAGTAACTTGTAGATGAAACTCTTGGTGCTGGAGCTGGTGGTATATTTAGGAACAGTTTTTCAGGTTCTTTCCTGGTTTTTGAATCCAGGTAATGTGTAGACATGAACTATAGAATACATGTACAAACACATCCTATACAGATAAGACTCTTTCCTTCAGTTGCTCCTCTGGTAGAAGACAAGATGACTTGATTAGTGCTAGTGTTCCAAGCACCACGTCGACACCAACAGTTACCTCTGCAGCCGGGCTTCAGAAAAGCCTGCTTTCCAGCACAGGCACTGCTACCAAGATGACTGCGGGTTCTTCCTCAGCAGGCGTACAGAGCAGGTGAGTTACAGGTACACTGTGTTCAGGGCTCCTGTGTGCTTATGTATGTGCATGCATTTCTGTTTAGAGGACTGTGGATCTCTCTGGATTTTTTGTTTTGCCTTGTTAAAATTATTCACAAACAAAAATTAGTTCCAAAAAAAGGCAATCATGCATGTGGGGGGGAAAAAATTAAGTTCCTGAATTATTAATTTGCCTTGAATTAGGCTGCTTAAATAAATGTGACTTTCTCTCTTTGACAGCTCTGGGTGAGCTTTTTGGTTCACAGTTGAAAGATGTCTCACCTTTTGTTTTTAAAAAAATCCATCCGTGTAGTCACATGTTTTCAGCTGCTAGAAAGTGCTTTCATTGTTTAGCTGTTTTCCTTTTCTCTTTTTGTGTTGCTGCTTCTGATGCTATAGTACCTCAAATCGTTTGTGGGCTGAGGATAGTACTGAAAAAGAAAAGGACAGTGTTCCTACGGCAGTAACCATTCCTGTTGCTCCAACTGTTGTAAATGCTGCAGCCTCTACCACAGCCCTGACTGCAACTACTGCCGGCATTGTCTCCTCCACATCAGAGGTCAGGGAGAGACGCAGGTGTGTAACGGTCCTGACAGGAGGTATCTTGCCCAATGATGACAGATGTTAATTTTGTTTTTTAATCGTGTGAAATTGGTGACCATCTCTCCAGTAGATTAATAAGTGAAATGACCTTTATCAGCTTGCAACTATGAAATTGATATTATTTGCTATTATTAGCATTTAGGCTTGGTAACCCAACTTAGACAGAATTGATGTTTTTGTTTAAAGGCAGTAAGCCAGACAGTTGTCTTACTTAGCCATCTTAGTTTTTTTAAAGGTTGTTGTAATTCAAAACATTTTTCTGATAAAGACCTAAACATATATAATCACAATATGGAAAACTTAGATATAACATGACAAAAACAGGTTTTTTTATTCTTTTCATTGTTTCTCCCCATTAAGAATTTTGATAGATGTTTAAATATAAAATGTTTTTGTGTTGTTTTTGAGATTTTCATTTTAAGATTCTCTTGGTGAAGAAAGGCTTCTTGTGCTTATGTGTAAGCCAAATAATTTTAAGTATGTTGAACACATTCACTTAGTTCTAACTGGTATGTAGAAAGCATTTATTAATTAAAGGGTCTGTGAATTTACTTTGTATGCTTAAATATATTTATGAGCATTGCTCACTCCTTGCTGCTGCTATTTAGTATGGAACCAGAGGTGTGGAACCTATTATTTGTCTTGATATCCTTGCTTTACAGAAGGAAATTAAGAGCCAGGCATATTAAGTGACTTTTCCACTTTTATATAGTTCATTAATGTGAGAGGTAAGACTAGGCTCAAGATTGCGGGAGAATCAGTCCAGGGTTCTTCTGCTATATCATGCGTAATCCCTAGCTGTGAATTTTATTTTTCCTCTTGAAACAGAAGAAAATCTTAGGAAACTGAATATAATATTTTTGTAAATTTTATTCTTGCAAAATGAAACTAGCTACATAACTGATATTTTCCTTAATAAAAACCATCCAGATTAGCTTTGTTTTATTTCTGGCGCATAGTTTTCATATACAGATGGCCTTATCATTTGTTTCTGGTTTCATCCTTATGGTAAAAGTCAGTTTTAGGTTTTTGAGGTGTTTTCAATAAGGCCAGACAGACAATAGAAATTAAAGGATCACAGGCACCCATCATTTTCTTCTAGTGGAAATAAATTTCAGGGCTTTGCTTTCATGGATTTGGGAGGTTTGAAGAGGAAAAGTGTAAGCAGTCCTTTTTTTTTTACTCCTTCTTCTGCCTTAATCCTAAAGTTAGAGTTCTTTCCAGGTCAGAATTTTTTCTTCTGTAAAATGAGTTGTTTAATTTGTATAATATTTAGCTTCCAGAATCCTTTCTATCTCTAGTATTCCATGCCTTTTAAAAATTTTCCAGTGATAGTTGAAGCCAAATAAATGTCTCCCCATAATCGTCAGACTATTTCCAAACAAATTATGATTCTTAACCTTAGACTTCATTATTTTTTATGTTGTTGAAAAGAGTTGAGTTTCAACTTTTTAGAATTAATCCTGGAAGACATTAAAGATTGAAAATCAAGTATTTGGAGATATTGTTAGGACACAGCAGATTCTAATAGCATAAGAAACAAAATGTGTCTGCTGTTTTTCCTTGTCTTCATTACAGAGATTTTTGTCTGTCTTGTTTCAATGTTGTTTGAAGTAATACTAATTTGTGTTTTGTTTTATGTCAGGTAATTGCAATCTTTTAAATACATTGTTGGCCTCTTCTGTTTGTTCTTTAATTAAATTTCATTAATGGTTTTGAAATGTACATAATTAAATATTTGCCCTAAAATGTATATACATGGTGATTTAAGAATATATTATAACTGAACAGGATAAGTCAATACATTTATGCCAGTTTAGGTACCCTTAGCATAGGTACTTTGGATATTATATAAACTTATACCATGCACAAATTAAATTCCACAGTACTCTTGAATTTTAGTGTACTTATTGATCAGGATTATGACAATTTCCTGTTTTTGTTGGTTAATGATTTCCAGTGGATTAATTTGGCAGGTTGGATCAGAGTAGTGAAGAGAAGCTAGCTTTAAATAAAAGGAGCAGTACAGCAAATTCTTCATTGTTTAAGTATCTCTAATTCTCCAATGTTTTTTCAAAGTGGAAAATGGTACCTTACTAATTGGTTTGTATTTGTAGCTTGAATTCACATGGAACTGTTGGTTTAGTGTAACGACCCTTTTCCGCCATCTTTCCTTGGCTCAGCTAGCTCCAATTTGCACATTTATCTTCCCTCTGGGAAGAAAAGCCTCAGTGAGAAACAAGAGTTGGTATTCAGTTTTTTAAAGATGTGATATGGTTGACTAACCAAAATATAATTACTATAAATAAGTATAAATATTTCAGCCAATAAATGTCAGTGAAATAAAAAATACATAGAATAACTAAATTTATTGGAAAAAATCCTTAAATTTAAAAATAACTTTTAGGTTGCTCAGAAAATAGTAAGCAATCTAAGAGTACTACGGAGTATAATTATACACCCTATGTAGTGATAAGAAGGATTTCCAGTATGATACAGTAATGATTAATAAGGCAGCAATAGAGTTTAATCATCCTTTTGATGATCAGCTCTTTGGAATTAAAAACACATAAAATGTATGAATTCTATTTTTTCTACATCCTTTTCTTAGAGGTCTGGTCTATATAGGCATCCCAAGGGAGGAGAAAGGAACTGATGTCAGGTGGGGGCTCTTAAATATAGAAACTGTATTAGTATTTCAGATTGATAGGCTAGATTTTTATACTAATTTGGGGCAACTGTTGTATGGAAAATTTAAATGAAAAAAGATTACAAGTTCTTTCAACTAGTAATTTTTATCCTCTGAGTTGCATACGTTAAACCAAATATGGCAAATAGACTTAATTAACTTTCATGGCAACTTAAAACTGTTGAAAAAGAATAGGCAACTTAAAACTGTCCAGAAAGAATGGAGATAGTGTGATGGTTGATTAGTGCTATTTGCCATGAGGGTAAAAAGGCAAAGTGGCAATGTAAGTTTCCTTGTTCCGAACTAAATATGAAAACGTTGCCCATACACAGAGGAGCCAGAATTCAGTAGTCCATGTTCATGCTTAATTTCAGAGCAGCTCATGAAATGCTGAAGTGATACATGAGGCCATCTGGGCAGCTATAATTTTTTTTGTTGTTTAATCAGTTGTTTTTTTGTTGTTAATTTAAATATCACATTTAGGTATCGTCTCCTTTTATTTTTTTCTTCTCATCTGGTGAAAGTCCAAAAAGCAATAAATTGTGTAGGCCTAGTATGTGCATAAATAAGTTTTAAATAAATGGATGAAAAAAATAGCCATAGGACCATATTTCCCAAGGTGATGGTTCATGAAGCACTTGTCCACATTTAATAAGTTTGCTACAAAAGAAAAAAAAAGTATTCCCTACTTAAATGATCTTGAGAGATGCAGAGTTAAACACAGTTACATGGTTTCTTCCATCAGTACTTCTCAGACCCTTTAATATCTTGTGATTTTCTTGGAGAAAGTTAGAATGTATAGTGTTTTCCAAATTTATATAGCTTCTACAACAAGTAAATTTTTAATTGTATTACAGAATTAATGTTTCTTAAGCTCTAATAGCGAGTTTAGTAGTTATTCTCTTTTTCTTTGTCCCAGAAAAATTACTAGAGTCATTATAAAAATAGGAAAATATCTGTTATATGTAAATAAAAACCTTAAAACTCAAGAAAGTTGATAAAGAGACAGAATGAAAAGTATGAAACAATGGGAGAAAGAGAAATGTCATGCTTGGTGCAGCTTGAGCATTGCAGAAGGAAAAGGGGGCAGATGTCCTGCAGGTGTCAGTCATCTCTCTCTGGAGTTAGCCATTGGTGCAGATGAAGCCATCTGTAGCAGCATCTCAACTGAAAGAAAGTCAAACTGAGGAAATATTGATAACTAAAATGTTTTATTCAATGAATGTCTCCCTTGCCCTCCATCTTTAGGAGATAAGTTAAAGGAAGAGAAAACAATTAGAAACCTGTTTTCTAAAAAAATTAAAATTAGATTTTTAAAAAATTTAAAGTGATGAACTTAAATTAGTACTAATATTTTAGTAGCAATAAATTTGTAAGATGGAGCTCTTCACTGAAATGCTTAAATTTAATGAGGTGTGCCTTACTGATAAGGTAAATGTAGTGCTGCTATGATAGCAAAAAGACGTAATCTTTTAGGATATTCTAGAAACCTAGAGGGGAAGAATTGATTGATAGAGAACATTTGGATAAAGAGAGAAAAAAAAGTATATAATTATGATATAGTGCCATAAGTTATTAACCAGATAGAGGAAACAGGTGATATTTTCTCCAGCCAGATGATAAAAACAACTTAAATCAAAATATAGTAGTAGTGGAATTTCCATCTTTCTCTAAGTTTGCTAGGTATCTCATTTAAGTAAAAACACCCTCATGAGAATTTCTTGACTTACCTTGCCTACACTTTATCTGTATTTAGAGTAGAAGCAACACGAACCAGTCCTCTATAACTAACTTTAGCCAGCAAGTAAGAGTTAATTGATGAAATTTAGGCAGCTAGGATCTTTCTTGAGAAATGACCTCGTCATCTTAGGGTTAATTATACAAGAAGGTGATTCCTAGGAATAATTAATCATGTATTATAGTTTTAGAGAGACAGATTTAAAAAACTCGAGTGAAAGGAAAGACAAATTCCTGTGTATCAAAGTGAATGGTGGCTCTCTGAAAAGAATTCTGAAGAAAATGTAAATGATTCTAAGGAGTTTAAGGATGCATTGTACTCTCTGGACTTAGAGCTTTAAATGCACATAGGAAAAACAGATGATAAGACATAGAACAAAGAATAACTTCTGGAGTTTGTTATAAAAGTAATAGGGTCAGGGAGGTTAAATAATAAATTGCAAATTGAAAAGAATACTAAAGCCAACTAAAGAGCCTTTTTAAAAAGTAGCATTTGGAGAGGGGGTAGGTGGTATAAACTTAATAAACTACATAGAAAATAGAAATACTCAACTTCTGAGCATTCTCTGAAAGATGTGAGCTAGATGGTAATAATATAACTAGATAAAGTTAACAATTGAACTCCCAGGTAATATTGATCATTGGAGGGAAGATTTTTGTTGTGCAGGGCTCTGTCTTATCTTCACTTGTTTAAACATTTAATTATTTAACTCTTGACAGATGCATGCTTTGACATTGTGCATATGTTGTGACAGAGTATCACACTGGCTTAGATTTATAAGATGAAATTTAATGAAGGTAAATGCTAAGTCTAATTTTTTGTATCAGAAAATCAATTACCCAAGAGTAAGATGCCGATACTAACGCAGTTGATGTATAAAAACACTTAAATTTTTAGGGAATTCAAAGTGTGAGCAAGACAGTGATGTCTCCCAAAACATTATTGATAAATGCACAATGACAAGAATGCAAGGAGCTTTGCTTACTCACTAGTCATCCTACATCCCAAATGTTGGATTAAATCCTACTAACCATTGTACCATAAAAAAGACATCAGCAGGCTAGAGGTTAGTCAGGTGATTTCACATATCTGGGATGTGCTGCAGGGAATCAAAAAAGGTATTAGGAGGAATGATGCTATGTAGCCTTAAAAAAAAAAACTGTAGTTAGGAAGAATTTCATTAGTTCCAATCTCAAAAATTTCAGATTGCGTTGTTGAATTTCAGAGTGGGTATAACTGTTCTCTGAAGACTCCTTTTCTTAAAACCCATTAAAAATATGCTAAACTGGTATGCTTCATTCACACACATTCATGTGAAATTAAATTCACAGGTATTCTATCTCCAACAAACAACTTTTATTTATTACTGCAGATCATACCTCACTCCTGTTAGAGATGAAGAGTCTGAATCCCAAAGAAAAGCAAGATCTAGGCAAGCAAGACAGTCTAGAAGATCAACGCAGGTATATTTAATGGGTATAATATATAAAACTTCAAAATAAATAGTGAAAATAGTGATGTCAGTAAATAATGTGATTAAATCTTAAAAGATTAAGGTTGCTTTATAATCCTCCCATAGCCTTTTGTGTATAGTCACACTGTTTATACTACATTTAATCTAATTTTCATGTGCCTTTGTATCTCTTTGAGTATGTATTTGTATTTCTAATACGATGTGTGGCACAGAGCATTTGGTAAGTGGTTAAGCATTGTGGGAGAATAGCTCTTTTATATCATGTATATCAAATAGCTAATGTGTGAGTATAAGGAAAATGTCACTCAGGCTACATTACCATCTCTTTACCTCCTCCTTTCTATTCCTGTATCTTTGTGTCTTTCCTTTCCTACAGTAGAGGAGCTCTAAAGTCCAGATTCAATTCTTTGATCATTACCATTAATCGTATTTAAAGCTGAACTTTTTACTAGGATCTTAACATTTTTTCTATCTTTGTATCTTTACTTTTTGAAATCTAACCAGTTTTGAAAGGCTCAACCTTCAAAATTATTTCTTACTGAAATCTTTGTGTGCACATATGTGTGCATAGTCGTATATAAAAACATAAACAATACATATATCACCTTTTCCTTCTTTCTCTGAACTTCTGGGAATATTTATATTCATATGGTATTTCTATAATCTATACTATTTTGCTAATTTCTTGAATATAATGACGATTTCTTACACGAATTTTAAAATCTTTTCCAGTACCTGTTGTTGTCCTTCCTCATAATTCTTTATAAAATCAATGTAACTTAAGTAGAAACTGCTTGAATTTGCAAACAATCCCAAACATGCGTATTTGACTTTTAATATACTCACTTAATCTATTTACCTATAAAATATTCCTTTGAAACAAGCTTTAATGCCTCTCATAGTTAAATTTATCTTACTTATGTGCAGGGAGTGACGTTGACCGATCTTCAGGAAGCTGAAAAAACAATAGGAAGAAGTCGCTCTACCCGAACCAGAGAACAAGAAAATGAAGAAAAAGAAAAACAAGATAAAGAGAAGCAGGAGGAAAAGAAGGAGTCAGAAACATCTAGAGAAGATGAATATAAACAGAAGTATTCTAGGACATATGATGAGGTAACAGTATACCAACAACACAGTAAGACAGATGGCGTGAGTAGTTACGTGCTTCTTTAAGTACAAGAGATCTATATGCCAACAAGCCATATGACACATACTCAAAAAGGATAGTAAACGAATATCCGGATTATTTTGACATGATTAGAACATTACTTTTCCTTTGAAGGGAATTTAAAGATTCTGTATGTTTTTAACTATGCTTAATATTTCAAATGGGTTTTAATTTTAATGTTTCACAGACTTTTCAGCGTTATAGACCAGTATCAACTTCAAGTTCAACCACTCCATCCTCTTCACTTTCTACCATGAGCAGTTCACTCTATACTTCAAGTCAGTTAAACAGGCCAAATAGTCTTGTAGGTATAACTTCTGCTTATTCCAGAGGATTAACAAAAGAAAATGAAAGAGGTAAGAAAACCAAATTTTGAAAACATCTCATTTCTTTCAAATACTTTGAATTGTTTTTTCCTGATTAAGAGGACCACAGAAAAGAAACAGCATCCTAAACTGCGAGTTATTCTACCTGAACAGAAAGAATATAAACAGTTGAGAATAAGAAAAATAGAAAATAAAAGTAGATAATTATATGGTCTGGCATTGATAGCATATATCTTTATAACCTAAGACTTCACAAAAATCCTTATGTCTTCGAATATAAAAAAGACAATATAGAAGAATTGGTAGGTGACTATTTCTAGGAGCAGTTTATTCATACCTTAAGTTATTTCATGCCTATTATGTAGATCATATCTTTTAAATATGTTTTGTGAAATTGATTTAAACTAAAACCACAGTACATGTAATGTCCTTGTTGAAATAAAATTGTTCATGCTTATTTCTTGAGGAATAGATATCTTTTTGAGCTATATATTGGCATATTGATTGATACATACTGTTAACATTTCCTATTATTTCATACAGACTGCCTGTTTAAATTATAATTCCTACTTTAAATCAGAGCTGGATACTAAACAAAGCTATTCATAATTGTAGGCATTTTATATTTTAAAATCAAAGTCTTATGGTATTAGTCATGCAAGTATCTGATATCAGTAATCATATGGAATAAACTTCAGAAAATTAGGTTTTTCCCAATGTCTAGCTGATGTTTCTTTTGCTGGTCATTGAGATATCTCAGTTCTTTAAACCACAATGTATGAAGCCTGCATAATGTTGTAAATTTTTTAACCAACACTTAAAATTAGGAATGCTTGCATAAAAGTCCAGATTTCCATCTTCTATTGAAAAATTGGAAGATTTGACAACATTGGGTCTGAATTCTCACATACCAACAGTTGGCTTGGAGCCAAGTAATGGTAGCCCTCACACCCTCTCAGAATGGTGCCCTCTTGACCCATCTTTCCCATTTTTATTTTCTGGATAGCTATTGTATGTGCTGGAGTTTGAGATTTTGCTCTAATTTCAAAAACAACTTAAAAAAAAAAACCTCTTGATATTACAGTTTTGGGGTTCCATTTGCTGTAACTCTTTGCTGATGATACAAGGAGACTTTTAAAAATCATTTTTAACATTACTTTGTTTTGTATGTCTACTTTCTAAAGCATATTCAAAGGCTCTGATACTCTACTAATACATAAATCTGAAGCCATTTTAACACTCCCAGGAAGGAAGCAAATTTTAAGACTAACATTTTGTTTTACATTGTTTTGTTTTTGATAACAGATAAATATTTTATTCCATAAAGAAAGGGTTGGTGTTTAGATACTATTTAATAGAAATGAAATAAATACTGTATTCTGCTGAATGAGAACTGGGAATAGTAGAAGCAGAAGCTTAAATTTGTATGACGCTACTAACTGTTTCATCATTGAGAATTGTTTGGATATAGTAATTATTTCCCCATCAGACGTTAATGACTGGAACCCCACTGTCTTCATAGGATCAGTTTTTTTCTATTTAACAAATATTATTGACTGTCTTTTGAACACAGTTTTTGTTTTAGGCACTAGAAAAATGAAGTACTTTAAATTCATTCTGTCTTGATCCTCAAGATCATGTCAGATGGGAGATACAGATACATGCTTAAATAAAGTTGTTGAGGGGCACTAAGAGTGGCAAAAATTAATTCTGATTAGAGAATTTTAGAAGGTTTCACAAAGGAGGTTGACTTAGAATTGTTCTTGTATTTATCTTGCAAAATACTGTCAACACACATTGCTACATGTGGTTTGTTGTAATCCTTCACAGAGGGAGAAAAGAAAGAAGAGGAAAAAGAAGGAGAAGATAAATCACAACCTAAGTCAATCAGAGAACGACGGCGACCAAGAGAGAAAAGAAGATCCACAGGAGTTTCATTTTGGACACAAGATGTGAGAACCTATTACGATAAACAACTTTGACAGTGTGCTTAATCTTTCCTAAAATATATACTAATGCTTTCTCATATGCCTCAGATTGCATATTTCTTTAAATTATCATTATATGTTTGAGCCAAGTTATTAAATTAGAAATTTCTTCTTTATAAGGATAGGTAAACAAGTACTTAGGTTTTTGGTATTACTTAAATACAGGGTTGTTTCCCAATTTTAGAAAAAAAATAATAATGGCTGCAGCTCAGCTTACATGTATTGATTGTTATATAATGGCTAAACTCCCTTATTTTAGAAATTCTTAAGAGAAAGGTGATTCACATTCAATCCCATTTTCAAGAATATGATTATAAAAAGTGGTGCATTACATTTCAAATTAGGACAATCCTATAAAAATTTTTCTTGTTCTCTATACGCCTGACATTGCTATTCATATGCAGAGAAAGGAGAGCTGTGGGGGTAGCACTGTTAATGTGAAACTTAAACTGTTTCACTGCAGTGTGTAAGTACAGGAGGGTAAACATAGTTTGTTTTCACCCTTTTTTTTAACCTCTTCTATTTTTCCATTTTTAATTTTAATTTTTAATATATAAAAGTTCAGGTATACAAAATAGAAAAGAATAATGTGCGCACTCCAGGTGTCCATTGTTTAAGCTAAATCTCCACCACTTCCCCAACTGCCGTATTATTTTGAGGAAAATCTTAGAATATCATTTCATTGTAAAATTTCAGTATGTGTTTTAAGAGACAAGGACTTTTTTTTAATTATTAAAATTTTGTATTTTTAATAATAACAGTAACCATCCACAATACATTATCATACAGTAAATGATCACAAATACCATGATCACATTTGTTGTTAAATTAACAATAAATCCTTAATATTGACTGTCTGATCATTTTCAATGTCCAGTTTACTCATATATGCTATACATGGTTTTTTGTTGCATTTTATACTTTGATGGTTTAATTAGGATCCAAATAAGGACCATACATTATAATTAGTTATTTCTTCAAATTTTCTTTTAAAATCAATTAATTTTCTCCTTCCATCTTACTTTCTTTCCTTATAGTTACCTTCAAATGAGCTGGGTTATCATAGCCCTGAAGTATAATTTAACACATTTCTGTAGTTTTTAAATATTTCCTATAAATTGGTAGTTGCAAGTGGAGAACTGATCAGATTCTGGTTCAGTATTCTTTTGGCGAGCCATTTTTGTTCATCAGGAAGGACATGATTTCTGGTTGATTTTGATTGATTGCCCAGTAACATTTTAATAAAGTAAATGTAAAATAAAAACTCACAGTCTTATAGGAACTCTAATTACTAAAAATTATCTCTTCATAACTCTCACGTCTTATTAGATTCATAGACAAAGCTGTATTTATTATATAGTATTGATCTTTTCCCAGTTTTATTCAAAGCAGCTCTCCCTTCAAAACTATTTGCTAGAGTCGTACACTTAACTAGCATTATAAGGATCCTCCCTGAAATCTATATTTCCAGTACTCAACTTGTTAAATTGAGCCTGATTGAATTGTGTTTATCAGCCATCAAAGCATGGCGTCCTTTCCCTTTCATAGTCATACATTTGAACCTATATCAGACTGCCCACAGAAGAACCAAGGGCCTTGTCAAAGAAAGGGGGGTGTGTGGTTAGGTAGCTTGGCTCTATAGTATTACTAGGTTCCTATCTTCTATAGTTAACTACTTTTCAGGACCTGTGTGCTACCCCGCTTTTTTTTTTTTTAGTTCCTATGTTCTATGAAATTACAGTGCATAAAGATAATGTTTGTGGTGTTGAATTTATTTATATTAATAAATAATATTAGTAGTAGCAGCATTGATTTCTCCTGTTTACTTAATAACTTCACATATCATTTTTGCTAGGTACCAAAAAGATAGCTTGTACAAAGATTCTAATTATGTAAAGTTCTTATCCCTACTTTTTAGATTAGGCATCTATGGCTCAAAGAATATTTAAATAAATTTTCCCTAAGTCACATAGCTGAAAATAACTATACATAAGTATGAAACTAGGATGGTATAGTTTAAAGCCTGTGGCACTTTTATAGTGAGTGTGAGCTAGGTATGTTTTAATGCAAATTTCCCTTTTCTTTGAAACTAGTTTGAAGGTTTGTTGAGCTGTTCAATGCCTTCTAGTAGAATATTCCCATAATCTAAGACTTTCAGCTTTAGCCAACTGAGACCTGAATTTTCTGTTTAGAGTGCTCTAAACTCTGAAGAAATTTCTGATTTTCTATTTGGTGTGCTGTTAAACTCCTGAGAAAACTACCTAAATGTAAAAACATAATAGGACTATTATATAAATCTTGCCAGGCTTACAGAATCCATCTTTTCTTACTTAAGGTAATGAATTTCCTATATTTGCTGCCTCATAGTTGTGTGGCTAAATAATACTTGCATTGACTATTCAAGTATGTGGAGTATTATTACAATGTAAAATGGAGTATCTTTTCCTTTTTTATGCTAAGCCTCCAACATCCTAATCCTCAAAATGAATGTGTTTACTAAGTCATGTTGCTGGCAGATTGTCTTTCTTCACTGTATATGCTGACCTGCTGGGATTTTGCCATGTTGGCAAAATAGCCTTCCTCTAAATAGGATAGAAAAACTCCCACATTAAAAACAGTTTTCCTTTTGGTCTATCTCCTTGTAGATTTTTCTCAAGGGTCATTTTAAATTAGAAAGCCCTAAAGTATTTAAATATGAACCATTTGAAATAAAGCTTTAGTTTACTAAAATAAATTGACAATCATTTTTAGAGTGATGAAAATGAACAAGAACAACAATCAGATACAGAAGAGGGATCCAATAAGAAAGAAACTCAGGTAAAAAGCATTATTTTTTGTATTTGGAAGTATTCATTATTTTTTAAGAATTACTTTTTATTTGTGTTCATGTTCATTCATTCAAGACAGTCACTGCACACTGCATCCACATGCTGGGGATAGACTGTCCGTGGGTCTCTGGGATCCAGGGATATAGGGACTGGAGAGGGGCACAAAGAATGTTTCAGAAGCAATGGAAATGTTCTGGATCTTGATTGTGGTGATGATTTTTATGGATGTACACAACTGGCAAAGCTCCTCAAACTGTATAGTCTAAGTATATGTAATTTATTGTTTGTAAATTAGTCTTCAAAGTTGAAAAGAAAAAACAAAGAAGAAAATAGTACCTTTTAACAAAGAAACGTCCATATAGAAAGTATCTAGAAGTAGTGTATATTTTATGAGAGCCAGATTTTAGTCTTGTAAATGGCAAAGTAATGTTCTGGAAAACAAAAGGCATTTTTATCCTCTTTACATTTGTTTAGAAATTTATTGTCTCTAAAGTACTTTTATATTCATTATCACAACTGACCAACAATCTTCTGAAAAAGGCATTTTCTTTCCCAGTATTGATGAAACTAGTTTGAATGGCTTCAGTTTGCATAGCTAGCAAATGGTGAAAGTTTCTTCCCACTGGCTTCCCCAGCCATACCCCTTTCCCCCTTCCCCCAAACCCCCTTGCCCTGTTGTTTGTGCAGAGAGCTGACACACTGCAAAGAGCTGCATTCACATAGGGGTGCACAACATGAGTTGTTTCTGATCTTATAAACTCAGCACTGTCTAGCCTGAAACGTCATTCTGGTCATATCTTCTTCATTTTGACTTGGAGTTCCTAACTAGAGCTGTTAAAATTCTTTGTAGTCAGCAAGGATCTACACTTACACGTGATAAGCGACCAGAAGCTGGTTACCTGTGTAGTAGGTGACTGTATGACTGTGGACATTGCTTTTAGGGCCAGGGTTGCCTTCTTTGACCCAAAGGTACTTTTATTTTATTTTCAGGTAGCCAGGCAGACTGAAGAATTAATTACTTCTAAGGCTAAATTATTTGCAAGGCTAAATAAAGCTTTTGTCAGTTTTAAACCCTTTGTAAATCAGTTGTCAGTACTCTTCTAGGTCATCTATGTCTCTTGTTTATTATATTCTGTAAACTTGGCCACCATCTTCCTTTCCCAGTAGTACTCTGTGAATGCCCATCTTTCAAAGAATAACAATGGACAGGTCAACAAGGAGAGGGAGCTAGTAAACCATCCCCAGCTGGTACTTGTCACTGCCTGGCCCACAGACCCCATGTGCCACCACGCTGGGATAGAAGGAAAAGATTTTCTGGCTTCCAAAGTTGTGACTTGGAAGCATATTGATACATATTGTGTTTATATTTTACTGTTAAAACTATACATGAGATACATTAAGGATGAGCAGAACACAATTTCTAAGAAGAAAAATTTTCTTAGTACTAAACAACTTAGTTTTTGTTCATTTTAGATAGAGGATTGTCTGGATCTTGTTTTTGAAACAAGTAACAGAATTCCCAACTCAAACTGAATTAAACAGAGAATTTATTGTACTCAGTTACATTGCACAACCCTGTATGTCAGCTTCGTCCGCAAGCTGCTTTACTTTGTGGAGCTGGGATGATAATAACTGACTTATCTCAGACAAGTCCCAGCACTGAGAAACTGTAGCCATTTTGCTGCTGATATGGGCTACATACCATCTCACCTAAACCTAGTTCCTACTGCCCTGTGAGGAAGAGGAAGAATGGAAGTTAAGACTGTGTAATCCACAGTGTTTTCTATAATAGACTAGAAAAGTGCTTCCGTCCAGTGTGCTGCTCTTTAAAAAATTTGTAGTATCAGACTTTACTTTTCTGTGAAATAATGTTAGCAGCAAGATTCTCCTGTGCATTTTCTGAAATAGTTTTGTCATCACCTCAAAAGTATTTGAGAACAGAACTTCTCTTCAGTTTATAGAATCAGAGTTTGCCACACTGAAACATTGATTTCTGGCATGTACTTTTTTTGCTTCAAAGAAAAGTAAATTGTAAATGCCAAAACATTCTTGAAAATTCTGAATTGTATATGAAGCTTAAGCTCTCTGCTGTCAGGATATGAATTAAAGGAAAATTAAGGTTAAATATTATCACAGAAAATTTCATTACTTTGTCATAATATTGTACAGTAGTTTCAAAAATAGCACTTATGTTGCTTTTGCTTTTATGATTTTGCTTTCATGAAATTATTGGATAATAAAACTTTTACCATGCAAAGGACATTTATAGTAAGTCAAGAATTTAAGCATGACACTAAACCAAGAAAAAGGGAAAAGATTAACAAATTAGATTTAAACCTGCAAAGCTAGAAGAATATGACAGAAAAGATAGCCTTAATTGAAGTTGAGACACGTATTTGCTCAGTTAAAGGTAAATAATCTTAGCCCTCTTTTATAACATTTAAAAACATTAGTATTTATAATATATAAAAGATAGCAAATGGAGACATAATTCATGAAATATGTGAATTTTATGATAGAAGAAATGTAAATGGCCAATAAGCTTGAAAATGCATTTAGTCCCATTAATAACCAGACATAATTAATATAAAAGTGAAATTGGCAGAGCTCAGTAATGCCCAGATTTGGGATGATTCCTTTTGAAATAGGCATTTTCACATAAGATTGGGACCTATAATAAATTCATCCACTTTGGAGTTCAGTTTAGCATTACAAATCAGAAGCCTTCTGAAAAAGGTCATGCCTTTTAGCTTAATTTAGCAATTTCACTTCTAGAAATTTATTCCCAAGGATTTTACTGAAATATGTAGAGATAAATCTACAAGATGTTCAAAGCAGCACAAAGAAAAAAGCTGAAAACATCCTGAATGTCTGTTGGTAGGGACTAGATTAAATAAAATATATTTGCATTGATAGTTCTTTTTATGTTAGCATAAAAAAGGTTAATAATGGTTATCCAAAGAAGTTAGAGTGGGGAGTTGTAGAGGAACTTTTTATGCTGTGGCAGTTTTATATGGGTGTATGACACTAATCATAAAAGTTAAAAGGGTATTTTAGAAAAATAATTTTAAAACACAAGGGAGCACAAGGACACTGAAATAAGCTGGTCACAGAAAAGACATACTGTGTGATTCCACTTACATGAGGTATCTAAAGTATTCAAACTTATAAAAATGGAGTAGAATTGTGGTTGCTAGGGCCTGGTGAGTTGTTTAATGGGTATAGTGTTTCAGTTTTGCAAGATGAAAAATTTCTAGAGATCTGTTGTACAACAATGTGAATGGTAAATTCTATGTTAGGTGTTTTTTCCACAATTTAAAAAATACTAAAAAATAACCAATAATAGCACCATGATTTTTCAAAACAAGGAAGTAGAATTTGTGTGATTTCTGTGACTGCTTGGAGTTTTTCTTAAAATTTATTTTCTTAAAATTTTAATTCAGTGAATCAGGGTGCATACTGTGATGTGAGATGTGATATTTTGTCTGATTTGTACACATTATTTTACACATGGATTTGAATATCTAAATTTGAATAATACCTGAATCTGAATTTTGTTTCTGCCTTTTTTTTATTGAACTATAATGACATTATTATATTAGCTTAAATGTTCAACTTAGTGATTCAGTATTTGTATATGTAGCAAAATGATCACAAGAAATCTGGTTAAAGAATTATCACACAGAATATTATTTTTCTTGTGATGAGAACTTTCAAGGCATAAACACTTTTAGCAACTTAATTTAGTATCTTGAAAATTGAAATTTAACTTCAAAATTGTTACAAAACTAAAGAATAAGTCACTAAAATGAAGCATTACATCCAAAAAAAATAGGAAGCAAGTGCAAAATTGGCTTTGCAAAGGAAATTTAAATAGACTTGAATAAATAGATATTTGTAGTCCAAGGCAGACTTCATTTCCAAAGGAACCAAGTAATTTTGTAATGCATTCAAAGATTGAGGAATTCAACAAACCATTTCTGAATAGTTGCGTTACAGAAAGCAATAGATTCAATTAGTGCTTTAGTAGAAAGAGGAGCTAAAAATGACCATCAAAACAAAACAAAAATCTTTGGCTTCCTAAACTGTTTTACCCTATTAATCACTTCATTATTTAAATAAGAAGAGTTTTTGGAATTTCAGTATGGCATACCACATACTTAAGAAAATTAAATCATAATTTCCTGTCCCCTAATCGCTAAACTTTGGAGGAATGTATAGTTGGATTTCCAGAAAGCAAATTTTAAACAAAATGTATGTATACTGTTGTGCATAAAATACCTTAGATATTAATTTGCTTACCACGCATGCCTCAAAAACAGAAAAATGAGAGATTGATTACTTTGGATGTTACAGATTAAATTTGACACTTCTTAAAGTAAATATGTTACTTTCTCCTGCTTGAGTAAGTATAAGAAATGGATATGTGCCTTCTTAGTCTCTCAGTTTTTCTTCAAATTAAAAAATAATGTTTGGTGGCATTTATAGGAATTCACAAAAGACGACCACAAATTGCCAAATCTGATTGTATGGTATCATGCATGTGAAAATAGACAGTAACTCTGTGTTCTAGAACTTCCATCTAAGAACAACTGCATTAAACTTAAAAAATACATAGTAAATGAATAAGTTTAATAATATGAAAACAGTATAAATGTTATGTTAAATTTACTTGGTCAATCAAGTTACTTTAATGAAAACAAAAATTTAGTATGCCTATCTTTGTTTTTTTCTCTAGACGGATTCCATTCCTAGGTATGCTTTAAATTTTTTTACTGAACTTCTTTCATTTTTATCCTTTCTGAAAGTATGTTGCTAGATATTTATGTGTTTTCTAAGTTGTTAGAATTATTTGCGTAATGAAAATCTATAGATATTTAGATGACCTAATAACTGTTAACTAGCTTTCTTTGTCAAAGAACTTTGCAAAGTTCAATACTCACAGTAAGTCATTAAGAAAGATGTTTTCTTACATCTTTACAATAGCGATAACTTCACTTAAATTTTCCTGGGCTTCCTAAGTTACTTCAGCATTGATTGTCTCATTATTAATGCCAAAGGTTGATGAAATCCATGTAGTTCATCAAATCTAAAATGCTGCTAATTTTAAACCACAATTATGTTACAAACTACTTAAAAGAAGGAAAGGTGCTGTCAATTAAACTTTTAAATATACCATCAATTGTAAGACATGTTCTGAGTTCAGAGATGTTAAAATGTGAAAAAAATGTAAAATATAAAATTGTTGAAATAATTTATCATGATATGAAACCAGTTTTGACTTATAAATATAACTGAATCGTTTCTTCAAATAATGGAGATTAGTAGTATTAAAAATAACTTCCCATTTGTTATGTATCACAAAAGTTGAATAGATAACATGTGGAGGATGCTACCTACTATTTTGTAATATCAAGTTTATGCACTGTGGTACATGTTAATGTAAGTTGTGAAAGCCTCTAATAAAAATTTTGACTTTAATTTATCTCTTAAAGATATGACACCAGTTCCACATCAGCTAGTGATCGGTATGACTCCTTGCTGGGCCGCTCTGGATCATACAGTTACTTAGAGGAAAGAAAACCTTACAGCAGCAGGCTCGAAAAGGATGGCTCAGCTGACTTCAAAAAGGTACTGGGTTAGTTATATTTAATTAAAAATAACAATTAGTGTTGATATATTTATGTTTAGTTATTTTTCCTGCAAACTCCCTGAAATCTGTATCCTGATTTAATTTTCCATTTTTGGCAGCTAATGGTACAGAGAACAAAACAGCTGCTCATTTTTAAAAAGGGAAGTACTTCACTTCACATTTAAGTGTCTCAGGCCAGTACTCTGATACTGTGAACTGAAAAGGGATATTCAGTAAGTGGGGGATATATATTTATGTGTGTGTACACACACACACACACATGCATTACTTTTCTTTATTTGTTAACAGAAGGAGCCAAGCAAAGAATGTTCCTAGGAGAATATAGTTTTTCCTACATAACTGAAAAACTGCGGTAGCTAAAGTGTTCAATTGAAGATTAAGGATGGGCGTAATTAAGAAATACGTCCTAGGAACACAACCATCTAGGATTCTGACTCACTGATTCTTCATATTATGAGCTTGTGATAAATGTGAGGTTTTTTAAAGAAAGTGCTTGTGGTATTTGTACATATCCCCAGGTATTTGGCAGCTATTTGAATTGCCCACTTACTTAGAAGCCAAGTCATCAAGAGAGAGAAAGTGGGGGTCAGTTTATATTGTGAGTAAGATTCAGTCACTTGTTCAGTAAAGAACTGAACAGTGATCTGGGCTAAGTAGTGAAGTTGGAGATAACTGTTCCTGTGCTTAAGGACATCTTTCATGTAGTAGGAGAGACAGACATTATCATATAATCATATTAATGTATAATTTAAAAATCGAAGCAGCTATCCTGAAGTAAAGAAACAGTTTTATGAAAGTGTATAACAAAAGAAAAGTGACAGGTCCTGAGAATAGATTTCCTAAGGAAGTGCAGCTTCAGCCAAGAATGGAAGGACGATTAGTAGTTAACTGGCAAAAATGGGAGAAAAAGGTGTTCCAGATGTAGTAAACTGCAAGTACACAGACCTGGTAGTGGACGGGTACATGATGCATGGAAGTAGTTAAATTTTAAGGAAGGCTAGTAGAGCAGAGGGGATAGTGGCATGAGGTTACAGCTAGAAATGTAGGCCAGGACCAGGCTTTTCAAGGGTATCGTACACTGAGAACATTGGGAAGCCATTCAAGGGTTTTTAATGTTTGGGGGTTAATGGAATGGTTGGCATAAGAATATTATGAGATTGAAAAGTTAACTCTTGCTGCCATGTATAAAACAGATTAGAGGGACTTCAGGAGAAGAATTCTAAAATTAGGACAGTCTAGGTAAGCGATAATGGTAGCTACCTATCGTGGTAGAAGTAGAGTGAAAAACAAGTAGCAGATTCCAGTGTAGTAAGAGTGTTGAAGAAATATTTCAGTTCCCTTTTAACTTTAGAAAAATACAAATATAATAAGTAAAACTGAGACTCCATCTCAGTGTCAGGAATTCAAGAGAGAATGACAGGCAGAAAAGCTCACAGACTCCAAGTGAAGATCACAAGTGGCTCCTTAGCTCCATGTGTACAGTTGCTGTGCAGATATGTGGCCCTTCCTTAACAGATAACTGAATTTCTTTTCTAATGGAAACTGAAAATTTTTCAGTGAAGTTTTAAATTTTAAATTCTGGAACTAGTTTTTTTAAGAGTTTTTATGGGATGAGCACTTGTATAACCAAAAATTTCTGCCTTGGAACCACAAAGCATTAAAAAGTAGCTTTAGTGAGTCTTTTAATAGTTCACATATTACATTAATCTCTCTTTTAATACTGCATAGTAATCAGTGGGCAATCTTAGGAGAATAGAGAAATAATTTGTTGTTCTACCCTAATTTTTATAGCTTTATGAACAGATTCTAGCTGAAAATGAAAAGCTGAAAGCACAGCTACATGATACAAATATGGAACTGACAGATCTTAAGTTGCAGCTGGAAAAGGCCACCCAGGTTTGTACTTGTTCTCTTTGTTACGCTGAATGAGTGTGATTTATTCTATCTAAAAAAATTGCATTGAAATACTTTCTAATGTTAGTTCTAAACCAAAAGTTTGGTTACTGGTAGTAGCTATTTATTAGTAAGGTACTACAATTTACTGGTAACTTTTACTTTTTTGTAGAGTAAATTAAAAATATAGAAGGATACCCTTATGGTGGAAAGTCAAAATAATTTTAGGCCTTTTAATGCCTATGTTGTGATACATGAAAGATTTAAGTGCTAATTTCCAGCATACCAAATGTTGCAGGGCATTAAAAGCATCTACACAGAATTTTCTTAAAGCCATGAAATTCCTTTATAATAATTTTTATTCATTATGAAAATATTTTCTCTTTGTTAAAAATGATAAAATATGCTGGATGAAGATAATTTGTCAGTAACTCCTTTTACCTTCCTTTCATGCAACAGCCCATAGGAGACAATTTTAGACAAGAAAATTGGGATAACCAAGCAAAACTCACAGCCTTGTACAGGTGATCTAGGATGTGTGTGATATAGCGACTGTTTCCCAGCCTCATTTTCCAGAGGATCACTGGTAGTGGAAGATTGTAATAGGCACATTCGTTTCTTTTCCTTCTGCCCCACTTCCAAAGAAAACTGCCTTGTGATCCAAGAAACTTGAGAAATACTACGTATTTTATATGTTGGAGGTTTTATAGGGTCTACTTAAATGTTAAAGGCTCTAAGGGGTCTTAAAATTTTTAAGAAAGCAAATTTGTTTAACATGAGACTTTCTAGCATAAACACATTTCTGCAGTACGGCTCTTCGAATTCAGTTTGAAAAGCACTTATGTTAAATGCACTGGAATCTGCAGGTCTATAAATGAGGTTGAATATTCTTTGGCCATTCTTTTATACTCATTTTCAGATTTTTTAAGTTAAATCTCTGTGTTGAACTTATGCTTGTTATCAGGTTCCCCTTTGTTGTTGTGTTAACCACTATTTTGTTGTGAAACAATTATCTATGCACAGTGGAGGTTGTGCTAAAATTCCCGGGGTCAGGCTAATCTTAGGAGGTTATGAAGGCTCTTCCATCAGTTGGTGAAGTTTCCTATAAAGATACATAGAGAAGTAAGCAGAGCAGGAACATGTTTCATAGTAAGGTGTCATTAAAAATTTGGAATGTCATACAAGTTAAAACTTGCTAGCTTACAGTTAGACTTCATGGTAATGTGGAATGTCATCATTCTTCAGCTTGTATTACTAGCTTAGTGAGCCTCTGCACATAAAAATGTCATAACTAATTAGCTTAACATAAATTAGCATAGCATAAACAGCTTCAGCCCTAGATATTTGGTCATAATGTTTTCTAAATAGAAGTGTCCACTACTCCCAACTGTAGTACAGTTTTGTTATTATGGTGGCTCAGCTAATCTGTGTTTGCCGTGCTTACTGCCTTCTCTATGTTTCTCTGCTCTCCTGCCTACTACTCTTGTCATTTGAGTCTTCCTATATGTCTCTTATTCAAAGTCTACAAAAGAGGGACTAATAGAATTAGCCAGTTAGTATCAGTGTGGAACAGTCCTGTTAATGCTCATGGTACTGGACAACCTGTAGCAAGCTGCATTTGGGTGGTGTGCCAATTCCTTATCCTATTGACTGTTGGCCAGAGAAACAAGTCACCTGATCATAAAGTATGACAGCTTCTGCATTAGCAGCATTCTTTGACTACCATGCCCAACACTGAGTTAGTGGGAAGGGTAATTCGGAGTATAATATATTAAGTAAATGTTAAGTCAAAGTTAACATTTTCATTGGAGTAACTGTGTAAATTTTTTTAAATTTACAGGTATATGTAAAAGTAAAATTGATAAATATTAAGCTTTTTGTTCATCTTTAAAGTATATTTCCTAAGCATTTAAGTCTCCTGTGAATCTTTCTACCTGATTTTTTTTCTTTTTTTAAGCATTACTTGCATAACTGTTCATGAATATACATAGTGATGATTTTGATAGTTGCATGAAATTTTTCCAAGGGAACTGTCATCCTCTTAAAAAATTAATCTTAATCTTAAAGTTTAAGTCTCTGATTTTATTTGGCTAAGGCCTCTAGAATCCCACTTTAGCTTAGCCACCTTCCTCCTTACGTGGTCTCCTGAAGGGAAGTAGGCTAATTTACGAAAAAACAAGTTGGTGAATAATCATTTTGTCAAATGTCAGTTTATTAGATTTACTAATTATGATTTTAGCAGCTTTAACTAGCATACTTACCAAAAATATTAACTAAAAACTAAAATTGCTCTTTTTACCTAAGAAATCGGCAGATGAATCATAAAATTGCTAGAATGTTCCTATATGAAAATAATCCGCCAATGATATGCTAGTTTCCCCCATAAAATGTTATTCATTTATATGTGATGGCATTGTTACAGCTATTTCTGATTTCTTTCAGGTGCTTTTGAATAGAAATCTAAAAATTTTTCAGAAAAGTCTTTTAAAAAAGTGTTTTTACGTTTCATTTGTAGATCCTCAAGGAGCATATCAGCCTTGGTATTATATGTCTACAATAAAAACACATATTTAAATGTGAAAGCATCAAAAAAATATCAGAATTAGGTGAAACAGTCTCATCCTACTTGAAATTCTGAATTTGATTTCTAACAATAAGCAATTGAAATACATTGACTTTTATTTCCCAGAAAGAGTAAGCACATAACCATAAAACCACTTAAAACAGCAGAAAAGTAAGGCTGCTTGGCCATGACTAGATCCTTAAATTTTACATACCATAACCATAAAAAAGAAAGTGATAAAAGGGTCAAAAAGTAACTTAGCTACAAGTTCTGATGATACTAAAACATGAATGCTGAAAGGTTGACAGAAGAGATTATACAAAGAAGTGTTGTTTAAATTATCACATTAAAACTGAAGTTGTGCTTAACCGATGATGCAATATGTATATTTTGAGTATATTTCATGCTTATAAAAAAGCATTCCTCTTAAAATTGTCAGAACCATTTTTGGTAAATTGGTAAAACTGACTATTCAGAAAGTTGGCTTTTGGGGACTGATACATTTGAAGAATTCATTATAAGCAAATCTACCAGGAATGCCAAGGGAGATGTATGGACAGAGGTCAGTATAAATAAGAACTAATACACCATTTTGTTTTTGTTTTTGTTTTTATTAAGGTATCATTGATATGCACTCTTAGGAATATTTCACAAGAAAAACAATGTGGTTAATACATTCACCCTTATTATCAAGTCTGCCTCCCCATACCCTATTGCAGTCACTGTCCATAAGTGTAGTAAGATGCCACAGAGTCCCTATATGTCTTCTCTGAGCTACACTGTTCTCCCCATGACCCCACGCACAACATGTGCACCAGTCATGATACCGCACAATCCCCTTCTCCCTCCCTCCACACCTGCCCTCCCTTTTGGTAACCACTAGTCCCTTCTTGTAGTCTGTGAGTCTGCTGCTATTTTGTTCCTTCACTTTTGCTTCATTGTTATACTCCAAAAATGAGGGAAATAATTTGGTATTTGTCTTTCTCTGCCAGACTTATTTCACTGAGCATAATACCCTCTAGCTCCATCCATGTTGTTGCAAAAGGTAGGATTTGTTTGTTTCTTATGGCTGAATAGTATACCATTGTGTACATGTACCACCTCTTCTTTATCCATTCATCTACTGATGGACACTTAGGTTGCTTCCATATCTTGGCTATTGTAAATAGTGCTGCGATAA
Source organism: Manis pentadactyla (assembly GCF_030020395.1). Lineage (NCBI taxonomy): Eukaryota > Metazoa > Chordata > Mammalia > Pholidota > Manidae > Manis > Manis pentadactyla. Next base: position 112,520,969 of record NC_080028.1, on the reverse strand, counting down.
ACATAGGGGTGCATATGTCTTTTTGAATCTGAGAAGTTTTCTTTGGGTAAATTCCTAAGAGTGGAATTGCTGGGTCAAATGGTATTTCTATTTTTAGTTTTTTGTGGAACCTCCATATTGCTTTCCACAATGGTTGAACTAGTTTACATTCCCACCAGCAGTATAGGGCAGTTCCCCTTTCTCCACATCCTTGCCAGCATTTGTTGTTCCTAGTCTTTTCTATGTTGACCATCCTAACTGGTGTGAGGTGATATCTCATTGCGGTTTTAATTTACATTTCCTTGATGATTACTGATATGGAGCATCTTTTCATATGCCTGTTGGCCATCTGAATTTCTGCTTTGGAGAAGTGTCTGTTCATACCCTCTGCCCATTTTTTAATTGGGTTATTTGCTTTTTGGGTGTTGAAGCATGTGAGTTCTTTATATATTTTAGATGTTAACCCCTTATCGGACATGTCATTTACAAATAAATTCTTCCATACCATAGGATGCCTTTTTGTTCTGCTGATGGTATATCCTTTGCTGTTCAGAAGCTTTTTAGCATGATATAGTCCCATTTCTTCATTTTTTATTTTGTTTCTATTGCCCGAGGAGCTGCCTTTAGGAAAAAGTTGCTCATGTTTATATTCAAGAGTTTTTTGCCTATGTTTTCTTCTAAGAATTTTATGGTTTCATGACTTACATTCAGGCCTTTGATCCATTTTTACTTTACTTTTGTGTATAGGCAAATACAATTATAGACAATAATCCAGTTTCATTCTCTTGTATGTGGCTGTCCAGTTTTGCCAACACCAGTTGTTAAAGAAGCTGTCATTTCCCCATTTTATGTCCATTGCTCTTTTATCATATGTTAATTGATAATATATGCTTGGGTTAATATCTGGACTCTCTCTTCTGTTCCACTGGTCTAGTCTATAGGTCTGTTCTTTTGCCACTATCAAATTGTCTTGATTACTGTGACTTTGTAGTAGAGCTTGAAGTTGGAAAGCGAGATCCCCCCTGCTTTATTCTTCCTCCTTCTTCAATAGTTCATTGAAGAATGCTGTTGGTATTTTGATAGGGATTGCATTGAATCTGTAGATTGTGTTAAGCAGGATGGCCATTTTGACAATATTAATTCTTCCTATCCATGAGCACAGGATGTGTTTCCATTTATTGATATCTTCTCTAATTTCTCTCATGAGTTTTCAGGGTATAGGTCTTTCACTTCCTTGGTTAGGTTTATTCCTAGGTATTTTATTCTTTTTGATGCAATTGTGAATGGAATTGTTTTCCTGATTTCTCTTTCTGCTAGTGCATTGGTATGTATAGGAATGCAACAGATTTCTGTGTATTAATTTTGTATCCTGCAACTTTGCTGAATTCAGATATTAGATCTAGTAGTTTTGAAGTGGATTCTTTAAGGTTTTATTATGTACACTCTCATGTCATCTGCAAACAGTGACAGTTTGACTTCTTCCTTGCCAATCTGAATGTCTTTTATTTCTTTGTGTTGTCTGATTGCCATGGACCTCCAGAACTATGTTGAATAAAAGTGGGGAGAGTGGGCATCCTTGTCTTGTTCCAGAGAAGCTTTCAGCTTCTCACTGTAAGTATGATGTTGGTTGTGGGTTTATCATATATGGCCTTTATTATGTTGATGTACTTGCCTTCTATACCCATTTTGCTGAGAGTTTTTATCATGAATGGATGTTGAATTTTGTCGAATGCTTTTTTAGCATCTGTGGAGACAATCATGTGGTTTTTGTCCTTCTTTTCGTTGATGTGGTGGATGGTGTTGATGGATTTTTGAATGTTGTACCATCCTTGCATACCTGGAATAAATTATACCTGATCATGATGGATGATCTTTTTGATGTATTTTTTAATTTTGGTTTGCTAATATTTGAGTGTTTTTGTGTCTGTGTTCATCAGGGATATTGGTCTGTAGTTTTCTTTTTTTGTGGTGTCTTTGCCTGGTTTTGGTATTAGAGTGATGCTGGCCTCAGAGAATGAGTTTGGGAGTATTCCCTCCTCTTCTACTTTTTGGAAAACTTTAAGGAGGACGGGTATTAGGTCTTCACTAAATGTTGATAAAATTCAGCAGTGAAACCATCTGATCCAGGTGTTTTGTTCTTAGGTAGTTTTTTGATTACCAATTCAATTTCCTTGCTGGTAATTGGTCTATTCAGATTTTCTGTGTTTTCCTGGGTCAACCTTGGAAGGTTATATTTTTCTAGAAAGTTGTTCGTTTCTTCTAGGTTATCCAGTTTGTTAACATACAGATTTTCATAGTATTCACTCATAATTCTTTGTATTTCTGTGGTGTCCACAGTAATTTTTCCTTTCTCATTTCTGATTCTGTTTATGTGTGCAAACTCTCTTTTTTTCTTGATAAGTCTGGCTAGGGGTTTATCTCTTTTTTTTAGTTTATCAAAGAACCAGATCCTGCTTTTATTGATTCTTTTTATTGTTTTATTCTTCTCAGTTTTATTTATTTCAGCTCTAATCTTTATTATGTCCCTCCTTCTACTGACTTTGGCTCATTTGTTCTTCTTTTTCTAGTTTCCTTAGTTGTGAGTTTATACTGTTCATATGGGATTGTACTTCTTTTGAGGTAGGCCTATATTGCAATATACTTCCCTCTTAGCATGGCCTTTGTTGTGTCCCACAGATTTTGCAGTGTTGAATCATTTGTCTCTGTATGTTGCTTGATCTCTGTTTTAATTTGGTCATTGATCCATTGATTATTTAGAACCATGTGTTTGTGGCTTTTTCATTTTCTTTGTGTAATTTAATTTCTAGTTTCATACCTTTGTGTTCTGAGAAGCTGGTTGACACAATTTCAGTCTTTTTGAATTTACTGAGGCTCTTTGTGTGGCCTAGTATATGATCTATTCTTGAAAATGTTCCATGTGCACTTGAGAAGAATGTGTATCTTGTTGCCTTTGGATGGAGTGTTCTGTAGATGTACATTAGGGCCATCTGTGCTAATACATTGTTCATTGCCTCTGTGTCCTTACTTATTTTCTGTCTAGTGGATCTTTCCTTTGGAGTGAGTGGTGTGTTGAAGTCTCCTAAAATGAATGCATTACATCTTCTTTCCCCCTTTAATTCTCTTAGTATTTGTTTTACTTATGTAGGTGATCCTGTGTTGGGTGCATGGATATTTATAATGTTTATATCCTCTTGTTGGACTGACCCCTTTATCATTATGTAATTGTCTTTCTTTGTCTCTTGTTACTTTGTTTTGATGTCTATTTTGTCTGGTACAAGTACTGCAACACCTGCTTTTTTCTCCCTATTGCATGAAATATCTTTTTCCATCCCTTTACTTTCAGTCTGTGTATGTCTTTGGGTTTGAAGTGAGTCTCTTGTAGGCAGCATATAGATGGGTCTTGTTTCTTTATCCATTCAGTGACTCATGTCTTGATTGGTGCATTCAGTCCATTTACATTTAGGTAGATCATCGATAGGTATGTACTTATTGCCATTGCAAGCTTTAGATTCATGGTTACCAAAGGTTCAAGGGTAATTACTGTCTAACAGTATATGCTATTACAAACACAACCTGAAGGGTTTTTTTTTTTTCCTCCTTTTTCTTCCTCCTCCATTCTTTATATGTTAGGTATCTTATTCTGTATTTGTCTGTCCCTTGATTGACTTTGGGGTAGTTGATTTTATTTTGCATCTGCTTAGTAGTTAATTGTTCTACTTTGGTGTGGTTTTATTTCCCCTGGTGACATCTATTTAGCCTTAGGAACACTTCCATCTATAGTAGTCCTTCCAGAATACACTATAGAGGTGGTTTGTGGGAGATTAATTCTCTCAGCTTTTGCTTATCTGGAAATTGTTTAATCCCTCCTTCAAATTTAAATGATAATCCTGCCAGGTAGAGTATTCTTGGTTCAAGGCCGTTCTTTTTCATTCCATTAAATATATCATGGCACTCCCTTCTGACCTATAAAGTTTCTGTTGGCAAGTCTGATGATACCCCGATGGATTTTCCTTTGTATGTTATCTTTTTTCTCTCTCTAGCTGCTTTTAAAGGTGTGTCCTTTTCCTTGATCTTTGACATTTCAATTATCATATATCTCAGTGTTGTCCTCCTTGGGTCCCTTGTGTTGGGAGGTCTGTGCACCTCCATGGCCTGAGATATTATCTCCTTCCCCAGATTGGTGAAGTTTTCAGCAATTACCTCCTCAGTGACACTTTCTATCCCTTTTTCTCTCTCTTCTTCTAGTACCCCTGTAATGCAAATGTTGTTCCGTTTGGATTGGTCACACAGTTCTTGTCAATATTCTTTCATTCCTAGAGATCCTTTTTTCCCTCTGTGCCGCAGCTTCTTTGTATTCCTCTTCTCTACTTTCTATTCTTTTTACCGTCTCTTCTCCTACATGTAATCTGCTTTTAAATTCCTCCATTGTATGTTTTATTTCAGATATGGAATTTCTTAATGATTGAATCTCTGTCCTATATTCGTCCCTGAGTTCTTGAATATTTTTTTATACCTCCATGATCATGTTTATGATTTTTATTTTGAACTCTCTTTCAGGAAGATTCATGAGGTCAGTTTCACTTGGTCCTTTTCTGGTGTTTGTGAGATTTTCGTTTGAACCAGGTTCCTTTGACATTTGATATTTGTACGTGGCACCTTCTATGCCCAGAATTTCTAGTCCCTGGAGCTGCTCAGCCCCTGGAGTGATATCAGGGGTTGCACGGAAGCGGCACTGGTGCCTGGAGGGAGGAAAGAGCTGTTTCCTGTTTCTCGGCTTTAGTGCCTGTCTCCACCGTTAGAACCAGTGGACTGAGCTCACAGGTGTAAGCCTCGTGCTTTGCATTTGTAGCTGCTTTAGGCAGTGCTTCTCTCTGGCTGGCGTGATGCCAGGGCAGGGACTGCCAGTTTGCGAGCCAGTGCTGGCAGGCCAGGAAAAAGGCTCAGCAGCGTGCGTATCACAGTTGGGGGCCTTGGAGCTGAGTAGCCAGTCAGGGGAATGGAGCACCTGAAGCTCCTCAACGTTTCCAACCTGCTTGGCAAAGCGTGCCCAGACAACCTTGACCACTTATCCCTTCTCCCGAGCAGGAAGCTCTGTGCAATCCCTGCCCCTTCAGCAGCCCTCTCGCTCCTAGGAAGCCTCTCAGACTGCCCGCCTTTCCTTTTTCCCAGAGCAGCCAGATGTGGATCCCTGTCCTCCACAAACAGCTGGAATCTTAGTCTCTCCAAGCATTCCGCCTGTCTTAGCTTTCCAACCCCACTAATCTCCAGAACTCTGTGCAGTGTAGGTTTGTGCCCCCAAAGCAGATCTCCAGGGCTGGGTGTTGAACAGTCCTAGGCTTCCACCCACACCCCGGTCCATTTCTCTTCCTCCCACTGGTGAGCTGGGGTCGGGGAAGGGTTTGGGTCCTGCTGGATCAAGGGCTTGGTACGTTACCCTGTTTTGTGAGGTCTGATCTGTTCTCCAGGTATATGCAGTCTGGTGCAGCCTTCTTTCCTGTTGCTCTTTTAGGATTAGTTGTATTAACTATATTGTCATATTATATTTCGTTTTGGGAGGAGTTCCCTGTCTCACCTCTCATACTGCCATCTTTAATCTCCACCAATACCATTTGTTTTTCACTGGGCCAGTGCTCAATCTCTGTGTGCAGAGCTCTCTGGTATTGGAATTGTAGCTTCTGGTATCACTTAAAACCACAAGGGTCCTTTTCATCCCCCAAATCTCTTGGTTTTGTCAAGTTTGAGTTTTTGTATAGTACAGGAAGCAGGAAAAATGAGAGACCTGAGCTCTCCAAAAGAAAAGCTATGTATGTAGTATTTCTTATTATTGGCAATGGGTGTGAACCTTCTTACAAGTTTTGGAGCATTGATGATTAGAAAAGAAAACTCTAGAAAGAAAGAGAATAAGCAACACTAATAATGGATAGCTATGGAAGAGGACAGAAAGTCACAGTTTATTGGTCTGGCTGCATGGATAGAGGTACTCAACCTGGTCAGAACTACATTTCAGTCATAGCCCTACAATCTTTCTGTTGAAATGAGCCTGGTGGCATAGGAAAAGAGAGAGCTTGAGCTTTGGAAAGAAAACTAGGATGGTTTTGGTTTTGTTTTACAATGTCCATCCAATCCCAGCTGAACTATGTAAAAACCTTAGGAGAAATGATACATTAACCATGAAAACTGTGACCATGCTTCCCGCAGCCCTTCCCACCTAACCTGCACTGTGATCCCCCTGTCTTTATTGCACTTACATCCCTTTTATATTTCTTGCTTTCTGGCAGAGACAAGAAAGATTTGCTGATAGGTCACTATTGGAAATGGAAAAAAGGGTAAGTGTCTATCTTGGTGAATAAATATTCATTTTCTCCCTTTATTGGTTTGTGGAAGTGATGATCGGTTTTTTTGTTTTCTTCTAGTTCTGTGTTTATGTATAGTGGTTTTAATTAGTTCAGTTAATAACATTCATTTGATTATAAATGTTTTCTAGCTTAGCTTCTTTTTAGAGCTCGATGGGGTCTCAGTGTGAAATTAACTTGTTAATTAAAACTTAGTTTACTGTATTTTTTTTAATGAATTTTTTTAAAGTCTTGCCTTAATTCTGAAATGTACTCGTTGTGTTAGTGAATATATTTCCAAATGCCATTCTCTCTTTGATTTTCTTTGGTAGTTATGTTGTTAAAACTTTTTAGTCATATATATATATATATATATTTAGTTTAATTTTTTGCACAATTGAAATACTTCCATTCTTGAAATAAAAATTTTAAAGATTCTGTCTGGGGACATCAAATTTTTAAATTCTTTTGAAGTTAATTTAATAATACCTTATTTAAATTTGAGTTTAAATGTTTACTTTAGCATATTTTTAACAAAAAAATGATTATAAGAAAATCCTTTTGCCATTTTATGTCTTTCTATAATTTTTTATCTGGCTGTGTGTGATACGATCACTTACATTTCTCTCAGCTTATTATTATTATTCTTACAGGTCTGGCCTTGGCCACAGGAATAACTCTACAAGTTTAGTCTGAGCAATTGAGAATGTATAGATGATCAAAAAACTTAAGGGAAAAGTGCTCACACAGTGTCTATAGTAATAATGAGCAGTAGTGGTAGACCTGGGAGATTTCAGCCAAAGAAGTTATATCCTGCGTAGCTGTGAAATCTAGATGAAAGAATATACAAATAGGCAGGAGCAGTTGATGCAAAAAAACATCTTCTTCCATTCCATTTTTAAAATAGCCAATTTAACCAAAAAATGAAAAATGATTGAAAAAATACAGAATATATTAATAAACACAACCCAGTCTGTTAATGTCTATGTCATTTGCTAAATTGTTCCTTGTAAAAACTTAAACAAGTTTTATTATGAGTTCAGCAGTTTTACAAATTACTGTTCTGAGCCATTTAAAAAACTATTGATGTAACTAATAATTATAAAAATTTACAATCACTTAATAAACTTAATGTTGATTACTATATCTTTTTACAATATAACTGTTACTGAATTTTATATCCAAGATAGGCAGAAATAGTAAAAGTCACTTCCTTATTATCCACAATGGTTGAGACAGAAGACACAGATTATAGGATATACTTAATCAAAATATTATTTATTTTTATACACAGTCACCTTTTTGAAGAGTAATGTTTCTTCTGAAAATAATATTTATTACAAAAACTTTTAGCAAAAGATAAAAATAACCATCCATAGTCCTGTCAGGCAGAGATAACTGATATTTTGATATCTGTTGTTTATATAAGTTTAAGCCCACAGGATGTACACATGCTCATATTCTGATATTCTTACCTGACCTCCTTTTTCTGTCCAGCAAAGGCAGATCAGTTATGAAGTAGCTAATCCATTCTCCACGTAGCAGACATTAACTGTAGTTTTAATGATAATTGCCAATGTTTTTTGAGCACTCTCTTATACACCAGGCAAGCACTGGGCTATAAGCACTTTACATGGATTTTCTCTTAACCATATTTTAAATGTTAATAAGTTTGTCAAACACAAGACAACTTTACAGTTATCAGTTTAGCAACAAAGTAGTTTTGTATAATGTCCTTGTCTTGCCTTTACCATTAGGTATGTAGTTAAAGTCTTGAAGAAGCACCTAATAAAGTTGAGGATGATGGGGAGGTTACCTGTCAGTTGGAGAAAATATGCTATTTCTGATATTTCACAGAGTTAAAAGGATCAAATATGAGACTTTGTGGTCTAGTATTTTGAGAAGTGCAGTTTTTAAGAATTTTTCATGGCTGAATTTAATAACTAGGAGAAAGGTCCATTTGTAGAAAATAATACTTTTATCTATGTAAGAATGTTTAAATGTGCTAATAATGGAGTGACATGGTACTTAAAAGACTACGAATAAGATTCTATTTATTTTTTTAAATCACATACTCTAAAAACATTAACATTTACAGTATTTGTACTGTTTCACTGAATATCAACATTAATTATTAATCTGGGAAAGAATGTCTTGGAAACAGTTTCAGTGTGATTAAACTAAATTTAAATGGTTTGTATCTGAAAGGTGACCGGCAAGAGTCAGTATCTTCTGGGCGGTATGACCTAACCAAAGTTTTACAGCACATTAATTACTGCTGCTTGCTTGTGCGGAACACCCTAGAATGCTTATTAGTTAAGGGAGAATAAACACTACACTGCAATAATGTATGTTGCCTTTGCCTGTCACTCTTTGGAACGAGGTGGTTTAAATAAATGCTCTGGTTGCTTCTTCATTAGATTCACTGCATTAATGCTACACACAGTATCAACATAAATACAAAGTTATAAAGTCAATTGGATAAATAATGGCTAGTAAACATTGTGGGTGGAAGAGATGAAGGTCTCTTAGATCTTTTTGCAATTTTAAAATACACATTATTTTAGGCACGTTTGCTTCTTGCAGTGCTTTTCTGCTTCTATCCCTGTAGAATAATTGCATCTTTGTGTGAGGTGTTTTTTTTCTTTTCTGTACAATCCTCAGTCTTGAGTATTGGTTTCTGCTCTGTCCCTAAGTTTTCCATGAACTAAAAAATAGTTTGAACGTTTTATGTAGCAAAGAGTGTTCTGTATCTTAACAGAAAGGCAAAACTTTAAAGAAAGAGCTTATAGAAACTAAGAAAAATAATGATCCTCGTAATCAGTTCTCTCAAATTTTAGAAAGCTCTTTATATCTCACTGGCATCACACCTTTTTCTACACTGCTCCTGACTTGATTTTTTTTTATCCTAAAGTGTCACTATTTCACAATTTAGAAGAAAATTTAAGAATGTGTTAATTATGTAATTAATATTGATACCTTAAATTGATCTAGGAACGAAGAGCTCTAGAAAGAAGAATATCTGAAATGGAAGAAGAGCTGAAAGTAAGTAAACCATACTATCAACGATATTGTGCCGTGTATGAACTCAAATATTGCAGTATTATTATAGATGTTATGTTTACACTAATTGTTCTCAAAGCTGATTGCGTAATTTTTGTATTATGTATATTTTATGTTTCTCCCTAAATCCAGGAATACATATGACAGAAAAGTATTTACAACTCAAATCTTTTTGCTAATCAGTTTTCATGGCACTTTTTATTCAGATATAGAAGAAATTAGACAATAATGACTAAGATTTGGAAGTTACTGTTCTTCACATTTCATGTGCTCTGTTTCTCAGAGAGTAAATGGTGGAGAGTGGATTGATATAAAAATACTCTCCTGTGAAAATAAAAGACTCTGGAGTAGTGGACAGATAGAGTTGTGTTTTATCAAACTCTATTACTTGTGGAAATAACTACTTATTTTGAATGTTGGAAGAAACACTCTTTGTACACAAAAAATAGAATAGTTAATTAATCACCCCCCCATCACATTATCTTTTTTTTTATTAAGGTATCATTGATATATAATCTTATGCTCAGGTTTCACATGAGCAACATTGTGGTTACTACATTCCCCCTTATTGTCAACTCCCCACCACATACCTCTATTACAGTCACTGTCCATCAGCATAGTAAGCCTATCACATTATCTTGTATAAAGTATCTGTCACATTAATAACTAATGCATTGGATATTGTGCCCACAGAATTAGAAGTTCAAATTTAAATGTTTGTGTTATTGAATTATTGTGTTTCTAATTAGAACATTATTATTGAATGGCTTTGAGACAGATTTTTTGAATTTTGTTTGCTTATGTATTTTGCTGATACAGAATTTTAGAACTACACTGTTTACATTTGTAAATCTCATGGATATTCTTTTAAGACTTCATTTTTTTCTTAAATACATTGTCTGTAATACTTTATATTTTTATTATACTTGTTTCTGTTTTCTTGTTTTTTATTTCCTATTTCTTTATGTTCTAATTCCTGCAGAACCTGCACCAAATAAAGCAAATTCAAACTCTGAGAGAGTTAAATGAGCGACTGCTGACTGAGAATAGGGCCTTGACAAGAGTGGTAGCCAAGCGCTCAGGGTTCTGTAGGCAACTGCAGTCTGTGAACCTATAATTCATAGTTTCATCATTTCTTCCTGGTAGAGCCAGGCAGGTGTTTTTGTATTAGTAAGCGTGTCCTGAGCTCACTTTTACAAATTAATGCCATTGTGTCTGGAGCTTATTGTATAACTGTTTAATTATGCATGGCTTCTCAAAATATTAGAAAGTGTCACTAATTGTATATTGTGACTGATAAACTATAATAAACTTAGGGAACAATTCAGGAATTAGAAGACTTGTCTGCACTTTTGCAAAAGCTTGTGCACATTTTTGGCTTTACAAACACTTTAGAGATTAAAAATAATCACCATTATTTAAAAATCTTTACTAGAAAGAAAATGGAACATAAACATGTACTTTACACATAACTAACATGTTGAAGCTGAAGATTAAGCATGTAATAATCATTTTTCAAAGTAATGTCATTTTCAATCTGAACCATCTTAGTTAATATTTACTTAGCTCTCTATTACAAAGGAATCCTAATAAATAAACTTCAGATTACTGTATTTTATATCCATACATTCTGAACACAGGTAAAAATTTATTGGTTGCACATAAAATTAAATAAACTTTTCTAAGTAAAGATTTTGTTTAGGGTAGTTTTCCACGTATAAGTTTAACTTTTATCTATTTCAATAATGTGGTATGTTTTGAAAGTTGAGGATAGAGGACTACATATTTTGGAAAGAATGTTTTAATGTCCAAAATATAAGCTATTCCATTTCCTAGCAAATCTGGCAGATTTGGTAATTCAAATCACTCTTAATAGAAAACCAGTTAACATTCCCTTCCTAAAGTTTATGTATAAAACAGAAAATTGGTTTGCTTTGTTTTGAAGATGTGAGTATATTTTTGTTTGCTCCAAGAATTTTTTTTTTCCTATGCCCAGATATTTTCATAAATGCAGACTGAACTACCTTGGCTTATAAATTATTTTATACTATTCTAGTAATAATAATTAACTTGTTATCACTTAATGAGTACCTATCTTAGATCAGATATTGTACCAGGCACTTAAACATTACTATAGATGAATCCTCTAAGGAATTTTAATAATTTTGAATAAGTCTAACTTCTCAAAACTTTCCTAAATAAGCTCATTTTCTTCTGGAATCGTAGTGTTATGATTTGAGGTCTGACATTAATAAAGCAAAAAGCCTTGGTTTAGGTGACAAGAACTATTAAAGGAACTCCCTTTAAGAATCTCTCCTAACAAAAACAGGCTTCATTTTCTTGGCTGCTCTAACATGCTGTGCTTGTGAATCATAATATTAAGTGATTAGTACATTTCAATTGATAACTTCGGGAGAATAAACCTTTCATTCCATCATTTATTAAACTAATTAGCTTCACAAATCGAGTTTTTTTTATTCTTCTTGATACATGTTTTAGCCACTAGAAATATGTATAACTTACAAAGCTTGTCATGTGTCTTGTGGTAAAAATGTAACATCTATTAAGCGTTAATATTTTATCTTTTATTGAAGTAAAACTTTTTCTGTTTTTCCTCTCAGATGTTACCAGACCTAAAGGCAGACAACCAGAGGCTAAAAGATGAAAATGGGGCCTTGATCAGAGTTATAAGCAAACTTTCCAAATAAAAAAACAAGCAGCAAATAATGGAATTGCACATATTAGTGACCCAGTGGACCATAACTGACAGTCACTGGAAGCCCGGGAAGAATCCTTGGAGACTGTCATTTTTGGATATCCTGCCAAATGCCCTCTTATCTAGGAGTTTTGTTTTGTTTAATTTTCTGGGTTTTTTTTTCTTTTTCTTGTATCAAGATCATTGTTTCATGTTAATGCAGCTGCTGAGAAGATTTTTTTTTTTAATGACTGAGAAAACTTGTTTACAGCTCCAGCATATAAGGAAAGTGTTCAAGGCCAGATATGCCTCAGATATTTAACCAGTAAGCCTTAGTTGTACATAAATACTTTTGTGTCAACAGAAACTTTCAGCTCTCACAGAAGACAGTTATTCAACATTTTTTGATGTGCCACAGTTTCCAGTTTTTGTGATATTTAATTTTTTTTTTTTTGCTTTACATCTAAGTTTGGGTTTGTACTTTTTCCTTCTAACTCTTCATGTGGCAGACTCTTACATGTTTTCACAGCTTTCTCATTTACAAAAAAGAACACTTGTCCTTCTGAGATCATTGTCATGTAGGCTAAGGCTTTGTCGTTCCCCACCTGAAACTGAATTGCTTGGTGGAGCATTTGCTTTCACTGTTTGTGCAATATGCATTTATTTCTTACATGAATGCTTTAAAGTCATTGAGATTAGATTCTCTTAAGTCCTATTTCTGCCTTCATTGGTCACTTTTCTGTTTTTGTTTGTGTTTCTTATTGTAGTATAAGATGTTAGAATCTGTAATCTTCACATTCATTTTAGCAGGTACTGAGCGATGCTGTATATATAAATCAGTGTATTATTTTGATTTTTTTAGACCACCACATGGCATGTTGGCTATTTTCTTATTTCAAATGTCTTTTAATGCAAAGTGGGCTACTCCATAATAGTGTTAAAAACAATTTGCTAACAATGTGATATAAAGACTTTAAAAGTAACATTATATGGAGTCCTATCTTTCCAAAAGTTTTCTACTGTAAAGTTGCTCTTTTTTTCAGTTTTCATTTCATAGTACTCAACCATAATTAAAGTTGCTTAAGGTAATTACTTCACATTTCACATATCTGTATTTATCTGAGTGCTGTCGAAAACTGTTGTGCTAGCCAAAGTAATGCTCTGAAATCATTTACAGACTTAACCCGTGAATTAGTGTTAGATGCACTGTTACTGCCATGTGAAGAGGCATTGACTTTGATACCACCATCATGTTCAGACCATTTTATACATTTCAGTGGCCTTTAAAAAAATAAACCAAGTACATAGTGAAGATGGCTTTTATTTGGACAAATAGCTTTTATATTTTCATTAAACCATGCAAAAAATACTACATCTTTCTGGCACATAACTGTCTCCTTAACCACTGAACAGTTCAGCCATTTGAATAAATTGTACATTATAAAGCTTATAGTAGCTAATTGTATTATTGATTGTATTGTATACTATATTAAATGTGAATTTGTACCCCTTCATTTTAAAAGGTCATTGTGTTCTACTGCCTATTTTAGATTACTTTGGGTTTGGGAAAGGGTGTTTTGGTAAGCAGGATTTTAAGTCCTCTCTCTCTTGGTTGGTTTTATGAAGATATAAGGTTATGCTCTTACTACCAAGCTCAGGATTCTTGATTTTTAAAGGTACAAGGATAGTTATGGGAATTTATTTTTGGTTATATTTGAACTGTATGAATGGTGGGTCTGAATACAGAGAATTTCCATGGTCTTATGTGGACATAAAATATACAGCTAATTGATCAGTTTGAGTGACTGCAATGTGTTCTGGTTGCACAACAGTTAGGCATGCTAAGGATTATATTTGTGAAGTTTGGGTGCCTGTGAAGAATGATTAAATACATGTTTCTAATATTTTAGTGTTTTGTATTTAGGTTATTTATTCTTTGTATCTAAAACTGAACAGCTACTGTGCTATATTGATTTTATTGGTAGTATAGAGCAGACCTTGTTTCTGCATGAAACTAGTTGCAAAACCCACTATTTTGGAAATAAAAATGTATTTTGACATATACAAATAAAATGAATAAAACTATTTTGAATGTGTGACCTTTTACTTAGGACATTTTAAATTTTGTTCTGAGATTTAAATTCTGCATGGGTATTTTTTCATTAACTGCTTTACTTGGATTCCAATTTGAATAATTTTTGAAATTGTAATATTGTGATAATTTGCACAACATTGTACATGCATATCTATAAATGCAATCTTATTGCCATGTTTATGCAATCTGTGTACCAATTTGGACAAATGTTTATATATTTTGCATAAAGCTGTCTGTATGCAGAATTTGAGAACTAGTTTTTTTAATGACAAGTATAGAATGATAGTGAGTTACAAGATAGTATCTTTGTAGCACAAGACTTTTTTTACATAAACATTTTGTGGTTTCTCAAACCTGTGCTTTTTCTTAGCTGCAAACATAGGCTTTGGGAATACATATAAAGATAATATGCCATTGAAATGTAAAATATTAGATCATTCTCCAAACTTAGAGTTCAACCCCAATCTTCTAACACATCTCTAACTAGGTAAGAAGCACTTTAAGTTTGGGAACTTTGGTAGAGGACTTGTAGTAAGCCTGTGTTTAACTAAATTAATACAAGAACTGAAGTCTTTCTCCTTCCAATACTTTTCCTGTGCATACTCACAGAATTAGTATTAATTAATATTACTGTTGTTTGTCCTGCAACACCTGCAAATACTTCAAAGCCAAATGAAAACCAACTGCAGAACTAGCGAGGAGAGTATTGATATAACAAAGAAAAGCAGGTATTAACCTACCCACTAGGCTAGTCTATTCTTTTGGCTAAAGGTTATTACCATTTAGTCTCTTCTGGCTAGTCTGAAACAGTCATGACTCGCAGTGTCGACATCCACTATGTCTGTTGTAAGAAGAAAATATCAGAGGGTCAGATTATCTCCAAACTAGGACCTTGTATTTCCCATAGGAATCGTAGCCTTGTAGGTTGTCCTTTATTTTGTTCTTATAAGCAGAATTCAGAGCAAATTCCATTATTGATTATTAACTCTCCATTAGCTGTATCTTGCAAATGAAAACCTTTGGTTGCAAAGATGAAAACTGGCTGAGAAGCAGTCTTTTCTGTGATGTTCCATGTTTTGCACTGCGGGTGTGTGGTGCCGTGTCTGAATGTGCATGTAAAACAGGGATGATGTACATGTGAGAGCAGTGAGCTACGAGATTCCAAAAAGGATTGGGAATAGAATACTTACTGTCCTATTAAATATCCCTAAATAATTAAATGCAGTTCTTGACTTTCACTTTGGGAAGGTTCTCTGGGGTTAAGTGCTATGTAAACAGAGTGCTTCTGCTATTAGGTGTGACACAGTGTCATATTACTGTTCCACGTGTACAGAATAACCAGATTACAAAGTAATGAATTTAAAATAAAAACATTTAGGAGTCAGAAGCTTTAGATTCTCTAATAGGGTAACATAAATAAGTATGTCTTATCACTGTAAGTTAGTTTTCTAAAGTTTATTAGAAGTAAGCTTTTTTGAGCCAGGCTGTCCTACCTTGTAACTACTCAAATTCCAATAAATAAATATAGGTCACAAAAATTAAGCAGATTTTCATTTTAAAAGGCTAAAGAAAAGAGAGGAAAGCTTGAAGAAATTATCAGTATTAGTAGATTTATCCTGAATAATGTACAACTAGGAGGGCCTGTATTTTGTGCTTGTATGTCTGGGAAAGTGGTAGTGGAAAAAAGATTGACCTCCTGCCTCTTCTTAATGCTCAATTTTCCTTTCAACTCTTTTGATTCTAGTCTGCTTCAGTAGGTTATCTCATTTCACCCTTACAACAGGCAGGGTAAATGAAGAAGTCTGCCTCCATTTTATAATTGAGAAAGCTAAGATTTACATGATTAGCTGGTTCAACATTCTAAATCTAGTACAAAACAGCTCTTAACCCAAATTTAGTTGTGATTGATACTGTTTTTTCCAACTCTTAGTCCAAGACTTTTTCCACTTTATCAATTATTTGCATGAAATTCTGTAAGTTACCTATGAAACAATTATATAGTGTTTAGGCTTAAAATACCTGATTATAAGGTTAGTGTTTCTTGATTTTTTTTTAAATTCCACCCTGTTAAACTAATCTCACATTCTCACCCCAACACCCAATAAGTTTTCCTTCTAGGACTTAATTATGCCTAAACCAGTTTGTCCTAGAATGGGTGGTTTTTTGTTTTTACAGTGAGTGTTTTAACACCAAGAAGCAACTTGATTCCCTGGTGCAAATTCTAACTACGCCTGATAGACCGTTTAAGTTTGTAAAAGATTTTCACATACCTACATGCAAGAAACTTCCTTTGCATTCTTCAAAAACAGATTTTTTAATTGGTGATCAGAACTTAATTCCCAAGAACCTTTTTTATTCCCAAGTAAGATAGGCAACATTGATAGTGAGGTGGTTTCAGCAGCAAATTTTTCCTCTCCCAGTGAAAACAGTATACTAATATACAAACATAAAACTTTGGTTTCTATTAACTCATATATAGCAGTCCCCCGCCCCTTGCAAACAAAGTACTCAAAACTTAATCCTCTCCAAGTAACGTGACAGCAGCATGACTCCCTCACTGTGTGATTCTTCAGACCGGAGCATTGCTGAACAGATGCACCTTACCTACACTTGTTTTTATAGTATGTTAAACATGTGCTCTAGTAGTATACTTCTTTATGTGAGTGAGTATGGCCTACAGAAAAGCAAAAGCACAGGGCAGGAAAAGCTCCACACACAAATGACATAATTCGGAAATACATGTTAGTGCATTAATGCTCTCCAGTGTTTAACAATTTCCCATGTGTCTAGTTTTGACAAGTTTTACGAAAGCATTTTCATGAAATTTAAGTCAAAATTTTGTGGAATCTATAGAGCACCCTTGCAAAATTTCATACTGATCTTTAAAACACAAATTGGGGAAAGAGCTTTGGATTCAGTTAAATAAAGATGTAACTCAGCCGACCATTTAGTTACTGATGGTGGTCAGATTAACCATCTAGGCTCCATTTCTTCAGATCACGACATCTGTATACAGTGCTTTGAATAGTTGAAGCTTATTGTGTATGCACTTATTGAAGATAGTGATTTGTGACTTAAAAGTACTAATTTACATTGGAATGTATTTTTGCTAGGATCATTTGATAAATGTAGATAACTGGTATTTCCAAAGAAGCTTATAGTGTTTAAAAAATAATATAGTATTGTTCCTTCTTTGGATGTATTGGAAGAAGTGTTTGTAATAATTTACCCAGCTATCATGAACACCTGATTTTTTAGTCTAGGACTGATAAGGAAGAAAGATGTAAGAGGTAGATTTTAGAGGACTTCTTCAACCATTGGAAGGAAGGAAAAAGTACATTTATCTAACCATGCCACATCTGTCCTAACAGATTCCAGGGACACCGACTCTGTGAATCTAATTGATTTATGGACCCCGGTTGCTGTTTCCACAGAGGAAGAAAGGGTAAAGTAGCAGGGAATTTATAAATGTGGAACAATTCATTGGCCACAGAAGAGGCTGGTGGTAAGTATAGTCTAGTAAATGTTTTAATACTGTTGAATATTTTTTGTTTCCATTAAAATGTATAGTTGTTAGAATGTCAGGATTATCACTAATTTTGGAAGTGTTTAAAATTACGTAATGCTTCGCAAAATATCCTGAGGTCATCTGAGCCATTTATCAGCCTTCAGATTACACTATCCTTGTTACATAATGACCTTCTGCTAAGAGTTATAATCTCAGGTAGTTTTTTATCTGAAGTTTATAATCCTGCCCATCTCTTTCTTACTAACCATGCTACACTGCATCTCTAGTGTCCATTGTTTGTTTTTACTACAACCAGTAGTAGGAAAACCAGAGGGAAGGGAGCTAAATTTTACTATTTTTCTATGTACCAGACCCTATACATATCTTGGTTTTCTGTTTTAAAGAAAAAAGTCTAAAGCTGTTTTCTTTTGTTAACTATGAGCTCCTTGAGAAGCCAGAGTCGTTTTTGTCTTTGTTTTCAGCACTTAGCATAGTGCCCTGCACGTAGTAGGTGTTTACTGAATGTTTTAAAAAGGAAAGAGTAGACCTGAATAATTAAATTCTGGATATAGACATTTTGTGGAAGACAAAATCTTGGCTGGCATCTAGACTTTTAAGAAAAAGTTTTTTTAAGCTCTTAAATACAAACATTCTGATCCCTGCAGACTTTGTCTCATTCATTCAATAATAGCAATTAATAGCCAGACACTGCCCCACATGGTGAGAATATACCCAGAAGCAAAACAGGCATACACAAAATCCCTGTCTGGTGGGGATTACATTCAAATAGTGGAAAGTTCAAGAATAAACAATTACACTATTTTTAGAAGATAATAGTTCTATGGAAAAAAAAATAGGGCAGGATGAGAGAATTCAGGAATGAGGGTGGAGCTAGTTAGAGAAGGCTTCAATGAGAAGGGAACATTTGAGCCAAAATTGGAAGGAAAGGGCAAAACTTTCAGATTGCTGGGAGAAGAGCATTTTTGGCAGAGCAGCAAAATTAAAGACCTTGAGATGTGGATGTTCTTGAGGGTCTGACAAACAGTAAGGCTAATGTGGTTGTAGCCAAGTGAGCAGTAAGTAGAGGAGTAGGAGAGGTCGGACAGGCAGCTACTGAGGGACTTGGTGGAGACGTTTTTGTTTTGTTAGGCCCCCATCGCCCCAGACGTTTATTGGCCACATACTGCACACTAGACTTGCTCCTTAAGGAACCTTACTGTTTTTATCTACATCTTCTTCCCACGAGTAATTTGTAGCTCTTTATAATAAAATCACAAATAATTATTTTTATCTAAAAGATAAGAATTGGGTTATAAATTTTGAATTGGGAATAATTATACTGGAAAACCTAGGCTAAGTCTCCTAAGGGGAAACTTACTCTGATAAATGTAAAACATTTACTAAGATTCCTGAAAACCAATTTATAAATGGGAAAATGGACTATTATAAGTATCAATACTATTATAAACTTCAGTTCTTTGGGCAAAATAAATATTTCAGGTGAGTACTCAGAAAATAATTTTTCTCATTGGCTTCACCATTGGTCTTTACACCTAATATGCATTGTCCTCATTTGTGTCTACCTTTTTTGTAGCATTTCTGCTCAGATGATTGTTTCTTATTTCTGCTTTTAAAAGCAAAACCTAGTATATAAAGTCATCTTCTGTAAATGTTATGATGTATTTCCAATAATGGTCAGAATACTTTAATATAAGTGTGTAGTATTCACCATCTTTCTTATCCAAGGATTGTCTCAGGAATGGTTAGCTAAATCATTCCTCTATAACAGTGGTTCTCAAAAATAAATCACCTGGAAGGCTGGCTCAGACAAAAGTGGGGCTTGTTTAGGCCCCACTCGTATTTCTAAAATTGAGTGTTTAGGGTCTGGGATATGACCAGAGAATTTGCATATCCATCAGTTCCCGTGTGATGATGATCCCTAGTCCAGGGGCCATATTTTGAGACCTACTATATTACAGTAACAGTTATCCATCTTGTGAATGGAAATAGAGTATTCAAAAGTAAAATCCCTTGTGAGAACCTGAAATGTAGATATCCTATATTACTAGTTAAAAGGAGATCATAAAGATATCAAACCTTGAGTAACACCAATGATAGTTGAAAAATAAAAGATCATGTCTACAGTCAGCAAACATAATGCTGGCTGAGGAAAAGGACACAGATCTAATTCAGTTTACCAGGAAATCAAATCAAAACAAAAGGATATTTTTTCATAAGAGACAGGCACTTGCAACAGCCCCATACATTTGATCAGAAAAACGGTCAACAATCTCTTTGTATCACCTTTGCTTGCTAAGATATGAAAAACCTGAAACTCTATGTGTGGAAAGGCAAATGTCCTAAAATCTAGGTTTCTTGCAAGCTTAAGTTAAACAGAAAAGCCAACACAACTGCCTTTTTATGTTTAAGGCCCATGCTGCCTTATGAAGTGCATCATAAACACTACACACCATGCTTTTCGGGACACTTACCATCTAAAACATGCATCCATTTTCATTGCAAGGCTAACGTGGCAGCTACTTAATATAGCTTAACTCCCTTGGATTCAGGGATGGTGTGTTTAATCAGTTCCTATACAGTTCTGAAATTGTCATCCTGGGACCAAAAGTATCAGCAACCACAGGAATTTTTTAGAAATGCACATCCTTGGGCCCCACCCCAGACCTACAGAATTAGAAGCTGAAGATGAAGCCCAGAAGTCTTTTTCAACAAGTACTCCATGGGATTATGGTGCAAAATAAGAATTGCTGACCTGTAAGTTCAAATGTAAATCACCTGGGCTGAAATGGCACTAAATGTTGGAAGGAAGAAAAGGTTCTCAAAGATTGTATTAGTGGAATGTGAAAAGAATTATCAGTAGGGAGTGAGAAATCGCTATCAGGAGCACACTGCTAGTTCTACTTCCTCTATCCAAAAAATACTAGGGAAGATTTTACTATTGATACTGGACAGGAGAGGTTCATAATCAGATAAATTAAGCTGATTGACCTCAAAGGGAGAGAACAACCACTTTAAAAGGAGCAGAACATTGAGAAAAAGCAACCAAAAAAAGACAGCAAACTCAATTCATATTGAACCTCTATAGACCGAACAAAAGAAGAGGTGTCATTTCCAGTAATAAATACAATTTACCTCAGTCTCTAATACACATGTGCAGCAAGCCGTCAATAAGTATGAGATTATAAAAAAACTTTTAAATCCCATCAAGAGTTAAAGCAATCAGCTAGATTTAGAGATGACATGCATACTGGAACTATCAGATAAGATGTCTAAAATTGTTATGATTAAAATGTAAGCTTAGAGTGGCAAAGGTAGAGAACATGAATGGTTAATGAAATTCAGCAGAGATACAGGAAGATACAAGATAGAGTCAGAT
This sequence comes from Manis pentadactyla, assembly GCF_030020395.1. Classification (NCBI taxonomy): domain Eukaryota; kingdom Metazoa; phylum Chordata; class Mammalia; order Pholidota; family Manidae; genus Manis; species Manis pentadactyla. The sequence goes on along the minus strand of NC_080028.1, from coordinate 112,499,900 downwards.
GGGGGGTGGGGAGGCTTGATATGATGCCATAGGAAGATCCTGTACTCCCCTCCCACAGACGCACTGAGTCTACAGCTATATATGGGACAATTCTCCCTGAAAAAGACCTGAAAACAGCTTTTTAGAAAATAGCTGAACAGCTCCTCCACAACAAAGAATAAAAGTGCCGCATTGAGACAGGACAAGCTGAGATGCAGTATCTCGAAAAACCTGAACCCTGGCCCAGCAACCTGCAATCAGGAAGGATACCGGAAAGGAGGAGGAGCTCAGGAGCAGGGGTTCCTGCCCCACCATAGGCACTCCACCCTTTGGGGCCTACACCAGAGAGATAAGCCCCCAAAACATCTAGCTTTGAAAGGTGATTTGACTTTAGTCCAGGAGGCCCGAAGGGCTATAAGGAACTGAGAGATCACTCAGTGTTCACGTGCAGACTCAGCTGCCCCAGGGCCCAGCTCAAACAGTACTTTGAAAATTAGCCTAGACTTTGTGAATGAGATCCATTTGCTAATCTTAAAGTCTACTGAAGGGGGAGGGGCCTGTTGGGACTCTCCCAGACCTAGGTGCTGGCAGGCGCCATTTTTGTGCCCTCCCTTTATCTTGTTAGCACAGGCAGGTGCATGCAGCTCCTGCAGTCCACCTCCAGTGCACTAAAGCTGTCAGGCATGTGTGGTTCCTCCGTTTTTCCAATGGCTTGCTAAAGCCAACAGGCATGAACAGTTCCTGCATTCTCCTATTGACCTGTGGGCATGCTAAAGACTTCAGTTGCTTTACTAAAGCTGCTGGGTACATGCAGACCATGGAGGGGACTCTCCTGATTACCTGGCTCTGTGGCCACTGATGTTCTGTGTTCCTGACCCCCACAGGACTGTAATAATTGGAGAGACAGTTCTTGGAAGGCTACCATTCCCAGGACAACTGGACAAACAGCAGGCTGAAACACACCTCCAGTCTTCCTGTGAAAAGGGCCTATTAATGTCCTAGAACTTCAGCCTGTCTTCAGGTTTGACCCAAATCTTGAGGTTACAGAGGTGCTCTCTGTAACATAGGCTGGGGGGGGGTGCTGTCTTTGTGTTTTCCCTAGGCCTCACTGCAGCTCACCTGAAAGGAGCTTATCCAGTTATTTGGAGCCCCAATTTTTGCAACTATCACCTAAGTGATAACTCCAAATCTCCTGGTCTGGAGGCCAGCAGGGTGGGTTTATGATTGCAGTCCCACAGGAACTGTATGTATGTGCATACTCTAAAAGCTATAGCCTGAGGGTCTGGCTGCCAGTCAGCCTGGTACTAGGTAGGTGCTGACTGAAACCCCTCTCTTTGTAACACCAACAGGTCTTGGCACACCCTTAAAAACTGGGACCTGTTAAGAATAATTCAGGCTCTTCAGACATTCACAAAGATTCAAAAGACACCAAGAGCTAGGGAAAGGTTGAATATTGAGGCTCATCTACATAAGGCCACTCCTTCAAGACTGGGAGAGGTACCTGTTTTGCCTAATAACTTTAAACATAGTTGAGCAAAATGAGGAAGCAGAGAAATATGTTCCAAAATAAAGAAGAAGATAAAACCCCTGGGGAAAAAAAAAAACTTTAATGAAACAGGTAAGTAATCTACCCGATAAAGAGTTCAAAGTAATGGTCATAAAGATGCTCACTAAACTTGAGAGAAGAATTAATGAGAACAGTGAAAACCTCAACAAAGACAAAATAGAGGAAAGTACCAAACAGAAGTCACAGAGCATAGGAATACAATAACAACTGAAAAATATAATAGGTTCAACAGCAGACTAACTGGAGCAGAAGGAAGGATAAGTGGGCTGGAAGACAGGGCAATGGAACACCCCCAAACAGCAATAAAAAAGGGGAAAAAAATTAAGTAAAGATAGTTTAAGGTACCCATATGTCAACATCAAGCAGAATAACATTTACATCATGGGGGTCCCAGAAAGTAGAAAGAGAGAAAGGAGCAGAAAACATATTTGAAGGAATAATGGCTGAAAACTACTTTAACCTGAGGAAGGAAACATATCCCGACCCAGGAAGACATTATATTTCCAAATAAGATGAACCCAAAGAGACCTACACCAAGACAAATTATAATTACATCAAAAGTTAAAGACAAGGAGGAAATCTTAAAGGAAGCCAGAGAAAAAGAACTTGTTACATACAAGGAAACCTCCATGACTACTAGCAGATCTTTCTAGTGAGAAACTTTGCTGGCCAGAAAGGAGTGATATAAAATATTCAAAATTCTCAAAGCACAGAATTTTCCACCAAGAATACTCTACCTGACAAAGTTAACACTCAGAATTGGAGAGATTAACGGTTTTCCAGACGAGCAAAAGCCTAAAGGAGTTCATCCCCAGTAAACCATCCTTACAAATGATGTTAAAAGGACTTTTTTAAACTGAGAAGAAAGGGCAATAAATAATAAAACATATAAAAGTATGCCTCTCACTGTAAAGGTAAATATATAAAAAACATAGTAGATTAATCACTTATAAGACTAATATGAATGTTAAAAAGTAATAAAAGTATAACTGCAATAATTAAAGGATACACAAAACAAAATGATGTACAACATGACAAAATGGGGCAAGTAGTAAAGATGTAGTTTAGGAATGCATTCAAATTTAAGTTACTATCAACTTAAAATAGATTCTCATATATAGGATGTTCTATGTGACCCCTATTCATAACCAAAAAAGCAGAAACCCTATAGTAAATACACAAAAACTAATGAAAAAGGAAACTAAACATTGTTAGAGAAAGTTATTAAACCACAAGAAAGCAAGAGAAGAAGAAAGGAACTGAGAGGAACTACAAAAGAACCAGAAAAAAACTAACAAAATGGCAATAAATACATACCTATAAAAATTAACTGCTCTAAATTCTCCAATCAAGAAACAGTGGCTGAATGAATTGAAAAAAACCAAGACCTATCTATATGCTGCCTACAAGAGACTTCAGATGTAAGGACACACACATACTGAAAGTGAAGGGATGGAAAAAGATATTCTATGCAAATGGAATATTCTACAGAATAGATCATATGCTAGGTAAGTCTCAATAATTTTAAGAAAATTGAAATCAAGTATCTTTTCTGACCACAATGGTATGAAAGTAGAAATCAATTAAAAGAAGAAAACTGGAAAATACACAAATTATGGAGATTAAACAACATGCTACTCAACAACCAGAGGGTCAATGAAAAAAAAGAAATTAAAAAAATCTTCAGACAAATGAAAATGGTAATACAGCATACCAAAAATATACAGTATGAAACAAAAGTAACTCTGAGAGGGAAGTTATAGGCCTACCTCAAGAAACAGAAAGAATCTAACTTTACACCTAAAGGAGGTAGAAAAAGAACAACAAACTATGTCCAAAGTTAGTAGAAGGAAGGAAATAAAGATCAGAGCAGAAATAAATGAAATAGACTAAAAGGACAATAGCAAAATCAATGAAACTGAAAGCTAATTCCTTGAAAAAATAAAATTAACAAACCTTTACCAAGATTAACCAAGAAAAAAAGGTGCTGAATAAGTTCAGAAATTAAAAAGGAGGCACTACAACTGATACCACAGAAATGCAAAATACCATAAAAGACTACTATGAACAGTTATAAGCCAACAAATTGGACAAACTAGAAGAAATGGATGAATTCCTAGGAAACACAGTCTCCCAAGACTGAATCATGAATACATAGTAAATCTGAATTGACTGATTCCTAAGAAGGAAATTGAATCAGAATCAAAAACCTCCCAATAAAATCCCATGTCAAGACAGTCTCAGTGGTGAATTCTACCAAACATTCAAAGATTTAACACCTATCCTTCTCAGATTATTCCAAGAAATTGAAGAGAACACTTCCAAAGTCATTTGACCAGATTAGCATAACCCTGATGTAAAAACCAGATAGCAACACCACACACATACACAAAAGAAAATTGCAGGCCATTACCCCTGGTGAACAGTTGCAAAAATTGTCAAAAAAATATTAGCAGACTGAATTCAACAATACATTGAAAGGATCATATATCATAACCAAATGGGATTTATTCCAGGGAGAACGGATGATTTGACATCCACAAATCATTCAACATGATACACTATATTAATATAAAGGATAAAGATCATATGATTATCTCAGTAGATACAGAAAAAGCATAAGACAACATTCAACATCCATTTATGCTTAAAAACTCAACAAAATGGTTATAGAAGAAATACACCTCAGGATAATAAAGTCTGTATATGATAAACCCACTGACAACATCACATGCAATGCTGAAAAGCTAACAGCTTTTCTCTAAGATCAGGAACAAGAGATCAGAACAAGATCAGAACATTTCCACTCTCAGCACTTTTATTCAACATAGTATGGAAAGTCCTAGTCAGATAGGCAAGAAAAAGAAAGAAAAGGCATCCAAATTGAAAAGCAAAAAGTGAAACTTTCTCTTTGTGGACAACATGATCTTATATATGGAAAACCCTAAAGATTCTATGAAAAATCTGTTTGAATTAATAAATGGATTCAATAAAGTTTCAAGGTACAAAATCAATATACAGAAATCTGTTGTATTGCTATACACTAACGATTAACTTTAAGAAAAATCAAAATGATTTCATGTATAATTGCATCAAAATGAATAAAATACTTAAATTTAACAAAGAGGTTAAAGATCTATACTCTGAAAACTGTATGATATAGATTAAAGAAATTGAAGAAAACATAAATAAAAGATATTCCAAGCTCATAGTGGTGGAATTAGTAATGTTAAAATGTCCATACTATCCAAAACAATCTGCAGATGCAATGCAATCTCTAATTCCACAGGCACTTTTCACAGATACAGAATAAAAAATCCTAAAATTTGTATGGAACCACAGAAGTCCCCAAATAGCTAAAGCAGTCATAAGAAAGAAAGAAAGAAAAAAAAAAGCTGGAGGTATCACACACCCTGAATTCAATAATTATACATACTATTGTATTTGAATTGTAATTCAATTCAAACTATTGTAATTGATACAATATACTACTGGCACAAAAACAGATCAATGGAAAAGAATAGAGATTCCAGAAATAAAGCTATGCATATGTGGTCAATTAATATATGTATGACAAAGGAGGCAAGAATATGCAATGGGGAAAGGATGGTTTCTTTAGTAAATGGTGCTGGGAAAACTGGACACCCACAAGCAAAAGAAACTAGACTAGCTACTTACACCATACATAAAAATTAACTCAACATGTACTAAAGATTTGAATGTAAGACCTAAACCCATAAAAGTCACTGAAGAAAGCATAGGCAGTAAGGTATTTTACATCAGTCTTGGAGATGATTTTTTTGGATGTGACTCCAAAAGCAAAGGCAGCAAAAGCAAAAGTGAATGGGACTAGGTCAAACAGAAGATTACACATAGCAAAGGGAACCATCAACAAAATGAAAAGGCAACCTATTGAATTGGAGAGAATATTTGCAAATCATATATCGATTTAGGAGTTAGTATCTAAAATATATAAAGAACTCATACAACTAAATTGCAAAAAAAAATTTTGATTTAAAAATGAAGATTTAAATAAGACGTTTTTCCAGACAAGACATACAAATGGCCAATAGGCACATGAAAAGATGGCCAGTATCACTAATCATCATGGAAATGCAAACCAAAACCACAATGAGATACAACTTCAAACCTACTAGAATGGTTGTTTCAAAAACACAAGAAATAACAAGTGTTAGGAAAGATGTGGAGAATAGGAGACTCTCATGTACTATCGTAGGGAATGTAAATTGGTTCTGCCACTATGAAAAACAGTACAGAGGTTCCTCAAAAAAATAAAAATGGAACTACCATATGATCTAGCAATTCTACTACTAGGTATTTATCCAAAGAAAACAAAAACACTAATTCAAAAAAATGCTATGCTATGTGCATCGCAGCATTATTTGTGATAGCCAAGATGTGGAAGCAACCTAAGTGTCCATCAGTGGATAAATGAGTAAAGATTACACACACACACACACACACACACACACACAGAAAATACTATTCAGGCACAAAAAAAAAGTCTTCTCTTTGAAGCAACATGGATGGACCTTGAGGGAATTACGCTAACTGAAATAAAGCAGACAGAAAAAGCAAATACTGTATGATTTCACTCGTGGGATTTAAAATACAAAGCAAATTAACAAAACTCATAGATGCAAAGAACAGAATGGTGGTTACTAGAGGAGAGGGGGTTGGGGATTGGGTAAAATGAGTGAACGGAGTGAAAAGGTACAAACTTCCAATTATAAAATAATTGTCATGGGGATGTAATATACAGCACTTTACCTATAGTCAATAGTATTACAGTGCATACTTGAAAGTTGCCAAGAGAGTAAATCCTAAGTTCTTATCACAAGAAAAAATAGTTTTAACTTTGTCGTGACAGATAGTAACTAGACTTACTGTGGTGACCATTTCTCAGTGTGTACAAATATCAAATCATGATGTTGTATACATGAAATTAATATAAGGTTATATGTCGATTATAACGCAATTTTTTAAATTAAGAAATGAACCAGTAAAAAAAAATTCAGAGTCAAATGCAAGTAGCAGAGTGAAAATGCATGCTCTTTATTTCTCCCTATAAATCTAAATTGTCATATCATGTCATTTACTTTCAACTTGAAGAACATCTTTTTGTATTCCTTGTAGTGGAGGCCTGGATGGTCAATTATCTCAACTTTCCTTTTCCTTTATGTCTATTTGCCTTTCATTTTTAGACATAGTTTTGTCTGGATACAGAATTACTTGACTTTCTTTCATCTCTTTAAAATTGTCATATTGTCTTCTGGTCTCCATTGTTTCTGATGAGAATTCAGTCATGATTTGTTTCATTTTCCCCCTATATGCAATATGTATTTCTTCCTTTGGGTTAAGACCTTTTTTTTTTTTCCTTTGGTTTTCAGCAGTTTGGAAGTGCATAGGTGTGGTTTTCTTTGTATTTTTGCTGCTAGACATTCACTGAGATTTTGGCACTTAAGCTAATGTTTTCACCAATTTTGGGAAATTTTCAGCCATTATTTTTTAAAATATTTCTCCCTCATTATATTATTTCTGTCTTCTCATTTTGGATTACAGTTGCATGCATATTAGACTGGTTGATATTGTCCAACAACTTACCAAGGCTTTGTTCATATTTCTTCATTGTTTTTCTCTTTGTTCTTCAGATTTGGTATTTCCTGCTGATCCTTCAAGTTCACTGACTCATTTGTCATCTTTAACCAAGTATTAGGCACATCCAGTGAATTTCTCATTTCAGATATTGAACTTTTCAGTCTATAATTTTCTTTCTTTGTAGTGTCTTTTGTCTGATTTGGTATTAGAGTGGCACTGGCCTTGTAGAATGAGTTTGGAAGTATTCCTTCCTTTTCTACTTTCTGGAATACTATAAGGAGGATGGGTATTAGCTCTTCATTATGTTTGGTAAAGTTCAGCTGTGAAGCCATCTGGTCCTGGACTTTTGTTCATTGGAAATTTTTTTTTACCAGTTCAATTTTGTTACTGGTAACTGGTGTGTTCAGATTTTCTGTTTCTTCCTGGAGCAGTCTTTGAATGTTGTGCTTTTCTAGGAATTTTTCCAATTCTTCTAGGTTCAGTTTATTTGCATATAATTTTTCATAGAATTCTTTAATAATGCTTTGTATTTCTGCGGTGTCAGTTGTGAATATTCCTTTTTTGTTTCCGATCTTGTTTATTTGTGTACTTTGTCTTTTTGTTCTTGATCAGTCTGGCTAGGGGTTTGTCTATTTTGTTTATCTTCTTAAAGAACAAGCTCTTCATTTCACTGATTTTTTTATTCTCCTCTATTGTATTTATTCCTGCTCTGATCTTTGTTATGTCCCTCCTACTAACTTTGGTTTCGTTTGTTCTTGTTTTTCTAGTTTCTTTTGTTGTGAGTTTAGACTGTTTATTTGAGATTATTCTTGTTTCTTGAGGTAGGCTTGTATTGCTAGGTATGTCCCTCTTAGAACTGTTTTTGCAGCATCCCGCAAATTTTGGACTGTAGTATTTTTGTTTTCATTTGTCTCCATGTATTGCTTGATTTCATCTTTGATTTCTCCATTGACCATTGATTATTTAGAAGCATGTGGTTTGACTTCCATGTGTTTGTGGGCTTTTTTGTTGCCTTCATTTGATTTTTAATTTCATATCATTGTGATCTGAAAAGATGCTTGATACAATTTCAGTCTTTTTAAATTTACTGAAGCCCTTTTTGTGTCCTAACATGATCTATTCTCGAGAAATTTCTATGTGCACTTGATAAAAATGTATATCCTGCTGCTTTTGGATGGAATGTTCTGTAGCTATCTGTTAAGTCCATCTGATCTAGTGTGTTGTTTAGTGCCATGTTTCCTTATTTATTTTCTGTCTGGTTGATCTGTGCATTGAGTTAAAGTCTCTTAATATGAATGAGTTGCTGTCTACTTCCCCTTTTAGTTCTGCTAGTATTTGTTTTACGTATTTAGGTGCTCCTATGTTGGGTGCATAGATGTTTATAATTGTTATATTCTCTTGTTGGACCGATTCTTTTATCATTATGTAATATCCCTCTTTGTCTTTTGCTATTTTCCATGTCCTTCCTGCCACTAGCCTTAGCCAGCCCTTTTAGAGTGGAGCGATGGTGCTAGTACTGGGATTATTGTGGGCACAGCGGCCCTCTGCCCGCTCTGCAAGGATGGTGGCACTGCTGGGCCAGCTGGGTCATCAGGGTATCATGGAGTAGGGCTAGGCCTGGAATATTTGGAGCTGGCTCCCACAGGTGCATCCCAAGTTGAGCTGAGAAAGGGCTAAGAAAGCTGGTAAAGCCTCCCTTTGCCTGCCAGCCAGAAAAATCTGATTGCTGCTGGGCTGAGCAGGCTGGGCAAGTAGTGCACAGGGAGGTGCCTAAGGGTTGAGCCACCAGCAAGGGGGATGGAGCATTTCGAGCTAGCTTCCATGAACACCCAACCAGTTGGGCTGAGGGAGCGCTGAGGAAGCTCATCCACCTGCCCTTTCTCCTACAGAGAGAGCTCCACCCAACACCTGCTCCTGTGGCATGCTTCCAGCTGCTGGTAAGTCTTTCAAACTGCTGCCTCTGCTTTGGGTCTCAGCAGGACTGGTGGAGCATGCCTGGCCTCCACAGTGACAAGGAGTCTCAGCCTCCCAGAGAGCTCCAACTCTCCTTGGTGTCGAGCCACATTAATCCCCAAAGCCCAATGCAATGTGCACCTATGTTCCCAGAGCAGATCTTCAGGGCCACGTGTGCAGGGCTCCTATGTGCTTATCCTCTCCCTGCTTGTTCCTCTCCCTCCCACTTACAGGCTGGGATCAGGGGAGGCTTGGGTTCCAGTAGGTCACCACTCTCCCATTTACCCCTCTCTGTGTGGTCGTCTCTCCTTCCCCAGGTGTAGGTAGTCTGCTCTGCAGTCCTCAGGTCACTTTCAGGGTCAGCTGTATTTGCTCTAGTTGCTTCCTTGGTGTGTGTGTGTGTGTGTGTGTGTGTGTGTGTGTGTGTGTGGTTTCCTACTTGCCTTCCTACTCTACTCTGTTGCATCATTCACATGTTTAATATTTGCTCTAGTTGCTTCCTTGGTGTGTGTGTGTGTGTGTGTGTGTGGTTTCCTACTTGCCTTCCCACTCTGCCATCTTTTCTGTTGCATCATTCACATGTTTAATATTGTTTAATCTCGACATTACAGATAATCATTGAATTCATCTTCCTCTGAAGAATTCTGATTTCCATTCCAGCAGGCAACTAAGTTAATGGCTAATGACTTTGACCTTGTATAAAATTTTTATATTTTTAGGATGGATATATTTCAATTTTACACTCAGTCTTAGAGCAAATATTTAGTCCTGGGAAATAGTCTTTACTCCAAAAATGTGACCCCTCTTTAATTTCAATTGGATGCTTGTTTACCGAGCCCATCTGACTTGGTAGGGTTATGGTCTTTGTGTTTGTGTCCCGCCAGACTTCACACATAATCCTAACACCCAATGTTACTGTGTTAGGAGGTGGGGCCTTTGGGAGGTGACAGTTCATCAGAGTAGAGCTCTCATGAGTGGGATTAGTGCTTTTATAAAAGAGATCCCACAGAACTCCCTAGCCCCTTCCACCATGTAAGGATACAAGAAGTCGGTGACCTGGAAAAGGGCCCTCGCGCAACCATGCTGGCACCTTGATCTTGGACTTCCAGCCTCCAGAACTGTAAGAAATAATTTTTTATTATAAGCCACCCAGACTGTAATATTTTTTTATAATAGCCTGAATGGACTAGGATAGTAGGATTCGAGCTCCAAACTCTGTCTCTTCAATGGTTGGTGGCAATTAACTCTCTGCTCAGTGTCTTCTAGTTGTTTCTTTTCTGGGCTTTTTTGAGATCAGGTATGTGCAATTCGGACATCATCCAAGGATTTGAAGGAAACTTATACACAGATATTGGAACTCCCATTTCTATGGCTCTGATTTCCAGGATTTTCCCCCTTTATTTCCATCTGTTCTGGCAGTCCTCTGATACATCAAGCCAGTTAGACTTCAGCTTAAATTCTAGCTACCTAGTTCTGTACTCACTGAGGAATGCTCTCAAGTATAAATCTGTTTAAAACTGGATCCCACCAAGTGTGGTTCCTTTTTCTCCAGTTTATGCCATCTTTGGTTACTCTCCAGTTATTTTTTATATTTTGTACAGAGTTCATATTAGCTATGAGAGGCTTAGTCTAAAATAAGCTCCTGTACCACTGTTGGAAACAAAACTGTGCTACTTTTATCATTTAAAAGCTTGCTTTATGAAAGGCTAGAAAAAAAAGGGCCAAAAAATAGCATTTATACAGAGAATAGCTTTAGATATAATATTTATTCTCTATTTTCCAAATTTTCTGTAATGTGATATTTTTTTTAATTAAAAGTTTTTTAATGGATAGAATTTGCATCATGTAAGAACATCTCAGCTGGAGCATGTAAGTTGAAGTAAAAGGTGTGTTTGTGTGGAGAACATGAGTCATCTTTAATTTAAGGTCAGCTATTGGGCGGGTGCAGGATGGTTTGCAGGGGTGGAGAAGTGGTGGGGAAGTGCATAGAAATAGGGAAATGCTACCATATGCAAAGGCAGCTAGCCTCAACTCATTGCCAAATGTCTGAGTTGTACACCTGCTACATTGCCTTATGCAGTAGAATAATTAAATTGCCATAGAAAACCTTGAATACTTTGTTTGAAATTTCCAACTTAATATTACATAAAGTAGTGAATATACTATATATATACAACTAGTACATATGCATTTGGATGCAAATCCAAAAAGGATACAGAACAAGGAAAAAAGCTTACTTGTAAAGTAGTGATATTTGGGGATGATTTGTAAGGCAATATATCTCAATTTTATTTTTCCCCTGGGGCTCACATAGTGGGTGACTTCCACATTCCTACAGAATTCCTAGACAGTGGCCTCTGGCACACAAGAGAGCACTGGAGATTATGGGAAATTCCCTTTCGGCCTGCAGTAAGACACTCTCCCACCCAGCCCCTTTGCTTTTACTATTCAGGAATGTATATTAGAATTCACATTAAGTGAGAACATTATTATCAGAAAAACCCTGATTCTGCTCTAACTTACTAATTAGAAAACATTCACTCATTTAACAGATATTTACCGATACCTAGCATGTGAATATACTGGTTGTATTTCAATTATTATTGCAAATTATTGATTACACCATTCATGACTGGTTTTGTTTTGTTTTAAGGCACCCATTTTGTCAACAGAGAAACCCTGTTTCAAATAATTTAGATCGTTAGAAAGTTACTTGTAAAGTAAGGTTTTAATAAACGAGAACATTTCATGCTTCAGTCGCTACTCAATTCCTTAAAAGTCTTAACTTCAGTCTAACTTCTCAGTTGTGAGAATAAACAGACCTAAAGATAGGAAAGTAAAACAAAACCTGAAACTCCTGTCTTGCCTTTTTGCACTGTATTTATTCCTTCACCAAATCCTCTTTTTAAGACTTCTACACAGTATTGCATGTGCATCACTTTTTCCAGCTCTAAGTAATAACCTTTTTCCTGGTTTATACTGCATACTTTTATCACCTAATGTCTTCTGTAATGTAAGCTCCACGAGGGCAGAACTTTGTTTTATTTCACTGCTGTGTTGGCATATCCTAGTACCTGGCACATAGTAGGTACTCAATAAATATTTGTTATTGAATTACTTATCCCCTCAAATCTTGCTTTCACTATGTGCTAGTCATCCTCAAGATACACTCCAAATTCCTCAGGCACGTTTTTAAGGACTTTCTTTTATAAGCTGGCTACCAAACTTCACCACTCCATTCTCTCCCACTCTGATACTCTAAGCAGTCCTGTTGCCTCCTGGGATTCTCCTTCAGAGAAGGTTTATTCCCTCTCTCTCTCTACTTAGTCACATCCCAACCACCTTTCCCTGTTCTGCTCACAGCCCCTCTGCTCCTTGAAGACTTGCAGTTACCTTGAGCCCACACTCTCCCCTTGTTTCTCTCCTCTTCTTTGGGGCTGGAGAGCTGTGTTACTCAATACTACAACACCCGTCTTTTTCCTGTAGGTCCCTGCACTCTGTTTTGACTCTTAAATGTCTGAGTCTTACGTCTTCACTTGGAAAGAAGTAGCTAGAACACCAAACACCTGAAGCTCGAGCCACCACACTTCTTTGATCTTTTTTTTGGTATCATTAATATAAAATCACATGGGCAACATTGTGGTTACTAGATTCCCCCCATTATCAAGTCCCCCCCCTCATACCCCATTACAGTCACTGTCCATCAGGATAGTAAGATGCTATAGAGTCACCATTTTTCTTCTCTGTGCTATACTGCCCTCTCCGTGCCCCCACCCCACATTATGTGTGCTAATTGTAATGCCCCTTATTCCCCTTCTCCCTCCCTTCCCACCCACCCTCCCCAGTCCCTTTCCATTTGGTAACTGTTAGTCCATTCTTAGGTTCTATGAGGCTGCTGCTGTTTTGTTCCTTCAGTTTTTGCTTTGTTCTTATGCTCCACAGATGAGTGAAATCATTTGGTACTTGTCTTTCTCCACCTGGCTGATTTCACTGAGTATAATACTCTCTAGCTCCATCCATGTTGTTGTAAATGGTAGGATTTGTTTTCTTCTTATGGCTGAATAATATTCCATTGTGTATATGTACCACGTCTTCTTTATCCATTCATCTGCTGATGGACACTTGGGTTGCTTCCATTTCTTGGCTATTGTAAATAGTGCTGTCATAAGCATAGGGGTGCATATGTCTTTTTGAAACTGGGATCCTACATTCTTAGGGTAAATTCCTAGGAGTGAAATTCCTGGGTCAAGTGGTATTTCTATTTTGAGTTTTTTGAGGAACCTCCATACTGTTTTCCACAATTTACATTCCCACCAGCAGTGTAGGGCAGGTCCCCTTTCTCCACGTCCTCACCAACATTTGTTGTTCCTAGTCTTTTCTCTGTTGGCCATCCTAACTGGTATGAGGTGATATCTCATTGTGGTTTTAATTTGCATTTCCCTGATAATTAGAGATGTGGAGCATCTTTTCATGTGCCTGTTGGCCATCTGAATTTCTGCTTTGGAGAAGTGTCTGTTCATTTTTTAATTGGGTTATTTGCTTTCTGGGTGTTGAGGCATGTGAGTTCTTTATATATTTTGGATGTTAACCCCTTGTCAGATATGTCATTTACAAATATGTTCTCCCATATTGTAGGATGCTTTTTTGTTCTGTTGATGGTGTCCTTTGCTGTACAGAAGATTTTTAGCTTGATGTAGTCCCATTTGTTCATTTTTGCTTTTGTTTCCCTTGCCTGAGGAGAAGCATTCAGGAAAAAGTTGCTCATGTTTGTATTCAAGAGATTTTTGCCTATGTTTTCTTCTAAGAGTTTTATGGTTTCATGACTTACATTCAGGTCTTTGATTCATTTTGAGTTTACTTTTGTTTATGGGGTTTGTTTGATCTTTTCATACCCCCTTTTGTATGTTCTGGGACACTCCATCCTTGCCCTTTAATCTGGCTAGCTCACCACTCAGGTCTCAGCTTGCACATCCATTCCTCTAATAGGCTTTCATTCTATTAGACAAGAGTACCTACTCTTCTCCCTTCCACAAAACACCCATCACACTAACTCCCTACTTACCTCTAAGCCCTGTGAGAGCACACCTGTCTTGTTCATTGCTATATTTCCAGCACCTTGCCCAGTACCTGGTGATAATAAATGTCCAACAAATATTTGTTGACTTGAATTACCCATGGATTTCTTTCTCTCTCATGCATAATAATATATTAACTACATGCTAGGTATTTAATATATTCCTATTTAAAGGAAAAAAGATGGTAAGAATTTATGGAGGGTTCATTTGTGAGCACAGAAATGAGCATGCAAGGATGATGGCTGGTGAGACAGTGTCCTGCAGGACCATGGGACCTGGTGTTTAAAGCCTTCGTCCATTGGCTGTTTGCTCTCTCCTTTCCTTCTCCAAATAATTTACTGAGACCTACTATGTAAAGACACTGGAGACAGGGCAGTAAACAGAATGAAGTCCCGATCCTCAGTGACTTAACTTATAGCATAGTGGGGAAGATAGAATATTAACAAATAAACAAAGGATTCAATATCAGGCAGCAATATGTGCTATAAAGAAAAATCAAAAATAGAGAAAGTAAATAGTAACTGAGTATGGGTTATGAGTTGACTCTCCCAAACAGGGCAAGGAAGGCGTCTCTGAGGAGGAGATACCTGATCAGAGACCTGAGGGAAGGGACAGGTGGAGCTGTTTGCACAGCTGAAGGGAGATTGTTATTAGCAGAGGTAATGACATATATAAATCCTGATACAGAAACATACTTAGCATGCTTACGGAAGAAAAACTGGGGGGTAAGACAATAGATGAATGATTAGGGGGCAGGACATGGAGGGCCTCATGAACCAGCGTAAGGCTTCAGGATTTTATCTTGGGTGTGATGGGAAGATTTCAAACACCAGAGTGACATAATCCACCTTCTTTTCTTTCAACGTTGACTAAGCATCTGTTTTGTGCTTGACACTGTCACTGTGCCAGACTTACTTCCTTCATCACACATTGATTCGCCCTCTTCTGTGCTCCATATAAGTACTAGCACATTTGTACCCTTGGAACAAGCCTCAGACTCTCAAGCCTTTCTTTGCACATCTACCTTGTTTCCTGCGTAGCTGTCAAGACTCAGCTAGAATAGCAGCCCTTTCGTGAAGCCTGATTTTCTTTGGGCTCCCACGGCACTCCTTTCTGCCTTTGTCACAGTAGTTATAATTGGCAATGAGTACATCAGTTCCTCCCACCAGGCCATAAGTCACAAGCACGTCTTATTTTTGTCTAAGACCATGATATGAGTCATTTCTTCCCTTTACACTTGTACAAAGAATCCATTTTAGGGGCTATTTTAAGCATAAAATAATATGCATGATATGCTAAGAGAAACTAGTTCACTGGCCTAGGAAAGAAAGATACTCATTGAATCTAACAAAATATCATAGTGATAAATATGTTTAATAAAGCATTTTGTCATTCATGAAATTTAATAAAAGATTTAGTGAACATCATAGAATCCCAGACTTGTAACTGCTCTGGTAGGCTTTTAGTCAGCCTCTCCTTGTCGAGCCAGAGAATCCAGGGGCTAATAGGCTAGGATGTCACCGAGGCCTCTGTGAGGGATGAAGAGCAGGAGTGGAGGAGGGTGGTGCTGGTCGTTTACAAACACAGCTCCCAGATGTGAAACTGCCCGCTGCGTGCTCGCACCTGCAGAGCCGTCGCCTCACACATGCCGCTGCTTGTGACTGTGACACTCGCCTCCACATGCGTCCTCTTCCCTTTGCATCTGGGTCTGGCAGATTGCAGCCACATTTGGAAACTCCTAGATTCACTCCCACGCGTCTTCCCCTAAAAGAGAGAGGCATGGAAGACTGTGCTAAAAGCAAGTTCCAGGGACTACTCAGAATAAAGTGCACTTCAATGGTTTTCTCCTGCTATTTAGCTAAAAAATATGCATGAGGCACAGAGGCAAGCCCAAACCTTCCCATATTGTGAGGCACACCCAAAGTTGAGTGAATGAATGAATGACTAAGTAGAATAATCGTAGATGTAAATAAAGAGACGACACATTTGAAAAAGCAAAGAATAATATTGAGAGGCTTTAATTTTGTTTTAATTTAGTAGAAAAATATGAGACAAAATACATTTAGTGGCTTAATAAGGAAAATGTTAAGCAGGATTTTAAATGGCAAAGCTGTATAAATAGACATACTTAGGGACTATTTCTTACATATAATTAGTACTCAAAATTTTATGCAAAATTTCCATTATACTTTTACTTTAAATATTGCCAGATATTTCAGAAAGGGCTGAACTTGCCCTTTACCATTATGCCAACCTTCTCTTTTCTTTTGCTCAGTTCATCAGGAAGCCACTGAGTTTAGAATGGATGTGTCTATAAGCACAGCTTACTAACGTGAGTGTGAGTATTAAAACAATTATAAAGGATCTCTGACGTAGATGTTACATCTCAGTATGACGTTCTATCAGTTACAGTGTGTTAATGTTCTGGATTTGGGACAGTAGTAACATCAGAAGGGGTAGTGGGTCTTGAAAAGCATCCTTACAAATTATAATCTCCATTTATACATCTTTGCAAATGTTAATAGAAGCAAGAATATTTTCTCAGATCTCAGTAGAAAAATCTCTTTAGACATCACCAATATTTCACATGTGCTTGATAGTGATCCAAAAAATAGAAGTGCTCTTTTTGTAGCCAACATACTTACTATTCCCTTATTCTTTAAAATTTCCCTGTTGGCCCTAAAAACCAAGAAATTTGTAGCCACAACTTATAATGGAACAAGTGAGCTTCACTAGCTGTTAATTATTACAAGATTTAAAAGTATGTACCCCTAGGCACAAAATCTACTTGTTATAGTTATGTGTAATAATAAATTCTTTGGGTATTAAGAATTTTATGTGAGACTTAATTTAAAACAGCTTGTGACTTTGCCAGTGCAAGTCAGTGCTGCCCGAGAACCCAAGGGCCCGGGGGAAAGCCCGGAATGCTTTGCAAATTGCTTTACTGAATATCGTCTGGTTTGTTTAAGTCTCAAAGAAAAAAGGAATGAACATTTCTTGATCACCTACAGTGTATCAAGCATTCATAAGCACCTTATACACATTTGATCCTTCCCACGGCCATAAGAGGCAGTATGATTCCCAGTTTCCAGAGGAAGAAGCAGACGTCATGAGCTTCGGGCCCAAGCAATGAAGCCAGGGTCTGAACAACATCTGACCCAACACCCACTCTACCTCGTGTAACTTCATGAAGTCACCATAAAAGTCCTCATGTACTTTTCCTGCCTGACCTAACTACCGAGCGCTCCCCGCAAACTTCACCTCTGATCCGAGCCCTTGGAAATGGGCTGCATCTGCAGCATGTTTCTTAAGAAATATTTTTTGAATGGGTAGCATGAAAATATACCTCTAGTCAATGCTTTAAAAATATTCAACTATTAAAATCAATCTGGAACAACGGAAAGCAGAATTTGCACAGGTTGAAGCTTTTAAGTGGGACTTAAATTTGTTTCCACATTCCTCCTGTCAGTCGGGCTCTCCCGGCACTCAGGCATGATCTCAGGCCATCTGCACATGTGCATGGTGGCTCCTCGCCTCTGTTCCTGAAACCTTTTTCTCTTCTCTTTCTGTCACTGGTCCCATTCCTCTACGTGGCTGCTTTTGTATCCTGTTATTCTCGGATTTACTCAGGTTCCCTCCGCAGACCTGTTAACACCTCCCCTTATCCTTGTCTACCAAATATCTTTCCTGTTCTTGAGTGTTCAGTCACCACTGTCAAAACTGTTCTGGAAGCAGCTTTGGTAAGTGGGCCAGCCCAGAAGACCAGCAGTTTCTGAAGTTCATAACGCCTTGAGCAAACAAATTATTTAATGACTCACTCCTTTTGTGACCCCTCATAAAAGAAAGAAAATTGTTATATGGTGAGAAAATGGAAGCAATTAAGTGCTTAAAGTATTCAGTAATTGTTGAGATGGGTTTGGTCTGCACAAATGATTGCTTTGATGTTAGGAGAAGGATGATGTTTGTTAAGTGTAAGTTTTCATTAAAAGAAATGTATCTTCATTAGAAAACTTCAAAGAGTTAAAACCCTTCTAATGGTTAAATTGTGCACTTAATTCTAATTGTAGCCCTATGACATTAGTCCTTAGCATAGTCACAGTATTTTTTACACAGAATAGTACTTGATTTAGTAAAAAGTTTGAATTGCATATTTTTTAATAAGAATGTATTAGTACTTTTAAGCCCCTACGGTAACACGACATTAGTTTTACAGGAATCCTAAAGATCTGTACTAGGTAAGGATTCACTATTTTGATTAAAAAACTGTTGCACTTAACGAGTAGCTTGGACTTGGAAGTAAGTAATTTGTCTTAGTAATTTGCTCTATCAAGAAGAAAATTTTTAATTAGCAGAGATAAACATTATAGCTAAACCAAAAGTGAGCCTCTTCCTTTGTATTATGAAAAGCATTTTCACCAATAACATCATAGGAATGAAGTGGTTGGCGATGACTTAGTATATTAATTGAAATAACATTAACAAGAGGGGGATATTCTGAATGACTGCTCTAGCATCTATCACTTGAACCACTAGGTGGCACCAGCTAGCTTTTTCCAAATATGTACGCTAAAGGAGGTATGTTTAAGACACTCCTTGAATTCCCACCATCTGTAAGCAATGTCTGATACAACCACTACCAACATGTCTACATATTCAACCCATTTGTTTAAGGAAGGCTGTGTAAGGTGGTGGCTGTAGACAATAATATATGTTAGTACTTTGGTAAATTCCTATAACTGCTTAAGTAGCTATTGCTTCGTTGACAAAAATGTTAACAAATCAATCAAAAGACAAGGTACCAAGACTTAGGGGAAAAAAAGCTGGTCTGAGTCAATTGCCCTAGTTCTGTTCTCAGCAATACCACCAGCTATCTTAGTATTTAAGTTACTAAACGTCTCTGGTTACCAGTCCCTTAGTTAATAAAATGAAAGATAAGGACTCGAATCGTTGATTTCAAAATTCCTTAAGTAGAAAGCACTTCTCTCCTACAAAATCCCTCAGAATTTTAATATGGAAAACGAATGAAAGCAAGGCTGAAAGGGAAGGGAATGGGGGTGGAATGTGAGGAGAAGGATACAGGGGAAGCACTTTTGGGTCTATTTCCCATCACTCTCCACAGTGTCCAACCCACGGTTCCCATGGTCCAGAAAAAAATAATCTTAGAAACCAATGAAATAGACAATTACCAAGGTCCCTTCTGTTTCAGAGGTCTGATCCCAAGTATGTAACTATGTGCAAATTCTTTAAAAATTTTCCCCTTTGCCCAATTCCAGGATATAGTGTAAATATTGCTTCCTCAACTTTACAAATAAGTAAACTGAGGCTGATTAATGTCATATCTTTCTAAAAGTTACCTGGACATAGGATAATCAGGACTTCTGATCTCTTTTTAAATTAAACTTTTTATTTTGAGAAAAGTATAGATTCATATGCAGTTGTAAAACCTCAGAGAGAAAAATCCCATGTACAATTTACCCAGTTTCCTTCAATGGTAATATTTTGCAAAATTGTAGTACCATATCACAACCAGGATACTGACATTAAGACAGTCAAGACACAGGACAATTACATGGCCACAAGAATCCCTGTGTTCTGCTTTCAAAGCTATACACGTTTCCCTCCTGCCCCCACTCCCTCCTGCGATCCATGGAAACCACTAATTTGTTCTCTATTTCTTTAATAATGTCATTTCAAGAATGTTATAAAATGGAATAATATGGCATGTAACCTTTTAGGATTTATGTTTTCACTCATAATTCCCTGTAGATTTTTCCAGAGCATTGCATGTATCAAGTATATGTTCCTCTTTATTGCCGAATACTATTAATAACATGGATGCAATACAGATTTCTAACCATTCACCCATTGAAGGACAACTGGGTGTTTCAGTTTTGGGTTCTTATGAGGAAAGCTGCTGTATGTATTGTGTACAATTTTTTCTGTGAACACAAGTTTTCATTTCTCTAGGATAACTGGCCAGGAGTGCAGGTGTTGAGATGTTATGTAGTTTCCATGTTTAGCTTTTTAGGAAACTGCTAAACTGTTTTCCAGACCAGATATGTCATTTTACATTCCCACCAACAGTGTAGGAGTGGTCCAGTTTCTTTCTAGCCTTCTCGCCAGAATATGGTGTTTTCATGACTTTTTTTAGTTTTAGCCATTCTAATAGATGTTCAGTGATATGTCATTGTGGTTTTAATTTACATTTCCTTAATAGCTAGTAATGTTAAACGTCTTTTAATGTTCCTATTTGCTAACTATCTATTCTTTTTAGCAACATGACTCCTCATGTCTTTTCTTCATTTTCTAATTGGATTTTTGTAAACACTAGTCTTTCTCTTCATCCTCTTAACAGGATCTATCACAGAGCAGAAGTTTTTAATTTTAATGAAGTCCAGTTTATCAGTTTTTCCTTTCATGGATCATGTTTTTGGTGAGAAGTCTAAAAATTCTCTTTCCATCTCTAAATTTCAAAGATTTTTCTTCTCCTTTATTTTCTAAAAGTTCTATAATTTCTTATTTTACATTTATGTCCATGATCCATTTTGAATTAATTTTTAGATAGGTTCTGTGGTGTGGGGATTCTTTTTTTTCTTAATGAATTTCCAGTTGCTTCAGCAATATTTTTAAAGAGGCTACATTTCCTCCACTGATTTCCATTTGTAGCCTTGTCAAAAATCAGTTGGGGAAAATGGGGAAAAAAGATGGCAGAGTAGGAGGGCAAGGCAGACACCTCCTCCCACACACACCAAGGAAGCAACTAGAGTAAATACAGCTGACCCTGAACATGACCTGAGGACTGCAGAGCAGACCACCTGCACCTGGGGCCGGAGAGAGGACCACACAGAGAAGGATTAAGATGCAGAGCCATGATGAACCAGGACCCCAGCCCTTCTCCCATCTCAGCCCACAAAGCAAAGGAAGAGGAAAAGAGTGGGGAGGGGATGGGCACTCAGCAACTCTGCACACCCGGCCCTGCAGATCTGCTCTCAGAACACAAGTCCACATTGCACTGGGCTTTGGTGATTAGTGGGGCTGGACATGAGGGAGAGTGGAGCACTCTGGGAGGATGAGACTCCAGTTGCTTGTGAGGGACAGGCACGCTCCATTGGTTCCTCTGAAACCCAACACACAGGAAGACAGTCAGAAAGATTTCCAGAAGCGGGAAGGGTGCCAGAGGGGCAAGGGTTTCTCTGCCCAAGAAAGGGCAGTTGGATGACACTTCTCCAGCCCTCCTCCCTCAGCCCAACAGGTCAGGTACTTAGAGCAGCCTCAGAGCACTCCATCCCCTACAGTGTTGTGTGACATGGAAGTTCAGAGAGCCCCTAACAAAATGAACCCAAGAAAGGCAACATCAACACATATAATGAGTAAAATGACAAAGAATAAGGATGAGGAGATGGTACTGAAAGCAGCCAGACAGACAAAAAGGATTACTTATAAGAGAAACCTCATCAGGCTATCAGCAGATTTCTCAGCAGAAACTTAACAGGCCAGAGGAAGTGGAATGAAATATTTAATGTGTTAAACAGAGGGACCTTCAACCACGAATCTTTACCCAACAAGATTATCATTAAAATTTGAGGGAGAGATTAAACATTTCCCAAATAGACGAAGGCTGAAAGAACGTGTAACCACTAAACTGGCATTACAGATTATGTTCAAGGGACTTCTGCAGATGGAGATATTCATAAGCCTAAATAGTTTTCACCAGTGAAAATAAACCCACAGTAAAAGTAGAAGACCAATTACTTAACGAGCAAGTAAGAAATTAAAACAAAAGTAGTAAAACCAACTATACGCAAGAGATATACAAAAATGCAGATTATGACACCTAATAGAAAAAGTATAGAGGAGGAAAAAAAGTACCTTTAGATTGTGTTTGAAATAGAGTGATCATCAACTTGATACAGACTGTTATATAGTTAGGAAACTAACCATGAACCTATGGTAACCACAAACCTGAAGTCTATATTAGATACACAAAAAATAAAAAAAAGAAGTCCAATCACAACACTAAAAAAAAACCCCTCAGATAACAAGAGAAGAGTATAAGAGAGGAAGAAAGAATCAGAGAGGAACTACAAAAACAACCAGAAAACAATAAAATGGCAGTAAGTACATACCTATCAATGATTACCCGAAATGTAAGTGGACTAAATGCACCAATCAAAAGATATAGAGCTACAGAATGGATAAAGAAACAGACTCATCTATATGCTGCCTACAAAACGTTCATTTCAGACCTAAACACATACACAGATTGAAAGTGAGGGATGGAAAAAGATGGTTTGTGCAAATAATAGGGAGAAAAAAGGAGTAGCAGTACTACTTATATCAGACAAAAACACTTCAAAAACAAAGAAAGTAACAAGAGACAAAGAAGGACATTACATAATGATAAAGGGGTCAGTCCAAAAAGAGTATATAACTATTAAAAATATCTATACACCCAATGTAGGAGCACCTAAATATGTAAAACAAATACAGAATTAAAGGGAAATACACTGAAACTCATTCATACTAGGGAACTTTAACACACCACTTACATTAAGACAGATCAACCAGGTAGAAAATAAATAAGAACACAGAGGCAGTGAATAGCACATTAAATCAGAGAGACTTAACAGATTCCTACAGAACATTTAACCCCAAAACAGGGTATACATTTTTCTCAAGTGCACATGGAACTTTCTTGAGAATAGATCACACATTCAGTAAATTCAAAAACACTGAAATTGTATCAAGCAACTTCTCAGACCAAAATAGTATGAAGCTAGAAATAAATAAAACAAAGAAAACAAACATGGAGGCTAAACAACATGCCTCTAAATAATCAGTGGATCAGTGAACAAATAGAAGAAATCAAGCAATACATGGAGACAATGAAAGCAAAAATACAACAGTCCAAAATTTGTGGGACACTGCAAAGGTGGTTCTAAGAGGGAAGCACATAGCAAAATAGGCCTACCTCAAGAAACAGCAATCCCAGTAAACAGTCTAAATTCACAGAGAAACTAGGAAAATAAGAACAAACAAAACCCAAAGTTAATAGAAGGAGGACATAATAAAGATCAGAGCAGAAATAAATAAAATAGAGAAGAATAAAATAATAGAAAAAAATCAATGAAACCTAGAAGCTGGTTCTATGAGAAAATAAACAAAATAGACAAACCCCTAGCCAGAGTTATCAAGAAAAGAAGAGAGAGGGTACAAATGCACAAAATCAGAAATGAAAAAGTAATAGTCACAACAAATACCACAAAAATACAAAGAATTATTAGGGAATGCGATGACAAGTATATGCCAGTAAATGAACAAGTTCCTCACAAAATACAATCTTCAAGACTGACACAGGAAGAAACAGAAAAGCTGAACACATCAATTACCAGAAATGAAATTGAATTGGTAATCAAAAAACACAACAAACAAAATTCCAGGAGTCTGTAGCTTCTCAGCTGAATTCTACCAAACATTTAAAGGAGAGTTAATACCTTTCCTTCTCAATATATTCCAAAAAGTAGAAGAGGAGGGAGTACTTCCAAACTCATTTTATGAGGCCAACATCATTCTAATACCAAAACCAGACACAGACACCACAAAGAAAGAAAATTATAGACCAATATCCCTGATGAACGAACATAGATGTAAAAACCCTCAGCAAAATATTAGCAAACCAAATTTAAAAATATATCAAAAGGATCATCCATCATGACCAAGTGGGGTTTATTCCAGGGATGCAGTGATGATATAATATTCATAAATCTTCATAAATCAATCAACATCATACACCCCATTAACAAAAAGAATGATAAAAACCATATGATCATTTCTATAGATGCTGAAAAAGCATTTGACAAAATTCAGCATCCATTCATGATTTAAAAACTCAACAAAATGGGTATAGAGGGTACGTATCTCAACATAATAAAGGTCATATATAACAAACTCAAAGCTAACATCATACTCAATGGTGAAAAAGTAGGGTTTCTCACTAACATAAGGAACAAGTCAAGGATGTCCACTCTCACTTTTATTCAACATAGTGCTGGAAGTTATAGCCATGGCAATCAGACAAGATATAGAGATAAAAGGCATATAAATTGATAAGGAAGAAGTTAAATTGTCACTATTGGCAGATGACATGATAATTTATATAGAAAACCCTAAAGATCCACCAAAAAACTAGCAAAGTTTCAGGATACAAAATTAATACAGAGAAATTTGTTGTGTTCCTATGTGTTAACAATGAACTAGCAGAAAGAGAAATCATGAAAACAATTCCATTTACAATTGCATCCAAAAGAATAAAATACCTAGGAATAAACCTAACCAAGGAGGTGAAAGACCTGTACTCTGAAAACTGTAAGACACTTATGAGAGAAATTAAGAAAACACAAATAAGTTGAAATCTACCCCATGCTCATGGATAGGAAGAATTAACGTTGTTAAAATGGCCATCCTGCCCAAAGCAATTTACAGATTCAGTGAAATTCCTATCAAAATTCCAATAGTATTTTTCAATGAACTAAAAAAATAGTTCTAAAATTCATATGGAACCACAAGAGATCCCAAATAGCCAAAGCAATCCTGATAAAGAAAAGAAAAGCTGGGGGATTACACTCCCTGACTTAAAGCTGTACTACAAAGCCACAGTAATCAAAACAGTATGGTACTGGCACAAGAACAGACCCATAGATCAATGGAACAGAACAGAGAGCCTAGATATAAAGCTACATATATATGGTCAATTCATATATTATAAAGAAGTCATGGATATACAATGGGGAAAAGACAGTCTCTTCGATAACTGGTATTGGGAAAACTGAATTTTGCTAAATGCTTTCTCTGCACTAGTTGATACGTGATTTTTAATTTTTAGCTCATTAATACACCAAATTACATTGACTGATTTTCAAATTTTAAACCAACTGTGCATCCCCACCGGTGTGGTATATAATTCTCTATGAACATATGTATGTATATGTGTACACCTGAGTTTTATTTGCTGATATTTTGTTAAAGATCTTTGTATACATGGGGGATACTGGTCTGTAGTTTTTGTTGTATTGTTTTTGTTTCATTTGGCATCAGGGTAATAGCTTCATAAAGTGAATTAGGAACTGTTCCTTTATTTCCTGGAAGAGACAATGGTTTATATATAGTTGGTATTAGTTCTTCTAGTAGTTGGTACCTTTTTTTTTTTAATTCAGTATGATATACTCCATCTCCTTGGTATGGTGACTGAATTTCAATTGAAATGGGGACATTTTAGGTATTAGGAGACTCTGAATCTTAAACTGTTTTAGCTGGCTTCCTCTGATACACTCTAACAGGGGAAGAGGTAGTGATGGGAATACTGCCTCCTTATTTCCAGGTTGGGTAGAAGTCCAGTACTCAGCCTTTGTTGCCAGCTCAGGTGAGGGCTCCTTGTTACTGCTGGGAGTGCTGGGTTCTGGCTTCCTGCTAGACCTCCACTGATGTCTCCTTAGCTGGGAGGGATAGGAATGCTTCATTATGGCTCTCCAAGTGACTTCTGTTGACACAAAGGTTGGGTGGGAGAGTGACGGTGACCTTGATCTCTGGACAGTGGTGAAAATCATCTTTCTAGGAGCTCCCCTCCAGACACCTCCACATTGGGAATGGGATGGATGCCACATTACTGCTGGGTGCAGGTAGAAGTCCAGGCTCCCCACAAGGTTTATACTGTCATTGGGGAATATAGGGTGGGGAGCTCATTACTGTATAATGGGGTAAAATTTCCAGCTCCTTCTTTAGCTTTCTTGGGCACCATACCAATGGAGGAGTTGGGGTGCTTCATTTCAGCCTGGAGAGAATGGAAATATAGGCACCCCACTTTGCTGTTCTTGTGTGGGTAGAACTGGACAGATTTTTCTGTGGTGTTTAGATGGAGTAGAGTGGCTATTGTCTCGATGTTTTGTCTAAATTTTTCTAAAGGCTGCTGCTTGCCTGGTCCTTTGGTTAGAATAGGTGTTTGTGTTTATGTTTTTACTATTGGTGATTCTGGGTTGTGGATTTCTCTAGCAAGCAGTTCAGGATATATGAGGCAAAAAGAAAACTTCAGGGATTCACCATCTCATTTATTGGATTTCAAGGTCCCAAGCTGGTCTGCCTTCATCCCTCTACCTTTCAGTCTGCTTGAGAGTTTTAAGTTGTACTTAATGGAAGAAGTAGGGGAAAGTATATTTACTTCCTTGTACCAGAAGGAGAAGTTTCACTTCTGATCTTTCTGGTTTATGCTTTGAAGCCATAATCTATTCCCTACCATAGAAAATTATAATAAGCATATTTTAGAGGTGGTTCAAGATGGCATGAGTAGGGCAGTGGAAATCTCCCCCCGAAACCATATATATTTTTTAAAATATAACAAATACATCTATTACTAAAAGAGAGAACAGAAAATACAGTAGAACAGCCAGGCTGCATCTACATCTGCAAGAACTCAGCATCTCACGAAAAGGGTAAGATACAAAGCGGTGACCTGGTGGGACCAGAGCACTCCCCCATCTCAGCTCACCCTGGTGGGACCAGAGCACTCCCCCATCTCAGCTCACTGGCAGGAGGAAAAGAATCAGAGTGAGGAGGGAGTGGAAGCACACGACTATTAAATAACCAGCCCTAGTAATCTGCACCAGGAGCACAGACACACATTGCATGATGTACCGGATATTAGAGAAACAGAAAAGTAAAATCTGAGACAGAGACTGTGAGCAGGTCCCCATACCTGGCTCCCCTAGGACAAAAAAGTCTTAAAGGGACAAGGGTTTAACAGTTGGACAAAATCGTCCAGGCACACTCAACCCAGCAGGCTGGGAAACTTCAGGAAGTTCAGGTGCCCTAACTCCCTGGGTGCAACGCAGCTCTGAAACCCCTCATGGTGATAAGCAACCTACCATTCATTACCCCCCACTGGAACTGCAAGCAAACTGGCTGACCAAGCACAGCTGCAGAAGAGCCGGGGAGCAGCACCGCCCACAGCAACCACCCAGAGTCTTCTCCCAGTGCACTGCTAACCAGGACAGATCCAGAGGCTGCCACCAGCACGCAGCTGCCCAACACAGAGGAAGCTGGAGCAAGGTCCAGAAGGCACGAAGGGCTGCGGTTCTCACAGGAGAACACACCCAGCATGTCTGAGAATCTGGAGGGCTGCCCCGCCCATGGCAGCTCAGGAGATTATCCAACAGACTGCTCCTGGTGTGCAGGTAACGAGCACAGGCAGTGGAGAAGGGAAAGGTGACCAGCAAGCAGGAAGAGACTTTGTTCTCCCAGCTGAAACACACGCCACCTGCTGGTGATCACTTCTATCACCAAGAAAAGGCAGAAGAATCTGATCCAGTCAAAAATCACTCAGACAACCCCACAGAGAAGGCCTGGTGAGGTAGATATAATGAATCTTCCTGAAAAAGAATTCAAAATAAAAGTCATAACCATGCTGATGGACCTGCAGAGAAATATGCAAGAGCTAAGGATGAAGTCCAGAGGGAGATAACAGAAATGAGGCAATCCATAGAAGGACTTAAGAGCAGACTAGAAGAGGTGCAAGAGACTGTTAATGGATTAGAAATCAGAGCAGGAATACAGAGAAGCTGAGGTAGAGAGAGATAAAAGGATCTCTAGGAATGAAAGAATATTAAGAGAACTGTGTGACCAATCCAAACGGAACAATATTCACATTATAGGGTTACCAGAAGAAGAAAAGAGAGAAAAAGGGATAGACAGTGTCTTTGAAGAAATAAAGGCTGAAAACTTCCCCAAGCTGGGGAAGGAAATAGTCTCTCAGACCATGGAACCCCACAGATCTCCCAACACAAACCCAAGGAGGACAACACCAAGACATATAATAATTAAAATGGCAAAGATCAAAGGCAAGGACAGGGTATTAAGGCAGCCAGAGACCAAAAAGTTCACCTACAAAGGAAAACCATTCAGGCTATCATCAGACATCTCAAAAGAGAATGGCATGATATATTTAATGCAATGAAACAGAAGGACCTTGAACAAAGAATACTGTATCCAGCACAATTATCATTTAAATTTGAAGGAGGGATTAAACAATTTCCAGATAAGCAAAAGTTGAGGGAATTTGACTCCCACAAACCACCTCTGCAAGATATTTTAAAGGGAATGCTCTAGATGGAAGTACTCCTAAGGCTAAATAGATGTCAACAGAGAAAATAAAATCACAGCACAGAAAGCAGGATAACCAAATACTAACTAAAGGCAAAAAATAAAATCAACTATCCACAAAAGCAGTCAAAGGAAACACAATAGAGTACAGAATAAGATACCTAACATATAAGGAATGGAGGAGGAAGAATAAGAAGTGAGAGAAATAAAGAATCATCAGACTGTGTTTTTAATAGTGTAATAAGAGAGTTAAACTTAGACGGTTAGATAGTAAAGAAGCTACCCTTGAATCTTTGGTAACCACTAATCCAAAGCCTGCAATGGCAGTAAGTACATAGCTATCGATAATCACCCTAAATGTAAATGCACTGAATGCACCAATCAAAAGACACAGAGTAATAGAATGGATAAAAAAGCAGACCCATCTATAAGCTGCTTACAAGAGACTCACCTCAAACCCAAAGACATATACAGACTAGAACTGAAGAGATGGAAAAAGATATTTCATGCAAACAATAGGGAGAAAAAAGCAGGTGTTGCAGTACTGTATCAGACAAAGTAGACTTCAAAACAAAGAAAGTAACGAGATAAAGAAGGACATTACATAATGATAAAAGGGTCAGTCCAGCAAGAGGATGTAACCATTATAAATATCTATGCACCCAACACAGGAACACCTACATATGTGAAACAAATACTAACAGAATTAAAGGAGGAAATACAATGCAATGCATTCATTTTAGGAGACTTCAACACACCACTCACTCCAAAGGACACATCAACCAGACAGAAAATAAGTAAGGACACAGAGGTACTGAACAACACATGAGAACAGATGGACCTAACAGACATCTACAGAACTCTACACCCAAAAGCAGCAGGATACACATTCTTCTCAAGTGCACATGGAACATTTTCCAGAATAGACCACATACTAGGCCACAAAAACAGCCTCAGTAAATTCAACAAGATTGAAATTCTACCAGCCAACTTCTCAGATCACAAAGGTATAAAACTAGAAATAAATTGTACAAAGAAAACAAAAAGTCTCACAAACACATGGAGGCTAACAACATACTCCTAAATAATCAATGGATCAATGACCAAATTAAAACAGAGATCAAGCAATATATGGAAACAAATCACAACAACAGCACAATGCCCCAACTTCTGTGGGACGCAGTGAAGGCAGTACTAACAGGAAAGTATATAGCAATCCAGGCCTATTTAAAGAAGGAAGAACAATCCCAAATGAATAGTCTAAAGTCAAAAATTATTGAAACTGGAAAAAGAAGAACAAATGAGGTCCAAAGTTAGCAGAATGAGGGCCATAATAAAGATCAGAGAACAAATAAACAAAATTGAGAAGAACAAAACAATAGAAAAAAATCAATGAAACCAAGAGATGGTTCTTTGAGAAAATAAACAAAATAGATAAACCCCTAGAGGAACTACACACATAAAGAGAATCAGAAATGAAAAAGGAAAAATCACGACGGACACCACAGAAATACAAAGAATTATTAGAGAATACTATGAAAATCTATATGCTAACAAGCTGAATAACCTAGAAGGAATAGACAACTTTCTAGAAAAATACAACCTTCCAAGACTGACCCAGAAAGAAACAGAAAATCTAAACAGACCAATTACCAGCAACGAAATTGAAGCGGTAATCAAAAAACTACCCGAGAACAAAACCCCCGGGCCAGATGGATTCACCACTGAATTTTATCAGACATATAGAGAAGACATAATACGCAGTCTCCTTAAAGTTCTCCAAAAAATAGAAGAGGAGTGAGTATTTCCAAACTCATTCTGTGAAGCCAGCATCATTCTAATACGAAAACAAGACAAAGACACCACAAAAACAGAAAATTACAGACCAATATCCCTGATGAACATAGATGCAAAAATACTCAACAAAATATTAGCAAACCGAATTCAAAAATACATCAAGAGGATCATACACCATGATCAAGTGGGATTTATCACAGGGATGCAAGGATGGTACAACATTAAAAAATCAATCAACATCATCCACCACATCAACAAAAAGAAGGACAAAAACCACATGATCATCTCCATAGATGCTGAAAAAGCATTTGACAAAATTCAATATCCATACATGATAAAAACTCTCAACAAAATGGGTGTAGAGGGCAAGTACCTCAACATAATAAAGGCCATCTATGATAAACCCACAGCCAACATCATACTTAACAGCGAGAAGCTGAAAGCTTTTCACTTAAGATCGGGAACAAGACAGGGATGCCCACTCTCCCCACTTTTATTCAACATAGTACTGGAGGTCCTAGCCATGGCAATCAGACAAAACAAAGAAGTACAAGGCATCCAAATTAGTAAAGAAGAAGTCAAACTGTCACTATTTGCAGATGACATGATATTGTACATGAAAAACCCTAAAGACTCCACTCCAAAACTACTAGAACTAATATCTGAATTCAGCAAAGTTGCAGGATACAAAATTAATACACAGAAAGCTGTTGCTTTCCTATACACTAATGATGAACTAGCAAAAAGAGAATCAGGAAAACAATTCCATTCACAATTGCATCAAAAAGAATAAAATACCTAAGAATAAACCTAACCAAGAAAGTGAAAGACCTATACCCTGAAAACTACAAGATACTCTTAAGAGAAATTAAAGAGGACACTAACAAGTGGAAACTCATCCCATGCTCTTGGCTAGGAAGAATTACTATTGTTAAAATGGCCATCCTGCCTAAAGCAATTTACAGATTGAATGCAATGCCTGTCAAAATACCATAAACATGAGCAACTTCTTCATGAACATATCTCCCTGGGCAAGGGAAATAAAAACAAAAATGAACAAGTGGGACTAAATCAAGCTGAAAAGCCTCTGTACAGCAAAGGACTCCATCAACAGAACAAAAAGGCATCTTACAGTAGGGGAGAATATATTCATAAGTTACATATCCGATAAAGGGTTGACATCCAAAATATATAAAGAGCTCACGCACCTCAACAAACAGAAAGCAAATAATTCAATTTAAAAAATGGGCAGAGGATCTGAACAAACACTTCTCCAATGAAGAAATTCAGATGGCCAACAGGCACATGAAAAGATGCTCCACATTGCTAATCGTCAGAGAAATAAAAATTAAAACCACAGTAAGATACCACCTGACACTAGTGAGGATGGCCACCACCCAAAAGACAACAACAAACGTTGGCTAGATGTGGAGAAAGGGGAACCCTCCTACACTGCTGGTGTAAATGCAAATTAGTTCAACTATTGTGAAAAGCAGTATGGAGATTCCTCAAAAAACTCAAAATGGAAATACCATTTGACCCAGGAATCCCACTCCTAGGAATTTACCCTAAGAATGTAGGATCCCAGTTTCAAAAAGACACCCCTATGTTTATCACAGCACTATCTACAATAGCCAAGAAATGGAAGCAACCTAAGTGTCCATCAGCAGATGAATGGATAAAGAAGTTGTGGTACAGATATACAATGGAATATTATTCAGCCATAAGAAGAGAACAAATCCTACCATTTGCAACAACATGGATGGAGCTAGAGGGCATTATACTCAGTGAAATAAGCCAGGTGGAGAAAGACAAGTACCAAATGATTTCACTCATCTGTGGAGCATAAAAACAAAGCAAAAACTGAAGAAACAAAACAGCAGCAGAATCACAGAACCCAAGAATGGACTAACAGTTACCAAAGGGAAAGGGACTGGGGAGGATGGGTGGGAAGGGAAGGATAAGAGGGAAAAAAGGGCATTTATATGAGCAGATATAATGTAGGGGGGTGCACAGGGAAGGCTGTACAACACAGAGAAGACAAGTAGTGATTGTATAGCATCTTACTATGCTGATGGATAGTGACTGTAATGGGGTATGTGGTGGGGACTTGGCAATGGGTGGGAGTCTAGTAACCATAATGTTGCTCATGTAATTGTAGATTAATGATACCAAAAAAAAAAGTATTTCAAAGTGTGCAATTAGTGTCAAGTGCAAGAGAGATTTTTATTGCTTAGGGACACTTCATGAAGCAGCAATGATTTGAATTCCCAACCAATAAGTAAATGCCATCACATAAGTCCTGTAATTCTCCAAACATTATCTATGGAAGAACT
The DNA here is from genome assembly GCF_030020395.1 of Manis pentadactyla. NCBI lineage: Eukaryota > Metazoa > Chordata > Mammalia > Pholidota > Manidae > Manis > Manis pentadactyla. Next base: position 112,467,426 of record NC_080028.1, on the reverse strand, counting down.
CAAAAACAATTATGCGTTTAGCTTTTACCATGTGCCAGACACTATGTTGGTTGTCTCAACAACCCAATGCAGTGAGCATTATTACAGACATTTTTTAATTAGGGAAAGTGAGACCTCGAAATGATCTAAATAAGCCAGGTCTTACATTTGAATTGAGTCTATCTGAAACCAAATACTGAACTTTCATCACACTGCTATACTGACTCATTCCTTTCAGAGTCAGAAAAAATGCATGAGGAAGGGATCTCTAGGCACCATGTGCCTAGTTCAGCCCCAAACTAAACTGTTTCAGACTGGTAAATATATTTTTAAAATATGTGTACACAGTAACACTGGAACCAGGTACTTCCAAGTGAGGAATAGAGATAATGAACAAGAAATAAACAAAACATTTAATACATAGGAGAAGATTTTCTCCTAACAGTGTCACTTGCCTTCCATGTTCCTCCACCTCTCTGGGAAGATGATGTGGGGAAGCAAGTACTGTTCTTGAACTGAGTGTGATGGAAGATGTGCCAGAATAATGAATCACGAGACAATGAAATATTTTATGTCCTGAGACTCAGGAGAAAATACATGCCTGGTCAATGAAGTATTTAGGAGATTGTGTATCAATTCTAACTTTTCAATTATATAAAAGCACTGTTCCTATAGCCACTAATGTTGTCCTTTACATTAATCAAATGCATCACAATGATATCATCTTTTAATTCGTTCTTTTTCTCTTTGTACATATAGATCCCTAGGAGTGTCTTTCTAAATAAATGCCTCCATAATTATTTGACTCAACCTGAGTTGGTCTTTTCTTGTTCATATTCTATCTGCTTATCTCAAAATTTTTCTGAGTCTTTTTCAGCAACCGTTTGTGGTCTTTCTTTCTAGCCTGTTAAATTCCATCAGTTGTAAGAACATTTTGGCTGGAAGAATGTCTCCTTGCAGTTGAGCCTGTGAATCAGCACACCAGTGTCAGAGCTATATAGAGGTTTAACAGGGAGAAATGGAGCGTGAACTCTCCCTTCAAATACATGGTGCCCCTCCTACTAGGCTTCTGTCAACCCTTTTGTTGCCTTCCCTTTGTACTGATCAATAAAATATGCGTTTGTTTACCAAAAGATCAAATGGTATTTTGTTTCATTCCATTATTTAAATTTACATTTTTGTCACATACGCCTTTACAACTATGATTCTATGCTACATTAAGTAATACTTTTAATGTTTTTCATGGTACACCCTTTGAAATGACAGCATTGTTCCTACATTGGAATTACATAAAACTGAGCAACTACAGAATTTATACATTTTTAAAATTCTAATTCACTTCTTAAAATGTTAACTCTTATAGATTTTTCAAGGATAAGTGTGTGAAATAAACATTCTAACCTCTTTTTTTGAATTGGTTAGTTTTAGAAAACCTAACAAGATATATTTGTAACATTCAAGTCAGTGTAGTTAATCATTAACTTATTAAACACTTGGTGACTTTTGAGGATTTTACATAAATGATTTCACTTATTTTTCTCAGCAACCATATGAATTAGGCATAATCTTTTGCCCATTTTACAGACAAAAAAGACAATGCTTAGAAAAGGTAAACAAATTCTCCCAAAGACAAACCCATTCCTGTTTGACCCCAACGCTTGATCTCCTCAAGAAAATATATAAAAATAATCAGGAACTCCAAATTCTTATTTACCCTCACATAAATGATTGCCAACTTCATGATTTCCCTTCCGATAGAAATAATTATTCATGTAGTAGAAACCTGGTTTCTATTAAGGCACAGTTCTAAACTTATTACAGTTTTATCACTCAAAAGCTCAGTGAGATATTTTTTCCCCTTTTACAGGTGAAGAAACTGAGGCAGAAGAAATGAGGTAACTTGATCAAGATCACACAGTAAGTGGCATAAGCAGGATTCAATGAAAGGAAACCTGACTTTGAAATTCATATCTTAACCAATATGCTACACAGCCCCTGGCTGATTCTGGTCCTGAAGGGCTGTCTGTATTTTTTTGAGTCCTTCAAAGCATCAGCATGGCATGAGCATATCTTCTACTTTTAGAAATACTTTTCCTCCATTTTCCCTTCCTTTTTGCTATTCAGTTGGACCATATGAAATTGATGATATTCACCCATTTATAACATGGCATTTTCATATGTATACATTTTTAAATATTACTTGTTTTTCTCAATTAAACTTTTTTCTTTCCCCTTCCTTGACTTCTTGAATAGTTTATACTCTCTCTTACTGTTCAATCCTTTTACAACTCTGTAGGCCGTTCAACTAGAACAACACCATGTAAGAATAAGAAAGTGGGGTCTTAACCTTCCTTGTAATACAGGCCTATTGCCTTCTGAATGGCTACCTTTTGAACATTGCTTTGTATACTTATTGTGATATTTATATTATAATAACATAGGGCAACAGGGATACCAGTCATGATTTTAGTGGTTAATGAGTATGTTTTCCCTGTTATTTATCCATGTTAAAAGAAAAAGCCTGAGCCAAAATAAAGCTAGAAAATTTTTTAAATCAGTGTTTCCTTTCATCATCTTTCAATCAACACATATGAAGTACCCACAAGGGCCTGGCAGTCTCTATGGCACCAACGTGTAGGAATATGTAAAGTGAAGGAATAAAAAACAAAGCATTATCTTGGCCCTGCAAGATTTTAAAGGGCAGCCCATGAACTTAGCTACTAAGCTTTCTTTGGAATTTTCTGGTTTCTGTCCTTGAGGGAGAGTTATACAGGAAAATCTGCCAGAAGGTTTTGCTTTCTCACTTAACTGTTGATGAACATTGCAAATTACCAATTAATGATTTTTAATATGGTGATTAATAATTCACAATTTTAATGATAAGCCATGTGGATCAGGGGATTGAAAATCTAAATTCCTTTTGTTGAACATGGAGGCGGCTAACAAAAAGGCACCCCAGGTTCTGCAGTCACCCAGTGTCACCTCATAAACACGGGTTCAGGGATACTAGACTCAGCAAGGGTCCCAAGATCAGGATTCCCTGGGGCCCCACGCAGCACCAGGGGCTGAGGAGCACCAAAGGGAACCAAGCCTTTTCTTTGGCATGACTCCTTCTTCAGAATGGGAGTGATGGATATTTCATAACTTTTAGATCTCATATTATTTATTAAGGGTGGCAGTTTTCAGTTTCACATCATTTACTTATTCCCTCAGCAAACATTTGCTAAGGGCCTGCGTGTGTTCCAGAACCAATGCCATGTACTGAGGGCATGAAAATGGATCGAATGTCGTTATTGGCTTTGAGGGGCTCTCAGTGCAGAAGTGCAAACAATGATAAAACATGATGAGGGCTAACGCAGGGGGCTGTGAGTCAGCTTCCCGAAGAAAAAACACTCAGCCCCTAGGAAAGTGGGCACAGAGGGTATCCATGAGGAAGTGGTATTTGAGCTGATGCATGAGTTAGTAGGTGTTTTTAAGGTAGAAAAGGGAGCCGGGGAAGCACCTACAGAAGAGGAGAATCAAATTTTTATATGCTAGGTTGTATGTACCTGAACCTACTTGAAAGGAGTCAGAGACAAGATTCCCAAGTATGTTGAAGCTATGCTAAGGAGATTAGACTTTATTGTGAAGCAAACTAGAGAACAATGAAGGATTTTAATCTAATAGTGTAATCATCAGATTTAAATTTTGGAATATTATTCTGCTTTTATTATGGAGAATGACTTAGTGGTTCAGGATGTCATCCAGGCTGGAACAGATCAGAGTCTTCCAAAATAGGAGACAGGACAGGAATTTAAGAGATTTGGGGAGTAGCAACTCCAGGGGCTGGCTGCTGATAGCGTGTGGGAGTTGAGAGAGGGTAGCCTACGGCGACCTCCAGGTTTCTGACTGGATGGATGATAATAACAAAATCTACTGCATTTTAAAAGCAGGGTTTTTGTTTTTGTTTTTTCACATTTAAGCATCTCTGCAAATGATATGCAGTTTATATTTATTGGTGTGTCTACTTAATTTATTAAGTAGTTTTCTACTTTATCTGTGATATAATAAATAATGGTGAATCCACCACATGATAACATCTTAGATTTAGTTTAATAAGGGAAATAAGAACAGTAATACAGGAGGAAGAGCAGATTTGGTCAGGAGGGCTGAGAGGGAGAAGGTCATCACCTTTGAGAGATGAGGGGGATGGTGCTTTTAACCATACACATTACTTTATTATTTAAAACAAAAGCCACATTCCTATTCTGCTGCACATGGAATACTTGAGTATTCTAGGCAGATGAAATGTTCAGCTCTGACATCTGGGCATCAGGAATGGAGGCCAGGTGATGGTGTGCAGGTTCAGAGCTCCCTGGAAAGCTGGGTTAGACGTCAGTTATCAACAAAAGCTCACAAGATAAATGAATATCTCAATTTCCAATTTTGTAGTACTTCAGCAATACAAAACACCTTAGTTTATTCCTGTTATAAAAAAAAATGAGAGAACAGACATTTTTTACCAGAGAAGAACTACAGATGGCCAACAGGCATATGAAAAGATGCTCCACATCACTAATCATCAGGCAAATGCAAATCAAAAACACAATGAGATCTCACCTCACACCAGCTAGAATGCCACCATCCAAAAGACAAGAAATAGCAAGTGTTAGCAAGGAGGCAGAGAAAAGGGAACCCTCCTACACTGCTGGTGGGAATGTAAATTGGTGCAGCCACTGTGGGAAGCAGTACGGAGGTTCCTCAAAAAGATAAAAATAGAAATACCATATAACCCAGGAATTCCACTTCTAAGAATTTACCAGAAGAAAACAAAATCCCTGATTTGAAAAGATATATCCACCCCTATGTTTATCACTGCATTATATACAATAGCCAAGATATGGAAGCAACCTAAGTGTCCATCAATAGATGAATGGATAAAGAAGTGGTACATATACACAATGGAATACTATTCAGTCAGAAAAAAAAAGAAATACTGCCATTTGCAACAACATGGATGGAACTAGAGGGTATTATGCTCAGTGAAATAAGCCAGGTGGAGAAAGACAAATACCTTATGATTTCATGTATATGTGGAATCTAAAAACAAAACAAAACAGAATAGCAGTAGACACATAAGAGACACTAAGAAGTTGGGCAAGGGAAACAAAAGCAAAAATAAACACATGGGACTACATCAAACTAAAAAGCTGCTGTACAGTAAAGGTCACCATCAGTAGAAAAAAAAGGCACCCTACAGTAGGGGAAAATATATTCGTAAACTACATATCCAACAAGGGGTTAACATCCAAAATATATTAAGAACTCACACGCCTCAACACCCAAAAGCAAATAACCTGATTAAAAAATGGGCGGAGGATATGAACAGACACTTCTCCAAAAAAGAAATTCAGATGCCCAACAGGCACATGAAAAGATGCTCCACATTGCTAATTATAAGGGAAATGCAAATTAAAACCAACATGAGATACCACCTCACAGCAGTTTATGGATGCCCACCATCCAAAAGACAAGGAACAACAAATGCTGGCAAGGATGTGGAGAAAGGGGAACCCTCCTACACTGCTGGTGGGAATGTAAATTAGTTCAACCATTGTGGAAAACAGTATGGAGGTTCCTCAAAAAACTCAAAATAGAAAAACTATTTGACCCAGGAATTTCACTCCTAGGAGTTTATCTGAAGAAAACAAAATCACAGATTCAAAATGACACATGCACCCCCCATGCTTACTGCAGCACTATTTACAATATCAAGACATGGAAGCAACCTAAGTGTCCATCAGTAGATGAATGGATAAAGAAGAGGTGGTACATATACACAATGGAATATTATTCAGCCATAAGAAGAAAACAGATCCTACCATTTGCAACAACATGGATGGAGCTAGAGGGTATTATGCTCAGTGAAATGAGCCAGGTGGAGAAAGTACCAAATGATTTCACTCATCTGTGGAGTATAACAACAAAGCAAAAACTGAAGGAACAAAGCAGCAGCAAACTTGCAGACTCCAAGAAGGGACTAGAGGTTACCAAAGGGGAGGGGTTGGGGAGGATAGGTGAGGAGGGAGGGAGAAGGGGATTAAGGGGCATTATGATTAGCACACATAATGTAGAGGGGTCACAGGCAAGACAGTATAGTACAGAGAAGACAAGCAGTGACTCTACAGCATCTTACTACGCCGGATGGACAGTGACTGCAATGGGGTATGTGGGGGGGACTCGATAATATGGGTGAATGTAGTAACCACAATGTTGCTCATGTGAAACCTTCATAAGATTGTGTATAGATGATACCTTAATAAAAAGAAAAAAAGACACTGAAAGTGAATGGTGGTTACCATGGGGGAGGAAAGAGTAGGAGTTTAAAGAGTCACAAAAATCTCAATTATAATATAAGCTGGTCATGGGGATGGAAGTAAGGCATGGAGAACATAGTGGGTCCGTAACATCTTCCTATATTGACAGACAGTAACTGCCCTAGTGGGGTGAGGATTTAATAATGTGTATAACTGTTGAATCACTGTGTTGTATACTTGAAACCAATATAATATTGTATTTCAACTATACCTCAACAAAAATAAAAAAGAAAAAGAAAAAAAACAAATGAACACGTCCTGTCAATGGAAATGAGTCGGTATGTCTACTGCTGCAATGCCATAACCAGTCCCCGTACTTCTACCCTTGTCCTGCTATAGTGCATTCACCACACAGCCACCAGGGTGGTCATTTAAAACTGAAATTTCAAGTCATTTCTCTGCTCAAATCTCTCCAGTGTTTCCCATCACCCTTAGAATAAAATCCAAACTTACCTCAGCCAGTCATATCCTATATGATCAGGGCTGCTTACCTGACTGACCTGATCTTTTTCTCTCCTCTCTTACTCCCCTCCTGTCAGACCTGCCTTCGTGCTGAGCCCTGAAGCATTACCAGTTCCTTCCCGCCTCAGGACCTGTGTCCTTGTTCTCCCTGCGCAGACCGTCCTTCCAGAGCCCCTGTGCTTGTTGTCTGCCTTCATTCTGACCTTTGTCAGGAGCCACCGACCCGTGTGACGCTGGCCCAGTGAGGTGTCATCCCAACAGCCGATCTAAACGCCCAGCGGCCCACACTGTCAGCTTACCCTCCAGCCTGTTTCGTTTCTTTTCTTCGCACTTACCACAACCTGAAATTATACATTTAGTTGCTCACCCCAATAAAATATGAAATACAAAAAGGACTTTACCTTACACTGGAATTAGGCCTGGCACATAGTAAGTATAAACCAAGAAAGTATTAACGAAGTGAATGCTATGCTCTTCAACAGCTGAGTGTCCCTGCCCTAGATAAGAGCCTACGCGGCTCCCAGTGCCTGCCCCAGCCACAGCTCTCGGTCAACAAAGGGGCCAAAACTTTGTGCACAAAAGTCCGTGCTTTATATTAAGATTCTAGGACCCTTGCCTCTGCGGGTGAAACCCGTGTTTGGGCCAAAAAACCAAACGCCAGTATCTATAGGCTGACTTCTCAAACGCGTGGTCGTCAGACCAGCAGCATTGGCGTCGCCTGTGAGTTTCTTAGGAATGCAGGTTCACAGACCTCGTGAACCAGATTCCGCAGGTCCAACAAGGCCCCTACGTGATTCATATGACCCTTAAACTTCGAGAAGCTCTGATCTACAGCACTGTTTTTCAAACTGCAGTTATAAAATCAATTTAGCATGTGACAACTAGCAATTTTTTGGATGAAAAGAGCAAAATGGGATAGGATAGGATAAAGAACAGAAGTAGCATACGGTGCACATGTGATCACTTGAGTAGTATCTTAAGAGCTTATATGCACGTATGCATAAGATCACAATATAAAATATACTGATTTCTGTGGATTGTGGCCAAAGTGCTCAAAAGCTGCTGATCTACTGGATAGCCAGGAACTTAAGGAGAGAATTAACCCATGGAGGAAAGTGATGCCATATTGTGACAATTGAATCAATCAGATCTTCTAAATAGAATTTAGAGAATTAAACCAAAGACTTTTTTTTTAAAACAATCTCTTCCAGATTTTTAAAAATCTTTTCCAGATTATTAAAATTTTCCTAGTTTTATCATATAACATGTGGAATACATAAATTACTCAACTCTACTCTCAGAATGCAACTTGAGAAAATCAGAGGTTTAGAAATGCCCATACCTTAACATGCATTCTGTTAATGAACATGAGATTTAAGTGTAACAGTGCCTTTTCCATGCTTTCAAAGGAAAATAAATATAGACAATAGAGTAAATTGTAACCATAATGATTGATAAAGTGTCAGTATAAATCTAGTTGCTAGCAATCAAAAATACATTTTTATAACAATGACATTTTGAAATTACCTATACTCATATCTTTTTAGAAGCTGATTGCAAGTCAGACTCAATAAAGCCTTTCTTTTGTTCATCAGACATTGCAACATACTGCTACTACAAAACCACACAGTTTGCACTAATTACCTAACATTCATTCATTCAACACATCGTCTTAAACATCTCTTATATTGAAGACACTGTGGAGGATAAAGATGAGAGCCTTTGCACAATCTAAAAGCAATTTCTCTAAACAGGAAAACTGAGTATTGATAAATTAGAAAAGTAGGGGCCAAACTTATGTACATTTGAGGAAAAAAATAGTCTCTAAGTTAGAGGCTGAAAAGCTAGTGTACTATTAGGTTATTCGGATTTCATCCCTATGTAATGGTAGGATTTCATTCTCCTCTGGTATGTCTGTTAAAGAATGAGCAATTTCAGAGCAAGACACTAATCCATTAATTTTCCTTTTGGGGCATTTTGCCTCTATAGCTAGTCTGAATCTTTAAGGAGATTAATTTCAGACAACGTCATATATGTAAGTGTTAAAATAATGTTAGGATAGCAAAAAAGAATGAGACAAAAAATAATCAGAACCACTCTGCCATGGTTTCTTGTATCCCTAATTTTTCCAAATGTCCTCATGATAAATCTCCATCACTAGAAAGAACCTACCCATAATCCTCTTCACTTTCAAAAAGTCTGTCCTTTGGTAAGTATCCAAATTTTTTAGGATTAAAAACTTGTGAATGGAGACTTGCATTTCTATAGCTCTGACAAGCTTGTATGAGAATAACATTCCCATTAAGATCAGCAAAATGTTAAGAGTCTTCTTTATCACCGCTATTATTTAACCGACATAATTAGATAAAGAGAAATTAATAAAAATAAAAATTGGAAAAAGTAAAGCAATTGTTTACCCAGAAAATGCAAGAGAATTAAATGAATTCAAAATGGATCAAATATTTAAATATTTTTAAAAATCTGCTAAAGTACAAGAAAAAAATACAAGAAATTAAAAAAAATTAATTTCTGAAGCCATAAAAAGATGGTTTGGCTAGACTACATGACAATAAAAACTTCCCACATCACAAATGCCATTTAATATAAAAAGTCAAAAGAGAACTGACAATTGGGTAAAATATCTACTACCCTCATCCCAAAAAGGATGTAAATTCTGTACTCAGAAGAGTTTCCATAAATCAGAAATGAAACAAAACAAAACAACCACTCTCTCCTCCACATACTAGAGAATTTGGCAAAGGATTTGAACAATTTACAGGGAATAAAAGTGGCCTTAAAAAGCACGAGGAGACATTCACTCAAAAAAGGTGGAATGCAAATTAGGCTTACAACAAGCTTTCATGGGTTTACTTATCAGACAGGCAAACGTCACAAAATTTGATGACGCAGCGTTGAAGAAGATGTGGTCCTAATTCACTGCTGAAAGGAATGTATATTAGTACTCGTCGGAAAATAATTTGGCAATATCTGTTAAAATTAATACTGCACTGATCTTTGAAATGGCAATTCTATTTCTAGGAATTTAGCCAACAAATATACTCTTACTGTGTCAAATGAGCTGTGTACAAGAATTTCATCGGTGTAATAGCAAACTATTAGAAACAAAGTAAATGTCTGTAGGGGACTGATCACTCCAGTTATGGTCCAGTCATCTGACAGAATGCTTCTGGATGGATACAAGAGTGAAGCTCCTCTCTCCCTCCCTCCCCTGCCCCTTCAGATCTCTGCAGCCGCCAGCCTGCGCTCCTCTTCATGTTCCACAGCACTTAACCGCCGTCTGGCATGCAGTATACCGCTCACTGCTTGTTTGGGGTCTGTCTCTCCTGTACCTCCTCTGCTGGAATATAAGTCCTGTGAAGGTAGAGATTTCGTCAGTGCTATGTCTTTACCACTGAAGAGTGCCTGGCAACATGGTAGACAGGAAATACTTGTTGAATGAGTGAATAAAAGGATGAAAAAATAAGATCTCCAAAATCTGTTTTAAAGTGAAGAAAGCAAGATGCAGTAGTATTCTATTATACATACACACATACCCATGCATCTGCACACACGTGCATGTGCACACACACACAAACGCACACACGTGTAGGGTGCTGCCTGAGACTTTCCTGAAGGATAGGCAGGGAGCTGATATCAGTGGTTGTCCCTGTGAGAAGGATAGCAGAACTGTGACTGGCCATTACAGGTGGGAGGGAAACTTGATTTTTCACACTTTGCACTAATAATTTATTAACATCATTCCACAACCATGCATTATGTGATCAACAATTTTTTTAAATTGCTGATTTAAAGAAGGAACTGAGGAAACAGAAACTTCTGAAAAAGACAGAGAATTAATAACCAGAGGCACAAGAAGGGAACATAGAGCTGAATGTTGCAGGGCTGAAGGAAGGAGCTTCAGAGAGGCAGGAAATGTCTCTAAGGGCCTTTGGCCCGGAAGAGCTAACGTAGCTCCAGCCCTCTGCCTTGTTCCATTCAACTACCTTTGTCTCCACTTCCAGCCTTCAGGGGCCCACCTTCCCGGTTCCCTGTAGGCACTGCTTAGTCCTGTGTCTTTATGTAAGTGGCTCCATCTTTTGGAATGCCCTTTATTCTCATCTTACTTAAAAATTTTTTATTCATTCTCAGGGAAGCCATCTCTTTTCCTTAGTCTACACTTGCACGGCGATTTGTTCTTTTTGCTATTTAGGATGAAATACTATCATTTTATAAACAAGTCTTCACAGATATTCTTTTATGGTATCTGCTTTGTTTATATATATGTGTTTATATACCTGCAGCCTCCTTGGAGGCAGGAGCTGTCACTCATCTTTGTATTCCTTTGCTCAAACAGTAACTTACATGGCACACGTCTGACACCCAGTAGCTGTGCCCCCAAAATGTTCACTGAGTGAATGAATGTAATTGTTTTCTTCATTTAGCTTATATACTGACTTTGAAATTAGGAGCAATTTCTATGGGAAAATCAGTGGCTTTTGAAAATCTGTCATTAGCACACTGAAGTTATAGTAGAATGCTCACCAATAATATTGCTCTGGAAGAATTAAACTTTAAAAAAGTTCAATAACTGGGTTTTGCAGAGAAATGCAAATTCACCTGAAAGGTCTGACCAATAAAACATGACCAAAAACAGATTAGATTAATCAGTCTATACAAAGAAATAATGTGTCCATCGGTAGCAGAGTTAGCAGCCTCCTTAGCAAGCAGGAGAAGGACGTAAAGGTCCTGGGAGAGCCATTCTGTTCTCTTCGGTTTGGCAGGACTCCCCTGAGGTGCGTAGATGAATGCTCTCTCTCAGCACAGGCCAATAAACACTGGATTCTTCTAATTAGCCCCCTTTTCCCCCATATTTTCCAAGTGAACCCCCAGTTAGGCTTTCACTATGTTCTTGGGGAATGCACACTGTTTCTAAAGACCTTAACATTCTTGTGTTTCTGACCTTCATATTTTTCATTATAAATCAACGAGTTCTTCAGCTTTTAGGTATCAGCCAAGTGAGCTACATGAGTGTGACTATGTCCCTGACACATTAATATGCTCTTTGATGATAAAGCCAGCATTCTGAGTCTGCAAAGCTGAGGATCAAAGGCTGGCCAGGGTATGCACCCCACGGAGTACCTCCACACCCAGATCCATCCCCACCTCCCAGGTGAAGCCCTTGAGGATAGCTTACCTCCAGGGCAGCCTAATAACATCCATCCTGCCTGTGTGCTATTTGACAACTATTCACACATAGAGCATCCGCTGCAAAGACAAAGAGGTGAGTGGCTCTTCAGGGAGCTCCAGGTTATGTGGTTTGCAGTCCAGCTGTTCTCAGCCCGAAGCAGCACTGATTTGAAGCCCTACAACTTTGATGAAATCAAAACGAATCTTTCACAGAAAAATGCACAGGAGCTGAACTCTTTACATTCAGTTTATTTTACAGCATTGAAAAACCAATTTCATTGACACATAATATAAGGATGGGCTCTGGAATCAGACAGATGTGATAAAATATTTGGCTTTATCATGTATTAGCTTTGTGAGACTGGACAAGTTACTTAATCTCTCTATGCCTTAGCTTTCTGATCTGGGAAAGGGAATATTAATGCTCTCCTCATAGGACTTTTTAAAAGGGTAAGTTAGACATTGTATATAAAGTGATAGCACAGTGCCTACCTCATGGTAAGCAATAAATTACTGCTATAAATATCATTATACAAAGTGCCTTAATTAGAATTAAATATAAGTGTCAGTAAAATAAAAGGCAACCTTAACTTTACTCAACAGTAAATTCCAGTGCAAGGCTGCTTTTAATTTAAATGAAATGTTGGGTTATCTCTTATTTTATCTGTTTGATTTCAACTTTTTTTTTTTAATGGCAGTAAGCACTGAAAACATTGGCTCATACAGGTCAAGTAACATACTCCAAGACTGAGTTCAATCATCACTACTGCAAATCAATGGAACCATCTTTGGTGCGGTATATATCATTGATACTTTTTATGGACCAGAAAGGATGATAAATTCATGTTTTAATTTTAAAGCATCTGAGCAGAAGTAACATTCAAAAGAATTCTGTGGTGTTTTGGGGTAGTGAAGATTTCCGCTCAGGAAGGCCTTCTTCTCATTGGAAAGTTACATTGCGGCTTGCACTCTATCTTCATTTCCTGAAGTGGTGGCTGAACTGTAAGTGTTGGTCTTTTGCATCTGTAATGCTCTATGTAGGACCTTGAATCAAAAGATTGACCTTAGTCTCATGGTCAAAAATATCTATGATGTAACAAAATCAGGAATGAACTCCTTCCTGTTAAATTGTTCTGAGAAGCTTTCTCTCTCTAGTCCTTGTCTCTTTCTATGAGGACACATACAACTTACGCATGAAGTCCCATTACTTTAAGATCTATTCTTTGGGAAGTCAGTGGAATAAAGAAGAGCTTCCTACTTTCATCTCTTTTCTAGTCAAAATTTATGGAAAAGGCTAAGGTCAGGACCAGGCTCTGATGAAGTTGATGATTTCCTCTACGGTGGACAAGACTCGTTACAGAATTGCCGGCACAACCCAATTCCTGCGGATGCTCGGAGCCAGGCGTCATGCACGGAGCATCGTCAGCACGCGGCTTGACCACGTGTGTCACTGGCTTCCGGGCGCTCCACAGTGCCCCGAGATCCAAACCATCTGTCAGGTATTCTGGACAAGGACATTTTTTCACCATGTGGAAAATGACAGTGGCTTCTCAAGTTTCCAAATGGGGAAAAGAAAAATTGGAAAAAAATTTATTAAGGGGCAGCACTATGCAAATACAGGCTGATGATGAAGAGCTGGTTAGAGTGAGAGGCAGGTGGTTTGCCTGCTTAGGGGCCAGGTTAGGGGCCTGTTTCCAGATTATTAGAAGAAAGATCAGGGGTTCCAAAGGGGTCATGCCGTTTGCAACTGTCATGGCTTCAGTTTTCTTCCTTCGTCCCAGGCCTTAAACCGTTTGAGATATTTCCAGGGTACACAGCATAATTGTTTTCTACAATTTTTCGTCTTCTTTTGCTTAGTAAAAAATTGGGACATTTTTAAGGTTGCCCCAAGATACATTGAACAAGTTCAATTTTTTAAAATTTTCAGCCTTTCAAAATCAAAACTTTTCTTATTAAACAATTTATAGAAGTATAGGCATTTTCCTTTAAAAATTAATTTCTAACATATTTCAAACACACAAAAGTACAGAAAAGAATATAACAAAGAGCCTAGGTTCCTCCCATCCCCCTCCAGCCCGCACCAGAGATTTAACAAAAGTTAATGTTTTGCAACATTTATCGTAGATCTTTTTTCTTTTTAAAGTAAAAAAAAAACTGTAACATTACAGCTCCTATATCCTTTCCCTCTTTCTGTCTTCAGAAGTACCTAACAAATTGAATTTGGTGTGCTTGTGCTTGTATTAAAAAGGCACGTATCTGTCAAAAGTGTGAATATGTACACATGTATTCATTTATATACATGTATACACATTTACATGAATAGTATCATACTTTACATATCCATTTGAAACTGGTTTTAGTGATGCTTCTGGGATGACATAAATGTTGTACTAGTTATACTAATAAACTATATATATATATATATATATATGTACTCCTCTGCTAACTACGGGTGGTTTTCCCATTTTGTCACTGTTGCAATCAGTACTGCAATGAACACTTATATCCAGGTGTACCTGTGCACATATCTGAGTGTCTGTAGGATAGATACCTAAAAGGGCAATTGCTGGGTTCAGGAAATCACCTCTCAAATTTAACCGCATAGAAGGGCAAACACTATGTTCCTTTACTGTCAACCAAATGTGCATGGGGTTTTCCCACACATGTCAATTCTCCCACTCATTGGGCACCAACTGGATGTCCTACTATTCAATTATAACACTAACTACCCCAAGTTAGCACAGACCGCATAGGTTAACGGTTCAGTCCCACAGGACTGAAAGAGTGAGTAAAGATAACTCTTCTAAGAATTCTGACTGAACTGAAACAGAGAAACAGATTAGATTCTAGACTCAAGGGAAGCTTTTTTCTTTGAGGTGTACTAGTCAGAATAATGGCCCCCAAATACTTCCAGGCCCTAATCCCCGGAATGTGTAAATACATTAAGTTACATGGCAAAGGAGAATTAAAGTTAAAGATGGAATTAAGGTTGTTAATCAGCTAACTTGAAAATAGAGATTATCCTGGATTATCCAGGTGGTTCCAATGTGATTGCAAGGTCCTGAGAAGTAGAACAGGGAGACATAAGAAAGAATCATATGAATTCATGACTATGGAGGAAAGGCACAGAGATGCAACACTGCTGGCTTTGGAGATGAGGAAAGGGGACTGTGAGCTGGAGTGTGGGTATCCTCTGGAGGCTGGAAAGGGCAAGCAGATGGATTCTTCTGGAGAGCCTCCGGAAAGGAATGCAGCCCTGCTTGCACCTTCACTTTAGCCCCATGAGACATTTCTGTAGAGACATCTATCTACAGAAGGGTAAGAGGGTAAAGTTGTGTTGGTTAAGATGCTAAGTCTGTGGAAATTTGTTATAGCAGTGAATAGAAAACTAAGAGGGAGGATTACTAGGGTTCATTTGTATGTTGAAGGGAATGACTTAATAAAGAAGAAATGGATTATGCATGAGAGAAGAATATAACTGTAGGAGCAAAGCCCTTCAAAAGAGGAAAGTACAGAGGGCAGGACTGCCTTTGAAGGGAGTGGAGAGCTTCATCTAACACTAGGATGGCAGAGAGTAGATCCAGATGTAGGAAACTGGGTAGAGCTGTCTTAGCAAGATGAGGAGCTCCACTCTGACAGGCCCTTCTTTAGTCAATGAAGTATGAAGGCAAGTTCATTAGGTGAGACCATGAGCGGAAGTTTAAAGACTGATGTGAACTCGTCACTTTGGAGACCAGGAAAGCAAGCTTATTAGGATTACAGGATTGCCACACAGTGTGGTCTGCCCACTTGAGGCTATGGCCATGCACATATATAAGGTTAGGAAGCAGGCCGAACTGTTTCTAATTAACCTTATTTAACTGAGCAGGTGCAGCCACAGGGAATGATACTTTAAAATCTGAGCTGAGTAAGGAAGATAGGACATAAAAAGGAGTGATAGATAATGAAAAACTGGTAGGATTAATAGATCAAAAATGGTTGGAGTAGCAGTACCAGACTAAGTGGGCTGAAGACGGGTAAGAGGTAGTGGTTGGAATATGGGATGTTTAAACTGGGGATTTGGAGGTGCATTAACTGGTGAAGACAAAACAAGAGACTGTGGGAAACTTGACTAAAGAGGGGTAAAGAGCAAATGGTTATTGGAAGTGAGATCAAGTATCTGAGTTGCCAGGAAATTGGATCGATTACCTTTGTATATATGTTGTTATTATCTTTTTAATTTAATAACAGATTTAGTGATGATACATCTTTAACACATGAGAAGGTGTACATATTTCAAGCATACGATCTGATGTTTTGACAAAGGTATGTGTGTACGTGTGTACATCCATAAAGCCATTACTACAATCAAGATAATGAACATTTTTTCATCCACAAAAGTTTCCTTGTGTCCCTTGTTAATTCATTCCTCTCCAGTCATGTTTCCAGGCAATCTCTGATCTGCTTTCTGTTATGGAATTTCATATAAATGGAATCATATCTTTTTTTCCATAGCTTCTTCCTCTTACTATAATGAAACACATTATGCATTTACCAATAACTCATTCTGTTTTATTGCTGTGTAGTATCCCATTGTACGGAGATAGCACACATTGCTTATTTGCCTGCTGATGTACATTTGGATTATTTGTCATGTTGGTACACATTTGGATTGTTCTCAGTTTTTGTCTACTACAAATAAAGCTGCTGTGAATATTTGGGTACAAATCTTTATGTGGTCATATGCATTCATTTCTCTTGGATAAATGCCTAGGAGTGGAATGGCTAAGTCACAGGGTAGGTGCACATTTTAGATTTTTAAGAAAGTGCCAACTGTTTTCCAAAGTAGCTGTATCATTTTGTATTCCCACCAGAAGTGAGTATGTCAGTTGCTCCATATCCTCACCAACACTTGGTACTACAAGCCTTCTTGATTATTGAAAACATTCTAAAAAGTAGGTAGTGCTATCTTACTGTGAATATACATTTTCCTACTGACTAATGCTCATCTTTTCATGAGTTTATTTGCCATCCATGTGTCTTCTTTGGTGAAGTACTCAAAAATTAACTTTTGCTTATTTTTTTATTGGGCTATTTTCTTATTATTGAGATTTGAGAGTTTCTTATACATTCTGAATACAAGTCTTTACTCAGACCTGTGATTTGCAAATATTTTCTCCTAGTTTTGTGGCTTGTCCTTTTATTCTCTTAAAGGAAGCTTTCAAATAGATGTTCCAAATTATCTTTTTTTCTTTTATAAAACATGTTTTTGGTGTTATTCCTTAGAAATCCTTACCAAGTCCAAAGTCACAAATATCTTCTAGAAATGTTATAGATTAGGGCTTTACATTTAGGTCAATGATCAATTTTGAATGAACTTTTCTATATGATGTGAAGTATGAATTGAGTTTCTTTGTGTATGAATATAAATTGTTCCACCACCATTTGTAAAAAGGCTATCTTCTTTCCATTTATTGCCTTGGTACCATACTAAAAAATTCATTAGCCATATTTTCTTCTGGACTATTCTGTTCTACAGATCTATTTATCTGTATAAATGATTGTTTTGATTATTATAGATAAAAGTTTTAGAAATCAGGTAGTGTTAAGTCCTCTCTTAATACCATATGATTTCACTTATTTGTGGAATATAAAAACAAAGCCAAAGAGAAGGAACAAAACAGCACTAGACTCACAGACACTGAGAAGTGACTAGTGGTTACCAAAGGGGAGGGGAGTGGGTGGAGGTTGGGGGGAAGGGGGACTGTTGAACCACTGTGATGTACACTTGATGATAAAAAAAAAATGCTATGATATATGTTTATATACATATATATGTATATAAAACAAGTGTACTTAGCAAAGCTGTAAGGTACAAGCTCAATATGGAAAAGTCAGTTGTATTTCTAATATGAGCAAATGAACACTCAGAAGTTGAAATTTTAAAAGAATATCATTTACAATAAAATAAAAAATATTCAATACCTAAGGATAAATTTCATAAAATATATGTCAGACCTCTCACTGGAAGCCATAAAAAATTACTAAGAAAAGTTAAAGAAAACCTAAAGAAATGAAGAGATATTGTGTTCAAGGATTGGAAGACTCAATATTGTCAATTTTCTCTAATGATATAGACTCAGGGCAATCCCAATTAAGATCCCAGATGACAATTTGTAAAAAGTAACACACTGGTTTTAAAATTTATATGGAAATGCAAAGGTCCTAGAATAGCCAAAATGATTTTGATGAAGAACAGAGAGGATCTTTGTATGTGTTACGAATGAGGACTGATATAAATGGGAGGAGACAGTCAGCCAGGAGCTAAGGTCCTCAACAAGCTGGAGTGACTAGGAAGTTGGTAGCTCCTCTTAGGGGATGGGAGGTCTGATGGTATTAAAGCCAGTCTGTCAGAAATTCTGCCAATTATCAGATGTGCAAAATAAGCAGAGAATTCTGTTTTTGTTGACATCTAGTCAAAACTTAAGTTCTCTCCAATCAAGGTATACTTGATAAAACAGTACAAAATTATAATTGCTGAGTACATTATTTTCTTTTTGATTTTAATAGTATGAAATAGAATTTATCAGGCGTCTTATATTTATGGTACACAAATCTATTTGTACCACAAATAGAGGGTACATCTGTGTGTGAAGTCACACATTTTATACATCAATTGGCAATAATAAAATCAATAATAAAAAAGCAAATAAAATAGTATAGAAATTTAGGTGTTTCTGGATTTTTGTGATCTTTATGGCATTTTCAATTTGTTAAAATTTATAATTTTTAAATATTTCTTGCTCATTCTAAATATTTATATTTTCGTATTCTTCTCCATGACGAAAGTTCCTGAGTTGTATAAGATTCAGGTACCAAACTTAGATCTTTCCTGGATAGGCCACAAATCTGGTCTAAGATTGCCCGCAGTTAATTGGAAAAGGGAAAGCTCACTAGCTTTGTAATACATCGTTTTACTATGGCTTAAAGAAACTAGTAACAAAAGGGACTTACAGCTCTTCTTATTATTAATGTCAGACATTTTTTCCTAGGTTTTTAATAATAGGAACGTTATATAATGTAATGGGCCACATTTTCATATACAGCCTAGAGAAAGTACAACACATTTCACAGAACTCTTTCTAATAGGGTCAGTCAGTGGGGGCTTGTGATGTAATTCAGGGAAGAGGGACATAAGATGTACAGGTCTTTACTTATCTGGCTTCATCACAGATTAGATTTCAAAGTATCTGGAAATTTGCAAAATGGTGAGATTAGACTTCCTGTTAAACAAAACAGATGGACTACACATGTCTCTCTACTCCCTCAAGGAACTTCACTACAAGTAAAATGATAAAGTAGTAACAAAAATAGAATTGAAGATGAGAGTAAAATAGTGGAAACGGAAGATGGAAAGCAGACTTCAACAGAGCAGAGAAAGGTGAATCCTAACTACCTGCAACGTGCAAAGCTGACAAGAAGTAATCCCTTCTGTCCTGAAGGAAGCTCAGAGATTGGAGGCAGCAGCAGGTACCTCTGAAAGAGAGGAAGGAAACAGGGAGAGCTGAAAATCTACATTAGGAACAGTCAGATTCTCAAGTCCCCTCTGTAAGGACCAACAGCAAGGAGGCTGTTTCTCTTGGTCCCCACAGAGGACTGGAAGTTCAGCCTCTGCAGTTGGAGAATCACAAATGTACTGAACTTGAGTACAGAAGGTATACTGAGAGGGCACTGAGTGAAATCTGCATTTTGAGTAATGAGACTTCCCTAGTCCTCTTTCCTTACCTCGCACCTGAAACAGTTGACAACTGGCAACATGGGCAGAAAGATTTTCTCAAGAAACTGATCTGGCCAAGAGAAACCCCCACTGATACTGACATTTGAAACATGCCTCCACAAAATGGGTCCAAACACCAGCCGCCTAGTTAAGGACTCTAAGGCAACAAGCTCTGCCTTTATGCAGAAGAGTGTCTGATCAGCTTTTCAGTGCTTCATTCTTAAATGTGAATGAACAGCAGACTGATAGGAAATCCTCTATGATGGAAGATGAGGAATAAAACAACAACAAAAAAGAAGGAACATAGAGACATGGCGCAGGACCAGTAGAAGGAAAATTAAAGAAATTTCCTTCAGGAGAGAAAAGAGAATGAGTCTACGACACAAGAGTAAGATGACATGGAAAGAGAACATTTAGAAAATAAGAAACAGATCTTAGAAACGATGGTGGCAGAAGTAAAAACTCAATGGAAAGATTGGCATATGAGGTGAAGGAAATTTCACTGAAAGTAGAATAACATGCCAAGGAGATGGAAACTAGGAGGGAAAAGATTAGACATTTATTAGAGAATGTTTAAAAGTCCAATATCTATTTAACAAGAGTTCCAGAAAGCAAGAACAGGGGAAATAGAAGGCAAGAATGACTAAAGATATAGGACAAGGAAATTTCCCAACTGAAGGGCAGATGGCAGACTGAAAGGGCCCATTAAGTGCCTAATATAACGAATAAAGAACAAATCAGGGCAAATCCTCGAGATATTCCAGAAATCTTGATTAAAAAGTTCCCGACTTTCAGAGAGAAATACAAAGGAGTCAGAATGCCATTGGTTTTCTTAATAGCAACTCTGGAAACTAGAAACTATGCAGTGGTGCCTTTGAAATTATGAAGGAAAATTATTTCTAATCCAGAGTTTTGTGCCCCACCAAACTATTAATCAAATGTGAAGATAAATTTAAAATGTTTCCAACACGTAAAGTCTCCAAGAATGTGTAATTCTATCTCCAGAACATCCTGAAGATGTACTCCGCTAAAATAAGGGGAAAACAAGAAAGAGGGCAAGATGGGATTCAGGAAATGTTTCCCACGACGTTAGGGAAGCATAATCCCAGGATGACCACAAAGTAATACAGCTTAAAATCAGTCCAGACAGGGGCAGGGGATAGAGGGCTCCAGGAGAGATCTCCAGCGAAAAGAGAAATAGAACTGATAGATTCCCTAATGTGATTAACTGAATTGAGAGGAGGAAAGTTTGGGTTTAAATTTGTCACTGATACATGGAAAATTAGCAGATGTTTTTTTTAAAAAGGCAGGTTTTAACTGCAGGAAAAATAAATTGTGCAATTAGACAAAAAAATTGTAAAAAATGCAATCATAATACACTGTATGGTTCAGCTGTGAAAAATATTTGCATGGTTATAACACTATAAACATTGTTTATTCAATGAAAATTGTGATATAAATATAGCAGGAGCTTACGAGTAAGAAAAGAGTATATGTAGTTAGTGTAAGAGCTCAATTTTCTTCTATATTAGGAAGGCAATAAATTATGTCTAAAAATGGAACTCAAGTAGAACAGCAGAGAAGGGCATTAAAAAATTAATATGTAGTTCTTTGTTACCAAAAAGTTATCAGAGTTCAAAGTTCTGATTAGCGTTTGGAAGTGGGAAGGTTAGGTACGGAATTGCTGTCTTTTGTTAGAATCCTTGTGGAACTAAAAAGTATTTAATTTCTAAGACTATGTATGTATTTATATTGATTTTAGAGGGTTAATGGAATATGTTCCAGAAATACTTGTACTGAAGGCAAAATGGCTATTTCTCAATATCCAATTAATTACTTCAATACATACAAATAGGCTAATTCACATCATGGCTAGTTCGGGGCCTGGAAACATTAAGAGTAACATTTAGAGTGAGTTTCACTCTGACATAGTAAAATGAATTTTTGTTTTAGCATCATTATACTTAGCTTTATCATTAAGGGCAAGTGTACCACCACCATTAGTTATTTCAGGCTAGCTCACAGGTTCTCAACTGGGGAAGATTTTGCCCTCCAGAGAGTATTTGGCGAAGTCACAGCTGGAGCTGGGGGACAGCTACTGGTAGCTCATGGGTAGAAGCCAAGGATGCTGCTAAACAGCCTACGATGGACAGAACAACCCCCGACATAATCATCCGGTCCCAAATGTGAATCGTGCCGTGGTTGAGAAGCCAAGCTCTGAGTCTTGGAGGAATATTTCCTCAGAACACTGTACACAGAGATTGATGAGGCCCATTTTGCTATTTAGGACTGACTTAGCTGAGGATCTTGGTGCAATGTTGGAAGAAGTCTGGCTGTGAAATGTATCTTTGAGAATATTGAGAATGGTAAAGACAAAAGGTATAATAAATAATAATAATAATACACAGTGCTTTGCACCTTAATAATCTCTGTCATCCATGGTTTCTAGGGCACTTTATAGACTAATAGTAACTCGTCTAGTATCCATATACTACATTTTACCCGAGGATCTCAGGCACTTTCACAACATTCTCACAATGTAGAAAGTATTATTATCCCCATTTTATATGTAAGTAAACGGAAGCAGAAAGTTAAGCAACTTACCCAATGCCACACAAGTCAGTAGTAGTCAACATTCCTGACTCAGAGCCTATTGATACTGGGGGAATTGGTCTTAGAAACGCAGTGATACATTTATGTAACATAAGTTTTATCTTAGTTCATTCAAAGCCTATCATTTTAAAGTTAGTATAGTTTATTCAGTACTTTATCTTTTTTGTTTGCCTTTCTCCTCCCCCTCCTACTTCTTAAGAGACCAAGGATTCTGTATAAAAGGGACTATATTTATTGAGCACCTTGCATGAATCAAGCACACGTTGTCAATTATCATAACAGCTTTAAAAAAAAGTAAAGAATGCTGAGTTTCAGAGAATTTAAACATGCCCGAGATATCTCAGTTACTCCTTTGGTAAGTTACAAAGCATACTAATGGGAATCTGTTTAATGCCTAACCCTCTTTCTCCCCGCCTAAAACTAAGAACACAAATTGTATAGAATCAATAATTGAGGAATTTCAGGTGGCCACATCCAGGTTGGTTTCAGCTAGGCTCAGTCTCTCAAACCGCTTCTCATGGAAACCCTTTACTTTTCTATGGATTTTTCCAGAACTCTCTCCTGTTTACTCCCATATTCACCCCAAAAGCCAGACCAATGACCAGAACCAGGCAACTTTCCCTCAGAGAAATAAATTGCATGTGTATCACTCTCTCCCTTCTCCTTCCTGTTGCAGGCACACACTAATTGCCCACCACCCACCATGTGCCACCTGGGCACATTCCTCAGCAAAACAGAAATATTAAATGGAAAGATTTATGGTAGGTAAGAGTGACTCAGGGCTCACCTTATTTTTACAAAATGATGACCAGGCATTTGTATCCTGCCACGGTGATGTGCCCTGGCATTACTTGGATATCGGGAGGTCTGTCTGCTCAGGTGCCTGACAGTGACAGTCCACCCAGCCCTGCTCCAGAAATCTTAGATAATTTGCATCTGGGGGTAAGATTTACCCTACGACATGTTAAGGATAGAAAAACAGAGTTGATCACCGCTCCGCTCACATCAAATCAGCATCGATGCTGCTTTTGTACTTCCGTAGGGAGCTTTGCTGTTAACTCACCGTCTGTAAAGAGGAGGTGTAGAGACGGTACTATGAGAAAAACTCCAAATAGGGTTGGGATAGCCAATACAACACATTGTCCAAAAGAGTTTCAAATTTTCTCCTGCAAGGCTAATATAATAGGAAGCCTTTGGTAATTCACGGACATTTATTCCTCTCCCTTCAGCCGATCCCTTCACCAGGAAACCGCAGACTTTTCCTAGGAGGGTGCTGGGTTTGCTTCAATTCTTTCTACTCTCCGGCCTGCCACCCTAGTAAATCTGAAAAGGGGGCAGCGACCTGGAAAAGTGACGCGCGAGTGTTTTCCCATCCTGGCAAGTCAGGCCCTGAATCATCACAAGTTGACTGCACTTTCCCCTCAGCCAGCAGCATTCAAAACTTTTCCCTCGAAGAGTATGTCTTGTACTTAAAAGGAAGAGTGGTGGGAGCCGGGAGAGGCGGAGAAGAGGCGCGGGCTGAGGCGCGCGGAGGCCCTGCCCCCTGGAGCGGGGGCCGCAGCCCTGGAACGCGCGGTCCGGCCGCATACGCGGGGCGGGCGGGGGCGGGGCCCGGCCGCGGCGCCGCGCACCTGAGCGCCGGGGGCGGGGCGTCGGCGGCACGACCCCCCCCACCGGCCTCGCCCCTCGCGCGCCGCCTCGGCCCTTTCCGCCGGCGCTTCGGCGCCGCCCGGCTCCCCGCTCCCCTCCCGCCCCGCGCTCCCTCCCTCCTTCTCTCTGCTCCTCGCTTTCCAGAGCGAAAAGTCGCGAACTCCACGCGGCTAGTTTGCCGCGTCCCTTGCGCGCGGCCGCGCCAGCTCACCTGGGCGCCTCTCCCAGCCCCGCGCCGCATCCCCCTGCTCCTCCTGGGTAAGGGGCTGCTGGGTGCCAGCGGCGGCCGGGCACTGGGGCCGGGCGCATCCCGCCTCCGCCGGGAGCCGGCTGGGACCTCCGCGCCGCGCCCCGGGAGTGGGCGGAGGTGGGCGCCCCGCGGGCCGGCAGGTGGCGGGGCTCGGACCCGGGCGGGCCGGCGGGGTGGGGCAGCCCCTCTCTCCTCCCCCGAGGGGCGGTGTCCGGCCGGCCCGCGCGGAGGTGCGGCGGCGAACTTCGGAGGGTGGCGACCGGCCGCCGCTGCCCGGGGTCTGGTGAGCGCGTGCAGGGGCTGCGGGGCTGGCGGGACCTGACGCGTGCCTCCCCCGCCCCCTTCTGTGTTTCCCCCAGACCGGCCAGCGGCCTGTCGCCGCGGTCGCCCAGCGTCCGGGGGTCGCGCCCTCGCATCCTTCGTCCCGTGCGGGGAGGCGGCGGCCGGAGCCGGGCGGGCAGCCTGAGGTGAGAGCGCAGCCGGCCCCCGGGGAATATGGCGACCGGCGGCTACCGGGCCGGCAGCACCACAGACTTCCTGGAGGAGTGGAAGGCAAAGCGCGAGAAGATGCGCGCTAAGCAGAGCCCGCCGGGCCCGGCCGCCCCGGGCGGGGGCAGTAGCGACACGGCCGGGAAGCCCTCTGCGGGCACCGTGGGCACCGCCGCCGCCGCGGCCAGCGAGCTCAACAACAACGTCCCGGGCGGCTCCGCCGCACCTGCCGCCCCCGGCTCGGGGGGCGCGAACTGCGCGGTCGGCCCCGCGGCGCTGAGCCGCCCCGCCCCCGGCCGCCGCGGGCCCGATGATGAGCCCCCCGGTGCCGCCGCCGCCGCCGCGGGGCCGCCGTCGGTCACGGGCGACGAGGAGGAGCGGGACGGCCCGGCGGAAAAGGGCAGGAGTGCGGGGCCCAGCGCCAGGAAGGGCAAGGGGCAGATCGAGAAGCGGAAGCTGCGGGAGAAGCGGCGCTCCACCGGCGTGGTCAACATCCCTGCGGCCGAGGTGAGCGGGCGGGGCCGCGGCCGGACCTCGCGGACCGCCGCCTGCTGGTCTTCCTCCTCGAGGCGCCCGCGCCCCTCGGCTCCGGGGCCCAGGGCCCCCACGGAAGCCCACGCTTCTTCCCCCCGCACTGAGTTAGGCGGGCAGAGGGTGGTGGAGTTTTGCCCCGAGTTAGGCGGGCAGAGGGTGGTGGAGTTTTCCTCGGAACAAATGCTCCTTGGGAAATTCCCCAAACCCAAAGTAGGGCTCGTGCTTTTAAGACATCCTGGCTAGTCTCAGACCCAGGATCCTTCTTCACAGTGGGAAGACAGCTTGTGGCTCCGGAACTTGCCCACCAGAAGTGTTTGTTTCTGCTTGATCAGTTAGAAAGATTGACTAATGGCGATGACGACGTTCTCTAGTTTACTATTTGACCCTCTTAAATGATCAGATTGTTTCTCTTCTCTTTAACAGTGTTTAGCACCTGCAAAGAAACTTGGCCTTCCCCACTATCCAAGACAGCTTTATCTTTCAGTGAACCCAAGTTCCCCACTATCCAAGACAGCTTTATCTTTCAGTGAACCCAAGATGAGTAATGGTGCACCCCGACACACACACACACACACACTTTTTTTTCTGAGTGATTTTTCAGGACAATAGGAATGCTGTAGCAGCCCACAATTCTTTTTGCTAAGAGGGTCTGTCTTACTAAGCATTTGGCTCTGTGTATTTTGCAGAACACTTGTGATAGGGTTGTTTTTGTTTTCATTTGGTATTTTTGAGCAGTCTCAAAACATATCTGTAGGCAGCCGCATCTTCCCATTAGAGTGACTGGTAAAACGTTTTTATTTAGTGTATACTGCACCTCTCAGTAAAACAGAACAACCCTGAACAAGGTTGAGTTACTTTAATAGTAGTAGCTCACCGGTTGGGGAAGTGATTCAACAACCTTGTTTCATCCAGAGTAGTTGCATCTTTTTCTCGTTGGTTTGTTAGCTTTCCCTTTTTTTTTTTTTTTTTTTTTTTTAACTCTTGGCTTTCTAATTTACTCAACTTTGACACCCAGTAAATAAGAATTTAGTAACTTTAAATGTGGTTCAGGTCAAAGTATTTGCAGTGAGTTAGGGCGTGTTTAAAACATACCCGAATTTTTAAGTTTGAAGTTTTAATTTTTAAGATACCCGTACCTGGGAAGTCAGTTTGTCTTTGGGGAGTGTGTTTTTATGCGTGTTTCAGAGATATTTTTATCAGCCAGCAAAATTGTCCTCTGTGGTTTGCTACTTGCACAAAAAGATCTGTTATTCATTAAATTGCTTTAAAAGGAATTCGTGAGAGTGGTAATCAAATTTCTAGAGGTTTTTTTTTTTTTCTTTAGTTAAAAATATGAAGATTAAGGGGAAACTGAAGACAAGTCTTTGGAAAAGTTACATTCCTCAGCTTTATTTTTAAAAGTAGCTGATGGTCCAAGTAAAAGAATTTGTCATTTTCAGTCTTTTACTCATTGTTCATCTGACAGGGGTCTTACTTTGGGAGATACTTGGCTGATGTTAAAGTTCATTTTTTGTACAGCTACTTGTGCTAAAATTGTTATTTCTCAAGTATCTTTTGTTTTTGCTTTTTAATGAGTAATTGTTACTGGGGGGAATAAGTGTGGTGTATCTTGTGAGATCCTAAGAACATCATTTGTTAATACTGCTGCTCTGGGTAAGAGAAACATACTGCTGGGAATGTAGATGACTTCCCACTACAATTGAGTCTAATACTCTGGAATGTTTTTCGTTTGGGTGTTGGCAACTCCTAAATTTAATCTTCCTTAAAAACAAACAACCCAGGGTACTATTTTTTGTCTGTGGAATTTGAACCTTTTTTATTGAATAGGGAATTTAGGGCTGCTTTCTTTTTGTGGTAACTGTGGCTCTATCTGTTTTATGCTGTAGGACCCAACACAACATGGTAATGTTTTAGCACAGTATGTTAATTAGCAGGCATACTTCTTGAGTGCCTTCTATCTTTTTAGTGTCTTTAAAAAACAAATTCAGATTATTTTAATAGCAGAAAAATCTATGACACAAAACTTAAAAGGTGAACCATTTTCATATTTTCAGGTTGTTGCTTTTTTAGAACTGAAAGCCATTCATTTCTCTTAGTTTCAACATTGGGAATGCCTGTTGAGTTTTTTGTGTAATACCACTTAGCACTCTTGCTTTAAAAAGTCATGTAGTAATTTATAAAATTTTCAGGTATGATAATACTATAAAAGCAGAAAATCACCAATCTGTCAATGTTCAAAAGTAGACTTGTATTATATATAGTGTTGAGTAAGACTTATTTTCAGACAGGTTTCCCAACCAAGTTTAATTAGTAGATTAGAATGTAACTTGTATACAAAGAACCTACTTTAAAACACTGGTTGATAAAACATTAAGTTCCTTCAAGAAATATTTATTAAATGTTAGTGTGATATATTCATTGTGACTTTCATTAACCATTTTACTAATTACAGAGTGTTATAAATTTTCTTGAAGGTATCTGACAGCAGGTAAAGACACCAAAAGCAACTAGAAGATATAGTTGTAGTAATTAAGGAAGCAGGTTAACACTGGAAGTGGTGGGTGGGGGTGGGATTACTGTGTCATGATGCCTGTAGTAAAAAGTGCAGATATACAGATGCTTATTAATGAGACAAACTGTTCTCATTTACTGAGAGAACTTTTTCAAAGCTCTTGTCTAATTTTTGGCTTTGTTTTGGATAATAGTCCACAGTGGATAATTTGGAAGTGTGTACTTCCTGCCAGTAATTTCTGTGTACATTTATTAGTCAGTTGTTCATTACATGTCTGTCCAAGGCACTATCATAAGCAGTGTGGAGAAAATAAGAATAAAGAAGTGTATATTCTCAGCGAGCTAGACAAATCTAGAAAGAAGGATAAGACATAATCACATGAAAAAAACTTGAAGTAATGATATAACAGTTTAAAGGCTATCTTAATGCAGCATGTAACTATTTATTAGAAATAGTGTGTCTTTAAAGGGGAGAGATGATTGGGTTGAGAGAAGTTACAGTGAGGAGCTTGAGCTGAGACTTAATATTTCTATACCTACACATTTATACATACATTCACACGTACCTGTATACAAACTTGTCTGTTTAACTGTGGTAGCACATTAATATCATATGAGGATCTTAAAATGTTCCCTCATTCTGGTTACTTGCATTCTTTCTCCTGACCCCATTGTGATTTATTGGCTCTGGGATGAATCCCAGGCATTAATATTTTGATAAGCTTCCCATGTGCTTGTAATTTCGGTCAGGGTTAAGAACTATTGTGCTGCAGTCTGGGGTACAGAAATGAATAGACACAAGCCTTGCCCACAAGAGGCTATCAGATAATACAGGGAACTGTGGTCAGAACACTGTTAAGTCCAGCCAATTTCCTGAGCAGGGTACCTAACTCAAGAGGAGGAGGGTAGCTGAGGAAGGCTTCCTAGACAGTTATACCCCCATTTTCAGAGTGCTTGTGAAGTTACTGCCATTGAATAGGTTTGCATGAACGGGTTAATAGAGATGGTTACCATAGAAAATAGAATCTTTCAATAGGTAGAGGTCAAATGAAACTGAAGTTTTGATTTAAATATTAAAGTTAACATATATTGAAACTTATTGTTTTTACAGTGTTTGGCCATAGTTTGTGTTGTCTTAATGAGTGCTTAGAGCAATCTTATGTGTTTTTTTTTTTGTGCATATGTGTATCTAGGGGAAAGGGAGTTCTTAAGAATTAACCTGTGTTATTTGCATTATTTGGTTTATTTCTCTGGATTTTTTCTGTAATTATTAGAGGTTATCTTAAACATCTGAATGGGGAAAACAGTGAAAGTGTGGAACTGAATAGATGTTAAGGTGAAATTTGTAGAGTCAGCAATTGTTCTGACTCACTAACCTGTGGGTTTGCTTGGCAAAATTTTGAACAACAGGGTATCATCAAAACACAAATCTGTTTTTGGCTAGCAGTCTGAAAATGTGCATCTTTGATTTTAAGTGGTACATTGTTTTTCTGTCAAGATGGTGTTATAACACCTACTCCATGGTTTGAAGAGCATTTGATATATAGAAAGATTTGTAAGAGAAAACAATTTAAGTCATAATTATTCAGCATATTTATTGAACATTATATAGGGCAAGTCCCATTTAGTAAACCTTATAAATCCAGGTAGATTAAGAAATGCCTTTTGGTATGCCCATTATATTCCAAACTGTCTACCTTTCTATGTGATTAGTCAGGAGAGGAACTAATAGTGACTCAGAGTTGGAGAAAATTGGACTTGTGAATAGAGTAGATAAAGCATAACACTCAGGCTGGTTAATACATTAAATCCAACTTTTCTAGATGTTTGTGCTCACTGATAGTAAATTGAAATTTACTATTACCAAGATTTGTAATGAGTTGTCTAAGTTGACATGCCTTTTTCCATAAAAATAATAATTATGTAATTAAAGGAGATGACATTTATGGTGTGCCTGGTAAGTACCAGCCACTGTTCTAAGCACTTTACATGTACTGATGCCTTTAATTCTCACCACAATCCTATGGGAAAATACAGCAAAGAGGACAAGTTACTTGCCCGAGGTCATACATGTGGTAAGCAGCAGAGTAGAAATAGTCTGCCTTCAAAGCCTAGTGCTTAATAACCATCTTATTGTATTTTAATATATATACTATATACCTAGTTTAAGAAAGCAAAGTTTATTTTAGTAGTAAAATACAAGATGCTAATATGTATATTAGAGTTTGAAAATAGCCCTATTATAAAAGGCAGATGAAGTGGGACTTCATTAAAAAAAATTTGAGAGCAAATAAACAGTTGCATTAAAATTCTTAATCATTATGAAGCTAGTGGCCTTATTTGTATTCTTTATTATTTCTACATTGGTTTTTAGAGCCTGTGATGTAGGCCAGAAAATAATTAGCTATTTAATAGTATTTCTTATATTATATCTTAGAAATTTCAAATTGGCAAATATTAAAGTTTGAAATTTTCTAAGTGCTTTTTTTCCTTTTTAAAAAGTAAGATATAATTGACATACAATAAAATTGACTCTTTTAAATCGAGTGTACTGTTCAATGATTTTAGTATATAAATAAAGTTGTGCTCTAAGTGCTTTTATGTTTTTATCATGTTCCTGGAATCTGTGGTCCCTATTTTAGCTCCCCACTGCAGCAGTATTCAAACCATGAGAAGTTATTAAATTAAAATAATTTAATTTCAGCTTTTCCTGCATTTCACAGAGAAAATGAAATTAATGGTAGACTCTCCTTAGTTTTTTTAGTTTCTTAAAACTTGGATACCTACTACCATTTGTTTGTACTGGAGTTTAATATAAGAGGTATTTATCTTTCATGGAGGACTGCTCAGTTCTACCATCTACACATTTGGGAACTTTGTTTCAGAGTAAAAATGAGTTTTGACCACTTACAGCCTTGGTCATGTTACTTAACAGTGTGCTAAAAGTTATGGCAGGGAGGGGGGTGGGCACCTGTACCAGTATCACCTGTTGTTTATTTAAAATGCAAATTGCTGGATCTACTTCATTCTGGGGGCAGCGAGGAGGGGATACCTGAGACTTCATTTTTAACATATTCGTGAGTGATTCTTGTGCACATTAACGTTTGGGAAGAATTGGTTCCTTATCTGTCAAATGAAATTGATACTCATTAACAGGATTGTTACGTAAATCAAATCCAATAATGTTTGTGAAATTGTTCTAAAAATAACCAAGTGATAAATTATTCTTTAGGTTACATTGATAACCGGTTGCTAGTGTCTAATGGAAATATCATTGAGATGTTAAACATTCTCAGTTTTTCTTTCTAATTAAAAACTTTAGAGATATTTTAACAGAGACAAGTTGAGCTACATAGAAATTCAAATACGTTTATGTAACATCATATATTTAGAGCAAAGTGTTGTATTTGTCTTGCTTCTTATCCGTAATTTGTTAGAAGCTTAGAATGTAGGGAAAAAATCCTCTAACATTTAATGTGTAATTTGAACTTTATTTTCACTCTTTTTTCATTTTTACATATCTTTAAGGAAAAGTGTATAATTATGTTTATAAATGTATTTAATAATTTAGAAGTTCAGCTCTTAAAATAGGTTTTGTCCATCCTACTAAAATATTCTCAAGTGTGAGACTTTCCCTTTTGTTTACTACTTTACTATTTTATGAGATCTGTCAGTGTCCTTGGCTAGCCAGTTGATTCTTAAAATATTTGGTTATTGCTGAGGCAACGTTCAGTTTAAATCTTAGGCATTTGTGTTTATAGCCATTTACCTACTGTTACAGAATTGAGCCTCAGCCATCAGTTACGTTCTACTTAGATTACTTAAAAATATGCTAGGGACCATGTCTGAATGAAAGTGTAAGAATATTTAATTTCTAAAAGCAGCAAAATTATGTACTTTGAAGGTAGAAACAGCTACCAGTGAGTTCAGAACTTAGCATGGGACTTGCCTCATGAACATTTACTCTGTGATAGTCTCTAGATATTTCCTTTGCCAGATTTTTACGGGTTACAATATAGTTTTCAATAATAGACTCAGTTGTTTTTTTTTTTGGAAATCATTGTTCAATGTTTAATGGATCATTTTTTTTTTTTTTGAGAGGGCATCGCTCATATTTATTGATCAAATGGTTGTTAACAACAATAAAATTCTGTATAGGGGACTCAATGCACAATCATTAATCAACCCCAAGCCTAATTGTCAACAGTCTCCAATCTTCTGAAGCATAACGAACAAGTTCTTACATGGTGAATAAGTTCTTACATGGTGAACAGTGCAAGGGCAGTCATATCACAGAAACTTTCAGTTTTGATCATGCATCATGAACTATAAACAATCAAGTCAGATATGATTATTTGTTTGATTTTTATACTTGATTTATATGTGAATCCCACATTTCTCCCTTATTATTATTATTATTATTATTTTTAATAAAATGCTGAAGTGGTAGGTAGATGCAAGATAAAGGTAGAAAACATAATTTAGTGCTGTAAGAGGGCAAATGTGGATGATCAGGTCTGTGCCTATAGACTAAGTATTAATCCAAGCTAGACAAGGGCAATAAAACATCTATGGATGCAGAAGATTTCTCTCAAAACGGGGGGTGAGGTTCTAAGCCTCACCTCTGTTGATCCCCAATTTCTCACCTGATGGCCCCCCTGCGACTGTGCCTGTCTTAGGTTGTTCCTCCCTTGTAGACTCAGTTGTTTTATATAGGTGAATTTAAAGAAGAAGGGCTGTTGTATTCTATGAGTATTTTGTTAGGGTTTTTGCTGGAAAAAAAACAATTTATGTTGTAGGTTACAGTTCTCTTACAGCTAAAAATGTGTTTTGTATGCTCTATATAAACTCTAGGGGACCTTTCTGAATAAAATAAATAAAAATAACATACAGTTTGAAATAGAGGATAAAAACATTTTATAATAAAATTAACTTTGAAAGATATTGTTTAATAATCTGTGGCATGTAAGTCAGCTATTTAGTCTTATTTCTTTGAGAAATTTGGAGGTTACATAAAATATGAAATGATTTTTCTATTAATTTTGGAATCTCCTGCAGAATATTTAGTAGTACTTAAAAGAATGAAATTTCGGTTATGAAGAATGAAACTAACATTCATGTATAGTACTTGAGTAATATGAATAAGAAGTAAAATTATATTGGCTGAAACAGTAAAAGAAGTTACTTTAAGTTTCAACTTCTTGACAAGACTTTTTGATATCCTATAGTGCAAGCAAAAGTTGATCCAAACCAAATTTATATAATTATAAATTCATTCTTTTCTGCTGATAGAAGTAATGTGTTAACACAAAAGGTAATGTGTTCATTATAGCTTCCTTGTGGAAACACAAGAAAAGATAAACTTCTCTGTCACCTGTTAATACATGTTACTGTTTGTCTCTAATCCTTTTTCTATGTATTTATCTGCAGAATGGAACTACACTGTACAGATTTGTGTATTAGCTCACTCATCATGAATAGTTTTATGGTATTATTCTTCAAAAACAGGGACGGATGTTTTTTATTGTGGTAAAATACACATAACATAAAGTCTTAACTATTTTGAACTTTACATACAGTGGTATTGAATACATTCACACTGTTGTGCAACCATCACCAGTCCATTCCTATAACTCCTTTCATCTTGTAAAACTGAAACTCTATACCTGTTAAACAATAACTTCCCATTCTACCCTTCCCCTGGCAACCACCATTATACTTTCTGTCTTAGGGATGGATATGTTTGTGTTATTTGATACTAAAATACTTAAGCATTACTTGATTGAGAAAGGAACCTACTGCTTCTGTGCCTTCTTATGTATCTTTCTGATTGCCTTAAGATAAACAGCTGTTTATTTCTTTACATGTACTGTGTTTCCTATAACATTGTTTAAGAAAAATTTGGGTCATTTAGAATGTCTTACAGGTACTAAACCTTCTGATAATTTGTGAAGGAAGCCCAGAGTTGTTTGTGTGTATGTTTTTTTTTTTTTAATCACCTCTGTAGCCTTTGATTTCAGTGGGAAATTGGTGATCAGAGCTGCAGTAATTTTAAGTGTGTGTAAGCTATAACTCAACATACATACAAGTTCCTAAAACTCATCATGGTATATAAAAATCACACAGCAAGAACCACATATAAAAAAAATGGAGTTTTGAGGCCTAACACTCAAAAGCTTTGTTTGTAACACGTGAAAAGATAGAAACTTAATAAGGACTAGCACAATTTTATATGCTAAATGGTTAAGAAATATGTAAGTACTACAATAAATATGACACTTTACCTTGAAAAAGATGTGAAGTTTGCTTATAAATGTGGTTGTTGGGTTATCTGAAATTGGATCGAAAATGTAACAACAGATGTGAATGGGTGTGGCTCATAACATGGCAGTGCACTGAGCTACCTTACCTGGCAGATGTTTGAGGACCTAGTGCTTCTTGCAGTTGCACATAAGCAGGTGTCAAATTTGTGTTATGCTCAACTTGCTCCCTAATGTATCAGTTGCTTTGGAACAAATCCATTTTCTAAACAAATACAGTGTATATGTATATGCCCATTAATGTACATCTGTCTGTATGTTTATATGCACATCCATCTATCTAAAATACTAAAACAGTGGCTTGGGAAGATTAAGGAAGTAATGAACTGGAGGAAGGGCTATGGAGCAGACAGTGACTAGAGATGAGCAAGCCCATTTAGGAGTGCAGTGGTGATAGATAAAGAAATGGATGGATTTGGGAGGTATTTCATTGGTATTAGAAAATTACATAGCTGGAAGTTTTGAGCTGGAAAAGTCTTCAGAGGTCATCTAGTCCACTATAAAGAAGTATTAACTTGGTTTTCCAATACTACTTTTATCTCAAAACTTGTTGGATTTTAACCTTAACGTTTCTTCTAGCTGAGTGTAACATTCTTCCCTGCCAGGGCTAACTCTACCATGATTCCTATTATGTTCCAGAATCTCGCATATTTTATTCCTTCTTAAAATATTTGGCTTTTCCCTCTTGGTTCTTCTTACTATGAAGAATGTTCCTTTAATTCTGCTTCAACTTCAGCTTAATTTTTCTGTCCTTAATTGCTCAACCTAAAGGCATTGTTTCCACCGGCTAAGTCCCATTTCATTGCTCAATTCCTACTACTTAATTGATAATAATTTTCTCCAAGGTTGCTTGTAACATAATCGCCAAATGTGACTGCTTATTTTCTGTTTTCATCCTGTTTGACTTCTCTGTAGCATTTTCCCTTGTCATTCCTCTCCATTGGTTGCTACAGAATTTTTGTTAGATTCTCTCTCAGTTAGTTTACTCAGAAACATTTGAGTGTCTTCTCTGTGCCCCAGGTTCAGTGCTAGATGATTCAAGGTGAATTACGGATATGGAACTTCCAGTCTTCTCTCAGGGAAACACATAGTGTCTTACTTCAGGCTGCTGTAACAGAATACCATAGACTGGGTGGTTTATGAGCAGCAGAAGTTTATTTCTGTAGGTCAGAAGGCTGGGATGTCCAAGATCAAGGGAGCAGCAGAATTAGACTCTGGTGAAGGCTTGCTTCCTGGTTCACTCTGTGTCCTCACGTGATGGAAGCGGTGAGAGAGCTCTCTGGGGCCTCTTCTCTCAGGGCACTCATCCCTTCGCGAGGGCTCTATCCCTCTATCCGCACGACCCAGGCTCCGCCCGAAGGCCCCCCCCTTCTAATACTATCACATTGAGGGGTAGAATCTCAACATAGAAATTTGGGGATACAGAAATAGATAACAAATAATTAGAATTTTACATAATAAGAATTATGATGGAGAAAAGAACAAAGTACTGAATTGGCTCAGAAAAGGGAGCCCTCAATTACCTAAGGGAGTCAAGGAGGACTTTACACAAAATGAAGTGGTCCTAATCTCTGGGTCTTGACTGATAAGAAAGATTTCCCACAGGGAGAGGGGGACACAGTGAATTCCAGGGAGAGTGAATAGCATGGTGAAGGCACAGAACTAGGAAATAATGGTATTATATTGCATGCCTGCTGTATACCCAGCACTGTGCTGGGGCTTTTCATATATTATTTCTAATCTTCACATTATCTCAGGTACATTTTTTATATTCTTCATTTTACAAGATGAGGAAGTAGAGCCTCAAGGAAGTTGTGAATTGCCCAAAAGTCAAATGGGCAGAATTTGGATTTGACTCCAGATTTGTTTGGGTGCCAGTGCCCAGCATTGGTCATCATTGTTGAAGGGAGGGAGGGATATATTCTAACAGAGGAAATGGTGGTGTGTGGAAAATTTATGGTGGGGAGTGGATGGAGAACAGCTAAAGAGGAATGCTATGGCCCAGTTTTGATGGATCTGAATGTCATGTCAAGGAATTAGGCCTTTATTCTGCTCTTTTTTGTTAATATTGTTGGCTGGGCATTTTCTCCCGTTCATACCTGTTTATACAGTAACTCTGACAGCTTCTGGAATGGAAAAAGTTTTGCCTGTCTAATTTGAAGTTACAATTAGGATATTTTTCAGAGACAGGTATCGAAAGAATAGTAAACAATACCCAATCCTGTAAAAATAATATGCATTTAATAGAATAAATCATATTTCCACATAGCTAAAAAGAAACAGGAGAATAGGCTTTAAACAGAGTTGTACCAAGTGATTCTTTTTATTATAAAAATAATTCTGTGCTGAAGATAGATGTGGAAATGACGTTTGGAGGGGCAGGAGGCAGTGAAGATGGGGGCTCTGGTGATACTAAATTGCCACATCTGCTCTGAGTGTAGCCATGGAGAGGTTTATAGGTTAATATTGTCTCTGGATTTAGACTTTGCCCTGTACCTTGATATTAAAGCAGGTGCTTATTCTGTTCCCAGATTCTTCCAGTTCATCTTGGAATACAGGTGCTAAAGAATGGGCATTGCCTTTGAATCTTTTCCCACATACTATTCATTCATCTCCTGCACTTTCCTTCCCTCCTTCCTTATGCCCTCTGTTACCTTAGAGGAAGTCATGTACCCTTGCAAACCACATTTTAGGAATAGTGTTTATTTTTCTTTGATGATGTAAATTTCTTTGATGATGTAAAACCTTCTTATTGTGGAAATTTAAAACAGTGAAAACAACTGTGTAATGATCAACTGTAGTTTGCTGTTATCAATTTGACATATGTTCTTCCATCTTATGCATTGGGATTTTATTCCATGTACATTTTTACAATTTTAAACTTGACCTTATGAATCCTTCTAAACTTTTTTTGAAAGCAGAGATGTTAACTGCTGCATATTTTTTGTTTCGTAAACATAATTCCCACTATCCAATGATAACTGTTACTTTATAGTTTTGGTATGCAATTCTTTTTTCATGCATGCACATAAAATATGTATCTGAAAATTTAATCATTCTACAAATTCCAATAACCTTTTTGTTATTAATATCTAATGACCATCTTTATATGTCAGTAAATATTTATCTGTGTTGTTATTCTTAATGGCTATAGAATATTCCATAATTTGGATTTCTAATAAGATTACAATACATTTGCTACCTTCTTAGTGCATATTACATCTTAGACACTGAACTGGGGCATTTGAGTTGCTAAATCTATTCTGTTACCAGCACTGCCAGGATTTGGATGAACTCTAACTCATTGTTTTGTTCTTGAGCAATCTGTAATCTAATATAAACAAAATTGAAACAAAAAAACCCATTATTATAAAGTGTTAAATGTTATGCCATACTGTTAGTATGGAAAAGTGAGAGATCCCTAGAGGATTGAATGATCCAAGAAGTTGCATGGAGGGAGTGTGAAATTTGAGTTGATCTTGAAGGACTGATAAGACGTGGATGGATGAAGAAGAGAGTTGTATTTCGGCCTGAGAGAACAGAGTGGGCAGTGGTAGAGAAGTTAGAGTTAGCAACCTGATTGGAATAGAGGGGTTATATTAGGAAATAATAGTAGGTGAAATTGGGGAGCAGAATTGGAAAGGACCTTAAAAACTTGGCTGAAAAAACAGAAGGAACAAAATAGCAGCAGATTCACAGACAAGAAGGGACTGGCAGTTGCCAAAGGGAGGGTCGGTGGGGAGGGAGGGAAAAGGGGATGAAGGGGCACTATAATTCACACTCACAATATAGATAGACCACGGGGAAGGCAGTACAGCACAGAGATGACAAGTAATGACTCTATAGCATCTTACTACACTGATAGTGACTGCAATAGAGGGGGAGAGGACTTGATAATATGGGTGAAATATTGAAACCACAGTTTATGTAAAAACATCATAAGATTGTATATCAATGATACTTTAATTAATGAAAATTTAGGTTTCTGTGTCAGCCTGTTAAGAGGACTTGGACAGGCTATGTTCATATTTGTGAGATCAGGATTTTAACAAGATCAGCTATTGTAGGAGAAGGGTGTGCACAGTAGGTCAGAGGAAGGAGAGAACTGGCAGGAGCTGAGTCAGGAAGTTGCTGTCACACACCGGTTGGGGAGCATGTGAAACCATTAGAACACAGTAATAGAATATAGTTCATTAGCATGTTCTCAGTTTTATGGCTTAGTTTAATTGACAGTGTCTTCAGTTGGAGTGCCTAGGGAAGCTTACTATTATCTGAGTCACATGATAATCTCAAAGACAATAATTAAACCAGAAGTCACTTAGTACTACAAGCTGGCTTTTAGAATATTTTATTTATTTGACTATAGGTGGAAGAGGGGTATTTGTCTTTCAGGGTAGATAACATTTGTGTGCTTACTGGGCCTGGAACCATTTTATGCTCTTTATGGGTATTAACTCATTAAATTTTTAGAAAACCTCTAGGGAGGGCAGTACTATTCCTATTTTACTGGTAAGGAGAATGAGGCACAGAGAGGATACGCCATACTGAATTTCTGATTTGGGGAATTAATTGCCAACTTTGTCTCTGCCTCTTGATGTTCATTTCCCACCCCCCCGTGCTTCCACATTCACAGTTGGGTCAGCACTACCTTTTAGCACTAGCATGAGCAAAGCTGATATCCTTATATTTAGCTTGCTTTCAGGTTTTTAATGAAATATTTTTGTTTTGAGAGTCTTTCTTTTCCTGAGGTAAAAGCTACATACATGCAAGAGAAGAGTAAGGAAGAGGCATAGTAAAAGGTTTGAAAAGACATCTATACACTGGTCAACAGTGTTACCTCTGGATGGTAGAATTAAGGAGATTTTTGTTGTCAGAATGTTCTTTGTGGGATCTTCCTTGTTGAGATTTTTCTTTGTGACCTTATGCATGGGAAGTTTCTGTTGTTCCAGGGTGTTCTGTATTTTCTGGGTAAAGAATTCTGAATATTTTCTATTAAGCCAGTTTCCCAAATTGTGTTATTTAAATCCTCTAACCTTACTTACATCTGCTCTATTTGATCTGTTGTTTTTTAGAAGACATATTCATGTTTACTACTGTTGGCTTGTCAATTTCTTCTCGAACTTTTGATAGAATTACATTTGATAAGGTGAAGAAGCTTATTTATTCAAAACAAAGTACATACTATAAAATCTCAACAATTTTTTGGTTAATAATATTTTCATAAAATGGGTACAAATTCATTGGGTGTATAAAAGCTTTGAGAAGGTACTGTTGCTTATTTGATATGTCAGTTAGAATATGTTGTTAAAATGTAAATCACATTACTTTTTAGTTCATATTTGTAGGGTTTTTTTTTTTTGTGTGTGTGTGTGTGTGTGTGTGGTTTTCCATTAAATACCTGATCAGGTTTTTTCACAGAGAAACAAACCAAAATCTATCTTTAACTTTCCAAAGATCCTTAGAAAGGGATGTTCATTTTTTATTGACTCAGTGAAACATCAAAAGGGTAAACATTCAGAGCGTAAGTGCTTTCTTTCTGCCTGGCTTTATTAATAGTGATATATTTGAATTCAGAGATGCCACTTCCGCTTTCAGTACACAGAACATAAGGCCTGTGTTTCTAGCATATTGATTAAAAGCTTTCCTGTGTTAATGAAATCTATCCAACTGATTGTCCCACAGAAGGGATTCAATCTTGAGATTGGTGGAATATTTTAAACGGTAAATTGATTAGAGAAAAGGACTTCACTTACATTCCTCAACATGGCTTTATTTTGTTGAAATCAGGTTTAAAAGAGTGAGCACAAAACAACTGTAGAGACTATAGCTGGTTCTCAGATGGGTGTCTGAATGTAATGTTTTCTCTTTTTAAGCTTAGTCTTCCTGGAGAGTCCACTTACCTTAGAATCCCTTAGCAGTTCATTGCTTGCTATGCGGAATTAAGAATGTTTGTTAAGAATGCTTATTAAGAATGAGGCAAATATGTCTTGATGGAGAATAGATTTCATTTAAATTTTATTTTTGCCTAGATTCCTGCTCTAAAATAAAAAAATCATAAAAGACTTAAAATTTGGAGTTCAACTTATTTTTATTGTGAATTATGGTTTTTGATATTGTTATTCATTCCAGTAAATAGTTGAACATAACAAATACTAGAAAATATCTGCCAAAAAATGTATGTGGTTATAAAAGTGTCAGTTATAGTAATTGCTGTTATCTTGATATTTTGTAAATTACTCCTTTGCAACATTTGCATATCCGAAATATTTTTTTATATCAAATTGAAATTTTTCTGCATAAATCTGAATAAAGGATATTTTTAGCATTTTTGAAACCCACTGATTTTTCTATGGAGAATTTTCACTCTAATTGGAATCTTTTGTTCAAGGAAAAATAATTGTAATAGTAG
Organism: Manis pentadactyla; assembly: GCF_030020395.1. NCBI lineage: Eukaryota > Metazoa > Chordata > Mammalia > Pholidota > Manidae > Manis > Manis pentadactyla. Next base: position 112,426,910 of record NC_080028.1, on the reverse strand, counting down.
CACATGAAATGGGCGTTCTAATGGTAACATGTATAACCCGTTTAATTTTATTTTGGTTCCTGGAACAGATTTGATAGTTTTTTTTTAATAGACTTTATTTTTTAGACTACTTTTAGATTGATAGCAAAATTGAGTGGCAGATAGATTTCCTGTGTATCTCCTGCCCCCATACCGTAGCCACCTTTATTATCAAGTTCTTGACCACAGTGATACATTGTTACAGTTGATGAACCTACACTGACACATCATTGTCACCTAAAGTCCATAGTTTATATTAAGGTTCATGCTTGGTGGTGTACATCCTTTTGTTTTGGACAAACGTACAATGACATGTATCTATATTGCAGTATTGTACAGAGTAGTTTCACTGCCCTAAAAATCCTCAGTGCTCTATTTCTCATCTTTCCCTCAACCCCTGACAACCACTCTTTTCACTGATTTTTTTCACTTTTCACTAAAAGTTTTGCTTTTTTCATAAGTCATACAGTATGTAGTATGTACTCTTTTCATATTGGGTTCTTTAACTTAGTAATAAGCATTTAAGGTTCCTCCATGTCTTTTAATGGCTTGATAGCACATATCTTTTTAAATGCTGAACAGTACTCCATTGTTTGAATGTACCACTGTTTACCTACAAAAGAACATCTTGGTTGCTTCCACATTTAGGTAATTAACAGCTGCTGTAAACATGCATGTGCAGGTTTTTGTGTGGACATAGTTTTCAACATCTTCACGTAAATACAAAGGAGCAAAATTGATGGATCATATAGTAAGTATATGTTTAGTTTTGTAAGAAGCCATCAAACCAGCTTCCAAAGTGGCTGTTCCATTTTGTATTCCCACCAGCAGCGAATGAGAGTTCCCGTTCCACATCCTCAACAATGTTTGGGGTTGCCTGTGTTTCTGATTTTCACCACTCTTCTTTGGTGAAGTGTCTGTTAAGGTCTTCGGTTGATTTTTTTAATCAAGTTGTTTTTTGATTGTTGAATTTTAAGAGTTCTTTGTGTATTTTGGATAAGAGTCCTTTATTAGATGTGTCTTTTAAAAATATTTTCTCTCAATCTGTGGCTTGTTTCTCATTCTCGACAAGTGTTTTTTGCAAAGCAGACATTTGTAATTACAAATTGTGTCTTTGGTGTTGTATCTAAAAGTCATTGCCAATCCCAGGGTCATCTAGGTTTACTCCTAGAAGTTCTAGGGGCTTTAGAGTTCTACATTTTACATTTAGGTCTGTGATCCATTTTGAATTAATTTTTGTGAAGGTCTGTGTCTAGATTCTTTTTTTCTTTTTTGCATGTGACTGCCTAGTTGTTGTAGCACCATTTGTTGAAAAGACTTTGTTCTATTGTTTTGCCTTTGTTCCATTGCTTTGCCTTTGCCTATGTAAACTGTGTTTACTGTTTCTGGGTTCTCTCTGTTCCATTGCTTCTGTCTCTATTCTTTTACCAGTACCACACTGCCTTGATTATTGTAGCTTCCCTGTCTTAAGTCTCAAAGTTAGGTGTTGCCAGCCCTCCAGCTTCGTTTTTCTCCCTCAATATTGTGTTGGGCTATTTTGGGTCTTTCCCCTCTCCACATAAATTTTAGAACTTGAAGGACAAATAAATAACTCCACATAAACAACTTGCGGGATTGTGATTGGACTTTCACTGAATTCATAGAGCACGTTGGGAAGAACTGACATCTTGACAATGTTGAGTCTTCCTCATGATGAATGGGGAATATCTTTTCATTTAGTTGTTCTTCAATATCTTTCATAAGAGTTTTATAGTTTTCTTTATACGGATGTACATATTTTGTTTGATTTATACCTAAGTATTTCATTTTTGGGGTGCTAATATTAACGTACTGTGTTTAAAATTTCAAACTCGACTTGTTCATTGCTGATATATAGGAAAATGATAGATTTAAAAATATTAATCATGTGTTCTGCAACCTTGCTCTAACTGCTTTTATTAGTTCCAGGATTTTTTTGGTTGTTGTTGATTCTGGTTTTCTATATATTTGATCATGTCATCTGTAAACCAACAGTTTTATTTCTTCCTTCCCAATCCATATATATTTGATTTCCTTTTCTTAATAACATTAACTAGAACGATAGTTTCATTTCTTAAGGTCAGATTACCTGATTTCATGGTAATCTTTGAGAATGTAGTTTTTTTTTATCTTGGTATCATTAATCTACGATTACATGAGCAACATTATGGTTACTAGACTCTGCCCATCATCATCAACAAGTCCCCACCACATACCCCATTACAGTGGCTACATCAGCATAGAAGATGCTATAGAATCACTATTTGTCTTCTCTGTGTTGTACAGCCCTCTCTGTGCCCCTGCCCACATGCATTATGTCAGCTAATTGTAATGCCCCTTTTTTTCCCTTATCCGTCCCTTCTAATCCATCCCTCCCAGTCCCTTTCCCTTTGGTAACTGTTAGTCCATTCTTGGGTTCTGTGAGTCTGCTGCTGTTTTGTTCCTTCAGTTTTTCCTTTGTTCTTATACTCCACAAATGAGGGAAATAAGTTGATATTTGTCTTTCTCTACCTGACTTATTTCACTGAGCACAATACCCTCTAGCTCCATCCATGTTGTTGTAAATGGTAAGATTTGTTTCTTATGGCTGAATAGTATTCCACTGTGTATATGTACCACCTCTATCCATTCATCTACTGATGGACACTTAGGTTGCTTCCATTTCTTGGCTATTGTAAATAGTGTTGAGATAAACATAGGGGTGCATATGTCTTTTTCAAACTGGGCTCCTGCATTCTTAGGATAAATTCCTATGAGTGGAATTCCTGGGTCAAATGGTATTTCTATTTTTAGTTTTTTTGAGGAACCTCCGTACTGATTTCCACAGTAGTTGAATTAGTTTACATTCCAACCAGCAGTGTAGGAAGGTTCCCCTTTCTCTGCATCCTCGCCAGCATTTGTTGTTCCTAGTCTTTTCTCTGTTGACTATCCTTACTGGTGTGAGGTGATATCTCATTGTGGTTTTAATTTGCATTTCCCTGATAATTAGAGATGTGGAGCATCTTTTCATGTGCCTGTTGGCCATCTGAATCTCTTCTTTGGAGAAGTGTCTGTTCAGCTCCTTTTCCCATTTTTTAATTGGATTATTTGCTTTTTGTTGGTTGAGGTGCATGAACTCTTTATATATTTTGGATGTTAAACCTTTATCAGATATGTCATTTATGAATATTATCTCCCATACTGTAGGATGTCTTTTTGCTCTATTGATTGTGTCCTTGACTGTACAGAAGCTTTTCAGCTTGATATAGTCCCACTTGTTCATTTTTGCTTTTGTTTCCCTTGCCCAGGGAGATAGGTTCATGATGAAGTTGCTCATGTTCATGTCCAAGAGATTTTTACCTATGTTTTTTTCTAAGAGTTTTATGGTTTCATGACTTACATTCATGTCTTTGATCCATTTTGAATTTACTTTTGTGTATAGGGTTAGACAATGATCCAGTTTCATTCTCTTACATGTAGCTGTCCAGTTTTGCCAACACCAGCTGTTGAAGAGGCTGTCATTTCCCCATTGTATGTACATGGCTCCTCTATCGTGTATTAATTGACCATGTATGTTTGGGTTAATATGTAGACTCTCTACTCTGTTCCACTGCTCTGTGGGTCTGTTCTTGTGCCAGTAACAAATTGTCTTCGTTACTGTGGCTTTGTAGTAGAGCTTCAAGTTGGGAAGCAAGATCCCCCCAGCTTTATTCTTTCTTCTCAGGATTGCTTTGGCTATTCGGTGTCTTTTGTGCTTCCATATGAATTTTAGAACTATTTGTTCCAATTCGTTGAAGAATGCTGTTGGTATTTTGATAGACATTGCATTGAATATGTAGATTGCTTTAGGCAGGATGGCTATTTTGACAATATTAATTCTTCCTACCCAAGAGCATGGGATGAGTTTCCATTTGTTAGTGTCCTCTTTAATTTCTCTTAAGAATGTCTTGTAGTTTTCAGGGTATAGGTCTTTCACGTTCTTGTTTGGTTTATTCCTAGGTATTTTATTCTTTTTGATGCAGTTGTGAATGGAGTTGTTTTCCTGATTTCTCTTTCTGCTAGCTCATCCTTAGTGTATAGGAAACCAACAGATTTCTGTGTATTAATTTTGTATCCTGAAAATTTGCTGAATTCAGATATTAGTTCTAGTAGTTTTGGAGTGGAGTCTTTAGGGGTTTTTATGTGCAATATCATGTCATCTGCAAATAGTGCCAGTTTGACTTCTTTACCTTTCTGGATGCCTTGTATTTCTTTGTCTGATTGCCGTGGCTAGGACCTCTAGTACTATGTTGAGTAAAAGTGAGGAGAGTGGACATCCCTTTCTTGTTCCTGATCTTAGCTGAAATGCTTTCAGCTTCTCGCTGTTAAATATGATGTTGTCTGTGGGTTTGTCATATATGGCTTTATTATGTTGAGGTATTTGCCCTCTATACCCATTTTGTTGAGAGTTTTTATCATAAACGGATGTTGAATTTGTCGAATGCTATTTCAGCATCTATGGAGATGATCATGTGGTTTTTGTCCATTTTTTGTTGATATGGTGGATAATGTTGATGGATTTTTTAATGTTGTACCATCCTTGCATCCCTGGGATGAATCCCACTTGGTCACGGTGTATGATCCTCTTGATGTATTTTTGAATTCGGTTTGCTAATATTTTGTTGAGTGTTTTTACATCTATGTTCATCAGGGATAGTGTTCTGCAGTTTTCTTTTTTTGTGGTATCTTTGCCTGGCTTTGGTATTAGAATGATACTGGCTTCATAGAATGAGTTTATAAGTATTCCCTCCTCTTCTATTTTTTGGAGAACTTTAAGGAGACTGGGTATTATGTCTTCTCTGTGTGTCTGATAAAATTCAGCGGTGAATCCATCTGGCCTGGGGGTTTTGTTCTTGGGTAGTTTTTTTATTACTGCTTCAATTTTGTTGCTGTTAATTGTCTGTTTAGATTTTCTGTTTCTTTCTGGGTCAGTCTTGGAAGGTTGTATTCTTCTAGAAAGTTGTCTATTCCTTCTTGGTTATCCAGCTTGTTAGCATATAGATTTTCATAGTATTCTCTAGTAATTCTTTGTATTTCTGTGGTGTCCATCGTGATTTTTCCCTTTCATTTCTGATTCTGTTTATGTGTGTAGATTGTCTTTTTTTCTTAATAAGTCTGGCTAGGGGTTTATCTATTTTGTTTATTTTCTCAAAGAACCAGCCCTTGATTTCATTGATTTTTTTTTCTATTGTTTTATTCTTCTCAGTTTTATTTATTTCTTCTCTGATCCTTATTATGACTCTCCTTCTTCTGAGTTTGGGCCTCATTTGTTGTTCTTTTTCCAGTTTCAATAATTTTGACTTTAGACTGTTCATTTGGGGTTGTTCTTCCTTCTTTAAATAGGCCTGCATTGCTATATACTTTTCTCTTAGAACTGCCTTCGCTGCGTCCCACAGAGGCATTGTGCTGTTGTTGCCATTTGTCTCCATATATTGCTTGATCTCTGATTTAATTTGGTCATTGATCCATTGATTATTTAGGAGTATGTTGTTAAGCCTTCATGTGCTTGTGAGCCTTTTTGTTTTCTTTGTACAATTTATTTCTAGTTTTATGCCTTTGTGATCTGAGAAGTTGGTTGGTAGAATTTCAATCTTGTTGAATTTACTGAGGCTCTTTTTGTGTCCTAGTATGTGGTCTATTCTGGAAAATGTTCAACGTTCTCTTGAGAAGAATGTGTATCCTGCTGCTTTTGGGTGTAGAGTTCTGTAGATGTCTGTTAGGTCCATCTGTTCTAGTGTGTTGTTCAGTGCCTCTGTGTCCTTACTTGTTTTCTGTCTAGTGGATCTGTCCTTTGGAGGGAGTTGTGTGTTGAAGTCTCCTAAAATGAATGCATTGCATTCTATTTCCTCCTTTAATTCTGTTAGTATTTTGTTTCACATATGTCAGTGTTCCTGTGTTGGGTGCATAGATATTTATAATGGTTATATCCTCTTGTTGGACTGAGCCCTTTACATTATGTAATGTCCTTCTTTATCTCTTGTTACTTTCTTTGTTTTGAAGTCTATTTTGTTGATACAAGTGCTGCAACACCTGCTTTTTTTCTCCCCATTGTTCGCATGAAATATCTTTTTCCATCCTTTCACTTTTAGTCTGTGTATGCCTTTGGTTCTGAGGTGGGTCTCTTGTAAGCAGCATATAAATGGTTCTTGCTTTTTTATCCATTCTATTACTCTGTGTCTTTTGAGTGGTGCATTCAGTCCATTTACAATTAGGGTGATTATCAATAGATTTGTACTTATTGCCATTGTAGGCTTTGGATTTGTGGTTACCAAAGGTTCAAGGGTAGCCTCTTTACTATGTAACCGTCTAACTTAACTCTCTTATTAAGCTATTAATAAACACAATCTGATGATTCTTTATTTCTTTCCCTTCTTATTCTTCATCCTCCATTCTTTATTGTTAGGTGTTTTATTCTGTACTCTTTTGTGTTTCCCTTTGACTGCTTTTGTGGATAGTTGATTTTATTTTTTGCGTTTAGTTAGTATTTTGTTGGTCTACTTTCTTTGCTGTGATTTTATTTTCTCTGGTGACATCTATTTAGCCTTAGGAGCACTTCCATCTAGAGTAGTCCCTTTAAAATATCTTGTAGAGGTGGTTTGGGGAAGGGAAATTCCCTCAACTTTTGCTTATCTGGAAATTGTTTAATCCCTCCTTCAAATTTAAATGATAATTGTGCTGGATATAGTATTCTTGGTTCAAGGCCCTTCTGTTTCATTGCATTAAATTTATCATGCCATTCTCTTCTGGCCTATAAGGTTTCTGTTGAGAAGTCTGATGATAGCCTGATGGGTTTTCCTTTGTAGGTGATGTGTTTTCTCTTTCTGGCTGCCTTTAATACCCTGTCCTTGTCTTTGAACTTTGCCATTTTATTTTTTATATGTCTTGGTGTTGTCCTCCTTGGGTCCCTTGTGTTGGGAGTTCTGTGGGCTTCCATGGTCTGAGAGACTGTTTCCTTCCCCAGCTTGGGGAAGTTTTTAGCAATTATTTCTTCAAAGAACTTTCTACCCCTTTTTCTCTCTTTTCTTCTTCTGGTACCCCTATAATACGAATATTGTTCTGTTTGGTTTGGTCACACAGTTCTCTTAATATTCTTTAATTCCTAGAGATCCTGTTGTCTGTCTCTGCCTCAGCTTCTCTTTATTCCTGTTCTCTGATTTCTATTCCATTGACAGTCTCTTGCACCTCATCCAGTCTGCTTTTATGTCTTCCTATTGATTGTTTCATTTCTGTTATCTCCCTCCAGACTTCATCCCTTATCTCTTGCATATTTCTCTGCTGGTCCATCAGTTATGACTTTTATTTTGAATTCTTTTTCTGGAAGATTCATTATATCTACCTCACTACGCCCTTTCTCTGGGGTTGTCTGAATAATTTTTGACTGGACCAGATTCTTCTGCGTTTTCATGGCAACAGAATTGATCGCCAGCAGGTGGCTCATGTGTCATCTGGGAGAACAAAGTCCCTTCCTGCTTGCTGGTCACCTTTCCCTTCTCTGCTGCCTGTGCTGGTTACCTGCACAGAGGGAGCAGTCTCTTGGATAATCTCCTGAGGTGCCGTCGGCGGTGTAGCCCGGGATAGCCTAGGGCACTGCGGTGGGTCACAGATGCACCAGGTGTGTTACTCCTGTGAGAATGACACCCCTTTGTGCCTTCTGGACCTTGGGCTGGCTTCCTCTGTGCCTTGGAGCTGTGTGCTGGCAGAGCCTCTGGGTCTGTCCGGGTTAGCTGCACAGTGGGGGAAGCCTCTGTGTCGTTGCTGTGGGCCGCACTGCTTCCCGGCTGGTCTGAAGCTGTGGCGGGTCACCTGGTTTGCTTGCAGCGCTGGCCGGGAGGGATGAACAGCAGGCTGCTTATTGGTGTGAGGGGCTTTGGAGGTGCGTTACCTCCCCGGGATTAGGATGCCTGAAGTTCCTTAAGATTCCAAGCCTGCTGGGCTGAGTGTGCTGGGCAATGTTGTCCAGCTTTTAAGCCCTTGTCCCTTTAAGACTTTTAAAGCGTCTGCTTTTTTTTGTCCCAGGGGAGCATGCTGTGGGGACCCACTCACAGTCTCTGTCTCAGATTTTACTTTTCTGTTTCTCTAATATCCAGTACACCATGCAGTGTGTGTCTGTGCTCCTGGTGCAGATTTCTAGGGGTGGTTATTTAGCAGTCCTGTGCTTCCACTCCCTCCCCACTCTGATTCTTTTCCTCCCACTGTTGAGCTGGGGTGGGGGAACTGCTGGGGTCCTGCTGGGTCATGGCTTTGTATCTTCCCCTTTTTTTGAGATGCTGAGTTCTTGCAGATGTAAATGTAGCCTGGCTGTTGTACTGTATCTTCTGGTCTCTCTTTTAGGAATAGTTGTATTTTCAAAAATATGTATGGTTTTGGGAGGAGATTTCCGCTGCCCTACTCATGCCACCATCTTTAGCTGTCCACCTATGGAGAATGTAGTTTTAAAAATAAACAGAAAAATCCTTTCATGATTTAGTAACGTTCCTTGCATTTTTCTTTTAGACTATGCTTACATACTATCTATTGGTTCTTAAAAATTTTTGTTGTTGTTAAAATTGTTTACATTGTTAGGGGAAGTTTGTAAAAGGGGAAAAATTAAAATTTGCCTTGTTGCAAGGAATGAAACAGTGTAGTGAACAACTTTATTTCTTTCCTATTTTAGCTTTTTGGCCACCCATAGGTTAACAATACTGACATTTTTTTCTTAGGAAAGTAAGCCATTAAAAACAGAATAATTGCTATTTATACAGAATAACTCACTTAACAGTTTCAATATGTTTCTCCATTTATTCACTTGAGTGGAGTGACTCAACTAAGTAGATGACAAAAATGCTTGTTAGAGTTGCTCCTTTGGAGAACTTAAAACTGAACTCTTTGAAGATGACTATTAGGCATGGAGATATTATTAAATATGTCATAGTTACTTAAGTTCTATAGTTATGATGATTGTTTTACCCAAACCAATCAGAATATATAACCTGATGGCAAAATAGGATATTTGAAATTTGGATGATCCTAGAAAATTAAACATGCCCCTCCTCTGTGATATGGCTTACCCTTTCCTGCCATGCAGGGAAAGTTCTGAGGCCTCTGTGAGCCATAAATCTATTATGCAAATACTTACAAAAATCCTCTGAAGGCCATTGTGAAAGAAACTCTCCGTTGAAGATTGGTCTTACATCCTGGGAATCCTATATATAGCTCAAGCTGATAACTTTTAGGGCTAGTCTTTCAATGTCTCTAGGCCTGAAGACTTTCAAACCAAAGTGTAAAGATTAATCAAAGTCTTTGACATACTTGAAACAGAAAAGGATACGAGGAAATTATTCTGAGATGTACTCATTCCTTCCTTCCTCTGGCTCTTTTGAACTCTTCTTTCACTGTAGGGTGTGGGCGATACATAGCACAGAATCAGTGTGTGTGTCTGTGAGCATGCTGGTATTTGTTCTTCCTGATTGAATCTATTTCCTTTTTGTGTGAAATCTCCAATTTGCATTCCTGATCCTTATCCTTATATTTGTCTTCTCTGTAACCTTGCTTTCTTACCAGTTGTTTTTGTTTTAATATTCTTGGAGGTGAAGAGTTCAGAAGTAAGGTGCTGGAATAATCAGAGATAGATCTGTTCAGGGCTTCCTTGTGAAACAGAAACAACAAAACATCAGGCTTAATGGGAAGAAACACTGGTTAGGATACTCTTTGGTTTAAGGATAATTGATTCAGCTTACTTGCAGAAATAAATGTTCTTCTAACTTGAAGCATTAAAAAACAACATTTATTATATAAAAAAATCAGACAAAGGTAAACAAAACAGTATAATAAACCTGTGTATAAACATACTATCCAGGTTCAATAATTATCAACTGTGGCCAGTCTTATTTTATGTATTTCTCCCAATCCCCATTATTTTGAGGCAACTAGATTCATCTAATTTCATTTGTAAATAGTATACATTTATAAAAGATACCAGCTCTTAATGATAACCACAAAACCACTGTGACAAGTAATAATTCCTTAATATCATGTACTCCAGTGTTCAGATTTTCATGATTGCCTCATACGTGTTTTTTTATATTTTTCCCAAATAAGGTTTATGTACTGCAATTGGTTGCTATGTCTCTTTAACCTTCTTTCAATCTTCACAGTCTCCCTTTCTCTTTTATTCTTTTGTAAATTTATTTATTGAATAAAGTTGATTGTACTGTCATGTTTCCTGAAGCCTGGGTTTTGCTGATTGCTTTCCCATGGAGGTATTTAATGTAATTCTCTGAACCCTGTTGTCTTGCCAGTGGATTACAGCCCCCAACAAGTTTACTATGAATTCAATGAGACTGAAAAATGACAATGGAACATTCTTGGGGTGAAAGGGTTTATACCCAACTTTATTTCCATAGTGGCAGATCAGTCACTAGAATTGCGTCCACTCAGAGCAAGTCTGCATGCAGCAAGCCGGTCTCTGCCTCTGGGCCTCTCTAACCCGCAGCCATCTCAGTCTCTGTCCTTGGCGCTGTCACCACTCCAATCTCCGCTCTCCAGCCATGCCACCATGTCACCCAGAGCACTGGGTGGAGCTCTTTATATAGAGTTGATAACAAGTATTGCCCACATGTGTGTAGTGAGCTAGCCCACCAAGGCCAGGTGAGAATCCTGTCCATAGGAACCTTCACTTTATCCACACCTATTATTTCTATAAATTGGTAGATTTGGATTTAATCTAGAAGTTTGATCGAATTCGTGTTCATTTTTATTTTTTTTTGGCAGGAATACTTCATAGATACTATTTTGTACTTCGATCAGGAGGACTCAAAATCTGGTCAGCTCTCATTAAGTGACGTTATCAGTTATTGATGAATTACCAGAGCATCAGCTGTTACCAAGCTTTTTAGTCCCAGAATGACCCCTTTTATTCTTAAAAATTATTGAGGATCCTCAAGATTTTTGTTGATGTGTAAATATTTTAACTTTTGGTGTTTACCCTAATAGAAATTAAAACTAAGAAATTATAGATATATCTGTTATTTATTTTAAAATAACAATAAGTCCATTTCATGTTTATGTAAATAAAGTTTTTTTGAAAACTATTTTCCAAAACAAAAACTTAGTGAGAAGGGTGGCATTGTTTTACATTTTTGTAAATCTCTTTCTAGTCCAGTTTAGAAGAAGAAAGCTAGATTTTTATAGCATTTAGTGTGCTGTGATAGCACATCATGTAGTCTCTGGAAACTTCATGTACACTCATAAGAATATGAGAAGGGGGAAAGCAGGTGACATCATAGTATTATTGTAAATCGTTTTGACTTTGCAGATTCTTGGAAAGAAAGGGTTTTGGAGATCTACAGGGGTGCTCAGACCATGTTTTGAGGACTGCTTGTTCTAGATCCATTTTATTGGGGGTTATAAAGTGGTGGTATTCTAATGCTATCATTCCCATGTAATTATTAGCTGGATATTTTAATAAAGAGAATGTTTTCTTTTATTTAGTTATTACCTTTGTAATTTATTAGCTTGATATTTTAACAAAGAGAACTTTCTATTTTATTTAGTTACCCTGAAATATGGTGTGTATTAATAAGGTAGGCTAAATGCGTGGTTCTTTCACTGTAGGGAGATAGAAACTTCATTGCATTTCTTTTACCATGTGAGAGAGGACTTGAAGCCATTTCCAGTTAGAGACTTTTACAAAAGAAAGGAGGCCCTTAGCTAATATGTTTTTGAGTTGCCTTCTTAAATTATTAAGGTGCAGTTTGCATCTTACAGGTCGCTTATTTTAGTAATATATCAAATAACATTATTCTTTCTTTAAGAAACTGAGGAATCTAAAAAATGATTTGAAGCTTCCAAGTTATCTGATGCTTTTACTTTTCTGCTTCCTTATAGAAATGTTGTAAAGATTAAACAGGATAATGTCTGTGAATAGTTTAAAATTTGTACATTGTGAGCTATATTACTTTTATCTTCATAGAAGCAAAAATAGAGGCTCTGTTATGGGATGTTAAGTTTTGCTATAATTTTATTTTAGAAAACTGAACTGTCTAATCTACTTCCGGAATTGCTTCCAAAATTTGAGTATTCATGAAGCAAGACTGTTGTAAGCTGTCATAAGTGATAAAACCCAGAGACTAAAACTTAGAATGGAATGAAGTCTGGGGAGAGGAGATGTGTGTCAGAGTAGTATAGGCAATAGATTAATTAGGCATAATAAAATTTCAGTTTCTGGTCTTAAACACATATGAAAGGGGAAGTTTGTCTTAATTCCTTACTTGTGTATATTTGAGATGAAATGTAGAATCAGTTTTTCTGTATACTTAACAATTTTTATTTCAGTTGACTTTTGGAATTTTTACAATACAGTAGAAGTATGTTGAGATGAGCTTATTGAGCCAACTATCTATAGATCTTAAAATATTTGGCAGTTTAAATAGTTACTTAATGTGGGTTAGAAATGAGAAGGATGTGAGTTGAAGGATGAATGGAAGCTGAGCCAAATAGAATAACCTGTCAGCAAAATAAATGTTTTCCATTTAGACTTGTTATTTTGAGATCTGATGAAAATTATTTTAGGGATTAGAATCTAATAGCCCAATTATGGTTTGAAGTACCAGTATTAGTTTCATATTTGGAGAGAAAAATAAAAATAAAATTTAAATAATTTTTGCATTCATAGAATTTCTTTGAAAATTTACATTTTTTTTGAGACTCTTGAGTAGCCACCATAGAATGATGAATAGTTCTAAGTTACTAGGTCTAGTAATTTTTAATGGGCAATTTTTTGTATAGAATGAAGAATTAACTATACTTAAGCTGCTGTAGACTGAACATGTTTGTCCTGTCCCCTCTACTCGGCCAGATTCATATATTGAAACCAAGTCCCCAGTGTGATTTTGGAGGAGGGGCTTTGGGAGGTGATTAGGTCTTAAAGGCAAAGCCATTATGAATGGAATTAGTGCACTTATAAAAAGTGTCCAGTGAGCAGCCTTGCCCTTTCCACCATGTGAGAGCAGAGAGCCCTCCAATGTGAACCAGGAGGTGGGTTCTAACCAGGTACCTAATCTACCAGTGCTTTAATCTTGGAATTCCTAGCTTCCAGAGCTGTGAGAAATAAATTTCTGTTGTTTATAAGCCACCTAGTCTATAGTATTTTGTTATAACAGCCCATAGAGACTAAGACATGAGCTATTACTCTCTTTGACAATTTCATATTTGCCAACACTGAGTACTTTTTCTGGAATGTGTGCATATACTTTGTAGTTAAGATTTATTTTTGTCAATTTATTATATATAACCAAATAGCCTCCTTAATCATATCATACTTAAGTTAATTGGGATGTTAGTAAATCACTACATATAGTATAACTTTTAATTTATTTCTCTTATGAGTTGCTGTGTCAGAGGTTCACACGAGGCAACCCATGAATCTGTATTTTAAAAATTTCACCAGATAATTTTGATGAAAGTAGACTATCAGTGTCTTTTGAGAAACATTTGATTTATAGGATTTATTAATAGCTTCATGTTAGCTAAAACAGATTACCCAATCAAAGTCTTATTATTCCTTGACCTTCATTTTTAAAAATCCTACTTTTTCTTATATTTCTTAGCATTATTAAACTCTCAGTATTTAGGATCTGAAGGTGGAGAAAAGAACCATTGAGAAAATGTTATTTAAAATGCTAATCACTAATGATAAAGAAATAAGGAAAATGATACTATGCTGTCATTGTAAGTAAAAATAGCTACCACTTATCTGGAGGATTCCTATGTGGTAGATATTTACATTTATTTAATCCGAATAAGTACTTCTATTTAATCCAAATCCTAGAAATAGGTGGGTAAATCTGCATTTTACCAATGAGAAACCTGTGTACTTGCCCAGTTTTACATAGCTAATAACTGGTGGTGCCCAAATTTAATCCAGGTTTATCTCACTCCCAAATCCATCCTTCTTAATGATTAACATAATTAATAAATAACATTCAATAATTATTAAGGATTACTATTAAAGATAAACATTAAGAATTAGTAATTCTTAATAATTAACAATAATTTGTGTGATGGAAAAATGAGTGAATAGGTGTTTAATAAGGTGAGGCTTGCTCCCTTGGTGTTGCCATGGAACCCTAATCAGTTAACTCAGTATTTACTCATTTTCAGATGGGCTATGGAGATCTGCTGAGATAATTGTTGATTTGTTTTTCTTCTCTGTCTTAGGGTTTTAAGTGTTGACTCACATGTTTTATAACTATTCTGTATTTATCTTTTGTCCTCTGTCTTCTCAAAATAGACCTGATGGAAATGGGTGCCATTTTATGACTTACAGTTTGCGGATTCATAAACGGACTTTATAGGATTTGGTTTTAGCCTATGTGTATTTCTTAGGTTGGAATCCATAGAAATAGGCTCCAAATTTGGTCTTTATGTGTGAATGGTAATTTTTTGCCTTGCAGAGGGGATAAAGGGAAAGAAGCTGAACCAAATTCTAGCTCAGTTTAGCAATGTGGTCCATTAGTGAATGGGCCAGAATGAGGATGTGAATGGAAGCAAGAGATTAGTATTTCCATGCTATCTAGATTTCCCCATATGGAGATATGGTAGAAAGTCACAGGCTAAGAACTAAAAAGGTTTTTTTACTTTTCTGTAGTTGTACGACTGAGCAATTAACTAGTTTCTCTGATCTTTTATTTTGTTGTTAGAATACAACGCAACCTAGTTATTTGAATGACAGCTTAATTTTATGGTTATTGTGAGAATCAAATGAAAGGTTATCTGTAAACACTGTTTTGTCAAATGTGTAAAGTATTATACCTATGAATGATTTTCATTTCGATTTCCTGTCCCAGATAGCTGGATCTTTTAAGCTCTGCTAAACTTATTGACTGAGATTTGTCTGTTAATTTAGGTAACATTTCCTGCATTCCAGTAGGGCTTTTTTTTTGGAGAGGACTTTTTCAGTGTGAGAATCTTTTTTAGCACTTTCTCAAGTAGCAACATTTTGGTTGTCATTTGAGGTGGTTTTATTTTTGCTTTTTATTGCTTTTCCCTTTTTACTTTCCGAATATGATTACAACTCAGGCTATAACCCTCCTATAATTCCCTGAACCCCATGGTCTCTGAGCCCTGTACAGAGAGCACAAGAGCTTCTCATAGATGCTTACAGAAATAAGTGTTTTGGGGGAGTGGTAAGGGGTACACTGTTGGGGGAGGGAGCTATAATGTACATAATGATGCAAAGGTGGTATTAAACTTTGTAGTTAACAAATTTCCTAGTTTTAATAGGGCTTTACGTTTAAGTGTTACTGATATAAAAGTTATTTTAGAAAATAAATTTTAAAACTATCTTCTTACAATTAAAGGTGAAATATTACCTTTAATGTAATGTATTGAAATCTGTAAGTTTTCTAGTTAGAAATTTTATTTATGGTTAAGAGTTTGAATATAAGTTCTTAAGGATAATTTTTTTCCTTAGCTAGAATGATATTTTACTATTTTATATTTATTATCTATTTTGTATGATTTCACTTCTTTTAAAGTACAATAAAATGCTTTTGGTGAGGTGCAATGGGGTGAGGTGTCCTGGCCAAGAGGAAAAAAGTTCAGGTAGTTAAATAAATTTGGAAGATATTTATGTTTTACCACTCTCTCTTGGAAGTTTCAGAATACACACAAACCTAGTAATGGATTTAAGAAATGCCTGAGGAAAGAATTATGTGTTGTAAGGGAAAGTTCTGTCTGCTGCCTTGAGGGGTTGCAATAAAGACTGCTTAATTTGCAGACTGGCCAGGGGAGGTCTCGGGTGTGGTGTGGAAGTGGAGAGGTGGGGGTTGCCATTTACCAAAAGGAAAGTGGTCTTATTTCCGACAGAAGAAACTTGGTACCAGCATAAAGGGCCTTGTGTAGTTTCCTAATTCTGAAGTCAATTTGCCAGTGTTTGAATTCCAGCCAGATTTGAGAATCACTAATACTCATATTTGTATTTTTATAGATTAATGTTAAACACAGTAGGTACTTGATTAATGAATTTTCACTTTCACCAAATGGTCATTTTTGGTTTTCTTATTGTTGATGTGCCACTGAATCTTTTTAATTTTGCTAGTACAGAGGTTTATACCTTTTGCGTTTATTCTGCTGATTCCTCACATCTTTTTGCATTCAATTTCAGTTTTACTCTGATAATCAGTAAAAGGCAAGGGAGTAAATAAAGGCCCTCTCTTCTCATTGCTTTAGCAGATTGCGTAGGCTTGAACGTCAGGAATTTGTAGCCTTCAGTTCAGCAAACTCATTTTTTTTGCCATATTGGGTTTCCCTGTCTAGTGGGATAGTCGCTACCACAGGTGGTATTAAGCACCTGATGTGTGACTAGTCTGAGTTGAGATGTGTAGTAGGTATTTTATACTTTCTGGATTTTTTATACTGGTATTTTATAGTGGATTTTGAAGACTTTGAAAATACATTAATATTAAATAATTAAAATATTAATGTTAAAATATTAAACATTCATATGTTTTATATGAATTACGTATTAAATTCATTGAAATTGCACTTTGATCTATTTGGTTAAAGTGTATTATTAAATTATTTTTACCTTTTTCTTTTTTACTTTTTTTATGTAGCTACTAAAACGTTTAAAGTGACATGAATGACTTACAGTTTATTTCCATCGGACAGCATGGATCTCGGGGAAAGAGAATCACAATAGCAGCATCCAACTTCATTTTCCCCTAGAGAAAAAATACGGGACATTTCACGAATTTGCATGTATGTCATTCTTGTGCAGAGGCCATGCTGATCTCTGTATTGTTCCAGTGTTAGTATATGTGCTGTAGAAGTTAGCACTCCAACTTTTTAAATTGAAGGATAGTTAATATACAATATTACTTTGGTTTCAAGTATACAACATAGTGATTCAACAATTAAACACATTATTAAATGCTCACCCGCAACTAGTGTATTTGCTGTATGTCTACTCAGAAGGATGTTACAGAATTATTGACTATATTCTTTATGCTGTACTTTCATCGAATCTGGTGACTAATTTATTAAAAACATGGGATGCTTCACAAATTGCATGTCATCCTTGCTCAGGAGTCATTGTGCTAATCTCTGTATTGTTCCAATTTTAGTATATGTGCTGTTGATGTGAGTGCAGAAACATCCAACTTTTAATTCCCTGGCATTTGTCCATGGATGGGAAAGAACTTTGTATGAAAGGGAAGAAGTGAATCAAATAATGTTATGAAAAGATTGATATAAATCTGTTTTCTTTACATTGGTTGGCAATAAAAATTTGCATAGGTATTCTAAAGAAATACAGTGGTAGAAAATCTTCTATAAATCTTAATTACAAAAGTGACTTGGAGAGAAAAACAACTATTTGTTACATGAGCCTTTTCCTCAAGCAGGTGAGTTGTAGTTTTTAAAAAACCAAGCAGATATTAGTACTTAGTAGACAGGGCTTGAAGAAAATGCATATATGCTATCTGATTTGGTCATACTTACCTTGTTTTTGGTGATTGTAGCAAAAGACTTAATGTTATGCCATTGATAGGTTTATTATACAAACCAGTGCTTCTCCCACTGCCACCAAATGACTCCTGGGTAGAAGAGGGTACAGTTCTATATACCAAAGTAATTACCCAGTTCTTTGAAATCTCCCATTCTGTTTCCCTCCCAGCCCCCATTTTTTAATATATTTGGTGCTCCAGGAATAGTCATATATGTATTGTGCCTCTGCATACCAGGATGTCATGGTTTATTTCCAGGAAGGGCATGTATACCCTAAAATGAGAAATATAGCCTCTGAGAAAGTAGAAATTGTAAATTATATCTTGAGGGGCTGTTTTGTAAGTTCTGGACATAACATAGGAGAGGATGTTCCCCCTGCTTTCTTATCTCTTTTACAGTACTTCTCTTAACTATTCTTCTTTGGAGGTTAATTCTGTAACACAGTGTCTCTCCCTGTTCCCCATTACATAGACAATATCTTTTCCTGTAAATAAGAAGACTTAATAAGCAATCAGTTATCAATAAATGAAATCAATGCAATGCCTATCAAAATACCAACAGCATTCTTCAACGAACTAGAGAAAATTGTTCTAAAATTCATATGGACCACAAAAGACCCTGAATAGCCAAAGCAATCCTGAGAAGGAAAAATAAAGCTGGGGGGATTATGCTCCCCAACTTGAAGCTCTACTACAGAGCCACAGTAATCAAGACAATTTGGTACTGGCACAAGAACAGACCCATAGACCAATAGAACAGACTAGAGAGCCCTGATGTAAACCCAACCATCTATGGTCAATTAATATATGATAAAGGAACCATGGACATACAATAGGGAAATGACAGCAGCTGGTGTTGGCAAAATTGGACAGCTACATGTAAGAGAATGAAACTGGATTATTGTTTAACCCCATACACAAAAGTAAACTCAAAATAGATCTGAATGTAAGTCATGAAACCATGAAACTCTTAAAAGACAACATAGGCAAAAATCTCCTGAAGATAAGCATGAGCAACTTCTTCCTGAATGCATCTCCTCAAGCAAGGGAAACAAAGGCAAAAATGAACACATGGGACTACATCAAACTAAAAAGTTTCTGTACAGCCAAGGACAGCATCAACAGAACAAAAAGGCATCCTACATTATGGGAGAATATATTTGTAAATGACATATCCGGCAAGGGGTTAACATCCAAAATATATAAAGAACTCACATGACTCAACACCCAAAAAGCAAATAACCCGATTAAAAAATGGACAGAGATATGAATAGACAGTTCTCCAAAGAAGAAATTCAGATGCCCAACAGGCACATGAAAAGATGCTCCACATCACTAATCATCAGGGAAATGCAAATTAAAACCACAATGAGATATCACCTCACACCAGTTAAGGATGGCCAGCATCGAAAAGACTAAGAACAACAAATGCTGGCGAGGATGCGGAGAAAGGGGAACCCTCCTACTCTGCTGGTGGGAATGTAAGCTAGTTCAACCATTGTGGAAAGCAGTATGGAGGTTCCTCAAAAAACTAAAAATAGAAATACCATTTGACTCGGGAATCCCACTCCTTGGAATTTACCCAAAGAATTCAACTTCTCAGATTCAGAAAGACATATGCACCCCTATGTTTAACTCAGCACTACTTACAATAACCAAGATATGGAAGCAACCTAAGTGTCCATCAGTAGATGAATGGATAAAGAAGATGTACATATACACAGTGGAATACTATTCAGCCATAAGAAAGAAACAAATCCTACCATTTGCAACAACATGGATGGAGCTGGAGGACATGCTCAGTGAAGTAAGCCAGGCAGAGAAAGACAAATGCCAAATGATTTCCGTAATTTGTGAAGTATAACAACAAAGCAAAACTGAAGGAACAAAATAGCAGCAGACTCAGAGACTCCAAGAAGAGACAGTGGTTACCAAAGGGGAGGGGTGTGGGAGGGCAGGTGGGGAAGGAGGGAGAAGGGGATTGAAGGGTATTATGTTTAGTACAGATGGTGTGGGGGATCACGGGGAAAACAGTGTAGCACGAGAAGACAGATAGTGAATCTGTGGCATCTTGCTGCACTGATGGACAGTGACTGCATTGGGGTATAGGTGGGGACTTCATAAATATAGTAACCACATTGTTTTTTCATGTGAAACCTTCATAAGAGTATATATCAATAATACCTTAATAAAAAATTTTTTAAAAAATAAGCTAAGGTTTATAAATTGTAACTTTAACAACATTTTTAATTAACAGCACTTTGAGTATATATAAAGTAACCACATTCAACAAATACTTGAATCAAATAGATATAATTAATTATAGATCCCTCCCAGGTCCTAAACCCTTTTAGCCTCAATTTCCTTAGTTGTAAAATGGTACTAATATTCATCTCTCTGTTGATATATGGATTAGTAGTAATAATGGTGATGTAGTAGAAGATGGATTTTATTGCTAGACATTCTTATAAGCCTTGTGTGGTTGGTATTATTATTATTATATCCACTTTATAAATGAAGAAGTTGGACTTATTTGGAAGTCAGGCCTATGCACTATTGTGTTAATCGAGTTTTACAGCTTGACACTCTTGATCATGTTATTTAGCACACAGAGCACTCATTAAATGGTAGGTTAACAATAAACACAAACCAAAATAACTTTGACAAAAAAACTATCTTAATGAAAAGAGTAACAGTTAAGCAAGAGGTTAAAAGGCTAAACTAATTTGCCCAAGGCCATTCTACTAGGAAACAAGGTAGGAAACCTGGGATTCTAGCAGAGGCCCATCTGACTCTTAAGGGCAAGTGATTCCATCACTTGTAGCCTAGTTTACTTATCTGTAAAATGCAGAAAAGAGCTATCTGGAGTGGTCGATTAAATGTAACTGCTTTCTGTAGTGTCTGACTCATACATACCTAATGAATTTTCTCTATGATGATGATTACAGTCACAGACACCTAATGGCATTATGTTCATAACAAATTATCTTCACTAGAATTCAATTTACCATCCTTCCACTTGAAAATAGCATGTTTTTAATGATGTAAAATATTCATTTGTTTTTTCTTTTACTTCTGTTTGGCTTTTTCTGCCTCATTGTCTCACACATTTCTATGGTTTATGACCTCCCTTTGAAATTAGTGCTCAGTTACTGCCATTCTCATTAGGACTTGGGCCATTTCAGTAAATATTTGTAATTCATATTGTGTTTTTGTTTTGTGTGTCTTTGTACTTTTGTTCGTTTTAGCATCCCCCCCCTTCTGAATATATTCCATGTTTTTACTACTAGTTTTTATTCAGTAAATAATATTTGGGGACTGTGAAATATCAGGCATTGTGATGAGTGATAGGCATATAGTGGTGGATTTAACAGAGCGTCTCTCCTCCTAGATGACAGATACTTATAAATAAATGGTCATGAGTAGGATGAGTGTTACAAAAGGGTAAGTATAGAGCTTTTAAGGTGTGGTTCTGGGTCTAGTTGAATCTTCACCTAGGACCTTGTTAAAGATGCAAAACCTTGGGCCTCACCCCAAACCCGTTTTACCAAACTCTCCAGGTAATGCTAATGTGTCCTAGAGCTTGAGAACTTTGGTGTTAGGTTTTTATGAAAGTATATAACAGAGGAAAGTATTCTTGTCTAGTGATGGTGGTGGTGTAGTGGTTGTGGGGTATATGTGTGTATGAAAGTTATCCCCAGGAAATATTTTTAAAGCTCTGCTCTGTTTCATTCTCTTCTCTCCATTCCTCCTCCTAACATTTCTGCTTATGTCTCTCTCTCTCATCCTGAATTCTCCTGTGGTAAGGTATAACTATTTTCATTTTCTGCCTCGTAACATGTTCAGTTGATCAGGAAAGGAGCAGATATCTGTCAGTGCCACTTTGAAATTTACCCTAGGAAAAAGCATTTTATCTGTGCTGTTTCCTGTTTCCCTCATTTCATTTCCTGTGGCTACTCCTGATCAGGGTAAATGCAGCAGAGACTTTAGGCTGCTCACTGTAGCTGATTGCAGAGCTCAAAGTACTTGTGTCTGTGATCCACTGTATCTGTGGTAGATGTGCTCAGTGCCTTTCAGTGTCTAGTTACATCTCCCAAAGTGTTATGCTGGGCCTAGCACTACAGGTAATGAGGAATATATTGTTCTCAGCTTTTTATTTTTACTGTTATTTCTGGCAGCCTTCTCTACTGAAATAGTTGGCTAAGAAGAGTGAATCTTTTCTTTCTGTGTCTCTTCCCCTATCCCCCCTTCAACCTTTCTTCTTTTGAACAATTTGTAAAACTGCTTTTGGGGGGAGTTTTCTTTTGATATTTTCTTTTGTTAAATATCATAGGAGAGAATGGAGACAGAATGGGCCACAGACAAAATCCTTTCTAAATATCATAGAAAATAATTAAAAATTTTTTTGATCTGTTTTTTGTTTTTTTATATTAATGTGTAGTCTCAAGCTAACATAGCTTATTTCTCTCCTAGGTTATATAAAAATGCACTAAATATTCTGAGTGACTACAGATAGAAATGTATATAAGTTGTAAAATGGGGTATACTGTGATAAACTTCCTTCAACATTTCGTTAAGGATTTGTCTTATTGAAGGATTGTTTGGTCTGGACAATACATGAACTAGTGGGTTTTCTCCAGTCATATATTACTACTGTACAAATGGAGATGAGGCTACTAAGATGAGGTAGAGAATGGGGGCAATGTTTTTAATAACAAGAACAAAGCTTGTTCATGTTTGTGAGTGTGAATGTGTATGACTGTATTTGGCTTTCTACATTGTTTTATTTTATCCAATATAAAAAATGCCCCTTCTACAAAATACTACAGAGACTTTCGCTTGAGTTAAAATTTTTTTTTTTAAAGTATGTTAAGAGTCAAGGCACTTAACATGATTCTATTTTATAACTTCTTTTTTCATTTTGGAATATTTACTAAATTGAAACTGCATAAACACTTAAAGGAAGCAGTTAAACATAACTACTTTTTGGTGTTATTTACTTTGAAGGATGACTAGTTTATTTTGGGAGGATTTTAGTGTTATGTAGTTCTGCATTTGTTTTGAAGATAGTTCACAACATTTAGTTTACTGAATTAAATTCTTACATGTACTGATGATGTATATCTGCATATGTAAACAAATTTTTATTGTAAAATGAGGCCAAAAAATATTTCCCTGCTTGGTTTTCTGATAGGAAGAACATAAATAACCATATTACTCATTAAAAAAGAAAAACTGGAAGAATTTCAAGTATTTAGTTTCCTATCAAACTTAGATGGGAAGATAAACCTCCAAGTTGGACTTTCCTGAATGCTTAATGAGTATGTGCATTAATAACTCTAAGCTTGATTCTGATTTGATTTCCTTTAACTACTCAATTAAGGACAATTAATTATTTTTGTTTATGTTGAATATAGCATATTATGAAGGTGCCAATGCCAGATGCAAGAACGTGTTGGCATCTGTGATTTGTGGTTTTTCTTAACTGACAAACCTAAAATAAAACTTTCACTATAATTCTTAGTCTTTCTCATTACAACAACACAAATTATTGGATAAAGAACGACTGTCTTGGTGTTCTTTCTCCTACACCATGTTGCCTTTCTCATAATCTTTCTTTTGTACCTTGAACTTTTTTTAGGCTTTATCTTACATTTAACATTGTAGATTGCTCTTTCCTTGAAAGACTCTCCAAGAAAAAAAGCTATTTTTCCTTTGCTTCAATGATGCCACACTTCCAGGTGTCTCCTCCAGTTCTTTGGACACCCCTTCACAGTCTCTCTGCTTTATTACTTCCTTAATGTTGGCATTCTTTATGGTCCTATGCTAGGTTCTTCTGAATCTATATATGACTTAGCAATCCCAGCCAACCCCTAAAGCTTCAGTTTCCATGTATACACTGATAGTTTTAAATCTTCTATTGAAGGAAGGTAAGTCTGGTCCTTACTACTCCAGCTTGGTCAGAAGTGGATGTCATTATTGTTAATTTATGAACCAATACCTATTTTCGACATGAGGTGTATGTGCCAGTTTGCCTACTAAACATTTATGCATTTATTTCTAAAATTTGTAGTCTTTTCCTGCTAAACTTTATTTTCTGTGTTCCCTAACTTATGAGTAGTATGACCATCTACCTGGTTTTTCCAAGTTATTGATAGAAATGTTCTGCATTACCACAAGTATCTTCTGTATTACCTTGCCCCACATCCAAATCACATCCATTCATTCGCACATATTGTCAACTTTAGTTATTATTATTGTTTAGATTCATCTATTTTCCCATCCTTATTACTACTATGCCAGTTCAGGCCACCAGTATCACTCAAATCACTGTAGTACCTCCTAATTAATTTATCTGCCTCCATTTTGTTTTCCATTGTGCAGACAGAGCTAGATTTCAGAACACAAATCTATTCATACAATTTTCCTATTGGAAAAGGAGTTGGGAAAAGTCCAAAATGTTTAAGATGGTTTACAAGATCCTTTGTGTTTTGACTTTTACTCACTCTGCCCCTTCATTCTCCCTTAGATTCTCTGTCCTTCACATTGTGGACTTTCAGATGTAGTGAATACTGCGTTCCTCAGATGTGACCTGGTCTCTCTCACTTCTTCTCTGCCCCTGAATAATTTCCATCCCAAATGTGCTCATCCCTTTTATATGTTACTTAAGAAATCTTCCTTCATCTCAGATCTGGGTTAGGTATCTTCATCAGCACTCTATTTTAATTGCTTGTTTCCTTCACCTGTTAGATGAAAAATTCCATGAGATTAGACGTTTTTGTATTGGCTTTGTCTAAAACATGACACATATGCAAATATTCTGACACCTGTGTGAAAGAAGGTCTGACACATATGTGGAAAGTCTAAAACAATGTCTTACACATATGTGAATTTTCAGCGATCATATTCACACTTGACTATTGAGTAAAAGATGTTGAGAGCAAAACCTCAAAATCTCTGTTTTTGACAACCTGTTCCTGAGTCGTCAGTATGGATAGGAACCTGGTTGTTCCTTCTCATAGTCTTAGAAGTGCAGTTCTCAGGCCCCTCAGGTTAGAGTTGCTGAACTAGAACCTGCATTTTACAGATACACAGGTGGCGTATGGGCAGGTGAAAGCGTGAGAAGCCAGTCTCTATTGGTTATCCTTTTCAGCTGAATGTTAAAGTCATCTTGGGAACAGATGCTCAATATTTAATTCAGAGTGTGGATCCTGAACATTGATATTTTTTGTAATATTCCCAGGAGGATCCTAAGGAGAGCCAGGAATAAGAGCCTATACTTCTACTCAAGTCCTCTCTCATTTTAGTCCAGTTGTGGAGAAAGAGTCATTTCATATTCAGATTTCGAGCTGCTTTCACACTCCATTCTAAAGCTTAAAAAATACTGGAGTGTGGTGACATGTAGGTAGGCCTGGGTTAACTGGGGATGTCAGGTTGGCGGTGTGGCCGCTGCAGACCAGCGCCTCAGATTTTAATGTGCTTGTTTGTCTTTCTACATTGTTTTATTTTATCCAATATAAAAAATGCCTCTGCTACAAAATACTACAGAGACTTTTAGCTTGAGTTAAAAGTGCATATGAATCATTTGGGGCTTTTGTAAAATGCATATTTTGTTCAAAGCATCCAGCGTGAGGTTTGAGATTCTGCATTTTTAGCAAGCTTAAAATGCATTAGAAAATTAATAAAGATGTTAAATGACTTATTAAAATCTAACTTTGTATATATCCTTCTACTTGCTTAGTTTTTCCCTCAGAGTCCAGTAGAAACACTTGACAAATCGAAAGGATTCCTTGATTGTTACTGAACAGAAGAAAGCATTTAAGTGCTGGAGCTCCTGGTATCCAAGTGGTACCTCCTGTTCCCGCGGGGTGCTCCTATTCAGCACACAGAATTAGGCTTTCTGAGCAGCTTTGCATGTTAAGAGGGGGAGGAAACTTCTAGAGCCTTCCAGGGTTGGTTGACTTATGGGAAGGAGGAACTGCTTTTGTACAGAGGGACAGTAGGGCTTTCTTTTGAGCCATTGTCTTAGAATTGATGCAAAGCTTTGTCTGTTATATGGGAGGGTATCCCCTCTTTTTAGTATTTTGATCGCATGTACTACCTTATCATTATTATAACTGGTATTAACTTGGTCTTGCAACCACTGGATCGACTCATCTGTGTCTTCGTCCCCCTACAAACATACGCTTTGCTGTGCTTCAGTGGAATAGAACTTATAATTATGTGATTATAATTATCTAATTAGGATAAATTTTAAATGCAGCCATAGTTAACCAAACATATTATTTATGCAAATGGTGGTGCTACCATTGTGGATAGACTTTCATCCATTATTCTAATCACTGTTGTGCCCATAAGGATTCTATTTCCTTGAGCTATATGACAGGAATATTCTTCCGGTATTATTCCAAGGATCTTTTGGCTTTCCTCCTTTCTGTTCTTTAAGGACTGCCATTTCACTTTTGTTAATCTTTTCATATTGTTCTGTTAAATTTACAGCAGCTGTTTTAACATGTTTGACTACTTAAATTAAGTTGATCTGACAGTTTGGCTCTTATAGGAAGATTTCATATCATTCAGATAATACCTCTAGTAGTACTTAATTTTTTGTAACTTACCCACTACAAATAAGGATCCTTTAGAGCAATTTGAGGCTTTGGGGCTAAACTAAAGGTTGCAAAATTAAATGAGTGCCTGTTGTCTATAGGTAATAATTTGTCAAACTTAAAAAAATAATTTGAAATAAAGGAGAATTTATTTTTAGTAAGCACTGATATATACAAGTTAAAAGTGGGGAGATTGAAATCACATCAATTAAAGAAAACTATCTTGCTTTCTAGTAGAGAACTCCTGTTTTTCAACAGTAGATCAGTTAAGTTTTTAAATGATGCAATTGAAACAGGATTTCCTGCAGTCGGAGTAATTTAGTCCTTTTTTTTGCTAAAAGTAGAAATGTGATTTCAAATATTGTTGTAGATAGATGAAGCTAACACAATAATACACAGAAAACCACCAAAACTTTATTTTAATTGAAATTCTGTATTGCTTCTTTACTAATGATGGAGAACATAAATGTGAAAACTCATGATAGGACATACTAAGTTCTTCAGAAAAAGAAAAAGTCTTTGTCAAATTCTAAATCCAATTCTTCGCTTTTAAGCCAGGTTTCAGTCCCTCACAAACTAATTTTAAATCCTCCCAGGAATGCACAGTGTCCCTGCCAAAGGTTTTCACATGGTGATTGATGAAAAGATTTGCTGCAAAATATGCATTCTTTGTAAATACATTTCAGTAACAGGTTAACATAGAGGTTGGAAAATGATGTAAGTGCATGATGGTCCATATTTTAAGAGACATTGCCTACAGAACCATAAATCTTGAATGGTTTTCATTTAAAAGATTTAAAGTGACTTGTATTGAAAGCCTTTCTTTAATCAGCTCAAATCCTCACATTTACCAGTTTGTGGTCTGTGTTAGAAGTTATATTTACCCAATGAATATTTTTGCATTACTTAGTAAATTAAATATTTTAATTCCACTAATGGTTTTGCAAGTCTTTTGCAGTTGTGCGCTTAATCGTTTTTTCTTTCCCTTTTTTTGTATTGTGGTGAAATACACATAACAGTACTCACCATTTTAACTGTCTTAAAGTATACAGTTAACTGGCATGAAATACATCTATACATTGTTGTGTGGCTACTTTTTCATCTTCCCAAATTGAAACTCCATTAAACAGTAACTCCCCATTTCCCTGCCTTCTCTGTCCCCCACTCCTATCATTCTAGTTTCTGTCTCTCTTGACTTTGACTACTATAGGAACCTCACAGAAGTGGAATCATACTGTTTTTGCCCTCCTTTTGTTTTAGGATAATGTCTTCAAAGGTTCATCCATGTAGTATGTCAGAATTTCCTTATTAAGGCTAATATGCTGTTGTGTGTGTATGTGTGTGTATATATATATTCATACTGCTTTTTTTACTCATTCATTGGTCATATGACATTGGGTTACTTCCTTTTCTTTCCTTTTAGAGCTTAAGCTTTAAATACTGATCATATCAGTCCCTTCTAGTGTTTTACAAATAGTTCAGAAATCCACTATAGAAGGGACCAAGGGACTTAAACCTCAGGACTATTCCTTTCCTTCTTTGTTTTGCTAGCACAGCCTGAATCTGAGGATAGCCTGATCCTCTGACCAGATCTAAGCTTAGGTACCACATGAGGCAGCTGTATTGAGAGACTGAGCTGAAATATGGAAGACTAAGATCTGGGATCAAAGATTCAGGTTTATAAGAGAAATCTTCAAATGCAAATTATGCCCCATAATTTCTTTAACCAGTTCTTTCTCTTTGGCTGTAATTTGCATTTCTTTGAGATTGTACATGTTTACACTTACTGAGTGTTTGTATTTCTTTTCTGAATTGCCTGCCTGTTTATATTTATGGTGTTATTTAGAGTGAAAATTTAAGTGTGAAGAGAAAAATACTCTTAATTTCTTAAATGTAATATTTTGCTGTATTTTAAACTTTCTATTTATTTCATGTGATTATGCTTTGTGCATAGAAAGCACCTAGTTCTTTCTATTCAAGATAATTTACTCCAGTATCCAAGTAGATTTACAGATAGCATATTTGTTACTATAGAATGTGTTTGTGTGCCATTATTTCTTTTTTTCTTTTTTTTTCTTTTTTTTAGTATCATTAATCTACAATTACATGAAGAACATTATGTTTACTAGTCTCCCCCCTTCACCAAGTCCCCCCCACATACCCCTTCACAGTCATTGTCCATCTGCGTAGTAAGATGCTGTAAAATCACACTACTTGTCTTGTCTGTGTTGTGTGTACCGTTATTTCTTCTCATCATCTTCACACTGCTGTGCTGCGAGTCAGTGAAGGATTGCTACGACATTAAAGTTGGTTTAGGTCTCACCGATGTTCTTTCCTTAACATACTTGTATTGTAACGTACAAACTGACTGTTCACATAATACATGGAAAGCATGGATGTATAAAAAATCAGCCTCCTGTAGTACTCAAACTAGAGAACTAACATCTAAGCCTGTTGACTAGCTAATTCTTGACTCTGGGTATGGACTCAGTTGGAAACACAGTAAAAAGGAATGGATGTTGATGATGTTTAAAGTATTAGTTCAACCCTTGAGTTTTATATAAAGGGATAATTGAGATAATACGATCTCTTATTACCCTATATAACAGGAAGATTTTTTACGTTGAAATGTGATTGGCTTCCAGTTAGGGAAGAATGTTTATCTAGAGCCAGTGGTATTTACCAACTCTGCCTGTAAAAACATTCCTTTTTACCCTCACATGCTCACTCAGCCTTCTGTTTTCCAAGTGACATTATTATAGCCTTTAGTAGTCAGGAAAATTAAAAGCACATTTTTAAAACCATGAATATTAGAGTCTCCCTTCAGTTTCATAAAATCACCACTTTTTATGATGCAAATATGGGAGGATTTCTGAAAACTTGGAAAAATTAAATTTAACTGCTAAACATCCTTTGATATTTTAAAGAAACATCATAGAAGTATAAAGCATATGGTTTTTTATTGGTGGTAGTGGTTTTTTGTTGGGCTGCTCAGCAAACTTCTGACTTTTTTTTTATTGAAAAGCAGAAATGTGCTTTTGCTTTGGACATTCTATTTGCTTATGACTCTTCATTGGCTGAACCAGCAACATAATTAAGTCCTCAGGTAGGATAAGATGAAAGTGATGAATTTATTCTATTAAGTAGGTTTTTCTGGGTAAATACCTCCTTGGAATGTTAAATGAAGTAAATCTAATTTATTGGCCATTTGTTTACCTTCTAGTTTTCAGTCATTTATGGATTTTTAAAGGATTTTCAAATGTTAGAAAAATAAGATTTTTTCCCCTTCTTTTCCCTTTCCCTTCCCAGCACCTGGGACCCCACATAAATTACTTAACTTCTGAGCCTTAAATTTTTAATCTATAAAAGGGAATTGTGTAAGAAGACTGCCTGTTTTGATTGTCTAACTCAGTGCACAGAAGTTTGGTACTACATAGTAGAAGCTCAATAAATGATAGTTTGTATTAATACACCTTCTAATTCTCCTCTACTTCATCCAAGTGCTTTCTTATTTCTTGATTTAATCTATTCCGTTTTTAGAATTTTAAGTTACTGTTTCTCAAACAATAAATTTTACCCAGTGTTATATTCTATCTTGGGAGAATGTCTCTGAAAAAGCATCTCTGTGGTCAACCTACATTATGTCAATATACATCCAGAACACATCTGCTTCCTAAAGTATGTGTATTAAAAATGTTTCTAGAATCAGATTTGAAGGACCCTTTGGTGTTTGAAGGAATTTTAGTGTATCTGACCTTAGATTTACCACCCAATTTAGTTGTTGTCTCTGCAGTAGTGTGCTTCAAAGTTCAGACATTTACATGCTACTGCCATTTCTGCACAGTGCCTGTTTTAACATTTACTTATTATTTTTAAACTTAGCCTGGGCTAAGCAATAGTATCTGTAAAATTTTAGGTTCAGTATACTAGCTATGTCTTTTCTAATGTATATTAAAATAGTACAAATGTACTATTTAAAATTGTATTGAATTACCTATTAATGTATAAAACATTGCTGACAGGATGAGCATCTAGCCTTTACTAAAATAATTCCCTTCCTCCTTTTTTCTTTTCTTTTCTTTATAAACTTGAATGTAATAAATCTTTCTTTTTAATAGTGAAATATGGCTTTTTTTGTGAACAGGAACCATTGTAAATACTGTATATAGCAAATCTGATTAAGTCTGAAAACATGGGGAATGTTTACTTGTTAGACTTTTTTCATTTTAATGTTTTGAGATCCACATGGGGGAGGGGACCTGGGAATGCTACAATTTTATATGTGTGTTCACTCCTTTTCTCAGTGATATCTCTGCACCTCTACCCTTGACGTCTCAGAGTCAGGTACCTCTTTGGTTCAGTATTTGTAGAGTAAACTTTCTCAGTGGGGATAAGGTAGTTGCCTTACTGAGGAGAGCAAGGATCTAGGTACCTTAACTTCCCTACGTAGATTTTTCACCATTCCTCCTGTTTTTCCCAGCCCTTCCCCTTGCCTTTTAGGGGCTTCTGATGCTTTTACTTGCTAAGCCTTTTCTCCTATTCCTTTGTATAAATTTATTTCCCCTTTTTTGGTTGACCTGTAGATTTCAGGCTTCTCTGCTCTGCATAATAAGCAACTGTCCATCTGCTTTCTGTATTCCAAGACTTAGCTGTCTTTTCTCATTCGGCTACCTCATTTTTTTGGTCATTATGTGCTAATATCTTTTAAACATTTTTTCATTATCTAATTAGTGAAAAGGAATAAGAAATAAGAGTAAATACATAAATTCTCATTTTATCTGCCTCTATTTGCTAATACAGTTCCTTGCATATAAATATTTGAAAGAATGATGTATCTTTTAGGTTGTTTGTGTAGCAGGTAATATCTTATGAAGTGTTTTAATCATGATTTCATTTGAACATCACTAAAAATGGTTATATAAAAATGACCCTTTTATGGTTGAGGAGACTGGGCCTCAGGAAGTAGAGGGACGTAGTTAAGGCTACACAGTAGCAGAACCTGACTGTAGCCCACTTTTCCTTAGTGGGGCCCAAGGCTTGGTGCTGAAAGCTGCTGCCTCTTGCAGTTTCTATAACTAGATCAACACTGAGTGGCTTCATGGGCCTTCAAATTATATAAGGAACATTAGATTGGGATAACGAGGAT
Source organism: Manis pentadactyla (assembly GCF_030020395.1). NCBI lineage: Eukaryota > Metazoa > Chordata > Mammalia > Pholidota > Manidae > Manis > Manis pentadactyla. The sequence goes on along the minus strand of NC_080028.1, from coordinate 112,395,618 downwards.
GTTAGTATTTCAGATAGAGCTATGAAAGTATTTTGGAGAGTTCTGTCTAAATACTGTCACCATTAAAATTGTATATGTTTTACCAAGACCCATGTTAATTTGTTGAAGAAATTTGGTCTTTATTATAAGGACACTAGTTGTTTTTCCTAAGTGCTGAAAGAGGAAGATGAATTTGTGCAAGGCTAAATGAGGACAGAGGAGCAATTTCCCCTGGACAGAATTACAGAGGAACTGGTCTCTGGAGCCAAAAGGTGAATTTCAATTAAGGCAAGAAGGAGGGTAGGAGAATGTTCTTTGAAAAGGTAAGGACTTAAGACATTTATGTATGGAGTATATTAGTGCTCACATAGTAACTTTATATAAGGTCTTCTGATGGTAACATAAACTAGTCACATAATGGTTCATTAAGTTTAGCGACAGTTCCAGTGGCAGCTCAGCTTATAACTCATATCAGAAGCTTCCCAAACTTTATCAATTCACCAAACTCTTAGTGTGCCAGTAATTTTTTCATGATGCCTTTAAGTCCAAAAGAAATGCCAAATAGTTCCATTTACTTAGTAGTTAGATCTAAATAACTTAAGTAACTAAAATTTTTTTAAGTCTAGATTTTAAGTAACTGAAAAAGAAAACTTCTGCTTATGGGATGTGTGCATCTCTTGGGTACTACATACCTTCTTAAACCTTAGAATCAGATTGGACCTTCTACTCTCACTTCCTATTCCATCCTCCGTGGGTTTTTTTGGCCGTTTTTTTTTTGTTTTTTAAGGACAGAGACTTAGTTTTGCAAAGATAAGATAGTGTAGAAAGGAATGCAGCAAGATCTAATTTTGAAACTGTAGTACTTTGTTCACTCTGTCCCACTGATGTCAACAATTGTGTATGTGTGAGGAGCTTTAAGTTCACAGTACATTATTAGTACACTGATTGGGGACCATCTTCCTTATTTAAGAGCTACTAGGAATAGAATGCGTGAATTCAAATATATTTGATATTCAAGGCTTTTAAGTCCTAGTTTCAAGTAAGATATCTTTTCTTAACTTTGAGTTTTCTATCTTTAAAGTGAAATATTTTTACAAAGAAAATAGCAAAAATACAAAGTTTTCTCTCTTTATTCACAGACTTTTAAAAAGTGCATCACTGATGTAAGTAAAAGTTTTTTTTAACTTTCTGAAGAAAGGCACTACTTAAATGCCAAGCTGTTTGGTAAAGGGAATAGGAAAACAACCAAGGCATGGAGAAACGGGGTTTCTGTTACCTAGGGTTTCTTAAGTCTTTCCCGAAGTGATTTGGTAAATGTGTTCTGCACACTGAAGGAAGGTATGTAAATGAATGGTTCATGCTTGTAATCGTTAGGCATATAATTTGAACTGTGTAATGGGAAAGGCATATTATTATCATTCTTTAAAAGGCTTTGAAAAGTATACTGCACGAGAGCATTTTTCAGTAAATGTCAGAATTAAGACAAAATGAACTTAACCATTTTCTGTAGATATTTAGTTTTCTCATAAAAGTCTTGTTCAGTTCTTATGACATATGAGATCAAGACGTTTAGATCCTTGTAAAGTAAACTAAAACTCAGTGATACGGGATTTTGGCAATTTAAACAAATCTTAAATTTCAATTACAAAGAAAATAAACTACATAAATATTTGTACTAAAGGAATGTTTTCCTTTTTAAGTAACTGTTGTGTGTTAATGTTCATTGATTTAGATGTATCTAATCAAAGTGGTGCTACTATCTTACCATTTGTTTTCAAGCTAAATTGTCTAAATTTATAGAGAAGCATGGACATAAAAAACAGACCAAAAATAGCCCACCTTTATTCATATATCAGTTATTCAGTCCAGTACCCTTGAAATACTTTTCATATGATTAAGACCCCAACCATTTAGATATTGCTTTATTTTTGCTGTGTACATTTTGATATTTCTTGACAGTTAAAAATAACAGATAACCATTTACTCGTATTTCTTTTCACATAGCTCTAACTTACTTGGAGCCACAAAGATGATAAATCCTAAATGAGCTGACTACTAAGTGGATGGTTTCAGAATATCTAGGGTTTAGAGTAGGTATTATATATGCATGCTTTGTTTTATGAAGGCTTTCTTGGGAGTGCGGAAGGAAATAAATTTTTTGTCAAAACTTCTTGTTAAAACAGAAGAATCAGCTGGCTTCACAAGCTGCCTTTTGAACTAGATGGCTTACGGGTAACTATATAGGTCTCATAAGCTTTGAGAAGTCTTTGAAACTGCTTCTGCTTTCAAATAGCATTTAAATGCTCATTCAGGGGAGGCTGGATGTTTTTTTCTTAAGATTTTCTTGGTTCCTGATTTTATGAGCTGTGACGTGAAGATAAGAACTATTCAGTCTGTTAGACCATAACCTGCCATATGTATGTTTGTACCTTCCTTGAATTTTAAGTATATTTTGGTTAAGGGGACCAAACTAAAAGCAGCTAAGAGTTAAGAGTGCTGTACTCTAAACTGACAAATATATCTAACTTACTTTCTTCCTTTTTTTCTCCCTCTATTCTTCCTTCCTTTGATATTGATTGAGCAGCTACTACATGCCAGGCACTTTGCAAGGTGCTACTGAAACAAAGGTAAATAGTGGTTCTTATTCTTCATACTGAGAATAATGTGCAAATATTGCCTGAAAGCAAGATTTGCCTTTGTAATATAAAATGTGAATTGATTCTAGAATAATGTAGCAAGAACCAAACATAAGGACACTTCCTTGAGTCTTAAACAGTTTTTAAAAGTCCCATAATTTATTTTGGTCTTGAAGAGCTACTCTGTTGTTTTTTTTTTTTGACTTATTGAGCATAATGAAAAAATGACTTTATTGAATACTGTTACCTCAACAATAGCTTGCTAAAACAGAAGCAGTGTTTTATATTCTAGGAATAGGTTCTACTATGATCAACTATTTTATGTTGTTATGGACTGGATTTTGTACCCTCAAATTCATACATTGAAGGCCTAATCCCCATTATGACTGTATTTGGAAATAAGACCTTAAGGAGATAAAGTAAAGTGAGATTATAAGAGCACTAATCCAATATGACTGGTGTCCTTATAAGAAGAGAGAGACACCAGGGATGTGCATGCACAGAGCAAATGTCATGTAAGGCCACAGGGAGGAGGTGGCTGTCTGCAAACTAGGGAAAGTGGGTTCAGTGGAAACCAAACCTTCTGACACCTTGATAATGGACTGCCATCCTCCCAAACTATGAGAAAATAAATTACTGTTGTTTAAACCACCCAGTCTGTGGTGTTTTGTTATGATAGTCACAGCAAACTAATACGTATACTGTAACCTAGACATGTTTGGTTGTCTTGAAGTTCTCTACAGCCACAGTTAAACTCCTCTATCCTAGGTTGTTCTCGAGTCTTTAATTTCTTCTACATATGTAGACTTCCAGAATGACAGCAGATTTCAAAAATGCTTATTTTCTTATATATGATCTCATCTATTAAGCAACCATATATTGAAGGTATCATTGATAACTGACTAGTAGATTGACTTAGTTATACTTTTATTCACTTTTTACTTAAGGGTGTTAGTGTATTATAGTTTGGCAGAATTTTCTTGCTCATCACATAATGATATGTTTTCAATGAGTGCATCTTAGGTTCAATAAAATATATTTCTCATTTTTACCTGCCTTCCAAATTTGCCTCATAGCATTTCTTTATTTTTTTTTAGATAATTATTTTTTATTGAAGGGTAGTTGATGCACAGTATTACATTACATTAGTTTCAAGTGTACAACACAGTGATAAAACATTTATATACATAATTCTAGGTTCCAGCTATCACCCTACCAAGCTGTTACAATATCTTGACTATATTCCTTATGCTATACATTACATCCCGGTTACTTATTTATTTTACCATTGGAAGTCTGCCTCATAGCATTTCAAATAAATATGTATTTATCATTCCTGAAAATGCTCAGAAAAGGAGTTACTATGCAGTTTCTCCTGTTAAATCATTAGACTTTCTTAGTCTTTTTAATAATCATTGTATAAAATATCTGCTATATTTGAAGCCTATTTTTTCAAATCAGTAAAAACAGAGAGCAGTCTAGCCACCACAGAACAGTAAGTGTGGCCTAGTGGTTAAGAGCATCAGCTCTGTAGCCAGGTTATCTAAGTTCAAATCACAGTTCCATCACTTGTTAGCTGTGTGACTTCAGGCAAGTTAATGCTTCCACATTTGTAAATAGGGATAATAGTACCTACTTCACAGGGCTGTTCTGAGGATTTTAAGAGTTACACTCTGAAAAGCATTTAGAACAGTACCTGCCATGTAAGTGCTATATAAATGTTAGCTGTTATTGTTACTATATTTGAGTCAGCATCAGTAGTATTCTCTCTAATGGAAGTTAAAGTGAACCCACTATTTAATGATGGATATTATACAGTAATTAGAAAAAATTGAGGTTAAATTTTTAGTTTCTTTTTACTTTACTGTCTAGCCACTGCCAGTACAATTTAGTTATTCCCCCTAACCTTAGCCTCTCAGAGGCACGTACACAAATACTTAATAAGCCCTCTTCCAAGATCTCTATCCATTAAACTGTTAAGGATTGAATTCCTTCAAGCTTCATCCCTGTGCTCCCAACTAATCAGTTTTCTCCTAGGTCCTTTCCCTTCTTTCTGCCTGAGAGATGTGTATCCCAAGTATTAGAAAGCTTGCAAAAGCAGACTCTCTTGGTCATGCAGGTTTACTTGTTGACTTGTTCATTTATTTAATATTTAAGTACCTGTAGTGTGCTAGCATTCATGCTAAGTGATAGCCTATATTTAATATCAGTTTTACTTTGTTTTAAGTAGACATAAATTTTTTGTTTTGGGGGAGAGGAACTGTTTTTAAAAATGGAAGTGTATGTTAATATGAATGGTTGGTAGGATAAGTTTAAAATATTTTCAGGTTGACTGTATGGGGTGGGGAGACCATGTACATGGGGAACAAGGACATTTAAACAGAAAGTAAAGCTCCTTGATTGGGTCTAGATGATTGTTCTTAAGGGGACAAAAGACTGAAGAGGAACTTTACAGACACTAAACCAAAAAGGTAGGTCCAGCTTCTACAGAGCTTTGTGCATGTGGAAACCTTAGCACATCTGTGACTCTCAACCTAGTCTTCACTAAGATGCCTTTTCCTATAACATTCCCTCATTTAGTAATGACTTTTTGGTAGTATTAACTAAATGGTGATGATTGAAATTTCTGTCCAAGGAGACAGGGAAGCTGTTTGGTGGTTTTGTTTGTCCAAGAGTAAAAGAAATTCCAAGATAATTGCTCAGTTCCAAAGGTTTCAGTGCTATCATTCCATTTATTCAAGTATGTATATAAATTATTCTGTCATTGTGTTCATCCAAATATTTTTAAATTCTCGGAAGAAGCAAATTGCACTGGAGAAATCTCAAGCTGTGTTAGATTGCCTTCTGTTCTCTCTCCCTGCCTCCCAAAATTTCAATAGGTGGTTTGACTATAGGAAATTCTGAGTGTTTTTATAAATAAACATTCCCATGAAAACTAGTAAAACATTACTTATTAAAAAATGTTGTAGGGTTTCTGCCTGCAATCTTTTGAGACTTAATTTCAGATCCTCTGAATTTATTAATCACTGCTTTTCATTATTTGGAGGGGAGAGGTTTGACATACTTGACATTTAAGACACACACACATTTTTGCTTGTTGAGTGTAGAAGAAGTGAGGCTTTACTATAATTGTATCATGTTTCCTAAAGCATACTGTATATAACAGTTCTTGAAAATCCTGTGTTTCTCATTAGAATCTATTGTGAAATTGACTGGAATAAAATGGCAAGTAGATACCAGAAGTTATTTCCGTTTACATGAGGATTTTTCACACTGTTTTTAAGCAGAAATAATGTTTTTGATTAGGTGAGAATAAATTTGCTGTTAAAATTATTTAAGATTTTTATATGAAGATCTTAGAAAATACTGAACTAGGGGATAGGCATTTGTATTTATTAATTTCCATTATGTAGGTATAGCAAGAGACTTAAGGATTCAGAAACAATACTGAATGTGGTCCCTGCCTTGAGAACCTTAAAATCTAATTAAGTAGATAAGATTTGCAAGCATGAACAAAGGGAACAATGCATATAATATGTAATCAAGAAGTAGAATGAGTTGGAAATTAAGAAATTGAGAATTTATAATCTCACTTTTACATTTGAAATAATCAGATACGGTTTCATTAAATAAATTTCAGTAAATAGTATATGGAAAATTGGTTGGATTAGCATAGAGAAGAAGTGTGGAGAAGCTGGTTCTAGTTGAAACAATTGAACAAAGAAATCTATAACAGTACTACCTACTTGTGAGGATTAAATGAAATCCAAAAAAAGTGTTGGAGTAATGTGCATGGTGAGTGTCCAGTAAAAGTTAGCATTGTTATTATTAGCATGTTTATATGAGTATTCTTTGAAGGGAGTTAAAATAATATAACATGTACTAAGTGCTGGGTGTGTCACTAAGATTTTTGCACTTTTTTCCCTTTAATCCTCAATTTTCTGGGGCCTAATTATTGCTGTTATCCCCTTTTACAGATGAGAAAACTGAAGCATAGAACAGTTAAGTTTATAGCCCCAAATCTAGGAAGTTGAAGAGTAAGTGTCATGCTATTAGATTGCATCATTGGATACAGCTAAAGAAAGGCTATGAATACTGGATTGTTTAAATCTGATAATATTTGAAAGCTAAATCTGTATATTTTGGGTCATTTATTTTCTTTGATTATTTATATCATTGCTTCTCTAGGGAAAACCAGTAATCTGTGAGCTATTGAACTGTAGAGTGTGATATTTATTTTTCTGAACTCAGCACTAGGCTATGAAGAGTTACCATTATTAGTACATTTAATATAGAATATATTTCACTTATTTGTTTTGATAGTCATTTCTAAAGGGAGTCTCTTTCCTTATAGGAGTGCCTAGTTTGTTTCCCTCACATTGTGTGATGCATATTGTGGAATTTTTATGTTATAAATACCCAAGATTACTACTCCCAACTACTAAGCATTAAAACAAGTCTAATTAGGTCGAGATCTGAGTTGCAGATAATAAAAGAAAGTATATAATATAAAACTGTGGAAAGAATTTTCACTTAACAACTAGTATGATCCAGGGGTCTTTCTAACTAAGCTCAGTAACTTATAAGAAAAAAATTCCAGTGGGTGGAAAGTCAGATACTGATGGAAAATAATATTAACAAAATTATTATGTTCAAGTATAATTGCTCAGTTAAATATCCTGTTGGTCAAGACTTGCTTTTGAAATACCTGTTTGAACAATTAAGGGACATGGAAAGACCCTCCTCACTCACTCAAGAATAACTAGACAACTTGCTGAAAATATTGATGAATTAGTTTTCCTAGTAGAATTGGACTCACAGCAGTAATAAGCTTTAAATTAGTAATTACATATTACAGATTGGTGCCATTTTGAAGTATTAGGGCTCATTTTGAGCTAGACCCTCAGCACTTGTGTGGACATTCTTTACCAATTTTTATTTCATTTTCATATTTCCTGCAATAAGTATTTTAAACTTCTGCTCACACCATTACATTATTCTGAAATTCTATCCATGATTGTCAGCATAAGAGCACACTATTTTTTTATTGAAGTATTATTGATAGTACAATCTTATATTGGTATCAAATGTAGAGCACAGTGGTTCAACAGTTACCCATATTATTAAAATCCTCACACCCTACCACCAGTAGTGCAGTTACTATCTGTCAACGTAGAAAGATGTTACAGAATCATTGACTATATTCTCCATGCTGCACTACTATCCACGTAACTAACTTATATTATGCTTGAGAATTCTTGTGCCCCTTTATACCCCTCTCACTTCACACCAACCCCAACCCCAACCCCTCCCCCATGGTAACCATTAGTCACTTCTCAATGTCTCTGAGTCTACTGCTATTTTATTCATTCTGTTTTGCTTTGTTTTTATATTCTACTAATAAGTGAAATCATATAGTATTTGTCATTCTCCACTTGGTTTATTTTACTCAGAAAAATACCCTCTAGGTCCATCCATGTTGTTGCAAATGGCAGAAGTTCTTTTCTTTTTAAGGTTGAGTAATATTCTGTCATGTATATGTACCACATCTTTATCCATTCATCTATTGATGGACACTTTTGTTGCTCCCATATCTTGGCTATTTTAAATAATGTGATAAACATAGGGGTGTATATATCTTGAATCAGGGATTTTGTTTACTTTGGGTAAATTCCTAGAAGTAGAATTCCTGGGTTGTATGGTATTTCTATTTTTAATTTTTTGAGGAACCTCCATACTGCTTTCCATGTTGGCTGCACCAATTTAAATTACCACCAACAGTGAAGGATGGTTCACATTTCTCCACATCCTAGCCAACACACTTGTTATTTCTTATCTTTTGGATAATGGCCATTCTGACTGGTGTGAGGTTGTATCTCATTGTAGTTTTGATTTGCATTTCCCTGATGATTAGTGATGTGGAACATCTCATATGCCTGTTGACCATTTGTATTTCTTTGAAGAAATGTCTGTTCAGGTCCTGCCCATGTTGTAATCAGGTTATTTGTATTTTTGGTGTTGAGGTGTATGCGTTCTTTGAATATTTTGGATGTTAACCCCTTATTGGATAACTCGTTTACAGATCAATTCCCCAATCTGGTAGGTTGCCCTTTTGTTCTGCTCATAACTCGTTTACAGATAAATTCCCCAATCTGGTAGGTTGCCCTTTTGTTTTGCTCATTGTGTCATTTGCTTTACAGAAGCTTTTTAATGTAATGTAGTCTCACGTGTTCATTTTTTATTTTGTTTCCCTTGCCCAAGGAGATCTGTCCAGGAAAAAATTATTCATATTTATGTTCAGGAGATTTTTGCCTATGTTTTCTTCTAAGAGTTTTATGGTTTCATGTCTTACATTCAGGTCTTTGATCCATTTTGAATTTACATTTGTGTATGAAGTTAGGTAGTAATCCAGTTTCATTCTCTTGCATGTAGCTATCCTGTTTTCCCAACACCAGTTACTGAAGAGTCTGTCTTTTCCTTATGGTATATTCATGGCTCCTTTATGGCATATTAATTGACTGTGTATGCTTGGGTTTATATCTGGGCTCTATTCTGTTCCTTTGATCTATATGCCAGTCTCAAACTGTTTTGATTACTGTAGCTTTGTAGTATAGCTTGAAATCAGGGAGTATAATCCCCCCAGTTTTGTTCTTCTTTCTCAGGATTGCTTTGGCTATTCAGGGTCTTTGTGGTTCCATATGAATTTTAGGACTGTTTATTCTAGTTCACTGAAAAATGCTGTTGGAAATTTGGCAAGGATTGCATTGAATCTGAAAATTGCTTTGGGCAGGATGGCCATTTTGACGATGTTAATTCTTCCTATCCATGAGCATGGGATAGATTTCCATTTATTTGTCTTTAATTTCTCTTATGAGTGTCTTATAGTTTTCAGAGTACAGTTCTTTCACTTCCTTGGTTAGGTTTATTCTTACATATTTTTTTTGTTTTTGATGCAAATGTAAATGGAATTGTTTTCTTGATTTCTCTTTCTGCTACTTCATTTAGTATTTAGGAATGCAACAGATTTCTGTGTATTAATTTTGTATCCTGCAACTTTCCTGAATCCAGTTATTAGTTCCAATAGTTTGTTTGGTGGAGTCTTTATGGTTTTCTCTGTTTAATATCATGTCATCTGCACATAGAGACAGTTTAACTCTTCCTTACCAATCTGGATGCCTTTTATTTCTTTGTGTTGTCTGATTGCTGTCGCTAGGACCTCCGTACTATGTTGAATAAAAGTGGTGAGAGTGGACATCCTTGTCTTGTTCCTAATCTTAGAGGAAAAGCTTTTGTTTTTTCATGATTTGAGTATGATGTTAATTATTGGTTTTTCATATACAGCCTTTATTATGTTGAGTTACATACCCTCTATGTGCATTTTGTTGAGAGTTTTTATCATGAATGGATGTCAGATTTTGTCAAATGCTTTCTCATCATGTATTGAGATGATCACATGGGTTTAGCCTTCTTTTGTTAATGTGGTTTCTGATATTGATTGATTTACTAGTATTATACCATCCTTCCTCTCTGGAATAAATCCCACTTGATTGTGATGGATGATCCTTCTGATGTATTTTTGAATTTGGTTTGCTAATATTTTGTTGAGGATTTTTTTTACATCCATGTTCATCAGGATATTGGTCTATAATTTTCTTTTTCTGTAGTGACTTTGCCTGGTTTGGGTATTAGAGAGATGCTGGCTTCATTGAATGAGTTTGGAAGTACTCCCTCTATTTTTTGGAATACTTTAAGAAGGATGGGTATTAGCTCTTCTTCAAATGTTTGGTATAATACAGCTGTGAAGCCATCTTGACCTGGACTTGAGTTTTTTTGAGAGTTTTGATTGCCAGTTCAATTTCATTGCTGGGGATTTGTTTGTTCAAATTTTCTGTTTTTTCCTGAGTCAGTATTGGAAGGTTGTATTTTTCTAGGAATTTGTCCATTTTTAGGTTGTCCAGTTTATTGGTATCTAACTTCATTTCATTCTCTAGTAGTGCTTTGTATTTCTGTGGTATTTGTCGTGACTTCCTTTTTCATTTCTGATAGTGGGTATTTGTGTCCTCTTTTCTTTTTCTTAATGAGTCTGGCTAGGGGTTTGCCTATTTTATTTATCTTCTCAAAGAACCAGCTCTTTGTTTCATTGATATTTTCCTCTCCTCTCCTCTCCTCTCCTCTCCTCTCCTCTCCTCTCCTCTCCTCTCCTCTCCCCTCCCCTCCCTTCCCCTCCCCCTTCCCCTCCCCTCTCCTCCCCTCCCCTCTCCCCTCCCCTCTCCCCTCCCCTCTCCTCTCTCCTTTCCTTTCTTCTTGTCTAGTTATGTCCCTCCTTCTACCAACTTTGGGTTTCATTTTTTTTTTTCTAGTTTCTTTAATTGTGAGTTTAGACTGTTTATTTGGGATCGTTCTTATACCTTGGGGTCGGCATATATTGCTATGTACTTCCCTCTTAGAACTACTTTTGCAGCATCTACAAATTTTGGACTTTTTTGTGTTCATTTGTGTCCACATATTGCTTGATTTCTCTTTGATTTGTTCATTGATCTTTTGATTATTTAGAAGCATGTTGTTTAGCCTCCATGTGTTTGTGGGCTCTTTTGTTTTCTTCATGTAATGTTTTCTTACATGTTTTTCTTCATGTAATTTATTTCTAATTTCATACCATTTTGGTCTGAGAAGTTGCTTGATGCAATTTCAATCTTTTTTACTTTATTGAGTCTCTTTTTGTTTGCTAATACATGATATCTTTGGAGAACATTTCATGTACACTTGAGAAAAATGTGTAATGTGCTGCTTTTGGGTGAATGTTTTATAGGTATCTGTTAAGTCCATCTGATCTAGTATGTTTCTTTGTTAGTGCCTCTGTTTCCTTATTTATTTTCTGACTTGGTTGATCTACAAATTTTGATGTGAGTCTGTTGATGTGAGTGGTGTGTTAAAGTCTTCTAAAATGAATGAGGTTGCCATAAAGTTCATAGGTACTTTCCTAAATGTATAGCAGTCTATAGTTAGTTGATGGTCACTATTTTGAACAGTCTGAAGGTACTACTCCACACTTTATATATTAGATGTCATAATCTGCGTTTCTTGTGTATCCTCTTGAGTGGTTGTGTGTGTGTGTGTGTGTGTGTGTGTGTGTGTGTGTGTGTGTATCTCCCCTTGAGTTGGTTTTACTACTTTAAATTTCTTACTTGCTTGTTAAGTAATTGGTCTTCTAACTTTACTGTGGGTTTATTTTCACTGGTGAAAGTATTTAGGCTTATGATTATCTCCATCTGCAGAAATCCCTTGAACATAGTCTGTAATGCCTGTTTAGTGGTTACACATTCTTTTAGCCTTCGTTTATTTGGGAAATGTTTAATCTCTCCCTCAAATATTAATGATAATCTTGTTGGGTAAAGGATTCTTGGTTGAAGGTCCCTCTGTTTAACACATTAAATATTTCATTCCACTTCCTCTTGCCTGTTAAGTTTCTCTGGCTGCTTTCAATACCCTCTCCTCATCCTTAATCATTGTCATTTTACTTATTACGTGTGTTGGTGTTGCCTTTCTTGGATTCATTTTGTTAGGGGCTCTCTGAACTTTCATGTCTTGGGTGTCTATTTCCTTACCCAGGTCACAGAAGTTTTCCACGATTATTTCGTCAAAGAGACTTTCTACTCCTTTGTCTCTCTCTTCTCCTCCTGGTAACTCTATTATTATGTGAATATTGTGTTGTTTGGAGTTGTCTCACAGCTCTCTTAGCGTCCTTTTGTTTCTAGAGAATCTTTTTAACCTCTGTTACTCAGCTTCATTGTGTTCCTCATCTTTAGTTTCCATCTCATGAATTTCTTCCTCTACTTGCAGCAATCTGTTACTCATTCCCTCCATTGTATATTTCATTTATGTTACTGCTTTCTTCAGCTCTGAGAGGCACTTTTTAAAAACTCTTCTGTCTCTTTCTTGATGTCCTCCCTGAGATCATCAATGCTTTTCTGTAAATCAGTGAGTATATTTATGGCTGTTACTTTGAAAACTTTATCAAAATGACTGGTGATCTCCATTTTATTTAGCTCTCTTCCTTGTGTCTTATCCTGTAGTTTTTGTCTGGAACATATTCTTCTGCCTCCTCATTTTTTCAGGGTGTCTGTGTTTGTTCCTATGTATTAGATGGATCTGTTATGCTTCCTGGTGTAGAGAGTAATGGCTTCATGGAGGTGTCCTGTGGTTCCCAGAAGCTCAAGACTGTTTACTCTCTAGTGTGTGGTTTTCTTTTGTGTGGAGCCCCAGTTGCTGTTGGTAGACAATGGATGGGGCCACCTTTCTGTCTCTGCTGGCAGTTGTTTGCCTTTCTCAGTCTGCCATGGATGGCAGTTTGACTCACCTGCCCTTTGTGAGCAGAGCAGTGGTTTCCGCTGGGAGGTTGTGGGTGGGGCCGCCCACTGTCTGCCCTGCTGCGCTGCTGGGTTAAAGTGGTGGGTGGGGAGGTCACAATGGCTGTAAGTTGCACGGTTGCGAGGTGGTAGGGCGCATGGTATGTGGCAAGTTGCGCAGGCAGTGTAGGTGGAGGTGAGTCATGTGGGCAGGCCCTGGTGGCTGCAAGGTGAATGACAGACTTTGCAGCCAGTGAGGAGGATGGAGCACTTGGAGCTGGCTCCTGCAAGCACCCCTCTAATTGGGCTGAGACAGTGCCAGGTAAGCTGGGAAAGCTTCTCTCTGTCTGCCAGGTTCTGACAGAGCTTCTCTCTCTGATTCTGCTGGGCTGAGTGGATTGGTGTGCCCACAGTGTGCAGGGAAGCTCTTCGAGGCTGTGCCACTAGTGAGGGGGGTGAAGAGTTTGGGGCTCCAAAGAGTGCCCTACCAGTTGGGCTGAGTGAGCCCTGGGGATGTGTTGTCCACCTGTCCTTTCTCCTGTAGAGAGAGCTCCATCCAACCCTCAACCCTCTGGCACTCCTCTGGCAGCCCTCCTTACTGGCAAATCTTTGGCAAACACTACCACCTCTGTTGGGTCTCAGGGGATGAACAAAGAGTGCCTGTCCTCCACAAGTGGCTGGAGTCTCCCAGAGTGCCAGAGTGTTCCAACTGTCCCTTGGTGTTCAGCCACACTAATCACCAGAACCCAGTGCAATGTGGACTCCTGTTTTCAGAGCAGATCCCCAAGGCCAGGTGTACAGGGTTCCTGAGTACCTATCCCCTCTGGCCTCTCTTTCCTTTTCCTCCTACCTGTGGGTTGGGGTCAGGGAAGGGCTTGGGTTGCCGCTCAACCACAGCTCTGCCACTACCCTTCTTCTGTGTGGTCCCTTCTTCATCTCCATTTATACGTGGTCTGCTCTGCAGTCTTCAGGTCGTTTTCTTTGCAGGGTCAGTTGTATTTGCTGTAGTTGCTTCTTTGGTGTGTGTGTGGGAGGTTTCCGCCTTGCCTTCCTACTCTGCCATCTTGTCCCCCTCTCACAAGATTTATACAATGACTTTTTGGAGAAACTAGAGAACCCTCAGAACTCTTACAGCTCAGTTTTTATTTGACTTTCTCATCTAACTTATCAGCATTTGCATCCATTTTGAGAGCTTCCCCTGCAGTTTTAGAAGAGGGTTAGTCTTTGTTTTGTACCCTGGTTCTCCCTTCCTCTTGTGTAGCCCACAGATATTGTTAGTACTGAACACCAAACTCCCCATTTTCCCTCCTCTTTTAAAATGTCCTGATTCATGAATAACACCATGAGCCAGAAAATGAGTCATCTTGTTAACTGTTTTTACTGGTTTGGGCTATTTCTGTTCCACTCAGATTCCACTTCTGTTTGCTCTGTCTATCCACAGCCGCATCTATGTTCATTTCCTTAGTTCTGACTCATTGCTAGTCTGTATAGCAACATCCCTATTATGTGGGTACTGCTGTTGTTCCTGATTTACAAGGTCACATGAGCTAATAATGTCAGGGTTTTGTCCAAATAACTTACACATTAATTCATATTTATTGAATTAATTATTCTACCAGAATATGTTGACTGGGAATGGCCAAGAGAGTTTAAAAATGGATAATAAAGAAAACTGCTAGATGCTACTAAATACTATTAACTTATAATGATAAAAGTAATATAACTTATGTATTACTATAGGTAGGTCATTGGAACAGAATGGAAAGCTAAAAGCATAGCTATAAAAAAATATGTAATAAATACAGCATTTTGAATTGGTGGTGAGGATACAGGTTGCTCAGAGCCATTGGGTATGAAAGCTAGAGAGGGTGCTGAACTGCAGATCCCTGGGGATCTGCTCTGGAAACAGGATTACATATATTACTGTATAATACTGTATATAATATATATGCAATATATATACATTAACATACAGTATTTTATAGTACTCATATAATCTACTGCCAACTTTGCTGTTCTGGATTATACCATGTATATGATTTAAAAAATTGCTTATTATAAAAATATTATTAGATTCCAATCTCACTATACAACGAATTAAATATGAGATGAGTTAAAAACTTAAAAATGAGATTATAAAAATTAGAATATATGTATTTGATTAGTCCTTAAGGTCAAAAAAGCATTTTCTTAACATAAAACCACAGGGAGAAAGTCTCAAAAGGAAAATTTGAATAGAATTAAAAGGTGAGCTAGAAAAAAAATTGAGAATATATGATGGATGAACAGTTACCATTTTATAAGGAGCTTTTAGTAATACTAGCAAAGAAATAAACTAATATAAAAATTGAGGGAGGACATCAATGATGAAAGTAATGATACATATAGCCAATAAGAAGATAGCACAAATTCATCCTAGTTGGGATTCAGTGAAACTGTTATTTACCTAATATGTTTAGAGAGAGTTTAAAAAATATTAATGGTGAGAGACAATTTTCTTGGAGGAATGTATGTCAGCATGTTTAAAGAGCCATAAAAATTAGAGATGCACACAAAAACTTACGTGAAAGGCTATTTAGTTTATTATGGTCACACAATCCAGATAGGATTAAGCAAATCATGCTCTATTCATAATCTGATGCCACACATTATGCAACTATTAATTTGTTGAAAATGAAGAGATCATATACATAGATCTCAAAACAGGATGCCTCCAATGATCTGAATTTTTAAAAAAAATTTCTAGTAGAGGATTTGTACCAAACTGATAATAGTCATTTAAGATTAAGAATGACTTTTTATTTCTTCTTCCTTTCTTTAAAGTTTTTTGTAATGTGTGTTAATGAATTAATTAAAAATGTCATTTTCTTTTCAATATTAAAGTACCCAACTGCAGTTTTTCAATAATAATTATTACTGCTGAAGTGGCTGAAAGTGAGAGTACTGTCTCTCTAATAGTGAATTTTTCTATTTAGGGAACTTGACACTGCTTAGTCCTGAGATCTGATCGAATCCCAGGACAAGATCATATGGTTGGATCTGAACATGGCTAAGTCATAGCTAGTAGTACTGGTGTGGAATTTTAATGGAGGGAAGACTTTAAAATTGTGAGAGAATGAAATCCCATTTTCATTTCCTGTTGTGGGGGGTCATATTTTCAGATACTTTACAAATAACATTTATTTTTTGTCTAAACTGTTTTTGTTGCAAACTCAGCTTTTAAATCCATGAAGTCAAAATACTTTCATTAGTGTGTTACCAAGTTGTTAGAAAGCATAAGTAATTCGGTATGACAGATGTAATTGATTGTTAATTTACAAAGTTAATCAGGGTGTTTTAGTCTTGGAAATTCATATATTTTAATTTACTCCACTTAGTTCCCAAACTTTCTAGCTTAGGGCTCTGTGTGTAGCAGTTTTTAATCATTGCAACAAGTATTTGTTTAGCTACCTAGTGAGAGAGGACATTTGTGTATTTTGCTTATTAGTTCATTTCACAGAGATACTTATTAATTTGATCTTCAATTTTCTTTTTGTTATTTTGGAAAGTTTCTTTAGTTAACTATTTCAAAATAAACTTTTTGGCTTAGGAGTAGGGAGGAGGGTAAGGAAAAGTTAGGCAGAGTTTGAATGATGACAGAGTGGTATATTCTGGATACAGAACTAATGGAGGATAAAAAAAGGGGTGTTAGCAGAGAGGGAGGCAGATAAAGAATCAGCAATACTGATAGGATTGACACGGTCTCAACTGAAGAAAACGAGTGGAATCTATTTTAACTCCTCTAATACCTTTCATGGAGGTTGTCTGGAAAGCACAGACCTTTTCCACATTCATGGTTTGTAATTGTGTGATCCCAAATACACACTTTTTCCAGTCATGTAGCTATATAGTTTTTTTTTTAATCTCTTCCCTAAAGGCTTTGCTTATATTGTTTACTTGGCTTTATTTTAAATACAAAGGGTAATCAGCATGCTTTTAGAGCTATGTTTATGTGATACATAGATACAATTATGCTTGACGGTTTGAAATTTGTGTTTCATTTAGTTCTGTTGTAATTCAGTTGCTCATTTTTATTCATATGGTAAACATACTATACTATTCCCTAGTGTTAGAACTTAATTGAAAAGTATTTATACTTTGCAAAATTTACTGATAAACCAAAACATCTAAGGAATTTTTGTGGATTCTTTATTTTAAGATTAGATGTGCACATGTTACATAGACACATGTTACATGTTCACATTTGGATAGAAGAAAATGATATTAAAATTTGAAGGGGGTTCTGAAAAAAGGAACTAACATTTTTACATGGATTTTATGAACTGTCATTAGTATTGTTTAGACATGAATGAATTGTTCCAAAGAGAACAAATGTGAAAATTAAGAGAAAGGAATGTGAAGCAGTATGTAGCTGAACTCTTCTAAGAACTAGATAGTATGCTGCACAATTTATTCTGTCAAAATGTCAAGGTATTAAAATTTGGTTAAAGTATTTATTTTATTAAAAATTAATTTTAATATGTTTAAGTTGAAATATTTATTAAAATGGTATTTTTATTAGGATGCAGTATTTTTAGATAATGGTTGTGAATGATTATTATCTGTTGTGCTTAGAAATACCCATACTGTCCAAGAATTCTCACTAATATAGGTAAAAAGTCCTGTGGAATATACTCTTCATATATTAAAGGCCTTTAAAAATGGCAATACATCATGAACATATTTCCCGAAGCAAGGGAAACAAAAGCAAAAATGAACAAGTGGGACTATATCAAGCTGAAAAGCTTCTGTACAGCAAAGGATACCATCAGTAGAACAAAAAGGCATCCTACAGTATGGGAGAATATATTCATAAATGACAGATCCGATAAAGGGTCGACATCCAAAATATATAAAGAGCTCACACACCTCAACAAACAAAAAGCAAATAATCCAATTAAAAAATGGGCAGAGGAGCTGAACAGTTTTCCAAAGAAGAAATTCAGACGGCCAATAGACACGTGAAAAGATGCTCCACATCGCTAGTCATCAGAGAAATGCAAATTAAAACCACAATGAGATATCACCTCACACCAGTAAGGAACTCCACCATCCAAAAGACAAGCAACAACCAATGTTGGTGAGGTTGTGGAGAAAGGGGAACCCTCCTTCACTGCTGGTAGGAATGTAAATTAGTTCAACCATTGTGGAAAGCAATATGGAGGTTCCTCAATATGCTCAAAATAGACTTATCATTTGACCCAGGAATTCCACTTCTAAGAATTTACCCTAAGGATGCAGCACTCCAGTTTGAAAAAGACAGATGCAGCCCTATGTTTATCGCAGCACTATTTACAATAGCCAAGAAATGGAAGCAACCTAAGTGTCCATCAGTAGATGAATGGATAAAGAAGCTGTGGTACATATACACAATGGAATATTACTCAGCCATAAGAAGAAAACAAATCCTACCATTTGCAACAACATGGATGGAGCTAGAGGGTATTATGCTCAGTGAAATAAGCCAGGTGGAGAAAGACAAGTACCAAATGATTTCACTCATATGTGGAGTATGAGAACAAAGCAAAAACTGAAGTAACAAAACAGCAGCAGACTCACAGAACCCAAGAATGGACTAACAGTTACCAAAGGGAAAGGGGCTGGGGAGGATGGGTGGGAAGGGAGGGAGAAGGGTAGGGGGAAGAAAGGGGGCATTATGTTTAGCATGTATAATGTGGGAGAGGGCACGGGAAGGGCTGTGCAACACAGAGCAGACAAGTAGTGATTCTACAGCATCTTACTACGCTGATGGACAGTGACTGTAATGGGGATTGTCCGGGGGACTTGGTGAAGCGGGGAGCCTAGTAAACATAATGTTCTTCATGTAATTGTAGATTAATGATACCAAAATAAAAAAATGGCAATACAAATTATTTAAAATAGGCAATTGGTATGTTGATTGTTTTCTCTGAATTTTGTGGAATTCTACTTTATAAAATTGATAAGGAAAAGCTACCATGAAATGGATCCTTTTTAGTTATTTGAGTCTTAAACTATTACATTTTTAATATATTAAAAATCCTTTAACTATAAAAATAGAAATTTTAGTAGTAGGAAATTACTACCTTAAGATTTCCAAGTCAAGTTAATTGAGTGTTTCACACATATATCTCTCTAAGGTTAGTCATCCAAAAGCAGTGTGTTAGGTCTATTCAACAAATTAAATGATGTTTTCTTTGTAATTAGGACTTCAAATCTTTGACTTCTCCTTACCCTCAATGTCCTTTGTAATTTGGTCCAGTCAATCTAGTCTCTCCACTACACATTCCAGTATTTATTTCAGCAAATATTTATTGAATATGCCATGTTTTATAATAAAAGTATAATATACTGTGGAAATACTGCTATTGTGGGGGTTCAGTCTATTGCCTTAAGCAGGGTCTTAGAGCTATAAAAACATAGTACAGTGGTTTTCAAACCTTCTTTGGACTGATAAAAGTGTGGTTTGTTAGTGAGTCAAATGCTCAAATAGTTTTATAGTATTCTGTTAAATGGGATATTCCAAAATATTGAGCAACTTTTTTATTAAGTAAGATTAGTAACAAACAAAAATATATTCCCTGGGTTTACATGGGAAGTTGTTTTCCTGGAAAAAATCTGTATATTTTTAAACCCTGCAACCTTGACTCCCTCTGGTTTTTAGAGCAAGGTGTTTTGTTTCAGATAATTATAAACAGATTTTTCATCTGTTTTACTATTCAGTATCACATGCTACATTTGAATGGGATGTGGGTCAGTTCTTTCCCAGAGGGACTAATTTTTCAAATTGCAAGATATGCATTCCATGCTTCTGATCCATAAACTAATATAATCCCTTAATCATTAGTATGATAAACAAATATCTCCACAAAATTCCATGACTTGTAGGGAGTGATATTGACTGACTGAGAATTATTGGTCAAGAGCATTGTGGCCAAAGGAGAGACTTGCTCCAGAGAGGTAGCAGAGAGAACAGTAACCCTACCACGTGGTCCAGAGGTGTAAGAGAAATTTAAAAAAACAGTTTTCAGTTAAGACAGAACAGGCAAAGGGCTTTTTCAAGGAACCATCTAGGTTTTACAGCTGAAGAGAGCAAAATGTTAGTGAGCAGGAATTCCAGAGGGCACAGTGAAGTAATTTGGAAGGTAGAGAGGGTGCAGGATTGGGATCAGGTTAGGGAATGTACAGAGCAGTACAGAAACGAGAATCTGTATAGTGATGGATGAGACCTGGGATAGCTTGGTCTCCTGTCCATGACTGAACTAAACATGGAAATGAGGCCTGTTAGAATTCCTTCAGAAAGTCCCTTTAAAAAAATAATAAAAATGTTATACACAGAACAAGAGGAGGTGGACCCTTATATAACTATCATTCCAGCTACAACAATCTCAGCTCATAGCCACTCCTTTTTGCCTGCAACTTCAGTAATTCTGTTACAGAGTGACCCAATATGCTCACAGGAGTGAAACAAGTTTCACAAACATGCTCCTTATAAAAATTTTGGATCTCAGTGCACTAAATGTATTTCATGGCTGATGAATAGGTTATGCCTGGCAGTCGGAAAATTGTGCTTAGGGTTTGTACTTAGACTGCTTAGGTTGGAGTTCTGACTTCACTCCTCAATACTTGGTGTCCTTAAGCCCTCTTACGCAATTCTAATCCTCAGATTCCTCTTCTATAAAGTAGAACCACCTTAAGGTTTTTATGAGAATTACATGAAATACCACTCTTCACACCTAGAAAATATTCAGATAGTAGTTGATGTCACTACTATTTTAAGTGACAGACCTGGGATTTGGATCTAGGTCTCTCTGATCCTCAAATCAGAGTTCTTATCTTAGGATTTTCTAACCTAACACGTTTATAGACAACTATAAAGAAAAAAAAGAAAAAACTAATCTAGAGATAATGTGTATTTTTCTTCATAGTATTTTTCACTCTACATTAAATTTCCCAATTCTTTGAATACAGATTTCAAATAATATTCCACCATTTTATTCTCTAGAGGCAGAAATATTATGTTACTTAGAATAAAATGTTTACCTAGTTATAGTTATTTAGTCAATGCACAATTAAATTTTATTCCTGTTTTTAAGACTTTATTATGGCAATTACAGTCATTTGTAAAAGTAAGGAGAATGATATAATGAAGTCCCCCACATACCATCCTTTACTCCTTCAGCTTCAACAGTTACCAACTTTTTTTTTCTTTTATTGAATTATTGTTGATATACGATCTTATGTTGGTTTCAAATGTATGACACAGTGGTTCAGCAGTTACCCATATTAAATCCTCATCCCCTCTAGTGCTGTTTGTATCTGTCAACATGGGAAGATGTTACAGAATTATTGGCTATATTCTCCATGCTGTACTACTGTTCCCGTGACCAGCTTATATTGTGATTGTGAATTAATTGTGCCCCTTTATCCCCCAACCCCTCCCCCTTGGAAACCACTAGTCACTTTTCAGTGTCTGTGAGTCTACTGCTGTTCTGTTCCTTCCATTTTGCCTTGTTTTTATATTCCACAAATAAGTGAAATCAACAGTTACTGACTTTTGGCCAGTTTTGTTTTATTTGTACTACCACATACTATCCATCCTCTTGCATTCTTTTGAAGCATATCTCAGATGGCTTATTATTTGTTCTTAAATATTTTAGTATATATCTCTAAATGATAAGTCATTTTTAAAACAAAGGAACAGTATCACTATTATAACTAAAAAAGTTAAAAATAGTTCCTTAATCTCATGAACCTCCTGAGACTTAATGTCATCAGATATTCATTGTTCAAACTATTTCTTAAATAATAATTTAAAAGATAGTTTCCTTGAATAAGGACACAAATGAGATCAATATATTGGTATTGTTTCATATGTCCCTTGAGTTTCAAATGTATGGTCCTCTTCCCCCTTTTCCCCCTCCCTTTCTCCTTGCAGTTGTTATTTTAAGAAACCCGACTGTTGGTCAAGTGTAGGAGAGGTCAGCAGAGGCTTGTTACTGTATGATGGAGAGATAAGAATGCTTTTTATATTTTTAAAGGGCTGTTTAAAAAAAAAAATGCGACAGACCTTACTAGATGTTAGTTCTTAACAATGACCTTACTAGCCCTGGAAAACTAAAAGATTTGCTCCTTGGAGTTTTACAGTTTTATGACACCTGCTTAGTTTCCCACGATCTAGATTTTCATGATTGCATCTCCATGGTATTGTCTAGTGTTCTTCTTTCCCTTCTATTTCCTGTGAGTTAGTAGTTGGTTCTAGAGGCTTAATCAGATTTAGGTAGTCTTCTCTTTTTTTTTTAACTCATGGCAGTTCACTACCTCCACAAATTTCTTTTTTCCTGTCATATTTATCAAGGTGTCATTTACATACAATTATATGCTGCTGTCTTAAGAGTGCAATTTGGTGAATTTTGACAAATGCACACAACTGGGTAAACCACCATGAGAATCACGATTAGAACATCTTCATTCCTTCTGCTCTTCTAGTTAGCCCTCCTCACATCCAGCTTCTGGCAGCCTGGTTTGCTTTTATGTCATTGTGATTTTGCCTTCTGTGGACTTTTATGTAAGTGGAATCTTACAGTATATTGTCTTCATTTTCTGGTGCTTTTCATTCAGCATAATGCTTTTGACATTGAGTGATTTTGTTACTGAACAGTATGCCATAACATGGATTTGTTAATCTGTTCACCATTTGATGGACATTTAGACAATTTCCAGTTTTTGGCTGTTATGACAAAAAGCTGATTTTTGTACAAGTTTTTGTGCATGTTTTGAGTGAACATGTTTTAATGTCTCTTGGTAAATAATGAGGGGTACACTTGTGGGGTGATGAATGCATATGTACATTTATTACATATATAAACTGTTTTCTTACATAGCTGTACTGTTTTTAGTTTCCACCAGCAACAGGAGATACTCAATTGTTTCAAATCCTCATTAACACTTGGTATTGTCAGTCTTTTCCTTTAGTCATTTTGGTAGATGTGTAGTTATAGTTCATTTAGTTTCTAACTTGAATTTCCCTAATAATGATGCTGAGACCCTTTTCATGTGTTTATTTGCCATCTCTGTCTTTTCTTTGGTAGAGTTTCCAAATTTTTCTCATTTTTAAATGGTGTACTGAAACTTATTCTGGTATGTGGTGTGTAGAATTAACTCAGTTTCATCTTTCTCAGTACAGCTATCTAGTTATCCCCAGACCATATATTAAAAGTCTATCTTTTCCTACTAGTGTGTTTCCACTTTTACTATGAGCTCAATTTGTCTGTGTATTTGGATACGTTTCTGAATTTTCTATTACTATGAATTAGTTTTTGAGTCCTAAGTAAAAGGACTTAAAAAATATCCTAATTTCCATTTTATTTGTTTACTTTGTCAAATCTATAGGAATAATTTGAAATATTTTCATATTAATGATTTTATTTTCTACTGGCAAATACCCAGAAGTGGAATTACTGGGTTGTATGGCATAGCTATTTTTAGTTTTTTGAGAAACCTCCATAATACTTTCCACAGTGGCTGCACCAATTTGCTTTCCCACCAACAGTGTGTAAGAGCTCCCTTTTCTTTACAACCTCCCCAGTACTTGTTATTTCTTGTCTTTTAGAGAGTGGCCATTCTGACTGGTATTAGGTGATATCTCATTGTGGTTTTGATTTGTGTTTCCCTGATAATTAATGATCTTGAACATCTTTTTATGTGTCTGTTGGCTGTTTGTATATCTTCTTTGAAAAATGTCTATTCAGGTCCTCTGCCCATTTTAAAATCAGATTATTTGTTTTTGTGTGTTGTCTGTATGTTGAATTGTCTGAGTTCTTTATATTTTGGATACTAACTCCTTATCAGCTCTATATACTTGGGAACATATTCTCCCATTCAGTAGGTTGCCTTGTTTTGTTGATGGTTTCCTCTGTTGTTCAGAAACTTTTTAGTTTGAGGTAGTCCTGCTTGTTTATTTTTTCTCTTGTCTAGAGAGACATATCCAGAAAAAAATTGCTAATGCTAATGTTCAAGAGTTCACTGCCTATGTTTTCTATTAGTAGTTTTATGGTTTCAGGTATTATATTTATATCTTTTATCCATTTCAACTTTATTGTGTATGGGGTAAGACAGTATAGTCCAGTTTCATTCTTTTACAGATAGCTGTCCAGTTTTCCCAACACCATTTATTGAAGACACTGTGTTTTATCCATTACATATTCTTGCCTCTTTTGTCAAGCATTAGCCTTATAAGTGTGTATTATTTTTGAGCTCTTTATTCTGTTCCATTGATCTGTCTTTTTTTTTGCCGGTACCATACTGTTTTGATTGCTATAGCTTTATAGTACAGTTTGAAGTGAGCATAATACCTCTAGCTTTCTTCTTTCTCACAATTGCTTTGGCTATTATGGTCTTGTGTGCTTCTATACAAATTTTAGTATTATTTGCTCTAGTTCTGTGAAAAATGCCATTGGTATTTTGATAGGGATTGCATCAAATCTGTAGATTGCTTTGCGTAGTCTGGCCATTTTAATAATGTTAATCCTTGCAGTTCATGAGCATGGAATATTTTTCTATTTATCTTTGTCATCTTCAGTTTCTTTCATCAGTGTCTTACTGTTTTCAGAGTACAGGTCTTACACCTCCTTGGTTAGGTTTATTCTTAGGTATTTTTTTTTTTGATGCAGTTTTAAATGGGATTTTTTTCTTAATTTCTCTTTCTACTAGCTTTTTATTTGTATATAGAACTGCAGTGGATTTCTGTACACTGATTTTTATATCCTGTGACTTTACTGAATTCATTTATTCTTGCAGTTTTTTGGTAGAGTCTTTACAATCTTGTATATATAGTATAATTTCTTCTGCAAATGGTGACAGTTTTACTTCTTCCTTACCAATTTGGGTGCCTTTTATTTCTTTTTCTTGTCTGATTGCTATAGCTAGGACTTCTAGGACTATGTTAAATTAAAGTGGTGAGGGTGGGCATCCTTGCCTTAAGTGAATCATACCATATTTTTAACCAAACCCCATCACTGATAGAGCCTAGAGAAAAGATGTGTTGGCAGGGGTATGAATGTGGAGATTTCGGTTTTAAGCAGATAATTTAGTTAACAGGAGTTAAATGTACATATTGCTTTAAAGGAACATGTTTATTGTGTAAATTAGTTTCTTAATGCATAAATAATTCTTTAATGCTATCAAATGTACGTTCACATACTATCAAAACATTCTGTTAATATTATGTGGAAATAAACTGGAAACTGTCCTTTGTTTCAGTGCTTAGATGAATATGAAGATGATGAAGCAGGGCAGAAAGAACGGAAACGAGAAGATGCAATTACACAACAGAACACAATGCAGAATGAAGCTGTAAGCTTATTAGATCCAGGCAGTTCCTATCTATTACAAGTAAGTATTTAGAAATACCAGGACACCACTAGGTATTTTAATGATGATTTTTAAGTTGCTATTAATAATTTTCCATTCTCATTTTGGTTGCATCAGTTCCATTTAATTATTTTCAATGTATTTAACCACTGATTTTCCTTATGTACAAGTACTTTCTGACTTATGCAGTCTTTTGTACCTAGTTGGTAATCAGTTAATGTTTGCTGACTGACTGACTAATCAGGTTTAAACAGAATCAACGTTAAAAATAACCAGGAAAAATTATTAGCTTTTGCTCTTAAAAAAAAGTGACAATCAGTAAGCTTAAAATGGACAGTTTTGTTTTAGGCTGGTATTTGCATAAGAATTACATTACATAGAGTTAAACAAGTTTCTACAAACTCAGATGTTTAAACGTAATAATAAAACACAATATGTAGTATTGTGAATTGTCTAAAACACATATATTTCTGTGTAGTTATAAAATACTTTCTGAAATAAAATTTAGGTCAGTTTGAAATTAGCTGTTTTTTTTGGGTTCTTATGGTACAGGAAGCTGGACACTGATGCTAGTGGAATGTCTCATTATAAAACAAATTACTGTGCAGAATCATTTCATATAAACTAACTTTGGAATGATCTTGATGTATAAAAACCTTATCTTAAATTAACTTGATGATATTTTGAAATCTGAAGCCACTGGGTTGTATTTTTAGAGTTCCAGTTTTGATTTTTTAAATGCATTTTATTATGATACCACTTTAAAAGGAGTTTTCCATGGAGTACACATATCTCCCCATTTTATTGATAAAAAAATGAAATACAAACTTGTGTATTAATTTGTAAGGCTATGATAAAAGGCATTGGCGGAGAGAAGCTCAGTATAATGAAATGGTTTGGAAATGTGGATGCGCAGCTTCTTTCTCCCACACTCTTCAAGACAGACATGTTAGCATGAAGAACCGTGGAGTGATGCAGGTCATCTCCCTGTACCCAAGTTGCTGCTTCTAGGAGAAAGAGTACCCTTTTATAATACTGTAAAAGCTAAGAAACAGTGTTTTTCTTAGCATCTTTAAGACTGTTCACAATCTAAAATATTCTTTATATCCTTTGTCTAACATTTGGAGTTAAATCTGGGCCTGTTTCCAGTGAAGATACAGACCTAATTTTTTGAGACAGAGACAGTATGTCATTTTCATTAAGAATCTAGACCTGGTTTCAGTTCTTAGTCATGTCGTTTACTCTGCCATATTCAAATAATAGCAGACCACAGCTTTTAGAAAGAGGGCTCATTTCTTTCTGTTGAATGAAGCCCTTACCTAGTCAAAACTGGGAAGGCTACTGTTAGAACACAAAGTTTATTCCCAATTATATACCCAGATGGGGAACAGTCTCAGCTGATCTGGGCTCTCTGAGGTACTTTTTATCTCATCCAGTTTATCTTCTTACCTGTAGCTTTTCTGATTTCTTCCCACGCTCTCACTCTTCCTTTCTCTCATTTTTTTTTCCCATTAGGAATTAGAGTGTGATGCAGTGGGACCCCTGATTCCAAGTGTCTGCTATGCCAGTCTGTGTGCTTAGGATGAATGTGAGGCTAAGGCTGTCCTGTGGGTGCCAGAATAGGAGCTCATCTGTCTGCATAGTTGCCCTCTCTTTTGAGTTGTTATGTTAATTTATATATTCTGTTACTTGTGGAGGATAAGTAATTATTTACAACTCCAGCTTGAAAAACACAACAGAGAGAGAAGATATTGGTATCATTGGTTATTCTAAGGCTTTTTTGAATAGGACAGAAAGAACTACTTTGTTTCTTAGCATTATTTGTGAATCTGAGCCATTCAGTGGAACAAATCTTTAAAAATGAGGAATAAAGTGGGAGTATGAATTTGGTATACAGTATGCTTTGTGAAAGCTTATTTTAAGTTTTGATATCTTTCAGAGGTAGATTAGTGGTAATAAAATTAAAAATTTTTTATTATATTTTCAACTGACATACTTACCCATTTTTTGGAGATAATCAGTTTTTAAAGTAATATGTTAATTCTATGATTAAATAATACATAATGGAAAATATGAAAAATAATAAAAATGTAAAGAAAGAAGAAATTAGTTTGGTCTAATTATTTCTTTACATAATTTTATGAATTTGTTTACTTAATTTTTAAACTTTATTAAAGAAAAAGAATGTAGTCACATGGTAAAAATACGAAAAAACATTAGAGGGCATATGGTAAAAAGTCTCCCTCAGCTGCCTGCTTACCTTCCTTGGAGGCAACTAGTGTTTTCTTTTCCTGTATATCCTTCCAGAGCTAGTCCGTAAACAAAGTTATATCTACACATATATCTGTATGTCTATATACATATTCTTTATTTTAAGCACTCTTATGTACCTTGTTCTTTTCATTTAATACTGTAGAGAGGCTTCCACGATAATATATAAAGAGTGCCACTCTTTTGCAAATGCAGAATATCCTATCTTACAGATATACCATCATTTTTTTTAACCTATTTCTGTTGATGGCCATTTAGGTTGTTTATAATCTTTTGCTCTTACAAACAATCTAGTGGTGGAAAAGTCTCAATCTATGTCATTTTGCCTATTTGTTTATAAATTAGTGAGTAAAATCCTAGCACTGGAATTTGTGGGTGAAAAGGGATGTGCATTTGTAATTTTAATAGTGTTTCCAAAATGTTCTTTTACTTGCAGCATGAACATCTTTTCATGTTATTCAAAACTGTGTGTATTTTGCTCAGTGGCATAGGATTTTCTTTTTTAATGTGTATAATAGCACAAATTTCCCATGAATGGAACTCTTCAGTGGTTGAAATTTTTTATTATTGTAAATACACTGAAATTAACATCTGTATAGATAAAGTGTTTTGGGTTTAGAATTATTTTCATAGGCCAGATTTCCAGAGATAAACATTTATTGGGCCAAATAAAAATAAAGCATTTTCAAGGTTTAAAAACTTGATACATATTACTTGAATTGCTTATGAAAAAAGGTTTATCGGTTTATGTAATCAATGGAATTTTATGAGAGGACATTTATGAGTTTTATATTCCTTCTCTTTTTTGATTTATTGATTTTCCTTTTAAAACAATCCCAAACATTTCTGAAAAGTTCAAGTACTGTACAGAGAGAACTTAACCCCCACCCCAAAATTTAGAATAAGTTGCTAACCCAATGCCCTATTACCCCCCAGTACTTTACTCTGTATTTTCTTATTTGCTACAAATAAGGTCTACATAACCATAACTCAACTCTTAAAAATAAGAGATTAAAATTGACATATTCTTACCATCTATGATATTCAGACTTCATTCACACTTCAGCAGTTGTCCCAGTCAGGTCTTGAAGGAATAGTAGAAGCATCTAATTCTGAATAACATGTCGCCTTTAGTTGCCGTATTTCTTTAGTTTCTTTCAATCTAGAATATTTCCAGTCTTTTCTCAACTTTCTTGATCCTAATACTTTTAAAGAGTATAGGTCAGTTATTTAGTGATAGGTTCTTCAGTTTGGGTTACCTAATGATTACTTAAAATTAGATTCAGATTATATGTCTTTGTCAGGAATATTACAGAACTGATGCTGTGTTCTTTTTTGCATTTCCTTTCAGCTGACACATGATGTAATTTGTCCCGTTGCTGATAATGATCACTTTGGTCATGTGATTAAGGTGGTATTTGCCAGGCTTCACATTCCCTTCTTAATAAGTATTTTATGGATGAGTGCTTTAAACCATGTAGGTATCTTACTCCTCATCAAACTTTGTATCCATTTATCTATCATCTCTATCTGTTTGTGTCTGTGTATCTGTATTGTTTCACTATTACCTTTTTTTCTGATGGATACTCTGTTATCATCTGTATTAGTTTTCCATTGCTGCTGTAACAAATACCACAAATTTGGTCTCTTAAAACAACACAAATTTATCATCTTACAGTTCTGTGTATTGGAAGTCCTACAGGTATCTCCTTGGGCTAAACTTGAAGACTGAAATCAGGCTTGCATTCCTTTTGGGGGACTCTGTGTAGAATCAGTTTCCTTGCCTTTCCAGCCTCTGGTGGCTGCCTGTATTCCTTGGCCAGTTGGCTCCCTGCCTCCTACAAAGCCAGCAACGGTGGGTCGAGTCATTCTTACATCACATCATGCTGACCTTTATTCATAGTGATACCTTCCTCTGCTCTTCTGCATCTCTCTAACACTTTTAACGACTCTGTGATTACATTGGGCCCATCAGATAATCCAGGATAATTTCCCTATTTAGGGTTATGGATTAGAAACCTTAATTTCCCTTTGCCTTGTAACCTAATATATTTGAAGGTTATAAGGATTGGGAAGTGGACATCTTGAGAATCGTTCTGCCTACCACACCATCATTATTTTTTGATTTTCCAGTTATCCCAGGATATCCAGTGGGAACCCCTTTAAGCCTTCGTATCCTTCACCACATCTCCATCATTGCTGGAATACCTCCTTGTTTTCCGGCATAATAAAATGATATGGGTTCATCTTTAACTTTCCTACTGTAGCCTTGGAAACAGGCATCTCTCCAAGGAGCCCTGAGTCCTGTTACTGGAAAATGATATTTTGAATTCAAGATCTGGGCTTGTAGGTATGTTCGTGTTACTGAGATGTCACCATTCCTAGTCCCACTCTTATGTACAAATTTATAAAATGTATGTCTGTTTGTACATACATATGTATACACATCTGTCTGTTGCTTGCCTAGCTATATCATCTTTAAGTAGATACTGAAATTAATTTATACTAATACCTCAATTTTAATCTGATAACCATAGGGTTTATTTTAGTATTTGTAATTCCCTTTTGTGACATTGAGAAACCAGATGTCTGTTATCCTTAATATGTTTTCTTACTTGTTTAGTCCTCTTGTATGTAACCCATCTTCCATTGTCACCCTTTCCCCACACTTTAAGGCCCTCCTCACTACAGGTGGGCTTTGACATCCCATGTTGGCTCTCTGGTGTGTGAACACTACTCTCCTCACACTTTTTAGGCTTGGGCATCCCGTGCATCCCTGTGGGGATGGGCATCCCATCTTAACCCTGCTTTGAGTTAGGACTCCCCACTCCAAATCACCTATCTCCATGGATTCCCTCCTCACCCTTCTGATCTTCTGCTCTCCTACCACAGGCTGCTTTTCCCTGTGGCCTTTCTTTGTTCCTGCTTAGACTCTGGGACGTCATGCTGCTTTGCTTCGTCTTGGGGCTCCTCATCAACCTAATTGGGTTCTGGCACTGTGTGGACAGTGTCCTCTCTTGTCGGGCTCTGGCAGTCACCCCTGGTCATCCCTCTGCAGACATGCTCTCCATTTGCTGCAAGGGCTGTGAATTCCCCATGTCAGGCTGCTCGTTGAGTATATACCTTTAGGGCTTTAAAACCTATTTGGGCCACCCTAATGAATGGATGAGAATCACATTCTGCTTATCCCTTCCTGGGACTCCTTTTCTTATCTTGCCTCAGGACTGCTTCAGTTCTATTTCACTTAGGCCAGGCCAAGTCTCCTTGCTATATGGATGCTCTCAGTTCGCATGGACTCGGATTCTCATGCCAGCTAGTTTGTCTTCATGTAGGGCTCCAGAATTCTGATACCCTGGTTTGGGCCGCTGTGTTTCCTCCCCACCTTACCTTGTTCTGTCTGACCTAATGACTTTAGGACTGAATTGTTAGAAAAGGAATGGGAATGATGTATTTTTTTGTTTTTAATCTTTGTTAATTTGATAAAGTTCTTGTTTTATTTTCTTAGCTAGTTTATCAATTTTACATTACAATATTTTTTCATTCATCTTTGTGTATACCATATAGATATTTTAAGTTAGTTATGAAGAACAGTTGCCATGTTATGCCAAAATTTCACTGAGGGATCTGACTAGTATTAATTAGTTTATTTGAAAACCTTTGGTATTGTTTTGCTGTATTCTACTGGACTTAGATTTGTCTGATCTTATTTCACATATGCCTTTATGTTTGCTTACACTTGACGAGCTGTGCTCTGCTGCTGCTTCTGCACAGGCGGTGTTCGTGGGATTTCCTTATTGACCATCTGAAGCTTGAATGAAGCAGAATATTTTATTTAAATTTACACACAACACTTCATTCTTCGCCAACATTTTCTAAGCTCTACATAGTTCTTTCCCCTGCCCTTTAGTAATATAGACCATCCCATTGCAAAAATTATTTCAGGAAAAGTGTATTTTAAATCAGTTGTATAACAGACTTTGGGGTTATTAGAAAGTCTAATTACATAGTCTGAAACTTTTTAGACCAATAGCAGTCTTAACAGTTGTATTTTTTACAAGCAGTTTCAGTGATACTGGTATTTCTCCTCCTCTTTCCATTTAGAATTGCACTGTCAACTTAAACAATTACAGTAATTACTGTCACTCTTTGTTTGCAAATTTTTGTGGCCATAAAAATAAAGAGGCTTCTAGTTAACAAATCTAAGGTGGAGTTTATATTTACAAAGAGTTTTACTGTGTAGAGACATCAAGCATTTCCTCCTTAAAATTAAGAGACTTTAGCTGCATTGCAGGCTACCACTGCCCTCCCAGTCTCTTACCAGTAACATAGGCTGTCCAGTTCAGGGACATAACATTGTTTAGAAATGTAATTTGATTAGTAGAATCACTGTAAAATAACATTTAACTACAAAATGTATAACCTAATAAAAGACCTATTAAAATCTGCCAATAGAGAATAAGCTTCAAGTGTTTGTAGCAGACTCTTAACTATTAAAATAGTAGTTATCTAGAAATAAGCTTAAATTCTAATTGCTACATATTGTGTATATGAGTGTGGAGTGATTTGATCAAGTATAGCAGAGGCATAATTTTATCAGTTGCACCAAACTAGCCATACAGAAAATACAGTGTAAAATTTGAGATATTTTTAAGTGATAAGTTGTTTTAAAAAAAAAATCTGTAAGAAATGCAGGAAACTGATACTATACAAGTTCCTATTATAAGTATATGTAACTGAAAACTTGTCTTGATACTTATTTTCAGTCACTTATA
This sequence comes from Manis pentadactyla, assembly GCF_030020395.1. Lineage (NCBI taxonomy): Eukaryota > Metazoa > Chordata > Mammalia > Pholidota > Manidae > Manis > Manis pentadactyla. The sequence goes on along the minus strand of NC_080028.1, from coordinate 112,363,224 downwards.
GTTGGGTCAAAGTATAAAATTAATATAATGCTACTATATATATATATATATATATATATATATATATATATATATATATATATATATACTGTTGCTGAAAATGCCATCATTTCACATTTCTGAACTTGTTAAAATTCTGCCGTAAATCCATATTAGTCAGTCTTACCATATTAGGAGAAATGCCTATTTTTTTTTCCCTCCCCACCCCCTTCGAGAAATGCCTATTTTAAGTTTAAGAAATATTACTTATTGCCAGGTTGTTCATACTATCTCAATCAGTATATCAGTAAACCACAAATCAGTAAATCTAACAAGGGCTATTCTCATTTAGCAATTGCTCTTACTCCAGTTCAGTAAAAGGTAGGCTGAGTAATCAAGTAATGACATGTTTTTGAAATACTTCAATTATAACCAAGATGAGATAGAGGTGATTTTTTGGCATTACTAACATTTTTTTCTAATGCATACTTAGATAACATTTAAGGTATATGCCTTAGTTTTCGTTCATACAGAATAAGATTAGGGAATTTTATAAAAGAAAAACCTTTAAAAATGTAGGTTGTAATACTTTCTGTGAAACTTTGAGGAAAGAGTTGCATATGAATTTATCAGCATTCAATAAAATGTACTTAGAATGGATACATGTAAGCTTGATATTGCTTTCTGATTTATCTAAATTTATTTAAAACATTTTAATCAAGTTACTATGGTTTCAAAAATAATTTAAAAACTAGATTTTTATAAGTATGCTTTTTGTGGTTATTCACTTATGTATACCATATTTTTATAAAAAGGAGACCTGTTTTACATGTTTGGTGTATAAAGTACAAAGATTCATTGACCTCATCTGTAGGGACTGCCACTTCAATGACAGGCAGGTAAGAAATAGTTTCCTTGCTAGGCTTTTGTTACAGTTCTGGCTGTAAGGACAGGTGAGGCCCAGGGGAGGGTTAAAATGTCTTAGAACCAGCTGTCAAAGCATAGCTTCCCCAGGGGTGATCCTGTTAAGGTGGTCGAACCCACAACACGTGGGCACTTCTAGAATCCTGTCACCTGGTGACTTCCTGCAACTGGTTAATTTCAAAGTGGTGCTTTTTGTTTCTTTCCTGTTTTTTTTTTTCCTGAGAAGGTTTTAAGGACACACACAGGGTTGGGATTTCAGCCCTTTTAGGCTGCAGCGTTCTTCATGGCTGCCAGGATGTTGCTCAGCTCCTCTCTCTTCCTCTTGGCACGGATGTATGTCCCCACCCTTCTCTTGATGATCAGGGGGCCACTTGCCCTGGGAGACCTTGAGCGGCTCCATGGCACACCGCTCATCCGGTTGAAGCCGCACACCTCTCGGTGATTGTGTCCCGCACAAACCTGGAGCAGCGCCCACAGCAGTAGCTGTGCCTCGGCCTGCTTCCGCCCTTGGTCACCTTGTGGCTTTGGTGAGGCCCATGGCCGTGGGGTAGCCCGGAGCCCTGGCTGCTGCTCTTTAGTGGCTGCTCGTGGGGAGGGCCAGTGATGCTTTCTCTGTTAACTGGAGAGTGCTTATGGACATTATTTCCGTACGTTGTCAGTATGTATATTTACTGCATCCTACTTGAACTGGAGATTTTGGGGAAGAAGGAATCAAATGTGGGAGTCCCCACGTCCCAGAAGCTTATGTTTTAGTTAGGGTGTAAGACATATGAACAATTGAGATGAAGTTGTATTTAAATAGGTGATTTAGGCTGTTGTTAATGCACATTTATTGACTTGGATAATTAAGACAGATTTATCAAAATTCCACATAATAATCAATAAAGGTTTTTCCATACCCCAGGCTTTTAAAAAATTTTAGCTATCAAATTTACATTGTAAGCCTATTGTAAAGGAGTGTGCTTAGTTTTTCTCACTTGTCATTTAATCTCTCCAACCCAATAAAATAGACAGTGTTGTTATTTCTATTTTAGAGTTGAGGAAACTGAGAGGATAAAAGTTGAGTGACTTACCCACAGTCTGGTAGCTATTGAGTGGCCTATCAGGTTGGAACTTGGATCTAAATCTTACTCTTAACCATATGGTTTCCTACATTGATATGTCGTTTATTGCACCGTGCAGTCAGTCTTTGCTGTTTTAGTCTGGAATTGGGTCATCTTATAAAGTGAGCTTATTCTTTGATTTTAGCCAGATCAGAAATTCTTTAATTATAGGGTCTTTCTTGTAGACTTAATGGCTAACTAGAAAGAAGTGTTATTATCAGTTTTCAGAAAGACTCATCATTTAATTTTGACTAGATTTATGAAAATGAAACTGCAAGAATATTTGGAGAGCCTGGGCTATTAGAAGACTGAACAAAAAAATGACTCCCTGGTTAGTTGCAAGGTAATAATTTTCCCACCCCAGTGGTTAATGTTAATTTTCAAAAATTTTTTTCTATAGCTTAGAATAAAAAGTACTTTCTCACTTTTTCTTTTTAACTGTCTTTAAAAGTAAGCATCAGTCATTAGATGCATGTGGTGAAATGTAGGGTTTTTTTTTAACCTAGGGCATACTAAAGACTGGAAGGGAGTTTTGTTCTTAGGTATAATGTTGTGTTTCTTCATGCTTATTGACTTCCGAAAAGATTTAAGCTGATTGATTGATGAATGATGCTCCCATTGTCCATTTTCTGAGCTTTTAGAATACTTCACAATTAAGAATACAATTTATGAAAAGATTGGTTTTGTCTGAAAAATCATATAGAGTCTTAATTTTGTTTGACTAGCAATGTGAATTTTTTAAAGTAATGGTAATTGTTCCAAATTAGTTTCTTTCAAAATTAGACATTCTCTATCAACTGTTTTATATAGTCTGGAATTGTGTTTTCACACACACCCAAACTGATATGTCATTATTTTTACTTTACAGGAGCCATCTAGAACGGTTTCAGGCAGATACAAAAGGTAAGAATCCTTAACTTACGACTTAAAACATTTAGTAGACGTGTAATATTTGCCTGACCTTGTCTGTCGTAACTAACTAGAACTGTTTCAATCAGCTTTCTGAAAAATAAGAAACCTTAATATTGTGCTATTAAAAAGAAATTACACTGTAGGCAGGAGTATAGTGTCTGTCTGACCATGATTTATTCTAACATACCCTGTAGACTTTGAAAACTACATACCATGAATTTGTATGCATCTGATGAAAACAAAATAAAAACCTCAAGTCACTTTCCCTTATGTGTTTAAATATGGAAAATAGTGTACAGCCTGTATTAGCTTGGATTGCCATAACAAAATACAGGGTGGCTTGAACAGGAGTCTGTTTTTCTCACAGTTCTGCAGGCTGTAAAGCCTAAGATCAGGGTACCAGCGTAGTCAGGTTCTGATGAGGGTCTCTCCCTGACTTTCAGGCGGCTGCCTTCTTGCTGTGCCAGGTGACCTGGAGTGAGAGCTGCTTCTCTTTGTCTCTGTTGATCATTACTAATCCCATCATGAGGGCCCCACCCTCATGACTTCATCTAAACCTAATTACTTCCTAAATGTTACCATTATAGTCATGGGCTTTAGCATATGAATTTTGGGGGTATACAATTCAGTCCTACCTTAGTTTGTTCAGGCTTCTATAACAAATACCACAGACTGGGTAGCTTACAGAAAACAGAAGTTTATTTCACACAGTTCTGGAGGTGGGAAGTTAGAGATCAGAGTGCCAGCAAGGTCATGCTCTGGTAAAGGCCCTCTTCCATCTTATAGACTAACAGACTTCTTGCTGTGTCCTCGCACAGTGAAAGGGGCAAAGGAGCTCTGTGGAGCCTCTTCTACAAGAGCACTAATTCCCTTTATGAAGACTCCACCTTGGTGACCTAAGCACCTCCCAGAGGCCCCATCTCCTAACACCATCCCATGCACTTTAAGGTTTCAATATACTAATTTTGGGGAATATAAACATTCATACCATGACAAGTACACAGCACCACTCTACACAATGAGTGATGTTTTTACAAAAAAATGTGTTTTGAGTGTATGTATATAGAAAGAAAATCAGAATTCGGTATGAGAAGTTGTTTAATGGAGATGCGTGGTATATTAGCCTCCTTCTTTCTTGTTGAAGCCATAAAGGCTGCAGAAGATGTGGTCAAACTTGTGCCAATAATCAAAGGAAAATGGTAAATCTTACCAAGTGTTTATAATATCCAGGTACTTTATCTATGTGGAGATCTTGTTCAATTCTTAGTTACCTTATAATATAGGTACAGTAGGCACAATATTTACTTTTATTTTGTAGATGAGGCAAGAGGGGTTAAAGAGGTAGAATCCTTCCACTCAGGTTTTTAAGAATAGTCACCTCAGAATCTAGATTTAAATTCAGACAACATGACTGCAGAACCCATAAACAATAAAGAATATAAAAGAATAATAAAGACATGTTTATACAAGACATCTACCCTTACATTTATATGTGTAAAACCTATGTTTTCCTTTTATATGTTGAAATTTAGGATACTTGATTAAAATTTTTGGTTATTATATTCCATCTAAAAGAAAACTTTCATTAAGGGAGTTCTAATTTTAATACTAAGTTACATATAAATAAAACTCAATTTTTATCATGAACCATAATATCTATTAGCAATAGAAACAGAACAGAAAGACAAGATAATCAAAATTGAATGAGTAAGTCTAAAACCGTTTCCACTGAACACTTGATATGTCTGCTACCACTACTACTTTTATCCTCATTTCTGAGTAATTTTGATTTAGGTACAGTGAAACCTGTGATTCTTTCAAGCTTCTAATATTTATACATTGCTTGGTAATTTTTACTTAACATGAATAGTTTAAACTTTCCAGAAAGACTGTTTTTAGCCAGAAACTGTTTCCAGGCCACATTCTCAAACCAAAAAATGTTTTATCAGTTTTTGGTTTGGGGAGTAACAGTAAATTTGGGTAGCTTATCAGGTTTATTGTACTTGGTTGTACATGTTTAGTTCTTATTAATAAACTTTAAATTATGATTGGCATTTTTTGGATTTGTGTTCTATAATTAGAATCAGTAAGGGAATAATTTTCTTATAAATCCTCATCAAAAGCTTTATTTTGGAGAAAATTATTTCCTGATATGGTGTATTTTTTTAAGCTTTTTAGACCATTATTATTATTTATTTATTTATTTATTTATTATTTTTTTTTATAATTATTTTTTATTGAAGGGTAGTTGACGCACAGTATTACATTACATTAGTTTCAAGTGTACAACACAGTGATAAAACATTTATATACATAATTCTAGGTTCCAGCTATCACCCTACCAAGCTGTTACAATATCTTGACTATATTCCTTATGCTATACATTACATCCTGGTTACTTATTTATTTTACCATTGGAAGTCTGTCCTTTTTTTTTTTTGTGAGGGCATCTCTCATATTTATTGATCAAATGGCTGTTAACAACAATAAAATTCTGTATAGGGGAGTCAGTGCTCAATGCACAATCATTAATCCACCCCAAGCCTAATTTTCGTCAGTCTCCAATCTTCTGAGGCATAACAAACAAGTTCTTACATGGAGAACAAATTCTTACATAATGAATAAGTTACATAGTGAACCGTACAAGGGCAGTCATCACAGAAACTTTCGGTTTTGCTCCTGCGTTATGAACTATAAACAGTCAGTTCAAATATGAATACTCATTTGGTTTTTATACTTGATTTATATGTGGATACCACATTTCTCTCTTTATTATTATTATTTTTAATAAAATGCTGAAGTGGTAGGTAGATACAAGATAAAGGTAGAAAACATAGTTTAGTGTTGTAAGAGAGCAAATGTAGATGATCAGGTGTGTGCCTGTAGACTATGTGTTAATCCAAGCTAGACAAGGGCAATGAAACATCCACGGATGCAGAAGATTTCTCTCAGAACAGGAGGGGTGAGGTTCTAGGCCTCACCTCTGTTGATCCCCAATTTCTCACCTGATGACCCCCCTGCGACTGTGCCTGTCTTAAGTTGTTCCTCCCTTGAGGAATCTTACCCGTCTCTGGCTAACCAGTCATCTTCCAGGGCCATACAGGGAAATGTAAAGTTGGTAAGTGAGAGGCAATATTGTTTGAAAAGGTTAGCTTTTTACTTCTTTGCAGATTTATGCCCTGTGCCTTCTATGCCCAGCATTTGTCTTGAGGTATCTTTACCACTTGGAAGAATTATGATACTCGGTAAATTTGATATGAGGCACGAATTCTATTTAAGGGTTGTAATTAGGAAGGAAGAAGAAAAGCTATAGAAGTAGCAGGCTGAAAAAAACATGGGAAGATTGATTATTTCTTTGACATATCTTCTTGTAGAGTAACTTCAGCATGTATAGGTTTTAAGCTACTACTTAAATTGCACACACACATTAACATAATAGGAGTATAGTTACATAACCAAAGCATATCTGTAATTACCAGCCATCTCCAGTGAAACCAAGAGAACCAGTTAGGCACCTTAGGCATTTGTGAAAACTTATCTATGATATGATGGATATTGTCCAACTGAACTTGAACAGTCTGAGAGAAATCAGACAAATTAAAACAACCCATTCCTGGGGAATGTTCACATCCCTTATGTTCTTTTAACAGTAAATAGTCTGTAGTTGTAAGATTTTGGAGCGCTACAGTTTGCACTTCTCCTAATTCTTGGTTGAGTTACAACAGTATAGATCCAGTCAAATTTGTTGTTTTACTGTATGCACAGGCCAGCTTAGATATCTCCTTCCTCATTCCCATGGCAAGTCCAGGAGCTGGTGGGATGAGTGCATCTACAGCTGTAGCAGTGCGTGGATCTTTGTTGGGGTTTTTTGATGAGCATCTTCTGGCATGAGTCTTCCAGAGAGTGCTGATGTTGGAAGTTCTCTTTCATATCGTATCTTAGTTCATGTTCGGGGTAGCCCAATTAGGCTTTGATCCTCTGTATAAACACCAACAGACCCTTTGCCCACACGTTGATCTGCCCTTTATACCATTGAGTAGAACTCATTGGAGGTCACCACACAGGAACTGCTTTTTTTTTTTTTTGTTAATCTTTAATCTACACTTACATGAAGAATATTATGTTTACTAGGCTCTCCCCTATATCAGGTCTCCCCTATAAACCCCTTTACAGTCACTGTCCATCAGCAGAGCAAAATGTTGTAGAATCACTACTTGCCTTCTCTGTGTTGTACAGCCCTCCCTTTTCTCCTACCCCCCCATGCATGTTAATCTTAATACCCCCCTACTTCTCCCCCCCCCCTTATCCCTCCCTACCCACCCATCCTCTCCAGTCCCTTTCCCTTTGGTACCTGTTAGTCCATTCTTGAGTTCTGTGATTCTGCTGCTGTTTTGTTCCTTCAGTTTTTCCTTTGTTCTTATATTCCACAGATAAGTGAAATCATTTGGTATTTCTCTTTCTCCGCTTGGCTTGTTTCGCTGAGCATAATACCCTCCAGCTCCATCCATGTTGCTGCAAATGATTGGATTTGCCCTTTTCTTATGGCTGAGTAGTATTCCATTGTGTATATGTACCACATCTTCTTTATCCATTCATCTATTGATGGACATTTAGGTTGCTTCCAATTCTTGGCTATTGTAAATAGTGCTGCAATAAACATAGGGGTGCATCTGTCTTTCTCCAACTTGATTGCTGCATTCTTAGGGTAAATTCCTAGGAGTGGAATTCCTGGGTCAAATGGTAAGTCTGTTTTGAGCATTTTGATGTACCCCCATACTGCTTTCCACAATGGTTGAACTAACTTACATTCCCACCAGCAGTGTAGGAGGGTTCCCCTTTCTCCACAGCCTCGCCAACATTTGTTGTTGTTTGTTTAGACCATTATTTTACTTGTGACCTGTTCATATACTTGTCCTTATTTTATTTTCACAGCTTTAAGATTTGTTACTTTTAAGCTTTCAAATGTTTAACCCTGTTTAATACAAAACAAAAAAATTTCTTTTTTCAGTTTCTAGTCATTAGTCACTGGCTCACATCAAGTCATAGTTTGAATACTGTCTAAAAAGAAAAACACATGCAAAACAACAAAAATATAAAACCTAAGATCTGTATCTGAAATTATCAATTCCTTATCTACAGGAATTTGTTATATTGTACATCAACAGTTGATTACTTTGATTAATCTGTCAGCAAGTTGTAGCAATAACTAGAGAGTGGATATTGCTTGGTGAGGTGTCTGCTGGCTAACAGGGATAAGAAAAGGAGGATGGAAATATGGCATCACATGTTAGAAAATATTTCACTAAAACAAGTAACTTCTGTAATAGTCCCCCCTTATCTGCAGGGTATATGTTCCAGGACCACCCAGTGGATGGATGCCTGGAGCTGTGGACTGAACCGAATCCTATAAATACTATGTGTTTTTTCCTATGCATACATAACTGTGATAAAATTTAATTTATAAATTAGGCACAGTAAGAGATTAACAACAAAAGGAAAATAGAATGATTATAACAATATACTGTAATAAAAATAATGTGCACATGGTGTCTTTCTCTTCCTCTCTCGAAGTATATGGAGTTACTCACACTTGTTCTTGTGGTGATGTGAGATGAAATGCCTGGGTGATGAGATGAAGTGAGGTGAATGACTAGGCATTGCACATAGCTTGAGGCTACTGCTGACCTGGCAGTACAGCTGAGGAGATGATGCGCTGCCTGTCTGCAGTGACCTCGGGTGACCAAAACCGCTGACGAAGGGGGCCCTGCTATGTATAAAGCTAGATGAACTTTCAAAAAGTCCTTACAGGATACAGTCACCCACAAGGCTAGTTTGTGTGTTTGCTCTTATAAGTTACGGGTTAAATGCGTGAGTTTTTCTTAGAAATATCAAGAATGTACTTTTCGAACATTGAGTGTGTTAAGCACTCACTCTCATTATGCTATCCTTTTATTGAGTCATCTCTTGTTTATCTAGAACTTATCTTACGTATTCACTGATTCCCTTTTTAAAACATGATTAAATAACTTTGGGCAACTATTTGGGGGTGGGCATCATGAATGTTCTAAAACAAGACTTAGGAAAGAGATCAGTGTCATGTATTAATGGTTTTTTTCAATGTGTAATTTTTCTTAATAGAATACAATACTTGGTTAAATTTATAATGCATTGGGTAAAATTTAAAAAAAGGTTTTAAAGGCAAGTCAGAGTGTTAGATGTGTGGCTGTAGATACCCTGCTTGATGTGTTATCTTCATAATACTTCATGCACTTAAAAAAAGGGCAGTATAGTTCTGAATGACTTGAAAAGGCAAAGGGCAGGATTAACCATGGTGTATAGTTTACCATTTCTATTTAAGCATGTAATTCAACCATCAAGAATGGCACTGATTAAAAAACATGGGAAACAAGACAAATACTGTTTGGTCATTTTCATATAGTAATTGGTCCTTTTGTCTTCATAAATATATTTAATACCGTATTGATTATTAACATTTATGCAAAGTCATAAGTGCTTCTTAATTGTCCTCCTGTCCACTAACATTAATAGGTTATGCTTTTAATAGGTTTATAGAGCTTTTAATGATATGCAGAACATCTGCACCTTCATTACCCGTCAGGGAGTAGGGCAAGCATCTTCTCTCCAAAATGAGGAAAAGGACTTTTGTAGAGTGAACCCTTTATTATACCACATTTTCTCTGAGTAGAAATTAGTTATAAGAGAGGAAATATTACAAGTTTTTATATTTATAAGGAGCATGGACACATCAGGATATGAATGGTAGAAAGAATTAACATTGCCTTAGCTAAAACGTAGGTGCAAAAAATCTTTTTTCAAATCTGTAATGTTTCATGTTAGTATTATACTTCTTTAGCTATAATTATAATTTGTGTTGTTTTATTAGGAATTCTCTTCCCCTATAATTTTTTTGCAATTACTTAAAAATGATCAGGGTAGAATTTTTATACTATAATCTAAAAATTGTTACCTTAACTTTAAAAGCAATCCTCACTATTGAAGCCTTGGATTAGAAAAACCCACTTAAGCCCTAACTCCCAAGTCAAATCACTATTATTTACTTCCAATTTCTTTTTCTAGGCTTTTTATTTGTGAGTATAATGGATGTACAGTTTTGCATTCTGCTTTGCTCCTCTAATGTAACAAGAGTCTCTGTACTTTTAAGTTGTATAAAGAATGGCTGCTATCAACTGAGCAATTTCTGCTTTTCTCCTTTTCGGTGAAGTGCAGCGTAAATGTACAAGAAACCCTCATTATAACTGCTTTAGGGGACATGGGTTTCTTTATTTGGTTACAGTGTGATTATGATTCTTAAGAGCTAACACTCTCTTCCAAAGTCAATTCTACCATAATGCTTGTTTTAAAAACTTGAATTTGTCCCAATTGATAATAGCAGGGAACAGTTTGACCATAACACATATTTTGCATTTGCTTATGCACAATTCTGTTCATGAGAAACACTTGGTAAATACAGGAAACTGTCCAGCTTAACCAGGCCACATCGGAATACCCAAAATTCACACCTCATACATTTACCCGCTTACCTCAATAGGAGCCACAGCTGTCCATATGTGATGTTACAATTTCTGCCAGATTTCAGTAACCCTCATTTTGACACTTCACTTAGTGTGGGGCAAAAAAGAGAAGGATCACCTTTAAAAGATATTTATTTTGAATTATCTAAGATCTGCTGTGTGTTTTAACTCATCATACAGAAGTTCAAACCTTCAGTTATTACTTGATTCTTTAGGTCTTTCATAGGAAATTGAATAGAACCTTTGTTTAGAAAGTGAATTAATTTATATGGAAACAGTTTTCATGCAAAGATTTAAGATGTTGCAACATAACTTTTTTTCTGAAGGGAACTTTCTTTATACCCATTACTTTAAAACCAGTAGTTCTTATTTGATTGCACATATATTTGGAGAACCACTGTCACAAGAAACTTATTGGTTTGTTGATCAGGAGTCAAACCAAAAAAAAATCAGGCAAATTTTTTACAGATAAGAATTCTAAAGACAACCAGAAGTATCTGCTAATAGTTGAAGAGAGACCAGTCTTCTGGGGCTCTCTGTCTTCTAAAGAAGTGTGTTCTTTCTCAAGATCTTTTATTTTCTATATTAGCATGTTAGCTTTATGTTTTACCGAATGCTGTAGGGCATACAATAGCTGTGGCTCTTCTGGTTAATGGATTTTGCAAATGCACATGAAAGTCACAAAATAATAATTTAAAAGTAACTGATATACTGGTACATTTTGGGGACTGAATTCTTTTCCCTTATGGATTTGTGAATTTTTATTTTTGTTGGAAGATAAAGATTAGCTACAATTTATGTAATGTTTATTGTGTGTCACACACTTATTTACAATACTTCCCATGTGTGTTACTTCAGTTAATTTCTCAGTAGGCTAATGAGGGAAATGTTTTATTATCCCCATTTTACAAATGAGGAAACTGAGACATGGTGCAGTTTAATAACTTGTATGAGATGAGACAGATAATAATTTGCTCATTTTACCAGCATATGTTGCTTTACCTCATGGTAGCATTAATTGCCTAATGTGGGTAGAAGGTAGGGTGTTTGATTCAGAGTTTGATTTAGCTTATTTTGACTCCAAAAACTGGAAGTTACCAGTAACTGGATTTTTTTCTTTTTCACATGGGTTTTTTTGTTTTTTATTTTTGGAAAGTAACTTCTATATTTGTGGCCCTGGATTTCAGAGTCTCCTCAGCTGTCATTAATTTGTTGTAGGTACAGTGCAGTATTGGGAGATAAGTTTCGTTCTGATGATCTTGAAGTCTAATAAGATCTAAAGTATCTTCATAGTCATAAAATAAGTATGTAATAATATTTGATACAATTTTTAAGTGCATTTTATGCATTATATTTCTTGGAAATTAACCACTAATCTGAACATGCTATTCCATATTTAATCTCTTCCTTAAGAGCTTTATTGAGATGTAATTCAAATATCATAAAATCGTCTTTTGAAAGCATACAATTAAGTAGTTTATAGTACTTTTACAGTGTTGTAAGACCATTAGCCCTGTCTAGTTCCAGAACTCTCCCCACTACCTGCCCCAAAATGGGGGAAATCCCATACCTCATTAAATAGTCAATCCCCATTCTTCCCTTCCTCATAGTCCTCAGCAACTTGTAGTCTGCTTTCTGTCTATGGATTTGTCTACACTGGATAATTCATATAAATGCACCATACAATATATATTGCCCTTCTGGCTTCTTTCACATAGCAAAATGTTTGCAAGATTTATCTATGTTGTAGCATGCATGGATAATACCACATTTTATTTAACCATTCACTAATTGATGGACATTTGGGTTGCCACTTTTTGGCTAATACAGATTATTATGTTAGAATATATAATATGCAGTGAACATTCATGTAGGTTTTTGTGGGATCTCTATTAATACACAGAATTTTTCATTTGCTTAGCTGAAGATTTTTCTGAAAAAAATACTGAATAGTTTTTGAGGTACAAGGTACTGTGCTTGATTGGAAGATGCATTTAAGATAATAATGAATGTAATATTTTCGTTGTTCTTACCAAATGCATTGACCTACATCTAGAAGAATGTTTTCTGGATTTTTTTTGTCTAAACTCACAGCTAGTAAAATTTAAGCACCAGGTATATTTGATAAGATAACTATCATATTTGATCTCTTTAGGATAGTTTACTATATTTAATACATCAGAAATGAGCATGTATGATAGCCCCTAATTGGAAAAATTTAAATTACTAACAGTGAGGTAGGTTATAAGCTGTACATACTAATATAAACAGTTACAAAACAGATATTAAGCTGATTTTGTAGAAAACCAAAATTATTACCTATTTATGTTAAATGGGGAGAGGGAGAGCTATTATAAGAATGTATGATACAAAGCAAATTCCATCATAATATATATGAGGTGTTCTTAACTTGAAATCTACTCATGAACCGCTAAAATTCTATGTAAAAGAATATAATGATCAGGAAGAAGAGCTTTATTTTTCATCAGATTTTCAAAGGGATCTGTAAATTTAAAAGTTTAAGAACTAATGTACTGTAAAATGTATCTGCAGTTATCTTTGGGTTGATGGTATCAGGGGAGATTTATTTGTATTTTCTGTTTCTTACAATGAATATGTATCACAATTTTAATCAAGAGTCTGGGAGTTGATTTTGATAATTAGTTGTTGGGTGTGTGTGTGTGTGTTTAAAGGAAGAAGAAAGAAGACCTACAGAGAAGAAGGGACTGTTTTGAGAAGTAGGAGTAGTGGTGGGGGAGTTTAATTAGTAGTGACACATATTAAAAATGTGGAGGCCAATCATGTACTTGTTGGTTGTTTAGGAATTTCATGATTTATCTAAATTTCTAAATATTTAATATCTATTCTAAATATAGGATTTTACTCATGAGTCTTGTATCCAAATTGCTAAGCTTTAAAATATCTATTTTAGTGGAAAATTCCTCTAGTTGTAATCTCAATGCTGTCAATCTTGTTCTCATGATAGTTTAGAATAACAGTGTTTTATGCCCCAATACAATACATCCTACTCTTTCCACAGACAATGTGAAAATTCCCAGAGGGCTAAAGAAAGCTTCCAGTAAATAGTGGTATTTGATGATACTGTTTATTTTTTTCACTTTTCTGAACATTATAATTAAGCTTTGTAGCTAAGAGCAGGGGGGCATTCTTTTTGGAATTGTATTAGAGATTTGTGTTAATATTCCTGAGTAAAATGTTACAAACTTTTTGGAGTTAGAGAAACAGTCTTTTATTCTGGGTATTTTTGCAGTGTACCTATCCACCCCTCAAAATAGTTTCAAAACATTTCTGTTTTTAGAATACTAATAGAGTTGAATTTGGGAATAAGATCAGGTAGCACAGTTATTCACAATTATGGCAGTATTCCTTACAAACCTAGTAATGTAGTGGGCATAAAGCATTGTTTTGGGGAGGAGGTTTCTGCCTTGCTTCTTATACTGCTATCTTTTTCCCAGCATCCTGATAAAGCACCTATTTTGTTTTTTTAGTAATAATTATTCCTGTTTTGAATTTGTATAATAGTATCATTTATGTATAAACAAGCCTAATATAAAGGGTTTTTAAATATTAATAGCTGAAACTTTTTGAAATACTGTTTTAAGCTTGTAAGCAAATACAAAGCTTTTAAGAGATCCGTATTGCTGGTTTTATTTGTTGTCAGCATTCTTGTTTCAACTTGAGTAGTTGTGTGTTTGATGCAGGTAACTCTTCTTTTTTTATAAGTAAAAAGAGGTCTTTTAAAGTGATTCTAATACTCTTCTGTAATATGATATCACTTGATTCTTAATTTTCTTCTTACCACTTTGCTTGTATTCCCCAGTCTTATTTGCAGTTCTTCCTTTTCTGTACTTGTTCTTTGTATTGGTGTTACTCACCTCTCATAGACTTTATTCTCCTTTTGTTCTGTGTATTTGCATCAGAAATGTCCTTCACTATGGTGACTTCAGTTACTATCTATATGTATGCTGATGGCTCCAAATCATTAGCTCTATAACTGTATAACCAATAACTTTTAAATATCTACTTTTAGATTTCTCAGAATCATCTGAAAGTCAGTATCTTCAAAAGAAAATGTATGAAACTTGGTGGCTTTCAGTAGTTGGCATGAAAATCCACTATTGTTCAAGTCAGAAATCTAGGTATTGTTTGTGATCCTTCTTACTGTTAAGAATTCTTTGTATATTTTGGATAACAGTCCTTTATCAGGTAGTCTTCTGTAAATAGTTTCTCCCAGTGTGGCTTGTATTCTCACTGTCTTAACATTGTGCTTCACATAGCAGAAGTTTTAATTTTAATGAAGTCCAGCTACCAATTATTTCTTTCATGGATTGTGCCTTTGGTGTTATATCTAAAATGTCATCACTATACCCAGGGTCTTCCAGGTGTAAAACTCCAAAGTATGAAACTCCGAAGAGATTATAGTTTTGCATTTAACTTCAGGTCTTTGATCCATTTTGAGTTAATTTTTGTGAGGGGTGTAAAGTGTTTGTCTTAGTTTTTAATTTTTTTGCATGTGGATGTCCTGTTCCAGCTGCTTTTGTTCAAAAAGACTTATGTGAGTCTGTTTCTGGGTTCTATTATTTCACCAATACCACATTGTCTTGATTATTGTAGTTTTATAGTAAGTATTGAAGTTGTGTAACATCAGTCCTCCAGCTTTGTTCTTCAATATTGGGGTGGCTATAGACATTTTCCCTCTTATTATGTCAATATCCACAAGATAACTTGCTGCAATTTTAAATATTTTTTGGTGGTGCTATTTTCTGAGATGGGAAAGAGTGGTAAAAGCACATTGTAAGTGTCAGGGAAGATGAATTTTGCTCTTTTTTTTTTTTTCTCTTTTGGTATCATTAATATAAAGTCACATGAGGAACATTGTGGTTACTAGATTCCCCCCATTATCAAGTCCCCACCACATACCCCATTACAGCACTACAGTCACTGTCCATCAGCATAGTAAGATGCTGCTATCTTTTTCCCAGCATCCTGATAAAGCACCTATTTTGTTTTTTTAGTAATAATTATTCCTGTTTTGAATTTGTATAATAGTATCATTTATGTATAAACAAGCCTAATATAAAGGGTTTTTAAATATTAATAGCTGAAACTTTTTGAAATACTGTTTTAAGCTTGTAAGCAAATACAAAGCTTTTAAGAGATCCGTATTGCTGGTTTTATTTGTTGTCAGCATTCTTGTTTCAACTTGAGTAGTTGTGTGTTTGATGCAGGGCCCATAGTGTGGCTAGAGTATTGATTTTATTGGTCTTTTCAAAGAAATAATTTTTGGTTTCATTGATTTTGTGCATTGGTTTTCTGTTTTAAATTTCATTTATTTCTGCTCTAATTCTTATTATTTCATTTTTTCTGCTTACTTTGGATTTAATTTACTCTTCCCTTTCTAGTTTCCTAAGGTAGAAACTTAAGAGTATTGATTTTAGATCTTTATTTTCTAATATATGTATTTAGTGCTATAAAATTCCCTCTAAGCATTGCTTTCTTTCACTACATCTCACAAAGTTTCCGTTGTGGGTTCATTTAGTTCAAAATTTCTTTTAACAAAAGAAACTAATTTTTATTTTAAAATTTCTGTTGAGATTTCTTCTTCAACTTATGTGTTATTTAGAAATGTGTTGTTTAATCCCCATTTACTTGAGTATTTTCCAGTTACCTTTCTGTTACTTATTTCTAATTTAATTCTGTTGTAGTCTTGAGAGTAGACATTGTATAATTTATATTCTTTTAAATTTGTGAAGGTATGTTTCCTGGCCCAGAATATGTTCTTTCAGTGAATGTACTGTGTGAGCTTGGGAAGAATGTGTATTGTACTAAATGTGTGTTATTTTTATGTTAGTCTTTTGCAACGCAAAATGTGTAAGAAGTGAGGAAGATGTAACCATTTACTTAAAAATCTGCATAAAATTTAATCAGACTTTTATTCTTGTTCTGTAAGTAAAATAATTTAAAAATAAATATATAATTATTAAAAATAAAACAAACAAAGAGTAAAAATCATTCTTTTCAACTTCTGCTTTTGTTGTGTAAATCAAGGAAATAGAATTTATGTTCTTTATTTTTAGCCCTAACTTACATGGTCAAACAAACTTCCCTGGACTTTTCTTTTTTGGTAAGAGATACACCTTTTCTGAATGTGATCAAATGATTTCAGAGATACAGGCCAAAAGAGTTTGTGCTAGTTTTTTGGGGAAGCTTTGTCTCTCTTACAGTGAGTTCCATTTTTAGCCATAATTGATAGGAAAGTGCTAAAACTACAGTGGGTTATTTGCAGTGATACACTGGCTACTAAAACATTAAACCATCAAAATTTAAGTGGCATTTATTTTCATGACATAAATACGTTCACCATCAGAAGTGCTTCATTTGAAAGAAGGAATATTGTACTTAAGCCGACAGAAACAGATCTTCAGGATTTCATATGTAATCATTAGTGCTTTGTGAGTTTTTTTTAAAGTCTCACTTCCAGTTGCTGACATTAAAAAACTATACACAAATGACAAGACAAAGATGTTTGCTTGAAGATGTTGGGTGAATCTGTAGCAAAGAAAGTAGTTCATGATATAAAAAACAAGCATGCTCATTTATTACATTAAAAACTTTAAATATTGACATATATGCTATTCAGAGTGTGTAAATTGATGTTTAATGTGAAGAATTGCTATAACATTCATAGTTTATGTTGTGTTGGAATAATGATTCATTTCTTTAGCTATAAATAAGTTATCTACTATAACCATGTGTCCATAGTTATTATAGCTGTTTCTATAATAATTGCCTATATGCATACTTTCAATGAAACATACACAGTTTTATGTAATTCTTTCTGTTTATTCTAATTGTGTTTTTGAAATAAAGTTTTATGGGTGTGAATCTAACATAGGGGCTTGTATTTTGTATGGACTTTTTAACTTTTATTTTTCCAGTACACTTTTATATTTGCTCTTACAAAAGTAGTGGTCAATGATGGATTGGAATTATAAAAAAAGAAAAGGAAAGTGGTTCTTCACCACACACAGTGTATATTAGGTCTCCTGTTATAGTTCTCATAGTATGCTACATTTAGCTTATTGTGGTGGTCATCTTGTGCTTTGTTACAATTGGTTATATTAATGAAAGCTCTGTGAGGAGCAGAGTCACATCGGTGTTTGCCATTACATCTTCAGTACCCAGAACAGTGTCTGGTACTAGCAGCTACTTAACAGTAGACATTGGTCAAAAGAATTTTCATTGTGTTGGAATAATGATTACTTTGGGTAGTTATAAATAAGTTGTCTACTATAACCATGTCATGTGTCCTCAGAGGAGTGATAATTATTTATAGTCAAAAGAAAATACTCTTGGGATTCTTATGGCTGAATAGTAGGTATTTTTTTAATATAAATTTTTATTTCCATAGCACAACCACTGCCTCTGAAGAAGATATTTCAAGTAGATATCCCCGAACAGAGAGAAGTGGGTTCAGCAGATACAACAGGGATGCAAGTGCTTCAGGTAGTTTGGTCTCAAGTAGCACATTGGAAAAGAAAATTGAAGATCTTGAAAAGGTATGACTTACAAATTATTTAAGATTGATAAAATTAATATACCATTAGGATTCCTTTTTTACTTCTCTAACAGCTGAAATTTGTAGGGGAAAGACAGTACCCAAAAGGAAAAAGAATAAGAAATAGTAATGGAAGATCTCATTTAGTGTTCATTGGTTTCCATATCTAGTTAAGTAACAGCTTTTTTATCACTGTCTCAGGTATCTATTTTCTAGATGCAAAATTCTAGGAATTTTCTGATTTCCTTAATACTTTCCAATTCAGTTATATTGATGTTAATGCTTTTAGAAATAGAGCCAATACAAAGAATTCCTTTTATTTAATGGATACTCATTCT
This sequence comes from Manis pentadactyla, assembly GCF_030020395.1. Lineage (NCBI taxonomy): Eukaryota > Metazoa > Chordata > Mammalia > Pholidota > Manidae > Manis > Manis pentadactyla. Next base: position 112,344,836 of record NC_080028.1, on the reverse strand, counting down.
GCCAAGTGTTATCTCTAATGTATTGAAAACAGTCTTTGCCTTTGAAATGGTTAGAAGTCTATGCTGGCAACGTGTACTGCTATGTGTTTATTATATGAACTGTATGGATTATCATTTGTATACTTTCTTCTGGATTCTAAGTTGGAGCCCATGGCCATTTTTGGTGAGGTTTTTTGTTTTGTTTGTTTTGTTTTCCATCTTTGGTGTTTGAAACAATTTAAAGAATAAACCTGGTTAGGAGTATCTTTGAGAACAACTCAAATGAATATTGGCATAGATTTATTAACCATAGGGTCTCAGGTTTGTTCTTTAGGATTTAACCCCTAAAATTGATAATGGTGCTGAATTATTTCTGTTTGTTGAAAATATATTTTGTTTTGCCAAATTGGAATTATTCCCCATGATATGAAGATTGTTTTAAGTAGAGGTTTAATTTTAAGTCATTTGTTTTTATAACACTTTGATTATTTTAAATTCACATCTGAGTTTAACACTACTTTCTATGAGTTCAAATAAAAAAATTTAAGGAATATATAAGCTAATGCATTTCAGAAAGGCGTTTAGTTTTTAAAAAGCACAAGCATTTGAATTGAGTTGCTAGTAGTTGGCGGAAGCTGATTAATGAGACTGCTGGATACTTTCTCTGAGGACTGGTAGGAAAAAAGCTCACTCTGGGCAAGACCTTTATATAGTCCTGCTCCTCTTTTGCCCCCAGGTGGCTAACCCAGCCTAAGGCCCAGTATTCTAAATGAGATTTCTCTGAAAAAGGTGTTGAATTGTTTCAAGGAAAAAAAAAGTTTACAAACCAGTAATCTATTTCAGTTCCTTCATTTTATCCATTATCAGTTAACTGGCAGAGCCAGAAGTAAAATTGAGGATCATATTTTTTCTGTTTAGCATTTCACATAGGGCCATCTCCTTCTCGTAAACTTTGTATTTTTTTTTTTTTATTCTTTTACCACCTTAGGAGGTTGCTTTTAATCCATGAAACAGGAATACAGCTGTAGATAGTGTAGCATACAGTACACGCAAGACTGGCTCTCAGCCCCCTTCCATCACACTCAAACATGAAATACAGCTATATTTCTTGACTCAGAGGCACAGGCCAATTTCACCTATTGGCTTAGCATAGCCAGTATTAGAATAGCTTCAAGGACCCATATATTTTTTTTTTTTTGAGAGGGCATATCTTATATTTATTGATCAAATGGTTGTTAACAACTATAAAATTCTGTATAGGGGACTCAATGCACAATCATTAATCAACCCCAAGTCTAATTCTCAACAGTCTCCAATCTTCTAAAGTATAACGAACAAGTTCTTACATGGTGAACAAATTCTTACATAGTGAATAAGTTCTTACATGGTGAACAGTGCAAGGGCAGCCATCACAGAAACTTTCGGTTTTGATCACGCATTATGAACCATAAACAATCAGGTCAAATATGAATATTCGTTTGATTTTTATACTTGATTTATATGTGGATCCAACATTTCTCCCTTTATTATTATTATTATTATTTTTTTAATAAAATGCTGAAGTGGTAGGTAGATGTAAGATAGAGGTAGAAAACTTAGTTTAGTGTTGTAAGAGAGCAAATGTAGATGATCAGGTGTGTGCCTGTAGACTATGTGCTAATCCAAGCTAGACAAGGGCAATAAAACATCCATGGATGCAGAAGATTTCTCTCAAAACAGGGGGGGAGAGGTTCTAAGCCTCATCTCCGTTGATCCCCAATTTCTCACCTGATGGCCCCCCTGCGACTGTGCCTGTCTTAGGTTGTTCCTCCCTTGAGGAATCTTACCCATTTCTGGCTAACCAGTCATCTTCCGGGGCCATACAGGGAAATGTAAAGTCGGTAAGTGAGAGAGAAGCCATATTGTTTGAAAAGGTTAGCTTTTTACTTCTTTGCAGATTTATGCCCTGTGCCTTCTATGCCCAGCATTTGTCTTGAGGTATCTTTAGCACTTGGAAGAATTATGATACTCGGTAAATTCGATATGTGGCACGAATTCTATTTAAGGGTTGTAATTAGGAAGGAAGAAGAAAAGCTATAGAAGTAGCAGACAGAAGAAAACATGGGAAGATTGATTATTTCTTTGACATATCTTCTTGTAGAGTAATTTAAGCATGTATAGGTTTTAAACTACTAATTAAATTGCACACACACATTAACATAATAGGAATACAGTTACATAACCAAAGCATACCTGTAATTACCAGCCATCTCCAGTGAGGCCAAGAAAACCAGTTAGGCACCCTAGGCATTTGTGAAAATTTGTCTGTGATATGATGGATATTGTCCAACTGAACTTGAACAGTCTGAGAGAAATCAGACAAATTAAGACAGCCCATTCCTGGGAACTGTTCACATCCCATATGTTCTTTTAACAGTAAATAGTCTGTAGTTGTAAGATTTTGGAGCGCTACAACTTGCACTTCTCTTAATTCTTGGTTGAGTTCCAACAGTGTAGATCCAGTCAAATTTGTTGTTTTACTGTATGCACAGGCCAGCTTAGATATCTCCTTCCTCATTCCCATGGCAAGTCCAGGAGCTGGTGGGATGAATGCAGCTGCAACTGCAGCATCGCCTGGATCTTTGTTGAGGTTTTTTGATGATCATCTTCTGGCATGAGTCTTCCCGAGAGTGCTGATGTTGGAAGTTCTTCTTCAAATCGTATCTTAGTTCATTTTCGGGGTAGCCCAATTAGGCTTTGATCCTCTGTATAAACACAAACAGACCCTTTGCCTACACTTTTATATGCCCTTTATATCATTGTGTAGAACTCATTAGAGGTCACCACACAGGAACTGCTTTTTTTTTTTTTTTTTTTGTTATCTTTAATCTACACTTACATGAAGAATACTTTGTTTACTAGGCTCTCCCCTATACCAGGTCCCCCCTATAAACCCCTTTACAGTCACTGTCCATCAGCAGAGCAAAATGTTGTAGAATCACTACTTGCCTTCTCTGTGTTGTACAGCCCTCCCTTTTCTCCTACCCCCCCATGCATGTTAATCTTAGTACCCCCCTACTTCTCCCCCCCTTATCCCTCCCTACCCACCCATCCTCCCCAGTCCCTTTCCCTTTGGTACCTGTTAGTCCATTCTTGAGTTCTGTGATTCTGCTGCTGTTTTGTTCCTTCAGTTTTTCCTTTGTTCTTATACTCCACAGATGAGTGAAATCATTTGGTATTTCTCTTTCTCCGCTTGGCTTATTTCACTGAGCATAATGCCCTCCAGCTCCATCCATGTTGCTGCAAATGGTAGGATTTGCCCTCTCTTATGGCTGAGTAGTATTCCATTGTGTATATGTACCACATCTTCTTTATCCATTCATCTACCGATGGACATTTAGGTTGTTTCCAATTCTTGGCTATTGTAAATAGTGCTGCGATAAACATAGGGGTGCATTGGTCTTTCTCATACTTGATTACTGCGTTCTTAGGGTAAATTCCTAGGAGTGGAATTCCTGGGTCAAATGGTAAGTCTGTTTTGAGCATTTTGATGTACCTCCATACTGCTTTCCACAATGGTTGAACTAGTTTACATTCCCACCAGCAGTGTAGGAGGGTTCCCCTTTCTCCACAGCCTCACCAACATTTGTTGTTGTTTGTCTTTTGGATGGCAGCCATCCTTACTGGTGTGAGGTGATACCTCATTGTAGTTTTAATTTGCATTTCTCTGATAATTAGCGATGTGGAGCATCTTTTCATGTGTCTGTTGGCCATCTGTATTTCTTTTTTGGAGAACTGTCTGTTCAGTTCCTCTGCCCATTTTTTAATTGGATTGTTTTATTTTTGTTTGTTGAGGCATGTGAGCTCTTTATATATTTTGGACGTCAAGCCTTTATCGGATCTGTCATTTACGAATATATTCTCCCATACTTTAGGGTTCCTTTTTGTTCTATTGATGGTGTCTTTTGCTGTACAGAAGCTTTTCAGCTTAATATAGTCCCATTGTTCATATTTGCTGTTGTTTTCCTTGCCCGGGGAGATATGTTCAAGAAGAGGTCACTCATGTTTATGTCTATGAGGTTTTTGCCTATGTTTTTTTCCACGAGTTTAATGGTTTCATGGCTTACATTCAGGTCTTTGATCCATTTTGAATTTACTTATGTATATGGGGTTAGACAATGGTCCAGTTTCATTCTCCTACATGTAGCTGTCCAGTTTTGCCAGCACCATCTGTTGAAGAGACTGTCATTTTGCCATTGTATGTCCATGGCTCCTTTATCAAATATTAATTGACCATATATGTTTGGGCTAATGTCTGGAGTCTCTAGTCTGTTCCACTGGTCTGTGGCTCTGTTCTTGTGCCAGTACCAAATTGTCTTGAGTACTATGGCTTTATAGTAGAGCTTGAAATTGGGGAGTGAGATCCCCCCTACTTTATTCTTCCTTCTCAGGATTGCTTTGGCTATTCAGGGTCTTTGGTGTTTCCATATGAATTTTTGAACTATTTGTTCCAGTTCATTGAAGAATGTTGCTGGTAATTTGATAGGGATTGCATCAAATCTGTATATTGCTTTGGGCAGGATGGCCATTTTGACGATATTAATTTTTCCTAGCCACGAGCATGGGATGAGTTTCCATTTGTTAGTGTGCCCTTTAATTTCTCTTAAGAGTGACTTGTAGTTTTCAGAGTATAGGTCATTCACTTCTTTGGTTAGATTTATTCCTAGGTATTTTATTCATTTTGATGCAATTGTGAATGGAATTGTTTTCCTGATTTCTCTTTCTATTGGTTCATTGTTAGTGTATAGGAAAGCCACAGATTTCTGTGTGTTGATTTTGTATCCTGCAACTTTGCTGTATTCCGATATCAGTTCTAGTAGTTTTGGGGTGGAGTCTTTGGGGTTTTTTATGTACAATATCATGTCATCTGCAAATAGTGACAGTTTAACTTCTTCTTTACCAATCTGGATTCCTTGTATTTCTGTGTTTTGTCTGATTGCCGTGGCTAGGACCTCCAGTACTATGTTAAATAGCAGTGAGGAGAGTGGGCATCCGTGTCTAGTTCCCGATCTCAGAGGAAAAGCTTTCAGCTTCTCGCTGTTCTGTATAATGTTGGCTGTGGGTTTATGATATATGGTCTTTATTATGTTGAGGTACTTGCCCTCTATTCCCATTTTGCTGAGACTTTTTATCATGAATGGATGTTGAATTTTGTCAAATGCTTTTTCAGCATCTATGGGGATGATCATGTGGTTTTTGTCTTTCTTTTTGTTGATGTGGTGGATGATGTTGATGGATTTTTGAATGTTGTGCCATCCTTGCATCCCTGGGATGAATCCCACTTGGTCATGGTGTATGATCCTTTTGATATACTTTTGTATTCGGTTTGCTAATATTTTATTAAGTATTTTTGCATCTACATTCATCAGGGATATTGGTCTATAATTTTCTTTTTTGGCGGGGTCTTTGCCTTGTTTTGGTATTAGGGTGATGTTGGCTTCATAGAATGAGTTTGGGAGTATTCCCTCCTCTTCTATTTTTTGGAAACTTTAAGGAGAATGGGTATTATGTCTTCTCTGTGTATCTGATAAAATTCCAAGGTAAATCTGTCTGGCCCGGGTGTTTTGTTCTTGGGTAGTTTTTTGATTACCGTTTCAATTTCTTTGCTTGTAATTGGTTTGTTTAACTTTCGTGTTTCTTCCTTGGTCAGTCTTGGAAGGTTGTATTTTTCTAGGAAGTTGTCCATTTCTTCTAGGTTTTCCAGCTTGTTGGCATATAGGTTTTCATAGTAGTCTTTAGTAATTCTTTGTATTTCTGTGGAGTCTGTCGTGATTTTTCCGTTCTCATTTGTGATTCTGTTGATTTGTGTTGATTCTCTTTTTCTCTTAATAAGGTTGGCTAGAGGCTTATCTATTTTGTTTATTTTCTCAAAGAACCAGCTCTTGGTTTCATTGATTTTTGCTATTGTTTTATTCTTCTCAATTTTGTTTATTTCTTCTCTGATCTTTATTATGTCCCTCCTTCTGCTGACTTTAGGCCTCATTTGTTCTTCTTTTTCCAATTTCGATAATTGTGATGTTAGACTATTCATTTGGGATTGTTCTTGTTTCTTCATGTGTGCCTGGATCGCTATATACTTTCCTCTTAAGACTGCTTTCGCTGCGTCCCACACAAGTTGGGGCTTTGTGTTATTGTTGTCATTTGTTTCTATATATTCCTTGATCTCTTTTAATTTGTTCGTTGATCCATTGATTATTTAGGAGCATGTTGTTAAGCCTCCATGTGTTTATCAGCCTTTTTGTTTTCTTTGTAGAATTTATTTCTAGTTTTATTCCTTTGTGGTCTGAAAAGTTGGTTGGTAGAATTTCAGTATTTTGGATTTTGCTGAGTCTCTTTTTGTGGGCTAGTATGTGGTCTATTCTGGAGAATGTTCCATGTGCACTTGAGAAGAATGTATATCCTGTTGCTTTTGGATGTAGAGTTCTATAGATGTCTATTAGGTCCATCTGCTCTACTGTGTTGTTCAGTGCTTCCGTGTCCTTACTAATTTTCTGCCCAGTGGATCTATCCTTTGGGGTGAGTGGTGTGTTGAAGTCTCCTAGAATGAATGCATTGCAGTCTATTTCCCCCTTTAGTTCTGTTAGTATTTGTTTCACATATGCTGGTGCTCCTGTGTTGGGTGCATATATAGTTAGAATGGTTATATCCTCTTGTTGGACTGAGCCCTTTATCATTATATAGTGTCCTTCTTTATCTCTTGTTACTTTCTTTGTTTTGAAGTCTATTTTGTCTGATATTAGTACTGCAACCCCTGCTTTCTTCTCGCTGTTGTTTGCCTGAAATATGTTTTTCCATCCTTTGACTTTTAGTCTGTACATGTCTTTGGGTTTGAGTTGAGTTTCTTGTAAGCAGCATATAGATGGGTCTTGCTTTTTTATCCATTCTGTTACTCTGGGTCTTTTGATTGGTGCATTCAGTCCATTAACATTTAGGGTGACTATTGAAAGATATGTACTTATTGCCATTGCAGGCTTTAAACTCGTGGTTACCAAAGGTTCAAGGTTAGCCTCTTAAGTATCTTACTGCCTAACTTAGCTCGCTTATTGCGCTGTTATATACACTGGGTCTGGAGATTCTTTTCTTCTCTCCCTTCTTATTCCTCCTCCTCCATTCTTCATATGTTGGGTGTTTTGTTCTGTTCTCTTCCTAGGAGTGCTCCCTTCTAGAGCAGTCCCTGTAAGATGTCCTGTAGAGGTGGTTTGTGGGAAGCAAATTCCCTCAGCTTTTGTTTGTCTGGGAATTGTTTAATCCTGCCATCATAGTTATATGATTTTCGTGCTGGATACAGTATCCTTAGTTCAAGGCCCTTCTGTTTCATTGTATTAAATATATCGTGCCATTCTCTTCTGGCCTGTAGGGTTTCTCTCGAGAACTCTGATGTTATCCTGATGGGTTTTCCTTTATAGGTGACTTTTTTCTCTCTAGCTGCCTTTAAAACTCTTTCCTTGTCCTTGATCTTTGCCATTTTAATTATTATGTGTCTTGGTGTTGTCCTCCTAGGATCCTTTCTGTTGGGGGTTCTGTGTATTTCCGTGGTCTGTTCAATTATTTCCTCCCCCAGTTTGGGGAAGTTTTCACCAATTATTTCTTCCAAGATACTTTCCATCCCTTTTCCTCTCTCTTCTTCTTCTGGGACCCCTATAATATGGATATTGTTCCTTTTGGATTGGTCACACAGTTCTCTTAATATTGTTTCATTCCTGGAGATCCTTTTTTCTCTCTCTATGTCAGCTTCTATGCGTCCCTGTTCTCTGGTTTCAATTCCATCAATGGCCTCTTGCATCTTATCCATTCTGCTTATAAACCCTTCCAGAGTTTGTTTCATTTCTGTGTTCTCCTTTCTGGCGTCTGTGATCTCCCTCTGGACTTCATCCCATTTCTCTTGCGTATTTCTCTGCATCTCTGTCAGCATGTTTATGATTCTTATTTTGAATTCTTTTTCAGGAAGACTGGTTAGGTCTGTCTCCTTCTCTGGTGTTGTCTCTGTGATCTTTGTCTGCCTGTAGCTTTGCCTTTTCATGGTGATAGGAATAGTTTGCAGAGCTGGGACGAGTGACGGCTGGAAGAACTTCCCTTCGTGTTGGTGTTTGGCCCTCCTCTCCTGGGAGAACAGCGACCTCTAGTGGCTTGTGCTGGGCAGCTGCGTGCAGACAGGGTTTCTGCTTCCTGCCCGGCTGCTATGGAGTTAATCTCCGCTGTTGCTGTGGGCGTGGCCTGGCTCGGGCCTCTGCTCCCTGCAGCCCAGGGGTTAGGGTGCCCAGAGATCCCCGAATTCCCTACCTCTGGACTAAGTGTCCCACCCTGCCCCTTTAAGAGTTCCAAAAAGCACCCGCCAAAACAAAACAATGACCACAAAAAAAATAGTAAAGTATTTAAAAAAATAAAAAAGTAAAAATAAATAAATAAAAAATGGCCGCTCGTTTTTCTTTATTTTCCGGCGCCAGCCTCAGGCATCTGCTCACCGGTCTTGCTGCCTGTTTCCCTAGTATTGGGGTCCCTATCCCTTTAAGACTTCCAAAAAGCGCTCGCCAAAACAAAACAGAAAAAAAAACCAAAAAAAAACTGGCTGCTCACTTTTGTTTGTTCTCCGGCGCCAGCCTCAGGCACCCGCTCACTGTTCTTGCTGCCCTGTTTCCCCAGTATCCAGGGCCCCGCGCATGCACTGTGTCAGCGCTCTGGCCCGGATGGCTGGGGCTGGGTGTTCGGCAGCCCTGGGCTCCATCTCCCTCCCGCTCTGCCTGCTCTTCTCCCGCCGGGAGCTGGGGGGAGGGGCGCTCGGCTCCCGCGGGGCCGGGGCTTGTATCTTACCCCCTTCGCGAGGCGCTGGGTTCTCGCAGGTGTGGATGTGGTCTGGATGTTGTCTTGTGTCCTCTGGTCTCTATTCTAGGAAGAGTTGTCTTTTTTATATGTTCATAGATATATATGGTTTTGGGAGGAGATTTCCGCTGCTCTACTCACGCCACCATCTTGGCTCCCAAACTTTGTATTTTTAATAATAATTTTGAATTTTGAATTTCCTCAAACAGGATAGTATCTATTAAAAAATAAGATATCTCATTACTAATGGTGTAAGTTTAAAGAGGGTCAGTCATTGAGTGTTAGTATTTGTTAATTACTTGTGCAAACATCAGTTTAACTAGAAACATACCTTACAACCCCTGCATTTCTCTTATTTCTGGTTCCTTCCTGGGATGGGGTCCTCCCCCATCACCAGGTGACTTAAGGTAAATTTTCATATGTCCAAGGTATTTTAATTTACAAAACTTGATAAATGGGTGCCATTTAAGATTATAAACAACCTATTACTTCCCAATTAATATTTTGTAATTATATCTACCAGGAAGTAGTAAGAGAAAGGCAAGAAAATTTAAGACTTGTGAGACTAATGCAAGATAAAGAGGAAATGATCGGAAAACTCAAAGAAGAAATTGATTTGTTGAATAGAGTGAGTATTCACATATTTCAGTTTCATGGTTTCCTTTTTTTTCTAGCAATTGGATGAAAATACATAAAATATGAAGAAATTATTTAATTTCATTATTTAGTTCATTCTTTTCTTAATAAGATTGTAATTTGTTGGTAGTACCATATAAACTGATTTCCTCTGACAAATTATCAGTTTTTTTCACTTAATATTCCTTTAGGGATGGGCTGATGAATGGATTTATTCTGTGTTTTGTTAGAGCCTGGGAAGAAGAGGCAGCTTGGTCAGGCCACACAGAAAAATGGCACTGGCACAAGGTTGCCTCTGTGAAAAGAACTAAAATTGCTACTTTCTTGCCATAACAAACTCCAGATGTCTTTGTATTTTCACCATTTCTTTTTCCTCCAATTATATGTATACATCCCCAACTTTAGTTTTAGCCCTCTAACCCCAAGGTTTCTATTACTGCTGTTTGTAGCTCTTTATTTTATTTTTTGCTTTAAGCCCTAGAATTTATTTCCTGCTTAAGAAGCAAGTGGTATTGATACTAGCCATACTTAGGTAATGATAAGAAGAGATTCTGTAGTTCTGCTTTGAGAAGGCATCCAGTAAGATGGAGGAAAGAAATAACATTGCTTCAGGGAAATAAGGAACAGATTGCTAATCCAATTTTAACTATGACTAGGAAAGAGAAAATAGAGAGGCTTCATTATGTATAGACCCATTTCTAATGAAGCTGTAGGCATTAACTGTAGGTTACAGATGAAGACACTGAAACTCAAGATTCAGCTGGCTTGTTCAGTCCTATGAAGTGATCACATAGTAATCAGCGAGCCACCCTTGCCCTCAGGTAGGTAGTAGGCCTAATTCTAAATCAGTTTTTCCATCCCTGTAGGCTGCCTTTCACCTTGTTTCAACATACAGACATTCTGTTGGTTCTGGCATATGATATATCAGCAAATATTTTTTATGTCTGTGAAGTATTAGCACTATCTTAGGTAATGTATACATCAAAATTAGAATGCCTGCCTTCACAGTTTATAATCTAGTAATGTTACATGAATGTATTTTATCATTTACCTTTAAATCTTAGGAAGGTCTCAGTTGTAATAATTTTAGGAATCCCATTATTTTATTGTTTCTGGTTTCAACATACTAATTTCCCATATCATTCATTTAGTTTGTGAGTAAATACAAATTGTTTTTGTACATTTTAAAATCATTTACCTAATTGTTCAATGACAGTATGCTAAATTTAGACTGCTGCTGTCCAATAGCACACTTAAATTCAGATTGATGTTACCAAGTTTTGGTATTCTGAATTGCAAGGATAAATCTGTGAATGTCTGTTTTTCCAATCATCAGTAAATAGTCTGCCTTGAAATTATGTTTTTTCTAACTAAAACTAATGGTGTATTGTTCTCATATTTACCAAATGATTGTATTTATGGCACTAGAATTAATATAGGAAACATAGAGCTGAAATCATGTAATTTTAAAGGTTTTAATTTTAATGACTTTCAGTTTTTTAAGCTTTAAAACCTTTTTCTCAAACAAAATACCATAGAGAAGCTTGACATATATATTGAACCAGATTAACTCAATCCCCGGATCTCTTTTCTGTCTGCCCCAATTCCGTCACCTCCCAGGTTCTCACCCGCAAGCAAGCAGCGGAGTACATCCCGAACATGGGCTTGGATCTTTTTGATGCCTAACTTGACACAAGGTTGCAGTCAAGGCCCAGAGAGAGCCTCATATTGCCACATATGTCTTTTGTTTAGCCCTTTATCTTGGGGAAGGGGGAATTTGTTTTGTTTTTAATTTAAAATTTTAATTATTTACAATAATTAAAAATTTGGAAGATTCACAATTAAAGAAATCTGACTTCTGGCTTCTCTTGAAAATCTGAAGGATCTGGCAAGAGCTGCCCTCTGAATGTAACAGTGAGGAGCTGAGTAGTGGAGGCTCCCTTTAGGTGGGGCATACTCCACCTGAAGTTGTTTTCAGAACTTGCCTGTGTTTTAAAATTAATTGCTTGTATGAATTATCTTTGTGTACTTTTTGAATTGTTTTTAATCACTTTTATCACTGTCAGAATGTCTTCTAAGTATTTTGAAAACTCACATATTTTCCTTTTGGTTTTCTTAAGGACCTAGATGACATAGAAGATGAAAATGAACAACTGAAGCAGGAGAATAAAACTCTTTTGAAAGTTGTTGGGCAGCTAACAAGGTAGAAGATTCGAGGCTCAATGTGGAAAAAATATTTTAAAACTACTGATTGAATGTTATGGTTAGTGATAGGACAAAATTCCTATGCTGCAATACATTAAGTATGTATATTTATTTCTAGAAGATAGTGGATGTTTATTTTCAAAATATTTCTGTTTCATTATTAGTTTAGAAAAGTTATCAACCTTATATTTCACAAATAAGTAACATCTTTCAGTTATTAAAATAATAGCTTATGCCTCTTTTGGTTTTGTGTGTTATTCAGATAATATATGGTTTAGAGTCACAACCATATGAATATATTTTATCTATGGTAATGTATTTTATCCCTTAAGGAATATACATAGTCTTTGTTTACATGAAGTCAAATACTTGTGGGGAGTTATCTGCAAATGCCTTATTGCTGATGTGAGCAACCTTGTATGTGTTGATGATTTAATCATAAAGGTCTCTGTCTACTGTCATTTGTTCTTTCAAATTATTCTAAGCAATTTAGAGTAAAAGAGAATCACACTATTGTGTAACAGTCATCTTTAAAAAGGAAAGCTATAAAAAGTTACTTAATATCATGTACTAGTTGGCTGAATATAAAATTTAAGAGAATACTTGAATTATGCTATAGTAAATTAAAATGTACTATTTTGTATTTGAATATTGAAAAAAATTTAAATCACTGTAACTTCTGAAAAGCATACAGTTATAATTTTAATATAAAATTTCTTTTATAGGTACTACCTTTTCTATTATTCCAAGGTTTATAAGTGAGCATGGGATATTTTTAAAGTTCTTTATTCACAACCTGGAGAATGTGTACAGTATCATTGTATAAGAAAAAAACCCATACTTTTAATTATCATATGCATTAAAATGAAAACCAAAATATTTGTCCACACTTACAACATTTATACTTATATTAACAAAACAGTACGTAAACAGAAATAGTACTGAAATACTTTGCTTAATTTCTAACTTGGAGAATAACACTGTGCCACTGTTGTTCTCATATGAGAGAATTATTCCCCTACCTCACATTTAAGGGATTGTTTTCTTAACATTGAATATTTAAAAACATTTATTTTGAAGAATTACACAGATTTTCTTTCCTATTAAATATCATTAGTGTTTAGAGTTGTCTTGATGACATTGTCATGTTGAGTAAGAAGACCCCGTCTTTAAAATACATTAACAGTAAGAAATGTCTGCCTTATGATTGAATCTCAAATAGTATACAACAGTTTTGTTTAATTAATGTACATAAGTGGTCTTAACGTAGTAAAATCCATTTTTGGTGCCCTATTGACTCTTTTCTTCACTTGGTAAGCCCCTTCATTATTCACTATTAGAAAAATAGGGAAGGTGAGACAATTGAAAAAAATGTGGAATAATTGAAAAATATCAGATGTTGGATTCTAAATCTCCGTAGTGACCTAGCTTGGCTCCCCCACCTTCCCACTTGAAAGTTCCAACTTTGGCTGATCATCAGAATCACTTGTGTTGCTTGAGAAGAAGTTTGGCTGTAGTTTATAGATAGGTTTAGGCTGAGATCCTGGACAGAATTCTTAAAGCTTGCCATCTGGTCACTCTGACCATAATCTGGGTTTGGAAACAGCTGCCCTTACCTCTTTCCTCCTGTGGCTTCCTTTGGAGACTCTGGAATTAACATAATTTTAGCCCCTGGCATTTTTCCCCCTCTTAGTTTATTTAATAATTAACATGGTCTCTGGAGGAATTTTCATATGTCCATGTGTATGTATCAAAAAGTTCACTATTAGATTACCAAATTAGAGAGCTGCAGCATTATTGCCTTCAAGCATCCTTTTTGGAGAATATTCCCTGGCATGGGAACAGAGATCTGCTGCCCACGTGCCACAGGGTATGACAAGTTCAGTCATCAGCTTTAGTTGCAAGATACTCATCTCCCTTTAGCTACCCTTATCTAGGAAATGCTAGTATTGCCCAGTTGCCCAATCCACACTTTGAATGTTGTGAAAATGCTGTCAGTATTCAGCCTTAAAATATATTAATGTATTGATTTTTCAGTAAAAGATTTGAATTTTCAATTTAATGCAAATGTAAGTAAAGGAATATTTCGTTTTCCCTTTAAAAATTACACCAGTTATTAATGCTTTTAAAGACTGATTTGTTAAAAAAATTTTTTGCTTTGTTCAGTTTATTGGGAAAATTTCCTACAGTGATCTTTTACATAATGGTACCTAGTTCAAACACAAGAGCCTGACAACTTAGAGCGATTCACAAGCAGCCCTTCTGTTCTTAAAACATATTTTCATATTGCATACAGGTTTTTAAACTGAACATTGAAAAATAGAGTAGGATCTGCTACGATTTTCCTTTAATATTAATCAGAAGCATTGATATTTTTTTAAAAGGTAACTTTAATATGTACACTACCTTAGAAAACTTGGGTGTTGTCAATAAAGTGCTAGTGTTTGTGAAATTTTTAGTCCCATTTAGAGATAATATTTCTTATGTTCCCTGGGAATTTGTGGCATAATAAAGCATATTCAAAGTTTTTATGTGTTTATGATATTATTTTCAAAATACTAAGTTTATTAACTTTAAAATGAACATGACTTCTCTCTGTTTTCTGACATGCATTAACTTGAGAATTGCTAAAGTAATCTCTACTTCATTTTTCTAGAATTGTTATTTTATTGCAGTACAGTTACCTTTACAGAGGAAGAGGGAGGAAGGCATTAGGGTATATATTTCTAAATGAATTTAATAAGTATAGTAGATAGCACTTTTACACTGGCTCAAGTCGTTCGAAACAGAAAATTAAGTATTAGGCAGACAAAAGAAAAAAATGTATTATTTTTTTCTTTAAAATAACTTTTTAATTGTAGAAGCCGTGTGTTCTTCAGGTAAAAAGGCCATCTCAACTACATGTGGTTTATATTTTCTGGATTAATCTGGATTTGTATAATTAGAAATCAAAATGAAAAATTTGAGTCCACTGTGTTTTGTTGAATATAATACAAATCAGTGTAATAGATACATTCATATGTTAAACAGCGTAAGACAAAATAGGAAAGACTTTGATACTGATTTGATGTCCTAGACAATATCTGTACATACAGTGTTAGTCATCTTTTATCAGTTTTGTAGTTTTATGACCTTAATTCAGTACCTAGTAAGTTTCATGCAGTGTTGGCACTTAATTAATAACTGTTCATGGTTTTGTCAATGACCTGTTAATAAGATTAAGGCATATATTTTCATCTTGTAATATAAGAAACCAAACATACCAGCTTTTCATTGGGGGGAATGTATTAAGTGAGAAAGAACTAGCATTCAGAAATCAGAACTTTAAAATAACATGTTAAAGTCAATGCTAAATACTCTTTTATCATATGTGAACCCCATTCCTATTATATAACCCTAAACTTGACTTACTTTATATTGGAACTATGCTCACCCTCATAAATAAAGGACATCCTGTTGACCAGGATTGTAATTTCTATTACTTATGTGAGAACTAGTGACACTTTTCTTTTGTCGTTCCATTAAACTGAAAGCATGGAGACAGACAGCAAACATTTTGCTCACTGAATGCCTCAGCACAGCACTTCCCCCTTCTGTTCAGTTTTATTGATGTATAGAAGTTAGTTGTTTCATTCTCAGTGTAAAGACTTTTAAATCATTACCCAAGAAAACCCGAGCCGATACTGTTTTTTACTTAAGTAGAAATTCATAGCAAAGTCATATCTCCATCATAAAAATAATTACATGTATGTAAAAGGAGTATGAAGAGGGGATTACTTTAAATTTTCATACCTATTTTTTTCAGCAAGTATTAGTTAACTGGGTATACAGTTATAGATAGTAAAGAAGTTTGTTTGTTTGTTTTAATGGGAATGGACCAACCCTTCCATCCAGCAGAGTACAATCCATGTAGTGTGTGCCAGGAGCACAAAGTTAAATTTTAGGCAGCATTGGATAGTCTAACCTGAATAGTTGACTCAAAAGTACTTTTTTGTATTAATTGTCCAGCTGTTGTCTTTTAGGTCTAGTTAATAGGTACTATTTAATTTGCTGCGGCACTTACTGAACGGTGGCATGAAAGACCTGATGCATATTGGGAAGTATATTACCATATTATTTTAGATGATTATGCATTGTGAGAAGAACATTCAAGAAATTAATGAAGTAAAAAGATGTATGTCAGATACACCAGATTGTTGATGGTATTCAAATGTGGTTTTGTTAGTTTTTCTGTATGTATTACTGATTATTGGTTTGTTTTTTAATTATTGAAGTCTAAATAATTGTTTCAAAAATTGGCACATAATACTTTGGTAATAATAGAATGTTAGTGATGATCATTTGATGGACGTTTATTACATGTCTGTTTTGTTTTATTTCTTCCTCTGATACCTAATTAGGGTTTTTTTTGTAAACTTGTCTTAAGATTTGGCTATACTATTCAGGGTTTTTTATTATTACATTTTCCTTCTAAATTTAAGTATTAGATGGCTTCTGCTGCCAGAAAAGACCATATGAAAGCTAAAATTTGCTGTTTTGTTGAAAATCAGCTAATTCAGGTAATCCAAATATTTGCAGAAAAGCATCAGAATAATTTTTTGATCCACATTAATGTGATATAGACAGCTTTCATAGTTCCCATTGCATAGATTTTCATTGTGGAGTAATCAACTTTATATTGATTAACTTCTAATGTGCTTTGCATGTAAAATAATATTAAATAAAAATAAATTTTTCATTTATTTTCACACTATTTTTTCTTCCCTCTACTATTTGTAAAACCCTGACCATAATTTTACTTACAGAGTTAAAGGATAATGTTATGTACCTCTGATTGAAACAGTTTGCAGTATTTTAAAATCTTTATTTGGTATATTATAGAAGGAATTTTATTTTTTCTTAAGTGAGGAAGTACATACATGTTCAGCCTGACTGAAAATGTTGTCTTTGTGTTTTAAAACTACATGAATAATTTCTAAATTCAAAATTTGAATTAACTAAATCTGATGGTGTTCAGAGAATTTCAGGTCCTTGATAGTTTGAAAAAGATAAGTAGGGGTCTGGGAATGTAAAATTCCAGTCTTTGTGTTTTTACCTAATGGTTTACATAACCTTTTGCTAATGTGTCATTCTTCATACACCTGCAGAAGCTAATCAGACTTCTTTACTTCAAGAACTCTAAATTAATCTTCTTAGTAATGTCATACATGCCTAACAAGTGAACACGCATTCTTGAGTCAAACTGTTTAGATAATGTCTCAAGTCTTTATGTAACAACATACTCTTAGCAAGCCTATTGAGAAAGTTTACTAGATCTCCTAGTCTGACTTGGAACTGTACTCCTTTATCTTAACTTCATCAAATCCCTGTTTTTTCTTCTAGATTCATGCTGTGCATGCACACAGTTCTATCAGTAGCTGTAAACTACCCACATATTTTCTTAATCTCATACCTCTAGTTTCTTTTTTCACCTCTACAAGAGGTTACATTTTATTGCTGGTCAACTTCTTGGAAAGAATTTACGTATTACTGGACTTTCATATTAAGGAGATAGGACTGGTAATATCCTTTACAGTCCATCCATTTTATTTTTATGTCTAGCCAGATGAGATTAAAAAGGATGCTAGAAAGCAAACTTTGTCTCATAATACTGGAACACGTGCACAATTTTACTCTCACTTTCAAAAAACTTGTGACTGAATAAGATCCGTCTAATAAAGGAAAAGGCTTTCTACTCAATGTCAGATAGTTGAGCAATATGAGAAAAAAATAGGAGCCAGGCAGAAAAGTAGAATTGGACTTTGACTTAGTACATGTGAAAGAATAACAAGTTTTTCACATAAAGTGTACAAAATTATTCCATATGTATTACAGTCTCAAACCACATAATGATCAGTTGCTAGCCTTGCTTAGGTATACCATGGGACCTAAAATTCACTGTCTTTGTTATGTTATAGTCTTATACAGAGAATTATTTCATTCCTTTAAAATGTGAGCTTTTACTGTGGTTAAACAAAAGTTAATGTCATCAGTGACATTTTAACTTTGTGGAAGCAAATTATTAAGAAAAATCAGTAGAAAGGTATTTATTTTATTTTTGTAGCACAAAAGTATAAGAAAGCTATCAGTAAAAGGCATACAAAATCCCATTTGAAGGACCTACTATTTGTTCTTGGTAAGAATATATTTATTTGATACAGTGTTAAGTTGGAAAATTAATTAGCCTTCTGTAGAACATTCAAAGTTTCGTGTATAGATGGTTAAAGGCAATGAAAAATATCACTAATTTAAAATAAATTTATGCCTATAGAAACAGAAGCACTGAATAATACATTAGATCAGATAGACTTAACAGACATCTGTTGAACACTCCACCCAAAAGCAGCAGGACACACATTTTTCTCAAGTGTACATGGAATGTTCTCCAGAGTAGATCACATACTGAGTCACAAAAAAGCCTCAACAAATTCAAAAACATTAAGATTTTTATTAAGCAGCTTCGCAGACTACAATGGTATGAAACTAGAAATAAATTACACAAAGAAAATAAAAAAGCCTACAAACACTTGGGAGCTAAACAACATGCTTCTAAATAATGGCTCAATGACCAAATTAAAACAAATCAAGCAATACGTGGAAAAGTATGAAAACAAAAACATAACAGACGAGTATTTGTGGAACACTGCAAATTCGAATAGTGAATTTCCCTCTAACAAGAATTAACATTGTCAAAATGGCCATCCTGTCCAAAGCAATTTACAGATTCAGTGCAATTCCTATCAAAACACCAACAGCATTTTTTAATGAACTAGAATAAATAATCCTAACTAAAATTCATACAGAACCACAAAAGACCCTGAATAGCCAAAGCAATCCTGAGAAAGAAGAACAAAGCTGGGGGAAAATTACACTGCCTGATTTCAAGCTATACTACAAAGTTATAGTAATCAAAACAATTTGGTACTGGCACAAGAACACACCCACAGATAAGTGGAACAGAATAGAGAGCCCAAATATAAACCCAAACACATGGTCAATTAATATACAATAAAGGAGCCATGAGTATACAATGAGGAAAAGACAAGACTCTTTAATAACTGATGTTGGGAAAATAGGACAGCTACATGCAAGAGTTTCATTCTCTTGAAATGAATAGTAGACTGGTGGCTTCCATGGGGGAGGGATTGGGGTAGGTGGGTGAGGGGGATGAAGAGGCACTCCATACAAAAAGTGAACTCGAAATGGATCAAAGACCTGAATGTAAGACATGAAACCATAAAACTCTTAGGAGAAAACATAGGCAACAATCTCTTGAACATAAACATGAGCAATTTTTTCCTGGACACATCTCCTCAGATAAGGGAAACAAAAATTGAACAAGTTGGGCTACAGCAAACTAAAAAGCTTCTGTACAGCAAAGGACACCATCAGCAGAATAAAAAGGCAACCTACAGTACAGGAGAGTATATTCCTAAATTATTTCTCTGATAAGGGGTTAACATCCAAAATACATAAAGAACTCATATTCCTCAGCACTAAAAAAACATATAACCCAATTAAAACATGGGCGGAGGACCTGAGTAGATATTTCTCCAAAGAAGAAAAACATATGGCCAACAGACACATGAAAAGATGCTCCACATTGCCAGTCATGGAAATGCAAATCAAAACCACAATGAGATACCACCTCACACCACCTAGAATGCCACTATCCAGATGAAAAGACATAACAAGTGTTGGCGAGAATGTGGAGAAAAGGGAACCTTCCTACACTGTTGATGGGAATGTAAATTGGTACAGTATGGCGGTTCCTCAAAAAACTAAAAATAGAAATGCCATTTGACTCAGCAATTCCATTTCTAGGAATTTACCTGAAGAAAACAAAATCCCTGATTCGAAAACATATAGGCACCCCTGTGTTTATTGCTGCATTGTTTACAGTAGCCAAGATACAGAAGCCACCGGAGTGTCCATCAGTAGATGAATGGATGAAGATGTGATACATATACACAATGGAATATTTAGCCATAAAATGAAAAGAAATCCTGCCATTTGCAACAACATGGATGGATATAGAGGGTATTACGATCTGTGAAGTAAGTCAGATGGAGAAAGACAAATACCATATGATTTCACTTATTTATGGAATATAAGGACAAAGCAAAACAATAAAACAGCAGTAGACTAATAGATATTGAACAGGGATGGTGGTTACCATGGGGGAGGGGTTGGGGTAGTTGGGTGTGGAGTGTGGGCTTGAAAACTCTCATTCACAGTGTAGGTTGGGCACAGGGATATCACAGCGTGGAGAACACAGCAATGGTTCTGTAACGTCTTCCATGTTGACAGTAGCTGTAGTACTGGGGGTGAGGATTTAATATGAGAAACTTGAGCTGCTGTGGTGTATACTTGAAACTAAGACTGTATACCAATAAATAAAATTTATGCCAGTAATTTTCATATTGTATTTTTTACTATTTCAAAATGTATCAGTGAAAATTGTAATGGGGTGAATAAGTCAACACTTCAAAAATGCTGCTGATGATCATAGGAGGTCTAAACTTGCCTTAGTCCATGTTAACTCTTTTAAGATCATTATACTTTAAGAGATTCAGCTAAGCGTTGTGACTCACTTAACAATTTAAATGTAACTTTAATCCTAAATTAGTATAGCATAAAAACATTCAGTAATGAGTGATTAAGTAGCCATATGTGCCAGGCTTTATGTTAAATGTTTTACATGTCGTTTTTATTTGATTCTTTAAAGCTTTTTTTGTAAGGTGCAGATTGGGATGGATAATTTGCCCAAGGTGACAAAGCAACGCTTTCTGCCTTATGCCACGACATACTCACTTTTATGACATAATTATTATCCTACTGAATATTTTGCCAGTCTTTCTCAGAGTATGGTCCCCACATTAGTTGCATTGTCTTTCACTTAGAAACCTGTTAGAAATACAAATTCTTGGGTCCCACCCAACACTTGAATGAGGTGAGGCCCAGCAGTCTGTTTTAATGAGTTTTTTCAAATGATTCCTATGTAGGTCAAAGCTTGGAGTTTTGCATTATGCATTTCTATTTTCAAGCAAATATCTTGGTCTTTCTTTTTGGACTTATGTAAATCATATAAGACAAACTTGTAAAGTAAAAAGTGATCTTTTCATTGTTGCTTACATTGCAAAAGATTGTACCAGGAAAAACCTCAGCATGATTATTGGCAGCTCGACATAAGCCCATTAGTTTAGTGTTATCTCTGGAACTCGAGTGGATTCTTAAGTCCAAGAGACTGTGGAATGGAATCTTTGTTTTTCTGTGTCCAGGTCAGTCTCTGTTACTGCTTGAAGGTTTTTGTTAACAATAATGCATTTTTGTTAAATTTTAAAACTTGATTTGATAAATAAATGTATGTTTCATCAGACCTATAGTTTCTTTTCTGTTCTTTTTTTTCATGTATGGACACTGGGGTGGTCCCTGGGGAGATTGAATCTTCAGATTTACTCTCTGTGAACTCAAAATTTTCTAGCTAAGTTCATCACTGAGGAGAAATCCACAATATTGGATCCCAGTGAGTAAAAAAAAAAATTTAAGTATATGCTTATTTATTTAGAATCATTTTTTTCTTATATGATGAGATAGTTAAGCTACTTTTTTTGGTTTTGCTTTACTTTTTATAAGCTTTAGAGCAAGCAGTTTTAGGCTACAGAATTACTGGAAGATACTACAGAGTACTCAAAAACCCCAGGTTTTCCTGTTATTAACCTCTTAAACAGTATGGTGCATATGTCACAATTAATGGACCAATATTGATACATTGTTACTAACAAGTTCATACTTGATTCAGATTTCCTCAGTTTTTCCTAATGTTCTTTCTCTGTTCCAGGATCCAGTCTAAGAAAACACATTATGTGTAGTTGTCATGTCTCATGCACCTCTTTGTTGTAACAGTTTCTTAGGTTTTCTTTATTCTTCATGACCTTGAAAGTTTTGAGGATTACTGGACAGGTATTTTTCACTTCTTACTGTAGACATTTTCACATAACACAGAAATAGAGAAAATAATCTGTGTCTTGTCAATCTTATTTTGTCCTTCATGTTATCTTTTTGCTGGGGACTTTTAAAGTTATATTTCAATCATTCTGTCATTCCACCTGTAAATACTTGAGTATGTATCATAATGGAAAAGGACTTTAAGGAAGTAAACACAATGTTACATCTAAAAAAGTAGTGCTAATTTTTTTTGCCTTTTATTTTATTAAGGTATCATTGATGTACAATCTTATGAAGGTTTCAAATGAGCAACACTGTGGTTACTACATTCACCCCTGTTATCAAGTCTGCCCCACCACACACCCCATTGCAGTCACTGTCCATCAGTGTAGTAAGAGGCTATAGAGTCACTACTTGTGTTCTCTTTGCTATGCTGCCCTCCCCGTGGCCCCCCTACATTATGTGTGCTAACTTAATGCCCCTTAATCCACTTCTCCCTCCCTGTCTGCCCTCCCCACCCACTTCCCTTTGGTAGCCAGTAGTCCCTTCTTAGAGTCTGTGAGTCTGCTGCTGTTTCACTCCTTCAGTTTTTGCTTTGTTGTTATACTCCAAAGGTGAGTGATACCAGTTGGTACTTGTCTTTCTCCACCTGGCTTGTTTCACCGAGCATAATACCTTCTAGCTCCATCCATGTCATTGCAAATGGTAGGATTTGTTTTCTTCTTATGGCTGAATAATATTTCATTGTGTATATGTACCACATCTTCTTTATCCATTCATCTACTGATGGACACTTAGGTTGCTTCCATGTCTTGGCTATTGTAAATAGTGCTGTGATAAACATAGGGGTGCATATGTCTTTTTGAATCTGGGATCTTGTTTTCTTTGGACAGATTCCTAGGAGTGAAATTCCTGGGTCAAATGGCATTTCTATTTTTAGTTATTTGAGGAACCTCCATATTGATTTCCACAATGATTGAACTAATTTACATATCCACCAGCAGTGTTTTAGGGTTCCTCTTCCTCTACGTCTTCACCAGCATTTGTTGTTCCTTGTCTTTTGGATATTGGCCACCCTAACTGGTGTGAGGTGATATCTCATGGTGGTTTTAATTTTCATTTCCCTGATGATTAGTGATGTGGAGCATCTTTTGGCCATACGAATTTCTTCTTTGGAGAAGTGTCCAGATCCTCTGACTATTTTTTGATTGGGTTATTTGCTTTTTGGGTGTTGAGGTGTGTGAGTTCTTTATATATTTTAGATATTAACCCCTTGTTGGATATGTCATTTACAAATAAATTCTCCCATACTGTAGGATGCCTTTTTGTTCTGCTGCTGGTGTCCTTTGCTGTACAGAAGCTTTTTAGTTTGATATAGTCCCATTTGTTCATTTTTGCTTGTTTCCCTTGCCCAAGGAGATGTGTTCAGGAAGAAGTTGCTCATGTTTATATTTGAGAGATTTTTTTGCCAATGTTTTCTTCTAAGAGTTTTATGGTTTCATGACTTATATTCAGATCTTTGATCCATTTGATGATGTCTCATTTGTTCATTTTTGTGTGGAGTTAGACAGTAATCCAGTTTCATTATCTTACATGTAGCTGCCCAGTTTTGACAACACCAGTTGTTAAAGAGGCTGTCATTTCCCCATTGTATATCCATGGCTCCTTTATTGTATATTAATTAACCATATATGTGTGGGTTTATATCTGAGCTCTCTATTCTATTCCATTGATCTATGGGTCTGTTCTTGTGCCAGTACGAAATTGTCTTGATTACTGTGGCTTTGTAGTAGAGCTTGAAGTTGGGGATGGTAATCCCCCAAGTAGTGCTAATTTTTTAATATCATCTGTTAGTTTGGGTTTTCCTGAGAGGCCTCTATGCAAGAGATTTTTTGGGGGAAAAACACCTGTGAGGAAAAATGGGGCAGGAGCGAGGGGATGCTGGCAACCTCAGTACAAGTCTGACAGCTGTGAAGGAGAGATAGAAGGAGGATGGTTGAGCAGGAAGTTTTAATCCACAGCACAGTTTGAAGAAAGTTTCAGCAAGACTGTAAAAGTCCTCCAGCCAAAGGTGCCGTGTCCATCAGAGTAAACCGATGTCTTACAGGAGTGGGCTTGCCTTTGTATTCTTGCTCTGCACCTCCCTGGTTGATGGAGCAGCCAGCGGAAGCAGGGCCTCAGCTGACCACTGTGGTGGAATTCAGACCACAGCAGCTGAAATGACAGTTAATTACTCATGTCACAGTAGGAGACTGGTGAGGCCCATTTGGTGGCTGCCACATAATGTAACACTTTGTGTTCAAATTTCCCAGATACTTCAAAAATGTCCTTTTATTGTTCATTCAAATAAAGATCCAGAGGAAAATCATCCATTGTATTTGGTTAGTATATCTCTTAAGCCTTTTTTAACTTATAAATTACACATGCCCTCAATTTTTTAAAATTTTGGTACCATTAATATACAATCACATGATCAACATTGTGGTTACTAGATACCCCCCATTATCAAGTCTCCACCACAATACCCCATCGGTGTAGTAAGATGCTATAGAATCACTGAAATCAGATAACCTAGGATTTCCCACAGTCTGGATTTGATTGATTGCATATTTATGATGCTGTTTAACTTGTTCCTCTTTCCCCTGTTTTTTAAGTAAATTGTTGATTAGATGTTGAGTTGTTACTAGATTTAATGTATATACCTTTTGGACAATAATTCATAGGTCGTGTTTATTTCCTATTGATTCACATCAGAAGGTACATAATATCAGGTTGTCTTTTAATTATAACATTGATTAAGAGGTTAACAGGTGCTATTAGTTTGATTGCTCTATTTTAAAGTCCCCCATCAATTTTTTATGTAATGGTTTCAGAAAATGTTGATAATTATTGCCCAGATCTTTTGTATCATTAGGGTACAAAAGTGATAGTTTTCTAATTCTATCATTTTATTTATATCAATAGTTGGAGTTCTTTAGAAAAGAAACTTTTCTTCATCAATTACTTGGCTTCCCTAAAATATAAGAAAGATAATTTATTCTTCCTCTTTATTTACCAATTTTACAATAAAGAGCCAGAGCCTGAGCAAACTCCAAAGGTAAGTCATATGTTTTGTTTTACATATTTAATCCACTGTAGTCATTATTTCTTATGTCAAAATTGTCTCATGTTTGGCCAGTGAGAGCCCCTTCCCAAACTGACCTGTGTCCTTTTCGGTCATTCTTGTTTTTTTGTTTTCTAGCATAAAGTGTTGTAGCCTCATCTTGTACATTTCCTTTTTTAGGGTGTGGAATCAAGAGCTAACTTTATTTTTCTTTTATTTCTTTTGTTGGAAGTATTGATACACAATCTTATATTGGCTTCAAATATACAACACAATGGTTCAACAGTTACCCATATTATTAAATCCTCACCTACACTAGTGCTGTTATTATCTGTCAACATAGGAAGATGTTACAGAATCATTGGCTGTATTCTCCATGATGTACTACCATCCCCATGATCAACTTACATTATGAATGAGAATTTTTGTGCCTCTTCATCCCCCTCCCCCACCTACCCCAATCTCTCCCCCATGGTAGCCACCAGTCACTTCTCAGTGTCTGTGAGTCTACTGCTGTTTCATTTATTCTGTTTTGCTTTGTTTTTAGATTCCACAAATAAGTGAAATCATATGGTATTTGTATTTCTCTGCTGACTTCTTTCACTTAGTATAATACCATCTAGATACAGCCATGTTGTTGCAAATGGCAGGATTTTTTTTATGGCTTAATAATACTCCATTGTTTATATGTGTACCACATCTTCTCACTTAGGTTGCTTCCATAACTGGGCTATTGTAAATAATGTGGTGATAAACATGGGGTGCATATATCTTTTCAAATCAGGGATTTTGTTTTTCCAGGTAAATTCCCATAAATGGAATTGCTGGGTCGAATGGTATTTCTGTATTCAGTTTTTTTAGGAACCTCCATACTGCTTACCACAGTGGCTGCACCAACTTACATTCCCACCAGTAGTGTAGGATGGTTGCCTTTTCTCCACCTCCTCGCCAACACTGTTATGTCTTGTCGTCTGGATAGTGGCATTCTAGCTGGTGTAAGGTGATATCTCATTGTGGTTTTGATTTGCATTTCCATGATGACTGGCAATGTGGAGCATCTTTTCATGTGTCTGTTGGCCATATGTTTTTCTTCTTTGGAGAAATATCTATTCAGGTCCTCCGCCCGTGTTTTAATTGGGTTATATGGTTTTTTTGGTGTTGAGGAATATGAGTTCTTTATGTATTTTGGATGTTAACCCCTTATCAGAGAAATAATTTAGTAATATATTCTCCTGTACTGTAGGTTGCCTTTTTTATTCTGCTGATGGTGTCCTTTGCTGTACAGAAGCTTTTTAGTTTGCTGTAGCCCAACTTGTTCAATTTTTGTTTCCCTTGTCTGAGGAGATGTGTCCAGGAAAAAATTGCTCATGTTTATGTTCAAGAGATTGTTGCCTATGTTTTCTCCTAAGAGTTTTATGGTTTCATGTCTTACATTCAGGTCTTTGATCCATTTCGAGTTCACTTTTTGTATGGAGTGCCTCTTCATCCCCCTCACCCACCTACCCCAATCCCTCCCCCATGGAAGCCACCAGTCTACTATTCATTTCAAGAGAATGAAACTCTTGCATGTAGCTGTCCTATTTTCCCGACATCAGTTATTAAAGAGTCTTGTCTTTTCCTCATTGTATACTCATGGCTCCTTTATCGTATATTAATTGACCATATGTGCTTGGGTTTATATTTGGGCTCTCTATTCTGTTCCACTTACCTGTGGGTGTGTTCTTGTGCCAGTACCAAATTGTTTTGATTACTATAACTTTGTAGTATAGCTTGAAATCAGGCAGTGTAATTTTCCCCCAGCTTTGTTCTTCTTTCTCAGGATTGCTTTGGCTATTCAGGGTCTTTTGTGATTCCGTATGAATTTTAGTTAGGATTTTTTATTCTAGTTCACTGAAAAATGCTGTTGGTGTTTTGATAGGGATTGCACTTAATCTGTAAATTGCTTTGGACAGGATGGCCATTTTGACAGTGTTGATTCTTCCTATCCGTGAGCATGGGATAGAATTCATTTATTTGTGTCTTTAATTTCTCTCATGAGTGTTTTATAGTTTTCAGAGGACAGGTCTTTTACTTCCTTGCTTAGGTTTATACTTACATATTTTATTCTTTTTGATGCAATTGTAAATGGGATTGTTTTCCTGATTTCTCCTTTTGTGAGTTCCTTGTTAGTATATAGGAATGCAACAGATTTCTATGTATTAATTTTGTATCCTGCAACTTTACTGAATTCAGTTTATTAGTTCCAGTATTATTTTGGTGGAGTCTCTATGGTTTTCTCTGTGTAATATCATGTCGTCTGCCAACTGTGACAGTTGAACTTCCTTACCAGTTTGGATGCCTTGTAGCTCTTGGTCGGATGGCTGTGGCTAGGAGCTCTGTACTATGCTGAATGAAAGTGGTGAGAATGAACATCCTTGTCTTGTACCTGATCTCAGGGGAAAAGCTTTCAGCCTTTCACCAGTAAGTATGATGTTAGCTGTGGGTTTGTCATATATGGCCTTTACTGTGTTGAGGTACATACCCTCTGTGCCTATTTAGGTAAGTTTTTTTCATGAATGGATGTTGAATTTTGTCAAATGCTTCTTCAGCATCTGTTGAAATGATCATGTGGTTTTTATTCTTCTCTTTGTTAATGTGATGTATGATGTTGATTGACTTATGAATATTACACCAAATTTACTTTTGTGTAATGTTCTTTGTAGAAAATTAAAGCCTTGATAGCCATCTAAATTATCAGATGATATAATACCAGAGGGCATTCATAGAGCTCTTATAACTGTAAATACTCCAAGAATATATATACATTTTCCAGATTTTACTGGGAAAATTCAAGGTGACAGAAGTCTACTTGTTTTTTTGCCATTTCTGACTTTTCACTCATTTTCTATGCAAATGGAAGCAGATCTTAGGTATATGTTGATTTAAAAAATTATTAAATTTGTTCATGCCTTTTGAAACCTCAGAAGTTTATGAAAGTGAAGTTTCTTTTTCATGTAGTTACATCACATTAATATGTTCAAATTAGAGTGCAGCCACATAACTACATAAAAATTTGTACATATTCATTGTGTTGGATTTGAGAAGACATTAGAGCTTATATAATAAACTAAGTTAATTAAGCTAAATTCACTTTTAAAAAGTGGGTGCCCAAACAAAAAAGAAATAAGTGTTGGTGAGGATGTGGAGAATGGGAACTGTCCTTCACTGTTGGTGGGGATGTAAATTAGTGTAGCCACTGTTAAAAGAGTATGGATGTTCCTTGAAAAACTAAAAATAGAAATACCATGTGCAATTGTATTTCTGGCAACTTAGCTAAAAAAATAAAAATCACTGATGTAAAGAACACATATGCACCCATGTTTATTGCTGCATTATTTACAATAGTCAAGTTATGGAAGCAACCCCATGTCCATCAGTAGACGAATGGATAAAGAAGATGTTATTCATATATACAATGGAATGTTATTCAGCCATAAAAATAAATTCTGCCATTTGCAACAATATGGATGGACCTAGAGGGTATTATGCTCAGTGAAATAAGCCTGGCAGAGAAAGGCAAATATCATATGATTTTACATATATGTGGAACTAAAACAAAACAAATAAACAAAAAAGAAATAGTCACAGACATTGAGAAGTGTCTGGTGGTTACCATGGGGGAGGAGTTGGTCTGGTTGAGGTGGTCGTGAAATAGCTGAAGTGGATAAAGGGGCACAGAATCTCAAATCATTATATAAATTAGTTATGGAGATGACAGTACAGTATAGAGAATATAGTAAAAAATATTGCAGTATCTTTCTATATTGACTGTAACTACACTAGTTGCAGTGATCATTTAATGTAAGTACTGTGGAATCACCTTGTTGTATACTTGAAAGCAACATAACATTGTGTATCAACTATGCTTAAGTTAAAAAAAAAAGTGTACAAGTGTTCAAATTGTGGTCTCTGCCCACCGCCCCCTCAGTATTACAGTGTGACCCAGATTCTCAGTATGGTATTAATAGAGATGAGACACTTAACCTGTAGTTACATCCATGCAAGCCTGAATGCAGAGTTGCCAGCCCTTAGTAAGTTCCCACAGCTGGTTGTGAGGAGGCGTGTTGGGTGATGGCTTGAGGCAGGTTATGAAGTTGCACTGTGACTGAGCAGGAAGAGTCCTTGCAGTGCTTAGAGTAAAGCCCAGTTGCTCGTAGCCATCACCTGGAGGACCACCTCATAATATTGGCAAAAACCTCCACTCCTACGAATACCTTCATCCACAAAGGAGGATCCACTCCTTTTCCTCCAGAAGTAGAAATTCCTCTAGAATTCTTGCATTTTGCATCATGCATTGGTTCACAAATATTGTACATAACATTTTTTAATTAATTTATTTAGTTATCATTTATCTACAATTACATGCAGAGCATTATGTTTACTAGGCTCCCCCCTTCACCAAGTCCCCCCGACAATCCCCATTACAGTCACTGTCCATCAGCATAATAATATGCTGTAGAATCACTACTTGTCTGTGTTGTACAGCCCTCCCCATGACCCCCCCACATTATACATGCTAATTGTAAGGCCCCCTTTCTTTTTCCCTGCCCTTATCCCTCCCTTCCCACCCATCCTCCCCAGTCCCTTTCCCTTTGGTAACTGTTAGTCCATTCTTGGGTTCTGTGATTCTGCTGCTATTTTGTTCCTTCATTTTTTCTTTGTTCTTATACTCCACATATGAGTGAAATCATTTGGTACTTGTCTTTCTCTGCCTGGCTTATTTCACTGAGCATAATACCCTCTAGCTCCATCCACGTTGTTGCAAATGGTAGGATTTGTTTTCTTCTTATGGCTGAATAATATTCCATTGCGTATATGTGCCGCATCTTCTTTATCCATTCATCTACTGATGGACACTTAGGTTGCTTCCATTTCTTGGCTGTTGTAAATAGTGCTGCGATAAACATAGGGGTGCATCTGTCTTTTTCAAACTGGGCTGCTGCATTCTTAGGGTAAATTCCTAGAAGTGGAATTCCTGGGTCAAATGGTATGTCTATTTTGAGCTTTTTGAGGAACCTCCATACTGCTTTCCACAATGGTTGGACTAATTTACATTCCCACCAGCAGTGTAGGAGGGTTCCCCTTTCTCCACAACCTCGCCAACATTTGTTGTTGTTTGTCTTTTGGATGGTGGCGATTCTTCCTGGTGTGAGATGATGTCTCATTGTGGTTTTAATTTGCATTTCTCTGATGACTAGCCATGTGTACACAACATTTTGCTAGGCTCTGTTCTATAGTAAATGGAAGACAAATCCTAACCAGCATTTTATTGTTTCTTGCCCAGTAAAAAAGTTGGTACAGGGTTGAGGAGTAGTTGCTTCTCAGAATGTTCTTTGGACCTTAAAATATGAGAATTGAAATCCACTTATCTTTTGACAGAAATAGTAACCTCAGTATATGTCACAGGCTATAGTCTGTATTATAAAAATAATGCTTACAAGGCTCTTTTAAGGAAAAGACAGATTTGTTCCCCTAATCTGGAGAAACTGGGAGTGATTGGGGATTTAGAGCATAAATTCATGTTTTCATTACGTGAATTGTATTTTTGCCCCCAGATTATGTCATTACTAGCCAAGGTTAACATGTCCTCAGTGGGAGTTAGGGCCCCACGTTTTCCAGAACATCCTGATCTGAAGCATTTGTAATTTATTCAGTTACTTTCTAGCTTAATTTTATAATGAATTTCTAGATATCTGTATTGCTATAGCTCATAAAATTCCCAAAGTCACCCACAGGTAAGTAAAACTATTTTCTCCTTTGTTTTTCTTTCCCTTTGAAGCTTTGCAGTTGAGGTGGAAATAAGCACAGTGAGCTTCACAAGCGCCCAGGGTCTAGTCACTTGAGAAGCGTCCCCTCTGCTGGAGGCTTTCAGGTCCCTTTTTGTTTACTTGAGTGGTCAGAACACTTTATCCTTTTCCTGTGATCCTTTCCTAAAGATTTATTTCATTTGGGAAGCAGGGGGAATTAGATCCAGTTTTGTGGACTTATCCCCTGATTCATTTATAAACTTAGGGTAGCATTTAGCCTGTTATACTTAGATTTTTAAAAACTTAAAAGTAACTTAAATTGGTAAGAGCTATTTTCCCTCCCAGGAAACTTGATGGTTCATTTATTAGGTCTCCAATGGGTTTATAACATCTTCCTAAATTTTTAAAAGCTAATTATCTCTTTGTAGATGGGGAAATAAGACTGAGAGTGGTTGTATTTACCCTGAGGTCACAGGGTAATATAAATAGAATAAAAAGTCCTGCTATTACCTGAAAATTGAGGTGTCTGACCACTAATAAGATTAGTCTGGAACACAGCTCTGTTCAGAAGGAACGTTAGAAGTTATTACATTATACTATAAAACCATGATATATAAGAAGTTAGAAAAATTTTTTTTGAGTGGCATGAGAATAGAAATTTATTTTATCCTAACCTATTCAGAATATGATTTCAACTCACTGTTAATAGTTGGAGTCATATTTCTTTTAAGTGTGATAGTCCCTCTACACCTGCATCAGAACCCCCTGGAGTCCACAGGAATATTCAGAGCTCACCTGTGGTTAAAGAACAGCCAGAATGTGCCCAAGCAGAAAGGAGGGAGAGACTGAATCCTTAAAGGACTGAGGGAGACTTCTTGAGAACCTAGCATTTGAGGCAAGCTTTGAAGGGATTGGGGAGGGAGAGTTGGTATCAGTATAGTCAGGAATATTTAGGAAAAATATCCAACATCTGAAGGACCATTATTATTATATCTGAGAGCTGTGTCTAAAGTCCTTTGTATACATACCACCTTAATGAAGTAGTGGCTTCCAAGTTAGACCTACTTGAGCACTAGTTTACAAGTAAGACTGATGAGAATTCAGATCCTAGCTGTACCACTACTAGCTTTGTGACTTTGGACAAGATGCTTTATAATTGCCACATCTGCAACAAGGACAAAGTAATGCCTAGCTCCGCTGGGTCATTGTGAAGAATAAATGATATAATGCATGTAAAACATGTGACACAACACTGGTTTACAGCTATGATAGAAGAATTGCAACGAAGTACCCTGTTTAGTGTGATTCATATAATGAAGTAATTGAGAAGACTTTAATGGTTATAATTTCCTGAAATTATTGATGATTTTCTGGAATTAAAAAAAAATTGGTATCAGGAAGCTGTGGATAAGTAATAAACTGCCATCTGGTCATACATTTCTACTTTTCTGGGGAGTCTGTCTGTCCTTAGATGTCCAATGGAAGCAAGTCAGAACTCTGTTCTCAAAAAGAATGCAGTATGTGTGGACACAAATGTAGGGTCTCTAGCCTCTCATAAAATTGTGCTTCTCAAGAAACATTGAACAAAGCCTTGGTTAAAGGAAAGCATCTTTTAACCAAAAAGCTTCTTGAGTTACTTGAGAGTCTCAAAGTGTTTCCTAGTTCTGTCTCTCTTCCTTTCAAACCCCCCAGGCTCAAACTGAGCCTGTTTTATGACTAAGAACTGTCTTTCCCCAGACTCCCAAACAAATATATTCCAGGGCAGTATTATTTTTTTTGTTGTTGTTGTTGTTTTTTTTTTTTTGTTTTTTTTTTTAGATAATTATTTTTTATTGAAGGGTAGTTGACACACAGTATTACATTACATTAGTTTCAGGTGTACAACACAGTGATTCAACATTTATATACATGATAATTCTAAGTACCAGCTATCACCATACCAAGTTGTTACAATATTTTGACTATATTCCTTATGCTATACATTACATCCCGGTTGCTTATTTATTTTACAATTGGAAGTGTGTACTTTTTCTTGGTTGTTGTTGTTAGGGCATCTCTCATATTTATTGATCAAATGGTTGTTAACAACAATAAAATTCTGTATAGGGGAGTCAATGCTCAATGCACAATCATTAATCCACCCCAAGCCTAATTTTCGTCAGTCTCCAATCTTCTGAAGCATAACGAACAAGTTCTTACATGGAGAACAAATTCTTACATAGTGAATAAGTTACATGGTGAACAGTACAAGGGCAGTCATCACAGAAACTTTTGGTTTTGCTCATGCATTATGAATTATAAACAGTCAGTTCAAATATGAATACACATTTGATTTTTATACTTGATTTATATGTGGATACCACATTTCTCTCTTTATTATTTTTAATAAGATGCTGAAGTGGTAGGTAGATACAACATAAAGGTAGAAAACATAGTTTAGTGTTGTAAGAGAGCAAATGTAGATGATCAGGTGTGTGCCTGTAGACTATGTGTTAATCCAAGCTAGACAAGGGCAATAAAACATCCACATATGCAGAAGATTTCTCTCAGAACAGGGGGGGTGAGGTTCTAAGCCTCACCTCTGTTGATCCCCAATTTCTCACCTGATGACCCCCCTGCGACTGTGCCTGTCTTAGGTTGTTCCTCCCTTGAGGAATCTTACCCGTCTCTGGCTAACCAGTCATCTTCCGGGGCCATACAGGGAAATGTTAAGTTGGTAAGTGAGAGAGAAGCCTTATTGTTTGAAATGGTTAGCTTTTTATTTCTTTGCATATTTATGCCCAGGGCAGTATTATTAACCAAGCTGATATGGGAACTAAACAAACAAGGTCAATCAGCTTGAATTCACAAAAGCTGGATCCACAAGTGGATTTCTTTCTCTACTTCTCTCCTTGCTTTTTCAGTGTACCTGATTACTAATGGCTGGTATGTCCTGATAGCAGCAAGCAGGAAACGAATCAAAGCAGGAGGTTGTTTGTCTACTGACCTGTTTCTGCATAACAAGCAGTTTTGTTGATTTGGATGTGGGGACTATAAGGTAGCAGGGCAGAGGATGCCAATCGTAGGTGTTGGTCCTTGAGAAAGGTTTCCCATTGCTGTGGCAGAGTGCCACTGTGGTGCCTGAGAGAGCTGGAACAAAACATTTTTCCTCCTGAATTGTGCAAGTTTGAAATAAATGTTTGTCTTATGACCTAGTAAAAGAGTCTTTAACTGGAATGTGGATATTTCATTCATTGAATTATATGTATTAGTTTGAAATTGTAGACATAGTCTAATTCCTTTTGTTGTTATTTTCTCTTCAAGTGTTATATTGGATCTCATACTTCTGCATTCTTAGACCTTACATTTATGATGAATTTCACTCTAGTAGGATAACACTCTGCCCAGCTTAAACATGGGCGATTTGTCATTATATGAAATTTGTAGAGTATAAGAAAATTTAATTGCTATTTTAATTAAGTTCTGAAAGAGTGGGAACTTTTTCCCCATGAGTGAGATTGATGAGAAAAATTAAATCAGGCAATAGGCTTTTTCAACTAAAAATACTTGGGACTTCAATTTAAATTGGTGGGTGTTATCAAAGGTAATATGGATTTGAGGAGCTAGATGTAGTTTCTTAATTTTTGAAAGATGTGCACCTAAGCCACTATAAACAGAGACTTAATAGGTACCTTTACAAATATTCCCACTGAAAAAAAGTTAATGTACAAATTAAAAAACTATTCTTAAAATACTGAAGTGCTGCTGTCTCTAGAAATAAAATTAGGACATCCATTTTCTCTTCTAGATTTGTGCCCTTTCTAATGGCTACTCCAGGACTGCACAGTAGGCGGAAGCTTTTCCAGAACTGTCAACTGATGCTACAAAAGTTTTATCATTTGATGTCTGTGTGCATTTTTCTTTTGAAAGTCCATAGGAGGTTTTCAAATAATGTGTTGGATAATTGAATACAAGAATGAATGAGTGAGCGAATGAGAGACTTTGGTGGCTACTTTAATCTAACTCTCACTCTTATTTACTACAAGTTTTCTGACCTTTTAGCAAGTTACTTTACCCATGGCTCTGTTCCCTTGTCTACACGGTAGACTTAATGACACCTATCAGATAAAGTCCTGAAAAGTGTTTATTGAATATCTAAATTAATCAGTAGATCCAGTTCAGATATACTAAACCCAATTTTCTGGATATTTGCCTTTTTAACAAAATGTACTGATGGTTCTTATGCACCCAAAGTTTGAAAACCACTCATTTAAACTCCACTGTTTATTGGACAGGGCACTATGGTAACTGCCCAAGGCAGTCCTAAAATGAATCAGACTCTGTCTTCAAGAGTTTACATATAAAGGATAGACATAATGTGAAACAGTGCAGAGGAAGGAGAGATTAATTCCTAATGGGCTGGTGAAATGTCTTAAGGATTTAGCATTTGTAAGGAAGGATTAAGTAAAAACTTAAAAAAAATGCCTAGATCAATGTGTGTCTTACGGTACATGCAGAACTGTATACTGGTATTGTTATCCCCATGTATGCTTTGTCTACCCATTCCAAACATTCATCCCCAATCTGTAAGGACTGTGTCTTAGTTGACAGTCTCCAGCCAATTTATAAATTTCTTTGGGTGACCAGACTACCTTTTCTGAAAGATTTTTGTGGTTTT
This sequence comes from Manis pentadactyla, assembly GCF_030020395.1. Taxonomy (NCBI): domain Eukaryota; kingdom Metazoa; phylum Chordata; class Mammalia; order Pholidota; family Manidae; genus Manis; species Manis pentadactyla. The sequence goes on along the minus strand of NC_080028.1, from coordinate 112,309,627 downwards.
TACTGTTCTGTTCTGGTGACAGAGTTCAAACAGGTGTGTTTTTTCTTTCTCTTTTTGTAAACCATCTGAATGCATTTCCTCATTTCCATTTTGTGACTCTATAAAAATATTTTCATGAAATCAAAATGTTGCAAACTCATGTAGCATCCTGCTGTATATCCTGAGACGCATTATATGGTTGAAGAATATTCACTTTCAAAACTGTAGAAAAGAATTCCATTTAGTAAACTCTCATTTAGTCAGGTTTTTCTGGCTTGTGGATTATTCAGATTCTTTGCTTTGCACTTAATAGCTTTCCTTTTATCTGTTTCTCTTCTTGTTAGGCCTGAATAGAGAAAAAGAAAGAAGCAGATCTGGTAAAAAGATTTAGCATGGGAACAGAAAGAAACTGACGGCTCAAGTACGTCTCAGCTTAGGGAATTCTATTGCTAATAGAGAGGGTGTCACAGTTCTAGCCTGTTAGCAGAGGTGTAACCTAATGATCCTGGTGTGATTACGATATTAGTTGTAGATTTTGACCTTTGATCCTGCTATTAACTTACTGTGTGTAACTTGCGTAAACCAGTTTATTTGTGTAATGGAGAAAATGCTTACACAATTTGGGATTCATTGTCCAAAGAGATGTCAGTAAAAGGAATTTAAAGAATTCACTGAATGTGAGCACAATATTCTAGATACTAAACAAGAAATCTAAAAAAATACACCTTTCTCTGAAGATGTTACATAAAAGGAAACTGAAAATGGGCTTTTTTCTCTCCCTTTTTAAAATATGTATACCAGAGCTAGATACTATATAAAATATTTCAGAATTGATGATTTGGTATTGCTTATAAAATTTAAAGGACAGTTTTTGTACCTATTTAATAGTGTGTAAAACTGGCTCAGAACTTGAGGGACTTGCCTGAGGTTATCTCGTGAAGTAATGCTGAAAGGGGGCTAAAATAGTTTTTCTGATTTCATTCATCAAACGCCATGCTGTCACTGAGAAGAGAAGTGAACATTTTTTTTCCTATTTGCAGAAGTCTGATAAATCTGTAGCCTGCTGCTATCGTGTTTAATTTTTGTTTTTAAACCATATGGGGCAGATGATATGCTGTTAAAGCAAAACCTGAGATTCAGCACTAAGCAAAAGTCTTCAGAATCACAGGGAGGACCTCTTAATGCATTTATAGCAGAAGGCAGACAAAAGCTTAAGTTTTAAACTTAAACTGAGGAAAAGTAGAGAAGAACACTTATCAGGTACTTTTAAGATTTGAATTCACCACTTAATAAATAATCTCAGATGTGTCATTTCCCCTCCTGAGTCTTCCTTTGCTAATCTATAAAATGGTCATAATATCTCTCCTATTACATAAGGATAATTTTGAGAATCCAAAATTTTATGTAGTTGGTAACATGAGCTATAACAATGTTAGTGGCTTAACACTAGTATTAAACTATATATACCTGTTAGACAACTGAAATTGTTTTTATCCTTTAGAGGTAAATCTTGATTTCAAAAGGTTAAAAAAAAGCATAAAATCCTTTTGATGAAAAGAATCCAAGGTTGCAAGAATCAAAAGGGAGATTTTAAAATCAGCTTCTAAATTACCAAAACATTAAATCAAATAAAAAATAAAGCCATGTTCATAGATCTTACAATCTGCAGGAAGAATACTGGAGGCAGCAGGAAGACAGGCTTCAGTGCAGAAATGGGCACCAGAAAAGCAAATGCTCTGCTGAGGTCTCCTGCTATTACCAAGTACGTGAGTTTACAGGGTCTCATTGTAGAGTAGGTGGTCAGTAAGTATTTGTTGAATGAATGAATAAACGAATGATGAGTAAATGCAAACGCATCTGTTTCTCCATTGGCTGCCTTTCCCGTTGGAAGATTTGATATTTTATCATTTGAATTTCACAAGAAACATCTTAACCAAGTTGTCTTTGGGTCAGCCTGTTTCCAGGCTTGTTTGTGTTTTTCACATTCCTTTTTTGGCCTGCAATATTATTCTGTGACCTCTTTCATAAATTCCAGTAGGTCGTTCAGTTGGGACTCAAGGATGTCAGCAAATTAAACTTGATTTGGAATGGAATACTTAGGGTGTGTGGCTTGGATTGGAATCAAATTAGGTCTGGTTAATCTTATTTTGCTTTAATCTATGTGGGAAAGAATAGAAATAGAGGAAAGACAAATAAACAAAAATAGGGGAAACTATTCTTGTTTAATGATAAGCAGTTTCTGTAAGGAATAGTGCTGTGGGCCAAAGCCTTAAGTTATTATTAGAAGTTCAGGGACAAAATTCAGCAAAGGAAAGATTTAACTTCTTTTGTCATCACAGATGGTGTTTACTTTTCTAGCTTTCCCAAGCCAGAATCTCCAGGCTTTTAAAATGTTGTTGCTTCGTAGACAAGACATATTAAGTTAGTCTTAATTTATGCTTTTTAATTTTCTCCAGGGCTCTGGAAATGGATAAGCCCAATCTTTGGTAAACCTCAGCAACTAAGGAGACAAAACAAGTTTCTGACACTGTGTTAATAGTCAGATTATCCAGACTCAAATCTTTTGTTGCTTACTGTACTTTCTCAACATTTCTTCTGTTTAGTAAGTTCCTGCAGTAATTATTTTAGCTGACTTTTTTCCCCTTTAATTATCTCTAACTTGGAATGTATGAGACCACTGAAGACTTAATCTTGGAACTCAGAGTTCAGGAAATCCCCTCTCTAAACTGCTGAAATCATTTGAATAAAATGGAAAACTCCTTCAAAGCTACCTGGGAAGCAGGAAGCCAGAGGGGAGCAAGTGAAGCCGAGCCCTTTAATTTGAAGTTGTGACTGGGGCCTGGGGAGTCATGAATAGGACTGTTCCTTGAAGAAAATTTCATGTGATTGTCTAGTAAGTTCTTACAAAGGAGAGAATCAAGACTTAACATTCAGGAGTTTCTGGAATTCAACCTGACAGTTGAATTTCCTCTCCCATGGAAGTGAGTATTTTGCTCATTTAATAGAACAGATTAAGTTTTCATTTAAAAAGGGAGAAAAGTCATCAACATGGGCAGATAATATGGAATTTTTTCAGTACTTGCTGTCTAAGGTCCTAAGTACCCTGCATTCCAGTTACTGCCTGATGTTGGTGAAGATTTCACTTAGCTAAACAGAGAGGAATAATAATGATTTTTCATCTGCCTAGGATAGGCAACTACACTGAATGATTTTTTTATACAGTTCTTTTCAGCATTCAGACTAATAATTCAAAAGCAGCAAATGAATCTTGGCTTTGGTTAATTTTTCAGGAGCAAATCTAGTTAGCGGAAGTCTTAATAAAAGTAAAAATGACTTCTGGCTGCCTAGCAATCCTTAAGTATTTAAAACATTATTTTGTTTGGTAATATTTTCTGCATGAAAAATTACACATAAATATACATTTACAAACACATACATACCATACATATTACGCACTATAGATACATATGTGAAAACTAAAATAGGATCAAAGTACATACAAGCCAGCTTAAGGAATAATATACTGTGCACTTTTTTTACTGGAGTTATGAAAGTCTTAATGTGAATGCGTTTTTTGAACAGAGAGGATGCCATCATTTCATTCTCTGTTTTAGATGGAAAGAGATGGTTACAATTTCATTTGTTCAGTTCTGATTCTGTTAACAGGCTTTTTTGTTTTTTGTTTTTCTTTTTGGAAATGGCATCTTAAAAACGTAAATTTACTGGCTCAGGCACTATTGGTAATGTTTCACTTCAAGTAATTGTTGCTAATAGGAAAATGGCTAGATTAATAAGCCACATGCCAGATGATCTTCTTAAAGGGTTTACAAAAATATGGACACATGCAGGTGCCTTATTTTTTGAAAAAGGAGATTAATGAAAAAATAAGGTTTCAAAGTGCTCACCTTGTTAAATTTTAAAAGGGAGGACATAAAGTTGCAAATTAGTACAATAACAACTATAAATCATAGTAGGAAGAAAAATTAAACGTATCTCTGGGTGATAGTGTTTTCTGTCCTCTTCTACTGTCATGTTTCCCAAACTTTATTGAGCATATTTGTTCTTAAAATGGAAATTTTTTTTATAAAAAATGAACTTGCTTCATTTTGCATGATCCGACTGTATTTCTAATGTTCTCCTGCCACCTTGTGCTTTCTGAAACCCATTACAACGATCAACAAAAGAAAAATACTTAAGAAGGTTATTCAAGGAGATAGATTTTTATAGTGTAGGAGGAGGCTGAGAAGGAAACATATTTCCAGTACATGGAAGATGTATAACTGTTTGTGTATGAGACAGAAAGAGAAAAATCTTTTCAAAGATTTAGAGGATTGTTTACTGGATTACATCAGTGTAAAAATTATATTTTATCATTAGGACCTGCAACCTGGTAAAGGAGGAGAGTGAAGACCTTGGTTTTAGTGCTAATAAGCTCCTTAAGTAATGTTTTAAAACATATTTTGATAGTTTCTATACTTGCCTGTTCTTTAAATGTATTCCTTTCTGCATTAAAAAACTCAACCACTTGTGCCTAGAAAGCTTTCGGTGGCTTGTTAAATGTTTTTCTTTAAATTAAATTACCTGCTGTGTTTACAGTTTCTGTTTCCACATTATCATTTCAGACAACATTCCATTCATTCAGTGCTTCCAACTATGTGTATGGGCTGCTGCCCTGGAGTTATGCTGCGCTCTAGAAAGGAGAGTTTTTACCTGGAACTTTGACCTTCCTGCTTGAGTGTAAACAAGCCAGTTTGATGACTTGTCTGAGGAATTCTCAGATCTTTCTTTAAAGGAATCAATTTGAATACATTTTATTTTCTTTTTGGGAATTGATTTAAATACATTTGATTAAGGAATGGTATTTAAAGAGCTGTGGGTACAAACGACTTACGTTTGTTATCCGGTGCAACACTTACTTTCCTAGCCCACTGAAATGCTGACCGTACGGTGCCTGAGGCATCCTCCCCTCCCTGTTGGTGTCATGCTTGCACTGAAGAATTACGACTTTAACTACAGAGTTACAATCTCAGAGGGCTTAAATGATACAGAAATTACATTTACTGAGCACACACTATAGGGCAGGACTGGTTCAAGGCTGTTTTTTTTTTTTACATGTGTACTCACATATAGCCCTCAGTGAAAACTTTTGAAGAAACTGAATTCAGAGATGAAATGATTTGTGCAAGGCCACGCAGCTTGGAAATGGCAGAGTGGGTGTTTGAGTCCAAGTGTTTCTGGCTCTTCCAAGCCAATCTCCCCATCTCTTCACTTGATCAACTTCTAGCCTGTTCTTTGCACTGCATTTGGAACATCTCTGAAGAACAAATCAGATTTTGTTTCTCCTGAGCTGTAACTCTTTCAAGGGTTTCCTGTTATAATTAGGAAAAAGTCCAAATTCTCTGTCATGGCTTATTAGCTCCCTTCTTTCCATATCCTCACTTTTCTCCACTATCTACCACAAATACTGTGCTTCAGCTCAGCAAGATTACTTACCATTCCCCCAGCGCAGGCACAGTCTGCTGTCTCTTAGCATCTGTCACTCTTCCTCCTTTATCCCTCTTCCTCCTACTTGTCTTTTTTGTCTCTAACCCCTTCTCCAGCTCTGTTCTATATGTGTCCAACAGCACTGTTCTCACGGGGCGCTTGTCATACTGCATGATAATGAACTCCCTTTATTAAGATACAATACACATGCCATGAGAGTCACCCTTTACAATTAAGTGGTTTTTACTTTATTTACAAGGTTATGCAACCATCACCACTATATAATTTAAGAACATATCATCACCCCCGAAAGAACACACGCATTGATAGCCACTCCCCACTCCCCTCTTCCCCCCACTGACAACTACTAATCTAATTCCTACTTCTATGGGTTTCCCTATTCTAGGCATTTCATATAAATGGAGTCACATGATATTTGTCCTTATGCATCTGGCTTCTTGAACTAAGTATAATGTTTTCAAGGTTCATCCATGTTGTAGCTTGTGTCAGTTCTTCATTCCTTTTTATAGCTGAATAGTATTCCATTGTGTGTATATGCCACCTTGTGCACCACCTATTGATCAGTTGATGGACATTGGGGTTTCCTCTTTTTGGCTGTTAGGAATAATGCTTCTATGAGCATTTGTATATAAGTTTTTGTATGAGGATGCATTTTTTAATTCTTATGGATGTGTACCTAGATGTGGAATTCCTGGGTCATGTCATTACTGTATTTCCATAGCAGCTATACCATTTTACATTGCCACCAACCATGTATGAAAGAGTTCTTATTTCTCCAGATCCTGCCAATACTTGTTATTTTCTGTTTTATGGTTTTTTGTTTGCTTGTTTAAAGATATAGCCACCTTAGTGGGTGTGAGAAATGATAATTGCCTTTTAACTAGCTTGTTTCCCTGATGATTCCAAACTCTGTGAAGGGAAAAATTATGCTAAATCTTGTTCATCTTTGCATTCAAATGCCTAACACATTGAGTGGGTTTTCAATATATGCAAAATGAGTGGGAAGACCTAACTAAATCTTTCCTGTTTGCTTTGCTTCTATAAACCCAGGAAAAACGGGCTACAAGGGGAAAGATGTTCTGGCTACTGATCTACACACTTTTCACCAGAGTGCCATAGGATTTTAATAACCACCCTCAGTAGATAGTTCCATGGCTTTAGCGGTCTAACCTGAGCAGTTCCCTGCACAAGAATGGCATGAGTTCTCATTTAACCATCTCAGAATGGGGAACATACCCAACCCCGCTGGCATTTTACTCCGTGATTCTGGGGAGCCTAGCCTTTCTATTCCAAACACATTTTCTGAGGGCGTGTGAACATTGCCTAATGAGAAAGCCATTCATTCAGAATGAAAGTAGAGAAGAAAAGAGCAAAACAAGTTCCTTACTGGAGACCACATTGATTATACATTCAGAATAATACAAGTTGAAGCCAAGTTGTCATGTTCTGAAACAACTCTATTTAGCCAAGTTACAGCTGGGCTCTCATCTACTGTTTATCCTTTCCTAGCTGTTTTTATTTGTCCTGGTGTGCCAACATCGTGGCCTTGTACAGGTGAGCTGGAAGCAAAGAGGTGCTTGTTCCCTGACTTTCTGTGGTGCAGTCCTGTAAGGAAGGGGCCTGCAGAGAGAGCCACGATGCCTTCCTGGTAACATCTGGGGGCGTGGGGGTGGGGCAGGGCTGAGGGTCCATCTCCGCCCTGTCAGCATCCCGCCTGGGCAGGTTTTCCTCAGTCCAGAGGGATCTTCCATAGCATTTTCTCCTTTGTTTTTCCGTACTTTTTTCTCTCTTTGCGGGCTGTGACACAATGTAGGCCCAGCCCTGGGAGCCTTCTGTGGAAATGTAATTTTAAACCGTGAGGCTAGTTTTGAGCTCCATCTTCCCCTCAGTAAATGCGGATTTGCTGAGCTACAGTCCCCACCTAATTTCAATAGACTTTTCCCTCTTATTTTACTTTCCCCCTCAAAAATAGAAGGGGAGATGGGGAGGAGAGGATAGGAAAGGAAAAGAGAGACCTTTGGGGAAGTCTTAGATAAATAGCCCTGACCTTGTGTGAAGAGTGTTAATGTTATTACATAGCAGTGAAAGTACAAAGGAGAGAAAAAAATAACAGCAATCTTTGTCCAAATATGGCCCACTTGAACTCTGGATGGTATTTCAGCACTGTAGGAAAATTCCAGAAATCTCTGGCTGCAAATGTTTTCCCTTACCTTATCTGCCTTTGCTTATAAACTGAGGATGAGCTTGATATCAGCAGGTGTCAGAAGGAAAGCACCAGTGTTGGGGCAGCAATATCTATGCCCGTGGTCTATGCTTTATCTGATTTCTTTAATATGCCCTGATTTACAGTTTCATCCAGGTCTTCAGTCAGTAAGTTAGTTTGCATGGCTTCTTAAAATACTAATCTCAGAGCAGTAAGATACTAGCCTGCCTCTCTGCAAGGATGTAAGGATGCCTGAGAGTACTAGTTAAACTCACAGAAAGGGGAATTCCGCCTGTAAAAAGCCCAAAGCTTCCAGCAGCTCTGCTTTCTTTGGCACATTACCTAGGACCAGATTTACTGGGCCCCAGTTTACATTCCCAGTGCCTCTAGCAGAGGAAAACATGTGGTGTATTGGTCCCCATGTTTGCATACATGACTAATCTACTGGTTACTTTTGATCAGTTGGGTAAACCTGCTTTTAAGCAAGCAAAACACTTGTAACTTGAATATGGAAACAAAACAGAGCCTTGTACAAATAGGCTGTCCTGGGTTATCTAAGTCTTCATTGATTTTTTGAAAAGTTCCTTTTGCTCTTGAGGACAGCCTATGAGAGAAATTCCAAAATTCAGAACAAGCAAGATAAAGCTCTGGATTCTGAACTGTGTTACAGAATTGAGCAAGCGCGATACCAGAAACCGGCTTGGGCAACTTCTGCTGTGATGTGCATCTGGATGAGTTCACCCTGAGGTTGTTTATTCACCATGAGAATTGAAGGAAAGGTTCTGAAACATCCTGTCCCAGGATGCGCAGACCGGCCTGTGTGCTGAAGCCAGAGGGAAGCAGGGAAAAAGACTTGATCAGCAGTGGTGCTGCCCTCGTCATTTGAGTCTTTAATGATCAACTGCAGTTGTACCCCAGTTCTCCAAAAAACTAACCCAAATAAACTGCCAGGTTGTGTGTAGGAAGTAGAAAGGAAGGAGGAGGAAGAGAGGGACGGGGAGAGAAAGGAGAGGGAGAGGTTGCCTGCCAGAGCAGCTCATCTCAGCACATTGCAACTCTATGGTCAGGCTTTCTGGATAGGGCTCCCAAGATCCAGTTAGGTCCTCAGTGAAAACATTTTTCCCCTCAGTGTTCCAGCAAATGGTGCTAAAAATTTTATTCAGGATTTGTATAGGGCCCTGGGTTCCTTTCCTGCCTCCAAAGCTTTGTACCACCCCTGGCTCACATTCCATTCACTAATCATGCTGTGTGGAGGAACCCTCTGCTCCACACACAGCTCCTGCAGACCAAGCTCCCTATTTTGCACCAGCCACCATTTGTGGGTTTCTTTCAGGCCTTGCTGTCATCTCTCCAAATATTCTTGCTGCTCTTTTGCACTTGACTTCCTGCTGCCTACCACAGGAGAACTCATGGCCCAGTTGTTCAGGTGCCTGTGGGGGAGAATGTTTGGAGAGCTGCCTCAGTCCTTAGGGAATGACAGGAATGCTGAGAATTTCAGGCATGACTTTGCAGACCCAAGGGAAAGGAAGCTTTGGTTCCACAGTGGGGGGTAGGGGCTTCGAAAACACCCCAGATCACATCACCTCAGGCTGTGGGACTGGCCCAAGGCAGAGTCTCAGCCTGGAGTCCTCCGTCTGCCAGTGTGGGAACAGAGGCCTCCAGGAAAGGTGATGGTTGTGTAGTAAATTATGGATGAGCAAAATTAATAAGGCTCTGTCTTGAGATAGGAGTTATTTGTTGTAATATTTTAATTGTATTCAACATAACTGGCTAACTGAGGCAATCTTGTAGGTATCGGTCTTTCCAGGGTTGAGTGTGTAAGGTACTGTTCCTGGGCCTGCTGCATCCCAGGACTTCTCCTGGAGTCTTACCTCGTCGCAGGGGAGGAGGGGAAATAGTGAGCTTGACTCAGAACTATCAACCAGAGTCTCTCTGACTCCATCCATGTTAATTTCTTAATTTGGTTACTTTTTAATATTTTGCACTTAATTCACACAATTATGATGACCATCAACATCCCCCTCCCCCGCAAACCCAACCACCTTTGTAACAATTAGACTCTCACAAGGGAAAGGTGATGTGGTTGCTTTTGTGATGTGGGGCTCCTGTTTTGAATTATTCATGACTTGATCCTGAGGCATATCTGGCTCTTGATGAAGGCTTAATATTACCCTCAAACACAGCGGCCACCTCACATCTTCATCTCCATGAAAACCTCCTGGAAACAAATGCATTACTTAGGACATGCAACACTTCAACCAGCATTCAAAGAGTGCACACCTTAATGTGTACCTAGTTTTGTGAGAACCTTCCCTTGAGTTAGGGTATAAACATGAAAGGGTTTTATTTTTCCCATTATTGCTACTAACCGTGTTCTATCAAAACTCTTTGCCTGCCGGGGAGTAAACTTCCTGAATGGCATCTCAGTCCAATTCCATGTGTGTTACTTACAGTTTGTTAAAACAATGTCACTGAGATTTTAAGATTCAGTAGTGTTCATTTTAACTGAAAGATCATTTTCTATTCAAAGGCTTTTTCCTTCTCTTGTCCACCCTAAGAGAGACAAGGAACTGTAAGTGCCGCAGGGTAGGCTGGGAGTCTTGGTCTGCCCCCTTCCCTGGGTTTCCCCTGCGATGTAGAAACTGAAGCAACATTGACCCTTCTTACTGCTGCTTCTAGAGAGGGTGTCTGGTACTTGCCTTTCCCTCTGTAGGCTGTGGCTGCTTCTCTAACTGGCCTTTGCTTGATTCTAAGAGTCTGTATATGTTTTCTCTCTTGGGGTACATGAGCTAGTTCTTCTGTGGGCTCTATACACTCTTCCTGACCAGGTTGCAGGTAGAGATCTCAGGCACAGTGTTCTCCTTTGTACCATGGGACACAGAGCTTTGTGGGAAAGCATTATGTCTTAAGGCCAGTCCCCTTCCTGGGACTCTGTCGGAACCACAGCAAAGCCTTGTATGCTTTTCCAGAGAGCGTGGTGCAGCCTGCCTTCAGCACTTCCTGTCAGCTTCAGCACCTCTCCACTCTCCTGAGCATCAGGTGCTGTGCCAAACCAGTGATTTGCCAACTTTCAGACCAGAGCCAATATCTCCAGTCCTCAACTCAGCAGTTGGGGTAGAAAGCAACATTTCAGTCTCAGTCTTGCTGTGTGGAGGGAGGGCCCAAGTTGAGTTCTAAGCTTCTAAATAGTGAGGGGGAATGCAAGGGGTAGTCACCCCTCCGCAGAATGCATTACCCCCAAGAGGTGACCCTTGTCTTTCTCCCATTCTTCCTCTTTCATCAAAGATACTGGTCTGCTGAAACGTTGACTGTCTCCAGTTCCTGCATGAAGGTGTCTGTCTCCTACACCTGTAAATTCTCCAGACGTGGACTGTGAAGTAGAGGTTAGTTCTTAGCTATAGGCCTTCCTCAACAATTCTTGATAAGTAGAACCTGACAAAGGTCTTTTATACAGTGATGTGCTTCTCAGCTCTGGCTTCATATAAGATTCATTCAGTCTGGAAGTGGAACCTGAGTCTTGGTAATTTTAAGAAAAAAATCTAGTAATTATGTTGCTCAATGAGTGTTAAGAATGTGACCAGTGGAGGCAGAAGGGCACTGAAGGAACAGCATTTAGAATGAATTCTAAAGTGAGAGGTTAGTGTAAGAAAATTGTGGTTCCTGAGATGCAACTGAAGGAATACAGGCTTTCATATGAGTGGTTTGAAGAATGAAGAATTTGGGAAGGAAGTCCTGCAATAGTTCTGTATCCCAAAAAGATTTATTGGAGTTTTTGCTCTTGAATATTTTCTTAACACTGCCAATGGGGATGCACAATGCACTGTGTCTGAGACCTTATTTTAGACATAGTCCTGTGACATAGTAGAGAATAGAGATAAGATTTCTGCGAATAGTTAACACCAAGGAGCTGGTGGTCTCTTTTAAGAGGCTTATTAGCTCCTGGCTATGAGAACAATGATTGCTACTTCTTCCTATGGCACTAAAATTCTCTCTACTTGGATATCTATCTTTTTCTTCTTTCCAAGCCATCTTTTTCACTTGCTAAAATAGTGCCTAGTGCCTTACAGTAAGCCCTCTGGGTAGGTAGTTGACCTCAAAGTCCAGAGGAAGAGGGGGAACATCTCCTTTTTAGGAGTGAGAATTTTCCATTTCCTTCCATATCTTGGTGATCAAGATTGGATAATATGTCTATGTTTACACCAAAGAAGGGTGAGGGGAATGGCATTCTATAGGTGGATTGGATTGTTAGCATGGAGTAGAATCAATACTGGGAAGTCAGCTCCACGAGTCCTGCCCTCTGCTTGCCTCTCTCACAGTGCTTTCCACACCTTTCTGTGGTATTCTCTTTACTTATCTCTTTCCTCTAATAGGTCAAGGATCTTATTTATCTTTTTCTTCCCACATCCTCCAGGAGTTTAAAATCTCTGGCTAGAGATAAAATACCACCCACAAACGGAGTATACACATACATATATTAAGTAGATCCCAACTACACTCAGTGGTGTGGTTTCGTTCTTGGATTTGGGTTCCCTAACTGAATCACATTATAAAACGTCATTATAGCAAAGCTCACTGGGAATGCATTTCTATTTAGTAGATTGGCAATTGATTTTCCAATTTCTTCAGACCCCCTGAAGTTCTGATATGCCTCCAGTAGGATCTGCCTCTAGCTACCTCCTGATGTGATGAGTAGGCAGTCCGCGCTGGATGCAGTAATGTTTATGAGGCTTTTCATAAAGTCAGAAGGCTTCTGTGAGTCTCTTACCGCCTACGGGACTTCATTCTCTGTTTCCTTGAAGGTGCCTAGAGCTGTAATAAAACAGGCTTTGGAAGATTTTCTGTGATATTCTTTCTTGTTCCTTCTGGAAGGTATAGCACCATCATTTGAACAGCTTTTGTCTGGCATTATTGATGAGCACCACTTGCCAGAATACAAAATAAATGGAGAGAGACCACATTGGAATAAACAAGACACTTAACTCAGAGTAATGTGGCAGAGCTTCAGCGGCTGAGAGAGTGTAGTGTAGTCTGATGGGCTCAGGGTGTAGGGGGATACGTGTATCTATCAATTATAGGGAAAATGCATATGAACATTTATAAAATGATTATGGAAAATAATTCATACAAATAAGCTTAAAAGGAATAGAGGCTACATGGAATGACCCTAAGTAAGATATCTGTGAGCCGATACGTTAAACAGTAGTACAGTCAGCCAGCATGGGGAGCCTGTCCACTCAGGTCTCCTTTCGCAGACATGAACCCCCAGACCTGCTGAAAGGGTGGATCTAGGTGGAGACGTTTGTGCTGTGGAACCCCCCCTGCTCCCCTGAGATCGTGTCTGGGAGATGAAAACCTGACATAAGCGGAAGTAGATTTTCTTTCTTAGTTTTCCAATGACTCCAAACCTACAGTCAGGTTATAATGAGTCTGACGCAGTGTCTCTGTTGAGTGTTTGTTAGGATTAGGATTGGCTTTAAGCAGAACAAAGCAAAAATTACAAGGCCTGAACAAGATAAAATTCCTTTTCCTAATGCATACACGCAGGAAGTCCAGGGCTCACATGGCAAGCGCTTTCATGGCCGTCAGGGACTCAGGTCTCTCTTGTCTTATGGCTCTGCCATCTTCAACAGGGATATGCTGGTAAACTGGCTTTCTTGGGGTGGGGGGAGGGGGGAGTTTGATTTGTAGCATTTGTCTCCCACCATGTACAATTTCAAGCTACCAATAATAATCAGCCTGCAAAATTCCCGAATGTTCAGCAGTCTGGTCTCCTGAGCCTATAGAAGCCACCTCTAGCATGCCACTACTTCCTTCTCATGTTCCAGCTCCAGACATTAGAACTGCATTTCAGCCACTGGGAAGGATGAAATTGGAAGAGGTGAACAAAGTCCCTCCTCTTTTAGGGTATCTTTCAGAAACTGTGCCCAGCCCTTTCACTTAAATCCCACTGGCCAGAACTCAATCACATGACCACATCTACTTGGGAAATGTATTCTTTATTTTGGGTTTCCATGTGCCCAGCTAAAATTTGGGTGTTTTGTTACTAAATAAGAAAGGAAAATAAATTTTGTGGAAAATTAGCAGTCTCTGTCACTAATGGTAACACCCATTTCCACATAAATGGCCAGATTAATGAAGAGCAAGAAGCCCATGTTAAAAAGAAGATAATTTTTCAGAGTGAGAAGAATTGGAGTAGATTTATAGCAGGGACTATAAATATGCAGCTCCAAATGGAGGAAAGAGAATAGCTGCCTATTGTTAAAATTTTGGGATGCTAATGATAATACCTGTTCTTTCTCTCATGAGTTGGAAGCAGCTGAGGTACAAATAAATAAGGCAGATGGAGCTAGAAGTGTCACCTTTGTAACTGATCACAGTGTTTGCAGAGCATTCACCCTGCGGGAGCAAGGGCCCATTGACTCATCCCCCAAATAAACTTGCCCACCTGCTCAAAGCAGAGCTGAGAAGCTGCAGAGCTGCCCACCTGCCTGCTCCTGGCACCTGCCCTTGAGCGCTTCCTGGACAAGGCCCCCAGAAAGAAGAGAGGAAGGGGCCACACTAGGTGTGTAGTTTCTTCTCCCAAATTCACCAATCAGATAATTAATTGAAATTAATTGATGGGTAGGGAGAGAGGCCAGGATCCGTCCATTCATATTGAAACGAGGAGTTAAGTGTTCTTGTCTAATACTTGCGACCTTTCAAACCTGTTAGGGTTTAGCTAATAATCCTGCAGTTGGGTTACATGAAATCCCTCTGAATCCTTACAGTTATCTCAGTTTATTTAAACACACACAGATGGTTTCTCTTACAACACAATGGTCCCTAAGAAATGTAGTTAAGGGCCGTATTGTATGTCAGATGCTGAATGCTGTAGTAGTTCACAAGGAAGTTTATAACAGAGGGTTGGAGCAGACAAAGGATTTTTCGTAAAAGTGGTACAACTTGCTCTTAAAGTGTCTGGGCAGGGTTTTTGATAGGCTCAGGGAATGGAAAGTGTTTCAATGAATGGGAACGTCACACATGAAGTGAGCATGGGGGAATGCGTGTGGGGTGGTCAAGGCACAGAGAGGGAACTATCACAGATTCTGCTGAGACGCCCTTGGGAGAGCAGTTGGGAAGTCAAGCTGGGAGGGCAGCCTGGGACCGCGCTGTGGACAACCCTAGCGGACTTGGAGACAGAAGGAGACTTTCAGGGTGGAGGAGGGGATTTGCAGCTATTGAAGGAGCACAAAACGTGATGTTTTCAACAGGTTATTCTGGAGGAAGTGTTAGTTCCTGAACTTTTTAGGAGGCACAGTCCAACTGATTCCCTTTTTTTTGTTTAATCTGGTTAAAATAAATATCCTTGACTAACATATTTCCCTTATGGAGCATAGGGAAGTGATTCTCAAACTTTTGTGTGCTTTATAATAAGCTAAGATACAGATTGCTGGGCCCTACCCCCTGATTCCTGATATAGCAGCAGATATAGCAAAGGGCTCAAGAATTTTCATTTTTAGAAGGTTCCAGGTGATGCTTCGCCTCCTGGTCCTGGGCTCACACTGGGAGAATTACTAGCATGAGTGCTAGGCGCAGATGAATCCTGTCCACAGTTTTAAAAACGTGAGTGAATGGATGAGAATGAATTCCCTAAATCATGAAATGAGAGACTAGATGATCTATGAGGTCTTTTTGACTATGTTCTTCTATAATTCTAAACTAGAGGTCACCCCATTCATATTTTTTTCCATGTAACAGAAATCTCAGTATTTAATGAGATTGCATTTTTCCTCTTTTTGTGTATTTACCTGAGGGCTTTTATCATTACATAGATGGGAAACTGCAGGCATGTGATTGGACTTGAGATGCTTTCTCAAGAAGGAAGGCCCTCCTAACATAGGCCTTCCACACTTCCACCCTCAAGAAAACAAGAAAAACAATACAGCTATTTCATATATTGCCCATACTGCTTTAAAAGATGAAAAGGAATGAACCTTTTTTCTCTAAAGGAAAAGTACATTTGACTCAGCACCCAAAGCTTTGAAGAGCATTCACTCAAACCGTTACAAATGTTCAGCCTTAAGAAAAATAGATACTCCATTCAACTCATAATTGGCCTAAACAGTTGACTGGATGTCTGGCCAGAGGGGTCAGAGGCTTCCTAGTGAGCTCCAACTCAACAGAGAGGACCATGTCAGGCTGATGTAGCCACAAGTGGAGGGACATTTGTTAACATTTCCAGTGGCCCCAAAGCTCTCCCTGTCCTGACTAGCTGAGTGAAGGCCGGCCTAAGCAGGAGCTGGGACCGGCAGCCATCTAGAGAGCTCTACCCAGACTAGAGTTTTCTGAACTTCACTTTGAGTGCTCTTTATGTGCGGCCCCACGTCAAGGAAACAAGGTTGGGAGTGATGTGCTGCAGGCAGCCAGGTGACGGGCACATGCCACCCTCAGCCACAGAGGTAAGATCTTGAGGGATCAGTAGGATAGTGAGGCTCCCTCGCTTTTTCAGGTAAGATGGGTTTTGTGGTCAGAGCAAACCAGGAAGTGGTCACCCTTCTCGCTGAAAACTCTCCCACATGATTTAAGCTGTGGGGGAATTGCGTGATCAGGACTTCTTCTGTGGTAAGTTAGTAAATGTGGAAAACATAAAATCCTTGAGTCTCTGTTCCAAGCTGGGATAGCCTGATCTCTGTGAGTTGAGCTTATTCAGTCAGTTGAAACATTGCGATGGAGCAGAAGGTCGCCACTGTTACCCACTTGTCTCTCCTAACTCAGACAGGACTTCATAACACTGACCTCATTACTCGATAGGATTTTAAATGATCTACGCAGCACTGCTTTCGATTTGGAAGCTAGTGGCTGGCTAACTGTCTGGCTAGCTGGCTTTATATCCAGTTCACACTATCTTCTCTCTTCCTCATCAGACTTTATTCTCTTACGTTACATTGCATACACTTATATCTACACCCATTACAGCGTGAATTGCTTTTCAGTTGAGTTGTGGCTTACCCTTTTATTCCACACAGTGAATATCCCTCCATAACACTCTCAGCTGCTATCTGAGCTCTAAAACTGAGCACTGAAAGTTGTGAGCAGTGTTCATAATCCCTCAGGTCAGGATCTTCTGGAGAGAAGAGAGAGGTATGTTAAAAACCATGCTACTAATATAATGCTTTCGCCCCACCTTTTCTTGCTCACTTTTATCCCTTTGCTTAAAATATCTTTTAACCTTGATGGCCGATAAATTCTTCCTCATCCTTGAGAACCAAGTTCAGTCACTGCCTCCTCTGTGAAACTTTCCCCTTTTTTGTACTGATCTGTCCTTTAAATGTTCTGGTTAATTATTTCATGAATGAAATGAATTGTTTGCCTGTTTGTGAACTACGAACTAATTGAAAGGAATTGTCTGTTTCTGAAGTTCTTAACTGAATTGACTTAACCGCCATGTAGGGCCGGGCTGGCAGCTGCTGGGCAGTATAATTGCATGGGTTCAGGGAAAACTCCCCTGTAGTCTCCTACCTTTCGCTTATTCTTGAAAACATAGTGTAATTCAAAGCTTTGATTCCTATTTGTTTCCTTAGCTCCTGGAGAAAGGTCATCCTTGCACCTTCTAGCAGAGATTTATTTTAGTGCTAAGGAATTCAGATCTCTTCATTAGAGCTGTTTTGATAGGGAAAGAACTTGAGAGCTTAAGTGGGACAGGGGCATGAGGGAGGGAGGAGAGGAAGGGTTGATCTCGAGTCACAAAAGATAAACTTTGCCTAGTTTCTAATTTCGCTAAGGGTTGAGGCTCTCATAGTTAATCCAGGGAAAAGCCCAGTATGAAGTGGAGCTCAGATTCAACTCATGGAAGCTAGAGAAAGGAAAATTAATACTGTGCCCATCCATGATATGTTGAAACTGGGTCTGAAATGGTTTTAAAATCTTAAATGGCAAAGGGGTGGAAGCAGTGAAGCTCTTATGTTGAGTGTTGCTATGTTATTAGAAATCAGGCTGTGCTTTGATGCCTTGGAGACCCCAAATTGCAATGCATTACATCCTAAGAAATGTTAAAATTTTCTGGGCTTTTCTGGGAAGAGGTCATTAACTCATGTCTGCAATCGATCTCATAGAAACTGAGCCAGTTGGACACTGATTACGTTTTGATTCAATGTTGCTTGTAAGTATTGGCAGCTTCATAAAGGACCTTTTTCCTAGGCAGGGGTCAAGGAATATTTTAGTGAAAAATATTCTTTTCCTTTTGAGAAAAGACATAAAAAGGAAACTGCCTCTTCAAGTTTCCGTGGCTGCATCTTTGTGCATCCAGATATAGGAAATCATTTAATTGTCTCATTTCTGGGTCTGACCAGAATGAAAGTTGTGTTTTGTGTTTATGATTTTTATGCATGTCACAGTGTCTGCTCACAGGAGTGCATTACTTAAAAGAGAAAATTGTTGAATAGTTTCAAGTCAGCTGTGGAAATACAGTGATGGGAAGGTGGAAATATGGCAGAAGAGCAAGTAAACCATCAAATACTGAAGGCCTGTGACTCATTTAATTTCTGAAGATTACCATACCCAATCTAAGTAAGAATAAAATACACTTAATCATTCTGATATTTTGTGCATGTTTTTGCAGACTGCGGTCTCTGTAGTTGCCCAGGTGTTCTCAGTGGCCACGTAGGTAACATACCTGTGTTGCATTGCCTCTCCTCCCTGCTATTCCACAGAGTGGAGCTATAACTTCACCAAGATGCAACAGACAGAATTCCAAAGATCAAAGACTGAGTAAAAGATAGTGGGAATTGACCAGAAGTTTCTGTATATCAATTGACAGGAGAGGGAAATAACTCATCAGGTTTAGTTTGATGATCTCAGGGTATTGAAGTCAGGCTTTTAGATCTTAATCCAGTGAGAATTAAAGATGAACTGTCTCTAGTGTCTGCTCCTGACAGGTCATTTCTTTCCTCTGGGATACAAACCTTATCTCCCAGTGGTCTGAAAGATCCTTGTTTCAAAGAGGTAAGTTGTTTTTCAAACTTAAGTGTTATCTAGGTGTGCTAATTTTGGAAGAACACTAGCATCTGGTATGTGGAAAAGATCCTTTTTTTTTTTTATGGTACTCAGTTAGTTGGCAAATATTCATTAAAGTGTACTTTGTACCAGGAACTGTCCTAGTCCATGTGGACAGAGCAGAGAACAGAATAGATTGGGTCCCTGCCTTTAAGGACTCTCCACTGTAGTGGAGGGAGACAAATGTTAAATGTCTAACCATGAAAGAAATAAAACAGAGTAATGTGATTGAGTAGTGACATCTGAATTGGGGTCTGAATGTTGGGAAGAAAGCAGCCATTTGACAATTTTGAGGGAGTGAGAGCTGAGCTCAGCATGTTTAGTAGAAACAAGGATACATGTGGGGGTACAGTGAACATGGGAGAAGGGAGGATGACGTGGGAGAAGAAGGCGGAGGCTGGTCACTGCAGACTTTAGAGGCCCTGGTGAGGATTTTGGAGTTTATTCTTGTTGCAATTAGAAGTCACTGAGTGTTTTGTGCAGGAAAGGGATGTGGGCTGATCTAATTAGAAAAATGAATTTGGCTGCTCTGGAGAGAAATGGACAAATGGGACAAGCATGGTGGTGAGAGAGACTGGTTCGTGGGCTTAGGGTGGTAGTGGTGAAGGTGGGATTGGGAAATTTAGATACTTACTGTAGTCAGAGCTTTGAGGACTGAGAGCTGGGCTGGCTACAGAACATAAGGCCAAAGAATCAGGGATGACTGCTAAGTTTTTGACCTGAATAACCGGTAAATGGCAGTACTATGGACTAAAGGCTTCAGGTGGTAATGAGTAAGGAGGAGGACTGGACAGAAATGATTTTCTACAGAGTTCTTTTCAGATTTATGTAAAGGAACTACTCATTCTGTATGTAAGTCCAGGGAGAGGAAATCCTGGGGCAAAACACCTCTAAAAACCAAAATCAGTCAAAGGGAGAAATGAAGTTTAAAACTCGTTTATTGCTTACAAACTGCAGTCCAGGGCCGTCTCTCTCCCCTGCTCCGGAAGAAGCAAGCAAGCAAGCCAGCCCCGCCCCTTAACCTCTCAGGTTCAGACACGCCCTTGGTTGCCCGGGTAGTTACCCATTGACAAGGAGATGAACTTCTCTCCACCCTTGAGGATATGCAAATGCACCAAAGCCAGGCAAGAGAGTCTGGAAATGTTAGACAATTTTACCCACAGGCCACCCCTCCAGAAATCTCGCCTTACAATCTACTCATTCCCCTTCCTCCACAATGGTCCTGGGTGAGAAAACTGGAGCATTGTGATCAGACTAATGACATAACAATAGCGACAGCAATAAAATCATGACAATCCTCAAGCCGGAGGATTCAGCTAGGTTCAAAGTCTTACGCAGATTAAGTCCATAGGTCGTCCATTCCATAGGCAGGCAGTAGCTGAGGGTTCAGAGCAATCATCATGCGGCAGCTGCAGCCAGGGGGTGTATTCAGGCCACAAGGACTGTAGGAAAAAATAACCTTAAGGGTGGTAAGATACATGTTTTAATGCCACCAACATAGACAAATCTTGTCCTTCGGGTAGGATACTTGCAAGAGAGTGGTCTTGTGATAAAACAGTGGCAGGAATGGGATCTCGTCTGGGTCTAGTGTACCAGACTTTCATCCCCCTCCCTGTGGGAGTTACAGATGGGTCAGTATATAGGGCTACGGGAGGTACATGCACTGGCCATAAAGATAAAACAAAATTTCCCCGCAAGATGCTCCTAGCTCCTGGACATTTTGGGTACACTACTGTGACCTTTGGGGGCCATTCAGCTGTTACTCCAGGAATACATATGAGGTCAGCTTCCAGGCCTTTCCTTCAAGGTGCCAGAAGGGTCAGCCATCGCCGGTCCATGTGTCAAAATGTCCAGGCCCAGGTCCATTCAACAGTGTCTCCAGGGCTTAATGCAGCAGGGGCTGGGGGAGGATGTGGCTCTGCTGGCCATGTCCTGGCTTCAGTAACTCTTCTTTGGTTTGGATGTACAATTGTATAGGAGAGGCAGCAAGGTGGGTGAGCATATCCACAGGGCTCAAAGCTCCTTTACGTGGCTTCTCATTCAAACGCCATAGCACTGTCTACAGGTGAACTGACCAGCCTATAGACTACTGGTGTCTGACTAGATTTCAACAAACCGTTGTACCTCTCTATCATGCCTGCCCTGGTAGGATTATATGGTACATGAAGTTTCCACTTTATTTCTAATTGCTGCATCCATTCTTATAACTCATGTCCAGTAAAGTGGGTGCCTGATTGCACTCAGTCACCTGCGGCCAGCCATAGGCTGCAAAGAGATGCTCCAGGCCCCTCTTGGTGATTTGCTGATCTGCACAATGTGCAGGAAAAGCAACCAATAGTCCAGTATTGTTGTGGCATACCAATATCCTTCTGATATGGGCAGAGGCCAAATATAGTCTATTTGCCATCTGACAAGGGGTATTGACCCCCTTACTATTGTCCCATATTGCTGTGGGGCTTGGTGTAAGTCTCTCTTAAAGTACACAAGGCACTCCTTCCGGGCTCTGCTGACTTCTTCAAACGTCAATGGCAAGCCCCACTGACAGGCTACAGCCAACATTGTCTTTTGCCCCACATGCAACAAATGCTGGTATAGCCATTGGGCCACATCAGAGGCAGGCTTTCCTTCTAGCCAGTGCACCTGGGCCCATGTGTCTGCTTCTTAATTCCCTGGGGATGCCAAAGGCCAATGGCCAGTCACATGATAGACAGTAACTGTCTTAGTCTGACCAGAGGCCCATAGGTCTTGCCACAACTCTTGCCCCAAAAGGGGCCAGTAACCAACCATCCAGTTGGCATGGTACCATGTCGGTAGCCACAGGGTCAAGCCCCGATAAATGGCCCAGCTGTTAGTGCAGACAACTATGGGGGAGGCCTCCTGGGTGATTACGAGCCATACTGCCCACAACTCAGCCCATTGGCTGCTCTTCCCCTCTCCGTCCTCCATCCACATTGTCTCAGTCTTAGGATGGAAAGCCACAGCCCTCCACTTTGGGGGGCTGCCCACAACTAGAGCCATCTGTATACCAAGCATCTTCAGGTATAGGGGCTTTTCCCTCCTGATAAGGAGTCTCACCTACCAAGGGCTGAAAAGTAAGTTCTTCCTGCTTTCCACTGGTATAGGTCACTGGCCCCAATAAGCATTGGAGTTCTCCACTTAAGGGGCTAGTAGAGAGGGTGCTGTGCTGCTGTAAATATGTGCCCCATTTGGCCAGTGTAGGTGTCTGTGCCACACCACTATGTGGCCTTTGGGGCCAGTCTCACACCCACCCTGCAATGGGATAGGTGGTTATTACCTTGGTCAGAGCTGTTCCAGTGATGGGCTCCGTAGCCAGCAAGGTGTGGTATACAGCAGCCAGTTGCTTCTCTATCAAAGTATACTGGACCTCTGCTCCTTTCCATAGTTGTGACTAGAGTCCAATAGGTTGGTGTGTCCATTCAAGCCGCTGCCAAAAACCTCATCAATAACCATTTTTGGTTACATAAACATCTAGTTCACAGGGCCTTGATGAGTCTATTGCATTCAAGGCCTGTATGGCCTTGACTGCCCCCTTGGCAGCAATAAAAGCAGCTGCACATGTCTCATCCCAGTCCCACCAGATGCCCTTTCATCCCAACCGGTATAAGGGCTTCAGAATTTGTGCCAAGTATGGGATAAACACTCTCCAGTTCAAGCCGCTGCCAAAGACCCCATCCATAACCATCTTTGGTTACATGAACACGTAGTTCACAGGGCTTTGATGAGCCCATTACGTTCAAGGCCTATATGCCCTTGACTGCCAGCTTGGCAGCAGTAGGAGCAGCTGCACGTTTCATCCCAGTCCCACCTGATGCCCTTTCATACCGACCAGTATAAGGGCTTCAGAATTTGTGCCAAGTGCAAGATAAACACTCTCCAGTAGCCCAAAGACCCAAAAACTCTTATAATACTGCCACAGTGATAGGGGTGCGCAAAGCCTGGACCTTGTCTATAACTGCTTCAGGAACAACTTTAGTTTTACCCAACCAGACAACCCCCAAGAATTTCACAGACAAACCAGGTCCCCGAACCTTGGTGCTGTTCACAGCCCATCCTTTCTCCTGTAGATGTTGCAGCAGTCTAGGAACTGCCCCTTCTAAATCTGAAAGAGAATCAAATGTGAGCACAATGTCATCAATGTAGTGATACAACCGCACTGTTTGTGGTTTCTTCTGTGTGGCCAAGTCCTGGGCTGCAAGTCCCTGACAGATGGTGGAACTTTGGAGATATCCCTGTGGAAGGACAGTGAATGCCCACTACTGGCCTTCCCACATGAAGGCAAACTGCTCCTGGTTCCCTGTGGTATGTCAAGAGAGAAGAAAGCATTAGCAAGGCCTACTACATAATGATACATTCCCAGCTCATGGCTTAGTGTGTCCAGAATGTGTGCTATAGAGGGGACAGCAACATGCAAAGGGGGTGTGACTTTATTCAATTCCCTATAGTCCACGGTCATAGGCCAGCAGCCATCTGGCTTTCTCACTGGCCACACTGGGGAATTAAAAGGACTATGAGTGGGCTTTATGATACCCACCTTCTCCAACTCCTGTAGAGTTTCTCCAATTTCCTTGTGCCCCCCAGGCAATTTATACTGCTTAGTATTTGTCACCTGCTGAGGTACAGGCAGAGCTACAGGTGGGTGCTTAGCATGTCCCCTCAGAACTGCCTTTACCACATGTACCTTCAGTCTGAACTCACCTGCAGTGGTCTGCAATCACAGGCTCTGCAGGATATCTACCCCCAAAATATATTCAGGGATGGGAGAAATGTACACAGTATACTCCTTTGGGAGTAAACGCCCTATCCCCAGTGGGATTTGGGCTTTCTTCACTCTAATTGCCTTACCTTCATAGCCATCTGTCACAGCAGGGGTCCTCGAAAAAGTCTCAGAGTTGCCTTGAATCAGAGAACACTCAGCTCCTGTGTCCACTGGCACCAGGACACATTGTACATTCACAGGGGACCAATGAATTGCTAATTCTACATGTAGCCTCTGGTCCCCACCATGTCTCCCAAGGTAGGGACTTTGACCCCTCCCCCCAGTTGAACCGCGATGCCCAGTCATCCTCCTGTGGGGGTGAGGGCTCAGGCGAATCCTGAGTACTGTCTCCCATGAAGTTTTGCAGGGACACAGGCCGGGCATGAGGCGTTGACTCTGATTTCTGTGTCCTGTAGCTCAGCAGCTGGAACTGCTGCTCTGGCTTTAATTGCTGCCACAGTCCTAACAAGATCCTAATGTGCTGCCCATCGAGTTTTTCTTTCACTACCCCGGCCTTTATCAAATCAACCCACAGCTGGGTCCTCAAGACCTTCACAGGACCCTTTGCACTCTTCCTTTCAGTTGTGGCCTGTACTTCCCTCCATGCCCTATTGTTTCAACCTCCCCGAGATCTGCTAAAGTATGAGTAGCCTCCCTTATGGGGTGCCCTATGTGGGGGGGCAAAAGTATTCACTAGGGACCCAAAGAGAGATGTGGGGGCTGTATGCAGCACCAGGTTTCTCATTCCTATAGTGAACACCTCCTCATCAGGGCCCTGGGGGTCCATATTATAGATGATATTTTTCACACCCAATTCCTGCAGTACCTGTTGGAGCTCTGCATATGTTTTCCAACTACTGGGAAAATATGGTAAATCACCCTGATTAGGCCAGACTACCCTGATGGCAGCTGTCAGCCATTCCAGGAGTGTCTGATTCCCTGAGGTGTGATGAGCATTTTGCAACTGCTGCTGGAGGGAAGGGTGAGTTGTCAGGGAAGCCATTCAACTCATCTCAGTACCTGACATAACAATGTTTTCCACGAGACGTACAAGCCATGTAGGCAGAGGTTCCGATGGCCTCTGCTTATGCAGTACGCTCATGTCCACCAGCTCATCCTGGGTATAGGGGCAGAGCATGGAGTGCTCCACAACCAGGGGCTGCTCCTCCCCCTGAGGAGACTGCGGTTGTTTCATTTTTATTTTCTTAATTACAGCTGGGTGGGCCTTTAAAACAGGAGAAGATGGTACCTCCCGTGGTGGCCTGGGTAGCAGACCTGCCATTGGCCCTGCTGCCTTCTCTTCTCCCTTGGGCTCCTCCACCAACAGATCCTCCTCCACCACTTGCAGGCCTGAAGGCGCTACTCTTTCCTGGCTCCCCCACGCCCTGCTGCCTCCCCCCTTGCCGCTAAGGAGTCTTCTAGGAGCGTGAACTGCCTTTTCAATAACTGTCTCTCTTCTTTAACAGCATCCCATGGGTTATCGCCCAGCAACTCCAAGCGATGCTGAAGTGTGTCTCTCTCCTGCCCAAGTCCCTCTCTCTCCTCACTAACCCTCTTGATAATCCTCTCTTTCTTCTGAATAACATTTTCCACTATCTCGATGAAAAGAGACCTTACAATGCCAGCCGCTACACGACCCCCTAAGGTCTCTAAGCCGTCTTCCAACTCACGGAGGGCTAATTCTGCAGCTTCTGGTGTTTCCACCCTTCCCCAGTTCTGGGGAAGGCCCCACCCCTCTAAGAGGTACTTTACTCTAGACCAATTCCCCTCTAGGGGTTCCCAACTTGGAAGCCTCACAGCTGGGGGGATAATAACAGGTGAAGCGGCACCCTCTGTCAGCTGCATCTACTAGGGCTTCCCCACCATCCACAGGAGCAGCCCTCCCGAAGGTCGCACCCATTATGACAGATTTTGGGTTCAGAGGAATCCTTCTGACTTCCACCAGATGTAAGTCCGGGGAGTGGATATCCCGGGGCAAAATACCTCTAAAAACCAAAATTAATCAAAGGGAGAAATAAAGTTTAAATCCCGTTTATTGCTTACAAACTGCAGTTCAGTTCCATCTGTCTCCTCTGCTCCGGAAGAAGCCAACAAGCAAGCCAGCCCCTCCCCTTAACCTCTCAGGTTCAGACACGCCCTCCGTTGCCCAGGTAGTTACCCATTGACATGGAGATGAACTTCTCTCCACCCCTGAGGATATGCAAATGCACCAAAGCCAGGCAAGAGAGTCTGGAAATGTTAGACAATTTTACCCACACTGTACCAAACTACTCTATTGCTGTAATTAGAAAGCTGCATGAATACTTTTCGCTAGTGATGTCTGTAGGTAATACTTTAGGAGATAGTTTGTTTCCTAATACTCAGTGGCTTGCAGTTTGTGGACTGGGTGAGGCATTAATACTAGTAACATGTGATTTCTTTAGGTTTTTTTTCCCCAGACTGAAATGGTACTAAGGAAGTGAGTTAGGATTCTAACTGATTATGTAGGTAATAGGGGACCAGGTTACAATTTTATTTTCAATCGTATGGTTTGCTTATTGGCTCCAGGGGTTTTTGGAATGTCAAGTGAGTGATAAAAATTAGCCTTGAGGGTAAGAATGAAAACACAAGCAAATCCCTCACTTTCAGGGGTTCATCAACCCGCACTGAAAAGAGCAACCATATCTAAAATGCCTGATATTTTTGGGCTATCAGATACATGTAGAGCAATGTCCTTTTTTCTGTGGATATTGGCAGATAGTCTTTTTTTCTGTGAATATTTACGTATATATATGCCAAAATTCACAGGAAAAATGATAACTCCCATCAAACTACCCATCTCCCCCCGTCCTGTGAATATGAGATAGCAGTAGCATTCATAACTTGTATCAAAACAACTGAACAGAATCATGAGAATAATGTTTCATCTGTTAATTTGTTTCTTCTTTCATTTTTTCATTCATTCATTTAGTCAGTAAGCATCTGCTATGTTCTAAGTACTCTCTTAGCCTCTATGAATAAAATAACATACTCTGTTATTACTATTAACCCTTTCTATAGTAAAAGTGAGAATAGCAACAAGTTTAGTTTTATTGGATCCTAGATGGAGGATTTTGTGCTAGATCTTGAAAGGACATAGACATCGTGTGAAGTGGGTAATCTTGAGGATGATGGGGAACCACTGAAGGGTTTCACACATTGCAGTGACTTCACTACTTTGCATTTTAGAAAAATTGCTAGAGCAACAACATGGAGATGAAAAATAAATGAATAGGAGCACCCTTCACCAGTCTCCCAGACCTGTGTCCTTCCTCCCGGCCCCTCCATGCACACAGGCCTGTGACGTAGTCACTATTAATGTATTTAGTACCCCTTAAGGAAGAGATTCATAATAAGTGTCTTCTGGAAATTTCATAAGCAAAAGTAAGAAAACTGCCAAACCAGTTAATACCAGTAGCTTTTTAATATCATCATGATGTGATCACTTTATTATATGCTGTCACCTGAGTCATTTTCCAATTCAAGAACATTCCAAGGAATGTGGCTGACCTTTTACTTCACCAGCCCCCTTTTTTTTTTCATTCCTCTAAGTTCTTTCTTAAGAAGTCAGGTAAATGAAGTAAGCTGGGTAGAGATCATACCTTTGCAATTGGGAAGACTTGTAGTAGAGTTCAGGTGAGACTTCCTTTCATGGTTTAAAGAATTCTCTCCAATGAACTGTCTGTATACTTTGGTGATGCTTTTGTTTTTGTTTTTGTTTTATTTTCTTCTGTTGATCTTTCTGAATCTTCTGTTGGAGACCTGTTTCCTGGAAATGTCTTAGAAGCAGCCTACTGCATTTTCCCTCTGATGGATTATTTATCGTTCCATTTGTCGGGTATACAGACACTATGGCTCAGGTAACAGTGAGTCCAGGCAGGGAAATTAAAGGTAGATAAGAAAGGAGCACATAGAAGTTTCCAATTTCTACTCCACATCATTTTGATAATATCATTGAGAGAAAGAATGAGAACAATTTGTGGTAATCCATCTTTTCATTCATTTCCTCAGCAAATATTCATTGCCAGGCAATGCCACATGCAGCTCCTGTCCTCATGGCTCAGGCTTGGAAAAAGTTTGGTATGCTCAGTAAGAAAAAAATAATTCCTTAAAATGTTAAAGTCATTAGTGTTTTACTCTGCTAGTTTGTTTCAAGAGTCATTTATTATCCCACTCAGGAAATATATTTATTTTTATTAATTATTGTAAGAAAGACTGTGCTAGGTTTCAGGGTTCATGAAAGAAAATCAAATAAAGATTCAACATTCAAGAGCTGTGGAGACACTGCATTCAGTGGTTCCTGTGGTGTCAGTAAATGCATCAGTGGAGTTAAATCCAATATAATAACCAGCAGTGGTTTGAAACACTCATTTGAAATGTCCTGGGGCTGGAATAAATAATGAATCATTATTATGAAGAGCTAGGCCCCTGGGGAGTGTGATCTTTGGACCAGCCAGAGATGGGATGAAAGGCGTTTCTGGCCACTGAAGCTGTCTGGGAATACAGCAGCAGTAATAAACCCAGTCATGTCTTAGGCTGCACAATAGGGAGCAGAGCCACCTCCTCCCCGATGTCTATTGTATTTTCCCATTTCTTATTTACTATGCTTCGTGTTATCCAAACCCTACCGAGCTTTCTGCTTTGGCTCTAATGAACATCTCCCTCTAAAAATTGTGGACCACTCTCTCTCCCACAGTGTTGCTAACTAATATTACAAATTCAAGGCCAGGGATGACAAAGCATGTGCTGAAAGGAGAGATGAAAAAGGTGTTAAGAGTCAAATGGGCCTGAGTCTACAGTATTTTTGTTTTTGTTAATGTACGAAACACCCCATCTGCAGGCTATTGGGATATATGAATAAGATCTTACCTTTTAGGAACTGTGAAGTAACCTCCAACATTGAAGGTATCTGTTCAGATTTCAAGTCTAGAGAAATCTAGAGAATATGCAGAGACCTTGCTAAGAGAACGTTTTAAGAAAGAAGTTAAAAGTAGAAGGCATAGTGCTGGAGGAGTCTGGCTTTGAGTCCTGGAGGGCGTGGTGGCTTGTGAACACATTTTCTTTAGGAGGCTAGTGTGGTGAGTGGAAAGGTAGGGAATTGTTGAGGCAGGCCTTTTTTGATTCTTTTTTTAACAAGGTAATGTTAAGACTCTCATAGTATATGCTCCTCCTATTTATAAAAGCAATTGAATTTGAAATGGAGTGCTTTAACTTAGCTGCATGGGCTTAATAGATATGATGTAGTCCTAGGAAAGACACAGCTTTCCAATTAGATCGGCTTTGCAATCGTGACTAGGCTGCACTTATGTGATCTTGTTTATTTCAGTTTCTCATCTCTAGAATGGACTAATAAAGCTGTGCTTTTACTGAAAGATTAAGTGGTAACTGCATGTGAAGTACCCACTATGATGTCAGGCCCATGTTTATCTTTCAATAAATGGAGGCCATTATTATGACGAAGTTACAGAAGAAGGTTGCAAAATCTTTATTTTCTGAAGATACTGAAAAACTGGAAAGATTTTCATTAAGCTGTGATAGTAGGTGTGGTCCTGGAAAGGGGATTTGAACCTTCCCTGCACTCCCAACAAGTAAATTGTATTTGTTTTTCCTCAGTACAAAATCATGGGTAGTTGATATAACAATTCAATATATTCACGCCTATATAAAGGACTCTGCTCCTCTCTAACTCCGTGCTCTGAGGTGATCACCATGAACAGTGATGGATACTCTTTCATATATTTCACTACTACATGAGAAAAAAAACAATGGCAATACACATGTATGCACACATATTTTGTAAAAATGAAATTAAATTGGGCACATATTTCTGCAACTTGCTCTTTTATATAACAGTGTATCATGGACATCTTTGCATGACAATTCATGGAGTTCTATCCAGTTTTCATTTTAATTTAGCTTTAATAGTTAGTTGTATGATACTCCATAACATGGGATAGTTTGCTCAATCAGTCTCCTGCTGTTTGACTTTTAGATTGTTTAATTTTTCTCCATAACAAATGATACTACACTATACAACCTTGTATGCTTTATCTCTGTAGGATATATTCCTACAAATATGTATGGCTGGGTCAATGAATATTTGATATTGTAATAGGTTAGTTTTTAGAAGACTTTACTAGATTGAGGTTAGAAATTACTTTGACTGTAAACCAATTGTACATATGGCTTAAATTACTGAAAAACAGCTTAAAGGAATGGTTTATTGACCATGAGTTTAAGGGAACATGAAGTGAATAAGGCTGGAAATAAGTGTTTATTTCTCTTGTACTCTGGAAGTTACAGGATTGACCTTTTCCTAGAATTTGTTTCAGTAATTCTGGTCCCCTGGGATCAGAATTGCACCTTTGGAAGCTTTGGGATTTGTTGCACAGGAATG
Source organism: Manis pentadactyla (assembly GCF_030020395.1). NCBI lineage: Eukaryota > Metazoa > Chordata > Mammalia > Pholidota > Manidae > Manis > Manis pentadactyla. Next base: position 112,279,717 of record NC_080028.1, on the reverse strand, counting down.
CGTTTAGCTGATCTGAAGCTATGCTGGTGGCTCAAGTTAGGTCATTAGTACCTCACAGTCCACAGTGTCAAAGAGGTGTCGGGAGATGCAGTTCGAAGTGTGATCTTTGTTCATATCCCCGAGAAGGCTGTCAAGATAACCAAGGCAATTTTCTCTTGTATTTTTATGAGTGAAATCAACTTGGAGAAAATTGGTGTTTTACGTTAGTGGGTGAAATCAGCATGCTTAGTTACCAACACATGTAACTGCCATCTATTTTAACAAAATGGGACCTGAGAGTCTGTGTCGTTTGTATTATTTGGAGAGATGGGAAAACTGATTGTACAGTGGTCGGGGTGGAGGGTGATTCTCTTTCTTTGCTCTCCAAGCTCCCTTATCTCCTGCTTCAAACACTTGCACTGCCAAAAGCCTGATCCACATCTGCACAGAGAGAACGCACTTTGCTGATGGCACAAGGAAAGGTCCGGGGGCTCTTTCTGGGTTAAAAGTGCCTCTATTAACTGGCTGATCTGTCTCTGAGAACAAGTCTTATTTCTCTCTAGTGGCTCCAGAAGAGGAAATTAATTTCTAATTTTGAATTCATTGTCTTCTCTATGTAAATTCTAAAGCTTTTATCAAAAATAACACATGCACATAGTTTAAAAATAAAATTGTGCAAAAGGACTTCCAGTGAAAAGTAACATTACCCACCCCTCCCCTCCTCAGCTCTGGTCCCATTTTTAACCTGATTGTTTCTTCTGACGACTATTTCCATCTCTAAATACAATTCTTACACTGCTACTTCTCTTCTTTAAAAAAAAAATCTATTGACCTTCTGCTGTTAAATATGAGAATTACCTTCACTTAAACTTTTCTTTCTTTTTTTCCTTCCATGCAATATGGTTAAATCATCGTTTTTAATTCTTCAGTGGATCATCATATGTTAGGTTGTTTTCACTTCCAGAAAGAGAAAATCAATTTCAAATATTTAAGCAGTTAGGAAAATGTGTTTTTCCACAATAAGATGTTCCAAGAAAAGTCAGCTATAGGGTTAGTTAATTCAGGTAATGTCTAAAATAATATGAGATGCTGTTTCTTCCTTTATCTCTCTCCCTTCTAGAAGCACAGTGCAGATTTCCACTCCTGTTTCTGGCTAGAACCAGCCACACACCCACCACTGACTGACAGCATGGCGCAGCCTTCACGATTTAGATGAGTCGTGAGTCACCCTTGCTTGTTCCCGTGCACGTGATCTCAAAAATAACATGGACTCAGCAATACAATCTGGGCTCTGCTAACAAGCAAAGGCAGCGGGAAGGGAGGGGAGGGGCGGTGGCCGTAGCCCAAGCACCAGTTATGTCTACTATAGTTATCACAGCAGCTTTAATATGTTTTTACCTTTATTTATTCTTCCATAGACTCTAGAAAGTACCTCTTAATCCCAAGCCCTTCCCCTCAGCAATCTTCCCTCCCTTTTACTTGCAGGTGTTTGTCATCTGTGCTTTTGCATCGCCACTTTTGCCGTCATTACATTCTGCTCTGTACATTTTTTAAGTATTCCAAATTTTATGCATAGATTGACTCTGAATGTTGAAAATCAACAATGTTTGTATCATTGTAATGTATAATTTTCAAAATCAAAATTCTGTCTTCCCCCAATGATTTGGATATACTTACCACTCTGCCTGGTGCACACAGACACCTTGTGTTCGTTGAATGAATGAATGTGGTTGAGGAATTTATAGGTGGATTCTACAAGCCATACCAAGTCCTGTGGAGTGGAGAGATGGCCGGCAAAGGATGAGGAAATGAGTGGGAGCACCCCTGAATTTCAGGTCCTGACCTTCTCATGTTGGGTTCTGATATTCAGGCTACTACAAAAACAAAATCTTAGCATGGGGGAAATCTTAGATTGCGTATAATTACCCTTTTCTAAGAATTGGGTGAATCTTTCACAGACAGTGATAGGCATGTGTCATTGCTGGCCTTTGTCCAGCTCTGTAACTGGTGCACCCATGGCAGGGTGCAAAATGATACCCTTTGCTCAGTACAAGCGTCCAGGTTGCACACGGGAGAGCGCATAGGCTTTCAATTAGGATTTGCCTCAAGAGGCCACCTCCCTGTGATGAATGACCCATGGGGAAAGACAGATGAAGCCCAGCTCTGGGCAAGCTGTTCTGTGAGAATCACTCTACTCTCCAGGTACTGTTGTTTGAGTTACCTGTGAGTTGAAACAGATTGTGTCCCAGGGAAGTAGAAACGCCCAGGAGGGAGTATTGCTGTGAGTGAGGACTGTGGGTGAGATGTCTCCAAGGAAGAATCATTAACAGGATGCAAAATTGGAAATGTAGGATTTTATATAGGAAGTCTGTGTAGATCCAATTAGAAGCAGAAAATAGATTCAGCTCAGAAGGCAGATCTGAAAGACTTTTCACTTTTTCACTATTCATGCAATTCGCATGACTTAACATATCAGGGAGCAGAAACCCTGGTTGCAGTGTCCCTAATTAGTGTCAGGACTCGCACTAGGTGGGCCATTTCCCTGGCTTTGCATCTTGAGTAGGGAATGGAAGAGGGGATTTTTAATGATGCCTTATTAAGGCAACTAAACAGTGCAACAAGTTCCCAGTTACTCATCTGGCATTGTTAAGAAAATGATTCATTCTAGTGGAATTCTAGTTCCTTAACAATTGGGGGTTATGTTGACTCTCAGAGGACCACTGGTTCAGACACCTTTTTAGATGAATATAGAGGAAAAGGTGGGAAATATTTGGTTTGCATGGAGGAGAGGAATTTTCCCCTCATTGAAACTTTTTTTCTTATGATAATTACTCTGGAATAGTTTCCTCCCACCATGCACCAGCCGAAGGAAGCTAAGTTGCAGACAAGTGTTGAGCCAAGACCCCTGCGCCAGTAAATTTAGCTTTGGGTAATAACACGGGCACTGTCAGTGAGCAGCCGTTTAAGCAGCCTGCTGCCATTGCAGACCCAGTTGGCCCGGGTTTGGACTGACCTTGAGATTCAGGGCCTGTTCAATCGGAGTCTTGGAATTTCTCTGAAATGGACACAGCTCCCCCACCCACCTTTGCCTCAAACTGAGTCCCTATTAACCCTCAGATTACTAACTCCAGCCTGAGCCAGACCACCTGCCTTTCCTGAACTGGGGCAGGACAGGCGTCTCCTGGAGTCTGCAGGCGCATGGGGCTTGTCAGGGCTTGTCAAGGCTGTAGGCAATGACAACATGATGCTTCCTGGTGTCAGTCTTTTCAATACCAGATTTTCACTCCAGGAGCTGACTTCCTGCAACTTGTACCTGTTTCTTCACCCAACTTCTCCTACTTTTCTGTTGGCAGCCTACGCCCTCTGCTGTCAGCCCCTGCCTCAGAAAGCTCCATCTCAGCCCTGAAGTGATGGCTGCTATCTTCCCGAAATGAGTGGGCCCATCCTGGCAGGAGAGCTGTAGATTTTGCCCCATTGGACATGGGTTTGATAGCAGTTTCTTTGCTCTCTTCCTGATAGCTGAGTCACCTCTCCTCTCAGGACACGTGCCTGCCATTTGGGATTTTAGTGATCATCATTTCTCCTTTTACTTTCTCTCTCCACCATCTTTTCCTGTCGACCCACAAATGTGTTTACATTTCCTTTATAATTGGCCAAATACAGAAATTAATTTATTTCTGCATGTATCTATGTATTTAACTCTATCTTCTCTCCATTATCTCAACTTGATACCACACTGAGTTACAGCCAAAATTCTTGAGTCAAGCTACACTTCTTGCTTTCACATTTTGAAAGGAAAGGAGCGACACACAGCAGCAATTCACTGGAGAATTCCGCTTTATTAGGGAAAGGTGCTGGGTTATATAGGAAGGGGCATGGGGTGATTGTGGTGTCACTTCTACGGGGCTGGTGGCTATTGGCTAGGTGCTGGGATTAGGGGGGCGAGGGGTGATTGGGGTTCAGGTGGCGCCGGCAGGAACCGAGGACCCGGAAGAGAAGCAGGAATTTCGCCATCTTATGGGTGGGGGCCCTTCATTCCCCCCTTTCTCCTCTATGGGGTTGTGGACATTGCTTTCTCTCTGACTGCTTCCTGCTGAACGGGGGCGGAGAAGGGAGTGAGGGCTTGAGGATTGGGGGGAAAGGGTTGATAGGACTCCGCACAGTAAGGACGAGTAGATGTGGGCTTCTTCAGGTTGGAAATCAGTGAAGGTTCCCTGTAACCATAGGTCGAGGACTTGTTGATTCCAATGGTGCCAGGAGGATACGGGTGCCAGAAGCCAGGCGTCTGCGGCCATTGTTTCCAGGAACAGTTTCCAGTGGAGAGAGGGGTCCATCTCAGCGTGTGGTGAGGAGGTTACATGAGGGTGAGGGATCTTCTGTGGCTAAAAGCTGGTAGTTCCTGAGTAAAAGCTGGTTGAAAGTTTGATTAGAGATTTTACCAACTTGGGATTTGATAAATTTTACAAGGCAAGAAGAGACAGGTGAGGAGAATGATTATTATAGGGCCTGCAATGGGCCACAGCCAGGTAAGGAAGGGGTTTGTTAGTATTGAAGAGAATGGGTTGGAGGAGTAATACTGTGGGTACCGGGAGTTACCCATGTAGTGAATGGCACAAGACCAGTAGGGACATCCCCGTAGGTGTCTGGCCATCGCCTGCAACAGGCTTGTCTTTGGTCATAGAGGAAGCAGAGGTAGGGAGAATAAAGGTAGCTGCTAGTGAACACTTCGGTGGAGGGAGGAAAGCGGAGGTATAAAGGCTCGGAGCAGCCTTTCAGAGGGCAGTCTGATGTGGCAATGAGGGCAGTAATTTTTGTTTGATGCTGTGTGTAAGTCTGTCTGACTTTGAATCGCCATACAAAGGAGGCTGGGGTGGTGGGGAAGACAATAGGAATGAGGAAAAAAAGCGAGAGAGAGCGAGGGAGCAGTAAAGGAGGAAAAAGTCATGATTCGGGTATGGATGGCAAAGGGGGTGAACGGGATTTTGGAGGAAAGAGGACAGTAAGGTCAGGAGTCTGGAGGGAGGGAGAGTCTGTAAACTTTTGTAGGTTAAGAGATCCTTTAGGTGATGTGGGGACAGAATGGTAAGGGGCGCCCCGAATGTCAGTTTCTGAGCTTCCTTCTGCAAGAGCTGTCCAGCAGCTAATGCCCGTAGGCAGGGGGCCCATCCACGAACTGTGGGGTCTAATTGCTTGGATAGATAAGCTACTGGGGCAAAGGATGGGCCATAATGTTGGCCTAGGACTCCTAGAGCTTGACTGGACCTCTCATGAATGTATAATGAGAAGGGCTTCGACAAATCAGGAAGATGGAGAGCTGGGGCTTCCACAAGGGCTCCACGGAGCTTAATGAAGGAGTGTTGGGGTGAGGAGGATAATGGTTCTTCAGGGGGGCCCTTGCTGAGGTCGTATAGGGGTCTTGCCAACAGGGAGAAGTTAGGGATCCACGCTCTAAAATACTCAGCCAGGCCTAGAAAGGAAAGGATTTCTGTCTTGGTTTTGGGAATGGGCAGGTCAAAGAGGAGCCGTTTTCTGTCTAAGGTAATGGACTTTCTTTGTTGAGATAGAAGAAATCCGAGGTAAGTGACAGAAGGGGAAGAGATTTGAGCTTTGACAGGGGATACCCGGTAACCTCTGGAAGCTAGAAGGTTAAGTAGGGAGGCAGTGTCAAGTTGAGACTGTTCCCACGAGGGACTGCAGAGTAGAAGATCGTCCACCTATTGTAATAAGGTGGACTCGGAAGCCCTGTGGCAAAACTGTCCAAGTGAGTTGTTCAGAATGTCTTGTGTATGGGTCTGTCTAGGTGAAGGCGAAAAAATCTTGGGAGGAGGGGTCCAGAGGGATAGAAAAAAAATGTGTCCTTGAGATCTAGGACTGAGAAGTGGGAGGCCGAGGCAGGGATCTGCGATAAAAGGGTGTATGGATTTGGGACTAAGGGATGGATAGGGACGATGGCCATGTCGATGAGGCGAAGGTCTTGCACGAGGTGGAAAGATCCATTGGTTTTTTTAACAGCTAATATGGGGGTATTAAATGGGGAGTGCATGGGTCTCAGGTAATTTTTGTTTAAAAGATCTTGAATGATGGGTTGGAGGCCTATGAGGGCTGAAGTGGTTAGGGGGTATTGGGCCTGACAGATATACTGAGAGGGGTCACGTAATTTGATAGAGGCAGGAGGACATAAAGCCACAGAGGAGTTTGTAATGTCCCAAACTCTGGGATTTACAGGGTGTATGAGGGCGGAACTGGAGCTTTCATTGGGTAGAGGGGGGTCGTCGGCTATGAGGGCCATCAGAAAGGGAGTACTGGGGGCTGTGGGAGTGGATATAGTTATGGAAACATGGGGGAGAGAAAGGATGTCCCGTCCTAGTAAGGGGATGGGACACTGGGGCATAACCAGGAAGGAGTGGGAGAAAGGTATGGGATTGTCCTGGATTGTGCATAAAAGGGGGGGGAGTTTAATGGGAAAATCTGTTTATCTCCTACCCCGACTATAGGAGTAATGGCAGGCGTGTAGGGCCCCGGTATTCCCGCAAGACTGAGAAGGTGGCTCCTGTGTCTAGGAGGAAGGAGATGGGGCGACCGTCTACTATTAAAGTAACCCTGGGCTCCTGTTTGGTGATGGAAATGGTCGGGCGAGAAGCCCCCGGGCCCCGTCAGTCTTCTTCTGCCAGCCCCACTACGGCGGGCTTAGGATGGGGGTTGTTCGTCCAGCCTCCCCTTCGGGTGGCTGGGCAATCAGACCCCCAGTGGCCCTTTTTGTGGCATCTGGGGCATGGGGTGGTAGGAGGTCTGGGGGAGGGGCACGCCCTTGACCAATGTCCTTCTTTTCCGCACTTGAAACAAGCTCCTGGGGGGGGGGGCTTGTTTGTAGAAGAGCGTCCAGGTTGTGGTTTTATCAGCTGGGCCAACATTTGGAAATTGGCCTGATCAGCCTTTTGTTTACGGCATTCTTTCTCCTCCCCCCGGTTATGGAAGACTTTAAAGGCCACTGTTAGGATCTCAGTCTGTGGGGTAGCGGGGCCCTGTTCTAACTTTTTGAGTTTAGCTTTAATGTCGGGGTAGCTTTGAGCTAGGAAGTATGTCGTAAGGACACGTCTCCCGTCAGGCATTTCTGGGTCCAGGCTGGTAACTGTAATAGGGCTTGGGTGAGTCTGTCTAAGAACTCAGAGGGTGTCTCCTCCCTCTTTTGAATTATGTCTTGGAGCTTTTGAAAATTGACTACTTTACGAGCTGCGTTTTTCAGACCTGCTATTAAGCAGCAGGCGAAGAAATCTCGAGAGCAGAGACCCACGGCGGTGGGGGACTGAAGGGTTCTGGCTCAGTCTGTGGGGGAGAAACAAGTGATGGGGGCAAAGACAGAGGAGGCTCCTGGGACTTAGTTAGAGGGGGGCTGAAAGGCTCAGGCTTGAACTGCAAGGGGGTGAGGTGGGGGAGGAGATGGTGGTGGAGGAAGGGGGAAGGGCTGTTGTAGGAGAGGAGGGGGAAGGGAGTGGGCGGGAGGCTTCTGCGGGGGAGACGGCTTGCAGGCTAGGAGAGCTTGGGGGAAGGTGGGGGGAGGAGGCGGAAAGCTTCGGTGTAGGGAATCTCCTTCCAGTTTTTCAGGCGCTGGCAGTAGTTAAAGAGATCGCGAGTGATGTCAGGATCAAGAGCTCCCCCTGGGGGCCATTGGTTGTGATTGTCTAGGGGGCATGTCGGCCAGTCTTGGGAGCCGTATTGGCGGAGAAGTTTTGGTTTTATATCAGGCGTCAGGGAGAGGGTGGCTAGATGCTTGAGCAGGCGTTCAAGAGGTGAGCTTCCAGGGAGGGATGAGGAGGCTCCCATGGCTAAAGGACAGAGAAGGAGACAAACAGGGGAAGACGAACGGAGACCCTCGGACTGGGAGCAGACCGCAAGGAGACAAAGGGCGTCCCCCATGATCCTGGGTGGTCTGCGGAAACTCGTATACGAGTCGGTTTCTTAGGAAGTGTGGGTCGTCACCCAGACTCCTCTAAGAGGGCAGAGTGCCGGAGTCCGAGGCACCTGGTACTAGGAGTTTTCGGCGGAAGGAATTTTCGGCAGAAGGGATGGAAGGAGGGTGGGGGGGAAGGGAGCGTTCTCATCCGCAAAGGAGTCACCTCGTTTATAGCTGTTGGGGGAGGGGCCTGAGGGTCCACCGCAGCCGTGAAGGCCTAAGGCGGGGAGAGCTCCCCCCTCGTCGGGGAAGAGCGGCCCGCTCCGGGGGAAAACTTACCCAAAGGCCAGAGAGGAGTGGTGAGTGTGAGGAGCCAGCGCCGGAAAAAGAGGACGAGGGCAAGCTGCTGCTGGTGTCGGGGGAAGACGGGGCCCAGTTGGGGTGTCCCGTCTCCCGGGTTTCGGCACCAATGAAAGGAAGGGAGTGACACACAGCAGCAATTCACCGGAGAATTCCACTTTATTAGGGAAAGGTGCTGGGTTATATAGGAAGGGGCATGGGGTGATTGTGGTGTCACTTCTACGGGGCTGGTGGCTATTGGCTAGGTGCTGGGATTAGGGGGGCGAGGGGTGATTGGGGTTCAGGTGGTGCCAGCGGGAACCGAGGACCCGGAAGAGAAGCAGGAAGTTCACCATCTTATGGGTGGGGGCCCTTCACATTTCATCAGCCGTGTATCCTTGGACCCTTTGCAATCTGTCTTACAAACATTTTTTCTGAAGCAGCCTCTTGCAGAGTCACTAGTGACTTTTTTAAATAAAAAAATTTTATTATGGAAAATGCAAAACATTAAAAGTAGACTTCGATTATTCTCATTGAATTCCTGGTGACTTCTTTCTATGATGATGCTTTCTTTTGTAACTGTCACCCTGTCCCTGTCTCCTTCCCATTGTAAGTCAATTGTATAAGCTAAGCTAACTATGGAAATTGAACTCTAGATTTCTAATGGAAAGACATTTTAAAAAACATAACCACCATATTGCACCTAACAAAATTTACAGTTCTTTGATATAATCGAATCCTCTGTAATACTCAGGTTTTTCTGAAACTGGTTGTCTTTTAATGGCCAAAACCAGTGACCTCTTGGCTTTATGCCTTTGATTTGTTTTAACTGTGCACCGTTTTAGTATGGATACTAAACTCTGGGTACAGTGACATTTAACCTTGACTCCAACTGTCATCATTTTTCCTTTCTCAGGTGGGGGTTGAAGGCACAGTCTCAGAGACTCCTTCCCAGTTCAGCTGGACATCCCAGAGGATGTAGCATTTCTTCAAGGAAGCCTTCCCCAGCCACTCTCCCCTCTTCTCTGTTCCCGTGGCATTCATGTGTGTATGTACCACCGTCGTTTCTGCAGGCTCCTGACTTTGTTCCTTCTGCGCAGGGAGCTCACTCTCATCACTGTGCCTGCTGTCTAGTGGAGTGGCTCCAAACTCAGCCGTATGATTGATCCTTACTATTAACACTGCTGTTACTGATACGTAAGAGTGAGTGAGTGTGTGCTTGGTTGTGTACAAGTGCTATTCAGACTTAACTCGCCGAATGAAGCCTCATCGTCGTCATCATTATTTTATAGGTGAAGAAGCTGATGCTCATGAGACTGTCCCCTGACCGGGGTCAGAGAAAGGGCGGCATGAAGAGATCATGTGGAAGAGAGGTTTGAGGCCCAGGTTCACTGTTCCTCAGCTGTGAGGTTACAGGCAAGCTTTGTTAAGCTATGCAAGCCTCTGCTTCTCCATTTGCAGTATGAGCATCGTGAAAATCTTTGCTGCTCAGAATGGTGAGGAATAAATGGGATAATGCACTTAAAATCACTAGAAAACCACTGGGTTTGTGAGAAAATCACACGTGATCTTTCAACTATAATTTACTGTCTCATTTGGGTATGACTGCCTTCCATTCTTTTCCCCTAGTCATGTAATGCACATAGTTGTAGTCATAGTATGTTATGCATTCCATTTTATGGCCTGCTTTTCCAGTTATGAACATTATTACGTTGCTATATAATTTTTCATTTTGTTGTGAGGTATATCACAGACGTAGAAGAGTATGTAAAATGCATATGTACATTTTAAAGAGTAATTATAAAATGAAAAGTTGTGAATACACTAACTAGATCAAAACATTCCAGCACTTTGGAACAGCTGTGGGCCCCTCCTTTTTACCCTTCTAGAGGAACTGCTATAACAGTTTTGTGTTCATTACGGTGTTTCTCTTCATAGCGTTATTATCTAGGTGTATATCCTTCAACAATATATTTAATTCTGAAAAAACCTGAGTAACAAACACAAAACTGTGAGAAAGAGGCAGTATTGCCCCTGGGAGATGAGACACAGAAGCATGACTGTAGAGTCACTGGGACATGGCCGGGTCTCAGCTTTCCTGGAAGTTTTGGTGAAGTTAGGGGCACAGGCAGGAGTGAATCCTGAGGTGCAGGGATTACCTGAGGTGCTGGCAGGAGCCTAGGTGGGCCAGGTGCTGGAGACCCAGGAGGAGTGGGGTGAAGGGGAGAGACTGCAGGGTATGGTCCACTTTTCAGCTAACTGTGGCCTAACCTCAGACTTCTGGGAATAGATCAAACCAAAACATCTTCCCAGAAAGAAATGAATAATCTCAGCTGAGGATTCAGGGTATGGAGTGGAGAAGATAAGCATCAGCTCCTGGTTCTAGTAAGTAAGTGTGAGAATCTGGGTAAGGCTTTCTGGGGGCATTCAGTCCTCTGTAAGATGACAAGCAGGCAAGCGGGACTTGCTCATGGTGGTCCTCAGCGTGTCAGCGTTGGTGCTCAAGCCCCTCGGGAGTTTCCTGCAACCAGCCTCCACATGCAGAGGGCACAGAGAGACTGAAGAAAGAGGCAGGACACTCCAGAATGGTAGGTGGCAAGTTTAATAAACAGAGGAACTTATTAACAAGGCTTGTCCTGGGCAGCTGGGAGATGAGCAGATCTCCATACTACCTGCCAGAATCTTTAAAGTTTATGTAAAGTACTTAACTGAGTTCAGTCACATACCCTGTCCATGTGGTCTCAACAACACATTGCTTTCTCAAGGCTGTATCTTTGGGGCAGCCTCTTGGAGTGGGGAAGACATACAGAACCCACCTTCTAATGACAGGGGGAGGGAGAAGAAGCCTCCAATAGCTGGGGTCCAACTCCTGGGTTAACTGGTGCTCACGTCTTCTTGATGACTTCCCCAACAGTCACTCTTTTTTTTTTTATAATTGTATCTTTTAAAAATAATTATAGTTTTTATACAACCTTATATTGGTTTCAAGTATATGACACACCAGTTACCCATATGATTAAATCCTCACACCAACTTAGTGCAGTTACTATCTGTTAAAAGGAAGATGTTACAGAATCACTGGCTATATTCTGCATGTTGTATTAGCATTCCCATGACCAATTTATGATTGAGAATTCTTGTACCCCTTTATCCCCCTCACCTCCCCCCACCCACCCACCATAACCAATCCCTCATGGTAACCACTAGTCACTTCTCAATGTCTATGAGTCTAGTGCTGTTTTGTTTTTTGGGGGTTTCCACAAATAAATGAAATCATACAGTTTTTGTCTTTCTCTACTTACTTGATTTAGCATAATATCCTCTAGATCCTTCCATGTTGTTGTGAATGACAGGATTTCTTTCTTTTTATGATTGAATAATATTCCATTGTGTATATGTACAACTTCTTCTTTATCTCTTCATTTACTGATGGGCACTTAAGTTGCTTCCATATCTTGGCTATTTAAATAATGTGTCAGTAAACACAAGGATGCATATGTCTTTTCAAATCAGAGATTTTGTTTTCTTTGGGTAAATACCTAGAAGTGCAGTTACTGGATCATATGCCATTTCTGTTCTTAGTTTTTTGAGGAACCTCCATACTGCTTTCTACAATGGGTGCACTCATTTACATTCCCATCAACAGTGTAAGAGGGTTCCCTTTTCTCCACATCCTCACCAACACTTGCTATGTCTTGTCTTTCGGGTACTGGCCATCCTAACTGGTGTGAGGTGATATCTCATTGTGGTTTTAATTTGCATTTCCTTGATGATTAATAATATGGATCATCTTTTCATGTGCCTGTTGGCTATCTGTGTTTCTTCTTTGGAGAAATGTCTGTTTAGGTCCTCTGCTCATTTCTTAATTGGATGATATTTTTTTTGGTATTGAGTCATATGAGTTCTTTATATATTTTGAATGTTAAACCCTTACCTGAAAAGTCATTTATAAATATATTCTTCCATCCTGTAGGATACCGTTTTGTTCTGCTGATGGTGTCCTTTGCTGTACAGAGATTTTTAGTGTGATGTAGTCCCACTTGTTCATTTCTGATTTTGTTTCCCTTTCCTGAGGAGATGAGTCCAGGAAAAAATTGCTCATATTTATATTCAAAAGATTTTTGCCTGTGTTTTCTTCTAAGAGTTTTACAGTTTCATGTGTTACATTCAGGTCTTTGATCCACATCAACTTTACTTTTGTGTATGGGATTAGACAGTAATCCAGTTTCATTCTCTTTCTTGCAGCTGTCCAGTTCTCTAACACCAGTTATTGAAGAGACTTTCTTTTCCCCATTGTATATTCATGGCTCCTTTATCATATATTAATTGGCCATATATGTATACATTTATATCTGGGCTCTTTATTCTGTTCCATTGATCTATGGGTCTGTTCTTCTGCCAGTACCATACTGTTTTGATTACTATAGCATTGTAGTATAATCTGAATGCAGGGAGTATAATACCCCCAGCTTTGTTCTTCTTTCTCAGGATTGCTTTGGCTATTCAGGGTCTTTTGTAGTTCCATATGAATTTTAGACCTATTTGTTCTAGTTTATTGTAAAATGCTGTTGGTATTTTTATAGACATTGCATTGAATCTGTGAATTGCTTTGGGCAAGATGGCCATTTTGACAATATTAATTCTTCCTATCCATGAGCATGGGATAGATTTCCATTTATTTAATTTCTCTCATGAATGTCTTATAGTTTTCAGAGTACAGGTCTTTTCCTTCCTGTATGGAAGAATAGTTTTAATTGTAATATTTATTCTTTTTGATGTAAGTGGAATTGTTTTCCTGATTTTTCTTTCTGCTAGTTTGTTGTTAGAATAGGAATGCAACAGGTTTCTGTGTATTAATTTTGTATTCTGCATGTTTGCTGAATCCAGTTATTAGTTCTAATAGTGGAGTCTTGGGTTTTGGTGGAATCTTTAGGGTTTTCTATGTATAGTACCATGTTGTCTGCGAATAGTGACAGTTTTACCTCTTCCTTACCAATTTGGATGCCTTTTATTTCTCTGCCTTGTCTGATTGCTGTGGCTAGAACCTGAAGTACTGTGTTGAATTAAAGTGGTGAGAATGGACATCCTTGTCTTGTTCCTTATATTAGAGGAAAAGCTTTCATCTTTTCACCATTAAGTATGATGTTGGCTGTGGTTTTGTCATATATGGTCTTTATTATGTTGAGGTATGTACCCTCTATACCCATTTTGTTGAGAGTTTTTATCATGAGTGGATGTTGAATTTTGTCAAATGCTTTTTCAGCATCTATTGAGATGATCATGTGGTTTTTATCACTCTTTTTGTTAATGTGGTTTATTACATTGATGGATTTACAAATGTTGTACCATCCTCACAAACTGGAATAAATCCCACTTGCTCATGATGGATGACCCTGTATTTTTTAATTCAGTTTGCTAATATTTTGTTGAGGATTTTTGCATCTATGTTCATCAGGGATATTGGTCTATAATTTCTTTCTTTGTAGTGTCTTTGTCTGGTTTTGGTATTAGAGTGATGCTGGTCTCATAGAATGAGTTTGGAAGTATTCCCTCCTCTACACATTTTGGAACACTTTAAGAAGAATGGGTATTAGCTCTTCTTTAAATGTTTGATAGAATTCAGCTGAAAAGTCACCTAGTACTAGTTTTGTTGGTTGGTAGTTTTTTTATTACCAGTTCAATTTCATTACTGGTAATTGGTCTATTTGGGTTTTCTGTTTCTTTCTGGGGTAATCTTGAAAGGTTGTACTTTTCTAGGAATTTGTCCATTTCTTCTAGGCTGTCCAAATTATTGGCATATAATTTTAGGTTTTTGTTTCTTCTTTTTCTAGTTTCATTAATTGTGAGTTTAGACTATTTGGGATTGTTCTTGTTTCTTGAGGGAGGCCTGTATTACTATGTACTTTCCTCTTAGAACTGCTTTTGTGATGTCCCAAAAATTTTGTACTGTTGTATTTTTGTTTTCGTTTGTGTTCACATATTGCTTGATTTCTTCTTTGATTTGTTCATTGGTCCATTTCCCTTCATTATTTAGAAGCATGTTGTTCAGCCTCCATGTATTTGTGGACTTTTTTGTTTTCTTCCTGTAATTTATTTCTAGTTTCATACCATTGTGATGTGAGAAGCTGCTTGATACAATTTCAATCTTTTTAAATTTATTAAGGTTCTTTTTGTGGCCTAGTATGTGATCTATTCTAGAGAACTTCACGTGTGCACTTGAGAAAAATGTGTATCCTGCTGCTTTGGGACACTTTCTACTCCTTTGTCTTTCTTTTCTTCTAGTACCTCTGTTATGTGAATATTGTTTTGTTTGGAGTGGTCACACAGCTCTCTTAACATCCTCTCATTTCTAGAGATTCTTTCTCTGTTCCTCAGCTTCATTGTTTACCTGTTCTCTACTTTCCATCTCTTTGATTGTCTCCTCTACTTGTAGCAATCTGTTATTCATTGCCTCCATTGCATGTTTCATTTCAGTTATTGAATTCTTCCTCTCTGAGTGGTCTTTTTCAACTCTCCTATGTCTGTTGATGTCCTCCCTCATATAGTCAATACTTAGCCGCAGTCAGTGAGCATATTTATGACTGTTACTTTGAATCTCTATCAAGAAGATTGATGATCTCTGTTGCATTTAGCCTGCTTTCTTGTGTTTTATCCTGTTCTTGTTTTGGAACATATTTCTGTGCTGCCTCATTTTGTCAGGGTTTCTGTGTTTCTTCCCTTGTATTAGATAGATCTGCTATGCCTCCTGGTCTAGAGAGTAACGGCTTTATGGAGAAGACATCCTGTGGTTTCCAGAAGCTCAAGATACTTTACTCACCAGTGCTTGGTACTCCTTCTTGGTGGACGTGCTGTTGTAGTTGGTGGGCTATGGGTGGGGCTGCTTTTCTGCCTGTCAGCCAGCAGTGGCTAGTGCAGCAGAGGCCCTTTGTGAGCATGCAGCTGGTGTTTCTGCTGGGATTGTTGTGGGAGTGGCTGCCCTCTTCCTGCCCTGCAGCAATGGCAGCACTGCTATGCAGACAGGGTGGACCAGGCAGGTATGCAGGGGTTACACTAGTGGCTGGGACCCCAGCAAGAAGGAAGAAGTGATTGGAGCAGGTTTCTGCAGGTGCCTCTCCAGTTGGGATGGAAAAGCTGGGAAAGTCTTTCTCTGCCTGCCAGGCAACAAAGTCTCCCCCTGCCTAACAGGCAGCAAAAGTCTGACAGTGCTGGGCCAATTGGACTGGGCAGGCATGCTGGGAAGCACCTCGGGGCTGACTGGCCAGCAAGAGGGATGGAGCATTTGGGGCTCTTAAGGGTGCCTGATCTGTTGGGCTGAGGAAGGCCTGCAGTAGTGTTGTCCACCTGCCCTTTCTCCTGCAGAGAGAGCTCTGTCCAACCCTTGGCCCTCTGGCACCCTTCCGTTTGCTGGTAAATCTTTCAAACTGCTGCCTCTGTGTTTGGTCCCAGCATGACCAATGGAGTGTGCCTGTCCTCCACAAGTGGCAGGACTCTCAGCCTCCCAGAGTGCTCCAACTCTCCCTGGGTCCAGCCTTGCTAATCACCAAAGTCTGATGCAATGTGGGCTCGTGTTCCTGGAGCAGATCTCCAGGGCCACATGTGCAGAGCTCCTGAGCACCTATCCCCGCTCGACTCTATTCCTCTTCCTCCCTCTTCTGGGCTGTGATGGGGGCAGGGCTGGGGTACTGACTGATTGTGTCTCTGCTACTTTACCCCTTCCTGTATGGTTTTCTCTTTGTCACCAGGTGTAGGTGGTCTGCTCTGCAGTCCTCAGGTCATGTTCAGGGTCAGTTGTATTTGCTGTGGTTGCTTCCTTGGTGTATGTGTGGGAGGAAGTTTCCCTTGCCTCCCTACTCTGTCATTTTTTCCCCTGGTCATTAGTCAGTCTTTTGAGCAACACTGTTCCGGTTGCTCTCTGTGCTAGATATGAGCTACCATCCTGGGATCTTCCTACACTTTTCTCCTGGATTCCATTTGCTTTCCTTTTGTGTTGGATCTCCTCTTTTCCTAAATCCCTTTTCAATTAACTTCCTAATTCTCTTTCTTGGTTTACTTCTTCATTTTGGTGGAACATGTTATTTAGTTTTACTCAACAGTGGGTTACTGGGAGACAGTTTTCTTTTTGTTTTTTGTTTGTTTGCTGGTTTGAGAACATGAATGTCTGAAAAAGCCTGTATTCCACCTTCACACTTGTGTGGTAGTTTGGTTGAATATAGAATTCTAGGTTGGATATCATTTGAAGTCATTTCCAGTGTCTTCTAGCCTCCAGGGTAGCTCTTGCTATGTCCAGAGTTACATGGACTGCTTCTTTTCTCTCCTGCCCCTCATCTCCCTCCTTCTCATTTTCCCTCTTTTTCTTCTATCAAAACTTATAGAATTTTCTCTTTGCCCCAGTGTTCTTAAATTTCATGATAATGTGCCTCATTTTAGATTTCTTTGTATCTACTGTAGTGGGTACTCAGTGAACCCTTTCAATCCAGCAATCCAGTTTGTTTCTCTGTTTCTGGAGCTCATATTACATAGGCTTCGGATTTCCTGGATTGGTTTTCTCATTTTTCTTATTTTTCTCTCATTTCCTGTACCTTTGTCTTTTTTACATGTGAGCGTGTCACCTAATGGGAATGTTCCTCAACCCTTCTATTGTTTTGTTTTTTTCTTTTTAACAGTTGTAATCACATTTCTAGCTTATGATAGCATGTTTTTGTTCTCTGAAATCCCTTTGAAAAAGAGCATCCTGTTTTGCTTTATGAGTACAGTATCTTCTCTGATGAGTAACATATTGTTTGATGTTTTCTCTTTTTGCATGGTCTTATTTCTACTAATTCGCTTTCTTCTTAATTTTATGTTTTGGGTTTCCATATTCTTTATAGGATTGAGCATATTTTCTGTGTTTAAAGACATTAATGTTTCCTGTTCTGATTGCTGTTTATCCATATCCAACGTTTTTAAGATTGGCAATCATCCATATCAACATGAATGCAGAAAAATAGGCACTCTCAAAAATTCTTGGTGGAATATAAATTTGTAATGTCTCTTTTTGGAGAAGAAGTCAATGTCTGTCATAATTTTGAAATGGTTGTGCCCTTTGATCAAGAACTTAGCATCAGAAAAATGCAAGTTAAAGCTACTTTAAGAGGATTCTGTACAAGGAATATGAAGGGGTACCAATTCCCTTCTCATCTTAACTAAAAAAACTGGATAAAATATATGAAACAACAGTTTTCAGACATTGGATAATAAGCAGCAAGAGACATTCCTGAGAGAGGAAGCATACAAGGGGAGCTCTGTGCACCAGTTCACGGCCTGGAGGTGGTGTCCAGGCCACAGTGCAGGGAGAGGCGACCCGAGCAGAGCCTGGCAATCTCAGTTAGTGGGGAGACAGATGGGGGCTGGGGAGGCCACGGAGTCAACAGCTTGTAGGTCAGAGTACAGGTGGGGGAGGGGGACAGAGGGAGGGCGAGGGGGCAGAGCAAGAGAGTGAGCCACAGAGAGTCCTCCTGGGTTTTTTACAGAGTACTGACTGAATGTGTGAAAAGAAACTTCTCGAGACAGAACAACCAGTAGAAAGGAGTAAGCAGAACAATTCTTGAAACTCAAACAAGGCTGGCAATAGTTCATGTTCCCACTAACCATGGTGGAAAAGCCTCATTATTTATAATATATTGGGTAGAAACCTTCAAAGAATGTTGTCTTAGTATTGGAACTAAATCACCCCTGACCAATGACTGCTCTAGACACTCCCTAACAAAGTTTAAAAGGGATTCTTGGAAGCATTCAACTGACACCAAGTAACTTACCTGTGTGTCAGAAAAATATCCAACCTTATTTAAAGGAATACAACAAACTCCAGAGATGATGAAACTGTCAGACAAGGACATTAAAGCATCTATTAGAAATATATTCCATACATTCAAGAAGGTAGATGATAATATGAGCATGGGGAGAAGAGAAAGATATATAATATATGCATATATTATATATATCTCCCAAAAGGAACTTTAAAAATGAAAAATAACATATCTTAAATGAAAAAGAGACCAGGTGGGACTAACAGCAGATTAAGTCCAGAAGAAGAAAAGATCCATGTACTTCAAGACAGTAACAGAAACTATACAAAAGAAACCAGAGAGCGGGAAGCCTACAAAAAATACAGCATCATGAATCACTGTCTGTGGGACAATATCAAGCAGTCTAAACTGTATGTATTTGGAATCCCAGAGAAAGAGGAGAAAAGGAGAGAAAAATATTCAAACAGCTGTAGCCATTTCTCATCACTGGAGGGAGCCTAAAATTTCAGAGTGGCTGTTAGGGGCCATGACCTGTGTTGGACCAGGTCCAGACGTGGAGTGCCCTACACTGCTGTCTCTGGGTACTTCCAGGCACCAGATTTAGGAATTTTAAGGACGATTTCCAATGCATAGGGATCCCTGAGGGGCATAATACAGGACAACGGGTTCTGCTTGCCTCCAGCCTAAGGGTGGGACCGCATTGATCCTCTTTTTAATCCCAGGAAAAAATACAGAGCTGTAGTTTGAGGATGACATAGCTTCCAGAAGGAGGAGCCCCCTTCCCTGCAGCTGCCTTCTCTCCAGTCTCTGCTTCACATAGTACATGGGGGTGAATAAGGGAAATGAACTGTTTTGTCAAACCAGGGAGATTTTAGGATGTACCTGTTATAGCAGCTACCCTATAATTCCCCCAATTAAGTGCCCTTTCTCCTCCATGTTTTTAAATTACCTGTGAACCTGAATAACCTCCAGAATGGCCAGCATCACTGTGGTGATTTTTTTTTTCTTGCGCACACTCTTGGATTTCCTCCATCAATGCAGTGCACTGTGATTTTTATAGTTCAAGAATTTCATGTTTCTAGTCTACTGAAGGCACTTTGCTTTATTGTTATTATATCATTCCTGCCATTCTTGGGATTTGGGATGGAGAGTAATTAGATTTGTGTGCTTGATCCACCATCTTGAGTCAATCCTCCTCTCATTGTGTTTTAATTTGCATTTTTTGATTCCGAGTAGGACTATTTTCCCATGTTTGTTTACTAGTTATTTCCTAACTTGTAAATTTGCTGCTTATCTCCTTTGCTTCTTTATTCATTCAGTGTTCATTTTTTAAAAGTTAAGAACTACTGCTCAGCTGCATTCAAATGTATTGACTCCAGAACATGCCCTGTAATGCCTGTTTCCCGGAATTTACTCATATTGGTCCGTGCTTTAAGTTATTCTCTCTCCTCTGTCATCATTTGTTTAAATTGGCTCATTCATAACATCTGTGGAAAATGTAAGTTCAGGTGGAGATCCAGTTTCAGTTATTCCTCAATAATTATTTATAATGGGTAATATTTATATATTGACTCTTACCAGACTCTATACTAAGCATTTTACATTCATTCTTGTTATTTAATCCTTAAAACAATCTTCTGCAGTAGTTCCAATTATCAACTTCATTTTACAGATGAGGAAATGAGGTACAGACAGGTTATTTAAAAACCGAGAGTCACAAGCAGGGACTGTGATGGAACAGAAATTCAAGCCCATTCTGCCTGTTTACTAAGCTCTTAATCACAGCCATCTATTCATTCCTTTGAATTCCTGTAGTTCCTTTGGTGCTGTCACATGGGTGTAACATATTTAGTCTATATATCATCATTTGTTTTACTCTTTTATATGCCCTATATTTCCTATTCAGTTGTAAACCTTTTAAGGTTACATACTTTTGCCATGTAAGTGCTTTTTGTATCCTCAGTGTGAATCTCAGTGCTGACAAGTGATAGGCCCTCAATGAAGTTTCTTAAATCAGTCAATTGCTCAGGATCTCTTTTGAGTTCTTACTAATGGAGATTCTCCTTGCATGCAAAGTTGAGAGGCACTTTTGTAATTTATCTTAAGTAACTCTTACCACACATTAAATATCACCCCTCTTTTGTATTTTTTTATGGCACATTATTTAGGAGATGTTTAAAGGACAGCTTCAGCGCTCCACAGAATTCCTTTTGTAATTATGAAGAGCATTATGCATCGGACACTTCCAGAATTAGGCTTGATTTTCTTGACCCTTTTTCAATCAGATGAAACTTCCTAAATGACCTTGGATTCTGTCTCATCACTTTTCCATGGATAAAAATTTCAAGTCTTGATAGTTACCTTTGAAAATTGCAGAGCAATTTGCAGTAACAGCAGTGCTGCCCATTTTCAACCGAATCTCAGAGTAGTTTGGGTTACCGTTCTTGTGCAGACTTACAGAGTTCAATCCTACCTCTCTTCCAGGTTGCTGAATCTGTGTCTAAAAAGAGAAAAAGACTACGCTGCCATCAAGATGATGATAATATTCAGCAATTTATATCCCCGTCATTTTCCCATATAGATTAGAGTTATCCATTTCCTAGTGTTCCCAAGTCCAGTTGTGCTGGGAGCTAGGATGAAGTTAGGTTTTTCTATATGCAAAGAGAGCAAAGTAAAAGGTAAGTAGAAGTAAAAACAAAGTAGGACAGAAAAGTTAAAAATCCCGAGGTTATGTATCTAGATCCTGGCATCCCAACCCAAGATAATGATACTTAAGGTCACTTACTGTTTTTATTTTTTATTAAGGTATGATTGATATACACACTTATGAAGGTTTCACATGAAAAAAACAATGTGGTTACTACATTTACCCATATTATCAAGTCCCCACCCACACCCCAATGCAGTCACTGTACATCAGTGCAGCAAGATGCCACAGATCCACTATGTGCCTTCTCTGTGCTACACTGTTTTCCCTGTGATCCCCCATACCATGTGAACTAAACATAATACCCCTCAATCCCCTTCTCCCTCCCTCCCCACCCGCCCTCCCACACCCCTCCCCTTTGGTAACCACTACTTCATTCTTGGAGTCTCTGAGTCTGCTGCCATTTTGTTCCTTCAGTTTTGCTTCATTGTTATACCGCACACATGAGGGAAATCATTTGGTATTTGTCTTTCTCCTCCTGGCTAATTTCACTGAGCATAATGTCCTTCAGCTTCATCCATGTTGTTGCAAATGGTAAGATTTGTTTCTTTCTTATGGCTAAATAGTACTCCATTCTGTATATGTACCACCTCTTTTTTATCTATTCATCTACTGACTGTCACTTAGGTTGCTTCCATATCTTAGCTATTGTAAAAAGTGCTGCAATAAACATAGGGGTGCATATGTCTTTTTGAATCTGAGAAATTGTATTCTTTGGGTAAATTCCAAGGAGTGGGATTCCAGGGTCAAATGGTATTTCTATTTTTAGTGTTTTGAGGAATCTCCATATTGCTTTCCACAATGGTTGAACTAGCTTACATTCCCACCAGCAGTGTAGGACAGTTCCCCTTTCCCTGCATCCTCACCAGCATTTGTTGTTCTTAGTCTTTTCGATGCTGGCCATCCTTACTGGTGTGAGTTGATATCTCATTGTGGTTTTAATTTGCATTTCCCTGATGATTAGTGATGTGGAGCATCTTTTCATGTGTCTGTTGGCCATCTGAATTTCTTCTTTGGAGAACTGTCTCTTCATATCCTCTGCCCATTTGTTAATCGGGTTATTTGCTTTTTGAGTGTTGAGGTGTGTAAGTTCTTTATATATTTTGGATGTTAACCCCTTGTTGGATATGTCTTTACAAATATATTCTCCCATACTGTAGGATGCCTTTTTGTTCTGTTGATGATGTCCTTGGCCATACAGAAACTTTTTAGTTTGATGTAGTCCAATGAATTCATTTTTGCTTTTGCTTCCCTTGCTTGAGGAGATGTATTCAGGAAGAAGTTGCTCATGCTTATATTCAGGAGATGTTTGCCTATGTTGTCTTCTAAGAGTTTTATGGTTTCATGACTTACGGTCAAGTCTTTAATCAATTTTGAGTTTACTTTTGTGTATGGGATTCAACAATAATCCAGTTTCATTCTCTTGCATGTAGCTGTCCAGTTTTGCCAACACCAGATGTTGAAGAGGCTGTCATTTCCCCATTATATGTCCAGGGCTCCTTTATCATATATTAGTAGACCATATATGGTTGGGTTTATATCAGGGCTCTCTAGTCTGTTCCATTGGTCTTTGGGTCTGTTCTTGTGCCAGCACCAAATTGTCTTGATTACTGTGGCTTTGTAGTAGAGCTTGAAGTTGGGGAGTGTAATTCCCCCTGCTTTATTCTTCCTTCTCAGGATTGCTTTGGCTATTTGAGGTCTTTTGTGGTTCCATATGAATTTTAGGACGATTTTTCCCAGTTTGTTGAAGAATGCTGTTGGTATTTAAAAGGAATTGCATTGAATCTATAGAGTGCTTTAGGCAGGATGGCCATTTTGGCAATATTAATTCTTCCTATCCATAAGCACGGGATGTGTTTCCATTTATTGGTATTTTCTTTAATTTCTCTCATGAGTGTCTTGTAGTTTTCAGAGTATAGATCTTTCACTCACTTGGTTAGGTTTATTCCTAGGTATTTTATTCTTTTTGATGCAATTGTGAATGGAATTATTTTCCTTATTTCTCTCTCTGCTAGTTCATTGTTAGTGTATAGGAATGCCAAAGATTACTGTGTATTAATCTTGTATCCTGCAACTTTGCCAAATTCAGATATTAGATCTAGCAGTTTTGGAGTGGATTCTTTAGGGTTTTTTATGTACAATATCATGTCATCTGCAAACAGGGACAGTTTGACTTCTTCCTTGCCAGTCTGGATGCCTTTTATTTATTTGTGTTGTCTGATTGCTGTGGCTGGGACCTATAGTGCTATGTTGAATAGAAGTGGGGAGAGTGGGCATCCTTGTCTTGTTTCTGATCTTAAAGGAAAAGCTTTCAGCTTATCACTGTTAAGTATAATGTTGGCTGTGGGTTTGTCATATATGGCCTTTATTATGTTGAGGTACTTGCCCTCTATACACATTTTGTTGAGAGTTTTTATCATGAATGGATGTTGAATTTTGTCAAATGCTTTTTCAGCATCTATGGAGATGATCATGTGGTTTTTGTCCTTCTTTTTGTTGATGTGGTGGACGATGTTGATGGATTTTCAAATGTTGTAACATCCTTGCAACCCTGGAATAAATCCTACTTGATCATGATGGATGATCTTTTTGATGTATTTTTGAATTTGGTTTGCTAATATTTTGCTGAGTATTTTTGCATCTATGTTCATCAGTGATATTGGTCTGTAATTTTCTTTTTTTGCATGTCTTTGCTTGGTTTTGTTATTAGAGTGATGCTGGCCTCATAGAATGAGTTTGGAAGTATTCCTTCCTCTTCTATTTTTTGGAAAACTTTAAGGAGAATGGGTATTAGGTGTTCACTAAATGTTTGATGAAATTCAGTGGTGAAGCCATCTTGTCCAGGTGTTTTGTTCTTAGGTAGTTTTTTGATTACCAGTTCATTTTTGTTGCTGGTAATTGGTGTGTTCAGATTTTCTGTTTCTTCCTTGGTCAGCCTTGGAAGGTTGTATTTTTCTAGAAAGCTGTCCATTTCTTCTAGGTTATCCAATTTGTTAGCATATAATTTTTCATAGCATTCTCTAATAATTCTTTGTATTTCTGTGGTGTCCGTCGTGATTTTTCCTTTCTCATTTCTGATTTTGTTTATGTGTATTGACCCTCTTTTTTTCTTGATAAGTCTGGCTAGGGGTTTATCTATTTTGTGTGTTTTCTTGAAGAACCAGCTCTTGCTTTCATTGATTCTTTCTAGTGTTTTATTCTTCTTGATTTTATTTATTTCTGCTCTAATCTTTATTATGTCTCTCCTGCTACTGACTTCGGGCCTTATTTGTTCTTCTTTTTCTACTTTCATTAATTGTGAGTTTAGACTGCTCATATGGGATTGTTCTTCTTTTCTGAGGTAGGCCTATTATTTAGGAGCATGTTGTGAAGCCTCCATGTGTTTGTGGGATTTTTCATTTTGTTTGCAATAATTTATTTCTAGTTTCATACCTTTGTGGTCTGAGAAACTGGTTGGTACAATTTCAATCTTTTTGAATTTACTGAGGCTCTTTTTGTGGCCTAGTATATGATCTATTCTTGAAAATGTTCCATGTGAACTTGAGAAGAATGTATATTCTGCTGTTTTTGGGTGTTCAGTTCTGTAGATGTCTGTTAGGTCCGTCTGTTGTAGTGTGTTGTTCAGTGCCTCTGTCTCCTTACTTATCTTCTCTCTGGTTGATCTGTCCTTCAGAGTGAGTGGAGTGTTGAAATCTCCTAGAATGAATTCATTGCATTCTAGTTCCCCTTTTAATTCAGTCTGTATTTGTTTCACATATGTGGGTGCTCCTGTGTTAGGAGCATAGGTATTTATAATGGTTATATCTTCTTGTTGGATTGACCCCTTTATCATCATTATCTAATGTCCTTCTTCATCTCTTGTGACTTTCTTTGTTTTGAAGTCTATTTTGTCTGATACTAGTACTGCAACTCCTGCTTTTTGCTCCCTATAATTTGCATGAAATATCTTTTTCCATCCCTTCACTTTTAGTCTGTGTTTGTCTTTCAGTTTAAAGTGAGTCTCTTGTAGGTAGCATATAGATGGGTCTTGTTTTTTTATCCATTCAATGACTCTGTGTCTTTTGATTGGTGCATTCAGTCTATTTACATTTGGGGTGATTATTGATAGGTATGTACTTATTGCCATTGCAGACTTTAAATTTGTGGTTACCAAAGGTTCAAGGTTAACTTCCTTACTATCTAAGAGTCTAACTTAACTCATTTAATAAGCTATTACAAACACAATATAAAGGTTCTTTTCTTTTTCTCCTCCTTTTTCTTCCTCCTCCATTCTTTATATATTAGGTATCATATTCTGTACTCTTTGTCTATCCCTTGATGGACTTTGGGGATAGTTAATTTAATTTTGCATTTGCTTAGTAATTAGCTGTTCTTCTTTCTTTACTGTGGTTTTATTACCTCTGGTAATAGCTATTAATCTTAGGAATACGTCCATCTTTAGCAGTCCCTCCAAAATAGATTGTAGTGATGATTTGTGGGAGGTAAATTCTCTCAGCTTTTGCTTAACTGTAAATTATTTAATCCCTCCTTCAAATTTAAATGATTGTCTTGCTGGATAAAGTAATCTTGGTTCCAGGCCCTTCTGCTTCATTGCATTAAATACATCATGCCACTCCCTTCTGGTCTGTAAGGTTTCTGCTGAGAAGTCTGATGTTAGCCTGATGGGCTTTCCTTTGTATGTGATCTTATTTCTCTCTCTGGTGCTTTTAATAATCTGTCTTTATCTTTGATCTTTGCCATTCTAATCACTAAATGTCTTGGCGTTGTCTTCCTTGGGTCCCTTGTGTTGGGAGATCTGTGCACCTTCATGGCCTGAGAGACTATCTCCTTCCCCAGATTGGGGAACTTTTCAGCAATTACCTCTTCAAAGACAATCTCTATCCCTTTCTCTCTCTCTCCTTCTTCTGGTACCCCTATAATGCAAATATTGTTCTGTTTGGATTGGTCACAGAGGTCTCTCAATATTCTTTCATTCTTAGAGATCCTTTTTTCTCTCTGTGCTCATATTCTTTGTATTCCTCTTCTCTAGTTTCTATTTCATTTATCTTCTCCTCCACCATATCCAATTTGCTTTTAATACCCTCCATTGTGGTCTTCAATGATTGGATCTCCAACTGGAATTCATTCCTGAGTTCTTGAATATTTTTCTGTACCTCCATTAGCATGTTAAGGATTTTTATTTTGAACTCCCTTTCAGGAAGGGTCATGAGGTCCATATCGTCTTTCTCTGGAGTTGTATTAATAATTTTACTTTGAACCAGGTTCCTTTGGCATTTCACATCTGTATATGGCGCCCTCTAGTGTCCAGAAGCTCTACTCTCTGGAGCTGCTCAGTCCCTGAAGCAATGTCGGGGGTCGCAGGGGAGCGGTACTGGTGCCTGAGGGGAGGAAAGAGCTGTTTCCTGCTTCCGGGCTGCTATGCCTGTCTCCACTGCCTGAGCCAGTGGGCCGAGCACACAAGTATAGCCTCTATGCTTTGTGTTTGTAGTTGGTGTAGACAGATCTTCCCTCTGGCTGGCCTAACGCCAGGGTAGGGTTTGCCAGTTTGCGAGCCAGGTGGGGCTGGCTGGGAGAAAGGCGCAGTAGGCTGCGTGTCACTGAGGGGGTCCCTGGGGATGTGTAGCCAGCCAGGGAGCTGGAGCACCTGGAAATCGTGAAAGCTCCCAGCTTGCTGGGCAGAGTGTACCCGGATAATTTTGTCTACCTGTCCTTTCTCTTGAGCAATAAGCTCTGTGCTATCCTTGCCCCTTTAGCAGCCCTCTTGCTAAGGGCTTCCTTGTTAGGAAGTCTCTCAGACTGCCCGCCTTTCTTTTGTCCCAGAGCAGCTGGATATGGATCCCTGCTTTCCACAAGCGGCTGCAATCTCAGTTTCTCCAAGAATTCTCCCTGTCTTAGCTTTCCAATCCCCTAGTTACGAGAGCATCATGAAAGCACTTTAAAATGTAGGTTTGTGCTCCCAGAGCAGATCTCCAGAGTTAGGTATTCAGCAATCCCAGGCCTCCACTCCCTCCCTGCTCTGTTTCTCTTCCTCCAGCCAGTGATCTGGAGTGGGGAAAGCACTTGGGTCCTGCCGGGCCACAGCTTTGGTATGTTACCCTGTTCCATAAGGCCTGCTCTTTTCTCCAGGTGTATGCAGTCTGGTGCAGTCCTCTTTCCTGTTGCTCTTTCAGGATCAGTTGTAATAATTGTATTTCATATTATATGAGGTATTAGGAAGAAGACTTTGTCTCTTTCCCCTCACGCCGCCATCTTAAATCTCTCGAGTTGTTGTGTTTTTCAGGTCACTTACCGTTTTTAAGAAGGATGAAATAAAATTCTCATCAGAAAATTTATTTTTCCTTATATAAATTATGAATAGAACTGTATTTAAAAATGGGATTTGTAGGAGGTGACTGCTGTGAAATTAAAGAAAACTAATGGTTTTAGATTCTTTGGTCAGTGTTCAGATTTAGAAAAATCTTTGTAGACCACTTGTATATATTTCTAATTGCTGGCCTACAAACATTTACAGTGTAGAGCTTGCACTAAGTAAATACTTATATTTTTATTGATTCATATATACTACATTACTGTCAAAAAAGTTTGAGGTGATTTACAATAAAAATACAAGAATAATAAGTCTAAAACACAACTCATTGCAAGATAAAAATTACATGGAATGTGATTGTAAATGTGACTCTCAGCTAGAGCTATGTTTGGTTAAAATGAAAAAAAAACGTGACAAACAGTGGCTTAAACAAGAAAGAAATTAATTTTTTCTGAAACAAAAAGTTCTGGAACCCGAGGCCGCCCAGTAATACCATCAGAGACCCAGGTGCTTCCGTCTTCTGTCCACTGTCTTGAGACCCAGCTTTCAAGCTCATGCTTGCAACAAGCTGGCTGCATGCACCTCAGGTGCCATGACTATGTTCCTAGGTGGGGTGAAGGGACAAGGCAAGACGACACAGGCACCGCAGATGATACTTCTGAAATACTAGCTTTCCCAGAAGTCACGCCTAGTTACTTCTGCTTAGATCTCATTTGTTAAAACTGGTCCCCAAAGGCCACAAAGGGATGTGGGTTAGGTGATGTTTTTAATTAAGCACATCACCACACTGAACAAAATAGATTTGTTTTGTAAAGGTAGGAGGGAAATTGGATATAAATATAATTTACAATGTTTGCTATAGTAACTTATTATTAAAATAGGTCTATCTAAAGTCTGTATGTCCAAATAAGTATTTTTAGGAAAATAATTGAAATTACACAAAAAAATCATGTGTTACTTTAAAACATTTTCTTGGTATATGTCAATTACACCTCAATTTAAAAAAAGATTTTCCACTGTGCATTCTATGAGATATTGGTAGGCATTAGTTTAAAAAAAATATTTTGGAGGTTAATTAGTCTGGGAATCCATAGTTAAGCAGCAAGAACTGATAGTATGATATGAAGCATGCTTTGAAAATCTCTAAGGTGGAGAATTGGATGAAATAGTTCCTAACACTTTTTGGCCTTAGAATTCTTGGTTGTTTTATTTTTAAGTCTGGTACAAAAGGGATCCCAATTTGAGAAATGTTGGGTACAATTTTATCTTGTAATTTACCAAAATAAATTCTTAGCTGTATACAAAAACTTCAGTGAAATCTATCCTTAGGATATTTTTTATGACAATTATTACCAAAAGGAATGCCAAAAATGTTTTGAGCAACAGCAAAATTATTGGAATCCTGTTCCCACTTCAGACACACACACACATGCACACACGTTTTTCCTTAATGAACCAGCTATATTAATTTCTACTGGTTCCATATTATTATTTTTTAAATAGCGCATACCTCTTCATTAACTCTTTCATCAAAGATCTCTATGTATCAGCTCCTACAGAGCTCATGAACAGGGCAACTTTAACTCTTTACTGAAGAGAAGGCAGTGACTTGCAGACCGATCTATGCTATGATCCCTCCACTCTGCCGCCTCCAAATCCCCAACCACCAGTTTTGCAGAGTTGTTAATAGGGTTGTATTTCTTGTCTTGGGGGAGCAAGATGTCTGCATATTGGAATGTAAGATTGAAACACTCAGTGGAAGAGGGATGGTTGAATGAATAACGTCTCTGGGATTTGGAGAGGCTAGAACAAAGGTCCTGGCGCCCATGGTGATTAACAATTAAAGTAACGTTTATC
Source organism: Manis pentadactyla (assembly GCF_030020395.1). Classification (NCBI taxonomy): domain Eukaryota; kingdom Metazoa; phylum Chordata; class Mammalia; order Pholidota; family Manidae; genus Manis; species Manis pentadactyla. Next base: position 112,250,852 of record NC_080028.1, on the reverse strand, counting down.
CAGTGTTCCCTTTATTCCCTGCATTTGTGAGACCCTGGATACAAAGAAACAAAATATATTCCCTTCACCCTTTTTGGAACAAATTGTATTTCTTGCTCAGGTTATAAACTCAAGGCAAAACCCAGGGCCTGTCACCTTTAAGCACTTGGTAATTGCTTTTGTTGAATAAAAGAATGGATGAAAAGAAAAAGTCCCTGCTCTCAAGAAGTTCAGTTTAGAGAATGTGTTCTTTTTTGGACATATATTTGAAATGTAATCCAGCAGAGATGAGTATTATATCAAGAATAACTTCAATAGAAGATAAAAATATAAAAAGAACATTTAAGAATGTGTGTCCAGGATTGCATCTGAGTGATTTTCACTTTTGCTTCCCAATAGAAGTCTCTTCTTTTTACCCTGTAACTTTTAAATTACAAACGTAGTAATATAAAAATAAGTAAAAAGGAATGTAATGTACCCATTATCCCACTATCTCCAAAGACTAAGAGTAGAAATCTGTTTTTTAAAAGAAGCTTAATCAGTAAAAACAACAACTGAATGACCCGCAGGGAGAGAAGACAAATAATGGCAGAGGAATTGAGAGACCGAATTAGAGAAAGGAAATTCTCTAGCATCTTTGGGCTTGGTAACAGAGAAGGAGGCTTTTTTTCCCCCACATCTCACATCTTGGTGGATATTAACCAGGAAACTCAAATCCCTTGGGTTTTGCTCCCAGTTGTTCTTGACTCATTCTTGAACCCCTTGCTAAGTGGTCCTCTCACGTGAGTATTTGTGGGAGGATCCACGAGTATGTTTCATGTGACAAAAATCGACCTAGGAGTACACCTGCGGCCTCTGCTGCTCTGAAGCAGAGCTTTCTGGCAGCGCTGCTCTTAAGCTTCACGGCTGGGCAGGGCTGGCAGGCTTTCAGTGGGCTGCTCCTCTCAGGTCAGTTGGGGCTGACCTCGGGAAGGCCTCCTTGGGCCCTTACGCGTGACAGAGTTTAGAGGGATGGGTCTTTTAGTTTCACACACAGACTTCTTGTGTCCTCAGCTCCTATATGCACGGCCACGGTGTCTGGGTTGGAAAGTGTTGAGATGTCTGCTGCCACGCTGTCCTTAGAATCTGCTGCTTGCTGAGAAGTACCCTAATGAATATCATTATATAAGTTTCCTGGTCAGCTAACTAGTTATTTTCGTAGGGTATATTCTTGGAAGTAGAATTTCAGGACTGGACATTGTAAGTTTTTCAGTTGTTGACAAATGCCGCCAATTACCCTTCAGAATGGATCCATACCTCTCTCCCTTAGTTGTATAGAAAGTTTCCCTTTGCCCTTGTTAACAGGACATTATTCTCCTGAATCTTTGCTAATCAATGGTATGAAGTAAGTTTTTGGTACTTACATGTACTTTTTATTATTAACAAAGCTGAACACTTATGATTATTGGCCATCAGGATTTTTATAAGCGTTGCCCTTTTAAAGTTTGCATCTTTTTTTCTTAGTAATCTCAGAAAGCCTTTATGTATTAATAGCTTTCAATGTTTTTCATACAAGTTGTATTCTCCTCAGTTTGTGGCTTATTTATTTATTTTTATTAAGGTATCATTGATATATACTCTTATGAAGGTTTCACAAGAAAAACAATGTGGTTATTACATCCACCCTTATTATCAAGATCCCCCCCATACCCCATTGCAGTCACTGTCCATCAGTGCAGTAAGATGCCACAAAAGTCCCTATTTGTCTTCTCTGAGCTACACAGTCTTCCCCATGACCCCACACACACCATGTGCACTAATCATGTTACCCAAAATCCCCTTCTCCCTTCTTCCCCACCTGTCCTCCCCCACCCCTCCCTCTGGTAACCACTAGTCCCTTCTTGGAGTCTGTGATTCTGCTGAAATTTGGTTTTAAATATTTTAATCATATAGATGTTATTTCTATGTGCTGGTTTTTTTCTTGGTTATGGGTCATAGTTTTTTTTCAGATACATCTAGTAATTTTTGCTTGTATATGAATATGATGGATGCTACACAATTGAGTGTCTGAATTTTTTTTCTTCCTTAATACTGAGCTTCATTCAGCATGCAGTTAATATACTTGTGGTTTTGCATGATTCTTTCCAGGTTTATCTTTCAGCTTTGTTAGGGCAAGTCTGGAGTGGTCTTTCTCTATGACAACATTAGCCGTACCTTGAGCATCGCCTTTCTGGGAATTTCTCCCAAGTGCCCAGGGTGTTTGGCGAGGTCTTTTCACTCTAACTGGTTGCAACTCCAATGTCTCTCAGGTGCATGAGGGCTTTGTTTGTTGTCCAGTTCACAGCATCCTGGTAGTTGTTCTTTCCCTGAGAGTTCTTTTTGGCCCAGCTTCATGGAGTCTCATCTCGAACATACACAGTTTAGTATTTGGCCAAAGACTGTATAATTTGGAACTCCTTCTCTGAACATCTTCCTTTTAGCTGGGAGCCTGCGCACAAATTCCAGCCACCTCTGTGGCTGTTAGTCTTGAACTATTTGAAAGTGTCTCCAGGAGGAAAGCTAGGATAGTGATGTGGTTTACCTCCTCTGTTTGCCTTTCTCAGTGACCCTAGTCATGTTTACCCTGCTGTCCAACATCTGAAAACAGTCAATTTATATATTTTCTCTAGTTTTATAGTTATATATTGGGGGAGGCTTAGACCAGTAGCATTTACTCTCATACTGGCCAGAAGCATGTTTTTGATGTGCATTACTGAGGGTCTGATTAGCTATGCAATATTGGTTTCCAGCCCTGTTCTCCCCTGTCCACCTCCCAACTGCAGACTCAGTAGGTCAGATCCTGGCTTAGCCCAAATCCTCTGCACCAAGGTATGGTTCTGGACCTGGTCTAGCCAATGAGACAGAAGAGAAATTATTTTGGGAGGCTTCTAGAAAGGCAATTTAACTCCCTAATTAAAGGAGAGAGACTCTAAAGGAGAACTCTCTTTCTCCTAGCTTGGTCTACCTTTACTTCTTGCCTTTGCTATGATGAACACTTAATGGCTTGAATATGGCAGCCATGTTGTGTCATGAGGCAACAACCCCAAGGACAAAAGCCAATCCACTGTGGACAGTGAAAAAGAAAGATTAAAGAGTCTGGGTACTTAAAAACATACTTCAGGTACTGAACCAATCCTGCAACTGCCTTCTCTTCGACTTCACACTATGTAAAAATCCACATCCTTATGTTTTAAGCCTGTTAGTTTTTGCTGCTGTTTGGTTCTGTGCAGCCAGAATATTCCTAAGTGGTATAGAATTAAATCTTCTGTTTTCCAACTGATTGGACAGTCATAAAACATTCTAATTAAAAAAATCTGTTGACATGGCTACTTTATCAAGTACTAACTTCTTATATATATTTTGGTTTCTTTACAGACTTTCTATTCTGTTCCATTGGTATATCTTTGTAGTTATCTACCTGTTTAATATCTGGTAGGTATAAAAGTTACTATTGACCTTAACTTATAAATTATATTTCGTCCTCAACTTTATGATTCTCTTCTTAGGTCCAATGTTTTTGTAGTTTTTTAAGTGATTCCACAAAACAACTTTTCTACTTTTTACATCTTTAAGGGTCATGAGAGTAGTAAAGACTTTAGAAAAAAATATAGGCATCATCTCAAGGTGTTATGGAAAGAAGATGAAGACTCTTGCTGGTTTGGAAGTTTCCTTAAAACATGACAGTGTTGCATATGCATGTCAATAATGTCAAATGCAATGTGAAATTGAGAAAATAAAGCAAAAGAAAATTTTATTTCAGAGTCATAAACAGGTGCTTTCTATATGGCTTGAGAAAAAATGCAATTAGAAAGTTGAGGTCAGCAGTTCCAAAAGCATTAATCAATATGGATATTGAGTTGTACAGTAATAAGACAATACAATGCCCTGTTTCCGTTCTGCATAAGTGATCAGCAATCAGTTTGCTCTCTGACACTGGTGGTGCGGCAGGAGCCTGAGCCTGCTGCTTTGCTAACTGAAGCTGTCAGCTGGGAAGGATGTTTTGCTTGACAGTTGATTAGGGGTTAAATGAACTAAAAATATCGGTAATTTTTGCTTCTCTCCCATTTATTGTAACAGCAATTATCTGCATTTTTTTCTTCTGCCAGTTCTAAGGCTAGATTTAAGTAATTATCCATGTAAGGAAAACTGATTTTGAATGGCAAAAGGGCAACTAGGAGTTGAAACCACTAGCTCTTTGAAGGATAAGATTCTTATCTGAAAATTGGCTAACATGGTTGATAAGTCTTCAAAGATGCTTTTTAAAATCTGCTAGAACTATATAATACATATCTGAAGAAATAATATTGAATACCTTGTTTTCTGGCTTATTCTTAAATATTTAGCTTAACATTAATAATTCTTTCTGAGTCAACTAGTTTATGTTTATTGGTTAACATTTGTTGAGTAACTACCATGTGCCAGGCACTGTTCTGGGGGCTGGAGATAAAGGAATGACAAAGCAGATGAAGGTTCAGTCCCTATGGATACATTTCTTTGAGGAGAAACAGCCAATAAATAGATAAACAAGAAAATATTTAGTATACCAGATGGTGATGTTTTATGGAGAAAAATAAATCAGGGTAGGGAAATATAGGGTGACTGCATGGAGATGCTGAAAATTGATATTTAGTTAAGCAGCTAAAGAAAATGATGGAACAAGATATGGACTCTCTGGAGAACAACTGTTGAAGTAGAAGGGAACAGCAGGTGCAAAGGGCCTGTGGTGGGGAGCATATTTAGCATGTCTGAGGTACAGGAAGGAGGCAAATATGAATGAATGGCATAAGCCAAGGAGAGAGTGGTGGGTGATGAGGTCAAAGCAGTAGCTGGAGACTAAGACCATGAAGGGCCTTGTAGAACATGGTAAGGAATTCAGTTTTTGAGTGAAATGGAAAACCACTGGAGATTTTAAGATGAAGAATGACATGATCTACATGTTTTGACATGGTAACTTTGGCTGCTCTATTGAAAATAAACAGAAGGGGAGAAGGATGGAAGCATAGAGACCAGACATGGGACTGCTGAATTGACTATAGGGGAAGACAGTGGTGGCTTGGACCCAGTGGGAGGGTGTTTAAAATAATTAGATATTAGATGTATTCCGATAGACCTGACAGAACTCCTCATGTACTGGATGTGAGTCAGGAAACAAAAAGTGTAGTCAAAGTTACCTTTAAGGGTTGGGGACTTTCTAAGATGGGGGAAAGTTGCATGAGCAGCTGGTTGGGATGGAGGGTGAGATTGAAGCTGAGGAAGGAAGAGCAAGGGTTCAGTTGGAGACAGATTACATTTGAGATGCTTTTTAGACATCCAAGTGGAAATGGCGAATGGGTAGTTGGATATATGAGACTGGAATTCAAGGTGAGGTGTGGGCTACAGATAAAACTTGGAGTTTTTCTTCAACACATCAATAGCACTAAAGTTATTAGACAGAATGAGATCACCCAGGATGAATGTGGAAAGAGAACACGTCTGAGCCCTGAGGCACTTCAAAGTTCTTAGCATCATCAGTGACTTAAATTATACAGCCTTTGACAAGTCCCTTGGTCTCTGTGTTTCCCAATTTCTAATGTAGTGCTATACAAGAAAAATTGAATGTGAATCATAAATGGAGCCACATATGTAATTTAAAATATTTTGGTAGCCACATTAAGCAAAGTTGTAACGAAGTGAAATTCATCATGTTAATAATATTTATATAATGCAATGTGATAGGCAGAATAGTGGCCCTAGATATGTCCAAGATCCCTGATATATGAATATGCTTTTTCCATGGCAAAGGGACTTTGCAGAATGTGATTGAGATTAAGGACCTTGAGAGGAGGAGAGTGTGCTAAATCATTCAGGCAGGCCCAACGTGATCACAGGAGTCCTTGAGATTGGAGAACCTTTCTCTGGCTGTGGTCAGAGAGACGGGAGGAAGGCGGAAGGGTGGGAGACACATATTGCTGACTTTGAGGTGGGAATAAGGGGGAGGAACTAGCCAGAGAATGTGGGCAGCCTCTAGAAGCCAGAAAAGGCAAGGATATGGACTCTCATCTAGAACCTCCAGAGGAAACAGCCCTGCTGAACACTGATTTTAGCACAATGAGACCCATTCAGATTTTTGAACCACAGAAAGGTAAGATAATAAATTTGTGTTGTTTCAAGCTAGTAAGTTTATAATAATTTGTATGGCATCTTTAGGAAAGGCATGTGCTTGATATACCCCCAAAATCATTTCCATGTGAAATCAATGTTACATTATTAATGAGATCTTTTACATTCTTTTTATTATATGTAGTCTTTGAAACCTGGTATGTATTTTGTACACACAGCACATCTCAATGTGTAGTAGCCCCATTTCAAAGGTTCAATAGCCCCACGTAACTGGTGGCTATCAGTCTGGATGTTGTACTTCTAACCAGTGCAGTGAGGACAGGGCAAAGCTGCTGAGTAGAAGGAAGATGTGTGTGATGATTAATTTTATGTGTCAGGCTGGGTCACAATGCTCATATATTTGGTCAGACATTATTCTAGATATTTCTGTGAAAGTGCCTTTTGGGTGAGATTAACATTTACATCAGTAGACTTTGAATAAAGCTGCTTACCTTCCCTACTGTGGGTGGGCCTCATCCAATCAGTTGAAGGTCTTAATAAAACAAAGATCTTCCCTGAGCTAGAAGGAATTCTGCCAGCAGATGGCCTTTGAACTTGAACTGCAGCTCTTGCCTGAGTCTCCACACCTGTGTGAACAAATTCCTTAAAATAAATCTGTGTCTTTCTGTATATACACAAATCCTGTCTAATACTGCATGCGTCGGGGACTAAGGAGAGACCCATGCGCTTCTAAGCCTCCTCCCCTCCCTGTGTTCCGGGTTTAGAGTGGTACAGAATAGTGTTCAGTCTGAGGAGAGAGAGATGTGGGCTGGGAGTGGGAAAATGGAGCAGGAGGAGAGGTCCTGTGCTGTCCATGGAGGTGAGAGGAGGAGAACGTGAGAGAAGAACTGTGTCAGGACAGGCTGTGGAAAGAGAGCATATTTTGTTTTAAGGACCTTTGAAAGAGGGCCAGGGAGGTCTGCTCTGCAATCCTGGGAATGCTGGTGTCACTTGGGCTGAAGCATTCTGAGTTCTGTCAGGGAGCTAAGGGATGGGCTCTGTGGCGGTCTGCCAGGGCCCACCATAACAAAACACCACAGACTGGGTGGCTTAGACAATGGAAGTTCATTTTCGCATAGTTCTGGGGTCTGGAAGTGCAGTATCAGGTGCTGCCAGGCTGGTTTCCTCTGTCCTTGGCTTGCACATGGCTGCCCTCTTGCAGCCTCTTCACACGGTCTGCCCTCTGCATGCTGTACCTCCCAGCCCCCATCTGTTTATGTGTCCTAAGCTCCTTTTCTTGTAAGGTCACCAGTCAGAGTAGGTTAGGGCCCACCCTCATGTCTCACTGTGGATATAATGAAAGTTCCTGTGGCCAGGATTCTCACCTGGCCCTGGTTGGCTAGCTCACTGTACACGTGTGGGCGAGACCTTGCTGTTGATTCTATATAAAGAGCTCCGCCCAGTGCTCTGGGCGGAGGCAGACAGAGGAGGATTACAGACCTGCAGACTGCTGGAGGCAGATGTAATTCTAGTGCTCGACCTACCTCGGGGAGAACAAGCCGGGTAATAAACCCTTTCACCCCAAGAACGTTCCATTGTCATTCCTCGGTCTCACTGAATCCATAGTGAACTTGCCTGGGGCGGAAATCCATTGACAACACACAAGCAAAGAATTAACACTTAGTTCAGAGTAAGTATTGAACAAAGGTGTAGAGATGGCATATGTCTTCCTCAAGGACTCTCAGTGAAGTAAGAGGAGCTTTTCAGGGTGAAAAGGCAGGTACCAGCGAGTCTGAAGTTGGAATCTGGGAGATGCGGAGACCAAAGAGCCCCAGTGGCTCCTGCCCGGCCGCCAGACACAAGCCGTGGTCGTCCTGGCTGCAGGCAGAGCAGAAGTCCACGAGTCCCAGCCTGTAAATCACTGTCCCAAGCCTGCCTAAGCTGAGTCACCTGGGTCTGAGTCCTGGCTGTGAGAAGCCCAGGAGCCCGTATTTTAGGGAAATGTGAGAAAATAAGGCACCTGTGACACACATTAGTCAGGGCCTATCTTCCAATTCCTTTTATAACGTATAAATCATCTATCTTACAGTTGCTAGAGAAAGCCTTGCTATAATATTCTGAAATGTGTTCAGTTCCTCTGAATTTAAAGATTCCTCAATATGTTGAAGGAAAGTGGCCTTCCAGGCATTGCTTCTCTAAACGGTCCGTGGTTTGCCTAAGGGCCCAGGGCCTTTGGGGCAGAAGGAACCCTGGGTGGGCGGGAAGGCCAGCAGCGATGCCCTGAGCCTGAGGACTTGGGCTGTGCTTCACAGAGAGAGAGGGCGGTGCTTTTAGGAATGGACGCGCGTCTCTCCCCTTCCCCCAGCTGCCTGTCTCCGCACCCTTCCTTCTCTTGCCAACCCGCCAACCCGTAGGATTTGCTCAGGAAATTTCAGCTGAAGGGGACGACGGGTGGGTGAAGGCATGGAGATGTGAGAGTCCCTGGACTGGTCAGGGTTGTGTAGCCATGATACGGGGCAGCATATATCACAGGAGAGAAGGGGAAGTGGTGACTCTCGGGATGGCCTTGAATGTGAGGCTGGAAAACTTAAACATTAATTTGTAAGGAAGAGGAAGCAGGAGGTTTCTCAGAAGCAGAGGGACATGACTTGAATCTAGCCTGCAAATTACAGCTGCCTGTATTTGCGTGGCCTGTGGGCTACACATGGTTTATGTACTTTCAGAAGTCGGGGAAGAAAGGAAGGACGGTCAGACAGAGAAGAGAAAATGCGACCGAGAGCCTAATGCAGACAGAGCCCCAAATACAGCCTTTGCTGCCCCTGGGCTAGATTTACAAAGGCAATACCTACCATTTATTGAAAGCTTATTTTATGCCAGGCTTTAATATCCATTATCTTTGATTTGCCAAACTGAGGGACTTGTCCAGGCTTATGCAGCTACGCGAATGAACCAGGATTGGAACCCAGGCTGCCAGCTCGCAAGCGGGTGCCCTTGCCACCCTGCAGTGAGAGCTGGGCAGGCGAGCGTGGGTGCGGGAAGCGGTTATGTGCGGCTTCTTGACCCCGGGCGTGACGAATGGTGAGAGTCTGAATGTGGGATGTGGCGGCGGCAGAAGAGAGCAGGGGCACCTGAGAAGCAGCTCCGTGCCCAGGCCGCAGGATTGCTGTGAAGGTGAGGAGAGGGAAGGGTCCCCTCTGAACCCTCCTCCTGCTGGGCATTCCTTTCCTTGACATTCTCTCCTGCCAGCCTCTCTTCTCAGACTCTCCGTCAATGCTTTTCTCACGTCATTGAATTTTGTAACCACGCTGCCTGGAGTAGTGCGGAGGACAGCGGCCGGAATGGAGAGACTGTCAGGGCCCTCGACAGTTGTCAGACATTTTGCACACAGTCGGGGAGGCTGCAAGAAGAGGGACACATAACACAGTGGCAATGACAGTGTATCTACAGCCTGCCTCAAAACTTAGATCACACAGTCAGCAGTTTTACTTGGTGTTTTTATTATTGCTCCCTCTTGATGGTTCCTATTGCATAATTTTTACTATGTATGGTTTGGGAACTTGCTTTGTACATTTAGTATCAGGCTATTTCTCATTTTTATTTTCTAGCTTTTTACCTTCTTATTCCAAAGTCACTTTGGAAAATGTGATTTGTGTGCAGTTTAAATCAGTTGCTAAACACCAAAGAGTCCTGTGCATATGTAATAAAGATGTGTTGCAGGGAGAGGGTAATGGCAATCATGGTTGAAATTTTCAAATCTGTAATAGTGAACTCTCTGCATAAATAGAATGTGATTTCCATGCATCTGTTTCATCAGGGTGGGTGACTTCTGTGGCTCAAGGAGGAACAACTGAATCCTCTGAGGACAAAACAAGAGCATTTAGAAAGTCTGCTATAAGGTTTCCTAATGTTAGGGACTGAGCGTGTCTCCCCGTCCCAATCCCCACATTATTATTATGTTGAAATCCTCACCCCCCAGTGTGATGGTATTAGGAGGTGGAGCCTTTGGGAGACCAGGTCGTGAGGGCAGTGCCCTCATGAATGATGAATGCGATTCATGCCCTGACAGAAGAGACCCCAGAGAGCTCCCTGCCCACTCCATCACATGAAGACACAGCGAGAAGATGGCCTCCACCCGCCACTAAAGCTGCTGGTGGCTTGGTCTGGGAATTCCCAGTGTCCAGAATGGTGAGAAATATATTTTGTTTAAACACCCCTTCTATGGTATTTATTTGTTACAGCAGCCTGAGTGCACCGAGGTGCCTCGTGTCCTGGTCACTTGGCTGCTTGTTCTCCGCCCCCATTCCCACCTTTCTGTGCTCTGCCAGGTGCTCCAAGCACACACGTCGACCACCCAGCAGACTCTTTCTGAGGCCCCCTTACCAGCTGGCCCTGGCTAGGTTCTGCCAGCGGCAATCACCGGTAAGGTAGGAGGAGAAGCAAAGAGGACCCCCCCGCTCCCAGCTTCTCTGGGTTTTTCTCTGGCTCGCAGCAGTTCCAGAACCTCCGGTGTGGAGCCGCTGGCGGTCCCGGCGCCTGTACCTGATCCCCTCTGGCTGTCCCAGAAAGGAGGAATCCCGAGGTACCCCCTCTGTAGGTCCCAGCCCCTTCCCGACAGTTCTGGGCCACGTTAGAACTGTGTTCTCCATTTTGTTTCCCCATTTTTAGGGTTGGTGGAAAGGCCTGGACTGCAGCCCCCCCCATATTCATACGCTGAAGTCCTAACTACCAGTACCTCGGAACGTGGCTGTGTTTGGAGGTAGGCTCATTAGAGAGGCAGTGGAGTTAAAATGAGGTCTTTAGGGTGGCCTTACACTCACACCCCGATGAGAAGAGGAGCTTGGGGCAGCCTCGCACCGAGGGAAGACCATGTGGAGACACAGCCAGAGAGAGACAGCCGTGCCCGCACCCGGACTTGGACTCGAGACCTGGGGGAAAGGAAATGTTTGTTGTTTAAGCCGCCCATCTGTGGTATTTCTGGGGGCAATCCTAGATACTCTTACAGGTGGTGTCCATTAATCTCCAGGTTAACCCACTGTCTGTTTTCTGAGTCCTTTCTTTCCGGCCAATTTGTCATATTAAGTTCCCTCTTTGAAATGCCTGAAGTGGTTTTGTTTTCCTGACTAAAACACCTTATGAATATCTTACATGTATGTGCTTTATACCTGAAAGCCATTTGGGAAAACAGACATTGACAAAAGGATAGAATGATCTTTTTTTTTTTTTTTTGATAATTCATTAAGAAAAATTCTTTAAATAGTTTTGTACCTAATTTCAAGAGCTACTTAAGAACAAAATGCATACCATTAAAACAAAATCATTGTATTTATAATGCTGATATATATATTTTTTGCCCCTAACCCTAATGAGCCTTATATCTCCTTTTGTCAATTTATATTTAGAGCATGTCAGTTGCTCTCGCAGAGCCCAGGGTAATTAAGTGGTCCTTCCCCGGCTGTCCAGGCAGTTTTGGCTTAGTCCTATCCTTATTTGGCAGTGCCTAATAAGGGCTGGCTGAGGGGAGTATGATGTTACCAGCCACCATGGACCTTATCATGAATATAAATATAATAAATTTTGTCATAGTCCTGCCCACTCACTGACGTGGGTAACACCTACCAGTTTCTTTAGGACTGTCCTCTAAAACTTCTTATCTGCTCCCCCCAGAGAATGAAGATGGGTTGGGCAGGGGGAGAAGTGGAGCTGCAGAGCAGTTGCAAAGCATTCTCAACTAACCCTTGGGGCTTAACTGAGGTCCATGGCGTGGGCCATGGAATGCGGGCTGTCCCCAGGCAGAGTGTGAGGCCTTAGCTGAGGCAGCTTCCTCAGGCGAAGGCAGACTGACGTGGCTGTGCGTGGTCAGCAGGCAAGGCCTCCGGGAGGCTGAGGGTGTCAGTGCCGAGAGGGGTCTGGCGGCACACCATGGTGTCCACTGTGATGGGTCTAGGGAAAGTTTGCAGAGATGCAAGGTGTCCATTGCACTAGGATTGTGCATTTACATGTCTGTCTGAGACTGTGGTTCCCTGGGGCCAGGTGTACCTTATTACTTCACTCATTGTGTTTCCAGTATCCAGTAGTAAAACATGGGGTACAGTAGGCACCTGATCAATGTTGAATTTAGTGGAAGAAGGATAGTTACTTGTTTCACCTAGTAATTGCAGTAGGCAGGGAATTTAATGTGTCATGCTGTCCCCTGAAAATGGGCTTAAAAATCTTATTTTCAGTCCCATTCTGGAGAGGCCAGTGTGACTTGATTTTAGAGTGCAATCTCTGGAGGACACGTGGGCAAAGTAGAAAGCCTGAAATCGTGCCAGATGAATTGTTCGTGAACAGGAAGAGAGAAACACACGTTGGGAATGACACAGTCCGGGAGCACGGGGCAGTGACGGCCACATGCCCTCAGAGCGTTGCTTCCCCCTCAGCCATTGTGTGTCCATAGACGTGACTCAGTGGCTGGCACTCAGTGCAAGCTTCAGTTTAGCTACCCCGCTTCCCGCGGCTCCCAGAAGTCAATAGGCCACAGACACCACGGGAATCAGGTAAGAAAAAGAGTTGAAAGGCGGCAACATCAACAGGAAATAAAACATTTTATTGAATATCTGGGTAATATGTTAAGTCATTTTTAACAACAATCAGAAAACTACTATGGAATTCACTACACAAAGTGAAACAAAATTTAAACCACCTCGTCAAAAATGAAGGTAAAGTACAGCTAAAGGAATTGGCTCGCGGGCCACGAACCATATGGCAGAAGAAAACACCCCAACATTTCTACAAGGTACAGAGAAAACCCACACATAGGAACACTCAGGCAGGCAGTAAATATACACAAAGGCAACTAGGATCTTTCTAGAGCATCAGGTTCTAATAGTTTACACAGCTTTGTCAGAAGGGTACATGTGGCTTATCGTGGTCTTAAAGCAGGTTCAGTCACTGACTTGTGAAAGATGGCATAGTACCAACTAATTCTGTGGTGACGATCCCATGCCTGGCAGTGTTGCAAGAAGATAAGCATTAGTAGTACTTTAATGCAGAAATAATGTGCATCCGGCAGCTTGAACCTGCTTGTTTTAAAAGTGTTTCATTGTGAACAACTAAAGCTGAATACAGTGAAATTAAATGCCAGTTTCTGGTATTTAAGGAATTTAAAAAAGTCAGTCAGCTCCCTCCCTTGGGTAGGGTTTGGTCCTTTAATTTGGAAATATTCTCATTTGACTCTTTGTTTAAACTGATGCTTAATCTCACATCATGACTTGTGGAATTTCTATTATCTATGTTTTTAAAAAAGCGTGAAGTGTCCTAAGAAGAGAAGATGCTACTCTCTTTTTGACCTTCATGTCTGTCCCAGTTCTAAAGAGTTCGCTGTGACAGGGTTAAAGGCCAAAGGGCTTGCCTCTTCTTTGCTGAGGAAAGAATAATGACAGGAATGCCTGTTTTATCAGGAAACACCCAACCCCATGTTCGAAGCCTCCATCAGCCCTTTTTGAGTTCTCTGAGTTTTTAAAAAAAACGTGGCGTGCCATCCTAAAGTCTGAACATGAGGCTAATGCTTCGTTTTCCTCCGTTGTGTTGTGGTAGTTGTGAAGATAGACTTTCACTTCAGAATATCACTACTATCTGTGGCCTCAGCATTGAAATGGGTCACAGAAATGAGTGACAGAAGAGACCTGCTACAGTGTGCGAATAGGCTGCCTGTCTACAAGTGGTTGTCTACTGTAGTGGGGAAAGATACGGAATATTGCACAGTGCTTAACAAAATGCTGTGTGTTCCACCCCATCCTGTGTATCTTTCTTGTCCTATGCATAGCTTTCCAGTTCTGGGTTGGTCCTTTGTAATGAGAACTGTTTGTGCTACACACATTTTGGGCAGTGCAGTAGAAGGGAATGGCAGTATTGTTACAATATCACTACGGAATAAATCGAGTGCTATCCACTGAGGAAACTAGGTGTCTAAGCACACACGGCGTCACAGTGTCACACAGAGCAGTCCTTTAAGACTCTTATGGAATGACTAGTAGCTTCATAATAGTGCCATTTGCTACATAATAACATTGAAAACATTGAAAAATTTCTCCTAAATCAAGCATCTAGTATACATAAGAGGTTGCTTCAGTTTTCTAGAACTTGTTCTTGGTTTTGTTTCACCTTTTTTTTTTAAAGGACAAATTAAAACTTATTTAAGTAAAAAGAGCATATAAAAAGATCACTAGCTGTCTGTTTTGGCTTAATTGAAGTGCACTCAGAACTATGGCTAATTGTTTATTTTTTCATCTTTTGATGGGATTACAATACTGTCTGTCCACCACAAAGTAATTTTGTGTAATAAGCACAGATTACTGTGTTAAAAATATTCTGCATTCCTTCTAATCTGGTTTTGTATAATAAAATATTTTGTTACAAAGTCTACTGTGCAAACCTTTTGGAATTACCATAATTCTGGAACAGAATTCACAGGATGCACATTTTGTATAAAGGTGATAACGGAGAGCTACTTTTTTATTTTTAAATAGTCAGGCAATATTTCAGAAAAGCTGACTTCTCCCCTCAACTTCTTCCCACCCACCCCATCCCCAAACAAATGCAAATACACACACACACACACATACACACACACGGAACACCATCATGTTGCTGTTCTGTATGCAGTAATAGGAAATCATTGACTCCTGTTCAGTGGCTCCCTTGAAATGTACAGCTATTCTGGCTTGTGACTATTCTTCCTGGAGGTCAGCCTGGATGCTGCTTAGATCATGCTAATTTGCCTGTAAAGAAATTCTACAAAATTGGATTCACCCACCAAATATGTGGTGGAAGCATATCTTGGTACTCAAATGATTCAATAGAAAGTTCAGATTTAAGTTGTCCTTTAAGATGTCAGTTTCACTGTACTAGTGCCTTACGAGTTGATAGTTTTGCTGGAATGCAGACGATACTATATTTACCATATAATATATTATCAGCTCTCCTATATCTCAGTCAATTTACATAATTTAAAATAGAACATCTTATTAAAAACATCTAGATATACACAGATTTGGAAACACAACATAGAAATACACAGACTAGAAATAAATCTTTAGCATATTGGTATGTACAATGGTGTGATACAATAAATAATTTCAGTCATGCTCTATCTACACATCATATTGCTTAAAAGAAGAGTAGATCTGGAGGGCAGTGGCATGATGAAGGGCTTAGAGGCTCTCTACATTTAAATTTGTGCAAATTAAAACAGGATTTGAAGTACCACTGAATTGTGTTAGGAATGCATGGCTGGCAAAATGAAAGGACCCATATTACTGAGGTATTTACAGACACTGGCTAAAGAGCACTAGGTGGGCAAGTGCAGAAAGGCTTCTTTCCTTTACTTCTTGACTGCCAGCATGGCGTCCACTTCCTCCTCCACCTGCAGGGTGTGCCACTGGGCAATGGGTCGCCGGGGGTTGGCCAGCATGTCCGACCAGTGCCGCAGCTCCGCCCCAGTGCTGTTGTAGCCCACAAAGACTTTGCCAATGGCATCGTTCTTGCCAATCTTGTCATAGTCCAAAACAGTCACCACCACTTGCACTTTCTGAAAAAGGACACAAAGAAATGTTCATCACCCAGTTCTAGAGAGAAATCCCTAATGCAAAGCTTCCTTGGCATCTAAGCAATTAGAGTAAGAAGAACCGCTCTCCCAACACCAGGACAAGGCTGAAAATGGCTTGAGTATGAAAACCTGAGTCGAATCCCTATCTTGCCATTATTAATCATCATATCATCACCGTTATCTTGTCAGCATCTTCAAAATACTCAAGGAGTGTTCATTATTATTTTCTATGTGGCATAGTTCTAATCCTTTTACATGCACTACCCAGTGGCTATTATCATTAGTAGCATTCCTCACAATAGGTCCTATTAATACTGCCAATACAGATAAGATACTGAAGCTCAGAGAAGTCAAGGAGGCTGCGTGAGGTCACATGAGGAATGAGTGGTCTGTCTCTTAGAGTCCCTGCTGGAAGCCACCAGGCCCTCTGCCCTGGCCGGCTGTTTCCCCTCTAAATCCATTTATTTTTATTGTCTGGGCAGCAAAATTTCTGGCATTGGTACTCAGCCATTCTTTTTTGGTTATAATTCCCAGAGCAACCATGGAATACAATTGCATTTCAGGGACGGAGAGCCAGGGTTTTACATGAAATATTAATGTAGAATTTCAGCTAATGATTACATGATTATTGTATTAAATGTGATAATAAAGTGAAAGTCTTCAAAAATTAGTAGCTAAAGATAATTTTCCACATTTATACATTCTCTCAATAAACACTGAGTAACTACTGTGTATCTGGCCCTAGCATCAAATAGAAAAAAACTTTCAGGTCACACAAGATTTACTGTTATTCTATTAGGCTGTGAGGGTTTTTTTAATAACTTACTTGTTTTGAACTGATTGAGTTAAGGAGAGCAAACCCTTACCATTATGACATAAAAGAAACACTTTTTAAAACATTTTAGTTCTGTTTCCTAAGTAATGAATTTGCTTAGTCAAAATATTTGATGACTTCAATCTAGAAACTGGGTGCAAAGATAAAGAGTTTAGAATAAAATAGAATGCATAACCTTTGGTAGCCAGAGTTAAAAGGAGCAGAAAATGTAGCGATAGAAGCCCGGGCCAGACAAAGATCCCGCAGAGTTATGGCCCTTTAGTGGACTTTGTACCCCGAGGACTGCATTATCGCAGCAATGTGCTGAGAGCTGGCCCTCGTGTACAGCGTCAGATCAGAGAAAATGACCACTTCTGACAGTGGAGTTTAGACTGGATAACACAATGCATTGTCTTTTTTGTGTCTCCTTGCATTGAATCCATGATCAAGGGAATTAGCTATCCACTGGATGGTATTTGGAACTGAGAACAAAATCATCTTGGTTCTAAGAATGTTCCCAAGCAAATTCACCAGGATGCAGCCATAGTGCAGGAAATGGGGGAAGGGGCCCCAGGGACCTAATGCACAAAGGTGACAGAGGCTTTCGGGGGTTGGAGTGAATGGCTGGAGTTGTGCTTTGATAATCTCACCCAGGAATGTATTGATTGGTATCCCTCAAGACTAAATATCCTTCTGAAGGCCTTGGATTAATTTTTTCTAGCTGCGTATGTAGTTTATTTACACACCTTTTGGTGGGAGGAATGCAGCATTTTCCTATGATTTTAGAAATCAGCATATTTGCTTCTCTCATATTTCATTAGGGATAGAGACAGATAGAAAGACAGACAGGTAATCCTATAACCTCAGGATAAAGGAAACCTGAATTCCTATTTTAACAATGTAAAAGGCTCAGTTATTTTTCTAAGGAAATGCGGAGACTAGGAAAGCCGCCTCCTGGCGGGGAGAAAAGAGAGAAGAAAGGAACAAATTGACTTCAGGAGCAGAGGAGGAGGCATGCAGTCAGAGGCACGCTCAGTATTTCCATGCTCAATGGACTCTGTAACAGGCTCCTTTTCGTTCTGTCCTGACAAAATGTGATTTCCTCTAAAACGCTGCCCTGGAAACACAGCGTATGTCTTGTGTCTAATGTGCTTCATTCTCAATATATTTGCATTTGCTGCAATGTGAGCCCACGGGTTCAGGCTAGAGGCGAAGGGGTCACTGTCCTCCACAACATCACTTACCTGTACGACTGCTGATCGAAAGTACATAAGTATGTATCATTTTCTGCCACATGAAAATATATATGAGAGAGGATATATAGATACCATGAAGTGATGTGAGGATGATGGCATTATTGGTGATTTTTTAAAAAACTGTGTTATATGATACAGTAGCTAGTTGCCACATCTGCCTGTTTAAATTTAAATAAATTCAAAGTAAATAAAGATCTTTGATCACACTAGAGGCTGAGGTGTTTCTTGCCTGCAGCAGCTGGTGGCTACTGGATTGGACATTTCCACCCTCACAGGGTCCTACTGGACCGTGCTGATTTGTATATTGTTTTAATCTTACTGTTAGATCTATTTTCTAATAAAATGCTGATTTGAAAAACAGAACATTAGCATTGTGAATACGAATAATGATGTGAACCGTTTACTGGCTGTTCCTACATGCTCAGCAGGGTACCAAGTGCTTCTATATACAGACATGGATTCTGCTATTACTCCTGTTTTATATGTGAGGAAATTCTAAGCCTCAGTTTCCTTTTGTATAAAACTGGGACAAGGTTAGTGTAAGGATTAAATGAGATGATCCAGGTAAAGTCCTTAATTTGGGCCAAGGCACAAAATAAATATACAATAAATGTAACTATTATGTTAGTTTTCTTCATGGAATAAAGCGGTGATTGATAAGACATCATATTTTAAGAATATGTTAAAAGTAAAAATATGCAAGTGAAGAATATTGCTGACTTGTTATTCTAGACCTTTAGAAGGTTTTGATGTCTACCTTTCATTTCTCCTTCAATTTATTGGCAAATTTTTATATTCCTGAAAAGATAGATCCACATCAATTATTTAATAAAATGTAAAAATAGTATTGCTTTAAGCAGTTTGACTCTTTGATACCCATTAAAGGTTAGCAAGAAATAGTCCATAATTATTGGATTTGAACTCTGGATTCCAATAGTCTAACTATGGATATAAGGTGAGAAAACCTAAAAATGTTAAAAAATTTCTAAATAATAAGATATTCTATTATTGTAGCTACATTAAACATCCCATTCTGAACACGCTAACAATGAGGTCTTTTAATAGAAAACTTATCATGACAGCAAATTAAGGTTCCATCTTTAGAAAAATACCCATCCATTCCAACTCAGAAACAGGAAGCTGAATTTAAACAATTAAAAATATAACTTAGCCTAATATTTCTATTGTTGATCATATTTTAATAATGGAAGATTAAAGATGTTGCATCAACCTAAATATTTCTTTTATCTCTCTCTCTCTTTTTTTTTGCTGTAACGATGTGATAAGGAGAATTACATGTTAGGGTCTGGGAGTAAATAGTGGAAGTTCATTTTCTCTGAGCCCTTTAACCTTTGTGGATGTACTTTTTGAGTTAAAAGAGTTGTTCTCTTGATTTTGTTTTCCTACTTTATTTCTGCTCAACAGAACGCTGGCTGTTTTTGGCTGAGGAATCCACACATCTTGTGCTGTGTCTTTTATCATTTTCCTCTTGATGTAGCTTGAGCATCAGACGTGCATGGGAAAAGAATGGCAGCTGTAATGAAGCCATGTGCACTGATCATTACAAGGCCTGTGTGTTTAATTTACGTGGTCTGAAGAAATGAAATGGAATGGGAAAACAAAACTGTGTTTGACATTACCTGGATTTGCTCGAAGGGTACTTCAAAGCTGAATGACTCGTTGTAGTAGGGGTTAAGTGTGTTCTTTTTAATTGTTGTCTTTTTCTTCTTTAGCCTCTTGCCATTCTGCATCAGATGGATCTTCACATAAGGATCTGAAAAACAGAAAGAAAAGCTTTAGGAGACCAGAGACACGTAGTTTAGATTATAATTTAGCCTATAAAAAGACCAAGTATTCCCAACAGGAAAATAATTGTATAGCATATGTTTAGTATTTTTTAAAATTTTAAGCATTTTTTTAATTGAAAGATTTTAAGTAACCCATGGGCCAGAGGTTTTTTTTTTTTTTTTTTTTTTTGCTATGATATCTCATGTTGATAGCTGGAGTTAGTTGGTGAGAACCATGGTGTGCGAGTGAACCAGCTCTCGGGGGAGTGCCTTGCTGTGTCACCTTTGCCAATGCCCCTGGTGTAAGTCCTCTCAGCGTGGTGCCTTTAAGCTACTAACAGTTTAACAACTGGCTCACTAAATTCCTGGAATTCTAACAATTGGCTCTGATGAGCCGGCAAAGAGCTGGTGCAGCACACCAGTGGGTGGGCACAGAGCTCCTGGCAGAGGGGACAGAGGAGACGTTTCATTCATTCATTTATTTACTCAACTTATATGCGTTAGACACTGGGGATACAGCAGTGAGCAAAACAGACCATCCTGTGTTCCTGACAGAACTTCAGACTTGTAGGGAAAATAGACAAGCTCATAAAGAACCGAAATACATATGAAATTACACGCTGCAAGAGTGCTCTGGAAAAAAGAGCAGGAGACAGATAGGATAGAGTCCCAGGGCCAGGGAGTGCGAGGCATGCACAGCATTCTGAACACTCAGATTGCTCAGTGGGGGGGAACATTTCAGTGGAGATGTGAAGGCTGAACAAGAGGCCACCTGTGTGTGTGTGTGTGTGTGTGTGAGAGAGAGAGAGAGGGACAGAGAGACCCAGGACCTGTGACTAACCATCCACAGGTAGAGAAGAGTTTCAAGGTTCAGGGGGAAGAGAATAAGCTGCATCCATACAGAGGTGATGAGAAAAGGAGCAGAAGGATCCCCTTAGCAGTTTCCCCAGAGCCTCCTGAGGTGGAGGTGAAGTGAGAGTCAGTCACTGGCAGGTAAGGTGCTTCCTGCTTATAGTTCTCATTACTAATCGATGACAGAACTTCAGATCGAAAGATCCAGTGTTCAGGTTTGTCACTAACATCCCTTTACTGTTTTCTTGAACATTTTCCATTTCCTATGTAATATATGCATATTATAAAAAATTCAGAAAGAAATGATAAGCAAAAAGAAGAAAAAATGTGAAATCACCCATGATTTTACTCCTTTAAAACAACCAATGCTGAGCCTCTCAAAGTGTCCTCCCCTTCATAACATGCAGAGCTGGGAGAAGCTTCCGACGTAACCTGAGTCTAATGCCCAAACATTTTTAGAAGATAAAACTAGGAAGCAGAAAAGGTTGTTTCAGCAAAATAAAATTCCAGCTTATAGTTGGGTAACGTTGTTTTACACACATATCAAACAGGCCAACCCCCCCCACCCCAGCAACTTCGTAGACAAAAAAGAGGAAAGAAATAAAAAGAAACCTTTTATCTTTAGTCTTTTTAACCATCTCATACACACCAACTGCTGACGGTGCAGCTAAGTATATACCCAAGAAAAGTTACTAGAATGCTGGAAATAAGATTTTTTTCTTGTTTTTGTTTTTTACAAGTTTTTTTTTTCTCCTTGGAGATGATAAAGGACATGGTCACACCACAGGTACAACCAGAAACAGGGCAGCTCTGAGGGCTGGTCTGGCCTTCTGAGACCGTTAACCATGGCTGACCCTTCTCAGGATGCCAAAAATATAAATGTAGATTACAAAATATAAACAAATTTTCACTTTAAGATATTTTTTAAGAAAAAAAAGCAGAGCCTTGAAGTTCTGGCTCCTTTTTCTTCCCCTGTTGAAAATTCACGCTGTGTTTGTGGTTCTGTCATGCTCCTGAGTGAAATGTGCCAGTCCTGACAGCGAGCGATGCACAAGTATTCTGTTATTTCATACACAGGAGCAGAGGGCTGGAGGCTCAGTGGCTTGGGGCTGCAGGGAAGGGGCAGAGGCGGACCTTGTCTTGGCTGATTCATCCTGACACGGTACTGGAGCAACTTACTTTACAGGAAAACTTCCCACCTTGACCTTGACCACGGCTGGAGGTAACGCAGAGGGCTTACTCTCCGCCCCCGCCCCGCCCCAGCTTTTCGGAGACAGAGTTGACGTGTAACGTTGCATAAGTTACGGGGTACAGCGTGATGGCGAGATATGCATGTATATTCTGAAGTGTTTGCCACAGTGTTAGTTAACCCCTTCACCACCTCACATGATTACCGATTCTGTTAGAGGTGAGGACACCGAAGCTCTGCCCTCTAGCGACTTTCCAGAACACAGTACAGCCTTGCCGGCCGTTTGATCACCCTTTGATCAACATCTCATTTCACCACCACTACCTCCCCCAGCCCCTGGCAACAGCCGTTATACTCTCTGTCTGTATGAGATTGGCTTATTTAAAAAACAAAAACAAAAACAAAAACGATTATTTACTTTTACTCACATGATGATTTTAGTTTTAATTTTTTGAGGAATCTCCATATTGAAACAGATGTCAGATTTGGGATACTTTGCTTCTTTTCTTTGTTAGGTTAACCTTAAAAGGTCGGGCCTTTTTGTTTTAATAACTGATAGAAAGAAAGGTCTCCTTTCTGTTGTCTATCTAATCTCTAACAGTGTTGGACTTGCATGACTATAACCTTTCAGTTCGGGAAAATGATGGACTGGGATCAGAAACACTGGTTAAAATAACCTTTTGTAACATGCAGAGAAACACTCCCGAAAAGGGACACAGAGTTATCTTGGAACCAAATATAAAATTTTTAGAAGTGGTTTTCCTTCAGTTACAGGGACACAATGCGCAAGCTTCGCAGAAGCCTAAAGTACAGCCTATACGCTGAACTCTAAGGTCGTAACCACCTCGGCTCTTCATTCAGAGAAAAACCTCCCGAGCTCATTGCCCCATGTTCATGCCTGTTCTTGGGCCATGATCACAGCTTCTTAGACCAAAAATTCGGAAAACTTGGGGCCGCCTTTGGTTCCTTCTTCCTCACTGCCTGTGACCACATCCTGCCCGCTTACCTTCACACTGTCTGTCTGTCTGTCTGTCTGACCTGTTGGGTCACAGTATCAGAAATCCAGTCTCTCTTGTGCCTGTGCCTTCAACTTCAAAGTGCTCTTCATGTCATTGTTAAAACTAGATTTGAACACACCATCCCCCTCATTAAAAATGCTTGCCATCTAAAAAAGTCCAAACTCTGCCACTGCCTTCCCAGCCCCATCCTGACTTGTTATTTCCCCAAACCCTGTGCCCTACTCACGGTCCATACTCACTATTCCTCACGGAGAATTTAAAATGCCGTGTCTTTCAACTGGCTGTCCTTCAGCCCGAAATGCCCTTTCTTTCTTTTCCCATCTCATGTGTGGTTTAAAAGTCACCTCTTCCCTGAAGATTTTACTGACGATTTTTCTCAGTCAGAACCTTCAGACAAACCTTCCCGTGCCCTGTGGCATTTTCTTTTGTAGTTTTGCACAGTACGTATCTCCTTTTCTGGTATCGAGAGCTTTGGTGGTAATCTAATAAAAACAATATTCCTATGGGAAAGTATGTTTTGAATTTAAAACTGTTTCAAAATGAACTTTGGGACGACTACCCCTCACCCCCCATTACTGTTCCATGCCTATTTTAATACCCTGGCCACTGTCACCCTCTTCTTCCCTTAGGCAGTTCTAATGTCAAATTATGCCAACTTCATAGAAATATAATTGCAAAACAGCTGGCTGTAAGCAATGATCCTTTTGTGTAAGATATAAAGGAGCAACTAAAGGCTTTTTGTGTTTGTGATGAGAACTGGAAAGCGGCAGTTCAAAACCAAATAAAGCAAGACGCCTGCAGTTTTCATTTTGACAATTTTGCATAATTATCCTGTCTTCTTTCTTAGCTACCACAGTGACCGTGCACCCTTGTAACCATGGACTTCCGTTTCAACCAAAGACTTATGTTCATAAGGAATAGCCTCGCCTCAGCTGTTTGGTTCAGTCCGTTCTGACTCAGTACTCTCAGATTCCGAGCAACTTCAGGCTAAGCTTTCGCCTTTCATTCTTTATCCTTTGGTGATGTTCACTGCATTTCCACCTGTAGTGTGGATGAGGAAGGTAATACTCGTGACCAGTTAGGGTTCTGAATTTCAAGTGACTAAAAACCCATTTCAAAATGGTGTAAATTACAAAAGTAACACACTGACTTAGATGATGGAACAGTCCAGAAGAAAGGCTGTGTGGCAAAGATCGTTAACTGTCCCCTAAAATCCATTTTCTCTTCTTTTTTTGGCAATAAAACTCTGGAAGTTCTACCTGGCTCTGGCTCGTCCAGCTAGAACTACTTCTCCCAGACTCTCCCACAACTTCCTATGGCCGAGTGACTAGCTATGGCCGTTGTAAGTGAGCAGAAGTGACGACGTGTGTAAGTCCATGGCTTCTCCTCAGACCAGTGGTTCTCAGACATTCGGCAGTGTCTGGACACATTTTTGATTGTCGTAACTCGGAAGGGGAATGATATGAGCCCCGCTGAGTAGAGGCCAGGGGTCCTGCTAAACACCCTACAGAGGCCAGGGGTCCTGCTAAACACCCTACAGTGCACGGGGCAGCCCTCAAGGGTACAGAAATAGCAGCCTCAGTGTCAGTCCAGCTGAAACCGATGAACCTTTTCTTGGAGTGAGCGGAATCCCTCCACTCCTCCTTTTTCCCTTTTAACTGAAACATGGATGCGATGGGAGGGCAGCGAACCAGCTTCTATCTTGCAACATGAAGACAATATCCTAGGGGGACAGAACAATAAGATCGGAAGATCCTAGGTCCCTAAGTGACCTCACAGCCCCAAACTGCCTAGCAGTCTTGCCCACCCACCCACCTATGGACATGAGGAAAATAAATAATTTCAAACAGAAATTCTATTTTGGGGTCTCTTTATTGCTAGTCTCTTCATAACAGTTTAGACTGTTCCCCATCAAACACGGATTCAGCAACATCATCAAGGTCCTGGGTTTGTCTGTCTCTGCTGTGCTCTTTATGGAGTGCTCAGATTCTACCTGAGACGCCCCAGGCTTCCCTGGAGGGTGTGGATGGCTGTGCCAACTATGAGTCTTAGATCGGTACACTATGCTGTCCAAGGGAAAAGAGAGCCTACATTGCAAAAGTACCCAAGGAAAAGTACCAACTTCATTCTGATTGGCCTGATGAAGATGAAGCGTCTACTGTCTATGAATCCCAGTGGGTAAGAGAACACGACGAGGTAGGATGGCTTAGTCCTGGGTCATGGGTCCATCCCCAAACGATCAGGAGGGCCAGGAGTCCTATCTCTGGAACTGGGGGAAAGCACAGCTCTATTCTAAACCTAGGCTAAGAACAGAAGAACATGGAGCCCCCTCCTACAGGCTTAGATGGGTCTTCCCAGGAGACAGGGGACAGAGCCAGGGGGCAATCAGACAGAGTTTATAAAACGACCCAGCCTCGGACCTTTAGGGTCTTGTCCCGTGTAAACTCGGAAGTGTGCACACTTGTTTGCAGAGAGCCACTCCCTTCACTTGTGATCAAATTCCTGGGAAGGAGCCATCAAGCCCCTGTATAAAGAGGTCCAGCAGTAGCCGAGACCGGAGAGTTCAAACACCGCAGAGTGAGGGTTCAGGTTCCTTTGCCAGCTATAGCTTTATTCTGTGTACTCATTGAGTAAGCCTCTTCTACTGGTAAGCCAATCATACAACAGTATTCAAACAATTAAATAGTAATGGGGTTCACAGGGCAAGTGATTTCCATTTCCATCATTGGCAGTTACTTGAGTAAATCATAAATAATTTACAAGTACTTAGGGAAGACTATATTGAAGAGCTTATGTGACTCTGTAGTTTAAAATGATCCCTGTAATGTTATAGTAAGGAGACAGCATTCAAAATCTATTCTGGGAAAAATTTCTGTGTGAGCACACAATTTAAAAATGAATTTACATTCATTAAATGCAGTGTTTGCTAAAAGAAAACGACATTACATAAGTGACTGTCACAGAGAAAATCAGCCTCATTTTAATTAGATCATAACGTCACCAAGACTGACTGAGGTCATTAAGGGTGGCAGGGTGCTTTGGTGAGACAAAAACATAAATGCAAAATTCTATTATTATGAATTGAAGGGGAAGCAGTCTTGGTTGTGGTGCAGGAAGCCACTGAATTCCAACAATCATTTCTAACATCACCACCCGGACTGTACGTGACTACCAGCCTCCTGGCCAGAAATGCAGGCATGTATGTGCAAGACCCAGGCGACGAGGGTCTGGCACATTGAGATTTTGCAGAGGGGCATTTTATGGGCAAGTAGAGCAGGGTGAGGGGCTGAGCTCCACCGCAGCAGAGGAAGGAGTACAGTGTGTTTGCAAAACCTGAATCTTTTCTGGTCAGTTTTTAAAGTGAAATTCTTCACCTAGAACTCCAGCCTTTTGTCCCCTGTATTTTGGAAGATCACGAAAGGCAAATACAGAATAGGCGCAGTAGTAATTGTGTTTGACTCTTCCAAAGCATTTGGTAGAATGACCAAGTATAACCTGTTTATACGAGCTGATTAACAAAAACAAAACCAGTGAGAGAATTCAGTAAAGCAAACAAAATGGCAAATTTGACTTGACCTTTTTTTTTCCTGCAGATTTGGGCTTAGCTTCTTATTTATGCCAGATGAAAGGTCACTAGTAAGGTTTTAAAAAAAATATTAGACATTTCTACTTGATGAAATAACATTGGCATCATTGTTACTTGGTAACATTGCTAGGCTTTTAAAACACATATACAATGACAAATGGATGCTACTCTTTATCCACATAGAGATAGTTTCCAGGAAATTTAATGTGAGTACAAAATGAAAACGTGAGAATAGAGGTGTGCTTACGGATGACATGACTCAACAGGGTTAATGCTCTGGAATGGGGTTACTGGGGCTCACCCAGCTCTTGGGTTGGTTTAGCCAGAATTAATTTTACTCTGATTAACTCTACATTCCTTGCAGGTACTTGTTTTAAAATGTCTGTGCATCTTCTAAACATTCTGTTGTCTAAGCATCAGAAAGTTTATGGACTGAGACTGTCTTAAGCTGAGGGAGAGAATGGGAAATGTTTCCAGATGGCATGATGGCATCTCCCTTCATGTCCTCACTGGCAACGGTTTCCAGAGCGTGGCACGGGGCTGGGTATATCTCCCCGGGAATGAGGGAAGGGCCCTAAGTTTTCTGAGCTGGAAATGCCTCAGTGCTTCTTTCCCTCCTTGAAAAAGAAAATGCACCATGTTGTCAGGAGGGCTCCTTCCCCGTGCCCACCCCCTTCCTGTCTCTAAGAGACATCGTTGAGGCTGTGCACCTAGGAGAGGGTGAGCAGTGCAGCTTCCATTGCCCCTTGTAAGAAAGAGATAAGTGTTTTAAGACTCATAATATTGTTGATAACTCATACTTGCCACCTTATTTGGTTTGAGATTTAACAATATGAATAATTCATGTCCTTTAGAAAAAGCAGTGTAACACCCTGGTTGGCTGGTTATTAAGTTTCTTTATTTGAATATTGGTTTGTCCTTCCAGAGAGATATTTCATTTTGATTCACTGATGGCCAACTATGGTTCTCTTTCGTAAAGCTGTGAAACTCTGTTTGAAATCGCTGGTGCTCTGCACATCGAGAAGATAAGTAGCTTTGCAGGAGAGATCAACTTCTACCTTGGTAACCTGGTTTTCTTACAATATTGTAAGGAGAAAATAAAAATAAATGCTGGCTCCAATATTATACTGCAAATAGGAAAGTGACATGGTGTAATGTAATTCCGTGGTGATTTTACTGCTTTTTATGAAGCAGATTTGTGACTAAAGTCAGTCACCACACAGAGGTATTCCCAGTCTCAGTAAAAACTCACAATAGTGTTATTGTACACCGATTTCTTTGGCGTTGATGTCACCTATGATACTTCATCCCTAAATATGGGAGAAATGACAGTTGGTGTGTTAGATTTAGCCAAATTCTTTATATACAAAATTTGGTTTCTATGAAATGGTTTAATTCTTTAGAAGACGCCAGAGCCACATACCGAATGGCCACAGAGATGATCCAGACGCTAGGACTGGGCTTCTTTCCCACATTTTCCATTTTCTTGAGTTGCAGATATTCTACAGGCTGACATCTTTCATGACTTTTGGTCTAAGATAATTTAAGTGGTTATTCCATTTTTCTTGATACTATTCTTTAGCTCTGTGGCACAGAATTCATTCATCCATTCATCCATTCACTCACTCATTTACCCCTTTACTGAGTGTCTACTGTGTGCCCGGAATTCATCTTTAAGCCAGTGTCCTGGTTCAATTTTGTATCCTTCGGGTTGATACAAAGCATGTGGTAGGGATCCAGCAGATATTTGCTAACTGACTCTCTGAATCAGGAAGTATAACTATCTAATGAGCCACTCTTAGGGGAGGGCTTGAGGGGGATGCTGGGAACTGTAGAAACTAGTTCGTTCTTCATAGAGCTTTCACTCGGATTGGGAAGAGAAGGCAGAAATCCCTGTGAAAATTTAAGTCAACGCACATATTTTTGTAGTCGGAAAGATGATGTAAGACAGTGTATGATTTCTTGCAAAATGATTTGCACAGCAAGGACTGTGAGAGAAATTCAGAGTAAACACCCTTCCTTCAGTTGGAAATGGTTATATTGAATTCAAGCCTCTACATTTAGGGAGTCCAAACAAATGCCACCCAAGAGCACTAACCTTTTGTTAATTCTAAAAATCGTCAGCTCTCACAGCATCCTCCCCCTTGACAAATAGACATTCACAGTGACTGGGAAATCCAGCTTAAAATGGAGGATTTTCCCACTCCTTAGGGCTCCGCAGTGGAAGCTGGCAGTGTGGGAGAACGGCTCCGGGCCCTGCCTTGTCCACGTTCTTTCTCACCATCCATTCCAACGTGCGCCATACAAAGTTTCTCGAACACATAAGGGGACGCTCCAGCCTGCGTGTCCGAGCACCATTTACCGGCCCAGCTGCTTCTCAGCCACGGGGCGTGCACCTGCTTCCAGGTGATGCATGACCTCCACCTGGGGGGGATTCTTCAAAGACCTTGAGCCTTGAGAAGCAGCCTTCGGGAGGGAGCCCTGGGTCTCAGGCACCTAGGGCCCGGCCTGGAATGGAGAGTCGAGTGCGGCCTCCAGGTAAGTGTGCTCTGTTGGTCTTGCAGGCTCTTGGAAGTGGCTGAAGCAGGACCCGAGTGGGGCCCTCTTAGCTCTGGGTTCCTGGGCAGGGTTCTTGTCCCCATCTAAGGGCTGTGTTGCATCTTCTTTCCAATTTCTAAAAAGCTCTTAGCAGGCACTGTACCGTTTATGCTCTATAGTTCATCCCATTGACTCTTCATGACCGCCCTGAGAGGTATATATCATTGCTTCCATTTGACAGCTAAGAAACCTGAGACTAAGTCCACGGTCACCCAGTTAATAGGAGTTACCATGGAAGTCCTGTGACCCTGAGTGATGTGGCTCATCCCTGCCTCCCCAGCGTCCTCCCTCAGGACACTCGCCACGCTGCCCCTCGGCACCTGGGATCTGCCGTGTGCCTGGGTGCCTCCTCTTCCAGCCCCGACTCCACGCCTCTTTAAGCAAGCCCAGCTCTAACAGCACTTCTTCAAGGAAACTCATTTTAAAGCAGCTTCTCCTTTTATAATCCTCATAAAGGATGGCTGTAATCCACTAACAGGATGGTAAATGGGACTCAGTGAAACAGCCGATTTACCCAACAACCCCTTCCAGGAGCTTCTCTTCAGAAATACTCCATCAGGTGCTGCTCCAGACTGAAGAGAATTTGACAAAAATTACCCACTGGAATAACCATAGTGAGTTAACATGACGATTTGCATTCGATCACTAGCAAGTAAGGACATGAGTTTTCTTCAGGCAGAGGGAAAAAGCCACGGAATCTTTATGGAGGAAACCTATTCCACAGCATTCTTTGGGAGACTGCGCCCTATTTGTAAAACAAGTGCATCTAGCAAAAGGCTGTGAAATATATATTTTTTCCCTTTGAATAGTCGCCTGTGGTATGAATGAGGCTAGAACATTCTGTTCTCATTCTTGCTAGTTTAGCTTCAGGTTAGGAAGGGTTGCTAGTGTCTAAATTTCTAAATTCTAAGCACTGTCATCTCTAGGAGTGAAGATTAGATGCAGAAGAAATATTCTAAAGCAAGCTTATGGCTTGCCTTGAAAATCCACCCAAGAGAGCACAGAGCAAATTAATTTAGTGGAATTGGGCAGAATCAGAGGTCTGATTTTGAGTCTTGTTGGAAATACTCTGGATGAGTAGGATTCCAAGACTAGTTTCAAAAGGGTTAATTTAAATCTTACCAAGAAAGGCTGGATGTGAGTATACTTAAAACAACTCACAACTTGTTACTTAATCTGAAGGGCATTCTAAAGGGACAGTTTAATATCTTTATTGAATAAATGAATAAGAGGGCAGACATTATGTTCTAAGAAAGGCTGCCATTTATGGGCTCTAAATTACATGGAAAAGCACATTGTGTTGAATGCCTCTTTTAGGAAATAAATGAGTCAAAAATCATATGCCAATAAGCAATATTAGTGCTTTTCAAGTAAAACCCTTCCTATACAACTCTGTTAGATGGAGAGAAAGCAATGTCTTCTAATATCAATTTGGATATATTGTGCCAGATTCCTTGGAATCAAAATTTAGCCAAAAAAGTGTTAATTAAAATATCAGTGTATTTCTCTTTCAAAATTATTGAAAGAGATAGTTACATTTAGTCAAATGAAAGAACATTTTCTTACAATGGCCTTTTCAACAAAGCAGTCAGACCAGTCTAAAGAATTTAGTGAGATAAATTTGGTATTTGCCCTCAGTTCAGAGCAATGTGATTTCAGGCATGAGGACAAACCTATGGTACCAAAACTGAAAATAGACCCCAAATGAGATAACAACTTAGACTCAAGATGTTCTGTGGAAAACAGACTCCCTATATATACTTTAAAAAAGGGAGATTCCTGCATAATCTTGCTGGGAGGCCATTGCTAACATGAATGATGAAAACCGAGTTGGGAAACACAGATAAAGAGGTTTTGAAAGTTTTTGGACGGCAAATTACATGATGAGTCAGGTTTATTAAACATTCATTGTATGCCCAGCACTTTGCTAGGTGATATGAGGAGATGATAGAAAACACAGGCACCTTAGAGAAAGTTACAGTGAGTGAGAGATGAGATTAGAAGGGGTTCACTGAAAACAAAAAAACCAAATATAAAAATGACATAAAACATGACCTTGTTTGGTTAGAAGAAGGAAATTGGGTCTGTTTATTCTATTTTGGGTAATGCTTGACTTATGTTGTTTTCTGCTTCTTTGATCAGGATGAAAGTTTAATATTTATCATTGGAATTTTTACAGGTACCTATTAAAGTAGTACTAAAAATTCCTTAAAAAAGAAAACAAGACAGCAGCGGAAGCATCAGTGAACCCCACAGTGTAAACTTACAAACTTAAAAAGCTGGGTCTGCATACAATCCCAAATAAAAGTTTGACAGAGAAATGGAAAACCAAATAAACAGGTCAGAGTGCAGACTTTGTGGCGTAAATAAGAGGAAATCAAATTAG
Organism: Manis pentadactyla; assembly: GCF_030020395.1. Taxonomy (NCBI): domain Eukaryota; kingdom Metazoa; phylum Chordata; class Mammalia; order Pholidota; family Manidae; genus Manis; species Manis pentadactyla. The sequence continues at coordinate 112,219,704 of NC_080028.1, read as the reverse complement.
CTACCAAGTAGTCACATTTTATTTAGGAACTATTAATGGTCAATCAATTGGTTTGTAAAAATCAGTCCTCACCAACCACCTGTAAACCACACCTCAGTACCCCTAGAAAAGTCCTCAAAAAACAGGCTGAGCAAGAAAAAGAAACTGCAAATGGGCACCGTGTTCACACTGCCCAGAAATTGACACAGCCATGAATGTACATTTCAACCTGCAGGAAGAGGAAGGCGTCTGTGTGTTTGCACGGGCTGTGGTTTGCTCTGCCTTTGCTCTTGGGGGCTTAAGGACAGTGCCATTTTCCAAAGACCTGTAGAAATCCTAATTATGAGCAAACGTGCACCGCACACACACAATATATCTATGGCTTTCGTTTGTAAAGGCACTTTCAGGGAAGAGCATCATTCATTCCTAAGGCTCTCTACGGTTATTTGTTATCTGGGAATGCAGGAATTCCTCTAAATAGGTCATCCTAATACTGATAATCATCTCCACGGTAACCAGCTTTCAAGGCAACTGGCTGAGGGCTGCATTTCTGGATGGGGGAAATTACGTTACAGGCACAGGAGTGACACAATGTAGTGCCATTCAGATTCCCTTGTAAGTACAGCACTTATTAAATATTCTCTTCATAATCTGAATCAAGTATGACTTATTTGGGAGACATCTGTAGGTAATCCTGTCTCCTACTGTATGCAATAAAAGACACACGTGTTTGGTTATTTCTGTTACGGTTAAGGTTAAGCAAATAGATCGGGTGCTTGGGGTTTCAAATGGTAACTCAGGGCCTGTATCTTGGTAGCAGTCTAGGGGTGCCATTCTCACTTCCTCTCTCTGCCTGCCACTGTCTGTGCAGACGCTTGACATATTCAGGAGAGAGATTGTTCTTGCGCATAAAGTTATCATGAAATTGAAATCTGACAAATGTGTTTCCTAGATATGAGGGAATCTATTTTTCAGTGTCCAGGGACAAGAGTCATCAACTTAGAAGTACTCCAAGGCTTGAGTCCTCGAAATGTTTTTTAGCCAAGAGAAGCAGGGCACAACCCAACCAAATCACTTTCAGCTTCATTTTCTTTTTTTTTATCTGTGTCTTAAAGTACTTGAATAATTCCAAAGAAGGAGCTACTTCATGGTAATCTACTATTTGCTGACCATGGGTAGAATATTTAATTATAGTTAAAAAAAAAACTAGTTGAAGCCTCCAGCTGAGGGTGACAGAGTGAGAACAGATCAAAGAACCTTGGTCTCTTTTTTTCTCACAACTAAAAAAGTGAATGCCAACAAGAAATACTGGGTCCCTGCTCCTCAGGGAGAAATCAGCCACCAAATAAGGCAAGGAGTGCAACTTAATATCATGGATGCCAAAACAAAACAAAGCACCCATGTACACACATGCATGCAAAGTGCTGGCTAAGGAAAGCACAGACGCTGGGGTGGCACAGTGCAGCTCGGGGTCCCCTGCACCCTCTGAAGCTTTATTGCTGAATTGGTGAATCTCAAAACTCAGACCTCGAGAGAATCAAACTGAATGACTATTCTTGGGTTTTGCCTCTTTTGACTGACGGTTTGAGAAATGGCTATTGGTAAAAGTGGGCTGCTGGTCTCTGATACCACGTTACACTGAGAAGATACCACAATGAACATTGACTCATGAGAAAGGGGATTTTTTGGTCTCTTTTGTTCACACAGCTGTATTCCTAGCGCCTTGATTAGAATAGTGCCTAGCAGAAAACAAGTACTCAATAAAAAAGTTGTTGAATGATTGGAAAAAAAAAAATCTTTTGAATTTTCCCATTCACAGTAGATATGAGTCCTGATGGAAGGGAGAGATTAAAGCTAGGACAAAATACCTATCAAATCCCGGAGGAAAGACCAGAGCACAGGAGTTCTGACTCATGCAGATGCCACGTGTCTTCCACAGAGCGTTCCCTTCCCCTCTGCACCCTCTGCACCCTCTCCTTCAGTCTACGGCGAAGTGGACGGTATTCAATGCCAAGTCCCAAAACCAAAGCTCAGGGGGAGAACAAGTCAGCGCAGACGGAAATGGAGTCAAGAAGGTGTCATCTACACTAGGTTAGAACAAAGAGAAGGTCTGGATGGAGCTCTTCGGGTATGAACAAGATGGGGGTGGGGACGGGGGAGGCAGTGGCACATACCCATGCCAAGGCTGCGTCCTCGGGAGCAAAACCAACTGGGGAGGGGCAGGGACATGGCACAGGCGTCACGATTAATTTTCTTTGCCTACGATGAAAAATGCTGAGATATGAACAGTATAGTAAGAACAGGAGAGATTCCATCTTAAGGCTAAGATTCCGTTTTAAAAACCAGGGAGTTAGGACTGTTTATAGTTCATAATGCATGAGCAAAACCAAAAGTTTCTGTGATGACTGCCCTTGCACTGTTCACCATGTAACTTATTCACTATGTAAGAATTTGTTCTCCATGTAAGAACTTGTTCGTTATGCTTCAGAAGATTGGAGACTGACGAAAATTAGGCTTGGGGTTGATTAATGATTGTGCATTGAGCATTGACTCCCCTATACCGAATTTTATTGTTGTTAACAACCATTTGATCAATAAATATGAGAGATGCCCTAACAACAACAACCAAGAAAAAGTACACACTTCCAATTGTAAAATAAATAAGCAACCGGGATGTAATGTATAGCATAAGGAATATAGTCAAAATATTGTAACAACTTGGTATGGTGATAGCTGGTACTTAGAATTATCATGTATATAAATGTTGAATCACTGTGTTGTACACCTGAAACTAATGTAATGTAATACTGTGTGTCAACTACCCTTCAATAAAAAATAATTATCTAAAAAAAAAAAAAAAAAAAAAAAAAACAAATGTAAAAAAAAAAAAAAAAAAAAAAAAAAAAAGACTGGGTAAAATAACCAATGTTGAGAATGAAAAAAGGGATGTTACCAAAGATTCTATAGACATTAAAACCATAATAACTGATACTACGAAAAACTTCTGTCAATAAATTTGAAGCAGACAATTTGCTAGAAAAATACTATCAAAAACTGAAACAAGTAGATATAGAAAATTTGAATAGCAATAAACTATTTAATCTGTAAATAAAAACCTCATAAAGATAAAAAAAAAAAAAAAACCAGGGAGTTAGGAGATAAGATTCCCAACATACTCTTTGGTAATCAGACAATAACCCACCCAATCTTAAGGCAGGGCAAGTAGTCTTAACAGGTATGTTCCCACTGCTTGAGGGTAACCACTATCTTGGAGAAGAACAGGATCAATAAATTCCTTGTGTTAACTTTTATCTTAGAGAATATCTAGGGGACTGACTATGAATGATGACATAATGTCTCTCACCAGAGGTAGACATCATGAGATCACATGTCAAGCCTACACCCCACCCCCTGCCCCAGCCTTTTACCTCATCCTTGGAATTCTTAAAATAAACGAATCCTGAGCTTTAAGCATGCCCCCTCTCTGAGGCTGTCCTCACTACCCTTTCAAGTGTGTATTTTGCTTTAAATAAAGACTTCTTGCTGCTCAATTTACTGTGATTTTTCTCTGTGCTCTTCCAAGCCTCTTGGGACATTGATAAGAAACCCCTTTCCCAGTGGTAAGCATCTTTATTACTTTGCTGTGTCATTCAATTTTCTGGACTAAAGCACAAGTCTTCAGTCTCTCTGTCCAATTTCAGACAGAGCTGAGAGCTCTGATTTGGGCCTGCAAGTTCCCATCACCTGGGTGACCCGGAGGGAACTGCAGCTATATGATCGCACTCTTCAGTAGCCTGCCTAAAAATCTCCTTTGTTTGCTACAGGAAGTTCTCAGAACATAATCTCATTCCATCCAGTGCTCCACGGCTCCCCCAAATCCTGGGGTGGTAGGGACTTAGATCTCATGCTGAGCACATTCCAATGCCCAGCAGGAGCTCAGTGAACTTCCCTCTCTGTTTTCCCTGCTGCCTGCACGGCTGCTGCCATTTGCTGCTACTCTCGCTTTAATGAATTCCTTTCTTATCTACACTCATCCGACCTGTTCAAGAATTCTTTCTTGATTAGAGTCAAGAACCCTCCCCCATCCAGGTTGAGGTTTCACCTAGTGCACAGGGAGACCTCCCCAGACAACAGCTGCCTGACAACACAATCAATCCTTAAAAGAAAGGAGCATAGCATGCAAAAGAATGATAAAACTCCCACTATTAAAACATAATCCAAAGAACAAAACAAAATTCCTCAGAAGTCCTTGGTACTATGAATCAAGTTAATGAGAACATGAACTCAGAAAAATATGAGCTCAAAGATGAGATGATAGAACAACAAGAAGGTTACAGAATTAAGGAATTTGAGGACAAAAACAGTATTTACAACAAATAGAGGTGACATAGCAGGGAACAAAGTAAATATGTCTGCCAATCAAATTACTGACCTAAGAGAAGGGCTTGTACATACAAGCGGAGCAAAGGAATTAGAAGATAATAGACTGGAGCTCTAAGCACTTAACATAAGCAAAATTAATGTCCCTGAAGAAGAGGGATTCAATCAACGGAACAGGAAAAGTACTCAGAAATTCATACAAGGGGATTTCACTGAAGAATAACCACACGTACAGATGGAAAGAGTTTACCAGGTTCTAGGAAATATTGTAGAGTGCTTAGCACTACAAACATCCCTGATTGAATAATTGAAATTCAAGAATGCAGACAGTTCTCAGCTATTCAGCTATTGAAACAAAAAAAAGCCACAGAAAGCAAAAATTAGGTTGTATTCAAGTATCTCTACAATAACATTAAAAATAGGAGCCATGTGTATACAAACTGAGAGGTCAACAGAGATATTCTATCTGAACTTCAGTCAAGGATGTCAACACACATATTCTATCATGAGAACTTCGGTCAAGGATGACATGTAATTGGGTCTTGTCAATTTCTGGGCTCAATGATTAAGGGTGATGGTGTAGCCAACCTTGGAATACTATCCTAGCATTTTCCAAAGTGTGTCTTTTGAACTCCAATCCTGTCAGACATTCCACAAAAAAGGGAGCTGCAGTCGAACCACTTAGAAACACAAAATCACTAAAAGTCTTGCCTTAGAAATTTGTAATACACATCAGTATATAAGAGACTTCAAGACATTTTGCATTAGAGAAACCTGATTTTCTTTTAAAAACATTCTTTAAACCAAAATTTAAGTTGAAATGAATTTTGCTCCCTGGGACATCTGTTAACATCTTGCTGAAAGAGGGTTTGACGGATTGCATTTGGAGAGAGTGCCATCTGTGATAATTGGGGTGGGGTGGGGGAAACTTAATAACTCAAAATCAGTCCAAAAGCATATCATATTTATTTGTCTACTTTCCCCCATAGGACAGCAATATAATTTTATTATTCATCCATTCATTAATTTCAAGATATTGAATTCTGAACTCAAGTTTCAGGAAGGAAAAAGTACTCCTAGCAGAGTGGTGTGGTGAGACCATTTTGAAAGTACTAACAAAAACCCCCTCCTAAAGCAGCTATTTTAAATCTTTAAGCACAGCTCAATTTCACTTCTGCTTTGTTGAAAGAAAGGTGTCTTTGAAGGCCACATTCCCATGGCAGAAGTCTGGAATTGCAGGACAGCTGAGTACAAAATGAAAGAAATTCCAAGAGGTGTATTGAAACTGAACACTACTTTTCTTCCCTTGGGAACCAGGAACAGTGTAACTAAGAAGGCAAAGGAGTAAACATCTTCTATTCCAGAAAAAAAAAACTAAAGTTGTCACTGCTTTGCAATACCCATGGCTGCTTCTCAGTGTTTCTCCAATTTACGTGAGCAGTTCCAGACAGTGGGCAGTGCCTTCCAATTAGGGGACGTACCCCTGCTTCGGAGCCGTGGGAGACTTCGCTGTCCACTCAGACCCTCTCTTCTGCTGCTTTCAGCTGGAAAAAGTATTTTAGTTCAAGACTCAACGTGTCTCCACCGTGTTTGAAGACAAATGTGCCATGAAATGTGGAGTCTAAAGCAGGACAGAGCTTTCAGCTTTCAAACAGTGTTATATTTGACCTTGTAAAATACCACCAGGAGTTGAGTGAGGGAAGAGAGGGGACTAAGGAGTAACTGATGGAGAGGAGGTCAAAGGATTTCAAGGAATAGAGAAGGAAAGGGCCCATGAGCTGGAATGCCCCATGAGGAGCAGTAATCCCCAGAATATGCTGCCCCCTGCAGGATTTCCAGGGAAAATGTACCTGCTAACATGGGCTGAACATTTGAAACTTGACAAATACAGTGTTGACAAGGATGGCGCAATAGGCACGCTCATATTCTGGCCGGGCTGTTACTTGGTAATGTCTAGAAGAGCCGAAGATGTGCATTCCTTACATCCAGCAATCCTACTCTTATGTAAATATCCTAGAGATTATCTTCCCGCTTTGCATAAGGAGCAGGTATAGGAATGCTCGTCGTTGCAGTGTTCGTGACGGCACGATACTGGAAACAGTCCAAACATCCATCTCCAGAAAAATGTAAACATCAGTCCTTGCATCTTCCTACCAGGGAATGCTATGCCACAATTAAAAAGTAACAAGTTGACATTCAGCGACATGGATACATCTCAAGAATATAATATGGAAAAGATAAGTTGCATAGGGACACACAATATGGTACTGTTTATGTAAAATTTGAAAACACACAAAATACACAGAGTATAATGTCATTTACATAACCAAAGACATGTAAAAACAGAACTGTGTGTGTATAATAAAAGCATACATAGGAATGATGAACAGAAAACATGAAAATAAGGCTTGGGAACCACAAACATCAAATTTAAGGAAACAGGTCCCTCTGAGGAGAGAGAGAGAAAAGAGGGAAAGATACACACAGTATTTTGAGTATGTTAGATTTTATTTCTTCTGTATTATGGGTACATGAGTATTCATTATATTATACACATTATTTTAAGGCCAGAAATATTGCATTTTGAGAAATTGGGGAGCTTTTTTGATTCAGATTCAACTAAAAATTATGCAGCCTCTGCCATGCATCCAGCACAGCGCCCTTTCGCATTCGGCATCGGCCAGCCAGTCCCGGAGGAGTCTGTGTTTATAAGTGGAACCGGACCCCATTATCTTGAAACTTCCGCCAACCTCTGCCTCAGATCCCGCTGGTGTGACCCCACCTCACCTGCGGTTGCTGCGAGCTCACCTCCGACTGCTGGATTCATGGGGAGAGGGTGCAGGTGAAAGGAGAATTGGCACAGGGTAGATTAGCAAGGCCTAGAGGAAAGGAATTCCGTTGCTTTGGGATTTTCTTTTCCAAATGAATTTGGTTTCTTTCTTTCTATGGCTCACATTTTCTCTCATCAATTTCTTAACAGAAAACGGTGTGACGGGAGAAGTGGGTACAAATAGAGAATTTTTGGTTATAGCATCATTAATACCTGCTGCATGAGGAATAAGGCAAATCATCTGGATCCATTTTCTTTGGGCAAGACTCAGGGTCAGTGAGCTGGGTGCTGCAGCCGAGGCCAGCCGTCCACTTCTGAGGCTCCTCGGGGGGGACTTCGAACACCCAGTGACGTGACACCCATGCTGGTGGCTGTCAGCTCTGGCTTCATGTTATACTCATCTAGAGAGTTTTAAAAACTGCCTCCTTGACCCCACCTGCAGGGATTCTGAATTGGTGGGTCTGGGGTGGGGCCTGGAGTGCCCATATTTTTACAGTAGCACCACCCAGGTGATGGCATGTACACTCAGCCTTGAGAACCACTGGGCTGTGGTCACCTTCGCGGCCCTGACAGACCGTCGACCAACATCCAGGGCCGTTGGCTACACCAGTCGGGGCTGTAACTGCTGGCCTGCCCCGTTAGTGACATGGTGGGTGAAACCTTGGGCAGATGTTGTTTGCTTCTACTAATTCTCTCTCCTCAGAGGTGCAGGCAGCTTTGATGTGCCACTTCTTGTCTAGATGTTCTGCTGCAGATTATTCGTGGTGCCTTGGCTCCCCTTCACTTTTTTTTGCAAGGCCAAAAGTTTAAAGATAGGCAGGGCTGTGCAAGTAGAGGTAGTGCAGGGTGGACGTGATAAGTCACCCCACAAGGCCACAAAGATAATCAATTTGTTGTGGTGCCTGGCAAGTCTGGGCTTTTCAATCTCTTAGCCAGGCCCTTGACTTCCATGCTGGTTAGAAGAGTAGAAATCGAGTGGTTTTAGGCCTCCCCTTCCTTGCTGTACCCCCACCCCACTCGAGATAATAGTAGTAACATTAAAATGTATATATGCATTTGAGAGCTAAGAGTTTAGTTAACTTTCCAATCCAGCAAAGCAACACCTTGTCAGATGGTCGTTCAGGCACTGCTTTAAAAATCTTCGCAGATTTCTAGTCAAAATACTTCGATGAAATGCCTGTACATTCAGCCCTGATGTTGGTGTTGGGCATGCACAGAAGCAGCAGTCACCCTTCCAGACCCTAGACGGTCCACAGGTTAACGGAGCAGACATGTAACCAAGTAGTTACAACAGAGTGTGAGATTATATGACATCTGTGCGTATTCTACATACAAGTTGTAAAACCAGGGAAGGGAAGCTTTGTAGGGGAGGAGGTTTTCCCAGAGGGAGGAATGCCAGGCAGGTTGCAGAGCCTGTGGAGGTATGTTCTGAGCAGCCTCGCTTTATACCTGGGAAGGTGGAACTGCAGAACCTCAGGTGCCATCCTGTGCCATCCCAGACCTACAGAAGCAGAATTCTCATTTTAACGCAATCCCCAGGGGGTTCATATGGAGATGAAGCCCTGAGAAGCACCATTTTAGAGGATAAACTGGGGTTCTCCAGGTTGGAGGGTGGGGGTGACTGTTCATGTAGAGCAATGGCACCCACAGACTTCCACAGGTGAATGGGGCGATGGTTTTATGGCATCAGGGTGGATGAGGAGCAAATGATGCCATCTGGAGAGACGGGTCTGGGCCCTGTCAGGAAGGGGCTTGTAGGGCATTCTACGGCATTCCGATTTCATCATAAAGGCAGGAGAAGCGAATTAAAGCCAATTCAAGATTTTAAACAGGAAGGTGGTGCAGGGAGATTTTTTTCTTTAGAAGGATGCCGTTGACAGCAGTGTGCAGGATGGGCGGAGGAAGGTCCAGGCCGGAGCCAGGGCCCAGCTTCGGGAGCCATCACCGGGGAAGGGGGGAGACCCGAAGCCAGGCCAGCCCCAGGAAGGAGGGCCGAGCAAGAGACGGGGTCCCTCAGGAGATCTGAGCAACAGGGCCTAGTACTACAGGGCAGTTCTCATTTCCTTGAAATCCTTCGAGAAATACATCATGTGCCATTGGAAGAAGAAAAATCAGCACGTAATCACACAAACCCACAGGCACAAAACTTAATCCTAAATGAAAGAAAATTTAAGGAAACATGATTCGGGGGAAAACACATGTGATCCCTGGCAAACAGCAGAAGCAGGGAAGCCTGAATGAAAGTGCTTGGCACCCCACTGGCTTTGTGCCACCGGGACCACACCAGGCCTTTGCGCTGGGTGCTGGGGGCCCGCGCTTTACTGTTTAAATGAAGCTGAAAACACCCTATTGCTGTTGTATGATATTGTAGGAGATTTGAAGAACAGAAAGAATACATACATACACACGTATATATACATATTAGGATTTTTTTGTATTTTTGCCGCTTATGACTATAGGGGTCTCAAACATGGTTTTCTTACTGACCAACAAAGAAGCAGTTCTTTTTGTGTTTCACTGAAGGTGTGATCATTTTCTGGAGCATATTGTACTTTCTATACTATTTTTCCTCATCAGTAGCACATGTATAATACAATTTATTCATTCTAAATTTTTCCTTAAGAGCAGAAATAAATTTCTAGTATTTGCTGTTTGAAACATGAGCATGGCTGATTATTTGTTACTCATCATTTTAGCAAAAAAAAGAATTGGATTCAGTCTTTTTCCTTCCCCTTTTAGATTTTAATCAATACCATAAATTATGTATGAGGAGGCTTAATGTATTTCTAACTGCATTTAAAAAAGTTATTTGACAAAATCTGAGACTGAATTACCAATGCTAGCATTTTTCTATCAGTCCTATTTTCAAATTTGTGAAAATATAGTGATCACTTATTTTACCAGAAAAGTGTGAATATACACTCAATAGCTATTTAGAAGGGATTTATATATATATATATACATATCAAAATGGTAATGAAGATGAATTGTAGGCTCTTGAGAAGCATCTGAACAGGAGATGAATATCGCAAGGAGCCGCACTTTCTGTCTCTGCCGTCCAGCCTTGTGCTGTCTGTCCCCTCCTCAAGGGCTCCCAGGCCAACACCTACTGTCCCTGTCCCTCCTGAGACCAGCAGGATCACAGGAGCACCACAGCTCCTTAGCCACGTCCTGCACTTGTCTCTCTCTGCCTTGTTTCTTCCTGCCTGCCTTCCTCACGACAGCCGCTCTGTGGGTTTGGATATGGAAACCCTCTAATAGCTACATGCACTCCAGAAAGTTAAAACCAAAATGATTCTTAATGTAGACAGGACTATGTCACTCCTCAGTTTAGCCGTACTTCTAATGCGAACTTTGAGATGTCAGACGCCCAAGAGAAAGCTAGATTTGCATGCGTGCCTGGGATCCCCAACCACCAATAGGTAGGTTGATCTTGAGGCTGAAGCTTGCAGAACTAGTTCTGTGGCAGCAAACTCAGCACTTTCTACAGGGAGACCCTAAATTATAGAGGTTGTCTTTCCCATTGACCGTAAATTGGAACAATGTCTTGGGAGATCAATTTGGCAACATTTTATCAAGGTTTACAATGCACATTTGCTTCCATTCAGGGATTCTACCTGGAGGCAATAATGCTATAGATTCCCTTGCCTATGTATCCAAAGAAATGTGTACAAAGAGATTCAAAACAGTGTTCTTTATGAAGGCAAAAATCTCAGCTACAACCTCTATATTGATTACTGGAGAATGATGATGCAATTATGGCCCATTCACACAGTGGAATGGTGGGCAATGGTTTACGTGTCCATATGCAAAGGTGCCGAAGTGGTAAAGCTGAGGAACTGCTTGGTGGGGCTTTAATGTTCCCTACTTTCCAGCACCCTCCTTTGTTTGATACAGACTACAACTGGTATGCTAATTTATATACAATGTATTATCACAGAGTTTTGAGACCCTTTTTCCAACCAGTTTGCATTTGTTAAGTTCCTTCTGTATCAATATTTTAGAGTTATGGCTACAGCATAGTTACATTAAAAAAGTAAACTAGTATGGTATTTATACAGAATATGGAATCTATGCATGTATGAGGTAGAGCAGGGAAATGGGACAAAGGTCACGCTGTTGTAAAATCTACTTAGCCTGAGGAAGAGGCCCGGCTTAGTCTTTAACTTAATCTATATGCTGTTCTTCATCTTCTTCCAGCCCCTTCATCAATTCAGTAACTTTGTAACCAGGATGAGAAGACCTACAAAATGTAAATGAACCTATGTGGGTAAAGAATGCGGAGATCCAGATCAACACAGTCACCTAAAAAAACACTGTTCTTAAATCAAAACTTCAAAGGAATTATGAATCACCTGTATGTATCATGCCTTATGCCGACCCTACCTGAAAGGCCTATAAAACCCCAAACCCTAAACCCTTAAGCACGCCTCCTCTCTGAGGGTACCCACACTCCTCTGTGTTATTATTTTATCAATTAACTTTCTTGTTGCATAAGCCGATTGCACTTGTCTCTGAACTTTTTTCCATGATAAAGGCAAGAACTCACCAACCTCCACCTATGGAGGTAAATGTCCTTGTCACCTTGTTATTTCATTCACCTTTCTAGTCTTAATACAATCTTTTTTCTTTCCCTGTTTTATTTCAGACCAGTAGGGAGATGGAAGTTCTCAGAACATAATCTCACTCCATCCAGTGCTCCGTGGCTCCCCCAGATTCTGGGGTGGTAGGGATGTAATTCCCATGCCATGCAGATGGAGCAGACACTGGACCCCTGGCCTCAGGAGTTGGCAAGGGATCTGCCCTACTTGGAGCAGGAGTTCAATGGGCTTCCCTGTCCTTCCTCTGCTCTTCCTTGCTTTCTGCTGCCTGCATGGCTGCTGCCATTCACTTCTACTCTTGTGTTAATGAATTCTTTTCTTGCTGGCAGTTGTTTGAACTGATCAAGAATTTTTTCGCGATCAGAGTCAAGTGCCCTCTTGTCCGGGTTGTGGTCTCACCTAGTGCGCAGGGAGAGGCCTCCCCAAACACAGTTGCCCAGCAACGTGTACATGCATGGGGTCTCTGGACGGCTTTGCCTGGAACACTGGCCGTCTCTGGATGGAAGGTCTGGTTTGGGAGTGGAGAGAGACACCTTACACTTCGGGTCTGTTTTGACCCCTTTGTCATGAACACATATTACTTCTATAATTTAAAAAATGAATTTTAAACAAGCAAATAATTCTACATAAACAAGTATATATAAAATAAAAAATAAAGAAAGGCCATTGGATAAGGTCAGTTATCTAGGTCGTTTGGGTGGAGGCATCCTTATAAGTCCCTGAGCAAAGGGAGTGTTTTCTGTAGTTTCCATGAGACCAGAGATTGGCCCATTTTGGCTCTCACTGTATCTGCTGAAGACATGGTCCCGGGAGTCCTACTGCCATTTGATTCTTCAGGACTCCGCAGGTCATGACGTAAGCCCGACAGAGGGGGCAGACATCACCTCTCGGGAGAAGCCTTCTGTGATTCTGTAGCCTTCATTGGTTTTTACTTTCTTTCCACTCTTACTACAAGAAAATTCATTGCTTTAAGCTGGTGCCTGTCTGCCTTTTATTTATATTAATTGTATTCCTTTTATCTGCAGGCAACTGATGGCAGGAAGAGGTCTTCAGTCAATTACATCTGCTCCCATCTTAGTGTTCACTTTGTTACCCTGCAGATGTGCTGATGAGGGATAAAGGCTTTACTTTTCTATCAAGATTGCAGGTATAGGGCTCTGTTATGCAGAAAAGGGGAGAAGATCCTACAGAATGTGCCAAATTGCATATCATGGGACATTCCTGGATCGTAGCTGCCACTCTCCTGGGGGATTGCTCTTCTGGACAAAGTCCCAACTACTTAGCGTGAAGTACAAGGATCTATATGCGTCCCCACCCTTGCTCCGTCTCTGTCTCTCTGTCTTTCTCACACGCACACACACCCAGAATTCTCCTTGGCACCACTTCCTGTACACACCCACACTGCAGTTTCACAAACTTCGTCTTCCTGTAATGTGCAATGCATTTTTCTACCACTATAATAATTTATGCCAACTGTGGTTCAGTGGCATTCAGAATGCAATTAACCCATATCATTATCTCCTTCCTTTGCATTTTGATTTAAGGATGCTTGACTCTAAATAGCTTCTCCCATAGAGGGAGAAAAAAATACTTCAGCAAGACAGATGGAGGAGGGGCAAACCCCAATGGTATCGTGCAGTCACACAGGTTTGCAGCATTCCATGCTATTACCCACTGAATTTTCACTGGGTGCGCGCCATATGAGTCACTGTTCACGGCCCAGCCTAAACTGTAAGGAAAAATGCATGTTTGCCTTCCTTACAGATACAGAAAGAATTGGCTTACGGAGAAAAAGAGATATTTGTGGTTCAATGTTTAATTTTTGGTTTTGCTGGAGAAGATTAAGTTTATTTTTGTTCATCCTAGTTTTAGTTGTATCTGAGTATTAGGCATGCAATTTTCTGAAGTTTTTCCCTTATAGTCTAACTGGTAATTAGCCTATGGTGTTCACACTCTTATATTAACTCTCGATTTACTTCCTGGCTTTTGGGCACAAGGAAAAGATTAAAAAGCTGCAGCGGCAAACTGCTCCAGAGTGTTTATACAATACCCAAGAAAAGGAAGAAAATACATCAGTCCTATTCACAGACGGGATGTGCCTAAGGTATTTGAAGTTCTCTACTTAGCAAATGTCAGGAAACGGTACTGACTGGCATGTTGTGATCTGGCTTCTTATTGCACATCTCCCTAGTTTTAGATGTAGCAAAACATAACACATGATCGCAAATTTAAAGGCACAAAGTTGTTTTCAGCTTAGTTATAAATTTATATAGGAAATACCCAGTTTGATATGAAAAGAGTTGAGCAGACAGATCTTGTGGTTCTCTGACTTCCTGAATTAAATTTGAGCCCCTCTGAATATTTTCGCCTGCCACTCTGCTGAGACAAGAGCTTGATAATCAGCTTAAAGGAATTAGAGGGCTGGGAGAGAAATCACATATGAAGTATTGTCTGTCCTTCAGGCTCAACACAGGCAAACCAAGGCCCTGGTGGTTTTTTTTTTTTAAATGATGGGGGACTAGAAAAAGAAAATATCTGAAGCATCAAAAATACTGTATTTTACATTATCTAATTGGCATGTGAATTTCTTGGATTTCTACATGACTCTCCCATTGGTGATTTATATATTTTTTGGATGTAGCAGATAAGCCTATCTAGACACATCAAATGTTGATACAGCCAATTTGGAGGCAATAGCCATGAAAGGGAATTCTTAAGCATATGAAAGTTCAACATTAGATGGATGCTAATGATGATGAAAATGGTGTGATTTTTACACCAGTGCAAATGTGGCTTATTAAATAAGCCTTTAATAAATACATTCAGAGAAAATGAGCAACTACTAAAGAGAAGTCGCCATCTGAGATGTATTGTTTAAAGAAATTTTTACTAAATGAATATTTCTGTGAACCAACTTAAGAGTTTGAGAGGAAATCTGTATTGAACTCTGAAACAATACATGGATGTTTTTAGCATCAGTTCATATTGCTATGAAAATTAAGAGCTGTGTAGTTTGTACCTTGAACAGACAGCATTACCTGTTCTTTTGGGAACATGAAACTTATTTCCTCGGATTTCATTATTTTGTGGCTAATTTACAGGGCAGTGTGATTGGGTGCTTTAAGAATTTAGATCTTGATGATGAAGTTTAATTTTGTTCGTGTTGCTTCTGTAAAAACACTCAGGCATTTCAAAATTATTTTTGAAATGGTCATGAAAACATAGGTAATTAAAGAACACAGCATTAATTCATCGCAGCCCCCGACTGTAAGAAATGATGAAAGTGATCAGAATAAAATCAGGAAAAAAATTTAGAGAGGCATTCCCCTTTTTTCCCTTCTTTTTTCCGTTTACCAATGCAAATGTCCCTGTTTTCATCTCTGCAGGGTTCTTCCCTCACTGCATTCCACAAGCCCAGAGAGACTTGCTGGAACTCATACAAAACCCTCTCCTACTTCCATATTAGGGATCAAAATGTGTAGCAGAAACGCACTGCCAAGTCAAGATAACCAACAGGGAATGTCTGTGCCTTCAAGCCAAATGAGCGCAAAAAAATGATCAAGGCAGCAAAATAAATAAATAATAAATCTGAGGACTGGCTTTATATTATGGTCTTGTTAGAGCCCACTCACTAATAAAGCCGTGCTGGAAATTTCTTTATCTCTTGGCCATTCAGGTGCCAGAGCCTAATTTTACTGTGGATATAATTCAGTCTGGGTCAGGAGTGGAGCAAAGTGAAATAATACGTTTGCCTGATTAGCTGCATCAACAATTTTGTGTGGTGGCATGCCTCAGACATCCACCATAATACCAAACTGATTCTGCAATAATTCAAGTTTTAGGTTTTTTTTCTCCTCCCAATTTTTGCAAAGGGTCTGTAATGTATAGAAGTTACCAAAAAACTTTCTGGTTATATTCTCACTCCGAGTGAAATTGGTTAAGATTAGTTATATTTTCCTTATTTATATGGGCAGCACTTGATCTATCTCATACTTGGTCTAGATATAAAATTTTAATTAATACATGTGCCAAATGAATAGCTGTTTCAAACCACAACAGAGTGGTTCTGGAATTCTAGCAAGGGACAGGATGGGGTTTATATACTGAAGGTTGAGCAATTATCTGGTGGATTAAACAGACTGTTGTGGAACTAACTGCCTGCTTTATTAAGACAGTAATGATTACACCTGAGAAGGTAATGCTCTAATGATGAGAGATTTGACCTTTGCAGTCACAATTCATGCATTTTAAAGGAGGCAGAGGTAAGAAATGAGGAGATCAGAGAGCAGAAGGCTTCATAAATCAAGAGAACAGGTGACAGGCACCTGGGTGAGAGATAATTGTAGACTTGGGATGAAGCAAAGAAATTTAGAGCTATTATAAAGTAATTTGTGTGCCATAACTTTCCAGGAAATTATAAATATCAGAGAAATGATAGACTCATGGTGAAACTGCTTCTGGTCACATTACCTGGACCAAAAAAACAAAAAGGAAAAGAAAAAGAAAAACTGGTCTAGAACATCTGGAAGTACAGGGGCAGACCAACAAAAATGCTTTCCTTGTATGCTTACAGCATGTCGTTGTTTACAGTTCCTGGCTGTGACCTAACTTGACGCTTCCTGACGTCTCTGAGGAAGACTTCCTCACCCTTAACCCACATGCAGGCATGACTGAGTCACCTCTGTTAAATAACTTGCTCCAAGTCTCAATAAGAATGTGCACTACTTCTCAAATCCTTGCTTTTTCCAAAATCTCCACTAATGTCAATCTACGTAGGAATACGTGTGCGTCCTGGAGGGCTCCCCTTCTTTGCAGTGAGGCAGTAACAGCTCCCCCTCCTTGCGCATTTGATGGTTCATTCAAGCCTTTCAATTTTGAGTTCTTTAGTAGTTGAGGGACCCCACAAGGCCTGGGACCTTGAACACATTCTTTATTTCACCACCGTGGCTTTGGTGAGGCAAAAGCATGCCCAGAATTGAAACTTGACAGGAAATGCCTTTTGTTTGAAAGACTGGGGAAAGGGTGTTTGAATACGCAGGCCACTACTGCCATCTCCTGTTCGAGTAGCACACTGAGGAGCTCCTGCATACATTTGCTTTAAATTCAAGTGTAATACCTACCCGAAATGATTGCAGGTAAGAGATCACTGTGAGAGGCAGAAATATTTCCCGAGCGCTTGAGGTTCCCCATTCAACCTGTTCTGGAAGTGACATCTTTTGGCAGTGGCAGGGTTAGAAGGCAGTGGGAACAGGGTGAACGGGAACGGAGATGGTCATTTGGAGGAGGGGGGGCAGCGAAGACAAGGGCCCCAAGAGGTGGAGAAGTGGTGAAGGCTGGGGGAAAAGGAGGTGGTGACGTGGTTCTGCTCTGAGTACCTGGAAGAAGGGAGAGCACTTCCAGACTGGAGCTGAAACTTCTGCAAAGGCCGTGAACAAGAGAGCTGAAGCGACAGAAAATCAATCCTCTTCGGATTTCAGGAAGGGCTGTCAAAGGAGCTTTGAGTACCTCAGAATCACAGACTGTGCCATACACCCCACCTCCAAGAGAGACCGAGGACTGGCAGGGCAGGGGCACCCAGAGAAGACTGGGGTCTTCTCAGAGCTTAGTATTTGCTCTTCTGAGGATGTGACCGTCAGTCACCCCAATGGTTCGGCAAGTGGGGATAGCTACGCAGGACTCCACCTCAGCTTTCCTCACGGCTCCCCAACTAATGGTTGGGAAGCAACTGCAGGGAGCAACCAGGCAACTGGGCTGTGGGGCGGGGAAGTGGGCAGACAGCTGGTGGCGCTGTGACAGGGGCTACAGAGTCACGACAGGTGACGGCCCCCCACCTCTCCTCACCTGGGCCTTACCACATTTGTGGGGTGGCCTCTTTTCTCCTCAAAACCATACGAGGCTGTTCTTATAAACCTGTTTTCTTTTCAGGATAGTTCTTGATGCTAAAGCTAAGTCGATTTCACTGAGTATTAATGGAGAGGCCCACACAGCATGACTAGTCGCAGGTAACAAATCATCCCAGGGGGGAGTTCCAGTGATAAACCCAGAGAAGACTGAGCCATGGAGTGAAAAGAGAATGCAGATTATAGGTAGGACCGGACTATTTGTCTAGAACACTAGCTTCCAGCAAGGGACTGACCTTGTTCTTGTGACACTAAACATCCACATCTCAATGACCTGCTGGTATAATGGCTCGGGGTGAAAATGCCCTTTATTCCATCTGCACACAGTTAAACACTGCAGCTTGTAAGTAGCTCTGAAGCTTGCTCATAGGTCCTGCCCGAACGCCTTACGCTCACAGCTGCCATCTGGTGACAGAATGTCCCAGAGAGGGTATGTCTAGATCCGAGTCCAATCAGGAGGGCCACATGACAATCTTTTTCTTGAGAGTCAATATAAAGTAAAAGTGGGTTCCATAAATAATAATCTGTTTTCCTGAAGACCTGGGCAATTCTTGCCACACAAATTACATAAATAATTATGGGTGTTGGGTCTACTTGTATTCAGTGGTCATGATCCAGCATCTTGTGATCCAGCACTAGGCATGGCAGGAAAGCTCCCAGGACTTAAGCTGTACCTTTAGCGGCAGGTACCTGACCACCACATGGCGTCCATGCCCCTGATGAAGCTGCCTTCTCCAGACAAACTGGTGATGTGTATCCAGGCTTGTAGATCTGACCGTCACTGAGGCTTGGAAAGAACTCACAGGTGAACTCAACCTTTCGCTCCAGCTACTGTAGTGTAGATACGCAAAGGCCATGGTGAGGGGCATAGCCAGGGGTTTACTGACTAGTGTATTGGCAAAGGCTAGTATCGTAAGGGTGTAGAAGGTGTTCTGGGGCCAAGTGTAGCACAGTATAAACCTGATTCTTGCTCAAAAGTGGCCATTGAACTGTTCTATTTCTAGCTTTTCATTTTTAGAAGGAGAGAATGAATTTTACTAAGTTCAACGATTAAATTTAGTCTGCCATTCATGGGAATTACATAAGGTAATTGAGGCCTCTAACCAGACAGACAGCAATTAGACTGCTCTGGTATTCGATAAATTAGCTTTACTGGGTATCCACAACTTTGTTTTTACCCTGAGAAATCTGTACTCAGAGGCCAAGTTCCTTTGCAGTATTATCATGCTTATCTTTGGAGCTCTGGTTCAGTTCCAATTGATGACCATAAAGTGGATTCTAAAGCCCATTTACAAAATATGACTCAGCTTAATACACTTAAAGAAAACACACAGATTAAGCAATATTTACACCCACGTTTGCTGGGAAATTTCTCAGGTGGTATCATTCTTGTAATCAAGCAACTTCTAAGATACTTGCTCTCAAACTTTAGCTTTCATTGTATTAACCCGGACAGTTTGTTAAAAACAAATTGCTGAGGCCCCCTCACAAATGCAGTAGGACTCGGGGAGTCTGAGATGCGCATTTCTAATAGCTTCCCAGGTGGTGGTGATATACTGGACTGGGGGCCACACCCGAAGAATCACTGCTCTAAACAAGTGTTTTAACCAACACCCATCCTCCTTTCTCTTTTTTAATGTCCAGATCATCATACTAATGCCCATTCAGGCCTATTATGGGCTGAATTGTGTCCTCCCCAATTCATATGTTAAAACCCAGGATTCAGAAATGTGACTGTATTTGGAGATAACGGGACTTATGTAGGTAATTAAGTTGAAGTGAGGTGGCCCTCCCCCAGTTGAAGGCCTTGATGTGTAAAGATTGACCTCCTCTGGAAAGAGGGCGCTGCCAGCAAACTGCCTTTGGACTCCAGCCACGATACCAGCCCCTTCCTGGGTCTCCAGACTCCTGGTCTACCCTGCCAATCTCTTTTGGACTTGCCAACCTCTACAATTTCATGAGCTGCTGTCTAGCTCATGGGTTTCAGTCCCAGGCAAGTTCATTCTTGATTCGGTGAGACTAAAAAACGACAGTGGAACGTTCTTGGGGTAAAAGGGTTTATACCCAACTTCATTCCCACGGTGGCAGGTCAATCACTAGAATCCCACCCACTCAGAGCGAGTCTGCATGCAGCAAGCTGGTCTCTGCCCCTGGGCCTCTCTGCCCCCCGCAGCCGTCTCAGTCTCTGTCCTCAGCGCTGCCACCACTCCAGCCTCTGCTCTCCCATGGCCATGCAGCCCAGAGCACTGGGCGGGGCTCTTTATATAGAGTCAATAACAGTGTATTATCCACTGTGTGTAGTGAGCAAGCCAACCAGGGTCCGGTGAGAATCTTGGCCCTAGGAACTTTCATTTTCTGTACAGTTGTTTAAAATCCTTTTCCCTTTCTATAAACACATAAACAGTTGACCCTTGAACAACATGGATTTGAACTACATGGGCACACTTATATGCAAGTCTTTTCTGATAAATATATTGGAAAATTTTTTGGAGATCTATGACAATTTGAAAAAAAATATTTACAAATTGAAAAAAAATGTATTGTAAGAATACAGCATATAATACATACAACATACAAAATATGCTAATCAACTATTTATTCTGGTCAACAGTAGGCTATTAGTTAAGTTTTGCGGGGAGTCGAAAGGAATGTGTAATTTTTATCTAGGGGGCATGGTCTTGGTCCCTGTAGGGAAGGTGGAAGTAACCATGGCCAGAATCCTCATCTGACCCTAATTTACTTGCCCACTGCACACGCTCAATGCTTTAGGCACAGGGTGGCACACCTGTTGGCAACAAGCTGTAATTGTCTGTGTTGCTATGTGAAGAGCTCCACCCAGTGCTCGGGGCAGCACCTGGAGAAGAGAGTGAGGGAGTCAGGGGCTGTGAGGAGGGCTTGCTGCAGGCAGACTGCCCCGGAGGTTGACGGGATGCTAGCGCTCTACCTGCCACGACGGAAATAAAGCTGAGTATAAACCTTTATGCCCCAAGGATGTTCTGTTGCTGTTTTTTGGTCTCACCAGATCCATAGTGAACTTGCCGGGGGCTGAAATCCTCAGGCGAGACAGTCCCCACATTGTTGAAAGATGACCTGTAATCATGTTGGTGTCTCTTTGGAGGAACCTAAACGCACGGTGTCATTCCCATTCAGTTCCTGGTTAAAGCCTGAGGATAAGCCTTTTTTGATTAATATTTCCCAGTAAGCAAATGCCCCAGGAAAATGAAGCTTATTGGCTTTTCTCAAATACACCCATCATTTAATGTCTTTTATTATATTTGTTCTGATGTATTGGATGTTCATGATAAATGGGGGCTGTTCTTTGCTCAGGAAGAGGATCTAACTGGCTTTCTATGCTGGGAAGCACACTTTGAGTTGCTTTTTAAGTAGTTTCATTTGTGGTCACTGTGGTAACAAAACTAATTGTGTCTCCCAAGTATGTAACTGTCTGGACTGGGGTTTAACTAGAAGAGCTAACTCAGGTGCTTACTATGCTGGGCTGTCGCCGTTGGTGCATTCTGAATGCTTAACAAATATGTCCGTATGGGTGGATGTGGCGTCTTACTGTCTTTACCTCCATTTTGACCTTTCCCTCAGTCCTGCCCCACACGCTGAGGACTTACTGGGCTTTCCCCGAGACCTCTGCATCAGAGCAGACCCTGGGGAGCCCGGAGCTCAGCGGGACTTGTTCTCTGTTCATCTTCTGTTGCGGTTTTGTTTTTCCCCTGCCTCTGGCACTGCTGTAGTTGAACCTGGGGGCTCTTTAGGTTTGCAGACAGAGGAAACACTATGAAGATCTGCTTGGGCTGCCCATCCACTAAGGGTATTTCTCAGGCTGCCCTGTTTTAAGTTAGCTTGATGAACAAAAATGAGAGTTTTCGGAATTGATCAATCCTAGATGACCACTGTAAAAAACACTTCATCAAATTTGAAACGAAGACTTTATTTCTCAAAGCTGGAAACCCTAAACTTGTGATCAGACTGGACAGTCACACGTTTAGATGGCAGCACCTACTGGCTAAGTGCGATAGAGCAGCCGGAGAAAGGACACCACACTTCCAGGGGAGGGGAGCCATGCCAGGGGGCTTGTGTGTGGTCATGGAAGCTTCCTGGGAGAAACCCTGGTGATCTGAGCTTTCGAGGGCTGGAGTGTAGATTGTCTCAGGTTGGAGGGTCCGCTCCAGTGTCAGAAAGCTCTGTGAGGGGCCTCACAGTTCTGAGATTACTTGAAGTGCTCCCTCAGCAAACACTACTGCAGGCATACACCAGGGCTGTGAGTTAACCCAGGGATGGTCTGCCTTCCTATTCTCTTGCTTCCTAAAAAGTAAGAGACTTAATTATTATTTTAAGTATCCTTTTCCATGTGGTAATCTCCCATTGATACATTAGTCGAAAAATAAAATTGTTTATACAGAAATCTGCTAATCAACAAAAGTATTCAGAGAAGTGGAGGAAGTGACAAAAATCCAGGTTTTCGACAGGCTATGCTATAAGGGGGGGTTATATTACTAGCTTCATGAATGCTAAGTAAAGTACTGTGAGGATACTATAACACATTCTTGATATGTGGTATATTTGAAGTTGATAATTGACTTGCTTCTAGTTAATATGGGTATTCAACTTAACCATCAGTTTCATTTGCCCTTGTTTGACACTGTTACTTTTTAAAACATTTTGACATGTTATGTATCGTAACAATAAAAAATAGATTAGTCAGGCAGCATTCCATCCATTTTAGAGATGGGGTGAATAGACACAAGAAATTGAAGAAGTTTTTTGAAGGTCATATTGTTTCTTAGAGCTGGAACCCAGAGGACATGTCCCTAACTGCTACTATAGTGCTTCTCAAACTTGCTGGGCCACGTACCATAGATTATTACGATATTGTCTAAAGGGATGAATGCAAATATAAGAAAGATGTTCTACTCTTGGACTAGAGAGTTGGTTCTCTGAGGTTCATGCACGGACTTCATGGAAACCCAATGCACTAGAGTCTCCTATGGATACACGGCAATAACAGACAAGAGCAATGCACCCTTGGTCTAAAGCTGCTATCAAGCATTGTGTGGTCACAGCTATCGTGATCTGTTGGACGACATGGTTCCATGTAGCTGAAGCCATTTAGCGGTGATGAAGTTGGCCACCAAACTCAGTACTCCGGCTTCTGGCCTGCTGCTTCCTTGCACACAGCCACCAATCCGCTTTCTTTATGTTTCTCTGCCTCCTGGGAAACTGAAACCCTGCCTGGCATCTCCAGTCTCTCACTTTCTGCTTCGTGTATTCTGGGATATTTGCAGAGAGGGATACACTGTCACAAAGTTGATGGGGAGAGTAATACGGCATGACGTCTGGGAGAAGGGTAAGTAAACCTGTTTTTCAGGCAGTAGGAGAGAAGGCCTCTCCCTATGCTGGGCGTTATGCTTGATTCTGTACTCACATCATCTCACTTAATCATCAGCAATAGCTGGGGGAAGTAGGTATTACTATCTTTATGTTTTGATGGGGAAATTGCAGCTCAACTGAGCAACTGTCCCAGATCCCCGTTCCCACTTCTGTCTATGATGTCACACTGTGTTCTGTATATATAAAGGGTAAGTTAGGCATAGAGGAGGGAGAGTGGGGCATTTGAACACGATGGAGAGAGTATGCCCAGTGCATATGGAGGAAAAGCAGAGACCAAGAATAGGAGCAAGGGTGGGACTAGGGATGTTCTAGTCATCTTGGCTTTAGAGAGAAAGATGATCAGATACACTCTATTTTTATTCAAGTTAATTTGGTTTGCCATTGTTCTTGATAATATAACAGCCTATCTTAAACATTTTTATTCCTCAAGAAAAGCAAGGAACACATAAGCATCCTTTATGCTTATTTTCTCAGTACCATCAACACCAGCATCTCCTGGGGATTTGAGAAATGCAAATTCATTCTTGGGCACCCCCACAGACCTGTGCCCGTGGGGCCAGCAGTCAGCACTGTAACCAGACCTCCCGCTGATCCTGAAGCTTACAAAAGTTTGAGAGCCATTTCTTTACTCTGTAATACCCACTACATGAGGATTTTAAGCTCTTTCCTCTCTATATATGAAAAGATACTTTTAAAAACAAATCATCAAAGGTACTTGATAAGACTTAATCTGCTTTCTCTCCTGGTAACCCTGTGGAAGATGAGATAAATGTAATAATGTAGAGTGTTCCTTGTATAAATAAAGCCAATGAAGGTTTTATTTTTTTCTTTTTGGCAATATATTTGAGTACTTCTAGAGAAAATATAACTGCTAAATAACAGTAGCATCATATCTGAATTTTTACTTCATCTGTTATAAAAATATTTTCCTTCAAATTATCTGAAGACAATGATAGCAATTTTAAAAGGCAACAAAATCATTCAAATTGCCACAAATTGCTTGTTACAATATCAAAAACTCTCCTAAAACTTGAAAAGATGAGGGAAAAAGACCAACATTCCTTCTCATTCTTTCTTTATCCCAATCCCCTAAGGAATATACCTTTAAAATGAATCATATAATTTCAGAAAAGTCTCCATATGTCTGCGTACTTAATCAGTCAATGCTGGGAACATTACTACATAGCCCAGTATTGTGCCTGCACTCCTTTGAAATTCCACCATCTCAAGATCCTAATACTTCGATGTATCACGCGGATTGTTTGGGTCATGCTGAGCTGCAGGTTTGGAGGGCGAACAGCTAGAGTGACTGCGACGAAAGCATTGTTGAAGGAATCCCTGGTGAACAGAAACTTATCTTCTTGGCTTCTGACATCAACTTCTCCCTACTTCTCTACTTTTTTTAAAACATGCACATCCCCTATACTATATCTCTCTTTTATTTTCAAATAAATTTTTTCTCTCAGAAAACATTCCTCATCAATAAATCCTGTCTGCAAATGTTTTGATACATGTCTATTGACAAAATTCTACACATACTAATTTATGGAAGTTTATATTAATTTAATCATATTTTAAAATATATTTTCTTGGCTTTTGAAGTAGAGGGTCCATATTCTATTAAATCTTTATTTTGTTCAGCAAGTATTTACTGACTTCCTATTACATTTTCCACCAGAATGGGTATTAAGACATATGTCCCTTAGGCATTACCAGGTCCCTGTCATCAGCAAACTGGCAGACGGCATAAAGCTGGGATGACTTAGGTAAGTCAAGAATTGAACACAGTAATTGAAGAGATTTTTTACAAGATGGTACTTGCTGAAGCCAAATCAATTACTAAATACAAGATGGCAACTAATATGAGCTCAGAGCATAGTTTTTAGTATTCTGTTGACCTGAAGCATGAAATTCCTTCAATAGCGTGTGAATGGATTTCCCCTGGTAGTTTCTAGAGTTCAGCCTATGTTGTAGCAAAGGCCCTCCTACCCCAATGTTCTCCTGTTCTGTGGATCAGACTGACCTTGCATACTGATCGCTCTTTCTGAAATGAAATAAATGAGAAATGGAATATATTTGGTGGTAACAGGAAAGATGTTGTCTTAAGAAATTCAATTAGAAGGACAACTTTTAAAGCTTTAAGCAACAATTCAGAATCTGTTTGTATCATGAACATAATTTAACCTCATTCATTGCACAAAATGAAAACATCACCAAAATTTTCTGAGACATACAAAAATTACAGAGATTTCCATCTACATAGTAATAGAGAAGAGTAGAAAATACTATGTAAACTTTTCCTTGATTGAAGCTTTTGGGATTAGAACATTGTATATGCTTGGAAAAAATGTATCATGATGGTTCCTTTTTATATGAATCACATTCCCCTCCCCTTGCCTCATCTTTAGGACTTGTACTATGGAGTTTTAAACCTAAAAGAATGATGAAGAAAACTCCTTATGTGTGATATCCAGGGGATCAGTCAGCCTCCTCCCAGTGCCGAGTCGCCATCACCTGCTGCAGTGGGGATCCTGCCTCCCTTCTGACCCCCAGCCCTCAGGCCTTCTACACAGCCACCAGAATAACCTTCCACAGGCACATCTCTTCATTGTCATCTTTTCATTTAAAAACCTTTGATGGCTAGCTCCCCAGTGCAACTGGAATACAAGCGAACTCCTTCTCATGGTCTCCAAGCCCTTGCAAGAGCTGGTTCCTGCCTGCCTTGACTCTTGGACCTAACACCCTGCACTCTGCCAGGGGTGCACCAAGATCTAGCCATGCCAGCCTGCTAGATATACCCCAAGCCCAGAATGTTTCTTCCCATCTCAGGACCTGGGCACTCACTTGTCCTGTTGCTTTAAAACACTTTGCTTCAGGTTTTCAGAGAACTCTGTTCACCAGAGCTGAGTCAACACTCTGCATTATTCTATTTGTCTTCTTTATAGCACTTACCCAAAGTTTTCTTTTTTAGTTTATGCTTATGATCTTTCTCCCTGCTAGAATATAAGTTCCTTATGGGCCCACTGTCCTGTTAGCCTGTCTGTTCCTGTATCTGTGTGATACTGCTTTGCACTAAATAAATGCTTAATAAATAATTGTTAGCAGACTATCTGAAAAAATCATCCTTTTGTTTCACCAAGTATTTGAGCCACAGTTTTCTCCATTTATCTGTGATTATGTCCCTTAGGTGGGATATATAACACATAAAACTTCTATTCTTTAAGCTCTATTTCTTTATTTTCAACCAGAAAAAAAGAATATGTTGACTTTATTGAATGTATTTTTGTACTAGATTAGTGTCACCAGGGAAACTTAAACAATTATTGCTTCCTCTGAGCTTCAATTGTCTCTCAGGATGGAGCCTGAGCATCTGTATTTTTAATATCTCCTAAGGTGACTCTGATTATTGAAAGGGTTGGGAAAGACTGGACTAATATTCAATTTAACTTAATTCAATACTATTTACTTGACAATTTTCTACAAAATTATCAAATATATACTCCTAGCATGTATTCAAAAGAAATGCAAAGTATCAGTTTAGGGCAGCAACCGCATCAGCTCACCTTCTTGTGGTGACAGTGATCTGACATACCTAGCCGTCACTGGAAAGAACCCTTAGTGTTACCTGGAAATCTGTTAGCATACTTTCAGACCTTATAAAATGGCCAATATAATACCTCAGTTTCTAAAATATTAAACATTTGGTTTAGAAATGGTTACAAGTAACTTCATATCTGAGAATTAAAACTTCCTAGGTGTGGTAACTAACTTACAGACAAAGTATTATTATTGTTTTGTAGGAATAATGTAACAAAAATAGTCAATAGCTGTCTTGTGAACCTAACAGCAGTTCTCCCTAAATTTATCACTAAGGATTAATTTAGGAGAATTTGGATACTTGTTTTCTTTACTGAGTTTGGAATGATGACATTTTAAATTTACTGTGAGTTTTAAAAATTTTGATAGACATCCACTCAAATAGATTTTTCTCCCTTCGATAATCTTCCTGTACTCTTACTCTCCTTACATTGTACTGGGTAAAGAATATACTACACATAGACTAGGAGAAGAAATATCTTTACTTCATGAATCACAGATGACCCTGTAGTCTATCAATGCTGAGCTGTCTCACTGATTAATCTACAGCTGAACCATTCAGAGGGGTTTTTGTAGTACAGACATGAATATTGCTATAACTAGTGTTCCCTCTCTTCCTCTGTTTCCTTCTTTTTCTTCTCATCTGAGAAATGTGTTTAATGCCTATTATGTTTCAGGTTCTTGAAAATCATCTTGGCATTGAAAAATTATATAAAATAGTATTGGGTATGCAGTATGTAAAAGAAATTAGTTTTCAAATACTAGGGTTCTCTTGAGATTCATCTATTTAACTTTAATTCTGTTAATAATTATGGAGGTAACTGTATGTAGACAGGCTAATGCATTTAATGATGAAATACACTCGATAGCAAAACAACTGTGTTATGTTGTCATTGGTAAGGTTATATTTATGGTCCAGATGTTTTAGAATTTGAAGATAAGAGGGAAAACACATTGTTTGGTTTTTTGGAATGATGCAGTAATCAGTTTTGATGAATTCTAGTTAGATAGTACAGTTTATTGATGTAGTCTGAAACACTTTTTTGTTAAAATGAGCCAAATAGATAAATTCCTACCGTAATAATTAAGCATCTTTAAATGTATGAATTCTGAAATGTGTCAACCTCTAAGATGAGACATGAAAAGAAAGGGTGGGCTTTGTGTCATCACCTTCTGGTTAGTATTGATCTTTATGAGTTCCACGGGCGCATCTTTGGGTATTGAATCATCCTGTAGAATCTGTTTTGTAACACTATCTTCGCAATCTATCTTTATCAGTGTTTATCAATTGCCTATGCAGGTTAAACCTGACACACTGTTTGAGTTTCTTCCTGTAATTTTTCCTTCCCGGTTAAAGGAATATCATTTCCTTTTTGGCAATTGCTTCCGTGATATCCCAAAGCACATTCGTATCTGCTAATCCACGGCTATTCAGGTTAATTCCTAGCTCTGTACTGCTAGCATTTACGAGGTGCTTATCACCCAGTTATCTGGGCCTCGTGAAAAGTCTATGTATTGGTCTGATTTTAAATACTACATGCGACCA
Organism: Manis pentadactyla; assembly: GCF_030020395.1. Classification (NCBI taxonomy): domain Eukaryota; kingdom Metazoa; phylum Chordata; class Mammalia; order Pholidota; family Manidae; genus Manis; species Manis pentadactyla. Next base: position 112,191,471 of record NC_080028.1, on the reverse strand, counting down.
GATGCTACAGTGTTAGAGCAGATTGCAGCCAAATAACATACTACCATTCACCAAGTCCCACTATAGCTTCCAGGCCAGTCAGAAACAAGGTGAGCAGTGAAATAGCCACTGTTCTGGCCCCCACGCTGCCAGAGCGGAGCAGCACAGAGATGCTGGGCTTCTGTCGCGGGGTGAATACTGGAGGAATTGCTCAATCTTTGTTCCTTCAACCAACAGACAAAGGAAGCCAGAGGGATGGGCTGGGGGAAGATGGAAGTTAGGAAGCTGACAGAGAAGTTGAAGAAATGCTTTTAGGATTGTCTATCGAGACGTGGCTAGGCTAGATAGACTCAGATTTCTTGCTTACCTAAATCAGATTAATCTTGATTAAACTGACTGAATCATCTCTATTTTATGTATAACATACACAAATAATTGCCTTTTAAATTCGTATCAGCTTAAGCTGGTTCACCTCTCCTGATGCTCTTTCTGAACTCTTTTTCTGTGTCCTTTATACGTGTCAATCATGTTATCACAGGGTCAAGGGGCAGGTAAGGAAGTACCCTGCACCTGCCTGCTCTCAGGTGCTGTGTATTCTCCCTTAGCAAATAATATAGATTGTTGATGCTTATGTTCTTATGTAATTTTTGTACAGCTTATAGTTTTACTATCAACTATGAGTACCATATTATTACCCATTTTTCCTATTACATGTGTATTTTTACAAAGATGAAAAGCTGATGTAGTTTTGGTAGGTATGCTTGGAAATGCAAACATTGTTAAAGAAAGCCTGTAATTATTTTCAAATTGCAGTCCAAAGTATATTCCCATGGAAAGTTGCCTATTTAGGGTATTTTAAACATACATTTTAGGAAGATTGAAAACGTGGTGGCCGTGGAGACATACTCATATCTAAACTGTTCCTTCTTTGGAGAAACATTATTAATAGCGGTCATATTGCATGTCACATTCACTTTTTAAAAGATTGATATACAATCTTTTATTGGCTTCAAGCATGCAACACAGTGGTTCAACAGGTACCCATGTTATTAAATCCTCACCCCCACTAGTCAGTTGCTATCTGTCAATACAGGAGATGTTACAGAATCATCAGCTGTATTCTCCATGCTGTACTACTATCCCCATGACCAGCTTATATTATGATTGAGAATTTTTGTGCCTCTTTATTCCCCTCACCCTCCCCACCTGCCCCAACCACTCCCCCATGGTAGCCACCAGTCCCTTCTCAGTGTCTGAGTCTACTGCTGTTCTTTTCATTTTGTTTTGTTTTGTTTTTAGATTCCACAAATAATCATATGGTACTTGTTTTTCTCTGCCTGGCTTATTTCACAGAGCATAATACCTTCTAGATCCATCCATGTTGTTGCAAATAGCAGGATTTCTTTCTTTCTTATGACTGAATAATATTCCATTGTGTATATGCACCACCTCTTCTTTATCCATTCATCTACTGATGGACACTTAGGTTGCTTCCATATCTTGGCTATTGTAAATAATGAGGCAATAAACATAGGGGTACCTATATCTTTTGAATAACGGATTTTGTTTTCTTCGGGTAAATTCCTAGAATTGGAATTACTGGGTTGAATGGTATTTCTGTTTCTAATTTTTGAGGCATCTCCATACTGCTTTCCACAGTTGGCTGCATGAATTTACATCCCCACCAACAGCGCAGGAGGCTCCCTTTCCTTCACATCCACGCCAACACCTGTTATTCCTTGTATTTTGCATACTAGCCATTCTAACTCGAGTGAAGTGGTATCTCATCATGGTTTTGACTTGCATTTCCCTGATGATTAGTGATGTGGAGCATCCTTTCTTGCACCTGTTGGCCATCTGTATTTCTCCCCATGCACACTTCAAAGAGCATAATTTTTGTGGTGATACATGCTGGTGTGGATGTGGCTTATTTTGAGTATGAGTTTAAATGTATACAAATTGAAGAGCTTTCAACAGTGGATTGATATTTGCCATAAAGTCTACAAAATGCTGTTTTGATGGCCTCATTTTAAGTTGTGACATTTAGCGTTCTGCCCATTGTCTCCCAAAATTTACATGCAGATTTGTACTCCTTGGTATTTTAAAATTCCCTGTTTTCTGATCAGAACAAATCAGCCGTCCTGAATAAAAATAAATCAGTCTATTTCTTTCTCTCACTTTCCTAAGTGGTGTGTGTAAGCACTGTAATTCCTACTGTCTGTTCATAACTGTTGGGGGATCAACTACATATTCTATTTCCATGATTACAAAAGATAATGTCATATTCTATTTGCTTGTGGCAACATCTCTTCCACATTTAGAAAAATAATGAAAATGTGCCACTTTAGCTCTTGGCTACCTCCTTAATACATGCTCTGGAGTCAAATGACTTATGGATTTGATCATTCTTTATTAAATTAGATTTTTTCCATTCCTAGGGGACTTTTCAAGGAATTTAAGCAATGTGATTCCAGCATCCCCAGATATATAAATGTCAGAATTGGGAAGGAATTTTGAAAGCTTCTTTTACTGTTTGTTTAAAAAACCTCTTGTCCTTTTTTATTTTTGTTGTATATCTTTGAGTGTTTTTCAAAGGGTGATTCTTCAGGCCTCTGCCTCAGAATAACAAGGACTTGTTACAGGACTCAGGTATCTGGATATTATCTCGGGGATAATCAGAATCATTGCAGTTTTTAACAAGTATCCCAGGAGAGTCTGGTGTAACCCACTGATTGAAAACCATCCTAACCACCGAGCCCGGTGACCATGATTGATCTTGACAGTGAGGACGGTTTCCTTGTTCTCAGTGACGTGACCTGCCCTGGGTGGCTAGAGTGAGGCACATTCAACTTAAAGAACTTGGAAATGGAGTTAAATGTTCTTGGATGCTTCCAGAGTTACATTTAAAACTGTGTCCTGTTATTTGTGCTTCCTCACCATAAAATGCTGCCACCCCATCTTAACGGTTGAAGAGATTTGAAATCCAGCTCCACCTCTGTAAATATGTACAATTATTTAAGCTTTTAAAGTTTCAGTTTCCTTATCTGTGAAATGATGACAATTGTAGTATCTACCTTATAGGGTTACTGTGATGATTATTCCCTATGAAACACTTAGCATGATGCCTGATTTGTCCAAGCACTTGGCAAGTGACAGTACCTTAAACTACTTTCTTAAGTTAACTAAAAATATTCTTAATTTTCATTGACTGTTTTATTTAACTTAAGGCTCATCAGGCCTATTGAAGGACACAATACTGGGAAAAGTATAGAGAGTTGTACTAGAACTTTTACAATGTGATATAGATTCAGTGTCTTTTTATAAAAACTATGGTTGACATTAGTGTTGTTAAAAAATTTGATTAGTAAGATATTCTATAGTCTAGTGAAATTGTGCATTGAGTCAGAAAACTGATTATTTCCACATTTTTAATTTCCTGTCAGGGTTTGTGACCGTGAAATGAGAATAACTCGATCCTGTTGCCAAGTAGACAGTCATGGGGAGTAACGGACAAATAGGACTGATCCACTTACTCAGCATATTTTTTCTAAATAATATGGGATAACCACATTTCTAGCATTGTGGATACACATCCGTAAGGGCCTTCCAAGGTGAGTTTCTTTGGAGTTTGTTGAATGACAGGATTTAGATATGTCACGGGCTCAGCTAAAGAGGGTTGAAATCATGTGTATGTACATCATCCTTGTATAACAAACTTTCACAGTATATGTAGCCCTGGAAATAAGGATTTCAAAGACCTGCTTCTAGAAGGTTTCCTGTGACTAGAACATGGAAGCCATTCTAAGAAATTTCTACCCCTACAAAACTTAGACTGTTTCAAGCATATGATCCTTCCCTTGAAACCAGTAGTGGTTTAGTTTGAAAGAAGCAAGACAAAGTATATATGTGTATATGTTGAAGAGAGGAAGGACACAGATAAAGACACTGATGTGTGACCGAGGCACTGGAAAGACCCCACAAGGGTGCTGTGGATATTTTCTGACTCAGCTCCATCTCTGGTCCTCTACTGCCCATGCTTAGATAATTATTCAATGTATAGAGGAAAATGTGCACAGAATGTAGAGGCTCTTTCATTTAATGGAGCAAAATTACATTGTTTATGAGAACTTAATGGTTAGCATGAGATGTCAAAGATTTTGGATTAAATATGTCACCTAAAAATGTCCATATAATAAAAAGCAGATTCCCAAGAAAAGCGTTAAAAGATGTCCGGTTACTTGCATGTCTTGGTCAAACCATTCTAATTCTCAGCAGCTATTTACGTGCCCAGCATGAAGAGTGGATCTCTACATAATTAGACATAATAGAAATTTCCGAGACCATCTAATAGGCATGTGAGTCTCTGTCCTAGCAACTATTATTTGGACATTTCTTAAAAATGTATTGACATTATAAATAACTTTTATTGTAAATTAAATCTTAGTTGGCATTCCCAATACAGTGCATATCAAAAGAAAATTTTGTGCCTCGCCCTTAAATGCACAGAGAAAGAATAGAAAGAATAAGGAAGCGGGGATCATGACTGGTTAGAAATATTCCAAAAAGTCTGCATAGCTGATATTTAAGTAGCTTCATATTTCAAATTATTTCACCATAATTTTTGTTCTTTTCAGTGACTTAAATTTGACAGGCCAGCTTTCCAGACCTTATTTAATAAGAAAAAAAAATGGTGATAGAATCATTTCTTTAAAGATGAAAGAGATCTTAGTTTTAATTTTTTTCATAAGGGAAAGTGACGCCTGGACAAGTTCTGTGACCCGCCCATGGTTATGGTTCTAATTATGGTGCAATTGAGACTAGAACTCAGTTCCGTGCCTTCTCCTTTAAACTGAGCTAAGGGAGAAAGAAGAGGCAGATGTTACCCGGCCAATTACCACTAGGTTCCCAGTTGCTTCTCTGGGCCACTGCTGTTTCTGAAAGTTACCATCTCTTCAAGAAAAAGTGTATAGTATGTATTAAAATATTCCTCTTATGAAGGACACCAGTTAGCTAACGTACTCAAAAGTTGTAAGGTGGGTAAGAGGATGGAGACAGCATAAGTGCTGAAAAGTGGGGATACATTGAGAAAAATCAAGACAGGTTAGCTATGATTGTGATTTGCAATAATATATATGTCTTGGTCTCAAACCCATTCTTTTATCCCCTATAGGCAGGTGACTAGGCAGACATCTTTATGCCAAAGGGGTTCAGAATGACTTTACAAAATGCTGCAGCAGGTTTTTCCTGGAGAAAATCTTTCACACGTGAGGTTGATGCTGGGAGAGAGCAGGAAGGAGAACACAGAACTGGGCACACCCGCGGCTGTGTGCGGGAGGGCAGAAGAGAGGCAGGAGGTGACGGGAGATCGGAGCAGCTGCGAGGACGCCGCGGGGCCCCCAGACCCAGGGGGAGAGGAGATGCCGGGCCGGGACAGACGGACTAACTTTAGGAAATGCCACCGAGAACTCCTGTCCGTCACTATTAGTTTACCGTCTAATTATGATTATGGTCCTATTGATATTACAGACCTAAACACTAGGGCATTCCGGGAACACAGAGTAGTTATTAATATTTTTAATAAAAGTACAATGGGCATGGAAGATAGTCCATGCAATATAAAACAAAAGAATAAAATGGGAAGAAAACCCCTCAAAAACATAGCTGGGGAAAAGAGTAGCTTTTTCCAAAGGAATCTTATGTTTGTAAGCTTTTTTTCTGGTTAGAAACTTATAACTTCTAAATATAAACATTATGTTATATATATATATATACATACATACATACACAACTTTTGTCAAGAATCTAATCTCTCTGCAGAGGGACATGGTATCTTTGTTAGGGGAATGGCTTGCAGCATTTTAGCTAATAGGGTAATAGACTGGACAACCCTTCCAGGTTAATTCAAGGTCCTGGATATGCCCGTGTCAGTTTAAAGTAGTTCTGACAGCACTAGATTTGCTGGAGACCGTGGCCATGACGTCGACCTGAACCTCCGTAATCTTGGGCTAGCATGAGTTTCCCTGACAGTTTCCTTTCCTTTTGACTGCAGGATTTTTCTAGCCTATTCACTTAATGGCAGACGGCTTTATCCAGCTACCTGACAAAAGCAGGGAAAGAAGCAATCTTCGGAGAGTTATAAATCACTGGGTGTGCTCTCCCCTAAGACGCCAGTGGCACGGTCATTCATGGCTTTATTCCCTTCATTTGTTATGCTTATATGACACATTTTCCTGAATTAAAAAACAGGTCATCAAATTTATATCCACAGTTGATTGCCACCCTCAAATTGGTAACTTTGGCCTAATATACCAATTTATTCTAAAACTCTTAATAGCCTGCATATGTAGTCTAGTTGATGATTCTGCACTGACACCATTTTAAATTGTAAATTCTGGCACTCTGTCACCAGTAATTTTGGTATCATGACTTTAATTTTAATTGTGGGTGACATTTTTTGGGGGGATGAGCTTAAAGATTCCAGTTGATGTTTTTAAAGCTAATCAGGCTTGAAAAATCATTGAATATACATAAACCTTGATTGAGCATCCAAAAATAGCAAACAAAAAATATGCAATCCTGAGAACTCATTTCCAATAGCTGACTATATAGTCCTTATCTCTGTGGAGTTTGGGTAAACACAAATTTTTTTTTTTGATAGTAGCTTGCTCTGCATTGAAACCCAATACTTCTCCGATCCCCCATCAGCTGTATATTATAAATGCTTGGCAGGAATAACCATTACTAGAAAAGAGTCAACAATCATACAATGATTCAAAGATATGAGTGTTAGGCCCCTATGAATAAACAGATTAGGAACATAATATCTATATAATTTGGGGGAAAGCCAATTAAACCTGTCACATAATAAGTAATGTCTTCTCACATCTGCCAACAGGACTGAATCAATTTCATTCTTGTCTCCTGATATGCTTCTATGCAAAACATGAAGTGATGGGACTATACATTAAAATAATTATTGTGGCTCTAGGTATATGGTGCTCCAGATCTCCCAGGATAGTGTCAATAGCGTTCATCAAAACGGTCATTCATCTCAGTACCAGGGCAATTTTGTGTATAACCCATATGGTCAGGCAATGTAAAGTCATTTAAAAATGTGTTGAACTCACAAATTTTACATGCCATTGCTAAACTGAACACAGAACATTGTTTAAACCTATTCCACTTATGGGCCACTCAATCTGCAGGTTCCTGTAGATGGTACATTTCTAATTATTTTAATACTAAGCTGTTGAATTAGTCTTGTATTTGATACCTGAGAGTTAGAGAATTATGGACATGGAAAAGGTTGTCCAAAGATTTTTGACATACCAGTTTAATCCTGAAGAAGTGGGTGCATATTTTGCTTAAAAATATTTGCTATAAAGACTTTTACACAAATGCTTTTCTGTTAGAAACTGCAATATTTAAGAGGTGGCTAGGGTAAATAATACTTAAATCTGCTGGATATTTTCAAGGCTGGGAACTTTTCTTCATCTGCTATATTTATTATATAATTTAGCACATGGTGGAATACAGAAACATGCATCTGGAAAATTTGCTTCAGCTACTAAAACTCAATCTCCTTTATTTATGGAAACATCTTTCAGATAAAAATGATAAAAATGACCACCCCTCAGCCTACCCTCAATATAAAGTTTTCCAGAGGAGGGTAAATCCTGTAGGTGAATAATTATGGTATAAATAATATATCTTTAAGATTCCAGTATCCCCAGAGAATTTCCAGTAGATATGAGGGGAGGTTATATTAACTTGGGGCAGTTCATCACAGCTTAGTGTTTATAGTATTCTAGATATGAGTTCATCTTGTTAGCTCATCAAAATAATAAAGATAAAGAGGCATTTGCATCTTCTAGAAAGGCACAGGTGCTTTACATGATTAAGAACTGAGGAGTGTAATGTAAAAATGCCCCTGTAGTTTTTAATTTTCATATGTCTGTGAGTAATCTAGGGAATTCCCTCCTTCGTTCTTTGATGAAAGAATTTGAAAGCTGTTGTGACAATAAATAAACCTAATTATATTCTGATCATTCCACTGTGCGACTTGCCTGACTGTAAATTTGGCAAGGGACAACAGCAAAATGGTGACAGAGGATAGTTAGAGAAGCAGAGTTTTTTTGTTTATTTGGAAAAATATTTTTATTAAAAAAATGTAATCTTGAGTAGCCCTCTGTACCATATGAACTTATTTTTACTGTTGTACCTTATTGCACAGGATACAAGCATGTATGGTTAGGAAATGAAATGTGTGTGTTCTACAAAGCATATTAGGGCCTCCTCTACAGTCAGGTTAGGAATAAATGTTCAATAGCTGTATTTAGGTGTGGATAAATTCCCCTAGAGCATTCACAGAATGCACAGCAAGTGATCCTATAACATAATAAAGTGCCAAACGTCACTCAGACAGACCACTTGGGAGACAATCTCATACTTTATACACAGTCTAGAAAAGTATGAATTTAGTAATTCAAAGAGGGGTATGCACTGTGACATTTATATTTCATCAAAACCCAGGAATCTCTACTCAGTGTTTGGAGTACAAATCACTTGCCATAGTTTATTATTATTATTATTTTTTTTAAATTTATCTTTACTAGGCTCTCCCCTTTGCCATAGTTTTAAGCCCATTTTCTTTTTCTCTGAATCTCTATACTCCCAACAACAGGCTTGAAAAATCATTGAATATACATAAACCTTGATTTTTCTGAAACCATATCATTTTAATAAAATGGATCCTTTTTGAAGGATAGCACAAGTGAACATTTTCAAATTCTCGAGAAAGCTTTAGGTTTTTTTCTTCTCTATTTAGGTTTCTTTCTTCCTTTCCTCTTTGAATTCTCTAATTTTCTGGGTCTTTTTTTTCCCCCCTCCAATAGATTCTTTACTATCTACGAGTAAATAGCAAGGAGAAAATGATCCTCCCCTTCTCCTGGAAAAGTCAGTTAGGGCATGGGGCAGGGCAAGTTTCTCGGAAGGATGCGGAAGGGAGCAAAGCACACGGGTTTGCGTGCTGCTGGAAGTCCCCGAAGTCGCCCTATAAGCATTATGCAGAATCCTGGAGGAATCTGAATGTGAATTAATAGGGGGAAAATAATCTCTCAGGGAACGTGAGCGTGCTGAAGAATCCAGGCCTCTGTCTTGCACTAGGAGTAAACTTCAGAGTACTGTGGGCAAAGGCGTATTTCCAAGACGCCTCGCTGCGACCCGAGAGCAGATTCCTGCCGCCACTCCACTGCCCCGGAGCGACAGAACGCTGTGCTGAGCACCGCTATGGCATTCCCGCATGAGGCACTTCCTTACCCGGGGGCTAGGCACCTTGACAACTGACTGAAAAACACGGTGACTAAATCGGCCTTAATAAGCAGGCCTCATGCCTCCCTCCCCTGTGGTCTCATCAGCAGGCAACAAACCACCTCACCGTCCTTGATTCTCACGTAAAAACCTGGCAGAAGTAATTACCTCGCCAGATACACTCACCTCTGAAATCATTATAATACTCTATAATTAGTGTTTATTATTTTATCTGCTCATGTCAGTGCAAGTACAAAAAACGGTGCCCCTCAGCTGGACAATCCTATCATAACAAGACATAGGAAATAATTCATGTAGAAGCATCTCGTTGTCTATGCTTTCTTTGCCATGGCAACTTAACAGTCAGCCTGCTTCGGGTGATTTGTAGCTCAGCCATGCTCCCTAACCCGCACACAGCCGACCTGGTATTTCATCCAGGAGTATCTAAATCCTTAGCCCCACAAGAGGTGTAGGTATTATCTTGACAAAGCCCTGCATGATAAGCTCCTCATTTTCCTCTACTGGGGACAAGCTGTACATTCAGGGCTTGTTCTTGGCAGATGTTATTCTAACAGAAATTCAGATTTCAAGTCCTTCAAACCCCCCCCCCCCCTGCTGTGCGGAAGATGAGAGAGCAGAGGGGCTCCTGCATCTCAATATGCCGCTGTTACCTGGCCCCTGGCTTCTGTTGCTCTGCACTTTGTAACCATGGCAGCCCTTTCATCTTCTTCAAGGCGATCTGATTAGAATGGTCTGCTTCAGTGGGGACTTGAGACCATATCAAGCACAGGGTTTACAAAGTTGAGGTGTAGGTTTCAGCTGTGAACAAAGCACAGGGTCCTTGGGGAGAGCGAAAGAAACGCATCTATAATCCCTTTAAAAGTAGACACTACATTAAAATAGAAGTCAGGGAAATCCAGAGGTTTCCAGGGAATTCGGAATAACACTATTGTAGCTTATGAAGGCAAATGATCTTCAGTTTTTCAGGAAATAACTATTAAGTCCTGAGAGAAAGTGCAGAGCCACCATGGAGGGCATGACATAGGCTGGGTTCCTTTGGTCTCTGAACCGTAGTATCTCAACTGCAAAACATTGATAATGATAGTATGCATTTCCTAGAATTGTCATAGGAATTAAATAAGGCAAAGATTTTCAGCTGTTGAGCACAGTGCCCAGCACATAGTAAGTTCTGAATCAAGTGGCAGTCACTGCCCCTCCGCAAACCCATCGTAGTGAACATCGGTGCTGACCCCCTTCTGTGGGTTAGGCGTTCTGGAACACACGGTACACTCCTCTCTAACCTTCAGGTCCCCCGTGTGGGGCTGCTCAAGCGGGACCAGGAAGTCTGGGGTTTCAAGAAGGATGAAGGCCCAAGTAGGTGTTTCTAGGAGAGAGGGTGTCTTGCCAATGGGCTTCAGCCCTAGACAAGTTCACTATAGATTCAATGTGACCCAAGAAATGACAGTAGAACATTCTTGGGGTGAAAGGGTTATACCAACTTTATTTCCACGGTGGCAGGTCAGTGACTAAAATCTTTTTCACTCAGAGCACGTCTGCATGCAGCAAGCTGGTCTCTGCCTCTCAGCCTCTCTGTCTGCACAGCCGTCCTCCAGCCTGCACAGCTGTCCTCTGGGCCTCTCTGCCCTCTCGGCCATCATCTGGGCCTCTGTCCTTGGTGTGCTACCACTCCAGCCTCTGCTCTGCTCTCCTGCAGCCTTATGGCTGTGCAACCATGTCACCCAGAGCACTGGGCAGGGCCCTTTATATAGAGTCAATAACGACGTGTTGTCCGCACCTGTGCAGTGAGCTAGCCAACCAGGTCCAGGTGAGAATCCTGGCCACAGGAACTTTCATTTTATCCACACTCCACCCCTTCAGGATTCTCTCCTCTCAATCTATGTGCCCTCAATCGTCTGCAATGGTCCCTGTGCGAGAAAGCTGGAGCATTGTAACCAAATTTCATAATAACAACAGAGGCTACAACAATACACAAATAACAAAAATTACAACAAATTATAATAATCCTCAAGCCTGAGGAGATCCATTGCTGCCAAGTGCTCATCCTGGCTGTATTCAAACCAGTTCTACTCAAATGAATTAACCAAAAGGACCATGGGTGGACCTTACAATACCCACCTTCCCCAGGCTCTCCAGCAAAATGTCTTGCAGACACACAGGCCGATCTTGTTGCTTTATCCCTGCCTTCTGCTTTGTCCTCAGCAGCCGGAACCACTGCTTGGGTCTCAGTTGTTGCCGCAGATCCTGTCATCCAAATTCTTTCTGTCTGCTCCTGCCTTTTCAAACCAACCCACATCTCGGTCCTTGTGACCTTCACGGGGCCCTTTAAATTCTTCCTTCGAGAAGCAGACCTTATTTCCTTCTGTGCTTGAGCCTGAGGATAGACACAGAGCATGGAGGGCTCCACAGCCTGAGGAGGGGGCTGCACCTCTCCTCAAAGAACCCACGGTTGCCAAGTCCAACTGGCTTTCACCAGCTTTCAGCCAGGTGGGGTCTCCACCTAAGAGGGGCCAATGCCTCCAGCACCAGCAGGGCCTCCACCCCCACCTGTTCATCAAACCTCCACTCCTCCATTTCTGGGGCTGACGGCTCCACTGCATCCTTCACCTGCCCCCCGGCACCTGGCAGCCTGCGTGCTGCTGCTTCTTGTGCCGCTGCTCCTTCTCACGCTGCTTCCTCTCGGGCCACCACGACATCTTTTGCTATTTCCACAGCACTTTGTAGTGATGCCATCATTCTGCAACAACTTTTCTTTCTCTTGGGGTGGAGCCCAGTCCCCCACCCTTTCATAGTACCACATGTCCACAGGGGACACTTGAATGTCTCCCCGTCCATAGGTGCAGATGCTGAAACACTCCTCCCATGAGGCAGCCTCTTCTTTTTCCTTGGTCACCAATGAATCCTGCTGACTATGTCAATTGTCTTGCCAATGGGTTTCAGCCCTGGGCAAGTTCAGTGACCAAAGAAATGACAGTAGAACATTCTTGGGCTGAAAGGGTTATACTCAACTTTATTTCCATGGAGACAGGTCAATCACTAAAATCTCACCCACTCAGAGCAAGTCTGTATGCAGCAAGCCGGGCTCTGCCTCTGGGCCTGCACAGCCATCCTCTGGGCCTCTGTCCTCGGTGCTGCCACCACTCCAGTGTCTCTTCTGCTCTCCTGCAGCCTTGCAGCCATGCCACTGTATTGCCCAGAGTACTGGGCAGGGCTCTTTATAGAGTCAATAACGACATATTGCCCACATATGTAGTGAGCTAGCCAACCAGGGCCAGGTGAGAATTCTAGCCACGGGAACTTTCATTTTATCCACAGAGGGGTTGAGTGGAGAGCCTTTTGAAAGTTCCACTTGGGAAATTGCCAGGGAAGCTTCTTGAGGTTCTGCTAAGAAAGCCCTCTTTGTTGTTAGGAAAGCACTTCCTTGGCCCTGGGCACAGACAGAGGAGTGGTATTTGCTGATTGAATAAAGTATAAGTGTGAATAAATATGCTTGATGAGCACATTTCAAATAGTATTTTTGCTAAAGGGTCTCCCTGAACTCCCAAACTCCCAGCCTTATCTTTTAGGATATGCTAATTAGTTCCTGCTGTTAATATTTTCTCAAAATATCTAAATGAGAAGTGCTGTTATGTCCTCTTTCCTAGGAGGAGTTGAAAGAATGTTGAAAGAAAGGGTAGGATTAGAATTAAAATCTTAGGTTAAGCTTAAAATAAACTGGAATCTATTTAAATAATACAGGTCAATTCTAACAAGTTTTCCAAAGGGGTCCAATTGTTACTGTAAAGGGGTTTTAGATTCACAAATCAGAAAACATGACCAAAGGGGAGTTAGAAGGCATGATTTGGATTACTTCAGTCATTTATTCTCTGGTGTGAACCTGGCAAGTTATCGGACTTCCTCGGGTCTGTTTTCCCATCTTTTCAATGGGGTGAATAATACCTAGCTTGGATCTATTGCAATGGTAAGATGCCATACTGTGTGTAAAGTGTTAATGCACAGTGAGTGGAAGACAGTACACTCTCAGTAATAACTTTTATTATTTTTGCTGTTCTATTTCCATTTGGGTAGTTTTAGTGTTCTCTTACTAATCATGTTTGTCAAGGTTAGAATCCTATTAGATGTTTTCAACGCACACACATATCTGTGATCACTATATTATGAGGCAAAAGACACAGGAGAGGTTTATTTGAAATCATGGCTTTCCATGGGCTTGCCACTGAGCTTGGAAATAAAGATTTCAACCAACCCACAAGCTTGGGCTAACTAGGACTTTCCATAAAGCACCAGGGAGCTTTATGTGGATTTAGTGTATTCTTGTGCAGCTTAGACTGCTGTTTGAGATTTTAAGAAGATTAACAAAACCCTTAGGTATTTTGAGGGTCCTCAGAGGACTCTGGAATGGTACACAGCTGGCCCCTTTTGGTAACCTTCTGAAAGGTCAATTATCTTTGTTCCTTGCAAATGTACGTCATCACCCAGAAATGTTTTCAACTGAGGTTTTAAAAAATGACAGGGTTTCATTTTGTGGCGGTCTTGCTAACCTAATTAAGTAATCAAGTGACTTGTTATTTGAAGCATATCCCATTGTCTTGCCTGCATTTTGATTAACTTGCTAAAAAATTCTCAGTTGATATGCTTATTGGGTCTGAGGACCATTCACTAAACCATAATCTCGGAACAGAAAAAGAGGATGTAAATTGTCAGAAACATGACAGGAACACTAGAATTAAACGCATTTCTTTTCTCAGGAGGAAGTTACCATGAAAGGATATAGAAGGTAACAGATCTCTAATTCCTACCCCTGTTTTGAAAAGAAATACTTTGACCCACACCCTGTTTTCAAATGCACTCATTTTTGCACTGACTTTGAAAGTCACTGTCATGACTTCCACAAATTTCCAAGGCTCTGTATGCACGTAGCTGGTGTAAGAGATTTCCCAATTTGGGCTGCAAATTCATCTAATGACCATTTTTAGTTATAATATTCAGTGCTTCCCCATGTGGGGTCCTTAGTTGGGATCTGTGTGTGGGCATTCCAGTATGTTCCCTGGGTTCATCACTGCTGATCCGGATTTCAATCTTTACGCTTTTGTTCTTGGCATGAGTTCATAATTTAATGCTAGTGTCTCATCAAAAATATTTGCCCAACTGTGGCTCGTTTGTTTGTTTTTATAGCCAATGGGGTTACTAAATTTGCTTTTGACCTTCATATGCTGTTCTTAGATCAGTTTGGTGTGAAAATCACTGCCAAATCAGGACCCAGATTTGCTTTTTCCCCCCGGTTTTACTGAGAAATCATCGTAAAAGTTTAAGGTATGCAGCATGATGATTTGATTTACATATATTGTGAATTCTTTACCACAATAGATCCAGCTGACATCTATATTTTCATATAGATACAATAAAAAGAAAAAAAGGAAAATGATTTTCTTGTGATGAGACCTTTTAAGATTTATTCTTAACTTTCCTATATATAGTGCAGTAGTATTAGCTGCAGTCATCATGTTGTACATTAGATCCCTAGTGCTTATTTATCTTACAATTGATGTTTGTGCTTTTGATCACCTTTTTCCAATTTCCCTTATTGCTACCCTCCACCTCTGGTAGCCAGAAGTCAGATCATTTTTACTATGAGTTTAGGTTTTGTTTTTGTTTTTTTTAAAGATTTTGTTTGAGATCATACAATATTTTTTGTACTTCGATATCTTTCACTTAGCATAATGCTTTGAAGGCCCATCCATGTTGTCACAAATGGTAGGATTTCCTCATTTTTATGGCTGAATAATATTCCACTGTGTGTGTGTGTGTTTGTATATATATATATATATATATATATATATATATATACCACAACTTTTTAATCCAGTTATCCATCAGTGGACACTCAGGCTGTTTCCGTGGCTTGGCTGTTGTAAATTGTGCTGCTATTAACATGGGGGTACAGATATCTTTTTGAGTTTGTGTTTTCATTTCCTTTGGATATATTGCCAGAAGTAGAATTGCTGGATCATACAGTAATTCCATCTTTAATTTTTTGAGGATCCTCCATGGTGGCTGTACCAATTTATAATCCTACCAACAGTGCACAAGGGTTCCCTTTTCTCCACATCCATGCTAGCATTTATCTCTTGTCATTTTGATGGTGGCCATTCTAATAGGTATGAGGTGATATTCTTCATTGTGGTTTTAATTTGCATTTCCCTAATGACTAGTGATATTGGGCATCTTTTCATGTACTTATTGGATATCTGTATGTCTTCCTTGGAAAAATGTTTATTTAGGTCCTTTGCTCATTTTAAACTGAGCTGTTCTTTTTTTGCTATTGAGTTGTTTGAATTCTTTTATGTTTTGCATATTAATCTGTTATCAGATATATGGTTTGTAAATATTTTTTCCCATTTCATTGGCTGTCTTTTCACTTTGTTGATGGTTTATTCTGCTGTGCAGAAAATTTTAGTTTGATACAGTCTCACTTGCTTGTTTATTTTATTGTTTGTCATATCCAAAAAATCATTTTCAGACCCATGTCTAGGAACTTTATTCCTGTGTTCTTCTAAGGGTTTCATGGTTTTAGGTCTTACATTTAAGTCTTTAATCCATTTTGTGTTAATTTTTGTGAGTAGTATAAAATATGGGTCCAGTTTCATTCTTATACATATGAACATAGAATGATCCTAGCACCATTTTTTGAAGTGACTGTATTTTTTCCATTGAGTATCCTTGGTTCCTTTGTCAAATATTAGTTGACTGTATATGCTTGGGTTTATTTCTGAGCTCTTGACTCTGTTCTATTGGTCTATGTGTCTTTTTATACTATATACTATACTATTTTTGATGACTATAGCTTTATACATAGCTTGAAATTAGGAAGAATGACCCCTCCAGCTTTGCTCTTTTTTTCTTATGATTTCTTTGGCTGTATGGGGTTTTTTGTGGCTTCATGTAAATTTTAGGAGTGTATTTTCTACATTTGTAAAAAAAATCACCAGTGGAATCTTGATAGGGAAATGCTTTGAAACCATAAATTGCATTTAGTAGTATTCTTCCAATCCATGAACATGAAATACTTTTCCATTTATTTCTGTCATCTTTGAGTTCTTTCATCAATGTCTTGTAGTTTTGAGAGTAGAAAGCTTTCACCTTCTTAGTCAAATTAATTCCTAAGTATTTTATTGTTTTTGATGCTATTGGAAATGAGATTTCCTTATTTCTTTTTTAGAAAATTCATTGTTAGTGTAGAGAAATGCTACTGATTTTTGCATGTTAATTTTGTATCCTGAAATCTTACTCAATTTATTGATTAGATCAAAGAGTTTTTTTTTTTTCTATATATCAAATCATGTCATCTGGAAGTAGAGACCATTTTACTTCTTTTCCAATTCTGATACCTTTTATTTCTTTTTCTTGACTGATTGCTCTAGCTAGAACTTCCAGTACTATTTTGAGTAGGAATGGTAAGAATAGGCACCCTTGTCTTGTTCCTGATCTTAGAGGAAAAGCTTTTAACTGTTCACCATCGAGAAGGATGCTAGCTATGGGCTTGTCATATATGGCCTTTATTATGTTGAGATATCTTCCTTCTAATCCTAATTATTTAAGAGTCTTTATCATGACTGGATGTTGAATTTTGTCAAATGCTTTTTCTGTTTTTGAGATGATCATATGATTCTTTTATTCTATTGATGGACTGCAACACATTCATTGATTTGTATATGTTGAGCCACTCTTGCATCACAGGGATAAATCCCATTTGATAATGGTGAATGATCCTCTCCATGTGTTGCTGAATCTTGCTTGCTAATATTTATTGAGGATTTTTGCATCTATTACTCATGAGGAATATTGACCAGTAATTTTCTAATATTATCCGATATCCTGGCTTTGGTATCAGAATAATGTTGGCCTCTGTAAAATGAGTTTGGGAGTATTCTCTCCTCTTTAATTTTTTTTTTTGTGGAAGATTCTAAGAATTGGTGTTAGACGTTTTCATTAAATGCAAGTCTTATAATGAGGCCACTAAACTAATTTTTCATTAGTTGATTCCTTAAAGACACCCTCTTTCCAAATTCATTTCTGTAAGTTGACTCACTAGGTGATATAATCCAGCTGTTTTGTAGTAAAATGAACCAAAAAGATTGTTTCCAATAGACTATTTTTCTTTGGAGTGTCAAGAGTTGGAGTTTATGCGTTAGATTATATAACAATAGAAGATTCTCCAAATTAGGTCATACTTGTGATATTTTCTG
The DNA here is from genome assembly GCF_030020395.1 of Manis pentadactyla. Taxonomy (NCBI): domain Eukaryota; kingdom Metazoa; phylum Chordata; class Mammalia; order Pholidota; family Manidae; genus Manis; species Manis pentadactyla. Next base: position 112,173,919 of record NC_080028.1, on the reverse strand, counting down.
AAGATTTCTAGATCTGCCCCAGAGAAAGGCATGTATCAGTAAACTGGGGTTGGATTAGAAGGATTTCATAAAGGAATTAAGCCTTGAGTATCTTCCAGTTATGGAGGGAAAGATTTATAAGGGAAGGGAAATTTGAGTTTGCTAATCTGAGATATTTTCAGTATGGTCTGTGGTATAAAGAAAAAAAGCAAATCTAGGAAAAGGATTAAATGTGAGGAGGAGGATAAATTCCTTAGTTTATAGCCTGTGCTTTATACAGCTAATGGTTTTGAGAATTAGATAATATGAAGAATAAGTGAGAAAGATATTCTTGTCAATAGCTTTCAAACGTACTTGAGGTGATAAACACATAGTAATTCCTCACGGCTGAGATGAAGAAAAAGGCACTTTTCCAGTGTAGGTTAAAGTGTTAAGAAATGAAGTAAGAAGTTGTAACTTTGGTGGTTAATGACATAGTAGATATCTCTGCCTGTTCTTCTATTTGGCATCACAAATTAAACACGTTCCAGAGGAAGCCCATGCTGTCCACTCTCCCTGAACCTGGCCTTCTGCAGGTTCTCCCATCCTCGTGTTTGACAAACCCGTTCTTCCAGTTGCTCAGGCCAGAATCAGTGTGCTCATCCTGGCTTCTCACTCTCTTTCGGAGAAGCAAATCCTGTCGACTGTTCCTTTAAAAGATGTCCAGAATCTGAGCATTTTTTTGTAACCATTTCCTGCTTCCTTTTCTCATGAACATTTATTATCTAACATACTTTTCACTTTACTCACATTGTTCAGTGTTTTTCTCCCACTCTCGAATATCAGCCTCATGAGGGAGGCCTGCCTGTTTTATTCACTGCTGTACCTTTAGCCTCCAGAATTGCCTAGCACACAGGGGGTGTGCTGTTCTTTTTGAAGTAATGAACAATAAAACTTTTAGGGAAGAATGAAGAGGAGGTAACAAACACTAAGACTTATTCTTAATGGATTCAACAGCTATTTTTGTTGCCTTATTATGTGCCTACTTGAATATTAAGTTTTTAAATATTGTGTATATTTTATATATTTCACTAAAATGCTAAGTTATCTTTAGAATTTTGGATAAAGTAATAATTCCAGAATATATATATATACATATGCATATATACATATGCATATGTATATATATTAGAATATAGATATCATAGAATATATTTATATCATAGAATACATATATATATAATATACATATGTTCATAATATATATTCATTCAATACCATAAATATATATCTCCCTACTTACTTTGGGTTAATAAGCTAGTAATTGCAAATTAAAAAAGAAAAATCCCAGGAACCTTATCATATTTGGACAGAATTTTCTTGGAAAAACCCATTTTCAGAAATGTAATTAAACTGTTTTCCCACATACACTATCTCTTATTTAATTTTATTCAGACTGGAGTGATGGCAAAATACGTGTTGGAATGTAATTATAACCACTCCTTAGAAAATGACAGGGTGTTTCTAAATAACAGATTTGGTATGTTGAGTAAACTGCATATCATTTTAGCATCTTGGATATTCTCAATTTATAATCTGTCTTAAAGGACGGCAGAACTAAAAGGGAGAAAGGGAACTAAGTTGTTTATATAACAATGACAATATGGCCAATGTCTGACTTTTCAAAAGCAACTCTGTCATATGTAAGTGAGGTCAGATTCCAGGATGCGTATATGATTTCTTGGGAAAAAGAAGGATGACAGAATCTGGAGGTAGTGCTTCTTAAAAATTCTATCATTTTAATTAGTCCTATGAATTTTTATATGTAGAATTGTTACTTTTTCTATGTAGGCTATTATTACCCATACACATAGGAATAATAAACTGGTTAAGTGTTAAGCTATTTAGAAAGTAAACATGTTAAACATGTTACATGAATATCTCTTAAAGGAAAGATTTACCATGTACTACTGCACATGGTAGGTGCTTAACAGACATTTATCAACTGAATGAATGAACAGTAACAATAAGTGGAAACTTGAGCTAAAAATCAACATGGATTTTGTTGCTTTCTGGCTTGCCCTGGAACAAGAGTCCTAGAAATCTTGAGATTAGATAAATTATAAGTAAAATTTATAATGTGATGTGATGTTGAGCAGTGAAATATGAAGGTCTTTTGGCAATTTACACAAGGAAGAATATAATCATTTGTGAAACATTCACATCCTGTCTCTGAGTTAAAAAGTTAGCTTGATGAATTGTGCATTGGAAATATTTTGCTTCACTTCAAATGTACTGCAATATAAAATAGAAGAGTGTCTATTTAGTTACTGAAGGAAATGCATCTCAGTGGAGGTTGCAGGGGGAAAGCCCTGCACCAAATGTAATTAGAGCTCAGGAGCATAAACTTATCATGGATAAGATAGTTGTACAGAGAATGATCATTTTTCTTGCAAAGTCTTTGTCCCAAGGTTTAGGTAACTGATGCAGCACAGTCACCCTCGCGATGCAAGAAGCGAGTGTGGGCGCTGTTAGAATGACAAGGGGGGAGAGTGTTGGCTTTATGATTTTTTTTTCTTTTATTCATGAGCTACCTTTGACTACCTGCTTTGTCAGATGCCATGCTAGGCACCTGGTGTACATTGGTTCCTGTATGTTCCTGCAAGCTATGGAGTGGGCAGGGGCATAGGCCCCAACACGTTAGTGATGAAACTCCTCCAGCAGTGCCATCTCCTATCCACCAGGGCCAGAATTGCCATTCTAGAGCTCCCGCTGCCCACCAACCCAACACAAACCCCCTGCCTACACCCCTCAGTGGTAACCTCCAGAGCACACAGTTCACTTCCCTTTCTTGCTCGTCTCTGCCTCCCCAGCCTGTTTCACACACGGCCCTGCCTTTGCTCACACTGTCTTTTGGGCCCGTCCCCGTGAGTTGCATAATCCCTCAGTCAGTTCTTTCTCCTGGAGGCCTCCACAACACCCCCACTTCCTCTGCGCTCCTGTAAGACCCTGTGAATCTTTATCAGGGCTCAGCAAATTCCTGCCCATGGACCAGATCTGCTGCTACATGTTTCTGTGGGCATGAGCTAAGAAGGCTTCTAAATCTTTAAAGGTTGAGGAAAAAAGAACAAAAGAAGAAGATTCCATGAGATATGAAATGCTTTGTAATTCAAATGTCATTGTCTACAAGTAAAGTTGTGCCAGAACACAGCCATGGCCTTTCTTTATATGTCATCTGTGGTTATCTTCATGCTCCAGGAGCCGACTTGGGTGGTTGTGAGAAACATGGGGCCTGCGAAGCCTGAAACCGTCTTATCTGGTCCTCTGTACAAAAGGTCTGTGGAGGCCCTAATTCACATCATACGCATTTCTAAGGCGCTCTCCCTGGGCTGGCTTTGAAAGAAGGCATCACCTTGTACTCATCTTTGCATCTCCAGTTCCTCGTCCACTGTGACATGTCGTAGGCAGGTATGTAGCACATATTTGGGGAGCACGTGATGTCTTACTTTTGTCTCAAGGACAGTTGTTGAAAGACTTATGAACAGCCATACCCACCCAGTCTTCCATTTTATGGGCGAAACATCCAGACCTTCTTATTTGTGTGACATGGTGAGTCCTGAAAGCAACCTGCCTTAGTGCCTCTTTGTATGTGTTTCTTTTTAGATTGCGGTGTTATCTCTAAAATATATGAAGAATTTACCATTTATTGAAACTTGCATAATTTTTATGTAAAAATGGTATATCACATTGATAAATCACAGAGTGCTGTTCTGGACTAATAAATAATTGACTCTTGAGGAAAAATGGTATTTTCTGTCTGTGGTAAGACAAAAGGAAGGAAGGTGTAGTTTGGCTGGCAGACAATTGGTTTATGAACTAGAAACCTTCGGTCCAAATCCTTTGGTCTTCTGTGCGAGATCTCCACTGTGGAGTCACATGCTCCCCATGGGGAAAAAGGTTAGAATTTAACTTTTTTTCCTCTTGATTTTTTCCTCTTCTAAGAATATGATTAGAGATTGGCTGAGATTTCAGGTACAGGACCAGAGGGCAGATTCACATGCAATGCTCAGGGGCTTTTGAGGGGTGCATGAGAACACCGAAATGGGGGCTGGGGTACACCAGGGACACCTGCCCTTGTATTTGCTTTTAGTGTTTTGCTATGCCCTACAGTCTATGTAAACCGAGTTATATGGATATATAGATTATATTCCTGTAAGCAAAGTGATCCTCACAAAATGAGCATGTTGCTTAAAGGGATTCCTGAAGACCAGCTATGGCTTGAAAGCTTCATAATGCAAATATATTTCACACAAGTGAAAAATAAGAATATGGCAGAACTGGCACCTCTCTGACTCAGTGTCAGTCGTGATGTAGAGGAAAAAATGATCTATTGCAGGGTGGAGAAGTTGGCTAGATTGTTGTTTCTTAAACATCAAGAACTTTGGTCAGTGTAATATGATGTTCTGTATTTACTGTGAATCTCAAACTGAAGCCCTATTAACTATTATGAATATTGTGCCTTTGTGAGGTATTTTTTTCAGATGTGACACGTTTAAAATTAATTGTAATAAATGGAATCTAATATTTGTGAAATGTTAGATCACAAAGTTAAAACTACATCTTCAAATATAGAGGCATATTAACTAACATAAAAGTAGTCTTGGCATTTTAAAAGGAGGATAACATTTTTATCATTCATAAAATAATTGTAGAGAGAAGACAAGTAGTGACTCTGTATCATCTTACTACATTGATGGACAGTGACTGCAATAGGGTCTGAGGGAGGACTCAGTAATATGGGTGAATGTAATAACCACATTGCATTTCTTGTGAAACCTTCATAAGAGTGTATATCATGATACCTTAATAAAAAAAAGAACATAAAAAAATAATTGTGGAATGTGTATTTTTGCTTTAGCTTTCATATTTTTCTACTTTTAAACAAGTGCATAATGTCCGCTATTACTACTATTGTACACTATAATAATGTACACTATCATAGTAAATGTACAAAATTTATAAATATACAAGGAAAAATATGCTCCAAAAGCTTTACTGATAGAACATGAAATTTGAGGACATTTGATCTCATCATTCAACAGTTCTATGCTAGTTAAGCTAAAGGAGGGATATCTCCCCCAACCTATAACTTTGATTTTTACAAAATTTGTTTATGTGGTTTAAAATAAGTTTTTGATGAAAAGGAATATAATTTTGAGGAAAGAATTACCTATAGCTCTTAAGTCAGCATCTACATTCTTTGGGTGAGAGGAACTTCTTTTCATTTCTTCATTTCACATTCTCTTGATTTTCTTTTAACATATGATCTTTGTTTACTATTGTTGTTTTTTTGAGACTGTAGGCTCCGTAAGTGGAGGGACAATTGGAAAGTCCACCTCATCCACTGCATCTCAATCCCTAAAATAGGGCTTAACCCCCACAGTGGGTGACTTGCTGAATGACCGGTTTTAGAAGCCAGAACTGACAAGAAGAGATGGGTGGGCTGAGGGGTTGATGGTGATTGAACTTCTCCCTCTGGGATCAAGCGAACCTTGGACCAAGAAGGTGACTTAGCCTGGGAAATGAAATTAAAGATCTACCCGTTTGGGGGATCCTCCTGTACAATCAGCAGTGCCAGTTAACGTTACTTTATACATCATTTGCTTTTTCAGGAATAACGTCAGCCTTCCAGAGGTTCATTCTACATTTTCTAGTTAATCCTAAAGTACAGTGATTTAGAATGTATCTACCACTATGGCCTCAGCTTAAAGAACTAACTACATTACGCCTAAAGGTTATTGCCCTTTTAATGGTAACATTATGGGTAATCTGAAGAGCATTGGACATTAGAATCATACAACATCATAGGCTGTGCTAACAATTTGTCTATAAATATAATCCGGATAATTTTATTGTGATTTAATAATGTCTTAATATATTCAGTTCAGTTCAGTTAGACCTCATTCAGTTCACTTCACTTCAGGTCAGTTTACACTATAAGCGCCAACATGTGGGATAAAATGAAATACTTACATTTTCATTTAGTTTCGGCCTTCATGGGGGCCTTTTAAGTGTTATGCAGTGCCAGGTAATGGTCATGCAAAAATGAGTTAAGTCAGGTCTCTGGCAAAAGGAATTCACAGAGAAAGATGCTTACAGTGAGTCATAAATCATGGAAAGGACTAACTTCAGTGCCCCATGGGAACACAGAAAAAGGAATGAATAGGGTGCCTAGCAACCCTAATGATGAAAGACCTCCAGTCTCATGAATGTGAAAAGGCATTTATAGGACACAATCAAAAAAAGACAAGTCTGTGATCAAGTGAAATATGTGGACAGTACAAAGATAAAGAATAATGAAGATGAGGCGAGAGTGTCTGAGGAAGATTCGTGGAGAAGCAAATACTTAAACTGGTTCCACCCAGATTTGTTTGGTGGTTCTTTTTTGCTGTGTGTGTGTTACTTTCTGCCAAATTGAAAAAGGCAGGGCGAGAGAGAAAGAAAAAGGCAAAATACTAAGAACATTTTTAGCTTATACCTCTGAGGCACAACTTCTGAAATGATTAAAAGTAAATTAAAACCGCCCGGGACCTCACCGGCTCTCTATGTGATTGTCCTCCCACGGCTCCTAATTCATGGTTGCTCTGTTTCATATTCCATAAACTTGTAAACACTAACCTTTTTTATTTTTCAGTCATTGAAAAGAACACAGATTCCTTCTGGACATTGTTTCCCAGCAAAAACAAGAAACAGGAAAAAATGAATAAAGAGCAGGGTTTTTTTTTACTAATTAGGGCATTTGCTGTTTGTGAAGTCACAGGGATTTGCATGTGTTCACATTTGCAGGCTCAGTTGGATATTGTTATTTTGTCAAAATAATCTGCAGAGGATATTCATTGTGAGTCGACTGATGATCATTTTGCAGCTCAAAAGCATTTATTATCTACTAGGGCTGAGGTTTCTATGGTTTGGGGATTACGGCCAATTGAAACTCCAGTGTGCACAGTCTAGACAGTGGAATGTAGTGGGTAAGCTGTCGGCTTAGGTAACAGAGCTGGAATGAGGAGGTGGAACCTGCCATTCACGCTGTGACTTTGGGCAAGTCATTTAACTTTACCGAGGCTGTTTTCTCATTTGCATATTGGGATAATGCTATCAGCCGCATGGGGTTGTGGTTATACAAAACCAAAAGCATTGACTAGATTATAGCTATTTATTATTATTATTATCAACAGTAGTCTTTCATCCTTTTTTAAAAAGGAAAAAATTAAAACATGCTCTTTGGGGATAAATATTTCTTTAATAGGGTTCTCTGTCACGTGCTAATATGAGCTTCAGGCTGGGTGTGATCTTGTGGAGTTTTTCCTTCTCAGCTAGGAGAGAGCTTTAGGCAACTGGGAGGATTTAACATGTTACCCCCTAACCTATGGGCCCTCACCCAGGATGTCTGCTAGGCTTGCCTCCAGCCTTTGTTTAGGTTCTGAAACTGAAGGAACCAAAAACTGGTCCCCATTGCTGCCTCAGTGATCCCGGGTCAAGATCTTTATAGTTAACAAGAGCTAAATTCAATCCTTTCCCCTCAAATTTGCAGGCAGTTATCATGTCCTCTGAGCCTTTTCTTTCACGGCTTTAACATTTCCAATTCCTTGAACAGTTCCTGACTGAGACTGTATCTGCCCTCTGCACGACCTTGATTTCCCTCTGCATTTGCTTCAGAAAATTAATGTTTCTCTTCTTGTTTCCAGAAATGAATGCAATATTCCAGACTTCTCAGTGTTGAGTATCTAAGTTCTGTGGCAAGAGTCTCATCTTTGAAATGAATAATCTCGGTTTGTAATATGATTTCACTGTTGTTTTATATTTAAGATCGTCATTTTGAAACTTAAACGGAAAGTTAAGACAATGACAAGAACGACCCATCCCAATAGCAGTCAAACAGAAATAAAAAGAAATATCTTTTTGCTCTTTGACCCACCCAGGTCAAAAAAAATCCAGTTCCTGTATCTTGCTGGCAAGCAAATATTAAGTTCTCATAGCTTTAATCAGTAGTTCCTCTTACAAAATTAAAGATGGCTGGATTAATTTAGATCAAAGAAAAATTTCAAGCGACCATTATGGGAATCAAAATCTATATGCTATGTGGGCAAGTTGATTTGGAAAGATCTGTGAGGAATAGTATCTTTCTCTTTAGCTTTGGGCTAAACTTATGTAAGACTTAAATTCTATTGTTTTAATTCTATTCCGGGTAACTAAAGATAACTTTATTTTAAAAAATCAGCTCTAATTGCAATATATGTTCGAGAAGAGGTTTTTTTGTCTAAACCTGAGGATCAGGCTGGAATGTACCTCCTAATTTTGTATTTATTTCTGCCTTAAAATCCTGTGAAGCTCTGACACTTTTATCCCTGGAATCTGGAATATAGATAGACTTCAGGTTCATTCTTTTGCAGAAAATGTTTCCTAAGCAATTGGTTTAAACTTGGGTCAGGCTGGCTGTTTGTGGGAGGCGCAGCTAAACATTACTCAAGTGGGCAAATTTAGTAATTAGTAAAATAAGAAATCAAAGTGGTATGGAGGAATCATCTCTGCTGTGGAACTAATATACATTTCCTCACATTTCTTACCTAGTTTTTTAGTAAGTATTTTAACTGAGCTGCTTTTCATATTGGCAAGTGGAGCAATTCATTTGATTTAAGGCGAAGGCTGTAGTGTAAATGCACGATCCAGCCACAGCCGCCTTCTGTTTTCTAAAAATGCCGGGATGGGCACCGCCTGGGGATGTGTTTGTTAGAGAAAAGGAAATTTGAGTTAGAGAAGAACAAGCAGAAGAGAATCAGTCAAAGGGCTTCAAGGATGTGCGAATTCACATGCGTACTTCTCTTGTTTTGTGTTGATGTTATTTGTTGAGATTTGAGATTGTAGTTAAGTGAAAGTTGGAATCTTAACCACTCAATTATCTACCAACAAAGGGCAACAAATGCTGACTCACGTGGTCTCCAACTAGGTATTCGTGAGCTGGAGCACTGTTATCTGGAAAGCAAGCCGGAGCTGCCCTGGGACCAGGTCCTGACACTCCAGTCAAATTAACATAGCAACAGGCTCCAGCGGGGGTTTCGTTTGAGAGGGGGGTGGGGGAGGGTAGTTTGCCCAGTAGCCGAGCAGTAACTTGGTAATTAGGATGACAGAGGCTCTGTTCTTCCTCTGTGTTCCTATTTGTTGGCCCGATTTCCCTGTTTTTTCTTGGGCCTGTTATCAAAAAGAACCATTTGAAAGAGAATTCTGGTATCTTAGAAATTTCAAATGAATAACATAAAGGGGTGAAAGTAGTAAAATATACTACTTTGTAAATATACTACTGGTCTTATTTCTTGTAAAATACACTGGGTCTTGTGACCAAATAGTAACAAGAAGGGAACAGGATCTGCCTTAGGCTATTCTCTTAGGATAGGTTAGTCTAAGCAGAGGACTGCTATCCAAATAATGGAGGTACATTCTTTAAGCACACACACACCCCTAATTTATTATTATATTAGCCATATAAGAATGTATTTCCTAAGAACCAGGATACGGTGAGAAAAATAGTGAAACAAGTCTTTTGCTTAGAAATAACTGACATTTACATAGAGCTGTCAACTGTAGAGTTTCCACCCGACATCCCTTCATTTGCTTATGCAACAATGTTGCTGTCCTTGATGTAGGACTGTACAGAGGAACAGCCTGCCGATGAGAATCACATCTCTGCTTTCCTGCGCCAGTTGCTGTTCCTTTTCCAGGGCGTCCTGCTGTCTCCCAGGAGAGGGTCTCTCTGTGGCTGAGTCCCAGCCCCGCTGGAGGCCAGGAAGGCAAGGATGAATGCTGGCATTTCCAGATCGGTGTTTATTATTAGGCTTTGCCTTGTAATAATTGTTAAATCATGCCTTAGGTATGCCTTTTGGCAAGGTCAGGGCACGTATAAAGCATTTCTGTAAAGTTAAATTCCTGTTGGGAGGCTTTTAAGGGTTTTGTATTTTAATGAAGTTATTAAAATGAAAGTTCAGACTTGCATAATTCATAAGCATGCACTGCCTCTCTCAAAATCTGTCACTAATTTTAAAAATTTTCAGTGAAATTCTTCTATAAAACACGAACATTTTTTCAAATTAAAATAGATTTCTAATTAGGACGTTTCACTGTACTGTAGCTCTATAGGCTATTTTTACTTACAATGTTTTCACTCCAAGTAAAGAAGGTATAATATTGAGGAGTATTTTCTAGATACATACCTTGAATCGCAGCTTTTAGTAGAAGCAGCTTTCAAGTGTGTAAGTGGCTTTGTGAAGTCTAGAAATCGACAAACTTTCTTAAATGCTGGTTTTGACTTTTGTAAAGGTACATATTTTTGCTTTGACTTTTAGTGACTGTTACAGCTACCTTCAGCTTGGAACCGAACAATGCTGCTGAAATGAGTGTGTTAATGGATTCAAGCTCCTGCAAATGGAGCTGATGAAAATCTGAAAATCTGCAAACTAATGACCTGACTTTTTTTTTTTTTTGTACTCTGCAATCAATCAAGGTTGTCTTTTAAGGCAACACATCTTTAGGTTTTTGAACTTAGGGTAATTGCATCTTACTTTAAAACCCTTTCTTATTTAGAGGCATGATGAGACTGTATAAATGTAATATTTTTACCCAGCAGGAGCCAGTAGTAGAAGCAACGGCAAGAAAATTTTAGAAACATTAATAAATGTTTATCTTTCTCTTGTTTTAAAATTTTTTAAAAATTTTATTCCCCATTGCTTTTCTTTCTCTCTTATTGATGTGTAGAAACTTTTTGTTTTGTATGGAGATACTAATAACTTCTCTGCTTTTTTCCAATCTGTTACTTTTTTTTTTTTTTAAGATTCTTTTATGGCATTTAATATTAATTTGGGAGGAACTGACATCCTTACTATATTCCTATGTAGGAAAACATTATGATTCTATTTATTTTAGGCCTTGCTTAAGTTTGTTAGTGAAATTAAATAGTTTTCCTCAAGAGTTATATTTATAAGGGAATTACTAAATACATTTGATACATTCAAGGAAAGGGATGCCACACAATCTGGTAGATGTAATGGCACACACTATACATGCTGGCCTGGAAGGATATCTGATATATTGCTAGGTGAAAACATAATACAGAAAGTTTGGTATGAGCCCATTTTTTGTGAAGTGCATATATATTTATATGTGTGTAACTTACACACAGCACAAAAAATCTGGATGTGAAATTTCAAATAGTTTCTTTGAGACAATGAACTGTTTCTGCATGGGAAGGGATTATAGGCATGACTTTGGAGTCTTAATTTTTTACCTCCCATCTTAAAATAAGTGGTAGGGTTGTAGGCTAACTTTATTCCTTAAGCTTTTCTATAATTTTAAAACTAAAAATCAAGGGAAATATCGTGGCGGTGCTATTTGTGAAAGCATTTGTTTTCTTCATTAGGATCTAAAAGATTATAGCTGCTATTCATGCTATAGATTTGGTAGTTAACTGTGAAACCTCACAGCTCCATATGTATATGAGGTAGTCCTGCAAGGGCCCTGTCACCAAATATGAACTCAACTCTTTGTTGCTTACAGGGGACAGCTAACTACACTGTCACATTGTTGGCTGAAATCAGTAGCTCGAGTTCTATGGACTTCAAGTCCAGCAGCCACGTTGCTTTGGCTTGGCGTAAACGAGCTTCAGTTGCGCCCCAGGAGAGAAAAAAAATGTGACTTCGTATTTTCAAGTTAGAAAGTTAAATTCCTAAGTAAACACTTAAAATCATTTATTCATAGAAGAATAAATTATAAGTTGCCTCATAATTTTCCAGGGATCACTGAGAATGATATGTAACAAAAATTAGACCATTAGTAATTTAAAAAGATGACTTTTTCGTACACGTGGTGAGTCTATAAAGCAGTGCACAGGTAAGGGGCTGAGTCGCTGCCTCGTCTGTTCATGCTGGGCCAAAGCTGTGACCAGGGGACCATTTCTGTCTTCATTTCTTCCCTGGAAAGATGTCTTTATGACTGTCATTGAGGAATAACTACAGTAATGCATGCATTCCTGGGTCACTCTCCTGCTTTATCTCCTGGAGATAGTCTGTTTCTTTGTGTTTTTACTATTGAAGGGAGTGAAGGGGGAATAAAGGAGGAACGCTCTGAAAATGTTGGCTAAAATAACCAATTTCAAAAATTACATTTCATGTGATTTTTTATTTTATTTCTTAGCTATTTCTGTTATAGCAAGATTACTACTATATGATGCCAAAGAATTTCATGAGCGGAAAAAATTAAATCAGATCCATTGGAAGATAAAGACAATATAACCAGTTATTGGTCGAATTTTAAAACTCATAACCAGTAGTCTGGGCAGAGAACATTGAAGTTTATTTCCCAACATAAGTACTAGGGCCTCTGAGAAAACAAAGGTAGGTAGACGCCGTCCTTGCTTTCAAAGTAGCTCGTGGCATAGCAGGTGGGGCTCTGATGAATTTATAACAGATCAGGAATAAGGCATAAGGGGCTAAATACAAACAGGATAGCCTTTTAGAAGTGGAAGTGGCTATAATAAAGTACGATTTCTTTAAAAGATCATTTTCAGTGTTTCTGTTTCTCTGAGCTTTGTTGCGCTGTTTGGGACTCAATCGTATTTTCCCTTTTTGCCCCTTAACTGTTGCAGGCCTACGGGGAAACTTGCAGCTTCATAAAAAGGAAAGAAAAACGGCATAGACATTTTTAACAGTTTTGTTAGAGAAAAATCTTTACCAAATATGGAAAATGAACAGTAAAATCTCTTACCCCACCAAATATAGTTTTAGAAACAAAAGTATTTTGGGGCTTTAATCCTGCCAACACAACTACCTATTAGGGAATGTGACCCTGCCTATTCCTTTCCTATGTACTGCATGAAGAGCAGAGGGCAGAATGTGCATGTGGCATTCTGGTTGGATCGGTGAGCTATGCAGCTGTGGAGTCTGTTTCTGACTGTCACCCATGGAAAGACATAGGGGTCCTATAAGGCAACACGAAGTAAGGATTTAGAAATGATCCCTCTGAAGTCTGTAACTCAAAACATCCATACATTTTCAATCTGTTCCATCTCTTAGAGTAACAAGTTTTTACTATACAATTGTAAAGTAGCAAAGAAAATTTGACAAAGAATATTTGAATAGAAAGGTGTCTTAAAGACCATTCGGAATGGCCCTTCCTTTGATCTATTCTCTCTTAAATCAGGTTTCTTCCTCATTCTAGTAGTGTGGACTATCAATAGGTAGGTGTTACTCTAGCTCTACTTTTCATGATTTTCAGACTTGAATCATATCTTACTTGGCTTTCCTTTCCAGACTACAAAGCCCCCTGTGTCCTCACATACCACCCCTTCATCCTGTTTTTGCTGCCCTCTCCTGGCAACTGGTCATCTAATGGCCCTGGATCTTTACTGAGGTGGGTGGGTAACCACGTGTGCTCACACACGATGAACTTTAGTCTGGGACAAAAGTCGGCAGTTTTTCCTTCTTGTATTTATAAAACCTCCCATGACAACACCAGGCCTGTTTGGCCATAGGGCATGCTTGGTGAATGTCTTCAGTGGGTGGTTCTGTGTGACTTTTTTCTTGGTTTATAATGGACCCTATTGTTTTACACTCTAATTTTTTTCTTTCTTTCAATGTGTTATTTCTAAGCTTGCCCACACTGAAGCTCACCTACCACATTTTGGTTTACTCAGCTTAGCAAGATTTTTTCATTTATTCTCTGTGCTTAGAATTTCAATGGCTGAAAACATTTATGTTACCTTCCACACTGGGAGTTTCAGGGTGACTAAGTACACACGTCTCAGCACAGGCCTCTTCGGGACTCACTGTCTCCGCTCCTGCCCTTGTGGATTTCTCTTGTTAACGTTTGCCATCTGAGCTCTATTTTCCTGGTAAGTCGTCAGTTACAATTCCAATTTCTTCAATTTTGTTATTTGAATATACAATTTTGACCCACAGAGTCCCATAGCACTTTACACACGCAGTAAGCTTTTGTACTATAATGTGATTGTTGCCCCTCACTTTCACTAACATCACACACTGTATTACAGAATCAGTCCTTAATGAAATTGAGTATACTGTAGGTGACTTTTTAAAGTCTTTCTCTATCACCTAGTAGGCACTGAAATCTCTTAGACTTGGACTTTTTTCCATAATCTTCTAGCAACATTTCTATGCCTCTACCACTGGTACAGCTGAAACTACACAATTTGTATCTCGTCCTCTTCAGTGTGAAGACATCAGTCCCTAAAATTACACACTAATCTGCGCACAAGGGAGAAACTGAGATGGTCCTTTCAGCCTGGGTATCTATTAATATTTGATGTCTGATCTTATGCACTCATTGATTCTGTCTTTGTTGTCTGACCAAACACTAATTGAACAATCAACCAACTTATATTAGTGGCTTCTGCTAATTTATATTAGTGGCTTCTTTGCTGTCTAATCAAAAATGAATTAAATAATCAGAAAACTATTTTAGTGACTTCCATGGTGGAAGTTTAGCTTGGGTACAAAGGAGCTGTGGCATCAGGTAGAATTTTTGGCCATCCCTCAAACGGTAACATGTCGTTAGCCATCTGTTCTCTAGGCTGAACCTGGTGAAACGGATAAGGGCGTAGAAGTCATGTTTTATTCATGGCGTTGAAGACTGCTGGAGTTAACACTCTAACTTGGCCAAATAGTAATTCTGTGACCTTGGGAAAGTCGTTTACGTCTCAGTGCTTCGGTTTCATCAATAAAATAATGTGGAAGAGAGTTTCTACTCGTAGGGTTGTCACGGGGATTAAATCAGTTAACACACATAAAGCATTTAGAATAGTGTTTGGATCACACTGTGCTGAGCAAGTGTCTGCTGCTATTTTTACTTGTATACCCAAGTGGTGGTATACGCCTGGCACAGAGGGGTATTCAAACGATGTTTGTTGAATGATTGGATATGTACCTGCCGCTAAAGAACTTACTTAGGAGTTTTTGTGCCAACTGTTCTGCAAAAACACAGTTCAGCCTATCACTCATTTCTCTTGATTTCAAATCTAGCTCACACCCCACATCTCCTCTTCTCCTTTCATTAAAACCATGGCTTGTCCTTTAGGCAACGCATATCTGTCCTTGGGCTTGGCTATGACCCTTTATAGTAACTTTTTCTGGGATGACCTAGTTTAAAGGTTTGCATTTATTTTTTAGATTAATTTGTTTACATTTTAGAATCTAGATTATTTTATCAATATTGTAATTAAGCATTTTGAAGTGTCACAGAATTTTATATTGTATAAAATATAAGTCTAAAATCATCATTAAAACATAGTATAGAAACCTAAAATTATGGTGAAGACTTCTGACATCGTAGCCAGTTTATTCATATTCCTGTCTGTTAGCTCAGTAAGATGCCAGTTTATTTGCATATTATTGCTTGACCCTGATATCATGGCCAATTAATTTATATATCCCTTTCTAATTGGCTCAAATACATTTTTGCCACATTATTTGTTGGCCCAGATCCCAGACTAGTGGCTTTTAGCTCGAATCAATTGAATTTGGAGTGGGTTTGTCATGCATTCAGTGCCAGTGGAAGGACAGGTAACAGTGGTGGTCATGAATTCATAAGGGAACCATCTACTATTTTTGTCTCCTTTTTCAGTAGAAGAGACTGAAAATGAAAAACCAAAACCTTAGGCATGTGGACAAGATATTTTTCAGGAAAGAGGATCTGGGCTGATGAAAGAAATAGAACCTCTTTATTTAAGGAAATGCCAATCTATAAGGCAAAGGATACATTTTATGTCACTGAGAAAAACAAAATCTAATTTGGAATTTGGCTAACCTGGACATCAGCTAAAACTAAGAGGTAGGATTTAAGCCTCTAAAGTATGGTTTTCTTTTATTTTTAAATTGTGATATAATTGACATATAACATTGCATTAGTTTAAGGTATGCAGTGTGTTGATTTGATCCATTTATATGTTGCACTATGATTTCCATCCTAGCTTCAACTATCACTATAAAGTGTAGTTTTCAGATTTAAGATGCGTAAGAATAACATGGGGGGTGTGTGTTTAAAATGCAAGTACCAGCTTCCCAGCCTAGATACTCAGGTTTAGCTTAGTCCAAGGTAATCCTGAAATCTGCAGTCTTAACACATACCCTGGGTGAGTGTCCTGTAGGTAGAGTATCACGTCTGGATGAATATTGCCTGAAGGAATGAATAATCTGCCTCTGCTCAGCCATGGCTGCCTGTGGAATCTAGTGCTTCCCTAGAGCTGGGAAAGTTCTTTCCTAGATGACTTACATATTCAAATAGGCTCTATTTTCTAAATTACATTTCTAGGACAGTAGAAATGAGACAACAAACCCAGGTACAATTCTTAAAAATATGTCTTATAGAAAGGATGGAACATGTCGTGGAGAGGGTGGGCTGGGGGCAGGCGAAGTCCTCACTGACTTAGGAGTCGGCTGCTTGGCTGCACGCTGGCAACGTGCCTACAGAAAGGGAGACCCCTTCACCAGCAGGAACCCCCTTTCTTCCCCCCATCATCTCCCTCAAGTAGTTCCTGCCATCCGCAAATTCCACTG
Source organism: Manis pentadactyla (assembly GCF_030020395.1). NCBI lineage: Eukaryota > Metazoa > Chordata > Mammalia > Pholidota > Manidae > Manis > Manis pentadactyla. The sequence goes on along the minus strand of NC_080028.1, from coordinate 112,157,348 downwards.
CCTTTTCTTTTGGAGACTGACCTGCTCTGGGGGCCTCTCCTGTAGCTATTCGCTTTCCACAGAACAAACTCCACAGTCATAAGACAGGACTGGGGAAGGCCCGCAGGAAGACCTGGGGTGGCGTTTGGGCTGGGAAGTGGGAGGGAGAAAGATGAGGAGGGAAACCACTTTCAGCCACACTTTTCTTCAACCAGCCCCGGGGCGCCCCCGATCTGCTCCCGCCTCTCTAGCTCTCCACCCGCAGCGGACTGCTGGGATGAGTGTGGGGGACGTGTCTGTCCTGCCTCCCAGCACCCTCTTGCTCCCACGTTTGGCATGCTTTTGTTATTCTCTTCAGAGTGCAGGTGGGGGCGGGGCTGCAGACTTCTTACCCTGACTTATTTGCATGGTACAAACACTTAGAAGAATTTCAAAAAGACTAGGTGCTAGCTTCAGGAGAAGAGGCAAGTGGATGGTCTTTGAGGCATTCTGCATTGGGTATCAGGACCTGGGCTCCAGTCGCAGCTAGACCATCTATAGATCAGGTGACTGTAAATGGCAGCAATGCAAAAGTAACTGCTAGTGTTGAGCACCTCCTTCATGTGGAGCAAGATGACTTACGTACACTATCTGGTGTCTCTAAGCTTCAATTTTGGAGACTACTACCTTCAGAAACTACCTCACAGGTCTGTCACGAGAAATGCATAAGAAGACCAACTTAGAAAAGGATTTTTAAACTATAAGGTGTTCTATAACTGTGTGATAAATGTGACTTTGTGACAGTTAAAAGTTTTCATTTTTCAGTTGAAAAATAGTATTTCTACCTTATATACCAAGGTTTAAAAGTTTATAATCATTTCCGTTTTGCTGATCAGAAGTTTGGTCTTTCCTTCTTCAAACAGCTATATCCTTAAACTTAGAAAACCTTCAAAACTTTAATTAGTGATATAAAGCCCAAACTGAACTTATAATCTTTACATTCCTCCTTAAAGCTTTACTCAGAAGTCTCAAATTTCTGGCATGACAACATCTCCTGAAGAACAATTTTACAGCCTGCAAGATTCAAGATTCAATACAAATAGCTAGATTCGGAAACTCCTGGCGTTGCTTCATAAATACCTGAGGATCAGCATGCGAAGCACGAAAGTGCGAGGATCTGCTGTGAATACATGACTAGTTCATTCAAGTTTGTCGCCGTAAAGTAAGAGGAGTTGGCATTTGCATGGTTTGCTATTTGGGTATGTGATAGGGGTAAAATCTTTGTGCAATTCATTTTGGTTTAACACAGAAGGACAGAAAGAAATGGACTCTGCTGGTAAGTAGTAAGAAAAATTACTTTAAAAAGTTTCTAATTCTTCAACTTTTTTTTGTTGGTTAATTTCACACTTCGTCGTAATTCACTATTGGCTCTGTGCGAGACATGGGTCTGCACAGTTCCCAAAATGCTGATACCATTTTGATTGAATGAGCCAGACAATTCCATCAAACCAACTTTCTTTTCTCATTGCATTCAGCAACTGGTTAAACTGGCCTTCGGTCGCTTTCATAGTCTGCGTATTTGGCCCAAGATTTGATTAAGTTACGAATAGAAATAATTACAGTAACATATTAGTGAGCACCAAGGTGTGCCAGACCCTGTACTTCCACTTACTTCTTACAATAACCTTCTTATTCCCACTTTATAGATCATGAAACTGAGGCATAGAAAGCTAAATATAACTCATCCAGTGACAAACTGCTAGTAGTGGCAGTGTGGGATTTAAACCCTGGCAAAATATCCCACTTTGGTTCTAATTAAGTAGCCATTTCCAGCCTTCCAGTTTGGCGTTTGAATTATCTGGAATGATCTCTTTATGGAATAATTTTGGTCCCCTCGGACATAGGTCAACTTATTTTGAGACAGACCATCAGAGTGCTTAAAGTTAATTTAATGGTAAGGAGGTTAAACAAATTTGAAATGGAAGACATATATTTTCAGGCCACAGCTCCTTTGTAAATAATTCATCATTCATTCCGCAGGTACATTCAGGGCCCCCAGTCAGTGAGGGCATTGTGGGAGACAGAAATGCAGAGAACAGTCTGGTGAGAGAGAAGCGCGAGCTGTTAAGGGTGTAAACAAACTGGTAATGGCGTTTTAAAAAGGAGAAGATTTGTTCCACTGGGAAGAATCAGAAAAGGCGTCGTGCAGTCCTTCCGCCTAAAATGCCATCTCCCACACAGGGTATTGGCTTCCTTTCCCACCTCTTCCAAGATTCTGCCGAAATGTTACCTACTCATGAGGCTTTCTCTGGCCACCCCATTTAAAACTACTCCCCAGCATTCCTTATCCCACTTTCCTGCTTTGCTCTCTCTTGAAGCACCTCCTGCCTGTCAGCACACTGTGTGTTTTTCGTATTCGTTGGCCTCCTGTATCCCTGAAATAAAATGTAAGCTGCATGAGGGCGGGTCTTCTGGCTGTTTCAGGACAATGCTTAACACAAAGTAGGTGATAATACGAATTTAATTAATGGATGGAGGAATAAGGCTTAAGCTGGGCCTGAAGAATGCATAGGATTTTGCTAGGCATTCTTGCAAGAAAGAGAATTCCAGGTGAAGAAAATGACCTAAGCTAAGAGTGGTGGCAACATATTATACAGCCTGCTGTTCCGAGAGCCGAGTGCTGGTTGATTTGGTTAAGATATAAAAGTATGGTAGGACATGGTCTGGAGGTATCTACATTATATAGACTTCAATGATTTGAGTGAGTATGACTTAATTTCACAGGCAACAAGGAGCCCTTAAGATTGGGAGTTGTTAAGGATAGTCCTTATCCTTATTTAATAATTAAAAACATTCCAGGTAATTCAAATATAAGGGTGGGCCCAGGTTGTGTGGGTCCTGAAGCTAATATAATTTTAAATCCTGACAAAACAGCTGGCTTTGGTTCCAGTTAACTAGCTATTTCCAGCAACTGTAGTTTGGCATTGGAAAAAACCAGATCTGTACTAAATGAGATGACCTCTGGCCTCGCCCCGTTCATGTCAGAGTGCTGAGCTGGTCAGCACAACAGTAGGTGGGAGCCATCTCCGAAGCGCCTCCTTCCCCGGGAGAGCCAGCAACGACGGCTCTACACCCGGGAGTGACTACCAGCCGGGTAAGCATCTGCTCTACCAGCTCCCCACCGCTAACGCTCAAAAATGCCTGTAGCCTCTCTGATGCCACAGAACAAGAAAAGGTGGGTGATGGAGAAGAGAGTGTCAAGAGTGATAAATCATGGTTGAAACACGTATCTATGCCTGTGGGATCTCATTTCGAGGACCGTGGGGAGAAGATGGCACGAATGAGAGACCCTGATATTTTACTGGCTGAATCGTAAAGCTGCTTCTGGGGCTCTGTTGAAGGTATAAGACGAATTGGGAGGATGACTAGCGGAGGACTAGTTACAGGTGACGAGACGATTGGCATTGAGTTTGGAAAGGTGCATGTGAGAGAGGATAGAAAGGAACCATGTAATAATTTTGACTGTGAATCAAAGGAAAGGGAAAGGTCAAAGTTGTCTGAAGTCCTGCGTCAGAATACTAAGTGGTCATCTGAGGGTGAACCGTTCTTACAGCTAAAAATTTCTCTGCACATTAAATACTCTTTTGTTTTAGGTTTAAATATATGTATTTGTGTCATTACTGACATACAAATTATTACATTTTTGGCCAGTAGAAGCCTCTTCACGGTGGCTCCTAAGGCTTTGACATGACCCCAGAGTCTCTGATGGCTTCCATAGCTTTCTTGCTTTTTGGTTGGATGAGATGTTCTAGGCTTGTCTTATACCCTCCCGGCATCACACCTGGGATGTGCCATTTCTCAGTAAGCACCAGGTTCTCCTGTAAGCAACTCTTGGTCATATTTTCAAGCCAGATCAGGTGCTAGGGAGGCTCATTGCTACTGGGTCAATCTGTTCCTAGGTCTTCCCAGCAGACAGAGCCAGGAAAAGGGATATGGTACAGACACATACATACATATGTGCCTATGTTTTGCATCTTAGGCACATGAAATACTCCTTATGTTTTTAGATGAAACTGTGCTCATTGTTTTAAATTTGGTTATTAGGCAATGAACGCATTAAGTTTTTAAATGGAATCTTCATGATGTGATAGAATTAACACAGCTTCCCCAGGTGACTTATTTATGAAGAGAAACTTAGGCACCAAGAGAATTTGGTTGACAAATTAGTTCAGTAAGTAGAAACTCGGCTTTAGCCTTTTTTTTAGCTGTTATGCTTTAGAATATAAACTCACAATGCTGCATTAGGGTGACCTTTTAAAGACTGCAGTATTTTTTATTAGAAAAAGCACTGAATAGCCAGTATTGTTAGTTCTAATTCCACAGCCACTAACAATAACTGTAGTCTACTTATGATGAGTTTACAGCATATCAAGAAAATCTTTCATACTTTAATGATTTACTAGACAATTAAAAATACAATTGATTTAATCACACAGAGAAGAAAATCTAAAAAATTATATTTAACTGTGGAAATGGCAAGTCCCTGAATTGACTTGCTTTTGTGCAAGAGTACACTTAACTCACTTTTTTTTTTTACACATGAGGTTAGGTTACATAGAACTTTAAATCCAAATGTCTCCCCATTCCCAACATAAACTGTAGGAAAAAAATAATAATACTGTGGGAATTCACCCTTAGATTTCACAACAGATTTTATGCTCACATATATTTCCAGTGCTGAATTTTGAATGAAACAGTACTGTTAAATACTATGTTAGGCTATCAAATACCTAATAAGCTTCAGATAAAACACTATTTTCATATCATGGGTGAATTTTGACCAAATAAAGAAACCCAATAAAATACTGGTCACAGGCACTGCCTTTTAGAAGAGAGGCAAAACTTCTCAGCTTTCAATGTCAGAGAACTGACAATTGATACCTTGGCTATGAAGCAGGAAAACAGATTCCATCTTCAACACCAATTCCAATGACTTGGGAGTGGCTTCCTGGGTCCCCGTTGGGATGAACTCTGAGACTAGGTCCAGCCTCCATAAGTAAGACAAAGGACGGGGATCGGCGGCGAGGGGGGAGTCCCAGCATGTGTGCTATGCATTTGGTATCCGCGATGAAACAGAATTTGAACAAAAACCACAATAAAGATCACAGCCTTACCAGATAAGCCGCCCACATCCATTTTCTTGAGGTTCTTTGCCTCCAGGATGACGACGGTCAGTTTGCCAGCAGTAGGTACGTAGCGAAGTGAGAAGCAGATGTCCCCCAGTTTCTCTTGCTGTGAAAACAATAAGGATGTATAAGTGACTTTCCAAATAAACAAGAATACAGATTGTATTCTTTCCCCAGGACAGGATTATGACCATTGGAGTTTGAAAACTCTCAAGTTCATCGGTGTTTATTCAGTGGTCTTTCATTCACTAAGGTATCATCAAGAGTGGGTGTAAAAAAATCTCTGTTTTTAAATAGCTCATCTATACTTTAACATTCATCAAAATCTATCCATAATTCAATGGTTCAGGAAATGAGACAAGATGATTTTTGTAGACTCTGCTCTGAATAGCAAGGCAACACTCTTGGCAAAATATCATAACTATTTAATAAAAATAGCTTTGAAAAGAGTCAAACTTTTCTGGTGGAATCAACCTACCTAAATTTTGTCTTTTTATATATTTTAAATAGGAATATGTCGACTACTAGAGATATTTTGGGTAAAGACTTGTATTTATGTCCTACTACATTCTATTTATTGATGAGAAATTCTGCATTCTTGTAGCTAAAGACAACAAAGTATGTTGTTACACTTTCAGTTTTACTCATGTCAAATGAAGTCTAACTTTTTCCTTATTCTAATATTTGTAAAATCTAAGTGGCAGGTTGGAAAGTTAAAATACATAGTAATACAAAACAAAGCTTCTCATAAGCTCCTCATGTTATTTCACTGGTATTTTAGACCCAAAGAATATTCACCAATCCTGTACTTGGGCATTTCTGCACAGCTGATATTAAAGACGATGGTGGATGTACAACTTCTACTCTTCCAGAAAGGACTCCTGCAGGTTCTCCCAGCTTGAGGGACACTCTTTAGGTTAGCTAATGAAGAACCATGGTGTTCAACATGAGTAGAATTCTTGCATTTGTACTTATAAACCTGGGAGAGAAGGTGAGAGGCCTCTCATTAATTCTGGAGGTGCTAGTCTGCTTTCTGACATAGGGAGTTAGGCATATGGCGAATTCAAGTTTACTTCTTTGTTCCCTTCCCAAAAAAGAGATGGAATTCTGATTCCAAAGAAGGTAATAGTTGTGTCAAACTTCTGTGGATAGACTTTTAACAGAGGAGTAAGACACAGAATGCCATGTCCATATCCAGGGCCTCTCATGTTATTATACTCTTATAATGACTGCTTTGGCCTGATTGACAACTTCATGTAGGTGCTAAGTCAGCCAGAATATCCAGTGTGGAAATAACTGACTCGAGGTAACTTAATACTTAAGGACATGTAATTCCTTTCTTTGGGTACTCATTATATCCATCTTGAAAAAAAAGGAAAGGTTACCTACCTGTTCTAGGATTTATCTATAGGTAGGTAATAATATTCTGTGTGTGTGTGTGTGTGTGTGTGTGTGTGAGAGAGAGAGAGAGAGAGAGACAGAGACAGAAAGAGACAGAGAGACAGAGAAATTGTGCCTCTTTCTGCTCAAGTAATGCTTTTACTGAAAACATCATGTCTGTTTGTAGCCCCGTTTCTTTTCATTCCTTGAGTCCTCACTGAGTCTTCCGCATACATCTCTTATTTACTATGGACTCTTTTTTTTATCTTATTGTGCATATGTCTTAATTTTCCCACATGACTACAAACTTCCAGAAGACAAGGCCCTTGCCTGAATTATCACTTCCCACACATTTTCAAAAAGCAAATAAATGGAAATTTTAGATAACACACCTGTTTTGAATGATCTAGGTCATGGTTCCCTTCCATTAGCATACCTAACAGTTACTTCTAATATACTAAATTCCCCTGAAGTGCCTACTCGCCCCTACAAAATAATTTACACATCAGGAGAATCTGGTGGAATAAATTACTTTCCATAGTCTTTGAAAATACAGTATCACAGAAATGAGTGCAAAGTGTACAAGTTCCTCTGAATCTTTTAATAAGAGAAACAGAAACTGAACAAAATTGCTGCTCAAAAATGCTCACGAGGAGGAGGGGTCTTTTTGCAGGATTCTGTGCTTTACCATAATACCCTCCCTGGGGAACCCAGTTCTGTTGAGCAGAGTAATCTTCAGAGGAACGAGGTTTCTCCAGTTGTTCCCGTTAGGCATTTTAGACATGACTGCTCTCTCTTAAATGACACCTTTCTTTATGGCTCATAATCTAATTCCACAAATTTATGGGCATCCCAATTGCTTTAAACAAAGAAACGTCACGACTTAACTGTCTACTTTAGTGTCTCGTTATTACTCAATCTTATGCTATACAGGGAATTTAAGATTTTACATAGTATTTGGCTTCAGAAGAGAACAGCTGTGGAGTTTGAAAAATCATGCCTCAAGTAGGAGAAATATGCAAAGTTACCTGTAATGTTATAGCTATGTGATGGAGGGAGAAGGAGTGTTTGAAAGAAAAAAATGACAATGGATATTTTGAGAAAAAGGGAACTATGTAAAAGTGCTTATTTTAGCACCCTTTTCAGATGTACATTTCACTTATTAATTTAGGAACTTGAACATGTAAAATTTCATTTGTTCATAAAATTACCATGATTGGTATGCTGAATTAAAGATGTATTTTTCTATATTAATGAACTGAAGTTACTTTTCAATGTTTTAAAATCTTATTACTTCTGAATCTGTAAGCCATTTCAAAACTAGTCACTGTTTATTCTGGAATTTGTGTCCTTTATGGCATCTAGCAAATAGAGAAAAACTCATTTTCTAGAAAAAGGGAAGGAAAATACTCAACTTATGTGAACTTTTATTAGTTACATTTTTCTGAGTTATAACCATCTGAAGTCTAAGTACATGTTTTTCTAATTCTTTTCAAGTCAGCTTTAGTAATTTTCTAAAAAGTTTGAGAGCTGAGGAAACTGTCTTCTATTACGTGCTGGCTGACCCTTAATCAGTTGATTCAGGACGTTCCAAATATGACCACCATGTGTTTTCACATGTCGTGGGTGACATGGGAACCTGAAGTTCATGTGAAACAAGAAGAGCGATGTGCATGGTGGGGAGATGCTGAAGCCGTGTGGCACCAGGTGACACGCGCTAGGGTGAAAAAGTGCAAGGCTGGGGGTAGGTCGTGTGTGTATGTGTGTGCACGTTTAGGAGTGTGTGGGACTTTTTTAGATAGGATGGCCATAGAAAAACCCTCTAAAGAGGTGACAGATGAGCAGGACACTGACTGATACGAATGCCAAGATAATCTTTGCAAGGTCCAAATTCATTGTCTTGACTTGCAAGAAGCTCTATGCTTGCGTCTGCCCTTCCTGTCCAAGCCTTTTCCTTCCACTTTGCTATCTGCTGAAACTTCAGAATGTATTTTGAATCTGACATATCTCCCGACCTACAGGCGTTCACTCTAGTTCAGGCATGACAGGCAACCATCCTGATGTGTAAAAGACGCCATTGGTTTTAGCCCTGAAGGCCCTGAGGAATCTGTCCATCCCAGGCAGGCACACCCTGACTCTTGGTCACCTCAGGTCCGTGTCATTATCCGGGCCTAGACTTCGGTCATTGCCTCCTAATAGACTCTCTGCTTCCTCTCCTCCTCCTTTCTAGACTCTTTCTCACTTGAGAGGCAGAGTGATCCTTTTAAAATGGAAATCCGATCATGAGACAATCCTGCTTAAAACCCTTGAACATCTTCCCATTTCACATGGAACAATGTGCGCTCCTTGCACTTCCTTAGATGGTTTGACCTCTCCGTCTCCTACTACTGTTCTCCTGATCTGACTTTCTATCCTCAAGACATGCCAGGACCATTTCTACCACAGGGCCTTTATCTTTGCTCTTCCTTCTGTCTGCCATGTCTTCCCTCCAGATATGATCATGGATTGTTCCATAAGTTTTTTCACCTTTCTGCTCATCGCCTCTTTAGAGAGTTTTTGGATGGCCATCCTTCCTAAAGAAGTTCCATCCACTCCTGACACACACACACCCAACCGGTACTCTTCCCCTCCTTTTCTCATCCTGGTGCATATCACTTGAAGTTCTATTATGTTTGTGTAGATTTCCCCCTCCGCAATATCAGATCCACGAGAGAATGTTTTCCCCATTGCTGTGTCATCCAAGCCCTGGAATCTGGCCGGCACAGAGCAAGAGTGCCACATATGCCAATCGAATGAATACATCCAGAGTCCCTACTACCAAGTACAGTCAGGTTGGTCTGCTCAGGATCTGCTCGGATTGCCTTGCCACAGTCTGGGTTCTCCAGGGGAGCAGTTCCGAGGTTTGTAGGTGGGAGAGGTACTGGGGCACGTCCTTTGGATCAGCACCTGCGGGAGGGGCGGACGGCGGGACTGGGCAGGAGGAGCTGGGCTGTGATGCAGCCCTGCCACAGGCCTCAGCTGACCTACAGGGAGTCGCTCAGAGGTGTCCTGAGGCTTGTGCTTCTGAATCTTCCACCATCGGACGTAGGCTGCCCCCGCGTCTCGGGCCAGGGATCTCGGCGGCTGAGAGTGCCGCTGAGAAAGAGGAACCCGCCGACACTTTAGGCAGCCAGGGGAGTAAGTGCCTGGCCGCGAAGGTGGTGCAAGATCGGGCAGTTGGCCAAACAGTTGCTGCCTCTCTGTGAGTTATATTCCTTTCCACCGTCGATTTTTGCTTACTTGGGAAGTCCATCTGCAATGTGCCTTGTTCCTTGTGCCCAATCAAATTATCCTAAGCCATTAAGTCCTAATCCAAGTTCCATATCTTCAATAAAGTACCTCTCTACTATTCTAGCCCACACAGATTTCTGCTTGTAATTGCTTTATAGCCAGTAGCTTGGTGCCTAGTGATGATTTTCCCCCCATTTATTTCATATGAGTCCCCTCACCCCAAACTCCAGAGGAACAGGGGTTGTTCTTTATGTCCTATTCCATAAGGCGCAGATAAGGGCTTGCCTTTAACGACTCCTGGCTGATGATACTGAAATGAGAGCCTCCCCAGTCCTTTGCTTTGTAAGCAGCATGGACACTAGTGCTCCACTGACCGAGGCTCCAGGCCGGTCGGTGAGTCAGCCAACGAGGACCGTGAGGTCCCTTCTTAGTGTCTTGTGCTATAGACGTCGCCCTATTAGCCCTTGTATAAAACTAGAAATGAAAACATTTCTGGAAGTCTAGTTTTTATAAGATATTTCAAGACCTTCCAGAGTTGCAGCAGACAGAAGAGTGCTTTTGCTGGTGTGATTATCTCACGAAGGGGTCCTATTACTATTAGGAATTTCAGCTTTATGTATAATTATTTTAGTCAATTGCCTTGATCACTAGGTAGAAGCTGCCAGCTAGTGTTAGATAGTTCCAACTGTGAGATTCAGGGAAATTAGCTGCTCTTACGGAATACGGAGCGGACAATCAGAAAGCACCTTTGTTCTGAGCAGCTTGATAATTCTTTCATTTTTTTCAAAAGCAGCCACTGAATAGAGCAGACACAAATTAATGATTTAATAGACAGCTACAGCAATACCTTTCCTTTTACAAAAATATAGCTATTAGAACAAAGGTCACATTCAAGGGGTGAATAGAAAAGCTTGGTTTACAAATGAATGTTTATTCGATGGATTCTACTGCACTGTTCATTTTATGTGTAAAGCCCCATTTTATGGGGTTCACTTTAGTGACCTTTGCAAATGGGTGTAAGTTCACAAACTTGTTGGAAATGTTGTCCTTTTGAATGAGTTTTGAAAAGGTATATGAAATACTTAATGCTGTGACATTTTGTAAGGTCACATTCTGTTTATGTTAGGGTTTTTCCATGTGTTAAATTGGCAACAGGGTCTCTGAATAGATGGTTTTTATCTGAGGATGGGAGTCTATTTAAAGGTGACAAAAAACGGCAGCCCAAGAATCTCTCAAAGCAAAAATTCAGATTATTTGCATTTTCTCCATTTTTTTTTTTTTTGTGTGGCCTAGTATGTGGTCTATTCTGGAGAATGTTCCATGTACACTTGAGAAGAATGTATATCCCGCTGCTTTTGGATGTAGAGTTCTATAGATGTCTATTAGGTCCATCTGCTCTACTGTGTTGTTCAGTGCTTCCGTGTCTTTACTTATTTTCTGCCCAGTGGATCTGTCCTTTGGGGTGAGTGGTGTGTTGAGGTCTCCTAGAATGAATGCATTGCAGTCTATATCCCCCTTTAGTTCTGTTAGTATTTGTTTCACATATGCTGGTGCTCCTGTGTTGGGTGCATATATATTTAGAATGGTTATATCCTCTTGTTTGACTGAGCCCTTTATCATTATGTAGTGTCCTTCTTTATCTCTTGTTACTTTCTTTGTTTTGAAGTCTATTTTGTCTGATATTAGTACTGCAACCCCTGCTTTCTTCTCACTGTTGTTTGCTTGAAATATGTTTTTCCATCCCTTGACTTTTAGTCTGTACATGTCTTTGGGTTTGAGGTGAGTTTCTTGTAAGCAGCATATAGATGGGTCTTGCTTTTTTATCCATTCTATTACTCTGTGTCTTTTGATTGGTGCATTCAACCCATTAACATTTAGGGTGACTATTGAAAGATATGTACTTATTGCCATTGCAGGCTTTAAATTCGTGGTTACCAAAGGTTCAAGGTTAGCCTCTTTAGTATCTTACTGCCTAACTTAGCTCGCTTATTGAGCTGTTATATACACTATCTGGAGATTCTTTTCTTCTCTCCCTTCTTGTTCCTCCTCCTCGATTCTTCATATGTTGGGTGTTTTGTGCTGTGCTCTTTCTAGGAGTGCTCCCATCTAGAGCAGTCCCTGTAAGATGTTCTGTAGAGGTGGTTTGTGGAAAGCAAATTCCCTCAGCTTTTGTTTGTCTGGGAATTGTTTAATCCCACCGTCATATTTGAATGATAGTCGTGCTGGATACAGTATCCTTGGTTCAAGGCCCTTCTGTTTCATTGTATTAAATATATCATGCCATTCTCTTCTGGCCTGTAGGGTTTCTGTTGAGAAATCTGACGTTAGCCTGATGGGTTTCCCTTTATAGGTGACCTTTTTCTCTCTAGCTGCCTTTAACACTCTTTCCTTGTCCTTGATCTTTGCCATTTTAATTATTATGTGTCTTGGTGTTGCCCTTCTTGGATCCTTTCTGTTGGGGGTTCTGTGTATTTCCGTGGTCTGTTCGATTACTTCCTCCCCCAGTGTGGGGAAGTTTTCAGCAATTATTTCTTCTAAGATACTTTCCATCTCTTTTCCTCTCTCTTCTTCTTCTGGGACCCCTATAATACGGATATTGTTCCTTTTGGATTGGTCACACAGTTCTCTTAATATTGTTTCATTCCTGGAGATCCTTTTGTCTCTCTCTATGTCAGCTTCTATGCGTTCCTGTTCTCTGATTTCAATTCCATCAATGGCCTCTTGCATTCTATCCATTCTGCTTATAAACCCTTCCAGAGTTTGTTTCATTTCTGCGATCTCCTTTCTGGCATCTGTGATCTCCTTCCGGACTTCATCCCATTTCTCTTGCGTATTTCTCTGCATCTCTGTCAGCATGTTTATGATTCTTATTTTGAATTCTTTTTCAGGGAGACTGGTTAGGTCTGTCTCCTTCTCTGGTGTTGTCTCTGTGATCTTTGTCTGCCTGTAGCTTTGCCTTTTCATGTTGATAGGAATAGTCTGCAGAACTGGGACGAGTGACGGCTGGAAGGACTTCCTTTCTTGTTGGTTTGTGGCCCTCCTCTCCTGGGAGAACAGCGGCCTCTAGTGGCTTGTGCTGCGCAGCTGCGCGCAGACAGGGTTTCAGCTTCCTGCCCGGCTGCTATGGAGTTAATCTCCGCTGTTGCTGTGGGCGTGGCCTGGCTCGGGCAGCCCCTTCGCGAGGCGCTGGGTTCTCTCAGGTGCGGATGTGGTCTGGATATTGTCCTGTGTCCTCTGGTCTTTATTCTAGGAAGGGTTGTCTTTGTTATATTTTCATAGATATATGTTGTTTTGGGAGGAGATTTCCGCTTCTCTACTCACGCCGCCATCTTCTGCCCCTCCCCGTGAATTCCATTTTCTCCATTTGTAAAAATACTAAGACATTCTTCTATTCTAAGAGGGACAATGTCAGGTTTTTCATTTTAGTAAGACAATGGGTGGCTTTAAATGGATCCTTTGGGTGGTAGCATCTTTCAAATTCATCTTATTCCCACAACTGCTCTCATACCTCTGGACTACCAGTCACATTGGTATTTCCTCTAATGGTCTGATGGCCACAGTTTGGAGTGTTTACATGGATGTACTGAGGCTAAAAGGACTGAATTGTACCCTAGGCTAAATGTGGCCTAGGGTACAAGCATACAGTTAAGTTTCTCAGGTGAACGAGACAGTGTCTTGAATACCTATTTTGTGAGATACTACATAATCTATTAACTTTGTATTCACTCAATTATTCATTTATTTCTTCTTAAAATGTAGAGTGTTCCATAGATGCTTCTGGGTTCCAGCCCAGGCTGCCTGGGTACTTTGATGCATAAGATGACTTTAAGAAGTGGAGAGACAGAGAATAACCATATGATGTTAACTGTGCCATATAGGCAGCTCAAATGCTATGGGAGCAAAGAAGAGAAGGTTGAATCTTTCCAGGGTTTAGTAACAGAACTAAGGTGAAAAGGACTTTAATTGGAGATTTGTACCCCCAATAGTCATTATCAATTTCTCTTACTACCCTAAATGCATGACCTTCATAAAACTCATGTGGTTATCATTCAGATCATTTTAAGACAAGCCTTCTGGATTTCCCTTTAAACCAGTTCATGTGTATGGGGAGCTGGTGACATGGAAATGTCCAAAGTGCCAATACCAGAGCTGAAATGAGAAGGTTGTCAGGAAGAGTCTCTGAAGAAAACAAGAATGTTCTAGACACAGGGGTGCCTGTGCAAAGGCCTGTACCAGCGTATACCACTAGGGCTCCATTGACAGAGTATCCAGTTTAATTAACTTAGTCTTCCATAAGTTTAAAATAAATGTAATTTAATTAGACAGATGTCTACTTTATGACTTGGATTTTCAAGATTTCCTCATAATGTATTTCTATTTTGATGGAGATACACTCATAGTTCTATTGGAGATAATTAACAATGGAAAAATGGATATTCTGATGTGATCAAAAGAAGAATGATGAAAACAGAAACTCAAAATGCCTAGTAAACATAAGTAACAGCAAAGTACACGATACAGGGCTGGAAAGGGCGCTGGACTGAGACGTGGGCATCAACTCACTATTTGTGCATTCAGCACATATTCGGTGGGGAGTTGCTATGTGCCAGGCACTGTTTCAGACACTGGGGCACAATCAGGCACACAAAAATCAGTGAACCAAAGAAACAGTAAAATATAAGGAAAAGTAAAGCCATTAGAGGAGTGGCTGGCACAGTCGGGGTACTGTGTGGATGTTTGCTATTGTAACAAAAGTCCTATTTCAACCACCCTCTTCTCTAGATAGTACCACATGCCTGTGCTGCCTTTCAGAGCCAAGCTTTTTGAATGAATTGACTACAATCACTGTCCCTATTCATTCATGTTCCACTGATTTGTCTCTCCATCATTTTATTGGCAGCTCCCCTGAGGGTTTCAGATGACACCCATGTCAGTAAGCTGTAAGTATTTTGCAGGTCTCCTCCATCTGACACCTCAGAGAGATGTGTTAGCTCCCATCTTTCCCTGGACTTTGGATACAATGCTTTCCTGATCTGCTTATCTGCCTCTCTCATTCTTGGTCTCCTTTCTCAAGGTTTAGTCTTAGCCCATTTCTTTTCTTCATAAACTAATACCATCGCAGTCTGTGGCTTTAGTGACAATCTGGAAGTGATTCCCAAGTTTGTATCTTCACTGTAGATCTCTTATCTGAGCTTAAAACTCACATCCAACATTAGAGTATTTCACACACATCTTCTATGCGAATGCCAAAAACTGAATTTGTGATCTTTCTCACAGACCTGGTTCATCTTATTTCAGTAATTGGTACCAGTTTTCAAAGCAGAAAACTGAGTATTGTGATTGACCGTTAACTTCTTTAGAGTCTTGATTTTATCAACTAGAACTCTCTCAGGTGTGTTCCCTTATTTCCATCCCTATCCGACACATCTCTAATAGCCCAGGGGTCTCTTAGTTGGTCTCCTTAATTGACCTCTGAATCACAGTGGGCAGAGTTACCTTTTAACAGATTGACTTAAAATCCTCAGGTAGGTCTCCTGTCCCTCTTGGGGTAGACTCACATCTTTACCATCAGTTTTATAACATTCTTTAAGGTCTGATTTCTGCTTACAACTCAGCCTCCTCTCATGTCACGTTACCCCCTGTGCTCCAGCCACACCAGTGTTCTTCATACCATTAATTATGTCCTCTTAACTGTGCTCTTGGGAGCCATCACAGAAAACTGTCCCTTTTGTTTGACACATTCTGTTTTCTTGTTACTCTCCCTTTTTCTTTTAATGCATCTTCCAGACCTCACCACAAAATTCACTTACTTGGAGAAGCCTGTCCTAACTCACCAGACTAAATAAGATACTTCTTATATATTCTTTAGTAGTTCCCTGTGCTCCTCCTTTGAAATATGGATTAATCATGTATTATTATTAGTGATCATGTACAGCAATCATATATTGATTTGTGTAATTATTGGACTGTATCTCACTTCCATGAATTTGATCATGCTTACATAGTGCCCTTTTATCTATATGCGTAGTACCTGGCAAATAGATGATTAGTACATATTTATTGAGCCATAGAGTGAATACATGTTTACTGAATGCTCAACTCTGGCAAAGACTTCTAGCCGTTTGTCAAAATGTATCCAAAAGTATGATTAGTGATCCATTTCACATTCTGTGGTTTGTAGAAAATGAGCAATGTTCTGTCTTAAATGCTTTATTCAGTTGACCAAAGCCTTATTTTGCGTTTTCAGTATGTCAGGCATGTGCAAGGTACTGGGAACAAAGGATGATTAAAACTTGTTTTTCCTCTTAAGAAACTTAGTCCGTGCTGGGGAGAACAGGCATACAAACAGATGGGAAGTGCAGTTAGAGAAATGTGTTAGGGAGGGCTGCCATAGGGAAGGTAGAGGAATTTGTTGCGGTTAATTTCTTATGTGAATTCTGAGTGGAGGATAGGGGAATGTGAGCAGAACATGGAATGGAAAATAAGTTCCAGAAATGTCCTTGTGAAAGATTCTTCCAGCTGGAGTGTGCTGTGGTGCCTGGAATTCTATCATTTATTCCCTGTTGCTAAAGCTTGAGATCTCTAGGAGGCCTTTACAAGAATATCTGAAATGCTGTTTTGCCCCCTAGTGGATAAAATGGCAATCCATCATAGTATTAAAATTCAATTGATAATTTCTTGGGTTATGGAAGACCTTTCTCAGTGAGTGGGGGTAGTGTGCCCCATAGCTTGGGGCGCTGCTTCAGTTGGTGAGGCCATAAGTGGGCATCTAGGTAAGTGATCAGCTGTATGAGGACGTGTGAAGAGGAAGGGAAACAATGGAGAACACAACAGTTTGGGGAAGATGTCCTAAGACAAACCTTTGCCAAGGTGCTTTGTCCCTTTAACGTTCTCCCTCTCTTAATGACATGTCCTTGGTTTTTCTGGGTCAGGCCTAGTTTTAAATATTTCTATTTTCTTGTCCTTGGGTGACTTTGAGGCCCTGGGATAAAGTGGCCTCATCCAAATTGCTGTTGGGATTTATGGGAACAGCGTTATCTTCTTTTAAAATGGGTATGTAGATACCAAGTAATGTTGACATATGGGCAACGTATTTCTAAAAACAAAATGCAAATTTGACTGATGCAGCTAAAGAGGAAGCACTTTAAAGAATGTGCCAGAAGGTGGGCCATTATAATCCTGGAACACTCAGGAGAAGCAATGCCAGGCGATCCTTCTAAGGCCTTGTTTGGCAGTTCCCACCCTGAGAAGGGCCACCTCCAGTGGCAGAGATGGGCACGTGAGGTGGTCACACACAGGCTTACTAAGAGAGCAGTGGCAGGTTTTCACTCAGCCATTGCAGACACTGGAGCCTGACCTTCTGTGGCTCT
This sequence comes from Manis pentadactyla, assembly GCF_030020395.1. Classification (NCBI taxonomy): domain Eukaryota; kingdom Metazoa; phylum Chordata; class Mammalia; order Pholidota; family Manidae; genus Manis; species Manis pentadactyla. The sequence continues at coordinate 112,140,184 of NC_080028.1, read as the reverse complement.
GCAGCCGCATTTACTGCTGCAGCCTAACTAGCTTGAGATGGGGATGCTGTGGGGAAACAGGGTCTTGACAGAAAGCTCAGAAGCCAGGGCATTGTTTCATCCAAGTGACAGTTTCTCTCTTTGGTTCTGGGATGACGGTGCCCAGGAGGAGATGGGAAGGGCAATGCCACACGGACGTCACTGCTGGGAAAGGTCTTCCTTCTCAGGGAGGGCTGAGAAAAGGGGGGAGGGGGAATGCTGAGCAGACCGACCAGCTCACGGGGCACTCTCAGCAAGACCTTCCCGCACCAAAACAGATGAATGATCCTCGCTGTGTCTTTCCATGAGGTTTGTTTGAGGTCCGCCTGTGAGCCAAGGGAAGCTCAAAGTCAAGGGGAGGAGATCCGAGAAGAAGGCGATACAAAGAGCATGGCATAGGCTCAGCCAGGTGGCACAGAGGCTGGACAGGGAGGAGGGCCGTATGACCACGAGGGGAAGGTGCCAGGGGGTTGCGGGGGGCCGGGCTCGGCCTCTCCTCCTCTGGCCTCAACTGGCCACAGGCCTGTCTGCAGCCGATGGGAGCCCTGAAGAAGGAAGGAAGATGGGAAAAAAGCCAATGAATTGGGTTTGGGAGGCAAGGCAGTGGAAAAAAATAGAGAAAGGAGTAGGGGGGAGACAAGAAACTTGAAGAGGTAAAGGAGAATAGGCCAGCTTGTCTGTATTTTATCTTCAAGATAAAAGAAAAAGAGTGGATGGAAGGGAGATGATAAGGAAAATCAAACAACTCGGGCATGTTGAGGGGAGCGGTGGGAGGACTTTGGAGGAGTGTTTCTGTGTGGATTCACTTCACAAGGGATGACGAGATCGGCTCCCGGGCAAGGGGCGCCGTGGAGGGACCTGAGCATCAGTTCAGCTGGGAAAGACTTGGGAGACCTGCCTGCAGGAATTCAAATCCACAGAAATAAATAGTGTGATGCGAACCTCAGATGACAGAGAAAATGGATGTGGTTTGTAGCCTGTGTTGGAAGCAAATGCAAGGGGCACGGTGGTGATCTCCCCGAGCAAACTCAAGCTAAGGACGGTTACTTTTTGTCAGGACTGAAACAGAGGATGTAGGTCACAGGGCAATTTCATTGGAAAAAAATACTATGATACATTGAAGTTCCTAGAATAGCAGCAGAGAGGTTTGGCATTAAGATAGGGAAACACAAAAGTGTGAAATAGAAGGTGCTTGAGAGGCACCTGGGCACTCTACCTTCCAGCTGCTTTTAATCCAGAAGAGTTGCTTTCTGACATTGTCATTGTTACATATTATTTACAGCTCTTTCAAAATGGATTTGAAGGTGCAGCAGAAATGTAGACACACTAGGTAGGAAGACGGAGAGTGTGGACAATGCCGGTGAGGACGGCTCTTGCAGAGGAAAGGAAGGCCGCGACCGGAGGCCTCTGTCTGAAGTCCCCAGAGGAGCAAGGGAAGGACTGGGATACAGGAGATGCCCCCAAGGAGCCCAGTGTGAGGACAGGCCAAAAAAAAGAAGAAAAAAGGCTAAAATAAACAGTTTCCTATAAATGAGATCCAGGTTTCTAGAAAAAAAAATACAAGAGCATCTAGGGCAAGAGGAAAGATTGGATCACAGAAAGAAAGCAGATAGTCAATTATATCTCACTAAAACTAGGGAAAATAAGAGGCCAATTTAATGGGACTTCGAGGCCTGCGGAAATCCCACCAGGTGTAAAGCAAGCACCGCGGGTGGCAAGACGATTAATATGCAAGAGAGTCGAGGTTTAGAAGCAGAAAGAAATTTTACAGCAAAATGAAGATACTTCATGATAAAGTAAAATGGCAGCTCACCCCCCTTGAAGGGATTGGCTTGGGGGTTCTTGATACTCACAAGTAGGGGAGGAAACAGAGAGCAGGGGAATGGGGTTGCTGGAAAGGGACATGTGGGTTTGTGTGTGCATGCGAATGTGTCGTGGGAAAGAGAAAAAGATCAGCTTTGTGGATGTTTCTGGCTGTCCTGACCTTAACTGAGCAACTAGGATTAAGACGGCGGAAAGGGGAGGATCTAGGGGAAACACAACCGCCCTTCTGACAGGCTCTTGAAAGGGTTGTTCTCACTTCAAAAGAGTTTTGAAAATTCAAAGGGCCACCTATGAAGATAACACCAGAGTATTGGATAAAGGCCATGGACATAAAAAGGAAAATGATAACAGTGTTATCCAAAAAGATACCAAAGGTGAGGTATACTTCCACAGCAGAAATGTTACTGCATGAATGCCATTTCATTTGGGGTTTGCAAGTCATAGAGCAAGGAGAACAACTCCGTGCATGTTCTCGATTGCACCATGTTCTATTGCGCATTCTGCTTGCTTCGCCTGATATCACCTCCCTCTTTTTGTGTTTCTACTGAACTCCTACGTATTTCTCAACTGTTACCACTTTGTGGAGGCTTTCCCCAATCACTCTCCAGAGAGTTTGGCCCTTCCTTGCTTCTTGTGTTTCCAGGACACCTTTCCAGCTCTCACTATAGCACCTGTAATGTTACACTCCAGATGTCTCTTCACCCATCTGCCTCTTTCATTTACAGGGTGTTTTATTAATCAGTGTTGCCTAACACAGTGTCTGCTGTGTGGCTGAAGGTCAATGTAAAGTTGCAAGTCAAGAGCGATTGTGTCCTATTGTAAGAAAGGCATAGGACAGAGAAAAATGGCAATTCTTAATTTTTGTGCTAGAATGAAAGTTTGAAACTGGTGAAGACTATAAGGAAAAAAGTGAAAAGCTGTATTATATGCACTGGTGATGTTACAAAAATAGAACTATGTCTAGCACATAGCTGATAATACATTTTCTTTAAACTATCACTTGGATTTCTTATTAAAAGCAAAGAAGTAGAATTTTGGAGATCAAGCTTTGAGAGAGTAGACAATGTGTAAAAATCATTGGGAGACTAACTAGACAGGATAAAAATGTTAAAAGAAGCAAAAGAAAGCAGTTGCAGTTTGGGAGGACAGAATAGGCTGTAAAAGCGATATATGAATAACACTGGGAATTGGGCTACTTAGATGATTGGAGAGAAATTGTGACTAAATTTATAAATAATAAAGCGGCTATCTTTTAAAATAACTGATTAGAATAAAATGAAGTCAAAGATACAAAAGTTTTGAAATATTAAGCCTGTCTGTAAATGAAGGGTATTAATATTATTTTTCTTGCTGTTTTAGTATCAGTAGAATAACCAGTTTTGAAGTTTCCCTTACTTTTTTTTTTAAACATCAAGCGGCTAGACCTTATAAAGATGCAAAAGAATTCTCTAATTTAGATTTAGATAAGGCTGGATCTTGTAAAGATGCAAAAGATGCCTCATTACTTGATGACATAATAGCGGAGGTGGAATATTTGAATTTCTGAATAGGTATAAAACCCAATTAGAAATAAGGCCATTTCAGTCATTTCTAGGGGAATTACAACCCTCTGTGGATGGAAGGCTATGAGAATTGTTAGGATTTTTGAGATGAAGAAAGCACAGTCCATTTTTTGTGCTACAAGCATGTTACATCTACTGGGTAGCTTCACAGTGTCACTGAAAACAATGTGATCAGTGATTGTGGGTAATAGAATCAAAATCTTTCTCATGCACAGTCCATTCAGTTTCCAGATACAGATGAAACTATATGGAGCAGCAATTATAGGCATATAAATTAGGAATTTGAATTTCGATGTTCATTCTGACTGTATAACTGACTCGAAGCAACGTGAAGAAATTCACTTAGCTTACCTCTTTCAGAAAATAGGTTAAGGTGAACCAATTCAAAGGTGATAAGTGAACACCCAGCAACATCTACATTAATCTTAGTGTCTTAGGGAAGCTGATCCGTCTGCCTACTACTTCTTCCTCAGAATCTTTGACTTTTATCTTTTCAATGGTGATCTTTTGTTCTCATTCATTTCTGCTTAAAGGTTATGCAACTAATTAGTGTATTTTTCATGTAGGCCTTAAATGCATTGCGTGTCGTGGCAGAGTTACAGAGGATGTCAAGATTATCTCTAAGTATATTTGGAATTCAATTTGCCAAGATTTCACAAATTGTTCATTTTGCAGAAACAATTTCGTTTGCATCTGGTTTGCCTAGGGAAAAATTCACTGGTGTTCGTTGTTAAGAAAATTGTAACGTCATGAGGGAATTCACTGGTCCCTTGCATGGAAATGTGGATGTCACTAAATCTCACAGTGCAAAAATATAGTTTATCTGTAAATGAGAATGATGTGAATTTGAATGAGAGCCACTCTCTTCAGACAAAGCAAGCAGATAGGTGCATCTTATTTGCTTCATTTTGCATGTTCTCAGCTGACAACTGGAGAGACCTGCTGAGATGTCAGGGATTTTTTTAGTTATGTAAAGTACATCATGGATTTTTATGAGAAATGACTGCTAAAATAATTTTTTAAAGCATGTGTTATGCAATTCTAACTCAAGGCATTTTAAACTAGGGTAATTTTCCTCTATATTTGTAATGCCATTCTGGCTTTCAACTTTTGGGGAGCATATTTTTATGGAAGAAACTTAGTTTCTAGACAATGTAAATGAGAAAACTGACCCATCCATTTCTGGTCAATTTCACCAGATGACTTATAATTTTAGTAGGATTTTGTTTTCATCTATGATTTTACTATGTGGCATCCTATTAATGGAAATCAATACTAACTTCTTTAAAAAGAGAACTTTTCACATGTGAAATCCCATAAAAGCATGTTTACAATACTGTACCTTAAAGGGGTTTGCAGATTTCCACAGAAATCTGCCTCAGAAAAGTAGTAACCATTGTTACTGAATACATTCTGCAAAGGGACAAATTAAGAGCCTGAGTTAATTTTAATTTATATTGCTTTGAAATGCATATTAATTCTTGACAAAAAAATTTTGAAAAAGAATGACAAATTAAAAGAAATCACCACCCAAATTTCATGACCCCCAAAACTCTTTCCACTAGGAAAAAAAAATATGTGAACTCTAAGGGGTAGCATTTTGAATTTGAAGCTGTAAAGAATATGTATAAAAACTGTGTTGTCTGAAAAAACAGAGTTTGGACTTTGGGCACAGTCCTTGAATATTTGAAAACACTTGGCTGAAGCAGATGAATCATAGATACATATGACTATTTTTGTGAGATGCTTATGGGGAAAAAAATCACAGAAAATGTGTAATATTATAAAAGGTTGCTTCCAAATTCATCGGAGTGAATTAAAGGTAGAAAAAATGAGCCAATGATGTCACTTATAGGGAAATAGGGGAGAATGGCACAGAGTTAGGTTGGAAATCTTTCTGAAATAATTTGTTTCTATTATAAATTAGAATACTACTCAAGTGTGCATGAGGGTAAAATTGAACAGCTTATAGAAGTAAGTTGGTTCAGTTTTTCCCAGGATCATTGAGAAAGTTCCCTATGCTTACAGATAAGGTACATCCAGAAAGGAAAAGGAACTGCAGGTTAAGTCTATATTCTTAAAAAAAGTTAGGTTCTCAAAAATAATTTTAGAGACAGTGTCATGGTTAAGATGGCAATTAGATTACTGAGTTCAAATCTTGGCTTATCACTTAATAGCTGTGTGATATGGGAATATTCTTAACCTTTGTAGGACTCTGTATGCTCATTGGTAAAATGGAAATGATAATAAAAAGCCTAAACCAAAGAACTGTTGTGAGGATTGAAGAGATGATAGAGGTGAAGTGTCCACAGCAGAACCTGGCACATGATAAATGCTCAGTAAATGCTAGTCATTGATATCAGGCTATCATATATGGATCAACTTCTGTGGGTATGGATCAACTTCTGTGGATGTACCTCTGAAGCCATAAAATACAGGTTATCATTATCTCCATTTCAGAAATGGACAAATGGAGGCTCAGCCCTGCAGAATAACTTTCTTAAGGTAATATGATTATTAAAACCCAGAACCCTGCCAAGATATGGAAGCAACCTAAATGTCCATCAGTAGATGAATGGATAAAGAAGATGTGATACATATACACAATGGAATATTACTCAGCCATAAGAAAAAAAACAGATCCTACCATTTGCAACAGCATGGATGGAGCTAGAGGGTATTATGCTCAGTGAAATAAGCCAGGTGGAGAAAGACAAGTACCAAATGATTTCACTCATATGTGGAGTATAAGAACAAAGGAAAACTGAAGGAACGAAACAGGAGCAGACTCACAGAACCCAAGAATGGACTAATAGTTACCAAAGGGAAAGGGACTGGGGAGGATGGGTGGGAAGGGAGGGCTAAGGGGGGGAAAAAGAAAGGGGGCATTATGATTAGCATGTATAGTGTGGGGGGGAGCACAGAGAGGGCTGTACAACACAGAGAAGACAAGTAGTGATTCTACAGCATCTTACTACGCTGATGGACAGTGACTGTGAAGGGGTATGTGGGGGGGACTTGGTGAAGGGGGGTGCTTAGTAAACATAATGTTCTTCATGTAATTGTAGATTACTGAGACCAAAAAAAAAACCCAGAACCCAGCTTTGGTAAGCACCAAAGCCCTAGCTGTTTTTGTTGTGGTGGTGGTGGTGAAACTCCTGAAATTTAAATTTTCTTTTTACATTGGATCATTATTCAATAGTATTTAACAGTCTGCCAGTAAGGTACTGTTAGTGCAAGGTGCCGAACTGGAGAAAAAAAATCACATAGCAGGATTTCCCTGGTGTCAAGTGTTCACAGCCTGATTTTTCATCTCTGATATTATGCATCATCTGTTCAGCAATTTGCAATTGCTTTCATGTCTTCCCTTCGAATGCACAGGAATCAGCAGGCTGCAATTCCTGAATGACCATCTCAAGGTCTTCCACAGATATCTGCAGACTGTTGAGATGAGCGCACTGCTCACAGGAGCAGAAGCATGTCCAAACACAAACGCCTCGATTTTCCTTTGTGCTCCTGAGGTTGCCCGAGTGAAATACATTGACGAAAAGGAGATGTATTACATTGCCTTGAATCATAAGGGATAATAACATTTATTCCTCTCTCCTCACAGAGATTTAGTGAGGTCAAATAAAAAACAGAAGGTAGAGCTTTCTACAAAAGAAAGGATAAATAAATGCAAGAAAGGGATTATTTTAAACAGTGAATTAGGAAGACATAAAAGCAAGCCGCCTTCTCTAAGCAAGTGCTAAGGGCTATGTTCTCTGTTCTCAGGTGGCCAGAGCTCAATGGATACAGTGTAGAGACTGTGGGACTGGAGCACCTGGTGGGCTAAGTATAGCAGAGGTTTCCAGTTAAAGTCTAAAGTCAGCCCTAGAGTTGAAACCCAGGTTTGCCTCATCCAAACTAGTGGACCTTGGACAGATTGTTGTGTCTCTCTACACCACAGTTTCCTGCTGTATAAAATGGGGATAATGATAATACTGATCTCAACTAGTTGCTGTGAGGACTCAACGAGATGAGATATAAAGTGGTTAGAACAGTGCCTAGAACATGGTGAGTATACAATGCATGCTGGTTATTTTATTCTAAATATAGTAGCATTTTTATGCAAAAACAAGAATTTTTTTTTTTTTTTTACAAAATACTGTTTTATTCCCTGAGTGTTCCCTATTCAGCTAATGCCCGGAGCAGCAGCTGGCACATAACACACGCTCATATTTTCGTTCTATTAGCTGAGGAAGGGTGATGCCATGTGAGTGTTTGGACAGACCAGTCACTCTGTGAGCCCTCTTACTAGGCTCTTCTTGGACACTCAGAAAAGCACATGGGCAGCCAGGAGCGGGCCTGGTAAGATGTCTATGTGGAGATGGATATCTCACCTGCCATAGGTTCTCCTTCGGTGGGGGAGGCTCAGGTCTCCTCACACAGTGAGGTTCTCAGAATTGAAGTCCACAGTATCTTACACTTGGGTAAAACAGAGATTGGATTTTGTCCCCACTCGATCCCTCAGTGGCCCTGGGCTTGGATCTGCACAGGAAGGAGCAGGTGGCTGTGGTGGTTTATGAAGCCTGGCTGCCACCAGGGCTGAGTTGGAATGGAAATCAGGCAGTTCAGGAGGAAGCCTAGCTGCGGAATGAAGGCCATTTCTGTTCTCCTTCATTTTGCCTTTGGAGTCACTTTTCCTTTGGAGATATTTTGGAAGAAAGTATATGGCTTTTCTTTACTTGTGAGCGGTTTAGAAAAATAATAGACTGGTAAGGAAACAATGGAATCAACAATATGAGTTGATTGTGGGGCCAGTGCTATTGAGAAGGACAATAAATGAGAGAGGAAAAGCATTTAAGTGAAACAGGTGCGGTGGGGAAGACGAAGGTGTAAATATGGTTTTAATTGAAAATGAGATGTTTTAATCAAGATGCCCAAAATAGAATTCTTGTTTTTACTTAAAATTAGTGCATCCTTTTATAATTCCATTTATTGCCCCAGTTGCTCGCTTCTCAGTCCACCAAGCTAGAGCTGGAATTATTTTAAATGAATCTTCCCCTTACCCCTCTATCCAATCTACGACAAAGTTCTGCAAACCTATTTTTTTTTTTATTTCAAATTTGAGTTCTTACTTCCACTGTTATATAGTTCCATATACTCGCAACGACCTCCAACCAAAGGCTGGAGCGTCCGTTTATCTGCGTACTGCCAACGGACTAGCTTTCTAACCACATAACTGATACAGCCACGGGCAGCCGTAATACCCCTTTGGCTTGCAGCTATGAGAATAAAATGTTAGCTCACATTCAAGGCTCTGAATTTTACTCTCATTCATTTTTCTGGCTGACCTCCCCCCACTCATTTTCCTCTCACATGTACGAGTTCCTACCAGATCCCGACATCTTATTCTCCAAATGTCCCAGATGCTCACTTTTCTTTCTCTGCTTGTAAGTCTTTATTATCAACCTGTTGAATTCTTAATCATCCTAAAGTTCACACTCTTAGCATCCCTTTTGAACTTCTAACCTCCAGCTCCAGCCACCATCATCCCTTCCTCATTACCTATGAATTCCTTGAGTGGGGAACAATGTCTAACTCACGTTTCTATCATCAGGACCCAGCATAGAATGATCTGTAGATATATGTTTGCTGAATTGAATCATCAGATTAATGAAACATCTTCCGCAAAGTAGCCATTTCCTTTGCTGGTGTGTTTTAATTTGACATAGTTAAACAGAGGAGGTACGGGATGTATAGTTACTTACATAGGCAATGGTTTGATTGCTGGAAAGAAAAAGGGCAAGGGCTTTTGTGGTTTGTGTCCCCTGGAGCACAGGCTTTGGAGTCAGATTGATCTGAGTAAAAAATACAGACACCGTAGCTTGACAGTCAGAGGGGTCTGGGGCTCTGTCTACTGTTCGCTTGTAAAATGAGTATAACAATACTTCCATATCATGTAGGATGGTGATGGATATTAAAAATATGTATAGACCACAATAGTATGCTCTTAATTTTGTTAAAATATAAGAACTTGTATATGAAAGTTTAAAAATCGGGTGGTATATCAATAGTATCCCTGAACAGACAGAAAAAAAAAGTGCTAGCAGATATAGAGAAGAAATGTAGGGGCTTATTACTGTAGGATATAGCCTCAACTGTCAAGCTCAGAGGATGAAGATGATCAAGACAGCCTCCTTAAACTATTATATAGCTCCTGTCTAGATAATACATGATGCAAAGAATGTGTGATACAATATATATGTATAATATATAATGTATAATATAATGCTATAGTAATTCCATATAATATGAAGTATTATATAGTTACTATTAATAGTGACCACTTTAATAGGGAAATCTTCATTTCCTCATAATTTGATTAGGGTTGCAACAGTTGAAATATCAGAGCTCAAATGGAAAAAGACAAGATATTTCACCATCTACTTTGCTCATCTGATCCATGAGTCATCTTAAGATATTTTCTTTCTGGGTTCAACATGTATCTTTGAACTGTTTACAGACAGCATATTTATCTGCACCACTGGCAGGGGCTGTGGGGGGGAATCTGAAGAAGTCTCTGAAATAAACACAACCATTAGGACTTTAAAAATGCCACTTGACGGTCATCCACTTAAAAGCTAGTACCAATCAGTTGCCTCTTGCAGGCAGAGAAAAAATATCTGTGGGTTGAAGACACTTGAAATCAGAGATTTGCAGGGCAAAGCTCTTTCATTTCCAAACAAGGAGCCAGGATGTCAAACATGGCTAGTTTCTCTAAAGACAAAAATCTCCCTTCAGGATTTTTTTAAAGGGAAAAATGAACTAAAACACCCACGCCCACCACTGCATATGCTGGAATAATATTCCGCACCTCTCCCCCTGTGCCCCCGGATGCTTGCGCCAGCTGCCCACTCCAGCGAGCTCATCTCATCCTGCCTTGCCGCTTGCCTCTCTCTCAGCTCCTGTCTGATCTTATTTCGAAATGTCATTCATGTTTACGCAGGCCAGTGCGCAAAACAAAATTAATTTAACTCACAACGACACGTTAATATTATTACTTTTGACACCATGGAAAACTTATTAACTATAGCTTGTCACAGGCCTCTCAGCCCAGCTACAGCGTTAGCTGTAAAATTAATATGATCTAAAGGTTTTCTAGATTGCCAGACATTGTAAAAAGTCAAAGTAGTTGAGTTCTTCAATAATTTTACTAAAACTGTCTGAGTGGCAAGAAAACCTCTGTCCCATTTTGTTGGACGATGCTATGAGAAAATATTTGATGGCCCATGATTTAAGTCTCAGGTATTGAAGACCAATAAATGTGGTCCTTGTATTTTTAAAGCGGTAGTAGGAAATTTAAGCAACACAATTAATTAGTTATTGTGCAAACTGTACCAGCCCAAGAGTGTAGAAGGAAGCAAAAGAGGAAAGGAAGCTAGTGCATGCTCACTAGTGCTGGGTGTGTTCCACTTACTGCATATCATTGTAATAGCTTGCTGCAAAACAGAAGGAACAAAACAGCAATAGACTCATAGACACCAGAGAAGGGGGAGGGGTTGGGCAGGTTGGGGGGAGGGGAAGGAGGATAAAGGGCCACAAGAATTCACAATCAGAATATAAGTCGGTCACAGGGACGGCAGCATGGCACGGAGAATACAGTTCATGATTCTGCAACATCTTGCCACGTTGACAGATAGTGCCCCCACTAGACAGGTGTAGGATTTAATTACATGGGTAACTGCTGAACCACTGTGTTGTATATTAGAAACCAACATAAGATTGTATATCAATAAAAAAATTAGTTTGTGTTGTGGTTTTTTAAACTGAGGTGTAATTTGGCATTGCAATGAGGTTTTACAGTCTCCATCGCATGCATAAGGAAATGAAATAGTGAGAGGTTAGCTGACTTCTCCAGTACGCCCAGTTCACAAATGGCAGAGGGCCTCTGAACCAGGTCTGCCTGAATGCAAAGACCCCTCTTGTTCTCTGCATCTTTTTAGAGATGCACCAGATCAGTGTGACAAGGGGGAATCCTAGGCCTTATGTGAACTGGGCAACCGTTCATCTGGCTTCCATAAACTGCAGGTTTCATGGAAATGATTTTTATACATTTTTGAATCACTCAAAGCTGGCATTTACAAATAGACCTGAATTTGGCAATGAAAAAGCAATACCAAGCTCAAAGATAAAGTCTATTTATTTGGTATGAAATTAGGTGCATAACAGTACTTATTTTCCCTGTTCAGAATCTGATGATTTGTTTTTCCACATCCACCGAGAATGAGATTATATGCTTTTTTTTTTCTTTCAGTCATAACACAGCTTTCCCTGACCAAGAAGGTGTGAAACTGTGATTAAGAAAGTGACACAGCAAATACTGGAAAGTCTCACTCCCTGAGCTTCTGGTAGGTCAGCCAGGAAGTCTGATCGCCTTGTTGTCAGAAATAGGCCAAAGGTCTTACAGAAATGAATGGATGATTCGGCTTCCCCCAGGCCCCGGGCTCCCTCTGGGAAGATACTCAATTAAATGGAATTCAGATATAATGGCAGCATATCCGAAGTCTACCAGGCTTTCTGGCAGCCAACCCACCAGCCTCCAGCATTTCCTGCAGTAGCCAGCAGAAGGCAACATGAATTTGTGATGACTGCTTATAGTAGAACTCAGCTTGCATTAAAATGCAAGCATTTTAAAATCCATGCTTTTAGGCAATATTTCGGATCAATATGATTGTGATGGTGCTGAAATCCTTCTAATAAAATATTTTCTGTTGTGTTAACTCAAGGTATAAGTTTTTTATTTTGCCTTATTCCTTCATAGGACTTGGCAGCCCTCACCACAAAAGCTCCTTTTTTGCTAGTCAAGATTTTATTTCTGCCACACAGCTTTTCTTAGCCCTTCCAGATTTCTCACTTCACAGTGACGTAAGACTGGGAGATGATGCCGCACATCTCCAAATCCACAGAGTGCTACGGAGTGCTCTGGGCCCAATTTAAATGTGTTCTATTTTGACTTCCCTATTTTCTAATTTCTTAAGGGCAAATATTAAATATTTTTCTGGAATAATCTACAGGAAAATTTCTGAGGCAAACTAGGGGATAAAACCCTCATCAGCTAAATGTACATTAAAATGGAAACCCATTCAAAGTGTGTCTATTGTGGTTGGCAGGAGTCTTAGGAGCAGAGAAAGGAATGAGAGAGGAGTCATATGGGTTTATCTTTATTTTCGTATAACAAGTGGCAAAGCACTTAAAAAAATATGCTATTCTGAAACCAGAACCTACCAGACTGAATTTTGAAAGAGTTGCCATTTGTTATGTGAAATGTGTATGTGTGTGCATTTATATTAATATATTTATGTTAGAAATGGGACCAAAAAGGTCATCTTCGCATCCTAAGACAATATTGCCATTTTCATAGATCCTCAAATAATCTTTATAGGAAACATTTAAAAAACCTACAGGAGCATATATAAAAAAATTTATTATTTTTTCTGCCTAACGTACTAAAAGTATTTTTTCATAGTTCTAATGGCTAATATTTTACTAAGTGGTAGTATAAGGTACCATTTTATTGTTGAACACTGACTCCATTTTAACGTTTGAAGTTTATAAATTAGTTGGCAACCACGAACATGAACATCTATATATAGCTTAGATACAAGAGCCACAGGCTCAGCTTGCTAGTGCTTCTGTTTGCAAGAACTCTTTACAATGTAAATATTCACATCTCCAGGCATAATTTTGTTGTAAGTAGCCCTCATTAAAAATAGTCTTTTTAAAAATCTGGTACCATGTTTACAAGGTACCTGGGAGGAAAGCCAACATGATATGACTTTCCTTCTTGATGCATTTGTCTAAGTGTGGGCACTTGCCCAGGAAAATTAGCCAGAGGCTGACAGATGAGAGCCAGGCCACCAGATCAACTTCCCGAATCTATCACCATGGTCCACAGCTTCAGGAATCAGCTTTTGCTGTTTTTCTATGTCAAAAAATTGATTACTTTGAACGAGACTAGACCCTAAGGACTGATATCCTTGCTTGGCTGAGTGATTGCAGAGGGTATGTCCTACTGTGATAGGTTCTTTGAAAATGCAGGAGAGATAAGAAGTTTAAAGAAAAGAAAAGAAAATACATATAAGCCCCGATTTAGACTGATGCTATAACTCTTGCTCTTTCATGGCTTTGCTTTTTAAAGACCTTCTTTGATGAATCACAGGGCTGCTAGATCCCACCAGAGATCACCTTGTCTATTCCCTTACCTGGAAGCAGGACTGCACACCCATGCCCCAATTCTTATTTTTAAAAACCCTCCAGAGAGGTAGGCTCTTTTAGATGTGTTTCAACATTTAACATTGCCAGGAGGGTCTTTGGTTTCCATGCCACGTTTGAATGTTTCCTTTTCATTTGAACTTCAGTGGCTTTGAGAAGGGCATTCTAAGCTGCCTCTGGTGGATATTTTGCCCTCGATGTGTGAACATTCACTACTCAGTTCTTTTTTTCTGAGAAAGAGATTCTAATTCTTATAGTATGAGAAACAAAATCAGATCGGCAACTAGCACACATCCCACAGCCCTGAGACTTGAGGGAGGAGAGGATTAGGTTAGAAAGGGCAAGACTGAGGCCAGTGGCCTCGAGGATACATGAGTTTCACGCAAATGTGAGGCAATATAAATAATAATAATAAGAGAGATAATGTTAATCTTAATCTTATCACTTGTTGAATAATCTACACTTTGGGGTGCAAATTTGAACTAGTAAAAGTTGAAAGACATGGGATGTGAAACGTAATCCAAACAGATGCAGCCTCCTTAGAAAGTGGGTAAGCAAGCTCAGCTTAATAAGAAGGATGGGGCGGAGATGACGTCAACAACAGCTTCCACTGGGAGACAGATTAGTCTTTACTGTTCCCAATCTCTCAGTGTGTTTCAATGACATATATCTTAAACTCTTTGGAGATTTGAGTTTACCATTTATAAAATCTTCGCTTAGGTTTGCCAGAACTTGCATTTAGGAAATAAGCCATTTCCATGCTCAATTCTGAAGTCAAGTGCATATGATTTTATCTGGGAAGGAGGCATCCTGAAGCATTTTCTTCGAGAACATAGGCAGGGCTGGTTACTGAGGAAGGGAGAGGAGTGGGAACTGGCCAAGGCAGCAGGGTCTGGAGAGAACTGAGGGCCGACACGCTCCCTGTTTTCCTCCCTGCCTCTGATGACCCCTTTCGGTCCTGGACTCTAATGGCTGGGCAAGTGGCTCCATGCTCCACTTAGCGGAGAGCTCTCAATGTCTCAAGCACTTCGTCCTGTAGAAATTGCACGTGATGAGCTGGGTTTTGCTCCTAGTTACTTAAGTTGTAGTCCAGGGCACTGAATTCATAGTGCTGTACATGAGGATCTCAAAAAGGTTTGATCCTCGTGATTGTGCACTAGGTTTTTCCATGAAATCATCCCTTGGTGACTTGTGCAAAGTATCTTGGTAAATACTTAGCTTGGACTCAAGCCAAATGCCCCAAACAGCAGCTCTGGCCTAAATTCGCCTTGTTATAAACACCTCTATGCCTCATCTCTCTTCTGTCTTTATGTTTAGCTCTGTTGTATATGGAGCAACAGACACTGGGATAAACAATTTCCTTTTCTTTACCCACCAGAAGAGGAAGAAGCACTCAAAGTGCATGTATGTTATTTAAATAGGCACCTTTCTGATCCTGATTATTTCTTCAGGAATAGCTTCAACCTGTTTGTTAAAACAGGAAAGGCTGCCGTAGTCACATGCCGCATTTCTTTCCTAAGTTAGTTACCAGAGTCCCTTAAACTTCCCTCCAACAGCTCCTAACTCTCAATGCCAGGAATTTGCTGGGAAGTTCCTGCTCTGAAGGAATTTAAAAATAAAGCAGAATAAATAATAATGAATATGGATTTTGGAATAACACAACCAGAAATGTAAATCAATGGTTTATTACTTCCTAGTTATATAATTCCGGACAAGTTTCTCAACCTCTGGGAGCTTCAGTTTCTTCACTGGCAAATCAGGCTTAATGTCTGTTAATAGTTTATGAGAGTTCATTGGGCTAATGTATTTAATTATTTCAGATTTTGTATTTAATTGTTTCAGATTTAAATTAAATCTGTAAGTTGTTTTTCCTCCCAAGGGAACTGATTAGCAATCAGAATCACAAAATGAGGAAATTCTGCAGAGCGAACATAAGCCAGCAGAGGTTGAACAGGTTGGGTGTTGGGTGGCGGTGGTGAGAATCAAGGTGTCCAGAAATCACCTGGATGGAAATGCTGCCAGTGCAGGAAATCAGGTCTAGCACCAACTGATGCAGGGCTTTGCAAGTCATGACTGAAAATGACAACAGCTACTGCTCATTTAATAAAGGCTGGTTAGCCCACTAAAATTCAGACCCAACATAAAAAGGGTCTAAAAAATTGGGCTGAGTTGTATGTGAAATTGATAAAAATAATTCATGTAAAGATGACGGGAAAACTTCCAGGCAGGGATGCTGATGCTACAGTTTATTCTTCAAAGTATGAAATACTTGGATTTGAAGAAAGGACAGATGGGGACTGGATGACATGCGTTCAGTAATTGTCTGGTTTGATACGATACAGCACATGCCTTTTCTCTCCCTCTTTCTCTCTTAATGGAAATCTAGGAAGATAGTGCCATATTATTTCAAATTGCAGTACTTTATAGGGGAATCACCCATTTTGGGCAGATTTATTGCTCTCTAAAAATTATTTCAGTGAGGACAAAAACCTGGGCAATTCTGCAGAGCTCAGTGTTTTTGTTTCCCCTACTGGGTGCTAATAAGGGGCTTCTGTTGCTTTAAGAAACATTGGCTCAGAAAATTCTAAGCAAACAAAGATATTCTGTTTTGCAAAGAAATTTCTCTTATATTCAAGTATGCCTAATTAAACTATTCAGAGAACATTAAAGATTTTATTGATCTTCGGTGTCTTAGGTATAATTACAAGGTAAGGTGTCCTACTCTATGCTCGTCATCAGACCTGATAGAAGGGAAGGTGATCAAAGAGACGGAAGCAATTATTTCCTCCTTCCAGGAACTCAGCATGGAAGGAATGGAACAAATCAGAGGGTGTAAAGACTCAGAAACAGAAACGTGTGAATCCTATGTGGGATCTTTCACAGGGTTATGTCTGCCACAGAGAGACTGACCTAGGAAGCTTGGGGGCAGCTAAGAGACTGGGGAGCAGGGAGAGGTGTCGGATTGAGAGGCGGGCGTTGCAGCTCTCCTTTTGCACAGTGTGGTGGTGGCCTTGCAGTTGGGAGAGTGGGGGTGAGGGGAACAAACTACGGGACGTGTGCAGAGTGTGTTTGCCCACTAAAATATCCTCTCTAGCACAGACCCTGTAGCCTGTTTCTCAGAGGCAGTCTAGCACGGTGGATGAATCTTTGGAGTCAGCCCTCCTGTTAGCTGTGTGGCCTTGTGTTATTTCCAGCTTCTCTGAGTCTCAGCTTCTTTGTCTATAAACTGAGGACAATAATGCTCTGTACTCCACAGTGTTGTTAAATGAGCCAACACACTTGGATAATGCCTGGCTCATACACATGCTCAATAATGTGAGTTTAAACATAAAGGTAGGTTTGTGCTCTATCTGAATTTTCTAGGTAACAGAGCTTTGAAAAACACTGCCCACTAAAAAGAAACAAAAATGGCACTTGTTTCCCTAAAATTCAGCAATCCTTATGTGACACTCAGGTTCTGTAGCCTTTATATCATTTTTAAACATGGCCTCAGTGTACACAAAGTATCAATATGATGATGCTTAGAAAGTCAATGACTTCAAAATGCATGCATCTCGCCTCAGATTCTAAATTTAAACATGGATGTTGATGTTATGTCGGCAAGCATTTCAAAGGCTGTCTGCATTCCCTCTTTATGGCCTAGGCTATCCAAACACATGTTCTAAAATCAAAACATAAAGCTTCAGACTCTTGACCTATTTTAATATTCTAATCTCACTCCTTTTATTTTTGACACCAAGATACAGTTAAGAACGGACTGTTTTTGACATGATGATGAAAGATATTTTTCTCCCCTCTCTTTAAACATGAGCAGAAAGTGAAAATGCAGGAAAGCACCTTGTCAGAATATTGACTTATTGGTGTAGAAATAACATTTTGTACTGAAGAGCAGTTCCTTAACTTTTGGTCAACTGTCACCACCTTGCACCACATTCCAGAGTGTTTGGAGCTTGGACGATGAGAAGACTTGACGAGAAGCATTAAAAAAAAAAAGTTTTTCCTTCTAATAGAATTGTTTATGGGACTTCCACTTCACTCACTAATGCTCATCTCTACACTCTAGTGTTACCAGAGGTCCAGATAATTGTTCTTGCAATAAGCTAACTGTGTTCCACAGGAAAAGAAAAACGCTGAGTGAGAAGGTACTTTCAGGAAGGATGTTGAAAACAAGGGCTCATTCCAGGATGGCACTGCCTCTGAGCCCAGCACCCTCTAAGCATTTTAAATGCATAAGTAGAGAGTTTGCCCGTGACTGGATTTGCTGTGTTCTACAAGCAGGAAGAGCCCAGGAGCAGGACACCCTGGGGAACCCCCTGACACAGCCTGCTGTGGCCCATCTCAGGCAGCAAACAACTGTACACTTTTAGCTACTTGGGGGACATTTAAAGTAGAGCAAAAAGGTAAGCCAAATGGCGTATTTGTTCCAAGTTCCCTTCTGAAGAGATAAAGAGAGAAGGGAGGGGATGAGGTTGGCAGGAGGCTGCATGTGCCAGGAATGGTGTTGCTTGGAGCAGGTGGACAGAATTTTCCCATCAGTTTTCCCAAAAGCTTAGGTGTCACCCTACTTGGCTCCAGGCACTTCAAATCTGGAAAAGGCGGACAGGGTTGGGTGAAAGAGCTATCGGGACTGTCACTGGCAATGCAGTGAGGAAGACTCCTGAGCCTGTTAAATGGTACTGGAGACAACAGATTTTTTCCCTCCAATAGAGAAAGTGATTCACTACTTGAGTATCTGTTTATTTTAGGAATTCACTGGCATCAGACAGGCTTGTGCTTCAAAAACAATTTTTTAAGGCCACATACTATAGGATCACATTAATATGCAATGATTAGGCAAAGCCATAGAGATGGAAAGTAGATGGAGAGCGACCAACGGGAATGGGAGTGATTGGGAACGGGTACAAGGTTTCCTTTTGGGATGATGGAAATGTTCTAAAATTAGGTTGTTCTGATGGCTGGACAACTCTATAAATTTACTAAATATAACTGAAGAAAAACAAAAACTCCAAATACATAAGTACGTAATCTACTTTACATTTTCCAACAGCATTTTACATATAAGGGAAGGAGGCTCAGAGTTTATGGGATCTGGACCTCAGTTCTGTCCTAATTTGACTCATGCCACTCTTCCAAGAGCCTAACTAGTGTAATGTGTGAAAGTACAAAATGCTCTCCTTATAAGGAACTCACGCTCTACCTGTGTGGACAACAAAACAGGTAAACAAGGCATCTTTTTATTTAACAGTATTCTGTGGCCAGGCACTTATACTTAGAGAACAGGGGTGTGTGTAATAGGGACCAGCTATATGGTACAACACAGACAGTATGCTGCCAAAGGTCAAAGATTAAGGCGATGTTGGGCGTCATCATGGAGGCTAGTGAGAGAGAGGAAAACACTACTGAATCCCATACAGTAAGTATCACATTGCATTCCTACATGGACTGTCACCAGGGGTCCTGGTGGTTTTAGCTTAAAAAAGCATGTTATATATGCTCACATATGAACTAGCAATTCCAGGTGAGGTCAACACATGTATCCCCAGAGAATTCTACAAGTACCTTTCTAATAGCTTTGTTCATAATAGGTCCATATAGAAACAGCCCAAAAGTCCATCAACAGAAAAATGGGCGAATTGTGACATATTGAGACAGTCGGATACTCCTCAGGGTAACGAGTGAACTGCTCCTACATGCACCTGTGTGAGGGATCTCCAAAGCATACTGAGCAAAAGAAGACGGACACGGAAGAACATGGTTCCGCTTATATGTAGTTCAAGAACAGGCTGATGAGTCTATGGTGAGAGAAACCAGAGCAGAGATTGCCTTCGGGGGTTGAGGGCTGGCTGTGAGGAGGCACGTGGGACTTGGCTGGAGGCAAGAAATGATCTATGACTTGATTGGAGTGGTGGTTATTCTGGTGTACATAGTTGGGAAAACTCATTGAACTGCGTACTTAATGGCTTTGGAAATAGAAAAACTGTTGTTTGAATCACGACTATATTCAATATAGGCTAGTCGCACGGCACAGGCCTGGGGTCCTCACCTGTCCAAAGGGATCTTAGTACTGACCTTCTATAATGAGGCAGGGTGATGAGGAACATGATCATGGACAGAAGTGCTCGGATTTAAAGGGAGACTCGTTTGAGGAACTATCAGCAAACGCTTGACCCGGTATCAGGAAGGAACTCCCAGCATGCCTAAGCGCTGTTTCAGGTAGAGCTCCCATCAACCCAGAACATGATGCTTCCATGTTTGAGGTTTCAGTACTTAAAACTTAAAAACATTTATGGAGATATTTCACAGACCATAAATTTCACCTTCTTGAAATATAGAATCCAGTGGCTTTAGTATATTCAGAATTATGTAACCATCATTACTATCTGACTTTAGAATATTTTCATCATTGCAGAAAGAAAGCCATCCTCATTAGCCGTCACTCTTTGATCCTCGCATGCTGCTCCCCGCCAGCCCACACACTTAGGCAGGCATTAATGTCTATATTAATTAACTTTCTGTCTGTATGGATTTGCCTACTCTGGTTCACCCATTTTGTAGCATGTACCCATACTTCATTCATGGCTGAATAACATTTTCTTGCATGGATATAGCAGGTTTTGTTTAGTTATTCATCAGTTGATGGGAATTAGAGTCCTTTCCACTTTTTGGCAATTATGAAAAATACTTCTATGAACAATTTGGTGCAGTTTTTTGTGTGGACATGTCTCCATTTTTATTGGGCAGATACCTAGGAGTAGAATTGCCAAGTCTTATGATGATTCTCTATTTAATATTTTGAGAAACTATTAAATGATGGAAAAATTGTTTTCCATTTTTTTACTTTCCCACCAGAAATGTATGAGAGCTCCAATTCCTCTCCAGCCTCTCCAGCACTCATTATTGTCAATCTTTGTGATTATAGAAGGTCCTGAACTTTGACTCCTTTTCTGTGGTATCAGAGCACAGAGAGGTGTATGGTCATTGGGGCGACATTATGTTAATGCCATCTTCTACTCATGCATCATAAATCTTGCCCTGGATCGGCTTTTGTGAACTCCTCTCACGTCCTACAATCTCTTGCACATGGGGTCTAGGCTCAGACATCCTCCCTTTTATCAACACTATATAGCAATGCCTTCTGAACCCTTAGGCTGCGCCAGTTTCCTCCCAAAAGGAAGGACATGGGTCTAGTGACCAGAACAATGCTTTGTTTCAACTGGCAAGCCACAAGGACTCTGGATCAGTGTTTTCAGTAATAAAAATAACTAACATTATTGAGAGTTTATTAAATGCCAAGTATTGTTCTAAGTGCTTTTACATGAATTATCTCCTTTAGAGTGTATCCCAACTCACAGCAGGGGATAATATCAATCCCTGTTTTACAGAAAGTTTAAGTAAGAAGCCCAAGGACAGACCAACAGGAAGCAGAGTCATGCCTGGACGTACACAGGCTGAGTCTAAGGCCAGAGCTCCAATCTCCAGTGCAGCATGGTTTCACTAGTGAACTATAACTGACTAAGCTTGATGGGCCTATCTTCTTCACCATCTATTCTTAGAAACTAGCTCAGACCTTGGCTCATAAGAGGGACTTGATAAGTAGAATGAATGAATCAAACTAATTTGTAGTATTGAAGGACTCTTGTTCATAACCAGAAAGAACTTGTCTTGCTTAAAACAAGTAATTCTCTGTGTGTGTGTTTCCTCTCTTTCAGCCTTTATTATTTAAGCTCTTGTTTTTCAGCAAATTCTCATTCTACTCCCTTATTCTGTAGTACAAATAGTACCACTTAATTGCTGACATTTCATCTAATTGCAGAGTAACAGATTGTAATGGATTAAAGATTTCACAATACAAACATTTGGCCTGCTCAGAGTGAGGTAGGAGTAAGACAGAAGGTGAAAACATTTAATTTGAAGAATTCACAAACAAGATGATAAAAAAGTGTTCCAAAACATATGATGAACTCACCAGAAAGGATTACATTGTAAAAGATCCAGATGTGTGAAAAAGGGAGGACCCAGCAGAACAAGACATTCCCCCACACTGATCGCATTGCTTCCCCGGCACATTCCTCTTCGCTATTTCAATATGAAACCAGATGCAGACAAGACTGCTCTTGCTTGGCACGGAGAAAACCAGTAGTGACTGTATGGCATCTTACTACACTGAGACAGGGACTGCAATGGCGGGACGGGGGGTGGAGGTGAGGACTTGATAATATGGGTGAATGTTGAAACCTCAATGTTGTTCATGTGAACCCTTCATAAGATTGTATATCAATGATACTTCAATTAAAAAAAAAGATTGCTCTTGTCTGTATTGTTTTTCTCATTCCTTTGTCTTCTATTTGTTCCCACTTCAGCTTTCACCCCTTACTTTCTGCTCTGCCAATCGATATTCATGAAATCCTTGCTTCCAAACTTCTTTGCTCTGCTTTACTTAAACTCAACTGAAAACTCTTCCTTATGTTATTTGAGTAAAAAGAAAAGCTAACATCTACTCCCATTTCTATTATGACACTACATGTAACAAATCTTCCAGTGGTAATTTTTCCCATAGTGACCCACTTGAGAGACCATGTAACGATGCTCAATGCTCAAAACATTTAGGTCAGAGTCAGAATATAAGTCTCGTAAGAGCATCCACCACATCACTTTGCCACAGTAACTAATACTATTTTATTGCATTGGAGTATCAACTCATAATCCATCCTTGGCCTAGTTCATGGCCATTCCAATAAAATTTTCTTTTAAAGACAAGCCACTATTGAGGGCAGAGAAAAGAATGTTTTGAACCCCAGGAGAGACTTTTGGAGGGAGGGACTAGAATTCAGACTACTTCGGGGTACCTTACAAGGCAGTGCACTTCAGAAAGCACTTCCCTGAAGGAACTCTTGGACTTGTGATACATGTGTGTTAAAGAAAATCCTCATTTCATTCTAATTTGTGCAACTAGTTCACTTGAAAGTATTTATTTCATTACCTTGGGTATTCCACGCACAGTGCTGGGTGCCAGGGATGGGGAGGTAACCAAGACAGATGGTGTTCTGCCCTCACTGAGCGTTAGGTAACCAAGTGGCGATGTGGTAGAGTAGAGAGAACGTGTGTCTGTGATTCAGACAGATCTGGGTCTACATATGTGCTCTGTTGCTTGTTTTCTGGGTGGCACTGGGAAAACTGTATTTTCTAATAAGTGCAATAGGGATGTGAGGAGTTACCTGTAGGGCTGCTTCCAGCGTCAGATGAGAAGATGTGAGAAGGGCACTTGGCAGAGTGCTTGGCATGGAGGTGGGTTGGGCTCTCGTCTTGCAGCCCTAGTCCTTGGGAAGAACAAGTCCTAACAAGCCTTAGTGACCTGGTCTGGGGTCATCAGTCTGATCTTTATGGGACGAACTGTCACTTAACTACCTCATTTCACCCTATTTCTCAGGGTGTCTGTTGGGGCTTCCACCCAGCTCTTCCCTGGGCCTGTCATCCGCGGGCTTAGCTCTGTAAATTCGCTCTTCCTGAACTTGTTGGTCTGACTTCTAGAAGCATTTTCAGTTTCTCTCTGCCTATCAAATTCTACTCAATCTTAAAGACCAGTTCACTTTTCTCAACTCTTCAAAAGAGCCTCCCTGTGAGCACCTTTCCTTCTTGCTTCAAATGTACAGCCAGCTTAATTTATACTTGGTATTTGGCTCTTTGTGAAGCTTCCTTTATTTCGCATTATGAAATTTTGCTACTATTATCGACCATTTCCCATATGCAAATTCTTATAATCTTCTGTTTTATATCCTTTGCAGAGCTAATTTCCCAGTTATTCAATATATGTTCTGAATGAATGGATAGGAATCTATATTCTACTTGATGAAGAATTTTTTTTTAATGGAAAGCAAAATCCCTCTGCCTTCATTAAGTTCATCAGCACTCATGGTGAATAATAACATGTTTGTGTTAATTAGTACCTTGGAATTTTAGGGCTTTGTATACTGGGCAGAAATTCACACTGAGTATTTATGAGATACTATTAAGAAGAGACAAAAATGCTATTTACTATTTCTTTTGCTATGTTACGTACATTTGCAATGTATTTGAGAGGAAAAAAATATATATGCAGACTTTATATGTTGTCAAAGCAAATTAACCAAATGTTAAGATTCCAAAGCTGAGGGATAAATAGTTTGAATCAGTTTGTTTTATTTTTTCTTGCACTTAAATTGAGTTTATAGCTACACTTTGGGGCTGAAAAGACAGACTGTTCAAAGAATATGGTTTGGTGGAATGGAGAGAGTGCGGGCGAGGTTTGAATGTCAGCTCTGGCATTGGCTGTGTGAACTTGGACAAACCACTTAACATTACTTGGGCTTCAGGGTGGCTTCCCCCTCGTTTTGCAAAGCAGCTTTAATAATGCTGATTTTGAAGAATGAGATTTTTGTTCGTGTACAGTAGACTCTCAGCAAGTGGTAGCTTTGATTATTATTTGTGTCCATTGCTTAGGTAGAGAAAGTTCAGGTGAGATTTAATGAAGATGGACTTGGGACACTGGGGCGTGGGGCTGGGAACACAAGCCTTTGGGTGGCGGTGGCTGTGGCTGTGAACGGGAGGTCCGTGCAGTGTGTTGGGTGTGACGATGGAGGTGCAATGGAAGGTCCTCCAAGAGCATGTTGAAAGTGACCAGTGACTCTCCCAAAACTAAATTCTTTAAGTTAGTCTAAACTTGTATTACTTTTCTAGGAAATACGGAATACAAAACAAAACGTATTAAATTTCCGTTTAGAAACACTGTGAAGTGAGAATTTTGTTCATACATTTGTGCCTGAGAAGTCTTTTTAACTAGAAAGGTAATCAAATTACGGGGACATTTCCAGTTATTTGCTTTTTCCTGTGATCTTAGAAACCGCATCGTGAAGCAGACAATACTGATTATGCATAACAATGCAGTTCTAATTGGTGAGATTCTGACCGAAGACTCAGAATCACGTAAACCTCAACTGTGGCCACAGGCCGTCACAGAGCCAGATGCAACTCCACTTCTGTAATTGTGTAAAAGGAAGTCATTAACCAGGTCCCATAGACTCTGAGCCAATATGTCATGGTCTTAATATATTAAAAACAATTTAATACCACTACATCATATCTACCGTTACAAATCAGACTAGGTATAAATTCTACTTATGATAAACTTAGATTTTGTTCATATTCTTTGAATTCTCCTTGGAACTGATTCTTTCCCATTTCCTCTGGGTAAATTTCCATGTTGCAAGCAGAGGCTTATAGCTTTAACTGAATTTTAGCTTTAAATAAAAGTTAAATTAAGCTAAGCCACCAGCTCTCTGTGCATCATGGAAACAGAATGAAAAGAAGGTTACAGGAAAGAGATACTGAATAAACTCCCCCACCAAAAAAAAAGTAATGAGAAAAACTACTATCATTTTCATGACCATTAACAAAAATAATAATAATGATTTTGCTAGGCATCTATACTGCCTCTCTTCGTAAAAAAAAAAAGCAACTAAACCATTTTCACTGTTTGGCACTAGGATATCTTTTTGAAGGGCTTTCAGAATATTCTAGACTTCATTTGTAAAACAAGAACACAATGACTATTACTAACATGGATTTTAAAAAGGGAGTCTTGAAACATCTTTCATAGTGTAACAAATACTTCTCCCCACTCATCCACCCATAACGATGCTTGCACACTCACTGTGCGCTCGCCTCTGTGATCACGCTTGGTTTCACAGTAGGGAGCAACAGGTATGGCCCTGCTTGCAGGGAGCTTACAGTCTGATGGGGAGGACAGACACGGCACAAGTAACAAAACAAACAAATACACCTTCCTGGAAGGTCATAAATCAAAGTAATTGTCTTTGTTGCATTTCTTTAATGTGATAGATCGTGAACGACAAGGAAGGTTCCTATTGGCATCCATGTTTCACGTTCCAACAGTTAACCTTTGATAAGGATTTCCACTCAGGGCATTGATTTGCTGTGCAGAGGTTCTCAGAGGGCACGAGTTACTGTCTGCCTGCTAAGTAAGCTCAGAGCATCAGTTCTTTCATGATCCTTAGATGTAATGGATGCCAATAGGAATAATGACTTTAACCTATTCCAGAGAAAAGTCAAGGAATTGACCATTGGAAGCTGACAAACTTCTATTTGATTGAATATGTATTCTCCAAATGCTTTTCTCTGAAGTAAATGTTTTTCTAATTAGGTTTAAAAATGTGAAAATTTCTTGCAAAATTGATTTTCTATTAAGGCTCTAAAGTAGTTTCTCTTCCCTTCTGCTTGGGTACTAATTAAATTATGTCCTAACTTGTTTTAATTTGGCAATCAATTTTTTTTTCCATTTGCACTAGATTACAGAATCTCATTTAGAAATCACTCTTTAACTAATTCTGCACAAAGCAGAGGTGATAGACTTATGCTCTAATGGAGACAAACCTGGACTGATCAAGTCATGAGGAAGCCTTGCTCAAGAAAATAAAAAAGACTTAGTTGTACCCTGGTGGTACCTATTTCTTATGCTGTCTTTAAAGATAAGAAGCAGTAGTGGAAGGCATGGGGATGACATGTACATTAAAAACAAAAGGAACCAAATGCTAAAATGAAGAGTTTAAGTTGTTTTTAAAGAATATACCTGATGCGGGGGCTCAGGACAAAGATAATTTCTAAAATGATCATTAATAAAAATTACTTTAAAGAAGAAAAATGGAGTCATAGCTATTAATTGTAACATTTAAAGCAATTAAGTGAATGTTTTAAATTAATGAATTATTCTGAGTATGAAGTTTGGTTTCAAGTTTGAGGAGTGGGTGGCATATTTTTTGAATGATTAAAAAGAAAAACCTCAAAAATTCAACATAGCCTGAGACTGTACATATGAGAAGCATTTTGCAAATGGAAAAACTGTATGTACTGATTATAAAGGATGGTTTTTGGGGCCCTAGACTGCAAAAGGGAAAATGAAGAAACAGTTTTATATGTAACTATCTCTTGAAACTCAGAGGATATACATTTCTGTCTTAAAGAAACAAAAGAAGAGAGAGGGTTAGCTGTGTGCAAGGTGAAATTGCATCTTTATCTATTGGGAGGTGGGCAGATGGAATGAGAAAGAGTGGTCAGTCATGCAACATTTAAAAAAAAAAAAAGGCAAGTGAACTTAAACTGGTAAGGTGGCTTTGATTGTGTTAGAGAAATGTTATCAAGTCCGAATGGAAACCCCACCAGAGATGCTTTTACTGGGCACTGGCACCTACCAGTGGGAACTGTGTGTTTGTTAGGGCTATTTCTGGCATAGCTTATCTCTTCAACACCCCTATGTTTTAAACATGGGCTTAGTAACTTTCAGATAAGGCTCCTTCCCATTTTTCCCTAAATTGCTTGCATATTTAATTCATCACTAAAATAACACATAATTATATAACTTATATAATTGCTTTATCATCTTATGACTTCTATGTTTTTCAACTTTCTGGCAACAAAGCCTACCCCATTCTATCAAAATCACAGGGCTGGATCTTAGTGGGCTGGATTTAAGCTGTTTAAATCCAAGTCTCTAACTGAACAGACTACTATTATTAGTTTAGTGTCTAGATTCCAAAGCTGTTTGTTGAATTCCATTTTCTTAACTTTGGTATCTTTCACTCATTGTGACATTAAAAAACAACAAGGCTAGATGAAATCAAAATGAAAATCATGAATAAAATTGTTCATGTAAAATAGAAAAACAAGTTCCTTAAAATCATAAGACCCAAAGTCAACTTAAGACTTCAATTTATTCACACAAATATAATTTTCAGCCATTAATGATGAGCATGAAAAGATAGAGCACATACTAGTGAATATAAGTAATTCGTCATTTATAAAATGTAATTGGAATCTGGTTTATTATGAGGAAGTTTAGACCTGGGTCTAGTCATCCAGAGATACTTTATAGGCTGGACATCTTTTTGTGAGGTTTCTGTATCATGATAAAAGGAGATACTCAACTGAAAACTAAAAATTACTGTTCCCAAGTAGATGTTGAAGAGAAAAGGCTCCAGAGTTTAAGAATGTAGTTGTAGAATTATTTCCCATTAAAAACTTTCAGAGAAAAAGAATGGAGAAGTACAAACGGATAGAGGGAAAAGAGTAAAATGAATAGAGAGATGAAAACACAAGAAAGAAAGAGCACAAAAAAGGCTGGTGAAGAAGAAAGAATGAGATCCCTTGCCTGTTGAATACTGACCACATACCAAGCTCTATGCTGGGTGCTTTATCCTATTTAATCTGTAAAATAAGGTGATAGATAATATTGGGCCATTTCTAGATTACAAAACTAAATTTTAGAGAGTTTGGGTGACTTGTACCATGTCTCTGAGTGAATAAATGGAATTGGTCAGACGTGGAACCCAGGAGTGCTTGATCTTAAAGACAGGACTTTTTCCAGAAACCTGTCTAGTGGGCAAATAAACAAGCCAAAGACTGGAGAGAGGGGGGAAAGTGAGACAACACTATACTCCATGGAGGCAGGAGCAATGTCTGCCCTCTTTAGTTTTTCTTTTATTTTCTTCTTCTTCTTTTTTTTTTTTTTGACACACCACAGTTCTAGGAAGTTAGCAATGTATAGTAAGTATTTGCAACATGAGTATTTCTGAATGAGGTGACAAAAGTCTTAGGGAGAGAAGACATGATGGAAGAAAGAAATAGAGAGCAAGCAAAGTGGCGGGATTAAAAATGTGATGCTGTTTGGACAGCCTCCCTAATCTTTCAGATCCTAGAGTCAAACCTGGCTGCTCAGTGTCAAGTCTCAAACTCGCCACGTTCAAAGTTTTTAAGAGAGGAAAACTGCTTGATGCCTTACATTCACTTAACCCAGGGAAAAAAGGTTTGCTAACTTTTCTGAAACCCAGTGGAGTGTGATCTTGGGATCCCAGGCCACTTGCTAGCTACAGGTGGAGGAAAGGAATGTGAGCTGTGTTCTCAGGACAGATGGGCCTCGTGAAGCCAAGTGGGTCCTCACCTGATCCGCACCAACAAGCCAACCAATAGCCAGTCAGTTAATACAAACCTATCAGTTAATAAATATCTGTGGTCTCATTTTGTCCCCCAGCAGCAAAGAATTTACACAAAGTCAAACATGTCAATAAGATAGAAAAACTCAAGGAAACAGCTTGCTATTTATTTAATGATGAGAAACATGATTGAATGAGTAAATGTTTCTCTCTTCATACAAATTTATGAATTTAATATTGGATTTAATATTGATATTAGTCTGCTCATAAGGAAGAACTACTTACAAAAAAAATTTTTGTTAAATTTAACAACTCAATATTATCCTTGGGTGGTTCTTGAATAGCCACAGTGCAGCTAAATCTATTTCAATATCCAAGAATCTAATGTTGACTAACTTGTTTGGTTAAATTAGGCATATTTCCTTTCAAGAAGAAAGCAGAGCTTAGCTCAAATAATTTTGACTCCTTTTGTACAACCAAATAATAATTTTAGGGTAGTAATAAAATTCAATTTCCGTGTAGCGATCAGCAAACCTGCTCTAAATCTTCACTTTGTTACATCGGTCACAGAAAACCTTAATGAGAAGATTCCTGGGTGATAGGCTTGCTGAGTTCCTCTGAAGGCTTGGGTCACTTTCTGATCTCCCTGGTGGCCCCACAGTGACCACATGTCACAGAATCCTAGGTGTCTAGGGATCCTAAATGATGGAGGCCCTCAGCAGCCCTTTGGCTAATTATAAACACATGTCAGGGAAATGTCTGGAAAAGGAGTTGCTTTAGGAATTCAGAGAAGCTAAGAGTTATCTGCTTTTTGACTATTGGCCTGTTGACACATTCTCACAGAAAAACCCCAGTGCCAAGCCGGCCTAGCATAATCAAATCGAACTGATTATTATGTAGTTTAAATATACTAAGGATATTGAACTTCCCTTTTTAAGTCACAGAAGAATCCTGGGCTAAACTATTAAAATGGGAAAAACAATGTGAAGAGTACTATAAAAATGCAAGCCATTTAAAAAATGAATTTAATATCAGCCTTTGCAAATTACATTTGATGTTTCACCCGTCATGCTCTGCTCACTTAGGAGAAACAATGAACTGTCTGTGAATGAGGACACAATCAAAGAAAAAGTGCTATTTTATTTCTTTTTAATAGCTACATAACCTCTGTAGAAAACACAAAATGATTGCAGAAAAATACAAAAAGGAGAAGATGATTTTTCATTGTCCTTTTAAAAAGATAGATGTGTGTGTGCATGGCATTGTATAAGCTTTTAGAAACACACAGTGTGTGTGTGTGTGTGTGTGTGTGTGTGTGTGTGTGTGTGAGTGTGAGCATGTGTCAATCCAAGGAGTTATCTACAGACCCAGTGCACAACTCTCTCTTTTCTTTCAAGTAAGACCCAAGAGACCTGTATACTTTTTAACAAGGTCATGCAATCCCCTGGCCCTATTTTGCCAGCTGTCAGCAGCTGGGGGCGCACATCACTCTTTGTAATGACCGTCTCTCAATAGGTTATTATGTGAGCAGCAAGTGGCAAGTACAGCTTGTCATACTGGAAATGCTAATGCTTTCCTTACCTCTTCCTTCTCGGCACTCTGCAGATCACGCCACTCCTCCGTTACGTGACCGAAATCCACTGTGTTCATGGGGACTTTAAATTCCCCAATGATGTCATGCTTGGAGAAACGGTCAAAATCATACACCGCCATCACAAGTGTCTTGCCGCCCAATTCCGAATATGGCACCTAAACAAAAAGAGACGTGGGTGAAATATCTGGTCACAAATATGCTTAAATCATGTTATTTGTTTATAGTGTTTAGATTTACTGTTAGATACACAGGACAGGAAGATAACTGCTCTTTTCTTTTTTTTCTTAAATGGAATCATTTGACTAACTGCTTGAGGCTTATATTCCTTGGGAGAAAATAGGGATTTACCATAGTGGTTTATCATTTTATCCCAAAGTTCTAGAAGCTGTTAATTATTATTAATAATGGATCCTATTATTAGTCATGTTATAAACACTTCAAGATTAATACAAGAATAAGCCTAGCCAATAGCACTTGGTTGTATAAATAAGTTCTTGTAGAATGTTTTGTCGTTATTGTTATGATAAGTTATATTGCCAGGCTGTAACTTACTGAGGATAGATACCTTGTTTCAAAAGTTCTATGAACTCCCTCCAGCCATTTGGATGCCAGTTTAATGGAGCAGGGATTAGAAAAGGTATGCTAGAAGTCTGAAAGAATTTAAATGAAATTCACAAGGTGCCTCACCTACTCCTTAAAATAATTTAGTGATTGACAAGAACTGACTAGAAAATTAATGTTTTGAATATCAGAAATGCATTATAATACAGATCTTGAAGTTCATTCTTAGGTATGACACTCTTTAGGATGAATGGTGGCAAAAGGCCAAGAACTGATGAATTCTCCAGCTGTTCAGATATATCTGGGACAGATGCTATGAGCTGGGATGTTTATTAGTGACATTTTTAATATTCAGGGAAAGCAGTGCAATCCAAATGAGCCACACTTCAGTAACTGGGTAGAAATACCTAATTAAGAAATTATTTAGACTTGTATTGAAGGTTTGATCAATTTCATACACTTCCTAATATTTTATCAGTGTAAATGGTTGTCTTATGCTCCAGCAAACATATCTCAATTAAGACTGTATATTAAGATGAGGAGAAAAAAAATATTTGACAATATATATGTATATGTATGTATATACCAGAAATTTTAGTTTTTCCAAAGAGTTTCTGTTTTCTGTCACTTATTTGTCATCTATTTGGAATCTGATTAGAAAATTGAGATTAAAAATGAGGCACAAAACCTTTTCCATTTTAGAAGCAAAAATAAACCCAAGGAGATGAATTTGAAAGGGAGAAATAAGAAATTTTAGAGCAGTGATAAACTCCTGAAAAAATTCAGCTTACGTCTGAAATCTCTCTAGATGTTTTGGTGATTGTATTGAAATACTATCATTTAAAAATCTGGCTTTAGGGCGAGGCAGGCCTGGACCTGGGTTTATCCACTGTCCAGCTGAAGGGCGTGGGGGAAGTGAATGAACTTCACCTTTCTCACCTATCAAACACTGATAACAATGCAGCGTACGGCACAGGACAGTGTTGGCACAGTCGGCACATAAAAAATACTTAAGGTTTGAATGATTAGTGGCTCCTTCAAATAAGAGTTCATTTGGGGGAAAAGAATAAGTATTTCTTGGGACATGTGGAACTCATGTTAAGTGGATTTGAACTCAATTTTAAAGCCCATATATTTTTTAAACTATCATACTTATGTTAATCATTCCTATATCATAGTGCATTGGCATTTCAAGATGCATAATCTATGATGTCTACTGGAGAAATCAACCAATTCTCTAGAAAAATCTTGTAAATGAATCAAAATATATCACCTTTTGGATTGATAGTTTGATCTACCTTCTTCAAATAAAAAGGAACCTAATAGAATTTTGTAGGCAATTTCAAAATTTTAATAATTACACTTTCTGAAGTCACAGAAATTACTAAAAATTACTAGTAACACATTTTTTAAAGAAATAAAACACAGGTGACTGAAAACAAAAACAGAGTTTCACAATATTATTTTAAATAATTTTAAAAAATCTTACTAAATTGTGGTTAGAAACTGCCGACCTAAATTGAGATTGATACATAGTCAAATAGAATGTGGTTACCAGTTGCAATACTTTTTAGTTTTATTTTCATCTCATGTTCTGTGGTATATGGGCCATAGTGATTAGCTCTGCATAAGCTGAATAGTACCAGAATGTTTTGACTGCTACTCCAAATTAACTATCGAGGTATAGAAAACTGTAGGTTTAAAATAGGATAACTGACAATACACTGGGGATTTTTGGCTTAACTCAAAAATTTTCAGAGTGAATAGAAAGACACTGCACTCTTCTACAGAACTGGAAACAAGACTTGAGGGCATGATGCCCTCCGCTGAGGAATGCCTTTTGTTCCACCCATTTATTTCATACCAGAATATTTACTAACATGAGGCACATGCTATCATTAGGCTGGCTGAAGGATCAGCCTGCCTGCATAGTAAGACATTTCATTTTTCAGAAATGTATTGTTTTAAGTATGTATTTAGAAAACTTTTACATATTGATGATATCCACCAAAGCCGTTTTCACGCATGACTTCAAGACAAGGGCTACAGGAGCTCTGTGGGTGCTGAGGTGCCTAGGGCCTGCCTGACTTAGTATATGGCCAGAAGCCCATTTTGTTTTTGTTTGCCAACTGAGGTGTCTTAACAAGATGAAGGACACCAGGGAAGAGCCTAGAGTAAAGGAAAAATGCTAGAAATGCAGAAAAATAATCGGTTTATATTCCTTTTCCTTGATAGGTTAAGAAGAATGGTCTTAGAGCTTTCAAATTGCCTCTGTACATATAGAATTTTGCAATGAGAGTGATACTTACTTGGACCATTAAAACAATGGAACATAGCTTACTTTATTCTGTGATTGTGGCTTATTTTCAGGAACTTTGAAACTTAAAAAAATAGTTATTTCATTATTTCGTTGGCTTTATTTTAGATAGGGGGTAATGTTTAAGCCTATAGGCACAATTGAAGCCTACCTCCCTTTTTAACTGTAAATGATATCTAGCTGTACTTCAGTCTATATTCTATTCTGAAATGGCCAAGCTGAATCCTCCTTTGAGCAAACCTAAATGCAGTTAAGAATCCTCACTGGACTGAGGATAAGAATTTTAAGTATTCTGAGTAGAATCATTTGTCATTCTGAACAAGCGGATATGTGCACATCGCTGTCTGTGTCAGAATGAGATCAACATTTTATCTAAAATGACAGAGGAAGAGTTATTAGTAAGGACAAAAAAATACCTTGAACGTAAATTGCTCATTGAAGACAGGATTAAGGGTCTTGCGGTGGACTTTCGTCTCAAATTTCTTCTTTTTGTCAGGCAGCAGAAACACTTTCACGTAGGGATCGGATGTGCCCCCCATATCCAGGGCGGGCAGCTCTGCAGCCTGGATGATCCCCACCAGCAGCTGAAATGACAGACAGAGCGCAGTCAGCACAAACACTGCACAGTTTGAAAATGACTGATTCGTTCACAATGCTGTATATTGGGTTCCCCTTCCTCCTTTGCTTTTAATAAACTTTTATTCTCTTATGAATCTGAACAGAGAAGGCAAATGAAGTGAGCTCCGTAGACTTTAGAAACCCAATTATGAGACGTGGACTCTAGAAAGCCTAGTTTTAAGCACAAAAGAGGCTTTTAAAAGGTTGCTGATTAGAGTTAAATATGGAATTCATATTTGCAAAAGGATTGCAATCAAATAACTTCCCAGTTGCTAAAAGCCCTTGTGCATTATTTTTCTTTCCAGAGCATAATTTGTAAGTGGAAATAAATTGTTAAACAATCACAAGTCTGTAATTATAAAGTAGGAAATTTTTATTCTGAACCACAGCCTCAGACCAGCTAAATAGACATTTCTCAGAAACTGAGATAAAAATAAGATCTTCAAATTTCTGTCATATTTGACCTTTACTATATGCTGGCTACTTCTTGTTTTCATTTATAGTAAAACTATATATTAAGCTCTATGTTTAAATGTAGGACATGGAGTCAAAGAAATGTGCCTAAGATTCTGATTTTATCCTCCCAAACACAGCAGAAATCTTTTCATTTCTTCATGTCTGTTTTCTCAGTGATACATTCCTGTGCCTTATTAGGAATGCAAGTGTAGGCTACCTTGTGAATGTTTTTGCAAAGGACACAGAAGGTGTGAGTGGACTAATCTAGGTGCCCTGTCATCAGACATGTTGTTCCAAAGGACTGGTTTAGACCCATATGAGAAACAGAGGTAGGCTCTCTTACTGTTGTTCAAGGTAATATACTGTTCACTAAATGCAGTCGCATCATAGCTTTTCACATTAGAGCCTAAAATTTTGAGTCTGTGACTATTTAGACAAGAGAATGGAAAAGCAATTCACCTCTTTAAAAAAGAATAGAAGTTATTCGTTTTCTATAAAACTGACCCACCATATTCACAAGTATTCTTTGGCTAGTTGGCTCAGTTTTTAACCCAAATGCCCAAATGACTCATGTTTCCATTTTAATGCTTCAGTATCTTTGTGACATCAACATACAACAGTAACCATAGAGTGCTCAGTTGTAGGTATACAGAACAGACAGATGGTCAAAGAATAGCAAAAATAGACATCAGATTATACAGACGTGACTAGTAAAGCAAACAGTGGTCTCTTCATTTGCCAGGTTGGCATTTGGAATTTGATAGCAGTGTGAATAAATAAGGTTCTGTTTTTCTTCTCATCACTCTTTGCAGTCGGTTTTCTTTTGGTCAGGGAAGGCACCAGTGATACAGCCTACACTCTTTAAAACCAGATCATTTATATTTTGAGGATTCTTAGATATTTTGTTGATAAGGGGTGGGGTTATTTCTTTCAACCACCTCTGATTTCTGCCTGAGAAATAAGTATCACATTTCTCTCCACTGTGAAAGCTTCTCAATTAGAGTACATTAGGGATGTCTTTTAGTTCTGGTAAACAAATGTGTATGTATTTGATGACAGCCTTACTTATGAAGTTCCTCAGACTTTATCTGCCATGACTCATAGGAATTATTTTATAAATCAGATTAGCTGAGGACATTTGGAAAAATCAATGATTAACATTAAAAAAACTTTTCATCAGGTAGAATCTTTTACATCTTCAGAATAAGTACATTTGCTAGAAAGGGAACAGTAAACACACTCTTATATTTGAGTTGAAAAAATTCAGTGCTATTATTTTCTTAAAAATATCAGCTTATAAAATGATACTTCTAATACACAAAGCCAACTTATAACTAACCCAGGATGAGATACCACTAGATTTCTGCTGGAAAATATGAAAGTAAAATAAGTTAGTAGAAAAAATATTGGCTATGTATATAAAAGCAGGTTAAACATCTGGAAAACGTTAAGGTTAAGAAAACATAAGTTGGCCTTGACCTTCCTTAGAATATATAAATAATAGGAAGTTTTGGTTTCAACTCCTCATGATCAAATTTTGTAGAAATGACAGAAATGGCCTCAAATGATCTATTTAAGTAACTATACATGGTATACCTATAAATCTGTATAAATCCATACCTATAAATCTGCATGTGTAACCAACATACAACTTTCTAGAATGTAGTATGAAATAACTAGCCAGGACTGTAATGAAACTGATTAAGGAAAATTATTTTTTAATATGACCAAACATACCAGAATATTCTTCATGAGGGACCCTGTGGAAATCCAGAAAGTGAGGACATATTTTGAACTGTCATTTCCTAACTGAGGCTTGCAACTGCTTAGAGATCTCATGGTGAGTGACTTTGAACATTAGTCATCAAAACTGAGCATTGGTGTTTGTTTTATTTATCGTTCATTCCTCATCAAACTGAAAATAACTAACACATGTGGCGGTAATAGTAATTGGACTTGCATTTATCAGTTCTTCCTCACCCAAAGAGATGAGCGAAGCAAAACAAACTAGAGAGATAAAAACCCCTCGCCAGAGAAGGACTATGGCCCAGTGGTTCTTAAGAAACTGATCTCCCAATCAGCCGATTCCACTAATTCTTAGTTAACTTTTTATTGCTTTTGCACTTCAGAAGGTAAAAGGACATCTTCATCAATTTCATGGAACCTAGAAAGTCTTTTTGCGTAGAGAGATTTTTTAACATTTATCTTTGAGCTACCTGTGCAACAGGCAGTTGATAAAAGGTAGCTGCTATTATCACTCATCTCCGTGGCAGTTCATGGCTTTTGAGAAATTGAAGCAGTAATGCCGGCTTTGTTACCCTCTTGAGTTCCTTGTCACTTTGGGGCGGCTGTCATGGGCACCGAATCAAGCTGCCGGCCTTCCTTCTTCTGCTGTGTTAGGAGTTTTACCTAATATATCATCATATAAGACATTCTTACCGTTGAAATTCATGGATGACAATTATTTATCTTTCCTTATCAGACCGCTACACTATGTTGCAAAATTTTGGCTTGGATGGTAACCTAACTCAAAGGCCCCTCTCCCTGTTTGGATCGAGATCCAGAAATTCCAAGAAAGATTGTTCCAGCTCAGGCCGAGGCACCCGGGGAGGCAAGACTGTGGCTGGAAGCTCTCAAAATCAGGCTGACTACTTCAAGTTAATTGGTATTCCCCCTGCCTGCTGTAAGTGCCGTAAGTAGATGTAATCGGTTGAATACTGTGTATTTCTAATTACCAGAAGTTAAATTAGCAAGTAGGGGACTGCCTGTACTTAGAAATTATTTCATCAATAGGTTTGATAATTGCATTTTCCCCTCACATTAATCGAAATGTTTTAAGAAGTATCTTACTTCAATTTCTATTTGGTAATTTCAGAAAACAAAATGGAATTTAGAAGACATTTTTTTCCCCCTCAGACCTGGTTATTCTGGAAATCATAATCCAGTGAATATTGGAGTTTTCCCAGTTTCTCCTCTTCTTTGGGTTCTTCTTTTTCTTCCCCATCAGTCAGTCCGGTTTCAGCATCATCATCCTTCAGGGCCTGTAAGTAGGGAAATGGATTGTATGTGAATTCAAGGGAATTTTCATCAAAACACAAATTAAATTGTGCCTGTGATACTTCCAAGCTATCAGAAGCAACAAGCACTAAGATGCTGGAAATCTCATTTTGTCTGACACACATTCACATTTGCTGCTTACATAGTTTTAAAATTCCATTTGTGCATGGAATTTCCCCCCCAATCAGCAAGCGACATGGAAGCAATGAAAGAAGCCCCTCAGAAATATTGCAAGCAAAAACCGTAAATCTGTTGCAAAGAAAATGTCAACTTGGAGTATTATATTTGGCTCTGATAAAACTGCTTCTTTCAGAAGTGTGATAAACATGCTATGAACCAGGCCAGGTTTCACATTCATGTAGTTCAAAGAGAGCTAAGCTAAGCATCATGTAAAACATCATTGTTACATGCAGGGAGTAGTTTATGTGAAATGTATGGCCTTTTCTTGCCTTGTTTCCTATGAAAAAGAGGGTTGAGTAAGTGCTTCTCAGAAAACTTTAATTTTCTATGTTTCACATATACATTTATAATGGTTATGGAAAAAGAGGAAAAAACATGCCACCAGCAAATGCATGTTTAGAGAAAAATCTACCCCACTTTCAGTTTAAGTCTACCATTTCATTTTCATAACAGCTCCACAGAAAGCTAGGCTGAATTAAATTGATTTATAGGTCTATTTGATAGCAAAAGAAAAAAGGAGTTACATTAGCAATTTTGTCAGACTGAAACTGGTATAAATTCATTTTGCATTAACCAACAAAAATCATGATACTGAACTTTTAAAACTCAGTTTGGACTGATAGAATGTTCTTCATAACCTTAAACTTGAGTGTAATATAAATTGAAATACTAGAAAGCTCATTATTTCATTAAGTACATTTAAATGTTTCTCTTTTTTAAAAATAAAAATGTGCATTTTCTCATTTAGTGCAAAATGTTTGCTAAAAAACCAAAGGTTATACAGATTATAAATATTAGAAGCTTTATTTCTAGGGATGTGCACTTTTACTGCTTTAAAGAATTAGACAAACTAATTAGAAACAGTTACTATTCAAAATTTAAAAATGATGAAATGTTACATTTCCTGACCCCTAGTGAGGCTGAAAAGTTAAAAAAATCTTTCTATTAACATTTTTTTTTCCCTCTGGGAACTGCCTGTATATATGCTTTGCTAATTTTTCTGTCATGTTGTCTGACTCATTGATTTGTAGGCACTCTTTGTATTTTAGTGATCTCAACTTTTCTTTGTTATATATAGCAAATATTCTCTCCTAGTTTTTATAATGGCATTTTCATGCCATGTGTGTGTAGAATCTCACAAAAATCAGGGTACAGGGATGACGGCAGACTGCTTTATATCTCAGTCAAAGTAAAGGGGTCTTAACTCTTGTCAGCAATCAAAATAAATCTAAGAATTCGTGTACAACTCAAATGCAAGAAATATCACCAGGTTCAGAAAGTATGAGTCATCAGACTATATAGCTCCTGACGACTCTTTTCCCACCTCCCAGACCATGTGGTCTTTTTTCTCTGCTGAGAGAGAGCTTTCTGTCCACCATCCATTTACACAGAGACCCTCAAAATGGCACCTCCATCCCTGAATTGACAAGATTTTCCAATTTAGCTCTACCCAGCTAACAGCAATTTGATCCTAAAAAACTGAGACTTGATGGCATCAGTTAATAGAACTCATTTGGTTGGGAAGATATATAAACAGAGTTAAGCTGTAGTTAGTGATGTCTCCCCTTTTGTGCTTCTTGAATATTTCAGGAGCCTGCAAATGAGTTTGGAAAACTGAAAATGACCATTATTATATCTGTATAGAAACCTTTTCAAGGTTTAGCCATACACCATTTAATTTGGAAAGATTATTTTTTCTTGGATGTTTTGTTGAATAGTAAAATATTGATTTACTGGTAGCCAAAGGCAGGAAACAATACAATTATTTAAAAATTTATATTAGTCTTTTAACTTGAGGGAGGGCTCACTAAAGAGAAAATAAAAAAATGACAAGAAAAGATGACTGAGTTTAGTCAGAGACCTGAGGCAGAGAAAGCATATTGCCCTTTCCAAACCTTAGCTGTGTGCAGGTGTTTCACATTGTCACAGGAGACGTGCTTAGAAAATTGCAGCTTAGGTGATTTGCCTCCCTGTAAGATTTTATTTTTTTCAAATAATAGCAAACCAGTTAATGCATATTTCTGTCTGAAAAATCCGCACGTTACTCTATCATAATAATAAATTTCATGGATTGAAACACTTTTTTAAAAGTATCTTTCAGAACTGACAATTTACATATCATGTTTCAGCCCAGTGTAATTTGAAATAGCTGAGACATTAAATCTCCTTCTCCCTAAATGGTTTTTGCCCTAATAAAAGGTGCAGGACCATCTCTGCAATTATTCTGCATGAAATTGGGCTAAATTTTTGATAATTTCTCAGCGCCACTGTTCATCACTAAAGTGATTAAGTCTATTCTTGTCCCAAAGGCTGAGCTTAAGCAAGACATTTTCCGTACCATCACATTAAGTTCAGGCCTATTAAATCAGTAGCTATTATAGTAGCTCAGGAGCAACCTACTCCCCTGCACCACCCCCAGCAACAAAAAATGGAGGAAAAAGCTAGGGCTCAGCAGCTCTGAGAGCTTGAGACCTTGCAGTTGAAAAAGCCGTGTTGGGAACGTTACACCTTGTTTTAAATTTCAGAGACTGAGCGCACATGCTTCTGGCTTGATTTGACATTCAGAAGGCACTGAGTTCAGAAGCATCAAGAAGAACGTTTGTTCATTCCAAGTTAAATTGTCAGATTTGGGTTTGATGAGGCAAACTAAATGGTAGCGCAAGGGATTGATCTTCTCTATCAATTACAAACTTGAGCTTTCTAATACTGTTCGACTTAAACAGTAATATTTAAAATGAAAACCCTTTAACTAAAAAAAAAAAAAATCAATTTAGTTCAGCCTCTTGATGTGTGTCAGAATGGTCCACCCTCAGCTGTAGAGTTCCAGCTGCCAGGCCGCTAAACGTATCCGAGCGTTGACTAGAGGTGTCTGAATAGCAGAGGGAACCTACCGCAAGGGACAGTCCAGAACAGTCATGAGACACAACACAGATAAGGACATAGAAGGAAGAAATACAGATTAAAATATCCACACACATCAGTGAAAACCATGGAGAAATGACCTTTCCAGACCTATGACTTTTTGGGTGTCATTGCCCCTCTGTTTTTTCAGTGTTCTCAAGATGTAAGGAATTAAAGAAAACCTTAAATATATATCTTAAGCTGTGTAAATACACTATCTACAGTTAGAAATTTGTTTTCATTGCAGAATATATAAAAATTCTTCCTTGGCTATAAAATCTTATCACAGAGACAGGTAGCCATGAATACTGAATTTGAATTTCTGTGAGTTCTTGTATGGACTGAGGTGGTAAAAGCTAACTGATTGCCCTAAAGCCTCTGCATCTGAAGAAATGACATTGAAAATGCCTCTCACGTCTGTCCTGTTTTTAAATGGGAGAGGCATAGACTATACTTATTGTCTTCCCTATGTTCATGTCAATGTTCTGTTTAAAATATTCTGGAAATAGAATTATCTAAGAACAATTTTACTTTATGTTTATGCTGTTTTAAATTTGACGATCAAGTGATCACCGTGTGACATTAAACATCTTAAAATCTGTACGTTCTATCTCGTTTCTTCTTCCTTCCTCTTCATAAAGTGGGAGAACCCCCACCAGCTACTTTGTCTGCCTTAAAGAGCTGCGTGAGCTGCTGTTAAATAGCTGTCTACCAATGGGGCCTATTTTTCACTTGTCCAAATTACATTTCATTCTGTACATTCAATTGTTCATAAATTAAAATAAGACCTATAAAATACTACACAGACCATATGATCTGCTTAAAATGATTCAAAACATATTTTCTGAGCATCCTAAATGCTGTGTTGCAATAGATTACTATAAGCTATGACTGACTTCCTCGTATTTCCTTTTGATCCCATTTCTCTTTCCCTCCCATCCAAAGGAATAGGTGATCAATGAAGCATGACTACCATCAATTATCTGTATTTACTCCTTTTCAGATCTTGGTCACTTATCCAGGTCATACAGGGGTAATAAATATCACTACTATGCTACAAATTACAGTCTCACATCATACAAGACATATTCTACAAAGAGAAATACAAACTTCTTGTCCTAGGGAAAAATTCTTTAGTTATCATTTAACATTATTTAGTGATTTTAATTGTTAATTCTAGGATAGAGAAAAAGTACATTTCAATTTTATTATAGTTAGGAAAATGATCATGCATTTTTCAAATTGTTGCATAGGTACAGCTGAAATTCACATACAAATCATTCGGTCCTTGTCCATCTAGGAGATTGTTTTACACTTAATTTTCCAGTAAGTTGTTTAGAGAAATCTGTATCGAATCCTGCTTGCTATGAAAAATGTTGAAATAAAGC
Organism: Manis pentadactyla; assembly: GCF_030020395.1. Classification (NCBI taxonomy): domain Eukaryota; kingdom Metazoa; phylum Chordata; class Mammalia; order Pholidota; family Manidae; genus Manis; species Manis pentadactyla. Next base: position 112,098,473 of record NC_080028.1, on the reverse strand, counting down.
AAGACATGATTTAAAATTTCACTTTCTACATAACAAATTGACTGAACAGAAAAGTCTTTATTGGATGTCTGTGGTTGGACACTGGTGCGTGGACTTCTGAGGCTGTCCTTAGAAACTTTGAGAACTTTTCTCAAAGTTTCTGAGCTCAGGGCAAAGCTCTCGGCGAGTGAGTGCAGGCACTGCCTCTGTTCTAAAGCCCTGAAACCAAACCAAAGTTCACTGAGTGGAAAAAGAGCCCACGGAATTTTCGCTGGTAGGCATTGCAGTCTTTGAGAAAAAATGTTTTAAACTCAGGCTGGTGAGGGTCCTGAGTTTGTGCGTAACTAGGAAACTATGCAAATGTACTGAAAATGCCTTCCTTGACTAAATTGTTTTTAAGGAGATTCATATGCTTAAGTGCAATGAATAGTAAGTAAAACCAGAAGAAGAATTTGTAAAACTGCCTTTATATGTTGCTCTTTGGGAATAAATAGAACTTTTGAGTTAAATGAAGGGAAACAGATAACTGAAAATGTTATTTCTAGGAAAAATCTCTGCATTGATATATTTAAAAAAATATGTTCCTTAGAAATATTGACTATGAATATGATTCTAAAAAATAAATGGAGACATTTAGTCATTATAATTATTAATGAATAAACTTTATCCTGAATCAAGTCATCTTGTTAATTTAGTATGAGCAGACAATGTAAGGGACACGTGGATAGCTTCCTTAAGCTTGGGAAGATAACCCAGCCAGATGCAGATTTTATAATCTGCATTATGGCTTTAATTGTTCCTAAGTGACGAAATAAGAATTTGTCTTAAAACTTCTGTCCTGTTCTTTAGGACTGGCTCATACTTCTCTCCCTTCTCCTTATGGCTCATTTTTCCTGATCCTAATTATGAACTGGGTGGATATATAGGAATGGTAACTTCCATCAAGTGTGATAAACAGCTCTGAGGCAGTTATTTAACAGTAGTTGCAGTGTTCATGAGAGAAAGGTGCCCTGCCCAAGAGGGAGAACAGTCAGATATTCTTTATTCTGTTACTCTAACTTTAAAGACAATTAAGACTGGCTTAACAGATGTGAACAGTACTTGGGCATCATTCCTATGTTATGGGCCCAGCAGTGTGGCCCTGATGGTGCCGGATGCCCTTTGCCGGCTTCTATGCTCGGGCATTGGAGAACCCTGATAAATGCTCCTGTTGCACTTTGGGATCTAGGAGAATGACTAAAAGGATTGTAAAACATTTCTACAACAATGACACGTGTTTATTTCTATATTATCTGGCATAAAATAATGAACCACTTACTATTTCAATAAGATAATCTAAAAAGAACTACAGAATGAATACATTACCTGATCTTTCATGGTCTTCCCTAAGTCTTTCACATCTTTCATGTTAATAGCATTCTTCCCTCCCTTTTCCTTTCCCTTCTTCTTGTTTTTCTTTTTGAACAAACATTTCTTGCAGATACAAAAGCAGCAGGTCAGGACTAAGAGGACCGTGACTATGGCTATGGCAATTAAGGCCCACGGTGGCACTGAAAGGGAAAAGGAGCAGAGAACATAAGCAATAAACACTGATACATGCAACATCTTTAATGATGGGCTATCGAGATATTCACTCACTAGTTCGCGTGTATGGAGGGCCAGCTGTGCTCCAGGCGCCCTGTTCTCCATTACGTAGTCCACGTTGTTTCCTCTGCACAGAGTGCTGATTCTGGCTTTTCCACTTTGCCCCTCTAGATATGTCAAATGTCATCTCTCCCCTATTGCTTTCTCTACCCCTGCAAGCTAGATTTCCATTAGTTCAGATCACAGCTCTGGACTTTGACCTTCGACGTTAAATCCTGGCTCCACCATTTGCTAGCTATGTGATCTTGGGCAAGTCATCTAACATCCCTCTGCCTGAGTATCCTCATCTCTAAAGTCGAGGTAAATTGGCAGGTACCTCATAGTCTCTTGGAAGATTAAGTAGTGCCTGGAATGTGGTAACAATAAATACTAAGTGAGGAATTCAGTGGATAGGCTTTGGGGGATTAAGAGAAAAAGGAGATGATTTTCAGACAGGGGGAGAGGCTTCAGACTTACAGGCTCTGTTTAAAATAATAAAGAATATACAGCTGCCCCTTGAATGACATGGAGGTTAGGGGTATCGCCTGTGCAGTTGAAAATTCACATACAACTTTTCATTCCCCCAAACTTAACTACTAATTTACTGTTGAGCAGAAGTCTTACTGATAACATGATCAACACATATTTCATATGTTTTATGTGTCATATATGGTGTTCTTGTGATAAAGTAAGCTGGCAAAAATGATTTTTCAGATTGTTGCAAATCTCTAAAAAATTTTTCCAATATGTTTATTGAAAATAAACCATATATAAGTGAACCCACACAGTTCAAACCCATGTTATTTGAGGGCAATTATGTAAATAAGTGTACTCAAATAAACATTTCTCTATCACAGTTGTGCATCAACTGAAAGTTAATCTATTTTCTAATATGGCATAGCCTACACCGTGTGTTTATACAAAATCAGCTCTTTCCACAAAATGTGGAAATATTTAAGTTTTCATTTTGCCTGGAAAGGAATTATTCAACTATTGAGATTAATCAGAAGAAGTAATTAGATTTGCCTGTTGCAATCAAAAGACAATGGGCACTGAAATGGTACGAAAAAGTGCTATTTTCTTCTGGCTACATAAGCATTATTAGTACCAGTGATTACTGAGCACAGCCTGGAGTACTTTGATAAAGTAAAAACACTTAAAAATCAACCTCTCTTCAAAACTGAGATAACTCACTCTCTTCGCTGTCCTTCTGCATTTAGCTTCATAATGTAGAATACTTACTATGCATATTAGTCTAAGTTATGATTGACTCCTAGGTGTTAACCTAAGGACATAAAACATTGCAACTTCTGAAAGTGTGTTTTTATCAAACAAATATCCGTGTGTGAGAGCCACAGAAAAGCCCACACCCAAAGGTGTGTTTTCTTATAGCTCTTTAATTTCATTAAACAAACATAGTGTTTAAAAAATAAAGCAAGCCTATATAACCAGTGATATAATCCATAATACCTCATTTAAGAGCTTCTACTGCTTTTGATCTAGTTAAAACCCCACCATGCATGAATGACAGAGCCTATGCATTCACTGCAGGCCAGACAATCTTAATAATGACCCTTCATTTTGAACCTCATACATTATTCTCCTCATGGACTTGTACGATCATCCCTCAGAGAGCTACATAAAAGTCTCTTAAATTACACAGGACAAGACGGAGATCGTTTGACAACTTCACAAAAAGAAAATAGACAGTGAACGCACAGGAACATTATTTAACCAAATGGAGTTAAAGAGGTAGGAACACAGGATTATAGGAAGGAATTTGAAACTGTGCAACTTGAAGGTAAACTATAACCACTGGAAAACTTTTATTTTGTGATTTTTATTTCTTAAAGTGCTTCTGTCTTCTAGGTTTGCTATCAGTCGGTCTTCCGAAGAACTTAATTTTACCTTTGGATTTGCTATATTGAATATATGAAATTAACAAAATTTTCCTCACAACTTGTTGGTAACTTTAGATAGAATAAAAAACTTGGTTATCAGTTTGTGACCCATATGAAAGCCTGACTGAATGGTTCATTATAATATAAACCACCTTTTAAAATTAAATGCAGTTGTTTGGATTGAATTCTTATGTTACAAAATTTATTCTAGTTGTGTAGAGCAACCAAATATTTAAAAGTTGTTTAGTAAGAAACACCATCTGCAGTATTATTCATTTGTAGTATTTGTAGAAATGTATTTCAATGTTAGTGAACAAATCTCATGAAATGCATTTTGGATTAGGCTAAAAATTTATTGAAGACCTACTTATGGGCCAGTAACTGTGCTATAGTTTTAAACACATTATGTCATTTAATCTTCACAGCAGTTTTGTTCATTATCTCTTCAATTTTATACAGGAAAAATGATATAGAGAGGAATAGTAAAGACTGAATAGTTTGAAAAATTCAAATATGTCTACATTATGAGGTTAAAAATGTGCATATTATAAATGCATATAAAGGAAAAAATCCTTATCTAGCTTTGAAGCCTCTTTAACAGAACATTTTGTATTAAACAAAAAAAACTAGTGAAGCAAATAAATAACAGCACAAGATGCTGCCAAGAGCGATTTCTGTAATATAAAACAGAGTTTCAATCAAAAACAGCTTTCTGCCAGTAGCAATACTTTGATGAACCTATTAGGTTATGGTTATTGCTACCCAAGTATCATTAAGTGGAATTTTATAACAAGAATTTTAACATTTAACTTAAAGAACTTACAGCAGGAAATAATAGACTAATGTAAAAACTCTTCATTAAAAATGCTATTTTCAGTTTCTAGTTAATGAATTAATCTCAGATATTGTTTAACTCAAAGGTAAACTGATGCATGAAAGTCAAAGTCAATCTGAAACTGCTCCTGATATTTTGCCTTAGACTTTGTGGCATGTGGAACAATGACTCCTTAAAAATGTCTGCATTCCGTTCCCTGGAACCTGTGAAAATATGTCACCTTACATGACAAAAAGGATTTTGCAAATGTGATTAAGGATCTTGAGATGAGGAGATTATCCTGATTTATCTGGATGGGCCCAGTGGAATCACTATATGTGAAAAGGGCAGGTAGCACTGCCAGAATCAGAGAGTTTTAAAGATTCTGTGCTGCTAAGTTTTGAAGATGGAGGAAGGGACCAGGAGCTGGGGAATATAGGTGGCCTCTAGATGGTAGAAAAAGAAAGGATATGCATTTTTCCCTACAGCTTCAAGAAGGAATTAATCTGTAGAGCCATTGTGGAAAACAATATGGAGTTTCCTCAAAAAATTAAAAATAGAACTACCATATGATCCAGCAATCTCATTCTGGGTAAATATATGAAGAAAACAAAAAATCACAGTCTTAAAGAGCTATCTGCACCCCACTGTTTATTGTAGCATTATTAGCAATAGCCAAGATACAGAAATAACCTAAGTGTCCATCAATGGATGAACAAAGATGTATATATAAAATGTATGTATAAAAATGTATACACCCACACGCGCGCACACACACACACAATGGAATATTATTCAGCCATAAAGAAGGGAAAATCCTGTCATGTGTGACAACATTGATTACCCTTGAGGACATTATGTGAAGTGAAATAAGTCAGAGACATAATTTACACAAATACTTTATCATCTCACTTGAACATGGAATCAAAAAAGTGGAACCAATTGGAACAAAGAGAAGAGTAGTGGGCACCAGGGGCTGGGGAGTGAGGGAAATGGTGATGTTGGTCAAAAGGTACAACTTTCCACTTATAAGACATGTGGACCTAATATATACCATGGTGACTATAGTTAACAATACTGTATTATAGTTGAAATTTGCTGAGAGAGTAGATCTTAAATGTTCTTCCTACATATACATGCACACACAGAGGTAATCATTTAAAGCAATGGATGTGTTAACGAGCCTTATTGCGGTAATCATTTCACAACATACATATGTCACATCATCACACCGGAACCCTTACATCTGCACAGTTCCTCGGTAGTTACAGCCGAGAAGAGAAAGAAAAGAAGGAACCAGTCCTGCTGACATGGATTTCAGCTCAGTAAAGTCTGTTCTGGATCTCTGACCTCCACAGCTAGAAAATAATAAATTTGTAGGGTTTATACTAGTCAATTTGCAGTAAATCATCAGAGTGGCAATAGGAAACCCAAGGTACAAAGCAGACCTTGGGAGATTTATAATATATGCCGCACATATGTGATTATATGGAACAGTTACAATTGGGACATTAGTGTGGGCTCGTTCTGTATTTTCTATTATGGTTCCTTCTTACCCACCCCCTTTATCTGTCCTTTCTGCAACCATTCTCATGACACTAGTGCTGTACCCAAGACTCTTTCAAAGTTAACCAGTGGTATTCTTTTGGCCAAATCCAAACATTGTGTGTGGTATGAGAGAGTTTTGATCATACATTCCTTGTTGAAATTTTCTTCTGCTTTTGTTTGCAATGCCCTTACCGGCTTTTCCTTCTATACCTCTGCTGCTCCCCACCTTTCCTTTCCCAAGCTTTAAATGGAGGGGTCATTCACGGTTCTAACCCCGAGCTCCCCTTCACAGTTTCCACGCTGTAAGCTGGTAGGCTAGGTGCTCCCTCTGTCTCCTCTGCGGTGCGCTAGCATACAGTCCCCACTGCCTATGGAGTGTTTCCTATGATGCATCCTTCATCTTTGCAAGTTTTCCTTCCCAGCTGTATGCTTTCCGTCTGTGCTTCTCTCATTTCTTACCTTCGGGATGTCGGAACCAGGTGGCAATTTTTATTCCCGAATCTGACTGGTTGGCAAGTTGTGCCATTTCTTCTTCAGTGTGTTTTATAACTTTTTAACATCTATTTCCCCCTGTAAGGTATGGGCCTGACATTGCCTCCCATCTGATCTACCTCCCATCAGTTATCTCTTCTCTCTATTTTACCTATTCATTGCCTTCAGCCAAAACTTCCTAATACACAATTTTCAACGACACTGTGCATGGCTTTCAAAGTCCTCAGTTGCCTGGCCCATTCGACTTACTGGTTTTTCTCACTGTTCACTTACATGCACCTCTATTCTCAGGCTGAGTAACTCATCGTTCTTTCCTTAATTCTACCCCATGTTCTTCTCAAGTACAATCCTTCTCTTTTGAAATTACGTTGTTCTTCCTCTTCAGTCATTTAAACATTTATTTTTCAAGGCTCAACACAAGCCTCACTGGTGTTGACAGATTTTTAAATAAAAATATCACATGCATTTGCTAAAACATCCCCTGCCCACCCAGTGGGAAATATTGCCTATGTGGTAGACTACATTAGATGGTTTGTGTTAGGCTAGTATTAAAAGACATATTATTTCAAAATAAAAAGACAAGTCTGTACCAATGTATAAAAGGTACTTTAATATACCTTCCTATCCTTGAAATTCACTTCTTCCTAACTCAAAGCTCAGCTCTTTGTAGATTACAAATGACATGAAACACTAATATTTAATGAAAACACAATAAAAATAATTTGGAAATTTGCATCAGCAGGTCTTCTGTTGGTTGGGGAAAGTGGGGAACCAAACTAACAACCAATCCCCTTATCAAGAGAGGCTGTTCTTTCGTGGGAAGTAAGAATAAATAGAGCAGTTTAAAAAAATAATTATTTAGTCCAACACCTATTTATTGAACATTTCTATGCCAGGCATTTTGCTCAGGGCTGGAATACAGTGTTAAGCATGGTTTGTGTATAATCATGAAGTTTATTATTTACCTCCCATGTATTAAAAGCTAGGTCTAATTTACTTTTCTAAAAGAAGTAGTTTTCTTATATTTGCCAAACTCAGTGTTCAGAACATAATATGGTACATATTCAGATAGAATCTATGTGGCTTAATACACTCTTGTGTATAAATTTAGTGTTCCAGGGTATAGTACAGTTATTAATGAAATCAACTAGTAAATTTTCTTTTTACAATAAAAATGTATCTCTCAGAAAAACACTTTTTTTTTCCTCTCAGGGAGTTTGGCACTGTGCAAATTAAAAAAAAATTACTTACTGGGCCCTGATATACTTTTTAGAAAAGTAGACACCCAAAATATCTTTCTCTTCAACAGTGTTGTAAAATCAAAGATGAAAACTTCACAAAGAAGAAATGTATTGCAGAGTTTACATTTATAAAAGGGAAAATTTTCATATTACTGAATGGTAGCCTATGTGCCCTTAAATTCAGTCTACTCCTCAGACACACGTTAATACGTCAGCCCTGCAGCATAAGCTGTTGGGGAGAGGGGTTTCTTAAATTTACACAAAGTGCCTTACGTCTCAGGGAGCCCTGCTTTCTCTCTCCTGATTCGGAGCTCTTGCTTCTAAATAGATTTTTTGCATTCTTAAAAGGCCTGATTGAGCACCATCAGCTTAACAGTGCTCAGTAAGTGGTATGTGGCTTGATAAAAACCCACGTAGCCATATACTTGGGCTCAAATGGGAGTGAAGTGGATGGCCTCTGAGGCTCGCCATCCTCTCCAGGGCATGTTCCTTTGGGGAGCTTCTCAGTCCTGCTTCCTCAGCTCTGATTCGCTCCCACCTCGCCCCATTACTGGGAGCTGTTGCAGCTAGGCTGGTTAACTTACGGTAGGTTTCCTCGTTGGGGTCTAGGTTGAATGTGGGGCAAAACTCACTGGTTTTGTATTTCTGCCTTGGGTTCACTTTCAAGGGCAGCGCTCCCTTATCAATTCCTTTTACATTCGTTATATTAAGGAACAACCTAAAATTCTTATCTCATTCACAAGATGAGCATTATTTCCCTCCCTGAGAAATATAGGCTGTTGCATTTACATCAGTCCTAGATACTTCAGCCGAGGGCCTCGAGATGACACAGGCAATAACAGCGTTGCCATGGTCACTACAAAAATTCATCAGTAACTTCAAACATTTTCCACCTGGGACATATCTCTGTTTTGTCCTGAGTGCCTCAACACTGCACTAATGCCTGTATAATGCATTTTATGAATAATTCACCTATTTCTTCATTCTCATATTTGCTGAAGCTTTTTGCCAACTTCTGGTTTTACCTGAAGCAATCAATCATCGTTTTAGATCATCAGACACTGATGCAAAAATGAAGAATATAATATGAAAGTGATAATTTTGCTGTTAACCAGTAGGAAAGATAATTTGTATTTCAAAACTTTGCTTTTAGACTGTTTATGAATGGTTTTTAAAAACACAAGGATAATCATTTTTCAAAAATTGACAAAACCCAAAATAAGCACACATTAATTTTAAAGCTTTTTCTAAATTATAGAATGCAAATGGAGAAAAAAAGCTCTGGAAATATGTGAATACACTCATTAGCTGCCTCTGGAGACAGCATTAAGTGTGAGATTTGAAATGGTGTATGAAGTCATACAGAATGTCGTTTAAGATTAAACCAACCAAAGGTCAGGGTGAAGAATTACTCATTATGGACTGAGATGGCTTCAAAGACTATACATTCTTGGCTCCTGGGTATTAAGCAAACTAACCTCTTTCTTCCTCTTTAGAATGTAGTTTTAAACCTCCTTTGAATTATATGCAACTTTTAAATTATGACAAAAGCTCTGGACTCTTGATGGGAGCATATGTATATGTTGTGTGTGAGCATGATGTGTGTTTCTTTGAGCTTCCACACAGCTGGGAGTGTGCAACACCCTGGTGGAGGTTACTGTTCCCTAGGTCTGCAGGACCACTGGACTCTAAATTAAAAGCTGTCCCAGAGCACCAGGGTAAAATTCACCAAGATTAGTGAATTAGGGAAAACCTACTCCTTCATTTAACCTTTCATTTGACTTCTTCTGGCAATCTGCAATGTACTTCCTCAGTGGTGGGGGAAGCGAACACAGGAAGACGGGCCCATTTCTCTGGTTGCTTATGAAGATTAGCTCCCAGGATAAAAAGGGAAAGTGACAGGAGGCAATGCAGGTTCAACACAGAATTCAGTGAAGGGGGCTCTTTAGGTTGCAGGTTAGAGAAGGGCAAGATAAAGGGTCCTAGAGTTCAAGAAAGACTTCATGGAGGAGGTGAGCACTGAAGCCTTGCTTGCCACACACTGGAAATAGCACCTGGAGAATCCAGCTCTCCTTCTTCTCCCTCTTCTGTCTGACTCTCTCCCTCCCTCCCTCCCTCTTTTCCTTTGGTTTTTAGACTTGTTTTAATCTAACCAGTTACCCAGTGGTTACCTTGTTAAAGCTCTCAGTAAGACACAGACTTATGAAAATCTACGTTAGATTTTTTTTATCATCATAAATGAAAAGATATTTCCTCATAGTAAACACACATGGAGGCTTCTCTATATAGATTTCAGAATTATCCAAAGAACACATTTCACATTACCTCTTACATACTTGTGTTGAGCTTTTCAATATGTGTCCCTGACAAAAAGCATGCTGGAAGATGTGTCTGTAAAAATGATCAAGCTGTTGGCTTGAGTCAGCTACCTGAGGCTTTGTGGACAGATGGATTGTGTCAACAGTAATATAGGACAGAGTCTCATTCACTCACTCACTCATCCCTCTGAGCATCTTTTTTAACACATTAATGTGCAACACTTTGGAAAAATAGTGAGCCAGTTTGAAATAATTTACTTAAACAGTTTACGATCCAGTTGGACAGATTTGATCAATATACACGAAGCAAACTGTGAACAATACCAGACAGCATGTTAAATGCCAAATTAAATGGGGTCTTTTGCTAAATTCTGATTCTGCTATGTAGTCACAGCAATCTTTTTCTACTTGTCAAATTAACACTTGTTTAGAATTATTTTTTAAAACCCTAAAATTTAATAAAATGAGACATCTGCCGCTCGTTGCCCATAAACTCTCAAAAAACTGGTAATACATAAAAAACTTCAGTAAAATCCATTCTATTGCTTTGCTGTGCATACAGTCACAACCTACCCATTGACAAATTTTTACCAGCACTCCTGTCTGCTGATTTGATTTCAGTAAATACTGTGCTATTGAGCAAACTCACAGACCCTGCTGGATAACTTATTAGGTTATTGATGTTTCTTGCTGAATGCAATGATTAGTCTTGCTACCAAAACTTAGTTGACTGAAGGCCATTTTATCTGCTCAGGTTTTAATCAAATAATGTTATAAAATGTCTATAATCATAGTCTGCTTTCAACAATAAGGCAAAGTTATCCATATCTTCACAATATTGGAATGTCTGAAATTTGACGTGGAATATGATGTTGGGTCTTGAGGCAGAGATAAGCCCCAACACAACTTCCAGAGGATTTAGATAAGACTCCGCAGTGGGTCCGGGAGCTGGTGTCTACAGGCTGCAGGGAGAGGTGCTTTGGTAAACATAAAAGGATGCCAGGTAAGGTGGCAGAGGCGAAGGCCATTAGCAGGCTGGCTAATCAGTTCTGAAGCCCTTGGAAATTTGTAACCATTTTCAATCATGCTGTGGACAGTGCAATTTCGTGGTTGAAGAGAAATCCATTTATCCTATGAAACCTGCAGTATGTCTCTCTTGAGTTCTGATTTCTAAGTCCAAAACTAAAAAAGAACTCTACCAAATATTTTTTTTCCTTAGTGTAAGTAACTTCCTTCTTTACTTTGTGTTAGAAATCTTCAAAATGAGCATCTCTTGGAGTCAGATCCAGTTAGTGTTTAGGTTTATTTTAGCATTTTGAATAATTTGGTTAACAATGTCTTTGAGTCTGTTTTCTCTCTGTGGCAAAGATGTCCAAGAAAAAAAAAATCTATTGCAAGAATTGAATATGATCCCCTCTTGGTAACTTGTAGATTATTCAAAATTGAGTATCTACTGGTTTCTTTCCCAAGCAATTTAATGGTATTATGATTAAATTCAATCATGATAAAAGAACATCAGCTAAAGGAGCAGATATAGTCCCTGCTTTCCTATGTTATTTTCAACTTCAGGCCAAGAGTTATAAGAAACAAACAAAAATTCCACTTAACCTTATTACCTGCTTTTGAGCAGTGTTTTTCCCTCTGTTCTTTCTGTTTATTATTCTAAGAGCAAGTGACACATTTTCAAACTTGCCTGTAACTTGGAGAGATTTGATTGCACTGTCAGAACTATGTGGTGGCTATGCATGAATGAAGAAGAGTCGGGTGTTGGAATCTTTTCAGTCATAAAAGGAAAGAGTCAGGCTCATTAATTTCATCACTATACGAAGTGACAGGCAGATGACACTGAAAACAAAGCAGCCCCTTGCCTGTTTTGCTACCCACAGGACACTGGCCCTTGATTATTCAATGCATTCCTGCAGCTCAGGACCAAACTTACTCATTTTCCTCTCCAACTATTGTCTTCTCTGTTTCTCTCAATGTTTTTTTTCTCCATGGCAATTTTATCTGTTCAATTACCAATTTGTACTCTCATTTCTTCTTTTTGTTTCCTGGTCCTTGGATTGGAACTTTTATCTTTATTCTACAACTCTTATAGCCCTGGACTTATTGTCTGTCCTTGCTTTTTTTTTAAGGGGTTTCCCTATGCCGGTTAATCTCATACATGATGGCTCTTTTCCTTTCTTTCCCTTCCTTTCTCTTCTTTCCCTTCCCTTCTTTCTCTTCTTCCTTTTAAATCTTATATCCCTTCTGATTCAAGCTTGTACTTCTAAGCCTGCACCTGTGAGCATATGACCTCAGGGCCCTGCATGTACCTTGCTTGTGTTTGTGGGTTCTCACATATCACCACTAAGAATGTAGAATTCCTTTTATTCTCTTTTCTTTGTGAAATTCAGTCATCTTTTCTTGAAAAGACTACTGGTAGACTTCCTTGAAATGTCTACCTGAGTGATACCATACATGGGCCTTTAATGTTCTCTCATCCACATCAATGCCTCTGACTCGTATTCTCTTATATTGATATTTGTTTTCCAGAAGCTTTGTGGTTCATCTCTCCAACACGGGGAGGCTATCCGAAGAGGGAGATAGTTATTGTCCTTTCCTTTGCTTTCCATGAAGTATTGATTGGGTTGGGCACCTCTAAGGCCTAAACAAATGCTTATTGAATAAACAAAAACTAGAGACAGGAAGGCGTCCTGCAAATACTGCACACACATGTGAGGGTGGCTCCTTGGACGCTTTGTTAACACCACAGGGTACACTTAAAAATATACCACAGACCAATTCCTGATAAAACTTCATTTAGAGAATCTGTGCAAGTATTCTTTGTTTTTTATTCTAGGTAAGCTTCCATTTTTCTGTCAGTTATTTTTCTAAATAAGTTTTTTATTGTACATCTACTTGAAAACATTCTCTTAGAATGATATTAGTAATGCTGATATGCTTTTCCCTTGTTAAATCAAGCACCTGCAGTATTTACTAATTCAGTTTCTCATTTACATAGTTCTCTCAATTTGACTCTCATATTACCTCAGCTCATTTGACCCTAAACACCAAAGTGCAGAGGAGCTACGGGAAATTACATGATTGTTATTTTACAGACTAGAACACAGAAGATCAGAAATGTGGCTTCCGTGATATGATTCATGTTAAGAGTTGGGATCAGACTTAGGTCTTCAATTTTTATGCTTTTCCCAAATATCCTGGCATTCTTTTGTACCCACACTAAAAAATGAGCAAATATTCACTAATTAAATTACTGCTAAGAAGAGCTAGTTTTGTGAACATATTTGTATATTACCATCAGGCTTCTTTAAACTGAAATAACTTTTAATTGTTTATGCCAAGTCAGTGAACATCACTCGTTAGAAAATCTGATTCATAATAACAGATAACAACAAGAGGGAGAAATCAGTTATAGGAAACATCATGGATCTTGACTCTGAGTTTGGCCCCATAAATCGCTGAATACATTTGATGAGGTTATTGAAACTTTCTGAACCTTAGTTTTTTATCAGGTGTAACATGGAAGGTGGGTGGAGAGAGGAGGTAATGACATGTACTCTGTAAATGTTTTGTGATATGTAAATTTGTAATGCAAAAAATGTACTTGGATATTAGCGGATCACACAAAGAAGGGTTTTAAAAGCCTAGTTTTTATTATTTGCCAGCAATTCCTTATCAGTTTCATAACTTGAAAATGCTTAAAACCTAGATGGAAAAGCAAACTCTCAAACTTATGTAGATAAAAGATGAAATACGAGCAATTTTGCATGCATAAAACAACTCCTAAGATACTCAACATGTTCTGCTTTAACAATGCATCAGAATGCCAGCATGATATTCTAAAATAAAGATTGCTGTCGAAAAACTGTGAGGCAAAGCATTTTGGTAGTGCTCAAGCTATTCCTGGAGAAATAATAGAATAAATATATCAAACTTTTGGGGAGAATAAAAATAACCTTTTCAGATCATAGTAGCCAACAATTGTTATTCAAATAATGCAAACCCCACTAGAATCATGTTAAATTTGTACTGATGGACATAAACATAATATGCATTACTTTGTATTTTTAATAGTTTCCCAGCCCAGCTAGAACTACCTGAGGTCATGTTTAAACACAGCAGTAAACATATAGAGACAATGCCATACTATCTCACTTATTCGTGGAGTATGAAAACAAAGCAAAACAGAAGGAAGGAAACAGCAGTGGCCTTGTAGACACTGGAAGGTGACTAGTGGTCACCAAGGGGGAGGGGGAGGTGTATAAAGAGGCACAATAATTTGCAATCACAATATAACTCTGTCACGGGGACAGTAGTACAGCATGGAGAATGCAGTCAATGATTCTGTAATATCTTTCTATCTTGATAGATAATCGCACTAGATGGGATGAGGATTTAATAATATGGATGACTGTTGAACCACGGTACATTCGAAACCAACCACCTAAGATTGTTTATCAATGATACTTCAATACAAAAAAAAGACACAGTGGCAAGATTTTCTACTGGCAAAATGTCCTTTTTGCCTAAACACACTGTCAGTTCTCTGTACCTCAGTTCACACTAACAACAATATGGTCTTGGATACTTCATAATTGGCCAAGTATATTAAGTGAAAAAGCTACCTTGAATTTAGCCTTACTATTCAATAATTACTTATGTACACATTTAAATTATAATAATATTTTTCTAAAGAATCAACTTTGACTTTATGCCATGTATTTACATTGAATAATTTACAAAGTAGGTGGGTTTATTATTTCACTTATAATCTTCATTCATAGATGGTAAATTTAAGTAATCAGAATCAATAAGACTGTCCAAAGATCCTAAGAAAAAATCATGGCCTGATCTCAACCTCAGTGCTTTGAACCATCAAGCTCTTTCTATTAGTCCAGTTCTGGTAATTCGGTTTCAAATCAATGATTGTAGGATTTAAACTTACTAGGGTCACAGTTTTTGGTCCTTTATAATTTAAATCATTCCAATGCCGTATTCATTTAATATGTCATATTCATAATTTCCTGCTGTCTTTGCTCATAATTTTCAAGAAAACAAGGTTAAGAGCCAATAGTTTTCTTTTGGTGGTTTTGATTAGAATTGTAACATGAACAGATTCACATTTTAATCTGGTATCAGTAAAATACTGAAATAGCTATAATATAACTAAAATAGTAAACTAGTGAAATAGCCAGATGATTTTCTTTAAGGCTCTAAAGCTATGAAACTTGATGGAAAGGATAGCTGTGTTTTTGTTGTTTTTTTTCTTCAGTATTTTACTTATATGTAACCATCAAAGTCAAGAACCTGGTCACTGTGCAAAGACTGTAATGTTTATAACCTTATAGGATCAATACATCCAGATATTGCCTGGAGGAAATATAATTATGTTGCTATACTCGTGGCCTATAAGAGTCTTTGAAAAACTGTAATAGAGACCTTACTTAACAAATTTAGGCAAATGCTTTTCAAGCAGCGTAAAGTTCTATGTTTGCAGTTCACCTTAATGCTTTTAAGTGGAAGAATAAAAGCTACTCAGCAGACTGATGTGGGTAAATCTTTTTGACTAAGGGTCAAACTATTATCTTTGTAAAATAAGGTTACTTTGTATTAAATATTGATGGGCAGAAAGGAAGGAAGCAGCAGAGAACTCAACATAAAACGGATCAGAAGAAGGATCCTGAGGAAAAAAAAAGAAATGGAGGCTGTTATCTCCAATTGAAAAAGCTCACCACTAACTTCAGAAGGATAGTGCATTGACTTGTCAGTGCGATTGATTGATTGATTGCACTAAACCATTTCTTTAATCAGTGCTTCTTGAAGTCCTATCACGTATTTGAGACAAATGGAATGACACTGAGGAATGCATTCTATGGACTTTGCAAAGTGGTGGTGGTGGGGTGGCAGTAACAATCCTGTGTAATGTTAACCTGGCTCAGCTCCCTTCTTGAACCCTGCATTCCATCCTCCATTCCCAGCCCTTCTTGAAGCCCATGGTGCTGCCTCATACCTTGGTTTTCTGTTTTCCATTTTCTCTGCTTCCTCTGTTGCACTGTTTGGTATGTGAGGTAGTCAGGAAAGGGGAGGACAGAGTATGGAGTTGGGGGAAACTAGTTGGGAGCAATTTTGTTCTTTGTCACTTTTTCTGATTGAGCAGCCATCTACATTGTGAAATGGGAAGGGGAGGTGGTAAAGGGTATGAGGTTGCAGTACATTTCCAGGAGAAGAATTGAGAGCTTCAAGAGTTCTCAGCAGGTGGCAGAGAAAGCAATTGGCACCTCCATGCTCCTACATCTGTGGTTTTATTTAAGGGTGGTATGGGTGAGAACCTCAGGGGTAGCCTCAAAATGCAGCTGGGAAGTTGTCAAGATGAGCTTAAAGATGTACATTCTTTCATCAAGTACCCGCAGTCCTTGGAGTTGGACATGTAGCACGTTGACACAATACTTAATGTCAAAAGCAATCTTGGCTCCAGTCCACACCCCAGTGCCTACCAATCAAAACCAGTGATTTTACAACAGCAGATGTTAACACCTACGGCTGGAAAAAATATCAGAGACGAGTCAGGAAGTTGGAGTTAGATAAGAGAAGTTTCTTTTCTTTAGAAAGATGGGATAAATACTGTTTATTTCAAGTGATTTTGTAATTTTTCTAGGCAAAAGCCCAATTATGCTATAAAATAGGCTACTTGGAAAAAAGCAGAGTATAAGGAGAAAAAGTCCTGTTAACACAACTGATCAGAATCAAAATCAATGTACAGTAATGGAAAGTAAGTTCCTCAAGTAGCTGAAACATAATGATTTAGTATTTTGTGTTACAAAGCAACATAGGAGTTTTGCCTTCTAGATTAGAATACATTTGGATTAATGGACCTCATAAAGCAGTTATTTTGGCATGATGTCAACGTAATTTGATTTTAAGTTAAAATGAATGTTTATGTGTGAATTTTAATAAGTGTGAAATTTAATAATGAAAACAGAAAATCATAGAAAGTCAATTATATTACATATTACTTCAATGATCAGGGTATATAAAGAAGGTACTGAGGTTTGGAGTCAACCCTGAGTTTAAAATCCAGGGAGTCTTCTTCTTCTTTGAGTCTTTATTTCTCTACATGAAAAGTGGGAATAATGATACCATGATGACAATTGTGAGAATTACATAAGATGATACATTGGAACACCTAGCACGTAGATGGGGTTTAATGAATGCGAATTCACTTTCCCATTTTAAATAATAATACACATCAAATTCTATTGTAACATTTCATATTATTCTGAAAGTATTTCTTAGTAACATATTGAAAATAATTAGACCCACACAATAAAACCATATGAAACTTCATGAATTTCCTCTGAAAAACCTGGTTCTATTCAGCTCTCTTAACATGTAAAGTAAAAGAAATTCGGCCCAGTGTAATTTCTACAACTTGGAAGGAATGTAGACAATTTGAAATTCATTCAGCATAAAAGAAAGAAGACCTTTATGTCTCAGTGGGATCTGTTAGATTTATAAGATAATTAAGGATCTGTTCTCTGGTTTCTGAGAAGGGAGAGTGAGAGGGAATAAACATAGTAGAGCAGAAGAGATTGAAAATATTAAGAGCAGAGGTAGAAATCTCTTCATGTAAAGAGTCGATCCACATTGAAAGAATTTTAGAAAGAGCAGCCCTGGCGTAGGCCATGCAGTCCTCAGGCAGTGAGAGCGAGCAGGCAGCTTTGGTGTTCGTGCCCGGCCGTCCCTTACTGGGTGGGTGCCCAGCCTATGTCGCTGAAGAATATTAACACTATTTGAGGGAGACTACTGAGCGCTCAGTGGCATTTACAGCCTCAAAGAACAAATGAGAGGTGGCGGAGGGGCTGGACTGGAGGGTCTCCTGGGTCCCTCTTGGAAGTTTACAGCGTCTCCAGGTGGAGGGAATCATCTTCCAAATGAGGCTTTATCTTTGACCTCACAATAGGGTCAGCTAACTTAATACAAAAGTTAACTCTTCTCCCCTTTAACAGAAATAAAGGGTCCCCTTGAGACCCAGGTCGATGGAAAAAAATGACTTTTCTATAAAAACAGAACATTAAATTTTTCCTTAGGAAAGTAACCTACCATTCAGATATGAGCAGAAGGATCTTTAATTTCAACTTGTGGATAGATTTCATCATTGCATGGGGGTGTGGAATGGACAAAAACAAAATGCGATTTAGGAGCTATGAGAGGGGTCACAGCTGCACAAATACGGTTTTAGTCCTGAGACAGGA
Organism: Manis pentadactyla; assembly: GCF_030020395.1. Lineage (NCBI taxonomy): Eukaryota > Metazoa > Chordata > Mammalia > Pholidota > Manidae > Manis > Manis pentadactyla. Next base: position 112,080,299 of record NC_080028.1, on the reverse strand, counting down.
TTGCGGGAACACTGTGGAATTTTATCTGACACAGTTCATTTGAACTGGCCCAGGGTTAATGAAGGACGGTCGCTTTCTGGGCATGAAAGCAGACTTGAAAATACTTGTTAACACAATCATTTTGTTTCCATAAATCTGAATTTCTTATTAGAGAAGCATTATGTCAAAATGGAACTTTTATGGTATTTGTGGTTCTCTGAGGAAGCATCTTGTGCATTAGTTTTTGAAGGCATTTTAGGTTGCATGTATGTGAATAACCACCAGAAAAGAACTTCTCCAACAGAGTGCATTAAGGGCCAGAGAATAACAGCAAAGTTTTTATTGAAAAGTCTTCTTTGAAGTTCAGTGAAAGCCTTTTTCTAACTGTTTATTTACTTCAACCAATCACAACAGTACATTCATTTAGAGTACTTTCCAATTTCAAAGTAACCAAGAGAACACGATTGAAATTGATCAAAATAAAGTTAAGTCCAATAGACAATGGATAATTAGAGGTTCTACTCTGAGTTTTATCAAAATGGTGCTATTTTTTGAATTTATCCAAGGCCTTGGGAACAGTGAAATGAGAAAAAAAAGTAAAATTATTTTACGAATTACACTCAATAAATTTTACTCCTTTTTGGGCTGTGAATGCCTATAGGAAAAATAAGTATTTCTAAATTTTAGGTGAGTTTGCCCTTTGCCTCATATATCTCCATGTAATCAAGCACCTTCAGAAAAAGCTGATGTTTATTTTAAATGGCGTAGTTCTGATAGACATGAGGAAGTTTCCTTCTTTGCTTTAATCATTGTCTTATTTTACATGCCTAACAATCTTCTAGCCTGTAGGTGTTAGACTGTATCAAATTCACAATATGCAATAAACAGGAAATTCAATTTGATACCATTATTGTTTGTAATATTTTAAAACTACGAATGTACTTTTATCTTGTTTTAAATTTAGAGCTCTGAATTTCTTGTAGAACGGTGAATATTAACTCTAGATGTTCAACAAAAAAGTATTTTTTTTTAGTAGGAAGAACGCAGAATGATTTGAAGAGGACAGCGGAGAGGAGGAAGAGAAAGAACAAGCTCAAATTGGTTATACACTGAATATTTACTGATTTATACTGAACATTTCCTTGGTTTTATGTGAAAGAAACCTTCAGTTTTGCTCGGGTTATATTCTGCCTTTTTTGCTCAACAAAGCTCTTATCACCTCTCTCGTCAATTTCTGTCCTAAAGGCTCGTTATCACACCACTTTACCAAACCACCTCTTTACCTGTTCCCTTCTTGTCCTCTCCTGTACATGCATATTTAGAGTTGCCTTTGCAGCACGTACAATTTTTTTTTATTAAGGTATCACTGATATGCAATCTTCTGGAAGTTTCACATGAGCAGTATCGTGGTTACTACATTCACCCATATTATCAAGTCCCCCCCACACCCCATTGCAGTCACTGTCCATCAGCATAGTAGGATGCTATAGAGTCACTATTTGTCTTCTCTGGGCTACACTGTCTTCCCCACAGCATGCACAATTTTGTATTCACCTTTTATCGTTATGAATTTTCACATGTTACTACATGGACTTCTTTAATTCTTTCAAACATTATTATTAAAATTTAAATCAAGGAAAGAGGAATAAACTGTGATGTCCATTCCCACCACAGGCTGAAGGTGCTGGGTACCGCTGAGTCACATGACCATCTCTTGCTTGCATTCTTTTCTCTCTCCCCAAGAGGAAACTTCTACATGGAATCAAGTGTCTTTCATTCCCACAAGGACCTTGTTAGACTTAACTTTCTATTCCTAAGAGAACCGCAGCAAAAACCTTAACGATTCTTTGAACTTCCAAATGTTGAAGTCAAAATAGCCTAACATCAAAACTGCATCAGAGAAGTAAATGCACCATACACGATATATCTCCCAAATGATTCAAGGACACTCTACAAGTTCAGAAGTCCAGGCTTCTGTGTAGCTGAGCAATCACTCTATCCTTGGACGAACTGTCATGGTTCAAAGTGACCTGTTTAGGTGCCTCCCAGCTCCATGCCTGGTGTAGGTGGATTCTTTTTTCATTTGGATTGTTTGGAAGTCAGACAGTATGCCACGTCAGAAAAACACGAGAACAAGGAAACGTAAAGCCTTGCCTTCTAACACTCATTGTTTGAAACCCAATGAAGCAGAATCATTACTCTTTAATGTTAAATGTCAGTCCATAGGGATGTGTTAAAATAAAGGTGTACTTTAAGTTGGTACTCTAAGAATGAGATAATCTTGTTTATTTGCATAGGAAAACAAAGTAATCTCTTTTTACCATAAGTGCTTAATTTGCTTCCTCATCTCAGAAATTGACCTTTTTCTCCTTTCAGTAGTCTTGCCCTCAGGGAAATAAAATGCTGAGCATCAGAGGAAAAGATTCAGATGTCATTGTGATGCATTTAAAACACTTGAGTTAGTTTTCTTCCTATTCTCTTGACCTAAGATGCACACCACAGAAGTTTTAGCTCAAAGGTTATAACCCCATATATCGGAGGGGATGTGCCTGCAAACATCCATTTCCAAAAGTACTAAGGTTAATAGTGAGATGTTTTTATGTCTTTCTTGGTTCACTTCACAGTAATGTTCCAGTGGGAGGAGGATGATAGACTGCTGGTCTGTTTGTTCTGCCCTGGAAGTGTGGCCTCACTGTGGTAACCACTAGCAGGGTGACAAACAGATTTAGTTAGGGTTAGCTGTGAGACACACACATCACTTCACCTCCATACATTATTGCTAATCATCAAAATCAACTTTCTGGCTATTAAACATGCTGATCTACAGTTTTAGAAGGATACAGGTTGATTTCGCCACATCTCCATATACCTTTGTCTACAAGGTTGAAAGTAAGTTACGGTGTTATTATGACTTCTAAAACATTTTCCTTGGTATCATAAAATTGAATTTTGTTACTTGTTGCTAAGTATCTGTTAAGCAGACATTCAACAAAATTGTCTTTGCTGCTCTAAATCTTCCAGGTCATTTACCTTGTGTTGCCCTCACAGAGAAGTAGCACGTTGCTAGGAGCTATTTCTGTTAGTAAAATGGTCTCCACTGGAAAGAGCACTAAAGTTCATATTAGCAAACTTTCACTTAAAATTTCTTAAAGTTAATTTAAAGGTGACTCACGGATACTCACAGGGAAAAATACAGTATTATATTGTGTAATTAGGTTTTGTAATATTGCTAATCAGAGATAAAATTCAAGTGTAGGATAAATAAGAAACATAGATTAATAAATTTGCTTGGGCAGCTCTTTTTCTGCATCTCACAGAGTAATTGGCATTAAATTTTTAGAAGAATTCCTACTGTTTAGCAAATTTTTGAAAGGATACCTACTGTTAATAGTAGTGTAGATCTCTTGGTCAAAAAAATGGTTTGGCTTTACTGACCAACCCCTTTTAAAGAACTTGGAACTATAGCATGAGGAAATTATACATTTCCATCACTAGACTTGATCAAAATAGTCAGTAGAACTCTTGTAATGTTAGCCCAAATAACTCAGAAATGACAAGTATTGGCAAGACATTTGTGTTTGAGAAGGTAATGGTTTGATGATTGAAATGTTATCTAAAACAAGCAGAATGGCAAATAATTTAAAAAGATTCCTGGGATGTACTAAAATCAGTCTGCACTTATGGGAATTTGCCAGCCAATAAAGCCTGAGATTCCTTTTTGGGCTTCTATTTTCAACACTGAATAAGTTTGCATTCCAATATTCAGAGGCAATTAAATACACCTGTGCTATTAAAAAGTGGAGTTGCAAATATTAGTAAAGAACATGTATACTGCAGGGTGGAATTTGTTTGGCTGTTTGTCTCACTGTTCTGCATGTTACAGAAAGTCATCTGCTTCCAGTTTTTAGTGGGAATACAATGCTTCCAAACTGCAAATTGTGTCATTTTACAAAGCCATAAAGGGGTTTGCAGAGTAGATCATCATTATTCTCTGGTAAAACTCTTCTCTTCCCTCATCTCTCCGCTTAGAACAAAGTAAGCCACTATTCATTTTGTATTCTAGGCATATATTTTAATTGAAAAACTGCTTAAAGTTAGGATAATCATAATCTAGGTAATTAATTCACATAACACATTTTCCCTATTAACATACTTAAGCATACACTGAATTATTAGATGCCTAATTATGTGGCTGAGCAAATCTCTTTAGAAATCCACATTATCCACTGTAACATGTAAACTGAGAGATTTACTGGTATACCTCAGTGTCTTCTCAGCAGACCCATGATTTTCTCCCGTGACTATTGCATATGCTGAAGTACAGGGTCACCTCATTTAAAAAAGTCCTCTTTCAATCCTACAGGAAGTCTCACAGAAGGTCATTACTCTTGTGAGAGGTATTCTTGGCTGTTTGGACAACCATTCTTCTTCCTTCCTCTTAGCTAAGAGAAAACTGATTCTGTTCAGGTATTACTCAGGGACTAGTATTCTCAGGAACAGCAGGCCTCTTCCCCAGACCTATGGGATGAATGATAACTGAATTAAGTCAGTTTTTAATTCCTTTCTTATTCTCACTGTTTGGCCTAGGGTTGGGCATAGGAGCTGGGACTGCCAGTACCGTATCACGGAAATCTGGACGAGGCTACTGGGAAATACTGTTTTTCCCTGATTAATTGCACCAAACAGAAATATGCCCCATTGTCTTTTCTTTCCACCACCCCACTGCCTGATTGGATTGGTGGTACATGATGCCTGGAGCTGCCACAGTCCTTCAGTTATGCAGAGGAGGCCAAGAGAGGCTCAGAGTTACTGCCTCCAACTGTAAACTATCTCTGGAACTACCTTTCCCAAGACTTAATTTTATCTGAGACAATTAAGTGCTTTATTGTGTCAGTGGCCTGTATCAGTCAGGATAAATTAGATCATGCCGCAGTAACAAACAATACAAAATCTTATAGATTATCCAACAAGGGCTTATTTCTTGTTCATGCCAGAAGGATTTGTGGGTTAGCAGGGCTCTGTTCAGTGCTGTCTGTCAAGGATCCTGGTTGATGGAGCAGGTACATCTCCCAAATTGCTGCTTTCAGTTCCAGAAGGAACAGTTTTGGAGAGTCTGTTAATAGCTGCCAAACGCTCTAACCCAGAAGTGACATATGCCATGTCTACTTGCAGCTTACCTCCTAGAACTGATCACACAGACACACTCCTAGAAGGGTAAGGAAGTACAATTATGCCATGTGCCACTGAAGGAGGAATGATCAGAAATACTTGAACAATACTAATATTCCTCCATCAGCTTAAGATGAGAATTCTGTGACATGCAGCAGGAGGGATCCTTAGTATGATGATGATAAAAATTACTGAATGTTAACTATTAGCCATTGTTCCAAGTTTTGACATACGTTAATGTATTTAATATGCCCAAAAATATTATAATGTGGGTACTGTTATTATTCACATTCTCTGGTGAAATATGGTTAGAAGTTTCTTTAGGAAGATCATTTGGTAGGTTAATGTCAGAGTCATGATATTAGGCAGTTTAGCTGCCAAATATACATTTTTAACTTCCATGTCATAAGTCTCTAATAACTGCTCTTCAAATATGCACCATATACCCACGCCCATCCATTTATCTTCTATGTTTGTATGTATGTATGTATGTATGTATCTATCATCTATCTATGTATCTATCATCTATATCAACTATTTATTGTCTATCATGTTAAAAACAAGTGTAACTACTGTAACACTGTTGTTGGAAAAAATAGGATAAAACTTAATTAGAAAATCCTTATCAGTTCCTACCCAGTTAGCTGGAGTCCGTACATTAGACAAAGAAATTTTGAATCAATTTTCCTGAAGCACAGGGGACAGTTTTTCTTCCATGACACAGAGAACAAAGTAAATTTTGTAAAATTACCAGGCCTGAGGCCTCAATCCCTAATAGCTTGCTCTCTGCCCACCTGGGGTGAGACAAGATTGAACATAGCTTTCACCACCCATGAAAGAAGCAAGTACCCACAGCCCGGAGCCGTTTGCTTGGTGGATGTTCCAATTCTGTATATAAATACACCTTATATCCGAACAGTGACTACAGAATAGCTATTATCTGTAGAAGTGTGACTATGTTCAACTTTTTATTGGAGGGCTATTTTCCCACCGGTGCTCACTGGCTAAAGGAGAAGCACCCAGACTTGGGCAGAGGAGGCCAAGAGAGGCTCGGAGTTACTGCCTCCAACTGTAAACTATCTCTGGAACTACCTTTCCCAAGACTTAATTTTATCTGAGACAATGGAATGCTTTATTGGAAGCTTTTGGAAACTTATTTGACTCAGATTTTCATTTACTCTTATCTGAGCAAGATCTATTTGTTTTCCAGGGAGATTTCCTCATCTAAACCCCCTGAATTTGGCTTTTTGGGGTTTTAATAAAATGTTTTTCTCCTAGGTTCACAACGATTGTGTGGTAAAAACATCCCAAATCACCTTTGAGGAACTACTGCTTCCTCATTCTTAACCCAGGCGATTTGAATGTTGCTGATGTCCTCTTTAAGGACGGGCCTGTCTCAGGTCTGGTGAATGAGAACATTCCTTCCCCTAGGGCAGGAAGACTGGTCCCCGGATGGGTACGTTATTCAAGTCAGCGCAATCGTCTCAGACTTGGGACTACTGTGACCAATGCTGGATACGAAGAAGGCCACGGGACGGCAGACAGTTTATGTTCTTCACTGATGTACCTCTCCGTTCAGAGCAGTGCTGGTAATAGTAGGAACACAGCATATATTAAGTGGATGAAAAATCACTGTATGCTGAGCTTGCTTGGCCAGTTTGAATGTTGGCCATGAGCTGCCAGGCAGCCCTCCTGTGAAGAATGCCTACCTAAGAGGGAAGTCAAAATCCAAGCCAAAAGTTGAAAAGAGAGAAAAACCAAATTCTGATGACACAGTTTGAGTTTGAGGACATAGCTCCATGGAAGCCATGCCATGTGTATTTGTTCCAAGACAAAATACTCTTGCGTGAGTTGGCTTTCACCAAAAGAAATACTAATGAACATATCACCATCTTATTGTGTGGAGACTCTTCTAGCTCTGGGCTACAATAATGGAATGACCAAAACTGTATTACTCTAAGTCACTGGCTTGAACATTTCATTCAGAAATATTTTATCAGACACTATCTATACTGCAGCAATAAAAATGTCTCCAGAGATACTTCACAGTGGAACATGAAATTTACTCTTAGATTTAAAATATTTTTAATGACTTAAGGGAGTGGATAAATCTGAGTACTTCAACTTCAGTATTTCAAATGAGCCTTTGATGGGAGTAGCAGGAATATATTTACATACTGGGATTTTATTTGTCAATAAAGGGTTTGTGAGAACAGGAACTAAGAGCTCTCTCTTACTGGAGGCAACTTATCCTGGAGGGCAGGCATACACAGCAGTACCCTTTTCTTCCCTGGAAGTCCTTCTAGGCACATTGTTATACAAGTTCAGCTCTTGTCCAGAATCTTCCTTTCACCCTCACAGTGGCATCTCTTTGTCCCATGTTCATACCCTTCCAGCTACATACCTGCTCCTTAACTCTGGGCAAGTCAGTCTCTCTAAAATGGAGATTGTGATAATATCTATAGGGTTGTATTGTTAGATGTGATTACTCAGGTAAATCACCTAACTAAACTAATGGTAAGTATTTTACAATCAGAAGATCCAGATCCCATTCTGTTTCTTGTCTGGGGGTGTTTTAGGGAGTTCTAGCTTGTATTAGCCTTATTTTGACTTGGAGATCCACTTCCAGTGTCTGGGCTTCAAAAACCTTAATCTTTAACATGCTAGTTTAATTTCTCTAATGGGCTTTATTCTTCTAAACTGATATTGGGATGAAAAGTCTTAAACCCCCATTTTTTCAGAGTTGGGGACTGTATCTTCTCTGGTTGGTTCATCCAAAGCAGTGAGACCATGCCTGTGGCTGGGCTCCACTGTTAGCTGTCACGGGACCTGCCGAGATATCTCCAAATCATCACATCCTAGTTTCTATCTTTTTCCTGGAGGTCTTCACCCTTACTTTCGCTCAATGTTTTCTGGCCATTTGTCTAAACAAATTTACCTTGGGTCCTTCTCCAACTACCTGATTAAGCTGCAAGCCCCTCATTATAGCTGGATCCATCTCCTCTAATGGTTTTGTCTCCTTACCATTTAAACTTCCAACTCTTTGGAAGGAACACTAAATAGAATGCAATGCGTTCATTTTAGGAGACTTCAACACACCACTCAATCCAAAGGACAGATCCACCAGACAGAAAATAAGTAAGGCACTGAACAGCACATTAGAACAGATGGACCTAATAGACATCTACAGAACTCTACACCCAAAAGCAACAGGATACACATTCTTCTCAAGTGCACATGGAACATTCTCCAGAATAGACCACATACTAGGCCACAAAAAGAGCCTCAGTAAATTCCAAAAGACTGAAATTCTACCAACCAACTTTTCAGACCACAAAGGTATAAAACTAGAACTAAATTGTACAAAGAAAGCAAAAAGGCCCACAAACGCATGGAGGCTTAACAACATGCTCTTAAATAGTCAATGGATCAACAACCAAATTAAAACAGAGATCAAGCAATATATGGAAACAAATGACAACAACAACACAAAGCCCCAACTTCTGTGGGACGCAACAAAAGCAGTCTTAAGAGGAAAGTATATGGAAGGAACACTTTGGGGAAACCCCAAGGAAAAGGGAGTAAATTGTGCAGTGGTTCTCTTCAAAACCTCAAAGCCTAGAAAAGCCATAGAGCTCCAGATACCATGCTTACAAGCTAGAAAATAGCTAAAATAAACACAGAAAAAGGATATTAGTTTATTCTGTCAAGGATTTCCAGTGTCTAAAAACAGAGCCTTAATTGACTTTGTGATTTCTCACTAGGTTCTCAGATTTTCTATCATTTGTGTTAGAATTGATCCCACCAACTGACTGCCTTGCGGGTCTCTACTATGATTTACTACATGTCAAAGGTCTCTAGTTGGTGTCAACTTTGGACCCAGAGGTGTTTCAGCAATATTTGACCTGATACATTCTAGCATCAAACCTTTTTTGCTTGCCCATATCTCACCTGAGCTGCCTTTCAGCTTTTGTATTTTGTTAAACATATCATTTCATCATTTTTCTAGTTCTATTCTTGGGTTAATTTTGCCTTCTCTATCTTCTTTGACACATATTTACATCCTATGCTCTGGCAAATTCCTCTTCATGGCATTTTGAGACTGGAGACTTCTTCACTTTTACAAATGCCATACTTGTCCATGCTTTGATATTTCATGCCTAAATTGCTAGGTTGATTTCTAAGCAAGGAGGCAGGAGAGGTCTCTGGCTTTTACATTATTATTCAAATAATTTTTCTTTCTCCAGTGTTTGCTTTCCCCCTTTAAGAATGTCAGATGATGCAGTGGAGCCTCTGCATGAACTGCCCACTCCAACCTTTCCCTCTACTGAGTCCTCGTTTCTTTGTAAAGTATTTCTTTTAAGTGATCTGATCTTGCTGTACTATTCATCTCACGCTTCCCATTTATAATTAAATCCTGTCTTTCAGGTATAAAAGCAATGCTTTTTAACTCTCCATCAATAGGGAGCTCACTTTGAGTATCCTCTCAGAAACAATGTCATTAGTCCTGCATCAATCTTCACGTGACTAGTTCACCTGCTACAAAGTGGGGCATCTCGGATCCATTAAACTGTCCTGTGGCACTAACTGGGCTCAGCAGGCTTAACTCTACCTCAGTGAACTTTGAAAATTTGACTCAACTATTCTGATTACCTTTTGCTATCTTTTTTAACCAATGCAATCTTTATGAACCTTCATTTACTGAAAACCCGATTCAAAATGTATTTTCTCAAGAGGAATATTTTCAGCCTCCAAAGATGGCTCTTACTAGTTTTCTACTCTCTGCTCCTTCAGTGAAAATTCATAGATTTTTTTACCATGGCTTTCTGTGTTTTTTTTGTTTTTTGATCTTTTCTGGAAAGTGTTCTCCACCTCTTTGAATGTGTGTGACTTCCTCCCCTTATGTAACAGTGAGCCTTTTGAGTGTCTGTGTCTATGAGTTACGAGGATCTATTGCATTGTTGTGCTCCCCCACTGCCTCTACTGTGTATTCTAGAAGGTCGCTTAGCACACAGTAGGCACTCATTAAATACTGAGTGATCAACTGCCAATGTGTGTAGGTGGTTGCAGAACAATCTGCCATGTGGGAAGAGAATGTATGTCTTATTTTTTCCAAATGCTAGTGAGATGTTAATAACCCTAGTGTCCTTAATAATGCCTCATATATTGTTTCTCTCACAGCAAAGAGTTGAGAATCATTGATTTTTCTTGTACTACTTACATTATGCCCTATGCATCCCAGCTGCAGTATGTTAGTTCTATGCCAAGAACATTTAAAAACAATATTTCAAAGTCTAACCATGGGAGTATCATTCCGACCTCATAAATTGTACCTCGTAAGTTGCTGGTTTGCAACTTCTGATGTTGTTTTATCAGTGATGAACCAAAAGTGCTGGTAAAAGGAAGAAATGAGAATGGATTTGTTACACAGTCATGCAAAGCTGCTCACAGCCCTGGACTTTGGAGCACCCTTCCTGGATCCTGGATGGTCACCGGTGATAAAATAATCATTAATTCAGTTATCTTCACTTTTCCTTACTTCTTACGATGCTTGGAATTAGAGGCAGATTTAATATTTTTAAATACATACAAGAAATCCCTCATTTGAAAGTCTTGCCTTTATTCTTTGACTTCCCAGCAAGTGTGTACTGCTAGTTCTGTCACTTTATCCCTGTAACACCCCCAGCAGATGAACACTCTGTCATCCTTATACTGAAATCCCATGATCCTGTCACTGGGCTGGGTCAGTGATAGAAAGAAACTAAGGCATCATCTCAATCTGGGGCTCAAAGTAGTTGAGAGAAGAGGTGAACACAAATCTTATGATACAAGATAGAGCTAATGATGATTGCCTTAGAGGCAAAGGTAAAGAAATGGAAATTTGGAGAGATAGTAGAAGAACTGAACGGCCTCAAGGAGGCAGGATCATGAAGAATGTGCAGAATTCACACAGGTGGAGCTGATGGGGGAACCAGGCACTGGGAACGGAAGAGTGGGAGCAAAAATAAATTCTAGATCGGAAATGGGGACAATATATGTTACACAGATCTCCTTCTTTGGATTTGGTCTTCCACTGCCCACACCAGGCTCCTGCTGTCTCTTGCGTAGGTTATTTGGATCCCCGCCTATGTGACTGCCTTTTCCCAGCCTCTCCCTTTTCCAGTTCATTCTGTCATACATGTCCAGGGGAAGTGTCATGAGCTCTGATTAGGTTACTTCCCTGCTCAAAATACTCGATCCAGAGTTTATGCTAGAGTGCACAAGGCGGAATTCCGGTGAGCTCAGCCCACGTGGGGGTCCCTCTGGGCGAAAGTGCTTCTGGGTAGGTGTCACTTGTCCTCGTGTGATCAGGAGGCCACTTGAGCAGCCTGGCGGGAGATGAGGTAAACGGTGTTTCTGGCTCCCATCGCCTCTCAGCAGACCTTCCCTGTGAAGTGACGCTGCTCTCTTGAAGGGAGGTGACTGGGGATGATGTGGGCAGAGATGGGAAGGTGATCTCAGCATTCATCACAAGGGCCCAGGTCATTCCCACACCACTTGCCCACTGTATTTGTTTCCCAAGAGCTGCGGAAACAAATTACCACAGAGTGGGCAGCTTCAAACAATAGACACTTATTCTTCTCTGGCTGGAAGTCCCAACTCAGGTATACCCAGGGCCATGCTCTCCCTGAAGGCTGTAGGAGAGAATTTGTTCCATGCCGTCCCTTTAGCGTCTAGTGTCTCTGGAAGTCCCGGCCCCTGGCTGTGGGTGCGTCGCTCTGCCTGGCAGTCCCAGGGCGTTCTCCCCGTGCGTCCCACCTTCTTGTCTCCTCGCCTTAGCAGGCATCAGTCCTATTGAATTAACAGTTGCCCTACTCCAGTACATCAACTTAATTTGATTAGAGCTGTAAAGACCTCTTTCCAAATAAGGTCACATTCACCGGCGCCAAGAGTTAGGACTTTGAACATACCTTTTTTGGGAGATGAAATTCAACCCACAACACCTACTATGTACTTTTGCATTTAAAACATACATTTCTCATTTCTTAATGTGGATACATTATTTATTATTATTTTTTCTGTCCACCAACAGTGCTTATTTTGTATTTGGTTATTTTCCTCAGTTTTTAGAAAACATGAATTTTTATGTTTGGGTGAAAAAAATACTTAAAAGTTGCCAGTGTGACAAAGTCCTCATTAAACTAATGTTTTTTTCTAGACTCTTTCCTCATAGGATTTTCTTACCATTCTTTCTCAACCAGTAAAAGGCAAAAAACAAACTCCTTGTGGGAATATAAAGCATGTAATAGATATAGCTGCTGGGTATCAATGCATAAACCTGAGTTGTTTGGCTGGCATTGTTGTGGTTTAGGATTAAATTGCTTTTCAGAACAAGCAAACAATGAATTTCCCCTCTCAGTTCATGGCTAAAATGAGTTTTCATTCCTAAAGTTTTATAAATAATTTACTTAAAAAATATGATTCTGAATATTTTTAAAACCCCCTTTTTGTTAATTTCAGGAATGATGAGAGGCTCACCTCACATGCATTTGAAACAACTTTCAGAGTATGAGCTTGCCAAGAATCTAAACCTTAAGTTTTTTGGAGGTCTTTATGAATACAGAAAAATGCTTCATTTAAAAATAAAATATTCTCCTCCACATTTTTGTTCAGATGCATATTTTTTATAAAAGAGAGTGTCTGGAACTTGTAATATATAGTTGTTTTGAAACATGAGTGTGTCAAACATACAGTTCTAACCACACGGAGTGTAGTTCACAGTAGCTCACGGGACTTCATAATTCCAGCCCTTAACACATGAGTTCCTAGGAAGAACAGAAACGCCACTTCTTCTTAATCAATATTTTTAAAGCATAACTTTAGAACTGGAGCCCTATCTCCAGTCCAGGATCTATGGTGTTTTCACAGACTTTCTGAAACCTGTGATGTGAACTCATTACCATTATGCAAAGATAACCTTGGGAGTGTGTGGGGGACTGAGCGGAGGGAGGGCAGATGCTTCAGCTCTCACACTCTGTAGCGTTGCTCAGACTCCAAAGCACGGCCTGTAACATCTCACCATTAGACAGCACTGCTCCTAATGCTACAAAATACACTGTATTGGTGACTGAAGTGGAAGGCCCCCAAAAGAAGAGAACGATAGGAGAAGAAGAGCGATGCTTTCCAGTTCAAACCCTCATAATTTTGAAAAAAAAAAAAGTACTGATCGAAAGTAGAGAAAAGGAAATCTTTTCATTTAGAAAATATTCTTTTGCTCTTTCCCTTTGCATCTCTGTGGTAGGCAGAATACTAAGGTAGTTCCCAGGACTGTTCCTCCCACCACCACATCTGGTATATGCCGCCGGTATGACCCCCTCTCCTTCAGTGTGGACAAGACCTGTGACACCAGAGGTCACTGCATATGGCAGGGGTGAGAGGATTTTGCTGATGTGCTTAACGTTCCAATCAGTTGATTTTGAATTAATCAAAAGGAAGATTACCCTGAGTGGACCTGATTTAATCAGGTAAAAGCCCTTCAAGAAAGACTGGGTCCTTCCTGAGGTGAGAGAAGTATGTGCTGCGGGCCTTGAGGAAGCGACAGTCATGCTGTGCACTGTGAGAGGGATGACTCTGTTGACAGGCTCAGTCCCGCAGCCGCAAGGGACTGAATTTCTGCCAAAAATACAGAGGGGCTGGGAGAGGGTCCCGAGTCTCTCTTCTCTAATCCAGTTGACACGTTGATTGCAGCCCTTCGAGACCATGTAAAGAGGACTCAGTTTAACAGTGCCTGGATTCCTGATTCATGCAAACTGTGAGATGATAAATGTGTATTGCTTAAGCCACTGAGTTTGTTGTAAGCTTTCATGTGGCAGTAGAAAACTAATATATCTCTCCACGAATCATTTTGCATATAAGGAAGGAAACATAGTCTCCAAAATGACATCATTAAGTAATTATTTACTGTCTACTTTGTAAGAGTGGTATATATGAGAAGGTCCATCTCTGTTCCCCACACAATTTAGACCAGTCAGAAGAATAAGACAAATAATGCTCAGGAAAGATTAAAACTGCTGTAAGCATGAGACCTGTGGGAAGTCCTAGGGAGACACTGACCAAGGAAGGAGAAAACACTGCAAATATAAATACATGCCGTTTCAGCACACAGAGTGAATGTTATTTGAATGTAAATAATGTAATAAATTGAATGTAAATAATGTAATAAATGTAGTGGGGAGATACAGGCCAGAGTGTACAAGCTTTCAGAACATGGAGCACTTGGAACCCTCACATATCACTGATGGGATGTTAATAATGTAACCACTTTAGGAAAAGTTTGACAGCTTTTTTATATGAAGTAAAATCAATACTATGCTACTCAGTAATTCCACACCTAGGTACTTTCCAAGAGAAAAGAGAACATCAACATATAGCTACGCATGGATATACCCAAGAATATTTATAGCAGCTTTGATCTTAAGAACCTCAGAAGGGAAATACCTAAATGTCCATTAACAGATAAGTACATTGCAGATATCTATACAATGGAATACTACTGAGTTATAAAACGGAATGGACTTCTGATATGGACACAAGAATGTGGATGAATCTCTAGAACATCATGCTCAGTGAAAGAAACTTGACAGAAAGACATAGATTGCATGGTTCCATTTTCAGGAAATGCTAAAACAGTCAAAACTAATTTATAATGACATAAAGATCAATTATTGCCTGGAACCAGGGCAGGAATTGCTGGAAAGAGACTAGAGCAATTTTTTAGAGTGATGACTACATTGCATACATTTTGTCAAAATGCACAGAACTGTATACATTTACAATGGGTATATCTTAATAATAAACATTCCTTTATTAAGGAATTTAATTAACTTCATTAACTTAATAAAGTGAGGAGCTTTGTAGAGACATCAAGGCTAGGGATTGAGTGTTGAGTATGATTTAGCATTGACAAAGATAGCATTGGAAGTCCCGAGATTATGAAGCAATGGAGAAGAATGCCAGAGGCAGACCCTTGGAAAGCACCTGCCTATAGTGCTTGGTGGAGACAGAGAGAAAGCAAACACTCAGGAAGAAGAATTGCAGTAGGAAGTATTACAAACCAAGGGACAGGAAAGGTCATTCAGGAAGGTACATGGTGTGGGCGCCTCGTACACGCAGACCAGGCATCCCTGGCCGAATGTTTGGCCACGCCACGCAAAGCAGAGAGAAGCAAAGCTACATCTAAGCTCCAGTGGCAAATAAAAACAGCAGAACTGACCTTGGGGAACTGCCAGTATGTTCTCCTGTAAGTGGAGCACTGGGAAAATCATGCAGTGCTCAACTTTTAGAATGATTATGAAACTCAAACTCCTATGCAAGGGCCTGGGCTTCGCTTATGGAAGTAACATAGCTGAAGACTACTTAATGTTAAATAGCAAAACAGATTTGCTGCTGCTGAGGACCTGGAAGACAGCCAGATGAATCACATTAGAGCCACGTTAGCAGATCTGGGGAAGGTGGATGACAGCAGTTGCGGAAAGGTGAGGTGACATGGAGCAGTTCCAATTCATATGGGCAGAGGATGGCTCGCAAGGCCATTTCCAAGCACCTCTGCAACCGATGGCACAGTTGTGGGTTATCAGCAAGCACAGGAGCTGAAAAACTCACCTGCTGAGCTTTGTGTGGCCATAAGGTGAAACAGAGACCCTCACACATATTTCCTGTGACAGCCACGCATGCAAGTGCCCTGGCCAGATGGGCAGGGCTGCCCTAACACCACTTGCCAGCCATCCTTGACTTTCCGAGGGAAAATAGGAGAGGGCTGGGCTGTACAGCAATTGTTGTAAGAAATGAGTTCATCTCACTTTTTGAGCATTCTAATACAATACATTATTTTTTCAACTAAAAGATGAAACTAGTACAAAGTCTGATATGGGCACTTGAGTCGAAATGCTTGTAGGGAGAGCTGTTCACTCTGAGGACCAATTGGGTGGCCCCTTGTATCTCAACGGTGAATCAGCCTGGGCTGACACCAGGATGAAGACACGAAAACAAACAGAATTTCTATTCAGCCCAGGGGAGGAGGAAGGAGAACAAATGACAAAGTTAAAGGAAGGCTGAGAAAAGGGAGAGAAAAATAAAAGGAGAGGAAGAAAAAGGGAAGATGGTTGTGAAGGGCTGAATGGTTGAGGGCAAAGCAAAATGTATCTGAAAGGTGGCCCACTTCCAGTCCAGCACAATGTTGAATTTTGCCTTAATACCCCTTTGCAGTAAGAACCCTTTGGCGCCCTTTTCTTGTTTTAACTGGTACATAATTGGCACAAACAATGTTAGTTTCATGTGTAAACATTATGGTTTGATATCAGTATATACTGCAAAATGATCAGCACAGTAAGTCTAGCATCCATCACGACATACAGTTAGAGTTTCTTTTTCTTGTGATGAGATCTTTGAAGATCTACTCTCTTAGCAATGTTCAAATACACAATGCAGTCTTGTTACTATAGTCACCATGCTGTGCATTATATCCTGGGGACTTATTTAGTAACTGGAAGCTTATACCTTTTGACCACTTTCGCCCATTTCACCCCCTGCCTCTGGCAACCTCCAGTTTATTTCTGTGCCTATAAGTGGAAGCCCTTTTCTTGATACTATGTTATCAAGGATCTTTTGAGCTGAAGGAGAGTAGTAATTCTGCCTACTATGAGCCAAGTTTTGTGCTGGGGTTGGAGACACAGAGATCAAAAGAATGTGTTCTGGCCTCCCACAGAATGGTTGATATGGAAAGAGAAAACACGAATAGATATATTTATACGTTTATTTCATATTTTACTTATGTAAAGTACTGACTTGTTACGGAGGGAGATGATTGATTAATAGTACAGTACAAGGTTGGGAGCCTCAGGACAGGAAGACCTTTAAAAAAAAGTGGAGTTCTGAAGGATAACGAATAGTCCAGCTGGATGGGCAGGGGCAGGCAGGACATTCCAGGCAGAGGACAGGTTCTGCAGAAAGACCTGGAAGCGTGGAATAAATGAAGTAACTCTAAGAGTTTCTATCCTGCTGGGGCAAACTGCTGATGGTGAATAGTTGGAAATAAGGCTGGGACACAAGCAAGATTCATGCCAAATCATCTCACAAAAAGCCATCGATGTCTTGCTAAGACATTCTAATTTAGAGGTCCTTCTGGCAGAAAGACTCGGAGTCTGTAATGCTACTGAGGCCTTAGAAACAAGTTAAAAGTATGTGCTTTGATTTAATTCCTTAGCGTGGCATATAGAGTCCAGTGTGCCGGGCTACGGATGGGAAGTTTGAATTTTGAACATAGCCAACATTATATTCCAGACATCATTTCAAGCAGTTTATGTAGATTAATACTTTATTGCTCATACCTTCCCAGAGATAAGTACTATTACATATTATCCTTGTTGCAGAGAGACTAAAAGACTTGTCCACGGTCACACACTAGTAAGAGCAGAATTGGGATTTTAAACCCAGGCAGACCAGCTCCGGAGCTTGTCTTTGATCATAGCAAACACCCAACCAGGTTGGGCCAGAGTCTCTGAGTGATTAACACACATTTAGGACACAGTGTTAACAATCTCAGGCCACTGAAGCATACTGAAAAATTCAGGGAGTAATATTTACATGCTTACATCAGGGATAATTTAAATTCACTGCAATGGTTAAAATGATCAGTATTCTTTACTGATTTTAAAGGGTCAGAACCACATCCTTATGAACAGGAAACTATTACTATAAAGTTTTATTTTCAGGGCTCTGAACAATGGAGCTTAGTCAGTTAAGGGTTACTGCCCTAAGATCCTGAATCTTTTCCAAGTTTCTCTAGACACGTAACATGCTACTCTTAGTCAGTGGTATATGTGTCAGGTCAAAAATGTTTCTATTTGTAGGCTACTCTGCCTACTGTCCCCCACCCCCTTTTTCCTTTTTAACTTGTATGTGTGTAAACAGCCTGAAAGAGAAAAAAAGGGAGCGTGTTTCTGTGGTTTGGAAGTGCCTTCAAGAGAGCAGCTTTAGTGAAAGTGTTGGTGGGGAAGCCTTAAATGGGCCAAAAGTCTTCTTAATCTTTGTTCAAAGTTCTCAAAGTTCATTCAAAAGGGCAGACTGGGGAGACATGCGGACTCAGAAGGTACCAAGTTCAAATCCTTTTATTAGAGTATTCTCATAAATGAGAGTCAAAATGAAGGAGAATAAAGCCGAATGCTAAAAATATATTTTCCTCTAGTTTCCACCTCCAAGTTATTTATCTGATTTAATAGAAACTGGCAAGAACCTGACAGGTCGGCTAGACAATAGAGCATCTACGTAGCCAGCAGAGTGAGGGGGAGACAGCAGGCTCTCGGCTTCTCAGTCTGCCATTCACCATATCGATGTGCATCTGTTGTCAGTCTTCCCTTGGTGGAAGTGTAGCCTGTATTTTGACATGCAACTGCTATGTGGTCAGCAATAGACCTTTAAAGCTATTTTAAAATATATTCATGTATGCATAAAGTAATTCAGCAAGTTAATTCCTGAGCTATTTTTACTCTATGTCCAAAACATTTTTCCCTCCCCTTATTTTTCTCAGATATGTTAACTTATTATCTTTGAAATGCTAATGGATATAGCTAAATAAGGTTTAGAAACTTAGCTGAGCTCTTAATTCACTTAGAGGCTTTACGCGCTTAATGACCTAAGCTAAGGAAGTTTATAAAATCCCTCGATACTAGTTCATTTTACATTTTACTAGTTCATCTTGGGGGAATTTTCTGCATAATAGGCTTCAAAGAGGGCAATGATTCAAGGACACATTCAACAACTTCCTGGAATACATCAGCAGCATATACTTTTGTTAGGTTTCCACACTGACTATAGGAAGACACGTATGTGGCCCCCTGGGCCCGTGGCCTGTAAGCACCAGCACTCATGCCCAGTATCTTGCACGCTCAAAACTGGCTCAGTGTATACTCACAACATCCTGCAGGGGGCAGTGCCAACTGTATTAAAAACCGAACTGACTTTCTGCCATAGGATTATGTTTTTAAAAATTGGAACTCCTCAAACACACATGCGCATGCGTGCACACACACACACATTGTCCACATGCAAACACAGGAATTTCCTATCTCTTGAATCAGAATTAAACGTGAAAAGATGAAATAAACGAAAATGAAATGAAATATGTATATTGAATATAAGTGTGAATCACTACTTTGTGCTATGATGAACTGCAACCTTATCTCTAAGGTCCTTGTCCCCTTCATTCAGCATCGTATTGATGACATCACTCAATGGTGCAAAGCACTTGTTTGCTCTGAAGTTAACACTCCTCAGTACTGCAGGTTTTTTTTCTAATAGATTTTTCATTCTAGTAGAGGTTAACGATGAACAATTCCACATAACATTTTAGCCAGTGCTTTTCTGAAGTGTGGGAAGAACTGAGCCAGCAGATGATAGCTGAAACTGACTCAGGCAGAGTCCATCTGCGCGGGTGCAAAGGACCCTAATGCTGTCGAATCTGTTGTGATGAGGAATGGTGGAGGTGACTTGCAGCCCTAGTGATGTTCTGTTAAGGCATACTCACAGCACTGTAAAATTTTTCCTGATGTACGCTTGGACACCTACAGCCTGTACCACATGTAACCTTCTTGGACAAATCACTTACCTGCGCTTTCTAATCTGTAAAATGGGGATAATAATAGCTCTCATGAAGGCTAAGTTCTACAAAGACGAACGAAGGTTGATTTCACAGAACACACGGTGCATACTTCCATGCTCAGTCCTTACCACACAGGCTGTCATTGCAATAACTACTATTATCTCATGCTACGCATCACTGCCTGCTCCTAAGCGGTCTCATCATTGTGTCTGGAAATCACCATCTTGGCATTAGCATTATGTCCATGACATGAACGTATAGAGTGACACAACGTATGACAAGGTCATTCTGTGGCGACATGAGGGAAACAAAGTTCCTGGACTGTGTTTTTCATCATGGATGAATATTTACTTGTGCTGTATTTAAACAACTGTATCATTACTTGCTGTTGAGTTTTACTGGCTGTTGCTATGAGTGATGACACTGATATACCTCTTACCTTTTCAGACCACTGCTTTGAAGCCATATTTCATACAGTCAGGGATTTTTGTTGCTGTTAATATGATTGAGGAAGACACCTTTAACAGGAATTTCCTATCTCTTGAATCAGAATTAATTTGCTTTATTTACCTTATAAATTGAGGCTTCATTTAAACAAAGGTACTCTCTGGCTAAAAAGGTTTGAAAACTATTGTTGTTCTAGATTAGTTTTTCCAGGCATGGCACAAGGAGCACAGTATTGGTATCATGGAGCAAAATATTTACAATGTGATGTCTACACAGTTTATACTATGGCATTTCTAGATATAGATAACATCTATATAGTTTCTAGACATTTTCAAGGTGTAAGGGATACAAATAAGTGTAAAAAATGGTCCTTGTTTCTGGGGAATTTACATTTCAGTGAGGAAGACAGGTGAAAAAAAACAACAAAAAGCAAAACCAACAAAGCCAGATAACCGAAATGAAGATTTTAATGAAGAACTTTAGGAGGTCGAACAAGACTCGACTAATTCTGCTTTGGGAAATGAGAAAACATCTCATTCAAGTGGTAACGTCTGAACTGCTTCTTGGATGATAAAAAGGAATGTGTCAGGATTAATGCAGAAAGAGAGTCCAGGAAGAGAGAAAAGCATGACAGAAGACACTGGAGTGTAAACATGCTGGCTGGTTTTGAGAGATTTTCAGGAGCAGAATTAATAAGACTTAAATGAATGCAGGTATAGAATTGGAGGTGGAATAGATGAGGGAGAAAAGGATAATGGGAAGTTGTCTTCCTTGAATGATTAGTGAATGAGATAGCTCAGAGAGAGCAGTAGAATGAGAGTGGAATAGGATATAGAAGTATATCCTTTTACATATAAAAGAATATGTTTTATATATGAATTTTTTTATATATATATTTAAAAATATAACAATGGAGCCCTGTAAACAAGATCCTCTACCATTTAAAAGAATGAGACAATAAAAAAAGTAGGACCAGTCTATGAAATGGCGTAAGGAAGGAAGAGGAGGAAATGAGAGTCTATCCTGGGAATCAGGAGTTTGCAGATGATGCTGGCTGATCGTGACAATGATGCAGAAATATCTGACAAAACTGTGCGTCATGTACTGGGTGGCCCTAGTGAAAACAACTTGAACAGTGAATGAAGGATGGAAATCAGAATGGAAGGAACTGAGTTGCCAGTGAGAGTTGAAAAAATAGATGTCAGGATCTAGGTTAGGTTTTTCAATACATTTTGGTGTAGATATGAAGGAGGAAGACAGAATGGGAGCTTGGCAGAGGAGGTAAAGTGAGGAGAAGGAAATTTTAGAGCATAAAAGAAGAAAACTGACATTTTGTAGGCACTTTCTGTGTGTAGAATTGTGCAAGGCACATTTAGATATGTGACCCTTGATGTGGAGGCTCAAAGGAATGAGGGAGTAAGAAAGTGAAATTACAGGTGTTAGAGGGAAAAAGAGGAAATTAGAGGAGAATGGTGAGAAAAGGGAACATCAGCAGGGAATTTGTTTCAGAGCAGGAAGCCTTGGACTGGGTTTAGAGAATGGAATGTACATATATTTGGCTACAAAGTTTCTGGAATTTTCCTAATTTAGGTGTGTGACCTGAATAGAGGGATTTTCTAAAATAGAAATAGACTTGCTAAAATGACAGATTGAGTTTAATAATAGCTAACATTTATAGAATGCTTATTCTGTGCCAGACGCTCTGCTAAGCACTTTATGTGCATTAATGCCTTTACCCAACAACCCAGTGATGGAGACATTATTTTCATCCCCATTTTACACACAAAGAAACACAGAAAGAGTAAATAACACTCCCAAGGCCACACAGCCAGTACGTGGTAGAG
Organism: Manis pentadactyla; assembly: GCF_030020395.1. Lineage (NCBI taxonomy): Eukaryota > Metazoa > Chordata > Mammalia > Pholidota > Manidae > Manis > Manis pentadactyla. Next base: position 112,058,225 of record NC_080028.1, on the reverse strand, counting down.
CTTGAATTTGAACCCCTGCAGTCTGTGTGCAGAGTCTGTGTTTTCAATCTCTCTGTTAAACTATCTATCCAGTAGTGTTTCTGCACGCATTACACAATTACCCTTAGTCCACTTGCTCTTATTCTGAACTAAGAGTCAGGTTCCAGCTATTTGGTTTCTGCTGTGGAAAGGTGGACTCTACTTCAAGGAGCTCATGAATATCAAAACCTTAATCATAGCCCTTCAGATGACAACATGAGTTCATGCTTTACAAACCAACCATGGCCTTCATCATATTAAAAATCAAAGTTGCAAAATAAAGAACATTCTGAAAAACCTTGTCTGCTTCATTTAGATAACAGTGTGCAGAATGAACTGAAAGATAAAAATGCTCATCATTTACCATTTCCTTTTGGTTTTTTAAAAAATTTTAAGCCCGGTGGTGTTATGGATGATTATCATCAGGCAATTTGGTTTGAATGTGTTTCATGCTGGACTGTGCAGATTACCCAACTAATGACATGCATACTCCTTGCCATTGTGACACCTCTCTTCTCACAAGTGGGAATTTCAAGTGACAGACTAAAGCTGTTTGCTATCAATTTTGCAAAAAACACATCTGCCAGATAGCCAAGATGTAGCTCAGAAAGTGAAATCGATTAATATTCTAATTTGTAACCTGTCATTAGCGTCACACTATATTATGTCAAGTCAAAAGTGATAGCCTTTATATAACATATACTCCTAAAGGAATTTGATTTTAGTGTTTTGTTCTATTTCTGTTTAGTGTTGCTCCCTGCATATAAATCCCAGTAGAAGTTCCAATTACACAAGTAGTAAAAAGTTGTGATGGATTAAAATGAAAGTGTATAATATGTAGTTACATATTTTTAATAAAACCACATGGCTGCATTTATGATAGATTTTTATAAAACTTATTTACCACACCATTTAAAAAATTTTAGGCATTTCCCTTGTTTTTTTTCTATTAAGCCAAGGATTTAACAACATAATATTTTTGTAGGTATTACTCAGATCCTCTGAGGTTCTATTATCTTAGGTTACTGGTCAAAATCAAACCTCCATGGTGGAGCAGATTACCAGGCTACCAGTAGATTACCTGGTCTGATTTCCAGGGTCTAAGAAAGGGACAGTGGCTTGGCTTGGGAAGGAATGAAGTAAGTTTAGCTGAGGAGAAAGGAAGGAGGGAAAATTTTATAGATGATTTTTTTTTTAGGTGTTTTTTTCTTGCTCTGAACAGGGAGGAAAATAAAAAGTAAAGCTTTAAGTGGGAAAGGCTAAAAGACGGAATTGTCACTGTAAAGATGGAAACAATTTGTGTTTTCAATCTGAGTGACAAACATTGAAAGTATGCTTTCCTTTGTGTTAGAAATTAAAAAATTTTAACGTGCTTTAATTTTTCAGCATCTTAAGGCTTCAGAGTTTAAGAGGGGGTGGTTTGGAATATAAGTTAAATTGACATTCATTCATTTATTCATTCAACAAATGGATGTTGAGTGTCTCATATATGCCAGGCACCGCCAGAGATAAAACTATACAAAGAACAGACCCAACTTCTTGACCTCAGGGAATTTACATTATTTTGGAGGCAGAGCCATTTAAAAACAAAAATAAATATACAGCATGGCAGATGGTGGTAACTAATCTGGTGAGAAATAAAGAGACAGTGAGGACAGGAAATGCTGGCTAAGAGGGTGGAATGAGGGATTATAATTTTGAGCAGCATAGCTGGGGAAGTCCTAACTAAGATGACATTCTGCAAAGGCCTAACTCCTGAGAGAATAGGTGAGGTGGGTACATGAGGAGCCATCAACCCCACAACTGTCGGTGTCTCATCCCTCATATTGTTACTCTTCCTGAGGCCATGGTGTTGAAGACAAGCAAAATTTGCATTTGATTTGGTGTTATTCATTGATTTCTCTTCTTCCCTATAACACATTTTTCTTAAAGCAAACATTTCAGTAAACTATTTGAGAGAGAGTCTGCCACTATGATACATGTATTTGGCCTCTTCCTTACAGTTATGAACTCAAAATTTTATTGTAAGTACCCAGATCAAAAGTTCATGATCTCTCTTTGCTTTCCCAGGGCTCTATCCATTGGACCATCTCCACTAGGTGATGGATTTTCCTGCCGAGATAGGGAATTACTAATAACAATGCTAAGAGTGTCTCTCAGGGGAACTTGAATTTGTTCAAAGTGGTGTGGGTAAAATTGCAATATTTAGTCCATCTCCACATCAATAGGTGTTTACGACGGGGAAGAGGTGAGTGCACTCAGGGTCAGAGAGAAATGGGGGAGCAAGAGCGGTGGCCAGAGAAACGGGTGAGCAGGAATAGCTGCAGGGGAGGGACGAATGGAGCCAAGCTTCTTATAAGCAATAAACGGGTTTCTCTCACTTTAGTTTTTTCCTCGACTGATTTTGTTTTCACGGGTTTATTCACTGTGGACTGGGAACACGCTCCCCCCGCCCCTAGAGCTACAAAAGTACACAGTCAAGAAGACAAGAAAATAAGTGTTGGCAAGGATGTAGAGAAAAGGGGGCACTTGGGTGCTGTTGGTGGGATTGGAAACTGGTGCCCCCGTTACGGAAAACAGTATGAAGATGCCTCAAAAAGTTAAAAATAGAAATACCAAATGATCTAGAAATTCTACTTCTGGGCATTTACCCAAAGAAGATGAAGACACTAATTTGGAAACGTATATGCACCCCAACATTTACTGCGGCATTATTTAGAACAGGAAAGATATGAAGCAACCTAAGTGTCTGTTGACAGACCAACAGATAAAGAAGATGTGGTACATATATGCTTGGAATATTACTCAGTCATTAGAAAGAATGAAATCTTGCCATTTACAACAAATGGATGGACCTAAAGGATGTTATGCTAAGTGAAGTAAGCCAGAGAAAGATAAATATCATATGATTTCACTTGGATATGTAATCTAAAACACAAAGCAAATGAACAAACAAAATAGAAATAGACTCATAAACACAGAGAACAGACTGGTGGGGAAAGGAAACGGGGGATGGGCAAAACAGGTGAAGTGGGTAGACACACCCAAATTTTCAGTTACGTGGGAATGAAGGTACAGCACAGGGAATATAGTCAACAATATTGTGATATCTTGGTTGATAGATGCGAAAACTATACTTACAGCAAGCATTTAGTAATGTACATAATCGTTGAATCACTATGCCGTGTAGCTGAAACTGACATAATATTATATATCCACTATAGTTCAATTAAAAAAACCCTCTCAAAAAAAAGTGGACAGACAGATCAACAAGTTGTTAATTGCTGAAGGATAAGAAATTGTTTGCCTTATTTTTTCATTTAGTTTCTCCATGTTCTTATGGAATAATTATTTCACAAATTTTACAAATCTCTTCTTTGGGTCATTGCAAAAATCTGCTTTATCTTTTGCCCCTTCTCCTCTATAGCTCATTTTGAACTCTGTAGCAAGAGTGGTCTAAAAAAACCAAACCAAACCAAAACAAAAACTAAGCCAGATCCTGGGACACCTTTGCTCAAAACTTTCTGAGGGCATTTGAGTTCTCGCAGGAAAATCCAGTTTCCTTGGGACGATCCACAGGACCTCACTTGACATGGCCTCTGTGACACCTGAATTCATCTCTGGCCGCTGGTGACCTCGTTCACTCTGCATCAGGCATGTTGGGATCTTGGCTGTTGCAGGCAGATTTTGCCAAAGACCCTTTGCCAGCATTTCCCAGGTTTTATAACTTTCTCCCCCTCTACCTCCAGGTCTCCTTACAAAGTAAACCAGCCCTGATCATCGTAAAAAATAACATTTTACTCTCTACACCCTTCCACATCCACTCACACTCCTTTAGTTTTCCTTATAACATTCATTACCACAAGATACACTATATATATATCTGCATGTGGATTGATTTATTACAATATAAGCTTTGTGAGGACCCCAAGCCCATTTTCCTAGCATTTGGAAAAGGGTCTAGTACTTAGAGGTCAAATCCAAAGGAAAACAAACAACCTGTAGTTTAAAATTTCAATGCCACTCCTTGGACTCAATACTACATTCATACATATGAAGAGGTACAGGTTGTTTTTCCTCCTGTTGAGGACAAAGAAACTTAAGAACTGTGCGAAATATTTTTGAAATACTAACAAATGAATGAGAATAAAATCTGCCATATTGGGAAAGTATATTTTAAGTATTGCCTAAGAATAATCTTTACAATGGAATAATTTCATAAATACAAATCCAAAAAAACATAGCACAACTGATAGAAATATTCTAGAGTAAAACAGACATTGAAGAAGATAAAACCTATATTAAAATAAGATACAGGTTTTTTTTAAACACTGGGTTTTCATTTGCAAGTATATTTAATGACTTAATAATAAGAATATTCCATTTCCAAATTATTCCAATTTCTTATTGGAATACTACTATGTTAATGATAAAAAATCGAATGTAAGTATACAGTTTGTTAAGAGGAGTTTTGCTTTTATTTTTCTGATGGGTAAGGTGATTTTCAACCTTTTACTTTTTCTCTACCAACAATATGTAATACTCACATGGAATTTTATGCAACTCATTCATAAACTTCTTCAGCTTAGAAAAGGCGTCTTCCTTTCCTTCCCCAGGACCGGCAGGTTCTGTGGCATTACTTGGCAGAACTGTTGCAACAGTGGTGGCTGGCGGGGCTGCCAGGGCCTCGTGGTGACTCTCGCTCACCATTTTAGGTTCAGGTGCAACTGCGGGGAGGGAAGCAAAAGAGAAAAGAACAATTCAAAATGGCTTAACTGATCCCACATCAAAGGTGCAGCCGAGATGAAAAGACCTCAGAAGCAGCACGTACTCCCAGGCAAACAGCCTATCATTAGCATATTGCTTTACATTGATTCATGAAATATTTATGGCAACACAGTGGAGAGTCTTCCCCAGAAGGTAAGCCCAGATGTAGTTACTGAAAACAGTCTTTCCCAACAATTCTATGTTAACTGTTAGATCTCTTGGCTGTTTATACAGCCAATTATTTGTTGTGAGATTTAACTTCTAACCCACATACTACTGAAATGCATAGGAAACAACTGCTGAGAACATATATGCTCTATACTCTAAGTATTCATATTTTGTAAAAGGTAAAAAGACCAAATATTCATATTAGAAACGCTGATAAATGATAGCATACATTCAAATTATTGGTGACTTTTAAAATGGTTATAAACAGTACTAAACATTGACACTCTAAGATGTCATGAAAGTCATAGAGAAATTGGTTCCTGAGTCTCACTTATTGATGGTACAGTTTCCACCCAGTCAGTTTTTGACATTTACTATAGACAATACTCTGATCAATAATTCACTTGTCTTGCTGGGTGAGTTCCTGAAGCCACTGTGAACGTGGCATGACTGACTGCGTATCTCAGGGTGCTGAGAAAGAAACATGACTTGTCTGTTCAGTTATTTCAGTTTATTTAGTTTGATTATATTGAATTATTTTTTTAACTTATTAAATTACTTTAACTGTTTACCTCCAAAATATTAAAAAACAATTAAGCCTTAAAAAAATCTTAGTCTTGAATAGAGAAGACATCATCAGTCCTAGCTCCCTTCATGAACTAAATGAATTTTGACAAGGCATTTTATTTGCCTTCTTAATTTATCTGCCTTCTGAAAAGTGAAAGACTGAAGTCTGTCCTGCTTGGATTTTTCTTAGTACATGTGAACTGCTCTCTAAAATCTAAGGAAGGTGTTCTAAATGGATAGAACTGAGGTCAGATTCTCCAATCTAGACATATTCTGGATTTTAACAATTTCATTGTGTGACTTAAGATTTTAGGCTGTGTTGGTGAGAGAGGGGACATGATTTGGGGCAGAAAAAGATAAGTACAAACAGTCCTGGGCATAAGGAGTTTCACAGTCTCAGCAGGAAAATTGATGGACCCAGAAAGCCCTTTTGATTTACAAAGAAATGCAGAACAGCAAAGAGATAAAGGAATTTTATATAATTAAAATCTTTTGTGAGTTAATTACCTTACATATGTACTTAGTGGAAGTATAATTGAGAGAATAATTTCAGATGTATGGGGTTATTAATAAAGCCATCAAAATCCAGAGGTTTTTGGATCTCCTGGAAGGAGAGGATGGTTGAGGCTAATACATGAACACAGATAATCAATTGTTATTTTATAACAAGTTCTCTTCTTAAAACTTTTAATTTTCCATTAATAGCTACTAATATAATCCTAAAGATGGAATCAGACAAATATGGTTTCACATGTTCTCTACTCTTCATTTGAAAAATGAGAATAATCATTCCAAATGCATAAGGTTTTTGAGTATGAAATCAGGTAATCTATGGAAAGAACTTAGTACAGTGTCTGGTATATAAATTCCATCTCCTGCTTGATTGACAGATCTATCAATCACTTGATCCGTCATGCTTCCCTTATTACACTTGGTAGCCCAGATTTTCCGGATTGTGAAAAAATTTAAATTTTTTTACAACTCAAGGTTACTTTCTAGAAGCTTTTCCTGAATCTCTGATTCTGTTCTGCTTATATCCCTGAAAAAACTGGGAGTGTTGTTTACACTGTTGGCCAACGTAGGTGAAATTATTGATATTGATGATACCACAGCTTTCATCTTTCTTGTGAATCAGCAAGACTAAAATCATATACACACATACACACACACATACATATGTATGAGATATTTGTATGTATGTATTAGAAAAATGAATTTGTTCCTCTGCTATGAGAATCACCACATATGATACGCATGATTACTTAGCTCCACAGGATAGTTGAGGACCTTTGAGGAATTATGGGCTTACTGTGGGATTTTAAGGAAATGATTGTGTTAAATACAAATACCTAAATATACTAGTGCCATCATTAAATTAAAGGCATACTGTCTAATAGGGTTTTGGCTCAATTTTTGTCATGTTCTGAAAGTGGGATACTGTTGCTGGTCATCTTGTTCAGCTGCTCCTTCAAAGAGGCTACACAGTTGTTTCCAGCTTTTGTGCACACAGATGGTTGAGTCCTTTGCCACTCAGGTTGCTAAATATTTTCACAGTACCCCAGTTTATTATGCAATATAAAACATTTTTACGTATAAGTTGAATGATCTAAAAGACTATAAGATAAGACTGTTACTAAATAGAGAATGTTTAGAAAATGCACTTGAAATTTACTCATTTTTTTAAGGAAGCAAAGACTGTTTCTATAATTTCCAAAAACAATCCTCTTCAAATATAAGGTATACTTAGATGTTTCATCAGAAAATGTAAAAACTTTAAACTTTTAGGTCTTACTAGCCAATGATATTATCTATACCATTTCTCATCTTCTTGAAAATCATGTAAAGATTATAAGAAATATATAGACAATGCTCCTTCTACTTAATGTATGGCACTGTGAAATTTTTAAAAATCATAAAACACAAAGATGTAATGGCAATTAAAGATCTAATATGCTGACAAAGAAAGACTAACTGATTGCTTAGTATTTTATTTTCATTCCTTCATATTTTAGGAGATACTGTAAAAATAGTTGTATGGCTCCTAAATTTGTATTTGTGGAAATAAGAAGCTTATCAAGAAGCATCATTTTGTAGATGAAAAACTAGCTAATTATTCAGTCTTGACTAATGTGATGACTTTATATTCTTTTATGTACATTGGTGCATGGGGCATGTTTCCTTATTTTAAAAAACTTATATTCTACTCAAGTCTTGATAAAATGTCAGCTAACAGTTATCAAGGACCTACTCAATGACTTAGATATATGAAGTCATGTAGTTCTCACAGCACTCTCAGGAGATACGCATGATGACCGCCTAGTTCGGCGGCCCAGAGAGACCACACACTTGGTTCAACGTCATGCGGGAGTGGTAAGTGGGGTTGGGATTTGAACCCAGATGTCTTAGCCACTATAGCATAAGCTACTTCATACTGTGAGAAAGTAGCTAATAGGACTGTCCTTTCTCGAGGAGCTTTTGATTTATAACCCATAGTAAGAAGTACATTTTACATTGTGCTTCATCATACACACACTCTCCACCTATGTTACAGACTGAGCAGAAGTTCCTCATAGAAACTCTTGCCCTACAGTGGGTGAAATACTCCGATATATTCACTCTGTTTCACGAAAAATTCTAGCTGTACCCCCAAATTGTGTGCATTAGTTTCACAGTTCATTGACTTACAGTTTGGAAATCACTATAATAAGGGACAAGATATAGTAAAACTAAATTGGGCTAATAATTACTGAAGATACCATTTATTAATCTATTATGTGCCAAAATGCTGTCATTGATATTTAAGTATATCATGAATATTCTCAGTAACTCAGAGAAGTAACTCAACCTTATCTTACAGGAGAAACTGGGATGTGGGGAGGTTGAGTGATTTGTCCTACACAGATTTAGCTGCTCCAAGGTTCTTTCTGCTAATCTACTTTAATAGTATTCAAGTATTATTAAACAATTAAATCAGTACTGGAAAGGTATTTATGATTTTCTTTTGAATTGGTTTACAGGTAAATGGAAAACATGTCATCTTACTAATAGGAAACAGGTTGGTTTAATTTTAGAGATGGAATCATTTAGTTTCTTAAAGTGAAATTTAGCATCCTAGAATACACCAGGAGAAATATTATTGAATAGAAAAATAAATTCCCTTGTAGAAGAAAGTTGGGTACAAAGGACATGAACAAGCAAATCTCAAAGAAATACAAATCCTTTCTGCCACCAAAAGTGTTTAATTTCACAAAGAGTCAAATAACTGAAAGTTAAAATAACAATGAGAGAATATATATTCACTTGCAAAGTTGGTTAAATATAGAAATAAAAATGAGGGTACAAAGAACTGGGGAATTGGGAATACCATCTATTAGAAAAATACTTTACAGAGGCCAACATAACAGAACATATCAAAAACTGTGGAAGTACTCTTTGTTTTTCTAGAAATTTGCAATGAAGAATTATTCATGTACAAACAATTTAATATAAAGATGTGTATAGTAACTTATTTATAATATTAGAAGACCAGAAACTACCTAACAGAGTTCTTAAGTTGTGGTAATCCCTAAACTGATGTTATTAAAATTAACTTAAAGGTAAATATTTATAAACCTGGAAATACATTAGAGTGTTAGATGAAAAGGCAAATTATGAAATATTATATAAGGTATATAGGTATGTCTAATTTCTCTAAATAAGGAACTTTTGTATATATAAGAGGTTGGAAAGATACATTTAAAAATGTTAACCATAGGGTAGAATGTTCACTTTTTTAAAATATGTTTACATTGTCAATATATTATAAGCCTGAATTATTTTAAATCACACAAAGAAAAAACCATTTAAAACTGCTTTGCTCTTGAGAAAACTAGAATTTGCAGAAAGAGTTTAGTTTCCTAATGCCATGTTTTCAAAAGAAATACTTCAAAATGCAAAAATCTAAATTTCAGAAAAGGATGATTTAACTATTTAGCAAACATAATATGCAAAATGGTCACTGGTTAAAATACAATGTAGAAAAGTATTAAGGTATCATAAAGGTTAATACTTTTGTGGTACAGAATGAGGGAAATCAGGATTTTTGGTTGCCATGACAACATCTCTCTGTCCCTTATATTTATTCTTCTTAGTAGGACTTTAATTATGTCTGTCTCTAGGTCTACAAATTGATAGAGATTTCTCAGATTATATAGTGAGATACTCTTCCATACAGCATAAACATAATGATTTCTGGAGAAAGCACTATTTCTATCTCTATTTAAGTATTCTATTTTATAATAACAGCATGCAAAATTAAAGAGCAAACAGAAGTTCAAAGAAGTATTGAAAAAACGATTTTTACTAAAAAATAAATGTATTCTAGGGCAGAAATGTCCCAAACTGAAAGTAACTCTTGGAGGGGTAGTTATCATAAAGATTCTGGAAGATGTCAGTGGATTGTGTTAGACTGCATTGCTGAGGTGGAGGGCGGAATGTAGAGATTTTATTCTATCAGGATTTTCCTTGACCTTTTGTAGTGTAAGTGGAAACCATAAGAAGCTGCCCTGTACATCCCTCCCTTCCTCTTACGTGTGAGGCCCTGGGTTTCAAGTAATACTGCCTGCAGGGCCCTCCCAGCTGAGGATTCTCTCCTACAGAATCTCCCTCGGCTAAAGGGATCTAACTGTGTTGCATAAGGTGAAACCCACTTCCCAGCGGCAGCTCACGTCCGATGATGCCTGGCCCCCTGCCTCCTTCGCCTCATCTCTGAAGGGCTCTGCTAAAATCTGTAACTGTCTCTCGCTACTCCCTGGCCCAAACCTGTGTCCTCCACTCCCTTACATGGGAAGCATCCTCGGTAAACTACCTTTGACTCGGAGCAGCTTCCCAGGGGGGCATGACCTATGAAACTCACTCTGGATGCTTTTGGAAAAAAAAAAAAAAGTTCTGTTGGAAGTTTCATTGAAATTCTATACAAAGCCAAGGACCCGTAAGCAGTAAGTGAGGTCAAACGGTCAAACAACGTGATCAAAATCTTCCCCAAGTTTGTGGCTGTTTGAATGTCAGGCTTGAGGTGCATCTTCTCTCCAGTATAAATGGATACTTTCTCTCTTTTTTTTTTTTTGTAGATAATTATTTTTTATTGAAGGGTAGTTGACGCACAGTATTACATTACATTAGTTTCAGGTGTACAACACAGTGATTCAACATTTATATACGTGACAATTCTAGGTACCAGCTTGATACTTTCTCTTGAGGGAAGTAAGAGGAAAGCCAGAGTTCATAGGGACCCTGTCATGGCGGCCGGCAGCCTGACTTCTGGCGATCGTGCCAGTGAAAGGGCTGCGCAGAAAAGGTTGTTTTCAGACTTTGGAGCAACCGGAGGCACAGCAGGGCAGCCAGGCTTCATAAAGTCAAGAAACTGCAGTCTCCTAGATTCTTTTTCCTTTGTTTTCTTCTTCTTTCCTTCTCCTTTCTCCTCCTTCTCACACTAGATCTAAGTACCTACAGATTCTGCCCACGTATGCAGTCACAAACCTCTCCAGGAGGTGTAGGGGGAGTTTTGCTTCTGGGTATGGTTCTCAGGCAGTATTCCTCATAAATGCCTTTGCAAATTGAATACACGTGGGCCTCCTTAGCTTTGCTTTGAGAATAGAACCAACATTCCTCCCCAGTCCAACAAACAGCACATTATAGGCCCTGAAAAGATATGTAGGTTGTGATACTGAATGTGCCTTTGGAAGAGTGAGGAGGGAGGGGACACTGAACACTCATGATTTATTTGCCACTTTATTAAGCTGTGATATACAAAAAGCTGTATATGTTTTACATGTTTAGTGTACACAACTTTTTGAGAGGCATGCTACTCCAACTAGGGGTTAGGAACTTTTACTTCATATTTTAAATGTGAATTACTTCCCATCTGCTTCTTACACAGTTTAGCTTTCCATATTCTCCAGCGTTCATCCCCTTCGATCCTTGTCTCTGTCAGACAAAAGTATTTCTTCAAGATCCATCTTCCTTAAGGGTAGAAGGACCCTGGTTACAATAAGAACTGCTATTTTCCCATCCATTTTAGTTTTCATTGTTAAAAAAAATAATGTCCTATAGCAAAATGTGTCATTACTACTAAGGTTTATTTCCCAGCTGGCCTGACTTGTTCAAAAATATCATATCTATTTTTTTAACTTTCTTTTTTTCTGAGGAAAGGCAGATCTGATTCTGGATTCTAGAGATAGTGGGTGGGAGAGGGACTCCAGCTGTGACTTGAGCACTTGCCCATTCAGAGCTCCTTTTCAGTGGCATTGTCCTGTCCACAGCTCTAGTGATGGGCAGGAGTCCACACAGGTTGCACGATCCCCCCTTGCAACCATGGTCACAGGGGACTTGGGAGGGATGTGTGCCTGATTCAGGGCAGCTGCTTAGATGGCGGCCTGAGGCCAGTGACCCTAATTTGGCAGGAAAAGGTGAGTGAGGCCAGTGAGATCCTCTCCCTCAGGAACTGCAGCTATGTAATACCCCCCTAAAGAAACTGAGGTGTGGCACGGAGACACATGCTCATCGGTGCTGAGGTAATCAGTGGTGGAGCCAGGATTTCAACACAGATGGTCCCAGGGCTCGATCTGTGACCCTGTGTGCTGCCGTGCCTCCAGGTCCCCTGATTCTTTTGGCCGGAGCTCTTAGTGACAGTACGTGGTATCTGTAAATGCTGATATTGACAGTAACCTGAGTATACCTTGTAATCAGGAAAGTGGAATGAGAAGTAAAGCCTCCGTTAGGTTCTCTAGGTTTGGAAGCTTCTGGAATATTTGAATTTATAGCCAGAAGTGGTATATGCTGTTAGTAAGTCAGCTCTGCATTCATAACTAGCTGTGCATGAAGGAGTGAAGAATTGATGATGCAGAGGGACAGGCGGCTTCCACTGTGTAGGCTGGGAAAAAGGCCAGGGAGACTGAGAGGGGAATGATTAAAACATTCAACTGGATATTTTTTTCATAAGTTGTCTTCCCACCACCCCCACACACATTTTAAATCTCTGAAATGGGGATTTGGCTTATAATCTGTGGCTACTGACTATCATGGTCCGCCAGGCCTGTGAAGACTCAACCTTCTTGTTATTCCCACTCATGCACTAATCACCAAATCATATAAGGGCCATTTGAGGAAGGGTTCTCAATCCTCCCTGTAAGCTTATACAATTAAAACTAGTAGAATGAGAATCATGCAGCTTGAGAGATTTTGGCAACAGCTCTCAATGCTTTTCTACTACCCTGGACAGCACTAAGGAAAATCATGTGTAAACAAAGGTGGGCATCATCAACTCTGAGTTGCAAACAGATTTAGAAATTTGGGGATTTATTAACCACTTTGTTTTGCTTTTACTTTCTTGTTCTGCATGTACAAGAGTGACACAAATTAAATCTGTCTAAATAAGTCTGAATGATCTTTCCACAAGTACAAAATGCAATTTCAAGGTAAAAAAAATGAAATAATTTTGCATAAGTTTGATTGCAGCATTTTTTTCTTGGTGGTGTACAAGTTAACAGTGCATCTTGGAATTAATGGTTTCTTAGAGTACATGAAATACAGATTTCTTAGAGAATCAAGAGAAAATGTGAGCATTGTTTACAAATAATGTATTAGAAAGTAATAAACTTTATAAAGTTTTTTACAAACTGAGTGTCTGACTCCCAGATAAATCACCGCAATAATACTTGGCAATTTTAGTCAATATAAATTTCAGAAGAACTAGCTAAAATGAATCTATGAGCCAAATGAAAACTACATTCATTGCTACATTATTTTCCCCTCTCAAACCTATCATATAGAGATTTAAAAAGTTAGTTAACATCCAAAACCTATTCAATTCAAAACCCAAGTACTGAATTTCGGTAATAATGATACAGAAAACAAGAAGTCTTATGCAAAACTGAAATTTCCCACCTATATGAAGGAAACAAATCTTGAAAACTGGGATATTAGAGCTATTTCTAAAAGCATTTAATAACAAATTTACAAATTTAATGTTTTTCTTACAGTATTTTTATGCACCCACATTTCTGTTAATGAAATATTTTATCATTGTAGTTTCAAAAGCTGTCATTTATTTTAAAGACACAATTTGGTAATGGAGAACTCTCATGGCTTTATAGGGACTCACAAGATTTCAGTAAGAGTGGCAGGGTCACAGTGAGGAAAAGATATCAAAATAGCCTTTTCAAATGCATTATAAAGATTTCAAGTGTATTTTGCAGTGTTTTAAAAATGGTACAGTAAGGGCCAGAGTGTCTTCTTTTTTTCTTTTCCTTTTTTTTTGGATAGAAGAGGTACACATGAAAACCTAGAGATGGAATTGAAATCTTGCATGGATCAATTTTTTTTATTAAAGCATTATTGATATACAATCTTATGATGTTTTCACATAAATAATACAGTGCTTTGAACATTCACCCATATTATCAAGTCCTCACTGCCACCCCCCACCCCCATTGCAGTCACTGTCTATCACCGTAGTAAGAGCCATTACTTGTCTTCTCTGTGCTGTACTTGCATGGATCGATTTAACAGTTTTCAGTGACAACACTCACTGTCTACAATATTAACTGAAGCTACCTCTAACTTCTGTAGAGTAAGGTGAAACAGGATGATTTTGGCAGTTACTGAAAAGATTTGGTGTAGCTTGGATCATGCCAATTGGTTCTCAAAATGTTTTCTATAGAAGCTACAGATAGACAATTTGGAATTCCCATTCTCCATTGCTTTGCTGAAACTCAGCTTTGAGCTCTTGCTGTTTCTGAGCTGCAGGCACTTGAGAGAAAATCTAAGCTTGCAACTCAAAGCCCTCTTTCATCAAACTGTTCAAACTGTCATTGTTTTGTCACACAGTGAAGCAAAGCTTTAAAATTGATCTGTACACAATTTCTATTGTGGTCAATATGATGGAAAATTTTGCAGGCTGCAGTTAGAAATAGTGTATTAATAAATAAAAATAGTTAACACTTGATTAGTCCATACTATTAGCCAGCCATCTTAATAAGAGTTTTAAACATATAAGCTCATTTAATGCTCATAAAATAAACCCTATGAGTCAGGCAATATTATTATCTCTCTAATATAGATGGGAAAACTTGCCAAAGGTTTCACAGCCAGTAAGTGCTGAACCGAGGATTCTAGTTGAAATAGGCTAGCTCCGGGGTCTGTGGAATTCTGCCTCACTAATAAATGAATAGAAAAGTGTTGAATTAGTGAATAAATTGTGTGCCTACAATGTGTTTGACATGACACTAGGTGCTTTGGATAGATTTCAAGCAGTTCATTTACCATCTGTATTCATATAGATGGTTAAGACTCAGTGTAATACATGCCGTAGTAGAAATGATTATGGGAGACTGTATACTACAAGGAAGCCACTGAACTTTAAAATATCTAAGGATAGTGGGCCTAAAGATTAAGTTGGTATGCCATCTATCAGAAGTGCAGTATAGAAAGTGATTAGGCTTATTCTTCTCCCTAAATTCTATTTATATTATTTTGTGCCAGTGAATTAATCTGGGGACATGAGGCATGAATGGGCAATATCCGCAAGTTACAAAATAAGAAGCAGATTCACCTTTTGATTACTCACCTAACAGCTACTCATTCCTATTGATTTAAGAGAAGCCCTATTTTTTTTCAGGCCATGTCTGCTGCCCTGCTCGCAGGTTACCCTTACTAGTTTGTGCATCAGTCGTGGTAATCCCATTCTTTCTGCCAGTGGTTGCTTTAGGC
Source organism: Manis pentadactyla (assembly GCF_030020395.1). Lineage (NCBI taxonomy): Eukaryota > Metazoa > Chordata > Mammalia > Pholidota > Manidae > Manis > Manis pentadactyla. Next base: position 112,042,958 of record NC_080028.1, on the reverse strand, counting down.
GAGGGCGTGTGATCCAGTTTGGGCCTGTTGTGACATAAGAGGAGGTCTGTCTCGGGTCACGTCTGGAAGAGATTTCCTGACTCCTAGGAATACATGTACACATGGAATAGCATGACCCCCACCGTGTGTGCGTGGCGCCCGGAACGGCCGCGGTGGTCATGGGGTTCGCAGCGAGTCGGCGCCGGGGAGGGCGGTGCGAGGGCGGGTGGTCGCCCCGGGGCCGGGACGGTGAGATGCTGGTTCCGCTGCGGCAGCCCGGCCCATGGAACTTGTCGCAGCGGGAGATAATACATTTTCTTTATGGTTTAATCCATTTTTGTGTTTCATTTTCTGTTGCCTTCAGCCAAAAGTCAGCATATGCAAATACTTTACACTCTGATTTTCACAGCAACAAAATTTTTACTTGTTCTATAGGCTGATTTTCCTTCATGCTGTGCCAACTTGGCTTTTGTCAATACCCTTAAACTGTGTGCGCCATTGACCTCTAGTTTTCCATTATCGGTAAATCTCAGAGACACTCATCACAATTTCTCCTGTTAAGAACGGAGGTGTAGGAAGGGGCGGAAGATGGCGGCGTGAGTAGAGCAGCGGAAATCTCCTCCCAAAACAACATATATCTATGAAAATATAACAAAGACAACCCTTCCTAGAATAAAGACCAGAGGACACAGGACAATATCCAGACCACATCCGCACCTGAGAGAACCCAGCGCCTCGCGAAGGGGGTAAGATACAAGCCCCGGCCCCGCGGGAGCCGAGCGCCCCTCCCCCCAGCTCCCGGCGGGAGAAGAGCAGGCAGAGCGGGAGGGAGACGGAGCACAGGACTGCCGAACACCCAGCCCCAGCCATCCGGGCCAGAGTGCAGGGCGCTTGATACTAGGAAAACAGGGCAGCAAGAACAGTGAGCAGGCACTGGAGGCTGGGCGACAGAGGACATAAGAAAAGCGCGCGACCATTTTTTTTTTGCTTTTTTGCTGTTTTGTTTGGCGAGGGCTTTTTGGAAGTCTTAAAGGGATAGGGACCCCAATACTAGGGAAACAGGGCAGGAAGACTGGGGAGCAGAGGCCTGAGGCTTGCACCGGAGAATAAAGAAAAACGAACGACCACCTTTTTTTTTTTTAATTAAAAACTTTTTTTTTTTTTTAATTAAAAAAATTTTTTTTTCTTTTTTTTTTCGGTGGGGGTTGTTTTGTTTTGGCGGGTGCTTTTTGGAAGTCTTAAAGGGGCAGGGAGGGTCACTTAATCCAGAGGTAGGGAATCCGGGATCTCTGGACACCCTAACCCCTGGGCTGCAGGGAGCAGGGAGGCCCCTTACGGAGATAAATAGCCTCCCAGCAGCTCCTGCTCCAACGCGACTCCACCACTTTGGAGTAGCTGCCCTAGCCAGGCCACGCCCACAGCAACAGCGGAGATTAACTCCATAGCAGCCGGGCAGGAAGCAGAAGCCCTGTCTGCGCGCAGCTGCGCAGCACAAGCCACTAGAGGTCGCTGCTCTCCCAGGAGAGGAGGGCCACAAACCAACAAGAAAGGAAGTTCTTCCAGCCGTCACTCGTCCCAGCTCTGCAAACTATTCCTATCACCATGAAAAGGCAAAGCTACAGGCAGACAAAGATCACAGAGACAACACCAGAGAAGGAGACAGACATAACCAGTCTTCCTGACAAAGAATTCAAAATAAAAATCATAAACATGCTGACAGAGATGCACAGAAATACGCAAGAGAAATGGGATGAAGTCTGGAGGGAGATCACAGATGCCAGGAAGGAGATTACAGAAATGAAACAAACTCTGGAAGGGTTTATAAGCAGAATGGATAGAATGCAAGAGGCCATTGATGGAATTGAAATCAGAGAACAGGAACGCATAGAAGCTGACATAGAGAGAGACAAAAGGATCTCCAGGAATGAAACAATATTAAGAGAACTGTGTGACCAATCCAAAAGGAACAATATCCGTATTATAGGGGTCCCAGAAGAAGAAGAGAGAGGCAAAGAGATGGAAAGTATCTTAGAAGAAATAATTGCTGAAAACTTCCCCACACTGGGGGAGGAAGTAATCGAACAGACCACGGAAATACACAGAAGCCCCAACAGAAAGGATCCAAGAAGGACAACACCAAGACACATAATAATTAAAATGGCAAAGATCAAGGACAAGGAAAGAGTGTTAAAGGCAGCTAGAGAGAAAAAGGTCACCTATAAAGGGAAACCCATCAGGCTAACGTCAGATTTCTCAACAGAAACCCTACAGGCCAGAAGAGAATGGCATGATATATTTAATACAATGAAACAGAAGGGACTTGAACCAAGGATACTGTATCCAGCACGACTATCATTCAAATATGACAGTGGAATTAAACAATTCCCAGACAAACAAAAGCTGAGGGAATTTGCTTTCCACAAACCACCTCTACAGAACATCTTACAGGGACTGTTCTAGATGGGAGCACTCCTAGAAAGAGCACAGCACAAAACACCCAACATATGAAGAATCGAGGAGGAGGAACAAGAAGGGAGAGAAGAAAAGAATCTCCAGACAGTGTATATAACAGCTCAATAAGCGAGCTAAGTTAGGCAGTAAGATACTAAAGAGGCTAACCTTGAACCTTTGGTAACCACGAATTTAAAGCCTGCAATGGCAATAAGTACATATCTTTCAATAGTCACCCTAAATGTTAATGGGTTGAATGCACCAATCAAAAGACACAGAGTAACAGAATGGATAAAAAAGCAAGACCCATCTATATGCTGCTTACAAGAAACTCACCTCAAACCCAAAGACATGTACAGACTAAAAGTCAAGGGATGGAAAAACATATTTCAAGCAAACAACAGTGAGAAGAAAGCAGGGGTTGCAGTACTAATATCAGACAAAATAGACTTCAAAACAAAGAAAGTAACAAGAGATAAAGAAGGACACTACATAATGATAAAGGGTTCAGTCAAACAAGAGGATATAACCATTCTAAATATATATGCACCCAACACAGGAGCACCAGCATATGTGAAACAAATACTAACAGAACTAAAGGGGGATATAGACTGCAATGCATTCATTCTAGGAGACTTCAACACACCACTCACCCCAAAGGATAGATCCACTGGGCAGAAAATAAGTAAGGACACGGAAGCACTGAACAACACAGTAGAGCAGATGGACCTGATAGACATCTATAGAACTCTACATCCAAAAGCAGCGGGATATACATTCTTCTCAAGTGCACATGGAACATTCTCCAGAATAGACCACATACTAGGCCACATAAAGAGCCTCAGAAAATTCCAAAAGATTGAAATCCTACTAACCGACTTTTCAGACCACAAAGGCATAAAACTAGAAATAAACTGTACAAAGAAAGCAAAGAGGCTCACAAACACATGGAGGCTTAACAACACGCTCCTAAATAATCAATGGATCAATGACCAAATCAAAATGGAGATCCAGCAATATATGGAAACAAATGACAACAACAACACTAAGCCCCAACTTCTGTGGGACACAGCAAAAGCAGTCTTAAGAGGAAAGTATATAGCAATCCAAGCATATTTAAAAAAGGAAGAGCAATCCCAAATGAATGGTCTAATGTCACAATTATCGAAATTGGAAAAAGAAGAACAGATGAGGCCTAAGGTCAGCAGAAGGAGGGACATAATAAAGATCAGAGAAGAAATAAATAAAATTGAGAAGAATAAAACAATAGCAAAAATCAATGAAACCAAGAGTTGGTTCTTCGAGAAAATAAACAAAATAGATAAGCCTCTAGCCAGACTTATTAAGAAGAAAAGAGAGTCAACACAAATCAACAGTATCAGAAACGAGAAAGGAAAAATCATGACGGACCCCACGGAAATGCAAAGAATTATTGGAGAATACTATGAAAACCTATATGCTAACAAGCTGGGAAACCTAGGAGAAATGGACAACTTCCTAGAAAAATATAACCTTCCAAGACTGACCCAGGAAGAAACAGAAAATCTAAACAGACCAATTACCAGCAACGAAATTGAAGCGGTAATCAAAAAACTACCAAAGAACAAAACCCCCGTGCCAGATGGATTTACCTCGGAATTTTATCAGACATACAGGGAAGACATAATATCCATTCTCCTTAAAGTTTTCCAAAAAATAGAGGAGGAGGGGATACTCCCAAACTCATTCTATGAAGCTAACATCACCCTAATACCAAAACCAGGCAAAGACCGCACCAAAAAAGAAAACTACAGACCAATATCCCTGATGAACGTAGATGCAAAAATACTCAACAAAATATTAGCAAACCGAATTCAAAAATACATCAAAAGGATCATACACCATGACCAAGTGGGATTCATCCCAGGGATGCAAGGATGGCACAACATTCGAAAGTCCATCAACATCATCCACCACATCAACAAAAAGAAAGACAAAAACCACATGATCATCTCCATAGATGCTGAAAAAGCATTTGACAAAGTTCAACATCCATTCATGTTAAAAACTCTCAGCAAAATGGGAATAGAGGGCAAGTACCTCAACATAATAAAGGCCATCTATGATAAACCCACAGCCAACATTATATTGAACATCGAGAAGCTGAAAGCATTTCCTCTGAGATCGGGAACTAGACAGGGATGCCCACTCTCTCCACTGTTATTTAACATAGTACTGGAGGTCCTAGCCACGGCAATCAGACAAAATAAAGAAATACAAGGAATCCAGATTGGTAAAGAAGAAGTTAAACTCTCACTATTTGCAGATGACATGATACTGTACATAAAAAACCCTAAAGACTCCACCCCAAAACTACTAGAACTGATATCGGAATACAGCAAAGTTGCAGGATACAAAATCAACACACAGAAATCTGTGGCTTTCCTATATACTAACAATGAACCAACAGAAAGAGAAATCAGGAAAACAACTCCATTCACAATTGCATCAAAAAAAATAAAATACCTAGGAATAAACCTAACCAAAGAAGTGAAAGACTTATACTCTGAAAACTACAAGTCACTCTTAAGAGAAATTAACGGGGACACTAACAGATGGAAACTCATCCCATGCTCGTGGCTAGGAAGAATATCGTTAAAATGGCCATCCTGCCCAAAGAAATATACAGATTTGACGCAATCCCTATGAAACTACCAGCAACATTCTTCAATGAACTGGAACAAATAATTCAAAAATTCATATGGAAACACCAAAGACCCCGAATAGCCAAAGCAATCCTGAGAAAGAAGAATAAAGTAGGGGGGATCTCACTCCCCAACTTCAAGCTCTACTATAAAGCCATAGTAATCAAGACAATTTGGTACTGGCACAAGAGCAGAGCCACAGACCAATGGAACAGACTAGAGAATCCAGACATTAACCCAGACATATATGGTCAATTAATATTTGATAAAGGAGCCATGGACATACAATGGCGAAATGACAGTCTCTTCAACAGGTGGTGCTGGCAAAACTGGACAGCTACATGTAGGAGAATGAAACTGGACCATTGTCTAACCCCATATACAAAAGTAAACTCAAAATGGATCAAAGACCTGAATGTAAGCCATGAAACCATTAAACTCTTGGAAGAAAACATAGGCAAAAACCTCTTAGACATAAACATGAGTGACCTCTTCTTGAACATATCTCCCCGGGCAAGGAAAACAACAGCAAAAATGAGTAAGTGGGACTATATTAAGCTGAAAAGCTTCTGTACAGCAAAAGACACCATCAATAGAACAAGAAGGATCCCTACAGTATGGGAGAATATATTTGAAAATGACACATCCGATAAAGGCTTGACGTCCAGAATATATAAGGAGCTCACACGCCTCAACAAACAAAAAACAAATAACCCAATTAAAAAATGGGCAGAGGAACTGAACAGACAGTTCTCCAAAAAAGAAATACAGATGGCCAACAGACACATGAAAAGATGCTCCACAATGCTAATTATCAGAGAAATGCAAATTAAAACTACAATGAGGTATCACCTCACACCAGTAAGGATGGCTGCCATCCAAAAGACAAACAACAACAAATGTTGGCGAGGCTGTGGAGAAAGGGGACCCCTCCTACACTGCTGGTGGGAATGTAAGTTAGTTCAACCATTGTGGAAAGCAGTATGGAGGTACATCAAAATGCTCAAAACAGACTTACCATTTGACCCAGGAATTGCACTCCTAGGAATTTACCCTAAGAACGCAGCAATCAAGTTTGAGAAAGACAGATGCACCCCTATGTTTATTGCAGCACTATTTACAATAGCCAAGAATTGGAAGCAACCTAAATGTCCATCAATAGATGAATGGATAAAGAAGATGTGGTACATATACACAATGGACTACTACTCAGCCATAAGAAAAGGGCAAATCCAATCATTTGCAGCAACATGGATGGAGCTGGAGGGTATTATGCTCAGTGAAACAAGCCAAGCGGAGAAAGAGAAATACCAAATGATTTCACTTATCTGTGGAATATAAGAACAAAGGAAAAACTGAAGGAACAAAACAGCAGCAGAATCACAGAACTCAAGAATGGACTAACAGGTACCAAAGGGAAAGGGACTGGGGAGGATGGGTGGGTAGGGAGGGATAAGGGGGGGAGAAGTAGGGGGGTGTTAAGATTAACATGCAAGGGGGGGTAGGAGAAAAGGGAGGGCTGTACAACACAGAGAAGGCAAGTAGTGATTCTACAACATTTTGCTATGCTGATGGACAGTGACTGTAAGGGGGTTTATAGGGGAGACCTGGTATAGGGGAGAGCCTAGTAAACATAATATTCGTCATGTAAGTGTAGATTAGTGATACCAAAAACAAAGCAAAAAAAAAAAAAAAAAAAAGGGCAGTTCCTGTGTGGTAACCTCCAACGAGTTCTACACAAGGGTATAAAGGGCATATAAAAGTGTAGGTAAAGGGTCTGTTTGTGTTTATACAGAGGATCAAAGCCTAATTTGGCTACCCCGAAAATGAACTAAGATACGATATGAAAAAGAACTTCCAACATCTGCACTCTCTGGAAGACTCATGCCAGAAGATGATCATCAAAAAACCCCAACAAAGATCCACGCACTGCTACAGCTGTAGATGCACTCATCCCACCAGTTCCTGGACTTGCCATGGGAATGAAGGAGATATCTAAGCTGGCCTGTGCATACAGTAAAACAACAAATTTGACTAAATCTATACTGTTGGAACTCAACCAAGAATTTGGAGCAGTGCAAATTGTAGCGCTCCAAAGTCTTACAACTACAGACTATTTACTGTTAAAAGAACATAAGGGATGTGAACAGTCCCCAGGAATGGGTTGTTTTAATTTGTCTGATTTCTCTCAGACTGTTCAAGTTCAGTTGGACAATATCCACCATATCATAGATAAGTTTTCACAAATGCCTAAGGTGCCTTAATGGTTTTCTTGGTTTCACTGGAGATGGCTGGTAATTACAGATATGCTTTGGTTATGTAACTATACTCCTATTATGTTAATGTGTGTGTGCAATTTAAGTAGTAGCTTAAAACCTATATATGCTGAAGTTACTCTACAATAAGATATGTCAAAGAAATAATCAATCTTCCCATGTTTTCTTCCGCCTGCTACTTCTATAGCTTTTCTTCTTCTTTCCTAATTACAACCCTTAAATAGAATTCGTGCCTCATATCAAATTTACCGAGTATCATAATTCTTCCAAGTGGTAAAGATACCTCAAGACAAATGCTGGGCATAGAAGCCACAGGGCATAAATATGCAAAGAAGTAAAAAGCTAACCTTTTCAAACAATATGGCTTCTCTCTCACTTACCAACTTCACATTTCCCTGTATGGCCCCGGAAGATGACTGGTTAGCCAGAGACGGGTAAGATTCCTCAAGGGAGGAACAACCTAAGACAGGCACAGTCGCAGGGGGCCATCAGGTAAGAAATTGGGGATCAACAGAGGTGAGGCTTAGAACCTCACCCCCCCTGTTCTGAGAGAAATCTTCTGCATACGTGGATGTTTTATTGCCCTTGTCTAGCTTGGATTAACACATAGTCTACAGGCACACACCTGATCATCTACATTTGCTCTCTTACAACACTAAACTATGTTTTCTACCTTTATCTTGTATCTACCTACCACTTCAGCATTTTATTAAAATAATAATAATAGAGAGAGAAATGTGGTATCCACATATAAATCAAGTATAAAAACCAAATGAGTATTCATATTTGAACTGACTGTTTAGAGTTCATAATGCATGAGCAAAACCGAAAGTTTCTGTGATGACTGCCCTTGTACTGCTCACTATGTAACTTACTCATTATGTAAGAATTTGTTCTCCATGTAAGAACTTGTTTGTTATGCCTCAGAAGATTGTAGACTGACGAGAATTAGGCTTGGGGTGGATTAATGATTGTGCATTGACCATTGACTCCCCTATACAGAATTTTATTGTCGTTAACAACCATTTGATCAATAAATATGAGAGATGACCTCACAAAAAAAAAAAAAAAAAAAAAAAAAAAGGACAGACTTCCAATGGTAAAATAAATAAGTAACCGGGATGTAATGTATAGCATAAGGAATATAGTCAAGATATTGTAACAGCTTGGTAGGGTGATAGCTGGAACCTAGAATTATGTATATAAATGTTCTACCACTGTGTTGTACACTTGAAACGAATGTAATGTAATACTGTGCATCAACTACCCTTCAATAAAAAATAATTATTTAAAAAAAAAAAAGAACGGAGGTGTATCTCCTCACCTCCTGTGAATCACCTGTTGCTCTGTATCCTATGATGCTAGATAAATACAAATTGAGCTGGATCGATCTTAGATAAAGAAAATTATCCTTGTGGTTGGTTTCATCCAATTTAGAAGATTTGAAAGGTTTAGGTAAGGTTCCGATTTTGTACATTATATTTAAATTGAATGCTCTACTTTCTAATGCAGCTATCATTAGGCAAAACATATGAGCGTGTGGACAGTATGGACAGTGTATGACTGTGCCTTAGTTCACTCGGAACACTTCAGAGGTGAATCAGGGAGTCAAAGGAGCGAAGGCAAATGCCCTTTTATGTCTGTTCCGTGGCGTAGTCTCCAGGTGGTCTTAGTGGGTTCCTTTTCTTTTGCTCTTCTTCTTTGCTGTTGTCTCTTAACATGGAACAGTTTCTTTTCTATCTCTGAACAAGTCAAGCATTGATAAAGTTAGGGATACACCCACGAAGAATTTTCATGTCTTCTTTCCTCTTGCCAAACCTACATAGCACCGCTTTAGGGAAGTGTGCTTAAGAACAGATTTCCTGTAAAATACCACTGAGTCACTATCTCACACTTGAGCATTCATTGTGAAAAATGTGACTTGGACAAAAATCATTCTCGTGGCTTTTTAGAAACTTTCACTTTGTTGCCAAAAGTTAGACATACTGCCATCTCCACCTGCACAGCTCCATGGTAAGAGTGGCGAATACGCGAACGTTTGCCTCTTACGCCTCCGAAGAAGCCGTTGGCTGATAGTCTGCAGGGAAAGGCGGGGCTGCAGCGCTCTCTCCGCATCTTGAGTGGGCGTGCTGGCTTGCCGGACAAAACTGCCTTTTATTTTATACTCAGTAATTACAGGCACTGTAATTTTATTGAAATAAAGTTATTTTATAAGCCTCCCATGTGTTTAGACTTTTTCCCAAACTTAGTGATCAATAATATGATATTGTGGCATATTAAAATTGAAGAGTGGTCTAAAGGACTGAGCGTGCCCAACTTCCTCTTTGACGGGTGTTAGATGACTTTTAATCTTAAACTGCCATATTATCATGACATTTTACATTAACTAGAAATCCTCTCTACCTTACAGTAAATCAGTAGATGCAGAGATGATGTGCAACTTTCCCTATTGTTTAGCTCAAGATCACTGATGATTAGAACCTCAAGTTTGTTTCATCAGTTTGGTTGTAAACTGTGGTGCATTTGTCGGGAGAAAATAAGTTTATATTTAGCCAAATGTTTTTTTCTTCCATGCCATTAATATGCAACTGCTTTTTCCTAAAATAGATACTATCAATAGCAGAATCTTGATACCCAACTGGCTAAGGAGACCTTTCAGAGTGAGGGCAGGCACACTATTAGAAATTCACTGAATATTGTATTACAGATAAACTAACATGTCTGCTAAGATAAAAGTATACTGATAGCATGAATAAAATATGACTATTGAATTCAATCAACTAAAAGTCACCCTTATAGATGGTGAAATGTAGAATAAAATAGGAGATATGACTTAATAAAATCCAACTTGTTTACTAGAGATTTTGTTAACAGAGACCACTCAAGGGATTTTGCAATCAAAGACAAAAATCAATGGGGGTAAAAATAAAACGAGGATTGCATCAACAGTTTGCACCTGTAAAAGGGAAAGAAAGAAAGAAAGAAAGAGATAAAGGTAGAAAAAAATGGCAAGGAATGATAGCAAAGCATCACTAAAATAAATGGAGTAAAATTATAAAATCAAACTGAAATATATGAGAGAGTTTTTTACAATGACAACTTAAAAACAGGATTTTTCAAGTTAGAAAGAAAGAGTAGGCAAAATATAGGTCTATTCAAAAGTTTAAAGCTGCCAAGGTAAAATAACAACATACCTAAAGGAAGACTAATTCATTATGAAACTAGGAATTAAGGTGTTAAAAAAACGAATGCTAGATCCCATCAAGGGGAGAGGAGACTTCTACAAGCTAAGGGATGCAGTTAAAGGAAGTCCTTGCTGAATTCAGCTGAGCTCTGGGCTGGCCAGCTTGAGAGGAATCTCAGTTCTGACTCCTGTCTTTTCTTAGCTCTAAAAACAAGAGCATGTTATTTGCATTCTGAGCCAGTGTTTCCTCATCTGTTAAAAAGATATACAATAATATACAACTTACACATTATGAAGTTAGGTATGCATGAAATGAAAGCACATAGCAGGCACTCAATAATTGTTTTAAAGCAACCTTAATAATATCTTGTTCCTGTAGCAAATGCATCCCTATTACAGAGGTGGATTCAAAGAACAACTCCTACTCTGATAATAAGAGGGTTAATACAGTTATTTGCCATGTAGATTTCTCTACTGGGAGAGAATACACAGGTGAGAGATGCTGTGTGCAGTAAACAAATCCTGGCATTCTGGCTTATCCATTAGTCCCTTGTGAATCGGTTAGTGTGAGTTCTACCAAAAGATGACTTTCAAAACAATTTTCTGATCCTGTCACTTTGCAGGTCAGATCCTGGAATATGTCCAGCTTTTCTGTCTACCTCTCCACCATACCACTCTCTGGACCCATAGCAATATCAATTAGGCCCAGAAATGAAACAAGTTTTTTTCTGTTTCCTGATGGAGATTGTTCACCTTTCTCTAGGGAATAGGGTCTAAATATATTTCCAGATGTACCATTTTTTAAATAAAATGGCAACTTCTACCCAAGGAAATTTTCAGGATTCTATGTGAAATTGGCTAGAATTTCTGAAGCCCTTTGGTTCTGACAAGGCTTTGCAGGACACTCAGAGGCTGTTAACCATTAAGGAGCCCCAGCTTCCAGAAGAACACACCCGGCAGTCGCCCTTTCCCAGCACTAGCAGTTCCACCACAGCTGTAAGAACTGGAGCCTGAAAACTGTGAAGCTCCTACAGGTCCCGTGGCTTTAGAAATGAGCAAGTTCTGAGACTCAGAAGGAGCCAGAAACAGTATCAACACCGATGCCATGCAATGACTAGCTGACCCATGTGGTCACATTTTAGTTCCAAAATGTATTTCCTCGATTTTTTGTCTTTTCACTGTTGGTACAGGTTGATTGTTCAGTAATTGGTTATTTATGTGACTTATAAAAAAAATCCTCTTTACTAAATGCAGAAGTTATGTAGACTGGGCCAATACATAGATAGAGCAGTTATAAATGATATAAAAACATGAACTATGAGGTCAAGATATCTGTATTTTAATCTTATGTTGATTAGTGACTTGGAATGGATTTGTTCTAAATTGGGCAAGTCTCCTTCTCCAGATGGTCTCTTCTCTGAATGGAACTGTGAGCTGTGGAAATGAATAGAGAGCATTCAGTATAGATAAAGAGGAGCATGAAAAAAGGGTGCCCGGGTATTGCTGAGCAGGCTCCCTGCTAGGCTCCCTTCTGGATGCATCTCTCTGGGAGTGGGCTCTGTTTTCTTTCTGGCAGTGGCCTTAGTTTCATCATATCCTTTCAAGATTCAGAGTACCCTGCTTTACTTCCCTTTTGATCCTAAACCATCCCGGACTCCTCCCCACCTTCGTCAGAGCATTCTCAGATACCTCTCAGTACCTCTGTGTAGCTGGAGCCAATTGCCTGACTGTGAGTAGCCAGCTCACCATTAATAAATTACTCCACTATGAATATCTCCAGGCAGAAATTCTTGATCAATTTGTTAGGGTATCTAGGGCCAGCTGGGGAAAATCGTTCCTCTCTCTGGAGTACATTCTCCCCAAGCACTTCTGGGCTGCAGTTTTCTCAGATCTGATGTCTTTATCAGTTCCTGTAAAGTCCTTCTGTCCTTAGGAAATGTCTCAGAACTTCTGATTGGTTAAGGTACTCCCACATTGCCCAGAGTTTTGTGTCTTTCACCCCCCTTTTCATATCTTTTCTGCCATTTCAGTAGCTTTTCAAGGAAGCAGAAATAATCTCTTGTGGTTAATAAGCCCCAGGAGCAGAAGTTCTGTCTGTACTTCTAATGAAAACATGTCATGCCCTCTTTTATTAAACATGTAAAAAGTCTCCTCCCCTTTATATTAGAAAAGGGAAAAATGAGGACGTCTATGCATTATTATTACAATTCTAGATTATGTCATGATTATCTGCTTATACTGCTTATACATCTATTTGCCCACCAGCTCTGAGCTCCTTGAGTTTTGAGACAGATTCTTATTCATATTTGTATTTGTAATAGCACAGTGTCTCCATCCCTAATATGAGATGGTGGGAATTTCATAGTGTTCAGGATTTGTACTTATAATTTTTGTATAAGTGAATATTACATTTTTCTGTCAGGAGTAAGTGAAAACATATAAACTTAGGTAAACACAGGTGAATTTGCCCACGATACTTTCTTTTTCTCTGGTGTCATAAGTAGGCTTGGGATGCACTCCTGAGTTTTGCATGTTAGATCAAGTTCAATTTTGGAGAGAATTTTTTAGGTCTAGAGAGGTTATCGGGCTTTTCATTGGTAAAAACGGAGGCTTACATCAAATCCTGAGTGAATATAAAGCCTAGACAATACTGGGCACATTGTTACTAAATCTTTTTGATCACAAAATGCTGACAAGTGAAGAGAGAGAAGGCAGCTGGTAGAGAGAAAATGGATAGAGAGCATTCAGTATTGAAAAAGGGGAGCATGCAAAATCATGCTGTTATTCATAACAAGTAAAGAAGCCAGCTAGCATTTTGCAGAGGGTGTTAGAAGAAAAGTCTCTGTAGAAATCCAGCTGATTAAGATGGCACTTTGTAAAAGCCCATCATCAGAGACTGAATAAGGTTCTGAATGAGGAAACTGCATTCCAGATGAGGTAAGAATGATGTGGCATGGAAGGGGACCAAAAGAACTTGGACAGCAACTGCAGGAGCCATTGGACCTCTCTGGGTCATGCTGGTTAAAGACCATAAACACTTCCTTGGTGAAGGAAGCCTGGAAATCGATATCAGAATGTCAGTTGACCTTAGCATGTCAGTGTACGAGTGCGTAGTTCCAAAGACTTCAAGCAGCCTCGCCCCTTCATGAACGCCCTGTCTCCACAACGTCTGGGCATTTACTGTGTGGCATATATAATCTAGCTCTGAGCCTTCTGCTGTTATCAACCGGATTGAAAGAAAATGACTGGTCCTTACATTTAAGTATTTTCTTTATGAATAGGAATGAAAAGGAGGAAAGCTGCAGTAATTCCTTCCCACATGATCATTCTGTCATCTTTCACACTTACATCTTGTTTCTCAAGGCTTTTATTTACATCTGTATTCTCATAACACTGCCAACCATAGACATTTGGTTGGAAATGGCTACGACCTGAGACAAAAAATTCATATAAAATTAATGTTCGACTTGACTGAGGCATGAAATTGTAGTACCGTCCAGAAAGGGATCGTGCTGCATCAAAATAATTTTTAGTGTAATTCTACAAAGAAAGAAACCATTTATATCAATAAAGACTTGTTTTCTATGTATTGCATAAAATCAATTTATATTCAGATATTTGGCTACCACCAAATCCATGTCTTTTAGAGAGATAACAAAAGCACCATAGAGATGACCCGTGAAACAGTTTGCTCTGTGAAGAACAATAAAACAGAAATTAAAATATTAACAAGATAGCAAAGTAATGCTGACAAGATCACTTTAATTGCAGTGGGTCACTTCTGAATTAACAATTTCTTTACTACTGTTCTTGCAGTTGATGGATTTTCTCCCCCCAACTCAGTTCTAATTGACTTATTCTTTAACTAAAGGGATTATAAAAATTAATTAGAGCACAAAAGTTGATATTAAGTTCCAAACGCCACAGACAAGGAACTGAGAATATCAGTTTGCTTTTCCTCATAGCTAAATCCTAGAATTAAATTACAAAATGGAATTTTATAACAAATTTCTATAAGATTTTTATTAAACAGGAAGACTTAGATGAGATGAGATGAATTCTTTTCTGTGGGGTCTAGAAACTTAATATTTAGCATTTTCTCTATCAATACTACTTCATTCTTTTTGGGCAAGAGCAATGTTTGCCTTCCTTATTTCCTAGCTGTGTTATTTATATACAACAGAGTGTTTTAGCAGGAAGTTACTAATTCATTAAAGTAAAAGAGCTACCTTTTAAAAAATACAAATTTTCTCTGAGGGATTAAATTTGAGTGACTCTAGAGTATTACTCTCAGTGTTTGGGCCTTAAATATGCATACACACATTAACATCAGTATCTTATTTATTTCCTTACTGAAGTCTGGACCAACTAGCATATATATGAACCCGATTAGGGATTTGATTCTGGGCTGAGGTATCGTTGATCATTATGAACTAAGGATAAACTTATCACCAAATTTAAAACTTGGTAAAATTATGGCTTTCTGCTTCTCATTATCACTTGCTTTAAAGGAAATAGAATTTGTATTAAGTTTCTTGAACATTTTGCTGTTTTTACTGATTTAAATGAAATGTTCTTGACTATTTTTTTTTCCCTCTCTTTCTGACTGCTTTCCTATGCCCTGAACCAGAGGGAATAGTCTCTTGCCAGGCTGACTTCCAGATTATTATGTCTGTGACAGGAGTTCACTAAGACCTACCAACATCCTTGGTCCACCCTGGTTTCTAGTCCTGTCCTGAGTTTTACACTGTGATATTGCAACAAAAATTGAATGCAGAATCTGATGTGACCTGAGGATCCCATGGAATTAAATTACTTCAAGTTGTGTCATATTCTCTTGATTGTAGGTTCATCAATCTCATAAATCCTAGAATATTCCTATTTGCTGCATTTTTCTAAATATAAATGTCAATTAAATAGGGTCCTCAAAGAAAGCACCAGGTTGCAACTGAATGTGTTTGGTTCCAAAAATTACCAACCTACCCACAGAAGGGGAGTCACAGAATTGCATCCTCTAAATTAATTAATAATGTTGAGCTTTTCAGGAACACTTTAGCTGTATCATGTCAAAGCTAAAATCAGGAGCCTTCTCAAACCATGAATACAACTTGACTGGTTTTGACAGTCTGTTTATTAATTGCTGCCAAACCCTAATTGTTATTGCATTAACGTCAGCTATCCGCAGAAGAGTAGTGTCAACGAAGCATCTGCCTCTAAAATTTGAATATAAATTTATTTCCTTAGGTTTCATCACTGATCTTTGATGTTCTTAATATTTTCAGGCAATTTCATCTACAATGTCAAATAAATTATAGAAACTGGAACTAATTGTTCTCCTAATTGATAGACTCTCTTACCTCCTGTTGTGTGTACAATGCACGTGATCCTGGCTGTACATAGCAACAAAAGGGAAACCATTATCACAGAAGGATTAGTTCTAATCTGAAGGTTCCTCCATGCCCTTCTGTTAAAGGGAAAATAGCCTCCTCAAAGGATAAGGGACACATTTCTTCTCTGTAGTTTTTAAAGGAAAAGATATGTAGGTTAGACTGATTTTTTTTCCCTCCACATATAATTTAAATTCTAAATTAGGGTTTCTTAAGTTTGGCAGGAACACTCAGACATTAGGACACATTGATGTATCATACCTTGATACATTCACAGCGCCACGCCGGCCACGTACTTCTGTTTCCATAGGCAACACACCTTATTATTATGAGTTGTTTCTTGGTATGCTATAGCCACCAGACTGAGCAAGGGACATGTGTTCACAGTGGTATTTCTTCTGTTTAATTCTTGGCGGACAGAACTTGCTTAATATTTGTTGAATGTATGAATGAATAAATAGAATTTACAGCCTTCAAATATAAACAACAAGCAAATTAAAATTATTCATGCCACTGGAGGCAGTTTTCTACAAGAAGTTCATAGCTGTAGCAGTTGAACAACTGAGATATGTAGTTTTAACCTTGTCTTCTATAACATTACATAATCTTATAAAAGAGAAAAAAGTCAGTGACTTGGTTTTTATATCTTTGATTTTCATATTTATATTTGTATATTTTTACCCTATTCCTACCAAGCTGACTACATAAGAAGGTGGATCATATGATGAAATTGTAAATTTGGTATGCTTTAATCTGTCCTACCAAAATCTTTACTTTGTGTTTCCGTATCCCACTTTGGGAATCCCCCTGCCCCCGTCACACACGCCAATCCATCCCAAAGCCCGATGACGGCCATGTGATCATCTTCTTGCCTGTCAAGTCATCCTCACATCTCTGAACCTCTATATTCTCACACTCCCCAACAAAGTTTGTATCTATTGGATTCTCTTATTTCAGAATTGTCTTTCTGTATTTTAGGTACATGATTGTACAAGTGAAAGCTTTGAATTAAACTGAACATTTGAGAGACCGAATACTGTACTTAACCCAGCAAAATACAGCATTTATTTTTTAAACAAATAGTTAAATATAGATTGATTTTCATTTTGATGAAGTGAAGAAAGCAACTTAAAAATTTTTGGACTCTGAAAACAGATTATAGACAAGTATAGGAAAAAATTAGAAAGCTAAGAAAGGAATGACAGACACAAATACCTTTTCAAATGTTTTCATATTTACAGGTAGAGCAAGTTGTTCCTGAAGTCACATCACGCATCTACAGCTAATACAACATGTGGAAAAGGCAAAATCAAAGACCTCTCAAGTAGAGAATAGATTTCATTACACAGTCTGACTTGCCCTTCCAAATTAAAAGGGATAGTAATAAATGTGCAAAATGGACTTAATTAACAATAGGGATTTCCGCACTCATTTGTGTTTTACTCAGGGCTCCCAGGTTTATAGAATTTGTGTTATTAAAGTTTAACAAAGTAGGTTATTGAAATGCCAATTTTATACCTCTCTTCCTGGCATTAAATCCACACAAGCAGGATCCTATCGGCGATTTGACCTCAGTATTCAAGGCATTCCCATCAGCTCAGAATTGATTTTGCCAGCTTTGCACATTAAAACAGCTCTATAGGGCAGAAGTGGTTATACACACTACTGAATAACTAAGAAAGGGGCTGAGAGATTCAAGAATGTAGTTGGTTGAATGATGGACCCCCACACAGTTATCTTAAAGAAACAGTCTTCATAACTAAGAATTAACTTTACCAAGCAGGTATTTATTGTGTGTATGTGTCCGCATGCATTCATTTTCAGGTGGGTCCCTGGACCAGGATCATCAGCACTGCACGTAACTCATTTGAAATGCAAATTCTCAAGCCCACTCCAGACCTACGGAGGGCTTTGGCAACCTAGTGTAACAGGCCCTCCAGGTGATTCTCATGCATGTTTATCTTTGCAAACCACTGCCGTGGATTTGTATTAAATGTAGGCAACATCAACCATACTCAGGAAAAGAAAACATTCAGCTTTTTCATATAAAATGGCTGCTAACTCAAGGTGATTATTTCATCTATCTCAGACTAAGGACAGTGATTTCTTTCAATGTTGTCCTAAATTTACTGAGAGACAGGGAAAAATCAACCTACTGAATTTTATGGTAGACTTATTTTGAAAGGTTATTTAAACTATAGTTGTTTTTTGCTTCCCATGCTCATCCTGCATAAAACACTTTTCTTCTGAATGAATTTAAGGAATTTCAATGCTTACAGGGAGTTAAAGTATAGGGTTCAATAGAACTTAGATTATTACCATAAGAATTTTAGAGCCAATTATATTTTTTACCTAAATTGCAGTTTTTAAACTAACCTGGGACTTTGATAGTTCCAATATGATCTGTAGTCATTATTTACCAGAACATATTAGGATTTAAAAATACTGAAGTATTTAAGTGGGGAAAGTAGAACAAAAAGAAAGGGATCTAAAGTGACAAAAATATTTTGAAATTTGATGAAGAAATGAAAAAAGATGTAAAGTTGCCTTTACTCATTTTTTATTTATTACACAAAATCAGAAATTTTGGGGCATGATGTCTTGATGTATCTTATGAGTAAAATATGAAAATGTGGAAATAAATAATTCAAAGTAAATTCTTTAAGGTACTTTAAAGAGAATTTAAAATAAGTTCTTGGTAAGAGCCATGAATTTACACTCTATTAAGTAATTGGCTGTATTTCAAGGAGTCAAATTTCCCCCCAGTTCCAGCAATTCCCACCCAAACTCTGCACCCACTTAATTCTCGATTCTGCTAATATTTCTAATGTTTCAAGGACAAAGTCAACTCTTGCTTTCTTCTCTGGGCCAGACCAGTCAGAATTAATTAATTTTCCTAGTACTATATGCCTCTTAAGACCTACTGCCCGATAGAATATTTACTGTTCAGACACATTTTTCTTATACTAGGTTGTAAACTACCTGAGTCTGGTATTGGCATCATTGAAAGGAATGTTTAAAAATAATTTCTTGTATTTATTTCATTATGCCTTTTTTCCTGAAGTTTTTTGGAAAGTTATAGAAACCCTTTCAGTATATTAAGAAACTGTTTGGGGGCCCTTAGGGTAGCATACAGACTATGGCAGTGTGTAGAATGGAATGTAGGGTCCCTTGAATACACCCTTAGTTCAGATGTGATTTTCCAGTTTGATAGGCCACAGTTTTGAAAGGAATCACCTGGTTCTACATAAGAATCCATTTCTGAGAAGCATAGACAGTGATATCAACTTACTGGAAGGGAAAGAAGGAGAAAAAGTGCTGACTTACGGTATCAGAGTCCAGTGTGTCTTAATATTTGAGTAAATGATATATGGGGAATGCATTCACACCGATCGATTATTACACCCTGGGTAGTGATCAGAACAGTCAACTTTGCCTTTCCAGGAATGCTGAGGGACAGTCAGCAAAGCTGGCCTCTGAGCAAGCCGGAATGATTTCACAAAATACTTTGCCTACAAGCAAGATCATTCAACTTGGTTGGGGGGTGTGGTGGAGGGAAGGTCATCTTTGCCACCATCAACACAGGTGCCTTCCCTCCTCTGCATCCCATTTCTTCACATGCAAGGTATTCGCATTAGTACCCTTGTAGACCATCAACAAATGCAGCACATCTTACTTCAATCCTCACAGACACTTCTTGAGCAATGAGCAGCTGAGCCTTGAAGGTCAGAGGACAGTCTCCTCCTACGCTGGTTGGTCAGCTCAGGCACCAAATGAACTCGCGTCAGCTGGTGCCTGTGTGAAGGCAGCGGGGGACAGCGACCTCCCTACTCCCCCACTCTTTCACTGTTGACTCATTGGGAATAAGATCTTGGTTCTTTTCATCTTTCACAATCTCTCCTTCATGGAAACACACTCTCCCCTTACTTCTCACTCATAGCCCTTGCTAGGCACTTCAGATCTTCTCTGGCCTGCTATCATTTCCCTTCTTCCTTGCACACTCACCTTCATCTCATATTTTGTCAAGGCATCTCCCTTAACACAAGAATAATGCTATGATACATAATGAAAGGGAAGAGGAAGTCATAGGATTTGGAATGAAATTAGGAATACCATTTCCCCCTCATATTGACCTTAATGTTACCTTTTAAAGGAGTTTTCTAAAATATCTTCAAGTAGAAGGAAACTTTTTTTTCTGCACAGGTATTGTTATCTCTCTGTACCTTGCTAATGGCAGCCAGCATCTTATCTCTTAAGTTGTGGTCATTCAGGTGTATGTCCCTTCTTCTATATTGAATCAGCACGTCCCTCACAGGTGCTGTGAGGGTCAGATGAAGAGATCCTACGTTCATGTGAGGTTTCTGGGTCATAGCAATGCCCAGTACAAGTTTGTTGACAGCAAGGAAGAAATCACTATTACTTGTTACTGAAGCCTGGAAAATATCCTAAATTTCTCCTTAAAATCTCAACAAATATCTCTACTAGTCATCTTGGTATAATGAATCCCACATATCCTCATGTGTATAAGGTTATTAAGAGATAGAAGAAAAGAGAAAATGTTAAGTGCATAGCAACTAAAATATAGGATGTCATACTGTAATTACAAATATTTCTCTTAGTAGAAATCATTACCAGAAGTCTCTCTTCTTTAGTCCCAAGGCATTTTGTGTGCTAAAATCTACCACTTCAGAAGAACATTTTATGTGCATGCCTTTGAATAGCATAATAGATTATTTCACAGATGTTCTTGATAAGTGAAATTTAACAAGAGAAAAATCTATTATGTATGTAGACTTAGAGACCAGGACTATCTATATCTATATATATTCATACCTATCTTTCCATCATCAAGTTATTCTTTGCTTTGATGATTGGCTTTTGGTACAGGAATAGTGTTTTATGTTGACAGGTACTGTGATTAATTTGAATTTAGCAAAATAAAGGTGCAAGAGTGAGCAAATAATAGAATATCTGAGAAACGGGGCAAACAGTTTACATATATTCAGTGCAAATTAGGAGCCAATAATATATGTGTTATATAGGCAACTAAGCTCCTGATCCTTTCTTCTCCAAGACTTACATTCTAATTATCTCATTGGTAAACAAAAGTTAGAACTTTCTGTGCATAATTAGCACAAGGAACATGAACCTTTTTGCTTTTGTAAGTACCTACTCTCATTATGAGGGGCATAGACACATCTTCGTAGATAGAAACATGTAATAGATTACTCTATCAAAAGAATGATGTGGGATACCAAGTCCTGAAAAGAGGAGCAACTTAGTATAAAATGATCAACTGCTGTAAAAACTAGCCTTGCAAACAGAACTAAGGAAAAGCTAGGCTTTTTAAGTCCATCAATCCATGATATTAATGAATGATGACAGTGAATTAATATAAATTGCTTCCCAGATGAAGGGCATATAGTCTATAATAGCTGAAAGTCATTTCTCTGAAAGAAGAGAATTTGGAGAATGGGGAGTACAGATGTCTTCTCCTAGGGTGGTGGAGTATTGCACATGAGAACCTGGGGATTGAAATACATCATTTTCAAAGGTCATAATTTCCACCATCTGTGGAAAACAATGGACTCAAAATGCTGGCTTCTCATATATGGAATGAAGGGGTGTGTGTGTGTGTGTGTGTGTGTGTGTGTGTGTGTGTATGTTTTCAAGTAGTTTCTTCTCTTGGGCTCTTAAAAGCCTTTCAACACTAATTTTATCTAGTTTTAGTTGATTTTCAGGCTAAATCTAAACAGGTCTCTCAGCTTTCCCCAAAGCTTGATCCTTCATACTTAATTTTGAAAGGAGAAGAGTGAATAACAAGTTGTGGTTTGAAAGCACTCCAAATTTATGGGTTTGCATGCTCAAAATATATATTCTTATCATGACCCAAATATCCCTAGCAAGTTTGGAATATAATTAACATAAACCAGATATGGATTTTAAAAATGTTTTGAGAGATGGAAAGGTCAATTTTTATTAGGATCCAGTGTTGCATTTAATTACATATTAGTCATTCAGACTAAAGGCAGACAACTCTAGAATGGTAGGCAGTATGGTTCAGTGATGAAAAGAGTGGACTTTTGGGGAAAAAACTGCCTTCCAGAACTTCTTTACTTGTATGACTGTGATTACCTAAGCTTTAATTTTCTCATGGGTAAACTGAGGATAACTGTATCTTCTATACTGTTATTAAAAGGATTAAATGAGATTTATTTATAAATGAAGGGCTTAATATTTTGCACACAATTAGCACTTGATAAATGTCAGTTATTATACAAATATTAAAAACTGTTTACATTTTTTAGCTATGCTAAACTGTTTAATGCATCTGTGATAATTTGAACATAGCCCTTAGTTCATTTGGTATAATTCCTTCCAAGTTGGTAAGTACTGCGATGATCTCTATTTTATAGATGAGAAAAGTAAAGTGTAGACAGATTAAACAGCTTGTGTAAGACTGCACAGCTAGTAGAGTTGTAGAGTCCAAATTTAAACCCAAGAAGATTTGTTTCAGAACCACTTAAAAAAAAATCTGCTTGAGTTTCCTAGTTTTAGAGAAAGAAAAAACATTCAGCAAGTCACAGTTGCTTCCAAAAGTCAGGAAGTTAAAGTGGCAAATCAGAGTAGACTTGGATTTTTTATTTCCAACCAAAGACATAGTTATCTTTTTTCCAGTTACTTTACTCCATTAGCTGTAGTAAAATGTGGGGGATGGAAATGTTAATGATAGGGCTGTGCACAGTGCTTGGCTTGCTAAGATATAGACAGAAACTTCCAAGGGCATCATGGGACTACTAGATGGGACATAGACCCTTGGAATGCCGGGGTCTGTGTAGAC
This sequence comes from Manis pentadactyla, assembly GCF_030020395.1. Lineage (NCBI taxonomy): Eukaryota > Metazoa > Chordata > Mammalia > Pholidota > Manidae > Manis > Manis pentadactyla. The sequence continues at coordinate 112,020,156 of NC_080028.1, read as the reverse complement.
TTGATCGTTGGAAAGCCGCAAGAGTCACCTGCTCCTGTTGTTCCCATGAGCCTGAAGGTGTTTTTCACAAATGTTGTTTTTGCATAGTATAGTTCTAATTTAACCAAGCACATAGCACACATAGAGCTCTGCTTTGTGTCTCTGATAATAACCAACATATGAAAACCTTTGTATGAAAGGTTAAGATTAATCACACCCTGTAACTATCTATGCTCTTGTGATCTACACCCATGGTATTTTTAGTCATGACATGAAGATTTGAAAGCACACAATAAATGTGAGAGTGAACAGAGGAAAAGGGTCTTCGCCTCTGAGCGCTGACCCCCTCTCTTTCTCCTCTCTTGCTGTAAAGTAAGGTGTGGACTAATCCTTCACCCGTCGTCTCAGGGATTGCTGGCCATTCCGGCAGTAAAAACTAGTGGAAGTTGATGTAACCATCATAGAAATAAGACTGGCTGAGAGAGAGCTACTTTCAGAGTTTGTGCACCAAGAGTTCTCAAATTGAGTTAGTGGTTTAATACTCAGATTTTTGGTTTTTATAAGAATAATGAAACAGCTCTCCTACTCCTCTGTGAATTTTCACAGATTTGAGAAATTTTCCGTTATATCACCTAGACATCTATCTCACGTTCACTGGATTTTTACTTGAAGGTCTATCATTAGTGATTCATTCATTTGGGTTGATCATTTCCTATCTTTACTTTTCTGGGAGGTGAAAGGCAAATTTTCTCTTTGAGTAGTGGTATTAAGTATAAGATAGCAAGACCTTTCCTTCAAGACCAAATAAAATAATGTTAGTTAGAAAGCCACACTGGGTCTATAATTAGAAATGTGCAACTAAAAGGTGACGTGGGACAAAGGAAAATGAAGCCTTGTTTACAGCTTTGCCTAAGGTCAACCCTTGAAAAGAGTTGTTATAACACATTCTTTCCCTGCTCCAGGAGGGCACAATAGGCATGAAAAAAGTCAACAAAAGTGAAACAATATAAGTCCACAGGAAAGGGTTCAAAATCCAAATTACACCCTTTCTTTCTCCTTAAAAATCAATTCAGCATGGCCACTCTCAGAAAAGAAGAAATTGCTTTTAAATCATAGATCTGAATTCTAAAATACAATAAAAAACCTTGCACTCAGATGCTCCAGATACATTTTTTATAAGTTTCAAATCCATTTTTCATAAGGCCTAAAATGGGAGAAATCTGTCATTTGTAGAATGTCTCCATTCTAAAAATATTTTCTGGTACTTTGGGCTTTTCACTCTTTTGCATGCTATACAACCTTATACAAACCTCTGGATGAATAAGGGAAGTGGAATAGAAAAGTATTTTTTTAAAGAGCACAGTAAATATAGAAGTTCGAAGACACCAGTAAGGTGTGATTACATTATTTACAATGGAAAAGGAATAAACTGCTGTTACATATACGAGGTATTTTTTTTAAAAGATCTATCTCTTTATATAAAGAGAAACATCTTTTTTTAAATATATAGTTTCTTTCTTTTTTTAAAGATATATACCTTTCAAGAGGGGTCTTGACCTCTCACTGAAAGAAATGTGGACATAATGAAGCATGATGTATTCTTTACATAATACAAGTGGGAGGGTTTGAAGAGAAAGAGACATGTAAAGATTAGGTGGTGCTTTACAGTAGTTGAACACAGGCATTGTGGCAGGCTGACTCGGGGGATTCAAAATGAGATATTCTCACATATCAAGGGGATTCTTGGTGGTCTTGGTAAGTTTCCCTTTTGTTCACTACCAAATGTGCCTTCTGGGAAAGGAATTCTTTCTATCCTCTCCGGAAAAGAAAAACAGCCTGCTAGAACAGTGAGAAAGCTATTTGTAGGGCTCCTACGAATCTTTCATGAAGACTTGTCTGCTCTCTCCATTTGAAACTAAAAATAACACGGGGTGATACATGAATATGCAATGAAATATTAAAGCTGCTCGCCCAACATGGGGAAGGTTCTCGCTGTTACAATAGGGAAATTACCAAAATTAATGTGAGTTTATGAAATCCAGCAGGAATTGAGTCCCAGGCGCTTGTCAGCTGTTAAGATGTGAGTGACAGACAAGCATGAAAACTGAAGGAGAAAGTGGAGGCTCTAAGAGCACCGTTTTTGTGACTATACCTGCAGCCTGATGATGGGAGAATTATTCTGGTGCCCCGAGCGGCTGCTGCTATGACCTCCCTATTATTCCCATTGTTAAGCTCAATGACTTTTAAAAAGCGATTTTGGCTGCAGTTCCTGGGCTCCATCCAATAAATATATTTTTTATTCTTCACTGGTATATTGCCACTTGAATGGGCTTAGACAGTTATGTAAAACAAGTCAGATGACAGCTGCTTCAGGTTTGAGATACCTTCTGTTATAAGGGGGTGTAGACAAAAAAGAAATAATAAAAAAATCTAAGATAAACAAAGGAAAAGAAACAAAAAAGAGACAATAAAAAATCTAAAGCCAAGTGTAAATAAAATAATGTTTAGAAGAAGTGACTATATTTCTTCTAATTAGCAAAACACTTCTGAAGTTATACATAGTTATATACAAATGTTAAGTAAAATTGTAAATGAGACTAGATTAGATGATCTCTTAAGGAGGAAAACAATGATAATATTTATGTTCTTCATCTCCAAGAATTGGTGCATCATCACAGCTAAAGAGGCTGTTAAGTATTTTAACATGACTATTTTTGTCTTATTCATGGCCTGAGAAAACATGAAATTGACATTCAGTAATTATTCATTTGCAATGAAAATGAATCTCAGGCCTTAATTGTCTACTACTTAGAAGATGACAAATTATACTTTCAGTAGAAATCTGGTAGGAGGGAATGTATTCCACAGCTAGTGTACAGTGTGGGAAATCAGGGGGGATGGGTGTCCATTTCCAATTTTACCACTTACTGGACATTTAATCTTCAGGGAATCTCTCAGCCTCTCAGGGACATTTTTACCTACTGAAATAGATATCACGAATACATTTACTTCCTTTCTCTCAAAGGAAGAATCCTAAAAGTTTAATTTCTTTTCTAGACCTGAGGAGAGTAAGAAATTAAGGGGCATATGAATAAAAAACATACATATCATAATCAATAAGTTATGGAGAAAAGAACGCAATCAGTCACAATACTCTCATTCTATACTTGGGGAAAGGAAGCGCTAAACTGTGAAGAACTAGAACCAAAGCCTCCTACATTTTCTCTGCTGTGTAGTAAGTACACCTCTTACCAAGTAATAGTTTATGTGCAACAGGTATAAATACAGTGCAAACTATAGGAATCATACACGTAAGGGGAATCAGCGAGAGGAGGTCTGTACGGAATTGATAAAGGGAGTAACTAAATTGTTTTTATTGAAGCATCATTGATATACAATCTTACGTTGGTTTCAAGTACACAACACAGTGGTTCAACAGTTCGCTTATTAAATCCTCACCCCTACTAGTGCGGTTACTATCTGTCAACACGGAAGATGTTACAGTATCATTGGCTATATTCTCCATGCTGTACTACCATCCTTGGGACCTTTTATCCCCCTCACCCTCCCACCCACCCCATCCCCTCCCCATGGTAACCACCAGGGTGTAACTAAATTTTAAGTCATGTCATTTACAAGTATTTTATACTTGGTGTGTAAAATCCAAGGGATACTAGAAAACTACAGGCAAAGAAAGACAAGAGTAAAGATTTAGAAGATGTGAATATGAAGGGATCCCTGAGCCTGAAGGAAATCCTGTCATTCAGGCAACAGGAGATGGAGGGAGCCTGTTGAACAAAGGAAGATGTAAAAAATGCTCTAACAGCAAAATGAACTATTTCTGAAGACTAAAATGTCAGAATATTTAGCACTTCCACTCTTGTCATGCTGTTGGATTGCACTTAAATTTTTGTGAACCAAAAATTTTGAAGATTTTTAGTAATAAGAACATTTCTCAGATTTCCTAATGGAAATATAGGGTGCACTTTATAGAAAAAGCATGTGTAGTTAGCTCTGCTATGAAATATCTAATCATTATGTGATAAATTGGTTAGGTGGAACTTTCTAAAATCATTGCTCTTTTTAAGACAATTCTATATACTATGGTTATAGTATGTACTGTTTGTACATAACTGCTTTGTAGGATTTACAAAAATTGCTTCTACATTTGTCTCTTTTATCTCCAATAAAAGCATCAGCTTCTTGAAGAAGCATATCATTCTTTCTGCAGTGCAAATCTGTATAACAAGATGTAGTGTGCCCATTTATTACCTGTGCACTCTGAAGTAAAAGAACACAGAATGGATATTGGGAAGGTAAGATGGTTATTCTTTAAGATATCAACTTAGAATCACTCCAACATGCACCCAACCTGAAGAGTGCCCAGAGGAGGTGGAGAGTTTGCCATACTCAATAGGATTGTCTAGAAAAATGGTCTGAATAAATCAAAATGCAAGTGGATGACGTGGCATTTGTTTTCATTATCATAGTCATTTAGCATTCAGTTGTCATTCAGATAAATGATTTTTCATAATCATTGGTAACTGACTTCTTGGACCCACAGGTAATTAGAAACTCACAGGGTCTGGAAATGATGTCTGGGGTCCAGTCATGAGTGTTCCTACTGCTTCTAGCAGAGAGGACCTGGCAGCTGATGCCTCTTTTGTGCTAGGTGACATTTCTGTTTGCTAGTAAAGATGTTCTTGCTATAGGAACAGATTCCATGCAGCTTTGTCAGGGAAGAATAAAAAGTCTCAGATAGATTTTCAGAGAAAATGTTCAACCTTTACTAGTCTAAAGTATTCAGTTTCTAATTTATTAGTAGTTTTCTAGCGAATCTAAAGCAGAGTGTGCATGTTAAAGGTGATATTTAGAAGCATAGGGGGTGCAGATTATATTTTGACTCCTATTAAACAATGTAATTATTTTGCTATGAAAATAGTTGAAACAGAGAGTTTAAAAATCTAATGGCCAATTTAGATATCAGGAATACTAGGCATCATCTCAGACACAGTTCAAGGTGATACTGAGTTGTGTCTGTACAGGTAGAAGACACGTGCAGGATAACCATCTGGTGATGACAACAGCAATGGCAAAAATATTTGTAATGCTTAAATTAATCTAATTTTATTATAATCTTTCTAAATGGTGGGGAAACTCGCTGATAGTCACATGGCCAGAAACTGGTGATGCTGAATTAAAACCCAGGATTCTCAGGCCAGATACTAGCTCAGCTCATTATTTACCACATTCCTACATTCAGCCCTTGAAAGGTAAATGATTTATCTAATTCATAGAAGTGGTAAAGGCATAAATTCCATCTGGAGTTCAACTGTTGTCAAGTGACATTTATACCCTGTTGTACAGTTATATATAGGTAGAATTATAAACTAAAATGCTGAGACAGGATTTAAAAGAAAGGGACAACACAAGTGAATTTTGGACTAATAACCAAGACCCCTATGAGTTTTCTACCATATAACATATAATATTACTGATGAATAATATGACATCCTCCTCCTATTCATGAATTAAATAATTTATTGACTATTTCATAGCAACATAACCACTAAATGGGGAGAATACTGATCCACGTCGGCAAAACTGCAGAATGTTGCCTCACCCTGGGTGGTTTGTTGCTTCTGATTATTTTGGGAAGGTGGCTACAGAAGTGGCGGCTGGCGGAAACTGAGATTTGGCCCTGCTGTGAGCTTCTGGGGGCACAGACAGTGGACAGGAATTGTAATTTGTGGGTTGTGCTTGTGCTTCTTGTTATGAGATTTAAAAAGTGAAGTTGTTTCCTATAATTATGCCCAGCAAGCACAGAACTTAGTACCTTAGCGCTGCTCGAAAACTTCAGTAAGCATTGATTGACTCTTGAGAACAGCCCAGAAAACAAATAGAAGGTACAGATCTCAACTGAATATTATATGTTTACCCATGGAAGCAAAAAGATCAGAGAAATGAATCTGAAGGGAGATCTAATGTGGTCAAAGGAGGAAAAGGGCTTTGGGAGTACGTGGTTTGTCCTTCTAAGAGAGAGCCCAAGCCATGTGGGCCCTTTAGCCTAGAGCAGGGTTTCCTAACCTTGGCATTGTTAACATTTTGACTGGATAATGCTTCGTTGGGAGTTGTGCATCTAGGCAGTTGTGGCAACCAAAAAGGTTTCTACCTATTGCTGAAAAACCCTTGGGGCAAGATTACCCTTAGTTTGAACCACTGGCGAAAACACACAGTTCCTCTTTATAGAGGACGAATATCTTCCTTTCTGTCCATCTTAGAGTGTTCACTAAAAGCTGGACACCCTACATAGCACCACTCATTTCAGGAAGAGACAGGTGTAAGCCACTCATACTATAACATCTAAACCAGTCTAATTCATTCAGATGAAAGGTATGCCCCCGCCAAGGGCACAGATTTCATCTGATTTGAATCCCTAAACACAGAATAATGATTTGCATAAAATTAGTGCACAATATTTGCTATAACTTAGACAGTAGATGTGGGATTAGATACTGCCTAAATTCCTGACTAAAGGACCATAACACGTTTGCTTTTTATTCTGAATTATTACTATAAAGATCAGATTACATTAGAGATTGGCCTACATCAATTGAAACTGTAACAATGTTATTATTATAGAAAATATTTAAATATTTAAAATTGTTCTGCCTTAAAAAATGAAATGGAGAAATAGAGCTGATTTCTAATGCAGGTGGATGATTATTAATGCCATAACCAAGGACAGTTTAGATATAGTAAAATAATACACTTTTCTTTTGGGTATAAAAAGAAAATTTTATCACAGAAATGCTAAAAGAGTTAACATTTATGTTTTTTACTTGTAGTACATACCTCAGCTTCTAGCCTATTAAAAACTGTTGCTGTGATATATATTGGCCCAAGAAATAAAGTCCTAGAACAATATGGCACACAATCAGAGCCTATCTGTATCTGTTACCTATCTATTTAACCATCAAATCTGAACCGATCTATTTACCTATTACTCTCAAGCTTTATGCAGAGCTCCTCCATGTGCATTTTGTCATTTTCACAATCCAGGAGACATATCCTTATGTATGGCTCTCCAACTTGTTCATCTGGTGAAATACTCAACTGGAACTTATGAAAGATCTTTCAGGATATACCTAATTTTAGGGGTTGAGACATAGCAGCAAACCAGAGAGAGAAGGAATGTTCCAGAGGAAAACTGGGATAACAGGCATGACATTTACAGAATAGGAGCTTAAAGAAACCACTCAGTAGTGGCAAACTTCACAGTGAGCTTGAGAAGGAGAGCAGGAGGAGGCGACTGGAATTAGAGCCTCAAAGTCGCTGGGAACTTTTAAGAGAACAGATTTTATAAAAGGAAGCCAGATTTACGAGGGCTTGACAAGAGAGTAAATAGAAGCTAGGATTTGAAAACACTGACTCTCAGAGTTTTGGAGTTGAAAGGCCAAAACAAAACAATAATTCAAGGTAACAAGATGAAGAAAAATGTCTTCAGAATGTGAGAGCCCTAACTAAGCATGTGCCCAGACCGAGAGAAGCGGCCAGGAGAGAGAACGGTTTAAGGAACTGTAAGCTAAAAAGTCAAAGATTTATGGAGTACAGCTCCAGAGGAAGACTGTATGTATGTGTGGCCAGAAGAGGGGGTGCATGGGGATGGTTAGCCTGAGGAAGAAAAAGAACAAGAGGGAAGATAAAGATGTAGGGAAGGGAGAATAGAATTGGTAGAAACATTCACTGAATGGCCTTGGCCTTCACTTAAGTAAAAACCAAGGTCATTTGCAAAGAAAGAAGGTACTGAGGGGGAATTTCCAGGGGTGTGTAGCCGGTAGAAGGAAGTCCAGCTGAATGGCTGTTAAAGGTCCTGGGTGCCACCGCAGGAGGTGGTCTTCAGTACTTAGTGACGGTGGATGGAGAAATTAGACTTGTGGGATCTTAAGACCTATTCACATACAAATATTAGAAACTGATAAAAGTATAGGATTAAATGGAAAGTATTGAGAACCATGGAAGAAAAATAGGAGATTGTATTTTGAGCAGAGAGAAACAAATAGAATACATAGAGTAAAATTCTAGGGAACAATGTGACATGCATTCAATCTTTTTTACCTTTTGAGTACTTGGCTTTCTTCTAACATGATGAATAAGAAAAAAAATCTCTGAGATTTCTTCCCACTCTAATTTCCACTTTATGAATTATTTTGTATTTTTAATTAGCTCAAGAAAAAAGCAATAAAAATACATAGTTTTAAAATATACTGCTTGTTTAGGTTTGTTTAATATTATAGTCTTCTGTTTCTGCAGGGTCATCTACCACATATATAATTCAAATTTGAGTGTGGAACCAGAAAGTGGGTATGTAAGGAATTCTTATGAAAGCTTTATTGTTCATATAAAAGCTTTATTGTTCTATAAAAGCTTTTATTCTTTAATATTATTTAAACAGTTGACATTGTTAATAAATTCAGATGGAAGTAACTTGGTTATTGTAGAAGTATGATGGTGGGTATGCACAACGGTACAATATCTATGGAGGAGAATATGGCAAATACCTAACAAAAGTATAGATTTTTGGTAATCTTTGCCTTTGCAATCCCATTTCTAGGAATTTTCTCAGAAGATGCACTTCAAAGATACAAAAGAAGATACAGAAAGTTAGTCACTGTGACACAATATTGAAAAAACTTCCTAAATGCTAAATTGTAGGAGACGTGTTGAAAAAATTCTAAAATATCCATGAAATGAAGTACTGTAAACCCACAGAAAAGGATAAATGCTCTCTCTAGAAGCTGATAGGGAGTAAGTTTTTAGGATATACTGTTAGGTGAAATACCTTAGTAGTGTATAGTCTAAGGACATAAAAGGATAGTTAAAAAATATTGACCTTGACATAGTAGGTGTGGTTGGTACAATTATTAGTGTAATAACTGAAACTATGTTGTGTGTACTGCTGGATAGAACAAGTGGTAAATATGTTGATGTTGTTAGACACCTTGTTCTCAAAGTGGGAGATGGGAGATACACATATGGGATGGGGAAGTGTGGCAGAATCCTGTGGTGTTGGATTTGACTTAGAGTTTGAATGCATTATGACAAACAAATTGCTAGCTCTGTCCACTCAAAGAACCTAGAAGGGTGATATTCCAATAAAAACAGTATGATTTGGTTCCTAACTATAACTACCCATGGTAGGGTGTGGGGAAAATGGAAGTGTCTCACCTGACCCTAAACTGCTTGATGATGTAACTGGCCTGCTGCTAGGCTGCTGCTCCCATACCCCTAGGCAATGAGCTATTACTGACTGAGTCACTATATAAGGAGCTCTGCCCAGTGATGGAGGTAAATTACAAATCTGCAGACTGTTGGATGCAGACTTAATTTTAGTGCTCATACATAATAATGCCTTTTACCCCAAGAATGTTCCATTGTCATTTCTTGGTCTCACTGAATCCACAGTGAACTTGCCTGGGGCTGAAACCCATTGGCAAGACATAGGAGAAAGAGGACTTCTTGTTTCTAAGTCCAGAACAGGGAAGTTTCAGGGCAGGCCTAGAAGCCCTCATTGTGTAAGAAAGCAAAGACATGCCCCAGATCTGCTGATGTGTCAGAAAGACACCACATTAGGTTTTTAGTGACTCCCACTGACCAAATTTGGAATAATATGAGCATGAAAAAGAAAAATGATGGTAATGGATTATGAAAAGTTGCATAAAAAAAGGAATCTATGAACCCAGGTAGTATTGTTAAATAAAAAGATGAAAACCGTCTTCTTTATAGCAGAAGGCTGTCTCATAATGTTGTAGTAAGTAATAAAATTACAAAATTACCTTGTTTGAAACAGTCAATAAAATAAGTGACACAGGCATAAATCCACAGATGCTGAAACTATTGTATAAAAGGCATCGGGGGAACAGGATATTATTGTAAAGGTAGAAGTGTACCTTTACAATGGAGCTATCCAGGACATTTTTGGACAGTTGAGGAATTTTAAATTTAGGCATTACATTTGATGATACTGCATTGCACTACTGCTCACTTTTGGGGCATGTGATATTGGTGGTGTGGTTGCATAGGAGATGCTTGTTCTTACTCCTAACACACTACTCAGCAATGACATGCCTACAGGTTATTTCATATAATTCAGCCACAAGAAGTATATAGGCATACAGATAGAGCAAAGTGTCAGAAAGTTACTAGTTGGTATAACCAAAGGGTATATGTGTTCATTCTATTGTTCTTTGAACTTTTTTGTAAGATTAAATATGTTTCCAAATGTAAAATTAAAAAAATATAAAACTCAAAATAACGAAATGTGCATTGCCTGAAGCAAGTTGTATAGTGGCAGAGTTTAGTAGCAAAATTATTCAGTATTCATTGAATGTTGATAGGTGGCATGGAGTATTTAATTGTATGAGGTAAGATCAAATGCAATAACTCATATGAACTATAAGGCATTTCTGTTTTGATTGTCATCAGTTTTACCAGTCAGCCTGGGTAGCATTAGATCTCTTGCTCCTGCACCCCTGATAATCTGCAGACAATGCCAGTATTTACATCAATGCACCTTCGTCTCCAAACCAATTCTGCATTTTGTGAACTGAATTTAAGCAGTCTAAGGAGAAATTGTGTGAAAATAATCAGATGATAAATGGTTCCAATCATTTTCAAATTGGAATGCTTTTAAATACTGTATCAGTTTACCGTAGTCACTTGTGGTGATGAGACCCCTCTAGGTCTTTGAAACAATATTAGATATTAAAGTACATTTTCCCAGGGCGGTTTAGATGTATTTATGCCTGCTGATAGGGAGGTAAACCGAAAGGGCTTCATAGGTTCTCCATGCATGAACGAACGGTCTAGTGATTCCACACATGAATGACAAGTGAAGACAATGAAATTGTCTCCACTCTTGCCTTTGCTTCATGGAAAAATAATGAACATAGCTACCTCATCAAGCTAATTTATCAAGGAGATTCCAATGTCGAGTTTTTGTGGCAATAGAGAATTTCATTGCCAAAGCATATGCATGTCCCAAAGGTGATGTCTCTAGAAGTTACTTTAAAGTATACTTTTAAAGAGATGTACAATACAATTTGAAAAACCTTGAGAAGGATTCCCTCTAATGGCATCTGGTTTTTCCTACTTTGTCAGCAAATTAGTCTCCAGTTAAATGCGCTCATGTGATCTTACAGAGGGACTGAGACTAAATACAAGTGAAGTCAAAGTATACACTATGTTATTACTACACTGATGAACATACCATAAGGGATAACACCCACAACACCAATAAAATCACAGCAGAAAATATCCATTACTTTCCTATGATCAGCCAGGCCTATGTCGCAGATGTCATTTTCCACTGTGTTTCTATTAGGACTAAAATTGAATACAGTGTAAGGCCCATTATTTCATGGTTCCTTATTGCATTAATTTAGCTAGAAGACAGGCTAAATCGTGTTCCCCAGAGAACAACACATATAGAAAACAAGCCAGATATAACTCCATTAACTTAGAAGTGAATAGCAAATCAAATCCATCCTATGTGATTTTTGAAGATACATTAAAATATTTTTCATAGAGGCTTACTGAAACTTAGATGAGTATTCACTATAAAATAAAATACATTCTTAAAGATCAATAGAAAGGACTTGTAAAAGTTAACCAAACTAACCACTGGATGGCATTGTGACTACGTTAGAATGAGTTGGCTGGAGCATGTATTTGTCTCTAGAAACTCCCACATCGTTGACAGCAGCAAGCTTGAATAAGATGAGGCCAATTCTTGTTCCAATTATAAGATGTCCAAGGACCATAACATCCCAAAGTGACTTGACGATACCATTCTGAAGGACTGAAAATGATTAAATTATTCCACCTTCTGCACCGTTAACCATTCCCTGGAGCTTCTCTCTCAAACCATTGTTCTCTTAATCCTTGCTACTGGTACTTCTCACATCCTTCCCAGGTCATTTACACTCTGTCCCATTCCCTTACCAGTGTGCATGCATAGTATGTTATTGACTGCTTGAATTTTATAGAACCTTGTAATAAATCCTCAAAACTTCTAAACTCTTTCTGCCTTTCAGTAACTGAAACCCGATTTCCCTCTATTGCCCCCTAGCCTCTTTCTTATAAGGCCAGGAGAATAGCTCAATATATTATTTGTTTCTAAGCACTACTTGCAGACAATTACCCACCAGCACTTAGACCCTTGCGTTTTCTGAACTTGCGTTAGTTAATTCCTCACCAATGCCGCTAAGAGCCTCCAGGGTGGGCGCTGCCTTCCTCCACTGGCTCGTCCTTTCCTCTGCCCGCACCCGAGAGGCGTCCTCAGCGGTTTCAGCCTCCACTGATGATTCTCTGTGCTTTGGGCTCCCTTTACTTCTTTGATTCTACTGATTTTAAGTACAGATTGGGTTTCATACCTGTGTATTGCTCCACTTTCCATATTACATCTTCCAAAATTTCTGTCTTTCACTCATGACCTTTGGTTTTCTTCTCTTGCCTATAAGTCTGTTCATTTACCATGTTCTCCAACCCTTATAGTCTGTGACGCAGATACTGGTTTCATTTGTCCAGCCACTGAGCCTGAACCCCACAGCATCTATTGTGATACTTTACTATCTCCAAATAGCTTAAATATGTAGCACATGTGCTTGCTTATCTTAAACACCTTACAATGACTGGCTATTCCTTGCCTGCTGAATATTAATAAAGTCCAAATTATTCTAAGTTCATTAAAAATTCACTTCATTGTCAACTGCATCCTCTTTGATGTTTAGAAATTATTCTAGTTATTTATCCTGGGCTTTTCTATCAGACTTCTCATGGTAGCCCTGTTCTTCATCTAGCCTGTCTAGTTTATATTCCTTTTTTAAGCCTATCCCAGGTATTATCTCCTCTGAATCATTTACTTTTCATTTGAAACATCTGGACTCTTTATCCTTTGAACCCTAATGCATGTTGTCTCCTGTAGGACAAGAACACGTATTTTCACTTCTCCTATTCCTACCAAGTGAAGGGAGAATTTCCACTGTACTCCCGAAAGAGAAAATATGTGGGCAATACTTCCGTCTCTTGGCTCTCTTTCTCCGTCCATCCCCCTCAGGGGAGGAGTGCCTGGCCTCACTGATGAGTCTGGGAGAAGGAACTAAGAGTTCTTGGCCCAGGGTACTTGAGGCTCCTGCTGGCCGACTGCTGCCCACAGAAGTGGTGCACATGCTGTTAGATGTGCAGGGAGCTTACAGGGGTGTTTGCTTCATTTTCAGGGTGCTTTGTGGATTTGAATTGTAAGCTCAGTGCAAAGAACTGCACTGGGGCCACGCATTTAAGCCCTATAATGGAATTAATATGCTCCCCAAAGCTACTGTTTTGATCTGCGGCAGCTTGGGTATTCAGCCTACCTCTCATATTGTTCTGGTCTCTGGCAGAAGAAGGTAAGGATGCAATCAGTCAGTTCCCTTAAATCCCAAGAGTTTGTTTGCCTTTTATGCCACATCATTTTACTCCTTGGGCATCTCTCTTCGGAGATGCAGGACTCCCTTATTGAAGGCAAGAACTCTTACTGACCTACATTATATGCATCTTGACACATATTCATTGAATGAAATTATGATGCTAATGTGAGAAAGGCACCTAGAATTCGAAACTCTGTTTTGTTGTCAAGTGATTACACTATTTCCAAGGGAAGGTGCTTCTGCCATAGGCTTGAAAGAAAATTATTTTTATCTTAAAAATAATAGCTTAAAGAATTGCAGCATAGATCAGAGAAGCCACAGAATCAAAACTGCTTAAAAAAAAGGAGTACTGCAATTCATTAGAAGTTGATAAATCCTAAACAATCTGAATATTTTTAACTCATAAATTCAGAGATTGTAAATAGCATCATATCAGATTGTCCATATATATAACTAATCCCATTCTCTAGAAAAAAAATTCTAAGAGAAAAAAGAGAAAGCCAAACAACTAAAATAACAACAAAAAATCACAAAAAGAGCTAAATAATCTTTTCTCGTTACCAAGGCCTGCTCGTACATGGATATCAGTCACCTTAACCTCATCACACACATACGGTCTTCATAATTTTTCATAATGATTTAATCAGTTCTTCTGAACCAATGTCTTACCATTTTAAAAATGAAGTATTTAAAAATGAAATTCCAAAATACATTAAGTTAGGTTTCCCAATGGATACATTTGATGTTTAAAAAAAAATCTAAACGTGAAATGTAAGCATTAGTTCAAACCATTTAGAACCATTTTACAAGCAACAGTTTTAAAACCCCAGTGAATTAAAACACTGTTATACATTCTAAAATGTCTACATCTCTATTTAGAAATTACTTAGGCACTTGGATAATTCATTTTGAATTTTTCAGTTTTGATGGTATTTTTCTGGACTACAGAAATGAAGAAAAGAGATATATTTGTGTGATGTAGTAGTAAAGATGCTTTAAAAATAACTGATCTCTTTAAATTTAGGAATCTTAATAATTAGCATTGGCTGACTCTTTATAATACTGAATACTGTGTAAGCGCTTTCTTGAAACAGTGACTTAATCCTCTCATTAAAACAAGAAAGGAGACATTACATATTATCCCCATTTTACAGATGAGGAAACTAAGCTGAGGAGAGACTAAGTCTCTTGTCAATGTCACATGCTGGCAAGAAGTATAGCCAAGATCTAAACCCAGATGGCCCAGCTCTGGAGCCCGGGTTTCTGATCACTTTGCTATTTTACCCCTCTTCTGGAAAAGCATGCAATAGTTTGGGCAGATTAACTCTCTACCAGATGAAAAACTGAATTTTGTAGGGAATAAATGAAAGCAGTGGGAATTAATTTGAAAGACTAGTTTTGTATTTAGCCATGTGCCTAATATGAAGGTCAAGTGATTCTTCCTTGTCTATAATTATCTAGTAACAGCAAAGATCATCTTCCTTAAATATTGGCCTCCTCAGGCCACACTTCTGAAGCTGTGCTTTCAAACACAGCTGCCCCATCGCACACCACCAGGGGTCCAATCTGCCTGCACTCTTTGCAGGTGAATTTCCCCCACCTTTGAGCTTCTAGATTCTGTCTTCTTTCAAAAAGCGCTTTAAAATCACTTGCCTCACTACATCCAGGAAGCCTCTGAATCATTCTGCTCATAGACAGTGTGCGAATAATAAGTAGGTAGCTAAATAAGATTGTATATATTTCTATTTTTCCCTAAGTTCTTACATTCTCCTTATATTTTAAAACATTTTTTCTTTATGTTTGTAGAAGTCAGGGATGTAAATATTTTGCCGCTATCCTCCAGTGACCAGTAGTATGTTTAGTGCCCTTTATGCAATTTAATAAGTATAGTTGGCTACTTTACTAACTGTTCTTGTGTGAATTTTTGAAGCCACATTGAAAAAATGTGAGTCACTGGCATTAATGGGTTAATATTTGTAGAGTTCTAAGGATGGCATTTTTTAGAAAGACATTTATAAGTGTAGAAAATCACAGACT
The DNA here is from genome assembly GCF_030020395.1 of Manis pentadactyla. Lineage (NCBI taxonomy): Eukaryota > Metazoa > Chordata > Mammalia > Pholidota > Manidae > Manis > Manis pentadactyla. Next base: position 112,004,674 of record NC_080028.1, on the reverse strand, counting down.
TCCTGCTGTCCCTGGATTTATCCATAATTTCACTGGGACACTTATTTAAAAGTATCTACATTGTTGAAAATCCATTTAATTCCCCATTCACAAAAGCATTCAACTGGTGGTGATTGCTACAAACAGGGAAAATTGCTGCTCAAGTATTCAAAGATGCCTTCAAAAGAATATTGAAAACTTTAAAGATGAGGGAACTAATGGTCCAAAAGAATATGGGAAAGCTGTTGAAACTTAACTGTTGTTTATTATTGTTGAGGCCTAGTTAAATTAGAAAATGGTATCTTCTAATTAAGACAGATGTATAGACAATTAGCCTCCCATCTCATTTTATCTTACACACATTTAGTGAGTAATAGCTACTTGTGACCTCAAAAATCTCATCCTTGTTAGCCTCAAATAGGATGATAAAATACCTGAGCCTAAATATTTCTGAGAACAAAGCTCTAGTTCAAAACATTTCTTTCAGTGAAAAAGAATTTAGGAAATTGTGTTTTTTTTTTTTAACTGATACTGTCCTTGTCTTCTTAGAGACTACATTGAAAACATTTAAAATGTAGAATGAAAATGTGAAAAAAGAGATGTCTTTATTCTGTAAATAGTAATGATTCACCAGTAAGAACTGGCAGTAATCTGTGGGAAAGAGAATGAGTAATTAAATTTTGTGCGGTCACTTGGTGGGTTTATTAAAAATGAAGATTCCTGACTTAATAATATTCTTTACCTTTTGAGCTCCAAGCATTGGCCTGATATAGTTTTGGGCATTATTTATTACAATGCCAAATCCTTACAACAATCCAGTGAGTTAGAACTTTCCTCATGTACAGATTAGGAAACTGAGGCATGGGGAGGTGATTTGATGAATGACACCCAAATAAAGCTTTTCCCCAGATCTCGTGGACTCCACTACATTTTCTGTCTTTTCACAGGTCTAAGTGAATCACTTAAAAGACTGAGAAGTGTGTGTGTGTGTGTGTGTGTATACACATATATACATATATATGTAATAATTTAACATTATAACATAATGTATTCTTAATTCTTTGTTTTAATTCTAATTTATTGGGGTTTGGGGAAAGTTTAGCTGCAAATATTTGGTCCCTGGCATCTTAGTCTTTTAATATTTATTTTCTGTAAAAATACCAATTTTTACATAGTTCAGTAAGTTTTATTAATATACCCTTGTACAAGTCATTTGAGATTCATTTTATGTGCTTCTTTATACTTTGAAGTCATCCAAGTTTCACGAGTGTATAAGCTTACTAAGGGCAGGGAGGGAAACATACATTTACCCTCTTCGTGCATACATTTCAGCTCCACTCCCACCCATCATACACATTCTCACATTCTCTCTCTCTCTCTCTCTCCCCCTGGACAGACATTCAAAGCAGGACAGAGGACGATATTTTGTACATGATTTAAAATCAAAAGCAAGTATTATTGATGCTAAGTGACAGATTTAATCACTAAGGTGGCTTGTCACATGAATAAATTTATTTCCTTTATAATTTGTAGAGACTCACAGTATGCCTTACTTTTTCTTGAAATGGTGGTGTGTTTGAGGCCAAGAGTCACCCCACTTCCCTGCCCTTTCAATAGCGGCACTGGATGGTTCTCTGAGAAGTTCTCAGTGAAGAATTCACTTTAATTAGGTTACCTAGACTTTCTAGATATTTTGATTAAGCGTTGTATTTATTCTGTTGTGCCATTCCTTTAACTTCACTATATTTAACAATTACTTTAATAATAACATATTAATACTGTGTTTCTGCTTACAAAGCACTTTCATTACAGATTTCATTTTGTCAGAGGTGATTTACAAAATAGCACTGTGGTAGAAATTATTACACGAATTTTACATATAGAAAAGTGAAACTCAGAGGAATTAAATTTAAGTGATTTGCTCAAGAAAACATAGCTGGTAAAAACTGAGATTTTTCCAACACCGAGTCCAAATATCTCTCTGGGTGCCAAAGCTGCCTCTAGAATGCCTTCCCCTAGAGTCCAACTAACATTTATATGGCATCTATAGCACTGTCACTTACATTATCTCGTTTGACCCTCGCAAGACCCAGGCAGGTAGGATGTCAATTGCATTTCTAAAACTGCAAGAACATGTTATCACCCAGAATTTAGGGCTGTTTGTGATGTTATTGAACCATTACTAGGGCATCACAAAAATAAAATTATATGAAATTTTGGTTTGAAGAGATGACCTAGAATGGCTATTCAATATGCTACCTTTTCGTCCCTAAAATATTCTTCTTTAGAATATCATCGTTGTCTCCCAGGCAGTCTCTGTAGTGTAAACATCTGTATAAAAGTTTGGTCTTCCCTGTACAGAATATGGAGTGATTATTATTAAAATCAGCTTTTGAATTCTGCTCTATGCTTTGCATTAAACTTTTATGTTCATTATGGATGTATTCTATTGCAATTATTATGGTAGAATTGATCAGAATTGAGTATTTAAAAAATTAATTACCAGCAGAACTGTTTGCAGAATCTGGAAAATGGTACATATTTCAAAATTCTAAGTTGGCTTCCGAAAAACTATTTGTATCAAAATGGTGTTTTGTCAGGGCAAGTCTCATGGCTCTTAAGTCCCAGATGACATAAAAAAGGTACAATTGTTTTCTATACATATTGTTCCATGTTTCGTATAATCAAATCTTGGAGCCACCAATTTGATGAATCTGGCATAATATCCAGTTTTGATTCTTGTCATTGGTTTGCCATTTCTGTTTGAAAAGAAAAGATGGTTTATTGTAAATAGTTATATATTTTTGTGTAAGTAGTCAGGTAGTCAAAATAAGAAAAAGAAAGCTTGATTAATTCAGTCAGCGAAATTTTAGGCAGTCGATTTTAGTCTGAAGCAGCTGAAGAAGGTTTCCTATAATGTAATTGTTTAAAAGGAAATGTGCTTTAGTGCTCATTCTATTGCATATGTTTAATATATATCTTTATAAGCAACAGACAGGATTGACAACTCAGTTCCCATTTAATATGTACTCATCAGCTATTAGAAATAGGCTAGCAAAATATTCTTGTGTTACAATGATTAAAAACAAGCAGATTGATATTCACTTATTTAGGGATGGGAGTCAGGTCTTCAAATAGCAAGTGCTTGATGATAAAAGCTCTTGAGTTATTGTAAGGATAAATAATTGTTCCAAATTGCCATCTTCCACTACAATCAAGATAAATTCCTTAGGCATCTGCTCTAAGGAAAAATTTTCAGTGAAACACATTTTAATAGAAGAATCTTTACAGCACAGCCATCATATAAAATCAGCAACTACATTGTCTTTAAAGAACATAGAACGTTAGAAATTTTGGGGTAAGTTTAGTGAACAAAACATTTCCAACACTATTCTAAATCTGAGTTGGGGTAGTGTCCAGCCCCCCCCCCCCCTATATAAAAACTTTTATTTTTGAAGAATCCTTTCAGGCTACAAATCATGTACTATTTAAATACCATGTAAGCTACATTAATTAATGGAACTTTTTTTTTCTAACTGCTCAATGACAATTTTCCACCATAAATGGCATTAAGAAGTTAAAAATCATTTCTAAAGATAAATGCAGCAAAAAAAAGTCACCCAGAAAAAGTTTCCTTTAAATGAGCACAGATGATATTTGTCTAAGAAAAGTTACATTTCTAAATACACAGGGGACATCCTTGAGCAACAGTTTTGAAGATGATGAATAAAGCTTTCTCTCACTTCCTTTGGGATCCAGACACAAGATTCCTCACTCCCTATGTCTCATCAAAATTTGTGCCCAACAACCCAACAGAAGATGAATGATAACCAAAGGGTCACTTCTCTGCATATTTGTCTTGTATTTTATATCAGCATTAATAAGTACAGGGGTGAAGTGCCATCAACACAAATTTAGGTATCTACTAGGGTTTTGTCTATATTGCCATTTCCCTTTGTGCATTTGCCATTTCTCATTTATTGCAATATAAAGCTGAATATTTCTTGACCCACTTAAATATTAAATTTAAATAAAATCCATCCACTTTGCAAACAATGCCTGCTGCTACATGTCCCCTCTCATGAGAAACTAATATTTTGACATATTAAAAAATTGTCTAAGCTGGCTAAGCAGTAAATTCCCAAAGATGTTTGGGTCTCAAATGGTCCACAGAGACTGCAGCCACGGAGAAAAGTCAATCCTAAGGGTTTCTCTGCACATCGTTGTTTCTCTGGGCCTGCTCCAGACAGGTAAGCAGACATGGGTCTGTCACCCTCATCTAGTTTATGGCAACTCACCCTGAGGTGGGCAACCGGTTTGTGAATATTTACTCATACATACACGTTGAGGCATTGTACACATCTTGTGAAGTTTTATAAAACAAATGGAAAAATAAGGGCTCAAAGAACCATCTACTTTAGATGAATCACTAGTTGGCGGAACAATAGAAGGCAAAAGTAAAGCAAGACAAAACAAAAAAGGAAAACATGCATGAAATTCTCCTTGAATGGATTCAAAAAAGTGGTTCTTCACAGAGGTATCTGGGCATTCCACTAATTCATCACCAACAGTAAAGTAGCAACATTTGTTAATTATTTACTTTAAAATATATATCCGACTTGATATCCCTGTGATAACTGTGCTTATTCCCTTTTCTGCTAATGAACTTTTTCTTTTGTGCCAAAAGAAGTTGCAGACTGAGGAGTGCAGTGGGAACTGTGAATGTGGAACACACCTACATCATCTCTCATGGTGGAAAAAAGGTAGAAGAAAATCACACCCTTGTGGTTCAGCACAGCTTTTCTTCTCATTCAGTGTTTTACCAAGAACCTGACTGAAGAAATGAAGTGTGTGTTGGACACTGAAGTGCCTGCCTAGCAGATTGTTAAGGATTTAAAAATTGTTCGACAAAGTTCTCCCCTTGCATTGAAAAGATCAGCAACAGGACTACGGGTTGACTACGGTGCATTCTTACCATAGTTTGATGCATTCTGCCCAAATATGCCCTGGTCTTTTGCAGAACTGGGGCTGTTCAGCAGTTGAGCGGCTTTGCCCCTGTCCAGTTGGTAATGTTTTTGACTAACCCAAGTGCAGATGACCTGCCTAGGAATGAGAGTCACAGCTTCGAGCAGGGTTTTCAGGACAGACAGAACTAGGTGGAAAATAGACCCCGACAGTTACTGTATGAGGCTCCTCCAGCTCTCTAGCTCAGGAGCTGTTTAGTGTGCATAATAAGTCCTTTTTAAACATTGATGTAAGGAAAATAGGAGGGGACTTACACACAGCACATGGCATGACGCTTGGCCCTTACGAAGCATGTGCTGCTCTCAGTTTTGGTACTACAGCTGCAGAACTGGCTCAGAAAAATTGCTACTCAGAGATTAGGCCTCTTTCAAGCAGAGGAACAGGAGAATGTTCTTTAATTTAGGGTCAAAAGCATATTTGAAGTTATTAGCAAGGAATTATTTTTATTTAGCTTTCCTTTTTCAAAAAATTGAAGTATATAGAACAAAGGAAAACTGAAGGAACAAAACAGCAGCAGACTCACAGAACCCAAGAATGGACTAACAGTTACCAAAGGGAAAGGGACTGGGGAGGATGGGTGGGAAGGGAGGGACAAGGGCGGGGAAAAAGAAAGGGGGCATTACAATTAGCATGTATAGTGTGTGTGGGGCATGGGTATCTCTCCACATTCTCATCAACATTTGTTACTGCTTGTTTTGTTGCTATTAGCCACTCTGACTGGTGTGAGGTGTTATCTCATTGTGGTTTCAGCAAGGAATTTTTAAATCAAGACAAAGAGACAACTTACAAGTCTGAATTCTGGATAATGTCAGAAGAAGCCAAGTAGCTGAAACCCCTGAAGTCCTACCCTGTGTGTAGGCAGGTGGTGGCTCTCAGAGCAACACAGGGGAGGGCTGTGCAACACAGAGAAGACAAGTAGTGATTTTATAGCATCTTCCTATGCTGATGAACAGTGACACTGAAGGGGTATGTGGGGGGGAACTTGGTGAAGGGGGGAGCCTAGTAAACATAATGTTCTTCATGTAATTGTAGATTAATGCTACCAAAATAAAAAAAAAATAAGAAAATAAAAAAATAAAAAATTAAAGTATAGTTGACATACAATATATTGGTTTCAGGTGTACAATCTAGTGATTTGACAATTACATACATTACTAAATGCTTACCAAGATAAGTGTAGCTACCATCAATATACAAAGATACTACAATCTTATTGACTATATTCCCTATGCTGTACTTTCATACCCATGACTAATTTGTTTTATAATTGGAAGTTTGTATCTTTTTATCCACTTCATTTATTTTGCCCATCTCCCTGCCCTCCAATGCCATGGCAACCACCAGCATGTTCTCTGTGTTTATGAGCCTGTTTCTGTTTTGTTTAGATTCCATATGTAAGTATAATCCTCTGGTATTTGTCTTTCTCTGTCTGAGTTATTTTACTTAGCATAATGCCCTCTAGGTCCACCATATTTTGCAAATGGCAAGATTTCATACTTTTTATGGCTATGTAGTACTCCATTTTGTATAGTGCCATATCTTCTTTATCCATTTATCTATTGATGAGCACATAGGTGGCTTCCATATCTTGGCTACTGTAAATAATGCTGTGATGAACATGAAAATGCATATATCTTCTTGAATTAGTGATTTTTTTTGGGGGGGGGAGTAAATTCCCAGAGGTGGAATTACTGAATCATATGGTATTTCCATTTTTAGTTTTTTTGGGAAACTTCCATACTGTTTTCCACAGTGGCTTCACCAATTTACATTTCCACCAACAGTGTACAAGAATTCCCTTTTCTCCACATTCTCATCAATATTTGTTATTGCTTGTTTCATTGATATTAGCCACTCTGACTGGTGTGAGGTGTTATCTCATTGTGGTTTCAGCAAGGAATTTTTAAATCAAGACAGAGACAACTTACAAATCTGAATTCTGGATAATGTCAGAAGAAGCCAAGTAGCTGAAGCCCCTGAAGTCCTACCCTGTGTGTAGGCAGGTGGTGGCTCTCGGAGCATGGGAGTCAGTCAGTCCGTGCAAATAATACTGTGGTTACTCATAGGAAAATGTGAAGAGGGGTGCTTGGTACTTATATACTATTATACTCTAACTATGGATTAGTTTTGCTTTGGACCTTTGAAATGGTATACACCTTGTTGAACAAGATTTCTCATGAACATTCACTATGACTGAGAGTAGTCCATGGAGTGAACTGCAGGTTTTCTGTACGTAGAACTATGGAAAGAGATATATGATTGGTAACTAGACCTGAAATCTAGAATAATGGGCCCAAATACGATAAAGTTTAGTAGGGAAAATGTGAAGTCTTGCATTTAATTTCATAACCAAACAGTTGCAATTCTACAAGTATTACATGTGTAAAATATATCTTTGGAAGTTCATATGAAAAAAAACTAATGGTTTTAATTGACTAAAACTCATTAGATAACAATAAAATGACGTCAGTGCCCTTCCCCTCCAAAGCTCCTATGGTTTCGATGGCATTAGCATACATTGCTCAGCACAAGGATGCAATAGTCCCACTGAATTCTGAAAGTCAGAGAGAAGCTAAGCTGCATGATTATTTACTTCTTGTCTTATTTTAAGAGGAACACTGACAGAATGAATTCTGTTTAAAGGAGAGTAAAGTTTATAATTCAAGCAACATAAATACTGGAAAGAACCAGAAGTATTAAATTTGGAGACTATATAAGGCATGCTGGTGTCTTCCATAGTGAAGGTTGTCATGAGGAAGCATATTATGGTCATAAATTGGCACCATTGAGTGTTCATTTTACTCATAGGCAGTTTTTCTTTAACCTGCATGGTGTTCAAAATAATAAATCCTATTTAAAATGGGAGATTTCAGCTAACATTTTAGGTCTCCATTTTCCTTTACAAAATCTGAAGATTTGTTAGCATGGGACTTTGAGGGATTGCCACTCTTTAGATAGGGATTTACTCTCCATTTTGTCATAGTCCCCACTATTCTCTATTGTCCTCAGCAATTAATTTAAGCCTCTTTTGCTCTTATCATCATATTACATTGTTGTATTCTGATGGTAGAGAAATAATTGTTTCCGTGTTTTAATTTAAATGGAAAAAATGAAAATAGGATAATAGTATCACATGTTTTAAGAAAACTTTTTCTTTTTTTTAGAAGTGAAGAATATATCTTCATAGGCAAAAGAAAGGTAGATGTCAATGTCAAAAACATACAATTGGTGATACCAGCAGGGATGGGGCCAGCTAATTTGAGTCCTCTGTAAGCACTGGGATTTGCTTCACTTACTGTAAAGAGGAGCAATGTATGACAACTACAGGAAGATGGGGTTTGTGTCGGCTTGGAGGGCGTCATGAAGAATGAAGACTTTCAAGCAAAAGCCTTGCTTTGAAAGACTTTCAAATCCCCGTTAGCCACTTCCTAGTTGTGTGACCCTGTGAAAGTTAATAAACTTCAGATTTTTCTCATTTGTAAAGTGAAGACTTGAGTACCTATCCTGCAGTTATTTAAACGTATTATAAATATCAGATGTAAAATGTCTCACACACATAAACGTTCAATAAATCATAGTTGTTTCAGTTTCTTGTTAAATAGCATTATTTAATAGAAGATACACTACTTCTTCCACCTAAATATAACTCACTTTAAGGTCCTATGTTGAATTGTTTCTCCTAACACGTTACATTTTCCTTTTGGCAATCTTATGCCCCAGCAGCAACTTTTACTATGAACAGCTGACTCCCAAATTTACTTCTTTACATGCGATCCATCTTCAGAGATCTCCAGCCTTGAAAGACAGAGAAATCTTATGTTCATAGTAAGTCTTGCATCCATCTCCTCTCATCTGTACCTGATGCTTTCCCCTAGTTCAAGCCCAACCGCATCCTGGCTGGACTTGCTCAAGGTAGTACATCCATCCCCATGGTTTCACTGACCATGTTCCTTGGATGCTTCTTAAATCCGTATCTCTAGACCTGACCTCTTTTCTGAGCAGGGGCCAGATACTTATTCCAGCCACCTGCTGACACCCCCATGTGTCAGTCTTACCTTTACTGCAGCCTCAGCACACCCAAAGTCAATCATGCCACAGCCTATCATGCTCTCCTTTTTGTGCTTTTCGTCTTAAAGATGTTACTTTCTCAGCTAACTGAGACAGTTAATGGTTATCCTTAAAGCCTTCTTCCTCACCATTTGTTTTCAGTAGCACAACACAGCCCAATAGCTCTTTCTCCTAAAATCTTATATCCACTACCACTTTTTCCTTGGTTATTACTGCCATTGGTTCTGAACATCTCCCTTATTCTATATAACATACGTTCAATATATATTTGTTCAATGAAGCTATGTTCTAATCTACTCAGTGTACTAGTAACTAAATTTACTTTGGCCTGAGTGAGTTTCATAGATTCTAAGATGCACTTACTCCTACATTTTAACATCTGTGAAATTGGAATGCATTTTATGGTGGATGGTGTTTAATCGGGAGCATTTTTATTTCTTAGTGTTTCTTAAAATCCTGCACTTGAAAACTGATGGTGCCTGGATTTGATGAAACATGCTAATAGATTTTTGAGTACTTTCCCAGCCTCTGTGACTTCTGTTTCCCCTCTGTCTCATCACTCTTTGGTCAATACTCAGAACAAGTCGTAGAAAACAAAATGCTGAATACAATATGTTTGCACAATCCCCAAGCCTACCTACTTTCCCTACTTGGTCAGAATCCACCAGCCTGTCCTCCAACTTAATGTTTCCTTCTCCTTACCTGCTTTAGAATCTGCTGTGCAGTCTCTCTCTCTCATTGGGAGGATACAAACCCCAGCTTCCTCAGCATATCGCAGAAGGCCCTTCCTTAACTGTCCTACTGTAATTTCCCTGCCTTTCTTCATTTCCCCCACACACTTTACATTTTCAGACTTCGCAGTGTTCCCTGAACAACTGTCGTGCCTCAGTATGTACTCTGTGTTTTACCTTGAAAGACTTTTCTTTGACTATTGTCAACCTATCAGAGTTCTATTCTAACATCATCCCATGGAAGTATTTCCTGGATCCTCCCGACGGAGTTACTCTCTATTTTTTTGTGTTTTATTGCCCAGTGGCTGAAAGCATGGACTCTGGAGCCAGACTACTTGAGTTTGAGTCTCAGCTCCAGTACTTACTAGCTTGATAAATTAGAAGTCACTTAACCTGTCTGTGCCTCATTTCTCCATCAGTAAAATGGGGATAATAATAGTCACTGCCTACAAGGTTGTTGGGAGAATATGTAACTTAAGTATATGAGTTAATTAAATTATATGAGCCAATATATTTAAATCACTTAGGAGAGTTCCTGGTGCAAAATAGAGATATAGTTTTTAGTATAATGCTCTATAATTGCCTCTCCAGTTAAAAAGCAAGTCTTTTCCTGATAGAGACGATACCCCGCTTTTCTTTGCCTTCAACCCTGATCTAATTCCAAACATATGTCCACTCTCCATAAATACTTAATGAATGAATAGTGTCAGATAAACAATGAAAAGAAGCATAAATTTATCATCTATGGTCAAGTGGTAAGTAATTTTTGTCAGATTCTGTGTACAGAGAGAGTTAAACAAGTTTAGCTTTTCATTTAAAGTGAGGAATTTCTTTTCACCTACTACCTCTAACAGGAAGTCTTAAAAGAGTAGAAGAACTTACAGGGAAGACATAATACCCATTCTCCTTAAAGTTTTCCAAAAAATAGAAGAGGACGGGATACTCCCAAACTCATTCTATGAAGCTAACATCACCCTAATACCAAAACCAGGCAAAGACACAACCAAAAAAGAAAACTACAGACCAATATCCCTGATGAACGTAGATGCAAAGATACTCAACAAAATATTAGCAAACCGAATTCAAAAATACATGAAAAGGATCGTACACTATGACCAAGTGGGATTCATCCCAGGGATGCAAGGATGGCACAACATTCTAAAGTCCATCAACATCATCCACCACATCAACAAAAAGAAAGACAAAAACCACATGATCATCTCCATAGATGCTGAAAAAGCAGTTGACAAAGTTCAGCATCCATTCATGATAAAAACTCTCAGCAAAATGGGAATAGAGGGCAAGTACCTCAACATAATAAAGGCCATCTATGAAAAACCCACAGCCAACATTATATTGAACAGTGAGAAGCTGAAAGCATTTCCTCTGAGATCGGGAACTAGACAGGGATGCCCACTCTCCCCACTGTTATTTAACATAGTACTGGAGGTCCTAGCCACGGCAATCAGACAAAACAAAAAAATACAAGGAATTCAGATTGGTAAAGAAGAAGTTAAACTGTCACTATTTGCAGATGATATGATACTGTACATAAAAACCCTAAAGACTCCACCCCAAAACTACTAGAACTGATATTGGAATACAGCAAAGTTGCAGGATACAAAATCAATACACAGAAATCTGTGGCTTTCCTATACACTAACAATGAACCAACAGAAAGAGAAATCAGGAAAACAACTCCATTCACAATTTCATCAAAAAAAATAAAATACCTAGGAATAAACCTAACCAAGGAAGTGAAAGACTTATACTCTGAAAACTACAAGTCACTCTTAAGAGAAATTAAAGGGGACACTAACAGATGGAAACTCATCCCATGCTCGTGGCTAGGAAGAATTAATATCGTCAAAATGGCCATCCTGTCCAAAGCAATATACAGATTTGATGCAATCCCTATGAAACTACCAGCAACATTCTTCAATGAACTGGAACAAATAATTCAAAAATTCATATGGAACCACCAAAGACCCCGAATAGCCAAAGCAATCCTGAGAAAGAAGAATAAAGTAGGGGGGATCTCACTCCCCAACTTCAAGCTCTACTATAAAGCCATAGTAATCAAGACAATTTGGTACTGGCACAAGAGCAGAGCCACAGACCAATGGAACAGACTAGAGAATCCAGACATTAACCCAGACATATATGGTCAATTAATATTTGATAAAGGAGCCATGGACATACAATGGCAAAATGACAGTCTCTTCAACAGATGGTGCTGGCAAAACTGGACAGCTACATGTAGGAGAATGAAACTGGACCATTGTCTAACCCCATATACAAAAGTAAACTCAAAATGGATCAAAGACCTGAATGTAAGTCATGAAACCATTAAACTCTTGGAAGAAAACATAGGTAAAAACCTCTTAGACATAAACATGAGCGACCTCTTCTTGAACATATCTCCCTGGGCATGGAAAACAACAGCAAAAATGAACAAGTGGGACTATATTAAGCTGAAAAGCTTCTGTACAGCAAAAGACACCATCAATAGAACAAAAAGGAACCCTACAGTATGGGAGAGTATAAAAAAAAAAAAAAAAAAGAGTAGAAGAACTGAGGTTGTGTCTGAGGCAGCTATTTTGCCTTTCTCACCTCACGTCAGTCTGTCTTTTGTACTTTTTAATTGCCCAAGGTGTGTAATCCGGTGTCATAATTCCAACCAGCTGCATCAATGCAAAGGGTGAATGACAGTCATGCCTATAGAATATTGTTTTTTTAAAGGTCACAGCTAAAATGTTCCCTTGGAATAAACTGCAAGCAGTTCACTTTGTCTTGTCCAACAAGCTTGCCTGACAGCGGGAAGGACAGGGGCCTCAGCGCGGCAGGGTGCAGGGTGCAGGGTGGCAGGGGAAGGAATGATGACCAGCCCGATCTGGCTTGGGATCCTTCCTCAACTCTTCAACTTCCTCTTCCTGGTACCTTCTCTGACACCACTCCTTTTTCTTCCTCTCTGTTAATCTGTTCCCTGCCTGAGCCAGTCCTGAAGATGACACTTTGGGTACTTTGTGCCTGTCCTGGTGAGGGGAGAGGTGACCTTGAAGTATTTGCTAGTGGCTGCTGGCAATAATGCTTGCTACGGAGGACCCTTTTCTGAGGGATGCCACTGACAACACCTAATCAGAACTTCCAGTTGTGTTAACTTTTTACTATTTTTAAAAATAAGCAAATGAATCAAAGAAAGAGCTTGTATTTTTCATGCAGTTTTAGGTAAGCATATCCTCCGAAGACAAGCTACCTCAAAGAATTAAATACACAAAGAACTACCGTATAAGAGCAAACTTGGTATCAAATGGGTACCCAGTGATGTTCCCTGATGAGGGATGTTCCCACATGTCCTCCTGTACCGGGCTTTAGAGTCAGACAGACCTACCTGAATTAGCCTCAAATTTCTGCTTTTTCATTTTGTAAGCCTCTGCTGTGTCTTGGTTTTGTCATTTGTAAAAGGAGTAATAATAGTACCCATCTTGTCCGAAGTTGTTCTTAATATGAGGTCATAAATCTAACACACTTGGCACACAGTACTTGATGTAGGTGTATAATGGCCAAATGCTAGAGTCAGATCAATTCTAATACGTGGTTCCCCTACACATATTGGTTAGAGACTGTGTATATGACTAGCAACCTGCTCCATACATACAACAACTTAGAAAACCAAATCACATACTCAAGTTAGATCATTGTGATCAAATTCCTGTTGAATGTTAGTTAAAAGCACCCATCAAGTTCTACTGTGTGAAGGTGGAGTACTCAAGAGGTGCCTAAAGGCAACAGAATTCCATTTTGTCTTTTTCTTTATGAAATGGAGTCACTATTTTAACCTTGCCAGAGGAAAGTTTATTTCATTTTTAAAGCTAAACTAGATTATTTTTAATTTTTCAAAGGAGTGCATTAATGGAGTCAAAAGTCTGACAGGCTTTTATTCTGGTATATGAAGTGCATTTAAAATATAATTTTGTATTATTTAGAGACATCATTACCCTGTGAATCTGGGACACATTTAGATTCACAAATTTTAAACAAAATACGTACACTTGATTTGGTGCCTAACCAAAAAGAAAGTTTTACTCCATTTTAAAAGAATAAAATGTCAACAAAGAAATTCAAACATGTTTATATTATTGATCTCTTAGAGACATTATAGTTAAATATGGATTTTATATTAAATAGTGGGATTCTAGGGAGTAACCTAAATTTTTCAATAATGATGAACAGCATCACATCTGATAGTCAGAAACGTGGCTATGTGATCCTCTTGGCAACCCATTCCGATATTTTATTATCTTTTTGATAAAGCAATTCTTCCTATGAACATTTACAATCTTTACTTTAATCTCTCTTGCACTTTTTGGTCCTTTATCACAATGGATAGAGTTCATCAGTATGTCCTTTAGCAAGATATCACATATTTTAAGTAGAGCAATCTCATTTTTTTCATCAACTTGATGTTGGTAAATTTTCAACTTCTAAACTAGGCTCATGAATTTAGTCAAATATGTATCTTCACTTTTTCTTGCTCATCAGATCCTGAGCAGGAACACTCATAGGAGTGAAAGGGTGGAGCCATGGCCATGTGACTCTTTCATGTGGGAATAGAGAGAATTTCCTGGCTCTCTGCAGTTTCTTGGTAGATGGATTCGGTAATGAGTGCCTCTAGGTGCACCTTCAGTGATACAGAAGCAACAATTTTCTCCCTCTGCCTTGACTGTCATGTTGATTCCAAGGGCTCAGATCAACATACTTGTCCTTTTGAACTTATCTTTATAAATCCCCGGGTGAAGCTATGAACTCATTTGCTTTCAGGGTCTCTTCAAGGTGTTTCAAATTCTCTCTTCATCGTCATTACGTGACTACTATTTTGGTCTCACCTGCTCCAGCAGCAGTATTTTCTCCATGCTTTGCTCTACGGAGTTTTTCCTGATTTCCACCAAAGTGTGCTATATAAGTACTCCCTAGATAAAATGCTATGACCTTTTCCCTCCTTATCCCTACCTGAAAGTGGTGTAGAGCATGGACTGGTGTCAGAGCTCTTAGTTTCATAGCCTAACTCCAAAATGAACTGTCTGTGTGACCTTGTATATCACTTCTCCATCCCTTAAATCACCTGTACGTTAAGGAGGGAGAAAAATATTACCTCTGCCATAAAATTGTTTTGTGAATTAAATAAATTTCCACCTGAAAATTTCTCAGAACAATAAGGCAAGCACTCAAGAATTGTTAACTATTATTTCAAGGTAACTGAAGTAATCTAAAATAATAGTTTTTGAGTTAATTTCTCACATATTAGCTCTTCAGTGGCTCCTTAATGTCTCTCTGAGTATTTAACTGACTTACCATAGAAATTTAACCAGGAGTCAGGTTAGTACTAATGCATGCTCATAAATCTCAATCAAGCTTCATACTAAATGATTAGTAGAAGTGAATCGAAGATCATATAATAGTGAGGACACCACTGGACTTGAAGTTTATAATGTCAAGGACTCAGCTCTCTGTTATGCCAATTAAAATCTGCTTGGCTTTGTAAGTTCTTTAACATTTCTGAACATCAGTTTCCCTCACTCTAAAACAGAGACAATATTATTAGTGACAGTGATTTATAGGTGATGCATCTTTTACATTCAATTGATAAATACTCATCTTCATTTCCGAGCCTCAAATGTCTAATGGAATACATGAAGAGACCATAGAGAAATAGGACCATCACAATGACTCATTTTAAATTAAGACCTCTGAACTTCCAATTCCCTAAGAAATTGTGGTGACAACTGAATGATTTTTTTCATGCCAGAGAGCTTATTGTCTGTGAAGTTCACGCAATGCAGTAAAAGCATTTCAAATTAACACCATTTCAGTAAAAGAAGAATTACCAGTGCTACACAGTTTAAATCAACCTTCTCCTCTGACAGGATAATTTGTATTTAAAACATATTATCTTGTCTTAGCTCATGTTTATTTTTCTAGTCATAATTAATAAGTCTGTTATTCATAAATTGAGTTTTTAATCATAGCCCTTCTATAACATAGAAGCATGAGTAGCCCATAAACCATTAAACAACACAGCTCAATTTTTCTTTCAGTTACTAAAACACAATAGCACAGAATTTCCCTGCATGTTCAGTGGATGGTTCCCCCATCCATACATTCTGATGAAAGTTAGCCAGAGGCTTATGGTATAGGCTTACTGTAAAATTTGAATCCGGGAGAATTTGGGCTGATTGGTACCCTATTGATTGTAGGAGTCACAGGACTATTTACTTTAGAGTTTCCGTTTTCCAGATGAAAACTGGGGAACCTGGGAAGGTCAGGAATTTGGCTCATCCTCAGACCCTGGGCTGGTGCCCATCCCCATCTCCCCCAGGGTCCCCCAGCCATCCCCAGAGAGGCTTCTTTTTAAGTCAGCTGCGCTGTAACTCATGTTGTGTGTTGAGCCATTTATCAAGACTGGGGAAAGAGGTGTTTGTGGTTCACTGTCCAAATACACGTAGTTCCCTTTTAAGTCTTGAATTTCCTTACATATAAATGAAGAGAGTAGTAAGGCTGGATGCAGCTAAGTGCTTCTTCAATCATTAAAAAAAGCCTAGATGTTTCTTTTGTCATTAACAATCTCATGGTATTGATCCCTCAAAATTCTTCTCTCTTCCCTACGTAGAAACATTTTATTGGCTTCTCTATTTTGATCTACTAGAACTTTCTTAGTGATTTCTAAATAGTTTTCTATTTTTTTCCCTTGGATCTAAGTGAAGTACAAACTGGAAAACATAGATACTCACTTATACTTCATATTTACAAAATGTGATTTTTTTTCCCCCTTTAGGAGGTTTAATAAAATAGTACCAAGAGTCTACTGATAGGGCTGGCCAGGATGGGCAAAAGCCATTTTATACTCACTAGAAAAAATGGAAACAAAACAAAAAAAACCCCAAAAAGGCTGTAAGGCAATTTGGGAACATCAGTTACACGCCAGAAATCAAATGAGGAAACTGCTGTTCAACAGAGACTTTCTCACAATATTGTCTCTGAAAAAACAGGGCCTAAAGTATTCAAAAGGTGGGAAGGGCCTATCCCCCAGGGCTAATTCAGCCCCTTATGAAATGATTCTGGATTTGTTAAAAACAAAACAATTACTGGAGTAAAATGCGCCTAACAGTGTGTTTACTGAGGTATTTTTTAAGGACTAAGTCATGAGATTTCACCTGTGGAACTGTCTATGTACTTAATAACTAGGCTATGGGAAGCCAGTTTCCAGTTCCTGAGAACTGGACAGGAGGTCAAGGTTCAGAGAAAGAGATGGATTTACAAGCTTGCCCATGTGGCTGCCGTGCTCGGTGTGCTCTGCTGATCTTGCAAAATAGGGCTCCTGGTAAATCTCTATTACGTGGAGATGAGGGCCCCTTACCGGCCGCAGGCGTGAAGGGCCCTGGGCCTGGCAGCGAGGGGCTGCAGCACGGGGTCACTAGAGAGCTTCCAGCAAGTTCCTTCCCGTGCCAGCCCTCAAGTCGCCTTACAGGTAAGTGAGGACAGTAACAGGGCTGGATGAAACCTGAGATTCCTCCTAGGTCTAAATTTGTTCTGCTGCCTTTTACAGTTTTTTCTTCCTTTTTATAACCCACCAAAGTAAATGAACTTCCACAGTTTAGGCCCAAAAGGAAAGCTTTTTAGCTCTTAGCAAAAAATCACTGTGTAACTGCTTCACGAACTTCCTGTTCACTCTCCCTTTCGCTCTGTTCTTCAAATATTTACCCCTGCTCACTACTCAGCTCAGCCATCCAGACCATGTCCTCACTTGCCACAGATAATTCCTCTCCCATGTAATAGAGATTCCTCTATAGAATTCCCCAGAGAATAGATATTATAGATATTTAGGTAATATAAGCTTATATGAAAATAGATTATTCTTCATGTAATATTCTTCCCATAATAGACAATTACTCTTCAACTATGCCTCCTCCCCCACAACCACCCCTAAGCCAGTGGGAAACCTGGGAATGATGTGAAATTCCTTTTTCTATCACCATGCTTTTTCTATCATCCAGTCAGGATGATTCAGTGTCCTAAGTATCTCTCAAATCATCAATTCCTGTCTAATTCTTGTAATCTTAGGTTCAGGTCATCATCCCGACTGCATTATTACCCGTACACGGTCAACTTCCCACCTGTGGCTCTCTGATCCAAACTTATATTGCCATTCAGGTAATATTTATAACATTTCTATCCAAACCTGTAATTCCACTGGTTGAAAATCATGAATGGCTGACTCTCTTCAGAATCAGATTCAAACTTCCTAGCTTGATGCATGACGTCCTTCAATGAAGTGGTTCCAACTGACTCTCTTGGTCGGGCACTAAGCCCACACTTGTGTCTTTCCTGGTAGGTGGGACTGTCAATCTTAGTAAATACAGGCTTCATCACCTTGAGGCTTTTCGAGAGCCCTAGAGACCTGCAGAACACCAAATCATGGATGTTCCTCTGGTCATTCCTATGGTTATTCACTGGCTCATCCTAGTCACCCGTGAGGCACGCCATCTTGGCCAGCATGCTCTCCCGGGAGGCTGCTCACCCCAGTAGTTCCATTTTCTCCATCCTGTGGTTGGGCCACAGGACTCTGGTGCAGCTGACAGTTTCTGCGTCCACGGCACAGTCATTACTGTCTTCCTAAGCTACTGGCAAGCCAGCTCTCCTTCCCTGTCTCCAGGTGTCTCTCTTCTTACTCTATCCTTGTCCTTAAAAGCATGCTCCCCTTTATTCTCCTTTTCTTGCATACTAAAGCATACCTCTTCAGTGTATTTCTATTCTTATCAAAACCAATAAGTGCCACTGACTTCTGGCTGTTTCTCTTTTCTTTCCTGGAAAGAAAACTCTAGCAAGGAAAGGGTTACTTGATGATGTGGAAGAAAGTGTTAAGGTGAAAATAAAATATAATATCTCAACAAATATTTGGCATCACTGTTGTTTCGTAACTTCTATGTGTGTGCTAGCCATTCCAGATTGCTGCTGCTGGTCTTCTAGCTCTGTGCTGCTTCTCACCTTTAGGCCTTTGCATGTGGTGTCTTTCATGCCCTCCCTCACCATGCTTATCTGGACTTTCTTTCGTGACTCAGTTCTCACTTTAAAATGGCCTAGTCTGGGTTAATTAGTAGAACATTCTGTCCAAATCTTGCATGCATGCATTCATTTATTCATTCTCATTCACTCATTTATTCAATAGGAATGCATAAAGCTGCTATCACATGGCAGAAATGGTGCTAAGCCCTGAAGATACTGTGGTGGACAAGCGAGAGGATACGGGTCCTTATGGAGTTTATAGTCAATCAGGAGGGCAGATTTGAAAGGGTAATTGCCATGCAGTACACAGAGTATTTTAACAGGAGCAGTTCATTGTGCTTCAGGCAAATATTGTAAGGGGAAAGAACCTAGTTTGGTGGTCCCTAAGGGAACAATGGAGAAGTACCTCCCTTCCTGCACTCATCACACTGTTTTTTTATTTGTCCATCTTCTCCATCAGATGATGGCTCCTTAAAGGGCCATAGCAAAGATTTTCATCTCTTTCAGATTAAGAAAAAAATGTGTTGTATGTTGCAATGATCTAAGAGAAGGTCTATTTAAATATTATTTTATGCTACTTAACTTTGAGAGAAAATTTAGAGAAAATTATCATGTAAGCCTTAAAAATGTCATAAAAATGAGTCATTTGCTTACAGAAATCACATATGGATAACAAATCTTAGTAAGAAACTACTTCACAATGGTTGCTTTAAAAAAATTGACAGAGAAAAGAACATATTCTAGTCATTTCATTTGAAAATTCACACCACTATCTTTTAAGTAATACTTTCAAATAGCAATAAAACCAGTATTCACTTTCAAACATATAAAACAAACAGACACATTCTTCTTTCATAATAACATCTTTTTACGTTAGAAGGGGTCTATAACTTAAAAGGTCAAATAGAAAATTTTAATGAAAACAGAAAATAGTCAAGTCAAATAAAATGAGGAAATAAGCCAAGATTTTGCTTCAGGCATTGCAAATCTGATTCAAACAGCCTCAGAAGATTAAAGGTGCTATTTACAGAAATGCAATGTTCTTATGCTTATTTACCAATAACTCTCCTTTTTAACATCAGGAGGTAACACTGTCTGAAAGAGAATGGTCTAACATGAGTTTATATGTCAGTACTAATTTAAGTGATTATTGGGAAGCTAATTTAAAAACTTGGATTTAACAAAATAGGCTAAGAAACCTTATGACATGACTAATTACTAGTATTTAATAAAGAAAGCCAATGGGTAATTTCAATATTAATGTCTTAGACTCAAATTACAGACATTTTAATAGTGACTGAACAAGTCTATGATCATTATTGTTTCAAAGCTGTAGGAATTAATTTAAGTTATTGCAAATACAGACGTTGCACTGCATGACTTTGGAAACTATAGTGCATCATTTATAATAGCCAAAGATGTGTTTTCCTAAAGCAACGCCCACATATCTTTCAAGTTGCGCATTAGAAATGATTCTTAACAACACAAAACGATTCTTGGACCCATGATATCTTCAATGATATAACACCAGGAGCACTAAAATACTCTTCATTTATGTGTGACATTATGGCATCTCTTAGTTACCATGAAGTATGTGCTTTATTAACTGATCTTTAGTTGGATAGGTCAAGGATGACTCACGAAGGTCTTTCTCCTGAAATTAAAAGCATCAACTGCAGATTCAGATAGCAAGTTAACAGAATTAATTTTGCACAGTTTTATGGAAAAAAAAGATTATCACTGCAAAATATTTCCATTGTGTGTCCTGAGTTGATTATTTCTATCTCAGGGTCTCCAGGCTTTCATAAAGGTTTTAGCAGGAGATTGGAAGGAGTTTCCTGCCCACTCATGATGATACTACAAAATAAATGTTCTTCAGAATGTATCAAAGACTGTAATTTCCATGCCATTTATGCCCAATTTTCTTTTCTCCTAATGTTTTCATTTTTTGAAATGGCTATGATTGCAATCCAATTTTGCCCACACAGCACTGCAAGTCTAAATGAACCATTTATCACAAACTTTTTGTCTTTTTGATGCTTGAGACTTTATTTGCTTAGAAATCTTTTTTTTTCATTAATGTTTACCACTCAAGCTGCATTACAATTGCCTTCAGTAATTACTACCTGTAGTGGCTTTTATTATTCTACTTTGCAGATGTGGCATCAAAGGTTCCTATTTCAAACCAGTTACATGTTTGTGCTGGAGTTCATTGCTACTTTACCAAATAAAGATTCCCTTATATATCCTTGATAAATTTTAAGTTTGACTCCCATCTTGACTTAAAAGTTCTAAAACTTTGATACGAAATATCAATCCTAGGAATTTTAATATCATAGATTTTCATAAACTCATTAAGTGTAACTATTCCTTTGTATCAGCTGACATGTTTTGAATCCTGATAATGGCACTGTTCAAATTAACTATTATAACTGGTAGTGTGTGGCATTGAACCACATAACTTTTTCATAGTTATTAGTTGACAAACTTTTGAATTTAAGGTATTTATATGGTTTAACTTCATAAAAACTGCTTCAAATTGTCCAAACCTGTTCTAGTTGTTGCAATGAGAATTATAATAAACTCTTCCCCACTTTCAGCACTCCCAAAGAGAGAAGAAAAATCAGTTTAAATTTAGAATCAAATGGGTGTAGACAATAAACTACACTCTACACCTCAGCTCTTTTCTTTGTCTTTAATTTTCATTAAATCTTCAATCTGGAAATGTGCAATTGGAAGAACACTGTCATATTAAGAATAAGTATGATATTAGGTAAGAGATGCAGGAGGGGAGCAAATAGTCAACTTAAATAGTAATTTTTGGTGATGATTTGTAAAGATTCATTCTATAAACACTATTTACATTTGGAAACTTATGTACTTTTTAAAGTAGATATATGCTGTTTAGTCTTTCTAGCTTCTTTCCCTTGTAAACATATATCACAATTAGTTCTTTTAAAAACCCAGGTGAGATCTAAAAAGTTTCAGGAAATATTCTCTGATAAATTTCAACAGGCTCTGATTATTCTTCTTCCATAAGGCCCTCTTTTACTGTTCATTATTTTCCAGAATTGCTGTTGGAGACACCATTTTTTATTATTAGTGTCTTCTATTGGTTCAGTGGTGAGTCTCTGGACTATGTTAGCGCCTCACAGTACTCAACGAATCATCTTCTCAGGACTGTGGGGTGAGGGTGTCATGGACTTGAACTTAGAACTTGGTTTAAATTCCAGCTCTTTCATCATCATCTGTGTGGGCCTCAGCAAATCACTGAACTTCTTTAAGCCTCAGTTTGACCTCCCATAAAGTGATGAGGATTTCATGAGGGAGTGCAGAGAAAAGGCACAGTATCTTTACTATTTCTGTATGCTTTGTTCTTTCTAATAAACTGTTTCCTACACAAAGGTTAATTTACATTGTTCTGTACTTTAAAGAGTGTAGCTGGATGCATGTATAAAGTGTGCTGGCCGTGAGCGTGTACGTGTGCTGCCTACCAGTGGGAATACGGTCAAGGTTAGGAGGGTGGTTAACATACGGGCTGTAAATTCACTCGTGATTAAAAGCTCTTTGAGGTCTGAAGAGGTTTTCATTTTGTTGAGGTTATTTGATTTTTGTGTTTTGGTAATTTCCTTTTCCCTCTTCTTCATAGGATCTAAAATATTCTATGTATAAAGAAAGGCAGTATAGAAAGCATAATTGTTTAAAGCTTGGGCTCTGGAGTCCAACTGTTTGAGTTTGATTCATTAGCTGTGTGACGCTGGGGAAATTACTTAAACATTTTGTGCCTCTCTTAACTCATTTGCAAAATAAGTCTGTTGATAATGATGGCAGTATAATTGGGTTTTTGCTATGAGGAGTAAATTTCAATAGATGAAAAGCGTTAAGAGAGGTGATAACAACCTGTACACTATGAACACACACCTGTTAGTTGTTACTAATTCCTGAACAACATATTCAGTATGGCTAAACAGTTCTTGCTATATGCAAAATGATTTTGCTTAAAAGCATTTGAATGAATCAGATAACAAACACTCTTTATTATTTTTAATAGTTATGTGAGATTATGATCTTCAAATTTATGTATGATAAAATAGGTATACTAAATCATATTTTTGAAAAAGTTAACATTCTAAATAAAGTGAGAAAAACAATTTTAATGATGAGTCAAAGTTATACAAATGAAGACAAATGAAGACAATGGGATTATGCATTATAAGGCATGTATGGTACACATTCTGGAATATAAATGAATTTGTTACTGTCTAAAGCATTTGAAGTAACAATAGAGATGAGGAAATTATATTTCATTTTTTATTAGAGTGAAGGTTGTTCTGTAAAGTTTGTAATCGATGCTCAGCAAATTGATGAAGTAAATATTGAGAAAAGAACATCCAAAATTCACACTGCAGAGTGGACATTGGAAAATATGCAGAAAGAATATAGCATAGTTCTTGAATTTGTTAAATATGATATAGATATTACAATTAAACAAATATGATAAGTAACAAGTCACATAGTAAATACTATGTGTGTTTACTAAAAGTGACTATGATGGTAATTTTTCCATTTAATAAAGAAATCTCCAGTGAAACTTAAAATGTAAGGACTTATATCAGTTAGTTTTTCACCCACCGTACATCAATGGCTGCATTGATGTTTAACCAAAATGACTGACACTTGAGTTAACTGACCTGTTGTTTAATTATTATTATAGGAAGAGTTTGGCTATTATTTTCTAAGTGCCAAGACAGTTCCCTCCTTGATGTACAATTTCAATTTCTCCAGCACCTCCTATTTCTCTGGGTGAGAAATGATTCGGTAGGACATCAAATTCAGTATATTCTGTCCAACCAATATCTTTGTTAAGGGCAATATTAATGAGAAACATCACTCTCTATTCTTTATACAAAGAAGAACCAAATATAAATTCATATTTATAGTCTCGGGTATTTCATTACCATACAAGGAATACCAAAAAAATGAAGATGTACATAGCTTAATGAATCTCTGCTTAAGCTAATGGACATTTTATCAGAAAAAAATTGTGTCCATTCCTTAATTCATTTATTCACTTGTTCAGTCAGTATTTCTTACACAACTACTATGTCAGGCACTGTTAGACA
The DNA here is from genome assembly GCF_030020395.1 of Manis pentadactyla. Classification (NCBI taxonomy): domain Eukaryota; kingdom Metazoa; phylum Chordata; class Mammalia; order Pholidota; family Manidae; genus Manis; species Manis pentadactyla. The sequence continues at coordinate 111,980,688 of NC_080028.1, read as the reverse complement.
TATAGCAGTGAGCTGAGATAGAGACATATTGGTGAACAAGACCAATATAACTACTTCCTTCATGGAACTTACAATCTAGCAGAAGAATCGGACATTTAAACAAACAAATCATTGCATAACTGCCTCTGTAATGGATTATATGAGGGAACAGTGTAAGGTCTTGCAGCATTGAAAGACATGAAAATCCATATAAAGTAATTTTCAGGAACACTCACTAAACAGACTTACTTAGACATCTAAAATATTCCTCTGGGAAGTTTTCTAAAGACATATGAAACTGGCACTGAAGCACAATGCCAGGGCATGTGCAAGAGTGGTTATAACAAAAAGTCCAAAGAAGGTAAGCAACCGAGTGAGAAAAAGAAAGGGTGATTGCTAGGCAGAAACCAGTGCCATAAAAGAAGACACTCATTAGCATGGTTTACAGTGATTCACTCAGAGCCTGTGAGATAACTTCTGGGGAGACCATGGGCACTTCAGGAGTTTTATTGCTTACAATTCTGTGGTTAGCTTTTGTACAGCAACCCAAAAGTTGAGTTTACTTGAATCTCAGATAATTTTTGCATTAAGAAGTGTCTCTGAAAGAGTCTTTTTATCTTTTCTTCTAATTTAGTAAATTTAGCTCACCTTCAAATCTCAAGGAAGTTACTGCTTTTATCTCAACTTGCTGTGTGAGATGAGAATTCAATGTAACATTTGTTGAGCAACCACTATGTGCAAAACATTCAGTTGTGTGATTTTAGGCAGAAAATACACGTACACAACACGGTTTCTACTCCAAAGGAGCTTTCAGACAGTGTTCAGGGTGTGTGTATAGTTATGTTGAGGAGGACTTGTTTTGTATACATCTATGAGAATCTAAAAAAGTGGGAAATTATGGCAAATAGATAAAATGAAGAGGTGCCAACACAATGAAAGGGATAAGGTTAAGTTGTCATTTGAGGGGATCTAGTGAAAAGTAGAAATTACAAAACCTTATACTAAAGAATAGTAGGGATTGCAAAAATTATATTACAAAAAAGGTAAATAAGGAGAAAATTAATGAGAGAAAATCTTTAGGAAATCATGAAGATAAAGAATGACTATGGTGGCCATCCAATACATGGAAGTCTCAGAGGCGAATTTACAAAGCTTGGGAATACTCTAGGACCTAATTAAACATAACAGACAGGAATGAATGAAGACATGAAATATAGTCTGAGTATCAGGAAAGATCTTGGACAGTAGTATTTACTGACTATGAGAGAGTTTTTCAGGGGAAATAAAGAGGAATAGCTTCATCTTGCGACATTAGAAGGAAAGAATGGACAGAACCCTAAAGGGCAGATGGTAAGCAAACAACTGATAACCTGTTGGGTTTAAAAGTTCAGATTTCTATGATTTTATGATTTTTTTACATCGCCCTATTTAATACAGTAAATATATTCTTACTGCCTTTTATGGCAGTAATTTGTTTACCAATATGTTTGATGGGCATCTCCTTTTATCAAGTTTGGAAAGCACCAACCTGCAACTTGAATTAATTTTGGATTTTCAAAGTAAAAGATCCATGAATGATAGTCACAAAGAAAAGTGAATTATAAAATAAATTCAAGTAAAACCAACAACAATTTTAGGGGTATCAGCCCAATTTCCTTCTTAACCAGTTCTGCAGATAATGTAATGGTCAAACCTGTCATCACTCAAGAGTTATGTTCCAGACACTCTGCTGTGTACCTTTGTATACATTACTGAGTTTAATCCTCATTAATACTGCAATGCTCTGAAGTAAGGTTATGCTCTTTATTTCCTATATGTGGGAACTGAGGCTTAGAGAATTGCTGATACCAACATTCTTGCTCTTTTTACGATGATAACAGGGAGATCAAATCTTCCAGGGCAAGGGCAAGCTGATACTCCCGGTTACTAGGAGTTCCAAGCCCTGAATATGATGGAGAACACTGACATAATGCAAAATTTAAAAATCAGGCTATAGCTAAGTGGGATGGAGAAGTTTTTTGATTTTGGTGGTACAGATAGACATAAAGCCATTTCCATCCTGGGAAGTGAGGCCGAATGATTGCTAGTTTAAAATGAAAGTTTATTAGAAGCTTATCCCAGGGCTAACTTCACGGGAGACAAGCTTCTCAAAATGAAGTGAGACAGACTGTGAAGAGGGAGAAGTGTCTGGCGATCCCAGAGTGGATCAGCAGGTTCCTGATGGACCAGGTGACGGGTTCTGGGTGGAGGGAGCACCTCGGGGTGTCGCCCAGCTCAGTCATTTGTGGGTGGGAATTGTGCTGCCTGGGCCATGGATGCCTGGCGCCTAGGTGCTCTTGGAAAGGGTCCTCGCACAGACAGTCAGAAGCCCTGTGTGATCATCAAGGCATGCCTTCCTGGCCGGTGGGTCAAAGGGGAAGTGCCTCACAGAGGAATGTCAGGAAAGAGATTTGTATCCTGGGTGTGCCTCCATTCCCTGCACCAAAAAGGCAGTATTTTATTTAAAGCCCTTGGATGCCTAATCTCTGTGTCTGCTTTTGAAATTCAGGGGAAATTAACCTTAGTGCTCTGATAGTACATTGCATAGGAGCACTAATAGACAGAAAACTACTGATAAAAATGAAAAAGGAATTTGATCTGTAGAATATATGAACTAATTTTGGGGGCCATGGCCAGTCAAAGCGGTGATCGTGGACTTGGCAGAGAGAAGCCTATGGTGGTCAGGTGCGGTGCGCTGTCTCTCCCCCAAGACCCCCTTGAAGTTCCCTGCTTACAGTGGTTCAGGAAATCCACACATGTGGCACAAGTTCACAACCCTGATGTGGAAATGACTCTCCCAATTTTTTTTCTGGCAATACGTTATGTTAACACTTTACGTCCTGAATTCAGACTTTAAGCTCTCGGTTTGAGAGAGACCTGTAACCTGAGCGAGCATATTCTTTTGAATACTAAACCATGGGCTGTGTAAGGGAGTCTCACTAATGACTTTTTTAAAGAGAGAAGTAGGGGACTACTTCGTAAAGCAGCTTGAGCTGAACTCTCTTCCTTTTCGCCTGAGTTTGTGACTTTTAATGAAAAATCAGAAAAAGCATATTGTGAGGACTTTGAGGATGACTACTTGATCTAATTTGGGTTTTCAAAGTAATTCTCAAGATGAAACAATTGGGCTCTGGGTGAAGCATGACTTAAATTTGCAGCAGTGTTAATGTTTACTTTGATTTTCTTATTTGATTATGGAAAACACATCAAGCTGAGCACAACCATCGCTGCTGTGACTCAATGTTGCCAAGAACAAATGACAGTTGAACTAAGAATATTAACGCTTTTTTCCTTCAAGTTAACACAGTAAGGACTTAAACTAATAAAAGCAAATTTACACATGCACGCTGAAATGAGGGCTTAGGAAGTTGTACTATCCACACACAAATGCTGCAAAAGACAACAGCATAAAATTCTACAGATATTTTAATTAAATTACTTTGCGGGTTAAGTGGGGTGTGCGTGTAAATGATGCGTACTAGTACCATTGTTCCTATAGTAACAAATCCCTTAGCAACATGAATAGATCTTAACATGATCTGCTTTTAAGAATCCATTTTTGGGATATCATCAGAGAAAACTGTATAGCACTCTTTACACCTAATCATCCATCTTCTTTTATTTTTAACAAGATTTTTCTTAAAATCACAGACCTAAAAGGTTACATGAAAACTATCTAGGGTTTGCAGCTTTGTTATTTCTGCTTCTCAAATGTCCAAGGACAGCTTGAGTTTCACCTCCTGTCTTAAAATGCACTTGGCGCATAGGAATATATTCTGTTATGCCTAGTGCAGTTTTCTGTAAGCAGAAGTGAATTCCTCAAGCATTCTGTGGCTGACACAAATCAAGAAAAAATAAAATTAGTCTCTGAATCAGAATCCTGGATCTTGGACTCATATGCACGTATGTTCAACAATAAGTGATAGACCTCTGAAAACAATTCCACTTCTCAAGAGATTAAAAGCAGTGACAGTTATTTTTTTCCTATCATTTCATTCTGTCAAAAAGACAAATGAAAGTCCATATGAAATTGTGATATGCTTATGGTATCTTATTTCTTCTCATTTTACTAATGTTCACATTTGATTGATTAATTTTTTCTCCACCTCCAAGCATTTTGCCAAATGGAAACATTCTATTCCATCTATCTTAGTAAGTGACTGTTTCCTGGCATTGTGAGATTAATAAAAAGTCTTTTTGTGAAGTCTCTCATGGTTGATCTGCATGAAGGTTGATTTGTTTGTCTTTTTTCTGGCCCCATTTTCAGTTTATTTACCCAGCCATCCATGTATTTATTTCCATCTTTAGTACCTTCCAGAAAATGCACATACTTAAGCCCTCTCATAGAAAGATGAATAATGTAAATTTTCAAGTAGAAGCAAAGAAGGGTCTTAAGTTCTCAATCATCTCCCAGTAGTGAGTTCAGCCTATTAGAAGCGGAGGTGAGATGCTTACCTGGCGCCCGGGGGCAGCTCGGGAATCCCCGTGTGTTGCGATGTGAGTCCCCGGGGCCACTGACCTGCATTGAGCATGCGTTGATCACTCAGCAGTGATCCTGATGAGGACCTTTCCTGAGAAACCAAACTAGGCACAGCCACCCAAGGTTTCTGGATGGTGCTGGAATCCATTTCCCTTCTGGCTCTCAGCAGTTCTGCTCAGGCTTCAGGCGAGACAGCTGCTCAAACATAGGGGCATCCCTGAGAAACAGTAGGTTAATTCTGCATCTCGAACTGCTGCTACCTAAGCGGGGCCCTGTGCTTGGGGAGCACCCTGAAGAAACCCAAGTCCCTGACACACGCTGTTTGACCTTGTGAATTACACATCGTGACGTGGTATGTTCTTCCGCCCTCATGATAATCCTTAGAATATATGGGATCAATAAACTACAAAAAAATCATGAAAGCAGTGGAAGCAATGAATATATCATTCCCTGAGCTCAACTTAATTACAGCAAGTAAGATATTTCTGAATAGCAGCTTATATATATCAGGACTTTATTTTTTTAGAGCCGATTTAGGTACTCATGTATTGTTTCTTTTAAACTGATAACGTCTGGCTGTCCATATCTGAATAATTATTACTCATCTAAATACTTTCAGTCTTTGCTCAAATTACTCAATGATCTCTTTTTCAGTGACAATACTAGAACGTTAACTTTACTTGAGCTGTGAGATGCAAAATAATTCAGCATGTTACTTCTGTTTTATCAAATGTGTTAACCTATATAACCAGAATAATGTTAATGAAGGCAAACAAAACGGCTTATGTTAGGTATTTTGCATGTTTGTCTAATATCATATGTGATATCTCATGTGTCTAAATAATAAAGCTTTAGAGACAGCAAAGATGCAAATATACATTAGTTGTACATTTTCAAGGGAGTACATTTATGACGAAATAAGGATGCTGTAGAGTGTCACAAGATTTTAAAATACAATTCCTTAGGCCTAAATTAGAAATAAAATGAAGCATAAAGAATAGAGTAAGGTGCCAGTGTCCAGGCTGGCTCTGATCAGATAAAGCTGGTATGGAAAGGGAGATGAGGCTGAATAAGCATCGTTAGAAGGGGTGAAATAGATATTGTTGCTGAATGAAAAACATTATGGAGCTTTGATATCTGAAAGGAAACAGATGGTGCGCATGCTTGTTTCCACGGATAAAAATAGTCTTTGTTTCAATACAACCCAAGAGCGAAGGCAAGGGAAAAACGCTGGCCTAGTTTTTCTCCAGATAAGCACTTAGGAAGTTGACTTCCCTGACTCTGTGTGGCCTGACTGCCAGTTCCTTCTGATGTGGGCAGGCTGAGCTCAGGCTGGGGCAGCGGCTGGAGTTCGCCAATGCCACGCAACTGCGTGGCTTTTTTGAGGGAGGCGAAGAGCAGGGATCACAGCAGTGCAGGAAGCAGGTTTGCTGGCCGGCTTCTCTCCCTGAGGCAGTCAGAACTTCAAATCCTTAAGGAGTCTCTGCATCTGATGCCAGTGATGCTCAAACTGTACTGTGCATGCGTCAACTGGGAACTTGTAAAAATATAAATTCCTGAGCCCCATCTCCAAAGGTTATGATTCCACAGTAAGTCTAGGGAGATGCCCAGCAATTCTGTATTTAATAAGCTTCCTAGATGACTCCGATGTCTGGGAATGATGCCCACAGTCTTTTATGTCAGGTATGCCTGGGTTCAAGCTCTTTCATTTGCTCTGTGAACTTAACAGGCACTTAACTTTGTATTTAGTAGAACTAAATAGATTTCAGAAAAGTTAATTTGTTATCTTCAGACCAAACTTTATATTAAAACCTAGTACAAGTGTATTAAATATGTATCAAGGAGTGTTCTGCTAGAAGATAGTTTCGGAGACACCAGAATTCTTAGGTGGACACGCTAAAGAGAAACTTGTCTGTGCTTAATTTTTTATTGAAGTATAGTTGATATGCAGTATTATATTGGTTTCAAGCATACAACATAGTGATCTGACAATTATATACTTTACAAAATGCTCACCAAGGTAAGTGTAGTTACCATCTGTCACTCTACAAAGGTGTTACAATATTATTGACTATATTTCCTAGGCTGTACTTTTCATCCCTGTGACTATTTTATAAATGTAGTTTGTGCCTCTTTATTCCCGTCACCTATTTTGCTTATCCCCCATTCCTTTCCCCAAAGGCAACCACCAGTTTGTTCTCCATATTTATGCTGACTCTGCTTTCTATATCAAAAGAAGATGTGGGCTTTCTGCTGAAAGCTTGTAGACCCTGCAGAGTCTAAGCTTCATAAACACTCCCTTAATGGAAGCACACAGCCTAAGTTCCCCTAGACTGGGGTCTTATGCCCCATGTTTTGAAAGAACTTGGCTATATTTTCAACAAGAGCAGAGCTTCTCCGATGAAGTGAGTCCCTGGCAGCTGCGTGCCCCTCAGGGATCCCAGGGGCAAGAGGAAAGCCATATGCCCACTATCTCCTCCTGCTGTGGTGAGCCACAGTGTTTTCCGTTAATTTCAGCCTACTTGTTAAATAAATCAGGAACTTTCTGTAGATTCATATGATCACTTCCTGCCAACCCACATCCCACCTGAAGTGCTTTGTACGTGGCAATGCTAGCTGCGGGCTTATGTTGTGTCTGATGTGGTATCTGAGGGATAGAAACATTGCCACTCATTCTGCTCCAGAATAATCCAGTTATTCTGTTTATTGGGTTGCCTACTGTTGACACAATTCTTTCCCCTGGGATAAACCAAAGAGGGCAATATATCTTATCTCAGCAAGAGAGCAAACCAAAACCAAGTAACATCAAGCACTCTAAACTGGTCTACAATTTAAATAGGAATATTTAAATATTATTTAAAATAAACCAAACACTTCTCCTATTTCACATTATGCCAGCCTAATATGAAATAGGAAAAAAGTTTGATTTCTCAAAAGCACTGTTAAAATCAGTTCTATGCACACGTATGCTGAATGCTTAGGTTACTATTAAATCAGAGACAGACCTAAGGCCTTTCAGGCTTGGCAAGTTCTAGAAACTCATCACTGGATTTGTTGCTCTCTGGACTCTTCCATTCCTGCTTTCTCAGGTTCTCAGCTCTTACTTCAGCCTTTATGCCTATTTCCAAGTTCAAGCCTTAACCCTTCCAGCCTCATACTGGGCAGAAGGGATGAGTGTGTGGGCAGAAGGGATGAGTGTGTGAGCAGAAGGGATGAGTGTGTGGGCAGAAGGGATGAGTGTGTGAGCAGAAGCGATGAGTGTGGGCAGAAGGGATAAGTGTGTGAGCAGAAGCGATGAGTGTGGGCAGAAGGGATGAGTGTGTGAGCAGAAGGGATGAGTGTGTGGGCAGAAGGCATGAGTGTGTGAGCAGAAGGCATGAGTGTGTGAGCAGAAGGGATGAGTGTGTGGGCAGAAGGGATGAGTGTGTGAGCAGAAGGGATGAGTGTGTGAGCAGAAGGGATGAGTGTGTGAGCAGAAGGGATGAGTGTGTGGGCAGAAGGGATGAGTGTGTGAGCAGAAGGGATGAGTGTGTGAGCAGAAAGGATGAGTGTGTGGGCAGAAGGCATGAGTGTGTGAGCAGAAGGGATGAGTGTGTGGGCAGAAGGCATGAGTGTGTGGGCAGAAGGGATGAGTGTGTGGGCAGAAGGCATGAGTGTGTGAGCAGAAGGGATGAGTGTGTGGGCAGAAGGTATGAGTGTGTAGGCAGAAGGGATGAGTGTGTGAGCAGAAGGGATGAGTGTGTGGGCTACCTCATGCACGATGCCCAGGTCTAAGAACACAGTCATGTTGACATAGTCTGGTGAGAAACAATTCTAAGCACTATGAAATATGCTTTGGTAGTTCTGGTGAAGGCAGTGCTGGGCTGAGCCATATCGGAGCCTGAGGTGAAGGAAAAACCAGTAATACTGATCCTGCCTATATTTAAAAGTTGATATTATAGTCATTATGGAAATTTGGATGAATTCTGATTTTAAAAAACTTGCTTTAAAATACTGTGTACTTGATTAATGAGTATTTTTTTCATCATCTTAATTTCCGTGCATGAAGCAAGTTTCTCACTTGCCTCATCCTGGTCCTATCCTGAGTGAAAGCCTTACAAAGCACAACATATTCAACAGGTATGTGCATAGTATGTGACATAGAGGCAAACATATGAAAAGGGGAAAGGAGGGAACTCATTGAGAGCCTGCTGCATGTATGCCAGCCATTACATAGGACATATGTATGTACACATCATATATATTTTCACACACACATAAAAATATATAATATATAATATAAATATATAAAATATTTTTGCTGATATATAGCATATAATATATAATTAGCATGTATAATTGGTGTGTGTGTGTATATATATATATATGCAAATACACAAATACGCTATACATAATGCACACACAAACACACATTTAATCCATGGATTTGTTTTACATGTTAAAGCTAAGGAAACGATGGAAGGATAGCTCAGAGCATGTCAGTAACTTGCCCAAAAGTGCAGAGCTGGGGTCAGAGGGAGGAGGCGAATGGAAGTCAGAGAGAGAGATCTGCTCATAAATTAAAAGAGTAAGTCAAATACAAAGACTACCAGTTATTAGTGTTATTGCATCTGTAAAATACAACAAAATAGCATTCAAGATTTTATTAAAGAGCAATGTTTATATCTCTTTCATTGAGACAAAATATAAATCTGATGCTGAGAATGTGAGTTTCTAGTGATACCTATTCAAAATCTAACAAGAGATTCTTTTGGTTACATTTGATTTTTCAAGTTCTTGGTTTGAATTACTGCTTTTTAAGCAGTTCTTTCTGTGCACCCCAGTAATATTTAGTGGGCCATGAGATGGAAGTAAAATATTAAATATCAGTGAGCTTCAGAGGTGAAGTATTTCTCTATCAATCAGTACTACAGAAAGCTGTAGGGGTCAGAGGCAAGACTGGGAAAATCAATATTAATTATTTATGTTGCTCTTCTTGTCATGGTGAAATAAATATCTACAAATGACGTGATGGTTAAATCAGTATGTGCTGGGGCTTGAGAAAGGACATGGATATCTGTGATCATATTTTTATGCATTACTGCTTGCAGAGTGGAATAAATATCTGCTAACAACATGACGGCTAAGAGATTTGTGCAAAGATAAAGAAAAAAATATCCATAGTCAATACAAAAGCAGGATCATTTACATAAATACTGGGAGTTTTTATCCATACAGTGCTGGAAAATGTCAGCATTGCTAACAAAGGTTTGATATGATACTGAATATTTAAGGAAACAAATTATAGAATTACAGCTAAATGTAATTCTTATTCACCTAATATCAAAGAATATGCATTAAAACATCTGAAGTACAAATCGAAAATTCAATAGGCTCACTATTTTATCTTTACAGTGATGGTTTAATTTTCAATATTTTCAAAAGTATCTGGGAGGCAGCACAGTGATAGCGTAAAAATTTAGGGTTAGAGCAGACAGATTTGGTTTTAGAAATAGATTTTGTCACTTCTGACTTACGGCTTAGAATTATTTAACTTCTTGGAGTCACACTGCTGGCGGGTCCCTGTGGGTGATGGCAGCTCCTTTATGGGGTGCTTGTGAGTAGGCACCAAAGACTTTCCTAGGACAGCACCTGAAATATGTCAGTCATTCAATAAATGGTAGACCTGAGTGTTGTTTTAGGATGCAAAGGGGTAGTAGTTTGGAACAGGTCTGACATGACCTACAGAAATGACTACCCGTACCTTGCATACATGCAATAATGAAAATAATTGATATTTTTTCTTGCTTCTCAGATAAGTAATACCTGCAGAATTAAAAATGGACAGGGAAAAATCAATTTTAATGTGCAGAAAGAGCCCATATTTAAAATCAATTACTTGCCACTGTAATTAATAAAAAGCATGATTATTTTTCTCTAAATACAAGGGATTTACTATTTACGTGAAATAACCTCATTTAAATAGATTTTTCCTTTGGCTTAAAAAAGCAGTAAATTACTGACCAAGAAGAAACATTTAAGCAATAAAGTGCATTAAATAACATGTTAAAAATGAAAATTACAGAGATATATAACCACCTTCAATAATAATTAAAATTTCTTTATTAGGGTGTTATAGTATTAGAAGCTATGGAAAATCGTGTAACAGTGATGTGTAGTACAAGAAAAAAAATACTTGGAGAATAGAGGTCTGTTTGCGGTCAGGAACTAATTTGCCTGCTATATCCATATGTATTACCTGAAATTTACTGCTGCTCAAGGTTGGCAATATAGGGTAGTAGTTAATAAGATGACTTTGGGGGTCCATCTGTTTGGGTCCAATCTCAGCCTCACCTCATATGAACTGAGGGATCTTGGGCAAGTTACTTAAACTCTCCATGTGTTTTTTTTTTTTTCATTTGTAAAAATGAGATAAGGTATCAGCCTCACCACAAGGTAAAGCAGTTAGTGGATGTCTGGCTGTTAATAAGCTCAATAGATAGTAGGATATACATCCTTTCAGCTGCTAAGTGGAATGGTATGTTTATTTTTATAATGGAAAACTAAGTCATTTTCTGTCTGCATGTTTAAGATTCACTATTTACCCTAAACATAGATATACTTTCTAGTCTAAGCTGAACTCAACCCAACTCCTTTTAGGCATTTAGGAAATTTCCATGCACTGTTGTTTCAGTCTACCCTTCTGGGCTTCTGAGCTATGACATGTCTTGGCAGGAAAGCTTGTCACTTTGGTTTGCTTCTCCCAGTTCAGACAGCAAAAGCTTCCAATTAACAGTTTATTTTAATTATTCGTGCTAGGATGTTATTAAGAAATTCAGTGACTCTGAAGGACACCCAAATCCCTCAATCCTACTCTGCCAAGAGAAGGAACATCCACTCACCACTACCCACCCATCTCTTGTGGCCCTAAAGGTAAAGGCACAGAGTAGGACAAGTTGATGTCCCCATAAATGCCCTTTTTGGTCAAAACCAAGACGCGCATGTCACCCAAGATGGAACGTCCACCCAGCTCTCTTACTCTTCTTTATCACAGAACAGATGTTGAACAATTATGAGTGTCCAGTCTTGCCTCCCTAATCAATTGTAATTTGCTTAGTTTTAACATTCGTAATGCCGAGCCTGGCGGTAGGCACATGGTATACACTCACTGAATCCTTGTTACTTATGTATTAGTGTCTGAGAAAAGCTTAGCCTAATTTTATACTTATAAAGAAATAGAAAAAAGTCTGTAGACTCAAGGGATGAAATATAAGTAAGGTATACATGAACCAAGTAACATACAATTTATAAAGTATATATATATTTTAAAAACATTGAATGAAAAATAAAGGCGCATTCTAGTATTCTAGCAGAGGCAGTGTCTTTGAAAGTTCGATTTCCTACTTTCAGGGGGTTGCAATCAAGTCTGACTGTGCAGCAATCATCCGTGTGCTGAAGTACAAACTCTTCATCGTTACTCTGACGTTTTCATTTAGCTTCTGCTGAGCACCCAGTCGATTCTTCCGGCATTCAGAAAAACGTTCCTCAGTATTTACCTTGTCATTTTGATGATGCTGTACACCCTCACAATCAAACAGAAATTGTCAGGTCTCCTTTTCTTTTATAGGAATTCAAATATGCCTTTGTAAACCTGAATTACTTGCATTGATTGGTGAAAATGATTTTTTTTTCACACTTCCATATTGCTCAGGTAGGGGAAGATGTAATTATTCAGTTTACATATAACAACACTGTTTTAACAACTTTTATATTTAAAGTGGTGGTAGATTTAGGCTCGATGCTCTGCAACAAGGAAAATATGGTGTGTGAGATTTGAGGCAATTTACTGAGTCACGGTGAAGTCAGAATGTGGAGTCTTTTGTCGCAAAGAGTCATAGAAAATTGCTAGCAAGACTGGCCCTTGCAGATTCAAGAATAACAGGTAATATCTGATGTCTGAAGTCTGCAATCCATGGACACTGGTGACGACTGAATCTTCCAGCTAGACATCCCTCTTCATCCTGGTCTGCTCCTTGGGAATTCAGACCAAACAGCCTCCTGTCACTTTAAATTCCAACTTTCTAAAATTGTGCTCATAATTTTTCCTTTCAAAACTGGTTACTTTGTTCAACTTTCCTATTTCTATCAAAGTTGCTATCATCTTCCCAGCCACTGAGATAAAAGAGCAATGTTTAAATCTCTCTGTTAAGAGACTGGCTTATGTGAGTAAGACATTAAATTCTGTGTTTCTTCTTCCTTATTGCCCTTTCTACCTATTTCTTTTTCATTCTGGCTGGTTCCTCCTAGGTTCGGGCTCTTCATCTCATCCCTGTGGTAGGAATGCCAAGCAGGAACAACAGAAGACCTTCTGTTAAAGGAATGCTTTACTAACGATTTTCTAGTAGGAACAAAAGCCACTGCGGTAAGCCCACACTCCAAATTCTGGCAGCATTCAACCTCATGACTTCAAAGAAACAAAATGGGATCCTCAACTCAAAAGGGGAAAAAAACTCCAACTAGTTATAAAAGCTCCAAACATGGATAGTCAACTTCCTGCTTCTATTTTCTTCTCTTTTCCAATTCATTAAACGCCTTTCCATCAGACTAATATTTCTGCAATACATCAGTTCTCATATCTCTGCCTAATTAGCCTTTCAAAGTGACTTGTTTTTAGTGCTCCGCCATATTAACAGTCAGAAGATATATTTTATCAGTGTAGGTTTATTTTAGAAATTGCATTGTAGGATATTTGCATTTTTAAGGTCAATGAAGATCCTAGTTAGCTCACTGTGGATCTTCTGTGTGCTGGCATTTGACTTAAAACACATTTGAGTGTCCATGATGTTTTCTTATAACTTAAAAACTAGTTAAAATGTATGTGAAAATGAAAACAGTCAAGCATTTTGGAGTCCCCAAATCTTCTCTGAAGAACCCTGAGGTTCATGAGAGCATACTTGGAGAAATCTGTGCAGTAGATCACCTCTAAGGAGCCTCCACCCTCTGATTTTCTCATTTTCAAGTCAGCACACGCAGCTGTGCACGTGAATTATGTGCTAGGAATGAGGGGCAGAGTTATGGGATATACTGAAAGAATCACAAATTCACAGAACTCAGAGTCAGAAAGGACCTTTAAAGGCCACCTCCCTCCCCTTACTACTTTATAGATGGGGAAACTGAGGACCAAAGAAAAGCGAAGTGACTTGTTCAGTCACCAAAGGGTTTGCAGTCCGGTGGGATTGCACCGCGTCCCCGCACCGCTGTCCTACGCCTTTCCGGGATTCACCGTATTAATGTCCTCATCACATGGCTGGCGGGCCGGCCCTTGCCCTGTGCCTGTGTGTAAAGAGGTATGAAGGGGCTGTTTGCCATCCACATAAGTTAACACATTAGCCTGCTGTAAATTCATGGATGCTGGCAGAAGGCATGAGACTCCTGGGCCAAAGAGAAAGGACTTCTATTAGTGGAACACCAAGTAGCACGGGCTTCGTATCTGTGCCAGGTTCCCCACTATCCCATCACCTGAGGAGGCGCACGGCCTGGGTGGCTGATGTGCACATGGGGGGTTTACATCACAGCTAAAGGATCCTAAGCTTAGAAAACTGAAATCTTTGGTAATGAGATACAGGCAATAGCCTGGCTTCTGCCCTGGCTCTCTAGCTTCCACTGGCTGCTTGCCATGCAAATACTCCTGAAAAGACTGGCAACGAGCGCAGCTGGTTCCTGTGATCTCAAGATGCGCAGAAGCATGATGCCCGTGAGCTATGCCTGAGCATTATGATGTTAGTTTAGAGACGGTGGACAGTAAAATGCATGGAAGACAAATGATAGTCACATAGTGGCTGTTATTCCTACAATAACATGTGTTCCAGTTTGCCCATGGCAAGGCCTGGTATAGATCAATTAATATCTTTTAATTTGTTTTAGCACTTCCTCTAACTCTCAAAAGTGTCCCTTTTTAGCACATAAATTATACAGTCGCCTAGTTACAGCTTATGTGAAAAACACTCAATATTTGAAAAGGAACCCTTTCCAGATGATCAAAAAAAACTCTTCTTTGGTGCCTATGACTGTATACCCAGGAGTTCCTGATGAATCTTAGCAAATCTCCCACTTGCATATGTAAAGAAAAAAGTTTACTTGTTTATATAAGCGTCTCTGAGAAAGATCTGCAAATTTTTAATCTAAAGATGTTATTAGATTCTGTTTGTGTGTGTGTATAATTCTTTCCATCTGTCCATTTACAGAAGTCTGTAACCATTTGCAAAACATACATCTCTGAAAATATTTATAATATTTGAATCATCTTTGATATGCAACTTTATATTTTCCATCCAAAACCTTGTGACATAAATGGAATTTTACACATTTATACTTAGATTCACTTATTAAAAGCCACCCCCTATCTGGTTACAGTATGCTTTTAACATGTGCAAGTAAATCTCCTGATCTCCACTGCAAAATTTAACCCAGAGATTACCAGCCATTTTGCAAACTTCCAAATACTAAATCCTGTTGACACTTATACTCAAATATGGTGAATGAGGCAGTGTATTTTATAACGTGATTCCTCCTACAGTACATCAACGTTCCTACATGGCTTTAGAAAAGCACCCACACTAATACCTTCAGCAGCGAATCTTCCTTTGAATAGAACTTCCATTGAGCTGACCGTGCTCTCTTATGGACCCAGGAGAGAAAGTTTCATAGGTCTCCTTAGGATGTGGCTTGACCGTGCAATGCCTCTGTGCCTTTTATCTCTTACTCACAGCAAACTGTGTCCTGTTGGCTGCACCTTACAACCTGTTCCACTTAATGTTTCATCTGAGCAGCACTACCTTCACAGCATGCATATTTAATTTTTGCTGAAACTAATGTTTACATTGCTAAGATCAAACAAAATAAAAATTGTAAACAGTTTGTGTGTGTCAGACCACACCAGCTGTTGTGACCCCTTGGTTGACAATGTATTTCTACAATTTTCAACCAAAGTACCCATAGAGGCAAAGGAGAAAGAAGGGATACCATCAGGAGAGTCTGGGGGACTATAACCCAACGCTATTTTTTCCAATATACAATCACATTGAAGTTTCAAGTTTTTTCTAAAAATTACCTAAGAATTACTCCTGAATATTTGAAGATTATTGAATTTCTAGGCAATTATTGAATTACCAGGTTTGTTTTGCAACTTGAGTACGCCATGCTGCAGTCTGAAGAGCACAGGCTTAAAACAAGAGTGGTTGCCTGTAATTCAAAAGGCAGACAGAGATTTTCATTCCCTACTCTAAATTCCAAGTCATGATGTTTTTCATTCCTTATCCATCCCATATCCATCCATCTGTATAATTGCATCCGTCTTTCTTTGTGTCTGTTTATCCATCCATGTGTGTATCTACTAACCTATCTATTCATCCAGCCAGCCAACCCTTGTACCTATGGTCCATCCATTCACCCATCCATATATGATTCAGTGTATCTGTCCACCTAACCTGTCCATCCATGCATATATGTACTTGCACATCTATCTAACTTCATCTATCTGTCCATCTATCATCTATAATCTATCTGACTAGGTATTTCATTTCCTAAATAGCTGAATTTACCAATATTAAATAATAGTAATCACCTCTGCCAACAGGAACCAACATTTATTCCTAAGGAAGAGCCCTCTCTATTGCTCATAATAAATAAAAACAAAGTAATCATCATTTCTTAGGTTTTCTATCAGCTTTTATTCTTGTATGAGGCAGATTAAAGAGAGCTGCAAACAAAAAGAGCCACATCAAGGCAGGATTTCAGTAGCACATGAAAATCCCAGGGACTCAACTCTCCCCAAGTGAAGGGGAAAAAGGAAATGCACACGTTGATGGCTCTGTGACCGTCATTCCCACAGTCAGCATTTTACTCAGCCCTCATGACAACCTTGTTCAGTACTTAGTGTCCTCACATGGGTTCTGAGTTAGGGGCTATCATTATTCCTACTTCATTCTTGGGGAATCTAAGCTTTAGAACAAGTAAGCAGCTTGCTCTTATTCACATGCCTGTAAGAGGCAATCTCAGATACAATACAAACCAGGCAGGCCTCAGAGCTCTTGCTCTTACACATTACTAAACTCTTGACTCTCAATTTAGTTCATGATGGAAATTGTCCTTCTATTTTTTTTTTCATGTCTTTCTTGCAACCAGTGCTAAATAAAGGCAAAGTCAGATTAAGGTGAGTTAGTCAAGCATTTGCCAGAACGTCAATGTGTGAGAGGCACTAAAATTTATCTTTGACTTGTAAGAACATGGAGAAGATTGTATGTATCAGAATTTATTTCTGTTCTGAGAAGATTACTCTGATGAGCAACCTGGGTTAATAAATGTCACTATCTGCTTTTATTGAAGGGTAGGTCTAAATCATTCCTGAGCTTTTATTTCGTTAAAAAAGATATGAAACTCTGGGGGCCCATCTTAATCTTGTGAAATGATAAACCAAATGCTGAGAGCAGAACTCCAGCATCCTCCTCCTGGTGAGGCCTGGTCCACCATAGGAGTCTCCCAGGAATCTGAATGACAGAAACTGTTATCAGAGAGCATAGGTGCTAATTCTCAAGTTGAAAGCCTGAATTTCACTGAATTCATTTCTAATACTGCATGGTTGGCAAATGTAGAATTCAT
Source organism: Manis pentadactyla (assembly GCF_030020395.1). Classification (NCBI taxonomy): domain Eukaryota; kingdom Metazoa; phylum Chordata; class Mammalia; order Pholidota; family Manidae; genus Manis; species Manis pentadactyla. The sequence goes on along the minus strand of NC_080028.1, from coordinate 111,963,554 downwards.
GTAATTGGTAGACCCTACCCTAACTACAGTCTTGAGTCTAAGATATGGTAACAGAGTCGCCAATCCCATACTTTCCACTGTAGGGCTCCTCTGCAACAACTCGCGGTGACTGAGGACATCTGGGGCCCTGTCTTATTCCAGCCCAAAATACTTCTTACCAATACCATTTTAAGTATACAGAGAGACATCCTAAATGAGGTCATTTGACTCTACGTATGTAAATCCTCCAAAGCTCTGTTTCAATGGAGATATTTAAGTAACAATTCTGGCATATTATAAGTACTTGTAATAGCACCATTTTCTTTCTGTCTCCAATACACACACACACACACACACACACACACACACACCCTCCCCTTCTCAAAGAATACATAATAAGGTGTATTTTAAACATGCTGATATTAATTTGGCCAGTCAGGACTGACCTAATCAGGGCTCTGATCTTCTAAAAGATAATAGTTCTTTACATTCACTCATTTAGTCAATAATCACTGAAATCTTCCCCCATGCCATACAATGGTGAACAGAAGTCTCTGGTCTCATGGGAGCTGATATTCTAATGGTGTCAGAATGACACTTAACAGACAGATGCCACATAGTGGTAAGTGCTCTGAAGAAAATAAAGAAAAAGCTGGATAAGGAGGGTAGGGAGTGATGGGTGGGGAACTGCTGTCTGTACGGAAGATAGGAAAGGCATCTTTGATAAGACACACTTTGAGCCAAGACCAGAAGGAACCTGGGGCTGCCTTTTCCTGGAAGAGTGAATGTCCCTGAATTAGGAACATGACATACCCATTGACATAATGATGTGGGATACATAAGCAGTGGAGAAAATGATATATATTCCATGTTGTAAGTTTTGTATAAATAAGTTGAGAAATCTAAACATTTTGTTACTCTAGCAAAGAAGAATGGAGTCCTGAACTAGAGAAAGGAAAAAAAATAACAGCTGATCCTTGAACAATGTGGGGTTCAGGCACAACGATTAATAGTGTAAAAGTCACATCTAGCTTTTAACTCCCCAGAAACTTACCTAATATTAGTCTATTGTTGACCAGAAGGAGCCTTACTGATAACATAAATGGGCAATGAAGACACGTTTTGTACGTTACGTATATTTTATATTGTACTTATAATGAAGATGGGGAAAAAAATGTTTTCAAATTGTTGCAAATCTCCAAAAATTTTTCTAATATATTTATTTTAAAAAATCTGCATAGAAGTGGATGTACACAGTTAAAACTCATGTTATTCAAGAGTCAGCTGTAATTGTTATTTTCCATGTACACAGTTTATAATAGTTTCTATCCATTTTCCTGGAGGGTTCAGTGATTTAACCAAGATAAAACAATCTGCTCAGCCCTAAGACACATCCCAAAGAAGGGGATGGATTACATTAATTATAAATAACAAGAATCAAGGATGCATATGACAATGTAATAGTCCTTGTTAAAAAAACTACACGACAGCAAAGAATGAAGACATACCTGGCGTATGTTTCTTTTTTCGTCTCTTTCAGTTACCTGTATTTCTTTCTCCTATCTTTCCTGGAGTAGTATCTAATCTTTTTCTTCCTGAGCCTCATTTGAAATGAATTAAGGCCTTTGATTGTGCTCAGACGACTCCATACTGAACCTCACAGATCTCAAGATACAACAGGGTGGCCTGGAAGACTGGGCTTGATGGGAGTGGTAAGGCCGAGACAGCCACTACAGGACACATGTTTAGGTGGATGGGAAGGCAGGTTTTGCCTAGGAATCCACAGGCTTGTGTGAGAAATATGTGGATTAAACGGCCAACTAATTTGAAGCTTTTGAGATATTTTAATCATAACTGAATAAAACACACATGTTTCTGTGGGTGGCTGCAGAACGTGTCTCTAAAAAGAAGGGTAACATACTCCCTTATAAAACCAGGCTCTCCTCTCGTCATCATTCTTCATTTTCAGTCAAAAGGCTTTTAAAAAATGGTGAACATTAAGGATCAACCTTACTTAGGAGGTGTCATCATTTATTAAAAATATAGAATAAGCTGGTTAATAGTTAGAAGTATAATTTGAAGTCTCAGGCAATTTGAGGAAGATAAAAACCATCTTTCTCAAAATAATTAAGAATTCATTATTTACTAAGTACTTGAAGGAAACAAGCATCACCTTAAATATCATCAGCTATCACTATTTTTTATATCTCTCACTCAAACTTACCAGATTTAATATGCAGGCAATAAACTTGAATGGATGGAACATATATATGGCCAGAGAAATTTGCTTTACTTATCACATATGAAATCTAAATTAGATATATTCAAGTTCAATAGTAGCTTAATTTGTAGGAAACTTTTTCTGTCTAGTTAAAATTCACCCCCTTATTTGGAGTGTGAATTTGCTTATTGACCTTTTTTTGGAGGGAATTTCATATCACTTCTGGAGTCTTTTATATCCAATCATATAAGTGATGAAGAGTTTGATGAAAGAGTGTGTTCTTAAGACATGTGCTATAGTTTTGTAACTTGATGGATCTTATAAATCTTGCCAGGGAACATGACAGACAGAAGACATCTACTTCAAAAAGTGCTGAAAAGCAATGGCAAAAGGGAACAGTTTCATTAAAATGTGTGGTTAAATGTAGCCTTATTAGTTCTCCTTTAGGATGAGGAGCAGACTTCTCATGTTTGGACGTGTCTGGCTATCACACATTAGGAACTCATGCAATGCTGGGTGACATGAACGGTATCTGCTATGTTGTATATTATTCAATACCTTGACAGGTTATTGATAATGAAACAAATACAAGGTTTGTCTTTTTTATACAAAGTCTATCCTTGGGGCACTGAAGACCCTTCTTGGGCTCTAGGTTTTTTTTTTTGAAAGCAGCTAATAACATTTCCTTTCTTGGAGCATCTCAGGTGGCTCAGTATCCAAGTTTAACAGACTCACAAACCTGGCCTCTTACCTGCTCCCGGGCATGCGCAGCCAGGAGGGGTACCAGATTAGCTTGTGGGTGACACTGAGGTAGAGAACGACTTGATGGTTAAAGAGCCCCACGTGCAGAGAGGATGAATAGATAAAACTGAATACATCATTTCTGAGACCCTGCTTCTGAAATCTACAGGAGGCTAGCAATGTGAAATAGCATGCTGTCTGCTTTTCTTTTTAGATTCATTTGAGGTCACTTAAAAGCACACACTCCACATTCTATTCCAGCTTGTGAGGTTGCCTGCTTCTACAGACCCAGAACATTCGTTTGCCAAGCCCAGGAATGCCTGGGAAAGAGGTAGCTTGAAGCGTGTTTCTTGGTAACTAAACTCAGTCCCCACATTCTGGGATTCAGAGAGGGTGATGAGCAGTGTAAATGTGAACAATGGGATCCCCACGATTAGGAAATGGGTTTGCCAGAGGAGAAGGGAAGAAGAACTAAGGAGTAATTTCAGGGAAAAGACCCCGTCCGTGGGGCACAGATGGAGGGCAATGTGGCGTTGTGGACAAGGCCCCACTACTCTCTACAGGGCAATCTGAGACTGCACATAGATGATGTCTGCTGGTTTGAAACATAACCTCACTAACCTGAATACTGGCTCATACTCTGAAAGAATTACTTTGTGAAGAAAAGAGGAGTGTGCAAGGTGGAGTGGAACTTCCGCCTGGGTCAGGAGCCTGGGGACTGAAGGCTAACATCGGCCGTGCTGTTATGAGTGAGTCACTGAAGTGCTACATGTATTGGATTCTCAGATGCAAAGCAAGGAATCTGGGTCAGTTGATGCCTATTCTGCCTCTGAGCTATAAGAACGAATCTTTTAAGGAAGTTCTTCTAGAATTTAATCACGTATTTAGTCACATGAAACATGATTTTTGGATACACATACATTTTTCATATGGAGTCTTTTGGTATTTTTATTTCACTAGCTAATGTATGGTGGGGGGAAGAGAAGCGTCAGAAGGCTTGTCATGCACCAGCAGCTTGCCTGGTAACTTACATTATTTTAAATCAGTTGTATTCTGTGACTGTAAAACTGACTGCTGAACTGACATTCAGGAAATACGGGCACCATGAAGCTGTTCTCAGCGGCTCTCCCTCTCAAATTTTGCAGTTTGTAGTTTTAAAATTATGTATAAGTTAATTGCTCTGTTTTCCTGAATCAACTGCTTTCACACCTCCCCTATATGGATACTCTGACTTTGATACACGTTCTTCTCCCCTGAGCACGGGTCCCTCTCTCCGTGTGGTTCTATTTCCCCCGAGCTGTGGAATGGGGAGAGGGAGCTGGGAGCTGAACTCGTTGCTTCCAAGGAGGCCTCTTGACGTAACCGTTAAGCGTGGCCGGCCGGCGGGTCTCTTGGATCCTAGTGCCCGGCAGCACACCTTTAGGAGGCAGCTGGGAGCTTCGGTGCAGCTGGTTATACTGGGGACTCAGAAAAGAGGAAGGGGGGTGGTATTTTCTCCATCTGTGCCTGGGAGAATGCCTGATTAGTTTCTGTCCTTAACTCAAGGGGAGAATAAAGCTATTTTAAGTAATTTAGCTCAGGGGAAAAAAAAAAAAAGTTTACGAGTTAATTCAGGAAATAAAGGAATCTTCTAAAATGATTTGAAGTGTTTCTGTTTCAGCAAGACTTGGGCTTTTCAAGTTCATTTGCAGGCACACAGTTTTGCTCAGTAAGCTCAAACACCACTGATATCAAGTCAACTCTAGACATTTAGTAACTTCCAAATATAAACCCTCCATTCTGATTTCTGTAAGACTGGGTTGGAGAGGGACTTCTCGTGATAGTGACATTTACTAAGTCTTAAAGGATGAGAAGGGATCAGCTAGAAAGAGTGAGGGTGTAGATAAGAAGGACCTTTGAGGGTCAAGAAATATTAATTATGACCAAAGAAAAATCATGTGAGAAAAAAATGTAAGGAGCTCGGGTTTCTGGGAGAATAAAGTGAAGGTCCGGGATGAAGAGGGATGAAACTTGGTGGAGGCAAGCATTAACCACATCTCGGCCTGTTTTCTACAGGTAATGGAGAGCTCCTGAAGGTTTCTGAAAACAGGAATGGCACATCTGAATTATTTGTACAGATTTCTCTGGCACTGTTGTGGAGGACAGAGTCGAGAGGCGTAAAACTGAAGGCAAGAACCTGTTAGGAGTCCAGGAGAGATGTGAAGATAGACGTCCTCAGGAGAGGTCAGTGGGCGGGCAGAGGACAGACCCAGGTTTCTTAGTTGCATGTGGATTCTACGGAGGAGGTAAAATTTACAGAAGGATGTTAGAGATAATGGCCTTCTGCGGCCCTGGCTGGATGGTGGTGCCAGCAACCACTGAAGAATGTAGGCGACAGAGGAGAGGGTCCAGGGAAATCAATAGTGCATGTGAGGGGGTGAGGATGGGGGGCTACCTAGGAGGCAGCTGGGGATATAGCGCTGAAGTTTAAGAGAAAGGTAACAGTGGGAAATATTGGATTTGGAGCACTTAGACTGTGTGAGTAGCAATTCAAACCATGAAAAGAGATAAAGCATCCAGTGGATTATGTACCATGAAAAAACAATGTTTAGGAAAGAGCCTGTAGATTTACAGCATTAAAGAGCCAGCAGGACACATCTGGTAAATCACTTAATACCCTGGAAACGCGCTAATAACGACTTCATTTTTGTGTTGTGAAACTTAGAGGAGATCACACATGTACAGCGTTTGGCTTAACTCTGATGTTCACTAAATTCTCCTTTTGTGTCCTTCCCGACTCACCCTAGTGCTGTTGCCTTCCTATACAACGATGGTAAGACTTGATTATCACTTTTAACAAGAATGAAAGGCTGTGTGCACTGCTTGTTGTTATACTAATGCTGGCACTTGAAAATTGTATGTAGACTTGAGTGAAATAGCTTATCTAGTCAAACTACATGGAAAAAATTTGCTCAATGTTACAGTTGAAAAATGTGTAAGCCTATCACGTACAACCCACAATTGAAAAACCTACTCCTACAGACTCTTGTATGTACATTTCTAGAAACATCCACTTGTATGTTAAAATCATCATTTTAGTTAGAGTGTGACACTACATAACCAATAATTCATAGGGACACATGTTCAACAGTGACACGGCTCATTCTAATATGCTATTCACAAATGCCAGGTAATGGGGTAAATAATAATGTAGTTTAAGAGTAAAGGGTCTTGCCAAACAACAGCCTAGATCATTTCTATAAAGATCAAATTATTTGATGGAATCAGCATAGAGAAAAAATCAGAGATAAGAGCAGGGAGGTCAAATGGACAAAGAGGCAACTTTACTGGCTCTGTGGTACAGATTTTCTACCCCATGTGTCCAGCTCAGTGCAAATTTATTTAGTAAACACAGCTATTGAAGTTGCTGATAGCCATTCATGATGAACATTTAGGCTCTAAACCCCTCACCTTGAAAATTATGAGCTTTAAGCTGTTACTCTAAGAGTTCTATAATTTTGTCCAAAAGTAAACATAAGCATTTATGATAATATGGTCACTACGTTACAAATACAAGCTAGCTCTTACATGGGATAACAACAATTGTTCCAAATCCAGTATTTCTCACTGGTTTGAAAAATCTTCTCTGTGCAACCTCTTTATTTTCCCTTACATTTTCTAGAGTTTTTTCTTTTTTTTAAACACGAAAATCCAGTCCTGCGCTAGAGGCAGGTGAGCTGTTTGTAGCTCTGCTCCCCCTGTGCAGAAACCTGACGCTGCTGTTCCTGACAAGGGACTGATCACATTCATGCTCACATGGAAGCTTTTTGCTTGATACGAGTTTACTCCCGAAGAGTGATGATGTGGAACCGCAGTCAGCAGTCATCCACTGTGGCGTTGCTTGCTCCTTCTGAAATTGAAATAAATTGGCTGAGGGAATGTGCAGAACAGCAGTTGGTGAATTTAACACGGAGCACCGTGGGCCCACACGGATAATGACTGCATTATATTAAAGCAAAGCAAAGCAAAGCAAAACAAAGGGAAAACCCACTTAAGTGTATTGTATTTCTCAGTATATATCAAGGCATTGGAAATGTAAACAGACCTTTTGTATTTTAATTGTAGGAGAACTGAAGAGGGAATTTAATTAGCCAAGGAGTGATTTTACTGGAACCTCCGTTTCTTGCCAATCTGTCGTTGCATATTACTGGTAGATCAATCTCTCCAACACAGGAGCAGCTCCTAAACTCAAGAACTGGTCCCTAGTCCAGATCTGAAGGGCTTGAAATTTTGTATGTGAGCTTCCTCACTCATCTTTATTATCCACACTCTCTACTTCGGTGCACCTCCCCTTGCAGAGGCGCTAGTGGGTTTTGGAGGAGCCAGCTGGAAGCAGGGCCGCCCCCTGCTGGAGTGGGAGAGAAGCGACTTGCCCTCCCAGCCTTTTGGAGGTGGGACTCAGACGAAGGTGTTGGCCTTGAGAAACAAGATGAAAAGAATTCTCTTTGACCTCATAACTCACAATTTCGTAGAAAGAGATAGAATGTAGCCAATAACTACGTCATAACAGAGTGAGCATAACATACAATGGGAATTCAAAACAGGCAATAACCAAGAGACTGACTGCTTGGCATGTGGGAAGGACCACTGTCCTAAAAGGCAGAGGCAAGCAAGGCTCTGGGTGCGGGGATAAAGCACAGACTTTGGACTCAGAAATCCTGTGTTTGGACCCCAGTGCAGTGATGTTGGGTGTGTCATATTAATACCGTCAGCCTTGTGCTCCCCATCTGCAAAGTGGGATACAGATAAGAGGGTTTTTTGCTTTATCAGAGATTTTGTACTCATCCTAAGTCAACTCCTCATCGTGTCATGGAAGAAAATATTTTAATTGATTTCTGAATAGTCACTTCACTCATCCCCCATTGAGCACTCTACACACGCAGCCAGCACACTGCCCCAATCACTTCTCCCAGGGAATGCTGGTAACAAGCTCAATGCCCTTCTGGGCTTTTGGGCTTCCATGTTCTGGCATTCCCAACATATAGAATAATAGTACTAACAAGCAAAATCACAGCAAAAATAGAAACAACGACTGCAAATATGCACAGGAAGCCCATTATTTTTTCATATTTGCTTTCCATAAATTATCTCACTTAATCCTTACTCTAACCTATGGGTTAGGCATCATTATTCCCTTTTAAATGATAAGGGACCTGAAACTCAGAGAAGGTAAGTGACATTTCCAAGATCATCTAGTTAGACAGTGACAGAACCCCTCTGCCCCATGAAGCTATTAGAGGATAGGGGAAGAGCCAAATTTTCTAAGAACTTAGTATTTGGTTTACAGACCAATGTGTGGCCTCAGATGCTTCTAGAAATCCTCAAGGCAACCCTAAACTGTGGTCAGGCAGGATCGTCAGGGAGCCTGGAGAGTGTGCTGAGCAATGAAAGAACAGTAGGTTTCTCCCAGGTTCCCAGCAAAAATTGGTAACTATAATTTTAAAAATTACTGATTCTATGGTGTCAGTAGAGGAAGCTATGCTTACTCTATGGTTTCTGTGGGAATGATGAAATGTTTTTTGTGCAGACGCTAGATTACAGCTCTTAAAACACTTCTTTGGTATTTCACCTAGAGGAGGTTAAAAATTTGTCTATGAAGTGCTGTCTTAGATGAAAATAGAAATATCAAGGCAAAGAAAGAAAAAGTGTTTTCAAAAGTTCTTGGGGTAAAATCACAGATAATTTATGCATGTATGTATATGGTCATTTTGTGTGGAGGCCATTTCATTTTAGGTGGTGGAAGGTGACTTTTTTTTGGAATTTGGCAGAATATGAACATAAGAAGCATTGAAAAATGTGCCATATGGGAAAAACTATTTGTTTCTATGTAAGTATAATTGAACTCTGTATCTAACAAGAATTGTTGTGTCTTCTCTTTAAAATAGGTATTTTTCTGGAGTTATTTGCAACCCAATCCTGCCCAGAGGCAAGGAAAATGAGCTAGACATGTTTTTGAAACTCTTTTTAGAGTTATAATTTCATGATATTGTAATAAATTCCAAGATGACCATGGGGAGTATGTTGTTCTACACAAGCATTTTACTGCTACTATGCATTTACAATAATTGGAGATAATTTACTGTTTTATGAAGCATAACAGAACAATTGCACCATTTTTCAACTTTAAAGAGAAAAGAGTGGAAGAGGTCTGGTCAGGATGATAAATGATTCACATCCTCCTGAGAATGTTTCCTTTTAAAAATGTAGAATTGTTGCATACAATAGCATATTCCAGTTTTTCCTTTTTAAAACACTTTCATCTTCATTGTTTTAGAATATTGCCAATTTGGTGTTACTGAGTTCATGTGAAGAATGCTGACATTTTCAATTTTAGACTGTCTTTAGTTTTGCCTGTCCGCGACATGCACATTGATTTCACGATCCAGTGGACCTTCGCCTCAAAGGTAAATCAGTGTTTTGACAAAAGCAGTAAACACATTCATATAGGTAGGCCTGACCAGGACTGTCCTAGCATACCTCGTATTTTGTGAAAATACTTCAAATGCGACCAGGGCCTAGAACTGAGTGTGGCTTGAAGGACTTTCTCCAGGGTTGGATAAAACCCTAGACAAAGAGCCTTGCAGGGAGAATTGGTTGGCTGTGGTGTTCTCCTTAGCTGGCCCTGGACTTCAGTCATGGGGGCGGAGGAAGATTCCAGCCCCAGTCCCTTACCTGCACGTAGCAGCTGCCCAATCAAGAAGCAGAGAGTCAAGCTTCTAAAAGGCATGGTGCTACTTCCCAAAGGTACCTATAAAATAAACCTTTGGATTATTTTACAGGGACCACGGCTTGGGTAGTGTTTCTAAGCTATCCTGAGAAAAGCAATTCAGAGCCAAGGAAAAGGTTTTCCCTGGGCTCCATACTGCAGGGAAGGAATGAGTCACGGCCCTGGCATTTTTCCTGAAAGTTGGGCTGTCCAACCCCAAGGCCTTGACTGAAAGGTCCTCTTCTCTAACTAGACATTCTTCGGATAGCAGTTCATTCATGGGACTTCTTTAATCCTCCAGGGCAGTATGGACGCCCCTAATCCGTGCTTCCACAGTGTGAGGTATTTTAGCAAGAGCACAGCAGACCCCTCCCTTAGCTGAGACCAGGTGTCGCTCACCAATTTTATCTCCAGGGCATGTGATGCTCCTTCCCACAGAGTCAGGGCGCAGTGAATAGAGGCAGCAGAGGTGGGGAGACAAAATAACAGAGATGATTTTCCATTTCTGAGGCAGAACTGAATAGGACTATGGGAATCCCACGAACACCTGGTTAGATCTGAGCACCTCACGGGCTGGCTCAGACCAGAGCTCTAAGAGTAGCCGCTGTTTGGGAAGTGGGTTAACGGAGAGTTTCATTAAAACTTCACATTTCCCTGGTATTTAATGCTGTCTTCCTTGTTCTCTGGCAATATTTCCTAAAGTCAGCATGAAATATGAAACATGTTAAAGGAAAATAAACAGATTATATGGTCACAGAAGTTTGGAAAGCACTAGAATGAATGAAGTTAAATAGGTTTTATTTTTTGGCAGCATACATCAGACTTTAATACGTTAATGTGCAGATGTATCTCCAAAGGAAAGAGATATGCAAACATCCAAAATTTAATTAATAATAGAATATTTCTTTTGTAGATCACCTCATGGAATTTACAACCCAGAGAGTTTTTCTGGCCACTTAAAACAATATTGTTTGAAAATCACATTTTTTTAGTATAAAATATCTATTGTTAAAGAGCTACATATTCAATACCAGTAAATGCCAGATGCAATGGTACAATACTCAGAACAAGTAACTTCTTATATTTTATTTGATAAAAAATGAAGTTAAATCATTGAAGTTGATCCCCTAAGGCATGTAAGATGTCAAGCTAACATATTTTAATATGTTAAAATCATATTTAGCAGTGTATACTTTGCAGTAGTACGATTAAAACTAACACATAGTTCACCAAAGTTTTGGTTAACTTATATGTGAAACACAAATATTCCCCAAATAACTCCTTTTGAAAACAGCATCCCAAAGTGACTTGACTTTTCAGTGAAATATATTTGGAAATTCAGCAGCAGCTACGCTGGACAAGTTCATTATCTCTTTATTTTCTTCTATTGGTGTTTGTGGATGAGTCTAAAGAAACCCTTTTATTTGTCTAATTTATATGCCTTTCCTTTGTCAAGACTCTGACAGCTTAGATGTCACCTATAATAACTATGAAAAATTGCTGTGCACTTCATGTTCTTCTCTTCTTTTTCGATCTACAATAGAGTTCTCTACAACTACCAAAGGGAGTTTAGTTCCAAAAAATAACAAATCTAATTTAACTGTACTGAGTTGCAATCTCCAGCACTAACAGACATTTTGTTTGGGTATGAAAACTCATCAGTAGGGACAGAAATTGCATCTTTTTTTAGGGGAATAAACTAAAAGAATGTGTGTATTTTAGATCACCTCAATACTCTGTAATATAATGATGTAATCAAATGCTCCAGCTCAAATAATGTCATTCTGCTGCTCAAAACTGTGAATGGCTCCCCATTGCCTATCAAATTAACAATTCATCCCTTAGGCTGACCTGGAAGGCCCTAACGTTTCATTCTTATTCACCTGTTTTTTCCCCTTATGATTCTAATTAATCTGGTTCTCACTGAAACATGCCCCACTTGTTTCTCCCTTGCAGCGTTTGTTTAAAGTCTCAGTATCTTCCCAGAGTGGCCACCCCATTCTATCCTTTGAAAGTCAACTGGGTCTTTAAGCTTCCTCTCAGCTTCTATCATTATGAGCATGTTTTTAATTCAGCCCTCAGGGTGACATCTCTTTCTTTAGGGAGCCCGCAACCCTGCTTTAAAATCCCTTTATACCTAGCACATTGCATGCATCTTGGCACATAGAATTAATTATTTAATAAAGATTTGTCCCATGAACCATTGACCTTCTTGTAGCACCTCTTTCTTGCCTTGAATTTAAGTTATTTATGTTTTTCTCTGATTCCTTTCTACCAAGCTTCAAGATCTCTCAGGGGCAAATAGTGCATCTATTATTTACTACCACTGTGCTCTGCAATAAGCAGTTACTGAATTGAGGAGCACTCTTATTTTGTCAATTTAACTTGAAATGAAAAGTTAAACAATTTCTGTGCAATGTTTCCACTTAAAATGCAATAAAAATTTTCAGAGCATGAAATTTGGTATACCAGAGATACCTCTTGTACTTTTCTAGCAAACCAACTTTTTATCTGAGTTTTAAGAGAAACAACACCGGATGTAGAGTCCAAACACATGAGTTTGAGTCTGATCTTTTATTGTTGAAGCATTTGGGACCTTAGACAAGTTCAACTTTTCTATGTCTTGGGTTTCTCACTACTTAAAAATAAGAGCACTACACTCACCGCAGAGGCTGAATTCGACTATTAAGTGATGTAACACATGAGAACATACATGACAAACCAGGAGATACTTTGAAATGTACCATATTCCTGCATTCAACAAATGCTTTTTTGAGTGTTGAGTCTGTGGTGGGAATTAAGGTAGTCACTGGAGATAAAAATCACAGTTGTTTCTTATTTTTTGTAATTTATTACTATATTAAGATGAATGAAAAACTTACTGTCTCTTCTTAGGACCTAATAGTCTAGAAGAGACCAACATATAAATAAGTAGAATTCTGTGTGTGTGTGTGTGTGAGAGAGAGAGAGAGACATTATATGATAGAGGGAAGGACGGGACTAGAGCAAGGGCACCTAACAAAGATGTATGGGGACAGGAAGGCTTCCTGGAGGAAGTAACTTGTAAGTGGAGAGGCAGAAAGAATGTTCCAGGAAGAGGAATAGGATTTGAAATGGTATGTAAAGCATGAGAAGGAATAGTGAGAAATTCTGGACTTGGGAGGTAGGCTGAACATAACAGAAAAATACTGCTCTTGGTTCTGATATCTAAGGGCTTTTCCTTCTTTGCTCCACAGCCTTCTGTCCCACACTTTATTAGAAATAGTACTGTAAGCCTTGGAGATACATGATGGCTTTCTTGGCAGGGAAACTAGCATTTCTTGCATTTTGGGTGAGATGTAAATGTCATTTAGACGTTGGACATTCTTCATATTTCGTTGTTACAGTCTCTATAGTGAATATTTTGAAAAATAAATAAAGTTAGCCATAGCTTAGATGAGCGGTGAGGAGCACTGTTTGTAGAGTTAGACCCGTGGGGGTAGAGTCCAGCTTTATCACTTTATTATTGAATGTCCTTGGGGCAAATCTTCTGTCAAGTCTTTGGACTTTAAAAAGACAATGGTACTTCATTATAAAATTATTGTGAACATTAAAGGAAATAATGCAGGTGATGACTAAGTCTCCAAGCATCTGGAAAAGGATGCATACCAGAGAATTTTTACCAATTGCATCTGCACTTGGTAAGAGTTTAATGATTGGATTTTATTTATGAACCAATAACAAGCAATTTTTTCTGTGTGCTTCTATTGTTAAGCCTATCCATGTTTAATTAAAGCTCTGCCTGGATTAGGTGATGAATTTTTTTTAAAGATTATTGGTTATGCCAGACTGCCAGGTTGAGTGCTAAGGTTTATAAAATTAAAAATCTGTTTTATTAATCAATGATGTAGCTAAGATGCAAACTTCTCATATCAATAATTAATTTTAGAATGAAAGGCTGAATGTGCTATATATGAATTTGCAATGTTTTTTAGATTCCTGTGGGTTTCCCATAATTTAAAGAGATCTGTTTCTCTAACCATTCACAGGGAAATAATTTCTAAACCTCAGAAAATCTTTGTTTTAGAAAACAATGGACTTCCAAAGTTCTTATTCACCGGTTACATGGAATTGTATAAAGCTGTCTCTTTTTCTTGTTAATTTTTATTCCTTACTGTACCTTATCACAGAGAAATCCCAAGAGAAAATACTGGAGATCAGCCTACTTCTTTTCCTGTTGGAAAAAACTGACCTACATCTCTACCTATTTCTTGCATAGGACTGTGTTAATTTTGATTGCTTATAGTTTTCCAGATATTTATTTGACATTTTCAAGTTTATTAACATATACTTGGTCATATCTGAATATTTTATATCCGTTGTACTATTTTTAATTTCACTCATAATTATATTTATATAAATAACTTTGCTTGTTTGAAGAAGAAATAATATTTTTTTTCTATTAACTGGAATTCTGGTCTGTACAACACAAAGTGAGCTATGGAGCAAACAACTAGTAAAATAAAACAATGTATACCAACTTTATTGGTATTTGCTAATTCTGTTTCTACTTTGTTTCTATTATGATTAAAGGTAAAGTAGGTGGAAAAGTGTCCACAATCAAAAAGAAAAAGAAAGGCTTCTGGGATAACACTTCATTTAATATGCATTCCTAATGCTACCTTAGGACTTGAGTCCTTTAAAGAGGAAATCTTTTCCTCACCTTTAGCTATTATGTCAAAGGGAAGCTGTTAACAGGACCTATTTTTCAGGCACTATTCAGGGTCTGAATATTTCACAGCTTCCTTAAGCAGCTATTCTATACTTCAGATATGGAACATTAAAAAATGTTATAAAGGCTTTGTAAATAAGTTATATAAGAAAAAAGACACAACTAAAAAATTTTTATATCATTTTCATTATGACTGAAAAGAATTATCAACAATTTTTGAATTAGTTGTTTGGCACTGTAAACTGAATGAAAATGTTTAAATTCATTTAGGTAGCATTTACACACAGTTGACATACCGAATCCGTTCCTTTTTTCTTCTAGTTGTCCTTTGATCGTCTGCACCACTCCCTCCTCTGTCTCATTCATTCCCAGCCTGTTTTCTGGTCTTGTCCATGAAATATATTTGGATGTTGGGACTGCGCCCTTAGCTTTCTTTCCTTTCATCTCCATTCCCCCCTGCCAATAATACCCCTTCAATACACCGGGCTTCTGCCATAATCTGAATATTGATGACACGCCAACCAGTACTTTTGCCCTTATTTAGTTCTGCATTTCCCACTGCTGGCTTGATACGCGCTGGAATCTCAAACTAGCATGTCCACAGCTGAGTCATTTTCTTCTGACTCAAACTGGTTCTTCCAGCACCATCTCTATTTCAGTTCTCTTGGGCCCCCAACTTTGGTGCCCGTACTCATTTACTTAGTCACAAAGTCCCATCAATTTCATCTCCATAAGGTTGTAATCCATTTCTTCTTTTTGGTCCTTGTAAGTAGAACATGTTAAATTACTTATTTAATGGGCTTTTCTAACTTTCGTATCTCCAATAATCAACTGCTATATTAATCTTTCCAAAGCTTCAGACCTGATATATCACTTCCTTGCTAAAAAAAATTAGTGATTCTCTCCTACTTACGGGAGAGTTTGGTGTTCCATGTTCTGCTTATTTCAGTTCCAATTATATTTGTAGACTCGTCTTTCATTATTCTTCCTTATAAGTAGCAGTCAAACTGGATTAAATTGCATTCCCTCAAATGCTCTAAAGTGCTCGCTTTTGTTACCGCTGGACTCTAGACTAAGCCCTGTGCACACAGCATATGAATTAGTACTCACAAACTGCAAGGTAAGTGTCACTTAGTTTTGCAAAAGGCTTTGGAAACTGAGGCTTGAAGAAATAGGTAACTTGTCAAATGCTAAACATTAGGAAGCAGAAGACCTAGATACTGAAGCCAAGACTTTTCCTTCCAATGTCCTGCATGTTCAACTATGTCACTGTGCATTCTGAGTTCTTTCTGGGCTTTTGCTGTTCTTGCTGGACTAGCTCTCCTTTTTGATTCTTCATGATCTGGCCCCTGCCTTCCTCTCATCTGACCTCCTGCTGCACCACCCGGTTTACTCTGTTCCAACCACATGGCATTTTATTTCTTGAACTCAAGATGTTCCAAACTGAGGACCTTCAAACGCTGCTATTTCCTCTCTCTAGAATGCTCTATTCCCCAGATAGACTTTTAATATTTATTCTAATTTAAATCTATTTATGGACATTATATTTTATAACTAATTTCTATTCACATTTAATATTTAAGTATTTGTTCAATATTATTTACCACATTTTCTTTTATTATTTATTACAGTTTTCTTACAAAAGGCCTTTTCCTCATCTCTTTGGGCCAGTTCACTCACTGTGATATTGTTCTGTTTTCTTGTTGTAAAGAACTTGTCAATATCTGAATTTACCTAATTACCTAACTGTTTATTAGAATAATACAAATATTATGCTATATTGTTTGAAAATTTTGAATAGCTCTTAAATAACTTTATATGCACATACATTAAAAAATATACTGCTGTCTACCAGATCAGTTCTGAAATAAAGTCTTTTAATGGACAACCTCCCATTCCTAGTTTCAGACTCATTATCTTGCAAAAGAAAAAAATTATCTCAAGAATTTTGTTACTCTGAAATGTTACCAGTTTGCATTTTCGTTTTTTTCACTTTGACTATTTTAAGTTGTTTATGCAAAGGGAACCTAAGTACAATCTATTTCAAAAGTGGTAATATCTAGACAGAGGATTGGGGATGGCTTTGATTTTCTTTTCTTATCTTTGTATTGAGAGTTGGTGTCTAGTCACTCTACCCAGCCCTAGAAAAAGTGCATAAGAGTGCTGAACGAATATTTGTTTAATGAATTAAGAGATCTCTACCTATTGAAAGCCTAACAATCCTTCAGGACCCAAATTAAAGCCACCACTGAAAAAGACTGATTTCTGCCTCTTCATCATCATTCCTTAGTTATATTGGTAATGATCACTGGTTTCTGAATTTTCTGAATTTCCTTAGCACTTTCTATCATGGAATGTGCCACTTATGCACTGTATATACTATATATTTGTCCTTTTCAATCCCACTCCCTCCCTGCTAGTTTGTACGTTCCTTGAGGGCAAGTATAGTTTTGTCAGCTTCATGAACTCCTTATTTATGTGCTTTCTGTAGTTTCTCAACAAATTGCTATTAAATGTGAAAAAAGACTTTCACATTTTGAAGTGCATTTGGAGACGAATGTTGTCTAGTGAAATAGAACAAACTATAAAAAATTTGTTTTGACTCCAGTGAATGATTCCAACCTAATATTTTGATAGTAATCTATCATATAGTATTGTAATATGTTGCAAAACAAACACTACTTCCCAGTGACAATAGCTCATAAAAATACTCCAACATTACTGGGTGGCTATTTTTAATAGGATTTAACTTTTCCACTGTGCATGCACTGTTGCGTTAATTCTTTACTATTTCCTACCTCAAGTTCTTAGAATAAGCACTTGAAATATAGGTCAATTACATTTACAGATCAGAACAAGTACACAACCAGGGTGGGTGGGGACGTAGTTTAGAGATCCCCATCCTCTCATATTGTATGTTAGAGATGGTAATAACTCATGTTCACACATATGAAAACATGCCTGAATAGAGCAAACCCTTTCTAAATGCAGTTGTGATCATGGATACATTTAAACCAGGGAAGCCAAGCTGGACATTAACAGGGCACATTATTCTCATTTCCTTTAGGTATTAAAAGCCACTATGGATCTAACATTAATAACTAAACTTACTTTTTAAAAATTTTAGATGAAATAAATATTATGCTATATTGCTTGAAAACTTTGAATAGCTCTTAAATAACTTTATAGGCACATACATTAAAAAATATACTGCTGTCTACCAGATCACTTTTAATGAACAATCTTCCATTTCTAGTTCCAGACTCATTATCTTGCAAAAGAAAAAAATTATCTCAAGAATTTTGTTACTCTGGAATGTTATGAGTTTGCATTTTCATTTTTTTTCACTTTGATTATTTTAAGTTGTTTATGCACAGGGAAACTAAGTACAATCTATTTCAAAAGTGGTAATATCTAGATAGAGGATTGGGGATGGCTTTGATTTTCTTTTCTTATTTTTTGTATGTCTTCACTTTTTTGAGTGAGCACACATTTTAATGTAATCAGTAATAGGAAAAATAAATGCCATGACAAATAAAATAGGTGTCTATGTTTGAGCAGCATATTCTATGCTGCTTCAAAGCACTGGCTCTAGATTCACTGCTGACAGTGGAACCCAACTCAAATTCTTACTTGACTTTGGGTAAATTGCTCTCGGTACCTTGGTTTTTACATCTATAAAGGGGAATAATAATCAAGTGTATCTCATAGCATTGTGAGGATGACATGATACAATGAATGTGAAGTATTTAGAAAATACTTCTCAGCAGAAACAAAGGTAGAGTTCATTTAGTCAGATTCTGTTGTTAACAGTTGAGATGTTATCTCAGATTGCAGACTACCAACTCAAACATGCATCAGTTCAGAAGTAACTCATCTTACTACCACAGACCTTAATCCCATATAATCTACATCAGAAATACAAATAACAGGCAATGCGATATTTTGCATACATTTATATGAAGAGTTATTCATGCGGTGAATACTTACTGAGTATTTATTTTGTGCTACTCACTGCTCTAAGTGCTAAAACACTGAAATAAAGTGGTAACAAGACAGTCAAGATGCTTCCTCTTCTACAGCTTACATTCCAGTTAGGAAAGAAAGAAAATGCAAAATTAAGCCAAATACTACTTTAGTTATTGCTAAGTGCTAAGGAGGAAGCAAACAAATGGAATCGAGAGTGGCCACACCTTACAAGCAGCCCTCTTTCAGACGGGGCCTGGAGGGGTGGGCTCACTGAGGACGCAGGGGTCTGGGGGGAGCTTCCTGGGTGGAGGCATTAGCAAGTGTCATGCCTCTGACGATGATAAAAGGTTGGTATGTACCAGACAGAGCAAGATGTTTGTACAGCTAAGGGGAGGGAGGGGAGCAGAGAGCAGAGGAACATGTATTATGAATCATCTTATTTTGAACTTGGATTTTATTCATAATGTGAATGAAAGTATAAGAAGAGTTCAAGAAGCAGGGATATATTACAATGAAAGACCAATTAGGAGGAGACAAATTCAAGAAAATATTTCTAGAAGGATGTCTGTCCATCAAAGCATCTTTGTGAGCACAACCCTCACGCACAGGTCATTTTAGGATCTCAGAATATGATCTTTCTTGAAGGCAATGTCGAATGGGAGAAATAATACTTAACATCTTTCCATTTCTTTCTTTCTTTACTGTGGTAAATTATATACAATAAAGAATTTGCCATTTTAACCATTTTAAGTGTACAGTTCTGGGCATTAAATACATTTACACTGCTGTGCGACCATCACACCATCCAGCTGCCGAACTTTGGCACCTTCCTAGTGGGAGCTCTGTCCCCATAAGACACTGATCTGCCTGGACCCCCACCCCTAACCCCGACCCCGCCTGTGGGATCCACCAATCTCTTCCCATCTCTATGAATTGGACTATTCTAGGGCCCTTACATAAGTGGAATCATACAAAATTTGTCCTTTTGTAACGTATCTCTCTTAGCATAATGTCACCAAGGTTTAACCATGTTTGTGGTGTGCATCATAATTTCCTTTTCTTTTTAAGGCTGAAAAACATTCCGTTTATGTATAGACATCGCATATTGTTGATCCATTCATCCACTGATGGGCACTTGGGTTGCTTCTGCCTTTCAGCTCTTGTGAATAATGCTGCTGTGAATATGGGTGCACATGCGTCTCTTTTCCCTTTTATTTTTAAGGTATGATTTATTTTTCAGAGTCCTAACACTAAAACAAATTCTGTTGGCAATAAAAAGTACACCTACTGACAAATGACCTTATTTATTCCTTTATGAACATAATATATTGCTGGACAAAATAAGATTTGATTAAGTTTTCTATTGTAGGTGACATAGAAGTAACATATTTATTTTCAAGGCTATAATGTAGTTTGAATTATTTTTCATAGAGCAACTAAAAGTAATATGAAAGTATAGGATTTGTGTGTAAGGACTAAGCCATTCTTCAAATAAGAAAAGGAAAAACAGTTACTATATGGACATATATTTGTATAGTTGTAAAGGTAGTTAAGTCTTAAAACATAATTTAAAAATCTCATTTATTATTTTAATAAACACTGAGGGTGATGGTTGCACAGCATGTTTTTACAAGTATTTGCAAAACGCTTCTGTCTCTATTGTGCAAATTTCTTCTTCTCCTCCTCCCTCACTCCACTCACCACCCACCTTCTTCTATTCCTTTTTCTATACCAAATATGTTGGGAACACTTTTTCCCTATTATTATGACTTTCTTGGAAGTCCAGTTTTCAGTGACAAACATTTAAGACATAGCATGACCTGAAAGTTAGTATGTGGTTTTGCAAACCAGTTTGCAAGAGGTGAAAGATAGTTCTGCTGCTTGCTAGCTGTGTGACCTTGGGCAAATTATTCAACCTCTCTGTGCCTTTTCTCCTGATTCTAAAATGGAGATAAACATACCTCATACAGTTGCTGTGAGTACTCCGTAGAGTAATATTAATGAGTTACTACCTAAAACAGTGCCTGGAACCACTTCAACTGTTGGTGGCTATTATTATTTAACATAAAATCTATTTTAAAATTCTCGTCTATATCACGTATAAGTACTATCTTACTATTTTAAATTTGGAAATGTAGGCAAATTCTTTAATAATTTGTCAAAAATTGGGAAATTTCTGTGGTACCATACAAATTCCTATGATTCTAAACCTTCAGCATATGCATGAAAATCATTGGGATGGTGGATGGCAATCCACCCCTTCTGAGATTCTGACTGGGAGGATCTGGGATTAGGACGCCAGAGGCATAGTGGTATCTTGAAAAAGCTAAACTAGAACATCTCCAATTGAATTTGCTAAGCAAGCCACTGTCATAATCAGAGACCAGTGTCAATGCCATTGAAATAAAATCACACTGGATAATACTGATATTTTAAAGTGTATGTGAGTTTGTTGTTAATAAATACAGATACAAAAAAAATTCCCAGTCTTTAGAATATTTATCAAAGACATTCATCAATACTTTTCTTCACACTAATTAGAAGTGACAACTTACAAAAGTTTGAAAAACCCTACTTTGTATTTACAAAGAGCCACCTTAACCATCCAAGAAGTTGTGATTCCCTCAGTATTTCTGGTTTTTAAATAATTCTTCCCTTTTATGTCGAGTATATTGCTATCAAACCAGATGCCTCACAGCTATATGGCTTTAAATTATTAAGTTTTGTTCCGTTCCAAAGGGTAACATTAGCCAGGCAGATGTTTATTCCAAATTGCATTGTTTTTAAAACTCCTAGTTGCAATGAATAAATAATGTTTGGACAAAAAGAACATTATTGTGCTAGAGCTTCTCTTTTGTGCAAAAAAAGATTTTTTTTGAATTTATTTACATATATTTTATTCTCCCCTCCCCTCTTTCTATATATTTCTCTATTGGTGAGAAGGATTAGTGTCATAATAGGGTAGGGGAATTAAAATTTTTCTCAGGATCAGTAACATAATGGATATAAGCCAAGGAGAACAAATTCACCTTCTGGCTGCATTGTTATTACTTGGTGAAGTTTATATGGGTTTGTCAGGGCCAAGGTTAGAGAGAGCTACTAAGGACAGCATCAGCTGGTGCATTCATCTTTTCTTTGTTTCCCTTTTCCTCTGCTCACCAGTAGGAAATCACCATCGACTGCATTTTGGAAGCTATTTCCTGGTTGGTCCTGGAGTGGCTACGGAAACCTCCGAAGACACAAAAATCAATAGTCACACGTTGGACCCGCTGAAGTTGCTCTTCAGCTGTTCTATTTAGTGGGCTGTTTACATGTTTTGAAATAACATGAGGCGAGGCAACAATTTGGGAATCATATTCTGCTTAGGTCAGACCTGTTTTAGGAGCTGCCTGTTAATTTGCAAAGGGATTCAGCCCCTCCCTGGGCCCTGGCTGGCACCTCTGCTGGCCTGTGGTTCTCCCCTGCACTGCCGTCAAGTCCCACATGGCTAAGGTGGTGGTGGGCCCAGAGCACAATGATAGAAACACTTCTGTGAGTCCCCACTAGCCAGAGTCCCAGGAGTTTTCACTTGGGATAAATTGTGCTCTGTAAAATAATTTCTTTCTGAGGATTATTTAAAAATACTTACTTGAAACTGTATTCTCACAACCTGAAGTTCCAGTATACCCTTTGAGATGGGGTAGCATAAATAATACTGTCTGACCTAGATAAGTTTAGATCCAGCCAACACTGAGTCCCTATTGCTGGGTGTTTCATTTTTATTGCGCTCTTCTTGCCAAAACTTTGGGATTTTCCATACTTGCTGTTTATTACTGGAATACAAAAAAATTTCTATTAAATGCTGAATTCTGAAATTAATAGATTCAAGGTAACTTAGAATTAGTAGGGATTGCTTTCCAACCAGCTCATTTGGAAATGACAGTGTTTTGCAAGAAGTGGGTCCCTTTAGAGTCAAATACTGACTGTGTCTCTCTGTAGCTGCATGACCCTGGACAAGTTGTTTAACATTTTGCAAATTCAGATTTATGTATAAAACTGGATGTTAACTTCTCATTCATAAGTATTGGAAGAGGAAATGAAATAAGGAACGTGAAACTCCTGTGGTTTAGCATGGGCAAAGAAGCTCATTAAACGGGAGTATGATGAAACATTAGCCCAGAGAGGTTAAGTAAAAACATAAAGAAGACCTTGGAAAAACAAAACAAGATTTAAACTATCATGGAAAGTCTATTAAACTTCAGGAAACCCCTGTGAGTGTAGCCTGTGGTCTCACCCTGAACGAAAGCAAGGGTCTTTTCTGGTTAGTGACTAGCGACGTGACTTTGGAGGTCCTGCTGTACCTTTTCTAATCAGGATTCTGGAAAGTTAAAAATGTCTATCATTATTAAATATAAATTTATAGTTGTGACAGTTTTGCTACTATTCCTTAGTGGAGGAGGCAAATAGGTCATTTTTCAGAGGTCAAAATGACTGCTTTTGTCCTTGAATAGGGCTGGGAAAGCCTTGTTTGACAAAATCTGAGCTTTCTCTTTTGAGCATTTTGATTTTCTAGAGGGACTTTGAAAATTTACATAGTATCTAAAAAATGCCAGTTCCTGTGGGTATTGATATGAAAGGGGAGGATTCATTTCTACAGACCCTCTGAAAACTGTTTTCTTATACCTGAGAGGTTTAAGCCATTTGGACAGATTATATCAATGACCTCTGGCCAGTGGATCATTCTGGCAGTCTCATGCACCATTAGCAGATGAGAATATCTTATTTTAATTTTGCAAACCAGAGAATACACTTAAGATCTCCCAGAAGTATGGTTGATATCCCTTAGATGAGGTTCGAGGGACCTGGCCTACTCAGTGTCTCAGATGCTTTGACCACAGGGGTAAGGGACTTTACCTTGTACCCGGGGGGCAGTCAGAAAGCTTGTTTTTGTTTCATCCCATGCCTTTTTACTATACATATTCTACCTTGAGTAATTGCATCCATATCTATGACTTCAACTTTCTGCCTATGTAAAAACATCCAAGAATGTAACTCAGCTCAAATCACAGGTCTCTTACACTCAACACTTCCAAAATCAGTTATAGGATCTTCCCCAGGCTGATTCAACCACAGCCAATATCTCTTTCATTCTCTCTTTTTATTAATGGCACCTGGGATTACTTCTTTACTTTCTCATCCTCCCTCATCTTGTTCTTCTGCACTTTGATTCCTGAAAATCCCTTGATTCTGTCCCACCTCTTAAGCCCTTAATTCTGTCCTACCTCATGGTGAACGTGGCAATAGACTTTCACCTGAATTTGTTGCCTAGGTTAATTCGTCTTCCATACTGCTTCCAGTGCGATGGTGGCATGCCTCCGCTCAAAATCCTTTAATACCTCACCTTTCATTACTCTTCTTTCCAGACACATCTAACTTCTTCTCTCCAGAGGGTAACACTGAATTCCTGTTCTGCTAACATACTGCTTTTTTTTTGCCTAAGATGCCTTTCCTCACTGCGCAACTGCTACTCATACTTAAAGATTTAACTAAGCATCACCTTTGCAGGAACTGTTCCTTGAATGACCTAGGAAGAGGTAAAGCCCTCTCCTCTGGACAACATCCACTGAGGCACGAATCACTCTGAGTGAAGTTATTTACACTTCCTAGTGTAGATCCTTGTAAGCAGGTACACATGCGACCCGGCCAACTTCTCATTAGCAAGCAAACAGGATTTTCATAAGGCCCAGACAGTACTGTTTGGAGGCCTCCAGTTGTCTCAAACATTCAACCACTGGGGAACACTGGGCTTATGGGTAAGACAGGAAAGTGAGAGGTCCGGTAGGAGATGAGAACAATACGGGAGAAGAGAAGTAGCAGAAAAGGACGGAGGCAGCGATTATGGAATGATGTGCACTTGGCTGTAAGTGGGGCTAGAGGAAGAAAAAAAGGCTACCTGACACCTTTAGCCTGATGTATTGTCATCAAAATGTGAACTGCTTGTACCTACTTAAAATGACATCTATTTTCACAGCTTTGAAAACCTCTAATGGGGTAGATATATTACAATAAAAGATGTGTTTGCAAATGGAAAAGACAGAATTTGTTCTATCTTGGAGAAACATATCACTCACTAACAGCAAGCAGGAGGTATAGTAAATAAACACTTACTGAAAGGAAAAGCCTCAGAGGAAAGGCGAGATGGGTCTTGGGTCGTTGGTCCATCTCACTAGGTGTCAGCCCACACAAGGCAAACCACAGAGACTATTTTCACCCACATGTTGTTACACAGCTGTTGTGGGATTATCTCATGGGGAGCAATCAATGCCATACAAACGTTTCAATACAGGTGTGTTTTTCTCTTAGTTTTGAGTGAATTAGTATACAGATAAATGAACCCGTACGGGGAAGGAGAAACCATATCTTTGTATTTTCTCCAAGTGGACTATGGTTCAGTTTGACTTGGAGTTTAGCAATTTAAATGTAAGAGAAAGAGAAACGTTAAAATACTGCTTTCGACTCTGGTATGAGGCAGGATACTGAGAGTCGTTTTCAGGGACTGGGAAAAAAGTGTCACCCTTCCTTTGGGTTCTGACACAGATGCAGCCTCGAATGCTCTGCAAGACTGAGTCGTTCGAATTTAGATCGCAGCAGACCCAGGGAACGTACAATCTCAATTAGAACCTTTATTTGGGCACAGGTGATTTCTTTTCAGTTTACTTCCACAAACAATTACGAGAAGAGAACATGTGCCAGTCATTGTGCCAGGCAATGGTAGTGCAAAGATGAATAAAATACAGGGGAACTTACAGTTTGGTGGGAGAGAAATCACAGAAACAGCTAATTCAACACGTGATACATGCTAAGATCTTAAGCTCCAATCAACTAGTTTTGAAAATTTTATCTATTGCCAATTAACAGAGTAAATGTAGCTCAAACTGCTCACCCTAACATTCCCAACCCTGAACATGTGCTAATTCTTGTTACTCCATGTGGTCCCCTCCAGATCCTCTTATGAGCCTATTGTCTCTACCCATCACTTGGAATCTTCAAGCCATAGTATCTTTCTTCCTTTCATTTTTACCTGTTTTTCCTAACCCAGGGCAATTTCTTCGTCTTTTGTAATATCATTCCATATTCATCAATTTTGGTATTAATATCTCTAAAACAGAGGTTTCAATTTCCACCACCAATTTTCTGCCTCATAAACGTTCCCCAAATTCAAGAATAGGCAGTTTCAATCATCTGCTTAGGCTGAAATTTCAAACCCTCTCTTTCTTGACCAGCACATACCCCATCCTTCAGTGAATTCTGCCTGGTAAACCTGGAAAATATATCCAGATTTTGATAATATCTTGCTTCACCCTCTCCCCTGCTCTGGCCCCCACACATATTCTAGCCCAAAGCAACTATTGTCTGAATAATCTTCTAACTGGCCTGTGCTGTCCATCTTTGCTCTTCTTCAATCTATTCAGAATGTGTAAGTATTTCTTTAAAAAGTGTAAGTTAGATCATGTTCCCTTTTTTGTTTAAAATTCTGAATTCTCACCATGGCTCATGAATTCCTATGCCATCTGTACCGTTCCCTCCCCCAGCAAGCCTTTCAACTGCATTTCCTTTTCCTCTGCCCTTTTATCACCCACTCTAGCCACACTGTAAACTCCATGAAAGCCAGAGTTTGTTTTGCTCAAAATCAGTGCCTGAAACAGTACCTAGGAGCAGCAATCCCTGGCTTCTATAACACTGATTATGAGCCCATTGCTGTTCTATGTTCATAACATATAGTATCTCATTTATTACTCACAATAATCTTAAGAGAGAAGTATGATTATTATGCTATTTTTATGGATGAAGAATTAAGGCCCAGAGAGGTACTGTGCACTCAGTGAACAGGTGTTGCGTTTCTACATTCAAACAACAGTCACTGAGCGTGACCTCTGAGGGCCAGTTCTCTGACTTGGAAAATGAGATACCAGTTTGCACACCTCAAGGGGCTTTTATAGGGGGAGGAAGGAAATACATGAAAGTGATATTT
Source organism: Manis pentadactyla (assembly GCF_030020395.1). Taxonomy (NCBI): domain Eukaryota; kingdom Metazoa; phylum Chordata; class Mammalia; order Pholidota; family Manidae; genus Manis; species Manis pentadactyla. Next base: position 111,937,177 of record NC_080028.1, on the reverse strand, counting down.
AAATATAAAGCCACATATACATTGTTCCACTGCCCTATTTCAATTCTTTTTTAAAAATTTGAATCTTTTTGGTTGACAAATGAGCAAACTCCAGCTTCCAGTTACTGACTTGCGTTTTATTTTTTTGCCCAGCGTGGACATTGTTTCCCCCTCCTTGAACTCCCATTCCCTTCTGTGACTCCCACACTCAGTCTGTCTTACTACCACTGGGCTAGACGTGCCTTATACACCCCTATCTGCTTATCTTTCTCCTCTATCTGACTAGGATCCTCTTTGTCCCATTTACCTCTGAATCCCAAAGGCCAGGCACACAGGAGATGCCAAATGAATGCTTATTGAATGGATAACCCAACAGCACACATTGGAACTAAAGAACAAAAATTTAAAGAAATGTAATATTTGAGCCTCAATGGGCATTAAACAACATATCCAGGAAGAAAACACTTTAGTTTGATTTGCTTTAGATGGATCAAAGTAAATGCCCTATTCAGATTAATGACCATAGGTTAATGGCTCCCATAAACAGACCGGTGATAACTCCCCTTCTGTTGTTTTAGTAGCTGTCCTGTAAGCCAGGCACTGATGTCCCGTTTGCACTGAAAGTCAGAGAGTGACCAGAAGTGTTACAAACTTTGAAGACGGATTAACTGCTCTGTAAACATAATACCCACAAACTTAATTCAAAACAGGACTTCATTCAGAGGCATAAAACTAGAACAGGCCTGAACTGATACCAACTGAGCTGGGCAGGTAAACTCTACAGACTTCATTTTCGGTTCTTTTTTTCTGACTATTATAACCCTGGATTTTTTATACTTCAGCCCAATCCTATCAGGCAATCTCAAGCTTGTCAGAATATAAAGTCAAAAGAGTATTATAATGGTGATTGGAAAGACCTAAGATTAATTTGAAGTGGCAATAAGACATTTTATAACTGAATGTGAGATGCCTGGAGGCTTACCAGGAATAGCAGGGTGCGCAGCAGTCCTTTAGCTTGGATTCCGACGCACACAGCCTGCATGCCTTGGGAGAACGCTCCGCATCAAATGTCAGCAGCAGCTGCTCAGCCAGGCACAAAGAAAGGCCCGTGGCACCAATGATATTTGACAACCCTGGCAGTGGTGTTTCTGCTTCAGTGGCCAGCTCGCCCAAAGTCAGGGCATCCAACACACAAATAGTTCATAAAGACCTTGGCTGTCAGGGTAATCTTTATAAGGCAGTGACTGGGACGCTTGTTTTAATGAACCTTTCACATTGTTCTGCAGCCAGGAATGTTTCAACGACTAAAATATCCAGAAAAGCAGATACTCAAGTACTGAGGATGGAGGGAAGTTTGCTACAAAAATACCATTAGCTCAATGTTCATTCCCATCTGCAGAAAATAACCATTTCTCATCTCCATGTTTTGAGATGGCTACTTCATTCCTCATTACCTTTTAATCTAATGGAATTTTATATTTCTAGTGCCTGATACAGATTAGACAGCTTGGCATGAAAGTAGAAAGACTGATGGAGGTTTATCTCACACACACACACACACATCTTGTCCCAGGCAACTGCTAGGCTTTTTGCACACATTTGATTACTTTCATAATAATAATAGTGGTGGCAGCAAATTGATTGTAAACTACTTTATTGATCTCTTTTTCTAGGTTCCAGGCTCTTTTCTAAGTGCTTCCCAGGCATTACCTTATTTGATATTCACAATAACCTTATAAGGTAGATTACAGGGAAGTAGTTTCTTACCAGTTAAGTAATTTGGCCAATGTCAGACAAGCTGTAAGTGCAGGATCTGGGATTCACACCCAAGCAGTCATACCTTGGGGCCCACAATTTTCTTGTTAATTAATTTAATCTTAGAGTTCATTTTGTCCCCTAATTTTTTCTAAGTTATCGTTGGGTTGTTCCAAAGTGTTCTGTGAGCTGTCTCCAAGGAGTTGAGAATGTTCAGAACTCCCTCTGAGGCTCACATTTACATATTACACTTTTAGTTAAAATGTCAAGAGAATAAAAGGATCTAAGACAAAAAATACAAATGAAAACAACTTCCTTATTCTTGACCAATGCTCCCATTACATAGACGGGAAAACTGAGGCCTGATAGGTGAAGTGCAGTGTCCCAGGTGTTATAGACCCACTCCTGGTTAGTGGTGGTCCCATAATTGGGATGCTGTTCTCCTGACTTAGGTCACATTTTTGCATGCCACCGTGAGCCTACAGAAAGGCTCACACCATGGACAGGAAGAGGCCAGAGCACTGCAGGAGCCTCCTCTGGGAGCACTTGAGAAGGCTCCTGTCCTGTCCTGGGATGTGATGTGTGATGAGCTGCATTTTCCATTATATATGAATGTCCCTAATTACTTAAAAACCAGAAGAGACTGGTTTAAGGTTTTCAAGCATAAGGTTCACTGTTGTATTATGTAACACTAAATAATACTGAACTAATAACATTACATCCTACCAACTGATTTACTTATACCCAATTCTAAAATATGTATCATAAAACAGATAAAAATCATACATGTAAGGCTAAGCAAGTTTGCTCCTAAATTTTACTTGCATTATATTTGATATTGAAATTTATACTGATGAGAGGATTAAAGATGGTGGCGTGAGAGGAGAGACAGAGGCTTCCTCCTAAAACTGGACACAATTAGAAAATTTAATTGGCGCAACTAATCCTGAGAGAGCAACAGGAAAGAGGACAGCATCAGACTGCACACACCTGGAGAAAAGAGCAGACCTCACTGAACGGGGCACCAGGACCGCTCCCCTGCAACCCCCAACATTGCCTCTGGGGCTCAGCAGCTCCAGAATAGAGTTTCTGGACACTAGAGGGCGCCATATACAAATAAGAAACGCCAAAGGAACCTTGTCCAGAGTAAAATTGTTAATACAACTCCCGAGAAAGAGTTAACCTCGTGACTCTTCCTGAAAAGGAGTTCAAAATAAAAATCAACAACATTCTAATGGAGGTACAGAAAGACATCTAAGAGCTCAGGAATGAATTCAGGTCAGAGATCCAATTGTTAAAGAACACAATGGAGGGTATTAAAAGCAGGTTGGATACGGTGGAGGAGACAATAAATGAAAGAGAAACTAGAGAAGAGGAATACAAAGAAGCTGAGGCACTGAGAGAAAAAAGGATCCCTAAGAATGAAAGAATATTGAGAGAACTGTGTGACCAATCCAAGCAGAACAATATTCGCATTATAGGGATACGAGAAGAAGGAGAGAGAGAGAAAGGGACAGAAAGTGTCTTTGAGGAGGTAATTGCTGAAAACTTCCCCAATCTGGGGAAGGAGATAGTCTCTCAGGCCATGGAGATCCACACATCCCCCTACACAAGGGACCCAAGGAAGACAACACCAAGACACATAGTAATTAAAATGGGAAAGATCAAGGATAAGGACAGACTGTTAAAAGCAGCCAGAGGCAGAAATAAGATCAGATACAAAGGAAAGCCCATCAGACTAAGATCAGACTTCTCAGCAGAAACCTTACAGGCCAGAAGGGAGTGGCATGATGTATTAAATGCCATGAAGCAGAAGGGTCTGGAACCAAGATTACTTTATCCAGCAAGATTATCATTTAAATTTGAAGGAGGGATTAAACAATTTCCAGATAAGCAAAAGCTGAGAGAGTTTACCTCCCACAAACCATCACTGCAGTCTATTTTGGAGGGACTGCTATAGATGGAAGTGTTCCTAGGGTTGGATAGCTGTCACCAGAGGTAGTAAAATCACGGTAGGGAGGGTGGAGCAGCTGATTGTGAGGCAAATGCAAAATTAAATTGACTATCCCCAAAGTCAATCAAGGGATAGACAAAAAGTACAGAATTTGATACCTAATATATAAAGAATGAAGGAGGAAGAAAAAGGAGGAGAAATAGAGAAGAACCTTTAGATTGTGTTTGTAACAACATACTAAGTGAGTTAAGTTAGACTCTTAGATAGTAAGGAAAGTAACCTGGAACCTTTGGTAACCACGAATCTAAAGCCTGCAATGGCAATAAGTACATACCTATCGATAATTACCCTAAATGTAAATGGACTGAATGCACCAATCAAAAGACATAGAGTCACTGAATGGATAAAAAAACAAGACCCATCTATATGCTGCTTACAAGAGACTCACTTCAAACCTAAAGACAAGCACAGACTAAAAGTCAAGGGATGGAAAAAGATATTTTATGCAAACAATGGGGAGAAAAAAAGCAGTTGTTGCAGTACTAGTATCAGACAAAATAGACTTCAAAACAAAGAAAGTAACAAGAGATAAAGAAGGACATTACATAATGATAAAGGGCTCAGTCCAACAAGAGGATATAACCATTATAAATATATATGCACCCAACACAGGAGCACCAGCATATATGAAACAAATACTAACAGAACTAAAGGAGGAAATAGACTGCAATGCATTCATTTTAGGAGACTTCAACATACCATTCACTCCAAAGGACAGATCCACCAGACAGAAAATAAGTAAGGACACAGAGGCACTGCACAACACACTAGAACAGATGGACCTAATAGACATCTATAGAACTCTACATCCAAAAGCAACAGGTTACACATTCTTCTCAAGTGCACATGGAACATTCTCCAGAATAGACCACATACTAGGCCACAAAAAGAGCCTCAGTAAATTAAAAAAGATTGAAATCCTACCAACCAACTTTTCAGACCACAAAGGTATAAAACTAGAAATAAATTGTACCAAGAAAGCAAAAAGGCTCACAAACACATGGAGGCTTAACAACACGCTTCTAAATAGTCAATGGATCAATGACCAAACTAAAATGGAGATCCAGCAATATATGGAAATAAATGACAACAACAACACAAAGCCCCAACTTCTGTGGGACGCAGCAAAAGCAGTCTTAAGAGGAAAGTATATAGCAATCCAGGCCTATTTAAAGAAGGAAGAACAATCCCAAATGAATGGTCTAATGTCACAGTTATCAAAATTGGAAAAAGAAGAACAAATGAGGCCTAAAGTCAGCAGGAGGGACATAATAAAGATCAGAGAAGAAATAAACAAAATTGAGAAGAATAAAACAATAGAAAAAAATCAATGAAACCAAGAGCTGGTTGTTTGAGAAAATAAACAAAATAGATAAGCCTCTAGCCAGACGTATTAAGAGAAAAAGAGAATCAACACACATCAACAGAATCAGAAATGAGAAAGGAAACATCATGACGGACCCCACAGAAATACAAAGAATTATTAAAGAATACTATGAAAACCTATATGCTAAGACGCTGGGAAACCTAGAAGAAATGGACAACTTCCTAGAAAAATACAACCTTCCAAAACTGACCAAGGAAGAAACACAAGATCTAAACAAACCAATTACCAGCAAAGAAATTGAAGCAGTAATCAAAAAACTACCCAAGAACAAAACCCCTGGGCCAGACGGATTTATCTTGGAATTTTATCAGACATACAGAGAAGACATAATACCCATTCTCCTTAAAGTTTTCCAAAAAATAGAAGAGGAGGGAATACTCCCAAACTCATTCTATGAAGCCAACATCACCCTAATACCAAAACCAGGCAAAGACCCCACCAAAAAAGAAAATTGCAGACCAATATCCCTGATGAATGTAGATGCAAAAATACTCAATAAAATTTTCACAAACCAAATTCAAAAATATATCAAAAGGATCATACAACACGACCAAGTGGGATTCATCCCAGGGATGCAAGGATGGTACAACATTTGAAAATCCATCAACATCATCCACCACATCAACAAAAAGAAAGACAAAAACCACATGATCATCTCCATAGATGGTGAAAAAGCATTCGACAAAATTCAACATCCATTCATGATAAAAACTCCCAGCAAAATGGGTATACAGGGCAAGTACCTCAACATAATAAAGGCCATATATGATAAACCCACAGCCAACATCATACTGAACAGTGAGAAGCTGAAAGCTTTTCCTCTGAGATCAGGAATAAGACAGGGATGCCCACTCTCCCCACTGTTATTTAACATAGTACTGGAGGTCCTCGCCACAGCAATTAGACAAAGAAAGAAATACAAGGAATCCAGATTGGTAAAGAAAAGAAGTTAAACTGTCACTATTTGCAGATGACATGATATTGTACATAAAAAATCCTAAAGACTCCACTCCGAAACTATTAGAACTAATATCAGAATACAGCAAAGTTGCAGGATACAAAATTAGCACACAGAAATCTGTGGCTTTCCTATACACTAACAATAAGCCAATAGAAAGAGAAATCAGGAAAACAATTCCATTTACAATTGCATCAAAAAGAATAAAATACCTACGAATAAACCTAACCAAAGAAGTGAAAGACCTATACTCTTAAGAGAGATTAAAGAGGTCACTAACAAATGGAAACTCATCCCATGCTCCTGGCTAGGAAGAATTAATATTGTCAAAATGGCCATCATGTCCAAAGCAATATAAAGATTTGATGCAATCCCTATCAAATTACCAAGAACATTCTTCAATGAGCTCGAACAAATAGTTCAAAAATTCATATGGAAATACCAAAGACCCCGAATAGCCAAAGCAATCCTGAGAAAGAAGAGTAAAGTGGGGGGATCTCACTCCCCAACTTCAATCTCTACTACAAAGTCATAGTGATCAAGACAATTTGGCACTGGCACAAGAACAGAGCCACAGACCAGTGGAACAGAATAGAGACTCCAGACATTAACCTAAACATATATGGTCAATTAATATTCAGTAAAGGAGCCATGGACATACAATGGCAAAATGACAGTCTCTTCAACAGATGGTGCTGGCAAAACTGGGCAGCTACATGTAAGAGAATGAAACTGGACCATTGTCTAACCCCATACACAAAAGTAAATTCGAAATGGATCAAAGACTTGAATGTAAGTCATGAAACCATAAAACTCTTAGAAAGAAACATAGGCAAAAATCTCTTAGACATAAACATGAGTGACTTCTTCTTCAACGTATCTCCCCGGGCAAGGGAAACAAATGCAAAAATGAACAAATGGGACTATATCAAGCTGAAAAGCTTTTGTACAGCAAAGGACACCATCAATAGAACAAAAAGGCATCCTACAGTATGGGAGCGTATATTCATAAATGACAGATCCAATAAAGGGTTGACATCGAAAATAGATAAAGAGCTCACGCACCTCAAGAAACAAAAAGCAAATAATCAAGTTAAAAAATGGGCAGAGGAGCTGAACAGACAGTTCTCCAAAGAAGAAATTCAGATGGCCAGCGGACATATGAAAAGATGCTCCACATCGCTAGTTATCAGAGAAATGCAAAGTAAAACCACAATGAGATATCACCTCACACCAGTAAGGATGGCTACCATCCAAAAGACAAACAACAACAAATGTTGGCAAGGTTGCGGAGAAAGGGGAACCCTCCTACACTGCTGGTGGGAATGTAAATTAGTTCAACCATTGTGGAAAGCAATATGGAGGTTCCTCAAAATGCTCAAAATAGACTTACCATTTGACCCAGGAATTCTACTTCTAGGAATTTACCCTAAGGATGCAGCACTCCAGTTTGAAAAAGACAGATGCAGCCCTATGTTTATCGCTGCACTATTTACAATAGCCAAGAAATGGAAGCAACCTAAGTGTCCATCAGTAGATGAATGGATAAAGAAGCTGTGGTACATATACACAATGGAATATTATTTAGCCATAAGAAGAAAACAAATGCTACCATTTGCAACAACATGGATGGAGCTAGAGGGTATTATGCTCAGTGAAATAAGCCAGGCGGAGAAAGACAAATACCAAATGATTTCACTCATCTGTGGAGTATAAGAACAAAAGAAAAACTGAAGGAACAAAACAACAGCAGAATCACAGAACCCAAGAATGGACTAACAGGTACCAAAGGGGAAGAGACTGGGGAGGATGGGAGGGTAGGGAGGGATAAGGGTGGTGAAGAAGGAAGGGGGTATTATGATTAGCATGTATAATGTGGGGGGTGGGGGAAAGGGGAGGGCTTTGCAAACACAGAGAAGACAAGTAGTGATTCTACAACATCTTACTATGCTGATGGACAGTGACTGTAATGGGGTTTGTGGGGGGGACTTGGGGGAGGGAGAACCTAGTAAACATAATGTTCTTCATGTAATTGTAGATTGATGATAACAAAATAAAAAAAATAAAAAATAAATTAAAAAAAAATTTTATACTGATACCAAAATATATATTGGTCTTTCTTTCACTCTTCGGAAACAACTACTAGTATCCAGAAAGGCAATGTGGTATAGAGTGATGGTTTCCAAACTTTTTAAAGCTGCAATAGCCTGTGGGAACCCAGTTTGAATATCACTGTAAACAAAAGAGATTAGAAGTCAGATGTGGGTTTTAATCTGGACTTTACAAGTCTCATGAGCTTGGAGATTTAGACAAACCACTGAGCCTCCTAGGACCTGGGTCTCTTTACACAAGACAACAGAGTTGCCACTGCACGGTTATCTGGACGATTATAGGCAGATGGTGTGCAGCTCTGCAGCCCAGTGAATGTCCCATTGATGCTCGCTGCTGGATTACGGTGTCATGCCATTCGCCCTCATAGTATCCTCATGATATTATGTTTCTAGCCTGGAAATTTTAATATCTTGATGAGTGAATGCACTATGTGTCCTTCAACATTCATGGAACATTTATTCTAGGCACAGTGCCAACTGTTTTGTGTTATGCTATGTTCACACACTTCTCTTCACAACAATACTATGAAGTAGATTCTATTATAATCTCCGAGGGTAAAAAACCTGAATCTTCAAAAGGTTAAATAACTCAAAGACTCAGGTCTGGCGAGTGGTGGCATCTGGATTGCTCCACACCAGATCCCCAAACACACGACCAAACCACTTGGCTCTGCTGCACCCCTGTGACATTCAGCCCCTCAACTCCATCTCATGCCTTGACAGACTGCAGTTTTTGTTCTTATTATGAGGTATGTCTGTGAAATATTCCACTGTCATTGTGATTTCGTCTAGTGCAGAAATATTACAAAGGCTGACTCCGTGCATGCGTAGGCAGATGCTGACCCATCAACATCTCTGTCAGGGCTCTCTCATCATCAACCCTGCTCTTCCTCTTCCTCTCAGAACCAAATGTTACACATACACCCAGAGCCTCCCCTATCCCTTTTCCCTCTTTTCTTGGTTGTAATCACTTTCCTGAAGTTTAAATATGTGTTATTTTATATTTTATAAAATATGGAAATCTATGTAAACAATACATAATATTGCTTTCTAGATTTAAAGTTTGCATGTAAAGTTTTCTTGTAAATGCATTTTATACATTTAATGTCTTTTTTCAACTTTAAATCATTTAAAACTTTTTTTCAACTTCTAAAATATAGTGGCTATTGTCATGTATTCAGGTTGATATACTTAAATATAGTTTATTTGTTTTAATTTTGGTTCCTTATCTGACTGTGCAAGCAATGTTTATCCATTTCCCTGCTGAAGAATAAGGTCCCTGTGTTTCACTCTTACGAAAGGAGCAGACCTGAGCTTCCCTGTACTGAACTCCTTATGGAAAGGTGCTAGAGTTTCACTAGGGAATGCATCTAGTAATAAGACTACTGAGTCATAGAGGAGGGGCGTGTTCAAATTTATCAGCTGTTTCAAAGGTGTGTCCTTTGTGGTGATATTAATTTATACTTCAGTAATTTATCAGTCTTCTCTATTCACACCTTCATTACCATCTTGTTATAATAAGATTAATTTTGGTCAGTCTCTCAATATTTCAGAAATTATTAGTGAGCTTTAACATCTTTTGATGTATTTATTGCATTCTAATTTTCTCTCAATGAAATGCCTACTCTTTGCCCATTTTTCTTCTAGGTTTTTTTTTTTACGAGCATATTTCCTTAACCTTGGCTTGTCTTTTCACTTTTCTTAGTTTCTTTTCATACAAGTTTTTATTCTAGTGAGTCATCTCTAGCAATCATTTCTTGTATGGCTTTTGCTTTTATGGTTTCTTGATTTTAAAAAATCCTCATTCAACTGGAAACTTCTCAAGGCCTGGGGAGCCTTGGACCAGCAAGGACCGCTCTTGTGGGCAGGTCTGCTCACCTGCCTCTCCAGCCAGGCTTTGCCAGAGTCAGCCACATTCACTGGGGCCTCCTTTCAGGCCTCTCCCCCACTGGACCCTGTCTCTTCTTAGGTTCACTGAGCAAATATTCCTGCTCTCGCCCTTTCTTTGAGACCCCAGCAGCACGTGAAGGGTAAGATACACTGGCAGTGAGGATGGCAGGGTTATATTCAAGGTAGATTCCCCAGGAGTCATTCTTTCTCACTGTCAGTTTGTTTCTTTCCTGGCACTTGTTATGAGGTGCGTGCTGATATGGGTATGATTTTTTACTTGTCTTCTCAGAATTCTCTAGTAGTGACTCTGTTATCACTGCAAGAGTGGTTTTCTTAGAGGTAAGTGTGTGCCTATGTTTGTCATTTTGTAGTGCTTTATTCTGACAGTTCCTTGAGGATAGGGACCATGTCTCCTCACACTTATACCCCTTTGCATAAGGTGCTGGCTGGTGCATAGTAGGTGCACAAAAATGTACATTTAACGAATGAATGAATGGTGGCATGTCCTTGCAATAATTGGAGGTTGGATATTCTCTGATGCTAACTAAGGCTACTTCTTCAAACTATAGGACTGGAGATGGGTTTATATAAGCCTTCGTGAGAACTGATGAACCAGGAACACATGTGGATATAGGCCACATGACTTCCTCAGGGGTATCGACACAGGGGTGAAAATCCTCCCCCCAACATCTGTTGAATCTGCACTGGCATCTAATATATGAGTGTTTGCAGTCCAGTTTACTGCACTATTAATCTTAGCCACAACACTTCGGTAGGAAAATTTTTTATGTCAATGTTTATTCTACTTATTTTATAGACAAAATGAGATGCAAGGAAACTAAGGTTTTAAGGACACATAATCAGTCAGCTATCATGTAAGAAATTAAGCTTATAATAACAACACGTCTTTAGAGTGGGATGAATTCAATGGTGAGGCAGTCACCTGCGGTCTCAGAAGGTCCCTAGATAAGCTGGCAGAGTACTTGCACCGACAGAGAATCAAAGAAATAAATTTCTTTTTTACATCAAAGAAATAAATTATAGAAGGCAAAATATAATTTGATAGGGAAAGGAAAATGGAATAAAAAGAGGAATCAGGATCAATCACTAGATACAAGTGAGTATGTCTCATGTGTAATTTGGACAACAATGTGATTTGTGAGACAAAACAGTGTCTGTATTGGATTATAGAGGTAAACATGTAGAAGTCTACAATTTTTCTTTTCTTTGTAGATTTTATACACAAGCTTTAAAATGTTTGTAGGTACATGGCCTTCCCTGGAAGGGGAGAAGAAATGAGAGAGTCGAGGAGAATGCAATAGGTTATGTATACAGGTTTGCACACACACACACACACACACACACACATAGGCGCACACATGATTGCTTTTGGCATAATCATAACTCTTCCGGTTTCTCTATTTTTTAATGTTTTCAGTCTAAACTTGGTTAGCTGCATTACTATCCACTCCCACCATATTCAGCCTCTTTGCTGCTCAAATAAATAGCTCTATACCCTCTAGATAGCTTTCCAGCATGATTCTCAACCCTCCATCCAGTCGCAATAGCTTTCCCTTCAACCTGCTCTTATCATTCATCTGTAACTTGGCCATAGACACTTTCTAGTCTCATGTCCATTGTCAAGACTCCTAAGTCCCCTGACCTGTGTGTCACCTTAAACCATTTTGACAAGGTACTGACACTGGAAGTGACCAACTCAATTACTCTAATAGCATCCTCGTGGCTGCTAGGTTGCCTCTCTGGAGCTGTGGAAACCAAGCAGAAGCCCCAAGTGACCTTGTTCAGACCCCAATGCCTTTGAGATAATGGAGCTTAAATACTGTTTAGTGTCCTTGCTGCTAATTTGTATGCAAATTTTTCCCATCAAGTTTTCACTTGTTATATTTAACCTATCAAACCTAAATATTCAACCGCACCATCGTTGTGTGATTTGTGTTATCTTAAAGATCAAAGAAAACATATTTAGATGTAATCGACACCAGCATCAGTTATGATTTCTTTTAGATTCAGATTTAGGCAACATAATTTTAGTGTAGTAAAAGGCTTCTCTGTATGTTTCACAATAAAATTTTTTGAACTCTCCTTGGACCTGAAGGTTAATTAATAATCATTAAATCTGCTTCTCCTTGGTGCCAAATCATTTAGGTAAAAATGAAATGCTTAGTGAATCATTTTGAGGCTGGTGGTTGTCAAACATCCAGATGTCCCATGATATCCAGATGTTGGTACAATGTGAAAAGAAATAAATAATTTGCATAATTTTTCTTTTCTTTTGTCCAAATATAATGATGTTATATAAATGGGTAAATGTCTACATACTAAATGGTCAGGCTATTTTCCTATAGGACCCAACAATGCAATATTAAATTTAAAATGAGTTTCACTGATTGCTTGATGTCATTGAAAGAGCAGATTAATTTTTGAGGACATGAAGGTTTTACTTCCCTAACAATGACTCATATATGAGGAATAGGAAATACTGGACTGTGAATTTAAGGTTCTTGTGATCCATTACAATCAATCACCACCTGAAAGGACTGATCTTGTTTTTAAGATATTTTGAGTCAGCAGATGGACAGACGGCCCATCTTTCATGTCTGTGAATCTGTTAGATGTTAATAGTAGCCACGGCCACCTTAAGACTTAAAGTCTCTTTTATCAGTTTCAGTGTTTGTCATTTTAGTGTGCGCCAACTACAAATAGTTCTTTGAAATTAGTGTGGCCTTTCAAAAGAATAAGATGATTTATTTTTATGTTTATCACATAACATACGTACTCCACAGTTTCTGTTGCTGAAAGACAACATTAATGAAGAAATGAAAAAAAAAGCACCTCAAACATCTGAAAATGTCATTTTATCATACTCAGATACATTAATTTCACTTGTTATATCTACATATAAAATATCTAGGTTGGTTTGGATAAATAGCAACATATAGATCTTAATTAAATGAGATGATGATCATCGGCAATAATGGGAATTTAAATTTAGCTAGATAAAATTTCCTATTTTACACTCCAAAAAAATAATGCCACAAACACATGCCAGTTGTCTATTAAGTTCCAAGGGTTTTGTAGCCTGGACTCAGGGACCTTTATGTACCTAATGTTCCATACATCACAGGAGCCATTTAGGTTACTCTGTTTAGTATAGATTGTATATGAAAATAAAAATTATTACTTTATTAATCTCTGCTGTAGGGAGAGGCTGAAATCAGCTGGAATCTCCTTCTCATGGTCCTTACAGCCTGTGACAATGCTTTCTCTATTAGTGTTATTTTACTGTGATTGCATGTAAAATATTTTCTGTCCATTCTTTATTTTTAAACTTTCATAGGGCATTCCTAACATCAAAAGTGCTAAGTGTGCTGGGACTTCACAAGTTAGTCCCATCACAAAGGAATTTTTAGGTGGATCTTGTGCATTCTTCTTATTTTAATTCATGTGACTTTTAAAATTCTGCCCCTTAAAATAGCTGAGTTTATTGGAGTACAGTTGACTCACCATGAAGTCACACCATGTGGCTTAAGTACTATTAGTCTCCAGGGGCAGGCGAATGCATCCAAGACCCTTTATAAAACTAAACCAGAAAAATTATATATAATCTATATACATATTATGTTATATATATTACATATTTCTGGAAAATATATGATTCTGGCATAAAATAGGATCTTAAAGAATATTTTTCATTTCAAACAGTAGCCCTGGGTTCTACCTTGAAAAGCAATTTATTCATATTAGAAAAATTAATGGAAAATATAAAAAGCTGTTAATGCTTTTTATATTTTCCATTTTCCTGTAATAATTAGATTCAAGCATTGCATTATCAACACCTGCCTCAGTTCCTCCAGATAAATGTAATTAATATTCTATTTTTAATTTATTAAGCTCCTATTATATGTCAGTTACTTAACTAAGGGCTTTATATATATTGTCTATTTTAATCCACACAATGACTTGACTAAGGAAGATACTGATATTCTTACTATTTAGAGATGAGAGAATTTGAAGGCTGGGGAGGGTAAGATCCAAGAACAGAGTGGATGTAGGTGAGAAGCTAAATTAGCTTGCTACTTAGCTGACTCTGAAGTCAAAATGCTCTTTCCCAACATTGCTCTGTCCCTCAAATGATGGGCAGAAACAGTCTATTAAGATAGAACTGGACAGTGGCCGGTGAGTTATACTGGAAGAGGGCAAACTTCATTTTAGAAAAATCTTAGATAAAGGCCAGGAACACATAATCAAATGTGGTTTTTAAAAATTTTGCTCTCTTGCTACTAACATACAAATTTGAACTAAAATATTTCAGGAAAAAATGTGAACAGTACTTTTTATTTATTTATTATTATTTTTACTTAAAGTATTTATTGATACTAGCACATGCAGAGGGATCTTTGTTGAAGAAACAATACCGTCTCTTCTTTAAAGATCTGAAAGTAGAACTAATCAGGAACCCCCTTGAGCTGGGTTGAACAATCTTCCCAGGCTATGTTTTCAGGGACCTTTCTGCAAACAAAGGGGGGCTTCCTTTCCCCTTATCTACCTTGTGAACAGTACTTTCGAATGATTTGAAATTAAAGTGCAAAAAATTACCAAACCAGGGGAAAAAACATTTAATTTTTTAAATGAGCATTATTTCTAAAAGGGCCAAAAAGACTAAAGTGTTAATATTGAATGGTCCAGTGCTTTTTTCTGTTACATTATTTTTGATTTTCATAGAGCTTATTTTCCCCTTCAGCTGACATATAGAGGAAGCAAAAACAGATAGAAAAGCAAAAAGTACATAATGCTTTTGTCAGAGTTTATATCTTTATCTAAATAATGCTTATTTATCTTTGCAAATACTGCATGGTTGACTGCCTTCGTACCTTGCTTAATACCACTTAATTTTAGGGGGGATATTCATAAACAATCTCAATTATTTTCCCACTGAGCACCCAAGTCAATCATGAATGACTCCCCCAACTGTGTAATTTCCCTTCCTAACTGGAAATGTCAGAATAGGTCAGAGTGCCATTTTATCAAAAAGAGGCAGTGGGGAGATACAGACCAACCCTGGAAATTGGACAGCAGACCTAGGCCCGCGGCTGTCTGTGTAAAACGGCAAATCTCCGTGTCGTTACTGGGGGTATTGAATCCAATAGTATGAAGTGACCATAGTTGTGGAAGAACAAGCAGTAATTCAAGGTTAGCTGGACGGCAGTGCTGTGTCTCCAGGCAGAGGAGCTCATCCTTGTAAGGAATAGGGCAGTAGTGTGGGCATCAAGAGCTTCCTGTTCCCCAGAGGTGGGGCCAGCAAGACCCAGCTGGGGCCAATGCCTCATCCAATGCCGATCAGTATGTAACAATTTTTGTATGGTGTCTCTAGTTAGAGATCTTTGAGGTATAGGATTTTTATGGTATTTTTGATTTGGGCGTTCAGAGTAAAATACATAATAATTTTGCCTTTATTCTAACTCTTTGGAAAGTAAGAAGTCAGGAGAAATATCCAAGTGGTTCCATTCCTGAGAACAAGGGAGGAATCTGGCTAAGCCTGTGTCCTGGTCCTGCCAAGTCCAGGGGGGTAGATGGGGCAGCAGGGTGTGGAACCACATTTGGGAAGTGAGCTGAGTCACACTAGGGGCAGATCCGTGTGCTGATGGTGCTCAGAGATAGCTCACTCCATCAGGGAACCACAGCGTGTGTCAGGAAGCATGACAAAAATAGCAACGCAAAAGTCAAAAGTGGGAGTCTGAGGAGCTGATTTGGGATGTCCCAGCTCACAAGTGGGTGAAACTCAGGGATGAAGAATGACGAACACTCTTGACATTTTATTCAGACAATTTTATCAGTAGGTAAAATTATATAAACAAATCAGGCCAAAGATCAGAGAACAAGTGGGCTTTTAGAAGAGTTAATAACAAGAGCAAGGTGGAGTTCAGGTTTCTAAGGGCTGATTTTTGGGAAACTACAAGTTAGAAATTGAGGTACAAGGATGTGGGTCAGAACCTGAACCCAAATGCTGTGTAAGTGTCCCTTGAATCTAGAGCTATTTAAATACCTGATGTTTAGAACCGGTGCAGTTCTGAATCCACAGTGGGGGACACAGAGACCATAGCTGTGTGGAGAGAAGGGTTGCAGGGGTGGAGTGAGGCAGTAGACAGGGTGGCAGACTGTCAAGTGGAGGCCAATTTTTAAAACAAAAAATGCGATTAGCAAATTTGGTCATTAGAGTCCTGATATGAGGTATTATTCTGAAGGTTAACCAATCGCTAGTAAATCCACAGGATTTGATTAAAGGTTTCATTAAATAGAAATATACCCTAGGTCTTGGTCTCTGCTGCAAAATGTAAAATGCGTGTGGAACTCTAATGTACTTATAGAATGTGAATACATTATTGTTTATAGATGGAGGCTAATGACTATAAATGAAAGCAGAACATTTTAGTTAAATAAGCAAGTGATCAAAATTGACAACACAAATGTAAATGAGACCCAGATTAATTAAGTTGCTCATTATAGTTTCTTGTAGCAGAGATTACTTTGTGTTCAGCCTGTAAGTAAGATACGTACACGTGCATTGGCAGAGGGGCAGGTGTAGAGAAGCAGGCTGAGAGAGCTAGAGAGAGATGGACAGGTACACAAAAAAGTTGTATTTTGAGTAATGCCAAAGGATTAAATCTCTGGCTCGTAGCAAATTCTGAGAGGGCAATGCCAACGTCGCTCTTGCCCCGCCCCCTTTGCTCCAGGGCCCTCGCCTCTTCTTTCCCTGGGAACCTGTGATATTCCTGCGTCCGGGGTTTTTTTGCGGTTGTCTTCCTACCCAGGAAAGCTCTTCCCCACACAGGGGCATGAATACACCCTTCCTCCACGTCTCGGCTCTGATGCCCCCTTGGAGAGGTCTGCCTTTGAATCCACATCCTGGAGAACCCCTTCTCTTGCAGCACTTCCATTTCTCCTAATCGGACTTGACTTTTCTCCATACCATTTATCACCAGTGGCATACTACTCTGCCACATGCTTATTCTCTGCCTCCCTCTGCTTACTATGGTCAGATTACCAAATAAAAATATAGGGTACTTACTTAAACTTGAATTTCAAATGAATGATGAAACACTTTTTAGTAAAAGTATGCCCTAAATAAATATCAGACATACTTAGACTAAAATATCATTACTCATCATTCCTTATACTGAAAATTCATTCATTGTATAAGTATTCAAGGGTCACAAGTCCTGCATTGAACACACATATTCTAAAAATGTACTAGTTGTTTACCTGGACCTCAAATTTAACAGGAGACCCAGTATCTACTCCCAATCCACCTTGCTTACAATTTAATCTCCTTTGGGACAGCAACATGGAACACAGTCCCAGTACTGTGGCCAGTGCTGGGGATACAGCAGACTCTCAATGTATATTGGTGAATGAATGAATCAATCATTCCATTTCCCTGAAATACCCATCCCATCTCACAGTTCTTGGCAAAATCTCTTAGGCCTGGATTTATAAAAATACAGCACTCGAGGTATTAATATGCTCCTTGGTGTCATGGAAAATGTTTTGTTTCTCTGTGGGGTCTTGCATATAGTTTGGAATTTGCTGAATATAATAAGTTTGTGACTTTCAACTATAGGAAACAAAAAGTAGAAAATATTTTTGTGTACCACTTATACATCCTTTTAGACTATAGGAAACTCAAATATTACAAAACAGTCTATTTTCAGGTTCAACATGCCTTATATGTGTAATACATTATAAATGTATTACACTTACATGTCATATTATTTTCAAAAATTTGGAATGTTATTAAATTCAAATTATTTCCATTGATATTATTTCAGATCATTGGACGCCCTTCCTTAGCTGAGGGCAAGATTTCATTATCCCCTTCCATTATTTGTACTATTTAAACAAAGCACTAGATAAAGTGATTCCATAGTATCCCTGATTAGTCTGTTTTAGAGGGCCATTGCTTTTTTTTATCCCCATCTTTAAATCTAGTTTATCTTTACTTGTTCAGAGAAAATCATCCTTTTCATATTCAAAGACAATAATAAATGCTACAGATCATAATGAAATACTGAGAATGGTATATATAAAAGCCCATATACTAAGTTGTGAACTGTAAAAACTGTGAAGGCTTTTTGTGTTATTTTAAAATACAACCATTTTTACCTTTTAAACCAAGGAGGGCAGGAGTCCAGGGTTTTATTGAGCACCTAGCTGCTAGTGTTGTGTGCTGAACTGTGTCCTCTAAAAATATGTGTTGAAGTGCTTCCCCTGTTGCCTGTGTGTATGACCTTATTTAGGAACGAGGCCTTTGCTGATGGAACTCAGTTAGATGAGGTCATGCTGGAGTAGGGTGGACCCCCAATCCAATACGACTGGTGTCCTTTGCTGAACAGAAGAAGAAACACGAAGGTGACCATGTGAAGGCGGAGACAGAGATTAAAGTTACACCGTCCCACGGAAGGCCCAGGAAGCTTCTGCTCAGCAGCTGGAAGGGGCGAGGGAGGGTCCTTCCCTAGAGGGACGGAAGGTGGCCCACCACAGCTGATACTTTGGTTTTGGTGCTAGCTGCTGGAAGTGGGGGAAAATAAATTTCTGTTGCTTTAAGCCATCCAAATTTGTAATAATTTGTTATGGCAGTGCTAGAAAAGAAATACAGCAGGCGTTCAGTTAAAATCCACTCACCTAGTTTTCGATGTGAAATGTTTACTCTCTACAGAAGCCATCCCTTGTCCACTGTGCTCCCTCTGCATGGTTCGCAAAGGTTTTTTTTCTATTTTTTGTCTCTCCTTTTCTTCTACCTTAGACTGAGCTCTTTAAGGGCAAGGTCCATATCATTTATTATTGTAACTTCAGTGCTCTTAGTAGTATCTGGCATAGAATATAATAAATAAAATGTTGTGAATTAATAAATGATTTAAAACATAAACTGGTACTGATTTATAAAGGTTTCTCTAGAGTTTGGCCCAGTAACACACTGCAGAAGACTGTTGTTTTCAAAACCCAACGTAAAGTTGAACACAGGCTGAATTCCTTCTATTTTGATGTTGTTTTTTCTGGTCAGAGTTCAGACGTGGTTTCTTCAAAAGAGGAGGGTCAGGATTTCAAGAAGTCACTTGTTCTTTTTTTCTATACATCTTCACTTTTGAAAGTCAAAAGCCTCTTCCTGTTATCAGACTGAGATGTGAAGGGAATTCAGGTTTGGGTCATACAATCTTAAGTATGCAGAGCTTGTTATTTACGTCAAGTTTTGAGTGAATTAAATTGCCCAAGCAGTTTTTAATACAACTTTCTAGTTGAATTTTCTGGAATAAAATCAAGCTTAAAACAAAAAGAGGAGAAAAACTTTTTAAAAAGCTGTTTGTGATGGAAATAAGAATTTAAAATAGAAGTGTAATCTTAAGTACAGGTGCAGCCAAAACTCAAATATAGATTTGCAGTAACAAATGATGCCGCATTCCTAAAAAGGTTAAAAAAAAAGTTAATGCGATGCCAATAATCATTTAGATTTAAAACCATGATCTGACTTTCTTTGGCTGTGGGTGCCTTAGTTAGCCATCAGTTTCTTTACCAGAAATTGTTGATAACAGCAAATTACTTCTCAGAGGTGTCATTAGAGTTTCTTGAGGCCTATAAAGCATTTTGAAGACAAAAATGCTAAAACTAGACAAATTGCTATTATCACACTGATGTGTACTTAGAGTCTCACGTCTGTCCTGGTCAGTTTGTAGGACACTCATTCTGTATATTGGTAGGTCCATTATATAAAATAGCAGGTATTGGTGATAAACAGCTTTCAGAGACAGGCTATATATTGGAAGCAATATTATTTATCCATGACATCTTAAGTAGCTTTGAAAAATTCACTCTTTGGGACCTCTTAAAGAGGATGAAAATGGAAGGCATGTTCAAGGTTATATTTGAGCATCTCTTTGTTTATTTTTCTTATTTATTATTTACTGAATCTGTTGAACAGTGAGATATCTAATTCAATTTTTTTTCAATTTTTCCATTTTGCATCTCAAAACAGTAGCACATGTATTTTCGGAAAGAGATGGAAGTAAAAATTAGCCTTTTACCCAAGCACTTTTCTCCAATTAAAATATAAAGTTATGCAATACTTATGTTTGCCAAGAGGACTGAGTTTGAAAATGGAATTTTAACATCTGACTATATTCCCAGTTTGTGTTATTCATGTATTTATTGCCAGACATTCTTATATATTATTCTGTTAGTCAGATCATCGACAAGTGGTATTGAATAGCCATCATTTCATATAACACTAGTTTTTAGATTTTTTTTAATTTTGGTATTATTAATATACAGTTACATGAGCAACATTACAGTTACTAGACTCCCCCATCGTCAAGTCCCCCCCACATACCCTATTACAGTCACTGTCCATCAGATTGTAGTAAGATGCTATAGAATCACTACTTGTCTTCTCTGTGTTATACTGCCTTCCCTGTTTCCCCCACCCCCGCTACATTATGTGTGCTAATCATAATACCCCTTTTTATATTCTATTATTAATTTTTAATTACTACTCAGTTGAATGTTTTATCCATAAATAAAATATTTTAAAAAAAAGCTCAGCACCTCAGCACTCAAAACACAATTGTGGAAAAATAGGTATGTGTATAAACAGATATAAAAGAATATAGGGAAAAATGAAAAGTTCCTTAATTTTTCAAGAATACATTTTAAATAAAAATAAGTCAGTGTTAGGACTTCAGTTATGTATGCAATGTATTTTGTGAAGCCTAGAAAAATAGAAGGAACAATGCTGAGAAGATGTTTGTGATTACATTGTTTACTTATGGATCTAAGGTTTTTTTTAGCTGGGGTTTGTTCTGTTGTGAAGCTCTTAGCAGGTGTATGGTGTTCTTTGTTTCATGTTACTCATTGCCATTTAGAGATGAGCATCTGCACACCTGTTTTCTTTCTTCTGTGAAACACATCAATTCACTACAACAATTTACTCATAAAACTATAATTATTAGCTGCCTTTGACTCACAATCCTCTTTGGCCTACACATGCAGGGAAGGGATTGAAGTGGTCCATACTTATAACTTCTCTCTGACATGGATGGCTACAGATAAACTATATTGATCTCAGGTGTTATTAATATTTATGAAAAGTTGAATTTTTATTTGCTAAATCCTAAAAGAAACACTAAAAAGAAATGAGTAGGAATTGAAAAGAGTAACGTTTTTTTTCCCCATTGGCATTCCTCTTCCTAGTCCATGAAAGAGGATTGGGGAAATTTTGTCTTCTTGTAACTTAAGAACCTTTATATTAAAGACAGCAACATTTAGGAACAGAATACACATACAAATATAGAGTTGTTGCTCCAAATGAAGAATTTTAAGTAAATATGTATAAAGAATTTCTATTATTGAATCTTAATAAAATTGAGAATAAGTCTCTAGAGGATGACAGTATTTTTAAAGGAAGATTTTTTTTTCTATTTGCAATTGGTAATACATTAACTTGTGTAAATATCAGGATGTGAGGAAATGATCTGTTTCCTCATCTTTTATATATTACCTCTTTCACATAGCATTTCTGATGGAAAGCTCTTTAAAACCCCACCTCACTGACAAAACAAATTGTATTTAGCATTTCTGCCGGATTGCTTGTGAATGTGGCATTATGATGTCAGTTGAAAAAAGCTGTTTGTCAATAAAAGCGTACTGTATGGTAGCATATGTAAAGGACAAAGATACCACAGCAGCCTTCACAGAACTCATTAAAATATATGTAAACCAGGAGTAAATAATACATAAAAGAGAACTCAGTGGTCTGGTTAAAATTAAGTAATAATAGTATTAAGTATATAAAACAGTAAGAATTATCTTCTCTAGGAATCATTCGATCAAATAACTGCTCTTGTTTCGGATGGCCATGTTGGCTTTTAATGGTTGGTCACATAAAATTTTCCATATTGAACAGTGATATAATTCTAAGGATGTAACTCAAGAGTTTATGACTAGATATTTCTTTACGTCTGTTATTGTAACATGTGGGTCTTGCAGATCATCAGTGCTTGTGAAAATAAACAAACACAACCTGGAACTTGAGAAATTAATTAAAAATACTCAGGGGTCCATTAGGAGTATTCTGTGCTATGCAGGACACAGTTTTATAAGCATAAGTCATCTCAGGCATCTTTCAAGAAAAACCATCTTTGAGGATCTCTCAGGAGAGCTCTATGGGCTTGGGGGTTTGAGAAATCACACCTTAACGATCCCAGTTGTATTAAAATGTCTTTAATTCTTGAATGATCACTGCTAAGTATCTGTTTTGCATTCATAAATGATATACACACTTTTAGATTACTGAAATGAAAGGACAGAATATTTAAAAATGGTCTCATGGTACTTTTTATGAACCCCCAAGAAAACATGCTAACAGAGCCCCCAATGTGACAAACACTAAAATAGTGAAAATAAGGTGAGATTTGGAATTAGACAGGCCTGATTTCAGTTCTTTAATCTTGCCCTTATTAACCCCTTGAAAATTATTCAGTCTCCCTGAGCCTCTCCTACTCAATCTGTGAAAATGATACAACCCTCACAGGAGTATATAATCATTACATTATTTAATTAAATGGGATAATGCGGGTAAACTTTAGAACAGTGGCTGATACTACACAAGCACTCTCTTTGCTTTTATGGCACCCAATGTACTGAGTATTGGAAATGCTTGGGATCTGAGGAAAATCATTTGCCCACATGTGATACAAACATTCAGAAAAAAGGTCCTTTTCTTCTATGAGGCATTTACTTGTTGGGCAATATCTGTAATGTTTTTAAAAAAGGGATCATATGACAAACAGAAAATAATTCCAGAGCACAACTAGCACTCTTGAGCTCTGGAAGAATTTGTCTACTTCACATATACGAACAGTTTATCCCTGAAGTACTTTTTTTTCAATCTCCATCACCAAAGGATTAGGCCCAATTATAATTAATTCTTTAATAATGAAATTGATACCCTTTTCAAGCATTTAGACCAGATACTAGATTAGAGTACACTATAAAATATGCTTCTGAGTAATTATGACCTAATTAATTATTTTAGACAGCTTTTTAAAGTTTGATTTACTGATTGGACTCTCTGAAACCGCCAGCAGGAAGCAGAGCTGGCCAGCCCCCCAGAGGCTTCGTTCCGTTTGGCGCGAGCTGGAGTGAAAGCTGACTTCATTTGCACTGTTTTGCATGGCTGATTTTGACAAGTGTGTTTGGGTTTCATGAAATAATCAAAGGTCATTTCTGGCCTGAGTTTTTGCAACTACAACCCATATTAATACGAATGAAACCCAGAGCGTGGCAGGAGTTCCGTGTGTGGCGTCCTCCGCCTGCCTCTTGCAGGCTCGCGACACAGCTGTGCACTTTTCGGAAAGACAAGCGTAGAGGCGGTCTTGCCGCCTGATGATGCTCAGTCAGAGACGTGGGTGTATGCAGCACATTCTGCACCAGTCTCTACTGAGTGTAGGTGGTCTTGAACAAATAGAGTCACTGAGTCTCTGTGTGAAGCCAAGGGCAGTTTGATGCAGGGGAAGATATATGCCAGGGTAAAGAACTGGGCAAGTTGAAGAGAACCTTTCAAGTCCAAGACACAGTGCCCACATCCCAACGTCGCCCCTCTGCTGTTCTACATCGCCGAGCATGAAGTGCAGCCGGATGGATGTTCTACCTGGAGTCCCAAAAAAGTCTCCGTTACAGGGTCTCCTTACAAACTAACTGCCAGACAGAATCATCCGTGGCCTTGCTTGTGTCCGTTATCTCATTAGTTATTTGCTTCAACGTTTATGTAAAGCTGTTTGGGAAGCCATGGTTTTATATGATCTTAGCGTTAGAATAAATTTTTCTCTAAGGGACTCCAAAGATTTTAAAGGTTAAAATAATAATTTAAAAAAATGACCTAGAACTGATTCTCAAAATCTGCCTGTACATCAATGCAATTTCCTAATAATTTTCATTTAAGGAGCATTAGAGAGGTACAAACCTCCAATTCTAATATAAATGAATCACGGGGATGAAAGTATAGCATAGGGAATATAATCAATAATATTGTAATACATTTGTATGTTGACAGATGGTACCTACTGAAGTGCATATCTCCAAATTCCAATTCCACAGTTCCATGACTATTTTTCTCAATACAGGAAGTAGAATATACAATTGTAAGAATTCAATGTATATAAGGACTGTATTTGTGTATGAGGACATCTGAAAGAATGGATAGGCATGAGCTATGAGATTTTAATAACAAAAGACTATTTTTACCCAATATCCATAACATTATGCTCTTGATATTTCAAAGAATTAAAAAAGCTCTCTGTTCTTTTTAAAAAGCATGTTTATTTTTATAGTATGGGCTGAATCTTCCAACTTAACTGGCTTGTTACTGCATAAAGTTTTCTCCTTAGGGCATGAATATATGATCTAAAAACACATTCTACCCACTGCATTGGGAAATATATAAGTAGAATTTAGGTAGTGAATTTTTTATCTATTTTTGAAAGTTTTAGGGTTGGATTCGACTTCAGAGACATTCGTATGGACTCTGTAGCCCTTATTAGTATTTTTATTAGGACACTAAAAAGTGATCAAATTAGAAAATGCAGTTGCTTATGTAAAGTCTAAACTAGTGGATTATGTGAGGGAAATCAAACAAACCAAGAGCAGCTGGACGTCATTAATTATAACAAAGAGTTAAAAATATGCCTCACCCTTCCCCATTACTTTTTTACCTATCTGAGCACCTTTATGTAGTAGGCATTGTATTGGGTGTGTTACAAACATTATTTCGTTTATTCTCCATTAAGCAAGGGTTATTAGTCCCATTGTATAAATTCAGGATTAGAGTATTAGATTAGGTATAATCCACAATATTTAATGCAAGGACATGCAATATTGTTCATGGTTTCTGGGCAACGACTCTGTTCTCTCTTCCTAGATGATTTCATGGCCTATACGTCACTGAGCTTGGTTTGAGAACTAGAGATGTGACAGAAAAGCACACGGATTGTAAATTAAAGATTTTCTGGAAAGATACTGCACACCAGTATATAAAAGTGCAGTGTTGCAAAAGTAATTGAGCTCTGTAGGTCTGGATGCATGTCTAGTCATAGGCAGCTGTGGGTACCCCCTGGGGTGCTGGGGTCCTAGGGAAGCTACTGGGAGACATGCTGTTATCCTCTGGGGTAACCTTGCTTCTGATCAAGTTTTGTATCCTTAACTAATTGAATTTGGAGCATAAGTGCTGTGTCTGCATGTGTTTGTGAGCATCTGTGAAAGTGTGTAGTCTGTTCTGTATGTGGATGATATGTGTATGGTAGAATCCACACATGCACATATTTGTGTGTGTGAGAGAGGTCAGTATATCGTGTGTGGGTGATATGTATATGCATGTACGTGTGCATGCATGTGGTCTTTTCCTTCCAATTCATTATCAATTCATGTTTGTTAAATATCTTTTAGTATCTTGTGAATCATGACTTTGTTCTTTTGTAGATTTTGCAATCCTTTATATAGAGCACTAACTTTTCCTCTCCTATTCTCCACTCTTTTTTCCAACACCGTTATTAATTTTCTGTTATTAGTAATTAAAACATAAGATAATGCAAGAATGAAAGTTCAAATCAACTGACAGAGCATCTTCTATGCATATAAATGCACAATGACTAACAATGTTCCTGTCTCATTAGACAGCCTTGTCCTATAGATTTCAATAGATAGAGGGGCACGTGTTGGTCAGATGTGATTCAGAAATTGGTAAGTGATTATGACAAATTTCAAGGTACTACAATATTCAAAAATCATCCTTGATTTTTTTTTCTCAAAATTGTTAATTTTTTCTGTTTATCTTCTTGCCTCCAATGATTGGTGACTATTATCACTAGGATATTTGTTTTTCAATAGCAGAGATATGGGAAGAAAAATAAAATAGCAGCTTTATTTCACATGTTATCAAGTCCCAATCATTAAGCAGAGCAGGAAAGCCTCCTCCGATACACACTCTCCCTGTAAGCTTCAAAATGAATGTATGAAGGGTAGTAGAATGGCAGCATGTGACTCCTCTGTTAAGGCTTCCAACCTTTTTGTTTGTTCCTTTTTATTTCCCATTCCTAAATTATTTCAGATGCTCTGATGTCACTGGGTATTGGAACTACTAGGGTTGAGACACAAATTTGCTTACTACCCATTCTCATGCCACCTTATCTCTGTGTAATACTGTAAGGTGTGCTTTCTCTCTGTTTATGTCTCTTTTTCCTCCCTTCTCTCCTGTTTACTCCTGTCTGTGAACCACTAGGCCACTTCGGTTTACATGGAGATGTGGAAACAGACCGTGCAGACCAAGTCTCTAAAGGGCAGGGCTGCTGTGGGCTAGGATCCTGGCAAGAGAATCTTGTACTGTTCCCTGGCATAGAAGTGTTGTCTCAAAACAGTTATGTTTCTGCTTTAGGCAACTATTGCCTGGGTAAGTGTAATCCCCCAAATTCCTCAAGGGCATTAATGGGCAAATTCTCCAGCCGCCTCCCCTGGTAAAATACAAACAAATACTGGTGGAAATGAAGCCATTATTACAAATGGTTCTAACTTAGCCAAAGGTCATATTTCCGCACAAGGAAATCCTTAATCCGTTTCTGAATCTAGAGCCTCAAGATGGTCTTACAGAGAGTAAGATGAAATGCTAAGTACGGAACCAGTTTTGTGAGGTTAAAAGAGGTACCATATGTGACGCAGCTATGCAAACTGGGAGGCGCTCTGCAAACCCAAACAACAGCACTATCATTTTAAATCACTTGAAGCCAAAGATGATTAGAAAGACGGAAGTGATTATCGTTATCTTGGACAAGCGACTTAATCTCTCAGAATCTTAGTTCCCTCATCTGAAAGGTGAGGTAATGTTGCCCGCCTTGTAGAGTTGCCAAAATTACAGATAATATGTGAGAACTGCTACACACAAAGGTTGGTAAATGGTACGCATTCAATGAATGGCAACTGTTTTATGATTATTACAATGGATTTTTCTAATGATCTACAATGTTGAAGAATACAACAGAAAATGTTTCTTTTAAATTTTACAAACAAAACAAGTACTTGTGATTCAAGCTATTTTGGATTCCAGTTGTTCACAAAAATAAGACAACACTTCTGACTTTATATTTCAAGTTTCAGTCAGCATGGGGCATTTCTAATAATGAAGTTTAAACCTTTAAAGAATAAGAGATGCACTGGAATGTCTGGAAGAATAAAACAACAAGAAGAGAAAAGAATCACACAGAAAAAATACAACTCTTTTATGGCAACAGCACAGACAGGTGGGTGATTTTGAGAATGATCGTAGGCACTCACCACCCCGTAGCTCAGGGTGGCTCCAACTCCACGCACAGTGGGGAGCCTGCTGTGCCCTTCACTATCAAATTGTACATGCGAGTTATTTGTAACAGAACATTGAAAAGTCAATGAAGGCAAACCTGGTAGGCAGCGACTGTCAGAAAACATCTGAATCAACAGGACACCATCAGAATAGTCTTTCCCAAGCAAAACACAAAACTGTATTAATCAAAAGCCTGACAGCACTGTGAAATTTCCTCTCTACAGCAACTTAAAGCAACACAGACTTTGGGAAGCAGGCTTTCACACCTCACCCAACGGGCCAGAAGAGAACAACAAAACGTTAGTATGGATCATGCTGTTGAGGATCTCCTGACACAGGCATGTCATAAACTCAAGACTTCACTCATTTATGCAACACAAGAACATTTTTAAAAAACCCACAAGCGAACAAAAGGATTATTTATCTTAAAGTTATCTTTTTTTTTATTGCTACTGTTTATTACTGTTCATTATAACGCTTCTGTAGAGTGAGAAATTAAGCAGAAAATCAAGGTGAACATGAAAACAATGGCTTTTCACTGCCTAGGAGTGAACTTCAAACACTTTAACTTGACTTCCATGATCTCATTATAGCCTCAACCTTAAAAAACTGTACCATGTGCTTAAGTATATTCTTTAGTAGTCAAAGTGGAACACCAGCGTGGAAGTCAGTCATGTGAAGTGAAGACGTAACGCCCTTTCCTTTGTGAAGTTTTTTAGACACTGTTAAGTCATGTCTCCCTGCTGGCTTCCAAGTATTTCTTACCTTCGTATTACATTATAATTAATTTTAGAGGGTCCATCCATTCCACTACGAAGGGAATTACTCCAGGGTGGAAACGGTGTCTTGCCCTGCATATAACAGTGTGCGTGGCGGGTAGGGGGCAGTGTGAGGTGGCAGAGAAAACAGCCTCGCGTCTCTCAGTCCTGATTTCCAGTTCTAGTTCTGCCCCTTCCTCACTGTGAAAACTGCTTAACCTCTGTGATCC
The DNA here is from genome assembly GCF_030020395.1 of Manis pentadactyla. Taxonomy (NCBI): domain Eukaryota; kingdom Metazoa; phylum Chordata; class Mammalia; order Pholidota; family Manidae; genus Manis; species Manis pentadactyla. Next base: position 111,908,685 of record NC_080028.1, on the reverse strand, counting down.
TCAGCTTCCTCACTTGCACGGTAGAGCCAGAGCTCCTCTCTTAGGAGATATATGTAGAGATATACATGTGTGTGTGTGTCTTAAAGCATTCAATACATGCTAGCTATAAAATTATTAATAAGCACATAATGTTTGTTGAAAATGTGAAAGAATGGATGGATGATTTCATTCTTACTGATCTAAGATTCATCCAGCAATTCTTAGATACTAATATTTCATAAAATGCAGATTAGAAATTAAACGGTAGCATTGAGACGATGAAGGCTATAAACTTGTATTTCCATTTTGAATCAACAACTCCTCTCTATTATTGTTTATTTTTATAGAAATGTCTATTTAAAAATCTCCCTAGCTTAGCAAATCCTCTAAAGAGCAGTTACAGTTTAAAAGCATCAGATAATCAAATGAAAACCAGCTAATTCTAGTCTGGGCAGTTAAAATGTGGTATATTTATGACTCAGAAACCCTAAGTTATCTTAACCTCATTGATTTTTTTCACATATTGCCTATGCTGACTAGTTTTCTGGGATAATTTTAGAGTTTATGATATAAATGGAGAGAAGTCAAAAACTCGTTGAATTTCTGTGCTTGTATCTTTAGCTGGGAAATTGGAAAAAGTTTCCATTTAAGAGAACTACATTATTCAATAAGTTACAGAATAAATGGATAAATAAATGTAGTGTATACAGTCAATGGAGTATTACTCAGCTTCAAAAAGAATGGAAATTTTGCCACATGGATGAATTGAAGATACTGTGCTAAGTGAAATGTCAGACACAGAACAAATACTGCATGATTTCACTTATACGAGGTACCTGGAGTAGACAGGCTCGTAGAGAAGGGGGATGGGGGTTTTCTGTGGCTGTGGCGAGAGAAGTGTGGAGTTACTGCTTAATGGATATAAGTTTCGCTTTGGAAAGATAGGGAAGTTCAGAGGGTGGACAGTAGTGATGGTTATACAGTAGATTGAATTTACCTAATAGCACTGAACTTTACACTTAAAAATGGTTAAAACAATACATGTTATATTGGCATATTTTATCACAATTAAAAACAGGTAAAAAACAAATGGTGTATTCTATAAGGCTGAAGGTTCAGCTTTTAGAAATTTTTTTGTAGTGGAGTTTTAGGGATGTGGATTAATCTCAACTCAGTGATGAAAACTAAGAGAAAAGAGAATTTTAAATAAAGCTAACACTGTGATAGATCTCTGCATGAGAGAATTCACCACTTTGGTTCCACTAGCACTGAGTACTTGCTCTGTACCAGGGTCTGGGGAGCAAAGATGACTGCCTATTGCACTCAGGTTGTTCACCCTCATGCAGATAAAAACTCTCCAAACGTCATTTTGGTGTAAGTCTGTGAAATCTGTGTGTGCAAGAGTACAGGTTTTAGCATTATATAGCCCCAGGTCTGCATCTGGCTCAAAAACTACAAACTATGTCACACTGAGAAAGTTAGTTTGCCTGTCAGACTCTGTCTCCTTACTTATGAAATACGGATGTCGATCTATGGCAGTGCTACTCAGGGTTGGTGTCTTCCCCGAATTCACGCTGAGATCCTCAAGCCCAGTGTGAGGGTATTTGGAGGGTGGGGCCTTTGGGAAGTGGGTGGGTCATGAAGGCGGAGCACGAATAGGATCCTGATGAATAGGGTCCTGATGAAAGGGGCCTGGGAAGGCTCTGCAGCTCCTTCCACCAGAGCAGTTAGCAGCCTGGGCGACGGAGGGGGTTGCACGCCGACCTCAGCCTTCAGCAGACTCCACTGACTGAGGCAATGGCCAAATAAAGCGATTTCCTGCATAGAGAGGGGACACCTATATATACTTCATGAATGATGCTTCTGTGTTTTGGGTATTTAAACATTCTAGAAATCAAAATGTACATTAATAGCGTTATTTAATCAGGTATTTTAAGTAAGTTACATTTTAGGACAAACAGGTAATTTCTCACCCACGACACCTCACTGACAGCTTCTATCACAGGCCTCACAAGAACCGCTGGGAAAACTTGTAGGTGTTAAAATAAGAAAATTCTGGGCCCCCAAGCAGAGGATTGGGAGGAAATGTGACACCTCCAGAGCAGGGCAGGGCTGCAGCCACTGGGCCTGTGTCTCCTGTCCCCAGATGTCCCCACCTGCACCGCCGAAGCTCACCCTTTCCGGACGTCATCCTGCCTAATTCCCTTATGTCATTTGCTTATTTGGGTTGACAACTGTGTGTGTAGGTGTGGGGGAGGCAGAGAAAGCGGGGCTGGTGTGAATATTCTGACCCAGTTCCCTTTTTCTTAGGTTTTTTTTCTCATACCAGCCACATGGAGGCATTTTGGTCAGGAGAAAAGTGAGGTTGGGAAATTTGAAGCCAAAACCACTTTTTTAAAAAGGCAGTTTGAGATTATCAAATGGGAAGCACAGTTGTACCAGGATAAAGCAAAGGCTTAGAAAGAGATGGGGCAGTGTGGGAAGCTGCTCTACTTATTTTTCAAATCCTGGACAGGGTCCGCTGAGTGTCGGGACAAACGGAGAAACATTGGCCCGTGTCTCCCTCAGTCATCCGGTCCTCGTGCCCGATGCTGCAAGTATCGCAGTTCAGCACAGACTCTGGGATTCGACAGGTTTGTTTGTGCAACCACTCTGGATATTCATCTTATGAAATGGAAAGAAGCGTTTTAAAATGCATTTTGTTATATAAGTCTTTCCTAGTTTGGGAACTGACGGTGTCAGCTTTCTTATCTAATGGCATATTTGGCTTGGCCTTTTGTAAAACACTGATAAGTGTTCAAATCTTATAATTGGAAACAATGAATATATTAATAATTGTACAATTAATGCAAACTTAGTTTTTCTAGAATTATGTTAATGGACATCATTCAGATAAAAAAATCCTCATATTCTATAATATAGTGGTATTGTAAATACTATCACATATGTAATGGTGATAACAGACATAATTTGGAGGCATTAAGGAAACCTTTTCTAAAATTAGAAAAAGATACTTTAAAGTCCAAAAGAGAAGGGAAATCCAAGGCTAAATCCTTCATAGTTTAAGTATTACATACCTAATAAAAAATAAATGACTTCCCAGCAGATGTTATAGCAAATTGTGCCAGTGTTATATGTGAAGATAAAATAGATAAGCAGAAACCTTGAGCAAGTTGTAAAAGTGGTGCTAAAAATTATTCCTTACAATATATTTCAGACTATTGAGAATCCAGATAATATCACTTTGGGGGTCTTTAAGTTAGCATTTTGAACATTTGTTTAGAGACATTATTTCCTTACTCTAAAATATTTTGTACCAATTCATAAACATAGCCTTTGCCAGATTTCTTTTAGAAATGGAAAACAAAAACAATAGCAAGCTTAAGCGATTTATATTAACTATAGGAAGAGGGCACATATCTTGCTCAAACGTACAATGGAGCATATGTTGAACCAGATTTTTAGTATTTTAGAATGGAAAAGAGAATTGTCTGTGGTCTAAGTAAGGATTTATGAATTTTAAGGAAGGGAGAAAAATGATATTTACCATGAATTACATTTTGCTGATGTAGGAATCACTGTTACTAATGTTGGGATATACTTAGCTGCAGAGGCAGAACAAGATTTGACATTTAAAGGGAAAGTGGTGTTAGTATTGATATTCTGACCCATAGATCAATGGAACAGATTAGACAGCTCAGATGTAAACCCATACATATATGGTCAATTAATATATGATAAAGAACCATGAATATTCAATAGGGAAAAGACAGCCTCTTCAGTAACTGGTGGGAAAACTGGACAGATATATGCAAGAGAATGACACTGGATTACTGCCTAACTCCATACACAAAAGTAAACTTGAAATGGATCAAAGACCTGAATGCAAGATGTGAAACCATAAAACTCCTAGAAGAAAACATAGGCAAAAATCTCTCGAACATAAGCATGAGCAATTTTCTCCTGGACACATCTTCCTGGGCAGGGGAAACAAAATAACAGATAACAAGAGGGCAACATCAAACTAAAATTGTTTGTACAGGAAAGGATACCATCAACAGAACAAAAAGGTAACCTACAGTATGGGAGAATATATTTATAAATGATTTATCTGATAAGGGGTTAACGTCTAAAATATAGAAAGAACTCATATGCTTCAACACCAAAAAAACAAATAACCTGATTAAAAAATGGATGGAGGACCCAAGCAGACATTTCTCCAAAGAAAAAAATACAGATGACCAAAAGGCACATTGAAAAGGTGCTCCACATCGCTGATCATCAGGGCAATGTAAATCAAATCCACAATAAGATGTCTCTTCACACCAGTTAGAATGGCCAATATCCAAAAGTCAAGAAATAACAAGTGTTGGGAAGAATGTGGAGAAAAGTTGGTGGGAATGTAAACTGGTGATAGGAATGTAAATTGCTACAACTACCATGGAAGGCAGTAAAGGTTCCTAAAAAAGCTATAAAGAGAAATACCATACAACCTAGTAATTCCACTTCTAGGACTTTATCTGAAGAAAACAAAGTTTCTGATTCAAAAAGTATATGCACCCTGATGTTTATTGCTGCATTTACAATAGCCAAGATATAGACCAGCCAAAGTGTCCATCAATAGATGAATGGATAAAGAAGATGTGGCACATATACACAACAGGATATTATTCAGTCATAAAAAAGAACTTCTCTCATTTGTAACAACATAGAGGTTATTAAGCTTAGTGAAATAAGCTGGGTGTAGAAAGACAAATACCATATCATTCACTTATTTGTGGAATATAAAAACAAAACAAAACAGAATGAAAAAAATGGCAGTAGACTCAGACACTGAAAAGTGACTGGTGGTTACCACGGGGGAGGGGTTACAGCAGGTGGGGATGCGGAGGGTGACAAAGGAGCACAAAATTCCTCAATCATAATATAAGTTGTTTATGAGGATGGTAGTACAGCATGCAGAATATAGCCAATGATTCTGTAACATCTTCCTGTGTTGACAGATACTAACCACACTAGAGGGGTTGAAGATTTAATAATACCGGTACCACTGAACCTCTGTGTGCATATCTCAACCAAATATAAGATTGTATATCAACAATACTGCAATTTAAAAAAATGATATTCCATGTCATATTATGAAGGGATTTTTTACTATATTTACAAGAGAGTGACTCAACTAACAGAGACAATTAATATGGTGGATATGAAATTTATTAAAATAATTGAGGTACTAAAATGAGAAAATTCATAAAATATTCTTTATCATGGGGATGATGCAGGAAATTAAGCAATTTTGTTGTCTGAGATCTCCTTGGTGAAAGAATAAGTTTTTGACTCCAATTTCAGGTACCACATACAAAATTTTGTTTATTTTTTTTAAACGAGAATGTATTATTTTGCCATACAGTAGCACACAACAGCCCTTAACCTTAAAATGGTGCATGCAATAACATATTTTGATGTAATCTATTTCTGGAAACCTCCTCAGCTCATAGTTTGGTTAGGCTTATTTTTTCTGGAAAAAAGGACCCCATTTGTGACTCCAGAGGAAATAATCTCAAGGCAAGGTAGACAGGGTTTTAGTACCCTTCATGTCATAATGCAAAGGGATTCAGCTTCCTTAGAGGGGCATAAAGACTGGCAGAATGTCCCAAGTCATACTTTTGACCTTTTGGAAGGGAATATCCAAATCAAAGACTGATATTTCTAGAAATAAGGGACTGAATTCTATTGAATAATTACAATACCAACTTTAGTCTTTATTGCTGCATTTACAATAGCTGAGATATAGACCAACCAAAGTGTTCATCAATAGACGAATGGATAAAGAAGATGTGGTATGTATACACAATAGGATATTATTCAGTCATAAAAAAGAACTCCTGTCATTTGTAACAATGTCTAGTACCTACTATCAACAAGATACAGTTATATAAACAAATGAAGTCACTGCATATCTTCAACTTATTTGATTGTCAAAATCACTCAATGAAGGAATTAAAACATACAGAGGTCCACCAAACTGCCCTACATCCCTAGCTAATAAAGGGTGGAGCTCAGAGTGAGTTTCCAAAGCCAGCAGTGTGCTATAAAAGATCACACAAGATGCCTTACTTAGTGTTCTAGGAAATACCGACTCATGAAATACGGTTCAGGTTTGTCATGAATAATAATGACTATGAGACACTCATTTACCCAATGTGCCAAAGAAGTGACAAAATTCTCAATCATTTGGAAAATAAAAACATAAGGTGATTCTGACATGGTTCATCAGGTGAGTCTCTGAAAAAGTCTATTACTGTAAGTCAAAGGACTATTACCTGGTCTTCTATAAGTGAGGCTATTAGAAGAAGGAATGTCTATAAAATGAGAATACTAGACTAGATAGAGAAATTTTTCCCTAGCTCTGTGCTACTATTACACATACACATGTCTATACTTTTTTATTACAGGGACTTCTTACTTCAATAGAGAAAAGTTTGGCCAAATGAATCTTGTGAGGGACATTTGCAAATGATAATTATTATCTAATGAATCACAAAAACACTCTTATGGTTAAAATCTGTTTTTCATTAGGACTTTTCTTGCTGAAAACTTCTTGCTTTATTCAGTGTGCCAGGGAAGTAAGATAGTTAATCACGGTTTGAGTGAGAATATTAACTCCCAGTAGTATCTAAAGAGGTTTAGCAAATCCAGGATAATGTGAATAATTTCCAAGAAGCATGTCTGAGCATCTGAATGACTTTTGTGTGCCTGCGCCTTGTTATTATTATTATCCAGTGTGTTTAGAGTCTACAGAGAACAGACCCATGGAGTTCTTAAAAGTACCACTGAAGGTTTAGCAGTTGAGATGAAAAATTGTTATTTTAAAATACAAATTCCAAGGGTCCTCTTTCCTTATTTTCCCTCTGAAGCACAAAAACTTTTTGTGAAATACAAGTGCAATGTGATCTAAATACCTTTAGTGATGTTTTAACAAATTATCAAATAATTCTTAAGCTATGGACTTAGAAGCAAAATTAGAGGATGTTATGGGGCTAAAAAATCAAATGCAAGATTTGATTCAAATACAAACTGTAAAAACTCAGTCATGATTCATGGGTTACAACATAGGCATATAGTCTATAGGTAAAGACAAAAAAATACTCACTGAATGATCTAATGTCTTCCCTTCTATCCGTATTTATTGGATGCTTTATTCCATATACTAACACCCCTAACTCACGAACTCAGGAAGTTCATGAAGACACTTCGATTTTGACAATATCATTTTAATTGAGAGTATTTTTCTTCACAAATATTTAATAAAATTTTAAGGACTAAACTACACTTTTTTTTATTCAGGCTTGAATTGAGTCATTTTTCCTTACATTTTTCCTTATTTATGAGCGATTTATCGAGTCAGTATTAAATAAAAAACAGCTAAAGGCTGAACAAAAGAACTGCATCAAGGAAATGAAACATGTACATTATATTCCCTAGGATTTTTCCAAATTGGCAGATTTTATAACTGAATCCATTCCCTCCAAAATATGCCAGAGCAAATCCTTCTTAGTACAATTATGATAATGACAATTAAAATAAAATAATCTACATATCATTTCTGAATAACAGACCAAATAACTTATAGATAAATTAGATCAGATAAACAACCATTGGTGGATTTTCATAATGAAATTATAAAATGACTGGGAAATTGTGAGGGGACAGGGTAGATATAACCTGGCTCTTGTATAAAGATGGTAAAACAAATATCTATGTTTCTGTCGTTTAAATTTCAAATTTTTCCAATGCGTAATGTACAAAATTGAAATTATGTTTAAAAATTTAAGTACATACATAAAAACAAAACTTTAAGAGAGCCAAAACCTACTGTGGGACAACTGCTGGATGTTGGAAATATTTATGTTTTGGTTGAATGACTTAGTTTACTATCTCTGATCAGTAAGATGTTGGAAAAAAAACCTGTCTAAAAGAAACTGCTCATTTATTTAATAACTTGCAAATCATTTAACTTGCATTTTTTTTATGATAGAAAAATCTGATTCTTAAATTATCCTTTTTTATGTAAACATGTTCAAAACCTGCTGTCCATCGCAAAGCAGCATTTCACATATTTGGAGTTTATTTTTCAAATCAAGGAACAGTTTTTGAAACTTGAATTTTATAAATCTCTGATTTAAAATTTAAAGTGTTATGTCCCTTCATAACTACAAAAAGTTAGGTAGAATGTGTAAAGTGAAGTTGCATAAGACTAATATTCAGACAGGTAAGTGAAAGAAACATCTTTCTCTGATCCTCACATACTTCAAAAAATAAAATAGATTAAAGACTTTAATTTATATATTATTTTATATACATAAAAATTACATAACTATTTATATATTATATAAATTATATAAATGTAATTTATATCATCAAAATGAGGACTAATTATATTTAATAACAAAATTAGGATGTGATTTATGCATTAAAGTTCTTTGAGGGCTAGAAAAATTTATTGTTTAAGTGTAATTTGTTTATATCCTAGAAAATTATTCATGAATTTCTTTTTTATATCACACATCCTTTTCACGGAATTTTGTTCTCTTTTAATATATATCCAGGTATAGCTCTATCAGTTTGTTAATTCATTCCATTTTCTTTTACTATTTATGTTTTAAATTTTAGAGACCTACATTTGCAAACTCACTTCAAAACAGCCTTGGTATTCAAATTGATATAACATGGTTCATCAATGTGGACTTTGTTTTTCCATCTTTATGAGACAGGTACCGTGGGTGTAGTCACAGAATGGTGAGGGCTTCTGGGAAAAGACCCCTACCAAAACTCCATATTAAACAATTAAGCAAAGACAGACTCACATTAATTCTCTAAAGTAAAATATCAAACTAGGAATATAAGCATTCTTCAGTGAAGATTAGTTAAAACTAAAAAACCAGGAGTAACTTGGCCTAGAATATTTGAACATCCCCTGGATAAGAAAGTACCTCAGCATAGCCCATGTCTCCACTGTGTCCATTAAATGAGGCTATTGTAAAATTTACGTTAGCCTGCTAAAAGGCCCAACTTATCTTCTTTAACTTTGCTCAGATGCTGCTTTTCCTCCTCCAGCCTCTAATCAAAGAATATACAACCTGGGCAATTAATACAACATGCAGGCCCAGCCGTAAACAACATAGTAAATGGCAGGAAGGATTCCACCTTAAAGATAGATTGCATTTTAACACCCAGGAAGTTAGAAGTAAGATTCTTAACTTACTCTTTAACAAACAGACAATAACTCAGCCCACCTTGTGGGGGCGCTGGGCAGGTGGACTTTTGATATGCTTCCAGACCAAGATGCCTGTATCCCAGGGAGAAATCAAGGCCTGAAATTCCTTATGTTAAGTTAATTCTAAATATTCAGGGACCACTTAACAAGTTCACACCCCTAAGGCTTTTTTCACGTTTCCAAAAATACTCAACTGCCTATAAAACCCCTAGACAATGCACCACCATGGACTCTCTTGTCCCCTTCTGCCATGAGCCAGGAGCTCTATTCTCTCACCGTATCTCTAAATAAAAGCCTCTTCCTGGCTCTCCTACCTTGACTATTTGCTAAATTCATTCTTCGACTCTGCAAACAAGAACCCCAGCATCATTTACGATTTTGATAATCTCATACTGAAAATTTATGAATGTTGCATCTAGGAGATTTTTATAATATTATCAAATTCTACCATAACTAATTGTATCAAGAATGCATTTAATTTTGTTTAATAAAAATATATTTAAGAAAACGGTGATTACTATCAAATAATAGCTATGTAAGGAAATACATGTTACAGTTAAATTGTGAGAAGACAGAAAGAAATGTACTGAGATTAAGCTATAGATTTTAAGCCTACAGATAGTTGCCATTTTTCAAATAATTCCATTTATGACTGTAAATAAACTAATCATATTGATTTTGTTTAGGATTTTGTGCAAAATGAATAAATATTCTTTCACAACAATGTGAGGCACTTTGACTAAATTTTAGTTGCAACATTTCTTTTTCTTTAGAATTTAAAATGACATAGTGTTAGTCAAAAAAGAGGATGCAATGAACATAAACATTTTCTGCCACACAGATGTATCACAAGGATTACCTTGGCCTCTTATCTAAGAGGATTACAGGATAAACGATTTTCAGTTTACTCCATTAAGTTGAAATTGAACGTTAGTAGGCTCCATTTACTTACTATGTTAATTTCTTTCTTAGAAAATAGAAAGGTGAATATTTTTATAAAAGAAATTTGTGAGATCTAATTTTATTGATACTCTAATATAATTATTGTAACATCAAAGTACTTACTGTTCTGTTAGGTATTCTGGGGTATTTTGTTCTTTGTTTTCTTTCTTTCAGATTCTTTTTTCTAGAAGGAAAACAATGTACACAGTAGTTAGTTGACTACTTATAGTTCAGAATCACTTCAAATTGTCATATATATAACTGGTTAATTTTATTATTTAATATTTCCACTTAAAAATGTTTTCACTGTATATATCCAAACACAAAATGATGATACGTATGTATATTTAGTATATGTAGTATAAGATAAATAGGTGGAAAAGGATTTTAAAGTCGACGTGAAGAGCTAAAGATCAAGATTCTGTGACTGATTTTGTGAATAGTTAATCATACATCTTACATTAAAGTTTTTCAATTTGTAAATTTAAAGTTATGTCCCTCCATAACTACAAAAAGTGAGGTAGAGTGCTTTGTGTAAAGTGAAACTGCATGTGAATAATCAAGCAATCTAGGCTGACATCATTATAGAATATTCCATTATTATATTCATTTAAAAGGGAGCATGCAATTATTAGTCAATTAAATACCTGGTGCTCTAATGAGTGTCACTATAAATATTATAAGTCAGCCTTATAGATCCCATGTTAGTTTTGAATTTTGTATTTTCACTAAAGTTAAGAGCATTTCTATATATATTTTAACACATATATTTGACTATTTTCAGAGCTGAATCAATATAACCTAAATTATTATAGCACACAGGAAATTTATATACATATATCTCTCCCATCAGGGGTAAGGAAAAAAATAAGCTCACATCATTGCATAAAAAAGTACAGCTTTCAGTTTAAGGGATAAGAAAATTAAATCCTTCCCAAGAGTCAGTATCAGAAATTGCTTTAATGTAATAAAGATGTCAAGAATTTCTGCTTTGGTCTGACAAGATAGCAGCTCACAAATGACAATTTTCAGTGGTAGAGACAAGTGCCTTTTTATACAGTTCTCTTCATGTTTGGTCTTCAAAAAAGGTAAAATGAAAACCAAGAAAGAATGAAATATTTAAAAATTAGTTCATATTAGGCATTTTACTCTGTTTTAAGAGTTCTTACAATGTCCATTTTCAACAGAAGTACAAAAATATTATAATGCCAGCAGCTCTGGCGATTGGCTCACAGAGGTACTCAGTGGAAAAGATCTGAAGTGACAGCTATATTTTCAAAGCTGTATTCACAGCATCTGTTCAGTGGTAAGGCTCCAAGGTCTGCTTTCATTTTATTCCTGCCTGAAACTCAACTGTTTTATAGTAAAATGCATTCAAAAGAGCAATGTGAAAGCACACTTAGATTTGCCTGGCTGCCTCTTAAAATATGACTTTGAGTCACAATCAATTTTAGACAAGATTCCTATATATAGTTTTGACATACTGACACTTTTTTATTAAAACAGAAACTACAACAAAATTCGATGGGCATACTTACTAAAGTAACAGAGTGACATAAAGCTCTTTACAAAAAAGACAGAAAAAAAGATGTTAGAGAAAATGGAAGTGTTCTACTTAAAAAACTAAGAATTACTTGACATTATATATATTGTACATTATTACTTACCAAGGGGCAGGCTTCCCAAAGGGAAGCAGGGGAAGGATTAAGCAGTTTTTGTGACTTATGAGCCATCTGCAGGGATTGCATTTCACTATGGCTCTGCACACATATCTATCACAAGGATGAATGGGCAAGCCTGTTGTACTGTAGGGGACAAACAACTATTTTATTTTTAATCTATGCACTGAATATGGATGGGCATAGTATTTTTCTGATAGCTAATTTCTGTCTCTTGAATGTATAAACTTCTCTGTTTTAGAGGAGAAGTACAAATAGATGGGATGATTTGCACCTTCCATCATCTGTCTGGCTTTTCACTAATGTAACTGGTGTCAGCAGAGCTGACTTCAGTTTTCTGGTATTGAGACTTGGTACTTTTATGGGTTTATACAATACTTAAAAAAAAAGAAAAAGCATAAGTCTGTGTAAGTAGGTTTATACATTTTTCACAAAACTTTATACACATTCATAATCAGTAAATCTGATGTCAATAAATCTTTCACATTCTTTTTATACAGTTCTAGAAGCAGGCCTGACATGGAGAGAAAAGACAATTATCTGAGACTCAGGGCTTACTATTGTCCAACAATGGCTAGAAGTCAAAGTGGTTATTATATGTGTGGTCTCCATTATAATTCTGTTTACACATTAAGCAAGACACTACGTAGTTTAGGCACTGTAAATACTACAAATCTTTGACTTTTCTTGTTTTTGGGGGGGGGGGGAAGAACCCCCAAATATTTGAATTCAATTTAATGTCAGATATTTAAAAATACACAGCTCTGAGGGGCGGAAGATGGCGGCGTGAGTAGAGCAGCGGAAATCTCCTCCCAAAACAACATATATCTATGAAACTATAACAAAGACAACCCTTCCTAGAATAAAGACCAGAGGACACAGGACAATATCCAGACCACATCCGCACCTGAGAGAACCCAGCGCCTCGCGAAGGGGGTAAGATACAAGCCCCGGCCCCGCGGGAGCCGAGTGCCCCTCCCCCCAGCTCCCGGCGGGAGAAGAGCAGGCAGAGCGGGAGGGAGACGGAGCCCAGGGCTGCCGAACACCCAGCCCCAGCCATCCGGGCCAGAGTGCAGGGCCCTCGATACTGGGAAAACAGGGCAGCAAGAACAGTGAGCAGGCACTGGAGGCTGGGCGACAGAGGACATAAGAAAAGCGCGCGACCATTTTTTTTTTTTTTTTTGCTTTTTTGCTGCTTTGTTTTGGCGAGCGCTTTTTGGAAGTCTTAAAGGGACAGGGACCCCAATATTAGGGAAACAGGGCAGAAAGACCGGTGAGCAGAGGCCTGAGGCTGGCACCGGAGAATAAAGAAAAACGAACGACCACCTTTTTTTTTTTTAATTAAAAAAATTTTTTTTTTTTTTAATTAAAAAAATTTTTTTTCTTGTTTTTTTTTTTGTGGTCGTTGTTTTGTTTTGGCAGGTGCTTTTTGGAAGTCTTAAAGGGGCAGGGCGGGCCACTTAATCCAGAGGTAGGGAATCCGGGATCTCTGGGCACCCTAACCCCTGGGCTGCAGGGAGCAGGGAGGCCCCTTACGGAGATAAATAGCCTCCCAGCAGCTCCTGCTCCAACGCGACTCCACCATTTTGGAGTAGTTGCCCGAGCCAGGCCACGCCCACAGCAACAGCGGAGATTAACTCCATAGCAGCCGGGCAGGAAGCAGAAACCCTGTCTGCGTGCAGCTGCGCAGCACAAGCCACTAGAGGCCGCTGTTCTCCCAGGAGAGGAGGGCCACAAACCAACAAGAAAGGAAGTCCTTCCAGCCGTCACTCGTCCCAGTTCTGCAGACTATTCCTATCACCATGAAAAGGCAAAGCTACAGGCAGACAAAGATCACAGAGACAACACCAGAGAAGGAGACAGACCTAACCAGTCTTCCTGACAAAGAATTCAAAATAAGAATCATAAACATGCTGACAGAGATGCAGAGAAATACGCAAGAGAAATGGGATGAAGTCCGGAAGGAGATCACAGATGCCAGAAAGGAGATCGCAGAAATGAAACAAACTCTGGAAGGGTTTATAAGCAGAATGGATAGAATGCAAGAGGCCATTGATGGAATTGAAATCAGAGAACAGGAACGCATGGAAGCTGACATAGAGAGAGACAAAAGGATCTCCAGGAATGAAACAATATTAAGAGAACTGTGTGACCAATCTAAAAGGAGCAATATCCGTATTATAGGGGTCCCAGAAGAAGAAGAGAGAGGCAAAGAGATGGAAAGTATCTTAGAAGAAATAATTGCTGAAAACTTCCCCACACTGGGGGAGGAAGTAATCAAACAGACCACGGAAATACACAGAACCCCCAACAGAAAGGATCCAAGAAGGGCAACACCAAGACACATAATAATTAAAATGGCAAAGATCAAGGACAAGGAAAGAGTGTTAAAGGCAGCTAGAGAGAAAAAGGTCACCTATAAAGGGAAACCCATCAGGCTAACGTCAGATTTCTCAACAGAAACCCTACAGGCCAGAAGAGAATGGCATGATATATTTAATACAATGAAACAGAAGGGCCTTGAACCAAGGATACTGTATCCAGCACGACTATCATTCAAATATGACGGTGGGATTAAACAATTCCCAGACAAACAAAAGCTGAGGGAATTTGCTTTCCACAAACCACCTCTACAGAACATCTTACAGGGACTGCTCTAGATGGGAGCACTCCTAGAAAGAGCACAGCACAAAACACCCAACATATGAAGAATCGAGGAGGAGGAACAAGAAGGGAGAGAAGAAAAGAATCTCCAGACAGTGTATATAACAGCTCAATAAGCGAGCTAAGTTAGGCAGTAAGATACTAAAGAGGCTAACCTTGAACCTTTGGTAACCACGAATTTAAAGCCTGCAATGGCAATAAGTACATATCTCTCAATAGTCACCCTAAATGTTAATGGGTTGAATGCACCAATCAAAAGACACAGAGTAACAGAATGGATAAAAAAGCAAGACCCATCTATATGCTGCTTACAAGAAACTCACCTCAAACCCAAAGACATGTACAGACTAAAAGTCAAGGGATGGAAAAACATATTTCAAGCAAACAACAGTGAGAAGAAAGCAGGGGTTGCAGTACTAATATCAGACAAAATAGACTTCAAAACAAAGAAAGTAACAAGAGATAAAGAAGGACACTACATAATGATAAAGGGCTCAGTCAAACAAGAGGATATAACCATTCTAAATATATATGCACCCAACACAGGAGCACCAGCATATGTGAAACAAATACTAACAGAACTAAAGGGGGATATAGACTGCAATGCATTCATTCTAGGAGACTTCAACACACCACTCACCCCAAAGGATAGATCCACCGGGCAGAAAATAAGTAAGGACACGGAAGCACTGAACAACACAGTAGAGCAGATGGACCTAATAGAATCTATAGAACTCTACATCCAAAAGCAGCGGGATATACATTCTTCTCAAGTGCACATGGAACATTCTCCAGAATAGACCACATACTAGGCCACAAAAAGAGCCTCAGAAAATTCCAAAAGATTGAAATCCTACCAACCAACTTTTCAGACCACAAAGGCATAAAACTAGAAATAAACTGTACAAAGAAAGCAAAGAGGCTCACGAACACATGGAGGCTTAACAACACGCTCCTAAATAATCAATGGATCAATGACCAAATCAAAATGGAGATCCAGCAATATATGGAAACAAATGACAACAACAACACTAAGCCCCAACTTCTGTGGGACACAGCAAAAGCAGTCTTAAGAGGAAAGTATATAGCAATCCAAGCATATTTAAAAAAGGAAGAGCAATCCCAAATGAATGGTCTAATGTCACAATTATCGAAATTGGAAAAAGAAGAACAGATGAGGCCTAAGGTCAGCAGAAGGAGGGACATAATAAAGATCAGAGAAGAAATAAATAAAATTGAGAAGAATAAAACAATAGCAAAAATCAATGAAACCAAGAGCTGGTTCTTTGAGAAAATAAACAAAATAGATAAGCCTCTAGCCAGACTTATTAAGAAGAAAAGAGAGTCAACACAAATCAACAGTATCAGAAACGAGAAAGGAAAAATCACGACGGACCCCACGGAAATGCAAAGAATTATTGGAGAATACTATGAAAACCTATATGCTGACAAGCTGGGAAACCTAGGAGAAATGGACAACTTCCTAGAAAAATATAACCTTCCAAGATTGACCCAGGAAGAAACAGAAAATCTAAACAGACCAATTACCAGCAACGAAATTGAAGAGGTAATCAAAAAACTACCAAAGAACAAAACACCCGGGCCAGATGGATTTACCTCGGAATTTTATCAGACATACAGGGAAGACATAATACCCATTCTCCTTAAAGTTTTCCAAAAAATAGAGGAGGAGGGGATACTCCCAAACTCATTCTATGAAGCTAACATCACCCTAATACCAAAACCAGGCAAAGACCCCACCAAAAAAGAAAACTACAGACCAATATCCCTGATGAACGTAGATGCAAAAATACTCAACAAAATATTAGCAAACCGAATTCAAAAATACATCAAAAGGATCATACACCATGACCAAGTGGGATTCATTCCAGGGATGCAAGGATGGTACAACATTCGAAAGTCCATCAACATCATCCACCACATCAACAAAAAGAAAGACAAAAACCACATGATCATCTCCATAGATGCTGAAAAAGCATTTGACAAAGTTCAACATCCATTCATGTTAAAAACTCTCAGCAAAATGGGAATAGAGGGCAACTACCTCAACATAATAAAGGCCATCTATGATAAACCCACAGCCAACATTATATTGAACAGCGAGAAGCTGAAAGCATTTCCTCTGAGATCGGGAACTAGACAGGGATGCCCACTCTCTCCACTGTTATTTAACATAGTACTGGAGGTCCTAGCCACGGCAATCAGACAAAATAAAGAAATACAAGGAATCCAGATTGGTAAAGAAGAAGTTAAACTGTCACTATTTGCAGATGACATGATACTGTACATAAAAAACCCTAAAGACTCCACCCCAAAACTACTAGAACTGATATCGGAATACAGCAAAGTTGCAGGATACAAAATCAACACACAGAAATCTGTGGCTTTCCTATATACTAACAATGAACCAACAGAGAGAGAAATCAGGAAAACAACTCCATTCACAATTGCATCAAAAAAAATAAAATACCTAGGAATAAACCTAACCAAAGAAGTGAAAGACTTATACTCTGAAAACTACAAGTCACTCTTAAGAGAAATTAAAGGGGACACTAACAGATGGAAACTCATCCCATGCTCGTGGCTAGGAAGAATTAATATCGTTAAAATGGCCATCCTGCCCAAAGCAATATACAGATTTGATGCAATCCCTATGAAACTACCAGCAACATTCTTCAATGAACTGGAACAAATAATTCAAAAATTCATATGGAAACACCAAAGACCCCGAATAGCCAAAGCAATCCTGAGAAAGAAGAATAAAGTAGGGGGGATCTCACTCCCCAACTTCAAGCTCTACTATAAAGCCATAGTAATCAAGACAATTTGGTACTGGCACAAGAGCAGAGCCACAGACCAATGGAACAGACTAGAGAATCCAGACATTAACCCAGACATATATGGTCAATTAATATTTGATAAAGGAGCCATGGACATACAATGGCGAAATGACAGTCTCTTCAACAGGTGGTGCTGGCAAAACTGGACAGCTACATGTAGGAGAATGAAACTGGACCATTGTCTAACCCCATATACAAAAGTAAACTCAAAATGGATCAAAGACCTGAATGTAAGCCATGAAACCATTAAAATCCTGGAAGAAAACATAGGCGAAAACCTCTTAGACATAAACATGAGTGACCTCTTCTTGAACATATCTCCCCGGGCAAGGAAAACAACAGCAAAAATGAGTAAGTGGGACTATATTAAGCTGAAAAGCTTCTGTACAGCAAAAGACACCATCAATAGAACAAGAAGGATCCCTACAGTATGGGAGAATATATTTGAAAATGACACATCCGATAAAGGCTTGACGTCCAGAATATATAAGGAGCTCACACGCCTCAACAAACAAAAAACAAATAACCCAATTAAAAAATGGGCAGAGGAACTGAACAGACAGTTCTCCAAAAAAGAAATACAGATGGCCAACAGACACATGAAAAGATGCTCCACATCGCTAATTATCAGAGAAATGCAAATTAAAACTACAATGAGGTATCACCTCACACCAGTAAGGATGGCTGCCATCCAAAAGACAAACAACAACAAATGTTGGCGAGGCTGTGGAGAAAGGGGAACCCTCCTACACTGCTGGTGGGAATGTAAGTTAGTTCAACCATTGTGGAAAGCAGTATGGAGGTACATCAAAATGCTCAAAACAGACTTACCATTTGACCCAGGAATTGCACTCCTAGGAATTTACCCTAAGAATGCAGCAATCAAGTTTGAGAAAGACAGATGCACCCCTATGTTTATTGCAGCACTATTTACAATAGCCAAGAATTGGAAGCAACCTAAATGTCCATCAATAGATGAATGGATAAAGAAGATGTGGTACATATACACAATGGAATACTACTCAGCTATAAGAAAAGGGCAAATCCAATCATTTGCAGCAACATGGATGGAGCTGGAGGGTATTAT
The DNA here is from genome assembly GCF_030020395.1 of Manis pentadactyla. Taxonomy (NCBI): domain Eukaryota; kingdom Metazoa; phylum Chordata; class Mammalia; order Pholidota; family Manidae; genus Manis; species Manis pentadactyla. The sequence continues at coordinate 111,890,196 of NC_080028.1, read as the reverse complement.
GCTCAGTGAAACAAGCCAAGCGGAGAAAGAGAAATACCAAATGATTTCACTTATCTGTGGAATATAAGAACAAAGGAAAAACTGAAGGAACAAAACAGCAGCAGAATCACAGAACTCAAGAATGGACTAACAGGTACCAAAGGGAAAGGGACTGGGGAGGATGGGTGGGTAGGGAGGGATAAGGGGGGGAGAAGTAGGGGGGTATTAAGATTAACATGCATGGGGGGGTAGGAGAAAAGGGAGGGCTGTACAACACAGAGAAGGCAAGTAGTGATTCTACAACATTTTGCTATGCTGATGGACACTGACTGTAAAGGGGTTTATAGGGGAGACCTGGTATAGGGGAGAGCCTAGTAAACATAATATTCGTCATGTAAGTGTAGATTAGTGATAGCAAAAAAAAAAAAAAAAAAAAAAAAAAGTGCAGTTCCTGTGTGGTAACCTCCAACGAGTTCTACACAAGGGTATAAAGGGCATATAAAAGTGTAGGCAAAGGGTCTGTTTGTGTTTATACAGAGGATCAAAGCCTAATTGGGCTACCCCGAAAATGAACTAAGATACGATATGAAAAAGAACTTCCAACATCTGCACCCTCTGGAAGACTCATGCCAGAAGATGATCATCAAAAAAACCCCAACAAAGATCCACGCACTGCTACAGCTGTAGATGCACTCATCCCACCAGTTCCTGGACCTGCCATGGGAATGAGGAAGGAGATATCTAAGCTGGCCTGTGCATACAGTAAAACAACAAAATTGGACTGGATCTATACTGTTGGAACTCAACCAAGAATTTGGAGAAGTGCAAATTGTAGCGCTCCAAAGTCTTACAACTACAAACTATTTATTGTTAAAAGAACATATGGCATGTGAACAGTCCCCAGGAATGGGTTGTTTTAATTTGTCTGATTTCTCTCAGACTGTTCAAGTTCATTTGGACAATATCCACCATATCATAGATAAGTTTTCACAAATGCCTAAGGTGCCTAACTGGTTTTCTTGGTTTCACTGCAGATGGCTGGTAATTACAGATATGCTTTGGTTATGTAACTATACTCCTATTATGTTAATGTGTGTGTGCAATTTAAGTAGTAGCTTAAAACCTATACATGCTGAAGTTACTCTACAAGAAGATATATCAAAGAAATAATCAATCTTCCCATGTTTTCTTCCGCCTGCTACTTCTATAGCTTTTCTTCTTCCTTCCTAATTACAACCCTTAAATAGAATTCGTGCCTCATATCAAATTTACCGAGTATCATAATTCTTCCAAGTGGTAAAGATACCTCAAGACAAATGCTGGGCATAGAAGCCACAGGGCATAAATATGCAAAGAAGTAAAAAGCTAACTTTTTCAAACAATAAGGCTTCTCTCTCACTTACCAACTTCACATTTCCCTGTATGGCCCCGGAAGATGACTGGTTAGCCAGAGACGGGTAAGATTCCTCAAGGGAGGAACAACCTAAGACAGGCACAGTCGCAGGGGGGCCATCAGGTGAGAAATTGGGGATCAACAGAGGTGAGGCTTAGAACCTCACCCCCCCGTTCTGAGAGAAATCTTCTGCATATGTGGATGTTTTATTGCCCTGGTCTAGCTTGGATTAACACATAGTCTACAGGCACACACCTGATCATCTACATGTGCTCTCTTACAACACTAAACTATGTTTTCTACCTTTATCTTGTATCTACCTACCACTTCAGCATTTTATTAAAAATAATAATAATAAAGAGAGAAATGTGGTATCCACATATAAATCAAGTATAAAAACCAAATGAGTATTCATATTTGAACTGACTGTTTATAGTTCATAATGCATGAGCAAAACCGAAAGTTTCTGTGATGACTGCCCTTGTACTGTTCACTATGTAACTTATTCATTATGTAAGAATTTGTTCTACATGTAAAAACTTGTTTGTTATGCCTCAGAAGATTGGAGACTGACAAAAATTAGGCTTGGGGTGGAATAATGATTGTGCATTGAGCATTGACTCCCCTATACAGAATTTTATTGTCGTTAACAACCATTTGATCAATAAATATGAGAGATGCCCTCACAAAAAAAAAAAAAAGGACAGACTTCCAATGGTAAAATAAATTAGTAACCGGGATGTAATGTATAGCATAAGGAATATAGTCAAGATATTGTAACAGCCTGGTAGGGTGATAGCTGGAACCTAGAATTAGGTATATAAATGTTCTACCACTGTGTTGTACACTTGAAACTCATGTAATGTAATACTGTGTGTCAACTACCCTTCAATAAAAAAAAATTATTAATAAAAAAAAAAAAAAAAAAAAAAAAATACACAGCTCTGCTTTTTTATTTTTTAAAGGGGTCTTAATTTCAAGACTGCTGAGTAATTAATATTTACATACAAACTTTGTTTTAAATATCTGAAGTATTTCATTTCGATGAAAATACTGACTTTAATGGAGCTTTCACTGATCCATCACTGAGCTAACCGTCTATTTAGGATTGGATTTAAAGTGTGCCCTGAGAATCGTGCGACATGGCCACTTGCAAACATTAGCCCTCCAGCCCCAGGGGTACTGGTATGGTGACAACATCTCTGTCCCAAGTTTTAAATTTCAGAACTGCAAAATATTGATAAACCTGAGTTCCCTTTCCTGGACACCCTCCTACTGAAATGCCAGACTGTGTGGTTAGAACATAGTTACAAAGTTGATATGCTAGTTCTCTAGCAAAGATATCAGTAATCCTGAGGGATTTTTGTCTTAAATTATTATTCTTGGAACAGCAGTCAGCAAGCAGAGATTACTTTAATAAAAGACACTAACCAGGTCATTAGTGACTGACTGTAAGTTTTAAAACACAAAAATAAAGCATTGTATGATTCTTAGACCAATGAGACCAAACAATTAGATATTAACATTATTGCAACAGTGGATTAAATTTGAATATAGAGTATGAATTAGATAAAGGTATTATATCAATGGCAAATTACTTATGTTTGATACTGATCTGTGCAATGTAAGAGAATGTCCTGCTCTTGGGAAATACACTGAAAGGTACACTTTTATATATTTTTCACTAATGTATTTAGGGTAAGGCACATCATGTCTTTAATATACTCTAAATGGTTTAGAAAAATATATGAAGTGTGTACATGTACACACACACATGTATAAACATATATATGTCTATGTTTACTTGTATTATGAGAGACAGTGAGAGAAAATGATACAGGAAAAACTGTAAACAATTGGATAATCTACGTAAAGGGCATATAAGAACTTTTTGTGCTATCCTTGCAAATTTTTATGAGAGTTTGAAGTAGCAAAACAAACACTGCCCCAAAAGACTGAAAAAACTATTTTTTAAGAAAAGTAAATTAAAAAGCACCATTTTTCAGTATTTCTACAAAATATTACATTGAATTGTGGCTATTTTTATTTTGCTCTTTAAGTAGAAGCTGGTTTCATCCTGTCTATAACTATAAAAGTTAATTATGTCTATGTAGATAACTACTGGAGAGTATCAGGCAGTAAAAGGGAAATAATCCATCAGCTAATAGAATAGCAAACAAAGGTCCTATAAATAAGTGCAATCAGTACGGGCCCCTGTGGTGCCTCTGGTAAGAACAAGATGGTAATAGGGAATGTGGGCTTCCCTTGAAGGGCAATAAAGGACAGTAGAAGGACAAAGATACAGCCTCATATTTAGGGCGAAGGAATTTTTCTACTTTTTTCTTTACTGTGCCTACCTATTGACAGCCACTTTGGAAGCTTCATTCTACAACCCTGTCCTCATTATGATAGAAGCAAATATTTACCAACAACGATTGAAAAAGAGGGCAGGATGAAGCGTCTACTCATTTTTCTGTTGTGACACTTTATTATACAAGTCAAAACGCACGAAAACATTTGCTGGCCGTCAGAGTTACAATGACCACATAGTGGGTTCAACCATGTTTAACATTTTCATTATATTCAACATAATTGTTTTAGACTGGGGGGCTGAAAACGAGGCAGAATGGCACTGAGTCAGGAGAGTCAGTGTGTACCTTCAAAAGGAGGATGGGAATTAATTAAATGAGAAGCTTGAGGAAGTTAATTAGGACTGAGTGAAGATAAGGACACTATCAAAGCATGGGAAAAAAACTATTAAAATAAAAAAGTTTCAGCAGAAAGTCACTAGTCAAATAGCATTAAAGGTGTATCTGAGAGAGAAGAACTGGAGGCATGTGAGTGACGGGAGCAGCATTACCCCTTCGGGGGCTTCCATGACCCTCCAGCCCCTTGAATGGTCCTGCCACATAAATGTTTGTTAAATGGAGAGTATTGTATATCGACAAGAGTAAACTTTAATGCCACACCATTCTGGTCTGTGTCTCCCTCTATCTAGTGTGTGACTTTAAACAAATCACTTAATCTATTTTTTTTTTTATCAAGGTATCACTGATATACAATTTTATGTTCAGGTTTCACATGCACAACATTGTGGTCATTACATTCCCCCCATTATCAAGTCCCCATCACATACCCTATAACAGTCACTGTCCATCAGCATAGCAAGATGCTTTAAGAGTCACTACTTGTCTTCTCTGTGCTATACTGCCTTCCCGTGATGCCCCCTACATTATGTGTACTGATCATAATACACCTCAATTCCTTTCTTCCTCCCTCCCCACTCGCCCTCCCCCACCCCTCCCCTTGGGTAACCGCTAGTCCCTTCTTGGGTTTTGTGAGTCTGCTGCACTTGTTCTATTTTGACCTCAATTTTATCAGCTGTGAAATGAGACAGTGGGAAAAGGTGATTATTCAAGGTGCCCTCCAGATCTGAATATTTCTGCATATAGTCCACTTTATTAAATGCGCAACTCTGAACATTTTGTAGAAGAGAATAGGGAGTATTAGTTTTAAATGAAGAGAAATGGGGAAAATAGAGAAGGCGACTAAAAAAGCAATGCACTGAGCAGAGTAATGGGAAGCGAGTCCCACTGAGAGGCGTTAATATGGAAGAGAGACCACAAGAGGCGGCACGGGGCTTCTGTGCATGTGATGTGACGTTTACATGAACTACTGATAGAGATCTTCATCTGTTCTTTTCATTATCATCAGAGTGACTGCGCACTCCGTGCTCCCACAGTTAGAGTCCTCAAATGAACAGAAATGGAAGGTTTTCCAAAAAACAGCTGTCAAATGTCAGGAGTTCATGTAAATGTTCTTCTCCTATAAGGTTATAGAGTTGGAACTGATTATCTTAGAGAAAGGAAAGCTGACGTAACTTTTAAGATTTATATTTTATCCCATGAAGAGCTGTTTTAATGCAAAACCCACCAGGCACAACTGCTTATATCTCTATGAAGCCTTTGATGATTAACACTTGTTTCCTCATGCATTTTCTTTCCTACAAGCTTGTCAAGCACTTACATACCATACCACAATTTTTCTCATCATCTCATTTTCCCCAGTTCCATTAATCCTGACTTTGAATTAACAACTGGAGGTGGCCATGTGCTTTATGATTGTGTTTCTCTAAAACAAGGTGGTACTTAAAATGAGTTAGATGATCAATAAATAACATGTCAGTTGATGGAGATGGGCAACATGTACTTTGAGCTCAGAGAAAGCACTGGAGTGCTGAGTGACAGGTACTAAAATCAGTCATGGCTGGTGCTTCTGGGACCTCTGCAAGGCCCCTTACCTTGCTTCTCATTGTCTATTCCCCTAGGCATTTTGGGGAAGAGGGGCAAGGACCTATTATATGAGGATGAAAGGTATACCTTTCTTTAACGAGAAAGGTCTACTCAAATAGCATTAAAGGCCCCTGACACTGTGACTTGAAGTAAGCGCGCCACTGGAGGCCGATCCACTGCGGAGGTGAGCAGGGGCCGCTTCCTCCGCTGCATCAGAGCAGCGTTTCTTAGAATGCTAGGTTGATATCAAGACCACTGATCAAAATTCCCCTGTAAGAAAGCTAGAGGGTCCGTGATGGCAGAATCAGTGTCTCCGGGGGCAGGATGGGGTAGGAAAGAGGAGGAAGGGGAGAGAACACGAAAGACCTGGACTATTCTCAGAGGGTTTTGATTTCTATACAGATTCTGATATTCCAGCAATTAGAGACTGTTGAGATAAAAATGGATACTTACAAAAAGGCCAGCTTTAGAAAGGGAAAAGCTAACTAAATATCTTTACAGGTAGCTGTAGAAACTTCACATTCTTAACAGAGCAGAGGATCTTGGTGAAGGGCCAATAAATGAAAATAGGTTAGTTCAGCTTTCCCAATATTTTGAGGTAGGGTGGGGAGAGGGGAGCAGCACATGCTGTGTACACACTTAAGGCTGATGGAGAGAAAATAATTTACTTAAACCTGAGTTTGCTGCAAATTCAAACCCAGCAAAATGTCACTGAATAATTGGGATGTTTGGACAAAGCCAGTTGCAAGTTTAGGGCCAGCCATGATAAACCACAGCCTAGAAGAAGTGGTCTTTGTTCTCCTCTACTTAATATCCCTGGGGGGAATAATTGTAGAGAAAAAAATAGGAAATGAGTGATTTCTTAAGTTAAACTTGTTCTGAAGACATCATCTTCTTTGTCTTTCTTACCTATAAGAAAGTGTATATATAAATATAAAGAGTGCACAAATATAAACAACAATACAGATTGTCTCATAGGTCTTCTGGACCTGGACATTTATATGAAAACTGCCCTCTTCAGAGATTCACTGTGGGAGGCTATGTGCTTGTTTTTAGAGATGCAGTGTGATTTTAAAAAGTAATTATAACTTCTATTGAATAAGCTGCATGCATCAGATTGCATATACTTATCACATGCATCTTCACAAGGACGCGGTGAGGTAGGCATTAGATCTCTATTTACATACGAGCAAACTCAGTTCACAACTTCTTTGGAGTTAGTAAGTGGTGGAGCGAGGAACTAGACTCAGCTCTGTCTGTATCTGGATCCTGTTTTTTCCCTTGCAACAAAGTCTCTGTAGTGTTGGAATGGACTTTGTTTGACAAGGTAGAAAATCTATTTTCTAAATTTTTGTCTATCACTTTTCAAATGTGTATCGCTGAAGCAATCCGTATAAGTTTCTGCATCCTAATTGCTTCATCTGTAAAATGGGATAACAATCTATCCTAAGGAAAAAGACTGTATTAACTGGTTTACTGAGTCTCATCAATTTCTAAAAGTAATTGAATACATCTAATCTTAGAGGAACAAGAATCTTAAAAATAGATGCCTTTCAAAAGAGTATTCAACATGCAACCTTTTAAAAATTCATCAGTGAAGTTTCACCCGAATATTATTATTCCTCCATTAAACAAAAGATTCCAAAATCAATACAACAGTTTAATCTATTTACAGGATTTAGTATTGTGGAATTACCTTCAGGATATATTTATAAGAAACAGAAAACATTTATTATACTATTTTTACCTCTAAACATTTACTTCTATATAGTTCACAAAGAATTACATTAGGCAGGAAAAAAAACCTGTATGGTCATGGAAGTCTAGAGATACATTTTCTCTTAATTAAAGTCTATGAAACTGGAGTGAATATCTAAGTTAAGATCTAATTACCAGAGGAGTGGGTAACATATTATGTGATGACTTAAAAACACAGAAGTCTGTGAACTCTAATAGCCCCACACTCTCAACTCTAAATGGATGACAGCTCTTTAATTCTAAAAGCTTAGAAGTAAAAACAAAGAAAAAAAACCAGAAACAAAAACAAAAAGTCTTTATTTCATGTGAAACATATTTTAAAGCTCATTCTTTAGGTATGGGAGTTAGTAATGGTAAGAACTGCAAAGAATGGAATGGGATTTCCATTCTGAAAAAGCAATACACATGAAGTCATAGTTTCAGGGCGTTGTACTCTTGATTCCTCCATCAATGGATGAAAACAAATTCATAAATAGAAAGGGAAGACGAGACTAAGAAAGAGGCTTGTGTCAGTAAGAACAAACCACCTAATTCTGATAAAAATATTGTTCTTCCTGAAACGACCATGCATGCAATCCTACAAAATTCTAAATTAGTGGTTTATTTAGAGACTTCAAAGATGTTTTAAAAAAAACCTAAATAAATTTGATAGAAATAGAGAATATCCATTAAATCACATAGGGAATGCATAGGTAAGTCACAGTAAATTTGTCACTAGACAAAGCAATTGGTAGCTAGCATTACAGATTTGGGAGACAGTTTCAATAAAATTTCACTTAAAAATTGATACTATTTTACTTAAGTATGAAAATGATTCTCATTTCACCCACAAAATGACATAATGAATTAAATAACAGCAGATCAAGTGAGGCAGTAACATGGGTGAGCTGTTTTCTCAGCTTTCTACTCTTTGATCCTTCAGTTGTCCAATGTGAATGGCAACTAATTTTTACTGACAAAAAGAAAATGATCAATATTAATTCCTGAGAAATAATTCCTTGGAACAAATTTCCTTGGAGCATATGAGTGTTTGGTCCTTAGAAAACTCAACTGATGAGACTAACCTTCAATTTGAAATTAAAATTCTTTTGGAATCACATACTAAAGCAAGTGAATTTTGACTGTTTCTCAATGGTACCATTGTGGTATTTGCACAGAATCCCATAGCACTGTAACTTCCTCTTAAGTTCAAGGTCATGGTATTTTTGTAAACAAACTGATTTTATTATGATCACTTTAGTATCTTTGATATGGGGGAGAATCAGAAAATAATCATATAAGAATTCACTTTAACAGACTCTAATGGAGTCTATGTAATGTCACCTACCACCTGTGGATTTCTAATTTTATGAACAATCATAACAGGAACTAAAATGTCAACATAATGAAATCATTTAAAAGCAAATTATATTAAGAACAGTAAACTTGGTTGGCAGAGGTTGATGGGAGAAGCACAGAACTTTTTCTAGTTGAGTACAAATCAGTCTTCTTGTCAATACATTGGCGGTAACCCCAAGTGAAGCCACGGTTCCATCTGTCAATCAGGCAAATCTCAACAAATCTTGGGTTTCTGTAGTATTATTCTAAAAGTTGTGTGGAACAAAAAGAAATGGAAGAAAAGGTCCCTGTGTGCAAAATCTCAGTTCATATATCATAGCACTTGGTACATTATGTTAACCCCATAATTGGGGTTTCTTGCTGTTTAACCCCATGACAATGGAAGCTCTCCAAGAGATCTTATCTAATTAATCTTCAATTACAACACCAAGTACTGGTTCACATAACACATATCTGAAATTCTAAACAAATGTTTGTTGAACTAAATTCTTGAAGAACCTGGTCTCCTTTCTCTATGAAGCATCCTTTCACTGAAAGTTTACTTTGTCAATTTAATTTGGTGGTGCAGCTGAATCATGGGGCTGCAGTTACTCATAGGCAGCCTTACTATTAGCTATGCTCTTTTTTTATGTGCACATGAAAAAGTGACAATTTCTACAGGGTTTTTAGTTATTAGGTAGGGTAGGACAATAATTTTCACTTATCTCCCATGAAATTTACTTATTTAGATTAACAACCTATTTTCATAAAGACTTATATAAATCTTATAATTAAAGAAATTGTGTGACTCTCAGTAGAAAGGGAAAGGGGTCCAGGAGATACTTTGCCATGTATGGGCATATACTCTAGACCTAATTTCACATGAGTAGGAATTCCAAAAGCAGAATATTGTATCTTAGTCTGTATCATCCCACTTTTTCTCTTTTCCAGGTGGATAACTGCTAATCCACAAACCTTAGCCTCTTGCCCATTATGCACTCATTCATTTTTCTCTTAAGTTCTGTGAGAAAGATTCAGGGTTAGTTGGGTGATATGTTTTTTATGAAAGTTACATGATAGGTAACTGAGAAGGATCTCCGCTTTAACAGGGAGTTAGATCTGACTGACTTGATCAATTAGGAATATTCAAGCCAAAAATATAAAGCTCTTCTGAATTTTCTGATGAACTCTAATAGATTACCATACTCCTAAAAGGTTGTTTCTATGTCATACAGTATCATAAGAAGCAAATGTCACAAAAATAAGTTAACATGAAGACCTGATCAACACATTATGCATAGTGAACTATAACCTCCAATTTTATATTATTATTTAAAATTGATCAGAAGTATTTGCAGGGGGTATATAATAAAATCTACATGCTCTTTTAATTAAGTTATGAAAATATTCCTTTCAACTTTAGAAAACAGATTTTTAACATGGGTGGAATCAAGTAATTGCGGTGTTAATAGTTAACTTCGTTGTGAATGATGCTATTCTGATGATTATTTCAATTTCAAATTTATTGTGGAAGCTTATTCTAGTATATGTTATTTAGAAAAATAAATCCTTAAATTATTTAGAAAAATAAATCCTTAAAAAATAAATAAATAAATCCTTGCTTATTCTGTACTTAACTATGCATGTTTTATTTTTTCTGGAAAATACACTTAAATCTCCATCTAGACTTTTGCATCTTACATAAACTCCTAAAGTCTGGATGATAGTTGTGGGAGGTGACAGTGCCTTGGAGATAAGAACTGAGGCAAGACTGTTAGAGAGGCAGTGCACACCTGAGGAAATGTGTGTCATCTAAACCTTGTCATTATTTATAGAATATATAGGCACTTTAGGACGAAGTAGAGCTGACAATAGCATTTACAGTGCCACTTTATTTAAATGTAAAAGTGTTTAAATAGTTGTTCTTTTCCCGTTTATTCTGTGAAGGCCTCACCAAAGCAATTGGTGCAATTCCCTTTTATTTGTTCATTCAATATATTTTGCAGACAGACTCTGTTAGGCAAGGCACTTATCAAGCATTGCTCCACATACGAAAACAGGAAATCTCAAGGAATTTCTGCACTCAAGAAGTTTGAATCCCGAAGATCAGGTGGAAGTGGGAGTTGCACAGGCTAACTATGATGAGTTCCCTCTATTATTCAAACTAAAACTCAGTGGGTCAGCGAAAGCCCTGTGGCGAGCAGGACTTTGAGGATGCTCATTCTTGTGTGCGTTCTGATAGGGAGAAGTGTCTCAGCTTGTAGGTTTGGTTTTAGAGGAGAAAAGCACTGTGCGTGTTTGGGCTCTAGACAGGAGGCCGGTATGGCAAGAGAATAAGGTAAGCATGGTACGGTAAGAGAAATAAGGCCGGAAATGTAGATGGGCCCCTGTATAGGCAACCTTAGAATGAACTTGCAGAAGGCAGCAAGGAGCAAACGCAGATTTCCCAAGAGATCAATTGACTTTCTCAGATCAATATGGCAAACCAATTTGGCAGTCAGTATTCCTTTGATTAGGTAATGTTTTGTTTAACTTTGGGCTACAAAAATATTTGAACAAAATATTGTAGGCAAATTTTTACAAGTATATAAGACTTTTTTGTTTCATGAATATATTCTTAATACTGACATTCATGACACATGGAAGAGAAAGATATTGCCTGATTTAAAATCACAAAATTTTGTATAGTTGATTTTATATGGCACTGACAATCTGCACCCCAGAGGGAAAAAGAAAAGTATGGACAGTGAAGCAAGTCTGACATAAAAATGAAATGCTGAGGCACTTATAATTCCTAGAAATTGCACGATGCAGATGGTTAGGAGCAGTGTGACATTCAGTTAAAGTTCCCTTCCACACATGGTTGAGAAAAGAAGAGCATTATCTTTTTAATTAATTTAAATATTTATTTTTAATTAAGTATAGTTGACATGTAATTTTTTAATCCTCATGACCTACTTATTTATAATTGGAAATTTGTACTTCTTTATCCCCTTCACCTATTTTGCCTATCCCCCAATTTAGTTTTATCCTTTTTCATGTAGCTGTCTAGTTTTCCCAGCACCATTTATTGAAGGATTGTGTTTTCCTCATTGCATATTCTTGTCTCCTTTGTCATAGATTGACTATAGAAGTGTGGGTTTATTTCAGGGCTTTCTGTTCTGTTCCATTCATCTATATGTCTCATTTTATGCCAGGAGCATTTTGTTTTGATTATTATAGTTTTGTGGTATAGTTTGAAATATGGGATTGTGGTACCTCCAGATTTCTTGTTCTCTCTCAAGATTGCATTGACTATTTAGGGTCTTTTGTGGTTCCATGCAAATTTAACTATTATTCATTCTAGTTTTATGAAAAATATTATTGGTATTTTGACAGGTATTACCCAAATCTGTAGATTGCTTTGGTTAGTGTGGACATTTTCACAATATTAATTCTTCCATTCCATAAGTATGGTATATCTTTCCATTTATTTGTGTCATGTTCAATTTCTTTCATAGATATCTTATTGTTATTAGAGTTACAGGACTTTCAGCTCTGTGGTTAAATTTATTCTAGGTATCTTATTCTTTTTGAAGAGGTGTATTATCTTGATATCATAGTTGGATATAAAATTATCTTTACTTATAAAATGTTACTGTAGGACTTCTTAAAGATACCTTTATTACAGCTATAGTTGATTAACTTGCAATTGCCATGCACCCTCTATGTTCACACTTAGCACATCTGTATAAATAAAACCTCAGTCAAGATTCATTAACTAGAGAATAGCATTTCATGCATGGACAATATTGTGATTTTATTAATTTTACAAGTGGTGCTAAATTGATGACCAGGTTATAAGTTGCAAATATTTCTGAATCTTGTTGAAAGGAAGAAGGCAGAGTATGTTTGGTTTCATATTCTATTTGTTCTTTCTGTGGCTCAGTTTTGAGAAGTATTCAAAAAATATATTTCCTACAGTCCTACAATTTGCCAGGACCTACATTATCACTGAATTTTGTTGTTGTTGTTGTTACTGATTTGTACAGTGTAGTACACTAGCACAGGATGTAGACTAAAAAAGACAAGGAAACAGTTTGCTCTATGGATGCTGATATATGGAGTAACTTTCCCAGATTCTTTCAATGAACTCTGCACTAAACAAAAACAATTCACAACACACAAGGTGGAATACTGAAAAGTTTGGAAACATAATTGATATGTACATTAGTAGAAATTACCTAGGAATGAGAAAACATCTTCCTTGCATGCAGGACTTCAGAAGCCAGATATATGTTGTGCAGCTTCCTGAACAAGATAGTAATGTGTCAACCACTGACTATAGGAAAAAGAAATATTTGTGTGACTATTGTCAACATAAAAGACTCCTTTGAAATAACACTTTTAGAAAATCTACTACTGTTATTGTTCCATTCTGAATGGCAGGAACTCCCACATACATTTTCTATTCTTATTCCCATCTCAACTACTCTCTTGCTCTTGAGACAAGGTCAGTGGTAAAGTGTAGTTTCTACTTAAGGAAAAGCAAAAAATCTTCACCCAGTTACACAATCATCAGGCAGATACATTTCATTGCTTCCCAATACCATGTTCAGAAAAATAGGCACATTTAAGATAAAAATTAAGACTGTATTATTAACCATTTATATGTTATTCCTAAATGGTTAGTATTATATTATAATCTTTTTTACTTTTGGGGGATGGGGTCATTGATAGATCCTCAAATTTTTTTATTTAACAAAGATGTATTGATAGTCCTACATGCCACAGATACAAAGGTTAACAGTATACACATGGATTTTACTCTCATGGCACTTACAGTCTCTGCAAATGGACATGAATGCTTTAATTTTCTCTCTGGAAAAGACTTTGAATGGCAATCACTTCTATCCACATTCATTTATTTCTGTGTTTTTGGGTTTGGAGCCTCTAAAGCATTAGGCTGGCCAAGAGTATGTGTTATATTGGCACACTTATACTGAACATTTTAGAAGAATAATAATATGAAAAAAGTATGTTTAAAAACTTATTTTTCTGTTGGAGTAAGGAATATCTGATAAGGTCTGACAGGGCTAATAGAACACAAATAACTACAGGAAGGGAATTTGAAGTGGCTTGTCAACAAACTGAACAAATTGTATTATTTTTCTTAAGTCTTTCTAAGATATTTTTCATGGACATATCTTTGAGATAAAAGCAATCATGTATTTCTACAATATTACTTGAGCACACAAGCAATAATCTCATCTTATGGATTTGATGGTATTCAATATGTTTCTTTTGTTCCTTTGTTGTGATAAAATAAACAGATCTTTATCAATTCATATTATGACTTTGCAAAGAAATGGGCAAGCTCAAATGCCTGGAAATGTATTAGGAGATATATCCATCCACAGAAAGGCAACTGACCATTACAACTCAGCCAGTGGTGAATGAAAATTCCATGGATAAACTGATCTCTGTTTATTTAAAGCAAATCCAAAATAATTGGTGTGATGCTATCCCTTTACATTGCTGAAAATTGCTTAATAAAATAAATAATATTCCATTGTGTATATGTACCACATTTCCTTTATACATTCATCTACTAATGGACACATTGGTTGCTTCCATATCTTGGCTACTGTAAATAATGTGGCAATAAACACAGGTGTGCATATATCTTTTCAAATCAGGGTTTTTGTTTTCTTTGGATAAATTTCTATAAGTGGAATTACTGAGTTGTATGGTTTTTAGTTTCTTGAGGATCCTCCATACTGCTTTCCACAGTGGCTGCACCAACTCACATTCCCACCAGGAGTGTAGGAGGGCTCCCTTTCCACCATATCTTTGCCAAACACTTACTATTTCTTGTCTTTTGGGAAGCGGCCATTCTAACTGGTGTGAGGTGATGTCTCATTGTGGTTTTGATTTGCATTTCCCTGATGATTAGCTTTGTGGAACATCTTTTCATGTGCCGGTTGCCATCTGAATTTCTTCTTTGAAGAAAGGTCTTTTCAGGTCCTCTCCCCATGTTTTAATTGGGTTATTTGTTTTTTTGGTCTCGAGGCATATGAGTTCTTTACATATTTTAGGTGTTAAACCCTTTTTGGATAAATCTTTCGTGAATATATTCTCCCTTACTGAAGGTTGCCTTTTCGTCCTGTTGGTGTTGTCCTTTTCTGTGAAGAAGCTTTTTAGTTTGATGTAGTCCCCCTTGTTCATATTTGATTTTGTGACAGGGATGGTAGTACAGCATGGAGAATACAGCCAATGATCCTTCCTGTGTTGACAGACAGTAACTGTACTAGCAGGGTGAGGATTTAATAATATGGGTTACTGTTGAACCACTGTGTTGTATACTTGAAACTAATATAAGATTGTATATGAATTATACTTCAATAAAAAATTGCTTAATAAAGCTTCCTATTTATGATTTTAAATTAATCTTTTGGTTCTGAACTTGTCTTCTGCACTCATTCAATAGAGGTTTGATATATATATATATATTTTTTTCTTTTGAGTACCTCTCATATGATAGGCACTGTTCACAGAGGTGAACATACTCATGGAATTGATGAGAAGGTGAATCAAAAGAATTCCAGGTAGCAATAATGGCTATGACAATAAACATAGACAAGTAAGTCTTACAAAAATTAAACAGAAAGCAGGCAGAAGAGTGTATTTTAGGTAGGGCAGTCAGGAAAATCTCTAGAAAGATACTTGAGAAGAGACCAGACTGAGAAAGACAACTGCATAGAAATCGAGATGAGATCCTTCCCGATGGAGAGAACTAGAGACACAGGGTCCCAAAGCAGGGGGAAGTTGGTTGTGTGCGAGACATAGCAGAATAGCAAGCACCTAAGATGCTTTACTACAGCAAAGCACTTTCCAAATATTAGATCACTGTGTGGTATATTTTAAGAAGACTCTACAGTCAGACAGTCTTTATCACTTCTACTATTCAACAGCCATTATAGCCACCCCCCACACACATTACATGCACTGCAGAATAAAACACAGAGTATATACATATGTACACAATACATACACATATATATAAATGCATACATGTACTTATACACACACTATATATGTATAGGAAATAAAATCATATTTTTATTGTACAATGTAAAATAATGGCCAGAAATCTAACCAAAAGTATACTTCTGATTTTCTTCTTTAAGTTTGTGAGTCTAGAATGACATTCCCAAAGCAACCTATTAAATTTAGTTTCTAATGATGTTAAAAATGGCTATTAGAAACTCCAAGTTTCAATATAATTTAAACATCATTTCCAGGCTTCCCAATGCTTCTATAAAGCCTAACAAGCAAATATCATTATATTTTGGCTTTGAGTTTAAGAGTTTTTAAAGTTAACTTAGAGGAAATGGAATCATGCTGATGAGACTCATGATTCACATTGAAGTAAAAGTAATGATGGCTCAGATAAATTTTTTCCTTCCAAAGGAAAATTACTCCGAATTCAGGCTTGAGTGTTTAATACATGTATCATGTCAAAATACTTCCAGATAAATCAGAACTGCCTAAAGGGTAAAACTAGGCATAGAACTATGCATAGAAAATGAACCCTCACACCTGTTATTTACAGTAATTTATTTATTAGTGCACATACATGTGGGCTTTAGTTTCTGAATATGAATTCTACCTGATTAAAGAAATATTTTATAAGCATATGTTAATGTGTCCTGTCATTCAATTGACTGTCACAGGTTACAAAAAAAACAGGATTAAGTACCTACCATCCTGGAGTTATTACAAATAAAATACGTAGCTAACAAGCAGAACTTCAAGAAGACAATACATCATCACAGGGGAACAAAGGTGGACTAAAGTCTCTGTTAGCTTCATTCTCTTACCCAAATCCTTCTTAATCACTACAGCATAAAAATAACAGCATGCAACTTAGCAAGCCACCGTTGCGGCATCCCTTCATAGGGATAACAGTCAGGCTCAACGATGAGAACAGACTGTACCCTAGAAAATAACTTCCAGGAGAGCTGTGATCATGTCCATTTTCACAAATAATGTTTTCCTAGCACCTAGAGAGTATGGTACATTATACTTCCCAGTAAGTATTTGTTAAATGAATGCATGAATAAATGAATGAAAGAATGGACGTTGAAGAGACTCCTCTTAGTCCAGGAGAATTTCATTTCATATTTGATTATTAAATAAATAAATGCCTCTGGAACTCTAGAATGGTGAAAACACATTGCAGATTACATTAACATACTACCGAGCAAAATTCTGGCTTTGGTTAATAGTACCGCAGCTGATCTTGGACGCTGAGCAGGAATGATCTTCCCTTGCTGAAGCGCACAGGCCTGGGTTTGGCCATTGACTCTGACATTAGGCAGGAGCCCCAAGCAGGCGCCTGGGGAAGTGACCTCCCATCCATCCTTGAATTTGCCTTGCTGCTTGCTGACCAGCTACCTCTTTCAACTCCATTTCCCAGCAAATAAATCTTTACAATAAAGTAATCACCAGATTTTTTTAAAGAAAGGAGGTACTTGCCATATGCTAGGCTCATCTCATCATTACGTATGTAGGCACAACTTTAATTCAAGGTCACTGTGCATGGAGGAAAAATGCATCTTCGTAATGATCATTCTCCATATAAACGAAAATAAGCCAGTATTAGAGAAATGTATCACAAGAAGAAGTTTTTATTGTACAGGCTAATGATGGAATCTTTACCATTTAGCTCCACTGCTTTTCCTCAGTAGTCCAGAACCAATTTTATAACTCAGGTGTCGCCCAGCTAAATGTGCAGGCTGCTGTGAGGCAAGTTGGTGAAGCTTAACCATGCAAAACGGTATATCTAAAGAGCGCCTGCATATATTTGCAGGGACGTTTTTATAGTTGAAAGGAGCTTTTCTGCAGTTTGTTTTCCTTTTATTCCCTTTCCAATGCAGACTTAAAAAATCCTCAACAAAAATAGATATACCAAGAATAGTATATAGAGCAATTGAATTGGACTAGAAAAGCTACAGTTTACGTGTGCAATCGTATTAGAAGTCCGGCCTGTGCCGGTGCTGTCCAAGCAGGAGACAATGTCAGAGTTCCTAATCTCATTAAAGCCTTATTGAAAAGCTGCACCAATTCTTCATAAAGCCATTTGGAGTCCTTATCATACTGTGTTTTTATTTTATAACCTGTTAGATAGCTCTGCTTAGCACTGGCCTAGGAACTACACACCACAGAGAGTTAACAATGTTTAACTATCAGAATGATGCATTTTCTTCAAAGTATTTCCTCTCCCAAGCATGGAAAACCCAATTCTAATGGATAGGTAACAGCAGGCTATATCAGCAATATAAATTCATGGATTTGTCTATCTATTTTTCTACAGGAGTGACAGAATTAGGAAAGGCATGCCTAGCACCTAAACTCTAATGTGGAGAAAACTTCTCTATGTTTCAACATGCATATATTTTTTTCATGATTTACCTTCATTTCCTACTGAGAGTCTGTGTTCTAAAAAATTGGGAAGGGGGAGTTGACTGCCTGTGAACAGTGCCTACTGTTTTCCTCTCTTTCAGAGAGGAGGCAAATCAGCACACAATTTCATTATCCTGACAGGGAAATGTCCTGGGTGTCCCGTTAATTGAAATGGACAACTTCTTAAGCTCAAAAATCTTTCAAGTGGTCTTATCACAGTGACATAATGCTAACCACAGGCATACATGAAATGAGCCACATTCGCAGCGTGCTACTGACTGAATTGATTTAGGGAGATAGAATTACACATTGGAAAATAAACTGATAATCACAGAAACATACATTTAAAAACTCCTAGTTTCATATTGATGAAGAACATCTTTAGTATTTTACTTCATTTGCATTTGAGGTCACAAATGCTATTAAGACCAAGGTCAGGGAAAACAAATAATGGGCCTTCCAAATAATTTATTTTAGATTTGAAGTGTCAGGTCCTGTATCAACTTGGAATGTAGTATTCATTCGCTTGCCATATAAACGACACTGCTTTTGTTTCCCCAAATGAGCTTTCTCATTAGCTTTCTGAGTAAGTATTCTGTGGTGCAGTATATTACACAAAAGCAATCTGTAGAGATGTTGGAAGAAAAAAAGTAAGGTAGTTTTGCATCACAGGAAACACCCACTTGTTAAATGGATTATGAACATAAAAGCATTTTAATATATACTATCAGAATTGGTTAGTGTTTTGTTTTATTTCACTTACAAATTTTGCTTCTGGTTTCTCTAGCCAACAATTTTTTTTCTGACATGAAAGGATTTTAATGGGGAAAAAAAAATGCTGTAGGTTGTTTTCCCACTTTAAAAAAGAAGGCATTTTGCCTAGCAAAGTTAAAAGCAACGAGCACAGTACCAACTGGGCAGATGAATCATGGAAAAAAGTCTCTCATATTGATTATTACATCTATACAGATACCAGCTATGGTAGATATACCCTTTGAGTTACAGTGTTTGCACTCAGTATGACTATGGTATCATCACCAT
Source organism: Manis pentadactyla (assembly GCF_030020395.1). Taxonomy (NCBI): domain Eukaryota; kingdom Metazoa; phylum Chordata; class Mammalia; order Pholidota; family Manidae; genus Manis; species Manis pentadactyla. The sequence continues at coordinate 111,870,969 of NC_080028.1, read as the reverse complement.
ATGACCTGACTTCCAGAGCACACCCTCTGTAAGCTTTGAGCTGTGACTCCAGGAATGCTGATGGTAATCCAAGCGAGTTACATTCTGGGCAACTCAACTAGGCTTCAAATCTCTACAGTACTTTTAAAGAATCACCCACAATTAAATGGTTTTTAAGAAGAACATTAGCAGAATGCACACTAATGAAATATTATGCTCAGGTATTTAGAAATTATGAGATAATATTGTGTTATCTTTATTTGACTGCAATCCTCGCCCCATTGAACGCTCAGACCATAGGCAGCAATCTTATACCTCCTGATATAGATAGATATTGGGCAGGGGCTCAAAGACTACTTACTGAATGAATAAAGGTGTGAACAAGATGTAAAGGAATACAAAATTGAGGTATAGCAACTCAGTTTAACTGACACGTACACTTTCAATAGGAATTTGATGAATGGCTTCATTTGCAGAGGGCTTATTATATGCTGAGAAGAGAAACAAGTATCTTACCTGTATCATTTCATTTAACCCTGAAAATAATTCTATGAGAAGGTGTTATTCTTGCATTTTAAGGATAATATAACCGAGTCTAAGCGAGTACAAGAGACTCACACAAGGCCATGTACCTACTAATTCATAGAACTTGGATTAACGTCTTTCCCAAATTATTCTAAGGAAATGCTTTTATTAAAGAATTCAGTCTTGGATTTTGCTTACTGAAGCTAAATAATGATACACATAAGAAGCAGCTTTTCTTCCAGGAAAGTCCTGCCCAGCTCTAGACACTCCTCAACTCTCAAATGGCAAATGGTTTTCTCTAGGCCTTTATATGTCTTATGTTGGCCTTGCCCAACCAAATGAAATCCATTTCTAGCACTTCTTTCCTCTCTAGCACTTGGCTTTCACTGAAAATTTGCATCACTTGAAATAAAGGATTAAATGGATATAACAAACTTTGAAACAAACTGTATCTTTTGTCCAAGCCCTGGACCTCGTTCTGCTTATAAAAGAAAGCTGGTCTCTTCCACCTCCTTCATTAGCCATAGCCACCCATGCTACACTCCCCTTCTAACAAATACTAGTGATTTTCTTTCAAAAGAATTCCTTTTCAACCATCCCCACTGACTTCACCTTATGCCTGGACCATCTGCACGGCTTCATTACTAGACTCCCCATCTCTGGTTTCTGATTTCCAATGCCTCACGTTACTCCTTTCATCCATTCATTACCTTGTCGACAGGGTTATTTTATCCAAGTACAATCTCATCATGATGATTTTCCGGTTAAACGCCTTCACGTTTGCTCCCTGACATTCCTTAGCAGAGCATGCAGGACATCTTCAGCCTCATCTCTTTTGACATTTTCAACCTCTTCATCCAGCACTGGCTTCCAACTCTCACAGCATGTTCTGACTACGTTGAACTCCCCTACCCACAATATCCTGCTCTTTTATATTTCCCAGTGTAGTATCACATATCGCTCACAAACCCTCCTCATTTATCAAGTCTGTGGTTAAACAAAACCAAACTACTTTGAAAAACCATTAAACCAGTACCTTTCAAGTGAAACTTTCACTGTTTTTTTCAAACTCTGCTTTCATGACTGGTTATTTCATTAGATTGTGAGATCATTGAAGACAAGGGCTAGAACTAGTTAATTCTGTATTCTTAACATTTAGCACAGTGCCTGACACAAAGTAAGTGCCTATTACAAATAAGTGTGAAATGAGCCTATTACTACTAGTATTTCCAATGTTCTTGTCTCCTGATTGGAAATCATACTTTCACGAAATGTGAACATCTATGTAAGATAAAGCAGAGTGGACCCCAGGTTTCAACTAGCTGTCTTGAGGCTGTCTTCTTTAACACCACCTTTGGAAATATTGTGAAATAGTATAGTATCACTGTGTTTTCCCCTATTCCCACCAGGGATTCCAAATAAATCAACATAACGTCACTTCAGAACAGCAACTTCAAATATAGGTGGAGGAGGGAAGAGTATTGATATGAACACAATAGGTCCTTTGTTCATATCTGGGAGTAAATAATTGAGGAGACCCATGCAAACGTCCAAATTGATTTTAGCCAAAGTGTATGGTGAGATTTGGGTCTGTGGTGGTCTCTATCCATCATGCTACCCTATCCTTCTAATAAAAGCTTTCTTCTAATAATAAGTTTCTTAAATTATGCCTAGTTGGGAATTATTTTTAAGATGTTACAAAGTAAATAGCAGGCTAAATGTGGACATTTAAATCCTAAGCCCATATAAAAAATTAACATAATCACTGGCTCCTCTATGACATCATTTAGAAACAAGTTTATTCAGTTTAGAAATCCATTTCAAATTAAGTTGCCAAAAGCATTGCCAGCCATTTAATCCTCATGGATTTTGTAACTGAGTTTTTATCCTTGAAATGTATAAATACACCACAGGATAATGTTTCTGACACAGGTGTACTTAGTAAATAATTTAATTGATTCCAGTTTTAAAAAACTGACCTTTATGTAGTTTAAGTTGCTCTCCACTGCCAAGTTATAAATAAAAAGGTAAGAATGGTTTTCAGTTGAAATATAATTACAACCAGTAGGACAGCAGTGGGATTGAGGATGGCTGTTTAAATCGGAATAATTTGACTCCAAAGAAAAACATGACGATTATGGAAATATAGTTGATGTGACTTTGATGCCAGAAACAACAAGTATGAGATTAGAGCATTGAAGAGCCATGAATCTATTCTTATCATTTATCTGGATGTAATGTGTGAGAAAATTCACTACAAATGCCTTACCTCATGCAGATGTTGTGATAGTGAAAGGATATGAAATTTCTGATATAACTAAAGGAAAGTAATTTCTGTTGTTAATGTGGTGTATTTTTCATTATATACTCTATTTAGAATGGTATTGCACAAGCAACAGCACTCAGCTATATTAGTCTCATGTGCTTTGTTGAAGGAAGAACTACCATCTGACCCAATTAATCTTGATTTGGGATAAGTGCTTGATAAATGATTTCCCAGGAAGGGAGGCAGCATGGCTCATTGCACTTCGCACTCATCTTAGATCTGCTGTGCAATCACTGTGTGACCTTGGCAAAGTCATTTAACTTCTTCTCACCTCTTTTCATTTGTAATGTGTAGTGGTTCTGGCTTACCTCACTTGGAAAAAATAAACACTAGACTACATTAGTATTGTATATACATAGGTATAAATGTGGAAGATTATTGATAGAATGGGTAGGTATGATGGAGTAAGAATACTACTGCCTCACTTGCATTAGCCGCTAAACAAACTGCCTTCATGTAGAACTGAGTGATTCTGACAATTACATACTGATAAACAGGGGCTGTTATATTTATTTTTGGTCTATTAGATAGAGATCTGATGGTTGTACAAAACTGGAATAATATGAATATAATCTTCATTGGCTAAGTCTGTTTAATGCATACAGTCTTATTCTGGCTATTTAGACTCTGCCTCTTCTAGTCCAAATTAGCAAGGCAGTAAGTGACAGAGGTAACAGATGTGGGCAGGTACAGAACCTGCCAGAGAAACAGTATCTGCTGCTAACTGATGTGCACAGTTACACAAAAACAGACCAAGTAAATGAAGAGTTTGTTACTTATTATTATTTAAAATGAAGGGACAATATTACAAACATTTAAAATGGAGTCAGGTCTGTGAAGTACAGGCTTATATTTGAGTATAACTTTGGCTTTGAATCTTTTGACTTAAATTTGATCTGAAGATTTTGGAATGTGTTTTCAAAGAGAAGAAATATTTGCACCAAATCTAGGAATGATAGAGAAGGGTTAAAGAGAAGAATTCTAAACAGTATTCTAAATGGCACCAAGTATTTGAAGGGAGTAGTAAATCACATTTGAATGTAGATTTTAGGTTAGATTTAAGAAAAACTAAATTGTACTTACTCTTGTTTCTGGTGAAAGTATTTGAGTAGATTTTTTTTTTATTGGAAATTGTCAAAAATACCCTAGATTAATTTTTTCAACAAAGTTGAAAAAAATGATAGAATCATTTTTATATGAAGAAAAAAAAGAGATGAACTATTTAATGTACTAATATATTTTGTCAGCCCTTACATTCATAGCAATCTAGAGAAAAAGTGCCTTTTCAAATACTAAATCAGGAATTGGCCTGAGGTGTTGGGTTGTTTTCTAAAATTGGGCTTGATTGGACACTTTATTGAGACCTCCTGGAAATGAGCTAGGTGTCATGTGGGACAACAGAAGAAATACAATGGAATATGCCCAAGTTGTTTACAGATGTTGGAGATGAGTTATTGAGAAAGGGCTACCACTTATACAAATGGATAATATAGCAGCATCTAACTGCAAGAAAGTTGGCTAAAACTGAGGCGCATGTTGTGATTACAGTTCACAAACAGTTAATGCACCTCTGCATTCCTGGTGCCTATTACTGGGTCCAGCAGATTGCGAGTATGCAGTGAATATCTGATGAGTCCGCTGAATGGACTGAAATCATAGACCTAACTCTCTCAGAGTATTTCAAGCTCTTCTTTCATACCTTCAACAAATATTTAAGTACCCACTAAGTGTAGGCAATATGGTGAATAAAAAGACACACAGAGAGTTTCTGTTATTAGTCTAGTTAAGGAGACATTAAGCAAATAAACTCATGGAAGAGTATGCAGTAATGCTCTGAGAAAAGCACTCTTTGAGGCAAAAATAGTGTTAAATAAAAACTGAGCTTGACTGGGAATTATGGCAGGATTCCCTACACCCGTGACTCCTGAGCTGCCTTGTGAAAGAGCGGTATTAGCTGTGTTGATCTGGAAGCAACTTTTTAGGTTATATTAACAAAAATGGAAATCAAATTCTAGCAGAACTCCTCAACTACAACTGGCCCCAAAGCCGGTCAGCTCTCACCATCTCCGTACCCATCCATGATCCTAGTCCAGTGCGCCTTCACCTTTCCCAGGAAGGAAAAGTCAAATAGACTTGGAAAATGAAAGCATCTTCATGGAGCACTATTTTCGAGGAATTATATGGATATTGAATAGCACATTTAGAGGATCTAGTGTTAGAAGATAATTGTCTTCAAAGACTGAAATAAATAATAAAAATACTGATAAAAAGAAAAAATGATTAGAATGGGGTCCAGGAAAAAAAAATCAGCATTTGCAGTGGCTTAAAAACTGATAGCAGAACAGGATTTTATGAGTTTCTATAGTATAGGTAGAGGAAGTACAGCTAAGAGTAAAAATGATCAGGATCTGGGTGTCTTGGTGGCATTTTGGAGACACTGAAGTTATTTATCAAGAGTCTAGGTTTAATAAAGAACACAGTAGAGTAGAGAGTAGTTGGGTGGGCTTTGATAAATAGGCGGTTCAAATATGGACGTCTCCTCTCTTACTTTCATACCAAAAGCTGTAGCAGAAGGTATGATCTTTATGAAAGAAGGCAGTGGGAAATGTTATTACAGGCAACCTGGGCCCTGCTGTGAACACATAAGGAGACATCATTTTGAAAGGAGAGTTTGTTCAGAATGAATTGGAGGATTCCATGGAAGGCAGCCAAAGCGAGGACAGGACATTGAGATAGTTACGACTGAGACATTCTCTAGTGTTTATTTGTTGAGTGAAGAAAGAGACATCTGGTGCAATCTTGAACTCAGACTGGAAAAAAAAATAGCTCAATTTGTTTCTGTTCAATTTTCATCTTGTCACAGTCCCTTTTCAATTCTAATTCTATTGATTTTTCAAACTCTTTCTCCATCGTGCTAGAAAAAATATTGAAAGAACAGGGTAAAGAAACATTAACCTACAGTAATGAGAATGCCATAGTATTCATCCAGCAATAAAAAGGAACCCATAAAACCTCAAGTACAGACCTCAGACTCCTCAAAGCGGTCAGAGTTCCATTCATAGACACTCAAAAGCAAGTTTAAAAATCTTGTAAATATTCTGGGAGCTCAGCATGGTGAATCCAGGAGACAGTGTGCTGACAGCAGTGAGGGGAAGTGGCATGGACTAGAGAGAATGCCTTCTCTGGAAGGAGCTTTATGTACTTACAGAATCAAGCACCAAATCTGGGAGTAGGAGAAAAGATAATGAAAGAAAGGTATACAATAAGAGGATAATCAAATGAATAGAACTGATATTGATGGAAAAATGAAAAGATACACATCAAAGTACACAGAATTTCAAAATGTTGGAAAATATAAACATTTAACTTAAGAAAATTATAAAATTACCAAAATATAGAGGAGATTGACTTTCTTATGTCAATGAGCAATATACTGTACAGTTAAGAGTTTGAGTTGTGGATCTGTACTTATTCTGTTTCATTTGATTGATAGCAACATGATCTTAGGCATAGCCTTTAAACTTTCTGAGACTGTTTTTATCAGTAAAATGGGAATAACTATGCTACTTACTTCATGGGCTATTTACACTAAATGAAATTTTTAAAAATACAAGATTTTATCCTAATTCTAGGAAATAAGTAAGAACTTATCATGTAATTTAGTATTATTAACTATAATTTGCTTGGTTGACTCTGCTAACACTCGTCAATAACAAATATGGAGACAACCAAAGATTATTCTGCAAGTCAGGGGGAAACTGAAATAGGTTTGCCTACTGCCTTAGACTAACTACAGAGTGGATGGCCTCACATAAATAATTGGAAGTCCAAAACAAAACAAACAAAAGAAAATCAGAGGAATCGTTATCTAAATGGTACAGATAAAGTCATTAGAGTTTACAGTTCTGAAAGGCAATACATAATATATGTGTTGATGGAGATTTGTCTTCTCACAGAAATTACCAAAAACCTAACAAACTTTAAAAATACTATTTATATTTCATAACAGCCACAACAGAGGCTGCCTCATGGAAAAAAAAAGAGGTATTGTCATGTAAGTTAAACACTTAATTACAGTGAACAACCCAGATTTTAAATTTGATTCAGGTCTTCTAAGGAGTGTTCTAAGTAATCTTGGAAGCATAAATACACTTAGAGCAAAGCTAAAGTTTCTAAAGCTTTCACCCCAATGTTTTCCCTATGTAATAAAATTGTTCCTGAATAATATTTTTTTGTTCAGATAGCAGAGAAAATAAATCAATGGAATTTTTTCATACCTCTGCTGTGATAGACATTATAGACACAGAAGACACTGGAGAACTTGTTTGTGAGGACATTGGGTGGGGAAATAATGCTAACTAAAGAACAGGAGTAAACAGTAGGAGATGACACAGGAATTTTTTGGAATATGTTATGCATCCAACCTGCTGTGGAGATCAGGATTCTGGGAATCATCTGTGATTCCTTTCTCTCCCTTAACCTTGATATTATCAAAACCTATTTACTGTATCTACACAAAATGGTCCAAATCTGTCCACCTCTCACCAGTCCCACAGCCACTACCACAGTCCAAAACACCTTCATCTTTCCTTTGGATAAATGCTTTACTCTTTCCACTCTGTTCTATTTAGAGTCAATATTCTGCCCAGCTGCTATGTGAGCTTTGCAAATATCAACTTGGTCATAGTATTTCCTAGCTTAAAACATTTCAGTGGCTCCCCACCACAACTAGAATGAAATCTAATCACTTCTCATGCCTTATAATATCTTACGTATTCTGCCTCCACCTATTTCGTTTATCACTTTACTTCTCCTTGCATTAAGGCCTCATCCTCCCCATCTGTCTACCTCTAGAACAAACCAAGGTCACTCCTACCCCAGGACTCTTGTGCAGACTGCACCCTCTGCTTGGAACCCTCTCCCTCCAAACATTCCAGGATAGTCGTTACACTTTATGTTTTGACTCAGAATCATCATCTCAGAGAGGCTCTCTGTGACCATCCCATATAAATGGCCCTTTCTACCCTCAACTCACTACTCATTGTTTCATTTATGTTTTTATGGGTTTCATTTTCTCCTACTTCAGTAATAACTATTTATATGTATGTGGGTTTACTTTCTTTTTTACTCCACTAGACTGTAAATACCCTGAGGGCAGGGATTCTGGTTCACATACTTATTGCTGTATGCCCGAGTGTCTCCTAAAACCAGTGGCTGACACCTAGTAAGCATTTGTTAGTTGAATGTTGAATGAATAAAGGGAGCCATTATCCATACTTATCATCCAGATGCATCTCTATCTCTGAAGCCATCTACTCCCTGAATCCTTTTCTGACTTTGTTGAGCTTTTGCACTGGAAATCTTCCATTACTTTTCTAATAAGAATTGAGCCCTGAAATCTTCTATTTATCTTTTGCTCCCAAAGCCTTTTCTTGACACCTCCTAGAAGAAACTTGACATACAGTAACAAAAAGAAGTGTAGTACGTATTATTCCCCTTTACTCCCAACTTGAATTTCCAGTACCTTCTGAGTTCAGAGGATCTATTAACTTACAAGGAAGAAAACTGTAAATATTGGGACATGGAGATCCTTAGGACATCAAGTTCCTGTGTTACTGTCACTGTTATGTGATGGTTGATGGCTCTGAGGACTGATCCAGGCAATAATTTCCTATAATGTTAACCAAGTTGAGTAAAAAAAAAATGCAAATACATAAAAATGTTTTTTCCTCCCTGTGGGAAAATAGTTTCATGTGTCATATGACTAACTTATACATAAACTTATAAAAACCATTTTAATTTAAATTTCATAACTACCTGAGTAAACTGAGCTGTAAAAGCCCAGAGGACAGGGAGGTCATTGCGGCCTTGGGTAATTAAAGAAACATCATGTAGGAGGAGGAGGGACTTGAAATGGGCCTTGAATTACTGTTAGGTTTAAATAGCTGCTATACTTAGTTTTGCACCTAATTTTGAGGGGAAATTTGCATCTCCTCTATGCCCAGTTTCTCCTGGCTGGCTGCCATGCCTGTCAACAGCAGCAGCCGTTTTGCTGAAAAATGGCCAACAAGGTAACTAAAAATTTCAATCTGAAAATATTTAAAACTTCCACAAACTGAAATGTTAATGAATAGAGCACCTTAAGAGTGCATTCGTATGGATGCAGATCTACTTTTTTTACAGGAGTATATTTGTATGGATGCAAATCTATGTTTTAAAATTTCTCCTGCAGGCTTCAAAAATGTACAAAGCAACAGAATAGCAAGAGTTCCATGTTAACTGAAGTCAATAATCAATGCAAAACATCTTAATCATTTGCAACTAAATTGTGCTCCAAAGGAATGAATCACGGTCATAATGTGTTTTGCCATATGCTTTGACATGGGTCATCGTGGAGAACATGGGAGCTGTGTCTCAGGAGCCCCCTCTCATCCTCCACTACAATTAAACTTACTAAGTAAAGCTCTGAAGCTTTCTGAGAATATCTTCCTGTGAATATCTGATGATCCTATATAGTATATTCCACATAACCAAAGCTAAACAAAAGGAAAAAATACTAGCGAAACAGGTGGGACACATGTCATTTCAGGGACTCTCAGATGATGGTACCAAATGCTCATCCCTACCCAGGCCAGGAGACAAGAAAAGCTGACCATCCAAGCCTGCAGTGTCCTCATTCTTAGTAACAAGGCTACCTTCCCCAAAAAGCATCTGTTGCCTGGAGCTCATTCGTGGTCACTGCCCCTTCTGCTCAGAGGACACCCCACTCACCAGGGGAACCGCTTTCTGCCCAATAGCCACTCTCACCTTGGGCACTTGGGTCATACAGGCTGGTGAATTCCTGCAGTGGCCGCCATGACTAAGCATCCCCTTGATGACCGGGAGCCGACACTGTGATTCCCATGCCTGACACAGTGACCTTCACATGCAGCATGAGAATACCCGCCCGAGACAGCAAATCCTACAGTGATGTTCACTGTCACCTCCTCTCCGAGCCAACACAGAAATTGGAATTTCAATATCTTTAGTCTTCCCTAGAAGAGGAACTGAGCGACATCTGTTTGTTAGGAGCTAAGATGCAGGGTCTTTTGGCGTCCCAAAAGGCAGACCATCACCCTTCCATGCGAACCTGTGAGAGAAGGGAGGGTAGGCCACCAGTGCCTGTCCAACTGCAGTCCTCCCCTAGTGTTAGATACTTAGCCACAAGCACCCAGGTCTTCCCTCGGTGGTAAGGCCAGTGTGCAGGGGTGGGGTTGGGTGGGGACCCTTGTGAAATATATACCTTCAGTGGGAGTAGTTGTCAATTTACAATGGCCTTTTAAACTGAGTGAAAGCTTGGCGATTTTGAGATTTTAATCCTGTTCCAGCACAGCGATTAGTAAACTGCTCATTTAAGTCATGCTCAGTTAGTAAACTGCATGGACAATGCTTGTTTAACTGTCCATCTTTTCAGTTCATGACCTCCATGTCTATGTAGGGCCGTGTCTATTTAAGAATACTGTGTGCTCTCCGGTATATGTTAACAATAATACTTGATTATGAACATAAATACAAATCATTTTTGAAGTGCATCCTATGGGTCAGATACCCTGTGTTTCACATGTATTGACTCATTCAATACATCCTAATGTGCAATAGCCCTATGAGTAAGACACTAGTATCAGCCCTATTTTTACTATAAAGAAACTGTAGATTAGCAGGTTGAAATGACTTGCCTTCGATCCAAAGCCAGTAAAAGGAAAACTGGGATTGCAATCTAGGTTTGTGATTTAAAGTTCCTGTTCTTTATCTCTGTGGGGTATTTTTCCTATAATGAATATTTGTTTAATTGATTTCATGTTATAAATAAAATAGTGTCATTAGAAGATTATTGAATGGCTTCAAATACTTTGTGAGTTCCTTCATGGTCCCTTTCTAAAGTCTACAGTGACCTTTAACCCATGGTGTTGGAAGGGACTCTTGAAACAAGGTTGTCTGTCGGCCTTACAGTATCAGTGGGACTAGGAAAAGCAGCATAGTCACACAGGAGGCTTGTTGTTTGCTAGGATACATGGGAATACTGAAAGGTTTTGTTGTACCTGCATGTTAAGGATATAAAACTCTTCATGAGATGTCAAGATCTTCAAGTGATGCTATTGTAGGGAACAATTCTCATGGAAGTATTACACGTGTAGAATTAACTCTCATGTTTTTCTGTAAGTTCTCCTTTGAAAGTGTGAATTTATGGGAGCATATTATTCACCAAACCAGTGTCATTTTTTAGGGAAAAAGTGTTAGAATCATCTACATTGGCCTATCACTTCTAACCGTGTGGCTCAGAGGATGTTACTGAACCCTTTTTACCTCCATTTTCTTTATGTAAATAAGGAAATAATTATATTGTCCTCATCATGTTGTGAAGTAAAATGAGATCAAGTACTTAAAGGAAACTGGAATATATTAGATACTTAAAAAATTCTCACATCTGTATCCAAATTGCATTCTCATTTTCACTCTCTATGTATAAATAGTGACTACTATACTACAGAAACACCCCAAATCAATAGCAACATCAAATACCTTTTTTAAATCATTAGCCCCAAACCAAAAAAAAAAAAAAAAAATAGCTTAAATACAAGGTATTACTGAAATTTTATTGAAATACAATTGTTTATGATGACTGAAGAAAACAATAAAACAATAATGGCAAAATTTGTACAGAGTTCAGTATTTCCCAGCACTCCTTAAGTGCTTTATATCTGAATCATAGAATTTATCAGGTACATAAGAGAAGTCACTGAGTTAGTTACATGCTATACTTATTTGGGAGAAAGTGCAACCTTCATCACTTTTATATTTATGATAAAAATTATGTTCAACAAAAATTTAACTTATTTTTAAATGACCAAATATATTATTTGAAGAATTTTAGAGAACAGGTAACTTTCACCACTAATAATGGTAAATCAAACAAAAATGCAATGGATATAAACATATTTTCTGCATTATTGTTTTGCATATATATATATATTAACTACACATGGTTGTCTTTTCTTGATTAGAATGTTAGGCAAAAAAAGCACAGTTATTAGATATATGAAAGCATAGAAAATTGAATTCTTGGTAGTCTCATAGTTACTCCAAAGATGAAGGTTAACCATTTTATTATGGTTTCTGCTCACAGCAGCTTTTCCATATAATTGATGCTTTTCAAGATGCTAGCAATTGTTGCTTTACAACAGAACAAAAGAAATTAATCCTTTCAGGGGCAGTGATGACTCAAACCTGGCAGATGTAAAAAGTAGCTCTAATCTGACTTCAAAGCCTACATTCTTCTTTGTAGAAAAGGAGTTTCTATAGAATTGTGAAAAATGAAAAGGGATTGCCCAACATACTTATAAACTGAGAAGACAGGCTGTGTCACCAAATAAAATATGAGTAGGTCATAAAAATTATGAGAATACCTAGTATTTCTTCACAATGGAAAATGAAATACATATACATATTTTTAAATAAATTCACCCATAGAGTGATCTCCATCATTCAGGACTTTGGAAAGATCTATAATATATAAATTAAAATAGAGCCTTGTTTAATCAGAAACAAAGAAGTGACTATCCCTCAATGACACATACTAGATTAATTTTACTAGTAAATTATTTGCTTGACTTCAGTGAATCTCTCAAAATCTTTCTACATTTGCAGCGATATCTTAAGCATGTGTCCTTTCTTATTTACAAAAAAATTAGAAAATCCTTACAACCTACAATTTTGCCACCTTGGGATTCAGTAACATATGAATTGTAATATTACTAAGATGGGCTAGGACTGGTGGCATGTGACAAGGAGACATGAAGGTGGGAAGGGTGAAAATTGGGAAGTCATTAAATGAATTTTTTCTTTCTGGGTCAGATCTGGACCAGTAATTATCAAGGGACCAGATCCAGGTGATGTCATGTGATAGAAACACTAAAATGTCAAGAAGCCAATGAGTGCGTCAAGGGAAAAACTGTAATGGAATGTAGTGTTGGGCCTGAATGTCCTGGCCATTTCCAAGTTCAGAGATTGTGCTCTGCTTTTCTTAAATAGCCCCTGTAGTTTTTTTTTGGAGGCTGTACTGTAGTCCAGTAGTCATAGTTTCATCCTGTAGTCACAATTCAATTCCTTTCTTAAATGATTTTGCTGTATTGTGTTCTGGTAAACAACTGCTGTGTCCACTTCAGTGGTGGGTAGGGTGACTTCTGAGCTCTGTACATGGCTTGTACCTCACTTAGGGGTGGAAGGCACTGCATAAAGGTAAGATCCTGCTGCTCAGTTTAAAAGAAAGATAAAAACTGATCTTAATATAATAGGTAATTACATACTTTAAAGACCAATACTGTAGGTCTCATGAAATCATTTTCCAAATGAAGTGAAAAAGAGTTAAAGCATTTTTGGGGGCTCCCATTTTTCTCATTTTTGCCTTACTCTACCTTATTGCTTACTTTAACCACAATAGGATGATCCTAAAGGAGTGACTTGGCGAATTTGAGATTCAAGGAATACACAGTCGCTAAGCAAATGTAATGTGTTTAGTGATGCTGAGCTAAATTCACACTTTGAATAGGCTTGGAATACAGATGAGGTGCATGTGGGCAAGAGTTCAGGGCACCTCAGTAAACATATTACAGAATGTTTTCTGTGCAACTCAATTGCTACCTGGATACTGAACTTGAGGTTCAAAAGCCAGATTTCATTAACTTGAAAAAACTTTTAAAACTGTGAAATAATGATACAACATTATTCTAAGCAATAAAATACATGACAATGAGAGAAAAAGCCAAACTAGGGATATTTCATCCTGTAGTCACAAATCCATTGTTATTCCTCCTACCAAAATAATTTTAGCTAAAATCACAAAGTTGTTCATAAGGGAAAACTATAACAAATGAGCTTAAGTACATGCCAAGATGACTTTTAATTTATAATCTTCCTAGATGGAGGGAACACACTGATGCACTTCATCCTTCCTTAAATTTACTTAATCATGCCATTCTCTTTAACCAGTGAAAGATTACAGAAAAATTATGATAATATTGTTCTATTTTTTGACAGTTATAAGGAGAAATAAGACATATTTCTATGCATTTTTTTAAAAAAGACTTGTAAACATTTCTTTGTACCCTGCAACAGTAGTTTTTTCCTTAAATATTTTAGCTATTTTACCATACAGATAATTAAGGCAGAGAACATTCTTAAAACAGAATTATAAAACCTTGAAATTACCAAAAGCAAAACCTCTCAGTTAACCCAACCACTGAAATTAATCCATGTTCTCTGTGCATCTTCTTTTAAATTCGAAACAAGTGCCAAAATTTTTTTTAAAGTTTATTTGGTTGAAGAAAGTCGAAGTGAAAATTAACTCAGATGAAGAACTTCACACCCTGAAAAGCAGGTGATCATTTTGCACTTTTCAGGAAGAGAGTATTATAAAATCGGTATCAGTATCATCTGAAAAACAGACTTTACAACATGCTGCTTTCTCAGGCATTGCTAACACTAAGAATAGATTGTAAATTGGTACTCTAGAGTGCCTTTCAGGCCCAGTTCTTCTAAAAGCACTTCACAGAGCAATTAGTCAGATAACAGTGGTGTGCTCAAGTCCTGCAGCCTTTCGGAGTCACTAATAGCTCAGGCTCCTTCCAGCCAGTAGGATGGATGGATTGTGGGGAGAGCAGTGTGACATCTTTAGTCTTCTCAGCCCCAGTCACATTAGCTCTTTAAATAACATGTTTGGACTGTCTTCTTATTTATAAAATAGCTTAGAGTTAAAATTAGGACTAATAAAAATACCCTAGTCATTGACATTTTAATCCAAGTCATCATTAGGATCTACAGTTGATGTCTTCCAAATCATTTGTGAATGATGAAACTGGAGAATGTTCACCTGTCACTCTACCAGTGGCTTTGTTAGTGAGACTGGTGACTTTTTTTTTTAACTGAAGTAAACACTAATGTGCAAAGGACTGATAAATATCACCATTTTAATTTATCAAATGCAATGTGTAAAACAGAGGAACTGATCATAGTGGCTGTATTTTATCTAAAGCAAAGGTTAATGAAGAATTGTCCCAGAGCTCTTTAAACTTCCTGTGATTTTTATGCTAGAATAGTACATGAATTAAGGTGTAGTCATAGTGGTATTCTGCCTATAGAAAAGGGACCCCACAGGCAAATACATTAGAAGTCTGAACTTGCAAAATTCTGTAAAAGACAGCATTCAGGTGCCTTTTTATTTGTAAAGATTTCTACTGACAATTTGACTAAGATAATTTTCTGTTTATTGTTTGCTTATCATTTTTAAGTAAAGACATATTTGGGAACTTAAGATGGCATTTTTTGGAGAGTCAGTACACAGACATTTGACCAATGATATAAATGGCCAGCCACTCAGCCCAGCAATAATATTCAATTCATGTAAAGATGACAAAATGTTTTCTGTTGAAAGCAAAATACCAACTGGAGTCTTGGTTCTAGGATATTATGTGTAGGTAAGACATTATTAGACAATCCAGTGTCAGCCTTGGTAACTTCAACTGTAGAGACAAAGCCTAATTTTTCTTTAAGGATAGAGAGCTTTATGTATTCAAAATCAAGAAGTGGTTAAAAAAATTCTAAGAAGCAAGTTTTTTATGCCATTTATGTTCAAAAGCAAGAGAAGTATTTTGTTTCCAAGGAGTATGAGCATGAGTTTTAAATCTTCCCACTGCTTACCTAAAAAGAAAAATAGCACTCTATTTTCCATTTTGCTTACATCCGAATCACAGCTTAGTAATGGTGAATTAGTTTTGAATTACTTTTGAAATACACCCTGTCCTATATTTCAACATACCCTAATCCAATTTAATATAATCTGATCTAACATCTGTAATGTTTGCATCTATTTCACATTTCAAAAATTTTGTGTATTTCCACTTACTTCACTGATACATTTAAAACAGCATTTCTCAGTATGAAATACCAGTCATATAATCAAAACCCTGGCAACTCTTAAGAGCAAGTGCTTTTTTATAAACATGTGTTGATTAGAACCTTTTATTTCAAATCACACCTTGTAGAAGTTAATAAATCCTTTATAGGAATATTAACCAGCTTCTGCATTTCACTGATGATCCGTCGCCCTCTTCTCCCTAACATATTCAATACATTAACTACTAACAGTGACTGATTCCTGAAAAATCTTTAATACAGTGGACAGAGTACTACACTGGTCCCTCTCTGTAACACAAGTTCAAATTCTGAGTATGGGATTATCTCACATTTTTACTAAGCACACATTTTTAAGTAAAGACATATTTGGGAATTTAAGATGGCATTTAAGAAGGTCCCAAACCATGGTCTCAGCCAAGAGCATGCTAATATTTTTGAATCCAGTAGAGATAAAATTAACCCAAGATAAACTATTTCTATCAGGCTGGAGGAACTAGAAAAAGGAGGCTAGAACTGAGGCAAACCAGAACTGAACTTGCCATTGGGAGGACTGTCAGAAGCAGTTTACACCGTGGTTATCCTGGTTTGGATCATCACCACTAGTCTCCCCTTCAAAAAAATAAAAATAAAAACATCCCAATGATCAAGACTCATTAAAAATAACCCCCAGAAAATGAAACTATGGACACACAAAAGAAATGTCTATTTAGCAATCACACCACCCTATTGATTCCAAATCACCTGTGGTCCTTCTAGGGAGGGGGTTACAAGTGAAGGTCCCAAACCATGGTCTCAGCGAACAGCATGCTAATATTTTTGAATGATCCCAGTGTTGGAAGAAAAACAGCAGTTATGAATATCCAGAAATAGTTGATGGATCAGAGTTTCATACTGGAATACTTTATAATTTACTTACTGTTAGTTGATGGAACAGAAAACTATAAAAAGCCATGTCCTATTACATAGTCACAGAGTGTTTGCTAAGCTAAGAGCATCAATGTTAACAGCTCAAAATAGGACTTTTTTTTATCACCTCACATCCTTGATAAGTAATGAGTATAATAGTGTGAAAGTGTTTACCAATACTTAGACTCAAGACCCTTACAAAATTTAGTTGGGTTTTACATATAACTCTGCATGACCACTTGTAATACTCAATATTTCTGAGCACTCATTGTGTTGGCAGGAGATGTGCTAAAGGCTGTATGACCAAGAGTTGGTTTATTTTTTAAGAACTAACTATTAAGGAAACTCACACTATTATTTCAGTTTTGCAGAGGAGGAAACTGAGTTTAGAGAGGTTAAACAAGTCAGCAGAGATCACAAAGCTGGAAAATGGCTGAGTCATGATTTAACATTGTGCTAATTCTATATTACTTCCCCACATTTCACGAGGTCACATTGTTTGGACACTGCTGCATGATTTAATTTCCTTTCAGAAAATGTTACATGGTGCCCTAGGCTACTGTGCTGCCCTAGGCTCAGGCATGGTGCTGAGCATTTGTTTTTACAAAGAAGACATAGCGGCTGTCCTTACGTTGCTTGTAGTCCAGTGGTTTGGAAGAAGAAAGCAGCACTTTTCCCCAGTGTGGCCCAAGGTTTTCCCTGAATTTATAGATGGAGGATTACCTTCCAAGGAGGGTGAATAAAATCCTGACAGCTGTGCTATTGCCCTCTGAACTCTGCCTTCTTAAGCTAACTTAAAGATCAAAATCAGTAAAATACATCATCATGCTTAGTTTTACTCTAATGTTTTTATTTCTCATAGGCAAATGAAATAAAATGACTTCTAATCAAGGCCAACACCAGACAAGATAGGAGGAGAGCAAAGATAATTTGGGGGTTCTCAAACTCTGATTTTTCACGTTTTCCTTTTGGGTGATTATAATCCTTCTGTTCTTCTCCAAGACTCTCAAAATTTATTCTTGGACAAAGATTTGATATGAGTCAGTTTGTAACTTGTTCTGAATTTAATTCACCTTGGTCCTTCCTCATTAAATGTATGCTGAAGGTTCTGAGCCCGGTAGTCATCTAGTCATTAAGGGTACTGAGGAAGGGCACAGGGGACTGTAAGGGCCAGTTTCAATTGTCTGAAATTATTCCTTGAAGCAGTTGCTCTAACTTTCTATTTGGTTACTAAGGGAGGGGCTACACTGTTTGGGCACAGTGTCCTCCAAAAGGCACTCTATCCCACCTCTGCCCCATGCATTTCTTCTTCTTCCTTCTTTCTTCGCCTTCACTGCCTTCTTTTTCCTTTCCTCCCATCCACTCATCCTAGCTGCACTCTATTCTTCTCCATTTCTTTTTCCAAAACAGGGAAAGAGAAAGAGGGAAATGTGGCAGAGATAGATTTAGGTACACGTCGGCTTCCGTGATGGAGGGGGGTCACCTCAGTGCACACCTCTCCTCTGGCGGTCACTCAGAAACTCAAGAGAAAAGGAACAGCTGCCCACCCTCACTGCTAATGCTCCTCTTTATTTTAGAAAAACAAAATATTACCACCGTCTCTCGATACGCAATTACTTAATATCTGGGAGACAAAACCATAATACAAAAATAGAAAGGCCTGAAGCTTTGGTAATGACATGATAGAAAAATGTCCCTGTATTTTGATTATCTTTCCTTTTTATTTTCAGGACTCTATGAAAATAGTCATAAAAGAATCTTTTTGGGGTATCTGTCTGGGCTTTCCTAACTGAGAACCACACATACTGTCCACAGAGATGACTCTAAAGGGCTTTTTGTTTCTCAGAACAGCTCCCTGACTATTGCTAATTAATAAGGGTTGGGCCCTTCACCCTAGCTGGGATGATGACATCACCCTGCTGCAAATTTGGAATTTGAACTGAGAGACAGAAGGGGTTAAGGCGTTGGTCCCTCCAGGAGACCTCTAGAAGCTTGGAGAACATGCACCTTCCATGTTCTTCGCTGTTGTGTTGTATTCCACTCTCCCTGTAGTGTGAAAGCCTTATGCTCCCTTGGACTCTGTAAACACCCCAGTGTCTTTCCGATAAAATCACTGAGATTCATGCAAGCTTGAATGGTTTCTGTGACTTGCCATTCAAATATTCCTACTTAACACTGCGACCAGGCTCACACATCCTGTGAGGGATCCAATCTTTGTTTCTCTGAGTTTCTTTCAAGCATTGTAATTCCACAGCCACTCATGTGGATTTATCTGTATTATTTATGTTTCTGATTTATTGGACCCATTTTCTGTATCTTGACAAAATGGACTTGGGTAGGTAGAGTCAAACAGATAAATGGTGTTGCAGCATATAATGTAGGGGCTCTACAGCACTGATGTTATTTGATGTAGTATTTAGAAACGTATCTCTTGACCAGCTAACAGTGTAAATGTGGTCTTTCTGAATTTTGTGGGCTTTCAAGAATATCCTATACTATTAGCATCAAAAGTAACCATCAAGAGAAGTTGAAAGCTCTTCCCCAGGGCTTTGAGAAAGTTCTAATAAAACAAAGCCTTCAGAAACCTAGAAGAGTTCCCTTTTCATGCTTTCCTCTTAATTGGTATCAGTATACAGTAGCTTGAGGTCATAGCAAAAGTTGTTTTTGTAAGATTCCCCTATAAAATCCTGGAAACAACCCTTCCCTTAGGCAAAAATTGTTGCTTAGTATCATTTCCTTAAGCCAAAATCATGGCTGTAGAGGTGATCAAGGGATTCTTTTGAGAGCAGGGGGACTTTGATATGGAACAGAAATGTTATATTCATTGAAAATTACTCTTAATGCCTATTTTTATAGGTTATTTAATGCACTGAGGCATTGAAACATAAAAGTTGTAGCAAAAAAAATCTGACAAAGATCTTTCAATTCTCTTCAAATACATATGAAGGTGGAAAGAGGTAAAATTATACCCATAATTACATCAGTAGATCTTTCTGCAAAAGTAGTGGAGGGAGATAGGCCTGGGCTACCGGTGAAACTGACATAATGACAACAATACATTCAGTTCAGGATCTTCTGGCAAGTTTTTTACTCTAAAGGTATATAATGTTACATAGTACAAGAAATCTATCTTTCTAAATGAAAGGATGCCATTGTGAATGCAAATTAAGACCGAACCAAAGTAGCAATACAGTTGATTCAAACAGCAATTAATTTGGGGATTGGTTGCATGCATAGGGCTACTTCTTATTCCTTGATTTTTTTCCTTCTGGTGAATGTCAGCCCCAACTGCCAGGACTGTGCGAAGGAATCTGGGTGAAATCCTCCATTAGTCTTTCCCAGCCTAACCTACTTTGGAGAACCAGAAGATGTAGATATTTAATAGAAATTAATATATTTCTGTTATTCAGCCCTACAATCTTCATTTTAATATGATTACACTGATGTTGTAAGATATGCTGGCAAAATGCTGCTGTAATACAATTTCTTTGCTGCTAGAAACGAAAGCTCTTGAGATCGCTCTTGCTTACAGAGCTGCTTCAGGTGATCACATCTTTACACAGATGTTAATTACTCTCAAGAGAAAGCTGCCCAAATCGTCACGTGAGAATAATCTGGCACTGGATACCAAAGAGTGACTGAAGGGCTCTTATGAGTATTTTTTTCTTACCCTTGTGGAGATCTGAGCTCTACTCTGATGAATTTAGGGCAGAAGGCAGAAACTTTATAAATAGTAGCCAGCTAATCACCAAAAAGGGTTAGTAGAAGCGGATATAGACATTAACTTTTAGCCTGTTCGCAAGTCTGGGACTGGCTTCCCTGAGACCAAACACACACAGCTATGCCTGGGAAATCGTTTTAGACTTTCAATCAGTGATTCTCAGATTTCACAGGGCATTTGACTTTCTCGGGGAGATTCTAAAAAATAACAAATGCTCAGGTCTCGATTTGGACCAACATAGTCAGAATCTCATGAGCAGAACCTAGGTGTCAGTGTCTGTAAAACTCCACAGGCGAGCTCAGTGGGCCGCCAAGGCTAAGCAGCGCCTGCTGAGCTGCCCTGCCCTGCGGCATCGAGGCGGGGGCTGGGGCTTCGACCCCGGCCGGACACTCAGGCGGGGGACAACGTGGGGGCTCTCTGAAGAAAACAACGCCCTTCAGTGGTGCGGGCTTGTGTGCTGATGGGTGGAAGCAATCATTTCAAAAATCTTAACGTGAAACAAAGGACTTCTTCCAAGCAATACAAAACCAAACCCCACAGAAAGGATGCGACTTCCTAAGTAAATGTGAAAGACCAACATGGCAACACACAGGCCATTCCATCGGGATCTCATAGAACGCAAACTCCACAGGACCTACTCATTATTCTTTCCTCAAAAATGAAGAACAATAGCATATGAACAACAATACCACTTTATTGACTGTAGCTGGTGCAATTAAAATGTTCAAGACTTCCCGTGGTGCTCCGTTAACACTTCAAGACCCAGGGTGCCTTTAGGTGGTAAATGCTTACAGGAGCCTATCAGTATTAAAGATTGGGGAGCAATACTTGGGAAAGACTAAATTACACTGGCAGACTGTAGAGTGAATCTACTCAGGAGGGAATAACTTCAGGTACAATATAGGAAGGAATTTGATGACAGTAATACCAAACTGAGGCAATATTTAAGAAAAAACACATTTTAATGGCGTATCGGTTTTCTCTCCCTTTTTGAGTGAAAAGGAGCATTTAATTTTCTTTGTTTTGACCAGCCTACTGTCAACAAGAAGCAATATTACATGATTCTGTTGGATTTACCTTTGTCTTCACCACATGCCTGGTGTTCTGAACATAGTAGAAACTTAGGAAAATATTTGTTAAATACAACAGTGAAGAAAAGCATTAGACCCCATCTAATCCTGGCTGAACTCAGTCTGGATACTTAAAAGGAACTGATACTGGATATGGGATATTGTGTTCCTCAAAAGTAATATTAGATTGAATGATTTGAAATTGCCCTCTTATAGTTAAAATGAGTCAAATAGTACTTTCGTATAGTTCAATATAGATTCCTTCTTTCTTTGTTTCTTTTTTTTTTCTAAAAAATGGTTTAATATGAATGAGCCCAGTCTGTTTAATGTGAAAGCTTTCCTTTCCAGGAGCTGGATGTTATGGATGAGCAACTGCTCCCAGAAAAACAGAAACAGGGTCACACTGGAATAGGTGAATTTTTGACTGGGCACCCCCATTTATAACAAGATGCAAAACAGCATTATGGGGCCTAATGTCAAAGGCTTGGAACAATCAGAAATGGCTGATTTGATGCATCAAACTGATTTATTCTGAAAGGAATAAATGATTATCTTGAAGTGAAAATACCATACTCACAGAAAATAAAAATATAAGTATTTGAATATCACTGTCCTTCCTTACAGACATACTGTGCCGAAATGATTATTCAGCTCAGTTGATATTTGAGCACACCTGCTTGTTCTGATAAGGAATACATTTTTCCTATGACTATGTGTCCTTTCACAGATTGGGGTCCAGGATAATTCAGTCCTGACAGTTTCATATTCTGCTTTAGGAAACAGAGACATCTAATACAGGACTTAAGCCATTAGATACAGAGCCATCAGAAGGCATGAGTCGTGTGTTGAGGCACATGGATTTTATTAGCATAAAGTAGCCATTTTGTTGCACACCAAAAATGCCAGAGGATGAATATCAAAGTGGATAGAGAAAATGAATAGAGAATTATCCGTGCAGTAGTCTTAGCACCATGAATTTTGAGGAAAGATGCTGAAAAGCAGTTCTGGAGTAAACCAAGTAAGGATGCACTGATCTATTTGTGTCCTTCCCACAAGTGTCCAACTGAATGGGTACTGTGGATTTCTATCTGTCACTTGCACATGGACACCTATGGCTTAGTTACTTCACTTAATGTGAAAACATGGCCACCAAGAAGGCTAGCCAGGGCAGTCACAGACATGAGATATCACTGCACTGATCCCTTCCAGGATTTCTGGATAGGTGATCTGTGCTCTGTATTTTGAATGACACATTTTTTTGGGTTTTCTTTTTATGTTGTACTGGATGGCCCAGCTTCTTAGACCAATAACTTTTGAAGGTATTTTTTTTACTTTTTGACACATGGTAAGAAATATATTTTATAACACAATTCAATATATACAGTGCAAATATATAACTGAAACTATTTCACTGCATTTCACATAACTTTATTATTTATTTTATTCTTTCCCATGTAAAATGCTAGTCACAAACCACTAATATGATTCCATGACCCACTAAAGGGCACCATCTACTGTTTAATAAGGACTATTTTAAGTTATATCTTAATAGAAATTCATACCACTAATAAACTGAAGTCAAAAACAACCTCTACCTTCACTTCTTGTCTGAGATGATGCTGGGAGGACCCTTTTACATTACTGCATGCAAAGGACAACATGCTGGAGGGGTCAGTCACATTGCTCAGAGTCATACGCAGGTAGACATAGGGTTCAAGTCCAGGTACAACTACTAAAACTCTTGAATATTCCAATCCTCCACAGTGACTTCCAGGTAATATTTATTGTGGCTCATAGGACATAGATAAAGAAGGTGCTATTCCTTTCTTTTCCCTATAGATGAATCTTCCTTACTACCAGGGTGACTGAGTTGAGGAGAAGGGAATGGCATGAAAGCACAGTGACTTTGGTTGGAAACCTGGCCCTGAAGTTGCCCAGTGAGTTCAGTCTATATTCTGAGGTCCCAAAACATAGGTTTCAAGAAATAATTACTCTTCCTGTAATGACTCTCACTACCAAATTATCATCTTTTTTCTCAAACAATAATCCACACAGAACCAAATCAACTTGGCACAAATATACTTACAAAGCAATTGAGTATGATTTAAAATATTTATAAGTAAATTCAGTGCTTATAATACAACCAACAATTTTATAAACAACACCAAATATCAAGAAAACTTGTTAACTAAAGAAAGAGTTCACAGAAAGGGCAAAGCTGAATGTTTGGATTTTTCTAATCGGATTTGAAAGTCAAATTGTTTCTCTAGAATTTTCCTAGATAAAGATCTCTGACTAATGATTTTAGAAGATGAAAACATCTTTTTTTATGTAAAAGGATTCCAAGTGACTAATTGTTCCCTTCCTTTAACTGCAAATCTAATTTTACTTTTATCTGTGAAATCCAAAGGAAACAAAATTAATTATCTAAGGGTCTACAATTTTTAAATGTCTGTATTAATTAACTGTAATGTTTTTGATAATGCTATTGGCCAAAGAGACATGATACCCTATTACAGATTTTCTAAGAAAAAAGAAAATACAAGGTTAATATAGAATACAAAGGATTTGAGTTAGATTTAAGGAAAGTTTCTGTAAGATATTGTTGGATCCTTCTTTTAAGGAGGTCTTTACAAATTATCAATCCGCCAAAAGTCAGACAAGAACTATATAACTGAGGATTTCTTTTAATATTGTTTCCCCCAAAATGTATCTTTAATTTTGATAATTGTTTAAGGTATATTAAAATGCATCAAACGGAGTTAAAATCAAAATGAAATAAAGAATAAAATGTCTCCTAATTTTATGTCATTTCTATTCATAAATTGTTAGGTAAGAATAAAGCACTGTTGTTCTGAAGTGAAAAGAGTACTATACTGGAAACAGTCACGTTTGTAAAATTGTTGCATGTTAAAGTAAGACAAAAACTCTTACACCACCACTTGCACTCATTTTGTTTCAATAATTTATTCCTTCACGCATTTGTCAAAGGAGTGCTGCTTTATGCCATTAGTGTTTGTCTCTGGCACCCGTGAGTCTGAGGTACAGCACGCACGCCATATTCTCCCGATATTGATGCAGAAGTTGGTCGGATGCTTGAATAACCAGTATATGTGGCTGGTACTTTGTATTTTCCTTCTTTATTACATTTTCAGAATTAAGTGCAGATAAGCTCTTACACCAGCCACTGTTATCAGTATCAAGGGGACGCACACAAAAGATATGTGAACAAAATGAAATTTGACACGTCAATAGGAGACAGACTGTTGTAGGAAAGTACCAGATAATTAAATTTAAGAAAGAGCCTAAATTTCAGACTTCTAACAATACAATGTGATATGGCAAAGAGAGATAAGAATTTGTACTTAAAAACACATGCAGATATCAACTCATATTGTTTTTTTTTCTATAATAGAACAAATAGAACAAAGTGGCTGTGTAGAAGGACAGAATAGGCCAGATACTCATGATTTAAATACCAATGGATTGCATGGGTTCATTTTTAAAATGAGAAAAAATTACAATAATAGGAGAGTTGTGCCAAATATATTTAATCACATTGCTTATTTACTTACAGAGATTATATTTTTGAGGACGGAGGCCTCTGTCTTTTATTTGCATCTGCTGCAATACTTGACTTATGGGAGATTCTCAGCAAACAGATCAACAGTTAATACCTACTAACCTTACTCACAGAGAGGGCAGGTGACAAGCAATATTCACAGGCCACCTAACATCCCCACACACAAGCTGATGTCCAAATTCTTTCCAATAACCCCTCTACTAAAGGTGGACAAACCCAGAAACTTATTTTCTGGAATTCAGTTCTTTCCATTCTTCTGGGAATCTTCTAAGTTCTCCTAATTGTCCTGATTGTCCCATTTCTGATTCTTTAATAGGTCTGTCCATCCCCCCTCTTTGGCTTATTTAATCTGTTTTTTATTGATTTCCTTAACTTTCAAACATAGTCCTGGATCAGATATGTTTACATCTGGACTCTCTTTTCTTTCTCAGGAAACTTTCTCTTTGTCCTGGACAAGTCATGGTCCCCTTTCTGGTATGTGCAATTTCCAATTAGGCTGTGAAACACTCAAATGCATTGATCGCATTTTACTTATCTGAAAAATTTGAATAACTAACTCACTTCCTGTCGTTTAGCAAATGCATCTCAAATAAGTTAAACCCTCCTTCTCTACACAGATCAGGAGGCCATCCTATGGTTATGGTTTATTTGAAAAAGGTATTGGAGTTAATAAATAAGAGAGCAGTATTTTGTAGACAGGCACAGAGGCACCAATGGAGGTAAAAGTAGATATTAGCTACTTTTCCTGTCCATATTCCAATTGATAGCTTTTAGATTCATAAGCCCAGTGATACAGACACATTTTTCACAAGAAATATTTTTATTTTTATCTTGGTCAGAGGCAAATGACTAATTTCAAAGTTATAAAGACTTAGTATGCAATTGCAAGCCATTATTATGTCATTCAATTTCTAAATTAAGAGACAGTGGAAGACGTGGTTAAGAGCCCACACATACAAATAAATGTGTGTACACAGAAAATCGTTCTAACCATAG
This sequence comes from Manis pentadactyla, assembly GCF_030020395.1. NCBI lineage: Eukaryota > Metazoa > Chordata > Mammalia > Pholidota > Manidae > Manis > Manis pentadactyla. The sequence goes on along the minus strand of NC_080028.1, from coordinate 111,844,915 downwards.
GAAGTTTCATTACTGGCCTGGTCTACGTTTAGTGTCCATTCTTAGACCAATTACTATGGCAAGGGAAGCATAATCATGTACTTTTATTCATTCTATATTTTGAAGTAGAATATGTGGATTAAAAAAGAAAACAATTCCCTATAACAAAGGAGGCTAGCTAAGTCATCAGCTGTAATGGCAGAGTGAGAAAGGAATGATTTCTACATGCAAGTTACTTTTCCTAACAGAGAACAAACTCCAACAAATGTCGTTTAATAAACGATGCTTGCCAGGAGTCACAGAATTTCTCTGTTGTATGTATTCTGAAAGATGATGTAGACCAGGTATTTTCAAAGCATCCTCATATGGAAGAGTAAGTGAATATTGACTTGAGAATCTACTATATAGTATATGCTGTCATAGGTGCTGGTAACTCATGAAGAAGAAATCAGAAATCCTTCACCTAATTGAGAGTGGGGAGGAAATGCTGTATAGGTCTAAGAAAAAATATATAAAATCTTCAGTTAGGGAATAACTGGTATGCATTTAAAGCAGTGATGTAAATGTGATCAAGCATAAAGTGATATGGTGGAGGTATGATGGCTTCAGAAAGTGCTCAAAGGGAACAGATCTGAGAAATTGACATTTAAGGTAAGACCTGAAAGATGAGAACTGATAGCCTGGAGAAGATCTAAGGGAAGGAAACTCCAGGCAGAATGGACAGCAAAGGCAAAAGCTGTGAGTTATTTTTTAAAGTTGAGAAAATTATGACTCATGAAAGTGAAATGGCTATTATAGAGCTCTGCTGAACTTAAGTCCACAATAAATATAATTAAGTTATGATATTCTAAGCTGTGTTCTCCCCTAAGCGAAGATAAAAACACAAAGTTCCTGGGAAACCATGGTGTGTGTATGTGTCCTTCTCATCTGTGATGAGAGATAATCCTCGTAATTGCCAGCTCATGGTTGTTGGGTTATGGTTTCCTTTCACTTCTAAGAAGCAACTAATTTGTAGATGGTCTGCTAGACTAGGTGAATATATAATTTTGTCTTCCAGTGGCCATAAAATGGGTATTACAGAGAGAAGATGAAGCTATTTTGAGTGTAGAGTGGGTATATTTTGGGGTGATCATACTGTCCCATTTTTAAATCCTATCTCTAAGCTAATGCCTTCTGTAGCAGACATGGGTGGTTGCCTTACCAATATATCCAAGCTTTTTCATAAATGACTGAATTTCAGCCATGAAAAATGACGCACACTTGTCTTCTCAAATTTAGATAATGCCCTTCCCTTTTGCAAGAGTCCATATATCGATATGCATTTGATATTGCTCTGGACAAGAAGACACTGGGAAATTCTGCTGGTAATATTTTGGAAAATGTTTCGCTCTCCAATCAGAAGAAAGAGCTAGCTTTTTAAAAAGCACTTTCTGCTGGGCTTTTCCTGCTTTCTTGTTGCTCTGTGAGGACATGATATGTGAACTGCTGCACTAGGAATGCCAACCTAGGGCGTAAACCAAGAGACACTCACAGTGGCTGACCCACCTTTGTATATCAATTATCTGCTGCATCGATCCTAGTAATTCTAAAGTTAGACTTCATAATAGACATGATCAAGTGACATAATAAATCTCACTAATATTTAAGCACCTTTTAGTAAAGCATTCTTTAATTTGCTACTGAGAGCATCTTAATACAAATCGCATTTTGTAATCTTTATCCCAGTCTTTTCCTCTGGGGGCCCAGCTTCCTTTATCTAACAGCCTATTTGACATCTTGGAAGTCCAGTGAGAAACTCTACTATGTAAAAAACAAAACTGTTTTCTCCTCCCTTACCTGCTCCTGTTCGAGTCTTCCCATTACAATGAATGGTTTCAACAAACTGTTGAAGGCAACAACCTAGGATAACTTTTGATTATTTCCCTCTCCTGCCCCATAACTTATCCATCAACAAGTTATACAGATTCTGCTTTCAAAATACGTCTCGATTCTGGTTATTTCTCACCATTATATTGCTGCCTTCACGTTTGCACTGATTGTAATAACACAGTGCCTTCCCGATGTTTGTTGAGAAATGCTCCCTGGTGCATAAACTGGCTCCAAAGACAGTTCCAAACTATTTTGAACAACAGCAGCATTTCTGGAATCCAAGGTGACCATGAGTGAAGGGCAACACTCATTTGGATATAAATTTCAGTACGTGAGCTTCTTTGAAAACAGGAGTTTTGTTATTTCATGGTCACGCTTCATAAAATTTTAGTGTTTCTCCATTCTGCATTGTGACTATCTTTTTAATAAGAAATATCAGAAACATTGAGGCAGTTTTCCAACTATATTCAGAGATTGGTAATATTGGAAACGAGAAAGATATGCATCTAATCCTTCATGTATATATGGAAATCTACTCATCACAGTCCAGAATCCTATTATAGAGAGGCATATAAACAGATATATATTCTGTTTCACGAACTGAATTTCAGCATCCATGTCGATAAATCTAAGATTTATATTCCACAAGCTAAAAAACTGTAGTTTCAGGACATGAATGAAAATGCTTTCTTAATGTAGAAGAGTATTTTCCTTCTGTTAATAGATATCTGAATTCGATTACATATAAACAGGAATTGTTAGTACAAGAAACCAAATAAGTGTTACTCTACTTTATAGATATAATTGTTAACTAATGAATATATTTGACTTTTACTTTCTGAACATAACTTACTGGCAAAGGCAATTTTTAGTCACTATAATACATTAGCTAAAAGATTGCAAAAATTTGTGTAACCATGAAAGAAAACATTTTCTCTGTTTCATTAAGAAAGGAAGCAAAATTACCAACTAAAAAAATTTTGGAGAAAAGACAACAGATTGCTGTAAACTGGCATATAAGGTATCAGACTATCAAACTAAATGGTATATTGGAGATAATCAGAAAGAAACTGGAATAAATTTTTGATAACTGTAAATTCAACTTTATGATGAACACAAAAATTATTTTATATAAGGTCAGGTACATGCATATAAATCATCTTCCTTATTCACCAGAAATGTGGGAAGACACTCATTCCACCTACAATGTAATGGAATCAGAGAAGACCAGGTAAGCATTGCACAATTGCAAAGCAGGCAAAATTACATATAATTATTTTAAATTGAGGTACACAAAATAAAATGCACAAATCCTAGTGTACAGCTTGGTGAATTTTGATATGTGTGTATATTCATGCAACCATTGCTCTAACCAAGATATCAAACTTTGGTACTAATTTATTTCCCTTCATCCAACTCACCCACCTTCCCTTCTCTATGGTAACCACCAGTCTGTTCTATGTGTTTATGAGTCTATTTCAGTTTTGTTTATTTGTTTTTTTTTTTATTCCACATATAGGTAAAATCATATGGTATTTGTCTTTCTTTGACAAAAAAAGTGTCTTATTGCACTTAGCATAATACCCTCTAGGTCCAAGTCCATCCATGTTGTCACAAATGGCAGCAACATTGTCTGCTGCATGTGTTTACCACATCTTCTTTATCCATTCATCTGTTGATGACATTTAAGTTGTTTCCATATTTTAGCTATTGTAAATAATGTTGCGATAAACAGATCACTATATATATCTTTTTGGATTCATGATTTTGTTTTTTGTTTTCTTTTAGTAAATTCCCAGTAGTGGAATTGCTGGATCATAATGGCATTTTTAGTTTCTTAGAAACCTCCATAGTGGCTGCACCATTTTGCAATGCCACCAACAGTGTACAAGGGTCCCCTTTCTCCACATTGTCCCCAACACTTCCTATTCTTTGTCTTGTTCATATTAGCGATTCTGACTGGTGTGAGGTAATACCTCGTTGTAGTTTTGATTTTCATTTCCCTGATGATCAGTGATGTGGAACATCTTTTCATGTGCCTGTTGGCCATCTGGATTTCTTCTTTGGAAAAATGTCTATTTAGGCCCTTTGCCATTTTTTAATTGGATTATTCGGGTTTTTTTGGTGTTGAGCTGCATGAGTTCTTTATATATTTTGGGTATTAACCTCTTATCAGATATGTCATTCGCAAATGTATTTTTCCATACAGTAGGTTGCCTCTTCATTTTGTTGATGGTTTCCTTTGTTGTGCAGACTTTAGTTTGATATAATTCCACTTGTTTGTTTTTGCTTTTGTTTCCCTTGCCTGGAAGAGAAGGTATCCAGAAAAAAATTACTAATGCTGATGCTCACAGGTTTATTGCTTATGTTTTCTTCTAGTTTTAGGGTTTCAGGTCTCATATTTAGCTCTTTAATCAACTTTTAGTTTATTTTTGTATGTGGTGTAAGAGAGTGATCCAGTTTCATTCTTTTACATGTACCTATCCAGTTTTCCCAACACAGTTACTGAGAAGATTATGTTTTCCCCATTACAATTCTTATATCCTTTGTCATGTATTAACTGACCATATAGGCATAGGTTTATTTCTGGGGTCTCTGTGTCATTAGTCTATGTATTTGTTCTCGTGACATTACCAAACTGTTTTGATTACTGTAGCTTTGTAGCACAGTTTGAAACCAAAGAACATGAGACCCTCCCAACCCCCAACCCCTCTGCTTTGTTCTTCTTTCTCGAGACTGTGTTTGTATTTCTGAGGTGGCAGTTGTAACTTTTCCTTTTTTATTTCTGATTTTATGTTTTCATCTCTTTTTCTCTTGAGTCCAGCAATAGGTTTATAAATTTTGTTTATCTTTTCAATGAACCAGCTCTTAGTTTCATTGATCTTTTGTATTTTCTATTTCATTTGTTTCTGCTCTGGTTTGTTATTTTCTTCCTTCACCTGACTTTAGGCTTTGTTTATTTTTCCAGTTCCTTAAGATGTAGGATTATATCATTTATTTGATATTTTTCTTGTTTCTTGAGGTAGGCCTGTAATGCTATAAACTTTATAACCATCTTTATAACCTCTTAGAACTGCTCTTGCTGTATCCCAAAGATTCCGCATTGTTGTGTTTCCAAGTACTTTTGATTTCCTCTTTAATTTCTTCCTTGGCCCATTGGTTATTTAGTAGTGAACTGTTTCATCTCCACATGTTTGTGTTTTTTCCAGGTTTTTTTCCTGTTACTGATTTCCAATTTTATACTGTTGTGGTCGGAAAGATACTTGGTATGATTTCAGTCTTCTTTAAATTTAGCTAAGACTTTTGTGTGTGTGGCCTAACATGTGATCTATCCTGGAGAACATTCCGTGAGCATTTGAAAAGAATAAGTATTCTGCTGTTTTTGGATATAATGTCCTATATATATATCTATTAGGTCCATTTGGTCTAATGTATCATTCAAAGCCACTGTTTCCTTATTGATTTTCTGTCTGGATGATCTATCCATTGGTGTAAGTGGGGTGTTAAAGTTCGCTACTATAATGTATTACTATTGATTTCTTCCTGATTCATGCCTGTTAATATTTGCTCTCCATATTTAGGTGTTCCTCTGTTGGGTGCATAGATATTTACACTTGTTATATCTTCTTTTGGGATTTTTTTGGATTGTGTCCTTGATCATTATATAATGTCCTCATTTGTCTCTTTTTAAAGTCTTTGATCTAAACTTTGTTTTGTTTCATATAAGTACTGCTATTCCAGCTTTTTCTTATTTTGTTTCTATTCACACAGGACATCTTTTCCATCCTCTCAGTTTCAGTCTGTGTGTCTCTTTGGGTCTAAAGTGAGCTTCTTGTAAGTAGCATATAGATGTGCCTTGTTTTTTATGTATTCAGTCACCCTGTGAATTTCGATTGGAACAGTTAGTCCATTGACATTAAAATAATTATTGATATGTATATACTGATATGTATAGTCTTAGTGCTTATGTAATAGAAGGTACTAACTGCTACTTTACTAAACATTTTCTGTTTTGATTTTTTTTTTTTTGTCATTTTTCTCTGGTTCTTTTTCCTTCTCTTGCTCTCTTCTCTTCTGCATAAGGACTTTTTTAGTGGATGGTTTTATTTTTTCACTTTAGTTTTTGTATATCTGTTAAAGGTTTATGCTTTGTAGTTACCATGTAGTTTATATATGATGTCTTGCATATATAACAGTCTATCTTAAGTTGGTATCTTAAGTCTATCTTAAGTCCAAATCATGCTAACATTATATTTCTAACTCCCCCTCTTCCACATTCTACATATATATCTTCTTTAACACTTTTTATGTAGTGATTCCTTAACTAATTTTTAGAAGCAGCCAAACTTTTGTCTTTTACTCTTCATACAAGTTTTTAAGCCTTTGCTGTTTGCCCTTCTAGTGAAATACTTCATTTTCATAATGTTCTTACTTCTAGTTACGGCTTTTCCTTTTCCCCGTAAAGAAGTTTCTTTAACGTTTATTATAAGGTTGGTTTAGTGTTGGTGAACTCCTTTAACCTGTATTAATCTGAGAAGCTCTTTACTGCTCCTTCAATTCTGAATAATAAACTTGCTGGGAGAGTATTCCTGTTGCAGGTCTTTCCTTTTCAGCACGTGGAATATATCATGCCCCTCCTCCTGGCCTGTAGCATTATGTACGCTGAAAAACCAGCTGATAGCCTTATGGGGTTACCCTTGTAGGTGACTTGATGATTTTCTCTCTCTGCTTTTAATGTTCTTTGTCTTTGACATTTTAATTATTTTTATGTGTCTTGGTGTGGATCTCCTTTATTTCACCTTATTCAGGGTTCTCTGTGATTCCTGTATCTGAATATCTATTTCCTTCCCTAGGTTAGGGAAGTTTTCAGCTATACTGATTTTTACTGAACTCTAGTTGATATACAATATTATATTGGTTTCAAATATACAACACAGTGGTTCAACAAGTCCATACATTATTAAATCCTCACCTCAACTAGCTCAGCTACTATGTGTCAACATAGAGAGATGTTACAGAACCACTGACTATACTTTCTATGCTGCACTTCCATCCCCATGACCAACTTATATTATGATTGAGAATTTTTGCATCCCTAAATCCCCAGTTCCCTCCCCACTCCCAACCTCTCCCCCAAGGTAGCCACAAGTCACTTTTCAGTGTCTATGAGTCTACTGCTTTTTTATTCATTTTGTTATTATTCTTTTCTTTTTTATTTTTATTCTATTTTCCTTTTTGTTGTGCAGCTTGAGTGTCTTCCAATATTCTCTCCCAAGTCACTTATCCATCTTCTACATTCTCCAATCTGCTGTTGATTCCCTTTAGTGTATTTTTTTTTCATTTTTAAAAAATTAACGTATCACTGATACACAATCTTATGAAGGTTTCATATGAGTAACATTGTGGTCTCAGCACTCAACTATATTATCAAGTCCCCCATGCACCCCATTGCAGTCACTGTCCATCAGCATAGTAAGATGCTATGGAGTCATTACTTGTCTTCTCTGTGCTATACTGCCTGCCCCATGACCTACCTATATTGTGAGTGCTAATTATAATGACCCTTAATCCCTTTCTCCCTTCCTCCTCACCCACCCTCTTCAACCTCTTCCCTTTGGTAACCTCTAGTCTCTTCTAGGAGTCTGTGAGTCTGCTGCTGTTTTGTTCCTTCAGTTTTGCTTTGCTGTTATACTCCACAAATGAGGGAAATCATCTGGTACTTGTCTTTCCCCACTTGGCTTATTTCACTGAGCATAATACCCTCTAGCAAATGGTAGGATCTGTTTTCTTCTATGGGTGAATAATATTCCATTGTGTATATGTACCACATCTTCTTTATCCATATATCTACTGATGGACACTTAGGTTGCTTCCATATCTTGGCTATTGTAAACAGTGCTGCAATAAACATAGGGGTGCATATGTCTTTTTGAATCCGGGATCTTGTTTTCTTTGAGTAAATTCCTAGGAGTGGAATTACTGAGTCAAATGGTATTTCTATTTTTAGTTTCTGAGGAACCTCCATATTGCTTTCTACAATGGTTGAACTAATTTACATTTCCACCAACAATGTAGGAGGGTTCCCCTTTCTCTGCATCCTCACCAGCGTTTGTTGTTCCGTGTATTTTGGAAGTTGGCCATCCTAACTGGTGTGAGGTGATATCTCATTGTGGTTTTAATTTGCATTTCCCTGAAATTAGTGATGTGGAGTGCCTTTTCATGTGCCTGTTGGACACCTGAATTTCTTCTTTGGAGAAGTGTCTCTTCAGATCCTCTGCCCATTTTTTAATTGGGTTATTTGTTTTTTGGGTTTTGATATGTGAGGTCTTTATATATTTTGAATGTTAACTCATCAGATATGTCATTTACAAATATATTCTCCCATACTGTCCTCTGGTGTATTTAAATTTTGATTTATTGTATTCTTCATCTCTGATTCATTCTTTTTTAGATTTTCTTTCTCTTTGCTAAAGTCCCCATTGAGCTCATCCATTCTACTCTGAAGCCTGGTGAGCTTCTTTATAACAATTGCTTTGAACTCTTTATCAGGTAGATTGATTAACTCTGTTTCATTTAGGCTTTTTTTCTGAAGTTTTGTCTTGTTTCATCATTTGGAGCATATTCCTCTGTCTCCTCATTTTGTTTGACTTTCTGTGCCTGATTCTATGAATTAGTTGAAGGGGATACCTCTCTTGAGGTAGTCTTGAAGGGTTGATCTTATGGGAACAGCAAGTAATTTTTGCTGGTTCAAGACCAAGTAAGCATGAGATGGGGCATATTCTTGTGCTGGGCTTCCAAGCATGGGTGGAGGAGGGTCTCTTACATGTTCGTTAGCTGGGACCACACTGTCAGTATGGCCTCTGTCAAAGGTGCTCAGTCCAAGGAACATCTAGGTGGACAGTGGGTTGGGTCTTCTTTGGTGGGGCAACTAGGAGCAGAGGAGGAACTGGCTGAGGGTTTTTTGGGTGGGCACCCGCCAGGGCCACTCTACTGGGGCAGCTGGGGGTTGATGGGCACAGTCCAGGAGTCTTCCATGTTCACACCTGGCTGGGGATGTGCAAAAGGGGTGTCAGGGGACAGAAGGGACATAGGCAAGGCGAATCTGTGTGAGTGAAGTGCTAGTACCACCTTGGTGGGACTGCTGGATATCTGACAGGCATTTTTAGGGATGGTGGGGACCTGGAGGGCCAACTTTGTCACATCTAGAGCTGGTGTGTTCAATCTGCCCCTGCTCTTTGTCACATCTAGAGCTGGTGTGTTCAATCTGCCCCTGCTCTTGTCCACAGTGTCAATGTGCATGGGGAACATAAATGATGCATTTACTCTGCTCCCATTTACACTATCAGTGTTGGGGAGGAGCATAGACACGTTCGCCTTACTCCCTTCTGCACTAGCAGAGTCGGGGTAGAGGGGGACCTCAATAATCATGTGCACAGCTCCTCTGGTTCCAGGGGCAGCTCCAGCAGCTCCTCCACCATTCGCAGCCAGGTTTACATACTCCAACTTCAAGGCTTTCTTCTCCCAGGCAGGGGAGTCTTTGCTCTGTACTTACTGCAGAGCTGCCACAGGGCCGGGTGTGGTCGGGCCTCCCTCTGTTACCACTGTGTCTCCATTTCTCCTGCCATTTTTTATGAAGTCTTTTTTTTCTCTCAAATGGGTGCTTACTCAGGCCTCCACTTTTCCTGGGGATGAACTGCTCTGTGTGTAGGCACAGATGCAGTGTGTACTTGGGAGTGGATGGGCTCAGGCTCTCTATATGGCACCATCCTGGACCTGCCCCCAAAACTGCATATAATTTTTTAAGTTGTATAGCTCTTCCTTGACTTATATGATAAGGTTACATTCCAATAAACCCACCATGCATGGAAAATATCATTAATACACCTCAAATGCATTTAATACACCCAAGATATGGAATATCATAGCTTAGCCTAGCTTACCTTAAATGTGCTAAGAACACTTACATGAGCCGATAGCTGGGCAAAATCATCTCACATATAGCCTATTTTATAATAAAATGCTGAATGTCTCATGTAACTTACTGAATACTGTACTTAAAGTGAACAACAGAATGATTGTATGGGTACAGAATCGTTGTGAGTGGGTTGCTTACCCTCAATAAAGCGTGGTTGGCTGAGCTGTGGCCTGCCTGCTGCTGCCCAGCATAATGAGAAAGTATTATACTGCCTATTGCTAGCCCAGGGGGAAAAATGCAAACTCAGATTTTGAAGTATGGTTTCTGTTGAATGCATAGTGCTTTCCCACCATCATCAAGTCAAAAAAATCACAAGGTGAAAAAACATTGTAAGTCAAAGACCATCTGTGTATAAATTTTCCTCCCTTTTGTTTTAAATTTTCCAAAGTGCCTTTATACAGAAAAAGACAAAGATATTGGTCAATACATGTAAGTTAATGTAAGTTTTTCTAACTACATATAATTTTTATTAGATGAATACTTTGTGAAATGATTTCCTTTGCTGATTTCAACATTTTGGACGTTTGAGGAGAACATTTTGCATCCAAAATAAACTTGAAGCATGATATCTATAAATAATTTCATAAAGTCTTTTTCAAATATCTAAATTATAAAACAGATTTCCTTACTTCTATGCTCAGAAATTAAACAGCAATAGATAGAAACCTCCAATAATTTTAGAATTAAAAGTCCTAACTTTTACAAGAATTCATTACCATGTCCTGTACGTGAAATGTGTCCATTACAATAAAGGGTGTTTGTATGGCAGGGTGAGTAGGATCATAATCTCCCTGGAGGAACGCGCTCCTGGGGCCATCAAAGAGTGATCATTTCTCCTTCTATAGCATCAAAGTAATCAATCAACCCAAAGGTTTAATCTAGTCATACTTTGTACTCAGCTGCAACCTTGACAGGGAGTCATTTTGGAAAAAAACTTTTTTCTAAAAAAAATGTTTTTAGACTCTACCTTGCTTATTCAGAGTGTAACAATTACATCATAAAATAATTTACCACCTAGAAAATGGTCATGTTATACTTATACTTCAGAAATCCTTCAGATTTATTATATTAGGCCTTCCAAATACAGCTTCAATACGTATCTATAAATATGTGTGACTTAGTAAATATTTAAAAAAATGTATTTTGCCATAGTCAATCAGAATTGTATTAAAATTCTTCACAAAAAATAAACATCTTTTTAAAAACTTCAAGAGCAGATTTCAATATTCTCTTCTGCAGAACATTACATCACCTCATCCATCACTCTTTGACAATTTAAGCAAGTTTCTTTCTTTTTGGTCTTTGATGTATAATGTCTCTTATAATGATGTATATTTACTTTAAATGCACATTTGATGCTTCTTTTCTTCTCATTTTAACACCCTGAAAAATATTTTTTTCTTACAAAGTTATGTCACAAACCTTAAATAACTAGTTTTGTTGCTATTTCTTTCTTTTCATTCTTGATATTCTTTTTCAGTTCTGGACCTAAAATGGAACTCAGTTCTCTAGTACTCGGGATTATTCTTGTCATGTTTCTACTTGAATATCTTAAAATAATGCTTATTTTAAATGGTAGCATATGGTGATCTAATCAGTTCTTAGGAACCAAAATCTCCAGCTGATCTACATATTTGATAGCAAATTTTAATTCACTTTTGTACATTTATGCATTTCTTTCATGAATATAATTCTTCAGTACTTTTTTCCATTAAATTCAACTATTCATTTTTCCTAATTTATAGTTGTCTTAATAAATATGCACATTATTGTCATGAATTAAATAGACTAGTATAATACTTACATGACATTGTATAGCTAGGATGCTCTGAATTTTTAATTATCTTGGTAAATATTGTCCAGAACATAACAAAACATCACAGGTATATACAGGGCTATAATTAGTATGTGAATGTTCCATGTAATTTAAGAGGTAGAAAAGTTATTCGTGACAATTTATTTTTCTTAGTAGTTGGTCTTTTCCTAGGAGCTCTTATGCTTTTCTCCTGGGTAAAGGCTCACTCTTGCTAAACCACTCAGTCATGAGGTCCATCCCTATGCTAGAATTCTCTAGTGCCTTTCTGTCATCTTCACAGAATCACTTAATCAATATGGAGAAGTTATTAATCATCTTAAGCTGCCTGGCAGGAACTTATTCCAATTACCAATGACCATTTCCAGTATATCTTACTCAACTCTCTTATATTTACCAAGTGTGCATGGCACAAAGATGGTATAAAGTTTTAACCACTAAATTATTTATAAACATTTCAAACTATTGCAAGATATTTGGGCAAGATAGGTATTTACAAGAGCACACATCTAAATGTCTGGTTGTGCACTTTGAAATGCAATGGGCTGCATCTAATGATGGTTCAAGAACTAGAAGGATGATTTTAGGAAAACATAAAGACTTCACATTTAAAGTTGCTGTTAAGAGAAAGGCGATGCTCTAACCTCATTAACTGAAGAAGTAAATGATCAGGACAGTGAACAGTTTCTATTTATCAAGCTACTTAACTAGCTTCTCAAAAGGGCACCCTTCTGACACCATTAAAATTTCACACATTTGATATATAAAGATGTTAACAATGAATTCGGTCTTTAGCAATACTCTGTTGATAAAAATGTCTTTTTAGTTAATCCTGGAATAATCAAGTTTTCCAGGCTGAAACATTTACAACCAGGTTCCACCAAAGTGCAGAGACTATGTATTTTGTTACTCAAAATTCTTTATGAGTTGTGAATTTCTTTAGTCATTTTTCTCAGAGAAAAAAAAGGACTTATTTTTTTTCTCACTCTTGAAAAAAATATCTTATGTAAGTAAGGAACCTGAGGTTGATAGTTATTTTTCTTCTACATTTGCAATTATTTTTTTCATTCTTGTTTTGTCTGTCTAGTTTAGTTGGCATCTATTTTCCTTTCCCTTCTTGATATTCTGTCTGTTCTTTCTGATTGACTTTTAAGATCTTTGCATTATCTTTGGAGCTTTGTGGCTTTGTTATAATATCTATATTTGAATTTGTTTTTATTTCTCTGGCTCGTGGCTGGTGAATGATTCTTCAAATGCGGAAGATTCTCGGCTGTTATCTTGCGATCACCAATCTGGGATTCCTAGACGACATTTGCTGTGCCTCACTTTATTCCTTCATGTCTTTTACCTTTTCCATCTCTTAACACTCTGCTTATTCTAGAAAATTTCTCTAGACATAATTCACAGTCCATGAATATTCCCCAGGCCATTTCTTTTTTCCCCCTAAAAGTTTTCATCAAGGTTTTACTTTTTGTAAACTGTATTTTTCTTTTCTGTGTTATTTATTCTTTTTCAGATCTGCTAATTGATTTTCATAGAATCCAACTGTTGATTTCTATTCCTTCTTTTACAGTTATTTTAAAAATGATCTATTGTTTTTTTCTATATTGTTAAGCTGTCTCAAATTTTTAGTATTCTAATCCTCTTGCTTTATGGTGCCTGCTTTTTCTTTGTTATGTTGGATAATTCTCATGTGGAGTTTTATCATTCTTTAACTATAAACTCATTTTCAGTTATTTTTTTTTTCTTAAGGAGTCCTGTGTGCCCTGGCACAGACATGTTTCTCTACAGAATTGTAGGTTCCCATTAGCTCACATAAATTACATTTTGGGGGATTCACACACTGTGAATAATGTAACTTTAAGCCCCACACTCGTACATGCCAAGTCTTGGTATTTAAATTTCTCAGAATAAAGAGTTCAAGAAAATTCAAGAATGAGAGAATTTTTTCTCCATTTATTTTAGATTCCTAGACAAACAAGCTCTAGTCACTTGTCTAGGTCAGGCACTAGAATTTTCTGCTGCTTCATCAAGTAGGAAGCAGCTCTTCTAGGGTCCTGAATTCACATGAGATTTTCAGTTCCAGGCTTCTAACCTGCTTAGACTCAAGTGCTTTGGCCATGAGAGACTTGATAGAGGACAGATGTCACCCTGTTTCTATTCTGCCTTTGAGTTCTTTTTTTACACTTAGGATTTTCAGATTTTTATATATTGCTCATCTATGGGTTTAGAAATATTTATAATGATATTACTGTTAAGATGTGCACTATGACCGGGAGGTGGTGAGTACCTCATCTCCATCTACGAGTGTTGCTGATATGAAACAAATAGGTAGTGAGTGATTAACTGAGACGCCTAGAGTGAAACTGGACAGTGTTTCAAGTAGATGAATGTGAACTTTGTGATGTTAAGGAAAGGACAGTTTTCCAGAGTTCATTACTGTTGCACCTGAAAAAAATGGTCAGTCCTTCAACATATCCCTCTGAAGCTTTACTTTCTTATTGGGTTTTTGAACATATTCTATACATTTCCTACTTCAGCTCTTTTTTCTCTCTGATGTTCATGTGAACTGTAATATTCTCCTGGGCATAGGTTCAAGATATGTATAGTTAGGTGCAAATTATTTAGGGGGGTTAAATGTATGGTGAAACAAAGATTCTTTAAATGCCTAACAATTGGTAAAAAAATATATTTAAATAAAATATAAGTCAACACTAAATAAACTAATGAAAGCAACAAAACTATTTCTTTTATTGTAACAAAGTATTAACATCTCCATTAAATATTTATTAGACTGAAATAAATATCAGCAGAAGTAAACATAAAAATCATTCTTATTATTAAATTAGAATGGTTCAACTATAATTAAATGTTGCACTTAGTGTTATTTTTAAGTGATAATTTAAGGGAAATTATCAAGAATTAATGTCCCGTATCATTAACTTTCTCAGGTCATCAGTTTATCTTTTCTTAAATTAAAGAATGTGTACATTCTTAAAAGTTACTATGAACTCTCATTTCCTGCTTTATATTCAGTACCTTCCATGAAATCATTTTCCTTCTGTATTCTCACAATGAATTATCCAAAGTCTATTGTTATTTTTATATTGACTTATTGTATAGAATCTTTATTGTATTTAAAGCGGCCTAGTTCAACTGAATCCATAACAGAGTTACTTTGCCAGACAGACAGAACAACAGAGCAAAGGATTTATTCTGATGTATCCCAAAATAGGACACTTCATCACTAGAAAATGTAAATGAGAAAAATGTCAAGATCAGAAAAGATGCCTTATGTGGCCTGGATTCTGAGGGTATTTGATCCCATAATGGCCACAGTGTAATCATGTAAATTGATACTTTTATTGATATGTACATTTATACATTTCCTTGAACTTTCCATGTAAGGAGATATAAAGCCTTAAAAGAATTAAAGTAAGTGGCTCAGATTGATTTTAGTGTATGGCTGACAACAGTAAGAATCAATGAGATTAAAATGAAAAGTAGGATCATTGACTGGAATAAACTTGGTTGGAAAAAATGTATAGAAGAATCCTATTAGTTATACGGAAGACTGTATTTCAGTGGGTCTGAATATTTATGTATTTCTTCCTTGTTAAAATTGTCTGCCTCTCCACTAAAATGAAATCTCCATGAGAACAGGGTCCTGGATATCGGGCTTAGAAGAATGACTGGCATGGAAGATGCTTAAAATCACTGTTGAATAAATAAATGTGTGAACTCAGGCACCACGACACACAAGGTTTGTTGACAAATGGAGACTAGGGGACAAAGACTTATTGACTGGAAACCTAAGTGTAGGGAGCATGAAATAAATTCCTATGTAAAGATTACTGGTAATACAGCATTGCTCAAGTAATTTTGAAGTATCATGTCAAAAGGATAGGGGAACAGAAGGCTTTGAGAAATTCACACAGGGTCTGGTGGTGACACCACTGCCATCTTAATAAGCCCACTCTTTTTCATGACACATTTTGAAAGCTGCAAATAGAGATAACAACACAGACATTGACTAGTCAAGACTCTCCTTTGAATATTGTCAACATCCATTTAACCCCTGTTCTTATTTCTTGAGAATGGAGAGGAAAAGAGGGGTGCTTTATATTTAAAAACCCTTTAATGACTTTCTTCAATGGAGAATGAACCATTTTTTTCCCACTGAAATTTCCAGCATGAAGAGGGATTTTTGGAACTTACATGGTAACTTCTATTATGCCTCAACCTAACAACAATGGAGATTCTGGGAACTTCCTTTAGATATTTCACTGAAGATTAGAATCAGTTATGAATTATGGAGCTTTTTTCAGAACTGCTTTCTGACTTCTGTTTCTTACACTGCTGAGTAGCCTAGTAGTGAGGCTTAGATCAAATCAAGAGATGCTATATATTACTGGCCTTTATTTTGAAACTTAGTTTTACTTTGAATGGAGATTTTTAGTTATGAAGAAATAGTTCTGTTTAGTTTTCCTCCTCTAACATTCTTTTTTATGTTAAATGGAAGTAAAGAGGGCTTTACTTAGGGTTTCTAAGGTCTCCCTGAAACCCCAATACAAGAAGACTTAGATGAACACATCTTATTTGGGCCTGATTCCCTGGGCTAGTCACACCCCTGGTCCTGTTCTCTCAAATCACCCAAATTTAATAAACAAAGAATAAACTGAAATAGTAAAATATAAAATACTAAAATTCAGATAGAACAACATATTCTTTGTAGTCTAGAGTCTGGGCTAAAAGTAGCAAATTTAGCACAGTGCCTAATACATGATAGGTATTGAACAAATACTGAGTAAGTTACAGGAACAACTGTGTGGGTAAAGGCAGCGAATTGGTAAATTCGGTCCACTTGAACACTTGTTGCTGAGCTTTATAAAAGACACAGAGGATCTTGTATCTACCTACGACTTCAGCATTTTATTAAAAATAATAATAAAGAGAGAAATGTGGTATCCACATATAAATCAAGTATAAAAATCAAATGAGTATTCATATTTGAACTGACTGTTTATAGTTCATAATGCATGAGCAAAACCGAAGGTTTCTGTGATGGCTGCCCTTGTACTGTTCACCATGTAAGAACTTATTCACTATGTAAGAATTTGTTCTCCATGTAAGAACTTGTTTGTTATGCCTCAGAAGATTGGAGACTGACGAAAATTAGGCTTGGGGTGGATTAATGATTGTGCATTGAGCATTGACTCCCCTATACCGAATTTTATTGTTGTTAACAACCATTTGATCAATAAATATGAGAGATGCCCTCACAAAAAAAAAAAAAAAGTATACACTTCCAATGGTAAAATAATAAGTAACCGGGATGTAATGAATATAGTCAATATATTGTAACAGCTTGGTATGGTGATAGCTGGTACCTAGAATTGTCATGTATATAAATGTTGAATCACTATGTTGTACACCTGAAACTAATGTAATGTAATACCGTGTATCAACTACCCTTCAATAAAAAAATAATTATCTACAAAAAAAAAAAAAAAAAAAGACACAGAGGGTAGAATTCCTTTGAAAGTGGACTTCAACAAAGCCTTGGGCGATGGATTGAGTAATTCAGAGAAAAAAACCTCTGGTAGAAGGCTGTGCGATTCACCAGCTCTCTCTACATCATTCGCCGATGCTCAGTGTAGTAGTGTTCACACTCACTGTCTCTGTTTAAACACGCCCCTCTTCATCTGCTTTCTAGATGGCTGTGTAACTGCTCTACAGATCTATTCATTTTTAAATAACTGAATGCACCTGTTCCCCTGAGTCATATACGTAACCATTAATGAGCATCCTCTCTATGTAATAGCTAGTTTAATACTGCTTGGTTACCCATATTTGAGACCATTTGCCCTCGATGCTGTAACTACTCAGCATCTCTTTTCCATCTGCTTCTTTTGAGCTCAGGAGAACACGTCTCATGTTCTAACCACTTATTTGTTTTTTAAGAAAACTTTCCACTCTCTTTTCCAATTTTTCATTTACTTGTAATCAAATTTGCTTTCCTTTAGAGCTGGTATTCAAACCAAGAGTTGAAAAAAATATTTGGTCTAATGCGTTTCAGAATCATATAGTACTATTTTCTACTATTTTTCACTTCAAAGCTCTATTTTTACAAATTATGATTTGATTATGATTTTATAGATTTTTAAAAAATTGAATCTGTGTGTGCAACATAATGTATAGCATTGTTTCTGTAGGAAAATGTATCCTGAGCCCTAAATACTTAATTTATATCTTAAAATTGTAAACAATCCAATAACAGTTAGTGCCTGCCTCTATTACAAATGTTATCTCTCTACAACTACCTGAAAATGAAGGATATTTTTATTTATAGAATAATTCTTATAGATTTAGAAAACAATTTAAATTATTCCAGTAATTTTGGGACACATTTATTTTTATAAAATAAGTTCATCTGAAAACCTAAAGATTTTGACTCTCCCCTCTTTAGACCTTTGTCTCAGTGAGGTCTACCATGTAGGAAATGAGAATTAATTTTATGGGTCAAACATTCTCTGTAGTTTTTCTTCTAGGCTTAATGTTGCTTTTTGCTCCCATCCAGTTGCAGAAGTAATCACAACATTCTATCTTTTCATGGTTCAGAAGACAGTTCTGGCCTCTGACTCTCACTGAGGAGTACACTTACTTTAGAATTTGGCATATTAAGTTGTCAAACAATGTACAGCTTGTTTGCACTAAAAATAAAGCTATGAGAAAATTATCTTACTAAAATTAGATAACATGAATAAATAAGGAACACTCAACCTGAAAAATTTGATTTATTTGTGTCAGCAAATTGTTTTTTGAAAGTTAAAACACCCACAGGAGTTGTCTCAGCAGAAGCCATAATAAAATTCAGGTTGGAATTCTTAAGGAAGTGATGCTTATTAGATACATCTAATGTTGAAAGAACCACTTATTCAGGAAGCTTTGTAAAACTAAAGATTCAAATGCAAAATAATTAATTGTACAACTTACGAATTTAATACCTTTACTGTTACAGAGATCATTTGTTATTTGGCAACTGTGGGAAGCTTTTAAATTAATAGACATTTGCATCATTGACATCCTCAATATTGAGTTAATAATTTCAGAATTATTTAACAGTCATACGAAAGAGGAAATAAAAGTTTCAAATATTTTCTACAGTCCCAGGATATATACACATGTAGGAAAAAAATCAAAATCCAATTTTAATTTCAGTATTTTAATTTTTGTTATCAATGATACATCTCTAGTTTTACAATGTTTTCCCCTCATCTGTGTCATTGTTCTCATATTGTAGAGTAGTGGTTCTTAAATTTTGGAGTTCACTGGCATCATCTGATATACATATTTAAAATGCTCATTCTAGAGCCCACTCCCCAGAATTCTGATTTAAGTCTGGTATGGATCCCAGAATAGATATACCTGTAGTTTGGCTTTAGGCTACATTTTGAGATGCTTCTCAAAATATATGCAGAATAGAAGATGAAATTGTTCCTAAAAGGCATCAAAATAGAAGATGACAAAATAGAAATACAGTTGACCTCTGAACAACATGGTTTGAACTGCATGGGTCCACTTACACACAAACTTTTTTCAATGAACCGGAAAAATTTTGAAGACCTGCTATAATTTGAAAAAGACATTTTCTTTTCTCTACCTTTATTGTAAGCATTGAGTATAAAGTACATATAACATATGAATTATGTGTTAGTCAACTGCTTATGTTCAGTAAGGCTTCCATTCAATAGGCTATTAGCAGTTAAGCATTTGGGTCTGCTCTGTGGGTCCACTTCTGCATGGAATTTTGACTGCACAGGGGGTCAGCACTCATAACCCCACTGTTATTCAAGGGTAAACTGTATTTTAAGAACTGGATGTAAGAACACACAGCCAGAATGTCAGCACATATCTTTATAAAATATATGTAAATAACAATTATACATAAGCACTGACAACTATTTCCTAGGAAACTAAAGTACTTTTGATTTCAGGTATATGCATTTTCAGAACCACTTTGCTTCTTTTAATAATCCATATAAAGAAATTATGAAAATTAGAGGAAACATGTTTCAACAGTAACAACCATGATTTTATACTGTAGTATCCTACCAAATGTGAGTTAAGAGAAATGGGCAGTACTGAAATAGTTCATTCCCAAAAGGTGAAGGACTTGATAACTCAAGCCTATTGGACAGATTTATTTAATGAATTGGTGTATTTATAAGAGTATATAGTTGGCTTATTTCTATATGATTTTAGTAGTGGTGACCCACTGTAATCAATTTCCTCAAAAAAACCCAACAAATGCAAATAGTGGAATAAAGTCTTCAAGATGGAGTCTCTCACTATAACATTATTCTCCTGTACATAATCAGAATAATTTGAAAGGCAATTCTTAAGAATTCATAACTTCAGTAATATGGGAGTCCAATAATGATTTTCTGAGACAATTTTACCACCTCCAATTTACTTGTTTATGCCTAGTGAAAGTTAGAAATGACTTAGATGAAAGAAACACTTTGATTGGTTAACGAAGAATCTGAGAATGATCATTGAATTGGATTGGATTCATTAGTTTAGACATTCAAGCAAACACTTTTCAACGCCAATTATGTATTCTAACATATGTAATAGTCACAATGTGATACAGGTCTTCACTGTTGAATTAGGCATGTATGAAAGACTAATAGCATATGACACAAAGAAACATCAGCCCGAGACAAGCTCTGCCTCCACTCCCACCCCCTTGACAAATACTTTTGCTAAAATATCCGTACAGCAGGGCACAAAAGCACAGAGGCAGATGCCATGGCATATTCTTTCAGAATGCAAGGCTGCTCAAGATCATCTACAGATAATGAACCACGGCAACTTTGGATTTGATGAAGTACAAAATGAGAGTGGGAGGAAGCAAAAATATTACCTAAGTGGTGAGCACCCCATCAACTAACCTAGCCTTTCAAGGACATTAATAACAGTAATAACTTCAAAAGATGTGATAAATACTAGGATTTCCTTTAATATCATGAAACATTTTTAAAGCACATATAGTCCTCCGATCTTCTGCACAAATGCTTCCCTGCTCCTCCAACCCACATTATCACAAGGCATATATGGGGACGGGAGGATGTTCATCAACAAAACCTATCAAAATGTCTGTGTTTTCCAAATATCTTTATCAGACAGTTGCAGGAATTTCAGGAATTTCCAGGAATGAAGCAACAGGAAAAATGAACTGTCCTCCGATCTGAATACAGGCGTTTGTCACTCAAGCTCTTGCGGTTCTTGTTTTCCTGTTTTTTTTTTCTCTCTCTCTCTCTTGAATAATAGAAATAATGCATGGAAACGCTGGCCTGCAACTCTGCACTTGCCTTTACTACTAACAGAGTGCACAGACTTCTGCTTATGCAGCCCATTCATTATTTACATCCTCAGTTCCTGGTTGAGCCAGGTGCTCCAGGCTACGACCCAATAGGTATGCATCATTATGACATAAAGAAAAATCTAGAAGAATAAATGTTTCAAAGAAGTGAGTTTTTCACATTTCTTCTGACATATCCTGTCCAAAGGCATTGGTCTACAGAGGACAAATGGCACGTGCTGCCCCAGAAGGCACCCAGTGGAATTACCAACTGCGGCGAATTCTCTCAGCTATTCACACTCTTGTCTTGCTAACAAGACTCCTAGTCCTGAAACTGGGGTGCTATCCTTCTCTGGCAATGCTCCCCACCTTTCGGAATTATTGAAAAGCTAGCAGTCTGTTTTGACTTGTGAATCTCTTTGTTAAGTGACAGCAGCTGCAGCAGTCGTAATAAAAAGGAAAAAGGCGTTGGCATCTACCCGGAAGGGCCCTGAAACACCACACATACGAAACACCCGGGGCGGAGAGGCTCCGTGGGAGAAAGTTTTCTGTTTTCTTTAATAGATGTATTGTATTTATCTGTTTTTTGATATAGAAGGACCTACTCTCTTATACTGAGGTTTTTAAATGATGGTTTTAGAATACGAAATCTCAAAAAACTGAGTAAATAGCATAATGCTTTCGCAAATGTAGAACATAGGTAGGGCGACTCAGGGATCAGCTGAACCTCGTAGTGCACTTAAGAATGGAGGCTTTGCACATTCCAGTGGCTCTGATACTAATCAGACCGCTCTGCTCTCTTTTACAGTTTAAGTGTGGGTTTCAGTTCTCTGGAGGAAGCTTACCTGTCAACAACCTTTATTGGAGGGTTCAAGTTTTCCTATTCCAGATAAATGAATACACAATCCCTTGCAACTTTCATTATATTCTGAATATAATTTTCTAATTCCTTGGCCAGTACTAAGGAGTCCCTGATGCCAACAAATGGACCAGAATTGTTCCAGCACAAATCCACATAGGAAAATCTTCTGAGGGTTTATTTGGTTTGGGAAAACCTCAGTCCTTGGTTTAAAGGAATAGATGCTGCATTAGGGAGTATTATTCCTTGAGTGGCTTCTGAGCTCCATTTGCTTGGCTGAGACAGACAAGGGATGGTTGACTCTGGCTCAGGCTGTTTCCAGTAAAAGTACTTATTTATTACATGTGATTCCTTGAATGAATGTTAATTGAGTGTTATTATGGGCCTTTTTTTTTGGCCAGGTCTTGGGTTAAAAAGGAGAAAAGATATTTTATTGCCTCTGATGGAGTTGGAGGGAAAGACATGGAAATAAAATATTACTACAAATCAAAAAGTGCTACAGTGGAAATTTAGTACATGCAAGTAACTGAAGAAAGATTCTTCCTATACTCAAGGAAAATATTGACTTGTCATGTTGGAAAAGGTAGAAAACACAACCAGTGCTCTGTGTGTTCATCTCATATGTGTGGGTACTTTTCAGAGTATTGGGTGTGAGGTGATCTAACAGTAAAGACCTGGAATTATTTAATGATTTGGGCAACTGTGGTTTTCAACAATTGGATCTGTTTTCAATAGTGGTTCCAAGCATAAAGCAGTTTTTCCTGCCAGAAAGCATTTAAAACCTTTCTCCCATGAGGCTACAAGTCCTAGGAAATATCTAATCCTCACAGAGCATGGCCACAGGAGTCATTCTCTACACATTGGAGGGAATACACAAGTCAGTATATAAATATATCTATTCTGGATGCCAAATAGCAAAGATTAAAAACCATCTGTCACTAGGACTATGAGCCTATAAACCAGCAGTAGACTCCCAGCAGAATCTGGGGCAAGAACAGTGTGTAGTACAGATTTAAAAACTAAATGTCAAGTAGAATCATTTGTTCAGTCACATGATTTACAGGCTATAACCAGCTCCCACCAAAACCAATTTTTCTACATGTTGTATGACACCAAGTGCTGTACACTGAAGACATTTTTTACAGAATTCATTCTCTCAGAAACAATTTCCAAAATGCTTATTTTATGTGAGGCAGGGTGAGACCCTGCAAGTTCACTGGCAAAGGAGAGAAACAGCTGCCCCCCCATCACTCCCTCTCCTAGCTCTGCAGAGCTGGAGGCTAATGAAAGAGATGGGTGATAAATACAGACATACAAAACATCTATGTCACTACATAGTTTAAACTATATCAAATTCCTGAAAGGACAGGTAAAGATGCTAGGAAATGGAGGGCAGGGCAGCCTCATCTAGAATTGGCTTCCATGTAGGAATGACATTTAGAGATTAAGATTAGCTGGATTTAGAGGTGGGGTGAGGCAAATGGGTAGATTCAAGGTGGAACAATATGTGTACAAAGTTCTGGAGCAGAAAGGAGCTTCATATGTTTGAGAACAATAACAAAAGCTCACTGTGGTTGTAAAATCGAGTTAAGTACAGAGAAGCATGGAGACCAGTCTTGGTCAAGGCCAGAGGCAGGTATGGGTCAGTCTCTGCTGAGGACTCTAGGTGAGGGGGACTGAGGGGACCATTGGAACCACTGGAAGACCCAGTCTCTGTAGTCACTCTTTGAATAGTAGACTTGGGTGGGAGAGGTGGTGGGTTGGGACATTCATCATGATTCAAAAGAACAGAAAACATTCTTTTTACCTATTCTCAGGAGTGAAATGTATCATACTGATTTTCCCCTGACTCCCTGATATTTATACTTTCATTTGAGATCAAGTTAGCACAGTAAAGGGGAGCATATTAGACTATTAAAATGTGCTCTTTATGATTCATCATTAAAAACAGTCTTTAGGGTTGTTTTGGCTTATGGAAAATGTATGAATAAAACCAGTTTGCACAAAGCAAATGTATGAAAAAATAAAAGGTGAGGAAGTTAACTTGAAAGCAAAGTACATTTTGAGACACTGTAGGTTCAATCATTACAGAGTAAAATCCAATTGCTTTTCAGAAAATTCCCTGTATAGTTTCATTAAACTCTATAGATACTTCAGTTACTATCAATTTAGAAATGGACACAGATACAGGACTCTCTGACCTTCTTTATTCAACAGGGGAAATTACAGGAATATGTCATAAACCAAATTTATGTACTTCAAATTTTGTAATATTAAAAGATTATAGTCTTATGACATATATTCATAAAAGCTCATAGACAAAATAGAATAACTAATAAATTAATAAACATTTCACTCCCTGGAAGCAATCTATTAAACTTTCTAATTTACCAATTATTTCCTTCCTTTGAACATATGTACTATAAGTTTTATTGAGTTAGATATAAATTGCTTTAATATACCACTTTAAATAATGTAGAGGGATGTGCTTAAGATATGATTTCACAAGAAAAACTGCCAAAGGTCATTTGCTTATGATGATCTTAATTTTGACTTATGTATGTCTGTCTTTTATAGTGTAATTTTTAAACAGCTAATTTGAGTATTGTTTTAATATGGAAAATTAACTTTATAGTCAATGTAGGTTAAAAGATTCAATGAACCTTGGTAAAGAACATATAAATGATTAGTTTATGATACATTAGCTCAGATTTTTGACCTTCTGCATAAGCAAATCACAGGTGATATATCAGCAAATTACCTAAGACATAAAAATTTAAAGAATAATTACATTAGAATATTCCATGTGCCAAGATGCCGTATATCATAAGAAGAATCTGTTTGAAATGGGAAAAGGGAAAAAGTGGAGGGCAAAGCAGTACAGTGAGGCCTTTAGTTGTACCATTTAAGCAAAAAAATCATGTTTTCCTAGTTAAACTAATTTAGGACAAAATGTTTGCAAATTGTGTTAGAAATAGAGAATGCAACAATACTTTAGGAATTATCTAGTTCTCAGTTTCATTACCTATTTGGGGGGACGAGAGCTCCAAGAAGTCCACAAACCGCCTGAAATATTATATAAAATGGTGCAGGCATTTATGTATTTGTGTGTTTTCACCAGATTTTCAAAAGGCGTCAGTGATTCTCCTCTTCAAAAACATGTTCAGAAGTGGATTCACTTGCCCACGGTCTCCCGGCTTATTAGTAGCATAGCTGAAGCTATCATTCATGTCTTCTGATTCTCAACCCAGTGAGTGAGAAGTCTTTTTCATCATCAATTTTGTATTTCCTTGCTATCACACACGGCCCAAGTCAAACTGACACAGCTCTTTACTTCTCTTCAGGAAAATGATGTTAAAACAGCATGAAATACTTAGAAAAACAAGATTTGCTTTTTTATCAAAATTAGGATTTGTCTGTTATTTTTTAGCAAAAATATCAGGAGAAATCCTTTACCTTATTAGTCAATGTGAGATGAAAGCCACAAGGAATTTTATATGATTTTTCTTTCTGAATCCATCGGAAAAAATGAGTTTGAAAAACTTGGCTCTCTTGTCTGATTTAATCCACAAAGCAATGCACCTACTTTTATCTTTTTTTTTTTTTTTCTAAAATTTCAACACAGAATACACTGTGAATTTTAACAACCTGTTTTTGTTCAACTGATTGCCTTCGGTTTCCCTATTCCTTTGTTAGTGAGGACAAATGAATATATTTCTTTCCCTTTGTAAATTTATTTTCAAGCTTATTTGAGAAAAGAAAAGCTTTTCAAAAGAGCCTTGGGCTTCGATTTAAGATAAATTAGATAGGAAAAAAATTTAGTCTAGAGATTTGCTAAAACTAGCCATCATGCACATGATCTATTGGCCATTGTTAATGGCATGTTAATCACTAGATAACTAATAAGAGCAACACTAGTAACAGTCAACCACTGTGGGAAATTGCTGACCTTAAGTGCAGATAAAAAGCAATGGGAAAACAGGAAAGGTACGCAAGAATGGAAGATGTGTATATGAAGTGAGAATATACATACACATAATAAGAATATAGTATCCTCTCTAAGGGGATTTCCTGCTGCTTTTTTCTTTTTGGGGCACTACCCATGAAATGTCCCTCCTGTGTATTTCAGGGATACCCAGATTTATTTTGGGGGTTGCAGTGGGGAGTATGGACCCTTATGAGAATCTCAAGAGTCTTCCAATTTGAATTCACATGTACTCAATATATTGCTTACGCTCTTAAGGATGAAAGACAAACCGAATCCCTAACAGACTCCTATGCGTCTTGGTGAAGAATCCTTTTTCTCTATTTCTATTTTTTACTAGTTTACAAACAAGTTCAATTTTCTCCATACAAAGTCAAAATATTAAAGCACCTATCTTTTTACCATATAATCACCTTTCTCTTCTTTACCATGAAACTTTCATAGTAAACTTTTCGTCGTTTACTTGTATATGTCTCTGAAATCTTCAGCAATCTGGCTTCCCATTCATTCTACTAAAGCATCATGAATCTCATGATTGTCAAATCCAACACCTAATTCTCAAGATTTCTGAGCACCACTGCGCTATCTCAAAACATTGATTCTATGTCAGCACACATACTTTTCTGCTTTCATAGTTCCGTGTGTTATTTTAGTCCCTTTTTCTGCTTACTCTTCCTTTATTGTATCCATGTTTTATCCACCCAAGGTTTTATGGTCAACTCTTCAGTGTTTCTATATTCTTCAATGGACTCCAATAGTTTCAAATACTACCACTCTGTAGATTACTCCTAACACTACATATTTAGTGCTGGCCTCTTTATTGTACTCTGAACCCAAATTTCTTCCTAATGGCTCTCTATTTATAAAAGTTCTGCTGGTATATTAAACCCACAAACTTCAAATGCAATGTTGCACATTGCCCTCGCAGCTTTTTCTTGCTTCATATTCTCTAGCTCAGTATCTGATAAGAAAATGTAAATTCATCTTTGGCTCCAACTGATTTCTACTCCCACATCTGATTGTCACATATTACTGATTCTTCGCCTGAGATGTCCCTGGCATTCTTTTCCCTTCTATTCTCTCAGGGCATTGACGAATACAGGCCCTTATCATGTTATTGCCTATATGTGCTTTAACTTCACGTCTGATGTCTTCTCTTTAATATCCTGCCACTTCAGTACAAGCACCACATAGCTCTGCCCTCTAGCCTTCTCTCTCGGCACTACCAGAGCACTCTGTATTGCTTTTAAGAGACTCACTTTATTCACCCAAATACTGTAGTTGATTGGATTCATGTATGCTTTGGCCATCAGATTATTAATTCCTCAAGGGCAGAAATGATTTCTTAGCCCCTTTTATATTCTCAACAGTGTCACCTTGCTCACAGTATGTGCTTAATAAACATTTGTTAAAGTGAGCATTAGATTCAGAAAATATGTCATCATTTTACTAGGCTGGCTAAATTCTCTACTTCGCCACAAGAAAGGTGGCTACGATGACACAAGAAAATAAAATTACATCATTATCCTTAACAGTTTATGCTCAAATATTAGCCAATATTTTATTTCTTATCTTTGGTGTTTAGTGTTGAATAAGGATTGTTCAATAATGTACTGGAAAAATTAAAGAGTAGAATCATATATTGACTTAATACTCATATGTAGTTCAAAAATCAATGGTTATTTCACTTAAATTTATCTCTGCACTAATTTGTAAGATAATGCTTCCATGAATATTAACCTTTTTGATGTTTTGTATGTACAAAAGGAACATAGAAGGAATGGTATTTTCTCCGACATTATATCCAAAGGAGTATTAAGTCAATATATGATTCTACTCTTTAATTTTTCCAGTATATTACTGGACAATCCTTATTCAAACTAAACACCAAAGATAAGAAATAAAATATTGGCTAATATTTGAGCATAATATTATATCCAAAGGACATAATAGGTAACTAATTACATGCTTGAATTTTGAATCATACATCTTGCGTAATGGCTAAGGTTTGTAAATAGATAGCTGACTTACTTTATGAACGCTTTTATTCTGACATACCTGAAACAAGTGATATAACAGAAATGTTTGACATACTTGTTCTGAAAAGCTAAAAATGTGATGTAAGAAAGAGGGAACTATTCTCTATAGATTGCCAGGCAAAATAAATCAGCAAAGGGTGTCATAAAAAGATTGTGGTCCTCAGACAGACTTGGAATTGAACTGTGACTTTCGTACATACCAGTTTAGAACTCTTGACAAAAATTGCTTAAACTCTTCAGTTTTTTCATCTCTAAAATGCTGAAAATGGTACCAGTATTTGAGTTACGAGGATAGATAAAATGTGACAAATAAAGGTACGTTAACACTTAGTGCTCAGATGTTCCTTCCCACTACCCCATCTTCCAGCAGAAGATAGATGTAGTCAAAAAAGACACCTGAATTAATAACAGATTCATTAGACTCAAATACTCGAGAATATTTATTGGTGATCTACTGGGTTTGTGGTGATACAGTGTCTTTGATAACAGAGCATAACGTGGTTAAGAGGTCTAGAGAGCAACTCTGGTTCCAGGACTTACTAGCTATATGATCACTAGCAGGTGGTTGAAACCTTTTCTCACCTGTGAAAACCCTCAGAAGGTTGTTTCCTATAGTCACTGAAGTCATGTTCAGAATCCACAGTCATAACTACTCTATGATATGTGCAGTCATTCCATTTTTGGAGAGCTGAGTTTTGCATCTCATCTCAAAATCTACCGAATTTCTAGAGAGTAAATGTATTACATCCTCCCCTTTTATTAATAAATTAGCCCTAAATCAGAACAGAATAGTAGCATATAAAGAACCTTTTTTCTCTACTAACGTGATAAAAATCTTTTACAAATTTAGAGACATGAATATGAATAAAAAGAAGGGAATCTTTAAATTGAGTCGAACTTTATTCTAATATAAAACTAACTCATAAAGAGGGAAAAGTAATGGAAAAATTCAAATTATCCCTTATTACAAAACTTCTGAGAAAATACACATTTACTCATTTTTTTCATTAATGCTACATGTATTTATGGGCACTGACTATGTGCCAGCCACTGTGTTCAGATCTAAATCATCATCAAAACTTACTTGGACAAGACCTGGAGGTTAAAGTGTTCAGGAGATGGTTCACCAACAGGGTTGTGCATGTGCCAGGACAGCAGGACTACAGAGGGCAAAAGGGGGAGGGGGGCTGTAAAGTTGGGAGGGTGTACAGATCCCAGAGGACTCTCTGTTATAGCAAGGATTTGGGATGGTTTTTCTAACACTTTATTAAAAATCATTAACAAGTTTTAAGTTGGGAGGGGGAGGTGGCAACTTGATCAGAATTGAATTTTCAAAATACCACTTTGGCTGTGAGTTGGTGAATAGATTTCAGGGAAACAAGAATGGAAGAGTTAAATTACACATTATTTATTTCTTATCCTGATTAACCAAATTCATTACACTTACATGCCAATTATGTATAAATAATTTAATGACAACTTGTTTTTAGTATATCCTATATTGATTAGTACTGAGACCACATACACATTAATATACATACACTGAGCACATTTTTCTAATCTCTTTGCAAAGCTGATATATTTGCTTGATGTACTCATTAGGTCTCAAACTTTGAGCAAGTTTCCTAGTAGAAATGTTTAGTTGTTATTGATCCTTTACAAGCTACACAGGGTAGATTTTCATGGACTGAAGTAAAGGTAATTGACCTATAGAGTAATTATAGCACTAATCATAACACCCAAAAAAGAATACTAGTGAGTTATTTCTATGTAGCAGCCACTGTCAAAATAACTTACTATGAGGTAAATTGTTCATAGCAGATGCTGCCACACAATAATCACTCAATAGCTTTCATCTCTGTAACCCTACAAGATAATGTCTATGTATCTATGATCCATTATATACCTAACCTTGTTGGAATAATTTCCTAAATTAGGTGACTCAATATTTGCATAAACTATCCATATCAACACAGTCAAACATTTGAAATGAGCAAAACCAAACCAAACTAATGTGCTTAAAATCAAAAAGAGGGAGAAAAATCCTGTAAGACAAAAACAAACAAACAATCTCAATACACTTTTGTTATAGGGAATTATGTAACATTAACAAATCCTATGGAATGTAACAATGTTACATTTAGTCTCTGGTTCTGAGTCACAACAGTCAAAAGTTTTACTGCAACGTTGCTGAAGTATAACATCAAGCACTTAGTAAATGATCACGTCCATTTACCAAAATATGACACATCAAGCAAAAAGGAAAGAGTTGACAGTGTTCAACAATATTCCAGCTCAACCATACAGTTTACATCTTCTGGAAAGATGATCATTTTATCTGATGTTAAGTGTCCTTCTGCCCAAAATAGTTTTCAAGTTACCATTAGTAATGGGTAAGAACTGCTCATTATCTCAGCAATAAAGCCTACAACTACCTTCTCATTTTTCTTGTGCGACATAATGCTTGTGATCCAGAGAAAGAGCAGAGGGCTTCTTCTGCTTCCAGAGTCATGGTTACAAAAGATAATATCTCCTTTTAGAAAGACAAAGGAGATATAATCAACACCTATAAAAACATGAAGGCAGTCGACTGGGTCAACATGAACTTCACCCAGAAATCTTGAATCATGACAATTTAAGGGAGTAACAACTGTTTAAAGCTTGCAAACGCAAACTTAATACAACAGCTAAAGAAATAGTTAACATTCCGCACACTGAGCTAAATTTCAAGTATAGAAATGCAATACTGAAGAGAACTAGATTGAAAATATAAGTATCTTTGAAGAAAACTGTAGGCAATTAATGGATGACAGATCCATATTGGGCTATTAAAATAGTATTCCATTAGTTTGATATTGCTTTCTGTCTCCACTGTATGTTCCTTGGCTGGTATGCAGACACAGACCATTGGGTTAATGGAAATTCTGTAGCTCACATATAAACTGATACTTTTAGTTCTACAGGGAAAACTATGGCAGTCCTTCTTTAAACAATTAGCTAGCCGAACTTTTTCCTCATTTGAAATTCTTCAAAAGCCTACCTCATCCAATTCACATTTTGCAGAAACCATCCCTAATCCCCCCGATCCAAGTGAGAATCATTCCTTGCATATTCCAGAACAGCCTGTGCCCCCCACTCATAGAGGAGACTATTTCTCTGCACTGGCATCTTTTACTTGTTTGTCTTTTCCAATAGACTGTGATACCCAGAAGCAGAGAGAATGTTCATACATCTATACACTATGCCTAGCTGTAATGATTTCATTAGTTGCTAAGGAAATCACTTCATTTTTTAGATGAAAAACTGGGTGAGAAAATTGATTGAGAAAGGTGTCTCTGTCTCCCAAATTACTAAACATATTTAGTTATTCACTCAATAAATGAACATTGACTTTGCAAATTACTGTATTACCAGATTGCTACATAAATTTAAATTATAGCAGAAAATATTCTTAAAATTCCCTAAAACTCATGCCAAATACAGTATAATGGAGAAGACAAGTAATGACTCCATAGCATCTTACTATGCTGATGGACAGTGACTGCAATGGGGTGAGGGGGGACTTGATAATATGGGTGAATGTTGAAACTACAATGTTGCTCATGTGAAACCTTCATAAGATCGTGTATCAATGATACCCTAAAACTGAAGGAACAAAACAGCAGCAGACTCACAGACTCCAAAAGGGACTAGCGGTTAACAAAGGGAAGAGGGGGGATGAGTGGGGAGGGAGGGGGAAGAGGATTGAGGGTATTATGATTAGTACTCATGGTGTGTGTGCGGGTCATGGGGAAGACAGTGTAGCACAGAGAAGACAAGTAGTGACTCTATGGCATCTTACTACACTGATGGACAGTGACTGCAATGGGGTACGGGGGGTACTTGATAATATAGGTGAATGTAGTAACCACATTGTTTTTCATGTGAAACCTTCATAAGAGTGTATATCAATAATACCTTATAAAAAAATCTTCATAAGAGTGTGTATCAATAATACCTTAATAAAAAAAAACTCATGCCAAATATTTCAAATACAAGTTAAGAGAAAATCTGGAAGGCTAAAGTTTAGAAGTAAATATAAAAGAATGGGTTAGAACGAGGTTAAAACACAAAAGAGTTAAAATTTCCTCTTGTACCTCCTTTTATTTTCTTCCACGATAAGCGAAACTCCCAATGAATCATACAAGTGGTAAAGGTGCCATTTTTATTATTTTTATTGTTTCTTTACTAGTATATTGACTATTAAACCATAAAATAGATGCAAGATTTTAAAATTTTAGGTGAAATTACTTTGAATTCATATGACATTTTGAAACCTTGCTGGATGGAATGCACTTCTTTCCAGCTCTGGCTTTCTATGTTTGTTCAAAATCACCAGCAGTGTTCCTTTGTTTCTTGACTCCTACAGTTCAAACTCCTTAGAACTACACTCCTTAGAAACAGAATCACTTCATGCAGCCTCCCTGGCCACGGCATAGCTTTCAAATGCTCTTACAGTCCCAGGACAGGAAAGCATTTCCAACTGTCACAGCACTTTTCCATTGAGTTCCTCCCAAACCTATATTGCCACATTGCAACCTCATTTTTATTAGTCTGAAACAGGTAGAATTCAGCAGCATTTGTAATGGGCGCACATTTCCTTAAAGCCCTGACATCTGTTCTGTTATATGAACTAGAACCCACACATTTGACTGACTGTACCTTTTCAGTGCCTCTTGCAAGAATCATCCGTTAGAATTACTGCATCTATTAACCCCTCTTTTTTTGTTCATATGGTAAAGTCTCTGAATACAGACTCATTTACATTTGAAGGTAGCAGCATCAATTCACAATGTGTTTGTAATAACAGATGAACACAGAAGGATCAAAGGACATTTGATGTACAGTAAAACTATTAATAATAAATAATTTGTCATTAACTAATTTATGTATCACTTATCATTTATTAATAATATTAATTTACTATGCTTCATCATTTTTTATGATTAATAATTAAATTGAATAATAAAATAAAAACATTGATTTTTATGTAAAGAAGCTTTTTTATTACAATTACTCTTACATAAGATTATCATTTTAATAACTAAGTAAATATCTTAAAATATTGCATATGAACTTATGGGTAATGTATTATAAATAAACTTATAATGTATGTATTTAAGAAGGAAATCTTTCTCCTGGCTGATTCAATACTTTGGAACACTGCATAAGTTCCACAAAATAAACATTACACTAGATAATACATACAGCTTTCTATCAGTTTGTAAAAATAAATACATAAACAAAGGGAATAATTTGCTGAAAAAATCAAGGGAATAAAGTTTAAAATCAGCATATGAATAAATATTTAAAGATAAAATAATTTAACAGATATTACATACAATAGACTCTTAGGACCATAAAAAATTTTTTTCAATTGGTATTAAATGGATCTTGAATGTTTTTCACACTACCACAAATGATACAAAATGAGATTAAAGCATAGGGCACTTTCCTTTAAATTACAGCTGCAAGTAAGAAAAATCAGTCACTAGAATGAAAAACACAAACCGTTTTGGTTTTTTACTGAAATGATCTTTGGTATGTGTCTGAACTTTCCCACTAGAGACTAGATGAGAATTATAGCACTGGAATATATAAACAGGGAAAAAAAAACATGGCAAGGAAGTGATCGACAAACTTCTGTATTTGGATTTGTGAAATAAATTAAAAAGAGCAATTTGAGGTATCTATTGATTTCTTGGTTTCTAAGTGACGACTCTGTGTGCCGGAGTTTTGCTGTGCTTTGGAATTGCCTGGTCTCAGAGGCATAATCCATTTACTAAAGGGTCCTTGCAGAAGGGAGATAAACCTTTATCTCTAACTGTAACTTTCTTCACAAGGAAAAATGAAAAGTATAATCAAATGGCTTTTCTTTTCCTTAAAAATTACAGTTTGAACAGAGTTAGAAGAGGCTATGATCTCAAATGAAGCCATGTAGGACTTAGGGAATGAGAAGAAATTGAGGGAAATGATGTTTAAAATTATCTAAATGTTAGAATAAAAATAAAAATGCACATTGAATAAACTGATTTTAAAATCTTAAATGATTATTTGAAAATATGAGATTAAGATCTTCATTTCATTGTGTTTTTTTTTTCAATGTAATATGACCTTGGCAAATTTTCATTTGAATGAAAGAAAAGTGTAGTGTATTTGGGCCTGTTCAGAGTATTTAGATTCCTAAAGAAAAGCAAACATAGTCTTTTCATTTAGGAGATGGGGTCTAATTCTGGCTCTACCCACATATTAACTGAGTGACCACAGTGAATTACTTAATCTTTCCGGGTATATGTAGTTGCAAAGCCCAATTAATAAAATCAACCTCCTAGAGTCTTTGTATTAGTTGAAATAAATATGAAGCACAATGCTTGAATATAGTATGTGCTTCAGCAAGTGGAAGAATGAGAAAGTAGGTGAGTTTGTGCTAGGATATTTAGAAAGCACTTTCATTTAAATGGAAAAGAAAAACCCTCAAATACTGGTTAGGTATTTTTCCCAATAATCAAGGTAAACAGACATTTAAGTTGACAAGTGATAGATAAACTAAGTAGCTGGTTTTCTATTAGTTTTCTCAGTCAGTGGCTGCCTGGTAGAATCTAGTATACACAACCTTCTTTTCCTGGCATTATCTTCCTGGTCCTCTGATATAGTAGTGACCCAAGGACAGCATCCGTGCTCATTCTGCTGGATGTTTTCATTGAAAAATCATTAATCTGGGTTTCTTGCTTGATTTTTCTCTTTCTAGTCAGGAAAGGCTCTGGGCCCAGATGGGTTTACAGATGAGATTTAAAAAGTAGGCTAAAGTATTACAAAGACAGGAGGCCTGATAAAATTTTTGAGCTGAAAATCAGGAAACATACTAAGGCCATTCAGATAGGAGAAGAAACACAATATAATGAAGTATGAGATTTGATATACAGAATGTTTTCATAATTCTGGGATTCTTATATGTGAATACCAACAAGCCATCAAAGACCCTAGCTTATCAATGAAATAAGGTATCATTTTAAATAGAAATTCCATATATCCTCAAATAGATATCTCACTTGCAGCAGAGCCTGCTGCAAAATGTTTCTTTTTGCTACCTTTTACTTGTTTAAATTATACTTTTAGTTTTCTAATTATTTAACTATTTCAGCCAAGTTTTTTTCACTTATGCCTTTCATTTTCTGATTTAACTATTACTAAAGTTGTCAGTCATCACTGATTTTAGAAAAGACAAGACCTGGTCAGTGATACATTTGAAATCATATACAACATGTGCCAGCAAATGTCCATAATGCATAAATCCGTACACTTCCTGTCAGTGTCCATTGAACTGAGCCATTTATAAGTGATGACTATCCTCTAGGACCATGTAACTCTTCAATCATGCCTCAACTTCTAGGTTACCTACCATTGCAACTTTACTCCAAGAATCTTACATTTGGTTTTATTTCTCCTTAAGATTAACTAGTAACAATAAAATAGAAATTAATTTAAATAGACTGACACATTTTCACTCATTCCCATTCAACCACCATTTATTAAGAGCCTGCTCTGGGTCAGGCACTGTACCAGTTATAAAGGTGCAGCTATTAGGAGAGAGACCTCCTGATGGTCTACAGGCAGATGGCACTTAATAGAGCAAAGACAGAGTTGATTAAGAACTACAAGAGATTACAAAGTACAAAATAGATTTACCATTAGTACTAGAGCAATAATTTTAAGTATTATGCATCAATGGTGAACATGGATGGCTATCAAGCTTTTTTAACCTGATGTTTAGCATTTAGAAAAAAAAAATTACTTAAGGTTAGCGTTTTACTCTAACAAACTTCAGGATCCAGAATAACAAAATCTTTTAAGATGTCTGTAACTAAAAAATGAACAAAAATCCTCCCACTTTCTTAGTAAACTGTGATGCTAAGATAATGTTCCATCTCCACTTTCTAAAATTATTCTCTCCATGAAAATCAAAAGGGAACTCACCATAATAGCCAAACTTTGATTAAGATAATAATCTGCATTTTCTCAGAGTTCTGTAATTATTCCTTACTAATTAATCTATGAAATATATGAGGTCTAATCTCAATAAATATCATAGCCGTCTTATGGTAAACTGTGTTTTTGTAGCAGCCATGAAACGCATTCCATCATTATGAAAACATAGAACCTATGCACAACTCTCCTCACCAGTCACTAATAACAAACATTTTTTGAAATTTTTGATGGGTGTTTTAAATTTAAAATGACTGCCACCATTGTTTCAGGTTTTTTGGTTACAGCCTTTAAAAATACGAAAAGGCTTCTGAAGTTTCCTTTCTAACAAAGGAAAGGGACATTAACTCCCTTAATCCTCAAGACAACTTGATTAGGTAGATCTGGTTATTACCCTCGTTTTACAGATAAGAAAACTAAGACTCAATGAGGTTAATAAATTGCCTGTCACAGAAATAGCAGGTGGAGGAGCCAATCAGTATGCCTCCAGTTTCTTTGTGTGCTTTATAATATATTATGTTGAACTATTCCAGATATTTCTCAGAATGTTATTTCATTTGTGTTAAATATTTATGAAATACGTACACCAAGTCACTCTATTAATGCTAGTAAGCTATTATTTCTAAGGCACTATCTCCCATCACTACATACCACATGTTCATTTAGAAAAATAAGACTAAGTTCTCTACGAGTAAAGAAACTTCATTTTATCATAATTTCTCATATTACAGGAGTTTCTATCCTCCCACATCCATCCTGACCTCTTATGCCACCCCATTCTTCATCGATCAACTCATTTATTTTCAGCCAAAGAAAAATACGAATCTTAAAGTATGAGTTTGACCTTGAAATTTTGAAAGACACAAGAAAATGCAATTGGATCTTCTTGATGATCGTAGAGCAAACAGACTCTGTATTTGAGGTTTCTCTCTCTCTGTCTCTCTTCCTATCTTTATCTACATATACAACCATAATACCATGGCAGAACGTAAAAGGCATGACCCCATTAACACTGTTAAGTAAAGAGCAAGGAAAGATTATTTTCTTCCTGGTCATTATAAAGGTGTAGTTCAATGACACTAAGGCCATCACTGATGCCAGATAAACTCTTACAAGACAAATAAACATATTCCTCACCAAGGTTCAACCATGCTTACCCTACTCAAGGTTTACTGACAAAACCTGAATGGAATGTTTGAACATTAATCAAGCAATACATTTTCATCTTCTAAAAGCTAATTCTGGACACCACCTCAATGTGACATGTTGCATACAGCTGGGCAAGACTAAGTGGAACTCCCAAATTATTGGGAGTTCTGTTTTTCCCTCTTAGGGAATTTCAAAATATCTTAGAAACTCTGTTTAACTGTCACTTTAAGTTGAAGCAGAATTTAATGATATCAGGAAATACTGCTTTGATAGGAGAAGGGATAAGAAAATAGAAATGTGAAATTATAAAAATGAAAAGAAAATCTCAAAAGGCATATGAACTCCGCAAATGCGTTCACACGGTTTTTCATCTTCAAGGTTCAGATAAAGATTTTAATTAGCTCCCTTGAAAACTGTTGTTAACACTAAAATAAAAATTCCATCAGCACTTCCTTTTCACATAGTACTCAGGATAACAGGACCAAATATAGAATTAAAATCCCTGATTAACATTGCAATGAAAGTGGAGAAATATAATGCAGTCAATATTGCATTAGTTTAGGTACATTTTTAGGTAATAGGTATTTAACATTTAGCACTCATTATTATATACATATGGATGAGTTACATATTTTATTTTTCCTTTATATGCTAATATATAACAAATCCCAGATGAAAATGCATATTTAAAGTTATTTATAATAATGAACATGCCACTACTGAAAAAAATAAACTAGTGTAATTATTACAGGTACGACAAATCAATAAAACTGAATTGGGTTCAATATAAAGAAGATATTTACATATATTTTCTCTGTGTGTGTGTGTGTATATATGCATGCATGTATGTATGTATGTATATGTATATATGTCTATCCATGTATATTCCTATCATAATGGAATGTGGGCAGGGTACACATAAGGACATTTTAAGTCTGTCATTCATTATTTGCTAATTGTTTTGATAATTTATTATGAAATCTTCAAATTTAAAATTGCTGTTAAATTAATATGTAAAAAAAATGTATCAAATGCAAGCTCAATTCAACTTGGAGTACGTGATCATGGAAAATACTGTTTAATTCAGAAGCTGTAATTTGCAGAAGCTTTTCTCATGGTCAAGGTGACTTCCGGATATACCTAGTGAATCCTTACACAGAACTGTGCCAAGAGAAAACAACATGTGTCAACCCTGTGGGTGGAGGTGACATGCAATTTAAAATGTCTAATTACACGTTTCACCTTAGCTAAACATCCTGAAAGATGACAAGATCTAATTGCAGATTAATGCATTATTTCTCTAAGGCTACAAATGAAGCAGCTAGAGGAAACATCTCTCTGATTCTTTAAGTAGTCCAAGA
Organism: Manis pentadactyla; assembly: GCF_030020395.1. NCBI lineage: Eukaryota > Metazoa > Chordata > Mammalia > Pholidota > Manidae > Manis > Manis pentadactyla. The sequence continues at coordinate 111,806,497 of NC_080028.1, read as the reverse complement.
ATTCTCTTCCATGCTTTTGTTTGCCATGTAAATCTGAATAATTCTCTTGCATATCACCAACCCTAAAATATAACTAAAATATTAGTGGACTGCTAAATATCATTAAGAATTGCTTTTGCAATTTAAATAGCTCAAAATCATCCCTGGCTAGGGGCCCAAAACAAGCCAGGCTTGACAAAGCAAACGAAAAATCTGATACAATTCCTTCGCCCTTTCCTTCTCCCACATACTCACTATTTCTTACTCTCCCTCTCTGTATCCCACCCTCTTTTCTTCATGAAATTTTTCTGAAAATTTTCAAAAACCTTTTCCCCAGAAAAGTATATTTGTATTTTCTTAACCTCATACTGTGGTTTGAATTTTCAAATTTCATTAAAATTTGTGTTTGTAGGATGCCTAAATTCTTTCAGCCATTTTGACAAGTGAATTATGCAATTTGCCTAGGCTCTCAATGCAGCGCCTCAGCTCGCCGTACCCTGTGCAAGACCTCGGGATTCGCTGATGGTGGTACTGTGTACGCACTGGTTCATTCCATCCTGAAATGTTCTCTTGAGTACATATCACTGTGCCATACTCTGTGCTGGAAATGAAAAGATGACCAAACTCCATCTAACTAACCCTAGAAGTTACAACAAATGAATGTTCTGGGCACAGTGACATAATATGAACAGTATGTGCTCTGAGGAGGGTAATTCCTACTGAGGTTGCCTTGTACATTGAATGTTTGTGTTCCCCCAAAATTCATGTTTTGAATTCTTAACCACCCATGTGATGGTATTAGGATATGAGGCCTCTGGATAGATTATTCGTTTATGAGGATGACACCCTCATGAGTAGAATTAGTGCCCTTATAAAAAAGACCCCACAGATGTTTTGTTGCCCTTGTCTAGCTTGGATTAATACTTAGTCTATAGGCACAGACCTGATCATCTACATTTGCGCTCTTATAGCACTAAATTATGTTTTCTACCTTTATCTTGCATTTACCTACCACTTCAGCATTTTATTAAAAAATAATAATAATAATAAGGGAGAAATGTGGGATTCACATATAAATCAAGTATAAAAATCAAACAAATAATCATATCTGACTTGATTGTTTATAGTTCATGATGTGTGATGAAACCGAAAGTTCCTGTGATGACTGTCCTTGCACTGTTCACCATGTAAGAACTTATTCACTAGGTAAGAACTTGTTCACCATGTAAGAACTTGTTCATTATGCTTCAGAAGATTGGAGACTGTTGAGAATTAGGCTTGGGGTTGATTAATGATTGTGCATTGAGTCCCCTATACAGAATTTTATTGTTTTTATTGTTGTTAACAACCATTTGATCAATAAATATGAGAGATGCCCTCTCAAAAAAAAAAAAAAGACCCCACAGATCCCTGGCCCCATCCACCCTGTGACGACACAGCAAGAAGAAGGTGCCCCAGCCAGTAACTTGTTAGAGAAGCCCAGGTGGACCAGCATAGAGGTGGATCCTGAGGTTGACACACATATATCCTTTCAGCAATTCTCCATATTGTTCAGTCCTGTATTCTCATACTTCACTATTTTTTCTGACTTCAGCCTCTAAATCATCTAGCCACATCCTGTCTTCCAAAGTCATGCACTCATGCATCACTTCCTGCCGCCCAGTTTTATTGTATCCCTACTATGTGGTTAAAGGCTAAGGGTGTAGTGATGAAGAAGACAGACTGTTCAGCCTCCAGGAAGCCTGTGGGATGAAGAGCTATTTCACTGCAATTATCAAGTGTTAAGCATGAATAGTAAAAAAGAATCTGTTCTCACAGGTTTGTCATGTAAGGTTGGCTCTTCCTTTCTTTCACCCAATTCTGGTTTGCTTTGTTTTTAATAGCTTAAAAATATACCTCAGTATACAGAATATGATTCAAGGAATCTATGTAGTCTCCATTTAGGAAATAGCATAAATGTTGGTCTCTTTTCATGATGGAGAAAGGGTTGCAGCATGCTGAGCAATTTTGTACAGAATGGCCATTTTAGGAGACCAGAATCTACAGTGTTCATTAAGCCATCGGTTGAATTTTACCCTGTTTAAAACAGAGCACAAGGAAATGTAGGAGTAGAATGGTTTTTATGGGGCTAAAACCTGACAAAACCGTAGTCTAGGAATATTCCAGAATTACAAATAAATTAATTGTGCCAACAGTGCTTTTCGGAGTAACTACTATACAGTATTCATCTGAACAGAGCATGAGTCATGGCATCCTGGCAATACATGCGGAATTTGAAACAAATTGGAGCTATAATTTATAGTACAACAGAACCCAAGACAGAGGCACATGTAGTCCAGGCTCTTTAAATATTCTGTAAATAATAGCTCAGAGAGGCACAACTGACAATGAGCAGAGGCTGGATGACGAATCGTCAAGTAGTTTAAGTAAAACCCTGCCTGATTAAATGCTTTGTTTTTAAACCACCTGCATCAGTGTCTGCTGTAGCAGGACAGATCAAGTTGTCCTCGGTCTCTTTTCAAAAAAGCAGACGGGCTTACAAAGGATAAGTTTTGTTATATTATGAAACCAATGCCAATCTGAAGTGCTGGGTGTTGTGTAATTCCAATCATCTACATTTGGCCCAAGATTTACTGTACAGACAGATCTAATGTAAATGATGAAGCTTCTCGTGCTTTGGGGTTGTAGGCTCGACATTGCATTTTGGCCATCACAGCCTGGAGAACTCATTTTTCCTCCTTCACTTCAGGAGTCCTTTTTGTTTATCACACCAACCAGTTACCAGATGCTCTATCAACTAAGGTAATTAGTGGTGTCTCCTTCGGAAGCTGGCGCTTGCTGAGCATGGTCATTAGAACACACAGAAGCGCAGAGGCTGGTGACGTCCTGAACGACACACGATCTCCATCCAGCAAGTGCTCTCATAGCCAAACCACTAGAAGCTGAAGGGCAGCTGGGACTAGACGATGGCAAGATACCCAATGTGAACAAAAAAAAATCTCGCCATTCAGCTCTTTTATAACATGATGCCGAAGAATGGATTAACTAGTTCATTGCACTGATGCAAAACACAGCACAGATAACAGAGTCATCTTTAAATAAATTATATATTTTAAACTAGCAGTTCCCCCCTTGGGGTATTTGAATTAGTTTAAAATTTTATATTTTTAAACTCTACAGTATTGTTGTCCTGAAAACCTAAATAACATTTTTCATATGTCTTCTGTACTAGGACCTAAAATTATTACAGACTTGTCATTTTACCTTATATCATATTCTTCATCAATTCCTTGCTCAGGTATCTTTCCTACTTACCACACAGGTAGCTCCTTGAGTACAGGGGCTCTATTTCTCTTCATTTTTATATCCTTAGAATTCAATATAAATCCAAGAAGTAATAATTGTTTAATAGACTTTTTGCTCAATAAGCAAATGAATGAAACTTCTGGTCCCATAATAAACTGACATATAGATAATTAGGAGATGATGAGAACTTTTTACTCAAAACCAAAATATTTGTTCTGTAAAATGTTAGAAATGAGTCTTTATTATGAAACAAAAGGTTAATCTATACACTGAAAGTCAACTGTTATTCTGGAAGAACTACATTGGACATTTTATAAAGAAGACTATTACTTCATATCCATTTCAAACCAATCACCTACAAAATAATACAAAAATGCATTTGAAGGAGAGGGGCGGAAGATGGCGGCCTGAGTAGAGCAGCGGAAATCTCCTCCCAAAACAACATATATCTATGAAAATATAACAAAGACAACCCTTCCTAGAATAAAGACCAGAGGACACAGGACAATATCCAGACCACATCCGCACCTGAGAGAACCCAGCGCCTCGCGAAGGGGGTAAGATACAAGCCCCGGCCCCGTGGGACCCGAGCGCCCCTCCCCCCAGCTCCCGGCGGGAGAAGAGCAGGCAGAGTGGGAGGGAGACGGAGCCCAGGACTGCCGAGCACCCAGCCCCAGCCATCCGGGCCAGAGTGCAGGGCGCTCGATACTAGGAAAACAGGGCAGCAAGAACAGTGAGCAGGCACTGGAGGCCGGGCGACAGAGGACATAAGAAAAGCGTGTGACCATTTTTTTTTGCTTTTTTGCTGTTTTGTTTTGGCGAGCGCTTTTTGGAAGTCTTAAAGGGATAGGGACCCCAATACTAGGGAAACAGGGCAGAAAGACCGGTGAGCAGAGGCCTGAGGCTGGCAACGGAGAATAAAGAAAAACGAACGACCACCTTTTTTTTTTTTTATTAAAAAAAAATTTTTTTTTTTAATTAAAAACTTTTTTTTTTTTTGGTGGTCGTTTTGTTTTGGCGGGTGCTTTTTGGAAGTCTTAAAGGGGCAGGGCGGGTCACTTAATCCAGAGGTAGGGAATCCGGGATCTCTGGGCACCCTAACCCCTGGGCTGCAGGGAGCAGGGAGGCCCCTTACGGAGATAAATAGCCTCCCAGCAGCTCCTGCTCCAACGCGACTCCACCATTTTGGAGTAGCTGCCCAAGCCAGGCCACGCCCACAGCAACAGCGGAGATTAACTCCATAGCAGCCGGGCAGGAAGCAGAAACCCTGTCTGCGCGCAGCTGCGCAGCACAAGCCACTAGAGGTCGCTGTTCTCCCAGGAGAGGAGGGCCACAAACCAACAAGAAAGGAAGTCCTTCCAGCCGTCACTCATCCCAGTTCTGCAGACTATTCCTATCACCATGAAAAGGCAAAGATACAGGCAGACAAAGATCACACAGAAAACACCAGAGAAGGAGACAGACCTAACCAGTCTTCCTGACAAAGAATTCAAAATAAGAATCATAAACATGCTGACAGAGATGCAGAGAAATACGCAAGAGAAATGGGATGAAGTCCGGAAGGAGATCACAGATGCCAGAAAGGAGATCGCAGAAATGAAACAAACTCTGGAAGGGTTTATAAGCAGAATGGATAGAATGCAAGAGGCCATTGATGGAATTGAAATCAGAGAACAGGAACGCATAGAAGCTGACATAGAGAGAGACAAAAGGATCTCCAGGAATGAAACAATATTAAGAGAACTGTGTGACCAATCCAAAAGGAACAATATCCATACTATAGGGGTCCCAGAAGAAGAAGAAGAGAGAGGAAAAGAGATGGAAAGTATCTTAGAAGAAATAATTGCTGAAAACTTCCCCACACTGGGGGAGAAAATAATCGAACAGACCACAGAAATACACAGAACCCCCAACAGAAAGTATCCAAGAAGGACAACACCAAGACACATAATAATTAAAATGGCAAAGATCAAGGACAAGGAAAGAGTGTTAAAGGCAGCTAGAGAGAAAAAGGTCACCTATAAAGGGAAACCCATCAGGCTAACGTCAGATTTCTCAACAGAAACCCTACAGGCCAGAAGAGAATGGCTTGATATATTTACTATAATGAAACAGAAGGGCCTTGAACCAAGGATACTGTATCCAGCACGACTATCATTCAAATATGATGGTGGGATTAAACAATTCCCAGACAAACAAAAGCTGAGGGAATTTGCTTTCCACAAACCACCTCTACAGAACATCTTACAGGGACTGCTCTAGATGGGAGCACTCCTAGAAAGAGCACAGCACAAAACACCCAACATATGAAGAATCGAGGAGGAGGAACAAGAAGGGAGAGAAGAAAAGAATCTCCAGACAGTGTATATAACAGCTCAATAAGCGAGCTAAGTTAGGCAGTAAGATACTAAAGAGTCTAACCTTGAACCTTTGGTAACCACGAATTTAAAGCCTGCAATGGCAATAAGTACATATCTTTCAGTAGTCACCCTAAATGTTAATGGGTTGAATGCACCAATCAAAAGACACAGAGTAACAGAATGGATAAAAAAGCAAGACCCATCTATATGCTGCTTACAAGAAACTCACCTCAAACCCAAAGACATGTACAGACTAAAAGTCAAGGGATGGAAAAACATATTTCAAGCAAACAACAGTGAGAAGAAAGCAGGGGTTGCAGTACTAATATCAGACAAAATAGACTTCAAAACAAAGAAAGTAACAAGAGATAAAGAAGGACACTACATAATGATAAAGTGCTCAGTCAAACAAGAGGATATAACCATTCTAAATATATATGCACCCAACACAGGAGCACCAGCATATGTGAAACAAATACTAACAGAACTAAAGGGGGATATAGACTGCAATGCATTCATTCTAGGAGACTTCAACACACCACTCACCCCAAAGGATAGATCCACTGGGCAGAAAATAAGTAAGGACACGGAAGCACTGAACAACACAGTAGAGCAGATGGACCTAATAGACATCTATAGAACTCTACATCCAAAAGCAGCGGGATATACATTCTTCTCAAGTGCACATGGAACATTCTCCAGAATAGACCACATACTAGGCCACATAAAGAGCCTCAGAAAATTCCAAAAGACTGAAATCCTACCAACCAACTTTTCAGACCACAAAGGCATAAAACTAGAAATAAACTGTACAACGAAAGCAAAGAGGCTCACAAACACATGGAGGCTTAACAACACGCTCCTAAATAATCAATGGATCATTGACCAAATCAAAATGGAGAACCAGCAATATATGGAAACAAATGACAACAACAACACTAAGCCCCAACTTCTGTGGGACACAGCGAAAGCAGTCTTAAGAGGAAAGTATATAGCAATCCAAGCATACTTAAAAAAGGAAGAGCAATCCCAAATGAATGGTCTAAGGTCACAATTATTGAAATTGGAAAAAGAAGAACAGATGAGGCCTAAGGTCAGCAGAAGGAGGGACATAATAAAGATCAGAGAAGAAATAAATAAAATTGAGAAGAATAAAACAATAGCAAAAATCAATGAAACCAAGAGCTGGTTCTTCGAGAAAATAAGCAAAATAGATAAGCCTCTAGCCAGACTTATTAAGAAGAAAAGAGAGTCAACACAAATCAACAGTATCAGAAACGAGAAAGGAAAAATCACGACGGATCCCACGGAAATGCAAAGAATTATTGGAGACTACTATGAAAACCTATATGCTAACAAGCTGGGAAACCTAGGAGAAATGGACAACTTCTTAGAAAAATACAACCTTCCAAGATTGACCCAGGAAGAAACAGAAAATCTAAACAGACCAATTACCAGCAACGAAATTGAAGCGGTAATCAAAAAACTACCAAAGAACAAAACCCCCGGGCCAGATGGATTTACCTCGGAATTTTATCAGACATACAGGGAAGACATAATACCCATTCTCCTTAAAGTTTTCCAAAAAATAGAGGAGGAGGGGATACTCCCAAACTCATTCTATGAAGCTAACATCACCCTAATACCAAAACCAGGCAAAGACCCCACCAAAAAAGAAAACTACAGACCAATATCCCTGATGAACGTAGATGCAAAAATACTCAACAAAATATTAGCAAACCGAATTCAAAAATACATCAAAAGGATCATACACCATGACCAAGTGGGATTCATTCCAGGGATGCAAGGATGGTACAACATTCGAAAGTCCATCAACATCATCCACCACATCAACAAAAAGAAAGACAAAAACCACATGATCATCTCCATAGATGCTGAAAAAGCATTTGACAAAGTTCAACATCCATTCATGTTAAAAACTCTCAGCAAAATGGGAATAGAGGGCAAGTACCTCAACATAATAAAGGCCATGTATGATAAACCCAGAGCCAACATTATATTGAACAGCGAGAAGCTGAAAGCATTTCCTCTGAGATCGGGAACTAGACAGGGATGCCCACTCTCTCCACTGTTATTTAACATAGTACTGGAGGTCCTAGCCACGGCAATCAGACAAAATAAAGAAATACAAGGAATCCAGATTGGTAAAGAAGAAGTTAAACTGTCACTATTTGCAGATGACATGATACTGTACATAAAAAACCCTAAAGACTCCACCCCAAAACTACTAGAACTGGTATCGGAATACAGCAAAGTTGCAGGATACAAAATCAACACACAGAAATCTGTGGCTTTCCTATATACTAACAATGAACCAACAGAAAGAGAAATCAGGAAAACAACTCCATTCACAATTGCATCAAAAAAAATAAAATACCTAGGAATAAACCTAACCAAAGAAGTGAAAGACCTATACTCTGAAAACTACAAGTCACTCTTAAGAGAAATTAAAGGGGACACTAACAGATGGAAACTCATCCCATGCTCGTGGCTAGGAAGAATTAATATCGTCAAAATGGCCATCCTGCCCAAAGCAATATACAGATTTGATGCAATCCCTATGAAACTACCAGCAACATTCTTCAATGAACTGGAACAAATAATTTAAAAATACATATGGAAACACCAAAGACCCAAATAGCCAAAGCAATCCTGAGAAAGAAGAATAAAGTAGGGGGGATCTCACTCCCCAACTTCAAGCTCTACTATAAAGCCATAGTAATCAAGACAATTTGGTACTGGCACAAGAGCAGAGCCACAGACCAATGGAACAGACTAGACAATCCAGACATTAACCCAGACATATATGGTCAATTAATATTTGATAAAGGAGCCATGGACATACAATGGCGAAATGACAGTCTCTTCAACAGGTGGTGCTGGCAAAACTGGACAGCTACATGTAGGAGAATGAAACTGGACCATTGTCTAACCCCATATACAAAAGTAAACTCAAAATGGATCAAAGACCTGAATGTAAGCCATGAAACCATTAAACTCTTGGAAGAAAACATAGGCGAAAACCTCTTAGACATAAACATGAGTGACCTCTTCTTGAACATATCTCCCCGGGCAAGGAAAACAACAGCAAAAATGAACAAGTGGGACTATATTAAGCTGAAAAGCTTCTGTACAGCAAAAGACACCATCAATAGAACAAGAAGGATCCCTACAGTATGGGAGAATATATTTGAAAATGACACATCCGATAAAGGCTTGCCGTCCAGAATATATAAGGAGCTCACACGCCTCAACAAACAAAAATCAAATGACCCAATTAAAAAATGGGCAGAAGAACTGAACAGACAGTTCTCCAAAAAAGAAATACAGATGGCCAACAGACACATGAAAAGATGCTCCACATCGCTAATTATCAGAGAAATGCAAATTAAAACTACAATGAGGTATCACCTCACACCAGTAAGGATGGCTGCCATCCAAAAGACAAACAACAACAAATGTTGGCGAGGCTGTGGAGAAAGGGGAACCCTCCTACACTGCTGGTGGGAATGTAAGTTAGTTCAACCATTGTGGAAAGCAGTATGGAGGTACATCAAAATGCTCAAAACACATTTACCATTTGACCCAGGAATTCCACTCCTAGGAATTTACCCTAAGAATGCAGCAATCAAGTTTGAGAAAGACAGATGCACCCCTATGTTTATTGCAGCACTATTTACAATAGCCAAGAGTTGGAAGCAACCTAAGTGTCCATCAATAGATGAATGGATAAAGAAGATGTGGTACATATACACAATGGAATACTACTCAGCCATAAGAAAAGGGCAAATCCAATCATTTGCAGCAACATGGATGGAGCTGGAGGGTATTATGCTCAGTGAAACAAGCCAAGCGGAGAAAGAGAAATACCAAATGATTTCACTTATCTGTGGAATATAAGAACAAAGGAAAAACTGAAGGAACAAAACAGCAGCAGAATCACAGAACTCAAGAATGGACTAACAGGTACCAAAGGGAAAGGGAGTGGGGAGGATGGGTGGGTAGGGAGGGATAAGGGGGGGAGAAGTAGGGGGATATTAAGATTAACATGCATGGGGGGGTAGGAGAAAAGGGGAGGCTGTACAACACAGAGAAGGCAAGTAGTGATTCTACAACATTTTGCTATGCTGATGGACACTGACTGTAAAGGGGTTTATAGGGGAGACCTGGTATAGGGGAGAGCCTAGTAAACATAATATTCATCATGTAAGTGTAGATTAGTGATAGCAAAAAAAAAAAAAAAAGGGCAGTTCCTGTATGGTAACCTCCAACGAGTTCTACACAAGGGTATAAAGGGCATATAAAAGTGTAGGCAAAGGGTCTGTTTGTGTTTATACAGAGGATCAAAGCCTAATTGGGCTACCCCGAAAATGAACTAAGATACGATATGAAAAAGAACTTCCAACATCTGCACTCTCTGGAAGACTCATGCCAGAAGATGATCATCAAAAAACCCCAACAAAGATCCACGCACTGCTACAGCTGTAGATGCACTCATCCCACCAGCTCCTGGACTTGCCATGGGAATGAGGAAGGAGATATCTAAGCTGGCCTGTGCATACAGTAAAACAACAAAATTGGACTGGATCTATACTGTTGGAACTCAACCAAGAATTTGGAGAAGTGCAAATTGTAGCGCTCCAAAGTCTTACAACTACAGACTATTTACTGTTAAAAGAACATATGGCATGTGAACAGTCCCCAGGAATGGGTTGTTTTAATTTGTCTGATTTCTCTCAGACTGTTCAAGTTCAGTTGGACAATATCCACCATGTCATAGATAAGTTTTCACAAATGCCTAAGGTGCCTAACTGGTTTTCTTGGTTTCACTGGAGATGGCTGGTAATTACAGATATGCTTTGGTTATGTAACTATACTCCCATTATGTTAATGTGTGTGTGCAATTTAAGTAGTAGCTTAAAACCTATACATGCTGAAGTACACTACAAGAAGATATGTCAAAGAAATAATCAATCTTCCCATGTTTTCTTCCGCCTGCTACTTCTATAGCTTTTCTTCTTCCTTCCTAATTACAACCCTTAAATAGAATTCGTGCCTCATATCAAATTTACCGAGTATCATAATTCTTCCAAGTGGTAAAGATACCTCAAGACAAATGCTGGGCATAGAAGCCACAGGGCATAAATCTGCAAAGAAGTAAAAAGCTAACCTTTTCAAACAATAAGGCTTCCCTCTCACTTACCAACTTCACATTTCCCTGTATGGCCCCGGAAGATGACTGGTTAGCCAGAGACGGGTAAGATTCCTCAAGGGAGGAACAACCTAAGACAGGCACAGTCGCAGGGGGGCCATCAGGTGAGAAATTGGGGATCAACAGAGGTGAGGCTTAGAACCTCACCCCCCCTGTTCTGAGAGAAATCTTCTGCATACGTGGATGTTTTATTGCCCATGTCTAGCTTGGATTAACACATAGTCTACAGGCACACACCTGATCATCTACATTTGCTCTCTTACAACACTAAACTTTGTTTTCTACCTTTATCTTGTATCTGCCTACCACTTCAGCATTTTATTAAAAATAATAATAATAAAGAGAGAAATGTGGTATCCACATATAAATCAAGTATAAAAACCAAATGAGTATTCATATTGGAACTGACTGTTTATAGTTCATAATGCATGAGCAAAACCGAAAGTTTCTGTGATGACTGCCCTTGTACTGTTCACTATGTAACGTATTCATTATGTAAGAATTTGTTCTACATGTAAGAACTTGTTTGTTATGCCTCAGAAGATTGGAGACTGACGAAAATTAGGCTTGGGGTGGATTAATGATTGTGCATTGAGCATTGACTCTCCTATACAGAATTTTATTGTCGTTAACAACCATTTGATCAATAAATATGAGAGATGCCCTCACAAAGAAAAAAAAAAAAAAGGACAGACTTCCAATGGTAAAATAGATAAGTAACTGGGATGTAATGTATAGCATAAGGAATATAGTCAAGATATTGTAACAGCTTGGTAGGGTGATAGCTGGAACCTAGAATTATGTATATAAATGTTTTATCACTGTGTTGTACACTTGAAACTAATGTAATGTAATACTGTGCGTCAACTACCCTTCAATAAAAAATAATTATTTAAAAAAAAAAATGCATTTGATGTGAAAACCTTATCTTCTGATGTCCAAAGGTGATGTTGCTTTGTATTTAAAATTGAAAAGATTACCCTTATTTCTTGTTAAACTGTTTGTAATTTGGTACTTTAATGATAGGACAATGTCTACTCCATCTTGGTTTGAACAATGGGGTTTCCTGTTGCAGATATTGAGGGGAAAATAGGATGGCATGGTTTTTGTTCAATAATTCTCTTATACATAAAATCAGGGCTTTGTAATTAAGGAAAACTATCTGAGAGTCAAACCATCTAAGAAAGCATAGTCCCATGACACATACCCTAGAAATGACTTTCTCACAGTTGGTGAGCATGTCAAGAACAAATAATCATTCAAACACAACTGGTTTTGAATACCCACTTCATCATCTACTAGCTATGCGTCTTTCAACAAACTGACGCACATCATCCTGTGCAGTAAAATGATGCTCATGATTTCCACGTATAAAGGTGGCTGTGATTACATGAGATACTATGTGAGAAGGTGCCTGGAGCTTTGCAGACACCCCACTGAAATGAGTCCCTTCTCATCACTGGGGATAATCAGAAACTGTGTCAAAATGTAAGTTTTGTCAGAATTATGTGCATTCCACAATTGTTTATACTATCATGTTAGGAATATACTTCATTAGGGACTGCTTTAATGAACTATAGTTCATTTAGTAAGACACTGCAGAGACAAAAATTATAAAGTAGGCTCATATGTATGGATAAATTCTTTCATATCATATGATGGGGTGAAAAAATAACCCACAGGAAAGTATTATATAATATAATTATATAATATTGTTATATAATATAAAAGACTATATTATCAAAAATCTGTAAAGATTCACACTAAACTGAAAATCATAGTTCCTTTTAGTGGGTATAATTCCAGGGGGCTTTTATTTTGTGTTTTAAAATAATTTTTTGAGTATTATGATTTAACAGAAAAATGCTAAAACATCTGTAAATTTTGAAAAAGCTTATTCTGCTATGTCTGAACATTGATTATAATTTTATTTACATCTATTCTGTCCCTATTAATTAGAGGCTAGTTCTTATCTCAAAGGTTCTTCTAGTTCAGGTAATTCGATGTAATTCAGGCTGGCGAGCTTCACCTTCGGCCCTCACTTGACTTTTCAGGTCGATGAGAGGCAACTACCTTACTATTCTCTCCAGTTCCTCTGTTTTTCTCATATGCATCCTTTCAAGGTGAGGCCTGTGCCAAAAAGAGAGATTTGAAAGTGTGTTGCATTTTTTTCTCACTCAGAAATGAATTTCTTTCCCTGCCTTTTTAAAATGCTCTTCTTTTAGAGAAACTTATTTCTGCTATATCCCATCTTAGATATTTTCTCCAGCAATGTCTCAGAAACATCCACCATTGTCAGTCAATCTGTAGAATATAGACACTTAAAAGTGAATTATAAATGAAATGGTGTTGTGACTGAAGTCTCTCAAACTGGGTATTATTTAAGAGTTTTAAAACTCAGCTCTATTATTTTGTGACAACTCACATCTTTTAAACTCACTTGGAAGTACCTTGAAACCAATGAATACACTTTATTCATTATCATAGCTCTGCAAATATTGGTTAGAATTATTTTATAAAAAGAAGCTTTAGTTCATTTTCATTATTAATGTAGACATCTTGACTATTTGTGCAATATATTTATCAATATTCCTGCAATTATTCTATAGCAATTTCATATTTCCAAAAGTATTTTCTTAGTAAAGTTATTTAGGCATTCTTTCTAGTATTTTTACGTCTATGGCTCTAGAAATAACTGCTCCCATATTAGCCCAGGGATATATCAAGTCTTTCTTATTATTGTAGCCATTGGTTTGGAGGAGTCCTATAATCACTAGCCACTGGTATAAAGACAATCACTGAATTGACTGGGACTAAAGAAAGAAGTGAGCCTATTTGAGAATCTGGAATTTTATAGCTGATGTAGATATTTTCTCTAGCAATGTCTCAGAAACATCCACCATTGTTTGTAAAGGATCCTACTTTTTACTATAGGAGAAAGGGTTGTTAACTGAAGCTATGTAAGGAACTCACATTTGAGACATCAGAACCGGAGCTATAATGCATTTCATAACAGTGCATGGTATGGAAGCATCTCTCTGCGGACATTTATGCAAGTGTTTATCTTGCTTTCAGCACAGTGAGCATGAAGGGAATGGCTACTGCCTAAAATGCTGACAGGTTCAGTCTAATTTAAGATGCTTATATATCTGTGATAAGATGAAAAGGAAATGAAATCTTGACCAGATTAGAATCTTGAGGAAACTGTCAGTCAAATACCACTTGTCATGCCTTGTGTTGATTAAATTCACATAATCCTATATACACATGAATATAATGAATGCAAATTTTACCCTGTGAAGCCTAAATTAATAAACAGAATGAATATAGCTTCATTTTGTAGAATTATACAGAACAGACATAAAATGACCCAACAATTGGTGTATATTGTGTTTGTAGAATGTGTATCATTAATAACAGTATATTTTCATTAAAATATGGGTTCTGAACTATGCTAAATACTGTGAGCATCATTAATTTTCTGTCACAGTGTATTATAAAGTTTTAAAAGGCAGTAATTAACCTGACATTAGTGTTTCTTATGAGCCGACTGTTAATTTTTAGATGAAATAATATATTCTTTAATTATATTTTGGTTAGGAATGAAGATAGCAATATAACTAAATAAGAAAATTAAATATGTCATTAATTGTGAAAAATGTTATTCTGTGACTAATTCCCTCATTTTGAGAGCATTTAAATAGTGAGTTATAGTAATGTTCACTTTAAAAAAATTATCTGAGAAATGGTATTTTCTCTTTTCCTGATTAAACTGTTAAAATAATCTGCAGGACCTTTCATTTATTCTATTTGTATCCTTTTCTATCACTACTGTTAAATTTATTCACTTTTTCATACAGTATTTTCCTGGTTCCTTAAAAGCTCTGAAGAAAATGAACCTGGCAATTTATAGCTGGTATTTTAAAACACTACCTGACTACGGGGATAATTTATCAGATTAAAATACAGTATTTATTAAGATTTTTTTAAGAGACTGGTTTATATAAAAGATGCACCCTAACTTAATTACTTTTCTCTCATCCATATAGAGATGCAATTGCTTTAAATTTCACCATATTTTAGACAGTAACACTTGCAACAGGCCCACACTTTCCTAAACTAATGAAAACAACCCAAGCAGTTCTATAAAGAACAATAATTTGAATGAAATGTAGAAACAAAAACCCTATCATCCTCCAAAGATACCTATTTCCAGCTTCTGTGTTTTCTGTCGACCCTGAGAACATTAGCAGCCCTAACAACAGGGATTTTTGTACATGTTGAATATTTTAAATCTCTTATTAGCCCTTTTCTTCTAAGTGAGTCTGCTTTCCTTTTCTAGGTTCCGTTACACTTTTCTCAGACGCTGCTGCATCTGGCTGAGTTGACAGCCTGTGTCAAGAGTCCATGACTGACTGAAATTGTTTGCCTCGTCTCACAGGAAACTCCCAGTTCACCACCACTGGCTTTCCAACGGTAGGTCATGGTGTGTCATCCTGCCTAAATGTGAGTGACGTTTCTCTCAATAAAAGGGTTTCACCAAGGAAACATTTCCAATGCAAAACACCCTCCTCTTTCTTCTCCAGCTTCTGGTATATTTTTACTTTGCCAAGTTGTGCCCAGAGAGAGGCTAAAAAGCTGGTCAGTACACAAGGACATCACCATCTAATGTGCCTTCTTGAGGGTTAAATCCTAAATCCATAACATTCCTCTTATTTGCCAGGGAACTATGGCTCCAGGGAGGAATAGGTAGAAACCAAGCTGGGGGGTGGGGGGTGGGGGGGGAAATAGCTGCAAATCTTTGAGGAACAGTAAATGCAAAAATTCCCCAAAACCTCAGGGGGTATTCCCTCCCATTATATTAAGAAACCATTTGTAGTTAATAAATAATTGCCATTAAACATTTTAGAAAACATAAACTTGTAAAGGTGGGCTTTTTGGGAAAAATAGGTGAAACATACATAGAATTCTCTCATATATAAAACATATCTGTGGTAATATTATGTACCTCAGTAATAGCCTAAGTTTTTGGTAGGCATATTATTACTACTTTTAAAAAAAGATCTTTTTGTTTGAACATCAAATAGAACGGTGACATTATAGAGGAAACCACATGGTTTGAACTAGATGACTTTTATTCCTTCTCAGATCTCCTCTTACAAGGATAAGGAACATTAGGGGAAGGAGGGAAGCCAGGAAGGGCTGCCTTGGTTTTAGGTAGGATGTGGGCGGCCTGCTGGCCGTGGGAAAGAGGACAGGGGACTGAGGGAGGGCACACCGAGCATAATTATCCACCCTTTACTCTCTCGATACAAATGGAAGTGATTTTCCATTAATATTGTTAGATTTGTCTCTTTTACTTTCACTGCCAAAACCCACATTATTAGTGAAGCGCCACACTAATGTGACTAGATTAGCACCAAAGACTGATGATTCCAGAGTGCTTCACATAAGCACTGCTGATCTCATTTCCTGAACAGGAGAGAGAAAAACTTGGTAACATCTGCCTCAGCACATCACTGAAAAACCAGAAATTATGCAATCCTACAAAGAAAATAAAAATATACACATACATTATATACATGTAAGATATATATGAGCAAATATGCATAACACATCACTATGTGCCTACTATATGAAATTGTCCCTTATTTATTCTGAAACAAATCCAACAGCTGAATTGCTGTATTATTTCTAAATTCCTTTCTGTACCACGTAGATCTGTGGCTATACATTCTTTTTCACTTGCAACTTGATTTATTATGAGATTTAGACAGGATGAACCAGGAGATGAGGCTTTGTTAGTGGTGAATAACAAGGCCAGTTTTACAAAGTTTTTTAGAGAAATATCTAGGAAGGCACAAGACTCATAATGGTGAGGTGTAACTGAAAAGTTCTGCAGTCTTCAAAGAAACTGTGGCACTTTAGCACTGTACAACTTGTCACTGAAACTTAAAAGTCTGTTTTTCCAAACCTGGCATGCCATGACTATTATGCTAGTTATAATATCTGCCACAGGCTAAAGATGTGACCTGGAATGTGGAGCTTCATAGGGAAATTCAATCACAGATGTGATGAAGAGAGGCAATGGAGAACTGAGAACTATATCCTTAAGTGGATTACTAACTCCTTAAAAATTACTGAGCTCTGCACAAAAGAATTTAGTATACACTCAACTCCTTCTTCAATAAGTATTAGTGGATATTGAATATCTACTATTTTTAGGCTAATGTACAGACAATAATGTGGAAACATAGAAAGCCCTGGTCAGTTTTTCTGTAATTATTTTACGGTGATTTTAATTATTCACAAAGCATAAAACACATACACAATTTAAGACACCATGTTAACCAACATCCTCATATTACATGCTATAAATTATACATCATGAAAGTATATATATATATTATACATTCATTGTAGTGAGGTGTTAAATCAGAAAGAGCTAATTAGAGGTAGGCCCTGAACTTGTATCCTATTTTACTAAAACAGTAAGCTGGTTTCACCTTTTAGAAAGTTAAGGACATTTAGATAAATACACATTTAACCACAAAGCAAAGAAATAAATAATTTCAAATAGTGGGATACAATTCTGTAGAACTTCTGAGACGGGCATGGATACTTTTACGTGGGGAGGTCATAGAATACCTGGTAATTTGAATATTGTAAAAGAGAAGGTCTTTTTTGTGGGGGAGGGTAGGACAAAATGGAGAGAGGCCTTAAGAATGCTTAGAGTCTGGAAATTTAGGTATATCTGGAGAACTGTTGGATTAATCATAACTTGGGCAAGTAATAAAAAAGGCCTAAAGACAAAGGTTGAAGACTTGTTTTGGTACCCTCTGAATACCAGAATACGATGACTGAATGTGAGGCAATGAGAATCAGTGATTGCATGGCTAATGGGATGCTTTGGGAAGATTAAATTGGTAATTAGAGAGTTGAAACGTATGGAGGCTGAATGGAGATAGAGCAGGAGATTCTAAATAAGGACACAAATGAAAATTATTTTCTTTGGACCTGAGCTCTGGTGATTGTTGAGATGGAGTGTCAGTGAAGGGTGTTCAGGTAAATTGAGGGGGCCTCCATAAAGACACTGAAGTTGTGCAAAGGATGCTTGGATTTAGGGTCAAAAGAAAGATAGGGAACCAGACTCCAGTGTCCTCTATGATTAGTAGACAATGCTGGGATGTGTGGGTACTCAGAGTGAGTGACAAAGGGAACTTAGTCATCCTCCTTTCAACCCTCCCTTCTCCACTCCAGGTTTAATGGCATGAACAGTCTCCACTTGGCTTGCCCCTGTTTCTTGATGAATGCAGTAACTGGGTATTTACTAGCTCAGGGAGGAAGAAGGAATATTTTGTAAAAGAAATGTAGGAAATAGGTCACAGAATACAGAAGAGATTGTAAAGGCAGCTGGTTATAGAAGTAACAAGCAATGGGAAATACTTCCTCTAATAGAAATCTTGTCTTTTGACCAGTAGTCAAAGTTGGCAGGATTAAAGGGACTCTTATAGGTCTGAATAAGATGTGATTCCATATGATGGCCTAATGCTGAATATGCTCTTCTGTTTTTTTCAAAGCAGGTAGAGAATGTAATAACTAAGTTTCCCTAAAACATTCAAGTGGACTAGTCCACTAATCAAATTTGACAGATTAAGATTTTTAATTCTACAGATTTATAGAAACTTCAAGAACCACTGCCCTTTTCTTTAGGAAAAGTGTATCTAAAAAAGTAAAATGAAACTCCAATGGACCATCCAAAATCTTCTTTTACAGACTAATTTTGCCATAGTAAATTTTAATTCCAGAAAATGGAACATTAATGAACTTGGAAATTTTTGTTTCACTTTGTTCTTATGATAGTTCACCTCTATAAAATAAAAAAAAGGAGCCTTAAAAATGGAATAAAGAGAAATATAATGTTAGAATAGAAAACTGAAATCATCCAGGAGACTTCACACTTCTCACAATTGTCCTCATCTCCTCTGAGAACAGAACAATGAAGAGAATTACTTTCAATTAGATTTAGAAAAAAATATTATGAACTAGCATTTGTGAAGTAATGACTAAGTAGAGATGTTGTGCTAGGCTCTGGTGATTAGCACTGAGGTACTTTGCATTAAGGTGCAGAGATGGCAAATGCCTCTTTTTAGAGTTGTCTGTATCTATATTGTAGAGTTATGCACATATCTTAGAGCCTTATTAAAGGAAATAAAATAACAACAAATGGGAGTTGAGATTAGTAAGGTTTCATAGAGGAAGTTGAACTTGATCTAGACGTTTAAGAAATAACACAAGACACTAAAAATCGCAAAACCACTTAGCAGATGGGGCTTATCAGAAATCATAAAGTCTCTGCCAACGTAATATGAAAAATGTGTCCCAGTTTGGCCACCACTGCCTTCCACGGCTAATCTTGGGACTGTGGAAGCCCACTGCATGATGTGTACATCATGCTTATAAACACAGTTATACCTTCCTACATGCTGGTTACCAAGCCAATGTCGCAACGTTCTTATTAAGTGCAGAAAGTGAGGCTAGGGTTCCCACTTCTCTCATATAACCTGAATGCCTCTGTGACAATTGGTTTAGGCTAGAGCTAGTTTCTCCTGGAGGCAAGGGACTGGATTAAGTATCTGGAGATCCTTGAAGCTGTGTAATTATTTTATATTGATTTTAATTATCCACAAAGCATGAGACTGCTGAGAGCTCTGATTCCAGAGCCACGACCTAAATGTTCCAGAGCCCTACCCCTTCCCCTGCTAATTCGGTTCCCCTGTTCTTACAGGAAAATTAATGCTACAGATAAAGCTTTAGGTAGCATTTCTCTTTTAACAGTGAAAATAAAGAACTGAAATCCTAACAGTAAGATTTAAGTTTAGAAGCTTACTTTGCAAGTTTAAAAGGTTACCTAGGTCTCAGGTGCCTAGAAAAACAAGAATATGAAAAGCGACTTCCTCTTTAATAACTTATAGTCCACATTTACATTTAAATGAAATATCCTTGAAATGCTGTGTTTTTTTTTTTTTTGAGAGGGCATCTCTCATATTTATTGATCAAATGGTTGTTAACAACAATAAAATTCTGTATAGGGGACTCAATGCTCAATGCACAATCATTAATCCTCCCCAGAAATGCTGTTTTTTACATTAAACTATTCCACAATTTGTTTAATGAACTAGGTTTTTTCCTTTAAAAAAAAACCTGATTAAAAGTTTTAATCTGTGGTAGGAAATTTAGCAGTGCCACAGACCTTAAGGTCTTTCCAGATTCACACAGTGTCCCTCTGTCTATGTCACTTGCAGCTGCCAGATGGATGTTCTCTTGAAGCAGCAGATATTTACAAACAAAACATTTTTATTCTTATAAATTACTAGCTGAACAAAAAAGAGCATAAGCCAAAATACTATTCACTTTTAGTAATTCTTAAACATGGTATCTGGGACTTCTGGCAATTTCTAATCTGCCGATCGTTTTTGTTGTCATTAGGGTCTACAAAAGCAACCCAGGTGTGAGCTACAAAGCGAACAGCTGCTCCAGTGACATTACTGGGCAGGGTTACACTTCCTGGGTAGCTTAGATTTATGCCTCTGGTCCAGTCTGTCACCTTGCTTCAAATTATTTTTTAATTTGAGTTATGAGTAAATCATGAGTGATGAGTCACAGGACATCATAACATTTACTTTATTGCTGAATTATTCTTTTTATTAATTTAGTATGCTTGGCATGCCTATGTGTGTGTGTGAGTCTTTGTGTACATTTTAGTGACCCTCATCCCGGCTTTTTTTGCACCTGTGCAAATAGATGGAGGGTCGTTATTCTAGGGGATAGGTTCATAGAAGCCAAAGGATACAATAGGTACTATAATAGCGATGAAATACTCCAGAAGTAAATCTGGTGAACTGCTGGTAATTTATACTTTATGACGAGGTTTCCTTATCAGCAGAACTACATTTCTCAATTCCTATTCCACTACTAGCTTTATCCTGTCAAACCCAGAGGAAAGGTTGAGTCTTCACACATGGCTTACTAAGTACTGGTATGATTAGAACTTACTCCCTGATGTCTGTTTGAAGTTCTATGTTCTCTCAGTGTTCTATTTTCCCAGAGAGGAACTGTGTGAAAGGAGATACAGGAGGAAAGGGTGGAAAAGAAGAGAGAAAAGAGAGACCCCAAGAATTTAGCTGTAGAAGAATAATGGAAGGAAACAAAGAAGAAAAAGAGGAATGCAAAAATAAAGTGATTTTTAATCCTTGCTATGATTCTTTCAAATATAGTTCAAAGACCCCAGTTCTGAATCTTTATGTGTACTATTACCGGCCTCACCTCCACATTTCCTCATGTGGTCAGCACCACATCAGGGGCATAAAATTATGAGCTCAGGACTATCAGTCCCATCTTTTCTTACCGAAGGATCTGGAAAACCACACCTCATCACCCCAAGCAGCTTTCAAACAATAGATAGAACAGAGCTCCAGCTTTCAGGGAGCTAAGAGGTGCCCAGGTAGCTCTCGTTATCAACACTGCTATGCGCTATTTCATTCTGCATAATGTCTCAGTATTACAGGACTATAGAATTTCCCAGAAATTGTTTGAAAGATTCTGGAGGAGAATTTAGAAGTAAAGTTGTCACCTTAACAGGATGACATAAATGTTGCTTTTAATTTCAGTTTGAAGGTAAGAAGCTGCTAGTTTAATAATATGGCTATCCTATGTAATTGTTCAGCATAACTTACCGTAATTTACTTATCTTTATAATATAACCACATCTCTTTACTATGCATCATGATGGTTCAATAAAAATACTAAAAATACTACTACTAATTGTGTTCCTATTAAAATCCTCTTCTGTGAAATTTCAATAATTTAAGATACAATTTAGTTTTTGTTACTAGGGTAAATATTTAATTTCATTTCAATTTCTAGAATGCAAAAGCCACAAAAGGCGGGTTCTCAAGAAGTAAATGGTAGGTAACAGAGAGTAAAGAATACCTAAAGCATCATTCCTATTGTTTCTCCCCCTTCCCAGAAGTCCAAATGAATCACACCAAGAGGTCCACAGTCAAAGTACCTGGAATAGAAGTCCACATTGCAAAATAATTGCAATGTAATATATTGATTGAAATAAACCAGTTGGAGAAAGAGAAGTACCAAAATGATTTCCCTCATTTGTGGAGTATAACAACGAAGCAAAACTGAAGGAACAAAACAGCAGCAGACTCACAGACTCCAAGAAGGGACCAGCGGTTACCAAAGTGGAGGGGCGTGGGAGGGTGAAGAGGATTGAGGGGTATAATGATTAGTGCTCATGGTGTGCGTGCGGGTCACAGGATAGGCAGAGTAGCACAGAGAAGACAAGTAGTGACTCTGTGGCATCTTACTACACTGATGGATAGTGACTGCAGCGGGGTATTAGGGGGGTACTTGATAATATGGGTGAATGTAGTAACCACAATGTTTTTCATGTGAAACCTTCATAAGAGTGTATACCAATAATACCTTAACAAAAAAAATTTTTTTTAAATATATATACATAGTGATGGAGATGGTCCCCATCAGCTTGACTAAACTTTAGCCAGTCTTCTTCCTAACTCTAGGCGCTTGAGTTGTCTTTTCTTAGATCATTTACTTTAGAAAACTTATAATTCTGAAATCTTTGTTCCTTTGAAATGTAAGTCTTTTAAAAAGCTATTTGCCAGTTCTACAACTCAGAAATGTCTTTCTCAAGGGCCTGAAGCCAACCCTCTGAAATGCAGTCACCGAGGATCACCCCACCCCCTCCACATCCCCCAGCATCTGTGATGCGCCCTTGTTCCAAACTGTCAAACTCTCGAACAGAGGAGGAAGTTTCCTTTCCCTTTAGGTGAAGCCAGTTAGCCACAGGGATGGCGTAAAAATCCTCTACCACACCTCTTAAAACTCTCCTTCCTTTTGATTCAGTAAAACTCAGATTGAATTTTGGCCTTTCTCTCCAGTTGCAATAGCCTTGAATCAAAGCTTCCTTACTGGTTCATGAAAAGGTGCCAGGCTGGGTTACATTCAGAGAAAATTACTGTCCACATAGACTAATAAATAATTTACATTTTTTATTATTTATGAATATGAATGTTTGGCTTCTTTATTGAAAAAAAAGTTGTAATTAAACATATCTCCTAATGCTACCTATAAATACTTAACACATGAAGAAATAAATAGGCATATCTGCAAAGCCTGTGCACAAATTATATCGAAAGCTGTTTAAAAATGTAACATATCTGTAAGGATTTAAGAAACCTTAAAAAGTCGAGTCTAATTTTCCAATTATATAATAGCAAGCATACAAGTCATCATTTAACTTGACTCCTTAGGGTTCAAGTTCAAAAACATACTGTTCAAGTTACTAACAAACTTAGAGATAATGCTGATTCAACTACCATTACGGATAAGGAAGCATGAATATTATGTTCTTATCTGAGCAAACATTCCCAAATAGAACATGTTCTATTCATCAGTTAACCTTTTCTACATTGAAATTTTCCTTTTAAATTGTACATTCTTAGAAAAGAAAGCTTAAATTTCCCCCTTACTATACTGCTAAAAGAAGTGACATACAGAATAATTGATTTTGATAATGAAATAACTTTCTCCCAACTTTTTCCTACCTTACATACAAAGCCTTACCTAGCTATAATAGTTCTAAATACTTCAGAAAAAAATATGAGTCTTTATACTTAAAATATTTTATGAGGCTTAGAAAAGACTGGTAGCTAGATGACATAATCTAACTCTGGGCTACTCTGCTCTGTGCTGTACGTAGCTAAGGTGGCTACAGATAAGTACACCCCTTTCAAATGGCTTTACAGCAAAATTCTTTAGATATGTTCTCAAGTCTAACAAATTGATATACTAGGTAGAATTGCCTCTTTTCTTTTCTTTTTTTACTTACAAAATTTCTCTTAACTGCTATCCAAAATCCTTCACTGGCAAATGACAAATTGGGACCAATATACAAAAGTATGTTAATCTTGGAAGGGATTAACATCAGAGAAGAGCCCCCTCCATTAATTCTCAACATAAGTAGAGAGCAATTAATTTCATTTTTATATTTATAAAACCTGAACTCACATCACTTTCCATTTCTTGGGGGGGTCCTACTTCTGCTCTGTGCTTTTCTATATTTATCTTCCCTTCTTGAATAATGCTGTTTTTACAAAAGCAATAAAATTTAGGTTGCACAAAACATGAGTCATGCCTATGTTGTAGTTACATGGTCTAGCATACTGCATGGCTCATGGTAGGAGCATAAAAGTTTATTAATTGATTAAATGTTTCAGTAAATCAATGAGGCCCAAAACTTTACTCTGAAAACCTATCAGCAGAAAGTCTGCTGTGGACTTCAGAGCAAAGTTCATGAGAAATGCAACCAGGGTCCCCCAGGGGATGAGGTGCCTATGATGTCATTTGCACAAGTGGCTTAATAGCTCCTCAAGGTGCCCTTCTGTTCAAAGACAGATCCCAAATTATCTGGGCCCAGAATATACCATCTTTAGAACTTAAATTCTAAAAATTGTTTGAGGTTCAATTCAATCCAATTTAAACTTGCTAGGCAAGGCATGATTTCTGTGGAATACAAGCCAGATTATGATCCTCTCGTTTCTTTAATTACCAACATGTGATATGCTGGTATGACCTGTTAGAATTCATATATTCCAGATACTATTTACCTCTAGAGAATGTCTGGGTCCTATAGCTGCCCCTATATAGACAGGGATTGTATACCAACTTCATGAGAGAGTATGGGCTTCTTCTGTAGTTAAGTTTCACTGTAACTTTTCCAAAACCAGCTCACATTAATTTTAATCTACATTTTCAGCTCCTTAGATATTTCACTTCAACATCTATTTTTTTGCCACATAGGCAATTATCCATGCTTGGGCTCCTTGACAGGTTTTCTCATTTCCAGATGTGAGATAAAACCAGTGCTTTTAATATCTCAATTCCTGCTTGTTCAGTTGAGTCTTAGATGTTTTACATGTGAAATGGACTGGTTTTGACTCTGAGTCACGAAGCCAAAGTAACAGTAACACCAGAAAGAGACATAATGATCTTGCCTCTGCTCATCCTGAAGGATTGCCATGACTATCAAAATATTTTATAAATTATGAAGTTTCTTCAAATCTATTCCCTCAGTAAAGATGTGTTTAACGGTTTTTCATTGGAAAGACCATGACTAATGAGACATATAAACTGTATCGCTTAAATACTGATCATCCTCAATGTCTTCAAAAGAACTTCCTGTGCTTTTGGAATGGACCATAAACACAAACCAGACATGTTTCTTTAAACTGAAATCTAAAGGGATGCCTCTCCATCTCTCTTCTTCCTCTTTCTCTTTTCTCTCTCAAAGGGGCAAAACAAGAGTATATAAGGAAAATTTGTCCGGTACATTTTCCACTATCTGTGACAGAAACTTATAAGAATTCAGAAAGTATTAACCTACTAAAATGGATAGTCCCCAAGGAGACCTAAAACCTTAGGCTGAGGACGTCTGACCCATACCTCTACTCTTTCTAATGGGATGGTGGATTTCATAATCTGTATTAAAAAAATACTAATGTTCTTTCCAATGGTCTGAACTACAAGTAGTTTGATTTTGAAAAAAGTAACACCTCAAGAAACCGGACATTTAAATTTAAATAAAGACAAAAGTTTTTGTATTGCCAGATTCAAGGATGTAGAAGCCACAGGAATGGTTTTCCTGGGCTGCCCTTGATAACACACGACAAAATTTTTCTTAAGCAAGTCATAGCAACTCTTCACAGGAGTCTTCCTTCCTCACGTTGTGTTTTAGAGGCTCTGTACCTTAAGCAACAAATTCTTCTGGGAACGGCCAGGCGCCTGGAAGCTGATACACTGGAGTCAACATCTCTCTAATATTAGCCATGCAGATTCATCTAACCATATGCATCCCAACCCACAGAGTCCAGAACAAGATGGTAGAAGAGAAATGAATATATCATCTATGACCCAGATATTTCCTCAGAGGTGCATCCTTTCAAAGCAGAGAAAGTTAAGTTAAAAAATATTACTCAACTGCTTGGAGGCTTTCCTCAAAATCAAATAATTTCCAAGGAGAAGAAGAATGATGCCTGACAGCCTTTCCAGTTTTGGACGTCTTGATGTGAAAGAGATTTCCTTTACATAGAACTTTTAAAATGTTTTTTACATGAGTAAGACTTTCTGAGCTTTTGTGTTTCAGAAGGTTATAAGAGTTTATCAGTGTCTAACTGAAGTGATGAAATAACATGAATAACTGTTTTAATATAAGAACCAATTTAGCAGAACTGAATGGAATGCTTTTTATTCAAGTGAATAAAATGTTTGTTTAATTTTGTATAATCTTTGATTTTCTTTGGTAAGAATCGATAAGAGTTAAATTGGCTCTGGAAGAGTTCTCATTTGTTCCCCAAAGGCAACTGAAAAGAAAATTATAAGAACAGTGAGATAAAAAAATAAATGATGACTATAAAGTTGAACAAAATGTGATTTCTATGTCTGGTAATATTTACACAAAATTTTGAAGTTTCACATAGTAAACTTGAAGTGGATTTTGCTTTTTAAGTAAAATTGAAACCAATGTATTTTACCCTGATAACTTTAAGATCATTACTACAGGATCCTTTTAAAATCAGTATTTTTGGAAGATAAGATAATTTTGGAGGCACAAATAGCTTTGTAGATGCTTTAAAACAAACATAATTGACATTCAGGATAGTCCAATGAGGCAAGTAAAAAAATACTGATAGTCTACTGCTAATAAATATGAGGAAACTAAGGAACAGAAAGCATAAAGGCCTCAGGCCTATATTCTCCTAGTTAACCACTGTAGAGCTAGTGTACCTGCTATAATTACTTTCTTATTAGGGAAGCCAACATGGCAATAAATAAATAAGATCAAACCAAACCAAAACCTAAATATGGATATTCAGAATGTATTCTGAAGACGTTACAGATTTAGAGAAAGGACCAAACTTAGCCTCTCACAATTTCACAAACAAGGGCAAATTTCAGAAAAAACAAACTGGCAATTAAGATAAAAAAGGAAACACACGTCACAGGAGGGAAAGTGGCTGTCCAAACACACTGATAAACTCAAACGTGCACAGACTCCACCATGATAATGTCTACGAGGGTCTTCCTTCTCAAGTCACGTCAAACTAGGAATTCTTGTAGAAAGTTGCTCATCAGCTGTTCCCAGATGGATGGGAGAAATGGGTACAGAACACAACTCAGCTATTCCAGAATGCCTTCTCCTGACTGCTCAGGTCTCTACCGCATTAGAATAGGGAAGTTGTCTGCACAATGAGCACACTTGCTGCCCAAAGAACTTTATTTCCTATAGAGCAGCATCAAATTTATCGGCTCATTTCCACTGACAGAAAGTAGTTGCCAGCAAGAAGCCCAGAACGACTGAAGCTGGTAGGAAAGAGACAGTCTGGTAGAATTTTCAAAAGAAAACTGTTGAAATAACTCCTGTGAGAAAAACAAATAAATCTACATCGTGCTGAAACACTTGTTCACTTACTTCTAAGTGATCAGTTTGAATTATCAAGATATGGATTAGAAGTTCTCAAACATCCTTCAGTGTTGACGGATAGCAACTACACTACTTGGAATGAGGATTTAATAATGTGGGTAACTGCTGAACTGCTATGTTGTATACTCAAAACCAATATAATGTTGTATATCAACTCTATTTCAATAAACAAACAAATAAATATATAAATAAAAGATGTGGCTTAAGTCCTCAATTCTATGGACAGAAGCAAGGTCTCCGAATACTGAACTTCTTGGCGATTTAGTGAGCATATATTCATTCTCAAGTATTAGACACATTATTTGCTTCTCCTGACACCCTCATAAGGTAGATATTATTTTTACCCTCATTTAACAGGTGAGACAAATGTGGCTTGAAGAAGATAAAACGTTTTACAAAATTATATAAAAAATCGGGATCTTATCTTTGATCTGTTTCCTTCTAAAACTTATGCTCTGGCTTTATCTGCTGCTCATTTTAATCAACAGCCAAGTTAAAGAGATGATTTGTGTTCAGTAGATGAAATTCTGTTTCTATCATCTAACTCTGTTTGAAGTTTTGACCCTCTCCAACTTCCAGCTATATAGCATAACTAAATTGACAGTCTTTATATGTTCATCCTGTCCATCCATCCTAGTCATTAGCAGAGTGATAGAGGCCTCAGCCACCCCTCCCAAATCTAATGATCATTTTTAGATTTCACAGCTTAATGCTATTTCTAAGTCTCTTAGTCATTAGGTCTGTTTTTTTCCCTACTTCTGACAATTTTGTTTACTATGTTAATTTTTCTTTAATTTCTCTCCTGCCTGTTCTCAGCACCATAAAGCGATTCCAGTTTGTTTGGTCTGATGTATTTCTGTTGTAGTTTTCCTTCCACTTAAGCCTTCAGTGTTTCAGTATCAGCTTTCTTTATAGGATTTTGCTATTTTTTACAAATAGGTCTATCTAATATGTCTTGCTCTCTGAATTTTCATAAATACCTATAAGTCAGTAGGAGATTGTACATGTTTAGCTACCAAATGCATCTTGCTATTTGCAGCTTATACAGTACTTTCTTATACACTGCACTTTGATCTTCTCAACAACCTTTAGCTTCATAATTATCAATCATATTTTACAGATAGGAATGCTGAGATTCCGAAGGAATACATTATATCTACTAAGTCACATGGCTTGACAGCTGCCATGTTTGCAGACTATAAATTCTATGACTTTAGATCATCTGACTTTTCTATAAAGTTTCAATCTGTTCCTAACAGTTAGATAATAACTGTAAATTGATAATCATTCAAACACTACAAACTGGTTAAATCAGAAAATTAAATTGTTGAATAAAAATTCTTCCTGCCTTCCTCAAAAAA
The DNA here is from genome assembly GCF_030020395.1 of Manis pentadactyla. NCBI lineage: Eukaryota > Metazoa > Chordata > Mammalia > Pholidota > Manidae > Manis > Manis pentadactyla. The sequence continues at coordinate 111,777,682 of NC_080028.1, read as the reverse complement.
ATTGCTGCTAATAACTTTTTATATATCTACCTAATTTTCTTCTGATTTGTTATTATTTTAATTATTCCAGACATAGGATAAAACTACATATAGTTTTCTGCAACCCTGTTTTTTCTGAATGAATTATTTTAAATTCCATTTTAAAACTGTATTGTAGAAAGAAAAAAAAAAAAACTATCCTGTCATAGGAATAGAACTTAATGAGAGATAGATTGAGATATGGTACCAAATGGCAGCTCTGTGTTGGCCCCTTGTATGGACATAGAAGGCAGTGTCACATTCAAAGTATAATGTGCAGATTATGGAAAGATTAATTATAAGTATTTATGGTAAAAAAATCACAAGATTATCTGACAGAGCCCAGCTGATGATATTCTGCGCTGTTACTCAATAGCATCTTTGAGCTTCTGGGGCTCTGAAGGATAACTGTGGTCCTATATTGGTTTCCTGGTTCACTGTATTTGACCTTCAGCTTCATCAGCATTATTTACATTTTATTCACTTCTTATACAGGCAACTTTGGATTAAAATAATTTCACCATATTTCCATGTCACAGCTGGGATTTCCCAAGCCCCTCATTTCCCTGTGCCAGCACCCCTCTTGAAAATACCTTTCTTTTGCTGACCTCTTATACAGGAAACTGCACGATGATTGCAAGAGAAACACTGGTTTTCATATTCTTTGTTCTCAAAATGAGCGTTATGTGCTAGATGAGGATAACTCCTGTTAGATAAACCCATGTGATTGAGTTCATGATTTGGAATGTGTTAGAATTCACTATATACTTCAGCATAACTATCAACAATAACATGACATTTTTTTACGACACTCTCAGATTTCTTGGGATTGCCCTATTTATTGTATCATTTCTATATCTGAAATTCTGAGTTCTTGTTTCCTGTTTTGGTTTTTAAATAAGTTTGCAAACTTTTCTAAGGTCATAGTTTTTCTGTATGACATTTTATTTTTTTAAAGCTGCATTGAGTTGGGTATATTATATTAAATTATTAAATGATCCAAGGGTAAAACAAGCCTAGAAATAACTATAAAACTATCTATATTCTTAAACTGTACCATCTTTTAGAAATGGTTAAATATGGGGGTAATGATTTATGCCCAGAGGCAAAACATTGTATAATATCTTATGTAAATTATTCCCAACTGAATATGACTCAGATATTTATACTTGAAGACAGAGTATCCAATGACTCTTACAATAGTTACTAATGAGATCAGCCCAGAACAGGAAATGACCAAAACTCTTTTATACCATTCTATCTTTCTAAGCTATCACTTTTACCTCCATTTCATCATCATTTTCACAATCACAGAATAGTTTTATGTGTCAATTAGTGTTATTTATTTCAAGTTCAAATGTATACTTTCAAATCCCATCAGGGGAAAATGGGAAGAAATACTGAAAAATAAGGTATCGAGGAATCCATAACTTTTTTAGTAGCATGCAGAAGAGCGTTCAAATGAATTAACAGAAATGCAGGCTGAAGCACCTGGTTAAGGGATGGACTGTGCTATAGAGGTCTGGCTGGAGGCTATGGATGCTTTGTTATAAAAGAGAGTCACAAAATCAGGTAACAAAAGGGTAAGCTTTTGTAGCAAAGGGAACCTGAGAATTTCCCGAGATCTACTGGCAATCTTACTTCAATCCAAGTGGGAAAGCTAAAAAAGGTTTTTCCTTGTCATGCTAGAACTTCCATCTCCAACAGGAAAAGAAAGTCATTAGAAAATTTTCTCTTCAATACCTAATTCAGACCAAAAAGTGGGAGGCAGAATGTTAGCTACTTAGAAACATACTCTAGATATTTGGAAACGTGATTTCAGGAAAGTCACGAAAATTTAGGCATGATCCCACGGTCACAATTATAGAATCAGGCATATCTCACAATGGATGGGAGATACAAAATTAAAAAATCATGTACCACAGTAGTCTTAGAGTAAAACATATAGCTGAATTGTTTGGAACATTGAACAAAGTTTCCCATAAAAATAACTTTACATAAAGATTTGGTTTCCAAAGCATCTCAAGGAAATTCTGGGGTTCTCTCTGCAGCTAGACCCCAAATGCATCCTTGTGATGATAGTCAAACACTCCATTTACCTCACCCGCACCACGGACAGAGGCGGACTTGAGAGGTCAGCAAAAGAAAGGGATTTTCAAGAGGGGTGGTGGCACAGGGAAATGAGGGGCTTGGGAAACCTCAGCCGTGACTTGGAAAAGATCTGGGTTCTCAGGGGCTGCTGGAGGGGCTGTTATATTTACCTCCTTTGGAAGACTAGACCCAGAAATGTGAAAATTTGGTACTAAACAAGCAGTAAGCTGTGTATTGCCTTAAAAATTCCTGGTGAAACTTGAAATTAAAGTCTCTTTCTATATGAATAAGCATTTTCTAACATGTATAGGAAAGCATGTTAAATTTTCCCTTTCAATTGAGATATGACACTTACTTAAAAGTGTTATAACTAACATTTTAAAAGTGTGCAATTTGCAATTTAATTTAACAACTCTGAGCAAGGTATGGACAAGAAAATACTATTAAAAATACAGAAAGTATATTTAAAAGTAATCATCTCAGGTAGATCATCATGTGGCTGATACCTACATGGTTACTACATTTATAATCTTTCTGTACCAGCTCCATTTGCTTCCCATAAATATTTAAGATGCATAGTTATTTTTGCCATTCATGATTTCTCTATAAATATACACTTCCCTTGTGTTTTTTCTATTGCTTAGTTATGAGATCATAGCAAAATTAAATGTCTTTAGATTTTTTTAATGAAATTCAGTAACTTTTATACATGATCATAAAAAGAAATATCGGGTGTTTTATTAAGAATATGTTTATTTCTCGCAATGGAAGAAATACCTCGAATTTGATCCAGAAATTTTATTGTAAACATTTAACCATGAGAACAAATCTATTCTCTAACATATTTATTGAATATCACTAGCAAAGTATATACACTAGAATCCCTAAAATCTATTTAGTTTTAGAAATTGAAAGTTAAAATCACTTGAAGTTTTAAGTATGCACAGAAAAATTCATGAGAGAAATGCAGCCATGTTAGCTGTTTACAGAAACAGCTTTTTCTTAAAAGAAATGCATTAGGATAAAGATCATAATGATGTAATGCTTCCTCCCCCAGCCCTCCTATGTGGAGCACAAACTAATCTAGAAACCTTATCACTCAGAATTAGTTTAGCATGTGATCGGCTCCTTTCTTCAGACGTGCCTCAGGACTCTATTTGTTTCACTCCAGTCTAACAATTATTACCTTCATACAGGATGACAGCTACTTTCTTCACATTGAAGGAGCCCCTGAAATGCGGTCAGACTCTGATATGTTTCCTACATTACTCCTGCAATGGTGTTAGGCTTACGTCACAGCCAGTAACCACATTCTCCTTTTCAAGGAATAAAAGAGACCAGTGATTCTTAACTGGGAAACTAAACAAAATACTGTTTTGGGATCAATTGTGACAAGGATGCCTGTACTCCATTACTAATAAGACCTCAGATACCAAAGTTTAAGAAGAATTTCATTCACACAGTTGTCTTCCAGTCTGGTTTCACAGATGGGAGGGACAGGTGTGAAGAATGACCTTAAATAAAGAAATATTTTTAAATAAGTAGATCAGACTTTTGCAGACCTAAACAGTGTGCAAAGTCTGAACATGTATAATCTTATTTACTCCTCAAAATGGTCCTATGAAGGAAGAGAGAATGGAATAACACTTTGAGTTTAATTTCTGGCAGGGTTTTGACTGGAAAATTTTTAATGTTTTACAGTCTTAAAAAAGAAAAGAGGCAAGATTGGAGGGAAACCTAAATCAAGAAACCTAAAACAAAAACATGAACAGTAACATTTCAAATGAATAACACAGCCCCATTGGGCATGAGGGCGGGGTGGGGGGGTGACTCAGATAACTTATAAATTGTTTGGACTTTTAATTTTAGGACTATATATCCTCAGTCTGAAGACACAAAAAACTCTAGACAAATGCTGAATTCTCTGTTGTAAGCATCTTTTTTTCAGATTCATGGGTTAATAATTTTCAAACTATTTTCTATGTATTCCAGACTGAACAAATAAATAATAAATATACTGTGGACAATGGATCTAGGTTTTGTACTCAGAGAAGGGAGTTACAAATATGGAAAATGACTGAATGTATGACTTTTAAGATGGAGAGAGAATTGAAAGAAAAAGAGAGGTGACAAAGGGAGAGAGGAAGGAAGGGAAAAGCCTGTGTGAGCATACATGCCTCTGGCATGCGCTCTCACACAGCCGCGCCTGAGTGAACGAGAGTGTGTGCGCCCTCCGTCTCCCTGCTGACAAGACCCAGGACACATAACGCCAGCAGTGCACCTGGTTCCAAGACCTTGGTTTCAAAATACTTCTCCTTCACTAAGAGAAATCTAGGCATTTTGATGAAATTACTGATTCTGAGGCTAATCAGGGAAAGTAAAAGCTGAGTCTGAAAACTATTTTTATGACAGATATCAGCTACATACTTCAATAGTGATGGGGTCATGTGTAAAGAGGCCAGCTTGTGGAGGGACCCTCTGCCCAAATCCGGGACAATTTTGGAGCAACAAAATAAGTAATCCTTTAAGATTATAAGTGTGAGTAACAAACACCTTCCTGGTAGAGAGTACTTAACACAGTGATCAAGTGATCAAATGAGTATCACCATAAAGGGACAAATGGACAGCATGTCCCTCCTGATATGATGCTCTCAGGCACACAGCACCACTTTGTTGTTCCCACCAAAAGCACACAAAATAAATCTAATCATGGCTGTGCCCTGGACAAATGAAACGGAGAGATTTTGCACACTGGCCCATGTCTATGTCAGGAATCACAAATTACGATTAAGGAGCTGTCTCAGTAAAAGAAAGAGGCTAAAGAGACATGAAAATTGAATACAAGACATAAAGTGTCATTTTCTTGGGATATAAAAGACATTATTGGGTTGACTGCTGAAATCTGAACAAGGTCTGTAGATTAGATAATAGTATTATGACTACTCAATGTTAATTTACTGATTTATGTAAGACAATGTCTTTATTTTTAGGAAATAAACACTTTAACATTTAGTAAGGGAAAGGGGAATCATGCCTGCAACTTACTCTCAAATGGTTCAGGGAAATAATCACACACATACACATAGATACAGAAACAGAAATACAGAGAGAAATAACCTTGGGGTAAGTGAGGAATTCTTTGTACTATTCTCACATCTTATCTATAACTCTGAAATTATGTCAAACACAGAGTATTTTTTTAAAAGTTCTATGATTAGTTCAGTTATTATCCCAATTTAAGAGTAAGCCAACTCCACTCTGAGTCACACTAAGAACTACAACCAAGATTTGAGCTTAATTAGCTTAACTCAGCTTTGAAACTCTTAGCCATTTCTTTGTTCTGTCTTGCCTGGCTCCATTTATGGGAGAGTGTCTCACATACAAATGTCATATATGCCAAAGAGAGAGACAAAAAAAAAAAAAGAGAAGCATTAATCTAGGTCCTCAAACTGCACTGTTCAATAAGTGTTAACTTTGTGGCCACTAGCCACATGTAGCTATTTACATTTAAATTAGTAAAATTAAAAAGTTGGTTCCTCAATATAGCTACATATCAAGTGCTCAAAAGTCAAATGTGGCTACCAGCTACTGTATGAGACAGTATAGATATAGAACATTTCCTCCATCTCAGAGAGTTCTACAGAACTGTGCTGACCTAGACACGATACTGTTACAAAATTAAAAAGGGTTTTGCTGACATTCACCTATACTTGCATGCAGAGGGCAGAGGAGATTTTCACATTCCACTTTGCCTAGAGACAGTACCCTGTGCTGGTGAGTATGTACTCTGGACTCTTCCCCCTATCTGTCTTGGCTCATGTCCAGGCTGTACAACTTCCTAGCTGTGAATCCTTAGGCAAGTAACTCCACCATTTTTTTCTTACATTTCCTCATCTATAAAATGGGGATAGTAATAGTATTTACCTTGTGGAGCTGTGTGAGGATTAAAAGAGTGGAGCAAAGTACAGAAAATAATACTCAAAGGGAATGTTCTAAGACACATCAAGGGCAGAGTTAACTACCCCTTTTGTGTAAAATAAAATATGCATCCAACATTCATCACATCCTTATTTGTGAAAATGATCAAACACTACAGGTATGGTTGAACTTATGAACTTTTAAGGTCTCTTTCAATACAGAGACTCTACAATCCCATGACATTAAGACCATGCCTCTGAAATGACTTTAACATTATTACCATTTATAGTTTTCAAAGATCATGAGCATACATCTCCTTAGTATGGTCTAAGAAAATTATTTTTTATATCTTACAAATAAATACATGTATATTCTAAGAAGTCACGTCACTTGCCCAAAACTAAACAATCAGCAAGTGGCAAAGGCTAGGGTTGAATCCCAAGTCCTCTATGCCATAGGACTCTATTAGTTATTCATTTACTAAGGACGAGCACAAAGGGTGTGCTTGACATGCTGGTACATACTGGGAAAATGGTGTTCCCCATGCTCAGTCTAAGGGACCGTCCAGTTTAAGATCTCCAAGTCGATCACAGCAGCTCACACTTTAGAAAACCTTATTTTATTTGGCATTGCATAGAGAAAAGCCAAGTAATTCTGTACGTTTCTGCGTTTGTGTAGCCCTGAGAAAACTTCTATAAAGAAATATTCAGATGCAACTTTTTGAGGCAAGACAAAATACATCAAAATTTTTGTAGTGATATTATAATATCCTTTGATTTAAAAATATTACCTTCTCTTAGACCTAAAAACTTGTTTTTTGTGCTGTTTTCATCCTCTACAAAGACATGCAAAAAAAGGTGCTCTTTTACTTACAAAAGCCATGCATTATTTATTTAAAGCTCACACCTCAGTTTCATCTTTTCTCTTTTTCTGACCCTTGTCTCTGCAACGTTTTGTGATTCAAGTCATACTACAAATACCAAATAAAATGAGTAAGTAACCTTGTAGTAATCTCAGTAGTGCCATGTAAACATACCATGTATGTCTATATATTAGCTCCAGAAACGGTTCACCATTAAATATGACTTCTCACGGTAGCACAACCAGCTCGAAGAACTCTAGTCAGGTACATCTTTGTAAGTAGCACTTTTTACCTGTTTTCTCCACCCTGAATGTTAGAATCATGACCTGAGCCACATAAAACGCATTATTGAAATGTTCCAGAGTTTTAGGAATTGTAGCACATACAATCAGAGTTTTTTGAATAGATGAAAATGTATTGTAAGGATCTGAAGAACCCTATTTAAGATTTCAATGAGCACAAATTCCAATATTCTTTTATTGATATAGGATTAATAGTCTCAAATACTTTGTTTGATTAAAAAAATAGCTAGGATCTACTGATTGTTTTCTAATAAGAGTACCGTTAGTTGTGATAATAACCCTGAGCACAGGTTCCATTATAATATTCCCATTTTATTGATCACACAACTGAAGCAACAGACAACCCATTATAGACCATAAGGTTAGGGAGAGGTAATTTGGAAACAGATATGTTGAACCAGAATTTCTAAACTTAACCGCCTCCTGTGCTGACCTCTATTCATTAGAGAATACTAGGAAAACATACTCAAGTAGTGAAAGGGTGAAATCGCTTATAATTACACTACGTAACAAATGTATGGAACATTTTAACTTTCCTTTTAATCTTATTTATTTGGTAGTCATAAAGGTTCGAATGAATCAGAGAAAAAATATGTAACCTTTTCATAGTTTAGGGATTGAAAATATAGACTCTAGGGTCTCACACTGCTCAAGACTGAATCTTCATGTTTTATAAGCTGCATGACCTTGAACAAATTAATCTAAGCTTTGATTTCCTGTCATGGCAAGTTCACTATTATCATTATTATTATGATCATCGTATAATATTAACTTGAGTGGGATAATACAGGTAAAAGCAGAGTTCAGGAGAAACATGGAATGAAAGGAAGGGAATTAATTTCCTTCATAGAAGGTTTGAATTTCCAATTAAGACTTAGTTTATATACAACAAAATAATATGTAAAAGGGTTTTCTCCCCTCTTCCTCAAGTAAAAAAAAAAGATTCTCAGTGTAGTTACAGGAAGTTTTTATTTAAAATGCTTATTTAGAGATCTTTAAGTTTGCAAAAGTGCATCTGATTGGATAACATTAAGAAATGAAAAACATGAGAATTGAAAAGTCACTTGCTTCTTGAATTTGTTTTAGGGTAACCTCAGTGTGTTAAAGCCATCCCACAGCCCCTTAGCACACGTCCATCAGTGATAGTCATATATTTATCTCTGACGTGTATTGTGTCTCTCATTTTCATCTGTTGAATGTCATCTATTAGCTAATGAAACAACTCAGTGGCAGGTATAGCATCTGTAACTTTCTTTGTGACCTTGTAAAACATCTTATAAAAGTGCAGCAAACACCCTCATTAAACATTATTGTTTGACTAGTAAGAAGTTACTACTACATGACTAGCCGAATCACAGGTTTCCATGACTTTAATTTACATTTTTGTTTCAAGTAGATTAAAGAAAAGGAAGGCAGGCTTCTACATATCACCCCAAAAAAATGGTTATATATATATTTAAATTTGGGTTTTGGCAGTTAGTTTAGTAATTCATTCTGCCTTAGAATTGTAAGAATGACTAAATGTCATAGCTCTCTTGAGCAAAAAACAGTCTTATGATACTCTACAGTATACTGACAGTAATATACGGTGTCTCAGGCTGGCGATGCATGCATAAATCAGTTCCTGTATTGGTTTCCAGTAGAATGCATTTCTATCATGCCTGAGACACATAATACACATTATTGAAATGTTCCAGAGTCTGAGGAATTGTGGCATATATAATTAGACATTTTTGTACAGATAAAAATCTATTTTAAAGATCCTATTTAAGGATTTTAAGGATCTCCAGAGGAATGTTAACAGCATCTTACTGTCTCATTCCAACCTTTGATGTACAGAACGATTGCCACTGCTAAGCGTCTGATACCCTTTCGGAGGTGGGAGGCAATAACAATCCCCAGATAGAAAGCGTGCCTCTACCTGAGGCTCAGAAAAACTGGGCGGAGTCATGCAGGGGGACTGGAACCTCAGGCATGGATATATGCCATGGGTTATGGGCCAATATACACCCCGCCCACTTGAGACTTTTGAATTGTAGCAAAGCAAGGCAAAGCCATAGGAGAGTTAGCGACCAGTCCGGGTGTGGGAGCAGAGCCGTCGGGTGGCTGCGGCCCAGGCAGACGGTCCCATGATGTAGGTACCAGTGGGAGAATTCTGAGCAGACCATTCCCTTGTTCTGCTCAGTCTGGCTCTCTATTGGCCGTTCTGGTTTCTCTTGACACTTTCCCGGACTGGGATCCAGCCGCCCTCCAGATTTAGGGAGAGTTCATAGCCTTCAAATACATCCCTTTTCGCTCAATTTCCCTAGAGCTGGTCTCTGTTACTTGCAACCTAGAAACTGCTTTTCTACCTAATTGTTTTTTAGTTTTTAAATTGCATATGCTTTTATTACAAAAGCGGTAACTTTATTATCTGTATAATGTTTGCATGACTCATTTAAGCACAAACACAGAAATTAAAATAGTAAGTCACCACTAACTCTACCATTTAGCAATAAATCTTTTAAAATTGCAGTTTATAATCTTTCATTTCTACTTCTGTCTCCATCCCTCAGTCTATTTCTCTCCAAACACATCATTTATGTATTTTAACAATGAAATACCACTATACATACTACATTGAAAACTGATTTTTGATATAGTATCTCATCTATATATTATGGAAGCATTGAAGGTTTTTCTTTAACATCACCATACACAGATGCATAATATTTCCTTGTACTGACATACTATAACTAACAGTATAATTGTTAGCCATTCAGACTGCATCCTTTTTACTTCCCATTATAAGCAATTCTATGAGGCATGTCCTTTGTAAAGTATGGCCCCAATCTGTCACTTCCCATTGTTCTGTTTTTTTTTTGTCCAGGTGCTACTCGGATGAAGGCGGCACCTGCGGTGAGGACTGTTTGTACTGTTCAGGAAGGTGCTGTCGGTCTAGGCAGAACAGCCTTGTTTATACTGTCCAAGAGCTATATCTGCCTACCTTGAAAAAGGGCCAGAATGTAACTAGCTCATATGCCCACAAGGCAGCCCTCTCGTCTGTCTGCAGCTTTCACTTCTCTCAATCAATCAACCCTGCCCTGGGAGCTCCCCAGAAAAGCCGATTGCCCGGTGCACGCTGCATGGACTGATGCTGGCACTGCTACAGGAGGGCGGGGGCTGTGGCTGTAACCCACCTGGAGTGGGGAGACTAGCAAGGGAAAGGCTCTTGTCGCATCAATGCTTCCTGGGCTCTTTCCTGGAGGAATCAAACCCTTTCAGAGCATATATGGGGGATGGTCTTATTTAAGCAAAAAAAAAAAGTTATGTTACTAGTCCTTGTACATTTCTGAGCATTCCTTGTACATTTATTTTCTAGAGGATTTGATAGAAGAATAGTTAGAAAAGTTGTTATGGAAGGCTTAAAAATCCCTTGGCAATGTATGGCTTTAAAAATTTCTGGAAGATTTGTTCAATATAATACATGAGTTTTTAAGATTTAACTTGAAAATGGTCCTTTTGGCCTATCCAACAACTGATGCTGGAATTCTACCTTAGGCCCAAATTCTTGTTATCTTTAAATTTACTCTGAGTCAACATTATGAAACAATTATCTTAAAAGCTAATCTGATCAGGTGGGTATGTGTATGTATGGCTGGGTGGCAGGAGATACTAGTGGAAATGTATTCTCAGGAACAAGGCTAATGGGGATCCTACTTTATTCTGATATTCAGACTAACTCCAGGGCCCCACAGTCAACTCCAAGTTCAGAGACTAATTGGGATGCGTTCAGCAGACTGGATGGTAAAGAAATCAAAGCCATGAGTCATGAAAAACTGCCTAGAGCAGAGATGATGTAGGAGGACAAATATACCCATCTTCAAATACCTGAAAGGCTGTTGTGGAGTAAGATTTGTTCTGTATGGACACAAGGGATTGAGCTATAGGTGGAATACAGGAAAACATTTCAACTCAATATACGAAGGAACTTTCTAACAAAGCACAGGGTCAATTGTAACTGGTTTGAAAATTTATACTGAGATTGTGAAAGGAAAGGTTTTCAAGTTTATATTTCTTGAAAAGAAATGAGGCAGTAAGACAGTATTAAACACTATGCTTTCATAAATATTAAGCCCAGAAACAGGAACAGAGAACAGGATTTAATTAAAAAGGGGTTTTCATAGTTTCAGTGGGTACAACTAAGCAGGGTGCTTGTAAGTGAAAAACACTTTGCTCATTTTCTATTTACATCAATAGAAGAAGAAGACTGCATAATTTAAGAGAACAGATCAATAAGTAATAAACTAATTATATTTAGTTGCCAGTAAACAGAAAGGTAGAATAGAATGGAAATAAACGTAGCTAGGCTGAACTTTGGAGTAAAGGGGAAATGTCATCAAAGGATTATTGGTTTCCATAAGAAAATCTGAGTCCTTCTTAAATATTCCTCACTAAAAAAAGAAATTTGAATGACCTTATTTGATAGTATGTCTTCATGGAATTATGTTATCATTTACTTCAAGTAAGAATTTGGTTTTTGCCACAATTCTAATATCATTTAGTAGAAAACTATACATCTGGATAAGTAATTTATTCAGATGTCTCAATGAAATTAAATAAGAGAAAATTCTGGCTTAATGATGAGTCCAATACATGATTTCAAAACCAGTTGAGCTCCCTAAGCTAGAAAGCTAAGCTATTTATATTTATAAAGTCAACCACTGAAACCTAAGTCTTTCATTGGGGTTCTTTCCTTTTTTGCTTTTCTCATCACTTTTAGCATAGTCTACCATTCAATTAAAGTAAGACTGGATTTTATCTAGACTCAGAAACGTCTGATTAAAGTCTAGAATAGAACATCCTTATAAACATAGCATAATTAAGTATATTTGAAAATAAATCACAGTTTCTATCCTTATGCATTGGAGAATCAATAAAAATATAAAGATTTGGGGATGCAAGGTGGGTAAAAATGCCATGAAAACTGTCTCATTTGAAATGGCTTTCTTTCTTATAGTCAGTGTAAGTAGAAGGAAGAAACACTTGAAACTTACTTTGACAAAAGTTATTGCTATGAGAAAAAAATGGCGAAATAGATATTGAATGCACTATAAACATAGTGAGACAGAAAATTTCACAAGTGTATTATACAAAATGCAAATGATTTTAAAAATAATCATTTTGAACATTGGACAACTAACAGCAATACAATATTTTCTATGTCATTCCCACGTTTATTTTTGTTTCCCCAATTGTCTCATCCTGATTTCAGCCTCTCCCGGGAAGGCCAGAAGTTTTACCACTGCAAACTGTGATTTCTGACCTTGGCTATGCGTCAGAATCACTTGGCAAGTTTTCAACATTGTTTCTGGAATCCTATACATTACCCACTAAATCAGAGACTCAGTGGGGACTGAGAAGTTTGTTGTTTAAAAAATATATCTGCTATATATCCAAAGAATATAAGGCTCTCATGCATCTCAACATTAAAGTAAGACAAAATAAAAAAGAAACAGACAAACCAAATTAAAAAAGTCTGATTTAGAAATGGGCAGAACTGAATAGACACTTCTCCGAAGGAAACATACAAATAACAAACAGACACATGAATAGATGCTCAGCATCACTAATCATCAGGGAAATGCAAGTGAAAACTTCAGTGAGGTATCCCCTCATCCCAGTCAGAATGCACTAACAGTGCTGACAAGGACAAGTAGAAAAGGAAATCCTCACACACTGTTGGTGGGAATGCAAACAGCAGCAGCCAGTATGGAAAACAGTATGCAGGTTCCTCAAAAATTAAAAATAGAAATACCAGGGACAAACAATTCCACTTCTGGATACAGATCTAAAAGAAATGAAATCAGTATCTTAAAGAGAGAATCTGTACCCAAATGTTCATGGTAGCATTATTTACAATAGCCAAGACAGGGAAACAACCTGTTTATCAGTGGATGTATAGATAAAGATGTGTTTTACACACACACACACACACACACACACACACACACACACACACTGGAATATATGTTTGTGTGTATGTATGTGTATACATACATGTATGTGAAATACTATTCAGCCGTATAAAAGAATGGTGTCTTGCCATTTGCAAAAACATGGATGGACCTAGAGAGCATTATGCTAAGTGAAATAAACCAGATAGAGAAAGACAAATACTGTATGATCTCACTTATATGTGGAATTGAAAAAACAAACTATTAGATATAGAGACCAGATTGGTGGAAGGTTGGGTGTGGGCAAAGGTGGTCAAAAGACACAAACCTTGAGCTATAAGATGAATAAATTCTGATGTAATGTTAACTCTAGTCACTGAGCTGAACAGTGTTGTATATATGAAAGTTGCTAAGAGAGTATATCTTCAAGAAAAAAAATTGTAACTATGTGAGATAATGGGTGTTAACTCAATTTATTGTGATCATGTCACAATATACACATATATCTAATTATTATGTTGTACAACTTAAATTATTCTAATGGTATATATCAACTATATTGCAATAAAACTTGGGGAAAATAGTGTCTGCAGATACTTCTGAGGCAGGAGTCACTGCTTCAGAGCCATTGACCAATTATTACAATAGTGCCCCAACTGCATTTTTACCTGCAGAATCATCCCTTGCTTTCTAATCCATAGCTCAAGCCACCACTTCAGTCTTCCTAAAGCATCTCTCTCGTGATATTACCTTCCTATTCTAAAACTTTCAGTAGCTCATAACTGACCTCCAGTCTTTTTTAAGAGATTGCTAGTCATCTTTCAAAGCATAGCTCAGAAGGCACTTCCTCCCAGGTGCCCTTTTTACTACCTGTGATGAACATAATCACTCCCTACGTGAAATCCCCATGATATTCTGCATGACCCATGTGGTACTTTAAAACTTTACTTTTGTATTATAAATATTTGTGCATGTTTTATTTTTTGCACTAGGTCATATGCAAACTGAGGATAGGTACAGTGGATTATCAAACTCTATATACTGCATACATATCTTACAAAAGTAGATGTTCATTTATATGAATTAATGCATGAAAAGACAAAGACAACAAAATGGTATTCTTGAGTCAGACTTAAATTCAGAGGTTTTACAAGGAGGAAAAAAAAGAAATATTTCTAATACAGCTGTTGAGCTGTGTCTTTAAGTAGATCAGAAGGTGCAGGGACCCATAACTATCACACACCAGCTTCAGAGCTATAATTCATACGCTGATTTAAACTTATGCAAATGAGAACATTGCAGTGGAAACATATATATAACATGTACATCAATAAAAGAAAACAAATTACTCTATAATTTGTTGCTGTTAAAGTAAGTTTAACTCATTAAATTGCTCAGTGGCTAAGATATATGAAAACATCTGGTATAGAAGGTCATGCACTATTATCAGAATAGATTCCAGGGACAAAACCAGGAGAAGGAAGTTTCTTCTCATAGTATTTCTAGTCCTGTTATTCACCTCACTCTTCAAAATTAGCACAACTTTTCTCTTTCTCCCCCCTCACAGAAATAATTTCCAGGGTATCTTTACTGAAGTCCCCATTTTTCCAGTGTCAAAAGCTTAATTGTGTATATCTATTTTCTTGGAATCATACTAAGGGATGGATCTGATAGGTGACCAAAAGTATAATTGATGATTAATGTCATCTTTCTAGTTCGAAAAAGTCACATATGTTATCTAACTTAAGCGTCAGAACAACCTGTGTGGTAAGTAAAAAGTATTATCTGTATTTCTCAAATTGAAAAGGTAAAACTAAATAAGATTAACTGATTTTCCCAAGACATATCCAATTTAGTGTCCTTTCCAACATACCTGATTTTGTCAAAGATACTTAAATTTTTAGGAGACTCCTAGAGACACAATCAATATTTTGAAAGGGAAGATAGCATGACACCCTTTCAGTCTTCCATATATGTGAAGAGCAATGCATAGGCTACCTTACTTATCATCTGGTCACAGGTTAATAATTAAACTTCAATTACTATGAGTTTAACCATTGTCTGTATACAGCATTGAGTCAAGTGAATCATATAGTTTATAAGATCAAGTAAATATTGCAAAAGATTTGATTACTGATCAAGTGAAGAAAAAACAAACACACACACAAAAAATAAACCTAACACCTCATAGAGTGGGAAAATCTTAAAGATTTGTTCAGAGCAGGGAATGGAGAATTTTGCATTTTATAAATATCATAACTGCCATCATTTGGTGAAGTTTTTCAAATAAATATTCTGGAAAATGAGCATAATAAAGCATTTTTCAAGCATGTATGAATTCTAACTCATTATGAGAACTTAGAAAATATATAAAGTTCCTGAAATATTAATGAAGGAATATTAAGTAGAAATTTAATACTTAACTTTTTTGATGAAATATTATTCCTCAGACTTTAAGATTCTACTTAAATGTTTGTTCAACTAATATAGAAAAAAGTATATTTGGCTTAGTTTAAAATTACTTAACAATTCTTGGTCAATATTAAATTTTCCAGTAAGGATCGGTTGATCCAAACTGAATATGCTTAAAAATTACTTTCCAAAAAAAAGGAAATACAGTAAATAAATCAAACATACCTTTAAAGGATAAAGAAATGAAATTCATGACTGTGTTGTATATTTGACTCAATAGAGGATTGTATATCAATGACACTTCAAAAAAAACATTTAGAATTTGGTTCCTTAAAAATAAGCCTTTTTAAAAACTTTATATGGGAAATCAAGAGTACAGTATACACTTCTTAAGAAAAAGTCGAGCTATTTTACTCATGTCATTTAAGAACAGACTCAACAACACATATTAGACATGATTAAACATAAAACGATTTTACTTCCAATTAAAAGTAAAATTTAACTTGCCAGTCTGATGTAAGTATAACCAAATTGATTTGTAATAGACATGCAATCACTGGACTCTTTCATTTGTCTTTATCAGTCTAGGGCATATGTTAGAAAATGCTGGTTACTGAGTGGGCTTCCCAGGAATACTTGAGGAAATGCTTAGATAGCTGCAGAGTAACTCTAAGTATGTGCTTTCTTCTGCTTTAGTGTATATATTCTTGCATGTCCTACCAACACATGGTGTCTTATAGCCAAAAGTTATACTTGTACTTACTTAAAATACCGCTTCTTTAAAGAATCTTGCATGTAAAGCTGCTTCTAACTCCAAACTGCCTTTCTTTTTGACATATTCTCAGGATTGCTGAGACTGAACAATACCTCCAATACATACTGCCTCATATTTTCTTCTCAAAAAGTGATACCTAGATTATTATAATAAAAAATATCTCCTTATTTTTAGTCCTGTGCAGAGGTTCTAGGGTAATCTCTGTCAACTTTTATTCCCTTAATTGTGTTCTATTCATTTTATCTCAGCCATGCATTCCAAAGTATCACACTCTCTAAATCCTATTCTTTTCAATTATCTTTTTTTATGCTGACATAAACTTTCTGTTTTAGCAATTTCAGTGTATTTTTCATTATCTCATTTATATTGTTTATTTATCAGCTAGTCTCATAGCGAAGGATATTTATTAGGTCTTCATGAGAAGGAAGGGAAGAAAGGAAATGGAATGAAGGTATTATAGTCAATACCTTTTCATTTTCTGAGATATCGCAATTGACTCATACCTCCTATTCTATCCAGATTACCTTTCATATGAATCTTAATTCTAAATTCCATTTCTTAGGTGCTGCAGAAGAAACTTACAGAAAAAACAGACACACACCCAGGAAGTCACAGGTAGGAATTATGTTGTACTTTGAGCCTTGTAGAACACTTCATGATTCTAGTAATACAACTGGACAGTGTAGTGAGCAAATATTCATGTTTAGTAATATGACAAAGTAGACAGTCCCTGTGGGGAACACTCCCAAACAAGTTCGTTTAGAATAGAGCTCAAGAAATAAGGCAAGAGCAAAGGGCTTCACTTGCAGGCTCATTCTTGGGTATATAGACGATAAATGGAGGAACAACTCAGCGTTCAGACTTGGGCTTTTCCTTCTTTTTATTCCTTACTCTCTTCCACACCCACAGCTTGAATCACTATCTAAACACAAATGATTTCTTCTGAGTTCTAAGCCAACATATTTCATTTCCTATAAGACATCTCTCCTAGGAATTATTACCAAACACACATTCTTGTCCAAAATCAAATTCACAATCTTCCCACATACTCAGTGTGTTCTCTGTCTCAATGAACAACACATCCGTCTAGTTGTACAGGCTGGAAAACTCATATTGACAGCAAATCCATCTATCCACCTCCACCTTAGTGCCCGTTAGTTTACTCACAACACTGAAGCTTGGGTGATCATTTAAAAATGAAAATCTGACCACTTCCTTTCCTAGTTCAACACCTTTCTGTGGCCTCCCATCACTCAGACAAGTCTTGACATGACTTAAAAACTCTACATGACTTTACTCTACTTGAATCTTTTCTTATAGCATCCTTTTCTGTATTCCCTATGCTTTAGTGGAAGTGTCCTTTTCAGTCGCCTGTCTGCTTGTTCTCTCAAGAATTTGCCTGCATTCTTCCTCCCACACTCATCATCTAGTTAATTTCCAGTTTGTCCTTCAGACACCAGTTCATGTGTACCTTAGGAAGGAAAGCTTGCTTACCCAGTAAGGTAACGTTTCCTGACTATAAGCTCTCTGAACACTCCATGTCCTACTCTTTTGCACCATGTTTCAGAGTAGTAACTTTACACTTTCGGCAATCATTATCTAATTTTATTCTTTCCTTTCCTACACTGACGTTTTCCAGAAGGTAAAAGGCTGTGCTTGTTTTTGTTCCTCTCCACATCTAAAATGCCCAGCACCTAATAGGAAATTAGTAAACACCATTGAATGAATGGACAAATGAACATCTGTGGTCTGAATTGGATAGGTGTAAATAGCCAGGGATTTAAGCTGGGCTGAGGAATGCACAAGAGGTGCAGGAAAAATCTCTAAAAAGTTTTACTATTTGATATCTGGAGCCTTAAGAAATTTTCTCCTTTGAATATTTGGGAATTGGGACCATGAGTATATGGCAAAGAAACAAACAAGCACAAGGAAGGGATACCAAGGTTTTCAGTTCATTCTTGAGCTTATTCAATTTGTTATTCCGCTACTTACTTAAAAAACATTTATTAAACACCTAATATGCACTGTGAACTATGCTAAACATTATGGATACAAAGGACAAACTAATGCTTGCCTTTAGGAAACCTTCAACCTAGTAGATACATGCCTCTGGGGCCCACCCAATGGTGAAGAAGGAGTTTCTAATCTACTTCTGCATCTGAACTGCAGTGATTCTGGGATCACATGACAGAAACAGAAAATGGCAGGGTTGAAGGCTGATAATGCCTAGTTGGATATATGTGAACAGAAGAGGAAGGTGGGATTCAACCAGATGACAGTAGAGATGGTCCTAGAGCATTAGTAATATGTAACAACTTTATGAATGACTATTGTTTAAAAAGAGAACATATTTATTAAAAATCAAAACAACTTGTATGTAGTATTGAGCACTTTGAAGACTGTATTAGAATGACAGACTATCAGGTCGTGACAGTATCAATAGTACAGTGGATTATAATGAGGCAGGTGTTAGTTGTTGGAAGTGCTATTTTGGTGATGACAATATTCAAGAAAACATATTATACTGATTATACTCATAATCTGTGTTTCTCCTTCATCAAGGATAATAAAGACCAAATCTCTGTCAATGTCTTTATCTCCATCAGCTTAAATTATAAAAGGACCAAATTTTAACTGCAAGGAAAATACGGCAGCAAAAAAATATGGTTAGAATGGGCTTTGTAACAATTCTCTGAGGACGAAGCCTGAAGTGTATATGTCCCTGGATTTTCCCCCTATGTGTAAATCCTAAACTTGTGGTCACGAAAAATGTTTTTCTACTTGAAATATAAACAAATAGAGGAAGCAAAACAATTTACAACTCATGTTGAGAGATGTTTTGTGATTGAGTGGATGATAAGAAATAATGGCAAACTCTACTCTCAGGAAGTCACTAAATCAATCACACACTTACATAAAATCACTATTCACTTTGGAAATATTACCAAGAGTTAATAATGGAAATGGGAATGGGAACATGGCATTTGCATAAAGGTTAGAAAGAAGAGAAATATAATGTATGTATTGAGTGTTGCCCCAGTAAGACAGACAATTTTGGACAGAAGCAATCATTCTACATCCACAAGGAGGAGGAGCAGGGAGTGTGCCCATAAAATGTAGCCCCAAGTCCTCTTCATCCTGCAGAGATAGTGAATCTTTTGGTTGATCAAAATGGCCTTAATTATATATTAATAAACTTTGTTCAGATTTATAAATCAACTTTTTGAGAAAATGTATTCTATAGACCAGTGTCCCAGAAGTTGATCAATCCCAGGTGAAGTA
Organism: Manis pentadactyla; assembly: GCF_030020395.1. Lineage (NCBI taxonomy): Eukaryota > Metazoa > Chordata > Mammalia > Pholidota > Manidae > Manis > Manis pentadactyla. The sequence continues at coordinate 111,758,086 of NC_080028.1, read as the reverse complement.
ATGAAATTGATTTCCTGGGAATGTTAAATAGGAGATTCAACCTAGACACACAGATATTCTCCTAAGGGTCAAAAGAATGAACTCTGTCCTCCATCTGTTGATGAGTCTGTCTTTACCTATATTAATTGCAACCTTTTCTTGAAAATGTATATTGACAGAAATAAGGAGTGTTACAACCCAAATCAACTGGACATTATCAAAGACTCTTTGGAGCATGGCACAACTGTGTCTCAGTGATTGGGGGTAAATTGTGGCTTTCAGTTCTTATTAGCAGAGCAAAATGATTGACACAGATCCTGGTGTAACAGTGAGCTGCTGAGTTCTGTTCAGTTTTATATTGTTGAGATATGTAATTATCAAAACTGGCAGAGACTAAGGTCTGAGCTTCTGGTATCTCTTATGTGGCACAAGTTGCCTTTAAGGTAACATTACGTTTAGGAACAAAAATCAATCTTCAGATTCTGTAAGTTTAAATATAATATTTCAACTGCAGAAATATAATAAGAAAGATCCCTTGTATCTGGAAATTATAAATTCCATGAATCTTACTTGGTAAGTAAATACAAGTTTTACAGAATTTTGGAGATTACAGATGTCATTTGGAGATTATGGATATAAAAGAAACTGAGGCTAACAGAGGTGGAGTGATTTGCCCCAAGCTGCCGGCTAGCCAGTGAAGGTTAGCTGATAAATCCAGAGAAGCACTGACAGATTCTTTTCCTCGAGTTTTCTGAAAACCCTGGCTTTCTGTATTTGCCCAGGGGCACAATGACTTCTTATATATAAATTTATATGAGAGAGTGATTTATGTAAAAACATTATGTCTTTGTGTAAAAAAGGAAATGAGAAAAGCAAAAATATAAGACTGTACTGTGGTCTGAAATTTTTTATTTCTTCTAACTCAGGTATTTTCATCTTTTGGGCATAAAATGAAATTTGCACAATTTTCCATGCAACAATATAGCTGCTGGCTGAGCCCCCCAGATATTGTGGACTCTAGGAAATGGTTGGGGAAAAGTCTTTCTCTCCTCTATACCTGAGAGGTAATTAAAATTAACCATTCCCTTCAAAGTATAAGGCAGAGAATTGGATCAATGTTTTATATAAGTAGCCATTTTGATAATCTTGCTTACGTCCCCCAAACTTGTAGTTTTGATGGTGTTTTTCTGGCTATAAGGCATAGGCAAACACATTTTTATTTCATTTGACAAAATAAAAAGTAGTTTTGTGACAGTAATAACTGGAACAGTAATAGCAGATCAGAGTGTTTGACCTAACTGTACATGGCATTTTATATTTTGCCTTCAGACAGCTTGTCTTTTAAAACTTCCATCAGTACATAAAAAGGAGAATTTAGTAGTTAATACTCTAATTAAAGTATGTAACTTCCGAAAAGGACGATTACTTGAGGATGTTAATCTCTAAGCATCATCATCTAAACTTGATCACTTTGCTTGGAGGAGTTCGATCTCTTGGTCCTCATTAGAGAAGTGTTCTAAATGTAACACACATCTATACATACAGTCACATATGTATGCTTACATATACACATACATACTCATAATTTTTATATATGTATATTACATTTTCTTTTAACATACTTTCACATGATTTTATGAATTTTTCCATATTGCACATGCAATCATGTGACTACCTTCAAGCTACACAATGCGTCTCTTTCACGGGTGGGTTTTGTATGTACCATGTTTTGACAGAAAGAATAAATGAAGACTTTGGATTTAGTGTCTGCTCTGCTACTAACACACTCCATGAACTTGGATATCTTTTTCTTTTCTTTTCTTAACTTAAAATGAGAATCATAATTCTCAACTCCTGGGAATATTTTATTGAATTTATGAAGTAATGTATATGAAGCCCTATACTGGAACCTGAAAAAGAGAGGATCCTCAGTAAATGTTAAATTCTTTTTTGAAAAAAACACTTTCTCATATACTTATGCTCTAATGAATCAAAACATGAAAATCTAATCTTTAAATAATTTATTTACATCAAGGAGTTAAACCAGTAGATCTGAGTAGGGTGTCAGAATTTAAGCTTTTCGTATACAGTTATGAAGTCTGTATCATCTTCGTAGTCACAAGATACAGCATAATGCTTGGCATAGTAGACAATAAAACTGATATTCTAGTGATGAGATGAAATGAAATGAAATGACAGAACGATCAATACAACCCCGGGATGCTGCGTGCTCTGAGTGGACATGGAGGTCAGGGTAATGCTTTCTCCTAGCAGGGCGCTCATCAGTTCCTCTGCCAGAACACTCCCGTTTGACCGCTTCCTGCGGTCAGACTAATTCTGTTTGCTCTAATTTCACTTCTAAGTCATTCAGGTGCTAGTACCATGTGAGCAGATGGCCCAGGGACAACCCCCACTCCTGCTGCTAAGCCCTTTCCTCTTTTTCTTTCTCTGTAGCACTTTACCACCTGATATGCTCAATACTTTACTTCCTGGAATGTTCGACGGCCCTACCCCCATTAGAATATAAACTCCACGAGGACAGACATTTTTATCCATTTTGTTCATTGCTGTATCTCCTTAGAGTCTGGCACGTGGCCAGGTCTTAAGTTCTTTGTTGAATGTTTGAAAGAACTTCCACTTTTCATGATGAAAAGCTTCCTATTTACATAACTTCTTCCTATTTTGCATATATACACATGCCTAAGATAAAATCAGTCATCAGCCCTTAATAGGATTAATATTTTATTTTATTTTTCTCCTAGATTTTTAAAGACATTATTATTGAAAATAATTGTGTGTACTTTCTAAGTACACAAATTTATTTAATTCATATCTTTATTCATGGGTTTGATTGAGAGTATGCTAAAAATAGTATCTTGTTTTCTTTAGATTCTTTGAAATACATGGTAAGGAGGAGTACTCCTATATTACATATATTTTTACCTTACTCAGGGAAGGACAACTCATCAGTGTTTACAAAATATGAGAAATCCCTCTGAAAAAAATTTCCTTGATGCCATATCACATATAATTAGAACCGTTTTTCTCCGTGTTAGATATTTAAGTAGGTTTTGCATTATATACAACATTTTTAATAGCACTATAATGTACTGTAATTTTTCAAGTAAGTCAAGCAATCTACCTTTCTTTTTCCAAGGTCATTTCTCTCAAAAAGACTATTCTTTTTAGATGTTAGAATGTTAGAATAGCTATTATCAAAAGCACTAGAAAATAAGGAAATCTTGTGCACTCTGGGTAGAATTATAAATTAGTGCAGCCTCTATGAAGACCATAATTGGGTTTCCTTTAAAAATTAAAAATAGAAGTACCATATGGTTCAGCAATTCTACTTTTGGGTATTTATCCAAAGCAAATGGAAACATTAAGTAAAAAAGGTAACTGCATTCCCATGTCTACTGCAGCACTATTTACAATAGCCAAGACATGGAACAATCTAAGAGTCCATCAATAGATTAATAAATAAAGAAACTGGGAGGGGGGGTTTAAGTAAAACTGCAATGGAATAGTATTCAGCTAAGAAAAGGATGAAATCTTGCCATTTGCAATAACACGCATGGAACCTGAGAGTACTATGCTAAGTGAAACAAGTCAAACAAAGACAATTATTATATGTGGAATTTTTTTTAAATGAACTGTTAGAAACAGAGAACAAATTGGTATTTGCAAGAGGTAGAGTTAAGGGGTTTAGAGGGGAAATTGAGTAAAGGTGGTAAAAAGGTAAAAACTTCTAGGTATAAGATAATTAAGTTCTGGGGATATAATATGCAGCATGATGACTATAATTTATTAGTCCATTTTAGAAACAAAACTTTGGAGTCTGATGCATAGTTTCAACCTTTCTGTGTCTTGAAACAGTTCCATAACTTAACCATTTACTTATGTAGAATATGATTTCATTTAACATCTTCATTTATCCAAAAATCACTTTCTTTTAGTCTTTTTTCAATACTGGAAATGTAAGTGAATAATGCCTCTATCCCCTCTTCATATCCTTAATCATTAAAAAAAAATATTCATTATATGCCTTTTCAGCTTTTATATCTCCCAATGGATCCCTAATTTTCAGAGCTTCTCGAATGATATTTTATATATGTCATCAGTCTATGTATAGTCTCTGCATTAGAGAAACTGGTTTTTATCTTTTAAAACATAGTTAAAGTTAACTTACAAACACAATGGTTTTTTATGAGCACAATCATTCTACTTAGGGACCTACTACTGTTAACAACTTTGCTTCCAGAGAAGATCCCCTTCCTAATCCTACTCTTATTTTTAAGCCAGTTCTATAGCACAGCGTTGACTCCAAAACAATGGCAACTCAGGTTTTGTTTTTTGAATTAAAAAACTTTTATGTGAAACTACATTGTAGGCTTTGTAAAAGCTAACAGGTAGGTTAACTTTAGATTTCATTCAGGTCCTGTCAGATAAGAATATCACCTGTAGAAGTAAGCATGCATGAAAAAATATTCATGAAATTCTGTATGCTTTTAATATGAGAACTAAAATTGAGAATTTTAGTTGCTTATCAAAATATTGCAACATCTACTACCATTTTTACATCACATTTTTTTAGGATATGCATATCATTAAATAAATGCAGCATGCCAACACTTAGATTCACTGATTCTCTTTACAACAGATCCAATATATTGATTTACCCATAATAGCTGTGCATTAAATCCTTACTGAACAATTAAAACTCTGCATTATTTATGAGGTAATGGTGGCCCTCTACAATGTATAGCAGCTTTGCACTAGCTTTCTAATGGCTAAATTACATATGGAAATTAAATGCAATTGTCCTAAGGGCTCTCTTAACATGCAGATAATGACTGATTTGAAATTATACTATGTTAACATGCAGATAATGACTGATTTGAAATTATACTATGTTTATAAGCAAATTTCTCTAAAATGAATGCACACTAATATTGCCAATTTGCTTTTCAAATCATAACATTTTATTAAAAAAACAGATTAATAAATTTGATTTATAACTAAATTTAGGTTAATTGGGATTCTGATACTCTTATACATAGCTATTTAAATTATTTTTTACTGAATACACTAGTTATTTGGTTCCATTAATCAGATCAAGCTTTGTACCACACAGATTCCAGGGATATAACATATTTTGTGATCTGTGATTTTCTAACAGGAGTAAAGATGAATGGAGTATCATTATTGCTTCCTAACGTAAAGGATACAAAGAACTATTTTTATAAAATATGGGAGACTCCAAAAAGTTCTTGATATATTTTTATATAAATTTATTCATTACTTTTTGTTATATATTTTTCAATTAAATTAAGAGGAAGGGCTATTTATATTCAAGATTGAGATTTTAAATATGTGTGTATACAGAAATGTATATCTATAAATATTCAGAATATTCTAAGAATATCACTGTCACTCAAATTTTAGAAATTGTCATAGTTGTGTATTCCCTTTAATAAGTAACAAATATAAACAAATGCAGAAAGAATTAAAAACTCAGTATATTCTATCTAAATTTTAAGTGTTACATATGAAATATTAACATTTTAAGATTTTTTCCCCCTACTTTGATACAAAAGATGATATTCATGTTTACTTTAAAAGAGTGATTTGAGATTGAATAGCTTTTTTTCAAACTTTGAACTACCACACTACTTTAATACAAGGTATAATATAAATCACTCATTCTTTCAGTTTGGAAATGATTCTGCACAATGGTGGCCAAATACAGATGATTATTTTAACCTCAATTCAGCTTCCCGAAAGTATGTTACTAGGGTTTAAATAGTAAAATGTGAATCTTAAGGTTTCTGTTTTCTGGCAGAACTCCACAAATTACTTTCAGAAAACTAAATTCACCAACTATTTTATACTAGATATATACAATGTTTAACTGAGACTTTAAAATGTGTTTTGATAAGAGTTAGAGCAGACTCCAAATTCCATGACCATCAGAAGGTAGACTATTATTTTCCTGATAGATGAAAATTCAGCAAAACAAATAATTGGTAGTGAAATTCTGCACTATCACTTTACCATTGCTTTATGGTTAATGTGCATGTGCTACATGAATGAAAAATAATCATAGATTTCTTATCTACCTTTATTTGATATCTATCTGGTGATGTTTATTTGGTTGTTAACCAACTTATGGTCTTCCACGTTCAGAAAAACAGGAAGTTCCTGGGGAAAATGTCAGTAATATCAATATTCATTAATAATACTACTAAATTTAAATAAAGTGAAAGGCATTATTATTGATAATTTTTTTTTACTGCTCCATAATTTTAATTTGTCTGCAGTTTATATTACCCATGCCATTTTGTTTCATAGCTTATAAGTAAATAACATTCTGGGAAATGCTGCATATTAGTCCTTAAGATATATTTGCCTGTTAGAGAAGGCACAGAGATGTCCTTAAGTTACTCTCCCTGTTTTGACTACTGTTGTGTGTGGAGCTTGCCTTCAATTGGGTCCTTAAAAAAAAAATCTATGTAAGAAAAATATTTTAATTTTCCAAGAATCAGTGCACATTTTTGCACATATAATGTTAAGATTAAGCATCTTCACATGGTCAATGTTAATAAAGATTGGTTAAAGCACATAGCTAGAACAATTTTTAAGCTGGAGAGGTAAAGAAGCAGGGCCCACATTTCTTTTATTAAGAGAATTCTCCATTTTAAAGATGCCATTTCAAGTATATATGGTGTGATGTGATCACTGAGTACTGTAAAGGCCAAGTTCAACAACCATCAGCTGGTACCTGAGAAGGAGAATCAGTTCGGCCTGAGGATCATGATTCTGTCAATGACTTCACCTACAAATATCTGAATATGTTTTCATAACAGCAAATTAACTCTTCCAAACACGCTCCGATTTACACTTGTGTTACTTTCAAGTTAGATTGTCCTTTAGTACAAATAATAATGGCCTCAACCAGTAAAACAAAAATCAAAAACAGGCAAAAGCTTTGTTTTACTAATGCTGAGACATAAATGTTAATTACAGAGGATACTGAAATATAAAGAACTCCCTTTGCTGTCTCCAATCCCTTGTGAACTTCTCAAGGGTTTAAACATAGCATTTGCTTGGCAGAAATTTATGTCTGGAAAATAAAGAAAAGGAAAAATACTACACCAAAATAAAATCCACAAAACTCAGTAACCAGCCCTAATCCTCATCAATCAAGGTGGAAGTCTATCTCTTTTTAGAAAAATTCTTTTAAGAGATTCAGTTCAATTTAAAGTTTCTGTTTAAGGAAGATATGCAATTTTATCACCATGATGAAACGCTGGTGGTTAAGTGGTTAAACTGAAAAACATTCATGACTATTCTTCCTAGTTAGAGAAGCAATGGATTAGCATCAAGTCACCCAGCCGGACATTCATGCACACACACCTTTAAAAATAATGTATGAGGTTTCTATGTAGGAATGATACAGTTAAATAAATGGATTGGATATTAACTGAAGGATCTTAAAAGACAACTTAAAAATGCAGTTGTACAAATGGATGAAAGAAAAATACACCAAATGATTTTAACTGCCTTCTAGTGTTCAAGTTTACATTATTGAAAATTATGTAAATTTTGACAGTGGAGAGTATTTAAGAAATAAAAATGTATCACCAACAAGGATCAAAATGCTTATAACTTTGAGGAGTATAAAACAAATATTCTTTCATATAAAAGTTTTCTTCTAAAATTATACATGAGACACTATGATGTTTATAATTTTCACTGTCCTTGGAGTAAATCTAAGTCTTCACATGGCCTACAAGGTCCTGCAAGGAGATTGCTCATCTCCTCTCCCCTCTGTTGCTACTAGGATGTGCTCCACATCCTCAAACACACCAAGGTCGAATCTCTCCACTGGGGTCATGAGCTCTTTCTTCTTCCTAGAACATCTGACAGACTTTCTAATGGCTGGCATCTTCTAGTCAATTAGGTTTCAGTTCAAATAAGAATTGGCTGTATTTCTCCACAGTCATTCTCCAGCCTATTTTATTTTCTTCTTGCACTTGAATCCATCTGATTTCATGTTTATTTACTTTTGTACTTATTATGTCTGTCTTCTCCTCCTGAATGTAAGTTTCAGAAAAGCAGTATATTGTCTAGCTTGCTCACTAATTTAACCCTAGTAATAGAAGGATGCCTGGCAAAACGTCCAGTTCATATTTACTGAATGAAAGAATAACAAACATCTTTTCAGTAATTTTTTCCCATCAAAACATTTGTTTACCAGAAAACTATGGAAATACAGTTATCCTTATCCACTGCCTCTTAATATCTCATAATATTCAATGGATCTATTAGCAACTTTCAATAACTATTTATTTGATTAACTTGTTCTGTCTCATTTGTGTTTGATTTTTCTGTACTACAAGATAATATTTTTAATTTAGATAAGCAATCTGTTTCATAGAATTTTTAAATTTGTGTTTCTAAAGGTAGCTTAGATAAAGAACCCAGAGCTAAATCCAATTATGTAACAAAATTAATGACTTCCTTCAAAAGGTTTTCATTTTGGAAGAATATTCTGTTTTACCTATAAAATACCGTAGCTATAAAATTATTTTGGAGTTTCATTAAAAAGCATTGATTTTAAAATAAAGCATATTGAACTAAGTATATTAGAGGAAAAATTTTCCCATACATAGTATTTTAAGAGCCTGGTTCAAAAAATTCAATTATATAAACTTTGCAAATTAAACACAGAACAGAACGTTTTTAAGAGCCACATTAAATTTCAAAGGAGAAAACTTTCTCAGATAATGAAGAAGTAAGAAAAAAAGAAAAATTTCTTTTAGGGAAAAAATGCTGATATTTCACAGGTACATTTTAAGATTTTATAAATGGTGTAAATAGTATTCATCACCACCCACACTCATAGGCACACACCTTTTACCATATAATCCACTAATACGGATTAATGTATAAAGTCTATTTTTAAATCTAAAGAAAAATTATATCTGGAAAATATCACATGAATTTTGAGATGAAAATGATTTTTCCACATAGTTTTTGATCATTAGTTTAATGCCTCAAATTGACATTTCATATGACTTGGATTCTCATATTTATTCACTCAATTATTTATTGTGTTGCACTTTTAACTTGTGCCAGGCACTATTCTAGTTCCAGGAATACACTGGGGGCCAACGTAGAGTCCTACATTAGAGACACTCATGAGCAATTCATGATTAACCTCAAGTATTTCGAATTAAATGAAAATTTACAACCTCAAATTTCATTTGCAAATGGTGATATTTAATGAGCAGTATCTTCTGGTATTAGTCTGGTATGAGCAACGATAGACCAGCAGAATCTGCCAGCTCAAAGCCATCAGTGATGATGCGGTTTCATGTTAAGTACTGAGCACAGATCAAGTACTCACCAAATGTATACTGAAGAGATGAATGAAAGGAATGAATGAAACATTTCAATATCAGTAGTTACATGATTTTGTATCATTACTGGATATGCAATTAACTGGTACAAAACATGCCCTTTATAAATGTCCAGCTTTAGGTGATAATTTGCTAGCATCCATTTTGAAAGGATGTATGTAAAGAAACTGCAATTTTTAAATGTTAAAGACATAACTTCACCACATGGGAAATTGCTGTTAGAAGTTTTCTTCCTCCTTGTACATTGTGTTTGAACTGGCCTGCAGAATCAGAAAAGATCCGTGCTCTTGTTCTCCAAAACCCTGAGTGCAGCGGAGAGCCAGCTGGCAGGGGCCCCTGGCAGGCAGCCATTCTCATCTGCGGTTGCAATGCAGTCCTCGGGGGAAAAAACAATCATGAATTCTGTTTAACTAGGGCCATAGAAAGGCATTTGTTTCCTGATGGACTGTGGGTCTATTACTAAGATAAAGTAGATGAAAGCCATTCAAACACTACTTTCCATGGTTCTGGGGAGACCCGAGTGCTGAGAAGTTCTGAGAACAGATATTATGTCATTTGTTATTCTTTGACACAAAATGATAAAATAATCAAGTGGCGAGTAAATATTCTGGCACCAACTTGGTATTTTGAGTGACACTTTCCCCCTTAAGTTGACTGAATTGTCTGGGCATGGTTTAGGGACAACTGTATATGAGAAATAACAATAATGATAATTAGCAATTATTATCAACTTTTTCCAGGCACTGTTCCAACAACATTGGCATTTGGCATTTATCAAGTCACTTAGATAATACAAACAGGTCTATGAGGTAGTATCATTCCAATTTTACAGGCAAGATGAGTAATTTATACAAGGTTTTACAGTTATTAAATACCATGTTGGTGCAAGAATCTGACTCCAGACACTTTTTTAAACATATAGACAGCATACAACATTTATAAGCTGTAACTGCTGACATTCAAGCATTCAGGAATTCATTAAGAAATTTTGGTTAGGAAGGTTAAGGGTTGTAATTAGTAAGATGCTTCAGTTTGAGATGTTCCACCCCTTTGAGAGCTGAACGTGAGGAAGAATGCCTAAGCTCTGAATGGGCTGTTATAACTGGTTCACTTCCTAACTTGAAAATTTTAGCTCTGCCCACACAGAAGTGTTGTGTGGACTAACTCCATAAAATAAAACCCCATGAGAATGGCAGATCCTCAGCACTGTTATTTTCCAACCAACGTGATTTTCTAGAACTACTGGGAAGGGAAGCTCCCACTACCAAATTTTTAATTTGCAGTATACACTTATCAATAGGTCAGCTAGGATCTTTGTGAGATGGCAGATGTAAAGCTGTAGCATAGAGTCTGCCCTGTGGCACTTAACAAATTGTACAAACCCTTAGTTGCATACAGCTGATCAGGAGATGAGATCTAATTTAAATCAGTGTCGAAGCCTCATGTGTCCACTCCTTTCGAAGGATCAGGACAAACTGCTGCCTCTGTCTCTCTGCAACATTGTGGACTGTTGTGTGTGAGGCTCACAGAGTTCTATGCAATGATGAAGCTCAACCTCCAGGACCAGGACAGCACCCAGGACCTGGTCTAATAAAAGCAAGTTTAACTTCTGGTCACCAAACATTTAATCCTCTCCAAGTAGTCTAAGGACAATTTATTAAGTAATATTTCTATGTTGATAGCATTGAACTACAGAGAAAGGAAAGGTAGCTTTTCTCTTAATCTCCGAAATCATCCATAATATTCTGATATTTGGCATGTGATAAAAATAAATCAGACTTAAGTGTTTTCCAAATAATGGATCAAAGAAACAAAATACGAAAATGACTATGGTACTTTTTAGTTTAATCAATTTAAAGTGTTACATATTTCAGGGCACCATCTGCTACTTCTGTAGTCTATATGTAAAAGGTATAATAAAAGTTAAACAAATATTCAAATTCAGTTGGACAATATCCATCATATCATTGATAAGTTTTCACAAATGCCTAGGGTACCTAACTGGTTTTCTTGGTTTCACTGGAGATGGCTGGTAATTGTAGGTCTGCTTTGGTTATGTAACTATACTCCTAATATGTTAATGTGTGCACGCAATTTAATTAGTAATTTAAAACCTATACACGCTTATGTTACACTACAAGAAGATATGTCAAAGAAATAATCTTCCCATGTTTTCTTCTGTCTGCTACTTCTATAGCTTCTCTTCTCCCTTCATAATTACAACCCCTAGGTAGAATTCATGCCTCATATCGAAATTACCAAGTATCGTAATTCTTCCAAGTGGTAAAGATACCTCAAGGCAAATGCTGGGCATAGAAGCCACAGGGCATAAATCTGCAAAAAAGTAAAAAGTTAACCTTTTCAAACAGTATTGCTTCTCTCTCACTTACCAACTTTACATTTCCCTGTATGGCCCCGGAAGATGACTGGTTAGCCAGAGACGGGTAAGATTCCTCAAAGGAGGAACAACCTAAGACAGGCACAGTCGCAGGGGAGCCATCAGGTGAGAAATTGGGGATCAACAGAGGTGAGGCTTAGAACCCCACCCCCCCCGTTTTGAGAGAAATCTTCTGCTTCCATGGATGTTTTGTTGCCCTTGTCTAGCTTGGATTAATACTTAGTCTACAGGCACACACCTGATCATCTACATTTGCCCTCTTACAGCACTAAACTATGTTTTCTTCCTTCATCTTGCATCTACCTACCATTTCAGCATTTTATTTAAAAAAAATTATAATAATAATAAGGGAGAAATGTGGGATTCACATATAAATCAAGTATAAAAATCAAACGAATAATCATAATTGACCTGATTGTTTATAGTTCATCATGCGTGATCAAAACCGAAAGTTTCTGTGATGGCTGCCCTTGCACTGTTCACCATGTAAGAACTTATTCACTATGTAAGAACTTGTTCACCATGTAAAAACTTGTTCGTTATGCTTCAGAAGATTGGAGACTGTTGAGAATTAGGCTTGGGGTTGATTAATGATTGTGCATTGAGTCCCCTATACAGAATTTTATTGTTGTTAACAACCATATGATCAATAAATATGAGAGATGCCCTCTCAAAAGAAAAAAAAAGTTAAACAAATTTGAAATATGTTGTCTTAGTTGATTGTCCACACTGTCATAAATCTATTTAGGTATTATATATGGTCAAAAGGACATATGTACATTGTGAGATTCTGAGATTTAAGGGAGGTAAGTTTCTGTTCATTGAAAATAATCCATTTTATCTGTAAAAAGTGATTTTTCTAATATGTGAAACTTTAAAATTCCTAAAATTACTTGTCTTTATCTCTTTGTATTCATCAAGGAGAAATGAAGCTCATTCAAATGTTATCTTCTCTGCACTTAATTTTCAGTATCTTAATATACCAAGTTTTATACTGTTTTAAATAAAAACAGAATTAAATGGCTTCGGTATCTACATTATAAATAATAATTATATCACTGACTCCTAGGGATTGCAAAATCCACATTTATATGAGTATACATAGTTTGGGGCTATCTCCCCCCCCTTGGGGAAGGTAGTTGTGCTCTTCATTTCAAATTAAGCTCACCTCGTTTATGTTTCAGATTATGTTTGTTTTCTGCTAGAATAAGAATAAGTTTCAGGTACACTGTGAGTGATATCAGATAAGTTTTTTCCAAGAGTTTATATTTAATCCACTGACTGCATTTTCTTGTTTGTTCAACAGAAAAGGGTAGCTAAAATGTTCTCCTTCATAATTTACCTAAGGCATTTTCCTACTTATTTATCTTACATTTTCATATCTCCTTTCTTGTCAAGTATGTTTTCCAATGTGATTTTCTTACAACTCCTGTGAAGATGCTATTTAGCACAGCTGTAGAAATAGCCAGTTCTTCATTCAAACAGGGCAAGAAGTCACTTAAGTTAGTAGAAAATGATACATGCAGCTCTAACTTTACACTAAGTGATTAGGAGAAAAAGAATAGTAAAGGCATTTCATAGTACATAGTGTTGGATTTCTAGAAACAAATTCTTTCATTTGTTTGTATAGCAGTTACATAGGATATGCAGGAAATTGAAGTAGATGCTTACAAGTCACCCACCTTTGAAGCTGGCATGCTTATTCCTACTTATATTTGAGGAAAAGGCTCACCTCCCATCCTCGGGTGTCTTCTATCACTTCTCTCTCTCCTACACCCTTACATTTACAGAACAGTGGGAGGCCCGACTTCTCTAGGTTGGAACTCCAAATAGTCAGAGATTATAAATCCAGTCTATCAGTCCAAACAGGAATAAATTTAAGAAAGCGTTTGACACCCTTACTATTAGTCTTGCACTTTATATTATCCTTAAGAGACAGGAATTGCCTCTTACTATTAAAACACTTTGCACATTTCACAATCATTCATTACTGTGTCTGATGGGCTTCATAGATGCTCTTATTTAGTACATGAAATATAATTAGCAACAAAGATGGATCAACACCAAAAGGAGTGTTTTATGAAGAACTTCAGAAATATTTTTAAAATAAGTCTTAATCACAGAGATATGAAAATGTTTCTGTGATAACATATTTTATTTTTCAAATGAAAATGCCATAGTTCAAGCTACCAGATGTATTTTTTTAGAGTCTGTTTATTATGTGGGAAGCACACAAATGCCCACTCTTTGGTAATTGCTAAAACAAATATTATTTTACATTAAGCATATATAACAGAATAAATACCATACCAAAGAAATTTTTTGTTTTATTTAATATGTTAGTGAGTTAATCCTATAATCTTAAATTAGTTTTATTAAGAAGCACTTTTTGTCTTTCCTCATTTTGTATTTCAAAATGATTCTGTCTGGAAATGCTCAATTCTCTTATGAATAATTCATTTCAGTATATATTTATTTATTTTCAAGGTAATTTACAGGATGCTATGGCAACCTAAAAGGAGGGTACTGCATAAATTCTGACTTAAATTGTTGTAGTGTTATGAACTCATGAGTTTTTTACTGTTGTCCAAGCTTTCCAATAAGCACCTCATACGCATTGTCTCGTAACCTCCTGACAAGCCTATTAAGAAGGTGCCATGACTTTGATGCCCATTTGGGAGTGACCTGCAGGTGTCATGCAGCTAGGAAGCCATGAGGCTGAGGCTTGGGGGCAAATCTCTGCCAGTAAAATTGCTAGTTGGGTGCCAACTATTATTAGACCACCTGGTGGCAAAAAGAGAGAAAAATCATATACCATAAACGAAGACTGAGTAGGATGAACACTGAAAGTCGATATGATCAAAGTGCTATAAACAAGTCAGAATACCTTCCCAGAAGAGATATTTAGGATAGGTCTTGGATATTAGGTAGGACTTTACAAGCAGGGATGGAGGGGAGAGACGTCTAGGCAAACGGAGAGCATATCGGAGCAGTTCCAAATACTGAGTTTCTGTCACAAAACTTATACTGTTCTAAGGATCCATTTGAAGAAAAAATTTTAAAAGCAGTATGTGTACAAAGTTAGGTGGAAAGGACACAGCTATTTCACTAATCATTGTGAAAACATCTTATTTTTGCAAATTTTGCCAAAAACATATCCACTGCTAGTCTCTCCATATCCCCAGGGCCCTTAGAAGGGTCTGTGAGCATGAGGAACCCTAAAAACTGAAGTCTTAAAGAGAAACATGCAGAAGACTTTATTATGTTTTATATCACTGCTTTGGTTATGACAGGAACACCTATTAAAACAACATGCATTCAGCTCACCTCTTATATTTTTAATTTATTACCTTGATACACTGCAGCTTTTGTCTGTCTGTATGTTCTGGTTGGCTCTATAGCGTGTGATGAATCTAGTCTTTAACCTAACTTTGGGCTTAGGTTCTAGTTTCATGCAAGAGAAATCGGTTTTAGGTCACACATCACCATCTATTACCCTAGTTTTAGCAGAAATCATAGTATATTAAATTTATTTCAAGCAGAAGCCTTACTATCTTGACTCAACTTTTCTATTATGTCCCCTGCAGCTTGGATTCATGAGTATCTAAGTTTTCAGGCTTTTTATATTTTTTGAGTACTCAGTAAGTGATGGTTCTTAACCTCCTCTTTAGTATCAATGGAGAGAAATGAATGTCCCTGGATGAGCTGGCTTTGAAAAGTATGCTTAATATTGAAATCAAATCTTGCAGACTTTAAAAAGTTTAACTTAGTTTTTTCTTTGTTGTTATACTCCACAGATGAGTGAAATCATTTGATACTGTCTTTCTCTGCCTGGCTTATTTCACTGAGCATAATACTCTCTAGCTCCATCCATGTTGTTACAAATGGTAGGATTTGTTTTCTTCATATGGCTGAACAATATTCCATTGTGTATATGTACCACCTCTTCTTTATCCATTCATCTACTGATGGACACTTAGGTTGCTTCCATTTCTTGGCTATTGTATATAGTGCTGCGATAAACATAGGGGTGCATATGTCTTTTTCAAACTGGACTGCTGTATTATTCCTAGGAGTTAAATTCCTAGGAGTGGAATTCCTGGGTCAAATGGTATTTCTATTTTTAGTTTTTTGAGGAACCTCCATACTGCTTACCACAATGGTTGAACTAATTTACATTCCCACCAGCAGTGTCGGAGGATTTCCTTTTCTCCACATCCTTGCCAACATTTGTTGTTGTTTGTCTTTTGGATGGTGGCCATCCTTACTGGTGTGAGGTGATACCTCATTGAGGGAAGGGAGGGATAAAGAGGAAAAAGGGATATTAAGATTAGCACACATAATGTAGGCGGGGTGACACAGGGAAGGCAGTATACACAGAGGAGACAAGTAATGATCCTATAGCATCTTACTATGCTGATGGACAGTGACTGTAATGGGGCCTGTGGGGGGACTTGATAATAGGGGGAGTCTAGTAACCATAATGCTGTTTAAGTAATTGTACATTAACGATATAAAAAAAAAAGTTACAACTATGACCTTTGTACATGGATGTGTGTCACACACAAACATGCACACATATTTGATGCTGTGAGTTTATTAAAGGTTAACATGACCTGCTCAGGAAGGTCAGAGGATGCAAAAAAAAAAGTTTAATTTAGAAAATGTTTGTTATTATACTCAGAAAGAATATTATTGGTCTATATGCTCAATAACTTTCCTGTCGGTGTTAACAGTCTATATATTCTGATCAATAAGTGGTGGAAAAATGCAAAAAGATTTAAGGCAAGAATCATTCTTAATAGATTTGAAGAAGTAACCTGTCATTTCCTATTAATAGCTTTTGCTTTTGATGTTGTAATTGTTCACAGATCATCTGGAAATGTTTTCCATTTGTATGCTCATGCCCAGTGTGCTGACACAGCCATCATTCGTCTGCCCAGTCCTTGTACAGCTTGGTAAATAGCTGGCAAAGGCCATCAGTGGACCAACCTAGTTGAGCAATTTTGTTACTGGTGAACACAAATCGAAATGAGAACATTATACTAACACTTACATATGCTATTTTTAGAGTTTGACTTTGTCTCATTTCTGTTGAAGTGACTGTTCTCAAACTTGGATTCATAACTAGTTATCTCAAATATATTGTGGAATTCTCATAAATAACTCTCCTCATTGTTATTTGACATCAAACTTTGTTCCTTGAGATAATTTTGGGATATAAAATATGTTTCTAAATCAAATACATACTTGTATCCAACAAATACCAAACTGATCTTCAGTTTCTTTGGCCCAGTATCTTAGTATGCATTCCTCTTTTTACTGAATTCTAAAATCAGACTGTCAGAAAAATGAAAGGTCACTTTCCATAGCAGATCTATGTTTTTCATCTGTCAAAATCTATAAGTTCTGTTTGCACTTACACGGAAGTGTGTGCAGGAAGGTGGAGGAGGGTACGTAAACCAAGTATTTGGGGTCCATGCTGGTGATTTCATTTTGAATTGTGAAAATGTCATCCCTATATTTATATTATTGAGGAACAGTTTAAAATCTTTGACTTTTTTTTTAAATTTTGGTACCATTAATCTACAATTACATGAAGAACATTATGTTTACTAAGGTCCCCCCTTCACCAAGTTCCCCCACAAACCCCATTACAGTCACTGTCCATCAGTGTACTAAGATGCTGTAGAATCACAACTTGTCTTTTCTGTGTTGCACAACCCTCGCCGTGCCCTCCCCCCACACATGACACATGCTAATCATAATGTCGCCTTTCTTATTCCCTGCCCTTATCCCTCCCTTCTCACCCAAACTCCCAAGTCCCTTTCCCTTTGGTAACTGTTAGTCCATTCTTGGGTTCTGTGATTCTGCTGCTGTTTTGTTCCTTCAGTTTTTCTTTGTTCTTATACTCCACAGATGAGTGAAATCATTTGGTACTTGTCTTTCTCCGCTTGGCTTATTTCACTGAGCATAATACCCTCTAGCTCCATCCATGTTGTTGTAAATGGTAGCATTTGTTTTCTTCTTATGGCTGAATAATATTCCATTGTGTATATGTACCACATCTTCTTTATCCATTCACCTACTGATGGACACTTAGGTTGCTTCCATGTCGTGGCTATTGTATATAGTGCTGCAATAAACATAGGAGTGCATCTGTCTTTCTCAAACTGGGCTGTGGTATTCTTAGGGTAAATTCCTAGAAGAGGAATTCCTGGGTCAAATAGTATTTCTATTTTGAGCTTTTTGTGGAACCTCCATATTGCTTTCCACAATAGTTGAACTAATTTGCATTCCCACCAACAGTGTAGGAGGGTCCCCTTTGTCCACATCCTCACCAACATTTGTTGTTGATTGTCTTTTGGATGGTGGCAATCCTTACTGGTGTGAGGTGATATCTCACTGTGGTTTTAATTTGCATTACTCTGATAACTAGCAATATGGAGCAACTTTTCATGAGTCTGTTGGCCATCTGAATTTCTTTTTTGGAGAACTGTCTGTTCAGCTCCTCTGCCCATTTTTTAACTTGACTATTTGCTTTTTGTTTCTTGAGGTGCGTGAGCTCTTTATCTATTTTCGATGTCAACCCTTTATCGGATCTGTCATTTATGAATATACGCTCCCATACTGTAGGATGCCTTTTTGTTCTATTGATGGTGTCCTTTGCTGTACAGAAGCTTTTCAGCTTGATATAGTCCCATTTGTTCATTTTTGCATTTGTTTCCCTTGCCCGGGGAGATACATTCAAGAAAAAGTCACTCATGTTTATGTCTAAGAGATTTTTGCCTATGTTTCTTTCTAAGAGTTTTACGGTTTCATGACTTACATTCAAGTCTTTGATCCATTTCGAATTTACTTTTGTGTATGGGGTTAGACAATGGTCCAGTTTCATTCTCTTACAAGTAGCTGTCCAGTTTTGCCAGCACCATCTGTTGAAGAGACTGTCATTTCCCCATTGTATGTCCATGGCTCCTTTATCGTATATTAATTTACCATATATGTTTAATGTCTGGAGTCTCTATTCTGTTCCACTGGTCTGTGGCTCTGTTCTTGTGCCAGTACCAAATTGTCTTGACTACTGTGGCATTGTAGTAGAGCTTGAAGTTGGGGAGCAAGATACCTCCCACTTTATTCTTCCTTCTCAGGATTGCTTAAGACTATTTGGGGTCTTTGGTATTTCAATATGAATTTTTGAACTATTTGTTCCAGTCTGTTGAAGAATGTTGTTGGTAATTTGATAGGGATTGCATTGAATCTGTATATTGCTTTGGTCAGAATGGCCATTTGACTATATTAATTCTTCCTAGCCAAGAGCATGGGATGAGTTTCCATTTGTCAGTGTCTTCTTTAATTTCTTTTAAGAGTGTCCTGTAGTTTTCAGGGTATAGGTCTTTCCCTTACTTGGTTAGGTTTATTCCTAGGTATTTTATTCTTTTTGATGTCATTGTGAATGGAATTGTTTTCCTGATTTCTCTTTGTTCATTGTTAGTGTATAGGAAAGCCACAGATTTTTGTGTGTTAATTTTGTATCCTGCAACTTTGCTGAATTCCGATATTAGTTCTAGTAGTTTTGGAGTGAAATCTTTAGGGTTTTTTATGTACAATATCATGTCATCTGCAAATAGTGACAGTTTAACTTCTTCTTTACCAATCTGGAGTCCTTGTATTTCTTTGTTTTTTCTAATTGCCATGGCTAGGACCTCCAGTACTATGTTGAATAACAGTGGGGAGAGTGGGCATCCCTGTCTTATTCCTGATCTCAGAGGAAAAGCTTTCAGCTTCTCACTGTTCAGTATGATGTTGGCTGTGGGTTTATCATATATGGCCTTTATTATGTTGAGGTGCTTGCCCTCTGCACCCACTGTGTTGAGAGTTTTTATCATGAATGGATGTTGAATTTTGTCAAGTCAAATGCTTTTTCAGCATCTATGGAGATGATCATGTGGTTTTTGTCCTTTTTGTTTATGTGGTGGATGATATTGATGGATTTTTGAATGTTGTACCATCTTTGCATGCCTGGGATGAATCCCACTTGGTCATGGTATATGATCCTTTTGATGTATTTTTGAATTCGGTTTGCTAATATTTTGTTGAGTATTTTTGAACCTACATTCATCAGCGATATTGGTCTATAATTTTCTTTTTTAGTGGGCCCTTTGCCTGGTTTTGGTATTAGGGTAATGTTGGCTTCATAGAATGAGTTTGGGAGTATTCCCTCCTCTTCTATTTTTTGGAAAACTTTAAGGAGAATGGGTATTATGTATTCTCTGCATGTCTGATAAAATTCCGAGGTAAATCCATCAAGCCCGGGGGGGTTGTTCTTCTGCAGTTTTTTGATTACCGATTCAATTTCGTTGCTGGTAATTGTTTGTTTAGATTTTGTGTTTCTTCCTTGGTCAGTCTTGCAAGGTTGTATTTTTCTAAGAAGTTGTCCATTTCGTCTAGGTTTTCCAGCTTCTTAGCATATAGGTTTTCATACTATTTTCTAATAATTCTTTGTATATCTGTTGGGTCTGTCATGATGTTTCCTTTCTCATTTCTGATTCTGTTGATGTGTGTTGATTCTCTTTTTCTCTTAGTAAGTCTGGCTAGAGGCTTATCTGTTTTATTTTCTCAAAGAACCAGCTCTTGGTTTCATGGAGTTTTTCTATTGTTTTCTTCTTCTCAATTTTGTTTATTTCTTCTCTGATCTTTATTATGTCCCTCCTTCTGGTGACTTTAGGCCTCATTTGTTCTTCTTTTTCCAATTTTGAGAACTGACGTTAGACTATTCATTTGGGTTTGTTCTTCCTTCTTTAAAAATGCCTGGATTGCTATATACTTTCCTCTTAAGACTGCTTTTGCTGTGTCCCACAGAAGTTGGGGCTTTGTGTTGTTGTTGTCATTTATTTCCATATATTGCTGGATCTCCATTTTAATTTGGTCATTGATCCATTGACTACTTAGGAGCATGTTGTTAAGCCTCCATGTGTTTGTGAGCCTTTTTGCTTTCTTGGTACAATTTATTTCTAGTTTCATACCTTTGTGGTCTGAAAAGTTGGTTGGTAGGATTTCAATCTTTTGGAATTTACTGAGGTTCTTTTTGTGGCCTAGTATGTGGTCTATTCTGGAGAATGTTCCATGTGCACTTGAGAAGAATGTGTATCCTGTTGTTTTTGGGTGTAGAGTTCTATAGATGTCTATTAGGTCCATCTGTTCTAGTGTGTTGTTCAGTGCCTCTGTGTCCTTACTTATTTTCTGTCTGGTGGATCTGTCCTTTGGAGTGAATGGTGTGTTGAAGTCTCCTAAAATGAATGCATTGCATTCTATTTCCTCCTTTAATTCTGTTAGTATTTGTTTCACATATGTTGGTGCTCCTGTGTTGGGTGCATATACATTTATAATGGTTATATCCTCTTGTTGGACTGACCCACTTATCATTATGTAATGTCCTTCTTTATCTCTTGTTACTTTCTTTGTTTTGAAGTCTATTTTGTCTGATACTAGTACTGCAACAACTGCTTTTTTCACCCTGTTGTTTGCATGGAATACCTTTTTCCATCCCTTGACTTTTAGTCTGTGCATATCTTTGGGCTTGAGGTAAGTCTCTTGTAAGCAGCACATAGATGAGTCTTGCTTTTTCATCCATTCTATTGCTCTGTGTCTTTTGATTGGTGCATTCAGTCCATTTACATTTAGGGTAATTATTGAAAGATATGTACTTATTGCCATGGCAGGCTTTAGATTCATGGTTACCAAAGGTTTAAGGTTAGCTTCTTTACTATCTTACTGTCTAACTTATCTCACTTATTGAGCTTTATAAATACTGTCTGATGTTTCTTTATTTCTCTCCCTTCTTATTCCTCCTCCTCCATTCTTTATATGTTGGGTGTTTTATTCTGTACTCTTTTGTGTTTCCTTTAACTGCTTTTGTGAGTAGTTGATTTTATTTTTTGCCTTTAGTTAGTATTTGGTTGATCTGCTTTCTTTGCTGTGATTTTATTTTCTCTGGTAACATCTATTTAGCTTTAGGAGTGCTCCCATTTAGAGCAGTCCCTCTAAAATACCCTGTAGAGGTGGTTTGTGGGAGGCAAATTCCCTCAACTTTTGCTTGTCTAGGAATTGTTTAATCCCTCCTTCATATTTACATGATAATAGTGCTGGATACAGTATTCTGGGTTCAAGGCCTTTCTGTTTCATTGCATTAAATATATCATGCCATTCTCTTCTGGCCTGTAAGGTTTCTATTGAGAAGTCTGATGATAGCCTGATGGGTTTTCCTTTGTAGGTGACCTTTTTTCTCTCTCTGGCTGCCTTTAATACTCTGTCCTTGTCCTTGATCTTTGCCATTTTAATTATTATGTGTCTTGGTGTTGTCCTCCTTGGGTCCCTTCTGTTGGGAGTTCAGTGTGCTTCTGTGATCTGAGCAACTATTTCCTCCCCCAGTTTGGGGAAGTTTTCAGCAATTGTTTATTCAAATACACTTTCTATCCCTTTTTCTCTCTTCTTCTTCTGGTACCCCTATAATGTGAATATTGTTCCTTTCAGATTGGTCAGACAGTTCTCTTAATATTGTTTCACTTCTGAAAATCCTTTTATTTCTCTCTGCATCAGTTTCTATGCATTCCTGTTCTCTGGTTTCTATTCCATTAATGGCCTCTTGCATCTCATCCATTCTGCTTTTAAGTCATTTCAGATATTGTTTTATTTGTGGCTTCCCTCCCTATTGTGTCTGTTAGCTCTTGTATTTTTCTCTGCAGCTCCATCAGCATGGTTATGACCTTTATTTTGAATTATTTTGCAGGAAGATTGGTTAGGTCTATCTCCCCAGATTCCTTCTCAGGGGAGGATGTCTGGGTTAGTCTGGTCTGGATCAAATTCTTCTGCCTTTTCATGGTGTTAGAGGTAGTTGTGGGGAATTGGCATGTATGTCAGCTGGGAGAACAGCACTTCTTGCTAGTTTGTGGCCTTCATCTCCTGGGAGAGTGGCAACCCCTAGTGGCTTGTGCTGGGCAGTTGCAAGCAGACGGGGTCTCTGATTCTTGCCTGGCTGCTGTGAAGAAAGCTCCGCACGCAATTCCTGTGGGCGTGGCTGGCCTCATGCTGCTGCTCTGCTATGGCGGGGCCGCACCAGAGGGGGAACAGTAAGATGTTTATTTGCTGTGAGGGGCCTCAGAACTGCGCTGCTGCCCAGGGGTTTAGGGTGCCGAGAGTTCCCTGGGATTCCCAGCTGCTGGGCTGAGTGTGCCAGGATGCTTCTGTCCAGCTGTGGAGTCCCTGTCCCTTTAAGACTTTCAAAAAGCACTCACTTTTCTTTGTCCCAGGGGCACTGGCTGTGGGGACCTGCTCACAGGTTTTACTGTCCCATTTCCATAGTATCCAGCATCCCACGCTCTGTGTGTCTGCACTCCCAGTGCAGATGGCTAGGGCTGGGTGTTTAGCAGTCCTGGGCTCCCTCTCCCTCCCGGCTCCAACTCCTCTCCTCCCACTGTGGAGCTGGGGTAGAAGGGCCTCAGGTCCTGCCGGGCCGTGGCTTGTTTCTTACCCCCTTCGTGAGGTGCTGGGTTTTCGCAGTTGTAGATGTAGTCTGGCTTTTGTCCTGTATCTTCTGGTCTCTCTTTTAGGAATAGTTGTATTTGTTGTATTTTCAAATATATATATGGTTTTGGGAGGAGATTTCTGCTGCTCTACTCACTCCACCATCTTAAATCTTTGACATTTTATTAGGAGTTACTAATCCCCTGGATCTGTGTGACTAAGCTAATCTGAGGAAATCTTAAATGCAGAATTCAAAATGTACTATAATTTGAGAAATAATAAAGTTATTATTTTTAAAATTAGTCATAGACTGTAGGTAGGTTATGTTCATGCTGAAACCCAGGAAGACGGTGTTTTCCTTATTAGTGAAACAAGAAGTTAGGGAATTTCTAAAAAATACAGCTTTTATCAAATCATGCAAGGTATGGTCTCATTTAATCCACTTAGTTCAAGCTCAGTGAGGATTCCTCATCTCTTAGAGCTCTGGTAGATCAATCGAGGTATGGAACGAAGCCAGACAGACTAGGATTCTTAATTCTTAAGCACTAAGACAAAAATAACATACATCAGGAAGAAAAGAATGGAAAACTGCTAACATACAAAATTACAACTTAACTATTAACTTAATCATAGTTATCTTAGATCTATAATCTCTTGAATATTTGTCACACAAAGGAGGACTTATGTGAGAAATTCTCAGCACCTAAGCTTTATAGCATTAGCTCTGTGGATCTAAAACACACATGACATAAGATGCATCTCATTTTGAGGTATTTTTATATTGGTCCCCACTCCTTAACTTTTAAAGAGAGAAAAGACTGTTTAACAGGTATCACTACAGCAATACAAACGGTTTGCAACCTTCCGCCTAAACACAGTTTCAACTGTCACAGGAGCCTAGGTATATTTCTGACCAGGCTTCCTTTCATCCTACATGTTCTAAGGTATCTTTTAAGTTTTATACCTTAAAAAGCTGCTGAAAATGCCTTTTTCCATATGCAAGTAATTACCAATTACCTGTCATTTCATGGTGAATACTTTAAAATTCAGTAATATTTACAACTTGTTAGCTACCTTGGCAAATTCACTCCTGATCTATTTCCCTTTGATCAAACAGATATTAGAAAGTCTTCAGTCTTTACTTTTCTTTTATAAAATGCAACTTTAGAAGGGAAGACAGCTATGGTACCAAGGAAAGTTGGGCATAGAGCAAAAAGTGTTGAGTTTAATGCTTAGCTCAGCCATGTACTAATTTCCTATTCCTGAGCAATTCTGTTTCCAAATCTGCAAAATTAAGAGAATGATATATTGTAGTGTTAGATTAGTAAATGACAAAAAGCATGTGAAAATGCTTTATATGCTATAAATTCTATGTTGGTATTACATGTCACTCATCTACAATCTTACCAACAAATAACTGTATATCAAGAATCCATTCTGTGCTTAATGATCTAACAGATGAAAACAACATGAAACAAAGAAACAAAAAAAACAATAAGAGACTTGATCCTACCAGCAAGAAGAGTACAGTTTAGGTGGGAAGATAAGTAACATACATATACACGAAAAGTCAGTAAGATTAATTCTAAAGAAATCTGTAAGAACAAGATAGTATAAAATAAGGTACTATTTATGTTCCTAAAATCTAGATGTGTTCACTTTAAGAGAATGATTACTATTGCTTAGTTCTTGCTTAGAAGCACTCTAACTGATGGTTTTTCAGCTAAGCCTTCAAGGTAGGGCATTATTTGAACTGATGGAAAGGAAAGAGACTGACTCTGGATCAGAGGTAATGGAAAAACAAGTAGTATAGAGAGTGAAGATAAAAAATATGGCATAAGGAGAAGATGAAAGATTTCCAGAAAAAAGGGACTTATTTTGAGAAGGCTGAGTGAGCTGGAAAGTGAAAGACTGCTTGCAATTGATAGAAGCTCTATAACTTGGAAGAGAAGGGAAAGAACAAGATGATGTGAGTAGGAGGAAGAAGAGGGTTATGAACAGTATAGTTTAAGATATATTAATTTTGGGATCTCGCTGCAATATTCAAGTAGAGATGTCTACTCTATTTTTTCTTTTTTTGAAAATTGGGTTGAGGTACATACAATAAACGCACAAACCTTCACGTACAGCTTGATGAATTTTGCCATATGTATACATGCATGTAACCATCACACAGATAAAGCAAATACTGTCACTCATTATTACCTCCTCACCTATTTTACCCATTCCTTGATGCCTCCTTCCCCTATGGCAACAACCAGTCTGTTCTCTGGGTTTATGAGTCCATTTTAGTTTTGTTTGTTCCTTTGTTTTTTGCATTCCACTTACAAGTGAAATCATATGGTACTTATCTTAGTCTGACTTATTTTACTTAGCAAAATATTCTCTAGGTCCTTACATGGCATCACAAATGGCAAGATTTTTTTATGTCTCATTAATATTCCATTGGATATACAGTAGCATATCTTTACCCATTCATCTACCAATGGACATTTATGTTGTTCCCATATTTTGGCTACTGTAAATAAGCAGCAGTAAATGTAGTGCACATAGCTTTTTGAATTAGTGATATTGTTTTCTTTGGGTAAATTCACAGAAGTGGAATCACTGCATCATATGGTATTTCTATGTTTAGTTTTTTGAGAAACCTCCATACTGCTTTCCACAGTGGCCACACCAATTTGTAATCCCACCTGCAGTGTACAAGGGCTCCCTTTTCTCCACATCCTTACCAACATTTGTTATTTCTTGTCTTATTGACAGACACACTGACAGGTGTGAGGTGATAGCTCACTGTGGTTTTGATTTGCATTTCTTTGATGGTTAGTGATGTATAGCATCTTTCCATATGTCTGTTGGCATCTGTATGCCTTCTTTTTTGGCAAAATGTCTATTCAGGTCCTCTGCCCATTTTTTAATCAGATTATTTGATTTTTTGCTATTGAGTTGTGTGAGTTCTTTATGTTGTGGATATTAGTGCCTTAACAGATAGAGCATTTGCAAATACCTTCTCCCACATAATAGGCTGCCTTTTCATTTTGTTGATGGTTCCCCTTGATATGGAGAAGAGTTTTGGTTGCTGTAGCCCCAGATATCTATTCTTTAAGCCATGAAATTTAGAAATTTGTTTTCCTTTCTAATTGGATAAAACAGAAACCCAGAACCAAAATGCCCTAGATATATTTTAAGAAAACTAAAATATAAATTTTCAGTCTAGGGAAGTGTAAACTGCTAATATAATTTGGTATTGAAGAACTGTACTTAGTGTCTTTGTGAAATGGACTGCAGTATCTTTTTAAATGATATATCATACTGATTGCTGTCACCAAGAGTTATTTTGCAAAAAAATTCTTGAAAAACAGTTAAGATTTTCAGAATTTAAGTGTTCTTAAATCTAAGGAAGATTAGCTGAAAGATGATCATGCATCTGTAACTATTCAACAGTTTCAACTTCGGAATTATTAAATCTCATGTACTCAATAACATTTAAAATGATATTCATAGGACTTCTATCTGTGGGGGAAAGAAAACAAGCAAAGCCTTGGAATTAGTTTTGATTAGAGTGTAAATACCTTTTTTTCTAAACCCGTATCAACTCCCAGTCCTTCCCCACAATTTATTACTGAGTGATTTTTCTCCTCCTCACCTATTGTATTGCACACGACTTCACCCTTATATTTATACAGCCATTTACCATGTCAATGTCACTCATTCGCAAACACCTCATCTCAAAGAATATGTTTTAACCATTTTTTCCTTTCTGGTGGGTGAATCTTGATCTCTTTGGAATCTTCCACCTTTGACAACCTGATGGAAACTATGAGCTCATTCCCCACAAAAACATATATACAAAGACACATGTATCACATTTTACACATCATTTCAGGGAAAATATTCTGAAACCCTTGAGGCAACATAGAAAACAGGATAAGATATCCTGAGTTAGTGTTTAACAAACATTCCTGGACAAAGGAGGATTTCAGTATGTACTTGTCAGTGGATTAACTACTCAGGGGGAACTGAGGCAGAAAATTGATAATAGTCCAAGGAGGGGAAAGAGTTGGGGATTTAGGAGGAAAAAAAAAGCTTTCACTGTAGGTATTAATCTAGCTACAGCGGTCTTTTTCTCGTAAAGATTTGTTTCCAAGGACACATTTCTTATAGAGAAGCAGGTAGTAAATCTGTGGATGTGGGAAGCCTCAGAATACAAGGCCTTAAAGAACTTTCTGCTCCAAAGTAAAAATAGAAGTGACAGCGAGCAGGAGGAAGGAGGAGGACATGCTAGAAGGCAAATCACACCCTCAGTTTCCTGATGAAGCATGACTCAGAAGCTACCAAAGATATAGCCAATCACCAGGCAGAAGTGCTGAGCCCTGCAAAGTACAGTTCAGAAGGCAGCCCGGAAGAGTGGTCTCTGAAGCATTTCAAAAAGTGAGTGACTCCAACAAGATCAGTAAGAATCATAACTGTTACTGATACAATTATCATTCATCGAACATTTCTCTGTCAATCACTATACTAATCACTTTACATGCATTGTATCTCAAAAGGTTGAATACGTTTTAATACCTTAGCAGCTTGAATATATTTCACTAACGTTTTAAAAATGGAGATGGGTCTATCCCTCTACCCAGTGCACTGGACACTAGGATGTCTGGGAAAGGGAAGTAAAATGCGAAATGAATTGAAATATGAGCGATCTACTGACATCTAATGTACACAGTCAGATATGTACTCATCTATATACCAGGCCAATATATAATCTTCCAAAATCATAAAAATTGAAAAGTAAATACCAATTTAAAAATTACTTTTATATCTGAAGTTATATTAATATATGCTTTTAACTACTATTACTAACACTAATTAACATCTCACTTTTTTCATGTAATAAATGTGATTACCAGCTATATAATCTCAACATAGTTTAAATGCTCTAATCGTTTTTGGGCACAAAACTTGAGCAATTCTCTTTGGAAATTAAATCTAGTTTTAAATATTTCCATCTCAAAAGTAAGCTTTCCTTCAATAAGCCAAAAATATCATATTTGAGAAGCATAATCAGCACTCTCAAACAAGCAATAATACATTTATTTCTCCTAATAGAAGGTCTAGATATAGAAATTATGTTTTACCATCTTAGGAGAAAGCACATACTTCATTCAAACAATAAATGCTTATTAAGTATCAGCTATGTGCAAGATATTGTTTGAGCAATAAAGACAATTAAGATATGGTCCTTATTCTCAAGGAACTCATGTTGCAGTACAGAAGGTAAACAACTATATTACAACCAAACAACTATATTACAAGGTAGAAGTCCAAGTGTCACAGGAGATCATTATCTTAATACTAAGAGGCATTCTGTCCTCCTAACATGCGAGGCTCCCAGATCACAAGACTAAATAGGACTTATATATTATGAAATTTTTTGAATGACAGGGTATCTGTCTATCCACAATGTATTTTAATTAAATATCCATTTCCTTTATTTTAGCAGTAACTAATACACTATCTTACATTTTTTCGCTGAAAATATGGGTCTTTCTTAGCTATGTAGCTATATTACATTTTTCTTTGAAAAAAATTAAATTTCTTTAAAAATCTAGAATATCTGCCTGAATGTTCACCTCATAGTGAAAAACAGAAATATATGTGCTGACTGGGGACCTAAAACACAGAAATACATACTAATTAAAATATAGATATTTTAATTATATCTATCATAGCTGATATATCCATCATAGATGATAAAGATATCATCATAGCTATAAGGGTTATAAACACATTTTCATTCTTAATTTTCTGCTATGCATCTAACTATGATAAGCAACATTTAAGTTATGGTTAATTTTAGAAAATTACGTCAAATGTCTTTTAACTTTTCAGCCTTCAGCAGTGGGTATCATTTGGAATGCTGACATTGATCCATTTTTATTTAAAATAAAATTAAATGTAAAATACTGGAGAGCAAAAGCGTTTGTCTAAAAACAATTTTTCTTGAAAAGCAATGCCAATCCAGGTATTTTATGGAGGATGGCTTTTAGGACCAATTGCAGTCTGTATTCATGAACCTTAATGCTTTCCGTCCTCTGACTTTTAAGAGTACATTAGGAAGTCTTTCAAGCATAGAAAAAATTATTTTTCTCTGCCACTTTCCCAGATGCACTGCAGTTAGCCCAACTCCTATTTACTTGCTCCAAGGCAATGAATTAGATGGTGAGGTAGCTGGAAAATGCATGTATAAAACGTTAAAAAAAAAAAAAGTAAAATCAGTGTTATGATAAGCTCTATCTTGTATGATAGAAGTTAAATCCATTTTTATAAACATCTTCTGGTAAGATATTCCTGAGCTCTCCACTGCTCTCTTAGTGTACTTAGAGGCCACAGTATCTAGGAAGCACAGAAAGTAGAGTGCAATTTAGGTTCAAGCATAAACCTACAAAGAACAAATTTTTCCTTATTTCCACCCTTGCCTAACTCAGTCTATTCTAGCAAGAACATTTAGTTCAAAACAACCCTCAAAAAAAAACAAAAAAACGAAGTTGGAGCATGTTACCCATCTGCTCAAAACCTTCCAGTGGTCTCTGCTCTCATTCAGAATAAAGCCCAGAGTCCATTGAGTGCCGTACGTCTATCACCCCCATGTCATTTGTGTGAAATAAACTTTTGGTGCTTCCTCAGCCAACTCCACTTGGCCCACAACGACCTCGCTGTTCTCAAATCACCTGACGTGGTACGTCTTACCAAAGCTCAGTTTCTCACCTCATCCAGATTCGTGCTCAAATGTGACCTTCTATGACCACCCTATTTATAGATATATTCTGCCTTCATCTCCTGCTCCCCAACCTGGCATTCTCTTTCTTTCCTTTTATTTTTTTAAATTTTGATTTCTTTACTAGCACTTACCAAGATAAAACATATTACCACCAAAGTCCCTCCTTTTCTTCCTTCCACCTCCTTCTTTCTCCTTCCATCTTTTCTCCACTAAACTTCTTTTATACCCCCACCAAAAGATAAGATCTTTGAAGGCCAGAAGTTATTGATACTGAGTAATTTTGACCCAATGCTAAGAGTTTTTTGAATAAATGACTTAGGTCTTATTGGCTCAAAAATGAAACCCTCTGCACTGAGTCCCAGCTATAATACTGAACAGGTATGTGACTGTAAAGCAAATAGTCTCATTTTTCCAACCCTTTTCTTATTTCCAAAATGGGGATAATATCAGTACAAATCTCACAGAGGGCTTGAAGTAGGATTAAATGAGTAATACACAAAAATAGTTAGACTAGCACCTGCCAAGTAATTAAAGCTCTCTGCATATAAACTACTATTATTATAAGAAATTCTGTAAAGACTCCTAAAAACTTTGTATTTCTTAAAACATCTCCCATATTCATTCTTTTTAACATATTTGTCACATAGCTAAAATGTGTGTGATCATTAACAATTTTACAATTTGAAATATTTTAAAATCCTGAAGATCAACATACTGCAGCCTTAAACCAAAGACACATTAAACGCAATTATAACATTTATAATAGTGTCTGAACACATACAGGAACTCCAAGATGAAAAATACTATAGAAGCTTTTGAGTTTGATGTAGTCCCACTTGTTTGTAGTATAGTTTGAAACCAGAGAGTGTGATACTTCCCTACCCTCACCAGCTTTGTTCTCCTTTCTTAAGATTGCCTGGGTTATTCAGGGTCTTTTTGTGTGTGTGTGTGTGTGGTTCCATACAAATTTTAGGATTATTTGCTCTAGTTCCTTGAAAAATACCATTGGTATTTTGATAAGAATTGCACTGAATCTGTAGATTGCTTTGGGCAGAATGGCCATTTTGATAATGTTAATTCTTCCAATCAGGGAGCACAAAATAGCTTTCCATTTATTTGTGTCTTCTTCAGTTTCTTTCAACAGCGTCTTACACTTTTCAGAGTACAGGTCTTTCACCTCCTTGTTTAAATTTATTCCTAGGTATTTTATTCTTTTTGATAGCGTTCCAAATAAGATTGATGTCTTAATTTCTCTTTCTGTTCACTATGTGTACATAGAAATGCAACAGATTTCTGTACATTGATTTTGTATCCTGCAAATTTGCTGAATTCATTTATTAATTTTAGTAGTTTTTTGGTGGAGTCTTCAGGGTTTTCTATATAGAGTATCATGTCATGTGCAAATAATGAAGGTTTTAGTTCTTCCTTTCCTATTTGGATACCACTATTCCCTTTTCTTGTCTGACTGCTGTGGCTAAGACCTCCAGTACTATGTAGAAAAAAAGTGGCGAGAAGGGGATGCTTATATTTTTCATGATATTAGGGGAAAAGCTTTCAGCTTTTTACCATTGAGTATGATGTTAGCTGTGGGTTTGTCATATATGGCCTTAATTATACTGAGGTATGTTCCCTCTATACCCATTTTGTTGAGAGTTTCTATCATAAATGGATGGTAAATTTTGCCAAATGCTTTTTTTGCAGTTAATGAGATAATCCAATGATTTTTGATAATCATTCATTTTGTTTGATTTGTGGACACTGAACCATCCTTGCAGCCTCAAATACATCCCACATGATCATGGTAAACGATCCTTTTAAAGTATTCTTGAAGTCAGTTTGCTAATATTTTGTTGAGGATATTTGCATCTATGTTCATCAGTAATATTGGCCTATTCAATGTTCTTTTTTTTAACTGTCTTTGGTTTTGGTATTTGAGTATTGCTGGCATTTTTTTTTTGAATAGTTTGAGAAGAAGAGGTATTAACTCTTTTTAAAATATTTGGTAGAATTCACCTGTGAACCCATCTGACCCTGAACTTTCATTTGTTGGAGTTTTTGATTACTGATTCAATTTCATGCCTAGTAATAAATCTGTCTATATTTTCTATTTCTTCCAGATTCAGTCTTGGAAAATTGTGTTTCCAGGAATTTATCCATTTCTTCTAGGTTGTCCAATTTGTTAGTATATAATTTTTCATTGTAGTCTCTTATAAACCTTTGTATTTCTGTAGTATTTGTTGTAACTTCTTTTCATTTCTGATTTTATTTATTTGAGTCCTTTTTTTTTCTGGATGAGTCTGCCTTATAGTTTGTTAATTTATTTTTTGTCTCTATTTCATTTATTTCTTCTCTGATCTTTACTGTTTGATTCCTTCTACTAAGTCTGGGCCCTCTGTTCTTTTTCTAGTTCCTTAGGTGTAAGGTTAGGTGGTTTATTTGAGATTGTTCTTGTTTCTTGAGGTAGCCCTAGAGGGTAGTGAGCTTCCCTCTAGAAGTGATTTGCTGCATTACGAAGATTTTGTAATGATCATTTCCATTTTTATTTATCTCAAGGAATTTTTTTTATTTGAGTTCTTCATTGACCGATTGGTTGTTTACACTCTTAATTATCCATTATTAAATGAACATTTAAATTAGCACCCACTAATTTGGAACTTAATAGTAAACTATTGAGCTGCTTTACTCTAAGGAAGTAAAGACTGATAAAAGAATAGAAGTCCTATTTCACCTTTTATGAAAATGAGAATTGACTCTAATTTCAGTTCATAAAGACTCTCATTACCAACACCACATGTTAAGGTACTGTATGTGTGAAGAAAAATAGAAATGAATGAGAAACAAATGAAATAAGAACAACAAGGATGATTCATCCAGCAACGCCCATCAATGATTTTTAATTGCTTACTTAGTAAGTACTAAGTACTATTAGGCTGGTCAACACTGAGAATATAATCGCAAACAATACAGAAATGGTTCCTGCACTCATAAGGCACTTAAATTCAATCTGATTTTGTGCCTTGTAGGGTGGTGATAAACATTATGCTCCATTGCTATAATTTTATAATTTGATGCATTATTGTTTGAAGGAATGTATAGAAATATACACAAAGATCTCAGATTGACACAGTTATTCTCAAATTAGTAATCAGTAATCAGAGATTTTGAAAAAACATATCAGCCTGTTTTTCTATTATAGTCTATTTTATCTTTAGCTGGAAGATTTATTTCCCACTTTATTATTTTCAGATATCTTCTGAAAATGTGTTTTCACACCCAGAGGATCGGATCACAGAGTGTTCCCATTACAAATCAAAGAAACAAACAAGAAAAAAAAAAAGCTGTGACTCCCTGATTTTGAGAAAACATGGTATCAAAATAATTGGAAAAGTCCTAAGGTTAAAATTTTAGCAACATAGATATTTAAAGCCCTGCTCTACATACCACTAAGACTTCCTTCAATTAAATTTAGTGTCATCAGTATCCTCGCCTGTCAAATATGCATTTATAAATACATTTCTTCTTAACAAGCAGTTAAGTATTCAACATCTTCAAACTTAAACTCTACTTAAGCATACCCAAAGTACAAAAAAGTTACCACTACTGTTCAAATCCTTCTCTACCACACAGAGTTTGCAATTCGTGACAGTTTTGCAGTCATTTTGAAAAGTAACATATTCATAGTCTTTTAATATGGAAAAACTGAACATTTGCTCTCAGATATAAATAATAAAAATTTATTTTTAAACAGCCAGCCATACTCCATTGCTGCATTCCAATAGTAGATACATTCCACAGTACTCTGAGCATAGGGCCCTGGGACAGGAAGGAGTTTGGAATAGCCTGGTGAGTAGGAGGAGTCAGATAATGCATGGACTTGAGACTCAAGTTAAGAGTAGTAGAATTAAGATGGCAGGTTGGTTTGATTATGGTGTGACAATCATGGTAGAAAAAAGTAAACAGATATAAAGGATTTTTATGAGCTAAAAATTATCAAGACATCTTTTTTCTTATATCTGGGGTTAAGGATGAGATGCACATGAGAACACAGGTAACTCCCAGGTTTCTAGATAAGACAGCTAGATAATGCATTCATTAGAATCAAACACTGCAGAAGTGCCAGATATGTTGGTGAAGAGAATGAGTTCAGTTTTGGCTATATTGAATTTGAGTGGTCTTTAACACATCCACATAGATCTGTTAAATTGGCAGTGGTATTATATGTCAGGACACCTAGTAAGACACAGATGACTGAGTTCACTCTCCAAATTTGCTAGGAGTCCTGGCATTCTTAATAAAATACATATCCATTGTTTGTGATTCAGGTAAAGCAAAGAAAAGCTTTCATTAAAGAATGAACTAAAAAAAAAAAAAAAAAAGCATCTCTCCTAAAGCACAAAGGTCCATCAGAGTGCAGCTCATGCTCCACTATGAAGCCACTGCTGTCTCGTCACTGATCGTTCAACTCTTATGCACTTTCAAAAAGCTCTCCCCTTTCCTTACAGAAGAGGCTTTAAGCAACGGGCAATAATACCCCTTCCACCTAAGCCCAGTGACGGGATGCCTTTATAGTTACAGCCACATAGACTGGGTTTATCTAAAAGTCTGTGACCAGAAATTGAATATTGCTCTTACAGGGTTAACGGAGATAATTGCTGGTGAGAAAACTTCCAGCACTTTCCTCCCTACTATAGCGAATCCTTAAATGTTATTTTGAGATGACAGTATTACATCATTGAATACCTCATCAGTCTGCGTTCCTGGATGAGTACATAAATCAGAAGGCCTCCCCCAAACACATCCAAAATGGTTATATATTTTAGGAGTAAGAAATAAGGAGGTGTTTAAGCCACTAAGGTTTTCATGTTTGTTACAACAGCATATCCTACCCTATCCTATTTCACAACTCAGAGTGGGTGTATTTTCAGGACTTGTTTATGGTGTATCTCTTAGCTGAACTATACTTCATTCTTTGATAGTTGGTTGATAGTGTCTGGGAGTCTGTGTTCTTTTAAATATTTTTGAACAGACTGATGAATGACTAGAAGATTGAGGACTTAATCTCCAACTTTACCCACCATTATGAGAAAAATCACAGAAATAGGAGAGAAGCCAAAGGAATATTTCTGTGCCAGGCCCCTGGTATATCTAATTGCCTTGCAGAAAAATACACTGGTCAGTTACAGATTCTCATATGTTAACACAGAAAGGTGTCAGGGATTTCACCTAGCAAAATCCCCACATTATGAAGTTAGTGACAGGTTGGGGTTTTTATGCTACTTTAAATTATAATATAATCCTATATTTTAGCACTGAAAGGTGTCAGATCATCTAGTAAAATCTCCACATCATGAGCTTAGCTTATTACATCATTTGCTTGTTTTTAAATTTGAGCACAAACCTCACATATATATACATATTCTCGGTCTTCATCGTCTCTTGGTCCCACAGACTAGTTCTCTACTCACTTTAATAGGAGAGAAATGATCTATCACATCTGTGCATCTTCCTCTACCAGAAAGTTTATCCATAACTAAAAAAGAGAGTACAATGTATTGACAGCATTTCAACAACAACAAAAACACATTAATAGCTTTAACTAATAGCTATTAACCGAACTCCTCAGAAGGTAGCAGACCAACATAGATTTACTTATTGAGACAAAACAGTAAAAGCATTAGTGCCAGATTCATTGTGGGCTTAGAAAAAAAATCCAGTGCAAATTCACACAAAATCACCTATTTGTGAAATATCAGTAATTTATAATTTTTGGTAGGGGAATTCTATTAAATTTAACACATTTACAGTATGGTGATGCTGCATATTAAAAAAATAAGTCTCTAAGTTCCCATATATCCATTACATTATACTTACATATGCTTAATGGAATTTTAAATGTACTGTATTCTTTAAAAATTGGTAATACTTTTTAGGAAGTTTCTAAAACTACAGATTTTTACCCATTGATAAGGTTGTTACATTAACTTAGTTGGTTATGACCAGTATTTTTACTGGAATGATCAGTTATATTAAAAAATCCAACTATACTATATATGCAAGTATATATGTACTAAAACAGAAGATATTTAGCATACAAAAGAGCCTTGGTTCCGTAAAGCATATCACTTATTGGTCAGAAGAGTCCACTAAACTACTCTTCTTATATTCACATTCAGTGGTTTTGTGTGAATTCAGCAAAGAAAACTCTATTTTTAAAATATGTTATTGGTCAGAGTATAATGTCTATAGAAGTCTTAGGGGAAAAAACAGGGCCATTTAAGATTGACGTTTTAATTATTACTTCATTACTGCTGCAGCGTCTTGACTGGTACTGCAGTCTCGCCAAGTTAATATGCCTCCGTAAGCACCTGGTTTACTATCACAGCGCGACCTAGGTAGACTTTGGGTTATTGGGTTCTCAAAGCCAGGATATGAAACTAGACAGAGGAAAAATAATTTCCGGTTAATGCTCTGAGACCTATGTTGTCTAAATGATAACCGACACAAAATGACTTGTATCATTATATTTTCAGTGTTTATTTACTTTTGTTTCAAAATCTAAATTAGGGTGTGTAGGATATAATCAAATATATACTCTAAAGGAAATTACATTGAAAAAAATCATTACTGTGATAAAGAAGCAAGGTTTTCTTAAATCCAGAGAAAAAATACAACTGGGGGTAGGCCATGTGTTCAATTTCCTTAGAAATGAGGGCAAAGGAGAAAGGTTATTAAGATTTAACAAAAGATACACAGAAAGTATCTAAGGAAGGGATGCCATGAAAGAAAAGGAGTTAATCTAAAGATGAAAATGGAGAATGAAAACATATACCTATGAGATACCCGAGAATGAATTTTGAAAGTGAGGATGGAAATAGTATGTATTCCATGATTGCAACCATATGGAAGCATATAAACACATACTGGAAGCATATTACACAGAAAATGAGATATCACTCATACTTAAATAATTTTGAGGTTATACGTGATCACACTGTTTTTGAAATTTTCCTAACAATGCTTGCAGATTGTTTTTAATTAAAATATAGCTGGGTTAAACTCCTGAAACCAGAACCTTTACATTTCAGCTACATTCGCCCTTAGTCTCTTCCATAAGTACACCAACTTTACTTCCCCTGCAGAGCTTCTGCCCTGAATTGTTTCCTGTCTTCAATGCACTTCCCCTGCTGTTTACATGGCTGGTTTCTCTTTTATGTCTCAAATTGCATTGACCAGTCCCTAATGTTACACATTTTATTAGCCTGTTTTATTATGTTATAGCATTTCTATTTGAAATTCTGTAGTTTATAGCATTTCTACTTCATAACTTTCTACCTTAGCTGTTGTTCTAATTGTGTCCTTCCCTGGAATGTAAACTTCCTAAAAGCAAGCAACTTGTCCACTATGTTTACTTCTATATTTCCAGCCTCCAAAACAGCCCCTGGAATGAAAGAAGCGCACCCTGGCCCTTACTGAAGAAATACATTATTCCTGAGTGACTCTGTTTCAGTTTGGGGCATAGCAAGGAGAAAATGTATTGTGTTTTGGTGCAAATTCATTCTGTTGAATTTGTACCAATACATAGGCAGTTGGAACAATTGTAAAATAAAATTGTATAAACTTGAAATAACCCAGCCACACAAAATTAACAAAAATTTGAAGTACTGACACAGACGTGGGTGGCCCCGTACTGTCAGTTGGCTGCTCTCAGCTCTGCTGAGCTGAGAATCTAATTCTCAAGTCATAAGTACCTTCCCAATGTACTAAAAGGAAGCCAAGGACCCAACCAGAGTTAAGTGACACTCCAGCCATCAGTCTCATATTCAGCCTGTTCACACTGGTCAAGTAATGCCAGTTGGTAAATCATCAAATCCTCCCACACCTGTTTGTAAATGGCCATTGCTTCAAGCCTATTGGGTGCGTCACTCCTCTCCACGTCCGTGACTACTATGCCTCTTCCCCTAGGATTCCCTGGGCCTTCCCTGACCTGTCAGCCAAGGGGTTGGTGCCTGGAACAGTAAGGGCCTTCCAGGAGCTGTTCCAGCACTGGCCAGCCAGTATTCTTTCTAATGGCTCAGTGCCTCTACCTTATGGGCTCAGCATTTGTTGCTTTTGCTTGCCCTAAGCTGAATCGTTTTCCTTCTTGTAACAGCAGCTGAACTTCCTTTCCACATAGTTGAGTGATGGTTAAGTGCAACTCTCAAATCTAGGATCGACACAAGACCCGGCTTAGGAAAACACCATTATTTCAAAGCCCTTACTATAGTGATGGGTTCAGGGCAAGAGACCTGACCTGTTCCATTCATGATTATCCTGGAAACTTTTAGGGAAAAATAGACACTCTTTACATGGAAATGTCTTACATAATTCTATAGTCACTGGGAATATTCTTTATCACTGTAAAGAAAGAGCTTGACTCTAAAGCAGTGGCAGAGGAAAGTGGAACTAGGATGGGAGATGGGAAGGTTAAAGGTGGAGGGTGATGATCCTGGTCCTGGCGATATGGTTTGATTTCCCTTTCTAGCTATGACCCTATGACCCAATCCAAAATATTCCTGGAATTTGTGGTAACATAAGCAATAACAACTTTTCTTTCTCAAATCGTTTATAGTTAAGTGGAAGTTGTATAGGAGGAAGAG
This sequence comes from Manis pentadactyla, assembly GCF_030020395.1. Taxonomy (NCBI): domain Eukaryota; kingdom Metazoa; phylum Chordata; class Mammalia; order Pholidota; family Manidae; genus Manis; species Manis pentadactyla. The sequence continues at coordinate 111,719,350 of NC_080028.1, read as the reverse complement.
TCCTGACTAATAAATAAAAAAATAGGCAAGGGTGGTCAGACCTGCTAATTAATTGAGTACCAGATAATTTGCAAACACTTTTCCCTCCCTGGTAACATGGAACTGTTTAGTAGTGAAATATCTGGTTGCTGCTCACCATGCTAGAGTGGGTATTTACAGCCAGGTCTCTAAGATCCCAAGGTTCACGCTTTTCTCACTCTGCCATTAAGGTCATACTGACTCAGACTATGAAGTGGATAAAGTTTGCCTATTCGTCTTCTATCTCTTTTAGTCACCACTACCTCTTTACCACCATCTGTTCTTTTCTACTGCCACTGAGGAGTTTAGTGATTACAAATGCTCATGCTTAGATTTGAATCTACATCCTACTACGTGACAGTTGTGCAACCCTGGAAGGTGACTTCTTTTCTATAATTTTCTCACTTAAAAATCACAGATAAATTAATACCAATCTTGTGTTTTGGGGAATAGTAAATAGAAAGAAATATGGAAAGTACACAAAGCACCTGACATGTAGTAAGAATTCAAGAATCTGGTTACCCCAAGTCTGTCCCCAGATCCCCATGAACACCCATCCTATGTTCTAATTGATCTCCCATTCTTTCTCTAGGTCTTTCCCAATGACAACTCTTGTTTTCTCGTATCAGATCAGCTATAAAGTTAATTATGTTAATCCACATTGCAACGTGTATAGCTATTTGTAATCCTCCCAAATGTGTTTTGAGTCTTAACACAAAAATGGCCTACGATGGACTTCATATTAGAGTTAAATAATAACTGGGTTTGGATATGTTCTCCACTGAGCCATCTCTACTTTGGAATAGAAGAGAAAGAGTATTAATAGATTCAACAACTTCCATTAACATTAGGCTCAGGAAACAGTGAAAAGTCGTGTGAGCACCAGTGAGGAAACGTAGAGAGATGAGGTTGGAGAGTTTGTCCAAAGCTAGATCATCATTCCCATCCCACCTCTGTCATTCTAGGAAACAGCTCAGGACCACACAGTTTACAACTATGGAAGCAAATGAGATGGATGGCCTCTCCTATCAGTGATACAGCTACGACTAAAGGCTGAAGGAGCCTAGTGACTGAGGCTTAGTGACTTCTTACAGATTAGGACACTATTATTAAATAATTTTAAAACACAAATATAATTTACTTCAAAGTAAGAGTCACAGAAATAAAAACAGTATATTAAAATGGCCTTATCTTTTCACTGAAAAGAATAAAGTCTGTATATACAATATTTGTTTTTATTTTTTTATAAATAGTAAGCTAGTTCTTATACATATTGAGAGAATTTGAAAACATTTAGTTCTTCTTTATTAAATGCTGAGGAATATGATTAAGTAGGTGAAAATAAAAGGTTTCCTAAGTGTGCAATTACAGGTAAATAGCTTATGCTCTCCTTTTTTTAGATCTATAACATGAAGAATCTCTTCATTATCAAAATCAAATAAGGCAATAGAAATGTTTTAAAAATACAGTACTATACACCATAGAAATCTAACACCGATAGTTCACATCATTCCTGTGACACTAAATAAATCAAATTATTAAAAAAAAAATACAGTGCTATATAACTGTAATGAAAACAATGATTTAATTGCTATCACCAGAAGAGCAAAACAGAAAAGGTGCTTAATAGTACAGGTCATTCGTTTGGACTTTTAAACATTATTGTTCTATCTCTCTGCCATCAATTTTGTTCTAAAAATTACCTGTGGGCCAGTCTTTGCATGTAAAACCTGAAAAACATTCAAATCTTGGCACATTCCTTTTAAACGTGCCAATTACATAAACACATTAAGAGGTTGCTCCCTGGTTTATTTATAAATATTTTTGTGAAGCTAACCGAAAACATGTACAAACTAAGAATTAAACTTCTTAGTGGTTGACAAAAGATAAATCCTGTTAGTAGAGATTAGCATGGGGCCTAAAGCACGCAGCTCCCAGTGATTCTATAGGGAGATAATCCACTGAGACAGTAGAAAGAAAGGAGAAGAAAAGATAAGGAGAGGGTAAGAAGGGAAAAAGTTGAGAAAGGAAGAGAATTTATGAATTACTATCTTACTCTTTTAGCTGGAGAGCTACTACTAGTTGGTCTTCTACTCTGGCGGTGAGCAGTAATACACTTCAATGCATACAGGTCTGAAAGTCCAGAAGTTGAGAGAAATAAAACTGTTGCTGTGTGTTTCATACATGAATGATGAAAGAGATTCTCAAAAGCATAACAGGACTTGTCTGCTCCACTTTTTCCTGAACGAGTCAGCTCCCTCCTATCATCAATATTCATTTTGTGGTGTCCAGGAGTGGTTCAGAAAGTAACTATGATTCCCATGGGGGAAAAGAAATTGGATCTTGAATATCAAGTACTATGTCTTTCTCGTTCTTTCTTTCTTACCATTTTTTGTTTTTGCAATTTAAAACCAGGGCAGTTTTGGTCAATTTAGGAATATGTTGGCTTTTGGTTGAAATGTCATTTTCTTGAATTATTAAACTCAGATGTATCTCAATGTGATTTCTTGGCTTTTTAACATTATAGCTTAATAAAAACACTAAAAACAGACATATTATTTACAATATCATGTTTTTAACTAATAACATGTTTTAACAGACAGATAAAAATCAAGCACTGTTAGGCAAATAATGGTCTAGTGTATATATATTTAAATATAAAACCTGTGGCCTTGGATTTTGGATGTTGGCTAAAATAGGATGGGGATGTTTTCCTATTTATAGAAGAGATTTTGGCACTCTAGAAATACGCTCTAATGCCCAGTGGTTCACTTTATTCATTCCTCACATCTGATGAAAATGCCAGGGATTAGGCGAAAAGCCAGCCTTGTAAACTAGGATCTGGCAAACACTCCAAGTCAGAAACAGATGCAATTGCATTGTTACCTTGTCTTTCTCCAGAGAAACTGTGTCAGCGTCACTTTACTTATTACTCCTGCTAACACAAAGCCTGAAAGCTAGAGGAGCTCAACCAGGCCTTCGTGACCCGGGTCATACCACGTGTCCTTGTTGCAAAGGCCATTAAGTCATTTGTCCTGAAAATATTTGACATTTTTTTCTCAAAAATAAGCCATTTCCTTATTTCATAGTGGTGCACAAGGACCTCCCCACTTTTACATTGCATAGAATACTGGGGTGCAGCACAGTGAGGAAAAACATAACCAGCTGGCTCTTTCTCCTTAAAGTAACTCTCACATAAAATTACCTTTGAAAACAGATTATGAATAATCCATCTGAAAAGCAGCCTGGGGGATGCTGCACAGTCCAGACAGTCTACGGACTTTATCAGTTGTCAATTACCTGTGATGATGAGGATGAGGTATGAGAATGTTTAAGGGTCTCCATAACAAGACGTGGATTTTGGAAGTACTAGGCCAATCCAAGGATTTGAAATTCATTCGAATAGTTATTTGTGTTATCCAGTGGTTTTCATAAGTAAAAAAATTATGCAGAGTCATGGTTTAACAACCTCCCCTTTTGCCTGGGTTATTTGGAAGTAATTAGAAGAAATTAGAAGAAAGAAAAGTAATTTTATCAATTATTCTAAACCTTACATGACTCAGTGTCACACTTTGAAAGAGTTAATACTGTTTGGTGTAGCTGTGTATGTTTTGTTTGAGCATTTCTATGTGCTTTTGACTTCATGCTTATCAAAATATACCAGCAAATCTCAAAGTAGCAATTAGTAAATCAAATTACCTGCTTCCAAGCTAGTGGGGGTTGGGGTGACAGGCAAGGAGGCTGGCCCAGAAAGGAAATGGGCTTAAGGAAAACAGGAGGCTGCCCCCCAGAGGCCACACTCGGAAACTCTCACCAGAGGTGCGAGGTGGGTTTGTTTTCCTGTTCATTCCCGTGAGAACTAAAAAGGTGATTATAGTCAGAGCAGGTGTAGGAGGAGGACAAGAGATAGTATGTCTCCTTTAAGCAACTGCAGTAAAAGAATGTTCCACATTTTAATAACTCTCTGATCCTATTCGCACTGAAGTGCCTGTGTGCATTTTATCCTTGACTACCTAGTTGAGCTATTTAGAAAGAAAACATTTATTGCAGGAAATAACACACACCTCATTTTACTTACATAATACCTTTTGGAAAAATAATAATGAATTACATGAGCACTTTAGAATTATAAGCAAAGCCACATTTTACAAACAGAGAAACAGGTTCACTGGGATAAGGTAATGCCAAATTTCAGTACCATGCATGGATTTGATTCACTGGGTAATTCAACCAAAAATTAATTCCTGACTGAGGCACTTAACTAAATATCTCAGTCACAGTATTTGGGGTGGCTGTAGCAGGTTGTGCTCTGGCATGTGCAATGAAATGTTGTCAGACAGAGCTGTTAGGAAATTTAGGAAATTACATCTTAAATCTTAACCAAGTAGTTTCACCAGATTCTTATACTAACAAACGCCATTCTCATTCTACATGGAAAATTCCCAGCTCCCATTTGTACCAACAGCTAAGAAATAAAATTCATTTATTATCTTCATCTGCTTTACAATTTTCCAGACTCCTCTTTAACAAAATGACTCCCTATGTTTCTATTAACATGTTCAACATACTACTTGTGAGACCAATGTAAGAATGGCCAGTATTTTTTCTTTGTATCTCCTGTATCTCCATGACAGCAGTAACCAAAAAAGATGGACTTTGATCTCCCCTCATATGCATTACTAGTAACTTCTGGAAAACTGTGTGCTGCAGGCCTTCTAAGCACTGAGTGTATGTGTAGAGACAAAACAAACCCAAAGAGAATCAGAATTAGTTCTAAACAATGGGAACTTGTCATTTAACTAAATGTAAACACTTCACAAATTATAGAAAGAGTTTCTTGAAATCTTTGCATTTTTCAAAGAATGACAGAAAATTCATTTCTAACACTATTATAAGTGTACTATTTTTACTCTAAATTAGTTTTAATTTATTTAGAATTCCCTTAAAAGTATTGTTTTTAAATTAAGGAAACATGTATTTAAAAGGAGGCTTCTTTATAACAGGAGGTCTAAAATTGAATTTAAAAGTACAGAAATAGCATCTCCAGAGCTGACTACATCTACAGCATAAAAATATTTTTCATTGTACACTTTAGAAGTTTTTTGCTTATTCAATAAAACAGCAAAGGTTAAAGTTTTATTCATATATACAAGAAAGGATGGCATGCTTTCTTACTTGCAATAGATTGAATATGTTTGCAATATAGCTTAAAATAAGTTTATTTTCTTATTACTAACACATATGAGGAGAATGACATTTATCCACCCAGCTACCACACTTTATCTTAGAGTCAATATAAAAGTGGTTCTTCAAGAACTCTCTTAAAATGAGAGAGAAGCTGAAGAAAAAGTGCTGTTTTCTGGGTATTGGAAAGATCAAATTTGTGCTTTAAAAATTGGCCACATTTGATGGAGAGGTATGAATCAAGTTTACAAAAATATTATTTAAAAATAGCGATCATCAATTCATAAAGGAATTAGTAAAGATACAGATCCATCCCCCCTTTCCTAAACAATGATAATTATGTCATTCAATTATGTTAAAAGACAAAGTTTACTTTTACACAAATGTTCAAAGATAAACACCCAATAAAAGCCTTAGAAAGAAATGTTATCACCCCACTATGTACAAATCATATGAAACTGTAATTTCACCTTGTTTCTTCTATATAGAAATGCATCTTCTTGCACTGAGAGGTTTTTAAACCCATGATTCATACAAAAATGACTTCTTCCCAAAGCCATAGAAAGGTTGTTGAAAGGGAAAGTGGTAGACTTCCATCATTAATGTAGCTTCTGGGTACTCCTAGTCTTTCAACCAAAGAACTATTACAAACAACTCCAAGACTTTGTCATCTTTTCCTGAAACGTACTTTTTATAGGAGTACTCTCTAGTTTCAGTAAATCGTATGCTACTGTCCATTAATCTCTAATCCTTTTCAGAAAAAGTTACATAATTAAAAAAAATATATATATATACACACATATCTATACACACATATGTAGAGATATCCTTAAATGCTAGTTAAAATTACTTGTTTACTTAGACTGCCATATACTTTATCCCTGTTTAAATAGCCTTGGTCAATTTCAGTGGAAAACAAATTCAGTTAAAAAGCCTCACCTACAAAACTTTTCATACGAATGTATTTATGATAAACAAATCATTTAAAATTTTAAAAATTCATAAGTGGATCAGATATTTAATTTTAGAAAGCATTATTTTTTAGCAAAATGTTTACAAGATGCATATCTAAATTATTCTATGGTATTCTAAATAACTGTAGTCTTAGTTTCCTGTAATATTAGACCAAATTTAATCCATAATGTAATCAAACGTTTTGCTTTCCCGCCCCCAAATCATTTAATCACTACCATTAGGGAAAGAAATATTATGTTCCCATTTGGAATTAACGATATCGCTTCCTGTCTGTTGCGCAAACTAGAAATCTTAAGAGCTCTAAGTATTTTAGGCTTATGTAATTGTGTTAAATGTGACTTTTTTAAGATTAGATGTCTCTAAAAACTTGTTTTCAGTTCATTCTAAATTTATTTAATATACTGACTTCAAGAGAAGAATTGATATTCTGTCCATGGTGTCACTAATCTGATGGAAAGTTCAAATTAACTTTCAGATTTCTAACACATTCTGTATTTTATGTATTAAGCTTCCAGTCCATTTTGCATATAATTAAGACAAACTTCTATATTTGAGTTTTATTTTCAGTCCCAACTCTAATATACAAATATTATGATGTAAATACCATGTTATCTACTTTCATATTTGTTGATAATTTGACCAGACAGAATAACTAATATTCTCCATTATGAAATGAAATTCAAAACTATTCTGCAACAACTCTCTGGTATTTTTTGGATTTAGGATTTTAGGACTTCCCTTGTATAGTAGCTGCCTTTAGCTCTGAACAAATTAAATATCTGTTAAAGCCTAATTACCATATTTGCTCTGAAACATTAGTAAGGTATACTAAGATATGCTTTTAAAAGGAGAAAAGATGAAGATCATATGAAATCGTTACACCAGAACATTTTGTGGGATGACAGGGTAATAATTTTTTGTAATACATCATTTAAAGTCTCTCCCCAATCCACTCACTGTATATTGAAATTACTTCTGACTTCCAGTATATAAGCTTCATTTTTCAGAGTATGTGAAAAACTAAAGGCTCATATGCATCTTTCATATCATTGCTATAATTAACATTTGTAAAGAGTCATGAAAATAAATGTCACAAACCAAGCCTAAACTTTTATCTTAAAACAATGGAGAAATGACACAAAATCTTGTTTTGCTCACATGGAAACCAGTTAGTTTCCTTTTGTCGATCTTTTCATGTCTAAACTTGTTAGTTCAGTTTTACATACATGAGGCAATTAAGCAATTGTCCTTTTGCCCTTGTAACCAAAAAGTGGCACATTTAAAAATTAGATTTAGCTTTCAACAAAGGGACTACATTAAAAGAAAAAAAATGCATTTAAATGTCAAAGCCCTAGAAAGATCTTTTTTTTTTTTTTTGTGACTCAAGGTAGTTCTACTTAGGAGAGATGAGCACCTGAACTGGAAAATGGTTTAGAAAAATATACCTTACATTGATAGTAAATGAAACCAGCTCTTCTCTAAGTCCATGTATAAACTTCTACAGTAAAGATAAATGGTGGAAAAATACTTTCTAGGGTGCATAGATTAGTGTGGCAGATCAGGCAGAGTTGAGGAGGATAATTCCCTTTTCTTATCCCAAGAGGACATGTAGGAAAATAAAAAAGTAAGACATGGCATTTCCCCTGGTAAATCAAAGGAAAGGATTTATCTGGACACTAACATCTGCTCACTTCTCTGTGCTCACGTAGAACCCACTTGGAATGCTTTCCCATTACAGTCAACCAGGCACTTCTCTCCGCCTCCTCCCATCTGACAGTAATCACTTAGCTGTCTCAGATGAATAACAGGAAAGGAAAGCTTGTATCACTGATGATGGAATTAGAAATTGCTGAAGCTGCCGTCAAAGCTCTTTCCAACAAGTACCTTTCTCTTGACCGTTAGCAGGTCATATAGTGGTTTTGATATCTTTCTCTTATAATAAGACATGAGAGCAAAAATATTTTCCCCTTTAAGATTTTTTAAATTTGAGGCTATCTTCCTACCATGACTTTCTAAACTTTGTTCCAGTACAAGATGATTCTTGGCCAACTGAGCTTCTGTGTGTCTTGTAAATGGAGTACTGAAATTGCATAAACATCATGTTTACACTTAAAATAGTCATAATGCAAGAAAATAAGGCAAGGAATGAATTCGGTATTTGATCTTCAGGCAATAAAATGCAAACATAGAAAGGCAGAATGAAATGACAATTCATACACAAAAACAGCTTTAACACAAAAGTTAAACGGTTGCTTTATCTCACCAAAGGGTTGATGATATTCAAGATAGTGAAAATCAACGTGTGCACAAAGCTAACAAGAAGATTGGCTTTCTCAAAGTAGAAATCCAAGCCTCCAGGGAATACTGGCATCACTTACACATGTTTTGAAACTTTACAGTTTTTGCTTCCCCTCTCAACGCTGAAGCCATACCAAGAACCCCAGTAATCATCTGTTTAAAAATTTTTTTCTTCTCTCAAGAAACCCCTCAAAGTTTAGACATTACCACTGATGGGCAATACTAAATAGTCAGCCTCATAAGCCAGATGGAAACAGGAAAAGTCAGATGGTTGGCACTTGAAAGGAACTGCAATTAAGCAGTTGAAAGGGGGTTGGATCCGTGGTTTATTTTTGTTTCATTTAAACGAATCGAGTGAGAGACATAGCCTCTTGTAAGGAGAAAAGCCAGTCAAAACTTGACGCTTTCCCCTCTGACAGCCCGGGCTGGAGAGCTTGACTACTCCCTTTATTCAGTTTAATTGCTTTCTGTACTCTAATTTTCCCAGAGGTTGTTTCTATCGTGGTCCCCTCCCCCCACCCTCGGAGGGGGCAGAAAGAAATCTTTCTCCTTTCTTCACAAGCTCCCTGTTTCCTCTGAGAAAAAGCAATCCTCTCCAGGAGAAAGAAACCCTGTGCATACTTAGGATGGAGGAGGGCAAAGATGAGAGAGAAATTGGGGCGGGGGAAGGAAGAAAGAGAATGAGAGCAGGAAAGAGGAAGCAAGAAGATGGGGGATGCCCAGCATCAACTCCAGGCTCTAAATCACGGGCGCAGTGCAAAGTGCTTTTCCAGGAGATGCACATGTGGCTCATTACATATCTGACAATAGGCCACCCGGGGCTCCCTCGCCAGGTCTCAGTCTCCCACAACGAAAACCCAAGTGTACCGCGAACAAAATCTTGTGGACGGATTCAAGCAAATAAGCACCTCCGAGGTGGCCGCGCGGGGCCAGTCCCGCTGCCTTACCTGGAAGGAGGACCAGGAGGTGGAGACGGTCGCCGTCCCCGCCGCTCTCCGCGCGCGGACGGTGCGAGGCACACGCGTCCTCTCGCTGCCGCTGCTCTCGGAGGGGCAGCCTGCAACACAAAAGGGGTGTGTGGGCGTGGGTGTGTGGGCGGTTTTCCAGGGCCACCAGCTGGTCCCAGCTGGCCGCCCCCACCCTGCACACACCCCTTCGGGGCGCGGAGCCCCTCCGCGGAGCACCGCCCTGGGGCTGCCCCGGGTGCAGCCTCAAGTTGCCGTCGCGGAGTGCGGGCGCTGCCGCCGCTGCAGAAGGAGGTGGAGAGACACTGGGGGCAGGACTCGGTCTAGAGCATCCCCACACTGCAGCTTCTCCAGGAATCCCTCCCGTGAGGAGGCGGCCGCCCATCATCTCCCAGCCCCGGCCGCCTGATTGGTTCCACCGGGCACGCTGTGCCAGCGAGCCAATCCGGGCTCACTAATAATAGGTGGATCCGCTCAGCCAACGGCGCCCATCCCAGTCCTGTTAGTGTCTCTCCATCCCCACAGCGGACAGGGACCTGAGGTGGGGGTTGAGGAGGAGCGTTGGGGGAGGGGGAAACCAAGACGGGGACAGATCCCAAGGAGACGCACTCAAGGGCATCCGATAAACCCTCTGGGCGGGCGCAGGGATGCCCCACAATCTGTCCGGCAAGCCAAACGCACAGGAGAAGGAGACAGCATAACACAAAGCTTTCTTTCTTTCTTTCTTTCCTTCTTTTTTTTTTTCGCACTTTCAGTCAGAACCTGCCTGATACTGAGCATGCCCAGACCGCAACAGCGCCCTAGGAGTTGGCGCGTGTGGGTGTGCGCTGCGGGGTTCTGAAAAAGGTGGGAGCGAGGAAAGAGAGGGAGAAGTTTGTCTTTGGCTATTTGACCCGGCGGAGTTGTGGCAGCGCAGCAGGACGGGGATAGCAAAGCAGTCCACCCGAGGTCCTCAAACTGAGCCCCAGGGCGGTGGCCCGGGGCTGCCGGAGACTCATCACGCTGCTCCGCCGGGGCCGGGGGCGCGGCCGGAACGGTCTGAGCCTCGCTGGGCGCCCGAGTCTCTCAGAGGAGGGCGCGGTGCCCGAGCCGCGGGCGGAGCTCGGTCCCGGGGCGGGCGGGCGCGACTCCACCCCGCAGCCTGCGGCCAGCCGTGGGGGGCACTGGGAGTGGGGCCCGCAGCGACCTAAGTTTGCAGACTTGGGTCCAGCGCGGCGCTGCTGGGGATGCGGTTCCTGCCAGCCCCTCCCCGTGCCCCCGCCCTGGTCGGCGCGGCGACGACCTAAGCGTGGGTAATCCCCCTCCTGCCTCTTCCCTGAACGGTTCTGCTCGGAAGTAAGAAGCTTTTCCCTCGTGCAAGCGCTGACCTGATTGTCTCTAAGCTTTAGGGCAATTTATAGCTGGGTTATACCCAGAAATACCACACTGGGGAGGTTCAGCGCGTGGGGGAAGGGATGCCGGCTGGGGACCCCAGCTCTGGGCAGCTGGGAGCAAGTCCGCTCTGCTCCACAGGTGAAAGAAAGGCTAGAATGCAAAGAAATATTTCCCTTACTCAAAGAAGTATTTGCGTTTCTCACTCACTAACCCTATTTTTTGACCTTGAACGTCTGCTTTGATTTGCTTAGAAACCCTATGAGTTTGTGTAAACTTGGTCAATAGCTACAAATCAGAAGAACTCTTTTTAACTAAGTCCTTTTTTGTACTGAAATTATTATAGTACCTCGGTAAGGAAATAAATAGCTATTTAAATTTCCCAAACCCATCCACTTTGAACTGGAGTTTCATTAACATTATTGTGCAAAGGTAACTAGCAAGAATTCAATTAACAGTAACACATTTCTTCAAATTTTAATTAAACCTCGCCGATTTATGTAATGTTTAAGATTAAGATCCTTATTCTAAATATAGGGGAAAAGGACAACCTTGGTATAAACCAATCCTTTTAATGAAATACTTTTGTAATCCTCCAAAATTATAACTTTATATAAATCTTTATTTTCCATTTTCTAAAATATCCCACAAATCCTATTTTCAGAATAGTTTCATAGTTGGAGAAAAGAGATAACATGTTATTTTAAAATCAGTTTTAAGTATTTGATGAAGAAAAAGCAGGAGGTGAATGTAAAGGAATGCAGGAAACACCCTAGAGCGAGAGCCACCCAGTTTCCATACCCTAAGGGGGATGAAACTCGTGACAAGACGTTAAGGAATGCTCGTGCAAAGGTCAGGCAAGCGGCGGGTCCCCGTTTCAACTTTATTGGTTAAAGTATGGGATGTGTTTTAAATTCATTGGTTGTGGTAATGTGTGGGCTTTGGTGCAACGGCTGTGGAAATCCTATATAATCTATACCTAAAGTTGCTTGGGGGTCGACAGCTCGGACTCGACCTGCGTGTCAGGGGAGGTGCTGTCGGCCCCAGCTAGCTGGCTGAATAAAGACTTTGCTTGGACTTACATCTCCGTGCCTGTGTGGTTTGTTCTCTGGAGAAGCCCCGGAGTCCCGAACCCTAACACTGAAGGTAGGAGAGGGGAAAGAAAAAGAATCCATTACCACCCTTATACTGTTTTCCATTAAATGTGTTCGCATGAGAAGATTTTTAGGATTTCCAACTAATAGAGATCTTTATTCTAAAAATACTCCTAGTACCACTCTCTAGATTCTAATAATTAAAAACTGCATGTTTTTAATAGCTTTATCTAATAGCTGCAAGTAGAAACAAGCAAACGTATTTTAGAAGAAATTGGTAAGTAGAATATGAATCCAGATTAGTTATCTCTGTTTCAGAGTCTGATCCCATCATCAATGTTTTACCAATTTCTTTTACTGTCTACCTCACATCCTACGCAGCAATCACTCTCTCAGAAGCCAGAATCCTAAGCAACATTAACGGGGTTATATGTTCACACCCTAAAGTTCCTTGAGGGACACTGCTGGCTAACATAAGAAATGGGTTTTGCATCTGTATTATGATTAACTTTAGAATTAATAGCATTTCTGTTCATAAATGTTAAGACTCTACTTACATACTAAATGTAGATATCCTCTAGTTTTTGCAGGACTAAGATTTTTATTCTTCCTCCTACTGTGTTCTGTCCAAGCTCTGGCAGTGGGCTGAAGACCTCCATCTGGTCCTTTTTGGGGGTGATACACCATACTCTTCTGTTGCAGGGAGTGCATATCATCTCTTTGCCCTTTGCAGCAGACTCATCTCCATTAAGAAAGATGAGGTCAGTTGTCCTTTCTCTCTGTCCTATTTCTCAGGTATTTTTTCATCTAAAATCTCTATGGCTTATGCTGAGATCTAACTTGTCCCCAGGTTGTATGGCATTTTAAGAAAATTATTTGCTATTTTCAGAACTGTTTTTGTATATTTTGTGTAATGGTTTTCTTCCTAATGCTTTACTTTAAAAAAAACCCACTTTTAATTTTTTCTTTACATTTTTGCTCTGAGACCTCACTGTCATCATTTTCTTTATCCCATTTCCAATGGATTCATCTATTTACTACTTTATGTTCCCTTTGCCATCTATTTTAGACTACAGGAACAGAATAGAAACTAAATTGGATTGGGGCACTGAGGAGAAAAGTATGTCTATGGCAAGAATGGGAATTAGAGACTTTAGATACTAGAAATTCATTAAGTGCAAACTTAGCCAAGGTTTTCTGTAGACCACAGAAAGAATACATGAGAGAGGTACCAAGAAAATGCTCTGTGTTGGTAGAAGGGTTTGTATATCCTAGTTGATCAATGTCACTAAAGATTCCCTTTCATCAAGACTCTCATATATTATTAAACTTGGTATTTTTAATAACCACATTAGTTGACTTATTATGACTTATTATCCAGGGCTGTGAAAAAATGAAAAGAGAACCAAGTTTTCTAAATTTTGCCTGTTACTTATATAGATTCACATCTTAATTTTCTGCATTGTCTTTTAAGATAGAGCTTTGTTTTGTTTTTTTCTTTCCTGGACAGAGGATTGATTAAATGTTTGTTTTCTGACATAAGAGTTTGGACAGGATGTCAACTTGAATACTAACTGTCTATGTGATCTTGAAAAATGTACAACCACCCCCCCACTCCAAAGCTCAGTTTTCTTATCTACAATATGTACATAAGGATATACACACAAACTTTTCCCCTAGGTTTTTTGTAAGGATAAAGTAAAGCAGGCACATGAAGTGCTAGTTCCAAGCACACAGCAAGGACTTAATGACACTAACCATTATTATTGCTTCATCATTATCATCACTGCTGCTACAGCTGCTATTTTTTGTTTCAGATTTCTAGAAGACTGGATTTCCTCCCATTATCCAACCCATTTAAGCCAATAGTAAGGTTAACCTTCATCACCTATAAGCATTGAAGAGAAAAGAGAAAAACACACATTATAAGAACCTGTTTATCCATAAAATGTCCTTAGTCATCTGTCTTGCATGTGTTGGTATAAGACTGTAATCTTCTAGGGGATGAATAATTTGGTTTTCGGAGAATATGCACTTAAGTATTGTTCTTTTCATTAAAATTTAGTTTACATTACTCTTTAAAATTACAATAAAACTAATTCTAGTGTTAAAAAATCATGAACACTGATGTTTTTGTTTTCTCACAAACAAGTGGAGCCATCCACTTGTTTTAAAGACACAATGACAGGAGCTATCCGTTTTGGTTTTCCTTCCACTCCTTCCTCTCAAGACCATCTGCATTACTGCTAATGATTTTATAGCCAACAGATAAGGGGGAAAAAAATTACAGCTCTCTGTATCAAAATTAGATAAAGAGAAATTAACCACATGGACTTTTAAACTGGACACCCACAGTGTTAGATAAGGAGAATCTAGAATTGAGAGAGGGAAAAAAAGGAAAATGAATACATTTTAAGGAGTCAAGTCTTGCCGAGAGTGAGAGCCTCATAATTGAACTACAATACTTTACAATTTCCAGAGGAAAGAAAATAAAGAGCTACCAAAGTTCAATGTGGCTTTACAAAAGCCTTTTCTTAAACTTATAGCTAAGAAAATATTGGAAATGAAAAGGAGGACAGTGACTCAAAAAGTAATATACTGTGTCAGGCTGTTGAGGTTAGAAAGGAAAATATTATTTAAGTGAATCTATCTCAAGGGCAAAATAAAAGTAGTTTGAGCTAATGTTAGCCAAAGGTCTTAGAAAGAAAACAAATGGTGTGTTTTTCAAATACTCCATCATACAAGGAATATATTGTGGGGAAAACAAGTTTGCTAATAAAGCAAGAACATTACATTTTATATTAATTGCCTCTAAAAATCAGAGGGGGGATTTCTAGTTAACTGAACATATAGAGAATCATAGTTCAACCTCTTCATCAATTTATGTGAAAAAAAGTGTGTCCAGAGAGATTAATTAATTTACCAAAGCCAGAGAGATGAGGAAGGTAGTATGGTTCAGGGGAGAGGGAATAGTTTGTGTTTTCAACAAGCTAAAATGTTTGAATAGTATCGTTTGGGAGAGAGGCATGACAGATGCTCAAGATCTCTACTTCAAAGTTTGAGTCTGAAATAGTCCTTGATGTTCTGATAGAGGAAAGACACAGTTGGATTCATTCTAGAACTCCTGGGAGGCTATTTGCAAAATGGATTATATGGGTTTGCTTCAATAATTTATAGCATCTTGGTCCACTTGTCTCTAATACACCTAATACTAAATTAAGCATCAGAAATTGGTAGGTTATAGGAGGAAAGAAGTTCATTTGTTGGATATTGAACCAAAAGGAAAGATAAGAAGGATACCAGGTTCTTTACCTCTAGACCCAGCATAAAAGTCTCTCATGGATTTGAAGCATACTTCCCTTTTGGATATGCCACTTGTGACAATTGACTGGGGCCTGAGTTGTTTTTCCTGGTCTGTGAACATGCTTCCACTTCACGTGCTTGTTGCCTGTTGTGGATACAGTCAGAATGACATCTTCTGCACCATAGTTGTCTTTTATGTGTGTCCCCGTGTTTTCTATCTTAGTGGTGATGGAGGATAGCTTTGGATATCAGGAAGTCAGTGGGATATAACCAAAAACAGTTTTGAGAAAACAGACACAGAAATGTTAACTTCTCCATATCTCACAGCAGGTAAGTACCGGACCTTCACATCTCTACCCCCACGACTTGACAATAGCAATTTAAGGTGTATTCAATATAACTATAAATATTTTATGGATTCCATTACTTCTCTAGGAGACTCCAAATATACAGAGAAACTTGAAAGACCTACATAAGAACAGCTTAAATAATATTTTAAACTATAATTATCTCATCATCACCAAGAGAAATGCATTAAACCAGTACACAATATTTTGCCATTTATTCTGGATGAATGAAGTTATGGAGGTTTAGCTATCTGCTTTGAACTCTTAGAAATTTTCAGTAAGAAATGGTATGAATGGTTTAAACGTTATTAATGAAACCACTCATCTACCTACCATGCAGCTTCCGAAATTCAGTGCTAAATATTACCTTTGCTATGACCAGGTTGTTCTCCGCTATCTAATATTCTTTCCTACCTACCTGTACACCAAGACAATTACTATTTTGTATTTAGCATTATTTTGCTATTCTTCATAGTTTTATTGCACATATATATGTATCTCTAAAAAAAATCATTTTCAGCTTTTCCTGTTCTTGGAATTTTTATAAATAGAATCATGGTGTCATATATATTTTTCCAACTTGCTTTCTTAGTTTAAGGGTAGGTTCTTAGATTTATCCATGTAGAACTCATGCATTGTATTCAATTGTATATCATTGTTTTTACCCATGCTTTGATGATCTGCTGTTGTAGACCGTAATGCTATGGTCATTCTCATAAACTTCTTTTGTTGTGCATGTGCACAAATTTTCCTTGTGTGTACACCTAGGGTAAGAAATAGATCCAGGTTTTACAGATCTGCAGTTTTTACAATTTAGGGACCTTACCTTTAAAAAGAGTCCAAAATTAGGAATGGAAGTGTATATTTGTTTGGAATGAGAAAAGAAATCACAAATTTTAATAATTAACTTGGTAGATACTAATGATATCTCTTTGAGTTTTTGTTTTTATTACTGAGAAATTTAAGGGTAATATCATATGTTTGTTGGCCATTCATGTTTCCTTTTCTGTCAGATGCCTTTTCACAAATCTTTTTGCCCATATTTTATTTATTTTTGGTCTTTTGATTCATTTGAGTTCTGTATATGTTCTTTATATTAGTACTTTATTGGCCATATGTATCACAGATATCTTCTCTAAGCTTGCGTCTTGTGTTTTCATTTTATCTGTTTTCATGAAGAGAAATACTTAATTTTAGTGTAGTTCAATCCTATCATTCTTTTACTTTATATTCTCTAAATTATAAAATTAACTTGAAAAAATTTAACCTTAAATTATTAACATATTATTTTCTATACTTCAAAAATAATCTTTAAAGTAAAACCTGTATTTTAAATTTTGATCTTTTCAGATCTTAATCTACCTAAAATTAATTTTTGTGTATGCTTTGAGGTAGAATTTCCATTTTTTCTACACTGATGTTCAACTGTCCCAACAGCTCCTGAGAGGCTGTCCTTTCCCCCATGGACCTGCAAGGCTCGCTCTGCCTGGATCACCTTTTCATATATGCATGTACCTGTTCCTGAAGTCTCTGTTCTATTGCTTGGCCTCTTTATCCCTGCATCAAGAGTACACTGTCTTAAATATTTGACCTTGGAATACGCTTTGATATCTGAAAGAGCATTCCCCACTCCTCCACTGCTTCTGTCTTCTATCAACAAAATATCTTGACTGTTCTTCATATTCATCATGCTTGCATGCAAGTTAGAATACCCTTGTAAATTACCAGCAGAAAACTGTAAACGTATGACATTTATGACTTTTTTTTTTTTACAAATTTTGGTGAAAACTGGCATTATGACTTTGATTCTATCAAAAGCATTGAATTTTTTTCCACCTTGATTTAGGTACCAGTTTTTATTGTTAAGGTCAATTCCACCATTTTAAAATTTTCATTGCCTCAAAAAATGAAATTGACTTTTGTAGCAATCCTGCTAAATTATCTAATTAATAATGATAATTGGGCAATTATTTAGGTTTTCTCTGGAGACAAACATAATCTATGAATAATTTTCTCAATAGCTGCTATTTCTTTTGCTTGATTATTGCATTGGGTAGATCATTCACTTTAAGTAAAATCCTTATTATTTTCACTTCAAGGAAAACACTTCTAATGTATTACTTATACCTATACTATATACTGCAGAATTTCTGATGGAATACCTTATTAGGGCAAGGAAGATCCCCCCCTACTTCTTGTTTGCTTTTTTATTTTTCAGTCATGGATGGATGTTGAATTTTATCTAGGTGTTTGTATTTTGTACCCACTGAGAGGGCAATTTTAATTTGTTAATGTGTTAACTTATATTAATAAGCATTTAAATATTGAATTAACTTGTAGTTTTGATATAGATTAACTCTGAATAATTTTTTAAATAAACTGCTGGATTTGTTGCATTTGAATATTGTATTATCTTGTAGTTTTGATATAGATTAACTGTGAATAATATTCTAAATAAACTGCTGGATTTGTTTTGAGGATATTGTGTTATTGTTGACTACGTTTCAACTATAATTTTCCTCTTGCACTGTGGTTGCTGGTTTTGATATCAATGTTACTGATATAGCAGATAAAATGGATTGAGATTATATTCTTTTTTCTGTGTAGCACAACTTTTCACATCATTCCCTTATGGAGAGCTTATGTCCTGAATAAAAAGTCTTTGCTTACTCCAAAACTGTAATGAATGTTTCCTATGTTTTCATCTAAAAGCTTTGCTTGCCAATTTTGACATTTGAATAGGTAATCCATCTGGAAATGATTTTTATGTGTGATGTTAGGTTGAGGGCCAAGATTCATTTTTTTTTTCCTAGTGAATATCTAGTTGACTCAGCACATTTTCTTTTTACTGTTTTTTAGTGGTTACTTTATAGAACATACATCTTTTACCTACTACAATCTAATACACTTTACATTTACTACTTTTTCAATAATGCTATATGTTAGAAACACTTCTCTCCATTTATTCACAAGCAACCATTAGCACAATTCTGGCCATACTTTTTAATTTCAGAAACATTTTAAATCTACATTATTGTCATTAGTTTTGTACAATATTCATTTATATGTACCCAAAACTTTTGTTTTTGTTCTTCCTCATTGTTTCCTGCATTTTTATGTTTTTAGCTGGGTTCATTTCCTTAAGCCTGATAAATGTAACATTTGTTGTGTTACAAATTAGCTATTCACAGATTATCTAAGTTTTACTTTGCTTGAAAATATGTTTAATTTCATCTTAAATGTGGAATGGTATTTTCACTAAACACAGAATTCTAGACTGGTAATATGTGTGTGTCTTTCTAGGTCTTGAGAAACTTGACTCCATTATCCAGTAGTTCACATTGGTATTGATAAGTGAGTGATATTTCTTTTCTTTCTTGGCCTGCATAAAATATGTTGATTTCCTCTGACTGCTCTCAGGATTTCTATTTATCATTTGTGCTTACCAATTTTAATATGATTTGTTCAGATGCAATTTTCTTTGTGTTTATCTTATTTGGAATCATTGAGTTTTTTTAATCTGTGGATTTAGAGTTTTGATCAAATATTATGTTACATATTTGAAACCAATAAGTACTGTATATCAACCAAACTTAAATTTTAAAGATTAGCAAATATTCTGACCATTAATTGTTAAGGTAATTTCTTCTGTTCATTCTAATTGAATTTAGAATTTCTTTTTTCCAAAATTCTATTTTCACATATGTTACACTTCTTAATATTGTTCCACAGGCATCCAAAACTCAGGGTGTTTCCCTCCCTTTTCTTCTGTTTGCTTCGGTATTGACAGTTTTATTGTTAAGTCCTTATATACACTATTCTTATTTCTTAATTAAGAAACAGTTTTTTTCTGCTTTTAGTTAGCCTATCAATTTTCATTTCAAATATTGTGCTTCCAGCTTCAAAATGTTTATTTGCTTTATATTTTGTGTTTCTCCTTCTGCTGTGTTCCTTTAAATACTTGATTTTATAAGTTCTTTTGAAATCCTTGTTTTTTAATTATATCATCTATTACTTGTTTTTTTTGAAAAAATTGATTAACTTTCTTCCTGATCATGTGTCAAATTTTCCTGCTTCTACAATTTACCTTATTTTTAAAAAATTTTTTATTAAGGTATGATTGATATACACTCTTATGAAGGTTTCACATGTAAAACCAATGTAGTTACTACATTTACTCATCAAGTACCCACCCATACCCCAATGCAGTCACTGTCCATCGGTGCAGCAAGATGCCACAGATCCACTATGTGCCTTCTCTGTGCTACATTGTTCTCCACGTGATCCCACATACCATGTGTACTAAACATAATACCCCTTAATCCCCTTCTCCCTCCCTCCCCATCTGCCCTCCCACACCCCTCCCCTTTGGTAACCACTATTTCATTCTTGGAGTCTCTGAGTCTGCTGCCATTTTGTTCCTTCAGTTTTGCTTCATTGTTATATTCCACAAATGAAGGAAATCATTTGGCACTTGTCTTTCTCTGCCTGGCTTATTTCACTGAGCATAATGTCCTCCAGCTCCATCCATGTTGTTGCAAATGGTAGGATTTGTTTCTTTCTTAGCTGAATAGTATTCCATTGTGTATATGTACCACATCTTCTTTATCCATTCATCTACTGATGGACACTTAGGTTGCTTCCATACCTTGGCTATTTTAAAAAGTGCTGTAACAAACATAGGGGTGCATATGTCTTTTTGAATCTGAGAAGTTGTATTCTTTGGGTAAATTCCAAGGAGTGGGATTCCTGGGTCAAACGGTATTTCTATTTTTAGTTTTTTGAGGAACCTCCATATTGCTTTCCACAAAAATGGTTGAACAAGCTTACATTCCCACCGGCAGTGTAGGAGGGTTCCCCTTTCTCTGCATTCTCACCAGCATTTGTTCTTAATCTTTTCGATGCTGGCCATCCTTACTGTTGTGAGGTGATAATCTCATTGTGGTTTTAATTTCCATTTCCCTGATGATTAGTGATGTGGAGCATCTTTTCATGTGTCTTTTGGCCATCTGAATTTCTTCTTTGGAGAACTGTCTCTTCATATCTTCTGCCCATTTGTTAATCATGTTATTTGCTTTTTGGGTGCTGAGATGTGTAAGTTCTTTATATATTTTGGATGTTAACCCCTTGTCGGATATGTCATTTACAAATATATTCTCCCATACTGTAGGATGCCTTTTTGTTCTGTTGATGATGTCCTTTGCTGTTCAGAAACTTTTTAGTTTGATGTAGACCAAGGAGTTGATTTTTGCTTTTGCTTCCCTTACATGGGGAGATGCATTCAGGAAGAAGTTGCTCATGCTTATATTCAGGATATGTTTGCCTATGGTGTCTTCTAAGAGTTTTATGGTTTCATGACTTATATTCAAGTCTTTAATCCATTTTGAGTTTACTTTTGTGTAGGGGTTAAACAATAATTCAGTTTCATTCTTTTGCATGTAGCTGTCCAATTTTTCCAATGCCAGCTATTGAAGAGGCTGTCATTTCCACATTGTATGTCCACAACTCCTTTATCATATAGTAGTTGACTATATATGGTTGGGTTTATTTCAGGGCTCTCTAGTCTGTTCTATTGGTCTTTGGGTCTGTTCTTGTGCCAGTACCAAATTGTCTTGATTACTGTGGCTTTGTAGTAGAGCTTGAAGTTGGGGAGTGTAATTCCCCTGACTTTATTCTTCCTTCTCAGGATTGCTTTGCCTATTTGAGATCTTTTGTGGTTCCATATGAATTTTAGGATGATTTTCTCTAGTTCATTGAAGAATGCTGTTGATATTTTGACAGGAACTGCATTGAATCTATAGATTGCTTTAGGCAGGATGGCCATTTTGACAATATTAATTCTTCCTATCCATGAGCAAAGGATGTGTTTCCATTATTGGTATCTTCTTTAATTTATCTCATGAGTGTCTTGTAGTTTTCAGAGTATAGGTCTTTCACTTCCTTGGTTATGTTTATTTCTAGGTATTTTATTCTTTTTGATGCAATTATGAATGGAATTGTTTTCCTGATTTCTCTCTCTGCTATTTCATTCTTAGTGTCACAGGAATGTCACAGATTTCTGTGTATTAATTTTGTATTCTGCAACTTTACTGAATTCAGATACTAGATCTAGCAGTTGTGGAGTGGATTCTTTAGGGTTTTTTAATGTACAAATCATGTCATCTGCAAACAGGGACAGTTTGATTTCTTCCTTGCCAATCTGGATACCCTTTATGTCTTTGTGTTGTGTGATAGCCATGGCTAGGACCTCCAGTACTATGTTGAATAGAAGTGGGGAAAGTGGGCATCCTTGTCTTGTTCCCAGTCTTAAAGGAAAAGCTTTCAGCTTCTCGCTGTTAAGTACAATGTTGGCTGTGGGTTTGTCATATATGGTCTTTATTATGTTAAGGTACTTTCCCTCTATACCCTTTTGTTCAGAGTTTTTATCATGAATGGATGTTGAATTTTGTCAAATTTTTTTTCAGTACCTATGCAGATGATCATGTGGTTTTTGTCCTTTTTGTTGTTGATGTGGTTGATGATGTTGATGGATTTTTGAATGTTGTATCATCCTTGCATCCCTGAGATAAATCCCACTTGATCATGGTGTATGACCCACTTGATGTATTTTTGAATTGTGTTTCCTAATATTTTGTTGAGTATTTTTGCATCTATGTTCATCAGGGTTATTGGTCTTTAATTTCCTTTTTTTGTGGTGTCTTTGCCTGGCTTTGGTATTAGAGTGATGCCAGCCTCATAGAATGACTTTGGAAGTATTCCCTCTTGTACTTTTTGGAAAACTTTAAGGAGAATGGGTATTAGGTCTTCACAAAATGTTTGACAAAATTCAGCGGTGAAGCAAGCTGGTACAGGGGTTTTGTTCTTAGGTAGTTTTTTGATTACTAGTTCAATTTCATTGCTGGTAATTGGTGTGTTCAGATTTTTTGTTTCTTCCTTGGTCAGCCTTGTGAGGTTGTATTTTTCTAGAAAGTTGTCCATTTTTTCTAGGTTATCCAGTTCGTTAGCATATAATTTTTCATAGTATTCTCTAATAATTCTTTGTATTTCTGTGGTGTCCGTAGTGATTTTTCCTTTCTCATTTCTGATTCTGTTTAAGTGAGAAGAGTCTCCTTTTTTCTTGATAAGTCTGGCTAGGGGCTAATCTATTTTGTTTAGTTTTGCAAAGAACCAGCTCTTGCTTTCATTGATTCTTTCTATTGTTTTCTTCTCAATTTTATTTATTTCTGTTCTAATCTTTATTATGTCCCTCTTTCTACTGACTTTGGGCCTCATTTGTTCTTTTTCTTCTAGTTTCATTAATTGTGAGTTTAGACTGCTCATATGGATTTTTCTTCTTTCCTGAGGTAGGCCTGTATTGCAATATAATTTCCTCTTAGCATGACCTTGGCTAGGTCCAACAGATTTTTGTGGTGCTGAATTATTGTTGTCATTTGTCCTCATATATTGCTTGATCTCTGTTTTTATTTGGTCATTGATCCATTGGTTATTTAGGGTCATGTTGTGAAGCCTCCATGTGTTTGTGGGCTTTTTCATTTTCTTTGCATAATTTATTTCTAGTTTCATACCTTTGTGGTCTGAGAAACTGGTTGGTACAATTTCAATCTTTTTGAATTTACTGAGGCTCTTTTTATGGCCTAGTATATGATCTATTCTTGAAAATGTTCCATGTGCACTTGAGAAGAATGTGTATTCTCCTGCTTTTGGGTTCTATAGATTTTTGTTAGGTCCATCTGTTCTAGTGTGTTGTTCAGTGCCTCTGTCTCCTTACTTATCTTCTGTTTGGTTGATCTGTCCTTCAGAGTGAGTGGAGTGTTGAAGTCTCCTAGAATGAATGCATCACATTCTATTTCCCCTTTTAATTCAGTTAGTATTTGTTTCACATATGTGGGGGCTCCTGTGTTGGGAGCATAGATACTTACAATGGTTATATCTTCTTGTTGAATTGACCCCTTTATCATTATGCAATGTCCTTCTTTGTCTCTTGTGACTTTCTTTGTTTTGAAGTCTATTTTGTCTGATTCAAGTACTGCAACTCCTGCTTTTTTCTCCCTATTAGTTGCATGAAATATCTTTTTCCATCCCTTCACTTTTAGTCTGTGCATGCCTTTGTGTTTAAAGTGAGTCTCTTGTAGGCAGCATATAGAAGGGTCTTGTTTTTCAATCCATTCAGTGACTCTATGTCTTTCGATTGGTTCATTCAGTCCATTTACATTTAGGGTGATTATTGATAGGTATGTACTTATTGCCATTGCAGGCTTTAGATTCGTGGTTACCAAAGGTTGAAGGTTAACTTCCTTACTACCTAAGAGTCTAACTTAACTCACTTAACATGCTATTACAAACACAATCTAAAGGTTCTTTTCTCTTTCTCCTCCTTTTTTTTCCTCCTCCATTCTTTATATATTAGGTATCATATTCTGTCCTCTTTGTCTATCCCTTGATTGACTTTGGGGATAGTTAATTTAATTTTGCATTTGCTTAGTAATTAGCTGTTCTACTTTCTTTACTGTGGTTTTATTACCTCTGGTGACAGCTATTCAACCTTACGAACACTTCCATCTATAGCAGTCCCTCCAAAACACACTGTAGAGATGGTTTGTGGGAGGTATATTCTCTCAGCTTTTGCTTACCTGGAAATTGTTTAATCCCCCCTTCAAGTTTAAATGATAATCTTGCCGGATAAAGTCATCTTGGTTCCAGGCCCTTCTGCTTCATTGCATTAAATACATCATGCCACTCCCTTCTGGCCTGTAGGGTTTCTGCTGAGAAGTCTGATGTTAGCCTGATGGGCTTTCCTTTGTATCTGATCTTATTTCTGCCTCTGGCTGCTTTTAACAGTCTGTCCTTATCCTTGATCTTTCCCATTTTAATTACTATGTGTCTTGGTGTTGTTTTCCTTGGGTCCCTTGTGTAGGGGGATCTGTGGATTTCCCCAGATTGGGGAAGTTGTCAGCAATTATCTCCTCAATGACACTTTCTATCCTTTTCTCTCTCTCTTCTTCTTCTTCTGGTACCCCCATAATGTGAATATTGTTCCATTTGGATTAGTCACACAGTTCTCCCAATATTCTTTCATTCTTAGAGATCCTTTTTTCTCTCTGTGCCTCAGCTTCTTTGTATTCCTCTTCTCTAGTTTCTATTTCATTTATCTTCTCCTCCACCATATCCAATCTGCTTTTAATACCCTCCATTGTGCTCTTCAATGATTGGATCTCTGACTGGAATTCATTCCTGAGCTTTTTAATATTTTGCCATACCTCCATTAGCATGTTAATGATTTTTATTTCGAACTCCCTTTCAGGAAGAGTCATGAGGTACATATCATCTTTCTCAGGAGTGGTATTAATAATTTTACTCTAAACAAGGTTCCTTTGGCATTTCATATTTTTATATTGCACCCTCTAGTGCCCAGAAGCTCTACTCTCTGGAGCTGCTCAGACCCTGAAGCAATGTCGGGGGTCGCAGGGGGGTGGTATTGGTGCCTGGTGGAAGGAAAGAGCTATTTCCTGCTTCCCAGCTGCTATGCCTATCTCCACTGCCTGAACCAGTGGGCCAAGCACACAGGTATAAGCCTCTATGCTTTGCGTTTGTAGTTGCTGTAGACAGATCTTCCCTCTGGCTGGCCTAATGCTAGGGTAGGGTTTGCAGGTTTGCAAGCCAGGTGGGGCTGGCTGGGAGAAAGGTGCAGTAGGCTGCCTATCATGGAGGGGGGTCCTTGGAGCTGTGTAGCCAGCCAGGGAGCTGGAGCACCTGGAAATTGTTAAAGCTCCCAGCTTGCTGGGCTGAGTGCACCCAGACAATTTTGTCTACCTGTCCTTTCTCCTGAGCAGTAAGCTCTGTGCAATCCCTGCCCCTTCAGCAGCCCTCTTACTAAGGACTTCCTTGTTAGGAAGTCTCTTAGACTTCCCACCTTTCTTTTGTCCCAGAGCAGCTGGATATGCACCCCTGCTTTCCACAAGTGGCTGGAATCTCAGTCTCTCCAGGAATTCTGCCTGTCTTAGCTTTCCAACCCTGTAATCACAAGAGTATCATGAAAACACCTTGAAATGTAGGTTTGTGCTCCCAGAGTAGAATCCCCAGTTAGGTATTCAGTAGTCCCAGGCCTCCACTCTCTCCCTGCTCACTTTTTCTTCCTTCTGCTGGTGAGCTGGGGTGGGGGAAGGGCTTGGGTCCCACTGGCCTACAGCTTTGGTACATTACCCTGCCAGACCACAGCTTTGGTACATTACCCTGCTCCATGAGGTCTGCTCTTTTCTCCAGGTGTATGTAGTCTGTTGCAGTCCTCTTTCCTGTTGCTCTTTCAGGATCAGTTATATAAATTATGTTTTCATATTATATGTGGTTTTAGGAGGAAGCCTCTGTCTCTCCTCTTCCACTGCCATCTTTAATCTCCTTTCCCCTATTTACCATTTTTTACTGTATATAGAACATTGTCAACATTACATTGTTCAACATCGAATATCGTTGTCTTCCTTTAAAGTGTGTTTTTATTTTAGTAGGTAGATTAGTTTCTCTCATATCGACTTATCCATTTTAGGGTTTATCTTAATCTACAACCTGAGATTTAAAATATATATTTAAAATTTTTCCAGGTTTGAGGCTAGAGGTGATGGAGAAATCTAGACAGGATACCATATTTGAGTTGTTTAAATGAACAATTTTTAGAGTCATTGACTAGCAGAGCAAATACTAAAAATGTATGTTTTAAAAAAAATGTGAGTTCAATGTGGGGTTTTAGGATTTAAGTTGTCAGTACAAAGGAGATATCATGGTTCCATTCATGTCAGTAATACTGAGGTCTGGGAATTAGGTCAAGGTTAGAAATAACAATCTGGGAGTTGTTATTTCTATTTGTGATTGAATTCATGGAGAAAATAAGGAAGAAAAACTGTTGATATTTGTACCACTGCAGCATAAAATTTTTAACAAGGGAATAAGTAAGAATACCGATGTCAACTTTAGCCTTGCTGAAAAAACTCCCTAGATCTTAATTTCAAATAAAGAATACCTGTTATGTGTCTTTTCATGTACAGCAACAATAATAGTATTACACACAGCAGTAATAGTAGTATCTAACTCTGTTCAGGTTCCCAGACCCAATTCCAATGGGTGTATGTGTGTGGTGAGGGGGTCTTCCCACACATAACACCAATCAATTCTTGAGAAGTTGGAGGGTGTCAGAGAACTCAGTTCTGATGCTATCTGCCCCGAGGCAGCACCACATTCCCCAGATTAACGGTTCTGTCCTACAAGACTGCCCTCCACCTCCAACTCCAGACTCCTATCAGGATCCCCATGCAGTTACCTGTGCTTCTCACCAACTGGTTAAAGTCTGGAGGTTCCCACAACCTCCCCCTTAGGTTCGATTATTTTGCTCGAGCAGCTCACAGAACTCAGGAAAACACTTATGTTTACTAGCTTAACAAAGGATACTGTAAGGACACCAGTTGACAGATGAAGAGACACATAGGGCGGGGTCCCAAATAAAAGAGCTTCTATCCTTGTGGAGCTTGGGGCCCAGCTTGTGGCACTTGGAGGGGTTCTGGTTCCCCAAGCATAAAAGCTCTTTCTGACTGAGAAGCAGGTTCCAAGAGAAAGAAAAGCTCTTTTCAGGGTTTTTTTTTGAGAGCTTTATTGCACGGTTATGGTTGACTAAATTAGTGGCCATTGGCTGATTCAAGGTCTGCCCCCACCCCTGGGTGGGGGTCCAAAAGTCCCTCATTAACATGACAAAACACCCATTTCACCCTTAGGACTCTGCAGTGTTTGCAGGAACTGGATGAAGACCAAATATACCTGGGAAATATGTATTTCTTATGACTCATTATATCACAATACCATAAAATGATACCTTATAGTAAGTACATAAATATAAAGACAGATAATAAAACATTATTTGTAAGACAATTGCTTATAACTTAAATATGTATATACATATACATATACATATACATATACATATACATATACATATTTGAATGGGAACAAAATACTCCTGTAGAGAATTCACAAAACCCTGTATAATCTATTACAAACCCCAGGTTGAGTAATAATTCCATATTGAGTATTTCTAACTACCACTTTTAATATTGTATCCAAAGGAAAAAAGTATCAGTGCTATATCTCACAATATTAAAAACATATTTTCAAAACAAGGATATTTATCACAATATTTTTACTCATATCATCTTAATCTCATAGCCCTCCAATGTCATGTCCATTGTTCCCACTTTACAGGGGATGAAATTGAGATTGTTTAAAATCCTTGCTAAATGTTCCAGAGCATTTAAGGGTAATAGGGAGAGTAACCAGGTCCTACCGATGCTACGTCTACCCATTTTTCCTCTGTAGTGCCTGCATTTGGGCGTGTCAGAGCACACCCTGACGCCAGATGCATCTAGGATGGAATACTTACAACTCAGATCAGAGTGTGCAAGTAAGCATGAACAAAACATGAAGCAACTGGGCAAATGTAGCCATTTCAATTCAATGATCAGAGAAGATTTTCCCAACTGATGAAAAAACTGTAGTTGTACTGAGATGAGTAGAAGGGGAGCAGACTCTCTGTGTGCCTAATAGATCAGATGACTTTGGAATTGATTAGGAGAAGGTCAGTGAGAAAGAACATGGATTGCTTTGAAAATAAATTCAAAAAAGGTAGCAAAGAGCCAGTAAATAATGTTAATTGAAACAAGCTTGAATTGACCTGAAATGTGGAAAATTAACTTTGGTGTACTGCTTATTCCTAAGGCTTTAGGTAAGATGTTTATTTGTAAGAGACTGAAGTAAAAAAAATGTATGTAACTGAGATTTCTATGATTTGACTTTGCTTAAATAATGTATCTCCAAGATAGAGCTTTAATAAGGCCTTTTATCAAAGTGAGCCTGAATTTTTGGGCATGTCTAATGTAAATATTCATGCTGAAAGAATTAAGAACTTCATATAATCTATTCAATGATTATTGCTTATAATTGTTTTAATCTCAATTACAATAAATGTATTTGATTTCAAATCTAACATGTAGGATTTTAAGTTTCATATAGTAGTTTAAAATCTTTTGTAGCATTTTATCTGTTTGCAAACTACATTTGAATAGTGCTAAAATAAAAATGATTAAGTAATATCCCCAGAAGCTGACAGTTAACTTTGTTAAAAATAAAGCCTTAGGCCCACGAGGGAATCAGTTGTGCTGGGTCATGTCACCAAACTGGAGCTTAACACCTAGCCTAATTGCTGTTTCAGTGTCCATCAGAAATGTAGTCTTAACAGTCAATCAGGAAATTCTCAGTCAGTACCAAGAAGGTAATATGCCACATGAGCCCTCTCATCCCCCAAAAAGAAGATGAGGTCATTTGCACCAGATCCCTTACAGTTCCCTCTAAGGGAAGTGATGTGCCTGAGAAACAATCACTTCCTTTCTTTTCCTAGTAAGTTTTGGCCTTATCCTCCTGAGACAGAGACCGTGGGTGTAGTCAGAACAGGGTGAGGGCCTCTGGAAAAAGCAAGGCAGGATAAATACAGTGAGAGCAATGTAACTACATGCAATGAAACCTCCTACCAAAACTCTGTGTTAAGCATTAAGCTTTAGAGTCATTCTTCAGTAAGATCAGTTAATATTCCCCAGATAAAGAAAAGTAGCACATGTTTTTATTATGCTAATCATTTATAGTCATGTGTAAGATTCACTTTAGCGTGCTAAAAGGCCCAGGCCTACTGCTGCCTTTCCTCCTTCAGACCTGATGAGGTGATTTGCAATCTGGGCAATTAATAGTGGCAAGCAAATACAGCCATAAACAACATAGTAAAAGGCAGGAAGGATTCCATCTTAAAAATAAGATTGCACTTTAATACCCAGTAACTTAAGAAGTAAGATACTTAACTTACTCTTTAGCAAACAAACAATACCTCAGCCCACCTTGGGGGTTGGGCAAGCAGTGTTTGATATGCTCCCAGACGAAGATGCCAGTATCTCCGGGAGAAATCAGAGCCGGAAGTTCCTTGTGTTAAGTTAATTCAAAATATTCAGGGCCCACTTAACAAGTCCATACCCCTAAGCCTTTTATCATGTTCCTAAAAATCCTCAGTTGCCTATGGGCTCTCTTGTCCCCTCCTGGTGTGAGCCAGGAGCTCTGTCTTCTCACTGTATCTCTCAATAAGAGCCTCTCCCTGGTTCTCCTACCTTGGGTGTTTGCTAAGTTCATTCTTCGACTCCACAAACAAGAACCCCAGCATCACTCCTGTATATAAAAACCTTCAGCTTAGTACTATTCATTGGAGCATTTCTTTACTTGCTAATTGGGATGCTTCCCAAGTCATCAATTGCTTAATAAAGCTAATTAGATCTTCAAGTTTTGTTTTTTAACAGATAGGGTGGCAGCAAGGGTTCTGGGGTGAACTTGAAAGTACCTGGGAACAAGGAGAAAAACAGATGTGGTGCCCTGAGTACCCTTTTGAGTTCACTATCTTTCTCACTGTTTCCAAGGGTGATCAGTGAGTTCCTCTTAGTTAAACTCTGTTCTCTTTGTATCAAGTTCCCCATCCAATTGGCTTTCCTGTGCAGGTTTAACAGGTCACTTTAGATTGACAGGAGGTTCTGATGGATCACTACTCCTTAGCCCTTGGTTCAGTCTGCGAATCCACGTTGGAATCCCTCCCTGGTTCGAGTCTGCAGTCTCCATTAATGGACTCTGCTAGTCTAGTTCACACTCGGAATTGCTGGAGGCATTCACAGGGCCATCTATTCACCATAATGTCCAAGCCCCAGCCTTTGTTTTTTTTCCATTGGATTCCCTATGAGAACGGTTGACAGTACAGTCTGCAATTCTCATTTGTTTGGAATTAGTTTCTGTGGGGCCTGCTGGTTCCATTCTGTCCCTGTTCCCTAGTTCATTGATTCTTTCTGGCATCTACAGTTCCATTTCCTCAGTTACTGTTGCCTTTTTTAATGTGCAAATGAGGTAAAGGTCACTGCTAACTGGTCTCTCAGAAGCCAACAAGAAATCCTAGACCCTTGGTTTTGTCCCCAGATCCCATGTTAAAATCTGCTGGTTGCAGTTCTTCATTTGATTGGAATCAGTTGAATTCCCCATTCTTTGGGGGCCTGCTGGTTCAGTCCTTTAACCATTTCTCAGATTACTAGTGTGGCTCCAAGAAACTGAATGGCCTAGCTAAAAGACATGGGGTCTTTTATGTCCAAAGACCTGGGTGGTATCCTGTTTCTTTTATGTATAAGAACTACAGTTCCAGAAGTTGCAGATACCTAGCACCATGGTGAAATCTTACTAAAGATTTACAATGAATAGCCTCAAGTACAATGGCCATTATAGAGCATGCTCCAATTAGATTAAGATCATTTAAGAAGTGCACTTGAAAGCAAGGGTTCCCAAATTAAACAGAACGAGGTACCCATTTTAATTGGTATGGTTTCAATTAAAAGGTTTCAAAATTCCAAAATAGTTTCATTGAATGATTCATTGCAAAAGAGTAATGAAAAATTAAATTGATGAAAGGTACCCAAAAGAAAAGACTGAAAGACAGACATGGCTCCTCCATCTCCCCTCCCTCTTCCTTTGTTTGGGTGCTCATGCTAGGAATCCTCTGTCTGAATTGTCTTTCTACTTTGAAGAGACTATTAAGCAGTTACCTTTTAATATAAAGACTTCCTGAGGCTACTGACAATCTTCAGGTATCTTTTGTCTTTATCTTAGTTCTGCCTTCCGCAAAGGCAGAACTAAGGGCCATAAAGAATTTCTTAAACACAGGGAGGAATCTTCAAAAGTTGTAAATTTATTGCTTCCTGAAGCAAGTCCAGAGGAGGAAATAAAATTTCATGTTGCCTGTTCCTTTCCAAATCCAGACCTCTTGGTGATTGGTCCTTTCTCTCCTGGGAATAGCTATTGCCCTCTTATCTTGTTTTATATCTGTGGGTAAAATTGCAATATTTCTAGAATCTCTCTTCTGGCCTTAGTGCATCTCCATATCAATTGGTGTTTCCAAGGGATGGAGAGAAGTAGCCATCTCCATATCAATGGAAGATTACAAGGGTGGGGGAAGCAAGGGCATATCTAGACCAGAGAGGTTGAGTGGCATCCCTGTTTGTAGCTGGGTTGTGAGATACATGGTTGAGGAGAAGTAGACGACTGCTTGTAAGCAATAAACACATCTCTCCCACTTTATTTCTCCATTTGACTGTTTCTGGCTTCAAAGGTTATTTTCCCCAGGCTGGGAACATATTTTCACCCAGAAGTTACAATATCCCAACAACTTCTCTTATTTTTCTGCTTGACCTGGGACATGCAGGTTATCTCTCTGACTATCCTTGGGAGTGACAATTGTGAAGATAATATCCTTTGCACTGTCTTTGAGGGTTCGTCTTGGGTCCATGAGGTTACTTACACTTTCAGAAATATTTACTGTTTGCCCTGGCTGAAACAACATGTTTGAAAGCATTTAATATCTTCTAATAAAAATATTGGCCATAGTGGAAGCTAATACTCAGCATCTGATAGAATATTTCTCTTTCCCTCTGGGTACGTTTAGCTTACGGGAGAAACCCTACAAATTTTCCCATCACAGGTGAATGGGTGTGTCAGACCTTTGATATCATGTAGGTAACAACTCAGTTCTTTGAGGTATTAAAAGCAGCTGTCCTTGTTTTGCAAATCTAGTCTTTATAGAACCAGAAGTGTGGCTCCAGAAACAATTCAAATCCCATCAATCCTTTTACGAATCTCAAATCTCCCTATTTATCTCAAATTGTTAGCATTTTAAGAATTCTGGCCTTAAAGGAACAGAAGTCCTCGAGGAGTCTTTAACATGTAAATGTTATGAAACACGTCTTAGATGTGCAAATTACAGGAAAGTGATTCTTATATAAAAAAGTGGGGGAGAGGTCATTGGGAACTTGACTAATCAAGGACAAAACCAAATCTTAAGTGTCTTCTCACAAATATTAGACAAAAGCCTTAGTCATCTGAGTAGGTAACCTTAGCTTATTCCTTAGGCATTTATTTCAAGGTATAAAGTCTCTGTTTGAATCTGTTTATGTCTATATATTTATCTTGCAAATAGGAGATTTTTCTACTTCTGGATGGTGTTGCTAAAATTAATTTGTAAAAGAGTTCTATTTATTTGTTTTGAAGAGAAGCACTTGTACGGATCTGGCATTCTAAATCTCTCAGAAAGATGGAAACTAACCCATATGTTTTTGAGGTTCACATGATCTAGGAAAATCTTTGGTACGTAAAAACTAGTGTAAGTTTGTTGTTTTAACTAAGATAAGCATGTATTTAGAGTTTTCAACATTGAATATTGTAACCCTAGGGAAATATCCCAGGACAAAATACCTTTGAAAACAAAATCAGTCAAAAGGAGAAATAAGGTGAGAGAAACCCATTTATTGCTTATAAGTAGTCATCCATTTCTGCTCTCCTATTTCTTTCATGACCCAGCTGCAGGAAAAAGGGACCCCACCCAACCTCTCCAGACCAGATATGCCCTCATTCGCCCTTGTAATCACCTATTGCTATGGAGATGGACTACTTCTGTCTAGCCCTTGGAAATACCTACTAAAATGGAGATGCGCTAAGGCCAGGTGAGAGATTCTGGAAATATTGCAATTTTACCCACAAATATAATGCAAGTAATTTTATCCTACCTGAGTTTAACATAGGTTTATCCACTTTTGGCTTACTATTAAACTAAAGAGATTTGGTTCCATTAGTAAACATGCTTTGTGCCATTCTGAGAAATTTACTCTGTGAAAAAATATGCTTCTAGAGATTATAAAAATTATTTATAATTCTGTCAAATCACAAAATGCTAATATAGTTCACAATTGTTTACTTCTTAGTTTTCACTATAAATTAAGGTTTCTAAGGTTACAAAGTCTAATTAATATATGCAATTAAAGCTATAAGAAATAATGAGAGAAACATATCCACATATAAGGAAATTAAAATCTATGGTTTTGATAAAAGAAGGCATGGAGAACGGACATGCATTTTTTGAGGAAAAATAAAGCTGTGGAAAGTTTGGGAAAAGGGAATCTTTAAAAAGGAATTTTATGTCTGGTCTAAGATTGGATTGAATAAACTTTAATATAAAAAGTAAATTGTTGCAAAATTAGAATTTGTTTTTCAGTCTGTTAAAATGACATGCTTTTTAAATTTTTTAATTTACTTTTGATAGCAGATTGTGAATTTATTTAGTTCCTAAGTGATATATCTACAAAAACAAAGATTTTGTATTTTACCAAAATACTCTCGTGTTTGCTATTTTTATCATGACCTTGATTACTTAAAAAAACCAACTATTAATATTAAAAGAACTAATATTTCTAGTAGATAATTAAGTGTTAAGTTTCATAATGATCTGTGGTCCTATTTAGGCAAGTGCTTAAAAACTTTTTTTTCATAAATATATTTTTTACATACTTACCAAAATCAAATTCTAAGTGAAGTCTTTTTGACTATGAAGAAACTGGAATATTTTCAGAAGTTCTCCTGGAATATCCCAGAAGATTTGTTAAATTACATGGGAAGCATTGTCAAAAAAGTAATACTAAACCTTCTTGATGCTATATTTATACAGGCATATAATATTCAATAAATTATGTGAAATTCCTAGAAATCTGTTATGTCCTGGTACAATGTTATTGTAAGGCTGGAGGCACTGGAGGGAGGGGTGAGCACGTCGGACGAGCTCAGCCCTCACCAAATAAGGAGAGGGGGCAACAAAGCCCCCAAATCCAGCCTAGTAAGGGAAAGAGACCAACAGCTTCCGGCCTGATGACGTGCCAAAATCCCTGCTGCTGTCCCCTCCCAACCTGGAAAAAGAGTAGTAACTGTCTAGTCCTTTGTCTACTGTAAAGGCCAATGACAAGTGTCTTAGGCTAGCCAATCCTCGCGCGACTGTAGACCTATGCTCTCCCTCCCCCTAACTTCTTTATAAACTCACTGCTTGCCCTGCTGAGTACGATTTCTCCAGCCTGTGTCTAACCAGACCTGCGAACATCGCCTGGGATTGCGCCCTATTAAACTTTTGGCTCCTTTGTTGTCTCCTTGCCTGGTCATTTTGGCTCGATTTTATCTTACAGTTATCACTATAATTATTCTCTTATCTTCAGAAATTTCTGTCATAAAATTTGAAGCCCACTCAAAAGGACTCTACCCATATCAGGAAACGTCCTGCCCACCTTTCATGCAAAGAGAGCAGCAACAGGATCTCCAAAGACTGCAGCACATGTAAATGAAGTCCATTTTGTTTCTGAAAACTTGGCCTCTCATTGCCAGAGTTTTGCCATTCTGTGTCCTTGAACGTGGCAACAGTCTGTTCCTGAATCAGAGGTGGGTAAACCATGGCTATAATTCAAATGAACATCTGGGACTATGGAAAACCCAAGATGGCTACTTGGTGTTTCCTGGCTCCCTGACAAACTCCGTTTTTCAGGTTTTGTATTCCTTCACCTATCACTGCACACTTAAGGTGAGTCCAACTGGTGGGCAGACTCCTACAAAATTGCAAAAAGAGTCTTCCAGCAATGTCTGACCTTCCAGGTCCATAATCCTGGAAAAACTATTTTTGTCTCCAGAGTCCTTAGACTTTCTCCCCCTGGACCTGTTGAGCACCTGCTGCTGGACTTCACTGAGCTTCCACTTAGCATCAGTTATTAATATGGTACTGTTATTGTATGTGTGTTTTCTGGAAGCGTTTAAGCCTTCCTCTGTTGCATGGCTGAAGTCCTCATGGTAGCAAAGAAAATGTTAAATAATATGTTTCCCACTTAAGGCTATGCCTTCCACAATCTTGAGTGATCAAGTTACTTGCTTCACTGGGCAAATTATATGAGGTTTAACAAACCTCTGGGAATTATTGTCTCTATCATTCTCCATCATCAAGTAAGGTTGAGCAAACTAATGGAATCATCAAATCTAAAATTTCTAAACTTGCCAAAACCTTAGGACTTCCTTTGTTTAAGATACTGCCTTTGGTCTTACTGACTGTAGTAGCTCTTTTTGAAAACATCAACACACTCTGCATAAGATAGTCGCCAACAGACCATTGTCTATTGGTATACAACCTTCTGCTGACCCCGTGTTGTCTCATACTAGTATGACCAGCTGTTGTAAGTCTCTAATGTTTTATGTTCAATCCTATTATTAATAATTAGAAACAAATAATTAGGAAAGCTAATTAATATACTATTTACAAGAACATCAAGGGATATTAAATACCTAAAAATAAACTAAAAATACATGGTTATGGGCTCCACATTAACTATTATAAACATTGGGACTGTTTTATAAATATATGGGAAAATGAGACATATTGTATTGGATGATTAAATATTATTAAAATGTCACTTTCTCCCATATTGATTCATAGGTCCAACCTAATATCAATTTTAATGTAAATTAACAAAGTTATTAAAAAATTCTATGCAGCTATTAAAGTTCTAAGTTTTCATGAAACTCTCAAAGAAGTTTTAATGGTTGAGAGACTTACATTACTAGACAGGAAACTTATTATAAACTTCATATTCATCACTATTACTGGTGTAAGAATAGACAAATAGTCCAGTGGAACTTAATATAAAGTCCAGAAACACTCTCATGTATATATAGTCACCTGATTTGTAACAAAGGTATTTCGTTAATTCAATGGGGAAAAGGATTTATTTCGAAGAAATGGTACGAACCACTTGGAGAAGTATATTCAACTGGGTAATTGGGAATAGATCATAGATCTGAAAGTGAACAGAAAAACAGTAAAGCTTCTGGAATAGAGGAAAATATCTTCATCAGGTTGAAATAGAAGAAGGTTGGGGATGGAGAGATGCATTCCAAATTGGAGTAGATGTAAAACAAAAACAATCTCTTCTCAGACGAGAGAGTTTATATATGTGGAATCTTAAAGAATCCACAATGCAACTATTAGAGAAATAAATAAATTCCAGAAAAGTTGCAGGATGCAGCATAAGCACCCAAGTATACTTTGCATGCATATACATAAAATAATACTTTGGAATAATTTTAACAAAGGAAGTATAAAACTTGTATACCAATATCTACAAAACATTGTTAAAAGCAAATAGTTAAAAGACTTAAATAAGTGGAAAGATTATCTCATGTTTATTAATTGGAAGACTTAGTTTTGGGACAACACTCCCCAAGGAAATCTATAAAATCAATGTCATCTTTATAAAAGTTCAATAACCATTTCACAGAAATGGAAACCTAATTCCAAAATTAATATGGAATTGCAAGAGACCCTGAATAGCTAAAACAATATTGAAAAAGAAAACCAAAATTGGAGGACTCACATTTTCTAATTGCAAAACCAACTGCAAATATACAATAGTCAAAACAGTGTGGCACTGGCATAAGAATAGACATGTAAATCAATGGAACAGACTGGAGAATACAGAAATAAATCCTATATCTATGGCCAATTGATTTTTGACAAGGGAGCCAAGACCAT
This sequence comes from Manis pentadactyla, assembly GCF_030020395.1. Classification (NCBI taxonomy): domain Eukaryota; kingdom Metazoa; phylum Chordata; class Mammalia; order Pholidota; family Manidae; genus Manis; species Manis pentadactyla. The sequence goes on along the minus strand of NC_080028.1, from coordinate 111,682,314 downwards.
TCAATTAAGAAAAAAGACAGTCTTTTCAATGAATGGCCCTAGCACTGTACAGCCATGTACAAAAAAAGCCATGTATCCATCCCTTACACCATATTTAACAATTAACTTAAAATGGATAAAAGCCCTGACCTTAAAAGTTAAAATGTTTAGAAGAAAACTGTTAAATCTTCATGGCCTTGGATTTGGCAATGATTTTTTAGGTTCATCATAAAAATCACAAGCAAAAAAATATATAAATGAAACTTCATCCAAGTTAAAACTTTGTACAAAGGGTGCTATCAAGAAGAGTTAAAGACAACACACAAATTGGTAGAAAATATTTGCATATCATATATCTGGATCAGAGTGTTTAGTATCCTAAACATACAAAGAATAAATATAACTCAACAACAAAAAGACAGCCCAATTAAAATATGGGCACAGTAATTCGATGGACATTTTCCCAGATATGAAAATCACAAAAAAAAATATGAAAAGTGTTCAGTATCATTATTCATTAGGGAAATTAAAACTATAATGACACATTTCACACCCACTTAGGGTGGCTATAGTAAGAAAATGAAAATAAATGTTGGCAAGGATGTGAAGAAATTTTAACCTTAGTACACTGTTGGGGGCAATGCCAAATGTGCAGTTGCTATGTAAAACAGTTTAGCAGTTTCTGAATAAGTAAAAATATAGTTAGCATATGACCCAGCAATTCCACTCTTCGATACAAACTCTGAAGAACTGAACACATAGATTCAAACAAAAGTTGTACACTTTTCATAGCTGCACTACTTTCATAGCAGAAGAAATTCATAACAGCACTATTCACAATAGCCAAAATGTGGATACAACCCTAATTCTATCAACTGATGAAAGGAAGAACAAAGTGTGGTACATGCAAAAAATGGAATGCTGTTCATTAAAACTATTGAAATACTGACACATGTTACAAAATGGATAAAACTTAAAAACATTATGCTAAGTGAAAGAAGCCAGACACAAAATAACACATATCATGACTCCATTTATATGAAATATCCAGAACAGTTAAATCCGAAGAGACACAAAACACAATATTTATTGTCAGGACCTAAAGAGAGGGATGAATGGGGAGTTATTGCTTAATGGGCACAGAGTTTCTATAGTGATGAACATGTTCTGGAACTAGACAGTGGGGACAACATTGTGAGATACTAAATACCACTAAATGGAACACTTTAAAATAGTTAGGATGGTGATTTTATGTTATATGTCATATATATTTTACCACAGTAGAGACATCAGTAAGAAAAAGCCAAATGATTCCAAGTGCTCGGAAGGAGAGAGTGGGACCAAAAAATGGTATTCTATGTTTTAAGTAGTAAGAATATCACTTTTGATGGTTGTGTGCCGTATTGGTTAAGAGGGATAAAGGGAATAGTTTTGAGACTCTAGGAACATATTCTCATTGATTGTTGATGGGATGGGGTGCTGAACTGAAGTTTCTTAAGAGAGCTATTTGCATTTTTGCATTTAAATAGGAAATTTACTGAAACATTTTTATACTAAATCGAACTTCTCTGACCCCTTAGTTAAGCCTAACATTTTTAGAACATCACAGTAGAGATGCCCCTACTCAGTGAATGATCAGTGTATTCCCTGTGTCTCCACAATATTAGACAAATGAAGTCTGAGGAACACTACAAGGTTTCTGCTTCTCCTCCCCCGATTCCTCTTCCCTGACTTGTTCTTCCACCTCCTTCTTCACATTATAACCCTGCTCCTTTAGCTTCCTTGTATGATACCCAAATCACCCTGAGCCCTCTAAATTTTCTATCTGCTTTCAAAACATGTTCTGGGACTAGACAGTGGGGATAATTGGATAGCATTGTGAGGTACTAAATACCACTAAATTGTACACTTTAAAATAGTTAGGATGGTGAATTTTATGTTATGTGTCATATATATTTTACCAGTATGCAGCACCCATGGGCAAGATACAACTATTACTAAGTGGCTCTTAAATCCAAACCATAGTGTGGAACATTCACATCTGGGCTATTTTAAAGTTATTTTTAACTAAATAATTGCAAACCCTCTGGATTTACAAGTTTCGGCTTTAGAAGATTGTACAGATGTGGTAGTTTTTGTTTGGTAAGATTCAGGAAAAAATGGAGCAACATATGTATGCCAATTTCTCTGTGAAACTATAAGTTCATTTTTAAAGCATGCCAATACTATGCTTTTCTGTAGTCTTTCAAAATGCATATTAATCCTTGTACTGAAGAGATTTCATTGCTCTAGACATAAACACTGCAGGAGTTCACTTCCTTTACTTTCATTCTAATGGATTGTAGAAAGTTTTTTATTCAGATGATTATAAAAGCATTTACTACTGTAAGATCTTCAGCCATGTTCTTTAACAAGTTCTTTTTTCATTTATTAGAAAATCTTCTGCTATTAAAAACATTAAAAATATTTCATTTCTTCCTTATACATTTCACATAAATGCCTTCCCTATAATGTTTCAGAGTTTAAAAGTGATGTAAATGATATGATAAATTTATATTTCCACATCATTCCATGGAATATGAAACTGGATGATTATGATAATGATAATGATAATTGAAATGGTACACTTTTTATTTAGGCTTCTAAATAAACAAACTTCGAGTATTTAATCATCTAGAAGCAATAACAACATTATAATTTAGTGATCATCAATAAGTGAGGGTACATGCATGTTTAATACTTTATTTCACTTAATAAAATTAAATTATAACCTAAAATGGAAGATATTACTTATAAATTATTTAGTAATTATAAGAATACAGTAATAAAGCCACAGACTTTGAAAAGGTACTTTTACTTGAACTTGGGAAATTGTTTACTTATAAAAAATTAATAAATTTAAATAATTGGAATCAATTGACAAAATCTGAAGTAGGACAATTAAAAACTCCTTGATATACATTATTCTATTCAGAATAAGAGAAGGGATACTGAATTGTATCAAAAAGAAAGGAACTAGGTTAGAAAAGAAAAAATGACATTTTTCAGGAAGAATAATAGAGGGAACACTTTAGACATATAAATAATGTAATTTTAGGTTTTTAAGACATACAGTACTCTAGACATTTCAATAGAAGATTAAATAGGTGCTGTGTGGGAAAAAGAACAATATAATTCCATATAATAATGGGAATAACTATTTTTCTCATACAGCATTTTTTTTTCCTAAAATATTTTAACCAAAGCTCTTTAGAAAATTTTAATTATTTAAAAATAGTATAAATAAACAAAATCAGTCCTTATGAAACCAATAGTTTTTTCCATCATTGTGTAAGATGAGGAATGCACTTGCAGTTACTGGAAAACATTCCTCTGGTGATGAAGAGAGTCCTGCAAAAAACCGCAATCAAGACTTGAATGTCAACAGTTTTTAGACCATGCAAAGAGAAGAGAATGAATTTCAGGGGTAGAATTCTGGACTCCTTTATGGTGGCCTTTATTATTTAGTTTGACAATTAAGATTACTTCTTTTAAGAAGTAACTCAGAAAAAAGCCACAATGTAGAAATAGTGATTTTGTCAAATTATCTTGAATTAAAAACAAGCTAAATGAAATGTTCATTCATAACATATAAGGAGATTGAAATCATATCAAGCATCTTTTCTGACCACAATGCTATGAAAGTAGAAGTCAGTTACAAGAAGAAAATTGGAAAAATTTTAAATATGTGATTAAACAACATGCTACAGAACAACCAAATGGTTAAAGAAAAAATCAAAAGGGGAAAAAAATACTCAGAGACAAATTAAAATAGAAGTACAACATACCAAAACTTATAGGATGCAGCAAAATTAGTTCTAACAGGGAAGTTCATACATACCTACCTTAAGAAGTAAGAAAAATCTCAGACAACCTAACTTTACACTTCAAGGAAATAGAATAGAAGAACAAACTAAGCCCAAAGTTAGTAGAAGAAAGGAAAGAAGAAAAATCAGAGTGGAATAAATCATGCAGAGACTAAGAACAACAGAAAAGATCAATGAAAATAAGATCTGCTTTTTTGAAAAGTAAATAAAACAAGTTTTTAGCCAGGTTCACCAAGAAAAACATAGAAAGGAATCAACTAAATAAAATTCAGAAATGAAAAGAAAAATAAATCCGCTATGAAAGAGAAAGCTACAAGCTATTGCACAGAAATACAAAGAAGAGTTCTGATGCTTTTTGTGCTTGTTCATTGTTTTCTTTTTACAAAGATGTAATTAAAGAGTTTTTAAATAGAAAAAACATCTTCTGAAGTTCTTTTAAATGAATAATTGTTGACTTTCCATTTCGTGCGATTATCCCAAGAAAATAATTTGATGAATTTGTAAATATTTTCATTGCAGACATTCTTTTTAACAGTAAAAATTTGGAAATTCTATGAAAATCCATCAGAAGAGATTTGGTTAAACAGTATCTGATATAAGTACTCACTTGACAAACTATGCAGTAGTAAAAAAATACAATGGTAAAATTTTGTTATATTATGTTACATAAAATACTATGTGCTAGTTGTTTTACAACAGCTATTTGGGTAGTTTTTATTTCCCAGTGCAGAAATGAGGTCCAATAGAGTCAAGCAATTTGTCCTGTATTCTACAATAACTAAGGGGCAGCCCTAGATCGGAAAGCCAGGGAATCTGACTGGAGAGACAGTGCTTTTGATTACTATGCTACTGATGTCTCTCCACACTTACTGATATGGAATATGCTTTTATTATTAATTATACCACAATAAAATATATAGCTGTATCTTAAAATATTTTTAGTTGTGTCTGAGAGCAAGGATTTATAGTAATTCAATTTATTATATTTTTCTTCCATTTTGTCTAATTTTTTAATAATAATTGTATTCAATCAGAAACTATAATATCAGTGCAAATAAATTTTCTTAATGTATTCATGAATAAATGCATGAGTATTTGTTGGAAAATAAGACAAAGAAAAACATATATCATACAAATGTATCTGAATGGTGATCAACTAAAACATTAATAGTGTTTATATTTAAAGTCTGGATTACAGGAAAAATTCTCCCAAATTCTTTCTTGTGTTTACAAGTGTATTCTATTTTTAATTTAGTGACAATATGTTGCATAAGCAATAAAAATGTAATGAAGATTTTTTATTTAAAATAAAAAATATGGTGCAATTTGCTTTGCTTGCATTGAATGCCCTGTGTTTATAGACAGTGATGGTGGCAAGATGGAACCATACATAGCTGTGAGCCTTCCCACCCCTACGGCAATGTAAACTATTTAAGTAGTGTACAAATAATTTAAGGATGATACAGTCTGTGTTTCCAGAGTCAGCAATTTCATTCCATTACCACAGCTGCATAAAGAACAACTCTCAACCACCTGCAGACATTTCTTTAAAATGCATCCTAGGAGAATCTCAGCATGCAGTTTAGCAGCTTTATCTTAATTCACAAACCAGGTTAAATTATTGAAGTTTTCTTGCTTTCACTAATTCAAAGAATCCAGATATGTGTTTTCACAGAGCAAAGAGAAATAGCCACCCACTGAACATAAAGGTCTTAAGAATCCATATCCCAAAGAAAATTCTCTTTTGAGATTAGGTTAAATTAAACTCGAGATCTGCTTTTGTGATGGATTTGAACACATGATCCTAAAGCATGAATTTCATAAGTACAAATAGACATCTCATCTACTACTCTTTTATTCTGAATCAGATCTCATCTCTTCTATCTGTATTTTATTGGGAAAGATCATAGTGTTGGAGAATCACAATGGTATGAAATAAAAACTTTTCATTAGCTAACTAAATAATGGCTTTTGAAAAAAACTTGTTAAATCTGGCCTAGTTCACATTTACTTTGTTAATTTAACCGCTAACAGGAGATAAATACATTGATAGTGTATTTTGAGTTGCTTTTCGGAGGATCAGAGTCAATGACTGAGGAATGTTACTACACAAAGTCGAAACCGTCATTGAGAATAATTTTGATTTCACAATATTTCTTGATGATCATAATATTTATTGAAGGATCCATTAAAAGTCCATCATGCTAATTTAACTGGGAAATCTAATACATGGCCATCAGATAGCTTCCACTAAATTAGTGTAGGAGATTTATAGCTAAAGCCTTAGCTATTGTCATTAAGAAATAAAAATGTAATGATGTATTAATTATAAGCAGAAATCAATGACATCATTAATGAGTGAAATTAAAGCTTTATTTAAGGCAAAACTTAGTAAAACATTTTAATTTTCATTCTTTTCTAATTCATTGATATTTTGGTTCTGTTTTAAAATATCTCACTCATTATACTTTAGACTTGTTTACAGTAACTTGGAGAGATGTAGGAGTAAACCATTTCTATTTCTTTCCTTCAGAAGATCCTCACAGATATCACATTTCTTCCTTACTTAGGGTGGAAGTTGTTTTTTAAGGGTGGTTGGCCCAATGCAAAGCTACCCAGTTGGTAAATTGGTCTAATTTTGTTGGTTTAATGAGCAAACTAATTGTAGTTCTTTACTTCGGTCCTTCTTTTTAACGTTAATCAGCAGTAAGGGACATATTTTGGCTCTCCATCTGCTGCCCTTTGTCTTGCCTCTCAGTTTGTCTGGGGTTCCCCAGGGCAGGACACTCTATTTGGCTTCACTAAGGAAACTAATGTAGAACATTTTTTGCACTGGGTGTGTTGAATTGATGATTTTATCTTCATCCTTCCTACGGGGAAACTTTCATATATATGATTAGAAAGTGTTTAGTAAATGGAAGATACTCAATTATTTTTTTGAAATATAATTTAATGAATCAATTAACAGCACAAAAGTCTCAATAACATATGATTTCCTATCATTAATCCATAAACATTGATTGGCATTCTGTGAAGTGATAGCATAAAAGCAAAGACTCAAATAATGTATACAATATAGGAGAATAGACTCCCTGGACTTTCCTCCCCCAACCACGGACACACCAACTCAGCAGTAATACATAGCACAGTTTCCGTTGTAGAAAATCCGGAAACTAGTTGAGAAGCTCTTGCAATATGGGAAAGTACAAAACCAGCTACATCAAACTAGTAGGATTCAATGAAGTCTCAGGATACAATAAACAGAAATCTATTGAATTTCTATATACAAATAATTAACTAATTTAGGAAAATTAAGAAATCAATCCCACTTACAATGGGATCAAAAAGAATAAAATACAATTGCATTAAAAATAATTCAAACAAGGAGGTAAAAGACCTGTCTCTGAAAGCTATAAGACATTGATGAAAGAAACTGACCAAAACACAAATAAATGGAAAGTTATTCCATTCTCGTGGATTGGAAAAATTAATATTATCAAAAGGGCCATTCTTATGCATGGCAATCTACAGATTCAGCACAACACCTATCAAAATACCAATGGCACTTTTCACTGAAGTAGAGCAAATAATTCTAAAATTTGTATAGAACCACCAAAAAACCTGAATAGCCAAAGCAATCTTAAGAAAAAAGAACAAATTTTGGGGTGTCGTACTCCCTGCTTTCAAATTTTATCAGAAAGCTACAGTAATAAAAAAAAGTATGATACTGGTACAAGAATAGATACATAGACCCATGGAAAAAAATAGAAATAAAGCTTATGTGTCAATTAATATATGACGAAAGAGGCAAGAATATTCAATGGAGAAATGGCAGTCTCTTCAATAAATGGTGCTGGAAAAAACTAGATAGCTACATGAAAAGAATGAAACTGAATCACTACCTTACACCATACATAGACAAATAAACTCAGAATGTTTTGAATACCTAAATATAAGACCTAAAACCATAAAATTCTTAGAATAAAACATAAGTAATAAACTCTTGAACATTAGCATTAGCAACTTTTTTTCTGGGTATGTCTCCCCAAGTAATGGAAACAAAAGCAAAAAGTGGGACAAAATCAAACTAAAAACCTCAGCACAGCAAAGGAAACCATCAACAAAATGAAAAGGCAACTTACTGTACATGAGAATATATTTGCAAATGATATATCTGCTAAGGGACTAATATCCAAAGCATATAAAGAACTCACATAACTCAACACCAAAAAAAAAATCTAACTAAAAAATGGGGAGAGAAACTGAATAGACATTTTCCAAAGACATACAGATGGCCGACTGACATGCAAAACTGCTCACCACAACTAGTCATTAGGGAAATGCAAATCAAAACCACAATGAGATATCACCTCATACCACTCAGAATGGCTAATATCAATAAGACAAGAAATAATGAATGTTGGTGAGGATGTGGAGAAAAGGGAACCCTTATACACTGCTGGTAGGATCGCAAATTGATGTGGCCACTATACAAAGCAGTATGAAGATTTCTCAAAAAACTAGTATAGAAATACCATATGAACCCAGGAATTCTACCTCTAGGCATTGGTCCAAAGAAAGCAAAATTGCTAATTTGAAAATACATGTGCACTGCTATGTTTATTGCAGCATTATTTACAATAAACAAAATATGGAAACAACCTAAATGTCCATCAACAGTTGAATGGACAAATTACATTCGCTACATATATACAATGGAATATTACTCTATCATAAAAAAAGAATGTAATCTGGCCATTTGTAACAACATGGATCAATGTAAAAGGTATTATACTAAGTAAGATACATCAAAGAAAGACAAATACCATATGATTTCACTTATGTGTGGAATATAAAAAACAAAACAAATGAACCAATAAAGAAAACTGAAATAAATTCATAGTCACAGAGAACAGACTGCTAGTTGTCTTAGGGGAAAGGGGCTGGGGGATGGATGAAATTGGTGAAAGGGGAAAAAAGAAAAATTAGTGATTGTTTGATAGCTTGATCTCGGTGATGCTTACCTGAGTGTATACACATGACAAAATTTAACAAGCTATAAACTGAAATTTGTGCATTTTATTGTATGTGCCTCAATATGAAAAAAAATAACTAGTAGGAATTGGAGATATACCCTCTATTAATTCCCCTCCCCTGACACAGTGCCATATAATTGGGAGGAAACCCCAGTTTATCCTTGAGAGAAATATTTAGACCACACATACAACACCCCAACTTTCTGGGTGCTGCCCAAGGGACTGGCCTATCTCATTTGCCTCAGGGTGCTGAAAGATCAGCATATGCTAGACCCATGGGGCTCAGACAACAAAGGCAGCAATTTGAACTAGAATACACTCACCACAGCAACTCCTCAAGCTCAACACAGAGCAAGAGGATAGAGAAAAAGCCTAACAACCCAGCTCCCAGTTTCTACCTGGGGAAGAAAAGAGGTGGATTACACATCCAAAGTTCTAACTCTTTGGTTGCCACCCAAGAGATTGGCTTCTGTACTACGTGTCTTGGAGCATTGGTAGGACCTGGCATACACTAGACCCTTGGGGATTCAGAGAACAAAGGTGATGTTTTGGACTAGTGTTGGGCACATGCCCCAGGTCCTCCCCTGGCTCAACACAGAAAAAAGAAAACAAAACACCCATTCCACTGTTTTTCTTTGAGGAAGGAAAGAATTGAACAGCATATCAAAAGTTTGAACATTTCAAGGGTTGCCCAAGGGATTACTTTCCCTTTTGCCTGGACTAGAGTGCTCATGGAACATGACATTTTCTAGATGCCAAGGCCACTGAAAATAAAGAAGGTTGTTGGAACTATGAAACAAACACTCATCAACTACATAGCACTACTCCCACCCAGTCCAGCTCAGAGCAAGCAGGTGAAAAACTCCAGCTTTCAACTTTCTCTGGGATGAAGTTGGACTGAACATTCTATGTTCCAATCTCTCCAGTTACTACACACAGGATTGGCTTCTTATCTCCTGTGTGGGGGCTGCTGAGAATAAAAATGGTGGTTTTGCCTAACACAAATTTTGAAAGACTTACAGAAGCTCTGGCTGACTTGATTTTTGAATGCCATCTTTTGTATGATTCCATTCTGTCAAGACAAAGAGGCAGCATTTTTTTTCTGACATGGAGATACTGACATAGTCAAGAAAATAAAAAAATTTGGAAATGATCCAAGCAAAGAAACAAAATTAAACTACAAACTAACACTGATGAGATGGAGCTGTATGAGTTATGTGGCAGAGAATTAAAACTAACCACTACAAAATTCTCAATAATAATACATGAAAAAAGTGAGAATTTCAATAGTGAAATAGAGAGTTTAGAAAAGGACAGAAAATGATTTTTGAGCTGAATAATACAATAACTCAATTGAAAAATCAGTAGATGAGTTCAAAAGCAGAAAGCAAGCAGAAGTAATTAGCACTCAAAGGCAGGTCATTTGAAATTATCCAGAGAAGCCAAAAGAAAAAAAAATGAGGAAGTTTAAAGGATTATTTGGATTATTAGAACAAGAAGACAAATATATATATTATGTGAGTCCCAGAAGAAAGGATCAAAAGCTTATTCAATGAAACAGTGACTGAAAACTTTCCAAGTATAGGAATAGAAATGAACATACAAATCCAGGAAACCCAAAAGAGTCCAAATAAGATGAACTCATAGGAATCCATACTAAGACAAGTATAATCAAATAGTCGAGAGTCAAAAGCAATGAAAGAAATTTGAGAACAGGAGGAGAAAAATGATGTGGCATATCAGATGAGGGACTTCCCATATGACTACAAATATATTTTTTAGCAGAAATCCTTCAGGCCTGAAGGGAGTAGGATTATTTATTCAAAATTCTAAAAGAAAAACTTGCTAGCCAAAAATACCATACTGGAAAAAATGTCCCTCAAAAATTAAGAGGACTTAAAGACTATAAAACAAACAAAGGCTGAGAGAGTTTATCTCCAAGTGATCTGCCTTATAGGACCTGCTATAGAGAATTTTTCAAGTTGAAACAAACAAAAGACCTAAACAGTAACACAATAACATAAAGTATGAAACTCATTGTTAAAGTTAAATATACAGACAAATACTGAATACTATATAACTGTCACAGAAAAGGGTAAATAACTTTTAATTCTAGTATAAAATTTGAAAGACAAGCATTAAAATAAAAAATATGTTGATACAAAATATAAGTAGATGAAAATTGTGATATCAATAATATAAAGTATGAGTATGGGGGAAATAAAAGTATAAAGTTTTTGTATGAGATTTAAATTTTTCTCAGTTTAAAATAAACTGCTATAAGATATTTTATGGGAGTCCCATGGTTACCACAAATAAAAGACCTGTAGAAGTTACACAAGAGAAAAAGACAAAGACAACAAAGCACATCAATACAAAAACATCAATGACCTACAAAGGAAGACAGCAAGAGAAGAATGGAACAACAAATTAACCAGGAGAAAACCAAAAATTGAAAAAATGATAATATTAAACAAATTTACTTTTCAATCAGTAATCACTTTAAATGTAAATGGTTTAAATTCTCAGAAAGACACAGAGGGGCTGAGTGGATTAAAAACAAACAAACAAACAAGATCCAACTATATTTTGGCTGCAAGAAACTATTTTAGATTTAAGGACCAGGGTGAAAATGAAAGGATGGGAAAACTACAATATACAAATAGTAACTAAGAGAAAATGGGGGTGGCTACACTTATATCACACAAAATAGACTATAAGAATAGTATTTAAAAATTGCCACAATATACAAAGTGGTACATTAAAAATCGACAAAGGGTCAAGAATTATAAATACAGAGTTGACCTGTGAGCAACATAGAGGTTAGGGGCACTGATACCCCATGCAGTCGAAAATCCACATATAACTTTTGATGCTCCCAGAAGTTAACTAACAGCCTACTAACAGTGACCAGAAGTGTTACAGAGAATGTATACAACTGATCAACACAAATTTGTATATGCATTATACACTATATTCTTTCAAGAAAAGTAAGCTAAAGAAAATGTTTTCTCAGATTGTCACAAATCTCCAAAATTTTTCCAATAGATCAATTAAAAACAATCAGCATATAAGTGGACCAGTGTATTTCAAATCTGTCTAGTTCAAGGGACTATATATATGCACCCAACATCAGAGCACCTAAATATATCACTTCAACATCAAACAAATTGAAGGAAGAAATAGCAGCAATACAGTAATAGTAGGATAATTTAATACTACATTTTCAATAATGTATAGGACAACCAGAGAAAATATCAGACAAATGCAGAACTGGTAACACTACAGACCAAATGGACTTAACAGACATATACAGAACTTATACTAAAAAATAGCAGAATAACAATCTTCTGAAGCAAACATGGAATATTCTCCAGGATAGATCATGTTTGTTATAAAACAAATAATCAAATTTAAGAAAATTGAAATCATGCCAAGTTTCAATGGAATAAAACTAGAAATCAAAAGCAGAAGGAAAAATGGAAAATTCAAAAATTTGTTGAAATTAAAACATGGTTTTGAACAATGAAGTCAAAGACAATGAAAAGAGAAATTGAAAAATATCTTGATAAAATGAAAATGAAAACAGAGCATACAAAATCACAGAATGTGGTAAAAGCATTATTATTAAGAGGGAAGCTTTTTACTGATAAACATTTAAAAAATGAAAAAATGGAAAATGAAAGATCTTAAATAAACAACTTTACAAACTAAGCCCAGAAGTGTTACAGAGAATGTATACAACTGATCAACACAAATTTGTATATGCATTATACACTATATTCTTTCAAGAAAAGTAAGCTAAAGAAAATGAACAGATTGCCTTGGTGTTGTCTTCCTAGGGTTCCTAGTATTGGGAGATCTCTGCACTTCCATGACCTGCGAGACTATTTCTTCCCCCAGATTGGGGAAGTTTACAGCAATTATTTCCTCAAAGAGACTTTTTACCCCTTTACCTCTCTCTTCTTCTTCTGGTACCCCTGTAATGCAAATATTGTTACATTTGGATTGGTCACACAGCTCTTATCATTCTATCATTCCTAGAGATCCTTTTTTCTCTCTGTGTTTCAGCTTCTTTGTTTTCATGTTCTCTAATTTCTATTTCATTTACCATCTCCTCTACCTCATCTAATCCCTCCATTGTATGTTTCACTTCACATACTGTAGTTTTCAAAGTTTCTTTCTCTTTCTTGAACTCCTCACTGAGATCTTAAATGTTTTTGGTAGCTTCATGATCATATTTATGATTTCTATCTTGAAGTATTTATCAAGAAGATGGGTGATTTCAGTTTCATTTTGTCCTCTTTCTGGCATCTTTCATGTATTTTTGTATGGACAAAATGTTTTGCCATTTCATTTCTTTAGTGATTCCTTTGGAATAATAACTATGTAGGTGGCACCTTCTAGTGCCCAGAAGCTCTACTCTCTGGAGCTGTTCAGCCCCTGGAGCAATGGCAGGGCTTGCAGGAGAGAAGCACTTGTGCCAGCCTGGAGGAAAGAGCTGTTTCCTGCCTTCCTGTCTGTAGCGCCTGCCTCCACTTCCAGGTACAGTGGTCCAAGTTTCCAGGGAGGAGCCTCTGTACTACTGTCCTGCAGCTGCCATAGGTGGGGCCACCCTTGGGCTGGCATGGCAAGATGGTGGGGGCAAGAGGTGTGCAAGACCAGTTCCTGGCAGGAGGAAGGAGCGGCAGGCTGTGTACTGCAGTAGGGGGTCCCAGGCTGCATTGCCAGCCAAGGGAATGGAGCGTCTGAAACTCCTGAGTGTTCCCAACTTGCTGGGCTGAGTGTGCCGGGATGATTTTCTCCACCTGCCCTTTCTCTGAGCAGAGATCCCTGTGTAATCTTTGCCCCTTTAGCTCCCCTCTTGCTTTGGGAAGTCTTTCAAAGTGCTCACCCTTATTTTGTCCCTGGGGGGCCTGTTGGGTGTACCTGTTCTCCACAAGCAGCTGTAATCTCAGTCTCTCTAAGTGTTCCCCATGTATTTGCTTTTCAACCCCTCTGATCTCCAGAGCACCATGTAATTTGGGTTCGTACTACCACAGCAGATCTCCAGAGCTGGGTGTTTAGCAGTCCTGGGCTTCTATTCTCTCCCTGCTCCATTTCTTTCCCTCCCACCTGTGGGCTGGGATTGGGGGAGGGCTTGGGTCTCACTGGATCATGGCTTTGCTAGTTTACCCTTTTCTGTGAGTTCTACTTTTTTCCCTAGATGTAAGCAGTCTCTTCTCAGTCTTATGGTCACTCTTTGAGGATTAGTTGTATTTGCTGTATTTTGTGTTATATGTGGTTTTGGGAGGAGGTTTCTACCTCACTTCTCATGCCACCATCTTTTTCTTGACTCTGAGTGAAATCATTTGATGTTTGTCTTTCTCTGCCTGGCTTATTTCACTGAGCATAATACCCTATAGCTCTATCCATGCAAATGGCAAGATTTCTTTTTGTTTTATGACTGAAAATATTCCATTGTTGATATGTACCACATCTACTTTACCCATTCATCTATTGATAGACACTTAGGTTGCTTCCTTATGTTGGGCATTGTAAATAGCACTGCGATAAACATAGGGGTATATATGTCTTTTTGAATCAGGGATCGAATTACTGGATTAAATGGTATTTCTATTTTTAGTTTTTTGAGGAATCTCCATATTGCTTTCCACAATGGTGGAATTAGTTTACATTTCTACCAGCAGTGTAGGAGGGTTCCCCTTTCTATGCATCCTCACCAGCATTGTTGTTTCTTGTCTTTTGGATGCTGGTTATCCTATCTGGTGTGAAGTAATATCTCATTGTGGTTATAATTTTCATTTCCCAGATGATTAGCGATGTGGGGCATCTTTTCATGTGCCTGTTGGCCATTCAAAATTCATCTTTGGAGAAGTGTCTGTTCATATCTTCTGTCCATTTTTTAACTGTGTTATTTGCTTTTTGTGTGTTGAGGCATGTAGTTCTTTATATATTTGGGATGTTAACCTCTTATCAGATAAGTCCTTTATGAATATATTCTCCCATACTCTAGGATGCCTTTTTTTTCTGCTGATGGTGTCCTTTTCTGTTTTTTAGTTTGATGTAGTCCCATTTGTTCATTTTTGCCTTTGTTTCCCTTGCCTGAGGAGATCTGTTCAGGAAAAAGTTGCTCGTGTTTATACACAAGAGATTTTTGCCTAAGTTTTCTTCTAAGAGTTTTATGATTTCATGACTTACATTCAGGTCTTTGATCCATTTCATTTACTTTTGTGTATGCAGTTAGACAGTAATCCAGTTTAATTCTCTTACATATAGCTGTCCAGTTTTGTCAATACCAGTTGAAGAAGCTGTCATTTCCCCATTGTATATCCATGGCTCCTTTATCATATACTAATTGGCCATATATGTGTGGGTTTATATCTGGACTCTCTATTGTATTCCATTGGTCTATGGGTCTGTTCCTGTGCCAGTACCAAATTGTCTTGCTTACTGTGGCTTTCTAGTATAGCTTGAAGTTGGGAAGTGAGATCCCCCCCCACTTTATTCATCCTCTCAGAATCATTTTGGTTATTCAGGGTCTTTTGTGGTTCCATATGAATTTTAGAACTATTTTCTCTAATTTTCTGGAGAGTGCTGTCTGTATTTTGATAGGGATTGTTTTGAATCTGTGGATTGCTTTAGGCAGGATGGCCGTTTTGACAATATTAACTCTTCCTACCAATGAGCATGGGATATGTTTCCATTTATTAGTGTATTCTTTAATTTCTCTCAAGAGTGTCTTGTAGTTTTCAGGGTATAGGTCTTTCACTTCCTTGGTTAGGTTTATTCCTAGGTATTTTATTCTTTTTGATGCAATTGTGAATGGAATGGCTTTCCTGATTTCCCTTTCTGCTAGTTCATCATTAGTGTATAGGAAGGCAACAGATTTCTGTGTATTAATTTTGTATCTGCAACTTTGCTAAATTCAGATATTAGTTCTAGTAGTTTTGGAGTGAATTCTTTTGGTTTTTTTATGTACAATATCATGGCATCTGCAAACGGTGACACTTTAACTTCTTCTTTACCAATCTGGATGCCTTTTATTTCTTTGTGTTGTCTGATTGCCGTGGCTAGGATCTCCAGTACTATGATGGATAAAAGCAGAAAGAGTGGGAATCCTTGTCTTTTTCCTAATCTTAGAGGAAAAGCTTTCAACTTTTTGCTGTTAAGTATAATGTTGGCTGTGGTTTGTCATATATGACCTTTATTAGGCTGAGGTACTTGTCCTCTATACCCATTCTGCTGAGAGTTTTATCATGAATGGATGTTGAATTTTGTCAAATGCTTTTTTGGCAGCTATTGAGATGATCAGCTGGGTTTTCTTTCTTTCTATTTTGTTTTTTTTAGTGTGGTGTATTACAATTATTGATTTACAAATGTTGTACCATTGTCACCTTCCCAGAATAAATCCCACTTAATCATGATAGATGATCCTTTTGATGTTGTTTCGCGTTTGGTTTTCTAACAGTTTTTTGAGGATATTTGCATCTCTGTTCATTGGATATTGGTGTATATTTCTTTTTTGTATTGTCTATGTCTGGTTTTGGTTTTAGAGTGATGCCTTGCTCATAGAATGAGTTTGGAATTGTTCCCTACTCTTCTTCTTTTTGGAATACTTTGGGAAGGATGGATATTAGCTCTTCTTTAAGTACTTAGTAGAATTCAGCTGTGAGGCCATCTGGTCTTGGCTTTTGTTTGTTTTTTGATTCCCAATTCAAAATCCTTATTGGTAATCACCAGATTTTCTGTTTCTTCTTGGTCAATTTTGGAAGGTAACACTTTTCTATGGCTTAATCCATTTCTTCTAGGTTGACTAGTTTACTGGAAGGTAATATTTCATAGCATTCTCTAATAGGTCTTTGTATTTATGTGCTGCCAGTTGTATTTATTCTTCAGTTTTCATTTTTTTTTTTGCATGTGTGTCCTCTCCCTTTTATTCTTGATAAGTCTTTCTAGCGTTTTGTCTATTTTGTCTATCTTCTCAAAGAACCAGCTCTCAGTTTCACTGATTTTTTTAATTGTTTCATTCTTTTCTATTCTCTGTGCTTTCAAGTCCTGGGAGTCTATTTCCTTTCCCAGATTGGGGAGATTTTCAGTAATTATTCCTTCAAAGAGACTTTCAACTCTGTTCTCTCTCTCTTCTCCTTTTGGTACCCCTATCATGTGAATATTGTTTCGTTTTGAGTTGTCGCACAGTTCTCTTAGCAACATCTCATTTCTAGAGATTCTTTTCTCTTTCTGTTTCTCAGCTTTTCTGTGTTCCTCTTCTCTAATTTTAATCTTATTTATTTTTTCCTCCACTTGCAACAATCTGCATATTCATTTCAGTTACTATATTCTTTAGCTCTGAGTGGCTCTTTTTCAATTCTTCTGTCTCTTTGTTGACATCCTTCCTAGATTACCAATGTTTTTCTGAAGATCAGTGAGCATATTATTGACTGTTACTTTGAAATATTTATCAAGAAGATTGGTGATCTGTTTCATTTAGCCAACTTTCTGCTGTCTTATCATGAAGGTTTTTTTTTTTGGAACTCCTCATTTTGTCAGGGTTCTTTTGATCTTTTTTCCTTTGCATTAGATGGATCCACTATGCTTTATGGTCTAGGGAGTAATGCCTTCATGAAGAAGGCATCCTGTGGTGCCCAGAAACTCAAGAATCTTTACTCTCCAGTGCCAGGCTCTTTTCAGTGGATCCCTGCTGTTGTTGATGGCTATCAGCAGGGCTGACTCTCTGTCTGATAGCAGTGGCCTATCTCAGTTAGCTGCAGGTGGCAGTTTGCTTCAGTTAGCTCTTTGTGAGTCAAGTAGGGGAGCTTCTGCTGGGATCACTGTGGGAAGGGACACCCTCTACCTGCCCTGACGTGGTGTTGGCATTATTGGACTAATAGGGTGGGTGGAGGAGCCATGCAATGACAGCTGGACTACCAGCAAGGAGGAAGAAGCACTTGGAGCTGGTTCCCACAGGCACCTCCTGGGTTGGGTTGAGGGAAGGCCAACAAAGCTGGGAACACCTCCCTCTACCTGTTAGGTAGCAAATTCTTACTGCTGCTGGGACAAACAGGCTCAGTGGATGGCTGTACAAGGAAGCACCTTAGAGCTGAGGCACCAATGAAGGGGATGGAGAGTTTGCGGTTCCCAGGAGTACTTGACCAGGTGGGCTGACGGAGAGCTGGGGAGGCATTGTCCAACTGACCTTTCTCAACCCTCACCCCTCTGGCACCCTTCCCACTGGTGGAAATCTTTCAGACTGCCACCTCTCCATTTGGTCTCAGTGGGATGAAGGAGCAATGCCTGTTTCCACAAGTAGCAGGAGTCTCAGTCTCCCAGTGTGCTAACTCTCCCTGCTGTCTGGCCCCATTAGTTATCAAGGTCTTATGCAATGTGGACTCATGTTCCCATAGCAGATCTAGGTGTGCAGAGTTCTGAGCACTTATCCCCTCTCACTCCATTCCACTCCCTCCTGCTTGTGGGCTGGGATGGGGGAAGGGCTTGGCTCCTGATGGATCATGGCTCTGCCACTTTACCCTTCTTGTGTGGTCTTCTCTTCTTCACCACATATAGATGGTCTGTTCTTTAGTCTTCAGGTCATTTCCTGGGTTAGTTATATTTGCTGTAGCTGCTTCCTTGGTGTGTGTGTGGGAGGAGATTTCCCCTTTGTCTTCCTACTCTGCCATCATTTTCCCCCAATTTATATAGACTAATAATGTCTCTTTTTCTACTTCTTTCTCTACCTTCTTCTCTGACCCTTATCTGCCTTTTCTTAACATATTCTCCTCTACAGTTTCTAGATCTGTTCTCATATCATTATTGTTCTTCTTTTTCTTACTCACCATTTCCCATTCTTGAATTTAATGAGGCTTCAGTTTTAGGTGTGTACCTGTCTTTGTTTAGGATTTTAAGCTCTATAACTTCCTACCTATGTGAAAAAGAAGCCCAGAGTATTATATTGTAAAAAAAGGAAGAGTAAAGGAAAAATGCTATTTTAGCTCTAACTAAATAAACATATTACAAAAGAATAGATATATAAATATTGTATGAATTTTTCTCATCAAGACAATTTATCAAAATCCATTTTAGGTTTTTTTTCTTAATAAAATTAAACAACCTTCAAATGCTTTGAAGTCCATATGTCAAGTTTTTACAATAGTATACAGACAAAAACTATCAGCTTTCCCTATGTGAAAATCTGATAAAGTTCAATCTTGTCCTATGTTAAAAACACCATCACCTAATTGTCATTTAGTGTTCTCCTTATTGAAAGTAGGCATGTGAGTGAAATTTCATGAAGGTAGTGTTTATAGTCATTTTTGGGGTAAAGAACAAGATTTACATCACTTTATGAGAATGTAGTTCCAGACATTTTTCCTATTGCATTATGAACAAAGAGTTGTAGTGCTGAGTGTTGGAACTTCTCTGGGAAGGCTGACTGGAAGTGATTATGTAAACTTTTAAGCAATGACAATCTCTTTTATGCACCCTGACTGTCAGAAATCCTTTGCAGGTTACATATTGCTGAATATAACAGATTCCTGTCTACTGGGAATCCATAGGAGATTTTGGATTGTTCTATATATATACAAACACATAGGTATGCTTTTGCCAAAAAAGTGAACGTGAAGAGATGAGCCTTTTGAATCATACCCATGGTTGTTGATTTTATTTTATTTTATAAACAGATGATAGGGATTTTGCTGGGAAATATGAAACCAAAGTTGGTGTTCAGATCTATCACCTCTAACCTACTGGACAAGGACATTGGCCTGAGTAATCATGTAACTACTCATGTGTATTTTGAACATTACATGTATCACCCAGTTGACTTTGCTTATTTTGCTATTGTTAATAAGGTATAATGTTACTGATTTTTTTATGCTAAATGCTTGTTGGGGAGTGACTTGACTTTAGGATATGGTATGAAGTTATTTAGGTTTTTTGTGTTTATTAAATTTCATTCATGTAGAGATAGAAATAATTCAAAATAATTTGCAATAAAAGTCTCATACACTAACCTTCCTTTTTTAACCAATTATTTCATTCAGGTGTCTGTTCAAAGATTTATTCCTCTAAGATGTTTTCCAAATTCAACTTTTCTAAAGCAGAGTGTCCCCATCACTTTTTTATACCCCTACTTTGCCTTAGTGTTCTTTGTAACATATGTCATTCCTTTATGTGTACATAGAGATGATCTGTTTATTGCCCATTCCCCAGCTAAAACATTAGCTCCACAAAGGTAGGGATTCTGCCTCTTTTGTTCTGAACTGTACGTGGCCAGAGAAGACTCTTCCTAGGTGAATGAATAAATGGAAGCAATGAGCTATTGATTTTAGAAAAAGAGAGAGAGATGAAAGTAAACTAAATGATTTTTTTAGAGGGGGGTTTTTGAAAAACCTACATAAATTAAAAATTTAAACCCTTAAAATGATGTCTATTTTGTAGTAAACAGATGTTTTTGTTGTACCATTATGCAAATAAAACAAGACGTAAAATATGATCATAACTGTGTATGTATTTATACTTTGTGGGTTGTGGAAAGACTGAGAAGAAACACCCCCAAATATTTATAATACATGTGCTTGTCTGGCAACATCTCACACTTTATTTTTCAGTATTTCGTACTTATTGATCACTTGTGATCAGAAGAAATAAGGCAGAAAGGAAGAATAGAAAATACAGTAGTGATTAAGAATTGAGTATTGTAGATGGATAGATCAGTTTTCGCGCTGAGGCACTATAAATATGAAGACTTTAACATCCATGATAGTACATGATGTTTTGAGTACTCGCTATATGCAAGTATTGTTTAGTGTTTTACATAAGTGGAATTGCCTGGTTCTCGTAATTACAAATAAGGTCAGTATTACCATTGTTGTTTTCATTACCAGTAGTACTAGTACTATCCCCAGGGTATATACAGAGTCCAGAGAGGTCACACCACTTCCCAAAGATACCCAGCTAAGAAGTGGTAGACCTGGAATTTGCAGGCTTGTCTGCTTCAAGTGTGTATGTAGTCTTCTGATTAAGAATAAGTAACTGTTTCTGAAACAAGGTAAAGAGGAAAATATCACTTCATTCATGGATTCAGATCTTATTTATTTAAAATAAAACATAAGATATGTCACTATTTACAATAACTCATTTGGGTTTAGCCAAACAAGTAGAGCAATATTGAGTATTTGGTCATAAATAAGCAAGTTGCTGCTAGAATGTACATTGGTGAGTTACTGGACATACATGACATTATAATTATAGTGTTTTGGTAGCATGCCAGGCTACTCTGGACAGCAAGTGGCCTTAATAACTTAGAATTCTTTATGTACAGAAAGCTTATGAAGTCTCACTTCTTTTCGTTTTTTTTTTTTTTTTTAGCAATGTATATAATTCTGAAGTGGCCTGAAAACCCTTTCTATATTTAACTTTATAATATTCATACTTTGCATAAAAATTAACAAAACACCTGTAATTCAACCATTTTGTGATGGAAAGACCATGAGTTTTGGAATTAAATTGGTTTGGGTTTGAATATCAAATGAACATTTCATTCTATCATGTTCATGAGTCACAACATGTAGTATTTTGTAGAATATCAGGTGAGAGGTTTTAATGTTTCTCTCATGTTCAGAGTATAGGTCACTGCAGTTCCATAGAACTAAATAACACAATTGTCATTTTCTAAATTAAGAATACTGGGTATTTGTTAACTATTACTTATTGTTAATTTGTTAATTGTTAATACTTATTTGTTAATTATGTAACTGTAAAAGTGACTGAAGTCACAGTGGACAGTTGGAAATGCCTTTACAGAACAATATACCTGATTCTGTTCTCAGTAGAAACAGTTTAGGAAATTTAATTTAGGGTGCCAGGTGGTACAATAGGTTACACATTAGCTTGTCCCCTCTGGAAAATTAAATTTGAATTTGGCTTTGGTCACAAATGAAATGAGTCATTTGGTACATGCCACTAAGGATACTCACAAAGCCAAAATGACATTTCATTGAAAAATCACCTGTTAAGAAAAATGTCTGCAGCCACTGGGGAATTTTCAGAACAATAAACAAGTGCATAGGTCAAAAAGAAAGATATCTGAGGGGCTATTGTCGATCACAGATTTGCTTAAAATCTAGAGGAAGGAAAGTGCTATAAAACTTATGAGACTGTTTTTAGCCAGATAGCTTAAATCTTAGCCAGTACTTCCTGTTTTTCCAACTTTTAAGATCTTCCTTGTTTTCCAAGGAAAACTTGCATTTTCCCTTGTCACAATTTTAGCTAAATGCCAGTTTGTATCAAATTAACATGAGTACCAAGCTCACTGCAAGGAATCATCTAATTGTGATGTTGAACCATTGGTTTAGATCCTCCTGTTCTTTCAGACAAAATAATTATGTCATATTTCTTCATATTTATGGGACTAAGAAAGTGTACAATAACACTTCAAGGATAACTTAGTTTGGATTAATACTGATTCCTTCCATTGTTAGATTCTTGTTCATGTAATAATCACATAGAACATTTAGACGTGATGAGATTAGTAAGAGAACAGTAAAATTACCAACACAAACAGTAAAAGCCTGTTCTTCCTTATTTACTGTTGAAAAAATATAGTGCATAACTATTAAAATCACCTTAATCTCTCATATTTCAAGTGCTTTTTACTGGATTCAAAATAGATACTGTCAGTTCATTGTTTCACGGTCTCCAAACTTGAGGGGACCATGTGTCTGAGTCAGTCCAGGCCCATTTTTTATTCTGCTAAAAGTAACACCATACAGTTCTTACTGTGAGGGCTTTCAGGCCTTTTCCTGAAAGTTGACACCGTCAGGATCTGAGTGGTCCTGGCATCTAAGCTGTAAGCCCTGCTTATGCTGGGGCAAACCAAGGTATTCTCTAGCCTTCCTTAGCCAGCAAATTCCAGAGCATTCCACTCCATCACTGGAGAGAGATTATGATAAAAATTTATAAAACGACCAGGCAATGTTAATGACAAAAACTTATTTGTAGCATCCCTGGACTTTATTCCCAACAGTACTTGCCAGGCAAAGGTCCTTGCTTAGCAATCTTATTAGACCTTAAACAAAGGGACAAACCTCTCTTTAAGCAGATTAAGACAATAGGGTCACGCATCAAGATCTACAAAAAAAAATATGAAAATAAAAAGACATCGAATTTGTATATGTCATTTCATCCTTTCTTAGTGCAAACATGCAAATGTATTTTTACAGAAAAGAATACATTGACCTTCTGGCAAACCTTACTTAGGAACAATGGCCCTAAATTTATTAATATTCTCTAATCACATAGAAAGAAGAACTCATTGCAATTTGGGATGATTGCAAAAAAAGCCCATAATAGCAAATTACAATAAACAGTCACACATTAAAATGAATATACCCACCTCTTCTATAAAAAAGGAAAATAATAAAAAAAGGAATAAAGCTTTATAAACACAGCTTCTTTCTTTTATATGTCCTAAAAGAAAATTACCTTCCTTGTATTCTACTTAAGTCTTTTATTGTCTTGGAGACCCTAGAAACTAAAAATTATTCTTGGTTTTGTATGATAACATCTAGGCCTATATTCTCTTGGAAGGGTTTAATATATACAAATAATAAGAAACTTCCTCCAATTTTCAAGTGTAATGGGTGAAGTGGTTATTTTGCTTTGATTATTTTCAGATTTTTAAAATCTGACTTAAAGAGTCTGGCAATTATGGAAACAGTGAAAGACAAATTTGGCAATATATATTGTCTCACTTCTAGGAGATAGCATAGAGTTTGAGCCATCAAAAATAAAAAGGTTCTTAGGCCTCCACATGATCACGTATTTCTATCTTAGATATTCTGAAGGCAAATACCACTTTTCAATGATAGATATAAAACTTTAAATTTACTATCTAAATATTTTTTCAACTACCAAATTGAAAACAATTGGCAGTTTTATTAAACATTAAATCCAGTCTTAGTTTTTCAGAGCTTCTTTTGTTACCTTTAAAATAGAGTTCCAAATGTTTAACCAGAATTTTTGAAAATACTTTAAAATCAATAATGACTAGAAGAGTAGCTTTATGGGATTTTCAGAGCATATTTCTTTAGTCATACCCCTCTAGAAACAATTTCTAAGGACTGGATAGAATATATTGTACCTGTGGAATTTATTTGAGGTTAGCTCATAATGAGAGCACAATATCACTGTATTGTATGTTTCTAATAATTAAAATCCTCTGAGTTTTATGACTTAATTCATTGGAAACTTTGAGACATTCTATCAATATCCTTATTTTTATTCAGTTTGTTTTAATGTACTTCCAATTTGTAAAATACACTTCAAATTTTGTAAACAAAAATGTAAAGGTTATTTGGCCTATTTTCATCAGTTGGATTGAATTCCTGTGCTTAAACTCTTTCAGTGAATCACTATTGCTTTTAAGATAAAAAAACAACATGTATGCATATACATGCTTCATTCAGGGTTCTTAATTATTAGCATCAAAACAACTCTGGCTGTATTAAGAAAGAAAAGTTAAATGTTTTGAAGGGCCCACCCTATAACGGTAGCTAGTGGGGAATCTTGTGGGCCCACAGGAATAAAGCAAGTCTGGAAGTACAAAAATAGGAAAGGACAGAAATCATGCTTCACAGATGACAGTCCACAGAGGCAGCAGAGCCTCTCAGTTAAGAGTATGGACTCTGAAGCCAGTTTAACTGATTTTGATCCCTGGGTCTGCTGCTTGCTGCTGTGTGAACTTATGTAAGTGGCTTGACTTCTCTGTGGCTCAGTTTCCTCTGAAACTGGAAATAACAGTAAATACCTCAGAGGGGTTTATATGAGGCTGGGGAAAGTTATGCTCTGGAAACAAACAACTCCCCACATGTCACTAACTTTAAAATAAAGTTTCATTTCATGCTCATGCATTCTTTACGGATGGACTGGGTAACAATAGCTCTATGTCTTCATCCTTCCTCCCATTCCAGGCTGAAGGAGGAGCCATTCTCTGGAACACCATCAATGGCTGTACAAAGGCGAAAAGGGGCTGCAAGCCATCCTACAGGCATCTGGTTGGCAGGCCTAAGACAATACACATTGCTTCTACTCACAGCTCACTGGTCAAAAGTGGTCACGTGGGTACAACAGAAGGACATAAGGGAGGGCAATCCTACTGTGAGTCCAGAACATCTGGCACAAAGCACCAATTCTAATAGAAGTTTCTAAGTGAGTTAATGTTTGTACAAAACAGAGTTGGACTTGACACATAGTAAGACTTATGCGTATACTAACTAAATAAGTAGCTAGGATATTTTTGTGTCTGGATACAGTCAGAGCTAACTTTAATAAATAACAATCATCTTACTGCCTTTATATTCATATACTTCTGATACAACAGTCAAGGATGGGCTTTTAGGTACTTTCAAATACCTTTGCTGCCATTAGGTGTCATTTCCTCGGTTTCCATAGTGAGAAATGGAATACATATTATACATGTTGTTTCCTGTCTTACTAGTGGGAGGAGAGTTCAATTTCAATGGTACCCCACACTGTGAAACGTTTATAAAATCACTCATTTGACTGCCTGATTTCCTCATATATCCTTCTACCTATACTATATTTCTAAAACTAGTATTCCCGCATAACATAACCATCCTCAAAACTGTAACCATACCCAATTCCCTCCAGAGAAGCAAGCAATCCAAAATCTCATGTTATTGCAGACCATTGCAAGAGTCCAGATGTCTAAGCCCAAGACTTCTAGGTGACACCTTTTATTTCCCTAAGTCTATTACTATTTCATCTCAATAAAAACGATCTACAAATGCTAGTGGAAGCAAGGAAGAAAAGAAGGAACATGCAAACATAGGCAATCAACCTCTCTTCCTTCAGACAGAGGCCACTTCTGTGATGGGGCCATAATTGATATTTATGATTTTTAAACTCTATTGCCAATTCACTACCACTTTTGTGTTTAGCTAGAATCTTGGCTGTGTTTGCTTCAACTTGGAAAGATGACCCAGAATATTCTTGTGGGTTCTAAACCTTATGTTGATCCTACTTGTAAAGGATTGCAATAGTCTTCAATTACCTTTATTGCTGAACAGTTACCATTAGAGGAGGTTCTGGTTCCATTCATGCTTCAATTCACTCACTGTATCTCTGCTTAATAACTGATATATTTTAGGCACTGTTCTAAATAGTGGGATACAAGGTGGGCAAAACAGATATTTCTCTCTTTGAGTCACTTACATTAAAGCATGAAGGGATGTATACACATTAAACACTAGGAAAGAAGTAAATTTTATCTAATGTTAGGTGTAACTCTGGGGGGAAAATATTTCCCCAGCCCAGGACAAAATACCTTTGAAACTGAAATCAGTCAGAGGGAGAAGCAAAGAGGGAGAAACCCATTTATTGCTTACAAGCAATCATCCACTTCTTGCCCATATCTCTCATGACCCACCTGCAAAAGAGGGCCCCACCCAACCTCTCCGGTTCATATGCGCCCTCGCTCGCCCTTGTAATTACTTATTGATATGAAGGTGGACAACTTCTTTCCACTCCTTGAAAACACCCATTGATATGAAGATGCACTAAGGCCAGGAGAGAGATTCTGGAAATATTTCAATTTTACCCATATTATTGCATTTATACCCAAAAATATTGCAATTTAATGTAATAAGCATAGAGAATATGCAGAGAAGCACAGGGAGGGCTGAAACTGCTGAAGTGCACAAATTACAACCCACATTTCCTTAAAATAGGACCCTTGCCCCTAGCAGCCCTTAAACCTGTTTGGGATTGTTCACTCAGTGGCATGAAGAACCCCAAATGACCAAGGAGCAGTATCGGTTTTAAATTGGTGTACAAACTGTTTTCATTACATAAACAACAACATGTAAACCGTTTAGCTTCCTGAGGACCAGAGCCATGTTGAACTTCATGCTAGCAGACCTGACACATGAGTCTGTCTGTGAAAGGCAACATATATACAGACCACTTAGGGGCTCCTTTGGGTAACAGGTAGCATCTAAATCAAAAAATTATTTTACCCCTTGTGCTGGAGAAATTAACTTTTAATAGAAATTTCATCATTCTCTAATACCAGCTACTTACTGATGATCAGTTAACTGATAAGGCCCATGAATCATAATTTTGAATTTTATTTTTTCCATAACCTAATTTCCTTAAAGCAATGATATCATCATACCAGGAGAGTGGATAAGGCATTTAGCAAGTTCATGCATGTTTGTGCTGGTACTACATGATGAGCAGAGAAAACAAATCTAAGTCTGGAATATGCCTCTTCCATAAGAGAAGGTGTCCAGTATTGTAAGCCTAATCCCAGGTATCTGGGGGCTGCACTCTTTGTGGTATGTTATTGAATTGGGGGCACAGGGCTGGTGGTCATTACTGGAAAACTGGGTTCTTATGTGTGGTAGAGTAAGGTCAGCACTAATGGAGTGGAGGACCATGATGGTGGGCTGATGAATATTGTCCTTTGTTGTCAAACGGCCACTTTGTTTAGAATCCCACTAGGCAAACAGGTGGCCGGAATGAGACTGAACAGTACACCGGCATCAAGTACACTGGTGTCTTTAAGTTTCTCTTCAGCAAAGAGGGGCTTTTAATAAACATTGACATGGAACAAAAGTATTTCTGCACTCTAGGATCACTCTCCAAGGTCCATAAACATCCCTCTCTCTCCAAACCTCTCTTTAAAATCCTCCAATCTTGCTCCTTCTAAGTCCTTCAATAAATCCATCCTAGTCCAATAGATTTTTCTGTGATGATGGAAATACTTTGTATAACTGTTGTTTAATATGGTGGCCACAAGACACATGTACCTACTGAGCCTTGGAAGTATGACCAGTATGACTGAAGAACCCCATTTAAACATTTTTAGTTTAAGCTTAATTAGCCACATGTAGCCAATGGCTACTGCACTGGGCAGTGCCACAGCCAATAGTAACCACATACCTTGTTTATAGTTCTTCCACAAGCTTTTAAATATTTCACAAAGAGTTTTACTATAGGAAGATTTCTCCATTTTATTGAACTTCAAGTCACCCTGTTCCACCCCAGGCATGTAGTTGGTAAGTGGGAGAGCTATATACCAAAGGTATGTTAGCTACACAATGATGGTGCCGAGATTTGAACCCAAGCAGTCTTTTTTGCAGAGACCCAGTGCTGTCCTACCTCTAGCTGACCCAGGTGCTTCAAAGAGAAGCGTGAGAACTATCCTGATCTCCTCTGTCCTGCACATCCCCTAACCGCTTGGTCGTATGCTCTTGTCCATTATACCTCTGAAGTTCTCCCGAATCTCTTGCTCAGTCTTTATTCCCTCTGCTTCCACTATTTCAAGCCTCGTAAGTTCTCTCCTAGATTTAAAAGTAAATATCTCTTCCTTTATGTATGCATATCACCTAGCTTGGTACCCAAGAGGATGCAGTCATACCTCTAAATGCTTTGTATATGATCACGCTAACTGCAATATTGCCCTATCTCCAATTCACTTCCCAGTTGTCACCAGAGTAATTTTCTATAGCAAAAATCTAATTCTGTATTATTCCTTAGCATATCATACAAATCCTTCATTATCTCACTTATGCCACTTTCTCTCTCTGGGTTCACTCATCTATTAATTTTTCTTTATTCAGCCCACCTCCTACCAGCCCCTCAACTCTTACCTGGGGACTTAACATAACGTCATACTATTATCCTAGCCTATGCTGTTTGTGGTTTGCTTTACCTAAATATCCTTGACTACTCTTACTGAATTTAAGAGTCCACAAATAATCCTAACATTAGAGACCATTTATAATTTGTTGTGCACCAGACCTATGGCCTATATTTTAAGTTCCTGCAACAGCCCTTGGGTAAGTGGGATAATCCCTTGACATGTATGAAGAAACTGAGGCTCAGGAAGTGCATGTCATGTGCTCAAGTTCACTGTGAACTGTTATATTTTAATCTCTAGTCCAAAAAGGCCCTTTATTGTAGTATGTCTGTTTTAGATAATGATTAACCTATAAATTTTCTCTTACATGTTAACGTTTCTCATACATGTTCTCTTATATGTGCTTCTCACATCTCTTACATGTTTCATCACTTACATCTTAAATTATGACATATGCTAGCCTGTACTGCGACCCTTTCTTGTTCTCTATAGTATTATGCTTTTTTAAAAATAATTGTATTAAAATTATTTTATTTCTTGTCTAGAGAAATCTTATTAACCTTTGTATGTTTGGCCCATAGTAATAACTCAGTAAATATTTGCAGAATGAATAAATGAATTAATGAAGTTAATAAAAGGAGATCTACATTCCAAATTAGGTGCTATTTTTAAATCTCCAATATTTTTCTAGCATTTCCACAACCTTTTGAGTACTAAAGCAGGAAATAAGGTTTAAATCCTCCATTACCTCACTTCATCTAGCTCTTTATATGAAACCAATTGCTTTGCACATTAATTTTAATTATCTAACATATACTTTTCTACATTTGATAAGTGTCAAATTATTTATTTCTTTTACTCAGTCCAGTACTGTAACTGTGGGATTTATAATTGAACATTATATACTGCATGAAGGCAGGAACAATGTGCTGAATCATCAAATAACAAAAGGATAAAGGTCTCACTAGTATGTCCTTAGACATAGGGTTGCACTTTATCATAGAAAACGCTTGAGAAATGGTTGTTGAAGATGATATCATAGAGGATCTTGAATAGCTAAAGCAATCTTGAGAAAGAATAACAGAAGTGGAGGGATCATGCTCCCTGATTTCAAAATCTATTATAAAGCTTTAAGTAGAACAGTATGATATTGGCATAAAACCATATACCATATGTAGATCAATGGGACAGAATAAAGTAAAGAAACAAATTCACACGTATAAGGTCAATTAATTTATAAAAAGCAAATCCAAGAATATACAGTGGGGAAAGGACAGCCTCTTCAATAAATGCTGTTGGGAAAACTGGACAGTCACACGAAGAGAGTGAAACTGGACTGCTATCTTACATCATACATGAAAATTAACTCAAAATAGATTAAAGACTTGATTGTGAGACCTGAAGCATAAAACTCCTAGAAGAAATAGGCAGCAGCTACTTGATTGGTCTTGGCAAAGATATTTTTGGTTATGACACTAAGAGCAAAGGCAACAAAAACAAAAATAAGCAAGTGGGATGACATCAAGCTAAAAAGATTTTGCACAAGAAAGGGAACAATCAGTGTAATGAAAAGATGATCTAAAGCAAGGGAAACAAAATAAAAAATAAACAAGTGGGACTACATCAAATTAAGAAGCTTCTGTACAGCAAAGGACACCATCAGTAGAACAAAAGACATCCTACAGTATGGGAGAATATATTCGTGAATGGCTTATCCAATAAAGGGATAACTTCCAAAATACATAAAGAACTCACACCTCAACACCCAAAAGCAAATAATTCAATCAAAAAATGGGCAGAGGATCTGAATAGACACTTCTCTAAAGAAGAAATCCAGATGGCCAAACAGGCACATGAAAAGATGCTCCACATCGCTAATCATCAGAGAAATGTAAATTAAAATCACAATGAGATATCACCTCACACCAGTTAGGATGGCCACCATCCAAAAGACAAGAAACAATGAATGATGGCAAGGATATGGAGAAAGGGGAACTCTCCTACACTGTTGGTGGGAACGTAAATTAATTCCACCATTGTGGAAAGCAATATGGAGGTTCCTCAAAAAACTAAAAATAGAAATATCATTTGACCTGGAAATTCCACTCCTAGGAATTTACCCAAAGAAAACAACCTCTCAGATTCAAAAAGAGGTATGCACCCCTATGTTTATTGCAGCACTACTTACAATAGCCAAGATATGGAAGCAACCTTAATGTCCATCAGTAGATAAATGGATAAAGAAGAGGTGGTATATATACACAGTGAAATATTATTCAGCCATAAGAAGAAAACAAATCCTACCACTTGCAACAACATGGATGGAGCTAGAGGGTGTTATGCCCAGTGAAGTAAGCCAGGCAGAGAAAGCCAAATACCAAATAACTTCACTCATTTGTGGAATATAACAATGAAGCAAAACTGAAGGAACAAAATAGCAACAGACTCAGAGACACTGAGAAGGGACTAGTGGTTTCCAAAGGGGGGGGGGATGAAGGAGCACTATAATTAGCACTCACAATATAAGTAGACCACCAGGAAGGCATTACAGCACAGAGAAGATAAATAATGACTCTATAGCATCTTACTGCACTGATAGTGACCTCAATGGAGGGGTGAGGACTTGATAATATAGATGAATGCTGAAATCATAATGTTGTTCATGTGAAACCTCCATAAGATTGTGTATCAATGATACTTTAATTAAACAAAAACAAACAAGACAATCTACTGAACAGAAGAATATATTTGCCAATGATATATCTGACAAGCAGCTAATACCCAAAATATATAAAGAAATCAGTATCAAATATAAAACAATCTGATTAAAAATAGGCAGAATATCTGTATGGATATTTTTCCAAAGAAGACATATAGGTGGCTAACAGGTATATGAAAAAGTGATTAACATCACCGATCATCAGAGAAGTGAAAGTTGAAACCTCAGTAAGATATAACCTCATACCAGAGTGGCTACTATTAATAAGACAAGAAATAACAAGCACTGGTGGGAATTGGAGAAAAGGGAGCCTCCTGCACTGTTGGTGGGAATGTAATTTGGTGTAGCCACTATGGACACCAGTATGGAGGTTCCTCCAAAAATTAAACATAGGCCTACCAAATGATCCAGCAATTCTACCTCTGGGTATTTATCTGAAAAAAATGAAAACACTACCTCAAAAAGATCACTGTACCTCCATATTCACTGCAGAATTATTTCAATAGCCAAGATAAAGAAGCAACGTAAGTGCCCACAGACAGATGAATGGATAAAGAAAATGGGATATATATATATATATATATATATACACATTCAACACAATATTATTCAGTCATAAAAAATAATGAAATCTTACCATTTGCAACAACATAGGTGGACCTTGAGGGCATTATGCTAAGTGAAATAATTTAGACAGAGAAAGACAAATACTGTGTGGTCTTGCTTACATGTGGAATCTAAAAACCAAACAAACAAGCAAAGAGATCAAAGTTGAAGGATGCAGTAAACAGATTGGTGGTGGCCAGAGAGGAGCTGGGGGAGGGAGGGTTGTGAAATGGGTGAAGGGGGTCAAAAGGTACAAACTTCCAGTTATAAAATAAACAAACCAGGGAGATATAATAAATAGCATGATGGCAATAGTTCATAATCCTGTATGGTATATTTGAAAGTTGTTCAGAGAATAGAGCTTAAAATCTTTCTTCACAAGTAAAAAAGGTTTTTGTAATGTATGTAGATGGATGTTAAGTCATTTTGTAATATATACAAACACCAAGTCATGCTTTACACCTAAAAATAATACAATATTATATATTTATTATATTTTTTTAAAAACTATGAGAAAATATATACAACCAAAAAAAATTGGCTGAAGAAATGAACAAATGCAATCATTAATTATTTAAATATGTGGAGGAAATTTGCCTGCATTTACCTAAATATAAGTAAAGATTGAATATAAGTTAACATTGGAATTCTCCCATAAACCCTGGAGAAAGGAAAACTCTCTTCTAAGTTAATGGGGCAGTGGGATGATAGTTTTGTTTAAGAATATGGAAAGACCAAATTTGTCAGTTGTGCCCTAGTGTTTTGAAACTTTCTCCACTTTTAGAATCTAAATCCTATCAAATTAACCTATGTTTTTGTAAGTAATATGTCATGGAAAAAACAGTCCTTTTCATTTCATTTAAACTACAGAGTATCTATGCACTTACCAGTCCCAGTCATGTAATTACCTTTTTTATATTTTTTCTAGAATTAGTTTAATAGACAAATTCAAATTTTATTTACAATATGCTCTGAAGAAAAAGTCGGAGACCACTACATTCAAGTATTGTTTTATAGAAGCCTTTCTTTTCTTACATATATTTTATTTCTGTATTTTTAATCAATTAATTATGCAGATAATCTATAGGGTGAGAGCTATTTTTGATATTAATTCAGGCTATCAGGGTTAAATTTCATTTTAATTCATTTTATCCATTTGTTTATACATTTCTTCATTCAGATCATACATTTTGAGTAACTATAATGTGCCAGAAATAATGCTGTCAGCAAATGATGGTGAAAAAAATATGTAATAAAAAAAATGTAACAAACAAACCACCCCAAACAGCTAAAGTATTCTTGAGAAAGAATAAGAAAGCTGGGCGTCTCATGCTTCCTGATTTGAAACTGTACTATGAAGCTACAGTAA
This sequence comes from Manis pentadactyla, assembly GCF_030020395.1. NCBI lineage: Eukaryota > Metazoa > Chordata > Mammalia > Pholidota > Manidae > Manis > Manis pentadactyla. Next base: position 111,649,073 of record NC_080028.1, on the reverse strand, counting down.
TCAAAATAGTATGGTACTGGCATAAGGCCCGATACACAGACTTGTGGAACAAAATAGAGAGCCCAGAAATAAACCCATGCTTCTGCGGTCAATTCATCTCTGACAAAGGAGGCAAGAATATACAATGGGGAAGTCTCTTTAATAGATGGTGCTGGGAAAAACCAGACAGCTACATGCAAATGAATGAAACTGGATCCTTGTCTTATACATGCAAAAAAATAAACTCAAAGTGAATTAAAGATCTAAATATAATATTTCAAACCAAAAAACTCTTAGAATAAAACACAGGTAGTGCGCTCTTGAACATCAGCACTGGTAATTAGATCGGTCTCAGGTAAGAGAAACAAAAGCAAAAACAAACAAGTAGGACCCATCAAACTAAAAAGCTTCTGCTCACAAAGGATACCATCAGCAAAATGAGAAGGCAGCCTTCTGCATGGGGGAAAATATCTGCAAATGACATATCTGATAAGGGGCTAATATCCAAAATATGCAAAGAACTCAGACAACTCAATGCATGCACACACACACACACACACACACACACACACACACAACCCAAATAACCCAATTAAAAAATGAGCAGAGGACTTGAATAGAAAATTTTCCAAAGACATACAGATGGCTAACAGACACATGCAGAGATGCTCCACATCACTAATCATTGGGGAAATGCAGATCAAAACTGCAATGAGATACCACCTCACACCAGTCAAAGTGACTAATATCAATAAGACAAGAAATTACAAGTGTTGGCAAGGATGAGGAGAAAAGGGAACTCTCCTACCCTGTTGGTGAGAATGTAAATTGGTGCAGCCACTATGGAAAGAGTATGGAGGTTTCTCATAAAACTGTAAGTAGAAATACCACACAACTCAGTATTCTACTTCTGGGAATTTACTGGAAGAAAAAAAAAATCACTGATTTGAAAAGATATATATGCACCCCTACATTTACTGTAGCATTATTTACAATAGCCAAAATATGGAAGCATCCTAAAAGTTCATCAATAGATGAGTGGATAAAGAAGATGTGGTACATATACATAATGGAATATTACTTAGCAGTAAAATAACTAAACACGGTTAGACTTAGAGGGAATTATTGTAAAACATGGATGAACCTAGATGGTATTATGCTAAGTGAAATAATTCAGAACAGCATAAATGCCATATGACTTCACTTACTTGTGGAATTAAAAAACTAAAATAATGAACAAACAAAACAGAAATAGACTGATAGTTACAGGAAACAAACTGGTGGTTGCCATAGGGGAAGGGGGTAGAGAAATGAGGGAAATAGGTGAAGGTGAAAGAAGTATGAGAATGTTTGATATTTTGATCTAAGTGATGGTTACATGAATGTATACACAGGTTAAAATTCATTAAGCTGTATGCTAAGATTTGTGTGTTTTATTGTACATGAGTTAATTAAAAAATTGCGACTAAAATCAGTTGGTATGTAATATAGTTACTCACTGACTTTCACTTTAATTCCTAGAAAAAGAATAGCTTAACTGTGATATGTAATAAAATCACACATATGAACCTTAATATTCATTCCAGAAAGTATTCACCTTTTATTCATTTGCTGCAACTATACATTTAAGTCTCACTCAATACTTGGGTGCTTAAATATTTAGATACCGAAAAGTCAGGAAGATTCCCAAATGGGATGTAATGTAGAGCTGCAGAAACACATCCATTAACTAAATTTTAGTGACTAATGCTCTAGAGAAGTTTATTTCTTGCTCACTTATCATTTCAGGGGGTGAATCCAGACCTCCAAATGGGTCTTTTTTTTAATTTAATTTAATTTAATTTTTTTTGAGAGGGCGTCTGTCATATTTATTGATCAAATGGTTGTTAACAACAATAAAATTCTGTATAGGGGAACACTGTCAAAAGTGTATGTACAGCATTTTAGAACTCTAGCTAATCTTAGAGATAAATGCAGTCACAAAATTCTAAATGGGATTTTATTGAAGTTTAATGATTTGCCTGTGCACTGAGCTGGTGAAGGCAGAGACAGCATGGAGTCCAGGTCTAATTGTACTCATCCGCTAACAATGCCATGCTATGTACATTTTCCACCATGGCAACTCAGCTCTTCACCTACTCAGAAGTTAAATCAGCGCAGAAGGAATTTGTGTGTCAGAGACGGCTGGTCCCTGAAATGCACCTGCAGTTCTCGGGCTCACAGACCGCCTCCGCGCCCGGCCTTCCTTTCGGCTGGGCACGAACAGGTCCAGGCCCAGCCACGGGGTGAAATGCAGGCCAAGATGCCAGGCTCCGCACCCTTTCCCGTCAATGGCTGGAGACAAATGAAAATGAGAATTCACAGTGTCGTGGGGCTTCAGATGAAAGAATTTCAGTATCCAAATTCTTACTTAAAAAGACCAAGTAATAACTTATTTACTATCTAAGAACTTGTTCACCATGTAAGAACTTGTTTGTTATGCTTCAGAAGATTGTAGACTGTTGAGAATTAGGCTTGGGGTTGATTAATGATTGTGCATTGACTCCCCTATACAGAATTGTATTGTTGTTAACAACCATTTGATCAATAAATATGACAGACGCCCTCTCAAAAAAAATAAAAAAAATAAAAATAAAATAAAATAAAAATAAAGACCCATTTGGAGGTCTGGATTCACCCCCTGAAATGATAAGTGAGGAAGAAATAAACTTCTCTAGAGCATTAGTCACTAAAATTTAGTTAATAGATGTGTTTCTGCAGCTCTACATTACATCCCATTTGGGAATCTTCCTGACTTTTCGGTATCTAAATATTTAAGCACCCAAAGTGACTATTCCATTGGTAACTCAGGCAGGTGTTTGTGTAGGGAGAGGCCAGTGAGAGAACAAACTGATATTCATATAAAAATGAGGATATAAGTGTAACTTAAAGTATGGGGACAGTTCTTTTCAGACCTATTTACTATTTCATGACTACTTGGTAGCTAAGAAGTTTTACAACTATACTTCTATGTAAGCAGTGCCAGTACAGGTCTGTGGAGGTTTTTTTCTGTAATTTGACTTTTGTCAACTTATGAAACTGTCAAAGAATGCCTGCCAATAAATGAAGAAGAGCTTTAATTACATTTCTCAAAGAATGAGATGCAATAAGGTTGTTTCTGGTATGTAATCAGATGCAACGAAATAGCAAATGGGCCAACACTGATGTTCTCCAAAGGCTTTAACTTCATAAATATTTTAGTCCATTTTTCTTCACAAACTGTACAGATTCCCTATTTGCCACATTTTTCTCCAGTGGTAGTGATGGGTATTTACATCAGCAAGCTTTATTTTTTTTATTTTTTTAAATTTTTTATTAAGGTATGATTGATATACACTCTTATGAAGTTTTCACATGAAAAAACAATGTGGTTACTACATTTACCCATATTATCAAGTCCCCACCCATACCCCAATGCAGTCACTGTCCTTCAGGGCAGCAAGATGCCACAGATCCACTATGTGCCTTCTCTGTGCTACACTGTTCTCCCCGTGATCCCCCACACCATGTGTACTAAACATAATACCCCTCAGTCCCCTTCTCCCTCCCTCCCCACCCGCCCTTCCACACCCCTCCCCTTTGGTAACCACTAGTCCCTTCTTGGAGTCTGTGAGTCTGCTGCCATTTTGTTCCTTCAGTTTTGCTTCATTGTTATACTCCAAGAATGAGGGAAATCATTTGGTACTTGTCTTTCTCCGCCTGGCTTATTTCACTGAGCATAATGTCCTCCAGCTCCATCCATGTTGCTGCAAATGGTAGGATTTGTTTCTTTCTTATGGATGAATAGTATTCCACTGTGTATATGTACCACCTCTTCTTTATCCACTCACCTACTGATGGACACTTAGGTTGCTTCCATACCTTGGCTATTGTAAAAAGTGCTGCGATAAACATAGGGGTGCATATGTCTTTTTGAATCTGAGAAGTTGTATTCTTTGGGTATATTCCAAGGAGTGGGTTTCTGGGGTCAAATGGTATTTCTATTTTTAGTTTTTTGAGGAACCTCCATATTGCTTTCCACAATGGTTGAACTAGCTTACATTCCCACCAGCAGTGTAGGAGGGTTTCCCTTTCTCCGCATCCTCCCCAGCACTTATTGTTCCTAGTCTTTTCAATGCTGGCCATCCTTACTGGTGTGAGGTGATATCTCATTGTGGTTTTAATTTGCATTTCCCTGATGATTAGTGATGTGGAGCATCTTCTCATGTGTCTGTTGGCCATCCACATCAGCAAGCTTTATAAAAATTATTTCCTTCTATTGTAACGAGCCATGATGGTATAAAATATGTATCTATTTATATGCAGTATATTATGGTATATTATACCATATAAAAGTTTATAGACACACACACACACACTACACTGTACGTCCTAGGAAGAAATACATCACAGTACTTTTTTGTAATCACACACAAATACATTGTGTTATTTTATCATCATATTTCAAAAGTTTGATGAAATAGTACTAAAATTTAGTATGGTTACTAATTTTGACATTTCCTTTAAAAGATATTCTCTTGAAAGCTTGGAAAGTTTACAAGAGAAAATTCAAATATGTAATATCATCTTGAAATATATACATATCTAAAAAGTAGTATTAGGTTATTATTGTTATTTGAGTCTTTAAGGAAAAGCATCAAAGTTTTCAAAACTGTTTTTCTCCATTGTACTTCAGATGCCCAGATTTAGATTAGATGAGAAATAAACCTTGGTCCATTGAACATAATCATCACTGTCAGTTTAACACAGTTTATTGGTTATTTATTAGATAATTTAAATAATTTAATAATGTAATAAGCACAAGTAAACACACCACTGAAAACCTGATTCATCTACCAAGTATGCTTAAGTTTTAATTTTTAGCTGTTCTAATGTCCTCTTTATTACATTGGTTTTTACTGTTAATATTATGGTTAAAATTTTTCTCTTTATCCCTTTTGTTGCACTTTTGGGTATATTTTATAGTAATTTAAAATATTTTTTAGATGGATGTTAAACCGTTTATTTTGATGCTCCTTACCTTTCTAATATAAATATTTAAGGCTATAAGATTTCCATAGAGCATCAGTTTTGCTGAACTATACAGGTTTTTATAAATATGATTTTTATAATCATTTCTAAGAATATTATAATCAACTTAATTGAGGTATACTTTACAAACAGCAAAATTGGTCAATTTGAATTGAACTGCACAATGTTAAGAGAAAAATGTATATATTCATACAACTACTGCTAGAAATAAAGATATACAATATTTCCATCACCCCAAAAGTTACATCATGCCCTTTTTGCAGTAAATCCCCTCCACACACCCATTCTAACTCCATCCTGTTTAATGTTCATCCTGAATATTGTGAATGAGCAGTTCATTCTTTTTATGTAGATTTGCCACAATTTGTTCATACACTCACCAGTTCGTGGGCATGTGGCTTATTTACAGTTTGCAGACATTATAAATGAAACTCTGAACTCATGTACAAGTCTTTGAGTGGATATCAACTTCAGTTTCTCTTGGGTAAACACCTAGGTGTGGGGTTGCTGGATCATATGGTAAGTGCACATATACCTTCGCTAGAGAGGATCAAAGTGTATTCTAATGTGGAATTCATACCAGCATTATATGAAATTTCCAGTTGTTCTACATCCTCATAGACACTAGATATTGTCAGTTTCTTTCATTTTAGCCATATTAGTGTATTTATAGAGGTATCTCGTTGTAGTTTAATTTGCATTTCCCAAACAATTAATGGTTTTGAACATACTTTACATGCTGTTTGGGCATTCATATATCTTCTTTTGTGTATTTGTATTTAAATTTAAATTAGCTAAACCTGAGTAATATTTTAAAATTCAATTCCCTAGTTACACTTGCCACACTTCAAGGTCTTAAGAGCCAAAGATGAAAATGTAAGCTATGAACTGGGAGAAAATATTTGAAAACAGATCTGATAAAATATTTTAATGTGAACTATATAAAAAGCTACTAACTCAGTTGACAAGAGAATCAACCTATTTTAAGCAGTAGGAAAACTTGAACAGAACTTCATAAAATAAGTTTTATTTAGACCAATTTCTTCCTTTCATAAGTATACTTTTTTTTTTGGTCTGGAAGAACAGTTTTTCTAGTAATTTTATTTGATGATTTTGGACTTGACCCTTCTAGGTTGGTTTTTCTAGGTACAAATATATACCCTTTCAATAGAAAGATCAGGTCTGCTTTTATTTCTGGAAAATTTTAAATATTTAGCTGTGTTGTATTTTATTGTTTTGTGTTTAGGTCTTCCTATTCCAATTGTATGTATGTTGGATCTCTTGTGCTTGTTGTCTATATTGTTTCTCATATTTTAGTTTATTTTTTCAGATTTTGTTTTTGTTCCTGTTACTTTTTGTATTCATATCTCTGTATCTATCATTCTACAGTTATATTTAGTCTCTCTTAGGCACTTTTAATATTCATTTCTGAATTAATTTTCTGTTTTACTCATTTATTTTCTTAATAATGTATTTTCCACTTCAAGTTTCAGTTTTTGGATTTTCAATTCATTGTGGTGTACCTTATCTGCAACATTAATGAGGTTTGGTTTATATTGAAGCTATGTACCAGTTTTCTTCTGCTTCACGGTTTGGAGTATTTCTTCAGCTGTATAGTTTTCATTTTATCTTTTCTTCCCATACTAACTTTTTATGAGAGATGGGTTTCTTTCACTGTTGTTCATTAACTTTATATAATTTTTCCGGACCAACAACAACAGACTATTCTTTGGAGAATAAAATGGCTTAGTTGACTTAATCAATTAGTTCAAGATTACCTTCAGAGTGAAGTACAGTTCATTTAATAAATGGTGTGTTGGGACAGGTTGTTTTTTTATTTCATGTTGCCTAGTGAGCTATATCAGTTATTTGCCAACAACATGGCGAAACCATGACAGCTCCAAAGAGTTGAAGGAAGAGAGAGCAGATGAGCCTTAGGATGAGGTTCCAGGATACCAGATACCAGGGATGGTTTATTCTTTACTGCCTAGAATCAGAAAAGGCTTTGTCCTTGTCCTGTCTTCTGACACAACAACACTAGGAGAAGGTTCTCTTTAGAATAAAATTTATCAGTCAAGTATTTAAAAAAGGAGGAATAGGGAAGCACTGTCTAAATTTAGTTATTTTTACCTGTTTCAGTCAAAGTCTTCAAGACATAGGACTTCATATTTTATGCCCTACAAGTTCCTGACCAGTGACCTAAATCATTGCTGGTGACAAGCAGCACTGTTTGCCCCAAGGCAATGGGTGGGTGAGGGGAACAGGCAAGAACATAATCCTGGGTTCTTTCTTAATTTTTTCTTTCTTCACCACTGTCACATCCCAAGCCAACAATTTTATTCCCTGCCCATTTCCCCATCCCTTAACACAAGATGCATGTATTAGTTCAAAGAAGAACCCTAGAAGCTTTGTTATTTACCTCATTTATGGTTGTTTTCTATTTATCATCCTGCATTGATCTTGCAAGAGGAAATCAGCTAAAGCATGAGCACTAAAGTGGTACTCTGAGCAAGTGAAGACATTTAAGTCCCTGTAACATTTACAAAGGATTCCTACAACTAATAATTTTGAAACTTTGATCAGATCAACTTATTAGGATTTATTCTAATGAATGAACTTCATGATATGGGTCATATTTATAAACTCTGAGATTTTCATCTTTTGGATGATTTTACATTCAAAAAAAGATGCTTATTTAATAAACATTGGTTTCAATTGGTAATCTTGGCAAGTAACTTCTAAATTGCATTTTCCTTCAAAAGAGTAAATTTGGACTGAAGTTTTTTAAAGTACAATTGTGGGAAGGAAAAACAGTGCTTTTGGGAGACTTTGAAGTTATTAAATCTTATTTTACTGAGATACTAAACAAACTGCAAATCAATTGCATTTATTCTTTATATAAAATTTTGTAAATTTGTATCAAAATTTCAAAGAAGAGTATATCAGTCGTAAAGACATATAACCAGATAGCTATTCAATGTCAGATTTGTTTAAAGCTTCCTAAAATAAAATGAAGAGTTTTGTCATCTTTGGTTTGTTTTGAATGCTTTTTAAAGGGCCTAAATCCTTTGTTTTGAAAAAAATCAAACACTTAGAGATGTAAATATAATAAAGGATGGCAGTAATTTAATAAATGTGCATATATGTCATTTTCCTCTTACTTCCATGCATGCAGAAAGAGAAAATACTATTAGAGTGGTAAATTGGGTGACAGGAATCTGGCACTGATCCATACAATTGACTGAAAAATTTATCTAACCATTCAGAATCTCCATGTACACAGCAGAGACAAAACCATCTCTAAACCTCCTGGATTGAATTCTTGAAGGGGAGGTTTCATTAAAAAATAGTTAGCAATCTCTTAGTTCCTCAAGGTCAGTTTAAGATATTTTAAATGAGGCAAAACAGGACAGGTTGAAGCTTTTCAATAAGGTGAAGATTATGTTTTTTATACCTTTTATTCTGAAATAGAGAAACTTGATAAGTTAAAAGATTGGAGCAATTGTAGAGCTTTTATAGGCCATAGTGCAATGTCGGCTACCTCACAAAGAACCATACATCTCTATTTAGTGATCCATTCTCTAAAGGCCTTAGGATTTCAGATAAATTTAAATAAATCAGCCTTGATTTTTCAGACAGAATTAGAGAACCTCTGATTTATAGGCCACTCAAACTTGTACCTGAAGTAGTGTAATGACAAAGTAGAAGACAATTTTAAATAAACGTCAGCTAAGATTACAGTTAAAATTCACGCTCAATTGGATCTTGTCTGTGTGATATGCTCCTTGTAGCTTTGTTTTATCAGTGTATCAAGCAGCACTTATGTTTTACAGAAATTTTCAACATTTATTATTTTCACAAAGGAAAAAAATAAAAAAATTAAAAAAAATCTGCACAGTGATTTAAAACCTATACTCAATTTTAAAAGCTTAAATCAAATTTTATTCTAACCTAAGCTCTATTAACCCTGTTGTTTTTAAAGTTTCTTTTTTTCCTAAAATCTGGAAACCAGTAAATCTTTCAGAGATAAAACTTTGTTGGCATTGATCATTATATTGAAATACTAAAGTTGACTGGCTAGAATTTTTTTCTATTCAGTATATGCAATTTTAAATTGGAGATATAATTAAGAGAAGATGGACTAATTACTTTTTCTTCAATTTTTAAGAGTAAATAAGGAACTTAGCTGTCCATCCCATAATTGACAGAGTGATAAAAGGTGCATTATTATCTCGGCACAAGACCAGATTGGATATGAATGAAGAAGAGCACCGACCTTCAAAATTTTACAGTAAATTCCATTAGTCTTTTAAATAAACCTGTTATTCAAAATATATTTTCAAACATGACTAAATGCATATTAACTGTAAATTAATATATATTCACTGTATAAATTTTGGGGAAAATAAGTAAGGAAGAAAAAAAATGTTATCTTTAATCTGAATTTCTACCTCCCAACCCTCAGCATATAGATTATTATTTTGCTGAATTAATCTCCAGCATTTTTCTACATATACGAATATATTTCTATGTAAAACTAGAATATTTATGATCACATAAATCTTTTTTGCTTTTGATCTTTTGAGATTATTTTAAAATATTTTCCCATGTTATTAAAAATTCTTCCACAGAATTTTAATATCCACCTAACAGTCTATGAGACACCTGTACCATTATTTATTTAACTTTGTTCATTATAATAAACATGATTCTCCTGTGCTAGGTAAGGCACAATATAGTGGACTAACTGGGAATACCAGTTGAAGAAGACATGTCCTTTGCTGGGGAATCAGACACCTGAACAAATTTTATAAAAGAATAAAAAAGAAGAATGATTTAAAACCAGAACTAGATAGCAATGGCAAAGACATACATTTAAAAGCCCCAAATTAAAGAAATTAATGTACCCATATTGCATTACTTTACTCAATTGAAGTTGACTTTTTAATATTCTTTTTATGTCCCAAACTAAATAACTTACTAGGTTTAAGCCATATATACATCATTTCAGTATTTCACTTTATTAGTGTACTTTAATTCAAATATTAAATTTTCCATATGGTTATGTATTTTATATTGTATTTCAGATGTGAAATACAAATTAAAACTACTTCCACCTTATACTATCTGATTAGATGTGAATAGAAAAAGTCATTTGTTCTTCCCATTTTTGTAGCTTTCATAAAAGGGTGAATATTTTAGGAAAAATTTAATGAGTCTTTTTAATAAATAAATTTGTGCCAATTAAGATTGCCCTTTCGTAAAATAACATAAAGGGACAGAAACAGGAATTCATCTAAAGCATGCAAGTTCACTCATAAAGGTGATTTGCTTACTATTGTGTATGATAGAAAAGAAGTTAATCTGGTATTGAATGAAATAAGGAGGAAAACCTGTTTGTGAATTTTATTGGAAATGTCACTAGATGTTGGTTCTTATTTTTTAGTTTTTTGGGGTTGTCAATACACTGGAACACAAGAAGTAAAATAATAAGTATAAAGTTTTAAAAGCTTTATATAAATACAGTAAATGAAGAAAATTAATCCATAATTTCTATTAACCACCGAAGTACTTTTTTCTTCAGATCTTTTACCAATATTATTATATCTTGTATTTTTCACATCAGCCAGTTATATACATCTACTTTTGATTTCTTGTTAAGGTAAGTACAAGTGTTAATTTTAAAATTTAAATATGTATTTTAAAAGGATAAATAACCACACTTACATTAATGGATGTGGATCATTCAGACAAAATCAATAAGGAAATATTAGCCTTAAATGACACATTAGATCAGGTAGATATATACAGAACATTCCATTCAAAAGCAGCAGAATACACATTCTTCAAACACATGGAATATTTTCCAGGATAAATGATATGTTAGGTCACAAAACAAGACTTTAAAATTTTAAGAAGATTCATGTTGAATCAAGCATCTTTTCTGGACACAATGGTATGAAACTAGAAATTAGCTGTAAGAAGAACTAGACAATTTAGAAATATGTGGAGATTAAACAAAAGTACTGAACATCAGTGGATCAATAAAAAAAATAAAAGAGAAATAAAAAAATACCTTGAGACAGATAAAAAATGGAAACAGAACATATCAAAATTTATGGGATACAGCAAAAGTGGTTTAACAGGTAAGTCCACTGCAATACATGCCTACCTCAAGAAACAAGATAATCTAAAATCAAAAACAAAAAACAAACAAAAAATGCTACAGGTAATTCTATAACTCAGGCACCTGGAGAAAGAACAACAAACCAAGCCCAAAGTTGGAGGAATGAAGGAAATAACATCAGAGCAGAAATGAATGAAATAGAGAGTAAAAAGGCAGCAGAAAAGATAAATGAAACTAAGTTCTGGTTCTCTGAAAAGATAAACAAAATTGACAAGCGTCTGGCTGGACTTGACAAATTTTTGACTAGATTCACCATGAGAAAAAGAGAGAGGTCTGAAATAATTAAATTCAGAAATGAAAGAAAAGACATTACAACTGATACTGTTACTGAAAACTGGTCCTCGTCACTGAAGTCAAATCACAAAATACAATGACAGGGTTTTAAGGAAAAGAAAGGAATAGATAATTAATTTGCCAGCAAATGAGGACATAGCAGGCTTATGCCTTAAAGAACCATTGTTCTCGAAAAGTACAAGCAGTTAGGGCTTTTAAAGGGGAAATCAAGGGAGAGAGGCTGTGGTGTTCATACTACAGACACATAAAGTAGAACCTTGCAAGGGTCCAAGTAGACATTTTTGCCCTAATTCAATTGGTTTTTGTTTTTCTTATTGGTTCCTTCTCAGTATCCCAGGACAGGATAGCTTGGGTTTTGCAAAATCAGTTCTCTGCATTATCTCTGACCCTGAGACTCAGAAAATAAGGAGAACAAAAGAAACTGCCACCTGTTGATGTTTACAATGTTTTGGGGGGCTACTGAGTTCATTTTCCAGTTAATGTTACTATTGAATTTTAAATCCAGGGATTTAATTCAGTTTTCCTCTGTTACAATACCACAGAAACATAAAGGTCTTAAGAGACTACTACGAACAATTATTTACCAACATATTGGGCAACCTAAAATGAATGGATAGATTCCTACAAACATACAGCCTACCAAGACTGAATCATGAAAAAAGAGAAAATCTGAACAAAGTGATTACTGGTATGGTGATTAAATTAGTAACCAAAACCTCTCCATAAAAAATCCAGGACCAGATGGCTTCACAGGTAAATTCCACCATTCAAATACAAATCCTTCTCAAATTCTTCCAAAAAATTAGAAGAAAAGGGAACATTTCCAAACTCATTTTAAGAGGCCAGTATTACTGATACCCAAACCAGACAAGGACACCACAAGAAAAGAAAATTGCAGATCAGTATCGCTAAAGAATATAGATGCAATAATACTCAACAAAATATTAGCAACCCAAATTGAACTATACATAAAAGGGTCATATGTCATGACCAAGTGGGTTTCATTCCAGGGATGTAAGGATGGTTCAACATATGCAAATAAATCAATATGATACACTGCATTAACAAAAAGAAAGATGAAAATCATATGATCACTTCAGTAGATGCAGAAAAAGCATTTGATAAAACATAACATCCATTTATGATTAAAAACTCTTAACAAAACAGATACAGAAGGAAAAAACTCAACATAATGAGAGTCATACATGACAAACCCTCAGTTAATACCATACTCATTGATGAAAAGCTGAAAGCTTTTCCTCTTAAGATCAGGAAAAAGATAAGATGGCTATTCGCACCATGTTTTCTCATATATTATTGGAAATCTTAGCCAAAGTAGTTAGGCAAGAAAAAGAAATAAAAGGAATTGAAATTGGAATGTAAATAAAACTGACACAATCTGTACATGACATGATATAATACACAGGAAGCCCTATAGACTGCATTGAAAAAAAAACTGTTAGAACTGATCAATGAATTCAATAAAACTTCAGGATATAAAATGCATATGCAAAAATCTGTTGCATTTTTACACACTAATAACAAACTATCAGAAAAAGAAATTAAGAAGTCAATTCCATTTACAATTCCATCAAAAAGAATAAAATACCCAGAAATAAATCTAACCAAAGAGGTGAGTGACTTCTATACTGAAAACTATAAGACACTGATGAAATAAACTGAAGGAGACATACATCAGTGGAAAAATATTTCAAGCTCATGGACTGGAAGAATTAATATTATTAAAATGTCCATCCCACCCAAAGCAATCTATAGATTCAATGCAATCCCTATGAAAAATTCCAATAGCATTTTTCACAGAAATAGAATAAAGAGTTCTAAAATTTGTATGGCACCACAATAGACCCTGAATAGCAAAAGTAATCATGAGAAAGAAGAACAAAGTTGTAGGTTCAAGTTCCCTGGCTTCAAACTGTATCACAAAGCTATAGTAATCAAAATGTATAGTATTGGCATAAAAAGAGACATGTAGATCAATGGAACAGTACAGAAAGCCCAGAAATAAACCCATGCATATATGGCCAATTAAAATATGACAAAGGAGGCACAAATATACAATTAGGGAAGGATAGTCTCCTTAATAAATCATTCTGGGAAAACTGTATGGCTACATACTAAAGACTGAAAGTAGACCACTATCTTACACCACACAGAAAAATTAATTCTAAATGGATTAAAGGAGGGATTAAGATATAAAATCATAAAACACTTAGAAGAAAACATAAATGGTAAGCTCCTTGACATCAGTCTTTGCTATGATTTTTTTAACCTGACACCAAAAGCAAAGATAACAAAAGCAAAAATAAAACAAGTGAGTGCATTCAACTGGAAGCTTCTGCATAGCATACAACCCATCAACAAAATGGAGAGGAGACCTACTTGATATGAAGAAATATTTGAAAATCACATATCTGCTAAAGCGTTAATATCCAAAGTATATAAAGAACTCATACAATTTGATAGCAAAAAAAAATCCAATTAAAAAATGGGCAGAAGTTTTGAATAGACGTGTTTCCAAAGAAGACATGTAGATGGCCAACAGGTACATGAAAATGTGCTCAACATCACCAATCATCAGGGAGATGAAAATCAAAACCACTATGTCACCTCACAGCTGTTAGAATGACTATTAACAAAAAGACAAGAAATAATGTATTGGTGAGGATGTGGAGGAAAAGGTATCTTTGTGCACTGTTGGAAATGTAAATTGGTGCAGCCACTATAGAAAACAGTATGGAAGCTCCTCCAAAAATTAAAAGAGGGCCTACCATTTGAGCCAGCATTTCCAGTTCTAGGAACTTATATGAAAACAGGTAAAACTCACACTCAAAAAGATAATTGCATCCCCATGTTCGTTGCAGTATTATTTACAACTGTCAATACATACATAGAAACAACCTAAGTGTCCGTCAGTGGAAGAATGGATAAAGAAGATGTGGTGTATGTATACAATAGAATATTATTCAGTCATAAAAAGAATGAAGTTTTGCCATTTGTGACAATATGGACCTTGAGGGCATTATTTTAAGTGAAATAAACCAGGCAGAGAACGACAGACTCCATGTGATTTCACTTATATGTGGAATGTAGGAAAAAAAAAAAAGAAATGAAAATCCAAACTCATAGGTACAGAGAATAGATTGGTGCTTGCCAGAGGCTGGGAATGCAGAGGCTGAGATGGATGAAGGGAGTCAGAAGGTACAAAGTAAACAAGTTATAAAATAAAATAAGTCATCGGGATATAATGTACCACATGGTATCTGTAGTTGAATGTTCTGTTCTGTATATTTGAAAGTTGCTAAGATAGTATTTCCTAAAGGTCCTCCCCATAGGAAGAAAGTATTTGTAACTATGTATGGTGACATGTTAATTAGACTTGCAGTGATCATTTCATGATATATGCAAATATTGAATCATGTTGTACATCTGTAACTGTCAGCATATTGTATGTCAATTACACCTCAATTTTTTTTAAAGGGTAAATAATATGGTTTTACAAACAGTACTCTCCTACTAAGTGGGACTTTGCTTGGCATGATGAGGTAATTCAGAAAATACTTCAAATTTATTTTTAAAGATACCTTATGAACTTACAAACTGTTTTGCCAAATGAAAAAAGCAAGGCTCAGAGGTGTTGAACATTTGCCCCAAATGAAACAGCTGGAATGTGAATTCCAGAGTATGAGCTGTGGTCTGAATTCAATTCCAACACTATCATTGATTTCACTTTTCAAGGCCCTTTGAATCATATTGGAGAAATAGAAACTATGAATGTATAAGAGGAGTACAGCTTCAGAGTGGGAGATTTCCAGCAGGATGTGCTGTTTCTGTTATTGTATTCCTCCTTTACAATAAAAATAGAAGAGCATGTTTACTTACCTTAAAACTGAAAATGCAATCCAACTTGTTCAAATGCATTTGTAATGAACATATTCACCATGATGATAATATATACTCTGCATGTGAATTCTATCAGTTCAATTTTTCTTGACTATAAGCACATAGAGATCCAGAATCAAATGTATGTATCTGGGTCACTTTGTACACAAATGCATTTTGTCCTTTTCACTCCCCTAAATGTATTTACTTTGAACAATGAAGAATGATGATGTGTTGAATACAATCCTTCTCCCATATATATGGTAGATCCTTTAAAATTCATATCAGCTGTGAAACTGTTCATGATATGGCTGTGGAACTGAATTTTTCCCTAGGCACAGCTGGATTTGCAGTGCACGGACATCTGTAGATAGCTTGGGTATGCAATGCATGAAGAATGGGTGGATAGCCTAGAAATGCAACACTTTAAGCCAATGTCCCTGGATGCAGATCACGCTCAAAAAGGGAAGCTAAGCAGCATCCACTCTAACTTTCTGGGTTAATTAACTTAAATATATTATTTTGAGCAGTTTGGAAAGGACCTTTTTGGATCCTTATAGTAAGAATCTTCCCATGTGACAAAATAAGTCTAAGCAGTGTAACATAGAGTCCACAGGGGGAAACTGTAACATTTCATTCAAAGGTGTACCTTAGTCATGTTGAGTAAAGAAATGTTTTTGTATCTAATTGTTAATTTGTTGCAGACCATTTGGAGTAAAGCTAGGCTAACTGGAAATGCAATTTATTCAGTCAACTTTTAAAGTACAGTTAATAATTTATATTTGAAAACATTCATCATATATGAGAAACAAATTAACCCAAGAGCTCCCCAGCCTGCACTTCATCTGCTCAGTGGAGAGCCTGTTGGCATCAGCTCCTGGGGATGGTTTGCAGAAGACCATCCTCCTAAATCCCTAGCAATCACTGGATGTCCTCCAGACTCAAGCCTTAATTTAAGCGTGAAGGAGAATTAAGCAGAGCTCCCTTCCAGCTCTAAAGCTCTGGGCTGTTTAATCATAGCTCTGGCTTTGCCAGGGCAATTGGTGCATTGGAGCAGTGACTCATTCCTGGGTGAGCCGCGTCTGGCGAGGACCTCGGTGGGATGAGAGATTAATTAGACTCTTTTTCACAGCAGGAACAACCAGCATATTTAGAGTCTTCTGTACTGCCTGAGATCATATTTGATCTACTGACCTGAAGATGAAAAACTTCCAATACGAATTGCTGAATCACGTAATACCTAGACTATCCTCTCTCCATCTCTTTTATTGGTGAAGGATAAGACCTCATCTCAAATACTTACGATATTTTTATTTTCACTTCATGGAAATAAGATTATTTTTCTCTCTGGCTTGAGTTTCTTTACGTCTTAGATGACCTTCATTATTTTTTTGAATATGAGCTGATTAAACTTACTGATTTTAGATCAATCATCACCGTTGATACTAGAGACAAGCTAGTTCAAGTCAGTCTGTTCCTTCAAGGTGTAATAACATGAGTATCTGCCTTCCCGAAAATGTGGACACAGGTCATTAAGAGGCATATGTTAACTTTCCAGCATAGTACGGTGATATTCAGTACTGAGTGTACAATCTGATGTTCTCTGAGGTTACAATTTAATCCATTATAATTTAAACTTAATTTGTGATTTGTAATAACAGCAGCATCTCATATGTACCAGGCAGTGCCCTAAATAATTTACTTATATTATTTAAATCCTCACAAAATTTTGTCATTTATGTCTAGTAAATCAGAAAAACAAGACTTTATGGCTTTCTTAGATACGTCAGGCTCCAAAAAGCAAGTAAGTGGTAGATCATAGAGTGAAATTCAGGTTGGCCTGAATCTGTATCCCATGATTTAATCTCTAATAGTATAAACTACTTCTGAGAAAAGTCCTACTGACTAAAAGCTGTCAAAGTATTCAGGTAGATTGCTTTTGTAACTTCTCTGAAAACTGAAATATTTATTTTTTGAATCTGAGATAATCCATCAAGAGTATTTAAACATTTAGATTAATTATAATCTTTTATATCAAGAGCCAGATCTTTAAGTGAGTCAACTTTTATTAGAATGTGATGATTTGATAGTGTTCAATACAACTAAAATAACAACATGTATCAGAGATCCTTAGACTGTCTTTGGAAAAATTCTTTGTCAAATGTGAGACTACAATTTTATAACATGAACGTGGTACTGGAATCCATTATTTCACACATTGTCAAATGAAAATCCTGGTGGATATTTTATTTGTGAGATTTCTCGTCATAAGTTTTCAAGATATTAAGCAATCTCGTTATTTTCAGAAGTAGATGCATGCAGTAACAGCAACAGGAATATAATTTTAGAATTAGGCTATTTTCACATTAGCTCTGTTGCACAGACTTTAGAACACACTTTAAATGTGGAACTTGTAAAAACACTTATCAAAAATGAACTAAGGTGGGGTCTACAATCAGACTTGTAATGCAGAATTCCCAAAAGCATTCTGATATGTCGACCTAGTTGGACATTTTCTCTCATGCATAATTATATTTTAATTCCACCAATTTCACATGCTGATTGTTTTTTCCACAAACAAATGTCTTGGAAAAATCAGGTACATATTCAACTTGACTACTTTTCTGTTTATAGTCACCTGTTCTCTTTCCTGTACAGTGATTGCCCCTCTTTTTGTGTATGTAATCTTTCACATACCCTAAAGGGAAATGGGCACATGCAATAACTGGTGGCTCTGATTTATGGCACAAGCCACTGGCACAGAAGTTCAACTGCCTCGTCTGACTGTCTTCAAGATCCAAAAGAACTGGAGTTTTTAAAGCTTTTACATCTTTCACTCTTGTTTCACGTATAGGCACAACTATCTGTTTATGTCTAAGAAATACTAAGGAGAACCTTTCCACCCAGCCTTAAACAGTCTACCTTGGGAATTGTGTGTTTACAGCTAATTGCAATGAGGTACAGAGCTGTGGTTGGGCTGAATTCACATGAGCAGCCAAAAGGGATTTAAACATTTGGGTTGTTGAAGAAAAGGGCATACTGATATACTGATATAAACACAATTCTCAATATTTATCTAAACCAACCAAAACTGTATTTGTGTAATTGGATTATTAATCTCATCCTGAACAAATCACAGTACGTTCTGAATTTCTTACCCATTTGGAAGAAGAGAGAGGAAAACTGAAAACATAACATTTAGTTATCATAATCTATTGTTTCATTTTAATTACATAACCATGTAATCATGAGTTGTGCTAGCAGTAGGATTCTTAAAACTTACTTTGGAAAGTAGATTATGATTTTCCCTTAAACTGTTTGCTTATTCTTGTCATCACTGCTTTTATTATTCCAATGCTTGAAATTCTGATACAGAGATATATTTTTAAGTGTTCTTGTCCTTGGAAAAATATCAGTAGGCTCTCAGTGAATCTCTTGAAGTAGTGAATCTGCATTCACATTTTGTATTAAAATGACAGATGAAAGGAGACAGATACCGACGCGGTCCAGGAGCAAGGCAGCCAGGTGCTTAGTAAGGATTATGTTGGCTAATTTAAAAAGAAGGGGGGGTGGGGAAAGCTGTGCACATCATCAGTCTAAAAACAGGAAAAGAAGCACTGTTGAATTCAAGCTGTGTCATTTATTCTATCACTGCGGTGTGTGTGCCACCTTCCCTTCCACCCCTACTTTATTCTTCCATTTCTTCAGTTTCCACCCATCTGGGTTGTTGCTACCACCTATTTTCCTCCCAGGGAGATGGGAGGGTGGACTAGCAGCGGCAGCTTCCCGGAGTGCTGGTGCAGCCACAGTTCTGGAAAACAGCCTGTGTGTGCCGGGTGCCTTCTGAGCCCTGAGGTTACACACTGTGCTAACATGCTTTCAGTTTCATACTTTAAGCTCTGTGTGATTACAAATGTTTAATAGGCTGGTAAGATCACCCATAGGAAAACACTTGTAGAAACTGTATTTCGGAATGATTTTTAAACGCTTTTTTCCTCTCCTTTCTGAAAATCAGGGCAGGATTGAGAGGCTATTCATTTGCAATAGGATAATGGTAGAGAGCTGTTTACTTCTAAGGCTTTTGGATAAAGCTTTTAAGGAGAGCAATTAAAAATGTACCCATGGCAGGATAAGGATGTTGACTGATAGTACGAGGCAGGTGATTTTATTTTCTTCTTGTACACTCCCGATATGCATGAGGCTCCTTACACTAGAGGAGGTCTCCAAGGACCTCTGAAAGGCGTATTTTCTGCTGCAAACTGCCTTACAACAACATAAAAGGTAGGACAATAAAATAACAAGGACAATTACTATTGAATACCACAATGAATGTTGACCTTCTAAAAAATTGCCCTGGGAGACTGTATGTTAATTACAATGATGATACCACAGCTTGAAACATGTTTGGAACACCTCTTCTGGAATTGTGTTCAGAGAGCTTGTTACAAACCACCTAAGAAAATGAATTTTACTACCTTGTGGTCATACCTCATTTATTCTCGTTGCTGGGAGTGCCCTCAGGATGAATTTATTAACTGAGATGTTTCGTAGCCAGTTTGATTTTGATGAGAAAACCTTTGTCACCAATGGAACTTACCAGTCTCTTATTTTTTAGAACAGTCTCTTAATTCAAGTATTCATAAACTGCTTATTGAATTTCAACAAGCAGTTTGTGAATTGTTCAGCATCTAGCTAAGCTGATTAAATATTATCTGAATCATTTCCATAGAAATGGTCTTATTATTATTATGAAATTCCAATACTTTCACATGTCAGGTCAAAAGAAAATAATGTTTTAAGAACTCATGCAGAAATATGGTTCGTGAGTTTTCAGAAGTTCCAGAAAATGAGGCTGTCACCCTGGGGTGAAAACTGACATACTGAACTATACAAATTTCTATAAAAACAGCATAAATTTGATTTTTCAGTTGCATGTGAACAACTCAATCATACAGATCTAAATAAGGTTCTTAATTTTAAAACAATCTAAGCACCATTTGTTTGGGTTCTTTTTTTTTTCATTTTTTCTCCAAATTTATATATATTCCTTTAAAATCTTGATTATGTTTATTAAGTAATCTCTGAAGGCAACTGAACATAATTTTTAAAAGCCATGTTCACTAAAGTACTAATTTATGTAAAATCTCTCATAAATTAGTTGTGAATTTTTCTAAATAATTCTCTAAAATATTGTGTCACCAGCTATTACCAAATGGATATCCTTGTAATTGAGTAACACAATTTAGCAAAATTTTTAAAACACAGGAAAAAGATCATGAATATATTCCAAACGTTTATTCAATAAAGTTGCAAAATTTAACTTATATCTCAGATATGCAGGAGAAATGTAAATTATTTTATCTGTATTTTACATGGCTTTTCTCATGAGCTCCTATGTGATACCTACTAGGCGATTACTAGGCAGGTACATGTGTGTAGCAGGGAGAGTGCTATCTAGTCAAATATCTGAAAGCTTTCAAACTTAATTCAACACAATGATTTAGGCAGTTCCATGTAATCATGCTCAATTTCTTCAAGAAATAAAAATTGTATTTCTTTATATTTTACCTTCCTCCTCAGTAACTTGCATAGCATCTTGGTCTATGGGGGAAAGGCGTGGCCAAATCCTACTTGAACTGATACAGCAACCATATGCAAAGGTCTGCTGCAGTTCAAAGGCTTTCCCACCATACCTGCTACTGTCCTAGTGAAGTGTGACATGGTATGGTTGTTTGCATTAGCTCCTTATTTATTTTCATCTTGTGATTGTTCCTATTAGTAGAGGTATAATAAAGGTACTTGCTGAATACTGAGATTTGCCATCTTACAGTAGAAAAAAAAAGATGAGAACTCAATTACTCCCTTTGTAATGGTTCTTAATGTTACAGCAGGCTAATCTTGATGTATTACTCTTTCAGTATCTGAGCATTCAACTCCCTTTAGGTAGGCTCTTGGTACTCAAAGTGCGGAATCTAATCAGCATCTGCATCGCCTGGGAGAGTGTTAGAAACAAAAAATCAAAGGCACACTTTACCTGAAAAATCAAAACTTGCATTTGTAACAATATAACCAAGCGAATTTTATGCACCTTAATGTTTGAGACTCACTGCACTTTGAGACAAAAAATCTGGGTATAAACCTTTGTTGTACTTTTGAGACCTTGGCCCAAAGCAGATCATATTCCTCATCCATAGAATGGCAATAATAATGTTTGTGGGGTTTTTATGCATACAGTGTGGCCTTTGACAAGGTTTCTTCTATACCTGGTAACCAAAAAAAAAAGCCCTTAATGTCCTATTGGGAGATCTACCTGCACAATCCCTCAAAATACTGAATGTGACAAAACTCTGCGCATCACAGTCAAAGCACAGTTGTATTTCAACCTGCTACTGTCTTTTAGAAGATTTTCATGAAGGTACATAAAGTGAGAATGTTTAGCAGTTTTTCTGGAACATAAGACTTCATCAGCATTTCCTTAATGAGTATGAATTGCTCAAAAATAGTTGAGTGAAATGAATGTTATATTGTTTTATTTGTCCAAAATCAATATAATCTGGTTCTAAGATCCAATTTGATCTTTTTGATAAGATTCTATTCTTATCAAACTCTTCTATTGATCAGTTTGATAAGATTCTTGGAGGAAAATTTGTTTTCTAGAAAACAGGTGTAGCAACTAGTCTTTAGCACATACTGGCCATGAAGTTCTTCAGGATTCAAATATTTGATTCACTGCTAATCTATCTGGCTACCTTCAGTTTTCATTCTCCTTTCTTTCCTTCCAGTTATTCTCATTCTTATCCACTAACTGAATCTTTTACCCCTTTAAAATTACTGGTTTTAGCTCTTAGATTTAAAAAAATCTTAAGAAATGAATTCACTGATAAATAAATTTGTGGTACTAAATAATCTTCCCATAAATAATCATATATGAAAAATTATTTCTTAAACCAAAATAATTTATATTTTGTTTTTATATTATTGTGATACACAAACAAAAATGCATAATCTTTCATTTTAAAAATATTTATTGAGAACCTACTATGTGTCAGACACTTTCTAGTTAATAGTTTAAAATAGACAAGAAGCCCTGCCAGAGCAACCAGATGTTCATAAGCAAAATATGAATCTAAACATAGACCTTCAACCCTTTACAAAAATTAACTCAAAATGGATCATAGACATAAATGTAAAATGCAAAATATAAATTCCTAGAAAAGCTAGATGAACTTGAGTTTGGCAGGGACTTTTTAGACCTAACATCAAGGTATGATCCATGAAAAAAAGATTAATAAACTGAACCTCATTAAAATTAAAATTTTCTGCTCCTTGAAAGATGCTGTCATTATAGTGAAAAGATTCCACAGACTGAAAAAAATAGGTGCAAAAGACACATGTGATGGACTGTTATCCAAAATATAAGAGAATACTTAAAACTCAACAATAAGAAAACAAACAACCCAATTAAAAAATTGGGCCAAATAGCATAACAGAAACCACCGCAAAAGATACACAAATGGTCAATAAGCATATATTCTATACCATATGTCAAATTAAAACAATGAGACAACACCACAAATGAAGCCCAGAACACTGACAATACCATATATTGGCAAGGATGTGGAGTAACAGGAACTCTCATTTATTGCTGTTGGGGATGTAACATAGTACAGCCACTTTGGAAGACAGTTTGGTAGTTTCTTAAGAAGAGAAATGTATTCTTAACATACAATTCAGCACTTACACTCTTTACTGTTTACCCAAAGGAGTTGAAAACTTATATTCACACGAAACCTATACTCAGATGTTTGCAACACCTTTATTCATAATTGCCAAGATGTGGAAGCAACCAAGATATCCTTCAGTGGGTGAATGGATAAATAAACTGGTACATCCAGGCAATGGTATATTGTTCATGCTAAAAAGAAATAATCTATCAAGTCATGAAAAGACGTAGAGGAAACTTCACTGTGCATGGCTAAGTGAAAGAAGCTAATCTAAAGGTGCTACCTACTATTTGATTCCACCTATATGACATTCTAGAAAAGGTAAACTATGGAAGCAGTAAAAAAAAAAATCAGTGGTTGCTAGGGGCTGGGGTGGGGAGAGATAAACAGAGTACAGAGAATTTTTAACACACTGGGAATATTCTGGATGATGCCATAATGATGGATACATGTTATTATACATTTGTCCAACTCCAACGAATGTGCATCACCATGTGTGAACTGTAATATAAACTATGGACTTTGGGTGATTATGATATATCAATGTAAGTTCATCAATTGCAACAAATACACAACTCTGGTGAGGGATGCTGATAACGGGAGGCTGTGCATGTGTGGGGATAAAGCGGTATATGGGAAATCTCTTACCTTTCTATTAATTTTACTTTGAAACTAAACTTTCTCTTTTAAAAATTCTGTTTAGGAAAAAAGGCTTGCCATTATGTTCTAGTGGAGAAGAAACACATTGAAAACAATTTAGCAAAATATATTGTACATTAGATGGTGATAAATTATACATAATTAATTAAGCTGATGGGGGGAAGAGACTGTGTGGAGGAAGTTGAAATGCTGATGGGGTAGTACGGAGAAGCCCTCATTGACAAGGCTACTTTTGACAAAGGACATGGAAGATGTGAGAGACTCAGGCAGATATCAGAGGGAAGTGGACTTCAACTGTGGGGTTTCAACTTCAAAGGTTTTGTAGGAATGGATATGGTTTGTTTCAGGAACATCAGGTAGACTGGTATGTTTGAGGTGGTACACAGGGTGGAGAGTGGACATATGGTCAGATTATTTTGGGAAATGTATAGATAAGATAAGTCAGGTCATATGTGAACAACTCACAGTAACATAATATCAGAGGCATAGGACAAAAAAGATTTGATTGTCATCCATGCTACATACACATATGTTTCACTCATGCCATATGCACCTTTCAGTCTACTGAGAGATTTATTTTACCTTCAAAGACAGATATGAACATAACTACCATAATTTTCAGTTCGTATCAATATAAGCCATTTTATACATTACAGTGAATAAAATAACAGAAGAAATGAAACTCTGTTAAGAACATAAAACATGGTTGGTGGAAAGTAAAAATGTACAGCTTTGGAATGTTTTCAAACTTTACTTGTTACCAACTTAAAATGGACTGCTACAAATATAAGTTGTTATGTATAAGCCTCAGGTTAACCACAAATCAAAAACTGACAGTGGATACACAAAAGATAAAGAGTAGGAAATCTAAGAATACCACTAAAGAAAGTCATCAAGACACAGAGGAGGAGTCAGAGAAGAAAGGAGCAGAGAGGAAATACAAAACAGCTAGAGAGAAATTCTTAAAATGGCAATAAGTACATGCCTATCAATGATTACTTTATTATAGTAAATGGACTAAATTCTCCAAACAAATAAAAACAGTAGCTGAATGGGTTAAAAAAAAAAACAAGACCCATCTATATGCTGCATACAAGAGACTCACTTGAGATGAAGGACATGCATAGATTGAAAGTAAATCTATGGAAAAAAGATATTCCATGCAAATGGAAACCAAAATAAGGCCGGGGTAGCTACATTTTTACCAAAGGAGACTTTCAAATAAAGACTGTTATAAGAAACAAAGGTCATTAAACAATGATAAAGGGATGACTACAATAAGCAGATAAACCTTTTAAAAATATTTATACACTCAACATAGGAGCACCAAAATATATAAAGCAAATATTGACAGACCTAAAGAGAGAAATGGACAGCAATACAACAGTGGGGGACTTTAATACCGCTGCTCAATCAATGGATAGATGATCCAGACAGAAATGAATAAGAAAACATCTGCCTTAAAAGATACCTTAGGCCAAATGGACTTGACAGATATATACAGAACGTTGCATTCAAAAGTAACAAACCACACATTCTTCTTAACTGTATATGGAACATTCACCAGCATAGATAATATGTTAATCCACAAAGCAAGTCTTAATAAGTTTTATAAGACTGAAGTCATGTCAAGCGTCTTTTCTAACCACAATGATATGAAACTAGAAATCAATTATAGGGGAAAATCAGAAAATTCATATATATGTGGAAATTAAACATGCTACTAAAAAATCAGTGCACCAAAGAAGAAATCAAAAGAGAAATACAAAAAAATACCTCAAGACAAATGAGAGTAGAAATACAACATATCAAAATTTATGGGATTAAGCAAAAGCAGTTCTAAAAGGAAGGACATAGAGATAAACGCCTACTTCAAGAGAGAAAAATCTAAAAAAAACTGACCTAACTTTATATATTGGGGGTCTAGACAAAGAAGAAAAACAAAGCCCAAAGTTAGTAGGAGGAAGGAAATAAAATCATAAAGATCACAGAAGTAATAAATGAAATACAGATTACGAAGACAATAGAATAGATAAATGAAACTAAGAGCTAGTTCTCTGAAGAGATAAACAAAAACCTTCAGGGCTAGACTCATCAAGAAAAAAATAGAAAGGTTACAGATAACTAAAATCAGAAATGAAGGAAGAGACATTACAACTGATTCCCCAGAAATATAAAAGCTCATAAGAGACTATTGTGAAAAATTATACACCAACAAATTGGACAACCTAAAAGACATGGATAAATTCCTATAAACACATAGTGTACCAAGACTGAATCATGAAAGAATAGAAAATCTGAACCATCCAATATAGAGATTGAATCATAATAAAAAACTTCCCCCAAAAACAAAGATTTAGAGTGACCACATGGCTCCACTGGTAAATTATACCAAACATTCAAAGTAGAATTAATACCAATCTTTCTCTAACTCTTCCAAAAAATTAGAAGAGGAGAGAATACTTCCAAATTCATTTTAAGAAGCTAATATTACCCTGATATCCAGAAGAGACAAGGACAAAAAAATTAATTTACAGTCCAATATCCTAGTGAACATAGATGCAAAACTCCTCAAAAAAATATTAGCAACCCAAATTGAACAATATATTAAAAGGATCATACACCATGACCAAGTGGGATTTATTCCACGGATGCAAGGATGGCTCAACATCTGCAAATTAATCAATGTGATATACTGCATTAATAAAAAATCACCTCAAAAGATGCAGAAATAACATTTGACAAAATTTAACATCCATTTATGATCACAACTCTCAACAAAGAGGGTTCGAAGGAACGTACCTCCACATAATAAAGGCCATGTTTGACAAGCCCAGAGCTAACATCAAACTCAATGGTGAAAAGTTGAAGCTTTTCCTCTACGATCAGAAACAAAGCAAGGATGCCCACTCTCCCTATTTTTAGTCAGCATAGTATTGGAAGTCCTATCGAGACAAAAAATAAGTAACAGGCATCCAAATTGGAAAAGAAGTAAAACTGTCACAATTTGCACAGGACATTATATAAAATCCTAAAGACTACTAAAAATCTATTAGAACTAATCATCAAATTCTGTAAGATTGCAAGATACAAACTCAAGATACCGAAATCCATTGTATTTCTATACATAACAACAAACTATCAGAAAGAGAAATTAAGAAACTAGTCCAATTTACAATTTCATCAAAAAGAATAAAACACCTAGGAAAATATTTAACCAGGAGATGAAAGTCTTTACATTGAAAACTATAAGACACTGAAGAAAGAAAATGAAGGCAGCACGGGCCCATGCTGTGTTCATCAGCCTCTGCCCTATGTTTAGAATCCTGAGGGAAAGAAGTAGGTGTAAAGTGTTAGTTTGTTTGACCTTACAACTGCATGTTTCTCAAGTATAATGTCCCCTAAACCCTCAGTAGTTTTTCAATGTCTATAATGTTTTAAATGTGTATATGTATGTATATTTAGGTAAGGCTTTTCTTTTTATTCTCTGGTGGAGAATTTGTCTGCTACAAGTTACTCCATCTTAGCCAAAATAGAAGTTCTTTACATTGCACTTTTTCTAGTTTCTGTGTTCATTTTCTTTGTTCTCCTCTTAGATTATAAACCCCCCAATTTTGTCTCTGTTGTTCATCACTGTAGCTCCAGTGGCCACCATCAGTCATTGTCACATACCGGGAGCTCAGTTTGTATTAAGCACATGTATATATAGTGCTCACATACAATACATATGTCCCAGGGGAAAGCTACGTACTCTTTTCTTTCTTTCTATTGTCAGAAGCAGGTAAGGCTTTGTGAACAAGCTCTTAGTTTTGGGTATCAGAAAAACCATGTTAAATTTATGTTCTATAACTACAAGATTTTTTTACCCAGAAATGTC
This sequence comes from Manis pentadactyla, assembly GCF_030020395.1. Lineage (NCBI taxonomy): Eukaryota > Metazoa > Chordata > Mammalia > Pholidota > Manidae > Manis > Manis pentadactyla. The sequence continues at coordinate 111,621,382 of NC_080028.1, read as the reverse complement.
TTTACTTCTTCACTTGTTTCAAAAATGAAATGGGACAATATTTGTGAAGGAGCTTTTAAACCTCAAAGCAGAGTCAACGATCAATTGTATTGTATGTGAGCACTATATATACATGTGCTTAATACAAACTGAGCTCCTGGTATGGACAATATTTGTGAAGGAGCTTTTAAACCTCAAAGCAGAGTCAACAATCAATTGTATCATACTTTGCTATGTCACTATGTCACTTCTCTACAACACAAACCAACTGCTCTACAATCCATTTTCATAGGAAATTCCAAGATAATTAGAAGAATTAAGAACAATTATCCCTTTCTGGTTTCTACCACTGATATTCATTTTTGCCCTCTGTATTTCAATTCAGTTTTGTGTAAGCCATAGGAATATATGAAGAATTATTTTTTTAGTGACTGAGTTAGACCACTGGTGTGGTGGTAAGGGAGAGAAAAATGATTCAGCCCTTCTGAATGGTCCATTGGATTTAATAAAACAACAAAAGACTTACTTAAATTAGAGACACTTGAAAGATTTCTGATTTTAATCATGATGGCTGATCAGAGCAGACTCAGTGTTTAGCAGTTCAAAACCTAATTTTCTGGAAGTTTCTTTGTGCTTTTTTCATGCTTAGCTCATTGGCAATCAGTGTGACTTAGACCCAGAGAGAGTTGTATTAGTTTATAATAAGTTTATATTCCATTTTTTTCCCCACTGATAAAAGGCAGTCCTTGAAGCAAAAGAGATACATCTGGAAGAATATGGAGGAAAAGTAATTTTTATTTCCATTGAATTGAATTGAAAATTATAGTCAAATTAGATGACCCAGATGTTCATAATTTCTAGCTCTTCAAGGAACAAATTAATCAATTTTGAAATGAATAAAAGATTAATATCAAATTAAGTCTTTCATTGATAGTTTGTTTCAGAATCTTCCTCAAAAATATACTCAACTGATTTCAATAAATGCATACTTTCTTCTTTAGTTCACTAAATTTTTATTTAGAATCTAGTGTACTGCCACAAAGCTAGTGATTAAAACAAACAAGAGTAACTGTTCTAAGTCTTAGGAATTGCCTCTTAAAGCAATGTTCTAAGTATGTATATATAATAATATCAGTTTAATCTTTGTTTTTAATGTCTCTTGTACTACCCAATCTTTGTCTAGAATGCTCTTTCAAAATAAAATAAAAAAACACCTTTCTTCTGATTAGCTACTGTCAAAACGTCAAACCATATGCCTTTGGTTGTAAATTAAAAAATCACATTATCAGTATTTGTATTGCCTTGCTTTGCACTTACTGAATGGTATTATGTATTTAACAAAGTTCCACTGAAATTCACATATACTTTCCAGGATTCAAATTTACCTTCAACTAATCACCAAATATAATTTACTTATCTAAACTCCATAAAAACTGATGATTGGAAAAGATAACCTCCAGTGCAAAATGTTTTAAAAATGATTTTACATAGCTGAACTAGTTTTATAAGTATATTTACTTACATCAGAATTCTCATTTCCTAAGAATTTCCTTCTACCTAATAGTAGTTAAGAGTAAAATACCACATTTGACTAGCATTTTTTTTTTCTATGTGAAAAAGTTAAAAATTACTACTAAGCAGTTTCAAGTTTTAGGTTAAGGGGTACCTGAAACCTTTCCAGGCATGGTAAATATGATTATGTAAGGGACCTGCCAGTAATAACAGTAATTGAATGAAATATATGCCATAATATATTTGTTCTGGTGAGCATACTCTTCACTGAATATTTTTGAAGCATGTATGAGAATAATTGAAAAAGAGCAATAATTTTATATGAAAAAAAATGAACACTGAGAGATTTAACAAAATGTGAATAATGAACTACCTCAATCCAGGAGGGATTGTTGATCTGAATTAAAGCATTAAGGACTTAAATGAAGTAAAGATATTTTCCTGATAATGAAGATTATTAATTGTTGGAATGTGTTCCTAAGAGATCTGTTGGAATTACCATTTTAAAAGTGAGCAGTAATAATAGGATATCATAGAAAATCCCCCAAGTAAACTAAAAGTAGATAGGTTCTTTACTCTGAAGAATAGCATCATATTTAAAGGAAACTGTGAAAGCATTCTCACACTAATTTGGTTTAAGAAAAGGAGAATTATCAGCCTCATGTTTTGTTAAGTCAATAAACCACAAATCAGATATATTGGTCATAACTTTTGGAAACCTGACATCAGAGTCATTTATACTTGAAGAATACATGCTTTTCTACCCATTAGAACTAATAAGAAAGCAAAGTGCCTGGGTACAAAATAAATATACCAAAATAAATTGCTGCCCTATATCACAACCAGTACAAAAAGTATAAAATATTCAGAAACCTTTTAACAATAAATATGATGAAGCTTTATTATAAAAATTCTGTAAACTGTGAAACTATATGAGAGAATCTTATAAATGAAAAGGTATATCATGAGTTTCTAAAGTAAGAACAAATAGTATAAATCTCCAAAGTCTTCTTTAATAATTATGAGATCAAGCAATTTAAAGCAATATCTCACTTAAGGAAAGGTTTATTATTTTTTTGCAGGAATGACTCTGAAAATTAATTAAATAAAATTGGTAAACATGATTAGCCAAACTATTTAAAAAAGTAGACAGAGTAGTATTTATCTTATCAGATCTTAGATATTTATCATAAAGATAATTAAAATTTCATAATTTAGTGTATAAATGTTTTGAGTAGTATAATGCAAAGGTTCTCCATTTTTTCAAGATGCCTATGAATAGAGAGAGGGGAGAAAGAGAAAATTATCACATTGAAAATGTAAGACTCATAGTCAAGCTGGAGGGCAGCCCTGCCAACAGCTGCTACACAGTTTCATATCCTGTGAAAAATTTCCAATAACCACAAGCCCATAAAATTTCAATGAACAGAGAGGGGGGAAAAAAGATGGTGGCATGAGAAGTGTGGCAGAAATCTCTCCTGAAACAACATATACTATGAAAATACAGCAAATACTCTATTCCTAAAAGAGTGACCAGAAATAAGATTGAACCAGCCAGTCTACATCTGGGAGAAGAGAACATTTCACAGAAAAGGGTTAAGTAAAAAAGCTACGACTCAGCAAGACCTGAGCAATCCCCCCATCCCAGCTCAGCAGTGGGAGGAAGAGAATCAGAGCAGGTAGGGAGTAGAAGCCCAGTATTGCTAAATATCCAGCCCTAGAAATCTACCTGAGAAGCACAGACACACATTGCATGGTGCTCTTGAGATTAGAGGGTCTGAAAACCAAGACAGAGACTGAGACTGTGAACAGGTTCCACAACCAGCTGCCCTGGGACAAAAGAAAGGCAGGTGCTTTGAAAGACTTCCCTATAGTGAGAGGGCTGCTAAAGGGGCAAGGGTTTAGGAGAAGGAGCGGGTGGACAAAATTGTCCTGGCACACTCAGCCCAGCAGGTTAGGAACTTTCAGGAGCTTCAGGCGCTCCATCCCCCTGGCTGGCAATGCAGCCTTGAGGCCCCTCACCATGATAAACAGCCTGCCACTTCTTCCTCCCCACAGGCACTTGCATGCAAACCCCTGTCCCTGCAATTGCTTCAAACCAGCTGCAGGGCAGCCCTGCCTACAGCAATTACACAGCATAATGCAGAGTTTTCTCAGTGGATGCAGCTAAATGGCCCTGACAGAAAAGGCAGGCACTGCGGCTGGGATGCAGCAAAGGGCTTTGTCCTCCTGGCAGGCCCCAGTGCCCCCAACCCAAACCATCACTCCAGGCCAGCAGTAGGGCAGCCCCACCCACAGGAGCCTAGGGTGTTAACACAGAGGCTGCTACCAATGCACAGTTCACTGACCCTGACACTGGAGGCAGGCACTGTGGCTGGGAAGCAGGAAAGGGCATTGTTCTCCTGGCAAACACCCATGCTGCTTGCCTGCAACCACCACCATTACTCCAGGCCAGCTTGATGGCAGCCCCACCCATGGGAGCTTAGGAGACTAAGTCAGTGGCTGCTCTCTGCAGGTGGCTCACTGACCCTTACAGCAGAAACAGGCACTGTGGCCAAGAAGCAGGAAAGGGCTTTGTCCTTCCAACAGGAACTGGTGCATGCACTTGCCACACTGCCATTGTTGCTCTAGGTACTTTGCAGCTCCAAAGAGCAGAGCTTCTGGGCATGAGAGGCAACCATCTCCCCAAACCTAATATTTCTCATTATCCAACTGGATTATGAAAAGAAACTTGTTCAAGCTAAAATCCCTCAAACACCAGAGAGGGCTCAGTGAGACTGAAATCACCAATCTTACTGAAAAAGAATTCAAAACAAAAGTCATAAGCATGCTAATGGAGCTACAAAAAGATATTCAAGAGCTAAGAGACAAATTCAGCAGGGAGATAGACACCTTAAAAAATACAGTAGCTGAAATGAAACAAACAATGCAGGGACTTAAAAGCAGATTAGATGAGTTGAAGATATGGTAAATGGAATACAAATTAAAGAATAGGAATACAAAGAAGCTGAGACACAGAAAGAAAAAAAAGGATCTTTAGGAAGGAAAGAATATTAACAGAACTGTGTGGCCAATCCAAACAGAACAGTATTTGCACTATAGGGGTACTAGATGAAGAAGAGAGATAAAAAGGGATAGAAAGTATCTTTGAAGAAATAATTGCTGAAAAATTCCCCAAACTAGGGAAGGAGATAGTCTCTCAGGCCATGGAAGTCTACAGACCTTCCAACACAAGCGACCCAAGGAAGAAATACAAAGACATATAATAATTAAAATGGTAAAGATCAAGGACTAAGACAGAGTATTACAAGCAGCCACAGAAAGAAAAAAGATCACCTACACAGGAAAACCCATCAGGTTATCTTCAGACTTCTCAGCAGAAAGTTTACAGGCCAGAAGGGAGTGGCATGATATATTCAATGCAGTGAAACAGAAGGGCCTTGAACCAACAATACTCTACCCAGCAAGATTATCATTTAAATTTGGAGGAATTAAGCAATTCCATTTAAGCAAAAGTTGAGGGAATTTACCTACCATAAACCATTTCTAAAGTGTATTTTAAAGGGATTGCTCTAAATGGAAGTGCTCATAAGGCTGAATAGCAGTCACATGAGAAAATAAAACCACAGTAAAGTAAGTAGACCAATTAAATACTAACCAAATGGAAAATTAAATCAGCTACCCACTAAGTCAGTTAAGGGATACACAAAGAGTACAGAATATAACACATAACATATAAAGAGTGGAGGATGAAGAAAAAGAAGTGAGAAAAAAAGAAAAGAATCTTCAGATTGTGTTTATAATAGCAAAATAAGTGAGTTAAGTTAGACTGTTAGATAGTAAAGAAGCTGCCCTTGAACCTTTGGTAAACATGAATCCAAAGCCTGCAGTGGCAATAAGTACATATCTATTGATAATCACCCTAAATGTAAAAGGGTTGAATGCACCAATGAAAAGACATAGAGTTACAGAATGGATAAAAAAGCAAGACCCATCTATATGCTGCCTACACGAGACTCACTTCAAACACAAAGACATACACAGACTAAAAGTGAAGGGATGGAAAAATATATTTCATGCAAACAATAGGGAGAAGAAAGCAGGAGTTGCAATACTTGTATCTAGTAAAATAGACTTTAAAACAAAGAAAATAAGAGACAAAGAAGGATATTATTTAATGATAAAGGGGTCAGTCTGACAAGAGGATATAACCATTATAAATACCTATGCACCCAACATAGGGCACCCACATATGTTCAACAAACACTAACAGAATTGAAGGGGGAAATAGAATGCAATGTATTCATTTTAGGAAACTTCAAAACACCACTCACTCTAAAGGACAGATCAAACAGAAAGAAAATAAGTAAGGAGATAGAGGCACTGAACAACATGCTAGAACAGATGGACCTAATAGACATCTATAGAACTCTACATCCAAAAGCAACAGGATGCACATTTTTCTCAAGTGCACATGGAACATTTTCCAGAATAGATCACATACTAGCCCAAAAAAAGAGGCTCAGCAAATTTAAAAAATTTGAAAATATATCACGCAGCTTCTCAGACCACAAAGATATGAAACTACAAATAAATTGTGCAAAGAAAACAAAAAGACTCACAAACATATGGAGGCTTAACAACATGCTCCTAAATAATCAATGGATCAATGACCAAATAAAAATAGATATCTAGCAATATATGGAAATAAATGAAAACAACAGCTCAATGCCCCAACTTCTGTGGGATGCAGTGAAGGCAGTTCTAACAGGAAAGTATATAGCAATCCAGGCCTATTTAAAAAAGGAAGAACAAACCAAAATGAACAATCTAAATTCACAATTATTGAAAATGAATAAAGAATAAATGAGGCCCAAAGTCAATACAAGGAAGGACATAATAAAGATCAGAGAAGAATAAGTAAAATTGAGAAGACTAAAATAATAGAAAGAATTAACAAAACCAAGGGCTGGTTCTTTGAGAAAATAAACAAAATAGATAAGCCTATAGCCAGACTTATCAAGGAAAAAAGAGAATCTACACATATAAACAGAATCAGAAATGAGAAAGGAAAAATTACTATGGACACCACAGAAATACAAAGAATTATTAGAGAATACTATGAAAAATTATATGGTAACAAATTGGGTAACCTAGAAGAAATGGACTACTTTCTAGAAAAATACAACCTTCCAAGACTGACTCAGGAAGAAACAGAAAATCTGAACAGACCAACTACCGGCAATGAAATTGAAATAGTAATAAAAAAATTACCCAAGAACAAAACCCCTGAACCAAATGGCTTCAACCATGAATATTATCATAAATTTAAGGAAGACATAATACCTATTCTCAAAGTTTTCCAAAAAATAGAAGAGGAGGAAATACTTCCAAACTCAGAATATGAAGCCAGCATTACTCTAACACCAAAACCAGACAACGACACCACAGAAAAAGAAAACTACAGACCAATATCCCTGATGAACATAGATTCAAAAATCCTCAACAAAATATTAGCAAACCAAATTCAAAAATACATCAAAAGGATCATATGTCATGATCAAGAGGGATTCATCCCAGGGATGCATGGATGGTACAACATTTGAAACTCCATCAATATCATCCACTACATCAATAAAAAGGACAAAAATCACATACTCATCTCCATAGATGCTGAAAAAGCATTTGACAAGATTCAACATCCATTCATGATAAAAACTCTCAACAAAATGGGTATAGAGGTCAAGTACCTTAACATAATAAAGGCCACAGCCAACATCGTACTTAACAGCGAGAAGCTAAAAGCTTTTCCTTTAAGATCGGGAAGAAGACAAGGATGCCCACTCTCCCCACTTGTATTCAACATAGTTCTGGAGGTCTTAGCCACTGCAATCAGACAACATGAAGAAATAAAAGGCATCCAGATTGGAAGGGAAGAAGTTAAATGCCACTGTTTGTGGATGACATGATATTGTACATAAAAACCCTAAAGAATCCACTCCAAAACTATTAGAACTAATAACTTAATTCAGCAAAGTTGCAGGATACAAAGTTATTTCACAAAGATCTGAGCATTCCTATACACTAACAATGAACTAACAGAAAGGGAAACAGAACAACAATTTCATTCACAATTGCATCAAAAAGAATAAAATATCTAGGAATAAACCTACCCAAGGAAGTGAAAGACCTATACCCTGAAAACTACAAGACAATCATGAGAGAAATTAAAGAAGATACCAATAAATTGAAACACATCCTGTACTCATGGGTAGGAAGAATTAATATTGTCAAAATGGCCATCCTGCCTAAAGCAATCTACAAATTCAATGCAATCCCTATCAAAATACCAACACCATTCTTCAACAAACTGGATAAAACAGTTCTAAAATTCATATGGAACCACAAAAGACTCTGTATAGTCAAAGCAATCCTGAGAAGGAAGAATAAAGCAGGGGGGAATCTCGCTTCCCAATTTCAAGCTCTACTACAAAGCCACAGTAATCAAGACAATTTGGTACTGGCACAAGAACAGACCCATGACCAGTGGAACAGGATAGAGAGCCCAAATATAAACCCAAGCATATGTGGTCAATTAATATATGATAAAGGAGCCATGGATATATAATGGGGAAATGACAGTCTCTTCAACAGATGGTGCTGGCAAAACTGGACAGCTACATGTAAGAGAATGAAACTTGATTATTGTCTAACCCCATACACAAAAGTAAACTCAAAATGGATCAAAGACCTGAATGTAAGTCATGAAACCATAAAACTCTTAGAAAAAATATAGGCAAAAATCTCTTGGACATAAGTATGATCGACTCCTTCATGAACATATCTCCCTGGGCAAGGGAAACAAAAGCGCAAATGAAGAAGTGGGACTATATCAAACTAAAAAGCTTCTGTACAGCAAATGACACCATCAGTAGAACAAAAAGGCATCCTCCAGTATGGGAGAATATATTCATAAATGACATATCCAATAAGGGGTTGGCATCCAAAATATACAAGGAACTCACATACCTCAACAAACAAAAAGGGAATAATCCAATTAAAAAATGAGCAGAGGATCTGAACAGACACTTCTCCAAAGAAGAAATTCAGATGGCCAACAAGCACATGAAAAGATGCTCCAGATTGCTAATCATCAGAGAAATGCAAATTAAAACCACAATGAGATATCACCTCACACATTAAGATGGCCACCATCCAAAAGACAAACAACAACAACAAATGTTGGAAGGATATGGAGAAAGGGGAACCCTCCTACACTGTTGGTGGGAATATAAATTAGTTCAATCACTGTGGAAAGCAGTATGGAAGTTCCTCAAAATCCCAAAATAGAAATACCATTTGACCCAGGAATTCCACTCCTAGGAATTTACCCTAAGAATGAAGGAGCCCAATTTGAAAAAGACATATACACCCTTATGTTTATTGCAGCACTATTTACAATAACCAATAAATGGAAGCAACCTAAGTGTCCATCAGTAGATGAATGGATAAAGAAGATGTGGTACATATACACAATGGAATATTCAGCCACAAGAAGAAAAACCCTATCATTTGCAACAACATGGATGGAACTAGAGGATATTATGCTCAGTGAAATAAGCCAGGAGGAGAAAGACTAGTACCAAATGATTTCACTCATCTGTGTAGTATAACAGCAAAGCAAAAACTCAAGAAAAAAAACAGCAGCAGACTAACGGAACCCAAGAGTGGACTAATGCTTACCAAAAGGAAAGGGTCTGGGGAAGGTTGTTGGGGAGGGAGGGATAAGGGGATTAAGGGGTATTATGATTAGCACACAATACAGGGGGGTCACAGGAAAGGAAGTATAGCACAGAGAAGGAAGTATAGCACAGAGAAGACAAGTAATGACTCTATTGCATCTTACTATGCTGATGGACAGTGACAGTAATGGGGTATGTGGCGGGGACTTGATGATGGGGGAAATCTAGTAACCACAGTGTTGCTCGTGTGAAACTTGAGCATAAGATTGTATATCAATGATACCTAAAAAAAAATTATAATAAATTTATTTGAACAACAGTTTTGTACTGTGACCTAAAAGGATGTGAGCATTTTCATCTTAAAGAAAATAGAGAAGCCTTTGCTTTATTTTCTCCAGTGATCCTGTGCTTAGTCCATAAATTCAAGATTTGTAGTAGAAATAATATTGAAATAGTAACTGTATTGTGTAACTTTTTTGTACCAAACCCTCTATTCTATCTAGCTCTTCTACAGGTATCTATTTTTGTTTAACCATCTAGTGATAATTTTTGTAAATATAAGAAAATAAATATACATATATTTGTATATTTCTTACACAAACAATAGCATACTGTGTATTGCTTGGCATCTTGCTTTTGTCATTCCACATTATATCCTGGAGATGGCTGCATGTCAATTTATAGAGATATTCCCTGTTCTTTTTTGCAGCTGCATTGTATGTGAATGTGTAGGTAGACCATAATTCATCCAATCAGTTCCAAACTCATGCATATTTGGGTCATTTGCAGTTATTTGCCACTGCTAATTAAATCACAAAGAATGACTACGTGTATAAGCAATTTTGCTGGTGCATCTTAGGCTCCCAGAAGAGCGGCTATTGGCTGAAAAGGGAAATGCCTAACAGTTTCCTAAGTCTTCTACATTCTTCACCGTAAGTGTTGAATCATGTTGCCTTCCATCAATGCAAATGTGTAAGGATTCCTATTTTTATGCAGCAGTTTGTTGTCAAATTTGTATATTTTTACCAGAGCTTAGAAATATAATTTTAATGTTTATTTTCATGATTTTAAGGTTTACTCTCTCTTTCACTTTTAAGTGTGATTCTCATTTCCTTCTCCCTGAACAGTGTTCATATATTAGAACAATTAGCCTCTTGTGTATATGTCTTAAATATCATTTCCCAGTAAGCAATTATAATTTTATATTTTTTAGTAATTCCTGGAATGCAAGTTTTAATGTACTCAAATCTAGTAATGTTTTGAAGCATAATTAAAGTTTTCCCCTTTCTCTGGTTATAAAACAATTTACCCGTGCTTTCTTTAAGTACATGATATGGTACAAGTTTCCATATTTTATTTCTGATTCATTTGGAATTTATTGGGCAGTGTCGTGTGGGATATGGATCTAATTTTATCTCTTTTTAAATGACTTTGTCATAACAATCTTCAGCAGAATGTCCTTATTTCATCACATATTGGAGATGCCTAATTCTTCGTATACTACATTTCCACATGAATCTGTATCTATTTATGGACTTAGAACCTGTTCTATTGGTAGGTCTATAACAATAATAAACTGTTTTAATTAAAGACCTTTTATAATTTGTTTTAATATCTATTAGGGCTATATCCCCTAATATTCTTTTTTCAGTGGATTTTTCTTGGTAATTCTTATTTGTTCATTTTTTCAGTGTGGATTTTATAATTAAGATAGAAAAATACTCCTGTAGGTATTTTTATAGAAATGAAGATTTACAACTTAGGAAAAATTGGCATGTTTATAATGAAGAATTTTCATATCAAAGAACAATATGTTTTTGTTTGCATTTATTTACATTTAATTAATTATCCTTTTGGGGTATTAAACCTTCCTCATTCATTTTTATGCAATTTTAGAAACTTTGTGCTTAGGTATTTTTGTTCCCTTTTTGTTATTGTTATTATGGAAAATAGGATTTTTTCTGGCATATCTTCTAACTAGTTAATATTTTAATTTTTGTATGTTTATTTCCTGTTATTTTACCGTATTCTCTTACTGTTTGTAATTTTTCCATTAATCCACTAATTCTCTTGAGTTTTCCAGATATATAATCATATTATCTGTAAAACTCCTTTCAATTTATTTTCTTATTTCTCTAACTGCCTTTGTTTGTCTAAATTCATCAGGTGATGGCTCAGGACCATGTTAAATAATAATAGTGGCATGTTTGTTTCAGATTTTGAAGAAGTGCCTCTAATACATTCTCAGTGTATTACTTGTTCAAAATATTCATCATCTTTTTCTGCAGACCAGCTAAAATTAAGTGGACTTCACAATAAACACTCATTTCTCAGATTGATGGATAAAAGGAACATAGATTAAGAAGGCACCACTGTGCTCCCCACAAAATCAGTCACCAAGATCCACATCAAGACATATCTTGGTAAAAGTTCTGAATTTAAAAAAAAGATGAATACCAAAGCCTAAAAACTTTGGACAAAAAGGAAATAGTTTTAAATTTTATACCAATATATAGTAATATGCCAAAGGGTGTGAGGTAATGGTTAAAGGTGTTGAACGAGCCAGTTTAAAAACTGAAGAATTTTATGCAAAATCAGCTTTCTTCCATGTTACAAAGTAATAAAATTCCCTGATATGCAAGGGCTCAGAAAACATATCACATATGTACTCTTACTGAAAGCACATTAATATATATATACAATATTCTTGTTTTATTTAACAAATATTTAATTTGATAATATGTGTCAGGTACTCTGCCAAGAATTGGGATAAATTGGTTGGTAATTGAAACAGAAATGGACCCTGTCTTCATGGTGCTTCATGAGAAAAATTATAACCCAAAAGAAAAGGATTTGTAGTGTAAAAGAACTTTATAAGTTTTAACACAGTTTGTTCTTGACTTTGGGAATTCATTTGATTTGTTCAGCTTTTCTCACATAGATTGGACAAATTTTGGTTCTGAATTTTTATTCTTAAGGGAAACATAATTTTTTGAGACACCTTCTTATTCCTACAATTCACATGAAATTTCTTTTCATGTTTTTTAAGCCACTTTAAATTATTATGCTAAAAGAAAAACTAAAAAATATATATTATTTGCTCTCTCCACAAAGGGAATCCTTGACAAAGATGAAACCTGTAAATGTTACTGTGTTGACCACTGTTAAAGTCCTCTGTAAAATAATCTCAACTATATAAAGTAGAATCTTTCATAGAAATAATATACTAGTCTTTTAAGGGTCTGTTTGCTACAGTGTTAAGCCTACTGTAATAATATAATATGACATTAGTATATTTCATATATAGGGGAGAATACTTTCAAACTTATAAGTGACTTACTAGAATCTACTTTTAAAAAGATTAAAGACCTGAAAAGAAATTTATAGAACACCAAATTATTTTTTGAAATCATATTCAATCTCAGTGGAAGGTAATTCAAATTTACTTAAACATTGATATGCAATTTTTAGCCATCAAAATGCAAAAAAGAGAAAAAGAAAAAGACATAGTATCTATTGACATAGGACTTATGATTTGACATCATATTTCTAGAAAGTACTTTGATAAGTTGCATCAAAAGATCAAAATGTTTAAAATTTTGATCTAATAATTCTACTGAAACATAAGTAAATTTACCTTAAGCATTACATTCCTTAACTTGGACATAGACGTTTCTGTAAAGATGTAGCATGTATCATTGTTTAAAATAAGTGTTTTTAGATGTCTGGATAAGTTTGTTATTAGAATATAGATCAATGCAATTCATTCCCAGATTTCCATTACAAATGGCTGAAAAGAAGAAAAATAGGAAGGAAAAATCTACATCAGTGTTGAAAAGAAAAAAGAGTGAGTCTTTTGAAGCTCTGATGCACCTATGTTAGTGTGCAGGCAGAATGATCCCAAATGCTGGACAAGCTATAGGGAAGAGGCAACCATCACTGCCACCACGGATTCAAAGCAGAGGACACCTATTCCTGAGACCAGCCCACAAGATATAAGGAGCTTAAACTTGAGTATAACATACCCCTCAGGATGACAAACAGAAAAGATGGATTAGAAGCAGTGATCTAATAAATATAAGAAGAAAACATTTTTTACTTCAAAAAAGTTCTTGAATTTCCTTCTAAAGCAATTTTAACTAAGGAAAAAAGACCTAATCTTAGACAAAGTCTGATAATAAAAAGGAGGAATAACAAGGAAAACAAAACTACAAATACCCTTAGAAACAAAATCAGATTTTCAGCAGACATCTGTGCAATACTGAGTATTTATAAGTTTTAAAGTAGAAAATATTGCACACTCAGAAAATATTTATCTAACCAATTTGTCCTTAACAAATGCAATGCAAAGCCATTCTCAGACATTAAAAGGCCAACATACTTTCTTTAAAATATTAATTAAAGAGATACTTCAGTTGACTGAGAGATGTATGATATGAAGAATGGAAGAACAAAGAAATTGTGATTTTAAAAGCATTTAATTTGAGACATATGAAAGGATTCAGTCTGAAAGTTAATTCATAGGGGAAAATAATGCAAAGATTAAACATTAGTTAATAGAAAAGTAAATAATTAAATATTAAAATGATGTACTCATAAAATCAACAAACATAGAGATTAAATATATGCTTCATATCACTAATATCAAGGAACTGCAAGTCAAACTACAGAGATATCATCTTGTACCAGCCAGAATGGCCACTATTCAAAAGACAAGAAGTAACAAGTATTGGCGAGGATGTGGAGAAAAGGTAAACCTCCTACACTGTTGGTGGGATGGTGGGAATGTAAATTGGTACAGATACTACAGAAAGCAATATAGAGATCCCTTAAAAAACTGAAAATACAAATATCATATACCCCAGTAATTCCACTTCTAGGAATTTATGTAAACAAAGAAAACAAAATCTCTGGTTTGAAAAAATATATGTATCTTTATGTTTACTGTCACATTATTTACAATAGCCAAGATATGGAAGCAACAAAAGTGTCCATCAGTAGATGAATGGATAAAGAAGTTGTGGTACCTATACACAATGGAATATTATTTAGCCATAAAAAAGAATGAAATCTTGCCATTTGTAACAACATGGATGGAGCTAGAGGGTATTAGGCTAAGTGAAGTAAGTCACGCAGAAAAACACAAATACCTTATGATGCCACCTGTAGGTGAAATCTAACAGCAAAACAAAACTAACAAAACAACAGTGGACTCACAGATACTGAGAAGTGACTGGAGATCAGTATAGGGGAGGGGCTGGGGTGGAGGGGAATGAGGACACACAAACTCTGAACCATGATGCAAATCAGTCACAGAGATGAAAATACAGCATGGAGAATGCAGTCAATAGTTTTGTAAACATCTTTCTATGTTGACAGTAACTACACTAGTTGGGTGAGCTTCTAATAATGTAGATAACTGTCGAATCACTATGCTGTGTACTTGAAACCAATATATATATTAGCTATATTTGAATAAAAAAATAAAGTAAAAAGTCAAGCATTTGCAGAAAGTAAGTTAAGACCAAACCTGTCATGAAAATAAATGGATCTAGATTTTAAAATATATGTATGTATATTAAAGTCCTGGGAATTTATTGAACAAAATAAGCTTGTAGGAATGCAATTATTAAAATAGACTTTTCCATAATCTTATTACTGAAAGCCATCTAGATTTCATAGACTTTTTTGGTCACTCTCAAATATTGACTAAAAGCCTCAATTTCTAATTTACAAAGTCCACTTTGATCTAAAGCAAAAGTTGTTTCCTACTTCCTTTCAAAATTTCTTACCCTTTTCGCTCATGGATGCGTACCAATGAAGAAATGAGTTTCAGGTTTTGCCTGCTCCCCCTCAAGCTAGGCCAACCTCACGGGAGTAAGAAATTACAGGAGCGCCACCTTAGTTGGCAGGTGGCTATTGTAGCCCAGAGACTTGGGACCATCTTTGTTATCAAGTATTTAAATGTTGCTTTATTTGTTTTCTCTCCCTGTGAGGCACTTTCCGAGGCCCTCTGGAGACCTGTCGCTGGAGCCTCTCCCAGGCAGCATCCTGATGCCAGCAGTGTTCCTCCAGGGACCAGTTCTGGCCTTCCCTCTGTCCCGCTTTCAGGAGGACCTTACCACACAGACAACCCAGGGTGTCGTTTCCCATCAGGCTGTCTCTCACTTAGCTACCTTCCTCAGAAGTGGGAAAAATAATGCAAAGATTAAACATTAGTTTTAATAGGAACTCAAATTCGCAACCTCAGTGTGTGTCCAGCACCTCTCTCTCCTCCGTCATGTCAGGCCTCTGCAGCCAGCTCGGGTATTGTTCACCCTTGACAGGGGCACCGGCTGTAGTGCCTTTCCAATCCCAGGACACTTGTTAGTGTTTCTGATCACCCTCTTGTTAGCTTGCTTTCTTGGATGGGTGGGCCTACACCAGTGCTGAGGCAGGAGGAAACCAGTGTTCTCTTCACAGAAATTGTTCTAAAGCTTTTGCTACTGTAATGTTGTGGTGGGAGATGGGTTAACAGTGGAGAGCCAGTTCTGGACACCTCTTTTGCATGTCTCGCATAAAAGTTCTATACCTAGAATGGCAGGTTACTTTGCACTGATTGTTCTCAGATTTGGAGCCAGACTTCATGACAGGGGCATCTTATTTCAATAATCTGTTACATTCTCAATTCCTTCTACAAACCCAAAGACCTTTGTTATCTGGCTCCTGCACACCTTACATCATTCCCACCTGCTCTGTGCAATCCAGCTACAGTGGCTTTCTTTCAATTCCTCGACCTTATGCACCTGCTTTTCCCTTTCCCTAGAACTCTATTCTCTTAAATCTTTGCATGCCTGGATCTTCATCCAGAAATTAGCAAATGCTACTTCCTCACTAAAACCTTTCCTGCTCACTTTCTAGAATATCTCATATCCCCTTTATCTCATTCAACACCTTACTGTCTTCAGAGCACTTCCTAATATCTAAAATATGATCTGTCACTCTCCACATGAAGACAAATTCCTGGAAATGTGAACATTGGATATCTTTTACATCACTCTAGCCCCAGGAATTAGAAAACTGCTTGCTTCGGGCTGTGAATCAATAAATAGTGGCCCAACACAATGAACAGATAAAAATAGAACAAACAATAATATGTAGGATATGTTCTTTATAAAAGAGACATAAGCAAAAAAATGAGAGAAAGAAGAAAAAAAAATCAAAGTACAGGTAAAATGTTACCAGGTAAGTACAAATTTAAGGAATCAGAAGTGCAAATATTAAGTCGACAACTTACATGGAATAGGTATACTAAAAAAGGAAAAGCCAAAATTATACATACCTTTCATTATTCTTTTAGTGTCAACTATCAGAGTATCAAAGTAGGTACCATGATATAGGAAATGAGCTCAAGTGAGCAGGAACTTCGGGACTTTGTCTCATTAACTAATACATCCAAAGTACTCAGAAAAATGCCTGGAATATTTGTTGGATGAGTGAACAACCCACTCCGTCTAAAGCAAAAACTCATTACAAATTCAATAAAAATGGAAGACAAAAGTAATTGTAGTTGCATTGTTCAAAATACCATTTAAATTCTAGGCAGACCAATTAGGCTAAATAGATAAATCAATGAATGTTCAAATTAATGTAATTATTATCAGTGGTATTATTCCTTTAGCAAATACCTTTAACTCTTTCATACCTCTCTCCTTTTTTAAACATGTGTTTGCCTGGAACACACAACCTTGGCTTTTTCACGTTTTTTTTTTAATGACTGTTGTATGAATATTGTGCAATGAATGCTATTCATATGCTAAATACATATTAAATTTTTACTTTGCAAAGAAAGACTATATAGTTTTGCAAACATTTATGAACCTTATTATATACCAGGCTATCCAGAATCATCAATAAGCTCCTAGAAGTCAGACTTATACAAGTGTAATTTCTAATCACAGTGTAACAAACTGGATATTGATGAAAAATGTTTTTATGAGAAATCTTCACTGTTAAATTGAGAAAAGAAATAGACTCAAATAATGATTATTTCAAATGAGAAGCTAAAAGAATATGGAAAAATGGTGAATAGAAATACCAATACAGAAAAATCTGCAGTAATCATGTGCTTAAATTAATATATTAATATTTAAGAAAAAAGTAAGTGAATAATCATTCCATTTATAATTCTATAAAAGGAAGCACAAATGGAGGGAGAGAAATGGAGACTTTCATTAACTTTATTCACATTTTTCTGTATATATTTTTCAATGTCTACTCATTATTTTGTCATCATAAAAGCAATATGTAATAAGTGATGAATGAATAAGGGAGAACACTTTTCATATCTGTAAGCTAGTGTTTCTAAACTATTGTTCATAAAGCAATGATTTATGGTATGTTTATAGACATGTTTTTGTGTGGTGCTAGAAGTGTCAGTACTCAGGTATGTTTGGGAAATACCTGGCTGAACAAAAATAAGGAGATGATGTTTTTACTGTAGGATTTTTCAGGAGTAAAGGTAGGTTAAAACGTCTGCTGATATGGAATTTGCTTGGTATAATATGCAAATTTATGCTTTTAAAGAGTACTTATCTCTTGGAACATTTGTTAGCAATTCCTAAATCCAATATTCCCAAAACCCATTTATAGAAATACTATTTTATGCTGATTCTAAAAATTTACTACTTTGGTAATTTTCTAGAAAAACATAAATGACCAAAATTGATTAAGAAACAAAAGTTATCAATAATCATAATAGAATAAATAAAACTTTGTTAAAGACGATCAAAGCAGGCACATATTATTTAGTGAATAACCTTTTCAATCATTTTAAATGAGAAGTCCATAGATACTTCAGGAATAAAAATATAGGTTGTTTCCCAGTTAATTTTATGAACCTTGCATACCACTGATGCAAAAATCAATCAAGAGACCAAAATCTATTGTTCTTTTTTAGAGATATTGAATACCAAAGGAAATACCTAGCAGTGCAGTAAAAAAAAAAAAAAAAAAAACCCTAAAATTCTTGACAGAATAGGGTTATTTATCAAACATTCAAATATTGCTTATATTTTATGGAATGTGTTCATATAAACCTTCCTATCAAAGAGTCAGAGAACAAAATGGCTCAACAATCACATTAATTTAACCAGGAACAAAATCAACCATAATGTCAAGTTCTAATTCCTGCCTCTTCCATGTTTCTTGTCTAGTCACTCTGTCAGGACACAAACTACTTTCTAGTTTGCTTTGATAAAGGTTTCATACAGTTTCTAGAATTATGAAGCATTTTTAAATAGAAAGCTGCACATTGAAAAGGTTGGTCAAAACCTTACTTTCAGTTGCAAAAATCCTCCTCATCTCCTCCCCCTGATCTTCTTTTTGGTGTTTCTAACTGAGTTGTCATTGAATTTTTTTCCCCACAAACTACACTAACTCACAACCATGTGTGATTGACAGTAAAATAAAGGACATGCATGGAAATATAATTTAAACCAATATTCCATACTATGTCCCAGTGTAAGATTACCTGTTTAGGGATCATGGCCAAGAAATGTGGGAGTCAGAAATTTTAAAACTTTTCTTGTTCCACCAAGATGGTACCATTTAAATTTAGAATTAATGAAAATCAAAATTTGTCTTTAATTTTCCTTCTCAGTTTTGTGAGATGGATTTCATTCATTTTAAAATATATCAAGGACATTTATCTCAGGAATCATGAGTCAATATAAAGTTCATGCTATGCAAATATGTTCTTATATTTGGGAAGGTTAAAGCTATGAAGTTCCTGTTGAGATTAGCATAGTCCCAACATTTCAGAGTTTAAAGAAAGCTAGAAAGTGAAATGACTGAACTATAATAAATATCAGAAAGGTCAATTATAAGCCTTGAGTCAGTATTTTTTTGGAAGACTACTGCTCCGAAATCTTCCATTTGGCCAATTGGCATAGTGGTAAATGAATGTCTGTCATTGCAAGGAATACATTTTTGTTTCCAATATAAAAAGGTATTATTTAGTATTTTGGTGTATTTCTTCCTCCTAATCCATCTGTCCATCCATCCATTCATGCATCTAACCATCCATTCATCCACCCATTCATCCAGTCAGTCATATGATACACAGATTCACACGTGAAAGAAGGAAGAAACATGGCTGAATATGCAAAAGGAAACAAAAAGTGAAGAGCATTCAAAAGTAATAATAAGAAAAAAATACTGTAGATCAAGGATACCGTACCACACAATTTTTATATAATAAACATTATATTTGTCAATGTATTTCTGTTGGAATAGATGAGCAGTGTAAAAGAAAGAGCACTATCAAGAATGAAATCCTGAAACAGAAAACAGGGACAGTAGAGTAAAACCAAGAACTTTTGAATACATTCTGGACTTCAGTTAATAGTGGTTCATTCATTGTGCCAAGTGTACCATACTAACATAAGATGTTAATGATCATGGAAACTGGATGTGGGCTCTACAGAAACTTTCTACTATCTCTGTAATAATTCTGTAAATGTAAAGCTGTTAAGGCACAAAAAATAAATTTGAAAAAAGAAGCCTTTGAGATGACTACAGTTCTGGTCATTGTCTTACTTCAGTTACAGGAGGGCCCCTAAGGGAACGAAGCCTCCCTGAGACCAGTCAACCCAAGGACTCTAAGAGAGAATACTTTTTTATACGTTTTTAATGCCTAAATTCAGGGTGGTTTATTTTACAATAGATAAAGGGAATAGTCTTGGAAGCTAACCAGTTTCCTTCCCACCCCCTTCCATCTCCCGCCCTAAGTTGCTTTCCTATGCAAGCATGGCATTCTACACCAACACTGGCTCTTTACAGGAGACCTGAATCCTCTCACTCTGAACAATTTCCTGATTTTTCCATTTTGAGGTGAGAAGTCTATGAACTAATTAAAACCAATTCTGCTATTTATGGCTGATAAACTACAATATTTTTTTACGAAATGTTATGCTTTGAAACTTGAATAAAACCCATCATCTTGTGTGTACAAAACAGTTTTAGTAAAAGCAATATACATTTAGTGAGTGCCATGCCCAAGTCTCAGTACCTTACATCTCCTGTCACTCAGTCCCACAGCCCCATGACGGGCCTGCTAGCTGATCATCTTACAGGTGATGAAGCCAAGGCTCAGGGAGATTAAGGAACTTATAAAGTTGCATGGCTAGCAGTCACTGTAGAAAGATGTAACTAGGTGATTTGACCTCATGATTCATGCATCTAACTAAGACAATATACTTCCTGTCAATAAGTAAGCCCCTTTCACCACCTGGACCTCAGAAACACTGAAAAAAAGTTAAACCAGAATTCTTGGGATCTTGGCACTCAAACCATCCTCCAACAGCCACAGTCCTCATGCTTGGATATCATAACAAATACCTCCTTTCCTGACATGGATCTTCCCTTGTAACCTCATTCCTATGCATTCTGTGCATACTCTCCCTAATCCATTTTTTCACTGTTTCCTTTGGCCTCTCGAATGGCCCTTTTATGCTCATCAAACTTCCCCACATGCCCAGTTCTGCCACAGTTGACTCACTCCAGTGTCTTCCCTTGGCTGTTGGTTGCCTCCGTTCAGCTCGGTCTGTCCTGTCGCTGATCAGCAGTGGTGGTGGTGACAGTGGTGGTGTCAGCATTCACTTAGCTTCTGCTCCTCATTGTCGATTTATACATCTTGATGTAAAGAAATCTTCTCTGTTGAGATTTGTATATATATATATATATATTGATGTATACGTAACCTTGTTCTCCCTCCTTAATAGTGTTGTTTATCCACCTAGTCAAATGTACAGCTGTTGAAGGCTGCGGCAGGCTGACCCAGAGGGTTTCTCCATCTCTACCTTCATGCAATCCTGAGTGACTCAGCCATCTATGTGAATCCATTTACAGTCTTGTTGCTTTCCCTTGGAATGTCTTCATCCCAAACTGAAGAGCCAGCAACTGTTCTTTACTGAAGTCACCCACACCCGTAGTCAAATAATGGAAACCACTCATTTTCCTCCTCAAATCTACCTCCAATTTTTAAACTCTAATGTTCCATCCTCTTAATATTTGTGTGTGTGTGTGTGTGTGTATGTGTGTGTGTGTGTGTGTGTGACTTCAACTGCATTCTTATAACATCATCAATGACCTTGCTTCTTTCTGATCTTTTTCTACTTGCCTGGAAAAACAAAACAAACAACACTCTAGTTCTGAATAATTCTAGCATTCTGTTTTCTCTGTGCTCCTTGGGATTCTCAGGACAGTTGAGAAAATGGCTTGTGTCATCTTTTACCACTGTCAATTTATAGTCCCTCAATACTTCTTGGAAATCTTTGCACATGACCTAGTTTGTGTCCCTTTTCCATTCCTCACTGCTTCATTAATCACACCTAAGTATAAACTCTAGTTCTCTAGGGCCCTCCAATGTGCTCTCCAAATGTTAGATGCTCACAAGCAATCGTGATATAATCTGCTACTCCTATTACACAAAGGATGTGATCAGTAAGTATCTGGAATGAATAACTCTGGTGACATTATTTTACTCAGAAGTACTATTTCTAGACAGTATTCAAGTATTTATATGAATTTCAAAGCTTAGTCATTACAAGGATCCATCAAGTTACATATATAGCACCATTTTCCGATAAAGAAAAAGACTTGGAGACAATAGTTAGTAGCACTTAGAGAAGGAGCATTAGAGTCAGGATTTGAATCCAATTCTAACATCACACTGATGCTTTGGCCCACTGTGCCTCTTAGCAGTCTCATATATACTTCCCCTGGTATTATCCTACTGGTCAATCCAGTATAATACAGGGCTGGCTGCATTTCACTGCACCAGAGAGTGATGGAATTTGCAGCCCTGGGGGAAATCACTGACATCTTTAAATTTTAGCAAAGTTTTAGGATCCTGATTTTGTTTCTGTGCACTCAGAAAGTTACCCACTGTATCTGTTTGAGAGTTGCACAACTGAATTGGAAGAGCAGAGGCTAGAAGTTTGCAATAGCCCCAGGGAGGCACGTATCTACAAAACTCTGACAGGAGGCTGACTTTTCTAGCTGAGCAGTGGTTAACTGTGGAATTCTTGCCTTCTAGTCCCTCTTGTCTCTTCTATTTTGCAATGTCTTGACGGTTCACCTGGGATTATGTAAGCCTCACCAGTTTGAAGTGATAGGCCCGTGGCATTTATGGGGTTATTACATAAACCAGATGTCATGGGTTAATCCATATGTCCCTTAAAATAAATTCTCTTAGACGGGTAAGATTCCTCAAGGGAGGAACAACCTAAGACAGGCACAGTCGCAGGGGGGCCATCAGGTGAGAAATTGGGGATCAACAGAGGTGAGGCTTAGAACCTCACCCTCCCCTGTTTTGAGAGAAATCTTCTGCATCCGTGGATGTTTTGTTGCCCTTGTCTAGCTTGGATTAATACTTAGCCTATAGGCACACACCTGATCATCTACATTTGCTTTCTTACAGCACTAAACTATGTTTTCTACCTTTATCTTGCATCTACCTACCACTTCAGCATTTTATTAAAAAAAAAAAAAAAAAAAAAAAAAAAAAAATAATAATAATACGGGAGAAATGTGGGATTCACATATAAATCAAGTATAAAAATCAAACGAATATTCATATCTGACCTGATTGTTTGTAGTTCATAATGCGTGATCAAAACTGAAAGTTTCTGTGATGACTGCCCTTGTACTGTTCACCATGTAACTTATTCACTATGTAAGAATTTCTTCACCATGTAAGAACTTGTTCTTTATGCTTCAGAAGATTGAAGACTGATGAGAATTAGGCTTGGGGTGGATTAATGATTGTGCATTGAGTCCCCTGTACAGAATTTTATTGTTGTTAACTGTTAACAACCATTTGATCAATAAATATGAGAGATGCCCTGTCAAAAAAAAAAATTCTCTTAGTTATTTAATTTTATGGACTATTTCTGATAAGACAGCTGGCAATTTCACAGCAATTTTACTTAGAAAAGTTTAAATATTGGGGAAGAACCCTTTCCATAAACACTGGATTCATATATAATCATTGCTAAATGTCTGTATTGCACACAAACATTGAATTTTCTTTGCACCAATATTAAAAAACTTGAATTATGCTCTTGTTTGAGGTAGATTTGTTTCTTCCATGTAATACAGATTTAAAGGAGATACAAAAAAAAAAAAACTACCAATGGTTCAAGAGAACAGAAATCTGGTTTTACAGGCAATTTGTTTTCTGTTTGGTTTTTTTTTTTCAATTAATGTAATTTTGGCACCTTTTTGCATATTTCCTGAGTAAATTGCTTCAGTAATATACATGCTTCATTTTTAACCATATAATCTTACTATTTTCAAAGTATTTGCACAGCCTTTATCTATTTTCCCCACAACACACATATCTCAGTTTGCATTTGGCCTTCTTCAATTTTTACTTTAACTTTCCTTTTATTGTATTGAGTTGTTTAAATGTATTAGTTAGCTGTTTATCTTTGTAAATTTCAACTTTCTAGAGAAGGCATACATATGTTTAACAGAATTTAACACTTCAGAAATGTACGTTATATGTTTAAAGATGCATCAAAAGGCATTCTTGTACTCACCGTAAAATGTTAAAATCAATTTCCCAGATTGATACAGGTAAGTTTTTATTGGCTAACCCTGATTCACAAATTTTTGGGGGGTACCAGAAATTTCTGCAGAAGTTATTAAAAATGTAGATGTTACTGTCCCTTTTAAGACTGACATGGGTGGAACATTTATCAAACAATTTTCATTAGTTGATTCTGTGGCATGTGAAATCTGAGATCCAGCACAATGTCAGATTTTTTTCAAATTATATCTCAACAATTTTCAGTTTATTCCATGCCACTTTCATTATACTTTTTGGCAAATGAGTGAGAACATTCAATTCTACGACAGCTCTTAGAAAACTTATGCCTAAGAACAAAACTTTTAATGTGAGCCTGTCTAAACCATTGGGATGATTAGTCACACAGAAGGAGATAGCAACACAGAGGGAAAGTGACTGACAAAATTAATAGGGAAATTTTTTGATAAAATTATTACTCTATTGTCTAAGTTGATGACAACATATAATTTTCCTTTTTGTATCCCTCACTATAATTTGTATCACTGAGAGGACAGTTATATTTTTCTGTGATCACGGTGGCAACATCAAAAGAAGGTGCTTTCGTGTGTTACGCACTTTAAAATGTCAACTAAAAGGCACATCCTTCACAAGAAGAAATCAAAAGGTTAATTTCAATTAAAACCATCCTTTGCTTGTGACCAGTTGAGTGATCCTACTCAGATGACACACAATACACAAAACGTACTCCTCCTACACATGCCAACCTGTTATAGAGAGATCCTGCTCTTTAAATGTTCAGTCCTTCAAACAGATATTTCTAAAGATCAGACTCAAAACTCAGAATTCACAGGCCCAACTTCTTTGTGTATAAAAAAAAAAAAAGGAAAAGAAAAGAAAATTACTAAGATAATGCTCACTGTATTTACTTTTCCTCGGGCCCTTGGTACCCTCCTTGGCATTGGTATGGTGTCAAGAATTTGTTTCTTTATCCCTAAGCTCTGGATTTCTTCAAGGGCTAGTAGGAATATGTCTATAAAGAGATATTTGATTTGTAAGGCCATAAGATTCTCAAGGAGAGGAATATATCTTCTACTTCTAAACCTGACGGTATAATTTCTAGCTTAAAACCCATGTGCTATCCCCATAGTATAAGAATAAAGTTCCACAACATGGCCTGTCTCCCTACAATTTTACTTTTCCCTCTTTCTCCTGCCTGTCTCCGTCTGTTCCTGCCTTCCCCCTGAGGTCAGGACCACACTAAATTGCTTGTAGCCCCCTGCATATTCCATTTTGTTCTTTATCTCATTGCTCATACTCTCTCTGCAGTAAATGTCCTCTCTTCTTATATTGTTCCTGCCTGCCTAACTATTTTTTCAAGCTTTTAGTCATGCAGCTTTGCAAAGGCACGTGATAAGAATCCTCTGTGGTGAGGCCGGGTAAGGTGATGTGCCCCATGATTCCACAATGCTTTGTGCACATTCTGCCAGAGTGCATTTAAATTCTTTAATTTGTATTCCTCTCCCATTATACAGACCTGTTAAGGGTAGGAGATATGTCTAATTCATCTTGGAAATTTCTAGAGAGAGTCTCATAGTTTCCCCTTGAGAAATGTTAAATGAGGAATCAATGGATATGCCTAACTCCTAAATAGGATATAGATAAGCTTATTAAATGTCAACAAGTATTGGTTGAACTGAGTGCAAAGATGAATTAATGAAGCACTGCGCTTGTTAGGCTGAATAATTCCTACTATAGGTCGTTGTCAAATACCAAGTCAAAGAACTGATTATTTTTCTTGCTCTGAAATTTTATCCCAGGGTAATAACATTTTCCTTTTACTTGTTTTAGAAATATTTTAAAATGTTGAAGATACATAGTTATATAATATATATATATATAATTATTTGCTTATTGCAGGTTTTCTTCACTGGTCTATGAGGTCAATGACATTACTAATTTCAGATCCACATTCTTATCTCACAATGGACACATAGTAAATGCTTGTTGAGTAAGTGAATGCACAAGTGATGAATAAACCCCACTGTTCAAGATTTCTTATTTTGTTATTTTGAGTGTAGATAACAGCCAATAATAATCAGGACCAGATCAACATGTCAAATAATAAAAGTGTCTCAAATTTTGAAAGGAAGTTAAAAAATAACAATCAATAACTTCAACTGTTTGTACAAAGGCCCTCAGCTGACAGAATAAGGAAATGCATGTGTATGCTAGTCTGTCTATACACATACCTACAAATATTTCTATATGCAAATATTTGTACTGACATTAAGCAGGATGTGAGTTGATAGTGGTGTCTCTGCTCTAGTCCAGAACCATATGGGTCATTCAAACCACGTCCCTTCTTTTCATGTAACCTCCACTCCAGCAGTGAGAAAACTCACTCCCACCATCCCTTTCCATTACTTAATCATTCAATTCCAATATATGGTGTCAAATTGTTAACCCATATCCCCGTGGGAACAACCTTATCAACTAGGGCAGAGTCTTCATGCACAGGTCTTTTGCCTTTAGATGTATAGACACTCAGTTTACAAAGTTACTTACATCAGTACCTAACCCCCACTCCTATCAGCGAAGCTGTTTCTTACCTAATACAATAGGGTTTTTTTGGTCACATTCTACATTCTATCCTAAGATCTCTTAACTTCCTAAGCATTTTAAGTTTGCATACATGAAAGTTCACCCTTTGTGCAGTAAATTTCTCTGAGTTTTGCTAGATGCATAGTGCTATGTATTCACCATTACAATGTCATATAGAATAATTTCACTGCCTTAAAAAAGTTCCCTGTGGGGACCCTTCTACACTGCTGGTGGAAATATAAGCTAGTTCAACCATTGTGGAAAGCAGTATGGAGGTTCCTCAAAAAACTAAAAATAGAAATACCATTTGACCTGGAAATTCCACTCCTTGGAATTTACCCAAAGAATACAACTTCTCAGATTCAAAAAGATATATGCACCCCTATGTTTATCACAGCACTATTTACAATAGCCAAGAAATGGAAGCAACCTAACTGTCCATCCATCTGAAGAAGGTGTGGTACACATACACAATGTAATACTATTCAGCCATAAGAAAGAAACAAATCCTACCATTTGCAACAACATGGATGGAGCTGGAGGACATTATGCTCAGTGAAATAAGCCTGGCGCAGAAAGACAAGTGCTAAATGATTTTCCTCATTTGTGGAGTATAACAATGAAGCAAAACTGAAGGAACAAAACAGCAGCAGACACATAGACTCCAAGAAGGCACTAGTGGTTACCAAAGGGGAGGGGTGTGGGAGGGCGGGTGGAGAGGGAGGGAGAAGGGGATTGAGGGGTATTATGTTTAGTACACATGGTGTGAGGGGTCACAGGGAAAACACTGTAGCACCGAGAAAGCAAATAATGAATCTGTGGCATCTTACTACACTGATGGACAGTGACTGCAATGGGGTATGGGTAGGGAGTTGATAATATGGGTAAATGTAGTAACCACATTGTTTTTTCATGTGAAACCTTCATAAGAGTGTGCATCAATAATACCTTAATAAAAACTTACAAAAAAAAGAGTCCCCTGTGCCTTATTTATTTACTCTCTACTCCATCCCCAAACCTCAGACAACCACTGGTATATTCACTGTTTCTATAGTTTCGCCTTTGCAGAATTTCATTTAAATGCAATAATAAGATATGACTCATTTTCAGACTGGCTTCTTTCACTTAGCAATATGCATTTAAGATTCATGTATATCTTTGCTTGATAGTTCATTCCTTTTTGCTGAATAATATTACATTGCGTGGTGTACTATGGGCTTGTTTATTCACTACCTGTTGCACGACTTCTTGATTGCTAACAGTTTTGGGTGATTATGAATAAAGCTTCTATAAACATTCTCACACAGGTTTGTGTGAACATAGAAGTTTTCAAGTTAGTTGAGTGAATACCCAGAAGTGCAATGTTAGAGCACATGTCAAAACCATGTTCTGCTCTGTAAGAAATGTACAAACTGTCTTCCAAGGTGAAGGCAGTTTTGCCCTCTCCTTGACAATGACAGAATTCTTGTTACTCCACATCCTTACCTGCAGTTGGAATTCTCAGTTTTTAAAAATTATTGTAGCCGTTCTAATAGTAGATATATAGAAATAGATATATAATGTAGTGTTTTATCATGGTTATTTTAGTTTGCATTTCACTAACAATATGTGATATTGACCATCTCTTTATGTGCCTATTTGCCATATTTACGTTTTCTTAGGTGAAGTATCTGCTCAACACTTTCGTTCATTTTTCAAGTTTTTAAATTGTTATTGTTGAGTTCTAAGTGCTTTTTGTATCTTCTGGATACAAGACCATCATCAGATATGAATTCTGCAAATATTTTCTCCTAGTTTTTGGCTCATTTTTTTTTCATTTTCTTTGCAGTGTTTATTAGTTGACCATGTCTGCTATAGCAAATTACCATAGACGCTTAAAGTAAGCAGAAATGTATCATCTCATAGTTCAAGAGGTCAGAAGTCCAAAATCAGCTTCACTGGCTGAAACCCAGGTGTTAGGGCGACTCTCCCTCCAGATGCTCTGGAGGAGACTTGGGTCCTGGCCTCTTCCAATTTCTAGAGGCTGCAAGAACTCCTTAGTTGGTAGGCACTCTAATCTGTGTATCTGAGTTTAGACGTGTTCTGCTCTATTGTCTATGGCAAGTCTCTGCATCTCATACGGAGATACTTGTGATTGCATTTAGGCCAAATAATCCATGGAAATCTCCCCATCTCAAATTCTTAATCATATTTACAAATACCCTTTGCCTGTAGACAGTAACACAGGTTTGAGGGATTAGGACTCTGTATCTTTGGGGGAAGATTACTTGGCCTACTACAAGTGTCTTTTGTGGAGTAGAAATATTTATTTTAGTTCAATGTATCTGTTTTTTTTCTTTCATTCCTTGCTTTATGAGTGTTATATCTAAAACTCAGTACCAAACACAAGACGACATACATTATATCCTATGTTTTCTTCTAGAATTTTTATAGTTTGACATTTTACAGTTTAAGATTCATTTTGATTTATGTTTGTAAAAGGCATAAGGTCTTTGTCCAGGTTCACTTTATTTATTTGTTGCATATGGATATCTAACTGTTTTGATACCATTTGTTGCAAATATTAGCCTTCCTCTATTGTATTGATTTTGCACATTTGTGTCAAATCAGTTTACTATGAGTATACATATTTCTGGGCTATTGTCATTGGTCTATGAACTCCCTGGATCTCTGGTTTCAAGTTTTTTCTTTATTTTGGAAAATTCTTGGCCATATTGAGCCAAATATTTCTTCTGCATTCTCTTTCTTGTAGTCCAATAACACATATACTATACTCTTTGAAACTGTACCATAGTTCCTGAATGTTCTGGTCTATACTTTCATTGTTCTTTCTCTTGGCATATGAGTTTGGTAAGTTTCTACTGACCTATTTTCAAGTTCTGTGAGTCTTTCCTTGGCCATTCTAGTACACTGATGTATGCATCAAAGGTATTCTTCATTTCTGTTTGTATATTTCTGATATGTAGGATTTCCTTTTTCTTTTGTTAGTGTTTTCATTTCTGTTCACATTACTCATCTGTTCTTGAATGTTGGCTACTTTTTCCATTAGAGGTCTTCACATTTTATTGGAAGTTTTAAATCTGTCAGGTAATTCCAGTATCTAAGTCATATGTGAGTATGGTTCTGATGATTGCTTGGTTTCTTCATATTGTGTTTTTTCTTCCCTTTTGAGGTACCTTGTAATTTTTGTTAAAGGTGACACATGTATTAGCTACTAGTAAGTGAGGTAAATAGGCCTGTAAAGTGAGGATATGTGATAATTGGTTAAGAATTGGGTTGTATTCAGTGTTTGCTGTAGCCATAGGTTCCTGAAGCTTCAAATTCCTATGGGTTTTGTTTTTTCCTCTTGACTTTGGGCTTCCCTAAGTACTCCTCTTCAGAGAGAGTGTCTGGAGTTCTTTTAGCTATGATTCGCTGTTATTACACTGCCCCACTGATGTCGTGGCTTCAGGTGGAGGGAGAAGGATATTTCTATAAACTTATGATTAAATATCTGTAGGCTTGCGAGGATGCTGACCTTCATAAGTGTTTTTTCAGAGGTATGGCCCTCCTGTCTCCTCACCTGAACCTCTATTTCCATCTCTTACAGAAGTATTTCCAATATTTCCTTGAGGCCCTGATCCCTTCAACCATGTTTCCTCTGCTTTCCTCTTGAGTGAGACAGAAAGAAAGGGCATGGAGGGTGTGGTGGGAAGCATACCCATCTTCCAGATGGGACAAGGCTAGCACGTCATCGTTTTTGGGGAAGCAGGCCTTTGACATCAAGTGGGTACTGAGTGTATTTCATCACGACAACTCTTCCCAGCCCCTTGCCATACCGGGGAGATTTCCCAGATGCTCATCATGAGAGCCTGGGGAGGCTTCCAGAGGCAAAGCCTACTGTGGAGTGGGGCAGCCCTGAGTACAGCCCTAGGAGTTTCTTATTCTTACGCTAGTCCACACTCAGCCTCTAGCAATTTGTCAAGATTATAATTGATGTATTCTACCAGTTAGGTTATGACTCTAGTCTTCAGCTCCAAGTAAGAATATCTCAGATGTAACTCTCAGTAAGCCTCGTTTTCTCTAGATTTCAGATGTTAGTTTGCCCTTCAACCTTATTTCTCTGATGGGTCCAAGAAAAGTTGCTAATTTTCTTTGTGTCCAGTGTTTTGTTTTGTTGTGTTATAAGGACAACAGCAAGAACTTCTAAACTCTTTACATGTTGGACCTAAAACTGAACCTACCCCCATTCAGACCACTGCGTTTGATTATCCTCAATATTTCTATGATTTCTGTTCTGTGAATGGAGTCTGTTAGCCGCTCATATATTGTCTAATTAGGTTCTTATTTCACATTCTGTAGATTTCTAATTAAGGTCTCAATTCTCATGGCTGTATTGATGGAATGATTTTGTCCTCAATGGTCTCTGTGTCACCAAAATGTTCCCCAGTAATTAAAACAGCAAATGAACAAATAAGCAAAAATCTCATCATTTCTGGAGTTGTTTACTATATATCATTGTAGATATCTTTTAAATCTATGGGGATTTAAGAGTTGACTCTGATCATGGAAAGACAAAGATCTGTGCCTATGACAAGTGAGTTACAGATGCACACCTCTTTCTTGAATTGACTCATAGGTAGGCTGTATTCCACTCTAGTATTTCTCAAAATGTGGTTAAAGATCACCAAAACTGCCTGGAGGGTTTTGAGAATGCAAATCTTAGCTCAAATCTTAGCTCAAATCTTGCCTACTAGAACTGAACATCAGAATATGGGACCCAGGAATGTGAACTTTATAAGATCTCTAGGTGACTTTGGTATATACACTTTGATTTGTTTGATTTTACATATGTCAGCAAATCTTGAGATCTACTATTTGAACATTATCATTAACTTTTGCTATTAGCTATGGGAAGTCAAGAAATATCTGAGCCTACTTTTCTGCAAGGAACTAATTGTTCACTCAAGGATCATTCTGTATAACTAAATGCTAAATGTAACTCAAATTACGATGGGCTGCATGAATCACAAACACAACACACTTTTCAAAGTCCTTTAATGTTTTAAAGATTCATCCCATGGAGCTGTTTATTTCTTCAACCAGGGCAGAGGCGTGAAAGCTTTCTTCACAGTTCTTTTAATTGGACAATCACACTATCAACCATGTAGAATCAATCAATACTGCGATGTTGTTTCAGTACTTTTTTGGGAAGAAATGCACTATGAAGCTAGGCCATATTGTCAACCTTGAAAACAGACTGAAATGAAACAGCCTATCTCAAAATCAAATATAGAGATATTCTACTTTTTCCCTCCTGCTGTCCCCAGAGAGGGAGATAAAAGCTTATAAGGGACCACCCATTATCACTTTGAATAATCAAGTTTACTTTCTTTACATCTTAATGAGAAGTTTACCAATGTTCTCTTTTATTCCATTAAAACCTATGAAAAAAATGAATCCTCGGCATTTTATATTTTTCATTCCATTTTTGGAACATAGGTAAAAATTGGGTCAAATGTTTTTTAGTCCTACTTCATCTTTCATTTTTCCATCCCAACCTACATTTCCCTGTGATCAATCAAGCACTGTGTGGGAATAAGGGAAAAATCATCAAGGTCAAAATAGAAATTCTTTAAAGGGATTCAGTATAGGTAGAACTTTGCTTAGAAATAACATTTGTGAATTGATATAGTTCACTTGCTTCACGGGAGGTCAGAGGACATGAGTCACATGGAAGGACTTCCTCAGATTAGGCTGAGCAAGTTGTAGCAA
The DNA here is from genome assembly GCF_030020395.1 of Manis pentadactyla. Classification (NCBI taxonomy): domain Eukaryota; kingdom Metazoa; phylum Chordata; class Mammalia; order Pholidota; family Manidae; genus Manis; species Manis pentadactyla. The sequence continues at coordinate 111,589,219 of NC_080028.1, read as the reverse complement.
ACAAGATGTGATTTTGCTTGTAATTCATTCACAACTGGTCTTTGAAGGGCAAGAAAGATTCCCACTTTTATCGGCTAGAATGTCAAGAAAAGGAAGAACTTTCTACAACAAAAGATTCTATGGCACTGAAAAGCCTAATATGTTAGCAAATATGATGTTACTGGGCTAGCTAACACTGTTGTTTTCAGTGTACCACTAGTGAAATTAGGGGTATGTGTGAAAAAGAAACTGTCCTGGAGCACTAGTGCAAAATGTTCTCTGTACAGGAGAGGGACCGTTTTTCAAAAAGAATAAGAAGATACTAGGCAGGGAAAAATGTTTCCATTGTTGAAATTTGCATTTATTAAGTGCTGACTATGTTTCAGACTCAATGCCAGGGCTTCATACCAATATTTTATTCAACAGCTCTACCATTCCACTGAAGTATTATGAAAATTTACACATGTGAATCTAAGGGTTGCAAAGTCTGTACTTGTTGCAGGACAGCGGGGAAGGGCGCCTTTTGTTTCCTGGTGCCCTGGATAAGAAGCGTCTAAGGGTAAACTAAGGGCATGTCAAGAACTCACAATTCAAATATTTCTAATCCCCCATGTAATCCACAATTTAACAAGCATTTCTCAACCTTCCTCATTTTTTCTTTTAAACTGCGAGGCTCTCTTCAAATTTCTAAGCCACTTTTAAGACAGTCCAGAGAGACTGATCTGAAAAGGAATTAAGGTCCTAAAAGCTATTTTATATTTTCTGCTTCAAAATAGAACACATCTTCCTGGGCTGAACTTGTCTGACCATCTCTCTGTGATGATATAGTAGATAGTCCTGCATTAGGAAAGGGAAGGGACTCTAAGCCCCCTTGTAATTATATTTACCATATTGGTAAATACAGGCTAACAAGCTCTTCTGGCAGCATAGGAACAGGACAGGTGTAAGAGGCAATTCTTCACAAAGAATTTGGTACATAGTAGGTACTTATTCTTTTTTTGTTAGGTGGATAGATAAATTACATCAGGGAATTTTTGGACTAATAAAAGATGCACAAATGAATAAATGATAAGCATCTCAATGTTGAGGAAATGGAAATAGTAGTATAGAGAGGGATGTCTGAAAAGAACGTTGGTGAATAAGAGAAGCATATTTTCCAAATCCGTCCAGGTGTATGGAAGCTTAATTCAAAATATTACAGAATTCAACTTTCCTTGAGTCAAAATGAATGTTATATTTGCATTGATTTTGTATATATATGTATATATATATATATATATATATGTTAGATTTGCACTGATTCCTATAATAGAGAAAAAGTACTATATATATGATGCTAAGTCTAAGGTAAGCTTTTATCTTCTCTACCCTTCCCTCACAGTAAAAAGAAAGAAAAAGACAAGACGTAATATGGAGAAATAAATATGAATGAATTTATTACTGGCATAGATGATTAATATGTAACACTAGTAAAATGGAAGGCCAGTCCAGAGTTCATGCAAATCACATACAAAGTAGCAACATCCTATCAGAAAAAAATTAAGTCTTTGTTTAGGCTTTAAAGATACTCAAAAGTCAATGAATTGTGAAGGTAATTTAGACCATTTCATTCCATACCCTCCATCTCTTACCTATACCCTACATACAGCAACTCCTGGAAAGTGTTTTCTGTCCCCTTTGGTTCTGACACCCCAGCCTATTCTCCTCACACTCCCCATCACCCCAGGGTGTGTGGTCTGTGCCTCTGTCTCTCTTTCAAGCTGGTCTTTCCCATGTATAGTGTTCCCCACATCACCTCTCCCTTCTATATACCTTCTCATAAATGCTCCTGATTAGACAAAAATTTCCCCTTAGTTTCTAAAATTTTCAAAAGGGATCTATACACTCACAGACTATTTGGCACAAAATAGTGGGGGAAGCCCACACTACCTACAGGCATTCCTGGACCTGGGTAATGATTTGGCTGTGCATTGTGCATATTTTCCCTCTTTGTGCCTTAGTTTCCTTATTTGTAAGGTAAAGAAAATAGATGACTATCTTAGAGCTGTGGTGAAAATAAGGCAGTTTGTGTGGAAATACCTGGCACCTAGTTCAACAGTGAATTTCTCCTCCATTACCACAGCCCTCCATTGTTCTACTAGAGCTTCACTGGCTATAGTGAAAAACATGGTAGACAATTCCATAAAACATTGACTGTTTTTAATTTGATTCATTCAATATTCTTTTCTATACACATCTGCAGCAATAAAAATGATATTTAAATGGAAGGCTTAATGAAAAGCAGGGTAGGATGTCGTTCAAAGAAGTTTATTAGGGTAAGTTTGTCATGCATCTATTTTGGACCCCTTTGCTGCTTTATCACTTCCTCACTATGAAAAAGAAGGAAACTAAAGAGACTGGAATCTCTTTTGAATAAATTATCCTACTTCAAAGGGCTATTAGGGAATTCTGTGCTGGCTTTACACTTCGCTCAATGGTCGTAGTAATAAGAACACCTCTGCCGAATATAAAGAAGGTTAATTTATGAAGAGGTAAAATATGTTACATTAAATTTAGGAGACTTTATTGACTGGGGTTTCATGAGAATTTCTCATGTTTTAACAATTAAAAATATCCCTGAACAATGTTAAATTATTCACATATAGAATAAACATATTTTTATATAATAATAATGAGAGAAATCATTAGAAAAGGGGCAGCGCTTTCAGGTTCTGCTCTGTTGAGAGCCTAAGAAGGCAGCATAGTGCACTCGGCGAATGTGCTAATGCACAAGTCTGGCTTCACGGGTGGGAATACAGCTCTACTGTCACTGGGGTACAGTCTCCATCTCTTTATGCTTCAGGTCCCTCATCTGTAAAAGTGGGATGATAAGAGGTAACCAAACGTCAGAGACTCTATCAAGGAATTTATATAGCGGTCTAGTAAGTGTTAAATAAAATGGCTTCAGGAGCTAATGGCAGAGGAGAAGCAGTGTGTGTGCAGAAGAAACGCTGGCCTGGTCCCGTGCAGCTTGGGCCCTAGCTCTGGCCTGGCCAGGAACGTCGTACGTGGCTGTACAAGGCTCTCTGTGCAATCTCTCCGGGCCTTGGTTTTCTCATCTGAAATCAGCTGTAATTTAAAAAATTCCATGAACTCAACTGCATTTTTAACATTGTGGAGAATAAAATGATTGAGTCAAAATCTGACGTGTATTCAACATCTGTTCTTAGAACCCACACTTAAATAACTAAAATAAATTTGTAAAGTCATGGGGCTATAATAGCTAGGATTATATTCAGAAGAACATATTAATGAATACATTACCTTCTGATGGAAGCTGAGACTTATTAAATACTGAATAAAAATAAATAATTCTCATCTGTGTTATATGCCATTAATCATCAAAAAAGAAAAAGAGAATTGTATGAAAATCCAGTTTGGGAAATGCAAGGATATTTTTCTTTTCATGGTTCTCCTTAGAAATAAACAGTTTTGTAGCCAAGTATGAAGACTAACTAGATTTTTGTTTTGTTGTTGAATGTAAATTTCTTACTCTGTTTTAAATTACACTGGGAGAGGACATCAATAAACTGATTATAGTAAAGAGACTACATTTTCCAGGAAGCCTCCTTAGGAATAACGTAAAGAAAAACACATTTAGCATAGATTTTTCACAAGGCCACCTTTATTCTTGCATGTATGTTTATATGTTCTGTTTCCATTCTGCTACCAAATTAACAATTATATGAGCCAGGAGAAACCATCTAATTAAAGAACAGAATGTAATCTGTGCTGTTACACTTCCCTGGGTCTTATTATAGAATTAGCTGTGAAGATGATGAAATACTGCCCACTCCTAAGTGATTTATGCTATATGGCCATTCATCACTACAGATAATTGTGGCTTAGTGCAGAACCTTGAGTCCTAAAATCATGCTGTGTTAACAGTGGACCTTTGGAACAGTCCGGGGCAATCTCTGTGAGATAACACCCCTTATCTTCATCATCCCTCCCTGCGATTTTTCTGCTGTCTTCCATGTTAATAAATGGAAACATCTATTCAGAAGTACAAAATGAAACTCCGGCCCATTCTTGACACCGCTCTCCCTTTCACCACCCCAATTTATCTCTAAATCTTCTTTATCTCTTAAATATTTCCATTTCTCTCCAACACTATCAACTAACCCCAACTGCCACTATTTGCTTATGTCCTATTTCACTTGTCACTTACAACTACTTTTCTGTCCCTCACACTTTGCCCTTTTCATTCCACTCTCCACCTGTAAATGACTTTCTTTGTTCTCAGGCTAAAGCAGTGACCTCAACATGACTGGTTCCCTCTACTCGAATATGCTCTCTGCATCACTTCCGCTTCACATAGACAAATCCTCAGGAATGTCTGCCTATTTGTTGACTCTCCTTTATGATATTTATGTTGCAGTGTGTTCATACACTCATTTGTGTAATTATTTGATTAATGTGTGTCTCTCCATTATTATGTAAATTCCCTGAAGGCAGTCATTGCATATGGTTTTGCCAGTCTTTGTCCAGTGCAAAGCGCTGTGCTTGGAGCCCAGCTGGTATTGAGTAATTTTTGAATGAATGAGGGATTAAATGAAGGAATGATTGTCAATATTATAAACAGGATGGATATCTTGTATCAGCTGATTTAGGGTGAAAAACTAGGAGAAACAATGGAACACATATTTCAACAATATAGAAAAAATATTTCATATCATCAGATTATTTTCATTTTGGTAGTGCCATGTGTTAAGATAAGTAAGTGATAAGGATAGTTTTCATTATTTAAATCTATTTCTTATTATCCTAATATAAACAGTTTCCTCAAAAGCTGTGAGGTTTCACCGGGAGCTTCCATTATACTATAATGATGTTATTTGACTGTATATTACAAAGTGTTGAATGATCATATAATTTTACTTAGACCAGAAATAGTACTATTTTTATTTCATCCTTCTTGTATTCAGGGTTCTTTCTTCTTCTTTCTTTTCTTTTTTTTTAAATGAGATTAAAGGAGCCAAATAATAAATTTTCACTAGATACTTCACATATGTTCCTCACATAATATTACTCAAAAACAAACTTTCAAGTAGGCGTCTATTCTTTGGAAGCAGAACCCTAACAGATTGTTCAATCAAACCAAGAGCTTTTATTTTTTCTCTTTCTATTCCTTTTCCCCTTAATTCTCTTATTCCCTCAGCCCTTCTACCTTTCCTGGCTTTGCTTTCCTACCTCCTCCCAAACTGTCCTCAGAGCATCTTCTCACTCACCCTCTAAACTTCTGCCTGTGTCCCCTGCATTCCTCAACCTGCTCAGCACACAAACACATGCCTTTCTGGGCTGCAAATATGTGTAATTTATTTTGCTTTTCCTTTTATTTTTCTCTATCACATTGGACATTTGATCTGTTTTCCCTGAGTTCCTAATCCATTGTAACCCTGGCATTTCTCAGCAGGTTTCCCACCTCAAAGCAGTTAATGCTTCTCCATCCCTTAAGAGCTATGGGATGTTGGCTCTGTGCCTCAGTTTCCTTACTGCAAATCAAGTATAACAACAATAGTCGGGGAGAGAGCCCTGATCTGAGACAATTTTGGGCATGATTTAAAAAAAAAATACAAAATTGAGAGTAAAAATTGGTACAATGTGGTTATTTATTGTGAATAAGAAATTAAGCACCTCCTATTAAAACCTGATTGAGGAGGATCACGGGAAGATGGCGGCATGAGTAGTTCAGAGGAAATCTCCTCCCCAAAACATATATATTTATGAAAATACAATAAATACAACTATTCCTAAAAGAGACACCAGTGGATGCAGTACAACAGCCAGGATACATCTACATCTACGAGAACGCAGCATCACATGAAGGGGGTAAGATACAAGCCGCGGCCAGGCTGGCCTAACATGCTCCCCCACCCCAAAACCCGGTGGGAAGAAAGGAGTCAGAATGGGGAGGGAGTGAAAGCCCAGGACTGCTAAACAACCAGCTCTAGAAATTCGCACTTGGAATGCAGACACAAGGTGCACGGGGTGCTGGATATTAGAGAAACAGAAAAGCAAAACCTGTGGGCAGGTCCCTGCAACTGGCACCCCTGAGACAAAAGAAAATCAAGTGCTTTCTGCAAACCTTAAAGAGACAGGGACCCCATAGCTCGACGAAGTTGTCCCTGCAACTGGGAATACCGGGGAAACTTAGGCGCCCTAAACTGAGGCAGTGCAGCTCTGAAGCCCCTCACAGGACTAGGCAGCCTGCCAGACGTTCCTCCAACTGGCGCGGACCCTGACACATGGGCCCAGTAGTAGGAGAGTGAGAGTGTGTGCCGGGGGCGGAAGCGCTAGAAGGAACCGAGAGAAGATCCGTGCGCCACAGGGCAAGCTTGCAGCAGGGCGACCAAACAGCCTGGGCGCGGCTCATGAGCACTGGCGGTAGTGAAGCCAGAGCGCGGTAGAAGTCTGCACGGAAAAGCCCCGTGCGCACCGGCAGCGGAGCCAGAGGGAGCAGGCGTGCTCCCAGGAGCTGGCCAGAATCCCAGCCCAAAACACAGCCACCCGGGCCAGACCCAAAGGCTGCTGCTGTCACACAGCTGCCCGGCAGGGTTGCCGCTAGCATGGAGGAGTGCACCTGGCGTGCCTGCCACTCCCTGCAGGGCTCTGTGCTGCTCTGACGGACACCCTGCCCACAGCAGCTTAGGAGCTTAACCCGGTGGCTGCTCCAGGAGTGCAGGTAGCCATCACAGGCAGTGGAGAAGGGCAAGGCATCCAGCAAGCAGGAAAGGACTTTCTTCTCCTAGCTGACACACCCACAACCTGCCTACAGCCACTGCAATCACCATGAAAATGCAAAAAAATCTGGTCCAGACCAAGATAGTTACACCTGAGAAAGGATCTGCAGAGGCAGACCTAACCAGTCTCCCTGAAAAACAATTCAAAATAAAAATCATAAACATGCTGACAGAGCTGCAGAGAATATGCAAGAGCTAAGGGATGACGTCCGGAGGGAGATTACAGACATCCAGAGGGGGATCACAGATGTCCGGAGGGAGATTACAGAAGTGAAACGAACTCTGGAAGGATTTATAAGCAGAATGGATAAGATGCAAGAGGCCATTGATGGAATAGAAACCAGAGAACAGGAACGCATAGAAGCTGATGCAGAGATAAAAGGATCTCCAGGAATGACACAATATTAAGAGAACTGTGTGACCAATCCAAAAGGAACAATATCCACGTTATAGGGGTAACAGAGGAAGAAGAGAGAGAAAAAGGGATAGAAAGTGTCTTTGAAGAAATAATTGCTGAGAACTTCCCCAAACTGGGGGAGGAAATAGTTGCTCAGACTACGGAGGCACACAGAACTCCCAACAGAAGGGACCCAAGGAGGACAACACCAAGACACATAATAATTAAAATGGCAAAGATCAAGGACAGGGACAGAGTATTAAAGGCAGCCAGAGAGAGTAAAAAGGTCACCTACAAAGGAAAACCCATCAGGCTATCATCAGACTTCTCAACAGAAACCTTACAGGCCAGAAGAGAATGGCATGATATATTTAATGCAATGAAACAGAAGGGCCTTGAACTAAGGATACTGTATCCAGCACGACTATCATTTAAATATGAAGGAGGGAATAAACAATTCCCAGACAAGCAAAAGTTGAGGGAATTTGCCTCCCACAAACCACTTCTACAGGGTATCTTAGAGGGACTGCTCTAGATGGGAGCACTCACTCCTAAAAAGAGCACAGAACAAAACACCCAACATATGAAGAATGGAGGAGGAGGAAAAAGAAGGGACAGAAATAATCATCAGACTGTGTTTATAACAGCTCAATAAGCGAGTGAGGTCAGACAGTAAGGTAGTAAACAAGCTAACCTTGAACCTTTGGTAACCACAAATCTAAAGCCTGCAATGGCAATAAGTACATATCTTTCAATAATTGCCCTAAATGTAAATGGATGGAATGCACCAATCAAAAGACACAGAGTAATAGAATGGATAAAAAAGCAAGACCCATCTATTTGCTGCTTACAAGAGACTCACCTCAAACCCAAAGACATGCACAGATTAAAAGTCAAGGGTTAGAGAAAGATATTTCATGCAAACAACAGAGAGAAAAAAGCAGATATTGCAATACTAGTATCAGACAAAATAGACTTCAAAACAAAGAAAGTAACAAGAGATAAAGAAGGACATTACATAATGATAAAGGGCTCAGTCCAACAAGAGGATATAACCATTATAAATATATATGCACCCAACACAGGAACACCAGCATATGTGAAACAAATACTAACAGAACTAAAGGAGGAAATAGACTGCAATGCACTCATTTTAGGAGACTTTAACACACCACTCACCCCAAAAGACAGATCCACCAGACAGAAAATAAGTAAGGACACAGAGGCACTGAACAACACACTAGAACAGATGGACCTAATAGACATCTATAGAACTCTACACCCAAAAGCAACAGGATACACATTCTTCTCAAGTGCACATGGAACATTCACCAGAATAGACCACATACTAGGCCACAAAAAGAACCTCAGTAAATTCCAAAAGATTGAAATCCTACCAACCAACTTTTCAGACCACAAAGGTATAAAACTAGAAATAAATTGTACAGAGAAAGCAAAAAGGCTCACAAACACCTGGAGGCTTAACAACATGCTCCTAAATAATCAATGGATCAATGACCAAATTAAAACGGAGATCCAGCAATATATGGAAACAAACGACAACAACAACACAAAGCCCCAACTTCTGTGGGATACAGCAAAAACAGTCTTAAGAGGAAAGTATATAGCAATCCAGGCATATTTAAAGAAGGAAGAACAATCCCAAATGAATAGTCTAATGTCACAATTATAGAAATTGGAAAAAGAAGAGCAAATGAGGCCTAAGGTCAGCAGAAGCAGGGACATAATAAAGATCAGAGAAGAAATATTAAAATTGAGAAGAATAAAACAATAGAAAAAATCAATGAAACCAAGAGTTGGTTCTTCAAGAAAGTAAACAAAATAGATAAGCCTCTAGCAAGAGTTATTAAGAGAAAAAGAGAGTCAACACACATCAACAGAATTAGAAATGAGAAAGGAAAAATCACGATGGACCCCATAGAAATACAAAGAATTATTAGAGAATACTATGAAAACCTATATGCTAACAAGCTGGAAAACCTAGGAGAAATGGACAACTTCTTAGAAAAATACAACCTTCCAAGACTGACCCAGAAAGAAACAGAAAATCTAAACAGACCAATTACCAGCAATGAAATTGAATTGGTAATCAAAAAAACTACCCAAGAACAAAACCCCTGGGCCAGATGGATTTACCTCGGAATTTTATCAAACATACAGAGAAGACATAACACCCATTCTCCTTAAAGTTTTCCAAAAAATAGAAGAGGAGGGAATACTCTCAAACTCATTCTATGAAGCCAACATCACCCTAATACCAAAACCAGGCAAAGACCCCACCAAAAAATAAAACTACAGACCAATATCCCTGATGAACGTAGATGCAAAAATACTCAACAAAATATTAGCAAACCGAATTCAAAAATACATCAAGAGGGTCATACACCAAGACCAAGTGGGATTCATCCCAGGGATGCAAGGATGGTACAACATTCGAAAATCCATCAACATCATCAACCACATCAACAAAAAGAAGGACAAAAACCATATGATCATCTCCATAGATGCTGAAACAGCATTCGACAAAACTCAACATTCATTCATGATAAAAACTCTCAACAAAATGGGCATAGAGGGCAAGTACCTCAACATAATAAAGGCCATATATGACAAACCCACAGCTAACATCATACTGAACAGCGAGAGGCTGAAAGCTTTTCCTCTGAGATTGGGAACAAGACAGGGATGCCCACTCTCCCCACTGTTATTCAACATAGTACTGGAGGTCCTGGCCACAGCAATCAGACAAAACAAAGAAATACAAGGAATCCAGATTGGTAAAGGAGAAGTCAAACTGTCACTATTTGCAGATGACATGATATTGTACATAAAAAACCCTAAAGACTCCACTGCAAAACTACTAGAACTGATATCGGAATTCAGCAAAGTTGCAGGATACAAAATTAACACACAGAAATCTGTGGCTTTCCTATACACTAACAATGAACTAATAGAAGAGATATCAGGAAAACAATTCCATTCACAATAGCATCAAAAAGAATAAAATACCTAGGAATAAACCTAACCAGGGAAGTGAAAGACCTATACCCTGAAAACTATAAGACACTCTTAAGAGAAGTTAAAGGGGACGCTAACAAATGGAAACTCATCCCATGCTCCTGGGTAGGGAGAATTAATATCATCAAAATGGCCATCCTGCCCAAAGCAATGTACAGATTCGATGCAATCCCTATCAAATTACCAACAGCATTCTTCAATGAACTAGAACAAATAGTTCAAAAATTCATATGGAACTGTCAAAGACCCCGAATAGCCAACGCAATCCTGAGAAGGAAGAATAAAGTAGGGGGGATCTCACTCCCCAACTTCAAGCTCTACTACAAAGGCACAGTAATCAAGACAATTTGGTACTGGCACAAGAACAGAGCCACAGACCAGTGGAACAGAATAGAGACTCCAGACATTAACCCAAACATATATGGCCAATTAATATTTGATAAAGGAGCCATGGACATACAATGGGGAAATGACAGTCTCTTCAGCAGATGGTGCTGGCAAAACTGGACAGCTCCATGTAAGAGAATGAAACTGGATCACTGTCTAACCACATACACAAATGTAAACTCCAAATGGATCAAAGACCTGAATGTAAGTCATGAAACCATAAAACTCTTAGAAAAAAACATAGGAAAAAATCTCATGGACATAAACATGAGTGACTTCTTCATGAACATATCTCCCCGGGCAAGGGAAACAAAGGCAAAAATGAACAAGTGGGACTATATCAAGCTAAAAACTTCTGTACAGCAAAGGACACCATCAATAGAACAGAAAGGTACCCTACAGTATGGGAGAACATATTCATAAATGACAGATCCGATAAAGGATTGACATCCAAAATATATAAAGAGCTCACACGCCTCAACAAACAAAAAGCAAATAATCCAATTAAAAAATGGGCAGAGGAGCTGAATAGACACTTCTCTAAAGAAGAAATCCAGATGGTCAACAGGCACATGAAAAGATGTTCCACATCGTTAATCATCAGAGAAATGCAAATTAAAACCACAATGAGATATCACCTCACACTAGTAAGGATCGCCATCATCGAAAAGACAAACAACAACAAATGCTGGCGAGGCTGTGGAGAAAGGGGAACCCTCCTACACTGCTGGTGGGAATGTAAATTAGTTCAACCATTGTGGAAAGCAGTATGGAGGTTTCTCAAAAAGCTCAAAATAGAAATACCATTTGACCAAGGAATTCCACTTCTAGGAATTTACCCCAAGAATGCAGCACTCCAGTTTGAAAAAGACAGATGCACCCCTATGTTTATCGCTGCACTGTTTACAATAGCCAAGATATGGAAGCAACCTGAATGTCCATCAGTAGATGAATGGATAAACAAGACATGGTACATATACACAATGGAATACTACTCAGCCATAAGAAGAAAACAATTCCTACCATTTGCAACAACATCAATGGAGCTACAGGGTATTATGCTCAGTGAAATAAACCAGGCGGAGAAAGACAAGTACTAAATGATTTCACTCATATGTGGAGTATAAGAACAAAGGAAAACTGAAGGAACAAAATAGCAGCAGAATCACAGAACCCAAGAATGGACTAATAGTTACCAAAGGGAAAGGGATTGGGGAGGATGGGTGGGAAGGGAGGGATAAGGGCGGGGAAAAAGAAAGAGGGCATTACGATTAGCATGTATAGTGTTGGGGGGGCACGGGGAGGGCTGTGCAACACAGAGAAGACAAGTAGTGATTTTACAGCATCTCAGTACGCAGATGGACATTGACTGTGAAGGGGTATGTGGGGGGGACTTGGTGAAGGGGGGAACCTAGTAAACATAATGTTCTTTCTGTAATTGTAGATTAATGATACCAAAAAAAAAAAAAAGCTGATTGAGACCAAAAATATCACAAAAATGAGGAAATAAAGCAGTGTTTGTATTCATTAACTGACTGACACTTTTATAATATTTTATTCTAGAAATTTTGGCTGTTAACTTCTTAATTGCATCTTCCTATGATAACAAGTTTGTAAGTAATTTTCAGTAGTGAGAATAAAAAAGAACTTTAGTTCCACCAGAGTAGATTGAATTTTTACTGATAGTTTAGAAATGATTGTTTTAAATTTATAACCCATTACTGTCAATAACACATAGATTTTTAGAATCACCATCCAATTTAGGAAAACATTTGTCAAGTTTCTTTCATGTATGAGCTGTAAGACTGAAAGGACTTTACACAGATGAGTTTTTGGCTTATTATCTTTCAAACCATGTTTCTCCCAACTTTCTACATTCTTCCATGGACAGAAGTTGTAGGAGCCAGGTATAGGAGCCCTAAATACAGGATGTTATATAGGTTGAGTACAAAGCATCTCAGACCACCTTAAATTAACCCATAAGTAATATGTTATAAATAAAATCAATATATCAAATATTCCATGGTAAATAACTTAATTTTAAATGAACAAAAATAATAAAAGTGACACACAAAAAGTACAGTCTGCTTTGTCTCATTTAAAGTCATTGAAAAAACACATATGAGTGCTCAGAATATTGTATCAATGGTGGTAATGTTGATTATAAATAAAAAACAATAATGTATCTAGAGCTTACAGCATGACAGGCACTCTTCTAAGCACTTTATATGAGTAACAATCTTTTCCGTAATCTCACCTGGTTTTTGCATTCCTATATACAGATGAGGAAACTGAGGCACAGATGATTTCCTTTCTATCATATTTAATCTCTACAGGGCATATATTTTTCTCCTTTAAACTGCAAGTTGTGAGAATTTGACATTCCATTTTATGGTGAAGTAAAATGGTAAACACCCACCTGAGGTAACTGAAGAACACCTTCCCAAAGACAAATGTATAGGTGAAAGGATTAGATATAATTTCCTCTTCTTTCTTAAACTTCTCAAAACTTCTAGTAAGTTTTGCCTTGGCTACCCTTGAAAGTGCATGCCACAGAAGTGTTTTGCATAGAATTTATTGCTTAAAAATGACATCTATACTATATATCAAGTTATTTAAGAAAGTCCTGGGGTGGGCTAGTTTCCAGATGGCTGTGATCTCTGCCTGTTGAAGAACTTCTTTTGGTTTTAAAGATTTAGATCAAGAATTTCTTCTTGGTAACCTTTTTCTCCCTTTGCCAAAAGAGGACTGATTACAACTCCTTTAAGCCATACCCATATCTTGTATAAACAAAATTCTCTGTATAGTTATTTTCACTCTGTCACAGAATGATTTGTTTGTAGGATTTTTTTAAAACTATAAAACAAATATAAGCTGATATAGATCAGGGATTCTTTCTATTTGTCTTTAACTCAGCACCAAATACAGAACTTGGCATATAACAGGGACTCAACAATTAATGTTAAATAAATGAATTAATACTGGGGGACAGCTTTGGAATTTGACCTTTGCAACACATAAGACATTCCAGATATTATAAAAGTTTCTGGTAAAAATGATTAATTTCACAAGAGAATTTTTATAGATTTTTTTTCTAGAATTGACTTACTAATTCTTAAATGACAGGTGAATCCAACTTGATTCAAACAAGTTTTGCTAGACTGGGCATGTAAATCTGCACATTTAGAAGATATATTGCTATTTTTGTTCTTTTCTACTACCTTTTAAAGTCTTCTACCTTTTGAACTCTTTTATAAAAGTGAAAATTCTCTTTATGGACATCCAAATAACAAAGACCTATTTTGGAATTACTGTAATTGTTATATACTTTATGTAATTTTAAACCTAATGTATTATTTTAAAAGCATCTTCAAATATTTCTTTAGAGGTCATTTTATTATTAATTATGTATTACTGTCACAAGCCAATAATTAATAATTTGCCTCTCTTTAAAATAGTCATTTTGTCTTTTTTCATATCTTTGAAAAGTTACATTTTAATTTATAGTTCTAATTATTCATACTTATACACAGTTGTTAACTTACTTTTTTTTTTTTTTTAGCTTGGAGAAGCTTTTATTGGCAGACACATATTCAAAAGGGAAACAGCTCCTTGTTTTTTGAAGAAATGTCATTTTTAAACATTATATATGTTTATTTTACTCTATTCCATTTACATATGCTAAGAAATCTTTTTATGAATTTGTTTCATATTAAAATAAGTGGTTTTTTATCTTGCTTATAGTCTTTTAGTTTCACTTTAAAGTATGTGGAAATCAACCTCAGGCAGTGACTTAATCTGAAATGTCTTCTGTAAAGTTTTCTACTATAGTTTTTAAAAATTCATCTATAGTAATATGTAGATATGTGCATATACCTATGTACAAATTGATAGTTTGTTAAAGAGAAGACAATTAAAATAATTAAATAAATAGATAAAACTTATCAGCCTTATATAAACATTTTTAAGGAGTTTGGCCTTGACAGTCTTCACTCTTATTTAGTTTATATATCTTGTGTTATAAGTGAACTGTGATAACATATATTTTCCTCATTGGTATTCATAGGTGGGCCTTGAGGAATGTACAGTAAGAAAGAAATATAAATCATAAATGTTTCTAATCATCTCTCTTGAAGTGAATTTCTCCTGCGTTAATTCTTTCATAATACATTTAAAATTTAACAGAAACATAAGGTTATTTTAAAGTCAAGTACCATGGATGAGACTGGTGGAGGCCCACAATACCTTCTGAACTAGACATACTAAGAGTATAATTTGTTTAGGGAACATGTATTTTGTGACCAGAACTGTGTAGGAATTTCTTTTTTATTTTTATTTTTTGAGAGTGCATCTCTCATATTTATTGATCAAATGGTTGTTAACAACAATAAAATTCTGTATAGGGGACTCAATGCTCAATGCACAATCATTAATCCACCCCAAGCCTAATTCTCATCAGTCTCCAATCTTCTGAGTTGTTAACTTACTTTCAAAAGTTTAGAATTAGACCTCCACACTGTTCACTTCAACAAAGTCACAATGTTGCAATCAGTTCATGAAATACATTAACCGGCACATCCTATGATCAGGTTTATGTTGGAGGAGGTCGTTCTAACACTTATGTAGAAGGTAAAATGAGGTGGAGACAGTTATACGCCTACTTTAAAATGAGGCTAAAGATGAGGCTAACCACGTCTTGAACCACAGTGATGTGGCCAGGGTGAGAACTCAAGAGCAGATCCCGGAGCTGGACACAAAAAGAAAGGCAGGGAGAGAGAAAGGAAGAAAGGCAGAAAAGAAAGAAGGAAAAGGGAAAAGACAAAAGAAAACTGTGAAAGAAAGAGATTTGGAGTTGATCAAGGAGAAGATCTGGTAATGAAATGCAGTAACATTTAGCAAGGTTTACTGGGGGACACATGGACAGTCACAGGAGAGGGGATGGCCCTCGGCGTGAGGCCACCCAGAAGCTCCTGAGCCTGACGGGGCCGCCATCCAGAAGGGGAGGAGAGCAAGCAAACTTTCAGGGAAGAGGGGATCACAAAGGGGGGGGCCTGTGTGTGAGGTGACGTCACTCAGCCAGCGGGGGCAGAGCCTCCGACCTGGAGGACTTCCAAGGACCACAGCTTTTGGGGTCTTCAAGCTACAAGAGTCTATCCTATCAATAACCAGCAGATGCCAAGTGAGGTTTTGTAAAATATCTAAAGCAGATAGGCTCTAAATGGCTGGAAACTGCTTGGTTGGGCTATTTTTTGAAATAATCGGATGTGCAAACATTTCGGTTTGGTGCCAGTGTGTTTTGAGCCACTGGGTCTTAGAATACACTGAAGAGGTAACCTAGGAGCCAAAGGCCATCTTAGGTTCATTTGCAGAGCTTCAGGGACTGGTCAGATGTGCCAGATGAGAGGAGAAATTCTGGCAGGGTACTGGGGTTTGGATTTCTGTTGGATCATGACACACCTTTGCATGCACACCGGTACAATGAATGGCATTTAGTGGGTGCTAAAAATAATTATGAGTGTGTATCTATGAATTACATAAAGAGTTCAGGGACAGCACTGATAGCATTATTAAGAATTACAAATTTTATCATTTTTACCTAAAGAATTGCAAAATAGGGATTATATATTTATTTTTTCCTTGGATTTGAACAATATGTCACATTCATTCTTCAGGGTCTCATTGGAACCTGATATTGCTAAAGTTACCTTTATTTCTTTATCATTTGATACCCATTTTACATGACTATTATTTTAGCAGTCTTATTTTCCTATGATCGAAAGAAGCTCCCAACAACTTACTATGTTTCTAGAATATTATTAACTCAGTAACTGGTGTACTTATAATCTATTCTTAAAACCAGCCTTTAACATCTCTGAATGAATGCCTCTAGAACAATAATTAGTATTACTGAATGATTAACTATATTTGGCATTGCTCTAAAAGCTTTCAGTGCAGTAACTCATTTAATCCTCGAAACAGTTCTATGACATAGGTACTATTATAAACTCCATTTACATATGAGAAAACTGCAGACAGAGAGGTTGACAACTAGCAATTTGTGATACAGGTTTTGAACCCTGGCAGCCTAATCTCTTAAATACAAGTTTACAATGTGCACAGTGCAGCTGGAGTACTAAAAAAGTTGATTTCAATGATGAGCAAGATGAGGCACATACAGTAGGTGACCACTATTAGCAATATGCTTCATTTAACTAGTCACAAATATTGTGATGTTCAGGTCCCATGCTACACTTTGAGGACAAAGAGCTGTAGGAAAGATGCTCTTTACTTACATAATTTCTATTCTCTGGGAAATCCTGACCCTTACAAAAATAATAAGATGGCATAGTCAAAATTTTTCAGATACCTACCATGTTCTGGCTAATTATAAAAATTCTTTTGCCTCTTTCACACACATTATTTATTCAGTTCAAATTTATTAAATATCAGAAATGAACCAAACAATCTGCTGGCTGTTGGGGACACTAAGGGGTACAAGAAAACCTAGCCCTTTAAGCCAGTGTTTTTTTTTTTTTTGCAAGTAACCAGGAATTACTAAAAACAATTTCTACTCTTATGTATTTTGGATTATGCAATTGAGGATTGGAAATGTTAGGAAATTTCCCCAGGACCACAGAACTTATAAAGGTAAGGCTGGGGATTGACTCAAGGTCAACTGTCTTTAAAAATCCATATTCACCCAGTTACAATGTCCTGAGAGCTAACTGCATTTCAGACCACAAATAGCGGTGAAGATAGAAAATGGTTCCAGTCTTCCTGCTAATAATGGCTCTGTCCATTGCACCATGCTCAAGTATAGTCTCGGCTTGGACAGAACACTGGGAATAATGAGGGATTTAAGATAGGGAAATGGCTAAACACAGTGGGCTGCAAAAACAGTGGGAGTTTTGAAAGACGCTGGAAACTGGAACCAGTTGCTAGGGCAATGTATGATTGATAGATGTTTCTCACGGAACAAAAACCAAATAGAAAGGGGCGAGTCCCATACCTTTCCTTCAGTCTTGCAGCCTCTCTTCAGTGTCTCCTATTGAGAGACTCTATCAGGAAGCCAGGTGGCAAAAGAGATGTGTGGCTTGCAGAATCCCAGCCCCACACTATAGAGCAAAGAAAGGCACAGAGAGATGTGTTTGAAGCTGAGAGGCAATGGGCAAATGACAGACAGGTGCTGTCACCCTATATAAGAGATAAAATAATCAGAAATTTATGAAGAGTAGCAAAGGTGGGAGAAACTACCTGGTTTGACCTGCTTCTCTTTCAAATGAGAAAGCTGAGGCCTAAAGGGAAAAAGTGTCTTGTTAAAAAAGGGCACAGCACTTTTAAGTATCAGAGCCAGGACAGGAATCTAAATTCTCTTGTTTTTCATTTCACTGAAATTCCTGCTTTTCAATGTGGTCTCTAAGGACAATGAACAAATTAATGGACAATGTTCTCAAAAAAAATGAAGAAGATGAACTGAAAATGATGTAAGAGATGAAAAACTTACATAATGGGCAATTCTTATAACTTTCCTAGGTCAGCATAAATGACTGCCTGTTGGTTTTAATTAATAGGTTAAACTTTGAGAATTTCGGGAATAGATGATAGTACATCTAATCGTTCTCTCACATGGAATGTTTTGGTCTACACTTAAGGACCACTCAGTCTGAGATCAGGCTCCTGTCAGGATTCATGATTCCAGTGTTATTGCAGATGTTTTGATAATTTAGCTCTACCCACTGATTCTCCAATACAAGATCACAGAGAGACTGCATAGAGGAAGGGATGCTGAAGCAACACAGCCTGCTTCCTAGTCTCTGAGGACTGTGTGCTGAGTGCATTGCCGTGGACACACTGTTCTCAGGGCGAAGAGAACTGCCTGATGAGCAGCCGTGCTACGGCAGTACCTCCTCCGTCCTGCAGTCGAGCCACATCAAGGGTCTCCCTGCACTACAATGTTTGAGGAGCCTGGGTTTGTATAATCATAAAGGTCTGTGAAAAGGAAAGTATTACAAAGATGTGTAAGTCTTCCACTGGTTGTTTTCATAGATAAGTTATTGAATAAAGACACCCATACTTCAAACCCTTTTTAATCCATTTTATGTAATTTGAAGAAAAATCCCACAGTGTATTGACATATTACAATATGTTTCTGTCTTTGGTCAGGGCTTTTCAAGCATTTCCTGAGTAACCCTGCACATGCTTCTGCTTCGCACTTTTCTCAGTGATCCTCTGATGGCAAAGTCTTTTGTTAAATTTGCTCAGTAAGAGCTGGCTTTTCTTCTCAATTGTTTAACATGAGAATGGCATTTAATTTTAGCATTTTGCTGTCTTGGCATAGAGCTGAACTTTGGCAGCTGAGAGAATATATTTTTCCCTCAAAATGCAAAAGACTCCTGAAATTTAAATGATTTCGCTAGCTAATTTCATTGGGAAAATTATGTAGTTACATACCGATTAACTTTTTTTTTTAGATGAGTTGTTCCAAAGCAACAATTAATAGTACCGATTTGAGAAGCTGCTCAGTTTCACAAGGTGGACTTTTTCCATGAATAATGATCATTCATAAATGAAACACTAAATATTCATATTAAGCTAAAGAAGAAATCATCTGATTTTTTCCCCCCATGATGATGGCTATTGAAGGGGATATCCAGCATTTAGTGGACTGGCTCAAACTTTACATTTAGGTTTTACTTAATTATTTTATTCAACCCCTTTTCATTTGAGAAGCAAAATAAAAGTCAAATTTAATAGTAGAATTCTTCACATAACACACTGGATCTGTCACTGTATTGGCTCTCAGATTTTTTTTTAATAAAACAATAAAAAAACTAAGAAAGCTCCTGAATCAGAAAAGAAATATCATTTCACCTTGACATTCAAGTCTTTTCCCTTGGGATTTAGTCTCTTGCTTCTAATTAAATCTTATATTTATCACAGAGAGAGGAATTATTTTTAGCATCATCAGAAATCCTTAGGTTGTCAAGATTATTCCAGAGACAGAAGAGAGATTTAGCTAGAATAGCACCATAGGTGCTTAGAGATGTGGTGGTAAAGGAGAATTATGGAAATGAGTAAGGAAGGAGAGTATAGGAAATAGAACCAAACCAAAGAAGACCGATAACTACAGACGTCAGAGACCGTAACATGCCAGGTAAGGACCATGTAAATCAACACAATATTCAAAATGAGTTGTTCAACATCAAATAAATACTTAACCTATTAGATGTTGTTAATCTAAGATAGATTTTGGAGGTTGTGGGTATTTCTTCTAGTATTTTAAACCCATTAAAGCAGGAATGTTATCTATAGTAGGTGTGGTTAGTTTTATCACTTTGAAACTAAAGTACCCTGTTCCTGTTCAAACTTTTAAACCAGCTCAGTGAAAGACTATCTTAAGTTATAGAATCTACTTTAAAACTCTTTCCATAGGCAAAGCTTACAAAGATATAACCAGGGTTTTTCTTGTGAATGCAAAACAAAATATGAAAAATGATTCTGGTGCCAAGACTGATTAATGCACCTAGTGCCTTTAATCCCTAATTTGAAGACGTATGAAGTAGTGTCATCATAGATATTTCTATTCAAATCTCATACTGGCTATTTATTCACATTTTTAAAATGACTTAATCATCTGAGTATGGAATTTGAGATACAGTGATGCAATTTAGTCCTGTAATCTTAGAAAAGCATTTAGCCTTTTTGATAATCTGTTTCCTTATCTATAAAATGGGAAAGCTACTTTTTAGGAGTTCTATGTGGAATCAGGGTAATATGTATATACATATATGACATTAAGTAAATGGTAATTCTGATAGCTACTATGTGTCACCTGTGGAATTCAAAAAATTAATCAAATATATTCTCTTCTTTCAAGGAGCAGGACAGCAGGGCGAGCATGGAGACTATAACAAGATTACATTGAGTACATTTGTTAAGTTAAAGGTGATTTGATGGTTAGTACTATGTTTTGCAGAAAGACATTTTTTAGTAGCTTGAAGGATAAGTTTTACTTTGGAGGTCTTTCTGCCAGAATAGATTGTATAACAATGACCTGTGCTTTCTGAAAGCCAAGTGTCACTTAAGGGTCATTCTGCTCCAAGTGATGGCAAAGTGACCAAATATGAACAGCACTGACCAACACCACAACAGTGACAGCTAGTACTTACTGAGCATAGTAAGAACCAGCACTGTTTTATTTTTAAATTAAAGTATGATTGATATACAATCTTATGAAGGTTTCACATGAACAACATTGTGGTTTCAACATTCACCCATATTATCAAGTCCTCACCCTGCCTATTGCAGTCACAGTCTATCAGCATAGTAAGATGTTATATAGAATCATTACTTGTCTTCTCTGTTCTGGACTGCCTTCCCTGTGACCTACCTATATTGTGATTGCTGATTATAGTGCCCCTTAGTCCCCTTCTCCCTCCTGCCCCACCCACCCACTCCCCCACTTCCCTTTGGTAACTGCTAGTCCCTTCTTGGAGTCTCTGAGTCTGCTGCAGTTTTGTTCCTTCAGTATTGCTTTGTTGTTATACTCCACAAATGAGGGAAATCATTTGGCACTTGTCTTTCTCCACCTGGCTTATTTCACTGAGCATAATACCCTCTAGCTCCATTCATGTTGTTGCAAATGGTAGGATTTGTTTTCTTCTTATGGATGAATAATATTCCATTGTGTATATGTACCACATCTTCCTTATCCATTCATCTACTGATGGACACTTAGGTTGCTTCCGTGTCTTGGCTATTGTAAATAGTGCTGCAAATAACATAGGGGTGCATATGTCTTTTTGAATCAGGGATATTGTTTTATTTGGGTAAATTCCTAGGAGTGGAATTACTGGGCCAAATAGCCTTTCTATTTTTAGTTTTTGAGGTAATGCAACGGTTGAAATAGTTTACATTCCCACCAGCAGTGTAGGAGGGTTCCCTTTTCCCTGCATCCTTGCCAGCATTCGCTGTTTCTTGTCTTTTGAATGTTGGCCATCCTAACTGGTGTGAGGTGATAACTCATTGTGGTTTTAATTTGCATTTCCTTGATGAATAGTGATGTGAAGCATCTTTTCATGTGCCTGTTGTGCATTCAGATTCCTTCCTTGGAGAAGTGTGTGTTCAGATTCTGCCCATTTTAAAATCAGGTTATTTGTATTTTGAGCGTTGAGGTGTGTGGGTTCTTTATATGTTTTGGATGTTAAACTCTTATCAGATAAGTCCTTTATGAATATATTCTTCCATACTGTAGGATGTCTTTTTGTTCTGCTGATGGTGTCCTTTGCTGTTTTTTAGTTTAATATAGTTCATTTTTGTTTTTGTTTCACTTGCCCAAGGAGATCTACTCAGGAAAAAGTTGCTCATGTTTATATTCAAGAGATTTTGTCAATGTTTTCTTCTAAGAATTTTATGATTTCATGACTTATATTCAGGTCTTTGATCCATTTTGAGTTTACTTTTGTGTATGGAGTTAGACAATAATCCAGTTTCATTCTTTTACGTGCAGTTGTCCAGTTTTCCCAACACCGTTTGTTGAAGAGACTGTTATTTCTCCATTGTATATTGATGGTTCCTTTATCTTACATTAATTGGCCGTATATGTTATATCTGGCCTCTCTATTCTGTTCTGTTGATCTATGTGTCTATTCTTGTGCCAGTACCAAATTGTCTTGATTATTGTGGCATTGTAGTAGAGCTTGAAGTTGGGAAATGTAATCCCCCCAGCTTTATTCTTCCTGTTCAGGACTGCTTTGGCTATTCTGTGTCTTTCATGGTTCTATATGAATTTTATAACTATTTGCCTAGTTTGTTGAAGAATGCTGTTGGTATTTTGGTAAGGATTGCATTGAATTCTATAGATTGCTTTAGGCAGGATGGCCATTTTGATAATATTAATTCTTCCTACCCATGAGCATGGATGTATTTCCATTTATTGGTCTTTTCTTTAATTTCTCTCTTGAGTTTCTTATAGTTTCCAATGTATAAGTCTTCCACCCCCTTGGTTAGGTTTATTCCAAGGTATTTTATTCCTTTTGATGCAATTGTAAATGGAGCTGTTTTCCTGATTTCTTTCTGCTAGATCATCATCAGTGTGTAAGAATGCAACAGATTACTGTGTATTAATTTTGTATACTGCAACTTTGCTGAATTCAATTATTTCTAGTAGTTTTGGAGTGAATTCTTTAAGGTTTTTTATGTACACTATCATGTCATCTGCACACAGTAACAATTTAACTTCTTCCTTACCAATCTGGATGCGTTTTATTTCTTTGTGTATTCTGATTGCCGAGGCTAGGCTCTCCAGTACTATGCTGAATAAAAGTGGGGACAGTGGGCATCCTTGTCTTGTTCCCAGTCTTAGAGGAAAAGCTTTCAGCTTCTCACCGTTAAGTATGATGTCGGCTGTGGATTTGTCATGTATGACCTTTATTATGATGAGGTACTTGCCCTCTATACCCATTTTGTTAAGGGTTTTTGTCATCAATAGGTGTTGACTTTTGTCAAATGCTTTTTCAGCAACTATTGAAAAGATTGTGTGATTTTTGTCCTTCTTTTTGATGATGGGTTTTCGAATATTGTACCACCCTTGCATTCTCAGAATAAATCCGACTTGGTCATGATGGATGATCTTTTTGATATATTTTTGAGTTCAGTTTGTTAATATTTTGTTGAGGATTTTGCATCGTTGAGGATTTTGCATCTATGTTCATCAGGGATATTGGTCTGTAATTTTATTTTTCTGTGGCGTCTTTGCCTAGTTTGAGTATTAGAGTGATGCTGGCCTCATATAATGAGTTTTGAAGTACTCCCTCCTCTTCTACTTTTTGGAAAACCGTAAGAAGGAGGATGGTATTACGTACTCTAAATGTTTGGTAAAATTCATCTGTGAAGCCATCTAGTTTGGGTATTTTGTTCTTAGGTAGTTTTTTGATTACCAATTAAATTTCATTGCTGGCAATTATTCTGTTCAGATTTTCTGTTTTTCCTGTGTCAGTCTTGGAAGGTTATATTTTTCTAGAAAGTTGTCCATTTCTTTTAGATTATCCAATTTGTTAGCATACAATTTTTCATAGTATTCTCTAATAATTCATTGTATTTCTGTGGTGTCTGTAGTGATTTTTCCTTTCTCATTTCTGATTCTGTTTATGTGCATACACTGCACTATTTTACTTGATAAGTCTGGCTAGGGGTTTATCTATTTTGATAGTTTTTCAAAAAGAATGATCTCCTGGTTTAATTGATTTTTTCTATTATTTTATTCTTCTCAACTTCATTTATTTCTGCTCTGATCTTCATTATGTCCCTCTTTCTATTGACTTTGGGACTCATTTGTTCTTCTTTTTCTAGTTTCATTAATTATGAGTTTAGATTTTTCATTTGGGATTGTTCTTTTTTGAGGTAAGCCTGTATTGTAATATACTTCCTTCTTAGAACTGTTTTCACCATCTTCCACATGTTTTTGGGGCATTTTGTTGTTGTTTTCATTTGTCTCCCTATGTTGCTTGATCTCTGTTTTAATTTGATCATTCATTCATTGATTATTTAGGAACATTTGTTTAAGCCTCCATGAGTTTGTGGGCTTTTTTCTTTTCTGTGCCTAATTTATTTCTATTTTCATACCTTTGTAGTCTGAGAAACTGGTTGGCACAAGTTTAGTCCTTCTGAATTTACTGAGGCTCTTTTTGTGTTCTAGTATGTGATCTATTCTTGAAAATGTTCCATATGCACTTGAGAAGAATGTGTATCCTGCTCTTTTTGGGTGGAGTGTTTTGTAGATGTCTGTTGTGTCCACCTATTCAAAAGTTTTGTTCAGTTTCTCTTTCTTGCTGATTTTTTGTCAGGTTGATCTGTCCTTTGGAGTGGGTGGTGTGTTGAAGTCTTCTAAACTGAATGCATTGCATTCTATTTCCCCCTTTAATTCTGTTAATATTTGTTTCACATATGTAGGTGATCCTGTGTTGGGTGCATAGATATTTATAATAGTTATATACTCTTGTTTGGACTGCCCCCTTTATCATTATGTAATGTCCTTCTTTGTCTCTTGTTACTTTCTTTGTTTTGTAATCTCTTTTGTCTGATAAAAGTACTGAAACTCCTGCTTTTTTGTCCCTATTATTTGTTTATATCCCTTCACTTTTAGTCTGTGTATGTCTTTGGGTTTGAAGTGAGTCTCTTGTAGGCAGCATATGTATGGGTCTTGTTTTTTTATCCATTCTTTAACTGTATGTCTTTTAATTGGTGCATTCTGTCCATTTACATTTAGGGTAATTATCAATGGATATGTACTTATTGCCATTACAGGCTTTAGATTCATGGTTACTAAATGTTCAAGAGCAGCTTCCTTACTATATAACAGTCTGTCTTAACTTGCTTATTATGCTATTTCAAACACAATCTACAGAGTATTTTCCCCCCTTCTTCTTCTTCTTCCTCCTCCACTCTTTATATATTAGATGTCATATTCTCCACTCTTTGTGTATCTCTTGACCCACTTCATGAGTAGTTGATTTCATTTTGCATTTGTTTAGTAATTAAGTGGTCTACTTACTTTACTGCAGTTTTATTTTCTCTGGTGACAGCTATTTAGCATTAGGAGTACTTCCATCTATAGCAGTCCCTTTAAATTACACTGTAGAGACAGTTTGTGGGTGGTAAATTCCCTCAACCCTTGCTTATCTGAAATTGTTTAGTCCCTACTCCAAATTTAAATGTTAATCTTGCCAGGTATTCTTGGTTTGAGGTCCATCTGTTTTGTTGCATTAAATACATCATGCCACTCCCTTCTGGCCTTTATGGTTTCTGCTGAGAAGTCTGATGATAGCCTGATGGGTTTTCCTTTTTTCTCTCTGTCTGCTTTCAATATTTTCTCTTCATCCTTAACCTTTGCCATTTTAATTATTATATGTCTTGGTGTTGTCTTCCCAGGGTTCCTTGTGTGTTGGTAGATCTCTGACCTTCCATGATGTGAGAGACTATATTTTTCCCCAGATTGGGGAAGTTTTCAGCAATTATTTCCTCAAAGAAACTTTCTATTTTTTTTTTCTTCTCTCTTCTTCTGTTAACCCTATAATGAGAATATTGTCCTGTTTGGATTGCTTGCACAGTTCTCTTAATATTCTTTCAATCCCAGAGATCCTTCTTTTTCTCTATGTGCAGCTACTTTGTTTTCCTGTTCTCTAATTTCTATTTCATTTACCATCTCCTCTCTCTCACCTAATCTACTTTTAAATCCCTCCATTGTATGTTTCATTTCAGCTGCTGTATTTTTCAAAGTTTCTATCTCTTTCTTGAAATCATTCCTGAGATCTTGTATATTTTTTTGTAGCTCCATAAGCATGTTTATGATTTTTATTTTGAATTCTTTATCAAGAAAATTGGTGACTTCAGTTTCACTTTGCCCTCTATCTGGAATCTTTCCTGGAGTTCTTTGGACAAAATTATTTTGCTGTTTCATTTTTTTAGTTTTATTCCTATGGAATAATAATAACTTTGTGTAGGCAGTATCCTCTAGTACCCAGAAGCTCTGCTCTCTGGAGCTGCTCACCACCTGGAGTGATGGTGGGATTCGCAGGTGAGTGGAACAGGCACCTGCAGGAAGGAAAGTGCTCTTTCCTGCCTTCCTGGCTGTAGTTCCTGCCTCCACTACCAGGTCCAGTGAGCTGAGTGTGCAGGTAAGAGCTTCTGTGCTATGCCTCTGTAACTGCTGTAGGTGGGGCCACCCTCTGACTGGCCTGGTGTGATGGTGGAGGCAGCAGGTGAGTGGGACTGGTGCCTGCTGGGAAGAAGAGGCAGCAGGCTTTGTGCTGCTGTAGGGGGGCCTCAGGGCTGCATTGCCAGCCAGGGGGATGGAGCATCTGGAGCTCCTGAGAGTTTCCAACCTGCTGGGCTGAGTGTGCCGGAATGATTATGTCCACCTTCCTTTTCTCTTGAGCAGCAAGCTCTGTATAATCTTTGTCCCTTTAGTGCCCCACTCCCTGCTGTGAAGTCTTTAAAAGTGTCCACATTTCTTTTGTCCCAAGGGGTCCTGTTGTGTGTACCTGTTCTCCACAAGTGACTGGAAACTCAGTCTGTCTGAGTATTTTTCCTGTCTTTGCTTTCCAATCCCACTAATCTCCAGAGCACCATGTAATGTGGGTTTGTCCTCTGGGAGCAGATCTCCAGGGCTGGGTGTTCAGCCATTCTGGGCTTTTATTCCTTCCCCACTCTGTTTCTTTTCCTCCTACCTGTGGCCTGGGGTTGGGGAGGGTTTGGGTTTCACCAGATCACAGCTTTGCTACTTTACAATTTTCTGTGCATTCTTCTCTTTTTTCCAGATGTAGGCAGTCTGTTCTGCAGTCTTTGGGTCACTCTTTCAGGATTAATTGTATTTGCTGTATTTTTGCGTTATTTGTGGTTTTGGGAGGCGGTTTCTGCCTCACTTATCTTGATGCCGTCTTTTACCAACTCCTGTACCAGCACTTTTATAAGTGCTTTACATTAGTTATCTC
The DNA here is from genome assembly GCF_030020395.1 of Manis pentadactyla. NCBI lineage: Eukaryota > Metazoa > Chordata > Mammalia > Pholidota > Manidae > Manis > Manis pentadactyla. The sequence goes on along the minus strand of NC_080028.1, from coordinate 111,562,145 downwards.
ATATGGGTTTCATAAGATGACTCAGGGACTATTATTAAAACCATTTTACAGATATGGACTACAGAAGTTAAGTAAGTGACCTCAGGTCTCACATCTAGTGGAGTGACAAAACCAAGGTTTGAATCCATTGGTTTCTAATTCCAGTTTTTGCCTTTTTAACTGTCAACTCGGTTGTGATGTCTAAGGAATCATTGGATGGCCAGTGATATCTTCTACAACTATGCCAGAAAACACCTGCAAACTGACCAAATAAAAAAGGTCAGGGTGATAAGGACATAGCCTACCTTCTCAAGTTGAGATGCAAAGGCTTCTTAAGATGAACTTTTTCCATGTACTTCTAATTACAGAACATTCTAACAAAAATTACGTGTAATGTGTATTTAACTTCTAGCCAACATTCCTTGGTACATCAAAATATTTAACAAGGCACCAATCAACAAAACAGAGTCCAGGATGGCCCTACTGTTTTAAATGTTACCTTATCAGCCTCCTACAGTATTGAGAGGAAGAATAAAATGCTGGGGTCAGATCCTGAGGGAGCTCAAGGCTGTGACTCTTTTGCTTTTAGTTCAGAAATATTCATATATTCTAATATCTAATATCTGGCATGATAGAAAATTGTTCATATTGGCTAAACAGCTGCCCTGCTTTGGACATATATCATTTGGTCTTAAAATATGAGAATAAAAGCTTATTGTTTATAAAATTACTTTACATTTTAAAGAGTAACAGTGACATTGCTTTGTGAACTCAGGCATTGCTACTTTTGAAAGATTTGAAGAAAAAGAGGGAACACTGTAATCAAAAAAGAATTGCATAGCTAAGCCTGCCATAAAGAAAATCTATTTTTAAAAGCTCCTTGGAGATTATAAAACTGCAATATCTTATGAGACACATGGCATCTGAAACCTTTTTTACTGTAGTAGCTATTTTACAATGCCTCTTTGGACACATAAGAGCTGTAAGTAGGCTTGTGTGGGATCAATTCTTTGTTTATGACCACATGTAATCTAAATAAAGAAAATCACTGCTGTGCAATATTTGTTACTACTATGATAAACTTCAGTATCCACTACAGACTATCATGTTTCCTTTTTTTTTTTTTTTTTAATAACAGTGCTCTTGGTGAGGGGTTTAAAAACAATATTCCAGTTGAGGCATAAGGAAGCACAATATAACAACTAAAAATAGTGCAGTAATATGATTTTGTCTCCTGATTTAAGATACTGATAAATGAATGCAGTGGTCATGGGGAGGGCAAAGGAAGAGATCACTGTATGAATTTAAAGGCAGTTGGAATTGTTAAGGAATTTAATTTTTTCAAAATAAAAGAGTTAAAGATAAGTAAAGCTAGCATTCTATGTTAGCTTAAATATCATTTTAATAATAAAGTATGACATAATGTTATATGTTAGTATGTAATATTATAAAAATACATACTGTATAAAATTGCATGTAATTTAAATAACTGTACCCCTTCCCCTAGCTACTATGCTATTTCTCTGAGAAGCAACTTTTATCAATTGCTGTACCTTTCGTTCAGATATTTTATTTATGTGCACACACACACACACACACACACACACACACACACACACAAACACATTCAACCAAAAAGAAAGAGACAATTATTATGGAAACTTAAAGCATGGATAATATTAAAATGTCAAAAAAAATGCCTGGGTGAAATTATTTATCTTTATATTATTTATATAATAGAGAACTTGGGTTATTTATTTATATTAAAGATCATGGGTTAAGAGATTGATTAGAAAAGATCAAAAGAAAAATGCATAATATGCATGAGATTCGCAAAAATTTCATTTTTATATCAAGGTTAAGTTTTTGAAGTATTTATTGAGAGCAAACAGTGTACTTAGTATTTTTCACACATAATAGTATAAATCTCAAAAGCCTCTGCAAACTGAGTATTATTAGTTTTAATTTACTGATAATGAAACTGAGGCTTGGGGGCCATATTGATCTCAAATACATATAGATAATGAGTGGGAGAACCATGTTTTTAGTTCAGTTTGTTTAATTCCTAAACCTATAGTATTTCCATTAAAACACATTACTTCCCTTCTAATGTTAATGGAGATGATTAGAAAAATAGTAAAAATTATCAAACTAGATCAAGGGTAAAAGCATGTAAGGCATTTGCATTAGCTGATCCTAGGTTGAGAAGTATGTGGAGTGCTAATGATAAAATCACACCTTTAATTTCATCTTAAATAGCAAAGTAATTTCTATCATTGATAGGTGTGTTCTTATTTTATCCCATTTCCCCAGACAACTACAGAGGACTTTTATAGTTAAAATTAACTTAATGTACTTACTTTAAAAAATTATATCCTATACACCAGAGATTTTGAAATAATGAAACAAAAACTGGTGCTTTGAAGGTGAGGAGGCATTGATAAAACTAGAAGTAATGTGAAAAAGAGTGATGCACAGGAAATCAGACTTTTGTGCACCTGGTGCGAATTTTCAAGTTGGGCCTTCATGAGATCCCTTCTCCTCAAAAATATGCAGAGAAGAAGTGAAAAACCTACCTTCTCAGCTGTGCCCCGACTGACCCATTGACTATAGAAAAATAAGTAGATAATAGATTGAGAGGGAAAGGGATCTGATACAGTGAGTTTATAAATATAAGTATTCCTAGAGAAAGAACAGAAAGTCATTATTTTGTCCTGTGGAATGTCCTAGACCTTTTGGTGTGAGGCAAATTGGTACTGACATTTGAAAACTAATACTGGAAGGAGAAAAGCCAGTCTTACCTTTTGGCCTACTAAGAACACAATTAAAAACAGTTATGCAGAGTTAGATAAATTTAATCCAAAAGGATTCTGTAATTAAAATTAGGTTTTAAGTAGTTTCATATCTAGAGACAGAATCCCCTTAATTAATATTAAAACATTTTTCTAGAGAAATGATATAGATACAGAAAAGAATCTGGATGCTAAAAGATTGGCTGTACTTAACCAACCCGGACATAATTTACCTTAGTCACACACAAGTAACAATTTCAATAATTCCTACAATGGAGGAAGTGGAAATTATAATAGACTTACATTATACAGCATATTTAATTTTGTGAGTAGTTATCATTAAATTAACCATATATTAAACTACATACTTTGGTCATAATTAACCCTGTGTTTGTGTACCAGGGAAACTCTTCTTTCTTGGAGGAAAGAAATGTACTCATTTGTTTTAGATAATGAGGATTTATTCCATCAAACAGGCAGAGTGAGCAAGAATGGAAAGCCATTTCGGTAGTGGTATAGTCATTGGATCCCACTCTAAGTTGCCATGACTTCAGTGTGTATTGGCCTCCAGGAGTATAGAAATAAAGTGTTTTACTGTGATTCATTCATTCATTACTGTATCACACTCATTTCCCTCAGAATCAGGCATCCCCTATTTAAATCTTTGTTTCTCACTTGAAAATCACAAAACAGTATCTAACTGAGCCATATTAAGCCCATGCAATAAAGACTATAGTTAACGGGCAGAGACTTTGACCAAGCTTCCCAGGGGCAGTTGTCCCATCCATGTGCTTGGCTTGGGTACCACTCCTGAGGCTCAGAGAACCGAGGCAAAATTGATACTCTGTCTATTGTTAGTGCTGAGAAATGAATAGGCTGGTTTTATGGCTCTGTGCTGATATTCCTCATGGTTCTTCCTATCCATCCCATATTTTATGGGCAAGTCTAAGGCCAAGAGAATACTAATGTTAGGGCATAAAACCCAGGACTAAACCCACGTCTTTTCAGTCTAGAAGGAGGAGACCCTGTGGGTCTCTAAAATAAAGAGCTAACCCATCCTCAGTACAACTCCAAGTCATACTCTGTGAGTACCCCCCAAATATCAAATATTGGCCATTTTCAGGCTCTGTTATTTGTATTCCATTGTCCATTTTAGCTTATATTCACACGTTTATATTTATATTGAAACACGCTTGTTTATAATAATTCCTTCTCTATTATATTCTTAGGATATAGCTGATTAGCATGATCTTAAAATGAATAAAATTTTCTCCTGAAGGTTCACATTTAAGATATTTTAAAACTTAAAGGATATTTAGCAGACCCTTTAAAAAGTGTAGTTCATTAAAGAATGACAGATGGTTGTGGATTTTTGAATTGTTCCTTTTCCATCTATTATTTTATATATAGCTGACCACTTTTAATCTTAGTCTCAGTACTCACATCACAAATAGTTGCCTTAATAACAGCTTCAATAAAATAGAAAATAACTGTATTTCTTAAGGAAGGATCTTTGTAATAGAAACCCAAATTATTGAACTAAAGAAAGGCTACCAGTCTATGTGCTGTTTAGAAATAAACTTTCCCTTGATAGAGGAATGTGAGGATTTTTACATATAATATCTAAATTATGTTAAGTTGATTAATGAATTAGCTTGATTTCATGGGTCTTAATATACTAGGCCTTTAAAAAATTTTAGTGTCAGTCCCTTGATTAATACCCAGTAGAGGAGTTCAGTATTTAAAGTCACATACATAAGACAATACTACCGGGAGATAATTCTCCATGGCACTTTCATGTTTTTGCACATCTTGAGATCAGAGGCACTGCCTTTCTTTTCAGCTATAACCTTGAAAGTTGAAGATCGCGTTTCCCTCCAAAACAAAGGCTGGGCACACTTGTTGTCCATTATAAGATGTTTGGGTTCCCCAAACTTAGAGTTCGTCTCTTGTAATGTAACCAACTGCATAGGCAGGTGTCAACTGGCCCTTTTCATGTTCCCCTGTGAGAACTGAGGCTCAAGGAATGAAAAAAAAATGATAATCTACTGTCATTGCTGAGAAATAAACTGTCATCAGTTTCTGATCTAGGAATCTTGTGTCTTGTACCAGCACTTACAAAACTGTGGCAGGCTAACTTGTCACCTTGAAGGAGAGTAAAAATCTCAGATCCTTCATAATTCTTGACAATTCCACTATTTTTATTAAAATTTCTTAGTAAATATTGCCCCCTCCCAATGGTCCCTGAGGTTTATTAACATATGTTAGTTGATATAAGTCATCATAACTAGTTTAAGAGCAGGAGAACAATTATAATGTTTCTGCTAATAATTTTCAAACATGTCTTGTGGAAATATTAATGTTTGTAAAATGCTGACTAGCCTTCAATATACTTCAAAACAGTTTCACAGTATGATGTACATATGTGACTTGGAAAGACAGAAAGATAGAATAACTAGTCTAGTAAGTTAAACCTAATTCCTGAAACCTTCCATAGAAACTTTCAAGAACTATTACATGCTTTGACTTTACTACATTATTATAATAAAAGTTCTCAGCTATAGAGTAGCACAGATGACTGATAATCCACACTTCTACTGTGGCCTGCTGCTTGGAAAAAGAAAATGAAGTCACTCTTCGGTTGATAATTAGCTCCTGTTGTCAAAGACTCAGTTACAATTTGATAAAAAAAATCTAAATGTCAAGAACCATGCAGTCTGATAAATATGGATGACATTTAAAAAGCAAAGTAGGTAGTATATACAAAAGAAGAACAGGGTAAGTGTCTCATGCTGCATTTATTAATGAAGTACTTCTTATATTTCATTCACATAATTATTTGCTCTATGAGTGATGCCTTCTGTTTGTAAGTAATGGTGTAATCCCTTATTTCCTCTATAGGTAGGTGGGCAACTTAAATGTCAACAAGTATATAAGCAATACCTTTGACCTAAAAATAGACTACTCAAAAGGAAAATTAGAGTATGTATAAGAAATCCTGTGTATTGTTTAGAATCAGACTCAGAGAGTTCCCCCAAATTATGAATTTTTGATAAATTTATTTACTAACTGAAACCCTGAGACTACATCAGTGCATATTCATTACTTATCACACTATGTAATTTAGCCCTACCTTCATACCAGACGAAAGGCTCCCTAATAGTTGGGAGGTATATTGCTAAGCTGAGTGATAAACAAAAGGCAAAGCCCCTATGTAAAACAACTTGGGAGAAGTAGGCTAGCTATGAATTTTTTAAATATCACAGAATTTAACAGCTTAATTTGCAAAGATATTCACTGACTGTACTTTACATTCCATTTTGATCTGTGGTGCTTGATGCTAGCTTCTCTGTATATTGATATTGCTGTCTCCTTTAGAAAGTTATTGTGTAAACTCACCAGTTGTAAAAACTGAATAAAATAATTTATTTAGCTATCGACATAAAACACAATTTTTCAAGGCTTTGGGTTACCATAGTAAAGGAACACAGATTTAAAATAGAGCCATAGCTATGGACCAATAGGTTTTTTTTCTTTAACCATTTCTTTATTTTGTTGGGTGGATTTCTTATGTTTCTTTTGATCACACATATGACAAAAAACAGAAACAAAAGCAGACATCAACCTGCAGTCTTTATCTTATATCAAACCCCTGCTCATTACGTGACCCTGCTGGAGTTGCAGCCTCTTACTTAGCACCTCTTTCTGATTAATTTTGCTTGCCAACAATGTTCTTTATTGATTTCCTTAAAAAAAAAAAAAAGTAGAAATCAGAGAGACAGGTCTTGATGAAAAATTGATGATTGTCATATTTGCATATGAAATGTAGTCTTATTATTTGTTTCTTATTAATGTTTAATAGCTTTATTGAGGTACATTTGATATATGATAAGCTGCAAATATTTAAAGTATACCATCTGGTAAGTTATGACATTTGCATATTCCCATGAAACTATCACCACAATCAATATAATGAACATAAGTAACCTTGAGATGGTAATTTCACGTTTCAACTTGGAGAGCGTTTTGGGATGAGATTTTAAGTAGGTGAATTTTGGATAAAGTAGATTGCTCTCCATAATGTGGACGGGCTTCATCCAATCAGCTAAAGGCCTTTATGGAACACAAAGCCTGGCCTTCTGAGCAAGATGGAGTTCAGGGCACTGCCCTCAGACTCCACCTACATCCTCGGCTCTCTTGAGTTTTAAGCCTGCTGGCCTAAAGTACAGATTTTGGACTTGTCAGCCTTTATCATCATATAAGCCAGTTCCTTATAACACATCTGTTTCTATATACGTACAAACACCCTATCGGTTGTGTTTCTCTGGAGAAATCCTGACCGATAGAGATTTTGCTATCAAGAGGTGGAGCACTGCTGTTACAAGTACCTGAAAATGTGAACTGAGTTTGGAACTGGGTAATGGGTGGAGGTTGGGAGATTTTTGAGGTTCATGTTGGAGAAAAGCTAGATTGCCTTAAAGAGATTTTTGCTAGGAATATGAACACTGAAGGTGCTGGTGAGGTCTCAGATGGCAATGAGGGTAGTTCTTGGTGACTGGAAGAAAACTAACAGCTGTTATAAAGTGGCAAAGTATTTGACTGAACTTGCTCTTGGGTTTTGTGGGAAGTAAAAGCTAAAATATATGTGATGCAGTTTTCACTTCTTGGAGATGGAGCTGAAGATATTTCTAAGCACAGTGTTGAAAGTGCAGCCCGGTTTCTCCTTACCACATATAGTAACATTGGAGGCAAAGAGACAAATTGTTAAGTAAAAAAGGAACCAGAACATGGAGATTGAAAATGTCACAGGATAAATGTGCTCTGGAGAGAAAAGCAAGGATGTGGCTGGAAATTTGATAAAGAGATCGTGGATGTGACTTATGGATTTAATCATCCATCTCTGTAAAAGCAGGAAGAGAGAGATGGAATTTTATCAGCGAAAACACTGCCAGCTGGGACTAAAGGCAAAGGAGATGAGACGAAATAAAGGAAAGCTACCAGACTTTATAGATTCTACAAGATGGGGCAGTAGAGCTATTTGGCTGTGAACGTACATTGCCCTTCGAGGAAAAAGGGAAGGACGCCCTGGAATGACTCAGAGGTCAGCATGGCTGCCTCTCCTATGGCTGAGCCGGAGTCACAGGCTTGAGGTGGGGGTGAGGACAGCGTTGTTTCCCCCCAGGTTTACCCGGTGAGGCTGTCTCCTCCTCCTTCGCAGAAGGCCAGGCTGCTGCCCAGAGCTGTGGGGATGGACGACCACGGAGGGCCAGGAGGACGACGCTGCCTCTCCGGCAGGCTCGGAGGGCAGAGCATTAGAACCCAGGGAGGATCATTCCCGATACTTAAAAATCTAATGCAACTTGCCTTGCTAGGTTTGAGACCAGCTTGGGCCATGTCAGCCCTTCCTCCTTTTCAGTTTCTCCCTTTTGGTGTGTCTATCCCACCTCTGTCCCTAGATTGTATTTTAGAAACACATGACTTCTCTAGTTTCTAAGGATACCCAGCTAGAGAGAAATTTTGTCTCAAGATGAACATCTCACACATACATGATATTCAGATGAGACTTTAGACTTAGAGTTAATGCTGAAATGAGTTAATACTTTGGGGACTGTTGGGAGAGGGCGTAAATGTATTGTGCATAAAAGAAGGATGTAAGTTTGGTGGGCAGAGAGAGGAATGTTATAGATAGAACTGTGTCCCCCAAAATTCATATTTTGAAGACCTAACCCCTAATGTGACTGTATTTGGAGATAGAGCGTTTGCAGAGGTAATTAAGGTTAAGTAAGGTCGTGTGGGTGGGAGCCTAGTGCAGTATGACTGCTGTCCTCATAAGGAGAGGGGGCTGTACCAGGGATGCTTCAGGCATGGAGGAAAGGCCGTGAGGACCAGCAAGCAGGAAGCCATCTTCAGGCCAAGAAGAGAGGCTTCAGGAAAAACCAGCCCCGCTTATCCTGACCTTGGACTTCCAACCTCCAGAGCTGTGAGAAAATTAATTTCTGTTGCTTAAGCCTGCCTGTGGCATTTTGTATGGCAGCCCTAGCAAACCAAAACCCCCCCAGAAATCTCTTTTTGCCTCTTTGTAATTCCTTCCTAGCCCCTCATCCCATTCCCAGTCAATCAATGATTTGCTTTATTTCACTATAAATTAGTTTGCATTTAATGTAATTTTATAAAAGTGATATCATACAGATTGCTCTCTTTATTTCTTTCACTCAGTTTTTCAGATTCATTCATGTTCTAGCCATGTATCAATAATTCATTCCTTTTTATTGTTAAGTATAATTACGTTATATGTATATATCACAGTTTATTATATCACAGCTTATTCATTCACTTTTTGATGGATGTTTGAATTGTTTCCAGCTTTTGGCTATTACAAATAAAGTTGCTGTGAATATTGGTGTCCAAGTCAACTTATGGACATATGCTTTCATTTCTCTTGGGTAAGTACCTGGAAGAGAAATGGCAGGATATGTCCAAATTATGTTCACTTTTTAAGAAACCGCCCAACTAGTTTCCAAAATGGTTGAAATTAAAGAAGCAATACCATTTACAGAAGCATCAAAAAATATGAATACCAAAGGATAAATCTAACAAAAGATCTAAAAGGTACAGGAACTTTAAAAGGTTGCTTAGAGAAATTAAAGACCTAACTAGAGAGATTCACATTCTAAATGGGTTGGAAGATTCAGTATTTTAAGATGTCAATTCTCCCCAAATTGATCTATAAATTTAACTCAATCCTACTCAGAACTGAGAGGTAATTTTGTAAAGATTGGCAAATCAATTCTAGAAATTACAAAGAAATGCAAAGAACCTAGAATAAGAAATCAGTCTTTGAAAGAACTGGAATTCCAACTAATACTACCTAAATTCTTACAAAGCCAAAAAAACGAGACAGTGTGATATTGATGAAAGATAGACAAATGGAATAAAACGAAAAATCAGAAATAGTCCCACATATATGGACCACTGGTTGTCAATCAATGTAAAAAATCAATTTAGTGGAGAAAGGATAGCTGTTTCAACAAATTAAGTTAGAACAACTGGATATCTATATGCAGAAAATGAACTTTGATCCACACCCTGCATCACAAAAACAATTAACTCCAAATATAGACCTAAATGCAAAATCTGAAACAATAAAATTTCTAGAAAACATACAGGAGAAAAACTTTATGACTTTGAATTAGGCAAACCATTTTCTTACCCTGAAAATTTAATTAAAATCATAATGGAACCTATAATATTTACTCTCAACATGGAGTAGACAATTCAGTGAAGTTGAATTTTTATCTTAAATATCTCTAAAACTAATTGTCCTAAAATTAACTTAAATGTTTTATTTCTCTGTTAATAAAATGTTATTTTGCTCAAGAATCCCCGAATACCTTAACAATGAATTATATATAAATAAAAGTAGAACATATTCACTTTACTGTTTACAACTACTTATAAATATTACTCATGGGCCTCATAGCACTGGGGAAAGTGTTATTATTTTCAACATATAAAGATACTGATGGACATTATAGAGTGATTTGCCACCCAAGCTCACACAGCTTGCAAAACAAAAGCTATAATAAGAAACAAATAACTTCAGTATCTCTAGAGCTTATACTCCACCACTATACCACATGTGATATTTTAATTTTAACCTCCTATTCTTTGTAAGTAAAAAATCTAACAAAATGCTACTTTTCTACTGAAATTGATTTTTTTTTTAAAGAGTAGATAGGCAACTTAAATGCTTGGCTTGATTTATTTCTGTCTGCCAAGAAGAAAAGGAAGTATATGAACTTTTCATCTCCATTCAAGCTCTAATGCTAAATAGATTGGGCTATATATTCTCAGTTATCTAGTTTGACACTGAGATGTAATAAATTTAAAGGAAAGTTCAAAAATCTAATTTTCTGCTAATTTAACTGTGTGTATATGTTCCCTTTAAAGTTTATATTTTTACAGCTAAGAACTTACACTTCCATGAGAAACTACTCTATTCCATTCCCTTCTTCTCCAAGGTATCCAGAACATTTTATTAAAATTCACAGCCCCTTTATCAATAATAGAAAGTCCAGGAAAGTAGAACACTTCAAACTAATCAGTTATTACTTATTTTGGACCTAATACAATAGGTCCGTAGATGGTGTTGGGAAGCAGACAAGCAATTATTGGAATACAATTACAATATAGATGAGTAGGAAGAAGAAATATATAAAAGAAAACAAAGTAGAACAGGATGTGTTACGGTAACAGAGGAAATAAATGCCAAAGCAAGTCAAAGAGGAGACTTAATATATGAGACCATGGTATAAGAATTGTTGGTAAAGAAGTAGGATTTGACCCATGTTACAAAACAGTAATTTTAAGGATGGTATAAGGAAGCAAAGCCTATAAACACTGATTTTTAATATTGATAAATTACTATATCCCTTTTAACTAGTTATTATTTTGGTACCAAGTTGCATGTCAATTCGAATAAAAAAGATAAGAAAACTGAAGAAACCAGCGGACAACTAGTGATTATATTTGGTAAATAATAATACTACCACCATATTCTCCTTGCTATTGCAGTTATTCAAATAAAAACAGTTCTTTAAAATCCATGTTGGAAAGGAGAGAGCAGGGCATTTCAGGCAAAGGGAAGTCAGCATGGCATTTCATCAATTCTTTCTTTATAACTCTCTAGGCTCTCATCTTCTCCTGCATGTCTTACTACAATGGCCATCTCAATGGCCTTCTGGCTGGGAAACTCTCCTGGCTTCCAATCTATTCTATTCACAGCCACTGTGTTAATCTCCCCCAAACACTCATTTGTTGATGCCAATCTTTTGATCAAATGACCTAAGGCAGCAATTGTAGGGATTGTTACTACAGTTTGGGCAATATTAAAACTTTCTTGAAAAAGTTTGTGCAGTCAAATTTATTTGGAAAACATTAAAACAGTTACACATGCTTGTGGGATTTCTTAAAACTTTAATGTGGTAATAGAGGAAGTGAATCTTTAAAGTGATGGTGAAAAAGGATATAGTGTGCATTGATTTGGGGGCATCCAATTGGGAAACGTTGACATAAAATAAAGACAGGTGGTGGTGAAGTTTTCACAGTGTATGCATGTATCAAATCAGTAAATTGTATGCCTCAAATATATACAATTTTAAAGTGTCAATTATACCTCAGTAAAGCTGGAGAAAAAGAAATGAGTAAGTAAGCAACACAGGAAAAGCAAGTTGGAAGGTATAAGATCAATATAAAAATATCCATTTTATTTCTTTATACTAGTAACTGACTATTTAAATTTTAAAACTAAATTTCTTTCAGCAATGTTTTATGTAAAAGAATTTCAAATATTTGATCAAATTTCATATTTTAATGCTATTCATTGTATTTTAAAAAGATATTTTAAAAGTGCAGAGATATACCATGATCACAGATTGAAAGACAGTATTGGTGAGATAGATTCTCCACAATTTGACCTATAATTCAACACAAACCCAATTAAAATTCCAAATTGCACCTTGTCACAAATCAATTGTCAAAGTATACATGGATCTTTTTCTAGACTTTCATTCCATTCCATTGTTCTATACATCTGTTTTTGCAACAATACTACACTGTCCAGATTGACAGGATGATCCTTAAATTTATATGAACATACAAATGTCCTGTAACAGTAAACACTTTTGAAAAAGAAGTCGGAAGAGTTATACTATCAGGTTTCAAGACCTACTATTAAACTATAGTAATCTGGACAGTGCAGTATTATTGCAAAAACAGATGTATAGAACAATGGAATGGAATGAAAGTCTAGAAAAAGATCCATGTATACTTTGACAATTGATTTGTGACAAGGTGCAAAGGCAATTTTCAATGGGGAAAGAATAATCTTTTCAAAAAATAGTGCTAGAGCAATTGGTTATCTGTACACAAATTAATGAATCTGGGCCTTTACCTCATATTATATACAATAATTTATTTGAAATGGATCATATATCTAAATATAAGGACTAACATTATAAAACTTCCATTACAGAACACTGGAGAAAACTTTTGTGATATTAAGGAAAAGGTTTCTTACGACAAAATACGTATGGAAATATGAGCCATAAAACAATTGATAAATGGGGCTTTATCAAAATTACAAATGTCTGCTCCTGAATACCCATTTTTAAGGCAATGAAAAGGTAAACCACAGACTAGGAGACTATAATGGCAAAGATAACTGATGAAAAACTTGAATCCAGAATATACAAAGAATGCTTTCAATTTAAAAATAAAGACATGCAACCTGATTTAAAAAAAAAATACACAATGTGAATTTTATCACATTTTAGTATGTGCAGTTTATTGGATATCAATTTTATGTCAACCAAGCTGTAAAAAAAAGTACATAAGGGAAAAATAAATAAAACACAAATTTTCTTAGCTTGGGATTTATTTCTCTCCACCATCTCTCTGAAAATACCAAAATGACATTGGACCACTATGGATAAAATTGCAGTATTTCCAGAATCTCTCACCTGGCCTTACTGCATCTCCATATCAATAGGTGTTGCCAAGGGGTGGAGAGAAGTAGTCCATCTTCAGATCAATAGGCGATTGCAGGGGAGGGAGGGCGTATCTGGACCAGAGAGGTTGGGTGGGGCCCCTTCTTCTGCAGCTGGGTCATGAGAGACACAGGCGAGCAGAAGTGGACAACTGCTTGTTAGCAATAAATGGGTTTCTCCCACTTTATTTCTCCCTTTGACTGATTTCTGTTCCAGAGGTATTTTACTCAGGTATTTTCCCCCAGGTGTTACAACCATACTTGCTGATATCTGAGGTCTGAAGGTGGCCTAAAGATTTCTCCCTCTTTGGAACTGTACTTTTCTCACCTAGGATTTATGGGATTTGAAATTTTTTAATCCTCAAAGTTTAGTTATCAAGATAAGCCTTGGTGTTAAATTTTGCTTGAACATGTATTGATCTGCTTGTTATTTGATTTCAGGAATTATTCTTTCATTACGTCCTTGATAGAATTTTCTACAGTCATCTGTGAATTGAATCTTCATTACTTGGCCTTCCATATTAACTATATTATCATCTATATTGACCAAGACAACTTTAACCTTTCCCTTAGCTTGACGAAACTTCAAGCACACTTCTTCTTGCTTCCGACCTCCTTCTTACCAGTCTTACAAAATCCAGATAACCTGACCACAGAGGTCTCTCCCCTCCCTTTTCTTAGAGCATTTACTATAGAAAACTCATCATGATGAATTTTTTCTCTGTTCCTTTGAGATGTAAATATTTTCAGAAGCTTTTGCTGGTGTTACAACCTAGAACTGCTTTTTTTTCCAGGACCTGGGAGTCATCCCTTTAAAATGTAATCATCAAAGGAGAAAGTACCCCTAGTTCCCATTTTCTGTGAGAGGGCAGGAGCCTGACTTGCCTTGCTCCGAGCTGTAAAACTGTTTCTTATCTACAAATATTCTTGGTACATATTTGGTGCTCAATAAAAGTAGATAATAAAAAGGTCACCAGTTGTGAAGTGGCTCAGCTTTGTTTCAGATGCACAAATAAGGAAAGAAGTGCCTCTAAAACAAATAGCTACCAATTCAAGCCACACAAGTTTTATATCCCCCTTTCAGGTGAACAAACCTGTACAGAATGTCAAAGTGAATTCTTTACAGGGAATGAACAATGCATTTTAACTTTTCAAAATGAAAGACCATCTATTGTCCCTGATGCTCCTAAATCTTTCAAAGGTCACAACTGCCTGGAGACAAAGCCAGCAATTTGAACTTTTGGATAGGGCTTCCCTGGGTGAAGATATTATGCCTGCTTCCATTCTTTGTAATGAACAATTTCTATAATCATAGACTACTAAAACTATGAAAAGTATAGTAAAGCTATTTAAAATATAGAATATTAAAACTATTAGAGAAGATACGAGAAAATGGCCTGTGGTCCTCCATCTCAGCACTTAAAATCCCACCTGCCCTTTTTATCAGAAGAGCTGAGTTGAGAATGCATTCTGACCTTCCTCCTCTACAGTAGTAGTATTGAATAAAGTCCTCCTTATCTGTTTCACTGTCAGTACAATTTCTGTGTTGGCAATATTCTTTTCTTCTCCTTTTCTCTCAATATCTACTTAAAGTCTTCACCTTTGTTTGGCATTCTATAGAATGAATCATATAATTTTTCTCTTTTTCAATATGTTTTTAGAATATATATTTTAATTTATGAGTCCTTGTAGCAACTTTTCCAATTGTTAATTTGATATTCTGCATCGTAACTTTGGTGTCTTTAATTTACCTGAATGAGCAAAGCAATTCTTTCCTAAAGGTCCAAAACTCTGTATTTACCTATGCTTTGTGCACAACTTTATCTTCTTTCATTTTGTTGGAGAACTTTTGCATTCATTTAATGCAATATTTATTTTTTATTTTGCATTTAATATCAACAGTCCCCCTGAGGCCAATACTTGCCCCTAAATACTGTGCAGAAATTCATTTTGTGCTTCCTATTTCTAATCATGCCATCACATCAATATCTTACACTGTTGGCCTCAGTATTATTGATGTTTTATACATTGTCTAATTGTTCAGCTTATTGAGATGGTAGGAGGGGCGGGTATGAAGGGAGATAGGGCATTAGGCAGCCAACTGCTTGTCAGTTTTTCCTATAGACTTATTGATCCTATCTCCTACTGGCACGTCTGGTCAAAGCAGTGCAAGGTCAGGATGAGATCTACGTCTTTCAAGAGTGAATATCACCTTGGAAAAACTTACATCCAGTGTGAATCCCTATGCACATAAGATTTTGCTATTGAATCTATATACATATTATCTTCTTGGCCCCAAATGTCCCCACACTATCGTTCCCCTGTTTCTCTTTTGACCCAGTTATAGTTACAATTTTCCCCTTTCCTTTGAAATTAGATGCCATGGTTATTAGCATGGTTATTTTGTGTGGTTAGAAGACCTCTTGCTTAGCCTTACTCCCCTTCATGTTCTGTGAAATGAGAATAAGACACAAATATCTCCCACTATTAGTACCCAACCCAAGCTAGAGAATTTAGTGGTACCCTTCAGAATGTTCCCCCATCCACCTTCTAAACTCTGCTATATTTAAGAGTACAGGTAATAATTGTTGAATTGTGGATTATGTTATCTTCATCTAGGTATAACTCCTATATTATCTAGTGGATAACCTTTAGACTTTAAGTGTGGCTTTGTTGCCCCTGTTTAGTGTTGGTATCTCTACAGTTTATATCCAATTTAAAGTTGTTTTTCATCTTTTAGAGAGTTTTAAAGAGATTAATGCATGGTACATTTTGCCAGCTTTCTTGGAAGTCTTCTTCCTAAATTAGCATTAAAATCACATTCAGATTTTCCCTCTGCTGAAACAAAACATTTGGTAATTCAGAAGAGACATGATTAGCACCCATTTGCCTAATCTCTTTTCATAATTTTACAGGTAATAGCCTCCTAACTGGCCTCTCTGCTTTAGCTCTTGTTCCTCTCTTCAGTTTATTTTCAGCAGAGCAGCCAGAATTATTCTGTTAAAATGAAAGTAAAATCACATGCCTTTTCCACTTAAAATCCTCCAGTAGTTTCCACCTCTTTCAGAGTAAGATCTGAGGTTCTTATTATAAATTACAATTACTTTCAAGGCCTGGGGGCCCTTTACTTCTCTAACCTAAACTCATATACTTTCTTCTGGATTCAAACTAGTTGAGACACCCTCCTCTATTGCCTTGTACAAGTGGCTATGCTTCCCCCTCAAGCCCTTTGCATGGGATGTCCCTGTACCCCCCACCCACTTGGCCCATTCAGAGTAAGGGTTAACTTTTTAGAAGGCTTAACCACCCTATTCAAAAATCTCAATGCCCTGAACATCCTAGTCTTCTTTCCTGCCTTTTATATCCCTTAGCACTTACAGTCTATTTATTTTATCTATTGTAACTTTGGAGGAAAATCCCAGGGCAAAATACCTTTGAAACCAAAATCAGTCAAAAGGAGAAATAAAGTATGAGAAACCCGTTTATTTCTTACAAGCAGTTGTCCTGCATCTCTCTTGACCAGGCTGCAGCAGAAGAGAGCTCCACCCAACCTCTCTGGTCCAGATAAGCCCTCACTTGCCCATGTAATCACCTAATGATGGACTACTTCTCTCCACCCCTTGGCAACACCTATTGATATGGAGATGAGCTAAAGCCAAGAGATTTTGAAAATATTGCAATTTTACTTACACTACTTATCTTGCTTATGATCTACCTGCTTGTCAGACTTAAGTTCCCAGCAGGGAACAACGCTTTCATCCCCCCTGTTCCCTGCTGTATCCCTAGTGCCCAGAGCAATACCTGGTATGGATGGGATGTCTGTGTCCACCCCAAAGTCATATGTTGAAGAGTGATGGTATGAAGAGGTGGGGGCCTTTGTGAAATAACTAGATTTAGATGAGGTCATGAGGATGTAACACCCGTGCTGGGATTGGGGCCCCTGTAAGAAGGGCAGAGACACCAGAGTTTCCTGTTTCTGCCATGTGAGGACCCAGGGAGAAGGCAGCCCTCTGCAAGTTGAAGGGGTCTCGGCACACACAGCCATGTGACACCCTGGTCTCAGACTTCTGGGCTCCAGAACTGTGAGGAAAGAAATGGCTGTAGTTCAAGCCTCCCAGTCTATTATCTTGTTACAGCAGACAAGCCAACTAAGTCGCTGGCCCACAATGGATAGTTAATTGAATTAGTGTGTAAATAGATCTGGGCCTGGAGAGGAAAGACCCTGAGAGCCTGAGCCCAGGAATCTTCTCTCTAAGTGGGAGAACTCAGCTGCCACAGACCAACAAGATGATCCATGTTACCTAATTTGGTGGTAAAAAATAAAGCCAATGATGTGGGACTATTGCTGACATCATTCAAGTCAACATTTTTTTATCCCACGGAAATACTATGGCACATTGATCTCATGTGCCGTCCTCAGAGCCGTAAAGCCCAGGCTGCATCCTTAGCTTGGCCACTTACTAGTACCTTGTGCAAGTCACTTAATCTCTTGTGCTTCATTTGTAAAACAAATAACACAAGACCTTCCTCAAGGAAATATTGTGAGGGTTACATAAGTTCACATATTAGAACATTCACAATTCTTGGTACATATTTGGTGCTCAATAAAAGTAGATAATAAAAAGGTCACCAGTTGTGAAGTTGCTCAGCTTTGTTTCAGATGCACAAATAAGGAAAGAAGTGCCTCTAAAACAAATAGCTACCAACTCAAGCCACACAAGTTTTATATCCCCTTTTCAGGTGAACAAACCTGTACAGAATGTCAAAGTGAATTCTTTACAGGGAATGAACAATGCATTTTAACTTTTCAAAATGAAAGACCATCTATTGTCCCTGATGCTCCTAAATCTTTCAAAGGTCACAACTGCCTGGAGACAAAGCCAGCAATTTGAACTTTTGGATAGGGCTTCCCTGGGTGAAGATATTATGCCTGCTTCTATTCTTTGTAATGAACAATTTCTACAATCGTAGACTACTAAAACTATTAAAAGTATAGTAAAGCTATTTAAAATATAGAATATTAAAACTGTTAGAGAAGATCATATAGGTCACACTCATTTTTTTTCTGATGAGCAAATTGAAGTCCTAGTAGAAAGCTTTCATAATGGGTATTCAATATATAATACAATTCTTAGAGTTCAATCTGTATACTATTACATTAAGAAATAACTCCTAGTGGTGTACTTTATTTGCTTACACCAAAACTAAAATTTTTTCAGCATAAGGACACTTTTAAAAATGCAACAGACACAACAATCCACAAATGCTACAGAAAACTCAAAACGTTCGTATGTAGAATGTCCAGTCAGTAGGTGTTTATGGAATGTGTGTGTTGTACATAAAACCCCACATGCTTCTGCATAAACACAGATACATTTAACACATCATGAGGACAGTACATCACTTTTCTGGATTAACTTTCTGCTTTTAGAGGCAGATTGTCCCACATAAAATTGAAAGTGGATATTGTTGTGGTTGAAGTGACAGAAACAGTAGCATATGATTTTTATATTAGAAGTATTTGGTGAATTAAAGTAATTTTCAAAGTGCTACATCTTCATGCAATTGCAAGAGATCTAACATTGTGACTTCTCTGCTTTAACTAAAGTGAACTATCTAAAGAAAGAGCATGTAATTAAGTGAAGAGAAGGTATTTGCAGGGCTATTTTTTTCACTGATCACACATTATTCATGCTGAGGATATATACTCTACCCAACCCACCCAGGGAATCTTACACAAACCACTGTGCTTTTTACCTATACAAGAATTTTGTCTATTTATTTCACTTTCTTTCTTTCTCTGCTCATGATTTTTTCTGTTTGCAAGACTTGATATGCATAGCATGATGGTGCCTTTAGCCAACACACTACTCATATGAGTACTCTTGGGGATGTTTGGCAAAAATACCTTATGTGGGAAAGCTTATTTACTTTTATTAGGATGTCTGAATTACTAAATATTAAACAGCAGTCATTGAGTTATGTTTAAATGGCACCACTTAATTATTTCTAATCCTTTAAAGGATCTTGGGAGTACAGGGCTAATTTCCCGGCCAGAGATTTATTTATTTATTTATTTATTTATTTATTTGTTTTCTGATTAGCAGACTCCACCATTTGCTATACTATCTAAACTGATATTCAGTAGCACCTCATCCAAAAACTCACATCTTCAAATGTTTGTGTAGTATTGATGAGGTTAAAGAGTTGGTTAGTTTTTTAAAAGTTTAGTTATGTTTTATATCAAATACATATTAGTGTATTCTTCTATATAGTAATAGCACTTAAACATGATCCTTGATTGAAACCTAGTTCCCAAGCATCAGCTTCTTTTTAGATTAGCTGAGTGCATTGGGCCTATTGAGCCATTAGCTTTTATTGAAGAATAGATGAATATCAGTCCCTGCAGAACAGTGAATTAGGTCTTGCCTTGTAGCAAAGCTTTTTCCTGGTTTCTCTTCATAATGGGACTCCTTTAACCATGTCTTTTCGAATGCAGTCAGAAAGTAAAGTGGTAGTCAGAAGAAGAAAATGAAAACTATTGAAATAAAATCATCAAGTGGGCACGGCTTTAGCTTTGTGCAGTAGGGTGATCTGACATGATTAATCTAAAATGAGGAAGGTGGCCCTCTGGGGGTCCATGGCAATTTCGCTGCATATTGAAGAATACATGTTCTAGAATTAAAGTAATAACTGTCATTTGTCAGATAAAAAAAATACCTCAAAGGATGTAATATCGGATAAATGAGTCTTAGGACGGAATAAAATGTTCCCTTATTCTTTCAACTTTTTAAAGATATTTTACTCTTAGCAATCACTTTATAGCACATTTTATCATTTAAAACAAATTTTCAAAACCAGAAATGAAAATATGGGAAAGAAATATTCCATATAGCCTTAACTTGGAATTTATCAAATTAGCAACTCTTTTAGGGAAAATAATTAAAACGGTGAGCTGGTTGTTTTCTTTCCTGGAAAGGCTAACACTGTTATACTTAAATTTTTGTTTTTAAAAATAATTTTTTTCTGAGATCTTTCAGAAGTAGTATCCCAGTATTACTCAGTGGTAATTTGGGAAAATGGGGAAGGATGCTAAGAATATATGAGTGTATTTTAAACTGAACATTAGCAGAATCTCAATGTGTTCAGGACATCTACTCAGGAAGAACATTAAATAGACTTCCACTGCCAGGTAAGATGTAGAGAGTGTGAAAGACCTTTTGTCCCATGGTAAAAATATGAAAAATCAGGGCAAAATGAAAAGTATACTTTTCTGTGAGATTAAGAAAAAGCAGCATTTGCAAAGAAACTTTGATATACTGAATTCCAGGGAGAAATCAGCCCCCACAGTTGAGTGTAGTGACAGTGGCTATCACAGTTCCTAGAGAAAATATGTAGACCTGGAAAAGAAGAAAGTTCTAAGATCTTTAACCCAAGTTTCCATCTATAAAGATTAAAAAGAAATGAGGAAATTAAACCTAAAATAAGAGAGTAAATAAAAACTGGATTAGAAAATGAAATAAAAAATAGAAAACAGTGGAGAAAGTCAATGAAACTAAAAACCAGTTTTCGGGAAAAAGAGACAAAATTGTTAAAACTCTACAGTTTATTGTTAAGCTACAATAAACAAAAAAAAGCAAATACTAATAAACAGTGTCAGAAATAAAGAGCAAGAATTTTAGATTATTTAAGCATTCAAAATTTAATAAGGGACTATTATGAACAATTTTATGCCAAAAAGTTGGACAACTCAGATGAAATGGATAAATTCCTTGAAAGACACAAGTTATTAAAACTCACCAAATAACAAATAGAGATTTTTAATAACAATATACTTATCAAATAACTTGAAATCATAATTTAAAACTTTCCCACAAATGAAATAACAGACCCAAATAACTCCACTGGTAAATCCTATGATATATTTAAGACAATGTATAGTCACTTCAATAGGTGCAAAAATCACATTTGGTCAAATTCCATGCCCATTCATGATAAAAATTCTCAACAACATAGGAATAGAAGGGAAATTCTTCAATCTGATAAAGGTCACCTTTGAGAAAAAAATCTGGTTAGCATCTTCCTTACTAAATGCTTTCCTTTCTAAGGGAGCCAGGCCACTTAGAACCACCACTTCTAATAATACAATGATGTCATTTCTACCCAGTGCAGTAAGATAAATAAAAGAAAAATATGAAAGATTGAAAGGAAAGGTAAGATTTTTTTCCCATAGACTAGTTTGTTCATAGTTAAGTTGACAAAAGTCTGTAAAAATAGAAGAAATGCTAAACAACATATAAAAATCAGCTGCATTTTTATAAACTAGGAACAGTTATTTATAAATCATTATCTTACATATTATGAGGAAAAAGGGGATTCAGTGGGATCTAGGAGAACTGCCTTCTTTCATCTGCCTCAAAACAATATACTGATCCAGGTGCTGTACTGTCTGAAGTTCATTATTAGAGACTTGCTCCTTTGAGTTAAGCGTTGCTTGTTCCTGGCACCATCTACCAGTATCAACTCACTTTTCCCTTCGTGTGCATTAGATTTTTTAAAATGCAGCTAATGATGAAGTGGGCGATGTGCAGAGCAAAGGGATTATGAGAGGGACAAAAAGAAGAGAGAACCTGGGGTCTTTCTGGTTTAAGCAGAGTTTCTCATAAACAAAGAATGAAGTGGCAGAGCTGAGCCCTAGAAGTCAAGCCTCAAACGTAGCTATTAATCTGCCCAGTAGAGCAAAACTTCCTTTTTATTTGTTCTGCTGCTTAAGTTTCCTAACTGGGGGGTGCACACTTATTCACCTTAATTTAATATTCTGCTTGTGAGACTGGATTTTTGGCAAACCATGACTAATTACCTTTAGTCTCTAGGAAGCAGAACAGTCGAATCCATAGCTCTACAAATTTCAGCTGCAAAATAAAAGGAAGCTCATCAAGTTTGCCTGGTTGTTTATAGTTAACTGAGAAAGGAAATAGTCTAATTTGCCAACTAAGAAAACATGATTTGTCCTTTCAGTGTGTATCTGCTAAAATAGAGCGTGAACAATTGCTATTTACCAGAGCTCTGAAAATGATTCAGCCCTATCCTTTATGCCTTCTTCACATCTTTCAGTCATTTTGGTTTAAGTTGGGTGTTTTTTTCTTTTCTCTTTTGATAAGGGGTAGGTAGAAACTGCCAGTGTCAATTTAAAAATAGAAAGACTGTGTTTTATCTCCAAAATATTTGTTTTGTATGATGTCTAACACCGTGGAAATCCCAAAGACAGATTCCCAAGTGGATAAACAGTATTTTGGAACCTGGGAAATGACCTTCAATTATGTTCTTGATGTGAAATTTTATATTTTCTAGTAAAAGCATTATGTATAAACTCAATGAGTGAAGATAAAGTTAAAGAATACATTTGCTGTAGTCATAAAGCAGTAAAAAATTACTATAGCAAAGTAACCAGAAAAGATATTCCCTAATTAAAGCTATTTTCTCCTCTCTGGTAGTAAATTTATAATCTGTAAATTAATCAACTGTATTCACTTAACCTTTAAAGCTAATGTTTCATTGGCCTGCACCTTCTTCAGATTCTGCAGTATGACTAAGGCTACCGGGTAACACAAGAATCAGGCAGAAGATGGCCTTCCGGCTGGTGGGAAAAGCTCTGAAGTTAATTATATCTGGACACAGATGCATACCACCTATCCTAACCTCCTCCCAAGTTAGCTAGATAAAGTTACTACCTTTGTCTAGGTTACTACCTGTCTTAACGTTTTCCCAACTTCTCTGTGGAGGTAAGCTCAGATTTCTTGCTCCATCTATGCTGTTATTATTGTTGATATGTTTGTTTTATGATTTTGTGTCTCTAAAAACCAGGTAAAAATATAATGATGTGAAGAAAAAATTAACGAGTGATTTCCAACATTAAAATTGGTGATGCCAATATTATGAATAAGAAATCCACACAGAAACCCTGTCTTCATCCTGCTTACAATGCTTCAGTGGTTCTTGAACCTGCAGGATTAAGTCCAAATTCCTGAGCATGGCATAAAATGCCTTTTACACTCTATCTGCAACCTGCTCTTCCAGCATCATCTTTTCCATTATCTTATACACCCCTCTACTAGTTCTAGAGAAAACATCTGGCTCTTCCTTGAGTATATCATGTACTTTTATTGCCTGACTTTGTGCAAACCTTTTGCTAACAGAAGTCCTGCTGGTGAAAGGAAACAGCATCACATGGTGATTAGTAAAAGTCCATCACCCTGCCATGGCTTAAAGCCTGTGACATCACCGATCAGCTGTGTGACTTAGACAGGTTACTGATCACCTGTATCTCAGTTTTATTATCTATAAAACTAGGAAAATTACTAGGCTTTTTACATAGGACTGTCAATTCTTATAAAGATCTCAAAAGGGTGTTTTCCCTTCAGTGATGTTCTGTGTTAATCATCTGTTTTTTCATTATTTTATTCATACCTCTTTTATTATTTTTTATTCTTGCCTTATCAATTTGTACATTGGTATCTGCATCTTGATAATTTTTCATGCCACAGTGCCTAAAACAGATGAAAAATAGTTGTAGTAGCAGGTTAAACCAAATTGTAACTATTGTAATATTTAATATGTCAGAGATGTGTATGACAAAAAACACCAGAAGGCTGTTTCAAGTTATTTGGAATTACCTTGGAGTGATGAGATTGAGTGATTGTTTGTTCTTCTTTTTGA
This sequence comes from Manis pentadactyla, assembly GCF_030020395.1. Classification (NCBI taxonomy): domain Eukaryota; kingdom Metazoa; phylum Chordata; class Mammalia; order Pholidota; family Manidae; genus Manis; species Manis pentadactyla. The sequence continues at coordinate 111,538,112 of NC_080028.1, read as the reverse complement.
TTTTCTGTAGTTTGCAATTATTTGTAATACTGTTAATATAAAAGTGGTATAAATATTTTTACATTTTATTTTATTGTGAGAATTTATTCATGTTAAGAGTACTTAAGAAATTAAGGGGATAGAGCTTATGTTAAGTGTATAATACATCATTGGTGACTATGGGTACAATACTGTACAGCAGATCTCCAGAGTTTATTCATCTTTCTTAACTGAAACTCTAAACCATTGATTAATATCTCCTCATTTCACCCTATCCCTAGCTCCTGGCAATGACTACTCCACTCTTTGGTTCTATGAATTGACAATTTTAGATAACCTCATGTAAGTGTAATCACACAGGATTTGTTTCTCTGTGATTGGCTTATTTCATTTGGCATGATGTCCTGAAGTTCATCCATATTGTCACATACTGCAAAATTTTGTTTTTAAAGGCTGAATAGTATTCAATTTTATGTATATACCACATTTTATTTATCCATTCATCCACATTTAGATTGTTTGCACATCTTGGCTGTTGTGAATAGTTTTGCAATGAACATGAGAGTGCTAATATGTATAGAATGAAAGAAAATATTTGCAAACCATAAGCTGATAAGGGGTTAATCTCCAAATATACAAGAAAACGGCATACACTTTGAAAATGTTTTAAAATTCTGGCTCATTGGAGCTTAAGCTAAAGCAGACTCAAGTCAAAGAGCCTAATGAGATAGATGGGGGAATTGAGTTTATGATCTGTTTGGAACTGGTTGTCAGTCGTGATTTATTACGCCTATTTCACTTCAAAACATATGCTTGTCTTATTTTTGAAGCAGGTGTTTTTTTCCAGCATGACACTACAGATAACAGACCATATTAATGGAAGAAAGGAGAAACCATCTAGGCCAAGAAAAAAATAAAGTATTTTCTGGAGGTAACTGGAGAAGGTGGAAAAGATGGGTAGTGTGGGCTGTGAAAAGCACTGGAATGAAGTGACCCAGGAAAGGAGCAGCAAGTGGGAGAACGGAAGAGTGACACACAGTTGCTTCTGTCGTGCAGCCACGTCTGTTGTCTTCAATGGCTGGGCTTCTCTGATGACTTTTTCTTTGCTTCGCACTCTTCATTTTGGTTTCTCTTCTTATTTTGCTTTACTCATGGAATATCTTTTCCTCTTCTGCAGCATTCTCATTCTGTCCAGTGATCACCCTATGCTTCTCTATACGCCCCCAAGTCTCTGAATTTCACCTGATGCCACTGAATAAGAACTGCTCCACACATTTTAACATGATCACATCTCACCTATAGTTAAAAACAAACAGACAAAAACACTCCTCATTTAACACCACTCGCTGCTCTGTTCTCTCACTATCAAGCTTAGCAATAACCAAAAAAAAAAAAATTGTTCATGGTCAGAGTCTCAGCACCTTCACTCTCATTTATTTCTCAGTCGGTTCCAACTCAGCTTCCCCTCTCTGCATTCCAACAGCTCTGAGGTCACCAAGGGCTCCCTGTGACCCAATCAAATCGATGTGTCTAAGGACTTAGCATGTCATGACTCAGTTGCATTTGATACAGCTGATCACCGCCTTTTGCTAGAAATACTTTCTGCCTTTGACTTCCCTGACACCACCTCTCCAGATTTGTTCCCGTATCTCTACCGTCTTCTTTTGGACTCTATTGGTTCTTCCTTCTGAAATACACCACTGAATGTCTGAAACTACCAGGATCCTCTTCTAGACTCTCTCCTCATTCTATATTCTTTCATTTACAGAATGCTGTGCCCCTCCATGACTTCACTTATAATCGAAATGCTGTACTTCTAGAGCTCTCACATTGCTTCTGATTTCAGGATTCTCATATCCAACCATCTGCTTGACATTTGGATAACTCACAGTCATCTTAAATTTAATATGTACAAAACCTCTACTCACTCTGTAAATGACACCACCTTCTACCCAATTCCAGCTAAAACTCCGGCAGACTCTTCATTACCCCTTCCACTCACACCCACTTAATCACCTCATCTTGCTGATTCTACCTTATAGGTCTCTCAAGTGCATCCAGATCACTTTATCTTCATTGCTGATAATATAGTCTAAGTTACAAACATTTCTATTGTATTATTGTAATAGACTTCTTACTGGCCTCCAGAATTTTTCTTAACTTGTCCCTTCATGGGTATTGCCGAACCTCCATGACTTTCATTCAACAAGAAGCCATACGATGGTCCAGATACCGTGCCAAACACTGCACCTACTACAGTGAATTCAATTACGAGCACAGGCTCTGCTGCAGATAAATTTATCGTAGCCTTGCAACTCAATAGAGAGTAGCGGGAAAAATGAAGAGGATAAATAAATTATTTGACTAATAACAATTTCACATCTAGTTCAATGTCTCTCATGGTTTGGGACCAGAATAGTCAATAGCTTATAAGCAATTCTAATTCTATCTAAATATCACAAATCAAACTTATTCTCTTTTCCCCCAGGTATACTAGTACCACAATATCTTATTGAATCTTTGCAACAACTCTGGGAAAAAAGGAACAATTATCCCACCTTTTAAAGGTGAGGAATTAATGTGCATAAAGCAGGAGAGTGGAAAATTAACCAATGCTTCATTTGACATGAGCTACAATTGTCTGTGTTCAGAGCAGGAGCCTACAAATTTCGCGTGGGTGGCATGTAGGGGGGATGTAGTTCACAGAGGGGACTGGAGATACTGCATGCAATGGGCTGCCGTGTTGAGGCTGGGCACTCATAATTCAGGTGGTACTTTAAAATAGAATTTAGTAAAATCTTAAAGTCTACTTGGAAGGACAAGAAATTGAAGTTGAAAAGTTAGATGATTTACTTGCCTGAGATTACACAGTAAGCCTCTGTGACAGCTGAAACACAGATCAGCCTTTTCTAGCTTCCAGTCCAGTGCTTATTCCAATACACATTCCTCCCCATTTCTTTCAGGCTTCTTTGGCTCTCCATACACTTCTTCTAAACTGTGAATTTGTAATGTGAGCTTTAAATATATTTTAAATATTATAAAATCTAACTTGAAGTAGCTTGTTTAAATTGATCTTGGAATTTAAATGTTTATATATGAGGAAGATGATAATTGCCAAAGTCGGGTGTCAGGGTCAGACTAATGATATCAATAAAATAAGAGTCAGGAAGTGATTGTGACTGACAAGAATCTGGCGGGGGCTGCTGGCCTAACTAAATCAGGTCCAGGCTAAAGGCAAACAAACAAAAGGCCAGGCCCAGACACAGAGTGCTAAGTGTGTTAGAGATTCTGACAGAAGATGCAGTGCCCTGGCTAGCTCCCCACGCCAGGAACATCAGGGCGCCCAGGGGCCTCTCAGAGCGTCCGGACGAGCCAGGTCCCGTCTTCTCTGACGCAGCTCATGATAAAGCAGCCTCACCCCTTTTGTGCCAGATGAAATATTTTCAAATTATCACATCCATGGAGGATGAATATGGGTTTAAAATTTTTGATATAGATGGGGAGAAGTTAATATGTCCACAAAAATGATAGATTACACTGCAGATATAAAGGATGTAATAAATAAAATATGACCCCTTTTCTTCACCAAGAAAAGAGTTGGAAGATAAGGACAAATGACAGGAAGTGAGAAGACATTTTGGCATTATTGCTGACTTTGAAGAAGTACTTTGTTTAGACTTGTATTTAACTTGTCTAAGTGATTTTGCCCTTTGAAATAAGTCTATAAAACCAAAAAAAAAATTAACAATAATTCTGGTAAATAAACCCAGAGATTATGCCTCTTGAATGTGGTCATTATGTTACTAACATTTTGCTCTAGAAAAGAGTCTGATTCGATGATATTTATCCATCCTCTTTTCACTGGCCCTAGAGGAACTCTCTATGGGTCTGAAGCCAGAACGTTGCCTAATGTGAGGGCTTGTGCCCTTGCTCCTATCCCAGATTATCTCCTCTGAACAGAAAAAGGAATGGGCTAGAGACCTACAGATGGTAAAACTCAACAAAGAACAAAATGACCAATCAAGCTCATCTTTGAATTTCAGCCTCTTTCTTTCCACCAGATAATGCAGTTGTCTCATGTTCCATGACTCTACAGTTTGCATATTTTGAATGTGTAACTTATATGGCCTGAGGTAGGACTATACAGTTTACAAATGTGGAGGTGATTAGTCATATTTGACCAGCGCAATGAGGAAAGAGCGCGAATACATTATTGGGCACCAGACATTTAAAGCTTAAAGGCCTCAGAAATGACTGCTTTTTCAGTGAGATCAGGCATGACAAATTAGTTACATTATTTTAGTCACAGTAACATTTGTCAGAGGAATATAGAGCCATGGTTCTCCGATGCTGGGGTTTTCATGAATCTAAAGAAATGGTCATTTTCCTTTGTATGTGGATTTATGTCTGAGTCAGTGATGGTTAAAGTAGAAGCCATGTTGTGTGGCCTGCATTTTGGTCACATGCTAATTCACCATTCAGGTGGTGCTTCTTGCTGATTGAGAAAAGCATGGAGGTCACGGGAGTCCAGGTGAGGGCAGCCAAGCTAGGCTTCAGGGGTCAGGGTAGACTTCCTGAAGGAGGCGGTGTGTGAGATGTTTGGTAGAAAAACACAAGTAAATGTGAGTTTTAGTGGGGGTATGACTCGAGCCACTGTACATCGACAATAGGGAGGGTCACGGTTTGGTTTCTGGTATGGCAAATAACACTTTCATTGTTATAGAGAACCTGGCTTGTTGTTAATATCAGAATTGAAAAAAAAAGGTTTGACGAAACCAAGATGTGAATTAGGAACTTGATTTATTTACAGAAATGGTGGAAATGGAAAATATTGGGGCCTAAGGGTCAGGATCCCATAGCATACACTGAAATTAGCTTTTCTTATCAAGGCTTTCCCCAGGATGGAGGTGGTAGTTAATAGTTATACAGTAACAAGGTCAGATGCAAATGCATACTGGTTCATGGGATAAGGATTCTTAAAATGAATAATGGTGTTACAGTCCTTCTTAAGCACATTATTTTGCTTTAAAACATGGAATTCTGTCATCCCTTTAGAATAAAAGGGCCAAAGATAACTTGGATGAGATTTCTAAGCAAAAATTATCTACCACAGTTCATCAAATATGAAAGCTTATCATACGTCTTTGGATTTGTTAGGGGGCTAGTCTAGAAGAACATACATATATTTTCTGATTATCTATGTTAAATATCTATGGGAAGATGATGACAATGATAATGATGTCCTATATTTCAAATTCTCACAATTTTAATTTTCTATGTAGGAAAAAGTAACAGGACTATTTTTAAATGAAATACATAGGGCTAGGTACTTTGATGGGGGTACAAAGAGTACTTAACATATCATAGACATTCATGATTATGCATTTATTGAACAGGTCATGGATGGTGTTATACCCAGAGTGCTGATTACAGATAACAATTACATTAATCACTCTTACTGTTACAGATATAATTCTGTGCTGCACTCATTGAAATGAAAGGTCAGATATTTTCCATTATAAAATTCATCCATGCAAGAGTTTATGACCAAAAAGAATACCCAATTAAAAAAATAAAGACAAAATTAACTATTTTCCCATCACATAAAAATAACTGAAATTAACACTTGGTGTGTGTCCTAGTTTTCTATATACTATGTTTTATTTTTTATTTATGTTATGTAAAGAGTTATGTTCATATTATGTAAAGAATTTAATGTATTATTTAAAAAAATTTTAATAGCAACATAAGCATTTTCTATACTTTATTGTAGTATTTTGAATGCACATGAACATCAGTTTTAGAAGTTGTATGAGATCACATATAGAGGCTCTTTACCCATTTGATATTGCCGAATATTTATGTTGCTTCTTTCATTTATATCAATAAAGCTGGAAGAACATCATGTGCTTACTGCTTTTTCTATGCTTAAGATTTTTTGGTGCTTTTTTTTGGCTTAGAAGAACTTCCTAAAAACAAATTATCAGGTCAAAAGAATTACTTTCCAAAATGTGTCCACCTTAATCAGAATCAGTAAAATAGAAGACAGCAAAATTTTCTGAACAATATATAGGAAAGCTATTGAATTTTATTTATGCCATTTTTCTATTGAATCTTTTAGGTATATAAACATTGCATGAAAAATATTCTTGCCTTGTAGTTTCTAAGAGTTATGCCTATTATTTCTATTTCCAGTCTTAGCCATCCTACTGGCCAGAACTTCCACATTATTGTTCGGTAATGTACAGGCAGGTTTAGTGCAGAATAATCAGAGATTTTGACTTAAGAAAACCTGAGTTTAAAATGTGAACGTGATTGTATCACAGCATAAACTTGGTCAGTGGCTGAACACCCTGTTTCGGGTCCTTTGTGAAAAAATAGGGGTAATATTAGTCACATTAAAAGATTATATGAAGACTAATATGGATCTTTACAAGAGGCTGGTGCATAGTAGATATTCCATAATTGGTTACTTTTATTACTCTGTTGTGTTTTTCGCTGTTGTCATTGATGTTTTCATTGGGAGAGACACAGAGTATGGCAGGGTGACTAGAAATTGACTGTGGTGTAGTTTTAGAGCCAGAACTGCCAAGCCAGGAGTTGTGTTTCCCAGCCATTCCTTCTGCCCCAAGTCCTTTCCATCTGGGTAACACTGGTCACGCGATGCTTTCACGCCTGGCCAGTTGCAACATTCCGCATTCCCTGAATGTCACTCACTTCTCCTCCTGACATCTGGGTTTGGATGTTGAGTCCGAGGGTGACCTGGAAGCACATGATAGCAAAACCTTTGTCCTGGGTCTCGGAACGACGGTGTGGGCTAGCACTGCTGCCCTTTCTACTCTCACTTGGCTTTCACTTAGACGTGAGGCCTTGTAATTGTGTTAATCTTGAGACTCAAGGATTCGTTTTTATACATTTCCAGTGTTTCCCTGTACTAATAGAAAAATTGGTATTGGAAGTGGTATGATGTCATAAAACTAAACTATGTAGTGTTAGGTCAGTAGTTGGGTAACAGGTAACAAGGAAACTGATATTGACGTCTGGAAAGCTAATGACCTATGTTATGCAATGACAAAACATTGAAGTAAATTGTCACACAATAATTTGGAAGGCAGAGCAAAAAGTCCTATGCCTATGTCTCTTAAGAAAGAAGACAGAAATCGAAACAGGAGTTGCTATAGGCTATATATTTGGCAAGCATTGAAAGAGATAGGTCAAGAATTGACCAGTTTGCAAATATCTGATGTTTCTAAAAATTGCAGTTGGCTGAAGTGGGAGTTTCTGTTCCACTTAATTAGAAATCAAACTCAAAGACATTTGCCATCTTCATTACATGGTTTCCATTTTCCCTGAACTTTGATGAGCTGTTGATGAGGAAAGATGGAGGATGCGTATGTGAGGTAGGTTGTTCGTCTCATTTTTAAGGGATAGGACAAGTAGTGGGTTAAATCACTTCTACCAGCATCCCATTGGACAGAACTCAGTAAGCCGTCCCCTTCCCTTGATTCCATGGGGCTGTAAATAAAACTCTTGCCTGGAGAGATGCTTCCCAGCAAACACTCCATTCCAAGAAACTACAATCAATATTTCTGTTTGATAGCCAATTCCATAGCTATTAGATTAGGTATCTAATATTTCAGGATTTATCTGGGTAGTTCCATTAAACAGTACACAGAATATATTGGGAATTTTGTTCAGCAAGTCAGTAATGGAGGGAAATAATTGCAAAGGCAACTGATCTGAGCTAGCACTCCATTGCCAGTGTTGAAGGGAACGTGACCGAGTGCCAGAGGGGGCTTGTTTCTGTATCTTAATGGCAGCTCAGGTACCTGATTCCTGATACTCAGTTCTCCATCTGTGGCTGTGGTATTTGGTTTCCTCCCTGACTGTGATGGAAATTCATGCTCTTGCTATGTTACCCTTCATTAGCCCTCAGTAATGTATAACCTGTCCATGCTGGGCTTCAACCCCTTCTCTATTTGAGCCATCCCGAGTAGGTGGTACTCTCAGTGGATTTGCCCCGGACATCTGTACTCAGATTAATTCAGGAATGTATATTCAGACTTGATGAAGACAGGAAATGGAAGGTCTAAGGTCAGAATGTATAAAAGAAACTAGGTTTTCTATGGACGAATTTTCCATGAACTCAAGAATTTTCTTTCAATTTTTTCAAAGAATTGCCCTTCTACTGAGAAAAATAAAAAAGCTTCGTTAGGTACTGTTTCACTGACAAATTTAATAGTAACAGGCCTGCAGACAGGAGACAGATGCTCCAGTACTTGAAATACGTAGCTGGTGTACCAGAACTAACATCTTCTTCTTTGCTACCCTTGGTTTCATTAACCTTCAGAACTCCTTTTATTCCTCTGTCTTAAACTAATCTTATTATTTCCTTAAGAGTCTGGCGTGAGCAACAGAACATGGGCATTATCAATAATTGTGTTAACTTGGCCAATTAGGTTACCATTTAATGGAGGCCTAAAGTTTACCCCAAATCTTAGATATGTGTGGAGGTAAAATTAGAGGATCTCATCTTAGCTAATGTGATACAATTTTCTAATGTATCTTTTTTCCTCATGCCTCCATCCATTTTGTTCAATCTGCATGAAGCATATTGCCCTAATTCCTAATGGTGCTGTATACTTGAGCTTTTCTAAAATCACATTAAAACAATGGAGGCTCCCATTCCATTTTTCCAATGTCTCTTCCCTGCTATTATGTTGTTATCAGCCTTAAAAACATGACGTATTATTCTAATAATACCTTCCATTTGTTAGGGATATGGTAGAGAATTGATAAGGAAGGGGCATATCAAAATACACAGAAAAAGCTTGGAGTAATCCAACTATTTATTTACCCTGCTCCATATTCTACTCTTAATCTTTGCCTCTGCTTTACCTAGTTAGTCTGAATATTTTTCCTTTTCCCCAATTTTATTTGGATATGTGGGTACAAACTCATCGGTGGCATCAGTCTATATTATAGAATGTTGTTAATAATCAAATCAACAGGTTTGATCTTTAGGCAGAGATTTTATGTGTGCCTGGACTCTTGTCTCTCCTGTCATCATTTGGCAACAGTTCATAAGGTGTTTTGGTCAGTAAATGAGTTTCTTTTTTGGAAGACACAAAATTTTCACAATTGAAAGTCTATATTCCAGTGAGAATGGGTCAGGAAATGTCTTTTAATAAGAAGATCATAAGTGATTTCCTCCCTTCTTCTAACAATATAAACATGCTATTAGAATCACGGGGGCATTTTTAGTAATTCCTTTAAATTTTCATCCCTTTCATTATTCCATTTCATTATATTAATTCCTTTCATTTCAATCTTTTGCTACTCTCTATATTTGCTTCTGCCTACATTTCATGCTCATAACCCTTCCCAGTGCAGCAACAGCTGCTATTCTCACTTTCCGTCCAGTAAAAGGTTCGTTTTGTCTGTTATGCGTGACTCTGGAATACACTGACCCAAGAGTAGTCAGCGTCTTCAGTCCAGAAGTTAAATCTGATTCATAAGACTGTCATTTATGATGAAGTAATCTAGATCTCCGGAGTCTATCTTTCATGAAAAAATAAATAAATAAAAGCATAGTAATGGTGAAATATGTGCTTTGCATGACTCAGAGTTGTTGAGAGATTAAAATAATGTATTAAGAAATAAGGTATGGTGCTAATAATATTATTTTGTTATTGGGATGAAAGAGATTGTTGCTTTGTAAGCAATAAGGCCAATATAGTCCCAATTTGGAGACCAAATTTACATAGAGCTGAAATAAGTCATCTGGTCCTGTCCCTGAGCAGGGAACAGTGCCCTAAAATATACTTCTCCCTTTTGCTCACTGGTGCCTGAAGGTAATTCCTCAGGGTGTCATTATTTTGACTTAAGGTTTCTTGGCTTCCATTAACATGCAAACAGCCCTGGGTGCTTAGACATATTTCTGTTGTACCGGATGCATGGTATTTTTCAGTACCTTTCTTATGCCTGGGTTTCATTATTCAGGAATGAAGACTTTGAAGGGAACTGGAGGGTTTAGGATAGTGTTAAGGAACAAACACTGATATTCAACAACGACCAGATCTTTACTCTTTACATTTCAACAATATTATTTGCTTCTTAAGTTTAGGATCCCTGTTCCCTAATGATTTACAATTTTCTTTTTATCTGTCACTAGTCTTTGTACCCTCTGGCTACTAAATAACACAACAATTTAATTGAATAATGCAAGAGAGAATTCCACTAGGAAGCTGAAGCATTTTACCATTTAAGCTGAAAAGCAAGCATTAGATTCAGATGCCAAATTGTGACAGACACATTTCTAGTGGCATATGGCTTTTTGGAAGCCTTCCCTGGTTGGGAAACTAGCAGTTCTGAAGTCACCTCTGGTTAGTTCTGTGGCTGGCTTGCTAATGAGCTGTCTGAAGCTTCCAGCATACTTAAAGGAATATTAAGGCATACTTGACGCACAGTGCATCTCTGGTATGACTGTAAGCAATGGATTTACATCTTCCATTACAAGTGCCTAAAACTTTAGTGTGACACCTAGTTGAATATTTTGCTTTTTAAATATCAGAGCCCTTCTCACCAGTTTCCATTAACCATCAGATACCCAAATATTCTTCCCTTTGATGAAAGTATCAAGACAGATTTCCCAACTCAGCTGGTGGTAATTGGGCTGAAAACTACTTCCTTCCTGAATCATCTCAGAAGGGCCTCAGTAAACCTTTCCACTGCAGCACAACTCACTTTAAGAGAAGAGCTTTTCACAGCTGTGTGGCTCATGAGGCCCTGGGGACTCCACTGCACAATAGGTTCAGTTTCTCTGTGCAAAGTCTGTCGAAGAGATAGACAGTTCTGAAAGTATAATTTTGATAACAGTCAAATTTAATGATGTGGGATGTTTCTCTGAGGGTAATTTGTAAGATGGTCATTAACCTTACCCTTGGAAAAAAATATATCTGTTCTCATTTGCACTAAATGTTTACTTTTAATTCGTTTCATGGCTAAATATTGGGCCAAAGGATTAAAATACTGAGTAGGGTAAAGGTGGTGGCAGTGTGTACAAACATGTAGCAGATTTGTATTATTACAAATTGCAAACATAGCTGGAATTTTCTGTTGTTGTTTTTAAAATAAAATCCACTGTCTCATATGAATATTTTCTCCTGGAGAGGTTTAAATAGCTCTGTAGTCTTAAAATGGCTATAGGTCACTAAATCTGATTTTGTTGGCTAGGTAAATATTTATAAATGAAACGATTTTAGTGAAAGGCTCACTTTCGGGAATCGGCAGGACTAAATCTTTTTGTGGCTTTGTTGCAATGCAATTTAGTAATTTGGGATGAGTTCTGTAACTTCACTAGACCTTTGTTTATTCTTCTGTCAGTTGGGTGTTGAAATATTAACTCAGATTTCTTACAAATCTAAAATGAGATTCAAGGAGTAAAGGTACTTAGCATTTTTAATGTGATATCTAAATGCAGCTATTGACTCTATTATACATCATTAGCAAATCATTTGAGTAATTAATCATAGATATGGCTGATTGTACCATCTATGAGGCTTTATTCTTCTGAGCCTTAGTTTCCATCTTGATAAAAATATCTAAACAGATAAAACCCTGTCTCACAGGGATATTGTAAGGATTGAATGAGTTTTTGAATTTGTATATAAGCATATATAGATCCACTTTATTTTGTAATTTATGAAGTGTCATACTAATCATATTAATTATAATACCACTTATACTTTTAAAGTACCCACACCTCAATATATTATCATTGTGGAAGGATAATGGAAAATACTCTAACTTGTATATGTTTTATTTTTAAAACCTCATTGTAAACCACAAAAACAAAAATTCCACTTGAATCTGATTATTCTATTCAAGGGGATTATTTTCATTTGAATCACATTACTTCTCTGATTACTAGACAGACGGCAGATTAAAAATCTTTTACCCTACTATGAATACATATAAGGAAATATTTTGGGAAGTTTTCATATTAACTGTAAATTTTCAGTGGCCCACATATACATTTAATCATCCACATCTATTAGTCTCTAGTTGTGTTCCTATAAGATAAATTTCATGAATGGTTTTAATGTAAATGCTCTCTTTAGAGCTATATCAAGAAAGTGAGAAAGTAGACAAAAGACTCCTGTCAATGGTAATTTTGAGTGACAGAAAAATCTTGTAATTTATATTGTTCCCCATATTTTCCCTCTGTTCTCTATTCCTAGCCAGTGAGCAAGGCCCACTATTTCCTTGCTTTGAGGAATTCTGCAAAATTGAAAGGAATACTTATTATAGAAGAATCTTCCTGTCTCTAATAAAAGTCTATATTCAGCCTAAAAAGGAGAGGGTGAAAGATGACTTAGGCATGCAGAAAAATATTCCTCATTCTGGGACCCACACCTGCTCTGGCGCCAGGACCCACACCTACAATGGCCCTAGGAACCACACCTGCAGTGGCACCGGGGACCACATCTGCAGTGGTGCTGGGAACCACAGCTGCAATGGCACCAGGAACCACAGCTGCAGTGGCACCAGGAACCATATCTGAAGTGGCACTGGGGACCACAGCTGCAATGGCACCAGGAACCACAGCTGCAGTGGCGCTGGGAACCACACCTACAGTGGCGCCAGAGACCACAGCTGCAGTGGCTCCAGGAACCACACATATTCTGGCACTGCTCTGGGTCCCCAGCATGCAGAGGGGACAAGCATACTTGCATCTGGAGAGGCAGAAGCCCAGGCATGGGGAAGGCCAGGCCGTGGAACCGATGTCAGTGCCAAGTGTCAAGGTGTAATTATTACTGACGATGACACCTTTTCACTGAGACGCCTGTGCTTGCACAATTTCCAAAAAGATAAAGAAAAAAGACAAAAAAAGAAAAGGAACAAAGGCCACCATCATCACTAAAAAGAATAACTTATTTTACATTTAAATGTTTCATCAATGTCTATGTTACAAAATATATAGTTCCTTTTCTATTAAGTATTCTGGTTATATTATATGCATAGAAAGATAAATAGACACAAATATGCTAAAGTATTTAATTAGATAACATTTTGGGAGATGATAGGGGAATACTAATAGTTAAACAACTGGTTAATAAAAGTAAAAAAACAAGGACTTTTATCCGAAGTATCTTGTCTGGAGTACAGCTTGGACATGAAGATTTTGCAAAGTCCCTCCGTGATGTGTTTATGCAGCCAGGGTTGAGAGCCATGGCCCTAGATGTAACTGTCAGTCTACAGGATATCACAAGTACAGAGGAACATGGCAAATCACTTCATGAAAACGAAATGATCTGAATTGGGAATGTGAGATATTCTACAGTCTTGTTTCTAAAATGTAGCCCACGGATGAAGTCATAGGTACAATATTTGAGAAGCACTGCTCTACAGGAAACAAGAAATGGTGTCTTCAATAGCTAAGTAGAAGGGAGGAAATAAAAAATGAAAGTGGAAAATGATTAAAAGATATTTAAAAGATTTTTTAACACATGAAGCATAGGAATTAGGATACTGATTCACACAAACTAGTTGCTTAGAAAACAGACATCTTTATTGTGAGAAAATTGAGAAAATTGAACTAACTGGATATTTTATGATATGTAGAAATTATCAATTTTTGAGACAACTTCTTATGAAAAATGGAGAATCCTTGTCTTTTAATGTTCCATGATAAAGTTATTTGTGGATTAAAGTAGATTAGGTTTGGGAATTGCTTCCAAATAATTCAGAAGAAGAGGGGGAAAGTATATGGAGAGATAAAACAAGTTTTGACATGTGTGGATAAAGGGAAGGTTCCTGTGGCCAGGATTCTCCCCTGGCGCTGGTCGGCTTGCTCACTGCACACGTGTGAGCAATACACTGTTATTGACTCTATAGAAAGAGCCCCACCCAATGCTCTTGCTGGGGCCAGAGACAGAGAAGGATTGTGAATGCCCCAGAGGCAGATGTGATTCCAGAACTCAACCTGCCACTGTGAGAACAAAGCTTTGTGTAAAACTCTTTTACCCCTAATGTTCCCCTGTTGTTATTCAGTCTCACTGAATCCATAGTGAACTTGGCCTGAGACAAGCACCCTCAGGCGAGACATGGACACACACACATTTCCCAGTAAGAATGACATTTGAGAAGTTTCTCATCATATTTCCTAGCTAGAGGGCTCAGTAAGTACAAAGACAGTAAGTTGTGAAAAGGCCCAGAATACTCTTGGGTGGCATTAACCCAATGGAAGAAGTGCATGCATGGTGAGAAAGTGCTTGTAGATGGGCACGAAGAGGGGAGGAGCCAGAACCGGAAGGGTAGATCACACCTGCCATGTTCATCATTGTATCCCAGGCATCTGGCACAATGAGTCCTGCACAGAACAAATGAGTGGTCTTTTTCTGTGGCTGCTTAGGAGCCATCAGGTATCTTAAATGTTGGCAATGTGGTTGTAGTTTTAGAAAAGTGCAGTATCAACAATGTGAAGAATAGTCTAGATGTATTAACAGGTGAGGTATGTGTCTTGCCAATGGGTTTCAGTTCCGGACAAGTTCACTATGGATTCAGTGAGTCTGAGGAATGACAACGGAATGTTCTTGGGGTGAAAGGGTTTATACCTGGCTTTATTCTCCTGGCAGTAGGTTGAGCACTGGAATCATGTCTGCATCCAGCAGTCTGCAGGTCTGTAATCCTCTGTTTCTGCCTCTTCCCAGAGCACTCGGCAGAGCTCTTTATGTAGTGACTCAGTCGATAATAGCTTATTGTCTATGCGTGTGGAAGCATTAGCCTAGCAGCAGGCCAATTACATCATCAAGTAGTTTAGGGCCAGGCAAGGATCCTGGTCATAGGAACTTCAATTTTCCCCACAGTATGGAACAGAAGGTTGCTGTAATAGGTTAGAAGAGTAATGGTGAGTGTCTAAACTAGAGGTAGCAGCACAGATGACCAACTTTTGGAGAATTTTTAAATGGAAACTAAAAGGATATGGTGACTGGATATGACTATGACTGAAAGGAAATGGCAGTTTATGATTCTAATGTTTTAACTTGAGAGACTAGATGTTTGATGCAATTTACTGTGGCATAGAAAAAGAACAAAATATTTATTTGAAAAGGATTGATAAATTCTCTTTTGAATAAATTAAATCTGAGATACATGAAGTCAGCTTTGGAATGATAAATATGGAGCTTTCTAGGAAAGTCAGAAAACTTGTGTGGAAGGCCTTTGCTTATAAACAAATAATACAGAAAATATAAAGCTAACTTTCATTAAATTCTTCGGTAGAGCCAGACACTCAATATATTTCATTTAGATGACAAATGAAGTCATAGGAGTGGATTAAAAAAAATCACTGAGGGAGAGAGAAAAAGGAGCTAAGATAATATCTTGTATTTAAAATTTCTTGTCCCTGCTATAATCTCCACAAGGTCTCCTCTCTCACTTCTATATGCTTGCAGAAAGCTAGTGTAAATTCACTCTCTGTGTGGTCTCAGGTCCTTCACTCTCCTTTTCTTCCAAGCTTATAATCTCCTTCTAGCCTTGCTCACCTTTTTTCTTAATTGGGTTCCTTGATCCATCTTTTCAACATGTCTAATAGCTCGAAAAAATTCCTCCATCCAGAATCCTGAGTGAAACATTTATTTTCACCATTCACATATGCCAAAATGCTCAGCATTGCTTCATCATGAAGGTTTATGCCTTCATTTTTTATTCAGCTATTTTAACAAAGATCTATGAAAATCCCTCTATGTACCAACCACTATTCCAAGAGCAAAAATTGTGTGGTAATGAAACAAGCCTCTGTCCTCAGGAGGGAAGACATATTGTTCACACTCAGGATAAATAAGTGATGGTGGTGTAGGTAAAATTGCAGTATTTCCAGAATCTCTCTCCTGGCCTTAGTGCATCTCCATATCAGTATGTATTCCAGCAGGTAGAGAGAAGTCCATCTGGTAGTCCATCCCCATATCAGGAGGTGATTACATGGGGGAGTGAGGGCATATCTGGACTGGAGAGTTTGGATGGGGTCCTTTTTTGCAGCTGAGTCATGAGAGACATGGGTGAGCAGAAATGGACAACTGCTTGTAAGCAATAAGCAGGTTTCTCCCACTTTATTTCTCCCATTGACTGATTTCAGTTTCAAAGGTAATTTGCTCCAGGCTGGGAAAATATTTTGCCCCCAGAGTTATAGGGAGGAAGTGCTATGAAGAACAATAAAGCAGGATAGAGAGATAGAAAGTGGAGTAACAGTGTGTGTGCTAGTGAGTGCATGCATGGATGGTGTGTGTGTGTGTGTGTGTGTGTGTGTGTGTGTGTGTGTGTGTGTGTGAGTGTGAGTGTGTAGCATTCTAATTTAAAGAGGCTTGTTAGAAGGACCATATCTGGTAAGAAGTCTCTCTTCCTGGATGGTTCTTACACCCACTAATTGTGAACAAAACGTCAATGCATCTTTAGTTCTTTTTTCTACTACATCTCCATGTCAATTTTAATTTGTATGGCTTCTACTCTTAAGTTGAATTTCTAGATCTACTTATACTCACAGCTGATTTCTGGGCCCTAACTGTCAACTGCATGTGAGAAGTTTTTTACCTGATAATTTTGCAAGTTTCTCCCATTGGACAAGTAGAAATGCAAAATATTGTTTCTCTTTTCTAACTCTTGCAGCCATCTTTCTTCTGGTTTAACTTTATAATGTTTATCACCATTTTCTGAGTCACTAAGGATAAAGTCAACTTCAATTTGCCTTCTTCCATTTACTGCATTTACTTAACATCAGGTTTCACATTTAAAAATTCTGTTCAGTCTCCTCCAAATATATCACTTCCATTTCATGTGGAGAATGACAGAGCATTACCCTGAGGCAGAGACAGGCTCCCAGGCACAGAGAGTCTGGGGAGTCACGTGAAACGATCTTATCCCATAAGCACTGTGGAGCAGTGAAGAGCTTGGACAAGACAAGGTCCATTTTGTGTTATATTGAGCTCAGACTAGTAGACAAGTTCTTCATGATCTAATCCCACTCCAAGTTTTGAATTATAATTCCTACCATTATATCAAGTATTCTCAGACTTTTCCAGTGTCTGAGTTAACCCACCACTTTTCAGTCTTCCCTCTGTCATTCTCATCACAAGCAGTGACCATTAGTGTGAATTTCATTACCATTCTACTAATTCATCAAGACCCTGCTCAAAGTCTACCCTTTCTATGTAAAGGCTAAATGGGAAAGAAAAAATCTCTCCTTCTCAGAACAACTGTGAGATTTCTAGGTTGTGTTTTCTATTCTCCCACTACCTATGAATACCATTTTGTTTCATTTGTTTATATTGTTAATCTCCTCAACTAGGTTGTTATTTAATTATGGGCAAGATTACACCTCGTTCAGTATTTTGCTCAAATAAAAATGTCAAATAATGTTGTTGATTGGAATAGTGTTAATAAATAGTGGCAGATTAAAGATAGATCAAAATAAGGCAGGTACAAATGGCATCATGTGGAAGCTAAAATTAAAAATAAGTTATACTAGTTAGACTTGTTCTAGATCAACCACACTTTTACATGAGGTTCCCAAAGGAAAAATAATCATGGGAAAAAGTATGCCCAGAATGTTTCTTACTCCAAGCTGGAGGACTATCTTCAAATGTCAACGCAGTTCCCTAGTGAAACAGACATGCCAAGTGAATTGTTTGCCTTCTCAAATAAATAAACAAACAGGGAGAGTGCAAACTAGACAGAGCAGTCCTTCCCAGTGCATAGAGAAGACCTCTGAGAGCCGTACTAT
Source organism: Manis pentadactyla (assembly GCF_030020395.1). Lineage (NCBI taxonomy): Eukaryota > Metazoa > Chordata > Mammalia > Pholidota > Manidae > Manis > Manis pentadactyla. The sequence goes on along the minus strand of NC_080028.1, from coordinate 111,520,354 downwards.
TTTGGCATCAGCATGGGAGTCAGAGAGGAGTAAGGGTGGAGAGAGGAGATGACGGGGAAAAGGAAAGACAATGAAACGCACTTCTCAAAGGGAAAACAACTCCTTCTATCTTCATTTATTTCTCCACCATCCTGTTAGCAATGGTGCTGCAGAAGAGAGGTCATCCTCATGGGCACTCGTTTTTCATTCCTTTCTTCACAAATCTCAACCGATTTGTAAATTGCCAATAAAATTTTCAAGATCTTGGTTGAGAAGCGACAGCCTTTCTTGAGGTCGTGTGAAAGGGATGGAATAGGAAGGCCTGCTTCTCTCAACATGCCTCAACCAGCTGCGATCACCCACTTCCCTTGTACCTTTAGGGAGGACTCAGACCTACTCTGATCTGTGAAGGTTGGGATTTGCTGGGGTGAGACTCTGGATGGGCACTTGAGGACAGGTTGGTAACCATAAAGCAGTGTCCTTGTAGTCTTCACTGTGACTGAGGAGGAGTCCAGATCACACAGTTATAAGGAGAGCATGAAGCTAAGCAGAGAGTGACTACACTGAGAGGAGGCATTCATTCAAGAATGGAGCAGATAATGACAGAGAAAAAATACATTTTTATTGCTATCTTATCATTCCAGTCTTCTTGGTCATGAGAGATTCTGAAATTTTCTGGGAAATTTTCATTATAGCCTTTTGGGATGTTAAAATATTTGATACATATTCAACAGTGGAATCTCAAAGATATGGATCAATTTTCTTTTAATCCTGCTTCATATAGTTATGGAATACAGGTCAGTTGCTTCTGACTCCGCTGAAATATTTCATTTATTTTTTTTCCAAGTCTGATACCACCCCAATTTTTGAAAAAATTAAAATTATGCAATCAAGTCTTTTACCAAATAGAGAATTTTATAGAATTGCAGATTTCCTATAGAATTTTCTGCTATTGCTATTTTTTTCTCTGTTAGAAATGTACAGCATTTCCTAACAAAACCAGTAATATAAAGAGAGCAGAAGTATTTCCACACATTCTAATATTTAACTAATTCAGCTCCTATTAGCTTCAGGTTTGTTCAGAAGCCAAGCATCTTGAGACATGGAAGTAGAAGAAGACTTAAGAAAAGTAGAAGAAATATATTTTCAAAGACAAAATACTAGATTGCTTTTCTTCTATCAGAAAGCAGCTACACCAAAACCCTTCTATTCTCTCCAACATGGTAGACCTTTAAAGCTTCATTTCTTGGAAAAGAAAATGAAAGGTGTCTGCTTTGCAACCTTAAGAGAACCATTCAGGGATGTGTGTGAGACAAATACCACATTAAGGTTCTTCTTACTGGCCCTTCTACTGCTGCAAATCTGTGAGCAAGCAAGTGCCTTCCTTCTCATCCCTCCATCTTCCATCCAAATGGCTTCCTTGTTAAGTATAGGAAATCATTTTTCCTTTGCCCTTTGCCAAAAGTATAACTTGTTGTATGGCACTGACTTCTCCAGGTAAAGTGTGAGGGAGATAGTTCCCTGGATCCCCTGTGACATCACTTTCAAAGTAGAGGCTCATTAAACACTGAGTAGATCAGACATTCCTGAGAGGACATCTGGGATGGGACATGGAAGATGCCAGCACAGAGAAGGTTTATGGGAATCTCTCAGAAATTTCATAGCCACAGTTTTAACAAGAACAGTTTTGGATATATAAGGAACTCATACAACTCAGCAAAAAATAATAACGATCTTAATTAAAAGTGTACAGAAGATTTAAATAGACGTTTTCCCAAGAAAACATACAGATGGCTAACAGACACATGAAAACATGTTCAACATCATTATTCATCAGGGAAACACAAATCACAACCACTTGAGATATAGTCTTACACCAGTTAGAGTGCTTATTACCAGAAAGACAAATAACAAGTGTTGGTGAGGATGTAGACTGTGCTCTGCTGGTGGGAGTGTGAATTAGTGCAGTGACTGTGGACAGCAGTATGCAGTCTCCTCAAAAAGTTAGAAATACCGTATGATCCTTCAATGCCACTGGTATATATTTATCCAAAGAAAACTAAAACACTATTTCAAAAAGACAACTGCACCCCCACATTCAGCATCATTTACAATAGCAAAGATATGGAAAAACCAGTGTTTATCAATAGATGAATGAATAAAGAAGGTGGAGTATATATACTTGTTCTAGATCACATATATATATACACACACACACACACAATAGAACATTATTCAGTCATAAAAAAGATTGAAATCTTGCCAATTGCAACAGCATGGATGGACCTTGAGGGCTTTAAGCTGAGTGAAATAAGTCAGAGAAAGACAAATACCATATGGTCTCACTTATATGTGGAATCTACAAAATAAATACATAAAAAATAAAATAAGCAAGTCATAGATACAGAGAATAGATTGGGGTGCTGGGGGTAGGAGAAATGTGTGAAGGGATCAAAAGGTACAAACAACCAATTATAAAATAAATGTCATCTTGTCAATGGGTTTCAGCCCCAGGCAAGTTCACTATGGATTTGATGAGACCAAAGAATAACAATCGAATGTTCTTGGGGTGAAAGTGTTTATACCCAGCTTCACTCCCACAGTGGCCCGTCAATCACTAGAATCCCGTCCAGTCAGAGCGAGTCTGCATGCCGCAAGCCGGTCTCTGCCTCTGGGCCTCTCTAACCCACAGCCGTCTCATTCTCTGTCCTCGGTGTTCCTGCACCCGTGCAGCCATGGGGCCATGCCACTGTGTTGCCCAGAGCACTGGGCAGAGCTCTTTATATAGAGTCAAGAGCAGTGTATTGCCCACACGTGTGTAGTGAGCAAGCCAACCAGGGCCAGGTGAGAATCCTGCCATAGGAACCTTCACTTTATCCACAAAGTCACGTAAATATAATGTACAGCATGATGACTAGAGTTAATAATACTGTATTGAATATTTCAAAGTTGCTAAATCTTAAAAGTTCTCACCACAAGAAAAACATTGTAACTATGTACAGTGACAGATAATAGGTTTACTGTGATCATGTCATAGTGTGTACAAATATCACATCATGCTGTATACCTGAAACTATTACATGTCATTACACCTCAGTTAAAGAAAACAGTTTCTGCCTCTAGATATCTATTCACTTAACAATGGAAAAAGACAATAAGATGTTTAATTAAAATTATTAATGAAGATGATTTTGACTTAGTTCTCAAGAATTTTTCATATAGGATTTTGCTACAGAAATTCTTAGTTCTGTTTCTATCAATTCTCTCAAAATATAGGCAATTATCTAGTTTACTGATTCACTAATGACTTGCATGTGTAGAAACAGAAGTCCTATGATTAAGCGGTGCACCCTGTGGTTCGATAGTTGAAGGACAAGCATCCTCAAGGAGCTGGGATTAGGACTGGCAGCAGCATCATATATGAATTGTAAAAAAGTCTTCAGGTTTTTCTTTGCGTTTTGTTTTAGAAAGAAAGGTGTTTATAAAGCATACCAGCAGGAAGTCATGAGGGAGAGAGCTTTGTTTAACATCTGTCAGCTAACAGAACTACTGTGGGGAGACTGGCAGTCATTTGGCATTTAAGCAGGAGTCTTTGTGTTAGCCAAAGTAGCTCCCACTCTAAGACAATTTTCCATGCAAGCAGGGATGCATGTGCCACACAGTCAAAAGAAAAAAATTCTCTTATGTTACTTTTAACAAATGTTTTATTATTTTAAAAACTTTGGGATGAATTCTGAGTCATGCAGTCTGTTTGTAGGCTTGACATTTTCCATTGCCTTTTTTGTTTGATTACAAAATATCCTCCAATATTGCACAGTATTTATTTTTCAGTGTATTTCATTTTTATAAGGATACAGTCTTCTGGAAACAATAAGAGGAAACAATGGACTAGAGTGTCTATTCCACTAGGAAAGATCTAGGCATTTAACTTTCAGAGCTGGCATGAAAATATGCACAGAAAAGATATTTCTGTTTGAGTTACCTTAAAATTAATACATCAAGTAGGTTTTGGTTACTTTGAATTTTATTTTAAAAAGTGCTACCATATTCAAGTTAGATGAGATCAGCTATTTCATGGTTCCTGATTAAAATTATCAGCATCCAGATTCCCAGGAACAGCTTTAATTGGAGATGAGCTTGTAAAGGATAGAATGTTCATCAGTTCATCCAAGTCAAAGGCATAGATGGAAGAATGCTGGAACAACTACATTCTGAATAATGAGAAGTATTTCAGGTTAAAGTTATAACACTGCTACCATTCAATTTCATTTATACAGAAATGAAATTTCCCAAGTATTGTCTGAAAAATTACTTGGTAAAATTTATATGTAATTGTAACAATTTTACAAGAATTGAATTTAATGAATATATTAGAAATTTTTACCCAAATGGAATACACAAAATCAGTAGGTGGTTTTGGTAAGTGGACCATGATAATCATGGCAGAGCCTCCTGGTCAAGCAGCAAGCATATGTAATAGGACATCATTTACCAAATTGCATTTCTAAAATGATTGTCATAGGTTCTGGCTCAAGATGGTGACATAGGAAGATGCTGAATCTATCTCTTTATATAGTAACACTGCCAACAGTGTCTCATTGCCCACAGGTGTGGAAACAGTAGCCCAGCAGTAAGCTGATTACATCATCAAATAGATCAGGGTCAGGTGAGGATCGTGGCCATGGGAACTTCCATTTTCCCTGCAGTCAGAGACAGAGTTATAATTTTTCAACTTTTCATCTTATCGATAGCATTTTAACACTTAATAGCATGGAACTGAATGATAATATCCAGGCTGTGATTGTGCTAGAGTATTGTCTTGTCAATGGGTTTCAGCCCTGGACAAGTTCACTATGGATTCAATGAGACCAAAGAAATGACAGTAGAACATTCTTGGGGTGAAAGGGTTTATACCCAACTTTAATTCCACTGTGGCAGGTGAATCATTAGAGTCCTGTTCACTCAGAGTGAGTCTGCATGCAGCAAGCCGGTCTCTGCCTCTGGGCCTCTCTGACCCCCACAGCTGTCTCAGTCTCTGTCCTCAGCTCTGCCACCACTCCAGTCTCTGATCTTCTGCAACTGTGCAGCCCAGAGCACTGGGTGGAGCTCTTTATATAGAGTCAATAACAGTGTATTACCCACATGTGTGTAGTGAGCAAGCCGACCAGGGCCAGGGGAGAATCCTGGCCACAGGAACCTTCACTTTATCCACACATGTTTTATCTCTTCATGTACTTTCCCCCCTCTCCTTTTGAATTATTTGGAAGCAATTCCCAAATTTAATCTACTTTAATCCACAAATAACTTTATCATGTATCATTAAAAGACAATGATTCTCTATTTTTCATAAGAAGTTATCCCAAAAATTGATAATTTCTACATATCATAAAATATCCAATTAGTTCGACCCAGGCATCCCACTCCTTGGAATTTACCCAAAGAATACAACTTCTCAGATTCAAAAAGACATATGCACCCCTATGTTTATCGTAACACTTTTTACAATAGCCAAGATATGGAAGAAACCTAAGTGTCCATCAGTAGATGAATGGATAAAGAAGATGTGGTACATATACACAATGGAATACTATTCGGCCATCAGAAAGAAACAAATCCTACCATTTGCAACAACATGGATGGAGCTGGAGAATATTATGCTCAGTGAAATAAGCCAGGTGGAGAAAGACAAATGCCAAATGATTTCCCTCATTTGTGGAATATAACAATGAAGCAAAACTGAAGGAACAAAATAGCAGCAGACTCACAGACTCCAAGAATGAACTAGTGGTTACCAAAGGGGAGGGGTGTGGGAAGGTGGGTGGGGAGGGAGGGAGAAGGGTTTGAGGGGTATTATGTTTAGTACACATGGTGTGGGGGATCACGGGGAGAACAGTGTAGCACAGAGAAGGCACATAGTGGATCTGTGGCATCTTACTGCACTGATGGACAGTGACTGCATTGGGGTGTGGGTGGGGACTTGACAATATGGGTAAATGTAGTAACCACATTGTTTTTTCATGTGAAACCTTCATAAGAGTGTATATCAATCATACCTTAATAAAAAAAATCCAGTTAGTTCAATTTTCTCAATTACCTCACAATAAAAATGTGTGATAAAAAAATCAAATTATGATTCATAAATCTTCTCCATGATACTTATACTCTCCTATCAAATATTTTGTTTGAAGAAAAATTGATCATTAGATAGGCTATGATTTTTTTTTAGGAATACAATTTAACAATAATAAATATCATTGTCTTTCCAATGGGTTTCAGCCCCAGGCAAGTTCACTACGGATTCAGTGAGACTGAGGAATGACAATAGAACATTCTTGGGGTGAAAGAGTTTATATCCAACTTTATTCCCACAGTGGCAGGTCAGTTGCTAGAATCCTGTCCACTCAGGGTGAGTCTGCATGCAGCAAGCCGGTCTCTGCCTCTATGCCTCTCTGACTCCCGCAGCTGTCTCAGTCTCTGTCCTTAGTGCTGCCACCACTCTGGTCTCATCTCTGCTCTCCTGCAGCCTTGCAGCCATGCCACTGTGTTGCCCAGAGCACTGAGCAGAGATCTTTATATAGTGAATCATTCAATAATAGCTAATTGCCTACATGTGTGGAAGCAATAGCCTAACAGCAGACCAGTTACATCATCAGGTAGTTTAGGTTCAGGTGAGGATCCTGGCCATAGGCACCTTCACTTTAGCCACAAGGGTGTACAGACATCTCTTGAGCTTATTGCTATAAGAGAAGCTCTCAGAAAAGCAGCTACCTAAGCACTCAGTGAACACCTGTGTGATGACCTGTATATGATGAAACAGGCCCCACGTGAGTTTTTAAGAAACAAGTCATTTTTTAAAAACATGATAAAAGGCTTAAGGAATATAATATCCAAAACCAGCGTCCCTGATTCCAGTGGTTCTTCCAATCATGTCACATAGTTTTCTAAATAAAATCAATAGTGTGATTCAAAATATTCTGACTAGAAGATTCTGATGCAACTTCAACATATCACTCAGATACACATAAAGACAATTTAAAAAATTCACAATGACTTTGGAAACAAAGAGTGTCAGAAAATGTAACAGAATGAGAGAGAAATTGACACTAATTATTGACACTATAACTAGAGTAGGGAAAGTCCACATGGCACAGCTCAGCTTTGCTTCAAGTGTTAAGTTCAAAATGGAGACTAGTCCTGAGAATTCCCTAGACAAAACCGCTTGAGACACATATTCAAAATTAAGTCTAGCTTATTTCATGAACATAAGCAGAACAGGTATTTCTTGTAAATGCCTCTGACAATCATAAAGGAAACTTGTCGTCTTTCCAATGGTGGTATAAGATAATCACTTTTAATCAAGCCTCTGCCATCTGGAAACCCCCATGCCATAATCAATCATCGTAAAGAATAAACAACTTCTTCATTTTCACTTTATAATCCATCCTGTAACTTCATGCCCCCAAGATCCATATCAACTCTTATTTTTGGAGGCTCCCATTTCACAGATCGTTCTTATACATACAGCCAACCCTTAATAAATGCACTTATTGATTTGGTGGTTCAAGTTTTGCCATTTCTGAACTTTTGATTCAAGAGATGATAACTTGATCAAAGACACATCTGATGGTGCACGTGAGAACAGAAAAAAATCTCCTTTTGCTCCCAAAGAATGAAAGAGCAGCAGAGGTTTTAAAATCAAAATGTAAATAGAAAAGAACCAACTTACTTACCAAACCTTAAAGTGCCAAATCCCAAGCTGTCTAGGGAAACCTCAGACGCAGCCCGGTGTATACCATGGGCATTATCACCTCATAATCTTAATTAAGCATCAGCGGCACCCTGCCCTCCGAGGTAGAGGTGAGGTGGGGCTTTGTGAAAAGTTCGCTCAGAGGCTGTCAGTGCCTCAACCCCGACCCCTTCTCTGTGCAGCTGGCTGCCTTTCCTTCCCCAATCCTGACAGAAGAGGGAAGATTAGTTCTCTAAAAATCTTGATATGGGGACTTGATAATATGGGTAAATGTAGTAACCACATTGTTTTGTTTTTTCATGTGAAATATTCATAAGTGTGTATATCAATCATATCTTAATAAAAAATTGAAAAAAAATACCATATGATTTCACTTACTTATTTGTGGAACATAAAGCAAACCAAAATAGAATTTAAAAAAAACAGCAGTAGACTCATAGACACTGACAAGCAACTAGAGGTTACCATGGGTGAGGGGTTGGGGTGTGAAGGTGGAGAGGAGGATAAAGAGGCACAAAAATTCTCAGTCATAATATTAGCTGGTCACAGGGACGGTAGTACAGCATAGAGAATATAGCCAATGATTCTGTAACACCTTCCTACGCTGACGGTGGTTAGAACACTAGAGGGGGTGAGGATTTAATAATGTGGGTAACTATTGAAACACTGCGTTGTATATTTGAAATCTATATAAGATTGCATATCAACAATACTTCAATAAAAAAATTGACTCACCCAGTCTTCTGATAATGGACATTTTGAATGTTTCCATTTGTTATTACTACAAACAGTGCTGCTAATTTGTGTTGCTGTATATTTCTCTATGTGCATACATTCAAGAATTTCTCCACAGAAAATACATATAATATATAAGATATGTAATATGTTGCTGGGTAGGAAGACACCTGTTTTCTTAATTTACCAATTTATCAAATTTGTTCTTCAAGATTGCTTTACTAGTGGACAACCGTCAATAATGAGGGCATTTCCCTACTTCCTCACTGGTACTTATTTTTATAATATTTCAAATATTGTCAATTTGATGGGTGAAATTATTTCCCTTTTTGTTTAGGTTCTTTTTATATACTGGTTGGCCAATTGGTTTTTGCTATATGGATTTTCAATTTATTTTATTGTTGACCATTTCCCCATGTTATTCTTTTGGGTGCATGTGTTTTAAAATTAAAGATTGTTTTATATTCATTCTGCATACTATTGTTTTATTGTTTTGTGCATTTCAAGTACCTTTTCCCCACTAATGGTTTCTCTTAACTCTTATTCATACTGTTTTTTTTGTAGTAGAAAAGTCTTTCATTTTAATTAAGTAAAATATTCAGCTTTAAAATGATGTGTTTTACTGAGGCATTTTCTAAAAGAAGAAAACCTTATTTTAAAATCATAAAACTTTTTTTCCTAAAATTTTCAAGTTTTTTTCAAAGTTTTAAATCCAACTAGAAATGGTATGTGTGTGTGTGTGCATGTATATGTCTGTGCATGTATATATGCCCTATAAGGTTGGAATCTATTTTACTGTTTTTTCTACTTGAATAATCAATTACATAGGCACTATTTTTTTGAGTGATCCATTCTTTCCACACTGGTTTGTAATACTATCTTATTCATAATTCAACTTTCCTTTTTTTATGAGTGTCTGTTTCTTGGCTCACTATTCTGTTCCTTCACTATATTTGTCTGTACTAAAGTGTCTTAATTACTATAACACTATAAGAGTACAGTTTGATATTTTGCAGGTAAAATCATCACACATTGTTTTTCAAAATTGCCTTATCTGTTTTTGGTCTTTTGTACATGTCTATGCTTTTCTCGGTCAGCTCGCTCTGTTTCTTAAAAGACTTTGCTGGAATTTTGATTGAAGTTGCATTGAATTTATAGATTAACTGAGGACAATTTGACATACTAAAGGTATTGAGTTTTTCACTCTATGAAAATTTTATAATTTCCATTTCCAAGTTCTTTTATGCTTCTCAATTTAAAACATTCTAGACAATCTTGCTAGATTTATTTATATGTAACTTAAGATTTTGTGAACAGTATTTATTTCAATTATATTTTCTAGTTTGATCCTTGTTAGTGTATAAAAAATTATCAATTTTTATATTTTGATAAACATTTTTTACCTGCCTCTGCTGACTTAATATAATTTTGTCAACCTCCCTCTACCCTGCTTTCCACTGTTGCTTTGGGAGTTATAGATTGTATTTCTAATTTTTTGTTATTCTTTTGAAACATTCCTACTTAATTATAAATTACAAATGGTAATACATTTAAAGTTAGTTTTATTATAATGTAACAACAAAACTATTTTTGTAATTGTAGTTAAAAATTTTGGCTATATTTTTGAAATACAAAATTATCACTATTTTACAATTCATTAACAAAATATTTTATCAATTTATATGCTCAACATTATTTCCTGGTTTTATCTATTTTAATTGAAAAAATCCTTCAATATTTTCTTTTTGAATGAACTATCTTGATTCCTGTATGATTGAAAATATCTTTATTTTGACTGTGCTCATAATGTGTAGTTTATCAAACTACAACATTTTAGTCTCACTAATACTGCCCTTCATCTCCTTAAAATAATATTTCATATTTTTCTTCTGTAGAGGTATCTGTTAGTCTAATTTTTAAAAATTTTTTGGTAACTTGAATTTACTTTGTTAACTTTCCAAGATTTTTCTCTATATCTTTGATGTTCTCAGGTTCCAATATAACATGTTTAGACATGACTTTATCTTACTCATCCTTTTTGGTTCTTACTTACAGTGAACTTTTAATTTGAGAACCTGCATCTTTTTCTTGGGAAAATGTGCAGTATTTAGCCACTTAGATATTGCTTCTTTGAAACCATTATTTCCTCCATTCTTTTATTCAGGAATTCCTATTAGACATTTTTTGCACTTTCAAGCTATCTCTCAAATCACTTACCTTTTCTGTCCCTCAGTGCTGAATAACTGGTATCTTCAATTTCCAGCAAATGGAAATTATAAGATTTTCATGAAGTGAAAAACTCAATACCTTTAGTATGTCAAATTGTCCTCAGTTAATCTATAAATTCAATGCAACTTCAATCAAAATTCCAGCAAAGTCTTTTAAGGAACAGAGCAAGCTGACCAAGAAAAGTGCTGAATCTTCAATTCGCTAAGCCTCTATGGTGAGCCTGATGGAATAATTATTTCAGTGAACATAAATTTCATGTTCATTTCAGTGAATTTTCTAACTGCTTCTTCTTCATATACAATTATTTTATTTCTGCCTACTCTTATTTTTAATTTCTTGTTCATTTTAACGAATGCCATGACCTACATGCCTTTCAGAATATAGTAAGTACACATATTTAAAGTTTTTATTGACTAATTCATAAAATTAATCTCACCTGCATTGACATGCCAAAGGCACAGGGGTGCAGGACATGCTCAGTGGGAATAACCTACCCTGAGGTATAGGCAACACGTAGGCACACTGACACCAGAGAATTTAAAAACACTTGGAGCACGGGGAGGGTTGTGCAACACAGAGAAGACAAGTAGTGATTTTACAGCATCTTACTATGCTGATGGACAGTGACTGTGAAGGGGTATGTGAGGGGGACTTGGGGTAGGGGGGAGTCTAGTAAATATAACGTTCTTCATGTAATTGTAGATTAATGATACCAAAAAAAAAAAAACTGACCTAAACTTCTTCTGATATTTAGTATCACCAGAGTCTAGCATTTCTAAACAACATCAGTGAGATTGACTGAGAGGTCCTAACATTCCCTTCAGCTTGACTAAACCTTGGACAGATTTCTTCTTGACTGTAATAAGCCCTGGAACTCCCTTTTCTTAGAGCATCTCTGCTTTGAGATGTAAGTCTACTCCTAGCCTCCTGTCATTTTTATGACCCAGAAATGTCTTTCCCAAGAATCTGGGCGTCATCCCTTTGAAAAGTAAATATCAAGAAAGATATCCCATCTCCCAGTTTCTGTGGGAGGGTAGAACCTAACTTTAATAAGTACCAGTTGGCAAACACAGATGGTCAATCACACTGACCAACTACCCTCAAACCAGTGCCTTTCCGGAATTTCCCATTAGCTCCAATGCTTAACAAGTCTCCCACCTTTGGTTTCAGTGGAGTTTCAGTGGAGCTCAATGGCTCATCCCTACTGCAATTCTTTTAAATAAAGTCTCCCTTGGCAATTTAACTCTGTGTGGTACAATTATTCTTTGACAGTTCAAAACACTCTGCTCCACAATTACCTTGAGCAATCTACTATTCTTACTAAGTGAGGTTATAATACAACTGCTGGTTGCATTTGTGTATCTTAACATGAGATACTTTCTTATCATTGGGGCCCAGGACTGCTGTTGTTGGATTGGAAATGTGACTAAGTGTACTGATGTCCTAATATATAGTCATTTATTTATTCTTCCTTACTGTTTCATTGAATGAAATAATTTCCAGTTAAAACAATGCCATGCGGGTAGCATTGCCCAGGTGGCTAAATTCTGGACAATGAGATGTAAGTGGAAGTTAGGAGTTAGGAGGGTCTAGTCCTCAATTTACCTTTCTTGACCCCACCTTGCTTTTCTGCTGTAGTTAGGTTTCTATTACATTCAGCTAAACTCAAACCTTAACTGATACAGCTTCTATGGCACATGTAACCTGCCACAAAGAATAACTCCTTTAAGGAAAAAGAATTGCAGTTTGAAGAAGCAGTACTTTGTTGCAAATGGTGACATGAGTATAAGCCTCTGACTGGGTCTCTCAGTGATGCATCTCCTCACTAGTGAGTCGATATTCTTCCCTGAAGCCTACAAAGCATTGATTTTATACTTACTTTGTAAACACCCAATCCCAATTTAGACCAGAATTCACCAAGAGTTTTTTTGGAACAAAATTAAGCATACAAAGTAGCAGTAAATTGACACACTAACAGTGAAAAGAGGCAGACAAAACAGTAGCAGAGTGGCATCTGGGGTGAGCAGTGTCCTGGACTGGCCCAGAGTGGCCCTGTGTGCAGTAATGGTGTCCATTAGCTGGTAATCATATCGGTTGGTTATCTTTCATTGCAGGGTGTTTTGAAATGCTGTGTTCTCTTCTAAGAGATGGTAAAGCTTTCACTCAGTTCCCTCCGGTCACAGAGGTGCAGATGCATTACTCTGCATGCTCAAATTTATGCCCAAAAGAGAGAGCACTGAGAAAGAGTCACACTGATGGATCAGTAGGCTTCTTGTTTTCCCCACATATATGGTAAATTTTCTTCATTCTAGGTCTTGGTTTCAGATTTCATTGTTGTTAACTAGCATTCTTTGGATGTCTAATATGTATTGTCTGCCTGCAAGTGAAGATGTACTCCTTTAAATATTAATCCTTACTATGAATTAATATTATGACTCATTGATTAACTAAGTCTTGACTTTGGCCTTGGCCATGTGGCTTACTTGGATGCAAGTGAGCATAACAGAGCAAAGGCTTGGGATGTGCCTGAAATGTGTATATATATTCAGTATCCAACTATCCCAGAAAAATGTGAGCCATATGGATAAATCTTAAACACTAGGCATTGCCTGGAGTCATGCATCACCCAGATCAGGTGAGCCACAGTTAAAATGTAAGGCATGAGTGAGAAGCAAATGTTTTCATTGTATGCCACTAAGATTTTCATGGCTCTTTATTGTGGGGTGAAAGCTGAGTGACACAGGAAAAAGCTCAGTGACATGGTGATTCCAATACTACCGGACACTAACGCCCATAGTGTTGCTAAAAACAGTAATAAATATCCTTGTACCTGCCGCATTTTCTCTTAAGTATCAATTCCCAGAGAATGGTGGAAGTTTAGGTGGTGGGTATGATGGTCACAGTGAAGGCAATAGAGGCAGTGTGACGTGGTGCCTAAGGGATGAGCTTTGATCTTCAGCACACCAGCGGAACTGACTGTGAGTTTGAGCAAAGACTGTGACTTCTCTCTGCCCCAGTTTCTCCATTACAATGGGCTAAACTTGAGAGCACATTCAAGGAATGTTCAGTAATTCAACTAGGCTGCAGTGAGCTATGTGATGTAGGGAAGTGAAAGTAAGGTAAGGCTTTAGAGCTAGACTGGGAGCCAGATTTAAATCACATATATATGTATTAAATGATAAATTATATATATAAACATGTGATATATATATATATTACATATATATAAACAAAATAACCTCCAAACAATACAGTTAACATTGATCAAGTACACACTTGGAGTCAGCTATTCTTTTATACAATTTATATATACTCATTTATCTTCAAAATAATCATAAAGGCAGGTATTATTCTTTGCTTCATAAGACACAAGGAAAGTGGAGCACAGAGATATTAAGTAATTTACCTCAAGTCACACAATTAGTAAATTGCAGAACTCAATTTGGAGTTCTAGTCGTCTTGCTCAAGAGTCGATGCTCTTGACCGCTATGCTAATGGCTTTCAAAGTAAACTTTTTTTCATCTCAATCCTCAGTAAGAAATATATTTAATATCATAAATTACTATATGCATGTGTGTGTATATCTCAAGTTCTCCAAAATTAAAGTTATCCTTACTATGTGTGATTTATTTGGATATTTCTATTCCTGTATAGTCTATTTAACTTTTTAAGAAATGTTGATCACAAAAGAATATAAATTTATTTTGGAACTGATAATTGATCATAGTTTACCATTTGAATAATACTGCACTGTACCATGATTTGCACATCTTTCTAAGGAATTTATAATTTATCCTATAAAAAATGCAGAGCAAGTGAAGGACTTTTAAGTAAGAGAATAACCTAATCAGGTTATCTATTTTAGAAATATCACTCCCCACAGTGTGGAGGTTAAATTGGAGATAGTTGGCACTGAAAGTAACAAGTCTACTTAAGAGACTATTGTAATGTTACAGAAGAAAATAAAGCTTGGAAAGCAGCAGACAGGAAATAGAATCAAAGGACATAGTGAATGATACAAGATTAAACAAAGAAATAAATCAAGAACAACTCTTATGTTCCCAGTTGTGGGACTAGGGAAAGGGTGGACTCATTCATTAATCAGGCAGAGATTATGGAAGAAAGAGGTTATAAAATAAAGATAATAAACTCAGCTAATTGAAATTTTGCTGAGTGTCAAAAATTAAGTAAAATCATATTTGACATGATAGGCCCTGTAATGTTTTGGTATAATCAATAAATAACTAACCACTTTTGAACTTGACCTATTACCATTGTAAGAACAGATTAACTGTTTTATTATGTTTCCACAGTGTTGACTTTGAGTTTATAGTCTACTAACACCCCTATTTTCTTTTCATATGAACATTGGACAATGGTTTTGCCTCCTTGTTATGGATTATTAAAAGATTCTTTAAGCTTAATCATTTTATCCACTCCATTGCTAGCTTTGCTGACTTCTCAGTGAATTCATGTTGGCTCCTAGCTATCACCTCTTACCTTTTGGACGTAATCACCTGTCTAATCATCTCTTCTAGACTTTTACAAAGAAGTTATGTTTGCCAGTTTGAATTTTTTAGAATTTGTCTTTTTCATCTTATTAAAAACAAAATTCGAGGAAATATTTCCCACCTCTATTATTTTGACATCAGTTCTATTGTTTCAAAATTTAAGTGTGGTTAATCACTCTTAATGATTCCACAATTAAACATGTAAATTCCTTACATAATATGATGCTCAATTAATACTTTGGGGACTTGAATTCAAGTAAGTGGCCATCTACTCTCACCACACCATTTCCTCTCCCTGGGCACACTAAAGGACTACATTTCCCAGCCTCCCTTGCAGTAATATTTGAACCATGTGACTCAGTTTTAGCCAGTAAGATGTGTATGTAGGTAGGTAAGTACGTACATTATCTATCTATCGATGTATCTGTATCTTACAACTCTGGTCATAAACCCTTGTATAATTTCCCACCCTTCCTTTCTGTAGTGAACTTGGGCACCATGCAGTTAAGATCTCAGCAACATAAGATGGAAAGAGTGTATCAAGCTGTCTTCTGCCAAAGAGAGTCCCAGACCCACATTGGTAAAGTTGGTAAAACTGTGGGTTTTCTTTTCATTCCAACATAGACTGGTCTATCCTGATCTGTGAAAATATTAATTTCCTTTTTAATGTCTTCTCTTTTCCTTTCCATTTTGAAAACATCTCATAATGGAAGAAGATGAATGTAAAGATAAACAGTTGTACTTCATGTTATCAGTTAACTTTATATCACCTTCCCTAAGAGTCTCAATATCATACAGGTGATTAAGTATGGACCACTCTTTATTGACCCTGGTTGAAACCACAGTGAAGATTAAAATAGATCAGTTAGAAGCCTGATGGAAATAGAAGTCTATGATTCCGTATGTGTTTCCAAATATGTTACTAATATTGCTTAGAGATGCAACAGGCAACTTTCAACTTTGAAATTTAATCAGAAAACAAGAGGAAATTCAACAAGCAACAGCTGCTCTGAAGTTATGTCCCAGGTGTTCAGGATGAATCCTTGCATTTTATAAGAAAACTGCCTGAAAGAAGGTGATGAAAGGTCTGGGAAGATGGCCACCACGTTGTAAGTCAAGTAACAAAAGTAAAATAATGTAAAAAGCCCCAAAGATAAGTAAACATACTTTTTGAAAAGATGAAGTTTTCAATGCTGCCAAAGCTGTCTTTAATTCCTCAGAGATGACCACTGTCTTGCCAATGGGTTTCAGCCCCAGGCAAATTCACTATGGATTCAATGTGACTAAAGAAATGACAGTAGAATGTTCTTGGGGTGAAAGGGTTATAGTCAACTTATTTCCACGGTGGCAGGTCAGTCACTAAAATCTCATTCACTCAGAGCAAATCTGCATGCAGCAAGCCGGTCTCTGCCTCTGGGCCCCTCTGCCTGCACAGCTGTCCTCTGGGCCTCTGTCCTCTGCTCTCCTGCAGTCTTGCAGCCGTGTCACCCTGTTGCCCAGAGCATTGGGCAGAGCTCTTTATATAGAGTCAATAGCAACACATTGCCCACACATGTGTAGTAAGCTAGCCAACCAGGGCCAGGTGAGAACCTTCATTTTATCCACAACCACTTTTACATTTATGTAATTAGCAGTAACATTTGAATAAATGTGTGTAAAATGGAATATAAAGAATATTGAGAATTAGAAATGTTTGCAGTATGTAGTGCTGTGCAAAGATTTAAACAAATTCCCTTCCTATATTTTCAGTGATTCCCTCTGCTGATGAATTATCATTTCATCTAGTTTTGCCACTGGAATCCAGTGTAAAACTTGTCTTTGTGTGTTTCCACTGTTTTTTGAAAATTTTAAGTACAAGCAAAATAAATCAAGATGTATCAAATGTTCTCCTCTTAGTGGGCTATTAGTATTTAAATGTCTGGCTCCTTTATTAATTAGTAGATGATTATTAACAAATTGACTCTTTTTTCCCTTTAAAGAAATATGAAAAGGTAAGAAGAATTCAGAAATCCTCACTGACTTCTGGCTGAACAGAAGTGTGCATGTGTGTGGGGTGGGGCAGACTAGCCAGCCTGGAAGGAAGCCACATTTATTGTTGAGAACACAGTACAGGATGACGCAAGATCCTCCACACTTGTTAACATCTGCACGGAATGATTCTGCTACCTGATAGCATGCATTGTGCTGTATCACACAGTTTTTCTATAATGTTTAAGAGCAAGATACCCAAGAATATAGACAGCATAGTTTCTTATGCAAGAGCCGTAAAACTCTCAAGGAAGTTTTATGTTAAGAATCAAGGAGTAAGTGAATTTTTGTTTATAAATTGAACTTTTACTAAATGACCTCAATTAACAGATTCATTTTGAACGATTTTGTTCTTTTAGGGTACATAAAATATTTATCTGAGAAAGGTTGTGTGTTTATGTGTATGTTTAATTTTTTGCAGAATTATCCACATATATATTACTGAATATATATGTATTAGAGAATTTAAAGATAAATGCTCAATTTAAATTGTTACCTTATTTAAATATGTATAGCTTGTAAGCATAGGCTGCATTTACTCCATGACATGTATCCATATTTTACCTAGGAAAGAAGTAAAGAATGGAATATATTATTAAAAAGACCTATGTGCAAAATTATGAAGAAAAAAGAGACAATAACATACAAAAATTTCTTCCATCTATCTATCCCATCCCTATCTCTTAATAAAGGGATCTATCTAGTAATACCAGAAAATATCCAGAACATAAATCGCACATTGAGAAAAACTCTCCAGTAGTGAGCAAGCTAGAAGTATTAACCAGAGTTTTACCTGTGATGTATAAGATTATAGATTCATGTGCATAATATACATTGAATAATTACAATCATCTATTTTGAAGTCTTGAAGTGTACCATTGCCTATATAGCAATTGAGATTCACTGTTGGATCATTTAACAAATGAGATAATTTGAAATTTTGTATATACATACATACATACACACGTGACTAGAATCAGAACCTTATCAAAATCTATGAGTAATGTTCTGAGGTTAATGACCTAAAGTTTTTGTTTACCACTTTATCTCAGCACAGTAAACTATTCATAAACACAATAAACTGATTTATCAAGTCAGGCAGCATTTTGCATATATTTATTTTAACAAGGCATACTTTAATTGCTATTCAATATTTTTTTTTTGCATTATACTGTTAGAATCTTAAGCCTGAGGTTTGTGTTTTGTTCACAAATATATACCTAGTATTCAGTAAGTATGCTTTGCATATAGTAAATTGTCAAAAATGTTTGTTGAACAACTACACCAGTAGCCGCTACTACTCAAGGCTGTAGACTTTGATGGGATGGTGATCTGATGGAGTTTCTCATTGCGGTTTGTGACCCAACATAAAGATTTGGCTATGTAATAGGCAGCAGCTGTCTTAGGCCACTTTTTTTTTATGGAGCAAATTATATCCATTGAATTGCTTTACTATTATGTTATTACCATTCAATTATTTTATTTATGATTAAATTATTTCAGATTAAATGTCACCTATTTTGAAATTCTGGCTACCTTCTACCTGTCTTTCACAAGCTGACTTATCCCCCTCACTTCTGTGTCCCTATGACACATTAATTATTCCTGTATACAGCATTTATCATACTTTATTGTGGTTATTGTTTATGTGGCTATATCTTACATTAGCTTGTTACTCATTGGAGACTTTTACTTTATGATTCTTCTATCTCCCACCTTCACACAGGGTTTTGAACGTGTCTTGGTCTCAATAAATGCCTGTTTAATTTAATTACCAAAGGGCCAAAGAACCCCTGGTTTGGGAAGAAGTGTGTTTTATAATTTGTTTTCACAGTTAAATGATGTGACTGTGAGTCCTTGACTACATTTTAACAAAGGATCTGTCCTTTAGGAAGCATGTGGCTCTTAGCAGACAGGACTTCCCAGAGTACTGCAGAGGAGGACTGGCATTCCTTGAAAGGTGCCTGGAAGTTGTAACGTCCCCACCTAAGGAACCTGAGAGTCGCTGCTCTTGCTCTCAGCTCCCTTTTGAGCATTTTTTTTGCATTGTCATCTCTTAAGAAAAGAACACCTGAGTAGACCTAAAATTGGCATCTGCTAAAAATGAATTTGGCAAGAGATGGACCAGTACCCTATGAGCTTGGCATGCCTCCACCGGTGTTTTCATCTGTTTTCTCAAAGACCTATTTCCATCTTTTCCAAAGTGTTTTCTAGAACATTTGCTCCAGAGGATGTCAGTAGTTGTCACTTAAAGAAAGCTTTTTATAATTAAATAATTTGGAGAAAGGGTATAAAGACAACACAAGGCCAAACAAAAACAAAGTTGGCTTCTTGAACTGGGACTTTTCAGTTTGTGATATACAACTGAACACAAAACATTCAAGAGAAATGATATGTAATGTCTTCCAAAATCTATTCAACCATAGAAATGTGGTACTTTTAACTTTAATGAAATAACTGTAGGAATACACTTTATGAGATATGAATCAATACCATGGAATTTTCCCTACTCCTAGGTAACCCTCTTCAAATGTCTCTCTTATTCATATATACAACTCTTTCTGCATGACTCAGATGCTGAGCAAAGCTCAGCAACATTTCTTCAACTGGTGCTAATGGTAAGACATGCCACATGAATATTATTTCTCAAATTACATTTTAAATGAATATGTTGGCTCAAAATAATTCCTGCATGCAGATATAAAAATGTTAAGCTAATTTATGAATTCCAAAGTGTATTAGACTTTCAAGTAATGTTATTACAGTGATTGCAGGTTCTCCTTTATTCCTTTGACCTTTTCAAAATCACTTTGCCATATCCTTAACTATGCCCTTACCACAGTAAAAGTAGAAATTCAGATATATGAGGTGCAAATTAGCAAATATATAATAATAAATAATGCAGAATGTGCTTGTGCTAATGTATGAAAAATAATTTTGGCCAAAATCTCAGCTTTCATCTAACTTCTCAACACACAGGAAATCTTAATGAGAGTGATTTTAGAATCTTGCTCTGTGAACAGAGTTACATTGTACTTATTATCCATACTACTCTGATTCCACTTACATTTCACTACATTGCAGTTTTTATGTATTGCTTTTGCTTAGGAAGAGTCATATTCCTATATTTCTGGGATTGTTTAATATCACTGTGCTATGTTTCAGAATTAAAGGCATACTAATACAATAAAAAGGCTGGTAGAACTAGAAAATAAGAACATGACTAATTGCCAGAAACTTATGAAGTGAAAAACATATTGATAAATAAGAAAAAATAAAGAGCCAAAACCCATACTTTGGATATGGCACAGATGTATACTTGAATACAAAAATATCAATGAAATATTTTGAGAGTGTCTAATGCGTTCATTCGTTAGCTCATTAACAAGAGACTATCTCTTTAAAATAAGGTATATTCTCTCTTTAGTTTCTTAAGGTTATGTTGTAAGGAATAAAATAGTATTCTTCAATGTTATATTTTTAGAATTTGTCATAAATTAAAAATTTAATGTGTCAGGAATGCATAATATGCTAATAGAATTCAAACCCCAAGTTAATAGAATGAACCTTGAAATTGATATGTTAATATGAAATAGTGTATATTACTCTCCCTCAGCTCACTACACCTAAAATATATTAAATTGTAGTCATTTTTTAGTTCCAAAATACTGGCCTCTTTTTTTTTTTTAAGAAATTTGCTTACAAGCTTCGGTTGTTGGCATCTGTATTGACAAGTATGAAACGTCTCCGCCCTCAGTGAGCAGGAGGCCGAGCTGCTCGTATCCGCAGCTGAAATGGATCTGCTTCTATAAAAATGGGAAGCAGGCGCTGCAGGGAATAGAAATTGTGCAGTTGATGTGATTTTGCAAAGCAAACACATTCTTCGTGTTATGATTGAGCTTGCTAATTGGGCCTTGCATCATCAAAGAAACTTTGGAAGAAAATAATTCTGGATTGAGATCAACTTCTACAGATCCTGAAATCTCTTTATAACATTTTCCACATTTTCAAGACCAGTTATTTAAAAAACTAAATATGTCTTAAACAACAAAAGGATGATTTGCAAAGACTGTCCCTTTGGGTAAATGTGTCCAGCGTCAGACTCCCAGTACAAACGAATACAGGGAGAAGTCAAACAGAAGAATATTAACTGATCTATGACACCTGGGTCTCAAGAAGTACACAAACCAAAAGCATGACATCTTTTCTTATTTTTTATCAGGGGTCTGCAAGGTTTCCCTTTAAAGGGCCATAGTAAATAGTGTAGGACGTATGTGCCTATGCTCCATGGTGTACCTACTCACCTTCTCCTTTTAGGGGGACAGTAACCATAGACAACACGCAACTAAAGGAGTGTGGCTCTATTCCAATAAAACTTTATTTACATAAACAAGTAATGGGTCAGATTTGCCCACCCTTGGTTTAATTATCAGAATGAACAACCTATGCAATAGTAGTAAATCTGATGTTATATTATCAAGCCAGCACTGTCATATGTGTGTCATATCTGATATACATACATATATATATTTATAATGTATAGGAAGAATTTTCATATGTGGTATGTATATATAGGTGTGTGCAAATACATATTATGTGGAGAAAGAATATATACAGAACATATTTTATAAAGTATGCATGGGATAAGAGAGGAAAATGGAAAGTATGGAAATAGCCAAACCTTGACTAATGATGGAATAAGAACAACTATATTAGCAAATTCATGAATTGTATTTGTTTATGATTTAGAGTAGGTGTTTAACTGATCAACATACATGTTGAGTATTTATTATGACCTGATAGTTCTTCTGGTATTAATAGAAATATAAGAAGTAAATAATTCTTGCCTTTCAGAAGCTCACAATATAATTGACATACATGTATATATCTGCATAACTAGGAATATTATAATATAAACAAATACACATGTATGATACATATATATATCACATTAGTAGTCCAGACAGCAAATGCCATTGAAGTTGGGATGGAAGAGAGAGAACTGTGAACCATGGCATGATAATAACCTTTCAAAGAACATAAGCTTTGAAACGGGCTTTAAAATATGAGCAACATGTATTAGATTTATATTAGGGGGAAAAGAGTATTATTTAAGGTGGTGCAGAATATTGAGCACATGTAATGGGGAAGAAATTTCAAGCTGGGCTAAAGTGGGAGATAAGAATTTTAAAGGGTAGATTGGGGTGCAATTGGGAAAAGAGCCTGGAATGCCATGGGGCAGAGTTTTAGCTCTTTTCTATAACCAATGAAGACCCAGTCATTGATCAGAGAAGCAACTAGATGAAACTGCTTTTCAAGGTGATTACTTCAGTAGGGGCTGTAAAATGTGATGAATCTAGAAAATAGCAGCAGGCAGTGGACTTGACTGGGGAGGTGGTTCCGAAATGAGTCAAGAATGACTGACACAATGTGGTAGCGACCCCAGTGGGACTGAAAATACATGTCACTGAGCTAGTGTAAAGGAACGAGCTTTCTTTTTTTAAGAAATTTGCTTACAAGCTTCAGTTGTTGGCATCTGTATTGATAAGTATGAAACGTCTCCGCTCTCAGTGTGCAGGAGGCAGAGCTGCTCGTATCCACAGCTGGAATGGATCAACATACGTGTTGGAACTATCATCATAACACCTGGCATTTCATTTACTTAACACAAATTTACTAATACAAGCCAGGAAATATGCTAAGCAGTGACGTTTTTATTTATATTCACATGTTTTACCTTACAAAAATAATAGAATTTGCAAAGTGATTGGGACTTTGATGTGAAATGTCTAGTATAACACACCAGTAGGCGCTTAAGGAAAAACAGCTCCAACAATGACAAAGATGGTTTGGAATCAAGTAAGTTGAAGAAATGCTAACAAATTTCTGAAAAGAGACTTTAAGGCTGGACTTGCCAGGGGTTTTACTACACTATTGTGTGTATGGACTCTCCACACAAAGAATGCTTCTGGCTCAGTATCTTTGCATTTTTTCTTTTAATTTTTCATTTATTTTTATTTTTTTATTTTGATATCATTAATGTTTAATAGAATTCCCTATAATGTTCTTTGTTCAGGACCATTCTCTCACTTCATTTAATACCCAGCTTAATTGTAACCTCTTCTAAAAGCTAACCACACACCGAAGTACATACTAATATGTACTAGCCACTCTCCCCATTACTTTCTATCCTATTACTCTATTTTTTCACAATTCTTAAAGCTATGTAAAGTGATTTACTTGTTGCTTTCTTTCTCATGGTTTTGGATGTATATTCTTTGAGAATGGGGACCTGCTTTATTTTGTCATTGCTATATCTCTGGTGCCTAGAATAGAACTTGGTCCATAGTAAGCACTCAACATATCTTAGCTGAATGAATAAATGAGTGAATACATTTAAAAATAACTGTGCGTGTGAGTAGAATTAACCACTTTCCATTATCTTTGGCATCAGCAGTCGCTTAGGTCCTAAATCACTTCTTAGGTTAATGCAAATATCTCCTGTTTCTATTGTTTCTAATCTTCCATTTGGAATGGCCCTACACACTAAAGATCGATTACTCTTACTAAAACACCACTCTGATCAGGTCAGTTCATGTAATTTAATGTCTCCCTCTCTTCTGTGAGCTAAAAGTGCAATTTGTCACCAGGAATTCAAAGTTCTCAGGACTCTCACTTCCCTTCAGCTATCCAACGTCACGTCCTAAGACTTCAAAATACTTTTCTCGGCCAGGCTTCTTTCTTGAGGGTTGCCTGCAAACTCTAGGCTCACTCTTGTCTTTGTGCTTTTACACGGGGAGCTGTTCTTCTATAGGAGACATTACCCATTCAAATCAGAAGCCTGCCAAGTGTCAGCTCTATAAAGCCACTTTATTGTACACAGTCTTACAGTTCTTTTGAATGGTGTATTCACAGAAGTTTAAGCAGCATCTTCCGAGTCGCACACTATAGATAATCTCCTCTTATTACACCTTCGTTTGTTGTCCCTACTTTGTCAAAGGTGCTTGGGTAAGGTTTACTCTTTGTAGTTTTTTATAACTATAAATCAGTTCTCCTATGTAGCAACATTAATGCCTTTTCTGACTACTAGTAAACATAGGAATGCCAAATTCCTGCTTAGCCTCCCTCTGTCTTCTCCTTCCATGGTTGTGTGCTTACATCACTGAATAGACTGACTACCCTCAATTAGTAAGTAATTAAATAGGGCAGGATGTGCTCTACCTCATGCCTTAATTCACTTAATGACAATGAATGATTCAACAGTGCTTCACTAATTCTGTTTTCATGAAATAGCTTTTGGGCTTTAGAATATTTCTCTAAAGAAACAAACTGCTTCCAAAGCTGTGAGCTCAGACCTATTCTGATATCAGACAGTCTCTGAAACTTACAGATGTGAGAGGTTTTTATATCGCTCTTTAGTTTGTGTTGTATAGCAAACATTGCACTTTCTCTTTCACACCATTTCTTCAAGAAGCATTGTGAATCTGAAACAAGATAAGAATAAGAAAGAAGGGAAAGAGATATGTAGACTAACATATGTTGACATATGTAGTGGAGTTACTCCAGAACAAATTCAGCCAAGATTTTTTCTGGGGATGAAAATCAAACACTGGTGGCATAGACTACTGGGCCATATGATAATAAAGGAAAAGAGATTAAAATATTTAAGCAGGTTTTTTTCTCCTTTTATACATTTTACTCTGAAAACTTTCATATGCTTGTGGTTTCAACTTGTATTCCCTTGTTATTAGTGCAATTGATAATCTTCTCATAATATTTTTGGGGTTTGGGGTCATCTCTTTCATCAAAATGTATATTTTGCCTATGTTTCCGAAGAGGTATCTTTCTGCTACTCATTTGGAGGTGCTGTTCATATAGGTTCTGCGTTGATCCTGTCAGTTACAGCCTGCAACATATTTTCTCTGCATGTGTCTTGTGTTTGACACTTCTCATGAATAGAAGTTTTTAATCTTAACGCAAAAAAATCTGTCTTTTCTTTCATGGTCACTTATTTTTGTCTTAAGAAATCTTTTCTAATGAAAGCTATTTCAATACTTTTCTACAAATTTTGGTTTTCGTATTTATGTTTAATCCATCTGTGATTTGCGTGTGTGTGAGTGTGCTGAAAAGCAGGATTCTAAATGTATTTTATTTTCCCTTTGATTAACCAATTAACTGGCAATTTTTACTAAGCACATCATCTTTCTTCTCAATCTATAGTGCTTCTGCTATCATAGATCAAATTTTCATAGACGCATGGGTTTGATTTACTCAGTAATCTTGGTACCTTATAATGAATATATGACAATAAATTTTGGGGACTAGAAACTCTCATCACCTTTTATTCCTTGAGTTGTCTATCTGTGGCCTCTGCTCTTCCAAATAACTATTGGTTTTTAGTTAGCTTGTTAGTCTCATGAAAAATACACTCAGGATTTTGATTTGTATTGCACTGAAGAAATAGTTGTCATCTCTAAGATAAATATTTCTGTTACCCATTAATGTGATATATCTCTTCTTTTTTTAAAACTAGTTTTAATGACTTTAAATAAAGCATTATTTTTTCCTTCCAGATACTGAGCATCATTTGCATTTATATATAGGTATATACTTTTTATAGTGTAACTGATCTTTAAAAATCATACTTTCTAAAAATTGTATAGAAAAGCTATTGATTCTTCTTTAACAACCTTACATCCAGCCATCTTGCTATATTCCTATTTTTTCTAGTATTTTCTAGATTATTTTGAGCCTTTTATGTGGATAACAACTAATCTGGTAGTGGCTGTATTTTTTTCTCCATTTTTTAATTTTTATTTTCTTTCTCTACTGCACCTATATTTTTGTGCTCACCAGAGCTTGCATTGCTAGGTAGAATTAAAGTGGTGACAATAGACCTTATTGCCCCATTCCTGACTTTAAAGGAAATGCTTATAAATTTTGTCAGTTGACACTCTTTAATTTTAAGTAGTTTTCTTTAATTAGTGTAAGGGATTTATAATCTATTCTCAGTTTAATAGAAAATTTATGACCACTATTTTTATTATTGACTCGTATTAATGAATGCTGAATTTTATCCGATGCTTTTCATCAGTCTACTGAGTTGGCCATATTATAGCTTTGGTCAATGTGGAGAATTACACTGACAGATTTTTCAAATGTAAAACCATTTTTGCATTATTGTAATAAGCCCACCTTTGATCATTAATCTCTTTTATATGTTGTTAGAATGAATTTAATTACACTCATTTCAGATTTTTATGTTTTTATGAATTACATTTATAATTCTTTTGTGTCCTTGGCTATCTAAGTCATCAAGATCACATTTGTTCTGTAAGAAGAATTTGGGAATATTAGTTCTTTTTAGCTAATTTATACTATTAGGCCCCTCTGTACTCTGGCTGTTTGTTAAAATTCATTTGTAAAACAATACATGCCTAGTTGTTTCGTATTTATAATGTTTGAAGGGTAGATTTACAGCTACTGATTACTCTGATTATATTTCCTTAATGATAAAAAATATGACCAGATTTTCTATTTCTGTTGGAGTTATTAGAAATAAGTTACATAAATGCAAATCCCAAACTTTGCAAAAGAGCAGACCTGTGGATTTTAATTCTCAGAAACTTTGTTTTCTCTGTGTTGCAGATCAGCACGGGTTTGTGTCCTCATCATCTCCTTAGTGCAGTTAGTAGATTTTTTTCAGTCCTCCTTTTCACTGAGGCTGCAGCATTTCAAGCACCCCAAGTTTGTGAAGGGCCACAGTTCTTTATCTGCCTTGCTTGGGCCCAATTTTTTCTCTTTTCTCTCTCTCTTTTTTTTTTTTTACACCTAGTGGCTAGTTCTTGGTTTCTGAGTTAAAAAATCTGTGAAGGCCACTGGGGCAGAGACAGCTTCAACTAATGACTCTGGCTTCTGGACTCTCTGATTTTGGACCTTGGGTATTTTCCTTTACTTTTATGTGAATTTAATTGTGCATATGAAAAATTGTTTGTTATATTTTATAGAGTATTTTTAAATGTTATAAAGAATCTTTTTAGCCTGCCATAGTGAATAGTACTAGAGGAAAAAAAAAAAACCAAAAAACTGTTTGTGAGAATAAAATAAAGGTATTTTCACTCTAACTCAAGTGTTAGTTATAACGAAACAATAATAGTAACAACAAAATCCACAAAACTTCCAACCTTATAGGTTTCTTCCCCTCTTTTTATACAAATAAATAACTCATCCATTCATTACATTTGCCTTATTATCTGTATTTATCTCTCTACAATCAAGAGCAAGTTGTGATTACCATATTATAAATTTGCTTTCTGAGGAAATAATCTTCTACAATAATGTGCTTAAATATTCTGTTGAGGATTGATTCCTTAATTGCTTTGTCTGCTTGACATGCTTCTGATATAATTTTACTTTTATATCCACCAAGGTATGAAATACATTATCCTACTTTGAGTATTTTTATTTGAGAATTTTAATTGAGAATTATTGAAAATTAATTCATCAAATGGCTTATTAGATTCTTCTACCTAGTGCCTAATAAACTAATAAGTTATTAATAATGACATAATAGCTTATAGTTTATAATTAACTATAACAATATAACTTATATCATAATTTATTATATATTTTATATTTACATATGAATATTAAAATAATATGTAAATATATATTTATGTTAGATATTTAAATAGAATAAGTTTGAGATAAATAAACAAAATTAAGACAGGAAATGTTACAAGTGACAGGGATTGAGTTTATTTCTTATGCTCTCTCTTTTTAGAGACCACTGGTACAACTATTATTTACAGTTTTGATTTTAGACAATCTAGCCAATATGACAAAGTAGTTGAAGTGAAACTTCCAATTTTCAGGAATGAAAATATTTAATTAGACACAGTGATGTTTTCCAGTCCTTAAACTACTTACCAGACCATAGAGACACATGGAGATACTATATTTGACTATTAACTGGTTTGCTAGGATTGTTTATGTAAGAAATCTAATAGTACGTTTGATCTAGATGTATATTATTCATTCAAGTGGAAATTTTATTTATCAGAGGAAGGAAGGTTTAGTTTGTAGAAACAAGTCATATAAATGAAATTGTAAAAAACAGCACAGGTCACCAAAGTATTATAGGGAAAAGACAAAATAATAGAATAATTATAGAAAAGTTGAATTTTTGCACTTGAAATAATGAGACCAAACAAGCACAGGTTACCTAAGTAGAGTTATGGGTTTAGTTATTGCTAAGTAACTGCTAAGTAGCTGTAACTTTTGGTTGTCTCAGAAAATGAACTACTCAGGATATTGTAATGAGAAAACTCATGTATAACTGAGGAATAGGTCATTTCCCTCACTTAGGGCAAACATTGGCTGACATTGGCAAAACTATGGCCCATAGGACAAATCCATGTTACTGCTTGTATTTGTAAATAAATGTTTATTGGAACACAGCCACTCTTACTCATTTATGGATCGTCTACTGAGGCATTCATACTGAAATGTCATAGTTGCCTTTGTGACAGAGACCATCTGTCTTGCAAAGTGTAAAATAGTTATTACTATTTATCCCTTTACAGAAAAGTTCACCAACTCCTGGCTTCAGGAATGTCTGTAGAAGAGTTTGGGGAGATTTTTACTTTCAGAGAAAGATAATCGATATATGAAATATTCAACTGTACATCTGGTTTGATCCAGAGATGATTAGATAACCATTTACATTTATTGATGTTGTTATTGATGATAAACACTCAGCTATGTGTTCTATACATCAATATCATTACCATGGAGGAAGTTTACATGCTCCCGGGTTGGGGAGTAGAAAAAGGGGAGTTATAAGGGGATGATGAAGTGCTTATTTGATTGCTATGTCATCAACTGGTGTCAAGTTATGTGACCCCCACCAGTATTTAAACTGATTCTCTCATCTGGAACATTTTTGCATGTTCTTCAGAAATCCCCCTGTGCTGGGGCCATCTTATCTGCATTTTCTTTGTCACACGTGATATACTCTCAGCTCACTCGTTATTGTTTCTACAGCCAGTAGATATCTAGCAATGTCAGTGAGGTTTCTTCCTTTTTGTACAGGATCAGATATAATCCATGCTACCATGCTCACTGATAGAGCAACAGCTGCTGTATGCATTGTTTTTCACAACCTGATTAATAATGTAGCAGCAATTTCTATTTAACTTCTCCATAAAGTCAGCCATTTCTGGCCTTTGAGATTTTTTAAATGGGACTCAGGGAACACCTGTTTCCTGTGTTAATCCTATGGAAGCCATTCTTCCTTCCTAGGCTTGTGGTGATGGGTCAATAGCTCTACCCTTTTTCCTTCTGGGAGTGGGATTTACAGTATAGCTTTCAGGAAGGAAATCCTTCTTCCAAAGCAATCTTCTCACTCTCAATTATTTTATGATCTTGTTATATGTGATGAGTTTAAGAGTACTTAGTTCTTGGAAAGCAGTTTTGAAATGTATGCATAATGATCTGTCTTTGGTACCTGATAGTACCAACCCCAGACAGAACTGGATGAGTGCACTTCACACGTGCCACTTCACGGAGCTAGCTGTGTGCCAGGGCAGGCATCTGTCCAGACTTCCTACTTATTGCATGGTTGCTGATGGTTTTGTTAGTCAGGAGCTGCTTCTCGATTGCTGTGTTCTTCTTTGAAAGGGCATATGATCTAATATAAAGGTGAGAACTTAATGAGATCAAGTGTGAAGCTGCTTCTACATAGACAAGAAATTTCATAAATACGTGTTTCTTTCACTAATGCACATAATGATTAGTATACCTACCCATTTTAACAGAAGCCTCAAATTGACAACTTGTAAGCTGAATTCCCTGCATGATGTCAGTAAGTGGAGCTCCACCCCAGAAACCCCACTGTGTTGAAGCCTTCATTCTCTAGATGATCAGGGTTTTCACCAACACGTCTCACACACTTTCTTTATCTGGTCAGCCCAGATATGCATTTACATTTGAAAACTTTGTCCTATAAAGTAAGGTCCAAAATTCCTTTTCTCCCTGTTCACTAATAAAATAACTACAGCAATGTAATATACCTGAATACATAGCTCAGGTCCCTGAAACCCCCAACCACAGCTTGTTGCCAGTTACCTTTGGCCTCATTTCTTACATCTTTCCTATTTTTCATCCTGTTTGGCCACACTGACCTCTGCTATTCCTTGAGCACAGGAAGTCAGAACCAACTGAGGAGTTCTCATCTGCTAGTCCCTCTGAATAGAACACATTCCTCCTGGATGGCTGACAGTTTATTCCAACACTTCTTTAGGGTCATGCTGACATAGAAGTGTCACCTTCACAGAAAGGCTTCCCGGACCAACTGTCTAAAATAGTTCTCCCTGCTGTTCTGCATCCTAATACCTTGCTTAGTTTTCCTTCATAGTAATCACTGCTTTATCTTACATTATGTCCATTTATTTATTTATTGTTGTCTGTGGCCCTCAATAGGGTGTGAGCTCCACTAAAACAGAATGCTATGTTTTACCTGGACTAGTACATTGAACCTAATAAGCACTCAGTATATATTGGTTGTTGATGATGTTGTTTTTACTGAGATATAATTGATACATAACATTGTATTAATGATTTGATACATGTATATGTCATAGAAAGATCACCACAATAGGTCTCGTTATCCCTCACCACACGTAGTTAAATTTTTTTTTCTTGTGAGGAGAACTTTTAATATTTAAAACTCTGCTAGTAATGTTCAAATATATAGTGCAGCATTATTAACTACAGTCACCTTTCTGTGTATTACATCCTTAAGACATATATTTTATAAATGGAATTTTGTACCTTTTGATCCCCTTCACCCATTCCACCACCACCCCTCCCTCTTCTCTGACAATCACCAATCTGTTCTCTGTATCTATGAGTTCAGATTTTTTGCTTTCTTTTTTGGGATTCCCCTATAAGTGAGATCATATGGTAATTGTCTGACTTATTTCACTTAGGATAACATCCTCAAGGTCCATCCATGTTGTCACAAATGGCACGATTTCCTCCTTTTTTTAATGGCTGAATTTTTTAAATGGCTTTTCTCTGTTCATTCTTCTGTTAATGGACACTTAGGTGGTTCTATTTGTTGATTATCCAGAATCAGGAACCCTCCAGTGAATAATACAGAGCCAACATTAGATAATGCGGAGGCTGAGAGAGGGTGGCAGTGGTGAGACTTGTGTGGGACTTGTGATTTACGAGTCTATAGTCAAGTCAAATGAATTCAAAAGATAAGCCTGGGACACAGTTCCCTTCTTAACTTTTAATGAGATCTAAAGTAAGGAAAAGAAGGAAACATTTGACTTCGGTGATGTTTAGCTCTATGTGTCACCTTCACATATTTGATGAAACATTATTCTAGATGTTTCTATGAGGATGTTATTTTGGATGGGATTAACATTTAAATTGGTGGACTTTGAGTAAATCAGATTGCCCTCCATAATGTGGGTGGGATTTATCCAATCAGTTGAAACTATAATAGAATAAAGACTGATGTCCCCTACACAGAAGGAATTTGCCAGTAGACTGCCTTTGGACTTAGGAATTTTGGTACTTCCCAGGGTCTCCAGGCTTCTGAACCACCCTGTTAACACTGGACTTTCTAGCTTCCATAATCACATGAGCCAATACTTCAAAATAAATCCCTCTCTCTCAACTCTCAGTTTCTCCCCTCCCCCACCCCAATGTGTGAGTCTATTGGTTCTGTTTTTCTGGAGAAAGCTGACCAATATAGCTTCCAAAATGGGCCATTGACTTACATATGCAGAATGAACATTTCGGCCAAAAATTTCATGCATTTATGCTCTGTAGCTCATATGAGACTTCTTTGGAAGTTGGCCCAGAGATGACAAAACAAATTAGGGGGAAAAAAAATAAAGTAATCAAACTTTGTAAATAATAGGTCTCTCTATACATAGATACTAAAAGATCATTATTCTTTTCAATGTAAACTTTTTCTTGTCCTAAAATAATTTATTTCTCAACAATAATAAAAACAATGATTATAGCAGTTGTGGTTTTGTATTCCATTATATCTTACGTGACCTAAGAATCTGGTCCTAAAATGACCTAGATGATCTGTTATGAAGCACACGGGAAAAGAGAGAGGAGAAGGCCTCCTCCAACTGAAGGTAAGTTGGTCTTCCTCCCAATGTAGCATCAGCAGGGACGCAGCTAATGTGCAAGATCGAGAGTCACAGAAGCCCCGGGAAGCGACGCGGCTGCATCGGAAGAGTGGGTGTCAAAGTAACTTACCCATCCCCTTCCATCCAGAGGATACGCCAACATCTGCCTGCAAGGGCTCGGCTGTGTTCAGCGTGTTGCAGCCCATGGAGGCCGGCGGGGCAGGCCCAAAAGGAGCTCAGTACTGGGTGACCTCGTCCATAGTAACTGACCCAACTAATGTCTCAGATTTTCATCAGTTACATTAGACAGTTTCTCTCTCTTCAGGATGATCTAGGAAAAGGAAAAGTATTCTCTTCTCTAGAGCATTCATAGAGAATAGAGGCTAGAGTAATGAGCAGGCACTAACACATGGAAATTCCCTATATTCATTCATAAGGAATGATGTTGGGGAGAAAGACATTAACTTGTCAGAGAGGTAAGGAATGAACCAGGAATATAGTGCCTTGGAGCGAGAGGGAGCTTAACGAAGAAGAAGTGATTAATAGTCAGGGATGTTGTTGAAAGGTTGAAGATAATGAGAAAAGGTCATTGAGTGGGTGATTATATGCCTGAATTTTATGACCCATGGAGGGTCGTAATATTTATGTAGTTTCTGGGACCACCAAGTAAATTCCAAATAATTGTGTAGCATGCAACACCTAGCATAGCATCTATTTAGAGGAATAAATGTTTGGAATAAACTGGCATTCATCAAACCTACCTCTGAGAGAAAAATTATTATGCTGACATGAAGTTAAGTTCCTGGCTTTTTTTTTTTTTTTTTTTTTTTTTTATTTTAAAGTGTAGTTTTATTTTTTCTTCATACAAATTTGTATTGTTAGATTTTTTTTTACAATAAACCTGTAATTCATTTAGAACAAACTAATTTGCAAAAAGATAACAGTATAGGAAGTTAAAGGAATAGTGTCATAAACTCACAATTACACCACATAAAGTATAGTTTTAAATTTCCAAACGTAGAATTTTTATTTTATCTTTGTGTTAGTGATTTTAACTTAATTTCATTTTGATGAGAGGTAATGGTCTATATAATCCTAATATTTTCAGACTGGGACTTGCTTTATAGCCTAGTTTGAGGTCCATTTTCACGTTTCATGTTGAATGCAACCTTTTATCTGTAAACATTAGATCAAGCTTGCTCATTATTTTGTTTAAATCTTGATTTAGAATTGTTATATTTTACTTGGGAACTGAATTTTTTATCACTATGCTGTGAACTTTTTTTTTTTTTTTTTTTTAATTATTATTTTTTATTGAAGGGTAGTTGACACACAGTATTACATTACATGAGTTTCAAGTGTACAACACAGTGGTAGAACATTTATATACATAATTCTAGGTTCCAGCTATCACCCTACCAGGCTGTTACAATATCTTGACTATATTCCTTATGCTATACCTTACATCCCGGTTACTAATTTATTTTACCATTGGAAGTCTGTCCTTTTTTTTTTTTTTTTGTGAGGGCATCTCTCATATTTATTGATCAAATGGTTGTTAACGACAATAAAATTCTGTATAGGGGAGTCAATGCTCAATGCACAATCATTATTCCACCCCAAGCCTAATTTTTGTCAGTCTCCAATCTTCTGAGGCATAACAAACAAGTTTTTACATGTAGAACAAATTCTTACAT
Source organism: Manis pentadactyla (assembly GCF_030020395.1). Taxonomy (NCBI): domain Eukaryota; kingdom Metazoa; phylum Chordata; class Mammalia; order Pholidota; family Manidae; genus Manis; species Manis pentadactyla. Next base: position 111,486,267 of record NC_080028.1, on the reverse strand, counting down.
AATGAATAAGTTACATAGTGAACAGTACAAGGGCAGTCATCACAGAAACTTTCGGTTTTGCTCATGCATTATGAACTATAAACAGTCAGTTCAAATATGAATACTCATTTGGTTTTTATACTTGATTTATATGTGGATACCACATTTCTCTCTTTATTATTATTATTTTTAATAAATTGCTGAAGTGGTAGGTAGATACAAGATAAAGGTAGAAAACATAGTTTAGTGTTGTAAGAGAGCACATGTAGATGATCAGGTGTGTGCCTGTAGACTATGTGTTAATCCAAGCTAGGCCAGGGCAATAAAACATCCACGTATGCAGAAGATTTCTCTCAGAACGGGGGGGTGAGGTTCTAAGCCTCACCTCTGTTGATCCCCAATTTCTCACCTGATGGCCCCCCTGCGACTGTGCCTGTCTTAGGTTGTTCCTCCCTTGAGGAATCTTACCCGTCTCTGGCTAACCAGTCATCTTCCGGGGCCATACAGGGAAATGTGAAGTTGGTAAGTGAGAGAGAAGCCTTATTGTTTGAAAAAGTTAGCTTTTTACTTCTTTGCATATTTATGCCCTGTGGCTTCTATGCCCAGCATTTGTCTTGAGGTATCTTTACCACTTGGAAGAATTATGATACTCGGTAAATTTGATATGAGGCACGAATTCTATTTAAGGGTTGTAATTAGGAAGGAAGAAGAAAAGCTATAGAAGTAGCAGGCGGAAGAAAACATGGGAAGATTGATTATTTCTTTGATATATCTTCTTGTAGAGTAACTTCAGCATGTATAGGTTTTAAGCTACTACTTAAATTGCACACACACATTAACATAATAGGAGTATAGTTACATAACCAAAGCATATCTGTAATTACCAGCCATCTGCAGTGAAACCAAGAAAACCAGTTAGGCACCTTAGGCATTTGTGAAAACTTATCTATGATATGGTGGATATTGTCCAAATGAACTTGAACAGTCTGAGAGAAATCAGACAAATTAAAACAACCCATTCCTGGGGACTGTTCACATGCCATATGTTCTTTTAACAATAAATAGTTTGTAGTTGTAAGACTTTGGAGCGCTACAATTTGCACTTCTCCAAATTCTTGGTTGAGTTCCAACAGTATAGATCCAGTCCAATTTTGTTGTTTTACTGTATGCACAGGCCAGCTTAGATATCTCCTTCCTCATTCCCATGGCAGGTCCAGGAACTGGTGGGATGAGTGCATCTACAGCTGTAGCAGTGTGTGGATCTTTGTTGGGGTTTTTTGATGATCATCTTCTGGCATGAGTCTTCCAGAGGGTGCAGATGTTGGAAGTTCTTTTTCATATCGTATCTTAGTTCATTTTCGGGGTAGCCCAATTAGGCTTTGATCCTCTGTATAAACACAAACAGACCCTTTGCCTACACTTTTATATGCCCTTTATACCCTTGTGTAGAACTCGTTGGAGGTTACCACACAGGAACTGCCCTTTTTTTTTTTTTTTTTGCTATCACTAATCTACACTTACATGACGAATATTATGTTTACTAGGCTCTCCCCTATACCAGGTCTCCCCTATAAACCCCTTTACAGTCACTGTCCATCAGCATAGCAAAATGTTGTAGAATCACTACTTGCCTTCTCTGTGTTGTACAGCCCTCCCTTTTCTCCTACCCCCCCATGCATGTTAATCTTAATACCCCCCTACTTCTCCCCCCCTTATCCCTCCCTACCCACCCATCCTCCCCAGTCCCTTTCCCTTTGGTACCTGTTAGTCCATTCTTGAGTTCTGTGATTCTGCTGCTGTTTTGTTCCTTCAGTTTTTCCTTTGTTCTTATATTCCACAGATAAGTGAAATCATTTGGTATTTCTCTTTCTCCGCTTGGCTTGTTTCACTGAGCATAATACCCTCCAGCTCCATCCATGTTGCTGCAAATGATTGGATTTGCCCTTTTCTTATAGCTGAGTAGTATTCCATTGTGTATATGTACCACATCTTCTTTATCCATTCATCTATTGATGGACATTTAGGTTGCTTCCAATTCTTGGCTATTGTAAATAGTGCTGCAATAAACATAGGGGTGCATCTGTCTTTCTCAAACTTGATTGCTGCGTTCTTAGGGTAAATTCCTAGGAGTGGAATTCCTGGGTCAAATGGTAAGTCTGTTTTGAGCATTTTGATGTACCTCCATACTGCTTTCCACAATGGTTGAACTAACTTACATTCCCACCAGCAGTGTAGGAGGGTTCCCCTTTCTCCACAGCCTCGCCAACATTTGTTGTTGTTTGTCTTTTGGATGGCAGCCATCCTTACTGGTGTGAGGTGATACCTCATTGTAGTTTTAATTTGCATTTCTCTGATAATTAGCGATGTGGAGCATCTTTTCATGTGTCTGTTGGCCATCTGTATTTCTTTTTTGGAGAACTGTCTGTTCAGTTCCTCTGCCCATTTTTTAATTGGGTTATTTGTTTTTTGTTTGTTGAGGCGTGAGAGCTCCTTATATATTCTGGACGTCAAGCCTTTATCGGATGTGTCATTTTCAAATATATTCTCCCATACTGTAGGGATCCTTCTTGTTTTATTGATGGTGTCTTTTGCTGTACAGAAGCTTTTCAGCTTAATATAGTCCCACTTACTCATTTTTGCTGTTGTTTTCCTTGCCCGGGGAGATATGTTCAAGAAGAGGTCACTCATGTTTATGTCTAAGAGGTTTTCGCCTATGTTTTCTTCCAAGAGTTTAATGGTTTCATGGCTTACATTCAGGTCTTTGATCCATTTTGAGTTTACTTTTGTATATGGGGTTAGACAATGGTCCAGTTTCATTCTCCTACATGTAGCTGTCCAGTTTTGCCAGCACCACCTGTTGAAGAGACTGTCATTTCGCCATTGTATGTCCATGGCTACTTTATCAAATATTAATTGACCATATATGTCTGGGTTAATGTCTGGATTCTCTAGTCTGTTCCATTGGTCTGTGGCTCTGTTCTTGTGCCAGTACCAAATTGTCTTGATTACTATGGCTTTATAGTAGAGCTTGAAATTGGGGAGTGAGATCCCCCCTACTTTATTCTTCTTTCTCAGGATTGCTTTGGCTATTCGGGGTCTTTGGTGTTTCCATATGAATTTTTGAATTATTTGTTCCAGTTCGTTGAAGAATGTTGCTGGTAGTTTCATAGGGATTGCATCAAATCTGTATATTGCTTTGGGCAGGATGGCCATTTTGACGATATTAATTCTTCCTAGCCACGAGCATGGGATGAGTTTCCATCTGTTAGTGTCCCCTTTAATTTCTCTTAAGAGTGACTTGTAGTTTTCAGGGTATAAGTCTTTCACTTCTTTGGTTAGGTTTATTCCTAGGTATTTTATTTTTTTTGATGCAATTGTGAATGGAGTTGTTTTCCTGATTTCTCTTTCTGTTGGTTCATTGTTAGTATATAGGAAAGCCACAGATTTCTGTGTGTTGATTTTGTATCCTGCAACTTTGCTGTATTCCGATATCAGTTCTAGTAGTTTTGGGGTGGAGTCTTTAGGGTTTTTTATGTACAGTATCATGTCATCTGCAAATAGTGACAGTTTAACTTCTTCTTTACCAATCTGGATTCCTTGTATTTCTTTATTTTGTCTGATTGCCGTGGCTAGGACCTCCAGTACTATGTTAAATAACAGTGGGGAGAGTGGGCATCCCTGTCTAGTTCCCGATCTCAGAGGAAATGCTTTCAGCTTCTCGCTGTTCAATATAATGTTGGCTGTGGGTTTATCATAGATGGCCTTTATTATGTTGAGGTACTTGCCCTCTATTCCCATTTTGCTGAGAGTTTTTAACATGAATGGATGTTGAACTTTGTCAAATGCTTTTTCAGCATCTATGGAGATGATCATGTGGTTTTTGTCTTTCTTTTTGTTGATGTGGTGGATGATGTTGATGGACTTTCGAATGTTGTCCCATCCTTGCATCCCTGGAATGAATCCCACTTGGTCATGGTGTATGATCCTTTTGATGTATTTTTGAATTCGGTTTGCTAATATTTTGTTGAGTATTTTTGCATCTACGTTCATCAGGGATATTGGTCTGTAGTTTTCTTTTTTGGTGGGGTCTTTGCCTGGTTTTGGTATTAGGGTGATGTTAGCTTCATAGAATGAGTTTGGGAGTATCCCCTCCTCCTCTATTTTTTGGAAAACTTTAAGGAGAATGGGTATTATGTCTTCTCCGTGCGTCTGATAAAATTCCGAGGTAAATCCATCTGGCCCGGGGGTTTTGTTCTTTGGTAGTTTTTTGATTACCTCTTCAATTTCGTTGCTGGTAATTGGTCTGTTTAGATTTTCTGTTTCTTCCTGGGTCAATCTTGGAAGGTTATATTTTTCTAGGAAGTTGTCCATTTCTCCTAGGTTTCCCAGCTTGTTAGCATATAGGTTTTCATAGTATTCTCCAATAATTCTTTGCATTTCCGTGGGGTCCGTCGTGATTTTTCCTTTCTCGTTTCTGATACTGTTGATTTGTGTTGACTCTCTTTTCTTCTTAATAAGTCTGGCTAGAGGCTTATCTATTTTGTTTATTTTCTCGAAGAACCAGCTCTTGGTTTCATTGATTTTTGCTATTGTTTTATTCTTCTCAATTTTATTTATTTCTTCTCTGATCTTTATTATGTCCCTCCTTCTGCTGACCTTAGGCCTCATCTGTTCTTCTTTTTCCAATTTCGATAATTGTGACATTAGACCATTCATTTGGGATTGCTCTTCCTTTTTTAAATATGCTTGGATTGCTATATACTTTCCTCTTAAGACTGCTTTTGCTGTGTCCCACAGAAGTTGGGGCTTAGTGTTGTTGTTGTCATTTGTTTCCATATATTGCTGGATCTCCATTTTGATTTGGTCATTGATCCATTGATTATTTAGGAGTGTGTTGTTAAGCCTCCATGTGTTCGTGAGCCTCTTTCCTTTCTTTGTACAGTTTATTTCTAGTTTTATGCCTTTGTGGTCTGAAAAGTTGGTTGGTAGGATTTCAATCTTTTGGAATTTTCTGAGGCTCTTTTTGTGGCCTAGTATGTGGTCTATTCTGGAGAATGTTCCATGTGCACTTGAGAAGAATGTATATCCCGCTGCTTTTGGATGTAGAGTTCTATAGATGTCTATTAGGTCCATCTGCTCTACTGTGTTGTTCAGTGCTTCCGTGTCCTTACTTATTTTCTGCCCGGTGGATCTATCCTTTGGGGTGAGTGGTGTGTTGAAGTCTCCTAGAATGAATGCATTGCAGTCTATATCCCCCTTTAGTTCTGTTAGTATTTGTTTCACATATGCTGGTGCTCCTGTGTTGGGTGCATATATATTTAGAATGGTTATATCCTCTTGTTTGACTGAGCCCTTTATCATTATGTAGTGTCCTTCTTTATCTCTTGTTACTTTCTTTGTTTTGAAGTCTATTTTGTCTGATATTAGTACTGCAACCCCTGCTTTCTTCTCACTGTTGTTTGCTTGAAATATGTTTTTCCATCCCTTGACTTTTAGTCTGTACATGTCTTTGGGTTTGAGGTGAGTTTCTTGTAAGCAGCATATAGATGGGTCTTGCTTTTTTATCCATTCTGTTACTCTGTGTCTTTTGATTGGTGCATTCAACCCATTAACATTTAGGGTGACTATTGAAAGATATGTACTTATTGCCATTGCAGGCTTTAAATTCGTGGTTACCAAAGGTTCAAGGTTAGCCTCTTTAGTATCTTACTGCCTAACTTAGCTCGCTTATTGAGCTGTTATATACACTGTCTGGAGATTCTTTTCTTCTCTCCCTTCTTGTTCCTCCTCCTCGATTCTTCATATGTTGGGTGTTTTGTGCTGTGCTCTTTCTAGGAGTGCTCCCATCTAGAGCAGTCCCTGTAAGATGTTCTGTAGAGGTGGTTTGTGGAAAGCAAATTCCCTCAGCTTTTGTTTGTCTGGGAATTGTTTAATCCCACCGTCATATTTGAATGATAGTCGTGCTGGATACAGTATCCTTGGTTCAAGGCCCTTCTGTTTCATTGTATTAAATATATCATGCCATTCTCTTCTGGCCTGTAGGGTTTCTGTTGAGAAATCTGACGTTAGCCTGATGGGTTTCCCTTTATAGGTGACCTTTTTCTCTCTAGCTGCCTTTAACATTCTTTCCTTGTCCTTGATCTTTGCCATTTTAATTATTATGTGTCTTGGTGTTGCCCTTCTTGGATCCTTTCTGTTGGGGGTTCTGTGTATTTCCGTGGTCTGTTTGATTACTTCCTCCCCCAGTGTGGGGAAGTTTTCAGCAATTATTTCTTCTAAGATACTTTCCATCTCTTTGCCTCTCTCTTCTTCTTCTGGGACCCCTATAATACGGATATTGCTCCTTTTAGATTGGTCACACAGTTCTCTTAATATTGTTTCATTCCTGGAGATCCTTTTGTCTCTCTCTATGTCAGCTTCTATGCGTTCCTGTTCTCTGATTTCAATTCCATCAATGGCCTCTTGCATTCTATCCATTCTGCTTATAAACCCTTCCAGAGTTTGTTTCATTTCTGCGATCTCCTTTCTGGCATCTGTGATCTCTTTCCGGACTTCATCCCATTTTTCTTGTGTGTTTCTCTGCATCTCTGTCAGCATGTTTATGATTCTTATTTTGAATTCTTTGTCAGGAAGACTGGTTAGGTCTGTCTCCTTCTCTGGTGTTGTCTCTGTGATCTTTGTCTGCCTGTAGCTTTGCCTTTTCATGGTGATAGGAATAGTCTGCAGAACTGGGACGAGTGACGGCTGGAAGGACTTCCTTTCTTGTTGGTTTGTGGCCCTCCTCTCCTGGGAGAACAGCGGCCTCTAGTGGCTTGTGCTGCGCAGCTGCGCGCAGACAGGGTTTCTGCTTCCTGCCAGGCTGCTATGGAGTTAATCTCCGCTGTTGCTGTGGGCGTGGCCTGGCTCGGGCAGCTACTCCAAAATGGTGGAGTCGCGTTGGAGCAGGAGCTGCTGGGAGGCTATTTATCTCCGTAAGGGGCCTCCCTGCTCCCTGCAGCCCAGGGGTTAGGGTGCCCAGAGATCCCGGATTCCCTACCTCTGGATTAAGTGACCCGCCCTGCCCCTTTAAGACTTCCAAAAAGCACCCGCCAAAACAAAACAACGACCACAAAAAAAAAACAAGAAAAAAAAATTTTTTTAATTAAAAAAAAAAAAAAAATTTTAATTAAAAAAAAAAAAGGTGGTCGTTCGTTTTTCTTTATTCTCCGGTGCCAGCCTCAGGCCTCTGCTCACCGGTCTTTCTGCCCTGTTTCCCTAATATTGGGGTCCCTGTCCCTTTAAGACTTCCAAAAAGCGCTCGCCAAAACAAAGCAGCAAAAAAGCAAAAAAAAAAAAAATGGTCGCGCGCTTTTCTTATGTCCTCTGTTGCCCAGCCTCCAGTGCCTGCTCACTGTTCTTGCTGCCCTGTTTTCCCAGTATCGAGGGCCCTGCACTCTGTCCCGGATGGCGGGGGCTGGGTGTTCGGCAGTCCTGGGCTCCGTCTCCCTCCCGCTCTGCCTGCTCTTCTCCCGCCGGGAGCTGGGGGGAGGGGCGCTCGGCTCCCGCGGGGCCGGGGCTTGTATCTTACCCCCTTCGCGAGGCGCTGGGTTCTCTCAGGTCCGGATGTGGTCTGGATATTGTCCTGTGTCCTCTGGTCTTTATTCTAGGAAGGGTTGTCTTTGTTATATTTTCATAGATATATGTTGTTTTGGGAGGAGATTTCCGCTGCTCTACTCACGCCGCCATCTTCCCCGGAAGCTCAAGTTCCTGGCTTTTAGAACCACATTTACTTTCTGACTTCCCACTATTTTTTTTTTTTTTTTTTTTAATGAGAGTCACAATTTTGTTTTCTCCTTCCCAGAAATTCCTAATCTATCCTGAATGTAACCACATACAGGTAAAGATGAAACTCCTTCTTTCAGAAAGCTTTACCTGAACTTCTGTGCTCACACATTTACATCAACTATAATTTAAGTATTCACCCAGACGGGAACAGTTTATTGTCTATTTTGGACTCAGAATTTAGCAATGTCCCTGACCTACAGTAATTAAGTAATAAAAAATTACTGAATAAATAAAAGAATGAACGATGATCAGGTCATAGGAAAAAGAAACACAAAACTTGCTACTATTGTTGTATTTTGACTCTAGTCCAGGGCACCAAACTTATAGAAGTGAAATTCACAGACACAGCAGAATTTATATTTAGAAATAATACAAAGTATGAACAGAGGGATACAGAATCAAAATTAATCGGAGTGTGGTTAGTCAGGACAGACTTGAGGGAAGCCAGTTTCAAAGCCGATCTTAGAGAATTAATAGGCATGGAATGATGGTATACGTGGGTATGTGTGGCTTTGGGAGTAAGGGGAATATTCAAGGATGGGGAAGAATGCGGAGCAGAATCTTAAAGCCATTTTCTAGGGGAAAAAACTTTGCAGAGGAAAGTAAACCAGTCTGTTTGAATGGACTGAAGAGGGTCTGTTTGTTTGCTGGTGCCACGGAGGCAAAGTTCAGCTGGAGAGGACCACGGGGCTCTGCGGCCTTTCTATGGCAGACACTCTTCCCTAAGGGTCCTTGAGTAGGAATGGCATGATGAAAATGCTGCTTGAGAAAGATTATTCTTGCAGCAGGGGGTCAATAGCCTAATACTCCAAAGGGGAACATTACACCTCTCACATCCCCCCACACATTACCCTTTGCCACCCCACAGGCCTCAGGGATCACTGTTTCTGAAAGGCCCTGCACTTCGGGTTGCGTATTTCATTCCTGCTCTTGGCCAAGGGATTTCTAGTCTCTTTCTTTTCTCTTATCTTTGTACTTTAACAAATGCCCTGCCACTGGCAAAGATAGGAATCACGATCATTTGTTTTCAGCTGCCTGTGGCAGATTGATGAAAATGGTTGCATTTTAAGCTACTTCTCTGTGTTTCTTTGATGGTGGCTTCAGCTGTGACAGGGGCATTAACCTCAGGGGTGAGGAAACAATTCTTACTTCATGCTTTCTCAGTTCAGAGCTTCTCCTCAGCAGGGAGAAAGCAAATCACGTACATGATTTGAAGCAATTTTGTGATTTATCCACTGGGTACAGACCTACAATCAAGTGAACTTTGCTTAAAACCTCCGAATGGATTTTTAACTGCTGCTGTGGGGCGAAGGGAGACACGTTCCTGCAGCCACCTTGTCAAAAGCAAACTTCTCTAAAAAAATTGTTCAAAAAGCTAAAGGAGCATGCTATATCTTTAACCCTAAATTGGCTTGTACCCAGTTTCAAAAAGAGAGCAAAATCTCCTTTTATTTCTTAAAACCAGTACCAGTTGTATAAGCATAAAAAATACAATGAGAACACTCCTTGAATTCAGTTTCCTCAAATTTATGTTGCACACTAAAACACCTTTGTGCTTTTTTTTATTATGGTATTATTAATATACAATCACATGAGCAACATTGTGGTTACTAGATTCCCCCCATTATCAAGTCTCCCCCACATACCCCATTACAGTCACTGTCCTTCAGCGTAGTAAGATGCTATAGAGTCACTACTTGTCTTCTCTGTGCTATGCTGCCTTCCCCATGCCCCCTGCTACATTATGTGTGCTAATCATAATGCCCTTAATCCCTTTATCCCTCCCTTCCCACCCACCCTCCCTAGTCCCTTTCCCTTTGGGAACTGTTAGCCCATTCTTGGGCTCTGTAAGTCTGCTGCAGTTCTCTTCCTTCAGTTTTTGCTTTGTTCTTATACTCCAAGATGTGTGAAATCATTCTGTACTTGTCTTTCTCCATGTGGCTTATTTCACCGAGCATAATATCCTCTAGCTTTATCCATGTTGTTGCAAATGGTAGGATTTGTTTTCTTCTTATGGCTGAATAATATTCCATTGTGTATATGTACCACCTCTTCTTTATCCATTCATCTACTGATGGACATTTAGACTGCCTCCATGTCTTGGCTATTGTAAATAGTATTGCAATAAACATAGGGCTGCATATGTCTTTTTGAATCTGGGATCCTGTATTCTTAGGGTAAATTCCTAGGAGTGGAATCCCTGGGTCAAATGGTATTTCTATTTTGAGCTTTTTGAGGAAACTCCACACTGCTTTCCACAATGGTTGAACTAGTTTACATTCCCACCAACAGTGTAGGAGGGTTCCCCTTTCTCTGCATACTCACCAACATTTGTTGTTGTTTGTCTTTTGGATGGTGGTCATCCTGACTGGTGTGAGGTGATATCTTGTTGTGGTTTTAATTTGCATTTCTCTGATGATTAGCAATGTGGAGCATCTTTTCATGTGCCTGTTGGCCCCCCAAATTTCTTCTTTGGAGAACTGTCTGTTCAGCTACTATGCCCATTTTTTAATCAGATTATTTACTTTTTGGTTGTTGAGGCACTTGAGCTCTTTATATATTTTGGATTTTAACCCCTTATTGGATATGTCATTTATGAATATATTCTCACATACTGCTGGATGTCTTTTTGTTCTACTGATGGTGTTCTTTGCTGTACAGAAGCTTTTCAGTTTGATACAGTCCCACTTGTTCATTTGCGCTTTTGTTTCCCTTGCCCAGGGAGATAGGTTCATGAAAAAGTTGCTCATTTTATATTCAAGAGAGTTTTGCCTATGTGTTTTTCTAAAAGTTTTCATGACTTACATTTAGGTCTTTGATCCATTTTGAGTTTACTTTTGTGTATGGAGTTAGACAGTAATCCAGTTTCATTCTCTTACATGTAGCTGTCCAGTTTTGCCAACACCAGTTGTTGAAGAGGCTGTCATTTCCCCATTGTATGTCCATAGCTCCTTTATCATATATTAATTGACCATATATGCTTGGTTTAATACCTGGACTCTCTATTCTGTTCCATTGGTCTATGGGTCTGTTCTTGTACCAGTACCAATTATCTTGATTACTGTGATTTTGTAGTAGAACTTGAAATTGGGAAGTCAGGTCCCTCCTGCTTTATTCTTCCTTCTCAGGATTGCTTTGACTATTCAGAGTCTTCTGTGGTTCCATATGAATTTTAGAACTATTTGTTCCAGTTTGTTGAAGAACGCTGTTGGTATTTTGATAGGGATTGCATTGAATTTATAGATTGCTTTAGGCAGGATGGCCATTTTGAAAATATTAATTCTTCCTACCCATGAGCATAGTATTAATTTCCATTTGTTAGTGTCCTCTGTAATTTCTCTCAAGAGTGTCTTGTAGTTTTCAGGGTATAGGTCTTTCACTTCCTTGGTTAGGTTTAGTTCTAGGTATTTTGTTCTTTTGGATACACTTGTGAATGGAATTGCTTTCCTAATTTCTCTTTCTGCTAGGTCATTGTTAGTATATAGGAAAGCAACATATTTCTGTGTAATAATTTTGTATCCTGCAACTTTGCTGAATTCAGATATTAGTTCTAGTAGTTTTGGAGTGGATTCTTGGGGTTTTTTATGTACAATATCACATCATCTGCAAACAGTGACAGTTTAACTTCTTCTTCACCAATCTGGATGCCTTTTATTTCTTTGTGTTGTCTGATTGCCATGGCTAGTTCCTCCAGTACTATGTTGAATAAAAGTGGGGAGATTGAGCATCCTTGTCTTTTTCCTGATCTTATATGAAAAGCTTTCAGCTTTTCACTGTGAAGTATGATGTTGGTGGGTTTGTCATCTATGGCCTTTATTATGTTGAGGTACTTGCCCTCTGTACCCATTTTGTTTAGAGTTTTTATCATGAATGGGTGTTGAATTTTGTCAAATGTTCTTTCATCATCTATGGAGATGGTCATGTGATGTTTTTCCTTCTTTTTATTCATGTAGTGGATGATGTTGATGGATTTTTGAATGTTGTACCATCCTTGCATCCCTGGGATGAATCGTCCTTGATCATCATGGATGATCCTCTTGATGTATTTTTGATTTTGGTTTGCTAATATTTTGTTGAGTGTTTTTGTGTCTATGTTCATCAGTGATATTGGTCTGTAGTTTTCTTTTGTGTGGTGTCTTTGCCTGGTTTTGGTATTGCAGTGATGCTGGTTTCATAGAATGAGTTTGGAAGTATTCCCTCCTCTTCTATTTTTTGGGAAACATTAAGGAGAATGGGTATTATGTCTTCTCTAAATGTCTGATAAAATTCAGCAGTGCATCCATCGGTGTCAGGGTTTTGTTCTTGAGTAGTTTTCTGATTACCAATTAAATTTCATTGCTGGTAATTGGTCATTTGAGATTTTCTGATTCTTCCTAGGTCAGCCTTGGAAGGTTGTATTTTTCCAGAAAGTTGTCCATTTCTTCTAGGTCATCCAGTTTTTTAGCATATAATTTTTCATAGTATTCTCTCGTAATTCTTTGTATTTCTTTGGTGTCCATAGTGATTTTTCCTTTCTCATTTCTGATTCTGTTTATGTGTGTAGATTCTCTTTTTTTCTTGATAAGTCTTGCTAAGGGTTTATCTATTTTGTTTATTTTCTCAGAGAACCAGCTCTTGGTTTCACTAATTTTTTCTATTTCATTCTTCTCAATTTTATTTATTTCTTCTCTGATCTTTATTATGTCCCTCCTTGTACTGACTTTGGGCCTCATTTGTTCTTCTTTTTCCAGTTTCAATAATTGTGAATTTAGACTTTCATTTGGGACTGTTCTTCCTTCTTTAAATAGGACTGGATTGCTATATACTTTCCTCTTAGAATTGCCTTTGCTGCGTCCCACAGAAGTTGGGGTATTGCACTGCTGTTTTCATTTGTCTCCATATATTGCTTCATCTCTGTTTTAATTTGGTCATTGATCCATTGATTATTTAGGAGCATGTTATTAAGCCTCCATGTGTTCGTGAGCCTTTTTGCTTTCTTTGTACAGTTTATTTCTAGTTTCATACCCTTTGATCTGAGAAGTTGGTTGGTACAATTTCAGTGTTTTTGAATTCGCTGAGGCTCTTTTAATGGCCCAGTAGTGGTCTATTATGGAAAATGTTCTGTGTGCACTTGAGAAGAATGTGTATCCTGCTGCTTTTGAGTGGAATGTTGTATAGATGTCTGTTAGGTCCGTTATTCTAGTGTGTTGTTCAGTTCTTCTGTGTCCTTACTTATTTTCTGTCTGGTTGATCTGTCATTTGGAGTGAGTGGTGTGTTGAAGTCTCCTAAAATGAGTTCCTTGCATTCTATTTTCCCCTTTAATTCTGTTAGTATTTGTTTCACATATGTAGGTGCTCCTGTGTTGGGTGCATAGATATTTATAATGGTTATATCCTCTTATTGGACTGACCCCTTTATCATCATGTAATGTCCTTCTTTGTCTCTTGTGACTTTCTTTGTTTTGAAGTCTATTTTGTCTGATACAAATAATGCAACACCTGCTTTTTTATCCCTATTGTTTGCATGGAATATCTTTTTCCATCCCTTCTCTTTTAGTCTGTGTATGTCTTTGAGTTTGAAGTGAGTCTCTTGTAGGCAGCATATAGATGAGTCTTGCTTTTTTATTCATTCTGTAACTCTGTGTCTTTTGATTGGTGCATTCAGTCCATTTACAGTTAGGGTGATTATCAATAGATATGTACTTATTGCCATTGCAGGCTTTTGGTTCGTGGTTACCAAAGGTTCAAGGACAGCTTCTTTACTATCTAACTGTCTAACTTAAGTCATTTATTATGCTATTATAAACACAGTCTGATGTTTCTTTCCTTCCTCTTCCACTCTTTATATGTTAGGTATCATATTCTGTACTCTTTGTTTATCCCTTGACTGACTTTGGGGGTAGCTGATTTAATTTTGCATTTGGTTAGTATTTAGTTGGCTTACTTCCTTTGCTCTGGTGACAGCTATTTAGGCTTAGGCACACTTTCATCTACAGCAGTCCCTTTAAAATTCACTTTACAGATGGTTTGTGGGAGGTAAATTACCTTAACTTTTGCTTATCTGGGAATTTTAAAATCCCTCCTTCAAATTTAAATGATAATCTTGCTGGGTAGAGTAGTCTTGGTTCAAGGTCCTTCTGTTTCATTGCATTGAATATATCATGCCACTCCCTTCTGGCCTGTAAGGCTTCTGCTGAGAAGTCTGATGATACCCTGTTGGATTTTCCTTTGTAGGTGATCTTTTTTTCTCTCTCTGGCTGCCTATAATACTCTGTCTTTGTCTTTGATCTTTGTCATTTTAATTATTATATGTCTTGGTGTTGTCCTCCTTGGGTCCCTTGTGTTGGGAGATCTGTGGACTTCCATAGCCTGAGAGAATGTTTTCTTCCCCATATTGGGGAAGTTTTCAGCAATTATTTCTTCAAAGACATTTTCTATCACTTTTTATCTCTCTTCTTCTTCTGGTACCCCTATAATGTGAGTATTGTTCCATTTGGATTGGTCACACAGTTCTCTTAATATTCTTTCATTTCTAGAGATTCTTTTCTCTCTCTCTGCCTCAGCTTCTCTGTATTACTGTTATCTGATTTCTATTCCATTAACAGTCTTTTGCAACCTTGTCCAGTCTGCTCTTAAGACCATCTATCGATTGTTTCATTTCTGATATCTCCCTCCAGACTTCATCCCTTAGCTCTTGCATATTTCTTTGCAGGTCCATCAGCATAGTTATGACTTCTATTTTGAATTTGTATTTGCTGTATTTTCAAAATGTATGTGGTTTTGGGGAGAGACTTTCACCACACTACTCACACCACCAATATTTTTCCCCAGTATACCCACACCTTTGTGATTTTATAAATGGATACTAAAAATTAATGAATATCAAGTTAATTTATATGCCTGCCCAAGTGAACCTTACTAAGGAATTTGAACTGAATGTATTTTAAGAAAGTTCCAATTTGATTGCATATTGAGCTATTAGTTTATGATTCAAACTATATAGTTCTGCTTTACTGACAGCTTATTTGGTTGAAAACTGGCAAATCAAATTGATGAATTTGATGATTAACCAAATTTTTACCAATAAATTTAAAAGAGAATACATTGTCTCCTACCCTGCTCTTCAAAGCAATGGTTTACTAGCTCCTGGGAGTGTACCAACCTAATTCTTTGATATGATGTCAGTCATTTTCTCCTCTACTAAAAATAAAAAATAACTGAATTAAAAATAAGCTCATTTTGAACTTAAACATTATTTGCTGTTTAGAAGATAGAGAACTTTTGGAATATCATATTGCAGGGTTTAATATCAGGCCACTGAGAAGCGGCATAGCTGCTTCATGGAAAGATGGTGCTAAGTGCTGCCAGTTTCAGAGGAGTGACTGGAGTGGGTCTTGGCAGCAGATGGATGAAGAGGGAAGTGGCTGCAACAGTGAAACATGACAGCCAGGTAATCCAGAATGTGACTGATTTTCCACATTGTCAGGGGTAAATTTTATGATCACCTGAGTGACTAGCTGAAGTGCTGGATAAATGAGAACTTAAGAGCGGAGAGACTATATGTGGAAGAAATGCCTCACTCTTAACAATGCCACAAGGAATTGTTCATGTCCAAGAGTTCTGTTCACAGGCATAAGAACTGGCCTGGAAGCTTGAAAGTAATAATAGGACCAAGGATTATACATGAGCAAGAGAAGATTTTTGAGGGTAATGGATTTCATGACTACATACCTATTCAAAATGTATCAGTCTATTACCCATCAAGTATATGTAACACATCAGTTATATCACAATAAAGCTTTTAACAAGTATCAGGGTAATTTCCCCACCATGCTACTTTTCCAAATATATTGTGTAATATAAAACCATGTAGATAAGTCATAATTTACATAACTATTCTCCCAGTTACTTAAAAAATATTCTAATTTAATCTCTTATTTTATATTTTTCATTAATATAATGAACCACAAAATATACATATGAGGTTGCTTTGCATAGTTAAAGAATGTAGCAGTTGTTTTACAACAGATATAGGAAGAATTGCTATATATTTTGGGGGTAAAGTCCTTCCCCCTTTCTCAATAATTTTTGTGAATCTTTGTTAGTGTCAATAAAAAGTAAAGCATAATGAGACAGATAGTGGAGAAATATTTGTCAAGTGGTTGCGTGTGGTATAAACTGACAGCACAACCTCAGGTCATGTTCTGGCTTCCTCTTCGGCATACCTTAAAACTGTATTTCTAAATGTTCATGAAGTTTTAGGTGAGGCCACATGATTAGGTTTTGTGGCCAATGGATTGCTGCAAATAAAAAGAAAACAAGCGTCTTCAGACATGGTCCACAAACAGCCCCCAGTATGATCTTCCAGGCTTCCTCTCCCAGTTTGCTGCCTGGTTATACTGTGCCAACTGGGGCACTGGAGAGCCTCAGAGGCTGATGTGGCCATAGATACAAAGAGCCCAGGTCCCTAAATGACTCTGCGGAGCATAGCCTGTCCTGTTCCAACTACCCCAACAAAGGCTGTGACACAAGAAAGACAATACAACCTTACTGTATTAAGTCATGGAAATTTTGGCATGGTTTGTTATAGCAGTTAGCATATGGTGGCTAAATATACCTCTGTTGTGTGCATGTAATTTTAAGTGAGTATATAATTATGCTAAAAATAAGTGAAGTTGGCCTTAAGGAGAATTGCATAGCAAGCCTAAGACTAATGAAATGAACTTTATTTCTCCCTCCTCTTCTCGCAGTGATATGGGACGTTATGAAGTGCATGTATGTGGATGGGAGGGTAAGAGCACTCTGAGCGCATCTGGTAAGAAACAGTGCTGCTTTTATAGATGTTGGGGAATCAATAGCTGAAAATGTTAAGCCGGAATGAACTGAAGTGGTACAGTTGTTGAGATGATATAAATAAGAGGCTAGACATACGTTTAATGTTATTTAAATGTTACTTTTCTCCCATTTAATTTAAGTTTGGGTCATCTTTATTGAACTGGTTAGAATTTATTTGATTGAAAAATACTAATCTCTAGCAACTTCCAAAAAATTCACTAACTGCCCTTTCCAAGGACTGTGATATTCTCAGATGTATATTCTCACTTCTGTATTCCTAGTGGCTGGTTGTTATTTCTCACTTTCCACAGGAAGACACAGTGTAAATGTTGAGTCCTTACTATTCGTGGCTTGTTTTTCCTAGTTGGCAGTGTTGTATAACACTCCAGAGCCTGTACTGAGGCAACAAATTACCCCAAAAGGCTATTTATCAGTCGTATGTGCCCCTGTAAGGACAGGGCCTGAGCCATATAGGGCTTTTAATTTCTCAGTGCTTAAACATGCAGTGCAGGGAAGCTTGAGATATGGCCTGGAATTTGAACAGAGAATTTCATTCTAGGTATCAGTTCAGTCACTCACAGGATTAATGGTGGTATCTTAGAAAGAGCACTAGATCTGCAGCTCAATTTAATTCGGAGGCTTTGCTATTTACAGACATGTAAAACTGGAGCAAGTTGCTTATGTGGGCCTCTTTGATTTCTGATCTGCAAAATTTTGATAACTTACAGAGAGGTTATGGAATTTAAATAGGGTAATGGCTTTACATGTTTTCTAATAAAATTCTTTGGTAAATATAAGATATGTAGGACAAGTACTGGGTTTTCATAGGAGACCACATTCCCCTTCTGCAGACATGGAAGAAGTTCTCTAGAACCTCCCTTCTCTTTAGTGCCCAAGGGTTTTCCAGGTCAAAAACGCTGGAATAGGGTGTGAATCATCCAGTCAGACCCAATCATGGCCCCGAGCATCACCAGAGGAACTGAATCCAAACTTGCATTACGCTGGTAGAATCCACCCCATGGATGTGTTTTGTTTGGGTGCATAATTTTTAAATATATATTAAACAATACTGAATTTGGAAATAAACATGAAATTTACTATAATAGTAAACCAAACCAAATCAAATCAAATTAAATGGGAATGCCCCTACTCTACCAGGTATACAATCCTTCCTGTTCAGAATCCCAGTTGGATCAGACACAGCCAGTTTCCATATTCTTATCACCTAGTTGTCCCCTGACGCACGTGGCCACCGCTCCTGTTAGAGTCACCACCACATGGGCACTATTCACCTCAACCGCCATCAGCCCAGCTCTTCCAGCACCCCTGTACACACAGTGGGATCAAGAGATGGGGACTGAGGGAGAAGATAGTCTGGTGTATTTTCACCACAGAATTACTTGTTCATTGCTCCAGGTTTCACACAGGAAATATTAGCTTTAATATTTAAAATAAAAGTTGTGCTTGGGTCCTTAAATCCTGTCATCAAATAGCAATGAACAAAGTTGTGGTTGAGTTACTTTATATATTTGCTTGTATATCTGTGAAGAGTTTATTTTGATACTGCCTATTTGAAGGACAATTTGGCAATAACTAACTGAATTTGAAATGAGTATACTCTTTGACTAAAAGGAATTTTACAAAGTTATTCACACCTGTGCACAAAGATACTTGTATAAGAATGTGCAATGTATCAGCATTGCTAAACATGGAAAAAAAAAAAGTAATTGCATACTATTTAAGTGCCTGTTAGCAAGGGTATGGTAAAAATAATCGTTGTACATCATATTATGGAACATTATACATAGTTACAGAATACAATAAGATAGGTGTCCATGTACTAATATGACGAACTTCCCATAGTATATTCTGAAGGTTAAAGAGCAAATTCATATTTTTATATATATAAAACATCCATAGTAATTTCCTATTTATGTTTTACCATCAATGCTTTTTGTTTGAAGCTTTTACAGTACACATATATTGAAACAGTAGTTTTAAAAAGAAAATCCAAAAAAGCAAAAGAACAGAGAAAATAATTATTCCATAATAAATTACTTTAAACCTGTTTAATCCATTTCATTAAAATATCTTTATTCACTAATTGAGCAAATGTCTAGTCCAAGCTACTGAGTAGAGAGAGGTAAACAGGGCAGCCATGGCGCTCTTGTGGACTTGCATCCTGGTGCTTAAGTTTACATTTGGGTTTCTCATTCCTTGGTCTGGAAGGAGTTCAAGTTCAGTCCTGATCCTTCTGCTTCCCATTAACTCATTAATTTCTAATAGTGTCATTAAACAAGTAGCTTAGTGAAGTCATGTCTATAAAAACTTATCCAGGTTTTCTTCAAATCTCCCCTAAAAAAAAAAAGATTTCCTTGAAATATGCTCTTGGCTGTCATCTTCTATTTAGTCTTTTTTCTCGATGACCATGATTCAAATGCCCCCAGGATGTTTATCTCTAGCCCTTATCTCATGCAAAAGTCAGCCTTGTCTGTCCAACTACTTATTATTATCAAACATGTGAAGTACATCTGTCACCTTAAGCACATGTTAAAAACCAAACTCTTCATTTTTCTTCAAAATATTCCTTCTGCCTTCCTTACATACGTATGTTCTTTACACCAGCAAACTCACAAACCTGGGCTTCGAAACGAGGAGTCCTCTTTGATCTTTTCCTTAACTCTAACAGCCTATCCGTTTTCAAATCCTGAAACAGTACCAGTGATGGCCTCTCCCTACCACCAATGCCGCTGCCCTAGTCAAGGCCAGGTAGGTTTGCTGCTGGTCTTGCAATTCCTTTAAATCATTTTTCCAGTGACCAGATTTTCCCTCTTCACTTTGTCCTTTGCATTGATAATAATGTTTAACAAAAATGAAAACTCTTAGTAAGCATCTTGTTCTTGCAGGGCTATTCTTAGATACGGAAGAACTGAAGCCAAATGAATCACACACTACCTTTTTAGAAATCGGATCATGTTCATTCCCTTTCCCTAAACATTAAAGACTTAACAATTTCTCCCAATTCTTTCTTATGATATTCCACTCCCTTCATGCAGCTATGCAGCCTGTCCCTTCCCCCCCACCCCACAAAGGATCTTTACTCAAATCCAACATTTGGAAATACTAGGTAGAAGAGCAAACACAATCCACTGCAAGCAAGACGAACAAACTTTCAGCCACACCAAGGCCAGGTCTCCGTGTTCCCAACCCTCTCACTTCCCTCTTCCTCCTGACAAGATACAACTGGGCCCAGTCTCTCTTTCAGCTGGGCCCAGCCCAGCCTCACTGCCATGCTGAACGCCCTTTCATACTTCAAACGAAAAGTCTGGGGTGGTTTTGTCCAGGTGTCTGACCCCGAGACTGGGAACACATGCACCAACCCTTAAACTTCAGAGAAGAACAATTTTAACCTTAGGTGAGGCCAGCCTTCTGCCCCCAGAAGAAACAGAGACCCAGGCACTGACCTGCAGAAGCCTCCTGCTGTCCAACCGACTGATGTGCTTCCCGCCTTCCTTTTTAGATCATCGTGCTGTTCCTGCTCTCTGCAAAGATCCTTCCTTTTCTTGTTTGCAAGTCCAGATCCTCAAATTCAGCTTAAGATTTACCTGCCCACTAAATCCTCCCTTATTATTATTCAATTGAATGTAATATATCTTCTTCCCTTGGCAATACTGTGACGTGATAGTACATTTTATATGGCACTTCTAATTTTACATTGTAGTTTAGTTGTTTAAATTCAAATCCTACTTCACCATTTCACTATTTTATGGCAGATTTCACATCTCATTCTATGGATACCCTTGCATATACTAAGTATGTTTAGTTTTACTAACTGCCTAAATAAACATAAACATAGTTTTCATTAGAAAATAAATTATATTTAAATAGCTACTTGAAAGATATAATAATTAGCCATTTTCCTCTCTAACAGTGGTTTATCTTGCATTTTCCTGCCTTTCCAATTAAGAATTATGTACATGCCTAGTGATTGAAATTTTCCTGTCATCACTTCCTAAATTAGCCAATAACCCCAATTAAAACTATAATCAAAACAGTCTTTTTTAATCCAAATTTTTGATACGTGGACTTTTGATCAAGTAATATAAGGAAATTAATTATTAAATTAGAGTATAACAGAGATCTTCAAATGAAGGCTTGGTTAACGTTTTTGTTCTTAGATCTTTTCATCTAGTATGAGAAATTTTTAATGAAGAGACATGTTTCACAAAGGAAGATCCACACCCACATTTTCTAGGTTAGATATAAAAGAGACTTTCTTCACTGTGCCTAATATATAGCCATTGAAGAAAAATAACATTTTGCTGCTATCTCATGATCTTTTAAAAGCTGATCTCCCCCAGCAGCTTTGGTAAACTGGAAGCCTGGTTTTATGAAGCAACCCAAATTTAAATTCTGATCCATCTTGATGGTTAGAATTTGTGAAACAAATAGATTTTCAGCAGAAAGCCTCAGCTTTCTGCCTCTTCTGAACACCTCTACAAAGCAGAAGCTGTGAGAGAATTATTTTTGTGCTTCAATGTAACAGCTGCTTATATCCAGTTGTGTGCAAGAGACTCCGGGAATCCACATTGTTTTTTGAGCATGTGATGTATGATATTGGACCTCTAGGATGGAAGGAGGTCACAATAAGAGAGAAGAGGTTTCTTTAATGAGCAACACTCCTCAGACGCCCGAAGATTAGGTCACCACGCTAGCCTTGGTCAATTGTTTGGAAAGAAACATTATCTTTATCAACGAAAGAGAAATGAGGCAGAAAGATAAAGAGTTTTCCTCGAGATTGAATGAAATGTCATGGCAAATAGCTTGGGAGGCAGACAAAGCTGGAATCATGACCAGAGTTTGTTGGACTGCAAGTAAATTACATGATCTCTAGAAACTTCAATTTCTTCCATTACAAAATGGAACCCAAATACTGTTATGACAATTAAATGTGATAATTTATAGAAAGTGCCTGACACTTTCCTTGATACATTTGTCTAAAACTGTTAGCATCTCTGTTGACATTGACCAACCTAAAAACCTGATCTGCTTTATGTTTTCCTAAAAGATCCTCCATTCTGTATATATTTCTACCCTTTCCCACAATATCCACATGGCAATGGCCCTGGCTTCACCCCCAATTCTAGGAGTGGGTTTGATTTATATAAGAGTAACTCCCATAAAGCAGGCCAATGCAAGGTTTCTGAGGCTGATCTTTCTTACTAAGAGAGTGGTGCAGAAAGCCCCTCTTTCCATACCTCTGATATAAGCATGGATGCATATGACCTTGTTTGCTACTGGCAGCCATTCCACACCATGAGGAATCATTCAGGGAGCCAGCCTCAGGATGAAGCCAAAGTCAGAGCATATAGAAGAAAACACTGCCCTTGATGATGTCACTAGGTCACTAGATCAGAAAGCCTTTCCTATCACTAGTCTTTTGGTAATGTGAGTCAAATTTCTTTATTGTTTAAACTACTTGAATTGTGGTTTTCTGTCCACTGTGGCTGACTCATACACTCTGTGTAGAGAATGGAGAATCTCATTTTAAGCCAATATGAAAAAAAAGAATTCAATGATAAAAATATTAATGCAATTGTCATTTTAAACATTTTTACCTTTTAAATCCATTTCCAATTTGAAGCCAGAATAAGGGGAGGATATCTTTCATTTCTCTTGAAAAGTGTACTATAGTAAGGAGGGGATCTGAAAGAAAGGACAAGTCAACTGCATGCCACTTTGTGAACAAATACCCCTAACATATCTCAGCATCCCATACCATTTAGTATTCATGCAGGTTTCTTAAAGTCCTTGCTTAAGCAATCCTAATATGTCAGGCACATACATTTCTCAAAATGTGATCTCTACGTGATTTTTCCTTTTTCCGCAGAAACAAAGAAGTAAATGGCATTTCATCATTCTTACTATCAGTATGACCTCTCCCCTCTCCCGTAGTTTTGACTGTTATTTATGCAGATTAGTTTTTGAAAGTTATCTCTAGCTCAGACTTCTTTTGAATTCAAAGCTATCCATTATGTGCCTCCTGGAAATTTTTACCTGTGATTTGGCAACTAAAATCTAGCATCCAAAAGTGGATATAATTATTTTCCTCCAAAACTTAATTTCTCTTCCGTTATCACTTTCTTAGTGAATACTACTGTTTTTCATCCAATCTCCCACGTTATTCTGTATTCCTCCCAGACTCTTCCTTGTCACCCACCTCCACTGATAATCAAGCACTGTCAGTTCTATCATCTCATCATTCTCTTGGTTAGCTTCTTTCCCACATTTCCACTGCTTCTACTTAAGTCAGGCTTTCACTATTTTTTGGCTTATCTACCAAAGTACATTTCTAATTTGTTCAATCGCCCCAAGTCCCTTTTCTCTTGTGCTTATCATGCACAGTGTAGCCAGAGCAAGCCTTTCATTTATCAAACCAATTTTCATACCATTTTCTGTACCCTACTGAAAATATATAAATAAAATAGACTTTTTAAATGATTTGTCCCTAGCTAGCTTTGCAATTTCAACTTTTAAAGGCCCTCCTCATCCATTTTTCACAGCTTCCTTTCTTGGGCCACAGCGCTCTCTGATCGGGATCCTATTATGCCACCACACCATTTAATTGTCTACTGACTCCAATTAGATCATGGGATCTTCTTATTCATCTTGAATATGTATCATCTAGCTGAGTGATGGCACAGAGAAGGTGGTCTATCCTTGCTCATTAAATTAATAATAAATGGACAAGTTCCAAGATTGTTAGAAAGACAGCAAAACCTATAGTTCATTAATTATCAATGAGAGAAATTTGACTACTGTTTATGAATTGATGAGAAAAATTGAGAAACCAACTAAAAAATTCAGGCTTTAAAGTCATTCCAAGAGGGAATTTGTCTTTCCTGAAACACCAAAATCTTGATTACAACCCAGGCATTTGATTTTAAGAATATGTATTTGTTTTTTACCTACAAAGAAACCTAGAAGCCAAAAGGATTAATTGTGGACACCTAGACCATTAAGCAGATCATTTATTGTCTCCTGCCAGATCACTTCTTTTCCTTCTGTTAAGGGATTCAAAAATTCCTTTTAAACTATGAACTGTAAAGACTAACTAAATGTGTAAATATAAATAAGAACTGATTTTTACAAAACACCCATATGACCACCTATATATCCAAATGGCATTGGCCTGTCGAAGCATACAACGAGATTACTTTGCTTGAAATGTCTGCACAGATTCCCTTTAAAATCATTTTTACTGACAAAACCCAAACCCCAAAAGGAACAAACACTATTACTTATCCCAGAAATAAATTTCCTTGATTAGATTCCATTTTCTTTTCATTCACTGAACAGGTATTTTTGTATGGATCTACTCTGGGTCTCACTGGGGGTAAAACAGTGATCAAAGGAGCAGAAATCCATGTCTTCAAGGTGTTTCTCTCCTAATGATGCTCAATATCCACCTCATCCTCATCCTTTCTGTTCCCTGAGTCCACAGACAAAACACACACACACATGCACTTGTGTGCATACACACACCGGATGTAGAGGGAGAGCTGGGTCATGTTAATATTGGCACCTTTAAGTAATGAGAATCATAAATGTATATTGACCAATAAAATTTAATTTGTTAACTAATCTTGTCATGAAGTCTGAATCACTGCTGTTATCCAGCTTTATCAGTGGGTCTGTTCACACATAACAGTATTAACTGTGACTAAGGGAGGCGAGAGAACAGTCACCTTTCTGTCAATTGCTCCAATCCCAAATGCAAAATATATTTAAAACATAATAGGCTAATGCTTTGTAACTTTTACTTTTACTTATTTTTATAAATTCAAATATTTCACTTTCTAGAATAAGAAATTATTCACAGTTCTGGTGACCCTGTGGTGGGCGATGCTATGTGGGTAATATTGTCAAAGTATTTCCTGGAACATAATAATGACAAAGTGTGCAAAACACTTGGCTATTTCATGGGAGTTATTAATTCCTCTGTAATACAGTAGTTGGTTCTTTAACCAAACCTGATTGAGTTAATAATTGAATGTTTGGAATAGTGATTCACAGCTGGCTTCCTATGTTTTTGAATTTACTATAGTAACTATGAATTGGTTTTGTTACTGTGTTGTCTATTGGTGTAAATTAAACTGATGGAATTAATAATTGAATGGCAATTAGGATAGCTGTCCAGATGATGTTTTATTATCTTGGTTATTTTCTAGTATGCTCACATACAGACCCTGTAACTTCCCATCGGTCTATCACTATCAACAAAGCAATAGGTTATGCCTATTAAACATCACATACCCTAATCAATGTCCTAGTATGGACATAATTTTTACATTTTCATTAATTTTAATTCAAAAAAGTATGTGAGAAGCTGTAATGTTTAAACTAATCCTTATGTATATTTAAATAATGATTTATAAATTGAGTAGTTCATTATACTTTCAACCTAATTTTTGTCACTTTGTCTTTTCTTTGAATGTATGAAACATTTATTTTTAAATATCACATAAGTTCATATATCTTTTTCTGTAAAATAGTGAGTGGAATCACCTCTGTTTTATAGGTTAGCAAGTAAAGGATTGAATTTGTTTTATATTACTTGCCCCAGCACGTCAGTAATAGAGCAAAGAGCAAAATGAAAATTTTATGATTTACTTTCAGTTTGCTTTTTGTGAATTTTTTCTGTCAAACACAACTAGAATGATTTTCTTAGGTCAAAATTGTTATCATTTTCATTTCTTCATTTCTTGTTCTAAAACTTTTAATAACTTTCCATTACTTATATGATTTCTCCCAGTCTTTGACTTGACACTCAATGCCTTACATAATCTGACAAATTTTCTGAATTCTGTTTTTTTTTTTAAGTAAGTCTCATGCAAGTTCTACCTATAGCAAAAATATAGGAAGATTTTTATTCTAAAAATAGCCCTATTATCAATATGAAGGATGAACTGGGGAGGAAACTTGAGGCAAGCAAGCTGGCTGAGTTAAATTAGTGCTGGGTTTGCAGAAGCAAAACAGAGAAGAGCAAAACCCTGTGGGTCATGCCTCTTATACTGGTGATCAGCTGCAGGGCATTTTTAATGTAGTAAACATTAAGTGATATCAGATGTAACATAGCTGATGAATTTAAGGGAGACATAATCCGTGGTCACATAACCTGGACCCTCTCCATTCTATGCCAAGATCTTCTCTGTAAATATAAGTCAACCAACAAATGTACATTAATGGTAACACAGGTATTAGACAACAGCAACATTCATATACATTACTAGAAAAACAAAAAAAGGTAATTAAAAATCTCACTATTATTCATCAAACTGTATTAGAATTATGCTTAGTTTTTAGTTATTTTTTTTGTTATTGTTCTAGATGTAAAACTTCTGGTTGGGCAATTAATGAATTTTATTTAAGATTCAGGGCAAAAACTCCACAAATAACTCATTTCATTAAAATTCATTAAAACAGTTTATCCTCAAAGGCCCAATGCATTTGATGTATAAAGAATGATTGATGAAACTGTTTGATTTGAGAAAGACTTCAAGTTGAGGGGGGTGGAGGTGTTATAAGAGTTGACTTTTACTCTTGGAAGTAGATGTGTTCTTTTTGTAATAGATCATAAATGCAGAAGCAATGAATGAAAGTTGACCAAAGACAACTGAAAGCTTAATATTAGAAAGAACTTAACAATTTGGAACTATCTAGAAATGAAATGGGTGATAGTGTGCCAAATCTCAGCTTAATTAGACAAGGAAGTTCTCTTTATGTAGCTACTGTAATGTGGATTCATATAACAAGTAGAAGATTGGCATAAATTATTTCTAAGCTCTTTCTATGCATGATAACATGTGGTAGAGAAGAAAACAGAAAACAGGATTTGAATACCTGGTCCTGGTTATATCTGCTGGATGATTGGCACTTCATTGAATCCAGGCAGTTCAACTTTCAGCCTTAATTTCCTGCATCTCTCTCTAGTAAATAAGTTACTTCTCAAACAATAATTAGTTGTATTATATTCATACCTGAGAGAGAAAAAAATAATTCAGTGTCAAAAAAAATACAAGAATAAAGAAACTAATTTGGACATATCTTCACAATGAATTTTTAGTAGAATACTTTTAATTATAATTGAACTATTTGTAACCAGAGGTATTAGCATTCTGTATACATGACAAGTAATGGTATTATTACAAAATTATTTTAAGCAATTCATAACTGGGTAATCTAAAAATATTCATTTCTATCTATTCAAATTTTAAAGTTCTGGAAGAGTTTCTCATTTTGATCAAATATGAAGTAAGTTAATTTTATTTCTATGTATACATCTATGTAAATCTTAATTGGATGCATGCTTCAGGGTTCTCATCAAAGATCAATTAAAAACATTAGCCACCCGATTTAAGGCTGTCATCTGAGGAACATGAAATTAGACTTTTATTCTGTCCTTCATTTAGTATTTTTGAGAACTATGTCTATCTCTGTGGATTTATTTAGTCAAAATTTGTGTGTTATCTCTGCAAGGTACTCAAATCACTTGAATAAGGTTATTTTATGCTAAAATTATATTGTTGTTTACAACAGCCATCATGCTCTCTGCTCCTTTGTTCAGTGAAGAGGTGAGATCTCTAAGAATATCAATGATTCCTCTAATCCCAGACCATGCTCTAGGACTTGAGGGGCTTCATTTCATAAATAAACAGTATTTATTACAGTTCATTTCCCTGCTGCTTCTTCAGGAAATGAATATAACACTTCCACATCAGAAAAGAAAAAAATGTGTGGTAAAAAAAAAAGGTACATTATCAAATGTCAGTATGACATCTGACCTAGGAACAAGTTCTCAACTAGAATATCCCTTCAGCCACTCCATCCCTGAGCCCTGACCTCCTGCTCCTCTTTGTTGGTGTGTTGATAAGGGATGCTTTTGTGCTCTTTGAATGGAATATTTTTCATTGAAAATACACGGAATTCCATTCAACTCCAATAATCTACCACTACTCAGATTGAGGGTAACAAAGTTCCTGGATAAGAGTGATTTTGAAGCTATTATTTGTTTACTACATTTATCAACTCTCCTATTATAATGTATAATCTTTATAAATAATCAAGACCCATGGATATACTGCCTACAAAAGACTCAGTTCAGACCTAAAGACACACACAGACTGAAAGTGAAGAGATATAGATATTTCATGTAAATAATAGGGAGCAAAAAGCAGGAGTAGCAGTACTGATATCAGACAAAAAATACTTCAAAACAAAATAAGAAACAAGAGCTAAAGAAGGACATTACATAATGACAAAGGGATCAGTCCAACAAGAAGATATAACCAGTTTAAATACTAATGCACCCAATATAGGAGCATCTAAATGTGTAAAACAAATACAAATAGAATTAAATGAGGAAACAGACCGCAGCTTGTTCATATTAGGAGACTTTAACACACAGCTCACATCAATAGATCAACCAGACAGAAAATAAATAAGGCAGGAGAGGCACAGAACACTCCACTCAAAAGCAGCAGTGTGCATGGAATGTTTTCCAGAATAGATTACATCATAGGCCAAAAAAAATCCTCAATACATTCAAAAAGATTGAGATTGTATTAAACATCTTTTCAGATCATAATGGTATGAAACTAGAAATAAATTACATGAAGAAAACAAAAAAGTCTACACACATGGAAGCTAAACAACATGCTTCTAAATAATCAATGGATGAATGAACAAAACAAAAAGGAAATCAAACAATACATGGAGACAAATAAAAAAATTATTATACAACAGTTCATAATTTGAGGGATGCTGCAAAAGTGGATGTAAGAGGGAAGCACATAGCAATGCAGGCCTATCTCAAGAAATAACAACAACCCCAAATTAACAGTCTAAACTCACAATTAAGGAAACTAAAAAAAAAGAAGGGCAAATGAAAGCTAAAGTTAGTAGAAGGAGGGAATATAATAAAGATCAGAGCAGAAATAAATAAAATTGAGAAGAATAAAACAATAGAAAAAATCAGTGAAACCAAGAATAGGTTCTTTGAGAAAATAGACAAAATAGATGAACCCCTAGCCAGACTTATCAAGAAAAATAGAGAGAGGATATACAAACAAAATCAGAAAAGAAAAAGGAATAGTCACAACTGACACCACATAAATACAAATAATTATTAGAGAATACTATGAACAATTATATGCTAATAAATATGACAACCTAGAAGAAATGGACAAATTCCTAGAAAAGTATAACCTTCCAAGACTGACCCAGGAAGAAACAGAAAATCTGAACAGACCAATTACCAGTAACAAAATTGAATTGGTAACCAAAAATCTCCCAACAAACAAAAGTCCAGGACCAGATGGCTTCACAGCTGAATGCTACCAAACATAAAGAAGAGCTAGTACCCCTCCTCCTTAAAGTATTACAAAAATGACAAAAAGAGGGAATACTTCCAAACTCATTCTTCAATGCCAGCATTACTCTAATAAATCAAGACAAAGACACTACAAACAAAAAGAAAAAAGAGAAAATTTTAGACTAATATACCTGATGAACATAAACAGAAAAATCTTGAACAATATTAGCAAACTAAATTCAAAAATACATCAAAATGATCATTCATCATAACCAAATGGGTTGTATTTCAGGGATACAAGGATGGTACAATGTTCATAAGTCAATCAACATCATACACCACACTAACAAAAAGAAAGATATAAACCACATGATCATCTCAATAGATGCTGAAAAAGCATTTGACAAAATCCAACACTCATTCATTATAAAAAATCTCAACAAAATGGATATAGAGGGTACATCTCAACATAATAAAGGTCATATATGACAAACCCACAGGTAACATCATACTCAATGGTGTAAAGCTGAGA
Organism: Manis pentadactyla; assembly: GCF_030020395.1. NCBI lineage: Eukaryota > Metazoa > Chordata > Mammalia > Pholidota > Manidae > Manis > Manis pentadactyla. The sequence goes on along the minus strand of NC_080028.1, from coordinate 111,456,745 downwards.
GTTTTGCCTCTAAGATCAGGAACAAGACAAGGATGTCCACTCTAACCACTTTTATTCAACATAGTACTGGAGGGCCTAGCCATGGCATTCAGAAAATGCAAAGAGATAAAGGGTATCCAAATTGGTAAGGAGGATGTAAAACTGTTACCATTTGCAGATGACATGATATTTTATATAGAAAACCCTAATGACTCCACTAAAAACCTAATAACCAGATTCAGCAAAGTTGTAGGATACAGAATTAATACATATAAATCTGTTGTGTTCCTATATACTAACAATGAACAAGCAGAAAGAGAAATTAGGAAAACAATTCCACTTCAATTGCATCAAAATGAATAAAATACCTAGGAATAAACCTAGCCAAAGAGGTGAAAGACCTGTACTCTGAAAATTATATGAAACTCATGAGAGAAATTTAAAAAGATACAAATAAATGGAAACCCATTACATTGGATAGGAAGAATTAATATGCCAAAATGGTTATCCTGCCCAAAGCAATTTACAGGTTCAATGCAATTCCTATCAAAATACCAATGGAATTTTTCAATGAACTAGAGCAAATAATCCAAAAATTCATAAGGAACCGCAAAAGCCTCCAAGTAGCCAAAGCAATCCTGAGAAAGAAGGACAAAGCCAGGGGCATTATGCTCCCTGACTTAAAGCTATACTACAAAGCTACAGTAATCAAAACAGTATGGTACTGTCACAAGAACTGACCCATAGATCATTGGAACAGACTAAAGAGCCCAGATAAAAACCCAAGCATATATGGTCAATTAATATACAATAAAGGATCCATGGATATACAATGGGGAAAAGACAGCCCCTTCAACAACTGGTGTTCAGAAAACCGGACAGCTACATGCAATAGAATGAAACTGGATTACGGTCCAACTACATTCACAGAAGTAAACTTGAGATGGATCAAAGACCTAAATATAAGACAAGAAACCATAAAACTCTTAGAGGAAAACATAGGCAAAATTCTCTGAACATAAGCATGAATGATTTTTTCCTACATACATCTCCTTGAAGAAGGGATACAAAAAAAAAATGAGCAAGTGGGACTACATCAAACTAAAAAGCTTCTCTACAGCAAAGGACATCATCAGCAGAACAAAAACACAACCTACAGTATGGGAGATATATTTGTAAATAATTCATATGACAATGGGTTAACATCCAAAATATATAAAGAACACATATAACTCAACACCCAAAACACAAATAACCCAATTAAAAAATGGGTGGAGGACCTGAAGAGATGTTTCTCCAAAGAAGAAATTCAGATGGCTAACAGGCACCTGAAAAGATGCTCCACATCACTAATCATCAGGAAAATGCAAATCAAAACAACAATGAGATATCCCTCCTTCAGAATGGCCATTATCCAGAAGATTAGAAATAACAAGTGTTGGCAAGGATGTGAAGAAAAGAGAATCATCCTAAACTGTTGGTGGGGATGTAAATTGGTGCAGCCACTGTGGAAAGCAGTATGGAAGTTCATCATAAAACTAAAAATAGAGATACCATGCAACCCAGTAATTCCACTTCTAGGAATTTACCCAAAGAAAACAAAATACCTGATTCAAAAAGATATATGCACGTTATCCTTCTTTATTGCCTATGATTATTACCACATTATTTACAATAGTCAAGTTATGGAAGCAACCTTAAAGTCCATCAATAGATGAATAAGGAAGAAATTATAAATATTTCCTTCCATGGTAAACACATACCAATGGTAAACACAATGGAATATTATTCAGCCATAAAAAGAAAAGAAATTCTGCCATTTGCAACAACATGGAAGGACCTAGAGGGTAGTGTGCTAAAGAAAATAAGCCAGGTGGAGAAAGAAAAATAATGTATGATTTCAATTATTTGTGGAATCTAAAAATAAAATAAAACAAAATGAAAAAAAATAGCAGTATACTCATAGACATTGAGAAGTGACTGGTGGTTACCATGGGAGAGGGGTTGGAGGTGGATAGGGAGGGTGAGGTGTATAAAAGGGCAGAAAAATTCTCAAACATAATGCAAGTTGGTCACGGGGATAGTAGTAAACATGGAGAATATAGCCAATGATTCCATAACATCTTCCTGTGTTGACAGGTAGTAGCTGCACTAGTGGGAGCGAGGATTTAATAATACAAGTAACTGTTTAATCACTGTATAATTGAAACCAATATAAGATTGTATATCAATTATACTTCAATAAAAAATTAAAAGTTAATAACTTAAGAAATATATAACATTTGGTATATGCAAATCATATTTCCTGATGTTTAATAACCAAGATTTATAGCTCATAGTATTAGTCAATGTATAATATTACTACTTCTTATTTGTGTATTATTTGTCCATATGACTTTATATATGCTATTCTGATTTATGCCCATTGCAATATTTTTTAGTTACATAACAGGATCTCAGTAGCCTAATTTTTGAGACCAAGAAACAAAGCCACATGGTTAAGTAAATTAGTCAAAGTCAAGGAGTTACTGAATAACCGGACAAGGGCAATGGTGACTAAAATATGTTGTTCACTTACCATATGTGAAGCACTGGCTGTGTATCTTCATTTTTGGTCTTTACCAACACATGACAATGAGATTTTGGACCTCATATTACAACATGTGTAATTGTTAAAACTTCTAAATCAGCGGGTTCTGAATTTGTGTAAACCTTTTAATGATTTCATGCCAGAGTTTTTCTACTTGCAATGCCCACCTAGGAACTAGAGAGAAAGAAAAAAAAAAAAGGGTCTTAACAATGGTGAACAATTTTCTGGATAGCATGTAATGTAATGTTTAGTACCTTCATTTTTTACTATAAAAGGATCATAAAACTAAGTCTTATATGAGTGCTGCCCTTTCTTTCCCCACCTCCAGAGTGCATGCAGCTTGTATTCTTTTATGTTCTGTATCCTGCAAGGTATGCAGAAAAGAATGGATCTTGGTTCCCTCCCCAACTTGCATTGCCTGCCTTCTCTGCCCAGAGTACCCTGTTAACTTTTGGGACCTCCTTTCTTTGCTGTTGTGCTCTGAATGTATAGGGATTGATACACTAATTGGTAAGTATTTGACCCAATTTAGATTTATGAGAATTACAAAGATTGATCAGAGTTTCTGAAAAAGTTTCTCTGTCCTCTGGTTGTGGGATGTCATGCACAGCTGCAGCAGTGAGAGATGCAAGCAGGGCGTGAAGCAGATACAAGAGCCTTGATGGGACCACAGCCTTGCTTTAGACTTTTTCTTACAGAAGTAATTTAACCCTTTATTTTTTAAAGCAAATTGACAATTTTTTTTCTTGTTTCAAATAATACCAGAACTAAGTGATATAATGGAGAATCCAATTTAGAGAGAATTAGTGTATTACTGTAGTAGCTATAACTTAATTAAATTGTGATACTAACTGGATTTGAAAATATAAAGTGATGTGAGAAGTGTATCTGCACTACATCATAGATTTTTCTTTTTTCTCAATTTGCTTTTTTTTTTGCTATTATTAATGGACAATTCCATGAGCAATATTATGGTTACTAGAGTTTCCCTATTATCAATTCCCCACCACATACTCCATTACAGTCACTGTCCATCAGCTTAGTAAGATGCTACAGAAACATTACTTGTCTTCTCTGTGTTGTACTGCCTTCCCCATATCCCCCAACTACATTATGTATGCTAATTGTAACACCCCTTTTTCCCCCTTATCCCTCCCTTCCCACCCAATTTCCCCAGTTCCTTTCCCTTTGGTAACTGTTAGTCCATTCGTGGGTTCTGTGAGTCTGCTGCTGTTTTATTCCTTCAGCTTCTGCTTTGTTCTTACACTCCACAGATGAGTGAAATCATTTGATAATTGTCTTTCTCCACCTGGCTTATTTCACTGGGCATAAAATCCTCTAGCTGCATCCATGTTGTTGCAAATAGTAGGATTTGTTTTCTTCTTATGACTGAATAATACTCCATTGTGTATATGCACCACATCTTCTTTATCCATTCATCTACTGATGGACACTTAGGTTGCTTCCATTTCTTGGTTGTTGTAAATAGTGCTGTGATAAACATAGGGGTGCATCTGTCTTTTTCAAACTGGGCTGCTGCATTCTTAGGGTAAATTTCTAGGAGTGGAATTCCTGGATCAAATGGTATTCCTATTTTTAGGTTTTTGAGGAACCCCCATACTGCTTTCTACAATGGTTGAACTAATTTACATTCTTCCCAGCAATGTAGGAGGGTTCCCCTTTCTCCACATCCTTGCCAACATTTGTTGTTGTTTGTCTTTTGGATGGTGGCCATCCTAACTGGTGTGAGGTGATATTTCATTGTGGTTTTAATTTCATTTCTCTGATGATTAGCGATGTGGAGCATCTTTTCATGTGTCTGTTGGTCATCTGAATTTCTTCTTTGGAGAGTGTCTGTTCAGTGACTCAGCCCATTTTTTAATTGGATTGTTTGCTTTTTGTCTGTTGAGATATGTGAGCTCTTTATATAATTGGGATGTCAACCCTTTTCAGATATGTCATTTATAAATATATTCTCCCATACAGTAGGATGTCTTTTTGTTCTATTGATGGTGTCCTTTGCTGTACAGAAGCTTTTCAGTTTGATACAGTCCCACTTCTTCATTTGTGCTTTTGTTTCCCTTGCCCAGGGAGATATGTTCATGAAGAAGTTGCTCATATTTATGTCCAAGAGATTTTTGCCTATGTTTTTTTCTAAGAGTTTTATGGTTTCATGACTTACATTCAGATGTTTGATTCATTTTGAGTTTACTTTTGTGTATGGGGTTAGACAATAATCCAGTTTCATTCTCTTACATGTAGCTGTTTAGTTTTGCTAATACAGTTGTTGAAGAGGCTGTCATTTCCCCATTGTATATCCATGGCTCCTTTATCATATATTAATTGATCACATATGCTTGGGTTTATATCTGGACTCTCTAGTCTGTTCCATTGGTCTATGGATCTGTTCTTGTGCCAGTACAAAAATTGTCTTGATTGCTGTGGCTTTTTAGTAGAGCTTGAAGTCACAGAGTGTAATTCCGCTGACTTTATCCTTCCTTCTCAGGATTGCTTTGGCTATTTGGGATCTTTTGTGGTTCCATATTAATTTTAGAACTATTTGCTCTAGTTCATTGAAGAATGCCATTGGTATTTTGATAGGAATTGCATTGAATCTGTAGATTGCTTTAGGTAGGATGGCCATTTTGACAATATTAATTCTTGCTATCCATGAGCACAGGATGTGTTTCCATTTATTGGTATCTTCTTTAATTTCTCTCATGAGTGTCTTGTAGTTTTCACAGTATAAGTCTTTCACTTCCTTGGTTAGGTTTATTCTTAGATATTTTATTATTTTTAATGCAATTGTGAATGGAATTGTTTTCCTGATTTCTCTCTCTGCTAGTTCATGGTTGGTGTGTAGGAATGCCACATATTTCTGTGTATTAATTTTGTATCCCGTAATTTTACTGAATTCAGATATCAGACCTAGTAGTTTTGGAGTGGATTCTTTAGGGTTTTTTATGTACAATATCATGTCACAGTGACAGTTTAACTTCCTCCTTGCCAGTCAGGATGCCTTTTATTTATTTGTATTGTCCGATTGCTGTGGCTGTGGGTTTGTCATGTATGGCCCTTATTATGTTGAGGTACTTGCCCTCTATACCCATTTTGTTGAGAGTTTTTATCATGAATGGATGTTGAATTTTGTCGAAGGCTTTTTCAGCATCTATGGAGATGATCATGTGGTTTTTGTCCTTCTTTTTGTTGACATAGTAGATGATGTTGATGGATTTTCGAATGTTGTACCATCCTTGCATTCCTGGGATGAATCCCATTTGATCATGATGGATGACCTTTTTGATGTATTTTTGAATTTGGTTTGCTAATATTTTGTTGAGTATTTTTGCATCTATGTTCTTCAGGGATATTGGTCTGTAATTTTCTTTTTTTGTGGTGTCTTTGCCTGGTTTTGGTATTAGAGTGATGTTGGCCTCATAGAATGAGTTTGGGAGTATTCCCTCCCCTTCTATGTTTTGGAAAACTTTAAGGAGGATGGGTATTTGGTCTTCACTAAATGTTTGATAGAATTCAGCAGTGAAACCACCTGGTCCAGGTATTTTGTTCTTAGGTAGATTTTTGATTACCAATTCAATTTCTTTTCTGGTATTTGGTCTATTCAGATTTTCTGTTTCTTCCTGGGTCACCCTTGGAAGGTTGTATTTTTCTAGAAAGTTTTCCATTTCTTCTAGATTATCCATTTTGTTAGCATATAATTTTTCATAGTATTCTCTAATAATTCTTTGTATTTCTATGGTGTCCTTGGTGATTTTTCCTTTCTCAATTTTGATTCTGTTTAGGTGTGTAGACTTTCTTTTTTTCTTGATAAGTCTGGCTAGGGGCTTATGTATTTTGTTTATTTTCTCCAAGAAACAGCTCCTGCTTTCATTGATTCTTTCTATTTTATTTATTTCTGCTTTAATCTTTATTATGTCACTCCTTCTACTGACTTTGGGCCTCATTTGTTCTTCCTTTTCTAGTTTCATTAATTGTTAGTTTAGACAGTTCGTTTGGGATTGTTCTTTCCTGAGGTAGGCCTGTATTGCAATATATTTCCCTCTTAGCCTGGCCTTCGCTGCATCCCACAGATTTTGCAGTGTAGAATTATTGTTGTCATTTGTCTCCATATATTGCTTGATCTCTGTTTTTATTTGGTCATGAATCCATTGATTATCTAGGAGGATGTTATTAAGCCACTATGTGTTTGTGGGCTTTTTCATTTTCTTTGAGTAATTTATTTCTAATTTCATACCTTTGTGATCTGAGATGCTGGTTGGTACAATTTTTTAATTTACTGAGGCTCTTTTTTCTGGCCTAGTTTATGATCTATTCTTGAAAATATTCCATGTGCACTGGAGAAGAATGTGTATCCTGTTGCTTTTAGATGGAGTGTTCTGTAGATGTCCATTAGGTCCATCTGTTCTAATACATTGTTAAGTGCCTCTGTCTCTTTATTTATTTTCTGTCCGGTTGATCTGTCATTTGGAGTGAGTGGTGTGTTGAAGTCTCCCAAAATTAATGCATTGCATTCTATTTCCCCCTTTAATTCTGTTAGTATTTGTTTCACATATGTAGGTGATCCTGTGTTGGGTGCATAGATATTTATAATAGTTATATACTCTTGTTGGACTGCCCCCTTTATCATTATGTAATGTCCTTCTTTGTCTCTTGTGACTTTCTTTGTTTTCAAGTCTATTTTGTCTGATACAAGTACTGCAACTCCTGCTTTTTTCTCCCTATTAGTTGCATGAAATATCTTTTTCCATCCCTTCACTTTCACTCTATGTATGTCTTTGGATTTGAAGTGAGTTTCTTGTAGGCAGCATATAGATGGTCTTGCGTTTTTATCTATTCAGTGACTCTACATCTTTTGATTGGTGTATTCAGGCCATTTACATTTAGGGTGATTATCGATAGGTATGTACTTATTGCCATGGCAGGCTTTAGATTTGTGGCTACCAAAGATTCGAGGGTAATTCTCTTACTATCTAAGAGTCTAATTTAACTCACTTTGCATGCTATTACAAACACAACCTAAAGATTCTTTTTTTTTCCTCCTTTTTCTTCCTCCTCCATTCTTTGTATATTATGAGTCATATTCTGTACTCTTTGTCTATCCCTTGGGTGAAATCTATTTAGTCTTAGGAATACTTCCATCTATAGGAATCCCTCCAAAGTGCAATGTAGAGGTTGTTTGTGGGAGGTAAATTCTCTCAGCTTTTGCTTATCTGAATATTGTTTAATCCCTCCTTCAAATTTAAATGATAATCTTGCTGGGTGGAGTATTATTAGTTTGAAGCCCTTCTGCTTCATTACATTAAATGTATCATTCCACTCCTTTCTGACCTGTAAGGTTTCTGTTGAGAAATCTAATGATAGCCTGATGGGTTTTCCTTTGTATGTGATCTTTTTTCTCTCTCTAGCTGCTTTTAAAAGTCTGTCTTTATCCTTAATCTTTGCTATTTTAATTATTATATGTCTTGGTGTTGTCTTCCTTGGGTCCCTTGGAAGAGATCAGTGCATCTCGATAGCTTGAGAGACTATCTCATTCCCCAGATTGGGGAAGTTTTCAGCAATTACCTCCTCAGTGACACTTTCTATCCCTTTTCCTCTATCTTCTTCTTCTGATACCCCTATAATGCGAATATTGTTCCATTTGGATTGGTCACACAGTTCTCTCAATATTCTTTCATTCTTAGATATTATTTTTTCTCTCTGTGCCTCAGCTTCTTCATATTCCTCTTCTCTAATTTCCATTCCATTTACCATCTCTTGTACTACATCTACTCTGCTTTTAAATCCCTCCATTGTATGTTTCATTGCAGATATGGAATTTCTTAATGATTGAACCTCCATCATAAATTCATCCCTGAGTTCTTGAATATTTTTCTGTACCTCCACAAGCATATTTATGATTTTTATTTTGAACTCTCTTTCAGGAAGATTGGTGAGTTTAGTTTCATTTGGCCCTTTTTCTGGGGTTTGTGAGATTTTGGTCTGAACCATATTCTTTTGATGTTTCATATTTCTGTGTGGTGTCCACTATTGCCCAGAAGTTCAGTCTCTGGAGCTGCTCAGCCCCTAGAGTGAGGTTGGGGGTTGTAGGGCAGTGGAGGTGGTGCCTGATTCCCGTCTGCCCTATTTCCTGTATCAGAGCCAGTGGGCCGAGCTCACAGGTGTAAGCCTTTGTGCTTGGTGTCTCTAGCTGTTGTAAGCGGGGCCTCCCTCTGGCCTGATGCCAGTTCAGTGACTGCTGATTTGTGAGCTGGTGCTGTCAGGCCAGCAGGAAGTCTTGGCAGGCTGTGAATCACAGAGTTGGGGGCCTCGGAGCTGAGTAGCCAGCCAGGGGGATGGAGTGCCTGAGGCTCCCCAAAGTTCTCAATCTGCTGGGTAGAGTGCACCCAGACAACCTTGTCCCCCTGTCCCTTCTCCTGCTCAGAAAACTCTGTGCAAACCCCACCTCTTCAGCAGCCCTCTCGCTGCAAGGAAGCCTCTCAGAGTGCCTGACTTTCCCTTGTCCCAGAGCAGCTGGGTGTGGATCCCATCCTCCACAAATGGCCAGAATCTGTCTCTCAAGCACTCCCTGTGTCCCAGCTCCCCATCCTACAGAGCACCACACAGTGTAGGTTTCTGCTTGCAAATTAGATCTCCAGGGCCAAGTGTTCAGCTGTCCCAGGTTCCACCCCCTCCCCAACTCCATTTCTCTTCCTCCCACTGGTGAGCTGGGGTGGGGGAAGGGCTCAGGTCCGGCCAGATCAAGGCTTTTGTACATTACCCTTTCATACATTTTGTACAGATTGAGAGGTCTGCTCTGTTCATGAGGTCTGTGTGCAGTCTCGTGCCGCCTTCTTTCCTGTTATTATTTTAGAGTTAGTTGTATTAACTATATTTTCACACTATCTGTAGTTTTGGGAGTAGTTCTCTGTCTCTCTTGCTGCCATCTTGAATCACCTACAGTTTGCTTTCTTAATTTAACTCTGTAACAGATAATCCTTGAAGCCAATACCTGCAGACCTGACTCTTGTTTAACAGTGTGTCATTTCCCATCATAAGGAGGTTCTAGAATTTATTTAACCTCTCCCTGGTTTATAAACATTCTGGTTGTTTCCATTTTTAGCTGGTATAGTTGTAATAAACATTCATGTACTTATGTCTTCACAAAATGAAGCTTCTCTGTTGAACCACAGCTTCTGAGAAGTGGCAGAACCAGGTCCTACATCATAGATTTTTAATTTGTGTTTTCCATGCTGTAACTTCTAAGAAGATAAAGAGTATGTCTGTTTGGCTTACTGTCAATAACCTTCACCTACCACAGCCTGTGGTATGGAGTAAGGGTTCACTAAATCTTCATAAGAAGAAAGGAAGAAGAAAAAGAGGAAGGAAGAGGAAAAAGGATAGGTCCACTATTGTTCCTAGGTCAGGGACAGGTTCAGTACAGACTAGATTATTGTGAATACTTTAACAATATTACAAAAATTGTTCCACAACCCAAAGAATGCCCATCATGATTTTCTTAAATGTTACCTTGGAATACATTCTCTTTGAATAAAAACAAGAGTTTCATAGAAGTTTAATACAAAATAAAAGTCACTTTTAAACATTCTAGATAGTCAACTTGGACACTTAAAATATATTTAATAAATTGTTTTCTTTTCTAATGTCTAATATAGTACAAACCAAGTACAAGAGCTGCATTCAACATTAAAAGCTGTAAAAGATGTATTTGATTTAGAATGACTTTATTGACAGCTACTTCAGATATCAAAACTCTTCGAACAAGCAGGAATATATTCTTAAAATCCAGTTCCAGTGTTTTGAAGTACTCATTTTAATTTACCTTCTTTCTTTTACAACAAAAGAACATTTAACTCTGTTATCACTTCTGTACTAATAATCCTTGAAATGATATTCACCTAAATAACTTAGGACAAATATTGCTTTAACTTGAACTACAGCTCCCTGTAAAGAATAACTGCTGATTCAAATGCCTAATGTCCTGAATATAAACAATTTATTAAGACATTTTCAAATATTATTGTTTTATCAGTAAAATGACAACCCTTGGAAATGTTTGGACATTTGTTATGATCCAAGATTAAGCCATTTTTATGAAAATAGTTACCTCCCTTAACTATTTTAAATTCTGTAAAGTATGCCCACTTTTAGGCAAGGTATTAGCTTTGAATGCATTATGAAAAAAAGAATTACTGGCTAGTGAATACCTGCCTAAATGTATATAAGTGTTTTTTTTCAAGATCTCACAAGGTTTAATATTTTATCTTTCTTCTACTTGCAATAAAAAATCATCTTGGTACCTTAAACAGACTTAACTTCTTCATTTTAATTTGTTTACAAACATATAATTCTGATGGGTTTAATATCCATTTTAGATGTCAAAATCCACCAAGTTCTGCACTAAGATTTGTGAATTTTATTGCATGTACCTCAATATAAAAGAAAATTTAAAAATCCTTCAAGAGAAAAAATATCCCTTTTAATCCATTTAAAAAGAATGATATGTATGTGTGTCACAAATCAGTCACCTTAACATGGACTTTGTGTTTGAGATGTATTAAATTTTATAGAGCTAAATACCTCTTAAACAATAAATGGTAAAATGAATAATATTGACTAACAATCTTCCTTTGTCAGCTGTGGGGTAAATTGCAAAATTTCCAGAATCTCCTGCCTAGCCTTAGTTCATTTACATATCAATAGGTATTTACCACTGCAGAGCCTTGGAGGAGATTTAGGGCAAGAAGTGGAGTTCCTGGTTTGTAATTGGTCTGATGTCTGCCAGTCACCAAGGATCTGCCAATGGAGTTTCTTCTGGAAGGGGCAGGCAGGAGGTAGAGAGTGCACTGAAGTGGCAGAGTGCAAGCAAGCCAAAGCCAGAGACAGATGGGACCACCCTTGCTAGCGAATTTGAGCAAGCTGTGAGCAATACAAATAATTTCTCCCAATCTGTCCTTTGCTTGACTTCTTTCAGTTTCATAGGAGATTGCGCCAGGCCAGAAACACCCTTCCCCCTGGAACAACATCTGGCAAAGTTGGCAGGATCCCGTGAACGTGAAATCTGTCCTGATGAGTTTAATGTTTAGGTGGACTGCCCCTATAGATAGTGGGGAGCCTGGGACCCCCACTGTGGGTGGTGGGGAGAAACTCAGGAAACCCCTCTCCCTGTGGATAGTAGGGCTACACCTGGAAACCCCCTTGTAAATGCTGGGGCTTCACCTGGCAATCCCCCTGTGGGTGGTGGGAATTCCCCAGTGGGGATGTGGTCTGGAGTAAAGTGCCTCCTGGAAGAGTGGGCCCCTCCCCAGAACTGGGGAAGGATGGAGACACTGGAGGCAGTGGAGTTGGCCCTGTGCAAAATCAGGGACCTCTTAGGGAAACTGAGTGGCTATGAGGGGGCAGGAAAAGTGGGGTGGTGATTTGTCCTGGCATTTTACTAATGAGAGAAATGCCCTTCAGTGGCAAGTGTCAGAACAGGAAAATAAGTTGTGGGGTGTTCTGAAAAGGGAACAAAAGTTATGAAAACTGACGTTGCACTGCTAAAAGATGTGCTAGTGACATGGGAGGAGGCAGTAGAAAAATGCAAACCACAAGAGGCAGCTGGGGAGGTGAAGGAAGGGGTAATGCCTTTAGGCCCAGAGACGGTAGAAGAGCCAGGAGAGGATAAAGAGGTGGGACCAAGGGTGGAACTGCTGCCAGGACCATCATCTGAGGCACCAGTCCCTCCCAGATTGAAGGTCCACCCGATTGTAGGTAAGAAAATAAAGACGCAACAAACCCGGGCTCCAGGTTGTGGATCACCCCCTGTCCCGCCCCTATGCCCAGGATGAGCTCGTGGACTTGAGCACTGAGTTTCAACAGAAGCTCTCAGAGTCTCTGCCTACATGGTTTTTGTGTCTTTGGGATTTAGGAGTAGAGAGTATTATTCTATCTGGGTCAAAAATGCGTGATCTGGCTTCCCAGATGATTCACCCCTCCCTCTGGCAATTTTTACAAAATGCCCATCAGGCCCCAGGGAATCATACACTTTTGGATTAGCTGACTGCAGCCCTCTGGGCAATTTGCGTGATTTACCATATATCCCCACTAGCTGGAAAATATATGCAGAAGTCCAGCAGGTTTTATAGGAGTTGGACATGAAAAATATAATCTATAATAGGGACCCATCAGGGCCCCAGTGAGGAGTTCCTCACCGTGGGGATGAGAAATCTGGTGCCCTATTCAGCTACTTCTCTTTGGGTCCCTACTGACTGTTGCCCTCCACATGGGGCAGTGCATAGGGGAGCTTGCTCATACTATAGCAGATCTGGGAGAGATTGAAATTAGGGCACAGAGGGAAATACGGTCTGTGACTGAAAAAAGAGGTTCGAAGGGCCCCATGAAGGTCTCAAGGACCCAGATGTGGGTTGATTTGATAAAGGCAGGAGCAGTGAAAGAAAAACTTGATGGACAGCCCAAAAAGATCTTGCTAGAGCTGTGACATCAATTAAAGCCAGAACGGTGATTACAGCTGCTGAGGGCCAAGACATGGAAGTCGGGGGCAAAGCCCCATGTCTGGCCTGTGTGCCTGTGGGACTTCCTGGGGGAAAGTACTCAGATCCCACCTGGTACCCCACCCCCCAAAGGAGGGTTATTGGGTGTTGGGGTTTGACTGAGACAGGGGATGTGGTGGGGACCAGAGGTCAGATGTAGAATTAGAAATTCATTGGTCCCCTGTGAATGTACAATGTGTCCTGGCGCTGGTGGACACAGGAGCTGAATGTTCTGATTTATGACAACTCTGAGTGGGGGGTTTCTTAGGACCCCCACTGTGATAGATGGCTATGGGGTATGGCAATAAGAGTCAAGGAAGCCCAAATCCCATTGTAAATAGGACGTTTCCCCCCAAAAGTAGTATACTGTATATATTTCTCCCATCCATGAATATATTTTGAGAGTGGACATCCTTCAGTGCCTGTGGTTACTCTCTGCAGGTGAGTTCAGACTGGAAATACGTGTGGTAAAGGCAGTTCAAGGGGACATGCTAAGCACCCACCTGTAGCTCTGCCTACAAGGAGAAACTACAGGAACTGGAGAAAGTGGGCATCATAAATCCCACTCACAGTCCTTTTAATTCCCCAGTGTGGCCATTGAAAAACCTGGACAGCCCCTGGCTTATAACTGTAGATTATGGAGAATTGAATAAAGTCACACCTCCTCTGCATGCTGCTGTCCCCTCTATAGCAGCCCTTATGGACACCCTCCATCATGAATTATGGAAATATCATTACGTTGTGGGCCTTGCTAATGCTTTCTTCTCTTTTGATGTAGCCCAGGAAAGTCAGGAGCAATTTGCCTTCATGTGGAAAGGCCAGCAGTGGGTATTCACTGGCTGTCCACAGGGACACCTCCACAGTCCCACCATCTGTCATGGTCTTGTAACCCAGGACTTGGCCACATGGAAGAAACCACAAATAATGCAACTGTATCATTACATTGACGATATTATGCTCAAGTCTGATTCTCTTTTCAGATTTAGAAGGGGCAGTTCCTAGACTGCTGCAACATCTACAGGAGAAAGGATGGGCTGTGAACAGCACCAAGCTTCAGGGACTAGTTTGTCAGTAAAGTTATTGGGGGTAGTCTGCTTGGGTAAGACTAAAGTTATCCTAGGAGCAGTCATAGATAAGGTCCAGACTTTCCCTACTTATGACTGTAGCAGTATTACAAGAGTTTTGGGGTCTTTTGGGCTACTGAAGAGTATTTATCCCACACTTGGCAAAATTCTGAAGCCCTTATAGTGGTTGGTATGAAAGGGCATCAGGTGGGACTGGGATGAGACATGTGCAGCTGCTTTTACTGCTGCTAAGGGAGCAGTCAAGGCTGTACAGGCCTTGAGTATAATGGACTCATCAGGGCCCTGTGAGCTAGATGTTCAAGTAACCAAGGATGGTTGCAGATGGGGCCTTTGGCAGTGGCTTGAACAGACCCCCCCCCACCTATTGGATTCTGTTTGCAATTCTGAAAAGGAGCAGAGGTCTGTTACACCTTGATAGACAACACATAACTGGCTATTGTGCACCATGCCTTGCTGGTTTCTCAGCACATCATTGGAACAGCTCCAACCAAGGTAATAACCACCTACCCCATCACCAGGTGGTTGTAAGACTGGACCCAAAGATCATGGAGTGGTATGGTACAGACACTTACACTGGCCAAATGGGGTGCATATTTATAGAAGCATAGTGCCCTCTCCACTACTCCCTTAAGTGGAGAACTCTAATGCTTACTGGGTCCAGTGACATACACCAGTGGAAAGCAGGACAAACTTGCTTTGGAGCCATTAGTAACACAGAGTCCTTATCAGGAGGCAAGAGCACTTATACCTGAAGATGCTTGGTAGGCAGATGGCTCTAGTCATGGGCAGCCCCCAAAGGGGAGGGCTGTGGTTTTCCATCCTAAGACTGAGACAGTATGGATGGAGGATGGAGAGGGGAAGAGCAGCCAGTGGGCTGAGCTGTGGGCATTATGGCTCATGATCACCCAGGAGTGTTCCCCCATAGTTGTCTGCACGGACAGCTGGGTAGTCTATTGGGGCTTGACCCTGTGGCTACCAAGATGATATCATGCCAACTGGATGGTTGTTCCCTGGTGTTTTTGGGGGCAAGAGTTGTGGCAAGATCTATAGGCCTCTGCTCAGACTAAGACAGTGACCATGCATCATGTTACTGGCCATTTGCCTTTGGCATCCCCAGGGAATGATGAAGCAGACCCATTGGCCCAGGTGCGCTGGATAGAAGGAAAGCCTGCCTCTGATGTGGCCCAATGGTTACATCAGTGTTTCTTATACATGGGGCAAAGGACAATGTGGACTTGTCATTGACCTTTGACAAAGTCAGTAGAACAGGAAAGAGTGACTTGTGTGCTCTAAGAGGGACTTACACAATATAGGACAATAGTAAGGGGGCCTGAGACCCCTTGTCAGGTGGCAGATAGACTATATTGGGCCTCTGCCCATATCAGAAGGATATTGGTCTGCCATGACTTGTGTGGACATGGCTACTGGGCTGTTGGTTGCTTTTCCTGCATGTCATGCAGATCAGCAGACCACCAAAAGAGGCCTAGAGCATCTCTGTGCAACCTATAGCTGGCCACAGGTGATTGAGAGAGACCAAGGCACCCACGTTACTGGACATGCATTACAAGGATTAGTGCAGCAATTAGGAATAAAGTGGAAGTTTTATGTACCATATAACCCTACTGGGGCAGGCATTATAGAGAGGTACAACAGTTTGTTGAAATCGGGCCTGAAGTCCGACGACCATAGTCTACAGGGCTGGTCAGTCTGCTTACGGACAGTGCTATGGCATTTGAATGAGAAGCCCTGAAAAGGAGCCTTGAGCCCTGTGGACATGCTAACACACATTGCTGCCTTTCCTATGTAACCGTATATGCAAACCAAAGAAGAGTTATTGAAGCCAGGATACAGCCAGCAGAGCAACATCCTGCTGCCACCCCAACTGCATTAAACCCTGGAGACTCTGTTGAGTGGACGTGGCCCTGGACATTTTGATGAATGGACCAGCGATGGCTGCCCCTTCTGGCACCTTGGGGGAAAGGCCTGGAAGCTGGCCTTGTGTGTGCTCCTGGAGTAACAGCAGAGTGGCCCCCAAAGATCATGGTAGTGTACCCCAAACATCCAGGGGGTAAGAGCATCTTCCAGGGAAGTTTTGTTTTGTCTTTATCTCCAGTGCATGCACCTCCTGTAGCCCTATATACTGACCCATCTGTAACTCCCACAGGGAGGGGGGTGAAGGTCTGGTACACTAGACCAGGATGGGTCTCCATTCCTGCCACTGTCCTATCACAGGATCACCTCCTTGCATGCATCCTACCTGATGGACAGGATTTGTCTGTTGTGGTGTCATTAAAACGTGAATCTTATCTCCCTAAAGTTTATTTTCTTCTACAGTTCTTCCAGATTGGGCCTGCCTCCTAGCCACAGCTTCTGCTTGCTGAATGTGCACAGAGCTCCCTTCCTGGTTCAGCTGCTGGCCTCCTGTGGAATGCATTAGCTATGGAATTAATCTGAGTAAGACTTTGAACCCAGCCGGATCCTCAGGTTTGAGGATTGTCATGATTTTTTTTGCTACCTGTATTTCTCTTTTTATCATATGCTATAAGTTTGGTTACTGTTCTCTCGCTTTCTCACACAGGCGTCAATGTGGAAGATGGGGGGCCACATAGATTGTGAGGCAAGAATTGTGTAGGGGTGGATTGTGGGGTAAATCGCACAATTCCCAGATTCTTCTGCCTAGCCTCAGTTCCTTTACATATCAATAGGTGTTTACCAATGCAGAGCCCATCATCAATCTGGGGCAAGGGGTGGAGGGAAACAGCCATTCTCTTCTCCCCTCCATTCCTGGTATGTAATTGGTCTGGCATCTGCCAGTCACCAAGGACCTGCCAATGCAGTTCACTGTGGAAGGGGCAAGTGAGAAGTAGAGAGTGCGATGAGGTGGGATAGCATGAACGGTGTCCAGAGGAGAGAGATGGTGCCGAGCTTAGCCAGTGAATTCAAGCAAGCTGTGAGCAACAAAAATGGTTCTCCCAGCTTACCCTATCCCTTGACTTATTTTGGTTTCACTGGTTTCACAGCAGGATTCAACCCAGGCTGGGAACACCCTTCCCTCTAGAGCAACATCTGCCAAGAACTTCTTTCGTAATCAAAGCAGCTATGTATGTGAAGAGGTATATATGCAACTAGATAGTAGGTCTGTGTTATTAAAATGTGATTTCCTGTAGCAAAAAGAGAAGTTGAGTAAAGTTAACATAAATACAGGATTAATTCAACATACAGTAAGCTTTTCTTCTATACAAGTTTCCTTTGTAACACTGTTGAAACTCTAATATAACTTCTAAAATATCTGAAGTTTATAAAAGTTTGGGGATATATAAGCACTTCAGAGCAGCATTGATATATGCTATGTATCAGTGCTGTCCAATAGAATTTTTCCCAGTGACAGAAATGCTGTACATTTTCCAGAACTGCAGCCACTAGTCATCTAGATAGCAAGGACATAGAATGTGGCCAGTTTGACTGAGGAACTGAATTTTTTCTAAGTACTTAATTAAATTTATATTTACATAGCCACATGGGACTACAGGCAACTGTAGTAGACAGCATATGTGGTATAGTGGTTGCAGAAAGTCTCAGTCTTGGGAACCAGACACCATTCTCTCTCTCTCTCTCATTTTTGTTCTCTACTAATGTTTCCTTCTTTTCTCTTTCTTACTTTTTTGTTGTTCGCTCTCTAAAAATTGTACAGCATAATTTCATATGTATTCAACACTTCATCCATTGAGTCAAGACAAAGATTAATTCCAGAATCAATCTAAATCATAGGCTTTGTTTCTTTGGAGCATTTAAAATATAGTAAGGTAGTCAAAATTTGTATACCTTTGCATAAACTTAGATAGGTAGTAGGTCTGTGTTATTAAAATGTGATTTCCTGTAGCAAAAAGAAAGGTTGAGTAAAGTTACACAAATACAGGATTAATTCAACATATATAAGCTTTTCTTCTATACAAGTTTCTTTTGTAACACTGTTGAAACTCTAATATAACTTCTAAAATATCTGAAGTTTATAAAAGTTTGGGGATATATAAGCACTTCAGAGCAGCATTGATATATTCTTCTAAAATATACACACACATATAATATATATATATGTAACCTGATCATATAAAATAATTTTGTACATAAGCAAATTCAGAAGAGAAGATTATTGCAAGCATAGTATCTTGCTATACTTGAAGCATGGAGCTTTAAAATGGTTCTTTAAGAATAAATTTAGCAAAGTGTTCAGGGTCTCACACAGAAGACCTCCTGATGAGTATTGACTTTATCCATTAGATAACAGGGAAATATTCCAAAGATGAACCTGGAGTATAACATAGGTTTTTTCCTAAGATTATTCTGGAAGCATTGATCTTCATTATAATAAAATAATATACCTCAATTGTCTAAACATTTCATTATAATTACCTACATATATGTCTGTTTCATCAACTAGAATCCAAAGATTTTTGAGGAAATAAATTAATCTTATGAATTTAAGTATTTACACTATCTACCACAATGCTGTGCTCATAATAAGTACTCATATAAACTTATTTCTTGAATACATGCATTGTATCCCAAACTACAAATATCTGTCAATGTAATCCTCAAATAGTTTTTAAAGGTGCTAAGTTTAAAACTGTAATTTTCTTCTTTCTTTTTATCCTTTTATACAATAGGACTCAGAATGCATGTCTCATGTTCTGCATTAAATATTTTATCCTTGGCCAGCAGCCGTAGAATGAGTTTTTAAACTAAGATGGAAAAAAAGAGAGATCATAGTCTGTTTGCTAATCATAGAGGGTGGTCTTCCTCTTAACACTATTCCTTCCTGCTCCACATCACAGCGGGAAGGGCAATTGCTCATTTCCTATGCCTAGATATTAGGGAATAGAAAATTTCTTTTGACAAAAAAAGAGAAAATGGATATATACAATTTAGGGTAAACTAGACCACATGAGGTCAAGGAGGTCAGAAAAGACAGAACTAGGCTATGCCCCTCTAAAATCACTATTCTTTTAGACAAACAGAAGAAAACAATGTAATTGAACAGAGATATTTAGCATTTCATTTCTGTCTTGACTACCTAAAAATCATCATTCACATGAGCAACATTCTGCTTCCAGTAATAGTTACTTATTCTCAGTTTCCCAATTGAGTCAAGACAAAGATTAATTTGTAGTTTGGGATACAAATTTCGTGGGAATTTCTGTGCTAAATTTCTATGCTAAATGAAATGGTACCATTCGTTTTTCTCCCAGTGAAGCCAGACTTAACAGGGCACCTCAGCCCCACAGGAAGACCAGCAGATCTCAGACACGTCACTAGCCACATGAACGAAAGTCGATCCACATCACAGCAGAAGGGAAACGCCTTGGTTAGCACAAAATAGCAGGGAAAGGAGCCTCAAAGAATTCATTTCAGAGATGCCAAGTGAGTTGATTAAAAAAATAAATAGAGGTTTCCATGACTAAATAGAGAGAAAGATCTCTCAACAGCAGGTGGTACCGTGCATAAAACATACAAAATGCTATTGTTTTATAAGAAAAGATATTTTTCTTACACTTTGATCACAATGTTTTGGGATTACTTAAAATCAGTTTTATAAAATGAATAAAATATATAAAGAATAACTCATGATATTTGCCTTAAGTGAATTATAGTCCAACCATTGAGTCAGATGCAAACCTTAATCATTAATGTGATAGATAGTTTAGGGTTGTAATAGAGTTATATATAGGATTCACTAAATGCAGTAGAGGGAGTTGATAACCTAAATGCCTCTAGGCAAGAAGGACAGTGGGGAGAGCTTCAGAGAAAATGGGAAGTGTTAGTTGTTTGATGGATAAATAATGACTTTCCAAGTGATCAAGGGAAGAAAGTATTTCAGACAGTGAGAGCAAACTGCACAAAGACATAGGGGCATATAAACCTCAAGAAGCGTCTGGGGAACTCTAAATAGATTCATCTGGCTAAGCTGTAGAGTGTGATCATAGAAGAAAGAGCATGAACTCTGAAGTCAGACAAGCTCATAATACTGACCCACCGCTAAGCAGCTGCATGATTCTGAACACATTAAACAACTTATCTGAATCTCCTTTTAGAAGGAGACCTCAAGGGATTCTGTGAAAATTAAACAAACATGCATCTAAAATATCTTTATAGCAGCTAGGTGAGTAAGATGCTCAGTGAATGATACCTGTTATCATCATCCTTATCATATCATCACGATCACCTTCGGACTGGAGAAGTAAGCTCCTGGGTTGGCTTAGGTTCCACACTAACTGTATACATAGGACACATTTAAAGACGTAAAGCAGAGAAAAAACTCAAGCTCATGAAAGCATCATAAAAGATGAGAAGGCTTGAGACTGGAATCAGGGAAGACAGTATGAAGACAGTGGTGACAACTCTGGAAATGTGGGTGAGAGATGGGCAGAGAGGATGCAGCCATGTTTACTTTTTGCCTCTCTTTTTTCCCCATGCAAAGCTTAAGTGGTTTATAAAAGACTCCAAATACAGGAAGTCACAACTGACGTTGCTGTGGTTACAGTGGGAAGGAAGAAAATGCCATGAAGCTTTCCTACCTGCCCCACTCTTAAAACAGTAATGTTATCATACTACATTTCAGAATATTATGTTACAGCTGATCTTCTGCCAGGAAAGTTTTCTGTTTTGGCTTTCCAAGTCAATATATAACAGGAAGCCCATCATTCAAATATTATCCCTTTGCACTCATCCAACATATTTAAGGTTGTTAAAAAGAGTTTGGCTAAAAAAAAAATGCAACGGTAGATCAGAAACAGTCATAAAACTATGAATGTGGTGGCTGAGCACCACCATCCTCACTCAGAGCGCTACAACTCCCCATATTCTCTGTCATAACTGGTCTGTTTCTCATCAAGGTTTACTTTTTGCAAAAGAGCAAAATAAGACAGACTTTTAAGGAAACTCATCCACATCTTCCTGGCATGAGTTTTGATTTGATTCTTCTAATCATGATTTTTGAGTTCATTCCATGAATAGATATTTATTGATCATTTATCATATGACACACACTGTTCTGGAAACACAGCCATGAACAAAAGAGGATCCTTCCCTTGATGGACCTGACCCGCTCATTCTGGAGAAGTCAGTGATGCCGTGTCTAACAAAGTGATGAGTACAACCCAAGTAGATCAAGTATGGGAAGGAGATAAGCAGTGCTGAGAATTTGCATTTTAAAGATGAGGTCAGGAAACAAAGATGTAAAGGAGACAAAGGAGCAAGCTATGCTGGGATGTGGAGGAAAAGAATTCTAGGAAATGGAAACAAGCCTTCAGAAGCATCAGGTGAGCAACATGCTAGAGATATTCTCTAAACAGCAATGCAGCCAGGGTCCTGGACACAACTAAGAAAGGTGAAAAGTGGTTGCAAAAGAAGTTTAAAAATTAATGCCAGATCAGATATGCAGGGTTTGAAGGACATGTTAAGGACTTTACTCTTTTCTGTGAGTGATATGGCGGTCACTGGAGGGGCCAGAGCAGAACAAAAACATAATTTTTAGATTTTGAAAAAAATTAGTACACTCTGGATGGAGAAGAACCAGAGGAAAATGAGAGTAGGAAAAGAGCCCACTTAGGAGGATATGGCAGTAATCCAGGAGAAAAAGGTGATTGCTGGGCCTGGAGGGACAGAGCAGAAGGGGTGCTGTGTGTGTTTTGACTATTTTGAAAGTGGGAGCAAAAGGATGTCCAGTTGATTGAATGTATCAGTGATGACTTCAGGGTGCTGCGGCCGTTCACGGAGATGGGAAAAATGGGAGGGGGGGAGATCAGTGTGACTTGGTCCTGGTGAAGTTTAAGATCTATATTAAATACTCAACTAGAGATGTTCAGAAGGAAGCTGGATATACAAGTCTGGGAAATTCAGGAGGGAGTACAGACTAGAAAGAAAAAACTTGGGAATTGTCAGCATATAAACTGTATTTAAAACTATGCCACCGGGTGTGGCCGCCAGAGAGAGAAGGAGGGCCAGGAGCGGGGCTCAGAGGCGCTCCAAAATCAAGAAACTGGGGAGATGAAAAGGAACAGCAAGAACGTGTAATGCAGGAAGTGAGCCGTGAGGACTTGGTATCATGAGAGCTACATAAATAAAAGTATTTCTAAGAGAAGGAGAAGTCATCTGAGACAAGATGAAGCCTGACCGTGGACTTCTGGATTTAGCAACATGGCCATTGTCGCAGATACGACAAGAGTTGTTTCTGTGGAAGGGGTTCAAGCCTAATTGGAGTGATTTAAGAGAAAACGGAGAATAAGTGAATATTCTAAACATAGAAATCTCTTTCAAGGAGTGTTGCTATAAAGAGGAACAGAGAAATGAGTAAGCTGTAGAATCGGAAATGGAGTAGAGAAAGGGCTTAGTTAAGCTGGAGGGAAAACATACTTATGTGTAGATACATCATATGTTTAACAATCCTAACACCCATGTGAGGTGAATGTTATTTGCTCCCATTTTGTAGGTAAGCAAAAGAGAGAGACAGAGAGAGAGAAGGAAAGTGATAGAGACTTAATAGGCTTATGAGACCTGCCCGAGGGTCTTGCCATTGAATTAGTTTTACCAAGCCCCTACTTGTAAAAGGGGAAAAGCTCCATCAGGGAGATTTTCCCCTAAAAGCGAACATTGGCAGAGAAAAACAACAGGGGGAAGGATTCTCCCCACTGTGAGGAGAGCCCGGGAGCCCCAAGTGTAAGAGGAGCACTACTTACCTAATCAATAGTTCCCCCTTTGCATTATCGTTGATGCATATACTTCATTTCTAGGATTGGCTTGTGTCCCCATATTTAAGATCATCTGCTAATACTGTACTAAGTACAAAAGCATTGCTTATATTTATGACTCATGATAGTTCCTGTTTGTGAATGTGGAATTAAAAAATAACTATATTAATTTATAGAAACAATTGCTTGCTACTTGATAAGAACAGACTCAGCAAATCAAAAGTAGTTTTTCATTATCATACATAGTAATGTGATACACTATATCTATATTCCTGAACATGTTTTTATTGAAGTATAGTTGATATACAATAATATGTTGTTTTCAAGTATACAACACATGGTTCAATGGTTACCCATACTATTAAATCCTCAACCCAACTAATGCAGTCATTATCTGTCAACATAGAAAGATGTTACAGAACCATTGACCATACTCACCGTGCTGTACTATTACTGTGACCAACTTATATTATGATTGAGAATTTTTGTGCCCCTTTATTTCCCTCACCCTCCCCACCTACCCTCCCTAACCCCTCCCTCATGTTAACCACCAGTCACTTCTCAGTGTCTAAGAATCTACTGCTGTTTTGCTGACCATTTTTAAAATACCCTTTTATTTAAATCTTTTATTTATTTTAATGAGTTATATTCTTCTTAGGAGTTAGTGTGATTACATGATTTTGGCCAACACTAGAAAATAAAATTCATTCTTTGGAACAATAAGGGAACAGTAATTTTTTAGTTACGAAGATATAAAGATTTGCATGCTAAAAATGTCTAGCAATTTTATATATATTCTTCCTTATAAGAGAAAGTATTCCTTATATGCTTCCTTGGCTGAAATTAGCCACACATATTTATTTTGGTGTGGTGATAGCTACAGGTCTTAAATAAGTACTACAGGTGTAATGTATTTTCATTCTCATTAAGGATATCTGATATTTTATTTATTCCTTTAAATATTGTAACTGTATTATTAAAATCTAATTAATTCAGTTTCTTCCTCTAACATCATCGAATTAGGCTACCCTGCTGGTGGGGAGTGTGGAATACCAAAAGAAAATAATTTTGAGGTGGTTTAAATTGATACTTGTGAAAATTAATGGCTGTGTAAGGAGAAAAACATGCTTCCAGCAAAGAAGTGAACACAGAGATAATTAGAGTGCTTTCAATAATATAAAACTAATATTTTATGACTCATATTCATGTTCTTCCATTTGATGATCATTTCAAAGCTTGGTAAAGGATATGTTACCAATTAATTTCTTTGAAAAGTACATCCAACTGCAAAGAAATGATTACAACTGAAAAAGATTGAACATGATATAGAAAATTTTTGTGTAATAATGGGTATCCTTTATGATACAAATAAGATTTTCTTTGATTTCAAAAATCACATATCAAAAAGCAGTCAGTTCTAAGTTTATGTACTGTATGCATGGAAAAAATACTTAGAAAAAAAAATTTCCAACTTCTCTCTTGGTCACATGATATACATATGAATATAAGAATATATTTAAATGTTCTTTTCCCTTTTGACTGCCTTCACTTGCCATCATATTTAAATCTCTTCATTTAAACAATATATGTGAAATTATATAAAATCAAAGCCAAATATTACCTCATACATACACCCTTATTCCATTCTCATAAAATTGTGAGACAACCACCATTGTTAAATATTCTCATGCGTTAATATTTTCACACCTTTTTTCTTACTAGTCAGTATATATAAACCTGCTTTTGTGCCTTTATTACCTGTAATGTACATATGTACTTATACAAAGACACCTAAAATTTTGCATAAATGTGATCATATATACAACTTTGGTGCTATTCTCTTATATGCAATTGCTTCCTCTTCCTTAATGCTTTTCCTCATTTCATCTTTCCATATCTCCCCTCCCCCACAGAACTAACCAAAAGCCCTAGGTAATGTGTCTCAATCATCTGAGTGTAAAATCTGTATTTTCCATGCCTTTAGAGCCACACACACATGGTGTACTTGCATAGGATACTTCACCCCAAGGATGGTACTAGCATTGTCCCCATTTCACAGATGAACAAAGTGAGACCCCAAGGGGCAGTAGCACACAGCAGGGAGGCAGTGAGCCGAGCTCCAAGCCTGGCCAGTAGATCTCAGCAGAAAGGGCCTCCCTCCTCCTCCTGGGGAAATCTCCCTGTCTGCCATTATTTATCATAAAGGACTCAAGATACTCTTGGGAAACCCTTCTGTGCATTATTTTCACTCAGCAATAGCTTGTGAGATGACAAATCACTCTAGCTATCTGATTCAGCTTCATTCTTTGAATAGCTACATAATATTCTGTGCTGTAAATGTACCATTATTTATTCAGCCACACTTGCATAATTCTAATTTTGTATGTTAAGAATAGCATTTTACATTTTTTAAAATTTGAGATACTGATTCAATAAAGCATTTGCTCAAGTGCTCCTGTTTGAACAGCCCTTCTATACCTTGTCCTGCTCTCCTAAGAATGATCTTCTGTCACCAGAACTGGATTCTACCTGGGAGTGAAAAAGAGGGACTGTATGTAATTTTAAAATTTAATAAAACATTTTCAAATAAACTCTAGAGATGACTGCAATCAAATTTCATCTAAAAAATTTTTATGACCCAATTCAAAATAAGACTGATGTAAAATGGAAAAAAAAAAGAATATGCCTAGAATACATTTCAAAAAGTTCCAATAGCTATTTTAGATTTTTGAAGTTTCCATCAGTTTTTCAGAAGGTGCCAGAAAGTCCTTTTTGAAATTCCTCTTTTCCCTGCTTTAGATTCTGTGTTCATTTGCACTTAACTTTTAAATTATCATCACATTAATTGAGGAAATTGAGCATATACGCATATCTGTGTTCATTAAAATGAAGAGTTAATAAGATTCTCATCATTTTACTAATTGCTAAAGTAATAATTTTGATGTGAAATTATATATTCAAATTTTAATGAAATTTCAAAGTAATTTGTTCATGGTTAGAGAATTAAAAGTATGTGTGTAGAGCATGACAGAGAAGTCATCTGGCTCCGTAATTCTGTCCCTGCCATTAGCTATTTGCGTTAATGTATGTTGATCTTCTTTATGTATCTACAGACAGTAAATAACAAACAGTGTTATCATAAAGTAATCTTTTCAGAAAGGATATAGAAAACTATCTTTTGTCCATTCATTTAATAAATATGCCCTGAAAATGTCTAACACCACAAATGGGACTTGAACTAATGGGAGAGTAGGATAAACAAACGTGCCTCCTCTCAAGAGGATATGATATAGAAGTACCACATGTGTATTTCAAGTATCAGACAATTAAATATTCTGTCATGTCAATTTGCCAATTCAGCTTTAACTTATTCTATATAATAGTCACCATATTCCTCTAGCAATGAGGGCTAATATGGTGCTACACCCAGTGCAGTGTGTGTCTATGCAATTTATAGAAGAGTTGATGTCAGATGGAATGAAATCAAAGCTCTAAGCAAATATAAGGATAATGTACTTCAGCTCTTTATTCTTTTTTGTCAAACATAAAAAGGAGGAGAATAACACCTTTCTTAGAGTGTTAAGAGTGAAATTAAAGGACATAATCATCTATCATCTATTTATCTGTCTTCTTATTATCTATGCAACCTTTCATGCCATATAATGGAAAATAAATGCTGGACCAGTCTTCCTTTTCTAAATATCTCTTTAATTCTTAGTGTACAAAAATTATCATGGACTAAAATGAACATGTAAAGGGGAGTCCATGCTGGATCACCCAATATGCAAACCAACCAGATTCTTTAGTCACTAACAAAGCAAAGTCAAAATATATTTTTAATGTGATTATTTTAAAAAGCATCAAAGTTCTTTCTTGTGGTGGAGATGAGTTAGACCTTGACTGGATTTCCTTACACATATTTTTTTTATTTGGTATTGTGGCAGCTGTAGTCTTTGCAGAGTTTAGGGTCTAAACTACCTAATCTAGCCCCTAATTGTCATGTTTATACATAGAAGAGAACTACATTACATTCTAATTCCCAAATGCTAGGTAGATATATGAATGGAAATATTTTATAAGCTTACATTTTCTTGAAAGCACTGGTTTGAATGTTTAACCACTGGCTCTGTGGTCAGAGTGAAATCCTTGACTGGAAAATGCTGATTTGTACTTTCACCATGACCGATTTCAAGATGCCAACATGATGCCAGTGAACCTACAGTTGGATCAGCTCTCATGAGCAGGTGCTAGCCAGATCCAGCAGGCCGGTGATTGGAATACACTACAGTGGGCCTTTGAACAATACAAGTTTGAACTGTGTGGGTCCACATAAATGCTGACTTTTTTCAATAAATATATTGGAAATTTTTTGGAGATTTATGACAATGTGAAAAAAAATTCTTTTTTCTAGGTTACTTTATTATAAGAATACAGTACAAAACATACAGAATAGGTGTTATCGACTTTATGTTATCAATAAGGCTTTTGGTCTACAGTAGGCTACTAGTACTTAAGTTTTGGGGGAGTCAAAAGTTACACATAGATTTTCGACTGCACAAGGGTCAGTGCCCTAGTCCCCGGATTGTTTAAAGATCAACTGTACTTATGAAATTTCACACTTCATAGTCTGGCAGAGTCATCAAGATTTTCTACTTTAATTTTTCAATCAAAGCTAAATCTCTTCTACAACATGCCCACCACTGAAGTATACTTTCAAACATTTCCAGGGACCAGGAGCACCGATTTTCCAAGGCAGTCATGTACTCAATTTCTGGACATCATTTACCAACAAATTTAATTCTTACATAGAGCCAGACATGTTTGGCAAGACTGATACCTGTAAGTCTTAATTTAAAAATATTAATTCATGATTTTCAAAGAGATTTAGCATCTCATTTGTTCCTCAAGAACTTTCCAATTGTAAAAAATACATTCAAAGTTCTTCCATAATCCACTGAATAACCATCCCCCCAAATTCCAAAGTGATCTACGAATGCTACCTCACATTCTAGTTCCCTATCCAATAAGTTTCTTGGCTTCTTATTTTCTCCTTTTTATTTCCCTAGGTTTTATCATTTCACATCCAAATGTCAATTATTGCTATCATTCTACATATTTTTACTTTAAATTTTACTTTTCACCATGGTTGTGCAAACATTTTAGGCCTTAAAAATGACTGTAGCTTAAATCGATCATTCACATGCTGGGACTGCACAACATTATCATTAGATCTTTACATTGACTTTATGAGATATCCTTATTTTATTCTTTTTTGTTCCTAGAGTTTATAAAATTTATTTGGTCCACCATAGTATGTTTTATAGATACTATTTATTTTTTAATGCTTATTATAAATATTTACAAAGAAATTCACTGCCTTTAAAATTTTGTTTATAATTTTAAACTACATTTTCTATTATAAAAGTGAGACCAGATAAGACAGAAAACTTGGGAAATGAAAAAAGAAACCCCTCGAGATACATTTTCCAAAAATGACATTTGAACTTCCTTTTAATTATTTTATGCACATATTTCAATCATAATTGTGATCATTCACATCAAAATTATATGTATTTGTTTTTAAATGTCTGTTTTCATATCTGTCTTCGTCAGCTTGGGCTGCTATACTAAAATACCATAGACTGGGGTGCCTTAAAGCACAGACACTTCTCACAGGTCTGGAGGCCGGAGGATCAAGGAGCCGGCAGGCTGGGCCCCTGGTGAGGGCTCTCTGTGGATGTTACAAACCACCACCTTGTCGACGAATCCTCACACGGTAGAGGGAGGAGGCTCTGCTGTTTCTTCCTCTTCTTACAAGGAATAAGAAAGTGATCAGTTATTAGTTATTCCTTCTTACAAGGAAAGAATAATCCCACTATTGGGGTTCTATCCTCATAACCTCATCTAAACCTAATTTACCTTCCAAAGGCTCCACTGCGTAACACCAGCTCATGAAGGGAAGCCTTCAGCATAGGAATTTTGCAGAGACACAAACATTCAGGCAAGAGCAATATTATACAAATAACAGAAGTGTATTGTCCAAATTACGAAATACATACCCCCCATAATTAGGAAATTAAAAAAGTCATCCAGAATCCTACTATTCTTTGCCAATCAATGCTATCCTTATTTAGATGGTGAAACGAAGTTAAGGAAGAACCTCAAGTCCTTTTTTACCTTAATAATCCCATTCCTTAATTTTTATTTCTGGTTCTTCATTTGCTTTCATCTGCCCTTCACAAACGATCATTTGAAAGGGTAAAAGATTCTCAGGCTGCACTCCCCACCCCCAACCAAACACAGGCATACACACAAACATGCCTCTGGACACTTATATCTTTGTTTTTTATTATAACAGAGAATAAATTTGAAAGCCTAACTGATATTCATTTGACAATGTGACTTTTCTGAGATGTACTCAACTGTATTTCACAATCCTTTACTGTCAAAACATTTTATAAAGAGGCCAAATAATAGAGGGAGGTAAGGTACTCCACCAAAAGAGAGCTGTGGGATTCCGCAGAGGGTTCCTTTTAAGTTTTGTCATGGGAACTGACTGCCCTTGACTGAATGGAATCTACCTCTGATCAGGGCAAAAGCAACTGAAAAACAATAAGCTGAAAATTTTCCAGAACTCCTATAGGAATGGGAATCGTTTTCATTTCCATCAGCCACAGTAGAGAGACACGCAATACACAGGATGCCAGGTAGACACTTCAGATTGTTATTCCTACAGAAGCAGTTTTCTAACTACATGGAATTAAGCTAGGAATCAAAACTTTAAAGATATCTGTAAAATTCCCAAGTATTTGAAAACTAAACAAAGGACTTGTAAATAAAACCTGGGTCAAAGAAAATAAAGACAAAGTAAATCAGAAAATATTTTGAACTAAGTGAATTGGAACACAAGTATCAAAATTTATTTAATTCAGCTAAAATAGTACTTAGAGAAAAACATATCAGTAAACACTTGTATCAGAAAATATGAAAGGTCTAAGATTCATAATGTAACTTTCCACGTTTATAATCTAGCTAAAGAACAACAAATCAAACTTAAAGCAGGAAGGGAGCAATAAAACAGAAAACAGAAAACAACAAAAATAAATGAAAACCAAAAGTTGTTTCTTTGGAAGAATAATAAAATAAATATACCTCTAGCCAAACTAATTTTAAAAAAGGAGAAATTATATAAACTACAACACCAGAAATGAAAGAGAACTATCCCTACAAGTCCTATAGACATCAAGAAAAGAATAATAGGGAAATACTGTCATGAACTTTATGGCAATAAATATGACAATTTAGGTAGAAAGGAAAAATCTTCGAAAGACACAAAGTAACAACAATCATTTCAAGAATAAATAAATAACTCCTCTAACCCTGTATGACTTAAATAAATTAGATTCATAGTTAAAAACCTTCCCACAGGGAAAAATCCCAGACCTAGCTGCTTTCACTGGTGATTTCTATTAAATTTAAGGTAGGAATACCATCTCTACCCAAACTCTTCCAGAAGACAGAAAAGGAGAGGATATTGTCCAGTTCATTTTATGATGTCAGCATTATCCTGACACCAGAATCTGACAGAAATTACAAGAAAAGAAAACAGGAAACCAATATATCCCTCCTGAAGATAGATGCAAAGCTCTTAGCAAGTTATTGGCAAACTGAATTTATGAAAACATGAAAAGGTTAGTATATTATATCCAAATAGCTTTACTACAGGAATGCAAGACTGTTTAATGTTGAGAAATCAATCAAAATAATTTACTACTTAAATATTTTTTAAAAATCTTATGACTTCCTAAAGAGGATCATACGGTAAAAGGTCATTTGATAAAATTCAATACCTATTTATGCTAAACTTCTCATTAAATTAGAAATATAAGAAACTTTTTCAATGTGATAAAAGATATCTATAAAAAAACCTAGAGCTAACGTTACATTTAAATGAGAAATACTGAATATTTTTCCCGCTAAGATCAAGAACAAGGCAAGGAATTTATACCTCACCATTCTACTGAACATTGCTCTAGGGGTGTTAGCTAGTGAAATAAAGCAACGGAAAGAAATGAAAGGTATATACATTGGTATGGAAAAACTAAAACTGTCTTAATTTGCAAATAATATTATCAAACTTGAAGAAAATCCTAGGATACCTGTTAAAAAATTTACTAGAAACAGTAGGTAAATTAGTAAGAATACAGGATACAAGAGTGATATGTAAAAAACATTTCATTTTGCTAGCAAAAAATTACAAAAATGTCATTTACATATTTTTTATTAAGGTGTTGTCGATATACAATCTTATGAAGGTTTCACATGTGCAACATTGTGGTTACTACATTCACCCATATTATCAATTCCCCCCACACACCCTATTGCAGTCATTGTCCATCCGCATAGTAAGATGCTACAGAGTCACTAATTGTATTCTCTGTGCTATACTGCCTTCCTGTGCCCCCCACACACTATGTGTGCTAATCATAATGCCCCTTAATCCCCTTCTCCCTCCCTCCCCACCCACCCTTCCTTTTGGTAACTGCTAGTCCCTTCTTGGAGTCTGTGAGTCTATTGTTGTTTTGTTCCTTCAGTTTTTGCTTCATTGTTATACTCCGCAAATGAGGGAAATCATTTGGCATTTGTCTTTCTCTGCCTGGCTTATTTCACTGAGCGTAATTTTCTTGAGCTCCATCCATGTTATTGCAAATTGTAGGATTTGTTTCTTTCTTATGGCGGAATAGTATTCCATTGTGTACATGTACCACCTCTTCTTTATCCATTCATGTACTGATGGACACTGAGGTTGCTTCCGTATCTTGGCTATTGTAAATAGTGCTGCAGTAAACATAGGGGTGCATATGCTTTTTTGAAATTTTTATAAATATCTTGTTTTCTTTGGGTAAATTCCTAGGAGTATAATTCCTGGGTCAAATGGTATTTCTATTTTTAGTTTTTTGAGGAACCTCCATACTGCTTTCCACAATGGTTGAAATAATTTACATTCCCAACAGCAGTGTAGGAGGGTTCCCCTTTCTCTGTATCCTCACCAGCATTTGTTGTTCCTAGTCTTTTCTATGTTGGCCATCCTAACTGGGGTGAGGTGATATCTCATTGTGGTTTTAATTTGCATTTCCCTGATGATTAGCGCTATGGAGCATCTTTTCATGTGCCTGTTGGCCATCTGAATTTCTTCTTTGAAAAAGTGTCTGTCCAGATTCTCCACCCATTTTTTAATTCAGTTATTTGTTTTTGGGGTGTTGAGGTATGTGAGTTCTTTATATATTTTGGATGTTAACCCCTTATCGGATATGTCATTTATGAATATATTCTCCCATACTGTAGGATGCCTTTTTGTTTTACTGATAGTGTCCTTTGTTGTACAGAAGCTTTTTAGCTTGATTCATTTTTGCTCTTGTTTCCCTTGCCTGAGGAGATGCATTCAAGAAAAAGTTGCTCATGTTTATATTCAAGAGAGTTTTGCCTATGTTTTCTTCTAAGAGTTTTAGGGTTTCATAACTTATATGCAGGTCTTTGATCCATTTTGAGTTTACTTTTGTGTATTGGGGTTACACAATAATCCAGTTTCATTCTTTTGCATGTAGCTGTCCAGTTTTGCCAACACCAGTTGTTGAAGGGCTGTCATTTTCCCATTGTATATCCAAGACTCCTTTATCATATATTAATTGGCTATATATGTTTGGGTTAATATTTGGACTCTCTATTCTGTTCCATTGGTCTATGGGTCTGCTCTTGTGCCAGTACCAAATTGCCTTGTGGCTTTATAGTAGAGCTTGAAGTTAGGGAGCATAATCCCCCCAGCTTCATTCTTCCTTCTCAGGATTGCTTTGCTTATTTGGGGTCCTATGTGGTCCCATATGAATTTTAGAACTATTTGTTTTAGTTCATTGAAGAATGCTTTTGGCATTTTGGTATCATTTATAATATTTAATAAATAATAAGAAACAAATTTCAATAAACATGAAATATATAACATTAATTACAAAATATGCAGAAGAGTTGCATTTTGAACTCTGCAAAAGACTGGTCAGAGAAATGAAATAAATTTAGATACGTATCAGTGTATTAGATTGGAAGATATTACTGTTAAGATACTGGTTCTCCTCTAATTTATTTTGTATTTATATACACACACACATATAAAATGAAATCCCCATAGAAATTCCAAGAGGCTTTTTTGTAGAAATTGACAAGATTATTCTTAATTTTGATGTAGTCCCATTTGTTAATTTTTGTCAAAACAATTCTAAAAGGCAGAACAAAATTAGAAGACTTACACTCACTGATTTCAAGACAATAAAACACACAACGATCGTGTGATACTGAAATAAATAAATGAATATTGGTCCAAGAAGAAGAGAGTTGGGAAACTGACCTAAACATCTGTTGCTTTTACTTCTAACTCAGCAATGTTTCGTTTGTTTTAGTTTTTCTGTTTTGCATTTGTGGTTGGAGTGGGGGTGAAGGTGAGAGAGCATGAGTGTTAGATCTGGCTTATCATTTTGGGGGGCAGTTATCTGGGTAACTGCATAGTCTTCCTTTGTCATTAACTTTATATATAAATACATATGTGTGAGGAGACTCTTATTTTATTACCCTCTTAACAACTCCCAACTCTTAGGGAGGTAGTCATGGATACATTACTTCTGAGACCCTGAGGTTCTCACAGGACTTTAGTTATCAGCAGTTCTGAAGCTCAGATTTCTTAGGAGTTTGGTGCTGTGGTAGTTGGAGGCAGCAGGACTGCAGAGCGTGAAGAGCCCTGGCACTGAAGTTGGTCAGACCCAAGCGGGAATCCTGTTCTTCTGCTTAATTTTCCAAAGCCTCTAGTGAAATTTGGGGATTCAGACCACAGGACTCAGAAGTTTATTTTGAGAATTAAATGAGATAATGAGGTCATTAAATAAAGCACAGAGGAAAGGATAGTAAATGCTGAATGAACAGTAGTTACTGTTCCCATTTTATTTTTATTATGGCTGATGCTAGGAAGCCCCCACGATGTTCCCTCTCGGCTGACAAACTCCTAGACGGTGGCATGTTCCAGCGAGCAAACTGCGAGCTGGAATTGACTGTCTGCGTGCTCGTTTGTGTGTCCAAGTATCTTTGTAACAAGGCTAGAATTTCATACACATAGAGATGCTGAGGTGGCGCAGTGAGTCAACATGTATCAGTCAGGGCCTCTCTTTTGTTGCAAACCTTATGCAAACCGAAAGCATCACTCTCCCTTTTCCTTTCTACACAGGGCTTCTGGAAAAAGAAGGGCAAATTTCTTGCGGGGAAAGATGTTTTAGAAAGTGCAAAGGGCTCCAAAAAGAGCATTGTTCTCTAATTCCAGAAGGTGGAAGGAGGCCAGGGATTCCTGAGGAAACACCAATTCCTCACGCTTTTTCTGGTGACTAGGAGCAGAGGGGGAGAGACAGGAGGAAGAAGGCCATAGGCTAAGAGCTCAGAGAGGGAGAGGAATGATGGTAGGGTTTCTGTTTTGATTACAATTCATTACATTTGAAAAGCAAATAAAAATGACCCATGGTATGTGAAGCTCACTGATGCTAATCTAGATTACAAATTACATTTTGCAATTAGATGGTATGTGTGTGCGTAGAACGTCTGTCGTACGAGAAAATAAATCCTAGATTTCACATTTTATTGTTTCTATAAAATCCTAGATTTCACATTTTATTGTTTCTTAAACAAGATCTGTGTATGATAAATATTTAAAGTAAAATGTACCTTTTTGTCTTGAAAAGTTATTACTTGGATGTATTTTTCATCCACTGGTATCCTAGAATTTAAAAACATTAACTCCTTTTCAAAAAATTAAACACAGATATATGTACTTGATTATTGTTGACATTAGACACAAAACTCATGTATTAGACATCTGCAGTAAATCCCGGGGCATAACAAACCCGGATCCAATGTTCGGTTGCTGGCTTTCTCCCCCAGTGGAGGGTGGCCTTGAGGTAGTCCATCACTGGGAACTTGAGGCAGAAGTCTCTTAGCTGTAAGCCTGACGCAACACACTGACAACCCTGGATTTGATGTAGTTGGATATGATCTTTTCCAGCCAATCTCACTCTTCACGTTAGTCTTTTATTCTTCCCAAACGAGAAGAAAAGTGAATCTTCCTTCTGCCACTCTGATCCTATCTCATACCACCACATGGTATTTTCTTCTCCATTAGAATCTACGTTTACTTCTTGTTACCATGGCAACCAACCACTTTTAGCAGAATCCTTGATACCAGGTTTCTCATTTTCGATTTATAATATGTATTCTGCACATCTCCGCCCTCCCAATTTCAGGCCAGAATATCTCAGTATAGTCCAATGTATGCTTCTCTAATAGAATCTCTTTCTGTCTGTTTTTAACCTCTTTTGAGCAATTGTAAATTTGTTTATAACAATAGCATCATATATTCAAAGAAACATGAGAAAAGACATTCCTAAACACTTCCACTTCTTGCTTCTAGAAAAGCCAGCTCAGTAGTGACTAGAGGATTCCTTTTTTTTTTCTAGAAACAAATATACTGTGGCTTCTAAAAATTATACAACTATTCTTACATTCAATAACATGTTGATTTTTAAATTAACACAATGACTCAGTTTGGGTTTTTAGTTCACTAGCTAACCCTATTCCTCTGCTATGATGAGGTAAAAACAGTACACTTAAAGATGGAATTTAGTTTTATTCCTTAAAGGACAGCTTACACAATTTTCTCCGAAATTTTACTGAAATGCATCTCCTTTGCTATTGTTGGGGTTTTTATTTCAGTTATGTAGCTGCCACATACTCTATCTAATCAGGAATGTTGAAATTACCATTCAAGTTAGAAAGCCATTATGTCTACTACTTGGTCTATGTGCTAGGATTTCCATAGGTTTGTTTTCTGGGAAGTACATGAATTTATCTTTAACCACAAGGGAGAGACAAGCAGCATTTTTCAAGATTGATGTGAATTCTCAAAGCAAATAGCCTCTTCTGAGAAAATGGTTTACATGGACAAGTAAGATGATTGGATTTTTACAAGGAACTATGCAGCTATTTACCATAAAAGAGGAAAAAGTAGGAGCATAAAGAAATTGTACTTTAGATCCATATAATAAAATATAAAGGCTCGTGAAGTAACAGACTAAACAAAAAATGCTAAAGGCATACCATCCATAACTAGGACATGCAATCAACACAAGTCTAGGTTTTCTCT
Source organism: Manis pentadactyla (assembly GCF_030020395.1). Taxonomy (NCBI): domain Eukaryota; kingdom Metazoa; phylum Chordata; class Mammalia; order Pholidota; family Manidae; genus Manis; species Manis pentadactyla. The sequence continues at coordinate 111,420,575 of NC_080028.1, read as the reverse complement.
AATTTCAGACAACTTTTAAAAGGCTGAAAACCATTGTGAATTTATAAATATTTATTTCATTAGAAAAATGTTCTAAAACAGTATTTCTGTACAGTTTGAATAGAGACTTAGACTAAAAAATGCTGAGATAGCAAGATTTTCTGTTTTCAGATCAATATTTTAAATGTGTGGCTATAAAATGATAAGAAAACTGAAGTTTCTAATTATCAGCAGGTATGGAATATCTGTATATGAAAACCACCTGCCCTAGGAGGCAGGGGTCCAAAACAGGAAATGTGTGATTTAGAACACCCAGTGCTTATTTTTGTCTAGTCTGAGGATCTCCTAGTCTGAGAGGTGACCTTCCTTACCTGCCAAATCCTCAAAATTTCACTGGACTCATTAGAAATAATAAATGTACTTTTGTACCTCTTTTTGTTCTAATATAGCCTGAAAAATCCTTGCAATAATTACCTTTTCTTCTTCATAAAAAAATGTCATGTAGATCATTTTAAATCATTTTTATGTTGGAAAGTTTTATATGTATTTATGCCAAACCCAGGTTTTCTTCAGTAATACCAGACATGGCTGAATTGTGATGGGAAGACAACTGGCTTTGGAAATGGAATGCACATATACACATGGTTTAGCACAGTCATTTACCATTTGCATTCCTTCAAGTGCAGAATGGTTGCCAGACACTCTAAAAAGAGTATGACTTCTCACCGTTCTTTTCCTTCTTTTCCATTCTAAAAGAGGAAAATATGAATCTGGTGGAGCACATTTCCTACACTGAAATGGTTTACTATTGCTATGGGTGGAAATTTCAAAATGTAAAGGATCAAAAAGTAAATAATAATCAGAACTGGTCTCTTTTAGGTTATTTCAAAGTGATCGGAGTAATAAACCCTAATCATCTTTCTTTCCTTCTGGGGCACTTTCCTACCCTGTGGCAGAGAATCCTTCCACAAATGTTTGTTTTTCAATAATGATTAGAAAGAATGATTATGGTTTAATATCCTGATAAGTGTACCCCAAATGCAGATATGGGTAAATAGACACACAGATAGATAGATAGATCTTTCTGGGAGCTTTGCTACTGAGCAAACCTTGGTTTTAGCTCCATTCCCTTTGGCTAAAAGAATTTTCTCAAGGAGATATTCAAGGAACAAAAAAATTTTGAGTGTAGAAAATCTGAAAACTATCTAGAATCTTAGGATTGACAAGAAAAAATGTTATATTTGTGAAAATTTACCTGATCACTTCCTTTCTTTCACATTTATTCTTATAATAGTTATTGAGTTCCTACTACCCACCAGAATTTTTTATATGGTGGCTCTCATCAAGCTTACAGTTCAGAATGAAGAAAGAGAATATACATATAAATGAATAAATGAGCCTATGGCTATGAACAGTGAGGTGACCTTCCTTATCTTTAAGTAAAGTACTAGCTAATGAAGCTAGTACACAAAGAGAAAGAATAGAAACCGACAGGGGACACCTGTGTAGACAAGGTGGCCAGGGAAAGCCACAGCGTGAGCAGGACATATGCTGGGCCTGAAGACGGAGGGACACAGCCAAGCAGAGCAGAGCAGGAACATTCCAGGCAGAGAGGAGCCGAGGCAGGAGCCGTAAGTTAGGGGAAGTCTTGCAAATGATGGAGAACGTGGAAGATCCATGCGCTGGGAGCAAAGTGGCCAAGAGGAAATGTGTAGGGAGTGATTTGGAGAAGAAGGCCATGTCTAGGAGTTTCAGCTACTCTAAATGTAATGAGAAACCCTTGAACATTTTTGAGCAGGGCCTCATTTCTCTGGCCACACTGTTTACTTATTTCATAACTATATAGTTGCTCCCACAGTGTATTTTATTTTCCTTAGCAGGCTGAGTACCTTTAAGCTATCTTATTCTTCTTTAAATCCAAAGGTGTAATGTGGTGCTTGACGTATAGTAAAGTCTCTATTCGACATAGTAGGATCTCTATTAGAATGAATGAATGAATGTCCGAATGAACTACTAGATAAATTTATCTCCACCATCTACTGGTTTATCATCAAGGAAAATGACGGCAGTAGGGAATTTAACAGACTTCTCATTTTCTGCACCAGTGTAATATTCCACCAGTTTGAAGAACACAGATATCAAAGATATCAAAATTTTAATATAGAATATCTGCTATGGACATATTAAAATTATTGCTATTTTTACTTCCTAGCTACACGGTCCTAAAATTTTTTCTGCATATTGCTTGCTATAGCCTCACTCCTTGTTCAAGTCTCCTTACTAATTTCCAGAATGCTAATCAGGACCACAGATACTATTCTAAGCCAGATTACCAACTTGGGTAGTGCAGTTTATAACAATAATTATTAAGTAGCAGTTATTGAAGTTTATTCAAGTTTTCTTAATAGTAATTGCAACGAATGGGACATTTTAAACTTCTTAAGCAAGTCAAATTTTCTCTAAGACTTATTTATATAAATCTTGAATCAAACCACAATGAATTAACCTTCTCTTATGTTTTCACCAGAATGAAAAGTGGAGAAGACATTTAAATAGTTTACTTGCAATGTCAGAAGGATCCTCAAAGGGCTGATGGATCATGTTAGCAGGTTGTTAGACCCTCGCCAATTGTAATAACAAGTGTTAAATATAATGGAATAATAAGTGTTAAATATAATTAAAAGTTAAAGTAAAATAAGTAAGAAAAAATTAGCTTGGAGTGAGGATCAGGAAAAGCCCATTTTTTTTATTGCTATCATCTGATTGTGTTTCCCATACAGTATGAAAAACATGAATACTTGAGCATCTCATTGTAACGTTAATAAATGATATTCCAACCTTGTTTCCTGAGAGGTCATTCAGTCTTCAGCCTTGAATAGTTTTGCTATTGTCAAATGAAAGCAGACTGTTAGGTGATTAAGTGCATGTGTGAGCGTGCACCCATGTGACTGGTCTGTCCATATTTTGTTTCTGATCTTTCCTGAATCCTTCTACATAAAGAGCCAAAATACAGCACATTGTAGTCCCACTGGACAATCCATTGCACTTAATACACACACTTCCTTCTCAGAAACCAGGGCGCAGTAAGGCTGACTTGAACCATGTATTTGACCCCTTTGCAGAACAACATGTGCCCTTGGGCTCCTCTTCGTGGAATCTGTGCTTGGCTTGTATTTAGCATTTAGCAAGGGCAGGTCTCACCTGCTGAGAATTGGATAAAGAGCATTGTTTTTTTAGAGCCCTATGGTGGAAGACTGCCTTAAGAATATTGATTCAGCTTTGACATTTGGACCTTCGTAAAAGAAGAAAATTCCATATTTTTAGTCTTATCATGAGTCATTCGTTACACAGCCATTTTTCCTGGTCCTGAGAAAGCCCTGAATTCAAGTCAGAGATGGCTGCTTTCCTCACATCTTACTTGCATGCTAAAAAAAAGAAGGAATTATTTCATAAAAAGGTTGTTCAGTTGAAAAAGGCTGATACATGGAAGCATAAAATCTATCTCCCTGTTCAACCAAATTCCCAAAGTGATTAACAGAGGGGACTGAAAAATCTTTTGGATATTTTTTTTTTTTTCTTTTTGCATTAGGTCAGGAGACTTTCCTGTTCTGAGGGTGGGGAGAAGTCCTGTTTTGTGAACTGACACAGAGTTCACCCAAGTTAACTGCAAAAGACTGCACTGTGAAGCTATGCAGAACTTTCTGCCTCTTAGATCAAAATATATATGAAAGGGAACAAGATCTGTTGCCATATGAAGACAAGAGTGAAGTAAGACAGTTCAACCACTGTGAGCAAGTGTCTGGTTGGATGAGTAGAATTGGGAAAAGCCAGAGAGGGTAGAGAGGTCATTTAAACAAAGGGGAAAATTCACCTCCAAATATTTACTTCCCGCTTCCTCTGAGAGCTTTGACCGGCTTTTCCAACAAAACCAGGCACCCTAAGTTGGCAAAATGTGAAGTGTTAGTGAAGCTGACACTTGAAATCTAAATGCATTTTTATTTTATTAGTAGGTCTAGAGGCTTACTGAGCTGCCTCAAACCTGATTCCTAACAACCAGAAATTGGTGAGGGCCTCCATGAACAATTACCATCTCTAAAGGAACTTAATTTGTTTCTGGTAGAATTGGAAGTTATTATTTCTGTCCCAAGATAAGACAATCATATAACTAGATTTCCAATCTTGACCACACAGAATATTGTTTTTTCATAATCTTACTACAAACTGTTAGAAGACCTAAACTTATGAGGATGGTCGAACAGTGAGATATTGATATATTTATATTTTTATTTAAAAATTGGTCAGTGAATGCTTGATATGTAGTAGGCACAATGTCAGACACTCCAGATTCAAAGACAGGGCCTTATTTAAGTGGTCATGGTTTAAGGGAAAGTTCTAATTGTTCTCATCTAGCAGCTAGGATCAGGGATTCAGAAAATGCACTCAATTTTAAACTTAAGAAAAGCAGGTTTATGGTACAGATACATTTATTATTATATCCTTATGATTATATATATATATATCTCCTTACATATATTCCCTCTATACACACACACATACACACACACACACATGCACACACACAGAGTTTATCCTTGAACAACACGGGGATTAGGGGCACTGATTCTGTTGCACAGTCAAAAATCCATGTATAACTTTTAACTCCCTAAAAAATTAACTACTAATAGCCTACTATTGAGCAAAAGCCTTGCTGATAACACACACATATATATAATATGTATGTATATGTGTGTATATACAATATATCAGGACCCAACAGGCAGCCCACAGGCAGCCCCTGCCCTACTCTCACCTGCGCCTCCCTTTCCTGTCCTCTCTCTAAGCATGTAGCATGTGCTCTTTCATTCTCCTTCTGCCTACTAGAGACTTTATCATCAATGTTTCTTTTGTGCCTTCCCAGAGATTTATATTTTATGAGGTGTTACAGAAAGCCACCTGACTTGATAAATGTACTAAACATGCCAGTAGAGACAGAAGAGAGAATTGCCTTAATGCATGACAACGAGAAGGAAACCGGCTGGGGAAGCTCTACAGAAGGGTCAGTGAGGTAGAGGTCAGTGTGCGGAAGGACAGGGGGAGAAAGCGTTTCAGGCCGGCAGGGTTTGGCTGCCAGTATCGAACCTCTGATTGTCAAGGAAGAGGACAAAAATTTCATCTCTTCCCCGTCAGAGTAAAAGCCTGATTAGAGAGGATTCAGAGATTAGACAACTCTGTTATTACATCCATTAGTGGTCACTTTATCTCAGAAAATTTGCCGTAGATGGGAGAAGAGAAATAGGATGTAGAAGAGGGACATGTGGTGTCAAGAAAAAGTTTTTGTGTGTCTATTTAGACAGAAGAAAGGACAGGATATTTGTATGTTGATGAGCATGATTTACTGGGGGAGAGAGAAGGTGGCAGAGAAAGGAGAACTACTGGATGAATGTTCTTGAATAAATGACAGGGGCTGGGATGGGATGCAGCTCAGGTAGGCTGTAAGGGTGGGCCTTGGGGTAGCAGGTCAGTAAGTACCTCTGTGGGCACAGACGGAGGCCAGGGAGTAAACGTGGAAGCAGGGGCCCGTGAAAGTGCTCCTGGAAATCCTTTTGCCTTCAGGTACTTACTCAGTTTGCCAAGTGGACCTGATCAGTGTGGCACACATGTTCATTCTTGGTATGTATGCCACTGGTCCTCAGTCACAGGCCATGAGCATCCTTTGGATTAGCCCCTTCCTGTCAGTTGAACATTCCTGGTCAGAAGACCTCGCCAGGAGAACGGAATGATGTGGTCCACGTCATGGATCTTTACACAGCAGAGATTGAGGGAGAACAGTCTCCCTTGGGAGAGTTTATAACTGGCAGGTTCTGCAAATACGCCTTAGTCTGTGAAGGAAGACAGATAAAAACACAAACAGAGACAACAAAATGCTGTGGGCTATGATGCAAGACATTATAGGAAACAGAGCTTAAATAAACTTAAGCAAAAGTCTAGGAGGACATCAGAGCAGAAAAGAGCTGAGCCTGGAAGCTTAGTGGTAATTTTCAGAAAGACATCCGAGGAATAGAAAAATTGGAGCCATCAAATATAAATATGTCACATTCTAGGAAGTGCAAGTTGCTCAACACAGCAAGTCTGTGAGAAGTGGGGTGGGGCAGGGAGGATGAAATGAGAAGCCAGTGTAGTGAAAAATGAAGAGGTGAGAGCATAAAGAGCCATGATATCTGTGCAAAAGGGTTAGCTGCCTCTTGTTGTGGCGGCTAGTAATAAGGGTTGCATTCACATTGGCATTTATGAAGATTTCTCTGGGATCAGAGTGAGGTTAAAATGTAAGTGAAAGAGACTGAAAACTACTTGGAATAGTCGAGGACAGTGATGTAAATTGAAATGTAGCACTAGGTATGAGAACTGAAGAACAGCACGAGAGATGGCAGGATATTGTTAATGGATTTCTTGGTCACATGAGGACAGGGTTTAGACTGACCACATCCATGAGAGCCTCGAACCACATAAATAAACTTAAAATATAGATCTTCATAGAATAAACACAGTGAAAGAAGTAACTTACCTAAAAATGTTTGAATTAATGAAAGATTAAAAATTACCAAAAGAAGTTATTACCTAGAATTTAGACCCTGGATAGAAACATACAAGACAAGAAACCCTTGTAAACTCAGACAGTTTTATAGACTCAATTCTTATTATTTGTATTTAAATAGGAAATTTCTCATCAACAGAGTAATCCCTCAAAAGCATTCAGTAATAATGATTAGAGTTAATATTTTGAGCTGATACATGCATTTTGTCACTCAACCCTCACAATATTTCTCAGGGATAGGTAATAGTATGCCATTTTACAGATGAGAAACAGAAAGAGTAAGAAACTTGTTCAAGCTCATAATTAGCAGAGGTAGGATTTCTTTTCCAATATAGATATTAATAAGATATAGTCCCAATATTTAAGTAACTATCTAAAAGGAAGAGGTAAGTATATAAATAAATCAAACTGTGTAAGCCCAGTGCTAACGGTGAGTATTTACAAGATGTCTATAGTAAAGATCACAGTGGGGAGTGGTTAACACTGTTTTAATAATACATGAAAAAAATTCAAGAACGTTTTCATGAATGTTGGCCAAAAATGAGTCTTGAGCAGGGTATTCCAGGTAGAGGGGAAGGGTGAAAGGGGCCCAGGGTATTCGGGAGACTAAGACAGTTGAGGATTTGTAGAGAGCAGAGAAGGCCAGAGAAGATCCGAGATACAGTGGGGGGAGAAGGTGGGACTTTTTAAAGGCAATGCCAGCAGTTCTCAGACTGTGGTCTGCACATCCCTGGGCTCCCCAAGCCTCTTCCAGGGCACTCCATAGTGTCAAAATGAGTTTTACACTACTAAGGCATATTTGACAGACTTTTTCTTGAAAATGAACAACATGAACTTGTCACTGTAAATAACTGGTAGTATTTATTAACTAATGACAAAGTTCAAATTTTAGAGAAAATTAGAATTTTGGAAACCTTATATTTGCCACCATGAGCTTGACAGCTTCCCAATACTTAACATGTTTTTTATGAGATTTGGGGTGATGTCCATGAATGTGATTTTGTTATACTGTATAATGAAATGTATCAGACTTTGGAATGTCTATATAACTCAGTCAACCAATATTTTCCATAAAACCAAACACAATATTACAAATCATACATGGGTGAAAGTTCTTTTTAAAGTGAAAGGGTGGGAGAATGGGCGAAATGGGTGACAGGCACAGGGGTACAAATTTCCAATTATAAAATAAGTAAGTCACCGGGATGAATGGTGTAGCATAGGGAATATTGTCAGTAATATTGCAATCTTTTTATACAATGCTGGATGGTAACTACACTTACTGTGGTGAGCATTTCATAATGTACATAATTTTCAAATCATTATGCTGTACACCTGAAGCAATATTGTATACCAATGCATATGTCAAAAAAAGTCATGTGTCAAAAAATAATGAAGTGCAAGTTAACCAACAGAGTTTAATTTAACAGAGTGAAAAAGGTAATCATTTGATATCAGATACTTCAACTACCTTATAAGAAACTAACATTTGTTGAGATCTGGGATAGTATCAAAGACATCCAAATTACCTGAAAAAGATATTAAAATATACCTTCATTTTCTAGATAGAAATCTCTGTGAAGCACGATTTTTGTCATTTCAACCAAAACTACATATCATGACAGATTGAATGCAAAAACAGATTAATAATTTCCTTGACTTTTATTAATCCAAACACTAAACAGAAACAAGTATGGGAATTCAGTTGACACTTATTAAGCTAAACATTCAACATTTATTTATGAAAATATTAAACAATGCCATTCTGCACACTATTTCTTTTGTTATGGAAATTATTGTGTTGTTCATAAAAATATGTTGCTTGTATTAAAATACAATGGAGCTGTTATTTTTAATGAATTAATAAATAATTTGTCTCAGTTTTAGTTTCTAATACAGTAAATACACATAGATTTAACCTGATAAGCAAAAGCTTTGGGAGGTTGTCAATAAATTTTAAGGGTGTAAAGGGATTAGGAGAGTAAACAGTATGTGAACCACTGTAATACGTAAGCTGAGAAGTTTTGTTTCTGGTGATGAGTAGAAAAGCAGATTTGTGTTTAGAACATGACTCAGCAAACAGACTGGAAATGGACTGGGGGGCTACTGCCATGGTGAAAGTTTATGGAGACTTATAAGTAAAATTTGGAGTGGTTATTTTCTAATTTCAGTTACTAAACAGATTTAAATTAGATACAAAAACTTTTGTCCTATACTTATTCTCACTCTAGCATAAATGGTTTTTGAAGGTTCTAATATATTCATTACACTTAAGAAAACATAGTTCAGTAGCAATAAAAGTTCACTGCAGATGCTCAACTGGGAAAAAATGAAGATGGATGGAAACTCTATTCTGATATATTAAGGGTGTTCATGTGGAAGAAAGAATTAAACTTATGTGCTCCAGTGAACATAATGAGTTCCAGTTGTTGGCATTTGCAGGGAGGCAGATTTCAGAAGTTTGTGATGGTTAGAACTGTTGAGAAACAGAAGGAGCTGCCTTTTTTCAGAAGTGAATTCCTTGAAAATAGCTACTGTTTATAATGTGGATTCCATGCAAGCCACTCTTTTAGGCACTTGACATGCTAGCAATTCATTTCATTTTTACAATAACCCTAGGTGAAAGGTATTCTGTCCCTACTTTATAAGTTAGGAAACAAGCTTAAGAGTTTCACTGTTTTCTGACATTCTCATTGTCACTCAGGACACAGACAACAGAGGCAGGTCCTCTGATGCCCCTGCTCGGACTTCGGCCACCAGGCTTTCCATGAAATGTGCCATGGCGGTCGTGAAGAGCATTGCGACAGACAAAATATTCTCAGCAACTTCTTTACATCACTAGATTTTTAAACAAATTGGGGAAGGAATTCTGCTGTTTATGTTCTCAAAGCTTGTCACAATGCCTGGACCACAGTTTATTTTCAATAAATATATGTTAAATTAATGAAAAATGTAAGTTTATAAAATAATGAGGAATGTAAAGCACTGTTTAGAAAAGTTGATATATTATTTTTAATCACATTATGATTAAGAGTAATATTTAATACATGTCAAAATTACTTGATTTGGCTAAGTTAAAAATGACTGAAAATCAATAACATTGCTTGAAAAACCTTTATTTCATCACTTCTACATAGATTCAACCTTGGGTCCAGGGGAAGTGAGTCTTTAAGAGTTTTATTAAAGTATTTTTTAAATTTATGAGCTGATATGATCAGGTCTGCAAGCTTGAAAAGCCAGAGCATGTCTCTTTCTAATGGCTCTTTTTCTCAAAAGTAGGGTTATGTGCATAACAAGTCATGGACTACTTTCAGCTTCCATAAATTTTTATTTTTCAAAAAAAGAACCCAGACAGTTCTTGTGAGGTTAGAGAGAGAGAGAGATAATAAGTACTTGTAAAGTGATGTGTGAAGTCTTTAAATTCTTTATGTTAGCTATAGTTTATCATATTAAGGCAGTATGATAAAAGAGAAATATCAAAAGAGTGGGAGTTAGAAAGATTTGTCCAGTTTTTTTCTCTACTGCTAGCTAATGTGGAACTGTAGACATCAGATTAATAAAAATATAAAAATAAAATTTTAACTTCATTCACCCTGTAGGAGACAAACAGAGCAACAGAGGCATTTTCTGATCGTTTGTGCTTACACGCATCATTCAAGCCTGATTCCCTGCTAGTCCCCGGGGACTGTGCTCGCTCCTACCTCACTCTTCCCCAGCATCGTGGCATAACTAGTATATTTCAGATGTTTAGACATGATCATTGAGAAGAAACATAAAAACATTAAGTTGAGGAAGTCACTTAGTGTCCCCCACTTGGGGTTAAGAACTTTTAAATTCCATATGCAAATTTATGCATACAGGATACAGATTTTATGGCCTTCAGGTTCTCTGACAGTATCTGTAGCCTTATTGTGTAATGAGCACTGTGGAGATTTGAGCAGATTTGAGCAATAAAACCTGTGGCCAATATGGTGGCCTCCTGTCTGAAGTAATGGCAGGTTATCTAGCCTTTCAGTGACAGGTTTCTGAAGTTAAAACATAAAAAGATTTTACAAAATCATTTTTTGCATGTGTTTTGGTGAAAGATAACTTGGTAAATGTATATATACATATTTATTTATAATTTCTGGCAGGGGGCGGAATTTGAAAGAGCGTGTTCAGTTGTGCAAAGAGTAATGTATCTGCAATTAGCAAAATGGACAATAAATGAGCAAAAAAGCAATAAAGACATGCGTTGTTCATCTTAAAATTCAACTGGGCAGAAACTTTTAACTCTAGTGGCAAGTTTTTCTGAAAAGGCCCAAGAGATAGCCTTGTACAGAACCATGTAATTTGGAGATACAAACTAAAGAGATGGGGATGAGGAGAGGGGTCTTCCCCTCTGTTAAAAGATTTGGTGGCAACTATGTTAACTTCTGTTTAAAAATACACATGCTGTGTGGTATCTCACAGCTTACTCAACAGTATTATCAGACTGAAGGGACTGTAAACCCTTGCATGTCAACAGAACAGTCATTTATAACAAATTCCATTGCACAGTGAAAAATGATAATATATTTGGGGAAGCATCAAGACTGGATCCCTCAAATTACAGATCACTTGGGTTAGGATACCTCCTCAAAGACTCTTCTTAAGTCACTCTGCTGATCCCTGACCTCTTTTTCATAGAGCAGCAAATCTCAGTGGATGGCTGTCTTGGACCCCTTTCATGCCCTTCCCTGCAGGGACACTCTCCTTATTACCCTGCTGTGTCTGGTTGCATCTGCTTCCCAGGTGGTTTGTGTTCTTGACTGATGTTCCGCAGCCCTGTGTCCACTATAAGTCAAATGAGCACTGACAATACCAAATGACATCAGGGACAACTCCTGGATACTTCTGGCATGGGACACAATTGTTAAGTGTGAATTTTTTAAATGCATTTCAGATTACAGTACTTCGTTTTTGCAAGCTCTGTTACTCTAGGACAAATCTCTTTACTCCAAGACAGGGAATTCAGTTTATGTCCAAAATGTCATTTTACTCAGCCATACATAGCCACATTTCGTGTCACTTAGGGAATCTAGGATTCTAGGAGGAAGTCCATGAACTAGCTTTTGTGCTTTTAATGTGTTCTTTCTTTCCCTGCAATATCTCCACTGTATTGATAGTCCAATCTGTGTACCTTTAATTAAAAAAAAATCTGACAGCTTGCACACATTTTGAGGCTGATTGTCTGTAGTTGGCCTGAATTCCAAAACTGAGAAAAGAACTAAAATCTAGACATTTCCCCCATCTTTTTGCTAACATTTCCATGGAATTGATAGGCTTACTTCAGCATCTGTTGAAACAGACAAAACTCAATATAGAAGTGTAGAAGTGCTAAAATTGAATTTTTAAGAATTTAATGATGTTTGAAGAGCTGGTAATTCCAATAAGTCTATAATGCAATCATATTTAAAAGTGATATGGAAATTTTCCTTCTTTAGGCAGGTTTCTGTCCTAATTAACAACAACATTCTCATTAAGGCATTCATCCCCAACTATCAAATCAGGGAGAATTGGAAAGACAGAGGCAATAGGGTTAGAAACTTATCCTAAATTAAGGCTTGTGATGATTAATAATTGCTGCTGCATTTCAGAATATTTCCATCACAGTAAGAATGTTGGTGGAGTTTAAAAATGCCATGTTCTTTTGAAGGACTGTAGCTGGGAAGCTAGGCAAAGCTGATGTTGGATAATTTGGTATCCAACATCTCATTTTGATCCTTCATTCAACTCCCTCCTCTTCTCATCTATTCCCTAATGTGCCCCTAGAGTCCGCTGTTTGGTGAGTGTGCCTGGTTGTGCTAAGCTCCTCCCACTGGCCTGGCATTCCTACCTTTCATTCTTTGAATTGATAACTTCAGGTAGACCCCAAATATGAGGGCATCTGATAAGTCTCTAAATCCACATATTGCAAAATATCTCTATGATGCATGCAGATCTGCTAAATTTCCATAATGACTATTTCAATTTTTTCTGTTATTTAAAACATAATGCATTCTTAGTAGAATACCATCAGAATGTATATAATCCTTAAATCTGTGTACTAAATTTCCAGATGCACAAACATTTAAAAAATCCTTTACCACTTCCCATTTCCAATTTTCATCTGAACCAAAATACTTATCATTTGTATAATAAGTTTTCTTTCTTTTTTTTTTTCAAAGAGCACTGCCCCAGTTAACCAACTAGTGTTCAAAAAATTACATGGTAATTTTCTCTTAGGAATTACAGGGTAAATTTCTCTTAGGAAATGTTCTCAGATATAGAAAATGAGGTTATCTCAAAGCTGCTGGAAGATTCATGGAATCATTTGGCATTCAACTTCCTTTCAATCTCAAACAGTACTTTTGCTATCATAAAAGAAATACTTATTTTCAGTGAATAATGCTACATAGGAATAGGCTTCCTTAGACCATTACAGGGGACACAATGTGCTGTACATTTAGCCCCAGAGACTGTTTAGAAACAATTAATGGTGACCAAATCATATGAAATTTTACAGTCATCTGGAATAATATTTGGTCAGAGGGCATCTAATTTCTGGCATTCATTTATTCATCCATTCATCATACATTTACTGAACACCTACTATGTGGCAGGCAATTATAACCTGCCAAAAGAATTTACTGGCAGGTTTTTTTTTTATTTACCATGTAATTTTTTTAAATTTACCATGTAATAATAATTGCTATATTTACTGAGTTTTCAACATGTTACCTCATTGAATACTGACTTCAATCAGGCAAAGTAGTAAGTTTATTAGGGTTCTCCGAGAATAAGAAGCAATATAAGATGGTATTTATGTATATAAGTAATAAGTACACACACAGACACGCACACACAGAAGATGTGAGGGAGAGTGGGAGAGAGGGAGATTTTAAGAAACTGGCTTACACAATTGGGAGATGATAAATCTGAAATCTTTTAGAGCAGGCCAGCAGGCTAGATGTCCAGGGAAGAGTTGATGTTGCAATCTTGAGTCTAAAAATCTGCCCACTGGAAACTCAGGCAGGGCTTCTATGTTGCAGTCTTAAGGTAGAATTATTTCTACTTCAGAAAACTTCAAAGATTTCTCTTAATGGCCTCAACTGATTGGATGAAGCCCATCCTCATTATGGAACATAATACACTTCATTCAAAGTCTACTTATTTTGTTGTTAATTACATCTAAGAAATACCTTTATAGAAGCATCCATCTAGACTAGTATTTGACAAAAAAAACTAGGCACTATTCCCCAGGCAAGTGACATAAAGTTAACCACTACATTGAGTATTACTATACTTTGTACATAAAGATTTTGAGGTTCAGAGAGATATTTACTGTGATTCACTGAGATAATAATTGAGAATTTGGGGATTTGGGCCAGTTTTGTTTCAAAACCATCATGTCATAATTATTTAGAATTATTTTTGGTGGGGGATGTCAGGTTAGAATTTATATATTCATCCATCCAATAAATATTCATTGAGAGTCTATTAAAGGGCACTGTGTTAGGAGCTGGGGGTAGAACAGTGAACAAAACAGACACTGTAGCTGCCCTCTAACGGGAGAAAAAGACAAACAAACGTCACAGCTACCAGTAACAAATGCCACAAAGAAAAATGAGGCCATGTAAGGATGCTGGGGGTCAGTGTCTGTGGTAGTGATGGTTAAGCAGAGCTGTGAATGAAGTAACAGCAAATATCATGCAGATATCTAAAGAAAAACATTATTTTCAGTTAAAGGGAAAAGCAAGTGAAAAGGCCCTATGATGGCTTAATGCTTGACCTGCTTCAGGAACAGCAGGAGAGCAATGTGGCCAAGTAGGCTTAGGGAGTAATAGATTCCACATAGCACAACCAGAACATGATTGTTTTAAAGGCAGAGGGCAAACAAGAGGGGTTAGTTTAGAAACAGTTAGTAAGGGAACGATTCTTGAAAAGCAAGTTCTAAGCAGAATGTTCAAAATCAGCAGAAAATAAAAAATAGAAAAGGCAGAATGACTTAGGTAAACGCACTAAATCAGTCATCAGATGCTGAACATTAGGTCAACATGAAGAAAGCTGCATAAGGATAATGGTTCGACCACGACAGAGAATCTATATCATGAAGAAGTCAAGTTGGTGGGTGGAGGTCCAGGGATCAGAGAGGAGGGAGAAAGGTGAGTGTAGCCGGCTGAGTGGGTGCGGTCGGGCGGATTAAAAGGAAGGTCAGAGAGAGCGCAAATACAGGGGCTGTGATTTTATGAAAAATGAAGAGGTGGTCGTTCAAGGCATTCAAAATGGGAGGCCAATTCTGAAAGAAATCTTTGAAGATAATCAATAATAAAAATTGATTTTTATCACATTCTGAGTGCTGTGTATGTGTTAGGCATGTTTATAGGCATTAACTCCTTCATTTCATATAACAATCATTATGACATGAGATACTATTTTATTCCTATTAGAGATGAGGAAGCTGAGATATAGAGATGGTAAGTAACTTGCCCAAAGTTCCATAGCTCATAAATTGGCATTTGAACCCAAGCAGTGTGGTTCCAGAGCCCAAGCCTTGCCTAATAGTGTCTTGCAACGGAGGCAAGGGACCCCATTTACAATACGGCCTAACCCACTTTATGGCACATAGGTTCAAAACCATGTTTGCTAAATTGAAGGAAAATTTAATTATATTAAACAGGATAGAAAAAAGCAAAGAAATTTGCATACAAAATAGAGTAGCACTCCTGGTTTGCAATGACAGTCTGAACCAATAAAAAATGGAGCCATGGACACAGAAAAAGAAGAGCATCACAATTAATAGAACATGGAAATGGATTTCATTTAGAAGGTAAAGGAGTGAAAAATTAAAGTTAATTACAATGTTGGAACTTTACAGCTATTAAGGAAATTGACAAAGGAAATTGGCATAGAGAAAAATACAATCATTTATCATTGACTATAGCAAACGTAAAGATTCAATTTTATTTAATCCTCCAAACCCTGTAATGTTTATAATGGACTATTATTTTCATTTCCAAATAGCATAGGTCCAGTGTCTGCCCTAACGGGACCCTGGCAGCAAGCGGCATGGTCAAGTTCACTTCTGGTCTGAGTCCAAGAACCATGCTCTTTAGGTCTTTCATTCCACTTCAAATTTTTGACAGGTTAGGTCTCAGCATTTACAGGATTCGCCAAATCATGCCATGAAGTTGCCCAGATATTTAAGCCAGAAAGTCACTGAGATTCAGGATTGAAAAATACATATTCAAGAATTATCAGCAAACTATGTAAGTCAAGAAAAAAAAAAGGTTCAGAAAGGAGAGAATTGTGGTCCAGAAATGATGCTGGGGAGAGAATGGTCTAGAGGAAATGGGGAGAAAGGTGGACACCAGTGGCAATGGAGGGTGAAGAAGACCAAGAATCAGCTACTCTTTAGCATACGGGTTCTTCAGAGCAACAAAATCAATAAATTCCAGCCTTGGCACTGGGATGACACCTCCACTGAGCAGTTTCAGCTGTGTGCCCTGCGCAAGCGAACACCATCTGCCACGGAGGCGGAACGGTGGCGAATTGCAATAGCAGTCCAGACTCATTTTGGAAAACTTGGCAATGACTTTACATGGCAATCTGATTAAAGTTTGCAGGCATGTAAGATGTTCCGTGTACTAGCCAACTTACTGCACATTCTCAAACAGAAACAAACAAAAATCCTGCCCTATTCACAAAGATTTCCTGTGGCTTTGTCCTAAGAAACACACCCTTAAAATACTGATGTAGGTTCCAAATCATATATTCCTAATACTGATTTGGTGTGATTCCATCATTCAGCACTCATTTGTGGGTCGTGTGGAGGCAGGGGTGATGGGGCGTTTGGAGGGGAAGGCCTGGCTCAGAGTGCTGGTAGCCACAGTCTGTTACATGGCACACCAGTATCTTTTAAGTGGGCTAACTTACTCTGCAGCATTTATTTCTGCCTTTGGAATATTCTACAACAGAATAAATCAAAATAAGTTGTGCATTTAAAATGTGAGAGAAATTTCACAAAAACTGTTTATTTTGTTTCTTAAAGATAAACCCAGAGGAGCTACGTTATCCATTTACAGCAGCCAGACAGCTGTAAAATAAAGTACATATTTATTTTCCAGCTTTCTCTACTTTTGAGAGGGATAGTCAGGAAATATCTGGGGTACCAAAAAGTTGGCTTGCTTGAGGCTCACACCCGGGGCAGCCATCACTTACATACGCATAAACCCTTAAAGTGCCATTTGAGCAGATGGAAAATTCCTCTCACCTTAGAAACTAGTCATCCCTCCCTGGGGCTTAATTGTCCCAGGTGTTGTGGCCATCTGCCAGACTTATTTACAATGAATGCTTGCTTAAAAAAACCTGGGATACAGAAATCTCACCACTTTCCTAGGACATGGTCGAAGAGCATATGGAATTGGAAATTAAAGTTCAAATCATATATTCACCACTCCCCCTATGGCAGTTTCTGCAACGGAAGAGAAAGGGGAGATGGATTAGGCAGGGTGAGTTGTTGACATAAACTGAAAGCAAGAGAATGTTTCTAGGGTAGAAGGTGAAGAATCAGGCATACACTGGAAATTGAAAGCTTAGGGAACACTGGCATTTTCAGGCAGAACTTTGCATTCAGTATTGGTGGTGAGAACTACCAGTCATTTAGGTTTCTGTTAGCAAAGATTTCAGAGAGGTAAGCAAAAAGAGGAGGGAGGAAATGATCATTAATAAAAATAAACACACATACAAAAAAAATAGCTTAAGTCTCTACAGTTTAAGAGTATTAAGACTAGGATATTCTTGAAGCTGCTCATGTGAGCAACTTGTGCTATGGTGCTCTGCCCACAGAAGTGTCCATGCCTGCAATGTAATTAAGCAAAGCTGTCATTTCAGCGTGGAATGGAATATTTGGTTGTTCATGAATAAAAAACTTCATAATCCATTCTCAATCTGCTTTGACAGAGCCAAAAAGTATGACAAACCTCACTATTTTCTATCTTCTTTAGCAGAGAAGGAAGCTCAGTGATGTTGAAAATAGAACAGAGAGATTGAAATTCAAATTAAGAAAAAATAAAAATAAATAAGGTTAAAATTAAAAACAAACATAAACACCCACAAAGTCCTCTAATTCCATTAAGGAGTGAGGTGGCCAGCCATCCAGACAAAACGTTCCTGAAGAAGAGTAGCTGTGTTTTGCCTCTTTACTCCAAATGATTTCCTCGAGCAGTTCCCTCTTGTCCTTTCTCCATCTGAAAACCGAAGAACTGGTTATATTTCAATGTCAGTGGCACTTGACCCTTCTTGCAAGTGTTTCTATTTTGTGCTTTGTGTGAACATTTTAAATAATCCCTGCTGTCTGCTGGAAGGTCCTTAAAACATAAGCAATTTATGCTCCCACCTGCATCTTAGCATAACCTTAAGGGTGTGAAAACCTCAACCCAGTGAAGGGGGGTGTGGTTCCCTACCCTTCTAAGAGTTCCTAATTTTTCCCAATACTGTGTACATCACAGGTTCTGCGCCTTCTCCCTCTGACACAGACATTCTCAGCTATTCAGTTTCTATTGATTATTGGTCCTCACTTTAACAATAATTCCTGCTGGTTGTTGGTCAGTTGACTATCAGTCTTACCCTCAGTTGTAGCAAAGAGACCTAGAAAGCTAGCTTTGTAATGCTTCAGTGCAATAATTTTAGAGCATCTCCTCAGAGTTCTCTCTCCTTATCACAACTCACAAGCAGCAACTGCAAGTAGCAGATCTCTTTCAGGAAAACAACTGTTGTTTATTTGGGTTGTCTAGGAAAACAGCCTGTGTGGAACTACAGTGTGTGACCCCACCTTCCCACATTTCTCTTTTTTGTACTTTGTTTTCATAGCCACATGAATTCTCACATGCCCTAAGAATTTAGAAGTTAAAAACATATATATGATCAAAGAGAAAACACTCTCCTAGAATATGTGGAGGATATAAATTTCAATGACACGTGGTCTATACCCTGAAAGGGGCGTAAAATTTAATTGTGAGGACAGACATGCACACAATTAATACAGGGAATAAATAAAGGTCATAAGGAAGACATTATGGAGTGTAGAACTAATTCATCTCAGGTGGTCTATTGTAGTATTACGAGGAGGATGTATTTAGTATAATACATGCAACCTTTGTATTCTAAACATTAGGAATCTTCACTGTGAAGGAAACAGAGCAGCCCAATAGCATAACGAGTGCTGAAGATGCCATTTAGATCTGAAGGCCATCATATGCCCATCATTCCTTACAGCAAATTTCCTGAATATGCAGAGAATTTAGAATCCAGTCAGCATAAGCAGAAAAGCAAGCACTGTGATTTTAAAATATAAGGGTAGTATTATTTAAATCATATACTGGAAGTTATGTACCCAGATGGATGATGAAACACTTCAAACACAAGTCTGAAGACTGATTCCAATTCAGATAATTCCATTCAAATGATATCCTTGCACATCTCTTTCAAAGTTATCTTTGGGTTAGACAACACATCATTTTGAGATGTTTTGGGGTGTTTCCATTGCCTGTATCTGTCCCTATTTGCACTAGATTCATCCACCTACAGGCAACAATAATCACAGCTCCTCTTGGTTTGTGAACATCGAGAACCCAAATTTAGCAGCATATCAGAGCTCCATTATATTTCCTGCTAAGGATTGGAATTATGTTCTTGCCAGTATTCCCTGGTTCCTGCCCTGATTCCCACTTCCCTGGCTGCACCACAGGTAGACCTCAGAGAGCTGTTACTGCCAGACTGCAGAAGTCTGAGAAGCACCGCCGGACAGAAGCCCCTCTGTGTCCCACTGACGTCTCTTAGGCTACTTGAAAACTGATTGTGACCAAGGTCTGTCTTGAGTTAGGTTTGACTCACTTGGCCTTTGCAATTCAGAGTCTGGATTTTTGTTTTTTTTTTTTAAGAAATAGCAAGGGATGGGAGGACTCACTGTATTATGTAACTAGGATATAGTACTTTGGGAGTATGATAGATTTGTGTACATCAACGAAAAGTGCTTTTAGAAATTCTGTGAATAACATATATGACATTTTGGTAACACAGTTTAGGGTCCCAAGTATATTGCTATAATATAAAACCTGAGTTTCAACCTGATTCTAAAGGCATTCCCAAAGAGGAATTCACCAAACTGTTTATATTCCCAAAATGATTAAAGATCATTATCTATTTAGAAATATATTTCCTTTCTTTCCCCAAACATATGACTTTATTGTCATATATTTCCCAAGGTAAGTAAGCTAAACTCAGTGACAATATTATGATACATTTATATCCATTATCTTTACATATATTTTTGTGAAATTTTTACATAGCATGGACTATTGCACTATCTATTTAAAATAAATTTCTTGAAGTTCATTAATATTGTTGAGGTTACCAGAGATATGAAATCAGCTTATTTTCTTTTCTACTGATCCAAGAGATTTGTAAAATTAATGCCAATATTAATGTATATGTTATTCATTTATTTCCCTAATTTTACCTTCCATAACTCATGTTTTACTTTAGGAAAGCATCAGAAAGATGCAAAGTAGAGACTTCATTTTTCTTTCAAAAAAAGATAAAATTTCCTCCACAAACTATCTCTGCCCTAATTCTGTCCTACTTTTTCTGGTAGGATAACAGTTGGTTTTCCTACCTATGAATTTTTGGGCTTGTTTACAGAGGCTGCCAGTGAGAGCAGTCAGGACTCCTTTAGGTAAAAGTGTAACCATCACACAAGACAGTTTCACAACTAAGAGACTACAGTGTGAGACAAATGTACCATAAAAAAACCCAAAAATTTGTCTACATTTTAGTCAGTATTCTGACTAGTACTTGTAACCTGCAAATACTCAACCCTTTTCTTTATCCTGGCAAGGTGCAACTATTGGAGAATTTCCTTAGGAAATCCATTTCTGACTCTACAGACTGAGGCAGACTTCTTGGGAAATACGGCTCCATGGGAATAAATTTAGCCCCTATGAACTTTCAGTGCATCATCTTTCACACAGTCCTTTAGCAGGTATTCAGAAAGCAAATGAAATTTACAACATCAGGAGCCAAATAATCTCTTCCTCAAGGCTCCCAGTATGCCCATGATAACTGAAGTCCTACCAATAATTCAGGCTCTATCTGCTATAACGACAGCCAGGATTCAATTGAGCAATCTTCCAGGAAGCTAGGGGAAGAAGTCAGTGCTCACCCACAGCAGTGTAGGGACCAGGCCCTTTGCTGGCATCAGAAGATGACTTAATTCCTGTCCAACGTGCACACCTGCTGCATATCACGGCAAAGATGATTGATCTTCGGAGATTGTTGCCAGCAAATCATCACCTTGACTCTTTTGCCATGCCTTGTTAGCTCTCTGATAAGGACTTCATTATTCCCTGCACCAGTTTTCCCAGCTGCATACACAGGACATTTGGTGATGAGTCTGTTTTGAACATGGTTGTGCAGAAGATGGATGTTTTAAAGGTCGGGATTACTGAAGGTATATCTTGCTTTAGTTCGGATATAACTGACATGATGGTGGATTATTATTTCTGCCCACTCCTCTGTTTCCAGCTTAAACAATTTGGAATGGATTTACTTATGGGAGCCTGAAAATTTGATAGAGAAACTGAGCTTCTAAAGTCAAGGCTGTCTATGATATTACAACCCAAACTTTAATAACAGCCTCACCAGTCATCCGTAGGTCAGCCTGAGCACTTCTCTCTTAACCAAATTTACTAAAAAGTTACAAAACCTGTCTCATCATTTTAGGGCCTCACCCAAGTTTGTTAGAACTGATAGAGAGTGAATGTACAAAGGAGGGAAAAAAACAATCAGAGGTGAAAGATACAGTCAGCATTTAGATCTCTCCTGAAGTACACTATACCTCCTTAGCAATAAAACTGAAGAAAGCTCTGTTAAAAGTATAAACTCTGAGTCACTGCGGATAGAGAAAGTCAAGTATTCTAAACTGGCATTAAAGGGAGTAGCTATTCCAAAAAAGACAGTGGCAGGAGCCAGGTTACCTGTTGCAAACTCATTTTCATTGTCAAAACCCCTGGAATCTGCCCTTAGCAAGGTAATCAGTGAGATCTTTGGTGCTAACCCCAAAGGTTGCTTTTGATTCTTCAGTTTACTTAACTTCTTCAAAGTGAAGCGGGCCTTTCTCCACTTGCCTTTAAGTCCTAGCCTTCTCAGAGGTCTGACATGTCTTCCCTAAAATTACTCCATAGATTGCAAAGCTCCTAATAGTTTCAGCTACTGTGCAAAGTTGACGGCTCCCTCATCTGAATGCCCGGTGCCTCCGGAGCCCAGACTGCCGCCTCGGACTTGTCATGGTGCATCTGAATTTTCACACGTGCCCTTATCGTCTCCATCACCTGACTGCAATCTGCTCCTTCTACCATGTTCCCTCCTTACCTTCTTCATGTTCCAAAACGTAATAAAAGTTTGTAAGATAACAGCTACCATTTCCATCACTTAGATGTACAGAAAAATGACTTTAGTTGTGATTGGAGAGCCACCCTGAGGCATTTCTGTCGTCTGGCTGAAGAATGGCCGAATGCACATGAATGGCCAGCTGCCGACAGGAAGCCTGAGAAAGCGTCTGCCGTGCAGTGTTAACACAGCGAAGCACAATGTTCTCTGCCACACAAGTAAAAAAGAGAAACACTCAGTTGGCAGGAAGGCAACTTCACACACCCACAATGCTGTCACCTCTCTGAGTCTAATTAGAAACTTAAAGCTAGAATAGCATGAAACAAATTAGATCTCCCCATCTAAAGATGCCACAGTTGCCTCGTGTTTCAGTGACAGCAGTGCAGAAGTTAGTTGTGAGATGTATCCAGATAGAGGAACACCCACAGCTGGCTGTACACACACATGCACGGAAGGAGCCCCTGGTCATCTCTGTGCTCTGTGCCCCGCTAAGCTGATGGCACTCTTGAATGTCACTAGTGGAACTCTGCAGCTCAGAGGCGGATGGCTGCCTAAAGAAGAATGGCCAGTTGCAAGTGAGACGTACCCTTCACTGACCAAGGCTCAGCATGGGGGAACTTACCCCGTGGAACCTGGAGTCAGCAGTTGAAGGAGCGTCTCCAGGAACCAGCTCTCACATTAAGAATGTTAGATTTGATGAACTTAGAACAACTGAGCAAATTCCAGAGTCATGACAGCACAGATTCCTTTTCCTTCAGCTGCTCCTTAAAATTTCCATTCTTCAGGAACACATTCTGTGTATATATTCCAGAGAGTGGCCTACTCTGAACCAATGTCTAGAATCAACTACACACATACATTCTCCTTCCCAACCCTCTCTGCTAAGCTCCAATCTCATATATAATGCTCATCCCTACTATTGCTTCAGTGCAATCCCTACCACACAAGAGTCTGCATTTAGTCATTCAGATGACTTGATATTTATTATCTACCAAGTTCCAGCATAGTTCTAGATACTAAGACACAGAATTAAACAGACGTAGTACCTATTCTCAAAGAACAGACAATCCATTTGGGAAGACAGACCATTAGTAATTGCACATGTGATGATACTTAACCTTCAAAACAAATTTGAAGCTAATTATCTAAAACCCACTTTTACTAGTGATGAACATCAGATTTTAAGATATAAAATAGTTTGCCTAAGGTCACGCAGCTAGTAGGTGGTGAGCAAGGCATGGAATATTTGTTACCTTAGCTTAAGAGACTGCAATCCCAAATCCTGGGTTCTACTCCTTTCTCCACAACAGACGATTGCTAGGCATTTCCCCTTGAGGGCCCCAAGGATATGTCACATCCAACACATGCCAGCCTGAACTCACTGTCCCTTTTCTTCAGACCCGCCCCAAATTCTTCTCTCAGTAAATAGCAACATCATCCATTTTGGTTTTCCAAACCATAACCTGAGAATTATCATGGATCCTGCTTCCTTTCCCACCTCCACCATAAAAATCACTTATCAAGCTCTATAGATATGCACCCGCCTAGTCTTTCATGCCCTTTCCTTTCCATTTGTACTGCTAGTCCTGTGTTTTGAGCATTCCTTCCCGTCTCCCCTGGGCGACTGTGATGGCTTCTTTGTATCTGTGCCTCCAAACAATCTCTTGCTGTGCTGACTGAATGAACTTCTCAAAATACAGATTGCTCATGTCACACTTCGGCGTGGTCCACACTTGCCAACCAAAAGATCAGGTTTCTTGTCAGGGTCTGTCCACCTCTTTCAGAGCTAACCTCTGTCTGCCCATCTAGCTCGGTTCCTTCTACTCCTTTGTCTTCTCTTTCGGTCTCTCTGCAGTGTGTCGAATTCCCTACCTGCACGCTGGCTCTCTGACCTCTGCACACATTCACACACGGTCCTCCTGCACCAAGTTAGCTCCCAATCCTTTCTCAAGTTAGTACCTACTTGCTCTTCAAAGTAAAGCTTAAAAATTCAGCTTTGGAAAAAAAAAAAACTTCAAGAAGTTTCTTTCTCATCTCAGTTCCCAATATTATCTCTCTTTAGGTCTTCGCTTCATGCATATAGATACCACGAGTTCTGTAGAAACATGGAAAATGTGCCCATCTCCAGGGGTAAGTGGAGCTTCCCAAGGCCGGGCTTCACTCATCTGATCATGAGTCTTTCAAAAGGACAGAGCAGGATGTTGTCCAGAGGGTATGTGATCTGCAGTCAGAAAGCCCACTTTCCCACCCAGGCTCTTCCACTGTGACCTCAGCAGTCATTAAAGCTCTTACCTTTAGTTTCCTCATCTGTTAAAAAATCAATGATTAAGAAATAAGTTGTAGAAAGAAGATGAAATGAGACTCAACATACAAAAGTATGTTTTATCCATGAAACACTGTAAGTATCTTACTATTCCATGGCCCTGTGAGCTCCTTGGGACCAGACATCATGTCTGGCATTGTTGTTGGAATCCTCCACCTTCACAGTCAGACTTAGTGCAGCATTAATCTGGCACAGTTCAAATCTGATAAAAATATATGTTTTTTTAAACTAATAGTGAGGAAAGTAAGTTTGCTTTAAAGTTTGTATAGAATTTTTTTCCTTTTTACAAAATTTCCCTGGAAAACGAAAATGCACCGCTAAGCTTGAAAATCTAAAAATTGAACTTAGCACATTCATTAAACTCCTGGAGAGTTAAACGGAGTAAGAGAAGCAGAAATAATGACATTCATCAAGGTCTACTGCAGTGTGTCTGTGAAGGCTTTTTGCAGGGGATACAATTCAAAGGGATAGAAATTTGAATTTGAGACCATTTCTCAGAGCTTGTCTTGGGCAGAGCTGGAAAGTAAGCAGTTTGCTTTTTAATTTTGTCTCGAGTCTGCAGCCGCTTCTACGACCTGTCCTCTCATCTGGAGGTTACTGGGTCCTGCTTCCAGGTGTCTTCCTAGAACTGGCTTCCTTAAAGATTTCTCATTAGCTCTGACTGCCCATCTTACTCCTTCAGCTATGTTTCTGTCTCTTTGCTATTTTTAGCAAATTATGATACTGAAAACTATCTTATATCCATCCACTCAAGCAAAAACATCTGTTGGAAACAGTACGTGCTAGATTTTAGGAGATCTAATATGGGAAGGATAGAGTTCTTGTTTTTAGGTAGCTCAAAATCTGTTTTAGGTAGTATAGACAGTCTAAGTGTGTTAGAGGACTCAAAGCGTTGTGAGAACACCAAGGAAAGGTCAGCGACCATCCTGGAGCACTGAGAAGGGCTCCAAAGGGAAAGTGACTGCAGCTGGGTTTTGGAGGGTGAGTACAAGTTTGTGAGATCCAGTCTGTAGTGGACAGGAAGGGAGAGAATATATGCATTTCAGGAAAAGAGAAATGAAAGGGCACAACAATTTAGAAGAGAGTTGGAAAATGAATATGTTTTCAAAAACTCTGGACTCCACAAAGGACATGTTTAGTGGTGAAATTTCAGGCTACTTAATAGAATACAACAGGGAAGTTTGGATTATGTGTGTAAGGAGTAGTCCTGGTCTAGAGGAACCTGTGACATGAATAACTGCCTTAAAGCTGTCCCCACAGCTCATCTTCCTCAACCATTCCCCCACTCCAGCCTGACACATAGCCCCTGTCAGTCTCTTCTAGCGTTACAGTCCATCTTATACCATAACCGGTCAACCACATGTCTGTCTCTTCCATGTATACAATCTCATTCACTCCGTCCTCTACACTGTGCCCAGCTCAAGTTTATCAAACATGCATTGAATGGAACATATGTGCAACTCATTCAATTAAACTCTAAGGAAAATAAAAAACATGCATCATCATTTAGAGTAGCTCTTATGCTTTATACTTAGTAATCTTTTCAAAACCCAGTGAAGTGGGAAATTATCAGCATGCTCACTGGATAGTTGATTAACTGAGACACAGGATATCTTCGTCTTGTTCCTTGTAAAATGCTCAGTCATGTTAATGCACCATTTATTATTCTCATTTTTAACCTACACTCTGACGCCAATTTATTTGAAAAAAAAGATGCTTTTTCAAATGTGTGAAGCCAGTTTGTATTTGTATGTGTGTATGTGTTTGTGTGTTTTTCAATGAAAGTTAATCTTTAGTATACATATTTTACTAAATGATGCCTCCAAAGATGGAAATAAAGCAAAATTTTTGAAAAGATGATCATACATAACAAATTCCTCTGTGTTTGTTCTGACAACTGTGAACCATCTGTACCACATAAACAGTGCAGGTTGCTTCTGCAGACATGTAGCAGAAAGGAGATACCAAAATATGTGATTTGTTGTGACCTGTTTACAAAATTTCTTGGAGTCAGGGCTGCTGGAATTTCAGGACTGGGCCTCTCTTGAGAGTCATCTTAAAAGCCATAGGCTCTTAAATTTTCTGTGATGTGGGTTTCTATGGTGTTCTCTTTGCTGCACAGGTAATGTATCAATGTACTACAGTTCCATCAATGAGAACCACCTACTCGAAGTTTTTGTGTTATTTAGAGTTCAGACTAATGTTTAGGTTATCACAGAAATGATATTAAGAGTCATATTAATAGGTTGTAAGCCCATCAATATTTTTCAAACTGTGACAGAAATCAAACATTTTAATCCTAAAGGTACCTACTTAAATGTAACACCTATATTAATTATAATTTATGCTTGTTTATTTGTTGAAATAAATTATTTTACAGAATAAATGTACTTTCTATTCTATCAGGGTCATGTTTTATTAAATTTTCTATTTATTGCCTTATAAATTTTTATCTAAAATGTCCTATAATTCAATATTAGATTTTTTCGTCAATTTTTTTTGTATCTCAGTGAGATATAATTTGGCCTTATGTGTGATTTTATGGATTCATTATCATTATCCTCTTGGAAGTCAGGTAATACCTGTGTGCTTTCGCATTAAGGACATGAAGCTGCTGTTGGGTAATTCAGGTAATGGTTTTATTCAACTTCTAAAATTACCTGAAGATCTTCTAAATAAACCTCGAGTTTCTTTTAGGTATGGACCTATTCCCTAGGACTTCGTTATCTACTGTTGAGAAATAATAGATTTAGTGTACACATCAAACTTGATGAGATCTATGCAAATTTTGTCATTTGAATAGCATTACATGAAACAACTGACTTGCTCTATGAAACTACTCAAAAGTTAAGCAAAATATTCCTACCCCTGAAGTCTTCCAAGCATGAAAAAAACTTATTCACAGGTAGATTAAAGAAACATGGAATCTTAAAACTGAAGGGACCTCTAGTATAAAACAAGGACCTTTTATGAAAATCCTCCAAGTGGTAGTGAACTCTTATTTTACTATGTTCCTTAACTACTGTTGGTAAAGAGAAACTCATCACTTCCTGAGATGTCAATTCCATTTGAAAAGTTCCAATTGCAAAAGAGCCCTTCTTTATGTTCCAATCCAACTCATCATAATTTTAGAGACAAACTAAGTGACTTGATCCCTTTTCCATTTGGCAGCTATTAAAGAATGAGGATACCTATCCTTCAGCACGAAGGCACATAACTGATAACCTTAAAATCTATTGTGAATTTGTTATCTAATAGGTACTCCTGCCCTGTCTCAGAATATGATGTAACTTATTATAAAGATAGTCCAGGGATCATAAACATTTGGTTTACATTGAAGAAAAAAAAATAAAAATCATATTTAAATTCTTATGGCAGTTAATAAATTAATAAATATAAAAGAGGCATCTCAGATCAATGGAGGGACATTTATTTGATGAATGGATCTGGAATACACAGTTAGCAATCTAGAGAAGATTCAGTTTTGTTCTTCTCCTAGCATCATATACAAAATAAATTTAATTTTACTTAAGTAGATTAATGTAAACACTAAACGTCAGCCCAATGTGAAAAAATACTGTCTTTTAATTATCTTCAGGGTAAGAAATTTCTTAATCTAGGAGAAAGAGGAGAAATCTCAAAGGAAAATATCTATAGATATAAAAAGTATAAATTTCTGCATACAAAAATTAGAATTAAAAGCCGAACTGAGTAGGAAAAACAGTAGCAGCAAATAGGATAGGCCAAATGTCAATCACTCAATCACTTAATTACATAAAGAATGGTCATAAAATCAATAGGAAAAAACTCATCTCAAAAAACAAATGGGCAAATAGACACCTTCCGAAAGCAGAAATACAAATGGTCAACATATGTGAAAATGTTCATTCTTATAAGTAATTAGACACAAATCAAAATAACAACAAAAATATTTGTCTATTAGCAATAATCAAGCATTATAAAACTTAAATTGGGCAAAGCCCTGACTGTACATTGGCTTAATCCCTTGAAATATGTATTTGACATTATGTACCAAAACAATAAATATACACATGTAATAGGAATAACTCTGTCTTAAGATTTCCAAAGGAAATAATAATCTAAATAGGGAGAAAAGTGATATTCAATAATGCCATCATTGTATAATCTATAATTAGTTAAAGCAATTTAAAATAACCCCAAATAAACCCAGTATTAAAAATAATTGAGTTAGCTGTTAGCATGATGCTATTATGTTAACAGTAGGTTAAATATGACCATTAAAATATAAGAAGTTATTATAAAAATAAACATTTATAAGTCCCTATTGTGTGACAAATACTGTTCTAAGTCATTTACATGTATTATACATCTCTCCTGACTTCCTCACAGCAACTCTAGGAGGTAACCAAATTTTAGAAGAGAAACAGTTTAAATGGTTTACTCTAGATCACAGAGGAAAAGTTGAACAGTAGAAATGACGCCAAGCCTGAAGTTCTTAATCAGTACTAGAATAAAAAACTATTTATTAAGGCTTCAAGAAGGTTCACTACTTCTGATAAAAATTAAATGATAAAAATGAAGCAAAATCATGCATAAAGTTCAACAATTGCATTTTAAAATATGAATTAAGAATTACATAGCACAGATTGAAATGCAAAAATATTTGCATTAATATGGTATGCAGCTACATGATTTTCTCCAACTTTAAACTTCTAAATCTTTCATAACATTTTTATGCAATTTTATAATATGGTTGAAAGGAAATGTTTAAATCTTGTTTCCTTTAATATGATGAGTTAACCTATTTGAACTATCCCTTGTGTTGAAAACAACTAAAATGCTTTTAACATTTTTGTAAAAATCTTTTAAAAGGTTATCAAATATGCGACAAGGTAGTATATCAAAAGGAAGGTGGAGCCAAGTGAGGTAAGCATATCAATGATTCGTCATTGGCCTGACAGCAGTCACCAAACTAACAAAATTAACTAGCCAAGCTTGAGAGCCTAATAGAAGAGAAAGCTGGAGCTCCGAATGTCTACACTTTAGTGAAAGGACGGCGCATAAGCAAACTTCCCCACCTCCACCCCAAGCGACCACGTGGATGACCGACTTGGTTCCAAGCAGAGCCAAAGGGAAATAATTTCCTTAGGTGGCACTCAGTGGATCTCTGTGACCACATCATATCCTCTGTGCACTCCAAAAACACCCTCACATTGAACACTGAGTCTAATGAAGTCCAGAGAAACAGTGTTTGCTGGTGATGTCCAAAGAAAAAGCGAAGGCCCTCTGGGGGAAATCACACAGTCAAAACTAAGCGCACAAGGAAAGGACACTATCTTCGAGAACCAATAGAAATAAGGGAGCTAGAAGTCTTAAAACAATTTTAGACTCTGGAATTATCAGACATAGATGATAACATAAATAGGCTTAGTAGATTTAAAGAAATAAATCACAAATGTGAAAGTATATGCAGGCAGCAAGAAACTACAAGATGATATTGCATATTTTTTTTTAAAAGTAGAACTAAAAGAATAGAAAATGTAATAATTAATTAATTTATTTCACACTGTACCTCCCAGGCATTGTTTTATGCCCTGAGATATAGTAGTGAATAAAACAAACAAAAAGTTCTGCCCTTGGGGAGCCTCCTTTCCAGTTTGCAGAGGGGAAGCAAAAAAAAGTATGTTAAACTTATGATATGATGCATGTTGTAAGTGCTAAGGCGTAAGAGAGGGAAAACGTATGAAGGGGCAGCAAGTATAGTTTTAGTTCTAGTGTTTAGAGAGGACATCTATAAAAGCATGACTCTTCAATTAAGACATGGAGGAAATGAGAACGTCAGACATGCAGGTAGACAGAAGAGCATTCTAAGTGGTAGACCAATGAGTGCAAAGTGCTGACATTGGAACAAGTCTGGCATTTCCATGGAATAGAGAAACAAGGAGTTTGCTGGAGTCTAGAGAGCCAGGGAAGAATATACGATAATGAAGTCAGAGATTGAACACGGGGTGGGGAAGGAGACCCCGAAGAGTCCTGATAGTCCTGAGTGAGCAGGACAGCAGCCAGAGGGTCTTCAGTTGACTAGTCACCTGATCTGATTCATTCATATATTAAAATTTTTTCCCTGTCTGCACAAGGGTGGAGACAGAGAGTCCAGCTAGGATGTAGGCTCCTTGAGCAACCAGGTGGTCGATGATGATGGCTCATGGAGGGCAGTGTCCCTGGGGATGGTGAGAAGCAGTTCAAGCTCTGGATATATTAAAGGTAGAAAAGACTGATTGTGGGAATTTCAATAAAAGAACAGGGAGGATAATATCAAGTTTTTTTGTGGAATTATGAGCAGAAAAGGTGTTAATAATTAAGTTTATATTCATTATTTTAAAAATGATATTCTTAGAAAACTTGAACAGAAAGGACTTCCCTTAACCTGCTAAATGGTGTCTCCATTATCATTGAGCAAATAACATACTTAACAGTAAAATATTGAGAGTTTTACCTTTATATAAGACCAGGAATGAATCCTATCAGCAATACTTCCCATTCAGCATTTGCCTGGGAGGGTCTCACAACACAGTAGGACAAAAAAAGATAAATAAATAGACTAAAGATTGGATGAAAAAACAAAATTCTCATTGTTTAGTGATGGAATCTGTATTTCATGATTGTAGTCTGTATTATCAAAGGAATGTACAAGTAAATTATTAGAATTAATGAGCAATTAGCTGGTTGACTAGAAGAAAATAAAAACCTAAATATTTACTGTTTTTCTGTAAACTATCAACAACTACTTAGAATATGAAAATTTTAAAAAGTATCATTTCAAATATAACTAGAAATGTAAAATGCTTGTGAATACAGCTGCAAGTATACACAATACTTCTGTAACTGAGATGAAATTTAATTGAGAGACATTAAAGAAGACCTAAATAAATAGAGAGATATACCATGTTCATGACAGGAACACCCAATATTGAAAAATATGTCACTTGTCCTCATATTATTTTATGGATTTGTTAGGCAGGAAAATAGATATGAGTGGGGTGGAAAGATTACAAGGTCAGTAAAGCCCCCTAGAAAGGACTCCATTAACTAGTTAAAACTAGAAATTCAGAAAAGACTCAGAGTTAATGAGTTAATCAGTTAAAGCTCAAAAGCTCAGGAGCAACTTGGCCTTGAATGTTTGAATATTCCCCAGATAAGGAAAAGTATCTGAGCACAGCCCATGTCTTCATTGTGTCAATTAGACCATTGTTAAAATTTACTCTAGCCTGCTAAAGGCCCACCTATAAACAGCGTAATAAAGACAGGGAGAGCCCACCTTAAAGCCAAAATTACATTTTGGAAAAACCCAGGAAGTTTAAGAAGAAAGGTTCTTAACATACTCTTTAGCAAACAGCAAACAAATAACTCTGCCAACCTTGGAGGAAGGGCAGACAGTCTTGACTGATATGCTCCCAAACCAGGGAGCTGCTATCCTGGGAGAGAACCAAAGCAGTAAATTTCTTGTGTTAAGCTAATTTTGCAGAATTACCTAGAGGATTGATAAGAAACTTTATGTCTCATCAAAGATACTTGAGACCACTTCGAAAGCCCACACTCTTAGCCCTTTGAAAATCCTCAACTGCCTATAAAACCCCAGACCCAAAAACCTAGGGGCGCTCCTCTCTCTGGGCTCACCCACACTTTCAAAGTGTGTGACCTTAACTTTTTCCCAACTTTTAAACTTTCTCTTTCCAAACTTTTAGGTGCTTCTCCTCCCTGAAGTCACCTGCACTTTTTCTCTCTTTAAGTAACTTTAAATAAAACTTTTACTTTGCTTCACTACTGTGTCTCTGCCCTTCAATTCTTTGTTGTGGCTGGGACAAGAACCCAGGAAAATACACAACACCCTCCCCCCAACAGATTCAATGCCATCCCAAATAAAATTCTTACTTTCTTTGGTCAAACATGACAGACTTATTCTTTACTGTGCACAGCAGTGAAAGAAGTCTGAATCGCCAAAGCACTCATAGAGAAGAGCAAGGTGGGATTGATGCCGGGGTTCCTGTTCACGAAGCCAAAGAATGAGCTTCACAAACACTCAAGGTAGGAGAGCAAAGTACAGGCTTCTATGTAGCGATAAAGTGAGAGAATAGAGCTCCTGGCTCATGCCAGGAGGGGACAAGAAAGCCCCTAGTGGTGCATTGTCTAGGGGATTTATAGACAGTTGAGGATTTTTCGAGAACATCAACTAAAGGCTTAGAAGTGCCCTGTCCTCAAGGTGGGCTGGGTCATAGTCTGATTGTTAGGACTGACAGCAGAGTCACAGGTTATGCTGGTACCCTTACAGAACACTCAAACATTCCAGGCCAAGTTGCTCCTGGCCTTTTGACCTTTAACTGATCTCACTGAATATAGTTATATATTTACCCTAGAGAATTAGTGTGACCTTGACTTTGCATAATGCTTAGCGCAGAGTTTCAGTAGGGACTTCTTTGCCCATTGTTACATTGGTCTGACTGTACATATTCCGCCCTGCCTTTCCTGGAGGCCTTCACCCTACTCTGACTACACCCATGGTCCCTGTCTCAGGATGAACTGTGCTAACATATATCAAGGCTTCCATAAAACACAGTGATTGGAGGAACAGTGTGCTGAGTCCTGGGCTAGAAAAATAGGCAGAAGGAATATGGTAAAGAGCCCAGAAGCTTGCACACACCTGTAGAGACACAATATTTGACAGAAATGTCATTGTAGATCAGGAAAGAGATTTTTCTATAAATGTTCTGAGAAATTATGCATACATGTGGAAGAAGAATGAAATTAAATATTTACTTCACACTTTAGGTAAGAACCAGTTCCATATGGATTAAAGAGCTACATTTGAATGGCCCATGAGAATTGTAGCAGTCATTAACGGGGGTCCCCGTACAAAAATGTGTCTTCAGAAATTAGCCAGCAGATTATCTATCACCGGTCAAGAGCCCAACAAATTTCTCAACTACAGGTAGAACAGATCAGTTACCAAACAATTAAGGAAGGGTCTTAAAAGTTTTGGAAACTGTGACCCAAGGCAAAGGGTACCCAGGGGATTCCTGAAGAGACTTTCAGAGCTTGTTTTGAGGTTTTGTCTAAGGAGAGAATTACTGAGCTTATCCGGTCTTCCTTTAGAATCTTCCTTGCAGATTTACAATGTAAATTGAAAAGGACAGACAAAACAAACAGCAGTGTTTGTAGTCACAAAACAAATTTCCACTGAGAATAGGAGATTTCAAATCTGTTCAGAAAAGCAAAAGTCTCCCTTAAAAGATCCTACTTTCTTGGATACAAAAGAAACTTAACATTTGGAGCTCAAAAAAAAGAAATCAGTGGCAAGATCCACTGTGGGACTAATTCCACAGCCCTCTAAGTAAGCGGCTCAGAGGACCTCTGTGGAGCCCACTGTATCTGAGACAAGACTTCTGGGTGATGGCGGTGAGGAAGTTTTGAAGGGCTCTCCATGGGACTCCCCCCAAACTCCCCAAGTTTGGTGAACTCCCCCTAAGCATCATCAGACAACCTGTTAATAAAGAAAAGCTGCATTTACCAGAGTCACTGCAGTAAGGGAAAACTCCCCATGAGCAATGTCTTAGCAGTGATTCAGAAGGGAGTCAGGAGATGGATATGTATAGGCTTTTGGGGTCTTGGCACAAGTAGGCAAAAGTTGGTCTAAGTAGGCTTTCTAGTCCGATAGTTGATTGGATTGTGCAAAGCCTGTGACATCATACTTCCAGATTAGTAGACATAGCAAAGTGATCATTTTGAGTTGCCTGAGCAGTTGTCTTATAAATTTTGGGGGGATAAATTTTCTGAAGCAAACACTGGTGTGATTCATTGTTTAACAGATTTAATCTTTCCTGAGCAAAGATTTCCTGGAACAAACAACTAAGTCATGTTGAAAACACAGTTTTAGTTCTTAGTCCTAATAGCTATGTTTAATGCCGTTTGTGGTAGTTCTCATTCCAAAATACCAAAAAAGAAAATGACACTGTTTATACAATGTTCAAAAGGAAGCAAAATAACTCCATAGTTTAACGTTCATACATAGGTGGCAAAATTTCTTAGAACAATAAAGAAATCAGGGTATTGGTTACTGCTGCAATGAGTACAAAGGCCCTGATTGAGAATGGGCACTTGAAGAGTTACTAGAGTTCTGGCATTATTCAATGTCAAGCCCTTGGTGCTGGTTATACTAATATTCCCTTTATGATCATTCTTTAAACTGTACTTGTATTTAACACACTCTGTTGAATGTATGCTATCCTATTTCAAGTTAATTAAAATAGATGTTCTAAATTCAAAGCTTTATTCCTCTACTCCACTTATGTCTGAATTCCAGTTCTAACTCCCATTTAACATTTCAGCTCTTGGTACCTGAAGGACCTTGATAATGTTACCATATTGAATGAATGAGAAATAAGATCTTCATTTTCCATTTAAAAAGTGTGAATAATATTCCCATTTTGGGGACCATTGAATAAAGTGTAAAACTTAAATAGTCCTTGTTTTGTCATTTTCTTTGTTACTAATAATAATGATCATGATATCACATTTCTAAGTATGCCTCCTTGTATTCTCTACGTTGATACAGAGAGTTCTGAAAACATTTCTTTCCATCTTTTCACTTATGTTCGCCTTTGAATTATTGGACGTTTCTCCTAGATATAACTGGGAATAATTCATCACTGAGAAACACTAAGATTATTCTTTGTTCTACCTTACTGGCTGCTTCCTCCCAGGTTCCTCTGCTAGTTCCTGCTCATTTCCTAATCTCTTGATATTGAAACATCACAGGACTTAGTATTTGAGCCAGTCCCTTTTTATATCAAGATTATCTTATCCAATCTCTTGGCTTTAAGTACTGCTATAAGATGATGACCTCCAAATTTATGTCTCTATCCTGGCCCTTCCACTTGCTAAGCCCCTAAATCTTGGAGTTACATTTAACTTCTCTCATTTTTTTCATATCCCACATTATCTCTGTGAGCAAATATTTCCATCTCTGCTTTCAAAATACATTTATCTAGAATTCAACTGCTTCTCACTATCTTCACTTTTATATTCTTAGTTTAAATTACAGTCTTCTCTCATGTGAATTTTTTTCTAATTGGTCTCTGTTTGTCCAATCTCTCCATTCCAATGTACTCTTAACAAAAAGCCAAACTGATTTGGTGCTAACATGAGTTCCTGTCTTTCCTCTGCTCAAAACCCTTTCAAAACTTCCCATTTCATTCACATTTAAAGCCAAGGTTTTTAAAATTACATATAATCACCACTTGATTTATAATCAAACCACACACACACACACACACACACAGCACTCCTCATCCCACTTCTGCCCCTTCTGTGATTCATTTTTCTTCAGATCTGTTCCTCACCCTAGAACCTTACCTCTCTGGTCTCATCTTCTATTAGTTGTCCCTTCATTTTCCTGCTATGGCCACTTGTCCATTTCCACAAACCCAGGGCACCCTCATCAATCCTTGCAGTTTCATTTTCTTGGGCCTTTAATCTTGGATTTGCAGATGGCTCCCTCCCTCCCATTCTTGGGTCTTTATTCAGATGTCACCTTCTCATCCAGACTTTGGTTACCTGCCTTGAAATTGCAGCTCGACTTAACCCACATTCCCAGCACTTCTCATCCCCCTTTTCTGACTAATTTTTTTCCATAAACTATATTTACTGTATCACATTGTACAACACAATATAATTTACTTATTTTTATAAATGTCTATTTATACATACACACATGCATTGAGAGTGCAGGGATTTTCAATCATGCTATTTCCTAAGAACGTAGAAGACTGCCCAGGACACAGCAGGCATTCAGTGAATGCTGTTGAATGAATAAGCATTGAATTTCTCACAGCGTACGGTGTCTCCATTTTATCTGGAGACATTTTCATACAGATAAGGCATAGTCAAGACAAACACATTATATCCAGAATATGCAGTCATGTTATCTGGCACCACACACATTGCTTTCTGTTCATTCCTCATGTCTGCTTTCTACCAGAATACCATAGTTAAACTGGAAGGGGATAGGAAAATGTCTGCTCTGCATTCCCCGTCACTCAAGTTGAGTTCATGTCTTTACAAACCTTAAATTATCTCCTAGATTTTTCCTCATGGCATCACTCATCTAGTGTCAGGGATAGAGGGAGACTGCCTATTACCAACTTCGTTGACACTTTAAACACTTTCTTCTTAACAAATATACAACTCCTTGAAAATTGATCGGTTCAGTGACTGGTAAAGCATAAAGAAAAGACAACCAGAGATTTAAAAGTAACTAGTGTCTTGGTTTATTCCGTGTGGCTTACATACAGTAGAAATTTATTCCTCACAGTTTTGGAGGTGAGGAGTGGAAAAATCAGTGTGCCAGTAGAGTGAGGTTCTGGTGAGAGACCTCTTCTGGTTGCAGACTGCTGACTTCTCTGAATCTTCACGTGCTAGAAGCAGCAGGGAGCTCTCCAGGGTCTCTTGTAAGGGCACTAATGCCGTTCATGAGGTCTCTACCCTCATGACCTAATCACCTCCCAAGACCACCTCTTAATACTATCACATTAGGGGTTAGAATTTCAACATATGAATTTTGGGGAGCAAAGATTAATTCTATAGTAATAGTTTACTAGCTTCTTGGACAGGGGGAAATCTCAGGTTTTAAGTGTTAGAAAGAGTGAGTTCATGTGGTTATGCCAATTAAGGAATGAAAAAATGCACTTCAGTTGTGATTCAAATGAATTTATATGTTTGAACATAGTTAAAACAGGTTCCATTATTCATTGTTCAGAAAAGTCTTTATTTATTTCAAGTAAGTGTCTGAAGTTTCAGAGTCTTGCAAAGTTTTCATTGTCTTTTATCAGCTTCTGCTGATTGGAACCTGTTATGATGAACTACAACATTAGGTTTTGACAGCTCTAGACAAATGCTACTGTGAGTCGGAAATTTCCCTTCTACGTGACCTATGACTGCATATCTAATTTTCAGCGTTGAGACAACAAACATCACACTACATATATTATTTCTAGGGTTACAGTTTTTTTGTTCTATTGTAGAACTAATGAGTTCCTTCTCTAAAAGCATGGATTCAACTTTGTCAGAGAAAGATAATAACTGTTCATTCATGCATTCTTTAAAGCAATCCACATATAGTTGATGGCAGACACAATGCTTTTTACCTATTTTTTAATTAGCTAGAATTTCTTTTTATTGCCTCATTCTCTATGTTACCTTCCTCATTGGTTAACTTTTCATCACTAATTGAGTTATATTTTCTTTCATTTGGTGATTCCTTTGGGGATACTTCCTGGGCACATATCATTTCCATCAAATTTGTATAGTGACAGTCTTTCAACAACCCATTCGTATTACCTGTGAGTAGAGCACAACTTTTACTTAATATACTCAAGTAGGGGAAAATGTGTCTAGCAGGAAAATGAACGTACTCATGTCTATGTAGACCATTAGTCATCAACATCTCTGGACAATTAGATTATTGCACTCTTTTATTCATTCAATATTTACTGAGAAATGTTATCAGACAATGGGCAAAATACCAGGGATGTTTATATAGAACCACATTTCTTTGTGACTCTGCAATAAGACAAGTAGGATGCAAATGAATATGCTAGATTTTTTATTTGCTCCACTTATTCTCCAGAACATAGGAGCACAACCCCTCAGACCAGGATCCTTGGACTGCTGGCTCTTCCTATTAGAATTTAACTGCCAAGGGTTAAATTTCATCAATTGTGAGTAGTTACTAGTGAAAGCAAACATACTTAACATTTATATTTTAAATAATCTTTAGACTTTATTCTACTAATCAGAAAAGGAAAGACCTAAATGTGTTGATATGTCTTAGCCTTGTGGCTAACCTTTACCCTTGCAGATCATTGAAAGAGTACTCCTTGTCACTCAAATTTTGATCCACAGACCTGCAACATCAGTGTTATCTGGAATTTTATTAGAAATGTAGAATCTAAGGTGATTTGAGACCTACTGAATTGTAAAAATGCATTTTCACAAAATCCTCAGGTGATTTGTATGTACATGAAAATTAAAGAAGCAGCTGTAAATTTGTTTGACTTTTTGAGCCCTTTCTTGTAAATGATTAAAGTTCATTCCTCTCCATGCTTATATGACTAATTTCAGTAAAATAAAAACAGGAAAAAGAAAGAAAGATAATTTCAAATCCAGAGAGGCCAGTATCAGGCTTGTTAGACACTGCAGATAAATTTCAGCTTCCAGTGAAATAATGGCAAAGATAAGTAGCAAAATCTCTTAGAAGTTTGAAAGCCCCAACTTCTATGGGACGCAGTGAAAGCAGTCTTAAGAAGAAAGTATATAGCAATCCAGGCACACTTAAAGAAGGAAGAACAATCCCAAATGAATGGTCTAAAATCACAATTATCAAAACTGGAAAAAGAAGAACAAATGAGGCCTAAAGTCAGCAGAAGGAGGGACATAATAAAGATTAGAGAAGAAATAAACAAAATTAAGAAGAATAAAACAATAGAAAAAAATCAATGAAACCAAGAGCTGGTTCTTCGAGAAAATAAACAAAATAGATTAGCCTCTAGCCAGACTTATTAAGAGGAAAAGAGAACAAACACACATCAACAGAATCAGAAATGAGAATGGAAAAATCACTACAGACTCCACAGAAATACAAAGAATTATTAAACACTACTATGAAAACCTATATGCTAACAAGCTGGAAAACCTAGACGAAACGGACAACTTCCTACAAAAATACGACCTTCCAAGACTGACCCAGAAAGAAACACAAAAGTTAAACAAACCAATTACGAGCAAAGAAATTGAAATGGTAATCAAAAAACTACCCAAGAACAAAACCCCCAGGCCAGACGGATTTACCTCGGAATTTTATCAGACATACAGAGAAGACATAATACTTAATCTCCTCAAAGTTTTCCAAAAAATAGAAGAGGAGGGAATACTCCAAACTCATTCTATGAAGCCAACATCACCCTAATACCAAAACCAGGCAAAGACCCCACCAAAAAATAAAATTACAGACCAATATCCCTGATGAATGTAGATGCAAAAATACTCAATAAAATATTAGCAAACCGAATTCAAAAATATATCAAAAGGATCATACACCATGACCAAGTGGGACTCATCCCAGGGATGCAAGGATGGTACAGCATTCGAAAATCCATCAACATCATCCACTACATCAACAAAAAGAAAGACAAAAACCACATGATCATCTCCATAGATGCTGAAAAAGCATTTGACAAAATTCAACATCCATTCATGATAAAAACTCTCAGCAGAATGGGTATAAAGGGCAAGTACCTCAACATAATAAAGGCCATATATGATAAACCCACAGCCAACATCATACTGAACAGCGAGAAGCTGAAAGCTTTTCCTCTGAGATCGGGAACTAGACAGGGATGCTCACTCTCCCCACTGTTATTTAACATAGTACTGGAGGTCCTAGCCACGGCAATTAGACAAAACAAAGAAATACAAGGAATCCAGATTGGTAAAGAAGAAGTTAAACTGTCACTATTTGCAGATGACATGATATTGTACATAATGAACCCTAAAGACTCCACTCCAAAACTACTAGAACTGATATCGGAATACAGCAAAGTTGCAGGATACAAAGTTAACATACAGAAATCTGTGGCTTTCCTATACACTAACAATGAACCAATAGAAAGAGAAATCAGGAAAACAATTCCATTGACAATTGCATCAAAAAGAATAAAATACCTAGGAATAAACCTAACCAAAGAAGTGAAAGACCTATACCCTGAAAACTACAAGACATTCTTAAGAGAAATTAAAGGGGACACTAACAAATGGAAACTCATCTCATGCTCATGGCTAGGAAGAATTAATATCGTCAAAATGGCCATCCTGCCCAAAGCAATATACAGATTTGATGCAGCCCCTATCAAATAACCAGCAAATTCTTCAATGAACTGGAACAATTAGTTCAAAAATTCATATGGAAGCACCAAAGACCCCGAATAGCCAAAGCAATCCTGAGAAGGAAGAATAAAGTGGGTGGGATCTCACTCCCCAACTTCAAGCTCTACTACAAACCCATAGTAATCAAGACAATTTGGTACTGGCACAAGAACAGAGCCACAGACCAGTGGAACAGACTAGAGACTTCAGACATTAACCCAAACATTTACGGTCAATTAATATTTGATAAAGGAGCCATGGACATACAATGGGGAAATGACAGTCTATTCAACAGATGGTGCTGGCAAAACTGGACAGCTACATGTAAGAGAATGAAACTGGACCATTGTCTAACCCCATACACGAAAGTAAATTTGAAATGGATCAAAGACCTGAATGTAAGTCATGAAACCATAAAACTCTTAGAAAAAAACATAGGCAAAAATCTCTTAGACATAAACATGAGTGACCTCTTCTTGAACATATCTCCCCGGGCAAGGAAAACAAAAGCAAAAATGAACAAGTGGGACTATATTAAGAATATATTTGTAAATGACAGATCTGATAAAGGCTTGACATCCAAAATATATAAAGAGCTCACCCACCTCAACAAACAAAAAACAAATAATCCAATTAAAAAATGGGCAGAGGAACTGAACAGATAGTTCTCCAAAAAAGAAATTCAGATGGCCAACAGACACATGAAAAGATGCTGCACATTGCTTGTCATCAGAGAAATGCAAATTAAAACCACAATGAGGTATCACCTCACACCAGTAAGGATGGCTACCATCCAAAAGACAAACAATAAGAAATTTTGGCGAGGTTGTGGAGAAAGCGGAACCCTCCTACACTGCTGGTGGGAATGTAAATTAGTTCAACCATTGTGGAAAGCAGTATGGAGGTTCCTCAAAATGCTCAAAATAGACTTACCATTTGACCCAGGAATTCCACTCCTAGGAATTTACCCTAAGAATGCAGCACTGAAGTTTGAAAAAGGCAGTTGTACCCTTATGTTTATTGCAGCACTATTTACAATAGCCAAGAACTGGAAGCAACCTAAGTGTCCCTCAGTAGATGAATGGATAAAGAAGATGTGGTACATATACACAATGGAATATTACTCAGCCATAAGAAAAATACAGATCCTACAACTTGCAACAACATGGATGGAGCTAGAGGGTATTATGCTTAGTGAAATAAGCCAGGTGGAGAAAGACAAGTACCAAATGATTTCAATCATATGTGGAGTATAAGACAAAAGAAAACTGAAGGAACAAAATAGCAGCAGAAGCACAGAACCCAAGAATGGACTAACAGTTACCAAAGGGAAAGGGACTGGGGAGGATGGGTGGGTAGGGAGGGATAAGGGGGGGAAGAAGAAAGGGGGTATTATGATTAGCATGCATAATGTGGGGGGTGGGAGAAAGGGGAGGGCTGTGCAACACAGAGAAGACAAGTAGTGATTCTATAACATTTTGCTATGCTGATAGACAGTGACTGTAATGGAGTTTGTTGGGGGGACCTGGTATAGGGGAGAGCCTAGTAAACATAATATTCTTCATGTAATTGTAGATTAATGATAACAAAAAAAAAAAAAAGAAAGAGAAGGAAAAGGGGAATTACTCCCTGATAGGATAAAACTAACTGTAAATCAACGATTAATGCATGCTTTACATATCCTTAATTTTGATCTTTTAAAGGGTGTCAGATGATCAGCTATGGAAGTATATTTTTCTGATAATATTCCTTTCTCTTAAAAAAGAAAAAAAAGCACTTCCTGTGTGGTGATCTCCAATAGGTTTTTCACAGTGGTATAAAGGTCATATCAAAGTGTGGGCAAAGGGTTTGTTTGTGTTTATACAGAGGATCAAAGCCTAATTTGGCTACCCAGAAAGCGAACTAAGATGCGATATGAAGAAGAACTTCCAATATCAACATTCTCTGGAAGAGTCATTCCAGAAGATGATCATCAAAAAACTTCAACAAAGATCCTGGCGCTGTTGCAGTTGTAGCTGCATTCATCCCACCGGTTCCTGGACTTGCCATTGGAATGAAGAAGGAGATATCTAAGCTGGCCTGTGCATACAGTAAAACAACAAATTTGACTGGATCTATACTGTTGGAACTCAACCAAGAATTAGGAGAAGTGCAAGTTGCAGCGCTCCAAAATCGTGCCACTATAGACTATCTACTGTTAAAAGAACATATGGGATGTGAACAGTTCCCAGGAATGTGTTGTTTTAATTTGTCTGATTTTTCTCAAACTATTCAAATTCAGTTAGACAATATCCATCATATCATTGATAAGTTTTCACAAATGCCTAGGGTGCCTAACTGGTTTTCTTGGTTTCACTGGATATGGCTGGTAATTGTAGGTCTGCTTTTGTTATGTAGCTGTATTCCTATTGTGTTAATGTGTGTGCACAATTTAATTAGTAGTTTGAAACCTATACATGCTTATGTTACTCTACAAGAAGATATGTCAAAGAAATAATCAATCTTCCCAGGTTTTCTTCCATCTGCTACTTCTATAGCTTTTCTTCTTTCTTCCTAATTACAACCGTTTAGTAGAATTAGTGCCTCATATTGAAAATTACTGAATATCATAATTCTTCCAAGTGGTAAAGATACCTCAAGACAAATGCTGGGCATAGAAGCCACAGGGCATAAATCTGCAACGAAGTAAAAAGCTAACCTTTTCAAACAATATTGCTTCCCTCTCACTTACCAACTTTACATTTCCCTGTATGGCCCCGGAAGATGACTGGTTAGCCAGAGACGGGTAAGATTCCTCAAGGGAGGAACAACCTAAGACAGGCACAGTTGCAGGGGGGCCATCAGGAAAGAAATTGGGGACCAACAGAGGTGAGGCTTAGAACCTCACCCCCCCTGTTCTGAGAGAAATCTTCTGCATACGTGGA
The DNA here is from genome assembly GCF_030020395.1 of Manis pentadactyla. Taxonomy (NCBI): domain Eukaryota; kingdom Metazoa; phylum Chordata; class Mammalia; order Pholidota; family Manidae; genus Manis; species Manis pentadactyla. Next base: position 111,377,353 of record NC_080028.1, on the reverse strand, counting down.
TGTTTTATTGCCCTTGTCTAGCTTGGATTAACACATAGTCTACAGGCACACACCTGATCATCTACATTTGCTCTCTTACAACACTAAACTATGTTTTCTACCTTTATCTTGTATCTACCTACCACTTCAGCATTTTATTAAAAAATGATAATAATAATAAGGGAGAAATGTGGGATTCACATATAAATCAAGTATAAAAATCAAACGAATAAAATAAAAAATCTCTTAGAAGTTTGCCACCTGTTGATGTTAGTGAAAATGACTTCAAAGCACTTTGAAATCTTCATATAAAAACAATGTGACCTGCCAGTCAGGAGCCTTTTGAACACTTGTAAGTAACTGATGTTCACCCTCCAGGCATAAAATGCAATTACCATATTACTTGTGGTACAATTTAATTGAAGTTGACACCTTGAATATAGAAAGAATCACAAATAGTCAAGACAGGAAGAAGTCCACTTTGAGGGAAAGAATCCTTCGGTCCTAGAGCACACAGGACCTGGTCCACCGACCGATGCCTGAATCACACTGATGATCTGTTGCAAAGATGAAATAAACAGACCTGAAGTCCTATAATACTATTTTTAAGCAAGTGTGATGTGGGGAGAAGTAGCTCACAACAGAATTAGTCCTGCGACTGTACTAAAAAAACAAAATCAAAGTGAAAAATCTAAGGTCTTCTTTTCTACTCCTCAACACTAAGAGAAGTCATCTGGGGCCCGTGTTTCATGGGCTATGTATGTGGATGCTGGCTGTCTCAGGGCTCAGGTCTGACAATTACAAAGACAAGGTAAGGATGTCATACATGCAGGTGCTCTGTGGACAGACAGAAATAGGATAACCTGGCATCATGTTATTCATTAGACTTAGACAAAACTATCTTTTTATTTTGAAATTTAACTCAATTTTTCTGTGAAATAGTTCTCAGTATTTCAGAAATTGCAGCCTGAACTGTGAAAATGTCAAGCAAATTGATGTTATTACTCTTCAGGTCTCCAATAATGCATGTACCCACAATAAAGTTTCCTATATTCACATGATAGAATGTCTGTATTGCTTTTTCATGCTGCTCCCAGTTGCCTCAAAACAGAAATAAGATTATTTATTTGACACGTAAATCACTTCCACCCACAAATCTCTTTACTTTTGAATCCTTAGGCAAGTGTGATTTAAAGTCCTCACAGCTCTTTTTTTAGAAAAATGAGCAAAACAATATATATGTAATATTACAGTCACTGCCTCCAAACTATAAAATGAGTTTACTGAAGTACAGCCTTCTAATGTCACAGGGAGACATTTGAAAAGTATGTGATTAGTTATTGTTAGGCTTTTAAAGAATATTACATTAGAATTTCTTTTGTTGCTTTATACATGCATACACACATATGTATAAATGTACAGGAATATAAATGTAAGAGCTAAAACTTTCTTCTTAATACCTCTAGATAGCATCCCTAGTACGTAGGGTGGCACAGATTGGCTGCTTGCTCCATAACCCAGTTCCCTTTTCTCCTGGGCACATGGCTTGAGTTCATTTCCCAGACTGCATTAGAGTTAGCTCTATGCTGAAGAAACTAGAGTCTCTATCAGCTTGGATTCCTGAGCGACTATCCAGAGCAGAAATTCCCTCTACTGTACGTACTACACACATTTACCCTCCCACATACTCATCCCACCCTCGTTCCCCACACATAAGCAGTTGGTGGAATTTATGTGGGCAAGTTGACCTCCACTGTGTCCAACCCCTGAACCTTTGGAAGCTGCACAGTGTGTAGCTAGCACTGCTCTGCATGACACAGGACAGACACGAGGAGGAGGGCAAGCATGTATCGATCACGAGAAATTCTTTCTGTTAACTGGTGTCCCTCATCCTACTCTCTTCCTACCCCAAACACAGTTTTGTTTTCTTGTTTTTTTTTTAATCTGGAAGAGGAATGTAAATGAGAAAGGAAAAGCAAAGAAGAAATAAGAGTAGAGAAATTACAGAGAAGGGAGATGCATGAGGGCAAAAATAAGGCTTGATCTTATCCAGTGAGTAATGAGGGACAGTCTATGTCTTCTATCTCCCAAATCTCGGTAAAGCTCAGCTTGATTACTAGGCTCTTAATTTGCAGGCCATCCTGTGTTGCTAATACTGGTGTGCTATTCCCACTCCTGTCCTCATCTGTACAGGCTGGCTAGCTGCCCACCAAACCCATTTCTTCCACCACATAACAAGATGACTGCCTCCTCCCATGCAGTGTCCATTCCAGAAGGGCCACTGCCACACTGCTCCATACCCTATTAGTGCCATTTGTCTTGGTTAAAGTAATACTTGTGGGAGAAAAATTAAAGTTCAACAGCTTTTAATCTTCTTGGGTCTGGTTTTCCTTCCTGCCTTTGAGACAGTTGGTCTTTCTGTGTCTTTCAATATGATGAAATAGTGGTCCACACAATTATTGGGAGCTTTGCAGTTTCTGGTACTATATGTGGCATTGGGGACATAGGGAAATAAGGCACATTTACCTATGAGAAGCTCTCAGTGCTCCATAAGCAGCTAGCTATAGAAATAATTCCCTGAAGTACAATGTGATGAGTTGTATAAGGTCTACACATGGGTCTATGAAAACTCAGATGAAGATAAAAAGTGATTCTGACAGAGGAATCAAGGAAAACTACAGGAGGTGATATTTGTGCTAAGCCTTTAAAAATGGGCAAGAACTTATAAAGCAGAGAAGGGAATAGAAGTATGTCCTGGGAATGTGGAAGATCATCAGAAAAAGGAATAAAAACAAGCGGCCAAGGTACACTCTAATCAATAAAGAGGATTTGAGTTTGCTTTGAAATTATAGCAAGCACATTCAGAGCCTTGGCTGGCATGTTAAGAGAATTAGGTGCATGCTACAGATTATGTGTCTTAGACTGTTTGGCACAGCAAGGTAGATAATGGTAGATAGGGTAAGAGGGTCAATTAGAAGTTGATTCAAACAATCAGGAGAGTTATAATAACAGAACTGTCTATAATAACAGCAATGGTATCAACTGGGAATGCATAGACATTATTTATAATATAGACAGGATGTATTTACAACTTAAATGCAAAAGAATACTCAAAGATAGCCAGGTAATCTCTACTCAAAGTAGAAAAATTAGGTGATCAATAGCAAACTAATGGATGAAGCCATGGGAATTGATACATTCTCTTGAGTGGTATGTAGAATGAAGAGACATCAACCAGATGTTCACCAGGCAGTTCAGAGTGACAGAAACAGAACCATCAGTATTCAGTGTTGTCAAAGTTAAGTGAACTTAAAAGGTGCTAACGAGGGGAAAGTGTGGACAGCATTGTTTCAAATGATGTCAAGAGAATAAGTATAATCTGTGTTAAAATAGAATTATGTTGAAGGGAAAGTAAATTATTAATAGATTTTAGAAGGCACTGGATTTCTTATATACATAGACATGTTTTTACAGTTAATTTCCAGATAAAATTGCCTTCTTTTTTGTCTAATGCAGAAAAAAACCCATAAAACTACATACATAGAGAGATTCAAGATGGCAGTGTGAGAGGTGACACAGAGAACTCCTCCCAATACCACAAATATTATGAAAATATAGTTAATACAACTAATCCTAAAAGAGCAACAGGAAAGAAGGCTGCACCAGACTGCATACACCTGGAGAACAGAGCAGACCTCACAAAACAGTGTAATATACGAAGCCTTGATCCGGTGGGACCCAAGCCCTTCCCCTACCCCAGCTCACCAGCCGGAGGAAGAGAAATGGAGTGGGGAAGGGGTGGAAGCCTAGTGCTGAACACCCAGCCCTGCAGATCTGCATTGGGAGAATAAACCTACATTGCATGGTGCTTTGGAGACTAGTGGGGTTGGAAAGCTAAGAGAGGCAGAATACGTGGAGAGACTGAGATTCCAGCCATTTGTGGAAGACAGGGATCCACATGCAGCTGCTCTGGGACAAAGGAAAGGCTGGTGATCTGAGTGGCTTCCTAGCAGCGAAAGGGCTGACAAAGGGGCGGGGTTTACAAAGAGCTTGCTGGAGGAACAAGGGATGGGTGGACAAGGTTGTCTGGGTGTGCTCTGCCCAGCAGGTTGGGAACTTTCAGGAGCTTCAGGCGCTCCATCCTCCTGGCTGGCTACTCAGCTCCGAGGCCACCACTGTGATCTGCAGCCTCCTGGGCCTTCCTCCTGGACTGCCAGTACAAGCTCGCAAACCAGCAGTTCCTGCCCTGGAGTCACACCAGCCAGAGGGAGGCCCCGTCTATGGCAGCTACAGATGCAAAGCACAGAGGCTTGCACCTGTGTGGTGGCCCACTGGTTCTCTTAGTGGAAAAAGGCACTGCAGCTGGGAAGCAGAAAACAGCTCTTTCCTTCCCCCCAGGCACCAGCACCACTCCTCTGACATCACTCCAGGGGCTGAGCAGCTTCAGAGAGTAGAGCTTCTGGGCACTAGAGAGCATCACATACAAATATGAAACGTCAAAGGAACCTGGTTCCAACAAAAATCTCACAAACACCAGAAAAAGAGCCAAATGAAACTAAACTCACCAATCTCATGGAAAGAGAGTTCAAAAGAAAAATCATAAACATGCTCATGGAGGTACAGAAAAATAATCAAGAACTCAGGAATGAATTTAAGACAGAGATTAAGAAATTCCATATCTGAAATGAAACATACAATGGAGGGATTAAAGAGAAGATTAGATGTAGTAGAAGAGATGGTAAATGGAATAGAAATTAGAGAAGAGGAATACAAAGAAGCTGAGGCACAGAGAGAATCAAGGATCTCTAGGAATGAAAGAATATTGAGAGAACTGTGTGACCAATCCAAACAGAACAACATTCGTATTGTATGGGTACCAGAAGAAGAACACAGACAAAAAGGGATAGAAATTGTCTTTGAGGAGGTAATTGCTGAAAAGTTCCCCAATCTGGGGAAGGAGATAGTCTCTCAGGCCATGAAGGTGCACAGATCTCCCAACACAAGGGACCCAAGGAAGACAACACCAAGACATATAATAATTAAAATGGCAAAGATTAATGATAAAGACAGACTTTTAAAAGCAGTTAGAGAGAGAAAAAAGACCACATTCAAAGGAAAACCCATCAGGCTATCATCAGACTTCTCAACAGAAACCTACAGGCCAGAAGGGAGTGGCATGCTGTATTCAATGCAATGAAACAGAAGGCCTAGAACTGAGAATACTCTACCTGGCAGGATTATCATTTAAACTTGAAAGAGGGATTAAACAATTTTCAGATAAGCAAAACTGAGAGAATTTGCCTCCCACAAACCATCTATACAGTGCATTTTGGAGGGACTGCTATAGATGGAAGTATTCCTAAGGCTAAATAGCTATCACCAGGGAAAATAAAACCACAGCAAAGTAAGACAATTAATTGCTAAGCAGATGCAAAATCAAATCAGCTACCCCCAAAGTCAATCAAGGGATGGACAAGGAGTACAGAATATGGTATCTAATATATAAAGAATGGAGGAGGAAGAAAAAGGAGAAAAAAAAAGAACCTTTAAGTTGTGTTTGTAATAGCATATGAAGTGAGTTAAATTAGACTGTTACATAGTAAAGGAACTACCCTTGAACCTTTGGTAACCATGAATCTAAAGCCTGCAATGGCAATAAGTACATACCTATCGATAATCACCCAAAATGTAAATGGTCTGAATGCACCAATCAAAAGACATAGAGTCACTGAATGGATAAAAAACAAGACCATCTATATGCTGCCTACAAGAGACTCACTTCAAACCCAAAGACATATACAGACTGAAAGTAAAGGGATGGAAAAAGATATTTCATACAACTAATAGGGAGAAAAAAGCAGGTGTTGCAGTACTTGTATGAAACAAAGTAGACTTCAGAACAAAGAAAGTAATAAGATACAAAGAAGGGCATTACATAATGATAAACGGGGGCAGTCGAACAAGAGGATATAACTATTATAAATATCTATGCACCCAACACAGGATTACCTACATATGTGAAACAAATACTAACAGAATTAAAGGGGGAAATAGAATGCAATGCATTCATTTTAGGAGACTTCAACAGACCACTCACTCCAAAGGACAGATCACCCAGACAGAAAATAAGGACACAGAGGCACTGAACAACACATTAGAACAGATGGACCTAACAGACATCTACACAACACTTTACTCAAAAGCAGCAGGATACACATTTTTCTCAAGTGCACATGGAACATTTTCAAGAATAGACCAAAAACTAGGCCAAAAAAAGAGCCTCAGTAAATTAAAAAAGATTGAAATTGTACCAACCAGCTTCTCAGATTACAAAGGTATGAAACTAGAAATAAAATACACAAGGAAAATGAAAAAGCTCACAAAAACATGGAGGCTTAATAATATGCCCTAAAAAATCAATGGATCAATACCAAATAAAAGCAGAGATCAAGCAATATATGGAGATAAATGACAACAATAATTCAACACTGCCAAATCTGTGAGATGCAGCAAAGGCCATGCTAAGAGGGAAGTATATTGCCATACAGGCCTGCCTCAGGAAAGAACAATCCTTAATGAACAGTATAAACTCACTATTAACATAACTAGAAAAAGAAGAACAAATGAGGCCCAAAGTCAGAAGAAGGAGGTACATAATAAAGATTAGAGCTGAAATAAATAAAATTGAGAATAATAAAACAACAGAAATTATCAATGAAAGCAGGAGCTGCTTCTTGGAGAAAATAAACAAAATAGATAAACCCCTAGCCAGACTTATCAAGAAAATAAGAGCCAACACACATAAACAGAATCAGAAATGAGAAAGGAAAAATCACTATGGACACCAAAGAAATACAAAGAATTATGAGAGAATAGTATGAAAAATTTTATGCTAACAAACTGGATAACCTAGAAGATATGGACAACTTTCTAGAATAATACAACCTTCCAAGGCCAACCAAGGAATAAACAGAAAATCTGAATAGACCAATAACCATCAAGGAAATTGAATTGGTAATCAAAAAACTACCTAAAAACAAAACCACTCATCTAGATGGTTTCACCTCTGAATTTTATCAGATATTTAGTGAAGACCTAATACCCATCCTCCTTAAAGTTTTCCAAAAAGTAGATGAAGAGTGAATATTCCCAAACTCATTCTATGAGGCCAGTATCACTCTAATACCAAAACCAGGCAAGACACCACAAAAAAGAAAATTACAGACCAATATCCCTAATGAATGTAAATGCAAAAATACTCAACAAAATATTAGCAAACTGAATTCAAAAATACATCAAAAAGGTCATCTATCATGATCAAGTAGGACTTATTCCAGGGATGCAAAGATGGTTCAACATTCAAAAATCCATCAACATATCCACTACATCAACAAAAAGAAGGACAAAAACCACATGATCATCTCCATAGATGCCGAAAAAGCATTTGACAAAATTCAACATCCATTCATGATAAAAACTCTCAACAAAATGGGTATAGAGGGTAAATGCCTCAACATAATAAAGGTCGTGTATGACAAACCCACAGCCAACATTATACTTAACAGCAAGAAGCTGAAAGCTTTTCCTTTAAGATCGGCAACAAGACAAGGATGCCCACTCTCCCCACTTTTATTCAACATAGTACTGGAGGTCCTAGTCACAACAATCAGACAACACAAATAAATAAAAGGCATCCTGACTGGCAAGGAAGAAGTTAAACTGTCACTGTGACATGATATTGTACATAAAAAACCCTAAAGAATCCACTCCAAAACTACTACATCTAATATCTGAGTTCATCAAAGATGCAGGATACAAAATTAAAACATAGAAATCTGTTGCATTCCTATAAACTAACGATGAACCAACAGAAAGAGAAATCAGATAAAACAATTCCATTCACAATTGCATCAAAAATAATAAAATATCTAGGAATAAACCTAACCAAGGAAGTGAAAGACCTATACCCTGAAAACTACAAGACACTCATGAGAGAAATTAAAGAAGATACGAATAAATGGAAACACATCACATGCTCATGGATAGGAAGAATTAGTATTGTCAAAATGGCCATTCTGCCTAAAGCAATCTATAGATTCAATGCCATCCCTGTTCAAATACCATCAGCATTCTTCAACGAACTAGAGCAAATAGTTCTAAAATTTATATGGAATCACAAAAGACCCTGAATAGCCAAAGCAATCCTGAGAAGGAAGAATAAAGCTGGGGGGATTACACTCCCTGACTTCAAGCTCTACTACAAAGTCACAGTAATCAAGACAATTTGGTACTGGCACAAGAACAGACCTATAGACCAATGGAACAGACTAGAGAGTCCAGATATAAACCCAAGCATATATGGTCAACTAATATATGATAAAGGAGCCATGGATATACAATAGGGAAATGACAACAACCTCTTTAACAACTGGTGTTGGCAAAACTGGACAGCTACATGCAAGAGAATGAAACTGGATCATTGTGAAATACCATATACAAAAGTAAACTCAAAATGGATCAAAGACCTGAATGTAAGTCATGAAACCATAAAGCTTTCAGAAGAAAACATAGGTGAAAATCTCTTGAATATAAACATGAGCAACTTCTTCCTGAACACATCTCCTCAGGCAAGGGAAACAAAATAAAAAACGAACAAATGGAATACATCATGCTAAAAAGCTTCTATACAGCAAAGGACACCATCAGCAGAACAAAAAGGCATCCTATGATATGGGAGAACATATTTGTAAATTACATATCTGACAAGGGGTTAACATCCAAAATATATAAAGAACTCACAGGCCTCAACACCCAAAAAGCAAATAACCCTATTAAAAAATGGGTAGAGGATATGAACAGACACTTCTCCAAAGAAGAAATTCAGATGGCCAACAGAGATATGAAAAGATTCTCTACATCACTTATTATCAGGAAAATGCAAATTAAAACTACAGTGAGATATCACCTCACCCCAGTTAGGATGGCCAACATAGGAAAGAGTAGGAGCAACAAATGCTGGCGAGGATGTGGAGAAAGCCGTGCTCTCCCACACTGCTGGTGGGAATGTAAATTTGTTTAACCATTGGGGAAAGAAATATGGAGGTTCCTCAAAAAAACTAAAAATAGAAATACCATTTGACCCAGGAATTCCAGTCTTAGGAATTTACCCTAAAATGCAGGATCCCAGTTTCAAAAAGACATATGCACTCCTATGTTTATCGCAGTACTATTTACAATAGCCAAGAAATGGAAGCAACCTTAGTGTCCGTCAGTAGATGAATAGATAAAGAAGAGGTGGTACATATACACAATGGAATATTATTCAGCCATAAGAAGAAAACAAATCCTACCATTTGCAACAACATGGATGGAGCTAGAGGGTATTATGCTCAGTGAAATAAGCCAGGTGGAGAAAGACAAGTACCAAATGATTTCACTCATCTGTGGAGCTTAAGAACAAAGCAAAAACTGAAGGAACAAAACAGCAGCAGACTCACACAACCCAAGAATAGACTAAGAGTTGCCAAAGGGAAAGGGTCTGGGGAGGATGGGTGGGAAGGGATGGAGAAGGGGAATACGGAGCATTACAATTAGCACACCTAATGTGGTGGGGGGGGCAGGTGCAAGGCAGTACAGCACAGAAAAGACAAGTAGTAACCCGCATCTTACTATGCTGATGGACAGTGACTGTAATGGGGTATGTGGTGGAGACTTGATAATGGGGGGAATCTAGTAACCACAGTGTTGCTCATGTGATTGTATATTGATGAAACCAAAAGAAAAAAGAAAAACTAAATACAGACTAAGAGGACTCTTGTACATACTAAAGACTTAAATGAGGCCAATAGTTTCTTACTTATGCCTAAGGCCAGATTAAAGTAAGAAGCAAAACATTCCCAAAATGCCATTTCATTTCCAAAGTAAACTCTTACTTTCTGCATTTTTCATTAATGTATTCATTAAATTTCTGAACTATAGTTATTTCAACCGGACACCTAGGTAATGCTATGCTGAAGTAATTACAGTGAAACAGAAGAGTCAAGAGTCTTTTGAAACATGTCAACAAATAATGGGAAATTCCTGGCAATACATCCCAGTAAATTTGAATTCAATAGTAAAATAGAAATATGAAGGTAATTAATGCAAAAGCAAATCCAGAGATAATAGTAAGTGATGAATAAGATTTGAGAAAAAGATGCAATTTAACAATAGAAAATGCCTCTAAAAATAAGTGTAAATAGTCGTAGATGACAACAGATGAGGTTTAGATTTAAGAATTATTTCTTGACCATTCCAATTTTAAACATGAATTGAAATAATCTCCCAAGAGATATTTGAGAGAGTGATGTCTTTGATTTATAAGAAAAAAATCTTTGTAAGCATCTCTAAAGTATTTTCCAAATTTATCAGCTGTCTGATATCATAATTTTAAAATAAATCCTTTTCCTCCCCTTTCTACATATTCCTGTTTCCAGAACATGTTGACTGCAACTGCATGCTTATATAAAAATAAATTTAAAACTCTAAAAAGAGAAAATTCTCTGTTCTTCCCCAAAGATATTCATAGTCCATACTGTATTTCCAATTCCTCTGAATTCTCCAGTTGGACATTCTACTTAAGCTTCGGATTCAGAGTATGCCAGGCTCAGTCCCTTTTCCCAAGTCCTGTTCATGTTTCTGACATAATTCTACCAATGATTCTAAGAGTAAGTTATCTTTGACTCCTTCTTCTCTTTACCTTCAATTTCTAACAGGTGACCAAGCCCTACTCGATGTCATTCTGACCCTCATTTCCTTCTTATATTGCACTTATTCAGATTCTCTCTACCTTCCGCCCAAATGTTGCACTAGTTTCCTAACTTGTCTCCTTCAGACTCCCCCCATTCCAATCCACTGTAGACTTTATTGTCAAATTAATATTCTCGAAGTGCAATTCTGACCATATAAAGAAAAACCTTTGTTCAAAATCTCCAATGACGCACCATTGAATACTGAACAAACCTAAATTCCTTTGCCTGGTATTCAGTATTTCTCAAATTTATTTTCCAATGTTATCCCCATTACTTCCTTTTATCACCTTAGTTCCCATGAATAGCAAAATATTGTCTCCTATATATACCCTTTGGTTTATCGCATCTATTGATTGCTCATGTCTTTTGCCATAATGTCCTTCCTGCATATGCACCATTAATCCAAATACCACATAACCAGTTGAAATACTATCTCCTCAAAATAGTTTTTCCTACTTTTCATCACATTTTACCCTTTTATAAGTCATAACTCTCTTTTCTGAATTCCAATAGCATTTTTTTCATTTCTAAATTTCACTTCTCGTGTACTTTATCTTACAGTAATTTGTACACCTATCTCACAATCACTAAAGCTCTTTAAGATGGGACACTTGATTCATCCTTACAAAGGTGGATACTTAATATTTCCTTATTAAATACAAATTGATGTGAGGGTAAAATGACTTCTCTTCTCCTCGGAAGTGGAGGTTTATATCACTTCAAGCAGCAGAGTATAGTCATGGATATTGTGCATTTAGCATCTTAGTAGCATCAGGATCTATGAAAAAAATTGAAAGCTAATCAACATCTCAACTTTTGAGGAGAGAGATTCCTGAGAAGCAAAGTAATACCTCAAAATTTCAGCCAATGAGACTTGGAAAACAGTGGTAGACCTGGAGTCTGCTGTGTTCACCCTTGAGTTGTTTGACTTTAAATCTTTCCCTTCTACCTATGATGAAGTGATCTAATTTCTTCTACAAGAGACTATAAATACCCCTTTGCAGTGACTTAAAACAGAGGTAATCAAATAAAGGCCAGAAACTCCATGAAGTCTGATAAAACTAACATTTCTGAGTGGGATCACCCTTCCTCAAGCTTGAGCAGTGTTAGTGGAACAAGGTCCGCAAAGATGACATCAGGAACAGATAAGAAAGATAGAGAAGAAATAGGAGAGTAGCAATAACTTCCAAGGGAGATTTTGGGAGTGAAGGGAGGTGAGCAGAAATACATAGATTGCATTAAAATAAAATTTAAAAAGACTTTGGAAACCATAAAATAAAGATTCAATTTATAGCCCTACTACTTCTTGGCTGTGTCTGTAAGAGCCCAGGTTCCCTTAGCTGTGAGGATCAGGTAAGATAGGTAAGTGCACATTAAAATGAGAGTAATGATTCCAAAGGATGGTCTAAAGCTCCAATGAGATAATTAACTAGTATAGTAACTGTTATATAATTCATAGGAAGCTATTACTGTACGAGTCATTATTGTAGTAATATAGATGTAGACCTGGGCTGGGATTCTAGCTCTTTCCTTATTAGCTTGTGATTTTAGGGAAGTACCCAAACCAATCCTAAGCCCCAGTTTCATATCTATACAGGGTCCTTGGGGAGATTAGATGAAATTCCATATACTTATCAATTGGTCCTTCAAAGTTAGATGAAATAAGCTAGAATTCCCATGCTCTGTCCTATGAATTCAATAGGACATGCCAATACATGCACTACATTTTGGGGAAATGGGGATAAAAAAAATTTAGAATAAAAAAATGGAATGCTAATATGCTCCACTATTTGGATTATCAAACATTATATGACTTTCTAAAAATTCTATTTATGATCATACACAGTCCAATTGGAAAAATATGTTTATTTCCTTACATAAAAAATAAAAGTGTTGAACAGACAGTAGACTCCCTCTTCTCTGTCAAAACTGAGCAGGACATAAACCAGCGGGGAGACACTAGTCTTTTGTTTTAAAAGAAACAGCCAAAAAGAAACACATTGTCTTCTGTTGGAAAGAGAGAGGTGGTGCTTGTGTTGAAGGTGGGGAAGGAGTCAAGAAAAATTCTGAATGGTCACTGGCAGGAGCTATTTGGGTTGACCATATATTCATTCCATACTTATGACTCACTGAGTGTCTGCTATCTCCAGAGTAGAAAGATAGGAACTTCCAAGACTAAGCCATGATCTAGAAACTTCATCAGTCCCCAGGGGAAGCATGCCAAACTGATGAGGGTTCTCTACCCTTAGGCAAAAGATGAAGAAATAGAGAGTTAGGTGTTTGATACCATTGGTATGATTTCCTTTTTTGACCTCTCATCCAATAAACAAACGTTTAATAGTTTCTGGTGATGATAACAAGGGATGTTAGTGGAACACTGAAATTGACTATGAATATGTCATAGTTAGGCCATAAATGATATCCTACAGCATTTTTCTCTGGCTCCTATTTCTAACTCAGTCATTTAAGTTCCTTTACTTCTGCTATGGTGTTATTCTTTGGCTTCCAAAAAAACAATCTTAGCCAAAAAAATAAAACCAAAGACAAACACCAAAGCAAACAAAGAAACCATTATTTGCTAAGGTTTCCATGTGACTGAAAGTTTGGAGATGAACAGGGGTTTGCATCAGAGGGACAAAAACATCTTTAAATTATTATTTCTTGTCCTTGGGCCACTATGAGACTTAGTGATTCCATGTAACTCATTCATTCATTCTAACACTATCATCATAAAAGTAAAAACACACAGACACAAGCCCAGTAGTGACACTGGCACCAGTCCTTTCCATCTTCTGATGCTCAGTGATTTAGCTCTTCGTGGACTTTGCTGCCAGCTCAGGTTAGGGCTTCCCCTTACATGTCCAAAAATTCAGCAGAAGCTATGAAATGACTACTTTGAAGAGCCTGGTTAACTTCTTAGACCATACAAAGTGTTTCACTTTTTTTTATCTATAAACATCTGAGATAATGGGGATTGAAGCTAAAGAAGAGTTTTTACTTTATACAGATGCTGGTCTAAGAACCCTAAATAATTTAACTAGTTGAATTCCACAGTTTCCCTATAGGAGCAGCATTATTACTACTCCTATTTTGTAGACACAGACTCTGAAGTGCAGAAACATTAAGGTACTTGCCCAAAGCTACCTAGTTAAAAAGTGGCAGAGCTGGACGAAGGCAGATTTTTCTTTTTATTGTAGTCAGGATAGTTTACATTTGCTACAACAAATTAATCAATCAATAAATAAATTCAGAATATATGCAACTTGATCCAATGGTCCTTGGTACCAACTTATTTCAAAAGCAGATATTAGTGTAGAAATAATTTGCAAACAGTAAAATCACACTGAAATGTAAGCCTGTGTGAGCTTTGTTTTAAGAAATCGGTATTATATGTAGCCAAAATTTCTAAGTACCTTGTTTACTCAACCCATTTGAAAATGACTCTCTTAATTATGTAAAATTGAAATGATTCTTTGCCTCATTATCCACATAGTCATCAGAATATGGCACAAGATTAACACATCAAAGTTGATCTAGTAGAAAAATGACTGGGTTGCAAAAGACAAGTGTTCAAATTACAGCTCTACTCTTGACCGGGTTTGGCTGTATGTTAGGCATTGAACTCTTCTGGACTAATTTTCTCATCTACAAAATGTGGATGACACTGTCTCAACAGGATTATTGTCAGAAGTAAGTAAATTATATAATATATGCCAGGTGGCTAGGAAATTGCCTAATCTTTGAGCTGCAGCTGTCCTAGGTCCAAATTCCAGCTCGGACACCTAATGTGTGAGTGACACGGGGGCACTTACCGCCTCACCTTTGAAATGGTGGTAATAACGCCAACTTGAATCTCTCAGGGATGTTGGGAGCTTAGAGCTGAAATATAAAAAGCTTGTTGTAGAACAGCCGATGTACAGCATGAGCTTATTATGTGGTTGATCTGAATATTTAGTATCATCAATTTTTTTTACATCTATAAGAGACAGAGTCCATGATATTTCTAAATCTTTTTTTTTGAGGCATTATTAATTACCCCGACTTCAATCAGCTTAAGCCTCAAATGAAATAATCACACATTATTCATGTCTTCTTTTAAATCCCTTACTGACTCACCAGTACCTTCGGAATAACATTTTAATTTCTGTTCCTAACATTTCATGTATCTGCACTAAGAGCAGGCTTACTAAGCAGCTCTTAGTCCTTCCCTGTTAGTTTCCCGGGCACAGGGAGGACTCTGTAAAGGCATGGAGTGTGCTAGAAGCTGTATAGAAAATTGGAAAAAAAAAAAAAAAAAAAGTTCCTGCAATCTGACTTCTCAAATGACTTGGTTATATAATATAGAATTGATCAGTTTCTCTTTTCATTTTTTCTTGCTCAGGCGCTCAAATGCCCTACTTCCATTTTCCTCTCCCTTCACATCTTTCTGCCGTTGTCTTAATTGGAATAGCTCTGGAGCTTAATTAAAACAATGAGTGTCTAGTTTATACAATTTGTACAGGTGAATAATATAACCTTGCAGTGATTATTTATTGATGTGGGCATTAAACTATGCGCTCTCCACTGCAGTGGGCTAAAAACCATTTTCCCTTTTAAATTCCTTGATATCCTTGCTGAAGGATTTAACTGGTAAGAGCAGACAAGAGCACCACAGCAAACCCCCGGGTCTTAACTGTTACAGCCTCATAAGACGGAAGAGAGAAGTGACATGCCGTGCACGTAAATCTGGGGTGCATCTTCAGACTATTCAATCTTTTGTTCAAAAGCACATAGTTACTGAATATTTTGTAGAAGCATTACAGATTTAAGTACAGTATGATAGGCTTACATCTTATTTATGCTGGTCATTATACTTAGCTGTACAGCGGCAGTTCATTTATTTGTGCAACGAATGTTTTGAGTGAGCAACTAACTCATTACCAGGTCAACAGAAGAGACTGTGTTCTGAGAGAGGACTGACAGATGAGAAGGAATTTTCAAGGCAGATAGAATTTTTCAACTAGAAGGAACATTATAGCCAAACGTCCTAAGGCTGAGATGAGGCTGGAATGGCAAATAGCAGCTCAATTCCCCAGGACCTTGTGCTCCATATTTAAGAATCTTGGACTTTATCCTAATGAAGTGACCCTCAAAATCATACAGTAGAATAGGGTTTAAAGGACCAGAAATCTCATAATATATAACAAAATATGTCTATTAAAGCAAGGTGAGCTCAGTCTGCAAAAAGGACACATTAAAAACTCACCTAATATCAATCTGGTGTGTCAGAAAAGGATCTTCTGAGAAAGCCACACTGATTCTAAGACCTGAAGGCGGCCTCATTAGGTCTGCAAGTTATGCAGGGGGCAAAGGTAGGGAGTGGGGAGCAGCGTTCTGCTGAGAGGCCAGATGTGAAGCATGATAGGTGAGCAAGATTTCAGCCAAGATGGGCTTTAATCTATGGTGCTGATTTACTCTAGCAACAGTAGAATAATGAAAGGATTATATTCTCTCCCATCCTCATAGTTCTCTTCCTTTTATGGTCACACAGAAAAAAAACCCTATGATACATTGTATTTGCTTCCTCAGCCTATATTTATTGTATACCTGCTGTGTGCTAGGCAGAGAGGTAGGCACTAGAACATACCAAAAAAAAAGAGGCAATATACTCATTTCTGTCTTTGTTCAATTGTTTTTTTGCTTTTTTTTTTTTTTTTTTACTAAGCATCTACTGTGAAATCTGGGCTAGGGATGTATTGATGGGGAAATGCAGATATGGCCTGTGCTCACATGAATGAAATGTGTGTCACTACAGAGAGGGCCTTGGAGTGCTTTGGAAGCGCAAAGGAGGGGCACCTGAAGAGCTTTCTTTATCTGTGTACCATCTGTGGAAGGGGGCAGGTAAGAGATAAAAAGCATTGTCTGGACGATTTTCCAGTGACAAAGAGGAGAAAGAGAGAGAAGCTTTAAAAGGACAAGAAGAGAGAAAGCCCATGGGGTGTTCAGGACCTACCAGAAAGGATATCAACTCTACAATCAACTCTGGGACAAAACCCAAGAACAGAGAAAAAGGCCCCTGTTTCAACAAGGTTTCCTCTAGACTTCACAGAAAGACCAGAATTTCTTCTTTTGTTAAATATAAAACCAGCGACATTAATTGACAAAAGGTTGAATTTGACTGGGGATCTAGTCATAGAATCTAGGGACTGGAATGGGAGATATTACTATTTTAATCTTAAAGACTTTATTTCTAAACCTCTAATAGAGAGTAAATCAAAGGCTTATGATAGTTCTGCAGCTGGTAAAAGGAAGCACACTGCAGATAACTATTTTTATTTAAATCAGCGTGTTGTATTCACGAGAATAGGGCAGGGCGCTGCAGCTGCGAGAGGGGATTTAAAATTAGAGCCGCTTCAATAGTGTTTTCACGGTTTCGTCCCCATTCCAGAGCCCCGAGCTGAAGTAAGCATTTTCTTTTCTTCACATTTGTGGTCTGTGTGCCTATGGAAGCACACACAATATTTTTATGGGAAATTGAGACAACTTACTCTAGACTCCGAAAATAAAATCATTGCCTGCTGGAAAATAACCTCTCTTCATACTTACGTCCATCGCTTCATTGTCATGCCCAAACTTCTACCTTCTAGCTGCTCCTTCTACAAATAGGCAGCATCATTTAATTTCCAGTATCTGAACAGATACTGTTTGTTCCAAATACAGCAGAATTATAAAAAAAATTTCCCCTCCAATGTTATCTGACCAAAAATAATTGCTGCATTTCAAAGAATTGCTTATGTAACCAAAATGTCCTAGATTTCTCCAGGTTTCAAAGGTCATCTTTTCTTTTGAAGCCCAAATAAGAACAGTCTAAATCCTCACCTTGCTTGCCACAGGGGTCTGGTCTTTACTGGGTTCCCTTCTTCACACATTTCTGGGAATCTTTACAGATGTCCTGGTTGGATAAATCAGTGTCCAACCCCACTCACTAGAGTGTTGTCCACTTCAGTGATGATCCTGCTCTGTATTTGCAGAACCCTTACAAAGCACTTGCTCATTCACCATCTCATTTATCCTCACATTATTTTACACCCAATGCCACTCAGATGCTAACGACACACATATCTAATTAGGGCTTGGATTCACATCTTAACGGTTCCCAATCCTGTGCTCAACCATATACCACAAAGTCTCAAGTCTCGTCTCGCGAGGCTGTTATAGCCAAGCAAGTTAATTCATATGAGAAGGCGCTGAAACGGATAAAGTGTGTTCCGAATAGATAGTTGTCATTTTATTTTGTTGTTATGTATGACAGAGTTCAAGGCTTGCCAGACCAGGCTCTCCCTTCTGTTCTATTCTTTGGATAATGATCAGATTAATCTTTCCACACGTTGTATCTATTACATGGCCAACAATGCAAGGATGCTTTATTCTGAAATTCCTTTGCTTATAGTTCAAGGCATTGCATCAGGATAGTGTTTGAAGTTTCTTAGCTCAAGGGAGAACTCGAGCAGCTTGACAATCCTGGCGGTGGTACGTATTTGTGCAGACGGCCCAGCCTGTTCGGCCAGGCTCTCAGGTCCTCCGGGGAGAGTAGACTTGCCATTGGTAAAGTTAGCAAAACAAGGCCACTGATTGATTTAGGAAGTGACAAATGTGTCAGGATTCTACTGTGGGAAGCTGTGGAAATCTGGCTTGTCCAAACATCCTTGGCAACTGTTACGAAGTCTTTTCAGTTGTGGTAAATTGTCGTCTGGCTGATTAATTCTAAAGGAGCTTATTCGTGGCCCAATTTTCTGCCAGCCTTGCATAGAAGTATCCAGTAATAAGCAATGGGAGTAAGTAACATTTGCTTTACCATCTTACAAAGGCCACCATTAGAATTCTTCTGCCCAGTCAGATGTAAGGACTGAATAAGCCAGAGAGAAAGGCAGGGAATGTTACCTGTCCCTAAGAAGCTCCAGCCTGAAAGCAATGTTGAAGGAAGAATTCATCTTCCATAAAGATAAACTCCATCCTCTGGTGAATGCACTTGATAACAGTTTCTTCTTTAACCTTCAACGCGTTTTACCTGCAGTTCTTCAGTGTGTTCACTCACATCACCCTTCTTATTCTGACTTCTGATTTTAGCCTTATGCCCAGCCTTTATTTAATGATGACCTAAATAATAAAAACTATGTTCTGAAACAGCTTTCAATGTAAAATATTTAAATGATTGATGTATATATTTAAGAATTCCTTATTAAGACTTTATAGATGAGAATCATTAAAAGTAGATTTAAGTCAAGGAAGGAAAGAAAAAAGCTAGGGAGAAAATATCATCCATAAATGAAAATATAAAGTTCATAAATCATAACTAAAATGCCCAAATTGATGTTGATAATATATAATTCTACAACTGATTTTCACAATAGTTGCATATGCTTTTTAAAGACAGTATTTCACTCAATCACCATCCGATCTTACCAGGTGGGAAGGAGAGAAATATTTTCTAATCTATTTTCAAGAAGGGATAAAAATATTGAGAGAGATGGCTAAATCAGAATACTTCATTCCCACGCATATCAAAATCTAGAGTTTTGTGTTTAAATCTACAACTGCTTTGTAATCTTCAAGAAAACTTCTATCACCTTTTACTTGATATTCTACTATAGTTGCCATGAAAACCATTATCATCATCAATATCAACCGATTTTCTGTCTTTATCCCATGTGAAAAGAAAATCCATTTGCTTGAAACACTAGAACATTCCCAAAAACTGCTGTTGAAAGACACAGAGTTACCTCTTATGAATCTGTTTCAAAAAAAAATCACTAATCAAGAATAAAGTAAAACATAAAAATAAGATTATATGGCTCAGAAACGAATCACTGATTCCTAGGTATAATGTACACTCATTATGTTTGTTTTGCCCCAAGCCATTTGAATGCCTTCTGGGTGTTTGGGGAGTTTTCCAAATACCATGAGTTTATCCCAGAATTCACTGTGCCCCCTTCCCTCACTGCTGGGGCACAAGCAAGCGACGTAGATTCTGCCAACT
This sequence comes from Manis pentadactyla, assembly GCF_030020395.1. NCBI lineage: Eukaryota > Metazoa > Chordata > Mammalia > Pholidota > Manidae > Manis > Manis pentadactyla. The sequence goes on along the minus strand of NC_080028.1, from coordinate 111,357,568 downwards.
AGACACGCCTGTGGGAGGTAACTGGCAGACACGAGAGGAATCTTTCTGAGAGAGGAGGAAAGACAAGGAGACGTGCAGAATCCATCTTCCAGTGAGTCTCGTGATGAAGGAGCGGGACCCTCCAGAGCAGCAGTGGTGGGAGTTCATGGTCTGGCCATTATCAGCATGGTCAGTACCAACCATGCTGACTTAGGACTGTGCTGTTTGTGCAGGGTGGGGATGGCGGTGATTTCTTTTCTATAGTGATCCACGTGGCATCTTTGGGGAGCTTTCCTGGTTAGTCTTTGGATTTTTGGAAGATACTCTGGACTTCCTAAAGAACTTTAATAAATTACTTTATTTTCACCTTTGACTGATACACTAAGCAGCCATTTTCTCATTATATTTGAATATGATATTCCAGTTTTGGTCTCGTTTCCAATCTCCTAGCCTGTTCCTTAGCATAATCTTCAAGTCGTATCCACAGGTCCCTTTTTCACAGTATTTGGGTGCCCCCTTATTTGCTCTTCTTTCTTTTTTCAAAGCATTTATCACCTTTAAGGAAAGTATACACTTTTATTTATTGTATTTAATACTTATTGCTTATCTAACCAAATCCTCCTGTGAACTGTAAACTCCACAGGGCCAGGGATTATAGTCTGTTTGGGATATTGGTGTACCCTAAATATCTCAAAAGTGTCAGGAACATAGCTGGGGCTCAATAAATATTTTTGAGTGAATGAATTCTTGAAGAATACATTAATTCATCTTTGTGCTTCCAGAGGATCTATGGAGCAATGGTCCCTAATGGCATTTTAAATAGAAGTATGCTAGAGCCAGTTTCTTCATTTTCCCTTTAAATGAGTCAGGGAACTTAGATCAAAATAAGTGGTAGGAAAAAAAATGGAGTTGATATAAAAACAATTAGGAAGCATTTGCTCAAAAAAGATTGAAAGTAGAAAGCTATTAAATGTCTTTAAATTATGTTCAGAAATAAGAGTATTTTAGGAAGTTTATTAATTGCTCCACACTCACATGAACACAAAATAATTTTAACACAAATCGCAATTGGATCAGTTTTCTTTACTCTTTCAATATAGAATGAAAAGCTGGAGTTGGAAAAGACATCTACAAAGTTTTCTGCCAAGTACAGAATATTGGCAAATTACTACAATTTATTTTAGTCAGGAGTTCTAAGACTGAAAGAGGGAGAGGAAAATAAATGGAAGAGAAAGAATATAAATGAACTTATTAACTATCACCGTGGATACAAAATTGTGCTAGGTACTTACATATATACATATACATATACATATACATATATATATATGTCCTTTTACAATGGATATTCTACATAATCTTCATCATAGCTCTAAAAGATACATATTATTTTGATAGCCAATTGGGAAAACTTAGTCTTTGAGAATTAAGAGTTTAAGTCCATGCAAATAGTAAATGTGATACTTATAAAAATCCAACTCTAAAGCTGTTGTGTCAATGCACTGCACTGATACGCTGCAGACAACGCTAATGGAACCCTGCCAGTTAGAGCCCTTTTTTGTCTCTTATTGATGAGAAATAATCTCTTACATAGACTTGAAACTCCCTGAGGACTTGGAGAAAACTACTGACATGTTTTAAATATGTCAGCTGTCATGGCACAGGAGAATTGTGAGTAAAAAGCAGGGATATTGATCATCCAAATCATAAGAGAATAAAGACCAAAAATTTAAATTTAATTAAAAAGCATTTTTGTCCCTGGAAATCTAATTTGCGTCATTGGACTTGATCTTTTCATTAACATAAGTAGAAAATCAGATGACATGACAGGAAAATAAGAGTAAAAGAATGAAAAAGAGAAAGCACATGTCTCTGTTTACTTCATAAATATCATAAACTAGCTCTGAAATTTCATTTTCTTGGTAAACAACTCCCTCTGACTTTATGAAGCACTGATTCTAAGCAAAATCTTCCCTTGAATAACAAGTACTTCCTCATGAAATATCCTGTGTAAGTCAAACTGATTCCCTCTGCAGAGAGAGTCCCTGTCCCAGAATGACCCTTCTTTGGTCCCAAAGAGACTAATCAAACTGCATCAAGCTGTGATACTCAAAATTTGACTTTGATGAGAAAAGTTTGTAAGTTTGTGTTTGTAAATGTTATTAATATCAATAAAACCACATATTATGGTACATTTCCACTAAAACTTTAAGAGGTCATTGAAGATGTTCTTTAAAAAATATTCTGACATCATAGGACGTTTTCCATAAAAATTACATACTCCAAGAAATATATTATCAAAGTAGAAATATGTTCCTTTATACCAATCTATGGATTTTAAGAATGTTTTGTGCATCAGTTCAATACACTTTTGCCTAAAAAACAAAGTTACTCAGAGTGTTCAAAGGTACAGAATTTTTCTGCAATTGGCAGACACTGAAATGTGTCACCTATATTCCAAAACAAAAAGCATGACCAAAGCCTAATAAATTTCCTCTAATTTTGACTAATCAAAAGAATAAGAAACTATTATTGAAACAGATGAGCATGGATTGCTTGTTTGGTTTTATTATTTTTTTTTAACATCAAATAAAAAATAAAATGAAACTCATAGAAAATAAGATGTCTCTTTCCCTGGTTAACTTTATATTTCATATGCTCTTAAGTCTCAACCATCATAATGAACTATAAACAGGTCTTTCGCTACCAGCAACTTCATTCCAGGGAAACTTGGTTTTTATATATAATAAATAGGTAAGCTCCAAAACTCTATTTGAATAAATTATTTTAATATTTGAGAGCTCTTCATATATGAATATACTGGTATTGCTGGGAGCTCTGATTGAGCCTAGAGAGGCATCAGTACCTTCCCAGGGTCACACAGCAGGTAAGCAGCCAAACTGGGATTCGAACTCCAGCAAGGTGACTCCAAAGTTTGTGTGTTCATCTACTCTGTTCTACGCAAATTTATTTAGATATTATGCATACTAATAGCTTATAATGTATATAAAATATTTTCTTCCAGTACATTTGTCTTTGAAAATCATCTATGTTTTTATTTAGTCATGTTTTCATCTGTATCAATCTAGTAATTATATATGTCTATTTAGATCAACATATTAAATTAAAATACACATAATTTGACTGATATATATGATTATATAAAAACATGAATGATGTTCAAGGCAAATATATCAGTTATATGTCAGGAGCTGTCTACTAGAAGTTGAAAAGATTTCCTACAAAATTTTTATTTTTTTAAGCTTTGTTATTTATATTTAGGTCTTTAATCGTGTTCTCTTGAATAGTGTGACATACACTGATTTTTGTATGTATCCTCTGTAGCCACCCAGTCTGGGGACTGTTTTACTATTTTAAACAGCTTTTCAGTTGATTAGTTCTTGTTACCTAAGAAGATGATCATTTTATCTGTGATGATAATAAGTGGCCTCATTTATGTTTCATCTTTATTGGCATTCGGACTCCCAGAGCAATAATGAATAATTTTAATGATAGTGGATATTCTTGTCTTGTTGCTGAATGTATTGAAATATGTATTAAGGTTTCAACATTAAATATGATGCTGTTTCTTATTTCTTACTGATTTTAACATAGCGGTTCAACTAATTCACCGAAATTAAGACAATTTTTTTATCCATTGTAAATGTAAATCTTTAATCCCTGTATTTACACACTACAATGGATAAGCTAATGGTGTTAAATAAAGGCAACTCAGTTATCAGCTGGGGCAGAAGCCTGGTCCGAACGATGGCACTTGTAACCGCTGGTTTCCATTAAAGCACAGATCATCCCTTTTGCTCAGTGTCATGATGAGACATCGTCCATAGTTGCTGTGCTTCTCAGCATGCCCGGTAGTCGCAATGTCCTCGTCTTGACCCTTGGCTCTCTTCGGTCTACGGGACTCCACACCGTGGGGAAGTTAGGAGCATGTCATTCTTCCATCAGTCTGGAAGAGGAATGTTTTTCAGCCTCAGAAGTATTTCATTTTGCTATACAAGGTTTATTGTTTCAAAGAAGCCAGAAATAGTCTGTTTTGTTCCGTGAACTCCCTAAACTTCTCTGGGGTTTCCATCACTGTCAACTGGGGCTTCAACAAGAAAAGGCAGTATGCTGGACATTGTTCAGAAATTACTATGTTGAACATCTAGTTTTATCTTCTCTAAATTTCCTTTTTTTTCTAGACAATTGACTAAAACTCAACTTTTATTTCTTTTCCTTCTTCTCTTCCTTTTTTCTTTCTTCCTTTTATGTTAAAGGAGTTTGCTTAATAACCCAAAGAATTGTATCTTGAGAAGACAGATTCTAGCAGAGATCTTTTAAGTCAGAAGAGCTTTCCCAGCTGTCCCCGAGGCTCGTCCTGGCCCTGACTCCACGGATAGGGAGGCAGACCCTGAACAGTAGCCAGCATCAGCTAAAATGGGGGGGTGTTTTAGCTCCAGAGAACACAGGCAGAGTACCAGACACCACTACTGCCAGCTTTAATGCCACATCCTTCCACCAACCCTGTGGACCCAGTACTTCATTCTTCACTTCATGCAGAAGTGCTAGGGTTGTGGCAATTTGTTCCTGCTCCTTTCTCCTCCCCTTTCTTGATATTTCTATATCTTTCCAATTAAGATCTGTTCTTACATCTCTGAAGGCAGTGTCTTTCATGTTCAGATTAGCCATCTGGTCTGTGCTGTTTGTTTCTACGGTCATCTAGAATTGTTATACTTCATTCTTTGGAAAGGCTACATTGTACAGAAAAAAACAGACTTTGCACTAAAAGCTGTAAAAAACAAAATCATGTTGAAGAGTTATTATCTTTTCTCCTGTTCCCAGACTCTTTTTTTTATGGTATCTAGTCCATGATGAGTTCTTAAAAGTATGTTTTTTCAGTTATTCAAACATGCTCTCTCTGTTGGTACAAAAGGCATGCTAAGGATGCATGAATCTTATATTCCTGATCACTCTGAACATAGCTTTGGGGGCAAATAGCAAACAAAAAATACATGATTTTTTCAGGACAGCAAGGATTTTTTGGTTAGACCCTTTTTTGACAGGTTCTGGTGTCTTCAGGCAAATAGAGGGATTCATATTAAAAAATGTGATTGTAGATATGTTCTCATTAGCTCTGAAACCGAGTCTCTGTGTGTGTTTCCTGGGTTTCCCTGGGTTCCTTAAAGTTCGCTTTCAAGAAAGGTAAATCTATATCATGCTCATCTGGTTCAAAGCACTAACATTGGTCCAATATACTTTGTAAAATTAACAATTGTACATGCTTGTGTTCATGCCAGAATACTTGAGAGGGAGAGAGAAGGCAAAGAGGTGAGGGAGGGAAGGGAGAGTTAGGAATGTTGGTAAGAATTGTTTTCCTAAAAAGGTGCCTATGAGGTACATTTTAAGATGGTCAATGAATATTATTTAACAAGGTAAGATTAATTTGTTGGGTTCTTTCATTCCCACATGTTCTCATGCACTTTATGAACAAGACACCCTTCTCCTCACGTCCCCATTGCAATCCTGCTGAGGTACCTTTCACACTAATCCCCAATGAGTTGGATTAAATGAATTCAATCAAGAGGAATCAGGAGATTTAGAATGGAAAACATAGAAACACACTCTATACTGACTAGAGAGCTATGTTAACTCTCATTCACCTTGTCCAAAATACTCTTATATTTCACAATAGCTTTTTTTCCCAAACCCCAATTTACATATTCTGATTATTGTAAATACTTTAATTTCTCCTAGCAGATTTGTTCTTTAATTTTGTTTCATATAGTTCTCACTTCCTTAGTTTGTTTAATCTCTGACCCAGACTGTCAACAGTGGTTGGAGTAGGAAATGTCACATACCCTGGAAAATGGGTATATACCTGAAAATTACATTATGTTGTACAGTTTATACAATACATTCTTATTTCTATTTGCCTATTGTGTGTTTTCTTCCTATTACCAAGATTGATTTCAAGTGAACTTCTTGATATGTAGCAATATTTTATTTCTCACAATTTTGGGGATTCATTAGCACTCTATTATATAAATTATTGATAATTAGATAAATAGAAAAAAAATCACACAGCTGCTATGTGGTCAAGTTTTGAACCCACGCATTTCTCACTCCAAAATCTGTGTGCCCTCGACAAATATTTGTTAAATGGCTGTACAACTGAATAAATGCTATTTCTTTTCTAGAACACTTGGGAGAGCACGAGAATGAAGAAAATGTATGACTGATGGGATGGAAGAGGGGGATGAATTAAAGAAAATTCCACATTATAAATGAGGGGGAAAAAAAAGAAGAAAAGAAAAATGAAATCATGTGCTTCTGAGTTTACTCACTACTCTCAGTCCTGCGTCACCCCACCAGTTTCTTTCCTCAGGCAGCAGATGGCCTTCACTGACTCCACTCTAGACTGTTGATAAGGCTGTCGCTTCTTTAAACAGTTATCAGTAATATATATTATTACAAGACAGTTACAATATTGCCATTGTTTGGCATTTGTATTTATATGTAGTAAATGTTAAGCCAACAGTATATCTGAGTTTTAAAATATATTCCATCATCTGACGGTACCTTCCATGAATTTCAATACTCTCAGGAAACACGTTACTTCTGTTAATCCTATAATTGGACAAAACAAATCTTTACTTCACAATGACTCCGAAATAAATACCTAGGCTTACATCTGTGAGCGTCTGAAGGTTGTGCTGTTAGGTAGGTCTATTAGAAAAATATCATCAGGAACATTTTTACAGGCCTATCAATTTTTAGCACTTCTCAATTAATGTAATAATCCAAATTTACCATTCTTCACTTCTCATGGGACACATGCACGTGTCAAGAAATTTTAAGGGTCATCAAATTCTTGCATTCAACAGGGTTTAGCTGTAATATGGAAAGTATAAAGTAATTTTACAACTAGCTTTCAAAACACATGACAGGACTTCAACAATTTGTACATTTTTATTGGTTCAGCAACTATGTGTTAACTTAGCTGCTAAGATTTAGATACTATATGATGCACTTTGAGTATAAAAGTAAATAAACACAAATTGTGTACTTATACTAGAAGGAGACAGCCATGTCACAATGAAAATGAAGATAATGATAACAGCTAATATATAATTCATTGTTCCCTTATATTAAACATAAGTTAAGCTTAATATAAAATTAAATAAAACCTGTAATAACAGCAACGACCATTTATTGAGAAAATGACTTGTGTCAGGCACTATTTTAATCATCTTAATAAATTATATTATTCAATCTTGACTATCCTGGAAGTAGGAAATATTATCCACATACCACCAATGGTAAAAATGAGACTTGGAACAGTTTAAGTTCCTCATTGACGCTGAGAGCTGCAATGCGGGGTTTAAGTGTTTGGCCTCCTTCGCCAGAGTGCTGGGATTTAAACCCCTAGTCCATAACCATGGACTCAAGTTCCACATCTGTAGAGCAGGGGTGATAAGAGAACGGGCCTCGTAAGGTTAAGTATGAGGAACAAGTAAGTTATTACCTGTAACTCTGCCTCAAGCATGGCCTTGCATGCAGTAAGCACCGAATAACTGCTGGCTGGCAGTTAATATTTAACAAAACCAATGGAGTAATCGAGAAGGTGAGTGAGGAAGAATGATGGTTACTGCATAGAACAGAAGGGCTGTGAAAATCTTAACTTTTTCTTTTCCTTAATCAACTGGCAGGTAGTTAGGAGCCCCTCATACCAGTTGGGGCCAAGGTAGATGGAGGAAGCACTTACTGTTCAGGAAATTTGCTGATCAGGTAACCAAGTTATAAGATCAGCCTGTGATTAGATTGTGATTTTCTGTTTATACCTTCCACTACTCAAATAACAAGACAATTTGCAATAAGAATGTGGGTAGCAGAGAACCATAAAGAAAAAAGGGCCGATACTATTTTATAAACTTTTTTCTGCCAGAATCACTGCTTTCATTTTTTATTACCAGCAAAATGGCCTGTAGCTTATTTCTCTGTTGATTATAAACAGTAGTCATGAGATCCATGGTTCCAGATTTATCTTATGGTTTCTTATGAACAAATAAAGACTCTAATCAGTTGTGGGGGGTTTTTCCAGTAAAATGATTGACAAGTGACTGCTTCATGGTCCATAACTGAAAAGTGAAACAGAAACACATTGCACTGAATTACCTCAAAAGATGTGATATTGAAAAGATCAATTTAACTTAAATCTTCTAGAGCACTGACTCTAGGGTGACCATGTTTTGTTTGAGTAAAGAGTTGTACAAAATAAACAAGGGTTTTGGAGCCAGATAGACCTGGGTTCAAATCCAGCCTCTGACAATTACCTACTGTGTGCTCTTGAGCAAGTGGTTTAACCTCTTTGATTTTCAATATTCTCATCTGTAATATGGCTATAATCCTTTACTGTGGTTGCTTAGAATATTAATGGATGTGTGCATGTAAGGCATTCAGATTCATGATTATCAAGTACTTGTTGCTTAACACATTAGCTTCTTTCCACTGCCTTCCAATAATCAGGGTGGATTTGTTTCTGTTCTATCATTCAAAAACACTTTTAGGACATAAGAACAAGGGGGAATATTAAGCATCATAGAAAAAATAAAAGAAATGCCTCAAATTAGTAATTGATTTCTTTGTATTCAGTCAAGCCTAATTGATTACCATATACATGTGTATGAATAGACATATATGTATATGAGTGTGTGTGTGTGTGTGTGTGTGTGTGTGTGTGTGTGTGTGTGTGTAGAGAGGCAGAAATAAAGAGAGAGGTAGGGAAATAGTAGAGGAGGAGGAAGAAAAGGAGAAGTTGTTTTGATATTTTAAATGATTAGAAAAAAAGGAACTTAAATTTTAGAATGGTATCAAAGTAGAATCATGAAATACACCAATATATCATTAATGTAAACATTTAGAGAAATATAAAGTAATCATTATCATCTTGTACTTGACATTATGTCTTACTACAATAAGAGTTTATAAATAATCCAGATAGGCCTTCATACCTAGACTCTGGTTTACTGAACCTCCCATAATCCTGGTCTCAGTTTGCTGATGATTCCTCATGTTCACTAATCAATAATATGTACTTTTTACTTAGATGGTTTGCACCTTCATCATAGTTCTACAAATGTGCTAGATTCTTCTTGATTCAATTTCTTCAAACATTTCATTCCCCTTATCTAAAACGCTTTTGATTCTTCCTCTGTTTACCAAAAATCAATTTGCTTGAGAAATCCAGCCCACTGTCTATAAACTCATACTGGATTACTTCCAGTACCAGTTTCTCAGCTGTTGGCCGTGATACGTTTTTCATAACATAGGGACATAGAGAAAAAATATTATGTTTGTCTACTAATATAAAGGCCTGAATAGTAGGGTCCCGATTTTTATTATTCTTTGTTATATCTGAATTTCCAAAATACATTTATATCTCAGGCTTTGGGGGACAGATTAAATTTCAAATATCTGTTGGCTGTTACCATAAACTGTTGGTCTCCTGAAAATTCCATTACTGCAGCTTAAACTACCTTTCCCAGACTGTTTTTTTGCACTCATAAAACAAAAATAATTGGAACATAGGTACTGATTTTGGTTTAGAACCATATGGTCATATATTTATATCACACATTACAACACTTAAAAATAGATAAACTTGCACAATTTGCACAGAAATCTTAAATGCTTGCTAATTTCTTCAGGACCTTTTGCACTGTCTCCTTTATGTGTTAAAATTGTATTATTTAGGAGTTGTACCTCGAGTTCATCTGGTATAGAACAGACACCCAATAGTTGCTTGCTGATGAGCTGGGGTGACTGTTCATCTGATTAAATAGAAAGACAAAATGAGGTTGCTAGTAGAGGAAAACTTCATAAGGACAATGATTTAATAAACAGTGAGTTAATAACAGAAACCAATTCAAAAACATCCAGCTAAAGTAACCAAAGAGAACAAGATGAAAATCCAATCTTGATTCAGGTACTTTCTGAAGATTCATGAGTTATTGATCATCTATATAAATGTTGAAAACAGAGCTAATTTGTGCAGACTTAGGAGAACTGCTCCCCTTTGTACAAAGAAGTGACCACTTCAGTTTCTCCAAGCCTCATGCCAAATTGGTAACATGCTCTTTTTATGGCAAAAAACAATCTCCCTGCTTTCAGGAGTACATCATAAGTCTTTCTTTTCCTTCTCAAATATAGTTAAAGCATGGACTAGGAAATTGCTATAGATGTGAAGCAGCAAGACCTTTGTTTATGAGGAAATAAGACCAAGTGTGTAATCCACTTGCCTTGCCCTGGGCCAAACATATCTATGTGTTGAAAGGGAGGAATCATCTTCTCCTTACATAAAATGGAAACCTTTGTACATATGATCTATGTAATTTCTCCTTGGGTTAAACCTGCCTCCGCACAGTCGATTTGACCATTTTCACTCAACTGCCTCCCATTATTTTTTTATTTTTTAAAAGCCAAAACAATTTGTGCATAATGTTGAAGGCTAAGACACCAATCATTCTTTATGTAATTTTATAAAGTTGCTTATACTTTCCTCTACAGCAACAGTATATTTATCTTAATAATAATTCCCTACATTTCCAAGAAATCCTCATCTTCATTCTAAAGGAAATTATGTTTGTTTGACCTGAAAGTAGGAGGTGAACAAAATATCCTTCTGTGGGAAATGTTTTGGGAAAGCAGCCTGAAAGATGTCATATGAGGGATGAATCTGTAATGACTTTTATCTTTTTAAGATCCATAAAAGTGCATGTCATTTATTTATTTATTTATTATTTTGGTATTATTAATCTACAATTACATGAGGAACATTATGTTTACTAGACACCTCCCATCACCAAGTCCCCGCATGTCATTTATTTACATTAAGAAAATGATTCCTTGAATTCTAAAAAGCTGAAATCTTGTTAAGTTCATGTTTTATATAAATATTAAAATTTATACTGTTCCCTTGTGGAGTTTAATAAGAACTTTATGATTAATACAACAAGGGGAGAAGTTAAGTTGTAAACAATATTAATCAATTAAATTGAACCAGTTTATTATGAAAATTTTAACGACTTCTTTCCTTCCTGCTGGAGAAACAAAAACTTTGTGAAGTTCTATACTAAGAAAAACAAGTTGTTTTATGCTTTTTTCTGAAGTAAATGGAAGATTCATAGGAAATAATTTTTCCCATCAGACCCAAGTGAAGCACTTAACTTTTAAGCTTGGAAGGAAATCTTGGAATACTTGGCCCTTGGAGTTCAATGTTTAAATTTCACCCTAATTTTAACTGATTAACTTTTTTTAATGATGACACCAGTGGATTGGAAAGAGAGCTTCCTCTTTTGAAATTATTAAGAAACCATGAAGAGTTAGACATCCCCCAATTTTTTTTTGCTATCATCAATATACACTCACATGAACAACATTGCAGTTACTAGATTACCCCCATTATCAAGTCCCCACCACATACCCCATTACAGTTACTGTCCATCAGTGTACTAAGATGCTATAGAATCACTACTTGTCTTCTCTGTGCTATACTGCCTTCCCCATGCGCCCACCCCACATTATGTGTACTAATCTTAATACTCCTTTTTTCCCCTTATCACTCCCTTCCCACCCAACTTCCCCAGTTCCTTTCCCTTTGGTAACTGTTAGTCCATTCTTGGGTTCTGTGAGTCTGCTGCTGTTTTGTTCCTTCAGTTTTTGCTTTGTTCTTATACTCCACAGATGAGTGAAATCCTTTGATACTTATCTTTCTCCACCTGGCTTATTTACTGAGCATAATACCCTATAGCTCCATCCATGTTGTTGCAAATAGTAGGATTTTTTTCATCTTATGGCTGAATAATATTCCATTGTGTGTATGTACCACATATTCTTTATCCACTCATCTACTGATGGACACTTAGGTTGCTTCCATTTCTTGGCTGTTGTAAATAGTGCTGCGATAAACATAGGGGTGCATATGTCTTTTACAAACTGGGCTGCTGCATTCTTAGGGTAAATTCCTAGGAGTGGAATTCCTAGGTCAAATGGTATTTCTATTTTAGTTTTTTGAGGAACCTCCATACTACTTTCTGCAAAGGTTGAACTAATTTACATTCCTACCAGTAGTGTAGGAGGGTTCCCCTTTCTCCACAACCACACCAATATTTGTTGTTGTTTGTCTTTTGGGTATTGGCCATCCTAACTGGTGTGAGGTGATATCACATTGTGGTTTTAATTTGCATTTCTCTGATGATTAGCAATTTGGAGCATTTTCTCATGTGCCTGTTAGCCATCTGAACTTCTTCTTTGGAGACGTGTCTGTTCAGATCCTCTGCCCATTTTTTAACTGGGTTATTTTCTTTTTGTTTGTTGAGGTGTATGAGCTCTTTGTATATTTTGGATGTCAACTCCTTATCAAATATGTCATTTATGAATATATTCTCCTATACTGTAGGATGTCTTTTTGTTCTACTGATGGTGTCCTTTGCTGTACAGAAGCTTTTCAGTTTAATATAGTCCCACTTGTTCATTTTTGCTTTTGTTTCTCTTGCCTGTGGAGATATGTTCATGAAAAAGTTGCTCATGTTTATGTTCAAGAGAGTTTTGCCTATATTTTCTTCTAAGAGTTTTATGGTTTCATGACTCAACATTCAGGTCTATGATCCATTTCAAATTTACTTTTGTGTATGGTGTTAGACAGTAATCCAGTTTTATTCTCTTACATGTAGCTTTCCAATTTTGTGAACACCAGCTGTTGAAGAGGCTGTCATTTCCCCATTGTATATCCATGGCTCCTTTATTATATATTAATTGACCATATATGCTTGGATTAATATCTGGACTCTCTATTCTGTTCCACTGGTCTATGGGCCTGTTCTTGTGCCAGTACCATATTGTCTTGATTACTGTGGCTTTGTAATAGAGCTTGAAGTTGGGAAGTGAGACGCCCCCTGCTTTATTCTTCCTTCTCAGGATTGCTTTGGCTATTCGGGGTCTTTTGTGGTTCCATATGAATTTTAGAACCATTTGTTCCAGTTTGTTGAAGAGTGCTGTCAGTAGGACATCCCAAAATTTAAACAGGCAGCAAGCATTCATGAAATATAAGATTTGGCCTCATGGAGACAAATGGTAAGGAAATAAAAATACTGAGCTTCAAGAGGTTATCCTAAGACTCAGAGGAAGACAAGCTGCTTCCAGAAGCCCCAGAATGAAATCTATGATTCTTTTCTCATAAAATTTTAAGAATGGAGGATATAATAAATAAGTTCAACTCTCTCAAAATCAAATCAACATTAGGCACTTAGTATCTACTATGTATATATACTATCTAAAATAGACAAAAGTGAACAATTAATTGGAATACAGATCAAGTTCCTCATAGCATTCAGGGACCTTGCATCCTTACCCTACAAGTGAGGAAACTGAATCTTGATTGGCCTTTTCCCTGGAGAGGTAATAATTAGAGCTTAGTTTTCAGAAGTGTTAGAGGAGGAAAAATGTAAGCCAGGAGTTTTGTGTTTGTTTTTCCCTCTCTCTGTCTTCTTTATTTATGGTGCTATAGAATTTACCTAAAGGTTCTCCTCATCCCACCTGACTAATAACCAAGATTAATAGTAAAATAAAAATATTACCAATACATTTCCCCATAGTGTGAGATAGACAATCTTTTAATAGAGACATTTTTCAACTCTCTGGATAACATATGCTATCAAATTGGATTTAAGTAACTCTGCAATAAAGGAAATATATTACTAACATTACAGAATATTAAAAAATATTTTTGAACTCTTTGTATTGGAAATCACTTTCTTGTAAACCTTTGATTGTATGAAAATAGGCCTAGAAAGAAATCCCCAACAAATTACACACACGTATAAGTGAAAATCAACAAAGAAGTTAAATTAAAAATGTGTCTATGGGAGAAGCTATATTTTATTAACAATTTATTACTGCTCCTTATAGTGTATACAAGATGGTGTTATATTTAATCATCACACACACATACACAAAAAACAACCCCAAAACATTCCTCTGAATTCTTTTGGGATATAAGGAATATTTCTTGAAGACTTTATTAAAAGCAAGTCCAGGCAAAACATATTCTAATACATACTTTACACAACTGGCCCACGAGGTCATTGACTATTTTGAAAAATACTATAGAAACAGGAATTCAAGAAAACCTTCTAGATGCCAAGAAAAATCATGAGTTGTTCATAGTTTTATAACTACAGTTATTTTACTGAAAAATTTAAATGAATTCAATAATACACAAAATTCCTAACCATTTGCCTTGTTTCATAATTTCATAGGATCAAAAGCAGCCAAGATTCAAGAAATCTATTTTTGAATGTAATAAACCCAGACTTGTTGGTGCCTACAGGAAATTCAATGAAGTACCGTGGGAGGTTGGAATCAAAAGGACCAACACATTTTATTCTTCTCATGTATAAGTAGATGATATCTTCATAGCATGTATTCTTTTGTCTATATCAAATATTACCTAATAAAAATCAAGTCAAAATAGATTAAAGACTTAAATATAATACCTGAAACCATAAAACTCCTAGAAGAAAACAAAGGAGAAAAACTTCAGGACATTAGTCTGGGCAATGATTTATTGGGTATAACACCAAAACACAGGCAACAAGAGCAAAAATAAAAAGTGGGACTACATCAAAGTGAAAATCTGCATAGACAAAGAAAGCAGTCAACATAATGTAAAGGTAACCTATGAGATGGAAGAAAATATTTGCAAACCATATATATGCTACATATCCAAAATACAAAAGAAACTCAAGTCAATAGTATAAACATAAAAAAAATAACAAAACAATAATCCTATTATAAAGTAAAGAAATTTCTATTCAGTAATAGAAATCTCCCAAAGAAAACATATAAATGTGCTCACCATCACTGACCATTAGGGAAATGCAAATCAAAAACACAATGAGATGTCACGCCACATCTCTTAGGATAGCTATTATTTAAAAAAACCAAAGGTAATAAGTATTGGTGGAGATGTGGAGATAAAGGAGCCTGTGTACATTCAGCAGGAATGCAAATTGGTACAGCCACTATGGAAAACCAGTGTGGAGATTCCACAAAAGAAAATTAAAAATAGAACCATCATGTGATCCAGTAGCTTCACTTCTGGTGCATATGCAAAGAAACGGAAATCAGGATCTGGAAGAGGTGTCTGCATTCCCGTGTCTACTGCGGCATCATTCACAGTAGCCAAGATATGGAGGTAACCTAAATGTCCATCAACAGAATGGATAAAGAAAAGGTGGCACCGACATACAATGGAATATTACTTAGCCCTTAAAAAGGGAGGAAATCCTGACATTTATGAAAACATGGATGAACCTGAAGGACAGTATGCTAAGTGACATAAGCCAGACAGAGAAGGGCTGAATACTACATTATGCCACGTGAAGTATCTAAAATAGTTGTACTCACAGAAGCAGAGAACTGAGATTGCCAGGGGTTGGAGATGGTAGAAATGGGAAGATGATAGTCAAAGACTACAAAGTTTCAGTTATGCAACAAGAATTCTAGAGATGTATTACACAGAACAGAATCTTTAGTTAGCAATATTACATACTTAAAAATTTGCTATGAAGGTGAATCTTATGCTAACTATTCTTATAATAATAATAATAAGTTAAGCTTTTGGAGGTGGTGGATATATTTATGGCATAGACTGTGGGGAGAGCTCCACAGGCATGAATCACCAGACTCAGTAAGTTGGTTGCATTAAATATGCAGTTTTTCATATGTCAATCATACCTAAATATGATGATTTAAAAAACACATTCCACAAGCCTATTTAAGGTTACATATTGTATGGACCCCCTCATATAATACTGTATTTTTATTTTGGTTAAGAAAGTATATAATAATATATTACTAGAGATGTATACTTTATTAATCACAGTGACATGTAGAAACATTTAAAAATAGTAATATGTTTATTATAAGATGGTGTAGATAAAATTACCTATACAATTTAGTAAATGGATGGATCTGAACCCTTAGAATAACTGCTGTATTAAGCCTGAGGCTTCAGGTTGTAGACTGTAAATTTGGAAACAGTTTTTATTCCCACTGAGTGGAATGCATGGTTGTTGAGAAAGAGTTTTCCTGTGGATCTTTAACATTTTATGATTCCAAGACTAAGTGAAAACCAATCTGGCCACTCACAACGTTATGGAGGATTTGGATGCATCAATACATGTACATATTTAGGAAAATAAAAATCAGAGTGGGTACTTCTTTATTCCCCGCCTACTTGATTCTTCTGGAGCATTTAACCATTGGCTCCTTCCTGAGGCGTCTCCCTCTGCAGACATTCAGGGCACCGTTTTTCCTTGGTTTCCCTCCTGATTGTCCTGTTTCTCCTACTCCACCTGACTTTTTAATACTGGGGTTCCCAGGACTTCTGCTCTTTCTCTGCTACCATTCTGTAGGTCATATTATAAAATATACTGCATTTTGTGGGGGAAAAATAAAACAGATTGCCATTAATTATAAGCCTTTATTCAGAAGGTCAGGGACTGTTTTCAGGAAAATAGACAGAATTTATAAGTTTCTAACAAGGAAGTCATCTGAAATTCAGCTAGTTTCAGCAATATTTGGTCAAAACTGGCTCTCAAAAGAGGGAAGGGAAGAATTGTTCCTATTTTTTAATAGCCATGGGTTTGGCAATTTATCAAGAAGGTGGGAGGAATAGTTAGTGGCTAAAGTTAAATTCAAGAGTGGGCTGGGGAGAAACCACTGCAGGTACCAAGAGCACACAAGGGATGTAGTGGGAAGTTTTTAATTTCCCCAGATCTCTTTCAATTCATTTATTATAACTGTCTTAAGTACCATTATTCATTGCTTCCATTCTATTTTTCTAAGTTGTTTTTATTTGTAACTGTTTACTACGGTTTATTACAGTTTAGGCAGAAATTTTATATCTTATTGAGTTTTATTTCACATATATTATAAATAAATTGGTAAAATAATTTTATTCCAAACACATTTTTAAATCACCTTGACAGAAATTATTTTTTCTAGAACCATATTCTTGTAAACTTGTCATGCATCTTATTATATTCCCTAAGCTTTGGAAAATTATAGTATTAGTTCCCTGTTGAAAACAAATGAAAGAGAGTAGTGTGTGTAGAGGCTGGCTTGGGAGGGCTCTGTTAAAATGTGTGTGGTCAGGAGATGGGGGCAGAAACTGTGGATGTTGATGTTACGACGTCTAATGGAGAAGGGAGGAAAAAAAGTAATAACTTAAGGGATCAAGTGTGAATGTCTTTTAGAACAGATGGGTTTATGCATGTTATTAGACAAAAGGAAGAAAGATTGGAGGATAGGTTATCCGATGGTGTAATGTCTCAGCAGGGGTAGGAAGTGATCAGAGGAAAAACAGACTGAAGATGGTGCAGCAGCGCATGTCAGAGAGGGAAAGTTGTGAGCAGCTTCGTTTGCTTCGAGTGAGGTGGGGACAGGAGTGGGTAGTGAATTTTGGGGAAACTGAGGGAATGGAGATTAGTAACAGATGTCCTTAAGAGTCCTCCTGGGAGTCTCACTAGTTCAAGCTGTGCATTGACTGCCAGCTCCTGTTGAATAGGGAGTTGATTGAAGTAGACAGCAGGAAACTTTTCATAATCTAGAAAAGAGTATGCTGAGCAAATTAATAGAAATCTAGGCATGAAAACCTCAAATTTGTAAAACTGTGTTAGGATGACATTGCAATAGACGATTATGCCCATTTCAATTGATTCTTATGTGTTTTAAAACCTACGCAAGATCCTCGAGATCCTAAGACATGTGGTACAGGTTCTATTTTCCCCTATTTTCTGTCAGCAGGATATATACATATTTGAAGAAAGAGATCAAATTTCTTCCATGTTTCACAGCTCCAACAAACCACCATGCCACATTTATCTCCCACACACATGCACACAAACACACACACACGTGCACACACAATGCTCTTTATTATATCTTGGCCATTGTTCGATATATTCAAAAGATACCACCTAGTGAATTATAGGTGAGTATACGTACACAGGACAACATACTGAGTAATATTCTTAGAGCTGAGCCAGGGATAGTACTTATGAACGTTGTGGATATTAGCATGAATAATAGCTTACTAAAATTATGAATAGCAGCCTATTTAGGTATAAATATACTACCAACAGAATACAAAAATAAGATTCAAAGTAGCCACAGTTAAGTTTGGAATGGGTCACATTAAGAAAAAACAAGGTTTCCAGAAGGAAACAACACTGACAAAAGATTAAGGCATAGATACAGCTAAAAAAATTTGTCTAAATGGAGGTGTGAGTGGACGTAAAATGAGTATCGCACCTCTCACAGTGTTCTGAGCCCAGAGCTCTTCTTTAGACATTTGTATGTGACGGCTTCTTCATGGCATCAGCCTGGCTCATTATGACCCTTCAACTCCTCAAAAACAGTGAGGGAAAGCAAGTAGGGAATCATGTTTATAGTGCAGAACCTCCCTTCTGTGTCCCAGATTTATTGAACTCTTTTTGTGTACTTGTCCCAAGCTTCTCTTTCTTGCATTTCTCTCTCCCCTGAGAATCTAGAATTGGAAAAATGAGAAATTCTAGTTCAAAGTTTATTTATTGTATCTGTTAAGCATGCACAAGCAGATGTAAGCCAGCCACCCTCCACACACCACAGAAGCTCAGAGGTGGAAGTAGTCAGTCTTTAGGGGTGAAATAATACAATGTACAGAGGTAAGCTACAAGATTTCTAAAGGTTTGCTAATTCTTGATTGCAATCCTTCCTTCTGAGACTGGAGTGCTTTCCTACCCTGGGCTCATGAGGTAACTCTGTCCTATAATTTCTAATAATAAGTTTCCTCTATTCTTAATCTCGTTGATACTGATTTTTCATGCTTGTCATCAACAGTCCTGACCAATCTAGAACTAAGTGAAAAATCTAGACTGCTAGAACTTTTTATTCAATCAAAGATATGCCTTTCAGATAAGTTCCCCCATACTCATATGCAAAAAAATAAGGAGAAGTACCGGATATGCTGGATGTGTGGCACATAGAGCAAGTGCATGTGTTGTTTGAATAAATGGTGAAGTTACTACAATTCTGCAAACACATGGCTCCTCCATGAGAAGGTTCCACTTCATTCCACTGTAGAGTCAGACTCGGCACTCGGAATGTACTTAGGCTTACAGACACACACACCGCTACTCTGCATATAAATCTCTCCACATAGGAATATAAAAGAAATGGGTCACTGGAATGTTTTGAGAGGCAGATCAGATTTCTTGATGATATGATCACCACTTATTGCTTCCACTGAATGTCAAATTGTGGAGACACAGGCTCAGCAGGCTTCAACACCAAAATAGGCTTCAAATGAATTTTTTGACATCTCTCTCCTTGGAGGCCATTAAGAGGACTGACAAGTACTTCCTTTTGGAAGAAGTGTTCAAAGCTTATGAATAATCAGAGAGGTGGATAAAGCAGGGTTGAGATAATATAAAATAGTTTAAAAAACCATTTTTCCGCAGTTCCTTAGATTTTATGGTGACTCTCCCCTATGAAGTTACTAATGGTGGCACAGTACTCCCCCCCTCTTATCCATGGTTTCATTCACCTGCTGTTAGTTACCAGCAGACAGCCTCGCTCCGCTCTGGAAGCAGATGATCCTCCGTCCAGGGCGCGGTCAGAAGGCCGGAAGTAGCCTGAAGCTACGTCACAGGGCATCCATCACTCACCTCACTTCATCTCATCAGTCAGGGTGAGGGCAGTACTATCAGATATTCTGAGAGAGAGACCACACTCACATACCTTTCATTACAGTCTATTATTATAATAGTTCTATTTTCTTATTATTGTTGTTAATATCTTACTGTACCTAATTTGTAAGTTAAACTTTATCATAGGTATGCGTGTATAGGAAGGAAACATGGTGTGTATTGATATATATATATACATAGGGTTCAGTGTTGTCGGCAGTTCCAGGTATCCACTGGGGTTTTGGGGCATATGACTCAAGGATAAGAGGGCTTCTGTAATTTACTATAAAACAGTGGAAAAGTGTAAAACCAGAATTTGGCTGTTCCTTCTTTGAAAATCCTTTTGTCTTATAATAATAATAAGCAAAACAAAAAGGCAGTAGCTTATACTGAGAACTTAGGTTATGCGTGCCAGACATTGTGCAGAGTTCTCCTATTTAATTTAGATAATTATTTACTTCTCACTCTTTATATAATAAACAATTACCCTGTGACACAGACAGATGTGAGAAATAAGACTTATATTACTTAGATTGCTCCCACTTAACTAGTAAACGACAGAGCTGGGAACTGAAACCAGTTTCAGTCTGACTGCAAAGCCCACACACTCTTTCAGCTACTCGGCTGTATCGCCATTATTACCATCCTAGAGCTGAACAATTAGAATTTGTTTTGATAAAAACACATATCACTTTGACTTCTATGGACCACAGAGTCCTAAAAAGTTTCTGGCATCCATGTAGCTTAACAAAGTGAAACGTTGGTTTGTGGATCCTGAATCCTGAAGAGAAAGTGCCGTGCTCTCTTCAGGATTCAGAGCATTCGCTTGTTTACTCTCTGCCTTTCTTACTGAAACTGCTTCCCATCTTCAGTCAGTTTTCAGTAGCAGTAAAACCAATCTTTCTAAGGCTATTTTTATAAAGAAACAATCCAGAGTTAAGATACGGAAAGATGTATTTAAGTCACATAATATTTTCCATCCCTTTCTTCTGCCTTCAAAGGTAAGCGCCAGCCATATAGGGATTTTCACCATTTATAAAAAAATCCGTTCTGACACAGTGTATGCCAGAAGAGATATTCTTCTAAAATATCCATTTTCCTCTTCTAAAATGTTACTTTGAAATGCCAGGCCATAATTTCCAGACAGCATAAACTATGGTAAAAAAATCAACGGGAATGTAATGTTTTGCATCTGAACAACACGTTCAGTGTGCAATTTTAGTGCTTCCGTTTTGGATGTACGGAGCTGGACCCTCTGCATATTTCTTCCCTGTAATTTGGTATGGCACATCTAACAGCATGAATATTCTGTCTGGGATGGAGAGATAAAATACGGGGGTGGGTGACAATGGTTCCCGTGACAGAGGCGGTAGAGTCAAGAACACTGTGCATAATTCATGGAATTCCATTTTTACTTTGCACGTGGACCACAGATTCCAGTTGGGTGCCCATCAGCCCGTGAGAGAGAAAACAAATGTTTCAAGATGTATTTTTAATTTCCAAAGCGTTCCCTTTCAGATCTCTTAAATCTACATCAATATCCACTTTATTCATCAATGCAGGTCCCTCTAAAAGGGCTATGCTGAGTCAAGTGCTTTCATCGGCTTTGACACTGATTTGACTTCAGCCTTAAGTTCCATTCCTCCCCTTGATGTCCGTGATAAAACTCTCAACCCTTTGCCCTACTCAGAGGGCTGACAGGTCATTTTTCAATATCACTTCATAAACCTCAGTGTTACAGAAGTCTTTCACTCAGAGAATGATGCTGTTTACTTAAAGCATTGAAAAAATACTTAAAGACTCATGCGCTTCAGATAACAATAATATAAATGTTAAACATCATGGAAAACAAACAAAAAATGATCTTGAGCATAGACGTGATTGAATCATTCCTTATTCCCTCTCCCCAAACAATCTAATAAACAAACAAAGGCAAACAATTTTTTAAAAATGAGCTCACAGAGATTGGAAAGTTATGACTGGACAGGTGAAAATGATAGGTGCTCAGAGGTGAGGAGGAAATGTGTGGATAAATGATAAAATCAGATCCATGTAATGGGAAGAAAATGGTTGCTCAAGGTAGACAAAGGCTCAAGCTACAGAGGAACCACCCTCAGGGAACCCAGCAGACCGCTGGAGGCCCCACCCAGAAATGTAAAGCTGGTGTCTTTCATACCAGTGAGGGGACGAGAAAGTCAAGTAAGAGACTGGAGCGCCAGGGGTGAAAGCTTTGTTTTAGCATGGTGTAATTGGTGGGAAACAAGTTGGGCCAGAGGTCCCACTTCTGTGAGGGGAGAGATAAATGAGACTAATGGGACCAGTAGGAAATGGTCTGATTCTCACCCACATAAAGTGCGCCAGTTTGTGGAGACTCACTCGGGTGTCCAGGTGCCCTCCCAGGAGAAGAGCTTCTCTGTATGGTAGTGTTACCCTAGTCTTACGTGTAGTTTCAGTGGTAAAAATAGCACCTCTATATTTTAGGCAATATACAGATTTTTTGGAAACTATATGGGTTTCCTGGATAGTATAGGAGTTATTAGGAAAGGACAGCAAAACCTCATTTAGCCACCTGAGAGCAGAAATTATTAAGGACACCCAGGAGGGAGATGAACACTGCAAGACACCCCGAGTCTTCTCCATACTCCTCTCCCACTTCACTCACGTTGTTTTGAAAACAACAGGAGGACCTCTGAGGAATCTATGTTTAAAATAATATTTGGTTATTAATTTAGGACTATACTCTTCCCTCAGCTTAGCTGTCATGAGAAACTGCTGCATTAGTGGGTTCCCCACCTACACAGAGACTAATAAGCCCCAGTGACTCAGAACGTGATTACTCAAGCTCTCTATATAGTGCGCATAGTGAAGCTCAGTCAAATCTTTTCTATGACTTCCAAACCTCCCTGTTACATATCCACTTCTTTTAAAAGGCTCAAGGGTCATTTTAGTCTGCAGTTGTCTGGAGACAGAGAATTGGACATTCAGGTGTAGCTCTTGAGTGCAAGATGACTCAGAAGCCCAGTGGTTAATCTTCTCCCACTATCTAGACACATCAGCCAAACAACAAATAGTCTGAAGGAGACTTCCAACAGAAAGAACAGAAGCCAGCAGCCAGCGAGATGGTGCTACACAGTTCTGACTGAAAATAACTCTTCATCTAGAATGATGTACCAGTGTAAATTTTCACCTGGAAAGGAGATGAAATGATGACATGTAAGAAAAAAAAAATACTGGGTATTTATCACCAATCGACCTACAATAAAGAACTTTTGGAAGGAAACTAAATCAGAAAGGAAAAAGTGAGATAGAAGAATGGTGGTCAAAGCAAATCATAAATGTGCAGGTGAATCTAAGCAAATGATAACTGCATAATATGATAGCATTAATAATAAGAAGGTAAAAACCAAGATTGTTAAGTGGAACTAAAATACTGAAAAACTAAACTATGTAAATTGAAAGGAAGTAATGGGAGTCAAAGCACACTGAGTTGTTCAAAAGCAGCATAAGTATATTGATCAGCTTTACATTTTATTAAATATGCATGTTAAATGTTTGATGGTGACTATTAAAGCAGAGAATTGAGGTATAACTTCCAAATCAGTATAGAAAAATATGTAATGTAAAAATATCTCAAACACTCTAAAAGAAGATACTCTAATATTAAAAAAGAAGAAAAAGCCAGATATATTGATGGCTAGAAGGAATATTCAAAATGCAAAACATATAAAGTAACTCAATTTATCATGTAAAAAGTAGGTATTTCCAGATTGTGTCAAAAAGTTGTACCTATACTGTCCAAAGAGATATATCTAAACATAAGGACCAAGAAATATATTAAAAATCAAACTTCATGAAAATTAGGTATCACTATATTACCATCAAACAAAATAGACTTAAAAGGTTAAAAAAAAAAGAAAGAAAGACATTGCTAAAGTGGGACACAGTGTAGTAATTAGCTTAACTCACCAGGAAGACATAATAATTCTAAGTTACTTTGCACCTAGTAACAGAATGAAAAGGACATGAAGCAAAAAATGATAGAATTACAAGGATAAATCAAAGTTAAGCTAAAGAGAGAAATTGTATGTACTTGGATACAGAAAAAATTTAAATATATTTCTTAGGAGTTGATAGAAAAAACAAGATGAATGTGTGAGTTTATAGAAGATTGAACCAATAGGACAAATTCATATGCACATGTGTCATACACATACAGAGAACAGCATTCAGAAATTGGAGAATAGACATGTTTCAAGAGCCAGTGAGATGTTTCTGATAATTAACCACATACCAGGCCATACACTGAGTCTTTATCAATACAAGACGCCCACATCAGGAAGTCTGGGTTTGCTACCCACCCCAAGTTTTTTATCATAGTGGCCTTGGAAGCAGTTACATAGAAGAACTCACAGGCACACAGCTGCAGGGGGAAATCGGAGTACAGAGGGACACATGCAGCATCGTACCTTTCACAGAAAACATTCATGTAGTCAAAATAAAAGACCTGTATTTGAAGTTTTGAAATTCAAGAGATGCCACCTCTTGCAGGTAGTGGATAAGGAGTAAGAGCAATTCAATTTTATTTGAATGTCTTATTTCTTAAAGCTGGTACTGACACAAGTATTCGTTATATTATTCTGTTTGCCTTTTTGTATGCCTAAAAGAATGTATAATTAAAAAAACTAACAAATAAATAAATGCTCTAAATCTCTTACTGTGAAAGAACATAATTCAAAACAATTTATCTTTAAAGAAGATGTCTTAGCTCAATCTTTCAAAAATAAAAAGAAAGCAAATGGAAGACAATTTTGTGTGTGTGGATAGAAATTAATTTTTAAAAGTGAACCAAAACAATGTGAAAGTACAATGAGCCATAACTAACCATTGCAGAGTATTACGTCCTGCTAGAACATACCAGCACGTCTCCCGTATTTTCCCCAAACTGTATTATGCCGTGTGCTAATGGGAATTCTTGATGAAAGGTTAAGAAACATTGCACATTGTGTCTCTCCCTGGAGAATCACATGGCACATTATTACATGAAATGGTTCTGAAAAACTAGTTGTAAAATAAGCCTATTTAAGCTTAACTTGATTTCCCAAACTCATTTGATTAAAACAACCGTGTGTTAAGGAATGCCTATTAGCATATTTTGGATTGAACGTAGTTTATTAGGAAATGTTGCCCTAAACCTTTATTTTTCTAGAGTCATTACTAAATAAGAAATAATTTAGTTTACTCACTTGTATTTAATTTATATAAAGAGTAAAGAGTAAAGGGTACTCAATTATTTTTCAGGTGGAATGTGCCAAATGATGTTTTGGTTTTTTTTCCCCTCCTATGCCTATTGTCATTTCTGTAGTTAAAATTAAAAAAGTCTTCTAAATATAGAGCAGGATTTGTTAACCATCAGGACTTTGTTCTTAACTACTTACTAAACAACAGGTATTTTTTATTAAAAAATTTTTTTCCATTTTATTTCTCACTTATTGCAAGAGCAAAAAATAAAACACTAATTAAATATGAAAACAAAAAAGAAGAAAATAAAGCCATCTGAGATCCAAACATAACCACTGTTATGGTCATAGAGGTGTCATGGACCTACTTGTATATCCAGTTGACCCGTGAACAATATGGGTTTGCACTGCACTGGTCCATTTATATGCATATTTTTTTCAATAGTGATATTGGAAATTTTTTTTAGAGATCTGTGACAACTTGAAAAAACATTTTATATAATTTATTGTAAGGATAGAGTAAATAATACATATACAGAATATGTGTTAATCAACTTTATATTATTGGTAAGGCTTCTGGTCAACAGTAGGTTATTAATAGTTAGGTTTTAGGGGAGTCAAAAGTTATACCCATATTTTCAACTGTGTAAGAGTTGGTGCTCCAACCCCCAGGCTGGTCAGAAGTGAACTTACAGATTTTCTCTGTGTACTTTTCCAAAGGCCTTTGCTCAACGGAAGCAGCTTCTCTTTCATTCTCTCACTCTCTCAAATAACCTGATTTCTATTCTAAAATAATTTTTTATCTTCTCTGAAACCCAGTGTTTTCATGATTTAACACATACTATTTTAGATTTATTCAATTTAAGTTCATCATGTGGGCCAGGTAGGCTCCATATCAAAGGGAGATTCCAAGGGAAACATCTTTCTGTACCAGGGTTAAGTTTTTCCCTTACCAAAAGAGCAATTCGAGAGCTCCAGTGATCAGTACTGTAGTCCTTTTATTGACTGTCATAAAAGAGTGTCCAGCAATATTTCTACCCTTGTTATGTAACCTTCATTCCATTCATGCATTTGTGCACTCACTTATTCATCCACTTAACTAAAAATGTCATCTGTTTAACTAGAAAATAAAGATGTATACTCTCTCCAAACTGGATTATATGGGCCTGGGCATAGTATGCTAAATGTGTAGGAAGAAATAATAAATAAAAAATAAATACGTAGGGAGAGAGAGAACTCACTATCTCATTTTGGTAGTGGTTCTCAAGTAAAACTTAACAACCATTAGAGCCAAATACGATTTCATTGAAGCTACATTTAGTCCATCAATGTGCTATGGTTTAGAAATAGTACATGGTTGAAAGTTATCCTAAATAGCCACAGTCCAGGAGTAGTTCTGCTGACACAGGGACCTGGTGGGAGACATTTGCTTCTGGGCTGCTAGAGATCCAGAAGGGACTTACAGTAGGCTGCAGCCTCTCCCAGCCCCAGGTCATGAACAGTCCTGCTGGCCCAGGGTCATGCTGGGAAATATGCTTGTCATGTCCCCAGAGGCAGGCCAGCCAACCCCAGTCCAACAGCAGATCCTAAAACAGACCTGTGTTGGCTACAGCCTCTCCTAGCTGTGGCCCATGAGCAGTTCAATCCACGCAGAGATCCACAAAGACACACATTCACTGGTTCCCCTGGAAGTAAGTGGGCCAATGTCAGTCTTAGTGCAGATCCTGAAAGGATCCAGTCCCTTCTAGCCACAGTCAGGAAGCAGTCCTGCCTGTCTGGGGATGCAGTGGGAAACAAGCCCATTTGTGCTTCCAGAGCAAGGTTTATAGACCTCAACCCTAGCTTTGGACCTAAGGTGGCCCTGGGACCCAGTTCCAGCCCTTCTTAGCCATGGTCCATATCCAGAACTGGCCAGGGACAGTCCAGTGACCTGGCAAAGGGCCTTTCAGGTACCTGGCAGGAGTCACACTTATCTGTGCACCACATAGCAGACCCTTTTTCCAAGGACCCAACAGCAGACCCTGACCGGTGCCATCTTCATGAGCAAGGTCCTGGAGGCAGTCCCTTTCACCAAAGGACCAGGGGATTCACACATGCCTGAAATAATAAGCCTGCCAACAGCTGACCCACTGCAGACCCAGCAACATCTTCACTGAAAAGAAATACTAACAACTGAAGGGAGAAATAATCGTCAATAAAACAACAGTAGGGGTACCTGTTATCCCACTGTTCACCTGTGTGGCTCATCCATGCAGAGAACCAATAAGGAAACAGTAGACTTGAATAACAATATAGACCTAATGGAACTAGTAGACAAATACAGAACATTCCATTCAACAGGACCAGAATGGACCTTCTTCTCAAGTGCACACGGATCATTGTCCAGAATAGAGCGTATGTTGTGCCACAAAGAAAGTTTTAACAAATTTTAAGAAGATTAACTTCTTACCAAGTATCTTTCCTGAGCACAGTGGTATGAAGCTGGAAATCAAGAGCAGGAGGAAAATTAGAAATGTCACAATACATGAAAATTAAACAACATACTCCTACACAATCAATGGGTCAGAGAAAAAATAAAAATGTAAATCAGAAAGTATACTGAGACATAGAAAAATGGAAATATACCAAAACATGAGATACAGCAAAAGCAGTTTTTAGAAGGAATTTTATAGTGATGAATGACTACATTAAAAAAAAAGAAAGATCTCAAACTACCTATTTTTACACCTCAAGGAACTGGAAAAAGAAGAAACTAAACCCAATGACAGCAGAAGGAAGGAAATAATAAAGATCTGAGCAAAATAAATGAAAGAGAGACACTAGAAAGAGAATAAGGGAAAAAAATCAATGAAACTAAGTCTTGGTTTTTTGAAAAGAGAAACAAAATTGACAAAACTTTTGCCGGATGAAGAAAAAAAGAGAGACAGTTCAAATAAATAAAATTATAAATTAAAGAGTTATTAATAACTGAGCCACAAAAATATTTACAAACTATCTGATAAAGGGTTAATATCCAAAGTATACTAAAAACTCATATAACTCAATAGCAACAAACGCACAATAATCAAACAAAAAAAAACAAACACAAATAATCAATTAATAAATAAGCAAATGATCTGAGTAGATATTTTTCCAAAGAAGACATACAAATGGCCAACAGGTACATGTAAAGGTGCTTGACATCACTAATCATCAGGGAAATGCAAATCAAAACCACAGTGCAATATCATATCACACCTGTTGAATGGCTAGTATCAAAGAGATCAGTGATAGTAAGTGTTGGCAAGTGTGTAGAGTAAAGGGAACACTTGTGTACTATGGATGAGAATGTGAATTGGTATAGCCATTATGGAAAAAAGCCTGGAGATTCCTCAAAAATTGAATATAGTATTACCATATGATTTAGCAATTCCATGTCTGGGTGTGTAAAATACTATCTCAAAGAGACATCTGTACCTCCATGTTCACTGCAGTATTATTCACAATAGCCAAGACATGGAAAGAACCTAAGTGTTGAATGGTTGAATGGATTTACAAAATGTAGGATATATATGGTGGAATATTACTCAGTCATAAAAAGGAAAGAAATCTTGCTATTTGCAACATGTATGAAACTCGAGGACATTATGCTAAGTGAAATAGGTAAGACAGAGAATGACAAAAGCTGTATGTTCTTACTTATATGTGGAGTCTGAAAAGGCTAAACTTATACAAACAGTAAATTGGTGTTTGCCAGGGGCTAAGGAATATGGAAAAGGGGGAGAGATTGGTCAAAGACTATAAACTTATAAGTTATAAGATGAGTAATTTCTGAGGATCTAATATTCATCCTGGTGCTTCTAACAACACTGTACTATATACTTGGAATTTGCTAGGACAGCAAATACCAAATGTTCTCACTACACACACACAAAAGTAACTATGTGAGGTTATGGATGTAGTTAACTTTATT
Source organism: Manis pentadactyla (assembly GCF_030020395.1). NCBI lineage: Eukaryota > Metazoa > Chordata > Mammalia > Pholidota > Manidae > Manis > Manis pentadactyla. The sequence goes on along the minus strand of NC_080028.1, from coordinate 111,328,610 downwards.
GTGCTAATCATTTCATAATATAAATGTATCTCAAATCAGTGCATGCACCTTAAACTTACACAATGTTATATATCAGTTATATCTCAATAACACTGGAGGAAAAAAGCAAAGTTACACTGACAATATTTGGAGTAAGGAAATGCTGGGTTAGAATTGGCTCAATCTGCAATTTAGAGGTTTACTACATAAATATATATCATAAATCAATAATTCTACATTCAGAAAGTATTGTGTCAGCAACCTTATTAAATGCTTTTCAATTACCTTAACACTTTCATAACAAAATATTGATTGAAATTCATTTAAATGGGTGTAACTGTGAGTATAAATGGAAATAAGCTTGTAGGTAGTATCAATTTCCCTAATAGCCTGTTGCTTAGTATATAAGCTTATTTAACATGCCCCTTTATTCTCAGTTCTGAGCTTTATAAATCGTCATGCACACAGTGTACTGTCCTTCATAATAACAGTACAAATCAATTGTTTAGAATTTTGTCTTTTAATTCTTCCAAACCCTTAGTCATGGAAAATTTTATGAATTTGGAAAGCATAGTTATTTTTCCCCCAAAAGGTAACTAAGTCAACCATGAATACCATTTTAATATTTCTTTCAAAGGTAGGGAACTACAGATGTGAAAGTTCACATTTGCTTCTGCCAATATTTCTATATCACAGCTGTATTCAGGCAATTTCAGAAATGTCTGGAGGAGGCCAAAACCACCAGGGAAACATAAATGATAATCAAAGGAAGAAAAGTGCTAAGTGCAGACATCATAAACATGGTATTTGAAGCCTTCAGGAAAAGTAAATTGATCTATTTTTAGCATCTGGGCATTACTTCTTGGCCATTTGCAGAACTAATGAGCTTAAAAGTTAATCCTCCAGTTTCCTCCAAATGTTAGCACATTTAACCTAATCCACAAAATGCTCACAGGTCTGAAGCTATCAACAGATTATTAGAGACTTAGTGACTTTTCTTCTTCCTACTCTGATAGCATTGCTATAACATCCAGAATATTTTATATCACAGACTTTCCAATTTATAAATGCAGTAATAAAAACAAAACAAAAGCCAATCTCAAGTGTTCTGGCTATGGATCAAATAGATGATCTCCTTAGTTTACAATATATGGGAAACTCTGAAATCAAGTTACGTAAAATTATAAATAAATTACTTCTCTAAACCCAAACACAGAATAGTGATGTTATATTTTGAAACTATATGAAAAAAGATTATTCTTAGCAAAACCAGAAACAATTTATAGGAGAAACATGAGAAGTAATAAAAATCAGTCTTTGACACCAATTCCGTTTTGTTCTCTCTCCTCGCTTCTCATTGCTCCTACTTTTCCTCCAAGTGTCCAGTGCTGAAACTCAGCAACCCTTCCCACCCCAAATATACTTAAATCTTAAGCTTTTCTTGAGCCTCTCTACTCCATTATCTAAGCTTCCCACTTTGAAGTGCCATTTTCTAAATGTGTCAGTATAATATTTCCCCAACATGACTGAGAATCAGAACCATCTAGGTATCTTTTAAAATATACACAGATCTGGGTCCCACCCAGATGTACTGAATCCAAATGATGGGAGTAAGGCCTTGTGATTGAATTAGTTTCCCTGGTGATTCTGAAAATGAAGTTTGGGGAGGACTCGGGCTCTAGTCAACCAGCTAAGATAGGTGACATATTTTAAAAATAAATCCAAAAGGCTCTTGGTAAATTTGTATTCTTCAAGATCTCATTTGCAATAATTTAACACATCATTCAATGGCAAATCTCCAAAAGTCAGATGGCAATTTAGGACATTTTTTCACTTATTGATCATGCACCTATAGAGCCCATATTGAGTTTTCCAGTTAATGAACTAGGCAGTGGAGATATGAAAACAAATAAAATGCTACATTTGAAATAATGGGGCTGTAAGAAGGAAAGAATAACAAGAAACAGATGAATTTTAAGCATAATAATAGAAATAAGAGCAAAGACCTTTGAGAATCAAAGAAGAGTAGATAATATCTCCTTGGGGAGTTAGGAAAAATGTTATTGGAAAAGGTGTTATTTGAGCTGGTCAAAAGATGAGTAGTTTACCAAATACACCATTTTTTAAAGGATCTATTTTTAAAGAATGGGAAAATGGTAAAAAGTGCAGCCTGCCTGGGCAGTGGATTGTACAGCTATTGAGCAGAGAGATGATACTAAAAAGAGTGATTGAAGCTGCATTCTAAAGGCATTTGAATGTCCTGATGTTGTTTACACCTTAGGTTTAAGATGGATCAGTTAGCATCCATTTGGTTGCAAAGGACAGAACTCAGACAGAATTGTCTCTTGGGAGTCCCTTCCGTAGCCGGTTGAACCAAGAGTACAGACCGCGCCCCCAGGGCTTAGTTGCTGATGTCTCAGGTTTCCTCACGTTGCTTTTATCTCAGGCTCCACCTGGTGGCAAGAAAACTGCCAGGGAGTCAGAGCTATATTCTTTCAAGTACGGATCCCAAAGAAAAACAGGGTCATTTTTCCAAGCTCTCTTCTGAATCTCAAGGTTCTTTCAAGCGGCCGGGCCACCTACCAGTCACTCCAAGGCCTCATCCTCCCAGGTTCTACTTTAGGCAGAATGAAAGCGTTTCTTCTGTAGCTATACTACACATTCCAAGAGTCAATCAATGTACCAACTTGGTTTACCGTCCTATCTCCGAACAGATCATTGTGCTGCGGGTGAGAGGGGACGGTAGGGGGAGGTTGATTGATCAGGACTGGTCAAATGCCTCCCTAAAACAATCTTGTAGTTAGGGGAATTTGATGCCCTCATTGAAAAGTCTAAATATGAGAAACTGAATGCTAAATATCAAGACCAAACAAAATGTACACAACAGAGGTAATTCTGGTAGTAGCCTGAAGAATCAGGGTGAGGAGAGACTGAGAGCAGAGTCAAAAAAAAAAAAAAAAGATTATAGCCTGAGTTAAACTAGATAGAGTTTAAGAGGAGAAATAAATTATGAAATAATTTATTTTGTAGAATCTTTCGCGTCTCTGAATGAATGGGTGTGGAAGGGAAGACAAAGAGAAGAACTGATACTAACTCTGGAGATTTTACCTTTCTCTGACCCTAGATCAACATTTATATGCACAATTGGCCTGATGTTTGAGATATTTTCAGAGCGTAACTCATGGTTTCTTCAGATACTCTCTGTGGTCATAAGATCTAAATGAGTAGATGCTAAATAGCTCTGAAATAATTAAAACTGAAAATACTGAGAAACTTATTAATATACCCTCATATAAACACATAGGCATACATTTTCTTGGATTTTAATCTATGTGCTGCTAATTAATTCAATGTTAATTAAAATTGTGAGTTTGTGGTACTGTTATTGCCATTACAGCTGATTTTTCAGCAGAAATTTTTTAAAGTATTACTGAGCCCTTGAAAAGTGATTCTAAATCTAAAGTGTTTCTATTATTTAACTGTTGAAAAATATCCTTAATTACAGCTTGAAAGAAGTTTCCTCAAAAGGTATTTAAAACAAGTCAGAATTGTTAGAACAAACCTAATTAAAAAATTCCATCTGCTTGTTTACTTTAAAGAATACCAAATATAAAATGTAAATTTTAGATGAAGTTTATCAAAGGATCCATTGGAAATGGAATATTTTCAGTCTTGCCTACTCCATTAGTCTTTCAACTTGTTGCTAATTATTAAAGAAGATAGAATGTTTTATACACAATATGCAAGTAATTTAAATTACCTAAATGAATCCATTTAAGTAGCTGTCATCTGTATTTGAACATTCCCTGTTAGAGTAATTCCAGATCTCATTTAACTATGCTAGCCTGTATTTTACTGACACACCACTTTTATAATTGTCTACCCACTTAAAACTTAGTACATATAAATTTCATTCAAAGAGCATATAGAACAAAAGTCAGCTTTGTAGTTATTTGTTACATAAAATATATTCTTTCTTACAAGGAAACTTTGTGTTTAAAATGTGTTTTGTGTTGGTTTGAAGGCAACTACAGGAAGGCAGAATAAGGCAGAGCAAAGGAGGAAGGTTTAAGTCAAATTCTTTAGATTCTTTTAATGCTAAAGTAAGAAGGTAGACAAGGCAGGATGTGGAAGACTCCACAAATTGCACAAAAATGGGCAGTACCCACAGTATTTCTTTGGGCACTTACAACTAGAAATGAGCACTGGAGCACTAAGTGGACAATCATCCAGTTGCTGAGCAAGATGGAGGCCACAGTCCATGAAGACAAGGAGTTCTTGGACCTTAAAGAGCTTGTGGAGAAAACGGAACCCCCCTACACTGTTGGGGGGAATGTAAATTGCCCCAGCCACTGTGGAAAACAGTATGAAGTTTCTTAAAAAGTAAAAATAAAAATACACGTGACCTAGCAATTCCACTTCTGGAATTTACCCAAAAGAAAACAATCACTAATTTGAAAAGACACGTGTACACCTACATTTATTGCAGCATTTTTTATAATAGCCAAAACAGGGAAGCAAAGTGTTCATCAATAGAAGAATGAATAAAGAAGATATGGAGTAAATTAGGATGGCCACTATCCGAAACACAAGAAATAAGAAATGCTGGTGAGGATGTGGAGAAATGGAAACCATCCTATACTGTTGGTGGGAATGTTAATTGATGCAACTGCTGTAGAAAGCACTATGAAGGTTCCTCAAAAAACTAAAAATAGAAATACCATTTAACTCAGTAATTCCAGTCCTAGGAATTTATCCCCAAAACAACAAATCCCTGATTTGAAAAGATACATGCATCCTTATGTTTATCACTGCACTTTTGCAATAGCCAAGATATAGAAACAAACTAAGTGTTCATCAGTAGATGAATGGATAAAGAAGAGATGGTACATCATGGAATATTATTCAACCATAAAAAAAAGAAATCCTTCCATTTGCAACAACATGGATGGATCTAGAGGGCATTATGCTCAGTGAAATAAGTCAGATGGAGAAAGACAAATACCATATGATTTCACTTATTTGTGGAATATAAAAACAAAGCAAGACAGAAGGAACAAAATAGACTCATAGACACTGAGAAGTAACTAGTGGTCACCAGGGGGGAGGGGCTGGGGTGTATGATGGGGGTGGGAGGGAAGGGGATAAAGGAACACAGTAATTTGCAATCACAATGTAAGCTGGTCACAGGGATGGTAGTACAGCATGGAGAATACAGCCAGTGATTCTGTACAATCTTACTACATTGATAGATAACAACCACATTAGAGGGGGTGAGAATTTAATAATATGGGTAACTGTTGAACCACCGTGTCATATATTTGAAACCAAAATAAGATTGTATATCAATGATATTTTAATTTAAAAAATGTGGTATATATACACATGGAATATTACTCAGCCATAAAAAAGAAGGCAATCTTGTCATTTGTGACAACATGGATGGATCTAGAGGGTGCCATGCTATAGAAAAAATACCATATGGTTTCACTTATATGTGGAATCTAAAAAACAAAACAAACAAAAATATAATAGACTCATAAATACTGACAACAGAGTGTTGGTTACCTTTGGGGGAGGAGAGTGAGGGGATGGATGAAATAGGTGACAGGACAGAGGTACAAACTTCAGATTATGTAATAAATTAGTCACAGGAATGGAAATACATCATGGAGAATTTAACCAGTACTATGGTAATATCTTCATATGGTAGCAAGGGTTAACTACACTTACTGTAGTAAGCATTTAGTAATGTGTATAATTATCAAGTCACTATGTTTTACATCTGAAACCAATCTAGTATGGTATATCAACTATATTGCAATTTTTTTTTAAGTGAAAAATAGAGTGCTTGGACTTTAGGAAACACATTTCTTCTTTGCCCTTGGGGAAGGGAGAAATAGAGCTGGAAGCTCCAGGGGAGAAGCTGAGGGGAGCTTTTGGTCTTTGATTGCATAAATGTCCAGCAGGGTCACATCTCAGATGAAATAATTATATGTGCAGTAACTTTGGACTTTCAGTTTCAAAATTTTCCTTGTTTGTGAAATATGACCGATAATGCTACCTTCAAGAGTGACAGTCAACATAGTTAGCAATTAGTAAAGCTCAAGCCCCAGCCAGTCAACACAGGAGTGTGTCCACTTAGAAGAAACAGAGATGGTGACACCTGCTTAATGTCTGCCTTCCTTCTTCCCACAACTAAGTGAGATGGCTGTGAGAACTACAACAGCACCATCTCATTAATTCAAACTATTTATCTCACTTTCCTGCCTTTTCCTATTCCTTACCCTTAACTCAGTGCACAAGATGGACGACTCCCAACACATTCCCTTGTTCTCAGTGTTACCATTTCCAGAAAGTTCTACATGTGGATGAGGACCTAAAAAGTTTCTGCTGAACTCTAGGGACTGCAGATAAATAATATGTCTGTAAGAAAGCACATTAGTTATAAAGTCTGTCATTCACTCTTATAACTTCTCTCTATTCTCAATCATTTCAAACTCCCGTGCATTACCAGCTAAGCGCTGATGATTCTCAACTCTATGCTTCAATCCAAAGCTCTCCAACTATATCTCTGATGGTCTTACATATGCCACTCATTCATTCATTCAACAAAAATTTATATAGCAACTGCTAGTTGCCATGTCTCTACTAAGTATTGGTTATTTAGTAATGAACAAAGCAGATATCCCAACCAGAATATGTCCCAAGAAAGGCCTCATCTTTCACCAAACTCAGTTAATTTTCCTGTCTTCCCTAATTCAGTGAATGGCATTACCAATGAACCAGTTGCCCAAGTCATAGCCTTGCCTGACAGACTTAATTCCTCCATCGTATTCTCCGATACTCCATGCAAAACAGCCAAGCTCATAGATCATGGAGTTGATTCTCCAAAACAAACTATTCCCTAATGAAAATTTGTTAGAACCACATGACTTGATAAGAGGACAAAATTTATTTCTATTCCTCTTTCAGAACTTTTTATTAAATCCATTTTTGCAACTGTTAGTGTACAGTGCTTTATATTTGATGATAAAACAAAAAATAAATAAATAAAAGCACATGTACCTGGCGGACAGAAAGCTTTTCCTCCCTCACCTTTTTCTTCCGAGTCCTGAAGTATTATTGCTCTGGCCGTCTGTGCCCTCATGGTACCTTTAATGATCATTTTGATATTGATTCTACCTTGAGCTGTGTTCCCAGCAGTTGTGACCTCTGACTTCCCATTTTCCCATGGAAATGTGCATGTTTCACTCCTGCTAAGAAGCAACCCGCGTGCTTTGTCTTTTGAAGCTGAAGTCTCAGCCTAAAATTTTCTTTGCTATTACGCTTTATATTCTATCAGCAAGAGGCAAGGTTCAGGAAGAGAACACTGTTCTTTTGGTGGTGGCATATTCTATCAGAGTTTGCACAACATCTGAAATTGCAGGCTGAAACAGTGGGTCAAACACTTTGTAGCAACTGCTGGGCTTTGAAAGGCCTTTTTTCACTTTACTAAAAAAATTCTGCAAGGCACATGCTGTCATATCACAGTTATATTCTTTCTTTGAATAACTTATATATCAAACTTTTTTCTTTATTTTTTAGCTAGAAGAATTTCACATATCAAAGAAGATTCAAACAGGTCAAAAGAAGTACCTGAATATCTAACTGCTAAGATTGTCATTTGAAGGCAAGGAACAATATAAAAGCTAACACATGCCCTATAATAGCAGCATTTTTTTAACCTGTTTTATCACTTTGCAGCTTCTGTGCTTTTTAGAGCTTTAAATCGATACATAATCCCTGTAGCGCTGACTTGAGTAATGGGGAGACATTCCCCGGGAAAGCCCAGGAATATCCCATCGGTACTCCACACTCCGGCCTGGAAATGCCCGTGAGAATGGGAGAAGGGTCCTGAATCTCGTAAAGTGTTGGTTCTTTGGGGCCGTCATCCCTCCTCTTCTTCCCCGGGGGTCACGCCATAATGTTGCTTTCCTTCAATGTTGAGAAGGTAATTGGGTGTCATGAGAGAATCAGTTTTAGAATGACCAATCCACCACTCGATAATTTTTAATCTCCCTGTATCTCAGTTTCCTGGTCTGTAACATGGGGATACAACTTTCTGCTATAAGATTATGATGTGGATTAAATAATACGATTTAAGTACAAGTCCATCCTGGTTCCTAATAGACTTAAAATGCACCAGAGGATGTGCTCTCTTCCATAACATTTTCTAATTGACCTCCTTTGTCTGTAACTTCATCTCCAATTCAAAATCATATAAAGCTGCCCAGTTGTTCCTCTGCTATATTGCCTAATATGCATTTCAAAATTAACATGTAAAAAACTGAACTTTTAAATTACCCCATCAATCAACTTGTCCCCACCCAACGGCTCCAGTTTCCCACCTCAATCCCGACATTCACCTAATTGCTCAAACCTTTGAAGTTATACTCACCTTCTCTTCTTCCCTTAGATTTCACATTTAATTATCAATAAACACTGCCAGCTTTACTGTCAAAATATATCTAGACTCGTTACTCATCACCATTTATTGTGATGAAAATCTTGATAGAAGCCATTATCGTCTCTCATCATCTCACCAACCTACCTGCTTCTGTGTTTGAGTCTGTGGAGAGTAGACAAAGTGATTCCTCTTAAATAGAACACAGATGTGCCCACACTTTGCTTTGTATTTATTTCAAAATAAAAAGTAAAGTTCAAGCCATAATTTATGAGCTCTTCTGTCATCTGATCCCTCGAAACCTCCTCCATAATTTTTATCTTCCACAAATTTCCCTTTAAATCACTCATTTCAGTCACTTTGATTGTCTTGCAGTTTCTCAACTGTACTTCCTGTTGCCTCTGCTTGAATTGTTAATCCCAAACTCTCCACTTGGCGTACATACTCCAACCCATTCTACTCTGAAACTACACACCAGCCCTTTGTCCTTCTGCTAGCGTAATCACTTCATTCGACTATTAAAAACCTTCTTTTAGCTCCTCTGACTTCAGAGTACAGGTAAATATTTCAGGGGCACCATGCAAGTGGGACACTGACATAGCTCTTGAAACTCACAGTTCCCCTCTCCATCCTCCTCTATATTTCATTTTCACTTGGCTTCTACTCTTATGATGGTTTTCCCATGAAGAATGCAGGAAATCCTTCTGGGCTATAATGACAGTGCCTGAATTTGAGGCAACTGGGTGCCTATGGTTCTACCTCTTTTCATCGATTTTTGGTGGACACTTTGATCAAAAAAAAACAAGAAAAAGTTGTGCTCCTTCTGATCATGTACATTGGCTGTGTACACTGCTGTCCTCCCAGCATTTTGCAGCTGTGCCCTACTGCTTGAAGTTATACCCCAGGATGTCCTCAGAACATCTCACTCACTTCCTATGTACTAGTAACTTCTCCCTGTCATCTGCCCTCTGCTTGATGACTCAGAAGTGAATCTGAGGTCATGCACCCAAAGCCCAGTGGAAGTAAAGAAGATGGTAAGTAACTGGTAAAGTTATTGTGGATAACTACATTTCCTTATTTTAGATTTATTCTTTCCACTTAAGCCCATGATAATTCTTTGGTTTTACTCAGCCACACTTACAACTCCTATTTATTTCATCCATTTGATTGACTACAAAATATTTATTTATTATCAGCTTCTGTTGGCAGGCTGCTTTTTGCCCGAGGATTAAGAAAAAGAGGAATGAAGCACAATGGTTGAATCGTAGTGGACACTCAACAGTGTTTTTAAATGAATGAACAAACTGATGGCTGGAAAACAGAGTATCTATCTACAAGGACATTATATTTAGCAGGAAACATAGGAAGGCGAACACAGTAGAAGGACATTACCACTAAAGAAGGTATAAAAAACACCCAGAACTGTCTCTGGCATATAATAAGCAACAAGTATTTGTGGAATAAATGAATATGAGTGAGTAAGGAAAGACTAATGATTGTGAGTTTGCAGAAAATGAAACACCTAATTTTGCCCAAGAGATAGGGAAGGAATAACTGAGCAGGTGTCATCTGAGATAAACCTCAAGTTTCCTTGGCTATTTGCCAGGAATGCCAGGGAAGGTTGCCTTGTAGACTTTAGAAACAGTGTGTGCTCAGCAGAGCTACATAATTTGTGGGGCCCAGTGCAAAATGAAAATATGCAGCTGGGTCCCTTGCTTAAAGGAGCAGGGGGTAAGTGTTGTTACATATGTTGTTAAATATAAAGCTTTTCCTTTCTTCTGTGGTCTTTCTCCCACTTGTCACCATGTATATTATTTGCTATTTAATGTCATTCTAAGAAAAGAAAAAATTAAATTATAAGTATGAATTGTGCCATTCATCTCTATCTTTTACAATATCGGTTTTAAATGAAAATATAAGAGCATTTACCTGGTGTGCAGAAAATCACTGAATTACATGATTTGTATTTTGTAGCTTGTCTGTGTGTATATATTTCATTCTTATCAACACAAATGCAAGTGTGACAAAAGCCCAAGTCAACCATTTCTATTTGCTCTTGGATACTCACACACTCTACGATACCCTCTACTATCAGGCTTATGGAAGAGAAGGGAGGGACTGAACAAAAAGGAACTAAGGGTGGTTCTGTCTTTCCTTCTGCTTCTAGGTTGTCATTCTGAGCATAAGTGGTTGGTTAAGACAAGCAAGGACACAAATAACAAGGGATGTATTAGCGTTACTTGATTCTGACTTTCGTACAATGCCATTGTCTTTCTTTTGCATTTGAAGGAAGTTCTGATCAGTAGAAAAGTGTGGCTTCTCAGGCTGCCTGTGCCCCTGCTGACTCCACTGCAGACTTAATACCTTACTTGGAGTTGCACTGAACTTTGACACATCGTGGATTCACCAGAATTCTGTAACTTATGGAGCATCTCGAACCCACGGCAAGACAGCAAGGTTGGACACATATATTGCACTGATTCGCTGTGCTCATGCTCCCCTGTCCCTTTGAACTTCACTAATAAAACACATGTTCAAAGATAGAATTATTAAGACATTTTAGAGTATGATCGCACAGTATTCCATCAAGCACGGGGCCTTTTATGGGTGGTACCTGGTGCATCTGCACAGGTTGCTTACTCAGGCATGCACTGGTTCTGAGCACAGAAGCAAGACCCAGTGAGGGTGCCTGCAGTGTGAAGCGAGTGTAGCTGAAGTTGTGGCAAGAGAGATATAGACAAGGGCAGGTTTCCTCTGGACCTCATGATTCCATGAACAGGAAATCTTCCCAATTCAGACCTTTTGGGACAATGGACAAAGGTCCCAGTTCAGGGCAGGCTGGTGAATCAGGTTCCCAGGGTTCAATATCTGCTCCATCAGTCTGAGACCTTGAGAAAGATACTGTTATTTTCTGTACCTCTGTTTCCTCATCTATAACAACTGTAAAATAAGAATTGCAAAAGCATTGAGGACACTGTTGGACTTTTAATAGGCACACAATACATGTTAGGTGTAACTATGTAACCTCTAGAGTCATTTACTCCAACACTTACTGATCAACAATTAGACACCAGGAACTCAGCTAGGGGACCTTGTAAGATCAAGGCTTAAGAAGATACCTGAACTGTGGCAATCAGGGCTGTCAAAACAACTTTAATTGTGGCAAGAGAAGGATCTTAAGAGAGTGCACTCAAGTGACACTCATCACAGCTACTGGGAATGGACGGTCAGTCACAGCTGGCCAGCTAAGTGTTTCATTTCTCCAGAAAGGAACTGAACCACACTCTTAGGAGCGGGGCTATGGCGTCAGCAGTTTCATATTCCTCTGGGTCCAAACAAAGGGCTCTGCCCAAACAAAGACAGACAAAAATATTTTTAAGTCAGATTTTGACTAGAATCTTGACGATAAGCCTCAATAAACATTTCAGTGAGGTTTCTGTTATGATAGACACAGGTTCATCTTCTTAGGAATGGAATAGCCCATATGTGCAAATTGGTCCATTTGCCAACAGGCGAATTTATTTGCAAATTAGCCAGTTCTCTCTACTCAAAACTTCAGGAGAACATTCAGATTGATTTTGAAGGATAATAATTATGACCATTCTTACTTCAATTGGTACAAGGTATTTCTACCTATAATGGGAATTAACAGTTATCTGCAGTACAAGACTTCTACCTTGCTCAATGACATTCTTTTTTCTGCAAATAGCAGTTTATAAATTACAAATCAGGTATCATTTCAATGCCTGAAACCCGTCAATAACTTTCCAGTGCAGTCAAAATAAAATCTAAACTACGTAATGTTAAAGATTGGTGGTTAATAACCATCTCCCTCTCTTTCAGTAAACATATTCCACTCTGCAGGCTTTCTTTCTGATTCTAGAAGACACCACCAAGCTCCTGCCCTTACATTTGATATAATAGTGGCCTGAACTTCCCTGGCTCCAGGTTTTTCCCTAGCTGACTTCTTATATCTATTGAAATCTCAGTGGAAATATTTTCTCCAAAACAGCCTTCTCTTGCTGTCCTATCAAAAGTGCTCCTCTCTTTCCAGTTTACTTACCATTCCATTAACATAGTTAAATTTTTTAATTTCTCAGAGCGCTTTTTATTCCTTGAACTCTTATTTTGTGTTTATGGGTAATTTTTTGTCTTATCCTAGAATGAAAGTCCAGCAATCAGGGAATTATTTGTTCACCATTATATGTTTATCATCCAGACCTGTCCCTGGCACCTCACAGGAACTTTCCATAAGTATTTGCTGGAATAAATGATCAATTAGTGAAGAAACTATACCTGTGATTTTTATGTTTAGCTTTCTTGTTCTTTCCATTATAGTTTATGATGCTTTTCAGAAGCAATTATTCATTAGATGCTCTAATTGGTTTCTGTCAAAAGGAGTTAGTATTTGATCTGGTTTGAAAAGCTTTTGTTATTTTACTTGGACAGAAAAAAATTAGCTTATTCTCTAAAATGCACACCCAGAAAACAATTTAATTCTCACAGTAGATTTGAAAAAAATGTTACAGCTCTAAGTGCTGCCTTAACTGTGGAATAATAGAAACTACACCTACAGACAAATCAAACTAGTGGGCAGAAATCATTCATTCATGCACTAGTCCTACAAGGTCCAGCTCAATCTCATTAGCTCTGTGACAGGTCCCCAGAGCCCTCTATTCTTCTCAGTTAAACTAATCACTATTGAACCTAAGTTTCTCTATTTTCTATACCTGCCTTTGCCAGAAAGGAGAATTATATTAAACTGTTTAGGTATCTGTCTATTCTGCTAGATGTATAAATCCTTTCAGAGAAGAATCCTATTCATTTACCTGTCTGGCCCTGGTGCCTGTCACATAGGAGAAACCAAACATTTGGATTAAAACATATTCTTCAAAAATGAGATGTGCCTTTATACTCCCATAGTCTGAGCACCTGAAGAATCCTTAGGGACCTACAGATATGCTAAAATTTTGCTAATGTCCCTAGGGAAAAAATCTAGGATAAATTTGGGTTTTGTAAGTGGAAAGCCCTGCTTTAGAATCCAGATGCATCCCTTGTTGGCCGTGTGGCTTTAAGCATTTTATGTAATCCATATGTGAGGATTGAAAAAGAATAACTGATGGCCACAGCACCCAACCCACAGTAAACATGAAACAATGAGGACAACTGTTGTTACCCAGGTGGAGGAGCTAATGTTTGAAATGGGGGCATGAATACAGGAGCCTGTCTGTGATTCTCTTTACTTCCTGTAAAAGGATGTGTGACTACAAGTTCTCATATACACTGAGGAGTGTTCCTCTGTATATATTAGGAGCTGATTTCTTGGTCATTAGGATTTAAAGTAATCCACAAAAGGCAGGAAGCTTTTCTTACTATTGTTTTTATTTGGCCAAAGTTTTAACTTCTGCCAGATTGACTAGCAATAACAAAGAGTATCCATACAAATTTGATCCTTTCCGTAGGGAAAATGGAACTCTCTGACCACTCTCTGGCCTTAATAGGGCTTATTCTATATATAATAAAAGCATGTTTGCACACTTATGGGCTGTTTACCAGCAGCAGAGCTACTGGTCAGTCACGAGATTGCCAGTCCAGGTGAGGGTGGAGAGGAAGTACCAATTTTCTCCTCCCCTCTGTTCCTAGTACGTAATTGGTCAGGGGTCTGCCAGTCATGGGGGACCTGCCCACAGAGTTCCTCCCAGAGCTGGGAGAGAGCAGGAGCAGCCTAGGTTCAGAGCAGGAGCAGCCTGGGTTCAGAGCGAGGAGAGGCTGAGTTATGAGAATAAACACTTTCATTCCCAGCTTCTGAGCCCTTGCCTTCCTTTGGTCTCAGCAAGTTCATAGAGAACTTGCCATGGGTGGGGAACCCCCTCTTCCCAGAACTACACTTTCAAAACTCAACAAACGTCCAGTTGAGTTTAAAAATCTAATGCTATCCATCTGTAGTCTTTGTACCAGTCAGTTGTGGCCCTAAGACAGGAACCAGCAACCCATGGCTCAGCCCATGGTCTAAATCCTGGGTTTTATGCAACCCATGAGATAAGAATACTTTGCCTATTTGAATAGCTAAAAGGAATAAAGAGGAAGAATAGTTCATGACACATGAGAATTCTATAAAATACAAGTTTCAATGTCCATAAATAATTTTCTATTGGAACGTAGCCTCTGCAGTAGTCCACTTTATCAGCAATTTCACTCTCATTGGTTTCAGTTACCTAAGGTCAACTGCAGTCCAAAAGTAGTAGCCTACATGTCATAATGCTTAAGTCATTCACCTCACTTCATCTCATCACTAAGCAGTTTATCATCTCACACCATCACAAGAAGGGTGAGTACAGTATAATAAGATAGTTTGAGAGAGAGACCACATTTGATAACTTTTATTACAGTATATTGTTACAATTGTTCTATTTTATTTTTGTTGTTAAGCTGTCACTGTGCCTAATTCATAAATCAGACTTAATCATAAGCATGAATGTAAGGGAAAATACATAGTATGTGTAGGGTTTGACATCTACTGGGGGTCTTGGAACATATCCACCATGGATAAGGAGAGGTGACTATACAGTCTAACAGAGCTGAGTAATTGTGAGAGACCCCATGGCCAGCAAAGTCTAAAATACTTACTATGCCCTCTACAAAAATGGTTGGCCCACCCTTACTGAAAATCAAAGGATTGTTCTTATTTTCAGGCACTATGGGAAGGGACAGATCTCCCCAAAACTTCTCCACCTGTCCCTCCCCATGCCTCCACCCTCCCAAGCGTGAGGTCACCTCATAGCTCATGCAGTCACTCACCCAGGAAGCGCCTTTGGTAACTCAGCACATCAGTCTCATGCTCTACAGTAAAGTCATGTTTTAGGAGCCAAATCCAACACTCTCAGAACATACTGTCCTTGTAAAAAATGCTCCAGAATCACTGCAACTGACTTTAAAACTGAGGGCATTCTCTATCTTGTTATCCAACTAATTTAATCTGACTTTTCAAGAAAATGGGCTGTGTTATGAAAAAGCTTAAAAGAATGTCTAATGCTTATTCCAGGCAGTGTGCTGTTACCCTCCTTGGTATACATCTTGAAACAATTTTCTTTTTAGCTTTGCTAAAGAGAAAGAGAGAGATATATTTGTTCTTATGCTTCATGAAACACTGGAATGAGCAAGTTGCCATTTCATTTACTTGATGATAAACTTCAGGGAGAACAAAAACGTAATACTCAGAGAGAAAATTAGCATGTCACTTATCGTACCAGATAGTCCTCCTGAAACGTGCCAGTGTCTTTTGTATTTTTTTTTAATTCTTTGATGTCCCCACCTCCATTTTCTGCGCCCAGCACAAATGTGGAGAAGTGCAAGTGTTTATCCATAAACACACATTTCACTTCTCACTTTCCAAGTAAATCAACAAATCTGAACAGAAGACAGAGCCAGCAAATTGCCCACAATGCCGCTGCCCTCAGTTAACATCTCCTCCGGGCAATCCACACTGAAATGAGGTTCCCTTTGTAAGGGAGAGGAATCTTTTGGATTGGGCTTGCTAGGACAACATCTAAGGGGCCGTCTTTTTTCTCCTATTCAATTCACAAAAGAAGAAGCAGAGTCCTTAAAATATTTCCTGTTTGTTTTGAAGTCATCACTGTCCAGTTGATTGGAATCCCTGCTCTGTGATAGCAGACCTTGAACATTGCATCCTGTATAAGGAGAGAAACACCACCTCTTTGAACAGAGTTTACACCCTTTCAGGATGAAACAATGAAAACACTCAGCCAGGCACTGAAATAGATACTAAAGTCCTAAATGCCAAATTCCTCAAATACACACACACACATGCACACACACATGCACACACATGCATGTGCAAGCCAAAAGCATTTACACATACATGTCTAATTTCAGAAAGCTGGATATTTGCACACTAGTCCCATTAATTAAGACAATCAGTGAGAAATATAAACATTAGAATGATACATGTGTGTTTCTCTGTAGTTTGCTCACTGTATCCTAAGAGAAATAGCATTGAGATACTGTTTTCCTCAGACTCATAGCCAGAGAAAAAAGTATTTTACCATCTCAAAGCTGAAAAGAAGAGCAACAGTATAGAGATATATCAGCTGATAAAAGTAATGCTGACCAGGAAGCTTTTAAATTATTTTCAGAATCTTTCATCAAGCTATATTCTATTATAGAATATGGCGGCTTTTTAAATTGGATTTCCCTCAAGCTGCAAAAGTAAGCTTGTTGTTCTGCCACAAAGTCCTTTGAGGGAGCCCCAGGGTTACTAACCCTCTACCTTAGGAAACACAGACAATATCCCAAGGCCTGGTTCTAATGAGAGTTGGCATCTGTGAATGTACAGAGAGCCTGGCAGAGTGTGTGTTCATTAATTCAACCAATATTTATTAAGCCCAACAAGATGCTGTGGATGTATCAGCAAACAAAATAGACAACAATCCTTATCATTGAGGGAGTAGATTACCTTCTAGTTGAGGGATACCGACAACAGACAGTAAACAAATTGAGTAAGTAAATAGCACAACATACTAAAGGTGATGAGAGCAATGGAAAAAAAATAAAGCCAGATAAGAACTGAAGTTGGAATGGGGGTTTTGAAATTTTAAAAGAAGTGGCAAACAACATAGGCCTCATTGAGGAGGAAACATCCGACTACCTGATGAGGGGTTACCATTGAGGAGAAGACTGATTCGGGCAGTGGGAGCAGCCAGCACAATAGCTTTGAGGCTGGTGTGTGCCTGGAACGTTTGAAAATGCTCAAGGAGGCCAAGGAGGGGTAGACACAGATCGTGTGATGATAAAAGTAACAGGCAATGTGCAAACTAAGGGAGCAGGGAGCATAAGGCTTTAGAGTAACGATCTGAAGGAAAGGAAGGCTCATGGGCAGATCTGGAGCCGAGGCCCACTGTGCTGCTGGGAACTGGTTGTGCTTCAGAAGCATAGCTTGTCTCATATGAGATGGGGCATTAAAGAGATGGTACAGTTAAAATTCCTTGTTTAGAACACAAGAGAAGTAAGTAGTTCCATGTCCACCGTGTGATAAGTGAGTCATTTAATCTCTGTGCCTCCAAGAGGTTGTAAAGAATAATGTTACCTGCCATGTGCAGCTCTCAGAATAGTTTGAGAAACTGGGGAGATAATGGAAGAAAGATAAAGTGTCAGATCAATATGGGGTGTCTTACAGCTCAAGAGTTGATGATGATCTCATGTATATTCTGGTTGTCACAAAATTACATTCCTTTCCATCAGGAGCAAGAGTGTCTCTGCGGAGGCTAGCAAGTCAAGTTTTCAGAAGACGGTTATAGTTGTGAGAATGATAGGATATAAACTATGTATAAGAGCTTTACAGCAGTGATGCAGTGGAGGTGTGGACCAGGGGCCCCTATGGTGGATGTCAGATTCATCCGTCAGACAGGAAACTCAGAAGTGATACGTCAAGTGTGGGAAGAGCAGCTCAATCCCAAGTCAAGCATGTCACCATTGCTAAGTGACAATGTTAGCTACAGGGAAAGCTAAGAAAGAGAGTAACATTTACCATTATGAAAATGTCTCATTTGTCTATTTCCATCCCCAGGAATATAGATTTTTGGTAGCTAAGAAATTACAGGTTCACTTAATGTCAAAATGAGTGAAATATTTTCTATGATTATGACTAGTTAGGAAAAAATATATCAATAGGTATAAATAAAAATGGTAGAATAAGACTTAGATTCTCTTGTATGTAAGGAAAGTTAAAGCCTATCTAATCAAAATCCTGTAGGTCTTATTCCATAGAATACTACCTATGGAAAACAAGTTTGGTCCATAAAGACATTTTCTCTATCATTTAGAATGTTTTTTTAATCTAATAAGTTAGCTGGAGGTAGAACCATTAGCATCGCCACCCCCCGCCCAATCATCAGAATAAAATGAGTAGGTTTACCAAATATCTTCTGAATGGAAGTCTGGTAGGTTAGATACATAAAATAGAAATGTTCTAATGCTAGAGGATAAAGAGTGGGGCAAGCGTCTCCCCAGCTGGCTTGCTAATAGTATTTTATGAAAGATGTAAAGGGGTCTCTAGTCAAGCAGGTTTGGAGAATACCTGCCATGAGCATATTGTGCTTCTAAAAAAAGATAGTATCTTCAAACTAGATAATGGGGTAAAATGGTGGGGCATTTAGAAAGAGGAATGTGGGAACAGCAAGAAATCCAGTGAGAGGCCCAATTCAAAGTGGCACAATTCAAAGCAACATGGAATTCCAAAGAAGAAGATTCTTCTGTTGCAGTTCTGCTGAATATACTATGTCACAGCCTATGAAAAAAAGCATTTTGTGTTGACAGTATTTTTAGAGCATCTGGCTTCCTCTTTCATGGCTATATAAGCTGAGACTCCAAGACGTCAAGCGATATACCTCAGGCCACCGAGCCAAAATTGGGTCTTAAATTCAAGGCTTCCATCAAAGTAATACTCTTTAAATTCTAAACTTTTAAATATCACAAAAAGAATGAAAGATTCTTAAGATAAACTTACGATATTCCCCTCTCCTTTTTGATGGATTATTCAAAGTTTTTGCCGTGGGAGCTGGATTTTCCTTCTTGAGGAAAGAACCTCCCAGTCCTAACAAAAAACTATGTACCTACCAAGTGTTCCATAAATACAGGTGGTGTGAATATTTGATACATGTTTTTTTCTTTATTGTCTTCTATCATTTTATCATCAACAAATGTTTATCAGTGTTTACAGATGTGAGACAGTTACAAAGAGCTGATGTTAGGAAGATATAATGACAATGTATGGCATAACTACATGATAAATTTAAATCTGATATGAGAAATGTAGTTATGAGACAATAAATTCAGAATCAACAATCTCAACAGTGCTGAAAAAAATGTGATACACGCAAAGTCACACACAAATGACTGCATATCAAACCCATGATAACGGAAAGAGTTCTGGAATCTGGTTAACGTTATTGTACCAAAGTCAGTTTCCTGGTTTTGATGTTATAAAAGTTATACAAGTCACACTGAGGAAAGCTGGATGAAAGATGAACACAGTATATTATTTTTGCAACTTCCCGTGAGTCTCTAATTATTTGAAAATAAAAAGTTAAACACAAACGAAAAATAAACCAAGGATCATAACACAGAGGAGGGATCCTTCAGACTCCTCAGCTGCCAAAGGGGTACAAAAAAGGCTAGAACACTTGGCCTAATCTTTGTTGGTAACCACAGAAGAGGACAGGCCTGGGCATCTCTAGACAGATCCTCTGAGTTGACAAGATTCAAACAAATCCATTTTCAGGACTCTGTGAGTGTCTTCGTTTCTTCATCTATACAATGGATCACTCACAATCCTCCCTCTGATGCAGAAGAACAAGGGAACTTCATAGTACTTTTGCTAATTGCACACTATTTTGTGCATCTCTCCCATCTCTACCCTCCCTAATTTGGTATAGAGCTAAAAACAAACAAGATCAGGTCAGCAAGAGCTATTTATCCAAGTTAAAAAGTGATTTGTAAAAGAGCTGACCCCCTTTTAGTTTTCTCCCTGATTTATTCGTTTTTTTTCCAAAAATAAAGACAGAATCAAGAACATGGCTTATTTATACAAAAATGTAAGAAGTAATTTTCTCTTTCACTTTATGAGTAAAGTAAGCATTATATTAAAGAATATTAATAGGTCATATATTTTATGCATTAATATGTATCAAATATTTTAAAAATTAAATGGTATCTCTAACAAATTATGTTTAGTAATTAAGTCTATTGCTAAGATAATATGATCTGAAGAGTGCATTTTCCAAAACTATTTTTGCAAATAATATAGTGCCAAGTAAATAAAGCAATGTTTGGAATATCTATGCATATCAAAAATGAAACTATGAATTTATGTATTGTTTACTCTGTGAGGAGTTGAAAAGGAGCTTATATGTTTTCAAATAAATTTTACCTGAATTGCAACATAGGAAATAACTTTATGCCTCAATTGTGAAATACATTTAGAGTTGAAGCTTAGCCTACTTAATTTTGAAAGAAAGAGAATAAATTTCAGTATCTGCGCAATGAAATCATCCTAATCAAACAGGTTCACATCCTTTGGTATAAGTGTGGAATGTACTTTGAAAAGTATACTGGGGCCTTTTTATTTTTCCTAATTCTCATTAACTTTGAACCTTTAGCACATTAAGATCAGAAATAGTTCAGGCTGGACACTCTAACAATGTCCTAATAGCTGTTGTATAAATTTGCTAAGTATGCCATAGCAAGTAACTGCAAACTGGGTGGCTTAAAATAGAAATTTATTTGTTTGCGGCTGTGGATGCAAGGAGTTTGAAATCAAGGTAAGTGCAGAGTTAGTTCCTTCTGAGACTGACGAAAATCCCACCCCACACCTCCCTTCTGCTGTCTGCTGGCATCAGCAGTCCTCAGTGTTGCTGGGTTCAGGCTGCTTGCCTATCTGTGTGTCTCCAGCCTCCCCTCAATTTCTCTCATAAAAACACCTGTCAAATGATTTAAAGTCCAACCCATCCAGGATGACTTTATCTGAAGATCTTTATTTATATCTAAGACCCTTTCCCAACTAAGATCATGCTCACCAATTCGAGGGATTAGGATTTGCTGTAAATCCAGGGCAGGGAAAATCCCAGGGAAAAATGCCTTTGAAACGGAAATCAGTCAAAGGGAGAATTGCTTATAAGGAGTTTTTTGATTATAAGGAGTTGCGCTGCATCTCTCCCTCTCCTTCTGCGGCAGAAGTGAATGAATACTCCCCCCAACCTCTCAGGTCCAGATAAACCCTTGCTCGCCCAGGTAAATTACCCATTGATATGAAGAGGGACTACTTCTCTCCACCCCTTGGAAACGCCTGTTGATTTGGAGATGCGCTAAAGCCAGGGGAGAGATTCTGGAAAAATTGCAGTTTTACCCACAGGCCACCCCTCCAGAAATCTCACCTTACAATCTACTTGTTCCCCATCTTCTGCAATGGTCTCTGGGCAAAAAAACTGGAGCATTGTAACCAGACTAAAGACATACGGTAGCAACAGCAATAAAATCATGATAGTCCTCAAGCCGGAGGATTCACCTAGGTTCAAAGTCCTATGCAGGTTAAGTCTGTAACTCAC
Source organism: Manis pentadactyla (assembly GCF_030020395.1). Lineage (NCBI taxonomy): Eukaryota > Metazoa > Chordata > Mammalia > Pholidota > Manidae > Manis > Manis pentadactyla. The sequence goes on along the minus strand of NC_080028.1, from coordinate 111,307,067 downwards.
CCATTGCACAGGCAGGCAGTAGATGAAGAGGTAGAGGGTTCAGAGCAATTATCACATGGCAGCTGCAGCCAATGAGTGCACCCAGGCCACAAGGACTGTAGAAGAAAATTAACTTAAAGGCAGTAAGATACATGTTTTAATGACACCAGCATAGGCAAATGTTGTCTATCAGGCAGGATACATGCAAGAGAGTGGTCCTGTGATAAAACAGTGGCAGGAAGGGGATCTCGTCCTGGTCTAGTATACCAGACTTTCACCCCCCTCCCTGTGGGAGTTACAGATGGGTCAATATATAGGGCTACGGGAGGTACATGGACTGGCCATAAAAATAACAAAACTTCCCCAAAAGATGCTCTTACCTCCTGCACGTTTGGGTGCACTGCCATGACCTTTGGGGCTACTCGGTTGTTACTCCAGGAACACACAGAAGTCCAGCTTCCAGGCCTTTTCCCCAAGGTGCCAGAAGGGGCAGCCATCACTGGTCCACATGTCGAAATGTCCAGGGCCACGTTCACTCAACAGAGTCTCCAGGGTTTAATGCAGTAGGGCTGGGGGAGGATGTGGCTCTGCTGGCCGTATCCTGGCTTCAATAACTCCTCTTTGGTTTGCACATACAGTTGTATAGGAGAGGCAGCAATGTGTGTTAGCACAGCCACAGGGCTCAAGGCTCCTTTTCAGGGCTTCTCATTCAAACGCCATAGCACAGTCCATAAGCAAACTGACCAGCCCTGTAGACTATTGGTATCTGACTTCAGGCCAGATTTCAACAAACCATTGTACCTCTCTATCATGCCTGCCCTGGTAGGGTTTTATGGTATGAAACTTCCACTTTATTCCTAATTGTTGCACCCATCCTTGTAATGCATGTTCAGTAAAGTGGGTGCCTCGATCATTCTCAATCACTTGCAGTCAGTCATAGGCTGAAAAGAGATGCTCTAGGCCTCTCTTGGTGGTTTGCTGATCTGTATGACATAGAGGAAAAGCAACCAATAGCCCAGTAGCTGTGTCCACACAAGTCATGTTATATCGATAGCCTTCTGGTATGGGCAGAGGTTCAATGTAGTCTATCTGCCACCTAACAAGGGGTATTGGCCCATTTACTATTGTCCCAGCAGGGAGGTCCCTCTTACAGCACACAAGGCACTCCTTCGGGTCTTGGCTGACTTCTTCAAAGGTCAAGGGCAAACCGCATAGATGGGCTGCAGCCAGCATTGTTTTTTGCCCCATGTGCAACAAAAGCTGATATAATGATTGGGCCATATCAGAGGCAGGCTTTCCTTCTAGCCAGCGCACCTGGGCCAATGGGTCTGCTTCATCATTCCCTGGGGATGCCAAAGGCAAATGGCCAGTAACATAAGATATGGTAACAGACCAGAGGCCCATAGGTCTTGTCACAACTCTTGTCCCCAAAGGGGCCGTTGATCAACCATCTAGTTGGCATGGTACCATGTCGGTAGCCACAGGGTCAAGCCCTGATAGACGGTCCAGCTTTCAGTGCACAAAACCATAGAGGAAGGCTCCTGAGTGATGAGACATATTGCTTGCAACTCAGCCCACTGGCTGCTCTTCCCCTCTCCCTCCTTCAGCCATACTGTCTCAGTCTTAGGATGGAAAGCCACAGCCCTCGACTTTGGGGGCTGCCCACAACTGGAACTGTCTGTGTACCAAGCATCTTCAGGTATAGGGGCTTTTCCCTCCTGATAAGGACTCTCGGCTACCAAGGGCTCAAAAACAAGTTCTTCCTGCTTTCCACTGGTATAGGTCACTGGTCCCAATAAGCATTGGAGTTCTTCACTTAAGGGGCTAGGAGAGAGGGTGCCACACTGCTGTAAATATGCACCCCATTTGGCTTGCAATAAGCATCTGTGCCACGCTACTCGGTGGCCTTTGGGTTCAGTCTGGCACCCACCCCACAATGGGATAGGTGGTTATTACCTTGTTTGGGCCTGTTCTGGAATGGGCTCCATAGCCAGCAAGGCATGGTACACAGCAGCCAGTTGCTTCTCTATCAAGGTGTACCAGACGTCTGCTCCTTTCCAGAGTTGTGACCAGAATCCAGTAGGTTGGTGTGTCTGTTCAAGCCTCTGCCAAAGGCCCCACCCATAACCATCTTAGGTTACATGAACATCCAGCTCACAGGGCCTTGAAGAGTCCATTATACTCCAGGCCTGTACGGCCTTGACTGCTCCCTTAGCAGCAGTAAAAGCAGCTGCACATGTCTCATCCCAGTCCCACCTGATGCCCTTTCATACCAACTGGTATAAGGGCTTCTGAATTTGTGCCAAGAGTGGTATAAACACTCTCTAGTAGCCCAAAAGACCTCAAATCTCTTGTAATACTGCCACAGTGGTATAGGTAGGGAAAGCCTGGACCTTGTCTATGACTGCTTCAGGAATAACTTTAGTTTTACCCAAGCAGACAACCCCTAAGATTTTTACAGACAAACCAGGTCCCTGAACCTTGGTGCTATTCACAGCCCATCCTTTCTCCTGTAGATGTTGCAGCAGTCTAGGAACTGCCCCTTCTAAATCTGAAAGAGAATCAGACATGAGCATGACATCATCAATGTAGTCATACGACTGCACCATTTGCAGTTTCTTCCATGTGGCCAAATCCTGGGCTATAAGTCGTGACAAATGGTGAGACTGTGGAGGGATCCCTGTGGAAGGACAGTGAAGGCAAACTGTTCCTGACTTTCCTATGCTATGTCAGTAGAGAAGAAAGCGTTAGCAATGTCCACAACATAATGATATGTTCCCATTACTTCATGACTGAGTGTTTCCATAATGGCTGCTATAGAGGGAACAGCAGCATGCAAAGGGGGTGTGACTTTATTCAGTTGCCTGTAGTCAATGGTCGTATGCCAGGAGCCATCTGGCTTTTTCACTGGCCACACTGGAGAATTAAAAGGACTATGAGTGGGCTTTGTGATGTCCATCTTCTCCAAATCCTGTAGAGTGTCTTCAATTTCCTTGTGCCCCCCAGGCAATTTATAGTGCTTAGTATTTATCTCCCACCATGGTACAGGCTTAGCATGTCCCTTCAGAACTGCGTTTATCACACGTACCCTCAGTCTGAACTCACCTGCAGTGGTCTGTAACCACAGGCCCTGCAGGATATCTACACTCAAAATATATTCATGGATGGGAGAAATATATACAGTATACTACTTTTGGGGGTAATTGTTTTATTCCCAATGGGATTTGGGCTTTCTTCACTCTTACTGCCATACCCCATAGCCATCTATCACAGCAGGGGTCCTAAGAAATCACTCAGAGTTGCCATAAATCAGAGCATTCAGCTCCTGTGTCCACCAGTGGCAGGACACATTGTACATTCATGGGGGACCAATGAATTTCTAATTCTACATCTGGCTTCCGGTCCCCACCACATCTCCCAAGGTGGGGGCCTTGACCTCTGCCTCAGTCTCCCCACTATCCATGGGGTAGGGGATTCCAGGCATCTCCCACCATCTCTAGGGGCAGCCAGCCCAAGGGTGACACCCATGTAGTCAGATTTCAGGTTCAGAGATCTTGCCAACTATGCCAGATGTAAATCCAGGGAGGGGAAAATCCTGGGGCAAAATGCCTCTGAAACTGAAATCAGTCAAAGGGAGAAATAGTTTAAAATCCATTTATTGCTTACAAGGAGTCAGTCCCGCATCTCTCTTCTTCTGCAGCAGAAGTGAGCGAATATTCCCCCTAACCTCTCAGATCCAGATAAGCCCTCACTCGCCCAGGTAATTGCATTAGATGAACTACTTCTCTCCACCCCTTGGAAATATCTGTTGATATGGAGATGCACTATAGCCAGGTGAGAGACTCTGGAAATCTTATCCACACTTGCACACAGCACTCTAGCAATGGTCTCTAAAAATCAAAGAAGAAAAAAAACAGTAACTTTCATATGATCAAATGTGGACTGAAATCAACATGACTGTTATACCTAAGAAAGACAGAGTTATTCCCCGTCTTCCTGAGGACCATGGCCCAAGAGCAGCCCAACTGTACACTCTGATAAAGTGCTCTAAAGCTACTGTGTTTGCATACATCTTGAATTATTTTCTCTACAGCAAGGAATACATGTAGAAAGGTTACATTCATCAATACACCAAGCAACGTGGCATGTGTACATCTAGTTTTTTTCCTAAAGGACCATGCTATACGTGTTCAGATGCTATCTATGTTTATGAAAGGAGGCCAGGTAAGGGTCTCATGAGGTGGATCACCCCTTTGGGGATGGAGGTAGGATATCAATGCTGACCAGAAAGTTCCTGACTGACTAAACTTCTGGGAGAGGCTGAAACCACAGGTAGGTGAGGTATGAAGCCCTGGTTTGGTGAGATGGCCCAGCAGAATGGACACTGTGTTGGGCTTACGTCTTACTTTTTAGCAGCAAGTAATATGGCTTAAAGTTTAGCTACATGGTAATAGTAATTCCTACACATCTATAGGGTTTATTAAAATAGTTTTTAAAAAGGCAGTTTACATTCACTTTCTTTCCAATATTTATAACTAATAAAGATAATTTTATCCTTATTCTCATTTTACAAATGACAAAGCTGATGCTAAGAAGAATTAATGATGTATCGATGTCAAATCAGAGAGGTATTAGAACATGTCAGCATATAACTAAGCTTAATTAGTTATCAACTAATCATTGATCAGTATATCACATATCAGCATACAACATGTCAAAATATAACTAAGCTTGATCACCCAGGTTGCCTGATTTCAGGATAAATGTTCTAACCTGTGAGAACTTTTCTCTTCAGCATATGATGCAAAGAGAGGATATTTTAAAATGCTGTATCTTAATAAATCCAATATGGTTGGATAAGTGTTGCTAGTAAAAGAGACTGAGCAATACAGACAAACATCATTAAGACCATTTTTTGCAAAAACTGAATAATATCATGAAAATAAATTGTTGATTCATGCCAACAAAATTGATAAAGCCTCAATAAAAGGCAAGTTTCATTTATTTTTCTTTCTGATTTTAATGCATACATGACATAGCAAATGATCAGTGTCTGGATAATTTAGTGCATGAAGGTTGAATTACACTTTGTCAAGGGAAAGTAGGTCTGTTACCTTCTATATTTCTGCCTCTCTCTTATGCCTTGCTGAGGATTCCTTTCTTATCTCCTGGACAAAGCTGAGGCTATATTTATCATGTGAGATTCTGAAAAGAACCAGAGATAACATTTTTGACACCTTACAAGATTGTGTGAGGTGTTGGCAAGATGAGATTTCAGTTCTTTGATGATTTTGGAAATCCTGCATTTTCCATTGCAATAGAAATAATGGCCAGGTGCCTTGATTTATGTAAGGAATTTTTAATGGTCAGGGACCAAGAATACCTGATTTCGTGAAGTTTGCCTTTCATCTTCCTAGAAATAGTGCCTTACCATCTCTGACTGTCTATAAAGTCACATGAACTTGAATTGTTCAAATCTCAAATTTGAACCTTTCTGGATCTGAACATTCCAAATAATATAATGAATCTATTTAGACCTGCATTCATCTTGGACACAGCAGGCCAACTGAATGAAAACACAGAAAGTGCCTATGAAGTTCTGGTCTAGAAGCCGTCTACAAAGCAGTTGATTTCCATCGTCAGCTCCATTAATCACTAGGTTCTTGGCTGTTATATTCTGCATGCCTGCTTCCTAAAATGTAAAAGAGGCTAGGTAAATCTCGACCAGTTTCTTGACAAGCAGCTATAGTTTTTTATTCTTTGTTACAGAATAAAAATCCTACTGAGAAATAGATTTTTTTTTGGTCACTCAATACAAAGCAAGTCAGAAAGTGTTATTTCATAGTGTGCTTTTCACTGCTTAAACATGAAAAATGGTGAGGTGCAGAGCAGTATGGAGCAAACTGTGTGCAGAGGGTAAGGCAGGGAGCCTAGAGGATTCTGGGAGAAAAGCAGCCTCAGTTGTAATGAGGAATTTTCCTCCCTTCCCTTCACACTCCTTCCTTCATGGGGAAAGAAAAATAATTTTCCTTCTACCTTTCAAGATCCTCTTTAATAAAAAGATTAACAGGAGAAAAACAAACAGAAGTTTGATAACATGTATCCCTGCTGTATACCTGGGAGACACCCAGGAACACTGAGTCACCCTTAAGTGGCCCAAGCCAGCACCTTAAATAACAGCTTCTTCTGACGACAAAAGAAAGATGTGGGAGGTGGAGGAGGCCTCCGGGAGGTTGCCAGGCAAAGTTCAGTTAACAAGAGTGCAATTGTTATGCAGATTTAAGTTGGTGCCTTCTCCACTGATAAGAGTTTCTAGAAATTAGTCACCTTTCTCTTCCGGATTCAGGGAGGGAGATGGTTTCACAAAGTAGATTTCCCTTAGAAATATAAACACCTCTTAAAAAGGGCTAACTTCTCCTGTCTTCAGAACTGCCCCCCACCTCACCCACTGCCTCCCTGTCTCCTGTTTTTTAAAAATAGCTTAAAATGATCCTTATGCCAAAGAGGCATATTTTGGGGTGGCATGTTCTGCTCCCCATCACCTCCCTCCATTTCTCCCTCCCTTCCTTCCTTGCTTTCTTTCACTGTTTCCTTCCTTCTGCTCTTCTTTCATTCATTCTTTCTTTTGTCTTTCAAAGTAATGGAAATGCCATGATTTACTGTAGAAGTCTGCTCTGACTCTGGTGGGGAGACATAATGGGAATAAACTTGGATGATTCACATTTAGTTGAGGGCCCTTTATAGTTGTAAAGTGTAAGGATGACGAGGCACTATTTTCATTCTTTTATGCATTCATTCAATTATGTTTATGCTTACTGTGGGTCAGACAGTGAATTAGACACCTGCAATTCAACAGTAAACAAAGTATTCAGGGAGCGGACACTCAATAGGGGACCCAGAAAGTAAGGGAGGAAGACAATAAATTTAAAAAATCAGATCGTTACAATTAGAAACTTCAAAGAACCAGCAATTACAGTAGACCCTTAAACAGCACATGTTTGAACTGTAAGCGTCTACTTATATGTGGATTTTTTTCAATAAACATCAGAAAAATTCTGGACATTGGTGACTATTTTGGAAAAAAAATTTATTTTCCTTGGCTTACATTATTGTAAGAATATATTATATGATATATATAACGTATAAACTATGGGCTAATTGACTGTTTATGTTATAGGTCAGGCTTTCAATCTATAGTAGGCTATTAGTAGTTAAGTTTTAACAGAGTCAGAAGTTATATGTGGATTTTTGACTGAGGGGATGTGGGGGAAAGACACACTTCTAACTTCCGTGTTGTTCAAGGGTCAGCTATATAGGGAATAACAGGATAGAGTAGAATGACCCAATTTCTATACTGTAGTCAAACATATAGGAAATGCATGTTACAGTCAATGTTATGCTATATGGCATAAGAGAATAATGAGTCCAGGATAATCAGGTATTGTAGTTGATGAAATAATTCTTTGAATGTCAGATAGTTTCACTATCACTTGCCTAAAGGAATATAAAACCATATTCTAACAAATGTTGAGTATCATCTCTAAGCAAAGTACCAGTTATTCATTATAAGTGATACAAACCTAAGATGTCAAATCTTTCATTTATGAATTTATAATTTAGAAAATGAGACTTATGCACAAATAACCACATTACAAAAAATTGGCTATGCTAAATGAACAGTAAAGAAAGGATACAGAAGGTCAAAGGAATAATTCTTTTACAATGTGAGACAGATTAAGTCACTCCTCTGCCTAGCTCTTCTAAGGGCTTCCTGCCTCAGTTTAAATGTCACTCCTTGCAGCCAGCTTCAGGGCCCTACACAATTTAGCTACTGTGATACCTTTGGCCTCATCTCTTACTACATCCCCCTTGCTTCTCTCTTCAGCCACACAGGATCACTTACTGTGATCACCAAGTGCCATCCCCACTAAGGCTTTGGAAATGGCTCTTTCCTCAGGTATCACATGGCTCCCTCCCTCACCTTCCTCAAGACTTGGCTCAAGTCTTCCCTTCTAAAGGAGACCTAATGATTCCCTTATGTATAATTGAAACTATCTCCAGCCCATCTTTTCCAAATTCCTTCAGTCTACTCTACTGTTCTCTTTGCTCGATTGCACTTATTATCTTCTAGTGTATTGTGAAAGTTACTGAGGTACCATGCGTTTTCATTGTCCACCTCTACAGACTAAAATGTAAAGTCCTGAAGATAAGGGTTTTATCTGTTCCATTCCTTACTGCATTCCAAGCATCAGATCAGTATCTGAAACATAGTAGGTGCTCAATAAATATACACTGAATAAATTGATGAATGATCGGCTTTGAGTGGAAGGTAAAGATAGTGGAAGAAAATCAGTAATGACTTCATGTATGAAGTGGTGACTTGATAATAAAGAATTTTGAGAGGAATGGTCTTCCTGACTCATCTGTCACTTCAGATGACTAATATTTCAACATATGGACATTTCTCAGACATAGATAAGTTCATAAAATGTATTTATGTAACTGATACCTTGGATAAGTATGACTCATGAGATGTGATCATAAAACAAGTTTAATCTAGTCTCTCATTGTCCTTGAAAAGTATTTAGAAATTTCCACTGGACGAAAATTCAATCTTACGATTCTTTTGGTCAGTCTAAGGAAATGGTTACTTTAAATCAAAGTTACTCTCTCAGTTTCATAAGTACAAGTTACATCCAACTTGATGTAACAACGATAGGTATCTTCCTCCCACCCATAAGGTCCATTGGAGATGGAGGGGGATACAGACAGGAAGGGAAGCTCACAGCAGAAGGAGGAGGATGCTTGGCTCTTCCTTTTTCCAGCTTGGAAATATTAGTTTCTGGCCACTGCAGAGTGGGGTCCAGGAAGGACAGAGCAGAATGGAGGACAGAACAGACCCTAACATCCTCAGCGGCCTTCACACGGTCTGGCTGCTTTCTAGAGCAGACTCTTGGCTTCACTGGTGCATCTGAGGTCTATCAGGAGATGGCTCCATCACTGATGACCTCTCACCTGCACTGCCCTGGACCCAAACAAAAGTACCTCTACTCTGAGTGCTCCCCACTCCTTCCACAACCCATATAATCCAGATCCCAGATACTGACCTCTGTTTGCCCCTGCAGGCAGCCCTTTACACGAGATCTCAGATAATACCCATTGATCCCCTTTAGTTCCTGAGCTTTCTGAGGCCCACGGAAAACACGCAAACATTCAGTCATCCTTTGCCATGACAAAAACAGCTCTCCTTTGTTTTAGCAATATAGAAGAGTTACCCTGTCATTGTTCTGCTTTTAGAATTTTGAAACTAGGAGTCAGCTACCTGCCCATTCTGTCTATGCCCCCAGAATTGCAGAAGGTGCCTATTAAAATATTGGAGTGCTTCTAAACCAGCCCTTTTATTTTAGATGAAGGAATAGCACCCCAAACTTTCCCTATTATAGGAGGAACTGAGACACTCGATAGCTTTCTGCTTCATTTTCAATCTCCACTTAACAAATTTAATGTACTCTTGATAATCTTTGGACCAGTTTTTGAGTTGCAGACTTGGCTTGTGTTCAATTCCTGTTTGTAAAAGTTCTTTCGAGGGGTCTGTCTTACAGCTTATTTCAGTATCTGGTATGATGTCTGTATTCTAAATTTTTGGGTGAAACTTTCATTTTAACATCCAACTCCATAAGCAAAAATCTCTGCCTCCTAATTGCCCATAAGATAAAGTCTAAACTTCCAAGATAGCATCTGTACACTTGTAATAGAATATAGCCTCACAGTTGCTTTCGTATCTTTCTACCATTATGCACCTTTAATACTTCCAAGTCTGATGGTCTTCTATTCATTCATCCAACAAATACCTACTAAGTACACAGAACATTCCAGGTCATGTTCTAGGTCTTGTTGTATGTACAAGATGAATATGCCAGATGAAATGCCAGGGTATTTATCTTTTCCCAAATGTATCATAAATTATTATACTTTTTGTTTTACTCTTCTTATGTGTCCCCATTTCACTCTTGTCTGGATAGTAATTTCTCAGAATATCATTTCACTCTTCTCTGGGTAGTACATTCAAATTCATCTTTTCTATTCTGCTCTAAAATAACCTTCTCTATGGAGCCTCCCTGAATTCCCTGGACAGCATTCAGCACTTTTATTCTTTTACTTTATTGATATGGGCCAGCATGTTATTACATTGTACTATGAGCTGCATATGTCAGAATCTTCTGTTGTTGAAGAAGATATGTTTTAACTTCTAGTAATGAGATATTCTTGCCTCTTAGTAAAACCTCAGTATATGTTTGTGGAATTAAAATGGACTTGCAAGAGGACCCCTTCCAGGAGGATGTATATGGGCAGTCACAGAAATACTGGCTGACCAGCAGGTCCATCCAGGCCATAGTGCATCCCGTGGCGGAAGGCAAAGCTTTAAATGTAGATTGGATCGACACTGGGTGATTCTGACACGTCTTGCTTGCCGTGGGTAGGAGTGTGTATTTAATGTGGTAAGCAAAAGACAGTTACTGAAAGCTTCTGAAGAAATACAATGTTGGAGTTGAGCTTTAAGGAGAATAATTTGGCAACATTACTCAGGTTGCTGTGAAATAGGACAAGACCTGTAGTTATTAAAATAGCAAATGTATGATGTGAGAAGAAACAGCACAAATGTAAAGGAAACACCACATGAATCACTGTGGAACAGGGAACTGTCTTTAAGAAAGGGTCAAAAAGAAGAAGAGTAAAAGATACTCCAATTAATCCTGAAAGATTGACAGAATGATAGCATAACTATTCTTCTGAAGGGGAAGAAGAGGATTCTCAGTCTAGTTTGGACATGTTAATTTTATGTGGACAGTGAAACAGTCTATTAAGATCTTCATGGGGCAACCCGGGGCAGGGGCAACTTGATGGGTCCACTGTGTGGGGTGTGGAGAGAGAATCGAGGAAATCTGTGACAAGACCCAGAGCAATGTAATTGCGATTTTATAAATTACAATTGCATACAATTGCAAAATTATATGAAATGTGTATTTATTTTTTAACAATAATTAATGTCCCTCAAAGAAAAGAAAAAAAGAAGTAGCAGCATATGTGAAAGGGTTTCAGTTCAAGAAGAGGAGAATAGTGTCTGACACAGTAGATTCACATTCTCCTTAAGGGACAGAAGAAAGACAAGCCAGTGAAACATTTCCCTTGTGAAACAGAAACAGGTTACAAAGGCGAGGAAACGCTGTTGAAAAGAAGCACTCTTATTGAATTAAAAAATAAACACTTTAGTCTGAATCAATAATTAGCAGACTTGCCATTCCAGAGAATTTAATTAGTGATTTACAGGCCAAGTTGGAGGAGAAACTGAGAGAAATCCATAGGAAAAGCACAGAGAATACTGACAGCAAACATGAGAAAAATGGCAAGTCAAACAGAAGCACAGCTTATAGAAGAGGGATTTCCCCAAAGGAAGTAGAATGGGTTGACTATAAACAATTACCAAGGGGAAATTGTAGAAAATTACCCAGTTTTTAAAAGTAGTTTATATTTTCAGATTGAGAGACTAGTCATGGTCTGAGGAAATTAATAATAGAAGCCACACAACCAAAAAACAGCGTGGTGACACTGGCAAATTCTGAGCATAAAAAATGTTTCAAACATAGAAATAAAGCAAGATGCAAGATGGCCCAGCACTCCTGATGGCCAGAGCGAGAGGCAGCAATACCCCTGGAGGTTGAAGGGAAAGACCATGACCCACAGTTTCCACGTTCTGCCAAGGTGCTGTTCAAATGTGAAGGCAATAGGTGGGCAATCTCATAAAAGAGACCATATTGCTCAAAACAGATTCATAGGTGATTGATGGTCAAAATGAACAAGCAAGTTCAGGAGGGTAAATTAAAGGACGAAAGGCTACAGTTGAAGAGTTAAATGTAAAGAAAATATATAGAAATAACTAAAAGTGTGGCAAATGTGTTTTTGCAAAATATTAAATGTACATAGAATTTATTGAAAGAGATTTTTAATATTTTTGAAAGATGGTTATGCTTCCTGAAATCAGGCAGAACTTCATGTATGAGATAACAAAAGCTTTAAATTTACTGTATTCCTAAGCACTAGTCTTTATTCATTCAGCATGGAAAATAAGATGATAGATAGATGATAGATAGATAGATAGATAGATAGAATTATTTTAAAATTTGGATTAGAAATATTGTACTAATTTTAGAAATATGCATAACATAAAAAACAAATGAGTCTTCCTAAAACAAATAAAAATATATAACAGGAAGCAAAAATAAATAAAAGGGGGCATTCAAACGTAAGATACAGAAAGAGTAAAAATTTTAAATCTATAATATAGAGAGCTTTTATTATGTGTCCTGCCTTCTGTTTGTGGCCTATTTAATCCTCAAAATCACAGCATAAATATATCCCATTATTATTTTGATCATTACTGATGGAAAAGTAAAGTGTGGGAGAGTGAGGTACGTGGCATCAAGGTCACAGCACTATTAAATGGTGAGGTCACATGGTCCCAGAGTTGATTCTTAACCTCCAAACCATATGGCCTGGAACCCACAGACATTTACACGTGCAAACAAAAATATATATTCTTACCTCGCACACACTATCATGTGTATATTCACGCACACATACATTCATAAATACAAATGTTCACAGACACATGTCCATGTGTATACATACACATACATGTATGCAGCCGTCCCCTTATCCATAGGAGATACACTCCAAGACCCCCAGTGGATGCCTGAAACTGCAGAAATAATGGCAAATCCTACATATACTATTTTTTGCCTACACATACATACCTATGATAAAGTTTAACTTATAAATTAGGCACATTAAGAGTTTATCAACAATAACTATAATAAAATAGAATAATTATAACAATACACTGTAATAAGCCACATGAATGTGCTCTCTCCCTACATATCTTATTGTACATACTCACCCTTCTTCTTCTTGAGATGATAAAATACTTGCATGATGAGATATGAGATGAGATGAACGCATGATGAAGTGAGGGGCATGACATGGGCAGCATGACGTTGCGTTAGGCTACCGCTGCCTGGAGGGCATGTCAGAGGGAGGATCCTCTGCTTCCTGAAGGTGACTGAAGCCTCGGAAAGTAAAACTACAGAGGAGGGAGGATTGTATGGCACATACATGCATTCCTAAAGAAAATTAAAAAAAAAAACTAGTTTTGAAAGCAATGAAAATTATTTAAATTTCTCTACAAAAGGCAGAATCTCTAAGGTAAAGTGGAAGAGCGAAATTTGATTCTAAATTTGTCACCAAACCTGAAACCTACATGTAACTTTATCATTCTTTGTTCCCTCCGTAACCTCAGGAGAAGTGCGACAATGTCTAAGAGCATGCTCACCTGTGCTGGGACCCCTCTTCTCCCTTCACAGTGACTTGTTTTATGCATAACACCTTATTTCCCTCTACCGGGTCGTTCTCTTCACTGGTCATACTTTCTCAAGCGTTTTGGGAACAGGCCCCCGTGGCTCAGCGCCCCCTGCGCCCCCTCATCACTGCTCCCCTCTCCTCCCGGCCAGACTCTGCCAGCAAATCCATCCTCACTCCCCCCCCAGTAAGCAGTCCTGCGCTCCCTACCCCAAACTTCTCTAGCCAAGGTTCCTTTCTGCCCAACTCTTAAAAACCTACCTCCTTTGGTTAGCATAAAAATTTCACTCCTCCGTATTATTTTTAAGGATAACGTTTTCTGAAGTTCACAAATAAATGAAATATGACTGGAAAGAAACCAAAGCAAAGGAATTACACACTGCTTGTTTTAAAACGATACATTCTCCACTTCCTCCCTGGCGTTCTCACACCCCTGGGAACCCCACCCACCTCAGCGCCCCCGCTCCTCTCCCTGCCGAGGGGTCACCGCCTTCAATCAGATGGTGCGTCCCTGTGGTGCTGTCTTAGAGCCTGTCTTCTACACGCTGCCCTTGGGTAGGCTTATCCACCCAGCCCCATGGCTCCAGTTAACATCTGCCACACGTACTTAGGACTATCACATCTTAGACCTTTTTCCTGAACTCCAGACTCATATTTCAACTACTGACAGAAACGCCGTCTTAGGAAATTCTTCCTCCTCGCTGTCTTTCAAATGCTTGAATCCTCTCCGTGCCTGGCGCCACCGCCTAACTCAGGGCCTATTGACATCTGTCCTGTGTTGCCGCGTAACCTCCTAGAGTTTTCCCAGCATCAGATTTTTGCATTTCTCCATGTCATTCTCCACATTGCAAACAGAACGGTCTTTCCCAAGGCACCATTGTCATAATTTCACTCCCTTGAATGAATCCTTTGATTCATGGTTTTTTTCTCTTTGTCCTTAAAGTCCAACTGCCTTCACACCATTGAAAGAGACATCATGAACTGTCTAGTGTTCACTGTCCTATTCCCTACCTGTTGCATTGAGTTCTTCCCCTTATTACCATCCTAGAAATCTTTCCCTACTCTTTAATTCTAGTTCAGAGACACATTGTATGTTTTGACAACAAACATTTCATATTGCTATGCTTACCAACTGAACTATAATAATCTGTTTACTGAACTATAATCATCTGTTTACTTGTTGTTACACCCCCTATACTATAAGCCCTCTGAAGGCAAGCACTGGGCCTTTTATCCACCATCATATCATTAGTGTGAGACACAAAATTGACACAGAGTAAATGTTACTTGAGGAAATTTAAGAATAAGTAAATTATGGAAAAATAAAAAGTGTCATGCAAGAGAATTAAAATAATGAGCAAATCTACACAAGCAAACAGAATTTTAAAACATCAGGAGTATGAGTATTAATAACAATGTATAATTAAGATAAGATGCATCAAATGTACAAAGTGGCATTATATAAATGAAAACACAATAGGCAAGAATATATGGTCTCATTAAATGGCAACAGAATGCATAACATAATATTTGCAGTAATTCAAGGCACCTGACAGATACACCATACTAGTAGTACATTTAATATATATTATTATTTTTACATTAAATAAAAATGAATAAAAGTGCATTAACAGTGTACTTGGAAGGACTGAACTAATACACTTTTACCTTAAAGAAGCACAATAAAAATTTTTCTATAACCATGGAAACAATTTTTAAAAATAGATCACATTAAGATTACTAAAAAAAAAAACTAAACAATTCATAATAGTCTTATCAGTGGTTATTTTCAATTTTATGACTCACTTTAATGACTTTATGTTTATTCCAAAATTTTTATAGTTAGTAGATGTTATTTCTGTCATTAGGAAGATAAGCTTAAATTTTAAAAAACTCAACAAAAAAGCAAAAAGAAGGAAGAATGTAGAATGACTAAGGCAGATGACAACCATACACACATATTGTTTGGTGATCAGCTCATCTGCGGTTTTAGAAGAGAAGGTTGAAGACACCGGGTCACACGTCACTGTGAAGCAGAGAGAAGGAAGCAACGAATCACAGTTCTTGCAAAAAGTTTGGTACTTAAGAAAAGGAGAGGGAAGGGGCTTGAAAGTAACAAAAGTTGAGGTAAGAGTTTTCTTTAGGATGAAGAGACATGAATTTGTTATCATAGTCAGTGTAGAAGGATAGCCCGTGGATGAAGCGAGCAATAGTTGCTCATACAAAGACTTAAAGGAATGGTTGAAACCAATCATGATTACAGCTGCAGAGTGTAGCATGAATACGTGAGGGACTCTTCTTCAAAACAAAGAAAAATGATGAGTGAAATCAGCCACATACAGAGAGCTTTTCAAAGTGATGGAGAAGAAAACTAATTGAGAGCAATGAAATCTGATCAATCAGATCATTCCAATCTTCTGACTCAGGTCAGAGAAAAGGTCCTCAGGTGAAAAGCACTGGAGAAAGTCAGCGGAAACAAAAGTGGAGTCAAAAAGGAAGGAAAATAAGGGAATTCTATGACTGGACTATCATACAGCATAGGTAACATTTATTATCTTTCACCTTCTCTCCCTCTACATCTACGCTCTCTAGAATTAATGACATCATTTGTATCTACTTATTCCTGAAACGAACCCAACTATACTAAGTCTTTCCCTGAAAAACTTCCCAGCTACAACCTTCCTATGACAGACGCATTTCATCTTATTTGACTTTTCAGTAGCATGTGACATTTGTATATACCTCCCCCCTCCTTTTTCAAACAGATGCTTACTTTTCCTCCTTGACTACTCTTTCTCTTGATATGCCTTCTAAACTGGCATTCAGGTAGATAGAGAGGCAAGCTGATCTAGAATTACGGAATTTAAGAAAGAGTTAAAGTATATAAAGATTAAGGTACATATTAGATCATAACTAGAAAAGGGTTGTGATTTTTTACCTCTTAGAGTACAGAGATTGCTAAAATATGTAGGTGGCTGAGATGGAAAAAGAAATAGTAGTTTTTGGATAGAGGGAATATGCATGTTCTCAGATTTTAGAAGTATCATTAAGATGCTTTGTTAGTTAGGTTATGTACAGGTTAAGCTGCCTTTACAACAGATCCCAAAATATACTCATTCAAATAAGTATACTGCTCCCTAAAATTACAGTCCAAGTGTAGGCAGAAATTGGTAGGAACTTACCTCCATAAGGTAATTCAGAAATTCAGCTTCCGTTTTGTTCCTCTACCATATCCTAAGGTGCTTTATTTATCCAAAGGGCCCAAATACTCTTTCCACCACAATGTTCTTGAACCAGTCTGCAGAAGCAGCACAGGGAAGTTTACGGAAAGCACTGATCTGGAGGTGATGCAGCTCCTGTGCTCACAGCCCCGGGGGCCGAGGATCAGTCACATGACACGTTCGAGAAAGATGAAAGAAAGGAATAGTTGCAAAGGTTCAGATGCATCGTCTCTGGTGAATTGACTATGTTCTGGTGAATATAATGGGGTTCTCTATTAAAAAGAAGAAATGAAGACTGCATACTGGGATTCTGCATAACTGGGAAGTAATTAGCCGTAGTTAAATACAAAGTCAAAAATACAGGCTATAATAGAGGACAGTGAAACAAATGTTGAAATCAGTGAGGAAAGAATTAAAACCTTTTCTGGGGTGTAGATAGGTGACTCCAAACAGCAAAGAAATGATATGAGAGTATGAATTTTATTAAAGAAAAGATCCTAGATTCTCCTTTGAGAATATTGAACTTTTTCTGATATTGTGAGTTTTATTGACCTTGAGAAGGAAACTCAAGAGATAGTGTATCTGTGGAGAGTAATGCACTTACTTACACATTCACAGAAGAATGTGGACCTCAAGTTTTGAAAGGAAGGAATTAGTACAGAGGAAATGAGAAGTAAACAGGAATCACTAAGTACAAAGGATACCAGTTCTGGGGATAAAATGAACACCAAAAAATGTCAATTTGTAGCACTCATGTTAATATCCAGGATAGGAGAAACTGGGAGGAGTAGGTGTACATTGACAAAAAGGTAACTGAAATGATAGCCTTTCTTCCTATATAGTTTTTATCTTTCTGTCTTCATTTTAACACCTCTTTGTAAAATATATTATTATAATCAAACTTAACTCTTCTTGAATTTGAATGGAAATTATAAATAAATATATTTTAGTTACATGAGACATAAAAACAACAAATTGGGCAACATTTTAATTATGGGTTAATCTGTAAAGCTAAACTTAATTTGGACTCTTGTTATAAAAATATTGTACTTGAGAAACTGTGGTCTCACACTTGCCCCCCCAGTTTGTTGGTTGCCCACACCTCCTGTTTTGGGGTACCAGCATGCAGCTGGCATACACACGCTGCCTGCTTATCCAAGTAATTTGCCCTAGCCAGTTCACAGCTTCTGGTGCTGGATTTTATTTTCTTGGAAATAGCAATAATTGAAGGATTTTAAACAATAGGTGGCTTGGTTTGCATTTCAAAGAGTTCCCTGTGGTGGCAGAGAGGAAAATTTATGGAAATGGACCAAACTAAAAAACAGGGGAGAATACTTTAGAAATTAGCAATATCAAACCAAATGAGAGAAGATGCAAAAGGCATTATTCTGTCTTGTGGGCTGGTAGTATATCCTTATGAACATGGCTTATCAATACACTATGAAAGTACAGAAATACAAATTCACTAAATGATAGACCATAAAGCATATATGTTGCTTTATAATGGGTTTGGAAGAAACCAGAATCATTAAATATTATTACCAACACCACTACAATTTTTTTAAATGGCAATATTTTTGTAAGTTCCCAGATTTTTTTGCAATGTATGCAAGGTTGGTTAACTTTTGGTACAACATGGAGGAAGCATAACCACAGTAATAAGTTTAGCAGAATATATTTTGTTAGTCTTCTTTCCAATAGAGAAGCTTCAGAAATGTAGTACATTGGTATGTCCCATCCAATTTTGCATCAGAACACTTGAAAAGTCTTATCTCTGCTATTCAGTGACCTCTTGGCTACACACTAATAGATTCCCAATCCACTGAGAAGCAAACCCTCATAGACACTTTTCATATTTGCAAAGCTATGGTTAAATGCACCGTTACATCAAAAATCAATCTTTTTTAAGGTATGCAAGGGATTTGTTCTGCAGAGTAGAGACTAACATGCTAGACAGGCTCTCCTAGACCTTTAAAAGGTCTGTCTTTTCCCTTGCAAGAAGTCATCGTTCTGGGGCTGTTGATACATGCTTTCAAACATAAGATCAGGTTGGCTTAAACACAGGCTCTCATTAATTACAGGATATTCTTGAATTACACAGAAGTTACATGCTAGAAATATATCAGCAACTAGTAAATGTGCCTTTCTGATGCTTTGGTTGGTTAGCTAAGTAGCACAGACTCTTTACAATTTAGAAACTTCCAAATAATATAAAGGATGTTTTTCCAAGTAGTTGTGCTATTTCTATGAAGTAATATTTTGCTTTCTAGAATTGTCATAATAATAAAACAAAATATTAAAGGCAAATTTAGCTAGCATTTATTGACTTCCTTTTATAGGAGATACATAGATTTTTTTTTTAGTCTTTTTGTAATTTTAGTGGTTTCCTGGGCTTTTTAACCTTGCCTCTCCTGAGACATATGAAAGCTCCCTGGGGATAAGGAGCTCCTTGATGTTTTCCTTGATTTCCCCACTACATTTAGCACAGTACTAGATGTTAATTGATAGTGCTCAATAAATACTAACAATGGGACTTTAATATTAAAAGAAGTACAATTATAATTTATTTTTCCTTTGTGAGGTGCGAACAGCCCCAGTCAATTCAACAAGCAGAATAGTAGATTGAAGTTAACAGGTTCTATTGTTATTGATCTGACATTATTAAATCATTCACAGATTTCTGTTATGACCAAACTACAATACAGAAGCAGTCAATAAAACCTTTTTCACCAATTGTCCCAAATGTCATATTGACCTCTTCCAGGCTTGTAATGTCATTGTCTATTACATTAGCTTCAGCTCTATCATTTTGTTATTCCCTAAGGTTTCGTTTGAACCACTGCTTCTTTATTAAGTATCAGGTCTCTGGGTGGTTTCCCACTATAGCTCCATGATGCTCCAGTGTTTAATTATTTTGTTAATTTACTAAAAACCCCACAAAAGTAGACTTGAATTAATGAAAGAAGTCTGCACACAATCACAGATTACTTGGCAGAGGCTGGTACAACACATGCTAAAGGAAGACTTAGATCATTTATCAGCTTGAAAGAAATGTGTCCTGAAAACTAACAGATACTCATCAGGAACACAAAGTAAAAATCCAGGAGAATGTGATAGTGACTCATATTTCCAACAGAATGATGCAGAGTAACTCAAACTCACCCAAGACTGAACATCACATCTTCTATCACAAATTCACTATATTCCCCAGATTGGTGAACATACTTACCACATGTCCTGTCCACATCAGCAGCATGACTTCTGCATTCTCACTGCCACTTTTAGTTAAGTACTGTTGATTCTGTGTTTCTGGGTATCTTTCCAATCTATTTCTTCACTCCCAAGGCCACCCCTATATGTTGTACCTACTGTTATCCTTCACCTAGTGCACTAAAAAGCCTCTTGACTCATTTCCCTTGTCCCTAAGCTGGCTACATAATTCCATTTATTGCATTGCCTCCACTATTTACTTTCCATACTCAACTATGATCAAATTTCTCCTGGGTTAAAGATTCCCCACAGCTTCCAAAATAAAATCCAAATTTCTGAGAAGAGCAATCATGCCCTTTTATGATCTAGTTTATGGTCTTTTTCAATCTCATCTCATCCTGCCTCCTTTACATTGTCTATTTCAGTGACTTTTCAATTTGAGCATTTTTTGTTTGGAT
Organism: Manis pentadactyla; assembly: GCF_030020395.1. Taxonomy (NCBI): domain Eukaryota; kingdom Metazoa; phylum Chordata; class Mammalia; order Pholidota; family Manidae; genus Manis; species Manis pentadactyla. The sequence continues at coordinate 111,286,786 of NC_080028.1, read as the reverse complement.
CAACTAATTGGGCCTGGCGGCCTCCTGCACACTCCCACTCCCTCTCCTTTATCTGGACAACTTCCACCTGAAAACGTCCACCCAGCTTGTATGTTTCACCTGCCAGGCAACCATGGCATGTAAAGAACAGTTTGCTGCCATACAGTCTCCCTCCTTTGGCAAGCTGGGAGAGTTTGGAAACCTGAATTCCAAAGAAGACTGAGGTTTTTGTTTGTTTGTTTGTTTGTTTGTTTATAATGCCAAGTAAAATGGGCATTGAAATTAGGATCAAAAAGAAACAAAAATATAAGTTGTACTATTTGGAAGTGTCAAGGGGAGGGAAAATTGTGAAACAGAGATAGTTTCAAGGTCATGTGTCAACCAACACATCAACCAAACAATAATTTTCAAATTGGAAACAGCAGAGTGAGAGATAAAAAGTCAAAACAGATGAATTAATTTCCTATAGCAGCTGTAACAAATTACCACATACTTTGTGGCTTAAAGTAATACACATGTCCATCAGTACATATGCACAATGGAATATTATTCAGCCATAAGAAGAAAACAAATCTTACCATTTGCAACAACATGGATGGAGCTAGAGGGCATTATGCTCAGTGAAATAAGCCAGGTGGAGAAAGACAAATACCAAATGATTTCACTCATCCGTGGAGCATAAGAACAAAGCAAAAACTGAAGGAACAAAACAGCAGCAGACTCACAGGACTCAAGAATGGACTCACAGTTACCAAAGGGAAAGGGACTGGGGAGGATGGGTGAGAAGGGAGGGAAAAGGGGAATAAGGGGCATTACGATGAGCACACATAATGTAGTGAGGGGGCGTGGGGAGGGCAGTACAGCAGAGAAGACAAGTAGTGACTCTATAGCATCTTACTACCCTGATGGACAGTGACTGTAATGGGGTATGTGGGGGGGACTTGATAATGGGAGCAATCTAGTAGCCATAATGTTGCTCATGTAATTGTACATTAATGATAACAAAAATAAAAATAAAAGTAGTAAAAATGTATTGTCTTAAAGTTCAAGAGGTCAGAAATTCAAAAATATGGGTCTTATTGGGCTAAATGAAGGTGCCAGCAGGACCGTGCCCCTTTCTGGAGGCCCTAGAGGAGACTGCAGGGGGCAGTGGAGGGAGGGTATCAGTCTAGCTACCACAACAGATAATATCCTTAAAGTATGTATCTTTCTTCAAAGGAATCCAGGTTTGTATATTATGAGATCTTATGATTAATTTGGAAGATCCTGTGGCCAGAAACACCTGTCTCTCCCACTTACCTAGAAAATTATCAAAATTCCCTACGTGGGAGCACCCTACTCTTAGAACCTGGAAAAATTTAGAGCTTTTATCTGGTAGTTAAAGCCTCTTTTCACAATCACTGTATTTTAAAATGGAGTTATCTTGAGAATTAAATGAATCAAAATATGTAAAGTGTAAAATACATAGAATGGTCCATGGCATGTTGGAAGCGCTCAATAAGTGAGCGTTTTATGTTGCAGTGTAGGGCAGTAGTTATTACTGTAAAGCTGAGAAAAGAGTTGCTCTTTGAAGCCTGCCTACAGTTTGAATTACATGCCTTGGGAATTATCAGAATTATTTTTAGGCAAGCAGCTACTCTTAACTAGAAAACATCTAAACAGGTGCTTTTAGAACTATGAAAGCTAAGGCCTTATGGACATGAGCTAAGAGGACAGCAGAGTGAACTGCATGAGAAAGAAACACATGTGGGGGACAGGAGGAGATTTTGTGAAGGTGGACAAGGCCATGGGAGTGGAGGCCCAGCATCACAACCAAGGACAGAGGCCAGTAAAGAATAATGGCCCATTTGCAGTTTCCAACACAGAGAAAGCTAAGAAACTTCTAAGGTCCCTGATTATAACAACAAATATAAGTTCTTTGTTGAGTGCTGTGCCACAAACCCCTCCGTTACTTCTCAAATTTTAGTAGGTGATTCCCACCAGCAGTGCTATTTTAGTGGTGCCATGGGGATGATGTGAAAAGGGCCAGTGATCTGCTGGGGCAAAAAGCCTGAACGTGCTCTGTGCACGGTTAGATCAGGCAACACAGGGAAGCAAGGGACATATGGAGAGTGACTCACAGGGGATATGGGACAAATCTCTGTCTTTCCAAATGTACTAGAAGAAGGGAACTTATGTGTCTTTCTGTTTTTAAGGAGAGAGAAAGCCAAGGGGAGATCACTTCTGATCTCACGTATTTTCTATCACAGAGATTTGAACTAACCAGAGAGCAGGTATTATTTTGTGAATTATTCATGTTAGGATGATGATGACAATGATGGTTTTTGTCATTATTTCCAGATGATCTACATTATTTAAGCATTAAGAAGTATCTGAAAATTATTCTCAGAGGCACCCTAAGAAATATTTAAGAAATCTTGGAGCACAGAAGAAGTACAAGAAAAATAGAAGTGTCATTAGTAATTTTCTAAAAAGGGAAGATTTTAGTTTCAAATATATAAAGACAGATTAACAATGCACATCTTCAGAAAAATCTATTTATTACTTAATTGATGAATGTATTTTGAATATATTTACAAGGTCACTTGGAGCTTGCATGGATTCACTCTACAGAAGATGTCATGTGGAATGTTTTTTCTATTTTGAGAATATTGCTAAGCTTTTTAAGGTAACTGAGAAGTTGTCTGGAACGAATCTCTTTCCACAAAGGTAAGATGAAACAGAAAAGCAAAATGAAATAGAAAAGAAATGATGATGTTGTTTCTTGGGATATTACATTAACCTCTTCAGATTACTAAATTACAAACATAGCTATTAAGTTAGTTCTCTTGAAATGGAAAAAAAATTAACACATTGTTTAAAATGGTGGAAATGAGAGACCACGTCACACCCACTAGGATAGTAGTAGCAGTTGTAGAGGTAATAGTGGTGGTAATGAATACAAATAATAATAATAATGAACAAAACAAGCGTAAGTGATAATGTGGAGAAGCAGAACCCTCATACATTCATGCACTGCTGGTGAGAAGGCAGTGGTACAACTGCTGTGGAAAACATTTGTCATTCCTCAAAATATTAAACATACAATTACCATACAACCCAGCAATTCCTCTCCTAGGTATGTACCCCGAATAAATGAAACCAGGTGCTCCAACAAAAACTTGTACATGAATGTTCCTTGAAGCATTCACATGAGCTAAAGGTGGAAACAGCCCAAATGTTAATCAACAAATGAATGGATAAATAAAATGTGGCGTATCCATATAGGGAATATAATTCAACCATAAAAAGGCTGAGGTACTGTTACGGACCACGACATGAATGAACCTTGACAACATGATGTGAAGTGAAAGAAGCCAGTCACAAAAGACCACTATTAATATTATTTCATCTATATAGAATATTCAGAATAGGCAAGCGTATAGAGAAAGAAAGTAAGAGTGGTTCCTTAGGGCGCAGGTGACAGGGTAGTAGAGGATAATAGCTAATGATGCACGGTTTCTCTTTGTGGCAATGGAAGTGTTCCAAAATTGGTCGTGCTGGTGGTTGCACATGCCTGTGAGTAAACTAAAAACCATTGAAATACACATTTGAAATAGATGAGTTGTATGACAAGTGAATTAGATCTCAAGAAAGCCATTTCTAAAAAGTGAATGTGATTAAATTACAAACTATCCTATTGGGAAATAAACAATGGCGTTTAAAGCAACAAAGAAAGGAAAAAACCCCAAAACTCACCACCATGTCCTTCTCTTGATCCTGAGTTCCCAAGCCAGGCTACCGTCTCTCCATCTCCCAGAATCTTTTTGCTTTATATGAAATGTCCAGGAATTTTATTTTTACTTTGCAGAAGCGATAGGAACAAAATACATTTACTCCAGCTACCTGGAAGTAGAATTCTCCAAAGCATTATTTTAATAAAATGAATTTTGTTCAATTTTATAGTATTTTATTCAATTTGTAGATAAGTTTATAGTAAGATTGTTATGCAACAATAAATAGTACAACATGTAATTTTATATGTGTCTATTAAGCACTAGGAGGTCAATACCATGAAGTATTATCACAAGCACTGCATTACATACTGTCCATAAATTTTAACAACATACAAATCTCACCTATTTTCCCACTCCACATGGTGGTAGAATATAGAGAGATGAAAGGTCAAATCCATACTCCTCCGGCCATTAAAAGTGTTCATTAATCAGTCAGTGTTTGTGAACCCTAGTGGCATGTGAGAATTATCTGAGGAAGTTTAAAAAGTTACAGATCCCTCAGGAAAGATTAAGAATATCTGGGCATTGATCCCTTGAGTCAATATATTTAAAAACTTGTCATGTGATTCTGATGATCAATACGTTTTGGGAATCAGTCCTCTAAACCTCTCTGAAATTGTTTCCTGTTCTGTAAAATGAGGACAATAATGGGAAAGAAGAAGACAATTGATGTCTGTGTTACAATTTGCTGTGTGAGTTAAACAAGTTAATCTAACTCAAGTTCCAAGCGCAGCACCAGCATTTTGAAGTAGGTGGCGTACTCATTTTGTAACCAGGTTCATGATTATCTGCACCACTTCTTAGGTCTGCCACTGATCAAGTCACATGACCTTTGAGCCTTATTTCCTCATTACTAAGCTGGAGGAAATCATACTTCAGTCATGTGCTTAATGTGAGGATGAAATTAGATAACATATAAAACACTTCACACATTTTAGGTGCATTAGTTCTCATACCTTCTTCCTTAAATGTCCCTGTGAAGCATGAATGAAATCATTCTTACCATAATATAAAGTTTCATAAGGAGTTTTAAATGCTAGAAAGGAAAAAGACATCTCATGTAGCATCCAGCCATCTGGATGCTACCGATAGTTCTTTGGCCTCTTCCAGACCTGGCCACTGGTAAGGTGTGGTTTTCAGGGGAAGAGGCTACTTAAGTTGGACTCCTTAAGGAAAGAGTGTGCTTGTTTTTCAACCATCAGTTATTGGACTTTGCCTATTACTTCTTCCACACTATTTTATCTCCCTTTCCCAAGATTTCTGCCTGTTACCTTTGTGCCAGTAGTTATTAGTTCAAAGAGTCAGAATGTCATCCCCAGGATGTCTCTGCTCACATTCTAGAATTGTTGTACATTTAGAAGAGGTTCTATTCTACCTGTGAAATTGAAAATGTCCCCCCAGAATTGTAGCTTTGTAAGATATCTTGTAAGATTCTGAGAAATTTATCTGTGTTATCTATCCTCTCTTTAAATCCAATCATGAAATTTGTTCAGAATCCACCCAAGTGTGTTCTACTGTAGAACATGTGAAACAGACTTCTGGGGATCTGAAGATGTAATGCAAAGCTTGGAGTTGCCCTGTCCAAGCTAAATACCAGAACTCACAGATTCAATATTTTGACTTAGTAAACACAATGGCGACCTACATGAAGGTCTGGCTGATTTCTGAAAGTCAATCAGTTTTGGAAATTTACAAAATCATTCTTTTCTTAGTGTGGTTAACTAAAATTATGAAATATTACTTGAGCTGTCATTTTATCTTTAAACATTTAAACTAATGAAAGCATGATTAGATTTTAGAGTCTAACATTTGGGATTGCACTGTACACCAAATAAGAATTTGAAATAAACCATTAAGCCCATTAGAGTAAAGACAAAATCCTTCAGTCTGCAATAAATTGACTTAATAAAAAATGACAAAAGAAAATATAGTGCCCAAGGGAAAACAATTACATTTTCTATTTATGAGTACCATTAGAATATGTCAAATTGTGAAAGTAAGATACAGTAAAATGGCTTGTTTAATAAGCGACCGTCAAGGTATTTTAGGAAAAGACTATTTGAGACAACAGAATGGAGTCATCCGTAAGTACAAATTATATTTTCTAAACAGATTCTTTTGGTTGGGGTCTAGGTTTAATTTTTGGCCTGCTTTTAAATAAATGCTTTCTCACAGAAGAGCTACTTTTAACAGAATCATGATATGCTTTCCATGCTCAGAAGTAGTTTTGTGGATGGGGGTTGATGAGGCTGAAAATAGATGGATCATATACTAACAATAGCATATAGCAGAAGGACAAAGACGACCAGCATTTAGAGCAAGGATTTAGGGTTTCTGGATTTCTGTTGACTTCCTTACCTCGAAAAAAGGCTAAGCCTTTTCATTTACTTGACTCTAAACAGAAGTAAAATGGACTCTCAACTATTTTCCTATGAGAAAACACTATTAACTTTCCCTTACAAAGATAGGCTATGTTAGAGCCAAGTAAATAAGACTCCTTTTAGGGACCCTAAGAGTGCATACAATGAGCACACAAATCCATGTGAGCCCTTTTGTCAGCTGAAATTAGATGCCTCATCATGCTTGTCAGCTTCATAGAGCATTGTGTATTTTCAAGGTACCCTCTCTGTCACTCCTTTATCTTTGTTTGCCTTTCTTGTTAAAAATACGATTTTGCCCTTCTGCTAACATTTTGTGGGCTTAGGGACTTTCTTTTAAGACCCAGCCACAAAACCTTGAATTGGTGGCACTGACATTGCTAACAGCAAATTAACCTGGAAGAATAAGCACCTTGGGGTTCTATTTGATCACACATCACCATTGATCATTTTTATTTTGAAATTTGGTCTCCTTTTCCTTTCATGTCACATGGCATCTAGACAAAAGTGAATGAAGACTGCAGAGTTGCCTGGAAGAAACAAGTGCCTTGTGAGTCTGTATTATCAATGATGTTCTCATGTCTAAAGATACAGAACTCAAACGTGAGGCACAGGTTTAAAGTAGAGAAGGAGATGGGAAACTGGTTAGCTAGCTAGTTCTTAGACAAACACAATGGACAACTACAACTTACATAGATGGACAAAGAAATGCACTCTTTAATAAAATACTTTAAATGCCAGATATGCCTTATTGAATGTTTCACATCTTACTCAGAAGTTGATTTTATTTTTAAGAAAGAAGAATTAATTAGAAAATGATAAATTGCAGGTAATATTTTTCTATTATAAAAATGCTATAGCCCACAAGGTCCAGCAGCCATTGAGGTCCTGCACTGACTATTCATTTAATATCCAACTCCTCGTTCCCAGTGCTGCACCCAAATCACCGTAGCTTGCTCTACTTTCTCTTTTTTGTACATTTGAACATAACTATGTAATTTATGTATCATTGTGTTTATTGTTTATTGCAGATTTCCTAAAATATAAAATGTATGAGGACAAAGGTCTTTGTTTCATACATTGGTGTATCCAAAGAGTGTAGGAAGGTGCCTAGCATATCCTACTTGGAGACTGAGTAAATGAAAAGCATTATAACATATATTAACTGGAATCTTTTCCTTGCCATACAGAAATCAGCCCATTGAGAGCTGACTTAACTTTTAGTGTTCGCATATTAGCTATTTGCCATAATTCTTCTTCCTTTGTTTTACAAACATAAATTCCATGGTTTGACAAATACTGTATTTTCTCCCAGTCTCAAAGGAATTATGCAATAAAGCCCGAAACAGATTTAGAACCATATAGAACTATTATGTATTATGCATGCACTTTCTTGTTGCAACATAGTATTAAACGTTGGAAGTATTTATTCACCAGCAAGTCTCTGTTATTTAAATAAAGAACAAATAAAAGAAGAAAGAGGAAAAACATGTAGTTGGCAAATCATTTTGTATTGGTTTAGTGGACCAGCAGGGTAAAATATTAAAATGTTTAAGGGAAAATTGATGCATCAAAATCAACCCCACAGATCTAGAGAGAGTTTATGTCGCATTGCTTAAGTTCTAAACTTCCATACAGAGGAATGGCAGGTTTCTGTTTAGAAAATGATTCTCTGTGACATTTCAGTGAGTTGTCAAATCTGTAACCTCCATTTCTTGAACTGTTGCTGGAGGACAGATGCTTTCCTGTGGGGGTTACACCTCTGTGAGCGGTTAAAAAAGGAAGGATGAGCTTTCTGCACACGGCACCACTATTCACTGAAGAAGGTTATTTTCGTGCTAAATCATCTGCACAAAACCATATGGTTAGAAGAAAACAGACTGCTAGCCAATGTGGAGCATCTCCAGAGGGCACTAGACTGCATTAGATGCCTGCTGATCTGCTTGCTATTTGAATAGATGCCTTCCTTTCTGTGGCTCATTGAAGGAAACCGTGATTTGGAACAATAATTCCACTTTAAAGATAGAATAGAATGTTTTAAAGTAAGAAATGCCTGCCAGTATTTTATATATAAAGGCATGCCTCATTTTATTGCACTCCTTTTATTGTGCCTCACAGATAATTCAGTTTTTGCAAATCAAACGTTTGTGGCAACCCTGCCTTGAGCAAGTCTAGCAGCATCATTTTTCCAACAGCTTTTGCTCATTTAATGTCTGTATCACTTTTTAGTAATTCTCACAACATTTCAAATTTTTTCTTTATTATTATATTTATCACAGTGATCAGTGGTTCCTCACGATGGAAATTACTCCCGATGAAGATACTACAAAGATTGCTGAAATGACAGCAAAGGATTTAGAATACTCCATAAACTTAGTTGATAAAGCGCTGGCAGGGTTTGAGAGGATTAATTCCAATTTGGAAGATGTTCTACTCTGGTTAAAATGCTATCAAATAGTATCACATGCTAGAGAGAAATCATTCATGAAAGGAAGAGTCAGTTGATTACAGCAAAATTCATTGTTATTTTATGTTAAATTGCCACAGCTTCCCCCAGCCTTCATCAGCCACCACCAGCAAGTCAACGCCCTTCACAGCAGAGACTGCAATTCACTGAAAGCTCAGGTGGTGGCTAGCATGTCTTAGCCATAAATTATTTTTTAATTAAGGTATGCACTTTTTTGAGACATACTGTTATTGCACACTTTATAGACTACAGTATACTGTGAACATAGCTTACATGCACTGGGAAACTACAAAAGTTCATTTGACCCACTTTCTTGTTATATTTGCTTCACTGCAGTGGTTTGGAACTGAACCATGAGAGCTCCAAGGTCTGCCTGTATGTATCTCTATATGTTCATATCCTCTTCTGCTTTCCAGTTGTTAGCCTAGAGCCAGTACTTCAGAATGTAGCTATATGTGGAGGTTGGGTCTTTAAAATGGTAATTACATTAAAATAAGGTCATTGTGGTGGGCTCTAATGCAATATGATCATGTTCTTATGTGAAGAGAAAATTTGGACACAGACACATACAGAGGGAAGACCATGTGAAGATACAGGGAGAGGATAGACATCTATAAGCCAAAGAGAGAGGCCTCCAACAGATAGATACTTTCTTCATAACCCTCAAAAGGAAGCAACCCTACAGACTTCTCAATCTCAGACTTCTGGCCTCCAGAAGAGGGAAAAAATTAAATTTCTGGTGTTCATGCTACTTAGTCTGTGGTACTTTGTTATGACAGCCCCAGCTGTCATACAATACATGAAAATCCAAAAACTGTCTCTTATGGAATTGAGGAGAACCATCAAACTGATGGAGGACAGGTGATTTCTGCTCCTGTAAAAAATGGCAATAAGCAATTGCCATTATCTTTGTGGAGAAAGGTCTCAATTCAGGGATAAGGATAAACATAATATTAAATGTACAAGAATTCCAGAGAAATAATAAAAATAAATACAAAACAACTAATGTTTGCAATATACTTTTGCTAATACTCTTGTTCAATGCTCTCAACTTTGTAAAGTGGGCTTACAGATAGATTTAAATCTGAAGGTTGGCTTGTCTAGCTCACACAGCTGGGATTTGAACCCAGGTCCTTTAACTTTAATTCCTATTCTACCACAGTGTCATCTCTGTGTGCTGATTTCATTGGGGTTTAATTTCTTTTTGTGTTAATTACTTCTTGTCAAGGAAGTTCAATTTTTTTGACCTTGGTAAAGAACATGTTCCTTGTAAACAATGGCAATACCGGCAATCACTCTGTTTATTAGATAAGTTATTTTAATTTTAAAATTACCAATGATTTTAAATTATTATTTATTTTGTTTTTATGATGACAACTAATTCAACTTCTCAGAACACTAAGATCACTGAGCTTTGTACACTTGTAATCTGTCTCTTAAAATTGAATGGCAATTCGATTTTTAGTCACTATTTTAGAGTACCTAAGATACAATACAGAAATACCTCCATTACCAAAGCAAACCTCAGTTATTATCAGCATGATTATTGCTAATTTATTGTTAGGGGTTACAACTGATTCAGTTCAGTTTTTGTTATTTTCTATGTTGTGTAATGAGAATTGATGTTTAGAATGAAGGAATTATACATTTTCTAAAGTCAAATAGCCAATTATATCTAGTAAGCTCTATTTATAAGTCAAGAAAATTAAGACACATGTTTTCATTAATTTTTTGACCAAAAACATTGAAATCAATAATACTTTGTATTTTTATATGACATTTATCACTTTCTACTTTCACTATAATTTTATATGTACATGTTTTGTCCTTTAGTGATTTGTAAATGCTTGAGATTGAGATTCATGTCTAATTCATCTTTGCAACTGCACTGTCTTCTTCATAGTATGTGTTCAATAAATATTAGTTCACGAATGAATTGAAATCAAAATCATTTTCTGGTTGATACTCAGATACTAAAAGTATGAATTAAATCGGAATAATTCACTAAGTAATTATTTCATATCAAAGAAACATAATGCATCAAAATAAGAGTATTTGTACCTCCGTCAGATTCTTAACAAACGAAGTACTCACATATGGTAGAGGCCTTTCATCTGTGTTAAACAGATTTTTTTATATTCATTTATGAATGATGTTTATCAAATTTTCATAACATGAAAAAGTTTCCTTCCTTACCAATTCTGAATTTGGTCTCTGGCTTAAGAAACCAAAGTCCATTAGTCTAGCTTATTTATCCATCACCTTGGCACATAGGGCTCCCCTGGGGTATTTGGAAAGTAACCATTCTCACCTGCTGTTTCAATTAGCACTCTAGAACACTCATTATCTTTAGTAGAAACTATCTTTGAAACCGTAACACCCTTCAGCATGAAATATGTTTTTTGACATTTCAGAGGAAAAAGGTTTAGGTTTTTTATTAAGGGACTCACATAGGGATGAAAATGACACGTGGAGGAAGAACTTCGCCAGGACATTCAGAGAAAGCGATCGTGGTCCTCCAGCTGCTTAGCAAACCAACGAAGTCCATACATGAGGGCAGAGCTGAGGTTCAAAGGCTAGGAGCCACACTTCACCAGCTCTCCAAATGAAAGAGCCTTTGATCCCTAAGCCATCCTCCTCATCAGCTAGGGTCACAAGACTGACTTTCTCACTGTCATTACTCACCCTTGGACTGAGAAAGTTCAAACATTTCTTTCATCTTTCCCCACTGGACTGTGTGGCTCGGCTCCAGCCACTGATCAATAAGGTTTCTGAGCCCCAGTTCCACGGCTGGCTTGTGCAACTCTTCTCTATACCAGCACAAAAGAATGGGAGGAAATTATCTTTGTTTGAAGTTCCCCAAATAAAAGGAATCTGGCAGGGAGACATTAATTCCTATATCCCTTAATTCTCTTAGTGGACTATCAAGAGAAAGACACAGAAATTAATATGAATAAGTGCTGCCAAAGCCATTTCTTCTTCTGATTTGGGTACAATGTAATAAGAAAGTCACATCGGCTCTCACAAATTGGTCTTATTTTTAGGCAAGAACCCCATATGAATTTGAAAACACATGCCATTTATTGAAAGGTGACCTTATTAAGAAAATTAAAGATGAACATGCTGTAAAGGCATGAAATGTATGATAAAATGGTTCTAAAAATATCCTAGTTCAGCCTTCATATTTTCAGGCAGAGGCTACTTGATTAATGCAGGTGAAATCAAGGTGTATCAAGGTTTATCAAAAATCTCATATACTTTAAAGCAAACCATTGTTTTAATATAAAATTTTATAGGAATTCTTATCAAAAAGTTTTAATCCCCATTAAGTTTGTGTGGAACTTTAGTTTGTGTGCATGTGTGTGTTTCTGTTTGTTTTTCAGTTTCCTACAATCTCATCTGCTGTTGAAAGTGCAGTGTTTTGATAAATGGATAAGGACAATGTGCAGAAACTCCCTGGGAGAAGGAAGCCAATTTCTAGAACCATTTTGTGATAACTTTAATCTCTCCTAATATCTTTTCCCTTGCAATGTTCTTTATGATCAATAAATAAGTTTCTCAATGTTCCTGAGATTGATTGGTTTCATCATAGGCAAGAAATTTATTCTACCTAAGTTCATTGAATGCTATCCCCAGCATCATTTCTGCTGTCTTTTCTATTCTCTATCTGTCTGTCTCTCTTTCTCACTCTTTCTTCCTTGCTCTCTATGAAACATTTTAGGGAAAAGAAAAAAGGGCTAAACTAAAAGCGATTAAGAACTGTAATAGCTAATTCTTTGCTAAATGTTGACTTCTGGAAAATAGGGATGTAGTTAAATTTGAGTTTTGGGTACACAGAAGTGAAGACCTTTTATACAAGGGAAAGGGCAGCACCTAAGTTGTTGCATCTATCAAGTATCAAATAATCAATACACACTATTAAAACTAATGATTAATAGGTCAAACTTTCACAGAACTCTATTTCAGTGAAATAAAACTCTTGAACTTTTGTCCTTTCTATGTGGAATTATGAGAGGTTAAAATAGCAATGGCTTCCCACTGGCAAAATATTTCTTCTTAACATTCTACAATAGTGTTCTCTGGGACATTTTGTCTTGAAATGTTCAGCTACTGCAGTTTTGGGAATCGGAGCAGATCAAGGAACTAAAGTTTATGAGGAAAGGAGTGGGTGGGAATTTGATCAGGAAGCCAGGACACCCAGTTCTGAAACAAAAGTTATTTCACAAAACAGTAACTTTAATGGACCAAAAGTAAAAAGAGGAAAACAATGATAGGTTCCGTAGCTAATTTTAATAGGAATTTTGTTACTCTGAAGGCAAGGTTAACTCACTTTAGAAAACATATTCTGATGTCTTTCTTTTTAAAGCATGCACACACAAATTTGAATTAATTTAGGATGCTTTGGAAATGTATAGGCTCAGACACTGACTTGGGTAGTAAGTGAGGTCCATAGTATTTTCTTCTGAAGGAAAAGAAAATATTTTATTTCTGGAATTTGAATTTCTGTATCTTTCATGCCAGAGAGCTTATTGTAAGCTCTCAGTATAGAATAACACAGAGGTACATGTGCTTAGAAAATTAGCTATTTATTTCTATCTGCAGGTAGGAAGTTGACTAAAATTATTCAGTAATTCCACAAATACGTATTCAGCTTTTTCTGGATTTAAGCACATACAAGTGAGGAAAATGTGGTTTTAGCATATAGCCTAACAGAGAAGTTATAGGATGCATACAGATTCTTTTGGTTAAATAAAGTATATTCAAAATCATCAGAGGTTACAAAATGCTATAGAATTGAGAGGAGAAAATCATTAAAACCCGTTCTTCCTGGATAAAATCAGCAAAGGTTTCATTCAAGTGGTAGCCCTTGAATTGGGCCTTAACATCCAGGCAAAATTTGGATGAGATATTTTAGCAGGGAGGACTTTGAACAGAGTGAATAACATTAACAAGAAACCAGAGGAGTGAGAATGTGAATGTGGTCCTTGAGAATGAAGTCTGACTGGAGAACAGAGCATGGGAGAAGGGAGACCAAAAAGGCAGCTTAATAAAATTCCTCCATGTTCTTGAACACCAATGCTGAGGAATTTGGACTTTATTCTTCAAACAATGGGTGATAAAGAGGACTACTTTATATTGCATGCATTATACAACTTCCAAAACCAAAGCGTTACTTATGCTATAGTATTTAATTTCCCCAACAGCCCCATGAGGTACTCAGTTTACATACAGGTGTCTATAAACGGGATTTTAACCAGTTCTTAAGCCAAAGCTCTTTCCTCTGTGTGACTGCTTTGTGATCATGAATGACTGAGAATCTCATCAAGGATACAAATTCTCTGAGAAATGCACATGCACATGTATGTGCAAAACTTCTCTGCACTGTCAGGGTACCCACTAATTCTCATTTTCACACACTGTTAGGAACTCCTGCATTAATCAAAGATATCACCAGTGAAGGAATTCATTTCTTCCTAATTCAAGGACCCAGTAATATTTCAACATGACAACGTATCAGAGAATGTTCAGGAAGCTGTTGAATAAGGTCATCATTTTTCCTCATTCTATAAATATGGAGGGAATGTAAGTGTAAGTTAAATAATTAACTAAAACAATGTAATAATTTCACTCCCAATTTAGAAATGTTCATCCTGTAAAACAAGAATAACAGATTGGTATAAATTCACACCAACCCACAATCACTTAAATCCCTAATGTTTTACTAACTTTTGTTCTGTTTATCTTTACTATTGTATCTAACATTCTCTTGTTGAACTCAAATATCATTTTAACTTCACCCATATCTTCCAATTCAAAGACCAACATTTTCAGCAATTGAGAATTCTTATATTTCAGTTGCTTAGAGGACAAGACCTTGGGGACAGAATGTCTAAATCTGATTTGCAAATCTGTACTTAATAGCCATATGGACCTGGACACATTAAACCTTGGTTAAACCTATGTAAGTCTCAGATTCTTTTGTAAAATGGAGATAATAATCATCACATTTTTTCCTTGAATGGTTATTATATCTAGAAAATTTCTAAATGATAGAAGCAGTATAAATATCCTTTACTGCTCATTCAACCATTCAACCATTAAGAACCTACTTGACATAAAAGCATTACATTTGGGAAATAATTTTTAAAAAGAAAAAGTTAAAGATAAAAACAAGCTCATAGTATAGTGAAAGAGAAAGATGCTTAGTATCTTGATACTAACGGTAATCAACAGTCTAAGTTATCTAATAAAGGCATATATAGAATGCCAGAACACATGAAAAAAACATGAATTTTGCCTGGAGTGATACAATGAAGAGGGAATATTTGAGTGGAGCCTTCCTAGAGGGATTTTCTAGATTGGCTTGGTTTATTACTGAATGTAAAACAGCAGCTTCCTATTCCCATAATAAAACATATTAGCCCATGGAACAGTGCTTTTGCTTCAAAATAAAAATATCATGAAAGTAAGAGAGAAATGCTATACCTTGTTTTAAATGCTTCTTGGCTGGTCCGTATATATGGTTGTGAAAGTACAATATCTTTTCAGTTATATGGAGAAATTTACTACATTTGCATGAAATTCAGTTATGGGAAAAGGATGAATCACATAAATGACATTTGTAAGTAACAAAACAAATAATGCAATCTCTTTCAAGAATTTGAAATCCCCCTATTCATAATACAATGGAACAGTAAACAGTTTTGACAATTCATCAACTCATAGTAATTAATTTCTTTGGCTTGAAAAAATATAATTTTTCATTGATGTTTGGTTGGGGAGAAATTGTTTTTTCTCTTTTGTTAATCATGAAGTAATCAAATTTTTTAGTACATTCATCGAGACAATGTGCATACTCTGTATTAGAAATGTAAAAGTAAATGTCTGTATATTTACATGTGAATATCTCTGTGGTCCAGGAAGTATCTTAGTCTGCATAAACTATTACCTTTGCTAGTAATATTTTCCTAAATCACTCAAAATATTTCTGTCAATTTCTGCAGACAGGTATGGAGTTGTCGAATGTAAAATTCTGTACTCATTTGCTTGGTGCATGCCATCATGCACAGGGTTGAAATGCAGAGGCACTCCTGGCTCTGGGAGGACACCATTTGCTTGCACTGCATGAATGGAGTCTACTGGAATCTCTCAGAACTTCTGCTCTGGCAAAGGCATAATTTGGAGAACCAAATATGTTATGTGTCATCACTCAGTTTGAAAATTCTTAAGACCTATAGTAATCAACTCTAAACCATACAAATACCTTTTTTTTTTTTGAAATATGTATTCTGACCAAGGATAGGTTTCTCTCCCTCAGATGACATTCCTGATCCTCATATTTTCTTTTTCAATACAGCAAGGAATCAGGGTAGTCCAGCTAACATTTATTGAGCCTTTGATCTGTAGCAGTTACTGTGTTAAGTACTCTGTAACCTTCTACTTTTAATTTCTCCCACACTACAGATGAAAAATCTAAGGTTAAAAGAAATGAAGAGATTTTTCCAGTCATGTACATGGATAAAGAACAAAAACTTAATTTGAATGAAGTATATACTACATAGTCAATTTTTATCCAGGAAATGAATCATTGGATACCTAATGAGAGCAAAGCATACATAGGGATCCAATTCAAGTTCTATATATTTCTATGGGAACCCAAGCTATCCAGGATTAATAAGTAAATCAGCAGAAATTACACCCTTAATTCTATACTCAGCAGATAAACAATTGCTTATCCAGCAAAGAAAGCCAATGCACCTTTGTGAGTTAGAGCTAAGGATGAGAGAGTAAAGCTCTTTCATCCCTGGGTGGTGGCCTTAAACAGTTAGTTATGGGTAAATGGTCCAGCCAGTTCAG
Organism: Manis pentadactyla; assembly: GCF_030020395.1. Classification (NCBI taxonomy): domain Eukaryota; kingdom Metazoa; phylum Chordata; class Mammalia; order Pholidota; family Manidae; genus Manis; species Manis pentadactyla. Next base: position 111,270,329 of record NC_080028.1, on the reverse strand, counting down.
AGGTGCATCAAATCTCTTTCATCTTAAACTTTACTCTTTACTCACTTAAGAAGTGACATCACCACTATATAATCAATGAGCAAGTGCTCCAACCACCAGCTATCTGAAGCCACCTGAATGGTTCTTCTCACTTGCAATTTCTATCAATGTTACATAAAGTAGGATTTTATAGAGTTTTCAAACAACATAGATTTTTTCCACATGGCATAAAATCTTTCTAGCCTAGGGCCTTTTTTGTTAGATCTGTCATGACCTACTAAAAGTGTCTTCTAGCTTGAACCTAAGATTAGAGGTATAAATAAGAAGTACTAGGATTTTACTTTTTAATAAAATAATGAATGAATTAGGGAAGTCACATTCAACATACACTGATGATCACCTATTTATGTACGCCTTAAAGTCAATAATCACACCTTATTTACTCTTATGTCTTCTAAACCTAAAAGACTTCCATTAGATAATGAGTGTTCAATGAACATTTGTGGAAGGGTTCTTCAGCCATTATTCATACACTAGCACCTTGTTTAGACTTCACAACAAAACCCTCAGATATGCTATTATTATCTTCATATTTTGAACAGGGTGGTCACATCATTTTCCCAAGAAGATGAAACTAATAATGACTGAGTTGAAAGTCAAAGCCAGAACTTTTAACCCTAAATCTAGTTTTAAGATGAATCAGTGATTCAAAAATTCATAACTAATGCAAAGGATTTATCACATATATAGTACCTATAGACTGTGAGAAACATCCCTAGGCATTGTTAATACTCATGTTATCCTCATAACAATCTTGAGATTTATTAATATTATTATTACTACAATTTGACAGACACAAAGAGAAAGTTCAGAAATGTTGAAAAAGTTTCTTGAGGTCACATGACTAGAAAATGGCTACTTATGTGTCATGTGGTTTATTTATAGGTATTAACTTCTCAACAAAGGAAGGACTTGAACGTCAAAAAACAATCTTCTGCATTATGTGTCATGTACTTACTCAGTGGCACTTACTGTAATTTTCTGAATTTGATATTAAATATTTGGTTTCAAACAGATAAGCAAAACAATAATATCCATAAGACACAAAATTGTCAAGTGGCTCTGGTATAAAGACTTCTGACAGTGTCCACAATATTTGTTAGACCTTACAATCTGAAATACACCCCTCATCCTCACCTGTGAAGTCTTCTTCTCAGCCTGTTTTGAATAGTTAAACCTAAACCTCAACTGCAGCAGTATCTCATTTGATCTTATGTTCATAAATAAAATAATTCAAACCCAAGCATTCAAGATAGCAAAATATTCACCCATGATATTAAAGACAAATTAGCCACTGCAGATTAGATGTCTGTGAACTGGTTTGATGCTTTAAAAGCCAGAGTTTTATTTCATGCCAAGTAAGATAAGCAGTAACTGTTCTAATGAGAGTCAACTTCTAAATCTAAAATTGAGGATAACAAGACAAGGCCGTGTTTTGATAACCTTGGGCATTTGGAGAAAGGAAATAGTTATCTATCCTTTTCACACCTCTGCAGTGAAGATAAACCAGAAAGAAAGCATGGCAGAATATGTTTTGCACAGAGATGATTTAATATAGATTTGAAAAATTAAAAATAAGTAAAAAGTGGCCCCCTTTTCTTTATACTATGTATATTTGCAGATCTGTCATTACTTTTTTATTTATATTTTTTTGGTTACTAAATTCTTGAGATTAGAGATGTGCGTTTCATACGTGTTGTTATAAATCACCAAGGGCCCTAGCCATGTTCCCTAAATATACAATAAGATAAGCAGGAACACAAAAATTACAGCAAGAAAATCAAGTCCTTGGAACTCAACTTGTCAATTCACGTCTGCTCTTAGACTTCTTTCGGCTCTGACTCAAATTCTCAGGATCTCTGAGCTTCTCCCCAAACAATGTCTCTTTCCACATGTAAGAACTGCCCTTAAAAACACGGGCTAATTTTTACCAAGGAAGTAGGAGGTAGCAGTTATTACTAGTGCTGAATTTATGAAGCACGACTACTTCCACCAGGTCGCAAAACAGTAATACTAGAGCTAAATTGATCAACTTGCATATTTTGTCCCAATTCCAAGAAGATAAGGAAATGAGTAAAGACATGTATCCGGAAATGGAGATGGAGTTTTCTGGGAGACCACTCATACGGATTACGTGGGACTAGAATATTAATGCCAAATCACATAAAGTGATCTCCAGATGAAGAAGCAGAGAAGTATATAATCATGGTCCTCCAGATGTAAGTAAGTTCCTCTAAAATGTCCCAGTGTTGAGCATGGTTGCCTAAAAATATATTGATGACTTATTACGAAGTGTCTATATACATGTGTAAATTCTTCATAGCCCTTTTTGCAGTTACTAAACCAAAAATTTAGGGCAAAGTATTACAAATTCCTATGAAATTGTCTCGCTATTTCTCTCTTCAAAATAAAGGTTATTAAACAAATAATCCATTTTTAATTCCAAAATACATTGTACTATAGTAAAGTTCAGTTATATGAGTAATTTTGCCTAGTTTTTAGCTGATCTGACACTGAAATTCGCCAAGCTTTTACTTGGTAGATTGACCAATAGCAGTTTGATCCTAATTTTAATCCTAATGGAGGTACAGCCAGATTGGGTCCCTGCCTTCACATGTCAACTTGCCTTTTTCCTACTCGAAGCATTTGGAAATTATATACACTTTTGTTCTAATTTAGTTTCTAGAAACATAAACATGCTGATTTTCTTATGGTATGTGTAATTGAGGCATTTAGGTGTTTGAGTCGAAAAATGGTAAAAGGTATTGGTTTGTAAAATGTTATAAGGGCACCAGTTACTTTTTAGTTCTCATCTAGGGAGATACATGATCTCTGAGGTAGATTTATTTTACTGTTCACACATATTTGGTGCCTCCTCTCAGAGCTCCTTCTTGTGGAAGGATGTTACATTGTGGGTAAAATTGTAACATTTCCAGAGTATCTTGCCAGGCTTTAGTGCATTTGTATACCCTCAGGGGTGGGGAGAAGCTCATCTCCATGCCAATGGGTAATTACCTGGGCAACCGAGGGCGTGTCTGAACCTGAGAGGTTAAGGGGAGAGGCTGGCTTTCTGGCTTGCTTCCTTCTGGAGTAGAGGAGAGAAACGGTGCTGGACTGCCATTTGTAAGCAACAAACAGATTTTAAACTTTCTTTCTCCCTTTGACCGATTTCAGTTTTTAGAGGTATTTTGTCCCAGGATTTCCTCTCCCAGGACTTACATACATTTCCACCCATTAACGAGTTAGGCCATGCAACTGGTTCAGGCCAATGAAATGTGAGTAGGGTGATTAGTATAATTTCTGAACCAGACTTTAAGTGTGTGTGTGTGGTTTGCATGTTCATTATGCCTTTGTCAACTCAGTCAGTGGGCAGTGTCCAAAAGGATGGCTACATGGGTCCTAAAGGTAAGGCAGAGTAAAGCGACAGCTACCCTGTGATGAACAAGTGGCATGGAAAATAAATGCATCCTTTTTTTTTTAAGTAAGTCACTAATATTTTGTCATTTTTATTAATCAAATTGATGCTGGGGTTTTTGTTCATGGAGTCGAAGAATGAACTTTGCAAACACTCAAGATAGGAGAGCAAGGCAGAGGCTTTTATTTAGAGATAAAGTAAGAGGACAGAACTCCTGGCTCAAGCCAGGAGGGGATAAGAGAGTCCCAAGGTAGTACGTTGTCTAGGGGTTTTATAGGCAGTTGAGAGAAAAAAGGGCTAGGGATGCAGACCTGATAAGTGGTCCCAAAATGTTCATCTGTGAAAAGACATTAAGTTTCTTACTAGTTTTCTGGGTTATTTACAAGAAATTTACTGCTCTTATTTCCTCCCAGAATAGCAGATTCCTGGTCTGGGAGCATATCAATAAAGACTGCCTGCTTTGCGCCCAACGTGGGCTGAGTTATTGTCTGTAAAAGAGTATGTTAAGAAACTTACTTTTTAACTAATTGGGTTTTAAAATGCAATCTTATCTTCAAGATGGAATCCTTTCTGTTTTTACTATGTTGTTTTGGGCTTGCTTGTTAAGTTGCCCAGGTTGCAAATCACTTATCAGGGCTGGAGGAAGAAAAGAAGCACCTGGGTAAAGTCAGAAAAATAAGCAAATCTCACAATGGATTATCTTGCTTTGTTATTTCCAGAAGCCCTCACCCTACTCTGTCTAAGCCCATGGTCCCTGTCTCAAAATTACCTAGCCTATCCTGTCTAATATACACTTCACCAAAGTACCTTGAAAATACTAAGTGATTTGTTTTGAGGGGAGTGACTAGCCATTATTCACACATCAGAATCTCTAAAAAAATTTATTCAATAGGGTCATTTATTATAAGGAATTTATTATAAACAATGACAAATACTTGTTACTGTGATCATGTAATAGGACACTGAAATAATTTTGCTTTAAGAATTCTCTTTGTTGACCAGATCTTATCCAAGTCTGTTAAAATTATCACACTCAAGTTTAATCCATGACTCTGTAATAATGTGAGCCTCTTCCTTTTAGAATATTTTCATATAGAGAGACAAGAGTGAAGAACATAATTGGTGAAACCACAAATAATTATTTCCCTTTCTGCGAGACCATGTACATTTATTTATTTTTTTCTAACAAGAAAACACTGCTCCCTGGTCCAACAAGAAAAATCAAATGCAGGGAAAATGTTCTTTGGTTCAGAGTCCCTATCTTCCCACTTCACTTCTCATTTTGTTCTTGAAGTACTGGTATTGAGGAGTAATTTTACAGTGTAAATAACTCAATATTACTTTCATTTCTAAAAAGCTAGTGGTCTTTTATTGTGACTTAGGAGAATTATTTATTTTATTTACTGTCACCTAACAGGTCTGACAGATCATACCTAAACTCAAAGGCAGTGATGAGGGGCCATGGTACCAAATAGTGTCCAATTCTTAAACCCTCACAAATGCATACAGTGTGGACAAGAAATGATACCAGCATCAGTAACCCTGAAGGAGAGAGTGGGAGAGGAGGTTTGTGGGGGAGAGAGAAAGAGGAGAGGAGTAAGAATGCTCTGGTGGTCAGCCACCTAGCAGGCCTGGAAGAGAACACACACGTTTTGTTTTTATCACTTTTCCTGTTAAAATACAATGAAGAACTTGAGAATATGCTTTCTGAGAATGATTTGGAATTAGAGAAATCTTCTTTTACAATAAAATATGGATAGACCTTCCAGTTCAGTAGGTTGTATGAAATGTCAGGCAATAAAACAGTAAATTGGGCCAGATTAAGAATAGTAAAATATCAAGATCTTTTCTCTAATTGAGTTACACTGTGAAGGCCTTAACTCTGTGCTGTTTCAAAAAATAGTCCATGCCACTAAAAACTGGTGTTCTATTTGTAGAGGGCAGATGCCCAGTCTTCAAGAACACCATGCTGGAGGTGCTGCTATGCTGAGTACCTGATGTCTGATTGTGGAGGTGCTTTGTTTTCATATCTGTATCAGCACAAATCTTAATTTGCAAGGTGTGTCATTCTGACTTGCCAGAAGAAACGATTTCCTCTCAAGAGACAGTCTGTGCTCATCTCCCTCGGATACAAGTCATCATCAAGGAGCAGCAAATGGAGGGGATCCTGACATAAAGAATTCACAAACACTTGTCCTAGAAAAAGATATTTTTAGTGATTATCATTCTAAGAAAGGGAGGAAATAGAAGTTAGAAAACACTCTCAGTTCAATAACCATTTTTTCTCTTTCCACAGAAATAAAATATACATGAGTGAAAGATATAAAAGCAGTCAGGTATAGCAAGCTGTTTCACTGCTGAGCGATTAGCTTTCAGCTCTTCACAAGCAGCCAGGGTGAAGGGAACTTCTTGGTCTTTCAGAAAATTAATTGAAATTACAATGATTGAAAATAAGAAATATATGCAAAAAAGAAGCTAGACTTCTCTTTAAAAACCAGGTGAAAGACAAAACAATGAACTTTGAATGATGCTGGCTAGATTATTCAGGGGAAGCCACAGACACATCAGAGTTCCAGTTTTTATAAGCATGGAGAAGATACTAAAGAAAACAAAATAAGAAAGTAGTCTCAACTTTAAAAATACAGTATTTTGAACGAAAGGGACAAAGCTTCCTTTTTGGATGATCAGCTACAAAACGTTTGGAATAAAGATGTTTCTCTAGGGCAAACTACTACATAGCCAAGAAAGTATATTACTATGGCAATATTATTTTCAGTAATACCTGAATTGATAAGTATAACCATTTGAGAAGCATGCCTGATCTCAGCCTAAGTACCAGTCTTACCTATTCTGGAAAGATACATCCCAAGTGGAACCATCTGTCTAAATGCATTCTCCTCTGTGCTATCATTAGGGCATTATGACAAGCTGACCTAATCCTTAGCCATGAATATGGCATCTAGGAGAAGTTGGCAAATGAAAACTTGAGCTGGCAGTTTTCACCTCTGATATAGGCTAGATTGCCCTGGCCTTTAAATGTCAGGCACTGTGCAGGAAAGGTCGAGATACTGTGCCCTTGAAGATCTTGCAGCACCAAGATCCTCCCTGCTGATGAAGAAAAAGCAAACATCTCACTTCTTTCAAAATCTAGAAAATGTATGCTCCTCAAATTACACAGCATGGGTAAACATTTATCTTTTTTGTCCTTCAGCTCAGAGTGAACTATTGGACTTAGCAATGTTCCTAAAGGTAGTCTTTAACCTCCAAAAGATGTTCTTCAAAGGATAACAGTAAATATGAAGAGCTTTTATTCTTAAGAAGATAATGCTTTTACCCCTGTTCATCTAGAATATAGGTTTCATTGTATGAAAACTGCTTTAATGTTTAAAGTGGGAGAAAGAAAAAAATACGTATTTCTAAAAAGGACAAATATAGCTTATTAATATTTCTACTGAAAATTTACAGCCATTTTTATAAATGTCCATGGAAGTAGGATAGTGAATGAAAATTATTTTTCTATAATATCACTGTCCAAAAGAAATAAAATGAGAGCCACATATGCAATTTAAATTTTTCTAGTAGCCAGGGTGCAGAAAAAGTAAAAAGAAACAAGAGAAATGACTTCTAATATATTTAAACTAATTTCATTTCAATAACTAATATTAATACAAACTTACACTGTATTCATTTTGCAATCTGAATTCAAATGAATTAAAATTAAATTAAATTTAAAAAGGTAGACTCTTGGTTGCAATAGCTACATTTCAAGAGCTCAATAGCCACATGTGGTTAGTGGCTCCCATACTGGACCGTGCTGCGTCCGACCACATCAGGTTCAATGTACACGCAAAAGCTGAGGAAAGGGAGGCTCAGAGAGGGTAAGTAAATTTCTCAAGGCTACCCAGCTAGACACTAAAGCAACCTCAATTAGAAACTTTTTCTGTAGGCTCATGATATTTCTTCCACATAAAGTTCTGTTGAAGTCAAGATCAACAAGTTTAAATTTTACATTCTGAAACAGAAAGCTTTGAGAAGTATCTCTACTGCTTAGTATTTAATATCGCAGGTCTATCAAAACTAATTAACTGATTATGCTCTAACACTCAGAGGTTTCCACATGGGGCTCATTATGACATTCAGCAGTGCTGCAGCCTGGTTGGGAGACATGGGCACCCTTAGGGCTCGCATGTTACTGTTTCGCAGGAGTCAGTCAAATGTCCAAATTGTCACAGGTGCGTTCTCATGGTTTTGTTTCTCATTTTAGTTGACCACCTGGTTAGTGGTTGTTACTAAGTTCTTGTGGCTGGGTCAGCCATGCTCCAGAAATAAAGGACATGTCACGCCAGATCCAGATTCTTTTTTAATGTGCACTTTCAGACAACTGGCCACAGGCAAGTCCCTTCAATGAACTCAACTGTGACAGATGATGGATCTCCCTCACTGTGGGATCCCTCATCTGTCATATGGCGCACCTTGCCCTCCGTAGAAATAATACATCATTACACGGCTCAGGGCCATAAGGCTGAAGAATCACAAAGAATAATGTACGAAAGAATGTATTTCGTCTGCACAGCCTAGGGCCGCATCAAATAAACGAAAACTCAAGACATCTTTTCAGGTGTGAGTACATTTTTCTTATGAAAAATCCTCTTGTTCGATGCTTCAAACTTTTGTCTGCTTCAAACATGCTCTGTTACTGCATAAAATGAGGAACCATCCTTTGCCTTCTCAGACCTTGCAGCTCCTTCATTGAATTATCCTCTAATGCCCTACACTGAACTGGGAACTGTCCCAGCACCCTGTCAAATCCTTTTATTTTTGTTATGAAGCAGGTTTCACCTGAAAGAGATGCCCATTTGTTGCCAGACTTAATTAAGGAAAGTTGGATCTTTTAGAAAAGGAAAGCATATGAGTTGCTAAAGAGCAAAGGACATTTTCTGTGTTTTTCTACAGCACTAAAACAACATGTTCCTTCCATCTTAGCAAACAACAGAGCACTTCAACCCCTGTTTACACTGTTCCCAGTGATTGTCAAGTGGAGATCATCATTATCCCCATTTAACAGGTGGGGAAATTGAGATAGTGAAAGGTAATCAGAGCTACATAGAGCTAGGGAACAGAAGCCAGAATAAGAAGTCATTAACTTTGTGAATTCCCCCAGCACAGCTGAGGCACATGGTTTTGGAAAAGAACAGATGGTCAGGGGAGGCAGAGACTAAGAGGGAGGCCTTCCTTTAGGAAGGTGGAAGACTGTTGCTTGCTTTTCTGCATGCATTGAATAGGAAAGAAATTCCAGACACTGAAAGCAAGCCATACTTGACTTACATGAGGCTGTAAAAATAGTTCTCTTTGGAAAGGTGGCCTGTATTTAAATATCCTGTGCCCTATTTTCAGGGGGTTCAATTCAAACAAGTTTTTTTGTAATAGCAGGTGGTCTTCTCAGTGGTTTGTTTGAAATGATCATCCTAAGTAATAGGCTACAACTGCACTTTTTGCCTGAAGTTTCTCTTTTTTCCCCCCATTATTTCTATAGGGAATTCAGAATACTCTACTTCATGAATTAAACCTACCCCTTTTCCCGGGCAAGTAAATTATATCCTATCAAGGTTTTGCTTCTCTCCAGACGCTGTAGGGAAAAAAATGTCTTCTGTAGCACAAGTGTGATGACTGAGAAGCAGGGGTGCTTTACTTCAAGAGGTCACTGAGCATGTGTCCGTGCTGTTCTACCCTCTTGATGCTTCAGAGAAAGGCTGAGTTAAGGGAGGCATGAGTTCCTTCCACCACATTCCCATCACTGATATTACTTAATTTTAATAGCCTAATAACTTCTAATTCCATACCTAGAGTCAAGTTAAACTGCATTATTCCACTTTTAACTACACACTCTGATGCTACACTGATACGGTAACCACTAGCCACATGTGTCTATTGGCACTCGAAATGTGGCAAATTCAAACTGACTGGAGCTGTAAGTGTTAAAATATACCCTGGATTTTGAAGACTTAGTACAAAAGAGGAGTGCAAAATAGTTCATTAATAATGTCTAAATTTAATTATATATCAAAATGATAACAATTAGGCTATATTAGGCTAAAATATTTTAAAATTAATTTTGGGGCATTTTTGGTTTGTTTTTACTTTAAATGTGCCTATCAGAAAACTTAAAACTACACATGTGCCTCATACTATATTTCTACTGGACAATGGTTCTATAGAGCAGAAGTTGGCAAATGTTTCTTATGAAGGCCCAGATAGTAAATATTTTAGGTTTTGTGGCCATATGGTCTCAGTTTCAATTACTCATCTTTGCCATTATAGCATAAAAGTAGGCACAGACAATATGCAATGAATGAGCATGGCTGGGTTCCAATAAAACTTTATTTATGGACACTGAAATCTGAATTTCCTATAGTTTTCATGTGTCATGAAATATTATTATTTTTTATTCTTTCAACCATTTAAAAATGTAAAAAAGATTCTTCCTTCAGAAGTCACATAAAACTGGGGAGGTCAGTTGATTTGGCCCATGGGACACAGTGGGCCAGTCCCTGCAACGGAGTATAGGTGGCAGAAAGTGCAATGTAAGGACAACCCTCTCATCCACCAAAACCTACTGTCCGTGCTGAAGAGGACCAAGTTATGAAATAGAATTAGAATAGAGAAGAAAATCTTAAAAGAGGTATGCAGGGGTGAAAGTAGAGGCAGGGTTACTGGATTGATTTTATACCACAACTGCAAGAAATTCTTTTTCTTAATCCACAGGAATTAATATCACCAATTTTTATAACAAATATTTTTACAATGCTAGTACATCTTTTTCATGCAAACTTAGAAAATGCAAGAGACGAGGAAGCCAAAACAGAAGGTGGAAATGGATTCACAGCTAACTCTCCTGCCTGGGTGACAGTTGCCCTGCCTGCTGGCAGTAGGTGAATAAGCTGGTGACACTGAAAGGCAGCCTGTGAAACGCCTAGTCTGTGCCTTGGCAGAGCTGAGTAACACATGAATTTGTTACTAACGTTTCCCCATCTCTTCCGTCTGTGCCCATTAGTCCCTGACCTCATACAGCTTAGTGGCTAATGGGGCAAACCCAGGCTCTAAGCAAATAAACAGATCCGTCATTTAAAAATGTGAAAATACTACAAGATAAAGGGCAGGTGCACTACATGAGTGTCTCTCAAACTTAAGCACGCATATGAGTAATCTGAGGATCTTGTTAAAAGGTAAAATGTGATTTAGTAAGTCTGGTTGACCCCGGCATCCTATATTTCCCACAGGTTCCCAGGCGATGCTGGTGTTCTGGTCTTTGCACTACGCTTCGCTAAAATGTAAGATTCACAGTGCAAGTGTTTCTATTTTTGTTTCTGTGATTCACTGATGTATCTGAAACACCTTGAACAATGCCTAGCACATTACAGGCATTCAATAAATAGATTCTGAAGGAATAAAAGTCGACATAGGGGAAAATCACGTGGAGGGACATGTCAGTTAAATTGCAGTATTAAAAAAAAATGTTTCTGATAGAGAAGTATTTTAGCTGAGCCTAAATAAATAATAATACCCAGAGACCTCTTAGCTTCGGAATGCTACCACTCTACCCCTATGACCTCCAGCACCTACTCTTAATTATAAGAACAGGTTCTCCTAAGACTTCAGATAAAAATGGAAATTATGGATACTAATCAAATATGTTGCCTCTCCTGTGACATATGCATTCTTAACATTGGTGCCTGGAGAAGGAAGATTTCCCAAGGAATGAGTCTCTAATGGTGGCGTTTAGGAATGAATGACAACTAAACAGGGAACTATTTGGTGTCAGTGCCCTTTTGATTATACCAAATAATAAAACAGAATAATATTTCTTTACAGAATTATAATGGACTCCTATACTTGCAAAGGATCTGAGAGATCATATACTTCAACCACTTTCTTAAGGTAGGAATTTTTTACTCCATCTTCTAAATGGTCATGGAATCTGAGTTTCCTCACAAAACAATACATTCTGTTGTTAGTAAATGATACTAAGTTGTTTTTTTAAAGATTTCTCTCTTCTTAAAAATAAAACTTTTATTTATTGGTTCTCTTTCATCTAGTCAAAACAGATATTTTGATGCCAACAACATGCTAAGATATAGCAGTGCATTCATTCACAGACCCTGCCTATATCATCCTGCCCTCTGGAATCCATCAGAGTAAGTCTGATGCATCTTCCCTGTGACAGTGCCTCATAATATGGGGAGACAGTTATTTGTAAAGATGTGGAAAACTTTCCATTCATCTTTATGAGATGTTATTTCGTTTCATTCTTTCACAACTGCCATGTACCAGATGCCATCCTAAGCACTGGAGATAGTGCTTTGCACAGACAGACATGGTCCTTTTCCTCTTGAAAATTAAACTTTATTTGGAAGTATATGCATTGAACAAGTTAATACAATATTGAGTATTATGACAAGGCAAGAAATGATGCTATCAGATCTAGGTGGTCAGACAGCAGAGTTCCTAACAACTGCATTTAAATTGAAGCGTAAAGGACTGAGGTTGACAGGGAAAGAATACCCCAGGCTAGGAACAGCCAGCTCAAAGAACCCCTTTGAGAAAGAGAAGATCACATTTGGAACAAAGGCAGCTGGAGCTTTGTGCGTAAAGGGAAAGTGTCATGACGAAGCTGGGGAGGCTCCAGGACCCAGGTCACGAAGGGCTTCATAATTCAATTTGAAGCTTTTGTGCTTTAGGCGAAGGACAAGGAGAAGAAACCAAAGGGTTTTAGCATGATAGGGACATGATCAGATTTGATTTCTATAATGACTGCTCTGGCTTCAGTGCTCAGAATGGAATGGAGATGAGTAAAGTTTGAGACAGGGTTTCTCCACATGCAGCACAACATGCTTGTCAATCATCTGGGATCTTGTCAAAATGCAGGTAATAAGTGGGTTTGGGTGGCGCCTGACATTCCGTACCTCTAGCAAGCTCCCAAATGATGCTGATGCTAAAGGACTGAGGTCATCACTTTGAGGAGCAAGTAGAAGACTATTGGGTGAGAAATGGTGGACACTGGATGGGGTGATACAACTGTAGTTGGAAGAGAAGTAGATGGATTCAGGTGAGTTTTAGAAAGTAGACTCAGTAGATCTTCATAACCAACTGGGCGTGGAAGATGAGGAAAGGATACCCTCCAGGTTTCTGGCTTTGCAATGGGGATGTGGGATTGTGGTGTTTTTACATATAGTAAACATAGTATTTATAATTCAAAATGAAACTCTCAGTAATTTTCAGATTCTCAAAAATATAATAAATTTTCTCCAGTCACTTATCTATGGTCCATGAAATCTGATGTATTTATTCTAAAATGTGTTAGGTGGCTTAGAAAAATGCCTAAGCTGAGGCATTCTTTTGACATGGTATTTCCCTGGTATGGTATTTGGGCTCTTTAAAGACAGACTGTAGGGATTAGTTTACCGTCTACACAGCAACGTGCACATTCAGCACCTCTAGTCTCGTTAGCACGCAGATCTACGCTTCTACTGTGCACCGTGGACTTCAATGGCCTGAATACCAACGGGGTCTCTCTTAGCTTTAGCAGAAGAAATGGGTAACTAGAGATGAAAAGGCTCATTTCCTAAATTTTTACTACTTCTGTCATAGGCCTACATTTTCTTTAACGACTAGGATTTCTTTGTCACTTTCCCGGCACATTCCCTGGCAAATTTCTGTTAAACAGAAGAGGTAATTTAAAGGTTTGATTATTACAGATTTCCTGAAGTTCAGCACACACAGCAGTTGCAGCCGACCTTGCTAGAACGGTTGCTTGGATGTAACGGGAGTGGGGAGACCCGATGTACTGAGGCAATGAAGCCTCATTTTGAAAGACAGTTCTATTCTCTTCTGTTTGAAATATATCCTTTTTGTGTTTTATGAACAAAGTGTTTATTTGTTGAACTATTCGGGTATAAGATTAACGAGCAGGTCTTAGGCTTGTCAGCTGACTTGGAGAGCTGAAATATTCCTAGCTGCAAAACTAAGAGATTATTGCTTATGGTATATATTCCATAGTTTTTCATGCACTTAAATTGAAGCTGACAGAAATTCAAAGTCAATGCCTTCCTTATAAAATGATCCTTTGTGATGTAATTATAAGATGAAGGCTCTTGGCTGAAATAGGATTTTCTCCTCTAGAGATGACATGAAAAAGGAATAGAGATCACCAATAAACAAGCTGGGAACCTAGGAGAGTATCAGAAAAAGGAAGTAAAGCCATTTCTTTAATTCTCTTGAATGTTGTCAGAAAATAACATCATTCACCTGAAACAAGCAATTCAAACGAGCCTGTAGGAACTGAGCAAGCCGACCGAGGCATTGCTGAAGTGCCAGGAAAAGCCAGACAGTTGTCTCATAATAGAAGACAAGCCGAGCATCCAGCACTATTCAAACAACTTCCCCGCTGACCAGCTAGGTGGGTCCCAGAGGCAAAGGTGATTCCACATCTTCACCCTTGGGCTAACGAGTAGACTGAATTTCCCAGCCTCTCCTGCAGTTAGATGGGTCCTGTGGCTGAGCTCTGGCAGTGGAACTGGTGGAAGTAATGAATGCCATTTCCAGGCTGGTACCTAAAAAACCTTCCAGAAGCTGCTCCACCTACTCTCTATCTTTGCCCGTTGGCTTCCCAGTGGCAGAAGATCCAAAAGATAATAATGACACAGTAGGAGAAGCTGAAGTCACAAAAGTCACTGATTTTTTGTGTGTGTGAGTGTGACAGTGGTATCATACCGTGACTTCCCTCTGAGCCATGTCTGTGATTCCAAGGGAACTGGACCAAGCATAAGTAGCTCGCTTTGCTGGCCCAGGCGGTCACACCCTGCTGCAGACCTTTGGCGCTGAGGACGAGTCAGTGTAGGGGCTGGGAGGGGCCTCCTTTGGTCATGAGCAGGTGAATGGAGATAAGCGCAGGCTGCAGGCCCAAGAGAACCAAGAGACCACAGAGATAAAATGTGAGATGGGATGGAACAGCCTCATTTTCTGAAAGTTTGCTGTTTCCTGGTTCTCTTTTCTTAATAAATAAACCTTTTCTTTTAACTAGCAGTCTTCTTCTTAAGGAAGCTGGGAGTTGGGAAAATTCCTACAGAAGGCTTAGTATCAAGGCCATTTATTGCTCTTCTTCCAGAGACTTAAAGTTGAATTCATTCTAGTGAAGATTCAAGAGTTAGAATCATACTGTTTCTATTCAGTAATTCAGGCTATTCTTCCACATTGCAACAGGGAGCAAAATCATTATCCCATCTGGGTGGCCTGTTGCTTTATTTCAGATCACATTGTTTGTTCAGAACAGCAGGACCCGTTAGCTGAAAGACCCCTCTGCCTTCAGGGGTGGGAAGAGAGAAGGAGAGGAAAGTGTTCAAGTATTTTGACTCAATTTAGAAAGAAGAAAGAGAAAAGGAAGGATAGAAGTAAATGGTGGAGGGTAAGGAACAGATCAGGGGCAAGTGAAAAAAGGAAAATGAGGAAGGAAAAAAACAAGAGGAAGAGGAGAGGGGGAGCAGACTGTACTCTCTCCATCCCACAGGTCCTCTGGCATGTCAGGTTTATCATTGACAAGACCATCAAAATAGAGCTAAATTGAAAAGCAAAGTTTGCTCTTTTAAGGTTCGCCCAGTTCAATCCTCCTCAAAACAAACTACACTAATGAAGAAAAGATTAGGTTCCTTCTGGGTTTGTGTCTCCAGTGCTCAGGAGGTGGGGGGAAGGCCCGTTGCAGTGTATAGGTATTTCGGTGTAGACTTTTTAACTTTGCATCTGAAGTGTTCTGCATATGTGAGGCACAGGAATCTGCATCCTGATGGGAAAGGAAGTCGAAATTTGCAGGCTCCTGAAAGGGCCCTTAGGTGGATAACACAATTTTTCAGTCAGCTAGCAACCCATCCTTTTTCAGCCATGATCATGGCTACTCCTGTTGTTCAGATTGTGTTGCCTTTCTCATCTCTGATCTCCTGGATGCTAGTTCCTTCTGTTCTCAATTTCTCTTTCAGAGTGCTACCAGGATGATGTGTTTACATAATTCTGACTGTCCTCTTGTGAAAAAAGTCTTCAGTAACATCCCACATTTTCTGATTAAGCAGTACCTCCTGATAAGCTCAATGCCAATGGTCCTTAGAATATATGTTTGGGTCTACATTCTCCTTCTGGAACTCTATTTGCAGCCATACTGACCCTTTCTCTATCATTTGGCCTCTTGCTGTCTTACCCTGAAGTGCCCCGCCCATCCCCCCCTCTCACCTTGAATTAATCCTTGACAACCCTTAAAGGGAATCTTGAAAGGCTAATCTCAAATGTTGGTTCCTTTACTGACCTTTCCCTCCTCTTAACTGTTAATAAATCTACTATATGCCAAGCCCTTCACTCAATCAACTCATTTTCTTCAAAATAGGCCTATGATGTAGGTGCTGCTGTTATCCTCTGCTTTTTTTTAAATTGAGGTATAATTGACATAACATTATGTCAGTTTCGGGTATATAACATAATGATTTGGTATCTGTTTCTATTGTTAAATGATCCCGATAAGTCTAGTTAGCATCCATCACCATACACAGTTTCAAAATGCTTTTTCTCCATGATGAGAATTTTTAAGATATCTACTCCTGTAGCTACTTTCAAATAAGCAATCCAGTATTATTTGCTTTGGTTGCCCTGCTATATGCTACCTCCCCAAGACTGACTTATTTTTTAACTGTAAGCTTGCACCTTTTGACCACCTTCACCCATTTTGCCCACCTCATACCCCACCCACTGCTTCTGGCAACCACCAATCTATTCTCTGTAACTGTGACTTCAAAAAAGTTCATTTCTTTTTTGTTTTGTTTTCTGTGTTTAGATTCCACATGTAGGTGACAGCATAGGCTTGTTGTCTTTGTCTGACTTATTTCACTTGGCATGATGCCCTCAAGACCCATCCATGTTGTAACAAATGGCAAGATTTTCTTTTTCTGGCTGAATAATATCCTATTGTGTGCATACACATGTGCACACACACGTGTGTGTGTGTGTGTGTGTGTGTAATATTTTCTTTATCCATTCATCCATTGATGGACACTAGGTTGTTCCCATATCTTGGCTATTGTAAATAATGCTGCAGTGAATGTGGGGGTGCGGATATCTTTTTGAGTTAGTGTTTTCATTTCCTTCGATAAATACCAATTGTCTGCTTTATAAAGAAACTAAAAAGTAATCTTTCCAAAGCTACAGAGTACTCGGAGGCAGAGAACAGATGCTGATCCTCCAGTGCTGGCACCAGAGCCCACTATTCTTACCATGCCACCTCTATCCTGCTATGTTCACAGTTATTTGCAATTTGTTTATCACCTCCACTAGAGTATAAGCTCACTGAAGGCAGATGTCCCTTATTTTTCTTTGTATCCCAAGCAGCAATTAGACTATTACAATACATAAACGAGTTTTTCCTTAATTGAATGGAATAGAGTATAATACTCTTAAGGCAAGCCAAGCAGTCCTAACTAACGTGTTCCCAAAACTTGGGAGTGGCCACTCTCTTAGAGAGGAACAAAAGGTTTGTCTCACAGAATTACCTAGAGAACCAGCAATAGACAATGACCTATTGTCTCTCACCAGAGATAGATACCATGAGACTGTCTGACAAGCCTACTCCCCAACCTTTTACCTTCATCCCATTCTTGAAACTCCTTAAAAGATAGAATCCCAGCTTCTGGGTGCACCTCCTCCTCTCTGAGGTTGCCCTCACTCCCCTTTCTTCAAATGTGTCACTCTTTCTGTCCTACTCCAGATAAGTAGAGAGGGGTTGCTGAGAGCTCTGATTTGGGCTTGCAAGTTCCTGTCACCTGGGTGACCCAGAGGGAACTGCAGCTATATGATCATGCTCTTTAGTAGCCTGCTTGAAAATCTGCTTTCTTTGCTACAGGAAGTTCTCAGCACCTAATCTCACTCCATCCGTGCTCTGCAGCTCCCCTAAATCCTGGGGTGGTAGGGGCTTAGTTGACATGTAGAGTGAATTCAAGCGGACACCGGGTGCCAGGTGACACTGGCTTTAGGAGTTGGCAAGGGATTATGCCGTATGCTGAGCCGCAGTTCAACGAGCTTCCCTTTCCTCCTGTTTTCCTTCCTCTCTGCTCTATTCAAGTAAACCTGACTTTATCTACCTTGATTCTGGCCCTCTATTCCCTGGGAATGTATTCAAATAAAACTTTTACTATGTTTCACTACTGTTTCTCTGCCCTTCAATTCTTTGTTGCAGCAGGACAAGAACCAAGGAGAACAAACTCAACTCCCCAACAATACTGTTTGGAGAACTATATATACAAGCATATAGGATTTTATACTGTGATGAGTATTCATTTAGGTGCTTCTGGTAAAAGTAAACAATCAACTCATAGCAGCATGTCCAATAAAATAACCCAAATTCTGTGGTTAAAAAGACATAACTTTTATTTTTATTACCCTCAGTTTCTGTAGCATGAATCCTTTCTCTTCTTAGGAAATACAGAATTGGAGAGAAGACGTCACTGAAGCTAAAAGTGAAGGAATCTCCAGAACATAGAAAAATGCCATGTTCCACCACCTGGCAAAATGAAATAGCTCCTATTTTCAAGGTGGTCCTTTATAGACTTTTCAAATTTTATTTTTCTATTTTTACTTATGTTTTATTGCATTACCAATAAATACTGCTTTTGTATTATGAATCCAGAAAGTTTAGTTTCTCCAATGCATTGTGGAAACTTAAAGGATTCACTCTAATATCTTTGAGCATCATAAAAATGACCAGATATTGTTCAGTTCCAATTGTTTCACTGTCTTTTGATTATTAGAGAACTGACATAGACTCCTTCCTAGGCTTCTTTTCATGCTCACCATGCACAGCTATTTTGTTTGTTTTTCATTGTCTCACAAGCAAGTCTTAGCAACTGTAATAGCATAAGCAGCTTGTAGTCCTTTAAATGGAGTTATGGCAGATGCTATCTATATCATTTGTATCTTTTAAAAATAATTGCTGAGCCATTGCTCCTATTACTTTGGTAAATGTTTTCAAACACTCTGAAACATTTTCAAAGTTGCATGTAAAGTAAAAATTAAAAATATAGGGAATTTCATCCACCTAATCATTTTCTAAACTCCCATTATTTCATTAGATTACTTTCTGTGATTGTTTCACTTGCTATTTATTAGACAGGGAGTTACACAAGAATGAAAGTTGATAGCTGCTGTGTTGGCTTCAAAATAAGCTATTTGTCTCTGGTAACTCAAGTCTTGTTAAATTAGAATTCTAGCAAATTTCCTTCAGAAGGAAGAGAGAGATGCGGCACATGAGTGTGCCAGAGAAAGCTTGCATTGCCTTTTTCCAGAGCACTGCGCCGGACCATCCTAGACACGGCGTGCTACACTGCCACCTGGGGGATATAATCTTAACAGTCATTTGCTGTTGAGCTGAGATGGAGGGGTGGGTTTCCTCAACAATCTGAGGAAGTTGAGAGCAATGAGAATGCGTGTGAGATACGGCGTGAAGTCCTATACTACTCTTAGAGTTGTTTCCCAAAAGCAAAGTATGTGCATCTACATCCGTTCCTTTCCTTCAAAACAGGATTCTGACATTTTGATGTGTCAACAAGTTTCTTCTCTTTTTGATTACATTTTATTTCCTTTAAATCATAATTTGAATCCAAAGGAGTTTAGGGCTCATCCAGCATAAGCCCCTTGTTGCAGAGATGATGAAATGGAAATCCAAATATTGCTACAATTTGCCCTGTCATATAACTTATTAGTGATAGACCTAAGAGACACAAGTTACATTCTTCCAACTGAACGTCCTCATTTCTGCAAAATCCTTTTCCCAATAATGCCAGAACAGAGAGATGCTTCCCAAAATACACCATGTGAATAGTCACTTAGCCAGTATCCCAGGTATAAAACACCTGCACAAGGGAGTCAACAATAGTGCTGATTTTAAGGTTTTATTACCTCCATTCTTTTGATGGAAAGCAAATAAATAAGATATTAAGGTGGAAGAGTGAGCATCACTGATTGATTGTTGTGCTGATTTTATGGACTAGAGCACTTGTCCTTTATTGGTCCTTGATATTTGTCTTCATTAAGATCCAGAGCTGTTGTTTATTTTTCAAAGAAAATTTAACAAAACAAAAACCACTTTGGTCTCTGCTGTGAAATTGAATCAAGGCAGCCTCATTTAAAAAGGAGTTGGGAGGCCAGAAGGGGAAGCTCCCGGACCCTAGCACCCGTTGCCAGTTGCAGACTCCACCGGGAAGAGATGGACTTTGCATTTCCAACAGGAGAAGCCTCCTTCACTCCACCAGGGGGAAGGAAGAATTTCTCCTGGCTGAGCAACAAGCTTGGCCAATAAGAAAATACACCCCAGCCAATGAGAAACTGTCCCCATTCTGAACTCTCCCTTCCCTCTGATGGTCTTTGGTTCAAAGAAGTGCCTCCCAGCTCCTCTCTGCTAAGGCAGCCTTCTCTTTGATCTCCAGACTTGACAATGGTTTGCTACAGACTGCATGCCCCAAATTACAGTTCCTGAATGAACCCATTTTTCTGGTAATAGAACTGACTACTTTAATTTTAAGGTTGAAATACACAGTTAATGTTAAATTTTAAAAAATGAACCACATAAATTTGACCTCTGCTTAGTAAGAAAATTAACCATTGGGTTATATGGGAAATAGAAATAAATCAGGCATTGCCAAGAAACATGGCTTCATGTAATCAAGTATTTTTCTTCTTTTTCCTGTTAATTTTTAATTTATTTGCTATATATAAGCATCGGTAACACTATTCATTTATTAGTTTATTCATCATTTATTTTATTCCTATTCAAAAAGGACTAGGCATTTTATGGATATGAACTAAAATTAAGTCATCCTTACTTACATTAAAATTCACAAGTCCCAAAACTTACTCTCTAATGAATGGGATTCCCAAGGGTCTTACTCTTACGTAACGAGGAGCAGCTGAGTCAGCTGAGTCTTCCTGTGAATCCCTCCGTGGCTTCCTAGACCCACCTAGTCCTAAGGCATACTAGGTAGGATACGGTATTCCTTCGGCAAACCTTTGGAAGTCTGCATGCCAGATGGCTCAGCGCACTTTGAATGTGGAGTAACTGGTGAAGGGGAGAAGAATTTGCTGCCCAAAAATATGCCTCTTTGGCATAAGGATTTTCTCAAGCTGGTTATTTTAAGAAACTACAGACACAGGAGAAGTTCTGAAAACTAAGGCAAAGTGCAGTTGTTTTAGAGACATTTATATTAACAAGGGAAATCTCCATTTGTAAAGGCATCGCCCTCTCCACACCCAGTGTATGAGGATGATCAAGTCTCTAGAAACTCTTATTAGTGGAGAAGGCAACAATTTAAGTCTGCGTAACTACCTTACCCCTGTTTATTCTGCTTTTCCTGGTGAGCTCCCATAACCACCTCCAAAACCCTGCATCTTGTTTTATCTTCAGTTGGAGATAGTATTTATATGCCAGCTTGGGCCATTTCAGGAGTCACTCAGTGTTCCTGGGTATCTCCCAGATATGCAGGAGGGATACATGTTATTAATCATCTGATGATTTTTCTCCTATTAATCTGCAGTTCATTAAAGGGAGGTCTGAGCCAGGAACCAAGAAGGAGAGAGGGAAAATTATTTTTCTTCCCCTCTACTGACTATACATGTCATTTCTAGGGAAAGATGACAGTGTAATTACCATAGAGAGGTACTGCATTCCTGAACCCTTAGTATATTGAGATGGCATAAAGAAGAGAATGCTTAGGAGAAATGAATGGACATCAGATTGAAAGAATATTAATAAAATTAAAGCAATGGAACAGTGTATTTAAACTTTTTTTTAACTACAATCTACAACAAAAATAAATTTAATTGTTAATCACACATAAGTACATGCATAAGGAAAGCTATCTATTCATATGTTATCACAGAGACCAACTATATAATGCTAATTTAAATAAGAAAGAAGTTTACTTCTCTCATGTACAGTTCCAAATAGGAGGTACAGGCCTATCATGCTGATGGAGGCTCCTTCTGTCTTGGTTTCCTGCCTTCCTGATGGGACCACATTTTTGTCTCAGACAGTGTTTTGCTCACTTCCTATTACTATGCCCTCACTTGATTATTGAGAAGAAGGTAAAAAGAAAGAGGTCAGTCTTATTCTCCTAATGGACATGCCACAGAAGTTACACATATCACTTCAGTTCATAGCCCACTGGCACGAGTTAGTCATATAGAAACATCCAGATGCAAACAAGACAGGAAAATACAGGCTTGGGCTGCATGACCATGTACAAAATTAATATTTATTACATGTAAAAATGTGTCTTAGATAGGATAACACTAGCGGCTATTTAAAAAAAAGAAAGAAGAGAGAGAGAGAGAGGCCTTTCCAAATTCAAAATAGGTCAAACACAATAGATGTTTATTTCTCACTTAACGTTTGGCATTTGTTCAGACCAAGCATGAGGTGGTTCTGCCATCTTCTACATGTGCACTGCATTGCTGGGGCCAAGGGAGAGACTGTCCTCTCCTTTCCAGTCAAGAAAAGTGATAAGAGACGATGGAGAAGGTGTTCATGTTTCTTAAACAACTTGGCCAAGATTTGACAGACTCCACATGTTATGTGGACTTGTGGCTAGAAAATGTAGTCCCTGGATGAGCATACACTGACTGTGGATGGGAGCATATATGTTGGTGGGAAAGGGCATTTTCTCTGCAGCAAAAAAGGAGGAACAGATATTGAAGTCAACTTCAGTCTTTGCCTCATTGCCCCCCCTCAGATCACGTTTTCCTTCTATGAGTAGTTAGTACATGCTCCTGCCTTCTCATTCTCCTGAGAAAGACAAGTCCAGAACTCGGTCCTGCATCCCGTTCCCAGGCTGGCCTCTCGGGGGGAGTGTGCATTTTTACCAAAACTGGGAGTGTCTTCTCATGAACTGACAATCTATAAATCAAAATTGAGTCATCTGCCCCCACTCCCCAGCTGTATAACAGGGTGAATAGGTACAGGACAGACATAAAAACCTCAATTCTGAAAAGGGAAGAATAGGGACAGCATCACAGTCAGCAGCCTCCCATCACGGCAGCAGAGGGATTTCCCGGCAGGCCGTCCGGCATCCCTCTGTCCCACTCCGGGGCGTATTGGTCCCTATCCTGCCGGCACCTGAATTTGCCTCCGGGGAGGTTCCCGAATGTCCATCATCCACACATGACGTACGAGTTAGAGAGTGTTCCCAGCGTGGGAGCTTCAGGAGGTTGGCGGGCTGCTTCTGCTGGGTAGTCGGGTGTGGGGAAACAAAGTTTGTTTTAAGGGATGAACTACAACGGAGTTTTTCAAGTCAGGCCCATGATTTCTTTGGTAATACAATGCAGCAAAAAACTGTAGAAGGTCCATGAAATTTTTATCTCCATCAATTCTGGTTGCAAGTAAACAAAGGCAAAATTCTCATCTGTAAGTTGCTTTTTAGTCTGACAATTCCGGGCTTTTGTTTACTCATCCCTGTGCCCTGTCAATCACCCTCTAATGTAATAGTAACCACCTTAAGGCCAAATCAAACAACTGGCTTCAGTACAAAGGCAAGGTCCTTAATCATGTTTCCCGCCAGGAGGGCTCCCGTAGTCTGGTAGTCCTCATGGTTATGTGACTCATAGGATCAGTGCCTCTGTTTGGGCACAAATGCCTTTGTTTCCTGTCAGGGCTGATTTATAAAGGCCTGTATTATAAGACTCTCAGTCAATTTAGATAGACGGCTGAAAAACAAAAAGGAAGCCTACCCTCCTAGAGGTTCACTGTCTTGTTCCCTGTGCAAGTGGCTACTTCCAATTTGAGTTCACTTTTCTGGTAGGATTTGTCATGTGGTGAAAAAAATTTAAAAATTTAAAAGGTAATAGTCAATATGCAACGAAAGTCTTGATTGGCACATGTTCTTGCATGCAGATTCTCTCCAGGTCAAATTGGGCAAATGTTTGACACAGATACTGTCAACAACTTTCCAGGCCAATATCTGTGTTCCCATCCCATGCCATCTAATCAGTAAGCCAATATAATATTTTCAGGTGTTCTTCCTACAGTCCAACAGCCAAGTACCATGGTTTTTGTAAGATAAATTCTAGCCGGAATAAGCAGGCAAAGAGAGGCAACAAAGGGCCAGGTAATTTATTTAAATACCCCCAGGTGAGGTGCTGTGGCCTTCTTGTCAGAGGCCAGAGAAGTCACACCCAGTTAGGGAGGTGGGGGGCTTATAAGGGATTAGGAGGGGGAGGAGTGGGCAAGCTAACCTAGGGGGTGTTGAGAGGTATGATTGGCTAAAGGTGACATAATAGACAACTAGAAACTTTTTTCCTTCCAAGAGGGAGGAGGCTGACATCCAGGTCTTAGTTGGCAGATCAGGATGGAATTCAGGGAGAGCTGTCTCCTTTCCATATACGGCACAGACTTTGGGGTCTGGTCTGTTCTCCCCCTATGGCATCTCTGTTCTGTTTGCATGTCCTTGTTTTTCCTTTCTCCAGCCTAACATTCCAGCCTTTTGGTCATAATGGGCGATGACTCAATCTGACTACTTACAGCTGACAAGGGGCGTCGTAGGGGTTTGAGGCTGGTATTAGGCCGAAGGAGGGGGTTCAGTGGGAAAAGGTGCATAACGGTGAAGTAACATCTGGTTGGTGGCGACCCGGGTCATCTGGGTTAGCCGCTGTTGGAGGAACCTGAGGACACAAGGGACAACTAAGAGTAAACCACAAACTGTTATTAAGGGGCCCAGTAGGGGCATTAGCCAGGCTGTTATGGGGGATTGGAATTCTGGATCGAGTTTACATTTCAATGACTAGTATTAGGATTTAGTATAGATAAGACTGCATTATTGAAACAATACTTTTCTCTAAAATCACCCTTACCTTATTTTTATTAGAAGTAGTTAGATTAAGAAAATAATTAACAGTTGGCTTGATTATTTGCATAAGTGCAGCAAGAAAAGCAATTGATTACACAGGCTCTTTTAAATATGCTTTGCTGGAACTTTTTGTAAGGAATTTCAGATTGAACTTTTAAGGGCTTTTTGAGGCTAGAAAGCTAAGCCAGACTTGCCATCAGGTTGTGCCTGCAGTACCTGTAGATTTGGGTGAATTCCTCTCTTCTTGAGGTTCCTGCACCTGCCAGGAAGTGACCTTCTTTACTCACCTGGTCAGGCTGCTGGGAACCCTGTAAGCAAGGTACTAGGCCAGTTTTTCCAAGGGGCTTTGTTGGCTTTATAAAGTCAATCTTACTTGTTCAAAGCTGTCTGTTCATATCTGAGTTTACACACATGTCTCTCAGGTATGATGTCCCAGTCAAAGCTTTGGTAATATAACTAGTGTTTTTAATTGGTCCTCTTACAAGGAAAGCACTTAATGAACTTATGCAAATAAACATGCTGCCATGAAATATAAAAACAGTCACAGAGTTTTTAAATTCTGAAGGGATCAGGTAGAGAGAAAGATAAAGTTTCAATTCTGCTTATAAAGGCAGTCATTTACTAAACTGTTGTCAGCTTAAGAGAAAAAGCTTAAAACACTTTATCAACAACATTTGAAACAAAAAGCCACCAAAATCATCTTCCTTAGTTTACTTATTCTTATGTAACTAATACCTGTTCTGCTGAAATCTAGTTTTTTACTAGTTTAGGAGTAATAAAACAGTGAGTATAGATGACAGAAGACTTACAAATGACAATGGTTAAAGATCTGATGAGAGCTTACAGTAAGACAGTTGACATAAGGAAATTCTGATATTTCTGTAACACAAAACATTCAGTAACAAAGTTTAGCATCATTCCCTGTGATAGTGCTTTCCAGGTAATTAAACAGGTAAATAAGCCAAATTAGCTAAATATTTTCTCTAATGAGAAAAAATTCCTCTGACATGTTCTAGGGGCCCTCTGGAAAATATCAGAGTGAACTAGAGGCAAAAGCACTTTTTTGAATTTGATTTTGGGAAGTTGTTAAAAGTTTTAAGGCACTTGCTTAAATAGGATTATCGGTTGCTATGAAGCAACACTTATCTAATTAACTAGAATGACAACAAAGTACTTCAAAGGATCAAAGTTTAACTTTTAGTCCTTTTAATATTAAGATCTCATTTTCTTAAAGACTGACAACTCACTGAGACTTTAAGCATAAGAAACTGCTTTGATAAAACAATTAGAAGAACTTTCTGCAATTTTTCAATATTAAGAGCAGACTAACAGTTAAGAAAACTTTGTTTTTTTTAACTGAAAACAAAATTCTAATTTTGCTGTGTACTTGATACTGAGATTCATTTGCTTTAATTTTATATAGCATGACCATATCAACTCTTCCACAAGCTTTCCACAACCTTCCTCTTACATTCAGAGTTCTCCCTCTTTAAATAGACAGCTGTACTTTAGAACTAAGTTACCTTCTTTTACCCTCAATAAAATGAATATCCATTCCTTACACCTTCTCTTATTAAAACACACATCTTTAACATACCAAAATATTTTCCTTATTATATTAAGTAGTTTTTATTAGAACTTAAAACCATTTGATACTTTAACTTTCAGTGAGCACTGAAAAATAGGCCACTGTAAACTGTTACACTAGCATTTTTCAGATTGATACATTTATGAAGGTATATTATCATTTTTGGAAATGTGCTTTATAGCACAATTTCTTATTAGGCACAAAATATGTCTATATAACTTAGCAAACTTTAAGAATTTTGGTTACTACAAAAATTCTCAGACTGTTTGTATATATATACTGTTGTACATTAATACAGTATTATTATTAAGATATTTATTTGCTAGGCTTGTTTACTTATTTTTAGCAACTATGCTAGATTACTTACAAAAGCTTTACTGAATGTTAGACAAAGCCAAGCCTTTAAGCATTTTATTCTTAAAAGATTTAGCAGATAACATTGACTTAAATGACCTTAGATAAACTTAGGCAGCTGATAAAAGCAAGGACATGCCTGTCTCAGCTAAACTCAAATTAGCATTAATGCTTAACATTTTTTACTAGATTCTCTGGAAGTTCTAGAATGCCCAATTCTCACAAGCGCTTGTTTTTAAATAAAATATTTTTCATTTATACACTTAGACACACAAACGTACAAACTGAGATATAATGACTACAGTCAGCAAAACTTTTTTCATGAAAACATATACACAGACAAACCGATACAAAGACTTAAGTCACTGATATCCAATTGCCGTCTCTCTTCTCAGCTTCTTGTCTGTGGCTTCTGGAACCAGAGGGCAGGAGGGGCGTGTTCCGGTGGGGGAAGAGGGCGGTGAAGGCGGAAGGAGAGGGGGAGGGGGTGGGGCAGCCACCGGAAGAGGAGAGCAGGACAATGGCAAGGTTGAGAACGCAGGACTTTAAGATGGAGGCCACTCGTGGGAAGACAAAGGACTTAGAGACGGTGGTGGAGAAAGGGGGAGGGGATGGCGAGCTGAGGGAGGTGGGCGACTGAGGTTTTCTGGTGGATCTGAAAAGGAAGGACTGAGCAGAGTAAGAGGCTGACAATCTTTAACTGGAGATCGGGCCAGGAGAACCTGAGTTATAGAACACTTAACATAAAGGTTTTGACAGGAGTGCAAAGTCCAAAAAGCCTGCACATTTGGGATTTCATTCTACTCTCCACTCTGGTGGTGATAATTAGTTAAGTCGGTGAGGAGGTTAAAATCAAAAGTTCCCTCAGGGGGCCAGTGAGATTGGTTGTCCAAGGGATCCTGAGGCCCGGCCTCAGAGCAAAGGAAGACTAACTTCCGTTTGTGGACTTCCCGGGACAAACATAGAGTAGCCAGATTAGAAATGGGACACCACAGTGGGGTCTGAACCTCTGCTTTCATGGGCTGGTTCCTCACGTCTGCGACCACTTCCCAAAAAATATCCCGCTGAGAGGAGTGCCCAGTGTCCCAAGCGCACCAAGTCAGGGGAGACGGCCTGGGAGCCTGGGTGAGGGACGTCTCCCCCATCGCAGGGCCAGGGGCGGGTATCCCGGATACTCACAACGGATGGGCTGAATGCCCGGACCTGGACGTAGCTACAATTTCGGACGGACCAGGTGAAACGTATTTAGGAAGGGAAGCAGACTGGGGGAAACTGAGGCACTCACCAGAAAATAGTCCACGCAGCGGAGAGCAGGCTGAGGTCCCGGGTCGGGGAAGGAGGGGGCGGGGCTGCCGGTGGCCAGTCGGGGCCCCATGCTTACACTCCTCCCGGGTTTCGGCACCATATGTAAGGTAAATTCTAGCCAGAATAAGCAGGCAAAGAGAGGCAACAAAGGGCCAGGTAATTTATTTAAATACCCCCAGGTGAGGTTCTGTGGCCTTCTTGTCAGAGGCCAGAGAAGTCACACCCAGTTAGGGAGGTGGGGCGCTTATAAGGGATTAGGAGAGGGGGGAGTGGGCAAACTATCTTAGGGGGTGTTGAGAGGTTTGACTGGCTAAAGGTGACATAATAGACAACTAGAAACTTTTTTCCTTCCAAGAGGGAGGAGGCTGACATCCGGGTCTTGGCACATCAGGATGGAATTCAGGGAGAGCTGTCCCCTTTCCATAGACGGCATGGACTTTGGGGTCTGGTCTGTTATCGCCCTATGGCATCTCTCTGTTCTGTTTGCATGTCCTTGTTTTTCCTTTCTCCAGCCTAACAGTTTTTATTAATTGGAATGCAATTCAGCCATGGTCAGACAGAATCCAAAATAATAAAAATCAATCAAAAGGGTTGTTTGTCTCTTAATTAGAAGTCAGCTAGGAAGTCCAGGTCTGATGTGGAAGCTCCATAGTCACGAGGGATCGAGGCTTATTAGATCCTCTTCTCAGGCCATTCTCAGTATGCAACTGCTATTTAGTGGTTTGACTACTGCAATCATCCTGTATGTCGGCATTCCAGCTAAAGATGAAGTCAGAGGAAGGAAGAGTTTGCATTTCCTATCCTCAAAGGCACAAACAAAAGTAGCACACTTCACTTCTGTTCATGTTCTTTAGCCAGAATTAGGTTGTGGGAGAGGAAAATAATCTTTCCCTCTACTCATCTTAGCTTCTCCAACTGGGACCCTGGAAAGACTGGCCAGAGACAGATGAACAAGAGAAACACACAGAAGTTTAGCATGCACTTGGTGCACGTACACGTGGGAGCACCCATCCATGCACAACCCAAGGCGTTGTCAGAAGCGGGGCTTATATACCGAAGGAAAGAACGCTGGGGACTTGTGGACACGGGAGGCAAATTTTGGGAAGGTGACCTAGCAAGTGTGATAAACAAGAGCTGTCTATTAGTATTAGTTCTGCAGACTTAAGTAGATGCCTTCTCCATTGATACAAGTTGTTAAGAATCCTCCTCTTCCTGGTATGGAAATTTCCTTTACAAAGGGAAAATGTGTGTCCTATTTTTAGAGCTTTTCCTGCCTCTGCTGGTTTTCAGTGGCTTTTAGCTTAAAATAAATCTATCTGCCAAAGAGGCATATTTTGGGTTGGCATATTCTGTTACCCTTCGAAGTCATAGAGTTACACAGTTAGAGGATGGCTGGGAAATACAGTTGAAGTATAGCTGTTTATCATTTAAGAAGAGGTGAAAGGTATCTGAGGAAAATGAAGCAGTCTTTTCCATTCACTTGTATGCATAACTGAAACAAAAATTTAACAATGTGAAACCTACACGATTTTGTAATACACTGTGATATTTTCTACTGGAATCTATTCTAAGGAAAGTGCTAGTCAAGCCAACAAAATTAATTTCTCTATTCACTAATGCATCAAAAAATCAGTTTTAAAGCTATGGGTTCAGAAGACAAGTTTAAGCTCTATATGCTTCAGTCGAATTCTGCATCCTTGATAATTAAGGGAAGTCTACATTTAGTAATCATCTCAGGTGTAGGATGATTTCAGGAACAAAAACAACCCTACTCCTAGATACAAGACAAAACAACAAGGATAAAAGAAGAGAAGAGGAAGGGAAAATAAATCTCTTCATCATCTTTTAACTGGAGGCTATGTCCTTCACAATTAGAGATTTAAAAAGCTCAGAGATGCAAGTAACTCGGGGCATTCACACAGGACTGGGAATGAATTTCAGTGGATTTCGCACCTTGCTGGATAACTACAGTCTACTATTTTTGCTATTCAAAATAAATAATAACATCCCTGTTACCAACCTCAAATTCTTAGGATTCCTCTGAGCTCACAGTTATATCCTTTTCAAACTGTATTTATCCCTGGCACATGCCTAAGACAGGAAAAAGCAGCTTTTTCTTATCACAGGTCTGAGGGTGTACTCCATATGGCTTCACAATATAAAAAATGTATAATGTATATGTACATCTTTAAAGAACCAATTATTATCCTTTTCAAAATTTTTTAAACTTCAGTTTTGAAATTACATGAAATCTAGAGGAAAATAAACACTGATTCTCCATGGATAAAAATGTCAATACTGAACAAGGTTTTGCAAGTGTTGTAACAAGCATGAACCTTAGACAAAGCTTTATTTTAAGCATGTGGTGGTTGAGGAAATATATTGACTCTTCAGAGAAAGTGGCGGTGCTAAACTTTGATGCTTTCTTAAAAATTATTTAATTTAAATAAGATTGCTGGTAAAATAGCATATGCCTTTGAGATTTTTTTTAGTCACAGAAATAACAAACTCAGTATCCCATAAGTATTCCAAAGCACATATAAAATAGCAAGTACATTTCAGAGTAAGAAGGTGTTGTTTAGGCTATCATGACAAGCTAACAGAGAATCTCTGCTCCTTCAGCAGCCCCTCTGTAATGAGGACTACATTTCACATACTGACCATTTTACATTCCGCTTAAGTTCAACCAAACTCAGTAATTATCTGATTATCATGGGTCTGACATCTTCAGTATTCTGACATAAAGTAGTAAAATATCCAGAACCACAGTTGCCAGTGACCATTAGAAGATGTTGTTTCATAAAGTACAGATTTTTCTAACATAATAAAAGACAAAGGACAATTCTAAACTGATAGCATTTAAAGAACTGTATTTCATAATTCTGTTTCTCTTTCATGTTCACCCTATCCTTACCCCTGCCCATGCTTCCCTTAGGCCACCACAGAGGGGTGGGGTAAGCTGACCTAGCTGTGTTATTTGGCTTACACAGTCTGCCTAGTGACCTACATTAGTTCCATCATAGCTTCAAATCCCATCCTAAGCTGACCTAGCTCTGTTATTTGATTTACACAGTCTGCATAGTGAAATACATTAGTTCCATCATAGCTTCAAATCCCACCCCTCTGTATCTTGTACTTGAACCTTGAGTGATGCCCAGTCAACCTAAACATCATGTGGCTCTAGCTCAAAATTCTCTTTATGGCATCTGCTTTGTTGGAATTAGTTTCCTCCTTTTACTACTCCCACAGCTACGTCCCTCCTGGATGCCCCCTGAAATGTTATGCTTACCTGGAGTTTGTACTTAACACATGCACTATAATTGCTTGGACTCATTGCTTGCTTCTTTTAGACAACAAATGCTATAAGAACATCTTGTTTAGGCCAGCATCTAGAACAGTGCCATACATAATAACACTTTAACAATGCTTCTTAATGAACTCATAAACATAGGAATATGAAAGTGTACCTAGCAGCCAGAACTCATAGTGCTATTGAAGGAAGTGAAGTGAAGGAGGAGAATTTTTGACAAAATGTGTTTTAGCAAAGTCACTGTTAAATATTCACATCTTCTATGCCTTTTTATTGTTTTAATCAATTGCTTTCTTATTGGATTATATTTGATATACAATATTATATTGGTTTCAAATATACAGTGAAGTGACTTGATAATTATACACATAGTTAAATCCATGGTGAGTGTAGTTACACCATTACCATACCGAGATATTATAATATTATAATATTATTAGTTATATTCTCTATCTTGTATTTCCATTTCTATGACTAATTTATTTTATAAATTTGAAGTTTGTACTTCTCTTCCCTTCACCTATTTCACCCATTCTGCTGACTTCTTCCCCTATGGTAACCAACAATATGTTGTGCTTATGGATCTATTGTTTGTTTTGTTTTTTAGATTCCACGTTTAAGTGAAATACTATGGTATTTGTCTTTCTCTGACTTATTTCACTTAACATAATACTTCTAGGCCTATCCACACTGTCACAAACAGCAAGATTTCCTTCTCTTTTTCTTCATGGCTGAGTAATATTCCATTGTCTATATGTACCACTTCTTCTTTATCCAGTCATCTATTGTGGGCATTTGGGTTGCTTCCATATCTTTGCTACTGTAAACGATGCTGCAGTGAACATAGGTGTGCATATATCTCTTCCAAGTTAGCAATTTTCTTTTCTTCGGGTTAATTCCCAGAAGGGGAATTGCTGGGTCATATGGTAGTCCTATTTTTAGTTTTTTGAGGAACCTCCATCATGCTCTCCATAGTGACTGGACCAACTTACATTCCCACCAATAGTGAGGAAGTTTCCTTTTTCTCCACATCCTCACCAATCACTTACTATTTCTTGTCTTTTGGATAGTAGCCATTCTGGCTGGGGTGAGGTGATATCTCACTGTGGTTTTTATTTGCATTTCCCAGATGATTAGTGGTGTTGAGCAGCTCTTCATGAGACTGTTGGCTATCTCTATGTCTTTGTTGGAAAAACATCTACTCTAGTCCTCTGCTTATTTTTTAATTGGATTATTTCATTTTGTTGGTGTTGAGTTTTATGAATTTTTTATATATTTTGAATATTAGCCCCTTACTGGATATATCATTTGCAAATATATTCTCCCATACAGTAGGTTGTCTTTTAGTTTTCTTGATGGTTTCATTTGCTGTGCAGATGTTTTTTAGTTTGATGATGTAGACCCATGTGTTTATTTTTGCTTTTATTTCCCTGTGCATCTCATATTTCTGACTCATGGACATTTTCCAAACTTAAAGTTGATTTGGATGCAATTACAACCATATTTATAAAATACACTCGTGCAGAACTGTGTAAACATTTTCATTCTTTCAATTTACAAAGACTGAGATTTTTTTGCCCAAGCCAGATAAGAAGAGTCCTTAAGTATCAGATTCTGATGCTAAGCAAGTCTTATTGCCGACTTTTTTGGGCTGGCAGAGAGAGCACCTGTGATAGCTCACACAGCAGGCTCTCCAGCAACTTGCATTCATCTGCCAAACCATCAGAAAACCTTCCAGAAGAGTCCAGAATTGATCATTATAAAGCAGTGTGGGAAAGTCATCAGATGGTCTTTGTGGCAAAATCATGATAACATGATAGTTGGCTGAGTATTGAGTTTACTAATAAAATACATAATGGAGAAAAGCAATAAGTAAATGAATTATTTTGGCAACTAAAACCCTTTCAACTGAAAATATTTTTAAAAGTCTTTCTGCAGGTCCTTCAGTCACAACTATCATGTATACACTGTTTTCATTTAGATAGGATTTCAGCTGTAAGAACTAAGACTTTGGGCATTTGCACTGAAATGACATAGGTCATATCACATTGCAAAAGGCACTTACACATTTATGTATTATATACATAGAAAAGAGGAGCAGCCATGGAAAGGGCATGCTTTGGTCTCACTTTCTTTGGAGAATGTTTGAAGGAAATTAAAACTGTCTTCTTTGGGAGATTTGCCCAAGGCCTTCTCTGAGCGAGACTGCCCAGAGGTGACAATTCCTCTCTCCTGCTCTTTCTAATATGTCTGTTTTTTTTCTTAACATTAGAGAGAGGCAATTTGGAAGAAATCAACCAGCCAACCACAATCCATTGAGAAAGAACATGGATCTTCAAGTTATTCCACAAACGGTGCCTACAGGTATTGATCCAGCCAAGAAGCCATAGTCAATTCTGCATTGGTATAAAAAGCCCTCTGAGATTGAACCCTCATCATCACCAGATGGTTTTTCCTATATCTTGCACTAACACCTTCTTCTACAAGGTGAACGCAAATAGACAAAGAACAGGCTGTAATCTGCTCTTAGGATTAATCAGGCAGCAAGATAGAATTCCACTGCTTATTTATTCACTTGATCAGAAAAGTTTTACTGTTTGGTGTGTAGCTCACAATATACTAAACCCTGAGGCTACAGTCAATCAAGACAAGTTGCTCAGAGTCCAGTAGGGGGAGAAAGACAAATAAGGTAATACATGTAACGCACTTTTAAATGCTTAGATAGCAGTCCCTCTGCAAACCAGTGGGGCACAAAAAATTCTACCAGCTTGTCAAGGAGAAGCATCATAGGAAAACACATAGAGAATTGTATAAATGGCAGAGAAAAGAAAGATATGAGTTTAGAAAATAGAAAAGGGTATTTAAGGAAATGTAAATTTGTTGATATGGCTGGAAGATATAAGGGAGTGCTGATAAGAGTTAAGGTAGGAAAGATGGTAAATGTTGATATTACAGGTGCCTTTAGAAATCACACTAGTTGTTTGAATGTCATCTTTAAGTCAATAAATAGCCTGAAAATAAATTGCAAATAGGTACAACAGGGAGACCTGTCAGGAAACTGTTTCACTGGTCCAGGAGAAAGATAATACAGGCCTGAATGAGTCAATGATGGTAAGAATGGATAGGAAGTGTTTAAATCAGGAAGTATTAATAAGAAAATATATATAAGCACTAGCTTGTTATCTAGTAAATAGAAATCACTAGATGTCTATTTGTCATTGTGTTTATTATCTACCAGCAGACTACTTTTAGTAGAGAAATAGACTCAGAAAAAGCTCTTAACTGTTTAAGGAATGGATAAGGATCCTTCTATTTCCAGCAGTGCAACAGTAATAATGGCCCTAAATCTAAGCACAAATAGCCTACCCCTGAGTCCTGCATTTTAGAGAGCCTGAAATGGTCCTTTTCTGGCATATCCATCTTCAAATGTAAGGGGTATGGATTCAAGGAGACCTGCCTAATCAGAGTCTCTACTTCTCTTCTAGGTTATGCTCCTAGTACATAGGAACCCAGATTCCGTGCTCATGTGACCTTATTCTGTTCCACATTTTGCTAGTGTCTCTTCCTTATATTGATTGTCCTAAGAGCAGACTGAGCCACTGGTTTTCACATACCTAGGCTGGAGGAGTGACTAAGAGGGGGCTATTTATGGGGTCAGTGATAAAGGATGGAAGCTGTATCTACATGCAAGTGGGAGAATCTCCAATGTTATGCAGTAGATGCAATGGTGGGCATAGAAGAAGAGTAAGCATAAGACTATAAGCCAGAGTCCTGGGGCTAGGAGATTGCTTTCTTTGTACCACCACATTCTAGCATTGATAAATGAAGAGTCTGAAAATTCTGAATTCAAATTTGGCCTTTCACATCATTATGAAGTTTTATATGTCAAGATTCAAAGACAGAACATACCTTATTTAATGACTTAGTGTCTAATGTTTACATATGTAGTCATATGATATGTAGGCCTCTGTTTGTACGCTTGTCCTGAGACCTGCAAAGATTGGGGATTCAAATTTATGGAAAACTGAATTTTTTTGAGAAACCTCATGAAGCAAAATTTCTGTGTTGGATAAAATTCAGCAAATACTTACCAATACACAGATGCTTTCCCCAGATGGTAAGGAATGTTTCCAATGCCACAGAAAATGTAACAGAAAGATGTAAAGATGTGAGATATATAATGAGAAATAAAGAAATAAAAGGAAAAGGGAAGAAGCAAATTTTCAAAGAAATACCTTCTGAAAACTTTCAAAATGAATAGATTCTGATTCTTCAGGTCCAGGGAGCCCAACACATCATAGGTGAATACCCAAAACCTTTCGAAATGTAAACTTATAATAGGAAAAATTCATTAAGAGGGGGAGTATATTTCAAAGAAGTTATAAGAGAAAGATGTAATATGCACATAGGAATAAAAATGGCATTAACAAGAGACTTCCCACAGCAACACAGGAAGCCAAAAGACAGTATAACAATATCTTCAAACTCCTGAAAGAAAATAAATGCCAATCAAGAATCAAATACACAGACCAACTATCATTCAAGAGCTAAGGCAAAATAGAGACATTTCCAGAGAGAAGTGGATAGTTTCTTACAAAGAGAACATCACTAAAGGAACTTGTTGTGAGAAGTACAGAATCAAATCCAGAAATATTTTTGAATCTAACATTTCCTTTTAAAGAAAACAATAAACATGGGTAAATTCAAACAAACATGGGCAGTAAAAACTGATCATCATCATCATCATCATAATAATGTCTAATTTGGGGAGTGTATGGGTTGAATTGTGTCTCCCCATCATTCATATATTGATGTCTGTAAGTCCAGTAGCTCAGAATGCAAGGGCATTTTGAGATAGTTTTCCCCAAGGTCATCAAGTTAAAGTGTGGTCATTAGGGGAAGCCTTAATCCAAAACGACTGGAGTTCTCATAGAAAGGGGACATTTGGACACAGAAACATGCACAGAGGGAAGACAATACAAACAAAAACACAGGCAGAATATGACTGTTTACAACCCTAGGAGAGCAATGTTGAGCAGGTCCTTCTCTTCCAGCCCACAGAAGGGACATGCTCTGCCAACATCTTGATTTTGGACACCTATACTCCAAAATTGTGAGATAACAAACTTCTGTTATTTAAGCAACCTAGATTATGGTAAAAAATGGAAGTCAGAGTTATAATTTTGTAAATAATGACATGTAAGACTGAGTGGGGTGGAGGGGTGGGGCTTTGTAAAACTTTCTAAGGTCCAAGAATATTAGAGAGGCATTAACATCAGATTTTAAGTATGCATGTGGAAAACTATGATGAATAAATGACAGCAGTAGAGAACATACTGCTGTGTCAACTGAGGAGGGGAATAGAATTTAAAACTAAACCCTCAGTTTTAAGAAAAAAGGCAATAAATAAGTAGGAAACACCTAAAGGAAGGGAAAACAGACATAAAGGAGGTATATAATGAGATGGTAGTAGCAATTGCAAATACTAATATACCATTTACAAAAATGAATGAACTAAATTCAACAGCTGAAAGGAAAAATTTATTGGATTTAAGAAAAACAAAATCTAGCAACATCATTTATAAAAAATACATCTAAAATATGAGGGCACACTCACATATAACCAGGTGCCTACAAGAACATTTGCTTGGAAAAAGAATTATAAGAAAATAACAGGAGTGGTTGCAAATATAAAATATCCTTTGGGTGTGTCTTTAAAATGCCATGGTATATTTTTATAAATTGTTTAAAAAATATATTAAGTAATAGCATTTCCCATTGCACTAAAAGATGGCACATATTATTTATATAGTAACAGGTAATCAGAGAGAAAATATTAGCTCTTCTTTTACTTTTGTTTTAATATCTGAAAAACATATTGGGTTTTTAAATAAAAAATTCATCTTCCTAAATTAAAACTCCAAGGCTCCACAAAGGTAAGAAACTACTTTCTTAATAGTACATTTCCTGCACTACACATTAATGGATATTATACTATTATTACAATAAGAGATGACTTTTCAAGTAACTTTGATACTCATTAAATTATTAGTATAGGATTTGCCTAGAGATGGAAAAATGATACAAATTTCAACTAGGAACATCTTAAATACATAGTTTCACTACTTTTGATAAATCATTTTCTAGGTCAGCTGAAAATTAAATAGATGCATTAATATTAATTAACATTAGCTAATATTAATAAAGTTATTTATAACTTTGTCAGATAGAAAAATTGTTATTTATAACTAGCAAAGAATTAGTGACTCAAAATGTGTGATATTAAAGATAAAAAATAACATTTTTTGATTTGATACAAAAGTTTATTACTGATCAATATTTTCAGGGTTACATAAATATGTTCCCTAAATTTAATTAAAGACAAAAAGCAGATTTTATTCCTATATTTAGTGTATAATGTACAGACTAACAGTAGTGCTAAATACATTAAGAAGTACTAAAATAAATGAAGAAATTTTAAGAGTATCTCACTGCCTAACATTTAAAGTAATGGTTTGAACACTGAGGACATTTTGAATGGGGTAATTCCTGTCGTGTGGGGGGGAGGTTGTATCTACGTCAGTGAGGCTGTCCTGTGCATTGTAGGGTTAGCAGCCTCCCTGCCCTTTACCCATTAGACACTAGTAGCTCCTTCCTGCTGCCTCCCCTCCAACAGTGTCATGATAATCAAAAGTGTCTCGACACTGCAAAATGTCTCCTTTGAGGCAAAATCATCCCTGGTTGAGAAGCACTGATTTGAGTGTTTATACTTCATTTTCTTTTTTTTCTTAGTGATTCTTCAATAGTTTCCATTTTATTTAATTTTAAATTATTAACATACCCAATATATAACCCTGGAAATGTTATCTAAGACAACGATTGACGCTTGAATGGAAGCAATGATATCTATATAGAGCATATCTTTTACAGGTATTTTTAGAGTTGACTGAACATTTTTAGTTCTTTAATATGACTACTAAAGAGGCTTAGTCACATTCTTTTTGAAGGCTTTATGTGTTAGACCCCTCAGCCGCAAACAGAATTTCAGTGCAAATTTAATTTAAAGAAGGAGGAGTTGGAGGATATCAAGTGTAACCCAAGGGTAAGAGGCTATCTTCTGTAATCTGGGATATTGTGAGGGCCAAAAATATTCTCACTCCTCTTATTTCTCTTTATGTGCCTTCTCGTGTTTATATTTTAAACTTTTACTACAAAGATTTTCAATTATGCACAAAATTAGGGAGAAGAGTATATAATTAACATCAATTCACCTATAACTTGGCCTCAACAATTACAATATTCTGTCATTCTTATTTCATCTTTTACTTCTCTTCTTCACTCTTCACTATTGGAGCATATGAAAACAAATTCTAGACATCAAAACATTTCATTAGTAAATATTTATGTATATACTGCCAAAAGATATGCTTTTTTGTAATAGTACCAAAAATCATTGTCATATAAACTCAAAATAAAATTTATTAACATTATCAACTATCCCATTAGTGTTCACCTGTTCTGGATTATCTCATAAATGTCTTTTAATAGTTGATTTGTTTAAATTAGAGTCAAAACAAGCTCAACATTTAGCACTTGGTCATCTGTCACATAAATCTGCATCAATCTATAACAATTCCCAGGCCCTCTTTTCTTTTTCTACTCCTTTGTCAAAAAAGCAGGTTATTTGTCCTAGAGAATTTTCTATATTATGGATTTTATTAACTATATCACCTTACTACTTAGTGTTCCTCTCTCCTACATATACTTTTTAATTTGGTATTTAGATCTGGAGCTGATCAGACTGAGTTCAAATTTTTGGCAAGAATATTTTATAGGTTGTGTTCTATATTTAGTTCCTACTGCAACATGTCAGAAGGCAAAAAGTTCAAATTGTATCTTTTTTGTGAAGCTCCCCATCTTTGCTTCGTTGCTTGTTAAATGTCTAATTGCTCAAAATCATGTGTTTAACATCACACAGCTTTAGTGTGTACGAGCACGCCGTGTGACAACTAGTTCTCTTTAAAACCACAGTGGGGCTGCTGTCACTGATGATCTCTCCACTTTTGATTGGATTCTAAATCATGTTTGAGCCACAGCAGCATCATTGCAGTAAGTGGATAACTTCCCAAACATCATTTAAGAGGGCTAAAACTCATTCAGATGTATAATTGCTAGTAAATTTGTTTAAAACAAAATATGCCATGGCCTTATAATCACACTGTAAAGCTAGTGAGAAAATTAATAATGATGAACTCTAGATGTGACTAATGCTTTAGACCTTACTAAGCAGTTTTTACATCCATAATTTCATTCAGTTCTCAAGACAGACGAGCAGCGGTGACGGCAAGCTGGCTAGCACATTCTGGATGGACGCGCTGCTGCGCACCTACCTGAGAGGCCATCTGCTGTCCTCCAGCGGGAGGGGGTGGATGGTGATGATGGGCTTGTTTCTTTAATGAATGCGGTGTTTCTCCCAGAGACGGCTTGCTCAGCTTTAGTAGCCTACTTTAAAATATGAAGAAGAAAGTGGCAAAACTGAACTAGGTCTTGAGAGCGGATACTATTAAACAGGAGGCACAGGCGGGAAATGACGGTAAGAGGATCACCCATGTCATGTGATGGAAGAGGAGACAGACACCAAGTAAAAAACATAAAAATGAGGCAGTCATCTGAGGCGCTGTGTTTATTAACTTATTTGGTAATGTACTAAGCAATTATCATTAATTGCTGAGATTCCTTTTATCTGTGCATAAAAACATAGTATTACCCAAAAGAGTAAAAAAATAAATGAAATATATGGATGCTCATGAACACAGGAAAAATGATTTTACTTCATTATATTAAGTATAACTATCAGTTCTGGTTTGATGAGTATTTGAGGGTCATGTATATTCAAGGGTCTAAACTGGTACTGCTGAAGGCATAGCTATAGATTGAAAATAGTCTTTGACTTCAAGCACACAGGTTATTGTGAAACGTGATAAACAATTGGAATACTTAAAATGAAATGACAAATGTTTTAAGTGTTATTAAAATTAATAGGTAAAATCTGTAGAAAGCTAGTCCAACCAGAGGTAGGTAGAAAGGCTTCCTGGAAGAGGTGTCAATTTTAAAAGAAGAATTAGGATTCAGGCCTTGTAGGCAGAGAAAACAGCTTGAGCAAAACAGAGTATTTTTTTAAAAAGTTCAGGTCATCTGAAGAGAACATTGAATATCATGGTTTGAGAGAAAGGTATCGCAGAGGAAAGATAAAGGCAAGAGACGGAAACTTGGTGCAGTGAAGCTGGAAGGCCTTTGGAGCCATGCTGGGGAAGGGGGCTCTATTACACCGACAGTGGGGCTCCAGAGGATTTTAGCAGCACACATATTTAATAAGTTGATGTAGAAAGATGGTTCTTCTAGCATCTGTATTAAAGATTAATTGAAACAGAAAAAGAGTGGAGATGGTCAGACAGAGAATCAACCGACCTCTAAGTTAGGACATGAAATTAGGAAGAGGAAGACAAACAAGACAGCTGCAGAAAGAACAGACCGTGGCTGCCCTTAATGTCTGGGGCCCCTGGAGCAGCACTTCGCTTTCCACGTTTCAGTCAACCAGGTTTTTGTGTTGAAATTTCTATTTGAATTTCTAGATAATGTAATTTTAAAACACCAAAAACCATATCAGCTGTATGATAGCATAGATGTATCCTGCCATACAACATGTTTAACAATGCCTGGAACAACATAATCATTTAATGAATATTTTTTAAGGTCAAGTGTGAAAATATTGTAGGCTGCAGAAACCGTATTAACTAATGAGGGAGAAGCGCTCACTCGCCTTGGTTTTAGGTCTCGGTGACCCGGCTGAGAAACAACTGAAGACAGACCTGTTAAAAAGCAGGTCTGCTTGTTCATTTACAGACTCACTCGATGTTCAGATACAAAATAGATGGTTAGAAATAATATGTGAACATGTATGTCTTTTGGGACGGCCTAAGTTCTTAAACCAGAAAAGATTTCTTGAATGAGAAAAGGAGGATAAATTAATCCAGAGACTGAACTTTATACCTGGGTGAAAAATTGAGCAACTCATAAAATGATCAATTTGCTACCACGGAGAAAGAGTAAAAATCACAACATCATAGACAAATCAGTGTATAAGGATTTGAAAGGAAACAGAGTAGCTTATGTTTCTGTATGATGAAAGAAAAGCCGTCAATAAACTGTGTGGTGTCAGGACTTCCATCAGACTTTTGTTTTCATTGTATTTCTGAACACAATTCAATTCAACACCCTGTCACAAGGCAGAATGCCCATTAACTTTTACCGTCTGCCTGTTGCCTGGGCCCCAGGGGTCCCCTCCGATGTTACTGCTGCTCAGTCGGCAATCTAGGTAGCCCCAGGGGGACCATTTGTCTCCTTTTTTTGTTACATTTTATTTCTTTCAGTTATTCTTTTATAATGGGAATGATATGTTTTTCTGTGTAAATGGACTTTTCTCTTTCACATTTAAATGTATTCAATCCCCTCCCAAATCAGACTGAAACATGTATCAATGTATGGCTTGATGGGCGATAAGGGCATGGTAGGATCATTACAACAAGAATATAAAGAGAAAAGGGCTAATATTTAGTTTCTAATCATCTTGTCTACAGCCTCTTGGGCTAACCAGGGGGTGGCCATCCTCATTCATTCATTCATTCATTCATTCATCCAACCAATGATTGTTTCCTGAATGTCTGTTTTATCCCAGATACTGTTCTAGACCCTGGAGATACAATGTTCCAGTTCTATTTCTAGAATAGCAAATAGGTAATATTTTAGGTGATGATACAGTCTAAGGGAAAACAAAGTAAAAGAAATTAAGGAAAATAGTGTCAACTGAAAGTGGGGGAGGGTGAAGGGAAAGAACTGTCTTTAAGGGGGACTCTATGACCTTTGAACACATCCTGAAGGAAAGCATTGAACCATGCAAATAACTGGGAAGACAATTCCAGGCAAATAAAAAAACAAGACAAAGACCCTGAGAGGCAGGAGTGCTTGGGGGTGCTTCCAGAACAGTGAGGAGAGGCACCAGTGGGGCTGGAGGGACTAAATGAGGGAAACAGTGTGATTTGTGCCCGGGTTCTAAATACACAAAGATGACTGAGTGACAGCACAGTTAGGCTAATGTCAATGAAAAAATTTTTTTTGCTGCCAGTTCTGGAGAGAAGATGACATGCTACAGCACACAGAGCCATGGAGAAGCACCAGGTGTGGTCAGGAGGCTGAAGCACCCGTGAGGAGAGAGCACAGGACACAGCCTTTCTGGGGGTTTCTGTGGGAAAGGCAAGGCAGGGCAGGCTAAACAGCTTAGCACTGCCTAGTTTCATGAGTCTAGCTGAATTTGGAAGGCTGGGCTGTCTGTAGTCATCTGGTATCTGACCCCGGGTTGCATGAGGGCAGGAGAAATACTGGCTTGGTGTATGAGTTAGACAAAGTCAGTGGTTGGGAGCACGGACCCAGGATTGGTTGGAAGGTTTGTACTATGATTTTCATGCACCTGCAAAAACTGGATCACAGGGGAGACACAAACTAGTTTGGCCATTTGCTGGGCCCCATGATTAACAGATGCCAAACAGAAAAACACACAACTGAGGAAAACACAGATACAACACAGTGAAACCAAAAAAGTGAAAGGCGTCAGGTGACTGATACAGGTGTCCACCAGCCTTTGTAGGTATCTGGAATTTTACTCTTGGTGAGATTAGAGAGCAGTTGGAAAGTCTTGAGCAAGAGAATCACATGGCCTGAGTAAACTTTAAAGGGACCTCCGTGGCTGCCTCCCTGCTGTGGTAGAGACAGGTGGGAGAAGAGAAAAGAGGACCAGTAGTCTGGTGTTTGACTTACCAAGTTTAAGTTTCCAGTAGACACCTGGGCACACACATATGAGAGGTAAGTAGGTTAGATGAGTCTGCCCTAATTATGTATTTGGAAATCTTAAGGCCATGAGACTAAATGAAGTCCCTGTAGAGAGTGGACATGGATAGGGAAGTATGAGTGAGCAGTGCAGCGCTGCCACAGTCTGAGGTCTGGTCCTGAGGAGAAACCGATAAAATAGACTCAGAAGGAATGGGCGGTAAAGAAGAGGACCGCAGACTGTTCTGGAAGCCATGTAAAAAACCTGTTTTGAGAAGGAAGGGCAACCAAGTGTCAAATTCTCTTCACGTTCTAATTAGATGAGGATGGTTGGGTCTGGCAATTTGTTGGTCTTCAGTGACATTGATAAGATGTATTTTAGCAGAGAGATGAAAAGCAAACTGGAAAGGATTCAAGAGAAAACGGGAAGAGGGAAGTTTGAGGCAGAGTATAGATGACTTTTTGGAGCATTTTGTTGTACAGGTGAGCAGAGAATGAGTAGGGAGCTGGAAATAAATATTGGGTCAAGGAAGTTGTTGTTAACATGATTCATATCATAGTGTATTTACATGTGTGGGATTGAGTCAGTAAAGTGGGAAAAAGTTAAGATACTGGATAGAGAGGGGACCTTAATGGTGAAATGTTCTTTAGTAAGAAAGAAGGGAATAGATCAAGCAGCAAACAAGAGAGCTGGTCTCCGGTAGTAGCTGGGACATTTCATCTGTAGTCATGATAGATACATGATGGTGGGTGTGGTGAAAGCTATTTCCTGACTGCAAATGGGGAGAAGGTATTGGATCTTTTCCGCTTCACACCTCTAAAGTATATATCATCCTTCCATCACTGACAAACAATTAAGCTATTGTTCTGCATCCACTGGGCCACATCTCTGGAGAAGGGTGTGTCAGAATATGCAGCAGCTAAGGGTAACACCCCCTCCATGTAATTCAGATGTGCCTCTTTGGGGAGCATTTTTTTTTATCCCACCTCCATTGGGAATCTATGATTTAGAATGAGTTTTCTCTAAGGATGCTTTCTGCCCCTTGCAAATATGTTTCCACTGGATCTGTCCTTATTGCTTGCTAGACATGTCTAGACTTT
Organism: Manis pentadactyla; assembly: GCF_030020395.1. NCBI lineage: Eukaryota > Metazoa > Chordata > Mammalia > Pholidota > Manidae > Manis > Manis pentadactyla. Next base: position 111,226,422 of record NC_080028.1, on the reverse strand, counting down.
TATGACTCTTAGACATAAATTCAGGCCTGGTTCCAATTGAAACAGATGTTAATGATATACAAATATGTAATTACCAATTCTGATAAGTGCTGTGAAAGGGGGAGGTATATTTTGAGCTGAAATCTGAAGGAGAAGGGGTATAGACAAAAAAGAAGAGAAGCACGTGCATATGCACAAAGACCCTAAAGTAGCAGGAGTGCAGACAGTGAAGGACAGAAGGGTGATAGGGACAGAGAGTGATAATGTTGGGAAGAGGGACCAGAGTTAGGTCATGCAGACACTTGCAGGTCACTTTCTGAATTTTGTTCTTTATTGTAAGACCAGTGGAAAGCCAATGAAGTCATTTGTGCACAGATGTGACATGATCAGATTTGCACTGCAAAAGCAGCTCAGTATTGAGGCAGCCAGAGGTGTGAGACTGGCTTTCCTTTTCAGTCAGTGAGCTCTAAGTGGAGGTATGGTGGCTTCAGGGGCCACAGAGAATCAGACATGCATGAGCAAAGTGTTACAGGTATTTAGGCCCAGAAAGGATGAACATATGAAATGAAGCCAAGCAGGTAAGATTGATTCAGTTCATCATTCGATTTTTCCACCTTGCAGTTCTGTATCTCACACCCTTATCTGTCTCAGCATTTGTCTCACCAGTAAGTTCCTTTTATTGGATCTCTCCTTATTACTCTTTCTCCAAATTCAGTACTGGTCTCTTCTACTTTCTCTCTGAATCTTAACAACTGTCTTCCTTTCAGCTTTCCCAAAGATTTTACATATGCTCAGAACTGGAAGCCTTTTCTTATAGCACAACCTCCCTTCTACTGTTTCTTGCTTCTGAATTTCTGCCACTATAGCCACATTAAACTAGCTGTACTTTCTCACCTCCAGTGAGTCACTCACAGCCTAGTAACTCCCTCTGGTTCTCTGTAAGAAAGCCTCAGTCTTGGGGCAGGACTCGTGGATCAACTAGAAAGATTGTCCTAAGCAACCAATTGCTTAAAAGTGGCCAGATAGAATTAATTTGGTTGATAATCGATAATCAGTGAGAGAATTTTTTCAAAATAACTTTGTGGTGAAGAATTACTATTATAATAGATACTGGTTTTCAGCTATATCTCCTTGGCAACCATTAGATTGATCCAAAATTTTCTTACATAGTTGGAAGCCCCAATTACAGAAGGGAGAGGGTCATATAGTTTTACTTTTTACATGAGCAGAAGCTGCTGAATATGATGAGCTTTAATCAAATTATTAGAGGGAGCTATAAATACTAATGGAGAAGGCAAAAAAAGGTAAAATATTTATAAAATGATAACTAAATAAATGTTCTTATGGATAACCTACTTAAAGTGTATGCATCATTGCGCTAAAGCACAATGACTTTTGTGAGTTTTAAAGCATTTTCAGATTAATTTGTTCAGTAATGTTAATACCACCACCTAGACTTTATCTTTCACATAGTATGTGTAGGTTCACCTACATTATATCAGCATAATTTTTTAAATTATTGACCTCTTCATAGTCATGGTGAATACTGATAAGGACAATATAATGAAAGCACTGCTTAAAAATAATCCCTCTGAAGCATCTTTGGGACTTGCTTTTTATCTCTGTTTAGAGATTAATTTGGTTTAAGGGTCTCCTGAGATAACTCTGTGAGTGAGTTCTCAGGTGTAAGACTCAATTTTTCCAGTCAATGGCAATTTTAAATGAAATTTTACTAAAGTTCAGTACAGGAGATTAGCTCTGGGCTAGAAAGACTCCTGCAGAATTTAGAAAAGCCTTGCTCTTTATATTACACATAGAAATGAAATTTATAAGGTGTGGAGGACACTTTCAGTCGCTTAAATAATAGCCGTTCCCTCCTCTGTCCTCTTCCCTTTGTTGGTAGATCCTGCTTTCTACCCTTCAGAAGAGGAAATGCCACATTGTCACTCAGTCTTGCTCAAGTAGAGCATGGCTGTGACTCAAACTTCATTGGTGAAACCCAGGGTTAAGTTGATGGGCTCCTGGGAAATATTTTTTGTTCTTCATCAAAAGAAGATGTGCTGCCTAGAGTGGCAGCCTTTTTGTGACGATGAAGAGACAACCTATGGATTAAAGCCAACACACTGAAATTGCAGAGCAGAGAGAGGGAAAGAGCTTGGGTCCCTGATGTCGCAACAAAATCTCTGAACCAAACTTGAAGCCATTCTACATTGATACTCTATGTTCTATGGTCCTCTACATTTTTCCCTTGCTTAAGACAACTTCATTTGGGAAAAATGAACTGATTAAATCTGTAAGCAAACATGTCAATTGAACATCTTACTAGTAATTCTAAGTAGAAAGGTAATGGAGAACTCTTATTTCTGGATGCTTTTAACAGAATCTGTCTTGATCATTTAGATTATTAATGGTAAACAAACCTGGAATTTATTGATTTACATGTCAGGGCCAACTACAAAATGGCAGGGCAACTACTTAATTAACAGTGCGCAAGATGAAGAGTTTTACGACAGTGATACCTCGCTTTGTGCCAGCAATACCATTCATGCATCACTTAGAGACCTCATACATTAAATCTAGGGCGAATACTAATGCTATAAGGAAAGATGTAGAAGTGAGTTATTAATCCTAAGCTTTACTGCATTTCACTTCTTTTCCTTTGAATTATTAGAAAAGTTTGATACGGGGTCAGATCTTTGGATTTTGTGAATGTGATTTGGCAACTGAACCCTTTGTATTCACTGGGTAAAGCTCATATATTTATGGACTGCTCATATATTTATTGCTGGTATCTCACTGTCACTCCTCACAACTTCCATTGCCTAATGAGAAATAGGAAATGGCCACTCAAGAAGGAAATATTTTCAGGAGATTTCTAAACACTAACACTTGATATTTTCATCCCTCTAATTAACTCTGTATGGGTCCTAACAAAAAGCCAGAGTCTGAAACTGGCTATGGATAAAATTTTTATTTTAAACTGTGGTTTGAGATCTAAAGAGGAAGACTACACCTCTGCCAGAAATCCTGGACCTGGAGGTGAATCCTTAAGCAGTGACTTATTGGCCGGGGTGGGCGGCATGCCTAAGGTGGAAGGTGGAGTGTGTGTCTGGATTTTTGAATGCTTTACTGTCCAGACTAATATTTTCCTCTCAAATCCATTCTTTCCTTCTTACACAGTAAGACGATTTTTGGCTGAGCATAAAACTGTTTGATATAAGACAACATTCCCCAACTTCCCTTACAGCTAGGTAAGGCCTTGTGATGACATTCCGGCCAGTGATGTGGGAAGAGGGTTGCCGTGTACAATTGCTAAAACAAGGAAGTAAAGGAAAGAAACATGTCCTCTGTCTTCATTTTTATTCTCCTTTATTCTTACTAGCAAATAACATATTGTGCCAAGAGATGGAAGCTGTTTGTTAATGATGAAGGACAACAGAATACAAGGAGCCTAAATATTTGATATTTATCGAATTACTATGCTAGCCTGACTTCCTAAGCTTTCTCATGCAAGAGGAAAAAGCCCTTTCTGATCAAGCCATGTCATCCATGCTCTCTACTCCTAACCTAAACTAAAATATATTCTAACTAATACATTCACTCGCCCCATAATGATTTAACATTTACTCTCCCCATATAACTTTTTCATTTATTTTTGCCCATTCTCTCCTTAAAAATCTTAATATGTTCAACTAAAAGTTATTACTATGCAAAAAAGGAAAAACAGATATTGGGAAACGTTTAGCAGTTTCTGTCATATTGGATTATTTTGGTAAATGAACAAAATATAATTTCAGTGGCACACGAGCTGAAAATATTATTTAACAAATGTATTTCTCAATTATCACCATCCACAGATTTTCCTCACCTGTTATTTTAAGAAAATAGTTAGCATTTGCCTAAAGTGCTCAATATAAACTCTTTTTGCACCATGAGCCTTCCCAAAATAATCAGGTAGTTTAAAACTTGTTCCTAGAAAATCATTTTAGTTGGAAGTATGTCAATACAGAAGCTCATATATTTATGGACTTTTAAATTAAGAATTTTCATGCTTGTGAAAAATCTGCACTCAGGCAAAAGTACCTTAACTCTCAACTTTACAAGCATTTGGAAGAAGGGTAGTACAAGATCATTTTATTTTCCTCCACCTGGATTTTTTTTTTTGCATTCTTTTCTCTGTTTAGAGTTGGTTTTGTGTATTTTATGTACTTATGTTTATAAATATTTGAAAAATGCAAAAGCAGTGGGAATGCAGAGTTCCCAGAGAAGAAGGCTTTTGACTTGAAATGAAAAAGTAGTAATACAATAAAGCAAATTGTGAGAAAACAATATTGCATGTATGTGTTACCTGCAAAGGAAAAGTGTAAGCCATGCAAGATGTGGAGAGAGCCATTGGCTTTTGCACGGGTTCCCCAAATTGAGAATCCGTGAATTAAGGTAATAGCATTAGTGCCAGGTGCTAACTGGTATACTGTTTATGTAGGAAAAGGAATGAAAGAGATTTATTCAAAATCTAAAATTCAAGATTGGAGAAGGGTCTGATTATAAAACTATCTCAAGTCACAGAAGGTCGGAGCTCACTATTATCTATAAAGGAGTAGATTCTAAGATTCTGTGAGATAACACTGGCCAATAGGACTTTCTGCAATGATGGAAATGTTCTATATCTCTGTGGCCTAATACAATATCTACTTGCCACATGTGACTATTGAGGATTGGAAATGTAGCTAGTATGACTGAGGAAATTTCTAAATCTAATATATTCCTACATTTCTAATATTACCTAGTTAATAAGTAATATTACTAAGTTAATAATTACTTAGTTAATAAGTAATATTATAAAAAATCAATATTATAATTAAATCTTAATTAATTAAATTTAAATAGCCATAAGTAGCAAGTGGCTATCTTACTGGATAGCACAGACCTAAGATAAATTCAAAGTACATCAAGTTGGAGCATTATCTGATTCCACAGATTTTCAATGTTGATAAAATGGGTGCCCTATTTTAGATAAGATTATTTTAAGAGCATATATTTGTAAGGAAAAGAAATTAGTTTTTATAAAAATCCAAAGAATGTAGTCATATTTTCATAGTTACAGAAACAACTGTAAACTTAAATCATCCTTTGTAAATCCTGAACCCCTGAACAAAGAGATTTATAAACAGACTTTCAGTAGAGAAATCTGGTTGTAATATGAATTTACATGATTATTATTTTGATGAGTTTCATTACATCAACCACCTAATCTATAAATACAAAACTGTGGCCATAAGTTTCGTATCTAAAATAAATTCCTACGAAGTCACACATATAAAGGTATAAAGGTATTTCATTCACTGTGCCAATGAAATAAGCATGCATTCTTTTTTCTATCTTTACACTAATTATTAGAATTGTGTGCTCACTATAGACTAGACACTGTGCTTATAGGTTTCAATGCATAGCGTCATTTTATTCTTATAATCATCTAATGAGGTAGGTACTGTTATCCACATTAAACGCATGAAGAAATGGAGGCTCACATCAGTTAATAATTTTTTCAAACTCATGAATGTTAAGGCTAAATGCTCCATCCTTTCTTTATTAATAGTATAATTGACAAACCTCCTTATAACTATATAGGGATATTTAATACTATATTATTTTTGTTGCTATACAACATTTCAATACCACTACTAAAATAAATGCTCTATCAACAGAAAATAATTGGTCACTGTCTGAGCAAGGTGTTTTCTCTGTATACTTGTGTGCATTTTTAATTTGTTGCTACACCACTTATGTTTCTAGAGCTCTAGCTCTCCAACAGTAGCTTGAACAAAGCCAAATTCTAGAAGCCACAGTGACAAAAACTCATGACTATTCATAAATTAAAACAACTGATTGCTTCCAATTGTCTCCTGTACTTTTGCCAAGGTTGCAAGAACAAAGTAGGATAATGATTATCACCCATGGCTTTTGCTTTGGAACTACTCATTAAGTAAAGATCATTTAGGCAAAATACACTTCCAAAAGACTTGCTGATTTGCACATTTCTTATAAATGCATTCAGCCAGTAACAATGGCATTTAAAATCTAAATTTACAGTAAAGAGATATAACAGGATTTTGAAGTAGCAAAGTCATTTCTAGCTGCCAAAGTGCAAGAATGAAGAGACAAAATAATGAGACCCTGGGAACATGTCCGAAAGTGTGACACCAATACACTGAACATCCATCTCAAGCTGTCTTCAGAAAGCTGGAGGTATACTTAAAATGCATGGTACTGCCACATCAGGGCTTTTTTCAAAATTTATCACCTGGTTTTGTAATTTTATTCTAGACTCCACTAGGAAGATGTAGAACTAACTGAATTACTGTCACCAGCCAGTGAGTTCTTACAAGGCTATTCTCCAAGTACCTTAGCGATGAATATCTCCAAGGCCTATCAATGAAATGAAATAATACATGTGAAGATTCATGTCACCATATTCTTCAATGCTGCCGTTACTTTGGGTTAACATAAGTGTCCATCTTCCTCTTAATATCTCAATCTTTTAAAAAATACGGAATCATCTAAAATAAAATCCAGCTTTTATATCTAATAATAGCTATTTTTTGAATATATAACATATCTGTGCCAGACACTGTGCTTGCTTTATCTCACTTAATCCTCTCAGTGCTTTGAAGAAGACATTATCTTCCACTGTTTGACCGTGAGAAAGCTGAGGATACACGTAAATGACATCCAAACCAACAGAGCAAGTAGGGAGGTGTCCCTAGTGTGGCATGCTCTTAAGCCATTCTCCTCTAGCCTCATTAGGAATACATGTAGAGGTGATTAAAAGTATTCTAGTCCTTTCTTGTCTGAAAATATATTATCATTTCTTTCATAGAAAACAGCTATTTTGAAAAAAACAGAGAATGTAGTTATAAAATATACTTCAGATATCCTTACTTTACAAGTTTTTCAATGATCAAGAAATAATTTCTTTCATCTATGTAGCATTAGTCTTTTTTTTCTAATATTAAATGAATTTAAAAATCACAAACTTCTTGTTCATTTTATTATATTGTTATTCCACACTGTGAATTGACTCCTTTTCTTAGAATCCAAATTGAGTCAGAAGTGAACTGTCACTTTGCTACAGAGAAACTGAACAGGTGGTAACCTAGGGCTAGAAGGCAAGACCACGTAAATGCTAGAAAAAAATATGGACACATTTCTTTATTTAGTGTTGGAGTAGAGAAAGCCTTCCAAATTATGACCTCAATTTCAGAAGTCATTAGAAGTTCTATAAATTCAACATTTGCATGATTAGAAACACTACAAGCAAAAGCAAATTATGAACAATTCTTCAAATTATATATCTCACTGGAAGAACATTTAAGAAGTTTCGAAAACTGAAGAAATAAAAAACTAACATCTAGTAGAAAAATGGGCAAGGAATATGAAACTAGTGTTAGTAAAAAAAAAAATGTATCTTAAACATAGGAAAGCATATTCAACCTCCAAATAAAACAACAGCAAACTAAGTACCATACCAAGATAAAATTTTAATCTATATAGATGTGGCAAAAATCTAAAATTAACAACAAACTCTATTAGCCAGTTTGTGAAAAAATAATTCCTTTAATATGATGCTCATGGGGGTAAAATGATGCAACCCCTGCACAGTCAACTTAACAAAGACTTAAAATGAATATGTATTTACTGTTGAATGCATCCCTCTCTACTGCGAATTTATTCTACCCATTTACATGTGTATGTGCAATAGGATGTATCTGCAGGGTTATCTGTTGTAACACTTCTCTGTAATAGCAAAAGACTAAGGAAGTAAAACAAAAAACGTCTGTTAATAGGGGCATATGCCATAATTGACTTAACTATTTTCTTATGGTTGAATTTTTTTTTTCTTGTTTTCACTTTTTCCCCAAATATTATATGCCACAGCCTGGAAGAGAAATGACATAAACTAGGCTGTGACAGCATGGAATTCTGGGAGGGAGGGAGACCCAGATGGAACCAATTTTAGAGGTTGTTGAGGAAACATCAGAACAGAACCCGCACGACCTGGCTGTCTAGAGGGAATCTGGCCCAGGAGTCACCACGTCAGATGGAGGAAAGCACATGAGGGCTGAGTTGCAGTCAGTACTCAGTGTTGATAGGGAAATACTGCTCTAAGGAAGAGAAGTGAGTTCACGGCTTTAGGAGAAGAAACTGATGAAAGAATCTTTTTGTAGATGGTGAGAAAGAAGAGAAACAGAAAATTACCTGAGATAATTTTGCTGAGAAATTTGCCTCAGATGATTCAGGATTAATGTCACAGACCCGAGAGATAAGAAGCATCCCAGGCAAAAGGTGGTAGGAAAGCGAACAAGAAAACAGAACCTTCTTTCCTATCCTCTGCCTTGCCAGGATGTATTTACTAATATGCTGCCTAACAGCAGTGGTAGTTTCCATGTTTCATTCCACACACCTTTGCAGTTGGTCTTAACACTCTGTAGGAACATTTTAGAAATTGATTCACTAATAGTAAGAAACTCTTAACAGATTAGATGAGAACACAGTTGCACTTGTCAGGCAGCATAGTTCCAGATTTTGGCTTATCATTCTGTCAGGTAAAAAAGAGATAGCATAAAATACATGTACTTTATCAATAAACTACAAGTTTATCTTCTGCTGATTCATATAATTTTTTTATTTCTTTTATTTTGGTATCATAAATCTACAATTACATGAAGAACATTGTGATTACTAGGCTCCCCCCTTCACCAAATCCCCCCACATACCCCTTCACAGTCACTGTCCATCAGCATAGTAAGATGTTGTAGAATCACTACTTGTCTTCTCTGTGTTGCACAGCCCTCCCCGTACCCCCCACACACTATATATGCTAATCGTAATACCCCCTTTCTTTTTCCCTGCCCTTGTCCCTCCCTACCCACCCATCTTCCCCAGTCCCTTTCCCTTTGGTAACTATTAGTCCATTCTTGGGTTCTGTTATTCTGCTGCTGTTTTGTTCCTTCAGTTTTCCTTTGTTCTTATACTCCACATATGAGTGAAATCATTTGGTACTTGTCCTTCTCCGCTTGGCTTATTTCACTGAGCATAATACCCTCTAGCTCCATCCATGTTGTTGCAAATGGTAGGATCTGTTTTTTTCTTAAGGCTGAGTAATATTCCGTTGTGTATATGTACCACATCTTCTTTATTCATTCATCTACTGATGGACATTTAGGTTGCTTCCATATCTTGGCTACTGTAAATAGTGCAGCAATAAACACAGGGGTGCATCTGTCTTTTTCAAACTTGAGTGCTGCATTCTTAGGGTAAATTCTTAGAAGTGGAATTCCTGGGTCAAATGGTATTTCTATTTTGAGCATTTTGAGGAACCTCCATAATGCTTTCCACAATGGTTAAACTAATTTATATTCCCACCAGCAGTGTAGGAGGGTTTCCCTTTCCCCACAACCTTGCCAACATTTGTTGTTGTTTGTCTTTTGGATGATGGCCATCCTTACTGGTGTGAGGTGATACCTCATTGTGGTTTTAATTTGCATTTCTCTGATAATTAGCGATGTGGAGCATCTTTTCATGTGTCTGTTGGCCATCTAAATTTCTTCTTTAGAGAACTCTCTATTCAGCTCCTCTGCCCATTTTTTCACTGGATTATTTGTTTTTTGTTTATTGATTTATTGAGTGTGAGCTCTTTATATATTTTGGATGTCAACCCTTTATCGGATCTGTCATTTATGAATATATTCTCCCATACTGTAGGATACCTTTTTGTTCTATTGATGGTGTCCTTTGCTGTACAGAAGCTTTTTAGCTTGATATAGTCCCACTTGTTCATTTTTGCTTTTGTTTCCCTTGCCCGGGGAGATATGTTCATGAAGAAGTGACTCATGTTTATGTCCAAGAGATTTTTGCCTATGTTTTTTTCTAAGAGTTTTATGGTTTCTTGACTTACATTCAGGACTTTGATCCATTTCAAATTTACTTTTGTATATGGGGTTAGACAGTGATCCAGTTTCATTCTCTTACATGTAGCTGTCCAGTTTTGCCAGCACCATCTGTTGAAGAGACTGCCATTTCCCCATTTTATGTCCATGGCTCCTTTATCATATATTAATTGACCATATATGTTTGGGTTAATGTCTGGAGTCTCTAATCTGTTCCACTGATCTGTGGTTCTGTTCTTGTGCCAGTACCAAATTGTCTTGATTACTGTGGCTTTGTAGTAGAGCTTGAAGTTGGGGAGCGAGATACCCCCACTTTATTCTTCCTTCTCAGGATTGCTTTGGCTATTCGGGGTCTTTGGTGGTTCCATATGAATTTTTGAACTATTTGTTCCAGTTCGTTGAAGAATGCTGTTGGTAATTTGATACGGATTGCATCGAATCTGTATATTGCTTTGGGCAGGATGGCCATTTTGACTATATTAATTCTTCCTAGCCAGCAGCATGGTATGAGTTTCCATTTGATAGTGTCCTCTTTAATTTCTCTTAAGAGTGTCTTTTAGTTTTCAGGGTATAGGTCTTTCAATTCATTGTTTAGATTTATTCCTTCGTATTTTCTTCTTTTTTTTTTTTTTGAGAGGGCATCTCTCATATTTATTGATCAAATGGTTGTTAACAACAATAAAATTCTGTATAGGGGACTCAATGCACAATCATTAATCAACCCCAAGCCTAATTCGCAACAGTCTCCAATCTTCTGAAGCATAACGAACAAGTTCTTACATGGTGAACAAGTTCTTACATGGTGAGCAGTGCAAGGGCAGTCATCACAGAAACTTTCGGTTTTCATCACGCATAATGAACTATAAACAATCAGGTCAAATATGAATATTTGTTTGATTTTTTACTTGATTTAAATGTGAATCCCACATTTCTCCCTTATTATTATTATTATTATTATTATTATTTTAAATAAAATGCTGAAGTGGTAGGTAGATGCAAGATAAAGGTAGAGAACATAGTTCAGTGTTGTAAGAAGGCAAATGTAGATGATCAGGTCTGTGCCTATAGACTAAGTATTAATCCAAGCTAGACAAGGGCAACAGAACATCCACGGATGAAGATTTCTCTCAAAACAGGGGGGGTGAGGTTCTAAGCCTCACCTCTGTTGATCCCCAATTTCTCACCTGATGGCCCCCCTGTGACTGTGCCTGTCTTAGGTTGTTCCTCCCTTGAGGAATCTTACCCATCTCTGGCTAACCAGTCATCTTCCGGGGCCATACAGGGAAATGTAAAGTTGGTAAGTGAGAGAGAAGCCTTATTGTTTGAAAAGGTTAGCTTTTTACTTCGTTGCAGATTTATGCCCTGTGGCTTCTATGCCCAGCATTTGTCTTGAGGTATCTTTACCACTTGGAAGAATTATGATACTCGGTAATTTCGATATGAGGCATGAATTCTACTTAAGGGTTGTAATTAGAAAGGAAGAAGAAAAGCTATAGAAGTAGCAGATGGAAGAAAACATAGGAAGATTGATTATTTCTTTGACATACCTTCTTGTAGAGTAACATAAGCATGTATAGGTTTTAAGCTACTAAATTGCACACACACATTAACATAATAGGAATACAGCTACATAACCAAAGCAGACCTACAATTACCAGCCATCTCCAGTGAAACCAAGAAAACCAGTTAGGCACCTTAGGCATTTGTGAAAACTTATCTATGATATGGTGGATATTGTCTAACTGAATTTGAATAGTTTGAGAAAAATCAGACAAATTAAAACAACACATTCCTGGGAACTGTTCACATCCCATATGTTCTTTTACAGTAGATAGTCTGTAGTCACAAGATTTTGGAGCGCTGCAACTTGCACTTCTCCTAATTCTTGTTTGAGTTCCAACAGTATAGATCCAGTCAAATTTGTTGTTTTACTGTATGCACAGGCCAGCTTAGATATCTCCTTCTTCATTCCAATGGCAAGTCCAGGAACCAGTGGGATGAATGCAGCTACAACTGCAGCAGCGCCAGGATCTTTGTTGAAGTTTTTTGATGATCATCTTCTGGAATGACTCTTCCAGAGAATGTTGATGTTGGAAGTTCTTCTTCATATCGTATCTTAATTCGTTTTCTGGGTAGCCAAATTAGGCTTTGATCCTCTGTATAAACACAAACAAACCCTTTGCCCACGCTTTGATATGACCTTTATACCATTGTGAAGAACTTATTGGAGATCATCACACAGGAACTGCTTTTTTGGTTTTTTTTAAGAGAAAGGAATATTATCAGAAAATGTACTTCCATAGCTGATCATCTGACACCCTTTAAATGATCAAAATTAAGGATATTTAAAGCACACATTAATCGGTGATTTACAGTTAGTTTTATCCTATCAGGGAATAATCCCCCTTTTCTTTCTTTTTTTTTGTTATCATTAATCTACAATTACATGAAGAATATTATGTTTACTAGGCTCTCCCCTATACCAGGTTCCCCCACACAAACCCCTTTACACTCACTGTCCCTCAGCATAGCAAAAAAATGTTGTAGAATCACTACTTGTCTTCTCTGTGTTGTACCGCCCTCCCCGTTCTTCCACCCCTCCATTATGCATGCTAATCATAATACCCCCTTTCTTCTTCCCCCCCTTATCCCTCCCTACCCACCCATCCTCCCCAGTCCCTTTCCCTTTGGTACCTGTTAGTCCATTCTTGGGTTCTGTGATTCTGCTGCTGTTTTGTTCCTTCAGTTTTTCCTTTGTTCTTATACTCCACAGATGAGTGAAATCATTTGGTATTTCTCTTTCTCCGCTTGGCTTATTTCACTGAGCATAATACCCTCTAGCTCCATCCATGTTGTTGCAAATGGTAGGATTTGTTTTCTTCTTATGGCTGAGTAATATTCCATTGTGTATATGTACCACATCTTCTTTATACATTCATCTACTGATGGACACTTAGGTTGCTACCAATTCCTGGCTATTGTAAATAGTGCTACAATAAACATAGGGGTGCATCTGTCTTTTTCATACTTGAGTGCTGTGTTCTTAGGGTAAATTCCTAGGAGTGGAATTCCTGGGTCAAATGGTAAGTCTATTTTGAGCATTTTGAGGAACCTCCATACTGCTTTCCACAATGGTTGAACTAATTTACATTAACATCAGCAGTGTAGGAGGGTTCCCCTTTCTCCACAGCCTCACCAACATTTGTTGTTGTTTTTCTTTTGGATGGTAGCCATCCTTACTGGTGTGAGGTGACACCTCATTGTGGTTTTAATTTGCATTTCTCTGATAATTAGTGATGTGGAGCATCTTTTCATGTGTCTGTTGGCCATCTGTATTTCGTTTTTGGAGAACTGTCTGTTCAGTTCCTCTGCCCATTTTTTAATTGGATTATTTGTTTATTGATGTATTGAGGTGGGTGAGCTCTTTATATATTTTGGACGTCAAGCCTTTATCGGATCTGTCATTTATGAATATATTCTCCCATACTGTAGGGTACCTTGTTGTTCTATTGATGGTGTCTTTTGCAGTACAGAAGCTTTTCAGCTTAATATAGTCCCACTTGTTCACTTTTGCTGTTGTTTTCCTTGCCCAGGGAGATATATTCAAGAAGAGGTCACTCATGTTTATGTCTAAGAGGTTTTTGCCTATGTTTTTTTCTAAGAGTTTTATGGTTTCATGACTTACATTCAGGTCTTTGATCCATTTTGAATTTACTTTTGTGTATGGGGTTAGACAATGGTCCAGTTTCATTCTCCTACATGTAGCTGTCCGGTTTTGCCAGCACCATCTGTTGAAGAGACTGTCATTTCGCCATTGTATGTTCATGGCTCCTTTATCAAATATTAATTGACCATATATGTTTGGGTTAGTGTCTGGAGACTCTAATCTGTTCCACTAGTCTGTGGCTCTGTTCTTGTGCCAGTAGCAAATTGTCTTGATTACTGTGGCTTTGTAGTAGAGCTTGAAGTTGGGGAGTGAGATCCCTCTACTTTATTCTTCTTTCTCAGGATTGCTTTGGCTATTCGGGGTCTTTGGTGTTTCCATATGAATTTTTGAATTATTTGTTCCAGTTCGTTGAAGAATGTTGCTGGTAATTTGATAGGGATTGCATCAAATCTGTAGATTGCTTTGGGCAGGATGGCCATTTTGACTATATTAATTCTTCCTAGCCATGAGCATGGGATGAGTTTCCATTTGTTAGTGTCCCCTTTAATTTCTCGTAAGAGTGTCTTTTAGTTTTCAGGGTATAGGTCTTTCACTTCTTTGGTTAGGTTTATTCCTAGGTATTTTATTCTTTTTGTTGCAATTGTGAATGGAATTGTTTTCCTGATTTCTATCAGTTCATTGTTAGTATATAGGAAAGCCACAGATTTCTGTGTGTTAATTTTGTATCCTGCAACTTTGCTGTATTCCAATAACAGTTCTACTAGTTTTGGAGTGGAGTCTTTAGGGTTTTTTATGTACAATATCATGTCATCTGCAAATAGTGACAGTTTAACTTCTTCTTTACCAATCTGGATTCCTTGTATTTCTTTGTTTTGTCTAATTGCCATGGCTAGGACCTCCAGTGCTACATTAAATAACAGTGGGGAGAGTGGGCATCCCTGTCTTGTTCCCGATCTCAGAGGAAAAGCTTTCAGCTTCTTGCTATTCAGTATAATGTTGGCTGTGGGTTTATCATATATGGCCTTTATTATGTTGAGGTACTTGCTCTCTATTCCCATTTTGCTTAGTGTTTTTATCATGAATGGATGTTGAATTTTGTCAAATGCTTTTTCAGCATCTATGGCGATAAACATATGGTTTTGTTCTTCTTTTTGTTTATGTGGTGGATGATGTTGATGGACTTTCGAATGTTGTACCATCCTTGCATCCCTGGGATGAATCCCACTTGGTCATGGTGTATAATCCTTTTGATATATTTTTGATTTTGATTTGCTAATATTTTATTGAATATTTTTGCATCTACATTCATCAGGGATATTGGTCTGTAATTTCTTTTTTGGTTGGGTCTTTGCCTGGTTTTGATATTAGGGTGATGTTGGCTTCATAGAATGAGTTTGGGAGTATTCCCTCCTCTTCTATTTTTTGGAAAACTTTAAGGAGAGTGGGTATTATGTCTCCTCTGTGTGTCTGATAAAATTCCGAGGTAAATCCATCCGGTCCCGGGGTTTTGTTCTTGGGTAGTTTTTTGATTTCTGCTTCAATTTCTTTGCTGGTAATTGGTTTGTTTAGATTTTGTGTTTCTTCCTTGGTCAATCTTGGAAGCTTGTATTTTTCTAGGAAGTTGTCCATTTCTTCTAGGTTTTCCACCTTGTTGGCATACAGGTTTTCATAGAGGTCTTTCATAATTCTTTGTATTTCTATGGAGTCTGTCATGATTTTTCCTTTCTCATTTCTGATTCTGTTGATTGGTGTTGATTCTCTTTTTCTCTTAATAAGTTTGGCTAGAGGCTTATCTATTTTGTTTAATTTCTCAAAGAACCAGCTCTTGGTTTCATTGATTTTTGCTATTGTTTTATTCTTCTCAATTTTGTTTATTTCTTCTCTGATCTTTATTATGTCCCTCCTTCTGGTGACTTTAGGCCTCGTTTGTTCTTCTTTTTCCAGTTTCGATAATTGTGATGTTAGACTATTCATTTGGGATTGTTCTTCCTACTTCAAGTGTGCCTGGATGGCTACATACTTTCCTCTTAAGACTGCTTTCGCTGCACCCACAGAAGTTGGGGCTTTGTGTTGTTGTTGTCATTTGTTTCCATATATTCCTTGATGCCTATTTTAATTTGTTCATTGATCCATTGATTATTTAGGAGCATGTTGTTAAGCCTCCATGTGTTTGTGAGCCTTTTTATTTTCTTTGTAGAATTCGTTTCTAGTTTTATACCTTTGTGGTCTGAAAAGTTGGTTGGTAGAATTTCAATATTTTGTTTTTGTGGGCTAGTATGTGGTCTATTCTGGAGAATGTTCCATGTGCACTTGAGAAGAATGTATATCCGGTTGCTTTTGGATGTAGAGTTCTATAGATGTCTATTAGGTCCATCTGCTCTACTGTGTTGTTCAGTGCTTCCGTGTCCTTACTTATTTTCTGCCCAGTGGATCTATCCTTTGGGGTGAGTGGTGTGTTGAAGTCTCCTAAAATGAATGCATTGCAGTCTATTTCCCCCTTTAGTTCTGTTATTATTTGTTTCACATATGCTGGTGCTCCTGTGTTGGGTGCATATATATTTAGGATTGTTATATCTTCTTGTTGGACTAAGCCCTTTATCATTATGTAGTGTCCTTCTTTATCTTTTGTTACTTTCTTTGTTTTGAAGTCTATTTTGTCTGATATTAGTACTGCAACCCCTGCTTTCTTCTCTCTGTTGTTTGCCTGAAATATGTTTTTCCATCCCTTGACTTTTAGTCTGTGCATGTCTTTGGGTTTGAGGTGAGTTTCTTGTAAGCAGCATATAGATGGGTCTTGCTTTTTTATCCATTCTATTACTCTGTGTCTTTTGATTGGTGCATTCATTCCATTTACATTTAGGGTTACTATTGAAAGATATGTACTTATTGCCATTGCAGGCTTTAAATTCATGGTTACCAAAGGTTCAAGGTTAGCCTCTTTAGTATCTTACTGCCTAACTTAGCTCACTTATTGAATTGTTATATACACTGTCTGGAGATTCTTTTCTTCTCTCCCTTCTTATTCCTCCTCCTCTATTCCTCATATGTTGGGTGTTTTGTTCTGTGCTCTTTTTAGGAGTGCTCCCATCTAGAGCAGTCCCTGTAAGATACCCTCAACTTTTGTTTGTCTGGGAATTGTTTAATCTCTCCATCATATTTAAATGATAATCATGCTGGATACAGTATCCTTGGTTCAAGGCCCTTCTGTTTCATTGCATTAAATATATCATGCCATTCTCTTCTGGCCTGTAAGGTTTCTGTCGAGAAGTCTGATGATAGCCTGATGGGTTTTCCTTTATAGGTGACCTTTTTCTCTCTAGCTGCCTTTAAAACTCTTTCCTTGTCCTTGATCTTTGCCATTTTAATTATTATGTGTCTTGGTGTTGTCCTCCTTGGGTCCTTTCTGTTGGGAGTTCTGGGTATTTCCGTGGTCTGTTCGATTATTTCCTCCCCCAGTTTGGGGAAGTTTTCAGCAATAATTTCTTCAAAGGCAATTTCCATCCCTTTTCCTCTCTCTTCTTCTTCTGAGACCCCTATTATATGGATATTGTTCCTTTTGGATTGGTCACACTGTTCTCTTAACATTGTTTCATTCCTGGAGATCCTTTTATCTCTCTCTATGTCAGCTTCTATGCGTTCCTGTTCTCTGGTTTCTATTCCATCAATGGCCTCTTGCATCCTATCCATTCTGCTTATAAACCCTTCCAGAGTTTGTTTCACTTCTGTGATCTCCTTCCTGGCATCTGTGATCTCCCTCTGGACTTCATCCCTTAGCTCTTGCATATTTCTCTGCATCTCCGTCAGCATGTTTATGATTTTTATTTTGAATTCTTTGTCAGGAATACTGTTTAGGTCTGTCTCCTTCTCTGGTGTCTCTGTGATCTTGGTTTGCCTGTAATTTTGTCTTTTCATGGTGAGAGGAATAGTTTGCAGAGCTGGGACGAGTGACGGCTGGAAGAACTTCCCTTCTTGTTGGTTTGTGGCCCTCCTCTCCTGGGAGAACAGTGACTTCTAGTGGCTTGTGCTGGGCAGCTGCCACAGACAGGGCTTCTGCCTCCTGCCCAGCTGCTATGGAGTTAATCTCCGCTGTTGCTGTGGGCGTGGCCTGGCTCGGGCAGCTGCTCCAAAATGGTGGAGTCACGTTGGAGGGGGAGCAGCCAGGAGGCTATTTATCTCCGTGAGGGGCCTCCGTGCTCCCTGTTGCCCAGGGAGTTAGAGTGCCCAGAGATCCCCAGATCCCCTGCCTCTGGACTAAGTGTCCTAGGATGCTTCTGTCTGGTTTTTAGGTCCCTGTCCCTTTAAGACTTCCAAAATCCACTCACCAAAGAAGAAAATGAAAAAAAAAAAAAAGCCGCTCGCTTTTCTTTGTTCTCCATGCCAGCCTCAGGCACCCGCTCACCAGTCCTGCTGCCCTGTTTCCCTAGTATCCAGGGCCCCGCACATGCACTGTGTCTGTTCCTGGGGCTGGGTGCTCGGCAGTCCTGGGCTCCGTCTCCCTCCCGCTCTGCCTGCTCTTCTCCCGCCGGGAGCTGGGGGGAGGGGCGCTCGGCTCCCGCGGGGCCGGGGCTTGTATCTTACCCCCTTCGCGAGGCGCTGGGTTCTCTCAGGTGCGGATGTGGTCTGGATGTTGTCCTGTGTCCTCTGGTCTCTATTCTAGGAAGAGTTGTCTTTTATGTTTTCATAAATATATGTGGTTTTGGGAGGAGATTTCCACTGCTCTACTCACGCCGCCATCTTGGCTCTGCCTATTTTATTCTTTTTGATGCTATTGTGAATGCAATTGTTTTCCTGATTTCTCTTTCTATTAGTTCATTGTTAGTGTATAGAAAAGTCACAGATTTCTGTGTGTTAATTTTGTATCCTGCAACTTTGCTGAATTCCGATATTGGTTCTGGTAGTTTTGGAGTGGAGTCTTTAGGATTTTTTATGTACAGTATCATGTCTCCTGATTCATATTCTTAAATTGAATTATCATGATATGGATTTTGGGAGGGGGGAAGGGAAAGACAGACATAAGCATTCATTGTATTTGTGGCAGCAAAATGTCAATGCATTACTTGCCTTTTCTCACTTAATGTTCTCATAAACATTAAAAGTTAGGCATTATTGTCAGACATCCTACAGATGAGGAAGTTGCGACTTGAAAATCCTCTAAGACTTATCTAGGGACCAAGATCAAATTTGAGTAAAAAACGACTCTAAAGTCACTGCATTGTCTCTATCCCCAGTTCCAAGAACTATGGTTTGTGAACTAACAGGTGAGTCTGCTATGGTTTCATGGATGCTGGCAGAATACATAAAACTCCTGGATCAGAGATAAAGACACTTTATTACTCAATTTATTACTTTATTAATATAGAAATACAAAGAGCTAGAACCTCATATTTTTTCATGTGTCAGTTCCTTAAGCCCCACTTCCTACAGTGTGACATAAAGAAGGGCAGGAGATGCCTGCACATGCAGTAAGCTGTGTAAGAGGAGAGGAACCCTAAGTTTTTTTATAGACCAAATTTTTTATAATGAGTGATAAGTTTAATTGCCTTTTTCCCTGGGGTGGGTGGACATTATTTTTATTATACTGAATAGCAAGAAGTCATTTCCTTATCTTCCAAGGCTGTTTGCTATCCAGAACAAAGGCCATAAGCGCATCTGTTTACCAGATGTACAGCAATGAGAACTCTCGTAAGTGTCCCCCAGTACTGAACAAATGGTAATATTATAAAATTGCTTAACAAAGAATTTATAACAATTTCCAATTCCTTCAAAGAGTTCATGTATATAACTTTCTCAATAAGTCCATCTGTACCTGGATACAATCATCTTTATATTGTCAATTTAGTACGTATATAATTGTTCTCAAGGTTGAATTGACATTTCTTTTATTCTATAAAATAATAGTTCCCAATTATATTTAATATTTATATTCCCTTCTGTCAAAATTGTTCTATTGTTTGCATGTTTCTTTCTAAGAAATTTAAAACATATCTTGTGTATTTGTGTAGGCTCTTTCTGTAATATAGATATTAATTTCTTGCATATTGTATAAATGGTTTTCCATTTTATTGTTTTTATTTTATTACATCTCATTTAGATATAGATATATCTAATTTAGAAGGTTTTTTGAACTGAGGATTCTATCACCCCTTTCTTTCATTATATCTGCTACTACCTTAAAAATATGAAAATTATCTTACAAGATTGATAATACTAAATTCTAATTTCAGCTAATTTTCTTCTTAAAGTTTAAATTGCTTCTATATAAACCTGGAATTTTAATAATTATTAATATTAAAGACTTAAATGACCTTTTCACCAAAAACATATGCTTTTCAAAAGGCTTCTGTGTATATTATCTCAATCTCCAGAAAAATCTTGTAAAATATGTAAGATGGATGTTAGGAGTCTCTGAAAGGATATCATTTACCATTTTACCATGTCATCTGTTTAATAGCTGAGCTCCTGAAATATTTGCCCAATGATGGTCTCTTCTTGAATATTGAAATGAGGAATTGATCATTCTTTTGAGTGATTCACTCCACCTTGGGACAAACAGCTCTGTTATGAGATTCTCCTTTAAATACAGCTAACTCTGTCTCCTATTTGTTTCCTGTTTATACTCTTGAAGCCATGGACAGTAAGCTTAGTCTTTCAGGAAAAACCTGAGCAGCAATAAGATATTCTGGATGTTGTAAGTGACAGATGTGATTCAGTTATTTAGAAATTTGTTATAGTTTATTAAAATAACCAAATTTGAAAAAAAAATGACTTCCATTGTGCATGAAAAGACAGGTTGAATCTTTCTATGTGGCTAGTTCCAGCCATACCCAGAACATTAACTTTTCTTCTGCGTGGTTATTTAAAATAGTTTTGTACATACAAAGGCTAATCTTTGAATATATAAAGGTTCAGGAGGCCATATTTTAGCCACAGAAATCTGGTTAAGTCACTTGTAATGCATAATTTGAGCATCAATGCCTTAAGTCTATATAAATCAAGATTTTATTAGATGAGAGTAGAAATGGCTGCAAGATACATACACTTAAGTATACACACAATTAATATGAAATCCTTACTCAAATAACTAATCAATTAATCAATCAGTATAGAAAGCAATCAAACTAATTTTGAGTTTACTGGTACTTTTTCTTTAAAAAAATTTATTTAACTGGAAATTTCATGCAAAAGGGTCTATTATGTGAATATTATGTTTTTTCTAAAAGACACTGTTTTAGAGAAAGACAAAATGAAATTTAATAACTTAATAGATTTAATAATAAGGATTGTTAATTTACATAATCTAATAGCAAGTGTTTTAAATTTTTTTCAAAAAACTCTTACCTGCAATTATTGTAATAAGATGGGGACACTACAGGTCATACAGGTCTTTCTGCAAAAGATACAACACAGGATAATACAGGATGTAATTTATTCTGTTTGTGATATCTTCTTGCAATTAAATGACAAACAATTTCATTAGAAGGGTTTTTGAGTGTCTGTTTTTTTCTTTTCGGACTGATTATTTTAATAGTCCTGCCAGGTACTATAAAATTTTTTGTTATAATATTTATGAAATTTGAGCTATAAAAAATGAATTAGATTAATTCTGAGCTGGACAGTATTATTAGATCATACGAGACATTGCCAAAGCACTGCCTATGATGTAAAGATCAGATAGGATTTGGTAGAAAATACGCATTTAAACTAAATACAAAAAATATGTAGATGAGGAGTATCCATTGTAAGGATACTGCAACAAAATTCTATGCTTGAGTTTTATTAGATGTTAAGAAAATATGGTGACCCAAGTGCTTTGTTTACAAAAACAGAAGAATGGAACATAATTTGGCTTTACCCTTCAAGGACAAAAGCAAAAGGTATCCCTAGGACCAGAAGCTTCCTAGCATGCAAATGAAGATAGAAAGCCAAGTCCAAATTTACTCTTGGACGTATCTTTCACTTATAGAATGTAAGAAATTTTGTTATTCTTTACATTAAAAACAGAGAGAAACTTTCAAAGGCCAAAAAAGATTTTAAAAACAAGTTATAAAAATAAATAAGGGAGACTATATCAAAGTAAAATGCCTCTGCACAGTTAAGGAAACCATAAGCAAAATGAAAAGGCAACCTACTTTATGGAAGAATGTATTGGATACAAATGATGTATCCAATAAGGGGCTAATATCCAAAATATATAGAGAATTCATAAAACTCAATACCAGAAAACCAAATAATTTAATTAAAAAAATAGGCAGAGGACCTGAACAGACATTTTTCTAAAGAAGACAAACAGATGGCCAACAGGAACATGAAGAGCTATTCTACATCACTAATCATCAGGGAAATGCAAATCAAAACCGCAGTGAGTATCACCTCACACCAGTCAGAGTGGCTACTATCTAACACACAAGAAATAGTGTTGGTGAGGAAGTGGAGAAAAGGCAACCTTCCTATACTCTTGGTGGGAATGTAAATTGGTGCAACTGCTGTGGAAAGCAGTGTGGAGTTTCCTCAAAAACTAAAAATAGGACTGCCATATGACCCAGCAATTCCACTTCTGGGAATTTACCCAAAGAAAAGAAAATCACTAATTTGGAAAGATACATGCACACTTATGTTCATTGCAGCATTATTTACAATAGCCAAGATAGGTAAGCAATCCAGGTGACCATTGATAGATGAATGAATAAAGAAGAAGTGGTACATATACCCAATGGAATATTAGTCATAAAAAAGATGGAAATCTTGCCATTTGTGACAATATGGATGGACCTAGAGGGTATCATGCTAAGTGAAATAAGTCAACCAGAGAAAGACAAATACCAGATGAATTCACTTAAATGTGGAATCTAAGAAACAAAACAAATAAAAAAGAGATAGGCCCACAAATACTGACAACAGATTATTGGTTACCATAGGGAAGGATGTTCAGGAAATAGAGGAAAGGGATGAAGAAGGGCAAACTTTAAATTATAAAATAAATTAGTCACAGGAATGGATGTATAGCATTCAGAATATAACCAATATTGTTTTAATATCTTGCTACGATAAGAAGAGGTAACTACACTCCCCATGGTGAACACTTAGTAATGTGTATAATTACTGAGGCATTAGGTTGTACATCTGAAACCAATAAAATGTTGTATATCTATATTTCAATTAAAAAAAAAATGGTCAAACACAGCACCAGCACTTTTACACATAATAGAGACAAGATCACAGACTTTTGGCAAAAGAATATCTTAATTATCCAGAAACATGGTTGGCTGTTCTCCACTTAGTGTTTAAGAATGGAAACCCTGATATACCAATATTTATGTTAATATATCTTATCTATCAAAAATTACGAGTAGTTTCCTAACATCTTTCTCTCCTTTTTCCATAATAATATGATTTAGCTGAACAAATGGCTGCTCAGCCAGAGACAATATTTCTAAGGCCCTTTACAGCTAGGTATTATCATACGACTAAATTCACAAATTACTAAATAATCTCACAAGGAAATATGAAATTATTGGTAGCCTCCTCCTCACTTACTTAAAATGAAATCAATACACTCCATTTGGTATTTTTATCACCTTCCACTGGAGGCTGGTGACCCAGCTCAACCACAAAGACAAGCATAGGTACTACCTTTGAGGGGAGAGGACCCGAAGGAAGGGCTCCTGCACTTCCTAGAGCAGGTCTGTCTCACCAGCTGTGGCTGACTGGACTGTAAAGTGGAAAAAAATAACTATATTATATTTGAATAACTATAATTGAAGCTCTTATTGATAGAGCACCTCAGCCTTTACCCTAAGAAGGACAACGATTTTCTTCCTGTGTCATTATATTATCCTACCCTGTGAAATTCTTAAGGGAAAGAACAATGACTTATTTACTTAGTCCAGGGCTCAGCTCATAGGAGCATTAAAAAAAATATGCATTGGATAGGAAATCAATAATTCTCTCTTTATACAGAGTTACGTATTTTTGTTTTGTTCTGTTTTTTTCAGTCTACCACAGTGTTACATGCAAAAGATAAAAACTTCATATATTTGAGGATAGTAATCCTATTACTCCTCTCCAGGCTAAATGCCAATTCTTTTAACCCTTCCTTGTAAGACCTACTTTTCAGCCCTTAATCATTATGTTGCTATCACTCCTTACGGATTCTGTTCAGTTTCCAGCATTTCTTTAAAATGTAATGATCAAATATGTACATAAACTAAACTGCACAGTGAAGGAGTCCAAAGTATGTCACCCCAAAATATGCCACTTTAGCATATTGACTATTTTGAATCACTTGAAAAATACGAGAAAAACTCTCTGGCCTTTCTACTTTCTTTTAAAACAGCAGTTGAAATTCCAGTATGGAAAATGTCATCCTTAAACCAGAAGGAAAATGGTATTTTTATCAGGAAGAATTTGAGACACAGAGAATTCTATATTATTAGAATAATTCTTCCTTTAGCTTCCCCACATAGTTTAGTAAGTTTTTCACAAATGTCTCTCTTTGTTTGACTGAATATGAAGGCAAATAGGTTTTGTCCTTTCTTTGAGTCTCCATTCTTTATGAGGGCTCCCTTGTTATGTGAAACTATATATATTTGTATGCTCTTTCCCTGTTAATCTGTCTTATGTCAGTTTAATTCTCAGGCCCACCAAAAAAAACCTAAGAAGGATGCCCTGCAACAGAAATAGTCTGACTAATGAAAATTAGAATGAAAAGATTATTTTCCAATCCCCATATATGATATTTAGGCATATTTTAGTATATTGGTAAGAATGGTTAGTTATTCACCAGAGAACCACAATCGTAACATATATATTTCATGATCTACAAAAATGCTCTATTATTTCTCTAGGCTATTTCTTTGTTATCATAAATTATTGTCTTTACTATTAGAAGCTACTTGCTGATATTTCTTTTCCTTTTGAATTCCATTATTTTGTGGGACTGTAGCATTTTTATTTTCTACAAATGTAGCAATCAGATTTTGATTCATTTGAGCAGATTATCATAAAAATATCAAATAAGAGAGGAAGGAGCCTTGTAAATTATTTCCTGAAATGTTAATTGGGTTGATTCAGAGCCACTGATAATTATACATAATCTTGCTGGGTATTAACGTGTGCGTCACTTTAGAGATTGCATTCAATGCCATATATAATAAAACTTGCCTTAATCAAATGGGGTTTATTTCTCTCACCTAATAATACACCAGGGAAGGGAAAAAGGGAATAAAACTGACATGGCCACTCCACACACCAGACTCCAATTGGTTTTTGTTTCTTTTGCGTTGCTTTGCTGTCCTTAGTCTGGGTCTATCATCCTAATTATTGAAAGATAGCTGCAACACACACAAAAGGGCAGGCAAGACATACAATGTGTTTATTTACCCCTTTTAATCAGGAGAACAATGATTTCCCCACCCAGTGTATGTCTGCTTACATATTTCACTGGCCAGAGCTGCATCAAATGACTAAAAGGAAATTCCAGGGGACAAATATTTGAATTGGGCTCACTGTCTCCCAGAACAAATTTGGGATGTACTAGTAAAGAAGAGGGGAAACATTAGCTATGGATGGACAATTTACCATATGTACCATGTTAACCTGGGAGAGTCCAGACTATGATTCAGATTAGGGACAAGAATCTAGCATTGGGCAAAATAAAAACAAAATCAGTAATTACCTCTCCTTTCTCACTAACCATATTACTGCAGAACACTGACCTAGGTGATGTCACAGTTAATGTTTGATCATTTATTTTGGCATTTATGCAGATCTTACTCCTTATAAAAAAGACTTCCATTATTTCCCCTTAACCAGCCCTCTAGGGATGTGAGGCTGGTGCTGCCAAGGAACATGGAGAAATAAATAAAACCAATGTTTTTGAACTGTTTGGGTCCCACTCTGAAAAAAAATTTCTAAGTGCCCTTCCTTCTCTGAAGTATGAAAGTCTTGAGAAGAGAATGCATGTGCATTTATTGAGTCTCCAATCGATGGCACTTAATAGATTAGAACTGCCCCCATTTAATGCAGAGTACTCCAGTACAAAAGACATTTCAGAGATATATTAATTTTTTTTAGGTGGTATAATTCATGATTCAAGAGAGAACAATAGCTTTTATGGTAGATATCTTCTATATTTTGGTGCGGCTGTTTAATCTGTTCCCAAATTTAATGAATTAAGGAAGAATCTCAATACCTATTGCATATTTTCCATTTAGGAGTCCTTTGGCAATTTAATAAACACTAAGAAGCATCAGAACATTAGGGTCATATGGCAGGTATAGTGGGAAAATGTCTTGACTTTGAGAGTAGATATGTCTGGGATTGAATTCTCTATTTCCAATTATTGGGTGACCCTCTCAGACTCTGTATCCTTATCTGGGAATCGGGTTTATAATATCTCCTTACAAGATAGGGATTAAAATGGCCTCACTCCATTAATGTCAAACCTCAAACTCTTTACCAGAATGACTTACCAGAACAAAGATTTCATAGCAATTATTCTCCACTTTAGCAAAACTGTATTACGAAGAACTTAGTAAAAGAGATCTTTAGCAGGCTTTGTACCTTGGAAAGTTGACAATTTTTAGTAATGGTACACAAAGGCTATTATTTCCTGCTAGTCTCTAGAATTATAGAGCTGTAGGTAAATAGTAGCTTTTGTCATTTTTGAAATTTGTGTTGTTTTCCTAAAAATTGTGCACTAAATGTTGAAACACTGACAGCTAAAGTGATAGAAGCCCAGCACCTACTCACAGTAATTGCGTTTGAATCTCTGCCTCAGTGGTATGATTCTATCTTCTATTTTGCCCCTTTGTTTGCTGTGTATTTCAGACTCTTACTGACTCCACATTTATTATATAAGCTTGTGCACTTTGGGTGTTTACTAAACTTAACCATGAAGAGAAATTGTTATTTCAAAATTCTATTAAGCCTCTATCATAGGGTTGATATATTTCATTCACATTATATTGTGGCTATTTTTTAAAGTTTTTAATTAATTAACTTTTCAATATGCAAGCTTTGGTCCCATTATGAAAAACAAACCTTTCTCCAGTTATGTGTATTACATGCAGTTTGAAACATATCCTAGGACATACATTAAATAGTTAATTCTTATTGAAAAACATGTTTTGAATAATTAGCATACAATACTTCCCTTTTAACTCAAGGGCAATAATGCAGCAGCAAGGAGGAAAATCTATGCTCTCCTCAATCAGAAACATGAAGAGTAGCTCAAACGCTGTCTGTAGGCTAGAGGATGAGTCTGCACCCCCAGGATTCTGGTGGGGTGGGGAGGCTGTCAGGACTCGCAGACATTATCCTTACATGGCCTCTTCTCTGTGCACATGCCTCTCTTTGGCATCTCTTTCTCTTCTTATAAGGACCCCAGTCATATTGAATTAAGCCCCCACTCTTAAGACCTCATTTAGCCTTTATCTCTTTAAATTCTCTCTTTAAAGGCCCTATCTCCACAAACAGTCATGTCAGGGGTTAGACCTTCAACATGTGAACCGGGGAGGCAGTTTTGTTTCTAACATGGGTGGGCCATGGTGTAAGAAGATCTGTCCCCATTGTAGCTCCCAGCCCTGTCACCCCAGTGTAGCTTTACTGGTAAAGGAACAAGAAATTTCTCTCCCTCTGGGGTAACTACTGATGCAAGCTGCAGGGGGAGGTGAGGGAGTGATGGTGTAATTTGGTCCCTTGTACGCATTACAGGACAGAAAGCCTTTCCAATTAGGGTTTCAGCAGAGGCTTTTGTTCTAAGGAATTATAAAAACCTACTTCTTTATCCACAGTAAGTAAGATTAGTTACAGGACACATACATGCATACATGCAGGCAGCAAATATGCTTTGAGTGTCGCGGCTCTGTGCTAGCTATTGTGCGCATCTGGACCTCAGCTTCAGTCTGCACATTCATGGCATTTATATTCTACTAGCTCTTAAAATTAGTTACTACTTCAAAGGAAAAAGAGAGTCGGTAATATTTCCTTTTTTTAAAAATGTAAAGAAGGACACTAAGGGGATAGAAGACAGTGGGAGCAACAGCTATTGGGTACAGGGTTTCTTTGAGGAGGTAAAGAGAATTTTGAACTTAGTGGTGATGGTTGCGCACTTCTGTGAAAGAGATTGAATTGTTTACTTACTAAAAAGGGAGAATTTTACTGTTTGTTAATTATATCTCAATAAAGCTATTATTTTTGACCAGGCACTATGAAGCCTTGTTGGTTCACTGATCTGCAGATTGAGAGGAACTGTACTTCAGGAACTGTACTTGAGGCTGATTTAGCTGAGAGATCCTGGCTTCAAGCCAGTCCCCTAATGAGATGAGTCTTTGGGGCTCTTGAAAGGAGGTGAGTATGATTTGCACATTGGAGGAATGCTATTGTAATGGCTAGAGGGCAGACAGTATTCAATAATTTTCAAAATTCCCCATCTATATGTACATGCTGATCTTTACATCAATTGTGGAATCTAATTCTCCTCCTGTTAAAGCTGGACTGGGCTTCCCTGTCTCGGCCATCTCTCTGTGGATGGTTTAAGCATTTCCCAAGCACTACTATAGGGATTTCTATTTCCTCTGAATTTCACCACAGTAGTAGAAGCTGAAGTTTACGAAAATACCCTTCAAATAGTGAGGTACTGGGCATTTATTCTACAAATTTTTTCTACATTTATTCTACAAATAGGAAGCTCTATTGTGTAATAGATAAGAACTCAAATTTAGGAGTATGAACATCCTATGTTCAAATTCTAGTTCTACCTCTTTGCAAGGTGTTTAACTGGTGACAGCTTATCTAACAAGAAATTATGAGCTAAGTATACTTACTACTCTCATTTCACAGATGAAGAGTCAGGCTCAACCATAGTCATGATATGCGTGCCTGAGATACACACAGGAACAGGCAATGGTAAGGAAGGAAATAATCTGACTTTAAAACCTTGACATCCAGGCTCTGTGACTTCTGGCAGGTTACTTAATGTCTTCAGTCTTCAGTTTCCTCACGTATAAGGTGGGCTTTCAGACATCTGTTGCTATATTACAAGCCATCTCAAAACTTGGAAGTTTAAAATGGGTTATTATTCTCTCTCCTGGTTCTGTGGGTTGAGAAGGTGCAATGAGGCAGTTCTCCCTTGAGGTCTCCCAAGCAGCTGCAGGCAGATGTTGGCCCGGGACTGAAGTCATCTGGAGACATGGCCAGGCTGGACGTCTGGGGTGATTTATGCCGTAGCTGGCAGCTAGTGCTGCCAGTTCTTGCACCATGACACTGGGCTCCAAGAGGGAGCATCTCAGGCACAGTGCTCTCGGAGGCCCAGGTGGAAGCAGTGAGGTTTCCTCTGAACTCATTTTGGAATCCCCATATGTCACTTCCACTGTACTTTAGTGACCAAGCCGGTCACTCAGGATAGTTCAAATTTAGCAGGAGGAGAATTAGATTCCACACTTGATGTAAAGATCAGCATGCACATATAGATAGGGAATTTTGAAAATTATGGACCACCGTCTGCCCTCTGGCCATTGCAAACCCATGCCTCCAACAGGCAAAACATACTCACCCTATTTGGGGACTGGCTTGCAGCCAGGCTCTCTCTGCTAAATCAGCCTCAGTTACTGTTTCTGAAGGATAGTTCCTCTCAATCTGCACTCCTGTGAGCCAGCAAGCCTTCTTTGCTTAGCTGTCCCCCACGCACCCAACGTACAACGGTGAGGCTAGCATAGGGTGAGGGCGAAAGCTACCCTCACTCTCAAAGGGAAAGCCCAGAGCTCTTACTGGCCCACGGGACTCATTGCCATGGCCCAAGGTCAACTTAGGTGCCCCTCTTACATTGCCATAAGGCATCATAAACTGACCTTTATCATTGAAATTATTAAATGTTCTTATCTAGCTTTTTCACCAGGTAGCAAGGGTTTTGAGAGCAAGGACTCTTGTCTTACTCGCCGTTGTTCATCTACTGCCTAGCACACACTAGTGGTCACTCAGTATTTGTTGAGCAAATTAAGACCAGAAACGGGGTTGTTTCTCCTCGGCTGCTGTGTGACGTTTCTCCATGATTACATTTCCTCATGGGAAGAGTAAAGGATTCAGACTAGAAGCGCTCAGGACCTCCGCAAGCTCCAGGAATCTGCTCTGTCAGTTCCTGCGCTGACTCCTGTGAGCGGCTGCACCAGCAGCGCCTCCTGCCCGGCCGCCACAGAGGCTCAGTCAGCATTTTCTCCAACCTGCCCTGCTGCGCGCTGTGGCTTACTTAGAACAGCACCGAGCAGAGCAGCACTGGCCGAAGCAGCAGCAGGACCGCTGGCCACAGTCACACCGACAC
Organism: Manis pentadactyla; assembly: GCF_030020395.1. Lineage (NCBI taxonomy): Eukaryota > Metazoa > Chordata > Mammalia > Pholidota > Manidae > Manis > Manis pentadactyla. Next base: position 111,196,514 of record NC_080028.1, on the reverse strand, counting down.
GGTGCTCACGAGCACCCCGCGGATCCGTCCTTGGCCTCAGGAAACAGATACGCCTGAGCTCAGGTGCCTGCAGGGCTGACTCAGAGGCCCCTCAACAGGGTCTGCAAAGGGGAGCAATGTATGCTTTCATCCGCCATCATCACAGAGCTCTGCAGTTCCCAGGATTGTTGTTCTTGGTTGAATTAGGGAGCAGATTGTGGGCACAAGGCCTCTTCTGCATTTCTCTCCATGTGCTTTGATTTCTGTCTTTTGGTGAGAAGCTTGCCTCTGGGTTCCTGGACACTGAGGTGCTGAGAAGACGAAATGCCTACCTTTGGAGCCCTGACTGTGTGTCTGAATCGTTGCCTAAAAATTTTCATTCGTAAGATGGCTCTTGGCTCTTCTTCGCTGTCCCCTTCTTCCTGAGAAAGAGCAGCCCTGCAGCAGGATTGCACACCTCTCCCCATCTCCTTTTAATCCTTATGCAGTCTTTATTTACAGCTCTAGGGCAGTGTTTCTCAAACCAACTGGAGTCGGAATCACCTGCAAGGGTTTGTTCAGACGGACTGCTGGCAGCACCCTCGGAGTGTCTGACCCTAGACTCGGGCCCGAGAATCTGCAGTTCCGACTAGTTACACGGGCGGCAGCTGCCACGGGGACCGCGCCTCTGGCGCCTGCTGCAGGGCGGACACCAAGGGCCAAGGTTAAGATGATTTTTCTTACATTTAGGTATCTTTTTAACAGCGAACTGTTCTACTGCCTCCCAAATATGATAATTTCAGCGAACGGCATAGATTTAGAAAGCCTGGAATTTCTCGCTTTGTGTGAAAACGAGACCTGTTGACGCAGTAAATCCAAATCCCCGAATCACACGAAGTAACGGGATATCCGGACTCATATCAGAGACGAGGTTACGTCTCGGCCCCTCTGCGTTATCTGCATAGAAAGGTTAGCCAGGGAGAGAGAGCAGGTCCTCCCCATTCTCCTTCTCTCCCTGTATAAGCACACATTCTGTTTTCTCCCCCATAAACCACCTGGAACACTTATAAATACGGGGGGCATTGAGGTAACTGAACTTGGGACATAAAAGAAAGACGAAGGCCAGTCCTACAGGCCTACTGTTTCCCAGGTTCCCTGTTCACTGGCTGTTGGCAAATCAGCCACAGTCTCTGGTACAGTAGATGAAACTATTTTTAACCACTTAGAAACTGAGGATATTGGACAAGTTATTTAACTTGTTTGAACTTCGATTCCTTCATTTATTAAGTGAGAGTAATAGAACTTGCCTCCCACTATTTTTATTAGGGCTGAATCTTTAACGTTCCCCCCAACACTGGGCCCTGAAATTCTGATTGCTCTTGTCATCCTCCAATCTCTGATTATCTTAATATTTCATAAAAACCAAAAATATGGCAAAATATCATGCTTTGCTGTACTTTTCTATTTTATCTTGGAGTTGCATGTAATTGCTGTAAATTCAAGACTTCTCTTGATTTGACATTCTTTCATGCTATTAGCTTTCTAAATTGACACTTAATTCATTCCATGTTTTTATTTATTAGAGTTTAAATTAGTTGTCACTCCATGGAAAAGTTGTTCCTTCCTCTGCATGCTGGTCAGTCCCTTTTTCAGTGTTTATTCCCTAAATTACTGTCAAGACCTTGAGAGCAGGATAGCTACTGCTCACCTCACACCAGTTTACAAGCTCCTCTTCATCTTCCCTGGGCTTGTGCTAGAAAATATAGTTGAGGATTTCCAGTATTTTACATGGAAAAATACACATTTTTTTTAGCACTTATGTGACACCCATTTCTCTAAATGTTCACCATGCACTGCCTCCTTTAAGTTTCACACCTCTTCGAGGTAGGTATTGTAACCATCCCAATGATAATGTGAAAAATGAGGCGCAATCAGTAAGTCAGGTGACACACATGCCTAGGACTCTCCTTCATAGCCAGAATTTTAATATTGTCTATCTGATTCCAAAGATCATAAGCTTCATTATTATACAGATTCTTGTTTAAACTAGTAATATAATTTCCAACTATTATATAAGAAAGCAATTTCACAAGAACCGCCTCATTGACAAATGGAATTTTTACCTGGTGCAACCAAAGAAAGAATAGTATTAAAATGTTTTCATTATTATCTGATATTTTAACTATCTTCACTCTTTCTTCAAATTAAGAAAGCAATTTCACAAGAACTACCTCATTGACAAATGGAATTTTTACCTGGTGCAACCAAAGAAAGAATAGTATTAAAATGTTTTCATTATTATCTGATATTTTAACTATCTTCACTCTTTCTTCAAATTTTTGTTCATCTTTAGCTATCAGGCTCCATGCCCTATACACACAATCAAAAACATGTATTTAGAAAAAGTTAATTTTATCAACTACCAGGTATGAAATTCTAATCTTTGCCCTTGTTTCTTTATATCAGATGGTGGCAAAGATTGAAGCCAGGAGAATTTATAGCCTTGACAAGCCTTTTAAACCACCACCATTACAATGATATCTCTGTATTGTGGATGTTAAGGCAAATGTGAGTCAGCAATCCATTTCTTCTAAGTTAATTATTTCATATAATGCTTGGAAAATCATACTTGCTATTAAAATGAGTGAAAATCTGCTATTTTTCTATGACCAAAATCTCTCAACAGTTTTTGACCTAAAAAATGATGGAAAGAAATAAACTCACCAGTTACTATTGAATCAGACTGCTACGATTTTTAGAAGAATGGCAGGTGCTAGCCATAAAGGATATTGGTAATTACAAGGGGAAAAAATACACAGATCGCTAAAAACAGAAGCAACAGAAGAGATTACATTTGTCACCCATTCTTTTTCAATATATTCCATTTGGTTGCCATTCCTCATTTAATCAGTTTTTAGTTAAATTAGAATGTTCTGGAACAAAGACCAGAACTTGCAAAAGCTTTGATTAAAAAAAACAGAACACAAACTCACAGGTATTAAGGCGCACAAACAATATTTTATTGAGAAGAAACTATTTTATGAACATAAAACCTGGAATTGACAGTGAGGTCAAAGAAGGGAAGGCAGGATATAAATGAGAAGCAAAAGCTACTGATGCTGAAGTTGGTGTCTTTGGAACAAGATGATGCCTAAGAGCCAAAGGAGAGTATTTGCAGAAGGAAACAGGAAATAGCAATAACAAAAGCCACTGAGATGACTTCTTCAGTCTCCAACTAGTTGCTTCTGTCCTAGGACTCCACACAGACTAGATGGGGCCGGTGGGGAGAGATGCTGGTGAAGCAGCGACCACCACACACTTGAATCTCCCATGATCCTCCATGCATTAGCTCCTTGTGCCTGCTGTAATGAATTACCTCAAGCTTGGTGTCATCAAACACACTAAGAACATCTTCTCTCATGGTTATGAAGGCCCAAGTGTGAAAGCCAGATTTCGGCAGGATGGTGCTCCCCCCAGAGACTTTAGGAAACATTCCGTTCTTTGTCTTTTCCAGCTACTGGAAGCAGCTGTCATTTCTAGGCTTGCAGCTCGATCACTCCAATCTGTGCCTACATAGTCATGTCACTGTTTTTATTTCCATCAGTCTCTGTCAAATCTCCCTCCTTCTCTTACATAGATACCAAGATGAGCTATGATGATATCATCTCAAGATCATTCAGTTAATCAACATCTGCAAAATTCCTGTTCCAAAATAAGGTAACATAAATGGGTTCCAAGGATTTGACATGGGGGTATCTTTTGATACGGTGGAGGGGGCAGGAAGGAGGCATTCAATCAATTACACCTTGATTGAATATTCCTCACAAATGTCATCTCTGAAGAAGTGAAAGTCTTTTTTCCTGTGCTGATTTTCCTGCCTTGAAATGAGGCTGAGCTCACTCTTCCTTTAGTGTGAGTGTTGGGGAGAGGAAAGGAAGACAGAGGGGTCCAGCTGTACTTTACAAAGATTGAACCTGCTTTTCAGCCCATCCCAAATACAATTCTGGCTCTTTGAGAAATGTTCTAAGGATGCATATGTAATATTATGATACATATTACCAACAGAAATATATGAAAAAAACCTTTCCATCACCAAAAGAAATTTTCTTAGGACAAACTGGAAGTTCAGAGCAAATCTGCATTCTTTCAGGCCACTAGGGATCTACTAAGTGTCTATAAAAGCCATAAATCCCTTGCTCATGCAACCTAAAAGAAAAATGTCTAACCTACACCCTGGACCTGGAGTACATCATGCCCTTGAACATCTGGCTTGATGTGACATTAAAATGTTACTGTCCATCTTTCTGCAATAGGCAGACTATACCATCACCAGGGATCTTAGAAGTTTAGTCAATTTCCCAACAACAGAAGCAAAGGACTAATTTTTGTGGACCAAACAAAGGGTTGCTTCCCTGTTCTTATCTAACACAATACTCCTCATTTTCTTTCCTAAAGCATTTGCTAAAGACATCAGAAGGAGTTTTGAATATTAGTTACCATTAGATCCACAAATCCACTTTAAAAAAAATCAAATTATAATGGAACCAGCTTTATGAAAGTTACCATGTTTTTTGGCAACCGATAGTAGATATACGGGCATAAGAACTCCAAGATTCTAACTCTTGCAATCTGCATCATGCCCAGGAAGGAGGAAAAAACTCAAACAACAAAAATAGTGACTTCAAAAGCCTACTGAATGTCCTGTACTTTGTCCTTTCTACCACCTATGTATGTGTGCACAGAGACAAATAATTAGGAATGGAAAAAACAACAGCACAGTGTTAAGTTTAGTTATTTTCGTTCTGTAGATGCCTTTCCTCTTAATTCAGGAGGAATACCACCACAGAGTATCCTATTACACATTTACTCCACAGCCTTCATCTGTATGCCTCTTTAAAGACAGAGCTAACTTATAAAAATAGTTTGCTTCACTGGAGGGAATAATGCAGTGCATATTGATGTAGGAAATTTCCATCTCGAACTCTAAGGGGTTAACAATGGCCAAGAACAAATGGCTCCAGCGTGCTCTCTCGCCTCCCTCTAGCCCTGCTCCCCATCTCTTCCTCGCTCTCTCTCCTCACCCTCTGTAGTTCCCACTCCCCTGGCTCTCTGCTCCTTGCTTCCATGTGAGGACCCAGCTGTCAGCCCTGTGCTGTAATGCCAGGGGTGTCAAGGACACTCTATGAGGCAATGAACAGCTGAACAGCACCATTGACCATTGTTTTTCTTCCCTGTTTACAGAGACTCTCTGGGCAAGAGAAGTGTCTGCCGTGCAGAAAGAGCTGAGGGTGCTGCAAGGTTTCGGCTTTTGGAACAACACATTAAGCTTATTAAGTTCTGAATATTCAGCATATTAAAATAGCTGTTTGCTTTTCCTCATTATTGCCTCAGTAAAGGAATATATGTACTCACATTCAAAAACATAAACCCAGAATCTCTGCATAGCAAATATGGGGAAGAAAATCTTTACCCCCACAGTTCTATATTGAAACTGTGCAAGTGACAAAACAAAACACTCAGGCATGCCCTTTGGAGTCTGCTAACTGGGCACTTTGGAGACAAGAAGAACAAAAGTAAAGAACACTCAAATTACCATTTACAAAATAGCCATGAATTTTTAGCATACAGCCTGAACCATGGACGTGATACAAGTTGTTCTTTAAAAGGTTTGGATAAGCTTTTCAAGTTGGGGATCTGCAACACAAACAAATTTAAACCTAAGGAGACAGCCTGTTGCCATGACAATGTGACACACTAGCTCCCTGCCAACATGGATCGTGGGCTTCAGGAATACGATCACACCCTTGCGCTTCAGTTCTCTGATAACAGCATGCGGCTTTTAAATCTTACTAGGTTATTGCTCAGATGCTGGTTTTTCGTCTTAATAAATAGGTACAATGTCATAGGCAGATAACCTAGCATAAATAAAAAGGTATGACATATTATTTCTTTCAAGGTATTTTAATCTCATATTTGTAATAACTGTGAACTAAACCACAAGATCTTAAAATGACAGAAATAAAGTTTACTGCTCAAAAATGAGAAGTGTTGTTTGTCAGAATCACTACTTTTTAATGCTTCCATGACAAAGACATTTTGTGATCTGAACCTCAGGAAAACTTATTGTGATACATCATTCATTACACAATAATGCCTACAAATATACTTAAAAAAATAGATGAACAGAGGACAGGCCCTAACTTGTCACAAACAACAACATGAGTCAAAAAGAATCTCTTTTGAAGCACAAAACAAATATAATAAAAGGGGCTTGTTTCTTTTGTGGGTTTTTTTTTCTGTCAAGGCAGATGGCAGCTTATCACAGGGCCCAAACTTTCTTTCCATTTCCAGAGATTTTTCTTGCCTTCTCCTTGTCTTATTATTTTGGAGGCTATAAGAAATGAAGAGATAAACTATGTTACCATGAATTTAATGAGGATTTTTATTTTTTAGAACAAAAACCAGAGAAGAATTAGCTCAGCCTATTAAAAAAGGCAAATGTACGAATAATCATTATAAAACAATCTTCTTGAAGGCTGTAGTCCTGAAATGTAAAGGATTCTGTAAAATCACAAAGGAGTGTAGGCCTCAAAGAGCTTCTTGGCATAGGTAAAACTCCAGAGAGAAAATTTATGTTTGAGGTGAGCATTTTGCCAACAATGAGGGGTAAAAAGGAGGAGTATTTCAAGGAAAGGACATGTACAAAGATGCAAGATTTTGGAGTTCATACTGCATTTTGGGGATCCCACCAGGTCTGTATCCCTAGAATGAGGGGCATAAGGGATAACAGTGTGAAAAATGTTTGCTGTAATATGGAGTTTGTACTTTGGCCTCTAAAGTACAAGAACCCATCAAAAAATTACGAGATATGGGAAAACAAACTCCAAAAGGCACTTTAAAAAAGATTGCTATAATAGAATGGTAGAGGATACATCTGGAATGAGGTGAGATTGAAGAGAGGAAAATGAAGGGGCTATCTTAACAGTCCGAGTGAGAGAGACCTGAACAGATACAGGGTCTGTAGAGACATCTGGGAAATCTGAATGGTGAATTTAACAATCCTTGGTCAACTACTGAATGTAGAAGTTATTCTTTAACTGGTAATATTTCCGGCAATGAGTGAGTGAATCAGTGTTGCTACAATTTTCCACAATGAGAAAAATGATATAAGAGGCCCTCATGGCCAGAAGAATTAATGAGTTCAGAAAATTCCCAACAAGTAAAACTATAAGAAGTCAAGAGAGAAGATCAAATACCAAATGTTGCTAAGAGCTGCATTGAAGAATGATACAGAGGTAGAAAAATAAAAAAAAGAGAGCCAAAACTTGTTAGCCTTTCTTTCAACAGGCATTTATGAAGAGAGCCTGCCATATTAAACAATAATTTAAATGTTCCTAGTGTTATAAAATATTCATTCATATGAAAAATTATCATGAAATGTGTATACTATTTAGCACTTTATAATACATCCTTGTGCAATATAGAAGGATCATTTGGTCTCCACCACAAATCTGTGTGACTACATGAAGTGTCATAGTTCTTTCCTTATTTTATGGAAGAGAAAACTGATAGTCACAGGTACTAGCTAACTCCCCCAGTGTTACACAGCTGAAGTCCAACACTGCTGCCTCCATATTCTCCAGGTATTTCATTATCTATGCGTGAACCATATAGAGGTTTATTTAATTAAAATATATAGAAAATTATTCTGTTTATTAAAACTATTAAAACCACCTCTTCTCAAGTAAGAAATGATTAAATAACTAAATAATATTTGAAGGTGATTGTCCTCATCATGATTCTAAGCTCATTTTTCCTCCAAATTTGTGGATCTGAGATATGATAGTTTTAAAGAGGAAAAAGGAAAAAAAGAAAATGTTAGAATCATTTTCTGTGAAAACCATTTTTATGCAAGTTAGAGAATCAATGTAATTCTCACTCCCAAGTGAATACTGCCAGCCTCAAGGTGATAATTATCATCCATTACCTTTTCAGACATACAAACAAGATACTCAGTTTTAAACTCACTAAGTAAAGTGGCAATCTATTTGACTAAGCCAAAGAAAATAGTCAATAAGATAAAATTATTCCAAATATTTCCTTAGGAACCATTCAAAAATAGCACAATTAAGTCTCTTACCCAGATGCATAAAGGGTAAATAGTAAAATGCTTGAGAAATCGCTCTGACCTCAAAAAAGTGACATAAATAATGAAAACATAAGATAAAAAAATGAAACTAACTAATGCCACATTTGCACAGTCATCTTTCAAAACCGTGAAGGATTCTGCAAGAGCCCTAGGGAAGTCAGCAAGTGTCACAGGACCACCTTCATCTCAGTATGGCCGCTGAGAATATCTCCCTTTTATTATCCTTTGCAATAATTAAATGATTACTTGTGAAGTTTAACTAGCATTTTATGTCACTTTACAATTAATTTATTTCCATCTAAAATACTTTGCGTTAGGTGAACAGACATTGTTTCCACCATTTAAAGATGGAGAACCTTTGGCTCAGTGACATTGATATTTGCCCAGTTTCATCAGAAGGAGAAGGAAGAAAGTCAGAATGTGAATTTATGTGTTCTGTCACTGTATCTGTACTTCAGGTAACTATTCCACTCTATGTTTCCTTTTATAACCTTCTACTTTAATACTGCCTCTGATAAAGCCCATGAAATAATTTTTTACTAGATAGGAAGAAATCAAATCATATTGAGATGTCAATTGTCTCATAGCAATTATGCTTTATTATGAATTTACTCATCTGCATAGACAGTGAATTCCCTTTTTTTCTCTAAGCGTAAAGTATGTTCACAAATAACCAAAGATGTGTTCTAGGCTGTATTAAGCCACAAGTGTGTTACTACAGGACTCAGAGATTCTGCATTTTAATTATACACAGTGATTTCATAACTCAGTCCCATGGCCAATCATTATAATAAACATTTCAAAAGAAGCCTCATCTTTATGCATAATGTGAGTATCAAATACAATGACCTTTCCCATATTTGCACACAAGGAATTTTATTGTAGTAAGGATAATGAATTCCTTTGCTTCTTGATTTGATCTTTGTTTTTGTAAAATATTAATCATCTGGTACTCAGAGTCCTTCTTTATAAGTCAAATTTTGAAATCTCCTTGCATTAACCAAAAATATAAACATAGAATTATCAGCTAATAATTATGGATTCCCTAAGCTTCTTAAACATATTTCAAGTAGGCCAGCTAAAACATGTCTGCAAACAAAAAACAAAGTCCGCTGAGGCTTTATTCCTGTGACATTTGCAGGGAGTGAAGCAGTTCTGCAAAGCATCATTGGGCTTTAATATTAAGCTTCCAGAGTGAGGCAAATGTTTACATTATTGATTAAACTAGGTTTTGGGATATATCTGTGAAGTGCATGTACATATGTGTTTCTATCCACAAGTCTCTCAGGATTGATGAGACCTGAGTTTGAGTACTGCCAACAGGTATATTGCCCAAAGAAGGCACACAGATTCACACACAGTAAGTTATTATTCTAATTATTATAGTTACTGTTAATCATTGTTTCATTTACTCTTCACCAACAATTCTTTAAGCACCTACTTGTGCCAATCACTCTGCTAGGTGATGGAAATAAGAGCAAGACCACAGCCTGTTCTTAAGGAAGTAACATTAACGTCACCTCATCATCATCATCGTCATAGTAAGTCACTGTCATTATGGAACATATCTTTATATAAAGGTAATTTTGAGAAAAGTGATTTCACACTGGAAAACAATTTTCCTACAAATAAATTGAAATGTTTCCTCCTGAATTTTTAAAATTTGGAGCCAGAATGTTTCTACTTATTTTCATGTTATTTCCTATTAAAAATCATATTGCTCAATTAACATTTTGGTGGGAGAAGTCAACCCTTTAGGCCTTATATGAGATAATCAATTCCTTATATAATTGTTATATATGATCTTATATATGCTCTTCATATAATATGTTCCTAAATGCAATATTACTGACAATTCTAAGAGCCTAGAAGACAAACAATAAAAAGACAACATAAAGGAAAATTGCTGGACAACTTGAAGAATTATGGAAATAGAGAAAGGGAGTGTAGCCCTGGGAGAAGGAGGATCCCTGTCATGGGCAAGTTCTCCATGAATGCCATTAGACCAAAGAAGACTAGGGCAAGAGGTTGGGGATTAAAGGTTTTATTCTCATGGCTCAGTCTCTCCTTGCTCTGAACATGGATGCTTGGCCCTCTTGTTCCCCAGTGGTGCTCTGCTCTGAACCCCTGGCTGCTCTGAACTACCACTGGCACCACCTGGGCCTCCCACCCCAATTGGCTCCCAAGCTCTGTTTCTCCAACTATGGCATGTGCTGCGCTCCCCCTGCCCCTTGCCCTAGGAGGAATTCTGTCAGTGGGTCCCTTGTGACTGGTGGGTGCCTGCCCAATTACGTACAGGAACTCAGGAAAGAACTGCTTCACCCCCCTTCCCCAGGGCTGGAACTCCTGTGACTGTGCCACCAGCAAATATCCCATTGATGTGCAAACAGGCTCTTATATGGATATATAATGGGCACTGTTGAGGCCAGGTGGGAATCCTAGTCAGAAGCTTCGATTTTCCCCATGGGGAGAAACTAAGAGAAAAAAAAGAGGAGGTAAGAAGAGTCACAAAGAAAGTGTACAAAAAAAAGAAAGAGATAAGTTATTAGAAAGTAAAGAGGTAATCAAGCAGTATTCTTGAAGTGACACCATCACCAGTTTTTCACATCACTGGTCATTAGTTAATTTGTAAGATGTAATAACTCTGCTCTCACTACATTATTTATACTGAAATACAATCTTTGCACACCTATTATTACAAATATAGTTACTTCTAAATCATTCCAGGAAAAACTCAATAATAATAACATTTATTGAGTTCTTTTGTAGGTCCAGTCAACATGCTCAATGCTTTAGATACATTATCTATTCTTAATATGCAAACTCCATGAGCTATATACTACTTTTATGCCAATTTACAGGTAAAGTGTAAAACCCAGGCCTTAGTTCATCATATTCCTTTCACTTTGACCCTCTTCTGCCTCCCAAGAACTTTTCATAAATGCTAAAATCTAATAGTAAGGTTCAGACAGTTAGCTGTGCAATTTTGGATAACGCATTACACCTCTCTAAATCTTAATTCTTCATCTACAAAATAGATATAATAAAATTGAGTATATCATAGTATCATTGTGGGAATTAAATAAGATAATTCACATAAAAATTATTTTATAATAATGAAACAAAATAAGCAAAAATAAATTAAACAAATTCTTTATTCTTACCATTCTCATCTGATTTGGGTAGCTGATTAGAATGCAATGTTCAGCATCTAGTACTTGGGAGTTCTGCTCATGGCTTGGTGATATTATTATTATAAAAAATACACCAGGGTCGATACTGGTTTAAAAATGAAATGCTAGAGTTCCATATCAGATTACAGAGTTCTGAAAAAGCTCTTTACCAATGTTTATAATATAAGCTTTAGCAAATAGCCCTGAATTTCACGTAATGACATGGAAATACTTAAATACTGTTACTATTTGGCATTCCTGGAAGTGCCCGAGGGCCTCTCTGCATTGCTGTTCATGCTACTGATGTCCATGGGTTCTGAAAAATATTACGAGTGGCTATGTTATGTTATATGACATAGTTAGACTATGACTAAAGGTGTTATGACTCCTGCTATAGCGCACAGGGGCCAGTGTATGCTTCAGTCTCTAATGTCTATCATGCATGTTATAAGGAGTAGAATAATATTTTTGAAACAGTAAATAATTTCACCCGTGTTAACTTCCTCTTTGCTCTCTGCTCGGCTCCTGCTCTTCCCTCACACGCTGCCCCTCCCAGCTTTATTCGTGTGGTTGGGCTGTTCACTACTCACTGAAGGAGTGGAAAGCAAAGCAAAAGTGAGCTACTCAGCTTTGATTTGTAAAAGCTAGTAGTCATTTTAGGGAAGAGGAGAGAATTTTAAACACAAACAAAATATCTGAGAAAGGTAGGTTGAAGAGAAGAGGGGTACTCCAGAACTAGGAGTAACCAACAGAAAACAGGACTGTTGCACCAGGCCTGATGTGGTCAGGAAGATGGGAATAAAGCATGAAACAGAGACCTTTGTGCACCAAACAGGATGTATCAACCAGGTGAATGCTTGCACGTTCGGAGATGTGTAAGAACATATGCCCTCCCTCTACAGGGATCTTAATTCTTTCAGGCTTCTATAACAGAAATACCATAGCCTTGGTGACATATGAACAAGAGAAATTTCTTTCTCACATTTCTGGAGGCTGAGGAGTCTAAGACCAAAGCTGCAGGTGGACTCAAGCGTCTAGGGCTAGCTGACATCCTTGTTCATGGATGGTTGTCCTCTTACTGTGCCCTCACATGGCAGAAAGAGCAAGGGAGCTCACTCTCTCTTTTCTTTTTCTTTTTTTCAACCTATGGACCTTGGCAGCCCCCTGTGCCTCCCTCTGCCCCCAAGTGCCTGCCTGTGACCGCCCTCTTTCTGCGACCCCGGGGGGACGATTCCAGGGCCGACCTGCTGAGACAGCAAGCCCACACGTGCGTATTTCAAACCACACGTTCGCCCTCCCTCTTCAGGCTCTCTTGCCTGTTGGATAAAGCCTGCCCCAGCCCACCAGGATGTAGTCCTGCAGCCAGTGGTTTCTGGAACTGCCCTATTGACAAACAGGTTTAGGCAGTGGATACAACCATCCCATTACGGCCTGGGGCCCATCCGGCAGTCATGATTCCCAGGTATTTCTCCTAGCATCTCTTTTATAAAAGCACTAATCCTATTCATGAGGGCTCTGCCTTCATGACCTAACCACATTCTAAAGGCCCCCATCTCCAAATACCATCACAATGGGAATTGGGTTTCAACACAGGACTTTTGGGGAGACACATTGAGTCATAGCAGAGATACTTCATAAGCTTCCAGAATTTAGCCGCAGCTCTATGAAGAGGGGTAGTATTCAAACTGTTACTACATTTCCATAATGTGAGTAGAATGAAGGCTCAGACTAGAAACTGAGTTTTTATATGAAATACAATGTTAATTTTTTGCACACCTCAATTAATGGACTCAGGTTTATACCCACTCTACATATCCTAGCCCTAACTGTGTAACTCTATATGTGTGTACTTAAATACACATATAAACACATTCAATATGGCTATAAAATTTTGCATTTAATTTCTAGTGAATTTTACATAGGAAATACTATGTAATTTTTTTCCCTAGAAATCTATAAGTGTCTCAAAGGCAAGAATGCTGTTTTATTCATCTTTATATTAGCAGGGTCAGGCATAATTCCTGAACTTAGTAGGTACTTACAACCTTAAACTATTAAGTGCTCACTGAATTAAATTACCTAATTAAATGACTATTTTAATTAAATGACTACTGTTAGTAGTCATTTCACGAGGAAGAAAATGACATGATCAGAACATGTGCTTTGAGTAACATTAATGTGGAAGTCATGAGTAAGATAACTAGGAGAGTTCACAGGGAGGTTTATGAAACACAGGGAGATGGTATAAGGCTCTGAATGAGGCTGGAAGCTGTGGGAACAGAAAGGAGGTCACAAATGGCATCCCCAAGTGCGACTTGATAAAACTATGCAACAGTTTCCTGTTTTAGAACTAGAGATTTTGTGGGACTGAACCTAGAATGCCTTCTGTCCCTTTGCCCAGGGCTTGAGGATACAAAGTAAATATTAGTGTCAGAGACAATGAGATCCTAGTAGAAACAGCTTTAAGAAGAAAACAGTTTTAGAAAGAGTAATATTCAAGCAGCTCTTATATTCAATATGAGATCATTAACATGCTTCTAAGTACTCAACTTTAAAATAACAGTAACAATAAAAGCAATTATTATTTTCAATTAAAAAATCACACGAGTAAATTCATATGTAACAAACTTGCTAGATACTATATATATGCATATATGTTCCTATGTATATATATGTGTGTATATATATATACACACATATATATACATACACAGGCATATGTATCATTTCCAACTGGAATTGAAATTGTTGCCACTTCCACACTTTAAGAAATAGGCTAGTAAGTACTGCAATGCCTGGGGTCTTTATTATACTTGCATGGTAGTAATTTAGAGTATGCCTTAAAGAAGAATTAAAACAAAGAGATTCAGGTCTCCATAGACAGATCAAGGTGAAAGTTACAAATTTATCATTATAGGCCATAAAAATTAACCAGTATACTTTTTAAATACAAAAATATGCAAATACAGTCTTAACATTAGAATTTGAACCATGAAAAATAAGAAAAACTAGTCCAAAATACTTCGAGTATATGTAGAATCTTATAACATCATGTTTGTCTTTAAATTGTATGCATTCTTTAAAAGAGTATAATTTAGAGGAAATTGATAAAAAATTACAATTTCTGGCCCTTCTTTTGTGAGTTCCCTTCAAATATCAGATTTGATTTTGATTTTCTTTGATACAAATTCTGCAGGAGGCCAATCTCTATTACAGAGAACTTCTCCTTTAAAAGGCATATTTGTGTAACACTTCTTAATATAATCCCAATGATTATAACATAGTAGAGCCAAAATTGTTTTTATTATTTTTATATTAATTAAAACATCACTAAAAATTCCTTCAGTACATACCAAGAAGTATTAGTCATATGTGCAAGTATAGGAAATCCAGCTCAGACTGAAAGGCAAGAAATAAAGAAAAATTTGCAATTACGAAATAGTAGTTTAATAGTTATTGAAATTAAATGCTAAAAATAAACCACAGTGCTGTTGTTAGAAGGCTTAATGACTTGCTGGGAACCTATCTTGGAAATTAAGCAAGACCAGTGATGAACTGCCAATGAGAGTAAAGAATGTGAATGAAAGGGTTGTAACTAACCAACAGACCAAAAAAAGGAAAGAAAGAAAAGGAATCCAGGTTAAGGAGAAAAGAAGAAAGAAAGTACGTGCCTTTTCTTGTGTGCCTCGCCCCAGCCATGCCTGCTTGGCAGGCTCAGAGTTGTTGGGCTCTTCTCCCTGCTACCATTTCCCAGGGACATGTGATTGCCAAGCTTCCCTGCACCTCTATCACAAACTCTCACTGTAAGCATGGCTGCGTCCTCATTCGTAACAAACTTTGTAAACATCTTCTTATTGTATGCTTGCATTATTTCTAGTCTTGGAGGAAATGGAGAGAATAAGAGAAGCCGAATTCCTATAGGGCGCTTCTGAGAGCCACTTCCTTCTGCTGCGGGTAGGGCCTAGGCAAGTAGCACCCAGGGGTGCATACTGCTGCGCCCTCACCCTTCACTAAAAGTAATTATAGGCCCAAGAACCTAAGAGGCAGAGAGAGAACAAAACAGTCACCCAAATCATAGAGCACTGGAGCACCAGGCCAGATGTCGGCTTTGGAGGAGCCACCGAGTCCCCCGACAACCCTCCAGATGACCGTCCGGCCTGCACGGAAGCAGTGCTGGCTCGGCAGTGTCTACCCCTTGGTCTCCTGTATATCCTTATCATAAGCCTCCATCATAGCTCCCTTTTCTTTGCAACCTAAAAGAATCAAACACGAAAGGACCCATAGGTCTCTTGAGTGAAAAAGAGAGAAAGTGCAACAAAGTATATACAGCCTGAACATTGATATTTCTTTCCTCAGCCCTCTGGAAGCCCAGACCTGCAGCCAACCAGCTTGCTACTCTGGAGGCTGACTGCCTGCACCTCCAAGGTGTCCGTGGCTGTGCAGAACAGTTTTGGGATAAGTGCTGATTTTTCTACATTCAGCTCACTTTTACTATCAGAGTGATGAGGACATGCTGCCCCTTAACTATCAAGTACCAACATGAAATATGAATAAAGGACAATAAAATACTATTTTAGAGTTCTTAATTATTTTTTCTTCTGAGAGAAAGTGTAAGTTGTCTGAGAGGCTCTTTTATTTTTTGACCTACAAAGTGTCCCCAAATACCCTTGGACGAATAGCAACCACACTTGCAATGTCTTCAGCTGCATTATTTAGAGTAGAGGCACCTCAGGTCCAGCAATACCAGCCAGCAGCCTCCAGTGGGCGCTGCAAGGACAGGCTGGGGTGGGCTGGGCTACCACTTCATGGGCTGGTGCCCACCCCACCCCTTCCCGAACTGAGCACGCACAGGGCTCCGACGAAGGTGACCCAGGGACTCGGCAGCTCACCTAAGCTGTGGACGCACACGCCGAGCTCGACCTCACCGCCCCTCCCGCTCCCCTGCCCTGTGGGGTCATCTGGGTGTGTGCTCCTTAGCACATCTCTGCCCTTTACTTCCCAAAGGTCTCTCTAAGCCCCCTTTTCTTCTTAGGTCTTATTATGCTTTCCTACAGAAAAAAGTCAAGTTCCAATCTCTATTGCCTTAAAGTTTTCAGTTTCAGGTGTTTTGATAAATATCTGGACATGATTTCTGCAGGCTGGGAAGATGTATTCACGTGTTCTCTTCTCAGTCTGTCCTTGTTCTGTAAGACAAAGTCATGAATTCTGGTCCAGCCTGAACGAGTGAGGATGGGAACCCGCTCCTAGTTCTCACTAGTTTCCTTCTGACCTTAGTTCTCACTTAACTCCCAAAGGAATACTTTTAGGGTAAAGTTCCCTGTTATATCCACATGAGAAAGACATATTCTCTTACTAATTTTTAAATAAACTTTAATTTAGAATAGTTTTAGATTACAGAAATGTAGCAAAGATGTTACAGAAGTTCCCATGTACCTCACACTCAGTTTCTACTCACATTATTATTAACATTAGTATGATGCATTTCTTATAATTAAGGAATAATGATTCATTACTATTAACTAACGTCTCTAAAGTCTATATTCTATTCAAGTTCCCTTAGTTTTTCCCTAATGGCCTTTTTCTTTTCTAAAATCCCATCCACAATGCCACATTGAATGCAGTTAGCATGTCTCCTCAGGCTGTTCTTGGCCTTGACAATTTCTCAGACTTGCCTTATTTTGGATGACCTTGATAATTTTGAAGAGTCCTGCCAGGTATTTTGTAAAATGTTCCTCCATTGGGGTTTGTCTGACTACAGTGATGAGATATGGGGAGGAAAACCAGAGAGGTGAAGTGTTCTGAAAAAGACTATTGTCATCCCATTTTATCAAGAGTGCATATTATCAACATGACTCATCATCACTGATGCTGACCTTGATGACCTGGCTGAGGCCATGTTTGTCAGCTCTCTCCACTGCAAAGTTACTCTTTTTCCCCTTTCCATCGTTCCAACTCTGGCCACTGGAAGATTTTCAGTTGGCTCCCCTGTCACCTTGACAAACCCTCATCATATTGTGTGTGTGGTAGAACTGCCCTTTCTGGAATTACAGGATGCTGCAGACTCATCTTGGATATTTACTGATGCACCCGGAATTGGCCATTTCTCCCAGGATCCCTGGTCAAAAGACCCACACACTAGCTGTGCTCATTGCTGACAGACGATATGAATGCATTTTTTACCTTAATTGACAAGGACTAAAAAATCCAGCCTTATCATGCTAAATGACCATCTACTGCTCCTACTCCACTGCAACCTGGTCTGTCCACTACATTTTTAATCCACTAGAACTATTTTGTCCACTAGAACTTGGGCATTTTATCACTAAAGACTAAATATAAAGTATAGCAAAGTATTTGGATTAAAGTAAAAGGCTGAAAATACCCTCATAAGAACTTTCTGAGAAAAGACAGCACCATCCCACTTACCAATGAACAAACACAGAAAACTCCAAGAACTTGTTCAGGTCACAGATTACACAGGTGTGGGTTGGCATTTCTTTCATCCCCACAGTGAACTGCCTCTTCTTTAAAAAAAAAATAAGCATTTTCACTCATGTTTTAATTATTAAAGATTTCTCTTATAAATGCACCAAAAAGCCTGGTTTGTGTAACTTTCCAGAATGTAGAGTGCCAGTTGACAACTTCAACAGAGGGCAAGTGTGGGGCGTTTCTGTAGATGGCAGATATCACTGGTGGATTTTAGCAGTCTGCCAAGTGCTCCTGCTGGCCCCCAAAGTCTTCCTCAAGTTCCAGCAGCCACCATTAAAGAGTCAATGTCACCATCCCTGTGTAGAAAATGTTGACCACGTCACTCTGAAAGGTGATTACTTGTATATTTAAGGGTAAATGGCTCTGGCCAAGGCAAGTAATGATTGCTGCTTTCCATTTAGAGCACACGTAATACGTGGAGAAGCTAGCCTCCAAACAGAGATCCTTTGAACCAAGTCAAAATATGACATGGACATTACTTCCAGGATTAGGAATTGGCAATTCAGACACAGATTTACTTTCCCCTCAATGTTATCATGACTATTCTCAACACAGAGATTAAATAGCTTTACTGACTGGAGTCTGAGGTTGGGAACTCAAAAATATGACTTCTCCAGTTTTGTTTATGTCCCCCTTTCCAGTGTCTGGCATTGATAGAGTAGACAATCTTTGGTAATATATTGTGCCATGTCAGTAAGAGAATCTGCTCATTTATATCAAGAATGGTATAGCCTTCACATTTGGTGATCTAAACACCATACTTGAGAATTTACAGAAGTTTCTACTGAATAGAATTTTAGAACTTCTTTCTCAAACTCAAAGGTTCCCAAAAGGGGAAAAAGTTCAGGAAATCAGAATTATATGAGACAAGGCATTAAATATACAGATTATCTTCCTTTTTGCATTCATCTCAGACAGGTAAAATTGGCATTTTTATTGTGCAAGTTAAGATAAAGCCCCCAGAAAGTGGAAGGAATTGTGTCCTCTTAAATGGAGGTTAGGAAGAATAATTGCTTGTCTGTGGGAAAATCCTACCTGAAAAGAAATATAAACTAAATGCTAAATCAAAAGTCTTCAGAGAGGTTTTAGCATGGTTCTGGTAGTGGCTGAAAAGGGAAGCTGCCCTTTTTATTCCTTTTAGAACATTTTAATAGTCAGAAACTAACCATAAGAAAATAATATAATGTGGCCCATGGAATAGCCAAGTTCAAATAAAACAATAATATCAGGCTTCCAACATATAAAACATATGTTCTGATCTAACAGACTTCAAATCAAGTGATTCAACTAACAAAATAATCTAGAAAGTTTAACAAAAGGTCCTACATATTCAAATCATACAGATATGCTCCAAAATGTGTAACAACACATTTCATTACAAGACATGTACTTTAAATAATGGACATTTAATGAATTATATTTAAACAAAATGGCATCGTTTTTCAATCATAGAATATAACATGCTTATTATAAAAAAAGAATACAAGCATAAAAGCAAAGTAAAAATGAGTAGAATCTAACTATTCAGAGATTAAAGTTAACATTTGGCTATTCTTTTAGACAACACTTCATGCTTACACATTAAGAACATTACATGCATTTGATAAAACAGGAGATACATTTTTCTAACTTATTTATTAATAATACGTTATGAGCAGCTTTTAATATCTATAACTATCAATCACCATAACAATTGATAATAGTGAAATAATATCTCCTTGTATGATTGTATCATATTTATTTAATTCTATACTGATGAACACATTACCAATTCTTTACTATAAAATTCTGAGAACTTACAATGAATATATCTTTGTATGTATTTCATGTATCTATTATGATAAATTCTTAAAAGTAGAATTGCTGTATGAGATTTATCTATTTTTGATTTAAATATACAGTGCTGAATAGCTCAGAGGTTGGAAACTGGATATAAATCTTCAAGGGAAGAGTGGGGGATTCAAGATGGCAGTGCGAGACAGAGAACTCCTCCCAAAACCACATCTAATATGAAAATATACTTAATACAACTAAACCTGAAAGAGCAGCAGGAAAGAAGGCTGCACCAGACTTCATATATCTGGAGAACAGAGCAGACCTCAAGAAACAGGGTAACATACCAAAGGCATGATCCAGCAGGACCAAAGCCCTTCCTCCACCCCAGCTCACCAGCAGGAGTAAGAAAAACAGAGTGGGGACAGGGCGAAAGCCTAGGACTGCTGAAAACCCAGCCCTGGAGATCTGTTTTGGGAGAACAAACCTACACTGCATGGTGCTCTGGAGATTAGTGGGGTTGGAAAGCTAAAACAGATGGAATACTTGGAGAGACAGAGATTCCAGCCATTTGTGGAGGACAGGAATCCACATAAAGCTGCTCTGGGAAAAAGGAAAGGTGTGCAGTCTGAGAGGCTTCCTTCAGTGAGAGGACTGCTGAAGGGGCGAGGTTTGCATGGAGCTTGCTGCGCAGGACAAGGGATATGTGGACAAGGTTGTCTGGGCATGCTGTGCCCAGCAGGTTGGGAACTTGCAGGAGCTTCAGGTGCTCCATCCCCCTGGCTGGCTACTCAGCTCCAAGGCCTCCCACTGTGATATGAAGCCTGCTGAACCTTTCTTCTGGTCTGCCAGCACTGACTCACAAACCAGCAGTCCCTGCCTGGCATCAAGCAAGCCAGAGGGAGGCACTGCTGAAGGAAGCTACAGATGCAAAGTGCAGAGGCTTACACCTGTGTGCTTGGCCCATTGGTTCTGACAGTGGAGGCAGGCACTGCTGCCGGGAAGCAGGAAACAGCTCTTTCCTCCCCCAGGCCCCAGCACCATTACCCTGAAATACCCAACATCAGTCAAGGGGCTGAGCAGCTCCAGGGACTAGAGCTTCTGGGAACTAGAGGGCACACATACAAATATGAAATGCCAAAAAAACCTGGTTCAAACGAAAATCTCAGAAACACCAGTAAAAGGGCAAAATGAAACTAAATTACCAATCTTATTGAAAGAGAGTTCTAAATAAAAATCATAATCATGGTCATGGAGGTACAGAAAAATAATCAAGAACTCAGGGATGAATTTAGGATGGAGATTCAATCATTAAGAAATTCCATATCTGAAATGAAACATACAATGGAGGAATTTAAAAGCAAATTAGATGTAGTAGAAGAGACGGTAAATGGAATAGAAATTAGAGAAGAGGAATACAAAGAAGCTGAGGCACAGAGAGAAAAAAGGATCTCTAAGAATGAAAGAATACTAAGAGAACTGTGTGACCAATCCAAATGGAACAATATTTGCATTATAGGAGCACCAGAAGAAGAAGAGAGAGGAAAGGGGATAGAAAGTTTCTTTGAGGAGGTAATTGCTGAAAAGTTTCCCAATCTAGGGAAGGAGATAGTCTCTCAGGCCATGGAGGTGCACAGATCTTCCAACACAAGGGACACAGGAAGACAACACAAAGACATATAATAATTAACATGGAAAAGATCAATGATAAGGACAGACTTTTAAAAGCAGCTAGAGAGAATAAACATCACTTACAAAGGAAAACCCATCAGACTATGATCAGACTTCTCAACAGAAACCTTACAGGCCAGAAGGGAGTGGCATGATGTATTTAAAGCAATGAAGCAGAAGGGCCTAGAACTAAGAATACTCTACCCAGCAAGATAAAAATTTTAATATGAAGGAGGGATTTAACAATTTCCAGAGAAGCACAAGTTGAGATAATTTACCTCCCACAATAATCACCTACATATGTGAAACAAATACTAACAGAATTGAAGGGGGAAATAGAATGCAATGCATTCATTTTAGGAGACATCAACACTCCATTCACTCCAAAGGACAGATCAACAAGACAGAAAATAAGTAAGGACACAGAGATACTGAACAACACATTAGAACCTAACGGACATCTACAGAACACTCCATCCAAAAGCAACAGAGTACACATTCTTCCCAAGTGCACATGGAACATTTTCAAGAATAGATCATATACTAGGCCACAAAAAGAGCCTCAGTAAATTCAAACAGACTGAAATTGTACCTACCAACTTCTCAGATCACAAAGGTATGAAACTAGAAATAAATTACACAAAGAAAACAAAAGAGTCCATCAACACATGGAGGCTTAACAACATGCTCCTAAATAATGAATGGATCAATGACCAAAAAGAACAGAGATCAAACAATATATGGAGACAAATGACAACAATAATTCAACACCACAAAAATCTTTGGGATGCAGCGAAGGCCATGCTAAAAGAAAAGTATACTGCAATACAAGCCTACCTCAGGAAAGAAGAACAATCCCATATAAGCAGTCTAAACTAACAAGTAGTAAAACTAGGAAAAGAAGAACAAAGGAGGCCCAAAGTCAGTAGAAGGAGGGGCATAAGAAAGATTAGAACAGAAATAAATAAAATGGAGAAGAATAAAACAATTGAAAGAATGAATGAAAGCAGGAGTTGGTTCTTCAAGAAAATAAACGAAATAGATAAACCCCTAGCCAGACTTATCAAGAAAAAAAGAGTCTACACACATAAACAGAATCAGAAATGAGAAAGGAAAAATCATTATGGACACCACAGAAATACAAAGAATTATGACAGAATACTATGAAAAATTATATGTTAACAGACTGGATAACCTAGTAGAAATGGACAACTTTCTAGA
This sequence comes from Manis pentadactyla, assembly GCF_030020395.1. Lineage (NCBI taxonomy): Eukaryota > Metazoa > Chordata > Mammalia > Pholidota > Manidae > Manis > Manis pentadactyla. The sequence continues at coordinate 111,174,080 of NC_080028.1, read as the reverse complement.
AAAATACAATCTTCCAAGACTGACCAAGGAAGAAACAGAAAATTTAAACAGACCAATTACCAGTGAATAAATTGAATTGGTAATAAAAAAGCTACCTAAGAAGAAAACCCCTGGACCAGATGGTTTCACTGCTGAATTTTATCAGACATTTAGTGAAAACCTAGTGCCTATCATCATTAAAGTTTTCCAAAAAGTAAAAGAGGACTCATTCTGAGGCCAGCATCACTCTAATACCAAAACCAGACAAAGATACCACACACACAAAATATTACATACCAATATCCCTGATGAAAATAGATGCAAATATACTCAACAGAATATTAGCAAACCAAATTAAAAAACATATCAAAAAGATCATCCATTATGATCAAGCAGGATTTGCTCCAGGGATGCAAGGATGGTACATCATTCAAAAATCCATCAACATCATCCATCACATCAACAAAAAGAAGGACAAAAACCACATGATCATATCCATAGATGCTGAAAAAGCATTAGACAAAATTCAACATCCATTCATGATAAAAACTCTCAACAAAATGGGTATAGAGGGCAAGTACCTCAACATAATAAAGGCCATATACGATAAACCCACAGCCAACATTATACTTAACAGAGAGAAGCTGAAAGATTTTCCTTTAAGATTGGGAACAAGACAAGGATGCCCACTCTCCCTGCTTTTATTCAACATAGTTCTGGAGGTCCTAGCCATGGAAATCAGACAACACGAAGAAATAAAAGGCATCCAGATTGGCAAGGAACAAGTTAAACTGCCTCTGTTTGCATATGACATGATACTGTACATAAAAAACCCTAAAGAATCGATTCCAAAACTACTAGATCTAATATTTGAATTCATCAAAGTTGCACAACACAAAATTAATACACAGAAATCTGTTGCATTCCTATATACTAATGTTGAACTAGCAGAAAGAGAAATCAGGAAAACAATTCCATCCACAATTGCATCAAAAATAATAAAATACCTAGGAAAAAACCTAACCAAGGAATTGAAAGACCTATACTCTGAAAACTACAAGACACTCATGGGAAAAATTAAAGAAGACACCAATAAATGGAAACATATCCTGTGCTCATGGATAGGAATAACTAGTATTGCCAAAATGGCCATGCTACCTAAAACAATCCACAGATTCAATGCAATCCCTATCAAAATACCAACAGCATTCTTCAACGAACTAGAGAAAATAGTTCTATAATTCATATGGAACCAGAAAAGACCCCAAATACCCAAAGTAATACTGAGAAGGAATAATAAAGCTGTGGTATTACACTCCCTAACTTCAAGCTCTACTACAAAGCCACAGTAATCAAGACAATTTGGTACTGGCACAAGAACAGACCCATAGACCAATGGAACACACTGGAGAGCCCAGTTATTAACCCAAGCATATATGGTCAATTAATATATGATAAAGGAGCCATGGGTATACAATGGGGAAATGACAGTCCCTTCAACAGCTGATGTTAGCAAAACTGGACAGCTACATGTAGGAGAATGAAACTGGATCATTGTCTAAACCCATACAGAAAAGTAAATTCAAAATGGATCAAAGACCTGAATGTAAGTCATGAAACAATAAAACTCTTAGAAAAAACATAGGTAAAAATCTCTTGTACATAAACATGAGTGACTTCTTCATGAACATATCTCCCCAGGCAAGAGAAACAAAAGCAAAAATGAACAAGTGGGACTGTATCAAGCTGAAAAGCTTCTGTACAGCAAAGGACACATCAATAGAACAAAAAGGCATCCTATAGTGTGGGAGAATATATTCATAAATGACAGATCCAATAAAGAGTTAACACCCAAAAGATATAAAGAGTTCACATGCCTCATCAAACTAAAAGCAAATAATCCAATTAAAAAATGGGCAGAGGATCTGAACAGACACTTCTCCAAAGAAGAAATTCAGATGGCCAAAAGCCACACGAAAAGATGCTCCACATTGCTAATCATCAGAGAAATGCAAATTAAAACCACAATGAGATATCACCTCACACCATTTAGGATGACCACCATCCAAAAGACAAACAACAACAAATGTTGGCGAGGTTGTGGAGAAAGGGGGACCTCTCCTACACTGCTGGTGGGAATGTAAGTTAGTTCAACCATTGTGGAAAGCAGTATTGAGTTTCCTCAAAAAACTAAAAATAGAAATACCATTTGACCCAGGAATTCCACTCCTAGGAATTTACCCTAAGAATACAGGAGCCCAGTTTGAAAAAGACATATGCACCCCTGTGTTTATCACAGCATTATTTACTGTAGCCAAGAAATGGAAGCAACCTAAGTGTCCATCAGTAGATGAATGGATAAAGAAGAGGTGGTACATATACACAATGGAATATTTTTCAGCCATAAGAAGAAAACAAATCCTATCATTTACAACAACATGGATGGAGCTAGAGGGTATTATGCTCAATGAAATAAGTCAGGCATAAAAAGACAAATACCAAATGATTTCCCTCATTTGTGGAGTATAACAAAGAAGGAAAACTGAAGAGACAAAATAGCAATAGACTCACAGACTCCAAGAAGGGACTAGTGTTTATTGAAGGGGAGGAGTGCAGAGGGCGGGTGGGGAGGGAGGTGCACATGTTGTGTGTGGGGTCTTGGAGAAGACAGTGTATCTCAGAGAAGACAAATAGGGACTCTGTGGCATCTTACTACATTGATGGACAGTGACTGCAAAGGGCTATAATGGGAGGGACTTGATAATAACGGTGAATGTAATAACCACATTGTTCTTCTTGTGAAACCTTTATAAGAGTGTATATCAATGATACCTTAATTTAAAAAGTGGTGAAAAAATGGGCAGATGATCTGAACAGACACGTCTCCAAAGAAGAAATTCAGATGACCAAAAGCCACATGAAAAGATGCTCCACATTGCTAATAATCAGGGAAATGCAAATTAAAACCACAATGATATATCACCTCACACCAGTTCAGATGGTCAACATAGAAAAGACAAGGAACAACAAATGTTGGCGAGGATATGGAGAAAGCAGAATCCTTCTACACTGCTGGTAGGAATGTAAACTAGTTCAACCATTGTGGAAAGCAGTATGGAGGTTCCTCAAAAAACAAAAACAGAAATACCATTTGACCCAGGAATTCCAATTCTAGGAATTTACCCTAAGAATGCAGGAACCCAGTTTCAAAAAGACATAGCACCCCTACGTTTATTGAAGCACTATTTACAATAGCCAAGAAATGGAAGCAACCTATGTGTCCATAAGTAGATGAATGTATAAAGAAGATGTGGTACATAAACACAATGGAATACTGTTCATCCATGAAAAGAAAACAAATCCTACCATTTGCAACAACATGGATGGAGCCAGAGGGTATTATGCTCAGTGAAATAAGCCAGGCAGAGCAAGACAAATACCAAATGATTTCACTCATCTGTGGAGCATAAGAACAAAGCAAAAACTGAGGGAAGAAAACAGCAGCAGACTCATAGAACCCAAGAATGGACTAACAGTTCCCAAAGGGAAAGGGACTAGGCAGCGTGGGTGGGTGGGAAGGGAGGGAGAAGGGGGAGAAGGGGCATTACGATTAGCACACATAACAGGGAGAGGGTCACGGGGAAGGCAGTAAAGCACAGGGAAGACAAATAGTGACTCTATACTATCTTACTTCACTGATGGACAGTGACTGTAATGGGGTTAGTGGGGGCGACTTGATAATGGGGCAAAGCTAGCAACCACAGTGTTGCCCATGTGATTTGATATTAATGATACCAAAAAAAATTTTTAATACAAGGAAAAAAAAGGAAGAATTTTAAGTTAACAAATTGTTTTTTTACAGCATTGTAATGAGTTCAGTCCACTGTCTTGTCATTCAATTTTTCCTATGAAAATGTCAGCTATCATTCAGATTGTTTTTATCTTTGTGTGTAAAGTTTCTTTTCCTCTGGCTATCTTTAAGCTATGTTCATCTTCTTTATTAAATTGTTTGATTATTAAAAAAAAAAGTGTTCAAAAGAAATGCTTCCCCATCATTTGCTAGACTAAATTTCTCAAGCCCAGGGATTTCTACTGTCTTGGTTTTTGACCTTCTTTCAATGTCAGACTCTGTCTAGTATGTAGTCAACAATAAACATTAGTTGAAATGAATTAGTAATGATTAAATTGGATTTAAAGGATTTAATTTGCATCTAATTAGTTTCATATTTGAAATTCAGTGCAACCTTTCTTAACCTCTTCTCTTCACTATTGCCATTGAGAAAGTTCGGTTAAGAAGGAGAACAAATTCCCTCTCCTCACGTTGCGCATGAATTTCGTGTCCCTTGTGCTCTGCCAGTTACCAGTCTGTATGACTTTAGGCTAATTACTTAATATCTTTGTGTCTCCAATTTTCTGTCCGTGGGATGAGTATAATAAAACTCCACTTTACCTGCCTGTCAGAATTGTTGTGAGATTTTAATTATAATGTGAGGTAAGAGTGCTTTGTACACAATAAAATGGTCTACAAATAAAAGAGATTAACAATTAAAGACAGGTTTAATGTTCTGGAATGCATTATACTTGTCTCATATTAACCTGAAAAGATTTCTGCAAACATCCTAAAACTCCAGGCTCAGGGGCTACCGTTTCCAGTACCCACCTGCATATGATGCACCATAATGGAAATTTCTTATTTATTTATTTATTTATTTATTTATTTTATTTTAGTATCATTAATCTACAATTACATGAAGGACATTAGGTTTACTAGGCTCCCCCCTTCACCAAGTACCCCCTACATCCCCGTTCACAGTCACTGTCCATCAACATAGTAACATGCTGTAAAATCACTACTTGTCACCAAGTTCATAGTCACTGTCCTTCAACATAGTAAGATGATGTAGAATCACTACTTGTCTTCTCTGTGTTGCACAGCCCTCCCCGTGCCCCCTCAACACTATACATGCTAATCGTAAGGCCCCCTTTCTTTTCTTCCCTCCCTTATCCCTCCCTTCCCACCCATCCTCCCCAGTCCCTTTCTCTTTGGTAACTATTAGCCCATTCTTGGGTTCTGTGCTTCTGCTGCTGTTTTATTCCTTCAGTTTTCTTTTGTTCTTATACTCCACATATGAGTGAGATCATTTGGTACTTGTCTTTCTCCTCCTGGCTTATTTCACTGAGCATAATACCATAATGGCAATTTCTTGTAGGTTTGGGAAATGGCATTTGTTTTCACTTTTACCTGTCCCCCTTAGCCAAACAATGCTTCAAACTGATTTGCAGCATCAAAATCACTTCCTTTTTCCAAGTTTGATACTTGCTATTACCTCTTTGCAAGCACAGAGATGTAAAGCCACACTGTAAAAAAGTAACAAATAAAAACCACACAGCTTAAGTATTGATTAAAAACAAGCTTGGTTCATTAAAAACACTGCTGGGATTTGAAGCACTTAGAGGTAATCTTTTCTTTTCCTCAGCATTAAAAGATATAGTGATTGATAGATCTTAGTGGCTTTGAGAAGTAGTTATTTAAATAAGCTTTAGATTAAAAAATAGATTCTAAATTGGATTCCAAATTTCCTCTCACCCTCCTTGGCTCCTATATATGGGGAAAACTTTCTCCTTAAAATGAAAATAATATATCTTATCAGTATTTGTATAGCACTTTTTCTATTATAAGGATCTTTCATAAAATATATCCTATACCTTTGTCTCATCCTAAAATTTCTTAGTCTTTCTCCAAAAGGGACAAGGTCAGGGATGAGATAGAGGTAAGATTGACAGTCAGTAGCTGCTGTCTTTAGGGATCCTTGCAGAGGGAAAAATCTGTGCACCTGTCAAAAGGAAATATGTATCCTCATCTCAACCAACTGCACTGTGTTCCTCCTTCCAGCCAGGGGTCATGGTGGCTGAAGTGAAGAGTTGCAAGCCGTAGGGTGACCCAGACCCTTTGCCTTCACAGAAGGGCATTGAGTTTGTGTCCTGCTGTCAGCAACGGGGCAAAAAGGCACTGAAAAAGATTCCTAAACTTGCTTAAAACTCTTTAAGACTAAATTTTGTCACGGATTTATGTATTTAGTTTTTTTAAAATCATTTTAACACTGATCATCCTGTACATCAGTGATCATAATCCTCAGTATTAACACACATCCATCACGTCATATGTATCAACTATACAATTATTGTCTTAATCATGTCATTAAAAATTGACAAGATTCTATTTAAAATGCAACAAAAATGGTAAAATCCGACATTGTTATTATTGCCTGACAGAAGCTATTTCTCTTTTAAAAGGGGACAGTGGTAGAAAAGTGTTAAGAGAGTAAAGAGTCTCAAAAAGGCTTGATCTTAGTTGATCAGAGGATTGAGAGAGAAATGAAAATGGAGTTAAGTTCTCAGTCATTGCTATGTAAAACTATGTTCATGTACCACGTAAACGACCTCTCTCATATCCAAGAGATACTTAACTTATCCTTTGGGATACATAGCAGTGCTGTATTTTTTCATGATGTCTTTGGAGCCATTAACCTCCAGTCCTGGTGCTTGTGTTTAAAAGGATAAAGCAGAAGCATGACAACCATTTTTACTGTGAAAGTAAAATATTCAAGTGGGTTTTCTAATTTTCATCTGGATGTATTGATATTATATAGTATATGTATAAAAAGAGACAGATATAAGTATTATATATTCTCTGGCCATCACTATAAATAACCATAGGAACATAAGGAATTCTGGGCCTACTAACCCAAAAAAGTCTTGGGTGCAGAAGCAGTGTGGGGTGCTTCTCAAACTTTCATGTGCATGTAAATGTTGCTAAAATGCAGTCTGGGTGAGGCCCGATTCTTTGTATTTCTAACAAGCTTTCAGATGATGTCCTTGTTACTGTTTAGTGCTCTGCAACTCAGTAGTGAGAGCTTAAAGCACAGGTTCTGTATTCAGGCATCCACTGAATCCCAGATTCTCCATTTCGTAACTGTGTGAATGCAGGCAGTTGCTTACTTTCCTGCAGCCTACTTCCTCATCTGTTCAGTGGGACAATAAGAGACTCAAAGGGATGGGGGTTGGGGACCTACCTCACCGGACTATTACAGAGAATAAGTGAGATAATACATGTCAAGCACATTGGACTACACATGCTCTTATTAAGCCCTTCATAAATGCTAGTTCTTGTAATGAAGTCAAAGATGATGGTGATAACACTTTTTTCAGCAATATTGAATCTGTCCTTCGAGCAAAGACCTGGTGCTGCATGGGCCAAATTCTATTATCAACAGATTGAGAAAAACACCTGCAGTATCCGTCATTGTCATGACCATCTCACACTGTACTCCTTTACCAGCCCTGCTAAGCCTGCAGAGCAAGGTCTCAATCCCCTGACATGGTTTTAAAACTTAACCAGACTTATGATTGTCCCTCTAATGCTACTTTCCAGCTTTCTACCTTTAGCTGGACCAAACTACCTCAGACTAAATGGGCCATGTTTCCCCATTCCTCTGTGCCTTCAGGAGTCCAAGACCACTGGAAGACAAACACGTTTGCCCAGTGCATTTCACCTCCCAGTGCACAACCAGAATGTCTTCTGTGTAATTATCCTTTACCATCTTGCTCTTTTTTTCCGTTATGCCCTTTATTATGTGATTTTTAAAATGCCCTTTTTGCTCCCATTGATTCTCCCATTATCATGCATTACAAACCTTGAGAGCCGTGCATCAGCGCTCTACGAGCGCTGGGGAGTGGCCAACCAGCAATCATTTCAGTGTCCGTTATACTACTCGACACAGTGGTGCTAAATATTTGTTGAATTAACAAAAATCAGAAATAAAAATGATATATGTATGCTTATAATGTTTTTCTTTCCCTTATTCAGGCAAGTTTTCACTCATCAGGGAATATAATAATGTTTAAATTGCCACCAATCTCTCTCTATATTGAAGAACCACTACTTTAAAGAATTTCTAAAAGAATACAAAAATTGCCCTATTTAACCTGTAATGGGCCTATATGGTCTTCTCCCAGTTTCGCTCCTGCCAGAGGCAAGAGAAAATTCTCAATGAAGAAAAATAACACCTTCAAAAGATTGAAATTATGTCTGGTTTTTTCATATACAGTATTTAACATGCAATCAGAAATTCCCCAGCATAGCAGTAGATCACACACCTGACGCACCAAATTACCACAGTTAAGAATGAAAAAGAGAAAGACCCACAAAGGATCCTGATATTAGAAATATCAGTCATGGACAAGGGCACATAATTAATAGAGCAAAGAAATTTGGTAGGTGTATGGTTAATATCAGCATATAATTAGGATCTATGAAGAATACTATGGAAACCATGGAAACTCTAGAACTAAAGAACACAATAAATATCAAAATTAATTCACTCAACAGATGGATTTGACAGCAGATTAGACACAACTGAAGAGAAGACTAGTTGAAAGACAAGTTAGTAGAACATATGCAGACTAAAGCACGGACAGTATAAAAAAAGGAACATGCGGAAAATAAGTCTACACACAAGACTACAAAATATTATTGACACATGTTAAAGGATGCATAAATAGTTGGAGAGATTTTCATGAACCAAAAGACTCTATAAGGCAAAGATATAAATTTCCTCCAAATTCATATAAAATTCCAATGAAATCTCAATTTAAAAATCCAGTTTTTTACATGGAATTTGGTGAACTGATTTTTTTAAATGATGTGAAGATGCAGGATGACAAGAATACCCAGACAATTTTGAAAAATAAATGTAAAGAGGGTATATATACAAAAATTTGAATGCAGCTTACTATTTCCAGTCTTTTTTCACATAAATTTAACTCTGTTTTTCCTCAGTAAATAAGTTTTTCAAAGAATGAATCATCTATATGTATCCTATTTTTTTCATCAAGTAATTTATCATCCATTATTATTTAAATTTTCATGCTTTCACAGACATTATCATAAAAATATAAATATATCAAAGGCCAAGGTAATGGATAAATAATTCATATTGATGGTAACATCCAACTGTTAAAATAAAATTCTCTCAACTCTAAACCATGTATCCACATGTCTTTCAGCACATTTAAATTGTAATTGGATAACATTAATAAGGACTTTTTCCTCCAGTTTTGCTGCCTCTTTTGACCCAAATATTTCTGACTATTTCTTTAATAGGTGAATAATGACTGCGATATTAACTCCTTAAGAAAGGAGGCTCATATACTAATCTTAGGAAGTTCTAAAGCTGACCTGGAAATAAAAACAGTTTTTTATTTGTAATTTTGATTAAGTTGTTATTTTATGGTGTCCCATAAACAGTATTTCTCTCCATTTATATGTAAAATCTCCTAGTGATTTTTAATTTAAATTGTCCATGATTATCATGTTCATACTACCAAAAGGCATGAATTTATGTAATTTCGGCTCAGGAGGATCACTTATTTTCATCATTGGCATTCATATTTTAAATAAGCATCTAAACACATCCTACTCTTTCTTGGTTATTGCCACTTACCACAAGTCACATGCTATGATTGGAATAGTGATAGTATCTTCATTGTTTTTTAGTAAATCAATATTTCTTTGAACTTCTTCTATTTTATGTTATATATGTTAACGGGTTCACTTTCATGCTTCCAACATTATTTAATTTTTTAATTTCTGAATTATTGTTTCAAGCTAATATGTTTTTTTATAATTAATTAATTAATTTTTATTTTTTTGAAGAACATTATGTTTACTAGGCTCTCCCCTACCCCAAGTCCCCCCCACAAACCCTATTACACTCACTGTCCATCAGCATAGTAAGATATTGTAGAATCACTATTTGTCTTCTCTGTGTTGCACAGCCCTCCCCTTTCCCCCACCCCCCACATTATACATGCTAATCATCATACCTCCTTTCTTCTTCCCCACCCTTATCCCTCCCTACCCTCCCATTCTCCCCAGTCTCTTTCCCTTTGGTAACTGTTAGTCCATTCTTGGGTTCTGTGATTCTGCTGCTGTTTTGTCCCTTCAGTTTTTCTTTTGTTCTTATACTCCATAGATGAGTGAAATCATTTGGTATTTGTCTTTCTCCGCTTGGCTTATTTCACTGAGCACAATACCCTCTAGCTCCATCCATGTTGTTGCAAATGGTAGGATTTGTTTTCTTCTTATGGCTGAATAATATTCCATGGTGTATATGTACCACATCTTCTTTATCCATTCATCTACTGATGGACACTTAGATTGCTTCCAGTTCTTGGCTATTGTAAATAGTGCTGCAATAAACATAGGGGTGCATCTGTCTTTTTCAAACTGGAGTGCTGCATCCTTAGGGTAAATTCCTAGAAGTGGAATTCCTGGGTCAAATGGTAAGTCTATTTTGAGCATTTTGAGGAACCTCCATATTGCTTTCCACAATGGTTAAACTAATTTACATTCCCACCAGCAGTGTAGGAGGGTTCCCCTTTCTCCACAACCTCGCCAACATTTGTTGTTGTTTGTCTTTTGGATGGTGGCCATCCTTACTGGTGTGAGGTGATATCTCATTGTGGTTTTAATTTGCATTTCTCTGATAACTAGCAATGTGGAGCATCCTTTCATGTGTCTGTTGGCCATCTGAATTTCTTCTTTGGAGAACTGTCTGTTCAGATCCTCTGCCCATTTTTTAATTGGATTATTTGATTTTTCTTTGTTGAGGAGCGTGAGCTCTTTATATATTTTGGATGTCAAGCCTTTATCGGATCTGTCATTTATGAAAATATTCTCCCATACTGTAGGGTACCTTTTTGTTCTATTGATGGTGTCCTTTGCTGTACAGAAGCTTTTCAGCTTGATATAGTCCCACTTGTTCATTTGTGCTTTTGTTTTCCTTGCCCAGGGAGATATATTCATGACGAAGTCACTAATGATCACATCCAAGATATTTTTGCCTATTTTTTTTTCTAAGAGTTTTATGGTTTCATGACTTACATTCAGATCTTTGATCCATTTTGAATTTACTTTTGTATATGGGGTTAGACAGTGATCCAGTATCATTCTCTTACATGTAGCTGTCCAGTATTGCCAGCACCAAATGACAGTTGAAGAGACTGTCAGTTCCCCATTGTACGTCCCTAGCTCCTTTATCGAATATTAATTGACCATATATGTTTGGGTTAATGTCTGGAGTCTCTAATCTGTTCCACTGGTCTGTGGCTCTGTTCTTGTGCCAGTACCAAGTAGTCTTGATTACTATGGCTTTGTAGTAGAGCTTGAAGTTGGGGAGTGAGATCCCTGCCACTTTTTTCTTCTTTCTCAGGATTGCTTTGGCTATTCGAGGTCTTTAGTGTTTCCATATGAATTTTTGAACTATTTGTTCCAATTTGGTGAAGAATGTTGTTGGTAATTTGATAGGGATTGCATCAAATCTGTATATTGCTTTGGGCAGGATGGCCATTTTGACGATATTAATTCTTCCTAGCTAAGAGCATGGGATGAATTTCCATTTGTTAGTGTCCTCTTTAACTTCTCTTAAGAGTGTCTTATAGTTTTCAGGGTATAGTTCTTTCACTTCTTTGGTTAGGTTTATTCCTAGGTATTTTATTCTTTTTGATGCAATTGTGAATGGAATTGTTTTCCTGATTTCTCTATCTATTGGCTCATTGTTAGTGTATAGGAAAGCCACACATTTCTGTGTGTTAATTTTGTATCCTGTGACTTTGCTATATTCTGATATCAGTTCTAGTAGTTTTGGAGTGGAGTCCTTAGGGTTTTTTATGTACAATATCATGTCATCTGCAAATAGTGACAGTTTAACTTCTTCTTTACCAATCTGGATTCCTTGTATTTCTTTGTTTTGTCTAATTGCCATGGCTAGGACCTCCAGTACTATGTTATATAACAGTGGGGAGAGTGGGCATCCCTGTCTTGTTCCCGATCTCAGAGGAAAAGCTTTCAGGTTCTCGCTATTCAGTATGATGTTGGCTGTGGGTTTATCGTATATGGCCTTTATTATGTTGAGGTACTTGCCCTCTAGACCCATTTTGCTGAGAGTTTTTATCATGAATGGATGTTGAATTTTGTCTTATGCTTTTTCAGCATCTATGGAGATGATCATGTGGTTCTTGTGCTTCTTTTTGTTGATGTGGTGGATGATGTTGATGGATTTTCGAATGTTGTACCATCCTTGCATCCCTGGGATGAATCCCACTTCGCTGTGGTGTATTATCCTTTTGATATATTTTTGAATTCAGTTTGCTAATATTTTATTGAGTATTTTTGCATCTACATTCATCAGGGATATTGGTCTGTAATTTTCTTTTTTGGTGGGGTCTTTGCCTGGTTTTGGTATTAGGGTGATGTTGGCTTCATAGAATGAGTTTGGGAGTATTCTGTCCTCTTCTATTTTTTGGAAATCTTTAAGGAGAGTGGGTATTATGTCTTCTCTGTATGTCTGATAAAATTCCGAGGTAAATCCATCTGGCCCAGGGGTTTTTTTCTTGGGTAGTTTTTTGATTACCACTTCAATTTCTTTGCTGGTAATTGGTTTGTTTAGATTTTGTGTTTCTTTCTGGGTCAGTCTTGGAAGGTTGTATTTTTCTAGGAAGTTGTCCATTTCTTCTAGGTTTTCCAGCTTCTTAGCATATAGGTTTTCATAGTAGTCTCTAATAATTCTTTGTATTTCTGTTGGGTCTGTCGTGATGTTTCCTTTCTCATTTCTGATTCTGTTGATGTCTGTTGATTCTCTTTTTCTCTTAATAAGTCTGGCTAGAGGCTTATCTATTTTGTTTATTTTCTCAAAGAACCAGCTCTTGGTTTCATTGATTTTTTCTATTGTTTTATTCTTCTCTACTTTATTTATTTCTTCTCTGATCTTTATTATGTCCCTCCTTCTGCTGACTTTAGGCCTCATTTGTTCTTCTTTTTCCTATTTTGATAACTGTGACATTAGACTATTCATTTGGGTTTGTTCTTCCTTCTTTAAATATGCCTGGATTGCTATATACTTTCCTCTTAAGACTGCTTTTGCTGTGTCCCACAGTAGTTGGGGCTTTGTGTTGTTGTTGTTGTTGTTTGTTTCCATATATTGCTGGATCTCCATTTTGATTTGGTCATTGATCCATTGATTATTTAGGAGTGTGTTGTTAAGCCTCCATGTGTTTGTGAGCCTTTTTGCTTTCTTGGTACAATTTATTTCTAGTTTTATACCTTTGTGGTCTGAAAAGTTGGTTGGTAGGATTTCAATCTTTTTGAATTTACTGAGGCTCTTTTTGTGGCCTAGTATATGGTCTATTCTGGAGAATGTTCCATGTGCACTTGAGAAGAATGTGTATCCTGTTGCTTTTGGGTGTAGAGTTCTGTAGATGTCTATTAGGTCCATCTGTTCTAGTGTGTTGTTCAGTGCCTCTGTGTCCTTACTTATTTTCTGTCTGGTGGATCTGTCCTTTGGAGTGAATGGTGTGTTGAAGTCTCCTAAAATGAATGCATTGCAGTCTATTTCCTCCTTTAGTTCTGTTAGTATTTGTTTCACATATGCTGGTGTTCCTGTGTTGGGTGCATATATATTTATAATGGTTGTATTCTCTTGTTGGACTGAGCCCTTTATCATTATGTAATGTCCTTCTTTATCTCTTGTTAATTTCTTTGTTTTGAAGTCTATTTTGTCTGATACTAGTACTGCAACTCCTGCTTTTTTCTCCCTATTGTTTGTATGAAATATCCTTTTCCATCCCTTGACTTTTAGTCTGTGCATGTCTTTGGGTTTGAGGTGAGTCTCTTGTAAGCAGCATATAGATGGGTCCTGTTTTTTTATCCATTCAGTGACTCTATGTCTTTTGATTGGTGCATTCAGTCCATTTACATATATGGTGATCATTGATAGGTATGTACTTATTGCCATTTCAGGCTTAAGATTCGTGGTTACCAAAGGTCCCAGGTTACTTTCCTTACTATCTAAGAGTCTAACTTAACCCACTTAGTATGCTGTTACAAACACAATCTAAAGGTTCTTCTCTATTTCTCCTCCTTTTTCTTCCTCCTTCATTCTTTATATATTAGGTATCAGATTCTATACTTTTTCTCTATCCCTTGATTGGCTTTGGGGATAGTCAATTTTATTTTGCATTTGCCTCACGATCAGCTGCTCCACCCTCCCTACCATGATTTTACTACCTCTGGTGACAGCTATCCAACCCTAGGAACACTTCCATCTATAGCAGTCCCTCCAAAATAGACAGCAGAGATGGTTTGTGGGAGGTAAACACTCTCAGCTTTTGCTTATATGGAAATTGTTTAATCCCTCCTTCAAATTTAAATGATAATCTCGCCGGATAAAGTAATCTTGGTTCCAGGCCCTTCTGCTTCATGGCATTAAATACATCATGCCACTCCCTTCTAGCCTGTAAGGTTTCTGCTGAGAAGTCTGATGTTAGCCTGATTGGCTTTCCTTTGTATGTGATCTTATTTCTGCCTCTGGCTGCTTTTATAAGTCTGTCCTTATCTTTGATCTTTGCCATTTTAATTACTATGTGTCTTGCTGTTGTCTTCCTTGGGTCCCTTGTATAGGGGGATCTGTGGATCTCCATGGCCTGAGAGACTATCTCCTTCCCCAGATTGGGGAAGTTTTCAGCAACTACCTCCTCAAAGACACTTTCTATCCCTTTTTCTCTCTCTTCTTCTTCTGGTATCCCTATAATGCGAATATTGTTCCGCTTGGATTGGTCACACAGTTCTCTCAATATTCTTTCATTTTTAGAGATCCTTTTTTCTCTCTGTGCCTCAGCTTCTTTGTATTCCTCTTCGCTAGTTTCTATTTCATTTATTGTATTCATTTATTCTCCTCCACCGTATCCAACCTGCTTTTAATACCCTCCATTGTGTTCTTCAAAGATTGGATCTCTGACCTGAATTCATTCCTGAGTTCTTGGATGTCTTTCTGTACCTCCATTAGGATGTTGATTATTTTTATTTTGAACTCCCTTTCAGGAAGAGTCACGAGGTCCATATCATTTAAATCTTTCTCGGGAGTTGTATTAACAATTTTACTCTGGACAAGGTTCCTTTGGCGTTTCATGTTTGTATATGGCGCCCTCTAGTGTCCAGAAGCTCTATTCTGGAGCTGCTGAACCCCTGAAGCAATTTCGGAGGTTGCAGGGGAGCGGTACTGGGGGTAGGAAAGAGCTGTTCCCCACCTCCTGGCTCCTGTGCCTGTCTCCACTACCTGAGCCAGTGGGCCAGGCACACAGGTATAAGTTTTTGTCCCAGAGCAGCCAGATAAGGATCCCTGCTTTCCACAAGCAGCTGGAATTCCGGTCTCTCCAGGAATTCTGCCTGTATTAACTTTCCAACCCGGTAATCATACGAGTCTCATGAAATCACCATGAAATGTAGGTTTGTGCTCCCAGCGCAAATCTCCCGAGCTAGGTATTCAGCAGTCCCAAGCCTTCCACTCCCTCCCTACTCCGTTTCTCTTCCTCTGGCCAGTGAGCTGGGGTGGGGGAGGGGCTCGGGTCCCGCGGTGACCACCCCATTTGCTGAGGTCTGCTCTTTTCTCCAGGTGTGTGCAGTCTGACGCCATCCTCTTTCCTGTTGCTCTCTCAGGATTAGTTGCGCCAATTAAATTTTCTAATTGTATCCAGTTTTAGGAGGAAGCCTCTGTCTCTCCTCTCACGCCTCCATCTTTAATCCAATCTGAAGCTAACATGTTTTTAAGTAAAGTATTATAAAATAGTAAATTATGGGTGCAACTGAATTATGAACCTTGGACTATTTAGTACTCTTACTGAGCAAGTGGAATTAAGCAGTACAACATGTACACAAGAGATCTGATCTACAGTAATTGCAACAAAAACATAATTCAATTTTTGAGAGTGAAGATTTTTTTAAGCAATTAAATAAAAACACAGCATTAACTGTTTCATAAGGTTGTAAATAAAAATTTCAGAAGAGATTTTCGAGGTCATCCTTCATAACGTCAACAAGAAATCATTACAGCTCATCCAAGCCATACATTGATGTACCGGTGCTTTGTTTATTTTAAAATAGTATACCCTGTTGACATTGATACCATAGAATTGCCTAGTGTTACAAAACTACTCACTGCCACAGAATACCTGTGAGACTGGATGCCAGTAAAGTGGAATTCTACTCATCTTGCCTATGAGCATGCATGAAAATGCTTCTAAAGAGCAAATACATTCAAAACCATTTCTCTTCAAATATTCAGGGAAAACTGGCATTGAGGCCAAAGGTGCCTTGGCTATGTGACAGCTGTACAAATTCATTGCCACGTATTCATCAGCTGTCATCTGAAAGCTACTCTAGTTTGAGTGTCATGACCCCAGAGGCTCTGAAATCTACCCCTGGGTTAACCCTGACCACGAGAGGAGGTCTGGCTGCCCAGAACAGGATCCTTTGGTTTTCTTTGCTCTTCTTTATTCCAACTGTGTGCTGGTATGATGCTTTCGTTGAACAGACAGGGATGGTGTGAGTGTATTTTCTGGATATGTTCTAGCTACTACTTGAATGAAAACTCATATTACTTTAGGAAAATTCATTGCAAGATACACCTGGAACAGTAAGAGAGATAAAGTACCAGGAAAATCTAAGTACAGTAATGGGGAAGTGTTTGGTCATCAGGAGTGACCTCATTTCTGTGCTCTAGTCCTCCCTATACCAACCTCAGTATCTGTAATATGAAATGAATAAATCAGGTGACTATATGTTAAATTTAAAAATAATGCTTATTTTTTACATGTCTTTAGGATAACCTTAGAGGTTGACTGTCAATGAAAAATATTAAAAATTCAGTAAGTTAACTATTCAAAATCAGTTACTATTCTAACATATAAGAAAGAAAATACAAACAGAATTCCATGTTTAATGACTCAGAAAATACATTAGTTACATCAGACTGGTGGCATACTCACTTCATTGAGAATTATAGACTTCAATCTGACTTGTAAATTAGGCAACGGATAAGTCTCAGGTCCTCCTCTTGTGCAACCTGACCAATGCTGTCTTTAAACTTCGGAGTCTGTGGTAAATAGCCATAAAAAGGCATTCATTAGAGCAGTCAGAAGGATTAAAAAAAAAAACTCACCCTGGTTCTGAGCATCTTCAGGCTGTGCCTCTGGTTTGTGTACAATATCAGTTAGCTAAGAAAATAACCCTAAAAAAATTCCCTAAACTAATTGGAATGAATCTCCTAGGTAATTTAAGCACACAAAGAAGAAATTTAATATTTTAATTTTCATAGTTATGATTTAAAATATTTAAAGGTGTTTAATGTCCTGGGTTTATGAAGGGGCCTGTATATTAATCAAAATTTTCTTTAGCTCACATTTGCTAGACTTACAAACAAAATAACAATATTTGTAGACTAAGCTTAAACTCTTAAGGGAGATCTAGCATCTTTAATAAATAAAACATAAATTTTAAAACCCAAAGTTGATTGACCTCTGAATCATCTTTTGTATTTGAAAAAGCCAGTTTGAAGTCATCAAAAATTCATTTCAAAAATAAAACTTTAAAGTTGACAAAATTATTTTTTTCATAATTATAATTTGTCCTATAGGTAAATTATAGTAGATGGTATCAATCACAGTGTGGACCTTATTCTGTCTCTGTAGGGAAACACCCTTTTATATGAAAATGATCAATCAGTAATCTTTTACTGGAAAATGTATCACCTATGAGAACTGTCATGATACATAATGATAAAAGAATACATATTCATCAATATGAACTAAAGTTACCCAGTTTACCTTGTAACTCGAGATCAGGTATTTTCAATGCCAGCTTTATTATCATACTTAAATTTATGTTACATGATACATACTCTAACATTTTATTTTACTCTGTTGAGATTTGAATATGAACATACTGGTTAAGACCAGGCTGTGGATGGTACAACCCCAGGGAATGTTTTTCATACCACCATTTATATAAACAGTGCCATGTAAGATTGGCAGCTTGGCCACTGACCACCCGTAGCCCCACTAACTTTTCCAAAAATGGTACTTTTTCAAGAGAAATTTCATAGAGCTACTGAATTAAATGTTCTTTGCTTCTTATGTTTCATTTGAAACTCCAATTTGCTATCTTGCACATTTTAACTTAAAAGCACAGTATTTTATTTTTGATCTCCCAATAGCATGCTATTGTAACTAGACTTTTTTTTTCACAGCAAAGTGAATTTAGGACTATCTAATATTGCTCAGTAATGTTATGAAAGGAATTACAGGCATTGAAGTAATGCACATTACTCCCACATCTTTCACCTCACTGTGCAGTCAGCCAAATTATATATTTATTAATTTTGTTAAGCTGGCCTCATGAGTCAATAGATTGAATAGAGTCCCTGTTAATTAAGTTTGCTGATGAAATGACTAGAAGCCTGGAGAATAGCTTTGGAATTAAAAATGAGTTTAACCAGCTGGAGGGGATTTTTGCATTGGGTGAGGATTGGACCAGATGACCTCTGTGGCCTTTTTCGATTCTGGTATTCTATAAAAGACTGAGAAATCCATGTAGCAGTAATGCATGTGAAAAGAATTCAACATAACAAAATTTAAATAGGATGAATTTATTAAAAAAATACATACATATACTGAAAGCCAAGATGAATGGTAAGCATAGACATAGTTTGGATTCTAATAGAGAAACCATCTAAACATGTGTCACCACATTAGGTTGATTTAACTATGACACTGAGATGCCTTGCTTGCTAAAAAAATTTCTGTAGAATAATTTTTTATTATGTACCAGAGACTTACCAGCCTTTCAAACAAACTTACAGTCTCTGTACCATGGCTAATCAATAACATTACATTTTTCTGTAGTTAATGGAAATCCTGTAGCCAAATGAATAATAATATTGACCAATATAATGTGTGCAAAAATAATGTACCTCAATTTCAGGCCTTCCTCATCAATACATACGCATGCAAATCCTACATTCTTTTTCTCTCTTTTCTAGATTGGCTATTATAGAGTAACTTCCAGAGCAAACTTGGATGCCATATATAAAGACAGACTCAGATCTAAAAAGATCCATGCACACACACATGTATACACAGGCATATATAATTTTCTTAATGCACATTAAAAAATGGTAGAAGTATAATTTTCTCAATGCAAAATTAAAACAATAGAAATATGATACATATGTTTTGCTTTGGCATTGTTAGCTCAGTTATGTGCACTTTACTGAAATACCATTTTAAAGTTTACAAAAACTGTTCGAGTGTGATGAGTTTAGGTTAAATGTCCTGAATACACATCTGAAATATTAAAACAGGAGAAAGTCTGTACAATTGCCATTCTCAAAGGAGATTCAATCATTTAAATGCAATCATGCCCAGAGACAGGCTGGGAGATTAGATGACCTTTCTGGGCCCCTTCCAGAGCCCTGATCCTATATTTCCTACAATGTGTTGTTTTTCTTAAAACTCCCCTCAGTCTTTCTGCTTCTCTAGTATTGAGTTGTCCAGGACTGAATTTAATACACCAGGGGGGTTCTCACAAGGGCAACATAAGTAGAAAGTCTGTCACCTCTCTAATAGGTAATATGATGGAGCTGTGCCCAGCAGGAAATCTCAGTGGCATTTTACGCACCCTGCTACAGTTGGATGGATAATGCAAGGTCATATACAATTTTCTCTCTGCTCTCACCTCTGGATATTTTAACATTATTTCCTCACAAGTGTCCCTTCACATTGCATGTTCTGCACTAGATTTATTTTTTCCCCCCAGAGGCACTAAATTGACTTTCCTTTTGTCATCTTCAAAGCAATTTTAAAAATATGGTTCAGTGTGTATATTTGGGGTGGAGAACACTGGTAATTTCAAGAACTTTTGTACAGAATATCAGTTGATTCTTTGTCATTACATAAACAAGGAGATTAATGACCAAAGTTATTTTGCTTTGGAACCTATATTAGTGAAATGTAGATACAACCCAAGAGAGACAGTCTTGAAAAGAGATGCAAAACTTATATAAAAGTATTTATCATAACTACAGAGATTTGAGATTTCATTTATTACATTTTTTTCATAGGGGTGATGTTACTATTAATGAAAACTCTTGATTGACTCAGCTTCAAATATTTTTTAAATGACCTAATTCACACGAAAGAATATGGCAAAATGAATAAAATTATTACTGATAAAATATTGTAACTTTCAAGTAAAATTTAATGTTAGTTTCTTTTTAGCTTATGAAAGGTGATATATTTTGCCTTGGTATTGTTGAGCATTCAAAAATAATGAAGAATTACTTTCCTTTCAACATAGACATTTTAGGAGCATTTTTAGAATTCACTGGGTACTAGAAGTCTATTATTTCTGGAAGTTTCCCAAGTAAAACATTTACTCTGGAACAGTAAGCTTGCAGATTTGAAAACATCCACATTAATTGACACTACAACATTTGTTCCCAGACTTTTAAGGCCCTCCAAAGGCCATGATTTTAGGACACTCATTCAAACTTTATGCCTCTGAATGGTTTAGGGCAACTACAGAAAACAGCATTCCATTGGTACCGTGCATGTGTGTATAGAGCAATCTCTAAATGCAGTTAATGGAATCTCAGCATGAAACCAGAAAAGATTTTCCCAAACTCATTATAGTTGCGGGTTACTCTAGTTGAAAATTGATTTTACACTGGAAAGTAGACAATCTAACTTCACAGTGTTATCAATCATTGGGAAAACATAATTGAGGATATAAAACTTTTACATTCACAACTCTTAGAAAGTCTTCATGTCATTCACATGAAACCAAAATCTCAATACAACTTGAAAGAGAACTTAGAGGAATGCAAATAGAAAATTAGTGTTTATTTTAAAGAAAAATAATTTTTTTAAATATGGAGTCAATTACTCGATATTCTAGCCCATGCAAAAATTTTAAGAGGTTCCAAGCAACCAGAATTTGTTTTCATTCAAGGACAACCTCCTTCTTGGATGACTGATATCAGAGTTCAGATACTAAATGATACCCATCATAGCAGCATTCCTAATAGGCAAATGAGGAAGTTTCATTCATTCACTCATTCAGTGATTCATTTAACAACACTTTTTTAGACTGAGCTGTTTTAAAGGCTCATAAAAGGACTGATTTTATAAACCGTAACATTAGATGCATGTTTCTAAAAGCATGAATCCTGAAAGTATTTCTTAGTATCCAAGGATTTCATGGATCCGTGGCTGGAAAACACTGGTCTAGTGGATTTAAGATAAATAATGATATCCTCATAAAGAGCTTTGTGAATATTGATTCCAAGACCAGACCCCGAATCCTGTTGCCACCTGCCATGCACACGGTTGTTTGTCAGAGAAGAATTCCATTTCTGCCTGCTTCTCGTATTCACAGCACCGGTATCAGGCACTGCTAAAGTCAGACCTCAGCCGCAGGAGGCAGCCTCCAGGATGGCCGCCAGCATCCTGCTTCCTGGCATTCACATCCTGAGTCCCTCGAGCGTTTGGATAGACTTATTGACTTACTTCTAACAAACGGAATACAGCAAAAGTAATGAGAATGTCATTTCCGAGATAATGTTAAAAAGACTATGGCTTCCTCTTGGGTGTTTATTGTCGCTTGCTCTCTCATTCATGTGTTCTGCATTTCTGTTTAAGGACTGCCAGGTGCCATATCATGAGCTGCAAGGAAGTGAAGACAGCCTCTGGCCAGCAAATGTTAAGGAACTAAACCCTACCAGCTGGAACGAGGAAGGCCTCCTGCCGACAAGCCATTGAGCAGTTGACTCCTGTGAGGAACTGACTCCACTAACAACATGTCACTGACTTTGAAAGCAGATCTTGAGCCTTCCAACCACAACTAACTGTCTGATTGCAACATCAGGGGAGACCTTGAGGCAGAGGTGCCCTGCTAAGCTGTGCTTAGCTCTGGACCCAGAGAAGCTGTAAGATCGGAAACATTTGTTAAGTCACTGAGGTCTGAGGCAATCTGTTATACAGCAATTAAGTAACCAAATGGCCTTTTTCTAAGAAAAGTGAAATTAACTTGACGTCACATCTTGTGATGAGCTTCTGAATTTAAAAATGCTTTGAAATGTTCATAATAGTTGAAGTTGAGTTATGGGCACATTGAGGTTTATAATACTCTTTACGTGAGTGTGTTTTAAGGAACACAGAAGTTTCTTAAAATTCTTTATATAATCAGAAAGTAAATCCATATTTCCCCTTTTCCTTGTTTTCTTATTGTGGATAAAATGAGAGTTCCCATAGCCAGGATTGTCACCTGGCTCTGGTTGACTAGCTCACTGCACATGTGTGGGCAGTACGTTGTTATTGACTCTATATAAGAAGCTCTGCCCAGTGCTCTGGGCAACAGTGGCAGGGCTGCAAGGCTGCAGGAGAGCAGAGCAGAGGCTGGAGTGGTGGCAGCGCCAAGGACAGAGGCCCAGAGGATGGCTGTGTGGGACGGCTGTGCAGGCAGAGTGGCCCAGAGGACAGCTGTGCGGACAGAGGGGTCCGAGGCAGAGACCGGCTTCCTGCATGCAGACTCACTCTGAGTGAATGGGATTTTAGTTATTGACCTGCCACCATGGAAATAAAGTTGGGCATAAACCCTTTCACCCCAAAAACATTCTACTGTCATTTTCTTTGGTCACACTGAATCCATACTGAACTTGCCCGGGGCTGAAACCATTTGCAAGACACTTATATAAACATCATTTCCTTTTACATTTTATCATAGGAATTATTCCTCATCTTTTTAGTTTCTTTTTCCACATATTTTAGAGCATATTGGTATAATTAGATACATTTGCCCAAAAGCAACCTGACATTAAAGAAAAAAAGTGTCATAAGAGATTTTATTAAATCTAGGAGCCATGGGGAAAAAGATTTCTAACCCATAAGTCTATGTAATAAGTATGGACTCCATAATAAAATAAATCAGAGTTCAAATCCATGCAGGAATAGTTAATATTACCAATCCTCATTTTTTTAATCTTCAAAACTTATTTAACAAAACTTGCCTCATTGCCCTATAATAAAGAGTATTAATAAAATACTAGCTAACATTTGGTAAGCACTCACTATGTATCTGTTAAGTTTTTTCTTGTTTTTTAAAAATCTCATATAAACCATTAAAGAACCAATGAGATAGAATTTGTCATTTTTTTTCCTATTTATCAACAGAGAAACTGAGCACCAAGATATTTCATAACTTTCCCAAGGACACACAGGTAGTAAGTGAAGAGTCTGGATACAAAACCAAAATAATCATTGAACTATACTATAAATAAGATAATTATGCTATATATCTAAAATACTATCTAGCACTGAGAAAGTACAAGTTTAATTTCTTTCTCTTCATCATCCTCATAAAAGATAGATTGGAGAGGCAGTGAGGTAACTATCTGTATTTGCCATGTTTCTGTTGAACATTCCCAAAGAAAGAACAATATGGGCAACTCAAGGTATTTCTTTTATAAACTACGTGGTGGAGTTTGGGCCGGAGAACTTAAGAACCACTATTAATTTTTATTTTCCATTTTAAGTGTTTTATATGAATACCTTTCTTTTGGAAAAGGAAGAATTCCAAAAAGAATTCCCAAGAGCAAGGCAGACAGATACAGCCTCTCTGAAACCCTGGGGACCTAGGGCCCTAGAGGGCTTGGACTCCGTCAGTCAGAGCAGCCAGTGCCGGTGGCAGGGCCGGCCGCACCCTGCCTTCCCAGTTCTGTCCATTTCTGAGCCTTGACTGCATGAACTCTCCACTACCTTTCAAACAAATTCCGTTTCTACTTAAGTTAGCCAGAGTTGGTTTCTCATATTTACAACCAAACTCCCTGATAATTCAGTCTTTAAAGGATTTCAAATAGAAAGGTGACAAGTAAGGATGTGCATTTTAGGACAATTTGTCTAGCTACAGAGTTTATAACGTGAAGGAGGATGGCTGTGCTGAGGCGAAGAGTCTAGTTCTAGGCGTTTGCAATCGGCCTAACTAGAGATTCTGATGGCCATCCATAGTGGTCCTGCTGAGCAAGGAGAATAGCCAGTGGCCCTTAGAAGGTACTAATTGGAATTTACAAACATGTAGGAGTTAGGGAGAGGAAATGATGGCCTTCTTCATTCTCGTGAGAAACATTTACTGATCCACTTCTGAATACACATTTATGGTATAGACCAGTTATGGGAAAACTCTACCCAAGAAGCGTAAGGGAAATAGAGTAAACCTTAAGAATGTACCAGAAGGGAAATGACAGAAGTACAACGATTAGGATTTAAGAAAAACCAAAACCTACCCCAAAGTGTTTTAAATGGTAAGGAATCATTTGGTTCATTTATCTTTGTGTTCAGAGGTAGACTGTTGATTTAATCTAGCAGCTACGGGTAAATCAACTTCAAATATGTTTCACTCTTTCATCCCGTTTGGGTGTGTTTTCCTCTTAGGGTAATACAAAGGATTACAGCAGTTTGAAACCACGTATCTGTGCTCAAAAATGCTCTGAAGAAAGAGGCTACCTTCTTGCTATCTATCTCTTAAGGGAAAGACCACACTTTCCAAAAGCTCTAGAAAACTTTTCTCCCTTTATCACTGTTGCATATTAGGGCATGTATCCATTTCTGAAATAATTACTGTGGCCAGGAGAAATACATGTGTGCCAGACAAACTTAGGTTCCTCGAGCAGACAGTAATCAGAAGAGAAATAAATAAACAGTATTAGCAATTTAAGAATTAAGATGGAGAGAGTAAATTAGAGTTCTTTTATCGTAAGAGAATATTATAAAGAAATGTATGTCAATATATTTGAAAGGTAATGGAATGAGCAATTTTGTATAAAAATAAGTTATCAAAATTTACTTAATGAAGTAGAAGAACTGACTAGACCAGTAGCATCAAAAAATTGAATCTTTTGAAAAAAATAAAACTTTATTTAACATAGGCAATAAATCCAGATCATTCATAAGTGTTAACAGGCCTTAAACGTATAAGTAATTTCTATACTATTAAATTACTTTGGAGACAAAAAAATTTATGAAAAACTACCTTACTCATTTTATTAATCTAATATAAGATGTATGGAATATAAGGCAACAGTATAAAAATTAAAGTTAAATCTCATCTTTAAAAATACATGAAAAAAGAAAAAGAACACAGATATCAAATTCAACTCAGTATAGTATTTTAAAAGAATTGAAAAATACCCAAAATGAAAGTTTTTTTCCAGGAATATAAAAGTTGGTACAAAATATTTTTTAAAAATTAGTAATTCAACTTAAAACATTGATCTATTAAATTGATCATATGATGAAGAAAAAACACTGTGCAGAAAAAACACCATTTAAAACTCAACACATTTACATAAAACATTCTTAGCAATTAAGGAATTGAAGGGAACGTCTTTACCTGATAAAGGGCTACTAAAAATCTATGGGGATACTGTTCTCAGAATGTAAGAATCATCCCTCCTAATGCTGAAAATGAAACAAGTGTTTTATTATCATTCAATTATTGGACATTGAACTAGATGTCCTGGCCTATAACTCAAGAGCAAAAACAAAGCATACACATTTAAAATGAAATCACAAAATAGTTGTTATTTAGAAAGAAAACCCACAACAACCTTCACATTCAGCCTCAGAGAGAGTTTAGTAAGTCTTCTGGACACAAAAAAACATACTCCATAGACCATTAGAATTCTTATAAATAAGCAATAACAAATTAGAAAATGCTCTACCAAACATGAATATTCACAGTAGCAATGAAAATCATATTAACTTTCAGTTTCTATTAGGGATAAATCTAATAAAAACTGTGTGAGACCTTCAAAGAAAAAAATAATAAAATATTAAAGTACAAAACAGATGAATAAGTGAGTAGATGCATCATATTTATAGTTACACAGAACACAAAATTTAAATGTCAATATTGGCTAGTTCTGTGTGGTAGTCACACTGGAATTTATTATATTACTTATTATACCTTGCTGTATTTTTTTTAACTTCTCAAAACAAAAACAAATCAGTAAAAGGAGTTTCTTTCTCCAGAGAAAAATGTCTTTTACCCATGAATCAATGGCATAAATTTCCTACTAGTGTTTTCCATAAATAAAAGTTTGACACAGGAGTTCCGTTCTTAGAACTAAGGTGTAAGGGTTACATGTACTGT
Organism: Manis pentadactyla; assembly: GCF_030020395.1. Classification (NCBI taxonomy): domain Eukaryota; kingdom Metazoa; phylum Chordata; class Mammalia; order Pholidota; family Manidae; genus Manis; species Manis pentadactyla. Next base: position 111,148,003 of record NC_080028.1, on the reverse strand, counting down.
CTGTCCAAACATATTTGCTATTTGAAACCAGGAGTATTAAAGTCTATTTAAAAGCACATAGAGAAAAGTACACAGGATCAAAATAAATTAAAACTACCACAAGGATTTTCTGCCCATTTGTTATTAAAATGACTGTCAATAGTATGTCAAGGTGAGTATATGATAAAATTGTGAACACTTTTTTTCACTCATTTAGAAAGCAATCAAATAAGCCAATGAGACTAAAAAGTGTTTATGAGACAATCAGGTGAGTTTTGAGGGATATAATATTTTTCAAGTTTTTTCAATATATTTTCTTTAACAGTCTCTGTTTTATTCATATTACATTCATTTCTGCTAAGACAATCATATGCATTTTCTGTCTGAAATTTGTTTAATATTTCAGCATATCCATAAAACAGGATTATTTCTTCCATGAGATTCAGTGAGGAACTTTTTTCTCATCCTATTTCCAAATATTATTAGGTATTTGACACTTTGGGATGATTTGAATTACTTTCAATGAGCTCAAGATACAATTTTATCACTTGCTTTCCTTGAACCAAGAGGAGAGAAAATTGCATATTAGTTTTATTTTCTTGCCAAGACTTGACTAAACTAAAATGGGAATAATAAAGATTTTTTTTACCATGATTGCATCTTTTAGGGTCAAATTTCAAAATGTATGAGAACCTTGAATTTTTAGTTGTTCTCATAAAAACTGAACACTTAGGAAATCACTGATAGTCAAATACAGGATCGAGATAGCTTCATGGCAATGAACTACACATCTTGAATATTTTCCTGCCCAAATATGTACCACTATTGTCGCAACTATCAAAATTCTACACATGATTAAGTCCAGTTTATATTGTATTGTCTCTAAATGTTTTCCCAACTGATTAAACGTAGATATGGTCTCTGCTTGGAAGCCGATTTGGGAGTTCGTGTGAACCATCTGCTAGATATGGAGAGGAACATTCAGATCATCTGCATTAAGCCTCTCTCCCATAAATAAATGATTTCCTCACATAACAATGCTGGCAAATTGACCAGCTTCTGCTTAAACATGGCTGAGTACTTACAAAACCCAGAAGACATTCCACATGGCCCATATATCCTTTATGTCCAATATCAATACCACCCCTCTTTCTCCTTACTCCCCAAAGCCAGAAATTGACGTGCCATGAAAACGAATCCAGATTAGATAAGGAAAGACTTTATTTAGAAGATCCTTGTAACAGGGAGAACTCTCCCATTTCAGAGATCTACCATCTATAAGAAATCTACAAATAAACAAAGAGAAAAATACTTTTCTAGAGAGGAGTAAGCAATAAGTAAGGGGAAGTTGAGAAGAGGGGGCAGTAAGCAGACTGCATACTTTGAGAGGTCTGACAGGGACTGTCTTACTTAAGTCAGCCACTTCTCTGCATGAGTTGATTGGGGAGGGGTCCAGAGCTTGTTCTGCGTTTTAGTGTCTGTTTGGGCTGGGGACACACTAATGTTCAGGGTCCTCAGGATGAGAGAGAAGCCTGACTAGAGTTCGGTCAAGGCAAAGCAGATTTAAAAGGGGGAAATTGTGAGCACTTGGTGAGATGCAAAGACGTGCGTCTGGACAGTGGCTAAATGACTTTGTTCTGGCTCATGAGACATAAGCAGAAGATTACTTCTGCTTTTGTTTTCCTGATAAAAAGTAACTCATTTGGCTGGCAAGCATCTACAGACGTGATGCCTGGATGGAGGGCAGCAATCTGATGAATGTAAGGGAGAAAGGCATGAATGCAGGAGGAGAGTTAGAAGCCAGGTCACCGTCAGCAAAGTGGAGTCAGCATAAATGTCTGGACCACCTGAGACTTCTCTTTTGCAAAAAAGTAAAATGTTCTTAGCTTAAGTATCAGTAGTCAGATTTCTAATACCTGCAGCCAAACGCAATCTTAACTGATAGGAAAACACTTATTAATCTAATTTAAAATTTTTGCCAAAACGAGCACTAATTTTTTGTTTTTGAAGATACCTAAAATCTCCATTGTACTAGTCTTTAAAAGTTTCCACATTTATACATCTCCAGTCCTGTGGATTTACAAGGATTTTTCATAATTATTATCAAAGATGAGTAATTCTTGATTATCTTCATTTTTCTAATCCCTGTTCACCTATGCATTTCTCCTTGGTTCTTACATTCTGGCTTTTAGTCTAATTACTGGCACACGCATATCTTTTAATAAGATATATGTTTAATAAAGGTATATATAGATAAGAGTTTATACAAGCCAAATGTCAGCTTGCTAACATTGCCAGTGCCCTTTACTTGGTAGATGCTGCATGAATATATTTGAGAAATTCCAGGAAACTTATAATTCTGACAATTTATAAACATTGAGAGGACTTGGAAAGCTCTTTTAGTTTTAATGATATTTCAAAATATTACCACTGCGCTAATAGCTACATGACAAGAATTAACTAAAACTAAATATGGGTATCTTTCTGAACATTTTTTTAGGCTAATTGAATAATTTCAATTACATTAGAGAAGTACAATATTTAAAGAAATCCTGTGGTAAAACCTTTTACAAATGTAATGTCTCCCTTTATACACCCATAATGTATCTGCTGCTGGGTTTTTGTGTTGCTCCAGGAGGAATTTGGAAGACACCAGGCCTTGCTACAGTCAGTTATACCAGCTTTAACTGGTTGTCAGCTAATAGTTTGACTGGTTGTCAGGGAGACGGAGGAGAGGCTGAAGGGTAGCTCTCAAAGACAGACAAAACTCTTGGCAATCCAGAATTCTACTAAACAAGGGGATTTTATCTGGAGGCAGCTTCATCCTACTGACCAGCTTTGCCCTGGACCAGTCTAGACACCACTGTCTGGTCTGTGTAAAGCTTATCCCCTATGTAAAATTGCATTTCCCCTGGTTTATTAAGATCCTCACTGTATCTACATTTTTGGATTTTGAAGGCTACATATTCCTTTCTTGCAGATCTTCCTTCCATGTGCTGCTGGGCAAATCAGAGTTCTGGTATATAGATCTGATTCAAGGCTTGATACTGCCCAACACAGAGTCCTCTGGATCCATCTGATGTTACATAGGATGACTGGAAAGCGAAGACCAGGCAATATATCCTATCACTGTCATAGTTAAAAACATCACCTTAGGCAAAACAAACATCAAATAAATTTTAAATATGGCCTAAACAGATTTATTTATTGCATGTTCAATGAGGAAAAAGATTAATTCAGAGAGGGGAAACATTAGAATGTCACCATGTATCAAAAACATTATTTTTCAAGCATATTGAATGACTACAAAAGGTTAACATTGTCCATTATAGGTATTTAGGATACATAAGAAAATAGTTTATAATTAGGAATTCAATTATTCATAAGTAAATGGATGCTTCCAAATTTCATGTGTCCAAAAATAACATTGATTATATTTTAATTCTTTTAAAACACTTTTTAGCAATTCACTTTGCATGATTCATTATGTTTAGCAACACTTCTGGATCATGGAATGCAAAATTAAGCCTCATAGTAGGTGCTATATGAAAGACAGTACTTTCTAAATTCAAAAAATCTCAAATGTGTGTAATACTGAATTTTCTACCAGCACAGTTTTCTGCTCTTTATATAGAAAGGCAAAACAATAGAAATTATAGGTGGTAAAATTTCAAAACATGAAAAACTACCACCAGAGTCTTTAAATAAAATTATCATATATCAGCAAAATATCTGATATTATTTGAAAAGCATCCAATTCTGGACACTTTTTTGATATTTATAAATAATTTCACCTGAAAGATAAAACGTTTCTTTCTTTACAAAGGAAGTGTTGGACATTTTTTTTTATCTTCTTGTAAATAATACACAACAATCATATTGATCAAGTGACAGTACAGTTCTGTCCTGCACTTTAGACAGGATTCGTGGGCAGAAAAGCTCTGCAAATCAAGCTGATATGATGGTTGATGCCAAGGTCTGCAGATTGAGTTCAGGGAGGACTAAGAGAAACGGGAAAGAACAGAAGGGCAACTGAAAAAATGTTCTAATGTACTTGTGGTACAGTAATTGTGAGTGTATGTTTGATATGAACAAGTGATAATTATTCTGCCAGATTTACAATGTTTCTGCACATCAGTGGGTAATTATTTGAGGGGCGGGAACATTATTGTATATTTTGATTTGTCATTACATCTTCAATCCCTCTCAGCTTTAGCAACTGAAAAATCTAGAAAACTATGCATTGAGTAATTACATCAGAGAACTTGAGAGTTTCAACATTTGCTTTCTCTGGAAGCAGAGGGTGTGTCAAACCAAACCGGTTATGGTGACTATTCCTAACAGTCCCTGAACCTGGGCTGAAGACCCCGGCTGTCATTATTATGGGCTGTCTGCTAGCTGGCTGACCCATCTTCCTTCTGCTCCTTCACAGCCCTTTAATACTCAAGGATTAATGAACTGTAAAATAACAACCAGTACTTAAGCAAGTCAGGATTCCTTTCCACGGATACTGAAAGGAAATGCTTAGTGTCTTCCCTGAAGTCATCAGGGCTCCACGGGGAGAACTTCCTACCTCTTTTTTCAACCGCGGGCTCCAGTGACTGCGGTCGCCAATTAATGTAGGAATCAAACATCAAACCAATACTCAAAGACCACTTCCCGTTGTCTGTAGTAACCCTAAGATGTTGCTACAGGTTTTCATCAATGTGATCCAAACTATTCCAGCCACTTCCTGGTTATCTTTTTCCAAATGTCCATCTTGGGGCTGTACTTTGTCCCGAGGGGCCTTGTAAAAGAGAAATAAGGCCACAAAGAGAATACAGTTTTAGAGCTGAGAGCAGGCTGGCCTTCTAAGGCTTGCATAACTGACTCAGGAGTGCTCCATGCTCATAGCAATGCTGCTTCTAATAACAATATTGTTTCCTTAGAAGAAAGTGCAACTACAGAAAAATCATAAGCTAAGAGAAAAAAAAACACAAATTCAGGAAAACAGAAAATAAACTGAAAAATCTAAGGAAAGAAAGATGAGACCTGGTTTAATACTAGCATATTGATTTCTAGACTTCTCATCCAAGTTGTGTTTCCAGCAAACCCTTCTTGCTTAAGAATTACAGTTACAATCGATTTAAAACATTATCATGGATGCTGAGTATGAACAATGAAAAGCTGACTTTAGCTCTCAGTAAACTTGGATTTAGCAGACATTTTGTAATTAAGTATTTCTATGAGTGAAATATATGCCTTCTCTTTTGAAACCATGCTTTCTCGTTCCCCTTTTTATTAGTAAAAATAGTAAATGTTGAAATAACATATAATGTCCAACTATAAACACTTAAAATCCCATCACTGATTTGTAAAATTGTGTTGGTTAAAAACATAGTTCTCATATTTTTTTTGTGTTATCTTTAATGCTTTGGAAACATTTAAATTTCCATGTTGTATTCTTGTTGCTTATATTTCAAGAATAAATATTTTAGTGTTTTCTGTACTATAAATCAAATTCAGAACTCCTTAAGCATCTTTTTTTTGCCTTAAGCATCTTAACATTAAAATGTGTTTCTCTTCCTTCCAACACACATTTTTCCTACTATATATATGTTATATAATATATAAAAATAGATTAAATTATAAACACATAATAATTTTTTTCTAAGAAATATGATTCAAAATCATGATGTATCAGAATAGCTCAACATTTTGATAGAGCACAAACATTATCTGAGAATTTAGAACAAACATCAATAGTTACCCAATAACCTTTACTCAATAGTCTAGTGATACTGTGGTTGAAAAGAAGTTCTAAAAACTTCAGGCATCAGAAAATGTTTTTAAATTACTACTATTTATGTTTCACAAAAATATACTTTGTTAAGACATAAGCATTACCATTTTTGTATTCTGCATGTGACAAGGTATTCAAATGCTTTTAACCTGTAGCCCCAGAATCTCAACTGTTGTCTTCGACTTCTCAGTAGTGGGAATAGCAGCATGATGCTTATAGAGACTGTGAATTGACCCTTTAGGGTCAGTGAGAATGTCTGGATTTTTTTAAATTGAAGTATAGTTGGTATAAAATATTATATTGGTTTCAGGTGTATAACACAGTGATTCAACAATTATATATTATGAAATGTTCACCACAATTAGTTACTATCTATCACCACACAAAGATATTACAATATTATTAACTATATTCCCTATGCTGTTCTTTTCACCCCTGTGATTTATGATTGGAAGTTTTTACCTCTTTATTCCTTCACCTACCCATCCCCCACCATAGCAACCACTAGTTTGTTCTCTGTACTTATTAGTCTATTTCTGTTTTATTTTGTTTGTTTATTTTGTTAGAGTCCACATATAAATGAAATCATGTGGTATTTGTCTTTCTTTGTCTTAATTATTTCACTTAGCTTAATACCCTCTATGTCCATCCATGTTGTCACAAATTGCAAGACTTCATTCTTTTTTATGAATAATATCCCATTGTATGTATTATCACATCTTTTTCCATTCATCTATGGGTGGACAGTTAGTTTGTTTCCCTCTCAACTACTGTAGACTTTTCATGCTGCAATAAAAAAAGGGGTGCATATTATCTTTTCAAATTGGTAATTCTGCTTTCTTTTGGAAAATACCCAGAAGTGGAATTGTTGAGTCATATGGTATTTCTATTTTTATTTTTTTAGGCACCTTCATACTATTTTCCATAGAGGCTGAACCAAATTACCTTCCCACCAACAGTGTGCAAGGGTTCCCCTGTTCTCCACACCCACGTTAACACTTGTTATGTCTTGTTCTTTGGATACTGGCCACTGTGACTGGTAGAATACCTCATTGTGGTTTTGATTGGCATTTCCCTGATGATTAGTGATGCAGAACATCTTTTCATGTGTCTGTTGGCCATCTGTATGTCTTTGAAAAATATCTATTCAGGGACTCTTTTAAACAATGCTTATTATAAAATTCAAAATGACTAACAATGCTATGAAATGCATTGTTATGAATACACTAGGTTATTCAGTTCTTTCAAATCCAAGTGTTTTCTTAAGGAGGATGTAGCCTTACATCATAGGAGTAGGGGTGCTCAAAGCTACAAAACATAGGTTTAAAAGCTCCAGTTAAAGGTATCAAGTTTTCCACAATTGTTTCAAGAGATGAAATACAAAAAAAAAAATTTTAGAAAGCTCAGCACAAAGTTTTTGTTTGTTATTACTGGTTTCCTTTATTTTTATCCATTCTCTGGTAGCTTTCTCAGAGATGATGCTCTGCAATAGGGGCCTGGATAGGAGTACTTGATGAACTGAGGGAATGTGGCCACCACAGCAACCATTCTCCTCAATGGTCATGTGGCATCATGCTGGGAAAGCAACCCGTTGCTTGAGTTTTTCTGTCTCCAGTCAGGTGCCCCTTGATATAGCCATCAATCCACCTATTCTATATTTATTCTAGGCACTACCTCCGCTCAAACAAAGCAGGTCTCTGACACATAAAAATGGAAAAAAACAAGAGTGAGAACAATAAGAAATACTTCTTTTTTTAGCCTTTGTGTTTACTTCAATATTCTTCTTAGAAAACAAAATGAACCATATATATTACTTAAGGATTCATATTTTCCATAGAATATACCAAAGACTGATTAATGGTTATTAAAATTGGTCAAGGTTTAGGGTTTATACCAGTCACTGTTTTAAATAGATGTCCCATTCATACATTCATTCATCCAAAAGTATTTATCGATAAAATGTTGATTCATAGGCAATCTTCTGCTGTGTACTGAGAATACAGCAGTATACCAGGATAGAAACGTGCCTAACCCCAAAGAATTTCCACTTAGAGTGAGAAAAACAAAAAATACTTAAGTTAAAGAAAAATGATTTCATAACTGCTCCAAATGAAAATCATGATGATGTAACCCATGGTCTCAGGAGGAGAAAAGCTGCTTTAGAGGGGACAGGGGGGCTTCCCAGGAAAGCGCTCTGAGGGCTGACAGGAATGCTGAGGAGGGTCTGGTTGTGCAAAAGTTAAAGTAGAAGAACTCCATGCAGAAGGCAAGGGTTTGCGAATGAAATAAAACTGAAGTGTTCCAGCACTGAAGAAAGTTCACTATGGTGTCGTTTTCCCCCTTTCGTACATGCTACCATTTACAATTTTTAAAGGGAAAAAGACTCTGTATACTGAGAGCATTTGAGGGAACAAGATCATGGCTTTCTTGATGGGGGTTAATAAACTACTTTAAATTTCAAAATTGATAGGCCCACAGCTTGAGAATCACCACTTCCACATCAACCATTGTTTTGCAAGTGAATTCTGGGCTTGGTCCTTAGCTAAGTGGCCTGACCCAAGCTCACAGGCCACACAATCAACATTATTTTAAGTGATGTTATACGCATTGGCACATGTGAACCTCAGAACAAATCTATGAGGTAGAAATAACACCCTTTAAAATTGCCATGAAGTTTTGGGAGTTGTTCTTAAATAGCTGAATTCAGGGGTATTAAATCCAGAAATGCTGAACTTCTAAAAATCCATTCTTGTATGTGTGTGTGTGTGTGTGTTTTCTTATTATCTCTCCATTTCCATTGCATAACTTACTATTTCCTTCAAAATGCCTTCCATTCATTTTTTTAAAGTCCAAACATTATTTTTGGATATTTCCATCTCCTTGGGTTTAATACCCCAGCATCCATCTTTTCCTAAATTCTACTTATCTTTCAAAGTCCACCTTAAAAGTTCTCTCTACCTGGATGCCGGCCCTACAATCTGGGACAGAACGGATGACATAATACGTCCCTTTCACACTTAGCCCTTTGGGTATCAGGGTCCCTTTTGCATGAGGTTGCTTCAGGGGTGGGAATTTGAATTTTCTACTTGTGAATATTTCACAAAACCTAGCAAACTGTCTTCCCAATAGAGAGGACAAAGAGAGGGTCGTAACGTCAACTCTGTATACTTTTCATACAAAGGAGGGAGACTTCACACAGCCTGGGAGAGAAAAGCACGGAGGAGTGTGAGGGCTCTGTCTTCTTCCCAAGGAGGGTAAGTGAGGGAACTAACTGATTACTAGGGAGAGGGGCCTGAGCCTGTAGATTTCTGCCCTTATGCTTCTTCCCAGGAGTATAGTCTCAAGATTCAGGCTTTCTCTGCTTTGTGAAATGCCTCTGTCAAGGAGAGAAGCCTGCATCTCTGAGTGCATAGATCTTATTCTGAAGAAAAAATATTAGGAAGCCTGATGGTACCTATGTATATGAAATACATTTTCTGTTTCAGTTTATCAGTAACAAGCATGTAGTATTTTTATCTCTGACTCTATGACTCTTTTTCTACCTTAAACGAAACAAAACTTTCAATCGGTCTTAGTAAAATTGCCTCACCTGGCAGCAGAAACAGCACAACGACGCGCAAAACACACATTTTGTGTTTTTTTCCAAAATAAAGAGCCTCTCAACTTTAAAAAAGAGAGGTCTGAGAGCTAAATGTCTTCTGAACCAGCATTAATGAGAAGTTCTATCAGGGAGGATGCTTTAAAGAGGCAAGCTTCATGCACTATTCATCAGCCCAGGTCCTCATTTGTTTCAATACAACTTTGTGGACGTAAAGATTGATATTTTAGATGCTGGGAATTTTAAATTTTCAAGAAAGTAAAACCCTAAATATCCCATGATTAAATAATTGTTACATAAGAGATTAATATCTGATGTTCTTCCACATATAGAACTGATGCACAATGAATATTTCCACAGATCCTCATGAGGTTCTTGAGAGGCCCCTCTGCACCATACATTAACTCATTAAGAAAAGATCATGTCTCTGGAGGGGAAAAAAAAAAGGAAAAAGGAAAAAAAGAAAGAAATAGTTATCATCAGAATTAAAGTTATGAAGAAAACAATAATTCCGAATATTAATGCAGTTGCTAGGAAGAGCTCCTCCAAAAAACCATCTGTATCTAACAGCACATTTCTAAAATAAAGACCATAAGTCACACTGAAGAGCTAGAGTCCTGAATTCCTCTTTTAAAAAGTAACTTTCAAACCTTTTGCTCTAATTCTTTTAAAAGAATGAATGTTTTCTAGTTGAGGTTCTTTTCTAAAGTGGTCACATTTCCCTCTGTAATAAACACCAGGCAATTTCTGGGAAGCGAATGGTACCAATATCATCCAGTTAGACTATAGCAATTACCTAACAATTTAACTGTCACTGAGAAGAACTAAAAAATACAAAGTTCACTGTATGCAATAGAATACCCTCTAACTTCCTGAGAGACTTTAATTTAGAATTTAATTCATGTATTCCACCCCTTAGAACATTCTCCATTCCCTGTCCGTGATGTGACGTTTCAATTTGAATCCACAGGAAGGGAATTGAAGCTTAAGCCGTTATTGCCTGGCGCAGTTACAGGACTAACCACCAGCGCACAGGCTCACCTATCAATGATTTCCAACCGTGTCTGCGATAGGAACTCCATAGCACTGAGGTTATTCCACTGAAGCCAGGGTTTCTTCAGCTGTGATCTCGCACCTGATCACATTTTTCACAAGTTATAAAAAAATGATGGCACTTGTTAGGTGGAGGAAGCACCAAGTTCTGCTCAGTCTAAAAAATACTCAGGCGAAGAGACAATTTATCGTTGTCAGATACTTGCTATGCACGCACACCGGCCTGCAAGGAGATACCCCTCAATGGTTCTCTCACCAACTCCCCGCCACATGTTCGTGCGCAAATCATCACCCATTCAGAGGGCGGTTTGCGTCCCCTGATAGAGTGTTAGAGGACAGGGATATTTGGGCAGGTTTTGGTAGGAAGTCGGCCTAAAAAATTTATCACATTTGAGTGAATTTTCCAAAGGAGGAAAACAGCAGGAAGACTGTCTCCCCAAACCACCCAACCACACCCCGCGCAGTGCAGTCCGGGTCTGCAGGCGCACCACTTTGGCGCCTTCCCCAACGTTGAACAAGCTCAAGGCTGTCGTGTTTCGGTGCTGTTTTTACCTTTGCGGAGTCTGTATGGCAAAAGCAGTTCTTCTATTCTGGTAGTAACACTACCATCCTTCTTTTTTTTTCTTTCTTTCTTAACAATGATCTACTTTTCCACTCATTAACTACATAGTGAATTATGCATATTCTGAAAATATGATAAAGAAATTAATATTTTTTAGACTTTGGCTTTCAGCCTTGCCTAAAAATAATACTTTGAGAGTCTGATAATTACTCATATCACTAATATAAGATAGATTGATTATTTAGAAAAATATATATATATGACAAATTAAACCAGAGTAAATAAATGTGTTTTATTTGGGTGAGGTTGTGGAGGGTACTTCTCTGTTCTCTTGGTGCTGTCTTTCACACGGAGGGAACTGCAGTGGAATAACATTTCTATTTCTAGACTTTCTGTATCTCCTCACTCACATCTTCTGGGGTGTAAATAATGACTTAAAATTATTGGTGACTTAGGAACAAAACACTGGGAGTCCAGGCGCTTCCCCTTCTCTTTCTCTTTGGAGCCAGGGTATTTGCAGGAAAAACACCTTCTGCTTTCCTTCTGTGTGCTCTGACCCAAAACATGAAGGTCTGGCCCCGAAGCCAGGGTTACCTGTGGCCAGATCTGTCTAAGTCTCTGGTTCTGCATTAGATACTTCACCTTCCTGCAGATATAAGCCACCATCTGCCATATCAGTATTATCAATAATACTGCTTTACTCTTTTGTCTTTTATCTCAGTTTTTTCAGAACTCAGATAGCGAATTGATAATTTTGTCTTTTAGGTTCGCCCAACCTTAGCATGTTTGAAGAAATTATATTTTACTTAATTCACTTACCACCTAGTAGAAGAGGTAACCCAGATATCACTACTATGTTTAGACTAATCAAAGGACTTGACAAATATTCATTCTTTTCTCGTTTTTTTTTTCCCTGACATGCCAGCGAGTCATACAAGTATTTCAGCATAACAAGGCAATAATCTGAATAACCTGCTCATATATATATTAGGACATTAGTATTTATAAAAGTTAATTTTATTAAGTTCAAAGCAGTAAGTTAATAGGAGTTAATAGTTAATATACTAGCCAAATGATAATTAATGGTGAACACTTTTGGCACTATTTGATAATAATTCTACTGAAAATATATTGTCTTATTTAAACTTCAAAACAGTTCTATGAGAGGGACTATAATTATCTCCACTTTAAAAATGTTAAAATCCAAGCTCAGGAATCCTGTCTGAAGATGTATAACTCTTCCCATGAGGACTGAAAGCCAGGTTTCTTTGACCTCAAGGTCCGTGTGCTCTAAAATCACACTAAATATTGTTTTCAATCATATTTCCAAGAATGTACCTGGTAAACTAGAGAATCATTCAGAAAATAAATTCAGCCTAACTTAACTTGGATTAATGTGTGTATGTCTTTACATATTGCAACAATAATTAATCAAGGATGCAGCACTGCACAATTCATAGATTTTATTAGGAACCCATCACCTTTAAACAAAAGATGTGCCTAGAAGATAATATGCAACATGAGAACTCATGAGGTTTCAAGGAACACAGATACAGAAAGATTGTTTAAGAATTGGTTGTGTATCATAGGGATGCACAGGAAAGTAAGAACTAACAGAAGTAGTCCTGAAACCTCACTGGAGAATTGGGATGCTGTTCGTGTATAGAAACAGCCTCAGTGGCACATCAATTATTTCAAACTTTTCATGCCCTGCTGTAATGGTGACTCAACAACTCCATTTCTGCTTTTTTCCCTACGTGCTTCTTTTTTCTATTCTGCTCCTGGCTGCTTTTACTCTTCTTCGTGACTTCTGCTGTCTCTTGACATTAATTGACTCATGACTTTCTTTACAGATGAGCCCACGTTACAACATCATTGGCTTTCTAACTTGTTCAAAATCAGGCTGTCATGGGTTGATGGATTATTGTTTTCATACTTTTGACTTCATCGTACTCTAATGGTATATACCAAGACATTTTCTTCCTAATGCAGGCTTTCTTTTGCTCATCCTAAAATCTCTCCTTTGATGTTTCATCATGTTTGATCCTAATTCCTTCAAAGAAAGACAATGCCTTTGATAATATCCTTACTTGTTTAGAGGCATATAGATTTGCTATGAGACACTGTATATAGCTATTTCATTTAAGCTTTTTCTATTTCAGTGTCAGATCAGTTTTTCATTTTGTTTTGTTTTAATCTTCATTGATAATATTGTCAGTTGGCTAGTGCAGCATGCATTGGTTTTAGAATCCAGTACAGGAATATAGTTGTAACAATATGTTTGAATCATTATTATATCATAAAACTGGAATGTGCAAGTTGAGCCATCTTGGTCAAAACTGTGGTCTCTTTTCTCAATATATATCACATGCCCCTCCAACACTTTGTCTAGTGATACATTCTACCTGCCTGTCCACAGAGATGAACCTTAACGATAGTGACCTTCAGCCCTGACCACAGTGAATGCTCCAGGAATGGATTCGTGACCCAAACTAGATCAACCAGATTTTATGGGAAACTAAGTTAGCAGTTCCTGTTGAGAAAAATTCTCTAATGATGTGACTCCAAAGACTATTTTTGCAACAGGGAAAATGTCCACCTTAGAAGGAAAGAGAACCAAACAGAGACAAATACGGAGAGATGCAGGAGAGAGAAAAAGTTCTGGTGTGCCCAAGCCTCAGTTCTTATTCCTTAAATCACTAGGACTGCCTGCATCCTGAAGTTGTCGTTCATTGTGTGAGCTACCCAATACCCTTCCAATAAATCTTTATTGCTTGAATCACTTTGAGTTAGGTTTCTACCACTTGCAGCTGAACAAAGGAATATGATAGCATCCCTCTTAGACTGTCACACATTTGTGCTCCCTAATAGACCCTGATTGTGTCTCTCAAGCTCCGTCAAGCAGACAACATCTTGGTTTAAAAGACTTCTCAACCAAGGCTACTTGAATCTGCTTCTCATTCACCATGTATAACACAAATAAATTCATCCTTTATCCCCTAATTACTTTTCCTATGTAACTTCTATATGTACCTGTGATACTATTTTCTCAAAGTTGAAAAGCAAAAAAATTTACCACAGTCTCTTCCTTCTTATCTGTCTCTCATCAATCTTACCCATTTTCCTTATTATCCCTTACATTTCTCACATCTTGCCCATTTTTACTAGAATAGCAACCCAAGTGTTAGGTAAACCTATGTATTTGAGTTCTATCTTCCAGGTCTCCTACATGCCATTTCCACAATAATCTATTTAAAATGTCATTTGAGTAGCACTGTTCAACTTCAGATGAAATTTAAAAATCTATGGGATAAATCTAAACTTTTCAACTTGAAATTAAAGGCTATTGTTCTGGTTTATACTTATCTGAGATGCTTATATAGAGAAACTAGAAATTCAACTACCATAGTGGGAAATTTAAACATATCTGTACATCTCATCCAGTAATTAGAATATTCAGCAGGTACAAGATTTGAGCATATAAATTAACAAATTTGGTATGAGAATATAGATATAGAACTATGCATGTCAAGATTAAAGACCACAGAATTTTTTCAAGCTTACATGATACATTTATAAAACATTTATCATGTGCAGTTATAAAATGAGTTTCAAACAAATAACCAAAAATAGGTAACATGTAAAGCAAATTTCTAATGTAAAGCACTTAATTTAAGTATAGATGATTTTTAAAAGAATGTAAGAACACATTTGAGAAGTTTAAGTACATTTATAATAACTTATAAATCAAAAAATACAGAAATTACAACAAATTTAAAATATTCAAATGTGAAAATTCTTCATGTTGAAACTTGTGCAACAACCTAAAGTTTTAGAAGTATATCTCACCACCAACCATTTTGATATGAATATTCAATATAGTTAATAGCAAATTTTTACCCAAATTTACTACCTGAGTCAAAACTGCCTATTAAAAATCCAGATTAGTATGCCAGGAAAAATATTGAATTTGTATACAACATAGGGCCATATATGGCAATGTGGCTTCAACCTATACTAGATTATCTCCCAAGGATAATATTTTGACCTGTTATTTTAAAGGACTGTGTATAATCACCACATATTCCCACCCATTCCCTGGCCTCCACAGCTTCCTTATGTTTGGCAACTGGACATAGTACCAACCTGGGTCCAGTTCAAATTAGTATCTTTATCCTATTTCATTTATTATTTACATGACAGAACACATTCTTTGTATGTACACATTACAAATGTTATTTACATCTGATATTGCATCATTCCTTAATAGAGGAAGTAATTGAATAAATGGCTTTAGATGCTTTCTATTATACAAAAAGCTTCAAATGAAGAAAATTGTAGTGATATGTGGAGAAAATTGAGTGCTTTGGATGGCCTGAGAATGCATTTTTGGTAACATATAAAAGTTGGAATATAATATGCACAAAATATGCAAAAATCTGTCCAACATATTTCCGGGTACATATTAGATATTGATAACAAGGGATCCATAAATTTAAAAACACTGTATGAGGACAATAAAACCTTAATAAAAATCTAGAAATGAATAATAATTGAGGGAATAAAAATAATACAAGAATTATATTCATGAGCATAGATATAATAATACTAAGTAAAATACTGGCAAAGAGAATGTAACAGTGTACATAAAAATATCACAAAATTTGGTTTATCTTAGGAATGCAAATATTACTTAATATTTGAAAATATAAGTAATAAAGCTAACAAGTGAAAGGAAAAAATTAACATCATATGTATGCCATAGATGCACTTAGATAAAAAATTAATATCATTGTAAAGCGATTTTAAAAAACCAATAAACTTTTGAAAACCATGCTTATACATTCCTTAGGTGTGTTTACATATTATGTATACTTCCAAACTAATTAGAAAATGAAATAAGATAGAGAAATAGGCAAACAGTATGAATAGACAATCAAGGTCAGGGAATCCAAAATGTCTAAAATAAATTGAGTTCCTCAATTTTTCTAGAAATACCAAATAAAAATCAATAATAATTTGGTAAATTTTAAGCCATCTGCAGATCATACAAGTTTTTTAGAGTCTGAAGACACATAGTACTCACAGAAGTATAGATTGGTACAATTTCTTTGGACAATGACCTAGCAATAACAGAAATTGGAAAAAGCCTAGTGGAACCTTCATACATTTACCCTTAGAAAATATATACTACAAGAATTATTTCTCAGCATTGTTTATAATAGTGGAAAAACAGAGTGCAACCTACCAAAAGAGCAGCATAAATATAATAGAATATCAATAGAATAATATATAACTGTAAAACTAATAAAATAGAGCTCTTCTTATAAACACAGATAAATCCCACAAATGCAACATTGAGAAGGAAAAAAATAAAGGTGAGTTAGTAAAGGGCTTTATAACTTGACACCAATTATATAAAATTATAAAATATTCAAATTGAGCAAAATAACACATACATTGTTTTATATGTGTTTGTATGTTTAGTAAAACTATTATTTAATGAATTGAATAAAAAGCATTTCAGAATATGTGAAAAAGATGGCAGCATGGAAAGTGAGGCAGAAACTGCCTCCCAAAACCACAAATAACATGAAAATACAGCAAATACAACTAACCCAGAAAGAGCTACCTGAAGACTACATAACAGATTGCCTACATCTGGGGAAAAGAGAAGACCTCACAAAACTGGGTACAGTAGCAAAGTTGTGATCTGGAGGGACCCAAGCCCACACCCACCCCAGCCCACAGGTGGGAGGAAGAGAAATGGACTGAGGAGGGAATAGAAGCCCAGGACTGCTGAACACCCATCCCTGGAGATCTTCTCCAGAAACACAAACCCACATTACATGGTGCTCTGAAGATTACTGGGGGTGGAAAGAAAAGAAAGGTGAAATACTTGGAGAGACTGAGATCTAGCTGCTTGTGGGTAACAGGAACTCACAACCAGCCCCCTGAGAAAAAAGAAAGGCAGGCACTTTGAAAGACTTCCCAACAGTGAGAGGGAAGCTAGAGGGGCAAGGATTGCACAGAGCTCCCTGCACAGGAGAAAGGAAAGGGGACAAAATCGTCCCAGCAAACTCAGCTCAGCAGGTTGGGAACTCTTGGGAGCTTCAGACGCTCCATCCCCCTTGTTGGCAATGTAGCCCTGAGGCCTCCAACTGTGATATACAGCCAGCCACTCCTTCCTTCCAGTAGACACCAGTCCTGCACACCTGCTGCCCCTGCCATTGTGCCAGGCCAGCCAGAGGGTGTCCCACCTCTGGCAGCTACAGGAGCATAGCACAAAGGCTCCTCCCTGCACACTTGGCTCACTGGAGCTGACAATGGAGGCAGGTGATACAGCAGGGAACCAAGAAAGAGCTCTCTCCTCCAGCCAGGCACTGGTGGCACTCATATGAAACCCTAACCATTAATCCAGGTTATGGGCAACTACAGAGAGCAGAGTTACTACACAAAGTTAATATTTCATATGCGTCACTAAAAAAATAAAACTGCAAAAAAATTTTGGACAAACAGAAATACAGGAAAAGACACCAGAAAGAGGGCTAAGTGAAATTGAAATCACCAGTCTTCTTGATAAAAATTTCAAAATAAAAATAATAAACATGCTCACAGAGCTACAGAAAAACATTCAAGATATAAAGGAGGACTTCAAGAAAGAGATAAAAACTTTGAAAAATACAGTATCTGAAATGAAACATGCAACACAGAGATTTAAAAGTAGGTTAGATGAGGTAAGGGAGACAGTAAATGAAACAGACAGTAGAGAAAAGGAAAACAAGGAGACTGAGGCACAGAGAGAAAAAAGGATATCTAGGAATGAAAGAATAATAAGAGAACTGTGTAAAAATCCAAACAGAACAATACTTACATTATAGGGGTAACAGAAGAAGAAGAGAGAGAAAGGGGATAGAAAGTCTCTTTGAGGAAATAACTGCTTAAAAGTTCCCCAATCCTGGAAAGGAGATAGTCTCTCAGGCCATGGAGGTGCACAGATCTCCCAACACAAGGGGCCTTAGGAAGACAACACCAAGTCATATGATAATTAAAAGGGCATAAATCAAGAACAAGGACAGAGTATTAAGAGCAGCCAGAGAAAGAGATCATATAAAAAGGAAAACACATTAGGTTATCATCAGACTTCTCAACAGAAACATTACATGACAGAAGGGAGGGGCATGATATGTTTAGTGCATTGAAACAGAAGAGGCTTCAACCAAGAACACTCTACCTACCAATATTATCATTTAAATTCAAATAATTTGAATCAGGGATTAAACAATTTCCAGATAAGCAAAAGTTGAGGGAATTTACCTCCCTCAGACCATCTCTACAGTGTATTTTAAAGGGACTGCTATGGATAGAAGTGCTCCTGAGTTTAAATGGCTGTCACCAGTGAAAATAAAACCACAGAAAAGCAGTAGACAAATGAATTACTAAGCAAATACAAAATTAAATCAATTATTCACAAATTCAGTCAAGGGATAGACAGAGAGTATGGAATATGACACCTAACATATAAAGAGTGGAGGAGCAAGAAAAAGAAGAGAGAGAAAAAAGAATCTTCAAGTTTTGTTTATAATAGCATATTAAGGGAGTTAAGTTCAACTGTTAGATAGTAAGGAAGCTGTCCTTGAACCTTTGGTAACCACAAATCTAAAGCATGTAATGGCAATAAGTACACATCTATTGATAAATGTAAGTGGTTTGAATGCACCAATCAAAAGACATAAATAGATAAAAAAAAACCAACAACACCCATCTATAGGCTGCTTACAAGAGACTCACCTCAAACCCAAAGACATACACAGACTAAAAGTGAAGGGATGGAAAAAGATATTTCATGCAAATAATAGGGAGAAAAAAGCAAGAGTTGCAGTACTTATATCAGACAAAATAGATTTCAAAACAAAAGAAGTAGCAAGAGACAAAGAGGGACATTACATAATGATAAAGGGGGTCAGTACAACAAGAGGATTTAACCATTATAAATATTTATGCACTCAACATAAGAGCATCTACATATGTGAAACAAATAATAACAGAATTAAAGGGGGAAAAAGAATGCAATGCATTCATTTTAGGAGACTTAAACACATCACTCACTCAGAAGGACAGAATCAAACAGACAGAAAATAAGGAGACAGAGGCACCAAACAATGCATTAGAATTAATGGATCTAACAGACATCTACACAACACTCCACCAAAAAGTAGCAGGATGTGTACATGGAACATTTTCCAGAAAAGTTCACATACGAGGTCACAAAAAGAGCTTCAGTAAATTTAAAAAGATTGAAATTGTGCCAATCAGCCTCTCAGACCACAAAGGTATGAAAATAAAAATAAATTATACAAAGAAACAAAAAAATGCCACAAACACATGGAGGCTTAACAATATGCTCCTAAATAATGAATGGATCAATGACCAAAAAAAAAAACACAGAGATCAAGCAATATATGGAGACAAATGACAACAACTCAACACCTCAAAACCTGTGGGATGCCATAAAAGCAGTTCTAAGAGGAAAGTATATTGCAATACAGGCTTACCTCAAGAAAGGACAATCACAAATGAACATTCTAAACTCACAATTAATGAAACTAGAAAAAGAAGAACAAAGGAGGTCCAAAGTCAATAGAAGGTTGGACATAATAAAGATCAGAGCAGAAATAAATAAAACTGAGAAAAATAAAACAATAGAAAGAATCAGTGAAACCAGGAGCTGGTTCTAATAACTGAATTCGGCAAATTTGCAGGATACAAAATTAATACACAGAAATATGTAGTATTCCTATATACTAAAAATGAACTTGCAGAAAGAGAAATTGGGAAAACAATTCCATTTACAATTGCATCAAAAAGAATAAAATACCAAGGAATAAACCTAAATAAGGAGGTGAAAGACCTATACCCTGAATACTACAGGACAGTCTTAAGAGAAATTAAAGAAGATACCAATAAATGGAAATACATACCATGCTCATGGATAGGAAGAATTAATATTGTCAAAATGGCCATCCTGCCTAAAGCAATCTACATATTCAATGCAATCCTTATCAAAATACCAACAGCATTCTTCAATGAACTAGAACAAATAGTTCTAAAATTCATATGGAATGACAAAAGATCCGAATACCCAAAGCAATCCTGAGAAGGAGGAACACAGCTGAGGGGATTATGCTCCCCAACTTCAAGGTTTACTAAAAAAGCCATAGTAATCAAAATAATTTAGTAGTGGTACAAGAACACACTTACAGATGAATGGAAGAGAATAAAGTGCCCAGATATAAACCCACACATATACGGACAAGTAATATTGACCATGGATATACAGTGGAGAAATGACAGCCCTTCAACAACTGGTTTTGGCAAAATTGGACAGCTACATGTAAGAGAATGAAACTGGATTATTGTTTAACTCCATACACAAAAGTAAACTTGAAATGGATCAAAGAGCTGAATGTAAGTTATGAAACCATAAAACTCTTAGAGGAAAACATAGGCAAAAATCTCTGGAATATAAACATGAGCAACTTTTTCCTGAGCTCATTTCCTCGGTCAAGGGAAACAAAAGCAAAAAGGAACAAGTGGGACTACATCAAACTAAAATAACTGTACTACATCTGTACAAAAAAGGACACGATCAGCAGAACAGAAAAGTATCCTACGGTATAGGAGAATATATTCATAAATGATGTATCCAATAAGGGGTTAACATCCCAAATATGTAAAGAACACACATGTCTCAACAACCAAAAATCAAATAACTCTATTAAAAAATGGGCAGAGGATCTGAACAGACACTTCTCCAAAGTAGAAATTCAGATGACCAACCAGGTCATGAAAAGATGCTCCAAACCCTTAATTATCAGGGAAATGCAAATTAAAACCACAATGAGATATCACCTCACGCCAATTAGGATGGCCAACATCCAAAAGACAAACAAAAACAAATGTTGCGAGGATGTGTAGAAAGGGGAACCCTCCTATACTGTTGGTGGGAATGTAAATTAGTTCAACCATTGTGGAAAACAATAAGGAGGTTCCTCAAAAAACTCAAAATAGAAATACCATTTGACCCAGGAATCCCACTTCTAGGAATTTACCCTAAGAATGTAGTTTCCTAGTTTCAAAAAGACATATACACCCCTATGTTTTTTGCAGCACTATTTACAATAGCCAAGAAATGGAAGCAACTTAAGTGTCCATCAGCAGATGAATGGATAAAGAAGAGGTGGTACATATACACAATGGAGTATTATTCAGCCATAAGAAGAAAACAAATCCTACCATTTGCAACAACATGGATGGCGCTAGAGGGTTTTATGCTCAGTCAAATAAGTCAGGTGGAGAAAGACAAGTACCAAATGATTTATCTCATTTGTGGAGTGTAACAGTGAAGCAAACTGAAGAAATAAAACAGCAGCAGACTAACAGACTCTAAGAAGGGACTAGTGGTTTACCGAAGGGGAGGAGTAGGGAAGGGTGGGTGGGGAGGAAGGGAGAAGGGGTTAAGGGGCATTATGATTAGTACACATAATATATGTAGGTCACGGGGAAGGCAGTATCGCACAGAGAAGACAAGTAGTGACTTCATAGTGTCTTACTACACTGATGGACAGTGCTGCAATGCAATGGGGTATGGGCTGGGGACTTGATAATATGGGTGAATGTAGTAACCACAATGTTGCTTATGTGAAACCTTCATAACACTGTATATCAATGATACCTTAATTAAAAAACATTCAGCACAGTAGTTAGTTCAGTTTCTAGCATATCTGAAATATTTTATTTCATAATCTTGATGGTAGGCCAGCAAAATTCATCATATTATTGTTTATACTTCTGTGTGCATGTGCTTAAAATATTTTAAGTGTTAAAAAAATAGAATTTCAAAGATTGGGAGTGAAAGATCCTAAGATTTCAAATGGTTTTCTTTTTCAAAAAGATCAAAGGGAGACTTTCCATGTATTTCATTAGAGAACACATTAGTAATTGTTACTTTAGAATACATTATATATTGTTGCCACTTTTCATTTGCTTGGTTTTTGATTGCAGCAATATTTTAAGAAAAATATTGCAAAAGAGAAAATTGACCCTTTAAGTTACCAAAATGCAATAAAAAGTAAAGATACTTCAGAGCAGAACATTTTCAAAATTCACAAAACTTTAGTGCACAGTGTAACATTTCAGGACCAGCAAAAATTATATTGTAAACAATTTGGGTTTATCTCAGAATTGCAATGCTGGTTCAACACTGGGAAACAAACTAATGTAATTCACCCAATTTAAAGTTTAAAATTCAACACTAAATTGTGCTGAAAACTCTCCACTAGCAACAGAAGATAATTCCTTTAAATTGAGGAAGAGTATCTATAAAAACAAAACAAAACAGATCTAGTCTCATACTTAATAGGGAAAACAAAATATTTTGCCTCAAGATAAGAACACCAGGGGACAATGATATCCATTTGCCATTTCACTTATCTTTGTAACAGAAGTTCTAGCCAGTGCAGTAAACCAGGAAAAAAATTTTTACTAGACAGAAAAAAAGTAATATTGTCTTTCCATAGATGACATTTTTATATTTATAGAAAACCCTAAGGAATCTACCAAAAAATCCTGCTAGAACTAATAAAGCAATTTAGCAAAGTAGCAAAATAATTATTAATATAAAAATCAATTGTATTTGTATAAAGGTGCAACAAACTTTTAGAAATGAAATTTTTAATTATTATTTACATAGCATCCCAAATATTAAATATTTAGGGGAAAATGTAACAATGTGTGTGAAAGTCATATGCATTGATAAACATGAAACAGCGCTGACAGAATTACAGAAGGCCCAAAGAAATGTGGAGATTTTCCATGTTTGTAAAGTAAAAGAAAACAAGGTTGTTAAAATCAATTCTCCCAGACTTTGATCTGTAGATTCAAATTAAACCCATTGAAATCCAGCCAGCTTTGTGGAAGAAATTGAGAAGTTGGTAGTGAAATTTATATGGAAACAAGAAGCTCACAAAATTGCCAAAACCAAGTATGACCAAAACTAGAAGCTATTCTACTGATTTTCAAAACTTATTTTATAAGACTAAAGTACTCAGGACTGGGTGGGGTTCATGTAAAGGAGCTGTACAGGTGATGAGAACAAAGAATTCAGGAGCAGAACTGGACATACGGTCAACTGTGGATGCGAAGGCGTGAAGGTAATTCAGGATGGAAAGATAGTCCTTTCAAACAATTGTACTAAAAGAGCAACATATTCATAAGGAAAAGGATGAGCATTCTCTCTTGCCTTAACCTTTACACAAACACTAACTAAAATAGCTTATAGATCTAAAAATAAAACTGTAACTATAGAATTATTAAAAGAATACATGGGAGAAAACCTTTGCAACCTAGAAGATAAATAATTTAGGACACAGAAAGCACTTTCCATAAAGAAAAAGAATCCGATAAAGTCTCACAACTAATAAATTATAGAGCTTGTTCTCAAACTTACTTGGACCCCTACAGTTAAGTCTACAACATGAGACATGCTTTCTCTCATATTCCTTTTTCTTTCTTTTTTTTCCAACCCATGTGAACTTCAGGACATGCAGAAAAAAGTAATTTTTGGTTTATAATTTAGAAAATGTAATTTGGAAAAAAAGTAATTTGGAAAGTGACAAAATATTTTCTGATCTGAAAGTCACTGATTTTCTCTGGATTCCTCATAGAGGTTTGGCTTTCCATTGAGTGCCCTACAAATGTCTGTGAACAGAAGAATGTTGCCAAATATTTGCATATGAATAGTTTCTAATAAAATTAGTTTCTAATAATGAATATAACTTATTATTGCTTTCTATGTACCAAGTATAATTCTATGTGTTCTATGTGTATTAATTCATTTAATTACACAGCAAATTTAGAAGTTTAGGTATTTTTAACATTTCATTTTTACAGATGAGAAGACATTGGATGCAGAGAAGTGATGTACCCAAATTCACGCAGCTTACTAAGACTCCCAAACAGGATTTGAACCCAGGCAGTCTAAACTCCACAGTCTATACTCGTTAACTATCTGCAACATACGACCAATCTGCTGTGCAGCTCAATGCCTCCTGAACTTCAGCAGCTGTGAAAATCCCCAGGAAGACTTAAAACACAGATACCAGCCCACTGCCAGGCATCCCTAAGTCAGAGAATTCACATTTCTAAAAAGCTTTCAGGTGGAGCTGATACCTCTGATTCTCATGTCTTGGCATAGATGATATGAGTGGGGCAGGGGCAGGATGGGGTCTGGGTGGGTGATGGTTAATATCATCTTGCTAAACATTTCTAAAACAGGAGAAACTTTATCAGCCCAGCACAGTAAATTATAATCTCACTTCAGGACAGGAAGATGGAATAAACCCCTTTAAATCCTCTAATTCCATGAATCCCTTTCCTAAATCAATGTGGCTTAATGCTTAGAGACAACCAAAACATGGCTTACATAATAATTTCAGAAGCATTCTTTTCCTGTCAAAATGTAGAGAAAAAGAGTGAGTACTAGGAAGAATTTTCTGATGGCCACTCTACAGAGGGTAACGAGAAACTAAGCATTACAATAGACTTTGTAAGTCTACTGGGCTTAAGGGCTAAAATTCTGTCCACCATTTGCTTGCAGGTACAAACTCAAGAACTAATATTTCATCCAAGACTGACTTCAGCCCAGGAAACAAGATGCGCATTTTATATTAGAAGCTTCTCCCACACAACTTTGTTTCTAAAAGACAACGTTAATTTGGGGGAAACATGCAGATATTGGCTCCCAATAGAGTGAGGGGAGGCTGCTGTGATCCGGTCATCCGGGGCCTGGACTAGGTGCAGAAAGACTGCTACTTGAATTTAAGCACCAATTAAGGATTTTACCAGCTTTAGTCACTGTCTCTCATAAAAATGTTCTACTTGGGTACTTAGAAAATAAATCAGCTGAATATCCAGAGAGTCTTTTAATGTAAGGAGTAAATACGGGGGAAATAATTTTCAAATATGATGGCAATATAGTTTGAGTATGAAACCTCTTAACAAATGTCGTCTGGGTATGGCCTAAAATGGCTAACTTGTCAGCCCTCCTACAACAAACTATACTTGGGAACTTGAAGGTTCAGGTCTTAAAGATGTAATTATCTGGTATACGCTGTCTCCTTTTTAGTGCCATGTCTTGGCACACAGTGATTTCTCAGAAATTAAAATGTTTGCTTGCTCATAATTATTGCTACTTCTGTGTTGGGAAAGAACTTAATTTGGGACTCATGTTTCCCATATTTGCAGGTATAGTGAAAAACAGTGCGTCTTGATGTTTCTACTCCTAAAATCAAACAAAAGAGAGGAGTGTGTGGGGAAACAAGACAAGCATTAATTCAATCCAGTTCACACTATATTTCTAATGCATGTTATTAAAATGTCTTTGTTAGCTCTTAAACCTGAGGGCTGGACTCTTACTTTGGGAAACAAAGTATAGGCATTTGCAAAATACTCATAAATTATACTAATGCATATTGATTAATATAAAAACATATCTTACAAAAAGCCTTTGAAAAGTTTATGCGAATGGTCAAAGAAGCTTAATGCAGCTCTGTACCTAGAGAAGTTCAGCTGAGAGCCTTTTCCACATGATGACTTAAACAATTCAGAATGTACTCAGATAATTTCTTTCCTAATCCAGTGCCAAACCCATGAGGTGCAGTAATTCTGCTAAGTTAAATATGTTTTAATTTGTCCCCTGTTACTGATCACTATCAGGACATTTAGACTATTTAGAAATTATCTGTACCAACTACCATGTCTTGTTTTCATACTGCTGTATTAGAAGATTCATTTTAAAATGAACATAATGATCCATGTTGACATCTGGAACTCCAGTAGAAACTTGTTTTGAGGATCCCTGCAATATTTAGGACAAACTCTCATGGAGAGTTTGCAGAAGAACTTTCTGTCCAAGGGAGAAAACATTTTAAGGTAGATTTTGAGGCTCTCCTTGCCCCATGAAGCTATTTTAAATCTTGGTGAAAAATAACCATCCTCATGTCTCCAATAAGTTTCAAAAACTACTTTAATGCCTATTTCTTACATAAGTGCTGGAGAAGAGAATCACAGGCAATACCCCGTGGAGCCGGTCAAAGGCACGTGACCTGGCTAGAGGGGAGGTTTTCCTGAAGAACCAGCTTTTAAACTGAGTTTTTCTAAATTAATACAGATCAGCTAAGGGAAGGGGCAAGTGCAAAGGATGAGGAAAGTGTGCTCCAGACACAGACAACACTGGGTGTGAAGATCGTGAACAAAGATACAGCAGAAAGACTGTGCAAAATGGGTAAAAAAATCAACGTGCCTGAAGTGGAGTAGTCGAGGGCAAAGAGAAGTGTGACGTGAGGCTGGTAGGGGCTAAACCAAGCCGAGCTTTGTCAGCGATATTACGGATTTCGAACTGTACTCTAGAGAGAGAGGATCATTGAGGGTTTTAAGCAAGGAAGTGTTGCCACAGTATTTACCTCTTCAAGAAAACCTCCCTCTGTGCTTTATGGAGAATTGATTGAAGAGGTAAGAGTGGAAACAGAGACCATAAAGGAGACTTTCCCTTAGACCAGGAAGAAGGTGATGGCACTGTGTACCAATTAAGTGAGAGGCAGATGGATAAAAATGTTTATCTATAGAAGAAAAACAGATGGAATTGGAAAAAAAAGGAGGAAGAAGATATCAAGGATAACTCCCATCATTCTGGCTTAAGAAATGGTTAACACTGAGAAGCAATAACCTGGACCAAGAATGAGGTTTATGTATTTATTCACCAAATATTTACTGAATACTTGCTAGAGGCCAAGTACCGTTCTAGATGATGAGCCTGACAGACTCACTGTGTCCAGAACAGCGATAGCAATAATGACGTTTGCCGTGTCCTTAATATGTTCTAAGCACTGTAACAAGTGAATATATATAAGTATATATATCCATTTAACCCTTAATAAGTTTCATATAATAGGAATTACTATTTCCACTTTTCAGATAAGAAAAATAAAGCATAAGAAGTTTAAAAAACACATAGTTAGTAGATAGTAAGTCCGGATGGGAACTAAGCAAACGGACTCCAGATCTCATGCTTTTGAAGCCCACTCTGCCCTACGAACAGCAGGTGCCACTGCAAAATGTGCGCAGTGCCCTGAGGTTCAGCAAACGCCTTGTGAGCTCCCTGGGTCTAGGCTGAACAGTTGAAGCACAGGTAGAAACACACTTGCATAGTCTCCCAATTCCAGTGGTCTCATCAGATATTTAATTTCTGCAAATTCAAGTATATATGATTGACACTGAAAGAGAGGAAGGAAAGAAACAACAAATCCAACAGTCTAGCAGTTTTCCACTGCTGCCTCGACCAGTAGAGGTTATCCCTCCAGTCAGTGGGAAAGGTGAATATCCTGCAAATCCAGTCAGTGTCGGCTCCCATTGGCCTTCTCAAAACGTGCACCTCTCCCAGAGATGGTTTGATTCGTGCGTTCAGGCCTGCGCCCCAGCTGCCCGGACACGACTGCTGCACCCGCGCAAGTGTGGGGACCAAGGCTGCTTACCTCACTCTGTACTAAGGAAGCATATGCATATGTATTGCAATATGACATCTTCTTTAGGGAGATTGTGCTAGATTGTTTTGTTCCTATATATGTGACAGATTTTAATGTTCTTCCCTGTTATTCCCTAAACTCCCAACAGGAGTGTCATACACCCCCGACTCGTGACGTATGACTTGCAATGCTTTTCCAAGAGGAAGAAACAGACTTCACACGGCCCCAGGCAATAGGCTTGGCCACGTGTGGAACTTTCCATGACTGAACCAGAAGAGCCACCAAATGGTTTCCCCTTTGCTCTTCCGTCATGTGCCACAAGAACAGCACGTGCCAGAAACCGATGCTGAAAAGAGGTGGCATCACCTGCAAGTAAATCGAACCAACATCTAACATGAAGACAAAAGAAACTTTTTGTTTAAGCTGTTCAATTTGGATGCTGTTTATTACTGCAGGAAAACATAGTCCAAATTGACTGATACACAAATCCAAGACTACCGTTGCCTAAATTTGAATATGTGACAATTTCACTTTAATTTCACGTTTGGAACTTATCCCACATAAGACGCAAGTCTAGGGAGTTTCTGTTGCCCCTCTTATCTACAGGCAGGCTTAGTTCTCATAACGGAGACAGTTAATGGAAGACCTACAAGCAAGACAGATTCAACTCCAAAATGATAAACATTGTTTTTGGTCTCCCAACAAGGGCTACAGATCAAGCCTTCTGCCTGAAGGTAACAGCTTCGGAAGCTTCACCAGGAAGGCTTTCCTGAGGGAGAGGGAACAGTGGCGATGATGCAGGCGCGCATGCTCTGCCTGCCCATTGTTCTCCCTAACCTAAGTTTCATGATAAATGCCCCATTTCCACTTTTACAGACAAACGTCTGGCTGCTTGCCACATTTCTTAGACTGGAGATCTGATTTATGCTTGCGTTTTTCCAGAGGTAATAGATGTTTTCTTCATGAAGTGTGCTGATTCACCATACACACCTTCATAAATTTAAGGTCCTTATAGAAACTACTGGGTCTTGCTGAGTTTTAGCTTTAATATCAACTAACTTCAGCCCTTGTCAGTAACTCAATCAATCTCTCTCTCTCTCTCTCTCTCTCTCTCTGTCTCACACACAAACACACACACACACACGCATGGGAGTGAGTGCACAGACCACCTATCACTCAGTATGTTTGTTCTGTATTTGAGATGGGGCAATCAACCCTAATGGGGCACATTTGGAAGAATTCAGATCTAGGTATGTGGCAAAATGTAGAACTGGTGCAATGTCACACACCTGACAGGTCTGTTCCTCACCAACTCGGCATGAAGAGCCTCATACCAGAAGAAGAAATCAGAAGGAACCACCACAGGACTTTCTCTCAACATATAATTTAATATAACAAGATGGTTAGTAAAATGACAATAGGCATGTTAATGGGGCTTGAGGACCAATTGTCTATTCAACCCTTGATTTTTTTTTTCCCACTTAAAGTCAAATAAAGAAATGGTCATGTAGGTTTACCTATAGGAGAGAATGTGCCCTTAATGGTACCAGTAATTTGAAATTATATCCTAAAGAGATAATCTCAAACCAAATTATCATTTTGACTTGAGCTCTGACAAATAGATTTTGGTTCACTACTTTCTGGACATGAGATAGAAAGAAACTGACTCTCTCCCTCGGTATTCTTCTTGGTCTTTATATGTCAATCTTGCTCATGAGCTGTGTTTTTCCCTTAAATTTAAACACCCTTTTCCTCCAACCCACAGGACGGAAAGCCAAGTGCTATTAGCTATGGGTTTTCTGCCATCTGTTACCTAGGAAGCATGATTTCAAGGAAGGCACTGCTGTGGCATCTCTTAGTTTAAACTGTTCTAGGCAATCCCTTCTTTCAAAGTGCTAGACAGAAACCTGTTTATTCCCTGTCTGCCACCATGATTTGTGTATGATTTTTTTGTTATTTATAATTTACATCTAAATGAATTCACAAAATATGATGAAATTTTGCATTTGAGTTGATAGGTTGAACAGAAGGTTTTTAAACCCTTATTTTCCTCAATCAGGAGGTTCTAATGGTCATGCCAATCACCCAAATGAGCTTCAGTAAACATCATTTCCCATAAGTATTCTTTGCTTTTTTTCTGGCAACGCTAATGCTGACACTCCCCCACCTTGAGGAAAAAAGGATCGTCAAGGAGGAAAATCGATACCATTCTTCAGTTTAACATCACTATTGATTACAAATATTATGGTATCAAAGGATATTCTTATAACTGCTGGAGGTTTGATAAAATGTTATCATAAGAATCATAATTACACTTATTTTAAAAGTGTAGCAATGAATAAAACTGAACATCTGCTTTTATCTCACATGATGCCATTACTACTTTCTTACATCTTTGGCCTTTCCCTTCTCAATTCACCTAACCACCTATTTTATATACTTCTTTTCTAATTATGTTTCTTTTGTTTTCAAGGAACAGAAATACATTAAGCCAAAGCAAGAAGCAAAAGGGGGGGTTATTATTCTAATCATAAACGTGGTAATTTTTTGGACACAGACAAAAAGCAGAGTACCATTGTATTTAACTGGGACCAAGACAAGAAAGTCAACGGTTAAGGTGACCAGCTCTTCCTCCTGGGTCTCATCGTCACCACACATACTGAGTGACCTTCTGTGCCAGGCACTGAGCAGCAGAAATGAGAAAGTGCTATAAACTTTTAATTAGTCCAGTGTGTGTTGTCTAAACCCCTTCATTTGATATGTCTGCTTCATTCTTCTGTGGTTTCTTTTGCCTCTTTATAAATTTTGCACAGACCCAAAATACTTGACTTCAAATCTGGACATCATACCAGCGGGTCTTTGCTGCTAAATGGGAAATTTGACTGACATAGACTCACCTACGTCAGGTTTGGCTAATCTTACATGCTGGTCCAGTCATCCTCTGGAGGGGGCCTGGAGCAGGGTGGGGATTGAAGTAAATGACTTTGGGGATGGTTAGGAAAGACATGGACTGCAAAGTGGATCACAGCAGCAGAACTGATTGACGTGTCAGCAGCACAGATCTTTTCGCACACCCACCCACACGCAGTGCCTCACGGTCAGTGTCCACATTGTTTCTCACCAGTAGTGAGCAGTTGTGAACACACCCTCATCAGCTCGCTGTGATTACATGGACAGCATAGGACAGGAGATGAGGAGTGACCAGAAGCACCAACAGATTGCAGCTATTAAAATAAATCTGATGTCCGTGGGCAAGGTTTTCATGACCTTGGTTTGACTGGGTATGGTCTCTACCCCCGTATCAATTACTATGGCTAGTTTGAAAAGAATTATGTTGAATGTTACATGACTTGGATATTCACAATAAAATTACTCTACCAGTTTTAATATAATACTAATTACTCCAGCAGTAAATTGTTAGGTTCTAGGGTCAGACAGACCCCTATTTGAATCCAATATTATAAAAGTTACCTTTCATGGTTGAGCTTCACAATTCTTTTTCATAAAATTGAGATAAAAACAATACCTCTGAATTGAATTATTTTGCAAATTATATGAGTTAATACATGTTAAACTCTTAGAGTACTTCATCCATTTGCAGCATCCAGAAGCTACCATTATTACTGTTAGCCAATTGCCAGGGATATAAGATTCTATTATTTAAACCTCATTAGAAAGGAAATTATCCATAATTCTGGAATACAGAAATTCCTTTATTCTATTTGGCACTGATTACATTTTATAGGAAATAATTTTAAAATGCCATAAACAAAATATATTGGAAAACCAGTTTAAGCCAGTAGTTAAAAATTACACTTTGGAGACGTATATAAATCAACAGAAATTTGTTAAAAAGAAGACCCAAAGCTAAGAAACTGCAGAAAACTACATAGAGAAGGAAAATTGTGCCTTGAGTTCTAGAATAATTCTCAATAAACAAGTTAGAAGAGCTGATAATAGAATGTGAGTTCTTCCTCAAAACTTCACAGATTTTCACACAGTTCAGCACAAGTAGTTTATGTGGGTGGAAAATGAAGGGGAAGCAGCCATGTCATTCCTCCTTAGATGTCTTCAGTCTCTGCTCTCTGTCTTCTTCTATTTTCCCTGTCCTTTCCTTTTCTTTCTTTTTCTTCATTTCCTTTTCCCTTCCCTTTGCATTTTTCCCTGGGACTGTTCTGTCATGCTACCTTGCAGTGTTTTCAAGGTTGGCTGCAAAATGTAATCAATGTTTCTTATTCCTTTTTAAAGTATACATCATTCTGAATCACTGTTTCCAGGCAAGAGATGGCACAATGTTTCCTAATGCTAATTCTCTCCTAATGCTCTGTCAAAGCGAAAATGGAAATATGCTACCAGGAACATAGTAACAGAATAGGTCTTAGCATTTACATAGTCTTGGGTGTGTGCCACCTTCTGGGAAGTGAATTAATTATCCTCATCCTCAGTTTCCCTTTCTCTAAAACTGGTAATAATAATGGCCTGTATTGCACTTAAATACATTTGTTAGGAATTACATTTGGCAATGTATCTAACTTCACAGAACAGTAAGAAACATGGAGCAAATAAATGTTAGCTCAGACGAGAATAATGGTAACAACAAAACTAGATACAGAAATTTCAACATCATGCCTCTGGTATCTACAAAATATTGTTGGTAAATAATAATAATTTTATTATGCTAGCAGATCAATTAGAAATTTCCACATGGAACAAAACAAATAAACAGTGACTCAAAAACAAATATGCTTTGTTGATTCATCTGTTGGGTAAATTCCATTCCCTGATAGAATCCTGCAAATTGTCCAAAGTCTGTCCTTGTGACTATAGTCCAATAGCCAGTATTGTCATGCATATTCTGTATGATGAAACACAATGCCGTACTCTAAGCATTTAGTCTCAGATGTACATTATGTTTCTAATTATTTTTCTTGTATCTTGAAAGTATTTCTTTATTGCTCCTGATTCTCCAGACAGAATAATCCAGACATTATCAGGTAATCTATGCAATATTAGTTCTCTCTGATATACCTTTAGTCTAATTAGTGTAGATTTGTTTACTGTTTGCCTGACCATTTAAGATCAATGCTCCCACATACTCACTTCCTTCCAAAGCACATATGGTGTTTTTCTGTCTAATAGTCCTTTTCCCAAGGCACTGGCATATCTTGACAGACATCCGTGCTTCTATCAAAAGAAAAGGTTCTTAAACTGTTTTGGCTGATGGATGTTTTTGAAAATCTGATGAAAAGGGAAGACATTCTCTCCAAGAAAAAAATGCACATGTGTTGCTATGGACTGAATGTCTGTATCCCCGACAAAATTCTTGTATTAAAATCTTAGCCCCCAAGGTAACGGCCTTATAAGGGTGGAGTCCTCATGAATGATATTAGTGCCCTTATAAAAAAGACCTAAGACAGTTTCTTAGCCCTTTCCACCATGTGAGGATAAAAGAAGAATTCTGTGACCTGGAAGAGGACCCATGCCGGACCATGCTGGCACCCTGATCTTGGACTTCCCGCCTCCAGAACTGTGAAAAATGAATGTTGTTTACAAGCCACCCAGTTTATGTCACTTTGTTACAGCAGCCTGAAGAAACTAAGGCATCACTCAGCTGCAAGGGGGGTCTTTTCCCTTCCCTTTTGCTTTTTCTCTCTCTCAGGAGCTATGCCTTTCCAAGACTTCCCCTTCACATCCCACAGACTTTCAAACTCCTTTCCGTGGCCTATGCTCTGACCCCCAGGTATACATTTAGTATTTCCAAACTTCCTAGTGTGGCTTGATCTTTCTAGTGGTACATTTGGAACAATACCAGGCTAATTCTAGCTCCTATATTCCCTCTCCTACAATGGCTCATGGTCTCCTTTGCCTATTGCAAGGCTCGGCTATAGGAGGTACTGGATGGCAGTGTGACAGACCCCAGGCTAGTTTTGTTGTTTTTGGCTTTTCATCTTAGAATTTGTAAGAATTTTATCACTTTCTGTCCCTAAATTATGCTGAAAGTATTATTTTGGTATGGTTTTATTTTTCCTTCCTTGTTAGTCTGTATTATTTTTGGAAAAAATATTGGTAAAAAGGGACACAGGCAGCCTCCACTGTCATCAACTATCTGATATTCTTCAGAATATTCTGCTCCCAGTGTGGACAATGGGTTGGAAGAGAGGATGACAAATGGAAAGACTAGAAACCTGTTAATATAATGAGACCAGAATGAACTCAGCAGGTAAAAAGGATATGGTGGCTTCCAATGATATTATGAAGTTGCTAAGTGTTAAGCAGCAGAAGGAAGAAATGGTGACCCTTATGTTTCTGGCTTAGTCATTGAATATCATTATGGTAGGACCACTTGGAGATCAAGAAAGTAAAATGAGGGCTGATTTGGGCATATGGGAAATGTATGTAGAAAGAATTTTATGAATTCCATTTCAGAACTAAGAGTTTGAGATGCCTGAGAAATATCCAGGAGGATTGGCTCACTGGGCATTTAGAAATAGCACAAAAATGTAACTAAAGGTAGAAATCACGGAGTCCACAGCATAAAGCTAATAGAAAGAGCTGTGTGCACGTTTGAGGTTTTCCAAGGAGAAGGGAGTAGGAAAGAGAAGAAAAGAAAGGGTGCCAGGCCAGAAGCTTAGGAGTCACTTCCATTGACAGTCAGGCGCAGGAGGAGGAGTCAGCACAGAGCCCTGGGCCCGAGAAGGCAGCAGGGCCCTAGGGGAACCAGGAGAAGCACATCTTGGAACTGAGGGTGAAAGCAGTTTCCTAAAGGATGCCTTAGTCCATCTTGAAAGTACTGAACAGTGAATAAAGAAGGAAATGAAGATATGAACAGCAAGTTGCTTGAAGACTGAAGATCTACTGAATTTTTTAGCATTAGAAGGTCATTGGTGATGTTTGCGAAGAACGTCTCTAACATGTTAGTGGTGACTATCACACTACAGTGGGTTAAGGAATGAGTAAAAGGTGAAGCACTGGGGGCAGAAGTCCCAACCTCCTCTCTACTGCCTTATCCATCGCAGGCCTGAAGAATGAAATAAGAGCAGTAGTTAAAATAATACATTTAATAATATCCTCATAATATTTAACATTCCTGATCCATGTCCCTTTTGATTATATGTGTACATATCTTCTGTCCCATTTTGAAGGGCCAGTCCCCTTACATAAGGATATGTATCTAAGCCGTGTGTGCACTAGGCAGCACTGTGCACCTGTGAACAGATTCAGTAAGACACCATCGGCCAAATGAATGAACCACTGAAAGACACAAAGAGCCAAGACCCTTCTGTTCCAATTTCCAGGTGTAATACTTAATCCCTGTTTCCAGGTACCACTGCCTATAAGAACATATACAATTAGGAAAAAAAAGGAAAAAAAAAATAAACAAACAAATTAATAAATGAGTAAGAAGAGATGCTGACTCAGCTTATTTTATGAGCTGTGAATGACAGTTCCTGGCAGCCACAGCATAGGAGCTATTGGGATGCACAGAGGACTCTGACAACAGCCCTCCTCCAAAAGGGACCTTCTGACCCTGATGTGCTTCACCATTTACCTGGCATTGTACAAGTAAAGAAATATTTTTTTGTGCACGTAACTATCCACAGGCAGTTATGTAATTTTATTACTGCCCTCTATAGCGTTACCAGACAAATATCCTTTGAGCCTATTTTGCATTAATAACATGGTTTGCATTTATGGGTTGATTTCCAAGCCCATCTCAAAGACTCCACTGTGGACCTCCAGATCTTCTCCACATTAGCTCTGTTTTGAAAGGCAGACTCTGGTTGATAAAAGTTTCAGAGAACACACCACTGAGCATGACTACAAAAGCAACAGCATGTACACAGAGCCACAGGAAGGAAGAGAAAACAACCCAGAACTAATGCTCCAGAGCTTAGCTTTTAACCAGAAAGAAGCAGAGGACAAATGTGGACCAAAATAGCCAATGCACGATTTCATCACCCTTTTGACATTCACCCCCAGAGTGGCTTCCTATATAGGCCAAAAATGTATTTGAAAGCCAAATAAAGTACAGTATGAGTGTTTCCTGTTATGTGGAATCCAAACATCTAGACGTGCTTAATTTCTTCAGCTGCTTGCGGGAGCCATATTGCTAGTATCTGTACGAACTGACTTGAATTCCTAAAGCCCCCTCTGTTACTTGGGTGGAGATGTGGCAGGAGGCTTATGTTTCTCCATATCATTTTAACTTAAATTTCCATTTCCATTTTAAGTTATGCCTCCTGTGTGTACCATCATTTGCTCTATACCCCACCACCCCACTAGGCTACATACACATACCTTTGTCTTCCCAAATCCACCAACCCAGGGTAACCTGTATTTCAGAATTTCCTTTACAACTTAGAAACAACAGGGGAAGAGATGCATAGCTGCATAGCCCAACAGACAACCTAACATTGACTATTAGACACCAAGACCTCTGGCCTTCAATGTCCTTGAGCACACCTACAGGATTTGTGGTGGTCATTTTTTCTACTAGGATTTTAGCCTTGCACTATGCTGCTGTCTGCTCCCACTCTCTCAAACCAAGCGCACTCACCCACAGCTCCCACCCAAGGTTTTAGGTCATTTCTGCTGCAGAACACTTAAGCTGGCCCTCTGTTTCATCACAAACCATCTGCTCATACCCAAAGGGCCCCAGCCCTGCATTTATGACCAAACATGAGTCTTCCCTCCAGCCAGCCCTTAAAGTAATACAATTTTTCCTCCCTGTGCTGCTTCAAAATAAAACCTGCATACTTGGGCTCTCGGTTATGGCGATTATGTACTTATGTCATCGCATTCTTATAAAAAATTTAAAAAGTAGAGATAGAAAGATTTACTTAACTTCTTTTGCTTTTGTCCTCAAAGGATTCATCCTAATCCTCCCCATCTTCAGTTAATCTCTCCTTCCAAGTCCCAACAAAATGATAAGAGAGGGAAAGGTGGAGGTCTTTAGTCTGAGCACCTGCCCTGCAGCCCCCTCAACATCCTGGTTCACTATGTCCACAGGGGTTCTGTGGATGCTAATTTATGTGTCAACTTGCTGAGGCCATGGGGTACCCTACATTTGGTCAATTATAATTCCTGTGTGTCTGTAAGGGTGTTTTTGAATGGCATTCACATCTGAATCAGTAAACTGAGTAAAGCAGGTGCAGTTCAGAGATAGCTGTATCATGCTAATCAGATTTATGAGCTTGTCATTGTCTTTATTTTGAGAGCACGTATGGTTTAAGGAGATGTATATGGGTCCCAGTTTGCAAAGGGATGGACAGGCAATTTTTTATGTGTCAACTTTTTTTAGAAGTTCTTTTTTAACATTTCATTTTATCCATTTTAATGTAAGCAAATTTTTATTAACCCAAACAAAAATACTTGAAATATATTGCATCTGATATGAAAGATACATATTTCTATTAAATAAAAGTTTTCCTGAAACATTTCTTTTAAATCTACCGATCTTATATCCACAGGAAGTTGGCTTAAGACCTTCAGAATTTCTTAGTATTGGGAAGACTGTGATCTTTCTTCTCAATCCCCACACTATCCAACACTGTATATAATGCATAATTTTAAATTAAAAAAAAAACAGGGTAACCAGACATTTGATCAAACATTACTCTGGGTATATCTGTGAGTCGCTTCTTAGTGAGGTCCACATTTGAGTCAGTAGACAAAGTAAAGCAGCCTGACCTCCCAAATGCGGGTGGCCCTCATCCCATCAGCTGTAGACTGGGGTGGAAGGAAAGGGCTGAGTAAAAGCCTACTAGTCTGGCCCAGCTACTTGGGATGTGACAGTGGCTGTCCTGGTTCCTTAGCCTTTGACATTGGAACTTCCGTCATCAGCTTTTCCTGAGTCTCTGGCTTGCTGACTGCAGATCTGGGGGCTTCTCAGCCTCCACGGTCACATTAGCCAATTTCTTAAAATTAACGTTATATATATGCACATATGTATGTATGTGTATATAAAATACTATACAGCAATACATAGTATCACTATATATATCCTATACCATAATCATAGTATATAGTACTGCATATATATATATGTATCTGTATAGTAGGGGTGTGTGTGTGTGTATAGTACTATTGAGAGAGAGAATTACCAGGGGTCTCCAGAGAAACAGAACCAATAGGATCTTCTCTCTATATATAGATCTTATGGGTTCTGCCTCCCTAGAGTAACTGACTCACACAATTCTCCTGCAGTCAAACCCCCTCTCTCACTGTAAGTTATTCAGGACATCCACACTCTCACATTCAGACTCCATTGTATGGTCCATAAGTCCCTAAGTTGCATTCCTTTCCCTTGCACAGCGCTGTGCTAAAATTATCCTTTTGTTCAATTTAATTAATATATTGAGTGAGGGCCTGCTCTTTCCTGCAAACTGTTTTGAGTACAGATATAAAACAGTGAACCAGACAAAAAAGCCTAGCCTGATACTACATATATTCACTGGGAAAAGACAGAAACAAGTCAAACAACATGAAAATTGTATAATATGATAGAAAGTGCTACAGAGAAAATGAAAAAGAGGGAATAGAGAGTTGGTATGGAGTTTGCAATTTTAGATAAGGTTGTCAGAGGAGGGCCCATTGACAAGGTGACATTTGAGAAAATATTGACATGTTAGTTTCCTATTGCTGCTGTAACAATTTATCACTAACTTCATGGCTAAACCAACACACATTTATTCTTTTACATTTCTTGAGGACAGAAGTTTGAAATCGTTTTCACTGGGAGGAAATCAGGGTATCTGTAGGGCCATGCTCACTCCAGAGCCCCTAGGGAGAAGGTCACCTTGCCCCCTGCAGCCTCTGTGGATGCATTCCTTGGCTCACGGCTCCTTCCTCCAACTTCCAAACCAGGGTGTGGTGCTTGGCTCCAGTGGTCATACTGCTTTTTGTTCATCCAACCTCCCTCTGCATCATCGTACCAGTACCCTCATGATTATATTTAGGTCCCATGTGGAGAATCCAAGATTATCTCCCCATCTCAAGATCTTTAATTTATTACACCTGAAAAATCTCTCTGGCACTATAGGGTACCCTTTGAAGATTCCAGGGATTAGAAACTAGGTATCTTTTGGGGCCATTATTGAGCCTACCGTAGGCAGTAAAACATCAAGCCTTGACAATACATGGGGAGAGAACTTCCCATGCAGATAGATTGGCAACTGCAGAAGCCCTGAGAGACACATGTTCTCATGTACTCAACAAACAGCAAGGAAGCCAGCCAAGCTGGAGGGCCAAGAACAGGCGGACAGCAGCAGGTGAGATCAGAGGCAGGGAAGAGGGGCCAGAGGCAGAGAAGGTGGGCCAGTTGTTTCAGGTGTTAAGTCCATTGCAAAGATTTTGGCTTTTCTTCTGAGGTGAGAGGTAGCTGATAGGAAGAATTCATCCAGTCATTGTGCTGGAAATGCTGAAACACCAAACTCTCCAGAATGTCTGTTTCCACCTAAATGTATTAAAAAGCCTTCCAGTATAACAGTCAAGGGTTTCAGCACTGCTCAATCTCACCAACGTAATGAGCCAGGGGCTTTCTCTTTACAACATTACTAACTGTTTGGATGTCACTGTTCACTGTCTTCTGTCTTTTGAACACTTGACTTATAGGGTGTCTACATGATTGAAAAGAGGAGTGGAAAAGTGAAGGGTAGGGAAAGAGGCAGTGTACATGGGGCCACCCAAACAGGTGTCAGCCAAGTCTCCAAGCACAGCGTACGACCTGGTCACATTCAGGCAGGTTTGATGGAAACTCACCCCTGCAGGGATGAGAAGTGCTAAGGAGGCTCCCAGCTCCGGGGGCACAGTGAGCTTGCTCAGGTGGCACCGATGGCTGCAAACCTTGGCTCGTGTCCTGGGCTGCTCCCTCGCACAGCTGAGAGTGTTTGGCTGTCTCCTGGTGCTGGGATGTCTGATTTAGACTGCCAGTTTGAAAGTCAAAAGCTAAACCTTGTCTCTTTCTCTTTGCATTCCTATCACAACAGTCTAATTCTCTCCAGGCAACGTGCATGCTTCTGCCTGACTCGGGGAAGAATAACGTATGAGGAAGTTTGCACTCACTATTGTAATGCAGTGTCTCTCTACACAAAGCATCTACACTCCCCTCTGCAGAGACTGTCTAATAAGCAGCAGTCAAGGGACAAGACAAGTGAGAAGAGTCAAAATTAAAGACTGGAGAGTCGCCACGTGAGTCTGTACACTTAAAGAGGTTTTCTAAAAATCTTCAGAGGGGAATAGAAAACCTGTGAAATTAAAAGTTCCTCAATTGTTTGGATTTTTTCTTTCCCCTCGTCCCCAGACATGTTTTCTTCTCCTTCACATAGTCTCTGGGAGCATAGATAAACACACAGGCAATCGTAGGTGGTTCTTGCTGTAGGCCTAACCCTCAGGACCGTTTTAGGAGAGTGTCCTTTCTGTCTAGTAAACATTCAAAACAATGCATGTGAGCAAACCTCAAACCCCGTACCTGGTTAGTTGGCTTAGTCTGACCCCCAGGTTTCCAGCAGAGCTTTGGCCAGTGTGCTGCAGGGAGGCTGTGTCGGTTGGGGCAGATGGGGTAAGTGAATGAAGGTGAAAAGAACCGGGTATGGGAGAAGAAGGAGTTTGGAAATGGTTCATCTGGTCGCCACAAATATCAACCATTCACAATAGCTGCCGGCCTGCCGTTTCCACATGCCCTCTGCTGTCCCAAAGATCAAATATTTTACATTTTCAATGTGTAGATGACTCATTCAGTACTATCTCAGCAACATTTCTCAGCACCTACTCAGGTGCCAGCCTCTTTTCTAGATACTCAAGCTGACGTTGTCGTGTTTGAGCACACAGACACAGGGACTAATGTGAAGTATGGCAGCTTGGTCTGTGAAATCACTGCTTCCTAGGACTCAGCCACTTTGGGATCTACTGCATGAACCTCCCTTTGAGTAGGTCTGTAGGCTACTCAGTGCATAAAGTCTCAGTACCTTATGTGCAAAATGTGGAGACTGGTCCAGCAACCTAACACTGAAGTCCTTGTAAAGGGTAACTACAGCCGTGCATTCAAATGCTCACGTGAGAACAGACTCAAATGAAAATGAAGTATATGGTGCATACGGGAAAGACAGAAAACTAGCCACAGAATGAAAGTGACATAAAGAAAGAAATACAAAGGACCAGGGAAAAAACAACAGCAGTGGAATGAAAGACAAGCAAAACAATGATATGTATTATTAGTCACTGAGAAAGAGAAAACACTGGTACAGGGTTAATGTTTAAAACTATAATGGCAGAAAAGACCCCAGAAATATAAAAAGACCCAACTCTACACATTAAAAGGGCTCAAAAATTATCTGAAAAATGTAACCTAAAGCAATCAATTCTGAGATATATATTAGCTAAAATTTTTAGACCTCAAAGATGAAGATAAACTGAAGACATGCAGGCAAAATGCTCAAATAATTTATAAAGCTGTCGGACTTCTCAAAATATAAAAAAGCAAGGCAACAGCGGGACTTCATTTTTAAAAATTCAACAAAAGAAAGTGTGAACCAAAGTTTTTGTAGCTGGAAAAGTTGTCCTTCAAACAGCAAGGTTATAAAACAAAGCTAAGAAGCAGCTTTGATATATGAGGACAGGGAATCCCGCACCCCTCCGCCCTGCCAGAGCGCTCCGGGCAGGCGGTGGTCCAAGGGCCTGCTTCACCAGGCACATTGCCACACCCACGCCTTTCCATGGTGCTTGTGGCTGCTTTGAGCCTAGGATGGGTGCATGGCTATGACAGAAACCGTATGTGTCCCCTCAGACTACGAAGCCTGAAATATTTACTACCTGGCCTTCGATGGGACAACTGCTGCCACCCTCTGCCAACAAGAGGGTGAGCTTCATCCAATCTAATAATGAAGAAACCTTCAGCAAGCAACTGAAGGCAAGCACTTTAAAAGGTAGGCATATACTTTTGAGAGTAAAATAATGTTGGAGGTGAGAGTGGAAGACTAAAGTGCAACTCGTATATTGTGATAAAGTAGAAATAATGCAACTGAAAAAGGGAAATAGAAAATCTCCTTGTTCTATAAGCAACACCTGGCTGCCTAAGGATACACGCAAAATATTGTATAATGAAATTGATAACCTAGAGGGTAAAAGGTTAAATAAGGGACATTCAGAAGTGTTAAGTTCATGTTACCACCAAACATAAATATAGACCTTCCTGTATACCCTCCAATTTTTTAAAAGTAAAACAGGAAACTATATGCAACTCATAGAGCAAATACCCCATAGAGCAGCACATGTAGTGAACAACTGCATGCGTCTCAAAGACTTGAGACCAAACATATCAGTCACAAAAGCATTTTAATTGTGAATGGGTTTAATCCACTGCATTAGTTTGCTAGGGCTGCTATAATAAAACACCACACACCAGGTGACTGAAACCACAGAAATACACTTCCCCACAGGTCCAGGCCTGGAAACCTGAGATCAGGCAGTTAGCAGGGCTGGTCTCTGCCATGGCCTTTCCCCTGGGCTTGCAAATGGCCGCCTTCTTGCTGTGTCTTTATGGGTCTTTCCTCTGCACATATGCATTCATGGTGTCTCTCTGCGTGTCCTAATTGTCTCTTCTTATAAGGATACCAGTCACATTGCATTAGGCCCCAAACCTTGCAGACTCATTTTAACTTAATCTTCCCTAAAGCCTTGTTTCCAAATGCAGCCTCATTCTAAGCCCTGGAGGCTTGTACTACAAATTTTGGGGAAACACAATTCTGCCTGACACCTTTACCTATTAAAAGAAAAAATAATTTTCAAGTTGGTTTACAAAATTAAACCATTGGCCTATTCAAATTTGGAAGTTTAAACAAATTTTTGGAACTAGAAAAAGT
Source organism: Manis pentadactyla (assembly GCF_030020395.1). Classification (NCBI taxonomy): domain Eukaryota; kingdom Metazoa; phylum Chordata; class Mammalia; order Pholidota; family Manidae; genus Manis; species Manis pentadactyla. The sequence continues at coordinate 111,105,591 of NC_080028.1, read as the reverse complement.
TCTTTTAAAAAACTGAATAAAAAAGCACCAGGCCTACATGTTTTCATAGGGGAATTCTACCAAACCTTCCAAGTCCTATTATTCTGTAAGTTATTACAGAGATTGAAAATGAAGAAAAACTTCCTAATTCCCTTCATGAAGCAAGAATAACACTCTTACTTAAACCAGATGGAGTGTACAAAAGGAAGAAAATTAAAGGTCAATTGCAGTCATAAATACTAATAAAAACTTTTAAAGAAAATATTAGTAACCAGAATCTATCACATTAAGAATATAATACATGACCAAATAGGACTTTAAGGTTGGTTTAATATTAAGAAATATATTAATATTATATATTGTATTATTAAATCTAAGGGAAAATTTATGATATAGGTGCTGAAAATACATTAAACAAAATTCAACACCTATCTATTATTTTTTAAAAACCACAAGAAAATAGGAACTGAGAAATAAACGATTTTATTATTGTGTGTGTGTGTGTGTGTGTGTACCTTATTCCTTAAATTATTATCTTATATAAATGGGATATACTACATGCATTCCATTATCTCTTATGCTACTGGATATTGTACTAGAAATAGTGGTCAATAAAATTAGACAAGAGAATAAGAATGGATAGAGTAATACTATCTCTATTTGCAGATGATGTAGTAGCATACCTGAAAATCCCAGAGAATCAATGATACAACTAACTTACACAATAAAGGTGTCAGACTTCAGTGAAGTAACAAAATATAAAGTTAATATACAAAAACCATTAACCTTCATATACACATATGATAAATCAGTACAAAGATAGAGAAAAACCCATTTAAAATAGCATCAAATAGGACAGAATACTTAAGAATAGATTTAGCACCAAATGTCTAAAACCTCTATGAAGAAAATATAAAACACTCCCAAAAGCCATAAAAGTAGACTTTAAAAAAAAATGGGAAGATATCTCCTGTTTTTGCATAGAATTCTACAACATAAAGATGTTAGTTCTCCCTTAATTAATTTATAAAATTAATGCATTTCCAATAAAAATGCAATAAGCTATTTTTACAGTTAGATAAATTTCTATTAAAATTCATACAGAAAAACAAACATTTGAGAGTAGCATGGAAAACATGGCTGAAGAAAATTACGAAGAGAGGACTGTCCCTGGTGGACACTAAAGCATGCTGTACGGAGTCTCCGTAATTAAGAGTGTGAGACTGGTACACAGATAGCAATGAGATCATGGGGTAGCATAGAAAGTCCATAACTGGATGTAAATGTATTCAGAAACTTCATATATGATGAAGACAGCATTTCAAACCCTCAGTAAAAAGGAACATTTTTAATGGTGCTGAGTCAACTAAAAAGCCATTTGGGAAAAAAAAGATAAAATTAGATCAATATCTCAAACAAGTATAAACTCCAAATGGATTAAAAATATAATTGAAAAAATGGGAGAAAACCCAGATGATTTCCTCTTAAACCTCATCATAGGGAGATGCTAACTATGACTCAAGATTCAGAGGCAATAAGAAAAAAATAGGCAAACTTGACAGCATTTTTTCATTTGTTTGAAAAAATCACTGTAAACAAAGTCTAGAGAAGACTAATCAACTGGGAGAAACTATTCACAATATATACCACAAACACAGTGCGAATATCCCTAACATATAAAGAACTTTTCTAATTAAGGGGAAAAATGCAAAAACCTAACAAAAACACCAAAAAGATTCTCAGAAAGAGGTGATAGAAGTTCTCCTCAAACATATGAAAAGAATTGTTCAAACTTAATGAAGGGATGGCAAATTAAGACAACACTAAAATAACATTTTTCATATATCATACTGGAAAAAGTTTTTAGGTGCAACAGAACTTCCTGTAAGAGAGATTGCTGGGAAAAATTGCTGGTAAGAATGCAAAACACCAAGAAGAATAACAAAAGAAATGATGGTGTATTGACCTGGCAACCACTGCTTTAAACTCTTCATTAACCCAATTGTATTTTAACTGTTCTTTTTCCCACATGTAACTCTGGAGGGAAAATATGTTCCCAGCCCAGGGCAAATAACCTTTGAAGCTGAAATCAGTCAAAGGGAGAAATAAACTGGGAGAAACCCTTTACTGCTTACAAGCAGTTGCCCCCTTCTGCTAGCCTGTGTCTCTTGCAACCAGCTGCAAAAAAGGACCCCACCCAACCTCTGCAGTCCAGATATGTCTTCACTCCCCCTTGTAATCACCTATTGATATGGAGATGGACTAAGGCCAGGCGAGAGATTCTGGAAAGATTGCAATTTTACCCACACCACAACACTAGCTTTTTACCTTTGCTGTACTCATCATAGCAGGCTGCTTTGTCTAAAAGTTATCTTCAATTATCTTCTCCAGTACTTTTGGAGGTTTATTTGAGTGTTTGAGCTATGTCATATATATCCTCCCAACTCGAGTTCCTAGAGACATGCCATCCATGCTGAGAATTTTTGATTGCCCAGAAATATTTTAACACAAGAGATAAATATTATTTGGTGAAATCATTTTGGTTTGGTGAGTAGAGTGAAGCAAAAATATTGGGTTAGTTCCGATGTTTGATTTCCTGTTTTCTCTGATAATATATCATTCTGTGGTGAAGGGCAGAGGAACAAGGATTATTTATTTATTTTTACTCAGCATAACTTACATTGCTCCCAATATGCAGTCTAGAGCTGTCTAGAAGTCTATAATAACGCTTGAAGTTCTTTCCTTGGGCCATAACCATTCTTTGAAACCTATAATTTCCTAGTGCTGGTGTCACATTCCTGTGCTCTTGCCGACACTGAAGTGTCCTCTACTGGACATGGTCAGTCATAAGTGATTAACTTTGGAATGACACGTTGGCAAGAGTCATCCCTAGATTCTAATTTATATGGAGAGTTCTCTGTTTTTTGTGAGTTACCAACCAAACCATCTCCTTGTTTATAGTCAATATATATATGTTAGAACCCCTATGTTACAGTTATTAGTGCTAGTCACTGAATAAGAAATAACCTGTTCTTGTGGTAAGCTCCTAACATTTTGGCATATTTATTATTGAAGGAGACACCAGCCTTTCTTGACTGGTAGGTCCCCAACATTGTGGCACATTTATTGCTGGAGGACCCAGTCTATCCTGACTGGTATACTACTGGACTAACATAATTAAGTACAGTGGACACAATGCTTTCCCCTCCAGGAACTAAAGGTCTGGTGGCAGAAAAGGAGAGTACAGAACAATTACGTCTGGATGAAATAAGCATTCAATAATTATTCATTCAACAAATAGCTGAGTGCCTGGTATGTTCCACCCAGAAAAATGAAGTGCAAAAAGGAGGTTGCAACCCTTTCTTTCTTAAACCTGTGTAAAGCATTATGAAGAAGGCTGAGATGGTGCTAGGGCATGTGATGGTTACGGTGCTAAGAAAGTCATGAAGTGGGGAAACTGAACTGGCTGGGAAACTCAGGAGAGGGTAAATGAAGAAACCAGACTTGTGTTGAGATATTAGTAATGAAAGTGAATTAAAAAGACAAGGAGAAGTGAGAAACGTGAACATAGGGGTCAGCAGGTACAAAGGTCCAATATGAAAAGAGGCCAAAATGATTGGAGCTGAGTGAACAAGGGAGGGGAGTTACGGGAAGCTCGAGGTATTCAGAGTCCACGTCCAAGAGTTTTTCTTTGTATGAAAAGCAGCACAGAAGCTATTGCGGTTATGGAAAGGGTAATGAACATTAGATTTATATTACAAAAGGATCACAGGGAGAACAAATTTTCATGGCTACTGGTAGATCGGAGGTTATTAGGGTAGTGGAAATGGCAATAGAAGTGTGGATTCAAGGAAAATCTAAAAGATTAAATTGGCAGGACTCAGTAATGGGTAGGAATTGGAGAGGATTGAAAGGTATAGGAATCATGAATAATTCCTAGGTTACTGTGTTAAGCAACTACTACATTGCTTATTGCTCCCTTCCCCAATAAAATGGGACTAGTTAAAAAGCACTTATAAGGAAGGAAATCTTTTTCCCTCCAACCTCCAATGGAGGTGCAATGGCTGGGACCTATGAATCAGATGGCTAAAAACAAATTAATAAGAGAAAAACATTTTAATTATGTAAGAATGCACAAAATTCAAAGAAAAATATGGCTCAAGGCAGCTGCCAGATAATTGAGGCTATATATCATGTTAGGTCAAACAAAGGAAATGGGGATGTGGGCTTCTGGGTAGGAACGGCAAGTTATGAGGAAGGGATGGGGCTGTATGGTGCATAAGCGGTGTCCCTTATGCAGCTGAGCGGCTCCTGGTGGATGGCAGTTGTCTCCAGGAGGAGCGCTCTCTTGGCAAGGAGACTTCCTTACAAATGGAAATCTCCTTTATAAAGGGAAACATACACTCTTTAGACAGGTGAAGGTAAAGAGCTTTCTCTGCTTCTGTTCCAGAAAGGGCCTTGAACACACACAAATAAACAAAACTTTGAAAGAAAGCAATAATTTGAAAAGCAGTCAAATATACATTTGAAGATAAGGGGGAGAAATCACCATTTTTGTTCTAGAAAATAAAAAAGGAATATGTAATTGAACACTATTTAAATGTTCAAGTTGACCAGAGGATCTTTTCCTTGAATTTGTTTTAGTGTTTTGAACTGGTTACATGAGTTCCTATAGATTAAAGAGGGTCTGATTTCATAAATTCCCAGATGAGATCCCTCCCTAGAACTAGAGATTCATATAGGCAACCTCTCACTCGCCATCTCTGCTAGGCTGTTAAACAGATGTCTCAAAGGCACCTTGTCTAACCTGAGCTCCTGAGGCCGCCCACCCTGCCGTCTCTGCTATTCCAGTTAACAGAAGTATGATCCTTTCAGCTTCACACGGCAGAAACCTTCAGAGTTGGGTTAGTCAGGACCCTCTGGACACACAGCGCACCAACCCGCTATGTAGACAACATATTTAAGAGAATGTCAGTTTGCTTGACTGAAATGTGAAGTTCAAGGTGAGGGCAATCCAGGTAAAATGAATTTGGATTAGTTAGCAGGAACTGATTATAAAATGCCCTATAGGAACTTTATGCTAAATAATGGGGAGACATTGGAAGATTTTAACAAAGGGAAATGACAAGGTATTATTTTCATTATAAAAAATACCATAAACAGACATCCAGGAAGATGGCGGCGTGAGTAGAGCAGCGGAAATCTCCTCCCAAAACAACATATATCTATGAAAATATAACAAAGACAACCCTTCCTAGAATAAAGACCAGAGGACACAGGACAATATCCAGACCACATCCGCACCTGAGAGAACCCAGCGCCTCGCGAAGGGGGTAAGATACAAGCCCCGGCCCCGCGGGAGCCGAGCGCCCCTCCCCCCAGCTCCCGGAGGGAGAAGAGCAGGCAGAGCGGGAGGGAGACGGAGCCCAGGACTGCCGAACACCCAGCCCCAGCCATCCGGGCCAGAGTGCAGGGCGCTCGATACTAGGAAAACAGGGCAGCAAGAACAGTGAGCAGAGGTCTGAGGCTGGCACCAGAGAATAAAGAAAAACGAACGACCACCTTTTTTTTTAATTAAAAACTTTTTTTTTTTTTTAATTTAAAAATTTTTTTTTTCTTTTTTTTTTTTGGTGGGCGTTGTTTTGTTTTGGTGGGTGCTTTTGGGAAGTCTTAAAGGGGCAGGGCGGGACAATTAATCCAGAGGTAGGGAATCCGGGAACTCTGGGCACCCTAACACCTGGGCGGCAGGGAGCAGGGAGGCCCCTTACGGAGATAAATAGCCTCCCAGCAGCCCCTGCTCCAACGCGACTCCACCACTTTGGAGTAGCTGCCCGAGCCAGGCCACGCCCACAGCAACAGCGGAGATTAACTCCATAGCAGCTGGGCAGGAAGCAGAAACCCTGTCTGCGCGCAGCTGCACAGCACAAGCCACTAGAGGCCGCTGTTCTCCCAGGAAAGGAGGGCCACAAACCAACAAGAAAGGAAGTCCTTCCAGCCGTCACTCATCCCAGTTCTGCAGACTATTCCTATCACCATGAAAAGGCAAAGCTACAGGCAGACAAAGATCACAGAGACAACACCAGAGAAGGAGACAGACCTAACCAGTCTTCCTGACAAAGAATTCAAAATAAGAATCATAAACATGCTGACAGAGATGCAGAGAAATACGCAAGAGAAATGGGATGAAGTCCAGAAGGAGATCACAGATGCCAGAAAGGAGAATGCAGAAATGAAACAAACTCTGGAAGGGTTTATAAGCAGAATGGATAGAATGCAAGAGGCCATTGATGGAATTGAAATCAGAGAACAGGAACGCATAGAAGCTGACATAGAGAGAGACAAAAGGATCTCCAGGAATGAAACAATATTAAGAGAACTCTGTGACCAATCCAGAAGGAACAATATCCGTATTATAGGGGTCCCAGAAGAAGAAGAAAGAGGAAAAGAGATGGAAAGTATCTTAGAAGAAATAATTGCTGAAAACTTCCCCACACTGGGGGAGGAAGTAATCGAACAGACCACGGAAATACACAGAACCCCCAACAGAAAGGATCCAAGAAGGGCAACACCAAGACACATAATAATTAAAATGGCAAAGATCAAGGACAAGAAAAGGGTGTTAAAGGCAGCTAGAGAGAAAAAGGTCACCTATAAAGGGAAACCCATCAGGCTAACGTCAGATTTCTCAACAGAAACCCTACAGGCCAGAAGAGAATGGCATGATATATTTAATACAATGAAACAGAAGGGCCTTGAACCAAGGATACTGTATCCAGCACGACTTTCATTCAAATATGATGGTGGGATTAAACAATTCCCAGACAAACAAAAGCTGAGGGAATTTGCTTTCCACAAACCACCTCTACAGAACATCTTACAGGGACTGCTCTAGATGGGAGCACTCCTAGAAGGAGCACAGCACAAAACACCCAACATATGAGGAATCGAGGAGGAGGAACAAGAAGGGAGAGAAGAAAAGAATCTCCAGACAGTGTATATAACAGCTCAATAAGCGAGCTAAGTTAGGCAGTAAGATACTAAAGAGGCTAACCTTGAACCTTTGGTAACCACGAATTTAAAGCCTGCAATGGCAATAAGTACATATCTTTCAATAGTCACCCTAAATGTTAATGGGTTGAATGCACCAATCAAAAGACACAGAGTAACAGAATGGATAAAAAAGCAAGACCCATCTATATGCTGCTTACAAGAAACTCACCTCAAACCCAAAGACATACACAGACTAAAAGTCAAGGGATGGAAAAACATATTTCAAGCAAACAACAGTGAGAAGAAAGCAGGGGTTGCAGTACTAATATCAGACAAAATAGACTTCAAAACAAAGAAAGTAACAAGAGATAAAGAAGGACACTACATAATGATAAAGGGCTCAGTCAAACAAGAGGATATAACCATTCTAAATATATATGCACCCAACACAGGAGCACCAGCATATGTGAAACAAATACTAACAGAACTAAAGGGGGATATAGACTGCAATGCATTCATTCTAGGAGACTTCAACACACCACTCACCCCAAAGGATAGATCCACTGGGCAGAAAATAAGTAAGGACACGGAAGCACTGAACAACACAGTAGAGCAGATGGACCTAATAGACATCTATAGAACTCTACATCCAAAAGCAGTGGGATATACATTCTTCTCAAGTGCACATGGAACATTCTCCAGAATAGACCACATACTAGGCCACAAAAAGAGCCTCAGAAAATTCCAAAGATTGAAATCCTACCAACCAACTTTTCAGACCACAAAGGCATAAAACTAGAAATAAACTGTACAAAGAAAGCAAAGAGGCTCACAAACACATGGAGGCTTAACAACACGCTCCTAAATAATCAATGGATCAATGACCAAATCAAAATGGAGATCCAGCAATATATGGAAACAAATGACAACAACAACACTAAGCCCCAACTTCTGTGGGACACAGCAAAAGCAGTCTTAAGAGGAAAGTATATAGCAATCCAAGCATATTTAAAAAAGGAAGAGCAATCCCAAATGAATGATCTAATGTCACAATTATCGAAATTGGAAAAAGAAGAACAAATGAGGCCTAAGGTCAGCAGAAGGAGGGACATAATAAAGATCAGAGAAGAAATAAATAAAATTGAGAAGAATAAAACAGTAGCAAAAATCAATGAAACCAAGAGCTGGTTCTTCGAGAAAATAAACAAAATAGATAAGCCTCTAGCCAGACTTATTAAGAAGAAAAGAGAGTCAACACAAATCAACTGTATCAGAAACGAGAAAGGAAAAATCATGACGGACCCCACGGAAATGCAAAGAATTATTGGAGAATACTATGAAAACCTATATGCTAACAAGCTGGGAAACCTAGGAGAAATGGACAACTTCCTAGAAAAATATAACCTTCCAAGATTGACCCAGGAAGAAACAGAAAATCTAAACAGACCAATTACCAGCAACGAAATTGAAGCGGTAATCAAAAAACTACCAAAGAACAAAACCCCCGGGCCAGATGGATTTACCTCGGAATTTTATCAGACATACAGGGAAGACATAATACCCATTCTCCTTAAAGTTTTCCAAAAAATAGAGGAGGAGGGGATACTCCCAAACTCATTCTATGAAGCTAACATCACCCTAATACCAAAACCAGGCAAAGATACCACAAAAAAAGAAAACTACAGACCAATATCCCTGATGAACGTAGATGCAAAAATACTCAACAAAATATTAGCAAACCGAATTCAAAAATACATCAAAAGGATCATACACCATGACTAAGTGGGATTCATCCCAGGGATGCAAGGATGGTACAACATTCGAAAGTCCATCAACATCATCCACCACATCAACAAAGAGAAAGACAAAAACCACATGATCATCTCCATAGATGCTGAAAAAGCATTTGACAAAGTTCAACATCCATTCATGTTAAAAACTCTCAGCAAAATGGATATAGAGGGCAAGTACCTCAACATAATAAAGGCCATCTATGATAAACCCACAGCCAACATTATATTGAACAGTGAGAAGCTGAAAGCATTTCCTCTGAGATCGGGAACTAGACAGGGATGCCCACTCTCTCCACTGTTATTTAACATAGTACTGGAGGTCCTAGCCACGGCAATCAGACAAAACAAAGAAATACAAGGAATCCAGATTGGTAAAGAAGAAGTTAAACTGTCACTATTTGCAGATGACATGATACTGTACATAAAAAACCCTAAAGACTCCACCCCAAAACTACTAGAACTGATATCGGAATACAGCAAAGTTGCAGGATACAAAATCAACACACAGAAATCTGTGGCTTTCCTATATACTAACAATGAACCAACAGAAAGAGAAATCAGGAAAACAACTCCATTCACAATTGCATCAAAAAAAATAAAATACCTAGGAATAAACCTAACCAAAGAAGTGAAAGTCTTATACTCTGAAAACTACAAGTCACTCTTAAGAGAAATTAAAGGGGACACTAACAGATGGAAACTCATCCCATGCTCGTGGCTAGGAAGAATTAATATCGTTAAAATGGCCATCCTGCCCAAAGCAATATACAGATTTGATGCAATCCCTATGAAACTACCAGCAACATTCTTCAATGAACTGGAACAAATAATTCAAAAATTCATATGGAAACATCAAAGACCCCGAATAGCCAAAGCAATCCTGAGAAAGAAGAATAAAGTAGGGGGGATCTCACTCCCCAACTTCAAGCTCTACTATAAAGCCATAGTAATCAAGACAATTTGGTACTGGCACAAGAACAGAGCCACAGACCAATGGAACAGACTAGAGAATCCAGACATTAACCCAGACATATATGGTCAATTAATATTTGATAAAGGAGCCATGGACATACAATGGCGAAATGACAGTCTCTTCAACAGGTGGTGCTGGCAAAACTGGACAGCTACATGTAGGAGAATGAAACTGGACCATTGTCTAACCCCATATACAAAAGTAAACTCAAAATGGATCAAAGACCTGAATGTAAGCCATGAAACCATTAAACTCTTGGAAGAAAACATAGGCGAAAACCTCTTAGACATAAACATGAGTGACCTCTTCTTGAACATATCTCCCCGGGCAAGGAAAACAACAGCAAAAATGAGTAAGTGGGACTATATTAAGCTGAAAAGCTTCTGTACAGCAAAAGACACCATCAATAGAACAAGAAGGATCCCTACAGTATGGGAGAATATATTTGAAAATGACACATCCGATAAAGGCTTGACGTCCAGAATATATAAGGAGCTCTCACGCCTCAACAAACAAAAAACAAATAACCCAATTAAAAAATGGGCAGAGGAACTGAACAGACAGTTCTCCAAAAAAGAAATACAGATGGCCAACAGACACATGAAAAGATGCTCCACATCGCTAATTATCAGAGAAATGCAAATTAAAACTACAATGAGGTATCACCTCACACCAGTAAGGATGGCTGCCATCCAAAAGACAAACAACAACAAATGTTGGCGAGGCTGTGGAGAAAGGGGAACCCTCCTACACTGCTGGTGGGAATGTAAGTTAGTTCAACCATTGTGGAAAGCAGTATGGAGGTACATCAAAATGCTCAAAACAGACTTACCATTTGACCCAGGAATTCCACTCCTAGGAATTTACCCTAAGAATGCAGCAATCAAGTTTGAGAAAGACAGATGCACCCCTATGTTTATCGCAGCACTATTTACAATAGCCAAGAATTGGAAGCAACCTAAATGTCCATCGATAGATGAATGGATAAAGAAGATGTGGTACATATACACAATGGAATACTACTCAGCCATAAGAAAAGGGCAAATCCAATCATTTGCAGCAACATGGATGGAGCTGGAGGGTATTATGCTCAGTGAAACAAGCCAAGCGGAGAAAGAGAAATACCAAATGATTTCACTTATCTGTGGAATATAAGAACAAAGGAAAAACTGAAGGAACAAAACAGCAGCAGAATCACAGAACTCAAGAATGGACTAACAGGTACCAAAGGGAAAGGGACTGGGGAGGATGGGTGGGTAGGGAGGGATAAGGGGGGGAGAAGTAGGGGGGTATTAAGATTAACATGCATGGGGGGGTAGGAGAAAAGGGAGGGCTGTTCAACACAGAGAAGGCAAGTAGTGATTCTACAACATTTTGCTATGCTGATGGACAGTGACTGTAAAGGGGTTTATAGGGGAGACCTGGTATAGGGGAGAGCCTAGTAAACATAATATTCATCATGTAAGTGTAGATTAGTGATACCAAAAACAAAGCAAAAAAAAAAAAAAAAAAAGGGCAGTTCCTGTGTGGTAACCTCCAACGAGTTCTAAACAAGGGTATAAAGGGCATATAAAAGTGTAGGCAAAGGGTCTGTTTGTGTTTATACAGAGGATCAAAGCCTAATTGGGCTACCCCGAAAATGGACTAAGATACGATATGAAAAAGAACTTCCAACATCTGCACTCTCTGGAAGACTCATGCCTGAAGATGATCATCAAAAAACCCCAACAAAGATCCACACACTGCTACAGCTGTAGATGCACTCATCCCACCGGTTCCTGGACTTGCCATGGGAATGAGGAAGGAGATATCTAAGCTGACCTGTGCATACAGTAAAACAACAAATTTGACTGGATCTATACTGTTGGAACTCAACCAAGAATTTGGAGAAGTGCAAATTGCAGCGCTCCAAAGTCTTACAACTACAGACTATTTACTGTTAAAAGAACATATGGCATGTGAACCCAGGAATGGGTTGTTCTAATTTATCTGAATTCTCTCAGACTGTTCAAGTTCAGTTGGACAATATCCACCATATCATAGATAAGTTTTCACAAATGCCTAAGGTGCCTAACTGGTTTTCTTGGTTTCACTGGAGATGGCTGGTAATTACAGATATGCTTTGGTTATGTAACTATACTCCTATTATGTTAATGTGTGTGCGCAATTTAAGTAGTAGCTTAAAACCTATATATGCTGAAGTTACTCTACAAGAAGATATGTCAAAGAAATAATCAATCTTCCCATGTTTTCTCCCGCCTGCTACTTCTATAGCTTTTCTTCTTCCTTCCTAAATACAACCCTTAAATAGAATTCGTGCCTCATATCAAATTTACCGAGTATCATAATTCTTCCAAGTGGTAAAGATACCTCAAGACAAATGCTGGGCATAGAAGCCACAGGGCATAAATATGCAAAGAAGTAAAAAGCTAACCTTTTCAAACAATAAGGCTTCCCTCTCACTTACCAACTTAACATTTCCCTGTATGGCCCCGGAAGATGACTGGTTAGCCAGAGATGGGTAAGATTCCTCAAGGGAGGAACAACCTAAGACAGGCACAGTCGCAGGGGGGCCATCAGGTGAGAAATTGGGGATCAACAGAGGTGAGGCTTAGAACCTCACCCCCCCCCGTTCTGAGAGAAATCTTCTGTATCCGTGGATGTTTTATTGCCCTTGTCTAGCTTGGATTAACACATAGTCTACAGGCACACACCTGATCATCTACATTTGCTCTCTTACAACACTAAACTATGTTTTCTACCTTTATCTTGTATCTACCTACCACTTCAGCATTTTATTAAAAATCATAATAATAAAGAGAGAAATGTGGTATCCACATATAAATCAAGTATAAAAACCAAATGAGTATTCATATTTGAACTGACTGTTTAGAGTTCATAACGCAGGAGCAAAACCGAAAGTTTCTGTGATGACTGCCCTTGTACTGTTCACTATGTAACTTACTCATTATGTAAGAATTTGTTCTACATGTAAGAACTTGTTTGTTATGCCTCAGAAGATTGGAGACTGACGAAAATTAGGCTTGGGGTGGATTAATGATTGTGCATTGAGCATTGACTCCCCTATACAGAATTTTATTGTCGTTAACAACCATTTGATCAATAAATATGAGAGATGCCCTCACAAAAAAAAAAAAAAAAAAAAAAAGGACAGACTTCCAATGGTAAAATAAATAAGTAACCGGGATGTAATGTATAGCATAAGGAATATAGTCAAGATATTGTAACAGCTTGGTAGGGTGATAGCTGGAACCTAGAATTATGTATATAAATGTTTTATCACTGTGTTGTACACTTGAAACTAATGTAATGTAATACTGTGCGTCAACTACCCTTCAATAAAAAATAATTATTTAAAAAAAAAAAAAAAAAGGACTATAAGGCCCATCTCAAAAGAAAAATCTTTGCTGTGAATGATTTGATAGAAGGACTGACCATGCTCAGAAAAGTCCCACCAACTTTTGGGATTTTAAAAGGTTAAGACGAATGCGTTAAATGGGTTTTATTGTTTGCCTCTGTACAAACATTTTCCTGAAGTTGTGTTCCTAAACCGGAGCTGTAAAGATTTCGAGGGCATCTCAGGCAGAGCACCGTTCAGCTGTTCGTGGAGCTGCTGGAAGAGCAAGTCTCCCTTCTTAGGGACAGGCCTCCACCGAACCTCCCCAAGAGGACATGCAGATGAGGATCATTTTTTGTTCTTCAGGGGTCATGTGGGGCAGTGATAGTAACAGAAATAGTGCAACAGAGAAGCAGAGGCACGTAGAATGAACAAGTTTTATCCCAGAGCTCCCCCAGACATAAAAGGGCAGAGGAGCTTCGAATCAGGGCCGCATTTACATCTCGCTCCGTGAGGCCTGGATGAAGCTGCCTGAAGCTGAGGGCCTGCAAGAACGGCTTTGGGGCAGAAACCATTTGGAGGTGGCTTCAGGAAGCACAACAGGACAATGGCCAGAGCTGGAGGGGCGCACGTGGAGGACATGAAGGCGAGAAGTGACCAAAATAAGCCCATAAGCAGGCTGGGGTCCCACATCACAAAGGATTCTGTGAGGTTTCTGGAATAATTTATGCCTCACTTCCTATCAAATTTGGATTAGCCACAGCAAAGGAGTAAGAGAGCAAATAAAGGAAATCCATAGATAATCCCCAAATTTTCATTTGAGCTAATCGTTTAAATTCCTTCTATGCCAAGTCAAGCCTTTTTGTTTGTTTGTTTACCAGAGTTGATAATGAGGGACAAAATAAACGAATCTTACTTAAAAAAAAAAAAAAAATACCATAAACAACAATTTAGGTAATGTATTAGAGAAGGGCCAGGAAGGGATACTGTTGTTTCTAAAAGGATCTTGCCTACAATAAGACAACTCTGTACTGAGAGATAAAGGGCCAAAAACGTTACTAAAGGTGTTAATCCATCCACCACATTAAACACAAACAAAATTCTTAGGAAAAAAAAGTGCTGCGATGACAGGTTTCTAAGCCTGTGTTGCACTGAAATAAAAAGTAATTTTGAAGTAATAAACAAATATAATTGTTACAATGATCTGGGTACACACGGGAGCTGAGGAACTAATTATTTTTACCCTCTAAAGTGCCTGCTGCTCTTCATCAAGTTTGCAAGAGAAATGCTTTAATTCGTTACTTTTACATAAATCCCCTGGAAGTACCTTGTTAATCAGTGCATTCCTTACAAAAGGAATTGATTTTTCAACTCTTTCCGACTTTTTCAATTAGCATATTTACATTTGCACTAGTAGGGACCAAGGGCAGGCTGCCCCATTATGTGCCACTGTGATCTGCAGACTATTTTGAGCTGAAAACTAGCAAGGCCCAAAAGACTCAGCAAGGTACTTTGACCTCCCACCCCCACAACTGCATAGAAAGAATTAGGTGCAGGGGCTGCCCCAGGAGGAGGACCATCACCGTAGCAGCCATATTATAAAGGAGCGGTGGTAGACAGGGAGGAATGTGAAAAAGCATGTTTGTTAAAATTCCTCTCTGCGCCCCCTCATTGTTTCTGTGCAGCCTGTCAAGTATTTTATTTACCAAACATTTGTGCTTTCTTATTCCTGTGAATTACTTCCCTTTTCCTTTGGAGTCTCAGGCCCCTACCCCCTTCTCCTTGGTTCCAGATGACATATATACCTCAACGTCCCTGACTGTCTTTGGAATTCTATGTCTATGGATTCCCTGTAAGTATATGATTAAACTTTGTTTTTCTTTCCTGTTAATCTGTCTCACATCACTTTGATTCTTAGACCAGCTGGGAAGAACCTCAAGGGGTAGAGATAATGTCTCCCTCCCCAACACACTTCATTAAATACAGTTTTTCTTCAGGTAAAGTATCTTATCAACGTCTCATCCAAAAAGGTGTGGATTCCCGAATCGATCAAAATTTGAACATGTAATTTCCTCCCTTATGAATAGCCTTCACCTCTTCTCACCTGCTGCATGATCCTCACTGCTTTCATTGAATCGAAACCAGTAACTTGGCCTTCAATGGTTTAGCCGCCTTAAAAGAACTGAAGAATTAAATTGCAAGTTGCTACAAAAGTTTGATACATCATAAAGACTGCTGAGTAATTTTTTTTCAAAAAAATTAAACTCTCCAGGCATTAATTTTCCTTAATGTGAATTGTTCTCTTAAGAGCATAGAACTTAGTAAGTTAATTTGTAATACTACATCACGGTCAAGAAGCGAAATTCCACCCTTCATAATACTCACTAAATATATTGTAATAGTTAAGTATCAATATACATGTCTTCCGTTATTACCTTCTTTAAGTACCTCCTGGAGGAAGATGAAGTAGCATTTAAGAGATGGGAGGAAGAAGCAGAAGTGGCAATTCTAAATTTAAACACATAAATAATAGTATCAAATAGATCAAAGGTGATCTATTATACAAATAGCTCTGAGGCATCCCATAATATGAGTCTGGACAAGAGATCGGCTACCTCTTCCTCCTTCCTTCTCCTTAGCTACATAGTGACTCAGATTTGATTTATTGAGCTCCTACTTTCATCCATTTATGAGCCTTCCAGATGCAAAATTGACATCACCTACCTGATGTCTTACCCTTCAGCTTAACTAAACTTTAGACAGACCGTTTTTCTTCCTAACTATAGTCTCCTGACACCCCTTTCCTTAGAGCATCTACTTTCTTCTTTCTCTGACCCTTTGAGACATAAATCTGCAACCCAGGAATGGACCTGTGAGCCATTCCTTTGAAATATAATCATCAAGAAAATGTGAGCCTATCTCCCAGTGTCTGTGGGAGGGCACAGCCTAATCATGCTGCCCAGTTCCACCCCAGGTCTCCCAGGACTTTCCCCCCAGCTCACCCCAGAGCTTAAAAACTCTCCTGCCTTCTCACTGAAATATAGTCCATTGTCTCTTTTAATGCAACCACTTTGACTTCTATTACAGTAGTCTTGAATAAAGTCTCCCTTTGTCTCTGTAACTCCATCAGTCTCAATTTTTCTTGAATAGGTAGCAGACGGATGTCCCCCACTAACAGAGGTGGTCACAGCTCTACCTGAGCATGGCTGTAATGGTGAAGCCCCCAGAGCATCAGGGATACAAAACCGGAGGTTTCCAGTATGAGGTGAGTTAGAATTCCACCTTCTAATCTGCAGGTGCTCCAGTAGAGAACCCTGCTATCCCCTTCTTCCCCTTGGGGAACAGGAGTGAATTATTTACCCTCTCCTTGAGAATAAGATTGCTGCTTCACTAGGCAGCCAACTTGGCAGGGCAGCCTGAGAGACTGTTGGTCAAGAAAATTTTTCTTCTACCCTTCAAGGTTCTTCTTGCTGCTCTAAAAATTAAATTGACTTGAACCAGATTAACAGGAGAAAATCAAATTTAATTACATATATACAGGAGCCCCACATACATGAAAGGTACCAAAGGTAAAATGAGGCATATATGCCATTTTTTGCTAAGGAATGCTTTGGGAGCCCAGGGCTTCAAAGGGGAGGAGGGCAAAGCCCAGGGCAATTAGAGGAGCATGTTTGTTACTTTGATGTTTGCCCTGCCTTACAGAGGGGCCATCAGAAAAAGTTTACCTCTGGAAATAACCATTAATTTAGGAAACACCCCAATTTAGATTTTTCTAGGTAGTTAAGGGACGGGCGAAAGTTTATCTTGAGCCCACAGGGTCTCCACTGCTTTCAGCACAAAACAGTCCACAGGCCAAAGTGGCACATTTTGGGGAGGCATGCTCTGAACCTCCTAAAAAGTAAACATGGTAAGTCTTTGTTAAATTAATCGACTGAGAATAAGTAAGTTTTAAACTCAGGCAAGGAGCAGGCAGACCATTTTTGACATCTTCAAATGCTCTCTTTCAGGTCAGCTTAAATAAATTGAAGATATGAAACTTACAGAATCTGCTTAAAATATTTAAAGGGATTTAATTAAGCTACTTAGAGTAAAGGTGACTATTGTTTCTCAAAAGTTTTTTATTTAAAAATGACATGATAAAATTTGTGAAAATAGCTTGAAGATCTAAGAAAAACTTGGTTTTTAAATTTGCAAATCTAATAAACTGTCAATCTAACTGAAAAATGTTAAAGTATATATTCATTTCCAAAAGGCATTCTAAAAACTCACAATAGCTATTAAAGTACTGTGGGGTAAATTGCAGAATTTCCAGAATTCTCCCTGCCTGGCCTTGACCATTTATAAATCAATAGGTGTTCACTGAAGAAGTCTCCAGGTCAAGGGGTGGAGAGAACAGCCATGCTCTCTTCCCCTCCGTTTCTGGTATGTAATTGGTCTGACGTCTGCCAGTCAGCAAGGGCCCGCCAATGGTGTTCCTCCCTAAATGGGTAGGTGGGAAGCAGAGAGCCCGCTGTCGGGGCAGAGCATGGGAAGTGGCCAGAGGAGACCACCGGCCTGGCCTAGCTAGCACATTCCAGCAAGCTGTGAGTAATAAAAAGCCTTTCTCCCAACCTACTCTTTCCCTTTACAGATTTCGGTTTCATTAGTTTCATCGGTTTCACAGGGGATTCGTACAGGGCTGGGAACACCCTTCCCACCAGAGCTACAAGTACTTTACTGATATATAGAGTCTTTCAGAGATTATTTTGAAAAACAAAACCACAAGTGTGTATACCACTACAAAGTAAATTGAACATGGACAATGGGAAAATTATCTGTACAAACTCCTTAGGGTGTTTGCTTTTAAAAAAGAAAGAAATCAACAATAAAAAATATGACCCTAAAATGTCAAGAAAAATATTGTTTGCTATTTTTTAATTGATGCTTATTTCAGCCATCACATTGTTAAAAACGACATAGGCCCAAAATGGAATCACTTATGTCTCACATCACCAAATTGAGACTTAGTTTGAGCTGTCCTGGGATCTTAAATCAGTCAATAACAAGGAGAGATGTCTTTCAAGACCACTCCATGGCACAGGAAAATAGAAAAAGCAAGTCCCAAGGCCAACCTGCCTTCCCTAGCAAGAGCTGAAGTAGCTCTATGAGCTGCTGGGAAGAACTACATGTGCATAGCTGAAGGAGAAAATCAGACCATTCTGTTTTCCATCCAATTCAAATAAAAACCAGGACACAATCAACATAACAAAAGGTGTACCAATTACTTAATATAATTC
Source organism: Manis pentadactyla (assembly GCF_030020395.1). Taxonomy (NCBI): domain Eukaryota; kingdom Metazoa; phylum Chordata; class Mammalia; order Pholidota; family Manidae; genus Manis; species Manis pentadactyla. The sequence goes on along the minus strand of NC_080028.1, from coordinate 111,087,222 downwards.
TATTGCATTCATCAAAAGCCTTTCTCTCTTTAGAAGCCTGTTCTCCACAAACTGTTAGGTGTCTCACAGAGCTAATGAAATGCATCATCAAAGAAGCGCTTGTATTCACAGCACTTGTATTCACAGCAAAAGTGTAGGTGGGGCCACCTATGGGATGTGCTGTGAAGTGCAAGGAGAAGATCATTTAAAAACACCTCCCTCACCAACTTGCTACTGTGCAAAAAAATTTCCTGCAGCAGGGTCATTTAGCTTTTGGCATTCTTTATTTTTGAAGGCCCAGTTTAAAATGTAAGTCTGTTAACTGAAAGGCAAATTAGACTTCTTTTCTAGTCATGATCCTCATCTCTAATGTTTATTACATTATGGATGGCAAGTTGGAGGTATGGCCTTAGTTTTTCTTCTTTGTGAAGTACCCCAATTAGTGTGAGTTGACCTGAGAGAAATGTTCTACTAGAATGAACCTGCTATCCTGACCATAGTTCACTGGGCAAGTGGAAATACGTGATTCAAGTGGAGCCAGTCAGGATGTTTTGCTCAAGAGTTTAAGCAGATACACAGAAATTAGGAATTGTAAACTGAGATGAATGTAATAGCTCTAGGATTTTCTTTCTCAAATCTGAATTATGTAGGCACTACTCTAAAGGAGGGAATATGGTGGAATCCTAGTGTGATCATAATAACTGGCTCCAATGTGACTTAATCTTGGATAATCATAATGCTATATTTGCATATATAACCACTATCAATTTATAAGATAAAACACAATTGCAAATATAAACAAAATTATACAATCAATAATATTCAAGATAAGAATATAAACTTCATATGAAGAAAATGCTGTTTTACTTAAAGGAAATCACTTAATGCTCAATGTGTTGTTGATAACCAGGTTTCCCAGGACAACTTTCACTCAGCATTTGACACTGTACATCAGTATCACAGACATGTTAAGCTCCCGTTGTTTCTGCAATGAATTTGACTCTGTTCTTTTATCAGTAGACCTCAACTTTTAGAGTAGCACTGACTGATAGGAACTCCATTATAGACATCCAAATTCAAGGTCTTAATTCAAGTACAGAAATCAATTGGCAATATTTGGTTTTAAGATGGTTTTCCAAATGACCCAGAATATGATTATTTTGTTAAAAAATAGACCTCATACCAAATATCTCAAACATTTAAACCAAAATGAGAATAACAAAATATATCCATATTTCCCTAAGCCTTTGCATGTTACAATTTAAGACTTATTGCTCTAGAGCAATACTGTCATAGAACTCTCTATGATCATGAAAATGTTCTGTATGTGTACTGTACAACACAGTAGCCACTAGTCACAGGTGGCTGTAGTTGAAATACAGCTAACATGACTGGTAAATTGAATATTAACTTCGACTTATTTATCAATTTAATTATTTCATGATTTTTAAAAATTAAAGTATCATTGATATACACTCTTATGAAGGTTTCACATGAAAAACATTGTGGTTACTACATTCACCCATATTATCAAGTCCCCACCCACATCCCATTGCACTCACTGTCCATCAATGCAGTAAGATGCCACAGAGTAACTATTTGTCTTCTCTGTACTACACTGTCTTCCTCATGATCCCCCACACCATGTGTGCCAATCATACTGTCCCTCAATCCCCTTCTCCCTCTCTCCCTACCCCCCTTATCCCACCCCTCCCCTTTGGTAACTGCTATTCTCTTCTTGGAATCTGTGAGGCTGCTACTGTTTTGTTCCTTCAGTTTTTCTTCCTTGTTATACTCCACAAATGAGAGAAATCGTTTGGTATTTGTCTTTCTATGCCTAACTTTTTTCACTGAGCATAATACCCTCTAGCTCCATCCTTGTTGTTGCAAATGGTAGGATTTGTTTCTTTCTTCTGGCTGAATAGTATTCCATTGTGTATATGTATCACCTCTTCTTTATCCATTCATCTACTGATGGACACTTAGGTTGCTTCCATATCTTGGCTATTGTAAATAGTGTTGCAATAAACATGGGATGCATATGTCTTTTTGTAGGAGTGGAATTCCAAGGTCAAATGGTATTTCTATTTTTAGATTTTTGAGGAACCTCCATATTGCTTTCCACAATGGTTGAATTAGCTTACCTTCGCACCAGCAGTGTAGGAGGGTTCCCCTTTCTCCACATCCTTGCCAGCATTTGTTGTTCTTAGTCTTTTCGATGCTGGCCATCCTAACTGGTATGAGGTGATATCTCATTGTGGTTTTAATTTGCATTTCCCTGATAATTAGCAATGTGGAGCATCTTTTCATGTGCCTATTGGCCATCTGAATTTCTTCTTTGGAGAAGTGTCTGTTCATATCCTCCACCCATTTCTTAATAGGGTTATTTGATATTTTGGTGTTGAGGCATGTGAGCTCTTTACATATTTTACATGTTAACCCCTTGTTGGATACATCATTTTTTAATATATTCTTCCATATTATAGAATGCCTTTTTGTTCTGCTGATGGTGTACTTTACTGTACAAAGGCTTTTAGGCTTGATGTAATCCCATTTGTTCATTTTTGTTTTTGTTTCCCTTACCTGAGCACATGTGTTCAGGAAAAAGTTGATCATGTTTATATTTAAGAGATTTTGCCTATGTTTTCTTTTAAGAGTTTTATGGTTTCATGACTTACATTCAGGTCTTTTATCCATTTCGAGTTTACTTTTGTGTATGGGGTTAGACAGTAATCTAGTTTCATTCTCTTACATGTAGCTGTCCAGTTTTGCCAACACCAGTTGTTGAAGAGGCTGTCATTTCCCCATTGTATATCCATGGATCCTTTATCATATATTAATTGACCATATATGCTTGCGTTTATATCTGGGCTCTCACTTCTGTTCCATTGATCTGTGTGTCTGTTCTTATGCCAGTACCAAATTGTCTTGATTACTTTGTAGTATTGCTTGAAGTCAGGGAGCATAATCCCCTCAGCTTTATTTTTCCTTCTCTGGATTGCTTTGGTTATTTGGGGTCTTTTGTGGTTCCACATGAATTTTAGAACTAGTTGTTCCAGTTTGTTGAAGAATGCTGTTGGTATTTTGATGGGAATTGCATTGAATCTGTAGATTGCTTTAGGCAGGATGGTCATTTTGACAACATTAATTCTTACAATCCACGAGCATGGAATAAATTTCCATTTATTGCTTTCTTCTTTAGTTTCTCTTACAAATGTCTTGTAGTTTTCAGGGTATAAGTCTTTCACCTCTTTGGTTAGATTTATTCCTAGATATTTTTTCTTTTTGATGGAATTTTGAATGGAATTGTTTTCCTGATTTCTTTTTCTGCTAGTTCTTCATTAGTGTAAAGGAATACAACAGATTTCTATGTATTAATTTTGTATCCTGCAACTTTGCTGAATTTAGTTATTAGTTCTAGTGCTTTGGGGATAGACTCTTTAGGGTTTTCTATGTACAACATCACATTATCTGAAAAGAGTGACAGTTTAACTTTTTCCTTACCAGTCTGGATGCCTTTTATTTCTTTGTGTTGTCTGATTTCCATAGCTACAACCTCCAGTGCTGTGTTGAATAAAGGTGAGGAGAGTGGGCATCCTTGTCTTGTACCTGATCTTAAAGGAAAAGCTTTCAGCTATTTGCTATTAAGTATGATGTTGGAGGTGGGTTTCTCATATATGGCCTTTATTATGTTGAGGTATTTTCCCTCTATACCCATTTTGTTGAGTTTTTATCATGAATGAATGTTGAATTTTGTCAAATGCTTTTTCAATATCTATGGAAATGATGATGTAATTTTTGTCCTTCTTTTTGTTGATGTGGTGGATGATGTTGATGGATTTCTTAATATTGTACCATCCTTGCATCCCTGGAATAAATCCTACTTGATCATGGTGGATGATCTTTTTGATGTATTTTTTAATTCAGTTTGCTAATAATTTGTTGAGTATTTTTGCATCTATGTTCATCAAGGGTATTGGTCTCTAGTTTTCTTTTTTTTGTGGTATCTTTGCCTTGTTTTGGTATTAGAGTGATGCTGGCCTCATAGAATAAGTTTGGAAGTAGTCCCTCTTCTTCTACTTTTTGGAAAAGTTTATTGAGGATGGGTACTAGGTCTTCACTAAATGTTTGTTAAAATTCAGTGGTGAAGCCATCTGGTCCAGGGATTTTGTTCTTAGGTAGTTTTTTTATTACAATCCACGAGAGGCTGTCAATTTCATTAATTGTATTTGGTCTTTTCAGATTTTCCATTTCTTCCTGGGTCACCTTTAGAATGTTGTATTTTTCAAGAAAGTTGTCCATTTCTTCTAGGTTTCCAATTTTTTAGCATATAAATTTTCATAGTATTCTCTAATAATTCTTTGTATTTCTGTGATGTCTATAGTGATTTTTCCTTTCTCACTTCTGCTTCTGTTTATGTGTGTAGACTCTCTATTTTTCTTGATAAGTTTCGCTAGGGGTTTATCTGTTTTGTTAATTTTCTGAAGAAGAATTAGCTCCTGCTTTCTTGATTCTTTCTATTGTTTTATTCCTCTCAATTTTATTTATTTGTGCTCTGATCTTTATTATGTGCCTTCTTCTACTGACTTTGGGGCTCAGTTTTTCTTCTCCTTCCAGATTTGTTAATTATGAGTTTAGAGTGTGCATATGGGATTGTTCTTCTTTATTGAGGTAAGCCTGTATTCCAATATACTTCCCTCTTAGCATGGCCTTCTCTGTGTCCCACAGATTCTGTGGTGTTGAATTATTATTTTCATTCATCTCCATATTGCTTGATCTCTGTTTTATTGTCATTGTTTCTTTGATTATTTAGGAACATGTTGTTAAGCCTCCATGTGTTTGTGGGCCTTTTTGTTTTCTTTGCATAATTTATTTCTAGTTTTATACCTTTTTGGTCTGAGAGGCTGGGTGATAAAATATCCATCCTTTGAATTTACTGAGGCTCTTTTTGTGGCCTAGTATACTAGTATATGATCTATTCTTGAAAATGTTCCATGTGCACTTGAGAAGAATGTGTATTCTGCTGCTTTTGGGTGGAGTGTTCTGCAGATGTCTGTTAGATCCATCTGTTCTAATGTGTTGTTCAGTGCCTCTGTCTCCTTATTTATTTTATGTCTGGTTGATCTGTCCTTCAGAGTGAGTGGTGTGTTGAACTCTCCTAAAATGAATGCATTGCATTCTATTTCCTCCTTTAATTCTGTTAGTATTTGGTTCGCAGATGTAGGTGATCCTGTGTTGGGTATATATATATATATATATATTTATTTATTTATTTATATTTTATTTTGGTATCATTAATCTACAATTACATGAGGTGCATATATATTTATAATGGTTATATCCTCTTGTTAGACTGACCCCTTTATCATTATGTAATGTCCTCCTTTGTCTCTTGTTACTTCCTTTGTTTTGAAGTCTATTTTGTCTGATACAAGTATGGCAACTCCTGCTTTTTTCTCCCTATTACTAACATGAAATATCTATTTCCATCCCTTCACTTTTAGTCTGTTTATGTTTCTGGGTTTGAAGTGAGTCTCTTGTAGGCAGCATATAGATGGGTCTTGTTTTTTTATCCATTCAGTGACTCTATGACTTTTGATTGGTGTATTCAGTCCATTTATATTTAGGGTGATTATTGATAAATGTGTATTTATTGCCATTGTAGGCTTTAGATTCATGGGTCGGTGACCAAAGGTTCAAGGATAGTGTCTTTAGGATCTAACAGTCTAACTTAACTCACTGAGTACGCTATTTCAAAAACAATCTAAAGGTTCTTTTTTTTCCTCCCTTCATTTTCTTCCTCCTCCTTCTTTATATACTAGCTATCATATTCTGTACTCTTTGTGTATTGCTTGACTGACTTTGGGGGTAGTTGATTTAATTTTTCATTTTCTTAGTAATTAATTAGTATACTTCCTTCAGTGTGGTTTTACTTTCTCTGGTGACAGCTATTTAGCCTTAGGAACACTTTCATCTAGAGCAGTCCTTCCAAAATACACTGTAGGGATTGTTTGTTGCTAGGTAAATTCTCTCACCTTTTGTTTCTCCAGAAATTGTTTAATCCCTCCTTCAAATGTAAATGATTATCTTGCTGAGTAAAGTATTCTTGGTTCGAGGCCCTACTGCTTCATTGCATTAAATATGTCATTCCACTCCCTTCTGGCCTGTAAGGTTTCTGCTGAGAAGTCTGATGATAGCCTGATGGGTTTTCCTTTGTATGTAATCTTTTTTCTCTCTCTGGCTGCTTTTAATAGTCTTCCCTTCTCCTTAATCTTTGCCATTTTAATTGCTATATGTCTTGGTGTTGTCTTCCTTGGGTCCCTTGTGTTGGGAGATCTGTGAACCTCCACGGCATGAGAGACTATCTCCTTCCACAGATTGGGGAAGTTTTCAGCAGTTAACTCCTCAAAGACCATTTCTATCCTTTTTTCTCTCTTGTTTTCTTCTGGTACCACTATAAAGCAAAATTTTTCCGTTTCTCGTGATCTCTTGAGGGCCTGTTTAGAGACCAAATCCAATCTAAAGGCAGTATCTAGGTTAATATTTGCGAATTTCAAAAGGTATGCATTTAAGAAATCAATGTGTTAGTTCCCAAATGGTATTTTATAATTTCATCTTTAAAAAAAAGTGTCCTTTTTTTTCAAATAATTAGATATATATTTTGCTCAGAAGGAAGGTAAAGCAAGCAGCCAGATGTTTGGAATTCCAGGATGCATTGATTAACTGGAAAATCCTGTTAAACTGCTCACCTCCAGGAAGCCTTAAAATGAAGTATGCCTGTTCCTCTGTCCTTTATATAATCATATGTAAGCTCTGTGACACTGGGTGAGGCTCAGGGAAGTTTTACCATCAGAGAGACACAGTTCATAAGATGTTTCCAATCTTTGCCTGATCTCTCAAAGAACAAAATAGAGATCCAAGGACCTAGTCAATAAAAATTCTTTCTAAAAACCCTTTTTCCTCTTTTCTCTAATACCACAAAACACTCCAGAGCCTCTCATTATTCTGTACAGACTCTGCTCATACACTATGTGATCTCATGCCCCAGTTTCTCCCCTCCTCTGACTCTACCTACAATACATGCTTTCACTAGAGGCTTTCTTTGGGACAATGTCCTCCAAGTATATTAGCTATTCTTTTCTCACTGCTCTTGTTGCAAAGTGGCAGTGAGGCTTTTCCACTCGAAGACTTTTCATCACCACAGCCCAAAGTACCAATGACCTCGAGAGCAGAAGAGACAGCAAAATAATGTGCTAACCCACAGCTACCTTCACAGGCAAGAGAAGGGGGACCACACATGTGCAGGTGTCAGAAAGACTGCTGGAGCCAGGAATTGATGTCTGACACAGAGGCAGCCATCCACAGGTTGGACAGGAATCAGAGAAATGGCTTGGCAGAGAAACTGCTCAGATGGAGAGATCCCATTTAATGGTGAATGGGAAAACCACTCAGATCCTTTCTTTTAGGAAATTTAAGTATCAAACAGCAAGGACATATGTTAGTAGAGAGAACAGAAGTAAAGCTATGAAGATCTAGAAGGCAGTAAGCCTTGTATAAACATTAGACCTGAAGCAGAAGGAAGGAAAAAAAAGTTTAAAATAAAGTCAAATTAACAGACACATCTCAAGTGCGCTTTCTCCTTGCAACCCAGAGCAATCTAACATACCTATTTAAAAGAATCAAAATTGTGTTTGTTATCTTTCCACAGCTTTTATTTGAGGTTTATCATTTACTCTTTTAAAGCTCAATGTTGGCCCCAACACAGATGTTAGAGTAATAATGAAGGCCAACCCAGAGTGAATTGTTGCTGTGTATCAGGTATTGATCTAAATGCTGTGAAGATACTAAGAATATAAAAGCCATTCACCCCAAACCAGATAGCTAGTACATGGCAGAGGTGGGATTTGAATCCACAGAGTCTAGCTCCAAAGGAATTACTTCTAACTGCTGTATTCTTCCTCTGCTCCAGATGAAATCCCCTGTCCACTACAGAATAATTTCCAAACCTCACCCTGGTATGTAGGGCCTCCACAGTCTAGCCTGTAGCAACCTTTAGCTAATCCAACTATTCAAACCTTATCTGCCTACTCTCCCACACTCCCCAAAGCATGCAGCCTTTGCGCTGCCTCTCTGCACTGTATGTCTTCTGCAGCTAGAAACCTGCAATGAATGAGGGGTGTGATAGCAGAGAGCCCGGCACGTGGGAAGCAGCCGGTCTCCCAGCCGCCCCGACTCATGCAGCTGCATTCTGAGGCTGTAGAATCCAACTTTGGCAAAAACTGTGATCTTTCAGATTGTTTCATAAGTGTTTATTGAGACTCTCAGCTGAAGAACAAGGGAAATGAAATTCACTGCTGTGCTATATGAACATGGTCTGACTCTTGGATAATTTATTTTTTATGACAGATTCCATTTTCTGCTGCTGGCATGATTACACGGGAATACATCTGTCCACTGAGAGTACATTTGTGTCTTTTGCATGGCCTAACTCAGTGGTAGCATTTAATTTGTGCAATATTATTCACTTATCAGACTGAAAGGCAGTACATGCTCTGAATTACTAAGTTTATTGAAATGTTATTACAAGAATCAGTCTCAAGAGGCAAGAGGAACATCAGCGTGTAGCTTGAGATTCTCTCATTATCTTCAAAGTGCAGATATCATTGAGATGATTAGTTTCCTGGCTAAATCTAGGTTTGAAGAGGTGTGAATATGTACTCTGTCAGAAATATTGTGTTTCAGTATTGTTTATCATGTAATGCAGTTGTTGAAAACTAAAATGCATATAGAAATTGATTGGATGTACATTAGAAGGGACTGGTGACCTCCACTGGAGAACGGTCCTCCAAAGGAGAGTATCATTTATCAGCTCTAGCCAATTATTGTAATGGTGGAATACAGCCCAAAGTTGCTTGAAATCATGATTTTAATGGAAACCAGATTTCTATATGAACTATCCTGGTATTTAAATGGTGGCAGGTAGAATTCCAAGAATGACTGCCAGTGGCCCTCTTCCATGTCTAACATTTTCCCCTTTGAATGTGATTGTGATTTAATTGATGAGATATTTACTCCTCTGACTACTCTGTTATGTGGCAAAAGGCTGATTATCTAGGTGGGCCTAATCTCATCCATGGTGTCAGAGGGAGGGAAAGCAGGGAAAGGATTCCATGGGCTTTAGATGGCTTTGCAGCAGAGGAAGGTCAAACCCAAGGACTAAGCAACTTGAAGGAGCTGAACAGTCCCACGCAGACAGATGGCAAGAAAATGGTAACTTCAGTCCCACAAGCACAAGGAACTGAATTCTGTTAACAATCTGAAAAGGGTAGAAGCAAATTCTTGCCCAGAGCCTTGAAGAGCTCATCCTAGCATTTTGGCCCTTATGAGACCATGAGCAGAGAACTCACATGAGTCCAGCCTGACTCATGACCACTTACAGGCTGTGAGAGAACAAATGGGTTTTGTTTCAGGTTGATAATTAAGTGGTTTTTACCCAGCCATGGATGACTATTACAGTAAGCAGTTAAAAGCATTTAAGAATCTTTGGTAGGTCAGCATACAACAGTCGAGGAGGCATCAGTTTGTAACTGCTGGTATAACTAAGGTAAGGTGAGTGGGTTCAAGATGAAAGGGGGTCTGAGCATTTCTCCATCTTCTAATGTAACAGCCACATGCTTCTTGTCTTATCCCTTAAGGTCCTCTTAAACCTTTTATTTTTATTTTTTCATTTGTTCTTTTTTTCAATTGAAGTATTGTTGATATACAATTTTATATTGCTTTCAGGTATACATCACAGTGGTTCAACAGGTCCCCACATTATTACACCCTCACCCCAGCTAGTGCAGTTACTATCTGCCAACATAGGGAGATGTTACAGAATCATTGGCTATATTCTCCATGCTGTACTACTATCTCTGTGACCAACTTATAATTGAGAATTTTTGTGTCCCTTTTCCCCCCTCACACTCCCCGTGCACCCACCCCAAAATCAACCAAAAGCCAGCCTCTGGGAGCATACACCCCAGTGTGGAAGGCACTGTGCGTGGGAAGGCAGAGGGCCCAGAGGCCACTGCCAGGGGCCTGTGCTGGCTGGAGGGGGGACTGCCCCCGGGGCATATGTACACACAGGAAGTGCCTGGCATGGGCTGGAGCTCAACAAGGACTAATCTTTTGATTTGCAAAGCAAGTAAAAATTACCCACATTTTGCATAATGGATGAAAGCATAAGTTGACAAATGCATAAATGCATTAATAGAGACAATTTATTGGCATTGTGGATATTTTCAGCACTTGGTAAATTGACATTGAAGTAAATCAAGAAGTAGGAAATTTTCCTTTACGTTTTCCTAAAAATGGAGATAATTGTTTCCTTAAAAATATTTATTGTGTGCCTCCACAAATCTGCTTCATTTATTCTTGATTGAGGGTGTATCTTTAAAATAGGTAGCAAATCTTGGCATTCCCAAAGGTTCTCTAGCTTGCATAACATGTAGTAGACAGGCACAGGCAAGCTCAGAAACTCTGGAAGAGATAATTTCTCTTTTGGTAAACGAATTTTGGAAGATTATTCCAAGTGGCTCAGAGAATACATTTATCCTCATTTTGTGGCCCCAATAATATTCATTGGCTAAAGTGGTTCTTAAATATAAAAATTATTAGTCAATAAGTACTTTCCCTTGGAGCCCTGACAAGTCTCTCCTCATCTATTCAGTATTACTCATTCAACGCCTGGTATATTCAAGGCAGTATGTCACGAATAAAATGTTAAGAATAAAGAGGAATAAAAAGACGATAATTCACTTCAAATACCTTAGTATCTCCTTTTGTTTTTAATCCTTGTGTTATAGTTAGAAGTGGGCATGTAGGATTCTATTAAAGAGGCTACCCAGAGATTTCTTAGCTACCCTTCCCCCTACCACAAACACAAACACGGATTTGAAGACAAAAGACAGTCGCACCCGCACTGTCAGACCCACCCAGTCTCAGGTGGAGAGGCCGTGGAACTTTCCAAGAATGCTTACTGCATAGAAGCTGGCAAACTGGAGCTGTATAAAAGCAAATTTAAGACACAATTGTGCTCTCCTTGACAAATAAATGTGACCAGCTGCCTGTATTCGCATTCACATGAGTCACTCCTGCTCTAGGCAGATTCAAGTAAGGGGTCCAGCTTTTAAAGCAGGCTGGGGCCCTTCAGGTGACCGGAGGGAGCCCTGGCTTATGGTCTTTATGTGAGATTTTTGCAAAAACTACTTGTTGGGCTCTGGCTTGGCCCCCTCACTTCAGCTTTCCTTTCTAGAATATTAGGCCCCTGTTTGCACAAGCCTCTCACCTTGCGGGTGGAGATGGACAGAGTCCTTCTCAGCTCTTCCCGGTGAAATTTCTATCGCCTGTGGCCAAAGGCCAAAATGTAGATAGAAGAGGTTTCCCTTTCCTTATCACTTATTATGTGCTATGCTATGAAAATCAGCCATTTGTTTACTCAGTGAAGTCATAATGAATGTCCGTTAAATAAAACAAATGTCTTATCTTTAGATGCCAAAGATGATTCTTAATACCTGTTTGGAAATGCTACAATTCGCATGAAATATAGCTATTACACTATCACTTGTTTCTTCTGGAATTTTCACATGAGTGTCTCATGCATGTCCAGGAAGGCATGTATTTAACTCATTTGTGACGCTTTGGATGGTAGTGTTCATTTTGGGATTCTGCTTTTCCAGTTGGGTCCCATGAGAAGTAATATAAAGTTGTTCAATAGATATTTTTGTTTATCTTCCAAACATCGGTCACACTACTTTGTGGACATCTTTATGATATTATTAACACATTATAACATGCGGAAAGTTATAATTCTTTGGCCATGAAATCTCTGTTTTTTCCGATTAGCACTTGACTTGATTTACCATAAACAATACCCCTGTAGAGCTGCCTACAGCATCTCCTTATGGGATGCTCCAACTATTATTCCATCTTTGCCTGATTGATGTTGAGATCTGTGACTTGACCTTTCTTTGAAATTAATGGTCACACAGTAACTGTAGGTCAGATTCTAGCAGTATCAATATTTGCTTGGCTGAGAAATGTTTTCATCTGTTTGCACATGATCTATCTTCCAGTTCTCTGGAGGTCCCACATATCTTTTGCAATTCATTCTGTGAGATGGAAATTTCCGGAGCAGCCTGGATTTCCTTGTTGTCCTGCAGCAGTAACACAGGAGGTGCTTTCACGTAGTTACCACACCAGCTGGTCACTTAAAATCTTCCCTCCACTATTGCTTTATGCTAATAGGGTATAGACATTTTATTTCAGGTTGACAAGTAGGATAACAATAGTACCAATTATAATTTTATTTGATGGGATAATTAATTCATTTTACTTAAATTCGAATGTGTGTTTGGAGTATTAATATTATCAAATTTCTGAATGTGCCCCAGTATGCCACACATCTTTTATAAAGCTACTTAATAAAACTCTTTGTTGATGCTGAAAAAAAGCAAACAGCTAAAAGGCACACTATAAAAAACAGCTTATTTCTGCATTACACTAGCATGGGAACCACTTAGAGCATGTTCTCTACAGTCAGCCCTGCGGCTTCCACGGATGAACTGAATTTCTAGTAGCACATCTTAAAAAAATTTTTTTAAATACATGTAGTCAAGGAAATATGGTGTATCAGATCTTGGAAAGAAAAATCACAGAGTTCTAATATATGAGAAAAAGGAAAGAAAAAAATTACATTCCAGAAACACCTTTATAAGTTTGGGGTTTCTGGGATGCCAGATTAGCAATTAGAATGTTGTTTCGTTAGCAGTGAATGTGGGCAAGAGTGGGGAGCCCTGAGGGATGTTTCCCCCAGATCTGGAAAAGCACAGCCTTCACCTGTCTTTTCTCTCTCATGTTTAGTCTGCACATCCCTTTTAGTGTATTTGTAGATATTTCTTTTTCTGCTATCTTGAATCGCTTAAAACATAGTGTTTACATGTATATATGTTCATAGTATTGATAGGTGCACAGTAAAGTTCCAATCTTGCTCTGGGAGTCATTCTGCTATTTAAAATATTTTTGGATAGTTACTTTTTATGTTTTTTTGGTAATCTAGAAAAGAGAATCATTTCCTGTCATGCAAAAGGACTATCTGAGAAGAGGTCCTTTTTTATCCAAATGTAGGATGTGTAAGCAACCTGTGCCCTAGAATTACAGAGTAAGAAGTATATTTGCATGCATGTGCATGTATGTTATCTGTGTGCTTCAGACAAGGAGTGAACACATTTATTAATGAATAAAAAAAATTTTTTTTTAAATCCATGGTTGGCGTTAAGGAAAAATGTTTGAAAAGACAGAGTAGGATGGTTTTTACCAAAGCTTGAGAACAAAAAGGGATAATAGCAGAGTGACAATGAGCTAGTGTAACCCCAGCACTGTGTGTTGGGCAGACCAGTTGGGGGTCTCTGAGTCAAGCAAGGAGGAAATGTTCTGGCCCAAAGCCTCAGCTTGGCCTTTCTTTGCATCTGGGAAGCAACTCTCCATGTGAGCTGAGAAAGCTGGTTGCCGAGTGAGGCTAGAGCTGTGCTGTGTTACTCAGTAGCAGCCACTGTTCCCCCCTGTGGCTGTTTAGCACTTGTGGCTGTTATAGCAATTTGGGAACTCAGTTTTTAACCTTAATGGTAATTCTATAAAATTTAAAACAGATAGTTTGCGTTAACTATGCTTGGAAAAACTTACCTATGTAAATATATGTCATAACTGTCAGAATTTTTGAATTCTGCTAACAGATCAGGTTGTTCTGATGAAAACTTAGTGTCAAAGTGAGATGTAACTCTAAGCATAATAACAGGCTGGATTTCAAAGACAGTACAAAAAAAAGGAAAATACATAAAAAGTCCTATTCAAAAGTAGTTAACTTGGTTATATGTTACAATGAATATTTTTTATGTTTTGGGATACTAAATTACATTATTATGATTAATTTTACCCCTTTTCTTTTTTATTTTATTAATATAGTAACTGGAAGACTTTAAATTGCATGTGTGGTGCTCTTTGTATTTCTACAGAAAGTGCTGGAATAATCTAGACTGAAGCCTCCCAAGTGAGCATTGTCCAGGTGAATTTCTCTCCCCTGGGAAACCACTGATAACCGGAAAAGACCCTCCTCTAGCTTTTATGTACTGGCCACACTTTTATCTCCAACCACATGAGCCTGACTCTGGCTTGTTCATTGTGCTCTCTTTCAGCCTCTGAAGTCCAACTCAAACCAGGCTTCTGGGCAGCATTGTCCCATCATTGTTTGAGCCTTTAGTCCCACAGGCAACCAGCTATGAGCCTGTCCAGTCCCTATGCCCCATAGGAACCCAGAGAAGGGCTGGACAAGGGAATGTAAGCAGCTTACCTGGAAAGCTTTTTGTCTGGTAACTAGGCAACCCACCCTCAAAGAGATGCTGATGTTAAGCAAATGATCACTCCAGCATACTCAAATGGTCTATGGAGGATGTGATCGAGCATCTGGGATCAAGGGAATGTGAACCTTGCCCACCACCCTGTAATCTAGCTTATATCCAGGTGCCTCTCCTTAGCGCACCAAGTCAGGACCAAACCAGACTGAACACAGCTACTGAAGACACTCACAGGCACACAAGTGTTTCAGGGGGGCTATGACTAAACTTCCAGACTTTTTACTATTCCCTGGGAATATGGTTCTCTAGCAACTGATAGATACACATTATTTGTATCACAAATGATGTAGAGAACACTCTAGTTACATTAGGTATACTTTATTATCTGTCACCATCTTTGGTGTATAAAATCTAGGTGAGCACAAATGATGAATTAGTTGATTTTGCCTGGAACAATCACAGAACATGACGAGGATACTGATCTTCTGACTCTGAATTCGATGTTTTTTCTCTTAAGTGATACTGCTCCTTTATAAATGTCCCATTAGATGGGAGTCAATGTATTACGCAAGTTGAAAAATAAAAGCTGAATGAATTATAAAGATGTCCACTACCTCTCTCCGGCTCTCATCTCAGGCTTCTCTGCTCCGTCAAGCTCCTTCCTGTGAGGCAGCAGCCCAGAGTGAACCCATGCCTTCACTTCTCATGTCTCTGCTAAGGTCCTGTTCTGATTTTTTCAGCCTCCACCAACCTTCTAGGCTCTAGCATTACATTTCCAACTGTTAGGTGTATTTTATCTGTTCCAAAAAAAACCCCACACATTTAAATTGCACTATATATAACTAAGGCATCCTCAAAGAACTTGAAAAAGCGGAAATAAAAAACTTAGTAGAAAGTATGTAGTACATTAAATCTAAAGGGGAAAAAATATCCCAAATGCAAGGCAGTATTTTCTCTGTAAAGGATTTCAGAAATCCTCAGGTTATCCACTTTCTTCCCTGGTCAACGAACAGCATTCTAATTATTATTCTGGCTTCTCAGTAAGTTCCACACCTGTAGAAGTGGTTCTTCTGAAATTGCATGCTGTTGTCTAACATAAGCTAAAGTTCTGCTACTGTCAGAAATATTTTCATTCAATATATTTATTGAATATACTCTATAATCTAGGCCCTGAAATTGCAAATTGCAACATGGTAAATGGGACACCACATATATACGTGTGTGTGTGTGTGTGTGTGTGTGTGTGTGTATTAAACCATATATATAACTAGATAAGCAAATAAATCAGATTCTTGACTTGGTCTAAGGGATCAGACGGCTTGTCTAAAGTAATGGCATTTGAGACTGTATAAGGGCCTAGGGGTAAAAGGACATAAATTGCTGCAAAAGAAAAGAAATACTGTTCCAAACTTAGTCTGGGACAAAATGTTATTGCTTGACATAATTAGTAATTTTCTTCTTTGAATAAATTAGAACACTGATAAAATGTTTAGCCATTTTTAATAACTGCTTGATTATGGGATTAGTATTTGTCTTGGAAGACAAGTCACTCATCCATTTACCTGACAGTCAAGAGTCTAGGAATCTTTAAATGAATATTATTTTTTGTCTAATCTACCTTTTCTATGAATGCCTCCACTAGGAAAGAAACTTTTAAATTGTCCTACTCGAGGTTTTTCCTGTACAACAAGATTGTAATAAACCTTTTGACATGTGCTCATAGTTAAACTGTCTGGACACAATCAGACTAATGTCCCAGAGAACAGAACCAAAGTTGAGGCAGTGGACATGGTGAAAAAGGAAGCCAAGGGATGAGCAAGGAAATGTGGTCCTTCAATATTTGTGTTTTAAACAAATATAAGAGATGAGGAAGGTGATTGCATTTACATTATGAAGATCAATCTTTCTATAGGGTATCTACATATGATGCCCTATAGAAATAGAGATATCAAGTGAGTCACAAATATGAGCCACATATTTAACTGTAGATTTTCTAGTAGCCACATTAAATAAGTGAAAAGAATCAGGTGAATTAATGATAATACTATAGTTAATATGCCTAGCACTGTTTTAAGTGCTTTACAGATTTAAACTCAATACTCCCAACAGCCCTACGGGTAGGTATTATTACTATCAATGCTTTAAAAATGAGGATATTAAAAGATGCATTCTTTTAATAAAACTATTTTCATATAAGTTGAATTGCTTTTTGTTCTCAAGAATGTTTGAAAATACAATACATATCCTATAATTATTATTTTGTAATAATAGTGGTAGTTAAAGCAGCTATTTGTAAGTGTGAGGCACCGATCAGGGCATTTGCATGTGAGACCCAGCTGACTGTCCCAGGAACCCCTGAGAGCTGGGTGCTGTTAGTATCAGCCTTTTTATAGGCCAGGAAACACTTTGAATGTGAGTGAATGGGCCAAGGTCACACAGAGGACGGTGCTGGGATTCACACTTGTATAGCCTAATAGTGCACATGTCAGAACCATATTCAAGTTTTGTATTAATTTAGTGCTTATCCAGATAGGATGAATTGTGGAAATTTCCTGTATCACCCAAACTCTGAATGAAGGGACAAATGCATCATGCATCAATTTCGATCCTTAAGGATGACTGATGCATTTTGAACTAATACCTTTTTTGTTCCACAACTGTTCTAATTCAAAAGCTTTCCTGTTTTCATAATTAAAACCCTACTTGAATTATCCAAATACACATTCCAGTTGCTGGGTTGGAGCCCAAAGTGCTTTGAAAAAAATTCTCATTTTGATGGGAGTTTCTTTCATATAATCTCTTTTAAAAATAAAGCACCCCCATAAGAATTATTCTGCTGTAAAATGATCTCTAGAGCTAAAATATTAAAAGGGAATTTAATTAAATAAAAACAAAGAAAGAGTAATGAGTTGATTTAACTGAATGTCAACATATGATTTTATATTAATTCTTATTTTATAATCAGGCATTTAGGTAGACTCATCAGAGTTCCCTAAAAATATTCTCTGAATAAATAACTTTCATATTATGTCTAGTGTTTTCAGCTTATTTATTTACTTAAAAGCTATGAGGTCCTTTCTATGAGTTATATAAAGTAAAATTCCCCCCCACCCCCACCATTGATGGCATATGAATAGTACAAGCAACACGTAAAGCTTAACACTTCTTGGTCCATAATTATTCAACTTTTCTCCATATATAGACACCACACCTTTTTCTCAATAAATAATTCCACTTTAATGGCAAAGTAATAATTTAGACAGACACAGGGTGCACATTTGCAAAAAAATATATGCAAGCTGGTTTACAAGCTAGAGGAACAATAAACCAATAGAAAATACATCATCCAGTTAAGTCCATTGACACCAAGTACTTATTGTTGGGGCTTTACAAAGACTACAAAACTTTTCAGATGATTTATTTCACTGTTTCTGCCTATTTACATGATATGTTACATCAAAAATGTACAAAATATAAAATGTATACAGACAAATGTTTCACAAACTAGTTTAAGTTGTAAACTAGGTGGACCTACTGGGATGTATTGCAGGAAGTTCTGTGTATGATCATGTTTGGACTGTGTTTCTCAAAATGGCAGGGAAAGATTAGCAATTTTCTTAGGTCACATATTGTACAAGGGCAACTAGTCACTCATCCAGCTACATGTACTGATGTTTCACAACAGATCTTGATCCATGTTTGAGGCTTCAAAGTCAGGGTGACAATTCTATGTGCATAAATTCAGTTCTGACTTCCCTTAGGGCAATAGCACCATGTGGGACCCATGGACTTTGTGGCACTCGGGAACTGCACAGATGTCTTGTGCTATTATGGTTCTGTAGCAACTGACTCATGAGTGGTCACAGAGAGTAGCACCAATTGAGCATCCTGAAAGTAACACATTTTCACACGCACAGGACAGGTCTACACCATGGCCTAGCCCTTGGGTTTTATACACCTGAATCCTGTCCCCTGTGTGTGGTGGTGACTTCTCCAGAGACTCCAATCAGTTTTCATGCACTCTCTTTAAAGCCTGCCACAACAGATGCACTTCCAGACATTTTTACTTTTCCCAAACTGCACCAGCTTCTCGGACAGCTCTGAAGCATGCTCACTCTAGCACTGATAGCTCCTGCATAGTCATGACGACCGTAAACACAGGACAAACACACCAGATAATAACAGCTTTGAGAATCTGCATTCTGTATTTGTTTGCAATGTACAGGAAATCTCAGCAAGTGAAACACCTTTTAACACCAACAGGATAAAATACTTTTTTTGTGTGGTCATTTGGATTTGTGCAAGTTTTTAAAATTATTATTTACAATACCTACCCAGTAGACTGTGCAAATCTAACCTTCTTTTACAGTATAAACGCTTCTTTTTCCACAGTGACTTCACTGCTTCAGTGTTCTTTAATGCTGAATTTCTCATGTACAATAATAGCAATCAAAACAACATGCTCAAAACATTAAAAAAAGAAAAAAAAGCGGGGAGGAAAGCCAAATAATTGTGCTCATGCTGCCTGTAGTGCTTGCAGCTCAGCTGGATAAGAATTCAATATCCCACCTTCTGAAACTCTTTCAACTAGAACTGTATGAAATTTAGCCACATGGCTCAGCTTTTAAGTGACGGGCAAAGAGGGTT
The DNA here is from genome assembly GCF_030020395.1 of Manis pentadactyla. Taxonomy (NCBI): domain Eukaryota; kingdom Metazoa; phylum Chordata; class Mammalia; order Pholidota; family Manidae; genus Manis; species Manis pentadactyla. Next base: position 111,068,206 of record NC_080028.1, on the reverse strand, counting down.
TCCGGGTTCCTTGGCTATCGTGGAGGATGGGCAAAGCAATCTGTTCAACAAGGTAAAAACACGAATGTTGCTCCTACCCATTTCTTCGAACAAACAAACAAAAAAGAGAGAGATGAGGCTACTGTATCAACTGGTGTCACTTGGTTATAAATGAAAAGACAGTGGGAATAACCAGTGGTCTAAAACCCCTGGCTAAACTATCGTAGAAGTCTGATTAAGGCAGTGAGAGCACCATAGGAAATGTTCCTTCTTCCACTGAAAAGGCTCACACGAAGAAAGCCCTAAGAAAGCCTTTTTTCAGTGTTGTCTAAATAACTGGTATAAAACTCTTGTGAAGGGCGTGGGCAGGTGGGTTAAAAAGACCACTGTGGTAAAAACAGCCTTATAAAACCTGCGGCTCCTACACTGAGAAGTGGGTGGGGCGCTCTCCCAGCTTCCCTGCCACAGTCCTATTTTTCTGGGGGTGGCACAATCCCATGTGTGCTTGCCGAGGCCTGACCTCTTGGCTTCGTTTTGGAATGGGGAGAGCGCAGAGCACAAACACTACTGGGGCCCTGTGACCAGCACCATGGGGCACAAAGGGGGCTGGACGGAGAGGAGAGAGCCCTGCACGGGGACAGTGGCCCCTCAGGGGACACGAAAGGAAGGGACAAAAAAAGGTCTGCGTTGTAAACTTTTAAAGAGGAAGAAAAGAAAGTCCAGTTTGGCTATCCCATGTGCAATCGAGTCAGGTGCCCTGCCGCCAGAGTCCTTCCCAGCTGACTGATGGAGCCTTCTAGCGCCCGGCCCGTATAAACGTGCCTAGAAGCTCAGACCTGGTGCTGCTGCCTCCTTGGAAACCACGGCTCTGGGTCAGGGCCCTGGCAGGCAAGGCTTCCATACCGGCAGTGGCTTCGCAAAAACACCTTACTTCACAACACTTTCACAAAGCGTAGTCTCCTCCCCTCACTTCCCGCACCCTCTAGAGGGTGGACTCCAGCGATGCCTCCAGCCCGCCCTCGTGCTGGCCGTCGCCGGCGCCCTCGCAGCCCTGCGTGCCCGTGTAGCTGGCCGCCTCCTGCAGTTTCATGAGCATGTGCATCTGCAGAGAGGGAGAGAGAGGCGTCTCTGTGAGCAAGGCTGCTGGGGCGAGCCAGCCCGCAGGCCGCAGGCCGCCATGCCCAGGCCGCATGCAGGGACCGCCGCATCCCTCCAGGTGACCGGGAAAACAGCGTCAGGTTGTTCAAGCTGCCCCGGCCCGCGCACCCACTCTCCCAGATGGGACCGCAACACCAGGCCGTAAGGACGAGGTGGGGCCTCGGGTGGCACGCCCTCACCTGGGGCTGTGGGAACACTGGGTGCTGCAGAGCACGTGCGTGCGCGCGCGCGCGCGCACGCACACACACACACACACACACACACACACACACGAGGCCTTGGCGGAGTGAGGCCGCCTCCTGCACCAGGCCTTCCATCTGCTGCTTAGGAGCCGACCTCTGGAGGAGGCGACTGAATGACACCACTCAGTAGGGTTTGAGGAGGGAAAAGGGAGGAGTCACTGCAGGTTTCTATTGTTGAATTTCTAGCTAAAATATGGTTGATCTCTCCCTGAGCACAAAAACTGCCTTCTGAAACCACTGAGGCTATCTCAGGTTTCCCAGCTGATAGGACAATGGGAATGTCTGTTCCAGTAAAGGGACAGACGCATGAAAGCACCTGGGGAGAAAGAGGGACAGCATTCCCTGTATTACAAAGTAAAAGGCCGCCTCTCTCGGGTTTTGATAGATCTGCAGATCCACTGTTAGCGACAGAGAAAGATTGTTTAAAAAGCAAATTGTGGATAAATGGTTCACGATGTTAGAGAGCATAGAAAAGTTCGTCATTGAAGGTAGTGGACTTGTTTTCTTATCAAGCGTTTCTATAAATTTCAAGAATCTTTATATTGTTTAATGCATACTAATTTTATTATTTTATAAAGTAATCAAAGTTTTTTAAAAATTCTAACTCAGAAAAATAGGGCATCTGATCCAATAGAAAAGAGAAATCTAAAATGGAGTTCTTTAGTCAAATGTTAGGCTATGCATGCCTGTGTACTCAGCGTAATATGTGTGTTCAATAAATGCTTGTGAAATAAATAAATTGGTAATCACTGACTTCAGTGAGAATGCCTTTGGACAAAAAGGCTACAGTATAGCATATTTTATAGTCATTTAAATATTTCTCAGGACAATGTTTTTCAACACGATTTTTGTTCTAACTCTGTGAATGTATTAAATCAGCTACATAAGGATATATGAAATAAAAAGTGATAATCTCTCAATCCAGCAAGCCAAAGAGCCAAATGTCTCCATCAACACACGTTCCTCCCTCTGCCTCCCCTTCCACCCCCCCAACCCCCAAACACACACACTCCCTTCACACACATTATACGGCCTCCCTTCTTCGCTGGTTAATTCCTCCCTCCGAGCAGAGGGCTGTGTGTTCAAGCATCTGGGTAACATGATTTGTAACACGACTGTGTGTTGAGCACCTACTTGATTTACTAAGAGCAGAAATTGTAATTGAGGTCTGTTTAAAGGGTTATGACTCTATCTCAGTCACAAATATTTGAAGTCTTTTGAATGTTGAATACTATGAAAGTTTTATGGTGTGATAAGTGTTATGAAAGTCTTAATTTTGAATATGGTGTTATAATGAAATATGTTGCACTAGGATAAGCCTCATAATGTTGCTTTGTTACTCAAGTCAAAGGTAATTACAAGAGGGAGATAAGGTTACATATGATCCAATAGTCAGTAGAATAGATTATTATTCTCTGCAAAATATTTCCCTCCTCTTTTCTCCCCAGCTTTATCTCCATACCCTAAGCATAAATATAATGTCTGTCATCTGTAACACCTTCATCAGGTTCTTATCTCTGATATTTACCAATCTGCCAGCCTCCCAGCCTTTAACCTATCTCTTTTATTCTGTCCTCTATTCTGTTACCAGAGATATCTTTATAAAATACAAATCTAATTAGGTAGTCCCCTGCTCAAAAAACTTTGGTGGGTCCCCATTGTGTGATAAAGTTTTAAACTCCTACAAAGATAAACAAGGCTCAGCATGATCTAGCAACTGTAGATTCCTGTAGCTGTAATTCCTCCAGCCTCCTTTGTGCTAATCCTCCAATTTGTGTATAGCTCCCTAAACTCATCATTTCATTATATTATCCCATTAGGTTTCACCTGCTATTTCCTTAATTTTGAGTGTCCTCCATGCAACCACATGATAAATTTCTATTCATTCTTCCAGAACAAGCTCAAGCATCTCTTCCTCTACGAAGCTTTCTCCGACTCACTTCCTCAGTTGACTCACAATTTACCTAGTATGTAACCCTTTCATTATTTTACTGTAATTTATACAGGTAGATGTCTCTCACCACTCCTGAACTGTGAGTTTCTTGAGATCAGAAATGATATTCATTTATCTCCTGATAATGAATATCAGGCTCTTAGCCCTGAGTACATTCTTATTACTTATTAATACTTAATGAATGAACTTGTTGATCATAAATACACATTGTATTTTTTAAAATACTGTGAGATATGGCAAAAATTTGCATTTTTTGTTCAGATTCAAAAACATATTTCTGGCATTAAATAGTGGATTTTTTCCCTAATATTTCTGATTTAAATTGGACCTCAAATATATTTTTACCTTGTCAGTAATTATAGAAAAAGATAAATACAAGCAGATAAAATATTTATTTTCATATTAGAATGAGCCTAATCCAAAGGTTTTTTAGATGATAGATTTTTTTGCCATTTAATATGTCAAATATCATAACCCCTTGTTTCTTAAGATGTGTAGTTGAGCAGCTGATTAGGAATTAGTTCTTTTTTTCCTCCAATTCTCACTGAGAATGGGAGTCGCTGGATCTCTTCTTTGGACAAGGCAAGAGAATTCAGAACCAGGGAAGAGAAAGCTTATTGGGACAAGCTCACCGGGTCGGTGGGAACCGGGGAAGGGGAGGGCATCTCCTAAGGATCCCATAGTCTACAGTTCAGCTCTCAGAACCAAGTCCATCAACACATAACCGCTCTCTTTTAATCTGTCCTCTATTCTTCTTTACCTGAAACAGAACTGCCAAGGTAGGACTAGAATTTATAAAAAACTCAGGTGAAATAACCTATACCTATACCTGTATTCTAAGGCTTATATTTACTCTATTAAATGTTAACTGTTCTATTAGCAGTTACTAACTGCTCAAAATTATACTGGATTCAAACCAGTTCCACCACCATTGATTTCTAACTGTGTATGATTTCTAAATATGAATGAAAAGTCCAGGCCCCTGTTACAAAAATGTAAGTCCAGGCCCTTAAGGAGTTTTTATTTTAGAGCAGAAGCCCTACACAGAGGATTTCCTGGATTATAAGGAGCCTCTGTATATACTTCTGTGAGTTTACGGAACCCTTTGAAATAGTGTGCAAAATTTTGTGTGTGTGGTGAGCATTTTGCTGGGGAAAGGATCTTGAAAATGTATCAGATTGTTCCCATGTAACCCCAAAATGTTATGAAAAATAGACTAAGATGATGATGATGATAATGTTGGGGCTGTGGGTATAAGGATATTTCATAAAATATATAATACGTAACATATATAAGACTATAAAATATCATTTTATGTTCTTGGCTATAGCTGTAGGTTATGATTTTTAATCATTTCCTTTTTTTGTTTGTTTAAGTAACATAATGGACTTTAGTTCAGCATCTCTCTGCATGGTTGTGCAAATCCAATGGTAAGCTATCATGACATTTGATACCGATCTACAGAAATTCATCTGTAAAATTAAAAAATACATAAAAATAAAGTCTTTTTTTTTCCTAATAACACCATATACTTAATATTTTCAAAGTATTCATACTTTGGAGTATTGTGAACTTTCCTTAAACTGAAATGACTGCAAGTTGACAAAGGCAGGAAGAATCAGGGAGAGTAACTTCCTTTTGATTTCCAAGTCAGTTTATTCTTCTCTATTGTAAGCAACAAAAGAAGAATTTTAATTTCAGTCAGACTGGTTAGTATTTGTAAAATGTTGTTTACTTTTCCCAGTGCACATTAGATTAAATTCTTTTGTTTTTTTCATTTAAGAACAAAACTGTTTGCTCTTACATACCTAGTGAATTGAGTCATGCAATGTTTACAATGTATTTACATAATTTTCTGCATAAAAAAAATTACAGTCACAGAGTTCAGACTGGTTTCAGAGTTTCTTGGTTATTTTTAAGCATCCAAGTTTAGTCTTTCATTTTAAGAATTTCACCCAATGGAAGCAGGCCAATGGTAAAAGAGTTGAACCTGAGTCCCCATATCAGTGCAGTCCCAAATATTACCTCCGGGAACTACTGGCTTTGATACAAATGACTAAATACTATTGACCACATGTACTGCAGTCAAGATGACACAGGAAGAATCACACATGGGAGTCTTACCAGGGGATCCCCTTCTGTGTCTGTCTGTGGAATGTGCTTGGAGGTTGTGGCCTCCTTAGTGGATACACAGCCCTCATACCCAACGTCTTCTGGCCGCAACTGCAGCAACGTGGGGCCCTCCTGAGGTAGAGCCGCTGTGCTCCACGGGTACGTGTCCAGCACCCACCTGGAGGGATCTTCCCAAGGTGCCCGCTTCCCATACATCTAAAAGGCGATCACATATTTAGCACATATAATATACATTTCTACTCAATAAAACAGGTGTCTACCGGAGTGACTTTCAAATTTTGATTTCTTATGGGACTTTCAAGAGAATTACATATCTGTATATAATTTTCCAGATTATAAACACTGTCTGTCTCCATAGCTCACTTTCAACTTGAAGGATAAACAAAGCGAAGCTGAACATCTGGGATGGATGATCACCATTCAGGGGATACATGTAGAAATGACTGCCACATTTATCTTTATTAGTAATTTTACAAACTGAAAGAAAACCCAGAGTTGAGAAAGTTAAGTCGCAGTGATGGAGAATTGAAAAAAAAAAGCCATGTTAAACTCTGGGGTTCTTTACTAAAGTGCACTTTGGAAAGGTGATGAATAAGAGAAAATCGATTTTTCTTTGCCTACTTCACTCAAAGCATTCTTTGAACATAAGAATAGTTTCTCTGATAACCATTTTCTCCAGAATAACCTCCTCTAATAATCTCATTGCTTCCTGTAATAACTCTTTTTTACATGTTTGTTTATAAGGTCATTAGTAAAAGAGGAGAAAAAATGGGAAATGGAAACATCAGTGTTGTCAGGACTCACATGGAGGCCAAAAGCCCCTAAGAAAGGGATGAGAAAGCCCGCTTAAAGTGCTGATGGTGGAGTCAAGGGCAGGAGAGGAGTTCAAGAGATGTCAAAACATGCGTAAGCTGGAAGCGAAACTGAAACCTAACTGGGGAGGGTATACCCTGAGGAGACAAGCTGGCGGGACTCTGTGAAGGGGCAGAGGCCACAGGGGTGCAGGAAGGAAAGCTGAAGTGAATTCCTCGATGTACTTCCAGCCCGCCTTGTCCTGCGCCCCTGCTGAGGTCAGTCCTGGATGACCAGGGGCACGTTGGGTCCCAGACAGCACACTCTGAGGTGGTCTATGTGGCTTGCCGTGGCTCAGTGAGACAAAGCAAAATAATGGACGTTGACATCATGAAAGACCCATGGACTGGCTTGGAATTAACTTTGGGGTTTCTTCTGGAGAAGCTAGCTGTATGAGGCTATGGCGGCTCTGTCTTAAAAAAAAAATCACAAAGGCATCCAGGTCCTGACATCTGTGCATTTCCTGGGAGATGCTGGCAGGAGTAGACATCATTAGATTTATTTATATATATAGTTCTCTTGTTTTGGAGCAGAAGTGTTCTCTTAGTTAAAAACATACCTCACAGAGGATGTAAAACATAGCTTGTGATACAAGTTAAACTAATTGAAGGAAAATGTGTAATTCTTGGAAAGTAAATATTACAAAAATAATTTGAAAGTCTAGAATCAATGGATACCAGCCTTTTAAAGAATCATCAAGGGCAGGAACGTTGGAGGTGGCCAGTGAAAAGTTAAGCAGGCCCAATTCTACACTGCAGAGTGAAAAAGGTATTATAGAAAAATAACTGAAATAAAAGAAATTTAAATATTTAGAATTAGATGATTGATGGTTGACATCAAGAAAGACAGAATTCCAGAATAAAAATCAGTCCATTGCCGCACCAGTGTTCTATCCCAACCAGAACATCTGGTAGAGCGTCCTCCGCATGCTCCTCATCAAAGCGTCAGCCTTCATCTGAGAAGAGATTTTTCTATTCCTCTTAACTCTGATTTTCATGTTAGCAATCACATTTTGTTTTTCCACCTCTCGCTCCAATTCAAGGTTCTCTGTAGCCAGTAGATTCAAGGGAATGGCTCACGACACACATGACCACTTTCCTTCCTGCTTCTCCAGAAAACACATGGAACCAACCCAACGGTATGTCATCTGCCAGTGGACTTCTGGCTGAAAACATCCTTCAGCAGCAGTGAGAACTACCTACCCCCAAAGGGTTTTCCTTTTTTATCTCTCCCACATACTGGATCTTCCCCCCTCCCCAACTCCCTACATCAAGGTTGGCTCAGCTTTCACAGTAACCTATCACCAAACATCTAGAACCACAGTGAGAAACTTAGGACACTTTTATTTCTCTTCAAAAATAATTTGGAAGTTTCTCTCAGCTTTAGTTGGAAAACTAGTATTACTCTAGGGGTTATACTTTTGCCCAAAAGGAAGCTTTATATAATCTCAATCCCCAGGATAGTTATAAATAATATTGATTTAAATATTAAATAAAATTTAAGAATGTAGGCACTTTTAAAAAATAAGATCTAAGGAAGCTAAGCATTTCTATTTATTACTGTTTTTGGGTTTTTCAAAAGCTTCTTTTTCTTTTTATGTATTAGCAAACAAACATGAAATAAGGAGAATCTTATATTTATATACAAAACCTAGGATGATAGTTTATTAATGTTGAAACTGTGTGAAGGGAACAAAGAAGTCACTTAAATATTAATTTAAAAATTATGACTCCTAGAATATCATAAATACATTTTCATAAAAATTTGTTTTGGTATAAGTGACTGAGATTGAGGGACCCAACTCCCATTTTAGACAGCAGTAGTAGTTTTAGAGGAATTCTGAAAGTATATGAAAAATAAAAAATTTCTGGGGAAGTCTTTTATTTTTTTAGAACCACTTGTTGGGGCCAGGTGAGCTCATCCCCTTTAAAATATAAAACTGAATTATTTAAAACTGCAGTAGAACTAATTGATAACATTCTTTGGGATCATTATCTCTGAACATCCTCCTGACAGTTGTAGCGTTCAGCAGGACCCTTGGGACAGTGCTAGATACTGCCATGCCATCTACTAGGTGAGAAGCAGGATGGGAAAAGGAAGTGAAGGGAGGGAAAATGTACAGCCAATTTTTTAGATGGTACAAATACCTAACTCAGTATTGCAGATGACAAAATATGAAAAGCAATAACTGTATCTTAAGTTTAGTAGTGGCTGTGATAACCAGAAATAGAGATGCCAAAGCAAAAACTGCCTAAACCTTGGCTGAGTTATTGCAAAGAAGATTAGATTTTTCAAAGGTAAGTTGGATGATTATGTAACACAAATCTTAAATACATAACATTGGGTTTTCTGATTCTACAATTTCATGGAATTTCAACTCCAATTTAAGGAAAGAGCAAGACTGATGGAAAAGGGATAATATATTTTTTTGAACAAACAGGGTTTTCTCATTAGGGATGTATTTGGAATTTTCAGTTAAGAGTAAATAGAAGGGCTAGTTTCAGGGCCTCATGATGTAAAGTAGGTGAGAGGAACAGCAGAGATGCTCCTTAACCAATTACAGATACAAAATTCAAGCCTTAAAATTTAGAGCACTCCCTCAAAAATAGTAAAGCCTCTTGCCAGTGATGTTAAAGGGCTTCAAATGATGAAACATACTAAAAGCTGGGAAGTGATAAGCAAAAACTACTTGTTGCAAATATAAGAGTAAAAATGATCAAGGACTATGTAAACCTGCCTGTCTTACAAGATGTAGGCTGTGCAATTAACTGGCTATCTAACAAGAACAGTCTGTAAACAGCCACAGCAATAAAGTTGGCCCTCAATGTGTAGTTGTGGGAATAACTGTTTTCTCTTTCTCCTACATATTTATTCTCAGAACAGAAAAAACTGTTGTATATGTTGCTTCTTAGAACTTTACCACTATATTTATATAGTTCATATATATATATATATATAAATATATATGTATATATTTATATATATATATATAAACCTTTGGTCTTCTGCATGAATACCCAGAGAAATCAATGTTTTTTGCTTTAAAAGGGATGATTTTATTTACTTTTTTTTTAAACAGTAAAGAAAATTGAGTACTATACCTGAAGACCTTCTCTCACTGCCTCCAGAATATAAGGTACCAAAGAATAGTTCCAGAGATCCATGAACCACACTCTAGAACCTTCTACATCCATGGGGCAAGGAAGGAAAAGTCGGGGACCTGAGAAGTGTGAATAACAAAACATTTCTGAGAACTATTATATTTAGCAATATAAGCACATATTTTAAGATATAATTTTGAGGGAATTAATGTATTTCTTGAAGGATTCTTAGAAAATTATGTTAGCTAGCTTGTTTCTTATTAAAGTACATTTTAATGAATACCCAATCTCTAGGACTTCCCTTTTTTTATACTGATACCTTAATCTGAAGCATAACATGTTCAAGTCAGAAGAAACCTTAAAGGTTGTAATCCAGTCAACCTGTCCCATTTTAAAAGTAATGAAACTATGCTGAAATGAATTGCTGAATACAAAATATATCATGAGTGGATAACTGGGACTCAGCCTTTGTCTTCTGATTCCAAATGTAGAATTCTTCTTTCCAACTTATGCTGTGTCTTTAGTGAGTATGTATTTATGATTCATAACAAGGGGAAAGGGACTTTTATACATGCAATTTAAGAAGGAATACAAAAATAAACATCTTTGTGCCAGCTAAAGGGAAATAATTCAAATAATTTTGTCTTCATGAAACATATAAAACACCTAAATTGTCTCTAACTAAAATCTGCTCTCACAACTATACTTGATATGAGCCACTAGCTAAAATTTGTGTTTAGCATTAAAAAAAAAGGTACTCTAAACAAATACAATTTATTTCAAATGGTTATCTGATTTTTAGGTATTTGTCTACATTAAACTTACTTAACCTCAGTAAAATCTTAGTAAACCATAATTGCCAGGCAAAATGGATCTTGCAAGAGATACAGAGCTTACAAGAAGGCAAACTTTCAGAAGGGAAAAAAAAAAGAAACCTTAAATCTTTGGAAGCTTGAGAAACATTAGCTTCACTTGTTATTTTCTACCATCCAATCTGGCTGTCTTTACCACGTACTTTTAGTTCCTGGAAAATGGCATATTGCAATTTTGGAACTCACCAATGGTAACATCAGAAGAACTGTGTGTTTCCAAAAAACTGTTGAGATGATGCCATGTCTTTGGAATCCAATCTATAATTTTGACCAAGTCATTATTGCGTATGTTCCTTTCAATTTCTATCTCAATCAGTTTCCTTCGGAGGTATCTGCCTAAAAAGCCTTTCACTGGCTCTGTGTGGTTTGCACACAGTACCCACCTACAAAGAGTTGAAAAAAAATCAGAAATCTTTACATAAATTAAATTTTCAGTCTATAGTGATTCTTGTTCCAAGATGAAGTATTAATGCTCCTGTTTCAATTGGTGGCCACATTGTGATGATCAGAAGGGTCAGGAGGTCTATTAGCATTAGAGCCATAATGGAACTAACTTTTCTTTTTGAGCTAAAAAGCAGCTCATGTGGGTCAGTCAGTGAGTGGGAGTACACATGCTGAGCTCTCTTCTGTGGGAGAATCACAGATCCCAAAATAGGAGCCCTCTTCACATGCCTCACACTTAGAAGGAGAGTGCTCTACTTTAGATGGTGACATAGTGAGCAGGAAAAACATTTATTTTCCTTTCTTTTCTTTTTTTTTTTTAAAGAAACACTTCTGGTTACAGGTTGAGGACCACAAAATGTCTGCTTGAGAAAAAGTGTCAGAAGTGAGAATTATTTTCACACCATGGGTCCCCGGTGGCAGGATTTATCAGGGTACAAATGGAAAAACATGAACCAAAAGCAAACAGAAGAGACCATTAAAAAAAAAATCAATTTATCTTTACCTGAAATTGTGATGCAGCTCTAGATTTGGTGAAGAAGAAACTCCCTGATTCATTGTTCCAATAATATATGGACTGGAAAAAAAAGAATAGAACATGTAGATATACTGGAGTTAAAAGATATTAATACATTAAAATTGTCTTAGAGAACAATTTAATATTAACATTAGGCCTAAAACTATCATTTGTAATGTTATGTCAGAAAGTGACAAAGATCACTGAATAGGCAAGGAGGACCCAGAGGCTCTGATCTCAGCACTGGCGTCCAAGACGGGTCATATTCCCTCTGAGCCTGAGTTACTCATGCATAAAATAAAAAGGTCGGTTAGAGTGATCACCGGGGCCTCGTCCCACTCTAACATCTTATGACTCTTAGGCTTATAACCAAGCTTATTAACTTTTTTCTTTTATTATGTCATAGTTATTTTAAAAGTTCTTAATAACAAGAGAGAATTTGCATTCTTGTTTCAATGTTTATTTTATGCTGATCTATTTTTAACATTTAAAAATCTGACAGAGATTAGTTAATTGGAATATTTAAACCATTAAAACTAATACTTATGTTGTTGTTGTTATTCTTGCTTTAGAGGTCAAGCTAAAGTAAATCTTGACTGGGTTTTCAGATTTTTAAAATATCCTGTTAACCTTTTTTTATTGTAAATAGTTAAAAATTAGGCTTATTAATGGAGAGAGCTATATGAATGTATTAAACTTATCTCTGCAGATAAGATATCTCTGCAGTTGATATATCTCTATAGCTGAATTTAAACTTTGATATGGACAAAGAATGAAAGCAGAGCTCTAAAGCTTCATTGTAGCTCTTAATTTCCCTGATTCAGACATTCCACCATTGATACTGTGTCCCAGACTACAGCGTATCTGCAGAAACTAACAACATCAAGTAAATCATGCTTCCATAAAAGTGCCTGGGATATAGTTGTTGAATGAGTAAAGAGATATCCTAAGGAACACCTGGGGAATCTTTGGAAATACGGATTATGTTAGTGATGGTGTCTCAAATTAGAAGCATCCATTACATGTCTTAAAAAGTATAAAGGCTGAAGAAAGCAAATTGATCACCATATTTTTTCATATTTGGTCATTCAAAATACTTCATAAGCATACCATTTGTTGTATTTACAGTTGAGAAAACCATTGAAGATATCACTCAAAGAGCCCACATGATGAAGATTATCAAGAATTATCACAACCGGGAGCTCGACACCATTATTATCAGCACTGCACTGCTCAGCCAGGTTAGCTAGATATTGCTGCAGTTCCTTTAAAATAAAACAAATAACATCAATGATAAATTTATATCTGTGGCAAGCAAAATATAGTTTAGGAATAGCACACTTTGCCTTTCATCCAGTATCTCCGATTAAAAATCATAGGTTGTTCCATTAATACAAAACCTTATTCTACAAGCAAAAAACATACAATGCTGAGAAGATACACTTTTTTAAGGAGAAAAGAAAAGCCAGTAACAGAGCACCTGCAGCAAATACAACACTAAACACAAAAACATATTTCTCAGTTGTTTTTCTCCTCAAAAGAAAAGCAAAAAAGGAGTTTGGGACATGAAATGTTATGATAAACCACAAATACTGAGACTTCATTCTTGTTTTTGGCATTGCAATCATAAAAGTGGACTTTAGCAAACCTTGTAACTTCAAGTATAGACTAAATCCAAAATGACACCCCTAAGTTTCCACTAATACTTTAAACATTTTAATTCCACCTCATCTTGATGGGGTACATCATTTTGATGGAAGTACAGTTCCAAGAGTCAGATAAAAGTGTGGTTGCTGACTTTCTTACCTGCATGCAGTGCTGTAACTTCAACCAAAGACAAAATCTGTTCTATTTCATTGGGTCACTTGACACAGCATTTAGTACTCAGCACTTCTTGAGCTTACAGGTACTTTTGCAGATATTATTCTTGCCTAATAGCTTTTAATCGGAATATGATAACCAGTTCGCTGATTGACTGCTCTCACAGATGGGTAGGCCAGGAACATAATTAGGTTTCTTAGAATTACCCTAATCAGTAAGAGCATTTCCATAATATTTGCATATTCACAATGACATTTTCAATTTGTAATTCTTGCTCAGGGTTAAAAAACAATTCCATTAACTCAATTCCTGGCACCAGGTAAATATGTGAACTGCTCACCCTAGATGCAACTTTCTTCTCTCTGTAATAGCACTTTTAGAACTTAAAGGAGAAAGCAATAAAAGGCATTACCAAGGTTTTGAGATACTTCAATAACGTATTCACTTAAGTTCAAATATAATTTCTTAAAGGACTATTTGTTTATGTATGTACTATTTACTTTATACTGAGCCAGTCACATAGAATAAGTATGGCCTGAGATAAAACAGAAAAGTATGTTTATATTGGTCAGTAGTCTAGAGAATTTTATTTATCTTAAATGAAAAATGGAATTTATGCCAATAATTTAATTACATTAAATCATTCATTTATTGATAGAACATTCACAACCTACTATGTTCAGAGCCCTAGACAAAGTCCTGAGGTGTACTAAAATAAAGCATTGTTCAAGTTCAGTAAGTTCAACATTTATTATGGACTGAATCAAGTACTTTTGAGGGCATAGAGGTTAAAATGGGTATTCAGACTGTCTTCCCCTATAGGCTTTAAGAGCTGTCATAGTAGGTCCTGAAATTTAAATATGATAAATCATTTGAATACAATGTCACAGTGTACTAGGAGCCATGAGAGGTCAGGGAAAGAGACTCTGCCTGCCTGGTGGGTGTCAAGGAAAAATTTCTGGGGCAGATAATGCTGGAGCTTGGGAGGGTGGTAAGTAAACGCAAATCCAGTGAATTTACAAAATGCAATGTGACATTCCATGAAAGGTGGAGTTTGAGAAGGATCTTGAATAGTGAGTAGAATTCCAAATGATAAGTACTAGGTTATTTAACTTTTCAGCACACTTCCAGCATGTGCCCACTATGTGCCAGGTACTCTGGCACCAAGGATTCAGAGATTATTTCTGTATTCCAGGAACTCAGAGTTGATAAGCAGGAAGGCAGGTCAACCAGCAAATCATTATACAGTGAGAAATGCACAGCACGCTGTACAGGAACTTAGAGGCACCTAACCCAGACTCAAGGGTCGGAGAAGAGGGTACAAGGATCTATGGAAATATAAATAATAAAGAGTAATAGCTGGAAGGTGTAAGTGTGCATTGTGTCTGGGGAAATAAGTGTTCTGCTGCTGCAGGGAAATGGTACATGGGAGTCAAAATGAAAGGGAAAAACAGAAAAGACTTTGAACCCATGCAGAGGACTTTGGATTTAATATATAAATCACTGTGGACCATCAATACGTTGCTTTTTTTTTTCTTCATTAAGGGAGAGTAATTTACTTCTCAAAGGAAACACAAATGTGAAGGATATGATGATTACTTAGAAATGGCAAAAGCATTCAAGAAGTTTATTGCCCAAAATAGGTTAGGCATGTATATATATAACTATAATTTACACTAAAAAGTAATACATTACTTCCAAAGAGTATACACCAAAGATTTAGTTCAAAACATGTAAAGTTTATTTGTAGTTTCTGGGAAAGACTGGCAGTATTATTTGCTATTAATTCTTTAAGTTTAGGTAATATTTTGATACTTAAGATGGTCTAAGAACAGCTTTACAAATGGAGAAGAACAATCAAAGGAATAAGCACAAAAATATAATATCCATATGAGAAAGAACTAGTAGAATATGTTTTGTGAATGAAATAGTGATGCATAAATTGGAAAGAAAACCTTGAATGACTGTTGAGGTTACTGGACTTTTCCTATTAGCAATGAAGAAACACTGACTGTTTGGGGAATCTGAGTAATGGAGTCAGAATTGTGACTTCAAAGTGTGGTAAGTATATTGTAAAGTAGGAAAATAAGCCAGATAAGAGAATACTGAAATTGTGGAACTGAAGAGAGACACTGGAACTCAAGTGGGAAGATTTTTGATCTAGTGCAAAAAGCAAGCAATGGGAAAACATTGGAGGATTTTAATGTGGTCATATTTTAATTATGAAAAGATATACTATTGTCCATGAGGTGAATGGATAAAGACAGGAAAAGAGAGGAGGGAAATTTAATGTAAAGTGTGAATTAAGCAGTTAGAATACCGACGCAGTAGTCCAAGTGATAAGAATACTGATCTGGGTGGGAGGGTGGCAGTACGAGAGATGGATGAAGGACATGGATTTAGACGGAAAGGATTAGAAATGGATGGAACATATTTTTTGAGTTGAAATTGGCATTTTTAAACATATATACTTGGGATACTAATAGAAACATATTTATGAGCTAATATAAAGGCCTACTACTTGGGAGAGTGGGCATGGCTAACAGTGTCCGGTTGGAGTCAGCCAATTTGAAACCAGGAGAGTCATCCAGACAAGAATGAATGTGGGAGAGCAAAGAAGGTTGGGCATTATTTTCATTTACTGGTAGGTGGAGGAGGAGCAGTCAGTGAAAAAGACTGAGAAGGTGCTTCCTACAGGGTAGCAAGGATATAAGGAGAATATGATAATCATGAAAATCAGATGAATTTCTAGGAAAGGGAGATCAATTATAGCAATCTGCTCTGTATAGGCAAGAGAGAGACTGAGGGAGAGAAAAGAAGCATAAGGCATTGAATTTAGTAATTAAAAAGTCACTGGGTGGTTTTTGGAAAAATAGGGCCATTAGATTCTATAATGGTGCCCCCTCATCTTGAGAAGGGCACTGAATCTCTTTGGGAAATCTAATGAAAGCTATGGACTGGTCACAAGTGGAAACAGGCATACACAAATAATGTTGTCATATCACTTAAAGAATTTTTCTCAGACCACTTTGAAATCACATCAGATCACTTTGAATTCCCACCCCAGCTTAACTGGGGCAACATCTTGGATTGAAGTATTGATGCATCAGCATTAAAAGTTTCATGTTCAAGATATAATCAGGCTAAAGAAAACAGGCATATCTACTAGATGGATGGTGATAATGAGATGAATCCTGTACTTTGAAAATATCACAGAACACAGCATTTTATAAAAACTGTTGATCGTTGCTTCTCATCTTTTAGCTCTAGACACCTAAAATGAATCTGCCAAGTCGAGTTTTCTAATCTTTTCCCACTTAACATTCCAAGTGGCTTCAGCTGGCCACATACTCTTTACTAAATCCATCTCCAGCCTTCCGGGCCCGCTGTAGCAAATGTCACAAAGTGTAATTGTTTATGTGCACTGCTCTCAATCAAAATATTCCAGCCGGCAGCTTGAGGGAGATTTTGAAGAGTGGGAAGAGGGACAGAATGTAAAATGCAGAGGTACCAAAAACATGAAAAGATTTTTTTTTTCATTTGATGGCTAATTGTTTGATTTTTCTTTTGCCTTTGTCTCTTCACTGCTATCTACAGCATAGCGTACAACACATCAGCAGTTATGCACCTCCATCCTCCAGGGACAACGTTTATTATTTCATGCCTCATCACACTTTAGTAAGTCTATGCTGTTAGCAGCAATTCCACGTGCAATCTCAACTTGTCTTCTCCCTTACTGCCACCCCCTCCCCCCAAAAAAACCCACTATGGATTCTCTGACAATTTGGTAAGAATTGGATAAATTTTCTGGCAACTACCCTGTATCCAGCATTACTGAGAGCTTTTTCATATCTACAAACATAAAGAAACAATAAACATTTGTTAGTTGTATTTTGTGCTTTCTTGGTGCTGAATGCCTATGATTTGTCCATGGGGTTTTTTCCTATTAGTTTCCTAATGTCATTAGTTCTATTAAACACTCTTGGCAATGCTTTATTTTTCATTATGTTATAATAACAAAAATTAAACTGACCTAATAATGGCACAAGTGGTTTTACTCTGAAAACGTAGAAAATAAGAGTGCTGGAAATATCTGATCAAAAAAATTGTCAAGGACACATATAATATTATTGAAGAAGACCATCTCCAAGCATAAACATTTTGTTAAACTCAAATAAAAAGAACTTACATATAATGGTGGGTTTGGGGATAAGATAAATTAATAATAAATGTAAATTCACCTATTTTATTGTAGTGTGTCAAATTACACCCTAATGGAGCCCAGTCTATTTAATTCAAATAAGTGATCCCCAACTTTATCAAAATGCCTGGTTTCCTGTAATAAATCTATTTCTTTTTCCAACCACTTGTTTTTCTCATAAAAGAAGTAAGTTCTAGAGTTCTGTCACATCAACATTGAGGAAAACCAGAGAGTACACTGAGGATGACTAAGAGATGTCAATCCTTTCATCATTTTGACTGAAAAAAAAAAGAATTATGTTAAAAGGCTTTGAAATAAAGATACGAAGAGACCCAGAATTCACAGAATTAAACATGTAGGCTGGTGCAAACTATAATCTTCCTATCTCTGCTTAGAGTTAAATATTCTGCCTCAGGTCCCATGTCCCTCTTTAGTTGAAGTGACAACAGGTGGTTCCACCACAACTTGAATAGTGTTGAGTTCCAAGGAAATACTCAGAATTCAAATGTGTATTTATATTTTATATTTTTAATACTTAAGTATATATAATTTTATATATATTTAACTGTAAGAGATCACATTGTGCTTTGCATATATCATTGTTCTCCTTGAAAAGTACATATAAGAGTTTTGAGCAAAGGTGTGTGTGTGTATGTGTGTGGTGGGGATTGTATGTTTGTGAAGCAACCTTCACTGGGGGGCCAAGGGCTCTAATTAATAGCTGTGGGCGACCCTTACACTGTCATTTCCCCTTCCCTCCCTCCTTGTATCCCTTTCCCCTTCTTCTCAATCTGTCTCTCTCTCTCTCACCTACATCCACACACACACACACACAGTCATTCAGTCCTTACCACAACCCTACTGCTCTTCCCATTTTACAAATGGGAAGACTAAGGCACCAAGAAATTAGCAATGACTTAGATCCCACATTTGGTCAGTGGTAGGGACCTTGATGAACTAGTCCATGAACTCCACCTCCCCCAGTTTTATTAAAAAATAATTGACATACATCCCTGTATAAGTTTAAGGCATACCAGCATGATGGTTTGATTTACATATATTGTGAAATGATGATCACAATAGGTTCAGCTAACATCCATTTTCTAATATAGATACATTATAAAGAAGAGAAAGAAGGAGGAAAGGAAATTTTCTCCTTGTGATGAGAATTCTTACAATTTAATTTCTTAACAACTTCCCTGTACATCATATATCGGTGTTGTCACCATGCAGTACACTGCATCCCTAGCAGTTACTTTTCTTATAACTGGAAGTTGTACCTTTTGACAATTTACCTCCAATTCTGCCTCCCTTCACCCTCCGTCATTGACAACCACAAGTCTAATGTATTTTTCTATGAGCTTTTTTTTTGTTTCACACATTAGTGATATAAAGTATTTATTTTTCTTTGTCTGACTTCTTTCACTTAGCTTAATGCCTTCAAGTTCTACTCATGTCACAAATGGTAGGATTTTGTCATTTTCTTATGGCTGAATAATAATCTACTGTTTATATACCACAGCTTCTTTACCCATTCATCCACTAATACACACAGGTTGTTTCCCACATTTTAGTTATTGTAAATAAGACGCTATGAACATGGGGGCATAGATATCTTTTCAAATTAGTGTTTTCATTTCCTTTGGTTATATTCCTAGAAGGGTAATTGCTGGATCACATAATAGTTCTATTTTTAATTTTCTGAGGATCTTCCATACGTTTTCCATAGTAGTTGTACCCATTTACAATTCCAACAGTGCACAAGGGCTCCCTCTTCTCTACACACATGTCAGCATTTGTTATCTCTTGTCTTTTTGATGATGGCCATTCTAAAAGGTATGAGGTGGTATCTCATTGTGGTTTTAATTTGCATTTCCTTGATGACTAGTGATGTTGAACATTTTTTCATGTACATATTGGCCTTCCTTATAGCTTCTTTGGAGAAATGTCTTTGGGTTTTGCCCATTTTCTCATTGGGTTATCTATCTATCTATCTATCTATCTATCTATCTATCTATCTATCTATTTATTTGTTGCTATTAGGTTGTATGAATTCTTTATGTATTTTGTTTATTAACCCCTTACCAGATACATAGTTTGCAAATATTTTTTTCCCTTTTCATAGGCCGTCTTTTCACTTTGTTGATGGTTTCTTTTGCTGTGTAGCTTTTTAGTTTGATGTTGTCCCTTGTTTTTTTTTTTTTGATTTTGTGCTTTAGGTGCTATGTCCCAAAAATCATTACCAAGACCCATGTGAAGGAATTTTGTTCCTGTTTTCTTCTAGTTCATTGTTTCAGATACAACATTTAAGTCTTTAAGCATTTTGAGTTATTTTTTCTTTTGTGAGTGGTATAAGATATGGGTCCAGTTTCATTCTTTCACAAGTGAATATCCAATGAACTCAGTACTATTTATTGAAGGGACTGTCTTTTCTCCATTGAGTATTTTTGGTTCCCTTCTCAAATATTAGTTGATTACATTGGCTTAGGTTTATTTCTGGGCTCCCGATTCTTTTCCATTGGTCTTTGTGTCTGTTTTATGTCAGTACTGCAGTGTTTTAAAGACAATAGCTGTATAGTATTTCTTGAAATCAGCAAGTGTGATGCCTCTTGATTTGTTCACCTTTCTCAGGATTTCATTGGCTATTTGGATCTTTTCCAGTGTATTTAAACTTAGGAGAGTTTTTCTTGCTACTTCTGTAAGAATGCCACTGGAATCTTGATAGGGGTTGCATTGAATCTGTAGATGGCCTTTAATAGAACTGACATTTTAACAATATTAATTCTTCTAATCCATGAACACAGGATACCTCCCCATTTATTTATAATTTATTTCAACAATGTTGTAGTTTTCAGAGCAGAGATCTGTCACCTCCTTAGTTAAATTTAATTCCTAAGTATTTTATTGTTTTTGGTGCTATTGTACATGCAATAATTTCTTAATTCCTGTTTTTAGAAAATTCATTGTTAATGTATAGAAATGCTGCTTTTTTGTATATTAAATTTGTATCTTGCAACTTCACTGAAGTAATTGATTAGATCTAATAGTTTTGTTTGAAGTGTTTAGGATTTTCTATATATCAAATCATGCTATCTGATAACAGAGATGATTTTTCTCTTTCCTTTCCAATTCTGATACTTTTTCTTTCATTTCCTTAGTTGTTCTAGATAGGATTTCCAGTATTATCTTAAATAGGTGCATGAGAGTGGGCTTCCTTGTCTTGTTCTAACCTTGTTTCAGTCTTTCATAATTGAGCATGTTAGCTATAGGCTTAATATATATATAGGCCCTTATTATGTTGAAAAATTTCCTTCTGTGCCTAATTTCTTAAGAATGTTTATCATGAATGGATGTTGAATTTTGTCAAGTGCTTCTTTCTGCATCTATTGAGATGATCATATGATTCCTTTCATTTATTCTGTTCATGTGTTGTACCACACTGATTCATTTGTGTATGTTGAACCATCCTTGTATCCCAGCAATAAATTCCATTTGATTGTGGTGAATTACCCTTTTAATGTGATACTGAATTTGACTTGCTAATTATTTTATTGAGAATTTTTGCAAGTATGTTCATCAGGGATATTGTTCTGTAGTTTTTGTTTCTAGTAATGTTGTTTTCTGGTTTCAGAATCAGGATAATGATGGCCCTGTAAAATCAGTCCGGGAGTGTTCCCTCCTCTTTAATTTTTTTTGAAAGACTCTGAGAAAGATTGGTGTTAATTCTTCTTTAAATGTTTGGTAAAATTCACCAGTGAAGCCATCCAGTTCTTGACATTTCTTCATTGGGAGATTTTTTTAAAAAATTGATTTGACCTCCTTCCTAGTAATTGGTTTGTTCAGATTTCTATTTCTTCCTGATTTGGTCTTGGTGAGTTGAATGTTTTTAAGAGTTTTTCCATTTCTTTTGGTTGTCCAGTTTGTTGATTATAGTTGCTTATACCATTAAGAACTTTTTGTTCACTTATTTCAAGAATTCAGTGAGTTTGGGTTACTTTTGAGAGTCATGTTTATTACTGAAAACTTGCAGTCCTGAGGTTTCTGAGAGACTGGGTCACATTATATCATCTACAGAGGATATCTTTATAAAACTAAAATGACCCAGTATTCCCTGGATTCCGTCAAGATAGTGCTTATAACAGTTTCTTAAGAGAACACTATGTTGAATTGATTAAGAGCGTAATAAATAGTTATAGGAAAAAATAGTCTCTCATTAGGAGTGTCAGGCATCAATTGTTTCCTTTTTGGGATTCTGTATTTTACTCAGAATATATGAAAGCACTGGCTAGGTTTTATAGCCCTTTGTGTCTATTTAATAGTTAAGCATGTTCAGGCTGATTATTATGATACACTGGAACTTAGCTGATGGTGAAATGGAATAGTGTTCAATCTCCTAAGGTTCTTAAGAAGAAATCCTCTAGAAATATGATGGAAGTAAATTGCTACTCCCAGAATTTCTACCTGAAATATTTGAATTATACCCAAATCCCACTGCTATAACAATGCAGTTAATTCCTATTTATTAACTGAGACCAATTATTGACTTTTCATAAAGCTCTGATTCCTCTACGAAGAGCTGATCTTCCCTCCTACTCCTATAGCACTCTGCATAGGTCTAGCTTTCTACTTTAACAATTCCTAAATGGATATCTATGAGAAATAAGATAATAGGAACTGTCATCTTCTGTTCATTCCCAATGCTTGTGAAGTAATTGATAATTGAATCTTATTGAATAGCAGTCTTGTTTAAATTCATGTAACAGGGTTTAGTCATCTACCAGAGTCTAGGTATAATCAGAGAGATGGATATGTTTCCATGTCAATATGAAAATTTCACACAATCTTAAAGCTTAATTGCTTAAGACACTTATGGAGAAATGGTAGTCGTTCTCTTAGGAATCTGCAACTTACCTTACTTGACTTGTGGTCCACATTGAAAGTGGCAATTGCACCCTCTGTTTTTTTCCTCCCAGATTTGGTTATTACATATTCAGCAAGTTTGTTTGCTAAATAGGTCTTTCCAGTACCACTAGGTCCTGAGAGTATAATTCTGTGATGCTCCATCAACAAGTTAAAGTACCTTTGGGTAATTGGTTTAGGAATTAGCGTATCAAAAACAAAACTGTCCAAACTGTTTTCTTCTACCCCTGAATGAAGAAACAAAGGGAACAGCATGCCTTATTATTCTACATAAGCTGGAATTTAAAGTATATTATAAAATGACAACAGTTAGTCATAGGAATTCAATCCTTGCAAAAATACTTCCCTGATATTTCTACCCCACAAACATGTGTTGCCATTTTAAGACAGAAAACATCAGTAATAAGGCAGCGGGAACATCCAAATGAAAGCAATCCATTTCCTTTTGTTCAGGTTTCCCTCCACTGTCTACGTCATGCTTCCCACTTATGTTTCCAGAGAGAAATGGAAGCATTACTATAAGTTATACCATAAAATCTTCCCTTTGAAGATGGTAGCTTTGTTAAGAATTAATGTAAAGATTACAAAATATAGATTTGTGTATGTTTCCATTTTTATTCCTCTTTCCTCTTTTTTTATTTGTCTTTCTTCACATATCCCAGCTGTACATCCACTTAAGCTTTTGAAGAATACAAATTGTGATATTTAGCAAGGAATTAAGGAGTGCAACAGTACCTCTCTTTACTAACCCCAATTAGCGAAATCATAAAATCAAATATTGACAGATTCCTCTCTTTATCAATAGTTTATATAGATGTGTTCAGATTCTTTAACATATATGAACAAGGAATTCTGGAGACAAGTATACTTTAGATATTTCATTTGCCTATAATTAATCATATCATTCAAAGCAAAGAGCATTTCTTATCCATGATTGTTAACTTCTATTCTCTATCACCAGTGAATATTTATTGGGCCCACATATTGTAAAGTCAAAGATACAATGAATATATTATTTTGTAATATACAATACACTTTTTGAATCCCTCCTAAATGAAAGATAATAATGTAGAATTGCTAGACATTTAAAATTCCCTAAATCATGTTCCTTTTTTGTGAGTCTTGGAGAAACTTCAAAATTACATTTCAAGTTTTACGTCCCAGAACTCAAAGAATTCCACTTACTTGTATTTCAGTGTTTTTAGAAGGATTTTAGTGTTTTAAAAATAAATATGGCTTATTTTATATCAAAACATTCAAAGTAGTTAACATAGTTTCTGAATATGACAATTTGAAGGAAAACTGTAAAAAAAAAAAAGAGAAAGAAAAGAAATATTGCTAAGAAAATACAAGTGTCCTTTCTTTTAAATTTTTACCTTTCAGGTTCACAGTGATGATGTTATTATCTCCAACAAGGTATCCACAAGGCAGCAGTTCAGGTACTTCTAGGCTGTGGGATCTAATTAAATCCCCTATACAGTAGCTAACAATACAGTCAGAGCTCAGACCAAGGCTAGTGGACGCATCAATTCGGAATACATATTCCTAAAATGATACACATAAAAAGGAAAGTCAAAACAGAGGTTCAGCTCATCTACCACAAATACAAAATTCATGGGGATATGAAGCTAGCTGTCAAGAATTTTGGAATGGGTAATATAAGAATGACTGTCATCAAACAGCGCAAAGAGAGAAAGCTTTCCATAGTATTTGAAATGGAGAAGACAAAAACAGACATGTTTATGCTATTAAAGTGAAGGGAAGCATCTAAAATGAAACACATTTAAAAATCAGTATCAGGATAACTTGCACAACTTACCTTAAAGAGACGTCTAATTACACCATCTAAGACATCCCACTTGGTTTTTCCACTAACACCAATGGATCCTATCAAATATGCCTGAGATTTCTGATCCTAAATAAAAACAAAATAAAACAAGATGAAATCCTCCTATGTGTCTTGTTACTACATTTTCTGCTAAAATGTACTCACGTAGAAGTGATTAAGGCTAAACTATTTATTAAGCCTATGGGTTTTACAGGAATAAACACACACAGTGGACTATGTAAAACAAAACATGCCCCAACAAACTAACCAACCAACCAACCAAATAAACAGTAATATCAACAGAAATGCCAGTGAAAACACAAGAGATTAGATGAAGTGGAGCAGGGGAGAAAGGGCTAGGAGGGAATAGTCTGCCATTTTAATGCAGGGGGGCATTCACATGGAGTAGAGTCCTAAGAACTTCATTTTACTATTTTTATGATCTGAGCATTATTGCCCCAAATTCAGTTTTTTCACTTATTTATTTAAACTATCTCTAAAATCCAATCCAGCTTTAAAGAACAAGTTATCCATGGTAGTATGGTATTCACTTATTTACAAAACAGGTTCCATTTTGAGTTTATCAGAAAATTCACTACTTAAAAGAACTTGCCAGGGAATCCTATATGGGACTCATTTTATCCAGCAAAGAATCCTCTGGCAAAACAAATAATTACAATCCTGGTTCTAGTCACCAACTGCATGGTGTTTAAGAGGTGGTAGAATAATAACTGAGTCAGGTATCAAAAGATTTGGATTATACAACACACAATGTCTACTTCCTAATTAAAAAATGTGACCCCTGGTAAGTCACTTAACTGTCTTAGAGCCTCAATTTCTTTATCTGTAATATTTAACTCTATAAGAATAAATGATAATCACCATCATTTAGATATAATCTGATTAGAAGCCATTACCTTTTTCAGAAAAAGTTGAGGAATTCATAGCAAAACCATTGTGATTTTTTTTTTTTTGCTACTGTTGTGGACTGAATGCTTGTATCTTTCCAAAATCCACAGATTAAAACCACAACCCTCAATATGATGGCATTTGGAAATGGGGCCTTTAGGAGGTAATTAGAGTTGGATTAAGTTATAAGAGTGGGACTCTCATGATGGGATTAGTGGCTTTATAAGTAGGAGAGGAAAGAGAGAGGAATCTCTCTTTCCCCAGATACACATACCCAGGAAAGGCCACGTGAGGACAGAGCAGGAAGGCAGTTACCTACAACCCAAGGAGAGAGCCCTCACCAGGAACCAATCAACTGTCACATTGATCTGAGACTTCATAACTGTGAGAAAGTAAGTTTCTGTTGTTTCAGTTACCCAATCTATTGTATTTTGTAATGGCAGCCCAAGAAGACGAAGACAACTGCTTTCAATGTTCAAAAACACCTTTTAGAATTATTTTTAAAAAGAACACTTGTTTTCCAGTGTATTGTTTGTAACTCAATCAAAACGGACACTCACACAATGCTGCCTAAGCAGCTGCTTTTAAATTAGAGATAGTTTTAAGCTTTCCTGAGACTATTATAATCTTTCTCATAAAGACCCACTTGGAAAATCAGGCACAAATCTGCAACTCAAGCTGAAAGCTTATGGCGTTGGATTTCTTGGAATATTACTTGCTCAGTTTAAAAATTCACAATTGCTATCTCACTCTTCTAACAAATTCTCCAAATATTTAAAAAGTCTAAAGGATTTTTTTGACAAAAATCTCTGGATACTCAGATTTATATTCTTGCTCACTCAACTATAAATTCAGTTTGAAATAATATTTTCAGTTAAAAGAAAGGGCCAGAGTCAGAATGGCATTGCTAATTTGAAGGCAGCATTTGATTCCAGAAAAATTAAAGTACTTGCCTTGGCTAAGACTTTAAAACGATACACACAGGTAGCCTCAATGGAACTTGTTGTACTGAGCTCAGTAGCATATGTCTTTTCATTGTCTAGAATATTCAAATTACACCCTCTCTTTGTTCAAAGACTGAATTGTCAAGTCTAGCAACATGTTACTACACATCATATCCCCTGTATTCTACACGTGACACTCAAAGAATATGTTAGATGAGATGTTTATGTCAAAGAAAAAAAATGTCTTTTTTAAATTAAGTTTAAGAAATGAGGGTGGCTGGTAATGATATTATTTTCAGTGGATGAACATGTTCTACTGACACATATTTCTACCTATATGATGTCGTTTCATTTAAGTCCCTACTATTGAACATATTATGCAAATGCCAAGACAAACAATGCCGATAGGATATTAGGACAAATATTCAAATATAAAATTCATCTGATTCATGGCTATTCTTATCCTTAGTAATAAAGAATTTAAGGTTAAAGAAATACCTTTGCACGACCGTAGCCCTTGCTTATGGACACTATGATCTTCACACTGCGGCCATCTTTATGTCCAGCTGTGTCACCGGCATCATCTAGCAAAATATCTACCAAATTTTCAAAGACACACACAATAGAGTCACATTAGCTAGACTTTGTGTACTGAATTTTTTTCTCCCTCATGGTGTTGTATCTTTCAATGGGAATATTTAGCCTTCTTTCTTCCCATTCTAGCCTAACAAGTTTGAAAAATCTCATTTTTCCAAAGATAAATTACTGGGGTTGGGTTAAAGTTTCAATCTAAGAACTTATTTCTGCTTCCAGAGACCTTCACCCAAGTGTTGGGTCATTGCCTCAAGATGAGGAAATAAGGGGTTTATTCTTCTATTATGCAAGGTCTGAATAACACTTGAGTAATAGTCAGCTACAGTTCTAACTATGACAAACTGAAAAGCAATCTCATTTTTCTATGCAACCTAAAATATCCAGGCTTAACACCCAGGTAATTTATGAATGCAAAGGTGCTGAGATTGACTGTCTACTGAAATTATTTTCAAGCATTTGGCACATATCATGCTATATTACTGCTTACCTTATATCTATAACTAAGTACTGTTACTAAATTTCACCCATGGCATACTTCCCTACAGAAATATTTTAATTATTACTTTCCTGGACCCTTTAGGCTTAGAGTTTCAAAACCAAAATAGCATTTCTAGAAATCAGTTAAGACTTACAGAAGCATGATAAAGCTAGTTAACCTTTAAAACACCACTCTTTAAATGTGATTAAAGATTATTTTTCAAAATATATTATGAGATTCATGCCCAGTTTTGATCTTTATTAGGCAAACTATACCAAATTCATACTTTCATTTGACAATGATACTATTATAGAGCCAGTTTAATCTGAAGATAGTGTTTTGTGGACTAAGGACACTCAGTTACGTGCTGAAGAGCACATTTAGCACATTTACCTGATAACAAGAGGACCCAACTGCTCTGACTGTAAATTTATAGAGACAGGGGCTGTGACAGTACCATTATAGAAACAATAATTTAATCAAATGGCTTCTGAAAATGGAATGATTCTATTATCTTGATAATTAGGAATATGCAATTCTGCAAAGGAAGGAGTAAAAAAATGCCTTAAGACCATAACAATACAAAAAACAACATTCAGACTTTGAGGAATATGAAGATTTTTTACTAGAATATTTTAAATTGTCAAAGACAATCTCCCTTACTGGGATTTAATTATTTTACCAGATTAACATCCTCACAGTGTCTCACCTTTTGCCTATCCCAGTCAAAGATAAAACTCTTCCTTAAGTGTCTTTTTAATTCTCTTCCTCTTTTTCTCAGAAGTTTAAAGTGGCTTGCTGATGGTTGTTCACATCTAAATTTCTTGTAGTTCATGACCAAATTACCTTTTAGTACTTTGTTCAATTATTCATGAATGTTCATAAATATTCAGCAGTATTTATTAAGCATAAAAGATACCAGGAACTGTGTTGAGCTTTAGGAGTAAAAACCGAGATGAGAAGAAAAGTGAATTCCCTGCTCCTTTGGAATATGCAATCTCAACAAAGTAATTTCAGAATGTGTTAGATGCAAGAAATAAAGGGCACAGGGCACTGAAACGGAGGAAATGCAGGGACCCTGCTCTATACAGGTCATCCCAGAAGGCTTCCTTGTGGAGGTGGTATTTAGAGATTAAGAGCAGGAGGCTGATAAGTGCTATGCAAGCAAATGAAGACCCAGGAAAAGAGACTGGTCAACAAGAACAAATGCAAAAGGCTTGATGAAAGACCTAGGTGTGTTCAAGGAACAGATACGGTGGCAGGAGCGTGGAGAACAAGGGGAGAAAGTGGAGCAGCATACAGCGAGGTTGAAGTTGGTACTGGCCGATCATGTAGAGCCTAGGCGTCCATTGCAAGGAGTTTAATCTGATTTCTGATCCTCTTATCTGCTCAAGTTTGCCTTAGAATATGTTACTCATTTCATGGCATGTTTACTCTCAAAAACTGTACTTAAAGTATCTCGTGACAGCAGTGGGGTGGATATTTACCAATAAGTGAATGAATGACTATTCTTGGTTTTTGCATATGTGGCTACTTATAGGAAATTAATATAATAGTTAAAAGTTCAGGAGCTGTACTCATCCAGACCTGGGTTTAAATATTAGCGATGCCATTCACTAGTTGCACGATCTTGAAACAATTATTGTAGTCACTTTGCTAAGTCTTGGTTTCCTCATTTGTAAAAAGAGATTCATACGGCATCTGCTCCATAGAGTTGCTGAGAGCCTCAGGAGAACTAGGCATTCATCCTCAGTGTTCTAGTAGGATCAGCTGTTCTAACCGTTCATTATTCCTTTTCTCTGCGTGTTCTGCTCCTATTACCAGTGGGACACCTGCATTACGACTCACTCTGGGTCTCTGTTTCCAGTACATTCACAGGAAACTCCAAGGAAAAAAGGAAAAACAGCCAGTGTGAGGTAAGGGTTCTTTGTGGTTTTATTAAGGAAATTAAGTTATGGTCCTACGCCTACATTTTAAGGGACAGTAATAAGATTTGCCATTCTGGTTATATTCATGTGAAATTCTGACAGAAAAACTGAAGGCTTTTCAAACTTCTGTCTTTAGTGGATGTATGGGACATGATGTTTTAGGAACTGGACATTTGTCAATTATCCTCTCTTGCTTACTTCTTTCCCCTTTTAAGAAATAATCAGGAAACCTATAAGTTATCCTTCAAAAAGCCCCAGCACAAAGGCACTTTTGATTACTAATTTTGAACCCACTAAACAGAGTGAAAGCAATAAAAGCAGTATCCTAGTCATGTTTATTTTTTTTGTTAGTTTGGACACAAGCATCACTATTGAAAAAATAATTAAGGAAATAAAGTAATAGACAACTAAAAATAAATGATGAGATGAGTCATTAAAAAGTACATTTTTGAAAAAAAAAATCACCCCCTCTCTTCCCCCTAGTTGCCTAAATTC
The DNA here is from genome assembly GCF_030020395.1 of Manis pentadactyla. NCBI lineage: Eukaryota > Metazoa > Chordata > Mammalia > Pholidota > Manidae > Manis > Manis pentadactyla. The sequence continues at coordinate 111,038,839 of NC_080028.1, read as the reverse complement.
TGAATAATGGCCATCAGTATGTTCAGGCCAATGAACACAGAAATGGTAAATTTGATTTCTTTGATTTTATGTTTATCTTTATGAGTTCTAGTCTTTCCTAGATACGAATTTTAGTTTCATCTTTATTTGGCTGTTGTTTCTAAACCACCTTCAGTACCAACCTTGCCTCCTTCAAACCTTATCATATTTTCGTAAGATAAAACAAAATCATATAACAAGCAGTAAAATCCTGCTACTAAGCCATCCTGCAAGATGCCCCAGGCCTTGTCCTTCCTCAGGCGTCATGCCCAGGATGGTCAGGCCCCCCTTAGGGGCTGGCACCACACTGCATTACCAGGTTCATCGCCGACAAGCCAAGATACAGGTTATCGCTTATGAGTCTCAGACTTCATACATTTAAATAATTTTTTTTTCTTACAGCATCTTTTGAAGAGTGGAGATGGTACACCTTAGACAATTTACACATTCAAGTTTTTACCATATTTTCATAGTTTTATTTTACCTAATAATTCATAAGTTTTTTTTAATGATGATCTCTCTGTTTTTTCTTAGCTACTAATACTTGTTTCACTTGATGCTTATTCTCAGAATTCATTTCCCTCCCCAAAACCTGTTAAATGTTATAAACATTATTTTACCGAGTTTCAGGGAGTTCCTACTTGTCTTTTATAAGAAGAAAGCAAGTATACATTTGGTCCATTCCTTTCACATTATGAAAGACAGATATAATAGTAGACTATAATTTTTGACTTTTTAGAATAGATGTAATTTATTAAAATCTCATCAATATTAGCATGCTGTGTCTCTTTCTCTTCTTCATTTTCATCTTCATCATCATATTTTAGCATAGCTTGAGGCAAGCTGTGAAGTTTCGTAGTTTTATAACAGAATCTAGTTACCAGTAACATGTGTATTATTGGTTTCCTAGCGTCATCTGGTGGCTATGCCTTGTAATTACCACAGATCCTTCTGTAAATCTTCCCTTAACTAAATCTTATATACCCAAAATGATTCAAAACCGTGGGAGCAGCTATACTTACAATTGAACACTAATCAGATATTAAGACAACATTATGTCATATGATTCTATTCGCAATTGAATAAAACTGTACCCCTATTCCATCATTAGTATACCACTGAATATAATAACAGTCAAGTGTGTTCATTTTGTTTGTTAAAAATTTAATAGAACTGCAGACTGGGTGATGCAGGGGCAGTATGTACTCTCTGGTCTCTGGGAAACATGCAGGACCACTGAGTCACATTTAGGGATGGGTCCTGATGCACGTGTAAATGGGACCGTACATTTGAAACACTATAAAATTGCATGAGTACTAGTGGTCATCACTGAGAATATTACTTCTTCATCCAATTTGTCATCATGGAGGAAGTACTTCTCAAGCACAAGTAATTTTTTAAAAAGTTACAAAAACCGTATCTCTAAGTCTGTCACTCTTTCTCAGAAAATGTTCTTTTAGTAACATTTAGAATACATTTGTAAGAGAAGAAGAGGGCTATTCCTGAGAATTAGAGTGTTAGCATTGTGAAGAGAATATGGGTGAAAGCAGTGGTGGCTAAGATTCTCCAGACTCGAGGGCCGCCTGCGTCCCCTGAGTAGGTTATAGGCATGCTCGGGTTCACAGGCAGGTGTGCCAAATTACCTGAGGTAACAGACTCTGTGATGTTCAGATTGTTGAGAGACAGTCCCGAAGACTGCTGGGAGGATGAAGAAGAAGTGCTGCCTGAGGACTCTGATGGTGGCCGAGCTGGCTTAGCTGTGTTACCAGTCTCTGCCTTCAAACGGTCATTTTCAGCCTTCAGTATTTCAATTTCATTCTGTCAGGAAGATGGAAAACATGAAAAAAAAATCCATGTTTGGATTGTTTGAGTGAGAAAAATGGTACCAACTTTTTTATCCAGAGTTCATTATTTTGTTTATTAAACAAAGCATGTAGTGATGTATGAAACAAACAATATAAATTATGAGAACAGGATTTCTTTCCAAAGAAGGAAAATTAACCTTTTCTGTATACATACATATTTTCAGTCACACTCAGAGATCATGCCAGACACTGTCCGAGGGTTAGGTTTCTCTCACATACATATTTTCATATATTCACAAATACAGGCACAATCAACATAGGAATTTTTTATACTTATTTTTAGATATATGGTTGAGAAGTTTTCCAGAACTTGTTCTCATTTGAAATAAGTGTAATATAATTGAAGAGTTCTTAACATTACTCATTTTTAAAGTACTGTTAAAGTCTCAAAGGCAAATAATGCCATATTTAATTCATGGAGAGTTTAAAACCAGAGTAAAACAAAAACAATACAAATAAGGTGGTTTAAAATTACCTCAGAATCCTAGCTAACATCTGACAAAGTTTTCGTTCCTTCAAAAATGGGGCACTAAGCTCAGAAAACAACAAAAGCCTTTTGATGAATATACATGGTGCCAGATGAATCTGCTCAGCAACGAGCTTTTCTTACTTCCGTCATCTGTGGTAGGTAGCAAGGGATTGCTGGTTTACCATAATAAAATGAAAACTTAGTCTGAGCACAGACTGGTTCTGAATTTAGCCTTCAGATGCTTCCCCAAAATACAAAAAAATTTACTTTTACAGATGGCATTCTATATCACTTGCACTTTCATATTTAGAAAGCTTGTGTTAAATTTCTGTAGTTTCCTCATTACTTTTGTTTTTCAGTAGAAAATAGGTAAAGGAAATTCAAAGTCAGATTGCAAAAGAACAGGAAAAAAGCCAACATGAAGGTAAATCATGGAAAAGGGAAACAGACAGGATTGTAGCAGCTTCTCTAAAAACAGCTCTCAAGGGAATCCTATCCCTCGGACAAGCGTCTGGCATGGTCTCTGAGTGTGACTGACCCGTTTGCACTCCCACTTCCAACCCTGGATTTGACAAAATTCTCCATCTGGTATTAAGAATGAGTTGCAAAGACTGAATAAACAGAGTACATTTCCACAGTGGGTTTCAAGGTGAAATTTGTTTTTATCATAACAAAGAAGAAAATAGGCAGCATTTCTAATCTCTCCTGTTTGCTTTTTGAAGGTGCTTTGGCACTGACCTGCATCCGGTTCATGGCTTCCCGGATCTGGTCAAGATGGTGAGCAGAACTGAGGGCCTCCAGCCGAATATCCGTTAATTTTAATTCCTTTTCTCTGAGCTCGCTCTTCAGCTGCAGAATTATCTCTGCCTCAGCCTCCGTACATTCACAGATTCTGAAGAAGGAAACAAACACAAAATCAGTGGTCGGGGAGGCCCGAGGATCAGCAATGTTTCTTTTAAAGGCTGCACTGCAACTGCAGTATTATCCAGCAGGTGCAGAAGTTATTTGCTGTTGGCAAAACCTTAGAGAAAAGGAGAAAGAATTTTACAAATAATAATACATTCATAAGTTCAAACTGAAAATAGCTACTCTTCCTTTAAATCTTTTCTTCCTATTTTCTGAAGTTCAAAAATAATCTCCTATTACAGAATAAAAAATGATCCTCAAAATTCACTTGTTGCTTATATTCACGGGGTTGAAGGGTAATAGTATCACTACTTCTCATTCTGCTATTTTGTGAGGGATTTAAATCTCTATTTGCAACAGAGGAAATACTCTTTTTTTAAAAGTAAAGTTATGATGTCCTTTAAATGCTGATTTTTTTCTTTTGTAAAACTGTGTAAAGAATAACATTTGCCACAACACTGTCTTTAAGTTACCATGAAAAGTCAATATAAACATTGTAGGAAATAAATCAGAGAGATTAGTTTTGGACATTTAAATAATGGATGAGAGTTGTATAATCCTCCTGGTAGGCTCAGCTGAGTCAGGAGATCAAAGCTAATGAAGCTAAATGACAGTTTCCAACTCATACAAGCAGGCTAGTTGAGGGCTGTGTGAAGGTCATATGGATTATATCCTTATTTTTTTTTTGTTGTTTTGTGGATAGGCTTGTAAGAAACTTATCAAAATAATTTCTTTTACTCTACCTAATATCTTTTCCATTTAAAATGTGAGGACTAGGTTGTTGGTCACAAAATGATAGTGCTTCGTTCTTCCTTCCTGTATAAGTCGTGAAATGATATAGGATGTACAAGTGTCTCAAATGGTCCTATTAGTGTCCATTTGACAGTTCTAAGCTCGTTGTCGGGGGCATGCAAAGGAATGACTGCATCAGAGTACATGTTTCTACATTCTAGAAATTTTATTTTCTCTTGAACATCAAATAGTGAGCTACCATCAAACGCTATGCTAGGTTACCTAATAGAATTAGAGAAAATTGGGTTGCAGCTTGGTTTTAGAAAACCAAATTTTGCTTCAGAAACAGACAAAGGAGGTTTTTATTGTTGAAACGCATGCGGGTGATTTTAGAAAAGGCGGAAGCAAACAACTGCTGCGGTTAGAGCCTGCGTCCTGCAGTTCTCATGCATCACACTCCACTTTACCGGGATCTGTGCTTGTAGATCACAGGGCCATTTTGCCGTTTCTTTGGTGGCCAGACAAGGGGTGACCTGCACAGTTAGATAGGTACATGGACAAATGCAAGTGGAAAGAAGTGAGGATTATGACTCAGAAAAGTGGAGAACGAGATCAAGAAACGTTCAACTTCTAATACACGAAAAATGAACGAGAACCCAAAGCCATCCAGCCGTCAAAGGAAGGTCTGGAGAGGACGGACGGAACGGATGGCGTGGCAGCTGCGAAAGCACAACCTGACTCCATGCGGAATAGAGCGCGGGCACGGCCCGAAGCCGCCCTCAAAGACCCTGTCGGGGGACTCACGCCGAGGCCGACTGCGAGGGCTTCAGGGCGGCCGCGCCGCAGTCGCCCGCGCGGTGGGGCAGCTTGGGGGACGCGGGCAGCGACGAGTCGGTGAGCTCCTCAATGTCCGAATGGGAGGAAGGAGGCTTGGTGGACTTCTTCTTGCCGAAGGCTTGCTTGAAGGAGCTTCTCAGCTGAAAGGAGGGCAGAAATTACCTTTCCTGTCTGTTGGCACAGGGGGGCACTGCTTCGGGGCGTTAGTGCGCAGGCGCCGTCCTAGCCACTGCCTGGGTCAGTAGTACAAGCGGAGTATTAACAGTCGCAGCCGTGTCTCTAAAACGATACCGTGTTCTGTGTCTTTGTTTTACTCTTGTATTAATCCAGCGCAGCGCAAACATGGAAGGCTTTTTTTAAACAGCACAGGGTCAGGGGATGGCTGCCAGAGCGCTCCTTTAAAACCAAATGCCTTGAAGGGATCTCCGCTCCCAACGCCTCTCTCTTCAAGGCAGTTTGTTTTAAACGGCCACTTTAGCGCTGCAATCAAGTCGTGTCCTGCTGACAGTGTGAACTTAAAAAAGCAAAATGAAATAAAATTCACCTAACACTTCATTAATTATGATTTTCCATTCAAATGTTCAATTCCCGTACTATTCAAAAGCAGAATTGGCATCCCCTACCGCTCTGTTCAGAAAGTGGTTTTACTTCTCTTTAAAATTTGAGATTAAAATGAAAAGAGACAAAGAAAAGACATACAAGGTAATCTGTTTTTAAAAGGTATAAAAGCCTACTGCCAAAATGAATAGCATTCATGCCAAGGTAGGGTATTTTTTAGAGATGCATGCCAAATTGTCCATGGTTTATATTCACCTCACTTCCTCTAGAGTTCACCTTGCAGAAACATGAAAGAGTGTGGAATTACAAATCAAGGGAATGAAGGCTGATCAGTATGTTAAAATATTACCTGTATAAACATTTTTTTAAAACAAAAAATATATTTCTTTCTTTATAGAAGGCACTCTGGTAAAATCCTCTGATAGCTGTGTTTTGCATTTCATCAGAGTTGTACTTATTTAAAATCTACCTTTGTTTCATGGTATTAAAATGAATTTTTTGCTTCATTGTTTTTTAAAATGTTGCAGTGATAGCATCATCCCTCATTTTTTTTTCTTGCAATTGCTTCATATTATAATAGACTATATTTTTAGCAAACTTAAAGCATAATTCCATTAAAGTACATTTCTATATTTCTGCTGTATTCTCTTGGTTAAAAAAAATATAGCCAACACTAATCTAGTTGATTTTTATGAGGTGGAGTTTTACTCACACTATAAACCCTCTTGATGTGAGGGGGTGGGAGGCTCTCAAGGTCTCTTCTTTCCCTTTAACTCATTTCTTCCTAACTTCCTCCACTTTACTGCCATCACCACCACACTGTCACCATTATCAGCATCTTTTCGTTCTGCATAAACCCCTGCTCTAAGCCCTTTATCAACAAATATTATTTTATCTGTACAACTCTATAAAGTTAGCATTAATTACTCAATTTTTACAGATGAGAAGTTTAGCGCCCCCGCCTCCTCACCCCTTCCAGAGAAGGTGAAGTAACCCACCCAAGATCCAAGCAGTGAGTGACAGAGCTGGAATTCAAACGCAAGATTTGTCCTAACTCTAAGACGCGCTCTCCAGCTCCGTGCCACCCTCATTTTGGCAATGAGTGCGGTATCTGAGGTGCCACTCACTTGGATGAGACTCTCTGCAAACAGTTGCAGATCTCTGATGCCCAGAAGGAGAAAGCCTGACTCAGTGTGCAATAATGAGCTTCAGGATTAGATGGGAGGTGGCGGCTTACCCAGTTTTTCTTTTTCTTTTTCTTGGAGTCAGCATCGTTACCACTGCCAATGCTGGAATGGCTCGTGGCACTGTTGATACTGGAAACACTTTCGGAGGAATGCTGTCTCCTGATGCGGAGCTCTGCCAACAGATAGGGAAGAACACATTTGATAAGAGAGAACCTGTCCAGCAAACAAGGCCTTTGGGCTTCCTGAGAGGAAGTCTTCTAAGAAAAGTCAGCAAAGCTTTGTATGGATCATTTCAATGCAGTTTCAGTTTTCTAACTGTAATAAAATACAACCAGAATTGCTTTAATTAACTGAGTTATCTGCATTAAGATTAAATGGGAATCTCATATTGTTTGTAGCAATGGTGGTTTAATGAATTCTGAGTTTTGTCCAAAAATGAAATGCTGTGTTAGTGACCTCTACTGAATACCTGGATCAAACAGCTCTTCCAAAATGATTTATTCCAAATGATTAGTTCCATGGAATAAATGGAAACTCATAAGAGCATGAGAATTAATTTTGTCTTTTTAATATTTGTGTTATGAATAAAGTTACCGAGGCCAAAAATATTAAATTTCCATTTCATAAAAGATCACACCATGTTAGAGCCAAAACAAACCTTGGTAGTCACTGAAGCACTTTAATTCCCAGAGAAAACTGAAGTGCAAAGAAGTTAAGTAACTCCATCAAGGTCAAAGAGCCAATGAGGGGAGGATTCTTAAGAGAGAATCCAGGCATACTACATTCGTGAATTAAACAGAAAACATTTAAGACAGTGTAATTCTTCCATAATACCCCTAGCCCCTGTCCATGATTTGGAATGATAATAATAGTAACAATAATGAAGCAGGTAATAATAAAGCTAGCTTTTACTATGTCCTTAATCTTCCCTGGGACTATCTAATCTTATTCTTAGAGCAAACCATTGAAATGAGTTTAATTACTAAATGCAATTTTCCCATACTCAAATAGCTGAAAAACAGTGGCATCGACCTGAGACCTAGACTGATTTAATGTCTGCTGTGTTAATGGCCACTTAATAAGGCCTCTTTCTACTTCTAAAAAGCACGGAATGCTTCTCATTACATAAGATATTTTGAAGAGGATAGTTTATGATATTTAATCACTTTTTGAAGGTACTCCATACAATCAACTTATAAGATATATTTATAGTTACTAAAATTAAAATTGATATTAAAATGTTATTGCTTAGAGTGAGCTGATATTAAGAGTTAGTGGAGACACTAAGAATTTATAAAATTATTTTTAAGATCAAGTCTGCCTTTAGGCAATATTTATTACTGTACTTAATTGGTATCAATGTAGATTAGCCAAGCAAAAAATTTTAGTGGTACTTATAAAATGTCAGAAATTACTCCTAGCTTTCAAAAAGTTTCCACAAATAAGAGCATAAAATCAAAGTTTTCCAGTTGACTTATTTAACAATAAAATGATCTGTGGCAATGAAACTGTAACTGATTATTTTCAAAACATAAATGAGTATATGTGTGGTATGTGATATATGCACACGTATTTCCATCCTTACACTCATATGTATACCTATTAATAAGTATGACTTTTCCATTAAGTTAATAACCATGCTGACAAATTTTACAGGAGGGAAAAAATACAGCTCCCTTTCAGAATTCCTAGGTTTTGGTCTCTTAAAAGTTTCTAAAAAATAACAATGGCACCATTTACTGCTTTTACTTGCCAAAAGCATTACCAATGCCAAACTTAAATCACGGTATTTGTTTATATACAGGAGCATAGCATCCCTTCATCAACTAATATGGGAATTATATGAATAAATGATAGAAGAATATGTGTAGGCATTTACTTGTGTTTTAAATTTCTGCTGTAGTTGGCTATAAGCTTTTGTGAACAAGACAGAGCATTTGAGAATTTTTCCCTAATAATTGTCTTTTATGAATAGAGCAGGTGTACTAAGTGTTAAAGTACTCCAGGGTTTTTATTAAATCCAGAATGTTGTACTTGACTGAGCATTTTCCTGCTTTCCTTCAAGACTAAAAGTTTAATGGAATGTGGTGGGGACGTGATAATGGGGGGAATCTAGTAACCACATAGTTGTTCATGTAAGTGTATATTAATGATACTAAAAAAAAAAAAAGTTTAATGGAGACAAAGACTATGTCTATTTTGTTTACCATCATATATCCAGGACCTTGTACAGAGTATGGCATGTGGTAGCTCATCAATAAGTACTTGTTGAACAAATTTATTCTCATTATTCATACAGCACAATTATGTTTGCCTGACATTCCTAAAAAAATATTTACTGTTAATATAAGCAACTTTAAACATGTTCTGTTGAATTACACTTGATAGATCTCAAGGAAAAAGTATTCCATGTTTATGCACAGAGATAGTGACTTTGAAAGCAATAGTACATTTTGCAAAATAAAGTAAAATATTCTATTACCTTTATCTTTCAGCCTATGATAATAATGTTTGTTATAAAGTTATGATTGTATTCTAGATACATATATGTATTTATCTTTTGTTGTGGTGGGTTGTGAGCCTTTAGTACAGAGGTACTTTGTTTGAATCTTGGTATTTCAAGATCTAATTGAGTGGCTAGTCCATAGCAGATGCAAAAATAATGTTTGTGAATGAATCAATTTATTCTATTATGGACTGCTACTGTTTTTACACTTTGTTAATAAGTGTGATGCACAAATATAAAGAAAATAGAAAGTTATATGAATAAATTGGTGATTTTTGCCATAGTTTGAACTGTTTATTAAAGTGTGCCTACTCCAAATATACATCTTGAAGTTGTACATTAAAAATTTACCTGACATAAATATTTTATAGGTCTCAAAAACTCACTTGCAGTGTGATTTCAGAAAAGAACTTTATAGCGCATATAAATTGTATACTTGTAAGGAAATTACCTTATAATTTCCACCAATGGAAAGATATATAATTAGAACAACTGACTGTTAGTTTTTTACATGTAATCTCAACTGTTAATATAATAATCATGTTTGTGTTCACTAGACTTAATAGTGAGTGTCATCTGACAGGAATAATATAAATATCCGATATACACTCAACCCATTATATCTATTTGTTTTTGTTGGTTTAAATCTTGGGAAACTATTTTTTAATGTTTCTTGACCAAGTTGAATGTTAACTGTTATCATTTTGTTCATATCAGGCACTTCTCCCACATTTCTGAGCTAAGGAATTCTTATTTTTCAATTCCAGGAGATATATTAAGCTACCTGTTGCCTAAGATAGAAGGAATCCTTCCAGAAAGTTTTACTTCAGTGATTTGTACTGTGTCAAAGAAAGGATTAAGCCTTTTAAAATCCCTTCTGGACCTATTTACAACATGAAGATTTAGAACATAAGCTGCTTTATTATAGCTCTAAGATAAGCTTTAAATATGCAGTAATTTTCCATGCAGCATATAAATCAACTCCTTCACTTGTAAAGTTGTTAAATTCTTCACAGAAGTAGCCCCTGGAGAACTAGTTTGTCCTTTAATTTAAGTAGATCTCACTTTATATAACTGTTTTCCTAAAATGTAAATTCAAGGGGTTTTTAGAACTATGTTATCCTTTTCTATTTTATTAGAATAAGCCCTTGTTGGCATTAATATGCAAAGAAGTAAAAAGCTAACCTTTTCAAACAGTAAGGCTTCTCTCTCACTTACCAACTTTACATTTCCCTGTATGGCCCCGGAAGATGACTGGTTAGCCAGAGACGGGTAAGATTCCTCAAGGGAGGAACAACCTAAGACAGGCACAGTCGCAGGGGGGCCATCAAGTGAGAAATTGGGGATCAACAGAGGTGAGGCTTAGAACCTCACCCCCCCTGTTCTGAGAGAAATCTTCTGCATCCGTGGATGTTTTATTGCCCTTGTCTAGCTTGGATTAACACATAGTCTACAGGCACACACCTGATCATCTACATTTGCTCTCTTACAACACTAAACTATGTTTTCTACCTTTATCTTGTATCTACCTACCACTTCAGCATTTTATTAAAAATAATAATAATAAAGAGAGAAATGTGGTATCCACATATAAATCAAGTATAAAAATCAAATGAGTATTCATATTTGAACTGACTGTTTATATTTCATAATGCATGAGCAAAACTGAAAGTTTCTGTGATGACTGCCCCTGTAATGTTCACCATGTAACTTACTCACTATGTAAGAATTTGTTCTCCATGTAAGAACTTGTTCATTATGCCTCAGAAGATTGGAGACTGATGAAAATTAGGCTTGGGGGTAGATTAATGATTGTGCATCGAGCATTGACCCCCCTATACAGAATTTTATTGTTGTTAACAGCCATTTGATCAATAAATATGAGAGATGCCTTCACACACACACAAAAAAAGTACACACTTCCAATTGTAAAATAAATAAGTAACCAGGATGTAATGTATAGCATAAGGAATATAGTCAAAATATTGTAACAACTTGGTATGGTGATAGCTGGTACCTAGAATTATCATGTATATAAATGTTGAATCACTGTGTTGTACACCTGAAACTAATGTAATACTGTGTGTCAACTACCGTTCAATAAAAAATAATTATCTACAAAAAAAAAAAGAATAAGCCCTTGTTATGTGCAGGGCATCATCATAGCCACTTAGATTTAAAACACAATCCACTCCAACATCTACCAGGAAAGGTAGACCTTAAGTAAATTAAGGCACCAATGTATAATGGAAATTCTGATAGGGGAAGTACAGCTATTTCCAAAACCATATCAAAAGGGAGTCTCATTTACTTTAGGGGTTAAGCGGACATATTTAGGCTAACTTTTGCAAGGTCTCAAAAAATTTTTATGCTGAACAAACAGGGTAGGAAGGTCCAAGCAGAAAAAAAACAGAATATATAAAGAATTACTGACAATGTAGAAGAAGTTTGAGATAGCTGAAATATGAAATATACTATGTGGCAAAAAGGGAAGACATAAGGTCTAGAAGAATGACTACCACATAACTGGCAATCAATAAGTATTTGTTGTATGAATGAAGCTGGAGAAGAGAAATTATGTCTTGTTAAGGAGTTTGTATCTCACCCTTAAGGCAATGAGATACTTGTTGATATGTATTCTTAGACAATTGATCTGGTTTCAGCATGAAGAATGGTGTAAAGTAGTGTAAGATGAGGACCAGGAAGACCTTAGAAGTTTGTAGTTCATAGTTCAGGGGAGAGATGAGGGATGGTGATAGTACAATCAAAGAAAATAGAACAGATCCAAGAGATATTTAAGGGAGTGGGATCATCAGAAATTGGTGACTTATTGAGTGAGGAGAGGAGGATTTACAAATGACACCTAGATTTCTATCTGAATGGAAGGATCATGGTGCCACTTACTGAGGCAAGGAACACTGAATGCAAAGCAGGTCTGAGTGGGAAGAAGACAATGTTAAATTTGGAGATGATGAGCATAGGTGACCGACCTCCAAAGATAACTACATTCGTTATCTTTGGAGCTCAGTCACCTTAAACTCAACAGCTTTGGCAACTGGATATTCACACCTGTGACTCAAGAGCTGAGCCTGCCCTGAAGAAATATGTTTGACAGTTATCAACACATAAATGATAATGTCAGCTAGAGTGCTAGACAAGTTTGTATAGAATTTTAGACAGGCTAAAGAGAATCATAATGTACAAAATCATAATGGAAGACAGCTTAGGACTGGGTTCTGAGAAACATCAACATTTAACAAATGGATACAAATGAGTGAACCTACAGAAGAAACTTCGGAAGAGATTTCAAAGGAGAAGAAAAACTGCGAATGTCAATGTTGTGAATATTAGAAGAAATGAATGCTTCAAGTAGAATGGAGTGAACACTGATATCCAATGCTGTTTCAATATCAAGTACAATAAGAATTTTAAATGTTGTACTAGACTTAGTCTCATAATCCTGGAGAGAACAGCTTTTGTTGAGTGGTGAGAAGAGAAGCCACACTCTAATGGTCTGAAGTGTGACTGGATGCTGAAGACATTGAATGACTCCATAAAACTTTCCCAGAAATCACTTGGAAATGGGAAGAAAGATGACAGGGCATACAGGATTTAGGATAGCATTTTTAGGCTGGTAAAGAGCTGAGCATACTGAATGTCACTGAAGAGTTAGGACATGAATAAATATAACCTATAAAAAGAAAAAACAATGACATTAATATGGAACATTTCTCCAGTGGCAAACTAAGAAGATTATTCTGTTGTTTTACCTTGTTGAAGCATGGCAATGATAAAAAGCAGACCAACTTTTAGTCCATTTTCTTACTGTTTTTAAAGTCTGTACAAGAAGCATACCTTTTTACTGCCTCTACCACACAGGACCAGTTGTTCCCCATACCCACTACTTTGTATTTCTCCATATAGATTATTTTATTTTTGTATGACATCTAGATTTTCATATTCCTTACTGGATTGAAGTCAGATACAAACATATTAACCAGTCTCTCCACCCCACCTTCACCAAATCAAGTGGAGAGAAATGTGTGCACAACTATAGAAGCAAATTCCTTAAGGTCCATTTAAAAATTATTTGAAAATTTTTTAAAACTATTTTAAAGATACTGTTCCTAAATTCTGAAATTCTGAGTGCATTAATACCAACTTAGACATTATAAAAGGCAGTACCACTGAGTAAAAGCAGCTTTTCTATAATTAACAAATAGAATAAATGCCTATTATATTAGGTGAAAAATGGCAACATTTCCAAATGTACCTTTGGGAGGGTGGTCTGGCCCATTCAGTGCCCCCTGAATGGCTGCCTGGGCAGCAGAGTTCTGAGCCTTCAGCATTTCAATAGTTTCTCTTAGTTCTATAAGTTCAGACTCCTGTGAAACAAACAGAATTTAGAAAATTTAATACCTGGAGAGAATAGTAAAATGTCCTAGTTCATAATTCACTATCAAATAGGTTTGGTTTTATGTAGTGCTAACATCCTGGGAGATCAGTCTGCTTGGCTGACCTTTCAAGGTGTATCTAACACCTTCTTATTTAGCTAAATATAAAGGAAAGTTATGTTTTTTCTTGGTTATTCTCTTAAAAAATGTGATTTGAATAGTCCTCATTCCTTTCAAAGGGTGATACCCAAAGCTGATCAGTACAATGTAAAGCAAGATACCACGTTGCTTATTTTATACAAAGCTTATCAATATTACCTATGGTTACATTCCACAGTTAGGTATCAGTACTGCACTGAGGCATCACATTGCATTTACTGTCAATGGAAACCCTGAGTTGTTGTCAAATAAACGATGTTAGATTCTCTCTTTTATTTTACACTTGGGAAATTGAGTCTTCATACTCAAGTGTAAAAGCTGGAATTCATCCCTAACACTCCTACAAGATGTCAACTTATTAAATTCTGCTGGCATATTGAGGTCATCTTAGATTCTGATACTTTTCATCTAATAAAATTCCTAACTGGAAGAACATAGTTTTTCCTGTACTCGTCACTCATCATTTTTACTAGCACCTTTGGCAAAAAACCTCACAATCAAGGGTGGGTTCTTCCCTCCAAGGTGAAAAGTTTATCCCTACTCAGTGTCTCCCAGGATATATGAAAGAAGTTTTCATGAAACTCTTTCATACATGGGAATGTCCAATGACTATCTTACCCAGGGGAACTGAAGAAAGAAGATAAATGATGCTAATTGATATGATATCCACATTCAGAATAGGTGGCATATCCTATATCTGTTTTCATTGGTATCTAACAGATGAGAGATAGTTTAAAAATCAACCCTCTCATAGACTACTAATAGCTTATAAGTCAAAGAATCTCATGATGAAAAATCAAGCAACCTCTTGGATTCACAGATGGATCTGCAAATACTTTATTACAATTTTATTTGCATTTATTTATCATAAAGGAAAAAGAGCATGTTTGCGGAAAATTTCCAATATAATGACAGAAAATTCACACCCAAGTCACCATAATTGCTCAAAGTTCTATGTGTATTCTGCCCCTTACCCAATTAGTAATAAATTTACCAAAATTTAATATACTTTCCACTTAAAATAAATCTCCCAAGAGATTAAATATTTACTGGAAATTCCTTCTGCTTTTACTAGAAATTTATTCACAAAAGGATATCAATAGTGCATACTTAATGAATCACAATTTAAATAGTAATTTAACAACATAAAGACTAGGATGTAAGTTAAATTTTAATTAAAATCAGATTTTCATCCTTTTATTTAAAATCAGCAGTGCTGGTACTGTGGATTAAAAATATGCTAAAACACTTGGCTTTAGGTTTAAAGAGGAAAAATGGAAATGACATCGCATGCAAATGTCAAAAAAACTTAGCTTTATGAGTTAGCCAACTTATTTTGCTGTAAAAATTCTAAAGCTTTCTAGATAAACCTATTCTAGGAATGTTTTAAGTGGATTAGAAGTAGAATGTTCAGGGATTATTGCTTTTTTTAGAAAACTAATATGAGATAGAAGACTGATCACTCCCTAAAATTGTCTTTTTTATATATAAAAATACAGTTGCAACTTTGTTTTTACTGAAGTATAGTTGATGTACAATCTTATATTAGTTTCAAGTATACAACACAGTGGTTCAAGTTACGCACATTATTAAACCCTCACCCCCACTAGTACAGTCAATATAGGAAGATGTTACAGAATCACTGGCTGTATTCTCCATGCTGTATTACCATCCCTGTGACCAGCCTACATTATGATTGAGAATTTTTGTGCCTCTTTATCCCCCTCACCCTCCCCACCCACCGCAACGCCTCCCCCATGGTAGCCACCCATCACTTCTCAGTGTCTATAAGTCTACTGCTACTAAATATTGTCTTTTTAACAACAAAAGGTATTAGCAGGTTTAGTTGTTGCTCATTGTGTCAAAAAACCCAGAGGAAGAATAACTAGAACTAGGTAATAAATATATTCATTATATAACTAGGGAAAATCACATCTATGAAAAATTAGTTTAGCTAAATTCATGTTAGTAGTTCTTTGGGAGAACTTTGTAAGTACAAGCACGTACCTATGTTCAATTGTGTTTAATTAGAAAGACAGATAAATTCTACATTGACAATCTGTTCAACCCGAATAGTTATTTCTCCATATCTGCAAAAATTCTGTCCTTCTTTCTTGTTTCAGTTAATGAGATCCAACCTCACCATTACTCAGACTAGAACCATCTCTTTCTCTGAGCCTTTCTGTACTATTTTTCCCTTTGCTTTAAATATCCTTCCTCACCATTTAAAGCCAAGGCAATATATCTCCATATACCTGAAACCTCTTGTTTGCGTCTCAGACAAAACGGCAAGGCCCTTTCTCTGTACTTCCAAACCTTTTAATGTATTCAGCTTATTTAGTTGTTGAAGAGTTTATCTTTCCACTAATTTATGATCTCAATAAAAGTTGGGATGGTTTTGTTCAAATGTCTGGTCTATGTTAAACAGATGTTTTCCCCTTCAAAGGATAATGTAAAACCTCAACACCATTGCATATTTTACACGAGGGTGTTTGATCACCTAGGGTGCCATACAAAAACATCACTAATTGTATTATTCATTATATACAGCAAGTCTCAATAGGCCAAACCAGTGGAATCATTTCCTTGGGATGGCAACAGTCAGGTTTTCCTCTCTCCTTTCCAACAGTATAAAGAGATGAATATAAGGCATTTCAAAATGAAAACCTAACCAAGACATAGAGATTGTCTTTTAATAGTTTATTTCTAGTCTTTCTTTTTTCCCCTTCGTAATAATGGTTGCTCACATTTATTGTTAGCCATACTTTTCTAAGTAATTTATACTGCATGGAAATTGCAATGTGTAAGTACAGCTAGGAATTCCCTTTTTTAGCTGTGGTGGGGTGTGTGGATCACAAATATAATTAGAAGTGAGTTGCAGAGATATCCAACTATAAATAACACTGTTTGATAATCTGAAATATTTTGTCTTTTTATTTTGAAGGTGACATTATAGAAGATACTTTCAAGTTCTGAGAATCTATTAAGCCTTTAAATACATTAAACACTGGAAAATATATATGCCATCAAGATATGGCTTTAAAGTCTGTTCCTCTAATTCAGTAGTTTACAATTTCCTACTGTCCTCATTAATTAGATGCTGAGGAGAAGATTGGGATAATTCTGCAAAGGATCCTGGGAATAAGATGGTCAGGACATATTTTTAAAATAAAAAAGTGTTACTTGAAAACCTGAAGCCCAACTAAAATTTCATTTACCTACAATGAGTCATTCAAGATGATGATGTCCTGAATATTTGCTGACCATTTAAGATTCCAGTTTTCCTTGAGTTTCTCATGCAAAAGAAGCTGAATAGAGTCAATGTCTCTTCTGTCTTGTAAATGTCTCTGAAGCTAAACCAGTTATCAAGGTCAGACCTGAGATGCTTCAAAATAAAATTATCAAATATTGTGTTATAATGTTAGCCTTGCCTGCTGTCCTTTGCAACCTAATTTCCTAACTATATTTGACCTCTTGCCAAATTCTCCTGGACACAGGCGTTGCTGAGAATCCCACAGCTTGGCAACAAATCTCATCAACCAACTTGACCTTCTACAGAAGGCTCTTAAAAATTTCCACTGCAAAAATTTTTCTTCCCCACATTGACACTCAGTTAATGTCACACTATCTAGCTGTAGTTTCTTTGAATACATCCCACTCCCCACCCTTTGCTTATGTGGCTTGAAACCTTGTAAATTTTTCCCACTGAAAGACCCTGGCCTGTTCTGGTTCTAATTAAATGACCTAAATTCACCACATCTCAGTAGTATAAATAACTTGAATCCATAAATTAATTACAGATTCAAATTATTCTATACCCTTAAAGGACTAATGGATATATTTTTTGATTCTAGTTATAAATTTTTAAAAGCACTTCCAGATGACAAATATTTTAACTTGAACTGGGAGTAGTTAATGTAAAGACCCAATTCAACTGAATTTTTAGTTTCTTTTATATTATCTATTTCCAGAGACTTCATTTTGAATTTTTTCATTTTTAAAGTTTCTATTCATCTAGCCATCAGAAAAAAGTAGTTTCAAGAGCCAACCCTAGACTTCAGGAATAGTTTCTTAGCTCCTTCACTCATACAAAACATTATCCCTTTCTTGTGCTCTGACCTTCTAACAAAACTAACTTAGCATACCTTAATACATGTTCTAATTGCCTCAAGTACAATAGCTATAGGGAATTGATTTGAAAGTTTTCTATTTATAAGTGAGGACAGGCTTAGTAAATTTGCAAGGATTTAGCAGGACTTGTGTAAAATTTTTATTCATAAAAATACAGATTTTCAGAATTCTTTCCATTTTGATGACCTGTATTAGAGCCTTTCTCATCAGGCACTCTGAAAGAAAATAAAGCCCTGAACAGTAATTTGAGTGACAATTTTTCAATTCTAACAATGGTGCATAGTTAGTACTGCTTTGTATGCAGAGAAAAGAAGTTACTTCATCACATAAAGTAGATGCCTAAAAGCATTAGGTCTTAATTCTCTCAAAGAATGATGATGGAGAAGCTCTACCTAGTAAAGGGAGAAGGACCTGAATACAGGTAAAATTCTTAATCAAAATATGTCACTATGATAATCTGTTGAGCCTTAGGTTAGGTATATGGCAATACCTAGAGATAATTTCACCCTCCAGCCAACAGGCATTATTGACAATTATCTTAATTTTCCTATTTATAGGCTTACTATTTTATAACATATGCTCATCTACAGATTATTGAGAGTACTGTTAAATTTTGGAAATGCTGCTAGATTGATCTTCAGTAACTAACTTTTATCACGTTAGCATAAAAAACCTCACCACGGCTCCTTGCTCTCAGCAAGTGTTGACCAGATTCCTTACATATCTTTATAGCCTTAGTCCTTCGTTTCCCTTAATATTTCCCATAATTTCCATCTGTACTATTCATGCTCCTGGAGTTCCTTTCTCTGTGGCATAAAGTCCTCCTATTCCCCTGAATGAATCTTCATCCTCCCAGAGCATGGAATGGCTGCTCTGTGTCGCCTCCACTCTGAAACCAGTGTGAAGATGCAGTGGTCAGCTGTGAGAATGCTCAGACACGGCACTGTTACACTGCTAACCATACCCCAATTTTTCTGCCTCCTGAGTTATTCATATATGTCTTTTCTTCCCTATTAAACTGTAAATGAATAAAGCAATGTTCTGGCACATAAGTTTGGCAAGAGAATCAGTGTGAATTGGCATCTAGAAATAAGGAAAAATTTTAAACATGATTCAAGGAAGTGATCTTGGTCTATAAATCAAACTCTATTTTTGTACAGTTCTCAGACTATTAAAGTCACAGAATTGTTAAACATCACACCTTGAAGCCAGAAGCCAGAAGACTTGGATCTGACACTAGTTGAGTTTACCCATCTCTTCAGTACACATCCAAGAACACGTAACCACCTTGGCCTTTGTTCATGTGTTAGCATTCTGCCTTGCTTCCCAGTGACCTCATCGCAGCTTTAAACTTTCAGTGGTGGCTTATCTTCACTTGAAATCCTGTACGTCTTAAGTATATTTTTATCATAGTGTGGCACCTCCTAGAATACAAATTCTATTTTATATTATAACCCATTATAAATTAGGATATAAAGTGTATACATACGTGTGTATATATATCTGTTTATATATGTGTGTATTTACATGGGTGTATATATGTGTGTACACATTTGTACATTATATATGTAAATAAAATTAATCATATATATATATACACATACATTACATATATATATATATGTTTTTTCCCACTGCTGAATTCTTGGTGGCTGGAACAGTATCCCATACACAGTAGAAGTTCAGTATAACTTCAGTGAATGGCTAAATGGACAAATGAATGTTGGAACTCCAGAACAGAATTTCAAAGCCTCAGCTCTATATTCTCTAATCTTTTTCCCGGGATTGTTGGCTCACCAGAGAGCAATATACTCTTTTATCTCAGCTCCCTGAAGAAATGACTTTACTGAAATACAATTAAATATTATGCCCTCAGCTTTTAGAGAAATGTCTATTTGAACAGTGATTTTGTCTTTTGTTATTGCATGACCCCAATGTAAGAAACTTTACAATAAATTTGTCCTTGAAGTCAGTGCCAAAAAGTTTGTCTCTTCAATCTAAATTATGCTCTCCTAGTCAGGAAGTGGGAACGAAACACGCCAAGCGATCTCCCTTTGGGCCTGAGCTTCCATGACACTCAGTTCAGCTCACGCTTTGCAGCAGCAATTACACAGGCTCAGGCATCTTGTTATAAACATTCCTCTCCCCATTTTCACTAGATTCTGTTACTGAATTGTGCCATATAGCATGCTGCAATTAACTGTATGCAAGTCTCAAAACCACTTTGGAAATAAGTTATAAATCTCAGACAAATAAAATAAACTAGTTACTAATATTGTTGTGTGTGTACAACTTGCATGTAAAGAGCAATCATTTCATTTTCAGTTAAAAAAAGGGCCAGGGCACTTTCAGATATTATGATATATTCTGAGAAAACTTAATAATTTTGGCAATGTTACTTGAAGGATAATGTGCACACAATTATAAAATTCTTTATATTTTGGAGATGTATTTTAAAATTCAAAATTTAAAATTTAAAATAAAAAAATTCAGGCATTATTCACAAGCATAAATGAACAAATATGTATATTTTTCCAATTTCTATGAGAAATTTTATATACAAATGTGAAAGAGTTGAAGGAAATGGGGGGCAAAAATATATTAATTTTGGCTTCTTAAAGATAGTGAGACTTAAATACTAACTATGATTTCTAGCAATATGCCTGGTATAAGGCCAAAGAAGTATTTGGTTTACCTTACATTTTTTAAGGGAAAAAAGGAGATAGAGGCAAAGGAAGATAACATATTGACTGTCAACAGTATGTGACAATATTATAGGATATCACTTATTCCTCATAATGATTCTACGAGGTAGTTTTTATAATTCCCACTTTTAAAATGATGAATTTGAGAGTCAGGAAAGGAAGATTCCACAGCTCTTAAAAGATTCACACTTAAGTCTACTAGACCCCAAAGTTTATATTCTTCCCCATTCGGCTGCCCTAAAAGACCCCTATTTGATGAGTTTTATGTTACATAGTGACATGGCAAAATGTACTACCCCAAAGGACTGAGAAAAAGTTCATGTGCTCAAAAGGAGTTTAGTATCTTCCCTTGACAGGGATGAATATGATTCTCTTTCATGGGCAAGGGAAAGCTATGAAATAGGAAAGTGGAAGATAAAGACAAATTGAATAAAATTTGGTAATTACATTGAGCAATTATAGGAATATTCAATTTTCTTTTTTGGTTTCATTGGGCTGTTCATTCAGTGTTTTCTTAACTCAAAAAATAATAAAACTGACAAAACGTGGAAACATTTGCTAGCTCTTTAGTGACATACTTTAGAGAACTCAAGAAAAAACTGACGCCATCCTATAGACAGATATAGGAGCTGATTCTGAAAATATCCAAAACTTCGCAGATTATGGATCTCTTTGAAAATTAAATGAAAATCATGGGCATCTGCTTGTATTTGCAAATGCACCATTTTTACAAATATTTCCCCAGTTTTAGAGACTTCAACTGTCTCTGATATGCATCCCAGGACCCAGGGTATGGCCACCCAACTAATGGCAGAGTTGAGTTACGTTCCCCATATGGAAGTGTTAAGATTCTTCCTAGGCAGAGTGGATCTTTTTGACACTTCTCCCTTTGTGAACAAAATTCTATGGCCCTTTCCTTTTAGTATCTCTTCTTCCACTCCATGAAGTCCTTCAGGTTTATCTTACAGCTTTTGATATAAACTGACTCTACTACAAAGATAGCATCCCCAGGTGTCCACTAGTCCTTGCTGCTCCAGTATTACATGGGGTTGTCCCATGCATGCAGTAAACAAAGGCTCCTTTACCTTGCAGAGAGTCCTGGTATTTGTTTCAGGACTTCATCATGGTATCTCAGACTACAGCCACAGTCTATAGCTACAACATGGTAAAAATGCATAAAAAACTGTTCTTTTCTCCTAAACAACTATTTCTCTTTCTTAGCATTTGGTATTTTAATTATTCCAGTCTGAAGTAAAATGATAGACTGCCTAGAAAGAACTATGTGTATGTACGTTATTCGGTAAGGATTAATCGGAATCATTAAGTCTTTCAGTTAAAATCTGAAAAGGTATTATCTTGTCATTGTTCCCCTTAGCATGGAATGGCTCCTCTGTAGTATTATTTTTTAAGGATGCATCTCAGGCATTTGATCAACATCCTATGCGACTTGCTGTCTCATTTGAGGCCCCAGTGGCAATTCCTGAACATACCTTCTGTTCTGCTGTCATGGTTAGACTTTGCAATCGGCCCGTCATATTCCCTAAACTCTTCTCAAAAGCTGCTACAAGGTGAGCCTGTGAACAAAATGGAAGGAACACATTTTAAATGCCAGAAAACCCTTCATTTTACAAAATGTTTAACTTCAGGTATTTGAGCTCTTTAAGTACTATGGCCATCATGGTTAGCTCTCTCTATGGTGACTTTCCTTTAACACAAATTTTCATTTCTAAACTTCAGCTTAAATCAGTGTTTCATACTTTGACATTTAATGTGAGCTCAGCTTATGAAAAGGGATGGTATCTTGCAAATAATAACAGTGTCTGACTTGCACATCCCAGAGGATTTGACACCTGAAAACACTGAATAAAGTTGCGAGTTGCCAAGTTTTTAGACTTAAAGCCCAAGAGGAGGTCACTGCCATAGTCAGTAGACAAATGTCCTTCATTTTTATACCTATATAATGACCTTTGATGATATTATTAGTTTCTGCATTCAAATGACAGTCTTCTCCAAGGTAAGACATCTGCTAACCCCTATGACAATTATCTTTCCTTTTTTTTCTTCTTAAAAAGAAGTGTATCAAAAAAAGTTGTCTTCACTTTTCAAACTCTTTTAAGGAAAAGGACTTTTATTTCTACTTTACTCCTTCAACTAAGGAAGTGAAGGTAGACCAGTTAGAAATAATATTCAGTCATATTTTATTTACGTTTTTGTGGCTTTGGGGTTTTATTTTAAGCATCAGAGAATTATATATATATTGTGGTGATATCGATAGCTCTCATGATTAAGAAGTATTTGACAATCTTGTTACAGCTCTAAAACAGGCTATCACCACTGATATCCCCTATGCAGCAGCTCGACCCACAGAATATTAAGCATGAAGAGGTGCTTCATTTTTTCACTGTGGCTTGAGGTAGATGTTATCTCAAACTGATCTAATTTTATTGTGACTTTAAAAGGATACAAGGATAGACTACTTTACAACCTACATCTATAATAAACTATGTGTGGGGAAATTTGGCAATCCATGGCAAAAGATTAATTTCTGAGGGAAGGGAGTGAGAAGACTCAATTTAAAAACATTGCCTTATAACTCTAGCAGAGGTGATGGGCTGAGGTAACTATTATCAAATGGGTCACAGAAGTCCTGAGAGTTAGAGCACTAGAAGTTCATTCCATTATTGGTAACACCTGGAATGCACAAATCCTTTCCATTAGCATCATGATACAAAGGTGTCTTTGTTTCTAGCCCTGAATTTATCTTGGGTTGCCTTTCTGTTCCTGACGCTGCATTATACAAAAGAGAAGACAATTTGTAAAGAATACTTCTATTAATCTTCAATCCATCAAATACAACTCTTCATTCTCTGCCCATTCCCTCCCTTCCCCTCTCGAATACACACACACACACACACACACACACACACACACACACACACACACAGCCTTGAGAATTATACACCAATGTTTGTTAGATTTAATGGAAAAATAACACTTTTAAGAAAAGGAATAGTATCTTTTAGTTTAAAATATTTTCATTAACAAGCAATGTCATTACATCAGACTTAGGACCTTCAGAAATCAGCATAAGGTTATGTCTCACTAACTTTCCCTTGTACTTAACTTTTTAATTGTAAAAAAAAAAAAAACCTCATCACTTTAAAAGAGGATAAAATGAAAATGCACAGCTCACTGGTTTAGCATGTAGTGAACATTCATACACTCACCAGCCAATTTTAGAAATAGGACATTTGAATACCCTGGAAGCCCTCCCTCGCCCCTCCCTCATGACTCTCCCTGTCCCTTCCCCAAAGGGACACTATTGTGACTTTTGTGGTAGTTATTTTCTTGCTTCCTTTTATTGTTTTACCACCTAAGCTTGCATCCCTAAACAATATGTCTTAGCTTTGCCGATATTTAAAACTATCTGAATGGAATCATATGACATGATTTTTTTGTAACTGTTTCTTTTGCTTAACATTGTGTTTTTGAGGTTCCTGCACATGGGGTGTGGCAGGACTTAAAAGTCTGCTGTGCTGCATTGCTCTGTGTGATTTGTAGTATTCTTGCCCATGATGACCACTGGTGCTGATTACAGGTCTGACTAGTAGAAATAATCTATGACCATACAACGAATTACTAAATCCTAAAACGAAAACTGCTTGTTTTCTTTTAAAGTAGTGAAACTTCTGACAGAAAACCTTTGCTAACATTTACTAAAAGAAATGCAAGATTCTACTCAATATTGCAAAGTTTGAATTCTTCCACACAAATTGTAAGCTTTCATGGTTGGACTATGAGGCCTTGACCATATGGACTTGCAGAACATTACATTCTGTGCATATTTTGTCAGTTTAATAAGAGTTAAAATATGACAAAGAAAGCAGAAATATAAAGAATATGCTTAACAAATATATTGCTTATATTTTGTAGCCATTAATAAATAAAAAATATTCACCATTAGAATGTCAGTTTTCAATCTTGGGAAAATTTCTCTTCATTATTTACAAGACAATGACTAACTGGTTACAAAAGAACATTTTAACTTGAGGCACATTGTTATCAATGAAAATGTTAAAAATATGTTACTTTAAATATTACTTTAAATTTATGTGCCCCTGGCTTAGTTTGTCAGATTGATTCTGTTATTTTGCAGGTAATACAAAGTTAAATTTCTCATAAGTTGGATTAATGGAAAGGGAGTAAGAAACCATTTCTACCAGTGATGGTCTCTGTCACCTTAAGGGAGAGAAAATGCTAAGTAAAACTGAAAACTGTAGGACAATGTATCTTGTCTGAAAAACTTTACAAAATGGTGACTTTTTTAAAAACTATGGCTTTTGAGGGGGAATGTTAATCATAGTTCTTTTGGCTCTTTTAGAAGTTGCATAATTTTTAAGCCAGACTGAAATTATATTAGTGATGATTGTGTGAGGATGAATATTTGCCAAGTGTGGTGGTTGAAGTCTGTCAAGGTAACAAAATAGACAAGACTGAATATTAGTTAAGGGAAGGTATTTAGTTTTGGAACCATGTAACAGAATCTGAATAGACATGTAAAGAGAAATTTCGTGTTGCTAAACAAGAAGATGAAAAATCATTATGAAAAATGCCTGCATTGTGTATTTGTCCACTTAGAATTTAGTGACGGTGCATGAACCAAATAAAAAATATTCTGTACCTGGATTTCCATGGGGATGGATGGATGGATGGATGGATATAGATGACTTTACATTTGAAAATCAATAGTTCAATGAACTGAAAATTACTCTGAAATGATCATAAATAAGGTTTCATATTTTTTACACTTTATAAAATTGTCTCTTCAGTGTTTGTCACTAATATATGTGGAATAGTTTTCTCTTAAAGAAGATTCAGAAAAGCAAGAATGGCTGCCAGAGTATACAAAAATATTAACTAGAGCAAAGAAATAGGATACAATCCTAAAGAAAATAATACCTGAGATATTTTTGGCTGAAAGACTTACATGCTGCAAAGCAGAAGTACCTTTTGTTTTGTTACATATTCATTCAGGGATGTCTTTGAAAAATGGTAATAATAACTAACCTTAGTGACCATTTTGAAATGATCTAAGGACTGAGATTTGTAAAGAAAATATTTTATATATGTATTCTCCCACCTGACTCAGCTGCCTGAAGGTGTGGGCGGGAGGCCGAGGGCACCTGGCTGCCTGTGTGATGTGATCAGATCCGTGCAGGTCCCTTTGCTTGTGGGGTTCCTGTTTCCTTTCTTCCTGCTCATTGGTGATTCAGGAGGGCCAGCCAATAGAGCCTGGCAGCGTGCCCTGTCTGCTTTCTAAAGGCATCACATTAGAAATGGCTTAACAAGGTCTTCCCAGGGCTTTATGCATCTCTGAACAGAGAAGTTCACAAGTGGGTGGGGAGGCTCAGTGCACATTCTGTGCCAGTCAAATGAGAGGTGAGCTGACTGGATGCCTTTTTGACTTACCACTGCCCCTTTTTAACAAACAGGGGAAAAACATTTTAGTAGAGAAGCAGTTAAGTTTCACATTTAAAAATTAAAACGTGGATTATCGTGTGGATGCAATACAATAATTCCAGGACCAAGCAAGTGATAAATCAATTACAATAAATACCCCAAATTAAGGAAAATCATCTTAGTCCTAGTAGAACTGTTCATATATTAAGAAGGCATAGCTGATACTCAAAAAAATTACTAAATAAAAATAAGTTAATGATATTTTCTATAGAAGCCAAACTCATGGTAATTCATCTTTAGAAGTCATGGCTCTTGCACTTCTACACAATAATGCTCATTGTAGGGACCCCATTTAACTAAAAGGTAAAAAGTTTACTTGTGGTCTGAATAAACTAATAAATAAAATTCTTATCTCTACTTCCAAGTGGGGGGCACAAGTTTAAAAATAATTTTTGTACTTATGTTGAAGAAAGGAATAATTTTATTCTGTCTTATCATTAATCTGTGTACATGTGTGTTAAAAGTGTCTTGATTTTCATCTTTTGACATTTTCTGCAATAAATTTATCTGGCGGTAAAAAGTTTCAACAACCCATCTCACCACCAAATAAAGGAGCACTAAGAAGTAAAATAAGATTGAAATTCCTAAGAAATTAAAAACTAGACTTCTCTTTTAAAAATTGTGGTAGGTCTTTAGGGGTTTCACTTTATTTTTTGATTTGAAATAATTATAGATTTATAAGAAGTTGTAAAAAGAGTATAGAGGGGGACCCTTGTACCTCTTCACCCAGTTTCCCCAAATAACTGGGTATTAAGTGTTCTGCTTACTGCTGAGCAGCCCAAGGTTTAGACGTACCAGTCTATTCATCTGTTGACCTATGGGACATTTTAGTTGTTTACAGTGTTTTTTCACTATTAAAAAATAAAGCTGCAATGTATAAGTTTTTGTGAGGATGTCAGTGATTTGAGAAGATATCTAAAATGCAATGTGAAGTTTAAAAAAAAGTATACAAAGTAGGATATAAAGTTGCCATCCATGTGCAAAAAATACTACTAATGATAACAGAGCTAGGGAAGGCTGAGATATTTGGGTATTTTTCCCTAAGCCTAGCACTTTTAAAACAAAATCATCCATTTGGTACTGCTTCTTCTAATTCTCTATTTCTGTATTTGTTACTCTTTTTTCATTATTGTCTTCTAAGGAGATAATACAATATAAATACTTTTTTCCTAATCACTCCCTCCCTCCATGACATTTTAATACCACGATATGCTGGATAGCTACTTATGGACTCGAGGTACAGCATGAAAAGGATAAAACTTTTTTACCACAAGAACTAGTTTTCACCCTCTGATGGTCATATCAATGCTCAGCTGAGAATACATGCTCCAAAGTCATGAAAACACATCAGTGCAAATCGTGTGGCATGCATGATTGGAACAGAAGTGGTACGTAGCCAGTGGCTGACCGATCTGTTTAAAATGTATGCCCCCTTTCCAAACAATGGGACTGAGTCAATCCCCAGGACTGTTCCCTTAGGTTAGAATTTGGCTGCTAAATTGTGTGCAAGCCTTTGCAAATATGTATTGTATATATGTATTCATGGGTATATAAAAGATCAGTGTTGAAAGAAAACATAAGCAATAATTGTGAGTAGGAATGGGAGTGTCCAAGGGACAAACAAATGTGTAATTTTATTAAACACTTTTTAGTTTCAGTTTTTCTTTTTAATACAATATGTATATATTATACTTAAATGGAAATAGTTTAAAAATTACTGTGTAAAGCCCAAATTCCATTACAGCCATTTATTATTACAATATCTGAATATATAGACCCATGCCAGAGGCATTTGTAAAATAAACTAAAACCCTGAGTAATCGTTAAAGACATCTGTAAGCATCTTGACCATCTAATGCATAGGGCCTGGTAGTAAGCATTTCTCATTGTGGATAAACTCAACCCAGTGTGTTTTTGGTATTAATATTATAATACGTCCTCTGGATATAAATTCAGGGAACCTTGACAGGAGTATTTTATACTACTATTCATCTAGCCTACAGTAAAAATGTAAGTTGCTTCTAAAGTGTTTCTTTAAGAATTATTCTTAAACACAAAATATAGGTCAAATGACACTGGTCTCTTCCAGTATTGCCTAAACAATTCTCTAAACACCTGCTATTATTTTTAAGAACCCCTTGACAACAGCTATAGAAAATAAGTGTAGCCAATCCCAAATTAATTTGATTCTCCCAATATTGGAAAGATAAAATCAATTCAAATGCCGTGCTAAAATGAATAGTGTGAGTGAAATGACTTACTTATATACTGTGGAAGTTATATTACACAATAATTTGTATTCTTAAAATTGCTCTCCATCAAGTCATACCTGGTGGGCCAACACCTGCTCACTCTTGCTATGTTATGCTTTGTCCGGGAGCTAAAAACCTCACTGCAGAGCGGAGAGTGGGTGAGTCAGGGAACAGGCCCAAAGCTACACGGTGGAACTGAGCTGATTAATGCTGAGAGAAGATGGTGGGACATATGGCAAAATAGCAGGAGCTTCCTTACCCCTCACTGTCGCTTCTAACACCACTGTTCCTTAGGACTAGGCGCCATGCCATATGCTCCTCTTTATTACTCTGCACTGATGCTAAGTACTTCCTGGCACATGAAAAGATAGTCAATAAATGTTAATATAATTGATGGTCTTTATGGACATCATTTTTTCATTGCTGGCGACTTAAACTGCTATGAGAAGGCTGCCAATGCTTTTGAGAGAACTTTATATTTACAGTGTAGCTAAATTAGCCGAATTAAGACCTAAGTTAATTTTCTAGAGTTCGTTGTATGCTTAACTAATTGTCTAATAAATTGTGCTGTAGGAGGCAGAGCACATAGAGTTTCTTTATCTTTCAAAATTAATCACTATCAGTATCCCTAATCATATTGTGGCCTCAGAAAGTATTATGAATAGGGAGTGGTGAAAATAAGAAATAAGTGAAGAGATAACCCTTATAGGTGTTACTAACATCTTCAGCCTTACAGGACACAAAAAGCCACGTTAACCACATTGTTATTTCTCATCCATTGGGGCTTACATTTTATTACCCAGTGTACAGGGCCTTTTATCTTTTTTTTTTCTTGAGAGGGCATATCTTATATTTATTGATCAAATAGTTGTTAACAACAATAAAATTCTGTATAGGGGACTCAATGCACAATCATTAATCAACCCCAAGCCTAATTCTCAACAGTCTCCAATCTTCTAAAGTATAACGAACAAGTTCTTACATGGTGAACAAATTCTCACATAGTGAATAAGTTCTTACATGGTGAACAGTACAAGGGCAGTCATCACAGAAACTTTCGGTTTTGATCACGCATCATGAACTATAAACAATCAGGTCAAATATGATTATTCGTTTGATTTTTATACTTGATTTATATGTGAATCCCACATTTCTCCCTTATTATTATTATTATTTTTAATTATTATTATTTTTAATAAAATGCTGAAGTGGTAGGTAGATGCAAGATAAAAGTAGAAAACATAGTTTAATGCTGTAAGAGGGCAAATGTAGATGATCAGGTGTGTGCCTATAGAGTAAGGCTAGACAAGGGCAACAAAACATCCACGGATTCAGAAGATTTCTCTCAAAACAGTGGGAGAGAGGTTCTAAGCCTCACCTCTGTTGATCCCCAATTTCTCACCTGATGGCCCCCCTGCGACTGTGCCTGTCTTAGGTTGTTCCTCCCTTGAGGAATCTTACCCGTCTCTGGCTAACCAGTCATCTTCCGGAGCCATACAGGGAAATGTAAAGTTGGTAAGTGAGAGAGAAGCTATATTGTTTGAAAAGGTTAGCTTTTTACTTCTTTGCAGATTTATGCAGGGGCTTTTATATTCATGTGAGTCCCACTATTTAGTGATTTAAGTTTTTGCAGTTTGGGGCATTTAACATTTGTAAATCCATTACTGAAATTATTCCATTTACTCTCTAAAAATCTATTTTAATTATTGCAAAAATCAAAAGTGACTTACATTTGCTGAGAGTTGAGAGGTGAGGGTAGCAACTTTTTCTTGTGATGCAACCAGCTCTCTCCGCAGTTTATGGATTTGCTAAATGTGATTTTAAAAAATCAATTCAATATGCTAGATAAAGCTAAGAATTCAATCCCATAAAGCAAATACTGTATTTAGTTCATTCTACCCTTACAGTATCAGCACCAATTCCTGAAAATAAAAGAGATGTGAAAGCTGGCCTCGCGGTAGCAATCAACTGTCTCTTCTACGTTCAAGGTTGGAACTCAAGCCTGCAAATTAAAGGATGCTTGCTTGTTCCATTTCCCATCTCTGCCTGACTCAAGAATCAGTTTGTCTACTGATTCTTCTAACTGTAGGAATTTGTGATGATGAAGCTCAGGGAATAAAATCTTTTCTTTTAAAAAATTAAATATACCTATACACTATTTTTATGGATCTTTTTAGCTAAAAGTATTCCATATTATTTTTCTATCTGTTTTTTGTATCTAATATTTATTTTCTGTAGTTTGGCAACTTCTCCAACACCACAGAATATTCTGTAGTCACTGGAAGCTGGCTCTTATTCAACATCTAATGGTTCCACATTTGAAAATAATTTTATCAGCTGGAGTTTCAACAACTGACACTCAGAGAAACCTTTCTAAATCTTTATTATGCCTTTTATTCAGTAAGTTCTATTAGCTCAAAGTAGGCATGCCTTATAGTTTACCTATAGTTTAAAAGGGAGGAAATCAGTAATACTGTGCAAATAAATAAACCAACAAAATAAGTATGCTAAATATTATCTTTTTAGTTAGATTCACACTCTCACAAACCAAAACCAGAAAAAAAATGAGAGCATATCGTATTTACATTTATAATTTAAGGACTTTGCACAGTTTAATCTGCATGTCTCAAGTTGTCATGAAATACAAACCGTTATTAGCACGGGTAGAACACATAGCCAGCTGAGACTCAGTCTACAAGCATACTTCTGGCCTCAAGGGATTTCAGTTATCAGATGTCAAACATTCTACTCTAATTCTCCTCATTTCTTCAAAAACAAGTCTGCTATTATAGTTGAACTTTTGGGATACTGTCTCTGAAAGAGCATTCCTAGCATCCTTATTAACTGTCTTTTTTTTTTCCTTCTACACATCAGATTTTTGTGGGAAAGAAATGGTGGTCGGTATTGAGGCCCTAAAAAAAAGAAATGAACGTTAAGCTGGAAGCAGAGACAGTGCACATTTATATAACTTCAGCAAATGTGATTCCATTTTCCTCTCGTGTTTTAAAAAAGAGATATAACCAGCCCCAAACAGCATTTGAGTTACATTCCAATGATTCTATTTCCTTTAAAATATAATCCAAGCAACCTTAAAGTAATGTAAATCACTTTTTAAAAACTATGACCCATTATGGGGCAGGAATGAAGAAAAGGAGAGTTGGGTAGTGACATTTCTACACCTCAGGAGCTCTATTATGATCCGTGTTAGAAGCACTGTCGTTTCCATGCCAGGTAAAAAAAAAAAAAAAAAGTTTAGGTTTTATAAAGAATATTCACTTCTTGGTCTAGTAATTATAAAGATCAAATTGCTATGATCAATATTTTTTCGGTATTTTTAAACATAGCAAAAAATTTTTTTGTAAAGGATAAAAAAATAAGTCTTCAAAGAAAAGAGTTCCTTCGCAAAGACATTTATTTCCTCTTTGATGCGGCTGCCTCTGTGTAAGCCAGTCAGGCAGCCATCATCGCGTCCTGAATAAAGGCCTGGTCGAAGCCGTCCTGCTCTTCTTGGCCAGGACAACTCTCGTACAAAGGAAAAGGAAAAGCATGATCCCTCCAGGTTGCAATCTGATTGTACAGGATTGCAATGAAGTACTTGTTGAGGAATGTGTGTGATTAAAACAGAATACCACACTAGACATAACGTGGTGATTTATAAGCAGCAGTCTTGGCATGGAACAGACGGGCTGGGATGCTGGGAGCTTATGGTGTGGAGGTCTGATGCCTCAGAGTCACTAGTTTGCTTAATCCTATGCAGGTCGTCTCACAGGCAATGAGGAAACGAGACTCTAATAAAATAGAGAGCCCACACATGCATTCACTCATCAAAGATTAGTGAGTGCTTACTACTAGAGATGGCTTACTGGGAGTTGAGCTAAGACTCCAATCTAGAAGGTGAGAGGAGAGTTTGCTTTTAAAAACTTCCTTTCATTTTCTTTAAGAGGAAATTTCCAAGATCATTTATCAACTAGCTGGGTCATTTCTGTCAGCCGGCTGGAGATATGCTACTGTATCACAGAGCCCTCTAGTGGTAGAAATATTCATTTCCTCATAAATGTAAACAAAAAGTCAAATTTAAAAATGCTACAAGACTTTTACCTCTGAATGAGCCTTTTCTTCAGCCTGTAAAAGAGCAAAGGAAAAAGAATTTAATTATAAATAATTAATGCCAAGTCATTCCACAAGTAGAGATGAATAAAAGAATGACATTGTATATTTAAAATGTTTAAAGATGATAGTAATATATAAAATATTATTCAATTAAAATACTAAAAACAGGAACATTTAGGATTGCAAATGAATACCTCTTTATATATAAACCACATGGTATTTTAAAAACGTGGGTTATTTGATTCATAGACATATACATGCCTTAACAGCAAAGGGTGAAGACCGTGTGACTCTAAGATCCAGACCATAAGCAACAGACAAAAAATAGTTACAAAATTATATTCTAAAAAAGATAGATATATTATTGGAGATGGACTCAATAAAATTACAGAGATCTTCAGACAAGATTTAGGAGTCAGAATTTTATTCTGTGATTTGCAGATCATAGAGAGCACCAAATAAATCTCAAGGGAAAATAGTGACCTTTAGTGATAAGCACACAAATTAAGCTAATTAGTTCCTATTTTCTTTTACTGTTCCTAGTGACTATTACTTAAGCTTATTGGGCTGCAGTCAACGAAACACAAAAATGCCCAATGTAAAGTGGTGATAAAAAGAGCTGACAAGCGTCTTCAGTTATGCAGATTATGGAAATGAGGACTGTGTAGGCCACTAGCAGGCTGTTTGGACTCGGTTGCAGAAAACTCCTAGCACTGACTTTCTTCTTGGTACAAATGCCAGAAATTGAGTTCTGTGTACCATTACATTGGGGAAGCTCCATCATTCTGGAATAAGCTGGAGAAAGCACAATACTGCTGAACAGCACAAGTCTGCTCATTGGCTTGAGCAGTTCCAAAGCTGAAAAAAATCATATCTCCTATCTCTCCTTTTGGGACACTTCTTGCTTCATTCATGCAGAACTACCTGAACCATTTTTGAAAATAATTTTCATCCAGAAAACATAACATAAAACCAAGTACGCATTAAGATTTTTTTAAATGAATAAGCATCTCTTGAGTTCTGCCTTTCCTCTATTTGCTCTTAAAAGTAATACAGAGTTAGTAATACAGTGGTAGAAGAGAGTAAAGTAGTAGAAACCTCATAGACTAGTTTATAAGAAAACTGTGTTTTAAAAATAAATGCTAATAAAAGCTGTACAGCAAATGACACCATCAGCAGAACAAAAAGCATCCTACAGTATGGGAGAATATATTTGTAAATGACATATCAAAGGGTTAATATCCAAAATATATAAAGAACTCACATGCCTCAACAACCAAAGAGCAAATAACCTGATTATAAAATGGGTGGAGGATATGAACAGAAACTTCTCCAAAAAAGAAATTCAGATGCCCAACCAGCTCATGAAAAGATGTTCCACATATCTAATCATCAGAGAAATGCAAATTAAAACCACAATGAGATATCACCTCACACCAATTAGGATGGCCAGCATCAAAGACTAAAAACAACAAATCCTGGCAAGGATGTGGAGAAAGGGGAACCCTCCTAGACTGCTGGTGGAAATGTAAGCTAGTCCAACCACTGTGGAAAGCAATACGGAGGTTCCTCACAAAACTAAAAATAGAAATACCATTTGGCCCAGGAATTCCACTCCTAGGAATTTACCCAAAGAATACAGGTTCTCCGATTCTAAAAGACATATGCACCCCTATGTTTATTGCAGGACTATTT
This sequence comes from Manis pentadactyla, assembly GCF_030020395.1. Classification (NCBI taxonomy): domain Eukaryota; kingdom Metazoa; phylum Chordata; class Mammalia; order Pholidota; family Manidae; genus Manis; species Manis pentadactyla. The sequence goes on along the minus strand of NC_080028.1, from coordinate 111,004,795 downwards.
ACAATAGCCAAGATATGGAAGCAACCTAAGTGTCCATCAGTAGATGAATGGATAAAGAAGAGGTGGTACATATACACAATGGTATACTATTCAGCCATAAGAAAGAAACAAATCCTACCATTTATCACAACATGGATGGAGCTAGAGGGTATTGTGGTCAGTGAAATAAGCCAGGCAGAGAAGGACAAGTGCCAAATGATTTCCCTCATTTCTGGAGTATACCAATGAAGCAAAACTGAAGGAACAAAACAGCAGCAGACTCAGTGACTCCAAGAAGGGACTAGAGGTTATCAAAGGAGAGGGACGGGGAGGGCTGGTGGTGAGGGAGGGAGAAGAGTATTGAGGGGTATTAATATTGGCACACATGGTGTGTGGGGGATCATGGGGAAAATAGTGTAGCACAGAGAAGGAAAATAGTGACTCTGTGGCAACTTACTACACTGATAGGCAGTTACTACAATGGGTTATGGGGGGGACTCGATAATATGGGTGAATGTAGTAACCATATTGTATTTCATGTGAAACCTTCATAAGAGTGTATATCAATAATACCTTAACAAAAGAAAAAAAAATAAATGCTAACATAAAGGTTGAATATATCAATTTGAGTTTTATAAGTGAAGATTTCTTTCTTAATTCTAACAATTTTAAGTTTTCATATATAGTTCATTTTTTAATCAGTAGTATGGAAAGAATAAATTTCATAAAATCAAAAGAAAGCTGGAGTTGCTTGCCTTAAGACATACAGCACAATCACATGTGACTATTTGCTTTTCCTAGAACTTGGCATGTTTATTGCCAGTTTATTCCTTTTTTATTTTATTTATTTTCTATTTTGTAATCATTAATATACAATTACATGAGTAACATTGTGGTTACTAGATTGCCCCCATTATCAAGTCTCCACCACATACCCCATTATAGCAACTGTCTATCAGCATAGTAAGATGCTATAGAGTCACTACTTGTTTTCTCTGTGCAATACTGCCTTCCCTGTGCCCGCCCCCTACATTATGTGTGCTAATTGTTATGCCTCCTAGTCCTCTCTTCCCACCCATGCTCCCAAGTCCCTTCCCCTTTGGTAACTGTTAGTCTATTCGTGTTCTGTGAGTCCACTGCTGTTTTGTTCCTTCAGTGTTTTCTTTGTTCTTATACTCCACAGATGACTGAAATCATTTGGTACTTGTCTTTCTCCACCTGGCTTATTTCACTGAGCATAATACTCTCTAGCTCCATCCATGTTGTGACAAATGGTAGGATTTGTTTTCTTCTTATGGCTGAATAATATTCCATTGTGTATATGTACCACATCTTTTTTTATACATTCATCTACTGATGGACACTTAGGTTGCTTCCATATCTTGGCTATTGTAAATAGTGCTGCAATAAACATGGGGTGCATATGTCTTTTTGAAACTAGGCTCCTGATTTCTTAGGGTAAATTCCTAGGAGTGGAATTCTTGGGTCAAACGGTATTTCTATTTTTTTTTTTTTTGAGGAACTACCATACTGCTTTCCACAATGGTTGAACTAATTTACATTCCCACCAGCAGTGTAGGAAGGTTCCCCTTTCTCCACATCCTAGCCAGCATTTGTTGTTGTTTGTCTTTTGGATGTTGGCCATCCTAACTGGTGTGAGGTGATATCTCATTGTGATTTTAATTTGCATTTCTCTGATGATTAGAGATGTGGAACATCTTTTCATGAGCCAGTTGGCCATCTGAATTTCTTCTTCGGAGAAGTGTCTGTTCAGATCCTCTGCCCATTTTTTAATCGGTTATTTGCTTTGTGTTTGTATATTTTGGAAGTCAACCTCTTATCAGATGTCACTTATGAATATATTCTCCCATACTGTAGGATGTCTTTTTTTTCTACTGATGGTGTTCTTAGCTATACAGAAGATTTTTAGTATGATATAGTCCCACTTGTTCATTTTTGCTTTTGTTTTCCTTGCCCGTGGACATATGCTCATGAAGAAGTTTTTCATGTTTATATCAAGAGAGTTTTGCTTATGTTTTCTTCTAAGAGTTTAATGGTTTCATGACTTACATTCAGGTCTTTGATCCATTTCAAGTTTACTTTTGTGTATGGAGTTAGACAGTAGTCCAGTTTCATTCTCTTACATGTAACTGTCCAGTTTTGCCAACACCAGCTGTTGAAGAGGCTGTCATTTCCCCACTGTATATCCATGGCTCCTTTATCATATATTAATTGACCATATATGCTTGGGTTAATATCTGGACTCTTTATTCTGTTCCACTGGTCTGTGGCTCTGTTCTTGTGCCAGTACCAAATTGTCTTGATTACTGTGGCTTTGTAGTAGAGCTTGAAGTTGAGGAGCATAATTCCCCCTACTTTATTCTTCCTTCTCAGAATTGCTTTGGCTATTTGGGGTCTTTTATGGTTCCATATGAATTTTAGGACAATTTTCTCTAGTTCATTGAAGAATGATCTTGGTATTTTGATAGGAATTACATTGAATCTATAGATTGCTTTAGACAGGATGGCCATTTTGACAATATTAATTCTTCCTATCCATGAGCATGGGATGTGTTTCCACTTATTGGTATCTTCTTTAATTTCTCTCATGAGTGTCTTGTAGTTTTCAGAGCATAGGTCTTTCACTTCCTTGGTTAGGTTTATTCCTCAGTCTTTTATTCTTTTTGATGCAATTGTGAATGGAATTGTTTTCTTGATTTCTCTTTCTGCTAGTTCTTGTTAGTGTATAGGATGCAGCAGATTTTTGTGTATTAATTTTGTATCCTGCAATTTTGCTGAATTCAGATATTAGATCTAGTAGTTTTGGAGTGGATTCTTTAGGGTTTTTGTGTACAATATCATGTCATCTGCAAACAGTGACAGTTTGACTTCTTCCTTACCAATCTAGATGCCTTTTATTTCTTTGTGTTGTCTGATTGCCATGGCTAGGACCTCCAGTACTGTGTTGAATAGAAGTGGGGAGAGTGGGAATCCTTGTCTTGCTCCTGATATTAGAGGAAAAGCTTTCAGCTTCTCACTGTTAAGTATGATGTTGGCTGTGGGTTTGTCATATATGGCCTTTATTATGTTGAGGTACTTGCCCTCTATGCCCATTTTGTTGAGGGTTTTTATCATGACTGGATGTTGAATTTTGTCTAATGCTTTTTCAGCATCTATGGAGATGATTATGTGGTTTTTGTCATTCTTTTTGTTGATGTAGTGGGTGATGTTGAGGGATTTTCGAATGTTGTACCATCCTTGCATCCCTGGGATGAATCCCACTTGATCATGATGGATGATGATCTTTTTGATGTATTTTTGAATTCAGTTTGGTAATATTTTGTTGAGTATTTTTCCATCTATGTTCATCAGGGATATTGGTCTGTAGTTTTCTTTTTTTGTGGTATCTTTGCCTGGTTTTGGTATTAGAATGACGCTGGTTTCATAGAAAGAGTTTGGAAGTATTCCCTCCTCTTCTATTTTTTAGAAAACTTTAAAGAGAATGGGTATTATGTCTTCTGTAAATGTCTGATAAAATTCAGCAGTGAATCTATCTCATTCGGGGTTTTTGTTCTTGGGTATTTTTTTATTACCAATTCAATTTCATTGCTGGTAATTGGTCTTTTTAGATTTTGTTTCTTCCTGGGTCAGTCTTGGAAGGTTGTATTTTTCTAGAAAGTTGTCCATTTCTTCCAGGTTATCCAGTTTGTTGGCATATAGTTTTTCACAGTATTCTCTAATAATTCTTTGTATTTCTGTGGTGTCTGTATGGATTTTTCCTTTCTCACTTCTGATTCTGTTTATGCATGTAGATTCTCTTCTTTTTTTAATAAGCTGGCTAGGGGTTGATCTATTTTGTTTATTTTCTTCAAGAGCCAGCTCTTGGTTTCATTAATTTTTTCCATTGTTTTATTATTCTCAATCTTATTTGTTCCTTCTGTGGTCTTTATTATGTCCCTCCTTCTTCTGATTTTGGGCCTCATTTGTTCTTCTTTTTCCAGTTTCAATAATTGTGACTTTATACTATTCATTTGGGATTGTTCTCCCTTCTTTAAATTGGTCTGGATTGCTGTATACTTTCCTCTTAGAACTGCTTTTGCTGTGTCCCACAGAAGTTGAGGAATTGAGCTGCTGTTTTCATGTATCTCCATATATTGCTTGATCTCTGTTTTAATTTGGTCACTGATCCCTTGATTATTTAGGAGCATGTTGTTAAGCTTCCATGTGTTTGTGACATTTTTGTTTTTTTATACAATTTATTTTTAGTTTTATGCCTTTGTGATCTGAGAAGTTGATTGGTACAATTTCAATCTTTTTTAATTTACTGAGGCTCTTTTTGTGGCCTAGTATATGGTCTATTCTGGAAAGTGTTCCATGTGCACCTGAGAAGAATGTGTATCCTGCTGCTTTTGGGTGTAGAGTTCTGCAGATGTCTGTTAGGTCCATGTGTTCTAATGTGTTGTTCAGTGCCTCTGTGTCCTTACTTATTTTCTCTCTGGTTGGTCTGTCCTTTGGAGTGAGTGTTGTGTTGGAGTCTCCTAAAATGAATGCATTGCATTCTATTTCCTCCTTTAATTCTGTTAGTACTTGTTTCACATATGCAGGTATTCCTGTGTTGGGTGCAAAAATATTTATAATGGTTATATCCCATTGTTGTACTGACCCCTTTATCATTATGGAACGTCCTTCTTTGTCTCTTGTTACTTTCTTTGTTTTGGTCTATTTTGTCTGATAAAAGTACTGTAACACCTGCTTTTTTCTCCCTACTGTTTGCATGAAATATCTTTTCCCATCCCTTCACTTTTAGTCTGTGTATGTCTTTGGGTTTGAAGTGAATCTCTTGTAGGGAGCATATAGATGGGTCTTGCCTGCTTTTTTATCCATTTTATTACTCTGTGTCTTTTGATTGGTGCCTTCAGTCCACTTACATTTAGGGTGATTATTGATAGATATGTACTTATTACAATTGCAGGTTTTGGATTCGTGGTTACCAAAGGTTCACCTATCAAAGCTTCTTTACTATCTAACCATCTAATTTAACTCTCCTATTACACTATTCTAAACACAGCATGATGATTCTTTATTTCTCTCCCTTCTTTATCTTCCTCCTCCACTGTTTATATGTTAGATGTTTTATTCTGTACTCTTTGTGTTTCCCTTCACTGATTTTGTGGATAGCTGATTATATTTTGCATTTAGTTAGTATTTGGTTGGCCTACTTTCTTTGCTGTCGTTTTATTTTCTCTGGTTACAGCTATTTAGCCTTAGGCATACTTCCATCTAGAGTAGTCATTTTATAATACATTGTAGAGATGGTTTGTGGGAAGCAAATTCCCTCAACTTTTCCTTATATGGGAATTGTCTAATACCTCCTTCTAATTCAAATGATAATCTTGTGGGATGCAATATTCTTGGTTTGAGGCCCTTCTGTTTCATTGCTTTAAATATATCATGCCATCCCCTTCTGGCCTGTAAGGCTTCTGCTGAGCAGTCTGATGATAGCCTGATGGGTTTTCCTTTGTAGGTGATCTTTTTTCTCTCTCTGGATGCTTTTAATACTCTGTTCTTGTCTTTGATCTTTGCCATTTTAATTATTGTATGTCTTGGTGTTGTCCTCCTTGGGTCCCTTGTGTTGGGAGATCTGTGGACTTCCAAGGCCTGAGAGACTATTCTTTCCCCAGATTTGGGAAGTTTTCAGCAATTATTTCTTCAAAGACACTTTCTATCCTATTTTCTTTCCCTTCTTCTTCTGGTACCCCTATAATGCGAATATTGTTCCATTTGGATTGGTCACTTGGTTCTCTTAATATTCTTTCATTCCTAAAGATCCTTTTTTCTCTGCCTCAGTTTCTATGTATTCCTGTTCTCTGATTTTTATTCCATTAATAGTCTCTTCCACCTCATCCAGTCTTCTCTTAAATCCTTCCATTGTTTAATTTCTGTTATCTCCCTCCTGAATTCACCTCTTAGCTCTTGAATATTTCTCTGTAGCTCCATCAGCATGCTTATGACTTTTATTTTGAATTCTTTTACAGGAAGATTGGTGATTTCAATCTCACCAAGCCCTCTCTCTGGGGTTTGAGGGATTTTGGACTGAACAAGATTTTGTCTTTTGATGGCGATGGGAGTGGTCGCTGGCGTGTGGTACGTGTGTCAGCTAGGAGACCAAAATTATTTGCTGCTTGCCAGTAACCTTGCCTGTCTCCACTGTGTGTGCCAGTTAACCGCACATAGGGAGCAGCCTCTGGGTTAATGCCCTAAGCTGCTGAGGGTGGGGTGGCCCTTGGGATGGCCTGTGGCACTGGTGGGGGTTGCAGGCCACACGCACAAGTGTCTGCTGCAAGGTCGAAGCCCCTTCATGCCTCCCAGTCTCTGTGCCCATCTCCTCTGTGCTCGTCAGCCGCACACAGGGAGCAACCTCTGGGTTAATCCCCTAAGCTGCCATGGGCAGGGTGACCCTTGGGATGGCCTAGGGCACTGGCGGGGTTTGAGGTGAGCAGCACATGTTCTGCTGGGAGAACAAAGACCCTTCGCACCTTCCAGACTCTGTGCCCATCTCCTCTGTCTGTGCCAGTTAACCGTGCACAGGAAGTAGCCTCTATGCTAATCCCCTGAGCTGTCATGGGTGGGGCGGCCCTCAGGATGGCCTAGGGTACTGGTGGGGGTTGCAGTCGAGTGGGGCATGTTCTGTGGTGAGAACAGAGCCTCTTTGTGCCTCCTGGACTCTGTGCCTGTCTCCTCTGTCTGTGCCGGTCACCCGCGCACAGGGAGAAGCCTCTGGGTCTGGTCCAGTTAACCACGTACAGGGAGAAGCCTCTGTGTTAAGCTGTGTGGTTGCTGTAGGCAGGGCTGCTCCCTGACTTTTCCATAGCAATGGCAAATCAGGAGGTTTGCTTGCAGTGCTGGCAGGGTGTGGGGGAAGGAAAAGCAGGCTGCTTATCACCATCAGGGGCCTTGGAGCTGTGTTGCCAGCCAAGGGGTTAGGGCTCCTGAATTTCCTTAAAGTTCTGAGGCTGCTGGGCTGAGTGTACCAGGACGATTTTGTCCACTTGTTAAACCCTTGTCCCTTTAAGACTTTTTAAAGAGCCTGCTTTTCTTTTGTCCCAGGGCAGCTGTCTGTGGGAACCTGTTCGCAGTCTTAGTCTCGGATTTTGCTTTTCTGCTCCTGTAATATCCAGAGCACCATGCAGTGTGTGTCTGTGCTCCCAGGGCAGATTACTAGGGCTGGTTATTTAGCAGTCTTGTGTTTCCACTCTCTCCCCACTTTGATTCTTTTCCCCCCACCAGTGAGCTGGGATGTGGGGAGAGCTTGAGGTCCCACCGGGTCATGGCTTTGTATCTTACCCCTTTCCGTGAGATGTTGGGTTCTCGCAGATATAGCCTGGCTGGTGTACTGTATCTTCTGGTCACCCTTTTAGGAATAGTTGTATTTGCTGTATTTTCAAAATATATATGGTTTTGGGAGAAGATTACCACCACTGTACTCACACTGCCATCTTTTTCTCCTCTATTGCCATTTTATTCTGCCCCAATCCTGCCTCTAGGCCTACTAGGATTATATAAAACTGATAATAAATAATTTGTGCATTAAAAAAATAATACATTCTATGTTTTAAATAAAAGAATCAAGGAAGAGATTCTTTCATTAAAAATCTCTGATTAAGTTACTATACTAGCTGTAAGCATAACCATTACATATTAATTCTATATATTCTGTATAAATTATTTTTCTTATTGATTTTTTAACTATCTTCTTCTTTAATAATTGCCTTCTTTATTAATTATAAATTAATATTGTGGTTACCAATACTGGGTATTACCATAAAGTTGAAGCAATGAGCCAGAACATGATAAATATTGTATTTTTTTTCAATGGTTTAAGCTTGGCATTAATAATATCATGATGGAATGTGATTACTTGCCATTTTTAAGTGATGGCTTTGAGCCAGGCCCAATTTCCTAAAGGATGGCAAACAATATATATAAATTATCTGGCCTAAATAAAACCTATCAAATGATTCTACATTCTGTAAGCCATAAACTAGCCATTCATTCATCCATCCATCCAAACTTACTAATTATAAAAATATTTACTTTAGGATTAGCTAGGTGTTAGGAAATATGTTAAAGAGATCAACAATGAACCAAACATGACCCTGGCTCTTATTAAATCAATACAAATTAGATTCCAAGTACAAAACAGGTTCAATAAAATTTTTAGTATACAGTCAATCAGAAAACACCTACTTATAAGGATCAAAAAATTAAATGCTTAACTGGACCAGGCACATAAAAAATAAAAAGTCTTCCGAGAATTAAAGAAAAAAAAATCACACATTCTTCCTAGACTCTTATTTCCCCCAGTTCTCATAAAAACATGCATAATAAATAGTATTCCTTTCCTATAAGAAATGCAACAGTAAAATAATAACTAACAACCCAAATTCAGTGGCAGTGTCAGGAGGAGAGAAGAGATGGTAGAGGTCGGAACTTGCCTGAGGGTCCACAGTGACACCAGGTACCAGTGAACTTGGGAGGACTTTCATCTCGGTTTGCTAGATATGCCAGTGACATTTTAAAAAGGAACCCTTGAATTTGAATTTTTAGGTAAAAGCTCCTTATTTTAGTGTTGTCTTGGACTTAAAAACAAACACCCAAACTCTATATTAAACTTGGCAGATCTGATAAAGTCTGTGATTTCCAACCGATTTGCAACCTTTCTATACCATTCTGTTCAGAAGTTCTATAAGCTGATTTATCCAACTTTATAAAAAGATGCTTTTGAAAAATTTACCAAACTGTAAGTGGGAGGGGCTTTGAAAGAGCTACATGTGAAGAAAGAACCCTGCCGATAAGATCTGCTAGATTAGTGATTTTACAGGCGAATGTTTCTTGCAATAAACCATCTTTGTTAGTTTGCGTTAATATTATTAAGCACATTACAGATAGCAAAATATAGAATTCCATAGGTTGCATAAAGGATAGTGTTAGAGTAAACATGGTTTATACTCATGGTTAATAAGAGCAGAGTTTGCCTGAGAAGAGCAGATAGTGCCTACTATTCTTTCCAAAAAAGAACCTTTCTTTTCCCTGGATGCTTAAATTATTTTACAAATACCATGCACAGCTGTATTAGTTGTGCACTGCACAACTTCAAAAGATGTAGTTCACATAGAGTATGATATAAATGGTTCTCCTAGAATCATGCAGTTTATAATTTTTTGTGTAATTTATGGTATCTGGTGTTCTTGGTCTTCTCTAACGCAGAAAATCTAAAAGGCAGATGGTATAGGTCTTGGCTGTTGTTTTCCAATTTATAGGTACAGTCCAAAGAAATTTAGCAACTTGCCTGATGTCACACAATAATTACTGATAGAGTTAGGCAAGCATGCAAATTAACTGAATCTTTATCAAGAGTCCTTAAGAAAGTATGAAAAATAAAGATAGATTGCTTTTTCACTTCATGCTTTGGAAAGCACTTCCATGGGTATTTTCTTTCTTTCTTTCTTTTCTTTTTTTTTTTTTGTAGGAGAGCAAGGAGAAAGCAAGAGGGCAGAGTTCCTGGCTCAAGCAGAGAGGGGACAAGAGAGTCCCAAAGTTGCATGTTGTCTAGGGGTTTTATAGGCAGTTGAGAGACAAAGAAGTGTTTTCTCACTGCCAGTAAAATCTCAGTGCATGATAATGGGGACTGCCATCAGAATGACTCTTCGGCACCTTTGATTTTCCTCTTTATTAGTCCTCCAAAGATGCATTTATTTGAATTGTTTTACTACAGGTTATTTGTGAATTCAAGAATATCATTTCCATTATTTCCAATACAACTATTTAAACTTCTTAATACCCTAATAATATCACCTTCTCATGTGGCTTGATCACCTGATCCATTCTTTTCACATTGAACACAAGGGTGTACTTATCTCCAAATGCTGGCATATAGATATGAGTATATAGTCTCTTTAGTTACTCTGTTCGCAGTTCATATTGTACTCTAAATACTTTTCATTTATGCTTTCTAATTGTCCTTATGATGTTGACATCTGCTCTTATCTACCTGCAATTTTTTAAATGTTCCCCCTTTTTTCCTTATAAACCTGAAATATCTAATATAGTAGCCACTAGGCACACATGCCTATTTAAATTTGTTAATTAAAATTTTTAAATTTAGTTCCTCTGTCACACCAGACACACTTCAAATACTCAATAGCCACATGTGGTGATTATTGTATTACAGAGTACAGATATAGCACATTTTTATAATCACAGAAAGTATATTGAACTCTGGTATGTACTAATTAGCCATCTGTTTTTCTTCAACCCATGCTCCTTTCTTTCTTGACTATTTCTTAGGCTTCATGAAGGGAGTTTTATCAAAATATTATTTTTTTATATATTTAAATTTTGATTGTAGTGATGTTGCATCTTTTGATGTTATACAGAGACTTCAACTGTAGTCAAAAAACATCCCCCTACAAGCAGCATTGGCCAAATAAGAGTAACACTAACTCTTAACATATTTATTTATGTCTTTTTCCAACACTTTTTACATTTTTTAAATTTTTTATCCATTTGCCTAAAACTATAATTTGCCATTGGCAAATTTAATCATTAAAAAGAGAAATGATAAGAAAATCGTTGCCTCTGCCAATGATAGCCTAATCTTGAGTAACTATTTATCAGTAAATATGTAAGATTAACTTATAAATAAGAGGGCCATAACATCTGAACCTAATAAAAATGATTGAAAAAAGTAAGTACTGCCTTTAATGCTTAATTGCTCAGTGACAGGCAAGGCTATAAACTTTCCATGAACTTTTCAGTACAGGACTAAGGATTAATCATTGCACACAAGTCTTAGTGAGGTTCAGGACACTAAATATACCTCATGTTCACTTACTCATGAAAGAACCCTCTTGTAAAATACAACTTCCTGCAGACCATGATTTTGCAAAAGGTGCAGTTTTATTAAGTGGACTAACCTTTGTGACAAACAAACTATAATTTCACACACTGGAAAAATAAATTGTAAATTGACATTTCTCTCTTGTAAGAAATAAAGTTCTTGAAACCACACTCTATGTCAGATGTTATATTAAAAAAAAACTCAAGGCCTTTATCCTTTGGCACAATCTTCTAAAAAAAAAAAAAAAGAACTTAAAAAATAAAATAAGATAAAATGTAGAAAATACCATAAAGTGGTTACCAGTCACAGCTCAGAGTATCAAACAAGGACAACTAGTCAATATTGTAAAATTAGAGAGCATAGTACATGGTTTCAAGGATCGCCAGCCATACCCCAAGGGCTCTTATGCAATCCAGTTTTCCATGCTCTCATTCATCTGATGTGTGTACGAGAAGTCAAGGGAGAGCACCTGTAGGCCGGCGCAGAGGGGCTGGGAGAGCCTCCGGGGTGTGCGCGTGCCTGGAGTGTGCCCTCATCCCGCTGCGCAACTTCTGTGTAAATGTCCAGCTGTTTAATCATGTGTGTGCTTGGCAAAAACAGAAGCTGTTCTGAACAGCCAGTACTTACTGTAGAGTAAAGAGAGGAAGTGCTGGAGACCAGTGACAACGAAGAGCCATGAACTAGGAAAGCAAAAGAGAGCAAGAGGTAAGATAAATAAGTCATCTCAGGAACACCAGGCCTTTACCGAAAACTGAAGAATAGGCGGTCATGGAAATAAAACAAGAACAGCTAGACAGAAGATTCTGAGAACACTGCACTGTCATTTTTTGGAGATCAACATACTGAGAAATATAAGGGTCCCCTACCTGTCCCCTCAAGTAGCTCCTTCATCAAGTTACGCAGAGACAAACCCGAGTCCTTCAGGCACACTTTGCACAATTGAGGGCCATAGTAAACTCCCCCGTAATAAACAGTCAGAAAATCTTAGAAATGTAAAGTTGCCATAAACTTTTACACTTTAGAAAAGCTTTATGTATTTTAAATACTTAATTTTATTTTTATACAACAAAGATTCATTTTCAATGTTTTTTCTCCATATACTTCCATGGAAGTAAGCATTCCATCCAACTTGTTATTTCAACATTGTCTGTGATGAGTTATTATGCTCTTTTTTTTTAAATGGGGGATTCTTGTTTCTTTTGTAATTTTATTAATAGAAAATGCTTATTTCAAGGAGGTATCTCCCTGGAATTAAGAATGGAAATTGCATACTGTCTTTTACTGAAGTATGTCAAAATACCATCTTAAACCATTAGCAGGCTGCTTTACGTTTCTGCACGTCCAATGTACTGAACCCGAAAGGTGGATTAAATTGTGCTTAATTATACTTGTAGTAAAGTTCTTCCTCTTTTATTGTGAGGTAATATGAAGTTCTGTCTGCTTATTTACTCATTAAACAGATACTGGTTGAGCACACATGATGTGACAGTCACTTGCTAGATCCTGGGACTACAAAATGAATGACAATCTGAGGGGCTCAAAAAGAGGAGAAAGGTACACACCTAAAGAGACAATTACAGTAGAGTAATATTAATATTCTTGAATGCAGTGTTAGGTATATGAGGACACACAACCTAGTTTGGAGAAGACTGGGGAAGCTGTAGAGTTGTGGTGGAGTGGCTGAAAAGAAAGGGATGAATTTGACAGCCACCAGGAGAAATTCTTTAAAGCTGGCTGAGTATAAAGATTCCTCAAGAGAGGAAACAACAACTCCCATATTTCTAGCTTGAGCAAATACTACCACTCTGTGAAATGTGCAAAAAGGTTAGTTATTTTTTTTAAAATTCCAAAACCGAAGAACATTCTTTCAGCCTCTAATAACACTGGCATGAACTCAGGGTCAGCAGTGTACCAAAGGACGGTGGACAATGAATCAGGAGATCCCATTTCCAGTCTTTACCCACTACTTACTACTTATAGGCCTATGTCCTTGCGGTCTGTGATTCAGTCTCCTCATCTTTCACTGTGAGCATTGGGCAGGGCATCAATAAAGTCCCTTCCATCTCTCTAGTGCAGGGAGTCCTTTGTGTCAACCACAATTTAATTATAATAGCTTATATTTAGTGCACGGGCATTGAAAAGTCATCTTGCCCACTCATGCTGGTGATCAGCAATTCACACTATTTATTCCTCATATGGAGAAGATCAGAATTTTCCAGCTTATGAGCAATATTCTATCTGTAAATGAGGCAGTCTAGAATGCCATCCATATGCTTAGCAATCATGATCTTTACAGTGTTAAAAGATGCCTTTCTGTGAAGAAAGTGATAAAATCATTCCAGAGACGCAACTGTCTTTACATTTCAGATCAGTTCTATTTTGCCTGTCTGCATTGCAGCAGTCCGGCAGCCGACTCAGAGCATAAGTCATTATCTGTCACACTGAACTCAGTGGTTTGGTTAATATTCCAAAAGATAATGCAACTGTGGGTGATTGACTAAGTGCCAGCATGTTTAAATGTACAGCAGTGGCCTGAAAACGATGAGTCAGTTTTCATAACTGCCTAAACTTTTAGCTAGAAAAGCATCTAAATAAGAAAGTAGGAAGGGGAAAGAGAAAGGGACAGAATTATTTCATCTTCATGACAAACCTGTGGAATTACAGATTCAGAAATTAGGACTCATAAAGTTCGAAACTTGCCCAAGCTCATACGACAAATAAATGGATGACCAGAGGCTTAAACCCTGGTATGTTTCAAAATCTGGAGTCCTTTCTTTTAAATATAATTATTAAGGACTGGATAGTATGGCTGATTCCATTTCTGATCTCACTCTAATCAGCTTAAACTTTTATGTTTACTTTTATTTTATCCTTACCTGATAGGTATTACATGTGTATTATAATTTTCTTTTATGGATACTTAAAAAAATCACTCATTAAATTAAAGAGGAAAATCTCTCAAATATTATATCAAATTTGACATTTGAGGTGATACAGTTTAGAAAATTATATAATTTGAACATCAATTAAGTCTCCTGAGTTATTCAAATAGATTATTATGAAGTGTTCACATGAAACTTCATTGCACTGGATAAGGAATGTATTTTTTAAGCAAAAATTAGACATAATATGAATTTTAAAATAGTGTCACAAAAGCTAACACCAAAGGGAGTTTCTGAGAATAAAAGTCAGAAGCATGTGGTAGTTTTATAAGACAATTTTTCCAGTTTATGTATCTTTATGGTCCTTTAACTGAAATGTCCCACAAAACATCTGCTCTGGTATTTGACATGCCCTGGCAAAGAATCTCTAAATTCATGAGAATTTCTACATGAAAACATTGGATTACTTTGAATTGTTCTAGATAGCCAAATATTAATCTAAACAATTTCTGGCATATTTCCAAATGCATAAAGAAGGTAATGCAGACTAAAACCTCTTCAAGCTTCAGGGCTTCCTGAGAGTTACACTTATGCATTTGCTCTTCAGGAATCCTTGTTATGTGATATGATAGTTGTCACCTCTGAATTTTAAAAAGTAGCGTCATTCTTACTTCCCCGCCTGCCCACCTTCCTCCATGCTGTCTCGGAATGAGCCCGAATGGCTGACGGCGCGCGGCCTCTCCTCGGGGGACGCGGCACTCCCGCACAGCTGGGCGTCGTCATAGAGGTCGAAGGGGGAGTCTCGGGCTGGGATGCTGTTGGACCGCATCATGCTGGGCCCGGGCAGGTTAAATTGAGACAGATTGGTTGGGCTCACTGGAAACAAAACACACACAGCCTATTATTCTGGGGCTTGGATGATGAAAATTGTAGATTGATGGAAAGTGCAAATGTGATCCCAATTTTTATGGAAACGTTGAGTTTAAAAGGTATCCCTATTTAAGGTGGGATAAGAGTCTGCCTCCGAAACGTTCAGTAACAATTACCATGGAGTCCCTATTTTCTTCTGACACTTTCATGGCAAGAAGTCAGTCAATTTCTAAAGCCACGTTAAACAAAACCACCCAGACACCCCTACTGTTCATGCTAGAGATAGAATAGCATGGTTTTTTCTGCTGGCTGTTAGGAAGAAAAGATTGTCTTCATCAAGTCTGCAGATTTCTTTTTAGAGAAGAAAACATCACGTCAGTGGGAAAAGCAAAATCGAAAAGAAAGCATAAGAAATCTTAATTTCCAAAGGAGAGCCTTTGGAAATTTCTAGGCAAAGGTTTTCAGACATTTTTGGATTCAGAATTTATGTAAGTTTGTGATTAGTACTATCATTACTATCAGAGTTAGGTTATAATAGAGGAAAGTCAAATTTTTCTTTAAATAAAATGTACATGGTGTCTGTAGCTCATAAGGCTAATCACATAAACTATTTTCTACTGTGTCTAAGGCCTGACTGCCACAGTGAGGTTGTCGGAAATCGCAACCTACTGTATTTCCAAAGCAGTACCATAAGTTAGCAATTTGAAACAAAAATTTATTTAACTAGTGCCTATAGCCAAATAGGTCTAATAACACTCAATATTTTAGGCCAACTGAGAATCATGAATTGAAAGAAAAATGTGGTTGACTGAATGTACAGTTGCAAAACAATACCATTTTAAAATTTGGGATAAAAGCAAAGTAGAAAAGTCAAGAAATACATTTATCACAGGTACTCATATTTAAGAAAAGGACATTGTTATAGGTATAATGAGGAAGTAGGCAGCAATCTTTTAAAATATGAAAGGAATGGCTAAGCACATTCAAATCTTTTGGGAATTTATGTTATTGGCTTAGAATTAGTTTGATAACATTTCAAAATTTGCTTTTTTTTTCTTTGACACAGGCACTACATTTCTTCTTATTACAATTACTAGCTCCGGTAACAGTGTAAAAGTAGGAAGAGTATATACTATAAAGGAAGGGGAATATTTCATATTTTACAGGTATTAATGAATTAATGTACAGAACAACCCTCTGACAGAGCTAAGTAAGAATTGGAGTAAAAGAAGAACAAGGAGAAAGAAACACAAGACTAAGAATATCCGTGTGTGTAAACATGCAATATAATTTAAAAAGAAAGAAGCGATGGATTCACAAAGTGCACCATCCATAGACAGGCAGGAAGATGGAAAGAAGGAAAGAAAGCAAAAAAGAAGGGAGAGTGAGACAGCCAGGAAGAGAGAGACATTTCAGGCACAGTCCTGCAAACTGACCAGTTCGATCTGACTGCTGACTGACAGCCAGCAGATACACTGAAGGACATTCTAGACTTGAATGTTTCTGCTTGAGATACCAGGATTGGAGTAAATCATTGTATGCTAGGTCCACAGTATGAATCAACTCTGCTAAATGAGTCAAGTATTCAATACATTTGCAACTGCATTATTTTAATATATGTATATAGGGATTAGAAGGACATTTCATTTGGTGTTTGGCTTTGCGTAATTCTTACCAAAATGGATGCAGAGATATCTAAGTAGAATGTCCTATAATTTCAAAACATAACACTTAGCTCATCCAAGGTGAAACAGCAATGAGGATTATGGTGGACTTAAAGGGAAGACTTTGCACTTACAAACACTTTTGATAGCTTATCCATTGGAAATATACCCATACTATTTAAGGATATTCAATTAAGATAATATCTAGGGCGGGTATGTTTTTGACATTGTGGTTGAATAGAAAGATAAATATGGCATGGTTCCTAATTTTAAGGGTGGCCATTAGGGAGGTGACTAAAAGATAAAAAAATTAATATGTAAAATAAACCAAGAAAATTGTATTACATAAGACAAAAGAATTACAAAGGAAATTTTTGTAATGTGACACAAATTAGTAGAGAGCATCTCTAGTGGTGGGTTTACTTTCCATTAGCTTCAAATATCCCTATCTTAAATCTTTAGTTTCTTCATGAATTTAAAAAAAAAATGGGAGAATAAATGGCCTCTAAGATCATTTCAAAGCCAGCAGACACATCAAAATTTCTAAATAGAGATAAAGATGTAACAATATATTAGGGAAAAGAGGGCTACTGGCTTTGTCTTAAATTATATTTTATAGCATTTTATTAAATTACATGTTGATTTGTGGTGATTTGAGGAGAACAGGAAGTGAAAGAAATATGGACTGGGTTTTAGGATACGTCCAAGTCACTCCTTCACTTTCCTACTCTATCTAGACATACTAGCTAGTGAGTTTATGATAGTGTCTTAAATAAGAGTTGTCATATGGAATCTAATTTTAACTTATTTTATGGAATCTGGGAATACAAGTAGGAATTAAATGGAGATTCAGGAAAATTTTATTAGACCTTTTAAAGGAATAACTTCAAAAGTGTGATATATCTAAATATAGATTGTTTGTCCTTGTGTGCTTAGAGAGGAGGTTAGAGATGTCCTGAGAATTATACAATAGATGAATCATTGAACCAGATGTAGGTCTCTTCCAACTCTGAGATTCTATGCTTCCATGAGTGTAGAAGAATGGGATTAATTCTCAGTAGCTTAAAGGGTGACTAGGAAGAGGGGAGTAGAAGGTATTCAGAGTGGAGGAACCCTTGGGAGCAAAGCATAGAAACTTCCTATACAAAGGTGTTTATATATCACCTGTATGAAAAGGCCCATACAGAGCTGTGAGTGACAGATTGATAGCAATGCTTCTACATGCTAACCCTTGCAGCAGGTGAATAAAAGAATCTGAGCAATTGTTGTCACTTGTGGGCACAACAATGAGTCTCACCAGGTTATGAGATGCCTCACAAGGGCTGTGATCAGTATAAACAAAGTTTTGTCAAAAGATTTATTTTGTTTACATAAGTCATATTCTGATATGTTTTCTTGAGTGGTAACGGTTTCTATTATACCTATCATGAGAGTAACTACTGCAAACCATAGTTTACTTTGGTGGTAGTTCAAGGTAGTCTACTGAAATGGCATAACCGTAGTGATCTTAAATTGATGTTTGTTATATGTGATGTTTTACAGTAATGTTTCTAAAAAGTTTATGTATTAACATTTTAGTAAGTAGAAAGGATAAAGAAAACATGGACATTCTAACTGCTAAATATTAGTAATAATCACTTATCTTACTGATCATTCAGAAAAGATAATCATCACATGGAAAACAAGTGGCGACCAAAGGTAAAGCATAGGACAATTCTATCCACATTCAAGTGACATAGCTTCATTTGATATATTTTTTAAAATTTAATAATATATCTTTTATTTATGATTGCATTTTAATAGTACCCCACTTCTTACTTAATAAATAAATGTTTAGGTGATCTGTAAAATACAGTCAAAGCTTTTTAAAAATAATTTTCACGGCTTTAAAATAAGCCATTTTTTTTCTTCTGTAAAATAACAGCATAGAGATCTCAGAATGCCTGGTTTGAAGCCACCTATGTGTATAAAATCTGGGTAGGCACATGAAAGTGGGCTGACATGTAGAGGAAGGTCATAAGTCACAATGGATGAAACTGTTAGAAGATCTGAGAGTAGAGGCCCTAAGATCTATTTGAAGTCTACTGCAGTTGTCTCTCAGAGTGTAAGGCATGCATTCCAACAAAAATAATGATGCAGCAGAACCTACCAAGCCTTTTTACTCTCATGAGTCTTTGTATATATTACATCAATCTTTCCTCACAATATGACCTAGGTATTATTTATCCATTCAACAGATGAGAAAGTTGAGGTTAAATTGCTAATGTCAGACGTAGTAAGGTAGTGCAGGATTTTCCCCCCAAGGAATAATGGGATAGATAGATTTAATCAGAATAACAATGATGGGAAAAAAATGAAAGAGGTAAATTAATGTCAATTAATGAAAAGATAGGAGACATGAGATGCCTCGCAAACCCAACATTCCAGGTGATCTAGGTTTGTTTCAGATATTCCACAGCATTAGAATTTGTTTCATATTCCTATGACTCTGTAACAACATTTTCAATTCATTTATTGAAGTTAAAGTTTTAAGCTTCTTGCCATGTTTTATAACTTAAGCTGGAAATAAGTGAATGCTACACCATTTTGCTATCATAAGGCAAACAAATCTCATCACTGTGTAGGTTTAACAACCAACCTGATGTTTGATATGAATTTATTAGTTTATATAGAACCATGGCAAAAATAATTGCTTTTCATTGCCAAAAGCTTTATTCTGTATAACAGGAAATTACAATAGAGGAGAAATAGCCTTAAGTGTTCAAATAGAGATGAAAGTTGAAAAGTTCAAATTACTGAAGAATTCAGATGTTGTGTTGTTCCATTACTAGGTAAAAAATTGTTCAAGGAAAAGAGAAAAAATAATGAGATGACTTTATATATGACTTTAAAGAGATCAGTTTTTAAAAGCATTGGGCCTATTAAATGATAAACTGGAATGTTTAGACTTCATTATTTTGCCACTCTTCCCTGTGTTTTCTATGAATTTATACAAATGATTTTATATTTCATACAAATGATGATAAGCACAAAGTAGCTCAATGGCTAAATTAGTTAGTTGGTTTTCTCATTGCACGTACCCAAAAATGATCACAAGGTATTATTTTAACAGGAATTCTCACATGCATTTTAAGGGGAGTTTTAATTTTAAAATGGTTAAGGAAGTGATCTTGGATTCATGGGATCATAGTTGTTCTTCTTCCTAATTATTTCCATTTTCTATTTTTCAACAAAAAGATGATTAATTTTGTTATAAGGATGTTAAAAATATGTTAAACAAGAAATAAGATGTTTTACTGTTTTTTAAGAGGACTGAGAAAACCCACAGGCTTCAAGTCAGGTGTTCTGGGATCAATTACTGCCTTTGCCTCTTACAAGTGGGGAGACTTTTTCAAGTTAAATGACCTCTCTGTGCCTCTGGATCCTAGGCTAAAAAATAACAACAGTATTACTTATGTTAAGTTGGTGTCCTGAGCAATAAACTCATAATGTTTGAAAATTGTTGTGTGAGCAGTATGCAATCTTACAAATAAAAGTCAGTGTCAAAGTGTCTTATCTCCTTCATAAATCAAGAATTTTTGTGGAGAGACACCAGGGCTCCCGGGAGGATAGGTGGTGAAAGGAACAAGATGAAACTGATATCTTGGCGTATTTTACCCAAGTTGGAAAAGTGGTATTTTCCTGTTGCAGAAGATGACATGGCAGAAGGGGAGACCAGAGGCGACCGGCTGCCAGTATCCTGCAGCCCTCCCGTAGAATGGGAACGCAGCCACTCTTTGCCCTCTTCTTGGCTGGCCTGCCGAGACGATGGGGTGTATCTGCAAAACAGCACAACTGAGACCCTTAAGCACATCCACAAGGGCAAGGCAATACCAGGACAAGGGAACAACTGGAGGAGCTTGCTATTCAGACTGAACAACATTCTCACACAGATCGAATCTAATTATAATTGCTTAATGCTTCCAGATGATCTGACACCATCTGTTTGACTCTCACAGGAAAAGGAAAATAAAGGATTTTGAAAGGAAAATTATGCTTCTGTGAGATATGCAGTTGAAACTTATAAGCAATGAGGAGATATCCAAGTTAATTGAAAAGGACTTAAAAGCACAGTGTTTAGAATGCTGTGAAGAGGGGGAATATGTATGTTAAATATGGGGGACAGTGGTAGGCCAGCAGCGAAGGGAATTGGAGTGGTGGTCACAGAAAGGCATAGGAAATGGAACACAAACTGACATCTTTTTTCTTTTTTAAAAAAAGAAGGAAAAACATTTATTTGGTTAAAATGCTTGACAGCATGTCTGGATTTTTTTAAAAAAGAGGAAGGTGGGAAAAATGGACTTGCTTTATTGGAAAATAAATTTCTGGAACAAAATTTTGAAATGGAATAATTTCAAGCTGTTTGTTATTGCTAAGAAACTGGCGAGAAAAAAGATACCAGGGAAAGACCTATTTGACCAGTACTCACTTTCACCAGAGTTAAGTACATCCTCAGCACCAAAGAGCAGTCAACTTATCATGTTCATACAGTGTTAAATCTCTATTAGTAGCTCATTGTATATGTTCTCCTCAGATAAAAGTATACAATTAATGATGGCCATGAATTAAATTTTCATTTTATTTTTAGGATGAACTGAATAAGTATTCCGAGATTATGCAATACTAGACTAATTCATGTCTAAATAATCTGATATATAGCAGCACTCCTGAAATTAGGAATTAAAACTCAAATTTGAGTTTTACCAAAAGGATTCTTTAAAAATTCATACCTTAGTTATAGTATCTGTCCTCTGATGATTAAAATATATTTTCTTTGATTCAAATTAGAGCATCCTTCAACTTTCCAACATCAACTGGCCACATCTGTAAACTATATGGGTTGAGGTTTTGCAAGCATATATCTCCAAGATGGGAAAGTTAGGAAAGTTAGTTTTATCTTAATTTGCAGAAGTGAGTTCTGAATTCCACCAAGAGTTGCTGCCCCCAAAATAATGGTATTTACATTGGATTTAGTTTACTGAGTCTTGGCCTCTACCAGCATCTACCTAAGGTCTACCTCACCAACCCCTGAGGTGAGAGAAAACATCAGCATTACAAGTGATTTCATCCTCAACATCAGGTGCTTCATTGCAAACCACAGAGAAAGAGGAAGAGAGACAGTACACGAGTCTACATAACAACAGAGAAAGGCAGCAATTGTGCTGAGAGAGATATATACCTTAGTCCCTTTTTGGGTAGTGTATTTCTGTCAAGCTGCATGCTGTTAAAACAAAGAAAATCCCTAAGGACATAATGTAAACAAAACTTCCAAATTACACATCCAACAAAAACGGTTCTCTGTTTGAGCTACACAAAATTAATTTTTTGTAACACATATTTAATGCTTAACTCATTGGAAAAGGCCAACTGAAGATGACCAGATTTCCATTGTTACACATTCAATGATGATTTAGCAACAGGATTACTAGAAAATAGATTGAATCCTATGGTACCACAATCCCCCTCTAGATTCTATTTCCCTAGTGCTATAGTAAATTTCATTTGCCATTCAACTGGGCACTTACACAATAATTAGATGAGACTTCTGCTGTGATTTCATAGGCAGCAGAATCATACAGGTGGAAATGAGATAGATCTGCTCTACTTAAGTTAATGTGACAATTTCCAATGGGCAGAGATCTAAAACACTTTTAATACTTATTTTTTGTACTCAAATTATTTTTAATAAAAGTAAATGCAGATTTATTCCTATTTACATGAGAAAAAAATATAATAAATATCTGCTAAAATGCAATGTTTCTGGCATCATTTATTTAAACAATTTAATGAAACTAAACTAAGCCATCTTTTAGAAATTATAAATTAGGTATTTAAAAGGCCATGAGTTTCATTAGTCCATATTTTAAAGAATTCTCAACTGGTTGTAGAAAGAGGTGAAAGGATGTGTCTGGAGAAAATGAGAAATGGCCTCTCTAAAAATATAGGAAGAAGGTGTCAACAACTAAGTGGGACAAGTCTAAGGATTTCTATTATAATCTGGCATGTGGATAGCTAAAGATACAAATAAGTTGAATTTGCATAATGATAGTGTTTTTTCGTTAGAATCTCAAGTGATTAAAATTAAATACACAGTATGTGTATAACGGTGATGATGTAACATGAATGCAAACACACTGACTTGAAATTTAATCACTCAGAATCAAAGCTAAAATGTTTTCTTTCGTTCGTACTCCACTCATTAGCACTGCAAATGAAAGCATGCAAAGTAATGATACAACCTTTTATTTATAGGGAAAGTCCACTTAAGGTAATTACTGTATTATGCTGAATCCAGTTCCAATATATAACTTGACCATACATTTTTTAGTAATGTGGATAAACAAAGAAAAAGGAATCATATTGAACAAATATGTAAAAGCTCTAAATATGAGTTAATTACATTGTGCTAAAGTATTAATATGGTCATAAGCCATTATAAAGATGATCTCTTTCACATGTGCAAATTTATTAACATTTAACACTGCAGAGGGAACTGAAAAGCACTGTTTTGGCAAAGCTATCAACTGTATAGAAAATTGTATGTTCATATGGTGCAGCTAATTTCATGTAAGAAAAGTCAGAAAAAAATATACATCTATCTTTAACAATATAAATTTAAGCTTTAAATAGAAATCTCTCTTTGCATCTGAATATTAATGATACTATCATGCAGTTTCTACAAGCCCTGAAAGGTCACAAACTCCTATGTCTTCAAGGGCCATCCAGGCAGTGGGAATAGTGAAGTGGGGATTTTAGCCAACATTCTGAGGACAGGTACTGTTTGCTTAAAGCCAGTAAGTGCTGTGCAGGATTGTAAAGATAGGGTTGCCAGGTCTGATATTTAACAACCAGCCAAAAATACATAAAGTGGGTTACTACTCTAAATTATTTTTAAAGTTTGGTTAGGTCACAAAAAACAAACAAACAAAACAAAACAAATGTGAACTGGTTATGGCCCAAGAGCCACCAATGATCTAGAACAGTTAGAGCGAAAATTGTTAAAGAACTTTTAAATTTATTTACTATTTTATGATATTTTAAGGAAGAGGACTTTAAGCCCAAATTAAAATCTTTATGAAAACTATTGATTTAATAGTACTAGGATATGAATGTCAACAAAGTCTTGTGAAATTATAGATAAACTAGTAAGTCATGAACTTACATAAATGAACTTACCTAGGTCTCTACTGTATATCTCTAATTAATTTGTCTTAAATATTTAAACTTTAGCATATTTTCCCTCAGGTATGGCTCTTTGGTTGCCTTAGTGTTCCCAACTTTCTGCTGACTGTTTAATTATAATTAAGCCACAGTTTCTGATAACACCTAATTGTCTCTTTAATAGCTCATAAATTTTCTTGAATGTACTTTAAAGGATTAGAATCAACTGCTATTGCTTGCAATTTTGTTCCAAGAAAGAAAAAGTACAGCTTCATATATCAAAAATTATTTCAATCCAGTAATTTACTGGAGAAACTAATTAATATTCATATCATATACTATACCTATTAAGAAGATATCTTAATTTTCACAGTTTAATATTCATTAATACATTTTATAAGAATCAAGGCAAGCATTCATTTACTCAAACTAGTTTTGAATCTCAAAAAATTACTCAAAATTCTTCATAAAAAATAAAATACTAACATTGCATTTATAATCCATCTATAAAACTCATCTGGTTTGATTTGAGGTTTACTTGGTTATAAATATTTACTTGACCATTTCTCATAGTTTTTAATGGCTGAAAACAAAAGAAAAGGTTGATGGCTATCTTGTTGCAGTCATTTGTCCATATGTGGACAAATAATCAGTGTTTTGGAGGGTGACTTGGTTAATAAAATAACCTATTTGCAGTGTACTTGGTTTTGATATAAAATCACTGTTTGGATTTTTCATACATCAACACAAAAACAAGGATAATATTTATTAAAACTGTAGGTTGTTAATATATTTTCAACATAATTTGATTGACTTGTTGGAGGTTTTAAAAATGATGTACAAGGATGCCAATTTACCTTTAAAGTGTGGGAACTCTAAGATGCTGTAGGAAGCCTAGCTTCTTAATTCAAAAATTCAATGAAACTACCTACAACAGTGCTTTTGTGTATGTAGTTGGTCTTCATGTAGGCTGTCTATAATGACAAAACCAGAAGGGAAATATGCAAAAATGCCTATATTTTAGGTTCTTTCACCCAGTTGCGTCTCTTGTGTCTCTTGGCCCAGTTTTTTGTTTATGAAGAAAAATGCATTTTGTGATTAGCAGGCTGCCACAGGAATTATTGATCATCAGTGTCTCAGTTAGTTCTAAAATTGTTTTCTCAGAGGGAGTCTCATCTGCATGGCTGTCCACGTACCATTGTTAGGGAAATGGCAAGTAATGTGGGGTATAAGCAATGTTTTTCTCTGGGTTTTGCATTTCACAAAGGCCAGACAAACGGGAAAGCAGTAGGAAATCTTAGATGAAGGGACAACTGGTGCACTGGAATGAGAGTCTTGGCTGGGATTTTAGTTGATGTTTTTTAAAAAATGCTTCTCGGAATAAGTGTGCAGAAGAGGAGGTATGTCAGCATCAACACTAGACTGAGAAAAGTTTAGGGAAGGCACCAGGCGTTTTCAGTGACCAGTAGTACTTCACAAGTAACATACTAAGATAGGTGGCCAAGGACATTTTTTAAAGCTTTAGGTGTGCCAAGAAACAAACAGCATTAAATTCCACAGGGAAAAAGGAGCAGTTTTAAGACATTTTCCTGGGGGAAAGAGTCAGTACCAATTTATCTGAGAAAGGATTTTTTGGGGGAGAGAATCTAGAGCCGTTTTGGCCAATAGTGATGCTTTCTCTAAGTATATTAGGTAAGGAATGCCTGATGTTTTTCATTTTAACTTGAAAAGTTAATCGTTAAACCAATGGGAATCACCTTGTAGGGTGATTTATTTCAAAGTGCCCTATTAAAAGTATCACCGGTGTTAATGATTTTCTCTACAATTTCATATCTGACAATTGATTTTTCCCAATTCAACAAGGATTTCCCAGTGTTCCATTTGCTATTTTTTCCACAGAAGTATGAATAATGCAAATTTATACAAATTTAACTTGTTGCTCAGAGCATAATTGTAGAATCCATTTAAATTCAGACTTTAAAATGCTTAAATCATCATAAGGAGTGGTGTTGTCCTGGGCTCAAGCCAAATGATTAACATGCCTTGAGAAGACATCATTCAATATATAAATACATGCTTTGAGTTTTATTCAAATTGCCTATTGGGTGTATAGGTAAGTATTCATATTAAGAAACTCAATTACCCAATTACCCTATCCTTAATGTTTTTTTTTTCCCCCTTGTGCAAACTTGGTAAGAGCAAATAAAAGGCCCACTCTCGTCAAGGCTACATCCCTTCGGTCTGCGCTCCTCGGCCGGGGCGCGCCCACGGAGCCCAGGGACTTCGGGGGGCGACGGCGCCTGCGGAGGGGCGCGGACTCGGCCGGGGCCCGGGACGCTCACCTTTCCGAGAGCGTGGATCGCACACTGCCCGTTCTCACGAGCAGGCTCTGCACCTCGTGGGCGCCCGCGGCCAGGCCGGACAGGGAGCCGTGGTGGCTGAGGGGGAGGTCCATGGACTCGGAGCTCGTGTGCAGGCTCGTCATGGACGGGTAGCTCGGCGTGTCCTTGCTGCCCGCGGAGGAGCTGCTCAGAGTGGCCGCCCACGCCGGGCCGCCCGACGCGGGGCTGGACGCCAGCGAGGCGCTGAGGCCGAGCACGTCTGCAGCTAGGTCTGCGGGCTTGCTGAAGAGCGGGCTGCTGCCGCCGCTCGGCCCGCCCGCGCTGCCCGCGCTGCCCGTCCCCGACGACGGCGACTCCAGGCTGCCCTGCCGCGCCAAGGCGGCGCCGGGGCCAGGCACGACGGAGGGCGCTTTCGCTCCCTCGGCACCAGGTGCGGGGGCGGCTTTGCCACCTGCCTTGGCACCAAACAACCTAAGAGAAAAACAAACAACAGCTTCAGTTGTTCCGGGACCGATATTCACAGGGGCCACTTAGGCCCCCGGCACCCAGCGCCCAGCGCGCTCCACCTCGGCCCTGCAAGTCCTGCGTCGGACGCTCCTGTCAGTCACCCTCCCGTCAGTCACCCAGGGGACAGGCGCGGGACCCACCTGTCGGTCACCCGGAGCACAGGCACGGGACCCTCCTGTCAGTCACCCGCAGGGCAGGCGCCGGACCCTCCTGTCAGTCACCCTTCTGTCAGTCACCCTCCCGTCAGTCACCCAGGGACAGGCGAGGGACCCACCTGTCAGTCACCCGCAGGGCAGGCCCTGGACCCTCCTGTCAGTCACCCGCAGGGCAGGTGCTGGGCACTCCAATCAGTCACCCTCCTGTCAGTCACCCAGGGGGCAGGCGTGGGACCCTCCTGTCAGTCACCCTCCAGTCAGTCACACAGAGGGCAGGCACGGGATCCTCCTGTAAGTCACCCACAGGACAGGCGCAGGATCCCTCTTGTCAGTGACTCAAAAGGCAGGCACAGGACCTCTCCTGTCACCCGAAGGGCTGCAACTGCATGGCTGTCCAGGTGGAGGCCGAATGTGGGCAAAACAAGCCAAAAATCAAAGTCCCTGGATTTTGCGACTTAAATGGTTATGAGAGTCTTCAAAAATTAAATTGTTTCCCCACACTTGCTTTACTTATTTAAAGAGCCACTAAAATGAAACAACTTCTACGCACTCGGTATATAACAAATTTTTTTTCCATTTTAACGGTTTATTCAAATTCTAAAAGGAAGGTTTAAGGCAGGATATGGGAAGGTGTGGTGCCTGTCTGGTGGCCTGAATGATGGTCAGAGTTGTCAGTTGGAAACAATACCGGACACTTTCGGCAACATGTTGACTTCTCTTTATTTTCCGAAGAAAGACCAGAAGGTTTTATGTCGGTTGCCAGTGCTTTTCAAATATATATTTATAATAGTGATTTGAAGCTTACTTGGTGCTAAGGTAAATGTTGGAGTTTAGTTCAGAAAACATTTTAGTTTTGTAAATGAAGCAGATGATATAATCAAATTTATGTAAATATGGAAATAAAGTGATATGAAGTAATGGCATAATGATTACTAATTAAGTTGTAATGAAATCTGTATTTCCTAGAGTGAAATATCTTATGACCAATATGAGAAATTCTTTCATAGGTAATGGGCCACTGGAGGGCACTGCTGGCTTTTACTTCAGTAAAAAAATAATTACTCTCACTGTAAAACCACTACTCTTGCCTGAAAATCAACATAACAAAAAGGCGGTTCTTAAGGGTTAACATTTCTGCTGAGGAGTATGACTGCTAGGTTTTTCCAATGATCATGTCTCTGAGATTGCTTGAAATGTAAAAGTAAATGTTTCCAGAACCTTTATTTCCTAGATACAAAGGTTCTTGCTTTAGTTACTATAATAATAACAAACATTGAAAATCCTTAACATGCAATGGACTATAAATTATACTCAAACATTTCACATTGGTGAGGAAATACCCATAGAGATATAACTCTTTGTCCCAAGTCTTTACCTGGATGTATTTTCTTACCACATAAAACACATTGGTATTTAAAACAGTGATACCTCGCAGCAGAACTCCACGTATTCAACATCAAAGACAGTCCCAGTGAGGAAACCAAGTCATGCTGCTTCTCAGAGTTTTACAGAAGAAAGCTGATGAAGAGTTAGAAAGTCTAGCCCATTTCTTAGTTGTTACCTTATATCAAACATCCGTATATTTTCTAATCTATCAGTCATGTCATGCCTTGATATTCATCAACATGTCAAGATATGGTACTGTATAAATGTGTCCAACGTGAGCTGGAAACACAGCTCCATCTACATTCATGATCACCAACTCATTAAGAGCCAGCAAGATAATAAACACTGGTAATGAATACCCATGGTCATAAAGACCTATTTTGTTTTGTTTTATTTTTAATTGTGTAAAGGAGAGATGGAAATCTATGGAAACTTCACAAGCTATTCCTTTATCACTGCCCCTAGATATTGCCATCTGCTGTTAAGTCTCTTATAAATGCTATTTGTGTTGCTAATATTACAAATAATAGTAAAACTGCCAAGTTTGAGCATTTCTCAAAATGATCACTTTTTTTGCTAGTTATTTATAATAATAGGCTTCTTAAAACCCACTGTACTCAGAAACTGAATAAAACTTTCTACAGTATATTTACCTTAGAATATATACATATATATGGATAGGCAAAATATGTGTGTGTATTTTATAGGATAGGCTATAGAGTGAAAGTATATCCTAAGATAGAGGATTTGAAATTTTCCAGCATCACTTTATGCATTCTTACCTTCGAAATGTAGGTGAGGCAATGTCAGGATATTTGGATCCTGGCTGCCTGAGCCCTTGTGTCCCACAGGCACTGGCAGAGGTGGGGCTGGATTTGGGGGAACCTGATAAAGACAGACTCTCCGAGTCCGAGACTGCTATTCTCTCCTTCTCCTTGTCCGTTTGGTTGACAGTGACGGGACTGGAGCGCCCAGACCCAATCTTAGTGGGTTCTCTCAGTTTAGAGGCGGTGGCCCCCGCTGACTTGCTGCTGACATTGGAATCAATACTGCTGGTACTGGATCTGTGGCCCCCCCGGCCCGGAATGCCACTGGTGCTGGACTTCGCGGGGCGGGGCAGGCTGCGGTACTGTAGGGATGTCTTTGAGCTCACGTGAAGCACAACGTCATCCTGATTCTGCGAGCCGTCCAGACTGGTTTTTCTCCCTGCATTTGATGTTCCACCGATGGCAGCAGACTTGGGGATTTTACCCAGCGTGGCTGACCCACTCGTTATTGTCGCTCCACTGCTTGTGATCATAGCAGACGACCCTACTCCGCTTGGTTTCTTAAACCCAAAAGAGCCAGTGGCAGTTGACCTTCCAATGCCTGAGGGGGGCTTTTTTCCCTCATCTCCACTGCTTCTTCCTGCATCTGAAGGAGACCTTTGTAGAGGCGAGCCTTTCAGGGCCGTTTTCCCTTTCTCTGAAGCTTTGGCATCATCAGTTTTCCCTAAGCAACGATAAATATATAAATTCATGCAATTTGATGTCATAGAAATATTCTTTCACTATTGTGCAAAATGTCAATATATCTTTACATTACTTCAATAAATATTTGCTGTTTTTATCTAAATAAGCATTTACTCCAAATATGTTGTGAGAACTGAGTAGTACACAGCCACAAAACTTCAGCTGTCAGAGGAAATGGGATGAGAGGTCAAGGAGATGAGATACAGAGAGATTTGCTTTTTATTGTTGTCTTATATCTTGCAACTCTCTTCCTTTACAGCATTTAATCTTATCAAGCTAAGTAGCTGGAAAAAAAGAATGCCTTTGAATATTTGTGAGACAATTTTATTTGGGAGAATCCTGTTACATCATTATTTTAGGTGGTGCTATTTAAAATTAGGGAGATTTTTTAAATGGGGAGAGAGTCTTTAAAAAAAAAGTCTGATATAATCTGGCAGAATTCTTTCACTTTCTTTCTTCATAAAGTCTAATTCACAAATGCGGTTCCAAATCTTCAGCATTTCAATCCATTACATTAGTGTGATTGCTCTTGCCTCTTAGAGTTGGTAGTGAAACTTAGTGGCATACTTAACATAAATATTCCAAACTTTCATGAGGAAGTCAGGATGAAAGCAATCTTATTTTTACTAAGCAGGCTTAATTTATTTCCACATGAACAGAAATGAGTTTTGGAAAAGACAGTCAACAGCCCCACATTATGATGGTGCTCGTAAGAGAATGAGTAGATAGTTCATGTGGTCTTATATGGTGAAGTATGTAAAATTTACATAGAAAAAACTATTTTACTATACAGAAGAAAATCTGACTTAATTTAAAAAGCTATTATTAAGAGAACAAAGATTGAATGGAAGTAGTAAATTCAAACACTTTTGCATCACAGCTGCCAAGTGATAAGCCTACCAGGGGTCTTGAGTGCACTTGTCCCAGCTTTCTGCCGGGATGGTGGTCCTCCTTGGGCAGACATGCCTCTTCTCCAGGAACCTGTCTGTGAAATGGACAGGGAGGCTTTCTGCCCTGCCTTCTCGGGGTCTTCTGCAATTCCTGAGGCAACACCCTTCCACTTGCTACCACCATCCCCATGGCTGTCAAAGTCCTCCTCTGTTTTTTTCAGCTCCTCAGTACTATCCCATGTGTCATCTGCTGTAGAACGTTTCTCTGAATCTGTCTTCAGCTATAAAGAAAATAGTATTTAAAAATTTGTGCAGAACACAGAACCCAAGAATGGACTAATACTTACCAAAGGGAAAGGGACTGGGGAGGACAGGTGGGAAGGGAGGGATAAGGGTGGGAAAAAAAGAAAGGGGGCATTACGATTAGCATGTATAGTTGGGGGAGGCACGGGGAGGGCTGCGCAACACAGAGAAGACAAGTAGTGATTTTACAGCATCTTACTAAGCTGATGGACAGTGACTGTGAATGGGGATGTGGGGGGACTTGGTGAAGGGGGGAGCCTAGTAAACATAATGTCCTTCATGTAATTGTAGATTAATGAAACCAAAATAAAATTAAAAAAAAAAATTTGTGCAGAACAATCTACAAAGTATGAATAAGGCACTAGAAAGTACTTTCAGATAACTGGCAAAATAAAGGAAGCACTGATTTGTATTTCAAATGAATTCCAAAGACTCCTCTATTTTTATCTATGTCTTCATTTAAGTCTCATTAATTTTAGCCACATAATTCTCACTTGCATATATTAGAGGATGTCAGAACAAATATGTTTGAAAACCCCAATTAACTCCAAAGAAGAATTTTGTGTCAAATCTAACAAGGAAAAGTAAGACAAGACAAAACTTAATCATCTAATACCGATTCTTGATTTATTATTCTCAAGAGATCCAGTAATTTATTTCAGAGATCAATATAAAACTAAGGAAGAACTATACAAACTTAGACTTTTAAAATACTTTTTAGATTTTAAACAAATATATTACTATTATAAAGAGAGATACAGCAACATAAGTCTTTCTGGGTTAAACTGTAATCAATAGAGAAAAAAATATATATATACACATAAACTGCTTTAGTTTATACAATCATTTCAGATTATGACAATCTTTATTTTAATCTAATGTGAAATAATCTGGGGGAGAAAACTGGTAGAAGCACTGGAAAAGAAAGAGGCAATTCTCACCTGGGTGCCTTTCCGGGAAGGGATGGTGATGTTGGAGTAGGAACTGACTGAGGAGGTGGTGTTCAAGTCATCCGTGCTGATGTTATCAAGCGTGTCGCTAAGACCACTGCTCACCGAGCTGCTGTCATCCCAGCTGAGGGCAAGACAGCAAGGTGAACACCGGAG
Organism: Manis pentadactyla; assembly: GCF_030020395.1. NCBI lineage: Eukaryota > Metazoa > Chordata > Mammalia > Pholidota > Manidae > Manis > Manis pentadactyla. The sequence goes on along the minus strand of NC_080028.1, from coordinate 110,973,100 downwards.
GCACCATGCAAGCCACCTACACTCCCATAGAACTTCTCATTTATCAGGAAGACAATCCCTTTTTAAAAAATCTATACAAAATCATTCACTTTCCATTTTTGAAAAATTGTATTAGTAAGAATTGAATGCAGGCCTGAGCATAACCTTATCTGATATTTGCAAGGAATCAGTGTCTGGTGTGGGTCCATATTCCAGGGGAATGTTTAAAGAAGGCAGGAAATTGCATGGTGTCAGGAAAGAATAAAATTACCCATGACTTTTTTTTTCCCCGAAAAAGTAACAAAGCGTGTAAGAATTCATCCTTTGTCCTGAACAACAACAAAAAACCAACTGTGCTTTAGTTAGGAGCCAGAAAGTCATTCTGGTCTTTCTTCTACCTTAGTAGCCACTTCCAATCACTCACCAAACCTGAAAGATGGAGATTCACTCTATCGTAATCCTCCTTCCTGTCATCTCTCAAAATTTCTGACCTAGACAATAATATCCTTCCTTTGGTCTTTCTCAATAAAACTTAATCTGCTAAACTTGGGTCAACCATCACAAATTCACATCTGGCTATGTCACTCCTCTGCTTAACACTCCTCAAAGACTTCTTTCTACCAAAGCAGTAGATTCCTACCTCATGCGGAGGACAAGGCAATCGCTGGGGCATAAAAAAAATCTGAAATTCTGAATATATTTATTTTTAATCTAAAGAATAAATAAAATAGGCAATATTAATACTGCCCATTTCATGGGCAGACTAACACCGGCACCCTCTCTTAGCTGATATGTTAGTGGAGCAGGAGTTGGGATGAGCAGGCTGACCTGAACAGCAATCACAGTGTGAACGGTGCAGTGTGAACAGCAGCTCCAAAGCAAAGGGGTTGCCCACCGTGCCCCATTTACCGGCTGTTCCTCAGTCTGTTGTGACCTATTATTGCCTATCTGCGCTCTGTTAACTCAACTCATGCACAGTGGATACAGGTACCAGATATCAACAAAAACTAAGTTTCATAAAATGGACAAATGGCTTAGGAAACCTCTGCAAATAATCCACACAGTGAATGGAATATATGTAATGAAAGCATAAGCATATCACACATAATGACAATTTTTTTTCTTGTGATGGGAGTTTTTAAGATCTACTACTCTTCTAGCAACTTTGAAATGTACAATACACTACTGTTAACTACGGTCACTATGCTGTACATTACAACCCCAGGACTTATTTATACCTGGAAGTTTGTACTTTTGACCACCTTCACCCATTTTTGTATTTTTCACAAGAGCAAAAGGGTATTTTGTACCACTGTAGCAAATATCTGTCATTTGTGGCATATTAAATCTTTTGAATACACTCTCTACATCTTACTTTGACAATTTCCACATTGAGTCTTATCTTCCCAAGGTAGTTTACAGAAAATTCACATTCTCAGACTCCCTTACAGATTCAGCATGCAACACAAAGCCTATCATATGTACCCACAGAGTCACCAATGAGAAACACAATCCTCAGGCAAATATGGCAGCAGAGTCACTCGCCTCTCCTCCACCAGCACTGGCAGATTCCGCCTCCTCCCCTCTTTTCACCCCTTCTCTCTTGAAATGCACCAATGACAGCTTTAGAAGCTCTTCATAAACTTCAGGAAAGTTCTTCAGAAACCTTAATTTTTCCTCTTTTTCACTATTCCTTTGAATTCCTCAATAGTCAGAACTTAACTCACATTAGACATTTACCTTGGACATTTCCTAGTCTCTCACTTCAATATTGCTTCTGTGATCATGACACTCAAATTCACATCCCTGATCCCGACTTCTTTCCTGACCATGAGATCAGCATTTCTAGCCTTCAACTGGACAGTTTCTCAAAGATGTCCTGTCAACATCTCAAAATCACCCTGCCTAGATTACATTCTCTTTAAAACCTACTTTTTATTTCCAGTATTGACATGACCTGTTGATTCTTCTGCCATAAAAATTAGTGTTATTACCATTCTTCTCTCACTTGGCTCCATTCTTTGTCAGGTCGTCTCTAATCACTGAAAATCCTTTTCAGCTCCAGGTAACATGACCACCCTTTTGTTCCACATCTTTACTTCCTATGTTTATCCCTCTTTCCATTAAAGCTATTAGTAAGTATCTGCTCTTACTTATTAAACAATGAATAAATTATAGCTCCTCTCCTGAAGAACTCAGTGTTCATTGTGGAGGACAATTTTAAGAAATGATGATAACATAAAAGGGTAACGTGTAGTGGTTGATGTGAGTGCTAAATGTATGGCAGGACAGACCTACTTGTCACTTATTTGAAAAATGAGTTGAAGAATTTTTTCATGATAGGGATACTGTGGAATGATCAGATGAAATCCATGTATTATAGCATATATCACCTGTTATAACCCTTTTTTCTGTTTTTCTATCTTCTTGGTCATAATATGAATTACCTGAAGTCAGGGACTATTTTTAATTTACCTTTATAATCCTAGCATATAATATGGTGTCTATTCTGAAAAGATGCTAGTAGAAGTTTGTTAAGTGGATGAAATACTTTTACTTTTGAAAATGCTGCTTCTATCCAGTAATGTTAAATTGGATTGAATCCAATAATATATGTAAATTTTGAGAAAAATTTGTTCAACATATTTCTTTGCTAAGCAATCATAATGGAACAATTTTTGATTCCTGACATTATTTTCTTAAAGTTCAGTGACTTTGACTTTTGCCTTTGATTTTGTAGATACCAGAATTCTTCCTAAGATGCAATTAGTCATGTTTATTATTGCACAATTGAGTTGCAAAAGCTTCACAGAAAATAGGGTTTATTAATGAAAAGATAATTTACTCACGTAATTAGCTTTGAGTAGGTCTCAAACCTCATAAATATATATTCTCCATCATTTCATTTTTTAATTTCATTAAGATGTGCTAAGAATTCTTGACTATATTCTTTATAAAAGGGCAACTCTTTTTCTCTTCAAGTTATAGATCTATCACTTCACTAAATTTTTCTCAAAAATCTAGGAAAGCTCAATAAATCATATATCTTATCCATATAGCTCGCATTTACACAGTGGTTGTTTCCAGTTTTAAAACACTATGAATAAAGCTATTAAGAACATTCACATACATTCCACCTATGTAATACTTTGGAACAGGCAACACTATAGACATGTAGGACAGATCAGTGACTGATGGTTGTTAAGGATATGGAAAGCTGTGTGGTGGCCATTATATGACTTGAGGCATATGTCAAAATTCAGAATTGGAGAAGAAAAAATATTCCATGTAAAGTAAACAAAAATAAAGTAGTCTATTTTGTCAAACTTGTTGGCAAATCACAATTTGGATACACACTAGAGTACTAACTATTCTAAGAAGACAATGATTGTTTTTGGCATGTCTTTTACTATTTATACTCTTCATGCTCACTGGCTCAATGGGGCCGGGGGTCTATTTTATTTATCTGGTAGTGCATTTGTACCTCTCACCCCCTTGTTCACCTCTGGATGCATACTTAGATGTAGACTTGCTTGGAAAGAAATATGTTACATATTCAAGGTTTTTTTTTTCTTTCTTTTTTTATTTCCATGGTAAGGAATTCTGAAATATTAACTAAATAATTAATATTTATTTTAAATATTTAAATATTTATTTTAAAAGTTAAAATAATTTTACAGATTTAAAACTAATTCCAGAGGAAAATGCTAGTCTGGTTTGCATGTAATTTTTCAACATACTCCTGTGTTTTGGTGTGGTGGCACTTCACGTAGAAGGCACTCAGTCAGGCTCATTGATAGTCCATACTGGTAGGTCACTGTCCTGCTTATACATGGACACATAAAGCATTTCAATAAATAACCAGTTCCTATACTTAAGGCATTCAACAGTAGCTCCTTAAATTTTCTAGCTTATTAAATATTCCATTAATGAAATAAATGAACATGTTTATTACTACTGATTCCTCTGGAGGTATCTATTCCTATCTTAATTCTACTCCAATAATGAGAATGCTGTCTACCAAGGTGATATTATTTCTGATTTCTATAAAATATCTTATTAGACCTAACTTTTTAACAATACACTTTTTGTTAGCTTGTTTTATTAAAAGTTAAAATAAGAAATAGCCATATAAGTGATGTTTGTGTATCTTTTTGAATGCTTTGAGTTTATACTGTATGTGTATATAGAAAAATGTAATAATGGATATTATAGAATTTATCAGTACATGAATGTTCTTAGGTCACTGCTGTGGGATCAAGTGTCTGAGGTTTGACATAGTGTTCCAAAACATAAAGTTCTTCCACCAGGTACCAGCATGTATATCTTACTCCCTCGTTCATTATGATCCTTGAGATATCCACCCAATTCTTAATGCTAACAGTAGTCACCTGGTTGGACCCTGTAGCACCAATCGTGAATAGATTATTCACACTGCTTTAGATACCTGGATGCTACTCATTCATACATATCAGTTCACTAGGCATTACTTTGATATGTTGGACAGGGCTCGAACCAAGTTAAAAAATGTTAAGCAAATTCAACATTTTTAATATATATTATTTTAATGCAAATGCTGAAGTCATTTGCCATTGGTAAATAAGGTAAACAATGGTAGATAATATAACTAATATGTTCATTCCAGTGCTTGGACATTCAACAAATATATAGGGTGACACACTACATGTATCTAAGTACTAGCAGACACAGACAAGTACGGAGATTTCCACTTACTCCTCAAGTATATATTCTACAAAGGTGATTTTTGTGATTTCTTTTTAGGCATAAGTGAGGTTAAAAAAACAGAAAAATTCTAGAGGCTTGAAGAAAAGGGGATAAAATTCCTAAAATTTCATTGGCATGTATAAAAACTTCTGGATATGCTTATTTCTAAGGGAAATGTAGATAATATTTGCGTAACAAAATAAAGGCACCACTTTAAAAAAAAACCATCACATTCCAGGATAACTTTGTTTTCCATTTCACATTATTTATGGTAATTTAAATAATATACAGAAGGAGATACAGACATCTTTAAAAACATGTGTTTAGATACAATGACATTTGCAGTAATTTAAAAATACTGAGACTCAGCTGTCTAGACTTTGTGCTTTGAAACCCATGTTAAATCAACGATCTTCTCCTCAAAACTAGATCAGCAGAAAACCACCTAGACCTACACCATACCTTTTCTTATCAGCCAACACAAAATACTACCTGTCAATTTTGAGCACTGCAACTACTGAAGTGTAAATTCTGTATTACTTCAGGGTCATTGAAAGATAGCAATGTAATACATGTCAACAAAGATTTATTAAGCATTTCCTCGGAAAAATATTTAATTGCTAAGAAAAAAAGAACAAGTAATTAAAAGAGACTTTTGAATCAGAAAAACCTAAGGGCATAGCATCATCAATATATTAAAAATGATTTTATGTTGAAAATATTCCTTTTAACCTATAATATGTATATGTTTTTATTACAGTTTTAAAAAATTTTCCTCCTACCTTCAGAAGTGCTGCATCCTGCTACTGCTCATTAACTGTGCATTCTAGTGGAGTTCAAGTAACTGGTTTAGAATCCAGTTGAAATGTCAGTTTCTCAGTGAATCCATCCACAATTTCCAAGGGAACTTTAATCCCATCCATGTCTGTGCTTACTAGTAGTGTGTTTCCATTGTGCTGCAGGTTTTCTGCTTACAAAGCTATTTCAGCCACAGGAGAGCATGGAGAGGGGCTTCTCTCTCATCATCTCTGGGCCCAGGCTGGTATCTGGCCCATGAAAGGTTCTTGATGTTTGTAGAGTAAATCAATAAATGATCTAGTCTTACATGGGCACAAACTGAAGCCTTATATTGTAATTTGTTCACTCATTCTAACTCTTAAATGGGCAAAAAATTATGAATCGTGATAAAAAAAAAAATCAAGGGGATGATGTGAGTGAAAAGCCAATGAGAGGGACCTCCTAAGTTTTGGTGAATAAAGAATAACCTCCTTGGTGATAGTTCTAAATAGAGCTGATGTAGACAACTAGAGGGTGAAGAAGAACCATCTGCGAAATGGGTGGAGGACAGAGCAATACAGGAAAAGGAGAGAGCAAGTATACAGACTAGAAACAACAAAGGTCAAGAGACCAATGGGACCAGCGCACTAGGCAAGGGGAAAGTGGCCGTGGTGAGACTGGAGAGGAAGGACGGGAGGAAGGCTAGCCCTGGGAAGGTCTTACAGTGTTCAGAAGTTAGAATTCCTTAGAAGGACAACAGAATTCATCTAATAGTTTAAGCGGTGAAATGACATGAGCAGATACATGTTTTAAAAGTACTATTTTAACATTTAACAGGAAGAGTGGAAGTGGGAAGCTCAGTGAGAAAGCTATTTCAACACTCTTCAGTTTAGATGAGGGGTTACAAGTAAATAAACAGAAGGCAGTTTCAAGATATACTTAGACATGTGAGTGATAGGATTTTCTTTTGGTTGGTGTGACCTAATAAGAAACACATGTTTGGTTTCTGTCCTGGGTTCCTAATACAGAGCTCCTAGAACTTTTAGACCTTCTTGAGTGATAGGGGTGCTAAGATTATCTTTTCTAATATTTGGTCTAACAGAGAGCTCATTTCCTGGGTGATTTGTCCTAATAAGGAAACTCTTCATTGACTCTTGGATAGCCCATATTTTTTGTTTTTGTTTTTTTTAACCACAATTCATAATTATTGAAGTGTTAGAATGAGTGAATGTATCACAGATTAAGGCCTTAGTTTGTGACTACAAAGACTAGATCATTTATTGATTTATCCCACACCTCTGTCTCTAGGGAAGGGCTGAAAATTCAGTTAATAATGTATCATACCTACCTGATTAAGCCTCTATAAAATCCCATAAATTATGGGGCCTGGAGAACTTCCAGGTTGGTGAGCACACAGAGGTGCTGGGAGAGTGGCATGCCCAGACAGGGTGGGGGAGCTCTGTACCCTTTCCCTACGCCTTGCCCTGTGTACTTCTTCAACTGACTGTTGGTCTGTATCCTTTCTCATATCCTTTCTATAAACCAGTAAATCCAAATAAATGTTTCCCTGAGTTTGTGAGCCATTCTAGCAAATTATCAAATCTGAGGAGCCAGTGGTGGGAACCTCCAATTTACAGCCCATCAGTTGTAAATACAATAGGCCTAGGCTTGCAGTCGGCTTCTGAAGCAGGGGCAGTCTTACGGGGCTGAGCCCTACACTTGTGGGGTCTGACGCTCACTCCAGGTAGACAGTGCCAGAACTGAGTTGGATTGAATTGTAAGACACTCAGCTGGTGTCTGAGAATTGGTCAGTGTGGGAAAAAAACCAAACATTTGGTGTCAAAAGTATTTAGTGAGTAAAGTTTATAGGAAACAGAAGTTTTTTCTTTTAGTTGGGATGTGGTAAAAGAGAAAGAAAGACTCTAGATATCTTGCATACTTCCCTATCAAGAGGGGCATGAATGGATTTTTGGAAAGGTAAAGAATCTATCAATAGCATTCAAACCATAATTTTAATCCCAAATTTTGTTTGCACTTCATAGCATTCTTTTCTTATATGAAAGGAAGCCACTATAAATTTACTATATCACAGTTTAAGTGTGTAACTCTTGATAAACTGGCCATTCCTGTAAACATAATGTTAAAATCTTTCCATTTTCATTATTTTTGTTGTGCACAAAATGCTATATACCTGTCTATTAAATATTTATAGAGACTACCATTAAGACCACTATGTTTATCCATGAAATATTTATAGAGACCACCATTAATAACCATGTGGGTTTTGGGTAAGGAAAGCAATCAATAAACTCTATGCACTGGCTTTTTTGTTCCCTTTTCTTTTCTCTAGAAAACAAATAACGACAATTTACAGTTATTCCTTTGTGGCATCAGATGGGGTGAGATAAAAAATGAAAAGCTCATGTTCTTTATAACAGAAAGCACTGGCTGAATTTGGTTAAATGTGATGAATGATAGCGCGGAATGAATTTATGCAGTCAGGCAGATCTTTATGTTTTAATTATATCTGAGGCAGATAAGAACATCTATTTTTGGTTTTAGTATTTTATGGGCTACAACCAGAAAAGATAAAATATTCTTATTCAAATTATTCTGCTGAAACACCTTAGTGGAGCAATGCTTATTGTGGCTTTGCTAGTTTATTCCAGGGTCCATCTTCATAATGCTCTTATGTGCTTGAAGTATGTACCAGTTTATGTAAATGTTTTCCATTAGTGATAAGGTGAGAGAATAACATGTGACACATAAGAGGTCACTCAAGCATTCATTAAGGTCCACCTGGTATCTTTTTATATCTTACATTAATTTAAAGACCAATATGTGCTCATTGTTGAAAACTAGGCAGTCTAGAAATATATAAAAGACAAAAAGTAAATCATCTGTAATCCCACTCAGAAGTAGCTACCATTAACATTTTGATCATTTCTGTCCAGCCACTTTCTGGATATATTATATATACATATGCAAATTTACCTGGTTGAGACCTTGCTGATTTTAATATTGTACATTATTTATTTATTTGATATTACATTGTAATGATTTTTAATGTCTTTAAAATTTTTGACATAATTATATGTTATACGAACTGTTATATATTTAACCATTTCTGTTTTAGGAGATAGAGAATATTTTGTAATTTTCTTTCTACTGTAAATAATACTTAAATGAATACCCTTGTGTAGAAATACTGGGTTATGTTTATGATTATTTTCTTAGGATAAATTTCTAGACAAAGAATTAGTGATTCACAGGACTCAAACATGTGAAGCACAGCAGATGCCATGTAACAATGGGAGAAAACAGCATTCTATCCTCTTGCTAGCTGTATGCGAGTGCCACTCTTAGAAAACCCGGGTACTTTCAAGTAATGTGGTTTCCTTCAGTAATTCAAAATTTTTGAAATGTGAAATAGTTTCTCATTGTAGTTTTAATTTACATTTATCAAACTGTAAGATTAAATTGTCTATAGGTTTCTTAGCTATTTTTAAATTCTGTCTGTCCTTTGTCTTTCCAGTAAGGTTTAAATAACTTACTTGTATTAGGTTTTCACATATGAAAACTTATTTCAAATATTTTCCCAATCTATTTTTTGGGTTTTACTTTTATTAATGGTATTTTAATGTATAGGATTCAAACTGTTCTAGCCAACTGTGTCAATCTTTGATCTTTTCTTGTATAACATCATCTCCCAGGAAATTTTGCTTGTATAATTTGATTTCTCCTCTTTCTTCTTTTACATTCAATTTTTATGGTAAGGTGAGAAACCTGAAAAAATTTTAGTACAAACTATTCCTTTTTATGTATTATTATGACTTACTTACAAGTCTTAATAAATAATATATACTAGGATATTTTTTAATGATTGACAAATGTGTTCCACTGACCTATTTGTTGATTTTTGCAGCAATACCATATCATTATAATGATATTTGGAGGTGTTTTTTTAAAGATAGACTTTGACTTAAAAATACATATTTAACTAAGAATTCAAGCCATCTTTAAAATCTTCTCAAAATCAAAGAAATTAGCTATTAACCTAAAAAATGTTTTCCATGCAGTTTTATCAGTTATAAGTGCATGAAACATTTATTGAATGGTATCATTATGGTAAATACTGAGGTATAGAAATCAATATAGTATGATACAGACACAACTTCTTGCCTTAATGTAGAAAATGTGTAATTCTCACTTTTAATTCGCAGACTTTTTGATATCTGAACATTTAGTGTAGGCATTTTACTTAAGAGCAATCACAGCTATTAATCCTCAGCTAAATTGTCTCCCCTTTCAAAAGCATGCTTTATCCCTTAAAAGTTTTTGGTAATAGCTATTTCTTTCAGAAGAATAGAAGTACCCAAACTACTGTAATTTCGAGGTTGGGTGAAAAGAGAAATGCTGTGTAGTAATAACAGAGCTCAGATAAAGCTGCACAGCTTACTGCAGACCTAGCTGTGGGCAAGGCTGAAAGCAGAAACCTGTTCTCTGTCATGTTGCTTGAAGTAGCATACATTAAAGTAACAAGAATTCAATAAAATTTTTTTTATTATTGAGAGAAATATTAACAACAAAGACATATTTTTGTGTGGAGAAAATAAAATCTGTTATATAGAAACATTCCAGATTTTTCCATTTTAGAATACTCGGACCACTGCCTCGGTAAAGGACATTTCTTAAAAAAAAGCCACCACAGGGAGTGAAAATATCTGAGAGAGGGGTGAAAGACAGTTCAGAATTAGAGAGATGTGTTTGCCAGGAGAGTCACATCCCAGCCCGAAGGACAACAGATGGCCGTGTAACAATGAAAACATGCAGCAGATCTTGTCTGGCACACTGTCAAAATGGCATTTATATTTCCTATCACAAACAGCCAACTGCTGTCTCCTTGTACTGGATGTAGATGAGAAAAGATACAGAAGAGAAGAAAAAATGGATACAGAGAGAAGAAAAAATACACGAAAGACACTTGAACTGTTTTAACAGGGAATGGATTCAACCTGAGAAGCACAGGTGAGGTGACAGCTCTGGCCAGGTGATTTGCTTCCTGCGGTTTCGCAGGCATTGACTCAAGGCTGATGCTTCGCGTTAACTATCTCCAGGTCCGAAACACTGCTGACTGTTCGCAGGTACCCGCTCACTTCCCACTTCCTGGTCTCTGTGTTTCTGAGTTCTGCTTAGTGGCCTCCATTTGACTTGTTTCCTGCTAGATGAAGATTTCAGTCCACAGATTTTTGTTGCTAACCCTGGACCACAGAGTCTGACCAGATTTATCCTGTGTCCCACCCAGCAGGAAGTGAGGATTCAGAAAAGGTGATGCTTAAAAAATGAGTCAGTGGTTGCTAAAAAGACCATTTTTCACTTCAGGCAGGCGAAGTGCAGTCAGGGAATACCCAGAAAGAAAATAATGGCAGAACAGAAGCAAAGAAGTGAGAGTCCTAGCACCCTCAGGAATTAGGGGACTTAGGGAGTTGAAAAGGCTCAGAACATAAACAGGAGAAAAGGTGTGATCTCCAATAACAAACAAAGACTCCACAATATGGGAAGTCTTTCATCTCAAACAGAGAGCATTTCTACCGGTGGAGCCGAAATCGATTTCCCGGGATCTGGTGAGAGCAAACAGAAAGGCCTGGCAGGGAGAATGATGTGAAGATGCAGACAGAGGCGGGTTAGACTGGGATGCAGGCTGTGATGTTATTCCTTGCTCCTCTCAAGAAGAACTAGGCTTTATTCTATACAGGCTTAGTGGCAGTCAGATAATTGGTTGGGGCTTATTCCATGTGGTGTTGATCCATGGGACTGAGTTTGAGAATTGTATTTCTCTTCTCTAAATAGTGAATCTAATACCACCTGTTTTAGCTTCAAGAATAAGATACATGTAACTCTTCTTGGGCCTATCTGAATTAAAATGTTAGGATCAGAAAATGAATTGTATCAGTAGGGTTTACACCAAATCTGCTCCATCTCCTGCATTCCATTTGGGTTACTTTCAGGGCTGTCACAGCCTGTGCAACAGTGTCTTTTTGCAGTCTCATGGGAGAATGGCTTTGAGAGCAGAGTATGGTCTGGATTTCAGCTACACAGTCATTCAGCTGCACACACTTGAACAGCATGTAACCTCTACAATCATACTTGACCATCCTGAGAACTATCACAGAAGCACCTGCCCAAGAAAAGTCCTAAATTTCTCCATTTTGTGTGATCTCAACCTATATCCAGCTGGTCTCCTAACTCAATCTGATTTATATTCCCTCCACTTGCATCTCTTCCCTGCCATTGCCATTGTGTTAACTAATGATGTCACCACTTCTCAGTAGAGTATTGCTATCTCCTAATTGTTATCTCTGGGTTTCTAATGCATCCTCCAAAGAGATAGAATAAATTACCAAAAACTCAGCATGGTACAAAAACTCTTCAGTGAGAATTCAGGTGAGGCAAGATGCAGATGTTGGCATTCTGGCCAAAGTCTTTCTATTGATGTCTATCAATCCTTACTCCCTAGGTGATCGCATTCACTCTTAAGACATCATATTGCAATTTCTTCAGGTCAGCCCTGTATGAAGTCACTAGGTTTTTTGAGAGGGCTGAACATATGAAAGAAACATTTCTCCAATAATAGAATAATTGTTCATGTCATTCTACAAAAGACAAGTGGCAGCTAAGATTCAGAGAACCACAAATACAATTCTCCCAGCTATGCTTACTCTGGGGTATGGACTCTGAATGGGGTAGTAAAATGAACACCAAGAATACTTCCATTGTGGTTATACACACATTCACTCACATTCTTTATCTCTCCTGTTCTCTCAGCCTTACACTTTCCTCAAGATTGGAGTTTGAATTGATTGAGGGAGTTTACAAAAGTCACATCCAGCAATTGGAACATCTATTTATGGACACTACGCAGCTTGCAAGGCCCCCTGGAATTAAAGTCTCCTACACCATGCTGACGTATTGACAAAATAAATGCATGTCTAAAACACATAAATTATGCTATCATATAAAAATATTTTGTAACATATTTGATGTGCAAAAGGAATATAAGTGTCATATGCTACTGATCTGTAACCAGGTAATTAAAAACACCTTTACTTTTCCTTTGATCTTCATCATATTTTTGAGGGTTTTTAAGAAAATAATAACTAAAACAGTATACATTTATAACTGTTTATCTACAAAGTGTTATGACTATAACCTCAATCACTTAAATGATTTAAGATGTTCATAATGATATGGCTGGGTCAATGCCATTCTCAAAGTTTAAATAGGCAATTCACAAACATCTCACTATTTGTTTTTACTTTATCAAGTAGTAAAATTTTTTGGTTTGAGGAATTATTTTCTTCTCATTATGGCGTTATACAATTAAATCCATCAAATCATTTCAATTAAAAATAAACAGCCCAAACAAGATGGTGGCAATGAGAAGTGAAGCAGCAGAAACCAACTCCCAAAACCACATATAACATGAAAATAGAGCAAATATAACTAATTCTGAAACAATGATCAGAAAGAAGACTGAAACAGATGGCCTACATCTGGGGCAAAGAGAAGATCTCACAGAAAATGGTAAAGTACAAAGCCATAATCTGGCAGGACCTAAGCCCTCCTCCCATCCCACCTCAACAGCGGGAGGAAGAGAAACTGAGCAGGAGGGAGTGGAAGCCCAGGACTGCTAAATACCCATCCCTGGAGAGCTACTCTGGGAACACAAACCCACACTGCATGGTGCTCTGGAGATTAGTGGGGTTAAGAAGCAAAGAGAGGTAGAATACTTGGGCAGACAGACTGAGATTCCAGTCACTTGTGGAGAACAACTACCCACTACTGGCCGCTCTGGGACAAAAGAAAGGTGGGCACTTTTAAAAGACTTCCCAACAGTGAGAGGGCTGCTAAAGGGGCAAGGATTGCATAGAGCTTGCTGCTCAGGAGAAAGGACAGGTGGATAAATTGTCCTGACACACTCAGCCCAGCAGGTTGGAAGTTTCAGGAGTCTCATGAGCTCCATACCCCAGGCTAGCAATGCAGTGCCAAGGCCCCCCACTGCAATATACAGCCTGTTCCTTTCTCCCAGCCAGCACTGGTTCACAAACCTGCTGTCCCCGCCATCATGCCAGGCCAGCTGGAGGGTGGCCTCACCTACAGCAGCTACAGGGGTGCAGCATAGAAGCTCCACCCTGTGCACTTGGTCCACTGGCCCTGGCAGTGGAGGCAGGCACTGCAGCTGGGAAGCAGGAAAGAGCTGCAGGGCTTGAGAAGCTCCAGAGAGTAGAGCTTCTGGGAACTAGAGGGTGCTGCCTACACAGTTATTATTCCATAGCAAACATTAGAAATATGAAATGGCAAAAGAACCTGGTACAAACCCAAATCCCTCAAACACTAGAGAGAAGGCTAAGTGAAACTGAAATTACCAATCTTCCTGATAAAGATTTCAAAATAAAAATCATAAACATTCTCACGGAGCTATAGAAAAATATTCAAGACCTCAGGGAGGAATTCAAGAAGAGATAGAAACATTGAAAAATACAGTATCTGAAATGAAACATAAAATGGAGGGATTTAAAAGCAGATTAGATGAGGCAGAGGAGATTGTAATGAAAAAGAAATTAGAGAACAGAAATACAAAGAAACTGAGGCACAGAGAGAAAAAACGATCTCTAGGAATGAAAGATTATGAAGAGAACTGTGTAACCAATTCAAACAGAACAATATTCGCATTATAGTGGTACCAGAAGAAGAAGAAGAAAAAGAAGAAGAAGAAAAAGAAGAAGAGAGAAAAAGGGATAGAAAATTTCTTTGAGGAAATAATTGCCGAAAACTTCCCTAATCTGGAGAAGGAGATAGTCTCTCAGGCCATGGAGGCGCACAGATATCCCAACACAAGGGACCCAAGGAAGACAAACCACGATGTATAATAATTAAAATGGCAAAGATTAAGGACAAGGACAGAGTATTAAAAGCAGCCAGAGAGAAAGAAGGTCACATACAAAGAAAAACTCAATAGGCTATCACCAGACTTCTCAGCAGAAACATTACAGGCCAGGAGTGGCATGATATATTTAGTGCAATGAAACAGAAGGGCCTCAAAGCAAGAATACTCTACCCAGCAAGATTATCATTTAAATTTGAAGTAGGAATTAAACAATTTCAAAATAAGCAAAAGTTGAGGGAATTTACCTCCCACAAACCTCTCTACAGTGTATTTTGGATAGATAGCTAGAGATGGAGGTGCTACTAAGGCTAAATAGCAGCACCAGAGAAAATAAAACCATAGTAAAGGAAGTAGACCAATTGATTACTAAGAAAAGGCAAAATTAAATCAACTACCCACAAGTAGTCAGGGGATACAGAAAGAGTACAAAATATGACACCTAATACATAAAGAGTGGAGGAGGAAGAAAAAGAAGGTCAGAAAAAAAAGAACCTTTGGATTGTGTTGGAAAAAGCATAATAAGTGAATTAAGTTAGACTTAGATAGCAAAGAAGCTGTCCTTGAAGCTATTTGGAGGTCCCTCAAAAAACTAAAAATAGAAATACCATTTGACCCAGGAATTCCATTTCTAAGAATTTACCCAAAGAAAACAAGATCCCAGATTCAAAAAGACATATGCATCCCTACGTTTATTGCATCACTATTTACAATAGCCAAGATATGGAAGGAATCTAAGTGTCCACCATTAGATGAATGGATAAAGAAGAGGTGGTACATATATACAATGGAATATTATTGAGCCACAAAAATAAAAGAAATCCTGCCATTTGCAACAGCATGGATGGAACTAGAGGATATTATGCTCAGTGAAATAAGCCTGGAAGAGAAAGACAAGTACCAAATGATTTCACTCATTGTGGAGCATAACAATGAAGCAAAACTGAAGAAAAAAAAACAACAGCAGACTCACAGACTCCAAGAAAGGACTAGCAGTTACCAAAGCGGAGGAGTGGGGGAGAGTATGTGGTGAGGGAGGGAGAAGGGGATAAGGAGCATTATGACTGGCACACATAATGTAGGGGGGTCATGGTGAAGGCAGTTTAGCACAGAGAAGACAAGTAGTGACTCTACAGCATCTTACTATGCTGATGGACAGCGACTGCAATGGTGTGTGTTGGGGGACTTGATAAATGGGTGAATGTAATAACCACACTGCTGCTCATGTGAAACCTTCATAAGATTGTTCATCAATGATACCTGAATTTAAAAAAAGTAAAAAAATAAGCAGCCTAGTACTTAACAACCTAGACATAATAATGTTAAACCTCAGGCATTTAAAATTAGTATTTTCTAGATTGCTTTTGGAATAAAGGACAGGCAGACTTCATAGCTTTGTCTTAGCTGTAAATTTCTTCCTGGCTCAAAACTTCCCAAATAATTTTCTCTACAGTGTTTTTAGATAAACTCTTAAATGAACCTAATATTTTGACTATATTCAAAATTGGTACTTCATAATTTCTCCTTAATAAATAAAAAAGGAATAAAATTAAATCATTATTTTTAAGACTCATCTCAGTAAACAACTGCCTTTTGAATATGCTCTGGAATTATATTAACTCCTAATGTAAACGCAAAGATGACTTGGGGTAGGAAATTAATGTTTACTGGGAAATAAGGAGCTTGTTTATTTTCTGCTTAATACTCTGCTGATTTTTGTTTGGTTTTTGTTCGTTCCTAGGGGGTCCCTCTGTTTTCCAGGCAGATGCATAGAGCTTATGGCCTCTTGTCCCTACAGCTTTTCCACTGCTCTGCAAATTGTTATACTATAGTGATATGTATTTTATTTCCAAGTATGTATTTGGATTTGTTGTTATTATTTCTATAACAACTTCATATACTATGAGATTTAAGAGTACTCTAGATTTCCTAATCAAAGCTTAAACTACATCTTTTCTTGATTTATTGAGCAGTTTCTATATTCCATGCTCTGTACTAACTTCTGACTATAAAAGGGTAAAAAAAAATTTATTTGTCCTCAATAAGCATACAGGATGAAGAAAAAGATAGAACGGGGTCACCTGTAGCTGAGAACCTGAATTTTTTTTTTTTTTTTAATTATTTTTTATTGAAGGGTAGTTGACACACAGTATTACATTACATGAGTTTCAAGTGTACAACACAGTGGTAGAACATTTATATACATAATTCTAGGTTCCAGCTATCACCCTACCAGGCTGTTACAATATCTTGACTATATTCCTTATGCTATACATTACATCCCGGTTACTAATTTATTTTACCATTGGAAGTCTGTACTTTTTTTTTTTTTTTTTTGTGAGGGCATCTCTCATATTTATTGATCAAATGGTTGTTAACGACAATAAAATTCTGTATAGGGGAGTCAATGCTCAATGCACAATCATTATTCCACCCCAAGCCTAATTTTTGTCAGTCTCCAATCTTCTGAGGCATAACAAACAAGTTTTTACATGTAGAATAAATTCTTACATAATGAATAAGTTACATAGTGAACAGTACAAGGGCAGTCATCACAGAAACTTTCGGTTTTGCTCATGCATTATGAACTATAAACAGTCAGTTCAAATATGAATACTCATTTGGTTTTTATACTTGATTTATATGTGGATACCACATTTCTCTCTTTATTATTATTATTTTTAATAAAATGCTGAAGTGGTAGGTAGATACAAGATAAAGGTAGAAAACATAGTTTAGTGTTGTAAGAGAGCACATGTAGATGATCAGGTGTGTGCCTGTAGACTATGTGTTAATCCCAGCTAGAAAAGGGCAATAAAACATCCACGTATGCAGAAGATTTCTCTCAGAACGGGGGGGTGAGGTTCTAAGCCTCACCTCTGTTGATCCCCAATTTCTCACCTGATGGCCCCCCTGAGACTGTGCCTGTCTTAGGTTGTTCCTCCCTTGAGGAATCTTACCCGTCTCTGGCTAACCAGTCATCTTCCGGGGCCATACAGGGAAATGTGAAGTTGGTAAGTGAGAGAGAAGCCTTATTGTTTGAAAAAGTTAGCTTTTTACTTCTTTGCATATTTATGCCCTGTGGCTTCTATGCCCAGCATTTGTCTTGAGGTATCTTTACCACTTGGAAGAATTATGATACTCGGTAAATTTGATATGAGGCACGAATTCTATTTAAGGGTTGTAATTAGGAGGGAAGAAGAAAAGCTATAGAAGTAGCAGGCGGAAGAAAACATGGGAAGATTGATTATTTCTTTGATATATCTTCTTGTAGAGTAACTTCAGCATGTATAGGTTTTAAGCTACTACTTAAATTGCACACACACATTAACATAATAGGAGTATAGTTACATAACCAAAGCATATCTGTAATTACCAGCCATCTGCAGTGAAACCAAGAAAACCAGTTAGGCACCTTAGGCATTTGTGAAAACTTATCTATGATATGGTGGATATTGTCCAAATGAACTTGAACAGTCTGAGAGAAATCAGACAAATTAAAACAACCCATTCCTGGGGACTGTTCACATGCCATATGTTCTTTTAACAATAAATAGTTTGTAGTTGTAAGACTTTGGAGCGCTACAATTTGCACTTCTCCAAATTCTTGGTTGAGTTCCAACAGTATAGATCCAGTCCAATTTTGTTGTTTTACTGTATGCACAGGCCAGCTTAGATATCTCCTTCCTCATTCCCATGGCAGGTCCAGGAACTGGTGGAATGAGTGCATCTACAGCTGTAGCAGTGCGTGGAACTTTGTTGGGGTTTTTTGATGATCATCTTCTGGCATGAGTCTTCCAGAGGGTGCAGATGTTGGAAGTTCTTTTTCATATCGTATCTTAGTTCATTTTCGGGGTAGCCCAATTAGGCTTTGATCCTCTGTATAAACACAAAAAGACCCTTTGCCTACACTTTTATATGCCCTTTATACCCTTGTGTAGAACTCGTTGGAGGTTACCACACAGGAACTGCCCCTTTTTTTTTTTTTTTTTTTGCTATCACTAATCTACACTTACATGACGAATATTATGTTTACTAGGCTCTCCCCTATACCAGGTCTCCCCTATAAACCCCTTTACAGTCACTGTCCATCAGCATAGCAAAATGTTGTAGAATCACTACTTGCCTTCTCTGTGTTGTACAGCCCTCCCTTTTCTCCTACCCCCCCATGCATGTTAATCTTAATACCCCCCTACTTCTCCCCCCCTTATCCCTCCCTACCCACCCATCCTCCCCAGTCCCTTTCCCTTTGGTACCTGTTAGTCCATTCTTGAGTTCTGTGATTCTGCTGCTGTTTTGTTCCCTCAGTTTTTCCTTTGTTCTTATATTCCACAGATAAGTGAAATCATTTGGTATTTCTCTTTCTCCGCTTGGCTTGTTTCACTGAGCATAATACCCTCCAGCTCCATCCATGTTGCTGCAAATGATTGGATTTTCCCTTTTCTTATAGCTGAGTAGTATTCCATTGTGTATATGTACCACATCTTCTTTATCCATTCATCTATTGATGGACATTTAGGTTGCTTCCAATTCTTGGCTATTGTGAATAGTGCTGCAATAAACATAGGGGTGCATCTGTCTTTCTCAAACTTGATTGCTGCATTCTTAGGGTAAATTCCTAGGAGTGGAATTCCTGGGTCAAATGGTAAGTCTGTTTTGAGCATTTTGATGTACCTCCATACTGCTTTCCACAATGGTTGAACTAACTTACATTCCCACCAGCAGTGTAGGAGGGTTCCCCTTTCTCCACAGCCTCGCCAACATTTGTTGTTGTTTGTCTTTTGGATGGCAGCCATCCTTACTGGTGTGAGGTGATACCTCATTGTAGTTTTAATTTGCATTTCTCTGATAATTAGCGATGTGGAGCATCTTTTCATGTGTCTGTTGGCCATCTGTATTTCTTTTTTGGAGAACTGTCTGTTCAGTTCCTCTGCCCATTTTTTAATTGGGTTATTTGTTTTTTGTTTGTTGAGGCGTGAGAGCTCCTTATATATTCTGGACGTCAAGCCTTTATCGGATGTGTCATTTTCAAATATATTCTCCCATACTGTAGGGATCCTTCTTGTTCTATTGATGGTGTCTTTTGCTGTACAGAAGCTTTTCAGCTTAATATAGTCCCACTTACTCATTTTTGCTGTTGTTTTCCTTGCCCGGGGAGATATGTTCAAGAAGAGGTCACTCATGTTTATGTCTAAGAGGTTTTCGCCTATGTTTTCTTCCAGGAGTTTAATGGTTTCCTGGCTTACATTCAGGTCTTTGATCCATTTTGAGTTTACTTTTGTATATGGGGTTAGACAATGGTCCAGTTTCATTCTCCTACATGTAGCTGTCCAGTTTTGCCAGCACCACCTGTTGAAGAGACTGTCATTTCGCCATTGTATGTCCATGGCTCCTTTATCAAATATTAATTGACCATATATGTCTGGGTTAATGTCTGGATTCTCTAGTCTGTTCCATTGGTCTGTGGCTCTGCTCTTGTGCCAGTACCAAATTGTCTTGATTACTATGGCTTTATAGTAGAGCTTGAAGTTGGGGAGTGAGATCCCCCCTACTTTATTCTTCTTTCTCAGGATTGCTTTGGCTATTCGGGGTCTTTGGTGTTTCCATATGAATTTTTGAATTATTTGTTCCAGTTCATTGAAGAATGTTGCTGGTAGTTTCATAGGGATTGCATCAAATCTGTATATTGCTTTGGGCAGGATGGCCATTTTAACGATATTAATTCTTCCTAGCCACGAGCATGGGATGAGTTTCCATCTGTTAGTGTCCCCTTTAATTTCTCTTAAGAGTGACTTGTAGTTTTCAGAGTATAAGTCTTTCACTTCTTTGGTTAGGTTTATTCCTAGGTATTTTATTTTTTTTGATGCAATTGTGAATGGAGTTGTTTTCCTGATTTCTCTCTCTGTTGGTTCATTGTTAGTATATAGGAAAGCCACAGATTTCTGTGTGTTGATTTTGTATCCTGCAACTTTGCTGTATTCCGATATCAGTTCTAGTAGTTTTGGGGTGGAGTCTTTAGGGTTTTTTATGTACAGTATCATGTCATCTGCAAATAGTGACAGTTTAACTTCTTCTTTACCAATCTGGATTCCTTGTATTTCTTTATTTTGTCTGATTGCCGTGGCTAGGACCTCCAGTACTATGTTAAATAACAGTGGAGAGAGTGGGCATCCCTGTCTAGTTCCCGATCTCAGAGGAAATGCTTTCAGCTTCTCGCTGTTCAATATAATGTTGGCTGTGGGTTTATCATAGATGGCCTTTATTATGTTGAGGTACTTGCCCTCTATTCCCATTTTGCTGAGAGTTTTTAACATGAATGGATGTTGAACTTTGTCAAATGCTTTTTCAGCATCTATGGAGATGATCATGTGGTTTTTGTCTTTCTTTTTGTTGATGTGGTGGATGATGTTGATGGACTTTCGAATGTTGTACCATCCTTGCATCCCTGGAATGAATCCCACTTGGTCATGGTGTATGATCCTTTTGATGTATTTTTGAATTCGGTTTGCTAATATTTTGTTGAGTATTTTTGCATCTACGTTCATCAGGGATATTGGTCTGTAGTTTTCTTTTTTGGTGGGGTCTTTGCCTGGTTTTGGTATTAGGGTGATGTTAGCTTCATAGAATGAGTTTGGGAGTATCCCCTCCTCCTCTATTTTTTGGAAGACTTTAAGGAGAATGGGTATTATGTCTTCCCTGTATGTCTGATAAAATTCCGAGGTAAATCCATCTGGCCCGGGGGTTTTGTTCTTTGGTAGTTTTTTGATTACCTCTTCAATTTCATTGCTGTTAATTGGTCTGTTTAGATTTTCTGTTTCTTCCTGGGTCAATCTTGGAAGGTTATATTTTTCTAGGAAGTTGTCCATTTCTCCTAGGTTTCCCAGCTTGTTAGCATATAGGTTTTCATAGTATTCTCCAATAATTCTTTGCATTTCCGTGGGGTCCGTCGTGATTTTTCCTTTCTCGTTTCTGATACTGTTGATTTGTGTTGACTCTCTTTTCTTCTTAATAAGTCTGGCTAGAGGCTTATCTATTTTGTTTATTTTCTCGAAGAACCAGCTCTTGGTTTCATTGATTTTTGCTATTGTTTTATTCTTCTCAATTTTATTTATTTCTTCTCTGATCTTTATTATGTCCCTCCTTCTGCTGACCTTAGGCCTCATCTGTTCTTCTTTTTCCAATTTCGATAATTGTGACATTAGACCATTCATTTGGGATTGCTCTTCCTTTTTTAAATATGCTTGGATTGCTATATACTTTCCTCTTAAGACTGCTTTTGCTGTGTCCCACAGAAGTTGGGGCTTAGTGTTGTTGTTGTCATTTGTTTCCATATATTGCTGGATCTCCATTTTGATTTGGTCATTGATCCATTGATTATTTAGGAGCGTGTTGTTAAGCCTCCATGTGTTTGTGAGCCTCTTTGCTTTCTTTGTACAGTTTATTTCTAGTTTTATGCCTTTGTGGTCTGAAAAGTTGGTTGGTAGGATTTCAATCTTTTGGAATTTTCTGAGGCTCTTTTTGTGGCCTAGTATGTGGTCTATTCTGGAGAATGTTCCATGTGCACTTGAGAAGAATGTATATCCCGCTGCTTTTGGATGTAGAGTTCTATAGATGTCTATTAGGTCCATCTGCTCTACTGTGTTGTTCAGTGCTTCCGTGTCCTTACTGAGAACCTGAATTTTTGCTTATTTTCAGTCAAATAACAGAAAAATAAGAGTGCATTATATAAAACCTACACCTGATTTTGCTTATTTCACAAAAGACAGTCACAGATTTATCTACAGAAACTTGCAAATAAATGTGACTTAATGAATCATATTCACTGGTTATTGTTATATAATTTCTTTTTCATTTATTCATTCATCCTTCAAAGATTTGCTAGGTGTTTAATCAGCCTATGAAGATGAACGGAACAAAATCCAGTCACTTAGGATTTAACCAAATGAAAATTATTGTAGGAAGTACACATGGCTTGGCAAGTTTCTCTGTCTAGGGGATTTGACCAGCCAAGCAGCTAATACTTAATATTTAAAACCAAATGTATACCTTACTCTGTGCTGTGTAACAGGGAGAAACAAAATGTCTGCATCTCTCTAGAATGAAATAATCCTTGAATTTGATTTAAGGCCTAAGTGAATATGGATGTAAAAATTTCTTTCTGGCATTAGAAAAATATTACCCCAGTGTGAGTACATGTTTAAAGATGTATTTGTTTTATACACTAGAATGCTTCCTTAGCAGAAGCCAACTATTTCATATGGGGCTGACCTCTCCCTGCCTCCTTGACTCTCAATTTACACAGATGGCAATAGCAATATGACTTAAAATAACCATGAACCTGAATGTGAACTTTCCACAAATTCAAAAAATTCTGCAAAAATCTAGGCTGCATGGAATCTGTGCTCTAGTTTATCATGTGTATTACTGTATCTCCAGGGCTTTGTACACAGAGTTTGGATATTTGCTGGCAGACTAGTGAATGAATGCTGCAGGCTGAAAAATGTTAGGAAAATTCAATTGACATTTTCTTTCTTGCCATTATGATTGCTCTTTAACTTAAAGTGAGTGAGAGCTATTTTGAGAATGGACTGAGCATGATAGGGATTCTTCATATTATATCTAAGTTTTAACAAGAAAATTCAAAAAGGAAAGAAACTGAGTAAGAAATGTAGCCCATTAACAGATGAATTAGACCCTTGTTAGATCCTGATTAATACTTTCTTTCACTTAATATTTATTTTGAGTTAAGGTTTTGGTCAGCTGAATCTGCTAAGTCATGGGGTTTTATCACAGGATCAGTTACTGAATTACTAATTTTAAATAATTAAAAAATCATCAACATTAATCAAAAAACAATGCAAATGCAAGAAAGAGCCAAAATGCACTTCCAAAGAACCCATCATAATCTTCTTCTGAAACCAACTTTCAAGTTTACAAAATAAGGTTATTATTAAATGCTCTATCTTCAAATGAACTTTTAAATGTTAAAACAGCAGTAAGAATCAGTAGGTATTATTTCTATGATCTTTAACACTTCAAGCATGTATATTAAGCAGGATGTTCTTAATTAGCTAGGTTAATCATCATCCGCATTTCAAAAATGCATTTTTAAATGTAAACTACATTTTTCAATTATATTACGCCAGTTTCCAAAATAGTAGTTACTTGAGTGAAAAGCTAAATTTGTATCTCTGGATATGGTCACCTACACACACGTGTGCATGTGCGCGCGCACACACACACACACACACAACACAGAAATAGCTCTGACACTGCAAGATACCATTCATCTTTCACTTTTGTTAGAGCTTAGAAGTGAAGGAATAGATCTCGTGAAAAGGCTTGTGGCATTTTCACATCTTTTTATCTCTGAAATCAATGAATTTTAGAAATATGAAAGCAACTATTTCAGGCTCTTCTTTATCACTTTTATATAGACCATAAAGACAGTTGTATGATGTGTCACCCATAGCGGTTTCTGTTTTAGACAGAATTTTAAGACATGTGGTGGTAATTTTGAGAAGAACCTATAAAGAAGTGCCCAAGTTTACCCTGTAATAAAGTTCATAGTATACGGACAACAAAGGTCTTTTTAATATCAGGGGCACCATGATCATTGGAAAAATATTCCAAAATGCTCATTTATTATATACTTTACATTAATCTAACAGTTTGGAAATGTTTAAGGCACAATTCCTATGGTGGAACCTAACAGGCAGCATGGTTAATGTTAGTAGCCAAGGCTTTAAATTCAGACAAGCTTAAATTAGAATCTTGAATATATTTTCTTAACACCTTTGAGTTTCTCATTGCTTAGTATTATACCATCCACATTCATTTGCAGTAAGGGAACCAAAGAAGTATGGTTATAGGAACATTTTATTCAACTTTCAAAATTTTATTTAGTTTTCAACTTTCAAAATATTTTGGGGCCTGTATACAATGTACAGTAGCCATTGCTTCATGCAGGGCATAGTGGGGATACAAGAAGAGGAGAAACTTAGATAATGATTCTAATTGTGTCAAGACGTGATAGTGGCAAATTCATAAAATAAGTAAACAAAATTCTATAAAAGCTGAGCAGTGCAGAGCAGGAGAGAGAGAGCTTAGGGCAGAGATCAGGAGATGGGTAATTTTGAATAGATGTAGAAGGAAGAGCAAAGACATAACACGAGGGACTGAAGACACCAGGCCAGCTGGGAATCAAGACTTAAGCTGAAGAAGAATCGAAGATTAGGTTGGATAGATAAACTGGAGCATTTGGGATCTGAAATGACTTCTTTTGATGAGTATGATGTAGTGGCTAAGGAAGTGTGGTCAAGTAGAATAGATGTATACTGGGGATCACAGGTATCAACTTACATATGGTGGGTGAGAAGATGGGCACCAACTGCCCCAAACACCTCATATGCCACCTCATAACTCCAGAGTCCTAACTTTCACTCTTGACCCTGTCACTAACTGGTACATTCAGACTGGAGAAAAATTCAAAAACCATTCATAATGCTAACCCTAAAAGCCATCATCCAAGATAATAAAATCACCAATATGAAGTTTATTTCATCTGAAAAATAAGAAAAGGAAACTAGTGAAAGGAAACATTTGGAGAGCCAAATACAGTATATCTTTGAAAAAGCTAAGTATTCAGGGAATTTACTGATTCGTTTTTGACAAATCAGAAACACCAGTATTCCTGTGTACCAAGGCAGTGTGCTTTGGATCTTTTAATAAATGGAAATGGAGTTTATATAATATGGTAACATGTTCATCTGAATGCTTTATTAATAATTTTGTCCTCACTGTATGTTTTAGGTATTTCTCACTTGAATTACCTATATAAGCTTTATCTCTATTTTAATTAAAACTTCAGAGGAAGAAAATATGATCTAATAAATGGATTGAATTCTACATATATATATATTTTTTGGTGGGGGGATTGGTGGTTGGGAGGGAATGATAACCTAGTTGACTAAAACACATATATAAATTGTTTGCCTGCTATACTTGCAGAGAGGAGTGCAATACACAAGCATGCTTGTTATGCTGATTTCAAAATGTATAGAGAATAGAGTTGGTGCATAACCCAAAATTCTATGAGACCAATAAGCAATCACTAACAATAAACTACATAGTTTCTTATGAAAGGTCAAAAGCTGCAACTACAAATCCACACACCAGTAAGACACCAGTAAGAGAAGATGCTGGGGGGCTGTGACGTGCGCAGATGTCTTCCTGGATCCCACCTTTGCTGGCATAGTCTTTGGTCCCACTGTGCACTGACGTGGTCCAGCTCATGCTCTCAGATTCTGGGTGAGCTGACCCACCTCCATATTCTCTGGGGACCTCTATAAAGGTAAGTAGTTGCTGCCTAAGGGAAGCATGACCCTTAGTGAATTCAACAGTCACAGGGGCAGTAGCATTTATGTAAAGTTCTGGATAAAAGAACTTACTTTAATCATGTCCTGAGTTTCTCTCTTGAGAGGAAGACAAAAATACAAAGAAGCAGGGTAAAGATCTTCTTTCTCTTCTAGAGGACTCTTAGTATCACCTGTGAGTTTATATTATATTATGGCTCAACCAAGTACTGAAGGTTAAAAGGAAAAGGGCAAGTTACAGAACTTGTTACGTGATCACTGGCTCTTCCTTCCATCTGCCTAGTGGAGATAACACTGTTTTTGGTGATAATCCATTCGCACACTTGTAATCACAGTATTTTATTTTGTGTTAGATGTTTGGAAAGTAAAGGCTATGAATGAATGAATTTTACATTTTAATCTGTTATATTTTGTTTATACAGAGAGACCTAGATAAAGATTTTTCTTCATATACATTTCAGAACCATTAACTGACTTTAAAGTAGTTTATATATTAAATGAATTATTCAGCTGTAACAATAAAGATTACTGCTATCATCACAAAAAGATTTATATGTTAAGCAGTATATAAAACTGAATGAATCTTATATATTACACAGGTAAAAATACATGTATGAAGAAAGACTGAAGAAGAAAAGAAAAATGGTAATTTCAACTGTGCTTGGAAGAGAAGTGGGTATTTTTTTCTACTCAGCAGAAGCTTTCTATGATGCTATATTGCTTTTGTAATAAAAAATAATTTCTATTAACCATGTTAATATAAGTACATATTCAAATTAATCTATTAGGAGTTCATCTGCAAAGCTAGGGCAAATAAATATATTCTTAATACAAAGTTTCTGTAGAACTATAAAAATAATCTGCTGGACATTTATAATCTGGAACACTCTTTGCAGGATATACAGGGAAAAAAAATTCAAAAGAGGATAATTTATTTTAGCAGTTGCATTTTATAAACCATTGCTTATAGAAACAGACAAGAAGGTAAGACCTTCACACTTTGTGATATCTTCTTGACCATTGCTAGAGTACTTTACCATCCACTAATATTGCTGCCATCAAATTTTTCAAAAAAACCCCAAAACATAAAACTGCCCATTAAATTTCATTCAAGTCACCACCCAACATTCTAAATGACCATTTCTGGGCCATGGATTGCAACTTGGGGGAAAGTTACATTGGTAATATAGAGATGGTTTTGGGTTCCTTCTGAATGTATCAAATGACTTCCAAACTCATCTATGCAGTACAGGACAGACACATGTGGCTACCAGCATAATCTTTAATCCTCCTTAAGGCTATTGATTTTCAGCTAAAAGTTTGATTTCTAGAATTAGATCATGCATGTCAAGGTCTGTTACAAAATCATCTCTCAGAGAAGATTTATGTATCTTGGCAGCTTAGCAAAGAAATCCTTGATTTCAGTGAGATCAAGAGAACCATTTTTAGAAAATCGCTGCCAGACCTGAAGTTAATTTCCTCTAATTCTACAACATCTGTAAGCCGTATATGGGAGCCTGGGTTTTAATCAGCCCTGCAGTCTAACAAATGGCTAGTGATGCTTAAAGAAAATAAACACCAAAACCATTCCACAGGAAAACCACAGGATAGCATAAAAGAGCAATATGGCCTATGGGCTCTACGATACATACTGTTTCATTGACAACTTTTAGACTTCACAGGGAGTTAAGTCAAAAATAGGAAAAAGTGTTGGTGCCATAAAGGGAATCTTCTTCATTAAAGATTACATTTTTTTTTTTGCTAGTATAAAAGGTGGCCAGTGAAACACACAGCTGTATCAATGGGAAGAAGCAACAGTAGAGAGCAAAACGCAAAGTGAACCTGGACTGCAAATGGTCTGCAGAAATACTGACAGTGAAATAGGTACATCTTTCCAAGTTTGTAATTCTAGCTGACTTTCAAGAGTTGCCTTTATTTTTCTTCAGTTAAATGCAATAGTCCCTCAGCTGTGTTTAATCTCTTTAAAAAGCTTTCACTACCATATGACTTTTCATTAAACATAAAGCTTCAGAAGTTCAAGGTAAATAGTACAAGCATTGTCTAAATGGACTTTAATAATTTCACTATGATAAAAAGTTAGTAGCAATAAACATGAACACTGCATAGCCATACTCTTGCAGGGAAGAAAACATGAGCATATGGATATAATGAATCTAGAAATAAATGCTATTACTCAAAATGCTGCATACATTTTTTAACTGAATTTAATCTTAGTTGGATTTTTCACATTATTGGCTAATGATACATATCCTAAGTATTCTTGTTAAGTTGTAAAAATAATTTTTAACACTAGTAAATAAAGCATACTTCAAAAAAAGACTTCAAGAGAAGCAAAGGTAAATGAAGTCAGAGTTAATGATTTTGTTTTCTAATTCTATTAACCATACTACTAATACCAAGTCAATATTTAAAATAAGCAGGAGTTGCCTTAATAGTCTACAGGCATAATGTCATTTAAGACTCTCAATGATTCTATAAAGTAAATATTATTGTTACTGTTTTGCAGAAAAGGAAACAGGCTTAGTGAAATGAAGTAATATGTACAATCTGAAAGACTTACAAAATGCCGAGTGGGAATGTAAAGTTGTATCTTAGACTTTAGAGTTTGTGTTTTTAATTTCTATGCTATACTGTCTCTCTCTCTGATAAATTCACAGAATTTGGGATCTACTGATAAATGAGTCCAGGTGACTTAATAGTGGATTATCACTCCACATTTCCTTCAGGGTATATTTTACTTAACATTTGATCTTGGATTTTTGTAATTTGTGAACCAGCTTCTCTGTTTCCTATGATTATACATTTTATCCTACTTTGCCAAAATGTAGGTGTTCCCAAATGATCTGTTCTTGGCTCTATTTAAAATCTCCAGCCCTGCCTGACCTTTTTCCTAAGTGACTGTTTTCCATTTCATACTGCCTCCCTGACATCTCCGCCTGGATGAATGTTCAGATCACAGAAAACATATTTCTTACTGAATTCATCTTCTCCCTTTCCAAGTCCATCCTTTCTTCTAGATTGTCTATTTCTACCCATCATTTTCACAATCACTTAAAAGGAAGAAACTAGTTTAAAATCACTATAGTAAGTGATACTGTTCACAAAAATTCTACCTCCCTTCCCTTTTGTGATTTAATTCATGTCTATCTCATTGACTTTGACCTTGGCCATGTGATGTGCTTTGGCCAATGGAATGTAAGCAGATACGACATATGCCACATCCTTTAAGTAGAAGTGCAAGTTTCTGTCAGTTCTTTTGTTCTTCTTCTCTGTCTTAAGAAAAGAAATCCCAAATAGGGGCTGCTCCCTCAGACTGGGTCTTGGAGTGAGAAAAGAAGCCAAGCCATAGCAGTCAACCCACAGTCATGGCATATATAGTAAACAGAGAATAAATGTGTGTTACTTTAAGCCACTGACAACAGGGGCTATTTCTTGTTCCTGCAAACACAGATTTCACTTTACTTTCACCTTGATGGATATTACATCAAATCTATTGTAATATGCATTAGTTCTACATTGTAATGTTATCTTCTATGCTTTTCTTTTTCTATTTTTATAGCTAGCACCACTATCCTCATTATGTTGATGTTACCATCTCTTTCATGATTGCAGTTCCTTATGCCTGACTTCTTCTCTAGTTTCTGGTCTAACAAAATGATTCTTCCTCAAGTGGTATTTGATCTTTTCACTCCCCTACTTAAACATCAGAGATGATTCTCTATGGCAGGGTCAGGGGAGGTCTCACAGAAGACTAAGTAATAAATTTATCAAACAGTGCTGATAGGTTCAGTCAGAGAGGAATGAGAAATGACCACTGTATTTATGTCAACATGTGTTTGACATGAGTGAAAATCATTGCTAACCTTAATAAGAAATTCATTCATTATTTTAGTAAGAACAATTTAGGAAGAGTGGAGTGGATATCACAGAAAACAGAGAGAGAAAAACTGGAGATAGAACAATGAAGGTATGGGATGCTGACAAATTTGGAATCAATGGGTAGAAGGTCCTGGTAGAATTATATTATCCTTAAGCTTGGATAAGAAAAGGAGTGAGCTGGGAAAGTAGGAGTGGTTGTTAGAGAACATGACACTCAAAATTTTTTCAATGGAGTCGGTGAAGCTTTTATTAATGACAAGTTCTAGGATGTGATCCTGGGAGCATATGGCTAAGACAGAATGGGGGGCAAGATCATTGGAGAATAAGGTATCAAGGTTCTGAGAAGCCAGGCTATTGGGAAGTGTCTGTAGAAACTGATAAAATGAATTATGACAGGGGTAGTACTAGAGAAAATGATAATAAATGAGTTAAAATCTTGAATAACTGAGCAAAATGCTCTAAAGGTTCCTGGAATGACCTCATCAAGGAGGGGCAGCAGATGGTCACACTGATGGTGGGGCTTCGAAACTAGATGTTTTTAGGAAAGAGGAAGAGTGAAATGGGTTAGACGAAGGAGGACATTCAACCTACATACAGGCATACATAGTAGGAGAAGGGCTGTGGGGAAGTATTTTATGGGAATCAGAGGCCTGGGAGAGAGGTAGTTGACAGGGAAAAGAAGAGGAAAGCAGTGCCATTTGCGACAACATGCATGGATCTAGAGGGCATTATGCTAAGTGAGATAAGGCAGAGATGGACAAACACCTTACGATTTCACTTGTATGTAGAGTCTAAAAAATAAAACAAATGAACAAACAAAAACAAACTCATAGATACAGAGAATAAACTGGTGGCTGTAGAGGGGAGGGGATGGGATGGGCAAAATAGGTGGAGGGGGTTATGAGGTACAAACTTATAATTATAAAATAAATAAATCATGGATAAAAGTACAGGATAGGGAATATAGTCAGTAATATGGTAACAGATGATGATGACACTTGTGGTGGCGAGAATTTCATAATACAAATACTGAATTATTACGTTGTATACTGAAATCAATATAATGTTGTATGTCAACTATACTTCACATTTAAGAAGAGAGATTTCTGATACAGGCCATTCAGCTGATAGTGGGTTTGAATTCTAAGAATCACAGTGAATGGATTTCAGGAACTGGAATGGTAAAGATAATGGAGTTAAAAAAAGAGGAATTATAGAACTACCTGTGGGTCTTTGGTATAGGAAAAACATTTCATTATCACATTAAATGTATGTCTTTAAAGTTTGATGTATGTAAAACACAGTTTGTAGATCAAATACTGTCTGTTAAAATGTTAACAGTAGGAGAACTATATCACATAAGGATTTTGTTTAATAATAGATGAACAGAAATCATACGCAGCATGTCTAAAACAAAATATCAGCATGTTCAATACATAAACTGTTACCCTCAAGTTAAAAATAAGGAGTTCCAAAAAAATAAGGAGTTCACTGATCTGAAAGAATGTGTTTTTCTTAAAACTGTGCATGCGTATTTTCAAAACTTGTCATTAATTTGACTAAACGAATTAGATAAAATTATTCATCAGCCTATACATTTATATTTGAAAATGTACATATGCAAGGGAATGAGATAAATAGCACCCAGGGAAATGGCTAATTACTGCTGTAGTATTTAGGAGGTTTGACATTTTTTTCAATTTTTAAAAATTTTGTTATCATTAATCTACAATTACATGAAGAACATTATGTTTACTAGGCTCTCCCCTACCCCAAGTACCCTTAACAAACCCCATTACAGTCACTGTCCATCAGCATAGTAAGATGTTGTAGAATCACTACTTGTCTTTTCTGGGTTGCAAAGCCCTCCCCTTTCCCCCACCCCCCACATTATACATGCTAATCATAATACCCCCTTTCCTCTTCCCTGCCCTTATACCTTCCTACCCTCCCATTCTCCCTAGTCTCTTTCCCTTTGGTAACTGTTAGTCCATTCTTGGGTTCTGTGATTCAGCTGCTGTTTTGTTCCTTCAGTTTTTCTTTTGTTCTTATACTCCACAGATGAGTGAAATCATTTGGTATTTCTCTTTCTCCACTTGGCTTATTTCAAAGAGCATAATACCCTCTAGCTCTGTCCATGTTGTTGCAAATTGTAGGATTTGTTTTCTTCTTATGGCTGAATAATATTCCATTGTGTATATGTACAACATCTTCTTTATCCATTCATCTACTAATGGACACTTAGGTTGCTTCCATTTCTTGGCTATTGTAAATAGTGCAGCGATAAACATAGGGGTGCATCTATCTTTTTCAAACTGGAGTGCTGCATCCTTAGGGTAAATTCCTAGAAGTGGAATTCCTGGTCAAATGGTAAGTCTGTTTTGAGCATTTTGAGGAACCTCCATATTGCATTCCACAATGGTTGAACTAATTTACATTCCCACCAGCAGTGCAGGAGGGTTCCCCTTTCTCCACAACCTCGCCAACATTTGTTGTTGTTTGTCTTTTGGATGGTAGCCATCCTTACTGGTGTGAGATGATATCTCATTGTGGTTTTAATTTGCATTTCTCTGATAACTAGCGATGTGGAACATCTTTTCATTTGTCTGTTGGCCATCTGAATTTTTTCTTTGGAGAACTGTCTGTTCAGCTCCTCTACCCATATTTTTAATTGGATTATTTGCTTTTTGTTTGTTGAGGTGGGTGAGCTCTTTATATATTTTGGATGTCAAGCCTTTATCAGATCTGTCATTTATGAATATATTCTCCCATACTGTGGGGGACCTTTTGGTTTGATGGTGTCCTTTGCTGTACAGAAGATTTTCAGCTTGATATAGTCCCACTTGTTCATTTTTGCTTTTGTTTTCCTTGCCTGGGGAGATACGTTCATGAAGAAGTCACTAATGTGTATGTCCAAGAGATTTTTGCCTATGTTTTTTTCTAAGAGTTTTATGGTTTCATGCCTTCCATTCAGGTCTTTGATCCATTTTGAATTTACTTTTGTGCATGGGGATAGACAGTGATCCAGTTTCATTCTCTTACATGTAGCTGTCCAGTTTTGCCAGCACCATCTGTTGAAGAGACTGTCATTGCCCCATTGTATGTCCATGGCTCCTTTATCGAATATTAATTGACCATATATGTTTGGGTTAATGTCTGGAGTCTTTTATCTGTTCCACTGGTCTGTGGCTCTGTTCTTGTGCCAGTACCAAATTGTCTTGATTACTATGGCTTTGTAGTAGAGCTTGAAGTTGGGGAGTGAGATCCCCCCTACTTTATTCTTCTTTCTCAGGATTGCTTTGGCTATTCGGGGTCTTTGATGTTTCCATATGAATTTTTGAACTATTTGTTCCAGTTCGTTGCAGAATGTTGTTGGTAATTTGATAGGGATTGCATCAAATCTGTATATTGCTTTGGGCAGGATGGCCATTTTGACGATATTAATTCTTCCTAGCCAAGAGCATGGGATGAGTTTCCATTTGTTAGTGTCCTCTTTAATTCCTCTTAAGAGTGTCTTATAATTTTTAGGGTATAGGTCTTTCACTTCTTTGGTTAGGTTTATTCCTAGGTATTTTATTCTTTTTGATGCAATTGTGAATGGAATTGTTTTCCTGATTTCTCTTTCTATTAGTTTATTGTTAGTGTATAGGAAAGCCACAGATTTCTGTGTGTTAATTTTGTATCCTGCAACTTTGCTGTATTCTGATATCAGTTCTAGTAGTTTTGGAGTGGAGTCTTTAGGGTTTTATATGTACAGTACAATGTCATCTGCAAACAGTGTCAGTTTAACTTCTTCTTTACCAATCTGGATTCCTTGTATTTCTTTGTTTTGTCTAATTGCCGTGGCTAGGACCTCCAGTACTATGTTAAATAACAGTGGGGAGAGTGGGCATCCCTGTCTTGTTCCTGATCTCAGAGAAAAAGCTTTCAGCTTTTTGCTGTTCAGTATGATGTTGGCTGCGGGTTTTTCGTATATGGCCTTTATTATGTTGAGGTACTTGCCCTCTATACATATTTTGCTGAGAGTTTTTATCATAAATGTATGTTGAATTTTGTCGAATGCTTTTTCAGCATCTATGGAGATGATCATGCGGTTTTTGTCTTTCTTTTTGTTGATGTGGTGGATGATGTTGATGGATTTTCGAATGTTGTACCATCCTTGCATCCCTGGGATCAATCCCACTTGGTCGTGGTGTATGATCCTTTTGATATATTTTTGAATTCGGTTTGCTAATATTTTATTGAGTATTTTTGCATCTTCATTCATCAGGGATATTGGTCTGTAATTTTCTTTTTTGGTGGGGTCTTTGCCTGGTTTTGGTATTAGGGTGATGTTGGCTTCATAGAATGGGTTTGGGAGTATTCCCTCCTCTTCTATTTTTTGGAAATCTTTAAGTAGAATGGGTATTATATCTTCTCTGTATGTCTGATAAAATTCCAAGGTAAATCCATCTCACCTGGGTTTTTTTTCTTGGGTAGTTTTTTGATTACTGCTTCAATTTCTTTGCTGGTAATTGGTTTGTTTAGATTTTGTGTTTCTTCCTTGGTCAGTTTTGGAGGGTTGTATTTTTCTAGGAAGTTGTCCATTTCTTCTAGGTTTTCCAGCTTCTTAGCATATAGGTTTTCATAGTAGTCTCTAATAATTCTTTGTATTTCTGTTGGGTCTGTCGTGATGTTTCCTTTCTCATTTCTGATTCTATTGATGTGTGTTGACTCTCTTTTTCTCTTAATAAGTCAGGCTAGAGGCTTATCTATTTTGTTTACTTTCTTAAAGAACCAGGTTTTGGTTTCATTGATGTTTTCTATTGTTTTATTCTTCTCAATTTTGTTTAATTCTTCTCTGATCTTTATTATGTTCCGCCTTTTGCTGACTTTAGACCTCATTTGTTCTTCTTTTTCCAATTTCGATAATTGTGACATTAGACTATTCATTTGGGTTTCTTCTTTCTTCTTTAAATATGCCTGGATTGCTATATACTTTCCTCTTAAGCCTGCTTTCGCTGAGTCCCACAGAAGCTGGGGCTTTGTGTTGTTGTTGTCATTTATTTCCATATATTGCGGGATCTCCATTTTAATTTGGTCGTTGATCCATTGACTATTTAGAAGCGTGTTGTTAAGCCTCCATGTGTTTGTGAGCCTTTTTGCTTTCTTGGTACTATTTATTTCTAGTTTTATACCTTTGTGGTCTGAAAAGTTGGCTGGTAGGATTTCAATCTTTTGGAATTTACTGAGGCTCTTTTTGTAGCCTAGTATGTGGTCTATTCTAGAGAATGTTCCATGTATACTTGAGAAGAATGTGTAACCTGTTGCTTTTGGGTGTAGAGTTCTATAGATGTCTATTAGGCCCATCTGTTCTAGTGTGTTGTTCAGTGCCTCTGTGTCCTTAATTATTTTCTGTCTGGTGGATCTGTCTTTTGGAGTGAATGGTGTGTTGAAGTCTCCTAAGATGAATGCATTGCTGTCTATTTCCTCCTTTAGTTCTGTTAGTATTTGTTTCACAGATGCTGGTGCTCCTGTGTTGGGTGCATATATATTTATAATGGTTATATCTTCTTGTTGGACTGAGCCCTTTATCATTATGTAATGTCCTTTACCTCTTGTTACTTTCTTTGTTTCGAAGTCTATTTTGTCTGATACTAGTACTGCAACACCTGCTTTTTTCTCCCTATTATTTCCATGGAATATCTTTTTCCATCCCTTGACTTTTAGTCTGTACATGTCTTTGGGTTTGAGGTGAGTCTCTTGTAAGCAGCATATAGATGGGTCTTGTTTTTTCATCCATTCAGTGATTCTCTGTCTTTTGATTGGTGCATTCAGTCCAGTTACATTTAGGGTGATTATCGATAGGTATGTACTTATTGCCATTCCAGGCTTTAGATTCGTGGTTACCAAAGGTTCCAGGTTACTTTCCTCACTATCTAAGAGTCTAACTTAACTCACTTAGTATGCTGTTACAAACACAATCTAAAGGTTCTTTTCTATTTCTCCTCCTTTTTCTTCCTCCTTCATTCTTTTTTATATTAGGTGTCAAATTCTGTACTTTTTGTCTATCCCTTGATGGACTTTGGGGATAGTCAATTTAATTTTGCATTTGCCTCTCAATCAGCTGCTCCACCCTCCCAACCGTGATTTTACTACCTCTGGTGACAGCTATACAACCCTAGGAACACTTCCATCTATAGCAGTCCCTCCAAAATAGACTGCAGAGATGGTTTGTAGGAAGTAAACTCTCTCAGCTTTTGCTTATCTGGAAATTGTTTAATCCCTCCTTCAAATTTAAATGATAATTTTTCTGGATAAAGTAATCTTGGTTCCAGGCCCTTCTGCTTCATGGCATTTAATACATCATGCCACTCCCTTCTGTCCTGTAAAGTTTCTGCTGAGAAGTCTGATGTTAGTCTGATGGGGTTTACTTTGTATGTGATCTTATTTCTGCCTCTGGCTGCTTTTAACAGTCTGTCCTTATCCTTGATCTTTCCCATTTTAATTACTATGTATCTTGGTGTTGTCTTCCTTGGGTCCCTTGTGCTGGTAGATCTGTGGATCTCCATGACCTGAGAGACTATCTCCTTCCCCAGACTGGGGAAGTTTTCAGCAACTACCTCCTTAAAGACACTTTCTATCCCTTTCTCTCTCTCTCCTTCTTCTGGTACCCCTATAATGTGAATATTGTTCCGCTTGGATTGGTCACACATTTCTCTCAATATTCTTTCATTCTTAGAGATCCTTTTTTCTCTCTGTGCCTTAGCTTCTTTGTATTCCTCTTCTCTGGTTTTCTATTTCATTTATTGTCTCCTCCACCGTATCCAACCTGCTTTTAATACCCTCCATTGTGTTCTTTAACGATTGGATCTCTGACCTGAATTCATTCCTGAGTTCTTGGATGTCTTTCTGTACCTCCATTAGGATGTTGATGATTTTTATTTTGAACTCCCTTTCAGGAAGAGTCATGAGGTCCATATCATTTAAATCTTTCTCGGGAATTGTATTAACAATTTTACTCTGGACAAGGTTCCTTTGGCGTTTCATGTTTGTATATGGCGCCCTCTAGTGTCCAGAAGCTCTATTCTGGAGCTGCTGAGCCCCTGAAGCAATGTTGGGGGTTTCAGGGGAGTGGTACTGGGGGTAGGAAAGAGCTGTTACCCGCCTCCTGGCTCCTGTGCCTGTCTACACTGCCTGAGCCAGTGGGCTGGTCACACAGGTATAAGTTTTTGTCCCAGAGCAGCCAGATATGGACCCCTGCTTTCCACAAGCAGCCGGAATCCCAGTCTCCCCA
Organism: Manis pentadactyla; assembly: GCF_030020395.1. Taxonomy (NCBI): domain Eukaryota; kingdom Metazoa; phylum Chordata; class Mammalia; order Pholidota; family Manidae; genus Manis; species Manis pentadactyla. The sequence goes on along the minus strand of NC_080028.1, from coordinate 110,936,124 downwards.
GGAACCCTGCCTGTATTAATTTTCCAACCCGGTAGTCATACGAGTCTCATGAAAGCACCTTGAAATGTAGGTTTGTGCCCCCAGAGCAGATCTCCGGAGCTACATATTCAGCAGTCCCAGGCCTTCCACTCCCTTCCTGCTCCATTTGTCTTCCTCCCGCCAGTGAGCTGGGGTGGGGGAAGGGCTCAGGTCCCACGGAGCCGCAGCTCTGGTACGTTACCCTTTCGGTGAGGTCTGCTCTTTTCTCCAGGTGTGTGCAGTCTGACGCCATCCTCTTTCCTGTTGCTCCCTCAGGATTAGTTGCACCAATTAAATTTTCTAATTGTATCCAGTTTTAGGAGGAAGCCTCTGTCTCTCCTCTCACGCTGCCATCTTTAATCCTCTCAGTTTGACATTTTAAAATGAAAAATTTTCCTTATGTTGTGGTCAGAGGCAGAAATACATAGAATGGGTTAAGAAAGGGAAAGGTGCCTGTGAGCAGTGACTCCAAGGAGGGTAACTGGTAGCTCTAGGCCCTTCTCTTGGGACAGGGAGAAATATCATTTCTAGATAGGAAGAACAGCACAACACCTCACACAAGCCTTTCTCCCACTTAATCTGCCCCTATCAGATTTCCCACGTGTGTAAATAAGTCTAGGCCAGGATTCTACTAGAGAAAACACAAAGAGATAGGACAGTAAATGATTGTTGGCGGTGAGCAAGAGACTGTTAGCAGACAGACAGCGGACAGAGGCTGCGAGGAGCACACAGACAGAGAAGGCCTCTCTCTTCCTTCCTGTCCTGCCCACACCCTGCAGGGCTTCACACTGTGCTGAGCACCAGTTCTGCACCTGCACGGGGCCTGCCTGGAGCCTGGCGGGGCTGAACTAACTGGCCCATTCATTGTGCCTGTCCAGTGGGGAATAAACAAAGGCTCACTAGTGTCATTGACTCTGACCGAAGGTAATTCTGACAAGAAAAGAACATTCCTTTGAGTCTGGAAAATCAAGCTCACTGTCTCAACATATAGTGCCATGTAGTTCATAAGATATTAGAGATGTTACAACAATATAAGTAACTGAATGTTTTATATACACATTAAACAAAGACTCATACAGCTTGATAGGTTGTTCTCCTAAGGAAAAAACAATCAAGTTCTGACTGTTTTATTTCCTGCCTTATTGTTTTTTCTCTTCATACCTGCTAGCTTGTCACATGGTTCCAATCTTTAAAACGCACCAGACTCCATTTACAATCCCTAAATTGCCTGTGGGTGACAAGGTTTTGAATTAGCCTATTTGTTATTATTGTGTGCATGTGCTCAGCTAAATAAAGTCATAAGACAAACAAGTTTGAGATAATTAGGTGGTGCTGATTGTAGCTGCAGTATGCACTCGACTTTCATGATTAATTTGCACTGAAGATTAGATGTAATAGTATACTCTCAGAGGCAGAGCAACAGAGTAGGAGAGAAAAGCTCAGGGTCCCTGGTGACTGCCAGTATCAGTTTGATCACTATGACCTTACATGAGTTCAGTATCTTGGAAAAATTCCAAGGCAGCAGTTGATCAAGAATTATGATCTATTTTAGGTAGAAATTAAACTAGAATGGGAAAAAGTAAATCCTAAAAGTCATAATCAATACTGGCACCCACTGTTAATGAGTTGCTGTCATTAGACTAACAATGGAATCGGAGGGAAAAGAAAAGTACCTCTTCAAGGTGTTATTAAGACTAAGCCAAAGAAAACATTTATGCAAGTGAAAATGTATTTCAAAAGCATGTTTCAAGATAGAAAACATTTAAAAGTTAATTTAAGGCTCACTCTATGTATCATGCAGACAACTTGATTTTACAAAAATGTTCCTATTGATCTTTAGAAAATGAGAGGAGGGGGCTGCTCTGCTGCCTGCTTGCTGGCCCTGTGCACCGTTTACACCCAACCCACACGTTGAGTACCGACTTTGGAAGGGCTACTTTTAAGTTAGAAAAATCTTAAATATAACCAGTCCTTAAACTATTCTAGCCTGAAGTGTCAGAAAAGCAAGCCCATGTGGATACAGTTTGAGTTTCTGTTGTCAACGGAACATCAGTGGGCTGTGGCGACATGTTCATAAGGTATCAGACCAGAAGTGCAACACATTAGTATGGGAAATGTGTGGACTTGCCATGCTCCGGTTGCTTCATTTGCAAAATGCAGAATATGATATCTTCAATTATGAGTATGAACCAGTTGGCACAGCATTTCCCATACAGTTAAACAACTGTAAGTCTCCTGCCATATGTAGGGAAGGGAGCAGCCATCCCTTCTGCATGGAATGAATGGAAACTCTACCTGGTGGACACATCTGATCACCTCTCCAGTGCTCTTTGAAGATAGTTCCATCCTAGAGGTAAGATCCATGCGCCAGGGTACCTAGCCATTCTCTCGCTAACTCAAGAAGTCTCATGTTTGTTTTCTTATTTGCAAAGAGGTGAGGGTTCTTAAATATTAGCTCAACACTTTCTTCTCCGAAGAGAAGGAAAAAGAATTGTGCTTGGCACTATACAGGATATTTTTTACATATTATCTTATGCATTTTTTACAATAGTCCTATTAAAGCAGGTTTGGGATGATGAAACAGATATCACATACCAAATATCACATAACAAATATCAAAAAATATTGCCTCCTTTTGCTGATAAAGATGTCATTTGTCATGAAAATAATACATGGATCAACAGCAGGCTTAATAAAACTTCCAAGAGAAAGGATATCATGCTTTGTTTTAAAGCACATTTCTTTCAAAATTGACTATGGACTAATTTTTCCAAAGACAGTCTGAGGTATGTAAGCTACAAATCTAAGTCTTTACATCTAAGAACCTCACAAGATATTTTTGTTAAAAAAAAAAAGCCTCTTTACAATTCCTGTGCTAACCCGTCATTGTTCTGGCTGTAAGACTGAATGGCATGTCAGCTCTGTGTGTTGTGCCAGCTCCAGCTACAGAAGGTATGACATTTCTTAACAACAGGACACATTCACAGCTGGGGATTTCCAGTGACAGGTCCTTGGAAAGGAAGGTATGATTTGTGATAGTCTTATTCTTGATATACTTAGGAAACCACAGCATTAAGGCTCTTAACCAGCAGAATATTTGTTAGAAGTAGGAACAACATTAATAATTTTCCTTATAATTTGATTTTTAAAAATATTTTTGTCCATTTGAAAAGATGGCTAAATATTCAGCATACTGATACTATGTCATATTTTCTCCTGTGGGTTTTGTAGGGCTGAGGCAGCAAGTCTGATTGGCCTATCTTTCTTTTTTTTTCAGTTCAGTCTATTTGTCTATTGTCCTGCTGCAGGGGTAACTAAGAGAGAAGCAATGGCTTTAAATATGGAAGGACAGAGTGAGACACCACTTTCATATTGTTACTTTTACTCCTAATAGTAATCAATTTTAATGTAGTATCAAGAGAATGAGAGAGTTATAGAGTTATGGTTGAATTGTACGCCTCTCACCCCCTACGCCCCACCGCCAGCAAAATTCTTACGTCAGAGTCCTAACCCCCAGCACTTCAGAATGTGAGATCTGGTGTTTGTGAGGAAATCAAGTTAAAGTGGGGTTCTGGCGAGTATGCTAATCCAGTAAGGCTGGTGTCCTTATGATACGGGGAAATTTGGAGACAGACACACCCAGAGGAAGCCAGTGTGAGGACACAGAGAGAAGACATCCATCTACAAGCCTGGAAGAGAAGCCCAGAGCAGGTCTCTCCTTCACGGCTCTCAGGAGTCAGACCTGCAGACACCTGGGTCTCCTTGTCCAGCCTCCAGAACCCTGGGTCAGGCAGGCCAAGAGATGGGGTAAAAGTGGCCAGAAGCCAGGATTCCCAGGTTTGAAAGAGAAGAAAGGAGGGGGGTAGAAAAAGCATGTGCTGGTGATTGTGTCAAGTAAGCATGTACAAATGAGAGTAAGTTGGGCAGTTAAGATGCTTTTTCGATGGGCGGCGATTGGTTGAAGAATGTATGCATGATGACCTGTCCAATCCTAGTGACTTCTGGGAATTTTGCAGAAGCTTGTTTCTCCTGCCTGGAGCTGAACCTTGAATTATGTAGGACTGAGGGTGAATTGCAGTAATGAGAAGAGAATCAAGCCTGTCCATGCAAAACACCACAGTGAGGCCAAGAGAAACAATGAAGTGGATACTGTCACACACAGCCACACACACACACACACACAGAATTCAGGGCTACCTACAGATCAGTGTTAGGGGAACAACGCGTGCCTTTTCTTAAGACAATTTTAATATGATTTTCTATCATTTACAATCAAAAGAAGCTCAATAGCGTAACCAGTTACTACTACTGGTTCATTCATTTTTTTAAGTATAAAAATGAGGCTAGGAGAGTTACTTAACTTTCCAGGGTCGCACAAACAGCCACTGCTCAGCTGAGATCAGCCAGGAATCGGAACTCCAAAACCCCTTTTAATAACTATGTGTGCTAAATTCTATCTCACAATACTATATATTATTTTCCAAATATATACTGCTTAGAGTGACTGAAGGACATATAATCAGTAAGCACACTTCTTAACAATGGGGAAACGCTGGGAATCTCCATGCTTACTAGGCAAATTTCATTTAATTACTCTGTGCTCACCCCTCACCTGTACCCTGTGTCTCATACACATTTCATTTCTTTTTCCTTCCCCAGAGAATAATCTCCTGTCTTTTGCTAAGATAGAAAAGGGGTAGTTGCTGAGTTATTCATGAGTTGGGTTTTTTTAATCCTTTGACCCAATTCCTCCTGTTTTACTCATTAATTTTACCCAATTCCTCATGAATATATGAATATTCACGCCTACATCCCAAGGTAACCAATACTAAAATCTCCAAGCCTTTTAGGGTTCCTTTGGTATAAAATGCATCGCAACTTTACTTCACCCGTGTGCTCTCAGTGCATTCCTGGGGCGACTATGTCAGTCATGGTGCCCTGACGCGCTGGGGGTTGGGACTCTGTGTCGCTACTCCCACAGCTTTCTTGCTATTGTTGCCTTCTATACTCTGACCCTTGTGCCTTTATACATTAAAAGAAAGAAATATTTTCAGAAATATATATGGAGAGTTTCAGGAGAGTGGACCTGGTATGATATTTGAATATTAAAATATTTCTGCTATAAAATCAACTGCACCAACATAGTTTAAAAATGTACTAGTTAATTGGAATTTGAACAGCATTTCTATTTCTATTAGTATCAACCTATTCTAGACACTAGCCAATCAAACTGCATTAGAAAAGACAGTCAGGGGTCAAATCCTTAGTAGAAAACCAAGCTGGCAAAGATTTTTAAAAAATTCTTAACGCTGTTTTAAAAAACCACTTACTTGTTTTACCTCCCTTGGGTTTAAATCCAGCTCTGACATTTACTAATTCTGTAACCTGGAGGAAGTTATTCAATCTCTTTGTGCCCTGGACACCTCATTTGCAAAGAGATGATAATCATAGTACCAAACACAGAAGGTTGTTTTGAGGATTAAATTAAAACACATGTAAAGTACTTAGAAACTGTTCCATTAGTTTCTGCTTTTACATATATTTTCTTCTTATTTCCTTGGGTGTAATTTGATGTTCTTTTCCTAACTTCTGGAGAATTCCTCACTTGTTGGAAGCTTAGCTCATATATTTTTAGCCTTTTTTTTTTAAATAAACAACAATGCACATTTAAGGCTATAAATTTACCTCTCAGCATGATTTTTAGCTGCACTCTACAAATTGTAATATGCAGTGTTCTCCTTACCATTCAGCTGCAAGTATTTTTCTAATTTTCACTGTGATTTATTTTACCCAGATGTTATTTGGAAGGTTTCCTAATTTCCTAATTTCTAAACATACAGTGATTGCTAGCTTAGTTGCACTGTGGTCAAAGAACACACTCAAGAGAGTTTCAGTGCTTTGTAACTTACTGGACTGACTTCATGGCCCAACATACAGACTTTATGTAAATACCAAGTGTGTACTTGAAAAGAATGTGAATTTTGCCATACTTAGTATTGGTGTTCTATATATGTCCATTCAGTAAAATTTCTTATTGTGTGGTTCAAATATTATTTCTTTACTTTTTTTTTGTCTTCTGTTTTATTAGTGATTAAAGGAAGTATATTAATGTCTCCAAAATGAAAAAAGAAATATACCTGGCACCATGAGGAACTCAGTAAGGAAGCTATTATTATAATCATTATTTTTATATAGTAAATATTTGTGTTGTCGAGTGGACACAGCTTGTACAAACTACCTGAGATCAGAGTAGAATATACTGTTAGAGAAACAAGTGATAGAGTTTTGTTCTGTAAAAAATAAGGCACTCCTGGATTGAATAAGTTTGAAGCAGCAGCACAGTGTAATCAGTAGTGTTTACCATGCATTCTGTCTGCATGAAAATCTGACTGATAAAATATTTTAAAAGTATAATAAACTCATGAATCTTAAATCCCACTATACAAAACCCTACATATATACTTGAAATAAAAAAAATCTAAAATAAAAACAAGTTATAAAGCTTAATGTTAAGGAATGAGATTTACATAGAGAAAGAAAACCAAATTCTAAATATACATATGTATGTGTATGTGTAGATATATAGAGACATATGTATGTAAGCATGCACATGTATATATGTGAGGCCTCCTCTTCAATTACGTTGAAAATCATATCTTTTTTTTTTTGAGAGGGCATATCTTATATTTATTGATCAAATGGTTGTTAACAAAAATAAAATTCTGTATAGGGGACTCAATGCACAATCATTAATCAACCCCAAGCCTAATTCTCAACAGTCTCCAATCTTCTAAAGTATAACGAACAAGTTCTTACATGGTGAACAAATTCTTACATAGTGAGTAAGTTCTTACATGGTGAATAGTGCAAGGGCAGTCATCACAGAAACTTTCGGTTTTGATCACGCATTATGAACTATAAACAATCAGGTCAAATATGAATATTTGTTTGATTTTTATACTAAATCATATCTTTTTTTAAAAAGTACATGGATATAATACAATCAGGTCAGGTAAGATTCTGCTAATGACTTTGCCCACTAAATCAGAAATTTGATGACTGTGCTAAATCTAATGATTTCAAAAACTCCTTAGATATAACTTATTCTATATGATAGAATAGCATGTAATCATTAAAAGTCATACTTAAATTAATATTCAATACTATGTGGTGTTCATTATCTAAATGAAAAGGCAGGGACAATATATTGTATAGATTGTATAAATCAAATTGTGTAGACAGGGTGATCAAGCCTGGGAGGAAATACATCAAAGTAATATTCTTGGTTGACTTGGGGATGGGAGGGTTATGGATTATTTTTTAAACTATTCTTTATACTTTTATGTATTCTGCAAATTTTCCTCAATAATCACAGAAAAGCTTTGTAATAACAAAATACCCATTTAATTCCAAAAATAAGCACTCATTTGTAATGAAAACACTTTGGTTTGCAATTTATCTGAAAAACATATGGAAGCTCTATTAACACTTAAAAAACCCCAGCTCATGGCAAATGACTTTAACCATTTCAAATCCAAATTAAGTCAAGAAAGAAAAAGAACATAAATGGAGTATATATGACTCTAACAAATAAGTCCATGCCACCCAATTTAAGCAGCTGGAGTGAGGAAGATTTCAGCTGCCAGCCAGAAGCCCTCATTTTAATGATCCTAAGTTGATGTCTCACCCCATTAGTTAACCATTTTGAAAAAAGAATTCATCCCTAGTTTTTGCAAGGAATAAAAAAAAAAGTGTTTCATGCATAGATGCAACTTCCTAAATCAAATTAAAGTTATATTAGCTGACAATTTTTCCTGTTTTATTGCCTTTTGTGGAAAATAAATCATGTAATAGAAAAGGCTCACATTGCTTTTCCCTTCATATAAGTATTTTTTAGTATTTATCTGTATATAAACTGAACATATTTCTCCCTTTTGCACTGTTCTGTTACTCCCTTGAGCCTGTTAGAAATACTGCAACACATATTAGGTTCAAAACCAGAATAGATTTATATATATAAAAGAACAAACACCGCTAAATTGATTTCTGATAGTAACAAACTAGCCAGCCTTTTAGAAGCTCTAATGAATGTGACTATATTGTTGTGTGATTTGTGTTTTTAGATTTATTGACAATCCACAGTAGAAATTGAATATGATTACATATTGAAGGAACTTACTAACATTTATAGAGTTGAATAAAAAACAGCTGTCATACTTTACAGATTTTTAGACGAAAAAGGAAAAATGAAATAATTTACAAAATCAGAAAATGTCATCCAGGTATGATAAAAAATCTTTATCTAATTTAATAATTTTATGAATAATAGTAAGAACACAGGAACTAGATTCAAATCCTGCCATTACCATTTATTAACAGTATTTATACACAAGTTATTTGATCTTTGAACTCTTTGCTTAAAGATAGCAGTAATAAAATCCAGTTCACAGGGCTGTTGTAAAGATAAAATAAAATAATGTATTTAAGTAATATGGCATGCTGGCTGCACATTCCAGATCCTCAATATTGATAGCTACTAGAGCTATTTTTATTGTAACAATCTTGCCTTCTCCTCCTTATCATCATCTCCACCATCATCTACATAGATTCATTAATAAACTGTTTTGGAAGGAGATAAAGTAGAACTACTGCATAAATAAGAGTACTGAGGACCATCTCTTCTATTGGGAGATTAGCCTATAATGATAAACTTAAGCTTTGGCCAGGGTGGATGTCAGGAGCAGTCTTATAAAGAGGTGGTAAGCTACGTGTCACTGCATGCATGCTTTGAACGATATTAAAAGGTATCTTAACTAAAAATATCTACAATCTGGCTAGTTGCATTGTCCATGTATCCTTTGAATCTCAATGGCTTTTGAAGCTTTAATAATCCTTACTCAAACTTCCTTTTAATATAAAAACCTTGAATATAGGGTCCCTCAGGATTGAGGAGAGTGCTTCGCATAGAGAATTGTGCTCAATGGCACATACAGTATAATTTAATTCTATGAGGGGTGTTATTTAAACTATTGGAAGTTTATAAGACTATTCAAAAGGAGGTCAGTTCATTCTGAGAATTGGAACATGAAAGTGAAGTTCAGCTCTGGTTTGTGAGCCTGTGATGGTGACCTGGGTGCCAAAGGGAAATTGGGAGGGCAAATAAAACTTTCCTACTTCTGCAATGTTATGTATTGGTCTCTACTTAAAGAAACAAGAGCAAAAAAGGCAGGTCATTTGATTATGAAATGAAATAATTATATTTACTTTATCCATTTCCATCTCAGCCTATTAATCTTTCTTGTGTTTGCTTTTAATTATGATGGAAAGCCAGCAAGGTAATAATGAAGGAAATACTTAAGATATGGGACTATACTGATTCTGTCATTATGCTAGAACAAATCAACACAGAAAAGGATCAGTGATTAAAGTGCACACAGACTAGCGACAAACATCATGAATCTGACCCCTGGAGGCAGTAGCTTGACGACTGAGGAGAAATCTCTGTTGCCTTTACTTGTCCTGTTTGGAGAAGTCATGGAAATGTCAAAGGCCTCCCATCCTTAGAAATGACTCCTGACCTAAATTTATGAGAATTTGCCATGATCCCCCTTGTAGAGGCAGTGCAATTTTCTGCACATTGATAACAACTGAAGATGTGGAGTGAAGGGATCTGAAACATACCACTCTGAAGAGTTGATTTTTCCTAAACTCCTCTTATTTGCCTAAAAGCATAATGTCCCAAAAGAATTAAACTGTCAGAAATCCCCTTCCTGGGAGTTTTGCAAGCACAGAAGATTGACTCCTACCACCAGAAATGAGAAGTAGAGGAAATCACCTAAACAGACATTGCCACAAAACTATCCCATCTTGCATCTCTTCTTCTAAAGGTCCATTCATTATTCTTAAAAGTCATTTGTTTTCCCATTACTGCCCTTCTCCTTGTTTTCTTCCCCTGTTAAGAGAGTAAATCCTAAGAGTTATCATCACAAGGAGATATTTTTTCTCCTTTTTTTCTTCTTTCTCTTTTTATTGTACCTATATGAGAAGACAGATGTTAGCTGAACCTATTCGGGTAATCATGTCACAATATATGTAAATCAAACCATCATGCTGTACACCTTAAATTTACACATTGATCCTTTTCAATTATTTCTTAATCAAACTGGGGGGGAAAGATGCTATATAAGCCCCAAGTTCTAACCATCTCCTTGAGCTGCACTTTCTGTGAACTCCAGCATACACATGTGAAGAAAAAGCTGTCTTTTCTCTTGTTAAACTGTTTTATGTCAGTGTGATATGCAGGCCTCCAAACACTAAACTTGGGGATGGAGGAAAAGGTCCCCCCAGTCCCAACAAGGGATTCAGTATGATTAGATGTTTGCACCTAGGCTTCCCTTAATATATTAAGAATTATAATGACTGATAACCCAAGAGCCATGTGAAAGTATGAAAATCCCTCCATGCCTTTTGTAAACATTCATCAATGAAACTGTGATTTCAGCATCTGGACTGTAGTATCACAAATCAAACCAATCCATCAGTTAGTACAATACAAAAATAATGATTTCTATGATGTATAATGCTTTTATATTTTTAAAAGGTCATGATTAAAAATGCAAAAGTCAGGAAAAAATATGAATAAATTGATTATAATTGAAATGAGCAATCACTATATTTAAGAATATACTTTAGATAACAATGTAACAGATAATCCAGGGTGGACCTGGGAAATGTATCTTTGTCATTACAATTTGTGGAAATTTGTCCATATTCAATAAAGAATTTGGTACCTGGACCTTTGTCTTCCTCTCCTTTGAGACTCATTCTGCCATACTGACTTAACAGCCACCTGGATAAATTATCCACATTAACCAAATTTTTACTTCCATGACCATTCTACTTTAGTAAATCAGGCTATAGTTTGTACCTTGCTCAATCATCCAGGAGAACTCTACCTCTCAAAAGTTAAACTTCATATTATTTCGTTTTATTTTTTGGCATAAATCTCCACTTAACTTCATTTATCCATGGAATTTGACCTGGTTGCCCATTTCTTTTTCTCTCCACTTAAAAAATACCAGTTAACCCTATTTGTTCCTGGACTTCACGTTAGAGCTCATTTCTCTGTCTCGCGAATGGCTACTCTTCCTTTATTTACTCTAAATGTGAAGGGCTCGTTGCTGAGCTTGTTTTCCCACTCCACATCAGGGACGCAAATGTGCTCACAGCCTGCACAGTACTGATGCACACAGTGGTGGCTACGCCATAATAAGCCACAGAGGCAGGCCTGAGGCCAGCCCCACTGACAGATGCTATGTCTGGGAAACTGATCCCAGATTTGTCCTGTCTTGCATTAAAAATGTGGAAATGCGCTCAGATAGTTTTCTACAATGACTGCACCTGGCAAGAGGAACTTCTCACATCTGGTGGCATTCTCATTCTGTACAGCAGGTATCATTGCCAGCTTACCTCTGTGGGAAATGCTAAGGGACTGAGGAAGTTTACATGACCATAAGTATGACCATACATGAGGATGTTCATTTTCTCTTGCTTTATATAACCTTCTTGGTGACTTCTTAGATTATCTGCCATTGAAGAAAACGTGTATCTTTAACTATCTATTGATCTCAGATTTGTGATAATACCAATGTTTAGCAGTTAGGAAATTTCTCACAGAAGTCCAGACTCTCGACTTCACTTGACAAATCAAATGATTTGGAAAATCCTCAGCCCTCCTTTCCACATTTCTGCATATCTGCAGGCAGCAACTTCTAGAGCTCAGGATGAATGCCCCCTTTAGACTGGTCATTTACCATGTCCATTCGGCATGTCCCTTCTCCATGTCATCTTCCTGATCCATGAAGAATAGGAGCTTATGGAGTGCATACTACATACACTCACTACTCTAATGCAGCACTTACAGTGACTGAACATGTATCCCCAAGGATAAAACCACCAGGGATACACACAGTGTTAACTGAAATTTACATGCTGCCCCTAACTCCCACTGTGTCTATATTTGAGATGTGCCTTTACAGAGGTAAAGAAGGTTAAATGGGGTCACAGTGGCTGGGCCCTCCACTGATACCTTCAGCCCTGGCATATGGACCAGGAGAGTGGGAGCCACATGGGTGAGAACTGGACTGGTCCTCTGACCAAAAGAAGCTAAAGATGAACAGCATTTGAGTGAGAAGAAACCAAAGATGAGTATCAGAAGCCACTATCAGCCTGTGTTTTGGTCTAGCTATACTAAAACACACAAGGAATTGTACACAGCTTTTATCTCGGAATGTGACTACATTAAGTCTTAACCTTTTGTACTCTTTATAAATGCTGAATTAAAGAACCATGCTAGGCATTGATACATAGTAGTTCTGGAAATGGGCGATCTCTTCCTGCTCAATCAAGTCAAAAACTGAGTGCAGAAAAGGAGAAAATCAGGTCAGAAGTATGTCTTACAACATTATTTTACAAAGACAATATTCTCAAAAAGCAGTGACTCTGGTAATACTGGCAAAAGAATTTTCAGCAAAGTAACCAGCATTTGAAACACATACATGCACACACACCTCTAAGCAATTTGAAATAATTTCAGAACAGAAGTTAGCCTAAGGCAAGAATTGTATGCTTTCAAGAAACCCCTCAAGAAAAGCTTCAAGCTTGTTTTACCTGATAATTTTAAATATGTTTTAATCTTTGTATCATAGCCTCCAGGTAGACCAAGGGTATTCAACTTGAAAGTGATTTATTAGTCAGAGTTCTTTTCAAATAAGGAACCTAAGTCTATCTCTACAATTTTGCTTTTACATATACTAAAATTCACCCCCAAGTGACATGAAATTTGTTAAATATGCTCACCAGCAATGTAATTTTTTTCAATATACAGAGCTAAAAAAGCAAAACCTCTTTAGTCTTTAAAATGTTTCAAAAATAGTTACTATATCAAATAAAAATTCTTTGATTTATACTGTAAAACTCCAAGGTTTACATTTATGAATTGTTGTATGCACTTTCACCATCATATAAGCTGCCGATATTACCTGTCTGCATCCACTGTGACGTCATGAACCCCTCTCTGAATGACATCCCTAGATGTCACTGTGTCTGGTATTCGATTCAAACTTCTAGTATACAGGTTGAGCCCGCCATCTGTCATGTATCTGCAAATAAATGTATAATTAATCAACAGAATATTAAATGAACTCATCTGTATAATTTAACTTAATAAACAAATTGTGTTCACAATTATCAATAATTATGCAAATATGGGCTATTATAGTTTTTTTCTACATATACACTCTATTCGCCAAGAAAAATTAGAATGTCTTTTCAAATTTATTAGGAAATCAGTCTTGATCACTGTAACAAATAACTATTCTGTTATGAAACCTTCCTTTATTCCCTTTTGTTATCAATATTTTGAACAGGCTTGTAGATCATATAACTCTTAGCAAAATAAGGACAAGATCACTTCATTTGGTAAATGAAATTTACATTTTTGAAGCATTGAAGTTTACAGGAGTAATGAAACATTACTAAACTTAAAATTAGATGAATTTATTTGATAAGGAAAATGTATGCCACTGTTGGCCACTATCATAATATCATAACCCAGATGTATTAAATGTTTAAAATGTTGCCAGGAACTGTTCTAGAGGTTTTACATGTAAGAGTATATTATTACCCTCACATCAAGCAATCACAAAAAGTTTAAGGACTTATACAAGGTCACTCACAAGGTCACTCAAACAGTCATGGCAGAATTGAGAAATGAATCTAGAATGTTGGCTCCAGAAACCATGATCTTAACCTCCATGTATTGCTGTCTAAACTTTAGGGCCACACTGTCCACCCCACTTCCTGTCTCTGAAAACAACTTTGCTATTGTCTTACCAATGGTTTCAGCCTCGGGCATGTTCACTATAGAATCAGTGAGTCCAAGGAATGACAACAGAACATTCTTCGGGTAAAAGGGTTTATACCTGGCTTAATTCTCCCAGTGGTAGGTCCAGCACTAGAATCATGTCTGCATCCAGCAGTCTGTAGGTCTGTAACCCTCTTTCATCTCTACCTCCACCAAGAGCCCTGGGCAGAGCTCTTTATAGTGACCAGTCAATAATAGCTTATTGCCTACAGGTATGGAAGCAATGGCCTAGCAGCAGGCCAATTACAGCATCAAGTAGTTGAGGATCAGGTGAGGATCCTGGCCATAGGAACTTCAATTATCCCCACAGCCATCATAGAACCATCACCATTCCACAGGGCTGAGATCCTCACAATCATGTTGCTGTGATTTTCTTGGCTAGTGGGGATTAGAACAGGGTGTCTATTCTCCTGCCCCATGCTGGACAATTAAATACCTATTTCTTGAGAGAGAGGCTCAAAAGACAGTTCATCGGTCTTTCTATGTAGATAGAGTTGATGACGGTGATACCCAGGAGCTGTGGGTATTTATTTTAAACCAGATGCAAAGAGCTGCAGAGAAAGCTTCATAGTAAAAACAAGGACAAAGGCACACAAAAAGAAGCAGAGACATTTGGCCCTGTGGTTTCAGCTTCATAACTTGCCTTTGAGTTCTAGGAGAGATCCCTGCTTCTTTATATAAGTACATCTCAAATTTGTTTAAACAAATTCAAGTTTATTTCATTTTTTGGAATAAAAATGACATTATTTATTTTAGAGTTGTATAGCTCCACTTACAAACACACTACAGCTTTTTAATCCATTTGACTATTACAGACAAGTAGTTCACATGTTTTTAGTCTTTTGCTGTTACAAACAATGCCGCCATGAACATCTGTGTGTATGCATTTCCTAGAGCTCATAGGCAAGAGTTTACCTGAAGTCTGCATCTAGGAAAGGACTCACTGGGTCATAAAGAGATACATACACATATTCAACCTTAATAGTCAACGTCAAAGGGTTTTCAAAATACTTTCAGAGTAAACTCCTATTTGCCTATGGATGAAAATTATCCTTTTGGTTTTAATTATAAGTTCCAGATTGCCAAGCAGCTTGCTCATATTTTTATTATAGGCCATTTATGTTTTGTCTTTGAAATGTCTGCTACATCTTTTGCTCATATTTCTATTGGATTCTGTGTTTTGTTCTGGTTTTCTTTCCTCAATGGTACTAATTCTTTATTAGTTAAATGTGTTGCATATAATTTGTGGTCTTTATGGGGTTTTTATCCTGATACTTTTCTCTTGTTTATTTTCATATGAAATTAATGTTTCTGAATAAAAAGAAACTTAATTTAGATAACGTTTCTAACTTCACACAGTAACTGCTTCTGTTATTTTTGTGTAGAGTTTAAAAATGTGGTAATTTGCTCATTGTAACTTTTGGACTTACTCTGTTTGCATCTCCCATTTTTATCTGGACCTTTTCCACCTTCACCTTTATGGCCACATTCTGTGCAAATCTGTCTTTAGTCCATGAAATTTTCGTGTGGGCTCTGTCCTGAAAGGGAGCTATAGCTGAACAGTGTAATGAATTCATAGGAATTAGACTGCGCTATTCTCTCTGGCTGGTCAAGCGGTCAAAACTCTTCCCAGTTTAAACTCTTCCAACCTGCTGGCGCATGCTTTCTAGTCAGTTTCTCTTGGCTACTTCAGGGATCTTCTGTTCTTAGTGTTACCAGATGCCCCACTGCTGCTCTTGGTCTCTTCCCACATAGATGCTGATCCCAGTCTGGTCGTCTGGCTCCTGGCCACGTGTCCTCGACTGCATATACTTGACTTTGAGATGACGCCTTGTCACCATCTTTTTCAAAGAGTCTCATTATAAGCAATGATCTTTTTTTTTTTTTTACCTTTGTTGTCCTGTTCCTTTGTCTGTTTTTATGGATTTGGGAAGATTTAAAACCTATGCTGCCACCATATACTCCTAAAATTCTATGATTTTGCATTCAGTATCTCATGTCAGCCACTATACATGACAATTAGTTATTTTTTAATGACATGAGCACACAGCACATGCGAGGTGTTTTTTTCTTAACCTCAAAGGAATTGCAGTCCAGCATCTTCCTTTAGATGATTACAGATAAAATTTAAGAATTGTTCCCTAATCGATGCTAGCTAAGAAAACTATGCTAATAATGAATGATTGCTGCAAAGATCTGTTGTGTTTGTAGAAAATGAACTTCAAGGAGAGAAATGTGTACAAGTAGACATGTAGACAAGCTCAGAGGGTCAGTATGTTATGATGGTTAAGAGTGCAGTGGAGCCAGACTGTTTAGGTTCAAGCCCAGCATTACATGCTTCAAGACCAAATTCCCAGAATACCCATTAATTACCTTTCTGAGTTCAATCTACAGTCATTAAAACTGTCTATGTCTCAATTGTTTCATCTGTAAAATGGAGAAAGTAACAATGCGCTTACCTTTTAATACTTGTGCCAAGATACAAATGAGTGAACATATGTAAAATGCATAAAACATCGTCTAGGAAAGTAGCAAGTGCTATATAAGTGTTGACTAGTATTACCAGCTATGTTTTCATTAGAATTTCTATGTCTACTAAAAATGACTGCCATATCTTCAGTATGAAATTAGTAGAAGTATAACAATTAGGAATCTGTCATTTACCCTGTAAATCCTTCTAACCCAGCTCAAGTAACCCTGCCCTCTCCAGTGTTACACATGCTGCAGTCATCAGGAAGTTTACCAGTGGAAAATTGAGGGAGGATCAAGTGAGAAGCAGGACTAAACTACCAATTCCCTTTTTTAAAATTTCATTATAAAGGATTAAATTACTTCTCTGGGCTGGGGGACTTACATAGAATTTTTGGTTATACTCTTGGCCCCACTACTATCACTGTGACATCTGCAGATAACTTCAATTCCCACCAAATAAAAGATGTAACTCCTCCCCAACCCCAGGTTTTCAGGGTGCTCCTTTTTAGCATCATTAATGGAAATTTTTTCAAAGAGTCTCATTGTAAGAGATTTTCCTCTGACTAATATTCCTAATTACTAGCAGAGTCACATCTCCAACTGTTTAAAGCAATATTGAAAGAGTAGAAAAAGATAAGCCTTTGCATGCTTTAAGAAATTTTGAATTCTTAGAATGTTAATTAACTAATTTTCTGAGTTCTACCTAAAGTATGTGAAAGAAATGAAACTCCATTTCCATTCTTTTCATGACATTCCTTGTGGTTACATAAGAAAAAAATCCTAAATTAAATACCTTCATTCTTTGCAATGCTTTTGAGCTTATGTCTCTTCAGTCCCTGAAATATACTTTTAAAAATTGGAAATAGAAAGTTTACTTTGTGACTCCATCCCTTTTTCCTGTAGCACAGACATTTCCATCCCGTTTTCTAACTTAAAAGCAAAGTCAAATTCCCGTGGGCATCTCTAGCCCTTCTGTCTGTCTATCTTTGACTCCAGGCTGAGAGATCAGGATACAACCCCCTGATGCCAACGACGGGTCACTATGCGATGGGTGAACAGTGAATGCCACACGGCCAGTGCCTCCACACACCTCCGACCATGCCTGAGATGAGACCAGCCACGTCACTCGCTGGCCATGCAAGTCACCTTCCACCCAGAGAGGACACCTCTAACTTGCTCCTTACATTCAGTGTCCTGGACTCTACCACAGGAAAGAGAAAAGTGATCACTGGGGAAAGTTTTCTTATAGGGGTTGGGTTATTTTTACTCAGTTTTTTAAAAATACTGAATATGAATGTTTGTTGGTCAACATAAAGCATATGGACCACTGATGAATATTTAAATGGATTCATTTGGGAACTATCCCAGAGTTCATTTGAAAGGCTGGTAGGGGACAAAAAGAGAACCAAGGCCTGGGTTTTCACCGAGTCATGAAACAAGCAGGAAAAGCTACAGATACATTTTTTTTTTTCTCATTAGTGAATTCAGCAGCAACTAGGCAGCTGTCAGCGAACCAGTCTCCTCCTCCTCCTCCTGGGCACACAGCTGAACCATATTTCCTGGCCTCTCTTACAGTTAGATGTGGCCACACAGCCTGTTCTGGATAAGGGACTGCTGGCAGAAGCCACTGCGCCACTTCAGGCCTGACAGCGCGCAACAGCCTGACACTGTGGTTCTCCTACTCCTGCGTTCAGCCTATTGACTATCAATGCCCAGGGTGACACTGGGGACCTGGATGGATAATAGCAGAATTACCTACCACCTCTCTTAATCTCTGAGAGACTCTGCGGTACATATTTCCCAACTGAAGGTCAGAAATACTGGTGAGGTATTTACGTGAAGGAGAAATAAATTTCTTTGTTTTAATTTACTGAGATTTTGAGATTTCTCTGTTACATAAGTTAGTGTTAACTGGTACACCTAGAGTCCTGGAAAATACAAAATGCTTCTGAGTAGAGGTATGCCTGTAATGTATATTATTACATGCAGAACTCAGTTTTTAAAAATTGTCTTAAAAAACGATGTATCTAAGATGTATACACACACACATATATATCTACTATTCATTTATTGAATAAATGAGCACTCATAAAAATACAGAGGCAATAGCATGTGAGTCCCACGGCACTGTCTACATTACGCACCGCTGCACAAAGTGCCTGGAATGACTTGAGAGATTTTTGGATACATACATACTTCAGCCTTTCCCTACAGTTTTCCCAGGAATCCTCATGCCTCCAACAATTTCCGTCTCCTGTAAGAGTCACACCCTACATTGTCTCTTTATACTGGACACTACGTTTGCCTTTTCAGCAACAGAATTTTGTATCCCACTGTGTCCCACTCAGCATTTCTAACTCTACGTTCATCATTTCCTCTGTTTTCACTCTTTCTCTCTCTCACATACACACACACACATTAGCCAGCTCTCTCTGCCTATTTTCTCTAATGGTATAATTTTCTATCTCGGGCTTAAAATAGGCATCTTGTCAGAATTCTCTGCCTCTCTTATACCCTCATGAACAGCCTATCACTGTTTCTGCAAATTATTTCTTGGTGGTACCTCCCATATCAATTTTCCCCCTTTCATCCCTACCAATTTCACTCCCGTATTTCTGGCCTTATGACCTTGGACATGAGTTATTACAATAGTGCCTGAAATCTAGAGCTTCTACCCTCAATCTATTTGCAGATTTCCCTGAAATTGGTCTTTCAAAAACCATCATCTTCTTGCCCTGTTGTGTGCCAACTAGGTGATGTTCTAAGAAACATAAAGTTCATGGTTAAACTTCTTAGCATGAGGGTACTGAGGCTGGCCACAGTAGTCCAATCTCAGATCTTATCCTTAAATATCCAAATCTTATTTTTAAAAATATTTAATATTCCATGAATCTCAGTTAAAGAAAATGTCACTGAAAGCCATTTAACCTACTGTCCCTCTGATTTTGAAAATTATATTTTAATCAAGTTTAATGACATACCTTCTACAATATTTATATTTTTCTAACAAATTTTCTCAACACATTTCCCTCCTCTACAAGCTACTAAAATCAGAGAACAGAACTAGAACATTTCCTTTCTTGTTCACTCCTTTCTATTTCGTGCCAGGATTTATTACTTTTTCCTTACTCTGAACTCTTAGCTCAATTTTTATCGGTAGGAATATTTTGAAATTTCTGACACATTGGATGTCCCTTGATTTCTGATTTAAACTTCTCCTAAGATAAGCTTTCTCTCCCAGATAAGTCTTTTACATATGTATAAATAAATGCAAGCAATCTTTATTATTCAGAAATTCCATATTTGCAAATTTGCCTACTCACTAACATTTGTAGCCCCAGTATCAATATTTGCATCACTTTCATGGTTGATCATGGACTTGCAGAGAGAAGTGAATAGCTGGAGTTGTGCCCAAGGACATTCCCAGCTGAGAGCAGGTAAGGAAGGTGGCATTCTGCCTTCTTGGTTCAGCTCTCTTACTATAAACAAATGTCCTTTCAACAGTTTATCTAGAGCCACCTTGTTCACATTTTTGTGTTTCCTACCGGAGATTTTGCTGTTTACAATGGCCCCCAAGTACAGTGTTCACGTGCTGTCTGTGTTCCTGGGTGCAAAACCTGTGATGTGTCTTACAGGAAAATACATGTGTTGGGTAAACTTCATTTAGGTTTGAGTTACACGGCTGTTGAGCGTGAGTTCAATGTTACTGTATCAACAATATATATTAAATAATAAATAATGTTTTTAAAACTGAAATACACATAAAGCAAAATTATACATTGATTGGTTGATAAAAATGTTACAACCAAAGGTTCACAGGTACCTAAATCTGTATTTTCCCAAAAAGCAATAATTCAGTATTCACTAACTCAGTGTTTATAGGGTGACTTTATAGAACATAGCTACCACAAATAATGAGATTGTATGTGCATGTGTATATGTATATAAATAATTAAATCTTAATCCAGTAGTAAATATAAAAGATGATACACATATATGTCCACATTTAAAGAGATGGAGAAAGAAAAGAGAGGGAGGGAAAGTAGAAAAAATGGAAAAGAAAGAGGGAAGAGACAGGAGAGAAAGTTCATGCCTTAGATGTTCTGGTGTTACCATCCTGTGTTCCCTGAACTGGATAGTCCATCCTATGTGGTATTTAATACATACAAAAATGATAATAGTAACAATTACAAATTAGCATGATTATTAATGGTGGGGTGGGTGAGCAGGAAGGGAGGGAGAAGGGGGTTAAGGGGTATTCTGATGAGCACACATAATGTAGGGGGGGCACGGGGAAGGCAGTATAGCACAGAGAAGACAAGTAGTGACTCCATAGCATCTTACTATGCTGATGACTGTAATAGGGTATGTGGTGGCGACTTGTTAATAGGGGTGAATGTAATAACCACAATGTTGCTCATGTGAAATCTTTGTAAGATTGTGCATCAATGATACCTTAATTTAAAAAAAATTTAAATTATGCATTCTGACTCCAGTGATCACTCATGTACTCCTCACCTGAACTGACCATAATCTGGCTCTCTCATTCTACATTGCCAGAATCCAGGTAATGTGACTGCCAGGAATGGACTGGTGGATCTGAGGATATCAGAGCAGAGTTATAAACCTGATCTAAAGGTCTTTTGTACTTTTTTGGATCTTTTCGCCATTCAAACAAGCTTTTCATGAATGATGAGGAAGATTAGTCATAGAGAAGAATGATTTCTGACAAGGGTCCTCTCAGATGTATAAGGCCAAAGAGTAGGTCAAAACTCAGACTCACATGATAATTATCAGATTATTTGGGAAGCTTTTCCCTGCATTACAAAGCCTGGGTTTTGAAGTCAGACATATCTGAAATCTAATGCATGTCTAGACTTTCCTTAGCATCATGCAATTGTGGCCAAGCAGGATCTGTTTCCTTATCTGTAAAACAGGTGTAAAAATACCTCATAAGGGTTGTTGGTGTGGGGAGGTTAAATGAATAAATATGTTTAAAGCAATTAACAAGAGTGTAGTAGGTAATAGGAAATATTCAAAAGGGCAATAACAATTATTAATAGAAGTAGTTTTAATAGAATATCCTATTGCCTCCACTGAGTCCTTAGACGGTGCTAAATGTTCTAAACTGCCAAAATACATTAAGACTTTTATAATCACACCTTTTTTTGTAATGTACTAGGAAGCAGAAGGAAAACAGGGACAAAGATAAAAAAAATCTGATACCATCAAAAGAGATAAACAGATTAAAACTTTCAACTGTAAAATGTTTTCTCTCCACTTAGATTGGAGGTATGTAACTGAAGAATGCCAGAAAATATTTGTTCCTCAAAGCAGTTACAGGCAGCTCTGACAAGCCAAAAAGAAAAAAGTAGATGAAGCCACTCAGCAAAACTCCTCTTGTCTCCTTCCCCCATCCTTCACTACAAAATCTGTTATTTAAGAGGCATAAGAAAATCACTCTAAACACACAGGGCACATGTGTTTCTCTAAACTAACAATAAAAAAATGTAGTGGTTTATAATGAAAAGATTTTATAGAAACAGTAGATCTTTTACTTTCCATGAATGAGCAGATGAGAGCCTCAAATAACCCCATATATCCTTAGATTTCTCACATTTTCTAATGACCTTGGGAGCGAACCTGTATAATGCATTTTGGTGTACACCAACCCTCCCCCTCTTTGCACACTGTTGTTAGAGGCCAGGGTGACTTACCCACTATTGATGTCATCGGACCGGAGACTTTTCCCAAGGATGTCACCATCACTCATATATCCACCAACGTCAACTTCAGAAGACACATCCAGGTCACTGCTCGCTTTCTCACTCATGTCCACCTGTGACATGTTTCCCAGCCGAGAGACAGCCGCCCGACGGAGAGGTGTCGTGTACATGAACCTTGAGGGATCTGTGTGGATGAGCCGGCTGGTCCCGCTGCGAGAGTAGCCAGCACCCAGAGAGGGGGCATCGCCAGCCTGAAGACGGGGGCACGCCTGGCCCAGCCTCCAGGTCACAGGCGTGGGTCGGCTCGTCAGGTTGGGGATGGTCCTTCCATTCACTTCTGTTGTCACTGTGCTGTCGAACGTTGTCTCCAGGGTGCTGTGGGTGACATGGAGAAGTGACTATATGCTAGTTCTCTGGGACCACAGAGCAAGGGTACATGAAGATGGGAAAGGCTAGCTGAGAGTCGTTTCTTAGATGTATGTGGTTTTCATGAAAGCCAAGTTATACAACCACTATGAGATTCTAAACACCTCTGAAGATGTCAAACTGTGCAAAGAGGCATTTATTTGCAGTTTTTTTCTATTTGCCTTCAAAAGAAAGGCCATCATTACATTTCAGATCAAAGAAAATACTGTTTCACTTTTCCAACAAACTCTTTAAACTACTGTAGCCTCCCAGACCTATTCTGGAAGTTAACTACATTGTGTCTGAAAGTCTCTCCACCACCCTCCCTACGTGCATTTCAACTGCAACTTCTGCCACTTTCCTTCAGGGCAGGCTGCAAAATCCACTGAGTAGAGATGGTGACTGTTTTAGCAGCTAATTCAGTTTGAAAGGGAAATTATGTCAAGGAAGGGATGGATAGGAGGAAAAAGTCCTTGGATATTTGCTTAGAAGTCAGCACTTGACTGTCCTGTAAAATTTAAGTGAGAAAATAGTATGGGAAAGCAAAAATTCCTTCTCTATCACTGTATGACATTAAATGCTTGACTGTCGTATTTTCTTTATTGGCCCCAAAATATGGAGAATTGGGAGAAACCTGTGGCTTATCTGGGTCCCACGAAGACTGGACATAGTCTCTTCTAAGTTCTGCCTCAAATCTGCTATGTTTTTAACCGTTCTCATTCTTCTGGTTTCGGGGTCTTCACCTAGACACAAGTAACACAATAATGAGTGTGTCAGTCATGTCATTACTGTCTGCAGGGTAAAACCGTATGCATAAGAAGTAAGATACATTTCTCCTCTTAAAAGTAAAATGATAGGTAGGAAATCAAGGGCTATTATCATCTGATAACATAGTCCTTGCTATAGATAAAATGGAATGGAAACAAATGTAATAAGTAATACTATGAAGTGGTGATAATACAATAATACTTTGTAGACCTATGACCTTAATCATTGCAAAATGAGCAGGTCATTTGGAAATATATTGCACAGTACTCCATGTTACGGAGCTTAATTTAAAAATCTGAAACTATTTGGGTCCTAACTCTCCATAAAGACCTGTTTCTAAGGGTGCTCAGAATAGCTGAGATGAACATACCTTATGTGGCAAGTATACAGTTGGACTCAGGAATGAGATTTTTTTAGAGAAATTATCTTTTTAAGTCTTTTATTAGTCTCATGGACCAACATTCACAACTTTGGATGGCTTCGTTTTTAATTATTGTTCCACTTTCTACAGGGAATGCAAACCTCCACATGTGAGGCTAAAGTTTCAGTCAAGCCCCAGGCATGTAAACCTGGGATGGTCTGACAGGTGAGAAACAAGAGCTCTGCCCCGGACACACGCCTTTCATGTACCTATCACCTGGGGGCGGAAGTGCTGGTGCACCAGTTTGTTTACGGCAATTAAGTTTCCAGGCCAATGGCCTATGAAGCTGGTGTGTCTGGATGATAAAGAGAACATGGAAAGGGAGTAAAGGAGGCTATCCAGGAATGAGAAACTTTAATAAGAAGGAAAGAAGGAAGACAGGAAGAGATGGGAGGGAGGGAGGGGAATGGATGGTTTAAGGGGAAGGGAGTGCTGGTAGGAGAGGGAAGTAGAGGAAGACAGAGGAAGGGGACGGTAGGGAAGGAAGGGAATGGGTGGGAAAGAAACAGAGAAAGAAAAATGAGGGTAGAAAATAGCATATATTAAATTCCAGTATGGAAACTGTCATGTAGGAAAGTCAAGATGTTTATCTACAATCGTTTTTTTTAAGAACATAGGTAGATACTTAATCTGTTCATTTTCTTCCACAGAATTCATACCAGATTTTTTAAAATATGCAACAAATACACCCATTTTGCATTTGTAATATAATCATAAAATTGGTGGGGCTTCAGCGAACATCGCACTCACCTCTCAGCCAATGAGTGAATTCATCTACGTCTCACTAGGGAGATGGCCATGTGCCTCTACCTGACACGCCCAAGACTGAAAGGCTCCTTCTCTCCAGTAAGAGATTGCTCCTTCCAATATTTGTGAAAATGTTTCTGAGAATGAATAATAATTTTCCTCCCTTTAACCTCCATCCAATGGTCCTGTGGCTCTGAAACCAACTGAGCGACTTCATACTATCTTTACCGCGGCAGTCACTCGAGCTCTAGAAGAAAGCAACTGCTGATTGCTCTGTTTACTCCTTCAGCCAAACATCACTACATTGTTCATTGTTCCATCCTGGATGATTGCAAAATGACCACCATTCTGCTGCCAGTCTGTAAATCTCTTCCTTTTTATTTACAAATTATTTGAATGATTAAAATACATATAACAGCATCATTATTTCAAACTTAGAAAGTATAAAAAACTCCTGTAAATGTATTTTTTAAGAAATAGAAGAGCATATTATACCCTCATGCACACGACAGACTTTTCCTGCACTAATTCAAGTCATACAATCTCTAACCTTACAGATTAACATCCTTTTAAATCTCAGACCTGTTAATAACCTTTAAGACTCTAATCATATTCTCTCTGAAAATTTTTTCCTTCCTTTTACTTATAACAGAGCATATTTGAGAAGTGACTAGAAAGAAGTCTACCTCTTACTTCCAAATAATCTGGTAGAAACCTGAAGAAAAAGGAGGGTTTTTAAAAGAAAATCTTAAAGAGCAGAAAAAGAGTATCATAGTCAAAAGCAGAGGTGAAGAATAGATTTTACTCAAAGTGGGCCAAAAAAATAGTGAAGAATGAGACAAAATGTTAGAAGCACTAAAGCCAATATTCAGGATATAAGACTCCATACAGTGTAGAAGCCTTAGATTGTGATGTTAAGAGATAAGCCTTAAAGAAGGAAAGTGTTGAGCTGACCTTTAAGAGATGGAGGAGCGATGTAAGTCATTGACCTCACCTAGACTATAACAGGTCCCCTGTCCCTGACCCCTTCCCTCTGGGAGAACTTTCACACTGTCATCAGGTTGCATCTCAACCACTTGACAACCACTTGATAAGTATAATAGTGATTACACTGATATTTGAATGATTTTCACACACCTTTTTAATATAAACTTGAAGAACATTGTATTTTCAGATGTTCCATTTCACTACATGTTTTTTCATATCTTCTTCATCTCCTAAATTTCCTTCTGCCAATCCAACAGGCATCCAACAGGACCCTTGGTTTTTCCAATTGAATCCACTTCGTTTGTTCACATTGCTTCTCATGTTTCAGAACCATGACTTTCCTCCCTCTGGTTTCACTCATCATGACAGCCACTCATGACACTGCACCACCCGTGATAGTCAGGCAAAGGGACTTTTCCTCCTAGCACTTATTGAGCAAAACATAACTGCTGCCTCATTTATATCATGAAAGATAATATCCAAATCAAAATTTGTTGCATTAAATGTTCTCAATGATCCACAAAAGGCAAGATACCATTAACTGTACTTATGAGCCCCCTAGGACTGCAAAAGTGTGACACATCCTGTAAATTTGTATCCAATTGATGTCTAGTGGGTTGGGGACGGGGACAGAAATGTCATTGAAAAGGCCAAATGTAAAAGCACAGATAAAATTAAATATTAATAACAACTTAGCAGAAACAGTACATAAGAGAAACTTATTTTGTCACAGAAATGTTGTATCCTCTCTCACCTCCCTAATTTCAAAGCCACTGTTTTTCCTGAAGCAAGTATCCTCCGTGTCAGATATGATTGTAAGGGCTTACACACATTTTCCAGAATGATAGATTCTGCAATTCACTTTGAGTTTTCAACACTGGCGCAACTGCTTTTTCATTGCCTCTGAAGTCTTCTCTAGGAGCAGCGCACAGAGTAACAGGCATAATTTGGTGCTCCTGAATGTTTATTTGGGGGCAGGAGGACCATTTAATCTGTGTGGTCCTGCTCCTAGTTTTTAGGCTTTAATTATACACATTATAATTGACACTGCCTGCACTGTCATCTTTTAATAGGAAATCAAGTTTTATATGACTAACCTGATTCACAGAGAATTATCCCTCCACACCATCCATATTACAAATGTTATTTTTTTAGAGCACAGCTGCCTGATTTATTCTGAGAAATAACCCTAATTTTGTGGATAACTACAACAGTGATTTGGATGGAAAATTCTCACTTCATCTGGTTTAAGCCAGACACTTTGGATGGAAAATATCAAATATGGCTAACAGCTTTACATTTACCTTTTAAATATTCTCCTATGTAGTTGCAGCACAGATCTTTATCTGATGTATCCAACCATAGAGTTGAACTCAAGGAACCCTGCCTAAAAATGAACTTGGAAGAAGCCATTTTGAGTCAGAGGCAGAACCTAGAGTCAAGCACATGGCAGAAATCCTGAAATTCCTGTGTGCTCTGGGCTTGAGTATATTAACCAACTTAACATTCCTCATTACTTAGGGAACTGCGCTGAATGCTTCATTACCCTAACATGATTGTTCATATCAGAGCTATTGGAATAAACTCTTCCTCTTACTTTCTTTCATTTTTGAATACTGGCATAAGTGAAAAAAAAAACCTTAAAGAGAATAATCCCATACAATACAATAAGCAGATGCTCAGTTTAAAAACCATGGAATACGCAGACTTCTGGTGAGATTACCCCCTGACAGTAATGTTCAAGTTACTTATGCACAAAAAGGCATGTGTCCTATATATACCCAACCTCAGCATGCTATGATTTAACAGTGTAACCAACAAATAATGTCATGGGACTGTACTCTGTTCATATCTTTGAAAATACTTACATAAGAGGTACTTAGAACAAGATAAATCCTATCATTTTAAAGGCAAAATATGAATATTATTTGATTCTACAGTTCCAGAGGATCAAAAAGAAAAGATTCTGAAGAAATAATATTCCCTCTGTGCCTTTGTACTGTATACAAGTCTTTTATTAGAAGCAGTTCATCACAGCAATCCCACAATGGTGAGGAAGTAAATCTTCAATGTCTGAGCACCTGGTGTATTTATATTCAGAAATCACTATTCCCACAACTGTGGAAACATTACTCTTTTAAAGCTGAACTGACATGAAAAATAGAGCAATATTTGTCTCTGCTGTCTTTCTAAGCTTTTTTTGTTTAAAGCTGGTTCACTAAGATCCCAGAAAACCTCATAAAACACCTTGTAACAGAATGGACTACACAGAGAATAAAACAAACCTACATTTAGCTTCAATTGCAGGAATCAGAAACAAAGAAATCATTGGTCAGGTTTTAGTCTTTCAAATTTAAAGAGTCTTTTATGAAGTCTTTTATGGAAATACACATAGACATAAATTATGATGTGGTCAATGGTTTAATATTTATGGATTTTTGAAGAAGGGACTGTAAGATGTAAATATACTTTGGTAGAGCACTAAAATTTGGTATAACAAAATTTATTCGGTTTAGCTATCTAGGCAGGTGGCAAAGTTGACAGTTAAAGTTTAATGATGAAAGTGAAGGATTACTTCAGACATCTTCATATATAGCTAATTAAAGACTGTGTCAGAAGTTACTGAGACTCATGTCATCATAAAGGCCCAGTTTGTAAAGTACAGAAACACTTCACAGTCATATATGCAGTAAATGGTTGTAATGTACACACTCAGGAACATTTTTTGCCAAACACACACACACTAAAGTATGTGTGCAAAGCTGTGAGAAGAAGTCTCTGGATTTCTGAAAGTGTCACTGGAGCTCATGCGCTTGTCACGAAGGTACAACCAAGGGCCATCCATTCAGATGCCACTGAGGCAGCGTGAGAAACTTCACTCCACAAAAAATTTACCCGTGAGTACCTTCATCTGTGGTGAGGTCACCCTGAGGACAGCGAATGAGCAGGCCCCATTAATGACTAAGTAAAACACATGGTTGGAATTTAAAAATGTTAATATTTTAAGGATGTCTACAACATACTGGACACCAGGCCAATAATGCCCAAGGTGGACTGCTATTTACTCAACAGACTTTACAGCTCTTTCTCATAGCTCACTTTTACAGAGGAAAGAATTTCAAGAAACAAGGAATTGAAAAATTGCATAACTTTGGTTTTAAATACCAGTCGGAAGAATGGAAGATATTTGGCTAATGCAAATGTGCAGCGACTTACAACTGCATCCTCATCTCAGGAGCAAATCCGACTTACCTAGTAAGTCGGTGTACAGTGCCTGCTCCAGGTCGCCCAGCATGGTGAGGATGACGTCCTCATCCAGATGAGCTGTGCCTTCCCGCAGGCAGCTTTCTCCCTCCTCTGCGGCCCAGCTCCGGATGCTGCTGGGCCTGGACGACGCGTCTTCGTCTTCCGACCTGCTCTCGTCATCACTCTCACCTTCCAAGCCTTTCCTGGAAGCCCAGCCCTCGAAGCCCCCGCTACCTGACCGGCTGGCGGACAGAAGGCTCCGGGCCCCCGAGCCGCCGGCCTGGGACAGCGACTGCACCGAGCGCGAGCCGAGCCGGGACAGCGGGCGACTCTCCGCATAGCTGGACTCCCTCTGGCTGGCCTTTGCCGCGTTTCCAAACCAGTTGGAAATGCGCACAGTGGGTCTCCTCTCCCCCTCACTGGTGAGGGAAAGATTGGTCAGAGACCGTTGCTTCCGAAGGCAAGCTCCCTCGCTCCTTCCTGCTTTGCCCCGAAACACGGAGAGCTCGGCGGGCCGCTGCATATGGCTCTTCTCGTGGCTTCTCAGCTGGACTTCACACTGTCTTTTTACACTGAGATGGCAACCGGCCCTTTTGGTTTTAATTAGCACGTGCACTCCAGTGAAAGCCCAGGCAGGCTCAAACCTTCAAGTAAGATCTAGAGCTACAGTCAATTAGTTGCACACAATTTAGCTTGCCACATCATTTCTTAATCAGCGGTACTCACAAACGTTTTGCTTGCATGGATCTGAAGCTGACAAGAGTTCGCGGAAGACCCTGCTCCAGCTGAAAAGTGGCCCAGGAAGCCAACTACGCTTACCAGTCTGCACCCAATCGAATGTCTCAGCAGGGCGAGGGGTCCGCATTTCCCTTTACCGCCTCTGAGCTCCCGAACGGGAGGCGGTGAAGCGCCGGCGATGTCTCCCGCTTCCCCCCACCTCTGAGCAGCCCGTCACCCACCGAGGTCTGCAGCTCTCGCCAGCAGAAAAGCCGACACGCTGCAGCACACACGGCGTCCGCGGCGCGCCCGCAGGGGCAGACACCGGCGCGCGAGCCCAGCCCTGCACGAGCCTTCGGCGGTCGGTATTCCTCCCGCGCTCAGGCCGCGGGCCCTTCGCTGCTGCAGCGGACGCCGCGGGCTGCCATGGCAGCACGCATCCCGCCGGGCTGACGCAGGGGCAGAAGGGGCTGTCCAGCCTGGAATGCCACAGGTTTCAGAGCCGAGCCCGAATGAGACGCTGCACTCCTAACCCTGTGCACATTTACATCGTCTTGGCCACCCAGCCTCAGACGCGGACACACACACACACACACACACACACACACACACACACACACACACAAACACACACTCCCTGACTTAGAGAATGACAGACTAATGCTCCATAGCTGCAGGCAGCTGAAGCAGGCAGATCTGCCTTCTGAATGTGGGGATTTGTGCTGTAAAGGCACAAATCAAATTCAAGAGTGTAAAGGATCTAAAAAACGTAGTATGACACTCTCTACTGGCTGACAGACAATGCTTTAAAGGGAAAGACTTCACCTCATCTTTTAAAGAACAAATTCAAGAGCTTTTTTATTCTCAAGCTATTTAGTAAAATCCCAATGTGACAATAATAAATCAAGATTTCGTCCTATAAAAAAAAAAGAAAAAAAAAGAACCTCAGAAGGTTTTTCCCTTCTATTTTCACTCAAAACATGTAATTGAAAGTTGATGGCCAAGTATGTATAATATAAAGGAACAAAAAACATTAAATTCATGTTATTTTTTGATATTGAGCATTTTTCCAGGTGTGTTTCATAAACCTTTTCCAGCATAATCAGATTTTTATTTTTGATACTTTAATAGAAACAAAACCCATAAGATATTTATTTTCTACCGGTTGTGTATATTACAATCGATGCCCTGAAATTCTGATTTTAGGAAAACTTAAAAACCTTATTAGGTACAGTAGAGTCTACTGTACCACTGAAAGCTAAGGGGAGGAGTATTAAAGAAAAACTTCTGAGGTTTTCCACACATAACCATTCCTTTTAAAGGGGGAAAAAATACATAGAAATACTTGTGTCACTTAAAATAATACATTAATCCCTGTCATTTTTGTCTAAACCAGTATAATCAAATGAATTCTGATTTTTCACCTCACATTCCTAACCTCAACTAGGGAAATTGCCCAACAGCTTAGCTTATAAATTAGCATTATAGTATACATTGCCTGTACCTTTTCATATGATAACAAGCTACTTTGCAAGTTAATTATTCCTTAGGCCCGCCCCGGTTCAAGACAGATCATACCTGGATCCATTTCCACAGATACTTAAAAGGGAATTAGATGGAAAGAACAGCAATCATTTGTGATAAAATTTTGCAATGAAAAAAATAAAACTGAATTGTGAATTGTGAATGCTGAGTCTCAATTCTTTACTCTTTAAAAAAGTGTTTATAAAAAGAGGCATTTAAGTAAAAGGAGGGTACAAACACTGAATCATAGACACTGACAATTATCCTTCTTAAAACATCATTTTATAAAGTGATTTTTAAAAGATCAATATGCCACTCCTCCTTCAATTATGAGGCAAAACATTTTTTTTCCCTTGCATTTGGAGATGCTGTGGCCCAGTGAATCACCAGGTTATGAGAATATAGTAAATTTGTTAAGGTTATAAAACTTCAAGTTGTTTGACCTGTATTACACTAAAGTACACTTGTAGTATATTCTAAAGTCTTATAGACTCACACAAAAAGAGAATTCTTATGCTTCAGACATTGAAAAAAGCTAACCTTGAGTGTCTATGAGAAAAAGCAGTAATTATGCCCTCTCCTATACAAGGATGCCTGCCTGAGCACCAATCAGTTCAGACCAGTGGCTCTCAAACTATGTTTATGTTCAGAACCAGGAGAGCTTAGTACCATACAGCTTGCTGGGCTCCATGCCACCCCTACTCATTCAGTACATCCCAAAGTGGCTTGAGAATTTGCATTTCTAACATATTCCCAGGTGGCTCAATACTGCACTCTGGGACTCCATTTTGTGAACAATTAGGCTGAAACTAGAGGTGTTCAATGGAGTCCCCCCTAGGTGACACTCAGAAATATCAGGAGACATTTTGAGTTGTCAGGGCTGGGGGTGTGGCACCTATGACATCTAACAGGCAGAGACCAATGAGGCTGCTCTACTTCCTACAGTGACAAGACAGCCACGGAAACAAGGATTTCCGTAGACTACAATGTCAACAGTAACAAGGGTGAGAAACTCTGGCTTAGAGTAGTTACAGTGCATTTACGAATGATTTAGAAATTCCACAGCTACAAGAACAAAGGTGTGCTTTTGCTCGTATGAATGTCTACTCTGTGTGGTCTGCAGCTCGGATCCGGGTACCCTTTACGCTAAGACACATGGTGAAAGAGCAACCCTAGTCTGGGGACACGGTGATCTCCTGACAGGGAAAAGAGAGAGCCAAGCAATGGCTCTACAGCTTCTGCTCAGAGGAACCGATGTCATTTTTCCACTCAAATTTCATTGACCAAATCAAATCACATGGTCCATCCTGATTAGGTAGGGTAGGAAGTATCTTCTCATAGGGCAAACCTAGAAAGGGGTGGGCTAAGTCCCATGGAGCCAATATAATCCTAACAGAGAAAATATCAAAAGGGTATTTTGACTGTTTCTTTGTTTAAAGATACTGTTTTCACTTGTAGTTACAGTATTTTTTCCCCTGGAAATATATCAGTCTACAAGTTTACTGTGAACAACAACAGGGAACCCACTTATTGCTACTCTAGAGGCAGCCATCTCTGCTTGTTTTGGGTGTGCATTCACATGGGTGTGTTTATATTTACTTGTGTTCATCCATATAAATGTGTGTTACATACCATGGTGGATGAAGCCTCAGTGCACAGGAGACAAATATGCCTGGTCAGTGCTAAAGCTGTGAATCACTTCAATTTTGCCAAGACCTACCAAAGTATTGCTACTATAATATTCTGAAAAGGAATGCATTTCAGCTCTTTAGTAAACATTATTACAAAATGACTATTTAAGTAAAAGATCTAAATTGAGCTTCCTCTTCTTAATCTTTATAACATTCAAGAAAAATGTAACTTAAGTGATCATTTACAAGGATCTTAGATACCAGATATTGTCCATTACTCAATACAACGTCTGGTAAGTCAGAAAAAAACACATGCAACCACCAGCTTATCCCTCAGCTTAATCTAAACTCTCACTTCTAAAATGATTTCCTGAATTCATCCAAGTATTTTATTACTTTCTTACAAATGACATGTCAGCTGTGCGGATACTGAGTCAGTCTGGCATTTTTCAATGTTGTTCAGTTGAATATAAATTCTAGATAAAGGTTAAAAAGTGCATTAAACAAATGTTATACATATTGGTAAATAGCCTTCTGCAAAAAATATGTAAAAAGGGCAAGTGTGATCTTATTTAAAAAAAAAATCTAAAAACTTTCTTGAATGATTCCAGTGGAATGAAAAATGAAGCTCACTCACATTTCTAAGGGTCTCCTGGCACTTGATGAAAGGAATGGTCTCTGAGGCTGAATTCATTTTGCAATGAGTATAAGAATAAACTCCAACCAAGGGCAGTAAAGTCTGAACCATCAATTTAGCAGGACTTACAATACTGAAGTAGCAACATGAATCTTAATGGAGAGGCTGGAAGCAAAAGGCTCACCCACTCATCGCTACAAATTACATAATACATTGCACCTGACTGTGCTAATTAATGGACTCATCATCATCAGATTGTGTAAATATCACTAGGTTTATTCCCTGAGAACATGATAAACAGGAAACGTGAATGACACACATAAAGACTTTGGAGGTCTCCAAATTGTAGATTTCCAAATTGTAAGTCTTGAGTTTTCTTCAATGCCATTTTATTTTGTGTCACTCATTTCTGATACTTTTCTTCACACCATAATTAAATTCTATTTTAAATTTCCACTATAATCAAGAGGCAATGTTTTACTTCATGTGAGCTATTGGGTAGCTGAAGTTATAAGGTGCTAGGCTTCCTAGCTAACTTAATGAATCCCTTTAGCAAATCTGCTCTTCAACATGAACCACTCAAGTTTGCTCCTTAACAGTATCACAAAGCTTTACATGTCCTGTATCTCAGAGGTCATGAAGTGGAGATGCTTTTCACATTTCTTTAAGCACAAAAAAGGATTTTCCTTGGGTCACAGAAACAAAAAGCTCAGGGAAGGAGGGAGGGATATTTCAGCCGTGGCTTGCTCAAGGGCTCAGACATTTCCTAAAGTGCCTTGAGCTCACTCTTACTCTAGGTTCTTGTTTTCTGTTTCTTTCACTACCAGCAGGTCCACGCTTTCTTTTAATGAGCACCAGGTCAAGTAGAAAAATATATCTTTTTCCTAATATTCTTAGGAAAAGTTCTGAGAATGATTCTCATTAGTTCTGACTGAAGTGGGTCACATGTCCATTCCCAAAAGAATCACTGTGGTCAAGGTATAGGTTGCTCTGATTAGATATGGTTGGGTCAATTTTGTTGGAACCACATGAACAGAGATTGATGGGACTTTGGTTCTCCCAAAGAAAATCAGTGCTGCTATTAGCAGATGGAGCACTGGATGCTGGTCAGGCGAAAGTGTAACAGGGCATCAAGGTACGCTTACTATGAAGCCAATAGTGCTGGAGATTCAGAGCTCCTAACTCACCCGGGCTCCTCCCTAAATGGACACTGTATGTGATTTTTGTCTTTTTATTTTTGCATTGTTCTCAGGCACCCCCAAATTGCATAGGCTTCAAACTGTCACAAAACCTGGATCTTACTCTGCCACGGCCAACACCATCAGAGTTGTATAACATCAGGCTACTTCACCTGGGGAGCTGGACAGTCACTCACCAGTGAAGCTCCCACACCAACCACTAGCAATAAGAGTTCAATAATAACAACAGCACTAAAACTTCGGGTTACAGAAAACCAGTGAGCTACCAAGATCCCAGTGAATTTAGGAAAAGTGCCCAGCTTGACAATGAGAAGCTAATGACAACAATAAAGTAAGCAGAATTTTTTTTTTCAAATTGTTTTCACTGAAGTTGTTTCTTCCTGGAGTTTATTTTCTGGTTTCTTTGCTCATTAGAATTCTACAATACATACGGATGGTCTTCTTTTAAGCCCTGTGTAAGTCATTATAGCTAACTTAGCTGTTCCCATATATCCAGTAATCCAATTATTAGGGGTGGTAAAGTTTGTTTCTCTCTTACTCTTCTACAGAAGGATTCATGTCTTAGTCATACTTATTTTCCCACCCCTCGGCATGCTTGGCATATTGAAGGTACCAGTGATGATTACTGAAAAGATGGATGGAAGAATAAAACGGTATCTCACAACAATCCTGTGAATTTATTAAGCATCACAGTCACATCATAAAAAGGGAACCAAGGAAAAATTCAAACAGCTGAATAATGGCAGTCCAGAGGCCAGAATCAGTTTTTTCTACTTCCTAGAACATTTCTATTCCCATATAGTATATCTTACAATGTCTTTCAAAGAATATTCTGTGGGCCAGTCTAAGGGAGGGCAATAAATTAAATTGTTTATGTCACTTGTGGTTGGTTTCTCTAGCAGCCAGAATATAGTAACAACAACAGAAATCAGAAAGAGAAAGAAAGCTGTGGAGGGGTCAAGAAAAATTATAATTAAAAAAAATTAAGATTGGAGAGATGGTAGCATCCTGTGGGCTAAAGAGAATGACTGGGTGAAGAGGGAGACATTTAAGTGGTAGAAGAGAAAGTAATCCAAGGAAAGGTGGAATAAATGAATATAAATGCTGTACATGAGTAGATGTGGTAGCCGGGGTTTGTGAAATTCTTTTCTCTCTGTTTTAATTTTTTCCAGTAAAGTCAAGATCAAGGTCTTGAGTTCAGAGAAAGGATGGGAGGGGTGGTATCGCAGATTTGAGAAGAAAAGAAAAAGTATAAAATTGTCATCTGAGAACTTGAAAGAGTTTGAGATTTCTTAGATGACATAAAAGAGTAAGTGGAACAGAGAAATGCAGAATGCTTGCTGGGCATGTTCACGCGAGTTGGGGGTCATGAACGAAAAGTGAATCACAACAACGTGTGATGTGTTTTTCTTCAGGTTCATTCGTTGCTGGCACGCAACGGGTGGGGAGTTGAATGTAACCAGGTCTGGGATTTCATCAAGTGAGTGCAATGAAGTGAGAGAGGGCTTAGGAAGTAAGGCTATATGTAAAAGTAAAATTGCGTTTGGTTACCCCTGGACGAGCACTGAAAAGAAAGGAGGTTATTATAATCAGCAAGAATGGGGTGCATGAAAGCAAGATGAGAGAGAAGTTGTAGATTCTGATATGCCCAGACCTAGGACTTGACCATGAACATGAGATGCACAGGAAGGATTAGAAAACAAGGTCACTGGAAGAAAGGCCGGCCAGGGAATGCTAGTGTTTGTCTCATCACTGGTCTACTTCTCTATGATGGACATCACTGATTAGCTGATATACTCCTACCCTGAGTTCTCCAATTACACTACTCAGTTTACAGCTTACTGATCATAAATGAATGTCATCTTTCTTCCATGAAATCTCAAGTTTGCAGTGATAGAAATTTTCACTACCCCACTATAGGCTAATTTTAAATGAGTTATAGCACAAGTGACACAACCAGATATGTCTCATTTCAACATTTATTTGCTGCCTTCTTTCTTTTATTATATTGCTATCTAAATCATAGACTCAAACCTATGACCCTATATAAATAATTACTGCTACAACATAATATTATTTCTTCTAATACGCCCATTCAATTATTATATTATGTTGAAGTCTATATTTTATATTTCACTTTCAAACATTCTATTAAAATCATCACCACATTAAATCGAAATGTCAACTGGAAATAGGGAAAAATGACCAAAAAGATAGACAGAATAAGAAAAGAAGAAAAATGTAAAACATGGATTACTTATTCACTCAAAGGTACTTAGTAATATATTAGAGAAACAGTGTTCCTTTGTAAAATTCACATAAAAATTAGAATTCAAGCTGTACTAAATGCATTTTCTCCTACAGATTTGAGCTCTAGTATTTCATAGGCATATCGATACTAATCGAAGACATTCTTGAATAGAGAAATATGTGGAGCATATGCATCCTCACACCACACTAGGTTTAAAAAATCTCTAGTCACAATACAGATAGATATCATCCGGGGCCATCTGGAACTATGAGGAAGCCAGCACTTTTGTAAAGTATTTGAAAAAATCATACACGTAGCCTCCCCATAGCTATGTCTTGGCGTTACCATTTCTACCCCTACCCTGCTCTGGCCCACTGTAATCTCCACACAAAACCTCTGGTGCCTAATGCTAACCACTGATGTTAATTTCAAAAGAAGCCTTAGGAAACTGTGCCCTCAGTGCTACCAGTATCCACCAGTGGATAATGCAGTAAAGGCTAGTGCTTGCCAAATGTTTCAAGTCTGATGAAGTGGAGAAGGTTCAAAACCCCCCGATTTGTGAAATGGTCACTCTCATGAGCTTCAGAGCCATACGCTGAGTCCTTAGAGTATATAGTTATTTTTTAAATTAAATACTTCTTTAATTTTTTTCCTCTGGGATAAACAAAGACTGAGACAGAGATTTAAGGGAATAACAGACATACCTCTACTTCCATGCATTCTTGTACTTAGACACACATAAAATGTTCTTAAAATCTCTTTCCCCTTAAGAGTGGTATATTTTACTAAAAGCCTACTTAGTTCCTCAGGAATATAACAAAATTATATTATATAACCTACATCTAACAAAATTCACCAGAGGCCCTCCATATATGCCTAGGCTTATCTGGATCCCAGTAAAAACACTGGACTAAAGCTGATAATCCTGTTTTATACACTTAAAAATCTGACAAACTGTCTGGGTATGTTAATGTCTTTTTTTCTTATATTATTTATGTAAATGAGGTATTTCCATAATTATACACATATAATTAACATGATACACATTTGGAGCGACCATGTAGACATGGCCTAAGTAATAGAGAATTGAAGACAGAGCACGGTTGGACTGGCCATTGAAAATTTAAAGCGACATCTGATCCTTAATATTTTTAACATCTCTAAATATATTCAAGGGCTACCTTATTAACAACAGAAGATTCTCCAGGTTTTGTCCGATTATGTTCAACCTGATTTTGGGCAATAATGACTTAAAATCCCAGCCTGTGAGCACTACCACAATTCTTTCCAGAATTTTTTGCAAAGTAACAAAGAGATCATTATAAGTAGAACAGACAAATATCTAAGATTCTCAGAAGTATGAGATGTGCAAAGTCCATTTATGCTTATGAAAAAATAGTATAGCACAAACATGATTTAATAAAAAAGACTTACAAAGCAATTACAAAACTCTGAGGTTTGACCTACCCATCAATCAGAACACTTACCAGATATCTCCTCTAGACACTGCTTAGCAGTCTTATTATATAATAAATCCATCTTAGTAGGACTGGTACAGGAGTCGGCAGATGATAAAGAGGTACCTTCATTTTCTGAATGTGCTCTGAAATTCAACAAGAAGACAGAAACAAATAGCAATTGCTGTCACCAGCAAATCAAACTTCTCTAGTACAAGAAGAAATGAATGTATTAAAATTTTTCCAGGTAAGTAAGTGTTTCTTTATGACTGCGACATTCTATAGCTTTCTATCTATAGGAGAATTTCCTTATTTCTCATATACAACCCAATTGGAAGTAAGATACTCAACCAGATTTCTGAGACTTTTCTAAATTCAAAAGCTTGTAATTACCAATAGTTGAGAATATTTTTGGGGGGCAAAAGACTTGAAAAAATTCAATTCTTTTTGCTGTTTTAGAAGAAGTTTGGCTAAATTGTGTTCTTGTGAGAATAATTAACACCCTAAACCCACCCCTAAAATTATTTTTTCCATGAAAATTCTACAAAATATATCCTAAAAAAACAAAGTAAAATTAAAAGTAATATTAAATTTGTTCTGAGCCCTAAATATCATTATGACATCTTGATTTTAGATATATTGAGGTCAGTCAAAACAGATTCTCATTTTTAAAACTCTCTTTTACATTGTTTTATATTTGTACATGGGTATGTATTAGTGCTTACAGCTAATGTGTAAAGAGTATGTCTAATTAAATGAAAAGCACTCGGCAGAACTGCAAACCTTTTGATATTCCAATCTTCCTTCATGCTGTACTGCTTTCCTTTATGCACAAGCAAATGTTTTAAGAGACACTGTCTTTACTGATGCAGCTTCGCATTCTATGAGTATTTGATCCAAACCCTCACATCTTTAAAAAATCCACAGCATGAACTACTAAAACCAGAAGGTGACAATGCAGTAGAGCAGTGTATGCTAGACTTTGTAGATAGATCACTTGCCCTAGAGTCCCACTTGTAGCACTGGGTTTGAACCATGGCAAGTGGTCACTAAATATTTCTCACTTTAAAAAAAAACATCTATAGAGAATGTTTACATGTTAAAGGAAAATTCAGTGTATTTTTTCTGAATCAATTTTTAAATATTACTTTTATCCTACATTGTATTTTGTTTGAGAGAAAATAAAGTGTAATCACTGATACAAGAAGTGTTTTATATTTATCTGAAAGATCCAGAAATTCTAAAGAACTCATTGGAATTTTCAGAACTCATGGGAAAGTATATTGTGTATATAGGTATGGATGGATGGATGTGTATATATAAGAATTGATATATGAAAGAAAGACCTATATAAAAATTCATACAAAGCTATACTTTGACCTCTACTGGGTTTGGATGTAAAACTTAGCTCTCTCACTAATTAGTTATTAACTCATGTGACCTTGCTAAGTTACTTAGCCTCTCTGAACTTCAATATGCTCATGTGTAAAAGCAGAGAAAGATAGGTACCTTGCAGAACGATTGAGCACTCAAGTGTTATTATTACTAAAGGTCTGGAAGGGCATTCTCTTGAGGCATGTAGGATTCTGGTCAACACTAAAATGTGGGGGACATAATCTGGCTCTGTACATTTCTTTTCTTATCTGGCTATGTCCTCCTATAGTCCCTCCTAAAGTGCTCTGCCACTTGGGCTCCATTCCTGCTGGCCTTGGTATCTCCCTAACCCATTTCTTAGCCTGCTGTCACTGAATGAAGGTGTGGGGGGAATCCTCAAAGTTTTCTAAGGATTTTTATTACTTGCTGAAGCAGTTTAAATAAAGAGTATGTAGTGAGAATGGAGTCCCAGGGGAAGCTTACTGGCTCCTGCTTCAAAGCTTCAGGGAGGCACAGTGCCTTGGTGACCTGGCCGTGAGCTGCATCTGGCCTGAAGCCCTACAGACTCAGCACTCGCAGGATGCTATCTCAGAAGCTGAGTCACATTAAGCAGTTCACTGAGGAAAGCCCAGTGCCAACTGGCTCTTACTAGAGCTAGACCAGCAGCTGTCACAGGAGCCAGAATGCTGTGGTCACTCATTTATGAGAGTTATAAAGATTCACAACATCTCCCTCTAGGAAAATGCATATAGAGCAAAAGAGTACACAGGATGTGTTTTGAGAGGAAGACTTTGTACTTTGCTCCAAACTAAGATTCCTCAGGAGCTGACTGGTTGTCTTCCTCCGTGTGTGAGACCTAGTACTCAATTCCACTGGCTAAGTCTGAGACACTGTATTACAAAAAGTACTCACACTTCTGACAGCTCAGTCTTGTCTTAGAAGCCTATGTTTTATTTTTTAAGGTGCTTGTGCATATTTTTGGCTCATTCCCTCTTTAGTATCTTTTTACTTTAAGCACAATAGACAAACTTATTTACCTTATTTTCAAATTCTTTGATGTATTTTCCATGATATTCCCTATCCAAGTTACCAACACTAGAAATGATAGGGAAACATATTGATCAAGGAAAGGGACATGGAAAAGTTAAACTTCAAATAATTATAAGGTCTTAAAAGTCATCTTTCATTTGTATGCACATGTAAATGGGTTCAGATCTCTGTTCTACATATGTTACATGCCATCCATTTCTCCAGGATTTCCACTCATTATTTGTTAAAGTGGAATCAGATTTTAACTCCAGTCTCTAGAGGGGCAATCGATAATAACTGGGATGTAACTTTTAAACAAATGATCAAAGAAATTCAGTTCAATCTCAGAAGTCTCCCAGCATGTCCTTTCTTTTTGTGCATGTTTATTTCCAGTAAAATAAAAGGATTTGGGGTTGGCTCGTTGAAACAATTTGTAAAGTCTTCAGAATCAAGTGTTCTCTAATCAAAAGGTACGTTTTGACAGGTATAACCTGTGAATATTGCAGTGGTATCATTCACTGTTCCCACAAAAACTGATACTGCATTTCCCCCATATTGACTAGGAAGAGAAAAAATGAGTATCATGATGTTCCTTCAAAATATATAGAAGATAATTCTGTGTGGATTCTCTTACTGTGCACTTATGACATGGTCAACATGTTAAAAGTACCTATTGAGATTGTAAGATACAGCGTTGCAAAAATACCATTTAATTTACTTAGAATTCTAAAAAAACAGATGTTCAGTGCTAGTATCTGCCACTAAGACTCATAGTGGTTAAAAGTCTAGATGTCACCAATGATGAAATATAAAAGCTATTTCCTGTTTACATGTACTTACTATGTTTCAAGTGATATTTTACCTATGGCATATCACTCAAAATTCATAATGATCCTGTTGCTATGAACTAAATGTTTTCCCCAAAAGCTCATGTTGAAACCTAATTCCCAAGGTGATGGTATTAGGAGGTGGAGCCTTTGGGGGTGGTGACTGGTCATGTGGATGGAGCCCTCATGCAGGGCATTAGTGCCCAAAGAAAGAGACCCCAGAGAGAGCTCCCTCGCCCCTTCTGCTTTGTGAGGACAGAGTGAGAAGATGGTCATGTAAAAACCAGAAAGCAGGACCTAACCAGATACTGAATCGGCTGGCACTTTGATCCTGGATGCCCCAGCCTCCAGGACCTTGAGAAATAAATGTTTATTGTTCCAGCCCATGGTATTTTGGTTACAGTAGTCTGAACGGACTGAGACAATTGAAATGTAAGTGCTGTAGTTAACTTAAAGCTTCTAGAGGTTAAATAATTTGCTCTACCATAACAAACTGGTAGATGCTTAAACCATTCGTGAACCTGGTTGCCTATAAATACTGTTCTTAACCACTAACCTACAGTTTAACCCTAAACTAAATGTTTCCAGACACAAGCATTTTAATGCATTTGAGGCCCCCTCTGCTTACAGATGGCTCAGTCATTAAATCAGTAACAGGCAATATTTGAATGTGACAGCATCCACTGATCTACCCTAAATTTTACTTTTTACTACTTTAAATTTTTACTCTTAAGAAAAAGAAGCTATTATACATGCCACTTACTGGAATTCAGCCATAAATTCTAGATACTATCAATCTTCAAATTCCATAGTTAAGGCTGTTTTCAAAAAGCCTTATATTAAAATACATCTTGATATATTCATCTTGGTCTGGACGTAGTCACAAAGGTGGACAGAAATAGAACTGGTTTCAAGTCAGCAACATTAACTAACGGTCTTGTAGTTCTTGCTTTATAAACCCAACAAAAAGGAAAGAAAAGCAAGTATCTTTCCAGCAAGGAGCTTGCTCTCCTCTTTCCGTCATGGTGGGAAGGCAAACAGGTGAGTCAGGGTGCAAGCCAGGAATCTGTCAGGGTGAAGAGCAGCCCAAACATATTGAAGATAATAGGAGACAAAAGGAGGTACAAGCATGGAAAGGGAAAAGCAAGAGTAAGCCCTGTGTGTTGACTTGGAATTGGAGCTGCTGTTATGAATTAATGGTTGTGGTTATATATGGATATCACACAGATATTGAGGTAAGTAATGACATAAAGGTGCACGTGTGTGTGTGTAAGTAATGACATAAAGGTGTGTGTGTGTGTGTGTGAAGTAATGACATAAAAGTGCACGTGTGTGTGTACCTACATACACTTCACCTTTCAAGAAACCTAGAAGCAATGAGGTCTTGGTTTCTAAATATCACCCTTCACAAAAGGAAGGGAGGGCTCCTTAGATAAAAGCTGAAGCCATGGCAGGGTAAGGACAAGGTGAGCTTGGAACAACACTGGCCAAAAAAATGAAGTTCTCAAGGAACAGAGGAGAAGCTGGCTTGAAGGGGACCCCAGTAGCCAAATCCGGGAACATATAATAATCACAATATGTAGTCATTTCAGTGAACTGTAACCCACTGAATACAAGAAGAACCCATTAGTCCACACAGTTTAGAGAGAGAAAGAGAGGAAGGGAAAAGAAGAAGGAATGGAGAAGGAGGAGAAGAAGCAGGGGCATCTCTTTCTTCAAGTAGACTGTCACGGCATAAATGCACAAGGGATGACAGAATGAGGAATCATTTGCCATCATTGTACTAAATTATTCATTCAGGCAATAAACCTCACTGGGAGGCTAAAACTTATGGGTGAAAATAGATGAAGGAACAGAATTTTCAGAGTCTCAAAAATATCTTCCCACAAAAATACTTTTTAAATACAAATGAGGCAAAGTAACTCTAGAGTGGAAAACTGTGGCACACATCATCCTAAACAAGGAATCAAATTTAACACCACCAAAGCGGAACCATCAATACTGTTGATAGGATGCAGTGGAACGAACAAAGCATCATTTCTGTGACACACTATACAGAAATATATGCAATATGGACCTAATTATGAGGAAGTATCAGACAAACCCAAATTTAAAAATGCTGTACCGAAAGCCTGCCTTCAACATGTCAGTGTCATGTAAGTCAAGGAAAGATGATAGAAATGTTCCAGATTAGGGGAGACTTAGGAAGACAGGACGACTGGGGACAACATTCATCTTGACTGACTGAAAGTGATCCTTTGGGACAATTAATGAAATGTGAATAAGGTTTTGGGTGCTCAGAGTGAAGTATATATGAGTATATATGGGAGTTCTTTGCACTATTCTTACCAATTTTCTGTAAGTTAAAAATTTGTTCTGAGAGAAAATAAAATTAGAAAGAAGAAACAGCAGTTGTGTGGCTAGACAATCTGGCAGTGAACCTCGTAAGCCAAAAGCAGGAACGGTAGTTTATGAGGCCTCT
Organism: Manis pentadactyla; assembly: GCF_030020395.1. Taxonomy (NCBI): domain Eukaryota; kingdom Metazoa; phylum Chordata; class Mammalia; order Pholidota; family Manidae; genus Manis; species Manis pentadactyla. Next base: position 110,892,282 of record NC_080028.1, on the reverse strand, counting down.
CTGCTGAAAGCACCCCAACTCATAGCAGTGTTCCCCCAGCAGGCCCTCCTTGAGCTGCCTCAGTGTTCCCTCTTGAAAGTACTGCTGTGTAGGGGGTTCAAACTGCTAACCGATGCACAGATGTATATCAAACCTAGCAAAAGACATGCTGGCAAGGCAAGCATTCAATGAACTTAAGTTTGTGCTGATGACCAATTATGCCCAGTTCACAGAAAACTGCAACTGCAGCCTAATCTGTAATAGTAACTGCAGAGCTTACAAAGCTTTATCTGCAAGATGGTGATATGCTCTGCATTTCAATCTTTAAAAACTCACAGCTCCTTCTATGCAATCTACTGGTTCAACAAATAAGCCAAACTTAAAACTAAGTAAGTATTTTCAAAACTAATGTTTTGGATTCTTTGCCTTTCAGAGCATAGAATATTCAAGGGTCAACTTTCCATGTTACTTTCTAGGCAAATCTGAACTCTCACAAAACCTTGTTATAACAAATCTCTCCTGAGAACCTATTATGTTGTTGTAGAAGAAATATTATATCAAAAGAAAGGAAATCTCTAAATTCATACTCTCTTGACTTAATGTTATAAATCAAGTGTGTATAGACAGTCTCTGCTTATACTTGATTAATGAACTTAAGCATCATGATATTTTTCTCTGTATAACAGTGTCTTGCCTAGTCTTTCCCTGACTTTCATGACACTGACATGTTGAAGGCAGGCAATCAGTACAGTGTTTTTAAATTTAGGTTTGTCTGATACTTCCTCATGATTAGGTCCATACTGCATATATTTTTTGTCTAGATGTCACTGAAATGATACTTTTTTCTTTGCATTGCAATCTATCAACAGTATTGATGGTTCCATTTTGGTGGTGTTAAATTTGATTCCTTGATTTAGGGTAATGTCTGCCACAGTTTTCCACTCTAGAGTTACTCTGCCTCATTTGTATTTAGTAAGTATTTTTGTGGAAAGATATTTTGAGACTCTAAAAATTCTTTTTTTCTTATTTTGTGAATTTCCCACATCCCTGACTCTGCTCCCTTGGCCTTATGTGTTTGCATTATGCACTGTTTTCTTGGCATCTAAAAAAAGGTCAGTCAATAAAGAATGCAGACTGCAAGATAGCAAGTTACAAATCTGATTAATGGCTATTTTGAAATTTACTGGGGGCTGCTAAAAAGACATTTAGGGAAAATGTAAGTACTTCCTTTTCTCTTAAATTAACTAATTTACTTCACTATTTTACTTCACTATCTTTGCAAACATGAGGAATATAGATAGCTTTAAAGTAATGAATGCAAAAGCAGTGGGGACAATATGATCCATGGAAGAGGGGAGGCATTTTGAAGGTCCAAAGGAGCTAAGATAACAATTTTTAAATTCTAGAGAAGGAAGGCAAGTTTGAAGAATACAGTGCAAAGGATAGACACCTCTAACTGGGGCCTCTAAATCAAGTCTTAGTAAAGCTGTCTCTGAAAGTCAGTAAATTTCTCCTTCATCTAGCCCCAAACATGGCTATCCTACCATGAGGTCTCCACTAACATTCTGCTTTACACACTGAAGACACACGAATATTCCTAATCATGCTTCACATGAGTGCTCATATGTTCACAAATGCACACGTGCACACACACAAATACACAGAGTCCAAGTTCCTGAAATACATGAATTTCTAGAACAATAAGCCTCCAATAACTCTTCATTAATGAGGAAAACCGGTCAAAAAAAAAAACTTGCCAACTACTCTCCATGTGCTGTGTGTACCATTTATATGGTTTGTCAGTCTACATTTCCTTTTCTGTCTGCCTCATTTCTTCTGCACACCCAAATTCCACTTAAGTTTCAGAATCTAAGCTTGAGTGCCAGGGTCTCTGATTCCAACACTAACAGTAATTTTCTACTGTTTCAAAGTCTCAATGTACCAAATCTTGTTCACAGCTGGGGAGTATAAAACTTCACCACCTGCTTTGTTTTGCATTTATCTTTGGGTCAGTCTCTTGCCCACTATATGGTGGGCGGTGGAAGGAAATGACATATGGGGTTTGTGATGTTTCACTCTGTCCTTGATGCCTTTTGCCTAATAGATATTTAGTAGGTAGATGCTGAAAGGAGAAAAAAAATAAGGAATAAATGTCCTAAGAGAAGGTATGATTTCATTCTTTGACTATATTAAAGCTGTTTGTATTAAAATTAAACCCTCTCCCATTTATAGGAAGTAGGAGATCAGAATTTTTCCTGTTCTGTTATGAATTTTTGGCAGTTATTCTATAATTCTATAGCAGGTGAGTCTAACTCACGATGATGATTTTCACTCAACAAATTTTACTTGGTACCTATAGCAGGGGCTCTGGACAATTATGCTACTAAATAAAAAAAATGAGACTCTTGGTCTCAGTAAGCTTATGTTACAGTCAAAGGTGGGTAGATGAAATCACACTTATTAATAAGTAAACAAGACAATAGTGGACAGTGATAAACTATGGGTTAAATACAAGAGGATGATGGGGTATAATTCTGGCAAGAGACTCGGCAGTATGCCTTAGGACAAGATGGTTTTGCGAAGCAGAGTAGCTTATGTGAAGGGGCTGCATGTAAGCAGAGCCCTGAAGGGAAGAAAGGGCCCACTGTGGCCTGAAGAGAGTCACTACAGGCAGGGAGAACTTTCCGCCAAGGCCCCAGAGCAGTACAGGTCCGTTTGCTGAACGTCAATCAGAGCAGGGCTTCAGCGCAGTAGGTGGGGAATGGGGCGGGTGCGGCTTGACGGTTTAGGTAGACAGCTAGATGATGCAGGGACTGGTACGTCATAGAAGGTGTCTGAGTTCTATTTTTTTTTAAGTGTAATAGAACTCTAGTAGACGGCCTCATGAATTGGAATGACATATATAATTCATACTTTTAGAGGGTGAGAGCTCCTGCTGTACGGAGGAAGCTCAATTGGCAAGGGACCAAAGTGGAAGCTGAAGACTCATTGGAAACCAGATGAGAACTGGCGGTGGGTGTGGCTTGGAACAGGCAGGAGGTGGAAATCGAAAGAAACGCACGATTGAGGGTATATTTTGGAGGACGAGCCAATAGGACTAGTTGAAAATAAAATGAATGAGGGAGGGAGTAATTGAAAGAGAAGAACAAAATACAGGTTCTTTCCAAATTTTCTTCCTTAGTCTTCCATTCAAGTAATAATGCATTCTAACTAACCTCTAGTCTCTGCAGCAGTTTTAGTTACTAATATTTCCAAAGTACTTTGTAACGTGCCTATTATTGTTTACATCATGCTTGGATTCTACAATTAAAGAAGGTCTGATTGTTGCAACAATCTCTCTTCCACCTGACAAATTCAGACTTATCCTTTAAGTCCATCTCTTCTTTTACACTCTCTGATGCATTCATTGAACCCATCCTCTTGAAAGACAAAGGAAAACTCTTTCTTCTACATTAATTGTTGCATATACTTCTGTAACAGCAATTTTTCAAACTTTTTATTATATTCTTATCCTTATATTGAAAATAAAATGAATGAGGGAGGGAGTAATTGAAAGAGAAGAACAAAATACAGGTTCTTTCCAAATTTTCTTCCTTAGTCTTCCATTCAAGTAATAATGCATTCTAACTAACATAATCTGAGCTCCTAGAGAGCAGAGACCTTTTTCTTGAGTTTTGCAGAATGAGTGATGAGTACATAAATGAAGTATTTAGTCATTTCTCTTTGCCTAAACTATGGCAACTGGTCATTCTGCCACCTCTTCAGTATTTCCAGTGGTCATCTTAACACTTAAGAAGGTAGCCTATTCTATTCAGATAGGTCTATTTAGTGGGAACTTCTTACATTGAATTAAAATCTTTTTTCTAAAAATTTTCACCTTTGATTTTAGACATATCTACCCATTAAATGGACAAAGATATACAAAACGCAAAATTACTTTTATGGCAATGTGGTGATAAGTGAGTTATAAAAACCTAATAAATAATACTCTTACACTGTATAGGAAGTAGGGCTAATGTGAAATCCATTAACTTCAAGTACCCCATGTTATATTTCTAGGACTCTAATCATTTAATTTGCAAGAAAGAGCATTATGAAACACTTGAGAGTCCCAGAAGGAATACTTAATAATTTAGCATGACCTGGAGGTGTGCTGAGAAAAGGCAAAAAATATCACCATCAGCCATCCATCTTCCATTATATAGAGGTTATTTAATTATTTATATATATCTATATGTATTTTAAATTTATTGTTCTTTAAAGAAACTAAGCATTTCCATTATAAATGAGTTTGAGAATTTCACACATCTATTATTGACATTTTCCCATCCAGAATTTTCCTGGTAATAATACTTCTTAATTCTATACATGTAGAAAGAACCGATAAGCAAAGGAGGGTGTCATAGATTAAGCATATTTGGGTTCAAAGGTAAAATCCTATTAGCCCTGTGCCTTTGAGCTTATCACATTCTGTCTTGAAATCTCTGCTTCTTCATCTCTGTAAAAGGGGCTAACATTCCTTTCTTATGGGTTTATGACAAAGTTTAAATGAGAAAATGAACATAAATCTTGTGGCATAGAGACTTGCAATAGTAAGGATTCAACAAATGGCAATACATTATGAAATAGTAAATTATTACCATTATCTTATCAAATGATTAGCAACCCCAGAAAAGTCTGTCAGGGAGTTTGCTGGAAGGATCTGAAATAGGACTGGAGTGGTCAGAGCTGAAAGGATGTTAGGGGCACATAATCCAAAAGGCATGACTCTGTGATATCAATATCTTTCACTGACCGTGAAAAAGCTTGAATACTGACTACCTTGAAAGGATTTATATGATCATTTATAAAATTATTCTATATTGATGAAAGATTTCAAGCAACTATTGTCTCACGTGTAGACTATGATGTGAACTTGCCTTACTTCTTACTAAGTGATTTTGTCTTAAAGTACTTTATATTATTGCTAACAATACAATGACTTACTGACCTTTATTAAGTCATTTACTCCAAATCTGGTTCTATGCTAAAGTCTTTACATGCAATTGCCTTACTTAATCTTTAAAACAACCAAATGAGGTAGATATTCTTACCGACCGCACTTCACAGGATTATAAACTGGAATTTAGGCAAGGCTCCTTGCTATGTGGCAGGTACCATTCAAAGCCCTGTATCAACTTAACTAATTTAACCTACAAAATAGCCTTAGGTGGAAGCTACTATTATTATCATTCCCATTTTACAGATTAGGAAATTTAGATTCAGAGCCTGTAACTATGTGACCCAAAGTCACATGACTAATAAATAGCATGAGTAGGATTCCAGTCCAGGCAGCCCAGCTCCTAGGGCCACCATCTCAACAGAAGATGCTGTCTCTGAACAACGGTGGAGCAAGCAGACTCTGTGGCCTTCATTCTTAGCTACTTGGGTGTATTATGGTGCTTTCAGAACCTTCATTTTAACGATGACGATCAGAGACTCAAAGAGGTTGGAGAATTTGGCAAGGTCACACAAGTGATCCACACTTTAACCTCTACACTGTGTTGCTTGCTCTTTTTACTAGGAAAAGTTACATCTTTAAATGGAAACCAGTCAATTCCTATCTAGCAGATATTTTATTTCAAGCACCAAACAAACAAGCCTGTTGCTACCTGCAGAAAGACAGCTAAACTGGCAGATACATTCTTTCACTTTAGATTGGCACTCTCCTGAAAATTCATTTGTGGTGATTTGAGATGACTGACACTTTTACAGAATATATTGGAGATGCACATGTGTGCTGAGTACAACATATTTGAAACTTCATGATTTTCCTTATAATTTTGAAATATGTACTGTGATTTCTGATAGGTTAAATTCTCCTTCGTCAGTTATGGAGTCTGGAGTTAGAAAGAGCTGCAGACTCCTATCTCACTACACACAAAGGTTTTAAATGTATTATTGCTAGTAAAGACAAAATACCAAGAGCTGAAATGCTATTAGTAAAATTTGTTTTGCTGAGCATATAAAGCCTCAGATGAAAGCTCTTAGACTTTCCATGCAGGGAAAACAAATCGTTATAATTATTTTCTTTATTTAAAAAATCCATACATTTAATTAATTTAATAATTTTTTTAATTAGATCATCTTGACCCTCTCTTTTAATTATATCAAATCCTACTTCCTATTCAGAAAATATCTTTCCTGTTGTTGAACTGCCAACCTGCCAAAAGGGCAGACGTTACTCCACTGCAAGCCTCTCCTCTCTGAAAAGACAGTGACCAAAAATGGAGACATAGCCATGCCTAATGTATTGCTAATTGATTAAAACAGATCACAGAACAATAGGCAAAATGTGCCATTTTTATAACTGTATAATATGGTATATCTTTAATGCATACAAAATAAAATATAAATAAATATATAATACAAAAACTAATAAAATACAATTATTACAGAGGTTATTATTTTTGCCTAGAAATGTATGCCTAGCTGTGGGAAGTTAATATAAATTCTATTCTGGGAAAGCACTGCCTTATAAACAGCATTTAAGAAACGTCTACAATGTTCCAGAATATAGAGTAAATGTATGCATTATGCTTGCTGTTCTTCCCAGCTCTACAAGATGGATACCAAGCATTCCTATCTGAAGGCTGAAGAAAATGAGACTAAGGGATATTAAGTAACTTGTCCCAAGTCGTAGAGCAGGTAAGTGGCAGAGCTGGGCATTATTATCTGTCTGATCCCCGAGCCTGCCCCTTTAAGCATTATGGTATACTTGATCCCAAGGGTGAAAACAAAAATATCTGTCAACCCTATAACACTGACTATAAAAGATTACTAAGAAAGATAATAATAGTAGCAGACCCAGGAGAAAGTCATGGTGTGGGAGTTCTATTTTGCCATTAACGAGTAGGTCCACTTTTAAAGGCCTCAGGTTCTTTTAGTTATTTATTTGTTTTTATTGAAGTATAGTTACTATATAATATTACACTGGTTTCCGGTGCAGTGATTCTACAGTTACCTACAGTATTAAATGCTCACCCCGTAAGTGTGGTTACTATCCATCAACACAGAAAGATGTTACAATATTATTGACTATATTCTCTATACCTTCATGCCTGCGCTACTTTATAATTGCGGTTTCCGGGCCTATTTACCCACCCGGTCACCTGTTTCACCCCCAGGTCTTGGGGAGAGGGAAGAAGAGGGGAGGGGGGCGGAAAGGACCAGAGCGCCCAGGGTCTTCGTGGGGAAGCTGCGTCCCAGGCCCGTCCCCTCGGCGCGACGCGCTCCCAGGGGGCCGCGAACCCCCGGCCCGCCGCGCCGCCTCACCTGCAGATGAACGGGGCCACAGTGGCCGTGTTGGGGCGGCTGGGCTGCTGCGCCGGGAGCTGGACGCCGCCGCCCGCGCTCGGCCCGCCCGGGGCCCCCGACGCTGCCCCCGCCGCGGCCGGGGCGCGCCCTTCCGCGGGGCCTCTGTCGGCGGGCGGCCGGGGCGCCGGCTGGGACGCGCTCGCCTTCCCTGGCCGGGCCCTCTCCGGCTCCCTGCCGCCCGGCGCCGCGGGCGGCTTGGCCGCGGGCACCTTGGCGCCGGGCTTGGGGATCCCGCTGCAGGGCGCGGGCAGGCTTTCCTTCTTGGCCGCCGCCGCCGCCTTGCTGCCCTTGGGGATCAGGCTCGCGATCTTGGAGGCCTTCTTCGGAGCCGGCTCCGGCGCCTGGTCTTTCTCGTCCTTGGCTGGCTTTTCAGTGCAAACTTTACCTTTGTCCCTGCTCTTCTCCTCTTTTTCCTTTGGCTGTAGCAAAGACTTTTTATTGCTGAGATTTTTGCTTCCAGCTTTCGGGGGCGTTAATTTTGGTGACACTTTGGGGCTGCTACTTATTGAGCCACCACTGTTCAGGCCGCTGATGATAAAACCTTCCGCTTCACCCGATTCAGAAAAGGCGTCGTCGTCCTTGGCAGCCTCGCTGGACCCCGCGCTGGGAGGCTGCGGGGCGCGGAGAGCAGTCCGCGCATTGACCAGCTTGAATTTCTCCAGCATGGACTTCTGCCCCGAGGTGGCGGTCTTGACGCCTTCGGAGACCGGGGCCTTCGGTCTGTCTGCGGACGGCGTGGGCGAGGTGGCCGGGCTCGACGGCCTCACGGCCAGCATGGTGGACGTGGCGCTGTGCTTGACGTTCATGGACTTGCTGCGCCAGGGCTTGCTGGCGCTGGGAGCGGGGATGGCGGAGGCAGGGGGTGGCCCGGCGGGGCCGGGGGGCTGCATGTTACCATTTACACCTGTACAAGGCTGAGGTCCTTTGGAGGAATCTGGACGTTAAGAAAAGAAAGAAAGAAAAGGCTGATTAGCTTTTATCTACACCATACCCCTCTCTGAGTGAAGACCCGTCGAGGTAGGTCTCCCAAGAGCTGGAAAATGACACACTGTGTGGCACCAGTCCCTTCGGTGATGTGCTTGTCTTGTACCAAATATAAAAAATTCAGGGTCTGAGAGCATTGATTTTTGGAAACAAGCTTGCTTTTTACCCCTTCTAAAATTACTCTTGCCCAAATGAATTTTGCTTGTCACAGTTATCTAAAGATGAATAAAACACTATCTCTCCCCTAAATAATTCTTTGTATTGTTTTCCCAATTACTGTTGTAGCTCATAGCAGTAAATTGGTATTCCATGTAGCTTTATAAAAATATATCGTATAAGGAATATTGAAAATTTGCTTTAACTAACAGGGAGCCTAGCTTATTGTTATCTGATTAAATATGCTTATGAATCATAATTTAAGTTTTTGTTAATATTTATTTGTATCTGTATGAAAGAAGAGTATTAAAATTTATGTTTATCTGGTTTGTAGATCTATTAAGAAGAATGTATATATGAAATATGTATTATACAATCCTTATAACAACCCTACAATGTATGTATCAGTATTATTCTTATTTTACAAAAAAAAAAAAAAAAAAACTAAGGCAAAGAATAATGGCATAATGGGTTTAAAGTTCACCCACTCTGGATCTGAACTGAATTTAGAGCCTATGTTCTTTAAACTAGCACATCTGTAGCCTCCTGTAGTCATCTGAACAAACTTTAAACTGTAACACAAAATAAAGCTACTTTTGGGACTCTAGGAAAATAAGGCCTTTGTCATATAAGCACATTGCATTGGTGTTTACTTACTTTCCACTCAAAAATCCCATTTTGATACAAATTTTCATATGACTGTTCTAGCACAGATTAGTGCCTACTTATGTCTTATTTTTTAGCATGAAAAACCAAATCAAAAAGAGATTTTTGTAAGATGGTATAGAATAAAAAAAGAACCAACCTTGGAGTTAAAATACCTCACTATATATGTTAACATTTTGGAATTGTATAAGTCTAGTGAAATTATTGACCTTAATTTTCATCTACCATAGATGCCTGTCTTCCTTTTTTTTTTTGAGAGATGGAATGAAAATGATTAAATTAGATATTTATGTGAAAGAGGCATCATTTGATACTATTAACATATTGGATAGTGATAAATAGATGCAAAGCTCTTTTCGATAAAATACCCAATGGAATATTCTATTTTATGAAGAATATCCTTTTCATAATATTCAGGAATTGGAGCCTACTGAACTTCATTAAATAATCACAAATATAAAACTACAATGCTTTTACTTTGAAGTACTTTCTTCAAAGATGTCAAAATGCATGGTAAACAATATGTAATCAAGCCTATTAGTAGAGAACGCCAGTCTTACCCATTTTCCAGAAGAGGAAATTGACATACACAAAAAAGGAAATAAAGAAGTTAGAGATAGGAAAAAAGGTTAAATTGTTAGTTGAATATTTGTGGGGTTAGTTTAATAAGTGTGACTAAATTAGCATAATACATTTGTGAAAGTTATGTTAACAATAAAATAGTGTAGACTAATGAATTTTAATCTTAAATTTTCTTAAACAAATTGGTATACCAACACTGACTTCTAATGCTCACTACTTTTCCGCAGTTCCACATTTCAACTGGCAAAAATTAATGTAAGATTGTACATATATACTCTAGGTTAAAATACATTAGTTCACTGAAAAGTCAAAATGCTTACATGGTATATTTAAATTTTAAAGCATATGGTGATAAATTAATTTTTTTCAGTATTCCTAGAAAGTCTGTAATAACATCCATTTCTAGAATATTTGTAGAAATCCATTAGGTTCATACACAAACATTAAGGTTTCCTGAAGAACAGTGGGGGTATTAACTAATTCAAGACAAACAAATCCAACAAGACTCAAATCCATCCACTGTTAACAAATTTCAAACTTTTACTGCTATTTGTTTTAAGTACAGGTAATTCCATATGTATTTCACTTAAAGATCTCTGTCAGAGACTAATAACATTTCATCATAATTTTACATTGACTACCTCTAGGTAGAAATGCCTACCCAAATATTTCTTTAAAATAATTTCTACTTATTGGTCGGGCCTCAACTTCTACCTCACTTCCTTTGGCAAAAAAACACATAAACCAAAAAACATTATTCCCAGGCCACCTCTGACATCCTAGCATCAAGTCTGAATTTCGGGGCTAATCTACATTTTCCCATAGCTTATTATTTTCCCTATTACAGCTCACCTGTGATTGCCTATTTCCTCTACTACTCTGCACATTCCATGCCTGTATTAAGCACAGAATGTGACATTCTAAGTGTTTAACATAGCGTTTCTCAAACTTGAATGTGCACAAGTCCCCCAAGGGCCCAACTGTGCCCCACGTCATGATTCACAGGCTCTGCAGTGGCCCTGAGATCCTGCTGTCCCAACAAACGTCCAGACGAGGTCAGTGCTGCTGGCCACAGACAAGGTTTTGGGTAGCAAAGGGTGAATGGACTCAGAAATCATGGCAGTTCCTGACATTATCAGCCTTAAAGAATTGTTCCTTTAAACATGACCCAAACTGGCTGAAAGCATTAAATGTTCCATAGCTTTGCTGCATTAATTTTCTTTGCTCTCTCACCTTCCAGAACCTTGGGCAGGTATGTTTTCACCTGTATGCTTGGCAGTTTGTGGTGAGGGGCCACTAAAACCAAAAGAAGCCTATGGAGTTTTTCCTGATAGCCACAGATAGTGTGTCTGCCACGTATCTGCAACCAGTTAAGAAGTCAGCACACACCCCCGTGTGCTTAGGGCTCTGGTGGGGATGAGAGAAGAGGGTAGAAAAGAACCAGTCAAGATGCTTGTTAAGTGTGCTGATCTTTACTGTAGGCTGCTACAATAGTTCAGGTACAGAAGAGGAAGTTCAATGTCACTACACCCAAAAATGAGACAGGAGGGACTTGAATTGTGACATCCACACCCAACCCATAGTTACAGTCACAGCAACAGCTGCGAAGCTGTTCTCAGAGGAGTACATATACATAAGACACTTCTCTAAGCTCAGCACTAAATCTGTCCCCAGGCTGTTTCTATACAGCAGCAATGAAGGGCTTCAGGTGTCATTAAGAGGACAAATCATAGGCCATTGTGTATCACGAAGGCACCGGAATAACACGAGTCTCTCAGGAGACCTCGGAGTACAGGCTACATAGAAGCAGCTGAGATGGCAGCATCTGAGCCCTACAGACCACGCGTGCCGCAGATTCTAGTCTCGGTGTGTGTGTTCTGATCTTTGAGGATCTAAGGTCTCACTGATGTGTCTGAATGTTGATAACTCAGCTTCTGACTATGAATGAGTTGTTGTCTGGGCATGGAGAAAGAACGGATATCTAATGCACATATTTAAAAGCATTCCTGCAATGGACTGTAGGGCCGAGCCCTGCCTACAGCCCTGCTTCTTGTCTCCAGCCACCAAAGAAAAATTGTCTTGCCTTCCCTTTTCCTTCCTTTCCCTTCGTCCACCTCCACATCCAGCGTCACCAACTCCACTAGAGCCAAACAACATTATATTCATCAACTGCTTACTTCCTCCAAGCATTTTCACACTGGTATCACACTTAAAACCTTTACATTCCTGCTGTCTCATTTAAACCCATAATAATCTGATATATCTACTTATCAGTGAGAAAAGGGATGCTCAGAAAGAGGAAGTACTTTGTACCAATTCACACATACAGTAAAACTTAGAAAAGACAAAATCAAAATTGGAACTCAGGTTGATCTGATTCTAAAAATGGAGGCTTTTAACTCTGTTGTTTCCATGTGTTTGAGGCATAGCCAGAAGTACCGCTGGTGTGGCTCTCCAGAAAGCCACAGGGTCGTCACGACAGTGCAGCTAATTGGTGGCTCCTTCAATCGCGGTGTCCTTCTTTCTCAAAGAGCAGAGTATAAATGGGGGAAACATCATGCAAGGTACTTTCTACTTGGTAAACTATATACTTTCTCCCTGGGCATCCTTCTTACACCATCCTTCAGAGTTGATGTAAGAATGAATTTTAATTAGTGCTTAGAAGACATCTAAATTCACAGAGTTAATTTTTAGTTCCCTCATCTTGCAGAAAAAACGAAATTGGTGATGGAAAAAACACCAATCTAGCTCTAAAATTAATACATGCAGTAAATATGGCAGTCATAACAGGCATCTTGGAAGTTTAGATAATGACGTTTCTCTGGAGTTTCAGTGTTAGAGCTTGGCACCATGTTGCCAATGGCGCTATTAGCCCGAGAAGGGCACAGGGAGCATCCTCAACCTACTTATGTCTTCTTCCATGCCTAAGGCATGCTGCTTACAGGAGAACAAACCAGCTTTCAACTCAAAGTGCCAACAACAACTAGGAGGTCGCACCATTCATTTTAAAGTATTCAGTGCGCAGGAGGTTTTGTATGCAGTGATATACATGGTTCCTGAGAAATACAGGACAACTTCAGCAACACAGGTCATTGTAGAAGGAAGGGAAGATTAATCAGTGTGGCCATGGTGAATTGTTTGGTAAGTAATTAAGTTAGATTCTCATTTCACAATAACATACCAAAATATCTTTGAACACTTTAAAAAGGAAAAAAGGAAAAAAAAAAAAAAGAAAATAGAAAATTCAAAGCCAAATATTTCTTGCTACCAAGTGGCCCCTGTGTGCCTCACTACACTGTCTTCCATAAATTATTACTTGTGAAATGCTTCAATGATCAATTTCATAGTAATAAGAAATGGGTATTCAACAGAAACATGGTAGCACAGGGATCTTAGAGATGCTGTCAATCTTGCATGTGCTTATATTGTACCACTTGCAATGTTAGAGTGCCACTTTGTGGAGTGTTGGGAAATTTAGTGATGCCTCCATTCACCAGCCAGTTTTAAAAAAAAAAAACATGTAATTTATGTACAGGCATGTATGTGTACACCTCAATATGTGAACATTTCTACATAAGCAAACAACATATACATCCAAGTATATTTAATCATGTCACTTGATATATGTACCTAATTATGTTACCTCACGAAAATTCCCAAGATTAACCTGAAATCATCATGTTAACATTGTATTTTAAGCTTCTATATGTATTAAGAAAATAAAACGAACACTCATGGTGGAAAACATAATTAAATCACCAGCAAAGGAATATAATAAGTAAAATGTATTTATATTGCCTTGAAAAGAAAACAGTTCAGTTCTTGATCTTATTGTTAAGTTCAGAGTAATTTTTTTAAAAAACAAGGTACTTATGAACAAGATACCTAAGTTTTGTAGTCAAAATTCCATGACTAATGAATACAACATTCATATTAAATGTTTTAAAATGTTTAACTGTAATATTGCTACATTCTTAGTATCAATCCTACTAAATCTGCATGGAGTATAAATGAAAGTAAACACTCCTAAACCAGAAGATGCTTCATTAGGATCCAGGAGAACAGAAGGAAAATCTCTTCCGTAGATGTACAGGTACAACGTAAAAATCACATGGGAGAAACAATAAAAAGAAGGTGGCAAGTTTCTTAGCAACATGGAAAAACAGCCCTGCTAACGCACTGTCAAGCAATAAGTGTTTACAGATCTTAATTCAGAGACTGAATTCCAAATGAAGCCAAGGATATTTACATTCCTCATAATACTAAACTGCATAGCCTTTTCAATATTTATGACCCAGATTTAACAAAACAAGAAGGATTTCTTAAGATAATTTGCTTCAGGCAAATTATATAAAATACCTGTCCAAATGAGCAAGAGCAACGTTTCACAAGATCCTGATTTCCAGTGAAGAGGTATTTGATTTTTCTTTAAGGCACATATCTGTCTAGAGGACCCTCCCAGAGTGCATGGGCAAACTGATAAATGCTGGTGTCAGGATGTATTATTCATTGTCAGTTTCTGAATGGCAGGTCACCAAGGGAAGAAGTTTGGACTCTCAAAAGAAATGATGCTCTACAAACAATGTTATTTTCACTTCACCATTTGTTTGAGAAATCTTTTCCCATATTCCATTTCAACAGAATGGGGCTAATGGCATTGCTTTCTATTGTAACCACATTTCTATTTCAGCCTGCTCTGCAAGTGATAATCTATGGTCATGTTCACTGATATTTTAATTCATTTGGTGAAAAGGTGTAATGAGCACACTATCTTTTGAATTGCATTATTATTAAAATGGCATTAGATGCATCTTTTAAAGTGCAGTTTGTGATTCTTTACTGATTTCCCTTCAGTAGGTAAGCTATTCTTACAGTGTAATACATGCAAAAAGCTACTGTGCTTTCTCCACAGTATGTTTTCTAATACGGAAATGAAATTGTCTTAATTGTGAATAAACCTTTACTACCTATTACAAATTCTATAGTTTTCAACTGATTCATATAACTTATCACTTCAGATTTGCTAAATAAAGTAGAAAGTATATTCCCACTTAGAAGCATGCAGGAAACATATTACAGATAACTTGGTTAATCCCTCAAGTATTTTAATTTATTTAATTTAAATGTTATAATTTCTAATAACTAAAAAGGAATACAATTAGAATTAGAACTTTCAAGTCAGCACTTTCTAAATTCTGTCATTATAATACTGTAACCTTTGAATATTCTTGTTTAATTTCCACCTTACTAACTGCCACAATCAAAAAAATGGGTGACTGAATGGATAAACAAGATCCATCTATATGCTGCCTACAAGAGACTCACTTTAGACCCAAAGACACACACAGAACTGATACCAAAGAAATAATAAAAAGATATTCCATGTAAATGGAAAAGAAAAAGAAAAAAAAAAGCTGGGGTAGCAGTACTTATATCAGATGAAATGGACTTTAAAACAAAGTCTATACCAAGAGACAAAGAAGAACATTACATAGTAATAAAGGGCTCAATCCAGCCAGAAGATATAAAAATTGTAAATATATATACACACAATAGAGGAGCACCTAAATATGTAAAGCAAATAGTAACAGACATAAAAGGAGAAATTGATGGTGATATAATAATAGAATAAGATTTTAATATCCCATTTACATCAATAATTCGATCACTCTTATAGAAAATCAATAAGGGCACAGTGTATTTGAATGAGACATTAGACCAAATGTACTTAACAGATATACACAGAACATTCCATTCCCCAAAACAGCAGAATATACATTCAGGTCCACATGGAACATTCTCCAGGAATAGATCACATGTTTGGATACTAAACAAATCTCAATAAATTTAAGAAGAATGAAATCATATCATGTATTTTTTCAGACCATAACAGTTTGAAACTAGAATTAATTACAAGAAAAAAGGTAGAAAAAACTCAAACACATGGAGGCTAAACAATATGCTATTAAACAATGGGTCAATAAATAAAAGAGGGAATCAAAAAATACTTGGAAAATACTGAAAATAGAACATGATTCAAAATGCCGCAAAAGCAATTCTAAGAGGGAAGTTTAAAGTGATACAGACCTACCTCAAGAAACCAGAAATATCTCAAATAAACACTTTAACCCAACATCCAAAGAGAATAGGAAAGAATAAACAAAGCCCAAAGGTAGTAGAAGGAAGGAAATAATAGGGATCAGGGTGGAAAAAATGAAATAGAGACTAAAAAGAAAGCACAAAACAGCAATGAAACTAAGATGTGTTTCTTTGAAAAGATAAACAGATTTGATAAGCGTTTAGATAGACTCATCAAGAGAAAAAGAGAGAGGACTCAAATAAACCAATAAAATCAGAAATAAAGGAGAAGCGTTATTATTGACACCACAGAAATACAAGCAACTGTGAGATAATGATATGAAAAATTATATGCCAACAATTGAACATAGAAGAAATAGATAAATTCCTAGACAAAGGAAGTATTAGTAATGAAATTGAATTAGTCATCAAAAAACTTCCAAGAAATAGAATCCAGGACCAGATGACTTCACAGGACAATTCTAAGAGATATGTTAAGAAGAGTTAATACCTATACTTCTCAAACTATTCCAAAAAATTGAAGATGAAAGAAAGCTTCCAAATTTATTTTTTGAGGTATCACCCTGATAGCAAAAACAAAGACACTACAAAAAAAGAAAATTACAGACTAATATCCTGATAAGCATAGATGAAAAAATCCTCAAAATAATAGCAAACAAAATTCAAAAATACATAAAAAATACAAGCACGATGACCAAGGAGGATTAATTCCAGGACTGCAAGTATAGCTCAATGTCCTCAAATCAATCAATGTGGTACACCACATTAACAAAAAGAAGGATAAAAACCCTACAATCATGTCAAAAGAAGCTGAAAAATCATTTGAAAAAATATTTAAGATAAAAACTGTCAATAAAGTGCATATAGAGGAAAGTCTCTCAATGTAATAAAGGCCATATATGACAAACCCACAGATAACATCATACTCAATGGTGAAAAGCTAAAAGTGTTTCCTCTAAGATCAGGAACAAGAAAAGGATGTCTGCTTTCACCACTTCTATTCAACATAGTTCTGGAGGTCCACTGTAATCAGACAACACAAAGAGATAAAAGGCATCCAGGTTGGTAAGGAAGAAGTAAAAGTGTCACTATTTATAGTTCCCATGATACTCCATATAGAAAACCTTAAAGACTCCATCAAAAAACTATTAAAACAAATGAATTCAGTGAAGTTTCAGGATACAAAATCAAAATATAGAACTCTGTTGTGTTTCTATACATAATGAACTAGCAGAAAGATAAACTAAGAAAATAACCCTATTTGCAACTGCATCAAAAAAAAAATCTGTAGGAAGAAATCTAACTAAGGAGGTAAAAGACTTGTACTTTCAGAAGTATAAGATACTGATGAAAAAAATTGAAGGGGACACAAATAAATGGAAAGATATTCCATGTTCATGGATAGGAAGAGTTAATATTTTTACAATGGACATATTGCCTAAAGCAATCTACAGATTCAATGCAACTCTACCAAAATACCAATAGCATTTTTCATAGAACTGGAGTGAATCCTAAAATTTGTATGGATCCACAGAAGACCCCAAATAGTCAAAGCAATCTTGAGAAGAGAACAAAGCTGGACGTATCATGGTCCCTTGTTTCAAACAATAGTATTGAGCTACTGTAATCAAAACAGGATGGTACTGGCACAAAAATAGACATATAGATCAATGAAAGAGAATAGGGACCCTGGAAATAAACTCATACATATACATATATGATCAATTAATAGAGGAGGCAAGTATATACAATGGGGAAAAACAACCTCTTCAGTAAATGGTGCTGGGAAAACTGGAGAGTGACATGCAAAAGAATGACACTGCACACTGCCTTATACCACGCACAAAATAAACTCAATATGGAGTAAATACCTAAATATAAGACATATAAGACTTGAAAACATACACTACTAGAAGAAAACATAGGCAGTCAACTCTTGAACATCAGCATTACTAACTTACTGCTAGATATGTGTTCCCAGGTAAAAGACACAGAAGCAAAAGTAAACAAGTGGGACTATATCAGACTAAAAAGCTTCTGCATGGAGAGGAAAACCATTAACAAAACGAAAAGGCAACCTACTGAATGGGAGAAGATATTTCCAAATGATAGATCTGATCGATAAGCAGCTAGTATTCAAAATACATAAAGAACTCATAAAACTCAACACCAAAAATATAAGTAATCCAATTAAAAATGGGCAGAGAACCTGAAGAGACATTTTTCCAAAGAAGACATACAGAAGGCAACAAACATATGAAAAGATGTTCCACATCGCTAATCATCAGGGAAATGCAAATCAAACCCCATAGAGATATCATCTCACTCCAGGCAGAATGGCTAGTATTAAAGAGACAAGACTTAACAAGTGTGGACGACAATGCAGAGGAAAAGGAACCCTCATACACTGTTGGTGGGACTGAAAAAACTATAAGTAGAAATACTCTATGACCTAGTAATTCCACTTCTGGTAATTTATCAGAAAAAAACAAAATCACTAATTCAAAAAGATATATGCACCCCTACATTTACTGCAGCATTGTTTACTATATCCAAGATATGGAAGCAACCTAAGTGCCCATCAATAGATGAACAGATAAAGATGTGATACATACACTCAATGGAATATTACTCAGTCAGAAAAAAAGGAAATCTTGCCATTCACGACAACATGAATGGACCTAGAGGGTGTTATGCTAAGTGAAACAGTCAGAGAAAGGCAAACACCATATGATTTCACTTACGTGTGCAACCTAAGAAACAAATGAACAAACAAAACAAATAGACTCATAACACAAAGGAGAGACTGGTGGTGTCACAGGGTAGGGGGTTGGGGGATGGGCAAAACAGGTGAAGGGGAAAAAGAGATACAAACTTCCAGTTTAAACTAAACTAGTCATGGGGCTGAAAGTACAGCATAGGGAATACAGTCAATATATTATGTATCTTTTTATGATGACAGGTGGTAACTACACTTATTGTTGTAAGCATTAACATATATAACTGTCAAATCATTATGGTGTACACCTGAAACCACAGTAAAATATAATGTATATCAACTTTACATCAATAAAATTTTTTTTCACCTTACTTGGTCATGCCCAGGATATATATGCAAACTAGTTTGTGACAAAGATCAGCTTGTCAGCAGATGGAACTTTATGTCGTTATACGAGTTCTGCCACTACTACAATCTCCATGTCAAAAAGTTTAAATAAAGCATTCTTATTAGAAAAGATGTACCACTGGAATTGTCTAAAGAACAAATCATAAATTATTACATGTTATGTTTATTATTTTGTTTGCTCTTATAAATTAAGAATGTTTTAGAAATATAAAATAGCATGACACAATGATTCATTTAGAAACACTGATATTGGATGTGCTGACATAAAGTTGTAACTCCACGTCAGCAGAAAATGCCACATAGCATGTAAATCAAATTCCAGATGGCTGTAGTATAGAAAATGATGAAACTTATGCTTAAGTTGTTATTGGCAGTTTTCAGATATTTAATGCTAATATTTGATGTATTATAAATATTTGTGAGTGTGAGATCACACATTTTAAATGTTTTGGAATTTTTAGTTAGTTAGAATTAAAAGTAATGGCTAATTCAACATGAAAATTCTTGTCTTTTGCTGTTGGTATAAACCTGAGGAAACATTTCTATGGTCAAAGCCTCATAATGTATGACATCTTTCTCCACCTTGTGGTTATTGGAAATATTGCTACTTTCTAATTTTGCACTACTTCCTGGACACACATAAGGGAGGCTGAACAGCTATGAAAAAATATGAATGACTGGATTCCTATCTTTGGATTTTTACTTTTAGATACTAGAAATAAAGAAAAGTATTTCACATGACAGAAAAATTCATATATATTATGTTATCAAAGTGTTAGGTCATCCAAAGCATTTCTAGATCTCTTTGCCAATGTTATTACTGATTTCTTAGAAAAAGATTATATAACTGTAGTATCAAGCAGCTAAATTAGACACATCTCTATGTTAAACATGTTAAATTTCCTAGAATTTCATAGCATGTATAGGACTTGTGTGACACTCTAGGAAAGTCAAAAATGAGGGAGAATGTTTTTCTGGTGAAAATTGTTAACTCCCTTCTCCGCAGGAAAAGTATAGGACTTTAGTAACATTTCTCAAGTTATAAATCAAAAGTTTTATTCTCTATTTTAAAGACACACTCCAAACTCCTAAATACACACTATTTTCTTCTTTTCCCATAAACTCAAGAACTAGGGATATTACAGGGATCAAGAGACACTGCTTTGCTTTCACAGATTTAAGGTCTGTCCATTTTATATGAGTGGGAGATTTTCACAGAAATGTCTAATTCATAGATTACCCCTGTCAATTCATGTCTGAGAAAGGGAAATGGTCGAATCAGATTATGAAACAATTTGAAACGACCAAACCTAAGCAAAAAAGTTGCTACCTGGTTGAATTAGACAAACCAAATTTTTCAGCTGTTCTAAGTGCATTTCTTACTTCTGACATGTCTTGTTTCATGGAGCATTAAGAAGTGTGAAGAAAAGTTAAAGTTCCATTGATCTGAAAACACTAACTCAGAATGCAGCAGAATGCGCCTGTCCCTCAAACAGTCACACTGCTAACAAAAG
Organism: Manis pentadactyla; assembly: GCF_030020395.1. NCBI lineage: Eukaryota > Metazoa > Chordata > Mammalia > Pholidota > Manidae > Manis > Manis pentadactyla. The sequence continues at coordinate 110,871,819 of NC_080028.1, read as the reverse complement.
TAGAGGTTCTTGATTTTCTTATGGTACTCATGGAAACTGCACCCTCTCCTGCTTGTACCCATGCTCCACAGTGGTGTGCATCAAGCCAGCAGCTCCTTTAATGCACCCTTCACACAATACAGAAAACTGCATGCCACATGGTTAATACATAATCTGCCTTTAACACAGACTTCCACTTAGTGCCCTTTCTTCCTGATGATTTTGTGATTTGATATTTCTATTATGTACTCATTCAAAAAAAATAAAACATGGACAATTTATCTCTTAAAGGAAAACTAAGGTCATAGTATTTCTGTGCCCTGCTGCTTTCAAAGATTAAATAGCCATCATATTTATGTCTCACTTTTTGATTGTTCCAAACTTAACTTCCCAAAACACTTACGGCACTTAACGTTAACTGAAGCTAAGGATTCAAATATATTTAATACATATTTATGATTTCAGGGTAAATGTTCATGAAACATGAGAAGAAAAAAATGCTATTTATATGCAGGGATGAACTGTTTTTGGGAAACAGATTTATACTTGACTATGTAGTTAACCACTTTGAAATAAATGAGTTTATTTCTGTAGAATGTTCTTTGGATAAGAAAAACCCTCAACAAAGCTGGAATTCAGGAGGGGTCAATTAGAAAACATAGGAAACTCCACTGATAATATTTCTATTCCAAAAGCTGTAGCATTGCTCAGCTACTAGATTTAGCATGTAATTTACAAGACTCGTGTTAGACTTGTGCCGTGATGACGCAACATGCACTTACCTTTTTCATTGCCATTTGCATAATTTGGAGGCTTGTTTTTGTCAATGCTGTTAAAGCTCTGACTTCTCCTATTTAGATTAGAGGCTCCCTGGACCTTGCTGCTGCCTGCAGCTGGTACCCTAGAGGGGCCTGGAAGCCTGAAATAGCATAAGAAAAATTACATCATTATTATGCATTACGGAAAGATAGGGAGTAGGAGGTTCTGAGCAGAACGAGTTAATGGAAAAAGCACAATATATGATGTTCTAAGGTCTATTTAGCAGAAAATGGTCGTTTAAGTGACAAATAGCTAAACATAAAGTTACAAATCTTTGGAAAAATACTGTTTCACTTTCCAATAAATATGCCCCTGAAGAGTATTAATAATGTAGGACAATTAAAAATAAAGTAATCTTTAACTTAAAAAGTCATACTTGCCACATCCCAACAAATGAGATTTTGATAAAAGTACTGTAACAATGACATGGTAAGCAAGGGAAATAACAACATAACTTTATTATGTTCTCAGGGTATTAATCACGTATCTGCAGCTGTTGTCAGGTTTTATTTTTTGTAATGTGTGAGACATTTGTTTTTATCTTGGTTAGCTGTATCCTAAGTCAACTTGTATATTAATAACAAGAAGAAAAAAGTTATTGAGCAAATTGCAAACAGAAATGCTTATTGAATATCTAAGCTAGTCAGTCACTCTAATTATGACACAGTACAGAGACCAAAATCATGAGCTAATTCATATCCCACTGGTTGGCTTCACAAAAAAACTCTTTCATTCTCTTGACAAAAGTAAGCACCTAGACTTTATTTGGTTATCTTAAAACTGCAGCCAAGTGATCACAAGATGGTATGATAAGAAAGGATGCAGGTCTCAGAAGAAATTCTCTGTTAGCTGAATGACAGTCTAATATACACCTACACAGACAGTAGCTTTAGCTACTTTTTGTGTATGAGTGACAGGCCGTGAGGAAATATATGCAGACTACCTGGAAATGAGGGTAAGTCTGATACAAGGTTATGATCTGCAGTTGAATTACTTGAACTAAATTAAATATCAGTTTGGATCATTCATTTTACCATTTAAGCAGCTTCTACATTAAATTTCAAGTACCAATTATTTCATGAGTTGTGCTTAAACTATGCAGTGACTACATTTTATATTACTAATGTATATATATATGATAAAATTAATCTACATAAATTAAAAATTAGTAATTAAGAATATTGGCATTTTAAGACATATTTGAAAACATGATATTAAAGAATGCCAACATCTTTGCTAGCCTATGCTGCCACCATGTGAATGTGGCTGTGTACTACTCTGATAATTTCTATTTCAAAAGAAAAATGAAAACAATCCAGAACCTATAAATACAGCCCTGAATTTCTTGGTTCTCTTTTACAAAATTTAAAAAATATAACAATGTTTATATCTGTTATATTGGTGCCTAATATATAGCAATTTCACAATCAGTTGTTGCAATATTCAAATTTTAACTCACTTTTATAATACCACTTGATATTATCACTTTATTAATTATTAGGAAATTGAACTCCTAAATTACATACTTTAAGCAATAGTAACAGATACTGCAAAATGGAGTAAACATCAGGAAAACACAAATACCAGCTTAAAAACAGATGTGTTAATTTCTTGGTATAGTTAATAGCTTCAAAATGTTGGCTGTATTTTGGAGTTTAAATACCTATGGCTAATAAATAGTCCCTTCAGCCATTTTGCTAATTTGAGGCCGTGTCATGCACAAAATTAGAATCTTTTCCAAATGATTCAGCATTTAATTCTTGCTCTAATGTATCTACAGGGTTTGTTAGCATTGCACAAGACCCTCAGACACTAGGACTGCCAAGGAGCAGTGATTGCATGCTGCAAGAAGAACCCAATTAATTAACTTGGCCAAATATCCCAGTCAGAATAAATATGAGAACTGTTCCTGTGGACACAGCCACAGACTTAGATAGTTCATTCCAAACTCACATGTATAAACTAATTTTGTCACAAACCTGCCTGGCTTGTAATGAAACTTGTTTCTAGAATATAACTAAAACACATTCGAAACTTTATCGTGACCCATGAAGCCAAGGATCTTTAGTTCTCAGAAGAACAAATAATAGCAAATCAAAAAATTCATTTATTCTTCTCATTACCCTAATATGACAGGCAGCCAGAGCTCCAGATCATTCATAAGTAATAAAAAGAGAAATGAGAAGGAAGCTCCCCCCAAAAAAGAGAGAGAGATGTTTTATGAAATCAAAGTACTTTAAGTATATTTTACATACATAAATCTTAGCAGTGGTAATAAAAAAATTTACTGTAACATGGCAGGTCACTGTTCTTTGCACATTCTAACTTATATCTACCTTAAATTAAATACCTTTTTAGTTTGTCTTTCCAGAATCATTTTAATTACAATGAAATAGAAAAAAACTAAAGCAGGAGGAAAAGCAGATACCTCATCAAGGCATCATGAGCAGTCCTCCGGGTCAAACATTGCATGATATGATACATGTGAGCAGGGACTGGTAAAGCACACTGACAAGCTTCCCCAGTGAGGGAGATGGCACACAGAATCATATAATAATCACGGGGCAAAACACATGTGCTGTGGCTTCACTCAGCTCTACCATTATGCCTTTAATAACTTGATGTTTTAAAAAAATCAAACATTTTCAACACACTTTTATGTACCAGTAATTTTCCAAACAGTACATAATGCGCTGGCATTTATTATAATAGATTGTCTTTAAAATACATGTATCATAAGAAGCAAAAATTTAAACTATTATAAATAAAGAACAGTCCAAGCTGATTCAGCGCTAACTTTCCCAGAAAAATCTGTGAATGTTTCCCTATTCTGCTTCAAAAGGTGCAATAATTAATGCATGCCCATCTCAAAAAGCAATGGCAATCTTGTTTTGTAACTTCCAGATTTCTGTGATCTGGCAAGAATGAATCCTTCAAAGAAACTGTTTCCTTGATTTTCTCAGCCTAGAACCTAGACTTCAGTCCAGTCATAGCAATATGAATAAGGCAACTAAAGTAGAAGCCAAAACTCATTTATTTAATGATCTAACACAGACATGCTCATCCCCAAGAATGTGTATGGAAATTTGCTAGGAAGATTCAGTCCTCTAGATTTTTCATCCAGAAGTATATAATTTTTGAAAAAAATCCGAATGATAGGACAAAATATCACTGGGCATTTACTTTATTATCACTAACAAGCAATGAATTAGAGATATTAACTGACCTAGTAGGCTTTTTCTGACTGGTTGCAATTCCACTGTGATTAGACTGAGTTGCATATCTGGCTGCCAGACTGTATGAGGAGAAACAGAGAAATTGAATTAAAGAGATTCTTTGAACATGGAAAGAAGGCACAAACTTACAAGAAAACTATGAGTTAATGAAATGCAATTGGAACATGTATAAAGAATAAATTAATTAGAAAATTATGATAATGCAACATATATACCACGACCTTGGATTATGAACACACTATGAAATAATGCAGGGCACCCCTTGTTATAAAGTATATCATCACTGACTATAAAATTATGGCTGTGTGATACTATTGATATTATTTCAGGTAGTGTTATTTCATTTTATAAAAAAGCCAACCTTTGAAAATGATTATAAAAACTTTGGGAAAGCTAAGTTTGACTTACACGACAGAAAGATCTTTCTCTAAAAAGTTAAAATTTTAAAAAGAATATGAAATGAAAGTTATTATTTTCTTTCATAAACTAATTTTCTGTTTTAACCTAAATATTATTTTGGAAACAAAGAGATTAACCTTGGAAACAAAGCAATTAAACTCTCTGCTTTCTGTGTGATCACTTCCTGTTTTTGTCGAGGCCAAGATAGGATGTTTTAAGGAAGTGACCGATGCATTTTTCTAAAGAAAGATCTATGCAAAAATTGAGATTAAAGTGGAGTTAAATTGTTCAAAAACTAACTGGATGACTGTTAATGACAAGTTCCTGGCAATCCTGAATTATAATTTTTAGTGATTTTTTTAAATCGAAATCTTTGATCAGAAACACAAAAGAAAGCACTATTTAAACTAAGTTTTGGAGCGGAGTGAACACTTTAAAAACAAAATGAAAATTTGCATTTTAAGTTGAACTTATTTCTGAATTATGTAAGCCTTTGGAAATTAGTGTTTTAAAGGCTATAGTGAGACCAACAGCCCTGAGACATGGGTGCACACCCTGTGATGGCCATGGCTTGATGCCTGGGTGGAAAATCACTTTCCAGGTGAATCATGATGCCTCTGCATGAACCTGGTTGTTGTGCATGCACTTTCCAAGGCCTCCAAGGAAACAAGAACAATGTGGGGGTGTTGAGCTCATGGTGGAAGGGGCACTTGGAGCCCCACTGCTGTGGTTCCAGTTCTGCTGCCAAGCAGTGGATATTTTAGGCCAGGGAAGGATTTCTGAGGATGATGACATGTCTCCTAAGTTATGCTTACTCCACTGAGTCAGTCTGTGGTGGGAGCTTGCAGGGCCTTGACACTGCCTGCTAGAGAAGAATAAATCCTCATATCCAGGGAGCTTCTCAGAGCACTTGTTTTTCACATTTGGTATGTGATATATAATTATTTGTGTATAGTGCTTTCTGTATTCTAAGTACAGAGACAACTGGCCACAACTGCTAAACTACCTCAGTGGCAATAATATCAGGGAATAATTTAAAAAGAAAAAAAGCATCTCAGTATGATGTTAATTTAAAGTTTAAATTTAAATATAAAAGCACTCAAATTGAATAAAAATCTTTCATGAACTTCTCAGTCTTCTTTGTTAATCCAAGAGAAGAGAATTGTGTAAAGGTTCACTGCTATGTCTCCCTAAACTGAACACAAATATTAGGAGATAGGAAAATAAAACAAGTGAGTTGAAGCTACCTCACTGGTTTTTCCTCCATGATTTTAAAGAAATGCCATATTTTTACTACAGAAGTAGAAAAACAACAACAAAATTTAGAGCTGACTCGGCCAAAATCCATTTGTTTCTATAGCCCAACTGTGTTTTCTATTCACTATGAGAGAGTGCTCTACTTGTTGACTATCGTTTGCACCATACCACACACTTTCTTCCTTTGGGATGAGGCTTCTGCCCCGCTTCTCTTATCCTTGTGAGACTATTAGGTTAAGAACACAAGATTTTTATCCAGTTCTCAGCTTAGTCTAACATCTTTGCATTTGACCATATTCTTCCCTCGGATGAATCCCTCTTGTTTACAGATTGTCATACCAAGAAGCTCACCTGATTTGCCCACCACCCTTTGTCAGTTTTCTCTTTCCTTCACTGGGCTCTCTTCCTTTATCCATCTTTTAAAGGCATGCTTTTTCATATGTCCTATTTCCTCAAACACTTGTATGCATTCTTTCACTTGGCAATTCCTTTCTTATTTACAACTTCAAGTAAAATCTATTAGAAACTAGAATTAATGTGTGCATCATACCCCCAGCCATCAATAACCACTGAGTAGAAGATGTCCCATTCTTACGATATTCAAAATCATCACGTTACACTCACCACTTTCCTTCTTTTATCCCCAAAGCCCTAATCAGGCCCTTCTTTAATTTCTTGATTTCCAGTCACAGGATCATCATCTTCTTTAGTCCCAGGGCTTGAAACCTCAATTGCTGACTTTTCCTTTTTCCTTTCAATTATTGCAGATGTGCAATCAATACCCTGTCTCTCTGAATCAGCCTCTACAAATCCATTTGCATCCATGTTCTCCTTCAATTTCTGTGCTATTCACACTAACTCAGCCCCTACCACTTCTCACAATACCTCTAGCTCCCCTTTTTTAAATTTATTTATTTTTATATGACTCTGCCTCCCTAAGCAACAGAAAAAGGTTTTTTTTCACCCCACAGTGCTTGTAATACCACTTTCCAAACTTGGGATTTACAGACTAGTAACAAAGCAGGTGAGTCGGTACAGCGAGCACAACATTAGTGAATCAGACACAGGGACATGCAGACACAGCCCCGGGGCAATTAGGGGTAGATAAATTGAGCCAGAACACCAGTGAACTAAGCATTTTCAGACATTTGCATTGAAGATTGACTATTTTTGGCCCTGAAATGTTGTCAGTTGAGACTCCTAGCTAATGGCAAAAAATATCAGAAAGAAAAGCACAAAAATAATAAATACTTTGAAATTCACTGTGGGTTCTACTAAAGGAATCCTGCTCCTGTGTCTGCTCATCTATCTGAGAGTGGATATCAAAGGAATGTTGTTTATTGCCCCTAACACGAAAAAGAAGAGGAGGAAACTAGAGGCAATCAGTTAAAATTAAAGGCTGAAACTCAATTGGTGTTCAATACATAGAACAATCCAAACTGCCAGAACTTTCTAATTGAGCTTTAGTGCAAATCCTCAATGTGGAAGCATAGTATCCATTACTTATAAGGAAAGAAAGCTTCTCAAAGTAAAGAGATCCTGAACTGTGATTTCCCATGTTTATTAACCACCAGAGCCTCACTACTCAAAGTGCTCCCCAAAGACCACAAAAACTGGCATCGCCTGGGGCTTGGCAGAAATACTGAATCTCAGGTCTCTACCAGATCTGCTGCAACAGAATTTGCATTTTAACAGGATTCCTACACATAATAAAATTGAAGAACCTGTACTGCACAGAATATCCACAGATGTCCTACCGTGAAGGGTAAAAAAACTGTCGTTTCCAAAGTCAAACAGCATCATTTAAGCATTTCAAGACAGGCCTCGTCTTCTGCCTGCTGCTGCTTTAGATACGACTGACATCCTTTTCTAGACATTCGCGTCTCACTTAGCTTTATGAACACAACAGCGCTCCCTCCATCTACTGCTATTTCTCAAATACAAGTCCACTCGCTGTCCCCACCCTTAGCTTTTATACTACGTCCACGAGTGTTTTCCACATCAGGATTCCAGGCACCAGCTAATTTATTCCTCGTTTTTATGTAAACAAATCTACATTGCATATTCAAATCTCAGTTCTAAATGCACAGCCTCTTTTCTAAACATCCCCTTGGTATCTTAGATATTCCAACCTGAATTAATCAACTAGATTTATCCCAGATATATTCTTTTTAATGTTCAGAACTTAACTCATTCTCCTTTCAAACCACCTTCCCTCTAACTTTGCTACTTAAGTTTGGCGTCACCAGCATCTTCTCCATCCGACAATATGGAGTTGTCTTGATCATTGCCGGTTCCCTTTGTACCTCCACGCCATCTCTGATGGGCTCTAATGACACCTCTTCACTAGTCTCTTGGTTATCAGCCCATTTTTATTTCCAGGCAAACCAAATCATTCTTGTCACAGTCAACAGAATCGACTTTCCCAAGGAAGAATGGATGTCATCCTCTTTCTTTGAAACTGCTGTTGACCCCGCGCCGCAGGTCAAGCCCAGGCTCTGCGATGCAGCTCACGGGGGCTCCAGGGCGTCTGCTCAGGCCCCTCTGCGGCGCCGTCCCCTCCGCATGCCCGCACGTCCGTCCCATCGGGGGCTCAGCTCCCGCGCGACACGGCTGCTCCCCAGGCCTCCTCCGCCTTAAGTGCCGGTCCTTCGGTTTCCCACGGTCATGAACTCTTAGGTCTACTTCAGAATCCTGCCCAAATGTCGTCTTTTTTGTGGCGTTTCTCAAATCTCCCTGAGCTGGTTTCGTCCTCCTGGTCCACAGGTTTTCTTCTCTAATTATTAGGTTAATATGGGAACTTATCAGGGTTAATGTCTGTCTCCTGAGCAGATTTTACTGTTCACCAGGATAGGAATTACGTTGTGTTCATTTCTGCATTCTCAGCTCCTATCATGGGGTTGGTATGTATTCAATAACTAAATAACTGATTGATATTTACTGAGTAGTAGTATCAAATAATGGTAAGTTACATCACCATCTTTCAAGCAAGGAAAATTGTTTTAAGACTGGAATTATAAGAAGTATATTAAAGGAGGGAACAAAAGACATGTTTTTACTATGTCCTTCTTAAGTGACAGGGAGTTCACATTTTTCATTTATTCCTCACAAAGGTCCTGCAAAGGTGATTATTCCTGATCAAAAAATATGAAACTGAAGCTTTCAAATATGAACTCATTTGTGCATATATGTGTGTGTATGTATGTGTATAAAAACAGTACTGAAATTTGAACTTTGATCTGTTAGTGTCTATAATCTGTGCTGTGTTCTATTATGCCATATTGTTCTCTTGCAAACTGAACAAATCTCAGTATTTTCATGCTTCTTTTGCTATTAAGTTATTGCCCTGTGGACTTGTATCTCCAAGATATTCTGATAATTTTATACTGCCTACAGAATATCATCTCTTCCAATCTAAAACAAACCACTTCCAATACACAGCCTTCAGCATTCATATTGATAATATTAAATAATTTAATTCAATGGGTTGCTTTATGTAGGAATCTGGAATAGGCAATAGAACAATTTTAAAGGATAAAATACTTTTAGCACCTATGCAGCACTCCTGAAAAATATTCCAAAGAAACACTTTTAAATTTTAATTTAAAATGATAAAATTAAGTCATTTAAAAATGTTAGGGCTAGCAAATAGAGTGCATTATTTATAACTCGCCACCAGGGCACACACGACCAACCAATCGCAGAACTTTTCCTGCTGAGCCCTGTGGTGGCCTCAAAATCCTTGGCCAGGATTCAAACAACCCTTATTAATAAAAAAAAATTAGAATGAGAATAAAAACCTTATTTGCATCTCTTCTTTATGCTCTCTTCAAAAATACTAAGAAGCTTTGGTTCAGTACAGGATTTTGTAGCATATTCTTTTTTCTGTTGTAGTTGTTCTAGCTCTGGACTTCCATGCAGGAGTAAATGTTATATGAGTTACTCTTTAGTTTTCATCCTCAGAAACCAAATTGAACCCAGACATAAAGTACATGTGCACTGTTAAAAAATCACCAGAAACATAATATCTGAGCCTCACATTCTTTTTTCTTCATTTGTTATTATCAAGTTTCTTCCAAAAATCTCTCATTTGAGAAAGTTGATATTTTAAGTATATCAACTTGTCTTTAATTACTATAATAATTTAAGATACTTTTCCTTATTTATTCATTCTACAAATATTAACACTTACTCTTTGCCCAGGTAAGAACCTGGAGGGACAGCAACTTGCTAAGGCCTTTTTCCTGACACAGCAGGATACCAAGAGGTTTTAATCACAGCATCAATGATAAAAGTCTCAGTTTAGAGAGGTCCTTCTTTTAGGTATGTAAAGGAGGAACTAAGGGAGGGAGATTGGAATATTTAGTCAGCCTGGAACCAGGAGACCAAACAGGAAATCACTGCTATAATTCAGCCTAGATTTGACAAGGAACTCAATGAAGGCAGAGGAATAGGAAATAGAAGCAAATGGTTAACGAGAGAAGTTATAGTAGTGAACTAAGGAAATGAAAAAGAGGGAGGAATCCAGGAAAACTCCTGGGCCTCTGGCTTGAGTGGGAATGTATAGTTACATAGAAGCAGAGAAGGAAAAGGTAATTGAACAGTCCTGGTATAGTGTATGAAGAGAAATCAAGACTACACTTCTAAGCTATGTGACTAGCCAATGCTGAACAAGGTAACAGGTAATGCTGGAAGACAGATGTTCAGCGCTGAGTAAACCCACCTTCATGGGAAAACTAAAGATTACTTTATGATCTTATTATAATGGTTCTCTTATAAAATACATAAATACTTTAGATGTTCAATAAATGAATAAATAAGAAATTGACTTCACAACCCAAGGTTTTTAAAGTGGCAAATAGATGTAGATATTGAGAAATTTAATTTACTTTTGTGTTCCATTTATTCTAGTAAGCATATATTTATTGAGGTAATGAACCAATTATGAATCATTAGAAAGGCTCTTACTGACCTCCTACATGTACTGGCACTGTGGTAGAAAGATTAAAATTTGAAAAAATAAGATTTATGTATGCAGGACTTACTGTTGTGATCTGAGAAGTACAATCTTAAAATCACACATACTAATTCAAAACCCTTCCTAAAACATAAAATTTAATATTTAATAGAAACTGAATTTATGTCAAACATGGAAGGAGTAAACCAAAAAATATTAGACAAGTATGTAAAAAAGAGGTACTTTAAAATATTTATTTTCCATGACTTATTAAATTGAAATGCCAGTAGTAAAGATCTAGTATATTGGTTAATAGCACAGAATCTGGAGCCAGATCGCTTTTCCCTGAACTCCAGTTTATCCATTCTCCCTGTTTCCTCATCTGTTAAATGGGGGTGATACCTTTATGTACCTCAAGGTTTTTATGATGGTTAAATTATAAATCACTTATAAGAGCATTTGGTACAATAAGTGCTTGTAACAGCTGAAAAGAAACCTCAGTGGGATTCAGATGTGCATGTATGAGTGCCCAGGGGCACTAACCCTCAACGGGAGACTGTCCACATGCTGGCGAGTTTAGTGCACCGCCACGTCCTCTGCCCCTGAGCCCCTACAGTCGCCCTGCTCTCCTGCACTTGGTGGTCTTCTCGACACTTGCCCTTTGGTTCTCACCTGGCACTTCCAGTGTTACTATGTTCTTAGTCCAAAACCCAAAGGATGGATCTCTCAGTCCAGTGCCTGAGCTTTGTGACAGTGGCTCTCAGTCTCCAGGTTTATATCATTTGGGGACCACGATTTTACTGAAAGCAAGCACAACTCAGTCTTACTGTCTCTCAAACCTCATTCTTCTTATTTCCTGAACCCAACAACGTAGATCCCTATAGGTACCCATCCCACAGGGAATCAGCAGAAATAGGTCCAATAGGACATCCAAGAACCACCATTCCTAAAACAACATGCACAGAGGGAGCCCTCCAGAACCTGTAATTTTCAACACTGTACATAATCCAAAAGGTGTCTTAAATACAGAATTTATTAGATGTTTTATTTTGTGATGTGATTAGATGAACATAGTTTTTGACATGCTGATAAGATACAGTATATTTACTTTAATATTTCAGCCAGTTTCATATTAGATTTGGAATCCAGATTTCACAAATAATTTGAAAAATAAAGATAAAATGTCTCAGAAAATGTGCCATTCCTCAACTCTTTTCCTGAGAAATCTCTTCCTTTCTTTGTTTCAATCAGTAAAATACGGTTAAGCCCATGTTCCCAGGTCCACAGCACTGACTCAGGACTGTCTCGGGCTCAAGCCACGCACGAGACACCCCTGCCTACGAGGTGTACCGAGAAAGCAAGTTCATGCAGGCCAGAGCTGAACTTTTTTCTCTCTACTTCTTTTTCATCTTTTTCCACTGTTGCATAATTATTTTGTTCTTATTGAAATACATCACTATCCAATGAGTTTTTTAAAAAAAAAGAAAAAGAAACGTGATGAATCACCTTTGCCCTTACCTCCAAACATGCCCAAATCCATTTTTCTAGCCAGACCCTCACGTCTAGTAACATGAAACTGTTCACTCTCCTGCCACTACAGCTACAGTATCCCTCCCACTCCCTTCCCCAAAGCACATATTCTTTTTTCGACCCTGTCATCAAGTCCGTATTCCTAAGTTATAAATGGCATCATTTTTCCTCTGCTAAAAAAATCTTCAAAACAATTTTCCTTTACATTCAGGCCATAAGTCCTAGCTCCTAGACACAGCTTCCGCAGCCTCCATAAACTGACCTCTGCCTGTTTCCAGTCTTACTCTCATCATACCCTGCAGCAATTTAAACACAGAGTTATAATAAATTCATTTATGCTTCTTTTATTAAGAGGTGAGACCCACGTCTCACCCACTTCATTTTGAATCTGGGTGGGCTTGTCATTCTTTCAACCAGTAAGTCACCGTGCACGGAGCACCATGTCCCTGAGATGTCCACGTCGGAAGCCCAGACAGCAGCTGCTGCTCCAGTCCAGCCACAGACACGTGAGTGAAGCGGTCACCCTGGGAGTGGGCGCTCCAGCCACACATGTTTTGCCTCCCAGCCTGTGATGCCCCAGTCGCTCCAGCCTTTGCTGACACAGTGGAGCAGAAACAAGCTGTCTCCACTGTGCTCTGATTCCTAGGCTCACAAAACCCGTGGGGATAATGAAATAGTTATTGTTTTGTAGCACTATATTTGGAGTGGTTTTTTTTTAAAGCAGTAGTAGATACCCTGAACACAGTGACTCGCTACATTCGGTTTCTTGAATGTGAACGGCATTTCCTGCGTGAGCGCTGTCATACAGGATCTTTCTCTAACCGTGGTCACCGGGGAATTTGTAAGCTGTTAGGTGAGGTAGCATACCTTACTGAACTATCTGTTTAAATATCCAGGTCGTCTACGAGATCATGGGCAGTTTAAAAGGTAAAAGCATCATCATATCTCAGCTACACATCTAGCATGGTTCTAGGCACATAGTGGGGACTGAATCTTTATTTGTTGAAAGGTCACATTTGAATTTCCAAATAACCAATGAAAAAGAACACGGCATTCTTATGTAATAAATGAAGGCTCTAGGAACAATATCATCCTTCATTAAAACATTACATTTCATTTCCACAAGGTATTCATTGACTATGCTCATCTGCACAGTGACTGGTTTGTGAAAATATAAAAATGAGGCACAAAACAGTAATTCTTAAAATGTATGTACAAATCAATCGAATTAACTATGTTTAGTAGAGCAAGATGCAACATAAGGACAATTTTTCATCTTATGAAAGTTTTCATATCTCCTCATCTCCATTAAGACATTTTAGAGAAAATTATTTTAGAATCACCCTTTATTCCTCCGTTGTCTGTTTACCTTCAATCTTGGAGCCACACACACATATCGTGAGTAGAAATCCCTACACAGGCAGACACTTAGCATTCTTGATTCCCAAAGAAGGAGAAATGCATGCTTCATCATAACATCCCATGCGTCCTTTTAACAGCACTATTCCCAAGGAACCGAAGAAGCAAACAAGGAAATCACAAAATATGAGGTACGACATTCTCTGGGGAAGGTTTTAGTGGGCAATTTTTACTACCCCATTGCATGATACCCATTGTACCTCCCCATAAGATGATATAATGTTGGAAAGGTAGGAATTATCTCTTTCCAAACTCACTGAAAACAGCTTGAGAGAAAATTAAGAATTAGTTACCCAAGATACATTACTATTAAGTACATGGGAAGGAATTCTTTAAGTATTTTTTTAGACAAAATAACAAACTCTTCAGATAGTAATCACACTTAGAAGAAGTTTTATGACTGAGATAGATCGAAATACATCTCCTTATATACCCTATGATTGCTAAGGATAGAAATAAAACCATATATTCAGAATTAAGATTTAAAAAATTCACTAAACCTAATTCTTCCTTAACATAAATATTTTCACTTCTGTAGAATCCTTGAACAATGTTATAAAATGGTAACTGACAAGCTAAAAGCTCAAATAAAGAAGGAAATGTTCAGCCACTTCTGCAAAAATACCTTTTGCACCTCAAAACTCTATGCGTTCTTTCAAAAATATTTAAGACATTTTGCAACAGCTATACTCATGTGAGAGTATGTGATAAAAATACTTTGTCCCTATACTTTAATTTTGCTGAGATTTCCCTGCAAACAGTTATTGCCTAATCCATAAATGAGTTAAAAACTGAGATTTCATCCACACATGTTTCTTATTAGTAGCTGGATGGTTGAAATACCATCCTGATTGTCTGTGAGACAGGTTACTGTGATAACTTATCCCATTAGTGAACTATGGTATGTAAACATATTATAACCTCTGTCTTAACTCAGATTTCAACCAACAGTTAATAAGGCCACCTGCATAGTCTGCTTTTGTGGGGTCTCAAAACAGTAATGAGAGAGGGATTTGCCCATGTTAGTAAGGTATTACTGAATCAAAGTCTCTGCTCTTTTAGGAATGAAGAGCTTCAAGATAAAGGAGAACTCAGGAAACCAGGCTCATATTTCTCCCACAATATTACCATAAATTAGATTTTCCACAATGCTGTTACTTATACATCGTTCAAAACAGTAAGTTGCTCCAAGGATCTTTCTATACTCACAGTTTTCAGTATGGACTAATATTATATCACAATACATCAGTGCTTAACTCCACAAGTTCTTTTAATACAACCACCTTGAAAAAATTGGATCCTGAATACCAGTAGACAAAGCTTCTTGTTAAGCTGAAGATTTAAACAAATTTTGGCAAAGACTACTAGATTAGTGAAAAGTCTGGACTGTTTAACATGTCCAAAGACTTAAAAAGTGTTGTAGTTAGCACAAAATATGTTAACAAACTATATCTCAGTACACGTGTCCATGAAAATGACCTTTAATTATTATATTTAAAAATAATTATGTAAATGAATGTCTATAAAGTATGAAAATCTATGAGAAAGTCTATTTTTCGAGTCGTTATAATTGGGCTACACTTAATTTACTGCAAAGTAAATGTAATCATCAATATAATCAATCTCATATTATTAAGAAGTGGCTGGGGTCTCAAAACATCTTGGATGGTGAATTTTGGTCTAGAGTTTGCCCCACAATCCTGCAGGGAGAGTACACTGATTTTGTTTATATATCTTTTGAGACTGGGAGATCAAATCAGAAAGGAGGAAGCAGTGGTGACGATCAGAATTAGAAGCACAGGAAATAGAATATGAAGATGCAAATGTTGACAGTGTGCTTTATAATGAAGGACACTTGAACAATGGTGGAAGTCCGATTAAGCAAGAAATCTCAGCTACAGAAATATTCTAGTCCCCTAAACTCAATTCTAAGCTCACTCACCCCCAGGTTATAAAATTTTTTTTAAATAGATCTGATTACAGGATAAAAATTCAGTGGTCATATTGACAGGATATTATAGCTTTTGTGACAGTTTCATTTTTCCATCATAAGTCAATAAGTTGGAATTCTGAGATACATAGTCTTTGGCA
Organism: Manis pentadactyla; assembly: GCF_030020395.1. NCBI lineage: Eukaryota > Metazoa > Chordata > Mammalia > Pholidota > Manidae > Manis > Manis pentadactyla. Next base: position 110,856,132 of record NC_080028.1, on the reverse strand, counting down.
GAAAACAGATTGATATACAATATTTTTTCATATGGTATAAAATTGAAGGTACAGTAATCAAGTCTACATTATCAATGTTCTATTTGAGAAGAGTACCCCAAGAATACTAAAAATAAAATAGAAACACACAATTGCTAGTGCTTGGAAGACAATGTTCATAAAATGTATAAACAGTATAAGAAAATGTTCTGTGGTTTAAACTGTTAAAGAAATAAATCACAAATTAGTTATCTTGAGTCACAGCTCTATGATGATACACAAATCATATTTTTGGTAGTTATAAAACTAAATTATGAAACAATGGCTCACCATTCTTTTTACCTAGATATTTATGTCAAAGAGCACAAGTATTAAATTAAATTATCTAAATTAGTAGTCAGTCTAATATCTTAAAATATATATTGTATTCTCACAATTCCATTGGAAACACTGTAATTATGATATTTTCATTTTCTACCTGGAAAAAATTAAGCTCAGTTCATTTATTTTTATTTTGTTAAAGAAAAAAAATTAAGTTATCAGAACCAAGAATGATTCTGTCCATGCCTTCTGAGCCTCAAGCTTGAGTATTATTCCCTTTTCCCTAATGTAATGACATTTACATGCTGATGAAGGAATAATTAAGATTTAAATTCACAACATCAAGGATAACATGTGAGCACAGGGGCGATCAGTGGACAAGGGGCTTCAATAGATTTTGGAGAACTGAAAATGAATGGAGCAGTGGTAATGGAGAACGCATCATCAAGGAAGCTCCATCCTAGTATACACAGGGAGGGAGGATTCAGTCTGTAAGGGTAAGGGGGCAGTTGGACAAGGGAACTGCAGATCAAAGGGAAGGGCTATAAAAAGAGGGAGATTAAGCAACGATGCATGTCTGTCACTATTGATGAGCACTCCATGGCCAGACATAAACAAACAAATTAATAGCCTTCCAAACAAACCAGAAGCAACTTTAAGTGAATAATCCCAGGAAAAAAGATGCAGGCTTAGAGGGGTCCCACAGTTTGTCTGGACTAATCCCTCTAAAGCACCATTAAATGAGTCCTGGACCATTTTTACAGCTATCTACTACTTTATGCTTACATTCAAACAAATACCAACTTTCATCAGACATTCTAGGAAGGTCTTGAATAGGAAGGAATCAGAGTATATATCTTGATTCTGCAGAACATATTTATAATAAACATTGTAAATGTGCTCCATTGGTTTTAAATTTTTGGACTCAACCTAAGAACTTGGAAGAGAAATTTGTACAAAATAGAATATAAACAGTCTGAACCTTAATTTTTAAAAAATATGCAAACAACAGAGGTTGGAAATTGTTAGTGGATGGGAGAGAACTGAGCAGAGTGCTAATATCCATTTTTACAAAAAAGAATGCCAAAATATTGTACCATATTTAAATATCTATTGATTTATAGATATAGAATATAGAGTATCTAGCAGATATTCTACAGTTCATTGAGAAATAAAGCTGTGAAGATATAAAGTTACAAAGTTGATCTATAAAAGAACTGAAAAGACTACAATTTAATTATGTTAGCAGCCCTCCTAGAAAGACCTGTCCATGCAGTACTTACTACCTCTAATTTCTCCCTCCCATTTTCCATTGAACAGATTCCAATAAAGTTATTACAGCAATTGCTCCCATCAAAGTCTCCAGCATGAAATCTATGGGTCAGATTTTGGTGCTCATCCTACTTATGTGCAACATTTGTTGAAGCTGAGGTCCTGCGTGTAAGTACATAATGGGTAGAAAGACATATTCTGTAAGTCAGATTGCATGGACTCAGTTATAGGTTAGTCACTATGAAACTCTGTGCAATTTAATTAGCCTTTCCATTTTCAGTCTCTTTATCTGAAACTAGAATTAGTAATCCTACCTACATCATAGGGTTGTTGTGGGGATTGAAAGAATAAATGTGTCTGTGAAATAATGAGTTACAGGAAATACATATTTGGTCATTCAGAGGACCAAAATATACTTAAATATTTGGTCTTCACAGTTCCTGAAAATGCTTTAAGCCATAAAGGTTAAATGGGTGCATTTTTTATGCTAATGGAGAGTCTTCTGGAACTCATGCAGAGAGAGGGGTTGGTTGCCAAGGAGACCAACCCTTTGAGTTGAGGGTGTGAACTCTCAACCCCCAGCCCCCAGGGTTGAATCAGCCAATGGCCAATGATTTAGTCAATTATGACTATGAATGAAACTCTTAGGTAGAAAGAGGGACATGAGCAGCCAGGGGATGGAAAGATAAGGTTCAAGGAAAAACTGCTCAGTTAGGGGGTCCGCCCTGAAAACAACAAAGGCTTTGCAGGGAGATGACTTCCTTGCCTATCAGGACCAGGACAAACTATCCCAACCAGGTCCCAGTGAGGGTGCAACTGAACAAAACTCAGAACCACCCAGACCACCCCTCACCATAATCTCACTACAATAAAATAGCTGTTTTGCTCTTTGCTCCCCACCACCTTGGGCTTTTCTGTGTGCATTTTGGAAAAAGACATGAGCACCAAGAGGAATGGGTATACAACTAGAACGTCAATAAAATGACCTCACCCTGTCAATCAAAGAGGCACCTCCCCAGCTAGGTCTATTTAGACCCTGCCCCAAAAGTTTGGTGCCTGTTCTCTACCTTGACTGTGTCCTGCTACTCCTTGGAGTGTATTCAAATAACCCTTTCACTCTGCTTCACTATTGTGTCTCTGCTTTTCAATTCTTTGTTTCAGTGGAGACAAGAACCAAGAAGAACAAACTCTTCCTGTAAAATATTTGGTGCTGTGACTTGGATTGCTACTCTTGTCATTAAGGTGTGCTAAATAAAAGCCTCCTGTGGCTTTAACTCTATCAGGTCTCACGACTGAATTCTTTCCTTCAAAAAAGACAGAACAGAGGAATTCCACAATCCACCACCCAGTAACAAAACCCCATGGAGTTGCTCTCTCTCTCTCACCCTCTATACCTCTCCCTCTTTCCATATCATCCAGTTTCTCTGGAGGAGAGAACTTCTATGCTTGGTGAATTATACATCTTCCACATTCCATCAAGCCAGTCCCCAAGCTCCATGAGGATAGAAACTCCTTTATTTGGTACCTCTCCCTGTGCATCTCTTCATTTGGCTATTAGACTTGTATCTTTCACAATATCCTTCATTAAACTGGTAAACATGAGTGTTTTCCTGAGTTCTGTGAGCTGTTCTAGCAAATTAATAAAACCTAAGGGGGAGGAATCTCCAGTTTGTAGCTGATTTGTCAGAAGCACAGGTAACCTGGGGCTTGTGACTGGCATCCGGAGTAGAGGGCAGTCTTGTAAGATGGAGCCCTTAACCTAGAGAACCTGGTGCTGTCTCTGGACAGATAGCTTCAGGATTGACTTCTCAAACACTTTGCTGGTGTTCAATAATTGCTTGGTGTTCTGCATGGGTAAACCCCCTCCCCCCCACACACACAAATTGGAATTGGGTTTAGGAACCCAAAAGGAGTCAGAAATAGTGGGATTTTTTGGAGAGGAGTGTGTATAAAGTATTAGAATGGTGACTGGGTCATAGTACGAGTTACATATAAACTATCACAACTGAACTCTCCCTTCTTGGAGCACTTCCTTTACTTGCTTTCCAGGAACACAAGTTCTGGTTTTCTTCCCACTTTATAGGCTGCCTTTTTTTCATCCTGTACAAGGTCTTGCTGTAACCTTGATCTCTCAACCTCAGGGGGCTCCTGACCCCAGTCTTCAGTCCTCTTCTCTTCATCTATACTCAGATTTTGGTGAATTTATCATACTGGTCCCATAGTTTTTATAATTTATATATGCTTATATCTTCAGAACTTTTGTCCATAGCCTACACCTGTCCCTTAAACTATAGTCTTGCAATTCCGATTGCCTCCTTAATATCTCCACTTAGACATACCCAGTAGACATTTCAAAATTGACATGTGTAAGTGAGTATCTAAATTTGTCCATGCCAAACCTGCTCTTCCCACATTATTTTCCATTTCAGTAAATGGAAATATCATCTTCCAGCAGAGGGTCTCCTCTCTGTTTACTAACCCTACTGCAAATTTGTCAGCTAATACTACTGCCAATAACTTCAAAACATATTTGGACTATTTCTTCCTCTCTTCACTTCCACTGTGGTAGTCCAAGCTTCCCATTTCCCTTGGAGTAAAATCCAAAGTCTTTATAATGGTGACAGGGTCATACTAGTGTCCCACTGCTCTTTCTCTGAATTACATCTTCCTCTTCTTCTGCTTCCTGCCTTCTTTCCAGCCCAACTGGGATGCTTGCTCTTCTTGAGATAAACCAGACAAGCTCCTGACTCATAAGGTCTTAGGTCACCTTCTCCTTCTACTGCAAGAGAACCACAGAGCTAGTTCTCTCAGATGATATTGCTCAATATCATCTGAGTGAATATGTCCTCAGAACCTATTTAATTTTGCAGAAATACGGCTCCTACACCCCTTATTTCTTCTTTTCTGATTTATTTCTCTCCACCATCAGCTGTTCAATTACTGCTACATATTTTAATTAATTTTTAATTTTCTGTCCCCCATTGCAGGAATGTAAGCTTCAAGAGGACAAGGAGTCTTTAATCTCTTTGTCCTTTGCTATACCTCCAGTGACTAGGAAGAGTGCATGGAACATGAAAAGTTCACTGGAATACATTAATGGTGGACGGTAGAGATGCAGAAGTGTTTGAATCAAAAGATAATGACCAAATTAATGAATAAAGCTAGTCATAGAAGTATTTTATTTAGTTATACAGAGCATATAGGAAATACTTAAAATAATGAAAGGGTTTACCTCTGTGTATTGAGACCAAACATGGGAAGGTCTTCTGAGCACTAGGCTATTAATTTTAATCATGATATTACTGAATTACTTTGATATATTTGATAAAAATTAGAAGTGAAATTGACAGACTTGATCAGAGAAAGTGAGAAAGGAACAATGATGAGGTTGACTTAAGGTTTCCAATGTGGGTCAATATATCTTATTATATGTGTGATGTGATCTCTTAAAGGGGTGAAGGGGAAGTGACTGTAGCTGGTTTGAGTGTCTGATTAAGTGTTGTGCTAAGGAGGCACTTTATACATAATTTATTTCATGAGATTTTCTTAACACCCTTACAAGGAAGTTGTCACCATTGCCATATTAAAATTGAGAACACTGATATTTATATGGTTAAAATCACTTACCCAATGCCACACCACTGAGAATTGGTAGGCAGAATTCAAATCCATGTTTTACTGACTCTAAAATCAAAATTATGTAGATGCAACTTCATCTATAATAACAGAAGTACAAGTGCTTGTCATGCTTTTTAAATGGTGGAATAAAAACAGAATATAAGTGTGTGTGTGTGTGTGTGTGTGTGTGTGTGTGTACTTTTTTAATATTACTCTGTCTTGTTTTCCTGAATCAGTTGATTAAAGAATAATTTCTTTTCCTTCAATTATTTCTCTCTAGGAATGAAGAAATCCTGCTTTTAAAAGAAAAGATTCAAAAATATCCTTTGTGTGTTGTTTTATTTAGAGTTTAATTGGTTCACTAACTTTTTTGAAGAGCACACTATAGGTCATAACACAGAGCTGAGTGAAGCAACTAATTGAAGCCAGGTTCATGAGGGCTTAAATTACCAGAGCCTTCCTGCCATCTTAAATTAAACTTCCTTATATACTTTGCAAGATTTATAACCCTAGGCTGAAAAGCTGTAAACCATCCCAGTTTCTGAGTGAATCTCCCAGAAGAAAATGATGTGCCCTGGAAAAGAAGGATTCCAAGGGCAAGAGGATTCCAAGGGCAACTGGCATGCAGGGGTCCCAGGACCCGTGGGGGGGATGCTGCAGGGGACACAGTCACTCAAGGGGCACATGCCCAGAGATTGTGCATCTTGAGCTCTAGGAGCAAGTTCACCTAAACTGCAAATGAACATTCTTGATCTTTTTCCTGCAAAATGAAAAGCAGAAGGGCAAATGATCATGTGTGGAGATCAAAGTCTCCCTATGTCCCCAAATAGCTCAGATATTTATCATCACTGCCTTTAACACTTCTTTCTTCTATGTGATTTCTTTCCTACCACTACTTTCACAATTGATTTTCTTTTTTTTTACATGCTTTAATTCTATAAAATGCAAAATATAAAATACTGTTCATGTGTTTCAATAATCACTATTTGTGAGTTGGTAAAATTCACCATTTTATAGTAGGATGGAAAGTCATTTAATAATTTGGACAAAATTGAAGTTAAAAGGCTTATATTTTGAGGTAAATTGCCTTTTTTTAAGCTTTTAACAAATTAAAATCATCATCTTTTACATACTATCATCCTAATGTCACATGTATAACCAGATAAGTACGTAAGAAAAATAAATTTTCATTTTATAATTCTTTTCACTACAATACTTTGTCAGATAATCTTGCAAAAATTATGTATTTGTGACAAGCACTCTCACTGTTGGCTGGTGTGATATGCCGAGCACTGTGTAAGGTTTTGGTGAAACTGAATTTTCTATTATCTTTCATGTCACTAGAACTCTAATTGTCAAAATGTAACATATAGAAAAGTATGATTAGCAGAAATACCCTGATCCCTAAGACATATACTTACTGGTTGAAATGAATTTTCTGAGTTTGAAAACTAATATGATTCATTTCCACCTTGTTTTCTGGAATAAGAAATATTTCCCCATCTCCTGGTTAATATCTGTAGAAAATAACTATGATTTCAACTCACAAAATATTTTTATCATTTTGTGTTAAAACATTTCTCAGATTTCCCAGCTGGTTGGAGAGAGAGTTTTTAATCTACCTTTTTCAAAATAAAAAGAAAAGCCATAAAATAGAAGGAACTGGTTTTATGTTTGCATTAAATACATACAAGTAGGATGCTTAACATGTTATACAGCAGGATGTTTAATCTTTACTTGTGTAAAGTCCTTCCAAAGATCACCAGCATAGAAAAAATCTATTTTTTGTATAAAATATATTAAATTCTTGAGAATTGATTAGTTAAGTATTTATCATGCCAAATACAACCAAATATTTCCCTGTGAAGGATTTACAAAACTTAAAATCTGAGTTTCACCTTTATTTTAATACAGATACTACAAGTGGATAATTCAAATTAAATGAGAAGAAGATTGGTGATCAAGACCATTTCCCTCACATATCATTAAGTAAATCCACATAAACAAGGCCATCTGGGGATTAATTCAGAAGCATGTGGCTGTCAGTAGTATTCTTCCCCTTGTAACAATTTTGTTCACAATATAAGGGCAGTTTTTATATTATTTATTAAGAAAACAAATTAATAATCTGGACATCTTTCAGGCAGATTAGCTGCAGCATTAATATTTATTACCAGCCTATAATTAAAATTTTTTAAAGTAGACTATGCTCTACTAGCTGCAAATCAGGTGCATCATTTTTTAATACTAGGTCAGTATCTTATTTGGCTTGTTTAAACAAAACAAGACTGAGGGGGTGGAACCAAGATGGCGGCATGAGTAGGACAGTGGGAATCTCCTCCCAAAAACATATATATTTTTGAAAATACAACAAATACAACTATCCCTAAAAGAGAGACCAGAAGACACAATACAACAGCCAGACTACATCCACACCAGCGAGAGCCCAGCACCTGGTGAAAGGGGTAAGATACAAGCCCCGGCCTGGCGGGACTCGAGAGCCCCTCACCCCAGCTGCTGGCAGGAGGAGAGGAGTAGGAGCAGGGAGGGAGAGGGAGCCCAGGACTGCTGAACACTCAGCCCCAGCCATCCGGACCAGACTGCAGACACAGTGCATGCATGGGGTGCTGGATACTAGGGAAGCAGGACAGTAAGAACATGTGAATGGGTCCCGCAGCCGGCGCCTCTGGGACAAAGAAAAGCAAGGGAATTTTGAAAGTCTTAAAGGGACAGGGGCCCAAAAACTGGATGGAAGCATCCCGGGTCACAGTCCAGCAGCTGGAAATTCCAGGGAACTATGGGTGCACTAACCCCCTGAGCACCAGCTCTTAGACCCATCATGGAGGTAAACAGCCAAACAGCCCCCCATCCATTACCCCTCCAGGGCCCTGCCATAGCACAGCAGCAGCCTGAGGCTGGCCAAACCCACATCAAGGGAGCTTCCTCCATACCAGCCGGGCAAGATACAGAGACCCAGTCTCCACGCAATTGCCCAACGCAAGCCACTAGGGGTCGCAGTTGTCCCAGTAAAGAAAGGCCAGGAGGAAGTGAAAAAAGTATTGGCTCTCCCAGGTGACAGACGAGTCAATAGCATACCACGGCACCTATCAACATGAAAAGGCAGAAAAATTTGATCCAGACAAGACTAACCAAGACATCTTCTACATCTCCCCCTGAGAAGGAACCTGGGGAGATAGATTTAACAAATCTTCCTGAAAAAGAATTCAAAAACAAAAGTCATAACCATGCTGATGGATTTGCAGAGAAATATGCAAGAACTAAGGAGGGAGAAAACAGAAATAAAACAAGCTCTGGAAGGACTTCAAAGCAGAATGGACGAGATGCAAGAGACCATTAATGGACTAGAAAACAGAGAACAGGAACACAGAGAAGCTGATGCAGAGAGAGATAAAAGGATCTCCGAGAATGAAAGAATATTAAGAGAACTGTGTGACCAATCCAAATGGAACAATATCCGCATTATAGGGGTACCAGAAGAAGAATAAGAGAGAAAAAGGGATAGAAAGTGTCTTTGAAAAAATAATTGCTGAAAACTTCCCCAAACTAGGAGAGGAGATGGCCTCTCAGACCACAGAAATACACAGAACTCCCATGACAAGGGATCCAAGGAGGGCAACACTAAGACACATAATAATTAAAATGGCAAAGATCAAAGACAAGGACAGAGTATTAAAGGCAGCCAGAGAGAAAAAAAAGGTCACCTACAAAGAAAAACCCTTCAGGCTATCATCAGACTTCTCGACAGAAACCTTACAGACCAGAAGAGAATGGCATGATATACTTAATGCAACGAAACAGAAGGGCCTCGAACCAAGAATACTGTATCCAGCACGATTATCATTTAAATATGAAGGAGGGATTAAACAATTCCAGACAAGCCAAAGTTGAGGGAATTTACCTCCCACAAACCACCTCTACAGGGCATCTTACAGGGACTGCTCTAGATGGGAGCACTCCTAAAAAGAGCACAGAACAAAACAACCAACATATGAAGAATGGAGGAGTAGGAATAAGAAAGGAGAGAAGTGAAGAATCATCAGACCGTGTTTATAAAAGCTCAATAAGCGAGTTAAGTTAGATAGTAAGATAGTAAAGAAGCTAACCTTGAACCTTTGGTAACCACAAACTTAAACCCTGCAATGGCAATAAGTACATAAATTTCAATAATCACCCTAAATGTAAATGGACTGAATGAACCAATAAAAAGACACAGAGTAATACAATGGATAAAAAAAGCAATACCCATCCATATGCTGCTTACAAGAGACTCACCTCAAACCCAAAGACATGCACAGACTTAAAGTCAAGGAATGGAAAAAGATATTTCATGCAAACAACAGAGAGAAAAAAGCAGGTGTTACAATACTGGTATCAAACAAAATAGACTTCAAAATAAAGAAAGTAACAAAAGATAAAGAAGGACATTACATAATGATAAAGGGATCAGTCCAACAAGAGGATATAACCATTATAAATATATATGCACCCAATACAGGAGCACCAACATATGCGAAACAAATACTAACAGAATTAAAGGAGGAAATAGAAAGCAATGCATTCATTTTAGGAGAATTCAACATGCCATTCACCACAAAGGATAGATCCACTGGGCAAAAAATAAGTAAGGACACAGAGGCACTGAACAACACAGTAGAACAGATGGACCTAACAGACATCTATAGAACTCTACATCCAAAAGCAACAGGATACACTTTCTTCTCAAGTGCACATGGAACATTCTCCAGAATAGACCACATACTAGGCCACAAAAATAGCCTCAGAAAATTCCAAAAGACTGAAATCTTACCAACCAACTTTTCAGACCACAAAGGCATAAAACTAGAAATAAATTGTACAAAGAAAGCAAAAAGGCTCACAAACACATGGAGGCTTAACAACACGCTCCTAAATAATCAATGGATCAATGACCAAAGCAAAATGGAGATCCAGCAATATATGGAAACAAATGACAACAACAATACAAAGCCCCAACTACTGTGGGATACAGTAAAAGCAGTCTAAAGAGGAAAGTATATAGCAATCCAGGCATATTTAAAGAAGGAAGAACAATCCCAAAAGAATGGTCTAATGTCACAATTATCGAAATTGGAAAAAGAAGAACAAATGAAGCCTAAGGTCAGCAGAAGGAGGGAAATAAAAAAGATCAGAGAAGAAATAAATAAAATTGAGAAGAATAAAACAATAGCAAAAATCAATGAAACCAAGATCTGGTTCTTTGAGAAAATAAACAAAATAGATAAGCCTCTAGCCAGACTTATTAAGAGGAAAAGAGAGTCAGTCAACACACATCAACAGAATCAGAAACGAGAAAGGAAAAATCACGACGGACCCCACAGAAATACAAAGAATTATTGGAGAATACTATGAAAACCTATATGCTAACAAGCTGGGAAACTTAGGAGAAATGGACAACTTCCTAGAAAAATACAACCTTCCAAGACTGACCCACAAAGAAACAGAAAATCTAAACAGACCGATTACCAGCAACGAAATTGAAGCGGTAATCAAAAAACTACCAAAGAACAAAACCCCCGGGCCAGATGGATTTACCTCGGAATTTCATCAGACATACAGAGAAGACATAATACCCATTCTCCTTAAAGTTTTCCAAAAAATAGAAGAGAAGGGAATACTCCCAAACTCATTCTATGAAGCTAACATCACCCTAATACCAAAACCAGGCAAAGACCACACCAAAAAAGAAAACTACAGACCAATATCCCTGATAAACGTACATGCAAAAATACTCAACAAAATATTAGCAAACCGAATTCAAAAATACATCAAAAGGATCATACACTATGACCAAGTGGGATTCATCCCAGGGATGCAAGGATGGTACAACATTCGAAAATCCATCAACATCATCCACCACATCAACAAAAAGAAAGACAAAAACCACATGATCATCTCCATAGATGCTGAAAAAACATTTGACAAAATTCAACATCCATTCATGATAAAAACTCTCAACAAAATGGGTATAGAAGGCAAGTACCTCAACATAATAAAGGCCATATATGATAAACCCACAGCCAACATCATACTGAACAGTGAGAAGCTGAAAGCTTTTCCTCTGCGAACAGGAACAAGACAGGGATGCCCACTCTCCCTACTGTTATTCAACATAGTACTGGAGGTCCTAGCCACGGCAATTAGACAAAACAAAGAAATACAAGGAATCCAGATTGGTAAAGAAGAAGTTAAACTGTCACTATTTGCAGATGATATGATATTGTACATAAAAAACCCTAAAGAAGGAGGGGCGGAAGATGGCGGCGTGAGTAGAGCAGCAGATATCTCCTCCCAAAACAACATATATCTATGAAAATATAACAAAGACAACCCTTCCTAGAATAAAGACCAGAGGACACAGGACAATATCCAGACCACATCCGCACCTGCGAGAACCCAGCGCCTCGCGAAGGGGGTAAGATACAAGCCCGGGCCCGGCGGGAGCCGAGCGCCCCTCCCCCCAGCTCCTGGCGGGAGAATAATAGGAAGAGCGGGAGGGAGACGGAGCCCAGGACTGCCGAACACCCAGCCCCAGCCATCCGGGCCAGAGTGCAGGGCCCTGGATACTAGGAAAACAGGGCAGCAAGAACAGTGAGCGGGCACTGGAGGCCAGGCGCTGGAGGACATAAGAAAAGCGCGCGACCATTTTTATTTTTTATTTTTTATTTTTTTTTTTGGTTTTTGCTGTTTTGTCTTGGTCAGCGCTTTTTGGAAGTCTTAAAGGGATAGGGACCCCAATACTAGGGAAACAGGGCAGCAAGACTGGTGAGCAGAGGCCTGAGGCTGGCACCGGAGAATAAAGAAAAACGAACGACCACCTTTTTTTTTTAATTAAAAAAATTTTTTTTTTTTTAATTAAAAAAAGTTTTTTCTTTTTTTTTTTGTTGTCGTTGTTTTGTTTTGGCAGGTGCTTTTTGGAAGTCTTAAAGGGGCAGGGCGGGTCACTTAATCCAGAGGTAGGGAATACAGGGATCTCTGGGCACCTTAACCCCTGGGCTGCAGGGAGCAGGGAGGCCCCTTACGGAGATAAATAGCCTCCCAGCAGCTCCTGCTCCAACGCGACTCCACCACTTTGGAGTAGCTGCCCGAGCCAGGCCACGCCCACAGCAACAGCGGAGATTAACTCCATAGCAGCCGGGCAGGAAGCAGAAACCCTGTCTGCGCGCAGCTGCGCAGCACAACCCCCTAGAGGTCGCTGTTCTCCCAGGAGAGGAGGGCCACAAACCAACAAGAAAGGAAGTCCTTCCAGCCGTCACTCGTCCCAGCTCTGCAAACTATTCGTATCACCATGAAAAGGCAAAGCTACAGGCAGACAAAGATCACAGAGACAACACCAGAGAAGGAGACAGACCTAACCAGTCTTCCTGAAAAAGAATTCAAAATAAGAATCATAAACATGCTGACAGAGATGCAGAGAAATACGCAAGAGAAATGGGATGAAGTCCGGAGGGAGATCACAGATGCCAGAAAGGAGATCGCAGAAATGAAACAAACTCTGGAAGGGTTTATAAGCAGAATGGATAGAATGCAAGAGGCCATTGATGGAATTGAAATCAGAGAACAGGAACGCATAGATGCTGACATAGAGAGAGACAAAAGGATCTCCAGGAATGAAACAATATTAAGAGAACTGTGTGACCAATCCAAAAGGAACAATATCCGTATTATAGGGGTCCCAGAAGAAGAAGAGAGAGGAAAAGAGATGGAAAGTATCTTAGCAGAAATAATTGCTGAAAACTTCCCCAAACTGGGGGAGGAAATAATCGAACAGACCACGGAAATACACAGAACCCCCAACAGAAAGGATCCAAGAAGGACAACACCAAGACACATAATAATTAAAATGGCAAAGATCAAGGACAAGGAAAGAGTGTTAAAGGCAGCTAGAGAGAAAAAGGTCACCTATAAAGGGAAACCCATCAGGCTAACATCAGATTTCTCAACAGAAACCCTACAGGCCAGAAGAGAATGGCATGATATATTTAACAAAATGAAACAGAAGGGCCTTGAACCAAGGATACTGTATCCAGCACGACTATCATTCAAATATGACTGTGGGATTAAACAATTCCCAGACAAACAAAAGCTGAGGGAATTTGCTTTCCACAAACCACCTCTACAGAACATCTTACAGGGACTGCTCTAGATGGGAGCACTCCTAGAAAGAGCACAGCACAAAACACCCAACATATGAGGAATCGAGGAGGAGAAAAAAGAAGGGAGAGAAGAAAAGAATCTCCAGACAGTGTATATAACAGCTCAATAAGCGAGCTAAGTTAGGCAGTAAGATACTAAAGAGGCTAACCTTGAACCTTTGATAACCACGAATTTAAAGCCTGCAATGGCAATAAGTACATATCTTTCAATAGTCACCTAAATGTTAATGGGTTGAATGCACCAATCAAAAGACACAGAGTAACAGAATGGATAAAATAGCAAGACCCATCTATATGCTGCTTACAAGAAACTCACCTCAAACCCAAAGACATGTACAGACTAAAAGTCAAGGGATGGAAAAACATATTTCAAGCAAACAAAAGTGAGAAGAAAGCAGGGGTTGCAGTACTAATATCAGACAAAATAGACTTCAAAACAAAGAAAGTAACAAGAGATAAAGAAGGGCACTACATAATGATAAAGGGCTCAGTCAAACAAGAGGATATAACCATTCTAAATATATATGCACCCAACATAGGAGCACCAGCATATGTGAAACAAATACTAACAGAACTAAAGGGGGATATAGACTGCAATGCATTCATTCTAGGAGACTTCAACACACCACTCACCCCAAAGGATAGATCCACTGGGCAGAAAATAAGTAAGGACACGGAAGCACTGAACAACACAGTAGAACAGATGGACCTAACAGACATCTATAGAACTCTACATCCAAAAGAAACAGGATATACATTCTTCTCAAGTGCACATGGAACATTCTCCAGAATAGACCACATACTAGGCCACAAAAAGAGCCTCAGAAAATTCCAAAAGACTGAAATCCTACCAACCAACTTTTCAGACCACAAATGCATAAAACTAGAAATAAACTGTACAAAGAAAGCAAAGAGGCTCACAAACACATGGAGGCTTAACAACACGCTCCTAAATAATCAATGGATCAATGACCAAAGCAAAATGGAGATCCAGCAATATATGGAAACAAATGACAACAACACTAAGCCCCAACTTCTGTGGGACACAGCAAAAGCAGTCTTAAGAGGAAAGTATATAGCAATCCAAGCATATTTAAAAAAGGAAGAACAAGCCCAAATGAACGGTCTAATGTCACAATTATCGAAATTGGAAAAAGAAGAACAAATGTGGCCTAAGGTCAGCAGAAGGAGGGACATAATAAATATCAGAGAAGAAATAAATAAAATTGAGAAGAATAAAACAATAGCAAAAATCAATGAAACCAAGAGCTGGTTCCTCGAGAAAATAAACAAAATAGCTAAGCCGCTAGCCAAACTTATTAAGAAAAAAAGAGAGTCAACACAAATCAACAGTATCAGAAATGAGAAAGGAAAAATCACGATGGACCCCACAGAAATACAAAGAATTATTAGAGAATACTATGAAAACCTATATGCTAACAAGCTGGGAAAACTAGGAGAAATGGACAACTTCCTAGAAAAATACAACCTTCCAAGACTGACCCACAAAGAAACAGAAAATCTAAACAGACCAATTACCAGCAACGAAATTGAAGCGGTAATCAAAAAACTACCAAATAACAAAACCCCCAGGCCAGATGGATTTACCTCCGAATTTTATCAGACATACAGGGAAGACATAATACCCATTTTCCTTAAAGTTTTTCCAAAAAATAGAGGAGGAGGGAATACTCCCAAACTCATTCTATGAAGCTAACATCACCCTAATACCAAAACCAGGCAAAGACACCACCAAAAAAGAAAACTACAGACCAATATCCCTGATGAACGTAGATGCAAAAACACTCAACAAAATATTAGCAAACCGAATTCAAAAATACATCAAAAGGATCATACATCATGACCAAGTGGGATTCATCCAAGGGATGCAAGGATGGTACAGCATTCGAAAGTCCATCAACATCATCCACCACATCAACAAAAAGAAAGACAAAAACCACATGATCATCTGCATAGATGCTGAAAAAGCATTTGACAAAGTTCAACATCCAATCATGTTAAAAACTCTCAGCAAAATGGGAATAGAGGGCAAGTACCTCAACATAATAAAGGCCATCTATGATAAACCGACAGCCAACATTATATTGAACAGTGAGAAGCTGAAAGCATTTCCTCTGAGATCAGGAAATAGACAGGGATGCCCACTCTCTCCACTGTTATTTAACATAGTACTGGAGGTCCTAGCCACGGCAATCAGACAAAACAAAGAAATACAAGGAATCCAGATTGGTAAAGAAAAAGTTAAACTGTCACTATTTGCAGATGACATGATACTGTACATAAAAAACCCTAAAGACTCCACCCCAAAACTACTAGAACTGATATCGGAATTCAGCAAAGTTGCAGGATACAAAATCAACACACAGAAATCTGTGGCTTTCCTATACACTAACAATGAACCAACAGAAAGAGAAATCAGGAAAACAACTCCATTCACAATTGCATCAAAAAAAATAAAATACCTAGGAATAAACCTAACCAAAGAAGTGAAAGACCTATACCCTGAAAACTGCAAGACACTCTTAAGAGAAATTAAAGGGGACACTAACAGATGGAAACGCATCCCATGCTCGTAGCTAGGAAGAATTAATATCGTCAAAATGGCCATCCTGCCCAAAGCAATATACAGATTTGATGCAATCCCTGTGAAACTACCAGCAACATTCTTCAATGAACTGGAACAAATAATTCAAAAATTCATATGGAAACACTAAAGACCCTGAATAGCCAAAGCAATCGTGAGAAAGAAGAATAAAGTAGGGGGGATCTCACTCCCCAACTTCAAGCTCTATTATAAAGCCATAGTAATCAAGACAATTTGGTACTGGCACAAGAACAGAGTCACCGACCAGTGGAACAGACTAGACAATCCAGACATTAACCCAGACATATATGGTCAATTAATATTTGATAAAGGAGCCATGGACATACAATGGCGAAATGACAGTCTCTTCAACAGGTGGTGCTGGCAAAACTGGACAGCTACATGTAGGAGAATGAAACTGGACCATTGTCTAACCCCGTATACAAAAGTAAACTCAAAATGGATCAAAGACCTGAATGTAAGCCATGAAACCATTAAACTCTTGGAAGAAAACATAGGCAAAAACCTCTTAGACATAAACATGAGTGACCTCTTCTTGAACATATCTCCCCGGGCAAGGAAAACAACAGCAAAAATGAGTAAGTGGGACTATATTAAGCTGAAAAGCTTCTGTACAGCAAAAGACACCATCAATAGAACAAAAAGGAACCCTTCAGTATGGGAGAACATATTTGAAAATGTCACATCCGATAAAGGCTTAATGTCCAGAATATATAAAGAGCTCACACACCTCAACAAACAAAAAAGAAATAACCCAATTAAGAAATGGGCAGAGGAACTGAACAGACGATTCTCCAAAAAAGAAATACAGATGGCCAACAGACACATGAAAAGATGCTCCACATCGCTAATTATCAGAGAAATGCAAATTAAAACCACAATGAGGTATCACCTCACACCAGTAAGGATGGCTGCCATCCAAAAGACAAACAACAACAAATGTTGGCGAGGCTGTGGAGAAAGGGGAACCCTCCTACATGTAAGTTAGTTCAACCATTGTGGAAAGCAGTATGGAGGTACATCAAAATGCTCAAAACAGACTTACCATTTGACCCAGGAATTGCACTCCTAGGAATTTACCCTAAGAATGCAGCAATCAAGTATGAGAAAGATCAGTGCACCCCTATGTTTATTGCAGCACTATTTACAATAGCCAAGAATTGGAAGCAACCTAAATGTCCATTGATAGATGAATGGATAAAGAAGATGTGGTACATATACACAATGGAATACTACTCGGCCATAAGAAAAGGGCAAATCCAATCATTTGCAGCAACATGGATGGAGCTGGAGGGTATTATGCTCAGTGAAACAAGCCAAGCGGAGAAAGAGAAATACCAAATGATTTCACTTATCTGTGGAATATAAGAACAAAAGAAAAACTGAAGGAACAGAACAGCAGCAGAATCACAGAACTCAAGAATGGACTAACAGGTACCAAAGGGAAAGGGACTGGGGAGGATGGGTGGGTAGGGAGGGATAAGGGGGGAGGAGAAGTAGGGGGGTATTAAGATTAACATGCATGGGGGGTGGGAGAAAGGGGAGGGATGTACAACACAGAGAAGGCAAGTAGTGATTCTACAACATTTTGCTATGTTGATGGACAGTGACTGTAAAGGGGTTTATAGGGGAGACCTGGTATCGGGGAGAGCCTAGTAAACATAATATTCGTCATGTTAGTGTAGATTAGTGATAACAAAAACAAAAACAAACAAACAAACAAAAAAAAGGGCAGTTCCTGTGTGGTAACCTCCAATGAGTTCTACACAAGGGTATAAAGGGCATATAAAAGTGTAGGCAAAGCTTCTGTTTGCGTTTATACAGAAGATCAAAGCCTAATTGGGCTACCCCGAAAATGAACTAAGATACGATATGAAAGAGAACTTCCAACATCAGCACTCTCTGGAAGACTCATGCCAGAAGATGATCATCAAAAAACCCCAACAAAGATCCACGCACTGCTACAGCTGTAGATGCACTCATCCCACCAGTTCCTGGACTTGCCATGGGAATGAAGGAGATATCTAAGCTGGCCTGTGCATACAGTGAAAAAACAAATTTGACTGGATCTATACTGTTGGAACTCAACCAAGAATTAGGAGAAGTGCAAATTGTAGTGCTCCAAAATCTTACAACTACAGACTATTTACTGTTAAAAGAACATAAGGTATGTGAACATTCCCCAGGAATAGGTTGTTTTAATTTGTCTGATTTCTCTCAGACTGTTCAAGTTCAGTTGGACAATATCCACCGTATCATACATAAGTTTTCACAAATGCCTAAGGTGCCTAACTGGTTTTCTTGGTTTCACTGGAGATGGCTGGTAATTACAGGTATGCTTAGGTTACGTAACTGTACTCCTATTATGTTAAGGTGTGTGCGCAATTTAATTAGTAGCTTAAAACCTATACATGCTGAAGTTACTCTACAAGAAGATATGTCAAAGAAATGATCAATCTTCCCATGTTTTCTTCCACCTGCTACTTCCATAGCTTTTCTTCTTCCTTCCTAATTATAACCCTTCAATAGAATTCGTGCCTCATATCAAATTTACCGAGTATCATAATTCTTCCAAGTGGTAAAGATACCTCAAGACAAATGCTGGGCATAGAAGCTACAGGGCATAAATATGCAAAGAAATAAAAAGCTCACCATTTCAAACAATAAGGCTTCTCTCTCACTTACCAACTGTACATTTCCCTGTATGGCCCCGGAAGATGACTGGTTAGCCAGAGACGGGTAAGATTCCTCAAGGGAGGAACAACCTAAGATAGGCACAGTCGCAGGGGGGTCATCAGGTGAGAAATTGGGGATCAACAGAGGTGAGGCTTAGAACCTCACCCCCCCGTTCTGAGAGAAATCTTCTGCATACATGGATGTTTTATTGCCCTTGTCTAGCTTGGATTAACACATAGTCTACAGGCACACACCTGATCATCTACATTTGCTCTCTTACAACACTAAACTATGTTTTCTACCTTTATCTTCTATCTACCTACCACTTCAGCATTTTATTAAAAATAATAATAGTAAAGAGAGAAATGTGGTATCCACATATAAATCAAGTATAAAAACCAAATGAGTATTCATATTTGAACCGACTGTTTATAGTTCATAATGCATGAGCAAAACCGAAAGTTTCTGTGATGACTGCCCTTGTACTGTTCACTATGTAACTTATTCATTATGTAAGAATTTGTTCTCCATGTAAGAACTTGTTTGTTATGCCTCAGAAGATTGGAGACTGTCGAAAATTAGGCTTGGGGTGGATTAATGATTGTGCATTGAGCATTGACTCCCCTATACAGAATTTTATTGTCGTTAACAACCATTTGATCAGTAAATATGAGAGATGCCCTCACAAAAAAAAACAAAAGAAAAAAAACAAAAAAAACCAAAAAAAAACCCTAAAGTCTCCACTCTGAAACTACTAGAGCTAATATCGGAATTCAGCAAATTTGCAGGATACAAAACTAACAGAAATCTGTGGCTTTCCTATACACTAATGATAAACTAATAGAAATAGAAGTCAGGAAGACAATTTCATTCACAATAGCATAAAAAAGATTAAAATACCTAGGAATAAACCTAACCAAGGAAGTGAAAGACCTATACTCTGAAAACTATAAGATATTCTTAAGAGAAATTAAAGAGGTCACTAACAAATGGAAACTCATCCCATGCTCCTGGCTAGGAAGAATTAATATCATCCAAACGGCCATCCTGCCCAAAGCAATTTACAGATTCGATGCAATCCCTATCAAATTACCAACAGCATTCTTCAATGAACTGGAACAAATAGTTCAAAAATTCATATGGAAACACCAAAGACCCCAAATAGCTAAAGCAATCCTGAGAAGAATAAAGTTGGGGGGATCTCACTCCCTGACTTCAAGCTCTACTACAAAGCCACAGTAATCAAGACAATTTGGTACTGGCACAAGAACAGAGCCACAGACCAATGGAACAGAATAGAGACTCCAGACATTAACCCAAACATATATGGCCAACTAATATTCGATAAGGGGGCCATGGACATACAATGGGGAAATGACAGTCTCTTCAACAGATGGTGCTGGCAAAACTGGACAGCTACATGCAAGAGAATGAAACTGGATCACTGTCTAACCCCATACACAAAAGTAAATTCGAAATGGATCAAAGACTTGAATGTAAGTCATGAAACCATATAACTCTTAGAAAAAAACATAGGCAAAAATCTCTTAGACATAAACATGAGTGACCTCTTCTTGAATATATCTTCCCGGGCAAGGGAAACAAAAGCAAAAATGAACAAATGGGACTATATCAAGCTGAAAAGATTCTGTACAGCAAAGGACACCATCAATAGAACAAAAAGGTATCCTACAGTATGGGAGAATATATTCATAAATGACAGATCCGACAAAGGGTTGACATCTAAAATATATAAAGAGCTCACACACCTCAATAAACAAAAAGCAAATAATCCAATTAAAAAATGGGCAGAGGAGCTGAATAGACAGTTCTCTAAAGAAGAAATTCAGATGGCCAACAGACACATGAAAAGATGCTCCACATCGCTTGTCATCAGAGAAATGCAAATTAAAACCACGATGAGATATCATCTCACACCAGTAAGGATGGCTACCATCCAAAAGACGAACAACTACAAATGTTGGCGAGGTTGTGGAGAAAGGGGAACCCTCCTACACTGCTGGTGGGAATGTAAACCTGTTCAACCACTGTGGAAAGCAGTATGGAGGTTCCTCAAAATGCTCAAAATAGAAATACCATTTGACCCAGGAATTCCACTTCTAGGAATTTACCCTAAGAATGCAGCACTCAAGTTTGAAAAAGACAGATGCACCCCTATGTTTTTCGCAGCACTATTTACAATAGCCAAGAACTGGAAGCAACCTAAGTGTCCATCAGTAGATGAATGGATAAAGAAGATGTGGTACATATACACAATGGAATATTACTCAGCTATAAGAAAAAAACAGATCCTACCACTTGCAACAACATGGATGGAGCTAGAGGGTATTATGCTCAGTGAAATAAGCCAGGTGGAGAAAGACAAGTACCAAATGATTTCAATCATATGTGGAGTATAAGAACAAAGAAAAAACTGAAGGAACAAAACAGCAGCAGAATCAGAGAACCCAAGAATGGGCTAACAGTTACCAAAGGGTAAGGGACTGGGAAGGATGGGTGGGAAGGGAGGGATAAGGGCAGGGAAAAAGCAAGGGGGCCTTACAATTAGCATGTATAATGTGGGGGGAGGCACCTAGAGGGCTGTGCAACACAGAGAAGACAAGTAGTGATTCTACAGCATCTTACTACACTGATGGACAGTGACTGTGAATGGGTATGTGGGGGGGACTTGGTGAAGGGGGGAGACTAGTGAACATAATGTTCTTCATGTAATTGTAGATTAATGATACCAAAATAAAAAAAAAAAACAAGACTGCGAAGGAAGGAGTTATGAATATAAATGGCCTTATACTGTAAGGGGCTTTCCATAGCCCAAGCATTTCACTCATCACCTATTTACTTTTTATGGTACCAATATGCTAAACTGTTGGTAATCTGCTCTCTTATCCCACAGAACCGAAATCATATATTAGTAAGGGAGCAGTAATGCACTGAGGTGGCAATACTGACAACAATGAATTAGTGAAAGGGAACACAATATCAATAATAAATAGACAAAATCAGTTAGGATAGAAGCCAACAGCTCCATGCATCTGAGTAATCTCTGTGGGCTCCACTATGTACAATCTTGCAACTGAAACAACATCATGACCATCCAAAAATCAAGAACAGATTTAATTTTCTTAATTCTATCAGTTTTATAAATACATACAATTTTCATTTTAAATCTTTTGCCGTTTTAACTGTAAATCTTAGAAAGTCTTCCTACTTAAAATTGGAAGCAGCTATAACACAGATTCATGAATTCTTAGATTAACTCATTTCATAAATAATTGTTGAGGGTCTTCTATGTATAAGGCTCTGTGCTAATCACTTGGAATAGAGCAGTGATTAAAATATAAAAATACTGCTGTCCCCACAGTGCTTACCTTTTGGAGGGAAGTAGCAATAATAAAGAATATAATAAATAAGTAAATTGCAGGTTAGAGCTTGAAGAAAATAAAAGGAAGACTATGGCAAAGTACCATGGGGAGTAGAGACAGGCAGCCTACAGTGTCAAAAGGGTAGCTAAGGTTGCCTTCGGCGAGAAGGTGACTTGGAGGTGAGAGATTTAGCCATGCAGCTCTCAGAAGAAGAGCACTCTAGGCACGGGAAGCAGTGGGAGCACACTCCTCAGGTGGGAGCAAGCCTGGGCTCTTTGGAATCACTGCAGACTCTGAGCAGGGGAGTGACATGTGCCAGGTGTGTTCAGAGCGTTTTGTATGTACTAACCCAGTGACCCCTCAAAACATCTTAATGAGATCGGTGCCATTTTTCATTTTCTTCTAACAAGTAAGAACTCTGAAGCACAGAGAGGTTAGGTAAGTTGCCCAAGGTCACACAATAGGAAGCGGTGGGACTGGCATCCAAGTGCAGGCAGTCTGATACTGGAGGCAAGCTCTTGATAACTAGAGCACTAGTTGCTACTTGAACAGGATGCACATACATGCACACATGCACACACAGTGTAGGCATGCTCACAGATATTGGCACACACACACACACACACACACACACCAATGCATACACAAGAGTGGAGGAGGAGCTGAGAGACCAGCAGTGTCACCTACACTCTGTCCCTCTTGGTCCATGTCATATTTTCTCTCTTATACACTTTAGTTGTTAACCTTTAGATCAAAAAAATCTGTTTAAATGAAAGATGTTTAAGCTGATGGAAAACATTTGGAGCTATTTCAAAATAGCAAAACCAAATTAGGAATTCTTAGTAAATAAAATAAATATTGTGGAAAAAATATTTAGGCAATTTATTTTAAATAAACAAAGAAAACAAAACAAGAAACTTTCACTGAACTGAACAGTGTGCCTTAACATTTTTTTATTAGTATACAGAGAAAAATGGAAGAATATTTGCTAGCTAAATATGCAGAGTAATATAGCAACCAGTCATTTAAGCTAAATTTACTTGGAAAGAGCTTTGAAATCAATACAAAGGCTTCAACAATCATGATTTATGACTCACATCTCAAGCAAAGGAAGACAAATGTGTCACCAGATTGTTTTGCTTTTGTTTTTGCATTATCTCGGTTCTACTATATATTCCTTTCCTATGTATGTTATCACTATAGGCTTTTGAAAATGCTTAAATACATTGTTGTATGCAAGTCCACATAAATCTTAATTTATAGACTATTTTACTATACTAAATATCTATAAATGCAAATAAGAATTTACATCTGAGAGAGGAAATTCTCCAAAACATACAATAACTTCCATTAAAATTGAGGCTATGAGTTCCTCTATACCAGAGTCCCAAGTATTACATTTATCACAGCAAGTACTCTACATTTATTCAATTAATTGTCAATCCAAAAGCAATGAAATCCACTTTATCAGAAGAAAAGTTATGTAGACATATACCTCACTCTTAAAGGACATTGGTGAAAAGAATACTCTTCATAAACTTTCAGTGAAAAGAAATATGACAACTCTTCCCAAAATGGTATAAAATCACCAGGCCTACTATATAGGGCTTTTTATTTTAAAATGTAATACAGTTTCATAACAGCCATGCATATCCAAAAAGAAAAAAAATACTCCCCGAAAGGGTCATAACTACCAAGAAATTCTGGGCAAGGGCCTCAGTGAGGAAAAGCAGAGACAAACAACAATGCCTATCACTTCCAGAGTGAACGTGCTTGGCACAGCACCACTTTACTTCTGTATTTTTTCAGCTACTATTCTTGCTTAAACCAAACTCTAGGAAATATTGTTTTTGGCAGTTTTCAAAATCTTGATCTTTTTCTCCAACTTCTCAAAAAAAAAAAAGAGAAGACATAAATAAAAGATATTTCTTTTTTGTCCTCTATCCTTAAAGAAACCCAAAGAACTCAGACTGTAGAGAATTTTGTTTTTACTTTGACTCCTGCACAATTTCACTTAGCATCACAAGAAGACAAGATTAGCTTCAAGAACAGAAGAATACTGCATTATTGAGTAAGGAAAAAGACCTCTTTTTGCTTCTTGAATGATATAGTGCACTCTATAAATTTTTGGTAAAAATGTGACTTTTCTTTATTGATTTAATAATAATTAGTAAAATCTGCCAAAGAGAATAGTTTATATGAAAGAAAGAAATATTGCCTAATAGGGAGTGAGAACTGGTTAAATGATGCAAGAGAAGATTTATGAACTATTGAATAGTCAGCAATAAGTAAGAAGATGGGCAGTTTGTGAATGTGTTTTGGAAATTTAACTTTTGAGTCAATGCTAACTATTAAAAACAAACTCAAGGTGAACTGAGTATTATTAGGTTTCAGGCTTGGCTTGTAAAATGGAGAAAGTTAAATGTGTTCATATGCTTAATATGTGTATGTATTTTTAAGATGATGAAGAGTATTTTCATTTTGGACATTCTCCCTCCTTAAAAAAAAACAGTCATAGCTAGCTATGTGTGAAGGAAACTACCTGCTACCTTGGTCATCGATCAGGAACAAATGAGCAGTTTGCATGAAATTTGTTAACTTAATTTCATTCTGTGATCACTGTTTGACATGCCAAGTTGGCTAGGTTTATTCAGTCCCACTTAGTCAAACACTCATCTATGTGTTGCTGTTTAAGTATTTTGTGGATGTGGTTGAAGTCCATAGTGGTTAACTTTAACGAACAGAGATTATCCTAGATAACCTGGGTGTGTCTGATTCACTATTTGCAAGATCTTAAAAGCAGAACCGAGGCTTCTTTGGGAGCAGAAATTTCACCTGTGCATAGCAGCTCTGGCTCATGCCGTTTCAGCCCATCCTTCCTGCCGGGCTGTGCTAGGAATCTGAGACTTGCTTAGCCAGATTCCACAATCATACAAATCAATTCTCTACGATAAATGTCTAAATATGTGTCTTGTACTTGTTCTGCTCCTCCAGTTAAACTCTGGCCCATAATAATCCCCAACTGGGGAGAAGTTAGCAGGAGAAGAGCGAAGGAAATCGCCCTGATTGGTCAGCCCCCTGCCCCAGGCTGTGTCTGTGGGCACAGAGAGACTCAAGTCAGACAAGCACATGCTTGTGTGCATGTAAATACACACACGCACCATCTCATATCAGAAACAGAATGTTCCCAACACTCAAACTCCTATGCTTAACAGACCTAAAATATTTGACAGATTTAATGATTCAATCAGTCAAAAGGCCCAACAAAAGATAAACTACACAACTGGAAACTAGGACTCAATAGCCCATTCTGAGTAACGAACTTTGCCGTAAGAAGTAACTATGCCATGTTACTTGTATGAAAGAAATTTCACACACTTTGATATAAACCACGTTGTCTTTAGATAACAAACATAAACATTTCACCTAAAAAGTGATAAATGTTGCTCATCTAGCCAAAAGGAAAATGGTTTTACTTGCAAAACGTTATTCAAATAATCCTATCTTGTTGTCACACCTACGTTAAGTATGTTTCTCAAACTCACGCACAGTAACTGATTACAAACCAGCTGAGTGTAGGGTAACTGACCTTAAGTACGTCCTCTGCCTCGCTTCCTTACCTGGACTGCATGTCTTGATGGGTTTTGGCCTGACCAGCTTCGGGGCCCCGCTGCTGAAGGTCCACCAGGGACTGGTAATACTGCTGCTGTTTGTAGCGAGACAAACTGAAAAACAGCCCTAGAATGGCTTTTAGGTTTCCATTTCTTATTTCTGTATCAAAGGGAAAACGTAAGAACAGTATCATATGAAATTAATTTGGCTTTTATTTGTGTATTTATTTTTACAGATGAAATTCTAGATGCCAATCTCTTAAGACTCAATCTACGAAGATAGAAATGCAACTTGATTCTCTCAGTCACATATTCAAGCAAGTCTGAATCTCTGAAACATGCAAACAGCTCCAAATGGCTTGAGATTAAGGGTGAGAGCGAGGGACAGAGAACAAAGCTCCCTCCAGTGGTGCTCTGTGCTGACCCTGAACCATGACTGTCTAGAGTTAGTTTCTTCCTGGAAACGGGTGGGCTCTCTGTCTTGTGTGACCCGTTTGATGTAGCTCTCTGCTTCCCTCACCGATACACACAGCAGTTAGTAAGAGTGGCCGCTCTGAGCTGGAAAAAGAAAGCCACTTAATGTTGGTTGTCACGCATTATAAATACTGATGGTGTGGGTGCACCTCAGAACAACTGGGTTGACAGCAGTCATCATTCCTTCTGAATCACCCACCCACCACTTACTGAAATATATATTTGTGTGTGTCTGTATGTGTGTGTACATATGTGTGTGTGTATTCTCCAAATAGCCAACTACATCACAGATTATCAGTGTTTAAACGCTTGGATTCTTTTATTTTTAATTCATGGTACATATTAATAAATAATAAAGATCAGCATACTGATGACTTTATGTGACATAACTGAATCCATGGAAATGGAAATACTGGTTCTAACACATGGGCTTTCTAGGCAAATTTTTCTAATATTGAACAAAAAACAAGTGCATTAAAGTAAGCTACAAACTGAGCCGGTCCTTTTCTCTTGTAGTTATAATTTAAAAATTAGGAAAAGAGAAGAAAAACTTGCAATAAGGTTATGTAACCGGTAATCAAATTTTAAATCAAACTTGCTATTGGCAATAAAATATGTCCTCCTCAGAAGTTAAGGTTTTATGCTTTCTCTTTGGAGTTTAGGAACATTCATTTCTTAATTAATTAGATTTCTTCAGAGAGCAAGAAATCTAATGATCACACAAACTATGAAGTGGAATTATTCATATAAAATGAGGTTCTGAGTTGTTCTTTTCTTCCCCACTGTCCTCAGTTTTCATAACATAGAAGAATAGGTTTGATCAATAGTCTACCATGAGAAAGTATTGATTTTCTCCTATAAACCTGAATGATCTTATTTAGGGGTTTTAGTTTTTTTCCTGTTTTACTACTATGCATGTTTAATTAACTTAAAGTATAATTTTGAGCATTTATATACTTTCATAAAGTAAAAACCAGTAGGTTTAAGTTAATAAAGGATATCATATGAGAAGGAATATATACAAAAATGAACTGATGCAATTTCAAGCCTGTTTTTAAACACTTAGAAAGTAAAATATTATCCTGGGGAATTTTATCAAATTTTATGCTAATTAACAGAACAGCCGGTTAGGTTTGAATGTAAGCTTTTAGACCATTAAGTGTGCAATACAACATTATACATCATAGCATACAAATATAAAGAATAAAATTAATTAAAAATTTAAAACTATAGAAGAAAATTGGGAAAAGACAGTAATTTTACTAAATGTCCATTATATTTCAGAAGTCACACAATTCCTCTCTTAATTTGAGCAAAATTTTAAAAACTTAGAATTGTATACTATTTCTAGTATCTGTGGGAAAAAGCTCTTCAGAGTAAATTAATTATAGTAGAAACATTAACCAATCTAAATTCTCAAAGTGTTTAGTAGTATCTAATAGAAAATTTATATACATACACAGGTTCTAATTACATATATCTAAATATTCTAATTAAAATAGTTGCTGATGCAGGTCTCAAAGGACTTGTTATCTCATAACTTTAGCTATAGGGAGGTTTTTGTTAATAGTACTTAAAAAGTGTCCCTGAAAATGTATGTGCAAGAAAAAGATTCAGAAAGAAAAAATGACAGAACTAGTTAAGCCTTTTTCCACTTTTCTATGTTTCAATTTTAATTATCTTTTAAGCCTTTAATGATTTTAAAACCTTTATATATAATAGCTGTTAAATATGGCTAGTGCTAATTATATAAGAAATAAGATGATTTATTTAAACATAGCAAATATTTGGAATACTACACAGTTGATTAAATTATAGAAGTGTTATTAATCAAATAACATTTGAGCATTAATTATACTATTTTCAACAGTATTTAGGTACATCTATTAACTAACATGATCTATCTATCTATCCATCCCTCTCTTTAAACCCTTAAATATACTACACACTGGTAATAACATAAAGATGCCTTATTAATCGGTGCCCCTCCCACATACTCAGTCATAAAAAAAAGCAGCTTTGGCAAAAATTTGGAACATATCTATATAATTACAGCATATATTAATAACTATGCATTTATTCTTTTGGAAGCTTTACTGGCTTCCTTTATTGTATTAAAGAACTATGTAGTCCACCTTATATTTCTTGCATTATGAACTTTTTTTTTTTACGAACTAGGGTGCCATTTGTGACAACTGTTTTTTTTCTTACCTTCAGCAGATAAACCTTGAACATTTACTCCTCTGGCTGCTAGAAAACTAAGGCAGACATCAACATTTTCAATCTGTAACATGAAAAGCAGTGAAAAGGCAACTTAGAAGGTTATTTTCAAATAAATAAATGAGTAATAATGAAACCAGAGAGAAAGATAAAGAAAGAATGAATACTTTACATTCATTTCATACTAGAGATCTTTTCCAGAGTTTAACTAGAATTATTTCAGCTAATTGAAGGATGAATATAAAGCTTGGATTGTCCAGTTTGGTCCTTACAAACAATTCATAAAGGCCTAATCAAGAATGGCTTTCTTACAGATTAGCAACCCACCTACTTAACATAAAACTGGATTTCATGCTTCACAAATGAGTCTCAGCGAAACCGTCCATAAAGGAAGAGACTGTTGCTTGTCTGAGTCTTAAAATGTTAGGACGGGGGTAATTGAGATTTGACCAGTAATATTTGATAAGTATGCCAAAAGATAAATAAAATGGACAAAAGGCTGATACAACATGAAAGAAATGATCCCTATTTTCATCTTAAACCATAGCAAGTCTTTATTTTAAAAACTGCATTTGTATTTCTACAGTTGAATAATCTCTGAGTAAAAGTAGGTTTTGCCTTTATAATTTAAAAGAGTGATGCCATGGCTTTTAAATAATTAGTTTCAATATCATAACCAGCTTGTAACCATTTAGAGTGATAAGCAAAAAAACCAAATGACTAATTTATGTAAATTCAGTATTGTTCATGATGTTATACAGCAAAGCTAAATAGCTAAGACCTTTTGATAAGAGTTTAAGAAACTAGAAAGTCCTAGTTCCTTATGAGTCATATCTCTGACTTTTCTGATATTTCATAAATCTTGAAATTCTAAAGTAAATAGGAGATTTAAAGTTAATACTTGGCAAGGTACTATTTTCTGTCTTACTACATTCCCATCAAAAGCTATGCATAAGGACATTCAAAGTTCTGCCAATGTCATCTCTAGTTTCGCTTCATAGTAAGGTCAAAATGTCTCTCAAGGAAAATAAAAGAAAAAGGGGGATTCAAGAATCTGTCCTTATAAAATGGACAACTATTTACATTCCTTTTTAAATGTACAAAATTAAATTTAAGTAAAAAAATATTCAGTGAAATGTTCTTTGCCTAAAAATCATTGCAGCCACGGCATACACATTTCCTTTGAGGAAAAATGATTTTTATATTGATTCATTTCAAAGTAAGTTTTACTGAAGTGATTCTAACTGAAAAAATGATCGAGTTGAAGACTGAATGCAGCATGGCCCAATAGATCTTGTTACTTTGCCCATCAGCACCTGAATATCCAATAAGGCTCTGGTACTGAGTATAGTTCAGAGTCTTTCCTTTCTCCACATTTTGCTTTGCTACTAGAAAATAATATTATATAAGGAAAAAGGAGGAGGAAAGAAAAGAAATGAGCAAGTTGGATATTCTACTGCACCCATCCAAAGTGTTTCTTTAAGCTTTCTTTTTCAGGACCACTAGAAATAAATAAAAGGAACATGCCAAATAATTATCATGGCATTAAGACAAAGAATTGAATATTTTAAAATGTTTTTCAGAATAGTACTGATGTAATTAATTTCATGGCAATGACCTACCTTTTACAGAAAGTAAGAAGATTTCTGGCCCAGACATACATAATTTACTACAAAATATTAATGATTATTATTGCCTAAAGTTTAGTTACTTTTAGGATACATGATCAGATTAGTTCACTGGAAGACCCACAAAGGTTAACACATGAATCAGTAATTAAGTTTGTAAGATAGCTTTTTTGCTTATCATTTAAACAGCATGAAGAACAAACTGATGCCTAGTGTGGGTATTAGAGAAAAATGACTCTCTCTCTCCATATGAATCACAAATTAGAAAGAGAAAATAAAAGGGCCCTAATAAAGGACAGAAAACAGATATTGAAAATACACTCTACATTCTTTTTGTGTCTGTTTATCTGGAGCATTCAGCCTTTTGTAATATTCCCTTACAGTCATACATCAAGAGCATCAAAAACTGGAGATATGAACAATTCAATTCTCCATTATTAGTATGGTAGTTAAATAATAGCAACATTGTAAGTATTTGAATATGTACATAATTCCCAATATGACCATTAAAGGCTACCTTATTAAAATTTATTTACTTATTCAATAATACATGCTTTTGGCCAAAATTAATTTTCCAACATTATAACAGCATAATAAACATAACTTAAGAAAATAATATCCTTTTCCGACTTAATTCCAAGTCCGATAAATTCCATCATGGTTGTTGGTATTATGCTATACATTTTACACTGCAAAAAATTTATAATGAAAGAAAATGGCTTTGAGAAATGTTAAATGTCATTTATATGATTAGCTTCATCATTGGAGGCATTCTTTAAAATAATTTGAGAAGTTCTTTTAACCACATAATATTTTGGTTAATGATTATTTTTATTTCAATAAATTCTAGAGATTAGTTTCTCATAATTTCTGCACTAAAAAAAATAGTTTGTTCTTTAACATTTCCCAGTTAAATAGTCCTTTAAATACTGTTTCAGTTGCTTCTTTTTTTTTTTTTTTTCTGTCATATTAAACCACAATTGTTCTTTGAGCTAAAAACCTCTAAATTTTTTGGTAATTATGAACAGGTGAAAGTGATTTTGTCATAATATTGATCCAGTTCATTGATGTCACGTTCATTTTGTCTCAAATCTTTTTTGAATCAGATACCAAATAAACGATCAAAATTCAGATTGTACCTTAACACCTAATAATCTGGGTCAAATTTGAATTAGAGTAACTTCGTGCACCTTAATAAACTATTTTCTAAAATGGTGACTGTGAGTTGCAGCTGTAGCAAGAAATACAATGACTAGCACAAACCAATGTACACTTGTGTGAATAAATACAATGTGAACAAAAGATTCATGGAACAATGCTTTTTCTTACCAATCTCAAATCTCTGCAGTCCTTTTGTCCTCTGTTTAATCTGTTTAAGTATTTGTTAAAATCTGCTGGAGAGATTTCAGGATCCATCAGCGGGTGGTAATCCACAATTTGAAAAACAGTGCCTAAGACCAGATGTGGCCACATCTACAACCAGATCTACTGCCTCGTTTTGGGGGGATAACTACATTCAATGGCTAATAAGAAAGTGGAAAACTGTCCTTAGAAGCAAGGTCCCTGCAAGGATTTAACTGCACCAGTCAGTCACCTAACACAAAAACAACATCCAAAATATTGCTTATATAACCACACAGCTAATTCCTATGATATACTTGCAAGTTGTGTTGTTATATCTAATATCTGAAAAATATTTTTACCTCTTCTTTTTTGGCCCTTTTAAATTTATCCAGATACAAAATCATTTTGAAAAGGAAAGCAACTGAAGTGATAATTGAGTCGACCTTTTTTAAGCAACCAGTGATTTGACCAAATTTAAACAATTTCCAAATTACTAGGTTATTTGACAAAGTGAGTCTTTTCTTGATCTCTCTCCCTCACTCCCTCCATTTGGTTTATGGGTATGTAGAGATGTCTGTTGAGTATTTATAGTTATGCCTATTTATTTATTCAGGTATATTTTATGAAGATATGGGTTTGTTGAGACTGTAAGAGTCTGGAAGATAGGAACTATGTTTTGTTGACTCACTTGGTTTCAGAAATGCAGGATGGTGTTTGTGCTCAGTGCAAAGTTAGGGAAGAATAGAGGAACAGAAGGAGGTGGCCAATCAGTCCCTGTACTTATGGAAAAAAGTATAGAGGAAAAAATGAGAGAGAGAGGAAGAACTAGAATGAGAGAGATCATTTGGTTCAGAGTCTACATGTTACACTCTGTTTGAGATCTTTTAAAATATTCGAATTCTCTGTGCCTGACCACAGACAATAGGAATCAGAAATTTTGCAGGTTGGGGCAGCACATTAATTTATTTTCAAATTTCACTTCCCACCACTTAGGATGACCACTATCCAAATGAGAAGAAATAACAAATGCTGGTGAGGATGTGGTGAAACAGAAACCCTCCTACACTATTGGTAGGAATGTAAATTGGTGCAACTGTTGTGGAAAGCAGTAGTAGTTTCCTCAAAAAGCTAAAAACAGAAATACCATTTGACCCTGTAATTTCACTCCTAGGAATTTACCTGAAGGAAACAAAATCCCTGATTTGAAAAGATATATGCACTCATATGTTTATTACTACACTGTTTGCAATAGCTACGATGTGGAAGCAACCATCAGTAGATGAAAGGATAAAGAAGATGTGGTACATATACACAGTAGAATACTATTCAGCTATAAAAAGAGAAATCCTGCCATTTGCAACAGCATGGATGGATGGGTATTATGTTCAGTGAAATAAGTCAGGTGGAGAAAGACAAATACCAAATGATTTCACTTATTTGTGGAGTATAAAAAGAAAGCAAAGCAGAAGGAACAAAATAGCAGTGAACTTATAGAAACTGAGAAGGGACTAGTAGTTACCAAGGGGGAGGGGTTGGCATGGGTGAGGGTGAAGGGTGAAGGGGATAAAGGGGCACAATAATTCACAATTACAACATAAGGTGGTCATGGGAATGGTAATACAGCATGGAGAATATAGTCAATAATTCTGTAATATCTTACTACATTGATGGATAGTAACTGCACTAGAGGGGGTGAGGATTTAATAATATGGTAACTGTTGAACCACTGTGTTGTATATTTGAAACCAACATAAGATTGTATATCAATGATAACTTTAATTAAATTAAAAAAGAAGAAATGGCCAGAGAATTAGGAGAAATGCCAGAAGAAAATGGTGTCATAAAAGCTAAAGAAAGAAAAAGTAACTAAGGGCCTCAGATTATCAACAAAAATCCAAACGAAAGAAACTTTAGAAATTGAAAAAGAAAAGAGGGTTTTCTATGTGATGCCCAACTTTTATGTGATCAGCAGAAGTGACCAATGAAAATGGAATTAGAATGGTGATGAACTTTGGAGGGTGTAGTCCAGGAAGGCCCACAGGGGAACAGGCATGCTGAGAGGGCCTTTTGTACAGGTATATGCATATTTAAAAAATCAATCAGTCATATATATATATATATATATATATATATATATATATATATATGTAATATTGGAGTATTTTACACACTTATCATTTTTGTTTTACCTCAATTGCTATTAAAGTACTTTATACTCCTCTATATATGTTTTGCTTCAATTAAAAATAAAATGATCAGCCCCTTGTTTCGTTGAGATTAAAGGCAGACTTACAAAGAAGTACAGAAACTGTTGGGTGGCTGGTGTAAGTAAGTAAAATGAATGATTGTGTTTCAGATAATGGTTATGGCAGGGAAGTAGTTGAGAACTGGTTAGAGTCTGGATATAATTTGAAGGACTCTAATGGGAAGACATGGTTGAAGAGAGAGGAGTCCAAGAGGACTGTGATATGATATAACTCATGCATTTTACATTTTACTCCTGTGTATTAAGATATAATTATATATATCCTTTTGTAACAGTGATACAAAGAAATCCATTGCCAGTTCTGTGGGCTCATTTCTCACCTAGCTCAGGTAACATGTAGCTCATGGACAGTCTCTCCAGGACTTTTACTTGCCTATTATTGTGTCATGCACAATTTCTTGGGTCTTTCTATTTGTGGATTGCATTTTATTGGCATGGAGCACCCATGTTGCTTTTCTTTTTCCTGTTAGACTTAAGCATGGCTAGGTAACTATAAAAATATTGATGGTATAATGAAAATAAATAAAAAGTTTCTAAATTCTGGATCCAGCCAATATTTTTAAAGTTTCAAAATATATGTGCACATTGAGCCTTGAGACTTTTGGATTCTATGAAAATACTTAATGTTATCAAAATTGCCCAAACAAAAACACAATTTTGCTAGAATAAATATGAAAACTGCTGTGTGTGTTTACTTTATTAAAGACATTAAACACATTCAACAGAAGTAGGTTCATATTTTTAGAGCCGAGTAGTTTTTATCTGTGTGATTAATATTGGTATATTGGAGCAACTACCATTTCCTTTCATTTATTCTTCATAAAATCAAACCATTCATCTATTCATTTATCAAATATTTATTAAACTTTGTGCTTGGAAGTTTATTTAGTGATGCAGATATATACTTCAAGACATACTCATTTGTCTCATATTTTCTAAAGATCATTGACTTATTTCTAATATTTTCTACAACTCCCATGAAAAATGGGAGCTTATTTTCAAAATAGAAATTCCTTTTATTGTCTAATTTCATAATTGTACATTTATCTTGACCTTTATGAACTTCTAAATATGAGTATGTCTATTACTAAATCACAAAATTGGGTTTCAAGTGAGGAAAAGAGTTTTCATTATTTTCACTTTTGAAAACTCAACACAGTCATTAGTATATTTGTACCTTCACATTTTTTAAAACTGAAGGTCAATATGTGTTCTCAACATTATTAAACATAGTTAGAGTGTGTATTAAAAATATTTGTATTTATTCATTTCAGTGTTGAATATGCTATTCAAGAAAAATGAATAGTGTTTTTAACTAAGATGGCTCTTTACTGAACTCATACATTTTAAGTTGCATGTTTTATGACATCCAGCCTTTCATTGTTTTTACTACAAAGCCAGTATAACCTGTTTTGGAAAGTTTAAACGGAGGCATCTTTCACAATACTAACAGTTATACTTTGTCTGTTCACAGGTTTCTTTCACTTTTACTTACGGAAATTTACTGAAAATTACATCTAAATAGCTGGTTGTAATTAATATCAATCTTACACTTTGGATTAATGTAAACCATGGCAACAATACTTAACAATGAATGATTAATTCATTCAGGAACTATTGTCTATTATAAGCAAAATGCTCTGCTAGATGGTGAAGGTATATAAAAATGAATTATAAGTGCTTTGCTTTTGTGAGCTTGTGAAACAGCTGAAGAGACAAAAAAGATTCATACATCTCCATAACACAGGCATAACATGATGAATCCCCAAAGAGAAGCATCAACAGCACTATGGCAGTGAAGAGGATGGACTTACTGATTTTCACTGCAGATCTGGGGAAGCTTCATAGAAGCATCATTTAGACTCAAAGGCTAAGTCTGATTCTGAATAAGGCTGGACAGTGTCAGAAGGAGGGACAGGGAACAGAGCCACCAAGAGCAAAATGCTCCCGAGGATGCCTGAGCGTAGATCATGCCAGTCTGCTTTCTGCAATTATGTTTACAGAGCTGAATTGGGCCCAGAATTAAAAAGGCTCTGTTGCCTTTTGGGTTTTAAAACCATTACAATATAAAAGGTTAAATAATTATAAACTGGTTTGTAAGCATAATACTTCAAAGGCGAGTTCTGTTCTTTCTACAGTCACAGTGCATCCTGGTTAGGGCATGTCTGAAGTCCTAGACACTGCTGGCGTGAATCAGACAGAGGCTGTCTAGAAGAGTATATGCCCAACTTAACCTTCATTATCTTTGGATGGTGGATTCTTTTGTGACTTGTGGAGAAAATGGAAGTTTCTATGGCCAGGATCCTCACCTGACAAACTACTTGATGATGTAATTGGCCTGCTGCTAGGCTAAGGCTTCTACAACCACAGGCAATTAGCTATTATTGATTGAGTCACTATGTAAAGAGTTCTGCCCAGTGCTCTGGGCAGAGGCAGAGATGGAGGTGGATTACAGACCTGCAGATTCTAGTGCTCAACCTACCGCCAGAAGAGTAAGGCCAGGTATAAACCCTTTTACCCCAAGAATGTTCCGTTGTCATTTCTAGGTCTCACTGAATCCATAGTGAACATTCCCGGGACTGAAACCTTCAGGCAATACACTTGTGCTATTTTTTTGTTAACTGTATTTACTGTTTTTCATTGTAAATATGCACTGCTAGCACCATGATATAAATTAAATAAATGTGGTATCATGTGGTGTCAGTCAAAAAAATATATATAAGATGGCTCACTTTGAGCAAACTCCCATCCTATCACAGAATCAAAAGAGTTATGTAGACTTCAGCTAAATATTATAATCGACTGGATCATCTCCAGGCGGCCACTACGAGGGCCGGTTCCTTGCAGGTTCGCGGGGATGCCTGAGAACCCAGAAGGCAGCCCAGCGCCTGGCACAGCGTCAGGGCGGGTGTGGCCGGCAGTCAGTCAGCAGGTGGTTCGATCACTGATGCCGATGCTACTGAATCCCGGACCATCTCTAAAAGCTGACGTTTCTCGGATATGGTTTTGCAATTATTTTTTGTTATATTTGAAATATGGCTAATGCAAGTCAAGTGGGCAGTATGATTTTTTATAGTGTAGCGATGACTGTCATGAATCTCTGTTTGCGTCCATCCACAAGAGTCAGTTTAACTGAGTTCATATTAAAATCATTTAAACACAGTGTCAGAAAGCAACTAGCTTGGCCGCATCCACTGATTTTCAAATAATTTATCTCATCCAAAATAAACTTTTCAAATGATTGTGATGAAATCGAATGAACAAGATTCCCTTTATTTCATTTCTTTTTACTCTCCTTATAAAAATACCGTTTTATAGCGGTATTTATCGTAATAGGCTTTTAAGGTAAGAATACTAGAGTTCTTACTTGCAATTTGCCTCATATCTTAGTATATTACTACAGTGTTTTAACATTGTTCTACTATATATTTTACCACTGATCATTGTAAGTGGTAATTTTCTACTGAATTTCAAGAGGGGGATTAAAAAACATGGAGATACGAATTCTTTAAAAATAAAGATTACTGAAAGTAGTAAAAACTAAAATTATGAATGGATTATTATATAATGTTTCCTAATAATTAAGTATGATTGTACTTTAACTGGGATACTGGACTATAAATAGGAAATATTTTGCAGCATTTTAACTGAAAAAATATGAGAATAAAGAACATGCTAAATGTTTAAGAAAGGAGTTGATATTCAAATATATTAGCAAAATTAACTGTATTTCACTGTGGTTGTTATAGGTACATATATAATGCTTATTAATGTCCCTAAAAAAAGAAAATATGTATCTTTTCTCCAAAAAGAAAGAAAAAAAATTATACATGGACTCTGGAATCTAATCCAAAATTAGATTACTTTATTTCAATTTCTATGTGTCTTACTAAAGGCACAAACCAATTTAAAGATTAGTTCTTAAAAGAAGAAAGCTTAAACTATTCTACAATATAAAGTTAATGCAGAAAAGCATTTTTGTATTTTCTACACATTTAATTTCTGAATGGCAGACTAAATAACTCCCATAAAAATATAAATTTCCATGTTGCTGTTTTTTTTCTTTGTAAATCAGACAATATATTTTAGGATATATCTTTCTTATCTTACTATGAATGTAATTTTAAAAAGCTACACACAAATATACCTCTAAGATAAAATATTGAACAGAAACCATAACCTTTGGTGTTTTATTACATCAGTCTAGCAAGTGAAAGTCCCAATGGACTTTAGAATTCATCAGTAATTTTAGAATTCACCAGTAATAAGGACTGTAATTTCCTCCTTGCAGAAATGATAAAAGACTGAGCATTCACTGAGTTTTCTTCTGTGGTTACAGAGTCAGAATTATTTTCCTTTCAATGTGACACACTTCCTTTCAGCCTCCATGGTAGTTCAATTACTGCATTTGAAGTTTAAATGACTAGTATACAAGAGTAACTTCTAGAGATAAATTCAGTTTTAAAAATCATCAGAGTGATAGTCTTATAACTCAATAGAAATGTCCAATAGTAGTTTCTGCTTATTCTTCCAAAGTTTGAGCCTATATGAAAATAATGAAAGCACTAAGGGAAATACAAAGTAGAGATTCCCCCTTAGTATTTTGTTAGAGATGAGGGCTATATTTGTAATAAAACATTTGTCTTCATTAAGCTATCTTTCTCTAGTCATTCCAGTAGATGAAGTTTCAAAAATGGTAGGGGATCATGTGAATGGACTAATTTAGCAATATTCCACTCTGAGTCATAGTACTAGAATCCTGCGGCATGCCATTTATAAGGTTTTATTAAACCTTTAAGAGCATTTCAGTATTTCATCTCTTCCCTATTTGGTTAGAAACCTCATCTTCTTATCTTACCTAAATAGATTCTTTCAAAGAGCAGCAATTACAAGCAGTTGCTGAAAGAATAAAACTTTAAAGGACAGACTAATGATAAAAGCATGGGATACTTTTATTATCAAATAGTTTCACTGTCCAGATAACTGTAAACTATTAAATGGAATAAAGATGCCTATAAAATCCAGAACAGTAATTATTCTGGGAGTTCCAACCATGTGGGACATGGAATCAGAGAATGGAAGATGGAAACCTAATTTTCAATCTTCTAGGAATGAAAAAAAAAGGTAAAAGGCACAAGCCCTCCAAAATCCTCCTATCAGCAAATTTTACAAAACACGCTATAATAGAAAATAAGGTTGAAGGTTGTGGCTGAAAAAAACACTTGAGCTACCTGTAGAATGAGATCAAGGGAAGGACAAGCTGTGTGAACCACATTTGCAACAATCTAACCTTGGCCTGAAACTATTTCACATAATCAAATTTCCTAACTTTCTATGCATCTGTGAAGATCATTAAATAGAATGGTCTATTTTAACAAAGGAAAACTTGTTTTCAAAACAACCTTTCCCTTAACGTGTCTTACATTTTTGTCTAAGAACCTTGCACTTGTGCCTCTGCATTTCAAATAAATGTTGGGCATTTTTTCTGCTATTTTTAATCTGCTGGCGTTCTGGACATTCTTGGTATTTTTAGGTTACTAATTTATTTCCTCATGCAATCTCACCAAAGTTGTGGCATGCAGAATATATTTTTGAATCCTGATACCACCCACCTAGAAATTATTCAACAGGTGCCGTCCACATTGGTAACTTCATCTTTGGGTGAGGTTAAATATAGTATTGAATAAGCTCCTACCAACTAAGTTCTGTTTTCCAGGATAAGTTTAGTCTCAAATGTATTAAGGAAACAATCATGACTTTGAAACCTAGAATAAAAGTGAATCGAAATCCCTCAATCATAAACTAGTGAAGTGACACATTCATATTTCTTCTAAATATGTGCTCTTTGGCACATAGTATTCAAAAGAATTAGTGTTTACATTTCTTTATTATATGACATCATTGAATTTTTTTATATTACACAGTAACCATTAGAGACTCACAAGGAAAACAGTTTAATAGTATTCTCTAATATTCTGAAGTTATCTTACTGATTTCAGTTCCTTCAATTTCCATTTAAGCCACTTTCAAATACCTACATTATCAGGCAGTAATATCCCCTTGTGACATGACACAAAGGAAAATGTATCCCTATTCTTTTCCAACATTAAACCTTCCACACACACTTCAAATTTCCTCCTCTGCAAAGTGCTTTAGGATCTGTTATCATCACTGTCCCCCTTTCTCCTGATCTTCCTCTCTTTCCCTCTGCTTCCTCCTTCTCCCCTACTCCCCACACCCCTTGCAAAAACTCCCCTCACCTTCCTCTCAAAATATACACTTTTAGTCCTCTTTTCAACAGGGAACTCCTAGAAAGATTATTCAGCTCACTGGATATCCATACCTCTCAGTTTCTCCTTAACACAGGATCACTCTATTGAAGATGTTGGCATAAAGGTCATGAATGCCCATCTCATTGCCAAAAGTAACTTCCTCGTTCCAGTTCACCAACTAGTCAGCCCTAGCATTTGACAACATCTGTCAAACTGTTCTCATCAAACTTTGTCCTCTCTCTCTCTCTCTCTCTCTCTCTCTCTCTCTCTCTCTCTGATAGTCCAAGGACTCTATCTTAGGCTACCACAGCTACCCTAAGGACTAACATCCACACCTGCTCATCCACTTTCTTGATAATGGGCTCACTCTGTCACTACCCTTTGCCTTTTCTGACTCGTACACCTCTACTTCTCACATACACACTGATATTCCCCAGTGTGAGAAGTTCTGATTTCTTCCCTTCTGACTTTCCACAGAGCTCCTGTGAGATCTCATCTTTGTCCATAGCTTCAATCATTACCTATCCACTAGGTATAATCCAAGTAATACTGTCCTTCTGACCTTCACAAACACAGCTAATTGCCTGAAGTCACCTGCTACTTGATGTTCCAATGGATATGTCCAAGGCTACTTGTCAAAATATGAATTTGTCTTCCACCTTTCTAGCCCAATCTCTCTTGCTATAATAATCATGTCTAATGGTAAACACTTATTCAGGACAAAAATTAAGGGCCATTTCATACCCTTGTATTGTTCAACTCCTACATCTGATTGGAGACCCACACTTAGGTATTCTACATTCACCAGAATGCATCAAGGGCAATCTTTTTAGCTACTTACATCAGATCATGCCACAGTCAGCTTTTAAAATCTCCCTATAGCTCTTCAGCTAACTTAGAACAACATACACCTCCTTACATCAGCCCTGCACGATGAGGCTTCCCTCATTCCCCCCCAAACCCTTCTCACTGTGCCCGAGCCACAGTGGTCTTCTATTTCTGGAAAACACCGAGCTCACTCCCCTCACAGCTCTTTTGTCTTGCCTATGCGACACCATTACTATCACTTCTTCAAATATTTGCACCTCTGGTCCTCAAGTGGCCCTTTATCTGGCACCTGAGGTGCTTAGTAAATATTGGCCAAATATTCTTTACACCACAAGAGAATGTCTATCCTAAAGGCTTAAAATGATCCAGTAACTTTGAAATTTAAATAAAGACAGCTTGGGACTCAAAATAATAGCAGATGTAGTTTTACTTCATTGTTATTAAACGCTAACAGCAACTAAAAACCATAGAAGATGAGATACACGAAACAATGTGGCCAAAGCAGCTCACTGTTACTAAGGAGCCCCACGTGGCTGGGGCGCAGTGAAGAGGCAGGTAACGTCCCCATAAGCCTAGTCAGGCCCTCATGATTCTTTTTCCTCTCCTTTCATGTCTCCATTAATATCTGGAATTTTTACTCATTAATCACATAATGCCAGGACCAATTCTTAAGAACAGAGGCAAAAATAATTCAACCAAAAGACTTACATTTGTGTCATATATATTCTTCTGAAGCTACATAGTAAGGGCATGCTCATTTCAGATTCAAAATTCAACCACATCAGAAAAATGAGGACCCAAGTCATTCCTGACTCAACATTCAGTGTGATTCCAACTAATACTTTTTGGCTGGAAAACTACCTTTTTCATAGCATTTGTATTTCTCAGGCTTTGATTTTTCTGTTTTTTTTTTTAAATCAAAAGCAGAAATATCAATGTAACATGTATATTAGATGTTACATGACATTTGGGGGCTAATTTGGAACAGGAAGTAATAAAAATTAATAGAGTCTGATACTCTGAAAATATTTTCACAGATTTGTAGAATCTTTGACACAGATGTTTCAGATAAATACCTAAGAACTGAATTCCTATCCATCATTATGAGTATTGGAGGTT
The DNA here is from genome assembly GCF_030020395.1 of Manis pentadactyla. NCBI lineage: Eukaryota > Metazoa > Chordata > Mammalia > Pholidota > Manidae > Manis > Manis pentadactyla. Next base: position 110,814,282 of record NC_080028.1, on the reverse strand, counting down.
TCTCTTTTTTCTGTCATGAAGTATTAGCTTGGTGGTTTATCAGATTCTCTGTAATCACAATCCAATCCAACTGGAATGACAGTAAAGAAGGTGAGTGTTTTAGTATCCAACACCTCCTTATGGTTGAAATAATGAAAGCAAAACCAATAATTGGATTTCAGAAACATATGATATTCAGGGACAATAGAGCTTTTAAATACTAAGTCCTAAAAATATTTTAACAGGTCTCAATTCATGATTGTCTTCTTCATAAACTTTGTAGCAATACTATTATGCATTTTTCTATCAGTTGAGGTACTAAAGAATGCTCTAATTATATGTCAGTATCATATCCTAATTAGGGTTCATTTTACAGATGAAAAGTCTGACACTCAGAGAGGTTGCACATCTTTCCCAACATCACACAGCTATTACTGTAGCATGGTCTGAAGGCCCTAAAATTGCTTTTAGTAAAACTTCAGAGCATGACTATAATTAGTTTCCACAGAACCATGTTTGTGCCCAGAGAAGGTAGATCAGGAAAATTCCTTAAAACTGCAGTATTTTACAGATAACTGTTTTTTATAGTGATTTCTTTTTCACAACAGCTACACAGAGCCCATGACATTGTAATAGCTCCTTGGAGTACTTATTAAACACACATGTCCCAGACATGCTAGTTAATCACTTTTTTTTTTATCACTCTTTAAAAATGAATTCCTTTTGTTATTTTGGGTTTTATTTTCTGGCATTAAGTAGAACAGGTCAGCAGATCAAAAAAGTTCATAACTTTTTTAGTTCTTCCAAACTGACCATTTAAGAATCCATTAAGTTCACTTAAAACGCCTGGTCTGTGTGGCCAAGACTTCTGGAGGGAGCCTCCCCTGCAGACCAGGGCTACCGCTCCCAACTGTCTCTGCTGATGCAATGCAGTTAAGGCATTTTGTGTCTCAGGTGTCCTAAAGAAACGAAGCTGTACCTTTTTAATTAAGAGGGGGAGAATTTCTACCTGAGCAGTTTATAAAACATTTTTGTTTGTTTGTTTACTTACTTATTTGTTTGTTTGTTTGTTTTTATTATAGAACTTTAAGCTTTAACAGTTGGGAGAGAGGGCTGGGGGAAGACAGAGCTCTAGATCAGCAGCTCTCTGGAAAAGGCTGTGAATCATCTCTCCCAGTCACTGCTCAGCAAACTTTCAGCAGCATGCCTTTAGTGCTATTTCCCAAAGTGTTGAAGAGCCCATGCATTTACATTGGACTTTGCTATGAACAAAGAAAATACTATTTATATATTTTAAGATGCATATGGCAAGTTCTGTTCTTCAAGCCAGTTGTGCAGACCAAAAGGCTCCACTTAAAACTGGAAATGGGATTTACTGCCACCAAGGCCAGTGTTAAATTACTCGGACATCAAAACAAAAAAAATTTCAAGGATCTGCTAAGACACCTGGAGGTCTATTATCCAGGAGTCCTACCCATTCAACTGCATTGACGCTATTATCACTGGTTCATGGATTGCATTCAAAGTAATACATGTGATAAAATGTGTTCAAAATGGTTTCCTAAACAGGCAGGAAGACACGCAAAAGAAATGTCTAGTCCATTTACAAATGCAGTTAAATCTGGAAGTGAAGATAAGCATTATATTTAGAATAAATATGATTCTTACCATCTGAGATTGACTCCTAGGACATCCATTGATATCTTCAACTTTTTCATTTGCTAAAGCCAACAAATAAAATAAAAGAGAGAAAAAAAGAATGACATGCTTAAGCAATGAAGTAAAACACAAAAAAAGGAGACTAAGAAAAAATAAAAACAAAGCACCAAGCAAAATGCCGCTGCTACATTCACTCTATCTCCCAAGCTGCGTAAGAGAGGACACACTTGTTAGCTGTCGCCAATTTCACATGAACAAATCAGGCAAAAAAAAAAAAAAAAAAAAGTGAGTGAGAAGGAAGTTGCTGCTAATTCTTCAGCCTGTGCCAAATGACTGCTGACATGAAACCTTTCACAATTGTCCCTGCTGGGTCAGGATACAGTTTCAAGGAATCTCAGAGTGTATGAGTTGCTCCAGCTAATGAAAGGCACACATGGGAGACATATGGTTTAATGAAGTGTTCATTTCTGAGAATTCAGTGTATGTAAAGATACAGTTCTAGCCACTTAAAGTATGGCCAAACTGTGTTTTTCAAACATTCTCACACAAACACTTTAAATTAAATCACAGAAGAGCTACACTAATCTCACATGTCACATGGACCACATTCTTAAGCATTCAGCTTAAGCTGTATTTTGCCAAAGAAGGCACGGTGAAGACGTCCACAGTTTCTCTCAGAGGGCAGGTCTTACCAATGATCTGGATGATTTCAGCTAGCAATACTCCATCTGCAATGTCTTGTTGCAAATCCTTGATCAGCCGCTTGTGACCCGATTTTGCTAGGTAGTGGTTGGCCCAGTCAGTGTAAATCTGTTGGACAGAGAGGACGGGAAGAAGTGAGATGGTGTGAGGGAGAAGAGACAATAAGAATGCTTAAGACAAATGTTGGATTCAAAGGGAAGCTATTCTGGATCACATTCCAGCATAAGAAGTCATAGCTCAAAGGGACATAGTTGTAAAATAATTTTTAAACTGCTCTTTCTCCCACTTACCACTTGTTTCAAAGGGGAATGAGTCACTCTGTTTCAAAACTAGGGACCTGTCGCTTGTGACACAGCAGAACGCCCTTCCTGGATGACTGCTGAGGAAATGCCTGTGTGCCAGTCAGCTTGGGTTTTGACTCTTTACCCTTGGTTCTATCACGTTGAAAACAGTCCTGCCTGCCCTTGTAGAAGGAAACCACCTGCTCTGCTTCATACAAGAACCTTATTATAAAAATTTGTGTTTCTTTGAGAAGATTTTAGTAAATGTGTCATGTGAGGTTCTGTATGTGACCATATTTTAACAACGTTTTGTAAAATAATTGCAAATGCTGAAGATATGTTATTTGGACTGCCATTTCCCATTTAAGCCTCTGGAAATATGTTCATATAAGAAAATAAAGAAATCAAATGCAGTGATTCCATAGAAATTACAGTATAGAATTGAGAAGTGCATTAGAAATCACAAGGTCGGCAATCTGATGTAGAGAAGAGGTGACTCTTCAATAATAGATTGTGATATAAAGAAAAGCTGAAATTTAAAAATTTCACAAAAATAAAATGTTACTAATTTTTGACATGTTATGGAGCACCTACAAATGTCATGTAACCTAACTGTAAGGAAAGAAATTAGCATTAAGATTTTTCCATTTCATGGGTGGTTCAGGTGGCTATATTAGCAAGTTCATTACAAAGCAGACTATGATATGTGATATAATAGAACACAAAATTTTATACAAGAAGAGAGGGGGGGAATTGACTAAGAAATATATACATTAAAATGTGTTATAGAAGCACTGGAATAAGAACTAGGAACATAATGGGACCTGGACATAGGAAGTGAAAGGCCTTCCCCACAGAGAAGCAAAGGAATCAAGGACATAGTTCTGAAATCTTTAATTAAGACAGGAAGCCTGAAATTAGGACAAATTAGACTGGAAAGGTAAATTGTATCTCACAGTCATGAGCAATACCAAGCAAATTGTGAACAAATACTCTTTTATTTCTAACAGAAGCAATACACATATTTTTGTTAAAATAAAATAAAGCCAAAGTGTGGAAATGGAAGTGTCTTTCCTTATAACTTGCACCCCACCCACTTCTGAATAATTTGGTATGATTACTTCTGGATTTTTTTTCTGTGCCCACACATGACCACATGACACTTCACACACACACACACACAAATACACACACACGATAGGATTTTTAACCAAATCTGGCTTAAATTTTACTTAACGTTTTTCATTTCTGGCTTTCTATGTAACAATATTTTAATAACACTTCTAGAGCCATTTGACATATATTTACTCAGCATTTTCTATTGTTATATTGCACATAATATCAATTCCCCATTGAAGGATACTTAATTTGTTTACACAGGCTTCTATTACATCTACAAGCTTTAAGAGACATCCTTATATATCTTTCCACACTTATATGTTAGTATTTTTACAAGACTGAAACCCAAAGTTGGGGCTGCTAAGATTTTTTTTTTAATGGGTCCTAGGTACAAACATGCTAAAATACAACATAGAGAAAAAAGAAAGTGTTTATTTTAGAAATTACGAAGTGGCATCTTAATTCATGTGCAGTGGTGTTTAAGTATCCTGAAAGAAGCATCAGTTGTAAAAGAATTAGAAGCATCAGTTGTATAAGAAAAATATATATTATAGCAACACTACATCTCCTTTCTCCATGTCCATGATCTTTATGTTGAAGATTCTAATGTGAGAAAAGCTACCTGAGTAACTGCTAAGTTAGGGAACAGAGATGATTTCTAGACAGTCTTTTCTTTGGGGATCATTTACTTCAATTAAGATTTCATTCTATTTATATTATTATAAAATTTTATTTTTATGAGGATTTAGACTTTTCAAATATGAAACATCGAGCACTTTTCCTGATATATACACGTTATTCAAATGATAACATTACATGTTTGGCCTTCTAGTGGAAATTTCAGGTTGAGCCAGACTTGATTTTGTGCCCTTATCTCCTCAGGCAGTGATGTGAAGATCAACTGATTGAAGTTAAAGGATCGCATGAAGATAAAGAACATGAGCTCTGGAGTCAGGGAGACCTGCTCTCGAGCCCAGCAGACCACTTACTGCCCCTGCGACAATGACCTGGTTACTTTCCTTTCTAAACCTCAAATTCCTCATCTGTAAAATAAGCCTACTAATAATACTTACATTATAGGATTGTGTCGGGACTAAATAAGAGATAGCACTTGTAAAGTGCTGTCACAGAGTTAGCCCTGAAGAAATGTCTATTATCAATATCATTATGGCACTGAGTTTTATTTGCTATGATGGCTTTCTAACAAATGTTGGTTAGAGTTATCATTTCACAGAGGTTAAACAATTCGAGAGGATTGGCAGTAGAAGGCCAAAGGAATCATACCCTCCACGTCTGACAGTACTCATCCCGTGGCTGTGGCTCCGCCTGCCTCCTGAAGCACAGTGGCCGCGGACCTGCCCACCATCCCTCCACTCAGAGGAATGTGTCTAATTCTAAGGCGGCCATGCTCTCACCTGGGCCTGCATTCCCTCCCTGTGACACCACCTCCATCAAATGCCAGGATGCATGGATTTTGTATGAAGGCCTTAAATTATGGATAAAGATGCTTACTGACATACACATAGAATGTATTAAAAATGAAAACAAAAATATTGTCATTCTCCAAATATATCAACAGTGCCTTAGCCTCTATCCAAGTCCTTTCTGAGACTTAGGTGAGGAAACAAATGGGAAACGAACTGGCTGGCTTCAAGATCCTACTGGGAACCACAAGACATATCATGTAAAAAGTGTAAAAATGTAAAAAAATAAAACATTTTTTACTTGGTCCAGGATGTCTTCCAGAGGAATTTCAAGCCTAAATGCTTTGACTTGTCCAGTGTCTCTAACATGTATAACTCTGCTCAGACCGTATTTCTGACTTTGGCTGCAGTCAGTAAGAACTCAGATATATATAAATAAATGAAAAATAAATCTCCATTAAAAAATAAGTCCTTACACCTTATTTTACTCATTCTTTCTAATAACCATGTATAAAAGATACTTGAGACCTTTCAAGCAAAAGAGTCTTTCAAGTATTATAACTAGATGAGAAACAAAACAATTACAAAGCAACTTATAAATATATTTCTGGATAGTATATGTAAACATGTTTCTCTATCTTAAAATTTTATACAGGTAAATTAAAGAAAAAAGTGGAAATAGGAGGGTTATTTCTAAGACAGTCTTCAAGCAAAGGACACATGTAAATAAATATATGTAAAATTCACCAATAAACTTACTATAATATTCTGATAAGAAAGGATACAAACAACCTTATCAACTCTAATTACAATCGGTTGTTCAAATAAATACAATGCAATGGTGAAATCATGACCAGACTTTGGATATGAACTCCAGTTATCCTTTGTTCATTATCACACACAAAAAAAATAATCACAGTACTTAACCTCTTAGCCTCAGTTGACTGAGCTGCAAAATGAGTGATTATGTATTTTATAGGATTATGGTATAAAGTAACTATATCTTTTCTTTGTGAATATATTGATATAATTGGAAACAATGTAAAAATAATCATAAATTAGTATTTTCTGCACAAGGGTCATTGAGTATTTTAATCATTAAGTTATAGATGAGCATTAAATATAATTTATCTCTAAAGATCTGAAGACATTTTTCTTCAATTATTTTAATTTCAAAATTATAAATGTCATTTTGTTATAATTTTATTTCAGGAAATTCAAAAGAATTAATAAGATTATGCTTACCAACAGAATACTCAGAAATTTTAAGACCATTGTATACATAACAATCATTTATAGTAATTTAAATGATGAAAATCAAAGATACCATGGCATACTTTATACTTCATATTGACCAGCATGAATTTTAGAGCCTGTTATGTAATAGCATGTATTCTTTGAGGAACATTCTATATTACTGGAATTTTTGCTCTACCATTTAATCTCTATGTAGACATTGATTGAACAATTATTTTCTCTCAGTGTCAGAGTTTTCTAGTTGGTAAAGTGGTAATAATAGTATCTGCTTGTCTTGCAAACAAACTTGGGTTTCAGTGCTGGACAAATTCATTATGGATTCAATGAGACTGACAAATGACAGCAGAACATTCTTGGGTTGAAAGGGTTCATACCCAAATTTACTCCTACAGTGGCAGGTCAATCACTAGAATTTCATCCACTCAGAACGAGTCTGCATGCAGCAAGCTGGTTGCTGCCTCTGGGCCTCTCCATCCCCACAGCCATCTCAGTCTCTGTCCTCAGTGCTGCCACCACTGCAGTCTCTGCTCCCCTGCAGCTGTGCAGCCCAGAGCACTTTATATAGAGTCAGTAACAACATATTGCCCACACATGTGTAGTGAGCTAGCGAACCCGAGCCAGGTGAGAATCCTGGCCATAGGAACCTTCATTTTCTCCACACACCACCCCTCCAGGATTCTCACCTCTCAATCTATGTGCCCTTAATCTTCTGCAATGGTCCCTGTGTGAGAAAGCTAGAACGTCATAACCAAATTCCACAATCACAATAGAGGCTACACCAATATACAAATAACAGAAATTATAATAACCCTCAAGCATGAGGAGATCCATTGCCACCAAGTGGTCATACTGGCTGTATTCAAACCAGTTCTACTCAGATGAGTTAACCAAAAGGACCATGGGTGGGCCTTACAACACCCACCCTCTCCAGCCCCTAGAGAGTTTCTCCAGCCTTCCCAGCAGAAAGTCTTACAGACACACAGGCTGGTCTTGTCACTTTGTCTCTGGCTTCTGCTTCTTTGTCCTCAGCGGCCAGAACTGCTGCTCAGGTTTCAATTGTTGTCACAGGTCTAGTAAGATGCTATCTGACTTTCCACCCAATTTCTCTCTGTCTGCTCCTGCCTTTATCAAATCAGCCCATATCTGGTTCCTCATGATCTTCATGGGGCCTTTTAAATTCTTCCTTCGAGTAGCAGGCCATATTTCCCTTTGTGCTCTCATTGCTTCAACCTCTCCTAAGTTTCCTACAATGGGCTGCCCTAAGTGAGGGGCAGGAATGACCACTAGGGCCCCAGAGAGGAATGTGGGAACCATTTAAAGCATAACATTTCTCATCCCTGCAGTAAAAAGCTCCTCATCTGGGTCATAATTCTCTGGACTATAGATGGAGTTTTCCATGCCTAATCCCATAACACCAGTTGGAGCTCAGCATATGTCTGCCATCTAGCATGGGAGGATGATCAATCACCCTGATTGGAACACACAGAATGAGGTGCAGCCATAAGTCAATCAAGGAGGGAGAGATTTCCTGGGGTCTGATGTGCATTTTGTAATTGCTGCCTCAAGGCAGGATGAACTGTCAGGAAAGTCATCTTTCCCATCTCTGATCCAGACAGAACAATTCTATCCCCCATATCGCACAGACGCAGGAGCCTAGCTGATACTGACTCTGAGGGCTTCTGCCTAAACCAGGAGCCCAAATCCACCAGCTCAGCCTGAGTATTGGGGTGGAGCATAGAGTGCTCCATGACCTGGGGAGGGGGCTGCACCTCTCCCAGAGGAACCCTTTTGCTGTGTCTTTATTTTCTTTACAACCACTGGGCATGCTTTCAATAGAGGAGGGGCGCATGCCTCCGGTACCACCCCTTCATCCTTCCTCAGCTCATCCTCCATTTCCGGGGCTGATGGCACCTTTCTCTCCACTCCTCCAAGTGCCTCCTCTGCTACATCCTTTACCTTTCTACAGTGCCTTGCAGTAATGCTAGCTGTCTTACCTTTACCTCTATACCTCGCAGCTGGCATTCTCATGCTTCCTCTTCCTGTGCTTCCCGCAGGAGTACATCTGTCTCCCCCATGGCCTCTGCCTCCTTCAGAGCACCTGGCAGCCCTGCTGTCTCATTCTGTAAAGAATCTTTTGCTTCCTCCACTGCACCTTGCAGTTCACATTCCCACACTGCCTCTTCTTGTGAAAAAATTTTTGCAGGGGTCTGTCCTTCTCTTTCATGGCCTTTACCTCTTCCACAGTGCCTCTCAGCAACACCATTTTATTTTTTAATAAATCTCTTACTTCCTCCACAGCACCTCACAGCTGGTGTTCTTGTACTGCCTCCTCTCATATCAATGCCGTTTCATTCTTCAGTGACTCCACAGCAGTTTGCAGCTCACATTCTTGTGCTGCCATTTCTTTTGTCTCTTTCAGGAGCATGTTCTTCTCATCTGTAGACTTTTTTAATACTGGGATAAACAGCCAACCCACAGTTCCTGCCACCTCATGGGCACTCTGTTTCTTTAAGGAATTTCCTATTTTGCTGAGGGCCAACTTTACTGCCTCAGATGTTGCCTCCATCTCTTCCCAGTCCTAGGGTGGGGCCCAGTCCTCTAGGAGGCGAGCCATGTAGGACCACATGTCCACTGGGGGACACTTGACTGTCTTCCCATTCATCAGGGAAGCCCACTGAAACACTCCTCCCAGGAGGGCAGCCTGTTCTCTTCTTCAGTCTACAGTGAATCCTGCCAATGTTGCCAGTTGTGTTGACAGTGGATTTCAACCCCAGGCACGTTCAGTATGGATTCTGTGAGACTGAAAAAATGAAAGTGGAACATTCTTTGGGTAAAAGGGTTTATACCCAACTTTACTCCCACGGTGGCAGGTCAGTCACTAGAATCCCAGCCACTCAGAGCAAGTCTGCACGCAACAAACCAGTCTCTGCCTCTGGGCCTCTCTGCCCCCACAGCATTCTCAGTCTCTGTCCTCAGCACTGCCACCACTCCAGCCTCTGCTCTCCTGAAGCACTGCAGCCCAGAGCACTGGGCAGAGCTCTTTATATAGAGTCAATAACAGTGTATTGCCCACACATGTGTAGTGAGCAAGCCAACTAGGGCCAGGGGAGAATCCTGGCCACAGGAACCTTCACTTTCTCCAAATTGCTAATGGGATATTTGTGAGGAGTAAATGAATTTATACTTTCAGGAGATGGCTTTTTACTTAAACATTTGTTAAATATTAAATGTTCACTTTTTAATATGAAATACATTTACATTAATTATGAGAAGTTTGTTAACTTTATAAACCATTATCAATGTCAAATCCTTAAATCTTAACTATCAGCCCAAACCTAACCAATTCAGGAAAACTTGCAAGTTGTAATGACCTCTTAGTTTAGTCATTTGCTCTTATAATATTTATTTTACAGTGCTCATTTTCCATGATAAAATAATAGGGTCAAATAGAAGGCACTAATTTATGATACCATATTGCTTTTGTCCAGTGAACTTGTCACAGTAAAACATATCAGATCTGTGTGGATTCTCTGTGAAGCCCTAAACTACTGCTTATGATTTTTTTTTTAACTATGGACATTATAACACACTGCTTTGTGTGAATTTATTTAATTTAGAATTTTAATTTAGAATTTGGTGAGTGTATTTAAGTACTGGCTTGCTTGAGGGAGACTGCTCCCTGGCAAGTTCTCTGGATTTGGTGAGACTGAATCACAACAGAATGTTAGGGCTAAAAGGGTTTACACTCAGCTTGAGTCTCATGGTGGCTGGTCAGTGCTGGAATCATGTCTGCCTCTGGGGCACTCACAATCCATCTCTGTCTCTGCCTCCAGGAGCCAGCTGGGAGCCCTGGCCAGAGCTCATTATTATATATCACCACAGACAATAATGGCTCATTGCCTGCAGGTATAGAAGCAGTCGCCCAGCAATAGGCCAATTACATCATCAAGTAGATTAGTGTCAGGTGAGGATCCTGGCCATGGGAACTTCCATTTTCCTTATAATTACCCAGTTATACAAAAATGATTAAGACTATTTTTGTTATGCATGCATTATTCTGAAGTATACAAATATTTTAATGAAATATAATTCATTTTTAATGAGTACAAAAGATCAAAGAAATATAAAGAAGTGGTAGGATGGACTCAATTCAGGGTAAAAGTCCATTTTAAAATAATGACACTAATCTATAACCTGATTAGAAAGTATTATAAATATTGTCAGATGAGTCATATATCAGCTGAGTTGATATTTAATGGTTTTAACCTCATACTTTCTTATACACATTACTTTTCTCCCAACCTTGAAGCAGTAACTACATATTCCTATAAGCAATACTCTCGGGTTTATTCCATATTATCAGCTTTGAGAAGTCAAATAGCTCTTTTAATCCACAGCAGATAGAAACTGCGTTGAAAAATAAGGATTTCCATGTCAATAACTGGGCTTCTACATCTTCGAAAGCAAGAGGACTAAACACATGAAAGTTAACCCACAAAAGGTAGATTAGGGCAGAGTGATGATGATGTATTTTTCCCACAAACACAAAAACTAGTACCGAGAAAAGGAATGGGAGAAAGGAAAGGTCCTGAGAACCAACCAACAGGCCAGCTCTTTGAGCTGTTTCAAGGTAGCATTTGGACCTAAGAAAGGCCTCACAAAGTATGTCTACTAAAGCAACACAGCAAAGCATCCATTTTGTCCTCATCCCCTGAGAGCCATGAGGGATCATCTAAGAGGAAGCCAGTTATCCTAGAGAGTACTTTACATCAAGACAGGAAGGATGCACAGACTTGATACAGGGAAGTACAAAGGACAAGGTGTGAAGATAGGTTGTGATAACTGGACTCTGACAGGCACCCTAAACATCACACTCAGCAGACAGCAGAGTCGGTGGGCACCAGCGGCCACAGGTAAGGTGTGGCATTCTGGTGCCAGGACAGGAAGTAGCCAAGCTCACTGACCCTCCCCAGTGAATCACTTCAGGAGAAAAGATGCATAAGGGCAGGAGAAAAACCAGGAATGACTGCATATTTCCCTCAAAGATGGAGCTTTAAACAAGAAATGACTGAGTTACTCTGAATTGTGGGAAATAGATTTTCTCCTACTGAACATATATATAGATACCTGAGAAATGAACTTACATGTATGTTCTTTTTAAAAGATATAGTTTTGTACACTTCAGTTTATTTATTCAAAAATCCACTAATGGTAGGCAATGTCGGATGAAGAAGGTTGGAAGATTACAATATGGAAGATATGAGATGATATTTTTAGTTATTTTGAAAAACAGATCACAAACTGAATCTTTAGCTGCTGTTATAGAACTGATGTGACCAAAAGATCCATGGAGTCCAATCTCATGATTCTTGCAGACTTTCCAGAAATCTCAATACTGAGGGCCATGTGGTACTGTTATGAACTGAACCTGTTAAAAGCTTCCGGTAATACTGATATCATCACAATATATATAATATATGCATCGAATAAATAGTTTAACTCATCTAATTTATTTCTGTTTTTACATCAAGGAAAATACTGGTTATAGAGTTTTTCAAAAACTTCAAGTTTTTGTTTTTCTATTATAAAATAATTCAATAAAAATACATAAAACAACTTTTTTTTGAGGGGGGGTCTCTCACCTGAGGGTTTCAGCCCTAGGCAAGTTCACTATGGATTCAGTGAGACCAAGGAATGACAATGGAATGTTCTTGGGGTGAAAAGGTTTATTACCCGGCTTGTTCTCCTGGAGGCAGGTTGAGCACTAGAATCACGTCTGCATCCAGCAGTCTGCAGGTCTGTAATCCTCCTTCCTCTCTGCCTCCACCCAGAGGCTGGGCAGAGCTCCTTATGACAGCTCATTGCCTATGGGTGGGGAGCAGTAGCCCAGCAGGAGGCTAGTTACACCATCAAGTAGTTCAGGGTCAGGGGAGGAACCTGGCCATGGGAACTTCCATTCTGCCCACAGAGGTCACGGAATTTCTACCTATTAATTACAACAGCAACAAAAAGATACACCTTTTCATGAAAGGATTTATTCTTCCATCTAGATCCTTTGGGAGTCTGCAAGAAATAAAATTATACTTATGCTAGAAAAATTTTCAAGTTTGAACATTGATTTAAAAGTGAATATTAATGAGTCAACAATTCCAGAAAATCAGTCGATGTTCTATGAAGGCAGGTAAAATTCTAAAGTAAACATAAACTTAAGTAACTTCCCTTCATTAATTTTTTTTCATTTCTCACCTCCAATCTCTGACCCAGTTCTGTTAATTCTATCTCCTTATTGCCTCTTGACCCTTCTGCTCCATTACTGCTACAATTACCTTCAGCTTTTCATCATCTTTCACCCAAATTGCTTTAACAGTCATAAAAACAGTGTTTTAGTGTAGGCGGGCTAAGCATTAAACCGTCCTATGTACTATAGCTAGTGATTGCTTTAAAATGCAAACCTGATCAAGTAATTTACCTTCTTACATAAAAATCACATAATAGCTCCCAGTTAACTTCAGAAAAAGTTTCCTTCTGAAGCAATTTATTTCAATTTTAAAAGTGAATTGGCTTTAAGAAAAAAATAACCAAAAAAAGAAGGCCATGACCATGAGAGTTCTAGAATGGCTGCAGACTGAGGAAAGCCGCCACCAGTAAGATGAGACAGGACAAGCAGAAATAAGGTAAAAGCATGTTCCAAACAGCAGATACAGGGATGATGAAACCTACACAGGGACAGAGGCAAGAACAAAGTCACGTGTTTAATTCACTGACTACTGACTAACACCATTTGGTCAGAGCCTGGGGAATAGGCATGTGGGAAGACAAAAGGGGAAAGGATAGGATCAGTTAGGGGTGGTACATAAAGTTAAGAGAGCTGTGTCAGTGTTTTCAGGTGATTGCTTATTTGTATGTAGCAGTCTATGTATGACAGCTATGATAGTGTTTCTAAATTCTAGTTCTGGTGCAGCTGTGAAGGCTATTTTAGAACAGAGAAGAGCTGGGAAAGGGAGAACCAATCAAAAGGCTATTGTAAGACTTCACTTCCGAGATGTGAAATATACTTTTCTGCCCTTGTGGATAAAGTGAAGGTTCCCTTGGCCAGGATTCTCACCTGGCCCTGTTTTGCTTGCTTACTACACACGTATGGGCAATATGTTGCTATTGACTCTTATATAAAGAGCTCCGCCCAGTGCTCTGGGCAACATGGTCACAGGGCTGCTGCAGGACTGCAGGAGAGCAGAGGTTGGAGTGGTGGCAGCTTTGAGGACAGAGAGTGAGATGGCTGTCAGGCAGAGAGGCCCAGAGGCAGAGACTGGCTTGCTGCATGCAGACTCGCTCTGAGCCGATGGGATTCTGGTGATTGACCTGCCACTGTGGAAATAAAGTTGGGTATAACCCTTTCACCCCAGGAACGTTCTACTGTCATTTCTTTGGTCACAGTGAACTTGCCTGGGGCTGAAACCCATTGGCAAGACAGCCCTGTATTTTCTAGAAAATCTCCCTCAAAACAGCAAGAACAAAAAACCAAAATTCAAACTCTATCTCCCATGATCACAATATATGAATATGGAAAGCAGATGAACAAATGATAAATGATTTAGCAAAGAGGAGTTAAGGAAAGTCAAACCCACAGGAGCCTGCAGAGGGAGATACTCGAGCAGTTTAAGTAGGTTTTCCCACGGAGCTGCAGATGGCTCCGGAAGTGTGGGCATCAGACCAAGTAAAGGTGAAGTGACCCAGAATCAAGACTTCTCTGACTACTTGCCTCCCCCTCATCCCAGCAAGAGCCGGAAATATAGAGAGGCCAGGGGAAATTCAGACTAGAGTTTCTAGTCAGGCAGGAGATGGGGACATGGGGCTGAGAATGGGGGGTTAAATGCAATTATGCACTCTGCTGTTGAGGTCCCAGCAACTGTCTTCCCTTTCTAGGCTCTTTCTCCTTCAGAAATGCAAACTTAATTGCAGTATTATGTATCCCCCACTCTCACTGTAGCCAGAATTAAAAAATGCTTCTCTGACAACAGTGATAATATCTGTGACCAACAAACACTAACACTGATGTTCAAAGTACTCAATGAATCAACTAACTGGCCACTGGATAGCCTATAATGAATTCCAGAGGATTAAGAACTGTGTATGTGTATGAATATAAATTGTGTATTTGTATGTGTACAGCTTTTTAGCGTCTTATACTTGATATATACAGAGTTGAAGGTTACCATACATTTGATGAAATCCTTTAAAAATAGAATATACAAGATGGATAGATAAAGAAGGATGAAAAAGGCAGATTTAGGAGAAGAAAACTTTAAATTATAATATTGTTAATTCCCACTTAAGAGACACCCAAAGAAAACCTGACTAATAGCCTATAAGACCATCTGTATGTAATTCCTATTCATGCTATACCCAGAGCTGGGCAGTACCATAGCCTTGATAGGCTAAGTGCCTCCATTTTTTAAGTTTTAAGAAAATATAAATATTTCTTCATTTTTCAAAAAGGTTTGATTTTAGTTGCAAAGAAGAAAACTCCTTAATAATGATCAACATATTAAAATTCAGGTCCATGTCACATATATTCCAATAATATAATCCATTTGAAGGTATTATGAGTTTCAAGTAAACATGAAAAACTTTATACACATATATAAATATCACTTTCTATTTCCTATCTGAGAAAAGGACACACCTAGGCTGTCTCCTATACTTATTTTGACCATAAGCCAGATGGATCAAACAATGTCAACATTCTCAGCTCCCATTCACTCAACCCTACCCACCCCAGTGACACTCCCTCAGTAGGCAGCTGTCAGATGCACCCCTTAACTCAGGTTTCAGATTCTACTGCAACTGAAATTACATTGATATTTTCACTTACAACTGCATTTATCTTTTCAAATTTACAGCCACATATTATTAGCTTGAATGTAATTATATCTCTCTATTTTCATACTGGAATAGGGGAATTTTAGATGGACAGATATAGACTCCGATGTAAGCTGATAGGAAAAGAAGCAATAGGGTGTGTTATGCTAACTGCAGTTAAGTTCCGACGATTTCACTTGCAGTTCCTTTATACAGAAAATAACTAAGGCAATAACAAACGATGGCATCCATAACCAAATGTAACCATCCAGCACTGACTGAGCAGTGCTGTACTTGGCACCATAGGCAGAACTAAAAAGGACAACACAGTTTGTCCTTGAGGTGGGGTAAGGAACAGGTTGGCCAATTTTGGGAACCTGCTAGCTGTTCTCTGCAAAGATGACTGCCTAGTCTCTCCCCTGTCTGGCCTATAGGTGACATTCCACCTACTTGGTTCTTTGTCCAAATTATCACCCCCCACACTCTCATGAAGATACCTCAGCATTCGCTTGCAGCTCTCTGTATCACTCTCTGATCCTTCTGGACACTCTAAGTGCAGTAACTACTTTGGCTCGTGAGTCAGTGTTTTCTCTCTGTGGGGCAAATGAAAGTTCCTATGGCCAGGATCCTCCCCTGGCCCTAATCTACTTGATGATGTAATTGGCCTCCTGCTAGGCTAACTGCCACATGTAGCCAATGAGTCATTACCCTGCATTACTGTATAAAGAATTCTGCCCTGTGCTCCGTCCAGAGGCAGAGACTGAGACGGATTGCGAATGCCCCAGAGGCAGATGTGATTCTAGCACCCGACCACCACCTTGTGAATAATGCTTGGTATCAACCCTTTTACCCCCACTGTTCAGTTGTTACTCAGCCTCACTGCATCCAGCATGAAGTTGCCCAGGGGCAGTCCCCCTCAGGTGAGACCCTCCCCCCGCAAGTGTTACAATCATCTGGGCAATTTCCTCATCAGTATGGTGAATCCACCAAACACTCTGCCAGAAATTAAATATATAACAAAGAAACACCCTGTCTCAAAAGCACAGTGCCTATTAATGATCTCCTCTTCTAAAGAGAATAGGACATTTTGTAAATATTTGAAAAAGGAGTTGGGTATTATACAGCACAATTCTGGTACTAAATTAAATTTTACAGCACTTAGCTTCAGTTGCATTTCCACATGCTTCCACCAGGAGCATGACGAAAAAGGGCTACGTAGCATTCTCCAAGATGTAGTGTACTACTAATAATAGTGTTGAGAGTAAAGCACTATTTTAACACATTAAATGGCTTAACTCATTCAACCTTCAAAGCTTCCTAAGAGGAAGAAACTGTTACTCCATTTTAGAGATGAGGATTTTGGAACAGAGGTAAAGTTTTTTCTCCATATCACAATAGGTGTTGGATAGAACCCATATTTGTGGCTCAAAATCTGCACTTTAGTCCACACAAAAGGTAATTATTTTATTTATGAGACTTCTCTATTCCAATGTCCTACAGTTATTTTCCTTGCATCTGACATTCATTTCAAACTATGGGGAAAGCTCCTTTATTTGACTGCTACAACATCTGGCATTTATAGAGTGCTCCTCGGGGAATCCATCCTAACAGCTTGCAAATTTCTAATAATGCAGGTGATAACATGTGCTAAAATATGCACATTAAACTGCACGGAAGAGTATGTTAGGAAAACAGTTTAGTTCTCATATTTTTCTAGGCAAAAAAAATGTCTTGAGGTTCTTCTATGTTCTTTTTATCTCAGTCTGATAATTGATGTAAAGAGTGCAAACAAAGTCAAGGTAAATATTAACAACCATCTTTCAAAGACCAAATAATATGGCAAAAAATATATGTAAGAAAATAATGTTAATGAAACACAAAGTTGAGAGAGAATAAACATGTATAAGACTTAGCATTTCTGAGTTTCTAGGTTACTGACCTGGGTATTTCCACTCACATACAAATAATTAGCAGTGAGGAATTGTCTGATGGAAACAGCGCAGACCAGTGCTTCTCAAAGAATGGTACTAGACCAACACCATCAGAGTTATTTAGGAACTTGTAAAAACGCAAATTAACCAGTCCTTATGCCAGATCTACTGACTCAGAAACTTGGAGGTAGGGCAAATAATGTGAGTTTAGGAGGTCCTCCAGGTGATTCTGATGTGTATTAATATTTAATAACCACTGGTATAGGTGAATGCTATTCACAAATAAAAATGGTTTCATTTTCTAACACTTGAAACTGTGTTTCAGTGTAAAGAGAATGCTGTCTTAATGTAAGGGAAAGGTAACAAAAGACTCATGGCTTACAGTATTTTCTCTTACTTTCTAAACTTTCCTTGCTTACCAAAAAAAGAAAACACACCAAGCCCACAGAATATTGATTGTAAATACTCTTTGCAAACCATTAATTCCTATGTTTTAAATCCTTCAAATTATTAGTAATAAAGGCAGGCACCTATTTCAAACCCTTTTCAAGAGAGAAAATCATTTATTTATTTCAGAAAGAGGTGAAGAAGGGGTGTTTTACATTTACTTAGGCTAAAAACATAGGACTTGGAAGCTGAGAGAGAGCACACTTCCTGCTGTGCTAAAAAGGCTGGGGGTAAAGTAATGGAGGTACAAATGCAGCACCCAGGGCACGAGGGCATCCATCGGGGCACTAACAGGCAGCAGAAGCCACTTTTCTGAGGAAAAAAAGACCTTTCAAAATACTTTCTCTCCTTTTTGTTTCAAGAACTCTGAACCACACTATTTGGAGGATTTTGTTGCTCTCCACTAGGGCATATTCTGTTATCATAAGTATGTGAAATTTTTGAAATTATCAAAAACTGTGATAAAAGGGGCACCCCCCCCACCGCCCCCCCCACCCCCACACAGGACAAATGGTTAAGCCTGTCATCTAGTTTGCCATTTGCTAAGGCGCTTGGATGAATCCAATTCACATTCTCAGCAGACACAGTTGTTACCAGCTTGCAGCAGCGGGTTCTCTCCGGTGGCATGCTATAGCTCCAGATGCCCACAGGCAGGTGCTAGAGCCACACAGCTCTTAGCCCATCAGCCAGCAGGGAGGCCTTGTCACACACAAAGTAAAACTGCTCAGGTAATGAAACATTAGTCATCTCCTGACTGTTAAGAGAGCATCAGCTGTGGAATTCACCGCATTAGCAGGCTCCTAAAAAATCTTCAAATTTCATCCTGAAATCTTTTCATTGTTAGTGGATCCCAACTGATAGCATTTCTTAAGGATTCCATATGAATGCCTTACAAGTTGTTGCACTACATTAAGTGAAATGGAAAATAAAAACAAAAATGCAACCACATACCCAAAAAGGCAGCTTGCTCACTGTGTGATTTCACCCTGTGCACATATACAAAACACAATGTAGCAAATAAAAATCAAAGATTCTGAATTGCCGAATATTTCAAGTTTGAGCCTGCACACCACATTTTAGTCTTTCCTTATAAAAGCTATTCCTGTGATTGAAGATGTTTCTCTAGGGCCATATGAAACACTCACCCTGGAGGACTCAGGAAGTAAAACTTCTCACAAAGCCAGGAGGAGGCTGATCTAAACGATGTTGTTCTTCCACCCCCAACCTCTCCAGGAAAAAAAAAAGAAAAGTTAAATTTTGAAGGTTCTCAGAAGTGGGAAATATGGACCCCGGAGTCAGAAATTCTGGATTCTTTTCTCAGTCCCACCACCTACTACTGGAACTTGAGTTTCCTCCTTTTCAATGCAAGGATCACATCCTTATCCACCCTATCTCACAGGATTATTATGAGGATTAACTGTGTTAGAAGATATTTGCAAAAGCAAAAATGTTCTACACATTTTAAGGCATCAATATTATAATCAATAGAACATGTTACACATGAATTATATTGAAAAACATATTCCCCTAAGACCAACATACAATTTCAAATAACTGTTGCACATGCATACTGAGATCGATTACTTTTTGTTTTTAATTGCATTAATGAGACAAAGAAGCTAATTAATTTCCATAAAATACTCTTAACTTGAAATTCTTTTCTGTCCTTGTCCGATGTATTACCGAGTCTATTCCCGGGTATGTTATACTTCAGCTATGTATTCTGGCAGCGGATGACTGTACAACTACTTTTTGTTTCTTATGAAGAGTTGCTCTAACCAGGGATGCACTTCCAGCTGCTTCATGAATAGAAGTTCTCCTGACAGTTTCCCCTTGTCAGAAAATGTATGACATTTTAGCTGTTTTTTGTCAGAATTTGTGCTCCGCCTTCCATGCACAGAATATTCTCCAGTAAGCAGCTGCTCACACAGGGACTTCATTTCCCATGGTAATACATCGGAGGAGCACCTCTGGCACGTAGGTGGGGAAATGTGGACCAGTTCTCACCAACGGAATGCATCGCTTCCAAGCCCAGCCCATAAAAAATACCACATACCCTGTTCTCTATCCTTTTTGCCCTCAGGCCAACTGGAAGTACAAATTTAGGCAGAAGATGGAAGCCGCATAATGAAAATGGCAGGGTTTTCATCAGTGTGAGTGTCTGAGTCGCACCCAGAGCACCCCAACCCCACCCCACAGCCAGGAGACATCTTGGAATGTGTGTGTGAGAAATAAAGAGCTGTTGTGGGGAGCCACTGAAATCTAGAAGTTTGTTATAGTCTGGTATTAATTTAAATTACAGAGACACTCTCTGTGTTACCAAAGACTGTTCACAGAACAAATCACCTACGCCCAGGAACTCGATTATGAGTAACAGAAGGCTAACGTCCATTCCCAATATTCGTATTTCCCTTCCCTAGACCACTGTCCAGTATCCACAATCCTTACCAAGGACTCTCTTTTCATTCCTGATAATCTGTTCACTCATTCATTTAAAGTGCGTCTTTTTAGCACTTATTGTGGGCTCTTCATCACTAGGAACTCCTCTCTGGCTTCTGAAGCTCTGAGCTTGGACCCCCAGCCGTTCCACTCAATTTGTTCCTACTGGTCCTGGGAGGAGCGTGTGGGCATAGGGTGGTCAGCTCTCCACTGCTGGGTCCTTGCAATTGCTTATGGTTTGTTTTGTTTTTTTTCAAATAAACAATGATAAAAACAGGACTAAGTTATTAAATATATCTAATATCCAATTTTGCTTTACAATTTACAAATGGGTAATCTTATTTGCTCCTCACAATCCTCCTCTGAGTAAACAGAGTAGGTGTTAGAGTCCTACTTTACAGACCTACAGAAGGTATGTAAGTGTTCAGGTGCAATGTTAGAAAAACTACCCATTATTCACAATAATGTTTCACAATAATGGCAACGGTGGTTCCAAATTTCAATAAAAGACATTTTTAAAAATTTGGAAGATTCTAAATTTCTAAATCCATCACTGCCTCTTCTCTATTTTAGCTCTGACATTCACATGTATATGAAATTAAATTCGATGGTTTATAAAGTATGTAAAAAATAAGCAAATATTTTTAAAATTCAGAATTTTTCACTCTCATAATCTAGTTGATAGAGTTCTGGAGTGATAGTGTACTTTTTATTTCTCAAATTGGATTTAGGCTCACCATATACACCCATGGCATTCCTTTTTTCTCTTTTTATGTGCCAAGAAAAAGTCATTTATAATATTAATTACAGTGTTTATAAATAAGAGCTAAAATAATGCCCAATAGGGAAATTATGATCAAATATGGTTTATTCACCCTTTGAAATATTAATTAGTCGTGAAAATAGAAATTAAGATACTTGTATAGAAAAATGTTAAAATGATGCAAAAAAATAGTAGAATAAAAAATGTGTGTATAAAAATACTAGAAGCAAATCCAAGGTCATAACAGTATTTGTGATGAGGGTGATTAGATTTACAGACATTTTTTCTCAATATTTAATAAAACCCTGCAATATTATATTTCTTACATAACAAATTGATTTCAAAGCATTAACTCACAGGTATTCTAAGAAAATTAGCGAGAACACTTTAAGAAAATATCTTGGTCTTCTAGAAAAAAAAAAGATGCAGTGAGACTTCAGATTCAAATCAGCAATAGAAACTCTCATTACGATCCATCATTCCCGTAGAGAGAGCCACAGGATCAGGAGGGGCTTCGGACCACACGTGGGGGACACGGGCCAGGAGCACAGAGTTAATGCCGGATCTGGACAAAGCAGAGGCCAGCGCTGGCGTGCGGCCGGAAAAGGTGAAGCGCTTTGCAGCGGCCCTGTCAGGTCCATAAAGTCAAACCAGTGCTCGAATAAGATAACAACAGAGAGCGGGCATATGGGGACTGACAAGGTCAGAAAAAGCGCTGATGGAGGGTTTCCCGCAAGTGGATGAGGGCAGGTAGATGAGTAACAGATCAGGGATCAGACACGAAGCAGGATGTTCACGGAAGCCCAGGGTCCAGAAAAGCAGTTAGGAGACTGAACGCAAGGCGCTCATTCACAGCTCAGAGATTTTAAAACACAAAGGGTGGGACTATCCCAGGGGAGCTGCTCTGGACTCTCCAGGGACAGCAGGTA
Organism: Manis pentadactyla; assembly: GCF_030020395.1. NCBI lineage: Eukaryota > Metazoa > Chordata > Mammalia > Pholidota > Manidae > Manis > Manis pentadactyla. Next base: position 110,792,493 of record NC_080028.1, on the reverse strand, counting down.
ACAGTTACTGATGGCTGAACTCAGGTGTCTTCAGTGTTGACAGAGGCAGCAACTTCCTTTAAGCAAATGAGCAGAAGCTCCTGCACACTCCACGTTCACTGACACAGAGGATCCAGGGGACAGCTTTGATCCGATCGCCAGTTACCATGAAGTCATGAAGGGCCCCCCACCCCAGGACAGCATTTACTCCCATTTTTGGGGCATGTTACAGTGTTTACCCTCCAAGGACCCTATGGTCTGGGCATTGTTACATTCATTTCATTACATAGGACATAACCGAAGACCATATCAGCTCACCAACCCACCCAAAGTCGATAAATAGTAAGTGAAAGAGCCAGATGTGAAACTCTTCCTTTCTCTCTCTAATATCCACACATTTTCAATGAAACCATAAGATTGTCTCTGTTGGTACAAGCCATGAAAAGGGTAACTAAATTTTTCAGGGTGTTTTTCTGCATACTGCCTTTGTAGGCCCATAAAATGCCTGCTTTCCACTACAGTTTGTCACTTTAACCCAATGTTTCCCAGTAGATTTTTCATCTTTTCACATTAGAAAGCTCATATTAACTCCAAGGTTAAAGGGATTTAGCTATGAGAAAAAACATACTATTAAACAGTCTCACCCAAATCAGTTTCAAACTGCAGCTCTTAACAACAGCATTGTTTTTTGGCTCTAATATGTATGGGTTAGTAATAGTCACGATTTGTTGGTGATTTTGGTTGCCAGTGCCCATGACTGGGTAAGTCTTGCTAATTCTAGGGTTCGGGGTTACAAAAGTGTAATACTGCCACACGGCTGCAATTCTCCAACAGTTCTATGAATAATAAAAATGAAATTTTGATCTTCATCTCTATGACTCCATGAACTATTTGCAGTTCGTACTGACTTAACAGAAGAATATTTATTAGTTTCTAAAATTAAAAATTAAAATTTGAATAAAAATTAACATTTAGACTTCCATAACTTGAAGATACAAATTCTCAGTTACTAGATTTATGGTGATTAAAAAAAGCTCACATTATTCCTCAAATTAGCCTAAAATTAAGTAAAGCTTTGTCAAAAAGTCTCTTGACTGTTTCACATACCTCTAGCCTTAAACTTCAGTTTCTTCACTGGCAATGGACCCAGAGAATGGGTGTCCTTTCCATGTTCTTATAATGAGATTATTAGAAATTCACTTTTCTAACAAAATGTCTACTACCGTTCCATTCCCTTTTTTGACAAAGACATGGGCAGTGAACCCAAAAGAACCTGAAGGATGATCTTCACCTTCACATGGGAAAACAGTCAATATCGCCGTGTCCTCTGATATTCTTCTCTTTCCCAAGCCAACAAGCACCTCAAGTGTAATTTTTTAAATATATGACTCTGTTGTGACAAATATTGCTGCTGAATGTTTGGATTTATACTTGCAAATCAAGCAGCATATTTGGCTATATGAGCCTGAAGATCATTGGAGTACGAATACATAAAGTAAGTACAAATATGTGTACTTGCCTTTCAGCCAAATCTAATTTTCAAAATATATATTTCTCTAAAATTTTATTTGAATTGTCCACAGTATCAAGTTAATTGTGTTTCCAGAGAGATGTAATGAAGTATTTCTTTGTTCAATGAAATTTATAAGTACAACGATCAGTTAGGACTTAACCCATTCTACAGTTTGGGGGCTTATTATTGTGCTTCAAAATTTGCCTTTACCATTTTCTTTATGTCCAATAATATTAGAACATTCCTAAAACAAAATCTAATTTTTTCAGACAAAATAAAACAGTTTGAGTTGCATAAATAAACTGATAAAATTAAGCACTATATATAGCATGGTGTTCTTTATTCCAATATTAATTATGAGTTTTAGAGTGTAATTATATACTTTAATAATAGTAATACTAACAATAAAATGTGTTTAGTTCTTACCATGTGCTAGGTTTTGTGCTGTGCCCTACACAGGTATGATTAATGCAATTCTCAAAACAACATTAAAGAAAGTGTTATCATTACTCTTATTTTAAAGATAAGAAACTAAGGCTTACAGATCAGCAATTTGCCAAAGGTCACACAGGTAGGAAGTGGCTGAGCCCTAGACTATTAACCGAGCCTAACAAACTCTGGAGCTCTTAATACCATATGTTGTAGATGCATTTGAACAATATCACATAAGATGGCAGTTAAGTTCCAAACCTACCATTTTACAGTGTCATTTCCAAAACTGAAACAAATGATTTTTTAGTCCTCTAAGGAAATCATGGGTTGTTACCTTCAAATTCCAATCACATAGCCCAAGAGTGACAAAGGGCCACCAGACAATCAAAGCGCAATTAGGTTTTCATATTGAATAAACAGTGGTCCTTTGAGAGCCCAAGTTCTGTTAAGCTGATTGAATTTAAAGCAGAGGGAGTATAATTGCCACTGAGAACAGTGAAAATGCAGATTGTGTCAATGAAAGCACGTCTATTCTCTTAAGAAAACAGATGTTTGCTAAATTAATATGATTTATTTTGCCTTGAAAGATATAAAGATGTCCTTCAGTGGTTGCTAGGTAACATTTTAGCTAAATTACAGACTTTGGAACATTTTTCTTAACTATGCATTTTGGTAAAACTGGGTTAAAAACTATGGCACAAGGCAATGTTTTAGTCTGGCATATCTATTCATTCCTCACCCACTTCCACTTATTCAGAGTTTCAAGAACATTGCATGAGCATTTTCAAAAGTCAAGCTGGACCCCAATAGTTGAAGTCTAATTTAACATGAAAATGTGGGCCTTCTGATATGAAAGTTCTAAATAGACTAATTCATATATGTTAACTTAATTTGGTTTGACCAATGTTGCAATTCATGTAGATGCCTGGTCAAGACATAGCAAGGTTATCTCTGACCCACTTTGACTCTCATCTCAGACTGATGAATGATTAACAGCTTGCTCTCCATACATCCATTTCTTTTTGCTCATAGCCACCAAATATTTGTTCTGTTTGTTCTCTATGATATTCATGCTCATTTCAACTCAAATTTCTCTCTCTTCCTCTATATTGTTGCCTTTGAAAATACTCTTTCTCTTATAGTCCCTTCAAACCAGCTCTCTGGTTCATTCTTTCCCCTTCTTGAATGACTCACCTGGCCTGACATACATTCTGTTATATATAGATTGGCATGGCCACAGTTGTCTACTCTGTCCTTAATGATATGGAGTCTATTTCTCTAACCTTGAATCAGGGCTGGCCCTTTGACTGGTTTTGTCTGATATGTCTCTAGCAAACATGATACACAGACCCTGGGAAGGCACTGTCCAATAGATCTTACCTGTTTGTGCCTCTTGGGACTCCGAGCTGCCATGTGAACAAGTCTGGATTATTCTGCTAGAAGAGAAAGACCATGTGGCGAGAAGCCCCAGTCAGTTGCATCAGAGGAAGCCGTCACACACCAGCTTGCTGTGAACGGTCTAGGCTGCCTGACAGCTGACCACAAACATGAGCCCATGGGCTAGGGATTAATGGCCGTGATAAGCCCAGCCCAATTATCAACCCACAAAGTTGTGAACTAAAGAAATGGTTGTTGTTTTAAGATACGGAGTTTGAGGTTGGTTTTGTTGCAAAAGCTATCTGATACATTCCAATTACTCAAAATAGGCGTAGGTGTGCTAACGGAATCTGTAGCTAACAGCTCTGGGCTAGTGCATAAAAGATCCCCATAATATAGACTATAAGCATAGTCAGCCAAAAAGTTTCTGCTTTTGAATGTGTATGTAATATCAGAATGTGTATGTAATAAGCAAGCTAATATAGTTCCTAAAATAAAATAGGCTGATCATGAAAACTCCAGAGAAAGGGTTACAATGTGGTGTGTAATGTATTTCATTTAGGAAAAACTCTAATAATGAAGCAAGGGGAATCCCTAGGTTCCAGAGGTGAGAGAGAAATATCACAACTGACTAACCCATATACAAGGAAAGACACCAGAATATTGTTCTTTAGTTATAAAGTCAAGGGCTCATCCTTGAGTTTGATTAGTTTAATCTGCACTTTATATAGCTTGTTGCTCCTCTTGCTGGTCAATACTGTTGACTATGTGCAAGCGAATGATTTTTTCTAAATGTAATTTCCTGCTTTCCACCTAAGAAAAGAGACTATAAATTAAAAGGATCCATTTGGTCACTACTTTTGGGTGCAAAAAGGCACGTATGAGTCAGGTCTGGATAGCAACATAGAAATCACTCCAGGTATTTTACATAGAAGGAATTTAATTTGCTGCCATTGACCAAAATGAGGAACAGCCATGAAGACAAAGAGGGGATGTTTAAGCAGGTTTCAGCTTCCTGTGGGAGGGACAGTGGGTGCGGTACTGCTGAATCCTGGAAGCTAGACTTAAGTGATGGGAGCTGGCACCGACTGAACATGAGACCACAGAAGAGGCACACTCACTGCACCAAATGCCATCCAGAAGCATTCATAGATTAAAATACCTTTTAATACAACAGAAAAGTATATTAGGTAGATTTTGTACTTAGCAGTATTGTTAAAATGTACATTAAAATCTACAGAAAACCTGCCTTCCCTATTTGAACTAATGCCTAACAGCCTTTACTGTTTCTAATACAATCTCTACACCACCTGTTCATCTCTTGGTAGTGGGACTGTTCATTGGTTTCTCCTTGGTATTCTACCTTTTATTTGAAGAGGCTGGATTCCCACAAGGTGCAACCAGAAAGAGCTGTTAGTTGTTCCCTTCAAAACAATCCTCTGGATTTATTCTTCCTTCTTCCTTGAATGAAATATTGGACCAGGTGTACAATTTTCTAATGATTTCCAAGTAATAAATAGTCCTTTAGTGTCTGCATTAAAAAAGTTGGTGAAATCTACATCGCATGGAACTACAGTCTAGCTTCAGGGCATTGAATTCACTGTTCCTTCATTCATAATGCTCTTCTATCGATAAGTCATTCCCTTAACCATTCATTTGTTCAGTTAACCATTTCATTCATGTCTTTGCTCAAATATCATATTCTAGAGATTCCTTCCTTAAATTCCATGATAAAATACTCTCTCCCCATGGCAATTCTATCACTAACTCCATATGCTGCTTTATTTTCTGCAAGTGCTTATCATCACCTCATACACAATAGATTTATCTCCCAATTACCTACATCTTTTCTTTAGAATGTAAGCTTCATGTCATTCGGTGCTCTGTCTTGTTCATTGCATATCTCCAGTGGCTTGGACAAGGATTGGCCCGCAGGAAAGTTCAGTAAGTACTGATGGGGTAAAATGCATGAATGAGGAATGCATGAGGCCAGAGTATACATAGCAAAGATCCTACCAATCTTACAACTTCCTTGTCTCTAGAGCTCCAGTAGAGAAGATAATATTGCAGTCAACTTAATTATTTCTCAGAGATACAGTGATTATCTTTAGAGATCACAGAAAATGTACTCTCCTATCCTGACAAAATTTTGCAGAGATAAAATGGAAAAAATTACATTAAAAAATGCAAAGAGTACACTATTAAGTTGAATTACTTGACTCTGGCTGGAACCTTTGCTTTCTTTCAACGTGAAGAGACCCAGTGGGGAATGCCTGGCTTGCGTGTCTGTTTTTGTCAAACATTCAACAGTAACTGATAATCTCTACATCTGTTATTTATTTGACAAATCTCCAGAGGGCCATACAAGTGGAAATTTCAGAGAAGCCCTAAACAAACTCTGCAGCTATACTCAATGCCAGGAAGAATTTTCAACCATTATATAAATGTTAGGTTTAATTTAATCATTCACACAAATGGTTACTTAATGATGCATTCCTCGGTAGAAAGTATGTGATGTGAAACTCTGCAATGTGTCACTACTGTATTTAAAAATAAAAATTAATTACACATCAAAATTAAGCCACTTGACTCTGGGAGGAGGCAAAAGTCAAAGAAAATTTGCAGCTGGTCGGGAAGTAAATCCAGGGTGGAGAAATTTTTGCAGAGCTCAGAAACAGAGGAGGATTGTGAAGCATGCAGGGAGACATTCAGACATTGTTATGGGGTTTTGAGATCCTGACAAATGGAATACGAAAGAGGCAACATATCTCTTAAACATATATTATGTAACTACACTGATCTTTAGAAATTAATGAACTGTGTTTGGCTTCAGTTTTAAAAATCCATTTAATGATATATTTTGCAAGCAGTATGTGTACTGCAACATGGCATCAGGCATAAAATGGGAAAGACAGACAAAGCTGCTTATCCCAGTAACAGGCTTTTGTTTATTGTTTGGGGCTTAAAATGTCCACTTTCTGAATGAGAACAGATACCTGAAAATTGCTTTTTATGAACTCTTCAACATTCATTTTTGTCCACAACAGACTACACAAAAACCCATGGATTGTCATTCCATGTTTATGCAAGAAAAAAAAAAGCAAGATATACAGGTTATCCCACAGGGCACTAGCTAACCTTTTGAGGGAATTTAATTCATGCTTGTGGACATAATTTATTTTAATGGAATCCCAAGACAAGAAGTTGCCCTTCCAGTATGATTTTTAGATAAGAGCAAAATAATTTTTCTTGCAATTTCATGACATAGAAACATCTGCAGGAAAACACTAGAGAGCACCCCTCACTAAGACATCAGTGTGACTACTGCCCTCAGAGGCTGCTGAAGGACAAACAGCATAAATCATCTGTGTGCCTCCAAAAATGGCTTTCACCTCAGATGATGGATTGATTGATTGCTTGATCAGTAAACAAATGACCCAGGTTCCTGATAGTGAATCAAAGTATATCTCTTTACATGCCAAGAAGACTAAGTATTAGTCTACAGAAGAGATTGTTAGATGATTCTCTTTTGAAGTAGTTTAAAAAAGTTGGCATAGGTTACATAATGTAAAAATTACTGGAAGCATCAGCCAGCTAGACATCTGTTGAAATTTTCATTCAATTAAAAGCCGAGCATCATAAAACCTTGACTTGGCTTCCGTAAAATGTCATGGCTCAGAGGTGAAGGGGGACTTCTGGTCTGGATATGATTAAGAATTAAGGAAAAAAGTCAGCCTTCAATGAATCTGTACCATACACTAGGCACAGTGCTAAAAAAAGCTGTATGAGAAATCCAAGATTCACAATGGACTGAAAATGGATATGTACAACAGAAAGAAGAAGAGGTACATAATTAAAGAAACATATTTTTTAAATCCTCTATAAAAAAAGTTTGAAGCCCAGTATGGGACCAGAAATTGCATGAACATTTTCATTAGTTATATTCTAAGTATAGAACTTAATTGAGAGAGGGTAAAAACACTCAACTCCTATTTTGCTTCGAGTCTTTCAATCAAGAATAGTACAGTAGAGTTATAATTCACACACGTACTCCCTGAATTCAGGGTCCAGAGTTCCAATAAATTACAACCTTTCCAGGTCAAATTATCCTGATACCTAAACAACAACAAAATTATTACTATAGTACATATAAGACTCTTAGAGTAATGCCTACCACATGGTGAAATACTAGGTAAGTGTTACCTATGATCATCATAACGATCTTCAATCTTATTAAAATATATTAATCTTATAGTGGTTTGTTAAATGGAGTAAATGTTGTAGAAACTGCTTAGAATTTTCTACCCCTGTTCAGTCACACTGACATCTGACTGCTATTGGACAAGTGCGTTTGGACTCCCCTTTTGTTGCTTCCTTTAATCTAGCAAAATGGCTCACCTCTGAGTATAAGAATTACTGTGTAGAAGATATATAAAGCAAAAGTGTGCATATGACACATAACTACATGTGTTGGGGCCAATTATGCTATTTTATTATTTTCACTATGCACATATTCTCAAGTCATAAGCGCACTTTAGAGGTCACATTAAGAAAAAGAGTGACTCAATTATAACTGGCAATCTAGAAATGGAAAATATTATTAAGGGTCACTGAAATAACTGCTAAGAGAAAATACAGTAAAACAAATTATCTAGATGCTTTGAACATACTAAAATCTTCTAGTATACATTATGTACTGTCCAAAGTTCTGGAAAAAAATGCAATTTTTAAGAACTACAGATTTAATAATAATAATAATATACTTTTAGGAAATAGAGACTGATCCAATTTTCCAAGCTGGGTGAAGTACGTATTTGCATTGCACTAATTTGATGCTGATTTACGGAAAAATTCTAGCATGAATTATCGAGCAATGGGTTTGTGAACATTTACAAATTAGAAGGTATGTCCAACAATCAGACTTGGTTTACTAGGAACAATTCAATTCAGATTAACACCATATCATTGTTATAGGGTTATTAAGACAATCCTTGGCTTTTAGACTTGTCATCCCATTTATGCCTCCATGGTCACATTTTGTTTTCCCTGTGTGTCTGTATCCATATTTCCCATTTCTCATAAGGAGACCCATCATTGCATTATGGCCCATCATAATCCAGTATGATTTCATCTTAATGTGATTAAGTTAGCACCTAAATTTGGACCCTATTTCCAAATAAAGTCACATTCACTGGTACAATAAAGTTAGGACTTTAAATATTTTTTTGGAGGACACAACTGAATCCCCAGAAGTACAATTTACATTACATTGCCTCAATTAATGGTTGCTATTAACTCAGTGGGGGAGGTATCATTTCTTCCTAATGGAAAACAAGGCTTTCTGAGGTTAAGTCACTTTTTTAGAATGACAAGGAAGAGGCAATCTTCCTTTCAACGTGGAACTGCCCCACTGCAAAGGCCATGTTTCTGAAACTCGGGTATAAACACCCTAGAGTTACAGAAAGGATTACCAGTTGTATAAGAATCTTTCTGATTGACATGATTCCACTTTCAAAAAAGTCGACTTCAATGGCAAGAAACTTAAAACACAATTTTATATAAAATCAGTCCATTTTATAATGGAATACAGAATTCACAGATGATAGTATAAGTAATTTTAGCTTCAAATACATTTCTCAAGTCTGGAGGACTAATTTTTGGCAAACTTATGAATAAATATTCAATCCGTCAGTATAGATATTTTTAAAGTTGAAAAGAATTAGAGACATACTGCTGGAATGGCAGGTGTTTCTGTCTAGAGGATGGATCGTCATCTGCCAGGCTGTTGTGGGAAGAGTTGAGGACAAGATACAATTCTTTGACTCTAAATTCATAATAAACTAAAGTAACCTATAATCTATCTTTACTAGTTGATTTCAACAGAAACACAGACACAAGAATGACATAGAAAATCTTAATTCTGCATGGATCAACAGTTTTTTTAAATTTTTTTTGGTGGCAAACTTCCATGCTCATTATTAGTCAACAGGTTGGATACATTTTATGAAAATGCCAGATTCTAATTCCATTTCCTCAAGGAATTCTAGAACTTCCTAAAACTAGTATAGCTCACCTGTTTCTGACCTTTGACCATGAAGTCTTTGATGCACTTGATCAATTTTTCTGAGCAAGATGGCTTTCTGCTCTCTCCCCAGCCACTTACTACTAATTATTTTACAGCTAATGTTTTGTTGAAATGACAGCACTGTGCTAAGGATAGTAATTCATTCTTTCATCCATTCAGAATCTATTTATTATGCCTATACTATTTGTTTGGTATGGTACTACAGGCTGACAGGTGTATAAAAGATGGCCCTTCACTTTACCCCTAATAACAGAAATGTGGGGTGTTTCCCTCTGCATCTTCCATTGCTCATCCTTCTGAGCAGCATCTATACAACCTTAGTCTAGCTCTCTCGATCTCTCTCTGTGGTTTACATTATTTTTCCCATGTTGTCTTTCATGCCTCAGATTTCAAGCAAAATCACTTTGGAGGTTCATCACCAGCCTACAGGGGTGCACATTTCCCTCTGAGGTCTAGGGAAACACAGGCTGGAGGGCACAGGATGTGAGCTTTCAGTTCTATTCCTCCACAGGCATCACTTGTTGGGGCACCCGGGGCTTCTGCGTCAACAATTTCAGTTACAGAATGAGTTGCTAGAAGTTCTGTTTCCTAGATGCAAGGGTTTGATACTTCTTGTGACCAGACACTAGCAAGCTGCTGAAGTTCAGGGCAGATATAACATTAGACATATGCAAGAGGTTTCAGATTATTATTACCTTTCCAGAAAACTTTAAACATAAAATCCCAATTTTCTCTCTAATTGAACTCCCTATAGGGTATAGTTAAAGCATGGCTTAATAGTAAAATAGGCTGTACTAAAAAGAAACTTAAAATAAAATTAGTAGAAGCATTGTACGGATGTCTCAAGAATGACAACAATAAGACATATACGCAATTGCTTAAATAGGACTTATCTTAGTCCCTAAAGGTCTCTCTCCCACCAGGAGAAATGCATTTTTAATCCATTTTTAGACATTCATTTTTGTATGTTGAAAGTCAACTCTGATGCTAGTCCCATCATTTCAACAGAATTTGTGATAGTCATACAAACTGGAGAGATTAATCCACAATATGCAAAATATTCATGAAAAATTATTTGTATAAGAAAATTATAAAATAAATTCTCCATTGAATCATTTTAGATAACGGGAGATACATCCAAAGGTAGCTGAACTTCATGCCATTAGCCAATTTTGAAAGGATCTGCTGATTTTCCAAAAACAGTTTGTTCTACTTAAAAGACAGCTAACAAGATGGTTTGCCTTTCCTTCCATGACTACCGGCACCAGCATATAGTGCCACAGCCTCCCCATATCATCACTTCTCTTCTCGTAGACTCTCAGCTGGCATCATTTGCACCCTTTCCTGCCACCAGAATCCTCTTCATCAGTGTTGACCAGGTGGGAGGGAGTGGATGGAAACAGACCTCTCTAAATTGAACTGAAGTTTTAGCAAGATAAAGAAAGAAAAATGTCCCTGAAAATTTTTCAGCTACAAATTGACTGATTTTTATTTCCCATTTCACAATGCATATCATCTTTAGTTATTAAATTGTTGTAAAATCCTATACCTACAAATGTAAATCTAGTAAGAGTCGTAGTCACATTTTGAACTCTTGGTACATGCTAGGACCTATACTAGGGGTTTGTACCGAGTATCTAATTCCTCATAACAAAACTGTAAGGCAAATATGATTATCCCCATTTTACAGATAAACAAACTAACACAGAGAAATTAAATAGCTTGAGGAGGGTCGAATACTAAATGAAAGAGTCATGATTTGAATCCAGTCTTCCTATTTCCACATCTATGTTCTTTTCACTTAACTATAGAATTCATGGTTTGTTTTTACTTTCAAATTCTTTAAATACAAACCATTCAATATATTTTCATAGGAAAGGAAAAAGTGCCATGATCATACAGCAAGAGAAATATGATCTAGAAATCATGCAAAGGAGAAAAATCTCTTAGAATGGTATGCTAAATGTTTCTATGAAATATTGTGATTGGTAAAGCAGTGGAAAATCCATCCATTAATCAACATCTTCTAATATATCTAAGTCAGTTATCAAAGAAAAGCATGCATTCTTATAATGAATATTCTCAGAAAAAATAGTGCAAAATCCAAACATTATTATAAAATGAAATCGATATGATCACCAAAAATGTGTAGACACCAGAAGCTACAGAGTACCAAGGATATATTATTTTTAAATTGCATTTTCTGCCTCTTCAAAATATTTGTATCATTGTTTCTTTTTCTCCTAACACATGTATGCACAATTTGGTAAGTGCTGCCCATTTTGAAATCATTTTCTATTTCTAAAATAAATAAATAAATAACTTCCAAGCTTTACAGTGAAGCACAGTATATTTAGTCCATATGAAGTCATAAACAATATGTCAGCTCCAGTACTTTCTTGACGCATTTGCCATTGGTTTTACTTTTACAATATGGTGATTTTAATATTTATGTGTATACTTTTCACTATGTACTTGGTAGTCTCTCTGGAAACAAGCAATTCTGAGTATAATTATTTCGGAACATGCTGCTGACAAATAAACATATAATCTATGATTACTACTTACACATAAAATATACATAATTTTTTAAAAGAAGAACAAAATATCAGAAAATGGGCTAAAAACCACTGTTAACCACAATTCTATAGTTCCTACATGGCAGTGGTTTATTTCTGCCTTCCCAGAATATTATGGAAGAAAATGATGTGGCAATCAATGGGTTTAATAGACAAGCCACTAACTTTATTCAGCCACTCACACTGAGAAAGAAAAGATCATATACGTCCACACCTACTTATAACTATGTGACAAGCGTGTAATGTTGTTTAGACAAATAACACTACAGTTAATGTCTATAGAGCTGCTAACTGGCCCAATATCATGCACATGTCCAATATACTGGATGTACTTCCTGTCTCTTAGGTGCTTACAGTGAGGAGATGGTGCCAGAGCCCTCCTTTTCTTAAAAGAAAATCAGGCATAATACTACTTATTATATAGGGTTGTTGTGACCACCTGTTATTTGTTTGTGTATATATATATATATATATATGTGTGTGTGTGTGTGTGTATTTATATAAAACAGATAAATAAAAGAATCAGATGCTACATAAAAGTGTATGATAGAGATAATGACTTGTGTTACTAGTTTTCACAAGGAAAGAAGCAGGAGGTCTGGAGAGTGTGAGAAATTTCACAGAAGAGATGGACTGAGCCGGGTCGTGAGAAGGCTGCCGACCTGGGCTACCGGAAACTAATCTAACCAAAGCTCAGCCTGTAGAAAGACAAGAAGAAAGGCTTTCCACAGAGATGTATAAAGGTCTCAAAGCCTCAGCTTGGGAATAAACAGATGTCACCTGAATGAACTCCCACCCCTCCTGCCCCCAGGCCTTTATGCATGATGTTCCTTCTGACATGAACGCTCTTTTTCGCTTGCGTTCAGCTGGCAAGTTTCAATTCATTCAAGTTTTAGAGTCTCAGGAAGATTTTTCATGTCTACTGAGTCCACCTATTATGCTCCTCCCTCCAAATTAAGCATCTTCTTCCTGGGATCCCTTTTACAGCTTGTCTATACAAATGCCAGCACACTTGGGCATCCAGCTCCCTCCAGCACCCTGGAGCTCCATGATGGAAGACACTGCCCCTTACCTTGGAGTCCCCCGCAGCCAGCTGAAGTCTGATTCATGGAAACCAAAAGCTTCCTTGTCCTGGATCCTCTGCTCTCTTCTCCTGTCCTCTCTTAGCACTCTGTTTCTGTCTTTAATGCCTTTGATGCCCATTTTTCTCCACTTCATTCTCCCTTTATGGAGGTAAATGGCTTTCTCTGCTTGCAGGTCCATGACAAATCCAGGTCTGATATTTCTGAACTGATGTGCCTAGTGCCTAGAGCCAGCTGCTTACACTCCTGGTCCAAAAGTTTCAGGGAGAAGAAACAGAATTGGCATAGTTTAGTCCACCCTTTATCTGATTATAAGTGACCCGAGGGGACAGGTCTCAGAGCATGCTGCCTACTCTATAGATTGTAGGAAAGACACTCAGAGAAGTGAAGGGAGCTAGCAGGCACCGTGACACATCTACTCCAGGATTTTAACAGCAATCCAAAATATTCTAGTTTTCTTCAAAAGTTTCCACTGTGATCAACACACAAAAGTAAATTCCTATGGCAATATTTATGTTAATTTTTTATGGGCCTGCTCAGCCACAGTTTATATAGCTTTTATCAGGCAATAAAATAATTACTGTTACAAAAAGCATACATATTATTTCTAGATTGTGAGTTTCACTATGGTTAACTCAAAAAACTTCCAAGAATGAGAAATGCATTAAATGTGGAGATATAATCCAGTGGATGTAAATATACAACTGACTATGTAAACTGAAAATATAAACGGAATATATTTCAAAGTAAATGTGTAAAAAGGAAAAAAAGTACAAGTAGTTATAGCACCAAACTACCAGAGTCCAGACAAATCCCTCAGGTTTCCTAGGTTCTTGCAATCCTGTGACTCAGGCATTTTGAAGGTCTTTCTACTTTTAAAATTGTATGATGCTTCTTTCCCCCCTTGTAAGTATTCTGTATGATCTAAAATCTAAAAAGGATTTCTTTCGAACAATTCACTGATTATATAAAGAAATGAATGAAAAAGAAAACAGTATTTTTCCACTTGCATACTACTAGTAACAAATATAGAAGATTCATTTTGTGTTTTTTTCCCCAAACTAATTTATATAGCTTGTAATACATCTATTCATTTGGAATTTGAACTTTAAAATTCCAGTTGGTATTTAAAAAGCACCAAGTCCCTGAAGACACAGAAAAAATTTTTGATGCCAAAAGGTGAGTTTTTAATTAAATAATTTCAGATATGTTCACTGAGCAGAAAGTATGAGATTAACTTTTCATTCCTTGATTTTGTACATTGAGTACATACTTCATTACAGATGTTTTCCCTGGTATTTAAAAAAGTAAGATATTTGCTCTAATGAATGCAACCATATGGCATGATGAGCACAGCAGGAAAACAAATGCCAAGTCTTGTGCAGATGAAGTGTAGAAGGAAACTTAGAGTAGACGAAGTATAATGAAATGGTCATGAAAACAACTTCTGGTCCAAGGCCCAACATAACTTAGGATAAAATTAAGAGAATCTGGAAGTAGTTCTAAAGTAAATTTAATAAGCATTACTGGGCCTTTCTAGTCCCTGTTGGCTTGGTTTTCATGACCACCTACCGATTGGGATAATCTTTATTGCATTTTTCATAAGCCTAGTTTCATAGGCAGTGTCTACACACCATAAAAACAACAAAATGTTTAATTTAATCAAGTGGCTCACCAGCCAAACTATTGGTTAGGGAATTGGCAATTTCAGAGAAAACACAGTCAGTCTAGAAGCCACTTTCAGGTATAGTGGCAGCCTAATTAGAGATGATTAAGAAAGATAATTCAGAGAAATTCCACCACCAATAAAATATCTAGTCCAAAGTTTCATGAGTGTGGGGAAGTTGGGGTTCCTATGGCCAGGATCCTCAGTGAACTTAAACCACCTGATGATGTAACTGTCCTGTTGCTGGGCTGCCGCTTCCACACCTTTAGGCAATAAGCTATTGTTGCACTATACAGAGAGCTCAGCCCAGGGCTCTGGGAGGAGGCAGAGACACTAGTGCTCGACCTAGCGCCAGGAGAACAAGCCGGGTAATAAACCCTTTCACCCCAAAGAACATTTTGCTGTCAATTTCTTTGGTCACACTGAATCCATAGTGAACTTGCCCAGGGCTCAAACCATTGGCAAGACAATTGGCAAAAGTCAGCAGGGTTCATTGGTGACCAAGGAAAAAGAAAGGCTGCCCTTATGGGAGGGATGCTTCAGCGGGCTGCCCCTGTGAATGGGGAGACAGTGGATCATCCCCCAATGGGTATGTAGTCTGAGGTGGCTTGCCTCCTAGAGGACTGGGCCCCACCCCAGGACTGGAGGCAAGTGGAGGTGACACCTAAGGCTGTAGGGGTGACCCTTGGTAGAGTAAGTAGGTCTTTTGAGAAAGAGTGACCATGAGGCAGTGTAGACTGTGGGTTGGCTGCTTCTCACAGTATTAAAAAGGTCTACAGAAAAGATCCAAGCAACAGCGGCACAAGAATGCGAGCTGCAAACTTCTGTGGAGTCCCTGAATAAGGAAATGGCATTGATGCGAGAGGAGGCAGCACAAGAATGCCAGCAGTAAGGTGCCATTGGAGAGGTAAACAATTCCTCACAGAATGAGACGGCAGTGCTGCCAGGTGTTCTGAAGGATGAAGAGGCCATCAGGGAAAAAGATGAACTCCTGAGAGAAGGACAGGCGGAGGTGGCATGAGAACGTCAGCTGCAAAGTATTGAGGTGAAGGTAAGAGAGCTTCTGAAGACTGAGGTAGCATTGCTAAGAGGCAAAGTAGAAAAGGTAAAGATTGTAGCAGAGGAGGCACTTGGGGGAGGGGAGATAAAGGTGCCATCAGCCCCAGAAATGGAGAGGTTGGGGGAGGGTGAAAGGGTGGTACGGAGGCACTGGCCCCTCCTGTATTGAAAGCATGCTGAGTGGTTGTAAAGAAAAATAAAGACCCAGCATCTGAAAGGTCCCCAGGGAGAAGAGCAGCCCCCTCCCCTCCCCAGGTCATGGAGCACTCTATGCTCCACCCCTATACTCAGGCTGAGCTGGTGGATTTGGACTCCCGGATTAGGCAAAAGCCCTCGGAGTCAATATCAGCTTGGCTCCTATGTCTGTGGGACTTAGGGATAGATGGAATTGTTCTGTCAGGATCAGAAATGGGAAAGCTGTCTTCCCCGACAGTGCAGCCCGCCTTGAGGCAGTGATTACAAAATGCACATCAGACCCCAGGGAGTCACTTGCTCCTTGATTGGCTTATGGCTGCACTATGTGCTGTGTGGCCCAGTCTGGGTGATCTGCCAACCTCTCCTATTAGATGGCAGACATATGCTGAGCTCCAACAGGTGTTATGAGAACTAGGCATAAGAAATGCCATCTAGAGTCCAGAGATTTATGGCCCAGATGAAGAGATTTTCACTACTGGGATGAGAAATATTGTACTTCAAATGGATCCTACATCCCTCTTTGGGTCTCTAGTGGCCATTCTCTCCCCTCACTTAGGGCATCCCATAAGCAAGGTGACACATATAGTGACAGACTTAGGAGAGGCTGGAGCAATGAGAATCCAGAAAGAAATAAGATCTGTTACTCATAAGAAGAATTTAAAGGACCCCATGAAGGTTACAAGGACCTAGATGTAGGTTGATTTAATATGGGCAGGAGTAGATGGAAGAAAATTAGATGGGAAGTCAAATAGGATCATACTAGAGCTATGGCAACAGCTGAAACCAGAGCAGCAGTTTCAGCCATTAAGACCAAAGATGCAGAGGTCAGAGACAGAGCCACAAGTCCAGCCTGTGTGTTTGAAAGACTTCCTGCTGGAGAGCAAGCCAACCTCACTTGAGCCCACAAAGGGAGGTGATTGGGGAACATGGTTTGACTGAGGGGAAGGTCAAAGTATTTTCCTGGAGGTACAAGGGGGGGACCGGAGGCCACATGTTGAAATAGGTACCCATTGGTCCCCAGCGAATATACAGTGAGTGTGTCCTAGCTCTGGTGTACACAGGGGCTGAAAGTTCACTGATTCATGGTAACCCTGAGCAGTACCCTAGGACCCCCACTACCATAGATGGATACGGGGGAAGGCTATCAGGGTGAAAAAAGACCAAATCCCTTTGGGAATAGGGCACCTATCCTGCAGGGTCTATGGTTGCAGACCACTGCAGATGAGTTCAATCTGAGAGTACGTGTGGTGAAGGGAGTTCTGAGGGGACATGCTAGGCACCCGCCCATAGCTTTGCCTGTGCCTCAGCAGGTGACTAATACCAAACAATACAAACTGCCTGGAGGGCATAAGAGATTGGAGAAACTCTGCAGGAGCTGGAAAAGGTGGGTATTATAAAGCCCACCAACAGTCCTTTCAATTCCCCAGTGTGGCCAGTAAAAAAGCCAGATGGCTCCTGGTGTATGACTGTGGATTATAGAGAACTGAATCAAGTCATAACCCCATGCATGCTGCTGTCCCCTCTACTGCAGGCTTGATGGATACCCTCTGCCATGAACTAGGAACATTTCATTATGTGGTAGATCTTGTTAATGCCTTCTTTTCCATTGACATTGAGCAGGAATGTTAGAAACAGTTTGCCTTCACATGGGAAGGACAGAAATGGACTTCATCATCCTTCCACAGGGATACCTCCACAGCCCCACCATCTGTCATGGACTTGTAGACCAGGACTTGGCTACATGGGAGAAACTGCCAATGGTGCAGCTGTACCATTATGCTGATGATGTCATGCTCACATCCAATTCTCTTTCAGATCTAGAAGGTGCAGCACCTAGACTGCTGAAACATTTACAGCAGAAAGGATGGGCTGTGAGCAGTACCAAAGTTCAGGGACTTGGTTTGTCTGTCAAATTCTTGGGGTGCGTCTGGTCATGTAAGACCAAGGTTATACCAGAAGCAGTTATAGACAAAGTCCTGGCCTTAACTACCTCTATAACTATAGCATTGCTACAGGAGTTTCTGGGTCCTCTAGGCTGCTGGAGAGTGTTTATCTGGCACTTGGCACAAATTCTGAAGCCCTTATACTGGTTGGTATGAAAGGGATCAGGTGGGACTGGGATGAGACATGTGCATCTGCCTTCACTACAGAAAAACAGGCAGTCAAGTCCGTGCAGGCCTTGAGTGTGATAGACCCATCAAAGCCCTGTGAGCTATATGTTCATGTGACTAAAGATGGTTATGGCTGTGGTCTCTGGCAGCAGCTTGAACAAACTCACCAACGTGTTGGATTCTGGTCACAACTCTGGAAAGGGGCAGACATATGATACACTTTGATAGAAAAACAACTGGCTGCTGTGTATCACGCCTTGCTGGCTACAGAACCCACTACTGGAATGGCCCCGATAAAAGTAATAACCACCTATCCCATCTTGGGGTGAGTATGAGACAGGATTCAAAAGCCAAGGAGTGGTGTGGTACAAATACCCACACTAGCCAAGTGGGGTGCTTACCTACAGCAGTGTAGTGCCCTCTCTAATAGCCCCTTGAGTGAAGAACTCCAACGGTTTTTGGGGCTGTTGACATATACTAGTGAAAAGCAGGAAGAACTTGCTTTTGAACCATTAGTAGCAGAGAGTCCCCATTGGGAGGGAAGAGCCCCTATACCCAAAGATGCATGGTACACAGATGGCTCTAGCCATGGGCAGCCCCCAAAATGGAGGGCCATAGTTTTCCATTCTGACTGAGACAATACAGATGGAAGATGGTGAGGGGAAGAGCAGCCAATGGGCAGAGTTGAGGGCTGTGTGGCTTGTGATCAGCCAGGAGCCCTCCCCTATAGTTGACTGCACTGACAGCTGGGCTGTCTATCGGGGCTTGACCCTGTGGCTACGAACCTGGTACCATGCCAACTGGCTGGATGGTCACCGACCTCTTTGGGGCAAGAATTGTGGCAAGACTTATGGGCCTGTGGTCAGACTAAACTAATTACAGTATACCATGTGACAGGTCATTTGCCACTGGCATCCCCAGGAAATGATGAACCAGATAAATTGGCCCAGAAATGTTGTTTAGAAGGAAAGCCTGCCTCTGATGTAGCCCAGTGGTTACATCAGCGTTGGTTGCATGTGGGGCAAAAGGCACTGTGGAGTGTAGGCTGTCAGTGGGGCTTGCCTTTGACTTCCAAAGAAGTTAGTAGAGGCTGGTAGGAGTGTGCCATGTGCTCCAAAAGGGGCTTACACAGAGTTCCACAGGAATGTGGGACAATAGCTAAGGGGTCTATACCACTCGTCAGGTGGCAGATACACTATATTGAGCCTCTACCTGCGTCAGAAGGATATTGGTATACCATGACTTGTGTGCACACAGCTACTGGACTTCTGGCTGCTTTTCCTACCCATTGTGCAGAACAGCAGATGACGAAAAGAGGCCTGGAATGTCTCTTTGCCACCTATGACCAATGACAGGTAATTGGGAGTGATTAGGGCACCCATTTTACTGGACATACACTACAAGAATGGGTGCGACAGCTGGGAATCAAGTGGAAGTTTCCTGTGCCATTCAATCCTACTGCAGCAGGCATGATAGAGAGGCACAATGGCTTGTTAAAATCTGGACTAAAGTCAGATACCAATAGTCTGTGGGGATGGTCAGTCCTCTTATGGACCATGCTATGGCATTTGAATGAGAGACCCCGAAAGGGAGCCCTGAGTCCTGTAGACATATTAACAAACATAGCTGCCTCCCCTATACAACTGTAAGTACAAACCAAGGAACAATCACTGAAGCTGAGTTTCGGCCACCAGAATAACCTCTTGCTGCCAGCACCAACTGCACTGAACCCCAGAGACTCCATTGAGTGGACATGACCCTGGACCTTTCGACAGATGGACCAATGATGGCTGGCTCTTCTGGCACCTTGGGGACATGGCCTGTAAGCTGGCCTCGTGTATATTCCTGGAATAACAGCAGAGTGGCCACCAAAGGTCACAGTAGTATATCCTGAAATGCCAGAAGGTAGGAGCAACTTACTGGGGAGTTTGGTTTTATCACTATGGCCAGTGCATGCATCTCCAGTAGCACTATACATAGACCCTTCAGTAACCCCCATGGGGAAATGAGTAAAAGTGTGGTATACTAGACCTGGAAGGCCCCCCTTCCTGCTACAGTCCTATCACAGGACCACTCTCTTGCATGCATCCTACCTGATGGACAATTTGCCTCTGTTGGTGTCATTAAAACATGTGTCTTATCACCCCTAAAGTCTTTGTGGATTGAGAACTTGCTCTGGCTTGAGGATTACTATAATTTTTTTACGTGTATCAAAATCTTGCTGTATCTTAATTTTTATTATCTCTAAGTTGTTGTTATCTTCTGTTGCTATTGTGGAATCTGGTTACAGTGCTCCAGCTTTCTCGCACAGGGACCACTGCAGAAGATTGAAAGCATGTAGATTGTAAAGCAAGAATCCTGGAGGAGTGGAGTGTGGGGAAGTTGGGGTTCCTATGTCCAGGATCCTCACTGAACTTAAACCACCTGATGATGTAACTGGCCTCCTGCTAGGCTACCACTTCTACACCTTTAGTCAATAAGCTATTATTGCACTGTATAGAGAACTCGACCCAGTGCTCTGGTCGGAGGCAGAGATGCTAGTGCTTGATCTACTGCTGGGAGAACAAGCCACATAATAAACCTTTTCAACCCAAACAATGTTTTGCTTCCAAAAGACAAACCACAACAAATGTTGGCAAGGATGTGGAGAAAGGGGAATCCCCCTACACTGCTGGTGGGAATGTAAATTAGTTCAACCATTGTGGAAAACAGTATGGAGGTTCCTCAAAAAACTAAAAATAGAAATACCATTTGACTCAGGAATTCCACTCCCAGGAATTTACCCTAAGAATGCAGGAGCCCAGTTTGAAAAATATATATGCACCCCTATGTTTATCGCAGCACTATTTACAGTAGCCAAGAAATGGAAGCAACCTAAGTGTCATCAGTAGATGAATGCATAAAGAAGATGCGGTACATATACAAAATGAAATATTATTCAGCCATAAGAAGAAAACAAATCCTGCCATTTGCAACAACATGGATGGAGCTAGAGGGTATTATGCTCAATGAAATAAGCCAGGTGGAAAAAGACAAGTATCAAATGATTTCACTCATATGTAGAGTAAAGAACAAAGAAAAAAACTGAAGGAACAAAACAGCAGCAGAATCACAAAACCCAAAATGGCCTCACAGTTATCAACGGGAAAGGGACTGGGGAGGATGGGTGGGAAGGGAGGGAAAAGGGTAAATAGGGGAATAGCCAACATAATGTAGGAGGGGAGCACGGGGAGGGCTGTACAACACAGAGAAGACAAGTAGTGATTCTGTAGCATCTTACTACACTGATGGACAGTGATTATAATGGGGTATGTGGCAGGGACTTGATGATGGAGGGAGTCTAGTAACCATAATGTTGCTCATGTAATTGTAGATTAATGATACCAAAATTTAAAATTTTTTTCTTAAATTAAAAAAAGCATGTTTTGCTGTCAATTTCTTTGGTCACACTGAATCCATAGTGAACTTGCCCAGGGCTCAAACCCATTGGAAAGACAATGCGATTTTTGAAAACAATTTAAAACAACTGAACTATAATGCCAGAAATAAAAAATGGTTAAGAATATAAATCACTTGTGGCAGACCTAGGAATGGAAGTCAAGATAATTATGATGAAATCACTTACTGCAGCTCCACTTCTCCCTACCCAAGCACCTATATATATTCAGATGGTGGACAACTATTGCAAAATCCACAGGGCTCCCCCATGTACTGCTTAGAAAGATGTTGGAACTGCATATTCAAGCAAACCTGGGCCTCCAAGCAGACACTGAAGAGCAGGAGAGGCTTCTTCTTTAAGGCACTGGGGCAGCCCATCTAAGGCTGGAGTGAGGGCAGCAACAGCTTGATCTGAGCTTGAAGTAGATGAGAAGAAAAGAGTTTAATAAGTGTCTTATGGTTGATGAGGAGAACAATACAAGGATCTGTGGCAAAGACATTCCAGGTATGGGAGCTGCAGGGGTGAGCAAATTCCAGGTAAGCTTCATTTAACACATTAGTCTCAGGTGGACTTTTTAATGGCCTAGGTTACCTGTGTTGAATCTCCATCCTGTCTAGAATTTGTGCCTTATCTTGCCCTCTAATTGGTGAGGCTGTAAGAGCTGAGTGAAGAATTGCATACTGAAAAAGACCAAACAAATTAAGCAATAGAACTGCCAGATTCTCCTTTCATTAAGAAACTATGAAAAAAAAAGAAAAGAAACTATGAGAGACACTAAGCCCAACCTGCATGGAAATTTGAATGAGATTCTAATTTAGAAGAAATCTGCTGAGAGCAACACAGTCGCTTCTACTGAGAAGTCTAGGTAGCAGATTTGGAGGGCAAGATTTCAAGAGACTAGCTGAAGACTGTGGATAATTAGTACATAGCAGAGGAAACAGAACAAACAGGAGAAAATAAGTGTGGATAAAGTGAAGGCTCCTGTGGCCAGGATTCTCCCCTGGCCCTGGTTGGCTGGCTCACTGCATACATGTGGGCAATACGTCGTTATTGACTCTATAAAAAGAGCTCCGCTCAGTGCACTGGGCTGCACGGTGGCACAGCCGCACAGCTGCAGGAGAGCAGAGACTGGAGTTGTGGCAGAGCCATGGACAGAGACTGAGATGGCTGCAGGGGCAGAGAGGCTCAGAGGCAGAGACCAGCTTGCTGTATGCAGACGCGATCTGAGTGGACAGGATTCTAGTGATAGACCTGCCACGGTGGGAATAAAGATGGATATAAACACTTTCACCTCAAGAATGTTCCACTGTAATTCTTTGGTCTCATTGAATCCACACTGAACTTGTCCAGGGCTGAAACCTATTAGCAAGACAACTTGCCACTGTGGGAATAAAGTTGGGTATAACCCTTCCACCCCAAGAGCATTCCACTGTCATTCTTTGGTCTCATTGAATCCACAGTGAACTTGCCCAGGGCTGAAACCTATTGGCAAGACAATGAGACATTAGAAACACAAATCATGTCGTAAATTATGAGTCTTTGGTAGCTGTTGAGTGAACAGTTTGTTTTAAAAAAGGCATACATTGGGGGGTGGAGCCAAGATGGCAGTGTGAGTAGAGCAGCAGCAATCTCCTCCCAAAACCACATATATCTATGAAAATATAACAAAGACAACTCTTCCTAGAATAGAGACCAGAGAACACAGGACAACATTCAGAACACATCCACACATGCGAGAACCCAGCACCTCGTGAAGGGGGTAAGATACAATCCCCAGCCCCGAGGGACCTGAGAGCTCTTCCCCCCAGCACCCAGTGGGAGGAGAGGAGTCAGAGAAGGGAAGGAGAGGGAGCCCAGGACTGCTGAACACCCAGCACCAGCCACCCGCACCAGAGCACAGACACAGGGCATGCGTGGGGTCCTGGATGCTAGGGAAACAGGCCAGCAAGACCAGCGAGTGGGAGCCTGAGGCCGGTGATGGAGAACAAAGAAACGCAAGCGGCCATTCTTTTTTTCTATTTTTTTGGCGAGTGCTTTTGGGAAGTCTTAAAGGGACAGGGACCCCAATACTAGGGAAACAGGGCAGCAAGACCGGTGAGTGGGTGCCTGAGGCCGGCACCTGAGGACAAAGAAAAGCGAGCGTTTTTTTTGTTTGTTTGCTTGTTTTTGTTTTTGTTTTATTTTAGCAAGTGCTTTTTGGAAGTCTTAAAGGGGCAGGGCAGGACACTTAGTCCAGAGGTAGGGAATCTGGGGATCTATGGGCACTCTGACCCCCTGGGCAGCAGGGAGCATGGAGGCCCCTTACGGAGATAAATAGCCTCCCGGCCGCTCCCCCTACAACAGGGCTCCACCATATTGGAGCAGCAGCCAGAGATAGGCCATCCCCCAGCAACAGCGGAGATAAACTCCATAGCAGCTGGGCAGGAAGCAGAAGCCCTGTCTGTGTGCAGCTGCCCAGCACAAGCCACTAGAGGTCGCTGTTCTCCCAGGAGAGGAGGGCCACAAACCAACAAGAAGGGAAGTTCTTCCAGCCGTCACTCGTTCCAGCTCTGCAAACTATCTCTATTACCATGAAAAGGCAAAATTACAGGCAAAACAAGATCACAGAGGCAACACCAGAGAAGGAGACAGACCTAACCAGTCTTCCTGAAAAATAATTCAAAACAAAAATCATAAAATTGCTGACGGAGATGCAGAGAAAAATGCAAGAGCAATGGGATGAGTCCGGAGGGAGATCACAGATACAAGGAAGGAGATTACAGAAATGAAACAAACTCTGGAAGGATTGGTAAGCAGAATGGATAAGATGCAAGAGGCCATTGATGGAATAGAAACCAGAGAACAGGAACGCATAGAAGCTGACAAAGAGAGAGATAAAAGGATCTCCAGGAATGAAACAATATTAAGAGAACTGTGTGACCAATCCAAAAGGAACAATATCTGTATTATAGGGGTACCAGAAGAAGAAGAAGAGAGAGGAAAAGGGATAGGAAGTGTCTTTGAAGAAATAATTGCTGAAAACTTCCCCAAACTGGGGGAGGAAATAATCGAACAGACCACGGAAATACACAGAATCCCCAACAGAAAGGATCCGAGGAGGACAACACCAAGACACATAATAATTAAAAATGGCAAAGATCAAGGACAAGGAAAGAGTTTTAAAGGCAGACAGAGAGAAAAGGGTCACCTATAAAGGAAAACCCATCAGGCTATCATCAGACTTCTCAACAGAAACCATACAGGCCAGAAGAGAATGGCATGATATATTTAATGCAATGAAACAGAAGGGCCTTGAACCAAGGATACTGTATCCAGCACGACTATCATTTAAATATGATGGCAGGATTAAACAATTGCCAGACAAGCAAAAGCTGAGGGAATTTGCTTCCCACAAACCACCTCTACAGGGCATCTTGCAGGGACTGCTCTAGATGGGAGCACTCCTAGAAAGAGCACAGAAAAAAACACCCAACATATGAAGAATGGAGGAGGAGGAATAAGAAGGGAGAGAAGAAAAGAATCTCCAGACAGTGTATATAACAGCTCAATAAGCGAGCTAAGTTAGGCAGTAAGATACTAAAGAGGCTAACCTTGAACCTTTGGTAATGATGAATTTAAAGCCTGCAATGGCAATAAGTACATATCTCTCAATAGTCACCCTAAAAGTAAATGTACTTAATGCACCAATCAAAAGACACAGAGTAATAGAATGGATAAAAAAGCAAGAACCATCTATATGCTGCTTACAAGAGACTCACCTCAAACCCAAAGACATGCACAGACTAAAAGTCAAGGGATGGAAAAACATATTTCAGGCAAACAACAGCGAGAAGAAAGCAGGGGTTACAGTACTAATATCGGACAAAATAGACTTCAAAACAAAGAAAGTAACAAGAGATAAAGAAGGACACTACATAATGATAAAGGGCTCAGTCAAACAAGAGGATATAACCATTCTAAATATATATGCACCCAACAAAGGAGCACCAGCATATGTGAAACAAATACTAACAGAACTAAAGGGGGATATAGACTGCAATGCATTCATTTTAGGAGACTTCAACACACCACTGACCCAAAGGACAGATCCACCGGGCAGAAAATAAGTAAGGACACAGAGGCACTGAACAACACAGTAGAACAGATGGAACTAATAGACATCTATAGAACTCTACATCCAAAAGCAACAGGATATATATTCCTCTCAAATGCACATGGAACATTCTCCAGAATAGACAACATACTAGCCCACAAAAAGAGCCTCAGTAAACTCCAAAATATTGAAATTCTACCAACCAACTTTTCAGACCACAAAGGTATAAAACTAGAAATAAATTCTACAAAGAAAACAAAAAGGCTAACAAACACATGGAGGCTGAACAACATGCTCCTAAATAATCAATGGATCAATGAACAAATTAAAATAGAGATCAAGGAATATATAGAAACAAATGACAACAACAACACAAAGCCCCAACTTATGTGGGACGCAGCGAAAGCAGTCTTAAGAGGAAAGTATATACCGATCCAGGCACACTTGAAGAAGGAAGAACAATCCCAAATGAATAGTCTAATACCACGATTATCAAAACGGGAAAAAGAAAAACAAATGAGGACTAAAGTCAGCAGATGGAGGGACATAATAAAGATCAGATAAGAAATAAACAAAATTGAGAAGAATAAAACAATAGCAAAAATAAACGAAACAAAAAGCTGGTTCTTTGAGAAAATAAACAAAATAGATAAGCCTATAGCCAAACTTCTTAAGAGAAAAAGAAAATCAACAAAAATCAACAGAATCAGAAATGAGAGCAGAAAAATCATGACAGACTCCACAGAAATACAAAGAATTATTAAAGACTACTATGAAAACCTATATGCCAACAAGCTAGAAAACCTAGAAGAAATGGACAACTTCCTAGAAAATTACAACCTTCCAAGACTGACCAAGGAAGAAACACAAAAGTTAAACAAACCAATTATGAGCAAAGATATTGAAACAGTAATCAAAAAACTACCCAAGAACAAAACCTTCGGGACGGACGGATTTACCTCAGAATTTTATCAGACACACAAAGAAGACATAACACCCATTCTCCTTAAAGTTTTCCAAAAAATAGAAGAGGAGGGAATACTCCCAAACTCATTCTATGAAGCCAACATCACTCTAATACCAAAACCAGGCAAAGACCCCACCAAAAAAGAAAATTACAGACCAATATCTCTGATGAATGTAGATGCAAAAATACTCAATAAAATATTAGCAAACCAAATTCAAAAGTATATCAAAAGGATCATAAACCATGACCAAGTGGCTTCATCCCAGGGATACAAGGATGGTACAACATTCGAAAATCCATCAACATCATCCACTACATCAACAAAAAGAAAGACAAAAACCACATGATCATCTCCATAGATACTGAAAAAGCATTCGACAAAATTCAACATCCATTCATGATAAAAACTCTGAGCAAAATGGGAATAGAGGGAAAGTACCTCAACATAATTAAGGCCATATATCATAAACCCACAGCCAACATTATACTGAACAGTGAGAAGCTGAAAGCTTTTCCTCTGAGATCGGGAACTAGACAGGGATGCCCACTCTCCCCACTGCTATTTAACATAGTACTGGAGGTCCTAGCCATTGCAATCAGACAAAACAAAGAAATACAAGGAATCCAGATTGGTAAAGAAGAAGTTAAACTGTCACTATTTGCAGATGACATGATAATGTACATAAGAAACCCTAAAGACTCCACCCCAAAACTACTAGAACTGATATCGGAATACAGCAAAGTTGCAGAATACAAAATCAACACACAGAAATCTGTTGCTTTCCTATACACTAACAATGAACCAACAGAAAGAGAAATCAAGAAAACAAATCCATTCACAATTGCATCCAAAAGAATAAAATACCTAGGAATAAACCCAACCAAAGAAGTGAAAGACTTATACTCTGAAAACTACAAGTCACTCTTAAGAGAAATTAAAGGGGACACTAACAAATGGAAACTCATCCCATGCTCCTGGCTAGGAAGAATTAATATAGTCAAAATGGCCATCCTGCCCAAAGCAATATACAGATTTGATGCAATCCCTATCAAATTACCAGTAACATTCTTCAATAAACTGGACCAAATAATTCAAAAATTCATATGGAAACACCAAAGACCCCGAATAGCCAAAGCAATCCTGAGAAAGAAGAATAAAGTAGGGGAATCTCACTCCCCAACTTCAAGCTCTACTACAAAGCCATAGTAATCAAGACAATTTGGTACTGGCACAAGAACAGAGCCACAGACCAGTGGAACAGATTAGAGACTCCAGACATTAACCCAAACATATATGGTCAATTAATATTTGATAAAGGAGCCATGGACATACAATGGCAAAATGACAGTCTCTTCAACAGATGGTGCTGGCAAAACTGGACAGCTACATGTAGGAGAATGAAACTGGACCATTGTCTATCCCCATACACAAAAGTAAATTCAAAATGGATCAAAGACCTGAATGTATGTCATGAAACCATAAAACTCTTAGAAAAAAACATAGGCAAAAACCTATTAGACATAAACATGAGTGACCTCTTCTTGAACATATCACCCCTAGCAAGGAAAACAACAGCAAAAATGAACAAGTGGGACTATATTAAGCTGAAAATCTTCTGTACAGCAAAAGACACCATCAATAGAAAAAAAGGTACCCTACAGTATGGCAGAATATATTTGAAAATGACAGATCCGATAAAAGCTTGACGTCCAAAATATATAAAGAGCTCACCCACCTCAACAAACAAAAAACAAACAATCCACTTAAAAAATGGGCAGAGGAACTGAACAGACAGTTCTCCAAAAAAGAAATACAGATGGCCAACAGACACATGAAAATATGTTCCACATCGCTAATTACCAGAGAAATTCAAATTAAAACTACAATGAGATATCACCTCACACCAATAAGGACGGCTACCAACAAAAAGACAAACAACAACAAATGTTGGCAAGGCTGTGGAGAAAGGGGAACCCTCCTACACTGCTGGTGGGAATGTAAATTAGTTCAACCATTGTGGAAAGCAGTATGGAGGTTCCTCAAAATGCTCAAAATATACTTACCATTTGATCCAGGAATTCCACTCCTAGGAATTTACCCTAAGAATGCAGCACTCAAGTTTGAAAAAGACAGATGCACCCCTATGTTTATCGCAGCACTATTTACAATAGCCAAGAATTGTAAACAACTGAAGTGTCCATCAGTAGATGACTGGATAGAGAAGATGTGGTACATATACACAATGGAATATTACTCAGCCATAAGAAGAAAACAAATCCTAACATTTGCAACAACATGAATGGAGCTAGAGGGCATTATACTCAGTGAAATAAGCCCAGTGGAGAAAGACAAATACCAAATGATTTCACTCATCTGTGGCGTATAAGAACAAAGGAAAAACTGAAGGAACAAAACAGCAGCATTATTACAGAACCCAAGAATGGACTAACAGGTACCAAAGGGAAAGGGACTGGGGAGGATGGGTGGGTAGGGAGGGATAAGGGAGGGGAAGATGAAGGGGGGTATTAAAATTAGCATGCATGGGGGGGTGGGAGAAAGGGGAGGGCTGTACAACACAGAAAAGACAAGTAGTGATTCTACAGCATTTTGCTATGCTGATGGACAGTGACTATAAAGGGGTTTATAGGGAGGACCTGGTATAGGGGAGAGCCTAGTAAACATAATATTCTTCATGTAATTGTAGATTAATGATAACAAAAAAATAAAATATAAAAAATAAAAAAATCAGTTCCTGTGTGGGACCTCCATTAAGTTCTTCAGAATGGTATGAAGGGCATATCAAAGGGTGGGCAAAGGGTCTGTTTGTGTTTATACAGAGGATCAAAGCCTAATTTGGCTATCCAGAAAATGAAATTAGATACGATATGAAGAAGTTCCAACATCAACATACTCTGGAAGAGTCATTCCAGAAGATGATCATCAAATATCATCAACGAAGATCCTGGCACTGTTGCAGTTGTAGCTGCATTCATCTCACTGGTTCTTGGACTTGCCATTGGAATGATGAAGGAGATATCTAAGCCGGCCTGTGCATACAGTAAAATAACAAATTTGACTGGATCTATACTGTTGGAACTCAACCAAGAATTAGGAGAAGTGCAAGTTGCAGCACTCCAAAATCTTGAGACTTCAGACTATCTACTGTTATAAGAACATATGGGATGTGAACAGTTCCCAGGAATGTGTTGTTTGAAATTGTCTGATTTTTCTCAAACTATTCAAATTCAGTTAGACAATATCCATCATGTCATAGATAAGTTTTCACAAATGCTTAGGGTGCCTAACTGGTTTTCTTTGTTTCACTGGAGATGGCTGGTAATTGTAGGTCTCCTTTGGTTATGTAACTGTATTCCTATTATGTTAATGTGGGTGTGCAATTTAATTAGTAGTTTAAAAACCTATACATGCTTAAGTTACTCTACAAGAAGATATGTCAAAGAAATAACCAATCTTCCCATGTTTTCTTCCGTCTGCTACTTCTATAGCTTTTCTTCTTCCTTCCTAATTACAACCCTTAAATAGAATTCGTGCTCATATCGAATTTACTGAGTATCATAATTCTTCCAAGTGGTAAAGATACCTCAAGACAAATGTTGGGCATAAAACCCACAGGGCATAAATATGCAAAGAAGTAAAAAGCCAACTTTTTCAAACAATATTGCTTTTCTCTCACTTACCAACTTTACATTTCCCTGTATGGCCCCAGAAGATGACTGGTTAGCCAGAGACGGGTAAGATTCCTCAAGGGAGGAACAACCTAAGACAGGCACAGTCGCAGGGGGGCCATCAGGTGAGAAATTGGGGATCAACAGAGGTGAGGCTTAGAACCTCTCCCCCCCTGTTTTGAGAGAAATCATCTGCATCCGTGGATGTTTTGTTGCCCTTGTCTAGCTTGGATTAATACTTAGCCTTTAGGCACACACCTGATCATCTACATGTGCTGTCTTACAGCACTAAACTATGTTTTCTACCTTTGTCTTGCATCTACCTACCACTTCAGCATTTTATTAATAATAATAATAATAATAATAATAATAATAATAATAAGGGAGAAATGTGGGAATGACATATAAATCAAGTATAAAAATCAAATGAATATTCATATTTGACCTGATTGTTTATAGTTCATAATGTGTGATCAAGACCAAAAGTTTCTTTGATGACTGCCCTTGTACTGTTCACCATGTAAGAACTTATTCACTATGTAAGAATTTGTTCACCATATAAGAACTTGTTTGTTGTGTTTCAGAAGATCGGAGACTGAGGAGAATTAGGCTTGGGGTGAATTAATGATTGTGCATCATGTCCCCTGTACAGAATTTTATTGTTATTAACTGTTAACAACCATTTGATCAATAAATATGAGAGATGCCCTCTCAAAAAAATAAATAAATAAATAAATAAATAAAAATAAATAAAAAAGGCATACATTCCCACCAGCAGTGTAGGAGGGTTCCCCTTTCTCCACAACCTCGCCAACATTGGTTGTTGTTTGTCTTTTCGATGATGGTGATCCTTACTGGTGTGAGGTGATATCTCATTGTGGTTTTAATTTGCATTTCTCTGATGAAAAGCGATGTGGAGCATCATTTCATGTGTCTGTTGGCCATCTGAATTTCTTCTTTAGAGAACTGTTTATTCGGCTCCTCTGCCCATTTTTTAATTGGATTATTTGCTTTGTAGAAAGCAGTATGGAGGTTTCTCAAAAAACTCAAAACAGAAATACCATTTGACCCAGGAATTCCACTTCTAGGAATTTACTCCCTAAGAATGCAGCACTCAAGTTTGAAAAAGACACATGCACCCCTATGTTTATCGCAGCACTATTTACAATAGCCAAGAAATGGAAGCAACCTAGATGTCCATCAGTAGATGAATGGATAAAGAAGATGTGGTACATATACACAATGGAATATTATTCAGCCATAAGGAGAAAGTAAGTCCTACCATTTGCAACAACATGGATAGAGCTAGAGGGTATTATGCTCAGTGAAATAAGCCAGGTGGAGAAAGACAAGTACCAAATGATTTCACTCATATGTGGAGTATACGAACAAAGGAAAACTGAAGGAATAAAACAGCAGCAGAATCACAGAACCCAAGAATGGACTAATAGTTACCAAAGGGAAAGGGACTGGGGAGGATGGATGGGAAGGGAGTTACAAGGGCAGGGAAAAATAAAGGGGGCATTATGATTAGCATGTATATGTGGGGGGTGGGGTTTGCGGAGGGCTGTGCAACACAGAGAAGACAAGTAGTGATTTTACAGCATCTTACTATGCTGATGGACAGTGACTGTGAAGGGGTATGTGGGGGGACATGGTGTAGGGGAGAGCCTAGTAATCATAATGTTCTTCATGTAGTTGTAGATTAATGATACCAAAAAAAAAAGTGTTAAAAAAAATTTTTTTAAGGCATACAAACTTTTAAATTTCAGACATATAAAGTATGCCTTACTTTGTGATTCAGATATTATTAAATTTTTAGATTTCACACCCTTCCCTGCTCCAAAACTCACATTGAAAAAAACTTCAGGAATAATCAATGCAAATCTGTCTCCTCAAGAACCCTTGGACAAGACATCCTGCATCCCCAGAATCTAATCTTCATAGAACTCTGTCCAGTGCACTTGAGGCCCCCATCTTCCATCCCTCCCTATTGTCTTTCTGAGGGTTTCAGCCATGGACAAGTTCACTATGGATTTAGTGAGACTGAGAAATGACAAAAGTAGAATGTTCTTGGGGTAAGAGGGTTTATACTCAGCTTTACTCTCATGGCTGTAGGTAGGTGCAGCACTAGAATCACATCTGCATCCAGCAGTCTTCAAGTCTGTAATCCACCCCTGTCTCTGCCTCCGCCCAGAGCCCTGGGCAGAGCTCTTTATATAGTGACTCAGTCAGTAATAGTTCATTGCCTACGGATGTGGAAGCAGCAGCCTAGCAACAGGCTAGTTACATCATCAAGTACTTTAAGTTTAGGTGAGGATCCTGGCCATAGGAACTTCCATTTTCCCCACACTATACAATGCCTTTGTCAAGGTCAGTAATGATTCCAAATGTTAAATTCACTGGCCAATTTTTAGTTCTTCTCCACTTGACTTGGCAGCAGCATCTGACATAGCTGATCATTTTCTCCTCCTTGGACTCCTTCTTTACTTGGCTTCCACGATAACACATTCTAGGTTTTCCACCTGCCTCCCTGGCTGCTCCTTCTTAGTCTCCACTGATGCATTTTCCTCATTTCCGTGACCTCTAATCATTAATGTTCCTCCACTATAAGTAGTTAAAACTCTCCGCTTCTCAATTTACACTTTTGAGATTGCATCAAATTTCATAGATTTAAATATTATCTGTTTATTTGTGGGGAAAATGGAAGTTCTTACAGCCACGATCCTCACCTGACCCTAATCTACTTGATGATGTAATTGGTCTGCTGCTAGGCTACTGCTTCCACACCCATAGACAATGAGCTATTACTGACTGAGCTACTCTATAAAGAGCTCCATTCAGGGCTCTGGGTGGAGGCAGAGATGGAGGAGGATTACAGACCTGCAGACTGCTGGATGCAGATGTGATCTGAGTGCTTGACCTACCACCAGAGAATAAAGCCAGGTATAAACCCCTTTACCCCAAGAACATTCCATTGTCATTCCTTAGTCCCAATGAATCCATAGTGAACTTGCTGAGGACTGAAACCTTCAGGCAAGACAATACTAATACTTCAAAAGTGTTAACTATATTTATCACCCCAAGGGAATTCCAGATACGTATTTGCAACGGCTAACTCCGTATCTCTACTTGGATATCCAAAAATCATCTTGTGATGGCTAATTTTACTTAACTTGAATGAGCTACAAGATCCCCAGATACCTAGTGAAATATTATTTCTGAGTATGTCTGTGAGGGTTTTTCCAAAGACAATTTGAATCGACAGTCCTCCCTGGTGGGGGCAGTCTTATTGAATCTGTTGAGGGCCTGACTAGAAGAAAAAGGTAGAGAAAGCTTGAACTCACAGTCAGCATGCCTGACTAAGCCAGGACAGTGACCTCCTGCCCTTGGCACTCACGGCGACCCCCACGCCCAGGCAGGAGTGTCTCCCATCAGCTCTCTGGCTCTCAGACTTCAGACTACAGTACCAGCTTTCTTGGGTCTCCAGCTTGCAGATGATACAGCTTCCTGATATGGTGAGCCAATGACTTAGAATAAATATCTTCATATATATAGCCTTTTGGTTCCGTTTCTATGAAGAACCCTTTCCAATACACACACATCTGAAACTTACATGTCCAAAACTGACCTGCTGATCCCTACTTCACCCAAACTACTTCCTCTTGCATTCTTCCCCATCTCATTTCATGGCGATTAAATCCTTCCAATTGTCCATCTAAACCTCGGTATCACCATTGGTGACCATCTTACTTTATATTCTAGATACGATCTCTCAGAAAATTCTGGTAACTCCATGCTTTAACTTATATTTAACTTATGTTTTTAACAGGATGAAAACATATTCATTTGGTCTGACTAATTTGATGAGAGTTAAAAAGAAACGCAAATGTATTATAAGGATCTTTCTTTATCATCCTTGGGAGAGTAATAGTGATAAAATATGGTTCCAAAAAATACCACAGGCCAGAAATCCAGTGTTAGGTAGAGTGTGTGTGGTCTTAGTCTACTTAGCTACTTTCCATATTCTCTTCTAAGAAATGGGGATATAGACACCTAATCTATAATGGTTGTTTTATGAAATAAATGGAATATAAATTTCAAGAACAATGAAATGCCAAATGAAAACAGACACTTACAATGCAAAATATTTGTGAGCTAAAGCACCATAGTTGTAGGTCAGCTGAGATGTGGACTCTTCAGAGACAGAACTATTTTGAAACAAAGGGGTATGAGATAGGAAATTGAGCTCAACAAAAGTAGAAACCATAGAAAGTACATAGATTTCCTCTCTTGAGAACTAATTAAAATTGCACAATTCTCACAATGCTTTGAGTATCATGAATACCAATGGACACACATATTATACACGCATCCCCCACCATACCTGCTAACGCCTTACCCTACCCCAAACACACACACAACATGCTAATATAAAAATAAAAAAGGATGAAATAGAAGCCCAGGATTGGCTGATGGAAACTACAGATACAGTTCCTGGAGAAAGAAAACAGAAGGGTCCCAGCAGCTCAGTCAGTTCTAGCCCAGGACAGCCCAGAGGTTTACAGTGTGAAATGACGTGACGGGCTAATGTGAAACTGAAGTCAGCAGAAGTGCACCCAAGGCCCACCTCGGAACGACCCTTTGTTCCTGGGTACAAGAAATATGAGAGAGTGGAAATGAGCCAAAAGGCAAGAAAGAATGAGGCCAGACCCCCACGATTCCATGGAGGATGCCCCCCAAAACTCAGACCTCCTCTCAGGTTAAAGGGGCTATGAGTTAGTACCCACTAGTCTTCTACTGAAACACCCTGACATGGTCTCAGGTTTACTTCCATGCAAGTTCAGGTGACCTGATCTCTGGGATACACCAAGAATCTGATTATCACCTGTGGGCATGGGCAAGGCCTAAGGAAAGGGGAGGGTCAATAATTCAATGTCACACACTTAGAGAAAAATGAACTTGTTCTTTGTGCTGTCTTCTTAGACCAGAGCTTGTCCAATATTTATGAGCCTTCATCTCACCTGGGTGTTGTGGAGATGCACATTCTGTTTCAGTAGCTCTGGGGCAGAGCCTGAGATTATGCATTTTAACAGGCTCACAGGTGATGCTCCCAGCTCTGGGCTACTGCCCCCAGTTCAGCCAGCAAGGCACTGGTGTGTAAACAACTCAAGAGCCTGAAATGGACTTTCTGTGACTGCTCATTGGCCTCCTGCTGGCCATGACCTACAGCATCACTCTGCTGGATGCACATAATTTAAAGTTTACATATAAAAAGCATGGGATTTCACTAAAATATTGGGTTTCCTGCTTCTCTTAAAATAGGACAGGAGGCATCACTAGCCCTGAAGTTTTCTGTGACAGCCACCAGTTGGCGCTGAGTGGGATTTATCCCTTCTAGAGAAGGCATGCTCCCTCCCACACTGCGTCCTCTCACGACCCAGTGCATCTTCCATAGAGGCAAAGGCCAGTTTGCTGATCTTCATGCAAATTCAAGTATTTTTCCAAACCCATGTCTCTGTCAAAACTGAGCAAACAAACTTAAGCCAAGTTGTATCATGTTAAAACTTTTCCCATATCACTCATTTATATTATCTGCCAATCCCCTTAAAATTTTTGACTTTGTCACACTTAGTCTTCTTCAACTATTTCCAGGACCTAAGACAAAGCCTGGCAGACAGAAACATTTCTACTGGAATATAGAGACTCAGAATCAAGAGTCTTCTTTTGGAATCCTTTGGTTTACCCTGTTTTCTAACATTAATATTTCCACTATGAAACTGGGTTTAATATGTTGGCAGATCAAGGAAATATATTCTTATCTACCTACAGTGATCATACAGGTTCACAGTCAACCTTGTAGACGAATTGTGGCCCAACAAACCAGAGCATGGGGCAGCAGTGATCTGCCTCTTGAAAAAGATCTTGATGACTGGTATCAGAAATGACGATAAATTAAAAGTGCAACCTGACTATATATTGCTTAATTCATTCGTTTTTTAACATTAGCCCTTTCTCAGTTTTGTGACAAATTTCCATTGTCCTAAAAACATCATAAAAGAGTCTCTTCTTTTTCCTTTTGTACTAGAAATTGAGATCAAAAGACAAACTAAATGGCCACAAAAGGTCAGAATAAAATTAAATCCCATTTTCACTGGTTATAAATCATAACTTATACTTTTATATGAGTTCCTTGTAAAGGAGTGGAACACATGACTCTGCTTATCAGATCTGTGTATTTTGCTTATAAAGAAACATTTGGGTAAATGTTTCCAGACAGAATTTTTTAAAGAGTTTTAAAAGTTAAAACATTTTTAAGTATTTTTTATACTACCACACACACACACACATATATATATATAGTGGTACAGGATAGAATGGCATGGAAGGAAGACAGATTTGAAACAGAATCATGTTACCTACCGAAAGTCGACACTTTAAATATTTAAGAAAATATAAAACTGTTAATATATCTTTATACAAAACTGGAAAGTAAAATTTTGCATTGAGAAGAGAACTGCTGAGAACATTAACAACACAAAATCAAAGCCAAACTAAGAGAAAGTCAGCTTCTAATCAAAATACTTATCTTGCATTTGGAGAGTTTTTCTAAGTTTCGATATCCTACAGCATGGCCAAGACTCAAAAAATATTCCCTTTATTGTTTACCATGAAATGATTGACTAGCAAGTTTTGAAAATAATACCATCCACAATCTACCTTCCTTCCACAAAATATACACACCCTACAATTCCTTTAAAAAAATATCCATTTTAAAATTGGGGAAGCCAGAAACAAACCAGCAAGTCTCTGTCGACTTTTCACCTATTTATTTTCCTATTATTGTGTCTGTTGGAACTTAATATCCTCACACCCTTTATTGTGCACTGTCATTCGGGTCCTAACCATGCAAGACCTCCCCATTGGATGAATCTGTGCAAGTATGTTTTTTTCAAGAAATACTGCTGTCCTTTTCTTATCTCTCTTTTTTCTAATATAACTCGTCACCTCATTTTTCTTTCAAATGTGCCAGAATTACTCTACAGGTGGGGCATCTGGTGTCAAGAAAATAGGAATATGCGAGGAGTAGCTGCTAGAGGAGGCAAACCAGATGGCACCCTCCAAAGATGCTCTGCTAGGCAAGCACAGTGCTTTACAAAGATTTTAGCTAGCTTTTCATGCTAATTCACATGATATTACAGATTTCTGGCTTCTTCTGAGAACTGGCAAGATCTGGCAACACTGGGCCCACATTCTGGCGTATCAATGGTGAGCTGGAGCAGTTCTTTAACATGGAGCCTGTACTTTTCAGCTAGCCGGTCCTCCTCACCACTCCATGTTGCTTCCTATTAGCAGCCCTTTACACACATTCACTCGTCTAGTTCCTGTAGACGTTACATTGAGTTTATAATTCCTGTGTTAGGTATTGGTTCATTCTTTATAATTCCGCTAGCTGCAGTTGGTAGGGTTGGTTAAAATAATGAAATTCTAAGAATATTTTTTTCCTAATGATCAAGCCTGTTTCATTATCAGTATTGTTTTCCAAACTCAAATTACCAAATTTTATAGTACCGTAAAATACCACTTAGAGCAAGACTGAAAGATATGTAAGAGATGTATATTTTCTCTACCTTTTATCTTGGTTTACAAGCTTCATTTTGAATCTTATTTTGGGGATAGAAACCTTTTTAGATTATATTCATAATTGTCATGCTGGGAGGCTGGTGACACCAATTGGAAAAATATCTGGGAAAGGACTGAGCAGAGTTCCAAAGTCAACAGACCAAAGTAAGGAAGTTTCTGGAAATCAAGAGGTAAGGTGGAAGCTGAACAAAATATGCATTTGCAAGAGGAAAACAAGTTAGTGTCAAGAAGTCAGAGGGAGGCTGCAGCACTGATGGGCGAGAAAAAGTTGTCCTAGACCATCCTTGGTATTTTCTGTAGAAAATGGGTAGCTCTTGGTCTACAGTGTCTTAAAGAACATATTAGCATAACTAGGTAGGAGAGAGCAATATTATGATTACAGTTGAGGTTGTCATTTTAATATCAAAATGGAAAGGATGTTTTAGAGCACCTTGAAGATGCTTCTGCAGGTCTGACAAACTCTGTCTGCTTTCAATACCACGGGAAAAAGTTCTGAAGCTGCTGAAGCCACCATTCCAAAGCTTTACCAGAGCAAATTATCCTCTTGCGATCCAACTCTATGATCTTGAACCCTTGATTTTACCTTTGAGCCAACATCATCCTTTTAAGGCCTTATTAAGATTGCCAGCACAATTTCATTTCCCTTTACTTAGACTGGCTATCTGATTTTTCATATTTAAAGTCTATTTTATCAATTCACTTACTAAACAGGTGCTGTCTTTATTAATACATACATATGACAGTATCAGTGTAGGTGTGCTGTGTGGTTCAATTCTAAATACATTAGTATTATGGACTTCCACTCAATCTTCTCTTCTTTATTCTTTTTTTTTTTAACAATCTTAATTACTCTCCTGAGTTTTATGCTTAATGAAAAACTTCATATAGAAAGAAAGAAGAGAAAAGTCCGATGTAATAGTGAATTCCTAAGAAAAGGTTTAATTTGGTCGAGTGGGACCTCCATAAACTTAGAAAATTTAGAGTGTTAGAAAATTTACAGCATGATGTTAGTTGCAGTTGGATATTCAGCTCATTTCTGAGGTTCGTAAAGATACCAACTTTCTTTTCTTAGACCTTTCTTGCTCCTTAAAGCCTATTTTAAATTTATACAAATCTTTTTCCTTACCATAAAAGGAAAATGCTTTAGTTAGATATAGAGGGAGTTCATATAACTATGTATTTTCAAGTACTTTTCTTCAGAAACTAACATCCAGTGACATTAATAGTTGTCACTCAGCAGCACTGAGTGATGACCATGAAACTCATCACTTATGAACATTGTCATTTTACTTACTTAACTAATATCAGTTAGTTAACTATTCAATCATCATTACCTACCTCTCCTTTCCCTTTTTAAAAGCCAACATATATTTACTTTTTACAAGGTACTGTACTAAGCATTTTATGCCTATTTTCTCATTATTATCTCCATTTTGAGATAAGGAAAATGAAGCTTAATAGATTTAAATAATTTTCTCAAATCATACAGCTAATAAATGGTAAAGCTGAATGTAACCCAGAAGTTTTTATTCTAGAGCTTGCCTCCTCTACAAACTTAGGGAAACCTTTGGTGATCACCTGATGCACAAAGAAATAATTTCCCATCAGCAAGAAGACATAGGGATCCTTCATCAACTTGCCTTCACATTGAATGCTTCCATTCCATGATAAATAGGCTATGCCATGGGCTCACAACCTCAACATTTTTACTGTAGATTAAACGAGTCACATTTTGACAACTGATTAAACAATGAATTAATGAAGCCATGTTTGCCTTCCATTTTAATATTAGTTTTAATTATTTTTCCCTATTACCTGTCAATATATTCTTAATACAGTACTCTGACCAAAAATTATCATTATAAAAGTGTTCCATGGTCAGATAAGCTTGAGATGGTCCAATAAGTTTAAGAGACATTTTTTTTTTTTTTGGAGGGTTAGCATGTGATTTATGCTAAGGAGAAAAATTAAGCAGGGGAGGGGATAGGGAATATGAGGGTTAATGAACTCTTTTTTTTTTTTTTCAAAGATCTTTTTTTTTTTTTTTTGACAACACAGTGATTCAACATTTATATACATGATAATTCTAGGTACCAGCTATCACCATACCAAGTTGTTACAATATTTTGACTATATTCCTTATGCTATACATTACATCCCAGTTACTTATTTATTTTACAATTGGAAGTGTGTTTATATATATATATATATATATATATATATACATATATATAT
Organism: Manis pentadactyla; assembly: GCF_030020395.1. NCBI lineage: Eukaryota > Metazoa > Chordata > Mammalia > Pholidota > Manidae > Manis > Manis pentadactyla. Next base: position 110,752,350 of record NC_080028.1, on the reverse strand, counting down.
ATATATATATATTTGTGAGGGCATCTCTCATATTTATTGATCAAATGGTTTTTAACAACAATAAAATTCTGTATAGGGGCATCAATGCTCAATGCACAATCGTTAATCCACCCCAAGCCTAATTTTCATCAGTCTCCAATCTTCTGATGCATAACGAACAAGTTCTTACATGGAGAACAAATTCTTACATAGTGAATAAGTTACATGGTGAACAGTACAAGGGCAGTCATCACAGAAGCTTTCAGTTTTGCTCATGCATTATGAACTATAAACAGTCAGTTCAAATATGAATATTCATTTGATTTTTATACTTGATTTATATGTTGATACCGCATTTCTCTCTTTATTATTATTATTTTTAATAAAATGCTGAAGTGGTAGGTAGATACAAGATAAAGGTAGAAAACATAGTTTAGTGTTGTAAGAGAGCAAATGTAGATGATCAGGTGTGTGCCTGTAGACTATGTGTTAATCCAAGCTAGACAAGGGCAATAAAACATCCACTTATGCAGAAGATCTCTCTCAGAACAGGAGGGGGGAGGTTCTAAGCCTCACCTCTGCTGATCCCCATTTTCTCACCTGATGGACCCCCTGCGACTGTGCCTGTCTTAGGTTGTTCCTCCCTTGAGGAATCTTACCCGTCTCTGGCTAACCAGTCATCTTCCGGGGCCATACAGGGAAATGTTAAGTTGGTAAGTGAGAGAGAAGACTTATTGTTTGAAAAGGTTAGCTTTTTACTTCTTTGCATATTTATGCCCTGTGGCTTCTATGCCCAGCATTTGTCTTGAGGTGTCTTTACCACTTGGAAGAATTATGATACTCGGTAAATTCGACATGTGGCACGAATTCTATTTAAGGGTTGTAATTAGGTAGGAAGAAGAAAAGCTATAGAAGTAGCAGGTGGAAGAAAACCTGGGAAGATTGATTATTTCTTTGACATATCTTCTTATAGAGTAACTTCAGCATGGATAGATTTTAAACTACTAATTAAATTGTGCGCACACATTAACATAATAGGAGTACAGTTATGTAACCAAGGCATACCTGTAATTACCAGCCATCTCCAGTGAAACCAGGAAAACCAGTTAGGCACCTTAGGCATTTGTGAAAACTTATCTATGATATGGTGGATATTGTCCAACTGAACTTGAACAGTCTGAGAGAATTCAGACAAATTAAAACAACCCATTCCTGGGGACTGTTCACATCCCATATGTTCTTTCAGCAGTAAATAGTCTGTAGTTGTAAGACTTTGGAGCGCTACAATTTGCACTTCTCCTAATTCTTGGTTGAGTTCCAACAGTATAGATCCAGTCAAATTTGTTGTTTTACTGTATGCACAGGCCAGCTTAGATATCTCCTTCATCATTCCCATGGCAAGTCCAGGAATTGGTGGGATGAGTGCATCTACACCTGTGGCAGTGCGTGGATCTTTGTTGGGGTTTTTTTTGCTGATCATCTTCTGGCATGAGTCTTCCTGAGAGTGCTGATGTTGGAAGTTCTTTTTCATATCGCACCTTAGTTCATTTTCAGGGTAGCCAAATTAGGCTTTGATCCTCTGTATAAACACAAACAGACCCTTTGCCTACACTTTTATATGCCCTTTATACCCTTGTGTAGAACTCATTGGAGGTCACCATTTAGGAACTGCTTTTTTTTTTTTTTTAATCATTAATCTACACTTACATGATGAATACTTTGTATACTAGGCTCTCCCCTATACCACGCCCCCCCTATATACTCCTTTACAGTCACTGTCCATCAGCATAGCAAAATGTTGTAGAATCACTACTTGTCTTCTCTGTGTTGTACAGCCCTCCCCTTTCTCCCTCCCCCCTATGGATGCTAATCTGAATACCCCCCTTTTTCTCCCCCCCTTATCCCTCCCTACCCACCCATCCTCCCCAGTCCCTTTCCCTTTGGTACCTGTTAGTCCATTCTTGAGTTCTGTGATTCTGCTGCTGTTTTGTTCCTTCAGTTTTTCCTTTGTTCTTATACTCCACAGATGAGTGAAATCATTTGGTATTTCTCTTTCTCTGCTTGGCTTGTTTCACTGAGCATAATACCCTCCAGCTCCATCCATGTTGCTGCAAATGGTAGGATTTGCCCTTTTCTTATGGCCGAGTAGTATTCCATTGTGTATATGTACCACATCTTCTTTATCCATTCATCTATCGATGGACATTTAGGTTGCTTCCAATTCTTGGCTATTGTAAATAGTGCTGCGATAAACATAGGGGTGCATTGGTCTTTCTCATACTTGATTGCTGCACTCTTAGGGTAAATTCCTAGGAGTGCAATTCCTGGGTCAAATGGTATGTCTGTTTTGAGCATTTTGATGTACCTCCATACTGCTTTCCACAATGGTTGAACTAACTTACATTCCCACCAGCAGTGTAGGAGGGCTCCCCTTTCTCCACAGCCTCGCCAACATTTGTTGTTGTTTGTCTTTTGGATGGCAGCCATCCTTACTGGTGTGAGGTGATACCTCATTGTAGTTTTAATTTGCATTTCTCTGATAATTAGCGATGTGGAGCATCTTTTCATGTGTCTGTTGGCCATCTGTATTTCTTTTTTGGAGAATCGTCTGTTCAGTTCCTCTGCCCATTTATTAATTGGGTTATTTGTTTTTTGTTTGTTGAGGTGTGTGAGCTCTTTATATATTCTGGACGTTAAACCTTTATCGGATGTGACATTTTCAAATATGTTCTCCCATACTGAAGGGTTCCTTTTTGTTCTATTGATGGTGTCTTTTGCTGTACAGAAGCTTTTCAGCTTAATATAGTCCCACTTGTTCATTTTTGCTGTTGTTTTCCTTGCCTGGGGAGATATGTTCAAGAAGAGGTCACTCATGTTTATGTCTAAGAGGTTTTTGCCTATGTTTTTTTCCAAGAGTTTAATGATTTCGTGACTTACATTCAGGTCTTTGATCCATTTTGAGTTTACTTTTGTATACGGGGTTAGACAATGGTCCAGTTTCATTCTCCTACATGTAGCTGTCCAGTTTTGCCAGCACCACCTGTTGAAGAGACTGTCATTTCGCCATTGTATGTCCATGGCTCCTTTATCAAATATTAATTGACCATATATGTCTGGGTTAATGTCTGGATTGTCTAGTCTGTTCCACTGGTCGGTGACTCTGTTCTTGTGCCAGTACCAAATTGTCTTGATTACTATGGCTTTATAATAGAGCTTGAAGTTGGGGAGTGAGATCCCCCCTACTTTATTCTTCTTTCTCAGGATTGCTTTGGCTATTCGGGGTCTTTGGTGGTTCCATATGAATTTTTGAATTATTTGTTCCAGTTCATTGAAGAATGTTGCTGGTAGTTTCATAGGGATTGCATCAAATCTGTATATTGCTTTGGGCAGGATGTCCATTTTGACGATATTAATTCTTCCTAGCCACGAGCATGGGATGAGTTTCCATCTGTTAGTGTCCCCTTTAATTTCTTTTAAGAGTGACTTGTAGTTTTCAGAGTATAAGTCTTTCACTTCTTTGGTTAGGTTTATTCCTAGCTATTTTATTTTTTTTGATGCAATTATGAATGGAGTTGTTTTCCTGATTTCTCTTTCTGTTGGTTCATTGTTAGTGTATAGGAAAGCCACAGATTTCTGTGTGTTGATTTTGTATCCTGCAACTTTGCTGTATTCTGATATCAGTTCTAGTCGTTTTGGGGTGGAGTCTTTAGGGTTTCTTATGTACAGTATCATGTCATCAGCAAATAGTGACAGTTTAACTTCTTCTTTACCAATCTGGATTCCTTGTATTATTTTTTTTTGTCTGATTGCCATGGCTAGGACCTCCAGTACTATGTTAAATAACAGTGGGGAGAGTGGGCATCCCTGTCTAGTTCCCGATCTCAGAGGAAATGCTTTCAGCTTCTTGCTGTTAAATATAATGTTGGCTGTGGGTTTTTCATAGATGGCCTTTATTATGTTGAGGTACTTGCCCTCTATTCCCATTTTGCTGAGAGTTTTTATCATGAATGGATGTTGAACTTTGTCAAATGCTTTTTCAGCATCTATGGAGATGATCATGTGGTTTTTGTCTTTCTTTTTGTTGATGTGGTGGATGATGTTGATGGACTTTCGAATGTTGTGCCATCCTTGCATCCCTGGGATGAATCCCACTTGGTCATGGTGTACGATCCTTTTGATGTATTTTTGAATTCAGTTTGCTAAAATTTTGTTGAGTATTTTTGCATCTACGTTCATCAGGGATATGGGTCTGTAGTTTTCTTTTCTGGTGGTGTCTTTGCCTGGTTTTAGTATTAGGGTGATGTTAGCTTCATAGAATGAGTTTGGGAGTATCCCCTCCTCTTCTATTTTTTGGAAAACTTTAAGGAGAATGGGTATTATGTCTTCCCTGTATGTCTGATAAAATTCCGAGGTAAATCCACCTGGCCTGGGGGTTTTGTTCTTTGGTAGTTTTTTGATTACCGCTTCAATTTCATTGCTGGTAATTGGTCTGTTTAGATTTTCTGTTTCTTTCTGGGTCAGTCTTGGAAGGTTGTATTTTTCTAGGAAGTTGTCCATTTCTCCTAGGTTTCCCAGCTTGTTAGCATATAGGTTTTCATAGTAGTCTCTAATAATTCTTTGTATTTCTGCGGGGTCCGTCGTGATTTTTCCTTTCTCATTTCTGATACTGTTGATTTGTGTTGACTCTCTTTTCCTCTTAATAAGTCTGGCTAGAGGCTTATCTATTTTGTTTATTTTCTCGAAGAACCAGCTTGGTTTCATTGATTTTTGCTATTGTTTTATTCTTCTCAATTTTATTTATTTCTTCTCTGATCTTTATTATGTCCCTCCTTCTGCTGACCTTAGGCCTCATTTGTTCTTCTTTTTCCAATTTCGATAATTGTGACATTAGATCGTTCATTAGGGCTTGTTCTTCCTTTTTTAAATATGTTTGGATTGCCATATACTTTCCTCTTAAGACTGCTTTTGCTGTGTCCCACAGAAGTTGGGGCTTAGTGTTGTTGTTGTCGTTTGTTTCCATATATTGCTGGATCTCCATTTTGATTTGGTCATTGATCCATTGATTATTTAGGAGCGTGTTGTTTAGCCTCCATGTGTTTGTGAGCCTTTTTGCTTTCTTTGAACAGTTTATTTCTAGGTTAATGCCTTTGTGGTCTGATAAGTTGGTTGGTAGGATTTCAATCTTTTGGAATTTACTGAGGCTGTTTTTGTGGCCTAGTATGTGGTCTATTCTGGAGAATGTTCCATATGCACTTGAGAAGAATGTGTATCCTGTTGCTTTTGGATGTAGAGTTCTGTAGATGTCTATTAGGTCCATCTGTTCTAGTGTGTTGTTCAGTGCCTCTGTGTCCTTACTTATTTTCTGTCTGGTGGATCTGTCCTTTGGAGTGAGTGGTGTGTTGAAGTCTCCTAGAATGAATGCATTGCATTCTATTTCCTCCTTTAGTTCTGTTAATATTTGTTTCAGGTATGTTGGTGCTCCTGTATTGGGTGCATATATATTTATAGTGGTTATATCCTCTTGATGGACTGAGCCCTTTATCATTATGTAATGTCCTTCTTTGTCTTTTGTTACTTTATTTTGAAGTCTGTTTTGTCTGATACCAGAATTGCAACACCTGCTTTCTTCTCTATGCTGTTTGCTTGAAATATCTTTTTCCATCCCTTGACTTTAAGTCTGTGCGTGTCTTTGGGTTTGAGGTGAGTTTCTTGTAAGCAGCATATAGATGGGTCTTGCTTTTTTATCCATTCTATTACTCTGTGTCTTTTGATTGGTGCATTAAGTACATTTACTTTTAGGGTGACTATTGAGAGATATGTACTTATTGCCATTGCAGGCTTTAAATTCGTGGTTACCAAAGGTTCAATGTTAGCCTCTTTAGTATCTTACTGCCTAACTTAGCTCACTTATTGAGGTGTTATATACACTGTATGGAGATTCTTTTCTTCTCTCCCTTCTTATTCCTCCTCCTCCATTCTTCATATGTTTGGTGTTTTTTTCTGTGCTCTTTTTAGGAGTGCTCCCATCTAGAGCAGTCCCTGTAGGATGCCCTCTAGAGGTGGTTTGTGGGAGGCAAATTCCCTCAACTTTTGCTTGTCTGGGAATTGTTTAATCCCTCCTTCATATTTAAATGATATTCGTGCTGGATACAGTAGTCTTCGTTCGAGTCCCTTCTGTTTCATTGCATTAAGTATATCATGCCATTCTCTTCTGGCCTGTAGGGTTTCTGTTGAGAAGTCTGATGATAGCCTGATGGGTTTTCCTTTGTAGATAACCTTTTTTTTTCTCTCTGGCTGCCTTTAATACTTTGTCCTTGTCTTTGATCTTTGCCATTTTAATTATTATGTGTCTTGGTGTTGCCCTCCTTAGATCCCTTGTCATGGGAGTTCTGTGTACGTCTGTGGTCTGAGAGGCCATTTCTTCCCCTAGTTTGGGGAAGTTTTCGGCAATTATTTCTTCAAAGACATTTTCTATCCCTTCTTCTCTCTCTACTTCTTCTGGTATACCTATAATTTGTATATTGTTCCTTTTTGATTGGTCACTCAGCTCTCTTAAAATTCTTTCATTCCTGGAGATCCTTTTATCTCTCTCTGCATCAGCTTCTCTGCATTCCTGTTCTCTGTTTTCTAGTCCATTAATGGTCTCTTGCATCTCGTCCATTCTGTTTTGAAGTCCTTCCAGAGCTTGTTTTATTTCTGTATTCTCCTTCCTTAGTTCTTGCATATTTCTCTGCAAGTCCATCAGCATGGTTATGACTTTTGTTTTGAATTCTTTTTCAGGAAGACTGGCGAAATCTATCTCCCCAGGTTCCTTCTCAGGGGAAGATGTAGCAGATGCCGACGCTGTCTGGGTTAGTCTTGTCTGGATCATATTTTTTTGCCTTTTCATGTTGACAGGTGCTATTGACTGTCAGCTGGGAGGGCCAAAATTTTCACTTGCTACTGGCCTTTCTTTACTGGGACAACTGCGACCCCTAGTGGCTTGTGTTGGGTAATTGCGTGTAGACTGGGTCTTTGTGTCTTGCCTGGCCGGAAGGGAGGAATTTCCCTTTCTGTTTGCGAAGTTTGTCTCAGGCTGCTTCTCTGCTTTCGCAGCGCCCGGAGGGGTAATGGACGGGGGGGCTGCTTGACTGTTTGCCTCCGTGAGGGGTCTCAGAGCTGTTGCCCAGGGGGTTAGTGTGCCCGGTTTTCCCTGTAATTTCCAGCTGCTGGACTATGACCTGTGTTGTTTCCGTCAAGCTGTTAAGTCCCTGTCCCTTTAAGACTTTCAAAAAGCCCCCGCTTTTCTTTGTCACAGGGGCATCAGCTTCGGCACCCGCTCAGAGGTCTTACTCCCTGTTCCCCCAGTATCCAGGACCCCCGCCCACGCACTGTGTCTGCACTCTGGCCCGGATGGCTGGGGCTGGGTGTTCGGCAGTCCTGGGCTCCGTCTCCCTCCCGCTCTGCCTATTCTTCTCCCGCCGGGAGCTGGGGGGAGGGGCGCTCGGCTCCCGCCGGGCCTGGGGCTTGTATCTTACCCCTTTCACCAGTCGCTGGGTTCTCGCTGGTGTAGCTGCAGTCTGGCCACTGTCCTGCGTCTTCTGGTCTCTCTTTTAGGACTAGTTGTGTTTGTTGTATTTTCAAAAGTATATATGTTTTTGGGAGGAGATTCCCACTGTCCTACTCACTCCGCCATGTTGGCTCCACCTCCCTCTGAGAGACTTTTGTGTGGGGCAGTTCCTCTGAACCCAGGAGACTGAGAGAGTGCAAGACTTGCTTTCTAGGGGCCTTGCCAGACCAGTGCATGAGGGGTCATCCTGCAAGGCTGCTGGTCACAGAGCAGCAAGGGGGGGAAATGAAGGGATCAAGGACACCTTTTATGGGAAGGAAAATAAACGGCCAAGGGAACACCAGTACTTGGGATGAATGCACTTGAAAGGCAGCATAGCATTAGCAGAAGAGCGTTAGACCGGAAATCAGGACTCCAGTGCCATGTCTATAGCTCTGGGCTTTCGCACACAGGACCTTCAGCTCAACTTGTTTCATTGCACAAGTGTTAAATTGCTAGTTTGTTTGTGATTTACATGAAACACTCCATCATATTAAGTCAGTTTAACTTATATTGTGTCTGACTCAAAAAATCTAAGAAGCCATAGATAATAGGACTGGGAATTTGTTAAAGAATCCTTAAAAAAAAAATCTAGATTTGAGAGTAAGAAAAATGAGATGGCCAATACCCCCAAATAGATTGACATATATTTGTCTGCCAAAAATACAACCAGAAGATGTAAGAAAGGCACTTTATGGAATACATGTTTAACATAATATGAAAACAATACTCACCACAGAAACATTTACTGAGTTAATATAAAATAATCTTTGGTAACAAATTCATACTGAATCACAGCATAGATAAAAAAGATTGCATCTAATCACTGAGAAAATATATTTAATTTATTTTATTATTTCAGTTTGTTTTACTTACCAATTTTTAAGGCAGCAATACTATGGAAAAGTTTGAATATTTCACCATGAACATTGAATTAACAGACAGTCCTGCTGACAAAATCATGCTTAAGAGAAGAAAGGGTGGAAAGTATCCGACTAACCACAGGCTGCTTTGGAGAACTCTCTTGCGTCTAAATTATTAAATCATTTATCATATTAGAATGTTGGGCATGGTTCCTTCCCTTTGAACTTGTTTCTGAAATGTTATAGGCGTTTTAGATATTGAAGCGACTTGAAGCTCCTTCCAGAGCATGCAGCCTTCCCACAGAGTTTACGGACAGTGTTTAAGACACTGGAACACAGTCAACGAACACTTACTGTGGAGAGCCTACTTCATCCAGAAAGTCATCTATATATTTTAAATTCTAATCCTATAGCTGATTGAGTGAGATTCAGGGATATCTTTCTGAGTCAGCTATCTACCCTATGAACTGACTGTCTAAATAGCAAAGCAAAACAGATGTTCTCTAAATTAAAAAGGAAAAGTAAGAGATTGACATATTTTCCTAATTCTAACCATGGATAACAGATATGAAGTATGTATGAGCTTGGGCATAAAAATTTTATTTGTTACATATATATATATATATATATTTAATTTAAAAAATAGACATTGCAAATGGCAATGGTCTCAGGAAGCTTATTCTTCAAAAAAGTTTAACCAAGAGCTAAGGTTTTATCGAATTTGAATTATAATTTGTTTAGAAGAAAAATTCATAAGACAAATCCTTATGAGACTAACATAAGGTATTATCCAAAGATTCAGTTCTAATTCTTAGTTTTTTTTTCTCTTATTTTCTCTCTTCACACAGTTTTCATTTTGAGTATCTACCCAATCCAGGCTTCAGACAGGTGCAGGACAAGAGCAGTAGCTACTGCACATACCCATAAAGAGCCCAAAGTTACACTAGCTGTGCTCTGTATATTCCAGAGAAGATTCTAGATGCATATGAATGGTATAACTACTGGGCATATTTCTTATGCTCATGTGAGGACTCGAATTTCCTTCCACTATAAAGGTATATATTATACTTGAGATTTTTAAAATTAAAATAAATTACACCCATTGAGAAAATATGAATAAAGCATGGTCTCCTTATTCTTGAGGGATATGTGTTAGACTAAGAGATAGATAATGTATATTCGATATAATATGTTAAATCTGAGATAGAGACACATACCTCATGATGATGGTGGGGGAAGGTATGGAAGTTCAAAAGAGCTGGGAAAGAAATTTAAAGAAGTTCAAAGGAGCTTGAAAGCAGGTTGTGTGAGGAGAAGCCATCAGTGCTCCTAGAGCAGGGAAAAGAGGCTGCAAACGAATGCAGGGATCAGATCACGGCATTTTTACATGCCACGCTGTGCACCCCGCAGCAGTGTGGAGCATGGGGATGTGATGCGGTCAGATTTACATTCCTCAGACAGCAGATTGGTTGGGAGGCGGTAAGACTGGATTGGGACTATCAACAAAGTGCCTCTAGAGAGTACAGATGGGAGTCAGTAATGACTGGGACTGGGGCACAGTAGTAGAGACAGATGGGGGAGGGAAGGTTTGAAGACATATTTAAGACATAAAATAAGCAGGACTTGGTGGCTGAGTTGATAAAGGAGTGAGGAATAGACATTTGACTTATATAAATAAATAAATGAAGTTGCTTCTAACTGGGAGGAGAAATTGCCCAAAGAAAATGGTATTATTTGTTTAAATGAAAATATTCTTAAATGGAAAGATTTAATTGCTTCCACTGTCAGGAAAGGTGAGAAAGATCATGGAACCAGATCTCACTTTGAATTAAAGTGAGTCTGAAGCAACAGGACAGTCAGGGAATGGCTCATTTTACTTTAGCAATTTTCTTTTCAGAATGTGGTCACCCATAGGTATTTAAGTGCATGGTAACAGATCATTAACTACTCAATAAGAGGAACTAAGGGAAGGAGAGGGGCATAGGTAGAGAAGTTTAGAATGAGTACTAGAAGTCAGTACCAATTGAAAATCAGGGCATATTCTTAAAATTTTTGATTCAGTATTACTAGAATCAAATCAGGGGAGTAAACATACTCCCCTGGGGCAAATACAACCTGAAAAAAGCAATCAGTCTTCTCCATAGAGGACCGATATAACTTTTATCTCTATGTAGATGTTTACTGGACAACAAACTATCATGCACTTACTGAGCATTTATTCTGCACAAGACACTGTTTTTGGAGGCTACCATTTTTTTTTTTTTTTTTTACTGAAGAAACATGCATAGCTGTAAACAAGCAGCAATGTGACTTTTGGCCTACTACTCAGGGCCTTAGACTTCAGATTGATCATTTGTATAATTAGACCATCAGACTCTAAGGACCTTTCCAATTATGTGACATAAATGGGGGAACCCAATCACCTTTCACTCTAATAAAACATTTATTAACTCCTAGAAAGCTTAATATTTTAATCGTTTTCTCCTAACATATAGAGGGATAATCTCATATTTTTCTGGATAAATGATAAGAACTTCACCTTAAAGCAAATGACACAAAATTCAACATGGTAGACTAACCGTGGTAGATGTTCTGCTGCATTTGTATAGGCTTTTCCAAAATACAGAGAAGATTCCAGAAATGCTTCATCCCTCATCACCACCACCCGTATCACCATACTTATAATAAAACACACTTACCATTTCTGAAAATGGGGTGTATCTCATAATAATTTGGTATTTTCAACATTTCTTTTCCTCCCTCTAGATTTTTACTAAATTGGTGGTGAATCTGAGAATTGCAAAAATAAAGAAATAATCAGATCTATCATTTATCAAGATTTGGAACTGCTTCCTGGCACCACACTAAAGGGCACCCAGTTATTAAAGGGACCAACTGGCGTCAGAAAGCAGCTCGGCCTCCTTTGCTTGAATGAGCTATAAAAAAGCCTGAGGGCTACAGGGGTGCTGGCCTCCCAGAGACGCCACTCTGAGCTTCATTTAAAATTACTACAGGATCACATGGAAAAACATTTCAGGTAGCCAAATGTAATCTGTATTGTACCTTTTTTATAAAATAATGGCAGGAAGTATAATCAATCTTTTCTAGGAAAGATTTCCAGCTGGAACTGTGATTTCTAGTTTCCCTGTGCTAAACGGAAAACTACAGAAACAAAAGAAAAACCAACCAAAATCATTACACATCAAAAACCTAATGCAGCAGAGACCATCTTTGAGAAAAAGAAAAGAGAAATTAACTCTATTTAATGTGAAACATGCCAGTCAGTGCTCATGCTCTCTCTCTCTCAGTAAACAGTTTAGAAAAATAACTTTTTAACCAAATATAGTTCCAAGTGATTTTGCTGACCAGGGGGAAGGCTGTAGAAGACTGCCAGCCATCTTCGAGGAATGCTAATGGATGTTTAAATCTGATCCTGATACACAAGAGCCCTGCTGAGATCTGAGATACTAAAGCATCTGCAAACACTGTAGTGACCTGAGATCTCACCTGGGAATACAGTGCAGTCAAGCACTGGAGTTGGGTGGAAAGAGAGACAAATCTTAAAGCTGGCTCCTAAGTTCAAAATCACTGTAATAAAAATTCCTTTTAAAAATGTTATTCCTGTAGTAAACTCGTATTTAGGCACACTCATACTTGAGATATACTAAGTTAAACTGAAGGAAAAATAAAAGCACAGATATCTAGACATCTTGCCTGAGAAATAATTATAAAATATCTGGTCATTAATTGGCAGAGTAGGTGTAGACAGCATCAGTGCATTGCACAACTCCAGAGGGCGCTATTCACGTGCTGTCTATGTAGATAGTAGCTACTGAAGTCCAGTGATTAATCTGAGCAACACTCCATAGAGGCTCTGGATAGAAATACCAGAAGGATTCCTACTTGCCTAAGGATTATCCCCCTTTTACCTAATACAGAATCTCTGTAAAGTAACTTCACACTAACAGAATTGTCCATTTTCCTCACAATTAGGGGAAATCACATTTTACATATGCAGCTCCACAAGGAGACATAAGCTGTTTGACAAATAAAGGCTTCCTCCCTCAGGCTTCCTGCTGATATTTTCTCAGAATGAGAAATTCAGTAAGAGGAACAGAACTGTGCCACTGGTTACATCTTCCACTGAAACAGAAGTTCAGACGCATTCCTATGAAGTGCCACTGGGGAGTTGGGAAGGGTTGGGGCTCCTAGTCACTCTTATGTAGGATGGACAGTAAAAGGAAAACTCATAATGATAATAACTGCTACCATTTATTAGGCTCTTAAGCTAGACATGCTTTTACAAATATGATCACATTTATAATATCTCTATAAGGCACAGATTATCACCATTATGCATTACTAAGGAAAATGAGAGAAGAGAACTTAAGTCATTATCCAAGGTCCTGGCTAGTAAGTAGGAGAGCCAGTATTTGAACCCACATCAGTGAGACATTACACCTGCTCTGTACTACAAAATCATAGAAAAGATGACTGTGGCTTAACATGAGAAAGTGCTTTTTAAAAAGTTAGAGCTGATCAACAGTGAAAGAAATTGGCTTGTGAGGCACTGAACTCTGTTAATTGCACATAATTATAAACATCCATATACAGAACACTTTAAAGTTATAAAATAGTCTTCATATCTTTATCTCATTCAACATTGTGGGCCAAATATTTTAATTTCCGCTTACTGTGAACTCTGTGGACATGAATATTGCATGATGTAGAGAGATGACTTAGATATCTACTAAAACAACTTGTTTGAAAACCGTATGGTTCCCTGAAGGTGTGGAGGAGAAATTTTTGAGCCTGGGGACCAAACAGAGTTACTTGCTTAATCTGAACTGTAACTCTCTTTTACTAATTCATAAATAGTTCCTCTGGCATCAGCTGTATCTGGTGGCACAGAGATACCAAGCCAAGGACTGGCACAGTCTTTATACTGAAAGCTCTTCTCCCTACAAGTCTGGAAAAAAACAATAAATGGCTGCCTCGCACAAAGAATGTGGGGACACAGACAGAAATACTCCCAGCTGGGAACTGAACATCTACAAATGCAGATCTCCTCCCAATAAACATCCTATTAATCTGCATGAGATTGGTATAAAGGTTAAGTTTATTTTCTGAGCCATCTTCAGAAAGCAATTCAGGTTAGAATTTGATGGCCAAAGGTGGTTTTCAGAGCAAAGAGCAGATACAATGGGAACTCTCAAAACCATCATACAATTAAAATAAAGTAAATATAATCAGAAGTCTAAGCTCCACACAACAGAGACCTCACAGTCAGATCAAATTAATTTTCTTATTTTTTAGAACAGTTTTGGATTTACAGAAAATTGAGATGATAGCATAAAATTCCCATGTACCCAGCACCCAACTTCTTCAACTATTAACATCTCACATTACTATGGTATATTTGTTATAATTAATGAATCAGTAAAATCCACAATTCATTCAGATTTTCTCAGTTATGAACCAATGTCTTTTTTCTTTTTCTTTTTTTATGGAAATGTTGATAAACAAGCTCGTATCAGTTTCAAATGTACAACCAATGTCTTTTTTCTGTTCCAGGATCGCATTCAAAATGCCACAGTGTATTTGGTTGGCAAAACTGCTTAGGCTCCTCTTGGCTATGCTAATTTCCAACATTTCCTTTGATATTGATGACCCTGAGGTCAGTTTTGAGGAGCACTGCTGAAGTTTTTTGTAAATGTTCATCTTTTGGAATTTGTCTGATATTTTTCTCATGATTATACTGAAGCTATGCATTTTGAGGAGGAAATCTGCAGAGGTTAAGTTAAGTGCCATGTTTTCACATCATATCAAAGGTAAATAATATCAATATGATTTACCACTGTTGACATTGACCTTAAGCATCTAGCTGAGGTAGTGATTGTCAGGTTTCTCCACCGGAAAATTCTTTTTCCTCTCTCTCCCTACTTTCCATACTGTGCTCTTTGGAAGGTAGTCACTATTTGTGGACCACATTTAAGGAGGAAGTTACGCTCTCCACTTTAGGTTACAGTATCTGCATAAATTTATTTGAAATTCTTATGCACGGGAGAATTATTTATTCTCTTCATTTATTTATTTATTCAGTCCTTTATGTATATCAGTGGAATCATGGATATTTATTTCATACTTTGGGATATAATACAATATTACCTTATGTTCTTGTTCTAATTGTTCCAGCTTTAGCCACTGGGAGGTCTTTTAGTTGACTTCAGTATGTCATTTTGACATATATGTGTTGTTTCACTTGTTTGAGAACTTCCTTATTTATGACACTACAAGATGCTTCTGGATCATCTTGTTCAGATGCATTTCTTGTTATAGAATCAACTGCTTCTCCAATGCTTTGATTGAAGAGTGGTATTAGAATCCAAGATCTAGGTGAGGTATACTCTTGCTACTGGGATGTCCTTGCTTTTAGTCCCTCTCGACAGAAAGAGCAAAGAAATGTGTATGTGTTTATGTATATACTACCTCATGTATCTATATGTGCATTTGTTTGTTTATTTCTATGTTTAACCATCTGTATTTATATTAAACTAACCATGAATTCAAATGGAGGGTCCAATTCTAATCCATTACTATGTGGATTATTCTAGACTAATTTCCTTGCTTGTCTATAAATTCAAACTGCAACAAGATCACATTAACTTTAAATTCACAAATTTTAGTGTACTCCCACCACCATCACCACCACCACCACCCGATCATGATCATGGCCCCTTTGGAAGTATATTCAACTTAATTCTGGAGTCTCCAAAGAGTGCCACCCAATGGCTATGTCAAGTCCAGCCACATTATGAATGGAATCTCTGATCTTTCTTTTCCTTTCCAGGTTCTATTTGCTGGTAGGGCAATTCCATAGCCAGGAAAACCACTTTCTTGCCATGTTAGAAGTCTCACAGAAGACATGTTTTGGCAGGTTATCTGGTTTGGCTTTATAGGATTTAGGATCATTGCAACAGTGTCAGATATCACAGAGAGATCTCCGGGAACTATTTTTAATAAATGGAGCATTAGATGGACTTCTGTGTGTTCGGTAGATAGTTTCACAGTGAATACAGCAGCACTAGATGGGGACTTATCTAAAGTAGAAAAAACAATGACGGTAATGGAGCATGCTCAGTGTTTACAAAATGTACCAGGGAAAACTCATAGCATAGTGAGTGAGTGTACTTCTAATATTATCTCAATTGAAATAAAGTAATATTTAGATAATGGAAAAAAGGAAAAGAAGCATTAATTTCATGTAGAATATCATAAGCACTTCTGGAGAGAAAAACCGGATTCATCTAAATGGAATCAAGAAACTGGAAGTTTTTTGCAAATTCTACAAGAAGACATTAGGCAGTGTCATCAAGATTAAGAAAAAAGTCTATAAATCTATACTTTTATATCCAGCCAAGCTATTAATTGCACATAAAGGCAACACAAATTTGTTTTTAGACATGCAAGGCCTCAAAATATACTGTCACAAAACTATATTAAAAATAATGAGTGAAACCTGCCTAAGAATGTATATCAATGATACCTCAATAAAAATAATAATAATCAGAGGATTTATTCTCAGTTTTTAAAAATGAATCTTAATTAAAATAGTTAAAAGGACAGGTGAGCAAAAACCAATAAAATTTATATTGCTTAATATATTTACTAATTTAAAAATAATTAACAATAAATGGAATTAAAATCCCTAATGATATCAACATAGACATGAAATTAGCAAGGAAGGGAATAAATAAAAGGGGAAGGTTCTCAGTTTCCTTTATATATATATATATATATATATAACTTTTTACAGCTTAATGTATTCTGGCATTTCTTGTAACACTTAAAATATAATAAATTGATGTTATATTATAAATAAATGTAAAACAGTACCTAAGAATTCTCAGTGAATTTCCTGCATCTTTTTGAGGAAGGAATGTTCATGGAAATATTATCTGGTGGGATACTTGTTAAATTTCAAATAAAGACAAGTCTTAAGTACCATCATTAAGAACAAAAAATGTCCATTCTCTTATCTTTCAAAATACATACTGAGAATTCATAATCATTTCCATGGAGAATTTAGGTAGGAAAAATTATTTTTCATCAGAAAGCAGAAAAAATATTTAAGTAGGCAGCCAAATCTTATTGTTCTGAAGCCTTGACAAACTGACTAGCCTGATTATCTTTCACACTAAACTGAAAGAATCGAAACCTGAATTATAAATCAGCAATACTTCTTATATTTTAGCCTGGGAAATGAATTTAAAACATATTTGTTTTTAACTATGTTTTTTTTCTATTGTCTTTTATACTTTATATACATTTTATATACTTCGTATATATACCTATATACTCCCATTCAATAAAAAAATAACTCCAATGAGCAGGAGTATGATCACAATACTGTCTATTTAGATAACCAAATGTTAACTATTTTCCTTGCACATATTTAATTTATTCATGGGTTCATAAATTCACTCTTTCAACAAATATTTATTGTCCATGTTCTATATTCCAGGCAGTATTTTAGGAACTAAGAGTGAAACAGTGAATGAAACAATATCATCGTTCTCACAGAGTTAACATTCTAATTGGAAAACTAACTGATAATTATAAGGTAGTGATAATTGCTCAGAAGAGCAATAAATCTGGATAATGAGATAAGAAGTGATAAGTTCTTTTCAGAAATGTAGTCAGAAAAGTACTTTTAAAGAGGTATCATTTGTGCAGAATGCAGCATGAAATATGGGAATGAGCCTTGTGAATAGCTAAGAGTAAGATGTATTACTAGGGAGAAGAATAAGTACAAAGGTCTTGAAGCATCCATGTATGGGCTGTTCAAGAATAGAATTTAAATGTTTATAGTTTCTTGGCAGTTTGAAGGTAAAGGAGATTTTCAAAAAATATTTTTGGAGAAAATATATTTTTCCTTTATATGAAAAAAAATAACCACACAGACCTCCTTTTAAGCTCTAAAATCTTGCCACATGAAACCATACCCTTGCCAAATGGTTAGTTTTATAAAGGTAAAATAAATGCATATTTCGAGATTTGTTGTGCCACTTTGGTTAACTTATTCTTATGTATATTTTTGTACATTTTTCACAGAAGCTGTTTTTCAAACACAGTAACAAAATTTATAGAAAGAAAGGAAAATGAAATAATCGTTTACTAAACCACATGCCCATGCTTTGATTTACTCACTCTAACAACATATTCAGGTAGATATAATTAACCTCATTTTAGAGATAAAAAATCTAAAGCATCAAAGGCTTGTATAACTTATTCCAGAGGAACTCCCAAGGGGGTAATTATAGTATATAAACCCATTCTAAGAGATCTCAAAGTTTCTGCCTTACACACAGGCAGGCTTTCACAAGTAATTAATACAGTAAGTTCAGGTGTTTTTTAAAATTTACCCAACCAAATGGCAAAGATTAAAAAGAGTATTAACATCAAGTGTTGACTAGGTTATAGTGAAATGGACAATCTTACTCACTGTTATTGAGAGAAAATTTTGATACAATATTTAGAGAAAGTAATTTCACATAATACAATAATTTCTATAATATGATACAATACAAAATATCTGTTTAAAAATGTTAACACCATTTGCTTTTCTAGATATCTACCCTAAAAGAAAAAATAGTCATGGTTCTTTGCTAAGATGTTTGTGGAGCAAATGGAAGTTCCTATGACCAGGATCCTCACCTGACCCTAAACTACTTGATGATGTAACTGGCCTCCTGCTAGGCTACTGCTTCCACACCCATGCTGGCAAGGAGCTATTACTGATTGAGTCATTATATGAAGAGCTCTTCCCAGGGCTCTGGACAGAGGCAGAGGTGAAGGAGGAATACAGACCTGCAGACTGCTGGAGGCAGACATGATTCTAGTGCTCAACCTACCACTACGAGAATAAAGCCAGGTAAAAACACTTTTACTCCAAGAATGTTCCATTGTCATTTCTCAGTCTCACCAAATCCATAGTGAACCAGCCTGGGGCTGAAACCCTCAGGTGAGATAATGTTATAAAAAGTTGCAAACAAAAATTTCATATAACAAAAGTGTTAAGCACTAGGCATGTATTCAAATAAAATTTAACACATCTATGGAAGGAACACTTTCAATTATCAAAAATCAAATTTCTCAAAATATGTATGGATATAGAGAAATACTTAAGAAATATTAGTTTAAAAGGATATTATAAGATAGTATAAAATATGTATCTTCATATATATTAAAACTAGAAGTAAATACACTATTAACAAGAGTAATATGACAAATGGGGTGAGAGGTTTTTAAAACTTTAAACTGCTCAAATTACATTATAGTTATGCAACACACTAGAAAAAGGAAAATGAAATTATAAAATAAACAGCTCCACATTGGTTAAAACCAGAACCACACTCACATATTTAGAAGGTTCCAAAGTTTTAAAAGTCTACACAGGAGAGATATTAAAATCTCAGCAAACATGATTTAAGATGCAGGGGCCAAGGCCTCAGCTGGAAGCAAATGAAAGGTTTCAGTCAACTTTTCTTTGCAGTACTTCAGCCTCTATTACACATTTTGTTGATTCCCCAGGATTGTCATGAACTAGTGGCTAGTGGGTCTTTCCTAGAACTCGGCCTTGGGTCCTGGAACCTCCAAGCAGAGATTGCCAGAATCTGAAGCCTCTTTCCCCAAACTATGGTCTTTCCCAAAATACCAACATGTCGAGATTCACCCTCAGCTCTAACATTTGCATTTCCACCAGTTGCTATTCCTATCAGTCTCTTCCTTGTCTAAACGCTTTTTCAGAAGTTCAGCACTAACAGTGAAGTTATGGATATAAAGTTAACACAAATTCCACAGCAACCAGTATGGCCTTTTTAAAAAAATTATCTGGCCTCAAACACAGGCTTACCTTATTTCATGTTCAATTAAAGAATGGCAATCTACTCCAATGCTAGAGAAAAACGTGACCAATAAATTGCGAGATAACAGTATACAAAACTATGATGTGTGCTATTTTTCAAGTTAGGAAAATAGCAAAGGCAACTTTTACAAACGTTTATTTTCCACTTGTATTCTAATCTATAGAAGTTATTTCTATATAAGATTCTATCCACTTGGATCTGTACTGAAATGTATTTCACATATTTAAATTGGCTACAAGCTAGTGACTAAGGAGTCAGGCTGGGCCTCACATGTTTTCAATACCCTTGTAAATGCTTAGACTCAAGGGCTAAAACTAAAATAAATGGATCTTCCACCATCTTTCATGTGCAAAATTTTCATCCTTCTTACATTTGCATTGCATGTATGAGCAAATGTATTTTTTTTTTTTTTTATCCCTGTTGTCTCTAGGAAACCGTAAGGATAGAACAGAATCCTTGGTGAAGCAACAGTGAAAATGAAGCAATGTTACGTAGTCTTTGGCCTTTTAAAAAAAGCTCATGAAATCTCATGAAAAAATGACTGGTGCTTTTCAGAATTCAAAAACCCTCACCCTCTCTCAGTCTGTAGGATATTCATGGATCAGCTTCTCCCTGTCATGTCTCCCATTGTCTTTCCTCTTCCCAGTTCTCTTTAGACACCTGTTATTTTTGTTCACTCTGCTCACTCGCTTTCCTTTCCCCAGTGTGTGGTAGATGCCCTGCCCACATTCTCCAGTGTCTCTCACAGAAGCACTATGACTAACTGACTCTCCACTTTGTTTAAAAATCTCATTTTTAGACCTAACATTTCTCCTCAAGTCTGATTCCTAAATGTCTCACTAAAAAAAGGAAAATATTCTAGCATCTTACTTACACACTGATGGACAAGTGACTGCAGTGGGGTGGGGGGAGGACTTGATAATATGCGTGAATGTAGTAACCACAATGTTGCTCATGTGAAACCTTTGTAAGATTGTATATCAATGATACCTTAATTTTAAAAAATTGTACACTTAAAAAAAAGAAAATATTCCAATTTCTAGGCTTTATTCTGAGCTACCTGATCACCTAAAATGTATCAATTTGATCTCTATGTATTATCTGAAAGTATAGAGATTGTGGATAAAGTGAAGGTTCCTGTGGCCAGGATTCTCACCTGGCCCTGCTCAGCTTCCTCACTACACATGTGTAGCAATATGTCATTATTGACTCTATATAGAGCTCCTCCCAGTGCTCTGGGTGACACGGTGGCATGGCTGCAAGACTGCAGGAGAGCAGAGGCTGGAGGGGTGGGAGCACAGAGGACAGAGACTGAGATGGCTGCAGGGGCAGAGAGGCCCAGAGGCAGAGACCAGCTTGCTGCATGCAGACTTGCTCTGAGTGGACGCGGTTCTAGTGCTTGACCTGCCACCATGGGAATAAAGTTGGTTATAACCCTTTCACCATAAGAACATTCTACTGTCATTTATTTGGTAACATTGAACCCATAGAGAACTTGTCCAGGGCTGAAACCCATTGGCAAGACACACCGTGTCTTTATATAGACTCAATAGCAATATATTGACCACATGTGTGCAGTGAGCTGTCAACCAGGGCCAGGTAAGAATCCTGGCATTAGGAACCCTCACTTTATCCACATTATCTGAAAGGGTAGTTTTGCATAGTGATGTTTATGGCACCCATAGAATTATTTAAATTAACTTGGCTTCATGCAAGAGTTGAATTTTGTAGGAGGACCTCTTTTTAGTCCACAGGAGCATATTCCCTGGCTCTGTTTCCACTTTATAATCCAGTGATCTGAGAATGCTATTTACTCTTCTCAAATTCTAGGTAATTTTAATAGCTGAGTTTGTGCCTCTGCAAAGTTTGAAGACTGAAAAAAAAATCTTAGTTTTTGACAGAACTAGTGAATCCATAATTCAGAACTTGTGCCTGAGATGAAGGTCAGCGTCTGTGGAGAGCAGACCATACTCTCTAGTCTTCCCTAGTTCCTGCCTGCAACCATCCATACTTGAACGGGCTAGATGCCCTGCAGTCTACTATGTCAGTGCTGTCCAGAGCTGCAGGCTGCCTATTTTTCACACTGTTTTTGGCCTGAGGGTTGGGGGTCACAAGAGCACCTAGGGTTTACTTTGTTGTCTTGAAAGGAATATTTTGCTCTATTCCAGTTCTAATTTTTTTAGTATTTTAGTTTTTATTATACCATTGGGTCTGCTCAAGATTTTAGTGTCACAGCTCTAAGGATGGCCTGCCTACTGTGTTTGAGACATTCACATTTTATTCTCGTAATCTAGAATATTCTACACATCTGATCCTGTTTAAAATTACATCATCTGTTCATTCCACTCCTTGCCTCACATCTATTCATTATTTTTCAAGGGCCATTCAACACTCATCTCCTTGTAACCATCAGGTTCAACTACATGCTAATTTCAATTACTTTAAACAATAACTCATAGGACTTTACATACTAACCTATATTTTAGTAACAACTCTTACATATTTTTAAAACATACTTAAAAGCTCTGTTTATGCCTTTCAGCTTAGATATGTCAAACACCATTTTAGAGAAAATATTAGTGGAGATCAACATACAATAAATAAAATATTCAAGGGACCGAAGGATAATAATGGTGTTTTGGACTTCATCCAACTTCCTTCTTCAATAATTGTATATTTATCATTTCTAAGTGCTCGGTACCTTTTAAACTGTTAAATTTATTACTTGTTTTAACTGTCATGTTACTAAGTTTAATTTTCATCCAGTTTTTTGCATGTTCTGGAGAACAGATCTATCTTTTCAGTTTTATTTGGTTACATTGAAGAAGCAGCAAAGTATAGGCAAGAGGTTTTCAAGGATTTATCTTCATCAGCAATGGCTGTTTCCTGTTATGTGATGGGAGAAGTTACCTATAAACTAAAGCTTTAATTGGATATTAAGAGGGTTTTTCTTTCCATTTAAAACTATTAAATGAGTTATTCAGGATTATCCACTGAGTTATTGAAAAATATAGAGCAGTGATATACCATGTATGCCTTAACTTATGAGATTTTTAAACCATAATCTAAAGGAAAACTTTCTTGTAATTAACCAACAGATTAAAGCTGTCTCAAGTCTCTTCTCATACGTGTTCTGTGACTACAATTAAACAGTGTAAAATCTTAGTTATTGGTCTTGATGTGGGACAGAAGAAAATGTTTGGTTCAGCATTCTGTGGCTGCTGGATCAACCGGCTTGTCTGTTCGAAGGGCACCCATGGCTGCGGAGAGCAGGAGGCCTGTCTGTGGAATCTGCACGATCCAGGAGCCACCTAAGCTGACCCAGTTCAAGACACTATAAAAAGTTACACAGTAGTTTTGCTCATTCATCTGTTGGTTGTTAAATAATTTATCTTACAACTTAGAAACATCCCTAAATAAGACTCTTGACTCATTTACTTAAATTGTAAGACACAGAAAATGTAAACAGGGCTAAGTTTTTATTACTACTAACAACAGCAGTAAAAAGAAAATATACTTTAAGGGATGGAGCATTAATTAATGAGCACAGCCCTTATATTTCAAAAACAGTCATAGTTCCAAGACCCTCAAATTCTCCCCTGGAAAGTGTTTTTTGTAATAATAGAAGGTTGGAATACAAAAACAAGTTCCATTATGTTTGTGAGAAGAGGAATTGAAATATGCTAGTGGCCTTATAGACATTATGAGGGAAAAAGGAAGCATCTTTTATTTCTTATTCAATAGGAATATTTCACATCAGTTTTCCTTCTCACTTCAAAGTAAATAAAAGAAAACAAAACTAGGATGGAAATATACACTCATCTATATGAAATACAAAAGAGTTTTGAACTGTTGAGTGAATAATTTTAGTTCAATCATCTATTTTTACAGAAGCTAATGTCAATATCTTAGATTTCCTCACCAATATTCACATTTCACCTAAATTCATCATTTATTGACAATACAACTGCCTTCCTCATAGATCTTGTAATGATGCATTTAATATCCATAACACATTAATATAAGTCATAAAATGTGCCTGATGCCAAGCAGGCTACTCTTGAAGAACAGTAAATGCTCTTAGTCTTTGTGGGGTTGGTTACTCCTAGGTTAGCTCATTCAGCCATTCCTTCATTCATTACATTTATAGATATTTTTGAGCACCAATTTCGTGCAAGATGCTACACAAGACATAGAAGGCCCTGGCGTAAAAAGAATAAGGCAGAGAAAGCCTCTCCTTCATGGTGTCTGCATTCTAAAAACAGCAACAACAGTGAATATGAGAATTGCAGATTGAGAGGCCTACTACGAAGGGATAAAAAGGTTAGCATGATGGTGTCCAGGAGTGGAGACTTTACATAAGGAAGAGGTTGCTTAAGAGGTAAGCAGAGACTCCCCTGGAATATAGTTCTGAAGGAAGTTTACTTCTGCTCAGATTAGCCTCAAGCATCTGTATGACCTCTGCTCTCTTGGCCATGTTAGAAACGGTGAGTCACTGGATCAAAGCCTTACAAATGCTTACTCATTAGATCGGCATTTGTATAACAAGGCTCCCCACTCTCTCATACCAGGAAATTCTCACAGTGGACATATGCTAGTGTATATATGATACTTCTAAAGGTAGTTAAGATAAGCATTATTTGGTAGGAAAAGGACTCAAAGCCATATCATAGTAAGGTAAGGTATGTTTAAACAAGTTTCACTATTAGATGCATTTGCAAATCTTTAGGTCCTACTTCTGAGAAGATAAGGGACTGATAAGGAAGCATACTAAAACTTGTCAGAACCCAGTAAAAGACTGAAAATGGAAAGATGAAGATATAAATAAGGGGTACATGAAGAAGCTATAGTAGGATGAAAGTATAAACCAAATTAGAGATGTAATAATCAGGCATGTGTACAAATCTTTGTGGTTAGATATTTTTACTGAAGATGTGTATCAGTCCAGCCCCATTCATAAGTTCTGCCATAAGAGGAATACTTTTATGATTACTGGTGAATTAAAATACATATATTTGAGTACTTGGAGATCTGTTACAATTAATTTGATTGTCCTACATGACTCCCTTAACTGACTTTTGTTTCCTGTTCTTCTGATTTAAAACAAAACAAAGCAAACACTGAATTTAGAGAAAACTATAAGTAAATGTTTTAATCTTAAGCTCTCCATTTCCCTACTTTCAAAGGTCTCCATATATTCAATGCATACTTAAAACATGATTTTTGTGGTTATAGGAATTTTTTTCTCTATATAGTGAATTCAAATTTTTTCATCCAAAAGGATGTTTTAAAGACTACAGGGTTATTGCTGAATGGATGGGTCCTATACACATTTATGTCAATGAATGCAAGAGATCTTAATAAAAAGAACATGGAGGATTTTGGTATGTCATGACCCAAGCCAACAGATTTTCTAAATATCTTGCTAAAATGTTCAATAGAATAATTCATGCATCTATTTTAGAAAACAAATAGGTGTGATACTTAATTATGAAGACTTTTAAAAGTTGTCCACCAAATACTGACTACAGGAAAGCAAAGACAAGGTGACCAAAACTACCTGGGTGGTTTGCAAAAGCTTCATCTCTAGTCTCAATACACATCATGTCATCTGCGGAAGAGAACGGAGATTCTATGACTTTAAATACAGATGATTCCTGGTTAACCTTCAGATAAATATAGTTACATGTTAACCTTGTCAAAGAAATATGCATTCTGATCTACCTATCTTTAGCAGAATTGTTATTTGTTTACATTTTGCATTTCCTTTCTGTAGTGTTTGGACAGTTGGCAATCCCAGCCCTTCCACTTTAAATATAAACCTGTTGTATTTGGAATGAGCAGCTGCAAATAATTTAACAAAGATTTTCAAGATGTCAATTCCTTAAGTATGTGCACACAGTTCATCAAGTCACTGGCAAAAAAAAGTTTTCATTAACAAAGAAGAAAGGGAATTCAGGATGGTAACATTCATTGTTTAATATGATAGGAACAAAGAAATGGAATATTTCAATCCTGGTTTTTTTTGAGAGGAAAAGGTTTCTAAAACTGAGTGTGACAGTATCCTCCTTCATCCTGTCCCCGTTAAAGTTTTAAAATAAATAGTTGCTTCATGCAAGAAACTTCTGCCTGATTAACATGGAAACATTGGATAAGTTATTGTTTAATCAAAGTAACGTTTTAAAAAAATGTCACGTATCCCCACCAATGAAACAATACTTTCCCTGTGGGCTTTCATTTATTTGATGAATTCGAACAAAAAGAGAATAAAGATGTTGGCTTTTTAAAATAACTTTTGGTCACTATTTGCTTGGTACATTCACTGGACTTTGCTAGAAAGGATTACAGGATGGGTTATTAATTTAATAAATGTTTTCTCTTTTGGTTCCATCTCAAAATAGGACATCAAGCCAAAGTAAACACTCTCAGATTATTCAACAGACTCTCCAGGCTGGCTGCAGTGGATTCATCCTCAGTTTTAGATGATCCTTCAGTGTTCTTGTTACCACCCCCTAAACTCCACTGGCATTATAAAACTTGAAACAAATTCATCTTGTTGATGAGCAGAACTGATTCAAGAAAGACAAGATACCTCATTATCTTTGTCACTAAACTTTAGATAATTAAAATGTCACACCCAATTTTCCTTTGGACAAATGCTCTTCAGTGACAACTGATGAGCTGGTCTTTTCTACACACTTAAAAGCATTTAAAAAACATTAATGACATAATAAAGAAGACTAAGCCTGTTACTTTACTCTTTACTCCTCCAAAGACCTGTGAACAGAAATGATTCATTTTAACCCATATCCCATATTTGGAGAAATCTCTGATGGGCTCTCTTTGCCCATTATTTAAAATAACAATCATCACAATATTATCTTTTGGAAAAATTATAAAACATGTCAGAAATGAGACAGCAGAAAATTATATTTTTGTGTGCAGAATCCTTCTTGACCTTTGATTATATATTTCAAACATACTTTAGACAAATCTATATCTATCTATTGACAGAAATGACTCGAATCCTACCTAACGTTTATTCACATTGATATTAGCATGGGAAGGGAGGGACTATTTTCCTAATGGCTAAAAAAATGAACTTCATTTGTACAATACTGGAGTTTAAACATAGCATAGGATAGAATATAGAATGGTTAAACAAGCTTAGGAAATTTAAGATCTCAGGAAGTTTCTTTATAGCCTCCTCCAAGATTTCTGTTTTAATCTACCCTCTCCCAACCCTAACAATTTAAAACCAAATTGACTTCCATGATCTGATATTGGCCAGAAGGTAATAGCAACTCTTATGTTATACATGCTATTGCTTATGTAGCAGGTTGCAAATGTACAGGGGATTCAGTGGGCTATCTCTCCCTTGTTACTTAAATGTCTGCTTAATTTTTTCAGTATAAAACATGACACTCTCCTTGCAATGCTGAAGCCCTTCTTAACGTGCTCTTCAGAGACACACAGGCTGGTTTCGTCAGAACGTCATTCCAGATTTCTTAGTATTAGACCAGAATATAAATGGCATGAAGTCAACCCATCACATATTGTCCTGTCTAATCGTGACCAACACCATATGATAACAGAAAAGTCTTTTAGGACAGAAAGTCACAAAACTTCTGATCAGATTTGATAAAGGCAGTTTCGTGCAGACAGATGCATATAATCTTTGGCACAAAATAGGAAAGAAAAAAAGAAGAAAAATGCATAGTTCCTTTTCTTAAGATGGGAAAATTTTAAATCATTCATGACCCCGTGAACCCAGGTTATACGGCTTTGTCATCACCTACGGACTTGTCTCCTATGTAGGGCACAGCCATGGCTATGGCGTCAAGCTGAGCTCTCAGCTGAAGCCCAGCACGCTCAGGGCAAAGTCTCTGTGATCAAGGCAGGAATAATGGGACTTTCCGAGGCTGCCCTTCTAAGTGACTCTTGGTCATTTCTTCACAAACATGCATAAAATGAATATTGCAGAGTATATCCAAAATAGTCAAACTACAACGGTCAAGCTTTGATCCTCAGAAACTTTATTTCCCTTTTATAGGCAAATTAAAACAGCTTGACTAAAAATTACTGCAATGCTAAGTTCATTGCCATTCAAAATTGTATATGCCACTGCCAGCAACTCTTCCTATTTCGTTTTAAACCTGAATGGACTTCTATTTAAAACTTAAACCTGACTTTAGGCATTCACATCTGTATCTAATATTTTGACAGTAAAACTAACTTTACCTACTTAAATGTCAAATACAGATGGGAATATTGTATTTTATTCAAATAAAATAATGCCAATTTAATACAATGCCAAAGAAGTAATACTTTACTGAATAATCACAACTTGTGCCCTATACTCAGGAAACATTTAACAAAAGAGAAATATTGTTTAGCAACTAGAAAAATAACTATAACAATTTTTTTGTTGGAATACTCATGATTGTCTGTTTTGGGGTACCGCTACTTTGGAAATGGCTATTTCTAATTCAAGTATGAAAAAGGATGAAACAGTCATTATTTACACCTCAGCAACATTTAATATTCTTCAGTTTTTTAATAATGTACATACTAAAAAGTCTAAACAATACAAATTTGTATTATGTGTGTTTATGTATATGTTTCTCTGTATACTTTCATACATGTAATACATATAGTTTTATTTAAATGTGTTGTATATATGTATGTTTATGTGTATACTTTACTCCCATATATATAATGGAATTATATATAATTCTGTTATAGATACATAAGTGTTTAACATATAAAACATAACAACAAATTATATATACAACATAAATAAGTTATATATGTTATATATATTTTTAAAAATAAGGTAAGCCCACTTCTACACTTGATCCCTAAGCTTTCCAGTTTCCCTTTCCTCCCTAGAGTCAATCACTGTTATCATTTTCTTACGTGTCCTTCCAGAGCTGGTTATGCATAAATAAGTACATATGTACTCACACATACAAACTTATTTTTGTGTGTTTGACTACAAAAATGGAAGCACATTACCCACCATGTTTTGCCTTTTATTTTTTCACATATCTTGAGTCTAATTTATTTGCAGTACATATAAATCAACCACATTGTTTTTAATAAACAGGAAATATTTTAAATGTGCTTTACTTATTAGAAGTTGATTCCACTTATGATAAAATAGAATTAAGCATAAAGATAATAAAAATGGTGACACTCTGAGCAAGAGAGGGAAGAGAGAAATATAAGAATTAGAAAGCAAATCAGAGTTCAAATTCAGGGCAAAGTTATCATATAAGTATTCTCTTGAAAAATAGAAATATACATACAGCCAAAAGATTATCAATTTAGTCTTTGCTATCACCCAAAAACAGTTCTTCCAAGAGCCATTACTGATTTTCTATAAGCCTGAAAAATTACTCACTCTGTCATAAACCTTTGCCCTGGGGGCCAAAAGTCGTATCTCAAGGGATCATATATTTCTCTTAGACAAAACTGAATAATTTAAAGCCATGAGTTATATGCTAGATTGTTTCTGAGACACATTTGCAATAATAGTTTCCAGGATCTTACAAAATAATTTCTAAAATGGCAATGTGAGAACATAACAAAATCCCAAAAAGACTTTGTGCATGATAAAAAGATTTTAAGTTTCGTGAATGAAAGAAAATCACAGCTAAACTGAAATTTTATTCTCCTCTCTCTAAAATACTGAGGAGAGAATTTCAACTGATTGTGAACCTTTCTACTACTCATCCTTTGATGGGATGACTGAAATTATTTTATTGTTAATGTCACACCCTTACTCATTTGAAAATATAATAAAGGTCTACACTTCCCATAATTGTAATGAAAATACACTAGAAGAAACACATGCCAGTTTGTAATGCCAGTCAATCAACACAAAAGATTTGTGAACTTAAACTGGGGTAGAGACCCTTGAATCTCTCTCAGTAGGAAACCGTTACATAGTTTTCCAGGGTAACTGCTACGCTAAGCACTGCTCAAGTAGTTGTATACTTAATGAGATTTTTAAAGATTTTATGTGGATTGGTTCGGGTTTTGGTAGAGTAGCAATTGTTACATGGATAAGCATGTTTATGTGGCAGCATTTTCCTTTTAAATACCTTCCTGAGGTTTAAACATGAGCAAACTTTTGATTTGTGAGCATTTGCTTTCCCTGAAGAAAAGTGGTCAGACTAAAGTGAAAGTGGAGATTCTCCCCTGGTTCTGCAAGCCGAATCCCCATGGTGTGAAAACCACAGTGAGATGGTGGTGATGAAATATGACTGAGAATTCCCAGCCCCTCTTCAGCAGAGTTACCTTCTCACCAATTCTTCCGGTAAATCTCTATTAAAATTGTATATGTAAACAGCTGGAGTCTTAGATACTAACCTTGCCATGGTGACTAGATGCATTATACTCCCTGAGAACCTGAGGTATTGCTGAACTTTTGAAAATCTTAATTAACAACATACTCTTCACAAAATATTTACTGGAACATATGGATTTTGAGTCAAATTTTTCATCCATGTGCAACCCAATCCTCCCTAAACCCCCTGTATCCCATTTTCATTTTCTTTTCAAGTTTTCCACCTCCCATGAATAGTGAATTTTTCAAGCCATACTCCATAGCTTAAAATACTGCCATGTACTTTACAATGTGGATGATGAATAACTTTCTGAAATATTATAAGCTATTGTGTTTAATTTGAGAAACCACTGCCAAAAGTAAAAATCACAGGCCAGATTCCTAACTCCCTTGGAACTCTCCTATAGAAGTGACCCCTTGAAATTCCTAAGACCATGAAATAAATATGGATTGCATTTTGTCTCAAATGCAAAATGTTTTTATTCCTGGAAAATTGCATAGATAGTATTTGGTACCAAATGTGAATTTTCTTTTTTCTCATATAATCTCTGTCCTTACAAAGATACTAAAAACAAGTAAGCAAACAAGACAACAATAATAAAACTCATCAACCCTGTGCCATAAAAATGAAAACAACTCCATGGCATTGAAAACATATGAGTGTGTGTGTTGGGGGGATCATTTGTCATTCCAATTTCATCTACAGATTACAGATTTATTATTCCCAGTTTTAAGACATGGTTTTATATCTGAATATTTATTTAAATTTTTTGCAAGAACATTCAAATATTATTAATTCCTTTGAGGAAAAGATTACCCAAAGCAAGCATTTTCCCAAAACCTCATTTTTTCTTGCCCTTGAAAAAAATCTAAGAAATGTCATTTATAACTAAAGATAATTAAAATTCAGACAAAGGGAAGTGTTAGGAACCAAAATGATAATGTTTTAATATTCATCATGACAAAGTATTGCTGAATACTTGAAAGAAACAGAATTGATTATATTTTTATTTTAGTTGCTGAATTAATGAGACTTTTATTATTTTTGAAATTTCTTACTTTGAATCTTTCTATTCCATGTGACCATCATCACAAAAAATAAAACAAAGAAATCCACCACAATTATCATAGAATTTCAAAGAAAATTGAAACGAAAATCTTGGAGTATTTGACAAAGGTTATAGTTTATTGAAGGCCCATTTTACTGTAGGCACTGTAAAAAGATATCCAGCCCCTACAGTCTGTGAAAGTCATATTGTAATCTCCATTTTATAGATAAACGACATGGCACTCAGAGAGATTAAGTAATGTATCCAAGGATACTCCCTCAATAAGTGGCAGAGCTGGAATTTCTATGCAATACTGTTCTGTTCCAACTTCCATGCTTGAATTCCTCCCTAAATTTATCAGAAACATGTAGGTTTGAATTTCTCCTGATTGGTATCTCATTTTTCAAATAATCAAAACAAATGCATTTGTTTTAAAAAAGTTAAAGTTAAAAAATTTATTCAATGCAAAGCCAGAAAAAAATCGTTTTAAATATTTGACAATGCTAAATGAAGTCTAAACATTTAGAATTCAACCATTCTTATCCTTTCATTGTCTAAGTCTAAAACTTTAGAACCACTCAAGATCTGTAAAGATTATTTTCAGAAAATACCACCTCTTATTGTCAATTTAAACAGTTTGAATTTTAAGTGCATAATTTCACAATGTCTGGGGGAAACTTTTTAAAAAACCATTCCCTAATACACAAATATTCAATGTTGTTCAGAAACAAAAATGTGGCCAATTAACTGAATCTTTCCTCCTTTCAACTTAACATTTTGATATTAATGTATTCCCAAACATTGTAAAATAATTTAATAGTGAAAATTTAATTTTTATTATTATATTTTTTATTACATCAATTCAAAACTTGGTGTCATTCTTTTCACTAGAAAATATTCCAAGAGAATATTGTTGGAGTAAAAACTTTAACTGTAAGATTGAGTTAAGTCAAATATAGTTTTTATTCAAATAACTCGAGATTTCCAATGTGTACCCTACACTTCTGAACAAAGGCAGCAAATCCTGGGTAGACCTTCTGCATGAGAGAATAGCTCTCAAGACTTGGAGGTGCCAACCGCTAACATTCCGAATTTATGAGCAATTGATCAGTATTTTCTCCTGATTTTCGCCCTGTCATGATCACTTCAGAAAGTAGTGTTTATACTCAGACATAAATAGCTACATGTTACAAGGACAAATAATAGAAAGAATACACTGGTATTCTAGTAATAGAAGTAAACAGAAGACCAGGACCTGTAAACCCTACTTCTTCCTGAAAAAGAACAAACAGAATGGGCTGCAAAGTTCTTAATATTATTTACTGGTATAAGTAATTAATTGTACTGCTATTTTCTACTCCATAGCACATATTCCAGGATAACAGTGGATTTCTAAAAAATTATATTGACATCAAGATAAAAATATTCCAAAATTTATAGAAAATTTTTAATTTTTATAATACTTACATGCAAATAAATTTTATAACATTATAATGAAAATCCAGCACATATATGTATCAGCACTTGCTATATAACATACTACCCAAAACATAGTGAATTAAACCAACAACCATTTCTGGCTCATGAAACTGGGTTGACAGTTTGGGTGAAGCTCAGCTGAACCATTGTTTGCTTGGTGTGGCCCATCGCAGGCATCGGCGTGTGCTGGTGTGCTGGCACTTGGCGGCTCACCCACATCTGGCATTAGCCAGCTGCTGGTTGGAGCCCTGGGTCATGTGCCATTCATTACCCAGTGCACGAGCCCAGGCTTATTCACATAAGCAGCAAGGGACAAATCTATAGACCTCTTGAAGCTTAGGCTCAAAAATTCTTATTTTCTCCAACTATACTCCATTGCTCAAAATAATTTCCAAGGCCAGCCTAGATTCAAGACTGGCATAAACAGACTCCTGTACCCCACCTTGATGGGAGAAGTTGTAAAGTATTGTAGAAGTTTTACAATAATCATAATGTCATTAAACACTGTATGAGAATTTAGAAAAATAATGTAATGCCTTGTAGGAATATCATAGATTAACTAGGAATAAATTCTATCAAACTAAATCCTTTCATTTTGTGAAGGTAGCCAAGGGAATAACAAAGATATAGATATTTGGATTTCGGCAAAATTTTTTGATAATCCCATTATGTTTTTGGCAAAAAATTATGCTGAAATTCAAGCTGTACAATAATAGAGTTGGCTAATTTCACAAATGTTTAGACAGTTACCACTAAAGAATAATGATTAAAAGACCATTGTCTACCTGAATATTTTTAGAGAACATCCAAAGGAATATGTACTAATCAGCACTTGTAAGTAATAGATATTCATACTTAAAAGATTTAGATGGCATCCCATTCAGTTTAAAAATGAGGAAAAGAGTAGGAATAGCTAGCATGATCAATAAGATAACAAACTGGAAATTAGCATAGTTGGATTTAAAATTCAAATGTTATTATCCAAAGATAAATGCTATGAATATTTTGGTGCCTTTACTTCCAGCTACTTCAACAATATAATATACACACACACACACACACACACACACACACACACACACACACACACACAAATTGGGTTATAGTGATGATACAACTTTATATTGTGCTTTTTTCATTTATCTTCAATATCAAAAATATAGTCCTAAATTGACAGTAATCATAAGAATAAGATCTAGGAGATTTATTCAGATTCAAGTTTAGTATGTGTCTGCTTGAAAAAGTCAACTCTGAGCTCCTTGAGGGTTTTATTCATCCTTGTATTTCTGAAACTTATAAAGTCTGGGATGTAACAGGATTCATATAATACCTGAATAAATAAGTTGAATAAATAAGTAAATGAAAAAATACATTAGTGAACTAGAACCAATACGAGGTATTTGTAGGGAGGCAATTTTTACCTCTGTATAAGAAAAAATGTATACTTTGTGAGATACCCACGGTCATTAGGATTCTATTAAACAAACTGTAAAAGGATTCTTACATTAAAAGAGAAGTTACACTGGATTACTTCATGAATTCAGAAATTATCTGACACAAAAAAAATTGACATTAACTTTTTAAACATATATATAATTATTCTATACAATGAACAATTCTGCATGTTTTACTGTATATATACACACATGTATACACATTAAAAAGAGCTATAAGATATATTATATATATTTAATTTTCTACCACAAATGACTTCTTTTAGCAAAGAATAGCTTTGTGACCTTTGAATATGCAGAGTCTTCATTATATTTATGCAGGAGGGATTGCATTTTTGAGACATTAAAACAGCATATTTTCATCCTTATTTATTTCTTAGTTGACCTATGGTTCCTCCATCCATTGAAATGATGTCACTTATTATTTCAAGAAGATAAAATTCAGCTTATAACAAAAAACTCATTGCTGAACTTTATATCAAATATTTTTAAGTCCATAGTGACAAAATCATCTTGAAAGTTAACATTCCTTGAATGAGAAAGTGTTTTCCAGATTGCAAAATCTCCCCTTCACCTATCAAATGAAAAATCTTGAGAACAAAAGCATAGAGTTCTACTATAAAACACAACTCTGAGGAAGCAGGCAACATATTCGAAGTAGTAAAGTGTAATGAAGAGAATAAGATGTTCAAATAGTGGGAAAGAAGGAGATTCAGAGGGGTGTACATAAGGTAAGACACCATTAGAAACCAAGAAAGAATCTAGACCCTCTAATATCCCATAGGAGCAGGCCCAGGATTGACTGTCAGATAAGAAAACTTCCCAGGTAGGTTAAAAATCAGTATGAAAGATGAGTGGACTTGTGACCTACTTCCCACTTGGTAGCTGAGATGGCCACAACACAGGTTGTTCCTTGCCAATACTGAATAGCCACTGTAGAGGAAAAATGACACCAGGACATGGGTAAACAGGGCTGGAGAAAGCATTCCTGGTATGTATGAATCCAAAAATTTCCATGTGTCCTGGTTGGGGGTATGCAAACATCCAGAGAGGAATAGTGTCCTCAAAGATATTGGGCATTAGAACTTGGCACATCCAGAATTTAGGCACTGATTACCAGCAATGGTTGTCCACAGAATTCCCATAACCCAGGTCTGAGCAGAGCAGCACACCATGCCTGTGACCAGATGTGTGTGGTTATCTCAGCCCAGAACAGCAAGGAGCTGGAGGGTGGCATGCAAACCAGAGACTCTCTCTCACTCTATCCCCTATTACCCTTAGGATGTACAAACTTCCCTGAAAACACTATATCCACCCATCTAGAGATGGCATTTTATAAATGAGAAGAGAGAAGGGAAACCTCATGGCAAAGGAAAGCAACACTGGAAAGGATTTTGACCTTCAAATTACTAAATATTTAATCGAATGAGGTTTTCTTAAACCAAAAAAAATAAAGGGGTCTAACTTAGGTTTCACCCATACTCATGAATCTCCTTTTTAACCCTTAGCAGGAATGGAGGTTTGAGAGCAAGAAGAGACATGGAGAAATGTTACAGCAAACACTGAGTTATATTTTCTTGTACACATAAGAAGTAGCATGTAGGAATTGGCTTAAAGATCGTGACATGAAAGGTGAGACAGAAACCTCCTCCCAAAACAACATGCAATATGAAAATATAGCAAATACAACTAATCCTGAAAGAGCAGCAGGAAAGAAGGCTGCACCAGACTGGAAAAAAGCAGACCACACGGAGAAGGGTAAAGTGCCAAGGCCATAATCCAGCAGGACCCAAGCCCTTCCCCCAACCCAGCTCACCAGCAGGAGGAAGAAAAAGGAGCAGGAAGGGGTGGAGGCCTAGGACTGCTGAACACACAGACCTTAAGATCCGCTCTGAGAGCATGAACCTACTTTACATGGTGCTCTGGAGATTAGTGCAGTTGGAAAGCTAAGACAGGCGGAATACTTGGAGAGACAGAGATTCCAGTCACTTGTGGAGAACATGTATCCACAACCAGCCTCTCTGGGACAAAAGAAAGGCAGGGACTTTGGGAGACTTCCTAACACCAAGAGAGCTGTCAAACGTACAGGGATTGCACAGAGCTTGCTGCTAAGAAGAAAGGACAGGTGGACAAAATTGTCCTGGCACACTCAGCCCAGCAGGTTGGGAACTTTCAGGAGCTTCAGGCGCTCCAGCTCCATGGATGACACAGCAGCCTTGAAGACCCCCACTGTGATACACAGCCTACTGACCAAGCCATTGCACCAGGCCAGCCCAAGGGTGGCCCCATCTATGGCATCTACAAGGGCATAGTATAGAGCCTCCTCCCTGTGCACTTGGTACACTAGCCCTGGCAGTGGAGACAGGCACTGCAACTGGGAAGCAAAAAAGAACTCTTCCCTGCTGGCAGGCACCAGCACCACTTGCCTGGGATCCCACCATTGCTCCAGGGGCTGAGAAGGTCCACAGAGTAGAGCTTTTGGGCACTACAGGTCACCACCTACAAACATGAAACGTCAAAGGAACCTGGTTTTAACAAAAATTCCCCAAACACAAGAGAGGGGACCAAGTGAAACAGAACTCCCTAATCTTCTGAATAAAGATTTCAAAAAAAAAAAATCATAAACATGCTAACAGAGATACAAAAAATGTTCAAGACTTCTGGGAGGTATTCAAGAAGGAGATAGAAACTTTGAGAAATACAGTATCTCAAATGAAACATAAAATGGAGGGATTTAAAAGATCAGATGTAGTAGAAGAGACAGCAAATGGAATAGAAATTAGAGAAGAGGAATACAAAGAAGATGAGGCACAAAGAGAAAAAAGGATCTCTAGGAATGAAAGAATATTGAGAGAACTGTGTGACCAATCCAAGCAGAACAATATTCACATTATAGGGGTACCAGAAGAAAGAGAGAGAGAGAAAGGGATACAAAGTGTATTTGAGAAGGTAACTGCTGAAAACTTCTCTGATCTGGGGAAGGAAAAAGTCTTTTAGTCCATGGAGGTGCTCAAGAAACACAAGGGACCCAAGAAAAACAACACCAAGATGTATAGTAATTAAAATGGCAAAGATCAAGGAAAAGGACAGACTTTTAAAAGAAGCTAGAAAGAGAAATAAGATCACATACAAAGGAAAACCCATTAGGCTATCATCAGAATTCTCAACAGAAACCTTATAGACCAGAAGGGAGTGGCATGATGTATTTAATGCAATGAAACAGAAGGGCCTCGGACCAAGAATACTCTACCTGGCAACATTATCATTTAAATTTGAAGGAGGAATTAAATAATTTCTGGGTAAGCAAAAGCTGAGGGAATTAACCTTCCAAAAACCACATCTACAGTATATTTTGGAGGCACTGTTATAGATGGAAGTGCTCCTAAGGCTACATAACTGTCACCAAAGTAAATTAAATCACAGTAAATAAAGTAGACCAATTGATTACTAAGCAGATGCAAAATCAAATCAACTACCCCCAACCTCAGTCAAGGGATACACAAAGAGTACACAATATATACATAATACATAAAGTAAGGAGGAGGAAGAATAAGGAGGGAAAGAAAAGAACCTTTAGATTGTGTTTCTATTAGCATACTAAGTGAGTTAAATTAGACTGTTAGATAGTAAGGGAAATACCCTTGAGCCTTTGGTAACCATGAATGTAAAGCCTGCAATGGCAATGAGTACATACCTATCAATAATCACAGTAAATATAAATGTCTGAATGCACCAATCAAAAGACATAGAGTGACCGAATAGAAAAAATATTAGACACATCTTATGCTGCCTACAGGAGACTCACTTCAAACACAAAGACATACACAGACTGAAAGTGAACGGATGGAAAAAGATATTTAATGCAACTAACAGGGGACTAAAGAGCAGGAGTTGCAGTACTTGTATCAGAGAAAATAGACTTCAAAACAAACAAAGTAACAAGAGACAAAGAAGGATATTACATAATGATAAAGGGGTCAGTCCAACAAGAGGATATAACCATTATAAATATATATGCACCTGACAGAGGATTAAAGATGGCAGTGTGAG
Source organism: Manis pentadactyla (assembly GCF_030020395.1). Lineage (NCBI taxonomy): Eukaryota > Metazoa > Chordata > Mammalia > Pholidota > Manidae > Manis > Manis pentadactyla. The sequence goes on along the minus strand of NC_080028.1, from coordinate 110,714,606 downwards.
AGGTGAGACAGAGGCTTCCTCCTAAAGCAGCATATAATATGAAAATATAATTAATACAACTAATCCTGAAAGAGCAACAGGAAAGAGGACTGTGCCAGACTGCATACACCTGGAGAAAAGAGCAGACCTCATGGAACAGGGTAATGTACCAAAGCAGTGGCTCAGCGGGACCCAAGCCCTTCCCCAAACCCAGCACATCAGCGGGAGGAATAGAAACAGAGGAGGGAGGGAGTGGAGGCCTAGGACTGCTGAATACCAAACTCTGGAGATCTGCTCTGGGAGCACAAACCCACATTTCATGGTGCTTGGATGGTACTTTCATGATTAGGGGCTTGGAAAGCTAAGACAGGCAGAATTTCTGGAGAGACTGAGAGATTCCAGCTGCTTGTGGAAAGCACGGATCCATATCCAGCTGCTCTGGGAAAAATGAAAGGCAGGCAGTCTGAGACACTTCCAAAAAAACGAAGCCCTTAGCAAGAGGGCTGCTAAAGGGGCAAGGACTGCACAGAGCTTACTGCTCAGGAAAAAGGAGAGGTAGACAAAATTGTCTGGGTGCACTCTGCCCAGCAAGCTGGGAGCTTTCAGGATCTTCAGGTGCTCCAGTTCCCTGGCTGGCTACACAGCTCCAAGGATACCCTCTGTGATACACAGCCTACTGAGCCATTCACCCGGTGAGCCCCACATGGCTCACAAACTTGCAAACCTAACCTGGTATTAGGCCAGCCAGACAGAAGATCTGTCTACAGCAACTACAAATGGAAAGCATAGAGGCTTATACCTGTGTGTTCAGCCACCTGGTTCAGGCAGTGGAGACAGGCATAGCAGCCGGTAAGCAGGAAAGAGCTGTTTCCTTTCTCCAGGCACCAGTACCACTCCTCTGCAACCCCCTATATTGCTTCAGGGCCTGAGCAGCTCCAGAGAGTAGAGATTCTGGACACTAGAGGGTGCAATATACAAATATGAAAAGCTAAAGGAACCTGATTCAAAGTAAAGTTATTAATACAACTCCTGAGAAAGATATAAATGACTCAATGTCATGAATCTTCCTGAAAGGGAGTTCAAAATAAAAATCAGTAACATGTACATGGAGGTATGGAAAGATATTCAAGAACTCAGGAATGAATTCTGGTAGGAGATCCAATCGTTGCAGAGCACAGTGGAAAGTATTAAAAGCAGATTAGATATGGTGGAGGAGACGAAAAATGAAATGGAAACTAGAGAAGAGGAATACAAAGAAGCTGAGGCACAAAGAGAAAAAAGTATCTCTAAGAATAAAAGAATATTGAGAGAACTGTTTGACAAATCCAAATGGAACAATATTCACATTAGAGGAGTAACAGAAGAAAAAGAGAGAGAAAAAGGGATAGAATGTTTCCTTGAGGAGATAATTCCTGAAAACTTCCCCAGTCTGGGGAAGGAGATAGTCTCTCAGGCCATGGAGATCCACAGCTCTCCCAACACAAGGGACCCAAGGAAGACAACACCAAGAAATATAGTAATTAAAATGGCAAAGATCAAGGATAAGGACAGACTATTAAAAGTAGCCAGAGAGAGAGAAATAATATCACATACAAAGGAATACCCATCAGGCTATAATTAGACTTCTCAGCAAAAACCCTATAGGCCATAAGGGAGTGGCATGATGTATATAATGCAATTAAGCAGAAGGGCCTTGAACCAGGATTACTTTACCCGGCAAGATTATCATTTAAATTTGAAGGAGGGATTAAACACTTTCCAGTTAAGCAAAAGCTGAGCAAATTTACCTCCCACAAACCATCTCTACAGTGTATTTTGGAGGCACTTCTATAGATGAAGTGTTCGTTAGGTTTAATAGCTGTCACCAGAGGTAAAAAAATCCACAGTAAAGAAAGTAGAACAGCTAATTACAAAGCAAATGCAAAATTAAATTAACTATCCCCAAAGTCAATCAAGGGATAGACAAACAGTACAGAATATAATACGTAATATATAAAGAATGGAGGAGGAAGAAAAAGAAAGAGAAAAAGAAAAGAACCTTTAAATTGTGCTTGTAACAGCACACTAAGTGAGTTAGGTTAGACTCTTAGATAGTAAGAAAGTTAACCTTCAACCTGTGGTAAACATGAATCTAAAGCCTGCAATGGCAATAAGTACATACCTATTGATAATCACCCTAAATGTAAACGGACTGAATGCACCAATCAAAAGACATAGAGTCACTGAATGGATAAAAAAACAAGACCCATCTTTATACTGCCTACCAGAGACTCACTTTAAACCCAAAGACACACACAGACTAAAAGAGAAGGGATGGAAAAAGATATTATATGAAACTACCAAGGAGAAAAAGCAGGACTTCCAGTACTTGTATCAGACAACATAGACTTCAAAACAAAGAAAGTCACAAGAGACAAAAAGGACATTATATAATGATAAAGGGGTCAATCCAACAAGAAAGACATAAACATTTTAAATATCTATGCGCCCAACACAGGAGCACCTATATCTGTGAAAGAAATACTACCAGAATTAAATGGGGAAATAGAATGCAATGCACTCATTCCAGGAGACATCAACACTCCACTCACTCTGAAGGACAGATCAACCAGACAGAAGATAAGTAAGGAGACAGAGGCACAGAACAACACATTAGAACACATGGACCTAACAGACATCTACAGGACTCTACACACAAAAGGAGTAGAATACACATTCTTCTCAAGTGCACATGGAACATTTTCAAGAATAGATCATATACTAGGCCACAAAAAGAGCCTCAGTAAATTCAAAAAGACTGAAATTGTATGAACCAGTTTCACAGACTACAAAGGTATGAACCTAGAAATAAATTACACAAAGAAAATGAAAAATCCCACGACCACATGGAGGCTTCACAACATGCTCCTAAATAACCAATGAATCAATGACTAAATAAAAAAACAGATAAAGCAATATATGGAGACAAATGACAACAATAATTTAAAACTGCAAAATCTGGGAGAAACAGCAAGGGCCATGCTAAGAGGGAAATATATTGCAAAACTGGCTTACTTCAGGAAAGAACAATCCCATATGAGCAGTTAAAACTCACAATTAATGAAACTAGAAAAAGAAGAACAAAGGAGGCCCAAAGTCAGTAGAAGGAGGGACATAATAAAAATTAGAGCAGAAATAAATAAAATCAAGAAGAATAAAACTATATAAAGATGCAATGAAAGCAAGAGCTGGTTCTTTGACAAAAAATAAACAAAATAGATAAACCCCTAGCCAGACTTATCAAGAAAAAAGAGAGTCTATTCACATAAACAGTATCAGAAATGAGAAAGGAAAAATCACTGTGGACACCACAGAAATACAAAGAATTATTAGAGAATACTATGAAAAATTATATGCTAAAAGCCTGGATACACTGAAAGAAAGGGACAACTTTCAAGAAAAATAAAACCTTCCAAGACTGACCCAGAGAGAAACAGAAAATCTGTACCAACCAATTACCAGCAACGAAATTGAATTGATAATCAAAAACTACCTAAGAACAAAACCCCTGGAAAAGATGGCTTCAGTGCTGAATTTTATCAAACACTTAGTGAAGACCTAATACTCATTCTCCTTTAAGTTTTCCAAAAAACAGAGGAGGAGGAAATACTTCCACACCCATTCTATGAGGCCAGCATAACTCTAATATCAAAACCAGGCAAAAACACCACAAAAAAAGAAAATTACAGACCAATATCCCTGAAAAACACAGATACAAATACACTCAACAAAATATTAGGAAACAGAATTCAAAAATACATCAAGTGGATCATAAACCATGATCAAGTGGGATTCATCTCAGGGATGCAAGGATGGTACATTGAAAATCCATCAGTATCATCCACCACATCAACAAAAAGAAGGACAAAAACCACGTGAAAATCTCCATAGCTGAAGAAAAAGCATTTGACAAAATTCAACATCCATTCATGAAAACTTCAACAAAATGGGTATAGACGGCAAGTATCTCAACATAAAAGGCCATATATGACAAACCCACAGCCAATATTAAATTTGACAGTGAGAAGCTAAAAAACTTTTCCTTTAAGATCAGGAACAAGACAAGGATGCTCACTCTCCCCACTTCTATTCAACATAGTACTGGAGGTCCTATCCATGGAAATCAGACAACACAAAGAAATAAAAGGCATCCACATTGGCAAGGAAGAAGTTAAACTGTTCCTGTTTGCAGATGACATGATATTGTACATAAAAAACCCTAAAGAATCCACTCCAAGACTACTAGATCTAATACCTGAATTTAGCAAAGTTGCAGAAAACAAAATTAATATGCAGAAATCTGTGGTTTTCCTCTACACTAACAATGAACTAGAAGAAAGAGAAATCAGGAAAACAATTCCATTCACAGTTCCATACAAAAGAATAAAATACCTAGGAATAAAACTAATCAAGGAAGTAAAAGACCTATACACTGAAAACTATAAGATACTCATAAGAAAAATTAAAGAAGATACCAGTAAATGGAAAGACATCCCACGCTCATTGATAGGAAGAATTAGTACTGTCAAAATGGCCATCCTGCCTAAAGCAATTGACAGATTCAAAGCAATCCCTATAAAAATACCAACAGCAGATTAAAGATGGTGGCATGAGAGGAGAGACAGAGAGTTCCTCCTAAAACTTGATACAATTAGAAAATTTAATTGGCACAACTAAACCTGAGAGAGAAACAGGAAAGAGGACCGTGTCAGACTGCACACACCTGGAGAAAAGAGCAGACCTCAGCGAACGGGGTAACATACCAGAGCTGTGGCTCCATGGGACCAAAGTCCCTCCCCCACCTCAGCTCACTGGCAGGAGGAAGACTAATGGAGCAGGGAGGGAGTGGCAGGCTTGGGACTGCTGAATACCTAGCTCTGGAGATCTGTGCTGGGAGCACAAACCTACATTTCATGGTGCTTTCATGAGACTTGCATGACTACTGGGTTGGAAAGTTAATACAGGCAGAGTTCCTGGGGAGACTGGGATTCTGGCTGCTTGTGAAAAGCAGGGATGCGTATCTGGCATCTCTGGGACAAAAACTTATACCTGTGTGACCAGCCCACTGGCTCAGGCAGTGGAGACAGGCAAAGCAGCGGGGAGGTGGGGAACAGCTCTTTCCTCCCCCCAGGCACCAGGACTGCTCCCCTGCGACCCACCGATATTGCTTCAGGGGCGGAGCAGCTCCAGAATAGAGCATCTGGACACTAGAGGGCGCCATATACAAACATGAAACACCAAAGGAACCTTGTCCAGAGTAAAATTGTTAATACAACTCCTGAGAAAGATTTAAATGATATGGACCTCGTGACTCTTCCTGAAAGGGAGTTCAAAATTAAAACCATCAACATCCTAAAGGAGGTATGGAAAGACATCCAAGAACTCAGGAATGAATCCAGGTCAGAGATCCAATCGTTGAAGAGCACGATGGAGGGTATTAAAAGCAGGTTGGATAAGGTGGAGGAGACAATAAATGAAATAGAAACTAGAGAAGAGGAATACAACGAAGCTGAGGTACAGAGAGAAAAAAGGATCTCTAAAAATGAAAGAATATTGAGAGAACTGTGGGACCGGGACCAATCCAAGTGGAACAATATTCGCATTATAGGAATACCAGAAGAAGAAGAGAGAGAAAAAGGGATAGAAAGTGTCTTTGAGGAGGTAGTTGCTGAGAACTTCATCAATATGGGGAAGGAGATAGGCTCTCAGGCCATGGAGAACCACAGATCCCCCTACACAAGGTACCCAAGGAAGACAACACCAAGACACATAGTAATTAAAATGGGAAAGATCAAGGATAAGGACAGGCTGTAAAAAGCAGCCAGAGGCAGAAACAAGATCACATACAAAGGAAAGCCCATCAGATTAACAACAGACTTCTCAGCAGAAACCTTACAGGCCAGAAGGGAGTGGCATGATGTATTTAATGCCATGAAGCAGAAGGGCCTGGAACCAAGATTACTTTATCCGGCAAGATTATCATTTAAATTTGAAGGAGGGATTAAACAATTTCCAGATAAGCAAAAGCTGAGAGAGTTTACCTCCCACAAACCATCTCTGCAGTCTATTTTGGAGGGACTGCTATAGATGGAAGTGCTCAGAGGGTTGGATAGCTGTCACCAGAGGTACGAAAATCATAGTAGGGAGGGTGGAGCAGCTGATTGTGAGGCAAAAGCAAAATTAAATTGACTATCCCCAAAGCCAATCAAGGGATAGAGAAAAAGTATAGAATCTGATAATTAATATATAAAGAATGAAGGAGGAAGAAAAAGGAGGAGAAATAGAATAGAACCTTTAGATAGTGTTTTGTAACAGCATACGAAGTGAGTTAAGTTAGACTCTTAGATAGTAAGGAAAGTAACGTGGAACCTTTGGTAACCACAAATTTAAAGCCTGAAATGGCAATAAGTACATACCTATCAATAATCACCCAAAATGTAAATGGACAGATTGCACCAATCAAAAGACATAGAGTCACTGAATGGATAAAGAAACAAGACCCATCCATATGCTGCTTACAAGAGACTCACCCCAAACCCAAAGACATGCACATACTAAAAGTCAAGGGATGGAAAAAGATATTTCATGCAAATAATAGGGAGAAAAAAGCAGGAGTTGCAGTACTAGTATCAGACAAAATAGACCTCAAAACAAAGAATGTAACAAGAGATAAAGAAGGACATTACATAATGATAAAGGGCTCAGTCCAACAAGAGGCTATAAACATTATAAATATATATGCACACAACACAGGAGCACCAGCATATGTGAAACAAATACTAACAGAACTAAAGGAGGAAATAGACTGCAATGCAATCATTTTAGGAGACTTCAACACACCATTCACTCCAAAGGACAGATCCACCAGACAGAAAATAAGTAAGGACACAGAGGCACTGAACAACACACTAGAACAGAGGGAACTAATAGACATCTACAGAACTCTACATCCAAAAGCAACAGGATACACATTCTTCTCAAGTGCACATGGAACATTCTCCAGAATAGACCACATACTAGGCCACAAAAACAGCCTCAGTAAATTCAAAGAGATTGAAATCCTACCAATCAACTTTTAAGACCACAAAGGTATAAAACTATAAATAAATTGTACAAAGTGAGCAGAAAGGCTCACAAACACATGAAGGCTTAACAATACGCTTATAAATAGTCAATTGATCAACGACAAAATTAAAATGGAGATCCAGCAATATATGGAAATAAATAACAACAACAACACAAAGCCCCAACTTCTGTGGGATGCAGGGAAAGCAGTCTTAAGAGGAAAGTATATAGCAATCCAGGCATATTTAAAGAAGGAAGAATAAACCCAAATGAATAGTCTAACATCAAAGTTATCAAAATTGGAAAAAGAAGAACAAATGAGGCCTAAAGTCAGCAGAAGGAGGGACATAATAAAGATCAGAGAATAAATAAACGAAATTGAGGAGAATAAAACAATAGAGAAAAATCAATGAAACCAAGAGCTGGTTCTTTGAGAAAATAAACAAAATAGATAAGCCTCTAGCAAGACTTATTAAGAGAAAAAGAGAATCAACACACATCAACAGAATCAGATATGAGAAAGGAAACATCATGACGGATTCAACAGAAATACAAAGAATTGTTAGAGACTACTATGAAAACCTATATGCTAAGAAGCTGGAAAACCTAGAAGAAATGGACAACTTCCTAGAAAAATACCTTAAAAGACTTCCTAGAAAAAAACCTTAAAAGACTGACCAAGGAAGAAACACAAAATCTAAACAAACCAATTACCAGCAAAGAAATTGAAGTAGTAATCAAAAAACTACCCAAGAAAAACACACCCAGGCCAGATTGATTTACCTCAGAATTTTATCAGACATACAGAGAAGATATAATACCCATTCTCCTTAAAGTTTTCCAAAAAATAGAAGAGGAGGGAATACTCCCAAACTCATTCTATGAAGCCAACATCACCCTAATGCCAAAACCAGGCAAAGACCCCACCAAAAAAGAAAATTACAGACCAATATGGCTGATGAACGTAGATGCAAAAATACTCAAAAAATATTAACAAACAGAATTCAAAAATACATCAAGAGGGACATACACCATGACCAAGTGGGATTCATCCCAGGGATGCAAGGATGGTAAAACATTAGAAAATACATCAACATCATCCACCACATCAACAAAACGAAAGACAAAAACCACATGATCATCTCCATAGATGCTGAAAAAGCATTCAACAAAATTCAACATCCATTCATGATAAAAACTCTCAACAAAATGTGTATAGAGGGCAAGTACCTCAACATAATAAAGGCCATATATGATAAACCCACAGCCAACATCATGCGGAACAGCGAGAAGCTGAAAGCTTTTCCTCTGAGATCAGGAACAAGATAGTGATGCCCACTCTTCCCACTGCTATTTAACATAATACTGGAGGTCCTAGCCACGGCAATCAGACAAAACAAAGAAATACAAGGAATCCAGATTGGTAAAGAAGAAGTTAAACTGTCACTGTTTGCAGATGACATGATATTGTACATTAAAAAAATCCCTAAACTCCACTCAAAAACTACTAGAACTGATATTGGAATACAGCAAATTTGCAGGATACAAAATTAACACACAGAAATCTGTGGCTTTCCTATACACTACAAAGAGCCAATAGAAAGAGAAATCAGGGAAACCATTCCATTCACAATTACATCAAAAAGAATAAAATACCTAGGAATAAACCTAACCAAAGTGAAAACTATACCCTGAAAACTATACCCTGAAAACTACAAGACACTCTTAAGAGAAATTAAAGAGGACACTAACAAATGGAAACTCATCCCATGCTCTTGACTAGGAAGAATTAATATCGTCAAAATGGCCATCCTGCCCAAAGCAATATATACATTTGATGCAATCCCTATCAAATTACCAACAACATTCTTCAACGAACTGGAACAAATAGTTCAAGAATTCATATGGAAACAACAAAGACCCCAAATAGTCAAAGCAATTCTGTGAAAGAAGAATAAAGTGGCGGGGATCTCACTCCCCAACTTCAAGCTCTACTACAAAGTCATAGTAATCAAGACAATTTGGTACTGGCACAAGAACAGAGCCACAGACCAGTGGAACAGAATAGAGACTCCAGACATTAACCCAAACCTAAATGTCAATTAATATTTGATAAAGGAGCCATGGACATACAATGGGGAAATGACAGTCTCTTCAACAGATGGTGCTGGCAAAACTGGACAGCTACATGTAAGAGAATGAAAGTGGATCACTGTCTAACCCCATAGACAGAAGCAAATTCAAAATGGATCAAAGGCCTGAATGGAAGTCATGAAACCATAAAACTCTTAGAAAAAATCATAGGCAAAAATCTCTTGGACATAAACATTAGCAACTTCTTCATTAACATATCTCCCCGGGCATGGAAAACAAAAGCAAAAATGAGCAAGTGGGACTATATCAAGCTGAAAAGCTTCTGTACAGCAAAGGACACCATCAATAGAACAAAAAGGTACCCTACAGTATGGGAGAATATATTCGTAAATGACAGATCTGCTAAAGGCCTGACATCCAAAATATATAAAGAGTTCACGTACCTCAACAAACAAAAAGCAAATAATCCAATTAAAAAATGGGCAGAGGATATGAAGAGACAGTTCTTCAAGGAAGAATTTCAGATGGCCAACAGACACATGAAAAGATGCTCCACATCACTCATCATCAGGGAAATGCAAATTAAAACCACAATGAGATATCACCTCACACCAGTAAGGACGGCCAGCATCAAAAAGACTAAGAACAACAAATGCTGGTGAGGATGTGGAGAAAGGGGAACCCTCGTACACTGATGGTGGGAATGTAAGCTAGTTCAACCATTGTGAAAAGCAATATGGAGGTTCCTCAAAACACTGAAAATAGAAATACCATTTGACCCCAGAATCCCACTCCTTGGAATTTACCCAAAGAATACAACTTCTCAGATTCAAAAAGACATATGCACCACTATGTTTCTCATAGCATTATTTACAATAGCCAAGAAATGGAAGCAACCTAAGTGTCCATAAGTAGATGAATGGATAAATAAGAGGTGGTACATATACACAATGGAATACTATTCAGCCATAAGGAAGAAACAAATCCTACCATTTGCAACAACATGGATGGAGCTGGAGGATATTATGCTCAGTGAAATAAACCAGGAGGAGAAGGACAAGTGCCACATGATTTCCCTCATTTCTGGAGTATAACAACGAAGCACAACTGAAGGAACAAAGTAGCAGCAGACTCAGAGACTCCAAGAAGGAACTAGTGGAACCAAAGGGGAGGGATGTGGGAGGGTGGGTGGGGAGGGAGGGAGAAGGGGACTGAGTGGTATTATGTTTAGTACACATGGTGTTCAGGGATCATGCGGAAAACAGTGTAGCACAGTGGCTCCATTGGGGTGTGGGTGGGGACTTGATAATATGGGTAAATGTAGTAACCACACTGTTTTTTAATGAGAAACCTTCATAAGAGTGTATGTTAATAATACCTTAATATAAATTAAATATATATATATGTATATATATATATATATATATATATATATATATATACATATATATTTTTTTTTCACCCACCACAGTAGCACCTACATATGTGAATCCAATACTAACAGAATTAAAGGTGGAAACATAATGCAATGCATACATGTTATGAGAATTCAACACACCACTCACTCCAAAGGACATATCAACTAGACAGAAAATAATTAAGGAAACATAGGCACAGAATAACATATTAGAACAGATGGACCTAATGGTCATCCAAAAGCAACAGGACAAATATTCTTCTCAAGTGAACATGGAACATTTTCAAGAATAGATTGGGAGATTCTCAAGATAGTGGCATGAGTAGGGTGGTGGAAATCTCCTCCCAAGACCATGTATATTTTGAAAATGCAACAAGTACAACTATTTCTATAAGAGTAACCAGAAGATAGAGTACACCAGCCAGGTTACATCTACATCTGTGGGAACTCAACAACTCATGGAAAAGGGTAAAATACAAAGCCATGACCCAGTGGGACTGAGCACTCCCTCACCCCAGCTCACTGGTGGGAGGAGAAGAATCAGAGTGCGGCATGAGTGGAACCACAGGACTGCTAAATAACCAGCTAAATAACCAGCCCTAGTAATCTGCACTGGGAGCACAGACACACATCGCATAGTGTACTGGATATTAGAGAAACAGAAAAGTAAAATCCGAGACAGAGACTGCTAGTGGGTCCCCACAGCCGGCTCCCCTGGGACAAAAGAAAAGCAGGTGCTTAAATGTCTTAAAGGGACAAGGTATAACAGGTGGACCAAATCTTCCTGGAATACTCAATTCCTAAGAACCTCACGGTGATAAGCAGCCTGCAGTTCATTCCCCACCACTGGCACTGCAAGCAAATTGGTGGACGCTCCATTGCTGCAGAACAGCGAGGGAGCAGCATCACCCAAACAACCACACAGAGGCTTCTCCCTGCGCAGAGCTAAGTGGCCCACAACCACGGGATTCCCCATGTGCGCAGTTGACTGGCAGAGACAATGGAATTTGCCACAGAATCTGGAAGGCACAAAGGAGCTTTGTCCTCGCAGTGAACACACACTGTTCACCTACAATGTCCGCCAGTGCCCTAAGCCATCCCAAGGGCCAGCCCACCCATGGCAGCTCAGGGGATTAACCCACAGGCTGCTCCCTGTGTGCGGTTACCTGGCACAGGCAGCAGAGAACAGCACAAAGTTTGGGAAGCACAAAGGGACTCCTTTCTCATGGCAGAACACACACCGCTTGCCTGCGACCCCTGCCAGTGCACTAGGCCTCCCAAGGGCTGCCTCAGCACAGCAGCTCAAGGGATTAACCAAGACAGTGACCCCTGTGTGTGGTTGACTGGCACAGACAGAAGAGGTGGGCACAGAGTATGGGAGGCATGAAGGGGCTCTGTTCTGGCAGCAAACACATGCCACAGGATGGCGACCACCACCAGTGACCTAGGCCATCCTGAGGGACGCCCTGCCCATGGCAGGACAGGAAATTAATCCAGAGGCTGCTCGGTGTATGCGGTTGACCAGCACAGGCAGCAGAAACAGAAAAGGTGACCAGGAAGCAGGAAGGGACTTTGTCCTCCAAGCTGACATACACACCACTCACCCTAGAGACCACTTCCATCGCCATGAAAAGGCAGAAGAACATTATTCAGTCCAAAATACCACAAACACCAGAGAGAGGTCCTGGTGAGACTGAAATCACCAGTCTTCCTGCAAAAGAATTCAAAATAAAAGTCATAACCAGGCTAATGGAGCTATAGAGAAATATGCAAGAGCTAAGGGATGAAGTCTGGAGGGAGATAACACAAATGAAAGAAACAATAGAAGGATTTAAGAGCAGACTGAATGAGGTGGAAGAGACTTTTAATGGAAGAGAAATCAGAGAACAGGAATACAGAGAAGCTGAGGAAAAGAGAGATAAAAGGATCTTTAGGAATGAAAGAATATTGAGAATTGTGGGAACATCTAAATGGAAAAATATTTGCATTATAGGGGTACCCAAATAAGAAGAGAGAGAAAAAAGGATAGAAAATGTCTTTGAAGAAAGAATTGCTGAAAGCCACCCAATCTGGGGAAGGAAATAGTGTCTCAGATCATGAAAATCCATAGATCTCCCAACATAAGGGATGCAAGGAGGACAACACCAAGACATATAATAATTAAAATGGCAAATATCAAAGACAAGGACAGAATATGAAAAACAGTCAGAGAGAGAAAAAGGACCACCTACAAAGGAAAACCCATCAGGCTATCATCAAACTTCTCAGCACAAACCTTACAGGCCAGAGGGAATAGCATGGTATATTCAATGTCAAGAAACAAAAGGGCCTCAAACTAAGAATACTGTATCCAGTAATATAATCATTTAAATTTGAAGGTGAGATTAAACAATTCCAGGATAAGGAAAAGTTGAGGGAATTTACATCCCACAAATCATCTCTACAGTGTATTTCAAAGGGATGGCAATAGATGGAAATGCTCCTAAGGCTAAACAGATGGCACCAGAGAAAATAAAACCACAGCAAAGAAAGTAGACCAAATAAATACTAACTAAATGCAAATAAAATCAGGTATCCACAAACTCAGTCAAGGGACACACAAAGTGTACAGAATAAAAGACCTAACATATAAAGACACAAGGAGGAAGAAAAGAAGGGAGAGAAATAAAGAATGATCAGACTGTGTTTATAATAGCTAATAAATGAGTTAAGTTAGACAGTTAGATAGTAAAAATGCTACCCTTGAACCTTTGGTAACCACGAATCCAAAGCTTACAATGGCAATATATCCATTGATAGTCACCCTAACGTAAATGGACTGAATGCACCAATCAAAGGACAGAGTAATAGAATAGATAAAAAAGCAAGACCCATCTATATGCTGCCTACAAGAGACTGACTTCAAACCCAAAGACATACACAGACTGAAAGTGAAGGGATAGAAAAATATATTTCATGCAAACAATAGGGAGAAAAAAGTAGGTGTTGCAGTACTTATAACAGACAAAATAGACATCAAAACAAAGAAAGTGAAAAGAGACAAAGAAGGACATTACATAATCATAAAGGGGTCAGTCCAACAAGAGGATATGACCATTATAAACATCTATACACCCAACACAGAATCCCCTACATTTGTGGAAGAAATACTAATAGAATTAAAGGACAAAACAGAATGCAATGCATTCATTTTAGGAAACTTCAACACACTGCTCACTCCAAAGGATAGATCAACCAGACAGAAAATAAGTAAGGACACAGAAACACTGAACAACACACTAGAACAGATGGACCGAACAGATATCTACAGAACTCTACACCCAAAAGCACCAGGATACAAATCCTTCTCACATGCACATAGAACACTTTCCAGAAAAGACCACATACAGTCACAAAAAAAGTCTCAGTAAATTTAAAAAGATTGAAATTCTACCAACCAACTTCTCAGATCAAGAAGGTATAAAACTAGAAATAAATTGTACAAAGAAAACAAAAAGTCTCACAAACACATAGAGACTTAAAAACATGCCCCTAAATAATTAGTGGATCAATCACAAAATTAAAACAGACATCAACCAATATATGGAGACAAATGAAAACAACAGCACAACACCCCAACTTCTGTAGGACACAGTGAAGGCAGTTCTAAGAGGAAAGTATATAGCAATCCAGGGCTATTTAAAGAAGGAAGAACAATCCCAAATGAATAGTCTAAATTCACAATTATTGAAACTGGAAAAAGAAGAACAAATGAGGCCCAAAGTTAAGAGAAGGAGGGACATAATAAAGATTAGAGAAGAAAGAAATAAAATCAAAAAGAAGTCAACAGAAAAAAATCAATGAAACCAAGACCTGGTTCTTTGAGAAAATAAACAAAATAGATAAACCCCTATCCAGACTTATAAAGAGAAAAAGAGAATCTACACACATAAACAGACTCAGAAATGAGAAAGGAAAAATCACAATAGACCCCACAGAAATACAAAGAATTATTAGAGGATACTATGAAAATCTATATGAAAACAAACAGTATAAACTAGAAGAAATGGACAACTTTCTAGAAAAGTATAACTTTCTAAGACTGACCAAGGAATAAACAGATAATCTAGACAGATCAATTACCAGTAACGAAATTGAATCGGTAATCAAAAAACTACCTGAGAACAAATCCCCTGGACAAGATGGATACACCACTGAATTTTTTAAAACATTTACTGAATACCTAATACCCATCCTCCTTAAAGTTTTCCAAAAAATAGAAGAGGAGGGAATACTCCCAAACTCATTCTATGAGGCCAACATCACTCTAATACCAAAACCAGGCAAAGACACCACAAAAAAAGAAAATTGCAGACCAATATCCCTGATGAACATAGATGCAAAAATACTCAACAAAATATTAGGAAACCGAATTCAAAAATACATCAAGTGGATCATACACCATGATCAAGTGGGATTCATCTCAGGGATGCAAGGATGGTACAACATTCGAAAATCCATCAACATCATCTACCACATAAACAAAAAGAAGGACAAAATACATATAATTATTTCCATAGCCACTGAAAAAGCATTTGACAAAATTCAACATGATAAAAACTCTCAAGAAAATGGGTATAAAAGGCAAGTACCTCAACATAATAAAGGCCATATATGAGAATCGCACAGTCAACATTATATTTAACAGTGAGAAGCTGAAAGCTTTTCCTTTAAGATCTGGAACAAGAAAAGGATGCCCATTCTCACCACTTTTATTCATATATTTGTCATATTCAATATAGTACTGGAGCTCCTAGCCACAGCAATAAGACAACACAAAGAAATAAAAGGCATCGAGATTGGTAAGGAAGAAACCAAACTGTCACTGTTTGCAGATGACATGTTATTGTACATAAAAAAAGGCTAAGCAACCCACTGCAAAACTAGTAGAACTAATGTCTGAATTCAGCAAAGTTGCAGGATAGAAAATTAATACACAGAAATCTATTGCAGTTCTATACACTAATGATGAAATAGCAGAAAGACAAATCAAAATAACAATTCCATTCACAATAAGCAATCCACAGATTCAATGCAATCCCTATCAAAATGCCCAAAGCATTCTTCAATGAACTGGAACAAATAGTTGTAAAATTCATATGGAACCACAAAAGAAGCTAAATAGTCAAAGTAATCCTGAAAAGGAAGAATAAAGCAGGGGGGAATCTCACTTCCCAACTACAAGCTCTACCACAAAGCCACAGTAATTAAGACAGTTGGGTACTGGCATAAGAATAGACCCATAGACCTGTGGAACAGAATGAGGAGCCCAGATATTAACCTAAGCATATATGGTCAATTGATATACAATAAAGGAGCCATGGATACACAACTGGGAAATGTCCACCTTTTCAACAGCTAGTGTTGGCAAAACTGGACAGCTACATGTTAGAGAATGAAACTGGATTACTGTCTAACTCCATACATAAAAGTAAACTTGAAATGGATCAAAGACCTGAATGTAAGTCATAAAACCATAAAGCACTTAGAAAAATACATAGACAAAATTCTCTTGGACATAAACATGAGCACCTTCTTCATAAACATATCTCCCGGGCAAGGGAAACAAAAGCAAAAATGAACAAGTGGGACTATATCAAGCCAAAAAGCTTCTGTACATCAAAGGAAACCATCAGTAGAACCAAAAGGCATCCTACAGTATGGGAGAATATATTTATAAATGACATATCTGATAAGGGGTTGACATTCAAGATATATAAAGAGCTCATGCACCTCAACAATTAAAAAGCAAATAATCCAATTAAAAAATGGGCACAGGATGTGAGCCAACACCTCTCCAAAAAAGAAATTCAGATGGCCAAAAGGCACATGAAAAGATGCTCCACATTGCTAATCATCAGAGAAATGCAAATTGAAACCACAATGAGATATAACCTCACACCAGTTAGGATGGTCAACATCCAAAAGACAAACTGTAATAAATGTTGGTGAGGATGGGGAGAAAGGGGAACCCTCCTACACTGCTGGTGGGAATGTAAATTAGTTCAACCATTGTGGAAAGCAGTATAGGGGTTCCTCAAAAAACTAAAAATAGAAATACCATTTGACCCAGGAATTCCAGTCCTAGGAATTTACCCTAAGAATGCAGGAGCCCAGTTTGAAAAAAACATATGCATCCCTATGTTTATCACAGCACTATTTACAATAGCCAAGAAATGGAAGCAACCTAGGTGTCCATCAGTAGATGAATGGATAAAGAAGATGTGGTACATATACACAGTGGAATATTATTCAGATATAAGAAGAAAACAAATCCTACCATTTGCAACAACATGGATGGAGCTAGAGGGTATTATGCTCGGTGAAATAAGCCAAGTGGAGAATGACAAATATCAAATGATTTCACTCTTCCGTGGAGTATAAGAAGAAAGAAAAAACTGAAGGAACAAAACAGCAGCAGACTCACAGAACCCAAGAATGAACTAACAGTTACCAAAGGGAAAGGGACTGGGGAGGATGGGTGGGAAGGGAGGGATAAGGGGATTAAGGGACATTATGATTAGCACACATAATGTGAGGTGGGGGTCATGGGGAAGGCAGTATGACACATAGAAGACAAGTAGTGATTCTACAGCATCTTACTGTGGTGATGGACAGTGACTGTAATGGGGTGTGCATTGGGGACTTCATAATGGTGGGAGTCTAGTAACCATACTGTTGCTCATGTAATTGTATATTAATGATACAATAAATAAATAAATAAATAAATAAATAAATAAATAAATAAATAAAAAGAATAGATAATACAGTAGGCCACAAAAAAAGCCTCAGTAAATTCAGAAAGATTGAAATTGTGCCAACCAGCTGCTCAGACCACAAAGGTGTGAAACTAGAAATTAACTACATGAAGAAAATGAAAAAGCCCACAAACATATTGCAGCTTAACAGCATGCTCCTAAATAATCAATGGATCAATAACCAAACAATAACAGAGATCAAGCAACATATGGAGACAAAGGACAATAATAATTCAACACAGCAAAATCTGTGGGACGCAGAGAAGGCAGTGCTAACAGGGAAGTATATTGCAATACAGGCTTACCTCAGGACAGAAGAACAATCCTTTATGAACAGTCTGAACTCACAATTAATGAAACTAATAAAAGAAGAACAAATGAGGCCCAAGGTCAGTAGAAGGAGGGACATAACAAAGATCAGAGCATAAATAAATAAAATTGAGAAGAATAGAACAATAGAAAGAATCAATGAATGCAGGAACTGGTTCCTCAAGAAAATTAACAAACAGATAAACCTCTAGTCAGATCTATCATGAAAAAAAGAGAGTCTACAAACATAAACATAATCAGAAATGAGAAAGGAAAAATAACTATGGACACCACAGAAATACAAAGAATTATTAGAGACTATGAAAAGTTATATGCTAAAAAATTGGATAACCTAGAAGAAATGGACAACTTTCTAGAAAACTACAACCTTCCAAGGCTAACCCAGGAAGAAACAGAAAATCTGAATGTACAAAATACTAGTAATGAAATTGAATTGGTAATCAAAAACCTACCTAAGAACAAATTTCCTGGTCCAGATGACTTCACCATTGTATTTTACCAAACATTTAGTAAAGACCTAATACCCATCCTCCTTAAAGTTTTCCAAAGAGTAGAAGAGGAGGAAATATTCCCAAATTCATTCTATGAGGCAAGCATCACTCTAATACCAAAACCAGGCAAAGACACCACAAAAAAAGAAAATTCCAGACCAATATTCCTGATGAACATAGATGCAAAAATACTCAAGAAAACATTAGTAAACCAAATTAAAAAATACATCAAAAAGATCATCCATCATAATCAAGTGGGATTTATTCCAGGGATGTAAGGATGATACAATATTTGAAAATCCATCAACATCAAACACCACAGAAACAAAATGGACAAAAATCACATGATCATCTCTATAGTTGCTGAAAAAACATCTGACAAAATTCAACATCGATTCATGATAAAAACTCTCCACAAAATGGGTATAGAGGGCAAGTACCTCAACATATTAAAGGCTATAAATGACAAACCTACAGCCAACATCATTCTTAACAGCAAGAAGCTGAAAGCTTTTCCTTTAAGATCTGGAACAAGACAAGGATGCCCACTCTCACCACTTTTATTCAACATAGTACTGGAGGTCCTATTCATGGCAATCAGACAATGTAAAGAAATAAAAGGCATTGAGACTGGTAAGGAAGAAGTTAAACTCTCACGTTTGCAGATAACATGTTATGGTCCATAAAAAACCCTAAAGAATCCACCCCAATACTTCTAGAACTCATAAGTGAATTCAGCAAAGTTGCAGGATACAAAATTAATACACAGAAATCTGTTGCATTCCTATATACTAACAATGAACTAGCAGGAAGAGAAATCAAGAAAACAGTTCCATTCACAGTTGCATCAAAAGTATAAAATACCTAGTAATAAACCTAACCAAGGAGGTGAAAGACCTATATCCTGAAAACTGCAAGACACTCATGAGAGAAATAACAGAAGACACCAATAAATGGAAATACATCCCGTTCTCATGAATAAGAAAAATTAATATCATCATAATGGCCATCCTGCATAAAGCAATCTATAGATTCAATGCAATCCCTATCAAAATACTAACAGCATTCTTTAATGAACTAGAACAAATAGTTCTAAAATTCATGTGGAACCGCAAAAGACCCCGAATAGC
Source organism: Manis pentadactyla (assembly GCF_030020395.1). Lineage (NCBI taxonomy): Eukaryota > Metazoa > Chordata > Mammalia > Pholidota > Manidae > Manis > Manis pentadactyla. The sequence continues at coordinate 110,695,264 of NC_080028.1, read as the reverse complement.
CAAAGCAACCTGAGAAGGAAGAATTAAGCTGGGGGATTATGCTCCCTGACTTCAGGCTCTACTAAAAAGCCACAGTAATCAAGACTATTTGGTACTGGCACAAGAGAAGACTTATAGATCAATAGAACAGAATATGGAGCCCAGGTATAAACCCAAACATATATTGTAAATTAACATATGATAAAGGAGCCATGTATACACAATGGGGAAATGAGAGCCTCTTCAACAACTGGTGTTGGCAAAACTGGACAGCTACATGTAAGAGAATGAAACTGGATTACTGTCTAATTCCATACACAAAAGTAAACTGGAAATGGATCAAGGACCGGAATGTAAGTCATGAAACCATAAAACTCTTAGAAAAAAGCTTAGGCAAAAATCTCATGGACATAAACATGAGTGACTTCTTCATGAACATATCTCCCCAGGCAAGGGAAACAAAAGCAAAAATGAACAAATGGGACTACATCAAAATAAAAAGCCTCTGTATGGCAAAGGACACCATCAGCAAAACAAAAAGGCATCCTAAAGTATGGGAGAATATATTTTTAAATGACATATCCAACAAGGGGTTAACCTCCAAAATACATAAAGAACTCACACACCTCAACATCCAAAAGGCAAATAACCCAATTAAAAAATGGGCAGAGGATATGATCAGACATTTCTCCAAAGAAGAAATTCAATTGACCAACAGGCACATGAAAAGATGCTCCACATCGCTAATTATCAGGGAAATGCAAATTAAAACCACCATGAGATATTACCTCACACCAGTTAGGATGGCCAACATCCAAAAGACAAGGAACAACAAATGCTGGAGAGGATGTGGAGAAAAGGAAACCTTCCTACACTGCTGGTTGGAATGTAAAATAGTTCAACCATTGGAAAGCAGTACGGAGGTTCCTCAAAAAACTAAAAATAGAAATACCATTTGACCTGGGAATTCCACTCCTAGGAATTTACCCTAAGAATGCAGGTGCCCAGTTTGTAAAAGACATATGCATTCCTATGTTTATCGCAGCACTATTTACAATAGCCAAGATATGGAAGCAACCTAAGTGTCCATCAGTAGATGAATGGATAAAGATGTGGTACATATACACAATGGAATATTATTCAGATGTAAGAAGAAAACAAATCCTACCATTTGCAACATGGATGGAGCTAGAGGGTATTGTACTCAGTGTAATAAGCCAGGCAGAGAAAGAGAAGTGCCAAATGATCTCCCTCATTTGTGGAGTATAACAACGAAGCAAAACTGAAGGAACAAAACAGCAGCAGACTCACAGACTCCAAGAACGGAATGGCAGTTACCAAAGGGGAGGTGTGGGGGAGGGTGGGTGGAGAAGGAGGGAGAAGTGGTTTGAAGGGCATTGTAATTGGCACACATGGTGTGGGAGGATCACAGGGAAGACAGCATAGCACAGAGAAGACAAGTAGTGACTCTGTGGCATCTTACTACACTGATGGACAGTGACTGCAATGGGGTGTGGGTGGTTCTCTATAATATGGGTGAGTGTTGTAACCACAATGTTTTTCATGTGAAAACTTCGTATGAGTATATATCATGATACCTTAATAAAAAGATTTTTTAAAAAAGAAAAAGAAGTAGCGTATCATAAAGCCCTTTAAGTAAAACAGAAATTATAGCATACTTGGCTTAATTTACTACACTATAATGGACTTGAGATCACTTAGGAGGAAGATCCAGATCATGCATCACCCTAGACAAGGAGACTGTTAATACCCATAAACCTACTCTGGCAGGAGAGCATGGACATGGTCACGGAACAGAGTGATCTCATCAGTTATGTTTTAACTGACAAGGAAATTAAACAAGGCCAAGATACTTTCAGGTATTTGACACAAATACATTCCATCTTATTACTGATTCTCTAGCATGAAAGTATGGCTAGCTTTCCATGAGTCCGAATCTTGGATTTAATCTTAGTGTCATATGTGCATTTTCCTAAGCAGGTTTGTTAGAAGAACCTATGTTATAGTTATCAACAAATGGGACACTCAGGTTGTGACTTTTATATCGTCATCAGTATTTTTAAGATGATATAGCTTTAAGACAGTCCATTTCAATTTGCTGGGACTTAAATTTATCAATACACAAAAACAAGATAGTGGTATTAGGAGATACTCCACTAGCCTTTCCACTCTTAATATTCTACATTTGATGAGACAGTTTTAGAGACACATGAGGTCACCACTGAGTTAGGGTTGATTTGCTTAGAGGGACTAGTATACTATACTAAGGTCAAAATTATGAAGATCTTTGACCTTGAATCACTGATGTAGCAGAACTGTACCAAAACATAAGAGTCAATATTTATACCCAAATAATTAATGAGCAGGGTCTAGGATAGCTCATTGTCAAACACAGGCATGGTGCAAATCATGAGTCAAAGGAAAAAAATTACAAAAATCATACCAACTTTATTATAATTGAATAAATATGTATATTTAATTCAATAAATATTCCTGCCACATGCACAACAATGTGTTACAGACCTCAGGGGATATAAACATGAAATAAATAGACCTCTTCTTGAAGTAAGAGTTTAAATGGAAAAATTCATTTCAATCAGATTAGGGAGAACCTTGAAATTGCCAAGATTACAGCTGTGTGAGAAGATTAATCTGTCAAAAGTGTCTAGGAAGGACTAGTATCACTTTTGTAGCCACAAAAATCAAAGAAAACACTGCTATTATACAATCATTCCTGTGAGATTTAAAACCTATGATCCATAAACCTCAGCTAACTGGCAAACATAGCTCAATCTCTTTTTTGGAATACATATCAAAATAGAATCATGCTGAGAAGGCTGATGTTTTTGAACTCTTTAAGGAGATTTCTCTCAATTTACCTCTGTTCCATCTTCTAAAATAAAGAGTGGCACTGACATCTAAATCATCTAGTATTCCTGACCATATAGCAAATGGAGCATGCATTTTGTTCAACAGATAATCATGTAGGTACTTCTTTACCCTTTATGCCACTGCCAGGATAAACCGTTCCAAGTGTTTAGTAAAGTCTGTGCTGTATTAAAAATGGTATGACCTCCTTATTCATTATTTGTAGTAGAGGGAAAAATTCCTATATATCTCCAACTTGACTCATTCCAACAGAGAAAAGGTTTTGATTTACTTGAACAAAAATACTTGGCATATAATGGAAGTTGGGTAAGAACTCATTAATTTTTCCCATTAAGCATTCTTGGGCAAACCTTAGAAATTACTCCACAGGATGGATCTTACATTCATTCATTCAGTGGCCTAACTTCGCAGCTAGTAGCAAAATTCATTGGCTTAACTTAGTCTTGTTATTTTAACATGGCTGTTTCTATTTATAAAGTTACACAATCCAGTTGGTCGCTTCTTCCCCCACCCCGTCTGAGACAGTTTACAAAAAGAAACCACAGTCATTACACAACTGCATTGCCAGGAAATCTACATGTTGTTTTCTGGAGGAAAGTAAAAGCCCCACACCTTGACTCACACCTTATTAATGCTAAATCACATCTGCTCCTTAGACCACTTTCTCCGGAGCCATGAGAATGTCCACGAGAAGGCTGCTCTGCTCTTCGGGCTATGCACACGTGGTTTTACAGGTGTCCTGTACATGAGAGCCTGCTGCCCAGCAGAGTACCCACTGCCGAGTCCTGTGGTCAGCAATAACATGGCCACAAGGGGGCCACGCAGGAAGACATCCGAACGGTTTCAATCACATTTGGAAAGAAGAAAGCCAAAGACCAAGCAGATCCTGGGACACCAGCTCCACCTCCAACCTAAGGCTGCGCTGGTGCAAGACACATCGCGCGGGGTGGTGCGCGCGGGCCGCTCCTATGAAAGGGGAAACGAGCTACAGATGCAGCAGGATGAACAGAACAATAAGGTTTCCAAGATTTTTGTGCAACTCTCTAAAATGCTAAATTTAATCAAAATGTAATTACTACTTAATCAAGGCTGGAGAAGAGAAAGGCATACAGCACCACTTGTAATACCCCAGCCTTTCTCATATTTCATGCAGAATGAATTGTAGATAAAGTCGGCACCTGGGCTTCTCTGCCTAGGACTTCTTTCCTGTTGAATCCTCAGCAGCATTATCATTCAGCTAGATTTTGTCGTCTCATTCATTTAATTCCCTCAGCTTGATTCACATAGAACTAAACAAAATGTGTTGAGTGCCTGAGGGAATTAATTTTCTGCCTGGGATAACTAGACAAAATATGATGCATTTCCTCCCCTGAATTTAAAATGTTTTGTTATCCTGAAGGCAACTTTCCTCATCCAATAAAAACAGAGAAGGAAAATGAATGACCTTACAAAACATATTTCTGAAACCTAAGATTCTCTCACACACAAATGCCTCTGATAATTTTGGTTGTAGACAGAAGCTCTCTTCCTCTTTGTACTTCCCAAACATTCTGTCAATAGTCCATTGTTAAAGTGGGAACTTTCTCCCAGACCGCATCCTGTCCATCTTTTGGAGCAGAGGCATGCTGTTGTCAAATCAAAGTCCTGCTCTTTGTGTGTGTTCTAGGAAGGTGTAGAGAAAACGAACTGCAGCACCTCAAGACATCACTAAATCCCAGGGCCCACAGGACTCATGTTGGAAATTCACCCATGAACTCAGGGAACTAACTATCTTTGTTTTAATGGCAACTCTAAGTCTTTCACACAAAAGGTAAGAGCAAGATATTGTTATTATCAACATGGTTAAAGTGGTGTGGATAAGGAAGGAGCAGATGTAAACATCTGAGCCTCATAATAAAGAAAATTACTCTTCCCTGGGTAACTAAAACCTCCACAGAAATTATTTCTTATTTGAATAGTGGCTGTTAAAGAAAGGACACGTTCTATTAAATCTGAATAGAGAACCGACAATGCCTGACAATAAATCCTTAATTAAATAAGGCAATGTTTTAAAGTTGATAAATACAAAGCATATTTTCAACTATTACAAAATTGAATTAATAATTAGAAGCAGAATACAATTAAAGAGAAAAACAAGAATATTTCATTCAGATTAGGATGGCCAACCTAACTGGTCTGCCTGGGACTTAGAGACTGCCTACACAAGAGACATTTTGGAGCTAAAATCAGGATAGTCCTGGGAAAACCAGTGCAGTTGCTCATCCTATGTGGCCTTAATTAAAACTTTTATTTTAATGGTTTCAAATAAAAGGTAGGGATAAGGGAGGAAAACAATAACTAAAATCTGGAATAAAAACATCATTGAAAAATTGTTATTTAAATGACATAGTATTGTCTGTAAAGCTATCCCTAGGAAATACTTTGTGCATACCCAGAAACAAAGACGGGAGTCTCCTGAGCAAATATTAGCCCGTGCTTTGGGCACCCATTATGATATCACTTGCTTAACCTTTGTGTATCAGCAGCTGGGAAGCGCAGATCCAAGTGTGAGGATGAAATCTTTTTTGTGTAACAACTATAGAAAACATCACAGCACACATTTTCTATACTAGCCTTTCCTCTAACTTTATCTCTATTGTTTTTCTTTCTTACAATCACATTTACTTGCATATGTTTCAAAATCTTAGATGTCATATATGTGTTTTTTAATTCTACTAAGTTCTTTTTTCAAGCAAGGCAGGATCTAAATCAGTGGTTCTAAACTGAGGGCAATTTCCCCACAAGGGACAGACAATGCCTGAGACATTTCTGATTGTCACAAATGGAGCGGGAAACTTATTCTAAATAAACAAACACAACCCAAATGCATAGTAAAATGTATGATCAGTGAAAATCTGAATTATAATTGTTTCTGATATTTCTAGGTAATATTAAGTAAGAATTTAATGTTGCCAAAAAAGAATGAATATAAATTCCTAAAAAAGAGTCCCATTTATTGCAAATGTATTTCCCATAAAACCTATCATGTTAAAATATTATACACACACATACACATACATATACACACACAGACACTCACACCTACACACACACGTACAAACACACACATATACACACGTATACACATATACACACATACATATACACACATACACATGCACGCAGACACAGACACATATACACACACATTCACACATCCACACACATGCACACACTCATACATATACACACATACACACATACACATACATATACACCCAGAGACACACAGACACACCTACACACATACACACATGTATACACACGTGTACACACACACACACACACTTTGCCTTGTACAAGGTCAGTATGCAATAAATAATTGGTGGAATAATTGACTAGATGAATGATAAAGACAAGAAAAGTCATCTAGGATCCGGGATGTAGACCTGGGAGTGGCAGCTGAAGGAATTTACATTCGTAAAACAACAGCCTGTTTTAGAATACAATAGGCCTCGCCTGAATTGAAGGAAAAGAGCAGAGAGAACATATTGTTGGAGAGATAAACCTTGTATTCAGTGGAAGAAGGCAACACACAAGTGTGGATATCAAAAAGCCAGCCAAAGGAAGGAAGAAACAGCTATAAAAAGCAGATGGTTTGAAGAGAAAGGAAATGTGGAACAGAATCCAAAAAATATATGGGTCAAAATAATAACATAAAAGGTTCTGGCAAAAATATCACTCTGTAGAAATCCAATAAATTGTTCAAAAAACAAAAAAAACAAAACAGCATAGCAAGATTATCTTAAAAATATGAGTATTCAGGGGCAATAAAGAGAAATATATAACCTGTAAGAGTCTAAGAAGTGAGCAGTTTAAATTGATCCAAGCTTAAATAAAGCTAAATAACAAGTACTGTCAGGTAAGTAGAAGCCTGTGTAGAGATACTCTCATCCGCACAGCTAACTCTAGAGACTAATTAAATCATTTGGAAATGTATGTCGCATTTGAAAAAGAGGTTGTTCTATGCACTGCTCCTTATCTTTGCTCACCGTTGTCCAAATGGACAGCAACAGGCAGTGTTTCCACACTGGCAGTGGGTTTGTCCACGACCCATCCACAGATTCCCAGCAGGTTCCCGCTGGAACCAAGTTTGCCAAGTGCTGACAGAAGCTGTAGAGTCTCCGGGCCAAGAGTGCAGAAACCTTCACCCATCTGACAACGTCTAAGAGCCGGCAACTGCCTCCCTCCAGCGGCGGTGGCTGATAGCAGCCTGCTTCTTTTAACTCCACTTCTCGAGTTTAGATCTTACCCAGCCTCAGCCCTTCTGGTCCCCTGCTCTGATGGGGAGTTTCCAGTAGGACAGAAATGCTAAAAACCGAGAAGTAAAGCACGTACAAACAAGGGCACAGGACAGAGAGAGTTGCTGTTAGAATGTAACTTTGGGTCGGAAGTTTGGAATTGGAGAAACTGAAGGTGCTGAGCAAAATCATAAGGCTAAGGCAGGGAGCAGCCAGGTCATGGGGCCACAGTGAGCTTTGTACGGTACTCTTCAGTAGATGAATGGGCCTGATCTGTTTCCTAAAAGCTGGGTTAACTGCAAGGTATTTTTTTGTTGTTGTTCACTTAGTAACTTGAGTGTAATTATGGTCCCCTTACACCATGTTTGCTTTTAAAGACACATCCTATAATTCAGGATGACTTACTGACAACCTGGAAGATATGCCTGGGCACCTCAGAATATTTTTAATATGGCAAATTTTTGCTTAATCTTGACAATCTAATTAGATAATCTCTGACTAACTAAATGCTGGGTAACAGTTTACCAAACCATTTCCATAAATTTTGGGGAACACAACTGGAATATATTTCCTAGCCTCTCTTATGATTTGTTATCAGATGAATGAGTTGTGACCAGTAGAACTGAGTGGAAGAGATACATGGAATTTTTCGAAGCCTCTTCCATAATTCCGTAATCGTCCACTTTCTCTCTTCCACTAATGACTGGTTAGAGGTGTGATGATGGAACCGCAAGCTGGAATGAATCTGGTTTCCTGAGTCACACATATGCAGTGTCACAAACTTTTTCATTGAAGGGCCAGATAGGAAGTATTTCAGTTTTTGCCAGCCATACAGTCTATATTCTAACTACTCAGTTCTGCTGTTAAAGCAAAAAGGCATCCATAGACGACACACAGACCAATGTCATGGATGTGTTCCAATGAAACTTTACTTAATAATATTGGGCGCCCATCCAGATTGGACCTGTGGACCATAGTTTGTCAACCCCTGACTGTGTGGACCAGTTAAAGGAATGAGAAATAAGCTCCTACTGTGTAAAGCTGCTAAGACCTTGAGTTCATCTGTTAAGGAATTTAGCATCACCTTAGCTAACATGTTGCCATCTTCATTGTTTATAAAATTTACTACAACACATTTCATGATGGAAATTATAAACCTGCCCACCTTGGGTTTTCAGTTTTACAAATGAGTCCTTTACCACATCAAAATACAACAAAGGTGATGGTCTGTTGAATTTGTTTGTTTTATGGAGATGGCATCATTTATTTGATTGGGAAAATGGTTAAGCTTTTGTGACTGCCCTCTCATCTGGTGACTTTATCTCCGGGAAAAATCGCAACACTTTTAAATAAATCATCTCATTTACTGGTAACACTGGGGAAAAGCTGTCATGTATCCAATTAATGAACTTTCCCACAGATACTGAATTTCTCTACTGGCCCCAGTGACTAGGAATCCCAAGAAAAGCACTTCTTAAAGCAAAAATGGAGCAACAGTTGGACTTAGAAGAGGAGGAACAATTCAGAGTGAAATTTGTCAAGATTAGTTTACCACTCCTGGCAAGAATGTATTGTATGATTTTGTTTTGTTTTCCCATTGTGTGACTCAGTATCCACCAAGACAGAAAAGAGTAACATTGACTTTGACTGGTTTATAAATCATTGTGAGAGAGAAGTAGAGGAGATTGAGAGAGTCCAGGCAAGGAGTGAATATACCTGGGCTGGAATTCCTGCTCCCCCAGCACCAACCTGAGCTCAGGCTCTACATAGATTTAATCAGAATAACAATAAATTGGGTATAGCATCTAGCATGTGGTAAGCATTCAAAAAGTGTAATCATCATCAGTTTTTATTGCCACTTGCTGCCAATTATTACAAATTATCATCCAACTAAACTAATTTTTTCCTTGAAGAAAAATGTATTTATCCTTTAAGACTTAGAATTTTGTAGATTGTTAATGTTTAAGTGAATCCATATACCTTTTACTAGACTCGTCCCTCTTCCATTGCTCTTGAGCTTGTTATTTTAGTCAGATTTTGCTCCATCAAGCTCTCCTTCTCTTCTGTGATTTTGAACTTCTCTCCCTTTACCAGATCTTTCGTTATTTCACCTCATCACCATCTTTCTAAAGTATAGACTTAATCATGCCACTGTGACATCTTCTCCTCATCAACTACAGAATAAGTCCAAACTCCTTACCGGGCATTTAATGCCCATCTTCCCATTTCCTCAACTCAGCTTCACCTCCCTTACTTGCAACCTGCATCCTAGAGCTGCTGAATAATCCGTAGTTTTCTAAACACAGTACAGTGTTTCACACCTTGGAAATTCTGTTCTAAGATATTCTTTTATCCATATTTATTTGTCTAAACAAACTCATTCTTCAAAACATGGTTGAAATGTTATGTCCCCATATATGGAGAATTAATCACTGCCTCCTTTGTTCAATTACCAATTCTTAATGTTATTAATTTTTGCATTAATCTATTAGATACTTTCATAATTATAATATAACAGATAATAAATGTTGACCACCAGCTATGTACTAGGTACTCTGTTGGCATATCATTTACATGCAGTATCTCAATTGTTCTTCACAAAAACTTTATAGGGCAGTTTAAATTATTGTCCTCATTTTACAGATGAAGAAACTGAGATGTAAGTATTAATTCACTTGCCAAGATCACTTTGCTAGTAAATACTGAAGCATTCCAAAAAGAGAATTGTGGTCAGCAGATGTCAAATGCAGCAAACAGGATGTGAACAACAGGCAAAATGTTAACCAAGAAAAACGATGCCTTTTCAAAACCCATTGATAACCTCTCAGAAAACAGACATTAGATATCAAGAAAAGTAGACAAATGCAAAGCTTGGAACAGTGGCAATGAACACAAATTACTCTTTCAAGAAATGTATCTGCAGAATTGGAAAGACTGAGTCATCATTGGAAGCAGGTTGAAGGAAATTATTTATTATAATAGTAATAATAATAATAATAATTATTAAAAGTAGTAGAGGCCTGGAAGCTGGTTCTAAAGCTTCCAACTGGGTTTGAGTCTGCCTTCCCCATGGATACATTTTACAATGTCTGGAGGCATTTTTGGTTGCCACAAGTAGAGAATGCGACTGGCATGTAGTTGGTAATGACAGGGATACTGCTAAATATTCTACAGCAGTAGGACTGCCCCCAACAACAGAGAATTGGCAGGTCCAAAATATGCCAAGTTTGAAAAATCCTGCCAAACAGACCATTGGAGAGGAAGAGTTGAAAAAATAAGAGAAATCTGATAGCTGATAGGACAAAATCAAGAAGAAGAAAATGAGTAGATAATAAAGCTTTAACAATAACTATTAGACTCATTTTGTTGAATTTTTATAAATTCAGAGATTGATGTTCAGAGAGTTTAAATTAATTATCCTTTCAGGATCTAGCAGAAGTTTAATTCACATCTTTGATTTTCTAATTTGATGTTCTTTTAACTATGCCATTTATTTTAAGTTCAAGATTGAGGGTAATTGTCGGTGAGACGTGATAACATAAATACTCACCATGGAACAATTATTTTGCTTAAAAACAAACCTATTGATTTTATGTTTCCATAAACAAAATATATAGTGCCTCCCTTTTAGTAAAGGAAAAAATATATCTACAATACTGGAAAAGAATAAACTAAGAAGAATGCATTCAGCAAATTAGCATCAAATATGCACAATATTGATACTTGCAGAAGAACAATAAACAGGTTGTATAAGGTTTTCAGTAACATTTAATCACATATAGTTTACACCAGAATTTTTGGTCATTCATAGTTTAAAGTCTGAGATACAATTCTTTTAAAACTTTATAAAACAAACTGAAATAATAGAAAATAGTATTAGATTGCCACATTTCTAAAAATTGTTACTCAAGAGAAATAAATGTATGATATTGAAAAGCTGAGCCTTCTGCCAATAGAGAAAATGTTAAAATTCAAGAATCATTACAACATTCTTCATTCATACCACTGTTACCACAAAAGCAAATGCAATTAAAGTGACCATTAACAGTTTAACTGTGAAACTTGGAGCATGAGCTATAACTAGGAAAAGAAATAATCATGTTTTTAGTACAAATAACTAAATGTGCAAGCAAAAACACGAGGCAAAGGAGGAGGCACCATGGAGGTGCAGGCTGACCTGCGCGGCTGTAGCCCGGCCAGCCCTGGAGGGGCTACCCCGTGAGACCCAACAGGGGCACCAATGGTCCTCGGGGCCTGACATCTTCTCCAAGAAGGAAACAGCTGGAGGCCAGAGCCAGTCACTACTCCACTGACATCTGCTGCCACAGTTCTACTAAAGGGTTACTTTTACCTGTTTCTGTTATTTAAACAATTGGGTAGAGATCATGCATCTTCTCAATTGTCTTCTCCTGATCATTCTGAGCGCTTGGGCACACCAGTGATTTATATGGAATTCACCAGCAATGCTAATTGAATATTTAAAACAAGCCTTACTAGTTTATATAGAAAGCTAATCAATCCACAGTCCATCTTCTGTCTGTGACACAGCAGACATCTTCATTGCCACTGACTGATTACTAGTTAAGAGTCACATCTTCTGGGAACACCCAGCCGTGGTCTGAATCCCTTTTCTACCACATGCTAGTGCTGAGATATTGGTAAGTAATGTAACCTCTCTCAGTCTCAGTTTCTTCATCTGTAAATTGGGGGTAATAACAGTGTCCATAAGGTTATTGTGAGGACTGAATGGGATACTCCATGAAGTACTTGGTCCACTACTAGGCATATAATAAGCGTCTATAAACATTAACTACTATTAGTCCCTCTTGGTTATGATTTCTCTTAAGTATCATTGCCAGTGTAATTCTGTCACATGCTTACATAAGATTCTTCGCCAATGTCTGCCTAAACATATCTGCCTCCATCTGTAATCTGACCTAAACCTGCTCCTTTCCATAAACAGTCTGCCCAAATTATAATGGCATTCTTCTATTCAACCCTCTCCTCAAAAGAATGCTTTTTCTTTTCTACATCTCAGTCCTATCTTTCTACTGAATTCTAGCTCCTTGATAAACACTTCTCTGCTCCATCCAAACAGGATTTCTTTCCTACAAGTATCGCTCTTATTCACAATGCTATTCACACAATATATTAGCTTATCTATTATGTTTTTTTTAAGTCCAATTTAAGTGATGCTCTTGAGTATCTTTTATTTTCAAAGCATTAATTAGTGCCAGCATTCTGTGAACAATAGTAAGAAATGATCTCCACCTTGATTGTCCATAGAACTCACTGGGTAAAAAAATTAAGTAAATGTCCAAACTACCTGGCATATAAAGGCCACTACTCTTTCTAAAGAATTTTCTTTAACCTTTCCTTCATTTTAGCATCCACAATGTGTTTATGCTTTTCCTTGACTTTTGAACTGAGTCCAAAATTGTAGGTGAGATTTGGAGAATGGAGTGCGCTGCAACTACATCAAAGGAGAGAGTGTGATGTAGTTGAAAGTGAAGGCTTCGCAGAGGGAAACCTAGATTCGGATTCTGGATTTTGGTATTAGTTAACAGTCTGGTCTTATGACTGTCTCCCACTCTATTTAAGACTCAGTTTATTTCCCTGTAAATGTGGATTATAACACATTCTTCAAAATGTTGGGAGGAAATGACAAATATCCTATAAAGGCCACAGTAGGTGCTGACAGAAAGTGTTTTCTGTAAGAATGTAAGAAGGATCTTGAGTTTGTAAAGGTAATTCAAAAGGGAAGGGTTGAGTGGGCTCAGGACTGGACAGAAGCTAGAAATAAGAGCAGAGGTAACAGAGAGGTGGTAGGCCAAGCTGGGAGGAGGCTGGGACTGAGGAGTGAAGGCTAAGAAAGGAGTTTTCGCTGTAGGTGTGGCAGGGGCACTTTCATGAACAAAGGTGTCTGATTCTTCATTGCTGTGATTTGGGAGCTGTGACAAAATAAAACACTCTTTCCTAACCTTAGTCTCCAGCTCCTTATGTTAAGTTTCCAAAGCAAAGTAGCTCTTTCTCATTTGGGTGAATGCCTAAGAAAAATGGAAAAACAATCTCTCTGAGGAGAGAAATGAGAAAATTCAAAGAAAATCAGTAGTCAGAAAGAGAGATCGCTAGAGAAAGCAGAAGTCCTTAAGATGTGCTGATGGGGTTTCTAAATGCTTGTCACCTAGGAGCTGGAACTGATGTTATTAATCTGTTTAAGAATGGCAAGAATTAGCAATCTGAAGAACTTGAGACCCAGGAGGGAGACATCTGGAATGTAGCAGCTACATGGAGTTCTGTGAGAAGTGGTGGCAACAGTTAGGACATTGAAGTGCTGAATACAGAGATTGTAAGACATGAGACGGAACTGAAATGTTTTCATTTAGCAGGATGGTGAATGTGTTGGGTGGAGGTGGTGGAGAGCAGATCAGTACAACCTTGTGGCTATAACTGATGGAAAACTTAACAAAAGCTAGAGCATGAAGATATGCATAAAGGAGTAAGCCCAAGCTCTAGTATAGAAGTGAAATCTCCAATTTCTAGCTAATTATGGGATGTGAGACAGTGGTATACATTGCCAGATATTAGACTCTGAATTGAAGACTGGATGACTGGAGGATGGCATTTACAGCAATCAAAAGCAAAGATAGGAGAAGGGAGTGCTGGGTGGAAGACATAGGTTTGTTCTAACCAGACCATATGGCTCTTTGATGCATGGACTAGTGGGATACTCCACATAAATGTTTCTTAATGACAGTCATCTATTGTGGGTACTATCCATGGTCTCTCTTTCCTTAGAAACTGAACCCATAATTTTTAGCATGGTGCATGGCTGCCTGAAATGAACAGTACATTTTCCAGTCTCCTTTGCAGCTGGATAAGCCTGGCGACTGTAAGCAAGCTGGTGGGATGTGGACAAATCCTTAATGAAACAGGATGTGTCTTTTTTAAGTGAGTGGAACCCAGTTATCCACTCGAGACTGAGCGACGGATGCACAAACTGATGATGGGGGCACAAGAGTAAGAGCCTGGTTTCCTGACAACTCCAAGACGCCACCCCAGCAGCCATGGGCTGCTTACGTCAGACAGCCTTTACATACAAAAGAAATAAACTCCTATCTTGTTTATGCTATTGTTATGTTTTCTACTATTTGCACCTAAATCTAATTATCTCTAATTCAGTTCTGTTTTTGCAAATGTTTATAAAAATCTTGACGGACACTTTTTTAACATTTAGAAATATCCTGAAATGCTGACAAGGCATTCTTTACATATGTTTGAAAAAGTCTTTAATCTGGTAAGTGGCATGTTAAAGACCTCCCTATAAGCACAGCATTGCTCACCACAGAGTCATATTGGAATATCAGATGTGTGATTGATATGTCTGCTAACCAAATAGATCAACCAAAATTCTACTGAAAACAGTACTTAGAGTGAGTGGTCAGGTTTTAGGCCAAGGCCATTTAGCAAAGTGGATATTTTACTAAGCCTGCAGATATAGCCATGGTCAGCAGAGAAAAAGGGTCTATCTACTCTTTCCATCTAATCCAGATAAGTCATTGTGGGTACACAGACGAAATTGTATGGAATTCACTTTTAATTACTTGTATGAAATATTTTTAGTCTTCTGTTGGTAATTTATATGTCTCCACTTTTTCCCTGAATTGCTTACATTACACTGAGAACTATAAGCTTATAGTTATTAATTTTCTTTTAACTGATTTTTCTTGCATACACAATGCTTTCTTAAAACACAGAAGGAATAATATGATTTTAAAGCCAGAAGTACTATAAAAATCATTCATTCCAAACTCTATGTTTTATAAATTATGTGATCCAAAAAGACTAATGAACTTAACTAAGTCCTTCTCAGAATAGCTGTTTGTTCATTCATTGACTGATTCATTCATGTATTAATTCATTCAATTATTATTTATGCTGCATAAAGCCCCAGGGAGAGGGAGCTGTAGCACAGAATAAAGCCCTGTCATCTATATATTTTCAACTTAGTGGGCATAGAAACACTTTATCCTGATAATTAAAACACAGTATAAATAAATGAGCTGTAAGTATTACAACAGACAAAGAATCACAGGAAAGGAAAAGTGGAAAAGAGGTAGCTAGCAAAGACTTCATGCAGAAAGCTGCACCTTAGAGGACTTGAACAGTTGAAGATGGATGGACATTATCAGACAAAAGGGGAAAAGGGGTGGCTTTATTTTTAACTTTTAGAGTTGATTTCTATATGGAGTTATTTTCTTACATTATTTTCAAATTACATTTGGGTGGAAAAGTAAAATCAAACCATTCCCTACAAAGCCAGATGAGAATGATGACTTTGGAAAGCTTGACATCACAGATAACGCTCCATTGAAAAGTGATGTTTATCATTGTACAAGTGAATCTCCATGAACTTCAACTGAGGGGCCATGCCAGCCCTCAGCACCTGGAGAAAACAAATGCAGTATGGCTTAAAATTGAAGAGCTCTGAGCGACTGCTCACAAAATATCATAAATTAAATGACTGAAAAAGATGTAAGTACTAACTAAAACAGTAGGGTTCCAATTTACAAATGAAAATCCAGACAAAAAGGCAGTATCAGGAAAATAGTATTTCATTTTCCTTCATATTGCAAGGAATGATCTGTCTAGGACACATGTTCAAACAAAGTGTTTAAAATGCAGACGACATTTAGAGAAAAGTGATAGTGTCTGTGGATTTTTTTCAAGTAGATCTTTCTTTTCCATTGTACCACATATAAAACTAGGTCCCCTTTGTCTCCTATTTGTGATTGGATATGGTTATCAGTAAGAGAGCACTATCTATGACTAACAAGTCATTTCAGGAAGTAGTCCTCAGTAACAAGAAATGCACATTCAGATAAATTGTTTCACAACTTTTGCAACAATGACGAACTATAAATACAGTTTTACATAGGCTAAATGCTCAGCTTTGCAGCTGTACAAACGACTTACTTTCTTACACAGCATTCCTTTACTACTCCCATTTTCACAACATGCTTTATTTTTCACTTAGAAGGAAATTTGCATGTTAGCTCAGTAAGCCTGCAGGTAACCTTCAGCCACTAACCTTGCTGTCTTCTGTCTCCTTAGCTCTTCCTTGGCGGGATTTCTTCTCTCCAATTCACAGGCTGATTTTAATGTGAGCTGACAAGAAAGCAGGGAGCTCTCTGTTTCAGTAAGTTCCAAAGGTCCCGAAGAACAGCGCTGTGACTCCGTAGTGCCAAGATTTGGTATCGGAAGAGCAGTACGAACAGGCTTTGACCCAACAGCTGGCGGCCTCACTTTTGAGGCAAAACCCCAAGTACAGGCATGGCTTCTATAAAAGTAGGTTCTGGCTGCCAAAGAAAATGCTTCTAACCTCAGTCTGGTAGACTCCAACTTTAGTATTTCCAGAACAAATACTTTAAACAAAACTAGCAGTAATCATGATAAAAAAAAAAAACTAATAATATAACTTTCAGGAAGAGGCAAAACTTCCCTTCATCTTTAGTTAAGTATCTTTCTTTCCTGCTGGCTCAAATTCTAATATTCTCATTTTCTCATTCTCTCTGTCTCTCCCCCAAACTCGCTCTCTGCTCAGTGAGTCAGTCTCTATGTAATATTAAATACTCCTCCGGGGAGTAAACTTTTCTTGAAGGTAACTGCTACCAGGCTCCTTCTTGAAGATTGAAGAGCATCTAGTTTGCCTTTTTCTTCTCACTGCAGCAGTCTAAGTCAGCACTGAGAATAAAAAAGTGGAGAAAAACAAAAGGAAAAGTCCTTCACCAAAAGACCACAATAGTGGAAGGACAGGAGTTCTTCCTGACTCAGAAATCATCAGCTTGCATTCTCTTTTTAAAGAAAATCCTATTTCCCCAGCTTAAAAAAAAAAAAAAAAGGACACGATTAATGGCCAAAACAAACAGCTGTTGGAAGAACTTTTAGCCCGGAAACAATCTCAGCAATGAAGCTGTTTGTCTGATTTCCAGCTATTTTTCACTACTGACAGCCATGAAC
Source organism: Manis pentadactyla (assembly GCF_030020395.1). NCBI lineage: Eukaryota > Metazoa > Chordata > Mammalia > Pholidota > Manidae > Manis > Manis pentadactyla. The sequence continues at coordinate 110,678,075 of NC_080028.1, read as the reverse complement.
CACGGTGCTCATTCTGTTTCATGCCATGAAATCAGGTTAAATTCATGCAATAGTGCAACTATCTAAGCTGCCAAGTCATTCAACAGACCATGCCTGCCTAGGCTATGAAGATACAGTAAATACAGAGAGCAGGGGACTAGATATATGGTAATCAGTTTCTAAATTTAATAACAATGATAAAAACATTCACAGCTAATAGGTATGTGGAACGTGCTAATTAATAGCAGTTACTACTGATAGAATCCTGACCTGAGTACCACCTTTCGAATAAGCCCACCCACCATCTCAGAGGGACCTAGGTGTCATCTTACCTAGGCTACAAGCATCCTCCAGAGGACACATCAGTAAGCCAGAAGCCCACATTTCCCCTGACCTCTCCCCTCAAAGAGCCCTCCAAAAACCCTGGCCATAGAAAGCCTCCTGGCCTGTTAGAGACCTTTTCCTTTGTTCTACTCGCCAGGACAGAGGGGTCCCTCTCAGGTTCAGCAATAAACCTGCTTGTTCTGTTGAGTTCACATCCCCTCCCTTTTTTCAACTAGGCTATGCACTTTATGCATTATCATATCTAACCAATGGAGTGACTCAAGAATAGGCACATTTATTTTCCCTACTTCGTAGAAAGGGTAACAAAGATTCAGATTCATTTTATTAATTTGACCCAAGTCACACAGTTAGAAAATGGAAGTCTTTACTAGTTAGTGTAACTTTAAAAACCACCTTAGAAATCATTTTAAATGTTATTCAAGCTCAGTAAGTCTAGCCTAAAATCCTAAGCTTCTAAAAAATGTCCAAAAAGTATACTCAAATACTATGAGCAATGCTGCTATGATCTATAAAATTGTTTTATTATAATCAGATCATGTTCCATTTTCGGTAAAAATATATCAGTGTCTATAACAAAAGCAAGGGATAAGGTGTTAAAACTACATCTAACATAAAGGCACTATTGCTTTTAAAGTAGTTACATTTAGATAATGGGTACACAGAGAAATTCTTCCATCATTTAGTAATTCTCCCATCATTTAGTAAATATAATATTTATGTGACAGTGTTGAGATTTCAATAGTAATTTCCTACCTAATAACAGGAATTTATTTGATCTCGTATTTCTCATGTTTCTGTTGAAGAATTCTGTAAAATACAGATTTACTCCTTTTTTCCTTTATTTAGAAAATCTATGTTAGATTCAGCTAGTATTTTAGGAATTAGTAATATTGCAAATAAAGTTTCCAGCAAATGAGTGGAAATTTAGTGGACATTTGATAAATGGTGGCAATTATGAGAATGATAACCACTATTGTAGAAAATATCTTTCTATAGCAAAGAAATTATTTTCTTTGTCTACTATTTCAAGCTCTATAAATTATTTTGTACTTTTAGGTAAGAAGGACTAATTTGCAGATAAAAGAGCTCATAACTAAAGTCAAACATATGTCTTTTGATATAAACATAGAAGAAATTTAAATATAAGTTAGAAATCCTTCTAACTTGAAAAAAAAAGGTAACCTAGTGAGCTTTACAGAATGTGATAATAGGGAAAAAAATACAACACTAGTGGTGATAAGGAAATAGAATGATCACGGAGGAAGTAAGTCCAAACCATTTAACACACTCCTTTCTAGAGACTATAACATGGTGCAGGGCTGGAGATATCTGTGTTCCTAAAATGGGGTTTAAAGTATATGAGGAGAGAGATGCATCCTGTAATCTTCACACTGCAAACAGAATGGCATGCCTACAAACATAGGACTTGTGGGGAAAATAGGTTCTAAGAAGACCATTCAAAATATAGGCGATTTGGGGAACAGATAACTAGCAAAAATAATATTGGTACCTTAGAAGATAATTTGGACCACCAAGCAAGCAGTTCAGCCCAGAGTTTAAAAAACAAAAAGCAAAAACAAGCAAGCAAGCAAACAGACAAAAAACATTAATAGAAGTGTTGGCAATACTTTAATTTGAATTAGTGGAAAAAATCCAGTTGGAAGGCAAACTCTCAGCCAATAGGCTGCCACTGGAATGGGTACAGGGGGCGGGGCAACCTGCAGATATTTAAGAGCCGCCCAAGAAGGGATATGTCCCTTTGGCGAGGGAGTGCCATGTCAGATACAGGCTCTCCTGTTTTAAATTTTATTACATCTGAGCCAAAAGAGCTCCTTTTGACTACATAGTATCAAAGCTGATGAATTTATTTTCCCACCCAGGGTTATAATTCAACTCTAACAATTCTGCCTCTCTTGGTCTAGGATAAATCACTGGAAAACCACAAAACTTCTATATTTGCCAACATAATTCTATTTATCGATTGCAAATGAGCTAATTGGTATTTTAGTAACATATGTTGGAGCAGAACACACTGTAATTCCTAATACAATCACACTGAAAAAAAAGCGTTTACATTCATTTAAGATGTCTTTTTCACTTTGAAATGCCTTTCACTTATTAGACAAACTTTTTGAAAATAGTTGCCGTTGTTGACTAATTCTATGAAATAACTACTGCCAACAACAAAAACGAGTTAACTTAACTCTAGAAGATTTATTGTGTGCCAGGAGCTGTCATTCCATTTTATCCTAAAAGAACATCACCTTTGAGTAGGAGACAGAAGCCCTGAGGAGTTAAGTAATTAGTTTAAAGTCAAGGAAATGGGTTTCTCAAACTGGGTCGGCAAACCACCACCTAAGGTGCTTGCTGAGATACGGATCCCTGGACTCGTCCTGAAGCCCCAGAAAAAGAATCATGACAGAGAGTGAGTTGAAAACCTTCATTCTGAAAGTTCTCATGCCCCTTTGCAGCCAGTGTCCCACTCCCAACTCAGACAACCAATCAAGTGCTTTTTGACATGAGTTTTACCATTTCTAGGACTCCATTTAAAGGAAATTATGCAGTATGTTACTGTCTGGCTTTTTTCACTTAGGGTAAAGCTTTTGAGATTTATTCATGTCATGTGTATCAGTAGGTCTTCCTTTTGAATGGCGGAGATGTATTCCATTATAGTAATGTATGAGAGTTTCAGTTGCTCCATATATTCATCAATACTTCATATGCTAAGAATTTAATTTTAGCCATTCTGGTGTGGTACAGTAGTGTATCATTGTGGTTTTAATCTGAACTTTCCTAACAACTTACTGATGTGAAGTATATTTTCATGTGTTTATTTGCTATGTCATCCATCATCTTTGGTGAAATGTCTGTTTAAAGCACCCTTTTTTTTTGGTCTGTCTTATTATTGAGTTTTAATAGCTCTTTAGATATTTTGGATACAGGTCCTTCTATATATGTTTGAAAATATTTTCTTCTAGTTTTCAGATTGCCTTTTGTTAAAAGTTTTCATGTATTTCTCACATATTTTCTGTCTTGTGAGCAGAGGCCCTAACTACCCATTCTTTTATGCTAATCTACCTTTTCAAGGAGTTTGAGTAGCTATTTGCTACTATCCTCCAAGGATAGAAGCAAAGAGCCTTGGAAGACAGAAATGGTGTTTCCCTCTGGAGGAAAGAGTAGGTTTGTTAATGTCCACTGTAAAAAAGATAATGCCTCCTTCCAGGTAAAAAGGTGAGGCAGGTTTGCTTACAACAAGTTATAAAAGCTTTGTGTTCCCTAGGCTCAAAGTTCCTCTTTTACACCCCAATTCACTGCATGCACTGACATTGACCAGTCCTTGTCACATTGTCTTGTAGGACCTGGGATTTGAGGAACCTGTGTTAGGTAAGAAGATGTGATGTTCTGGCCACTGCTATTGTTTTAAGTAAGAAATGTCCCTGGTCTCAAATGGGAGAGTCAAATATCTTCTGTCAGAACCCATGAATGTATCTCAGGGTATATATTAACTTCTGAGCTCACAAACAGCATAAAAGCTTAGACCTTTCACAGTTCTGACAGCTTTCTGTTACCTTAACACTGTCTTTAAACAATATTGGCAGTTTTTGCTTTCTGTCTTTTAAAGCTTTATCACTGGCTTCATACACATTTAGGATTATTATTTCCTACTGATGACTCTTTAGCATACATAAGGAAAAGTCCTTTATTATATAAACTTGCTAGTATTTCTTATTCTAATGTCTACTTTGTCACTATTCTGACATTCTTTTGATTAGTGATTGGTATAACTTTTCCATCCTTTTCCTTTAATCTGTATCTTTATAGTTAAAGTAGATTTCCATTAGGTGACACATATTGCATCTTGCTCCTTTATTCTGCCTGACAATCCATGCCTTTTATTTGGAGCTTTTAAACCATTTCAAGTTAATGTAATTATCAAAATGCTTGGTGTAAGACTACCATATTAGCATTAGTTTTCTAATTGTTCCTTATTACTTTCCCCAGGTCCTGCCTCCTTTGGATCAGTTCAATATTTTTATAAATCCCCTTTATCTCTGCTATTTACATCTCTGGTTTACATATATATATATATATATATATAGTGTGCTGTGCTTTAACACTTAATGGTTGCTCTAAAGCTTATCATTTAAACAAATAACTTATTACATTATACATTCGAATAATTTTAAATCACTTTATATATAATGTACAAGACTCACAATATTTTATTTTCATGTTCTCTCACATTTTTGTCCATTAATGTCATATTTTCTCCTACATTCAACAGTTTAATATTATTTTGTTCTAAACTGTCAATTAGCTTTTCAAGAAAAATAAAATGAATAAAAGTGCATTTTATATTTGTCCACATAATTTTTGTTATCTTTGTTGGTCAACTTTTCTTTGTGTAGATGCAAATTTCCATCTGGTATCATTTTTCTTCTCCCTGAACAACCTCTTGTAATATTTATTTTATTACAGATTTGCTGGTGATGAACTGGTTCAGATTTTGTTTGCCTAAAAGAAAAGTACTTCACCTCCATTTTTTAAAGAAAATTTTTTCTGAGTATAATATTCTGCATTAGCAATTTTCCTTCTTCAGTACTTTAAAGATGCACTGCTATTGTTTTTCACTTGCATCATTTCTATGGAAAAATCTGTTGTGATTCTGATTTTTGTTCCTCTGTATGTACTGTGGCTATTTTACCCAGCTTCTGTTAGATTTTCTTTTATTATTATTTTTTGTTATATTTCTTCTGTTTTATATTGATTGACCTTGTTTATAGTTTTGTCAAATTTAGGAAATTTTTGACAATTATTTATAAAAATATTTGCCTGCCTCCCTCTTTCTTCCTGGGGCCCCAATTACAGATGTTGGACCATTTGCTTTTGTACCACATTTACTAATGTTTTACTTATTCTTTAAGTCTTCTTAATTCTCTATTCTTCATTTTGCATTTAATTAACTTCTATTGCTATGCTTTCAAGTTCACCAATCTTCACTTCTATAGTATTTAATCTGTTGATAATCCTGTCTAGTATAGTTCCTTTCAAATAATGCATTTTTCATCACTAGAAGTTCCACTGGGTGTTTTTATATATACCATTTCTCTTCTCATCATACTTATGTGTTCTTTTATCTTTTTTGAATTTATGGAACATATGTATAATAGCTGTTTAATAGTCTTGGCCACTAATTCCATCATCTCTGTCATTTTGAGGAATGTTTCTATTAGTGGGTCTTTTTTTGCTCCTGGATAGGAGTCATGTTGTACTGCATTTTACATGCCTGGTAATTTTTTACTGGATGGTAGACTTTCTGAGTTATACACTGAATTATAGTGTGCTCAGTTGTCAGTAGTGTTTGACTTTCTAAGGCATATAATTAAATTCTTTTTGAAACTTTCTTACTAGCTATGTTAAAAAAGGTACAGAGTTGTTTGTTGTCTAAGGCTAATTTAACATCACTCTTTAAGAAATACTCTTTTAGAACTTTTACCAAATGCCTCATGTATGAAGTGGTCTCCCCACTCTAGCTGGGGGAAATATCAAGTATTTCCTGACTCGTGTGAGTTCTAGGAATTTCTCATGCTCCTTCCTGGTGCTTCTTCATTTGGCCTTTGCTTGTTTCCTCTCATACATGCACAATCAAGTCGTCCACTAAACACTGGGAGAAACACCTCCGTAAGTCTCTGGTGTTCCCTCTCATTCTTGCATTCTCTTTCTTCCACTTATTTTCTTTTATTGCTCTCTCTGCAGTTCCTTCCTTTCTACTCTGTCTAAAAAATTTTAGACCTCTACACTCTCCTGAACTTTGATCTCCATCTCTACAACTCAGCACAACTGTTAGACTCTATCTGGGTGTCTATCTCTACCCTGTGATCTGGATACTGCCTCCAGGAAGTAAGCTTGCAAAATAATAGGACTTCCCTTTTATTATCCTTCTCTCAGGGATCACGACCTGTGCTACCTTTGGTCCAATGGCTAAATAATGCTGTTTTATATGCTTTTGTATAATTTCTAGTTGTTTAAAGTAGGAGAGTAAATCAGGTCTTTGTCACTGTAATGACTAGAAACATAAATAAAGGGTCAAATTCTTTATTCTTTTTCTGCCCAATCCATCCTGAAAACATAGGTGATGTTACTAGTTTTTCACAGTTAATCTCAAGAATCTTTACAGGCAATTTTTCTTTATATAGCTGAGAACTTCCCTTAAGTCTTACTTAAGAAATAATTTGTACTGACAGCTTGCAAAATGTTTGATTGATTGGGCTAGATTGTCTTCCAAATCTAATAATGAAATTTAAATAATAACAAATAATGTAAGATTGCGAGCATAGAGTTAAAACTCTTCTCCAGACTAGGCTTGAAAGACTTAAAACACTGAGATCTGTTTTATAATGTCTCTTGCCAGAATCCCCATTGGCATCATTTTTTTCAGATATCTGGGAAAAATTTGAGGCCTAGAAAATATTAGCTATACAGTATCTTTGAGGGGGGCAATATGCCAAGATATGCCTTTATTGTGGTATTAAACAAGAGAAAAGAAGGTAAACCAGCTAGCTAAAGCATGATGGCAGGTGATGGGTAAAAAGGATCCAATAATAAAACAGTTAACAGACATTTGGAAATGCACGTGATGCCCACCAAGGGGTAGAAACTGGTTATATTTCCTCTATAGCATACATTTATCATCTTACAGTATTCCTTACAATATGTTACTGATGTAGTTAATCGAGCAAATAAAATTCATCAAATTTAGAAGGTCTCCTAACCATTAAATATAATAAAAAGCAAATGTAGGGAGCTCTGAAATAGTACTGCATGTGGATACTCTCTCTTTTATAATATCAGCCCCCAGAGTCAAAACATATTCATCTGGAGAAAGGATATCTATTTTATTAAGACAAAATCACTTTGATAGTCTTGCCAGATAAATCTCAGTGTGCCACAGTGCAGTAGACCTCACAAGTCTGAAGAAACACTCAAAATGAACATTAATAACTTTAAAAATATTTATACTTGAAAGAACTTTTCTTATTGACATACATGTACAGAAACACATTGTGTTAAAAAGGTAAAGAAAGGCACCTTAACCCAAATCATAACAGTTTGGTGTTGGGAAATGCAGCCAAATAATTTTAGGCATAACAATATATAAAAACACTACTTAATAAAAGTATCTTTTTCACTACTTTTCCCTGGCTACTTTTATTATTTTCAGCTATTATGAAAATTATATATAAAAAAGAATTGGTTAAAATAAAAAGGGTGACACATGGAAATATAACTGTTTAAAATGTATCAATAACAATGTTGTTTGCAAATGTTGTACCTTGCAGTTGTGAAGAATTTATAGGAAAACCCCTTGAAATATCACACATTCTCATATCCCAAGCGTTCAGGGCATAAAATATAACCACTGCATTACTCTTAACTACCCCTGCTTTATTTCAGATATAGCAAAGGTACCTCAGGTTTCTTTCCGGAATTAAAAGAAATATTTTCTAAAGTTCTCTTTTTAAACTTTATTTTTATGTTTTAACACAGGGTAGCAATATAATCAGCTGCGATTTATATGCAAATACAGAGTTACGTTAATAGCTGCCTGTGATGGAGAGATATTGCCCTTACTTCCAGAAAAGGGAATTTGACTTATAACTAACTTGCAAATCCATTTTAGGAGACCACCCAGAAAAACCACCCAAATCAATAGCTTCACAAAGGTGGTCTTTATCACATCATGCAACAGTTTACTAAGAACTCTGGGTATAATTCAAAATCCTCAGGGAAGGGTAAAGAGGGGAATTTTGAGAGATTTGCAAGATTATTATTCAACCTACCTGAAGACAGGAAAAATATAGGAAATCAGAAAATGTAAGAATGAGAACATAACATCTAAAAATTACTCTCCTGCTCTTCTGATTTATTCGGCTGCTTGATCAGCAACATGAAATTACACGGACATCATGAGCATCTGTTTATTCCACTGGACAGAGTGGTGACCCAGGCCCCCAAGGGCAGCTGCGGCGCCTTTCACACCTGGGGTGGGGCAGTACGCAGTCTCCCCAGCTCTGTGCAATGGCCCTGTTCTCAATGGCCCACAAATAAATGAGATCCCTGAACTGGCAAGCCATGCTTTTCTCTAGCAGGGATAGCTAATCCATTAGAGTCAGAAATACACAGAAAATGTAGCACAGCCGATGTAAGCTTCCAACACACTCTTTACAAAGGTCTGAGTGAACACTTCAGTTTTCCTTTTTCTTTTTATCTGCCTTTCACCAGAATATTTCTCTTTATATACTTCCTTTTATTGACATTACATTCAACCCGACCTTATCATCCACTTTCTTTGCCAGTGAGTTTTCTTATTAAAATATCGATGTTCAGATGTACATTACCTTCCATATTATCAAATTCTTGAAATTTCACAATGGAAGGATGATTTTTGACAGCAACAGAAACTGTTGCCTAACTTTTTCTTATGTATTCTTTTGTTATTGGTATTATGAACAACATACATGTTGCCCTAAAATATCTTCCTCTTTCCTGGTTTAAATGCTTGACAATGAAATGGTTGCAAAGAAAAGCATAATGTTGAAAGAGTACAATGTTTCCCTAAATATGACTTTTAATTCAGTAAATTTTTATCATTACCAACATAAAAAATATAGAAGGTACTTCTAATTTTTACCAAGGTTGAAAGTTTAGGCTAAGGCTAAGATGTTATATTTTGTTTTCTTCGTTTTTGCCCCAATACCTACGTTCTCTTGCTAAATATTTTTTCAAAAACATTGTTTTTTTTATCCCTCCACACTATTACAAAATACAAGTTTTAGGGGATGAGCAGGGATGAGAATAGAAAAAAAAAAAGATAACGAAGTTTGGTATCTAAAATGTCAGTCTATTTTTTTTAATTCAGTAGTTGTATTTTTAATGAATTGGAGATATTCCATACACTTAAAAGAAATGAGAATAAAGTAAAATTTGCTGATAACCTGCTCTCAAGTAGCTGGTGATAAAATAGATTTTCATCTAACGGAAGAGGAAGTTTGACTCTTAATAACCTCAACTTAAAATCCTAATTATTAGTCATTAATCCTCTTGTGATGAGTATCATATTTGTATCACAGATATGTTAGTTTTCGGTTCAGAAATAAAGGATAAAAGGGTGAGGTGAGGGGGAACCACTACAAATATTTATAAGGTTCCCACTGGTCTCATAAAAAGTTCCCAGGAACATCTATTGCTGCCATGAGTCCTTTTTTGCCAAGTTCTGTAACAGCAACAAGAAACTTGGAAATTAATCAACTCTACTACCACTGACAGATTCCCCCTTAGTCACTGCCGAGGCCTGCACTGGATTTAAGAGTATGGAGGAAATCTACACAGCCAAAATAAAATGGAATAAAGTACCATTAGACTTGCTGAAAATGGGATGGGCTGAAATCTATCAACAACTGGTATAATACATCTTACATGTGGACTTGGACTACAAAATCGGGGAAATGAGCAACTTGTTAACTTTTAAAATAATCTGACTTTTCATTAATTAAACCTGGCTTATGAATCAATATATTGATTTTCACATTCTTTATCACAAGTAAAATGAAATGTCTCACGTATATTTCTGGAATTGGCAGAACAAAAGTTTCTTCTTCAAATGCAGGTAGGATGAAAGATGAAGTGTCAGAGATGAAAGGCAATGTGCTATTTGTCTCTCCCCTCTAAGCACTTTCTGACCATCAGATACGAACCTGGATCTTACAAATGTACTGATTTATTCCAGACTTTCCTAACAGAAGTGCTAACTTTTACATGAAGTCATTGAAAACAAAGGGTGTCAGAACTCACACACTCTTGGCCCTGGGGACCTCGCTGCCAGCTTCCCACGCCTCCTGACAGAGACCAGGCAAACCGAACCAAACCAAACACTTTGAACAAACATAAATGGAAAGTTTCATAATTCTAATTGGATGGGATGGATTCTTCTCCCATGAAGCTACTTTCCCTGTTTTCTATTAAACAATAAAATTGTTCATTAGAAATAGATCATGTTAACAGGACAGTTTTCAAAACCATGCCTGAAAGCATGTATATTCTGGAAGTTTATTTCTGAAATTCTTTCTGTAATAATGGGATATTTGCATTTTCTACTGTACATATCCCAGATTCTTATGAAATAAGATATTTGGGATTTTTCAAAGAATAACATTAGGAAAAAATTAATTCAATTGTATAGCTTACTAAGAGTTATTTACATGCTCAGACTCCCATTTTCTTTGAAATTGATTTTCTTTCTATTCCTCCCAAAGAAATCCTTAGCTCCCTTCCACACACAAACCCTAGTTTCTCCATATATTTATGTCACCCCACCTCAGCTTCTAAATCACCTGCTTATTGTATCTTCTCTAAAAAGAATTATCTCAGTAGTGCATAACTATTATGTGGCAAGATCAGATTATACAGAGGGAGGCCTCTTCCTTCATGCTGCCACGGAACTACACAAAAATACTGCCTGATCTTTGAAAGACGCTTCAAAACACATTTTTGCAGCTGAATTTACCTTTGAGGGTTAACATGAGGGAAATGGGAGGAGACCAGTGCTGACTCTTCCCCAGCAGCTTGTATCTCTCAGCTGGGTTTTAAGAGCTACCTTATGTAACGAGCATATGGAGACATAAACTGCTACAGTGTATATAAACAAGGAAAATAATGAAAATAACACACCACAAAAAATATAATAAAGGTGAAGTGACCATTTAATTGCACATCTGGCAATGCTAAGAGCTGAAAAGAAGAAAATGCTTTGCTAGAGAAACCTCAGGAGGTTCACTCTGCAGTAAAATAGTGGAGTGTGGTCTTGACAGAATCACGAGAATTTTGTGGAGCATTTTAATCAACAAGCAATGCCGTCAAGGAAGCTTTAGTTTCAAGAAAAAAAGAAACTTTTATATTAAGTAAACTCAGCAGCTTTTCCTCTTGAGTTTTTCTCCAGAGGATTTGATTTTAATGAAGCACCTCTGGCATAGAACAGGACTTCTTATTCCTTCACAGAATATTCAATAAAATTGTAAAATTACTAGTGAATATTAGAGAGTAGAACAATTTCAGGGAGCACCATTTAGATAATCTTTGAGGTTTGCTTGTTCTCTTTTTTTCCACTAACATTTTATTGGTGCCATTTCTCCCTCCACATCTTCGCCCTTACAAGGATCCTTATATAAACTGTTCACCAAACAGTTTATATATACCAAATTATATACCAAAATTTATATACCAAAATATATACCAAATTATATACCAAAGTAAATTAGGATTCAGGGTCAATACATAGCCACCCAGAAGATGCAGAGAGTATGACAGATTGAAAAGGAGAATGAAAAAATTGAAATTAAAAAGAACAACAACAGTTTGATGGCAGTAGGTAAAATACCAGCTCTGCAGGCACAGTGTTGCCCAAGTCGGTTTGCTAGTATCTTTCCCTTATTCAGTGAGATTGAGGCTCTTGGGACAAAAGGGTTTATACCTGGCTTTACTCTCCTGGCAATAGGTTGAGCACTAGGATCACGTCTGCATCCAGCAGTCTGCAGATTCATAATCTCCAATCCACCCCCACCCCCTACCTATGTCTGCCTCTGCCCAGAGCACTGGGTGGAGCTTTTTACATAGTGAGTCAGTAATAGCTTATTGCCTATGGGTGTGGGAGCACTGGCCTAGTACCCAGACAGTTACATCATCAAGTAGTTCAGGGGAGGATCCTGGCCATAGGAACTTCCATTTTCTCCACAATCAGCAAGAATTCATGGAGTTTTTAACATACCTATGGAACTTTACCACTCTCTGGACTTTTAGCTTTAAATGATCACCAGAAAACAGTGAATGTTCCCTCTTTAGGTTGGAGGTCATAAAGACGTATAGAATTGAGCTGAAACATGAAGCCCTAAACCCACATTATTTACCTCAAATAACTTTTTACATATTTGCCTGTTGATATAAAATTTATTTTTTTCTCTAATTCTGGCTTAGGGAAGGAGGTAGAGGGGTGGCAAATAATACAATGAAGTAAACATAAAGCTGAATGGAATAAGTTTGTGTATGTAAATGCTGTTTAAAGCCCTCTAGCTGTGGAGAGATGCAGGAAAGAAGATAGCTAAACTCATACAGGGTCCAGAGCTGGGCACCAGGCAGGAGTGATGCAGACTACAGTTGTCAGAGGCTGCTTGGTGGCTTCATGCCTCATTTATTGAAGTATCATTGATATGCAATCTTATGTTGGTTTCAAGTGTACACCACCATTTTTCTAGTCATTTGCGCTTGCATTGGATAAAGATTAGGACTTCTAGATGGTCCTGAATAATAAACTCACAGGAATAGGAGTGAAAGGGAAATCAATGCCATCATCTTAGAGCCTGTCTGAAAATACTGACCCAATACAAATTCTATCCAGAAAGTGAGAACAGTGATTTTCCAGTATATTCAGTTTTTAGAAGGATGACAAATTCCTTCTCTCTATAAAAATGCACCTTCTTGACAATGAAAATACTGACTACAAAAAGTGCCTCATTTGTGGTCCTATCTCAAGCTCTGAGATTAAAAGATCAAGTCATGTTCATGTCCAGCATAAGAAACTAATACTCCTTTCCAAATGTCAATAAGCATTATTGGCTTCAAGTTGCTCCCAAAAGTCCAAGCAATTTTTTTAACTTGTATGCATTTTGCATGTGAGCTCATACAATTTAATTTCCACATCAAGTTATAGATTGAACAACAGAGGAACTAAAATAAATATATATTCCAAAAAAAAATTACTGAATAATTGTTTTGGGATTGCCACTGTGTTAAACAAGATTTTATTTATTAGAGATTTGTCCTGTAGCGATGAAAATAAAGGATATAACTATTTCTCTTTTGAAAAAAAAATGCACCTTCTTCTCTGACAGAGCTAACATGCTTATTAAAGGGTGGCCCACAAGCCTGAAAATACAGATGAATCTAGTAGATGATATATTGATATTACAGCACATTATAAAATAAGTCCACATGTCCACACTTTCTGCTTCTATTATTTTTAACAGTCTTTATTGTTTTGGATAATAGAATACAGCTATTTGGGTAATAAAGCTCAGAGAAAAACAAGAGTAGATGCCTGAGACTTGGGGCACAGTCTGACCCAGAGGGAGAAGCCAACACTCTTCATCCTTAGCCCTTCTGATGAACCCCACATCCATCTCCCTTTCATATGCCTTGTAATTATCTACAAATCACCACCAATTCATTTGTAATTATTCTCATATCATTTCCTCCTGCCTTTGAAAATCTTTTATTTCCTCAATACTCCTGCTTTTACTCCCTTTCCTCTAAAATCATTTGATACATGAGACTAGCTTGACCCATAACACATTTCAGCTTCTCAGCTCCCCTGGTAATATAGCCTTATTAAGAGGTTCCAAAATACCATAAAGTAGCAATAGAAGGTTGTCTATCAGTTTTCCTTAGGTTATTTTTTTTTTTTGAAGCTTGCCCAAGGCCCTGAGATTATTTATTTATTTATTTATTTATTTATTTATTTATTTATTTACTTATTTTTATTAAGGTATCATCAATATACACTTTTATGAAGGTTTCCCAAGAAAAAAATTTGGTTTCCTTAGGTTATTTTATTGAAATATATAAAAATTGCTAAGTACTCCAAACTAGTTCTAGTTTTGATAGATGGCATTTGCCCATCTAAAAATTAGCGTACATTTCCAAAAGGATGTGGAGATGAGATGTAGGGAAAAAAAGGTTTGATGAATTGTGACATCTCAGAAAGCCATAACCACACTTTATATTAGAACTAAGATATTCCAATATAAAGTGATAATTATGTGACTGTGATGTAATTTCAAAAGCTGCAACTTACTTGAGATGATATACATGATAATTTGGAAAGCCAGTCATCAGGCAATATATCAGGATTTTTTTAATGCATTATATTTAACATATCATAGTAGAGACACTTAGCCTACCCAAATATTTAGAGGAAATGTAAATATTTACTATGTGCTTCTGAAAATATATGCTGTAATTCTACCAGTGAGAAAACTGTAGTAATAACATAGCAGTATCTTCACAGAACAAGATATTTAAGATTTAAGTTTCACCGCTTGGCTTTTTAAAGTAATTGCATTGCCACCCACTCTAGTACCCTTTTGATCAACGCGGATCCTCATTTGCTTCAATGTAAACAATGTAAGTAACTGCAATGCCATAAATAAAAGATTTCAAGGGGCTAAATAGTAATTTGTAACTAGAATTACCGTCTGCAAATGTATTTGCATTTGCATTTATTCCGCCTTAAATGTTACTCTGAAATAATGAAGAACATCTGACTCCTAATAAAGAGAGCCAGAACTAAAATTCAAGGAACATGTGACCCTCCACCATCAGCGGCTGCCACCTTGCCTGTTACACGACCCTACACTGACGTTCCTGCCAGTCTCCTTCCCCGGCAGCTTCCAAAACCCCTCCATTATCAGTGCCAAGGAAAAAGATAGCAGAGCCAGTCCACCTTGCTGCACACATCTCAGCTCCTTGGGAAAATGAAAAATACATCTTTCTCTCCTACAGCTGGGGATTCATACTCAAGGCTTAGAGTACGAGCGGCCAACCTCACCGGCCCAGCATTCTAATCAACATTTTAAAGAAACACTCTTAACTCATTGTAAAGCTCGCACAGCCAGGATTTTACTGCTTTGCTATTGGTTTTTAATCACAGGTGAGTCCCACTAATGTGCAATTTCAGCCTAATTAGCGAGGAAAGTAGGCCTGTGCCGTTGGGGACTCACTTTCTCGGTTCACAAATCGCTTCCCCACAGCTCTTCAGCCCTTCCCACAGGCCCTGGTTTCCCCCCTTCTCCAACCGCCTCTGCTTACCACACATCAGCTGTTTTTATTGGCTCTAGCCCAGTCAGTCCCTTTGAATTCAACCTCCTCTGCCCGTTATTGTTTTCCTGGTGTAACATTTCAAATAACGATCTCCTTTGCTATGGTGTTGCTTTATTTATTTCTCTTTTAATTTGCATGGTGTATAGTTTGGTGGAAGTCGAGTTCAATGCCAGACCGCGGCAGGGAAAGCGGTGTCTGCTCTGGAGCCCGCGCCTTCCCGAAGGGTTTTTGAGAAATTTCTCATAGGGCAGGAAGTGGTAGGAGATGTGGAGATGTTGTCCCCAAATCGGAGTTCTCCCTCAGCGTAAGAAAGGCTATGAGTGTCCCTGGGCATTGGAATACTGCTTCTTCTGGGACATGAGGCTTTTGAGTGTTCGTAGGCCTCTGGCATGATGTCAGGTCTGTCACTCTTCAGAGTCAGTGGGCTTCCGAACCACCAGAAGGGCTTGCTAGAACCCGGAGCCTCAGCCCCACACTGCGGTTCTGACATGGTCGCTCTGGGGTGGGCCTGAGGATTTGCCTCTCGAACAAGCTCCTAAATGCTGCTGACTGGGGAGCTTCTCTGTGAAGCACTATTTGCATAGTGGAATAAAGAGCAAGAAAGAGGATTTACTTCTGAGTATGACTTAGATGAACTTCCATTAGATGCTAGAAAAAAATACTGCTAGAAATTTAGAATTTGCTGCTCTTCACTGAAATATTCTAGATTAATGCCAGATTCTAATCTTTTGAATGCTTGAAATTAGTCATATGAACCAATCTGGTACTGGCCATGTATTTATGGATCAGTCATATCCTTCGTACTTCCTTAGGAACCATCTCTTAGATACACATTTATTCTGTTTTCTGTAAGTCTTTTTTTTTATGAGTTTTTCTTTCTCCCAGGTTATTTTCTGTGGGATAGCTTTAGGATTTGGGATAACCCCTTCTGGATGAATATAACCATTGAAAGGCAGATGCAGTCAGTTGCTAACAGAACCAAAGGAAACTCAAAATCTATCAGGTCTGGTAATCTGAATGGCAGGAACTAATGGGCACTTTCTTAAGCGCCTCCTAAGATTAATTCCAGATTTGTTTGTTACTGTGCTCAAGTTAAGGTTCACAGCCCTGGAAAGAAATCTGATTCATGAAATGTGGGTCACATCTCAACCCCTCAGCCAGGAAAACCAGGAAAATCATCCCCCCAAAGCATTTAGTTGCTGTGGCTGGTTCCCCTTACCAGAACAAGAATGAGTCACGCAGGTCAGGAAGGTGAGAACAAAGGTGCCCACTGCAGACAGGCCCATTGCTTGGATATGAACTCTGCCAGGCACCAGTGGCTGAGAGAATCCCATTATCCATAAGAGTTTGGTGGCTTTTTATTTATGAAGAATCCCTGTGTCGATCCTTGAGGTTTGCTCAATGGGCAAATGTGGTTTTTACTACATTAGAAAGTTCCTGAGGACTTCACTGGAACTAAAACTTTGATCTCCTAAATGAACATGGAAGTCAGGTAAGAAGAAACAAGTCATTTATTAACAAGTATTTTGTTATTTAAATTACCTTCATGGTTCACTAATTGGCTGGCTTTCCATTAGAATAGCATTTCCAAATAGTTTCAGTCCACGGAGGATATAAGATAGGTTGAAGGACTAGAACTGGAGGCTGAAGACTGTTCCAGTTACAGAATCTGAATGGCATGGAGCTTAGCAACAGGGTATGGGGCTGTTATTTTAGTCTAACAAGATGGGAAATACACATCTCACTCAATGAAGGAATCCAAAGAAAGTGGAATAAAATTTTCTATGCTTATGTTTACTGATTTGCTAAATATTATGAGTAAATGTCAAGGTTGAGGGTAAATAAAAATATGGTAATGATGGAATCAGGGCTCATAATGGAATTAATCGGCACATCCAAAAGTAAGACTCACCTTAACAGATGAGTAATTTTGAGCATTAAGAAGATAAAAAACCCAAAGCCTAAGCCAAAGAATAAACTTCTGTTTTAAACTTTTATACAGTAGAAAATAATTATAATGGCGTATATTTGTGAATGAAAACTTAAAAAGTTTTCTATTAAAGAAAAAACTTTAACAAACTGAATACAGTTTAAATATTAACAAAATGATCTCTTCTTAGGATATCAAGTAAATATTAGGTCATCATTTGCTCTATTTTATTACAATGTCATAAAAATATGATCCAGCAATTTCAATGCTGCATATATACCCTAAAGAATTAAAGCAGATACTGAAAAAATCACGTTATACATATTTATAGCAGCACTGTTCATAATCACCAAAAGGTTAACACCAACCAAAGGCCCATCATGAGTGAAGGCATAAAAATATTGTGGGATAGACATACAATGTAATTTGCAGCCATAAAAAGGAATGGTGCACTGATCTATGCTACACTGTGAACAAACCTTGAAAACACGATGCTAAGTGAAAGAAGGCAGGCACAAGGGTTATATGTCATGCACATGATTTCTCTGAAATCCAGAATAGGTAAACGCATCAGAGACGGCATGCAACCTGGTGGCCGCCAGGGGCTGCATGGGGAGATGGAGCATGTGCAGCTGCTGCTTAAGGAGCACGGGTTTCTCATGAGGTGATGGAAGTTGAGAACTAGCCTGAGATGGCAGGGGCACATTTTCAATGTACGAAATGCTGCTAAATCGTTCACTTTAACATGTCACGGGACTTCCGGTAAATGGCTCTCTCCCTTTTTTCCACCTATACATATCCTCCTGTTCTTCCAGAGCCAATTCAAATGTCATTTACTTATTAAGATCTGCCTTGACAATTCCACCCCAAGTTCACTTTCACTTCTCTGAGTGTTTATGTTTTTATTTCATAGTCAATCTTTCAGTTAACTTAGTCATTAAGCACCTACTATGTGTTGGGCACTATGTTAAGTGCTGGAAAAGCTTTCCTGAGCCCCTTCTGATAACTGGGAAGACTTATACAATATCATTAAACTAAAGAAAGCCTAGTATCAAATCAATAAAAGTGCTTCATTTTAAAAAAAGAGCATTTTTTGTGAACATAAAACTGAATAATCTAAGTCCTGGGTAAGGTAGTGATCAGTAATAGCTTCTCTGAATACATGTTTTATCATATATTCTCTTAATTATTAATGATTATACTTTATTTTTCCAACTGGATTAGAAGGTCCTGCAGGGCAAGGGCTTTTAAATACTGTAAAACATGGCCAGATACTTTGCAAATTATCCTTCTCTTATGTGATGCTGAAAAAAAAAAGGAAGAGTGGGAAAATAATGAGTAGATATTCATGTACAGTAGGAAAAGATGGTGAAAACTGGAAGTAGAGAAATTTTCACTAGTACATAAAAGTTACAATACTAATTAGCACTTTTTCTTAGTTTTAAAAATTAATATACTATCCATGTTTACATGTCATTTTCAAAAGAACTTTTTTGAACTGAAAAGGTAAAACTTTTCCATTTAAGAAACTGAATTGCCTTCAATATTTGTCATATAATTAAAATCTAATTGTAATGTTATTTGTTTTATTTTTATCACTCTTTGCCTATTTTAAAAAGAACAAGTATTTTAGAGTTAAAATAAAACAACAAAACTGATTTAACATAAAGAAAACTTTTAAGTGGCAACTTTTAAGAGAAAACTCAATTTTAATACTGGCCTACTTTTCTTCATAGTGACTAGGCAGAAATATTTGTTAAGGAGTAAAAAGAATTAAAACATATTTAACAAATCATTTGCTGACATTTTACCTGAAATTTCTTACTTTTCTTTTAGCTAACATTTCCAAAAGATATTTAATCCTGGAAAGGAAAATCTGTTCTCACCAACTATTGTTGGTCTGCATTCTTGCCCCAAGTTTTAAGCAATTTTCTGAATTCTAAAGCAGTTATCAGTCCCCTAATGGAATCATGTGATATCATTTTAAATCAATCAGTTATTCACTAAGTAATAAAAGGTCAGATTAATTGATATAAAAACACATGACAGTCCTAGTAGAAAAAAAAATGTGTAAAATGACAAAAGTTCAGAAAATGGACCAACAGAATTTGAAATTAAATTTAAAAAGGTGGCAAAACCTGGGTCAGTCCTGAACAGAACAATTCGAATAGTCAGGCATTTGAGAATCTGGTCTTAATAGATTCTTGATTTAATATTTTACAACAGCAAAGGTGACAAGCCAATAAAAATACTTGGCAAGTCAATCTTTGCTGCACTGGAGCACCGGGAACTCAACCGAAGGCAGATCTGATACCCAGCCCAGGGCATACCTGCCGAATATTAATGCCAAATGATTTGTGATTCACCACGGAAAAAGCCACACAGTAGTTTTGCTATGAAATGGAAATTAGCAGTTTAACACAATTTAGGTCAGAGTTCAAATATAAAGAATAAACAACTCACATGAACAAAGTATTTTTTATTTTGTATTTTTTTAATAACTGGAAAAAGAAGAAAGACAGTAACTCATTCTTTAGGTTCATTGTC
Source organism: Manis pentadactyla (assembly GCF_030020395.1). Classification (NCBI taxonomy): domain Eukaryota; kingdom Metazoa; phylum Chordata; class Mammalia; order Pholidota; family Manidae; genus Manis; species Manis pentadactyla. The sequence goes on along the minus strand of NC_080028.1, from coordinate 110,658,346 downwards.
CAAAGCATAATGTGATATTTGTTATTAAAATGTCATTGAATATAGGATATTATATAATAAATGGACCCTTTTAAATTATCTTAAGGAATTTTCAAAGTACTAGGTGCACAAGGAGAATACAGTTTTTAAAATCGTTTTGGACTTCATTAATGTGGTTTACTTGAACCGTATCTGTATTACTCTCGTATCCATTTCTACAAAATAATTATTTGAATCTCTCAGGGAAGAGCTCTGTTTTCCTTTTGAACACCTGGGAATAATAATAATAAACATATTCCTTTTTTTCCATATTTCCTTCCTAAAAATCACAGAAAACCATGATTGAGCTTTAAGTGTAAATCACACAATCTAATATGAAATTCATGATACATGGAACTACTCAAATCTCTGAAGTTTGATTTACCTAGAGTCAGTTTTTGTGGGAGGATTAATGTATTTGCTATAGAAAGTTAATATCTTTCTAGCTGATTCTTGCCCATTAACCCCTGAACAACTAGGCTAAGCTGGGAAAGGAGAAAATAGAAGAAAATGGTGTTATAGGTAGCATCAAAAGCCCTCTAGGCAAGAATCATTTCTCATATTCTTATATTCATGCAAACACTTTAAGGCCAAAGTTCTCTTTTAAAAGATTATTTTAAATAGTAGCTTAGCCCACTTTTGTATCTGTATATACAATTCAAGGATGTTAAAAATAGGGCCCCCGTGTAAGATAAATGATCATTCACTTATTCATTCATCAAATAGTTAGCCAGCAGCAACTATGAGCATAATAAGGGCTGTGAGTAGAGACTTAAGACATGGCACCCCTCACCTAAGCTTACAAACTGAAAAGGAAGTTAAGACAAGGACCTTTTCATTTAGAAATACTCAAAGAGTGAAGCTGAAAGTCTCTGATACGCTAGAGTTCCCCTCAAAGGCCTGAAGAAGGAGGTGACTCAGAAGTCAGAGGACGCCTTAATGTTTCCAGGCAATAAGCTGAAGTCAGACAGCGAGCCACAGCGAGCACTCCAGCTTGCAGAATTAGTAAGAACAAAGCCTAAGAAAGAAAAGTTTAAGTTTTATATATTAAGTTTTCCGATTTAGATGGAGCACACTACTTTTTTAGAGTTTTAGTGTAAAAAAAAAAAAAAAAGCCTGAGTCCAATCTTCATTCACCAAAGAAAGAAAAAAAAGAAAAAAGAAACCATTACTGCTTTCTAACTCTCTGAAAGTCAGTACTGTAAAAACACTGTCAAAACAGCAATTTCCAGAAATTTTGAAATCGTGGAAAAAGTAAATATCCCCTCTTCCCTCTGGTGGTATGTGTCTGAGAGACACAAATGATAAGGATATGAATTTGGAAAACAGGAGAGGAAATTAACATTGATGTGGTAATCTTTAAAATTCATTACATAACCAAACCATTTTTAGTAAATGTTTAGTTTTGTCCACAAAGACAGTCTATTTAATGTGTGCTATGTAATGATGCAAACTACATATACAATATTACATATACATACACTATGTAATAATCACACAGGAGGGAAAGAAGAACTAACACTTACTGAGAAATGTCTGTGAGGCAGCCATTCTGCCAGGCTGCTGGCATACATATCACGCCATGAATCCTCACCACCACATTCTGAGGTAGGTTGTCAAATCAGTTCTTTATTGTGAGAACTAAGACTCTGTGAGATTAACTAATGTGTCCATAGTCAATCTCAATTTAAAATAATTTTTTTTTCAGATTAAATTGATCTGTAGACAAAGCCAAAAAACAGACAGCATTTTTGGTTAATAAAACCAAAATGGTTGTCATATTTTTCCCATTAAAATTGCCTCTTTAAAAAAAATCAGAGAATCCACTCTGAATAACTGTAATGTTCCAAAGAGTGATTAGGAATATACTAGATGAATGAAAATATTTCAGAAAAATCTAATAACTGCTATTTTCTATCATCCATAAAAAACCATAAAATAGAAAATTTTTAATTTATGTATTTTATCTCACAAATTTGTATCCACTAAAAAGGAGATCTTAAAAATATTCCCCCAATTAATTCTTTACAACTCATTTAGGTATAAACTCAGATATATAGTCTAATTCTATAGATGTCAAAGTGTGTTATTACTTCATATATGAAAAGTGTAGTTGTAAAATATTCCTAAGAAAAACTGTAAATTGTTTATATACCATAGAAACTCCTATTGTACTTAAAAACCAGTAAGAAAATGTCTATTTTATTTGTTAGTAGATATTAGAAAACTAAGGCTAATAGTAAGCCAATGACTTTTGGGGGGAAAATCTCTTAATGATTTGATAAATGTTTAGTAACCAACAAAATTTTCACATTCCCTCAAGAAAAATCTGAGGTCTAAGAACATCAGGCTATTGTCTACTCACAAGGACCCATATGCTTTACACCACAGTAGAAAACACTTCCCTAAATAACAGCCAAACTGAAGTTGATGTGGTTTGTAGATTTGAATACCTTAGTTATTTCACTGGGAGTTGAGTTTCCATGTTCCATTTCTGCTTTGGAAACAGTTTCATTTCTAAAGTCCACCCATAAATAAAGCCAATCCCTTTCTGCTTTACCCTTTTCTCTTTTGGCCTTTATCTATACTTGGTGAGCCAAATTGCATCTTCATAGTAGCTGCCAAGTTCAAGCCCTCAAAAGCCATTTCAAGACACGACTGTTGATGTTCCACAAAAGAACAAGTCTATTATTATAAAAGTATTATTCACCCATAGTTTGACATGTTTTAGCTAAGTTATACCTCTCAGAAAGAAAGTGAATGTGATGTTGAGAATGATTCCCTTTAGCATACTCATCATTAATTTTTTGTGACATTGACTGTCATTATTCACTGAGACTCTGGGAGAATCAAATAATATAATAGCATATTAGCTAATAAATACAGATAATGTAAAACATTGTAATTACATATATTCATTTACTATTTAAGATACACAAACACACAGAAGTATACAGACATATAACATTGTGACAAAGTACAGTACCGTAATGAAAAGTTTGGGTTCTGCAGCCAAGCAAGCAGAGAGTACCCTGCCCCCACATGTCCAACAAAAGGAGGGCTTCACTGATGAATTCTACCACACAAAGATTTGATTCCTCTTTTTCAAACTCTTACTCAAAAAATTGAAGAGGATGGAACACTTGCAAACTCATTTTTCAAAGCCAACATCACACTGATTCCAAAACCAGGCAAGGATATCACACAAAAAAAGACAATTAGAGGCCAGATTCTCTAAAGAATATCGATGCAAAAGTCCTCAAGAAAATCTTAGCAAATCAAATTCAACAATACATTAAAGGATTGTAAACCACAATCAAGTGGAATTTATTCCAGCGATACAAGAATGGTTCAACATTCACAAATCAATCAATATAACATACCACATTAACAAAATGAAGAATAAAAATTAGATAATCGTCTCAATAGATGCATAAAAAGCATTTGACAAAATTCAACGTCTATTTATGATAAAAATTCTCAACAAAGTGAGTATTGAGGGAATGTAATTCAATATAATAAAGGCCATATATAAAAACCCACCGTTAATATCAAATGGAAAGCTGAAAGTATTTCCTCTAGGATCAGAAACAAAACAAGGATGCCCCCTTTCACCACCTTTATTCAACATGATACTGAAAGTCCTTGTCATAAATAGAGATAAGAGGCATTCTAATCAGAAAGGAAGAAGTAAAACTATCACTATTTGCAGATGATATGATCTTATATATAGAAAACCCTAAAAACTCCACCAAAAAACTTATAATTAACAAATGAATTCACTCAAGTTGCAGGATACACAATCAATATACAGAAATCTGTTGTGATTCTATCATAAGAAGAAAGTAAGAAAACAGTCCCATTTGCAACTGTATCAAAAAGAACAAAATACCTCAGAATAAATTTAACCAAGGATCTGTAAGTTACAATAAACTGACAAAAGAAATTGAAGAAGACACAAATAAATGGAAAGATAGTCCATACTTATGGGATTGGAACAATTAATGCTGTTATAATATCCATACTACCCAAAGCAATCTACAGATTTGATGCAATCCCCATCAAAATCCCAATGGTATTTTTCACATAACTAGAACAAATAATTTAAAAATTTGTATGGAATCACAAAAGACCCTGAAATTGCCAAAACAATCTTAAGAAAAGAGAATGAAGCTGGAGGCACCATGCTCCCTGATTTCAAACTATATTTCAGAGTTATAGTAATAAAACCAGTATTGTATTGGCATAAAAACAGACATTTAGATCAATGAGAGAACAGAGAGCCCAGCAACCCATGCAAATATGGTCAAGGAACTGAGAATATACCATGGGGAAAGGACAGTCTCTTCAATAAACAGTGTTGGGAAAACTGGACAGCTACATGCAAAACAATGAAACTAGATCACTGTCTTACACAATATTCCCAAATTAACTCAAAATTGATTAGATATTAAATACCTTAATCTATAAAATTCCTAGAAGAAAACATAGGTGGTAAGCTCCTTGACAATGGTTTTAGTGATTATTTTTTTAATTAATTTGGGAGTTAATGTCCAAAATATATAAAGAGCTCATAACTCAAGAACAACAAACAAATAACCTAATGTAAAAAGTGGGCAGAAGATCTGAACAGACGTTTTTCCAAAGAAGACATATGGATGGCCAGTGAGCATGGAAGATGTTCAAATCACTAATTATCAGGGAACAGGAAATCAAAACCACAATGAGGTATCACCTCACACCTGTTAGAATGGCCATTATCCAAAAGACAAGAAATACTAAGTGTTGGAGATGACATGGAGAAAAGGAGACCCTTACACACTCTTAGTGGGAATGTAAACTGGTGGAGTCACTATAGAAAACAGTATGGAAGTTCCTCAAAGAATTAAAAATAGAACTACCATATGAACCAACTATTCCACCTCTGGGCATTTATCCAGAGGAAATGAAAACACTAATTTAAAAGATATATGCATATTCATTGCAATATTATTTACAACAGCCAAGATATGGGAACATCCTAAGTGCCCCCTGATGGATGGATGGATGGATAAAGAAGAGGTGGTATACAAATGTAATGGAAAATTAATCAGACATAAAAAAGGAGGAAGTCTTGCTATTTGTGACAACACTGATGGGCCTTGAAGGTATTATGCTAAGTGAAATGAGTCAGACAAAGGAAGGAAAATACCATATGATTTCACTTATGTGTAGTGAACCTACTAAAAGAATAAATAAATGAACAAACAAACTCACAAAAAGAACAGATTAATTACTGGCGACAAAGGGGGTCAGGGGGTGCATGAAATAGGTGAAGGGTTCAGTTGTATGGTAACTAAGCATGCTGATGATCACCTTGCAGCGCCCACAAATATCAAACTCCAATGCTGTACTCCTGAAACAGATAAAGTTATATACCAATTTCACCTCAATTTTTAAAAACTAGATAGAACAAATATATTCTAGTTGAACAAAAGTGAGAAAAATATAATTTTCCTAAATATATAGTACAGGAAAGAAGATTGTCAGGAAAAATTTTTTTTTTAAAAGTCGATTCTGAAAATGGTTAGTGGTGCTGGCTGAAGAACAAGGTGAATATACTAAATGCCTCTGAATTGCACAATTTACAATAGTTTAAGTGGCAAATTTTTTTAATGTATTTTATCACAATAAATAAAATGTCCTTTCAATAAAACAAAACAGGCTATGTTCTGAAGTCAGACCAGCACTCCACCACTTACTAGGATATGACCACGGGGCAGTTCATTAGCCTCTTAGTATTTCACTTACCTGTTTGACTATTAAAAAATAAAAACAGATAGACTAGAATAAAGATAAAATTAGAGAGTGTATGTAAATAACAGAGTGTGTGACACACATTAAGAGCTCTTTAATGTTAGGTGCTGTCACCATTATTAGCATCAATATCATTGGAGAACAAATAAACCTTGCTAATACTTATTGCCAGTAATAGCTACTAAAGCTGTTGTTTTTTCCTTCATACTGATTACTTGCTAAAATTATTTTATTCAGTCACTCATTCATTCATTTTATTACTGTCTGTGCTTTCCCAGGAGGACATAAACTCATAGTGGGCAGCCTCATTTGGTGTATAAGCAGGAGCAGTTTGGCACTAGTAAGGCCTAAGAAAGGCTTAGCTTCCTAGGTAACTAGGCAAACAGGAGTAGAGGTAACCTCTTAGAAGATTCTTACACTGGAATCATGGAATGAACTAGCCAAAAATCAGCCAATGAAGGGCCATGGTAACATGTCCATGGGGAGACATGCCTCTTATTAGTAACTACTGGAAAGAGATGACTTAACGATCAGATCCCCTACATATTAGTATGGGTTTTCTTAGAAATAAGACACCAAGGTAAGGATTAAATGTACAAAGATTGTACTATGAGAGAAAATAACAAGGGAGCCTTAAAAGGCTGTGATTACCTTCAGATTGTAATACGAGTCTGATCTCAGTGGAGAAGACGGGGGTGAAAGGTGGGGAGTGCAAGATGCCTCCGACTGCTGTGCAATCGAGGGATGGGTCAGCAAGGTTACTGGACAGTCCATGAACCAAAGTTGGCCATCAAAGGAATCCCAGGTCTTCCAGGAACAGGTCTGTCCTAATATCCTTGCCATTGTTAGTAACTGAGGAACAGCTCCTGGGAAGCTTATGTAAATGATTTGTAAGCTTACAAATTACACCAGCAGCTGTCCTTACCTGTCCTTACCATCTCCAGATGGGCAGGGCAGCCATCCCAGGGACCAGAGAAGAGGCTTTGGGCAGCAATGTCCCCATGGTCTGTGGTCTGAGGCATTTTCTCATGGCCACCCAATCCAGGGCCTCAGACCTACATGATATTCAGGTCCCCTAGTAGGTGTATCAGGGGCCCTAAAATAGGCTGAAGATTAATTTTTATCAGCCTGATAGGAGGTTGGTTAAAACAGAAATTAAACTGAATTATATAACAAAGATAGTTTCATTTGTTTACCACGTAAGTTTGTGAACTGAGCTTTATACCTGTTGCACATAGGAGGATAAAGGATTCCAAACAGAATGAAAAGCAAATGGTCCAGAGATAACTGAAAAAGGAAAAGACAAACTGTAGGAATTAGAAGAAAGTAATTCTAGCCATAACAGACAGAGTGAGAATGAGAATAATGTCAGATGATGTTGATGAAAGAATATGAAATGCCCTGTACTTAGAAGGTTTTTTAGAGTAATACATACAGATGTTAAGTTCCATCACATATGTGTGGTGAATGATGGGGTACTGATTACCCTTTGCGAGCCTTTGTAAAACAGGAATAATAATGACAATAGCACCAATGTCATGGGGAATTATGAGGACTAAAGAAGACTAAAGTATGATTAAAGCACTCATAGCATATTTCTAAGAGCTAAGCCTGATCAACCTTATCAGAGAACCTGTTCCATAATGTGAGAAAAATACAGTATGCTACCATTAGGGCCTGTGCACAAGGAGGGGCCAAGGAGGAGGGAATAACACCATGAAAGGAAAACCTTCTTACTGTCTCCGAGGAACCAAGAAAGCCCCACACTGAGGTCAAGGTTCCTAACTTCTTTTCTCCCTTCCTTTTCCTCCCCCTTTGAGGGAAAACACTAAAAAGGTATATGTGGAGAAGTGGGTAGTAGAGAGGAAGACATCTGAAAACATGAAATAAGTGGAAGAAAGCATAAAGAGGAAGTGCACTAAGTCAGCACAGTGGCAGGTAGAGACAGTCTTTAGTTTGCACCCCTGAATTTTCTTACATTGCCTAACCAGTGAATTAAGAGTTACTAGACTGCAGAGGGGCTCTCTTGGCAGATCTTAGACCCAGGTAGAGGCTGAAGCAAAGCCTCAAAGGCCAGCAAGTCCTTAAGACAAGCAAGGTATAGGATACAATGCTGGGCCCTGCTCAAGCCACAAAACAAGTTTGCAAAGTAGACTAGTTGCTGTCCTTATGTGCAAAGACCAGCAACCAAATGGACAAGAGTAATCATCCCAGCGGCCAGGGGAACCAGAAGCTTCAGTACCCTAGAACTCTAACTCTTTATTCACAAGATCTTGTAAGTCACTCACTCCTCAGCTCCTTATACCCAGACCAATATAGGAAAAATTACCCTTAAAACGGGGGCAGATAACTGAGAAATCCACCATTGCATAGTTACTCTTAAAAATGCTAAGAATTGACTGAATAGCCAGTGTTATATATTTGATCTCTTTATTTCTGATAAGTCAAAAGATGTGTGCTTTTGTGAAAGTTTTGTGAAAGAAACTTGCTCAGTGCCATGTGTCCACTGCGCATCTCAACTGTGGTGTGGGTAAATGTGCTATCATTTCTTTTGAGGTTATTTCTATTACAAATGACAGTAGGGGCACAAATTTATTATTGGTACGGTGGGCTAGGGTGATAGTAGAAATTTCACAGACATACAATCTGCAAAACACAGACTTACTGAATCTTGAAAGTCAAACAGTTACTCACCTGGCAGGTGCAGGACAGATGAGGAGAAGAAAAGTATTTCACGTACTGTGAAAAAAAGCATGGCAGTAAGTACCAGCAGAAAGTACTGAGAAAAAGAAAGCAGTTCAGTAAGAGCAGGAGAGTAGCGGAAAGGGAAAGGAGGGCGAAATGCCTAATAAACCAAGTGACAGTGTAGCCAGGAGGCAGTGAATGGAGAACTGGTAAGAAATTGGAAATATTTCTAGGGGAGGGAGATGATAATCTGATGCTTTCCAGGGAATCCCACTTTGGCAGAGAAGTGGAGAATTTACTGGAGGGATTTAAAATCAGGATAAGGAAAATAAATTAGTTGCAATAATCCAAGCAAGACATAATCAGAGCCTGAACAAAGGCAGTGACAATGGAAATGGAAAGGAGAGGATAAACAGTGAGCTACAGCAGGTAAGGAGCATCACCATGACTTCCTCACTGAGATGCTGTGATGGGCAGGAGGGAAGAGGGACACTTTTGGGAGGGCTTTCAGATCTCTGGCTGGGAGAGATGGAATAGGAAGGGGCACCATTCATTAGGTGAGGGACGGATTGGGTTTGGGGAGCGGGAAAGGGAGAAGACAGTGAATTCAGTTAGGAAGCAAAAATAAGTTTCGTTCTTTGTTTTGTTCTTTTTAACCTACTCTAAGAATTTAATCTTGTGGGATGCCAATTAGAAATGGAAATCCTGTTATTTAACCATCCTGAAAGCAGTGGGCATGTATGGAATCTCTACAAATTCTGCCTAATAGGAAGAAAGAGAAGGCCAAGAGAGGTGGGAAGGAGGAAATACCTGAAAAAGTCTTTGTTTAAGAAAAAAATGAAAAATCTAAATCCTTTCAAGAGTATTCTGGGTGTAAAACTCATTATGTCAAAGTACACCGAAAGATTCAGAGAGTTTCCGAGCTGAAGGACACCTGAGGGAGCACGAAGTCCAAGTCCGCACTTCTGCAGATGAGGAACAGGAGCACCGAGGGGCCGAGGAACTTGGCTCAGCTCGCCCTGAGACCGTCACAGAGCCCGGCTCCCAGCACGCCCTGCACCTGCCTCCGCGGCCACACTCAGTCCCTCCGGGCACAGACTGTCACAGGCTGAGAATCGAATGCGGCACATTTTCACTTCTTGCATTTCTTTCTGACATTCAGGATTTCTAATTTTACCAAGAACATCTCAACATCATTCTGAGGGCTCCCTAATAACTGACAGATGTATATATGCCTGTAATGTATTTCCACGAATTCACAGTAAAGACATTATTTGGGCCCACTGACGTACAGTGCAGTCTCATGAGAACTGCCCATGCTTTCTAGACGGGGACACCGAGGCAGAGAGCTGTCTTAGGCAAGGGCACACGGCTGATGACCTGTAGAGTCAGAACTCCAGCACTTGGAATCTAGCTGCAGAATCTACATTCCAGAACCCCCAAACTGTCTCTCAATCACCCTCTTTTTTTTTTTTAGTCTTAAATAACAGGGCTAATAAAACATTGTAATAATACTGAAAATATTTTCAAACATGATGCCACTTAAATCTAGGCCTGAGCATTACCAAGGTAAGTCCATGAATAATTTTAAAATGCTTATTTTTATATAAATCAAACTGTATACTCCATATTAATATAATGATCTACCAAATTGGTTTGGTAAATACAGGTATATAAAAGTTTCCCCGAAATTGTTCAATAACAAAGAAGAGTGTTTTTAAAAACAATTTAGCCTGAGGAAATGCCACCAAGTGGAAACTTCGGAATTCGGATCCTTTAGTCAATGAATACCTCATACAGGCAGTGATGCCAGTCAAATCTGCTGGCCTCAGCAGTGTGTGCCTAAGTGGCCTCCTGCACCCGGATGCCAGTCCTGTGGTCTTGGAGGACAGGCAGGATAGGGGGCCACACAGACAGGAACCTCTGTGCTCCCTGATTGTTCGTCACCCCTTCAACCTTAGGATGTCACTTCCAAGCAGATGGGAGGATAAAGGGAGTGCATTTTAGCCAATCTAAAGAAATACATAGTCCTTAAACATCACAGCTCTTCTTCTTGGATATGTTTAAGTAATGAGGAAAAATAGATGGAGTCTGAGCAGAGCAATGGCAGGAAAGAACTGAGGAGAAAGAAGGTGACTGAAGACCAAGACATCATCATGGAGAACATGATGGCACAGGATCTTAATTCCATCATGGTAGTTTTGGGAAAGACAGACCCTGAGCAATTAGAAAGGACAGAATTAGAAATGTAGGGATAGGGGAGATGAAAGAGTTAAAAAAGATTCAGGGATTTCTTCCATATAATTCACAACTCTCAACATCAGTTTTAACACGGCCTTTTCCAAGGATCCACCTCGTAGGCTACCTGCATCTGAACTGCTTCAAAATGTTAAAAGAAATGACTCTTACTATTTGGACTACAGGGCTGTTGACAGGCTGCCCAAATGAACAAAAATATTTTTATGGACGCCACTTTACAACTAAATAGACTAATGCTTCAAAAACATTCTCTTTAAATTATCCTAGTGTTACAAAGACGAAGTCATTTCAGTTTTAACACATGAACAACATTAAAATGACATATGAGGAATATTAAACTCCATGTATAATAGTCGCCATTTGGAAATGATAGCAGGCAAAGGGATGTATGATGAATATTCCAAAAACACAGAACTTTAACTCAGGGGGCAACCCAAATACAATAATACCAGTGCTCTCTTCTTTCACTATAATCAGAATTATCTTATTCTCTACCATACTTCTCAAAAAAGAAATAACTAGTGCCACAACGCAGTAAAGAGTATAACAAAATAGATGTTTTCAATTATTTTTAAGAAATGACTTAAATAGGCTTTTTTTTTTTTTTAAAGAGGCACTCTTTGGCAAAAGTCTCAACATGGCAATGATATTTACTGGAAAGATTTCATGGGCTCCCACAGCTTAGGTGAGAGAATTTGATCCCAAACCCCAAGCCAGAATAAATCTACACTCAACAAATAAGATCACTCAGCTCCTGCTAAAACTTAACTTGTTTAAGGTTTAAATATGGGAGGAAGGATGACCACAGGTTTCTCGGGCTTCCAAAGCATGTCCTTTGCACACTGCCCCTGAGAAAAAGCAGCTGGACACTGCTGCAGGAGCACGCCGTCACCCCTTTCCTCAGAAGGCCGTGGGGTCGGCAGCTCACACCCGCAGCCCTCCAGGAATATGAACATGCTCACAGGCAAGGCACGCATTGGCATAAGACCTGCACTTCCACTCTACTTGTCCTGCTATTTGGAATGTCTTCTTGCTTGTTTCTCCATCGACCCTCTAAGGGTCACAGTTTCTACCTTTTCTCAAACCCATCTCCACCCCAGCAATATGGTATCACATATGTTTCCCAGAAGCTTACCCTCTTTCTCCTACTTGTTTTTTTTTAATCCATCATTGCCCCCTAGGAACACATCTGTCTAATATCCACACCCTTTTCCAACTAGCATCCCGACCTCTGTTAGCCAGCTCTCCTCCCTTTGCACATTACCTTTGGAAACAGTGACTACTTCTCACTAAGGAAGCCGAAGAGGCAGTATCCTCACTACCCTGTTTGGACAGAGGCCAGATGTGGGCAGAGGTCAATCTGAGGCTCTCTGAGGTTTTCAGATCTTGAGCAAGTGATATCATGATTAATATGGGACAGTTCGAGGTCTGAGGCATGAAAACCGCCTGACGTCCCCGGGGCTCCTTCTGACCAGTCCTCTGCTGTGCCTGTGGTTCCTGTCCGTTTGCCAAGTCTGGACCCCGGTTTCCCACTGAGTCACTGGACCTGCATTATTCTCACGCATTCCCATATTGCTTTTGTGAGTCAGCTTCTGGCGCTGGATACTAAGATCCTTGACTGACACATCTCCCAATGCCAGCTGCACCCAAGTGGATCCTTCCAACTACTGCTCCTCCAGCCATACAAGAGCCATAGAAACCACAGGACACTAATTCAAAGAATTGCTTCATGACCAAACTGATTAATTCCTGGCATGGGCTGATTTCAGCTGACGCTCCCTTGTACCTCTAATTGTGACAAGCCCTCATCAGGTAACTTTCTGCTTAGGATAATATTAGTTAGATTATCCTTCCTTTAGGTATATTGTCCCGGTTTTGTGTTGCTTGCACAGCCTAACTTCTGAAAGCTATGTCTGCCTGACCACCAACACTGTCTGATCCTGACTCTAGTGGTACATTGTGTGAGCCTCCATTCATGATGTGTATCTTAGTGAGTCTGTCAGCTCTTTAATTTTCAGTTTCTGCTGTTACTCAGAACGAAAATCATAGATGAACGGAAGGGGTGAAGAACCTCTCTGTTCAGACCAGCGAAGGGCCGTAACACATTTCTTCTTGACTCAGTCAGAGTTGCAGGCTCCTAAAAATCTCTCCCAGTCTTGTCACCTCAAGGAATTCATTCCAGGCTCAATTCCACAGGATTTCTGTGTCCTTCAGCTTTCCTTTTGTTTTTTGACACTTTCTCTCTAGATTCTCCCTCTCCTCCTTGATAATTCTGTTGCACATTCTATAGGACCTGGTTTGAGGGTCTCTCCATGAGGTCAGAGGACTCCATGCTCAGTCCAGTGTTCTAATCCATTCGGACCGAAGCCAGGGCCAACAGGGTCCATTCCTACTTACCTGGGAGCAAGGGAATGCTGCATTCACGTTCACAATTGGACAGAGTAGTTGTGTTGAGGTCAGTGGCAATGCTGTCCTCATCTTCCGCATCAGCATAGTCGCTGCTCAGAGTGTTGTCACTGAGTGGCAGGTACTAGTCCAAGTGCTTTAGGTACATAATCTTTTAAACCACAGAATTTACCTCTTAAATTGGCATTATTGTTCAGCATGTATTGATGAAAGAACTGAATGTTAGAGGAATTGTAGGTCCCTACCACTCTCTGCTACATGGCATCTGAACTCCAAGCATATCAAAATGCAAATATCTACAGACAAGCCATACACTTAGATGAGCATCCTTTTATTGATGTGGTTTCCTCTAATGTAAAATAATGCTCACCCTTATACACTCCCTTTTCAGTCCTATTCATTTCATACGGCCCAGATCAAATGCACACTTCCCCATAGAGCCTGCACCACTCCTACACTTGGAGGTAAATCCATCCTTCACTGTGATTCCCTCATAACTTTTACTCTCTACATCCCTCAAACCCAACCAGAGGCTGAGTCCCTCAGAGGCTCACAATGCAGTCTTCACTTCCCCATAAGCGCTCTGTGCACCACACTCTTCTGTGATAGGTTCAGCTGTTGGATTCGCTTACGTGTACTCTGCCTGGTCATGTGGCCAGCACGTCCTGAGAGAAGGGGATGTGGCTGCCAGCTGCTGGCAATCAAGAGGCCACCAAATCTGCACTTGCTCTTCCTTCACGATCACAGGCTCCTTGTGCTCCATCTGAGGAGCTTCTCCCACCATGGCTTACACTTTACAAGTACAAAGGAGAGGACAGGCTCCAACAGTCCTAATAAGTAAAACATTAAACAGCAGCTAGAATATATTGCCAAAACTAGAGTTAAAAGATCACCTCTTAAAATGGTATCCTTAATATTACAAGCTGAATAATAATCATATATTGATGAATAGAGTTGATGGTACAAATGAATATAAAAATTAGGCTCCAAGGATAATGTGTGATGGGCTGCCTAAGAACATGATGAGAAAAACAATTGCTAAGGAACTGCTTCTTCCCATGCTCCCTCCCACCTCCACTTCACCCCCAGAGAGTCTGGAAACACAGCCTGGGACATTGCATCAGCATATGTTCCATTTTCACACTAAGATGGAAAAGACACCTTTGCAAATAAAAAGAGGGAAAAAAATTAAAGTTTGTTCTCAAATGTGGAAAGCTCAAGTAAGTAATAAATATTTTAGAATGACAGTAACATGTGACTTTGTCCCTTTTCATCTGGATACTAGTTTAAGTCCACCAGGATTTTCTTAAGACTTTCCTATTGCAAATGAGAGATGATCCCTTTGGAAAAGTTACAGCTATGAAGGACTCAAGGATGTGCAGCAGATGAAAACTGCATGGAAGAGGTTGATTGAATTGTTGTCTATGTACCTCCATGCAAAGTAAGCTAGCAGTTTATAGGTTGTTTGTTCAAGACAGGGAATATTTAAATTCCTTTTAGGACAAGTCATGACATAACTATGACTAGTCAGATTCATGAGGCTATGATCTAATTCAGGAAGTAAGTCTTCACTTTCAAGTTTTATTTAAATCATAGCTTTTCCAGCTAATGTGATCATAACTATTACCTGGTCTAATGCATCTTTTATTAACTTTTTAAGGAAACAGAATAACTTCATGTAATAAAGGAAAAGAAAGGAAAAGACACATTTCATCAAGAATCTCAGCATGCTGTTTAGGTTAAAGTAGACATAGGGAACCTGATCCCAGTAACATGAGGACATCACCTCCATGACCCAACTGTTCCAGAAGCAACATAGAGGACAAGTAGAAATTTAAGGAAATTATTATTTGTGCAATAGCTTTAATTTTGCAAATGAGGAATGTGGCACATAGATTGTTAGGGTGGCCTTCTGGCATCCACATCTTTATGTAAAAGCCTCCCCTTGAGTACACACGGAACATGGGACTTGCTTCTAACCAACAGACTACAGCAAAGGTGATGAGATGTCACTCCCATGGTTACGTTATGTTACATAAAGCTTTCCTGGCTAGCCGGCTTGCCCTAGGATCTCTCTCCCTTTTCTCACTTTGAAGAAGAAGCAAGAGGCATGAATCCTACAGTCACAGAAAACTGAATGGCCAAGAGCCACACAAGCAGAGGAAGCAGATGCTTCCCTAGTTGAGCTTCTAGAAGAAAACAATCCTGTTAGACACACTTGATTGCAGCCCATCTTAAGCAGACCTCTGACCCACATAAACTGCAAGATAAACAAATGTGCATTGTTTTAAGCCACTAAGTGTGTGGTAATGGTTATGTGGTATTGAAAACTAATAGAGAAGAACCAATACCCCAAAAATATACCTAAGACAGAGCCAAGGGATAAACCCCACTTCTTATGATTAAAATTGTCTACTTTCATGTTCCCTCCAAAGAAAATGAATGTAACTAAAATGGCCTTAAGGATCCACTTGGTTTGACCAAACTTTAGACATGTTTCTCCCTAGTGGCCTCTGCTATCTTTTTTCTTAGAACATTTATTTAAGAAAATTTGTAACTGTAAAGTCTTTCACAGTCCCTTTGAGATACAAATTATTCCCAAACTCTGGACCATTCTACTATTTAGGAACATCTTTCTCAAAATGACCTGGGAGCCATCTCTTTGAAATGCAAACATGAAGAATACTTGAGCCTCAATCTCCTGGTCTCTGTGGGAGACTGGGAGCCTAATGTAGATAAACTGCCACTTACCAAACACAGTGACCAACTTCTCCACTTACTGTCTTCTACCAGCTCAGCCCAGTGCTTAAAAAATTGAGTGCCTTTTGTATAAGCAGAATTAAAATGAACTCTCTTCATTTGTGTAAGTTCTGAAACTCATCTCAGTAGTCTTGACCTCTATTACAACAGTCATGAATATAGTCTTCCTTTTCTGTTTAACTCCATCCTGTGTTTGCCCGATTCCAGGAGGTGCATTCATACTTCATTCACATTGAACTTCATGGAATTGTGCTACATGGTGGCCCAACTGTACATAGTTCATGCCAACAAGCAGTTTAAAATAATTGAAAGTTCTCTCCTTCAGCAGCCCTGGATGATCTTAATAGATACAAGTTATATATAAGTCTATTTTAGTATATGTCCATTTTATTGGAAAGGTTAGTTTTATACTTTTTGAGAAACTCTTTTAGCATTGGCTTCACTCAACTCATGGATAGAAGCCAAAAATTTAACTCATACCAAGTGGGTGAGATTTTTTTTCAGTGCTGTGACAAAATTTCAACCCCCAACCACAAAGCTTAGTGATTTCATGACTTTAATCCAAAACCAACACTTGTTCCAGAAGCAAGCACTGTGACCGACTACCACAAAAAGCTAGAAGGATGAACTCCAATTACCTATGCTTACATTTACTGAGTGGCACGGGCTTGTACTTAGGAGACTTTTTTTAATGTACATTTCCAAAGCCTATTAATAAAATGTGTTTTTTATTAATAATTTCAGAAAATTACAAATTTTAACACACACATTATATATCACAACTTAATTTAGTCACATTAAGTTTGACACATTCAATCTCCATAATCACTAAACAAACTGATTCTTTGTCCCAAAGAGAATAGTTGATGTTACATAATTACATGCACATTTATTAGCAAGGACTGAGAACTTTTTCTTAAAGACCATGATTTTCTACTTAATGAATATATAGTATTTCCCTTCTCCAGCAAACTTCTTTCTATAATTTTAAAATAAACTATGTTTCCCTTTTTAATGTAAAATAATACATATTCATTAAAACATCTGGAAAATAAAACATTGTAACAAAAAATGATCTATAAATCTAGTGATTCTCCAAGATAATCACTAATATTTTTGGTGTAGTATCATCTAGTCTTTTTTATTCCTATGAGTTTTTTTTAACCATGCAAGTTTTGGTTTTGGACAAATGCCATTTATTTAAAAAAAATTAAGTTGCAATCACACCAATTAAACTCTTACGTGGTCAGAGTAATTATTTTAACAGTATAACCAAGCATTTTTTCCAGGTGATTACTAATTCTTTCAAACATCCTTTTAATGACTATACAATATATCATTGAATAAATATATAATGGCTTACTTAATCCTCCCTTTCATATTAAACATATGCTTAAGCATCAGAATATGCTAAGCAGAATCCAAACTACTGGTTCTAACTGATAAGAAAAAGAATCTTCACATTCATTCCTATGACTCACTCTGCTATTATTTAGACTTGCTCAGAAGCCATATTTATCAGGGTGCAGTGACATGCCATGGCTTCAGTGAGCTTAGGGATGTGTGATTTTGAGGCACAGGGTCAGAGAGGTATAATGCCTTCTCAAGGAAGTCATTATCACCCTTCTGCTGAACAAATGGTTGAATGAATGAATGCGCACTCCAGAATGAACGACTGGAGTCTGTCTCCCACACCTAGTAATTTATAGAAATTCAACACAAAAGTTATATTCTTATGCTTTTGTATGTTTTCCCATAGAGGAACCATAGTTTTCATCAAGTTCTTAATAGGACTATAATCTGCCAAAAAGTATTTAGCTTTAAATACAGGAACAGTTAAATATATATCAAAAAATTTAATTTGTTATGTGATACATATCCATTTTATTGCTTATCTTCACTGTGAGAGTAGAACTACTTATTTTTGTCTCTGTGTTTATAAAATGTCCCATATAGAATTTACTGTCAACTCTCACCCTTGTTTTTCTTGGTCAGACACAGGCGGCAGATGAAATTCACATGTAACACATTAATAGGGCTTCTGTGAATGACCCAGCAGGTTATGCCTTCCCCGGTGATTCCTGACTTGAAAGAGATGAGGAGCACAATCTTTGCCATGCTCTGAGGACAAAAGCATGAGCTGCGACATCTGTATCCTCTGGGAGGACAGGATGTCCTTTTTTAATTCATGAAAAGGTACCACATCCCTTACTGCCAGTCATGTGTACACACAAAGGACAAACTTCTGTTTACATGCTGCTCCAAGCATTAGATATAAACTTAACTCTTTCATTACACTTAAGAAAGTAAACAGTGGTCATATTTAAGATCCCACGTAAGGACCATCATAACCATTAGTCATTATCAATTCATGTCAAAATGTAAACACTTTGCTATTATTAGTTAATTATGGCTGGTGTAGGGAAAATGGAAATTCCATGGGCAGAATTCTCGCCAGATTCTAATCTTGTCCATTGTATACCTGCGAGAGGTAATACTTAGCCTGCTGCGCACACACCTACTTGCATACCTGCGGGCAGTAAGTTGTTCACAGCTGATACTGCTTTAAGAAGAGCTCCGCCCAGAGCGAACTGTCAGCTGCAGGTACTTCCTGGAGAGGAACCAAACAGGCGCCTGGACGTAACTGGTCAGGTGTCAGCCAGGCGCCACAGAGACCCACCCGCAGAGGTCGGCCAGTGCTAGGACTAGAGGGGGAATCAGCGAGCCCTGTGCTAGGAAGAGAGAAGGGAGTCTGGAGAGGGAAGCAGGGGATGCAGCCTTGAGTGGAGGTAGATCCTGGGACAGAGTGGAGCCTGGGCAGAGACTGAGGCAGGCCTTCCACTTGTGGACAGCCGGTGACCACCGCAAGAATAAAGCTCGGTTTGAGCCCCTTTTTACCCACAATGGTGGTGGTTATTTGGTCTCTTCAAATTCATAATGAACCTGTCCAGAGTGGGGAACCCCCTCCATCCACAGCTACAGCTGGTAACAAAAATATTGGCATCTGTGACATACTTCATAAAATACTGGTGTGCAAAGTATCGTGAGAAGAAAAATTTTAGTATGAATTTTGGAAATTGTTTGTTAATGTATTGTTAATCTCACCTTCCCCAAAAGTTCTAAAGTAGTCTATATAGCTATGTACAATAAAACAAGATATAAATTTTAAAATGCATGGATGAGGAACTGGATCAGAGGAAAAATGAGAATAAGGAAGGTAAGTTAAAGTCAGGAGTGAAGCTGACAGACAAGTATATATTGTAAGATGAACTCCCATTAGCTGTGTCTAGATCATAACTTTTGTGAGAGACAGCTCTAAGAGACAAAAGATCCTTTTAATTGGAATATCTATGTCCAAAGCCCCACCAGCTCCAGGCATAGAATGGAAGTTTACAAATTTACTTAGTTTATTCATGAGATAAAATCTGCCATTTGTTCACAGTAGAAGCACAACTAATCCTGGTACTAAGACCAGACAGAAATTTCTCCCAGGCGTCCTCCTAGAAGGATACTGTGATATACTACGATAGTAAATACAACCACATGCTTCATAAATCCTTATCTTTTCACTTCCTCAATGCAGACTGTTGCTTTCACAGTACATTACAGTACAGAAAATTGTATTTTAATAGAATAATGTGGTCTGAGTATATAGTCTTTTGCCAGCCTATCTTAATCAGAAGGAGATTACAGTCTATTTAAGTCCAGGATTTCAAAGCAGTGATCTGCTTACAGGAAGTCTGTACGAGTGTTATGCGGAGCTGAGGACTGCCTGTCCTCTAGATGGGCAGTGACCCGCAACATGCCACAGGTACATAGTTGCTTTCCTTCAATTTTGTTACTTTCTTGGTCTCTTAGGTCCTTTGACTTCATAGTCCCCATTCTGGAGGAGTCGATGACCTGCATCTCATTCAAGGAGTCCTCCATAAATACTCTTTCTCTCATTGAGAAACATTTTGGAGCAGTGATATCAAAATAATGTCCTCTGAGAAGTACCTCAAATGCATCGACTATAGGCTGCTGATTGAGCAGTGATTATACAGAAAAGTAAACAAGGATATGACCAGTATCAACTTATGAAGGCTAATTAATTAAGTCCACTCTGCCTCTCCATGGAAGAGGATCAAAGGAGGGCAGTGATCTAGTGACAGAAGGCACTTCCTATTAGACCTCTGTGAGAAGATTAGCATCTAGAGTATCTGAGTAGAAGGTGACGTGTATTCTTTGCAGTCTCTGTAACTGGGCAAGTATGCATTCTGTTCACCTGAGCATGAAAATCACAACTGGAAATTGCTATTGAACCCTCCAGAAAACTATTTCAGTCACATTGATTCAGAAATATTAATGCAAAAATGTTTTGTAAACTAAAGTATTTTTAACTATGACTGATTTCTGATCATGAGTTTAACAGGAAAGGTAATTACAACAAAAACTTAATAGATTTTGGCAGTGTCACAGCAATTAATAGTAGAATAGCCACATCTAATGCCCATCAGCTCCTGATAGAGTAGTTTGTGAATGTACCAAATCCTGCTGTTTTTTTAGTTCACTAACATGACAGCAGGGGTTGGCTGACATAAATTTATAACAGGATATAGTATAATTACAGAATTTAAGTAGGTGAATATGTCAAAGCTATATTATGTACACTGGGCAAAGTTACATATTATGATGTCAAAATAAATATTTGAGAATTAGTCTATGAGAATTTTTCTATTAAATTTGCATCTACCCATCCCCCAACAACTTTCTCTATTTTCCTTTTGTGCCTTAAATGGTTCCCCATTGTTTTTATCCCCATCTAACATATTATGTATTTTATTTATTCACCTTTCTTTTATTGCCTGACTCTCCCACTAAATTCTAAACTCCACTAGGACAAGAATTATTTTTCTGCCTCACTGAGGCAGGGACTGTATATCTTCAGTGTGTATAAATGTTCCTAGCCCTTCGTAAGTGCTCAGTAAGTATCTGTGAAGGAGTAAACAGGATGATCTGCCATCAGTTTTCTTTAAAATATATAAAAGACCTTGCAAAAACAAAAGTCAAGTAATAGAGATATTAAACAGAGTTTTTCCGATGTATGACGCTATTGTCTACATTGCTTTTCTTTTGAAATCTTGATGGTAACAATCATCTTTCATCATACATTCTTTTCTATGAGGATTATCACTAGAGAAAACAATAAAAAACTGATGATTTTGGCAAAGAAGGTCCTGATAAGATGGTATAATAAATAATTGACACCTTGGAGAAAAAAGAAATTTCTGATTGTTTACTACTGAAGGGTATAGCAACCAGACACCATGTAATGCCATCACTGAATGCCTCTGTGCCAATAGGAACACTTACCTGTTTCTCCCACATGTGATGGTTAAAATGCTGAGGAGATAAAATCTGAGAAACTAACCTATATTTTTCACTATTACAACATCTTCATATAATATATATGGTATTTAAATGTCTAAATTTGTCATTTGTGAAGAGTCATAATCCAAACAACTGGAGGAGAAAGAAGCAGCTGGCAGGAAAGACTAGGAGTCTGTTTACTGCATTAAGACGGGTCTGGGTGCTATCACGTAACACGTGTGTCCCACAAGCACATTTTGGCCATCAATAGTCATCCTAAACCTCGGTCAGAATTCAACACAGATCCCAACTGCTTGAACCATCAAGGGTTTTCCTTTTAAAACAGCTTCTCATGTGACTGTGAGTTTATCCATTGAAGCAGAACCCCTCAAACCAAGAAGAATGGAAATTTAAGAGGAAAGAATAACCAAACAGAAGAACCCAGTGCAGCTCTCAAGTACTGTGAAGATCCCTACCTGCTAGCGTCTCCTTACTTATTTGCTCAATGAAGTCAATGTCAGTGTCAACTCTACATTGAGCCTTAGCAAGGACTTGATTCTGTGATTTCCTTATAGAAAAATACAGAATCATAAAAGAAATGACAAGTAAAGTTGAAGTCAAAGTTTCATGAATAAAAATATTTAGGTTGATAAGTCATTGCTTTTTTCTAATTAGCTGAAAGATTTCAATATTAAAGCAATCTCCACTTATTTTTTATATGAAATCACCTCTATGCTTTATTATGTGTTGCTCAGAAAGTGAAAGCATATAAAGTTATTGAAAACCTTCACATAGTTAGTACAGTTGACCCTTGAACAGCATAGGAGTTGGGGTGCCAACCTCCCAGATAGTTGAAAACTGTGACCCCCCCAAACTTAACTACTAACTTATCATAGAAGCCTTACCAAAAGCATAAGTAAACGATGAACATATATTTTGTATATTTATTATATATTGTATTCTTCTAAGATAGCAAGCTAGAGAAGAGAAAATGCTCTTAAAATGACTAAATGACTGCAAATACCCCCAAAATTTTCCAATATATTTATTGAAAAAAATCCACAATAAGTGGATCCACATAGCTCAAACCTGTGTTCAAAGGTCACCTGTATAAGTTGGAGATGAGACAGACCTAAGTTTAAATACTGACCTTGTCCCTCTTCAGCACTGTCGCCTGGAGCAAGTTAACAACCTTTCCCAAGCCCAGTATCCTCATCTGTAAACGGAGCTAAGGAAGTTATTAAAGTCAGGGTTGATGTAAGGTCTAAATAAGATCATAATGCAAAGCCGTTAGCATGGTGCCTGATACATCATAAAAGGATGATGAATACTTGCTATTATTAATAGATGCCAATGTTGAGTATATATTATTAGTTAATCATACTTGCTCATATTCCCGGCTAATCTAAATTCAAATGGTGAAGTATTAGACTTCAGATAAAAGCAAGAAATAGGATGGGCAGGTTCCAGAAGCTGCAGTGGAGGTATGATTGCTAGGCTATCATTAACTGCACAGATCTGAATCTCTTGGCAACTGTTGAGGTCAACAAAGTCAATTCACCTTTCTGGGTCTATTTCTCAAGAGCTCTATCAAACATCCCTACTAAGTTACACTCTCCTGGTTACTTGGGAGACAACTTATTGATTGACCTGGTTCATTGCCATCCTCAACTGCAATGGAATCTATCTCCAAGGCTATTTTAGTAGCAAACCCCTGGGGAAGTCTTCAACTCAGGTTCTCTTCAGATCGAAGTGCCCCACCTCTAAGATTGTGAGCTGACAACAGACTCTCTTCCTCAGGCCTTTAAGCTTTCTCTTCTCTGACTTCTTCACTCCAAAGAATGTTCTCTTCCAGGCCACTATTCTTTCTCATAAACTAGAGACCACCCTGGTTCCCAGCCTTTAATACCTCAAACACCAAACAAATAAACAAAAACACAAAACAAAAAACTAGAACTCTGGCCCCAACACCTCCCTCACATCTTATGTTTTTTATATACCTACTGGCATCTCAAATACACGTAGCCAAATTCAAAGCCATTACTTTCTCCAAAAGAAAATGTCTCCTTCTTATTTCCTTAACTTTATCTTTTTTAAAAAGTAACCCAAATAATCCTAGTTACTGGTCAAATATTCTTTTCACTAGACATACTTGCTGATGATGTTATTATCTCAAAATAGGAACTGAGAGTTTTTTAAATTAATCATCACTACCAGGGTAACTTAAAAAACCAATATAGGGTATGTTCCATTAATGCCTGATAATAATGATTGTAACTGTTTTGAAAATCTTCCTTGTTGAGACGGCTGACTTTCTATGATGGCAGTATATTTTAAATGCTGGTATCAAAAACATTAATTTACTACAAAAGTAAACCCTTTTAGTTGAGATTATTACTAAATTATTATACCTGAAGTTTCACTTTACTAATGACAATGTAACAGCCTGTGTTTATTAACCCATGATCAGAATTTCTCTTCAAACATTCCTGTGATTTTCTTTGATGTAGATTTACTATTTACTGTTTCAGGGAAAGAAAATGTACAGAAAAAGTTTTAGATGTCAAAGTAGTTATTGGGCTAACTGTACAAAACAGATCAACATTCCTCTTTTCAAATATTGTAGGCACTGCACTATTGGAAAATGCTTCTGACAGATGGCATGACCACTGTGGAAGCCGGGCTCTCCTCTTAGTTATTACTGACAAACTGGGCATTTCACATATGTCTAAAGTGATACTAGAAACTGTATTTGAAAGCTTGGAAACCATATATGGCCTAGCTTTATATCAGATGTAATTTATATCAAACACAGATTTGCCTAAGAATTATTTCATAAATATACAGCAACTGTATGTAGTAGTTAAAAACACAATCTCGAAGAACTGATCTTCCAAGATTTAAGTTTGGGCTTACTTCTTTATTATATTCGTTACCTTGAACAAATAATTTAACATTTCTATGCCTGTTCCCTCAACTGTAAGATGGAAACCAAAATTACACCTACCTCAAAGGGTTTTTTCAATGAAGATTAGATCTATCAATTCAAGTAAAAGACTTCAAACAATGCCTGGCTCATAGTAAAACTTTATTCAATGCCTCCTATTAATATTTTCTTGAGGAAAGGCAATATCTGAAAAAATTAAGAGAGACACCAATGTACTTTAGGTGCCCATTATGTGCCACGTTTGTGCTGGTTTTTTTACACAGATCATCTCATGTGGGTCTCACAACAGACCTATGAGAAACTATACACCTGCCCATTATGGAGAGGTCAAAATGGAGACTTAGGGAGTTTAAGTAACTTAAAGATACAAAACTACCATACGAGAAGCCAAGATTGGAAATACGTTTCTCTGACTCCCTGACTTTCCATTACACTTTCTAATAGTAATTTCTTCCCTTTCAACAAAATTCTTAATTTTAGGATCCTTTAATTTTTAAGCTGGAATACATCACAGATATAACCTAGTCAAAATAATCATTTTTTAAAATAGGATGAGACAGAGACATTACACTCTCTACAAAAATTAAGTCAAAATGGATCACAGCCATAAATGTAAAACACAAAAACCATAAAGTTTCTAGAAGGTAACATAGGAGAAACCTCAATGATCTTAGGTATGATGATGCCTTTTTAGGTACAGAACCAAAGATATGACCCATGAAAGAAATTATTGATAAACTGGACTAATTAAATACTTGTGCTCTGTAAAGGACAGTATCAGGAGAATGAAAAGACATACTGCAGACTGGGAGAAAGTCGTAAAAAAAAACACTCTCTGATAAAGGATGTTACACAAATGTACAAAGAACTCTTAAAACTCAACAATAATCAAACAAAAAACCCAATTAAAACATAGGACAAAGAGCTTAACAGCTAGCATACCAAGGAAGATATTCAGATGGCAAATAAGTATATGAAAAGATGCCACATACTACATGCTGTCATGGAAGTGGAAATTAAAACAACAATGAGATACCACTACATATTTATTAGAATGGCCAAAATCCGGAACTCTGACCCCAACAAAGGCTGGTGAGAATGTGGAGCAACGGGAACTCTCGTCTATGGCTGATGAGAATGCAAAGTGGTACAGCCACTCTGGGAGACAGCTTGGGGTTTCCTTACAAAATTAAACATACTATTACCATATAATCAGTAATCACTCTACTCAATATTTACACAATGGAGTCAAAAACATGTCCACATAGAAACCTGCCTGCAGATGTTTACAGCAGCCTTATTCAGAATCGCCAAAATTTGGAAGCTTTATTCATTACTGCCAAAATTTGGAAGCACATGTCCTTCAGTATGTGAATGGCTAAATTAATTATGGTACATTCAGACAATAGGATACTACTCAGCACTAAAAAAAAAAAAAAAGAGCTATCAAGACATACAGGAAATTTAAATACATACACTAAGTAAAAGAAGCCAATTCAAGGCTACATATTATATGAGTCCAGTTATATGACATTCTGGGAAAGGAAAACGATGGAGACAACAAGAAGACCCAGGACTGTCAGCAGTTGGGAGGAGAGGTAAACAGACAGAGCACAGAGGATTTTTAGGGCAATGAAAATGCTCTGTATGATATTATGATGGTGAATAGATGCCATGCATTTTTCCAAACCCACTGAATGTACACCACCAAGAGTGGACCTTTAGGTGACCTATGAACTTTGGGTGATTACGTTGTGTCAATGAAGGTTCATCCTTGGTAAAAAATGTATCACTCTGGCAAATGATACTGATAATGGGAGAGGCTATGAATGTGTAGGGCAGGGAATATTTGGACAATCTCTGTACCTTCCTCAATATTATTGTAACTTGAAACTGTTCTAAAAATTAATGATCTTTAAAAATAGTAGGAGACTGAAGCTCAGAGTGTTTCTGTGACTAGTCCTCAAGCCCTGCAGCTATCCTGTATTTTCTCTCTTCAGTATCAATATGTTTTCTATACTAAAGCCATCCTCTCTGAATGGTAAAAGCATTCTTTTGGCCATTGTCCATATTAGACAGCAATGTGATGAATATGTATTAGGCCATGATAACTGGGAATGAAGATGAGCCAGCCACTAAGGGACATACGAGCCAGGTTCTGAGACAGAAATGAAAAGAATAGCTTTGCTGGTGAATTACAGTTGTGCCAAAAGGGGAATTAAGTTTCATTTGGAAAGGAAATGAAGAGAGAGAAAGAGGTGGTGCTGATGTGTGAAAGGAACTGACAGATTTCCCCACCTCCTTTAAAAGTAATTATAACCTCTTCTCTTTCCTCTATCATCACCGTCCTCTTTTTTTTCTAGCTCCTTCTTTTCCCTTGTGTGATAAATGTGGTCTAAGGTTTTCTCTCTGGGAGGAACGACAACAGAAAGCCCGCCTACATCAGTCTTTCGCTGCCACTTCCTTTCTCCTCTTCTTCAAGAGATTTGCCCACTCAGCATGTACCCTTCTTCACACCCCTTAATTACTCAGCCTGTGGCAGGTTCTCTCTCCCAACCAGTCAAGAGGAAACAGATTTTGCTCTGAAATTCAGGAATCATTTCCTATTTCTCATTTGGTGTCATGTCCCCCCTTCAAATTTCACCTTGATTCCTTCCTCCTTCATTACATTTTTCTCATCTCGTTTCTTGGTTATCATTCTCTCGTGGTGCCCTCTCTCCTCTCATCCTCTGGCCCTGGTATCCTCTCCAGCTGGTCAGCGTCTTCAGGGTTTCACTGTCGGCTGTATTTCCACTCTCAGTCCGCATGCCTCGCTTGAGTTCCCTTTTCTTCAACTGCACTTCTCGGCCTTTCCAGACTCAGCTTTTAGCATCTTCCATGTGAACTCCAGGGTTCCGGCCATACTGCTCCTCGAACACCCCACGATCCTTCAGGAGTGCCTGCCTTTGCCCAGGCTGTTCCTTTTATTTGGATAGCCCTTTTCTTCTTCGGTTTCCTGGTACTTAAGCTTAAAAAACCATCCTAAGGCCTGAAACACAGGCAGCTGCTGCTGCTCCCACATTCTCATGGGGCTCTGTGGCATTTGTCACATTCCTCAGTGCCTGGACTTCTCCACAGAAATGCATTCTTCAAAGGCACCTCCTAGAAATGCACCATTTAGCTTCATAGCCTTAGTAACTGTCATAATTCCTAAAATTCACTACACCCTCCCACAATTCGTTTTTGATCGTTTGATCAGTGAACGAATTTGCAGTTACAGGGAGGGCAGATGACACTGATATTTAGAGAGGCAATGGAGCACAGAGTTGAGGCCAAGTGGCTGGAAAAGGGATTTGTGGCTGAGGGTCTCAGAAGGTCAGAGATCTCCAGGGTCTGAGGAATACAGGTCTGGCAGCAAGACTATTGTCAGAAGTCTTACTTCAGCCCAGGATATGAAAATAGTGTGCTCTTCCAACAAGATTTAAATAAAGAAGGCAGTTTGAAAGATTAGGATTTCTGGGGATTTCCACTTTCCAACCACCATTTTCTGATTTAATAGCCTTCATAATATTTTATGCTCATGAAAACTTTTAAGCAGGTTTCTTAACCTTGCATAAATGACAACACACCATCAAGAGATTTTATCAGAGGGCATGGTAGGACTGGCTTGCTGATGCATACCCAGAGATTTCCTGGATGAGGTATATGTTACATGAACTGGGAGGGCTTCCAAAACAATGATCCAGACTTGCTTTTACAAACATCCCCTGCACACCGACAAGCATACACAGAAACTTATGTACCTAGTCACTCCAAACAGGTCCTTTGGCTAATTCAGAGGCATAGACCTCCTATAAGAAAGTAAAATGAAGAACACAATGCAGTAGTAACAACAATGAAATACCTTATTGGGTTTAGGAGCAATATGAAACCAATTTAATAAAGTTTCCTTTTGTGAATCCCATGAAATGATTAGTTGCATGCTCAAAACAATGAAATATAAATTTAAATAAGGTTAAATTCTATTTTGGAACTTGATTAAAGTGATCTTGAAACGTTTCAGGATTAAATCTGTCTTTACACTTCTAAACAGATAAAAATAGTCCATTTTCAGTTTCCCTTCAGATCATCAATTACAAAATGGCCTTAAAACATGCAATGAAATAACTGTGACTGCCTCTGTGGTCATATTTCATTTGATAAGTGACCATTGGAGTAATTTTGCTGATTTTGAACAGATTCTAGTACTCAGCATATGAATGCCAAACAAACACATAAACAATGCAGATGATACTACACACAACTTAATTAGAAAAGACACTGCCTGTGCACAGATGGTCACACACATAAAAGAACAGCATCTAAAATGTTGTGACACTTCAGGAGGCATTCATCCACTTGTGAGAATAATTAAAGAAATCAAGGAGAATGAATCTAGAAAAGAAAGGATGGCTTATTAGGGCAGAGAAGAAAACCATTTTCACACAATGAAACAGCTACAGAGGGCAGTGCCACCTATCACGACTAGGCAAGTGAGGCCCCCATCCTCAGTCCCAGCCTCAGGGGTTTCCATGCTTGATGCACCTTCCTTGAAATCTTCCCTCCTTTTTAAAAATAGCTTTATGGAGGAAAAACTGATATCCAAAAAAGTAGATAGTTGCTGTGTGCAATTTGATTGGTTTGGACATATGCATAAACCCATGAAACCATCACCCCAAAGTAATCCACATACCCACCACATCCAAAAGTTGCCTTCCTCTCTTTTCCTGTGTTTGGTAAGAACACTTAACATGACATCTACCCCCTTGACAATATATTTTAAGAATGCAATATGGCATTATGAACTATAGGAGCTATGTTGCACAATTAGATCTCCAAAACATATTCATCTTGCATAACTGAAACTTTACACCACTTCATTGAAAGTTTGTAAGTCCCTCTCTGGTGCCCGGAATCTCCAGGGTCTGCAATGTTATCTGAGTATAGTAACCCAGACTCAGACAGAGGCATGTGGGAGCCATTCTTGTTTCTTCTGTTTAAGGTCTTCTCCACTGCTTTATCCCAAGTACGGGGTCAACCAGATGACCTGAAGAGCTCAGGCACTCACACCCATCACAAAGCTTTAGTGACCTGGTCCTGGTTCAAGGCTAGTGACCCCTCCCACTGGTCAGTGCAGTATTTCTTTCATAGGACTGTACAGGATTAGGTCACAGAAATTGTGCATATTTCTGTGCACCAAAATATACATAATGGATCTGAGTGCTGTTGATTCAAATTAGATGGGGAGAGTTCCAAATTCTGGGCAGTCAGTGGTCCACTGCTACCCTTAGGGCTTGAGCCCATGCATCAGACTGTCCACTCCAATCATGGTAATGCTGTTCTACAGCACTGATGGGTAGCAGAGATAGGAGCAGGCAGTTTTTATTGTGTCTCTTACTTGCTCACACTGCATCAAGAGGGTCAACCCTTCCATTTGCAGGTTACATGCTTGCTGTCAGAGAGTCCTCTGGTGGCCATGTCTGTCTTCTCTTCAGAGGCCTTTCAAGACCATTTTTCCCTAATGCTAATGGACCCTTCTGATCATGTCTTCTCTTGCCTCCTATTGGTGTGATGATGTCATGGCCCCCCAGACCAGTCCTAAGCTGTATGATCCTGCATGAAGAAGCCACACCCTTTTCCCTACCCAAGGGCCCCTCACTCTTTCTTTCGCCCACTGGTGGCAGTTTATAGAAGGTAGAGACACAGTCTACATTGAAAAAGATCAGATTTGAGATATGTAGTGATTGTGGCTGAACAATCCTTGCATTCCTGGAATAAATCCCATTTGATGACAGTGTATGATTCTTGTATTGTTGAATTCAGTTTGCAAATATTTTGTTGAGAATTTTTGCATCTTTGTTCATTAGGGATATTGGCCTGTAATTTTCTTTGTTTGTGTTATCCTTGTCTGGTTTGGTTATTAAGGTAATGCTGGCCTCATAAAATGAATGTAGAGGGGTCCCCTCCTCTTCTATTTTTCAGAAAAGTTTAAGGAGTGGTAACAAACCTTTGAATTTTTGGTAGAACTCATTGATGAAGCCATCTGGTCCTAGAATTTTGTTGCCACGTTTTTGATTACTGATTCAATCTACTTACTAGTAGTTGATCTGTTCAGGTTTTCTGTATCTTCATTATTCAGTCTTGGTATGTTTCTAGGAATTTTTCCAATTCTTTATTATCCAATTTATTGGCATATAATTATTCATACAGTCTCTTATTATCCTTCATATTTCTGTGGTATAAGTTGTAACATTTTTTTCATTTCTTATTTTGTGTCCTCTTTTTGTCTTGGTAAGTCTAGTTAAAGGTTTGACAATTTTGTTTATCTTTCAAGATAAACTAAGAACTGGCTCTTTGTTTCATTGATATTTTCTCTTTTCTTTTTAATCTGTATTTCATGTACTTCTGCTATAATCTTTATTTCTTACTTCCACTAACTTTGGGTTTCTTTGCTCTTTTATCTAGTTCGTCAATGTGTAAAGTCAGGTTGTTTGAGACTTTTCTAGTTTTTGAGGTAGGTGTTTATCACTATGAGCTTACCTCTTAAAACTGCTTTTGCTGCTTCCCATAAGTTTTGGTATGTTATATTTCCATTTGCATTTATTTCAGGTGTTTCTTAATCTTTCTTTTGGTTCCTTCTTTGAGCCATTGCTTGTTCAGTTGCATGTTATTTGT
This sequence comes from Manis pentadactyla, assembly GCF_030020395.1. Lineage (NCBI taxonomy): Eukaryota > Metazoa > Chordata > Mammalia > Pholidota > Manidae > Manis > Manis pentadactyla. The sequence goes on along the minus strand of NC_080028.1, from coordinate 110,627,433 downwards.
GAATTTTCCAGTGTTCTTTATATAATTAATTTCTACTTTCATACCTCTGTGGTCAGAAAAAAATATCTTATATGATTTCAATCCTTTTTATATTTATTAAGACTTAACCTTTGTCCTAACATGAGATTTATCATGGAGAATATTCCATGTGCACTTGAGAAAAATGTGTATCCTGTTGCTTTGGGATAGAATGTTCTGTATATATCTGTTATACCCATCTGGGGTCATGTATTGTTTAAGGTCTGTTTCCCTATGGATTTTCTGTCTGGATGATCCATCCATTGATGCAAGTGGGGCATTAAAATCCCCTAATATGATTGTGTTGCTATTTCTCCCCTTAGGTCTATTAATAATTGCTTTATATATTTAAGTGTTCCTCTGTTGGGTGCATAAATATTTACAAACATTATATCCCCTTGTTGAATTGACCCCTTTGACCTTACATAATATTCTTCTTTGCTTCCTATTACAGTTTTTGTTTTAAAGTCAATTTTGTATGATATAAGTATAGCTTGGGTAGTTCTACCTGAATAATACATTTAATATGACTAGAAAACAAATATGCTTCACTTTTCCCTTCATACTCCAAATAAGACATCCATTCATAGTTATTATTGTGCACAGACACAACTACTGTGGGAGCAACTAGGAGACAGTACTCGTAGGAAGAACAGTGGATGCTACAGTGTCATGAATAGTGATCTCACCAGCACTGACTAAATGGCATCATGCTACTGCAGAGGCAAGATGCATATTATTACAATATAAATAGGTTCTGAAGATTTGTGACATTGAAGATAATAAGATCATTGGTACCTTTTTCTCACAGAGGCAAATATTTAATTACCCAGAAATGGTGTATTCAACAACAAAGAACTTGAAGAGATGCGTGGAAATTTGATGAAAAGTTCTTTTGACTATAAAGAACTTTCTAACAATTATCCCTGTTCATATGTAGACTAATCATCTTTTGAACATTTTTCCATGATAAGAGAGTTCAAGCAATACTGACCAAATGTAGGGATGTGGGAAGATGAGAGCTGCACCATGTAGCATACTGAAATAGAAGACCCTTAGGTGTTGCTGAATTATAATAGCATGAGATATCTCCTCCTTTGGTGACATCAACTTTTAACTAGACTTACCAAGACAAAAAGAGGACACAAAATAAGAAAGAAAAAATGTTTGGTGACAGTGGAATTCCCAAGTGGTTTCAACATAGTTTTCTACATAAGTCCAGGTTTCTACAAGGCATTGCTTAAGGTTTCTCAAAATAAAAGTATGGGACTGATAGATATTTGAAATTTTAAAATGTCAATGTCTGTCAATTTTGAAAAAAGTTCCCTTGAAATATAATTTTTTAAATCTTGTAGGATTGTTGTTCTCCCATCACTCTGTTATACCCACTAAGCCACATGACTTTTCTTTGTGCAAAGACTGTGAGCACTACACTCCAGTGACATGGGAAACCACGCATGTAGCTGGCAGAATCCTCGGTTTCTGCTTCCTGCACTCTTCTCCTCTGGACCATCAGAGTGCCATCACCACCTTCCTGTAACTCTACCACTCTACAGGTATAACTGTAAGTATTTTGGGCAAAACTATGACTAATACTGTTCCTACACCATTACTACGACCACTGCGACTACTGTCACTATTACTACATCCTACTAAGCCTGAGATGTTCTCAAATACTCCATTTCTCCTTTTTTTAATTTATGTTTGCTTTGAAGTGACTTTGAGATCAAATGGAATTATTAAGAATGCCACTACCCACTGTTCTCTTAGCCTGGAACAACCTAGCAGAGACCAGAACAGCAAAAAAAGGAAGGGCTGAATGAGTCAACAAATACTGTTCAGGCGCTATACTAATAGAATCTCTGGTCAGCTCTTTTTTTTTTTTCATTTGATTATTATACATGATTTATATGTGAATCCCATATTTCTCCCTAATTTTTTTTAAATAAAATGCTGAAGTGGTAGGTATATGCAAGATAAAGATAGAAAGCATAATTTAGTGCTGTAAGAGGGCAAGTGTAGATGATCAGGTCTGTGCCTATAGACTAAGTATTAATCCAAGCTAGACAAGGGCAACAAAATATCCACGGATGCAGAAGATTTCTCTCAACACAGGGGGGGTGAGGTTCTAAGCCTCACCTCTGTTGATCCCCAATTTCTCACCTGATGACCCCCCTGCGACTGTGCCTGTCTTAGGTTGTTCCTCCCTTGAGGAATCTTACCCGTCTCTGGCTAACCAGTCATCTTCCGGGGCCATACAGGAAAATGTAAAGTTGGTAAGTGAGAGAGAAGCCTTATTGTTTGAAATGGTTAGCTTTTTATTTCTTTGCATATTTATGCCCTGTAGCTTCTATGCCCAGCATTTGTCTTGAGGTATCTTTACCACTTGGAAGAATTATGATACTCAGTAATTTTCGATATGAGGCACAAATTCTACTAAAGGGCTGTAATTAGGAAGGAAGAAGAAAAGCTATAGAAGTAGAAGACAGAAGAAAACATGGGAAGATTGATTATTTCTTTGACATAACTTCTTGCAGAGTAACATAAGCATGTATAGGTTTTAACAAAACTACTAATTAAATTGCGTACACACATTAACAGAATAGGAATACAGATACATAACAAAAGCAGACCTACAATTACCAGCCATATCCGGTGAAACCAAGAAAACCAGTTAGGTACCCTAGGCATTTGTGAATACTTATCAATAATATGATGGATATTGTCTAACTGAATTTGAATAGTTTGAGAAAAATCAGACAAATTAAAACAACACATTCCTAGGAACTGTTCACATCCCATATGTTCTTTTAACAATAGTTAGTCTATAGTAGCATGATTTTGAAGCACTGCAACTTGCACTTCTCCTAATTCTTGGTTGAGTTCCAACAATATAGAACCAGTCAAATTTGTTGTTTTACTGATGCACAGGCCAGCTTAGATATCTCCTTCTGCATTCCAACAAAAAGTCCAGGAACCAGTGAGATGAATGCAGCTGCAACTGCAACAGCGCCAGGATATTTGTTGAAGATTTTTGATGATCATCTTCTGGAATGACTCCTCCAGAGGATATTGATGTTGGAAGTTCTTCTTCTTATCGTATCTTAATTTGTATTCTGTGTAGCCAAATTAGGCTTTGATCCTCTGTATAAACACAAACAAACCCTTTGCCCACAATTTGATATGACCTTTATACCCTTGTGAAGAACCTAATGGAGACCACCACACAGGAACTGCTTTTTTTTTAAGAGAAAGAAATGTTATCAGAAAAATGTACTTCCATCGCTGATCATCCGACACCCTTTAAAAGATCGAAATAAAGGATGTATAAAGCATGCACTAATCATTGATTTGCAGTTAATTTTATCCTATAAGGGAGAAATCCCCCCCTTTTGTTGTTATTATTAATCTACAATTACATGAAGAACATTATGTTTACTAGGCTCTCCCCTACACCAAGTCCCCCCCACAAACCCCATTACAGTCACTGTCCATCAGCATAGTAAGATGTTGTAGAATCACTACTTGTCTTCTCTGTGTTGCACAGCCCTCCCCTTTCCACCACCCCCACATTATACATGCTAATCATAATACTTCCTTTCTTCTTCCCCGCCCTTATCCCTCCCTTCCCTCCCATTCTCCCCAGTCTCTTTTCCTTTGGTAACTCTTAGTCCCTCCTTGGGTTCTGTGATTCTGCTGCTGTGTTGTTCCTTCAGTTTTTCCATTGCTCTTATACTCCACAGATGAGTGAAATCATTTGGTATTTGTCTTTCTCCACTTGGCTTATTTCACTGAGCATAATACCATCTAGCTCCATCCATGTTGTTGCAAATTGTAGGATTTTTTTCTTCTTATGGCTGTATAATACTCCATTGTATATATGTACCACATCTTCTTTTTCCATTCATCTACTGATGGACACTTAGGTTGCTTCCATTTCTTGGCTATTGTAAATAGTACGGCGATAAACATAGGGGTGCATCTGTCTTTCTCAAAGTGGGGCATTCTTAGGGAAAATTCCTAGAAGTGGAATTCCTGGGTCAAATGGTAAGTCTATTTTGAGCATTTTGAGGAACCTCCATACTGCTTTCCACAATGGTCAAAATAATTTACATTCCCACAAGCAGTGTAGAAGGGTACCCGTTTCTCCACAACCTCAGCAACATTTGTTGTTTGTCTTTTGGATGGTAGCCATCCTTACGGGTGTGAGGTGATATCTCATTGTGGTTTTAATTTGTATTTCTCTGATAACTAGCAATGTGGAGCATCTTTTCATGTGTCTGTTGGCCATCTGAATTTCTTTTTTGGAGAACTGTCTATTCAGCTCTTCTATCCATTTTTTAATTGGATTGTTTGCTTTTTCTTTGTTAAGGTGTGTGAGCTCCTTATATATTTTGAATGTCAATCTTTTATCGGATCTGTCATTTACGAATATATTCTCCCATACTGTAGGGTACTTTTTTGTTCTATTGATGGTGTCCCTTGCTGTACAGAAGCTTTTCAGCTTGATATAGCCCCACTTGTTCATTTTTACTTTTATTTTCCTTGCCCAGGGAGATATGTTCATGAAGAAGTCACTAATGTTTATGTCCAAGAGATTTTTGCTTATGTGTTTTTCTAAGAGTTTTATGGTTTCATGACCTACACTAGGTCTTAGATCCATTTCGAATGCACTTTTGTGTATGGGGTTAGACAGTGATCCAGTTTCATTCTCTTACATGTAGCTGTCCAGTTTTGCCAGCACCATCTGTTGAAGAGACTGTCATTTCCCCATTGTATGTCCATGGCTCCTTTATCAAATATTAACTGACTATATATGTTTGGGTTAATGTCTGGAATCTCAATTCTGTTCCACCGATCTGTGGCTCTATTCTTGTGCCAGTACCAAACTGTCTTGATTCCTATGGCTTTGTAGTAGAGCTTGAAGTTGGGGAGTGAGATTCCCCGAATTTTACTCTTCTTTCTCAGGATTGCTTTGGCTATTCGGGTCTTTGGTGTTTCCATATGAATTTGCTTTGGCTATTCGGGTCTTTGGTGTTTCCATATGAATTTTTGAACTATTTGTTCCAGTTTGTTGAAGAATGTTGGTGGTAATTTGATAGGGATGGCATTAAATCTATATATTGCTTTGGGCAGGATGGCCATTTAGACAATATTAATTCTTCCTAGCCAAGAGCATGGGATGAGTTTGCATTTGTTGTTAGTGTCCTCTTTAATTTCTCTTAAGAGTGTCTTGTAGTTTTCAGGGTATAGGTCTTTCACTTCTTTGGTTAGGTTTATTCCTAGGTATTTTATTATTTTTGATGCAATTGTGAATGGACTTGTTTTCCTGAATTCTCCTTCTATTCGTTCATTGCTAGTGTATAGGAAAGCCACAGATTTCTGTGTGTTAATTTTGTATCCTGCAACTTTGCTATATTTCAATATCAGTTCCATTAGTTTTGGAGTGGAGTCTTTAGGGTTTTTTATGTACAATATCATGTCATCTTCAAATAGTGACAGTTTAACTTCTTCTTTACCAATCTGGATTCCTTGTATTTCTTTGTCTTGTCTAATTGCTGCGGCTAGGACCTCCAGTATTATGTTAAATAACAGTGGGGAGAGTGGGCATCACTGTCTTGTCCCTGATTGCAGAGGACAAGCTTTTAACCTCTCGCTGTTCAGTACGATGTTAGCTGTGGGTTTATCATATATGGCCTCTATTATATTGAGGTACTTGCCCTCTATATCCATTTTGCTGAGTTTTTATCATGAATGCATGTTGAATTTTGTTGAATGCTTTTTCAGCACCAATGGAGATGATCATGTGGTTTCTGTCTTTCTTTTTGTTGATGTGGTGGATGATGTTGATGGACTTTCGAATGTTGTGCCATCCTTGCATCCCTGGGATGAATCCAACTTGGTCATGGTGTACGATCCTTTTGATGTATTTTTGAATTCGGTTTGTTAAAATTTTGTTGAGTATTTTTGCATCTACATTCATCAGGGATATTGGTCTGTAGTTTTCTTTTCTGGTGGTGTCTTTGCCTGGTTTTGGTATTAGGGTGATGTTAGCTTCATAGAATGAGTTTGGGAGTATCCCCTCCTCTTCTATTTTTTGGAAAACTTTAAGGAGAATGGGTATTATGTCTTCCCTGTATGTCTGATAAAATTCCGAGGTAAATCCACCTGGCCCGGGGGTTTTGTTCTTTGGTAGTTTTTTGATTACCGCTTCAATTTCGTTGCTGGTAATCAGTCTGTTTAGATTTTCTGTTTCTTTCTGGGTCAGTCTTGGAAGGTTGTATTTTTCTAGGAAGTTGTCCATTTCTCCTAGGTTTCCCAGCTTGTTAGCATATAGGTTTTCATAGTAGTCTCTAATAATTCTTTGTATTTCTGCGGGGTCCGTCATGATTTTTCCTTTCTCGTTTCTGATACTGTTGATTTGTGTTGATTCTCTTTTTCTCTTAATAAGTTTGGCTAGAGGCTTATCTGTTTTATTTATTTTCCCAAAGAACCAGCTCTTGGTTTCATTGATTTTTGCTATTGTTTTATTCTTCTCAATTTTATTTATTTCTTCTCTGATCTTTATTATTTCCCTCCTTCTGCTGACTTTAGGCCTCATTTGTTCTTCTTTTTCCAGTTTCGATAATTGTGATGTTAGACTATTCTTTTGGGATTGTTCTTCCTTCTTTACATATGCCTGGATTGCTATATACTTTCCTCTTAAGACTGCTTTCGCTGTGTCCCACAGAAGTTGGGGCTTTGTGTTGTTGTTGTCATTTGTTTCCACATATTCCTCGATCTCTATTTTAATTTGGTCATTGATCCATTGATTATTTAGGAGCATGTTGTTAAGCCTCCATGTGTTTGTGAGTCTTTTTGTTTTCTTTGTACAATTTATTTCTAGTTTTATACCTTTGTGGTCTGAAAAGTTGGTTGGTAGTATTTCAATCTTTTGGAATTTTCTGAGGCTCTTTTTGTGGCCTAGTATGTGGTCTATTCCGGAGAATGTTCCATGTGCACTTGAGAAGAATGTATATCCTATTGCTTTTGGATGTAGAGTTCTATAGATGTCTATTAGGTCCATCTGTTCTAGTGTGTTGTTCAGTGCCTCCATGTCCTTATTTATTTTCTGTCCAGTGGATCTATCCTTGGGGTGAGTGGCGTGTTGAAGTCTCCTAAAATGAATGCATTGCATTCTATTTCCTCCTTGGTTCTGTTAGTATTTGTTTCACATATGCTGGTGCTCCTGTGTTGGGTGCATACATATTTATAATGGTTATACCCTCTTGTTGGACTGAGCCCTTTATCATTATGTAATGTCCTTCTTTATCTCTTGTTACTTTCTTTGTTTTGAGTCTATTTTGTCTGATAATAGTACTGCAACACCTGCTTTCTTCTCCCGGTTGTTTGCATGAAATATCTTTTCCCATCCCTTGACTTTCAGTCTGTGCATGTCTTTGGGTTTGAGGTGAGTTTCTTGTAAGCAGCATATAGACAGGTCTTGCTTTTTTATCCATTCTATTACTCTATGTCTTTTGATTGGTGCATTCAGTCCATTTACATTTAGGGTGACTATTGAGAGATATGTACTTATTGCCATTGCAGGCTTTAGATTTGTGGTTACCAAAGGTTCAAGGTTAGCTTCTTTAGTATCTTACTTCCTGACTTAGCTCGTTTATTGAGCTGTTATACACACTGTCTGGAGATTCTTTTCTTCTCTCCCTTCTTATTTCTCCTCCTCCATTCTTTATATGTTGGTTGTTTTATTCTGTGCTCTTTTGTATTTCCTTTAACTGCTTTTAGTGGGTAGTTGATTTTATTTTTTGCCTTTAGTTAGTATTTGGTTGGTCTGCTTTCTTTGCTGTGATTTTATTTTCTCTGGTGACATCTGTTCAGTCTTAGGAGTGCTCCCGTCTAGAAGAGTCCTTCTAAAATACTCTGTAGCGGTGGTTTGTGGGAGGCAAATTCCCTCAGCTTTTGCTTGTCTGGAAATTGTTTAATCCCTCCTTCATATTTAAATTATAATCGTGTTGGATACAGTATCCTTGGTTCAAGGTCCTTCTGTTTCATTGCATTAAATATATCACGCCATTCTCTTCTGGGCTGTAAGGTTTCTGTTGAGAAGTCTGATGATAGCCTGATGGGTTTTCCTTTGTAGGTGACCTTTTTCCTCTCTCGAACTGCCTTTAAAACTCTGTCCTTGTCCTTGATCTTTGCCATTTTAATTATTATGTGTCTTGGTGTTGTCCTCCTTGGGTCCCTTCTGTTGGGAGATCTGTGTACTTCCATGGGCTGATCAATTATTTCCTCCCCCAGTTTGGGGAAGTTTGCAGCAATTATTTCTTCAAAGACACTTTCTATCCCTTTTTCTCTCTCTTCTTCTTCTGGTACCCCTATAATACAGATATTGTTCCTTTTGGAATGGTCACACAGTTCTCTTAATATTGTTTCATTCCTGGAGATTCTTTTATCTCTCTCTGTGTCAGCTTCTATCCGTTCCTGTCCTCTGGTTTCTATTCCATCAATGGCATCTTGCATCTCATCCATTCTGCTTATAAATCCTTCCAGAGATTGTTTCACTTCTGTAATCTCCCTCTGGACGTCATCCCTTAGCTCTTGTATATTTCTCTGCAGCTCCGTCAGCATTTTTATGATTTTTATTTTGAATTCTTTTTCAGGAAGACTGGTTAGGTCTATCTCCTTCTCAGGGGTTGACTCTGTGATCTTGGTCGGCCTCAAATTCTGCCTTTCCATGGCGATAGAGATAGTTTGCGGAGCTGGCACAAGTGACGGCTGGGAGAGCATCCCTTCTTGTTGGTTTGTGGCCTTCCTCTCCTGGGAGAGCAGCAACCTCTAGCAGCTTGTGCTGGGCAGCTGCACACAGACGGGGCTTCTGAATCTTGCCCTGCCACTGTGGAGTTTAGCTCTGCGGTTGCTGTGGGAGTGGCCTGCCTCTCCAATATAGTGGAGCTGCTGCTCCAATATGGTGGAGCCAAGTTGGAGGGGGGAGCGGCCGGCAGGTATTTATCTCTGTGAGGGGCCTCCAAGCTGCCCTGCTGCCCTGGGGGTTAGAGTGCCCAGAGTTCCCCGGGATTCCCAGCTCCTGGGCTAAGTGTCCCGGGTTGCTTCCGTCCAGCTGTGGGGTCCCTGTCCCTTTAAGACTTTCAAAAAGCACTCACTTTTCTTTGTCCCAGGGGCGCCTGCTGCAGGGACCTGCTCACAGGTCTTACTGTCCTGTTTCCCTAGTTTCCAGCACCCCATGCATGCACCATATCTATGCTCTGGTGCAGATGGCTAGGGCTGGGTGATTAGCAGTCCTGGGCTCCCTCTCCCTCCCTGCTCCAACTCCTCTCCTCCCGCCGGGAGCTGGGGTGAGGGTCGTGTGGGTCCTGCCGGGCTTGGGCTTGTATCTTACCCCCTTCACGAGGTGCTGCATTCTCACAGGTGTGGATGTAGTCTGGCTGTTGTCCTGTGTCTTCTGGTCTCTCTTTTAGGAAGAGTTGTCTTTGTTGTATTTTCAAAAATATATGTGGTTTTGGGAGGAGATTTCCGCTGCTCTACTCACGCCACCATCTTGGCTCCACCCTGGCTGCCAGTCAGTTCTTTTTAATGGTAAATTTATTTTTCTTCCTCATATTGTCTTTAGGCACTATCTTAGGGGTTGATCTGTTGGTGTTCCCCCTGTCTCCGAGAGGGTCTCATACAGAGCTAATGCACCCCTTGTGAGCACCCATGGCAGGACTCACTGTCACCTCTGACTTGCAGGCTCTGGGCCTGGGCCAGTCTTTGCTCAGATCATTAGTGCCTCAGCAGTCTTCTCTCACAGCACCATGCTCTACTCCCAAGGCTATGGTGCTTGTCATATCATAGGGTCCTGCACAATCCATAGTTTTCTTCCATCACCCAATATTCATGCACTGAGAGATAATCTTCCCGATCTTTCCTATCTAAGTCCATAAAAACAATTAGGCTTCTGTCTCACTTGCCCTCAGGTTTCTCTGATTCATTACCATGCCTAAGATTTGACCTCTCTGAGACAAGAACCCTATTTTGAAATGCATCTACTGTTGGGCGTCCTCTATGTGAAGTGCTCTCCATGGAATAGTTGCCCCATCTCCACCCTACACAGGCAAATACATGCCACCTGCTGGATATCTGTACTTGTTGCTGGTGTGCTCAGTTTAAAAAAAAAGAAAAGGAACCCCTTGCAGAGACATGACTAGCAATTTTGTCTTCCTGGGGAAGCCCACAGAATCCGTAGGGAGAATGCAGCGTCTTCTGCACTTGAAGCCCCCTGTCTCTTCCATCTCTGCTGGGCCCTCTAGGCCTGACCTGAAGCATGGGGTTAGTTTAAGATCTTACTCAGAGAGACAGGAGCAGTTATGTGACATCCTTTTGCCTTTAATGTTAAGGCTTAACATTACTTAACCTTTTATTAATTCCCTAAAAATCCAGTTCTCTGGGAAAACCCTACCACTTAGAATGAATGATGATCCTGCCTCACAGTGCTCACAGCTGCTTGAATCACACGTACACTAGGCACCGTTCTGGCGCCCTAGTGACCCAGTGCTACGATCACCTGCTTTCTGCCTCTCTTCGTATGCTCCATGTTGTCCCAGACTTATACTGATGCCTACCCCATAAGTCAACATTTTAACAAGTTATATGATAAACCTCATATGACTGATAATGTATCTTTTGCTTTTAACCAAGATTTTCATCTAAAATGGAGTTCATTTTCAATGCAATTGCTTCATAATGATGGCCTTGAAGCTCTACTTACTAACAGATAGAATAATATTCAAAGCAAGATAACAGATGCTTTTTCAAACTCTCCAACTCTTGCTAATACAAGTGACACTAAAGAATAGCCAAAATCAACAGTGAAGGCTCAGAGATGTTAATGCAGGTTAACATTTCACTTTGAAATTCACACGTATGGTGAGAAACCTTGTCTCCAAAGCAAACTGTGTGCTGCTCTGTGGACCCCCAGACACCCATCTGCCCACTCCTGCTCCATCTAGGAGCCAGGCCAAGGTATTTGGGATCAAGGCCAAGGTATTTCCTCAGTCTAAAAATGATCTCTGCCTAAATGTGTAACTAAAATCCTGACAAAGGAAAACTATTTTGGAGTAAGATTCAGAAGTTTTTTACGTGGTTACTCAGTGACTTGAAAGACCCTGCTTTCCTCATACACATGGGCATTTCCTGACATATCTGGATTTAATATTGCTTCTAATAGAAATTCAAAATATATGAAACATTCTATACCAGAGACCTTCTGATAGTCACAATGTTAAAAAGTTTAGGATATTCAAATCACCATTACAAAGGTTCCAGCACCCTCAGATTTACTACTGATCCTGAGAAAAGACCGTTAATTATACCTTAGAAAAGATTTATATACATTAATATATATAAACAAAGAGAACACTTTCCATTGCACTCATTGGGTATCTCTGCATACTGAAACATAGCTTCACGCAGAAATTATGTGACAGAAATTCACAATCCAGAAAAACAGTGGTACTGGAATGACAAACCAGCTTACTGGGAAAAAGTCATTCATTCCCATGGAATCAGGCTGAGATATAATCCAGATCTATTTAAAAATCAGACTATCTTCATGAATAAGCAACCTTATTTTAACACTTACACATTTGTTAGTAGAGTTCTGATTACCCACAACATGCTTAATCAATACTTGCTCATTTGAACAAACATGGCAGATAACCAAACTAATGCAATCTAATCTGCTGAGAGCACATTTCTCAGCTCTCCTTCGGCCTCCAAGCATTAAGAAAGTTTTTATTTTGACAAAACTCTTAGACTCTTAACACCTTTCAAATATTGTTAACTTCCTTATTATTGAATTCTTTGCTCTGAATTCGAAGTACTGGTTAGTATTTTTCCTCTTACGTGTTTTCTAAGGAAGAAAGCAATTTTATTCTTATACTTAGCCCATCTGCTTAAGTGTAGATTTTTTTACATTTCAAATACTCCAGCTTCTATGTATAAGAAAGAACATACAAAAGAAAGTCTTTCAGAAAATATTATAATCATGTATATTTTGCAGTTCTTTGTATTTGCCAGAAAATACTAGCTATTTAGACAGCATTCAATTGGTTAATGACTTAGAGCATAAAAGTGTACATTCACTAATTATGTTTCAGTCTCCTTTTCTATGACAGTTTTTGTGTCATACTGTGAAAAACAGAACATATGGAGTCACTGTCTTGTTTTCTTTAGTCAATCTTACTATATATTCTCGTGTGATAGACTGTAGGTGCCACAGTACACAAAAAACAAAGTAGATTCTGCTCTTATGGAGGAAAAATCATGAACCAGTAAATAAACAAATACATATGCCAATTGATGAGAAATCAAAATAGCAAAAATATGGCAAGGTAAGAGGAGAGTAAAGGTAGTGTTGATACCTTAAATAGAGCAGTGAGAGGCCTCTCTGAAGAGATGACCCTTAAGCAGAAGGAAATGACAAGGTTAGCCTTGGAGAGATTTAAAGAACACTCCGTGGGGAGCAGTGGTGGCAAGCACGCGAGCTGAGGCAAAGGCCCAGAGCCTGGCGTGTGCTTTGCGTGTTTGGGACCATCAAGAAGCCCAAGGTATCCTGAGCAAAGGAAGCCAGGGAGAGGCCCTGGGGCCAGGTCATTTAGGAGTTTGGAGGACAAAACTCTGAACACTGAATACAACTGTTTTAGTTCTGACTGAAATGAGAAGTCTTAGATGATTTTGATGGCAGTGAGACTGGATATGACTTGCATGAGCATTTATAATGCATAAATCATGGCACCAAATGATTCATATTTTTATGCAATTTAATACCAAAGGTTCTAATATCTTCAAATTACTATTGAGGAAACTGAAGATCAAAGGAAACAAATGACTTGACCAAGATCACATAGTTAATGAACCTCAGAGGAAAAATTCCAATCCTATCTCTTTTACTTAAACAGTCCAAGTCATCTGAAATTAGGCATCATAAAAGCTGAGAAGAAAGTTTCAAGGAAAACATTATGAAAGTTGTTTGCTATGTATAGAAATAACAGGAGCATAAAATCTAAGAATGCAATAGACTTTTATTTCAGTTTATTAAAATTTGTACAATTACTAAGTATAGGGAACAGATAATAGTCAATGCTTGACTTATGTTTAAGAAGGGAATAAATGGTATTTTAGAAATAGAGGAAGGCACTTTTCAATGTGTAAAGATAGTGATACTAAGGTAGTGTAATAGACTGCAATTGATTTAAACACTCTAGCTCCTCATTGACCTCCACCCCAGGTCCACTGCTGTAGAAGATTATACTTTTTATTACATTATCTTCAGCCTTGGCCACATGACTTACTTTGGCTAATTAAGCACAAGTACAAGAGATATGTGGCATGTGCCACCTGTGAACAGAAGATGTAAACGGCCAGCATGTAGTCTCACTTTCTGTCTTTTTGTATCTTCCACGATCTTGACATGGCCCACATAAGGAGGGCTCCTCAGCCTGAGTCCCAGAATGAAGAGGACATGAACAGGAGCCTCAGACAATATTTAACATGAGCAACAAATAAAGCTTCGACTTGTTGGAACTTTTTGTCACTGCAGTGTAAACCTGAGGCAGCCACCTAACAGAGGCAAAGGGTAAAAGTCAAGTAAGTTGAAAACTGGGAGGTCATCATCTTACAGCAACAGTAATTAAATATTATGCTAACACTGAAGTTAAGAGCTTCTAGCAAGTTGCATGACTACAAAGAATCTTTTCAGGAATGAGAAAAATCTAAATATATATATTTTTTAATGTCAGGGAGCAGTTAAGAAATAGTTTAGTTAAAATGTACCAACTAAACATAGATGGGGAGAATCTGTGGATGTTATTGTATATATCAAAGATGTTGGGAACTCTTTACTTTCAAACAAGATAATAAGAATAATATAATAATTCAGAAAATATCAATCAATTTTAAACTGTTATTGAAATACTCAGTTCAAAAGAGAGCCAACCAAGAATCTTTATATAACCTTCAGCCATAAAATATAGTTATGGATATTTCTTCTTTATGGGACATCCCAGACTCACAAACTACACAGCTCCTGAAGGACCTTGTCTTTCTGACATCACTGAATACAACACGAGAATGGCCAAGATAACCTAGACGTTTCCAAGCACTCCTTCATTCCCATGTCAAGAATAATGAGTGGGACAACACACTGGGTGGAAAAATAAAAAGACATGTTTCTTGGAGATAAGAGAAGCAATTGAAATTTTAAAAATAACTTTAACAGTTAAATAAGCACGATACGCACAAACTTCAAAAGCCATCTGAGCCAACCTTTTGAAAAATTATTCCATCTCATGATTTTCAAATGTCTGTAAATATTTAATTTTCATAAGCTCTTGTTTTTAATAACATTAATCATAATAAAAGCATAATGCATTAGGAAGCTATTTGGTGGCAGTCTCTGTGCATATTATTTCACATAGTCCTCACAAAGATGATATTTTTATTACCTCTACTTTTTGGAGGAACAAAATGAGAATACAAAAGGGTAAGTGTAATCTGTGCCTGTAAAGCAGCAGGGCTGGATTCAAAAGTTGGTATTTTTATTCCAAAGTCTATTCTAACTATTTTAGAATTTTTCCTGTGCTTTCCTATAAGTGTATTAAGATTTTAAAAACAAATTTTATCTTTAAATATTTCTTAAATTACCAAAATAAGTCTAATTTGACTTACTATTTCAACCAATTAATGTAACTATCCAGTAGTTTATCAAAAAGGAGATCCAGATATAAGCAAAGGACTTTGTGACCCTCAAGTGTTAAGCACATAGTAGGTATGCATGAGGAATGACATTGACATATCTGTAGCCTGTATTAAATTAAAGTCATGTATTTCACTAAGAGCTCAGTCAAAACAGCCTTTTGAGGAAATTATAAATTAGAAATTATGAACTGTAATTTGAGAGATCTGTATCAATTTCAGAAACAGTCTATTAGGGGAAAAAAAGACTGAATTTAATAGATTTTAGGTAAAAAGGAAGAGACTTAGAAACACCGAGATGATGAGTTTCACATGTGTATGAAAAGGTCTAACTATAGGCTTAACTTCACAGCTAAGAAACAAGGGAAAATCAAATTACCACATTTTTGTTTTTGTCTTTTTTAATTGAAGAAAGAAACTTCCCCTAAATTGAGGATATCGTATTTAAATTTCTTGATTAAAGATTCTCTATTCATGCCAATAATTATGAGTTTATGTTATTCTTTCACCAGACATTACCTGTCTATGTCTTTGGGTTTAGTACAAAATCAGGCACAAAATAAAATTATTAAAGGGAGCATGGCTTTGGCAACACATCTCTCCAAGACAAAGGGAAGAAACCTCATAGAATCACTGGTCTCATGAGAGATGCAGGCAAAGTTTCACATAAACAGGTAATTCATTGGAAGCAAACCCAAAAGGAACACTAACATTTCCCTAGGATTTTTCACAAAGTCTCACTAGTCAACAGGACTGCCTTCCAGCTTGTTTTATAGCAGCAAGAAACACAAAATTGTGATGAAGAAACTTGCTTTCTGCAGCTGTCCAAGTTTCAGTGGCTAAGAATTAGATATTTAATTCATATCACAGCCTACGGTATAGCTCGAAAATAGAGAACTACAATTTTGTGTTAAAAATTGAGATCATGGAAAGAGAAAAACAAAGTAAAGTAGTTTTTTAGGAGCAGTGAAGGCCACCATAATAATAATATGGTGATAGCAGAGCTCCCATTGGAATATAGCTTTAAAAGAACTTTCACATATATTGTTACCCCTTTCCCACGTAAGCATAAATGGGGAAGCGGACCAACATAATTCAGTAAATCTCTCTGACACTGGTTCCACATGACTGGGGACTTTGGCATTCCTAACCCTGTGTTAATACCAGTTTGAGGGAAATGGAGGACCTGAGAGTAAATGGTGGAAATGGGTGAAGCTGACAGAAAGTTACGGTGATACAGAATGATGGAGTGCCTACGAGATGCCTTTGGAGAAGCTCATTCAGAAATATTTACAGGACAATTTCAGTGACAAACCTAAAATTACTCATTGTTTCTGAAACAAACTCAAGTGTACCTCACCTAATACCTTTCCATATGTCAAGACTCATAATCACCGTTTATAATGTGAAACGTAATGGCCCTAAAAGTGTCAGTCTGACAAACGTGAAGAAATTTGGATCTTTCTTAGTGAACCATGGGTAGAAGGACAAAACCTCTTTTATTCAATTCTTCTTTGAATATAATTCAATACATTATTACCTCAATAAGCAGTAATTGTCTGCATCTATAAAACAACTTTGCTTTAGACAAGAATTGTTTATATGATGGAAGTGTACAACTTCCATGCCATTTCTTAAAACACAATGAGTTCAGTGTTGTAGAACAATAGTGATGGATTTCCCTGCTTCTCTCTTCATTTTCTACTAAACTGGCAGAGGATAAAAAGGAATACAACACTTCATTTTTAATGTTATCATCATTCTCAATATGACTCAAGCAGTAAAAACTGCAAGATCAGCAGTGGATCCAGACCTAGGGACTGTCTTTAAAGAGGGGGAGAGAAGAAAACACACATGAGCTGCATCCAAGAAGCTGTCGGTAGACTTAGGGATGAAGTTTGTGCTTGGCTATTGCAGAGCTCAGCAACTGCTGCTTCTCCACTTATGACTGGTTATCTACTTTAAAAAGAAGAGATTTAGAAAATACTTGAAAAGGAAACTTACTGTGAAAAGCTTGGTCATAAACTTCAATTGAAAAACATTTTATTAGGTGCCTGCAATGTGCAAAGCAGAGAGCTCATGAGAATAAGTAGTTTCTTCCACTGTGTAGGTTCTAGACACTCAATAAATATGAATAAATGGATTGACTTGACAAGTAAAGGTTGGTAGGAATTCTTTTTTACTATTTCTGTGTGTTTTCAATTTCTAGCCTCACATAGCTCTTACAGAAGATACTTTGAGAAACTTCCAAAATATGGATGAACTGTGCTGACCAGACCTAAATTATTCATAAAATATGATTGAAGTTTCACATCTTAGAGATGTGTTAACACCTTCAGGTCACAGGGTTGCCATTCAGTTTGTTATATAAGAAGCATAAGACTATGTCACTGACTTAGCGAGATAGAGTGGGGTGGTAATAAAGCCAGAATGCCCAAAGCTAATTCTTTAGAGATCTTAATCCCACAGTCTCACCAAAAAAGAATGTAACCATACATTCAATTTTAAGAGATGAGGAAGTGGGCGGTACTGTGTGTCCATCATTGTATTCCTTACCGTCTTTAATCCTTACAAGAGGATGAGGTCGAAACTTTTGGTATCTCATTTTATCATTGAGAAAACAAAGATTCAGGGAAGTTAAATAACATGCCTAGGCATATAAGTGGTAGAGTCAGGATTCAAACTGAGGCTCCAAATCCTACACAATAGTGAGTCAGTCACGTAGGACTGTCGCAGTGGAAGTCCACTAGGCTTGAGGGTAGTGTGTGTCTTGGATGGCTCTGCATTCCATTAAACTGAGACATTCTGATGTGTCTTCATCTGCTTTTACCTATAAACTAAAATAAATGGACTATTCCTAGATTTTTTTTTTTTTAAAAGCAGTGTCAACCCTGAAACTGTGGGTCCTGGCACATTCAGGTAGTAGTTCTATCCCTATAAAAGCAACATAGACATCTTATTTATTCCTTCAGAGAATGTCAAGCAAATAGTTTCCTTCCCAGATTCCATGTCAAAATGGAGTTTGTTTCATGTTTTACACCAAAGAGAGGATCTGTGCCAAGTTTAAATTAAGAACAAAAGTCGAAGTAATGGTGCATCAGTTGTGGGTATGGCCATGGCAAGAAAGGATAGCCTCAAAGAAAACTCATACCTTTTATGGAAACCAAATATTGACCGCAATTGGCACACAGAAAACTGCATAGACAAACAAAACTGCTGGATAAACAAATCAAAATTACATAGGAAGCTGACACCCATTCTTTACAGTGGAAAACCAAAGATAAAAGTGAGTCACAAATTTTATATTCTTGGAAAGGATAAGTGTTCACCCATCTGGTAATATGTTTTTTTAAGAAACAATTCCCTGAAGATGTCTATTATTTCCAATATTTTCTTTAATAACAAGCTAAGAATAACTGAAATGTGTTAATGTCGTAGAGCAACTATAAACTCAATTGTGAATGAAAAAACCTTGAACAATGTGTTATCTGTTCTCTGTAATTTCATGATACAAAATGCATTCTCAGATTCATGTAACATTTCTAGATTATAAAAGGTGAGTATGTGTATATTTGTGTGTGTATCCGGGCAGAGGTGGATATTGGATTTGAGGGGTAAAATGTACCATTGCAAAGACAGCTCTGTACAAAACTGGAATTCCTGAAGTAGAGAGACTTGTAAAGGTATCATACATTGGTCAGCCCTTTTTGACTCTTTTGTTACCCAACGCCCTCATGCTTACTTTGCTCTAACCCACAGCAAACTGAACTTTCATATGTTTAATAGATGCTAAAATAAGAATAGGATCAATTTGTCAAACTAAGATCTTCTGTACGTTTGTGAAACCTCAAAGAACAGAACCTTTAGCCCATCTCCCCTAAAATAAATAGAAAGGAGAAAAAGAAAATTCTTACAACTAGTTGTGAGACTATGGGACTCATGAAGCAAATTAGAAAGGTAACCAAAGGAACCTTCACTTCATTTCCAGTCCTAAGTGAACTTTAATGCAAAGAATGGCAATCTCATTAGCTCACAAAAAAATTTCAAAGTGGATATACTATCACTTCTTGTGATATTTTCATTCTTTTTTATTTCTTTAAGTCCATGTGAAACTATTTCTGATCTCTTTTTCATGCTAGCAGTATCCCTTGTGATATTCTGTTTTGCCTTGTCGCTGTGCATTGCAGTATTTGAAGCCCACTTCAGTCATTCAATGGAGACCCAAGGTCCTCACAACATGCTTTAGGAGGCTGGAAAATTAAGCAATGCGATTCCCAGTCATAGCCTTTCTCAGTACTTATCCAGGATGGTCTTTCTTTTTGCCATCTCAAATGTTTCATTTATATTGAAATAGCCGTGGCATCTTTGACTTTTAAAAGGAAAATCAAAGCTATCCCATTTAATCTTTAGCAAACCAAAGAATCCCCTTGCCTACATCTCTGGTAGCAGCTGCCCATACCTTCCCAGGAGAATCACATCTGCTTCTTGAAGTTTTTCCTTGAAAGAAAATAATTCTAGCATCTGTTCCACTGGCAACTCGAATATTTGAAAAAAGCTGGTCAGCCTCATTTGGACCAACTCTGATGTTATCAAGTGTTCTCTTAAAGAGCCCCTACTGACTGCAGTGAACACTCCAGATCAGCCTCAACACTGCAGAGCACAATGTGCGTTACTTTTTTTGATCTGGACTGCATTTCTATTGTGCCTAAGGTTTTTACTTTTAGCAGCCGCTTCGTAATATCAGCTCATATTAATCTTATAGTCATATAAAAAGCCCCAGCTTAACTTTTTTTAAAAAAGCATATTTGCTATCAGATTGTGTCTCCACCATCTTAAAATTGTAAAAATTTGTTTTTAAAATAAATGTTTATATTTCAATTTAATCCCATAATTTGATGCAATCCATCAAACAAAACCATTGGCTTTGTGCACTGACTTCCTCATTCATCATATTCATGCTCCCTCCCATAGTTCCAGCATCTGCCAAGTTCATGGCATGTCTTTTATGACTTTGTCTAAGTTTTAAAATTTAAAAATTTCTTTTAAATGTTAAACCCCCTCTCTCATCTGACATCCGTCAGATAGTCTGGTTAGAATCACTCTCTTTAGAAATGTAGTTCACATCAAGTTTTCCTTCATCATTCCTGTCATCATTAAGGAAAAACATCTCTTTTCCATATTTCTTGGTAAGGCTGTGGTGGGACAATCTTGCCCACTTCGCTTCGTGGCCTAGAGCATCACTGTCAACAATGTGGAATGGCTCCTAGCACGGGCTAAATACAACATTTACCTTAATGTAAAAGGCCAACTTAAATCTAATGCACAGTTTTTAAAGCTTGATGTACAAGTTTTTGTTTTCTAGAGCAATAGAAATTTTGGATTTGACAACAAGTAAAACAAAACACAAATGGACTATGTGTCCTGATTGTGACCCCAATTACTCAGGCAGCTTTATAGAGACACCACCGTGCCATGATTTTCTACCTGTAATTTTCCACCTAAAACCATAGATTGTGTTTTATTGTAAAATAACCAGTAGGAAGTGATAATTAGTGGCCCCATCCAACAACCTGTCCTATGATATCAAAATGAAGCAAATCTATCATACTGATATTTTTTACATGCTTTCTGATTATTTCCAAAATATGGTTTAACAATCAAAAATTATTACTTTAATCCTACAAACATTAAACAGAATTTACCCACCAGTCTTTATTTTTCTTAGGTAAAACATCCATTACAAAAATATAATCAACAGACTTAAGGATCTTTTGCCACATAGATGTATTTTATAATTCAATAAACTTGTTTACTTAAAAAGAAGAAAAAAGAGTCCCTATGAAATATAGCAAGACACTGCTTTCAAGGCATCAAAAAAAAACCTATCAAAGTAAGCCAGTCTGAAAAGTGTCCATTCAAGTTTTAGATTTTTCTGACTTTTAATCACTGTTTAAACTATATGACATTTAGCAGAACTAAACAAGATAAATACTAATCCTGGAAAAATGAGTCATTGTTTCATCTTCCCAAAGCAGAGAGTAACTGAAATGTTGTATGTGAGAAAAGACTTCCCAGTTGGACACCGTCTCAGATCTCAAGCCCAAAGAAGAGAAATCTTCCTGCTTGGTGTACAGGCATTTTGCACTCAAAGTCATTAGTCACTTTTTAGCAGTAATTCACTGTCCAACTATATCATATTTACTTTTTTATTCTTCCAATCCTCCTTTCCCAATCTTCTTCTCCAAATAGATCAGCAATTCTTGAAAGACAGATTATTTATTTAATATAATATGTATCTCATAGGGCTTAAAACAGTATTAGGTATATAATATGCACATAGGCACATACACATGCCACACAGACACCCACATGTATCTGCAGACAAACTGAAAAAAGCTCTTCAACATCTAACAAGCTAAGAAGTCTATTTTTACAAGACCTTCATCCATGCTTACACTGAGACTTTCTGCTATCTTCTAATGGGGATTTCACACTAGTGTTTCTGGGCAACCACCTTCGATTTTCATTTGCATATTGTCTGAGGCTGTTTTCTTGCTATGATGGGAGATCTGAGTACTTGTGATAGAGAATATGGCCCATCAAACCAAAGATATATGCTGTCTAGCCCTTTAAGAAAATGTTTGCCAACCCCTGATGTAGATAAAATACAAAGCACAGAATAGCCCTCAATTAACCAGAGTAATGGTAACAGTTGTACTAGTGTTAATAGATTTTTCCTTTGACTGCTTTTTTACCATTACTCTCTGCTTGCTGATCAGGCATCTGGTTACCACTTTACTGATGGATCCTAGGACATATTCCTATGTTTCGACCTTAAATTCTTAGGTAATCTTGTAGGGTTATATGTTTAGTCTTAGTTTTGATAGTGGGGGTTTCTTGTTTCCTGTTTCATATTCCCATATAAATCCTTGGTCTCCATCCACTTAAGAGCTCTCTATTGTCCCACTTATTTTGGAAGTTTATTTTCCTCTGTTCCTCTGTCAAGGACTACCAGAGGTTTCAAAACCATCTTGATTGACTCAGGATACACATGTTAACCACACTGAAGCCTCACAATTGTTCAACAAACCTTTGGTCCTAATTGATTCCTTATTGCATTCTCCTCCATAGTTGACCCCAAACGTCCCTCCTGTCATCAAAACTTCTCAATCTTTCTTCCCTCCCTCAGTCTCCTCTGTTCTTTCAAGGAGTATTTACTGAGCATATGGCCCTGTTTCTTGATTCACAGAAAAGATACGGCTCTTTGGAGATGACATCTTGCAATCTCCTTCCTGACCTGAAGGTGCATCTGCTCGCATCCTCTCAGTCAGATGCTCTTTCCAAAGCAATGTATTTTCTCTGTCGTCCTGGGCTTATCCTGTCTTCTCCTAGGCCACGGTTCCATCAATTGCTCCCTTCTCCTTTATCATTTTCTCTTTTCTCTCACCCATCCAACTAATTCAAATACTTCCAGCTTTCAAAAGAACAAATGATGGCCACCCAGCTAGGTGGTCCAAACTCCCACTGGACAGTAAGTGGATGACAGTCTCAGTTTCATGCAGAATTAATGATGCAGTAGTTACCATACCAAAGTGTTGGTTTTAATTCCTAACTCATTTGGTAAAGTCTAATGATATTAAAACCAATAAAAGTTATTGTAACACCAGTTTTAACCAAAAGACAATGCCTTAATCCTAGGTCAATTTTGTTTTAATAAAATAGGTGTATATTATACAGTTCCTCATCACAATTATTTAGCACCTCACTGTCAAAAATGAGATGCAAAGATATTGTTCATCCCTTGAAATGCAAATCTTATAAAGATATTGTTATCTAGTATCAAAGGATATTCTTATGACCTATTGTAGAACCCCTGCATACCTTTAAGTTCATATCTTTAAAGAGAGTCCATTATGATCTCTGATCTTAAGTAAAATATTTAAATATTTCAAATATTATTATTAGTTTCCTGACACAACTACCCCCAACATTTACAAAGTTTATATACCATTCAAAACTTTGAAGCATAAAAACAGACCACAATCAAAGACTAAGTAGAATCTTAAGAAGTTCCCCATTCTACAAACTCCCTGAAATTAGACTGAGCAAAAACAATCACTGTGCTATACATGACCCACTTATTATGCAGAGAAGCCCCTTCATAGTCCATGAGGCTTCTCACTCAATCCTACAGCCCCCTGCTCAGAAACCCAAGACCTTGAAAACCAGAGCTAGGCAGCCATTTTCATACTACGTGGCTATTGGTACCATCTTCCTTTACCATCTACCCTTTACTCCAGTTTTTCATATTTCATTTAGGTCTAAAGTCCAAACAGGAAAAGGGAAGGAAAACAGGGAATGAACAGGTTTGCACCTGGGAACCGCAGTCTCTCTCAAAAGACAAAACACACACACACACACACACACACACGAGAAAAGCTATGCAACTGTGAGAGAGCCATTTGCTCAAAGCCTCTCCTTAGCCCGTTAACTGTCCTGGCTTGTTTGTCAAGACCGGTTCACCATATGAGGTATGAGGGCCTGTCCCCCCACTCTCCAGTCTCTCCCACTGACCTGCCTATCCGTCCTTTCATCACATCACACTGTTTCAATAACTACAGCTTAATAGTAAATCTTAAAATCAGATAGTGTAAGTAAGTAGCTTTTTCACCTTTTTGAAAATGCTTTGTCTATTCTAAGTGGCTTGCATTATTAAATAATTGTTGTCTATTTCTACAAAAAAAAAACTCAGCTGGATGGTTTGGGATCTATAGACCAGTTTGGGTAAAACCGACAGCTTAATAACATTAAGTCTGACGATCTATAAACATGTGTTATTAAATAAAGTTATCCTTTTACCTCAGCTGGACTTGCCTTAATTTTCTACCTCCTAATCTCATATTACACTGATGATGCCAAGCAGTGTTTTAAAATATACTTCTAGATTCCACAGTAAATGACTTCCAGAGATATCGTCATTATCTTACTTCTCGGCATGACATGCCTTTTCCTGCGTTCTGTAATTTTAGTTTTTATTGCACCCCAGGTTTATTTTTTCCTACTTATAAGATCTGAAAGCTCATTAAAACTCTCATATAAGTGGTATCATATAGTGTGTGCTCTTTTGTGTCTGGCTTCTTTCATTCAGCATATTTCTCAGATCCATTTATGTTGTATTAGCGTTTTGTTTCCTTTTATTGCTGAGTAGTAAGCCATTTTATGAATACATATCACATTTTGTTCATCTATTCACTAGTTGATACACATTTTGACTGTTGTCAAAGTTTGAAATTCTGAATAAATTATCTACTGAATATTTGAGTATAAGCCTTTGTGTAAACATGTTTTCATTTCTCTATGGGCAAATACCTAGGAGTGAATTACCATGTCATATGGGAGGTATATGCTTAATTTAAACTGTGTTGTACCATTCACACTGCCACCAGCAAAGGTAATAAGCTGAGATAAATTAGTCCAATGAGAAGGGGCTGCAAGACACTGGAAGCGGACCCGCTGAATTAAGAGTACATTTGATGCTATGGTTAAAACTGTAACAGAGAAGACAAACTTGGAAAACTCTTCCAATGTAGACAGAAAAAAATCAAGGAGCTAAACATTATGCCAAAAGACAATTTTTACATAGGATGCTGAACAGATCACTAATGCAATATTTTTAGGGCACTGAGTGAGGAAACCAGAAACATTACACAATAAAATTCTCAATCTTTTTTGAAGAATGAATGGTAATTATGAAGAAAACTTTGTGAAGTTGTATTTAAAGATTAAAAAAGATCATGGCATTCTTAACAAAGGAATTTAAATTAATTAATCAAAAGCCTCTAACTGGCCACTTCTTAGATTTTATTTTTCATAAGTACCAATTTTTGTCAAGAAGCATGCAGTCAGGAAAAAGTTATAAATGAAAAAAAACATTAATTTGTTATCACACTCATCTGCAATGCTAAGTTCCTAAAAAATATTGATAATGTTTACAATTTTAAAGAACAGCCAATAATTTTATACTTAGACACATATTCATATATAAAGGTAAGAGAAAGACATTTTCAGTAATTCAAACCATCTACTTATTATCAAAACAACTATTTGAATAGGTAGTCAAAGTGATTGAGTGATGAATCAAATTTAAGAAACCTTGAATAAGAAAGTGGTGGCACAGAATACTGGCAATGAGAATAAAAACTGTCTAATTATATTAAAAGTTGTATAATTATATTAAGGTTTTAAAAACTGCAAAAAAATAAAAGTACATAGTAGAGGATGCACATACATAATATAAAAATTAATAGCTCTCAACAACAACCTAAGTCCCAAGTCTCAGATTATTATATATAACAAAGGAAAGTAAAGGATAAATTGGCATGGAAAGTAAAAAACAAAAGAGTGTTAAGTGTATCCTACTTTATAGGGATTCTGTTTGTTTCTCATTATTTTTCATTCTCTTACTATCTTTGCCAATTGAATTTTGTTATTTCTAAAAATCAACAAAGATTAATTCCAACTCTTTTTATTTAATCTAAGTATAGTTAATATAACAATAACTCAGCTGTACAACACAATGATTTGACATTTATGTAAACTATAAATGCTCATCACAGTAGGTCTGGTGGCTATCTGTCCCCATACCAAGTTATTACAGTATCATTGACTGTATTCTGCATGCTGTACCTTTTGAACTCATGACTTATTTATTTTATAACCAGAAGTTTTATAACCTCTTAATCCAACTCTTTACACCCAATGAGAAACATTTAAAGGAATACTATTCCAATCAAGAATCTTTTTATTTATATTGAACTCTCTTAATCTGATAACATGTATCCACCTGGCAAACTTCCATGCACTCCTTTTTATATGAAAGGTTACTGGTTGCTCAGCAGTCCTGCAGGCCTGTTCTCCCAAGCAGGAATCCTTGGGTCATCACGTCCCTGCAGTGGGGTCTCCCAGTTTCTGCTGAAGCAGCAAGCATTTAGGCATTCATTTCTTTGCAAACCAGCTCACACTATGGCTGGATAGCCCTAATTGGAGATGATGCTTCTCTTTGAGAGCAACAAACCAACCTGTAGGGTAACCACAGTAGCCTGTCCTCATGGAAAACCACTGAAGACCTCTTACCTTTCCATTTATTCTCTTAGAAAATGGCCCCAAGAAACGGATTCAGTACTCCAAATGTCATCTTAATCAGAGACTGGGAGTTATCAGGACAGAACCAAGAGTGAAATAATTCTTTTAACTGGGAAGGTACCTTTATTAATGCATGATGAGTTGTAATTCCTCTGTTTATTTAACATACTGTTTCAGAATTAACTTGTAAAAAATAATACCCCCATATATGTCATAAACATTTGCCTGTGGATTTTTAATTTTTTCAAAATCTGATTTTCTGCAACCAATAACATATCTTTTTTTTTCTTTCTACATTGGGGCTTATTTGTTACATATCATCATATTACTTCATAGATGGCTATTTTTACAGAGTTTAAAACATTTTGATACTCTGTACCATTTTCCTACATATCAGAAATGATGCATTAAAAGGAAATACCACATATTCAATGAAGCATATTTAATTTTAAATTGAGTCCTATACTGTTAGTTTTCTCATGGGATAATAATTACATTGCGAAAGTTTTAATATGACATGCTGTGGGTAAAATGAAAGTTCCTATGGCCAGGATCCTCACCTGATCCTAAACTACTTGATGATATAACTGGCCTCTTGCTAGGCTACTGCTTTCACACCCATAGGCAATAAGCTATTATTGACTGAGTCACTACATAAAGAGCTCTGCCCAGTGCTCTGGGCAGACACAGAGACAGAAGAGGATTATGGCTGGGCAGACTGCTGGATGCAGACATAATTTTAGTGCTCGACCTATCGCCAGGAGAACAATCCGGGTAATAAATCCTTTTAGCCCAAGAACATTCCATTGTCATCCCTTGGTCTCACTGAATCCACAGTGAACTTGCCAGGGCTGAAATACACTGGCAAGACACACACAAAATCTATAGAGTACAGCTTTTGAAAAATAACTGGTATGCACAAAATGCTATCAGTTTTCAGTCCAAGAACTAGGAATAAAGTGGCATTGTTTTCTTTATTGTATGTTATTAATTGATAATACAGTTACTAACAATTTAATTGAAAAAATATTAAAGCGTGTAAATTTTCTCTTAAGGCATTGATTACATTCTTTAATTCATAGGAATGATTATTAAACAGATTTTGCACTTTGTATTAAAATATGATTTAAACAATTTAAACTATAATGAGAAAAATCACTGTTTGAACCTTTATAAAATGCTAGGACATTTGTCTTTTAGACTGAAATGTTTAAAACTCCAGAACCATAGCCACTGCCTACTTATGAGACAATTATCCATGTGGATTTGAATTTTCCATCATCTGACATTATTCCAATTTATTATTACTGTAATTTTCTGGGATCTGAAAGGTTGAGTAGATAGTTGAGGTTAAAATAAAATCTGTTTACTTTTCACAAACTTTATTTTCTTATGAATTTAAAATTTGCTGCTAAAAGAATAGTTATGCTTTGGGTGGGTTTGGTTTAAATCAGTAAGATTCCATTTTCACTACTAGTTAGAGATACCCAATTTAATTGGTTTTCTCCAATAAAGACTGTCTTCTTTCAATCTGGTGTGGCCTTAATGGTCAATGTCCAGTCAGTCACCTAATGTTGATTTTTGTTCTTATTAAATGAGGCGTCATGATAAATGTTGAACATAAACAGAGGTAACAGAAATGTATAAAACCTTATCCTCTGCATGAAGAGACACTACCTAAGCAGACATAAGGGATACACACAGAAAAGGATACATACCCTAAAAATGTGTAATCCCTATAAGAAAATATATTAAGAAACAAGTGCTAACATTTATATGCTACTTAAGATCTGCCAAGCACTATTTTAAATTACCTCCTTTAATTCTCCCCACAACTCTATAAGTACTTCTATCCAGATCTAACTAATGAGGAAACTGAAGTACAGAGGCCAATTACTTGCCTCAAATCACACAGCCACTTAGTGCTGAAGCAAGGATTTTAACCTAAATCCAGTTCCAGAAACCACACTCTTAACCTCTCTGCTATTCTGCTTTTAATTATACTTTTTTTCCCAATTAAGTTATTAAGGTATGATTTACATCTAGAAAATGTATAAATCTTAGGTATAGAGCACAACTAACTTCGGCAAATGCATATGTCTAAGTAATCACCACCCAAATCAAGACATATACATATGTGATAGTGTGTGCGTGTACACGCACACATGCACACACACAATTTTGGGTCTAGTTTCTGTTCATTATACTTCTATTAATTTATTTAGAAAAGCTAATAGACTTCAGGAAAAAGGAAGGTGTAATAATGATAATGACTAATATTTATTGAGCATGCGCTGAGTGACAACTACTTTATGGGGTGCTCTACATCTAGTACCTTCTATAACCCTCCTAACCCCCGTGAGGAAGAGGCTGAAATTGTCTACATTTAACGTATTAGGAACTGAAGTGCAGAGAAGTTGAGGAAGCAGCAAGACCTGGCATTTTCACTCCACTAACTAATTTAAAAGGTATGGAGGTGAAGGGAGATAACAAGATAGCTGAATGTCAGGAGAGATTTTAAAAGCCCAAGTAAGAATTCCTTACTTACCCACTTAAATTGAATTTGCTTACCAGAATCCAGTTAGACTTGGACTAGACTGCATACCATGTGTGGGTAAAATTGTAATATTTCCAGAATATCTCACCTGGCTTTGGTACATCTGCACATCAACAGGTGTTCAGAGGTGTAAAGAAGTAGGCTTTAGTGCATTTGCATCTTTCATCTCCATATCAATGGGTAATTACCTGGGCAACAGAGGGCTTATCTGTACCTGAGAGGAGAGGGCAAGTGCTGGTATGCTTGCTGCTGGAGCAGGAGAGAGAGATGGACCAGACGGCAGTTTTGTAAGACTCTTTCACCCCAAAGAGCATTTTGCAGTCAATTTCTTTGGTCACACTGAATCCATAGCGAACTTGCCAGGGCTGAAATCCATTAGCAAGACACCATGAAAGATCACTACAGAATAAACAGAAACAAGCTAAAGTTAAAGTAAATATCTAGAAACATGAGGAGGAAGAATAAGTAGAAGATAGGAAATACCCTTACAGTATGCCAAAATTAAGAAGGATGCCATGGGATGTCAAGGGAAGAAAGGAGAGAAGGAATAGCAAGGGAAAAGCTGCAGAACTGAGGAGAGCTACTGAAACTGTCACCCAATGGGGAACTAGAAAAGCACAGGAAACCATCTTTGGACCTTTCTAGAATATGATCAGATTGATTCACCAGAATGGTAGGAAATACCAAAAATATATCTCTAGAAAATGATTTCCCCTCCATTCTAGGTTCCTCTTTTATTCCAAACCCACATAACCATGTGACTGGTACATATTTCTACCTGTACAGCCAAAGGACATCAACATCAATGTTTCTTTTCAAAAAACTCCCCTCTCCCTCCTCCCTCACATGAGTGAATGAATGGTATTACCACACACTGTATCATACTAAATTTCTCTTTGACCCTATATCTTTATTTATTCACCCTCTTCCAGAGTTAAAAGGAAGCCAACGGAATTTTTAGGAGAGAAAATAAAAGTAGCCTAATGTTAGGCTTAAATCACTTCTAACCCCAATATTACTGTACTAGTTTTGAATGCCTTCATTGACACTAGTCTTGTTCTCCTGAAATCCATCCTCTGCAGCACTGACCATATAGATGTGTGTACATGTTCACTTTCACTATAATAGACTTGACTATTTGGTAAGACTGAGCTAATACGGTAATTTTTTAAAAAGAAATAGTTTGTAATCCACATGACCTGAAAGATGTTTACTTGGATATATAAAATGTAGCTGTAGTCAACAATTACAAACTTTTCTGAGTGTCCTTGCAAAATGTAATGAAGACACATTGGGAGAAGACATAAATTAGCTCAATTGTTTATGAGCTTGGTAAGTGCATTTTAGAATCTGTCTTTGGGTAGCAGATGGGAAATGTAGACATCAGAAGAATACAGGCATACTAATTAAACCCATGAAGGGTGGTGTTAAAAAAAGATTCTATTGTGATTTTGATAACTCTTTTTAAAGATTAAAGATATAAGTGGTATACATTCATTTATTACACACAGCTTGATTTTATGAAAGGTTGTATTTTTGGAGTTAAAATAGCATATTCAAATGATGGCTATTTCATGCACCATTAAAAAATCAAACTTTAAAGTAAAATCCTATATATGGATGTCAATTTTTCCAACTTGTCTTTCCAAAATCAAAGTATGTAACTTTTACTGATTATGATAAAATAACATCTAATAACTGGGAAAACTGAAGGATTATTAAAAATTTTAAAGAAGATGAATCACCCTAAATACTAAGAAAATCTTTAATCTCTTTAAGTAGGAGACTTGATTCCAGTCAGGGGGCATTTTCTGTTTACAGGAGGCTTCATGTACTTTGTCTCTTATTTCTGTATCATTCAAGTCCAGCTAACTATTGCTGAGCTCCTATGTGAAGAATGACCCACTCTTATGTTAATTTTATGTTATTCATTTATATTAATTTATTAATAATCTTTTATACCTACTTGTATTGAACTTCAAATATTAGTTAAGAATAATTAAATTTTATATTCAAAGGTAAACATCATTTTCTAGCTTTCTCATCATTCAAATGACATAAATAAATGTTTGGTACACTCATTTTTAAAAGGTCTTAAAAGACTGTCACATTTTGCATAGTTTCCCATTTTTCCCTTGAAATATTTTCTTTATCCTGTTGTGTCTAAATGTTGGCTGTTATAAGAATAACACTATGTTGATATATGTGCAAAGAAAATCTTGTAGTACCATTCAAGTGTACATACACAGTGAACTCTCTGACATTTGTACATCAATTTGCATATCATTAGTTTTTACAGAGAGAAAATTGATTCAACTTCTTCTTGTCCTTGGTAAAATGAGTTATATACAACTTCTTGTAAAGCATCAACACTATTAGGACACACACACACACACACCCTACCACCACCACCACCACCACCACATTTTCAAAGGCAAATGAAGGAAGTAGTCTTACTACTGCCTTCAGTAGTAATGCTGTTGTTTTTCCTTTTTATGTAAAGGAAATAAACGGACACATTAAGAAGCCCTGCACAGCAGAGAATATTTTTAATAGTAATTTGCTGGAGGCATGGTTTTAGGTTGTTCAGTGTCCCTGAACTGGCAGTTTATACTCCAAGATGGGCTGACTCATCCCTTCCAGATTTGGAGGATAAAAAAAAAAATAAGGCACATCTTGCAATTTACTTCATGCAGATCTTTGAGGCCAGGTTGTAGATCATCTGTTCAGGCTGCAAAATTATATACAAACACACAAGTCAAAAACCTCAAACGCAGTTGCTGTGTCTCTGACTTGTGTAAGGTCACCAGCCAATGCAATCAAACTGACTTTCACTCTGATCCAGGTATAGCTCATGTATGGATCAAGCTATAAGCAAAATTTTCCTTAAAGATTATCATGTGGCTAACATACACATGGAACCTAGGGAATTTTAGAAGGATAAATGGACATAGACTGTGATTTCATGTTCATCATGAAGATTAAAAAAATACTGTGATATTGCAACTTATAAGTAATGCATATTTCTCATATACATTTGGTCTTTGTTCAGTTTCTCGCTGACAGATCCCAAAACCCACTGGAATTTACTAAGTGTAGAAACTGGTATGTTAATGAAGCAACTTTTGGAAAACACTTTAATATGGAGGCTGGTTGTCAATGGAGCCAATCATATTATTAGTGTAACTTTCAGTCCCACTTCCTAACCTCCAGGGAGGGGAGAGGGAATGGAGATGGAATCAATTGCCAATGGCCAATGATTTAATCAGTCATGCCTATACAATGAAGGTTCCATAAAAATCCAAAAGAACAAGGTTCCCATAGCTTCTGGGTGGGTGAACCATGGAGACTGGGGAGAGAGGTGTGCCAGCAGAAGGCATGGAAGATCTCTGCCCTTCTTTCACACTTTTTCCTGTGCATCTCTTCAATCTGACCTGGTACTGAGCTACATCTTTTTATAATAAATCAGTGACCTCATAAGTGAACTGTTTCTCTGAGTGCTGTGAGCTGCTCTAGCAAATTAATCGAACCCAAGAAAAACATTGTGGGAACCTCTGATTTAAAGCCAGTCAATCAGAAGTATGGGTAACAGCCCGGACTTGAAACTGACATCCTGAGTTGGAGTGTGTGGTGGGAACCTCCAATTTGTATCCACCTAGTCAGGATTATAGGTAATAACCTGGGCTTTCAACTGGTATCTGAAGTCAGGGTTGAGTAGGCATTCATGTAGGATTGACCCCTTAACCTGTGGAATCTGATGCTACCTCTAGGTAGACAGTGTCGGAATTGAGCTGAATTCTTGGACACCTTGCTAGTATCCAAGGTGCAGGAGACTACCCCTGCCCAACACACACAAACATTGGAATTGGGTCTCAAAACCAATGTAAGTATTCAAATAAAAAAAGAAATACAACAGGAATTCAGAGAAAGGAAATAGGACTGGTTGGTTCATAGGAAACAGGATTTAAGAAACTTAGAGTCTATCCAGTTGACAGATTGCTAGATTTTCTGCACTAAATTTTACTTTCATCTTCACAGATTAATGGATTCAGACATCTCAGCTGTTATCCAAGTTCAGTGGCCCCTTTGTTCTCTGGAAGAATCGCATTGAAATTTTTCTCCACAATTCCTTTTTTTACTCAAAATCTTCAAATTCATCTTTTTTGATTCTTTCCTTTGAGTCACTGCCATCTTATAAAAATAAAATCTCTTGACCTATTTTTTCCTCACTTTATCTCCTGGTTTCAGAAATGTCTATTCTGCATGAATTGGACTTACTTCCTGACCACTTATTTACTTATAAACTGAAAACAAGCTCTTAAACCAACTTCTTAAAAAATCTAATCTAAGCCAAGTCAACAATGGCTTACTAATTGCCAAATGGTCTAGTGGCCTTTCAGTGAAATTTGATCACTCTCTCCTGGAAAATCTACTCACTATTCTTAGCTTTCCTGAAACCACTATTTGTTGGTTTCCCTCATAACTCAGTCCCTTTTCAATCTCCACTGTGGTCTTTGTTTCTAGCTAAATTTTAAATGTGACTTTTTCTCCTGAATTATAACCACATTCCTCTTGACCATTTAGTTTATATTTGTCAAGTGATCCCAGATGATGTTCTGGAACTTTGCTATTTGTCCCTGAGATGGTTACACTACCATGTCAAATTTATATAGGGGATGTATACCGCTGAAACCCAAACCAAAACATACAGGCCACACATATTCATTCATTCATATTCTCTCTCACCAACACCCACCCCTACTTTAAAGCAACTCACCATTGCACACTTCCATCTAGAAGTCTCCCAGGTCACACAGAACTGATATATCTCAACTCATACCTTCCTAGTTTCCTTCCTGGTATTCTTAATAGGTGAGTGGGGCTTCACCTACCTTGTTACCCAAGTGGAAAACAAAACAATCATACCCTTTGTACTCTCTTCCAATCTTTCACTGGGTCTAATTAAATGTATTTCCTTAATGTCACTCATATTTGCCCCCTTCTCTCTGGGCCTACTAGAACTTTTCGCCTCAATTGGTATCAGTCTCCTACATGTTCTCATTGCTACATCCCCTGACGACATTCCCAACAATATTTCATAACACCAGAGGGCCTTACCTGAAACAAATCCAATCATTATTTTCTCACTTCAAATCTTTCAATGGCTCCTATCAGGCTAAAGCCCAAAGGTTTTCAATATGACAGGGTTCTTCATGAACTTCCTCTCTACTGTTTCATTCTCTGTATTCTACAAACTGATTCAAGCTTCTCCCTTACTTAAAACTCCGTTGCCCTCAATGCTCAGTGCAGCAACAGTTTCTCACATCGTTCTGCCGCTCCACACAGCTTACATCTAGCCACAACTGCGCTATGTTTGCAGTCTCCACTTTCTCAAACGATCAGCCTCTAACTTTTTAAATTAATATACAAATATAGTTTTATATTCAAAATATTACATGCAAACTTTTAAAAAAGTTAAGTAATATTGGAAAGATTTTAATAAGAACAGCAGTCTACTGTGTCAACATTTAATTCAGTTCCTGAAAGGCAACTATTTTGACTCTTTAGCTAATTCTTCTAGGGTTTATCTCAAATGCACAAACAATATCCCTCCTATTTCCTATTATTTCAAAGTTCGACAATCTCTTGAATTCCTGTATGGAAGATGAGGAGTGTTCTCTCTCCTAGTCCTAATTTTACCCCCTCAATGAGCTCGCGCAAATGACAGTTTGGATAGCAATCAGTATTCAGTGTTTATATTACAGTAACCAAGTAAGTGTGTTTACTTCTGGGTCATGTATCACATCATAAGATCATTTATTTTCTTAAACAACTTTTTGTTTTTCGTAGAATTAATTGCCTCTTTTAAAACATCTGCATAGTTTTCTGTGTCCTGCCACTAATTCTTCTGGAACCCTCTGTGGCCGAGCACGTAGGATGATCCATCATTTCAAACCTTTTCTTTCTTCTGAAAGACTTTCCTCTAGGGCACCCCCATCCCACTGCAAAATTTAGGATTGGGTGCTTTGTGGCCTGGTGCACAGGTGTCAGCCTTCTCTTCGACTTCACTTTTCTGGGAATTACCTTTGTCTTGTTGCTGTATTAGATCTCCTCATTCCTAAATCTCATGCTATCTTCATTCTGGATTTATTTCCTTGCTTTGATGGACCATAAGTGCTGCGGGTGTTAAAATGTAAATGCCATGTGTTTTCTGAAATACCTTCCTTTATGTTTCTTTTGTGCTTAATTCTCATGTTATTTGGAGATTAGCTGAATATCCAGTGCTGGGTCAGCAATCATTTACCTTCCAAGTATTGTAGTATTTTCTTCTAGCTTCTGATACTTCTTTTGAGAATACTGTTCTTTGAAAATTATCTCCCTTTCTGAAAGCTTTTAAGATTTTTTTCTTCATCCTGCTTAAAATCTGATGATGCAACTTAAAAAAAAATTTTTTTTAATCCATTACACCATCTAATTCAATGGGTGCTTTCAATCTGGAGCCCCATACCTCAGGCCAGATTTTTTTTTATTCTTTCATTCCTCATTCTTATTTGTATTTTCTCAATTCTGTCTTATTTGAACTCCTGATCACAGGATTTTATTTTATTCACTGTGATATCCCCAGAATCTATATGGTACATAATGCTTAATAACAATTGACTGACTATATTAATTAGGACACTAAACTTGGTTTTCTTCCCTAAACTTTTCTTTCCCTTTATGATCCTTCTGTGTCATTTTCAGCTATTTCTAAGTGTCCTCAACTCTTTCACGTATCTTCTATTTTTTTCTCCAAGCTTATCAATTTTTTCCCTTTTTTAATAGTTTTCTTTGGCTATTTGTATTGCAAATGTTTTCATTTCTTCTGAGGTATTTTTCCTGATTTTTTCCCATGGTTTTCGTCTTCCATTAAAGGAACTTTTCAAATGCAATGCTCTGTGGTCCTTAGTAGTCTATATGATAAAGTGAGGTATGTAAAGTAGACTGGAAGATCTGTGTAAATGGGTAGAGTTTATTGGCTCATGGCTCTCACAGTAGAGTGGGTAGAGTCAAGAAACTTTCCTTTCTTGAGAAAGGAATCTATTATTTTCTTACCTAGACGCAGTACCCTGGAAAAAGAAGAATTTCATGGTTTCTCTATTTAGTATCTACAGAGTTAATTAGTTAGCTTGTGTCCAGTCCTTCTATTGTGTCCGCTGTCCTAAAGTCTGTACTAGTTCTGGTTCAGTTTCACCGGTGAGTAAACCTCCCGCCTTAATGCTGGATGGAGGGGGAGCTGTCACGTGGCTGGGCGGCGACCCGGGAGACTGAAAGCTCTTCCAGAATCCTGGCTATCTTTCCTCCCCCTGCCCAGTGATCCTTGTCACTGCCAATTCCTGAGCCATTCCCAGTTCTAAGGTAAAGCCATGTTTTCTACTGTTCTTTCTTCTGTATTTCACCTTTCTGTAGTCTGAATTTGACCGTGTTTCCTGTGCATATCACTTTCCAATATGCCATAGATCTTACTCATATCCTCCCCATCTTTTTTCCTTGTAGGTTTTTATTCTTTGCTAACATTTTAGTAGGATTTGAGAGGAAGTAACAATAAACACATGAACTCAATCTTCTCTGTTCAAGTAGGAGACTTCCCTTTCCCTTTCAATTATGAAATCAGGATCCTATCCCTATCCTGCCACTAACACTGTTTCAGCGAGGATCAGTAATGACACTCAGCATTATAAGACCTATACACTGACGATTGCCAGCTAAACTAGATCAAGCCTAGACCTTTCTTCATGTCAATATCTTCAAGTACGTCCTAGACATCATTTACAAGATCATCTACAAGATGAGACTCACTGTTTCTCTCTCCTCATACTATTACTGCCTAAAATGATACCACATCCAACTTACTACTCAAGCTAGATACCCAGGTATCTCCTCTCTCTCTCTCATCGTTTCCCATTTAATAAAAGAAAAAGTCAACAGTCCTTATGAAGTTAGTGTGTTTAATAGAACTGTCTCCCTCTTTCCTCAGTGCAAATCCTTTCGCTAATTTTCTTTGTCATTATATACTTGGGTTGCACTCTCCATACTGTTCCAAGTATAAGCTTTCAAGCTTTCCTAAACACAAATCACCCAAACTGTTGCCTGATGAAAAGTAATAAGACATTTTTTTACCACAAGCTGTAGGAACCAATTCAGCCAACCTTACACATTTTTGGTTATTATGACCAAGTTGCTGAAAAAGAATGCTTGTCCCCATAGAAATGGGATGAATCAGGAATTGGAAAAACTTCAAAAGATTCATTAGATCTTTCTGCTGCTTCTCTCGGTATGTTCTGTTTATGAACTTCACCGACAAGTATGTCCACAAGGCTGGAATCACAGCCACCTGAAATCTGGAGTGCATACTCCACCAGCTTTGCTACTAGAGGAACAGGAATTTGTACTCCTTTATTTTCACTTTTTAAAATCCTAAAGAAAGATACTAATGAGGCCAGCTTGGGTTCCTTGCCCACTTGGATAGCCAGTGGGAATGGAGATGATTGACAGCCCTCATTACAATAAACAGGAGAGCAGTTTCCCCTACAAGAGTAATTAGAAGAATGTTGGGCAACAGCATTGTCAGCTGTGTAACACAGACTTCAAACACTCCTCCCTACTTCCTAAAATGCATAAATTTACCCATCCTCCCAGTCCCAGTTTAAATGTCACTTTATCAGGGAAATTAATGACTGCATTTGAGGGAAATTCTTCCATTTTTATGGCACCCTGTTCTTTATTCTCATCCCCAAGTCAGAATTTTAATTCATTTCTTGATTAATTTTTCTCTTTATCTTCTTTTTTAAATTAAAATACAGTTTATATACAATATTACATTGGTTTCAGATGAAAAATTTAGTGATTCAATGATAATATGCATACTAAATGCTCACCATAATAAAGTGTAGTTGTCATCTGTTACCATACAAAGATATTACATATGATGAGCTATGCTGTACTTCCAACCCTGTGACTAAATTATTTTATAATTTGAAGTTTGTCCCCCTTTATCCCCTTCACCTATTTCACCCAACCTCTCAACCCATGGTGACCAATAGTCTGTTCTCTGCGTTTATGTGTGTTTCTGTTTTGTGTGTTTGTTCATTTGCTTTGTTTTTCAGATTCCACACATAAGTGAAACCATAAGGTATTCATCTTTCTCTGACTGAATTACTTCACTTACCTAACACTCTCTAGGTCCATCTGTATTATTGCAAATGGCAATATTTCTTTCTCTTTTTTTATGTCTGAATACTAATCCATGGTATATATGTACCACTTCTTCATTTTGTTTTGTTTTGTTTTTAGATGCCACAAATAAGTGAAATCATATGGTATTTGTCTTTCTTCACCTGATTATTTCACTGAGCATAATACCCTCTAGGTCCATCCATGTTGTAGCAAATGGCAGAATTTCTTTCATTTTTATGGCTAAAGAATATTCCATTGTGTAAATGTACCACATCTTCTTTATCCATTCGTCTATTGATGGATACTTTGGTTGCTTCCATCTTGGATATTGTAAATAATACTGCAATAACCATAGGGATACACATATCTTTTGAATTAATGATTTTTTTCTTCAGGTTAATTCTCAGAAGTGAAATTGCTAGGTCATATGGTATTTCTATTTTTAGTTTTTTGAGAAATCTCCTTAGTGGCTGTGCCAAATATGCAATCCCACCAGCAGTGTATGAAGGTTCCCTTTTCTTCACATCTTTGCCAACACTTATTATTTCTTGTCATATTGATATTTGCCACTCTGACTGGTATGAGGTCATATCTCATTGTTGTTTTGATTTGCATTTCCCTGACAATTAGCAATACGGAGCATCTTTTTTATGTGTCTGTTGGCCATTTGTGTGTCTTTTATGAAAAAATATCTATTCAGGTCCTCTGCCCATTTCTTTAATCAGATTTTTTTTGTGTTGAGTTATATGAGTTCTTTATATATTTTGGGTTTTAGTCACTTATCAAATATATCATTTGCAAATACATTCTCCCATACAGTAAATTGCCATTTCACTTGATAGTTTCCATTGCCATGTAAAAGCTTTTCAGTTTAATGTAATCCCACTTGGTTATTTCTGTTTTTGTTTCCCTGGCCTGGGGACACATAGCCAGAAAAAATTTCTAATGTTGATGTTCAAGAGTTTGCTGCCTGTATTTTCTTCTACAAGTTTATGGTTTCAGGTCTTACATTTAGGTCTTTAATCCATTTTTAGTTTATTTTTGTATATGGTGTATGACAGTGATACAGTTTTATTCTTCTGCATGTAGCTGTCCAGCTTTCCCTATACTATTTATTGAAGATGCTGTCTTCTTCACATTGTTATATATTAATTGACCATACAGGCATGGGTTTATTTCTGAGCTCTCTACTCTGTTTCATTGGTCTATGTATTTGTCCTTGTACCAGCACCATCCTGTTTTGATTACTATGGCTTTGTAGTACAATTTGAAATCAGGGAGCATGATATCCCCTGCTCTGTTCCTTTTAAAGGTTACTTTGGCTATTCTCGGTGTTTTGTGGTTCCATACACATTTTAGGATTATTTATGCTAGTTCAGTGAAAATGTCCACTGGTATATTGACAGGAATTGCATTGAATCTGTATATGGCTTTGGGCAGTATGGCCACCTTAACAATATTCTTCCTATGCATGAGCATGAAATATCTTTCCACTTTTTTCTGTCATCTTCAATATCTTCCATCAACATTTTATAGATTTCAGAGTACAGGTTTTTCACCTCCTTGGTTATATTTATTCCTAGGTATTTTATTATTTTTGGTACAATTATAAATAAGATTGTTTTCTTAATTTTTCTTTCTGCTACTTCATTATTTCTATATAGAAATGCAACAGATTTCTATACATTGATTTTGTATCCTGCAACTTTACTGAATTCATTTATTAATTCTAATAGTTTTTTTAGTGTAGTTGTTGTGGTTTACTTTATATAGTATCATGCCATCTGTAAACAGTGACAATATTATTTATTCTTTCCCAATTTGGATGCCTTTCTTTCTTTTCTTTTCTTTTCTTTTTTTTTTTTTTTGCTTAATTGCTCTAGCTAAGACTTCTGATTATATTAAATAAAAGGGCAAGAGTGGGCATTCTTGTCTTTGTCTTATTCCTGATCTTAGAGGAAAAGCTTTCAGTTTTTTTTTTTTTGGAGTAGGAGGGCCATAACTTCACTTTATTTGTATTTCCTCCCACACAAAACCATCAAAACAGGAATAGAGATGGGCACAGAAATGGCTTTCAGTTTTCTGACACTGAGTCTGATGTTAGCTGTGGATTTGTCACAAAAGGCCTTCATTATGTTGAGATATGTGCCCTCAATAACTACTTTGCTGACAGCTTTTATTATGATTGGATACTGAACTATCTCAATGGCTTTTTAAGCATTTATTGAATGATCATCTATTGTGATCATTATTGGGTTTTTCTGTCCTTTTTGTTAATGTGGTAGATCACACTGATATGCAGAGACTGAACCATCCTTTTAAATATATTTTTTGAATTCAGTTTGCCAATGTTTTCTTGAGGAGTTTTGCATCTATGTTCATCATGAATATTGGTCTGTAATTTTCTTTCTTTCTTTTTTGTAGTATCCTTGTCTGGCATTGGTACCAGGGCAATGCTAGCCTCATAAAAATTTGAAAGCTTTTTTTCCACTTCAGTTTATTGGAATAGTTTGAGTAGGAGAGGTATTAACTAGAGAGATGCCTCTCTGGAATTCACTTGTGAAGCCATCTGGTCCTGGGATTTTGTTTGTTGGGCATTTTTTGATTACTGATTGAATTTCATTACTAGTAATTAGACTGTTCAAATTTTCTATTTCTTTCTGGCTCAGTCTTAAAAGAGTGTATGTACTATTTATCCATTTCTTCTGTTGTCCAGTTTGTTGGCATATAATTTTTCAGAATACTCTTTTATAATCATTTGTATTGCTGTGGTGTATTATTCTTTCACGTCTGATTTTATTTATTTGAGTCATCTCTCTTTTATTCTTGGTGACACGAGCTAAAGGTTTACCAGTTCTCTTTATTTTTTCAAAGAACAAAATCTTCATTTCATAATCTTTTGTATTTTTTTTATCTCTATTTCATTTACTTCCACTATGATCTTTGGAATTTCCTCTCTTTTACTAACTTTGGGCTTTGGTTATTCTTCTTTTTCTAGTTCCTTTTGGTGTCAGTTTAGATTGTTTGAGATGCTTCTTGCTTCTCAAGGTAGACCTATATCACTATAGGATATATAGTGATATATCCTCTCAGGACTGCCTTTTCTCCATCCCAAATATTTTGAACCATTTTATTTCTATTTTCTTTATTCTTCAAGTATTTGTTATTTCTTTTTGATTTCTTTGATGACCCACTGGTCGTTTAGTAGCATGCTACTTAACAGGCTACCATGGCCTAGTCCAAGGCCAGCTTAGTGGTAGTTTAACATGCTTTTACCTGTGAAGCTCTTTATTTTCCCTTCCATTCTGAATGATAACCTTGCTGGGTAGGGGGGTATCTTTGGTTGGAGATGTTTATTTTTCAGCACTTTGCTATGTCATGCCACTCCCTTCGGGCCTTTAGAATTTCTGATGGAAAATCAGCTGGTAGCTTCTAGGTATTTCCCTTATAAGTAAAACTTGATTTTTCATTTATTGGATTCTACACTGCTGGTTCTTTTTTATTTTTTTATGTATTCGTTGAGGTTCTCACTGAGTTCCTCCACTCTTCTCTCATCTGATGAGCATGTTTATAATCATTACTTTGAACTTTTTAGCAAGTAAATTGCTTAACTTTACTTCATTTAGCTATTTTTCTGAAGTTGTATCATTTCTTTTGTTTCAAGATATTCCTCTGTCCCCTCATTTTGTATGGCTTTCTCTGTTTGATCCTATGACAGTAGAAAGGGCACCTCTCCCAGCCTCAGAGGATTGACTGGCCTTGTGCTCTGCAGGTAATGTACCCGGGGTAGGTTGTGTGTGCCTGGGGCTTTGGAATGACTGGCTGGAGGCCCAGTGAGTGTGAGGCAGGGGTGTCCTGGTGTCAGGGTGTGGTTGGAAGGGGCCCTATTGGAGGGGCTCCTGATTGGATTTTGATGTGGTCTGCATTGGTGGGGAGGTAGTGTGACCAGGTGTGGTCTTCAGGAAGCCCCACCTCTGAAGCTATTCGATCAGCACCACGGGTAGTGGTGGCCAGGGTACATTTTCCAGGAATCGACAACAACTGGCTCTGCATCCATGGTGCAGCTACGGCCCGAATATTCTCTCCCGCTGTCACATCTGGGTAGAGGCAGAGGCTGGGAAGTCACCTAGGCCAAGTCTAAAACTGGTGTGTATGCCCCAACCCTGCTTCCCGTGTCACTATCAATGTGGAGGAGGAGTGTCACTAATGGAGCTCAGCAGACCTCCTATATGGGGAAGGTGCCAGCCACTCCCCCACCAAACAGCAGGTGCTTTAGTTGTAAAACTCAGGTTTTTTCACTTACAGTCTAGATATAAAGTGTATTTGTTTTTTCTATGCCCCAGGGCAGGGAATCTGCATCCAAGTCCCTCAGCAATATGCCTCTCCACTGGAAGGGGTTCTCTGTCTCTTCTGCTGTTTTAATGTGATTTTTCTCCTTTTTGTGCAGAAGGTGTTCACTCAGTACTCAGTTCTTCCTCACGATGAGCTACTTTGAGTGTAGGTGTAGATTCAGTGTGAAGATGGAAGGAGGGGGTTCAAGCTCTCTACGCCACCATCTTCCCAGAAGTCCTTCCTTGATTAATTCTTTACTTTTCATTTTCCTCCATTTTCCCATAAATTCCCCAAGGGCACAGGGCTTTGTCTTGTCAATGACTGAAGGCCTATTTCTTTGCAGAGTATTTCTCATATAATTGGTACACAAATACACGTTGAATAAATGAAATGGCCAACATTAGGTGAGTAGAATAGTAAATCATAATAAATTATTTCAATGTAGTACTCTGTGGCTGTGAAAAGATGTACGCTAAAAAGTGTTGATGTGAGAAAATGCGAATCACAACTATAGGTGATTCTTGTGAAATACAAATAATAGGTGAAAACTGTGAAATACAAATAATCATAAATACAGTATTTCAATGCTGTAAAACACCCAGAAGACAGACATGGTAGGCAGCATGAACTCCCTTCCCAAAGATATCTACATCTGGATCCCTGGAACCTGTGAATCTATTGTTTTACTTGGGAAGGGGTTATTATGCAGCTAACCAGTTCATCTTAAAATAAGGAGATAATTCTGGATTATTTGGCTGGGCCCAGAGAAATCATGAGGTTCTTTTAAATATGGAAGATGAGGCAGAAGAGTCAGAGTCAGAGTGAGGAAGGGTGCAGAGACTCCCAGCCACCGCTGCTTCTGAAGACAGAGGGAAACACAGCCCCAGTGACGTGGACAGCCTCCAGACAGACTGCGGCCCTGCGTTCTTAATTTTATCCCCCTGAAACCCATTTTGGACTTCTGGCCTCCAGAACTGTAAGATAAAATATATTTGTGTTTTAAGCCATCAGTTTTGTAAGAGTAGCAATATGAAGCTAACACAATAAGATATATGAGTATAGGGGACTTCACAAGTTTCCTTTTGCTTTTTCTTTTCAGATTTTACATGGTTTTGTAAGCTCTCTGCAACTTCTTTTTCTGCCTTCGGCCCTATTTTACCAATATGGTTTGCAGCACTGCCATATTTCTACTGAACACATGAAATTTAAAAAAAATCTGGAGAGACTATCTGGCTCGCAAATGTAAGCACTTTTTTTCCCCAAACACATGTTAAATGAAAATGCAGATGGCAAATATCCATAGAAATTTCATAATTTTTCTTGCTAACATGATGAATGAATAAATGTTTATCAGTGACATTAATATTACAAAAGGACTTCACAAAAGTATCTATACAGCTTAATGACTTTTATCACTGAAAGACAAAATAGTTCCCAGAATAACAGTATTATCCTTTTACAATTTTATCCTCTTCTTATGCCTTTATAGCAGTAATAAAAATAAGCACTGGATTTTGGAATCTGGGAAGCATGTAGTAGTTGCTGAATGGGAAAAAAAAGGGAAATCCTCAATGAATTTTTTTTTTAATGCCAGCATCTCCTTGATGCTTAAACTATCCTGAAATAAACTATTAAAAAAAAAATACACTGGACACCTGGTAATATTTTATAATTAGAAAAGTTAGAGGACAGCAAAGTCTTTAAGGTTAGTGAATTTACTTAAAGATTAAAAATGTGCACTCTAGAATTAGGTGTTCAACAGTATCATTTCCAGTTCTATCATATTTTGAAGGGAGAGAAAATGGACCTTTAAAAGATCTGAAATTTAAATTAGCATAGAAGATAAACTTTATAAAACTTACTTCAAAGAAGAATTTTTAAGGATTGCATAAAATATTTATCTCCAATTACATTAGTGTTATGTTCTCAAATAATTTATACAACTCTTTTTCTAAAGCCTTTTCTAGTTACTTCCTGGTGAATAAACAGATTAAAAATCTGCTTTTGTTTCTGCACATGGCCAAATCCCTGAAACCTCATAGATATGATATTGAAACCATATGAAAACCTGTCACTGAGGAGAGATTATCTAGCGAGAGAGAGAACACCACCAAGAGCAAATTGAAAAAAACTAGTGAAAGGAGTCACATCGCTGGTTTCATTTCCCTCTAGCACCTTCTGGCGGCAAACACAGTGTATTACTGAATCCTGTATCTGAGAGGGAGAATTCACTGCGAACATTTGCCTTAAAGCTTGAGATATTACTCAATATCTTGATTCCCCCTAAAAACAGCCTAAATACCTTTTCAACTTTTTCCATAGTTTTTATTATTAATAATATAAGTGTATCAGAAAAGATAATTTTCAAATTTCCTTCCAGAATTACACATCTTTGAGTTAA
Source organism: Manis pentadactyla (assembly GCF_030020395.1). Taxonomy (NCBI): domain Eukaryota; kingdom Metazoa; phylum Chordata; class Mammalia; order Pholidota; family Manidae; genus Manis; species Manis pentadactyla. Next base: position 110,583,016 of record NC_080028.1, on the reverse strand, counting down.
TACATTTGTAGGCACCATGAGTTTTTTTCAATCTCTGTTCTCAAAAGGAAAAGGGAAAGGGTAGGATCAAATCACAGCACTGGAGTCAATTATATAGTACCACATATGTGGTCTCAGTCTGAATTATATATGAAAAAAATCAATCTTAACAGAGTATGCCATACTTTTCCTCATTAGACTTAAAATGTGATCTCATTTAGTGTTAGTAAAATCTAACATTTCTTGAGATCTTAAACAATTACCTGGAATACTGTTAAAATATGTTATATACATGATCTCATTTGGTTACACAACAAGCTAATGAGATATGTGTTATAGTCTCCCATTTAATGTGCACATAAAAGTAGTAATTTATTTGGTATATTTTAAAATAATGAACATAAAAACTTAAGAGACAATACTCAAAGGTACTTTCATATTCAAAGAATAAATGAATAGATGGATGCATACTTAAAATCATGTCTATATCAAGGACCAAACATTAAAAATTTAACATGAGAAAGGCTCATCACTATATTAAAGCATTCACTGATGAGTTACCAAAAGCAAAAATGAACAATTAGAACATTTTGGGAACTGTTAGAACAGATATATATGTACAAAATGTCAGAACTGCCAAGAGGACAAGCCCCTAAATCTGTATGAAGACTCAGGAAAGGCCTCAACTGGTTACTGATCAGGATCTGTCTGTTCATCCTCTTTCCATCATCATAAGCAACAAAGGAATTATAATTTGGCTTTGCACTTGGATTTCCTGCAGGAAAAAGATGAATGGGCCAAAAGATTCAAACCCTTCATAGCATCTGTCATAATCTGAAATTTGAAATTCATCTACACTACATAGACTTAGATCATCTCTATTTTCTTATCATTGATGTGATGTCCCAACAGTCAACCGAGTGCTGAGCACATAGTATGACTTGCTAACTATCTGCTCAGTGACTACATATGGCCTGAGCAGCCAGACAGCCTTCTTAAGGAACATCAACCCATCATGATCCTCAGCACAACACTATCTCATATATCTAAACATTTTTTTACTTATATTTTATATAAATATATACCAATATAATTTATAAATTAGAAAAATATTGAGTAAGAATCTAAAAAGCAGAAATATTATTTAAAATCACTAGAGCTAACTGCACAAAAGCAATAGACATGCTTATATATGGTCATAAGCAGAAAGAAACTCTACATATTCATTAAGGCTAATGCCAAGTAAGCATGGCAAAGAAGGAGAAAAAGAGCAATTGTTTCTAGTCAGAGAGCTGAACTTCATGAGTAAGGTTTTGGCTAGAAAATTGCTATCCTCGTAAACACTGCATGATTTCCAAAGAACATGACAAAATTTCTATCAGTAATGCCATAAGATAAATATTTGGCTTAATTCAAGAATAGTTCAGATAATTCTCTTATTTAAACCATTTCCCCACATAAACAAAGCATGGAAACAGCCTGGATGCTCTTCAAAAGACTCTAAAGAACTCAATGACCCATACAATGACATTATTTAACAAAATTTCTCCCAGACTATAACAGAACGTTTTTCATTTTTTTCCATCACTGCAATTTATATGTAGTATGAATACTGCCCATTTAAAAAAAAGAAAGGTCTCATAGCTCTTTAGTAATTAAAAGTTATTGCTTATCAATTTTGCCAGCATAATGCTTTGTAAAAGCAAAGGTTTAAATTTAAGAAAGCTGAAAGCTATAACATACCATACTGGTGCTTTAACATATAAATACACAGCATGTACTTTCCTTGAAAGGGTACAAGTATATTCATTACAGAGGGTCTTTATTGAGTCAGAAAGACCCACGTCTTCTAAACAAAGGGTGTTTATAATTCTTATCAAATGAAGTATGTCAGTCACAACCCAGTATACAGTGTAGAGAAATACTACCAGACATGACTGCAATCACTTTCATGTCATTTCTTTTTCTCCAGAAGGCCTCCGCTTAAAATAAAACAAGACGATGCACAAGCATGCATCATGTAGGAAGGGGTACTTGTGGGCTTCATCGTTGTGTTTTCCGGTGCAAACATTCGTCCAGCACAAAACTGAGTTGGGTTTCAGTTCCATTTGAACACATAAAGCACATGGTTGATGGCAATTGTTGGCATAGTGTAAAATCACAGTTTTTCCCACACTGTGATATAATGAAATTTCTTGCCCACAGAAAACCTGAACAGTGAAGTAGTTTCCAGGCATGCTTAGTGTTGGCTCTTCTGAATCAGAAAAGCCTGTGAACAGATTTGCCTTTAATTAATATATTTTGGGATTTAAATCAAGGAAAAGTATTTCACCTCCCATGAAATGGATAATGGTCATGAACTGCTTTGCATTCCTTGAGAAAATATGCCATGTAAACTGCTATATTCCAGTAGAGCATTTTCCAAAAATGGCTTTTTAGGGGCTTACTGGCTTTCAGCTTTCCAGATATTGAATGTAATGTTTTATTTCAAAATAAGGGAAAAATAATAAGAAAAACTGACTTAGAAAAGATAAATAACTAAAGCTACTCTATACTTTCAATCTGATGCTTCTTGTTTTTATATCCATATTTCTTACATACAACTAATACTACTTTAAATATAAAATCTACTTAAACTATGGAATTCTAGTATTTAACATATCTGAAGTGGATATGGGTGCATTCACATATGTGAGAAAATTAAGATAAATACAAAGAGAAAATACAAGAAAATTTTACTCAGAATTCCCAGTAGACATAAATCTCTTTGCTATGATAATACCTACTGTCAAAATGAGCCAATTGTATGAATTAGGCTGGAAAATAAAATCTGTATATTCAGGATATATCCTGTAGTCATTACATGCAATAAATAAGATTAGTTTAGCATTTTACCCTTACAATGTACTTACAAAGGTACTTATGAATATTTGGCTAGTATCCAAATTTTACAAATGAGAGAAGAGAGTTTCAGAGATGCTGAGTGGCTGTGCACAGTTCCCAACTTCTACTGGACCCAGTGGGTCTGGATGTGGACCATGGTCTTCTCACCATATTACCAAAAAAAATTTCTAAATCCAACTCAGACCACATCACTGAGTGCACATAAATACAGAATACTGTACTACTATAAGCGTGGTGCATAAATAACTTTAAACTTTGGTATAGGAGTTAAAAAAGAGAAAGGTATAAAAAACTGGAACAATAAAATTACATTAATATATATATATACTATATGAAAACATAATTTTTGACATCAATAATATAAAAAGTAGGGGGAGAAGTAAAAGAAGAGTTTTTGTATGTGATTGAAGTTGTTATAAGTTTAAGATTGTTATAACTGTAATATGTATAATATCAGCCCCATGGTAACCACAGAGAAAACATATAAAGATACATAACAGAAAACAAGAATGGAATCAAAGCATATCATTTCAAAAATAATCAACAAGTTAATTTTGAAGGAAGACAGCAAGAGAGGAAAAAAGATAAAAGAACTATAAGACAGGCAGAAAACAACAAAATGGCAATAGCAAATCCATACCTGTCAATAATCACTTTAAATGTAATGGATTAAATTTACCAGTCAAAATACATGGAATGGCTAGACTTTTTAAAATTCAAGTTATTTTTTGTCTACAAGAAAACCACTTTAGATTTAAGGACACACATAAGCTAAAAGTGAAAGGATGGAAAAAGGCAGTCCATGCAAATGATATGCAAAAGAGACCAGGGATAGCCAACTTTGATAAAATAGTCTTCAGGTAAAAAAATGTCCCAAGACAAAGAAGGATGCTATAAAATGATAAAAGAGTCTGTTCATAAGTAACAATTATAAATACATATGAATCCAATATCAGAGCACCCATTACTTGAAACAAACATTGACAAACTGAGTGAAGAAATAGACAGCAGTACCAAAATCATAAGCAATTGTAATACCCCACTGTTGATAATAAATGGAACATCCAAGTGAAAGATTAATAAGAAAACATGGGACTTGAACAACACTGTATCAAATGGATCTTACAGGCATACACAGAACATTCATCCAACAGCAGAAGGTACATTCTTCTCAAGTGCATGTGAAACACTCTTCAGGATAAATCATGTTAGGTCACAAAATAAGTCTTAAGAGATTTAAGAAGATTAAAATCATACCAACTATTTTTTCTGACTACAATGGAATGAAATTAGAAGTCAATTATAAAAGGAAAACTGGAAAATTCACAAAGTTATGGAAATTAAACAACAGCACACTCCTGAACAATCAATGGGTCAAAAAATAAATCAAAAGGGAAATTAGAAAATATTTTAAGACAAATGAAAACACAAAATTCCAAAACTTAAGGGACAGAGGCAAATAAAAAAAAAACACAAAGAGAATAGTTTAGAATGGTAATGCCTACATTATAAGAGAAGAGAGATCTCAAACACCTAATTTTATACCTCAAAAAACTAGAAAAAGAACACACTAAGCCCAAAGTTAGATTAAGAAAGGAAATAATATTAGAGCATAAAAAAAAAGAGAATAGAAGAACCAACAAAACTAGGAGTTGTGTTGTGAAAAGATGGACAAAATTTCAAATTTTTACTTAGACTAATGGGACAAAAAGGAAGAAGAGTAAATAAAATCATGAATGAACAAGGAGATATTTTAACTGATGCCCAGAAATAAAAAGGATTATAAGAGACTACTATGAACAATTACACACCAAAAAATTGGATAATCTAGAAGAAATGAATACATTGTCAGATTCATACAACCTACCAAGACTGAATGATGAAGAAATGGGATAATCTGAAAAGACTTAAAACTAGCAAGGATATTGCATCAGTAAAGAACTGAAAACTTCTCATCAAAGAAAAATTGTTGACCAAATGGCTTCAGTGGTGAATTTTACCATTTAAAGAAGAATTAATGCCAATTCTTCTCAAATCCTTCCGAAGTATTGAATAGGAACACTCCTGAACTCATTTTATGAGTACATTTCATCCTGATACAAAAGCCAAACAAAGATACTACGAGAAAAGGAAATTATGGAACAACATTTCTGATGAACTTACATGTAAAAATTCCTAAAAAACATTAGCAAACCAAATTCAACAGAAAAATTAAAGAATCATGCACCATGACTAAGTGGAATTTATCACTGGGAGGCAAAGATGGTTCAACATATGGAAATCAATCAATGTAATATACCACATACAAATCACATGATAATCTCAGTAGAGGAACAAAATATGTTTGACAAAAATTCAACATTCTTTTACAATAAAAAGACTCAAAACACTAGGACTAAAAAGAAATTGCCTCAACTAATAAAGGTCATGTATGAAAAGCTCACACCTACTATACTTAATGGAGAAAAACTGAGAGCTTTTTCTCTAAGGTCAGTAACAAAGTTGCCCACTCTCACTACTTCTTCAACATAGTCCTAGAAGTCTCAGCCAAAGCAACTAGGCAACAAAGAGAAATTAATGACATCCAAATTAGAAACAAATCAAATAATCTGTTTGCAAATGACATGAAATATATGTAGAAAACAATGAAGATTCCAAACATAGAAATTCTTATAATTAAGAAACAAATTCAGTGTAGTAGCAGGATACAAATTCAACAAACAAAACTCAGTTGCATTTTTATATCCTAACAAAGAATCTGAAAATGGAATTAAGTAAACAATCCTATTTATAGTAACATCAAAAAGAATGAGATACTTAGGAATAAACTTAAGCAATGAGACAAAAGACTCATACACTGAAAAATACAAAATATCAATGAAAAAAATTAAAGACAGAAACAAATGGAAAGATGCTATGTGTTCTTGTATCAGAAGACTTAATATTATTAAAATGTTCATACTACCAAAAGTGATTGAGTCACTACAATCCCTATCAAAATCCCTATGTCATTTTTTTTCAGAAACAGAAAAAAATTCCTAAAATTAATGTGGAAATACAAAGAACTCTGAATAGCCAAAACAACCTTGAGATAGAAGAAAAAAGTTGGAGACCTCACAACTCCTGACTCCAAAATGTATTATAGAGCTACAGTAATCAAAAGAGTGTGGTAGTGGCATAAAGACAGCCATATAGACCAATGCAACAAAATAAAAACTGCAAAAATATACCCAAAAATATTTGGTCAAGTAATCTTTAACAAGGGTACCAAGAGTGCACAATGGGTAAAGGATAGTGTCTTCAAAAGATGGTGATAAGAATACTGTATATTCACATGCAAGAGAATGAAACTGGACTCTTACCTTGTATCAAACAAAAAAAATAGCTCAAAATGGGTTAATGACTTAAATATAAGACTTGAAACTATAAAACTTTTAGAAGTAGACACAAAAGAAAATCTTGAAAAGATTGTTCTGAAAATGACATTGCAATGCCTTCTTGGATATAACATAAAAAGCACAAGTAACTGAAGCAAAAATAGGCAAGTGATACTGCATTAAACTAAAAAACTTCTGTCAGCAAAGTAAACAATCAAGAGAGTATGAAAGCAACCTATGAAATGGTTGAAAATATTTGCAAACTATGTATCTTCTAAGGGACTTAATATCCAAAATACATAAGGAATACCTACAACTCAATTGTAAATAAAGAAATAATTCTATTTAAAAATTAGCAAAGGACTAGAATAGGTATTTCTCCAAAGATGACATATAAAAGTGGCCAACATGTAGATGAGAATATGCACAACATCATTAATCTTCAGGAAGTACAAATCAAAATGGCAAGACATCACTTCATACCTGTTAGAATGGTTACTGCAAACAACAAAAAACAAAACAAAAGAGAAAATAATAAATGTTGATGAGGATATGGTGAAACTGGAACTACTGTAAGCTGTTTGTGGTAATATAAAATGGTGTAACCAGTATGGAAAACAGTAAGAAGTTTCCTCAAAAAATTTAAAATAAAACTACCATAGAATCAACAATCTCACTTCCAGCTACTTATCCAAAGAAAGTTTTAAACAGCCTCTCCAAGAGGTATCTGCACTCTTATGTGTATTATAGTATAAATCACAATAGCTAGAAAGTAGAATCAATCTAAACATCCATCAATGGATAAATAGATAAAGAGAATGCTATATACATACAAATGGAATATTATTCAGTCTTAAAAAAGAAGGAAATCTTGTCATATGCTACAACACTTATGAACCTTGAGGATATTATGCTAAATTAAATAAGCCAATCACAGAGGACAAATACTGTATGATTCCACTTATGTGAGATATCTAAAGTAATCAAACTCATAGAAGCAGAAAGTGGACTGATGGTCGACAGGGGCTGGGGGAGAAGGAAATGTGGAGTTGCTGTTCAACGAGTAAAGAGTTTCAGTCATTCAAGATGAAAAAGTTCTAGAGATCTGTTAAACAACAGTGTACATATAGCTAATATGCACACTTAAAAAATAAAGAGGGAGATTTCATGTTATGTGTACTTTTACTACAATATAAAAAACATAAAATGTCAGAAATATTCAATAATTCCCTACAATACACATGTGCACACACTCACGCACAGACTATGTTTAATTTTCAGCAAGCTGCAAAGCATAGTTGCTTTACTTTTTACTACAGTACTCTTAAAATAATCGTAATGGGCAATTTCCTAAAAGCCTTTTTCTATGGGATTTCTGCTGTCAAAACAGGGTGTCTAATTTACTTCCTAAATGGAGTTTGCTTCATGCATATCTCATTCAATATTCCCCTAAACTGGTGGGGTGGAAATTGTATCCCCCTTTTTATAGGTAAGAAACTGAGGCATAGAAATGTTAAGTAAAGAGAACAAGTAGGATAGTTTAGATTGAAATTAGATAATGTTGAACTCTAAAGTCTAAGATACTATCCACAATTTTAGTCTAGGAGAAGAATTGGGAATGTAGGTTCATTCATTGATGACTTGTTACTCTACAACCATAGGCAAAAAAATAATTTAATTTTAGCTTTTGTATTTCCAGTTCATAAAATGTGAACAGTATATAAACGTAAGTAATTATATGATGATAAGAATGTAGATAAATAAAATGTTTTATTAAAATCAAGTGATCCTTTGGAAAATTACAGAAACACAGTAATCAGTGATTATTATTTTACACAATATACTCTGCACAACCCTGTATTGCTTATATCACTTATCAATAATTTTTCCCTCATTACAAGGAGAGTTTCTTGAGAACAGAGAACACTTCTTACTCATTTATTATTTTTATCTCCAGTACAAATACAATGTTACACATAATTTTGTTTTAACATATTTTAAATAAACAGTTTATACTGTATACATTTTTACACAGCACAATTTACTGCCTACATTAAAATCTCCTACCACAGAGAAAGTGATGTATAATTTTCCCAATGACATCCATTACATATATGAACCTGCCATTCTTTATCTCTGGGAACTTATATACAAAAATGATTTCAGTTGTTCAGATAAAGTGCTTGTAAATTTCTATGTCACAACTGAAAAATGTTCAGGAAAACTAAAGGTCATGATAATTTCTGCTGTTCCTCTAAATCAATGAATACATTCTAGATTAGACAAATGCAATTGCCTAGACATGTAAAGAAAAGAAAATATTATTCCTTTTGGGAAATGCAGTTAAGAGTTCTTGAGGCCCAAAATTTGTTAAAAAAAACATTTTTATAACATTTATTTAAAATCTTCTTAGAAAAAAATAACTGATGACCTTAAGGTTTACATAGTTTGGAAAAGAACTTGAAAAATGAGGTTGTAGGAATGTCATTTGAGACTGACAAATTCTAAGAGGTTTGAAATTACAGTTATAATTTTTGCACATCATAAACAAACATGAATGTATTGTACTTGGGTTGTACAATTAGATTTTCCTTTTGATTCTAAATCTTGATAATAGGCTCTGATCTACACAGCTCTGAAAATTTGCACTGGATGTATGAAGTAGTACCTGTAAATGTACCTAAGAAATAATTTTATGAAGACCTCATGCTCTTATGATATAAATAAGCGGCACCCCATAACAATGAATGAAGGCTACCACACTTTTTCTTTACTCACCAAAATGACTGGGCAGAGAAAATACACAAGAAGAAGTAAAATATGCATGAGTCAGCAAAGCTTTGATACTCAACAGCAAACTTTGATACTTTGATAGTTAATGAGAGCACCTTCTCCTTATATACTATAGTAACAGAAAACAGGAAAAAGGACAATGGAAAATCACCAATGGTTTAATATACATAAAAATAGCATCCTCACTAATAGTAGATTTCCTTTCACTGACAAGATCTGTATCATGGTAATTTAGTAACCCTTCTTTTGGGTTAAAATTATATTTTATCAGCTATAAATTTTTTAAATGGCATTTTAATAATCTATTATATATGTGTGTATATATAAATATTTGTTGTTTTGGACATTTAGGAAAATAATTGTCATTTATATTCAAAAAGCAATAAAAATTAGACATAGAAACAAAATTAAATGGACATGGAAATCAAAGTTTTAAAGTTAACTTTAATACTGAAATACATATATGTTTACATAACATTTGATTCTGTTGTATAACAACTACATATTAATGAACATTAACTGATTCAGGATGTCATTTTCAAGAGTCTGGTCACATTTTCAGCACGGCAACCACAGTTAATAATGCTGTATTTCACATTTGAAACTTGTTGAGAGTAAATCTTAAAATTTCTCATCACAAGAAAAAGAAACATAACTCTGTATGGTGATCATTTCATCATATATTGTGGTGATCATTTCATCATATATACAAATATTGACTCATTAGGTTGTACGCCTGAAACTAATAGAATGTTATATGTCCATTATACCTCATTAAAAAAAGGGCATATTTTATTCAAATTTCATCATCAAATCATGCTTCCTATGAAAATCCCCCTGTGTCCTAATCACATTTGCCAGATCACCAAAACAATTCTATTGACAGATAGGATTACAACTAATGTTTATAGTTCATGCCATTACAATTTCCATGAGAGAACCAAATCACTATCAAGTGACTTATCTATGCTGTATTTATTTCTCTACACTTATATGGCAATTAATACCCTAGCATTAACATAAATTGAATTCTTGTGGGTTAAACAAATCATGAATAGTATTATTTTTTAAGTAAAGATATCTTGTGAATATGAAAAATCTCTGTTACATATGTATAATATACATTATAATTTTATGTTAAGTGAAACTTTAATAACTTTATATAAACTTGCTTTCTGCAGTATATTTAAAATGGCAGATTCCCAAATTATAAGGGATACCTTATAAAAGGAGTGAATTAAATGCCTTTGCAAATTTCCTTTCAGAAGGCACAAATGAGATTTGAAAGCAAAATCTTTTAATTCCAAAATTGAATTTCTAGATGTTTAGTAGTTTTGTTATAAGCAAAACCATAGATAAATGATACTGAACCTAATATATTTTAACAACTTTTGGACAGATGTCTTTTACTGGGGCGTATTACAGAAGTCCCTAAGGAATCTAATGTTCTAAGTTGGCCTTATTCAAATTGTTACAGGAGAAATAAGACAAGAATGGAATTTAACCCACAGATAGGGTTTTGTCTCTAAAAAGATCTGGTAGACTGTGGGACTCAAACCTGAATAAGGTGAAACAGATCTGAAACTAGATCTGTCAATCAGTGATTGTGCACAGGGCTCAGCTGAGTAAACCTCCTAGAGTACAGAGTTTCACTGGACCTTCCTTTCTATCCAATCATGCAGTATTATTTTGAACATTTCTCCATAGCTTCATTTCTCAGATTTCTAAGTTATACACATTTCTATGCCTTGTATCCTACATCTCTGAGCAAGACTTTGAGAAGCAGAGTGTCTAACATCAATTTCTATGAAATTTCTCCAAATGCTAGCTACAAGAAATGCATTACACATGTAATAAACTATATTGCCAGAATAAAACTGAGAAATGTATCTTTTTACCTCCAGAAAAATATATTTTATAATATTTTAATAATAATGTGATAATTTTGTATACTAATAGCAACTAATGCTTATTGGGCACTTAAGTTTGCTAGGATATATCCTTGCCATTTTAGAAACAATGAAAGTGACATATATATAGTATAGATACTCTCTGAACACACCATATTATTGTCAGTAAATATGTACTATTTTTATAATTGGGTAGAAAACAAATGCTTAGAAAATCAGAAATATGCATACACATATCAACCTTCCTCTTTAAGATGGTCAGTTTTTCTTGTTTTTTGCACCTAAACAAATGTGCAAACATATAGAGCAAGTATTCATAGGATGCCAGTTAAGTTGGTTAAATTGTAACCAACTGTAAGGGTCATTTCTTGGTCCTAGAGTTGCCTTGGTTGGAGAAGCTGAGCTGTGTTTGCAGCAGATCCCTGGGCCTAAGCCAGTCTCTGTGTGACACTGACTCCAGAGGGTGGCAGGGCTGTCAGTGTCTGAACTAAGGGCAGCCAGGGACCATAGCCACAAGTGACTGTGAGCCCTGTAACCATCCTAGAAAAAGAGATTCACACAGGACTGTCACTTGCTCACTTTGCTGAGAAAACAAGCTATTAGTCATAAGGCATGATTTAATGAAATGTAACTATAGGTAATTGTCTTAGTGATGCCCATCAAACTTTCTTGCCTGTTTATAAATATGAATAATTTGCCTGTATGAGTTTGTTTAATTTCTATGCAAACTCTGGTTCATAGAACCCTGAGGACAGCAACCTGAGGCAATAGTTACTATGTTAGAGATGTGAACTGTTTGGCATGTTGTATGAATTAAAATGAGCCCCATTTGAAAAGAATCATCTATAGTTAGGGACTTATGACAAACATCAGTTAATAAGAATCCAACATGCAAAAGTAAGGATGTCAGCACCTTTGGGTCACTGTGCACATATTCTATCTATGGTATCAGGCTAATATTTATATTTTTAGAGTCTCAATTTTAATTAGAAGTAGCCTTTCATTGGAAATACTTTTGGCCCTAATATATGTTGGTCCTGAACTCATTAGCATCCAGGCATATTCTTGTTTCCCAAGCTTTGATGTAAAGACAGGGCTTTGTACAACTAAGTGTCCATCAGTAGATGAATGGATAAAGAAGATGTGGAATATCATTCAGCCATAAGAAGAAAACAAATCCTACCATTTGCAACAACATGGATGGAGCTAGAGGGTATTATGCTCAGTGAAATAAGCCAGGAGGAGAAAGACAAGTATCAAATGATTTCACTCATCTGTGGAGTATAAGAACAAAGAAAAAACTGAAGGAACAAAACAGCAGCAGTACTCACAGAACCCAAGAATGGACTAACAGTTACCAAAGGGAAAGGGACTGGGGAGGATGGGTGAGAAGGAAGGGATAAGGGGGAAAAAGGGGCATTACGATTAGCACACATAATGTAGCAGGGGAGGACACGGGAAAGGCAGTATGTACAGAGAAGACAAGTAATGATTGTATAGCATCTTACTACGCTGATGGACAATGACTGTAATGGGGTATGTGGTGAGGACTTGATAATGGGGGGAATTTAGAAACCACAGTGTTGCTCATGTGATTATATATTAATGATACCAAAATAAAAAAATAAAAAATAAAAAGACACGGCTTTGTGGATAAAGTGAAGGTTCCTGTGGCCAGGATTCTCAACTGGCCCTGGTTGACAAGCTCACTACACACATGTGGCAATATGTCACTATTGACTCTGTACAAAGAACTCCACCCAGTGCTCTGGGTGACACAGAGGCACAGCTGCAAGGCTGCAGGAGAGCAGAGACGAGACTGGAGAGGTGGCAGTGCCGAGGACAAAGACTGAGACAGCTGCGGGTTAGAGAGGCCCAGAGGCAGAGACCGGTTTGCTGCATGCAGACACACTCTGAATGGACGGGATTCTACTGATTGACCTGCCACCATGGGAATAAAGTTGGGTATAAACCCTTTCACCCCAAGAACATTCCACTGTCATTCTTTGGTCTCATTGAATCCATAGTGAACTTGCCTGGGGCTGAAACCCATTGGCAAGACAGGCTTGCAATATTTTTGCTTTGGAGGGAGGCTGTAGGCATTTAAGCTGGTGATTTCTGAGCATTCAATGAGCATTCTGATAAATGGAACAAATTCATGAGGGGAAAGTATTATATGATAAACATAGAATGATTTCCACCTCCTACTTAAACTGCAATATCTTTCATTGGCCCAGTGATATTTCTCTCTCTTAGCTTCCACTTAGTCTCTGCAGCTTATTTTCACAAAAATGTATTTCTTTCTCTCTGAAAAAGAGACTGTGGCTTAAGGGGTGGGCCACAGTTAGACATGATGAAATGCAGTAATAGGAAAATAATACAGGACAGCTAAAACCACTGTCTGCCTTTAACATGCTTAAGTTACAGGTGGTTTAAATGACCTAAGGGTTGAGGGATAGATGTAGACACACTTGATTCAAAAGAACTAAAAGCTTTTTAATAGAGTTGTGGGTTTTAAGAAAAGGGAGAGAGAGGCAGACTGAGTTCACTGGAAGCAAGCGGCTCTACAAATGGCCCAGCAGAGAAATGATAAAAACCAAACACGGGAGATAATGAAGAGGCCAGAGGAACATCAAGCTGAAAGCCAGAGAACCTGAGTTCCGGAGAGCATGGAGGTGGGGCAGCAGATGATGGGTCCGAAAGCGCCCTGAGAGTTGATTCAGGGGGTGTCAAGTGGCTATTAGGATAGCAGCTTTTACAAGCTGAGGCTAGAAACAAAGAACTCTCTTCCCAAAACCTAGAGCTCAAAAAGATCTTAGTGTAGGAGCAGTCTTCACATGAGGGCCTAGAACTGAAGAACAGAGCATGACAGCAGCATCTCCAGATGGCTAAACATTGCACGCCCTCATCTAACTAGTATAACCAAGTAACTACATCTGGTTTCCTACAAGAAATCGATCTTCTGCTCTGCAGTTTCCTCCTCCTGGGAGAAGAAAAGTTCAGACACTTAAAGGGTAATACTGGGCCTGAGAAGAAAAGACCAATGGGAGCAGCAGGCGAGCACCAAGAGCCTAGGGGGCCGCTGCCTTCCTGGCCCCCAAGTGATGGTGATGACGATCATTACCAGGTTCACAGCAATGCACGTTCCCCCGGAAGCCTCTGGTCTGTGGGCCCTGCACTCCTGCAGAGGTGCCCTGTTCCACTACCATCCCAGCTCACCTTTTGCGGGCAGCCAAAGAAACATTGACGGGGTGTCAAGGGTCCCACATATCAGGAGTCCCTGACGCTGCACTCCATGCCCCAGCCAGAGAAAGACATCTTACTTTAATTTCCTCCAGTCTTTAAAGTATAATTTCAAGCTCAGTTCACAGTACTTAACCTCTTCTCCAAGATTTCAAATGTAAAGAGGTGAAAAAAAGATCAGCACAATACTCTTTAAGCATTAATTAATTCCCCTTAAGTCAAAGAAGAAAAATCCTGACACGAATGACAAAGACGGACTGGGAATTTCCCATGAAACGCGTGATGTGTAGACAGTGAAAGGCAGGGCAGAGGTCATGACAAGATAAACAAACAAACAAAGAAATAGGAAAGGAAGGAGGAAGGGAGGGAGGGAAAGGAACAAAATGAAATGAAACCTGTACTTCAACCCAGAGGCATGTGGTTAGGCCACGTTAACAAGAATGAACACCAAGTGAATTTTGGGCCTCACACTAAGAACACCAGTGCAAAGTCCCAGAGGGACTGCAGCTGACTGGGTGATTCTAAGTGGGTTTGATGTCTCACAAAAGGCAAAGCACTCAAATAATTCTGTTGTATATTGAGTTGATTCAATTGGCAATTATTTCCAAAATACACAATTTCCAGTTAGTTCATTTTGTGGAGAAGTGCAAAGTAACATAGCATTTGAAGAGTGTTTAATTCAATTTATTGTTTCATAAGGTCATTGGTTTGGGGAGGAAACAAGAAATACCATGGTACAAAAGTACTGACCGACAAAAACTTAATAACAAAAATTCTTAGGAACAATTTTTAAAAACTATGTTTAAAGGTAACTGCCAAATGAAAGCCTGACTCAAAGAAATTTTGTCAAGCATATTAGATTAGTTCATTTAATCCACTGCCAAGCACTAGAACAAGGGAAACAAACTGTTTCTAGAAATACAAGTAACATGAAATGCTATTTTTCTAATGTCAGTGAAATTCAGTGAAGACTCGAGAGCAGAAACAAAGACCGCAAGTCCTTGCCTAAATGCATGTCAGAGATACCTTTCCAGGACTTGTTCTCTAAAAGTTACATGGCAACATCTCTATTAATTGGGTTATTAAGTTACAATTGTGTTATGTATTATATTTCTAATCACTTTTAAGTAATTTCTTCTGGTACCTATGAGGGGAAAGGAACTTAAATCACATTAACATCTATTTTTCAGATGTGAATATTGGTGCAAAGAGGGCAAGTTTCAACATCACAAAGAACACTGGGAGATTCAAACCTGAACTCAGTTTTTCACTTCTGCTTTTAATCCACTGAGGGTATCCAAAATGTTAATTATCTGATGAGAACTCTAAAAAGGTAGCATTTGCCCAGAATCAAGTACAAGAAAATTCAAAAGTTTTGGATTCATAAGCTAAGTCTATGTTCAGATTTGCAATTTTTGCTTCATAATTGAAATGCACAAGCATTTCATTTCTGAAGTGTTCATTTCACTTCATTTTAAGTGTTCTGGAGAGAGTTGAATCTTTAATGATTTGAGGTATGCTATATTCAGAATACATTAGAATTTTTAAAAGAAAAAAATGCACACCCTAAAAGAATAATTATTGGTTGGCTTTTGTACTTAGGATCAATTAAATAACTGCTGGCTTTCAAAACATAGTTTTCTAAAACACAAACTACTATAAAAAGTAATTACAAAGTAGTGCAAGCTAAAAAAATAAAGAAAATTGGAGAGAGGACACAAAGTCAGAAAAAGAAAGGGAATAGTTACAACTGACACACCAGAAATACAAAGAATTATTAGAGAATTCTATAAACAATTATATGCCAATAAACTGGACCACCTAGAAGAAATGGACAAATTCCCAGAAAATGACAACCTTCCAAGATTGACCCAGGAAGGAACAGAAAACCTGAACAAACCAATTACTAATAACAGAATGGAATTGGTAATCAAAAAACTCCCAGCAAATAAGGACCAGATGTCTTCACAGTTAAATTCTACCAAACATTTAAAGAAGAGCTAAAACGCATCCTTCTCAACGTTTTCCAAAAAGGAAAAGGAGAAAATACTTCCAAACTCATTCTATGAGGCCAGCATCACTGTAATACCAAAACCAAACAGAACCACTACAAAAAAAGAAAATTACAGACCAATATTCCTGATGGACATAGATGCAACAATCCTCAACATAATATTAGCAACCCAAATTCAAAAATACATTAAAAGGATAATCCATCATGAACAAGTGGGATTTATTCCACAGATGCAAGGGTGGTACAATATTTGTAAATCAATCAACATAATACAACACATTGATAAAAATAAGGATAAAAATCACATGATCATCTCAATAGATGCTGAAAAAGCATTTGACAAAATTCAATATTCATTTATGATAAAAACTCTCAAAAAAATAGGTATAGAGGGTACGTACCTCAACATAATAAAGGTCATACATGACAAACCCACAGCCAACATCACACATAATAACAAAAGCTGAAAGCTTTTCCTCTAACATTGGGAACAAGACAAGGATGCCCACTGTCACCACTTTTCTTCAATGTAGCACTGGAAGTCCCAGTCACAGCAGACAACACAAAGAGATAAAAGGCATATAAACTGATAAGGAAGAAGTTGAACTCTCACTATTTGCAGTTGACATCATATTGTACATAAAAAACCCCTAAAGAACCCACCAAGAAACTACTAGAATAACTGAATTCAGCAAAGTGCCAGGATACAAAATTAATATGTAGAAATCTGTCATATTCCTATATACTAACAAAGAACTAGCAGAAGGGGAAATCAGGAAAACAACTCCATTTACAACTGCATCAAAAACAATAAAATACCTAGGAATAAACTTCACCAAACAGGTGAAATACCTATACTTTGAAAACTATAAGACACTAATGAGAGAAATTAGAGAAAACACAAATAAATGGAAATCTATCCCATGCTCAGGGATAGGAAGAATTAATATTGTCAAAATGGCCATTCTTCCCAAAGCAATTTACAGATTCAATACAATCTCTATCAAAATACCAATGACATTTTTCAATGAACTAGAGCAAATAATCCTAAAATTCATATGGAACCACAAAAGATCCCGAATAGCCAAAGCAATCCTGAGAAAGAAGAACAAAGCTGAGGGGGTTACACTACCTGACTTCAAGCTCTACTACAAAGCTACAGTAATCCAAACAACTTGGTACTGACACAAGAACAGACCCATAGATCAATGAAACAGAATAGAAATCCCAGATATAAACCCATACATATATGGTCAATTAATATATAACGAAAGAGCCATGAATATACTACAGGGAAAAGACAGCCTCTTCAATAACTGGTGTTGGGAAACCCAGACAGCTACATGAAAGAGAATGAAACTGGATTACCATCTAATTCCATACACAAAAATAAACAAAATGGATTAAACCTGAATGTAAGACATGAAACCATAAAACTCTTACTAGAACACATAGGCAAAAATCTCTTGAACAAAAGCATGAGCAATATTTTCTCTGGACATGTCTCCCCAGGCAAGGAAAAAAAATAAAAAATGAACAAGTGGAACTACATCAAACTAAAGAGCTTCTACACAGTAAAGGACACCACCAACAAAACAAAAAGGCATCCTATAGTACAGGAGAATATATTCATAAATGACTCATCTGATAAGGGGTTAACATCCAAAATATATAAACAACTGATTATACCTAAGATCCAAATAACCTGATTAAAAGATGGGAAGGAGGACCTGAACATTTTTCCAAAAAAAGAAATACAGGTGGCCAACAGGTACATGAAAAGATGCTCCACATCACTAATCATCAGGGAAATGCAAATCAAAACCACAATGAGACATCAACTCACACCATTTAGAATGGCTGCTATCCAAAAGACAAGAAATAACAAGTGTTGACGAGGATATGGAGAAAAGGGAACCCTCCTACAGTGTTGGTGGAAATGTGAATTGGTGCAGCTGTTGTGGAAAGCAGTATGGAGGTTCCTCAAACAACTAAAAATAGAAATACCACATGAGTCAGTAATTCCACATTTAGAAATTTAACTGAAGAAAAAAAAAATCCCTGATTTGAAAAGATATATGTACCCCTTGTTTATTGCTGCATTATTTACAATAACCAAGATATAGAAACAACCTAAATGTCCATGAACAGATAAGTGGATAAGTAAGATGTGGCACATATATACAATGGAATATTATACAGCCATAAAGGAAAGAAATCCTGCCATTTGTGACAACATCAATAAACCTAGAGGGTATTATGCTGAGATAAGCCTGGTGAAGAAAGACAATGCCATATGATTTCAGTTATTTGTGGAATCTAAAAATAAAACAAAATGAACGAAATAGCAGTAAACTCATAAACACTGAATAGTGACTGATGGTTACCATGGGGGAGGGGTTGGGGTCAGTCGGTGGGGAGTGTGAGGGGGATAGAAGGGCACAAAAATTCTCAATCTTAATATAAGTTGGTGAAAGAGATAGTAGTAAGCATGGAGCATACAACCCAAGATTCTGTAACATCTTTCTATATTGATAGACAGTGACTGCACTAGCAGGGGATGAGGATGTAATAATGTGGGTAACTGCTGAACCACCATGTTGTATACTTGAAACTAATATAAGATTGTACATCAACTATACTTCAATAAAAAAAAGTACAAGCTGCTATTTGTCTCTGCAGATGTTCATATTAGGCCCCCATCAGACTAGCTCAGGATTCCATTTAGTTCATCTAGGTTCATGTTGTAACACTGGGGATATAATGTTGGCTCAGTCTTTAATGTTGGCAAACTGAACAGAGACAGATTAAAAGATAGCTTGAAAACCTATACAGAAGGAAAACATAACCCTTTTAATTAAACAAACACTTATCCAGTGTTTGCTGTTTGTCAGAAACAATGCTAACTGCTGGAAAAACAAAATCAATACTGAGAGGGTTCCAATTTAGTAGAAGAGCCGGCCAAACGTAGTAGACAGAGTGCTTGTCCCCGAAGCTCTTTGCCGGACTGTGACAGTGGGCGTCTACCTAACTTCTCAATCCTTCAGCTTTCAAATTGTCAAATGGGAATATACCTTAGTTACCTTGTATTAATTTAAGCAGCAATTTAATACTTAAAGGATTTATTATACTTTAAAACACTATTTGGATACGATCCCTTGCTGTACTTAGCAAATATCTTATGGCACATAAAATACTTCACTGAACTTACATACATACTGTTCCCCTTCCATTCTACTACATGTCTCTTAAAGGCACTGGATGTTTATAAACTCACTGACTTACAAAATAGATATACAACAGTCACTCAGTCACCATAAATGAAAAGGCTGTCAAACACACAAGAAAAGAAAACTAAAACTACTTGATAGTAAAAGAAGAAAGGTAGAATTCAAGCTGGTTCCTGAAAAAAGGCAAAAGGCGTTTTGTAGGTAAATGAAAGAAAGCTCCTCAAGCAGGTAAAACATACACAGACCTGCTTACTCTCAGTGTGCAAAAAAGAGGACACGTTTTCTCCCCAGATATTCTAATTCTGGGTCTATTTTATCTTTTGATTTCCAGTGTGGGAAGACTGATAGGACTAATCAAGATAACCACAATAACTCAGCATGGGCAGGTATTAGGGTACACACATTCAAAGTAGACTTTCAAAGCAGGTCTCAATAGTGGATGGAGGGTATGGATAAAAATAATGAGTTGGGCTAATTTGAAGAAAGGTTTTTAATGTAGAAATGATAAAAACTATCTCAAAGTCTCTGAATAACTATTGGAAAATATAGTAAGCACTTCTAGAAGTTTAATTTACTCATTAAAGTTACTTTTTTTTCAGCATTCATAACAGAGATCTGTAAATGTTAATTCAGCTCCCCAAAATGATTAACTAGGCTCTCTGGAGTAGTTTGCACAGCAATAAGTCTACCTGAAATTTCATTAACTTTTTATTAATTCATATCTCTTAGCTACACAACAGGATAATCTTCTTTGATTTGAAGTATGAATCATAAAAGTTGGAGGTTTTTTAATAACTTTCCTATCTTTATAAAAGAATTATATTTCCTCCATTATAGATAACATGGAATGTAAGACCACCCTCTAGCTTTGAAGGGGAAAACAAAATCACAAAGGGTAAACACATCAAAGACTCATCCCAAATGAAGAAATATATGTGAAAAAGTATGCAACTTAAAATCAGAAATAAGATGGTAATTGTAAAGTATCTGAAAACTCTTGAAAGACAAAGAAAAAAATCAACTGTAATCCAGCTGTAAGATATTTCTATTATTAGCAAGAGAGGGCACCGCATTCTCAATCCGTAGCTAGGACATAAGCTCCATGGTGGCTGTCTTGCCAATGGGTTTCAGCCCTGGGCAAGTTCACTATGGATTCAATGTGACCAAAGAAATGACGGTAGAATGCTCTTGGATGAAAGGGTTTATACCCAACTTTATTTCCACGGTGGCAGGTCAGTCACTAGAATCCCATCCACTCAGAGCTAGTCTGCATGCAGCAAGCTGGTCTCTGCCTCTGGGCTTCTCTGCCCCCGCAGTCGTCCTCTGGGTCTCTTTATCCACACAGCTGTCCTCTCTGCCTCTGTCCTCGGGGCTGCTCTCCTGCAGCCCTGCAGTTGTGCCACTGTGTCGACCAGAGCACTGGGCAGGGCTCTTTACATACAGTCAATAACAACGTATTGCCCCACGTGTGTAGTGAGCTAGCCAACCAGAACCAGGTGAGAATCCTGCCCACAGAGAACTTCATTTTATCTACAGTGGCATAAAGTTGATCATCATTTAAAAACAGTACCTATGATTTCTGAGGGGCTAAATCCATCCCTGAATCCAGGGGTGACAAATGACCAGGTAAAACCAGCTGTACCCTATCAGGCTGGAGTTGCTGGTAGCAATATCAATCTTTTTTTTTTCCCAAGAAAATGTGCCCTAAAGTAGAACCATACAGAGGCAAGTAATGCTAAGAATTGGAGACATAGTACCTAAAAATACAATTTTGGGTACTGCGCGTAAAGCCATATCACAATTTTAAATCTCCAAGTTTTGTTAGCCAATAAGTTCCCTTTTATTTTCAGGCTAACTTGAACTGGTTTTTGCCATGTCTCTCCCTGTCACGAGAGAAGGAGTCCAGATTCACACACACACACACACACACACACAGCACAGATGCACTCACCTCCAGATTACCTGGAGATAGGGTTGGCGTGATGTCAGGGCCGCAACGCGGTTCCCCCACACTGCTTGTCCCTGTCTTTTGCATCTTAAAAATGACTTACTATTTGCTATTAACTTTCTAAAGTAGTATCACGAAACCTTTCATTTCACAAATATAAACTGGATTTAAAATTCAAATATATTAAAGAGAAGTACTGCTATTCCAGAAACTCACATTTGGGTAAATTATAGACATGCGAAGGCTCTTTGATAGGATAAGACAGAGAGAATAGACAGGAATGCATCTTGTAGATGTGAGAAATAAAAAAGTTTTATACATCTTCTTTAGTGCATTTAGGGTTTTTTTTGCAATACAGCTTTAACCAGTCTACTTTACTAACATCCAGTTCGTTAAAGTGGAATCCAGTTCACTTTTAAGCAATTAGTAACTGTGGATAAAATGAAAGTTCCCATGGCCAGGATCCTCACTGAACTTTAACCACCTGATGATGTAACTGGCCTGTTGCTAGGCTACCACTTTCACACCTTTAGGCAATAAGCTATTATTGCACTATATAGAGAGGACGGCCCAGTGCTCTGGGCAGAAGCAGAGATGCTTGTGCTCCATCTACTGCCAGGAGAACAAGCCAGGTAATAAACCCTTTCACCCCAAAGAAACATTCTTCTGTCATTCTACTGTCATTTCTTTGGTCACACTGAATCCATAGTGAACTTGCTGGGGGCTGAAACCCATTGGCAAGAGAGTAACTATGGGAAAATTCTCAGATTCATTAACAGGGACATTTACCCCTGAAAAAAAGATATATTTTGCTTTCCAGGAGACAGTTTTTATGGAATGGCATAAAATTTTTAAAGGATTTGAAAGTAACAATTGCTGGATTATCATGGGATTTCCAGAGCATGTGTACCCAATACTCTTGGAAATCAAGAAATAGATATCAGAAGTCCTTGACTGGATAGCATGTGGGGTAGGGCAGCTTTCTTTGGTGCTTCAAAATGTAAGCTCTTGTAACAGTGTCATCTAAACTCCAGAATGTCACTAACTGCTACTGATCCAATCTATGTGAATCACTTGCCAATTATTTTTAAATGCTACACACACACACACACACACACACACCAGCATGTTTCTAACCTTAAAGCTTTTTAATAGCTTGAAATATTGAAACAGAGAACTTCTTTTTTCAATTTTTAAAATTTCTTTATCCAATTTAAAACTGACAATGAACAAAAGGTATGAAAGTAGAAGAGGAAAGACCTTCATCTACACATTCTTTTAAATCTGTCAGATTAAGCTCAAAACAGCAGCTATCTCATCCACATCATCCATTCCATTCCTCCAGCATTGTGAGAGAAATGTTACAGAGAGAAGTCAGTGTGGTGTAGAAGGCCATGCAAAGGATTACTAGCAAAGCTTTGAGTATTAAAATCAAATCCAGTGGCCCAATAGTCTTTCTACTTCTGCAGTATTTTTAAGTGATTTACATTGCAGAAAATATCACTCTTTTCATCTGCTCAGCAGTCATTCTTCTACTGACAGGATCTTATTTTCAATGGAAAACTACTGCCTCCTCAATGATTTTAACTTGGTGGAATTGCCAAAAAAGCCATTCTACTCTCTCCTGCCCAAGGTGTGCACACATGGCTGACTCCAGGCCAGTTGGACTTGTTTTCCCAGGAATTTGAACTCTCATAATTTGCTTGTGGAAATGGAAAATTTTACAGGTATTTTGCAAAATTTTGGCAGTTTCTTCTGAAGTTAAACAAACCTTTCCATGTGATCCATTAACTCACTCAGATACTTACCAAAGTAAATGTAAATATATGTCTACAATCTATATGCAAATATTCATGGAAACTTCATTCAGAGTAACCAAAACTCAGAAACAACTCAAATACTCACAACTGATGAATGGATAAATGAATTGTGTTCAGTCTGTAAAATGGAGCCCTCATCCACGATCCAAGTAAATAAACTACTGATGTATGCCATACATGGGATGGATCTCAAACTATGCTAAATGGAAGGAGACAGACACATCATCTTACATACTATATGATTCTATTTTCATAACATTGTGGAGTAAGAAAAACCTTAGGGACATAAAACAGAGCAGCTATTGCCAGGGGCTAGAGAGGTGGGTGGGACTAATTTCAAAAACACATGAGAAAACTCTTTAGGATTATGAAATGTTCTATATCCTGACTGCTGTGGTAATTACGGGTGTTTATATTGATCAAAACTTATCAAACTGTACAGGTTAAAGAATACCTTTATATATGTATTAATAAACCTGTTGTTAAAAAATCATAAAAAATAAAAAAGAAATAATAAAGACATTTTTCAGAGAAAACTGGAGGTATTTGGTTACCAGAAGACTCTCTCATTACAAGAAATTTTAAGGAAAAATGATCAGATTGAAGGGTAATGGTACCAAGTAGGAAATCATATTTACAGAAAGGAATAAAGAACAATGGAAATTTCTGATATGCAAGTAAACATGAAATATATTTTCTTCCTATTAATTTCTGTGAAAGTCCATTGGTTAAAATCGAAGTAATAATATTGTATGGTGAAATTTTTAATGTTGATAGAACCAAAATATGTGACAACAATAGCACAAAGAACAGGAGTAAGTAGAATATACTTTTATATGGTTTTTACATTTTATGTGAAGTGATACATTAGGTGTAAGTAAACTAAAACAGTTAAAGATGAATGCTGCAATCCTTAGAGCAACTATTAGAAAAAAAATCAGAAAACTGTAATCAAAAAGCCATTAAACAAATTGCAATTGATCAATCTGAAGGAAAATAGGAAAAGAACAGAGGAGGGAAAAAAATACATGCAACAAAGAGGAAACCAATAGAGATAGTGAACTCATTCCCAGGCATAAGAATAAACAATAATGTAAATATACTGTCTACTCCAATAAAAAGCAGAGATTGCCAGACAGGATTTAAAAAAGTAAGACTCAATAGAAAAAAAAAAATCTAAAAAAAAAAAAAAAAAAAAAAAAAAAAAAGTAAGACTCAACTATATCCTCTGTAAGAGATACACTTTACATAGAAAAACAATGAGGTAGGGAGTAAAAAATGAAAAAGAAATGGAAAGGTTATACTATGCACAGAAAGCATATGCTGTGCATACAGAAAGCAAGTATGAGTATATTGATGTCAGACAAATCATCTCAAGACAAGAAGTATGACTGGAGTTAGAGAAGGACATTTTGTACTAATGAATGGGCCAAGTCATCAAAAAGACAGAAAGATCTATGTGTATGCATCTAAATATGTATGTACCTAATGACAGAAATTTAAAATGCATAAAACCATATCCGAAATATAAAGGGAGAAACTACTAAACTTATAATCACAATTGTAAATATTAATACCTCTCTCCTGGTAATTGATTAAACTAGAAAAAGCAATAAAGATATAAAAAATGAACATTATCAACTAACTTGACTTAACTCATGGATATAGAACATTATGCCTAAAAGCTAAAGAATGCATATTTTGTTCCACATACACATGGAACAGTCACCAAGAGAAGCCATGTGCTAGGCTATAAAGTGTCTTACTACATTTCAAAAACAATTAAATTTTGCAAGATATGTTGTCTGGCCACTAAAATAGTTAGTTGTATTTTTGGAATCAAGAACAATAAAGCATATAGCAAAGCCACTCAAATTTGGAAATAAACAATATTTTAAAAAGGCATGAAATGAAGAAATCACAATGGAAACTAGAAAATATTTTAAATTCAAGGATAATGAAAGTACAACATATGAAAATTTGTAAGATACACCTCAAATAGGATAGAAGGCAATTTATACTTTTAAAGGCTTATTTTGGAAAAAACAAATGATTTCTACCTTAAGTTTCTAACTTAAGGACAACATAAAAATTAAGATGTTAGGTGTTAGAAAAAATGAGCACATAAAAAATTCTGTTTTCTCTGACTAGGCTATTACCTGCACCGCTTTTTACCTTGTAAATTCTTGTTCATCTCTCAAATTCCAGTTCAACTGTCACCTCTTTGGGGAAGCCCTTTTTTCCTAGCTAACTGTTCCCATCTCTTTCTTCTCAAGCTTTTGGCACATATTTCATTTCTTAACTTATGTTACTATATATAATTTTATTCCTTCCCTCCTATTCTGTAAGTACTCTGAAGGCAGGAGTAACATCTTATTACTCTTCTTATCCACAGTATCTGTCATAAGATCTGTGATATGGAGGTACTCACCCAAAATTTATTTAATGCATTTATTTAAGGGAATGAGTCAGAGTGAAATGCAAACCCATGAGTGTATAAAATTCTAAACAATGAAAATATAAAGTTCAAAGGACATTTCTGCCAGGTCAATGTGGTAAATGGGAACCTGGGGCCGATAAAAGCAAAAATAAAGCATTACCATCTTCATTTTATAGATGAAAAAAATTGAGAAAGAGATTAAGCAACTGAGCTCTGGTTATAACTCACAGGGAATCGGGATTTATATCCAGGCTAGTCTGACCCCAATGTCCCTGATTTTAGCTACTCTGCTTGTCAGTTAGTTGAAGCCATTGCAGCCTGCCCATCGCTGTTGACAGATGCCCCAAGACCAGACTGAGGGCCGCTGGAGGGAGAAGGAAGAGGAGGTGGGTGGTGACCCAGCGATGGTGCATCTGGAGGCAGAGTCCTGGGAGTGTGATAGGCTCAGGAAGCCTGAGAGAGCTCACTGGCAGGTAAGAGGACGGTGGCAGTTAATTACACATCCCAGGCCCCTGCAGAGCAGGAGAGTTACACAAGACAGCAAGATGTACTGAGTCCTCTGGGAGAGGGAAACTGGGTCAGGAGCAGAGACGCTCAGCAGCTCTGAAAAGGGGAAGAGACCAGCTGCCGGAGACGGGGGACCAGCAAGGGGTTTGCAACTGTCTCACCTAAGCTGAAGCTAAGGAGTTAAACAGACGCTCATTTTGAACTGGTAGTGGTGGGAAGTAATTAGGCAACGTGCATGAGCCAAAATCTGTAACCACTCAGTTAGTGAAACACACAATCACTTCTACTGTGCTTGTATTCAAGCAGCAGCAGATCACGGACAGGTGAACAGATGAGTGTGGGAAGCCTGTGCATACATCACTCACTCTATGTCCTTACTGAACTCATTTAGCAAATGCATTTGCACCTGTCATGTCTCAGGCACAAGCACAGTCACCAGGGACAAGGGGAAGAAGGAGCACGGTCCCTGCCCTTGAGGAGCTCGGTGTCTCACCACATGTCAGAAAGGAGAATGAATAAGAGCATCACATCATACACATCCTAGAGAACCAGGAGATTCTTACTCAGCAACCACAGAGAAAAGCTCCTTTCAGTATACTTAGGAATTTTTAAAATACATCAGGACCAGAGCTATGACTTGCCAGAAATCCCTACATAGGACAGAGACAGGGCTGCTTGTTAGGAAGACAAAGTTTCTAAAATCAGGAAGCATCCAGCTAAGGGCTTTTCTATGTCTGCCACGGTTCCTGCAGAAATTCAGAGGGCATGGATAGCCCTCAAGCCCTCGTTTACTCCATTCGATATTGAGCTCTTTTATGCATGCATCATATCTTATGGACAAGAGGAAACATGGAGTCTGTTTAGTGTCCACACGCTGTGAAAGGTACAACAGCTCCGTGAGCACCACCTACTTTCCACTCTGCACCGCTGACCACAGCCAGGATGTGTGTGAGGAGCACGCTGCCTGGAGGGAGCCCCGGTCACTCCAGGGAAGGGGTGGCCATCACAGCAGGTGTCACTGACAGTACACCAGCCATGGGGAGCGGACCTGAGCAACAGGCAGGGCTGAGCAAGGATGTGAGAGAGAGTGTCAGCACAGACTCTTCTGTGCTATGTCACCTCCCAATTTTGCCGAGGGCTAGCCTGATATGTCTGCCTAGCAAGTCCCCACAAGCTTAGTGGCTTAAAATAACAAGTTTATCATTTCACAACTCCTACGGATCAGGAGACCAGGCAGAACTAATTAACTGGGGCCTCCACTGGGGTCTCTCACAAGGCCACTCTGAAGGTGCTGGCCAGGACTGAGGTCTCATCCAAAGCTCATATGGGGAGGAATCTGCTTCCAAACTAATACGGTTGCTGGCAAAATTCAGTTCCTTACAGGCTGTTGGACCGAGAACCTCGTTTCCTGCTGGCTGTTGGCCAGAGGACTCCCTGGGTTCCTGCCACAAGAGTCTGACATGGAAGCTTGTTTCATCAAAGCCAGAAAGGTTAAGCATGGACCTTCTTAATTCAAAACAGTACCAGCAATGGTGGCATATGGGTAAAGGATGCATTTAAGGGCTACAGGCTCAGATTATGTGGCATGCTAACAGATTTCTCCAGGAAGTAGTAGCCATAGTTTTTCTTCTCATTCCTGTACTGATGAAATATGAGTTTGTGACTTGTACGTTCATTCATTTAGCAAATGCTTATTGTTTTAAGGGCATTGTTTTAAGTTTAGGAAATACTTTGGCATCAAAATGGATGAAGGCTTGTCTTTAAAAAGCTTTCATGCAAGTAGGGGGAAAGCATCTATGACGATACAGAGGTTTGATAAATGTTATATTTACTGTGCTTACTGCATACCAGTCAATAGGTTAAGTGCTATATGTGAGTTTTATCTTTAAATATCTCTTCTACTGAATACATTATATAATTCAATACCTATATTAGATACTATTTTATATCCAGTTTATAATAATTCATCTGTGGCAGCATAATAAGTGGTAGATACGTGGTTTAATCTCTGGTCTTTCTTGATCCTGAAGTTCCTAATTTTAACTTTACATTGCACTTGGTTCAGAGAGCCATCAGCTGGGAAATACAGGAATAGGCCCAGGAAGAAAACCAAACTGTTAGACGTTGGAAAGTCTGTCTCTTTGAACAAACTTACACATGCTCCTCTGAGCCCTCTATACAAGTAGGATTCATCCCTGGGCCCTGCCTTCAGTCTGCCTAGTCCAGTGCTAGCAAACCCTCCCCCCACCCCCATTCTTCATGTACCCTCATGGTCTTTTTCATGCCCTGACCCCTCACCCTACTCCTTGGCTATAAAGCCCCACTTGTCTTTCCTGTATTCAAAGTGGAGCCCTATCTCTCTCTTTTATTGCAACAGTCTTGACATTTACAGCAAAAATCCTCATTAAAGTCTTCTGTTCCTTTTTAACAAATGTCCAAATAATTTTTTCTTTATATTAAGTGTCAAGGGGGGCTAGGCAACCTGGAGTTCAAGGAAAGACCATTCATGGTTAGAGGTAATTTGGTAGCACTTTCATCTGTCAACACATGATCAGGACACTGAAATTGGTTGTGAAGGTTTGTGTGCATGACAGATTACAGCTTCAAGGGACAAAGCAATACAACTGTTCTCTGACTGTCCCTGGAGCAAACAGTGACCATGATGGCAGTCAGTCACAAAGCTCTAAGGCAGGGGCTGGGACTAGAGAAAACAGAGATAAAGGAATAGAGGTCACAGGTAGTACAAAGCTTTATATTAAGGATGGAGTGAGGGATTGCATGGCTGCAGTGAAACCCCAGGGACCTGCAAGATGTCTCAGTTATTTTGCTGGTGAGACATAGCATACTAAGTGCTTCTTGCATATCCTACCAGAACATTGTGTCAGCTGGGATTAAAGAATGTAAGCAGAAGCAGATGCCCTTTTATTTGAAGGACCTTTAAAAAGGGAACAAAGAAAGAGAAAATGAACAGAATCTATGCTCCAGAAAGTCATAGGGCACAATGACTTCTTGAGAAAATAATAAACATCCAGAGCAGAAGATAAAGTGGACAATTTTGGAGGGCATAACTACCAGGGCAAGGAGACCACAAACCTAGTATGGCAGATGGTAACAGGTGCTGCCCTGGGCCCGAAGGATGGGTGGAATAATTTGTTCAGCCCCATGATTACACCAAAACAGTAAGAAGGGCTAACTCCAGTAGAGTTCTCAGAGTCCCAGCAAATAACTTGAAACCATAATAAATAACGCTCTGTCATAAAGGAACCCCTGGCGAGGAGTGAGGCTATGGTCAGCACGCACGGCAGCTTCACTAAGTAGTCATTCAGCTGAGGCTAGATAATGATGTTAGT
Source organism: Manis pentadactyla (assembly GCF_030020395.1). Classification (NCBI taxonomy): domain Eukaryota; kingdom Metazoa; phylum Chordata; class Mammalia; order Pholidota; family Manidae; genus Manis; species Manis pentadactyla. The sequence continues at coordinate 110,553,501 of NC_080028.1, read as the reverse complement.
GGTCAAAATGATCTCTAGATTACAGACTAGATTACAAGGTACAGAGGCTTACAGATGAAACCTTGTTTTTTCGCATGGTCTGGTATTTGGGACCCTGGGATAGGACAATGGTGTAGCTGTATGTGCTCCTGGAATGCAGAGATCTAGAAGCCACACCTCCAGACTCCGAAGTCAGCACGTGGTGACCTGTCCTTAGTCTTTCTCTCCTCTGTGCTCCAGACACTGCGGTTTCCTTTCTGCCCTCTCGGGAGGGCCTTTGTGCATGTTGCTCTCCTAACAGGAATATCACCATTTTTATCCCACCGCATCTGCTTGGTTAACTCCCATTCTTCAGAGTTTAACTCACACATAATCTGCTCAGAGTTTTTATTGACCTCCCAGATTAGGTCAAACCTCCCTATTGCTATGTTCTTAAAATTATGTGCTTGTCCTTTACGGCTTTATCATAGTTATGATTAACATGGTTCCTTGACTAACGTCCGTGTCTCCCAACAGACTATTAAGTTTGGGTAGAAGCACATTCTTGTTTTATTAAAAACATACTCTTTTTTTGTACATTATTATCTCTCTTGTACCATTAAAGCACTCAAAAACAATAAAACACTGAATGGCTGAGTGATATAATGAAATATAATCACTATACCTTTATAAACATGCTTCTTTGTTCTAAGGTTGACAGTAGTTCAGAACTGTCGCTAAATAATGGTGCTGGACGGGGATGGGAAGGAGCTTTAGGACCCACCATGGGTGGAACATAGTGCCAGATTCCAAATGTGTAACCCACCAGACTCAGAAAGTGCTCTGCCAAATGCCTTTTATCCTCACCCACAATCTGAGAAGGGCTGGTAATACCATTTCCTTATTGTAAATCTGGCACAGTAAAGGTTAATGAGGAAATGATTCACTTAAAGCCATTGAGCTATTAAAGGGTAGAGCAGTGCTTAGACCCAAGTTGGTTGAGTCCTGCTCTATTTCCCATTTCAGAGCAGGAGATACAGTGGACAATTCCAAATAGCAGTATTTATAAAAGAAGTCTTTATAACTTTAGTAAAATCATAAATGTAAAATATTTCATTAAGGATTTCTCATGTAACTTTAAAATATAACTATTGTATCCCTATATAAAATAATGTTTTCGCTGTATAGAGACTTCATACTTATGAATCACAGTACTCCTATTTTTGTCTTTCATTTATAAATTCCAGTGTTTTTTTGGACACAATCTTAAGCATAGGAACTTCCCAAATAAATTGTATATTAGAATCACATTGTATATTAGAATCACTGGAGCAGGCTTTATACCAATCCAGAGTAACATTTGGAATTCATGATAAGCATTTAGCATCATTGTTAAAAGTGAAATCATGGTGCAAAAAAGTGTAGTCCTCATCTTTAAATGATCTTTGAGTTTAATAATCTATATACAGTGTGTATGTGTATTAAAATTTGACATAGGACAGTGATGTGGAGAAGAGTCTAAGTGCCCTTAATTCTCAGACAGATCTGAGTTCAAACCCCAGAACTTTCATTTACCAGCCTTATGACATGGAACAAGTTACTTTCTGAGCCTCAGTGATCTCATACATAAATGGTGATATGATGATACCAAGCCTCACAGCATTATCTGTTATAAAACAGTCACTCAAAAATGAAAAAATAATAAAGGTACACCATTACATGAAAGCTCAAAGAGGGGAAAATTACATTTACCAGAAACAGTCATTGTCATTAATGTCTGGTCATTCATATAAAGTTATTTTTACAATTTAAAAACAAAACACTGACATGATAAAATTTTAAATTGATATTCTGTGATGAGTTATGTACTTTTTTTGAAGCATCACTTCAAGTTTCACTGGCGCCCTGTATATGCCATCCGGGTATGTGGTGTAGGGACTTCCTCTCAGGAACAGCACTATTCAACCTTTCTGTACAGGTGGTGACAGATCCTGCCATCTGAGCTGCCACTGTGACACCTGAACTATTAAAGATACACGTTCAGATGAACCAGGGAGAAATAAAAGATTCCATTTACAGGGGAATGTCATCCATTAACTGAATTCTAAAGCCATAATTCATGACGAGAATTGAGTTGTAATGGCTCTGAAAAGAACTTGCTCTGCATGGCCATATCCCTTCTGACCAGCCTCGCCACCTGCTGCCCATCTTATGATTTCTAAGTATTGGGTTTCTATTGCTATTGTTTTATTTTCAATTCAAAATTGTAATTTTGTATTTGCAAGTGCTATTTCAAATGTTCTTAAATGTTATAAAAGACATGATAGGAAAGATGTTCACTCATATGATCCTTATCAGGATAGTATTATTGGCTTCCTTGTAGTATATGCACGTCAGAGCCAAGTTCCTACTCTGTTAGTATGAGGTTTCCATTTAATCTGGTTTCACTTTTCATTTACCATGGTTTGATTGACTATTCACTCCAACCATGTACCAAGCAATGCTTCAGGTGCTAGGAAAACAAAAGGTAATGTATTGATACTACCTTAGCTTCCTGAAATTTTGTTTATTTCTTGTCTGTTGGTAAGCTAACTGTGATTCAGTATTTTTCTGACATTAGTTCATCCAGAATCTTTATTTCTTTTAAATTTATATTATCAATAAAAAATAATTTTATTTAGTTTGGCTTAGAGCAGGAAGACTAATGTAAAGAAAATAATGAGTATAACAGAAAAATATAGGAAAGACAACAAATATAGAACACAATTTATTGCTACTACTTAGGTGTAGTTTAAGACTTTGGTTTCAATTTAGCTATCTGAATTACTGAATCATAAACTCATTAAATTAACACTAAATAAGTGGCCCTTTTCATAGGAGGCAGAAGGAAAAAGAGGCGATTGTTGAATATTATTCTAGACACACCCATATTTTATTATCTGTTATTCACAGTCTTCCAGGATGTAGTTAAGATCATCCCCACTGTAACAAAGGAGAAAACTGAGGCTACGGAAAGTTAACTAATTTGCCTATTAATCCCTCCATTATATGACAGGGATGAGAATGGAATGCAAAACTGCCTGGCGGAATCACCTAAACCCTTTGCATTCCACAGTATTCTCCCACATACAGCAGAAATGAGATAAAAATGCCTTTGACCATAGAAAGAAATTAAAAAATGTAACTTTGGGGTAATTTAAAATATATATTAGAACAATGTTTACAAAGTATAAAACATTTTTTTAAAGGCTTGGTTTTTTTTTAATTGCCTTGTTAGTAACAACAACTAAACGTTATCATTATAAACAATGGATTTTCTAGAAATGTTAGTAGTGCTTTTTATGTTCCAAGCCTCTCACAATCAACACTAAATTTATCTGCGTCCTTTGTAGTCTCTCATTTGTCAAAGTGACCCATGACTTCCCTGCGGCATCAACCTGAAACAGTTCCTCAACTGTTGTCTGGAACCATCTGCGTCAGAGTGACTTGTGAAACTGAAAATAATCAGCTCCACTGACTGAATGCTTGAGAAAGGGACCTGAAAATCTGCATTTTATCAAGCACAGTACATTATTCTCATACAGATGGCCCCAGAATAACCTGATAAAGCTGAAAGTTAATATACTCTGAAGTAGGAGACAGGTTATCTATGAGAGCGGAAAAAAACAGCTCAATGTTGGCGACTAGCAATTTCATTTCAGAATGGCAAATAGAAAAAAAAAACTACTTGTGATCATTTTTTTTATATGATCATAACTCTTGGAGGTGGAGACTGCAACTAATGTTTAACACTCTTAAAATCTAGCTGTTGACTTGGTGATCATAAGTCCTATTGTGATTTCTGAAAATATTAAAATATTCCTTTTTATCATGAAATTCTGGTAGTACACAATAAATGCATCACTTAAAATGTAGACGCCCCATCTTAATTATGACGTTACATAAAAATAACTAAAAATGAAACTCTACTTTTGCAGTGGTCATTTAGAAATGGTACCTTATGATGAGCCCTTACCTGAGTTTAGGCTCCTATTTATTTTTCCTTTTTTACTACATCTGAACACCAGGACTGTGTTTCTACAATCAGCTCTCAGAGAAAAACATCTAAGTATAGTGCATGGCTACAGTTGCTAAGGTAACCACCATCTGCCAGTCTGCTGAAAGTTTCAAGTCCAGAGACATCTTAACCCACCTTCCTGAAGCACCCAACACAAAAGCCACCGCCTAGGGAAATTTGGTTACACAATATTCTCTTGTACTGGTGATACGTTTTAGACTAGATAGTGTATGGCATCAATAGAGGTTGATATTTTTAGTTTCCAATTTTCATTGCACTTCCTCACTGGTAAGAAGACATGTTCTAAAATGGAATCTCAGATGAGCTCATCTTGATTCATTGGTTTTAGTGCTGCCTTGACTTGAACACTGGTATATGACACTGAGTTTTCTGATATATTTTTTTCCTAGTAGCAGATGTTCAAGACATGAGAATAACATACTTTGCTTGGAAAAGAAGCAGCAGTTTCAGCAGGAAATGGTATCTTTTTTAGACTTGTTAAAATTTGGAAATAGTCTATGGAGTGTATTGAGATCCTCCATACGCAATGCTGTCGATGAGATCTTTCGTAATGCTCTCAACCCCATCATCTCCTTAAGGTTTCTGCTACTCCAGTCTCAAATCCTGGGTTATCCTCATTATCCACTTGCTATTATCTTGATTTCAGCTGGGCCCTTTGAGAGATAGTTATGAAAGTATGTAAATTGGGCCCACTGATAATTCAGATTCTCCAGTTTCAGTTGACTTATCACTTCTTGGAAATCCTTTCATTCACCCCTTATTGATTATGTATAATACTATCCAGAGCAGTTAGCCATAACCCTCCCTCCCCCCATGTCCACACATCCCAATTTCATTGAATTTATCCTTCCTTTTACTGCCTCTCCATCATTACCTATCAGTCTTTAATATTCTCTACAATCTAAATTCCATTAACTACATGCTACTGAAGCTTTTCTCTCCAAAATAATGCAATAGCAATAAATTGCTTCTTTTAATAATTGTGGCTTTTCTGACCACTTTTTTTTTTAATACTCCACTCTACCAGTCAAGTTTCTGTCAACTTGTGCTGTCTCCTTCACTCACTGAATCCTCAGTAAAAATCAACCAAATATTCATTGTGCATCTACTATTGTCCTGTCCCTGGACTAGTCCCTGAAGATGAAACAGTGAACAGGATAACAAAGTCCTTATCCTCCAGGGTCTACAGTCCAGTGAGGACAGTGGACAATGAAAAGGTAATCACAATATTAAGAAAGACGTAGCATAGAGTACAATGGGGACATGCGGTATGTAGATCTAACCTGATCTGTGAGTCGGGGATGGTCCTCATGAGGAAGCATCTGAATCCTCCTCCATCAAACACTGTATTGTCCATCTCTTAATCTCATTAAGAGATGTCTTTCAGATACATTTTTAGCAATGATAAAAATTTTAAGTATATTAATGTTGCTTGATTAATTAAGCCTCTTTTATTAATCTGGACTTTTCCCAGGTCTACTTCCAAACTCTGGATTGTCTTCAGATTCAGACATTTGAGGTGTTTTTAGATCTTGGATTCTCAGAAATGAGTTTGGGACGGACCTAGAGGTGGAAGGATAGGTGCACATTTAAGGACACTCTGATAAATATGGGCTCTGACAGTTCTCTTCCATGTGTACACATACACACACACACAATCCCACATATGAACACATGGTGTATCCAAATAATGAAGACTATCCCTAATAAAAACCAAATGATCAGACCTAAGATAAAGTGCACCAGACCACTTCTTTCTATTTTTGTAAATTGATTATCTGTCATAGAAAAAAAGAGAACATTGCACATCAGCTGATCATGTTCTTCCAGCCTAGAGATATGGAAGAAGAAAATTGGATTGACCACAGATAAGACATCAGAAAATGTTCATAAGAAACATAAAATTTTGTACATATATCAAATTATTATGTTGTACATGTTAAATTTATACAGTGTTATTTGTCAATTTTATATAAATAAAACTAGAAAAAAGAACATTTTGTAACCAGACTAAAATGCACATATGCTAATATTGCAGGAAATTATGGATTTAGTTAATATAAGATGCACAATGGCTTTTGTGAAGATTTAAAGATTGTTATGGAGAAAAGACCCCACTAAGAGGCAGTATTGTGTTTAGGACATGCACACATGATTAGTTTTATGATATTTTTGTTGTTGTTATTTCCCTATAATCTATGTTTGTATATTACAACATAGATCTTAGTAAAAGAACTGAAATTTGAAAATTTTATTAGAGTTTTTATATGGAGAGCTGTTTCAAGAGAGTTTATGTATGAAATAGAGAAATAGTCAGGAATGTGTATTAAGAGGTTGTTATGAAGTCAGACAGATCTGGATAAAATACTGGTTCTACTCTACCATGTACTTATGATCTGGATAAGTTACTTCAGCTGTGTCATTGTCTATAAATGGGGATAATAATAAAATGAAATAATACATGTAAAGTACTCAACATACAGGGATGCTATATGTAAATTCATCATTGATTTTAAGGCTTAAAATAGCCTTACAAATCAGTCTGATAATTCAAATATTATATATAGGGAATATATATATACATATGATATAAAACAATTTTGTACAAAATCAACTTTAGAACAAAATCTCTGATTTGAATGCAAAAAATCTTTAGTAGTCAGTGCAGATAAGTTTAATCACAACTATAGGCTCTGGATATTCATATATCAGGACACTTAAAATCAGGCATGATGAAGAAAGAAGGATTATACATCTATAGAGTGAAATCAATCAATCTCTCCAATACTGACTTTTCAAAAACTAGACATTTGTATTTAGTTGGAAATGCTAAAATGAAACTATTATATTGACTAGTAATAGCTCAATGCCTAACAGTAAGCATTTTCAATGTTTTCTCAAGTTACTTAGCATTTTAAATGGCAAGAGTATAGAGGAGCAAAATATGTTCAATGTGTTTAAATTTTTCTATTTATAAATTATTGTGTATAAAAATAATTTTGAAAATTGTTAATGGATCCTACTCCCCATTAGGCTTAGAGACTACATTGAGTAGGTTTTAAAAACACTGAAACCAAGTATCTTTAATGAGGTTTGAAATGCATTGGCAATGACCCGACAAAAGCCATTCTTAGAGTTCTCGGAGACTTAGTGGAGATCGGAATCTTCAGGGTCATTGCAGAAGGCTCTTGGGAAGGGGAAATATGTTAAGCTTGGTAATTGGGTACTAAGGATAAAAGTGGATAGGAGGCAAAGATATACATGAGGTATAGAAACGAAGTGTATTTGTGGGGACGGTGGGGCGAGTCTGTGAAGTATGTTAAAGAATGACTACAGAATCTGTCACTGAAGACACTGCATAAACAAAGACAGGAAAGGAAGTCAAGAGTTCATCATCGTATCATGTAGTTGGAAACATTGATCAGCAGATGGCACATGTGTCAGGAAACCTGTTTCACTGCACAAAAGAATTGCTCTGAGACACTTTACAAATTTCAAGGCATGTCACGCATTGCTTCTAGGAAGCATGGTGAAAAGATGCATGCATATTTACATATTTGATTTCTTCAATAACCCATTCATAAAACTGTCATTTTTCAATGAGAACATTGGAAGAATAGTAGACTCTACGTAAGTACAAGGTAATTCTAATTAAAAACTGCAGCTTCAGAATCTTCAAAAGGAATAATGAAATTAGACAATTAAAATTATCCAATTTTAAGACAATAAAGCTAAAGTAATCATGCAGTCTGCTATTGACATGTGTACAAATACATCAATGGAACAGAATAGAGAGTCCATAAATGACCCAAACCATTTTTGACAAAAGTGTCAATGCAATTTAATGGGGAAAGTCTTTCCAACATATTTTGCTAATCAAATGTGTATACGGAAAACACTGAACCTTGATTCATACCTCAGGCCACATGCAAAAATTAACTTAGTTAATTAGGTCAGGATTACAAACCTAAATGTAAAAGCCAAACTATAGAGCTCATGAAAGAAAACATAAGAAAATATATTTGTGACCAGTTAGGAAAAGATTTTTTAAACAGAATGAAAAAGAACTGAAATAAATTATAATAAATATGACTTCATCAAACTTAAAACATCTGCTCATCTAAAAACATCATTAAAAAAGATGAACATGTAAACCACAGCATGAGAAAATGCTTGCAATGCATAAATCATATGCTTGTAACCAGAGTATCTAAATAATAATACCTATAAATGAATAATGATGATGATCATCAAATAAGCCAGTTTAAAATGGGCAAAAGACTTGAAAGACACTTCAGAAAAGAGTATACTGGAATTTCAATAAATGCAGATAACTCCTCATAGATCAGGGAAATGCAAATTAAAATCACAAGATATCACTGAATGCTCATTAGAGTGCCTGAAGTTAAAAAAAGTAATATAGAATCTGAGAGAGAATTCAGAGTAAAAGGCCCACTCAGCTATCACTGGTGGAAGTATAAAACTGTTGAACATCTGTGGAAATCATTAAGCACCTTCCTTAAAAATTACACATATACCTACCTTATGATCCATTCATCCCACTCCTATGTATTCACCCAAAATAAATAAAAATAAGTCTCTCAAAATTACATGCAGATATCAATGGTAATCTTATTCATAATAACCTAAAATTGGAAATGACACAGACCTCTAACCACAGGAGAAGGAATATACAACTTATACATATTCATACAATGGAACACTACTCAGCAATAAAAAAGGAACAAACTGATGACACACAGTAAATGGATGAATCTCTAAAACATCATGTTTAGGACAATCCATACATATAAGCATAACTATTGTATAACCCATCATTGCAATGTTCAAGAACAAACAAAAATTCTAGTGAAAGAAATCAGAGGCCGTCGCCTACAGTGGTGTGTGCGGTAAACCAGGAGGACAGTAGTGCCCTGTGGCCTGAATGGGACGTCCGGCACGCAGCTGAACACGTCCACCAAAACTCGTCGGACCACACTTGGGATCTGTGGCTCTTATAGCTTGAAATTAAACCACCAAAAATGGGGAAATGCCCAGGAGCATAGGACACATTGTGTCAGAAACCTTTCTTAGGAAAAAAGAAAGTTAATTATTTAACAGATTACACTGTTTGTTGTTAACTTTACCCAACTGCAAATGTCATTCACACACAGGCATTCCAACCCAGCTGAAATTCTCTTTCAAATTAAATTGTTAAAACAGACATTTCTGTAATAAAAATAAGCCTTTACTTTACTGAAAAATAAGAAGAAGCCATCTGAGTGCTCTGGTGCTCTGTCCACCCCCCTCTACCAATGCACTCACAGAACAAAAGGGACGCCGTGGACTTCCGGGGCCAGAGCGGCTGTGCACAGAAGGGTCGGCGTATTGAACATCACCAACATAAATAACTGTTACTCACCTGCCTTTCACCAAACAGGCATGCAAAATATGTTCGCTGAATTGAATGTTATTCTTTTTTAAATATTTTTATTGAAGTATAGTTGATGTACAATATTGTATTGATTTCAAGTATACAACATAGTGATTTGACCCCAACTAGAGTAGTTACTACCTGTCAACACAGATGTTACAGAACTATTGACTATTCTCTATGTTGTACTTTCATCCTCACAAGTAACTGATGTTATGACTGAGATTTTGTGTCTCTTTATCCCCCTCACCTATTTCACTGACCCACCCCAACCCCTTCCCCATGGTAACCGCCAGTCACTTCTCAGTGTCTATGAGTCTACTGCTGTTCTTAACCAGGCTGTTTTCAAATTTCATTACTCCAAAGGGAGATGAAGTAAGTTGGGGAACAGCTCTTTGGGACTGAAATATTTTCAAAATTAAAAGATGCTTCTGGTAAAGAACTTGTCAGAGAAGTGATCAAGCCATCTTGGAGCTGATAACAATAAAGAAAGAAATAGCAGGTATAGTTAGGTATGTAATGACAACTTCAGAAAAACTTCAAGAAAAGACAGACAAGATCCCAGGGACAGAAATATAACAAAGTATGTAACTTAAAAAAAAAAAAAAAACGCTTATCCCATAGCCTTAGTCAACTCTGATGAAGACTAAAAGAGAAAACGATTTTAATGAATTCTCATCTTGCCTAGATGAAAATAGCCCATCAGCACTCTTTTTAGGTGACCCATCTGACTCCCTCTTCAGATTCTACTCCATTCCTGACTCTCCCAGAAATTGTCCTTGTCCCCTACATGAAGCCAAAAGTCAAGACTCCCTTAGCTTTTCATTTTCATAACATATGGAGATATTTCATCTTCTAATGTCAGCCACTTCCCACATATCTTAGAAAAAAGTCAGCTGACAAACAATACAGGACACCAAGAATAAAGGACGCTTCTTCCCTGTCTGATATCTGAGCCAATTGAGAAATAAGACTGAAGTCAATGAAGCCCCAAAATATCATCTTTCTTATTGCTGAAGCTTACCCTGGAGACTCTGGCTAAAGTGTGAGAATCAAATCAAACTCTTAATAAAAACCAAAACTAAGCAGTCTTACCAACCCAGTCAAAATAGTAGTGGAGAAACAGGGATTTCACATGAACAAGGAAAAGAAGAGTGGGCTATGAACACCCAGATTTTCCAGAATCACAAATGAAGTAAATTAAGCCTCCCTCTTCCCTTTGGGGTGCAGTGGGTGAGAAGGTAGACAGAAGCAGAGTCACCCGAGTGAGTATTCTTTCATCATGGAAGAAAATACCAGCATTGCGTTGGGAAAGAAGTGCATCTCTATTTTCTACGCCCATCCCTGCTGCATCTCTCCCCACCAACCTACAAGTATCTGTCCTGAACTTTTATCAGAAGCTAATCCAGATACTGGAGCTTGAGAGCCTGTTTTTTCTCTCTCCCTCCATCAGTCAACTCTCCCTTCCTAAGGTACCTCCCAGCTGCCTTACTCCTTTAATATTGTGGTACGCAATTACTATTGTGAAAGCTTTCCTTCACCCATGCACCCTCTTGTATCTACAAATCATCACCTTTCAATCTCAGTGCAGCTTCAGAAGGGGGAGTACATGATGTTCACCTCCACACTGCCCAGTCCTCTCGATCCGCTGTAATCGGGCTTCCTCCTCCCCGCCCCCCAGACAGCCCTTGTGCCTAAAGTCAGCAATGGCCTCTGAATAATCAGTACTTCCGGGCACGTATCACCCCTTACCCTGCTCGACTTCTCAGTGTCTGTGGACACTGTTGACCATTCTTTGCTTCCCAAGCAAGTCTCTTCATTGCCTTTTCTACCACTGTCTTCCCTGCTCCCCTTCGTACCTCTCAGGCTGCTGCTTCTTTCTTTTCTCCTCAGTCTGTTCTCTTCACCCACTGGTTGATGTTCCTCAGTGTCCCATCTCTAGCCTTCTCTTCTCACACTACACATCTCCTCACCACCTGGGAGTGAACTATCAGTTAAAAATGGGTAACCCTTGAATTGTGTACCTGTCCTCTGCATTTATCTCCTGAGCTCCAGACTTGTGCACATCCCAACAGGTAAAGCAAACTCAGTGTTGACCTGAGCGGGACTCATTTTTCTGGTCACCACCTTGAAGCGTTCTATTCAGTGAATGTCAGCTTACCCATGCATTTATAAGTTCTCCTGAAGATTCAGCCCCTCATTCATCTCATCATATCCTTATAAGCACCACACCCTACCAAGCCTCCTCCTAATAGCATCCTCTTCTTCACAGTTTCCCGGGAATCTCTGTAGTGCCTAACAGAGGTCTTTATTACCTCTGAGACTATTACAATAATCAAATGTATCACCTCAGTAATACTGCAATTTAACAGAGCTAAATATAAAGTCCTGAATTCAGGTTAAAAACAAAGAATATTCAGAGCTAGTGAAATGCAAATTCAAATGAGTTAACTTTGAATAATAACTGCTCAGAAATCTAATATAGACACAATCATATTTAAGACACCTTTGTTCACATGTAAAAGAATGAAAATTCAAACTACACATTTTTTAAGTTTTGGAATTACTTAAAAGATAATGACATACCTAAAGAATCTCAAAGGAAGCAAGATCTCACAAGACTCTAGACTCAGAGGCCAGAAAGCCTGCAGGAATCTGGGCACACCGTCCTTACCTCGTCTCCCTCCTCACCACCCTTCTCTTCACTTCTGATCTCTCCAGGACTGGACTTCTCTGCTTTAAAGGGGACCATATGGTATACAATGGCTGGTATACAATCTTTTGTCCTCACAGATCTCTTAATTCTAACCACATAAACAGACAGTCTAGAATCAAATATATTTTTAAAATTCTGAGACTGGGAGAAGCTGCAGAAACAGATCCACCAACACCAATTAAAGGGTCATTAGAAAATGAAACAAGTAAGTACCAGCTAGCCTTCTGCAGGGACTTGGGGAGAGTCCCAGGAAGCAGTAAGGAATTCCTAGGCCCCCTTTAAAGTCCTCAAAGGGGAAATGCTGTTAAGGCATGTTCAGAGCAGTGACCCTGAGTCATTAACAGAAGGTGTGCAACACTTAGTACATTCTATTTTCTGCATCAGATGCCTGCAATACTTAAGATTTCCACTGAAACAATAATTCTCATTAAACTTTGTTAAAACGAACATTATCATTTTAAATGCTTAAGCTTCAGTTGAGAAAAGTTCATCCATCCATTCCTCCACTATGTTGAATGAACAAGGCATTCTGGTTCCAATCATTCGTCAAGTAAGATTGGTCATACATTTTCATTTTTTTAACTTTAATTTTAATTTTTTCTTTTTTTGGTATCATTAATATACCATTACATGAGTAACATTATGGTTACTAGATTCTCCCCATTATCAAGTCCCCACCACATATCCCATTACAGTCACTGTCCATCAGCAAAGTAAGATGCTACAGAGTCACTCTTTGTCTTCTCTGTGTTGTACTGCCTTCCCCATGCCCCTCCCCAACATTATGTGTACTAATTGTAATGCCGCTTTTTCCCCCATCCCTCCCTTCTCACCCATCCTCCCCAGTCATTTTCCCTTTGGTAACTGTTAGTCCATTCTTGGGTTGTGTGAGTCTGCTGCTGTTTTGTTCCTTCAGTTTTTTCTTTGGTCTTATACTCCACACATGAGTGAAATCATTTGGTACTTGTCTTTCTCCACCTGGTTTATTTCACTGAGCATAATACCCTCTAGCTCCATCCATGTTGTTGCAAATGGTAGGATTTGTTTTCTTCTTATGGCTGAATAATATTCCATTGTGTATATGTACCACATCTTCTTTATCCATTCATCTACTGATGGACACTTAGGTTGCTTCCATTTCTTGGCTATTGTAAATAATGCTGTGATAAACATAGGGGTGCATAGGTATTTTTCAAACTGGGCTGCTACATTAGTGGAAATTCCTAGGAGTGAAATTCCTGGGTCAAATGGTATGTCTATTTTGAGTTTTTTGAGGAACCTCCATTCTGCTTTCCACAAAGGCTGAACTAATTTACATTCCCACCAGCAGTGTAGGACGGTTCCCCTTTCTCCACATCCTCGCCAACAGTTGTTGTTGTTCGTCTTTTGGACTTTGGTCATCCTAACTGATGTGAGGTGATATATCATTGTGGTTTCAATTTGCAATTCTCTAATGATTAGCAATGTGGAGCATCTTTTCATGTGCCTGTTGGCCATCTGAATTTCTTCTTTGAAGAAGTGTCTGTTCAGATCCTCTGCCCATTTTTTAATTGGCTTATTTGCTTTTTGTTGTTGTTGAGGTGCGTAAGCTCTTTGTATATTTTGGATGTCAACCCCTTATTGGACATTTCATTTATGAATATATTCTCCCATACTGTATGATACCTTTTTGTTCTACCAATGATGTCCTTTGCTGTACAGAAGCTTTTTAGTTTGATGTAGCCCCACTTGTTCACTTTTTATTTTGTTTCCCTTGCCTGAGGAGATGCGTTCAGGAAAAAGTTGCTCATGTTTATATTCAAGAGAGTGTTGCCTATATTTTCTTCTAAGAGTTTTGTGGTTTCATGACTCATATTCAGGTCTTTGATTCATTCCCAGTTTACTTTTATGTATGGAGTTAGACAGTAATCCAGTATCATTCTCTTACATGTAGCTGTTCAGTTTTGCCAACACCAGCTGTTGAAGAGGCTGTCATTTCCCCATTGTATATCAATGGCTTCTTTATCATATATTAATTGACCGTATATGTTTGGGTTAGTATCTGGATTCTCTATTCTGTTCCACTGGTCTATGGGTCTGTTCTTGGGCCAGTATCAAGTTGTCTTGATTACTGTGGCTTTGTAGTAGAGCTTGAAATTGGGAAGCAAGATCCCCCTTGCTTTATTCTTCCTTTTCAGGATTGCTTTGGCTATTCGGAGTCTTCTGTGGTTACATATGAATTTTAGTACTATTTGTTCCAGTTCATTGAAGAATGCTGTCACTATTTTGATAGAGATTGCATTGAATCTGTAGATTGCTTTAGGCAAGATGGCCATTTTGACAATATTAATTCTTCCTACCCAAGAGCATGAGATGAATTTCCATTTATCAGTGTCCTCTTTCATTTCTCTTAAGAGTGTCCTGTAGTTTTCAGGGTACAGGTCTTTGGTCATAGATTTTTAAATATAACATTACTGTATTATGTCTACTGCTTCCTTCTAATTGAGCATTCCCATTTGTCCATCATCTCTATCCTTTTTTATTTACTGTAGTTGGTGTGTACTGAATTTATTTATATATTTAAATCAAATATTAATTCCTTCAAATACAGTCTAAATTGCCAAGTTTCTAACAGCCAACCAATGTTAATGAGCACAGTATGAGAGCCTACTACTCCTCCATTAACAAATCATGCTATTTAGCAATCTTAAAGTTGTAGGAAAGAAAATATTCCAATTTAATTTAAATTTGTGTGGGAAAAAGTCCTTTCTACTTGCCGTATGAAAACTACCCAGGAATTAGTGAAATAAAGAGGTTAGCAGTGTTGGGGCAATACCTTGGCATTTAAAAATATTGAAATATAGTTGACATATAATATTACATTAGTTTCAGGTGTACAACATATGATTCAACAGTGATTCAACACAATGCTTGCCAAGGTAAGTGTAGTTACCATATGTCACCATACAAAGATTACAATATTACTATGCTTCCTATTATGTACTTTTCATCCCCAAGACTTATTTATATTATAACTGGAAGTTTGTACCTCTTAATCCCTTTACCTATTTTGCCCATTCTTCTGCCCCCTGCCCTCTGGCAACTACCAGTTTTTTCTCTGTATTTGGGAGTTTGTTTCTAGAATTTTTGTTTGTTTTGTTTTTTTAGATTCTTTGGCATGTTTTAATTGATTTTATGTTATTTTTATTTTAGAACAGTGAAATTTATTTGCCATGTTAGTAGGCTATTCAGACCTAGAAAATAGTTTGACTCCAAAATGCATTCATTATGTATTAGTAACAGTAGTAGTAATTAGCAAACTTTACTGCAAGCCTGCTAATTTCTGAGCAATGCACTAATTATTCTATTCACACATCTCATTTGTCTTCTCAACCATCCTATGTATATAACCCCATTTTACAGATGAAGCAATGAGAGTTAGATTAATTGAGTAACTTGCCTAAGTGCTAGTAAGCAAAGTCAAGATTAGAAGGTAAATCCCACTGCTCATGACTGACAACACAATTTATTAGGCCCAGCACAAAATGAAAATTGAGAACCCTTGCTCAAAAATTATTAAAGATCTTAAGATGGTAAGATTAAAGATCTTAAGATCTTAGAAGTGTGGGCCCTTCTAAGCACATCCATGGAACTGGCCCTGCCTCTGCTCCAACAGATCACAAAATATGTGAAATTCTGTTTTCATCTATCTAAATTATATTCTTTAGAGAATAAGTCTTTGTAATGGCTAATTAACTGATTATAAACTAAGATTCATATTTCTTATTACAGGCTGTGCCTAGATACACTCGATAAATATTTGTTGGATAAATGGACCAACTTCTTGGCCTCAAACTGAACCTCTCTGTTCAATAAATGCTGAAAATCCTTCTAGTTAAATATGGGGATGAGTTAAGAAAAGAGAAATGGATCATTAGGAATCCATCCACACCACTGGTAGAAACACTTCATGTTTCATTTGTGCTGGTTTAGGAGTTTTTATGACTATAAGAAGCCATTTCAGAATCTAATTATCATTTCCATCTAGAGTTGACATTTAAATTCTGGGGCTCTAAGCAAAGCTTAAAGAACATACTTCTTACTCCCCTACACTCATACCCAATACACGTCACCCACATTCCACCTGCAAGCCCTTCACCTTGACTAATAAAGAATTTATCAGTAGAAGAAAAAAGCCCTACTCCTTGTCTTTGGTCCATATCCAGTGAAAGGCAGCATGATTCATACTTAAACTGTATCTTTCAAAAGACCTTAAAGGATTTGGCTCGTAAGCCACACAAGAAGAGTTCCACACAAGGGAAAGAAAACCAACCCCTTTCTGACCCTTGGGGATTGTGGAGAGGAGAACACAAAAATAAAAGCAACATAAGACATTCTTGTTGCTCTCAAGGGACAGCACTGAGGACAGATTTCATCCACCTGGAAGAGGCCACGGGAGGCTGCCATCTGCCAAGCTCCCCTTCGTGGAGAGAGGCAGCGGCAGTCCGGAGGTGGTATGGTCCTGGCAGGCAGAGAACAGCCTTAACACTGCCCCTTGGAAGCTGCCTCCCAGGTGATGTGGATAACATGTTGAGAACTGGTGGGTTAACCACTGAGCCCTCCTGACAACTCCCGGGCCAGGGCCGAAGGGAGGTTGGAGAGGTCTAGAGGTCTAACGTAACTACCACTGAAGGTAGTTTAGAAACATTGGCCCGGACAACGTGCAGGACAGATGAGCATGTATCAACAAGGTAAACCAAAAGTAGGAACCCAGAGGCCACAAACACCAGCCAGTGTGCACACGAGGACCCCCATGAGGGCACCCTACACCCCTCCCACGACCCCAGACCTCATAAAGCACAGACTTCCCAGAACACACCCCCAACACATGGAGACCACCACAGAGTCAGAAGTAGGTTGACAGAGAGGTAGTTTGAGGAGCACGTCTTTATCTAAATGACAGGCTGAGGTATAGCTAAAGGGACTATTTAAAAGTTCAAATTAGACAAATTTAAATTGTACTAGTATAGTGATCAGTTTTATGAGTCACCTTGGCTAGGCTAAAGTTCCCTGCTATTGTAATCAAACACTAACCTAGGTGTTGCTGTGAGGGTATTATGTGGAATGATTAAAATCCATAATCAGTAGACTTTAGTCTGGGCTGCTACAACAAAGCACCACAGACTAGGCAGCTTATAAAGGATGGAAATTTATTTCTCACAGTTTTAGAGGCTGGAAGTCTGAGATCAGTGTGCCCACATGCTTTGAGTAAGGACCCTCTTTTTTGCAGACTTCTCATATCCTCACAAGGAAGAAGGGGCAAGGGATCCTTCTAGGTCTTCTTCATAAGATTACTAATCCCCTCCCAAGGGCCCCATCCTTAATACCATCCCCTTAGGGGTTAGGTTTCAACATACGAATTTGTGTAGGGAGGATACATTCTGACCATAACAATTGTGTATTCCTTTTTATTTACTGTGACTCAAATCACATGAGCTAAGGATGGCTCAGAGCGAGTGCTGCAAAAAGATGACCTCATAAACCTGTTTGCCAATTTTACATTTACGCAGAAATGTAGAATTTTATGGTTCTCTAAGACAGCTAAATGGTGCAACATTTATGACATTTTTAATCGTGTTTTATGATCCATCTGGAAATGATTCATCTCATGACCTGGGCTATTAATATGGAAGTTATAATTAAATAATGAGAATATAGGGAGTTATAAATATTTTTAATAAAAACCTATATTCACATTCTAAAGGCTAACCAAATTCTTGTTCTTTTGGTACAATAAGGCTGAATCTAAACATGAATTACCACTTTAAAAAGCACAATTATATGGGGGTTGATAATAATTTATTAGGAAGAAAAATAGATATGACAGAGTACCTGCTTATAACACTATGCATTTCACAGTTTTAAGAAATGAAACTTCCCTGTTGAAAATCCTTCTCATGAGAAAGGAATCTTCAACTGTATCTTATTTCTTTTTTTAAGTAGATAAAAGAAAAGATTGAAATCAAACACACTATACAAAAATACCGGAATAAATATTTACTTTCAAATGAATTTGATGTTCATTTGTGAATCAGATTACATTTGATTCTTGAACAATGTGGGGGTGAGGGACGCCGAACCCCTGCATAACCAACAATCCCTGTGTAACTTTTGACTCCCCAGCAACTTAATTACTAAAAGCTACTGCTGACCGAGAGCCTTACCGATAACATGAATGGTCAATCAATGCATATTTTGCACGTTATATGCACTATATATTGTATTCTTACAATAAAGGAAGCTAAAGAAAAAATTTTTTTAAATTGTTGCAAATATCAAAAAAATTTTCCAATTGTTTATTGAAAAAAATCCATGTATCAGAGCACACACGTAGTCAAAACCCAAGTTGCTCAGGGTCAGCTGCACTTGGATGGGTGTTTAACAAATTATTAAATTTTGCATATTTACTAAGATAGACACCTCCACTGGCTCAAGAAAGATTCCATGCTTAAAAGCTGACTTTTGAGAACTTGCAAATGTATTTTATACTTTGGGTATGATATTAAAAAAAGTCTTAACAGTTATCCCTAGTGTTTACTAATGCTACCCCTTTCAATGAATGAGAAGAAATTAAGTGCTCAGTAAGTAAGTACAAAGCTCTTGAGATGCAATCCACTTATAAAAAATTAAGTTTTAAATTGAATATATGTATGAACAGTGAAACCAAAATTCATTGTCAATGGAGTTTTTAATCAAAATGAAAGAAACATCATTCATCAAAATGCTGAATAAAAGAAATAGAAATTCATGTTAACACTTCCAACTTAATGATAAGGTGTGAAATCTTTTAAAAAACACAAAATTTTTATAGTTAAATATACATACTTATTACTAAATATGAACAAACACAAGTAATAACTAGTAGTTTCTACAAAACTGAAGGTCATTAATGTGCAAGTGACTGTCAAATTTTTAAAAGTTGGAAGAAGACAGGAAATACAAAAGGCAAGCATTTTTTTTTTGGAAAAATTTAGTTTTTTCTTATTTTACCTCCAAAATAGTCGTGAAATTTTTTAATCCATTTTCACACTAACTAAAACTGACAGTTCTTTTACCACAGAATTTCTCACATTCCCACTTCACATTCTCCATAATTGGGAATGTATTTTCAGGATTTAGACACGGGACTAATGAATCTCTTTACATTCTAAAATTAATCTTTTAGTTATTATTTCTGAGTAATTCAGTACTCAATAGTGACAAACTCCATTTTAGTTATAAAATTTATGCTTAATAAAATCTTCATTTACAGGATACCTTTATTTTAAGGGACCATTAAATTATTTGACTTCTTTAAGAAATTAAATATGGAACACCCAGAAAACAGATAGACTTCCACAAGAAATCCATTGTTACCCACCATGACAAGCAACACAAAAAATGTTCAGTAAAAGTACAATGAATCAACTCAACCTTATAAGAATTTCTTTCAAACAGATTTGATTTTCTTATCTGAGGTGAATATCAAAGCATTCTAAGTCAAATAAAAATACTTAATCCAGATACAATTTCAGAGAAGTACAATGCATACCTTTAAATAAGGTTTTGATTCATAATTCAATTTTAATACCTTAGCAGAATAGATTTATTGAATGCAGGCCAATTGTTCTATAGTCTTTGAATTCATTCTCAGAATGCATTAAATTGAAACTATCACTTCTTGTAGATTTTTTTTTTCATGAAAGACAATACTCAGGGCATTTGACCTCTTATTTAACACACATCAAGTTTAACTACCGTGTCCCTCCATTTAATAATACACGTAATCTGACTTTTTTTGAGTCTAGGCATTATAAATTCATTTATTGATTCTACAAGCATTTGTTCCTTGTCTGCTAAGCACATGGCATTTAACAGAAGTTACTGAAATTACAAATCATGGACCACTGTTCTGCCAGTAATTTGAAAAGAAACTTAATGGGTGACTCGAAGAACATATTAGAGAAATCTCTGACTAGATAATAAATTCAACATGCAGGGCTGGGTGTGTGTACACAACTCTATCTAAAAGAGTTTAATATCAATTTTTCTAAAAATGGGAGATTATCAGAAAAAAGTTGTACATAAAAGTTATGATTAATGAACAACAAATTAACTACAATCATAACTACATAGATTCCTCAGTTTTCTCATCTCTCAAGTATGGATAGTCAATCCTAAGCACTAGATAGTTACTGAATAAATTAATTGAAATAAAATGTGCAAAGATCTTATCATATGGGTATTTCTTTTGTAATTTGAGAAAATATCAAATTTGAGAAACATTTCTTCGGTAATTCTAGGCAAACTATCTTAGTTTGCAGTGGAATGTTTACAATCGGAGACTAAGAAATCAGAAAAAATAGCAGGGATCCCCCTGCCTTCTAACTGAGCAATTACTCGGTGAGTGATCCTGGGAAAGTCACTTCAACTCTCTCAACCTCAGTTACATCAACTATGAAATAGGAGTAATCAAGTGTGCCTGCTATACACCGGATGTTTACCTCCTATCGCAAATTCTTATGTTGAAACCCAATCCTCAATTTGATGGTATCAGGAGGGGGGACATTTGAGAGGTGATTAAGCCATGAGGGTTGGAGCCCTTATGAGTGAGTTTAGTACCTTATAAAAAAAGAAATCCAAGACGGATCTCTAATCCCATATGCCACATGAGGACACAGTGAGAAGATGGCTGTACACGAAACAGGAAACTTATCTTCCCAGACACCAAATCTGCTGATGCCTTGATCTTGGACTCCCCAGCCTCCAAGCTGAGAAATAAGTGTGTGCTGTTTTAAGTCAACCAGTAAATAGTATTTTTGTTCCAGTAGCCTGAACAGATTATGACAATACTTCTAGAGTTTTATGGGGTGAATGAAATGATGTGCCAAACATAAAAGACTGGTATGCAGTAGATAAGTAATTAATATTTAATTTTATAACTTAATTTAACAGTAGAATAGATTTTGAAGACAGGTGAGCTCTAGTCTTTGTGTTCCCAAGATGTTTGACCAATAACAGATGCTTTATCTGACCATTAATGGGGACTTCCTCACAACTTCCTGACAGAAAAGAATAGCATCTTCAGATAAGGAACACATGATTCAGAGAGATTGTTCTTTTCTTTTTTTCAGAGTAATGTGTAATTTTAAAGAAATTCTAATCCTCACTCAAAACTGCAATATGAATACCACAAGGCCTATATTATTGGTCCATAGTAAGAAAAATATGAAACAGAAGGCAGTAAGATTTCTGGGATCCTGATAAATACAAGAAATTATGGATTATTGTTAACTGTCTCTGATTTACACAGAAACATCAGAGTTTGATTTCTTAAAGTAGTAAAAATTATACTATCAAGTATGTCCTTGACTGAGCTCTAGGGGTTCCAGTGACCTAGAAGACCTGTGTACAAAATTTTATTTGAAAATGTGCCTATATATCCTCTTCTGAGAGAAAAGACTCAGACTTTTCACAGACTTTTTCATATTCTCTAAAGGTAAATAAACTAGCCACAAAGGCCAAGTATCCCTACTTCAGAAGTGCTGACATAAACTACAACTCTTGCATATAGCACAGTAGTGCACTGCAAACTTAAATATAGGAATTGTCACTCGATATTATTTTTAGTGTATAAGAATAATGTGTTACCAAGGAGTAATCTATATAGATTAACAAGATTCTAGGATACTTTCTGGGTTTTGTTTTGAAACCTAAATAAATATAAATAAATGGAGATGCAGTTAAGATAACATAACTGACAAATTTGAACAAAGATTCACAGAATAATACAGTACTTTTGAAGCTCAACAAAATTTATGAAATTAGGAATTATAATAGTACTATAAATGAGAACATTATCATCTATGATTTAAGTTGAGTTCTATTAAATATATATTCACTAGATCATATTTGTCATCATTAATGATGCTGTCAAATAACCTATTACTTTAATATAATTACAAGTGCACATTAAAAGTGTCAAAAAGAAAACGTATTTTAAAATATCCTCAAGCATTTGTGAAGAAGCACTGCATGATAATCTGTTGAATTTTAGCTAACTGCATGAGGAAATAAAAGCAAAAATATGTCAAATGGAAGTTCATTCTTCATTGACTATCACAGATTTTTGGTGTAGGATTGGGAGATTATTTTGATACATGTTAAGCTGGATAATTGTCATGGGTATTCAAAATAGTCTGCAGTTCTTACATCACTAAATTAATTTGGATCCAACAAATCATACCATTTGCAACAACATGGATGGAGCTAGAGGAGATTTGCTCAGTGAAATAAGTCAGGCAGAGAAAGACAAATACCAAATGATTTCCTTCATTTGTGGAGTATAACAATGAAGAAAAACTGAAGGAACAAAACAGCAACAGACTCAGAGACTCCAAGAAGGGACCAGTGGTTACCAAAGTGGAGGGATAGGGGAGGGTGGGTGGGGAGGGAGAGAGAAGGAGATTGAGGGGTATCATGATTGGTGCACATGGTGTGTGTGGGGTCCCGGGGAAGACAGTGTAGCTCAGAGAAGACAAACAGGGACTGTGTGGCATCTTACTACACTGATGGACAGTGACTGCAATGGATATGGAGGGGGACTCAATAATAAGGGTGAATGTAATAACCACATTGTTTTTCTTGTGACACCTTCATAAGAATATACATCAATGATACCTTAATAAAAAAAAAATATATCAAAACAAACAAAAAAAGATAATTTGGACCCAAAATCTCCATTAAATATTAAACATATTGTTAGGTATTTCATGCATGTACTTTACCATTGGCAAAGGCCAAAACTTGATTGTCAATTTGGCTGATTTTTTTTCCCATCATGTTTATCATCATCAAACTCTGTACCCAAGCTAAAAGGTTAATGCTAGGAAATGGTTTTTATAGTGACAGCTCTGAGAAATACCACACCAGGACATTTGAAACATATTTAATAATAATAGGTAAAATATCTTAATTGCCTATTATATTCCAGGCACTATTATTCAAAAAATAGATATCTACATTACATATATTTTATGTATGTATGTGTGTTTGTATGTACATAACTTTTATATATAAATATGCCTATATATACACAGTCACACATATTATGCAAATGCATGTTGTCTATGTAGATAAAAATATATATCCCCTCATACACACACACAGGGCTAAAGTGATAAATACATATCTACCTTCATAACAACCCAAGGAGGTAGGTACCACTATTATCTCCATTTTGCAGATTGGAAACACAACATCAAATTGAATAAATGAATTACCCTTGATTACACAGCTATTAAGTTACTGAGCCCAATCGTGTATCTGGGTAATATAGTCCAGACTCCTGGCTTTTCCCTATTGCTTACAGCTGCCTCTGGGAATAGTGTTGAAAAATAGGCAAGACAAGTAGTAAGGAGGTAGAGGTTGTTTGAAAAATGTGGTGACATGAAACATACCTATTTCAGTAAAAGCACTTGAGTTTATACTGATTATATTTTGGGTATGTAACATGAAAACATAAATGCATACGTGCAGGACAGGTATATGCCCATGCACTCGGGGTGTAGACTTACCCCCAAACATTTGAAAGAAACGATGCATCACGTGTATTAAAATCCATACTTGTAGTTGAAAAAGTTAGCTTTGTATGTTACATATTTTTTGTTTGTGTTTCATTTCTTTCCTTGTGTTCTTCATTTCCAAACTGATGGCAGTTTCAGAACTGACAGATTGAAAACTCCATAAACCTATTTTTGGCTTGAAAAATAAGGTAAGTTTTGACACATCTCACATAGCAGTCAGAATATGATGTATGTTCAGCAGTACACCAATTAATACTCTAGGGAAAACAGGTATTTGTGTTTTAGGTAGTTAAAATTCTTCACTCAAAAACTAAAGAAGGCTGACCCAGGAAGAAACAGAAAATCTGAATAGACCAAGTACCAGCAAGGAAACTGGATTGGTAATCAAAAAACAACTAAGAACAAACCCCTGAACCAGATGGTTTCACTTCTGAATTTTATCAAACATTCAGTGAAGACCCAATACCCATTCTCCTTAAAGTTTTCCAAAAAGTAAAAGAGAAGGGAATACTCCCAAACTTATTCTACAAGGCCAACATCACTCTAATACCAAAATCAGGCAAAGACACCACAAAAGAAGGAAATTATAGACCAATATCTCTGATGAACATAGATGGAAAAATACTCAACAAAATATTAGCAAACCGAATTCAAAAATACATCAAAAAAGATCATCCATCAAGATCAAGTGGGATTCATCCCAGGGATGCTAGGATGGTACAACATTCGAAAATCCGTCAACATCATCCACCACATCAACAAAAAGAAGGACGAAAACCACATGATCATCTCCATAGATGAGGAAAAAGCATTCAACAAAACTTAACATCCATTCATGATAAAAACTCTCAACAAAATGGGTACAGAGGGCAAATACCTCAACAAAATAAAGGCCATATAAGACAAACCCACAGCCAACATTGTACTTAACAGCGAGAAGCTGAAAGCTTTTCCTTTAAGATCGGGAACAAGACAAGGATGCCCACTCTCCCCACTTTTATCCAACACAGCAATGAGACAACACAAAGAAATAAAAGCCATCCAGATTGGCAAGGAAGAAGTTAAACTGTCCCTGTTTGCTGATGACATGACATTGTACATAAAAAAACCTAAAGAATCCACTCCAAAACTACCAGATCTAATATCTGAATTCAGCAAAGTTGTGGAATGCAAAATTAATGCACAGAAATCTGTTGCTTTCCTATACACTAATGATGAACTAGCATAAAGAGAAATCAGGAAAACAATTCCATCAAAAAGAATAAAACACCTAGGAATAAACCTACCCAAGGAAGTGAAAGACCTATACTCTGAGAACTATAAGACACTCAGGAGAGAAATTAAAGAAGATACCAATAAATGGAAACACATCCCATGCTTATAGATAAGAAGAATTAGTATTGTCAAAATGGCCATCCTGCCTAAAGCAATCTACAGATTCAATGCAATCCCTATCAAAATACCAAGAGCAATGAACTAGAGCAAATAGTTCTAAAATTCATATGGAACCACAAAAGACTCCAAGTAGCCAAAGCAATCCTGAGAAGCAAGAATAAAGCAGGGGGGAATTATGCTCCCTGACCTCAAGCTCTAACTCAAAGCCGCAGTAATCAAGACAACATGGTACTGGCACAAGAACAGATCCATAGACAAATGGAACAGGCTAGAGAGCCCAGATATAAACCCAAACATATATGGTCAATTAATATATGATAAAAGAGCCATGGATATACAATGGGGAAATGACAGATTCTTCAACAGCTGGTGTTGGCAAAACTGGACAGCTACATGTAAGAAAATGAAAGTGGATTATTGTCTAACCCCATACACAAAAGTAAACTCAAAATGGATCAAAGACCTGAATGTAAGTCATGAAACCATAAAACTCTTAGAAAAAAACATAGGCAAAAATCTCTTGAATATAAACATAAGCAACTTTCTCCTGAATGCAGCTCCTCAGGCAAGGGAAACAAAATAAAAAATGAACAAGTGGGACTATATCAAACTAAAAAGCTACTGTACAGCAAAAGATACCATCAGCAGAACAAAAAGGCATCCTATAGTATGGGAGAATATATTTGCAAATGACATATCTGACAAGGGGTTAACATCTAAAATATATAAAGAACTAACATGCCTCAACACCCAAAAACCAAATAACCCAATTAAAAAATGGGCATAGTATCTGAACAGACACTTCTCCAAAGAAGAAATTCAGATGACCAAAAGGCACATGAAAAGATGCTCCACATTGCTAATTATCAGGGAAATGCAAATTAAAACCACAGTAAGATATCACCTCACACCAGTTAGGATGGCCAACATAGAAAAGACTAGGAACAACAAATGCCAGTGAGGATGCAGAGAAAGGGGAACCCTTCTATACTGCTGGTGGGAATGTAAACTTGTTCAAGAATTGTGGAAAGCAGTATGGAGGTTCCTCAAAAAACTCAAAATAGACATACCAGTTGACCCAGGAATTCCACTCCTAGGAATTTACCCTAAGAATGCAGGATCCTAGTTTCAAAAAGACATATGCACCCCTACATTTATCACAGCAGTATTTACAATAGCCAAGAAATGAAAGCAACCTAAGTGTCCATCAGTTAATGAATGTATAAAGAAGATGTGGTACATATACACAATGGAATATTATTCAGCCCTAAGAATAAAACAAATCCTACCATTTGCAACAACATGGATGGAGCTAGAGGGTATTATGCTCAGTGAAATAAGCCAGGTGGAGAAAGACAAATACCAAATGATTTCACTCATCTGTGGAGCATAAGAACAAAGAAAAAACTGAAGGAACAAAACAGAAGCAGACTCACACAACCCAAGAATGGACTAACAGTTACCAAAGGGAAAGGGACTGGGGAGGGTGGGTGAGAAAGGAGGGAGAAGGGGAATAAGGGGCATTACTATTAGCACACATAATATAGGTGGGGGGACACGGGGAAGGCAGTATAGCACAGAGAAGACAAGTAGTGACTCTATAGCATCTTACTATGCTGATGGATAGTAACTGTAATGGGGTATATGGTGGGGACTTGATAATGGGGGAATCTAGTAAACACAATGTTGTTCATGTGATTGTATATTAATGATACCAAAATAAAAAAATAAATAAAACGATCTGAGATGTTTAAGTTGACTCAGATTGTTAGTTTAAAAAAAAGTGAATAAAAAAGATTTGTACGCAATGTATTCTTAGTGTAATTTATAACATTTAAGTGAGAATTAAGTAGATGCATTGTTTCTGTAAGTCACAGATTATGCAACAAACATGAAAAGGCATAAGTATATTTCTTTCATGAAATCAAAGGCTGACTGTAAGGAAAGCATTCTTAATGCATTTAGTACTGATCACACATTCACTCGAAATACTCATCCTTCTGGGAAAAAAAAGAAGAAAGAAAAAAAGTGACTCTTATCACCAAAATGTTCTTGGATAAAACAAATTTATTTTATTGCCAACTTGTGTGTGTGTTTATGTTTTTCACATTATCTGTATAGCCTAGGAATGGAGTGTAAAGCATGAAACATTTGCAATACAATTGCAATAAAATGTAAATATATCATCATCAAACCTATGTATAAATCCCATTTTTATAGAGTTAAATAGTTATTATAGTTATACTACTTTGGGAGAAATACATGCAAAATTCCATTCCATCATTCAATGAGCACATATTAAACACTCACTATATGCTAGGCATGGGTATCTGCTCCCAACTAGCATACAGACTACTTCTGGGAGACATCCATATCTTTTAAAATGTCCTAAGGGTTCTACAGAAAATCCACTAGAACTAGTAAGTGTAGCAAGGTGATAAGACACAAGATCAATATAAAGACCAATTGTATTTGTATTCAGTATGAACAACCTGAAAAATTAATTAAGAAGAAAAACATTCACAATAGTATTAAAAGAATAAAAAATTTAGGAATGAATTCAGCAGAAGTGCAAGACCTATAAGCTGATAACTATAAAACATCATTGGGAAAAATTTTAGAAGACCTAAGAAAAACTGAGATATGCCATGTTGATGATTGGAGGATTCAATATCATTTAGATAGCAATTCTCTGAACTCATCTACAAAATCAACAGAATATCTACACAAATCCTAGAAATCATTATTGTAGAAATTAACAAGCTAATCCTTAATTTTATATGGAAAGGAAAGGACCTGGACTAGTTAAAATAATTTTGAAAGATAGTCAAACTTGACGGCTTTATACTATTTGATTTTTAAAAGTTAATTAATATAAAACTACAGTAATCAAGACAATGTTATTTTCATAAAGATAGACATATATTTATCATTGGAACAGAACAGAGAGTCCAGAAATATAACCTCCTATTATGTCAATTGATTTCTTTGTAAAAGTGCCAAGGCAACTCAACAAGAAAGCTTTTCCTGTAAATGATATTGGGATAACTGGATATTTATATGAAAAAAATAGCTTAGAATCCAGCCTCACACATATATATACAGATAAACTCAAAATGGGACATCTAACTGAATGCACAAACCAGAACTATAATAAAACATCTGGAAGAAATAGAAGAAAATAGGAAAAATAAGAGAAATTCCCAATTTGGGGATAAGGCAAAGATTTCTTACACATTATACCAAAGTCATGATTCATCAAATAAACAAATTATTAAATTGAACTTCAGAAAAATTAAAACCCTCTATCTTCAAAATAACACCATTAAGTGAAAAGATAAGCCACAATCAGAAAAATAATTTGCAACTCATATATCTAGTAAATAAATAACTCTAATAACTTAATAAATTACTCAACTACAAGTGACAGAAGATCTGAATAAACATTTCATCAAAAACAACATACACATGACTAGTAAGTACATAAAAGCATCCTCAATATCATTAATCATTATGTAATGCAAATTAAAATTTCAGTAAGATGCCACACCAGAAAGCCTAAAATTAAAGACCTACAAATCTAAAGTTGTTGAAGATAGGGAAAACTGGTATTCTCGGACGTTGCTGGTTGCAATTCCACTTAGGAAAACAATTTGCCAGGGTTGGGAAGGAAGGCTGATGCAAACGGGCACAGAGGAACTCTTGCTGAAGATTGACATACTCAAAAATTGGACCAAGGTAATGGGCGCACAAGTGTACACATTTCCTTAAAAGTGCCATACTGTAAACTTTCAGTGGTAAACTTTATTGTATGTAAACTATACTTCGTAATAAAACTGTTAAAATAAAAGGGATACCTTCAGACAATTCATGTGGAAATCTTGTAGTATAAAAATGAGGAAATGTCTACTCCATTTGAAGACACAGAATTGGTTCATAGAAGTAAATCTTTCTGATATACCTTCCAAATCCCTAACTCCAATAATTTAGTTTTATAATTTCACAATGGCTTCAATTCTGAGATCAAACAAATTCCATTAAAAACGGAAAAAATGGAATTGCTAGTTTTTTTTATTCCATTCAACACATCATATCTTTAAACTAATGGTGGTAGTTGAACTAGAAAACTTCATTTAGACTTTGCTCCGTCTACCACGAGTAATTTTTGATGCATTAATTTTAATTCTTCACTTTCCAGGATATTTGTATGCTTTTCCTTGATTCAGAAAACCAAAATTCTTCCAGTACCCTTTCCACATAGTAGCATATTTGTGTTTGCATGTGTGTTTGCATGTATATAGAGCCATAATGCATTTACATATATCATACATGTATATATCTATATTATATATATATAGATAGATATATAGCTCATTTTCTATTTACACAAAAATACTACACTCTTCTTTGGCAATAGTGCCTTCTGAAGGCTCTTCCCAGTAATGTTGCATGCTAAGAAGAAAGCCAAGAAAATGGTGCTACCAGTCAGAATGGTTAGTATCACAAAGACAAGAAATAACAAGTGTTGGCAAAGATGTGGAAAAAAGTGAACCTTCATGCACTGTTGGTGGGAATATCAATTGGTGCAGCCACTATGGAAAACATCATGGAGGTTCCTCAAATAATTAAAAATAGAAATATCATATAACCGAGTAATTCTACTTCTGGGTATTTGAGGAAAACAAAAATGTTAATTTGAAAAGATACATGCACCATTATGTTTACTGCAGTATTATTACAATAGCCAAGACATGGACATAACCTAATTGTTCATCAATAGATAAAAGGATAATAAAAGGTGGTACATATATTCAATAGAATATTGATCAGCCATAAAAAAGAATGAAATTCTGCCATTTGTAACAACATGCACAGACTTGGAGGGTACTATGCTAAGTGAAGTAAGTCAGAGAAAGATAAATACTATATGATTTAAATTATATGTGGAATCTAAAAAACAAAACAATGAACAAACAAACAAACAGAAACCCAGAAGCAGATTTATAAATACAGAAAACTGGTGGCTGCCATAGAGGAAGGGGCTAGGGGATGGATGACATGGTAAGGGGATAAAGAAGCATAAGTTTCCAGTTACAAAATAAAAAAATAAGTAAGTGATGGAGATGAAAGGTACAGTAAGGCAAATATAGTCAATAATACTGTAACAACTTTGTATGGTGAATGGTAGTAACTGTACATATCATATCATGGTGAGCATTTTGTAGCATATGTAACTGTCATTGACTATGTTGTATATCTGAAATATGTCAACTATACTTCAATTAAAAAAAGAAAAATGGTGATATAAACTTTTATTTTATACATATCAATTTAAAAAGTTTGTTCTGAAAATATTTCCAATATCAAATCCAATTAGAAAATAGGGACTTTATTAAATCACAAAGAACAATTAAAGAGCAAGGGTAATTTTAAGTAATTTGAGTAAAAATTTCAGTTGGCCTCTTTTCAATTACATATTAGATCATGTCAACAAGGTATTAAGCAACCTAGCATTTTCTTTAGGATTCCAGTCAATATTTAATCATTTACTCATTCAGTCAACAAATACTCAAGGAATATCTCATGTGTATCAGGCACTATGCTGGTATCAGTGACAGGGGAAGAGGGACAACTTCTGCCTTCAAGCAGCCAGGAATGAAGGGATTTACGGAAGCACACCTAAGCATTCCGAAAATAGGGAACATAAGACCTTCAAGAGCCATGCAGGGTTAGTCTCAGCCATTCTGCTTTCTATGGCCCTTCTTCAAAATTAGCTCTGAGGATTTCTATAGTAAAGAAACCAGTTTCACATCTTATGTTCCAAGTTTCTCAAATTTATTTAAATGCAATTTTTTCAGCCATTAATCCTATTTCTGTCATTGAACACCCTTTAAAAAACACTAATACTTTGGAAACTCCCTTGAGAAGATCTTTATCTCTTTTATCAAGAAAAGCAGACAAATAGAGCATTGCTTTCACTTCTCAGAGACATGCTGGTTACAGTATTTGTGGACTGACAAATGCTGATTGCATGATAATGGGCTCTACTATTTTGCCAGCTAGTATGGAAGTTACATAATTTCACAAATCACTCTTATCAAAGATGAACATAACATTTACTTTCTTCTAGCCCTCAGGCTTATCCTTTTCTAAAATCAAAGATCATGATATTTTTGTCTCAAGTATTGGGTTGTCTTTTAATGCAAGTCATCAAGACTATATAAATTTGGGTGCATTTTGATGGTGTGTTTTTTTCTTGGTATTCCAGACCTACATCTCTGTGTTCCAGCTTGGCTCTCAATTGTTCCTGTCAATTGTTCACATCTTTACTGCTTCTGAAAGGAGATATAAGGGGAAAAAAAGGACATAGCTTTGGGATCTGTGGCCTGCAGACATTCATGCATTCAACACATTCATTGAGTGTCCTCATAAAGTGGTGAACCGATTACGTAATTGAATTTATCCTCACAGAGCCTAGAAGTGCAGCTCAGTCACCTATGGACTATATAATTCTGGGAAAATATAAAAATTAATGTGCTAAGTGTTCCTAGCTGTAAATAAAGATGACTTTATATGTACCTCATGAGGTTGTTGGAAAGATCTAGAATACTGTATGGAACTTTCAAAACATACAAATACAACTTTGTTTTGGAATTCCCCATCCTTTCACTGTGTGCTGGTTATACATTTTTTTTGGACTGACATAGTTTTTATTTAGATTGTTCTTGTTAGTGGGGAATAAAGGACCCTTGCTGGCTCTCTCCTGCTAAGATGCAATAAAGTTTGGTCAGGGGAACAGGCTCCAGGATGAGGAAGAGCTTAGTTCAAAGTTCAGCTACTCCCCTTACCTGCTCTGTGGATTTGGATACAATATTTAACCTCTGAGATATATTTTCAGCATCTGTAACATGGGGATATTATTGGCCTCTAAAAGAGATTGTAAAGATTAAATCTAGTAGCACATGTTATTTAGGAAAAATATTGAGACTTGAGATCGTGAAGACCATAGGAGTATAATTCAAACTTTTCTTTAAAAGGACAACTGTTAGCTACTGGGAAGTTAGAAGTATTATATATAACAAAGAGGAAGTTGAACTTACAGGAGCAGGGGCTATGGACTGCAAAGCAATGTGGCAAGGTGTTTAAAGTAAATGCTCTGTAATGAGACAGTTTGAATGCCAGCTCAACTATTCCTTAGTATCACCTTGGACGGGTTCTAAACCTTTCTGAACCATAATTTCTCATCTTTACAATGGAAATAATAATGATATTGAGTGCTTACTGTGTGTTTAACACTGTTCTAAGTATTTCGAGTTACACTGTTGTTAACAATCTAGGAGTTAAGTAGTAGTTTTGTCCCCATTTTATAGACAAGGGCATTTGAAAGAAGTTTGCCATCCCTGCATCATTCCACTTTCTTCTTATGCCCCCACTACTGTTCTGACAGTTGCTCGTGCCATCCTGGCACCTGCCCTCCCCAGGCCACAGCTGGAGAACTGAGCAAACAGCTGAGAAGTGGATTCTCCCTGAAACTAATTCCCAAGCATGGGACATTACTTCTCTTTTTTTATTTTTATTTTTCAAAGCCTGGATCTTCAGTTGTTCCTTCTACTGCATGAGCCGCCAGACATCCTTCAAATAAATTCAATTTTTTGCTTAAATGGCCACATTTTAGTCTGTTGTAAACTGAAACAGCTTAAAAAATAATAAATACCAGTTCAGCTAAAATTCTGAGTCTCACCCCTGGAGCCTTAAAACACAGAATGACCCCCAGCCGTCACCTCGTCCGACACCCATACACACCACCTGTGGATAGGGGGTCAGGGGACTAAAGGCAAAGGCTTCAGTAATGATGGGCCAGGGTTCAGTGGCTGGTTTGTCTGGCGTTTTAAGTCCCCGTGGCTATTAAATAACCTACTCCAATCATCATTTATAAGCAGCAAGAACTATTGAAGAAAAGAAAAGCATGGTATCTTGTCAATGGGTTTCAACCCCAGGCAAGTTCACTATGGATTCAATGAGACTGAAAAAATTGACAGGGGAACGTTTTTGAGGTGAAAGGGTTTAATACCCAACTTTATTTCCACTAGAGTCCTGTTCACTCAGAACGAGTCTGCATGCAGCAAGCCAGTCTCTGCCTCTGGGCCTCTCCACCCCCACAGCCATCTTAGTCTCTGTCCTCGGTGCTGCCACCACTCCAGTCTCTGCTCTCCTGCACCGTGCAGCCCAGAGCACTAGGAGGAGCTCTTTTTATATAAAGTCAATAACAACGTATTGGCCAAACATGTACTGAGCGAGCCGACCAGGGCCAGGTGAGAATCCTGGCCACAGGAACCTTCACTGTCTCCACACATGGGAAAGTACTTTGGGAGTAACAAAACTGAATCACCACAAAAATGGCTCAGTCAGCAAAAATCTGACAGGATTAAGGGCTAAAAGAGAAAAAGAGTTGGAATGAAATATTGAAGTAGTAGGAAATTCCCTTGGGTTTTAAGGGTCAAAATTTTCTAAGGAATTGAAAATGGTATGTTTGCTAATAGGTAATTATGTAAACAGCTGGGCTGAAAGGCAGAAAAGTTTTACAATTAATTTGAATCAACCAGACTGTGTTGTCTCAGGCATACTACTTTTTATTGAAGCATAGATGATATATGTGGAGAAAGCGAAGGGTCCTGTGGCCAGGATTCTCACCCAGCCCTGTTCGGCTAGCTCACTGCACACGTGTGGGCAGTACATTGCTGTTGGCTCTATATCGAGAGCTCGGCCCAGTACTCTGGGCAGAGGCAGAGACGCTAGTGCTCGACCTACTGCCGGGGGAGAACAGGCTGGGTAATAAACACTTTCACCCCAATAACATCCTACTGTCATTTCGTTGGTCACATTGAATCCATAGCGAACGTGCCTGGGCCTGAAACCCATAGGCAAAACACAACTATACAACACAGTGGTTCAACAGTTCAACACATTATAAAATCCTCACCCCAACTGGTGAATCACGCATTTTTCATTAAAATGCATCAGCAGTGTACGATATATTTGTACTTTGATGAGTCCAAAGTGCTGACCAGTTAATTTTAGTAACAATCTGAATTATGTGAGTGAATTTCTTCAAGGTTTAAAATAGCTGCTAAAAATGTATTGAGAGAGAGGATTTTTGAGACTCAGTGCTCATTCAAGTGGACCAAATCACTTGAAAGAAGTTGGAAAGTTTGGAGGCTGTTCCCATCATTATCAGTGTCTGTATTTTGATTCTTATTCCCATCACTGACCTTAATGATAGGTATTATAAAGACCATTGCTATGATCTTTATCAACTAATACCATAAATTGGAAATCTAAACTATTAACTTTAAAAGCTATATATGTATATATAACTGATGTCTGGCTCCAAGAACACTTTCAGGCTTATGAACCTCATGAAACTAAACAACCCTTTACAAAAGTGAGTTACAATTTATATCATTTTTTAATTGAAATAAGCCACACTAAATAACTCATGTCACAGATATACTGAAATACTATACGAGTTCACAGTATATGATAAAATGCTGTTCTCTCCATCAGATTTTTGCACTTAAAACAAATCTTTTCAAATCGTGCATGAGATTAATTGAGCATACCTAAAAACAGGCTTCCAGCTGTATGTACCTCCTTGAAACTCAGCATCCAGTGAAATATCTCCTGACAGAAGAGAAGTGGCAACGAGAGATTTTTCTCATTGCCTTCTTTGTTGTTCCCTCGAGCTATGAAATACTCAAGGTTCAGCTAAAATGTTGACCTTCAAGGAAGACTTCTTTGACCACCCCTCCTCCACAGCCTAGGGTAAATTAAGGTTTCCAATTATACCTCTCAATATGCCTCATACTTGTACTTTCAATATATTAAAAATAAGAAATTAAATTACTCTGTGATTATTTAAGTAACATTTTTTTATTAGCAAATCCAAGGGGGAGTGATTAGCTTCTTCACTGCTGCACCCCTGGAAGCCAGCACAGAGCTTGGCAAAGGCACGACAGGAAGATGCCTAAAAAGACAGGGAAAGACAGGAGGTGTCACAGGGGCCAGACCCAGAAGAAACAGGCATGTAAGAAAAAGGGAAGACAGGGTGAACAGGGCCATTCCACTGACATGAAACAGCATCTCCGATGATGGTGGAAAAAAAAGATATTTGTTTCAGCATATTACAGCTCAATGACTTGTAAGGGAACCCAAACAGAAATGAAAAAAGAACTTGAGGTCATCCTAGTAAAGAAAGGGAAACAGGAAGTGTAGGCTTTCATTTTTAAAAGAAAGAGCTATTAAATCATTAATTTTCAAAGGCATACACAAGAATCATCAGTCATACAAAATATAGCAGAGAGCAAGTGGTATAAGACAAAGTGACCTTGTATATGCCACATTACAGAAGACTGTTCAAATTTAGTCTATTATAACATGTTTAAACAATATTACAACATAAAGATCACACGAATACATAGTTACAGTGCCCATGAATATCACTTTCATTTTTAAATTCAAATGGAAAGCTTACATTTCTGATTTATTCTTCCTGTTAGTATGTTGAATTGTACTTTGTGAATCAAAGATAATCCATAAACTCAGCTGCATAATTTGATGCAAAACAACACGATGTCCTAATTTATGCCTCTTAATTAAATAAAATAAATTAAAACTTGAAACAAGTACCAATGGTAGAACAAATAATATAGGACATACAGGGTTACAGTTAACCACATAGCTCCATCTCTTGTTACTCATACTCAATATAGAAATTGAAATACACAAATACCATCAGACTTTGAACAATGTAAAGTCAATAACAAACTACGTTTTATTCACTTAAATATCCTCAGTGCTTAGTGGAATGCCTCCTATACAATAAGTGCTCAGTAAATATTTACTGATTGAATGAAGGAGTGAATGAATGACTCTCATTTTCAATCTGGGTCCATCTTTGTAGCAGTGGTCTCTCTGCAGGGCAATTGGCTTGAACAAAGTCTAATCCAAACTATATTCTGAAATTTATTTAGAAATAGAGGATAGAATAGCATCTAGGAAGCCCAGATATTAAGGATAATTTGAGTATGCAGAGCATCTGAGCCTGACTGTCTGGACCACCTTCTTGGTACTTGCAGAGTTCCCTGGTACTTTCCTAATTTATGACTTGCTGGAAAAATTAGAGACATCAGAAACATTATGCAGTGCAATCAGAGAATTTCTAAACAACTGTGAAGAAAAAACATTTCCTCAGTAGACATCCTAACCAAGGAAATCTGCTAGCAAAAGTAGAAAATTCAGGATGCTAGAATCATAGAAGGTAGAGCTGAAAGAACCTTTAGCAGGCCAAATCAGGTCTACCCTTCATGGGTATAGCAAACATGAGATAATTATTGAAAGCAAGTAAACTGTCATCAAAATTTTATGACATATATTAGTAGCCCTGTTGGTTATATATTTCTTCTTAGTTGTTCCACAACTAGATGACCAATAGTGAGCTCACAGGATATCGCTTCTGAGTGCCAAGCTCATAATTGAGAAGCAGAAATACTTGAATAATAACCTTGGCCCTGATCCAACTATTACCGCTTAATAACTAGTCAGTAATATATTCTAAGAAACTAATTTGTGAGATATAAGCACTGCTACTAAATTATTGTCTGCAATGTTCACCACCTTTGATATTCTTGACTTAAAACACCAAAAGCCCAATTAAGTAACATTAGGGGTGTCTATGTGCATGTGCGTATGCTTGCATATGCCTGTGTTTCTGAAAAGATAATAAAGATCAGGTTTCTACTACAGCTGAATTACAGCATAATTCAGGATCAGACTCTGATAATAAATTCCAGCAATGTCTTGGCTTTTATACTGCTTCAAAGAAATTCTTTTGAAGCCAGGACTTTTACTGGACAAAGCTGAAATACTCAATTTATTTTGTATGTCTTTCCAAATAGGCATGATTTTTCAAATAGGCCGAAATCTGCTTGGCCAATGATATAGGGTCCAACATCAGGGAAAAATCAGGATCTGTTTTCTTCTCTTTGTTACATCATTATATTTGAACAGCTTCCAGGTCCTTAGTGTCTTGAGGGCCCAAGATGTGATATTATTGCATTTCTCCATCTGTTTAAGGAGACATTGAGATGTACACTGTAAATTAACATACAGAAAACCACATTTTTCTTTTATATGGTATAGAAATGGTGGAGTTGTGCTTTTAAATCAAGCAATTTCCTGACTGGCAGGCTTTATTTTTCTGCAGTAGTAAAACACAGCACAGTAGTAATATCAGTAGGAAGAATGGTGCATCTATATTACTTCATTCTACCCCTTACAGAGAGTTGGCATAGTATAACCATAGCACTGGCTGTAAAATGTTAATAAATCACTTCCTCCTATATCAAGTAGAAGAGGACTATAAACAGCACCACACAAGCGGTGCTGTAATGCTGGTCACATGCCTTTTCAGGCGTTTCTAGAAGGATGGAAGGAAAGTAAAATGGAAATAAAATCTCAGGTCCTAAAGTTTCTCAAATTTCTGAGGTTAAAAAAATTGTCTATTCAGTTTCAGCAAAGAAAAACATGCTACAAGTCTACAGCTGTTGCAGCACAGAGCCATTTCTAAAGACTGAGGACTTCAGCTTACTGAGATTTTAGCTGATGCAGAAACAGAATACAAAACCATTTGGTCTCAGCTGAGGCGTTTAAAGCCTCTCTGCTACACAGGAGAGCTGGTCTCCTTTACCAAGAAATGTCACTCCCCTGATTCTTTTTGTTTTACTGTAAAGAAGTTAAATGCTTTGCTTTTTAACTCTTTTTATTGGATGACTGTGCTGTGACTTACCCATTCTTTTCTTGACAGTTTTTAGATCATTTCCAATGTTTTGCTACTACAGCTGTATCTCTTGCACACATCAACCAACTTCTGTATATATATTTGTTTTATGTATTCCTATGTGTATATATATATATATAGGTATATACACACACATATTAAACCATATAAAACTGCTATTTTTGTAGGCCTAAACAAGCTAAGTATCAGCAATTTCAGATGGTTCAACCTTCAATAGGAGTGGAATTGCTGGGTCACCTCAGAATTAATGGGTTTTACCAAAATGGCCTCCAAAATTGCTCTGCAATTTATATTTTCTTTATGAGGAGTATTTTAAAGAAAGTTTGTTTACCCCAGACTACTCTGCAAAATGATTTCTCACCCCCACTGAGGAGTTGCCTCTTCCCGTGTATTGCCAGACGAGTTTCCTTCCCTCTGTGCCGCATCTCTATTACCTCGCTAAATTCATCATTTCTTTTCTACAGTACATTTGGCAATTAGTCTTCTTTTTCTCTGGAAGATTTAATACTTAGCTAAATCCAACAAGTGAAGGCACATCTGTACGATGGGGAAAGGGGCTGATAGAAGAATCATCAACAAGTCTCAAGATCTAAAAATTCAGATGATCGTCAGGAAGATTATATACAAACAGCAATGCCTGGACCACTCCTTCAGCCACGGAGGTTATTTTCAGCTCCTTTCTGAAACCAGTATCCCCTTTCATTGGAGCTCTACTCAAATGCTTCTTCTTGCCAGCTCTTTCTTAGACCATCAGCCAGATTATAGTCTCTGCTTCCTCTATGCCCTCTGAGCAGCTATGCATGTACTGCATTTCTGTATGTGCACGTGTATCTTCATGTAGTGGGGGTGCAGGTCAGGGGGGGTTAACACAAAGGTCCTTGAGTACTGGGTTCTAAGGCTGATGGTTGGTTTGGGCAGTCGGACATCTTCTCCTTTAGGAAACTATTCGCCACCTCTCGAGTCTGAGCTTATTATTCCTCCTTTATGCTTCTCCAGGCACCTCATTTCTGTGTCTGCCATTGCATGTAACCACATCTCAGTAAGATGCCTGTTCACATACTGGCTTTCCCAATTTCCCATTTCCTGTGGCTCCGATTCATCTTTATACCTGACACTGAGCACTCTCACACTTAATAGATGAATAGGAAATGAGTACCCTTAAATTTTAAATTTTCTCCTTCACCAATGACTTTATAGCATGAGCCAGCCACTGTTCCAGCAGTGGAGTTTCAGCAATGACCAAAGTGGACCAAATCTTACCCTATGGAACTTGCATTCTCTAACGGGAGGGAGACAGTCAACAAACAAAGTGGCAAGTCTATAATGTGTCAGATCATACAGAGTGCTGTGGAGAAAAATGAATAGATAAATGAATCATTCAGTTTATGCTTCAATGTTCCTCTAATGATCATAAATTATTTCTAAGTCACTTGTATACAGACAAATGCCTGGCACCTAGACTAAATTGCTGGCTGACTAAATCAATGAATGAAGGAATCTCAATTATTCCTTTAAACATATGAGCATAAACAAAAACTTGTTTATAGATCTTAGATCTGTTGGAAATAAAAATCCAAATGGAGATGGTTTACTTAGCCCAAACTTTATCTCAATGTGTATCCCTGCATGTGTATCAGTGGTTCTAAACTAGTGTGCCACGTGTCCACTGCCAATTATTTTTCAATGTGAAAGAATTTCTGCTGAATATATATACGATTACCCAATGTCCTTGAAATAGAACTTTGAACATGCTATGTGGACTACAGTAGAGGTAAATATACATATACATAGGATGGATCCAGATAAATACTCCTTCCTGGAATATGTTTAAACATCATCTTTTGAGTACATTAGAGGGCAAGTTTCAAGATAACAAGTAGTTCTATTCAAATAGAGACACAAAGTAAAGAATAAGCACATTCATATGGTATCTATGATTTGGCCATTGTAGACACTGCTATGGTGATGTCACTACAAATATTACTGATCTTATTATGTTTGGACAGTTTTAATCTTCAAGTACAATGGCAAAACTACTAGTACTTAAAAATGTCTTAAGTTCAAAAAACAGTTTAAGAATCTATTAGGTTGCACTATTCTCCAATATTTTAAGAATTATCAAGAAGGTGCTTAGTAAATGAGGGAAGTGTGGCTCACACAGTACATTCTCTAGATTCCTGTGCACACCCATTACACACATGAGACCGTGGCTTTTCACAGAAAGTAGATGCCCACAACAGATGTTGTAGCAAAGAGAAGATATGAGACAGAGGAGGTATGAGGTGGTAGTAAGCTGACAATAAGTACATGACACAGATTCCTGGACTTTAAAGAGAATAATGATGTAATAAAGCAAAAAAGTATCCACTCTTATGGCTAGGAAGATGTATAAAGAGAAATTCTAAAACACTACCCTCTGCTTTCAAACAAAGCAGGGGAAACAATTCCCCATTATTCTTGCAATAAGATGATGTTAATGACGTTTGGCAATTCACAGAAATAATTCAAAGATCCTTTTATAATTAATGCATTTAATTAAGATAAGACATTAATTTCTCTCATATGACTTAGCTATGCTGTTTTTCAATTAATGATCAATTGTTAAAAGAATCCCTGCAGACAAGAAACACTTTGTTCTGTGCTCTAGTGTACAAATAAGATGGCTGATGCATGAAAGCACACCACAAAGGTCACTTTATGATGCATCAAATAGTGTTGCTTGAAAACTTTTGACTTGTTAATTAAAATGTCAATCAATTCAAAAATTTTCTATGACAGTAGTCAAATAAGAAAATTAGGAAATACTATATAAAAGCATGACTATGCCATATCACAGCACAAAAAATAATTCCCTTCACTGAAATCACAGCTGACACACTTCAGTTTCTTAATAGAACACAGAACACTGTGAAATATATACAATATACTTAAAATAAATCACTGACTGAACTTTTGAATTAGGTATTTGGGAGATATGCGTGAGGCAGCATTGAGCATAGATTCTGGAATCTGACAGCCTAGATTAAATCCAAAGGCCATAGCTACCAGCTATGAAACCATGAGCAAGTTTGTATGTCTCGTTTCCTTTCCTTTAAAATGGGGATAGTAATAGTGTCTACATCATGGAGATGAATAGGAGGATTAAATAAATTAATATTTATAAAGTGCTTAGGATAGTCTAGAACACAGTAGTTCTATATATCTGTATGATTAAAAATGACTTAAAACACATACACCCTTGAAAAATATATTTTTGTCAATATTGAGAATTGCTTTGATATATAGTCTTGAGCCATAAAATGTTGTAATTTTACTGATCATAGGGATGTTTTACTGCCTACAATGCTAATGAATACTTAATATTTTCAATTGCAAGTATAACAAATAAGTTTTTACATTTTGGTGATGGTTTAAATATGTGGGGTAAATGGCAGAATTTCCACTTAACCAATGGATGTTTATGACAGCAGAGCCTTGCAGCCTCTGGGGCAAGAGGTGGAGAGAAAATGGCCATTGTCTCCTCCCCTCCGTTCCTGATACCTAATTGGTCTGGTGCCACCAAGGCCCCACCCAGAGAGTTCCTCCCAAAAGGGGCAGGTGGGGAAGTAAAGCACCCACCAGGGCTGCAGCAGGCCAGGGAGGCAGAGTGCAGCGCCCCAGGAGCTGCAGCAGGAGAAGGAGCGAGAGGGCCAAGACGAATGCAGCTGCGGCTGGAAGAGACACACAGAACTGGGCCTGGCTAGCAAACTTGAGCAACTGTAGGAAATAACCTACCTTTCCCCCAAACTACCCTTTCCTTGACTTATTTCAGTTTCATGAGTTTCACAGAGGACTTGCCCTGGGTGGGGAACCCCCTTGCCCCCGAACTACAAAATATTACAAATTCTATGGTCAATTTTTTTCTCACAGTATTAATATCTCCCAAAGCCAAACATGGATAGAGTTGGTTTATTTTACATATTGAATCCATTATGCATCCCTGAATGTTTATAAACTAGCTGAATATATTTTACAAAATAATTTTTGAAATGAAGACAGAATAAAAAGGACAAGAGGTTGACTTTTAAATAACTATTAACACAAAACTCTCTTATAAACATCTCAGGAGAAAATTTTATCTACATATATCTTCCCAACTTAAATTACATTTCTCATCTTATATAACCATTCTACTCATTTAGAAGAAAAAATTGTGCTTAAAAAAGTATTGGCTAGGGTTATAGTATGAATATCACCACTTATAAATTTTATACATGCATGATTTATTTTCTCATGTTTTTCTTTTAGACCTTTGTTGTCCTGGTAAATTTCATCCATCCTATAGATTATTTTTTAGTTACTTCTAAAATCTTAGAATATACACGAATAGAATATGGAATTCTCCTCATTAACATAAACACAGAATATTTTTAAGGCAATTCCAAAATGGAAAAATGATGACATCTACTCCTAAGTTTCACACCATGAGTTTGATGTTTTACATAATAAAATGTTATTTTTTTGTGCTTACGGATGCAAAACTAGTCATCAATTATAGATAAAGTAGATGTAAGCAAAAGAACATCTCTTCTTCAATATTTTTCACAACATGGTAATCATACTAGTTGTAGTCCCAAATCAAGATTACCTTGCAGGTTTGTCCTTTCTAGTAATGTTTATGATACAGCAGAAATAGAACAAAGAAATTATGGCTCATGCTGCTTCACAAAATTTTTCAAAAATAATCTATGTAAAAGCAACTAGCATACAATTGCAGATGCTCAATGTATGCTATTTAAAATTGAAGTGAACTAATCAAATCATAGAAATAGTAACACATGCAATTATTGAAAAGGATATTAAATATATTATTATGCAGTATGAAAATGGAACCTCCTGTCATGAAAATAACCAGTGTTTACTATGGACCTGCTCTATATCAAGTATCATTTAAGTTCTTTAACAGCATATTTCATTTTAAACTTCTCAAAAACACAAGTGATTCTTGTAAAAACAACCTGAATTCATGAGATTTGCCAAGGTGGCTGGAAACAAGATTAAAATACACTAAAAGAAGTGAGAAATAGAAGCAGGAAGAAATAATTCATTTACATTAACAACAAATCTATTAAATACCTAGAAGTAAATTTAACAAGACAGACTAGGATTATATGAAGAAAACATCAGAATATTTTTGAAGGATATAGAATAATATCTAAACAATCAGAAACTCATTTTATATTTGGGATGGGAAGATCTATCATGAAAATGCTATATATTCCAAAATAAATATATAAATTCAACACAATTTCAATTAGTATTCCAATAATATTGTTTTTCACCTTACCTAAACATATCCTTACCCAAAAGAAAAAATGGCAAATGGAAATAATTATTTTGCAAACTCCTGCATCAATAAAATAATGTATAATTGAAATATTTTTTTACTTTGAACTTCATGTTTACAAGAACTAACTAGCACTTTAAAGATAACTGCTAAATTCTAACAATTATTTACTCTTTTCAACTTTAATCACAACAAATTTTATTTTGGGATGCAAATTGGTTAAGTTCCTCCTTTCAGTTTTTAAGTAAATTATTTACTATCTGGAAAGTGCTTTGAGTCTTTTGAATTTTATTTCTGGCATAGTATCAAGAACAATGTACAGTTTTCTTTGCTGAACATCTTTATGAGCATCATCAGAATTGTCAGTTTTTTAAGGAAAAAATTGAGTATTTTAATTACTTTAATTTCTTCACTGAGACATGATATGCAGCAATTGAAGATTAGTCTTAGAAAAAGAAATGGTACTTTATATTAGGTATATATTGACTTTAAGCTTTAACAATAAGT
The DNA here is from genome assembly GCF_030020395.1 of Manis pentadactyla. Taxonomy (NCBI): domain Eukaryota; kingdom Metazoa; phylum Chordata; class Mammalia; order Pholidota; family Manidae; genus Manis; species Manis pentadactyla. The sequence continues at coordinate 110,509,628 of NC_080028.1, read as the reverse complement.
TTTAAGAAAATTGGTTTTTAAGAATCTAATGACTGGTGACTAAATCTTCAGAACATCTAATTCTGCTTGAGTAAAGAATATAGTGAAATAATTTCATATTCATGAGTATTATAGTTGTAATCTAAACTTAAGATATTAAATACAACTCCTAGGGACTCAGTGAGAATGCAAAGAATAAATGCAAAGCATTTAACATGTTGCATAGCATATCAAGAATAAAATTCAAGTACTAACTGAGTTTATTCTGATAGAAACATTTTTTCTCTTCTCTCTAGAAAAAGCTTCATTAAAATTAGTGATATTATGTGAAAGATAAAAGAAGACCAGTTGCAATGACATCTAACATTTCTACATGTTAAGTAGGCACAGTGCTAAACATTAGTAAAGATTTAAAATTATGGGGTATGAATGTGTGTATGTCCAAAGATATATTCAACTTATATATATTTATATATATTATATATATATTTTTTTTACATTTATATATATTACATTAATACATATTGCTTAATATATACATAATACAGGTTATTTTCCAGATATATATTATTTATATATATTACATAGTATAAAATTATATAAATATATTACATATTAATATTAATATATATTTATTTTATTAATTGCAATATATATCTTTATATAACAGGAAAAAAACAAAACTTGGTATTTTGCTCTTAAAAGACTCTTCATTACTGATAGTATAAGTGATGGACTTTGAGTTTCTTTTTTTTGAATTGCCAGTAAAGGTAATAGAGATAACAATAAACATTTGACAATGATAGATATAAATGTATGGATAGTATAAGCTTACTAAGTTTCATGAAAAAATGCATAAATGTCTCCATTTTTATATTACTTAAATAGAGGAATAGTATGGTTAACCCCCAAGGTGTGTCTCTTAATGGAATGAGTAGGATATAAAAGAATTTTCTTGGTTTCCAACCCAATCTCAATCCTTCCACAAAGCTCCAAACCATGCAGGCAAGACCAAGCTATAACTGTTCTCCTTTCTACATTCCACCCCATTACAGCCAATGATCAGAAATGGAGAAAGTAGTAACGATTTCTGGGTGCCTGCAATGTGCTGGACAACACTGGTTATCCAGCGGAACAGTACATTTTAGTGTTTAGGAGGATGGACTAGTAATGACTGGCCACATGACATCAGATGCTTTACCTTTCTGCATTCCAGTCTCTCTCCTATCTGTTAAGCAGAACTGTGTGGAGTCACTCTCTTTACGGTCAAAAATGGTCAATGCTGACAATAAGGTTCCACCAAATAAAAGAGGGAAACTGATTGCTCTTCATTGTTGTGTGTCGATATAACTATGTAAAGAGATGCTATCCATAGAACCTACTTAATGTCAGTATTATTATTATCTTCCTCACAATGAGGGAAGCTGGTGTTTCCAGTCTCAGCCTCAGTATATGGTAGCTCCAGAATGAGAACTTGAATCTCTGACTCCAAAGTCATTACTATCTCCTCTGCTTCATACCCTCAGCCACAGGGTCTGAGATGCTGCTGAAAGTATCTAAGCTTTTTTCTTCAGAAAAATTAGCATAATGCCAATCCTGCTTTCCAGGGACATTTTATAAATTAAAGCACACAGATTTAATGCTATGAAATGGCCTTTGTTTCTTTTTTTCCCCTCCAAGGTGGATTAGGTCCCTGGAGTAGCTATTCGCCAAATGGCACCCTAGCGTCCTGAGAGAGTTAAGGCAGCTTGTACATTTGCATAATTCACAACCAGGAAGTAGCTGGGGACTAGGAGAATCTGGTTCAGTAGGCCATTTAGAGATTCATTAAAATTCATTCACTCTGTATGTTTTTCTGGTCATTACCAGAACCTGAAAACATCAAAAATTTGTTTCTATAAATAAAGTCGAAAATCACGTAAAACTGACATGCTTATATCCATAACTGTAAACTCTTAAAATCACCCCATGTTTGGGGCTTTTACCTTAAACACAAAAACTTATTCATATATTCACATTAGGCAGTTAATTGAACAGAATAGAAGTTGCTATGGAAACAGTGTGGTATGCCCTAGTACTTAGTGAGGAAATGAAAGCAACTAATTATCACCAAATGTATGATATCTCTGCTTTTGTACTCTATAGTTTTTAATGTACAATCTGTTTAATGAACAGCAAGTTGTTCACCCAGCATGCAGAAGGTGAATGAGGCCTAAAAATAGATGATTAAATCCTCAGGTGTTAATCTGCAAATTTTATTGAAATAAAGCGATAAAAGATTTGGCTTTTTCCCATATATCTTAGCAAGAATGGGAGGCTTATTATTGGTGCCTAAAACTTTAAATATAAGCAGTTAAAACAGTTAGAAAATATTGCCAAGGGAAACAAAATAAACATCTGGTTCTTCCCTCTCTTCATTAAAATATTTCACACACACAACACAGTCAAAAGGCATGTAGTGAGAACTTACTGTGGGCCAGGTACTGGGAGGGATTGGAGGGCTGGTCTGAAGGTGTATGATTTTACTCTGTTACAAAGCCAACTCTATTAGGTTCCATGAAAGAGTTATAAAAAAGCATGCTACTGGGAACACAAACGATACAAAGATTAAATCTAGCCCAGAAGACTGAAGGAAACTGTTTTCAGCCAATATCTTGATGGATGGTGAAAATGCAAGCTGACTGAGTTGCTCACAGCTGACAGAAGTAATAATTTGCTAATCTGCAGGCATGGCCTGCCCCCCCAAATTCCACCAGTTAGATGGCACCGACACTGAATCAGGGGTCTCCTTCACTGTGAGTGAGAGGAATCTGCAGTTGGATGGCTTCTGCTCACAGTCCTACTTGCCCAGGTATTTGAAGGAGAATCTGGCTGCAACTTCCTTATTCTAGCGTCAAAACCCCGGTCACTTGAGTCCTGGAGTCCAGTGTCCAGGTTCGAGACTGTTATTTTTCTCTCACCTTGTGTCCATAACCTCTTGTGCTAAATCTAAGGAAGCTTCTGCACCAACTAGTTCCATAACCACAGTTGCTGCGAGCCGGCCCCAAGACAGACTCCTGGCTTAAAAACCGGGTTACACTGGAACGGAAATGTCAAGGATACTGGATTTAGTGGTAGTGTTGTTTGCAACAACTTGTCTAACAATCATCCCTCATGCAGCTTATTTTCTCCTTTCTTCTCCCTAGCCTGTTTTTATCCTACTTTTGAAATTCTAGGCACTCCCAACCTGTCCCAAAAGCAGAGTAATAAGCAGGATGTCATTTTTAAGCAGAGAGTAGAGCTTTTAATTAATGTACAAAACATTAATATGCCATGCATTTAAGACATACATAATGACAGTAAATAAGATATTACTATATAAATAGCACTGTGTTTGGAAAGATAGGTTGGTACCACAGTACAAAGACCATTTAATGTTTTGGACTCTACTTTAGGGAAAAGTTAGAGTAAAAGATCCAAGGAAGAGAGAGAGAAACAGAGAAGAACCCATATTTACCCACAACTTTACAAGTGAAATTCCCAAGCTCCAAACACAACACACATTATTTAATCATTCGTAAATGATCCTGAAGTTGTCAGATCAGCTTCAAAATGTCAAACTAAGGGCCATGTAGCACAATTACTCTTTAAAAACTACATTATTTTCTGCTCTATTTGTGTGATGCAACAGCAGTCTCAAAATTTCTATTTCACTTCACTTAGCACATGAAATGTATAAACATTAATCAAGTTGCAATATTTATTGAATACTATGTCCAAAATAGTTGGGATCCTGCTACAAACTCTAGAGAAAGACAGTATGTTTGGATGTGAAAGTAAGTGAGCCCTCACTTTTCACTACTTTATTATTTCCATGCCAGGATAAAACCGTTATTGTGTCTTACAGTATTAATCAAAATCTTAAAAACTGTGTATAGTCATTCTTATGAACTTTCTTTAAAATGGTGAAATTATTTCCAAATAAGTAACTAAGTTTTACTTAATATGTACATTCAATTTTGTATCCTCAATATATTTGAGAACATAATTAAAGAACTTAAGATTCTGGGAAAAAAATGCGAAAGATACACTTAGGTTTTGGATTTCTGCAAAGTAATTTTCCAACAGGAAAAAACAGTTAGTGTATAACAAACATAGCAATAATTTAAAGATACATACAATAATTGAAAAAAAGTGTATCTTGTCAATACAATGTTCCTTCTCTCAGGTTACAGATCTAAAACATGTTGTTAGGCATGAATAATCTGTTATAATTTAATTTTTACTTATGAATATATCTATTGAGTTTTGTTTATTTCTGAAACTTCCTTTTTAAAATTCAAGTCACTACATATTTGTCTTTAATAGCAATTATATTAATAGATAATAAAAAGCATTAACACTTATTAAGAACTCACTATGTGCCAGGCATTGCTCAGAACATTTTATACATAGTAAGCCATTAAATCTTCACTCTAAATTTCTAATTATTTCTCATTTACAGATGAGGGAAAGGAGGGTAACTCATTCCCTTAAAGTTGCAAAGCTCATTAGTGGTGATGTCAGCATTTAAACCCAGGCATTGCAGAGAATTCTAGAATTCTCACTCTTAACAATTTGCTATTATTTATACTTACTCTCTCCATAAAATACTTCTTACATGCATTTTTAAACTTCATCCCATGTACTACTTTACTACAAACTATGAAAAACCATGATCAAAGGTTGGAAAAGTCTCCAGTCTAGAATAAGCCACGATAACATCTGTGAGAATTAGGGATGAATGCCTTGAATAGTACTGCAAGATTTGAAAGGGCTTGCAGAAGTTAAATCGGATGGCAATTTTAATTTTGCAATAAAATTAAAATTGTTTCTAATTTCTCAAATTGTTTGTTTCTCAAATAAACGTCCCATAAATTGAGGGTATTTCATCCTTGATTCTTCTCTTTCTCTCCCCGCCTACATTTTGTCCATCAGCATAGTCTATAAACTCTCCCATGTCTGGAACTGGCTGCCTCTCCAGCTTTATGTATACAGCTTCCCCCTTGGGCCTGGGTCTACTCACCAATTATGCTCAGAGTTTTTACTAATCATTCTGAATTGTTTTCCCCACACACATTCACATGCTGTCACCTGCCCTTTCCTGATTCCTACTCAAAATGTCACCTCTTCAGACAGTCCACCTTGCTAGCCCATTTAAAATAGCACTTTCTGTCATTTCTGTCCATTTGCCCTGCTTTCCTAGTGCTTACTGCACTCCCCGACATGACTTACTTTCTGTCCTCCCTACTGTTATGTACGTTCTCTTAGGACACTGCTTTACGCTCACCTCCTTGAGCAGTGCCTGACACACAATGGATGCTGAAGAAACATGTGGAAAGAATGGATGGACTTAGATACAGAATTTCTTCTTACAATAATTTACTACTGTAATAGGCAAGGAATCTAGTTGTCATTTTATTTTCCTTGAAGAGATTGATTCTTAAGCTCATGACCTTAGTCTTTTTATAGACATTTTTATCTATAATTCTCCCTGGGTAAATGCTGTCAATAACTTAAACTGAAATGTCTGTCTTTATGTTACTGATAGGAATTATCTTCCTGATTCTCTTACAGCAGAACACTCAAGGAAAATCGCAGCAGTTGAGTGTTCTGTAAGGCCAGAGCAAGTAAATAAAAGCACCTTTATCTCAGGGAATGAGCTGCACCTCGATAACGCTGTGCAGAAGTAAAGCTGACTCCTCTGGGGTTTCTTATTCCTAACCACGCTCCCTCTTAGATCGCACGCCTCCAAGCTCCCACTGGAACTGCTGCACATTCACTTAAAGGTGGTGCCTGCACTTGGGATCAGGAACTCTCTGTTGTGCAGACCTCCCATAATGGAGGATGTCTCAATTTCCAGACTGTCACCAACTCAATACCAGAGGCATCCCCAAGCATCGTAACTACTCAAAATGTCTCCAAACATTTCCATGCCTCTGGTTAGGAGCCCATGATAGCCTACCAAGCCCTTGAGGTTCACTCTCGTTCTTCTGTAATACTCTCCTCCCAGGCCGTCTTAATTTCCTGTTTGCTCATGACCCATTGAATATGTTATCATCAGATTAACCTCCTGAAGCACATTGCTTATCAAGATAATGCCCTGGCCCTCTGGTGTCTAAGAGACACCAGGCCTTTTTAATCTTTAAATTTATTTTTATTTATTATTTTATTTTTGGCCTTACAGAATTTTAATAAAAGAATCAATGTGTTTTCAGCAACAGTGAAATCCTTGCTAATACCAAAGTGTCCTGCCCTCAGAGCCTGTCCAGTACCAAGACATCCCAGCAAACACACCGAGGAATCCCTCCCCTCCCTCACTGATGTTTGCTGAGTCACACTTCGGGCAACCCAGGGTTTGTTGTCCATCACTTTTCCATTATGACACTGTCTAACATAAGAGTGTATTGCAAATACTAGCCACTGATGTGTGTATAACACATTCTCCAGGCACATACAAATATACACTTTTGTACCTATCTAGATGATGACAGAATTGCTACCTCTGCATCTAATATACTGTCTCAGTATATTTTATGACATCAGATGATGTGGTAAAAAAAATTTTTTTAACTATATAAATTATAGGTACACACACACACACACACACACATATATATATATATATACACACACATACATACATATATATTATCCAACATATATTATGTTTCATGAATTCACCACATCAAAATTAATGTGATTAATATAACACTATGTGCCAAAGCCAGGAACAAAAGTGTAAGGACTGTACTGGTTTTCCAGGTATTTTGGAACGAATACCATGAACTTATGCATCATTTTGTCTTCAGGCTTGCACCATGATCGCTCCTTCACCTTCAGATGACAGATTCACACGGATGAGCGTCACGCAGAGCACAGTGGGCCTTGATCAATGGGATGTGGTGGGAAACGCAGAAAGCTTAGATTTGGGCACTATGGGTCTCCTGCCTTCTCTAACTCAATTTCCTGACTTGCATAATGAATAATAATCATGACTGGGCAGGGGTTATGCTAGAAAGATAAGGGAGCTGAGTCATCATTCTTGTGGAAGATCATGAACCTTGAATTTCAATGTGTCTACTTTTTCCCACCCCCATCACAGAATCCTAAATGCTATATTCACCTAAACAATATTATTCCTCCAGTTCTAAGATATAGTATAATGATGGGCAGTGACACATGAACTATATGGCTGTTATGTGAGAGGTCATATTCTTTTGAGATCTCTTGAGCGCAAAGATGGTATGCAATGGAGCTTGTGGTTTAGAGGGAGGGTGTAGTCATAGTTATACTAGCTTCTGCCTTCTTCCTTAAGGTTTAAACGAAGTGATGATTTTACCCAGAGTTCCCCATGGTTCATTTCTCAGATCTGATGGGTGGGTGGGTGCCTTGCTGGGTAGCACTCTTGTATGTGCGTCATTGTCTAAAATCACAGCAACAAAATAGGGCCCAACAGTTGTAGGAAGGCTCTTTAACTAATCATCCACTGCAATTTTATAGTGATTGATCCAGAAAATATAAGGGGAATGATTTTATAAATGATAAGCAACAATCCTGTTTATCATTGACAAGTTTATCACTACTGAGACATCTCACAGAAAGGTTAGGCTTCAGAATGAACTCAAATACATAAAACATCCAATCCTTCTTCAATAGCTTATCTAAAGCATTAAAAATTTGAGCCATTTGTTTCTCTCCTCATTTTTTCCAACTCCTCTACCACTCATGATGCCACATCTATGCTTATTTCAGACCTTTACTATGATGTCTGTGCATGTGTGTGAGAGACACGGACAGACAGATATTCATTAGGGCTTCTTCTGTTGTCAAAAATTGCAATTCCCCATGTCCCTTAAAAACCGGTTCCACTTTAATGTCATGTTGGGAATGGAATGCCTCCTCATGTTCCCTTTCCTTCACACATGAAGAAAAACGGTGATTTAAATAAAGTAATTCACACCCTGACAACTCTGCTTACTCATTTTTCTTTCCCACGTGTTCCCTGTGATAGCAAAAAGCATTTATTCCTTCAACAGTCCAGAAACAACGGATGCCATACATCACTGTGAGTCCACCCGACAGGACCGCCGTACGCGGTGACTGGCCAAGCACACCAGCAGTCAGAGCTCCAGACAGAACCATGTGCTCAGATTCACAGCCAGATTCCTGACACTTATATTTATTTACTTACCAGTAGAGGCAATTGTCAGAGTAAGAGGAAATAATGAAATGCAATTACTGTGGTCAGAACAAAGGGCCAGGAGAAAAGACTTAGAGTCTGATTTCTAGATCTATCTGACATGGTTTATGGCCTTAATCAGCAGAAGCTTAGTAGACCTAAAAAATATTATTGATGGATATGCACTATTTTCAAATATTTCAGGAAGCTTTGTGGCTTTTGAGAGCATTCATACACTTAAGGGGGGGATGAGAAGACAGCTTTATTTTCGGAAGAGGCATGAAGAATCCTGGTTGGCACTGATCATTATGATACGGCAATGTGATAAACCTCTTTTTCAAAAGATGGCAAAGTATAATAAAATTATTTTATGAGGGAAATTACTGTGTTAATTTGCTACTACACTGGTTTATAAAAACATACTTTCAACAATGATGACAAGAGTCTTATTTTGTGAGCAAATCTCGAGTCGACCTTTATGTCCAAAGCTACAGTTGTTGGTCACATAACACCAACCTTATCCTGACAACGCAACGAACAGAAACATGAGTCCCAGTCCCATGGATACTAGCAGGAGCCTCTGCTTGGACACTGACAGTTTACTTAGACTTTATGTGCTTTCGATTCTTGATTTGTGGGTGAGAGCTGGTAGTTTTTACTGCCTTACCTTTCCTCCTCTCCTCTTCCTTTTGTATCTCTGTGAGGCATTACAAAATCAATGAATAAATTTTATAAAATACTAACATAAAAGTAATAGTCAAGGATTATAACCTTTTTTTATTAAGGGGGAATCTCTTCCAGCTATTTGTTAATATTATGAGAAATGATATAAATATGTTGGAAACACACTGCGAGAGTTTAGAAATAAATTTAACTCCATAGTTTACAATTGCCTAGCACTTCTAGTTCTTAAATGATTTCCATATATCTCATTTATTTTAAATTTAAAACACTGAACAACTAGCAATGAACTTATAGAATCATTGTTTACTTTATCACTGAGCATAGATGAACAAATAAAAAGCATACTCCGATTCAAATAGACAAAACAATATGCAAAGTTTTTAATCTTTCACTTGTGTTTTAAGAGTACCTGTCAAGAAGTTAAAATCTTTCCATAGAAGGACTATAGCTGTAGTAGTTACCTTTTGACCAGTGTAACATAATATCCCCAAACCTAGTGGCCTAAAACAATAAACATTCATTATTTTATAGTTTCTGTGGGTCATGAATTATGCAGCTTAGCTGGGTGGTTCTGGCTCACCATCTCACTGAAGGCTGCAGTCAAGACGTTGGCCAGTGTTTGCAGGCATCTGATGGCTTCACTGGCTGGAGGATTCACTTCCTGGGTGGCTCACTCATATGGTCTAGAAGGAGGCCTCAGTTCCTTATCATTTATTTCACTCTATAGAGCTGCCTCATAAGATGGCATTTGGCTTCCCTCCATAACAAGTGATCCACAAAAAGCAAAATGGAAGCTGTTGTAAGTTTTTATGACCTAACCCTGGAAGCTATGCTCCATCTCTCCAACAGTATCCACTTGGTTATGCCAGTCATCCTTCCCCCAGTTGGGGAGAGGGGAGGACTGCTCAAGGGCTCAGGTACCAGTGAGCAGGGGCCATGGGGGAGCATCTCGAGGCTGGCTACTGCAATCACCTCTCTTATGAGACGGTCAAAATGTAAGAACTGTCTGAGCCTTCCTAGCAAATCTGGTAGTCATCCAAAGAGCTACCAAAAGGTGTGGAACTCAGTGACAGAAACTGCAAAATGTATCAAAGAAAGTCACAGAAGATGTCCTCAGGAAACCTCACAAGAATGGACAAGATAAGTGATTAATCAGAATCATATAAAAGTTCTAATGGATTCCACTATGTTATTCTTGAACTATAAAAAAATTACACAACTATTTCAGGTTAAAATAAAAACTAGTTTAAGTCTGTCAGCAGTAGCTTCGAATATAAAATATAAAAGAAATGTAGAAAATATATTGATCATTTCTGCAGAACATCATTCTACTTTCATAGCTTTTAAGAAATATTTGAAAAGGAGGTGCGTGACTGCATAATACATAAGTGTGCATGTAATGGAAATAGCAGGCTTTGGAGTCCAGAAGACCTGGTTTCCCTGAGCAGTTCTGATATTACTGAGTCAACTTAAGCAAGTAACAATATATTCCTGGGCCAAACTGCCTCACCTATAAATGTGTCCTACCCACTACAGACAGGAAGCCTCTGTGTAGACAGGAGATAGCGTCGCATCACATAGCTGTTAGGAAGGGGTATGGCTTGTTTTGAGCATTGCACTTAAATCACCAGGGCCCCTGAGTGTTCATCAGGAACTGTCCAAGGATGATTAGGTTCCTACTCTCATATAAACAAGGTAGCTAACATGGAAATGAAAGAAAAACCTCCATCAGATAAAACTTGGACTTTAATATCATTTATTAATAAACAAAAGAAAGTGGGAAATAACTTCAATCTGTTCCAGAAGGAATCCTAAAATCAGATAAGACTCTCATGTAGTTCTCAAGGACAAATAAAAATTCATTTCATAAATGAATAAAAAGTTCATTTAAATCAATACTTCATTAAAATGGTATAAAGAACATGTCATGAAACTTTTCTAATAGCAAGATAAACCCTTATTATAAAGAACTGTGGCCCAGGAAATACAGGTTAAAAAAAGTTACTGAATTTTCAAATATTTCAAAGAAACAAATACTTGCCTGTTTTTATGTCACAGATTGTACATAAAGGAAATATTATACTTCTGCTGGAATGCTCTTTCCCCAGATACCTTTTCTCGGCTGACCCTGTCCTACAGGGTCAGCTCAGGACGTGTCTTTTCCAGAAAGCCTGCTGATGTTTCTACCACCCCTCCATTCCTGACGAGGAGCAGCTCTCTGGCATGGGCACAGCACCCTCGGTGCAGATAATGGTAACATCTATCACAGGTCACATTCTCTAAGCACTTACTATGCATCAAGCACTGTGTTAAGGGATTTATGATTTTGTTTAATCTTAGAACAAGTGTGTCAAAGCAGACAGTACTGTTACTACCTTTTAAGGTATGATTAAATTGAGATGTTCACTCTTGAAGACACACAGCCCAGAAATGCTGGAACGATCAAAAACTCAGGCAGTCTGACTCAAGAACTTATGCTCTTAACTTCTAAGTGACTATTGACTTCTCTTATGTATTTTTAAACACTCATTACATAGGACAGAGCAAATACTCATTACTACTCGTTACATGGTGCTCAACTTCATTTTTCAAAAAATAAATAAGTGATTTAAAATACAGTGATACATATTTTAAATATTAATAAAAAGTTTCTTTTCACTAATATAGCCAGTCTGAGAACAAAAGTTTTCTAGAAAGTACAGGGTTTCTAATGCCCCAATAAAGGATGACACTTGCATTATGAAGGGCCATGTGTGAAGAGGTTATCTATGTTCAGACTTACTTTCTCATTTATATTAAGACTAGTCATCCTCACCCGGGGTGATTTTCATGCCCTTCACCCCTAAGGGACATCTGATCATGGTTGGAAACATTTTTGGTTGTTGCACAGAGAGGGTGGTGCTACTGACCATCTAGTGGATAGAAGCCAGGGATGTTGCTAAGCTTTCCACGATGTGGAGAACAGTCACCTACAGCAAAAGAATTGTCCGACCTAAAATGTCAGAAGTGCTACAGACCAAGCTAGTCTTGAATATACATTTCCTCCTAAACTTTAAAGTATTTATTAATATTTAAAGAATCTCTACCAACCTCCAAATTCCATAATATTTTACATCTTAAACAGCAGTAAAAAACCGTTTCAAAGGACAAGAGAGATATACCAATGCTTTGAAAGTGATGACTTCTAGGAAGATGAACATTGCAACACCCTGAATACCCTGTGACTCATCACTCAGGAAGGAACCGAGGTATTAGAAAGGCAAAGCAGCTTTGCTAGGTTCACAGGCCCACCAAGGCGGCAAGGCCGAGACCCATCCGATCCAGCCTGGTACAAAGCCAAGGCTCCACTCTGCACGGTCACACCCTTGCTGCTGTGTGGAAGGCTCCCAGCATGAGGAGAGCTGTAACCAGGCTCCCTGTTTCCTCCTGACACTTACCTAATTAGCAAAGGATGTCAAGTCAACCTGATGTGTAGTTAAAGAAATGGTGTCTTCAGAGAAAGACCCTGAAATTCCGAACAGACAAAAAGCAACCCCACAGAGAAGTAAAAAACTTCAGAAAACAGCCATATGAGACAAAAACAAGTGAGAGTGTGTAGGGCTTTATATAGCAAAAAGGCCATTAATGCTCCACATGCTACTCTTCCAGCCTCACCCAAACGTACTGAGAACAATACCCTCCTCTGACTCACAGGCACGAGTGCTGGAAGGCAACGACTGCCGTGAATACCGAGATTTCCCTCTACTGTGTTCTGTAAAGCAAACACCGAATAATGGCAACTGTTAGCAACAGGACATGAGATGGCACACTTCCAGGACAGAGGACACATGATGCCCAATTTTCATGTAAAAAGGCTGTTTACCCCTTCCTGAGGCTAAAGGTTGCTAGCTTCTTTCCCCAGACAACACTGTACTACAGTGCCCTCAGTGTTCCCAAGCTCTGCACTAACACAATCAACTTCCTTAGACACCAAAAATACTGGTAAAGGGAAATGAAAGTTGTCAGGTTCCTTTTAAACAATGAACAAATTAAAATAATAGAGGACTTGTATGTGCATAAAATCTACTCACACTATTCAGAATTCTAGACTAAGCAATGTATACAAACAACTAGCCAATAAACAATTAAATAAAATCTATTTGTTCCACTTTCAGGGCAAGATGAGTCTAGAAGTCAATGAGAGATTGATAATTGCTGCTAAAGGAGACTCCTTTCAAATTGCAGGGGCTGGCATATTAAAAATGAGAGAAAAGAAAAAAGTCTTCAAAAATATTTCTGGAAAACTGTAATTCTATAAAATAATAAAACAACATTAGAGAAAAAAGTCTCCTTGCTCCTCTGACTCTACAAGAAGTAGTGATCAATTGAGATGAATGCATGCCCGAAGTAATCTAAATCACACCTGAAAAACAACACTGACACCACCAATGAATTACCTGGTCTCTCCTGTTGTCTCTCATCTCTGGGATGGGAGAGGAAACAGTAATTCAGGGGACAGGAGGCTGCAAAGAGCAAGGGCACCCTGACAAGGTCCCTACCTGTGAGAAAATACCATTTGCCTTCACATGACTACATCAATCAAGAAGAAAGGCGTAATTGCAGACATTACAGATTTATCCAACAATGGATCAGATACTTAAGCTTCACTCTAAAAAATCTCAAAACTGCCTAATTTCTGCAAGTGTAGATTGTGGATGATGACTGAAGACACCTTCCACAGGAGTGACTGAAGACTGATTCTTCCACAACAAGGGAAAACAGTTGGCTGTATTTGCATCCAGTTCACACAGTACAGCGTTTAAAATAACATTTTTAAAAGTCTATTTACACTTTTTATTATGGGATTAGGAAATAATAAGGTCTAATCTTTTCTGGCAAATCATCAAAAATTTATTCTTTCTAATAGAATCAAAAGAATCAAAACCAGACATGTACCACAAAATCGTATCAATAAGTACAATCCAAAAAGTCTGACATGATGTTTCTGAGATCATTATTTCCTTAGCTCATTAACAGCATTCACAGGATTTTTTAAAAACTATGAACAGTAGCAAACATCTTTGAGTAAATGAATACCAGCTTCCCGAATCAACATATTAAATAAAATATGAGAAACTTGGTCCTTTTTCTTCCAATGAATAGAATACTGTTAATCTGTTTTAGTTAAAAAAAAAATATGCTTGATTAGCTATCCTCAATTATTTATTTCTCTTCTCTTTTTATTATAGCAGTTTATGCTCATCATTTTAAAGTATGCACTTTTAAAATGTTTCAGGAAAAAAAATCAAGGCTTTGTACAATATATAGAGCATGATTCAATTTCTGTTGTGTACGTGTGTGTGTGTGTGTGTGTGTTATACAAACTGAAAGATACAAAAAACCTGCTAATGTGGTTGCCTCTAGTGGTAGGACTGGCAAATAATAGAGGATTTCTTAAAGACTTTCATTTTATATATTTGTTATTCATTTGAAATTTCTACTATGTGCACATATGCCTTTTAAAATAAAATTTAGTTTCAATTTTTTTGAAGTAAAAAAACGTTTTATAGCAGAATCAATAGTATTTACATTTTGCATTTCATCATTTTGCCCAGTCTCATCAAATGCAACTGAAATTGTAATTATTTTTTCCCACAAAGTAAAGGCATAAAAATCTAGGCATTGCAACTAATTTTCCCCAACTCAAGGAAGAAGCTTTCTGACAGAAGTAAAAGACAAACAAAAAGAACATTAAAATTAATGGAAAATTAGAAAGCAAAACTGGTTGTCAAGACAGAGATTTCACTGGGGAGAGCTGCCTTGCAGGGCACCCTGGGTAAAGGACATTTATGTCCACCCTCTGATGTGAGTAATTAGGTACAAGATTAATCTCTTCTTATACTGGCATTTTAAATGAAAAAAACATTAAACTATTTACAATCAGCAAACATGAATATTACTATTAAGGAGAAGAAAATATTTTTTTAAATGGGGCTTTTAAAAATTATCTGAAAATTAGACATCCTCTATTCTCCAAGATTTGGTTTTTACTGCTCTCTTATCCTACTTCCTTGTCTATTTTATTTCTAAAAGCGTATAGACCACACACACCTTTGATCAAATAGACTCAGTCTCGTAAAACCTCCTACTTTCCAAATAAAGAGGCAAAAAAGAGGTGCGTGGCTTCCCTGAGTCCGTGGGACAGGGCTCCCTTCTCTGGGCTTTCAGCAGAGCATGACTGTTAAAGTGCTGCTGGACGTAGGAAGCCCTATCCTTCCAAGCACATATGAGGTGTTCTTTGAAATTTTCTTCTGAGTCTCAATAAGTGGAAGTTAAGAGTTGGAGGATGAGATGCCAGCCAGAGTTGGAGGATGAGATGCCAGGGAAAGCTCCGTCCCCTGCTCAGCCTGCCGTCATGCAGCTCCTTCATCATGCCTGGCTTCGGTCTGCGTGTCCGCAAGTGTAAACAGAATGGATTCCCTAAATGGACAGATCTCTTCCAACGTGACAATTCTGGCTCTGAGTGAGATATACCAGTGGTGGCTCCTTTCTATTTGTTTGCCCATCAGCAAACTGAACAAAATACCATATAATACCAAAGGCACTTTTCTACCCAGAGACAGAGGGGGAGGATGTGGACATCAAATGAAAGGTGTAGTTTAAAAAAAAAGAAGAAGAAGCAACAGCAAATGCAGTATGAGGACTTTGGCAGAAAGAATTTCAGACAAAATGTCTGCTAAGTGACTGTGCTTGAGGTTCATTAACAGGGACTAGGAGAAAGGTACTTTTTTTAACAGAGGAAGGAATTAGCATATCTTGGAAACCAGTAATTCTGTGGTATAGTTTATCTTCCTGAAAAGAGTGCTCAGGATCGTTTTTAAAATTTTAAACAGAAATATTACCCAAAGAATGCATTGTGAGATAAAAACACATTGGAAGGGAAAATGTCAAGCCATGAGTAAAAAGTAGAGAAACATTGTGGAAGAAGAGATTTCCAAGTGGTTGGCATTCATTCACCAACGTGTAACGAACGTCCCTCTCTTGTGCAAATCTCTGAGCTGCAGACGTGGGGACAGGATATTGTACGGAAATAAGATAAAGTTTCAAGGCGCTTGTATCTAACTTTGATGGAAGTATGTAATAGTGATAACAGGCAAAAATAAAGCATTGGGCAGAATACGGAGGAAAGAGATCCCTTCCATCTGGGACCTTGAGGATTGGTCTGTGAAGACAGAATCAGATCAGGGGAAGATGGTGTAGGAAAGCGGCATTCCAGGGCAAGGTACCAGCAAATACCAGCAGGTCCCCAAGTATGATCCCTGGACAGGCAGCTTCAGCATCATGAGGGAAATGGTAAAAAATGCAAATTGTCAGGCCCCACCCCTAACTTACTGAATCAAAAACCATGATGTTGGGTCCCCAAATCTAAAATTTAATCATCACTTCAGGTGATTCTGCTGTGGACCAAAGTTTGAGAATCAGTGTCATAATTAAGTCATAGTGAGGTAAACATGTCTTCCAAACATTTAACAGTGGATTAGCAGTGTCAGAATCATTGAATGCAAAAAAAAAAAAAAAACACCTTTCAGTTCTATCCTGAAGCTTCTTAATCTATAGAGAAAATTCCCCAAGTAGTAGCAAGGCTCAGGAATTACTGAAGCAGTGGGAACTTAAATGGGGACTTAACTTGAGGCCTTAGCTGTTTAGGTGTCAACCCAGAGGTTGTTGAGGGGCCTTAATTAAAGTTTGGTGAGTGAGAGATCAGCGGAAGGCCAGAGAAAGCCATTGTTGGGTTTTTTAAAACCTTTCATTGAAATATAACGTCCATTATAGAAACATGCACAAGTCATATGTGTACAACTCAATGAATCATCACAAAATAAACAGTATTGCAGGTTTTGTGAAAGGATGGCTCAGAAAGGTTTTGATGCCAGTGGTCAAGAGCCCTGACTTAGGAAGCAGAGATTCAGGCAGAGATAAAATGTTATTACCACCTTCACGTGTGACATGACAAAAGGGAAGGTTGCGTGTTTGAAGAAATATCACAGGATTTTAGATGGGAGGACCTTACGAGTGGGGAAAGTGAAGCCAAGAAATGCAAGGTGGCCTGACCAAGGTCATACAAATGGCTGGATAAAGAGCAAAACCAAAGCCATAGTTTCTGCCTCCCGGTCCAGGGGTATTTCTCCTATATCAGAATCCATGTCAGAAAAGGAGATAGCCAGGATTTTCAAAGAAAAGATTGATGGGACTTGTCAAATGATTAGATGAGAAAGAAATAAAGAATTCCCTGTTCCCTCTGGAATGTTTGAGTTGATGTGACTGAGGAAACGCTACCACCAGCCTGGACAAATCAGGGTAAAGACCAAGAAAGTATCTTTACTACATATAAGGGCATGTGACCTCAACTGCTTAACATTTTGAGACTCAGCAAGACCGAGTCTCTCTCGTTAGCATCTTTCTGTGACCCAACCCCACATCTAAAACAAAGCAAACTTTCACACATATCATATAACAGTGTGCTGAAATTACATGGGAAGGATAATACTGTCTCAACTGACACATGTGATTAATTCTAGTAAGGCCTGTCCTTTAAAGGTTTTTGGCAGAACATTCTAAGCCAACAGTTCACAACAAATGTGGGAACAACAATGATATTGCACCATCTCTCCTCATTTCCCTGCCTCTATTTAAGAAGAATATTTGAATAACATTATAGTACGTTCAAATCTTGACATTTTTTATGGATTTTTATGGATGTAATATATAAATACAATGACACACCCATAAAATTTCCTCCTTTATTATCTATTTGTTTGACAGTCATAAGAAATTTGGCATCAAAAATACAATGAAAATAATTTCAAATGGTTCCAGTATCTTTGAAAGTCAGCTGTCTCCTTTCTTACTGGATCTTATTCTTCACATATCAATATTTAACCTTTAATCAGAGTGTCTCGGAGAAAAAATAAAGTTAGGAAATGCTTTCCTATCACTGAAGCCCAATTACTTTTGCTCAAATCACTATGAAATAGATCATTTGATCCAATTCCCCCAAGTATTTATTCAGCAGCAATTATTTATTGAGCAACTCTAGGAAATGCTGGGTTTAATTCCAGAGAAGGACAAGACAAAGTTCTTGTTCTCCAAATGTTTACATTTTGGTTAAAAAGTGAAGACATGTAAATTAAAGGAGTAGACAATATTGCAGGGCAATAAGGGAAGAATGGATCAGACAATAGGATTTGCATGGGGTCAAAACAGAAGACAACAGGTATGCCATGAACGTGAACACTTGATAAACACACATTCTACAATAAGATGATCTAAGTTTTATACACAGTGAGCTCCACCCCCACAATATTGGTTTTGGCTTCCTGGCAACCACATCTACTTAGACACTTCATTCATTCATCTTTCTGCTTTCAAATGCAAATGCTCACACGAAATCAAGTTTTTAAGAAGTCAGAAATATCTGGAATAGCTCTAGGCAAAACTGTGTGTCTGCAAAATTTTGTTCCCTCCATTTTCCTTTCTCCCTGTTTGCCTTTCAGTCAATTCCCTGTTACCAAAAGAAAAAACATCCTTTGTTGAAGGCTAAACTTCATCACAGATATAAAAGGTTAGGCTGGTAGAGGAGGGGAATGGTAGAGATGTTTCCTAAATTACAGTGTGAAGATAACTGCCCACTTTTGCTAAGGGAACCCTTGAATTTCAGTTAATTGTATGCAGCCAGAATTATTACTAACAAATTTAAGTATACTTGGGTAAACGTGTGGGCAACTATTTTTGAACTACTGAAGAATGATATTTTTCAGGTTTAAAACTACTTTTCAAAAAGTCTCATTTCCATACACTTTACTAAAATACACTAGAGGTATGAAATTCCATTTATGAATTATAGTGACTACTTTTTATTATCTCTTTGCATTCATTTGTCTCCTGATTCCTGTCAGTTTTCAGGGGCAAAGCTAACCTGTATATTTTATGATTGACCATAATTATCAGTTCAAGGATGGCATGTGATCTACAAGAGTTCAACCACCATTGAATTTCAGGACTATTCCTAACAGTATAGGACACAGACCCTGTCTCCTGCCGTAACACGCAAGGGCACGCCTTACAGCCATTTTCCTCCCTGACAGAAGCTGACGAAAGAGTGAAGTTTTGACATGGAGATGAAAAAGGCTGAAAAGCCTGCCGAGCAATGTGGTAGGGGTCTGTATCAAATTGGGTTTAAATAATTAAGCCCAATTCTCTTATCGTTTGAGGCATTTTTATCCAATTTTCATTTTACCTGCAACTAAACACATATGATGCATGAATTCAGGAAATACTTATTGAGTACATGGTCCCTTATAGGTTCCAGGACTGCAGGAAGGAATAAGATGTAATTTCTGTCTTCAAACTGCTCCTATTCTAGCAGAAAAGCAGAAAAAAAAAAACAAAAACCTAAACCAAAGTATTGTGCTAATGAATTAAGAAGGTAAACACAGCCTAATGGATAACCACCACTCTTTCCCTCACCATCTACCAGGTAACAGCGTGGCTAATTCCTCTGCATCCAACATGAAATGATTGTGGTTTAAATGCCAAATATGAATATCCTTACTCATGACATCACCAACTGATTCCAATTTCCATTCTTGAAACTCTTCAATTGTGAGGCATGATAAAGATATTCCAGTGGACAAAATGCAAAGTATTAACTCTTCAGGCCACTACTAGGCAACGCATTTTACCTTTGGGGGTTTTCAGATGGAATCTCTGGAACCTGCAAGTCAACAAATTCAGTGAGACAAAAATTAAATGTTATTTTAAAAAGCCAAGGTGGTAAAATAAAAGCTGGATGTTAAAATACATTTCTGTGTGAGTGAAATGTTCTCTGGGGAATCATATGCAATAAAGGATATGAAAGCAAGTTAAAGGTTATAAAGCATGCAAGGCATGTTCTTGCCTTCCTTCTGGAGTGCACACTTTCCAGTTAGTGGTCAGAGGTGCAGGAAGTATGATTAAGCCAAGCACTTACTCTAGAAAAAGATTATACCTCTAATCCTAGAGAAAACAATGAACATTTAAAGAAGTTCCAGTACAAACTGTGTGAAATAAAGAACTGGTAGATCACTCTTCTTACTTGGGTTTGTACAATTTGTCCAAAGGTTCAGAGTTTTGTTCTCTTAACTTTTTGTCATTGAGAAAGGACAATTCATTAACAATTCATTAACTAACTGAATCTTATAGTGTAATAGGTAAGTAGACAAGATAATTAATATTCAGAGATAATTATCATAGGATAAGTGCTACTGATTTTACTTTGTTGGGATAATTACTCCCATTTTACAGATGAGAAAACAGAGGCTATGAAAGCTTAACAACTTGACTGAATTAATGATTGTAAGGCATTTTGCTAGGCATAACCGTAATTTATTTCATACTCATATTATTTAGAATTGCTATAGCTAAGGTGCTAGGCAGAAAGACAGACATGGGTGGGGTGGAAAGTGAATAAAGCCAGTGAAGCCCACTAAAAGGGATCCAAAGAGTAAACCATATAAAAACAGAGAGCCATAAAGGACTCACAGAATTAATTAATTAATTGGTTGAAGATTCAAAGGCCAGGAGAGACTTGGAATGCCCATATATTTCTCAGATGAAAAACAGTTCCCCAGATAAAGAAAAATATCAAGAGCCCATCTTCACTGTACCAATTAGATCAGGCCTCCGAGGCCAAAGACTGTCAATCAAGGATTTCTCTGCCCTATGCAACGATGCAGAGCAGGGAAGTAGGACCAGGGTCAGGCCACTGTAAAATCTACTTAGCCTGGGAAAAAGGCCCAGTTCACTCTTTAACTTAATCTATTTGCTGTTCTTCCTCTTCTTCCAGCCCCTTAATCAAGTAACTTTGTAACCAAGACAGGAGACAGACCTCCAAAATATAAATAAACCTATGTGGATAAAGATTGCTGAGATCTGGACCAACACAGCCACCTAAATAACCTTATTTTCAAGACAACACTTCAAAGGAATTATGAATCACCTGTATACATCATGCCTTATGTTGACCCCTACCTAAGGCCCTATAAAAACCCAAGCACTAAACCCTTAAACATACCTCCTCTCTGAGGTTGCCCACACTCCCCTTTCTTCAAGTGTGTCACAAGTCTTCACTCTGTCTCTGTTCTACTCCAGATAAGCAGGGAGGGGCTACTGAGAGCTCTGATTGGGGCTTGCAAGTTCCCATCACCTGGGTGACCCAGACAGGACTGCAGCTGTATGATTGTGCTTTTTAGTAGCTGTCTTAAAAATCTCCTTACTTTGCCTTTGGGAAGCTCTCAGAACATAATCTCACTCCATCCAGTGGTCCGAGGCTCCCCCAAATCCTGGGGTGGTAGGGACTTGGTTTCTGCACCAGGCAGATTCAAGTGACAATGGATGTCAGGTGACCCTGGCTTTGGGAGCTGGCAAGGGATTTTCCCAATGCCAAGGAGGAGTTCAATGAGCATCCGTACCCCCGTCTGTTGTCCCTTGCTCTCTGCTGCCTGCGTCCCTGCTGCCATTCCCTGCTATTCTCACTTTAATGAATTCCTTCCTTACCATTCACTCTGACCTCCCTGCGTCTCTGAACCAAATTTCTGCCCAACAAAGGGACAACACAGCAGTTTCTACAGCACAGAAAACTAAATTGTTTTTCAAATGATTGAGCATTAGTGATGATACAGCCCCTTCTCTCTTATCCCCTAGGTATTGAGTCCTCAGTCATAATTTAATGTAAATACGAGGCTTAATTTAAATACTAGGCTCTCAGTAAATACTAAATAATGAACGCCAGCGTGAGGTCAACTCTTAAGGCAAACAGCCATTTCACAGTATTCCATTTCCTAAGTGCATAACCTGAAATAATTAAGTCTTTATTTAGAGTTTAAAGGAACAAAGTTTATTTTTGCACATAGTACAGTGTTAATACAAGAGTCCAGTTCTCTGAGAGATAGTGTGTAAGTCCTCTTAATAAGCTACTTAATCATTCCCAAACTAGTTGGAATTTTACCAACACGCACCATCTATGTATAAAATATTGCTGAAGAGAATCATGTACACAGGTTTGTTGTGCTGTTGGTGGTTTTCCGACTCCCTCTGGGCCACTGGCAGTGCTCTGTTCTCATTACATTCGTCCTGGTTGAGCTCCTGAGCCCAGTTCCCATTGCAGCCTGTCACTTTTCTCATGTGCCCTTCTGATCATCCCATATACTAGGTTCATAAACCAGACTCTGTTTGAAGTTAAATGATTAATTTACATTTCTCTAATTCATAGAGAAAAAATAAAATATCAGTCGGGAACTCTCCCAGTTTGTCTCCTCAAATTCCATCTCCGAATTTATCCAACACAGACTATATTCTTTTATTCTTTACTTCTGCCTCTCTTATGAAGGGCGTCCCTTTTATATTAAACATCTCTTTCCTGTACTTAAACATCTTTGCTTTGCACTAGCTTCTTCCTCTCAGCCTGTGAACACTTTAAAACTCCCACGTGGAAGGAAGAAGAATGGAAGGACAAAGAGCAGGAAGTGAAGGAGGAAGGAGGGAAGGAAGACTGTGATTCATTACAGATCTGCCCTCCACTCCAAGGTCTATCCTGCCTTCCCTTCCCTTCCTCCTGCCATCCATGGAGCTTCAGCTCATCAGCAAAGTCTTTCTTGTGTTGTTTTTTATTTTTTTATTTTTTTTCATTTTCATTTTCATTTTTAAAAGCATGTTCCCAATTGGCTGAATGCTAACAAGGTAGTAGAAAGAAAATGTAGGGAGGATTTTTTTGTTTATGGTCATGTCCACAGAAAATGAGAAATTGCATTCTAAGCCTCGGTAATGACCATTCATCAGCAAATTCCTTAAAAGCGTAACTTAAATTTTGTGTCTTCGCTTCAGTTTTGTGCACTGTGCATTATACGACCAGTTATGACGCCCCAGCTTTTGCTAGTTAGTACGAAAGTGCTGAACTGCCCTTTGAGGAAACTGCCAGAGGCCATGCTGCAAGTCAGTGCTCACCTCACCTGACCTTTCTCAGGACTTGCTGCTCCTCAACCCTCACTCCTTTCTTGGTTTCCACATACCGATGAGCATGAATTGTTGTGCTTATGGGTGACCATGGGGGCTCCTATGAGTCAGTTCTAAGGTCAGCCAGCCTTGAAAGCCAACATGACCAGCGCCAGAAAGCCCAGGATATCCACAGCATTGTTTCAGCATTTCCTCAGTGATAATAAAAAAAAAGTGTAGCAAAGGTAATATCAAGGTAACATGTATGCGCTCCATACTGGGGTTGACTCTGTTTGAAATCAAATGGTGAATTACTGCAAGAACCTGGGTGATATTGTATCATTCAATTCTCTGAACTGAGGGCTAAGTGCTTCAACATTTCTTAGACTCCCCTGTCGCACTGGTGTTTGCTTCCTGCGAGCAAAATGAGCAGTGAATTGAGGCCAATTTTGGAGGCCACTGTGACTGGACCCTCAGAGCTGTTTTCTGGGAGCTGTTTTCTGCTAAGCAGGAGGCGGCAGCGTAGAACCACTTGTATGCACATGGTGGTCTATGCAAGATGCCACAGACTGCTGCCACAGGACAGTAAGATGGGCTCCACGGTCTTCAAGAAGACTCTTCATGCCATTCGTCCCTACTCTCTGCCCACCCCCACTCCCTATGATCTGAACATTTTGAAGGGGTTTCTGCTCTTATCTCCAATCCATTGCTCTCTTGTTGTCCTTTAGATTCTGCTCTTAGTCTTCAGCCTTTGCTATTAATGCCCTTCCCAGTTCACTTGGCATACCTTCGAATTGCTGACTGCCAAATTAATCTCTCTGTCATGATCAAAATCACTACTTCAAATTACCTATTGAACAAAGCTCCTAGAAAGTCTCATAGACACCTATAATTTACTATTACCCAAAATGGAGCTCATTATCACCCCATGTCCCCCTAAAGCTTCTCTACCTTCTCCACATCAGATCTCTATGAATGTGGTCATCAGACACTCTGGAGCACTGAACTACTAATTGTACCTCAGTATCCATCCTCCCTCTATTCCTTTAATAATAGAACCCCTGGGTTTTAGCTGGTGTAGGGAAAATGGAAGTTCCATGGCCAGGATCCTCACCTGCCCGCTGTGTGTGCAATGATGTCCTTAGCCTACTGCATAGGTGCATGCTTGCATACCCCTGGCAATCAGCCACTGCTCCAGTATTGCTATAAAAAGAGCTCCCCTGGTACTAAGAGAAGAGCCTAGAGAAGAGAGCAAGAGAGCAGGAGAGATGGGAGCCAAGGGCAGAGCCTGGGGCAGAGGCTGAGCAGGAGGCAGAGATGGAGGCTGAGGGGATTCTAGCGCTCGACCTGCTACTGTGAGAATAAAGCTGGGTATGAGCCCCTCTGTACCCACAATGTTCTGTTGTCATTTTTTGGTCTCAGAGAATCCGTAGTGAACTTTCCTGGGGCTGAAACTCTCAGGCGAGACAGCTGGGTACAGGGCCATGCAGAATGAAGACTACGGTTCCCCTTCCTTACTTCTAGACATGGCTGTGTGCCTCAGCTGTGGCCAGCAGGATGCAAGTGGACTTCCTGATTGTGCTTCCTCTCACTTTTGCTCCTTCCTAGTTGACGAACCGTGGAACTAACAATCTGGGTGAGGAGATGATGGGTGAGGCTATCAGGCTATCACCCAAGGGGAAGGCAGAGCAACAGGGAAAAATACATCTGGCTTTGTAAAACCACGGAAGCCCATCTTATCTCTAGATGGCTAAACCTGGATTCTTAAGACTAAAAGAGAAAAAAGTCATGCCTTGTTTTTTTTAATAATTGACAATTAAAATTATCAATGATTTGATTTGATACATGTACCTATTGTGAAATAATCACTGCAATCAAGCTAATTAACACATCCATCACCTCATATGGTCCCCTCTTTTTAAATTCTTTTTTCCCTTTTTTTTGTGTATGTGGTTAGAACACTTAAGGTCTACCCTCTTAGCAAATTCCAAGTATATAATACAATACTGTTAACTGTTAGTGTTGCTGTTAACAGTCACATTGCTGTACCCAAGTTCATCTTGCAGTAACTGAAATGTATACCCTTTATACCCTTTTACCAACATCTCCCCATTTTTTCTTTCCCCCAGACCCTGGAAATCACCATTCTAATCTCTGCCTCTGAGTTTGACTACTTAGGTTCCATATACAGTTGAGATCACATATATCTGTCTTTCCACCACTGGCTTATTTCATTTAGCACGTCTTCCAGGTTCACCCATGTTGTCACAAATGGCAACACTTCCTTCTTCTTTAAGGCTGAATAATAGTCCATTGTGTGTATATATACACATCACATTTTCTTGATCCATTCACCCATCAATTTCTGCCTTGTTTAAACTGTTATTTTTAAATTGGATCTTTGGTACAGCAGCCAACCAACGTTCTAAAGAATACACAGCTAGAAACTTTAAAGGCCCTGCTCTTCAATGTGCCTCATCCCCTTCCTTCAGTCATTTATCAAATCTTGTCTCAAACTCAATTCCTCTTTTCCAAGTGCACAGTCACTGCAGAGCTCTAGCTGTCAAAGCCTCTGGCTGAGAAATTTCCAAGCCTCATTCATGATACCCCTTACATGATGATTTAGTCTCCAAAAATCTATATAGCATGATCTTCCTAGCAAACAAATCTTTTCACATCACTCTACTGCATAAAAACTTCTGAAGGTTTCTGAGTGTTTACCAAAGGCAATCCTTTTGCTTGGCATACATAAATTTTTGACATCCTTCTTCTCACTTCTTACCATTACTCACTGTGAACCACCTGTTCCTATGACACACAAGTCCCCGTTATTTCCAAAATGATCTCAGCCTTTTTATGACACTATGCCTTTGCTCATGGAGTCTCATCACCTGAAACATTCCTTTCCCACTTCTTGGTCATAAAAACCCCTACTTAAACATTAAGTCCCAATATAAATATCATATTTTCAGTGAAGACTCTTAGAAATCTCCAGTAGAAATTATCGCTCTATTATCTGTGTTCTGTTATATGAGTTTGCTCATACTTTTGTAACAGCAATAATAAATAGTTACCTGTTTTCATGTCTGACTCTAGATTTCTGAAGGACAGAAATCATTTCTTATTATTAAATGTTTGTTGAGTAACTGAATAAATCCTTCAAAAGTTCAAGTACATCTACAATGATTGGTTTAATTAATGTAAAGAAGTATCCACCAGTATGAAAATTTACAATGGTGAGAGCACTCCCTCATCTTCAGCCTGGACTCCCCCTCTCATAATCCCTCATTTTGGTTATAAAAGGGAAAAGCATTAGTGGAGACAGTAACCTAGAAGTCATAAAATGCATGAGCTTTGAAGCCACAGTACCTGGTTTCAAATCCTAACTCCCCCACTCACTAGCTATATGACCCAGGGCATGTCACTTACCTTCTCTGTGCTTCAGCTTTTCTCATCTGAAAGGATAGTAATTTTCCTACTTCGTATGGTATTTGTGAGGATAAAATGAGTTTGGATATGTAATGAGTTGTACATATGTAAATTGAATTGAATATGTGTTGAGTTTACATTTAAAGCACTTAAAACATGAATTGTCATGCTAAGCACTCTGTAAGGGCTAGCTAGCTCTTATACAATTTCAAAAAGAAAATGGTACCAGGAAAGCTAGGGAGTGTTCTGGGAGATTTGAGTGAACAGCAGGGATAGCTAATAATTTGAAACTTTTCCTGATTATTGTATCCTTCTCGTTATTATCTGGTAGAGATACATTTCTAAAACTGGTTAATTGTTACATAAAGAGTCGATGGGGTTTTAAGGACTAAAGGATGGCTGTCAGAAGCCTACCACTTTAAGACCCAACATATGTAAAGATAACTATAGAGATGAGATACTGGAAGCCATAGCCCCAATTCTGCTAGATTTGTCTTGAACTGGACCATCATCCATCACCACATATCCTGGGATGAATCCAACACATTTCTGACCAGATTTCTGTACTCCTCTCTGCAGCCTGCCATCCAATGGATGCTTTTCCTTTAGCTCCCAATTCACACACTCATTCCCTGATTTATGATGTGTTAGTTTCCCCTTTTGAGATAATGCATTTGCAAATTGTGTTTCTGGATAAGTTCTTTTGTGTCTGGTCTGATCTCAACACAGTATCTACGTTGTGGCTTTTCCTCAAAGCCTTAACAGCCTACCCAATTCCTGTATCAGAGGCTGAAGCTAGAAGACTTGCAGGTGGAAGGATGGGTTGGAGAGAAGAGACAGAAGGCAGAAGAATCTATGTTGGAAACTACAGTAAAAGAGAGTTAAGATGTAATGGGGCAGTGATCAACACTAGATCATAGACCAAGGTCCACCACATTAGTCGTACTATACAGAAAGGAGCTGGAAGAAGAGGAGAATGACAAAGATATGCTTTATCAATTCTGCCTGGAGCTGGCCTAGGTACTAAATATTTAAGCACAAACGTCAAAACTCTAGTTTTGCATTCCCTGAGGTAAACTTACATTTATGCTGCATTACTTTGACCACATGTATTACACATTTGCTTAAGCATCAATGTTTCTAAATATATTCTGACAGCAAGCCTGGCTACAAAGAAGAAGAAAATCTGTGATGTTGTATAGTTTTTCAAAGATCTGACAGGCTTCTTTAATAATTAAAAAGCTGCTATACTGGCCTAATGGCAAAATATTTCTGCAAATTGACTTTCTACTCACAGTGTGAGAGGTTTGGACTATAAAATGGATAATCATTAATTTGCCTTCCTGCTGCACATTTATTGGGTTTTGTTTGTGTTTAGCTTCTTATAAACTGAAAACTAATCAGATTAAAAATTTACAATCTCTCAAATGTAAATCACATTTTATTAGAGAAGGAAACCTGATTTGAGTCTTCTTTTAATATCACTATGTTTAACACTTAAACAAATAGGAAAACCTGAGGAAAATGCTGAGATTTTGTAAATTATAATTGTTAAGAAGACTATGATAACTATGATAGGAATGAGTGTTTGAAAATACTTGAAGTACCAAAAATTAAATATCCTATGTTGGAGTGGTTCTTAGCCTACAGAATTTTGTGTTATCTTTGACTAGTGAGAAATTTATGGCATGCAAATTATTTAATAAATGGAATCAACATTACCCTTATAATTCACATTACTGATAAGTATACCAGATAAACGGTCCCACAGTGGAACATTCAGAAGTCATGTTTAAATCCCACTTCTGGGTATATATCCGAAAGGACTGAAATCAGGACCTTGAAGAGGTACCTGCATTCCATGTTCACTGAGGTGTTATTCACAATAGACCAGATAAAGAACAATGCAAATATCCATTGACAAGTAGATGGATAAAGAAAATATGATATAAGCATACAATGGTATATTGTTCAGCATTAAAAAAGAAGGAAATCCCACCAAATGCAATGACATGAATGACACTTGAGGACATAATGCTACATGAAATAAGCTAGTCACAGAAGGACAAATACTGCATGACTTAACTTTTATAAGAAATCTAAAATAATTAAACTCATAGAAGCAGAAATTAGAATGATGACTGCCAGGGGCTGGAGGGAGCTGTTCAAGTATGCAAGCCATATAGGTAAGTTCTAGAGAACTCATGTACAATATTGTGTCTATAGAAACAATACTGCACTGTGCAATTAAAAATTGTATGAGAGTAGATTTCATGTTAAGTGTTCTTAACTCCAAAACAAACAAAAAAACCAAAGGGCATGAGAAAACATTTGGAGGTATGTTCATTACCTTCATTGCGGTGATAGTTTCATGGATGTATGCATATGTCCACTCTCATCAAATTGTATACATTAAATATGTACAATTTTTTGGTATGTCAGTGATATAGCAATAAAGGGGATTATAAATAAATAAATAAATAGGCCATGCTTTAAACTGTTGCAAGATTTCTTGAGGACAACTAGAAACTATTACAAAATGCTTCAAACATATGTATAAACTATGATCTAACAATTCTACTATCACAAATCTATCCTAAAAAGGATGAACATATTTTGAAATATTTAGCAAATATTTAGTTATTAATGTCAATTATAGAATGTCAATGATGTGGTGCATAACTGTCACAAATTAAAATGGAAACATAAATCCCAACAATGAAAGGGTTAATAGATTGGGCTACAACCCATTTTCTTTTTAAGACTCTTCAACCATGTAAAATTCTACCATAAAACAACAAATCCATCCCCTGCACACTCACCTGAAAATTAGTATCTTGCCACCAAATCAAGTGTTATATCCTCTGTCATAAGTTTTGTAGACTAATACCTATATATTTATTAAATGGCCATCTTATCATGAAATGAAAATTTCCGGTGATAAAATAGCAGCACAATATGATCACAAATTTGATGAAAATGTATATATAAATATATTCAAAGATAACCTTCTGGAAAGAATTCTCTAACTTTCCACAAATAATATATATGGTTATATAATTTTTTTTTATTTTAAGCTGTTTATAGGAAGATGGCATGAACTTTTATACAATTGAAATGCATGGTTACGAAGCGTATATTTCTTGAGTGCTCAGAGCCTTGCTCATAAATTTATCGTATCTACAAGCTTTTCCATTTTTCCTTCTTCTCCCTGGTCAGAGATGTAAAACCCAGACTAATTCTACCATAAAATAACAAATTCATCCCCTGCACACTCACCTGAAAATTGGTATCTTACCACCAAATCAAGTGTTATATCCTCTGTCAAAGTTTTCTGTTCATCGCAAACTGACTTAGGTGCAGCTTTATCTGACTGCGTTTTGAACACACCGCTTGTTTCCTTGTTTCATTTCAATTGTTTGCATGCATCACAGGGCACAAACTGGAAGCTATTTGAGACCAGAAAGCATGTATTTTCATGTTTATATCCCTTCTCACCATTCAGAATGGTGCCCAACACCGAATATTTACTCAATGAATTTTGAATAAAGGTCTATTAAAATTCCTTTTTGAAAATGTAATTGAGTAACTCAGGATCCTCAAAACTTAATCACATAAATATTCACTATGTTAGCTAAAATTGCTTTCAAATGATTAAAAGGGTGATTTTTTTTTAATGTAACTGAAAACTACTAAGCCTGGAAGATGAAGAGTTCGAGTATTTATTGACAACCTGCTCGGTGCATTGGGAGTATCAAGACGTCATGCCTTAGTGGAGGAGATAGGCATAGAAACAAGTCATTTCATATCATATGGCCAGTACTGAAAAGAGGTCAGTGCAACCTGACATGGAAATAGAGAATGAGCAACAACATATCTTGGCGGTGGTGTCAAACTTATCCCAAAAAAGAGAGAACAGGTGGAGAACGTTGCTACTTTAGACCTAAGTATCATTCCACGCATACTAATTGTCACCTTGAAAGAGTTCTTAAGGGATTCCATATTGCATATTAGGTATCACCATATACTTTGATCTAAATAAATGCTGACTGATTTTAGAATAATGATGTACACAGATCTCTACTAGCATATTGCTCTTTGAGTTGGAGAAAGTGACCCATGCTCCTGAACTGGCAGAGCACGGGATCAATGGATGCGCAGAGAAGTAACGAAGCCTTAACTATGAAATCCTTTATGATCTCACTTTTGCCAACAATGTAATGTTACCTCTCTCCATTTCACCTATCAACTTCATTTCCTGGCAAAGTGAAACTGCATATGGATGCCCAAACACACCAACTAGTTCGGGGTGCAGCCATGAGTCAAACACAGCTATGACTCTGAATCTCAAAAATAAAGCCACCTGGGCCTACCTTTTAGAAGCGACATAGAAGTCAGTCACTACTTCTTCTATGCCACCTCTGTACATGGTACAAGCTTCTCCTGTTTCACTGATTCCTGATTCCTCTATTAAAATGTCTTTCTCTCTTAGGCTCTGAGTGCCTTGGAAGCTGAGAAAGTATCATTTACATCCTTTATTCTCAGCACCCAGTGCAGCATCTGGAAAGGATTATTTCATGAATAGACTGCTTAACTAAGCTTTAGTTTGAAAATCCAAAGATATGTTAAAATATTCTGATTCACTCTATAATATGTGAAACTGGCTTAACATGTAATGTTCAGAAATAAATCTGAGAATAAAATGTTATGCAAGTTTATCTGGTATCTAAGAAATCTGAACTGTGAATCATATATCCCACGTTAAATTTTAGTAGTATTACATTAAATTTTTTATTGTAGTAGTACTACAAAAATTTAATATAGTATTACATTAAACTTTAAGGTAATTTAATTACATTACATTTTAAGGAAGGACTACATTAATTTTTTTTATTTTACTATTATTTAAAAGCAAAATATTTAGGCTACAGTATATCAATCGATAAATATTAAGATAGATTTGACAGACTGAACTTTGATCAAATCCAGAGTACAAAATAAAACCAGGTAATTTGATCTGTTCAAATAATCGGGAACTACATTTTTTTGCATTTCTGAATGTCCCATGCACATGCTAAAGGCTTCATAACACCTTGTCTCGTTTGTCATCCCAGCAACCCTCCCATAGATTCTATTACTATTATTGAATCTTACCTTTAGTTCAAGAAATTCAGAGAGATCAAGCTCTTATCCAATGTCAAACATCCAGGAAAGGGGTAGAGCTGGAATTTGAACCCAGACTTGCCTGACCCCAGAGCCAAATCTTTCAGTCACTGGTTATGACTCGAATGACATGTTGCTCAGAGATTGCCAGATGGGCCAGACAATTGAATAAGAACTATAAATTCAGGAGCCTCCAGTGCTTTTAAGGTAGGTTCCCCCTACTTGAGACAGGCGATTTTAAAATTCAGTGAACTACTTTCCCCTTATTATTTATCTGCTAGACAAATGTACCCATCACAGAACTAATTAGAACTATGTAAATATGGCACCTACTCAAGTTGAACATATACAAAGCAAAGCAAAAATACTTTGCCTTGGCATACAGTTTGTTTATTCCATAAACTTTTGTCTGACATGATGAATGATGTACTGAAAATAAATATAAATTATGAAGGGATTTGTTCAATAAGTTTCATATAACATCTACGATATGTCAGAACTGGGCTAGAATATAAAACTGGTAGGATGTATTCTTACAGGGCAATCTCAGTCTATTGGGAAGTCCATCTTAGTAGGTACAATGAATTAATTGATGCAATTTGAGGAATACAAATAAGGAGGTCATACCAACATATTCTAATATTCACATTCAGTACAATGACCATTTCCTCAAAAACATTTTTGTTAATATCATGCAAGAAAATAATGCTACCACAAGATCCTTAGAATTTAATAAACAAAAATAGTATCCACAGCAATGTTTTATGGTCCCAAGCACCATCTGTAACTTACAGCTCACTTAGAGAAATAAGTTAGGATGAGAGAGAAGACATTGTGAGCTTTTTATTATTGTCAAAATCACACATTTATGAGAAAAACAGTTGACCCAGCCAACATACAGACACACATACCAAAATGTTAGATAAGACACAAGCCAAATGACTATTTATCATAGAAAGTACTGCATTCCCATCAGTAAGATTTTATACCACAGACGTACTTTTGCAAGTATTATATTTTCATAACAATTTTTTTCTCATAACTGGGTTTTCCATACTGGAATTTATTAAAGCAAAACTCCATTTAAGGATAATCGTATGAAGTAAAACAGCCATCCTCCTGTATATATATATTGCCTGCTTTCCATTTTGAACTGTAGGAAGGAGGTCCAGGAAAAAAAGTCCTCCAACCTTCAGTATATGCATGAAAGGTATCTCATCTCTTCCTCATTTTCTTCTCCTGATTTCTCATCTTCCTCATTTCCTGTCCTGACTCTCTTGGCTGTTGCTGACTGTGTGTCCTGTCCAGAGCACCCTGATCTGGTACTTCAGTGACCTACGATCCAACAGTGGGCTTATCTGGCTGGGGAACATTCCTTCCGAGAAAGAATCCACGATGTTTTGTCAGGTGTTCAACTAACAGAATCAATTACTGTGCAGTATTTCTGCCCCATCTTGCTGCTGGCAGACCATTGTTATACACAAGGATTTTTGACAAGTCAATGGAGGCTGGTTAAAATAACTGGGTACATTTAAACACTAGAAGAGAGGCTAGGCTATTTTTTTCTCTTTTCTAACCACAAATAGATGATTATAGAATTTTGAGTGGATGTTCTCTTCTCTCTGACAGAAGAGAGCAGTAGATGATCTATTGCCTCCTACCCTCACCTCCCTGTGGGCAACAGGAATCATTAAATAATGTGTCTGCAAATGTGGTGTGAGATTAATACCCATAATTCCTCTGCTAAAAGTCATAAAGTTTATGAGGTCCCTTTTGTTGTTCCATCAGCATGGGGACTTTGTAAGATTCTCATTTTACGATTTTGTTAGCCATTGGCATGAAGTAGATCTGAAAATGAGGAGAGATGTAAAATGTGTTCAAAAATTAGTACTACATATGTGACAGAAGATGTGTCAGTACACATGTAAGTTTCTTGCATTCAAGTTTGCAGAGATAGCAGAATCCCATTAGAGAGATGAAATACTGAGAGAAGAACATGAAGGTATTTGACAATTTAACAAGCTATAAACCCAATTTCTTCCTTCTATCCATAATACCCCCTCCCCACCAAAAAAGCCATATGGGACAAAGAGAAAGAGGCAGGTGGAGAAGGAAAGAGAGGGAGGGGAAGATATTGAAAGAAAAGTTAAATGCGTTAGAATAACATAGAATCAGATTTATATTGCTTAAAACCAAAGGGCTAAAAATGCACAAACATGCTCTCTCTGTACAGTGAATGAGTGTTGTTAGTGCTGGTGGGTGTGGCCACGGCATTCCTCTTCAACAGGCCCATTACTTGCTAAAATCGATCATCCCTGCACACCCAAGGGTGACTTGGGTTTCTCTCTCTCTGAGAGGTCGGTCTTCTCCAAACACTGGCTTCAATCCTTGTTGCAGGCAGGCTGCAAAAAAGCAGGGTTGTTTGTGTGGCACAGAACCAACCCTTTAACTCAGAGACTCATGCCATTTAGGAGCTCAGTTTTTACCGTCTCCATCTGCTACCCAAGAGGAATTAGATCCCAATTGTCTAGGCTACGGAGAAAGGACATTTGTAGAATTCCTCTGGCATTTCCTAAGCCCTCTGGGCTTTCCATTCAAATGTCAGCATTTTCTTTTCACTCAATGGGCTCTGCTAAACAAAAACATGACACTGTATAAAATGGTTTGATAAAAGCAGGACAAATTCAGAATAGCCAGTATATGGGAAACCTGGGTAATAAACTGCCAGAGGAAATCATTCAGCCAAAATATTTAGAGAAATTTAGGGGAGTTTAGCAATTTAGCATCTGTGAACAAGTACAACACACACAGCAGCAACCAAGCCATCAGACTAAAGCCGCGAAGCACTGCGAGGCCACAGGCAGCACGGGGTGTCTTCCCTACGCAAGACTGGAAGGTAAAAGCTTTGGTTGGGCGTGGTCAGACCCGTCAGAGAGGGAAATGATAGGGAATGACTTCAGTTAAAGCCCGAGAGTAATACAAAGGGAATCTCTCCATTCAGCCATAATAATGTTCCTATGAGACCAAAGAATGACCCTTTTCTCATTCCAAACCTTATTCACAAGGTGCCCAGATACGACATATACCTACAATAAACCTTCTGAAATTGACCTGTGGCCTCTCTGAGGATGCTTTGGGGCAGGAACGTCACACAGCAGGTCCGAAGCAGAATTCACAAAGCCCCTCTCTGGGTGACCCTTAGTCAGAGTGTGGACAGAGCCTCATCGGCTCCCAGCCAGCTTCCAACCCCATGTTGACTTTCACTAGGCTTCCTAATGACAGGCAGCAGCAGGCCTTCAATTTTCTGATCAGAAAGGCTGGGAGGAAAGCCCACTGAGCTGGGCAGGATCCCAAGATGATTTTGGAGCCAGAACTGTGCAAAGCGCCCACCATGCCTGCTCATCCAGAGGCTGGAATTTCTGGTTTCTAACAGCAGTGCAGAAACCTGCCACTCAATACTACTTCAGAAGCCTTATTTCAACAGAATGAAAAGTATATTTTATAATTCACAAACCATCTCAGAAATTTATAACATTCTCTGTTTCTTACTAAAAACTGGGTAGACATTCTTATTAATCAGTAATAAAGCAAATAGGATACTGTACTTATACATTTGGATATATATAAACACACCCCTATATAAACATACATATAATACACATACATAAATTCAAGCTTATATACATACAGATGTGCATATATTTTATATTTATATAGGATTGCCTCCTGGTGCAGTTTTAGATTTGTAAATCTAGAATAATTTGTTCTATGTTCAAATGGTTTCGAAACCAACTGACACACCTAAATATGGCTGATCTAAATATTATGCAAAAAGCTCCCTGATCATCCAGTTTATCTATATTGGCTTGTTCAAGAAGTTATTGAAGTTATCTAAGAAGTTATTCAAGTTCAGGGAATTATCTAAGCACCAGCTTATTCCATCCATGTAGACTTGAAACTATTGACTATATATTTTATACAATTTTCAGAAACATCCTCAACTTCAAAGTTTGTTCAAAATAATTAAATAAGGAACATCATAAGCATTTCCTATGCTCTAACATTTCCCATAGGAAATAATCCGAAAAACCTACAAAGGAAATCTAGCTAAGATGTATCTCATTATCCAGAGCAGTAAGTCAAATACACAAATAGTTTTCAATGTATTTCACATAGAGAGAAATAACAGCTTTTTAAGTACATTATTACTTTCCTTTTAAGAAATAAGGTTTGAAATAGAAAATGATTCATTGAGGCATTTTATTAGGACCACAGTGATTTTGATGAGTGGTGAATTTAAGGAACAATCGGTAAGTTACCAATGTTTGTCTGAAAATTGTATTTCCTCCTCTTCCTCTTTTCCTTTAGCCATTCTTACACAGTAAGCATTGTACAAGGGGACTTCCATGGCTTCTCACCCTTATTATCACAACCACCTAATGAGGTGGGCTTTCCTATGACCCCCGTCTTTCAAAGGAATAAACTGAAGGTAAAAGAAGCCACAACCAGATGGAAAAGGAGGGGTAATCTCAGCACTCATGTGCAGATCTGTAGGACTCGGCAACTTGCTTTGCTACCCACTACAAAATTCTATGTCTCTTCACAAATTCCATATAAGCTTCTATACATAAACTCCTGATGATCAATCCATGAATGAGCACATTGATGTGAACAATTAAAACCACAAGTGTGGGGTCTTAACTTCACTCCCTTATGGGGAATCTGCTGCTTAGTCCCCTCATCTTCATCATGGAGGCCCCAAGCAAAAAGCTGGCTGGGAGCTTAACCCATTACTGATGAGCCCTCCACCCTCCTGTCTGCCAGCTAGCTTGCCCATGCTCAGCCATCGCCTGACCTATAGTGCCAGATACAGACGCAGGTACACAACCTCTCCTGGGAATCCTTTGTTATGTATTCTATGGAATCGTGACTCTCTATACCTTTTCTTTTCTGTAGATCTTTAAGACTGTTTTAGTCTTGTATCACTCAGGAATTGTAGTAGCCAAAAATCTAAACTTTGAGGCTTAATCTGTTCCAAGCTTCCATGAATGATCTCCCTTAATGTTCTCAGCAACCTTCAGAGGAAAGACTATTACTGTCCCTATTCTACCGATGAGGAAACTGAAGCACACAGATTAAGCAACTAGGTAAGGTGATATAGCTAGGAGAGAGCAGAACTCACGTTCAAACCCAGCATGACTTCAGAGTCCACACTGTTCACCTCTATTCTTTGTAAAAGCACTTGGTGGACTAAATTCAGGGTCGATTTAAGAAGTGTCCTATTGTTGTTCTTCACACTGTCTCTATGTAAAAAACATTGTTTTGAACTAAGCCTTCAGCAAGGCACTCTATATGTTCAATGGCAAACCTCAAGTTGGTCAACTATGAGTCAAAACCATTCTTCAGAGTCCCCTGACATCCTTGTCAGAGACAAGGGTTTATGGCTCTTCTCAGTGGCCTGTGGACAATTATCCTCTTCAGTAATTGTAGGACTTTAGCAGCAGCAATCCCTCACCACCCTACATACCACTTAATTAAGTGTCACAGGAGTCCAGAAACAGGAAGATGTTCCCAATAAGAACACTGGGAAATTATTTCCTAGAAAAGTATCATTTCAATTGTCTTTTGAACTATAACCCAAATATAAATTCTTATATATCTGACATCGGTAGACTGATTTTTGATACATATTTTATCTCTCTGATGATATATTTAGCAATCATTTTCAGATATTCACATTTAGATACGTACAGCATACATGTATACATATGCACCCCATTATACATATAGAGAGTACACATGCATACTGATACTTATACACCCCATTATACAAATAGAGAGTCCACTGATCCAAGCAAGGACAAATATTATTTATAAATGTTTAGAAAAGTGATTTTATGTGCATTGCTTTTTACTATGATAATGTCCAATTAATTTGTTGGAACCCCTAGTGTTACTTTTGTCATCTACAAAATAGAGATAAGTGACTTTAAGATCGCATTCCCCATCTTCCTATGTCAGAGAATGCTTGCTGACTCATAGTCTGTAATCAGGCCATGTTCTGGTAAGGAGAACCAATGTCACAAACCCATTTTACAGATAAGGAAAGTTGAGTGCCAGGGTGGTTAAGTTCCTGAGCCAAATTCATAGAGCTATTGAGAAAGTCAGGATTTGAACTATTGTCTGCTTTTTGCCAAGGCCTGTGTTTTTACTACTATCTCATGCTACCAAGATCTTCTTACAGGGGAAAAGGTATAAAATATTATTACAAAATACTTCCTTCCTAAAGAAATCATTGCACAGTATTTAGATCTTTCATCTCCAGCCTCAGTCAATCCAGGTTGCTTCGGCTTTGGTGGGCTTGACATGCCATGTGTAGTTCAGGTGTTGTCTCTGCTCAAAGCTCTGTTGTATCCTGTCTGAACAGCCTCTTCCACTCACTCCTACCAGTCATTCCCAGGGTTTCCTTTGCTGTGCCCTGTCCTAACTTACAGCCCCCTGCCCTCATCTCCTACTGCTTAGTAACCGAGTGCCAGCTAAAACTCCATCCCAAAAGGGATTTAAAATTTGAAAAGGAGAATCAAACTTACCTAATTTTGCTTTTCTCATCAAATAAAAAACAATATTGTGTTAAAATTATAATTTTTTCCCTTTAGAAATAGAGAAAAAGGTGTATTTTTATGATCCAGACCTATACTTTTAATTTGAACTACTTTCTTTATAAGTACTGATTAAAATAAGATCTTCATTGGATAAGAAATTATGATCATTCATTCATTCACTCATTCAACAAACACTGTAGAGAGTCTACACTAGGCCTGGTGCTATGCCCAGGGGATACAGAGATGCTTAAGACCTGGGACTTAAGCAGTGCTTGAACCCTTGTGGTTATAGGTAAAGGTATCCATGAAGAACTACAACATAAGGTGGGCTGTGAACACCAGTGTCTCAAAATGCCAAGGAATGGCCAATGAAGCCCAACTCAAGTGCTCTACTGGGTTGTTCCTAACTTACCACTGGTCAAATCTAACAGTAAACATGTATTGGCTCCTAACATTAAGACAAGCTTCTCTGAGAGTGTTAAATTTAGGAATGACTGGTATATTAACTTATGTTTAAAAACCATGTAGAAGTTATAAGTGTTAAACACAATCGATAGCCTGATTTTTAAAAAATATAATATACTTGATGGAATTGAAACTATCATATATGCATCTTTGACCACAGCTCTGACACAATCCAGCATCGTAAGCTTGAGAAAGCTACTTGGAAGCTCTGGACCTCAGATTTCTCACCTTCGGAGTGAACTATGTGGTCTCCTAAGGGGTTTTTTGGCTTTAAAATTCTGGACTATTACATGGAACATATACTTCAATCTACAAAGACTTAACATTCCTGAAAAATTAAGTATTCATGTATCTTATTTGTATTATTATTTAAACTCCATGCTACTCTTTCATTGTTAAAGAATATAATCATTTCACCAAGCTTTCCTGTAGCACCTTTGGTTTTAAATTTTGTACCTAAAGTGGTCTGCTATTTCCTCCCTGGGGGCTTCTGTAATAACATATTCTTGGACCAACACTGACT
The DNA here is from genome assembly GCF_030020395.1 of Manis pentadactyla. Classification (NCBI taxonomy): domain Eukaryota; kingdom Metazoa; phylum Chordata; class Mammalia; order Pholidota; family Manidae; genus Manis; species Manis pentadactyla. Next base: position 110,470,576 of record NC_080028.1, on the reverse strand, counting down.
GGAACACAGATTTAACTAATGATGTCTTTGCTGACATCATTTTTCTGACATGCTTTTTCTAGTGTCAGTGAAATTTCTGTCCAAGAGGAGCTTAGGAAACATATGGCTCTGTTGATCTTATCATTTGGCAAGAAGACAGTAAATAAATATGATAGATGAGTTGAACTATAATATAAAGGTATACAATCATGATTTTAAATCATTTGCTAAAATGATGGAAAATATTATGCATGTATTTCTACATTTTAAGATTCCTTTTGACCAAAATACTTTTGCCCTGATAGTGATTTCTTGGCTGACCTTATTGTGTTCTAAGATTTGAAATAGCATTTAGTTCCCCATGAGATCATGGAAAGCATTTTTGCAAAGTCTTCATGTTGGTTCAATAGTGAAAATCTATTATCAAATAATTTATTATGGATAACACTTTATGATAATTCAATTTTTCTTCATATATAATGCAAAGCCTCATCCCACCCATGGCTCAACATGCACTGCTTTATAAGGTAGGGCAGCACTTCAGGTTTTCCATGTAAGCAAAACTAAGTGATATAAGCAGTTCAAATGTTAATTTGGTTATTCCCCTGACCTATAACATCCTTTCAAATGCCTTATCCTACTGACTTCATGACAGGAGAAAAAATCATTTTCCTCTTTACCACAGAGCAATGATGACCTCACATTCCAATTTTGTGCACTAAAAAGAAGGCAAAATGCCTTTCATGACTGCTCTTGTTCCTCTGAATTTCACTGGTCTAACTCTAACTTTGATTCCCCTAACTTCTCATTGTACATTGTATTCTGACCATAACAATATTTCAGCAGCGATATCAAACATAATTTTCTGCAGCGATGGTAATGTCAGACATATTGCTGTCCAATACGGTAGCCACTGGCCACATGCGATGACTGAACATGTGAAATGCAGCTAGCAAAACTGAAAAATTGTATCCTTTATTTAATTTTAATTAATTTAAATTGTAACAGCTACACTGGCTAGTGGATACTGTATCAGTAAACATAAAAAAAGCATTCAAATCTTTTCTAAGCTCTGGTTTCTATTTCACAATAGTTGCTCTAGCTTTACCCTCTCTTGGAATAATCCTAAATTTCTATCAGGTGCTCTCTAAGACTTTTAGAACTAACTAAATAACACTTCAGTTAGTCAACATTCTATTAGAATTAAGCTCCTCTCTACAAAAGCCTATTTTTAATTATGTTTATAAACAAAGGGTATGAAAAGCCCATTATCTTTGAGAAAAAAATAAAATAACACTGTGTGCTAATGGACCCCTAGTCTTTCTGAATATTGGAGAGAATCTAGCCACATAAAACAAGCATATAAATGGCTGATTACATTTTCTTATCTGGGAAAGTGCTCTCCTAAGCAACAAAAATAGTCTTTTTCTCAGTAAAGTGTCTTAATACTCTTGGTTAGTCAATATTAAAAGACTTCACAGAAAAGAATTCATGTATAAGGAGCTAGTGGTCAGTATAAACTGTAACATTACAGCAAGTTTTTGTGAATGGACATGATTAATATTTCAGAAGTAAGGAAATCAACAAACCTATTGACATCATGTACTTTCTACAGTAGAACAGTTCATCAGAGAATAATTTAATTTTCTTTTCATTTTGGGTTTTCTCTTCCCTAGCAAGAAAATTGATTGGAAATTATCTTGGAGTCATTGAAATGAACTCTGTCTAGGGGCCAAGAAAGTTTTGTTAGAATTCCACTACCAAGGCAAAGGGAGAATGACACTCAAGCACATTGTGTCTGATGGTAGAAAAGAACACTGGTGGCTGATATCTAGGGGTAAATGCCTGGAGACCCTTGAAACAAGTCCGATGCAGCATGCCTGGCGTCAGCTGATACCTGAGAAGTGGGTGTGTATGTGACCTGAAAAGGAGGAACACTGAACACTGTAGCTGCCATAGCAAAAGCACAGTCCAGCCTAGCCCCAGGAAACATGATCAGATTCTCTCAGAGCATTCTGGACCAGCAACAGACAGGGATCACCAGGTACAAGTGTCAGCATCATCTGGCAGCAAAAAAGCAACAGCGTGGCCTGATGAGATTGGGGTATATTTCTACGTGGATACACAAGCAGGACTAACCCTGCCCCTCCCCCTTTCGACTGCATTACCTGAGTTCTTAACTACTACTCAAGAAGCTGATACTCGTGTCTGTGCCAATACAGTAGGTGGGGGCATTCATAATCATTTCAAATCCTAAATAAAATTTGGCGACCCCTTCACCCTACTTTTGTGGGGAAAAACAATCAAATCATGTTGAGTAACTTTAGCCTTCATTTTCAATGCAGTCTACATACATTCCAAACAGCATTTAAATATCTGTATTGGTATCAAATAATTTTAAATACTAAAGATTTTATGATTTCTGCTTATATCATAGATGAATTGATAAATAAATAGCTAGATAATTTATAATATAAATAATAAAGCTTTTAATCCTGTCATTTCTCTTACCTTCAAGAACTGGAAAGCTTTGGAGAGTCAGTGGAAAATGCAGGAGGCCGCATAGATAGTCATGCTTTTAAAGTTCTGCTCTTCCCTTATAGGGAGAAATAAATACCCAGGTGCATGTCTAGGCAGAGAACACTCATGAGCATTTCCTCTAACCCAAAAGCCCTTGTCTTGAGTTAGAGTTTTCCTATTTTCTTATTTAATGGTGTGGTAGTCTGAGAGCTGTTGTGGTATAAGATGGGTATTTATCTTTTTTCTTCAACTTTTCTTCAAATATTACACCCCAATTGGTAAGTTCTCATTAAACCTTTGCTGAATAAATGGTCTTTTATGGACATACATAGATTTTTATTCTTTCCATAGCAATAGTGCTTGAGTTTATATCACATGCAAGGTTTCCAACTCTGTAATGACCAAGACAGAGAGAATGCCTGACCTGCAGAGGCTGACAAGGAGGCAGATCTGGAGGTAACAATTAAACTCAAAGGATGGCTAAGAAGAAAATCAAATGATCAGGGTGCTATGACTAAACACAATAATGGCATGGATGGAGGAGCACTTTCTGGAGGAAATTAATACCCAGTGCCTGAATGATGAGAAGCCTTCTAAGCAAAAAGCAGGGCAATAAGTACTCCAGGAAGAAAGGGTAGCCAGTGCAAAGGCCTTAAAGTGAGAAAGTCCTTTGTTTGTTCAAAGAAGTCAGAAGCATCGGCAATACAGCCAGAACAGAATGAGAGATGAAAGGGTGGTAGGAGATAAGGTTGGAGGGGGAATGAGAATTATATCATGTAGGGCCCCACAGGCCATATTAAGTAATTGAGATAGCAATATCGAAATGCCTGAAAAGTCACTGAGGGGTTTTAGGAAGGCTAGTGACGAGTCCAGATGCACGGTGCATTTAAAAAGTGATCATTATTCTCATGAATACTCTTAGCAATATCTATTTAGCTGCACTACTAATTTAGTGCCTGGCTATGGATATGAAAGACATTTGAAAAATGACAAGTGGTATAGAAATATGAAGGTACATTTTTATTTGACATTATTTTGTACTTTTCCTCCAAAGCAATGTGGAAATCACAGCATGAGTTCATAGTTATAAAAATATTTCACAGAGGTGGACATAAAAAAAGATGATGGGTGTAGGAAGGCAAGGCAAAAACCTCCTTCCCAAATCACATAGAACACAAAAATCCAGCAAATACGACTAGGTCTGAAATCAACCTGAAGACTGCAGAACTGACAACCTACATCTGGGGAAGAAGAGAGGACCCTAAAGAAAAGGGGGAAGTGACAGAGCCACAATTCAGCAGGACCCAAGCCCCCACAACCCCAGCCCACAGGCAGGAGGAAGGGGAACCCAGCAGGGATGGAGCAGAAGCCCAGGACCCTTAACCCCTGGCCTGGAGATCTGCTCCAAGAACACGAGCCTACATGGCATAGTGCCCTGGTGATTGGTGGGGCTGGCCAACAAAGACAGGAGGAAAACAGGGGGAGGCTGAGATCCCAGCCACCCGTGGAGAACAGATATGCTCTGTGCGCCCCCTGAGACAGAAGGCAGAGCCAGCAGCTTGAAACACTTCCCAGTAGTGAGAGGGGTGCCAGAGGGGCAAAGATTGAACAGTGCTCTCTGTTTAGGAGAAAGGTCAGGTGGACAATACCTCCCCAGCCTGCCTGCAGCCCAGCAGGTTGGGGGCATTCAGAAGCTTCAGATGCTCCATCCCCCTTGCTGGCAACACAGCCCAGAGACTCCTTGCAGTGGTGCGTGGCCTGCCAGCTGACAGTAAAACCACACTTTACTCCTGCGTAGGAAGGGGGAGAGACCCCAGCCTACTCAGCCCTATTTTGGGCCAGCCAGTGATGTGAGTGCAAGTGCGAACCCTGGGAGCGCATTCCCCCAGGCAGGAGCTGGTCCCACCGAGCTGCTGACATGGCTATTGCCGCTGGCTGGAGGGAGGGCTGCTCCACCTATGTCAGCTCCAGAGAGTATTCTCCCCACTCCCGTGATCAGCTGATGGCCCACACAGCCCACCTGGGGCTAGATCAGATCACTAGAAGCAAGGCAGACCCACTACACACACCTGCTGCAAGCCAATAGCTGGGGCTCCTGCACAGGAAATTGAGCTTCTGGGCACTAGAGAACTCCTCCAACACAAATCTATTATCCCATAAGAAAAGCTTTGAAAAATGAAGAGACAGAAGAATTTCGTCCAAACGAAAACCCAGGAAAAACACCAGGAAGAGGGCTTAGTGAAACTGAAATCACCAATTTTCCCAATAAAGATTTCAAAACAAAAGTCAGAGACATGCTCATGGATTTACAGAAAAGTATTCAAGATCTCAGGGAGGACTTCAACAAAGAGATAGAAATGCTAAAAAAAAAAAAAAAAGCCACTCAGAGCTGAAGAACACAATATGTGAAATGAAGCATACAAGAGGGATTTAAAAGTAGATTAGATGAGGTAGAGGAGATAGCAAATGAAACAGATATTAGAGAACAGGAATACAAAGAAGCTGAGGAACATAGAGAGAAAAGGATCTCTAGGAATGAAAGAATAATAAGAGAGCTATATGACCATCCAAACAGAACAACATTTGCATTATAAGGATACCAGAAGAAGACAGAGAAAAAAAGAATAGAAAGTCTCTTTGAGGAAATAATTGTTGAAAACTTCCCCACTCATGGGAAGGAAACAGACATTCAGGTCATGGAAGCAAAAAGCTCAACCAACAAAAGGAACCCTAGAAAGATAACAACAAGCATGTAATAATTAAAATGGCAAATATCAAGGACAAGGAGAGAGCATGAAAGCAGCCAGAGGAAGAAAGAGGTCACTTATAAACGAAAGCCCATTAGGCTATCAGAGGAAACTAAAAGGCCACAAGGGAGTGGCATGATATATATAACATAATGGAATGAAATGATAGAAGGACATCCAACCAAGAATACTCTACATGGCAGGATTATCATTTAAATTTGAAGCAAGGATTAAACAATTTCCAGATAAGCAAAAGTTGAGGGAATTCATTACCACCAAACAATTTCCACAAGATCTCTTAAAGGAACTGCTCTAGAAGGAAATGATGCAAAGGCTAATTAGCTGTCACCAGAAAAAATAAAACCATAGTAAAAGAAGTAGACCAATTAATTACTAAGCAAATGCAAAATGAAATCAACTACTCAACAAAGTTAGTCAAGGGAAACACAGAGTACAGAATATGACACCTAGTATATAAAGAGTGGAGGAGGCGCTTCTCTCTCTGAGGTCGCCTGCACTTTCTAAGTGAGTAACCTTTTAATCTCAAACTGGTCTCTCCAAACCTTTCAAGGCACCTTTCCTTGCTGAGGTTGTCTGCTGCACTTCTCTCTTTAAGTAACTTTAAATAAAACTTTCACTCTGCTTCAAAACAAAAGAGTGGAGGAGGAAGAAAAAGAAGGTGAAGAAAAAAAAAGAACCTCAGATTGTGATTGAAATAAAGTAATCAGCAATTTAAGATAGACTGTTAGATAGTAAGTAAGCTATCCTTGAACTGTTGGTAACCATAAATCTAAAGCCTACAATGGCAATAAGTACATATTTATTGAAATCACCCTAAATGTAAATGGACTGAATGCACCAATCAAAAGACAGAGTTACAGAATGGATATAAAAACAAGGTCCATCTATATGCTGCCTACAAGAGACCATTTCAAACCCAAGGACACACACAGACTAAAAGTGAAGGAATGAGAAAAGATATTTCATGAAAATAGTAGGGAGAAAAGAGCATGTTTTACAGTACTTGTATCAGACAGAATAGATTCCAAAACAAAGTAAGTAACAAGAAACAAAGAAGGACATTACATAATGATAATGGAGTCAGTCCAACAAGAGGACATAACCATTATAAATATCTATGCACCCAATATAGGAATACCTACATATGTGAAACAATTACTAACAGAATTAAAGGGGGAAATAGAATGTAATGCACTCATTTTAGGAGATTTCTACACACCACTGACTCCAAAGGACAGATCAACCAGACAGAAAATAAGTAAGGAGACAGAGGCACTGAACAACACATTAGAACAGATGGACCTAACAGACATCTACAGAACACTCCTCCCAAAGCACCAGGATACACATTCTTCTGAAGTACACATGGAACATTTTCTAGAATAGATCACATACTAGGCAACCAAAGGAGCCTCATTAAATTCAGGAAGATCAAAATTATGCCAACCAGCTTCTCAGACCACAAAGGTATGAAACTAGAAAAAATAATGCAAAAGAAAACAAAAAAGCCCACAAACCCAAGGAGGCCTAACGACATGCTCCTAAATAAACAATGGATCACTGACCAAATAAAAACAGAGATCAAGCAATATATGGAGACAAACGAAAATAACAACTCAACACGCCAAACCTGTGGGATGCAGCAAAGGCAGTTCTGAGAGGAAAGTATATAACAATGAAGACTTACTTCAAGTAACAAGAACAATCGTGAATGAATACTCTAAACTCACAATTAATGAAACTACAAAAAGAAGAACAAATTAGGCCCAGTTAGTAGGAGGGACATAATAAAGATGAGAGGAAAAGTAAATAAAATTGAGAATAAAACAACAGAAAGAATCAGTGAAACCAGGAGCTTGTTCTTCCAGAAAATAAACAAAATAGATAAACCCCTAGCCAGACTTATCAAGAAAAAAAAGAATGTACACACAGAAACAGATTCAGAAATGAAAAATAAAAAATCAGAACAGACACCACAGAAATACAAAGAATAATTGAAGAATACTATGAAAAATTATATGCCAACAAACTGGACAAAGTAGAAGAATTGGACAACTTTCTAGAAAAAATATAACCATCTAAGACTGATCCAGGAAGAAACAGAAAATCTGAACGGACTAATTACCAGCAATGAAATGAAATTGATAATCAATAAACTACCTAGGAAGCAAACACCTGGCCCAGATGGTTTCACAGCTGAATTTTATAAAACATTAAGAGAAGACTTGATATCCATCCTCCTTAAAGTTTTCCAAAAAGTAGAAGAGGAGGGAACACTTCCAAACTCATTCTATGAAGCCAGCATCACTCTAATACCAAAACCAAAGGCACCATAAAAAGAAAATGATAGAACAATATCCCTGATGAACATAGATGCAAAGTTCCTCAACAAAATATGAGCAAACTGAATTCAAAAATACATTAAAAGGATCATTCCATCATGACCACGTGGGCCAGGGAAGCAAGGATGGTACAATATTCAAAAATCAGTCAACAAAAGAAAGGGCAAAAATCACATGACCATCTCAATAGATGCTGAAAATGCATTTGACACAATTCAACATCTGTTCATGATAAAAACTCTCAACAAAATGGGTACAGGGTGTATATACCTCAACATAATAAAGGTAAGATATGACAAACCCACAGCTAAGATCACACACAATGGCAAATAGCTGAAAGCTTTTCCTCTAAGATCAGGAACAAAACAAGGATTGCCCACTCTCACCCTTTTTACTCAACATAGTACTGGAGGTCCTAGCCACAGCAATCAGACAACACAAAGAAATAAATGGCATCCAAACTGTTAAGGAAGAAGTTAAACTGTCTCTGTTTGCTGATGACATGACATTATACATAGAAAACCCTAAAGACTCCACCAAAAAACTATTAGAACTAATAATTGAATTCAGCAAAGCTGCAGGACACAGTATTAACAAACAGAAATCTGTCACATTCTTATGTACTAACAACAAATTAGCAGAAAGAGAAAGCAGGAAGAGAAGTCCATTTACAATTGCATCAAAAAGAATAAAATACCTAGGAATAAACCTAACCAAGGAAGTGAAATACCTATACCCTGAAAATTACAAGACACTCATGAAGGAAATTAAAGAAAACACCAATAAATAGAAATACATCCTGTGCTCACAGATAGGAACAATTAATATTGTCAAAAGGGCCATCGTGCCTAAAGCAATCTACAGATTCAATCCATCCCTATCAAAATACCAACAGCATTCTTCAACGAACCAAAACAAATAGTTTTAAAATTCATAAAGAACCACAAAAAACCCCAAATAGCCAAAGCAATCCTCAGAAGGAAGAACAAAGCTGAAAGGATTATGCTTCCCAACTTCAAGCTCTACTATAAAGCCACATTAATCAAAACAATTTGGTACTGGCACAAGAACAGACCATAGATCAATGCAACAAACTAGAGAGCACAGGTATAAACCCACACATATTTGGCCAATTAATATACAATAAAGGAGCCATGAATATACAATGGGAAAAACATATCCTCTTCAACAATTGGTGTTGGGATAACTGGATAACTACATGTAAGAAAATGAAACTGGATTATTGTCTAACTCTATACAAAAAAGTTAACTCTAAATTGATCAAAGACGTGAATGTAAATTAGGAAACCATAAAACTCATAGAAGAAAACATAGGCAAAACTCTCTTGAATATAAACATGAGCAACTTTTTCCTCAACACATTTCCTTGGCCAAGGAAACAAAATTAAAAATTACTAAGTGGACTACATCAACTAAAAACCTTCTGTACAGCAAAGGACACCATCAGTAGAACAAAAAGGCAGCCTACAGTTTTGGAGAATATATTCATAAATGACTTTTCCATTAAGGGGTTAACATCCAAAATATATAAAGAACTCACATGTCTCAACACCCAGAAAGCAAATAACCCAATTAAAAAATGGGCAGAGGCAATGACAGACATTTCTCCAAAGAAGAAATTCAGATGGCCAACAGCACATGAAAAGATGTTCCACATCGTTATTATCAGGGAAATGCAAATTAAAACCACAGTGAGATATCACCTCACACCAGTTAGGATGGCCAACATCCAAAAGACAAGCAACAACAAATGCTGGTGAGGATGCAGAGAAAGGGAAGCCCTCCTACACTGCTGGTGGGAATGTAAATTAGTCCAACCATTGTGGGAAGCAATATGGATGTTCCTCTAAAAACTAAAAATAGAAATACCATTTGACCCAGGAAGTCCACTCTTAGGAGTTTACTCAAAACAAGATCCCTGATTCAAAAAGACATATGCACCCCTATGTTTATCACTGCTCTATTTACAATAGCCAAGATATGGAAGCAATCTAAGTGTCTATTAACAGAGGAATAGATAAAGAAGATGTGGTACATATACACAATGGAATATTATTCAGCCATAAAAAAAGAAATTCTACCATTTGCAACAACATGAATGGAGCTAGACGGTCTTATGTTCAGTGAAATAAGCAAGTCAGAGAAAGACAAGTACCAAATAATTTGACTCATTTGTGGAATATAACAGCAAAGCAAAACTGAAGGAATAAAACAGCAGCAGACTCACAGACAAGGGATTAGTGGTTACCAAAGGGAAGGCATTGGGGAAGTTAGGTGGGGAGGGAGGGAGAAGGGGACTTGGGCATTACAATTAGCACACACAATATATGTAGGTCAGGGGAAGGCGGTATAGCACAGAGAAGACAAGTAATGACTCTGTAGCATCTTACTATGCTGATGGACAGTGACTGCAATGGCGGGGGGTGGGCCTGGTGAGGACTTGATAGTACAGGTGAATGTTAATACCACAATGTTGTTTATGTGAAACCTTCATAAGATTGTATATCAATGACACCTTAATAAAAAGTATATATTTCACAGAGGAAAGCAAACTATGACATTAATTATGAAGTTCACATTGTTTTTAAAGTTTAACCCCAAATCCTTCAGCAATGTTAGTTAGATAATAACATGTCCATACCAGGCATTGCTTCTCTGTTACTTACAAGCATTATGATTTGCCCATACCAGGAACTGTTAAAAGCCAGATGCTTTCTTACTGAGATAGCATGAGATCAAACTACCACGCTATACCTAACAATGTTGTTTGGCCAAGTAGCCAATAAGAGTTTGAAAGGGAACACCTAATTATAATGAAAAACAGAAAGAAAAATTAATTACCAGCAACAAAATGTGAAAAGCATGCAGAATTCCTGTGACTTCAATAACACTCTTAGGAACAGGCAGCCTTGCCTCAGAACTAAATGCTCACATTTTGATTAGTTCCCTACAGCTATTAGCACATGTGAAAACACAAACATTAAGAAACTGTGATGCTTGTAACTACTTAAAAATATGTATCAAAGCAGAAAGTCAACATGGCCATTTAGACAGGACACCATTCTCGTCTTCATTTTGCATGAGACAAATCAAACCTACTGCAAATCAGGCCCCAAGTTGGACACATATCCATTTCATTTTATTTTTTAACATTCCCTCGAAAATGAGGTGGATATGCCTTGAAGTGGTTAGCAATCTTACCTCTGGACCAGGCCCCACTTCCCATTCACTTTCACCAGGGTGAGCAAATTCGGAATGTGAATGTGGTCCAATGAGACATCTGGCCTCACTCTAGGAGAGCACAGGGGCTCATACACCTGCGTGTACTCACATGTGTCACTGGCACAGCCAGGAGGCCAGCTCGCCAAGCTGTGTGTGCTCTCTGGTGGCTGATGAGCGGGCAAAGCTGAGAAGCAGAGATGGAGTGTCGCCCTAGCTATATGGACAGGCAATGATTTCTCTCTTTGCAGCTTATCAAATTTAAATGTGACCTGTGTTCCTACAACATATTTTCCTAATAAATAAATGAGGCTTCCTAATGTGACTTGATGAAATCAGTCACCTTTAATAAGCTAGATAGAGAACTTTGAATCTAAGTTCCCAAGTGTGACGAGTCGAATGTGACCAGACCTGGCTGACACCCAGATCTGGACTCATATTTTCACAGCTTCTCAGTCATTTTGAAAAGCTCTTGAAAAACATTTGCTCAAATAAAGTAGATTGTACTCAGACATATGTAGCATAGAAGTTTAATAAAAAAACAAAAAGGCTTCTATAGATTTACATTATTCAGATTCTTAACAATATGTTAACAAATTAGGTATTTTCAATAACATAAATTATTTGATATGTAATTTTCATACACATAGAAATCATGCCAAACATAGGTAGATAAAAATTTTAAATAAATCATAGACAACTAAGCAAAACAAAATGAGGCAACCTGGTGAGTTCTGTGACCCTGGGCAGGTCTGTCCCTGGAGCAGATATAGAGGGTATCTGGCGTGTAGCTCCACAGCTGTGGGGTGAATGTGAAGGTGGACAGAAATGCAGGGAAAAGTGCTGCATAAATTATTGGCAAATATTCAAATATTGGTTAAGAGCCTAATCCACTTTGTTATACAAGGCGAAAGTGATGGATATAGACACTCATTAGTAATGCAGTAAATACAATAAAATGTGTTTTACTGTGTGTGTGTGTGTGTGTGTGTGTGTGTGTGTGTGTGTGTGTTACCTACGTCAGAGCTCTAGTAGGCACTCCATAAATACAGAAGTACACATTGAATTCAGCTGAAATTCTGTCTCATTTAAATTTGCGTTCAATTCTTAAACTGATAATTTCCATCTTTAAACTAAACATTATGCTACAATACCATACATACTACAACTAAAAGCAGCATTACTAACCTGAATCTACCAACCTCTTTCTCTATCTCTAAAGCAATAACTTCCCAAAGCCTCGTTAGTTAACCAGAAGATAGCAAGCAATATGTAGTATCTTTTGAATATACTGTAGGACATTCTTAGCCAAGAAGTACTTCCATTAGGCACTAAGGAACTACTTTACCATTATGCAAAAATGCTCACAAGAAATTGCTTCTAAAACTGGCAATTTAACATTGCACATTTTTAATGAAATTTTGACCAACTACACTGTCCAGGGTAATGTATATCAAGAAGTATCTATAAGGGATAGTTTATTCTCTAAAAATGTAAAAAAATTGATCATGGAGAATGATTCCAAAATGATAAAACTGTATCTATTTTTATTGCATTAATGCTTAGAATCAACATCTCAAGATTCAAATTGGAGCACAATAGTCATACTTTTCTATGAAACTTGCAAATAATTGAATATACAAAAGTTATTTTGAAGTCAAGGAAAAATCAATACATATGGGATGGAGTCCTAAAATTGATTTTTCACTCAGTTGTTGAAAATTGTGAGTGTATTTTCCATACACATCATGTAAGAAACGCTGCTTAGGATCCCAGACCAATTGAAAAAACTACCTATTGCAGCTAAATGACTAGTAATAGAAGTCCTGAGCCAGTGTCCGTGAACTCCTCTAAAATCAAAGCTCTCTTGATCACCAAGTGATATGGAGGAGGAAGATCAAGGCAGAGAAACTGTAGTTACGGTAGCATAATGTAAATACTTTGAAAGCAAGCATCATATCTTATCAATATACTTCTCCATGTTCTGTTATATACATTTTAAAAAATACAGAAAAGTTAAAGAATTTTACAGGGAACAGCTATATACCTACCACTAGCCTCTACAATTAACATTTTACTGTGCTTCATCATGTATCTTTGTTACATACAATTTTTACATTCTCAGTATCATGTTGGTAATGACAGAAATAAAGCAGGCACAGCTGATGCACTGAGGACTTTCCCCATGCTCAACATTCTCTTTTCCTCTTGAAAATAGAAATTAACTTATACTAATATTTAGTATTTAGAAAGTTAAGTTTTTATTCAAAATGTACCATGAATTAAGGAAAACTTTTTTTGTTCAGCATACCATGGCCAGAAAATATTTTGGTTTCTCAAACTTGTCATTCTAAGGAAAGTAAGTCTTTGAACTCACAGACTGCTCAACTGGCTGAGCTCTAGTCACACGTGGACCTTAAATCCATATTTTTTGATAAACTATCCAGAGTGTCCACCACCCTCTGACTCTTTCCAGGAAACAGGCATGCCGAGCCTCAGTCTCCAAAGGACCACTAAACCAAGTTCCATATAAATCAGGGAAGAATGCTCAGACCCACAGGAAAATTCTACCCTGGGGCAAGGGTGAGTAATCTAGGACTGGTGGATTAGTTTCACTTCCATGTGATTGTGGCGTGTGTGTGCGTGTGTGTGTGTGTGCGCGCGCACGTGCGCACGCACGTGTGCTTTGTCCCACTCCCAAATAAAAAGCCTTTCACCTTTTGGGGAACCTGGTTCCTGAAAACAATTTAAGAGTGTTTAATTTGTTAAACATAGATGGGAGAGAGAAGTCTGAAATGGGCCTCTGTGAGTGGAGCTGATGTGGATGTCATTCAGCACCAACGCTTCCAGGGGCTCACAGGAAGTCAAGTGATGAGGAGGGAGTGACTTCTACCCATCAGCTCATTCTGGCCTCTGTCCACAGAGACCACATCCAACTGCCTACTTCCCCCGCAAGAGCTATGAGTTACTGAGTGTTTTCTAGGCACAAGGCATAGCTCCAAATGCTTTACATGCAATTGTTTTCAATACTCCCGTTCTATGAAACAACACAAAGGAGAAAAGAAGGAAAAGACAGAAGAGTAATTTGACAAAGTCCCAGAGCCAAAAATTAAACTCAGAAGTCTTACTCTAGATCTATTGCTCTTACTTACTACACTCTTTTGTATCAGGTCCTCCCAAGGACACTGCTAGCCTGCCTGGTCAGGTCATGAGTGAGAAAGGGGGTCATGTTTCATTATTGACAGTGATCCTTTCTGCTAAAGGTACGTCATGGGCATCACCATTTTCCACCACTGTATTGCTCGTTCACGGCAAGCTCACCTCACGGGGTCCTCCTCTTGGCACAGGCTGTCTCTATCCACCTCCATCCATACAACTAACTTGGTTGGCATTTTCAGGTCTGCTCATTGGAAAAATGATTCCAACTTTGAGAGACTAGAAAGCCCAGATTTGGCTGCTGGACTTAAAGGCACCAAAGCCTCTCAAAGAAGACCTACATTTAGAGAATTTGGGAGAATTTATATGCATATTCTTCATAATGTTAGTCCTTTGTTCCCACTGAGCCATTGCTATTTGTATATATAGCTTCCTTGGCATGGAACCCTAGAGGAAAAGAGTGAATAGGAGAATTTCACATAAAAAGCCATCCCAAATCCCCAACACCAGATTCACTAAATGCCTTGTGTTCTGTTGGATTTGAGTGAATAGGGTGAAGACAAGAGATGGAAAGAGGTGCTGGCAGCTCCTTCAGCACAACTGCTCAGGACAATTTCAGTTGCAGAGGCCGACAGTGGGGCAGCAGTGGGTGGTGGCAGCAGCTGTCTGTGAGGCACCTGCCAACTGGGTGCTTGCGAGGCGGGGCCAGCCGCCCTGTGCGAGTGTTGGCAGTATCATCTGTCTGGGTATGCACTCAGGATATCCAAGAATACAACAGGAATGAATAAGCAAGATAAAAGAATTCTTGAGGAACGTAAATTTAAAATAGATGCATCACCATCGAGTCTAATACTAGCAGATTGAAACAAATACACTGTATGGATTCCAGAGCTCTAGATATAGACTGTCTTAATTTAGGTTTCCATCAGAGCAGACCCTGAAATAATGATTTAAGTGCAAGTAGTTCATTTGTGTGGTGATTCCTGGAAAAGCAGGGAGGGGAGTCAGGGATGGGGTACAGGAACCAGAAGATGGAATATAAAACGCATCTTTTCACAATTGGCAACTAGAGCTTAATCTGTGGAGCTCCCAGACAAGGTCTCTAGGACAGGGCTTCTCAGATATCACTGCGCCTTAGAATCACCTGGGGATCTTGTTAAAATGCACATTCTAATTCATGTGGGGCCTGAGACTCTGCATTTCTTATATGCACCCAGGTAAGAATGCTGCTGCCCCTCAGAACACAAATGAAGACCAAATATTTAAGGTTTTCTGCTTATTTCTCATACAAAGTTTCCAAATTTTCACACAAATTTGACAGAATTTCTTATGTCCACTGCTTTTGTAACATGGCATTAAATCTGCTGTTTCATGTCAATCTTATCCCTGGCATTGTATATTCACACTGACTATCATCAGATTTAGAGACATCTGGTCTGTCCCTCTGTAAGGAAAACATAAAAAATTCTGCCCACCACGTCCTGGGGCTGTCCAATCGAGGGCTTTGCTCACCCACAGGTAGCCTGTCCTTAAAAAGCAAATCAGGCATCTCAGCGTGCCCCTAACTCATCTCTGGCTCTCTGACTCTGTGTGCACACCTTGTTCTCCCCCCCACCCCACTTCATTCTAGTGCTAACTCACATTCTGATTTTGTGATTAGTCTCAAGTCTTAGGCCCTTGGAAATAAGCAGAAGTCTACGTCCCTGATTTTGACACTCAAAGCCCCTTCCTGGTTCATTTCCCCGCATCTGTAGGTTCCTGCCATCTGGCTACTTCAGCATAAGCTTCCTGGAATTTCAGGGCACCTGTTTATACTCACCTGGAATGTCAAGAGATGCCATCGGGTATGGCTGAATGATCATTTTACAATGCCTGTGCTCTGTTCAAATGTATATATTTATATGGCCAAATGGAGAAAAGTCCCAGCCCCTTTTAAAACACAAGCCTAAAGAGAAACTGACAGAGATATGATTGGCCACTTAATACAGGCCACAAACTATGATATTTTCTTTAAAAAGTTTATATATACATACATACATATATATATACACACATGCACATCTATACATATACATACATAAATACTAGATACAAAAATATAAAAATATAGTGATATATGTATAAAAAGATGAGAGCAAATTGGTGTATTAGTGTATTTCAAGTTTTATGTGTTGTGTATATATATATTTTTTCAATGTATTTCAGAAGAAAATAATTTGTCTCAGTCATTCCTTTATGAAATGATAAACATCACAAGAACTCACATGTTAATATCAAGACAAAGAAAGGGGCTTAAGGAGAAGTGGAAATTAAACCTTACTAAATTTATTAATCATATGTTAGTAATCATTATTATTGAAATCATAATTAATGACAATAACAATAACAACTTACAGATAATTCTGCCTTCAAAATGTTAGAAACCCATATCACATAACTCAAGTATTATATATCTCAAGCCTGTCTATTTATCTACATGAAGATTATGTGGTCATTATATCTGTTGACATTTTAAATACACCAATCAGGAAAAAGAACATGATCTAATTTAGAACAAAGAAGGAGAACCATAAGCATAGCATATAGTATTCACTTTCATCTATTTCCAGTTCTTCCTGTTATCCCAAGGTTGTGTACATTGAAAATGTATACTGCCAAGTAAAAGAAGCAAGAGGCCATACAACCTTCAGAAGCCTATTGGACGACCACCTATGATATGACAGGAGAAGTTTTAAAGGAGTTTCTACCCAAGTTTAGACCTGAGAGAGAAGTTCCTAGGATCCCTGCTGAGCAAACAAAGCACCCACCTTATCTGACTCGTCCTTAGAGAGCTCCAGGCAAAGTGGCTCTTCGCAGCACCTTGTTTTTAAGAGACAATGGAGCAGCAGAAAGAGGAATTAGGGCCAGTCCTAACCAGTGCCACTGCATGCCACAATCCCAGTACTAGTGTCTTTGCGAATGAGACATTCATATTTTTGTCTGCACATGTATTCCAGATTTGTATAACAACATTGCCAAATGGCTGCTCGATGTACTTCAAAAGTTAAAAGTTTGGATGATCAGCAACTGAATGACTAACCAATTTTGTTGAAACCCCCAGACATTCCACTCATATTAGCAGTCATGCTTCAGGATCAGATGATTAATAAATGATGCAGTTTTGTTTCAGAAACCCCATCCTCCCTCCTGGTCCTTTTAACGTATCTTGTACAGACTAACAAAAAAGAAGTCAGGCCAATTTATAAAAAATCAAGCACCATTTAAGGAGGCAATCCTTCCAGAAGATCAAGGAACAAAAGGCTGGACCTATTCTAAGCCTTCTCTTCTTCAGTGACCTATCTTCATATTTTATCTTAAGATGACATCTTTAATCATTTTCCAACATAAATAATTTCCAGTGGTCTTCAACACCTGTGAGAATAATTCCGATACACTTCTTGAGACCTACATGATGCTGTTTTACCATCACTGCAAGAAAATGCAACAAATGCAGTCCAAATGGAAAGAGTCAGCACACTAAAAAATAGTAAAAGAACAACTGGGCTAGCTTTAAATTGATAAAGTACGTTTGCTGTGTAAGGTATTGACTATCTCTAGTAGGTAAAGCTTTCAGTAAAATTAGTAGACTGTCTAACACAGTTGTACATGGGTACACAGCTGGACTGCACTTCTGTTTAATGTCAAATTAAAACAACAGAACTAGTCTGTGTGAATAGACTGTTGAAGTGCTTGCTGTCCCCTGCAGATGATCCTTTCTCTAACCCCCCATTTAAACTTGATTTTAAGTCCACGATATCACAGAAGCTCCCTTTAAATAACACACTTTCTCCAGATCAGCATCCCCTTTTATATTAATTCATACAATCATTTATTTCATTTTACATGATTTTTCCACACTCCAAACACTCATTCACTACATCCAGTGTGTGTCACTTGAGAAATAATTGCCATCTCTTAGAAAGATGTATATTGGAACTTATCCTGAAGTTTTTGCCTGGCAGTGTGAAAATAATGCTAATGAACATGTAAAACACATGATTTTTAGGAAGTAAAAATTGAGATGACATTTCCAGAAAAGTAAGTATCTCTGCATATATGCAATAATACTGCTCATCCCTTTCTGGTTTGGAGAATAGAGAAACAAAATCATTCCAACAAGTCAGTATTTATTGCATATAGAGAATAGAGAAACAAAATCATTCCAACAAGTCAGTATTTATTGCATATCATTGTCATTAATTTCAAAATGTGTATCCTGCTACTCTTTTTAGCAGTACCTAGTAAATTACTGGCTATGACAAATGCTTTGGTTTACTACACAAATAATCATGGAGCGGTAAGGCAGTGTCCCAGGGCTGTCTGAACTGCAAACTGCTGCAATTAGACTGACAGTAAAATCCACTGAGCTCTGCTTTTCAGTTCAAGGTCACAATTAATTGTATAGAAGTGACATTTGCAACTATTGGGCTTTCACGATTCTGGGAGCTTTTGCAAAAAAAATCCTACAAAGCAATAAAATAAGTGAAAAAGCAATATACCAACCTCACTGGCATCAATGAGAAAACAAGGGTCAAAAGGTCAAGTTTTCAAAAATAAAACACCTCATTACAGCATTCAGGAGCTTTAAGATGCCATGATAAATTTCCAATGCAGAACATTCCAGAAACTGTTTGCCAAGAGCCACATTATGTGCCAATACTAACTGAAAGTTGTACTAATAAAAATCACAGAAATCAAAAAGGCAATTGAATTCCACCTACCCTGTACTAATCCAAGCATTCTCACCTCCCCTAAGATCCACATCTTTGGTTCATCTGTGATGAAGAACACTTCAGAGAGGACTTGTGGATATGATACTTTTTAACTCTCAGATGTTTTCCTCTGTTCAGATTTAGTAAGGAGATGCAGCAGTATTTAAAAGAAGCCCAAAAAGTCACATATACTTTTGAGCTCTTTAATTTTAAACAATAACCTATACATTTTTTTTTTTAGTATACTCTGAAGAGCCGATCATTATTTTTGCAGAACCAAATCTCTTAAGGAGGTAAAAAGCAGCTTTTATCTCTGTAGGAAGATACTTTCTTAATAAGTAGGAAGGAACCATGCATGTACCCGGTGTATAGTAAGCACTCTATAAATTACGCCTTCCCTGATACTCATCTACTCACTGCAACAGAACAGATACAAACTCACAAGTTCAGTATCCTAAGAGTTTCTACTTAAAAGCAGAGCACAATGATTACAAAAAACAAAAGCTAGTGAGCTAATTGTAGACTGAACAAAGAAATCAGTCTTGCAGTGTCTCCAAAGTAGGAGACTATATTGAAGCCAATTCAATATACATTGCTTTGAATGTTTACAATATAACAAACGCTTGAGAAAAGAACTCGCTTTTCAGTAATACCAAAAAGATGCTTCACCTTTGGATTAAGTTGTGAGTTAGAATAAATGCATTTTATTTTACTGATGTGGAACATCGTGTCTGTTAAATTCATCATGGAGTACAAACACTTGAAGTAATTACCTCTATGACTTTATAATCTCTACTGGCAATTGCATGATGGCAGGACTGTATCCAGAGCTTTGTATACAAAGATTTATGATGTTACATTTCATTTTTCTCCTTAATACAAACTCCCAAAGCTGTCATTGAGACTAGGCATTGAGGCTGATACACAATAAATCTGAACAATAAACATTGATTAATTGATCAATCAGTATCTTCATCTCTGGCTTATTCACTGACTGCCCACACCAACTGAGTGACCAGGAAATCATTACACCACCACTTTCCATGTTAATACTACTCATTGGAAATGCTCATTCTTCCACCATCTCCCCACCAACCAGAAAATGGGGCTACAGTGAAATGAGGGGCCTCTTGTCCAAGAAAACCAAACCGGTCTTTTTAACTTTCCCACAGAATCATGGCTTTCCATATTTTGTATAAACTCTATTACTATTCTTTTTGAGCTGAACAGTCCTTTGTGGATTGGCCTGGGAAACTAAGCATCATTACAGATTATTGTTTAAAGTTCCATACGAGGAATTTTCAGAGTGACCTTCAGAATTCATTCTATTGTTCAGCTTGCAATCTCTCTTCTGTGTTTGCAGAAACTACCTCTTGTTTAGGAATAGAAAGGATAGCAAGTACAGAAGTACTTTTCTTTTCTGCCAGAAGAGCAGAACTTCTGTCAAAAATTAGAACTCTGTAATGTTAACTGCTTACTGATTACTCACTTCCCTCTTCTCTCACCCACTACAGTAGGCAAATTACTCTCAGAGGTAAGGACACTTTTAAAAGTTGGACAGAGAACAATGATTAAATGGCCCCTCAGTAGCTAAGAAATTGCAGAGCACACTTTAGATGGAAACTTAGCTTGCCTTCTTATCTGGATTAACATCCTTAGTGCCGGTAGGGGAAACAAACAAACAAAAGCACTGACCATTTGCAACACCAATAGCATTCTTGGTAATACACTTGTTTGTTCAGAAATTTATATCCACACTAAATTGAAAATTGATTCCAGGCATGTTGGATTTTACAGTATCTAGTATTTTCCAAGATTTATTTATACTGCAGGTAAACCCAATGAATGAACCAAACTGGGCATAAATAATCCATCCATTTCTGCCTGGATTGATGCAGAGGAATCACTGTAGCTCCCATTCTAATGGCATTGGTCATCATGTCAGAAAAATTAATAAGCTATTGACTCTGTACAGCCTCTTCTACACTTCTTACCTCTAAAACTGTGAAAGAGTTAGTTGTTTACTGAGGGTACAAAGTGACTAGTAAACAAATTTCTAAGACAGATACAAAAGCAAACCTTAATCATGCCCCTCAGACACAGGTCTAACTAAAAATCTCCTTTCCCTTCTCTCGTTACTCCTTTCTTTTGTTCCTTGGCCACTGGGTCCCCACACTCCTCTCCTGTGCTAATGGAGTCAATGAAAACACCCCAAAGATAATCTTATTATGAGTGGGCTTTCTCTCCTGGGCACCCTCTCTGACCCTTCTGATAAGTGCTGTCTAGATGGTTCTCACTACAATGCAGCAGTTTAGGAGGTAAGAGTTTCTAAAAAGGTTTAAAAAAAATGTGGTTTAAATGCAACCCTTGGCATTCAATTCCCAGCTTCTTACTCAGGAGCTCTCTAAACCCTTAAAAAAATATATTAGCACAATCCTCTTTTGATATTTTCCATTAGTTCCCTCAACAACACACTTGGAAGAGTCAAACCAAAGCATAAAGTCACCTCAACACTCTCCAGGCCAGCTGTAAAAATGAGAAGGCTTCTGCCCCAAGGACATGAAACTGGAGCACTTCAACTGCAACAATGCCTCTGCTAACAGAAGCAAAGCAGGTGTTCTCTTCTAGGAGACCTCGGACTGCCCCATTACTCCAGAGACACCCCACGACCCACCCCTCACCCTGGATCTCGGAACACCATTCACATGAGGTCAGCCCAACAGGCCACAAGGATGAAGTCAAGAGAGAACACAATGGAATCCTTTGCCAACCCACTGGGTGGATGAATTCAGGAGACTTAAAAGAAACAAAACCACCAACTGGTAATGAATTCCAGACCCATAGCAACATTTGGCTATCAGGCAGGATTTATTTCCATGAAATAATAGATTGTTTTATCTCCTAAAGCACATCCATTTCCAATTTACAAAATTCTCTATAAGCATAAACTAAGAGGCCCAAGCAAAAGGAAATTAATTTGCATTACCTTCTTCTGATCTTCTAGCTTGTGACTCACTGGATTCTTCCCATGTCTGTTCATCTCTGAAGACAAATCCATCCCATCAGATCTTACCCTCCAGAATGGAATCTCTTCACGAAAGCAGGAAACTAATCCAAGACACAGTCACCGGGAGAACCCCGGCATGCCGCGTTCCCGTCGCACAACACCTCTCTCCATCAACTCCAAGGAAGGATTAAAAAATCCATTGATTGAATGGAAAAAAATGAATTTTGCAATTTACTCCTGGGACTTTCCAAATCAGCATATCGTTTTTAAATGCTGACACCTCAAAAGCAAAATATTCCTCCAGGAAATTTAACTCCAACTGCTATCTTTTTCTTTCTTCACAGTTTTCCATTTTCATAAATAATTCCTGTAAACCTGTGATAAAAAAAAAGCACACAGTTAATTCTCCCCTACCACTTATAGTACAATTAATTAAAACTTCTCATCTTAAATATCCTATTTAGAAAAAAATGTTAGGCATGGTTTATATTTCACATAAAAGTAACAGCAAGTGAAAGGCATTATTTTTTATCCCTACCGTCTTTAAAATAGCAATTATAACACCTGAGCCAAAACAGAATATTAAAACCAGGATTTCCAGAACATCAAAGCTAAAAATCAGCAGGAAATGTACATACACTCATCAGCCATGTGTATATGCTCCATGATTCCACCCATTAATTTCAGCAAAGAACTGCATTATTTAGAAAAGAGCCCAATATAACTAGACACTATATTAGAATGACACTCTCCATAAATAATTCTATTTAAAATTCAAAATGAATCTATAAAATGGTTATTATTACTCCATTTCAAGATGAGAAGGTTGAGAGAATAAGTAAACTTTTGTTAGCAAATAAGTAGTATATAACAAAACTAGAATTTGAATTCAGATACCTTTGGATTCAAAACTCACTCTTTGTGTTAGTATAGTTGTCTCCATTTTTATTATGTATTTGTCCACAAGTACAGCATAAAAGAGTTTGCCAATGCCTTGCTGGATTATGAATGCACAATGCACTCTATTTAAAAAGGATCATATAATCCAGTGGTTTCTAATCCCTGCTGGAAAACTGAAATGCCTGGGAGTAATCTTAATCAGACAGATTCCTTCAGTTCACCTAACCCTGCTAATTTAGAAGCTACAAGGTAGTGTTTGGAAATCTGTATTTTTTCTTATCTTCTAGATACTTCTGACTCAGAAAACCACAGAGAAATTGAAACCTCCCTCTACTGCAGGGCTTCTCAAACATGTTGTGTTTTGGAATCACCTAGGAAGCTTCAAAAACTACTGACTCTGTGTCACATCCCCAGAGACAGTGATTTAATTGGATAAAGCTTGAGAGCCCCTGCCCTAATATATAAATTTCCTTTACGTAGCTGTCCAGGCATGGCTTGAATACATTACACAAGAGGAAACTGAGTGTCTCAGGAGGCAGCTCTTTCCATACTGAGGCAGTTCTAGACTTTAGATAGTTCTTCATAATCTGAAGATAAAGTTGGCATTCCTCAGTATTTCTGTACATTTTAATTATTTATATCCTTGCAGTCATCAATGTACACAAATATTTTTAATTCCCCTTTTTACCAGACAGTTCTTCAAGTATTGCGTTGGCCAGGTGAACCATCCCTGGCACCTTCAACCATTCCTCACCACCTGACGATGTAAGAACTTTCCATGTGACCCACAAACTGTGCCATCCAGAAGCGAGCACAAAGGTCGACCAGGGCAAGCTCCCTTTAAGAACTCACCTCCAGGTCCCACAAAATACGCCAGGCCAGGCCAAGCATAAAATAAATGATGAAACAGAGAAGGCTTGAAACTTCAGCTCCTGAACTGCCTTTTGTACTTCCTCCACTAACTGTTTCCGGTCTAGCCAATCTTTTGCCTGAACCTTGCTCCTTCAGGGCCTCTGATCTGCCACATGGGTGTTTTTGGTTTGTGTACTAATGTGACTGTTAACCAGCAAAGGCGACAGCACAGGCAGAGGTTTTGACATGAGAGAAAACATGGCCAATTTGAGGAGCTTAAAGAAATTCAATGAAGAGTGGCTGAAAAATTTTAAGAAAGAATGTAGCATAATAGAATTTGTGACTTTACAAGTTCATCTTAACTGCAGTACGGAAAGCTGATGGGAGGGAGCAACACTTATGGAGGAAGCAGCTCAGTGGGGCCACTAGGAGAGGGCGATCAGAGAAGGAGACACGAGCATCTCGACTCATGTAGAGCTGACGGGATGCGAAGAATAACGACACTGAGTGGCTACGGAATTTAAAAGGTGGAGCTGACAGATTCGGTGATTGATTCGATGTAGTGTGGGTGTGTGGTTTAAGGGTACATAAGCATATGGATGATGATGTCATTATCTAAGACAGCAAATCCCACGAGAAGCACTTTGCACAGGAGATAAAAGACTGTAAAGCAAACAAAAGATGCTTGCTAAAATCCAGAAAGTTATAAGCCAATCTCACTGATAGACATAAGAAGTAAAAATCCTAAAGGAACATTAGCAGACTGAATCCAGCAATGTATAAAATGAATCGTACATCAATTCCAAGTGAGTATTATGCCAGAAATAAAAGATTGGTTTGAGATTTGAAAATCAATCAGTGCAATTCACCACGTTAAGAAAATGAGGAAGAAAAATGACATACTCATCTCTACTGGTGCAGAAATATAATTTGACGAATTAAACATTGATTCATGACAAAAAGAAAAACCTCTTGGTAAATAAGCAATAGAAAGAGACTTCCATAATCTTCTTTATCTGATAAAGTGTATTCACAAACATGCTTATTGGTGAAAAGTTAAAGACTTTCCATTTGCCTGGGACAGCACATGAATACCTCCTAATGACTCCTATTCAATTTTGTACTTAAAGTCCTACCCATGTTGTGCAACAAGAAATATATGAGAGACCGACAGAGAGGGAGGGAGGAGAGGATGCAGCCAAGCAGTATAATGAACATTTGGAAAGGGAGAAATAAAACTGTTATTTTATGTAAATGTCACAATGATGCATACAGGAAATATTAAAGAATCCAGAAATATAATACTAGAAAAAGTGGGTTTAGCAAGTTTCCTGGATATAAAGTCAATATATAACATTGTTTATATTTCTTTATAACAGCAACAGATATTGAGAAAATGAAACTTTGAAAAGATAGTATTACAGTGGCATTAAAAATACCAAATATCTTGGAATAAATCTCTTAAAAGATGTTAAAAACTTTATGATAAAGCAATAAACATCATCAAAAAATTAAGATCTAAATAAATAGAGGGTTATGACATATTCATAGACTATAAGATTCAGTACTGTAGAAATGACAGTTCGTGCCTAAAAAATTTATAGATTCAGTGCATTACTAATCAAAATTCTGTTTCCTTTTTTAATAACTTGACGAGATGTTTCCAAAATATATATGGAATGCAAAAGACCATGAAAATCCAAGACATTTATGAAGAACATGTTGCTACTATTTGCTCTACCAGATGTTAAAAAATATTATAAACCAACAGTAAATAAAATGGTGTATAACTGGTGTAAAGACAGACAAATATACCAATGGAATATAGAAAGCCCAGAGAGAAACTCTTAATACATATGGTCATCTGATTTATTACAAAGATGGAATTGCAAGGTAATGAGGGAAAAGTCTTTCCAATGAAGAATTCTGGTCAGTTGAATATCCATGTGAAAAAAAAAATGTTGGCCTGTGCTTCACACCAATAATCAATTCCAGGGGGATCACAGATCACAGGTAAAAACACAACATGAGGCTTTTGAGAGAATACTTTCATGGTCTGAAGGGAGGGAACATTTCTTAAGCCAGAGACAAAAAACACTAAAGAAAATAAAACACATAACTAAGGTTACATAAAAATCAAGAACTTTTATTCATCAGGTTACATCAGTAAGAAAACTTAACTCCAACTCTTGTAGTTATAATGCATATAACTACATGTAAAAACATTAAAAAATCAAGAAAAGACAGGCAACAGAAAAAAACACTTGAATAAGTGCTCCAAAAAAAATAATAGAGATGGAGACTGGATTAGTGGCTGCTGTAAGTCAGAGATGAGAAGAGAGGGTTAAGTCTCAAAGGGACAGTACAAGAAGGCTGGTGGTAATAGAACTGTGCTGCATCTTGATTGCAGAAGAAATTACATGAATCCACACATAGGATAAAATTGTGTGGAGCACTACACACACAAAGGAGTTTATGTAAGACTGGTGAAATATGAATAAACTCTGTGGATTGTACCATGTCAGGTCCCTGACTTCGATACTGCACAATTATGCAAGATGTTACCACTGAGGAAACTAGGGCAAGGGTATACAAGACTTCCTTGCACTTTTTCTTTCCCCTGCCATTTCCTGGAATCTGAAATTGTTTAAAAATAAAGACTGAAGAAAAAAAAGAGGATATATACCAACAAGTAAATAAATGAAACAGTGAACACGTGATTAACAGGAAAATGCTAATGTAAACCATGATGAGTCAGTCTAATTTCTCATCTAAATGGATCCCAAAAAATGAAAATATCAACTGTTGGCAAAGACATGGAACAACAAGAACACTGCTGGTCCAAGTAAGCAGAAAAGTTTGGTTCTATGAATTTTGAAGATAAACATTATGTATGGTCCAGCACGAACACTCTTCAAAGGCTTCAACTCTTCAAAAATATGAGTATGTGCATCACTAGAAATGTACTTTCTTCAGAATGGCCAAAGGAAAACAGAACAACACAAAAGTCCATCAACATTTAGAATATATAACTTGTGGTATATTTATACAAGAGCTAACTATCCGTTAAGTAAGATGAACAAAGTACAGACACACATATTAATGTAGATGAATTTCAAAAATATTAAGAATCTAAATAATAGATTTTATATAATTCTTTGGTCCAATATATATTCTTTGGTCCAAACCAAAAGAATATATACTGGATCATTCCATTTATATAAAGTTCAAAATATGTGTAAAACTCAACTATGGATTCCAAGTCAGGACAGTGGGTACCTTTGGTGAGGAAGGAAAGAGTTCGTTATCAATATTCCATTTTTTGACCTGGGTGGGTATTACACAGATGTTAGCCTTGTAGCAATTTATTGGGCTGTAAATTTAAATTCTGGGCAGTTTTCTTGATGTCTAATATGCTTAGTTTTAAAAAAAACAGCTAAGAAATATTCAGATACATTTATGTCTTTAGTATTCCAATGAATGGTTTCTCCAATAAACAACATGTATCTCAGTTAGGGTGATGAAACTTGTTAATAGTGGGCATTATTCATTCTTAAGGTTAAGAACCAACTGCTTGATTATGGCATAGAATTTTTCCTGGGAATAATGTCAAGAGTACTAACACATGGCCTATCAGATGTCAGAAAGTGTATTCAATTCATCTCCTGACCTCCAATATCTCTCTTCATTCTTTAGAGTAATGAGTTTCCACAGTCTTTCAACCATACAGTTTATACATGTTCATTTATATTAATATGAAATAATATTTATAAAAGCATCATGAATGCTCTAAATTACTCAAGTTTCTCCACCTTCCCTTACAGTACTAAAAGATATCTAAAAGACATACAGCACCAGATGCCTAATATGTACTCGACACAGTGCCCCAGTAGCCAAATTTCAAATCCAGCCCTCGTCTCCATAGAGCTGACAGTGCAGTGAGGAGTCAGACGTAAATAAACTAAGAGTATGAGCACACCCTTTTCAACTTCATCCAACATCAAAACCTTAGAATACCGATGAATTTACACCAATGATAAAAGGCAATTCCATGTGGAGGGAATCAATTAATGGATAAAAGGCAGATAAAAAATTAATTTGAATGTGGTTTCAGTTTATTTTAAATGCATAAAGAATATCATATGATTTATTGTTACTTTTGTGGAATGAAAACCATTTGTAGGAAAACTCTAAAGAGCTGACAGAAAGAGTGGATTTATATGTATTAAAATGATTCCAAACAGTTATGCTCTCATATGAAGACAATCGTCAACATGTCATGTTAATTCTCTGTCACCCTCCCTGGGTTTGGTAGTGAAATTCAATCACCTCATGCATAAGGTATAGCCCCATTTTTCCATAGCTTAAGAGAAGGTTTCCATATTATTCAGGCTTACCTACAAGTCCCTCACTCATGCTATGAATAGAAAAAATTCAAGAAAGTGAGATTTTGAAAGGACTTTCGAGTGACTGGGGTATGTGCTACTTCCCAGCTCAGCCCTCTGGCAGGGATTTTAAGGGGGCTGTTCAGAGAGCCTGGCCCGCGTGCCCTGCAGTGGAGGGGACACAGAAGCCCAGTACCTGAGCAGGTAAGTGGCCTGTGTAGCAGGGTAGTGATCACCTGAGAGGTAGACTGTAGTCTTCTAGATTGTAGATCAAAAATGTACAAATCTTAGGCATAAGAAGCAGAATTTGTGGTAGGAATATTTGCCTAAATTCATTTACAAAAGGGATTCTGCTCAAAAGAGTAACTTTCCAGGGTAGGGGGACTTCAGGAGCTCAGGTACTGCTTAGATGAGAAGCTGAGGAGAGAGCTGAAGTGTCCGGCTCAGGGAGAGTTCATTACCAGGTCAAAGGAGGGCAGATCAGAGGGACCCAACACTGAAATGTCAGGCAAATAATCACAAGTCAGTTTTAAACATCCCACAGACCTTGAGAATGAAGCCATTTAAAACAGTATCAGCCAACAGAAAGTTTCTACTTGCAACCCTCTCCTCTCTTCCCTTTCTTTTTGGCTGCAGGTGTAGGGAACCATCTCCCTATGAAACCCTAGTGAGAGGGTGACAAGGGGAAAAGGAGGGTCCTTTCCAAATGGCAGAGGTGTGGTGGGAGGGGCACCGGCACCCAGTCTTGCTTGGGTGAAATACATAAGTTTATAAATATATTAGAACAAACATTTAGTGAATTGAAATTTTTTTGTGACCTAAAGTGATCACAAAACTTACATTATCTAAAAGAGAGCAAAAACATGAAATAACCCAAATTTGCATCCAGGGACAACGAAAAAATTCAGGGAAGATTGAAGAAACAGGAGCTAAGTTTGGAATAGAAATTTGCTTTCAGAAGTCATCAGGCTAATGAGATCAATTCATAGAAGTTACACAGAGTGAGAAGAACATCAGGGCAGACTCCAGGGGGAGCACCCACACCATCTCAGGTACTAGCCAAAATTAACACAAAAAAATGCAAATGATCATAACACTCAATTAAAATTCCTCAGTGGTTCCCTACACCTAAAACCAAAAAGAAAATCAAAATCAAAATTCCTTTGGGTGTCATTCAACACTCTACCCATCATGATCCCTTTTTAACTGTCCAACTTCATATGACCACTTGCCAGCTCCTCTACGTTGTTGCAGTTACACCAAAGAGCTTACAATTCCTGAGTACATGTTCTTTCACTCTTAGAGCACTAACATAGCCATAAGTGCCTCACAATCCACTTGGCAAATTCCTACTTAACCCTAAAAACTCTCAAATCCATTTCTTCTCTGAAGGCTTCACTTTCTCTATGCCCTCAACTCCACTCTAGCCAAGTCAGCCGCTTTATCCCCAGCAGCCTAGGAGCATTTATATGCTTGCCCAGACCATTATGCTTACCTAGTTGCTTCTCCCCTGACTAGATTTTCAGCCTCTATATGCTTTCTTAGAACCCCCAAGGTGACATAAGACCTAGAAGCTGGTAATCATTCACTAAGTGATTCATGAGAATCAGAAGAAAACATAGGCGAAGCATAGACACACACATATACATACCCTAACCAACAATTTCCTATAAAGCTAAAAAGGTTGTGCCGGAATTGTCTCATTCTACCAAAAACATACACATAGTTTAGAAAGGGTAATGAGCCCTTTCTGAACTTCTTTTAGCCATACTCTTTTTAATTGAGGTGTCACATGCATATGATAAAGTTCAAAAATCTTAAGTGTACTGCCTATGACCCCTCAGGTAACCACCACCCATATGAAGATATAGAAAATTTCCCAAATCCCAAAAGACTCCCTCATTCCCCCTCTCCTTTAATAGTCCTAAAGGTTACCACTACTCTACTTTAATACCACAGATCAGTTTTCTCTGTTCTTCAAACTTCATATTAGGTAGTCATACAGAGTGTACTCATTTCTTTCTTCCTTTTCATAACATTAAATCTGGAGGACTCACCTATGTAGTCGTAACTCACAGTAGTCCACTCCTTTCTTTCACTCTGTGGAGAGGATGGTTGTGCCTACATGTCCCAGTTCATGTAATGGACCAAAACGAAGCAAACTCAATACGGGGATTTTTAATCATCCTGAATGCCTTAGCCTAAATCAGATTTTCTGGATTCTTCATGTTTAGAAGTGAAGAAAATAAAAAAACTCACTTTATTTCACATATTTTTCCCAGGCTTTGTGACCTCAATTCAAGTCAAAGAGAATGCAAACTGTGGCCAGACTGTTGACAGAGTAACAAATCACAGATCCAGAAACTATTAAAAAATTACTGGAAATTTCTTTTGGAATTTTAAGTATTAGTCAGAGGTGAAATGGTCACTGTTTACTCTTTGAATTCTGGTATTGAATTGTTAAATAATCTCTGTGTGGTTTTATCAGTGATTCTAAAGCACAAAAGAAAAAGACCCAGGCCCAAATGGAAAGGGTTAAGAAACTGCTTCAGTAGGAGAGGGCCTTGGGGACCCCAAGTAGCACTTGCCCTCCTGCCAATGTGTCCCAGACCCAAGACTCCAATCCCATATAATAAAAGACTCTACTGCTATGAAAACATTACAGCATAACTGGAATAGTATGACTGCTACAAAAAAAATGTAAAAAAAATTTTATCAATACCAGTACCTATTCATGATCTAAATATAGAAAGAAAAATAAAAGAAATAGGAATAGGAGGAAGCCAAGTAGCAACAGCAGAGAATATCATACTTAATTGTGATTTATCGGAAGAATATATAGAAAATGATACCATTTACATGAAATTTTAAAACATTACTATTACTTATAAATGCAGAAAAACATAGCAAAAGTATAATCTCATGTGTGAAGCTCTTAAAAGTCAGGAATAAGATAAAGATACCTACTATTATTATTTCAACAACCATTATACTATAGACACTTCACTATAGCAAGACAAATCAATGAGATATAAGGATAAGAAAATTATTTGCATATAATATCATTGACTAGTTCAAGAAAGTTTATAAACAAATTATTTAGAAGTGATAAACAAGGCTATTATTTACAATATACCAGCAAAATACATGCCTTTATATCAGTGACAATAAACACAGAAAATAAATTTTTAAAACAAATGTTATTAGTAAGAGAAACATAAAATATAAGGTCCTTAGAGATGAAACTAGAAAAATATATTAAGATCTTTACATATAAAGATCTTTTTTTAATTGAAAACATAAAAAGTATCTATATAAATGGAGAGATCTATGGTAGGAAGATTCAATATCATAAAGATGTCAGTTGTGTTCCAATTATTCCATAAATTCAACTCAGTTCCAATCAAAATTTCAATATGTAACTTTATCATGTACCTTAAAAAGCTGACTATTAAATTCATATGGAGGAACAAAGGGATGAGACTAGGCAAAACAATTTTGAAAAATGCATGCTTACAAAGATATCAAAATTTATATAAAAGAATGTTATTTAAAATAGAAAGGTAATGGACAAAGGGAAAGCTAAATAGATTACGGGAACGAATATATAGTTCAGATACACCCACATAAAGACTATTCATATGCAATCTAATGAGGAAATAATCGACAGTTAAAAAAAAATGATTCTGAAACAACTGGTTTTCCACATGGGAAAAAGTAAGGCTAGCAAAAAAATATTTCTTACAGAATACATAAAAAATACAAACTCTAATAAAGAGATTGGTGAAACTGACTATAGCCAGCTTTACAAAGAAAAGTGAGCATATAACACAGGGACTGGGAAAATGTATTTATAGTATACATATATGTATAAATGTGTATACATCCTAAAAATGGAATTCCTTCCAAAAAACCACAAATAATCCAATAAAAAAGGAGTAAAGTATATGAACAATCACACAAGAAGAAGCACGGATGGATAATCAGCATAAAAAGAGTAACTATGGAAATACAAATGTTTCAAAAAGACACTATGTCCCACCTAATAGAGTGTTAAAAATTTTTAATGTTACCATAGCAACTGTGCAAAAGATGTGTTAATTCTAAAGTTTTCGTGAACTGTTGCTGCTCTGTTGCTGCAGGGCAAGCACCACAAGTCTGGTAAACGTCAGCAGACCTCGGACACATCAACTGAATTCCTAGGAAGAAATCCGTACTCTACAAGACATGTATGAGAATGTTCATTATCGCATCCTTGGCACTGATAAAATATTAGAAATATTCTAAATATCTAGCATCAGAATTTCAGATAAGTAAACTATAGCATATATTTGTATAAAGACATGGTTTATAGCATTTCAAATGAATGAATTAAAGCTTTACATATCCACATGGACAAAACTTGATAGCATAATTAAGTATCGTGTAAGGAAACTGCCCAAGAATAAAGTGTGATGCCATTTACAAGAAGTTTAAAAACACACAAAGAAATACCAAACGCCACTTAGAAATACATATAAACATGTTAAAAGCATAAAAACCTGTAAGAAGCAATAAATCCAAAATCAGGACACATTTTTTTCAGAGGCAAGGATACAGAAATGTGGTTGGGAAGGATGACAAAGGGAACTTTAATAATGATGCTGTATTCTATGTCTGTAAGAAATTTCTAAAGGAAAATGGTAAAATATAGCAAAGCTGGATATCGAATAAACTGAAGCTAATCACTATTATTCACTCTGCTTTTCTTAACACTTAAAATAGCTTACAATAAAAATAGTGTTAACAACAAAAGTGAGAACTCACAGAATGTAGTCTCATAAATACATCACAGAATGTAGATGTATTTATGACAGCCAAACCCATCAACCACCCAACCAACCATGGGGCTGCAGCAAGTGGTTTCCTGCAGGGGCAGGACTGCCCGGTGGGTGCGCTTGACCACGTGCCGGAGGGGCGGGCCCGTTTTGGTGGCTGCATCAACTGGAGAGCTCTGGTGGCATTTACTGGGGACCTGGGTGAAGATGATAAATGTTTTGCTGTACTTGGGTGTAAAAACCAAAACAGGAAAAATTGCCCCTACATATCACAGTGACAGTCACGGTCACCGCACCGAGCAGCTTTGGAACGTGCCTGGCTTGACCATGGTGCTGGCTCAAGTCCCTCACCATGAGAAGATGGCCTCTTCCTTGGGATCCTTCCTCCAGTAACATATTTTTCTAGAGTCTCCTGTGTGTCAGAGATTGTTCTAGGGTCAAGAAGAGAAAAGGTGCATGGGGCTCTGTCCTGCCCCAACTCCCTACGCCGAGTCCCCAGCTTGTCACCTCAGCCGAGGAGTTGGGTTCCATCAGGTTGCCCCCAGGAAGCCTTTAATCTCTACCTGCTTCAGCCACACACAATTAAAGAGTCTTTGTGTGATTGGATACCTATAAATACCCCGACACATTATCCCTTTTTGTGGTATTATAGAGAATTGACAACCAGAAAGTCAACACTAACATAACATAAAATTTTGTGGGTTAGTTTTCAGAAAACTGTAACTCAATTATATAAGACAAAACAAGTTTTTCTTTGGTATACCAAGTGTTTAGGAAAAGTATCAAAAAATAAATAAAACCTGCCTTGCACCATGCCTCACAAACTAAGTTCTTGTAAAATTCCACCCTCTCTACTTGAGATACACAGGAGAAATAAAAACAGCAGGGAAACACATTATGTTCATTGCAACAGGGCTGCTCTGCTTCATTTCTGCAGTCTGGAAATGGTGGGTTATTTGCTTTATCAGATAAATTGGCTCTGCAGCCCACATTTAAAAGAACATACATGGGTTTTCAGCAGGAAGTTTGGACTTGATTAGTTCAAGATAAAAGGACTCAAGGAGAGTTGAATATCATTGTGAGCCAATAACTGTATGTGTA
This sequence comes from Manis pentadactyla, assembly GCF_030020395.1. Taxonomy (NCBI): domain Eukaryota; kingdom Metazoa; phylum Chordata; class Mammalia; order Pholidota; family Manidae; genus Manis; species Manis pentadactyla. The sequence goes on along the minus strand of NC_080028.1, from coordinate 110,436,758 downwards.
ATGGAGATGGAACATTATAAAACATTCATATTCTTAGGTACTAATGATAAGTAGAAAAAAAAAAAGCTTACAACTTTTAGCTAAATGTGTTTATTGCCTGAAAACTCCATGTAATAATTCAAGGCCAAGTGACAGGAAATTATAGTTTCCTGGCTGACATCAATTCAATCTTCAGTAATAGTTCTGAAATGGAGTTTCTAAACGCTGAAGAGAAGACAAAAAAAACACAGACAATATTTCCAATAACTCAGGTCACAACCCAGATGATATGGTACAAGTTATGAGGATAAAATTATGATGTACACTTTCAAAAATGCACTGCCTCATCATGTAATTTTAATCAAACTTTTTATTTCATCAGGTTCTTACATTTAGTCTGTACATGCAGGCTCCCCTAAGGGAGATTTGAGACACACGTCTGTTTCTTGTTGCAACAGCAAATATCATTTCATCAGCAGGTAATCATAAAAATGAATATACTGAGAACTGGTGAGCTAAGGAAAGTTTTCTAAGTTTTTCTAGTTATCTTACTGTGGAAGTCTGTCATCTATGAGCGTAGTTCCCCCTGAGGGAAGGGAGCATTTATCACTTTTCGTACACATGCTCATTTCCTGATAATATGTATGATTAGTTCAAATTGGCCTGAGAGCAGACACTGCTAATTGTCACACAATATCTATTCTCCAGTTCTCCAGTTATCCTCAAGGTTCTAGAATATATACCCAGCCTCGAAGTGAGAGACTACAATGACCAGTTTACTCAGCAGCAAGGGCTTGCCATGTGGTGATGCCACGGCCACTGGACTGCAAGCAGAAATGCCATAGGCCGCTTTCAATTAACAATCTCAAAAGGGAATTGCTCATAAGGCAGTTTTCTCTCTTCCTCCTTTCCCATGGGCTGGAGTATAATGTGCTGTTCGGACAGCTTCAGCCACGCGGCAAGGACACCACCCTATGGGATAATGAAGCAATGAGTGGACGGAACTGCGCTCCTGGAGAGAACCTCACACGTGCCCGGGAACATCACCCTCCCTCTAAATTGTTACAAAACTGAAATATAATCCTCGATATTGTTTGAGCAATAGTACTCTTTTTCTTACAGATTACCTTTATCCTAAGCAATCCAGAAATCTTGGCATTATAGATAACAAGATAAATGGGACTGTTTTTAGTACATTTTCTCTCATCTCCCCTGTCCCAGTGACACAAGATTTGTCCCTGTGAGTTGCTTTGCCTAATAGAATCAGAGTGAATTTATGCAAGCAGAGGTTTTAAATTGGCCTGCCTTCTGGCCTTGCTGTAATCTTCCATGAGAAGAGCATGCCTCGGGGAGCCACTGGCCCATGAAGGAAGGAGAAATGTATGGAGGAGACCAAAATCCAACCCGTAGCATAATGCCAACCCCAGCAGAGCCCAACTGGGGCATAGCTGACCAATTAACAAGGAAATAAATGATTTTTGTTCTGAGTTACTGAAGCTGGGGAGAAGGGAATAGGGAGACGGCAGGCAATATTATTGAACCTATACAATACTGAAAAGAAAAACTTTCTCACAACATATTAAAGGAAACAATTTGGACTTCCTAAATTTGGATTTAGAAGTTTTAAAAAAATAATCATGGTTTCCATTTAATTTCCTGACTTTCAAAATAAAAGGATGAAATGCACAGTGTCTAAGGATCCTTCTAACTTTAATGTCTAGAGATTTTTATACATTGCTTACTGTGTCTGCCACTTTCTCAGCCAAGGTCCTTCACTATCTTGATCAGTGCATTTCAACCTACACATCATCTGAGTATGGATCCTCAGGAGAGTGAAGGAAGGGCCCTCGGGGGGGTATAAAGAAGGTCCCTTGGGGGGATGTAAGGAAGGGTCCTCAGGGGGTGTAAGGAAGGGCCCTTGGGGGGATGTAAAGTATGTTTTCTGCAGCTGATCAGTTTCTTAGTGGACTAGAGCTTCACAGTGAGTCCTAATCTGATTATAGAAAAGTTTTCAATAATTACTAGTAATTCATTTTTATATGCTCATAAACATTAAGTCTCACATTATAAAAATGAGACACAAAGGTGCACTCTTATGTATAAACATGATACATTGAGTATAAACATCTTGAGAAATATAAAATATAGTCAAATGAGAAATATTCACTATCACTTAGTACCCCTCTAGAGAATGAGTTACTTAAGTGACAGTTAAGACTATCTTATTTTTATTCTTCAGTGGTACATTATCACAGTATGTGGGTTACCTTTTTGCAGAGCTAAGAAAGGAAGCAGGAAGGGAGGTAGGAAGGAACCACATTAGCCAACCATGGAAATGTAATAGTAAGTTCTTTTGTAAAGGATTACACTACACTTGTCTTTCTAAAAACCTCACATAATAGATACTGAACAAAAAAGACCCTTTAGTAAGGGGGGAATAGAGTATTTAAAATTCATGAATCAGCATTAAACTATCCATATAATGCAGAATTTATATTGCAGAAATTAGAATTATATTGCACTTAATTTTTCCTTAATATGAGTTTTGAAAAGGATTTCAGAGCAAATCAGTTGCATAATAGTTCTTCAAAAAGAACTAGCTGCTTCAAAGCATTTCAGCTGCATGTAATTTGTTTACAAGTGATGAATGTGTTTATTACAAATGGCCTTATTATTCATAAAAGCAAGTTAGGTATTTCTTCATTCAGTGAATATGCAATGAGTGCCTACTAAATGCCAGGCATTAACTTTACATTGCTTTATAAGGGCACAATTAAATGACATTTTCTCAAATATATTCTAGAAAACAAAGACTTTTGAAAATGTCATGATGATCCTGCTACCAATTATCTGCATCAGTGATAGTTTTGGTAAAATTGTTGTATTTAAATTTTTGTAGCATAGTTGCAAATGAGAAAGGACCCTGGGGAAGTGTTTGTGAGGAATGATAGGTCCTCAGCTTACTCTTAAAGAAAGAAAAGGACATAGAACAGAGTTTATAAAATGACATGTAAGTCACATCAACAACCAAAAAGCAAATAACCCTATTAAAAATGAGCAGAGGATATGACTAGACACTTCTCCAAAGAAGAAATTCAGATGGCCAACACACATGAACAGATGCCCCACATCGCTAATTATCAGGAAAATGCAAACTAAAACCACAATCAGATATCACCTCACACCAGTTAGATGGACACCATCCAGAAGACTAAGAACAAAAGCTGGTGAGGATGCAGAGAAAGGGGAACCCTCTTACACTGCTGGTGGGAATGTAAATTAGCTCAACTATTGTGGAAAGCAGTATGGAGGATCCTCAAAAAGCTCAAAACAGAAATACCATTTGACCCAGGAATCCCACTTCTAGGAATTTACCCTAGGAATGCAGCAGCCCAGTTTGAAAAAGACAGATGTACCCCTATGTTTATCACAACACCTTTTACAATAGCCAAGAAATGGAAGCAACCTAAGTGTCCATCAGTAGATGAATGGATAAAGAAGATGTGGTTCATATACACAATGGAGTATTATTCAGCCATAAGAAGAAAACAGATCCTACCATTTGCAACAACATGGATGGACCTAGAGGGTATTATGCTCAGTGAAATAAGCCAGGCGGAGAAAGACAAGTACCAAATGATTTCACTCATATGTGGAGTATAAGAACAAAGGAAAACTGAAGGAACAAAACAGCAGCAGAATCACAGAACCCAAGAATGGACTAATAGTTACCAAAGGGAAAGGGACTGGAGAGGATGGGTGGAAGGGAGGGAGAAGGGGGAGGAAGAAGAAAGGGGGCCTTACGATTAGCATGTATAGTGCCTGGGGGACACGGGGAGGGCTGTGCAACACAGAGAAGACAAGTAGTGACTCTATAGCATCTTACTACACTGATGGACAGTGACTGTAATGGGGTTTGTGGGGGGGACTTGATAATGGGGGGAATCTAGTAACCACAATGTTGCTCATGTGACTGTATATTGATACTAAAAGAGAAAAAAAGTGACAGGGTAACAGCGGGAATGTGAACATCAGAGAGTGAGTGCTGGGGTGCAAGGTGCTCGGGGTGGTGTGGTTTTACTTTATTGGGGTTTTGGTTTTGTTTTGTCATTAGGCAAAACATGCATTCTCAATTTCCACAAGCCACATCACTTCACACTTTTATAAGAATTACCTTTTCCCTAAACACGGTTAATGCATTCCATATTGAAACTGCTGACTCAGAAAGGTAGAAGAGAGGGAAAAGCTTCCAGTATAGGCACAGAGCAAAAGAAATGGTTTAGGTTTGTTTGGGGAACAGGAATGCACCCCCTTAATTTATGCATAGATTTGCATCCATTCATGAAGAATGAAGCTATCACTTTCCTCATTAAATGGCACAGCTCTAGCTGTGAGAGTCAAGTTATAAAGATCAGCTAACATGATACAATTTTAAACTAAAGTAAACCAAGAGCAACCACAAACAGGTGACCTTGATGGTATTCTCTGGAAGAAACTACTGGTTCCAATGGTCAGTATATCTTATTGCCTTAAATTGCAAACAAGAAACACTGTAGAAATATTTGCCTACTCCTGCAAATATATTAAAATATAAATGTTATGTTTACATAAATGATTTCAGCCACATAAACTCACACAGTAGAGTACGATTTTTGATTAACAAAAAAATAAACTATATTAGTTTAAAGTACTATATATATTTTCTTTCTCTGGCCTTTCATAGGGGCAATTTCTTATTTGACTTATTGAGCAATTGTACAGAAACACTCTCTATCATCTCAATAAAGACAAATCCTTGGTATGCTTGTACAGAGTAGCATTCTTCCTGAACCAGAAACATGCAGTGGGCCCAAGGAAGGAACATGAGTTCCATGTGATGCTCACCCTGCTGCAGGGGTGACCCTATAGAAGGACCGGTGCTGCTGCTGCAGGTGGCGATGCAGAGTGGGGCTCATCCTTCCAGACGGACTGCAGGGTGTACCAACAGTGGACATACACAGCATCTCCTACCAGCCATGCTCTGAGCTAAGGGCCATCTCATTAACTCCTCTCTGCAAACCTGTGAACTGGGGACTTCCATTACTGCCATTTTATAGAAGGAAACAGGCATATGAAGATGAAATAACCTACCAAAGGTCATATAGGTAATAAATGGTGGGAGCAGGCAGATTGATTCTGAGTTAAAAGTGTGTCTTTCACCACTTTACTCTCCTTCCCGGACCAGTGAGCCTTTGGGGAGTATTTGCTGGGCAAGTGAAAGGAAAGTAGGCAAAGACCTACCTCAGAGACAGTGGCAGAACTGATTTTTGAAACTTCTTAACCACTTTTGTATATAACGTTCTAATTTTTAAGGTATTTTCCCATCCCTTATCTTGCTAGAAAACCCTTTATAAATAACAAACCACTGTACAATGATTAACAATATCAGCGAATAGTTATGATTTAATTCAGTCACTTCCATCTAGTCTGCAGGTTCTTCCTCTGTAGAAACCTAAAGGACCTCTAGGTGTCTCTGATTCTCTGACCCAGAATGGCTTCTTTGTGGCTATCCAGGGAAAGGACAGGTCTTCAATTGCAAACCCCAATTTTTTCTATGTAAATCTTTTAGTCACACATCTTCCTTCAAGATGCTCTTTCGTGGCCGAGTTCTGAGCCCTGCACCCCAGCTCAGGCTCTTTGGTTCCTCATCTTTTTATTTCCCATCTTACATACCCAGGGACTCACCTCTGACTCTTAAACAGTTGATTTCCTATGCCCACACTTCCTTGTTATTTCATTTCTTTAGTGGTAGATCAATCAGATAAAGGCATCAGATAAGACTCCCATGGCAGAAGCTGCCCTTCTCTTTAATACAAATGTTTTAACCAAGTCACTAAAAATAGGCAGGCCTCCCTAACATGCTTAGAGGGCTTAAGAAAGGGCGTGGTGGGATTATTTCACAGCGAAAGGCTGTCTCCCTCCCATGATTCTCATATCCAGCTCATTATATCCGTGTGGATATTTGCTTTATTTTGAGTTATACTTGACTGTTTGCATTATTTATTTTCTTGTTCCAATTGCTTCACATTTGACTTCTAGAAGCTCCTGCAGGCTGGCATGTATCTCCTGTCAATAACCCCCATCATTTTTGCCTTTACTGTGATAAAATATATATAACAAAATTTACCTTTTTAACCATTTTTAAATGGTTCAGTGGTATTAAATACATTCACAGTGTTGTGCCACCATCACCACCATCCATCCACATAATTCTTTTCACCTTGTAAAACTGAAACTCTGTACCTGGTAACAGTAACTCTGCATCCTCCCCGCCCCCAGACCTCAGCAACTACCATTTTACTTTCTGTCTTCATGATTTTGATCACTCTAAGTCCTTTTGTAAGTGGAATCATACAATACTTGCCTTTTTACAGCTGGTTTATTTAACTTTGCATAACATCCTCAAAGTTCATCCGTGTTGTAGCATATTGAAGAATTTCCTTTCTAGTAAAGGCTGAATAATAATCTATGGTATGTATATATCATATTTTGTTTATTCATCCATTAATAGACAGTTGGGTTGCTTCTATGTTTTAGCCATTGTGAATAACACTGCTATGAACATGAATATATGGATATCTCTTTGAGACCCTGCTTTCAATTATTTTGGATATGTACCCAGAAGTGGAATTGCAGTATCATATAGTAATTTGGTTTTTAATTTTTTGAGAAACCTCCACACTGTTTTCTGCAATGGCTATACCATCTTACATTCCTACCAAGAGTGCACAAGAGTTCCAACTTTTCCCCAGCCTTGCCAACATCTGTTGTTTCTATTTTTCAGTTTTTTGTTATGTTTTTAATAGTAACCATCCTAATGGATGTAAAGTGATAATCTCACTGTGCTTTTGATTTGCATTTCCCTAACAATTAGTGATGTTAAGCATCCTTTCATGTGCTTATTGACCTTTCATATTTCTTTGGAAAAATGTCTATTCAAGTGCTTTGTCCATTTATTAATCCTGTTGTTTTGTTGTTAAATTTTAGAAATTAGAAATCTGTATATTAATATTAATCATAGGTATTAATGCATATATAGATATTAATCCTTTAATATATAGATATATTAATCCTTTATCAGATATATAATTTGAAAATGTTTTCTCCCCTTCTGTGGACTGCTTTTTCACTGTTTATAATATCTTTTGATGCACAACTTGATTTTTTTTTATAAAGCCCAATTTGTCTATCTTTTCTTTAGTTACCTTCACCTTTGGTTGTCATATCTAAAAAATCACTGCAAATTCAGAGTAATGAAGCTTTTGTTCTATGGTTTCTTCTAAGAGTTATAGCATTTTAGGCCTTACATTTAGATCCTTGGTCCATTCTGAGTTAATATTTGTATATGGTGTTAAACAAGGGTCCAGTTTTATTCTTTTTCTGTGGATGTCCACTTTTCTCAGCACCATTTGCTGAAAAGACTTTCTTTTCATCACTACATGGTCTTGGCATCTTTTCACAAATGATTTGACCATTTATGTGAGGATTTATTTCTGTGCTCTCTATTCTATCCTATTAATCTATATATCTGTCTTTATCCCACACCACACTGTTTTGATTACTGTGGATTTATAGTAAAGTTGAAATCAAGAAGTGAGAATCCTCCAGTTTTGTGCTTTTTAAAGATTATTTTGGCTATTTGGGGAGTCCTTTGAGATTGTATATGAATTTTAAGATGGGATTTTCTATTTCCACAAAGAATGCCTTTGGGATTTGATAGGGATTACATTGAATGTGTAGATTGCTTTTAGTAGTATTGACATTTTAACAATACTGTCTTGCAATCTATGAATACGGAATGTGCTTCCATTTACATATGTTGTCTTTAATTTTGTTCAGCAAGATTTGAAGTTTTCATTGTAAAAGTCTTTCACCAACTTGGTAAATTAATCCCCAAGTATTTCTTTTGATAGTACTGTAAGTAGAGTTGTTTCATTACTGCCTTTTCAGATTGCTCTTTGTTCATGAATATAAGTTTAACTTATTTTTGGTGTGTGTGACTTTGTATCCTGCTACTTTGCCAAATTCATTTATTAGCTCTAACTCTTTTTGTGGAATCTTTAAGGTTTTCTAAATACAAGATATCATCTGCAAACAGATAATTTTGCTTCTTCCTTTACAATTTACATGTTGTTTATTTATTTTTCTTGCCTAACTGTTCTAGCTAATATTTCCAGTACTATGTTGAATAGAAGTGGTGAAAGTGGGCACCCCTACTTTGTTCCTGATCTCAGAGGAAAACTTTTCACTCTTTTACTATTGAATATGATGCTTGCTGTGGGTTTTCCATACATGGCTTTTATGGCTTTTATGATGTTGAGTTAGTTTCCTTCTATTCCTAGTTTATTGAGTGTTTTTATCATAAAAAGGTGTTGAATTTTTTTTCAAATGCTTTTTCTGCATCAAGTAAGATGATTATGTAGGGTCTTTTTTCTTCATTATGTTGATGTGGCATATTATACTGTTTTCTGTATGTTGAAGTATCCTTGCATTCCAGGAATAAATCACATTTAGTCATGATGTATAATCTTTCTAATATTCTGCTGAAATCCGTTATTGTTTTTGTTTTTTGTGGGTTTTTTTGAGGATTTTTTGCATCAATGTTCAAAAGGGATATTGGTCTGTAATTTTCTTAGATTTTGACTTTGGTCTCATAGAATGAGTTTAGAAGTGTCCCCAACTGTTCAGTTCTTTGGAAAAATTAAGGACTAATATTAGTACTTCTTTAAAAGTTTTGTAGAATTCTCCAGTGAAAACAACAGGCCAATGGCTTTTCCTTGTTGGGAGATGTTTTATTACTTATTCAATGTCCTTACTAGTTATAGGTCTACTTAGATTTCCTATTTGTCATTATTTGTTTTGGTAGGTTTTTGTGTTTCTAGGTATTTGCCTGTTTCATCTAGGTTATCAAATGTGTGTTCACAGTACTTACAATATTTTTTATGTCCATTAGAATTGGTGGTAATGTAGGCCCCCACTTTCATTTCTAACAATAAATTGAGTCTTTTTCTTCCATCTAGCTAAAGGTTTGTCAATTTTGTCAATCTTTAAAAAAAAATTTTTGTTTCACTAATTTTTCTCTATTGTTTTGCTATTCTCTACTTCCTTTATTTCTGCTTTAATATTTATTATTTCTTCCTTCTGCTAGATTTGCATGTAGTGTGTTTCTCTTTTTATAGTTCCTTAAGTTGTAAAGTTATGTTGTTAATTTGAGATATTTCTTATTTAATGTAAGCATTTATAGTTATAAATTTCCTCCTTAGAACACTTTTGCTGCATCCCACAAGTTTTAGTTATATTGTTTTCATTTTGACTCTAAGTATTTTCTAATTTTCCTTGTGATTTCTTCTTTGATCTATTGGTTGTTTCAAAGTGTTTTGTTTACTTTCCATAATTTTGTGAATTTTCCATTTCTCCTTTTGTTGCTTATTTCTAACTTCATCCTGTTACAGAGAAGAAAGGTTTTCAGAACTTCATCTTTCTAAATTTATTGAGATTTACATATAAGGGCCCAACAAATGGTCTGTCCTAGAAGATGTCTCATGTGCACTTAAGAAGAATGTGTATTGCCAGTGTGATATTGAAATCTACTGTTATTATGTTGTTATATTTCTCCCCTTAACTCTGCCAATGTTTGCTTCATATATTTAGGTGTTCTGATGTATATATATAATTGTTATATCTTCCTGATAATTTGACCCCCTTAACAAACATCACTTTTTAAGTACTTAACTTCTGACAACATAAGGTGGTCCAGGCTTATCTTGCATGTTACCTTTCCCAACCCTGAAGTCAGCCATGGTATCCTGGGATCCATGGTACCTTTTTTTGGAGAATGGTAGTTAGAAACTAAGATCTGGGTATTACAGGTACTCACTGCTACCAGAATGTCACTTTCAAGCAGGCAAAGCTGGGAAGCATTATGTATGGATACTAATATATGTGTACACACACACATGTCTATATTTATGTTTGCATCCACCTAAATACTTATATATAAAAACCATGAGATCACACTGATAGCTCTGATTCTAACTAAAACAGCAAGTTCATTGTAGCCTTCACGTCTCCTTTTTCTATTTGTAACTTCTTTAAAAGTGCAAGATCTGGCTGTCCTTATCCATAGTATATTTACTTATTTGTTCAGTTCTAATATACACATGAAATAACTTAGAACTGCTAACTCAGACCCCTCTAAGAAATGTATTTGTTAACTAGAATATAATATTTGTATAATGTTCTTTTTGTCTCTAACCTTAGAGTACATAACCAAAAACTGTTTTCCAAATTTACTTAATTAAATCTCTTCTTTCCCCACCTCCTTCAGTGTGGTTATGGCATTAATTCATAATAGAATGATGCTCATTTGCTACTCCTTAAATTCCATTTTGCGTTCTCCCCACATTCTGGTTTTTAATATGATTTTGGGTGGATAAGTTAAAGATTACCATATTTATAAGACACAGAGCTATATAAAACCTGTATTAAGGAAAATGTCACTCATTTCAACCATTTCTCATTCACTCTCCTGCGGGTAACAATCTCATTTGTTTCTGGTTAATCCTTCTCATATTTCTTTTGGACAAATGAACAGACACTATATTTACTTTCACTCCTTGTTTCTTATTTAAAGAGTAGTATAATACAGTCTTCTATACTTCACTTTGCTTTCTTACTTTTTTATAGCTGTACAGTATTACACTGTGAAGATACACCATAGCTTACTCAGCCGTTCCTATATGTGTAGGCTTTGGGGTTGTTTCTGGTATTCTGCAATTTTAATTGAAGTGGCAGCTAGTTACCTTGCATAGGTATTTACATACTGTTACAGGTATAGTTACAGAGGAGGTTTCTAAAAGTGAAGCTGCTGGCCAGAAGGTCGTAACATACATAATTTTGTCAAGTATTGTCTAATTCTCATTCAGAAGGATTATACCGGCTTGTGCACTAATAACAATGTTTCACAACACCTGTTTCCTTAGCCTCACCAACTAGGTGTGTAATCATACGATTTAATTTTCACTAACTCAATAGTTGAGAAACGGCATCCTGGCAGTGTTTTTATTGTCATTTATCTAATTATAAGTGAATTTAAACCTTTTTTTCCTATGCACCATGGATATTTTATATCTTTTCTGGGGAGTTTGACTTGTCAGCCCATATTTTTTTCCCATTTTTCTTTTGGAGTTTTGGTCTTTTGTCTCTCAGTCTTTCAGAATATTTCTATATTAAAGATATACTAAGCTTTTTGTTAGTGGCATACATTGCAAATATTTACTGCTGATTCATCAGTTGTCTTTTGCTTTGCTTACAGTGTTTTATCCCATGAACTGTGTGTGTGTGTGTGTGTGTGTGTGTGTGTGTGTGTGTGGACAAAGTTATGGATTTTTTCTTTTATTTCCTTTGACTCTGATTCCCAATTAGATAAGTCTTTACTTACATCAAGGTTAAAGAAAAAAACATTCATATTTCTTTCTTACATAAAACATGTTTCTACTAATCAAATTAGTTAAGTGATAGTAACTTAAAAACAACAGAAGAGGAAATTCTTAGTCTTTAAGTAGAAAGAGTCTGTTCATGCTAAAAGGAAAATCAGAGAGTATCCATTTCAATTATTGCCTAATCTTTAATAGTTTCATTCTGTATTTTCTATTTGTTTGGAAGCCATTATTAAATGATTCAGAACTTGGAGTAAGACTTGAGATGGAAGTACAGGGAGATTTCAGCCTGTTTCTCCAGATCCTTCACATCCTGGGCAACCTAAGCTCTAGAGCCAAAAGGAAACACAAAACAGCCTTGATAGATTTCCAAGTCAAATGGGCATCCTTTACCCGCCTAGACAGAAAAGTACTACCTGCTCTAATAGCTAGAATGTGAGAAACCAGCTTTTCTATAATTCAGTTCTTGTTTACAGGAAGCTCACAGTTTAACAAAGAATTAAGATATAGACAAGTTAATAACTGACAAGTGGTCAGAACTAGATTGTATTCCGCCCTCTCCTGACCTTAAACCCAGTGTTCTCATCAATGAAATGAGGGAAAATATCATCACCCTTCACATCAAGAGGATTAAACAGCGTAAGGTATATGAAAGCACCTACCCTCACATATTGTCAGGGATATGCATTATTCAAATGAATTAGCTACAGACAACAACTGCTAATCTGATCAGAGAAGGAAAAAAACAATAAAAGGTATACCAAAAATAGCCTATCTACAAAAATGCACATTATTTGTACCAAATACAGCTGGATATTTTCCTGCTCTGACTATAATTAAGGCAAATTGAATCTGTTTAACTTTTTTCTATAAATTATCTTACCATTATGTGTTTTTTAGTGGAGCAATCTAGTTTATTTCCATACCAGAACAAAGTAAACTAAATAAATCCTTTACACTTAAAGATTGAAAAGATGTATTTCTCAGTGAGACGATTTGGCTTATAATTCTCTAAGTAGGAACATTTCTCTGTATTACAACATCACAATGTGTACACACATATACACACATGGACTTCAAGTTATATATGTACACACACACACACACACACACACACATATAGGTTTTAGAAGCCCAGATTCAACTTTAAAATATTCTATGACTTAAAATTAAGTCTATGTTCCTGTCCCTACACCTTTCATGGACATGGGTCACTGACTTTGTTAAAAATGCACACAAATCAGTTCATTCCAGTTTGTGATCTAACTCACTGGTGCTTTTGCCGCACAGACTATGCTTGCGTAGTAGCACTGGATTTCCCTTTTCTCTTGGGTCTTGCTACCAGAGCTCAGCGCCCAGAAGTGCTTCCCAAGTGCTACATCAAACATTACTATGAATAAATGTTTAAACTAAATGGGCATGTAAAGAATGCACAGTATCTAGAATGGCACACTTTGGGTGCTAAGAATTTTGTACTTGCGTAAGGTACTGAAAAATTATCAAGAATGACTACACATGCAAAGGAAGGTTAGTCCTAGTGACATGGGTTGTTCTGAGGAAAGGCTTTTAAGTTTATGTAGCCGTTTGTTCCATGAATCTAAATGAAGTTCCCATAATCACTGTGATTCTTTTCCACACCTGGGCCTATGCGATCCTCCAGTGTTCTGAAAATCAGTGCAGATGACGGCCAATGTACCAAGAATGCTTCTCACATACTTCCAGCAGATAAAGCCATTCATGCAAAATTGAAATCATGTGAATTTCTGTGAAGGACCTATGTTAAAAGATGCTTTAGATACTTTTGAAGAAAATAAGAGATTTACACTTAAATGCCTTGTACAGAAGATTTAGTAGTGTCTGGAGGATCCCTTGAGTCATGGTACCTAAGGCTGAATCCTGGAAACTTTACTTTTAAGAAAACCTGTTTTTATTGCCTGGGTTCATATGTACACAGAACCTGTACATATGAAAATGACACACTGCAGCCAGGGATGGGGTGGGGAAGCAGGAAGAAGCCCAGTTCCCTCGTTCTTCACTCGGAGTGAAACCATTCTGAGACGCTGCTCAGCGTTCCCGCCATTTCTTCTGGAAGAAGAGTGGGTAAACAGTGCAAAGGAAGGGAGGGAGGGGAGAATGGGGTCATTTCCTCTGCCTTCTAACATGTTTCCCAAATTCATTCTGTAGGAGATACTCAAGCTGTGTGTAAACCCAGCACAAACACATGCAAATTCTAAGCTTTAGCCATAGTTTAGTGTCGGTGTATAGCCGTTAATTATGTTTTGGAGCTGAACCTCCCAAAATGAGTATACAAATGGCCTCATTGACCAAACCTGACCACCCCATGATGGGCCGACACATGTGAATGGGTGCTCTGCATGTGAGCCTGCCATGGCATTTTAAAAGGGCAGTCTGTCTTCACTAGACTCAGTCTCTATTGGGGTGTACTGGACACTCCACCTATTAGGTGGTCTAATTTTTTTTAAATAAAAAAGTGTAAGAGTGTGTGTGTCTGCGTGAATATGTACATGTGCAGAAGAAATAGTGAGTTCTGAGAAGTGGGACTAGGTAATTTTTGTTCTTTTCACTTTAACTTATAGAAATTTTCAATAAGAAGTCAAGTGAACAGCATAATGAATCTCTGTATACCCAAAACTTATCACTTAACATATAGTTTCATCTAGGTCCCACCTCCTTTTCCACCCAAAATTATTTTGAAGCAAATCTTGCTATGTATCATTTTACCACAAGTACTTCTCACTAATTTTTATTGCCTATATTTCCCAAATTTTTAACATGACTATTTCTTTTATATTAGAAAAAAAAACAATAAATGGGATCAAATAAAAATATGGAATCCAAGGCAGACCCAAGAGACCATTAAGGGCTAAATAGAGATTCTAAACCACTAAACCACTTCTAACAAAGAATACATCCCATGATTATAATACTTATTGACTTGGCAGTGAGATATCTTGCTAACATTCCCAATTCCAATTATCTTTTCACCTCTTAAGGTTTTCACAGTTTTAGAGGATGTGTATAGGCCTTTAAACTGTTGGTGAACAACACATGAAGTACAGATAAATATTCACGGCAAGGACTCTGATTTCTTCCTCAACACCTGGCTTATATCTCCCTTCTGCCCTCTCTGCTCTGTGTTAATGCACGTTTTAGCATCTATTTGCAAGTCCTTTGTGCAATCCAAAAAGATTTCAAATGTTGAAGGAGTCATAACCTAAGGTATTTATGTATTTAAAACCTACTGAGAATTATGCACAATTCACTGTAGAATTTCAACATATATGTTTAGTTTAAAAGTGATATTTTGGAATTGAAATATAAAAATTTTTTAAGTATAATGCCATGGCTCCTTTAAAAATCACATTAAATTAGAAATCTGAAGTCTCAAGTAAAACGAGGCTTTATCTGAATCTAGTACCTGAATCCAGTATTAGCTACCTGCTGGAAAATGAAAGGTGGTTTGTAATAAGGGCTCCCCGAGAGGCCGTTCATTACAAATGCATCTGCAGCAATGCACACCCACCTTGCTCAGTCCTGGAAGAGTGGCTGTGGCCAAGCTGTGCTGGGGGTCACGTACAGAACACAGTAACTGAGGCTCTTTTAAGAGTGATAGGGAAGGGCCAAGTGGAATACAAGATTAAAAATGAAAATATTCTCTCCAAAAAGTTGTTAGCTGATAACAAAAATCTAACCTCTGGTTGAATGCCATAGCACAAATCACGTACCCTTCTCCCAGCCAACGCTCCATACCTGAAGAAAGGGTTGAAGTGGGGGACTACACCTGATGGGGAAGGGGGCCTACTACTGCCCATGTAAGTTCATGTCTGTCTGCACAGTCCGCTGTAGAGCACAACAGTTTCACAGAGGACTGAATGTCAGGAAACAACCAAAGATGCCTTCTGATTTAATCCCAAGTTCAAATAAATACTCACAGAAATCCTACCATGTGCCATTTTAAAATTATATCCTCTACCTTCCTTTTTAGGTCTACAAAAACAATCTGAAAGTGATGTTACTAGGATTTTTCTAATTAAAACCAAAAGGACTCATTGATAAAATAACCCTCTTTGGGAAACTCCATCTTGTCATTTTCCTGAATATGCAAATGCAGCTCGTGTCCCAGCCACACTCCCTGCAGAATCAGACCAGGAAAGGAGTGTCCTAGTCGTGATGCCACTCCTACATCAGGCTGTTGTCAGCCTCAGGGCCCGCTACCATGTGTCATCGCAAAGTGACAGTCTGATAGATCAGTTACCAGGCAAGGGTCAGCCACTGTCACCATACATCCACCAGGAACAATAGGAGAAGCATGTGTCCCTAACATGACCATCAAGGTAGGGTATTCAGCTAGGTACCCCAAACCCCCTTGATATCACACCCTGAATTCACATAAAACAATTGAAAAGGCCAGTCTTTTACAGATGTTATGCAAAACAACAGAGAAGCCTTAAGAGTGGGCTGTGGAAACACTGGGCTTATTGCAAACCAAACAAATTCTCAGGTAGCAACATATAGAGGAGAGAATGTATTATTTATTGAACATTCATACTACAAGAGAGCAAGAGGGCAAAATGATGTCTTAAATGAAATAACAAATCAATAAAAATTCACTCCATTCTACTTCAAATAAGAATCTCAGAGGATTGTTCCCTGGTTCTGTAATAAAAAAGTTATATTGCTCTGTGCTAGCACCACATAATAGTTCATCTCCTATACGTTTTGATATTTTGTGGAAGGCAAGAGATTCTGAACATTTTAAAATGAGATAACTCATGTAAATAGTATGCTCATATTTAGTTCACCTCCATATGTTAATATAATGCATAATGGACATTAGTCAGATCTTATTAGTCCTTAGCAGATCTCATTATTTTTCAAATACCAAGTCAAATTTTTTTAAAAACCCACATTTAAACAGCATTACAATGACATAAAATGTGTAACATGAAAGCAAAAACACTTGGGAGGGGAGCGCTCAAGATGGCGGTGTGAGTAAGGTGGCGGAAATCTTCTCCCAAAACCACATATATTTTGAAAATACAGCAAATACAACTATTCCTAAAAGAGAGACCAGAAGATACAGTACAACAGCCAGGCTGCATCTACATTTACAAGAACTCATCATGTCACGAAAAGGGTAAGATACAAAGCCGTGACCAGGTAGGACCCGAACACTCCCCCCACCCCAGCTCACTGGGCAGAGGAAAAGAATCAGAGTGGCGAGGGAGTGGAAGCACAGGACTGCTAAATAACAAGCCCTAGTAATCTGCACTGGGAGCACAGACACACACTGCATGGTGTATTGGGTATTGGAGAAAAAGAAAAGTAAAATCTGAGACAGAGACTGTGAGCGGGTCCCAACAGCCAACTCTTGTGGGACAAAAGAGAAGTAGGTGCTTTAAAAGTCATAAAGGGACAACAGTTTAACAGGTGGACAAAATCATCCCAGCACACTCAGCCCAGCAGGATGTGAATTTTAAGGAACTTCAGGTGCCCTAACCCCCCCGGGTGGCAATGCAGCTCTAAAGCCCCTCATGGCGATAAGCAGCCTGCTGTTCAATACCCCCCACTGGCACTGCAAGCCAACAGGCTGACCCACCACACCTGCGAATGAGCTGGGGAGTAGCCCCACCCACAGCAACCACACAGAGTATTCTCCCAGTGCGCAGTTAACCAGGCCAGATCCAGAGGATACCCCCTGAGCACAGCTCCTTGGCACAGACAGAGGACGCCAGCACAAGGTCCGGAAGGCACCATTATTATAGGAGAAAAATGCTATGTGCCTGCAACCCCCAGCAGTGTCCTAGGCCTTCATGAGAGTCGCCCCACCCACAGCAGCTCAGGGAATTAACCCAAAGACTGCTCCCTGTGTGCGGGTACCCAGAACAGGCAGTGGAAAAGGGCAAGGTAACCAGCAAGCAGGAAAGGACTTTGTTCTCTCAGCTGACCCATGCACCACTTGCTGGTGATCACTTCTATCACCATGAAAAGGCAGAAGAACCTTGTCCAGTGCAAAATTACTCAAATGCAAGAGAGAGGGCCTGGTGAGATAGATATAACAAATCTTCCTGAAAAAGCATTCAAAATAAAAGTCATAACCATGCTGATGGAGGTGCAGATAGTATGCAAGAGCTAAGAGATGAAGTCTGGAGGGGGGTAAGAGAAATGAAACAATCAATGGAAGGACTTAAGAGCAGAAGGATGAAGTGCAAGAGACTGTTAATGGAATAGAAATCAGAGAACAGGAATACAGAGAAGCTGAGGCAGAGAGAGATAAAAGGATTTCTAGGAATGACACAATATTAAGAGAACAGTGTGACCAATCCCAACGGAGAAATATTCACATAGTAGGAATACCAGAAGAAGAAGAGAGAGAGAGAAAAAGAAATAGAAAGTGTCTTTGAAGAAATAATTGCTGAAAACTTCTCCAAGCTAGGGAAAGAAAGTCTCTCAGACCATGGAAGCCCACAGATCTCCCAACACAAGGGACCCAAGAAGGACAACACCAAGATATATAATAATTAAAATGGCAAAGATTGAAGACAAGGACAGAGTTTTAAAGGCAGCCAGAGAGAGAAAAAAGATCATCTACAAAGGAAAACCCATCAGGCTATCATCAAACTTCTCAACAGAAACCTTACAGGCCAGAAGAGAATGGCATGACATATTTAATGCAATGAAACAGAAGGGGCCTGAACCAAGAATGCTGTATCCAGCAAGACAATCATATAAATTTGAAGGAGGGATTAAACAATTTCCAGACAAGCAAAAGTTGAGGAAATTTGCCTCCCACAAACAACCTCTACAGGGTATGTTAAAGAGACTCCTCTAGATGGAAGCACTCCTAAGGCTAAATAGATGTCACCAGAGAAAATAAAATCACAGCAAAGAAAGCAGACCAATCAAATACTACCTAAGGACAAAAAATAAAATCAGCTATCCACAAAAGCAGTCAAGGGAAACACAAAAGAGTACATAATAAAATAACTAACACATGAAGAGTGCATGAGGAAGAATAAGAATGGAGAGAAATAAAGAATCATCAGACTGTGTTTATAATAATGTAATAAGTGAGTAAAAAATAGATGGTTAGATAGTAAAGAAGCTACCCTTGAACCTTTGGTAAACACGAATCAAAAGCCTGCAATGGCAATAAGTACATATCTATTGATAATCACCCTAAATGTAAATGGACTGAATTCACTAATCAAAGAAACAAATTAACAGAATGGATAAAAAAGCAAGACCCATCTATATGATGCTTCCAAGAGACTCCTCTCAAACCCAAAGACATACACAGACTAAAAGTGAAGGAATGGAAAAAGATATTTCAAGCAAACAATAGGGGGAAAAAAGCAGGTGTTGCAGTACTTGTATCAGACAAAATAAACTTTAAAACAAAGAAAGTTACAATAGATAAAGAAGGACATTACATGATGATAAAGGAGGCAGTCCAACAAGATGATATAACCATTATAAATATCTTTGTACCCAACACAGGAGTACTGACATATGTGAAACAAATATTAACAGAATTAAAGGAAGAAATAGAATGCAATGCATTCATTCTAGGAGACTTCAACACAACACTCACTCCAAAGGACACATCAAACAGACATAAAATAAGTGAGGACTCAGAGGCAGTGAATAACATACTAGAACAGATGGACCTAATAGACATCGACAGAACTCTACACCCAAAAGTAGCAGGATACGCATTCTTGTCAAGTACACATGGAACATTTTCCAGAATTGACCACATATGAGGCCATGAAAAGAGCCTCAGTATATTCAAAAAGACTGAAATTCTACCAATCAACTTCTCAGATCACAAAGTTATAAACTAAAAATAAATTGGACAAAGAAAACAAAGAGGCTCACAAACACATGGAGTCTTAACAACATGCTCCTAAACAATCAATGGATCAATGACCAAATTAAAACCGAGATTAAGCAATATATGGAGACAAATGGCAACAATAGCACAATGCCGCAACTTCTGTGGGATGCAGCCAAGGCAGTTCTAAGAGGAAAGTATATAGTAATCCAGGCCTATTTAAAGAAGGAAGAACAATCCCAAGTGAATAGTCTAATGTCACAATTATTGAAACTGGAAAAAGAAGAACAAGTGAGGCCCAAAGTCAGCAGAAGGATGGATACAATAAAGATCAGAGAAAAAATAAATAAAATTGAGAAGAATAAAACAATAGAAAAAGTCAATGAAACCAAGAGCTGGTTCTTTGAAAAAATAAACAAAATAAATAAGCCCCTAACCAGACTTATTAAGAGAAAAAGAGAATCAACACACATCAACAGAATCAGAAATGAGAAAGGAAACATCATGACAGACTCCACAGAAATACAAAGAACTATTAGAGAATAATATGAAAACCTACAATGCTAACAAGCTGGAAAACCTAGAAGAAATGGACAACTTGCTAGAAAAATACAACCTTCCAAGACTGACCTAGGAAGAAACAGAAAATCTAAATAGACCAATTACCAGCAAAGAAATTGAAGCAGTAATCAAAAAACTACCCAAGAGCAAAACCCCCGGGCCAGATGGATTTACCGCAGAGTTTTATGAGACATACAGAAAAACATAATACCCATTCCCCTTAAAGTTTTCCAAAAAATAGAAGAGGAGGGAATACTCCCAAACTCATTCTATGAAGCCAGCATCACCCTAATACCAAAAACAGGAAAAGACCCCACCAAAAAAGAAAACTACAGACCAATATCCCTGATGAACATAGATGCAAAAATACTCAACAAAATATTAGCAAACCGAATTCAAAAATACATCAAAAGGATCATACACCATGACCAAGTGGGATTCATCCCAGGGATGCAAGGATGGTACAACATTTGAAAATCCATCAACATCATCCACCACATCAACAAAAAGAAGGACAAAAACCACATGATCATCTACATAGATGCTGAAAAAGCATTTGACAAAATTCAACATACATTCATGATAAAAACTCTCAACAAAATGGGTATACAGGGCAAGTACCTCAACATAATAAAGGCCATATATGATAAACCCACAGCCAACATCATACCTAACAGCCAGAAGCTGAAAGCTTTTCCTCTAAGATTGGAAACAAGACAGGGATGCCCACTCTCCCCACTGTTATTTAACATAGTACTGGAGGTCCTAGCCATGGCAATTAGACAAAACAAACAAATACAAGGAATCCAGATGGGTAAAAAAGAAGTCAAACTGTCACTATTTGCAGATGACAATATTGTACATAAAAAACCCTAAAGACTCCACTCCAAAACTACTAGAACTAATATCGGAATTAGCAATGTTGCAGGATACAAAATTAATACACAGAAATCTGTGGCTTTCCTATACACTAAAAATGAACCAAGAGGAAGAGAAATCAGGAAAACAATTCCATTCACAATTGCATCAAAAAGAATAAAATACCTAGGAATAAACCTAACCAAGGAAATGAAAGACCTATACCCTGAAAACTGTGACACTCTTAAGAGAAATTAAAGAGGACACTAACAAATGGAAATTCATCCCATGCTATTGGCTAGGAAGAATTAATATTGTCAAAATGGCCATCTTGCCTAAAGCAATCTACAGATTCGATGCAATCCCTATCAAAATACCAACAGCATTCTTCAACAAACTGGAACAAATAGTTCTAAAATTCATATGGAACTACAAAAGACACTGAATAGCCAAAGCAATCCTAAGAAGGAAGAATAAAGCAGGGGGATCTCGCTTCCCAACTTCAAGCTTTACTAGAAAGCCACAGTAATCAGGACAAGTTGTTACTGGCACAAGAACAGACCCATAGACCAGTGGAACAGAAAAGAGAATCCAGATATTAACCAAACATATATGGTCAAATTTATACAGGATAAAGGAGCCATGAATATACAGTGGGGAAATGACAGCCTCTTCAACCGCTGGTGTTGGCAAAGCTGGACAGCTACGTGTAAGAGAATGAAACTGGATCATTGTCTAACCCCATACACAAAAGTAAATTCAAAATGGATCAAAAACCTGAATGTAGGTCATGAAACCATAAAACTCCTAGAAAAAAACATAGGCAAAAATCTGTTGGACAAAAACACGAACAACTTCTTCATGAACATATCTCCACAGGCAAGGGAAACAAAAGCAAAAATGCACAAGTGGGACTATATATCAAGCTGAAAAGCTTTGGTACAGCAAAGGACACCATGAATAGAACAAAAAGGCATCATACAGTATGGGAGAATATATTTATAAATGACATATCTGATAAGGGGTTGACATCCAAAATATATAAAGAGCTCAAGCACCTCAACAAACAAAAAGCAAATTTTCCAATTAAAAAATGGGCAGAGGATCTGAACAGACACTTCTCCAAAGAAGAAATTCAGATGGCCAACAGGTACATGAAAAAATGCTTCACATCGCTAATCATCAGAGAAATACAAATAATTAAAACCACAATGAGAAATCACCTCACAGCAGTTAGGATGGCCAACATCCAAAAGACAAACAACAACAAATGTTGGCGAGGATGCGGAGAAAGGGGAACCCTCCTACACAGCTGGTGGGTATGTAAATTAGTTCAACCATTGTGGATAGCAGTATGGAGGTTCCTCAAAAAACTCAAAATAGAAATACTATTTGACCCAGGAATTCCACTCATAGGAATTTACCCTAAGAATGCAGGAGCCCAGTTTGAAAAAAAAATATGCACCCCTATGTTTACCACAGCACTATTTACAATAGCCAAGAAATGGAAGCAACCTAAGCATCCGTCAGTAGATGAATGGATAAAGATGTGGTATATGTACACAATGGAATATTATTCAGCCCATAAGAAGAAAATAAATTCTACCATTTGCAACAAAGTGGATGGAGCTAGAGGGTATTATGCTCAGTGAAGTAAGCCAGGCAGAGAAAGACAAGTACCAAATGATTTCACTCATCTGTGGAGTGTAAGAACAAAGCAAAAACTGAGTGAACAAAACAGCAGCAGAATCACAGAACCCAAGAATGAACTAACAGTTACCAAAGGGAAAGGGACTGGGGAGGGTGGGTGGGAAGGGAGGGATAAGGAGGATTAAGGGGCATTATGATTAGCACACATAATGTAGGGGTGGGGCACACGGAAGGCAGTAGAACACAGAGAAGACAAGTAGTGATTCTACAGCATCTTACTACGTTGATGGACAGGACAGTAACTGTAATGGGGTATGTGTTGAGGACTTAAAAATGGGGGGAGTCTAGTAACTATAATGTTGCTCATGTAATTGTTCATAAATGGTACCAAAATTTTCTTAAAGTATATAAGATGAAACTGTATACTGTACACTTAAAAAAAAAAGCAAAACAGAATAGTATGACTGTCTGTGTACACTAATTCTTTTAATAAACTGCTACTTGTGGTTTAAAAAGTTCATGACCTGCAAGTTTATTTTTGCTAAAAAAGAATACTTACAGATTTTCAGAGGTGAGTTTTACTATGAAAAACAATGCTTTGAGGGCAGGGCTTGGATAGACTTTCCCCAAGAATGTGTGGTTCCCCTGACAGGAATTTTAATGTTTCTTCAGGAATATATACAAATGTTCTAGCATCAGATGCCCTCACACACCATGTCAGGTACACTGACAGTTCACCAATCCTCAAAACCAGCACCAGAAAGACATTTACACATGGTGTTTTTCCTACTGTGTGAACTACATTTCTCTTAATATAGCACTCTCAAAAACATCACACATTTCTTTTCCATTCCAGCATTAAGTTTTTAACTTACTTCATTTACATAAAAAAAACACTAGTACAAAACTTAGTATGTATCAGCACTGTACTAATTCAAATACTTTCAGTTTTCAAATACTAACTTGTGTCATCTTCTTAACAATATTATAACACAGATATTATTATCTCCATTTTACAGATGAGGATATTGAGCCTAATATTTTCCCCAGGTCATATAGCTTTTAAGTGGCAAAGCTGGGATTAGAACCCAGGAATCTAACTCGACAAAAAATAATTCTAAGGCTTTCTACTAATCATAATATTGATGAGATGAAGCCACTTGATACCTCTTTTCAGACATCTTAATTTAGACTGATAAAATGATTCTAAAACCCACTTGAAAATTATATATATATATATATATGAATAATAAGGAAATTTAGAAAAAAATGCTTTTCCCTACCAGTAGCTTACAAGAAATGAGAATTTAATATACAAAGATAATCATTCAATTCAAATGAGCAATGAAAGGAAATATCCAATAAGTGGTAAAGGGGAAACCGGTAGTATTCAATATGGAAAAGCAATTTAAGATATCTATAAATGTTTTATATAAATCTTATAGTATATTAAAAGACATTAACTATAATTAAAGCATGATATTCTGATGCTCTGAATTCTAGGTTCTACAAAAGAAAGAGAACAATCATACATCTGAAACCATTTTAGCACCAAAACCAGAGGTAAAGTTTAGACAGTATCTACATTATACATTTAAAACCATTTTTTAAGCCTGTGGATTCCATAAGCACTCCGGTCGATGCATCTAGAGATCACTCAGACTCATGTGACTCCCCTGCCCTGCCAGGCACACGCAGTTTGGTGGACTAAATGACTGCTTCTGGCCAATAAACCAGAAAAATTAAATCAAAAGTGCTGTGACTAAAAAATTGAAAATGTGGCATATCCCACAGGGTGCTCGTAAATAATGGTGGGTCTCTGCCAAATAATGGCTTGGATCACCAAGTGGCTGTGTGGAGCAGACCACACTATCACCTAACTTGATTATGTAGCATGAGAAGAAATATACTTTTGTTTCATTAAGCTACAGAGATTTCAGTGTTGGTAATTTATTCCTGTGGCATAGTTTACTGCTTCCTGACAAGCACAAATGCTAACATGGCAAATAATGTACCGAAGGGGCTATATAAAATAACCATAGGCCATTTATAAAGCCATCACAGAATCAAAAAGAACATAGGAGATGGTAAGTAATAAACAATATAAAACTCAAATCAGGGATTATCAGTCAAATTTGACAGGCTTATCGAAAATGGAAACGAAGATTACAAAAAGTTGACAACAATAAAGAGAGCTGATGATAAAATTAAAGGTAAATGACTTTCAACATAAGGATGATAGGCATCTTCTTGATGAAGAGACTAAGACAAACAGAACAAATACATAAAAACATTAAAAAGTCAAAGCTAAATAATGGCGTGCATGGTCAGTTGAAATGACTTGGCATATATAAGTTAAAATTAATGAAATATAGAATAATGGGGCTGAATTAAAGAATTATTCAGTAAGAATACATGTAAAGGAAAAGAGACAGAGAGAGAGAGAGAGAAATTAGGCCATAGACATTTGGTCTGAAATGATACATTACAAAAGAAATAAAAGCATAAGAGGACAAAAAGTATGACCTTGTAGCTCAAAATTTTTAAAACCACTGAGCCAAACTGTATCCATAGTGTAAATTTGTCTAAAAATGAAAATATTCATAGGATTTACAGGAACGCAAGAGTTAGTTGCTTTCCTTTTATTTATTTTTGTCAAAACTTTTAAAGACCATAAACTATGGTTGTATCCCAAGTTCCCTGTAAAAACACCAACATCAGAAAAAGAGAACCTTTATGGAAAAATGCTTACAAAACTTAAGAGGGCATAAAAAGATTCTAAGTGACTACTAAACCGGACACTCTTTGCATGTAAGAGATTGTGCATGTAGGACTGTCAGCTTCGTTAACATTTATGCTCAACTAAGAAAACTGAAGAAATTATACATTTCATTTTTTCATGCCGTTTTCTTGATGCTACAGTAAAATTTTTTGCAGCTGGCAAGGAATTTCAGGAATTTCAGCAATAAGAAACACTTGAGTGAGGTGAGTCTGGATTAGATTTATTGATAGAGACTTGATTATATTTGACTTCAGAAAGCTCTGTCTATTGCAGTAATGAGTAAACTACTGTGCAAAAGTTTTATCAACAAATACTTCATTTACTGTCCCTCTGCATATGGTGGGTATATAACAAAAACTACTCACACAGTGATTTCCCCCTAGCTTGGCAACACATTAATAAGAATAGGAATAATTTCCAGCATATCTAACTTTCTAGGTCTGGAGTATGTATTTGTTGTTTAAAGTTTACATAATTTTTATCCTTTCCAGAATCCACATTTAAGTTTTATCTTACAGACATTTTAATCAGTTAAAACCTTTATTTAATCAACACAATCAGATATCTTAATAAGATACAGAAGGAATAGAAGGTAAGGTAGTCCCAAGTGCTTAACAGTAAAGGTAATGAGGACAAATCTAAACCAAAGACACATGAAAACCTAAGTAAAATCCCAACATAATTCAAAACTCATGTAGCTGTGTTGTAATGCATGTATAGGGTCAAAGAGAAAGTCAATAATTGTTTTTCAACTAACAGAAATCAGGAAGGTTTCAAGGAAGATTTGGAAACCTACATATGAACAATTTTTTAATGTTTAAGTATGTTAGCAATGTCAACATAACATTTAAGAGCAAAAGTGTCACTTCGTCAGACTCAAGCATATTTATATTCAGGTCCTAGAGATACCATTGGGTTGAAAAGGGTCCATAGGCATCATTCAATATATGGTCATCACAGTGGCTGGCACCAACTGCTGGACAGTCTTCCAGGTCAGACACCTATCCTGAAAGCCTCCCTTTTCCCAAACTACAACATTCACTTAATCTTAAAGGTTTCTGAGTCAATCTCTTAAATTCCTCTGCAACCTGACTTCTTTCCAGCTGTCTTACCAATGGGTTGCAGCCCTGGGCAAAGTTCACTATGGATTCAGTGAGACCAAGAAAATGACAATGGAACGTTCTTGGGGAAAAAGTGTTTATACTTGGCTTTACTCTTCCAGCAGTAGGTCGAGCACTAGGATCACATCTGCATCCAGCAGTCTGCAGGTCATAATCCATCTCCATCTCTGCCTCCACAGAGAGCACTGGGCAGAGCTCTTTATATAGTGACTCAGTCGATAATAGCTTATTGCCTATGGGTGTGGAAGCATTAGCCTAGCAGGAGGCCAATTACATCATCAAGTAGTTTAAAGTCAGGCGAGGATGCTGGCCATAGGAATTTCCATTCTCCTCACAACAGCGCTACTGCTTTAGCCTGAACTGAAGCCTCCTTCTTTCCTCATGGGGCCACGAAGACCTCTTCAAATGGTTTCCCTTAACCTTCTGAAGTCCACTGTTCACATGAGTCACACTTTGCAAGTACAGATTCCATAGTGGCACTTCTCTCCTTAAATGCCATTCATTGGATCCCTATTTGCTCCAAAATGAAGTCCCAATTCTCACAAAGATCCTTAAGAACCCAGCCATGGGTATCCTTCCACCACCTTCCCTCGTTACTCTGCACCATGCCACCAAGCCATCTCTGCCCCAAACACACCAGAGTGCTGAACCAAACCATGCTCTTTTCCTGCTTTTGTTTTTCTGAAAACTCTTTCTTCTATCCCTTTTTAACTTATTTCTACTCAAAGTTCAGATATCAGCTTAAATACTACTCCCTTCAGGGTCTTGACACTGACCTCACACTCTTGGCCACGTGTCCTTCTGGATAAAGTGAAGGTTCCTGTGGCCAGGGTTCTCACCTGGCCCTGGTTGGCTAGCTCACTAGATGTGTGGGCAATGCGTTGTTATTGACTCTATATAAAGAGCCCTGCCCGGTGCTTTGGGCAACATGGTGGCACAGCTGCAAGGCTGCAGAAGAGCAGAGCAGAGGCTGGAGTGTTGGCAGCACCAAGGACAGAGACAGGGCCCAGAGGATGGCTGTGCAGGCAGAGAGGCCCAGAGGATGGCTGTGCAGGCACAGAGCCCCAGAGACAGAGAGAGACCAGCTTGCTGCATGCAGACTTGCTCTGAGTGGACGGGATTCTGGTGATCAACCTGCCACTGTGGAAATAAAGTTGGGTATACCCTTTCACCCCAAGAATGTTCCACTATCATTTCTTTGGTCTCACTGAATCCACAGTGAACTTCTCCAGGCTGAAACCCATTGGCAAGACAGGCCTCCTCACCGAGCTCCCACAGCACCTGTGCTCCTTCCCATCAACAGCACTCACCACGTGGTATTTACCATGGCTGAGTGTCCCCCACTCCTCGAATTCATGTAACAAAGCCTAACCTCCAGTGTGATGGTCTCTGAAGGTAGCATCTTTGGGAGATGATTAGGTTTCCATGAAGTCATGAGGTTACAGCCCCCATGTTGGGATTATACTTTTATAAAAAAATTAAAAGACTCAAGATTTCTCTCTGCATGCACCAAGAAAAGGCCAGATGAGGACATAACCAGGAAGAGAGCTTTCGCCAAGAACCTGACCATGCTGGCAACTTCATCACAGACGTCCAGCCTCCAGCACAGAATTGCTTGTTATTTAATCCACCCAGTCTCTGGTATTTGTCATGGCAGCCTAAGACAATATGGTAATCGCCTGCATCTATGTGTGGAAAGCACACTTCATAGGTATGGGGACTTGTGTATCTGGGTTTAACACAATGGTCTTAACACTGATGGTCTCTGACATAGCAGTATAGAGTCGATCATGAGATTTGGTGTAAATAGCAAGCTGCTGTGGCATGAATGTGACACATTAGTTAAATTTCATAATAGAACCTTCATTAAATAATAATATAAAAACAATTTCTTTGGTGCTTTATTACACATTAGGAACGCTTTAAAGGTTGGAATTTACAGTGTTATCCTAGAATAAGTTCCTAAGCATAATGTTTGAAAGAAGAAAAATTATAACACAAAGGGTTTATAGAGAGAGATAACTTTGCATAATTTCAATCAAAAATTAAATTGAAGATAATTTTTCCTTTTTTTAAACAAGGCACTGTAGCTTTCAGATTCCACCACATTTATTTATTCCACCTTTCTCCACTGAAGAGTAGGCAAGGCAGATCATGGATATGACTTCAGCTCCAAGGATGAGAAAGAACTGGTGTACATCACGCATGGTACCTCTCTTTCCTCTGTCAGCAATTATTTTAGAGAGGGACCTATGACCCATTTCAGTGGGAAGTTTCAGGGAGGGTTAAGAGAGTCACAGGAAGTGGCTGTTAAATGTGAATGAGAAAATATGCAGTTCCAATGGTATAGTAACTGTCTTTCTACAGCATGAATAGGGAGCACAGCGACATGTCATATAAGGAGATGGAAAAGTCTCAGTGATCAAAAATAATCTGGTCTGGAGTGCTGACAGACTGCACCTGAAGCTCACTTCACCTCTGAATTTTCTTTTACATGAGGCAGTAAAATTTCTTACTGTTTCACACCGTGTGACCTGTGTTTTGTGCACCTGCAGTCACTTGCTCTCCCGGTTCCACAGTCACTCATCTGTTTAAGGGGTGCTTGAACCAGACAAGCTCTAAGTGGACACTTTCTTGATGTGGCCCAACACATGCATCAAAATCACCTGGGCGGGGGATCATGGGAAGATGGCGGCGTGAGTAGTTCAGTGGAAATCTCCTCCGCAAAACATATATATTTATGAAAATACAATAAATACAACTATTCCTAAAAGAGACACTAGTGGATACAGTAAAACAGCCAGGATACATCTACATCTGCGAGAACTCAGCATCACACGAAGGGGGTAAGATACAAGCCGTGGCCAGACGGGACCCAAATGCTCCCCCACCCTAGAACCTGGCAGGAAGAAAGGAGTCAGAATGCGGAGGGAGTGAAAGCCCAGGACTGCTAAACAACCAGCTCTAGAAATCCATACCCGAAGAGCAGACACGAGGTGCACAGGGTGCTGGATATTAGAGAAATGGAAAAGCAAAACCTGCGGGCAGGTCTGCGCAACCGGCGCCCCTGAGACGAAAGAAAACTGAGTTTTTGCAAGTCTTAAAGAGACAGGGACCCCACAGCTGGACAAAGTCGTCCCGACACACTTAGCCAGCAGCTGGGAATCCCGGGGAACTTTAGGTGCCCTAACCCCCTGGGTGGCAGCACAGCTCAGAAGCCCCTCACAGCACTAAGCAGCCTGCCAGTCGTTCCCCCAACTGGCATGGACCCTGACACACCAGCCCAGAAGTGGGAGAGTGACAGCACACGCCAGGGGCAGCAGCACCCAAGGGGACCAGGAGAGGCCCACATGCACCAGCGGCACCAGAGGGGATTGGGAATGCTCATGCGAGCCCACCACAGTGGCAACCAAGCAGTCCGGGAGCAGCCCATGTGTGTCGGCAACAGCGGCTCCAAAGGGGCTCGGGAGAGGTCCGTGCAAGCCTGTGGCAGTGGCGACTGAGTGGCCTGGGAGCAGCCCATGTGCACTGGTGGCCGCGGCGCCAGGGGGACCCGGGAGAGGTCCACGTGAGCCCGCAGTGACCAGGTGGCCCGGGAGCGGCCCATGAGTGCCAGCAGCGGCAGCACCAGGGGGACACAGGACAGGCCCACACGCACCTGCAGTGGTGCCAGAGGGAGCAGCCGTGCTCCCAGCAGCTGACCGGAATCCCAGCCTGATGCACAGCTGCCCAGGCCACACCCAATGGCCACTGCTGGCAGAGAGATGCCCGGCAGAGGCGCCTCTATTGCAGAGGAGTGCACCTGGTATGCCTGCCACTCCCTGCAGGGCTCTGCATTGCTCTGACAGAGACCCTGTCCACAGCAGCTTAGGGGTTAACCTGGTGGCTGCTCCAGGAGTGCAGGTAACCAACACAGGCAGCAGAGAAGGGCAAGGCATCCAGCAAGCAGGAGAGGACTTTCTTCTCCCAGCTGACACACCCACAACATGCCTACAACCACCACTATCACCATGAAAAGACAGAAAAATTTAGTCCAGTACAAAATAGTCCAGACAACCCCAGAGAGAGGATCTGCAGAGACAGACCTAACCAGTCTCCCTGAAAAAGAATTCAAAATAAAAATCATAAACATGCTGATGGAGCTGCAGAGAAATATACAAGAGCTAAGGGATGACATCGGAGGGAGATTACAGAAATGAAACAAGCTCTGGAAGGATTTATAAGCAGAATGGATAAGATGCAAGAGGCCACTGATGGAATAGAAACGAGAGAACAGGAACGCATAGAAGCTGATGCAGAGAGAGATAAAAGGATCCCCAGGAATGAAACAATATTAAGAGAACTGTGTGACCAATCCAAAAGGAACAATATCCGCATTATAGGGGTAGAAGTAGAAGACAGAGGAAAAGGGATAGAAAGTGTCTTTGAAGAAATAATTGCTGAGAACTTCCCCAAACTGGGGGAGGAAATAGTTGCTCAGACTACAGAGGTACACAGAACTCCCAAGAGACGGGACCCAAAGAGGAAAACACCAAGACACATAATAATTAAAATGGCAAAGATCAAGGACAAGGACAGAGTATTAAAGGCAGCCAGAGAGAGAAAAAAGGTCACCTACAAAGGAAAACCCATCAGGCTATTATCACACTTCTCAACAGAAACCTTACAGGCCAGATGAGAATGGCATGACATATTTAATGCAATGAAACAGAAGGACCTTGAACCAAAGATATTGTATCCAGCATGACTATCATTTAAATATGAAGGAGGGATTAAACAATTCCCAGACAAGCAAAAGTTAAGGGAATTTGCCTCCCACAAACCACCTCTTCAGGGTATCTTAGAGGGACTGCTCTAGATGGAAGCACTCCTAAAAAGAGCACAGAACAAAACACCCAACATATGAAGAATGGAGGAGGAGGAATAAGAAGGGAGAGAAATAATCATTAGACTGTGTTTATAATAGCTCAATAAGCGAGTTAAGTTAGACAGTAAGGTAGTAAAGAAGCTAACCTTGAACCTTTGGTAACCACGAATCTAAAGCCTGCAATGGCAATAAGTACATATCTTTCAATAATCACCTTAAATGTAAATGGACTGAATGCACCAATCAAAAGACACAGAGTAACAGAATGGATAAAAAAGCAAGACCCATCTATTTGCTGCTTACAAGAGACTCACCACAAACCCAAAGACAAGCACAGATTAAAAGTCAAGGGATGGAAAAAGACATTTCATGCAAACAACAGAGACAAAAAAGCAGGTGTTACGATACTAGTATCAGACAAAATAGACTTCAAAATAAAGAAAGTAACAAAAGATAAAGAAGGACATTACATAGTGATAAAGGGATCAGTCCAACAAGATATAACCATTATAAATATATATGCACCCAATACAGGAGCACCAACATATGTGAAACAAATATTAACAGAATTAAAGGATGAAATAGAATGCAGTGCATTCATTTTAGGAGACTTCAACATGCCACTCATCCCAAAGGATAGATCCACTGGGTAGAAAATAAGTAAGGACACAGAGGCACTGAACAACACACTAGAACAGATGGACCTAATAGACATCTATAGAATTCTACATCCAAAAGCAACAGGATACATTCTTCTCAAGTGCACATGGAACATTCTCCAGAATAGACCACATACTAGGTCACAAAAAGAGCCTCAGTAAATTGCAAAAGATTGAAATCCTACCAACCAACTTTTCAGACCACAAAGGGATAAAACTAGAAATAAATTGTACAAAGAAAGCAAAAAAGCTAACAAACACATGGAGGCTTAACAACATGCTCCTAAATAATCAATGGATCAATGACCAAATTAAAATGGAGATCCAGCAATATATGGAAACAAATGACAACAACACCACCAAGCCCCAACTTCTGCGGGACACAGCGAAAGCAGTCTTAAGAGGAAAGTATATAGCAATCCAGGCATATTTAAAGAAGGAAGAACAATCCCAAATGAATGGTCTAATGTCACAATTATCGAAATTGGAAAAAGAAGAACAAATGAGGCCTAAGGTCAGCAGAAGGAGGGACATAATAAAGATCACAGAAGAAATAAATAAAATTGAGAAGAATAAAAGAATAGCAAAAATCAATGAAACCAAGAGTTGGTTCTTCGAGAAAATAAACAAAATAGATTAGCCTCTAGCCAGACTTATTAAGAGGAAAAGAGAACAAACACACATCAACAGAATCAGAAATGAGAAAGGAAACATCACGATGGACCCCACAGAAATACAAAGAATTATTAGAGAGTACTATGAAAACCTATATGCTAACAAGCTGGGAAACCTAGGAGAAATGGACAACTTCCTAGAAAAATACAACCTTCCAAGACTGACCCAGAAAGGAACAGAAAATCTAAACAGACTGATTACCAGCAACGAAATTGAAGCAGTAATCAAAAAACTACCAAAGAACAAAACCCTCGGGCCAGACGGATTTACCTCGCAATTTTATCAGACATACAGAGAAGACATAATACCCATTCTCCTTAAAGTTTTCCAAAAAATAGAAGAGGAGGGAATACTCCCAAACTCATTCTATGAAGCCAACATCACCCTAATACCAAAACCAGGCAAAGACCCCACCAAAAAAGAAAACTACAGACCAATATCCCTGATGAATGTAGATGCAAAAATACTCAACAAAATATTAGCAAACCGAATTCAAAAATACATCAAAAGGATCATACACCATGACCAAGTGGGATTCATCCCAGGGATGCAAGGATGGTACAACATTCGAAAATCCATCAACATCATCCACCACATCAACAAAAAGAAAGAAAAAAACCACATGATCATCTCCATAGATGCTGAAAGAGCATTCGACAAAATTCAACAACCATTCATAATAAAAACTTCAACAAAAGGGGCATAGAGGGCAAGTACCTCAACATAATAAAGGCCATATATGATAAACCCACAGCCAACATCATACTAAACAGCGAGAAGCTGAAAGCTTTTCCTCTGCGATCGGGAACAAGACAGGGATGCCCACTCTCCCCACTGTTATTCAACATAGTACTGGAGGTCCTAGCCATGGCAATTAGACAAAACAAAGAAATACAAGGAATCCAGATTGGTAAAGAAGAAGTTAAACTGTCACTATTTGCAGATGACATGATATTGTACATAAAAAACCCTAAAGACTCCACTCCGAAACTACTAGAGCTAATATCGGAATTCAGCAAAGTTGCAGCATACAAAATTAACACACAGAAATCTGTGGCTTTCCTATACACTAACAATAAACTAATAGAAAGAGAAATCAGGAAAACAATTCCATTCACAATATCATAAAAAAGAATAAAATACCTAGCAATAAACCTAACCAAGGAAGTGAAAGACTTATACCCTGAAAACTACAAGACACTCTTAAGAGAAATTAAAGAGGTCACTAACAAATGGAAACTCATCCTATGCTCCTGGCTAGGAAGAATTAATATCATCAAAATGGCCATCCTGCCCAAAGCAATATACAGATTCGATGCAATCCCTATCAAACTACCAACAGTATTCTTTAATGAACTGGAACAAATAGTTCAAAAATTCATATGGAAACACCAAAGACCCCGAATAGCTAAAGCAATCCTGAGAAGGAAGAATAAAGTGGGGGGGATCTCACTCCCCAACTTCAAACTCTACTACAAATCTATGGTAATCAAGACAATTTGGTACTGGCACAAGAACAGAGCCACAGACCAATGGAACAGAATAGACACTCCAAACAATAACCTAAACATATATGGTCAACTAATATTCAATAAAGGGGCCATGGACATAAAATGGGGAAATGACAGTCTCTTCAACAGATGGTGCTGGCAAAACTGGACAGCTACATGTAAGAGAATGAAACTGGATCACTGTCTAACCCCATACACAAAAGTAAATTCAAAATGGATCAAAGACTTGAATGTAAGTCATGAAACCATAAAACTTAGAAAAAAACATAGGCAAAAATCTCTTAGACATAAACATGAGTGACTTCTTCTTGAACATATCTCCCTGGGCAAGGGAAACAAAAGCAAAAATGAACAAATGGGACTATATCAAGCTGAAAAGCTTCTGTACAGCAAAGGACACCATCAATAGAACAAAAAGGTATCCCACAGTATGGGAGAATATATTCATATATGACAGATCCGATAAAGGGCTGACATCAAAATATATAAAGAGCTCACACACCTCAACAAACAAAAAGCAAATAATCCCATTAAAAAATGGGCAGAGGAGCTGAATAGACAGTTCTC
Source organism: Manis pentadactyla (assembly GCF_030020395.1). Taxonomy (NCBI): domain Eukaryota; kingdom Metazoa; phylum Chordata; class Mammalia; order Pholidota; family Manidae; genus Manis; species Manis pentadactyla. The sequence goes on along the minus strand of NC_080028.1, from coordinate 110,402,193 downwards.
TAAAGAAGAAATTCAGATATCCAACAGACACATGAAAAGATGCTACACATCGCTTGTCATCAGAGAAATGCAAATTAAAACCACAATGAGATATCACCTCACACCAGTAAGGATGGCTACCATCCAAAAGATGAACAACAACAAATGTTGGCGAGGTTGTGGAGAAAGGGGAACCCTCCTACACTGCTGGTGGGAATGTAAATTAGTTCAACCATTGTGGAAAGCAGTATGGAGGTTCCTCAAAAAGCTCAAAACAGAAATACCATTTGACCCAGGAATTCCACTTCTAGGAATTTACCCTAAGAATGGAGCACTCTAGTTTGAAAAAGACAGATGCACCCCTATGTTTATCGCTGCACTATTTACAATAGCCAAGATATGGAAGCAAACTAAATGTCCATCAGTAGATGAATGGATAAAGAAGATGTGGTACATATACACAATGGAATAAAACTCAGCTATAAGAAAAAAACAGATCCTACCATTGGCAACAACATGGATGGAGCTAGAGGGTATTATGCTCAGTGAAATAAGCCAGGTGGAGAAAGACAAGTACCAAATGATTTCACTCATATGTGGAATATAAGAACAAAGAAAAACTGAAGGAACAAAACAGCAGTAGAATCACAGAACCCACGAATGGACTAACAGTTATCAAAGGGAAAGGGACTGGGGAGGATGGGTGGGAAGGGAGAGATAAGGGTGAGAAAAAGAAAGGGGTCATTACCATTAGCATGTATAGTGTGGGGCTGGGCACGGGGAGGGCTGTGCAACACAGAGAAGACAAGTAGTGATTCTAAAGCATCTTACTATGCTGATGGACAGTGACTATGAAGGGGTATGTGGGGGGCCTTGGTGAAGGGGGGAGCCTAGTAAACATAATGTTCTTCATGTAATTGTAGATTAATGATACCAAAATAAAAGAAAAAGGATTAGGAACAGGATGTACCAGAACTCTAGAATAGAAGAGTAGTTAAGCTGAGGAGTTAAGTGACCAGGCCATACCCCAGACCAATTACTATGGAGGTAGGACCCCCCAGCATCAGTACTTTTTGAAGTTGTCCAGGAGATGGCAACATGTAGCCAAGGTTGAGAACCAATGCTTTGTCCAGACTGGGTCAGTCTTGATTTTAGCAATATTAAATCCAGAAATTTCTAAAACACCTGTCTTCCTCTCTAACCCCATCCTTCAGCCTGGTGAGTTTCAAGTCTAACATGAAGCACCCACGTCCTCTTGTGGGGTTATATGAAATTTCTCACCTTCCTACTGTAAATGTGAGGTGTGAGAACTGGGCCTCTCATTTTTTCCCCTAAGTTGTCTAATGTCCATGTTCTTTCCAAAGTTTAATAGAATGGGCTCAAAACTATAGATATCCTGTAATTTCTGATTGATTTATAGGTTTCCCATCATTTGGAAAGCTTATGCTAAGTATTGAATTGCCAGGCTTGGTGGTTTTTGTGTATAGGTATGTTTCAACCTTTTTCTAATTAGGTAATGTCCTTTCATACGATAAAAATATTGTTAGTGAATATAAAAGAATCCCTCCGTGAACCTGTTAACATCGTCTGTAAAATGAGGATAATAGCACTTCATAGAGTTGGTGTGAGGAGCAGAGTTTTACAAGTCATTTTAATAACGGAAAGCATCTGTAAGGGCTTAACTATTCAAGGGGAAAATTTGGAAAGTCATCAGTATAAAGAAACACCAGTAATCACAACTATAGAGTATCACTCCCATTTTCCTGTATCCTGTCATAATGCATACAATTAGCCAAAGGAAAAAATATGTCAACCTACTGGTTTTTTTAACAGGAGGAGTAATACTGGCTGATGAAAAGAATTGGGTGGGGAGGGGAGAAGTGCTTTAAGTGGACTTGAAATTGAGGAGACCTGAATTCTGGTTCTGGGTCTGCCACTAAATGAATTTAGGACTACTCCAAAGCTTCTGAGCTTCAATTTACAGTTGCGTAACATTAGAGTGGAAGTAGTGGCAATCTGAACTCTAATCCATTCTGGGTACAAGGTTTTTACTGGCATCGTGTTGGGGAAATGTATATAATACGGCGGGAGCCGAGAACCTTGCTCTGAGAGGAAACAGGAGCTGCCCGATTACGCTCACACTGCCCACATTCAATTATCCCCACTCTTAAATCTCCCGTGCCTCTTGCTGTCTTCTGGCCATCCTCACCTGAGAGCCACACAAGCAACTTCTCGCACAGCCCTAAGAGCCAACCCCGTGGGATGGGAACAGTAGGGTTTGTGACGCAGCGATGATTGACACCACGTAACAATGCGCAGGGGAGCGCCGACCTAGGGCTCTCCACTTCCACTGGAAAAGCCCTTGGAGGCTGCAGTGGCTGGGATGGCGTACTTGTGCGAGTGTCGTCTTTGGCTGGAGAAAAGCTTCATATTGGATGGGGTCGCCGTGAGCTCCATGGCCCGCACCTATGAGCACTTGAGGCCTAAGCTCTGGTCTGCGATTCCGCCCTACAACGCGCAGCAGGACTACCACACCCACCGGTACTTCCAGAGTCGCGTGGTTCCGCCTGTTTTACGGAAAACTAACCAGGTAGATGATCACCCCCAGGAACCCTTGTCTGTGCCCACATTGGATGGCCCTGGTGGCGGGACTGCCTTCTCAAATCCCGGCATCTCACTCCCACGCCCTCACCTCCAGGGAGTCCCAGACTCCCATCCCCTCAGTTATCTTAGTGAAACCCGGGAACTGTGAGTGTGTGTGTGTGTGTGTGTGTGTGTGTGACAGGTGTTGAGCTCTCTGAGCTCTCAGAATCACCTTCCATCCCAGAATTTGAGAAAGATCTCCTTTTGGGTTTGTGCAGGCGGAGGCAACCAGGCTCATAACCACCTCTCCCAAACAAATGGTTCTCTTGTCCTTTTTGACAGCACAGACCCGCCCTTGGGGTGACCTCACGCCGCAAATTCTCTAAAAGCGCGGAAGTCCGCGTGACCTCAGTAAACAGGACAAGAAGAGCTGCCTGGACCCTCCAGGCGAGGCGCGCTGTCGGTGACGCCACGATTAGGAGGGCTGGCGCGCTGGGGCCTAAAATGAGCCCGCGGGAAGGAAACGTCCCCAACCTCTGCAACTCACTTCTCCCCAGGCCTTTTCCCCCGTGGGTGTCGCCCCTCCCTAGCCAGTACTTCCCAGGGATCAAAGAGCCTGAGGCTATTTGCTGATGACTCCAAACTTTTTTCAACGCTGTTGCCTCCAATACTTGTGTCACAGAGGGTGGGGAAGGAAGAAGAGGGCTTAATGGGGGTTATTCTTGGGCTTTGTGGTCCCGAGTGTTTGTGCATGTTCCTTCCATGTATATATGGACACATCTGTGTGTGCCCTGCTTGTGTGTGCCGTCTAACATTTATGACAGATGGAGTCTAGAGTCTGGGAGTCGGGGGAAGAGAAAAACTTGAGTATGTAAAAGTTTGAAAATAATATGAGGTACTGTATACACTTTTGAAACTTTTTATATTGCATTTTATAACTAATCATCACAGCCACCATTTGTAGTATGTATTTTCATTTAAATGAATGTAATGTTTATTGAACCTTTACTAGGCCAGGCCTTTGTTTGAACTATCTCACTTGAATCTCACAGCCACCCTCCTTTTACTGATGAGGTCATTGAGGTCCAGAAAAGCTGTGTCATTTGCTCAGGGTCACACAGCCTGTTGGCTGCAGAGCTGGAATTAGAACCAGTCTGTCTGGCAGCAGCCACTGAGCCCTTAATGGCCAAGCTGGGTTGCCTCTGAGAGGCAATAGGTCAATTGGTATATTAATATTTAATCTGTCTGGACCAGTTATCCCCAGCTATGATCTCTTCCCACACCCCTAAGCAAGCCCCAGGGGAGTTTGCTCTGCGTCCCTCTCAGAATGGTGTCTGACAAGTCTTCTGTATTTTCTCCCTCCTTCTCAGGATCATGGCGGTACAGGACGGGACGGCAGGATAGTGGATAATTTCCACAGCTTCGGGCAGGGACAGAGATACCTCAACAGAAGAAACTGGGCAGGGGCAGGCAAGTGCCACTTTTCACTTTCCAGCCTCACCATGGTACCACCTAGTGTGCTGGGTCCCACAGTTCAAAGGGAGATACTGGGCCAGAGAGAGACCTGGTTGGGGGAAAGAGGCCCAGGGTGGCATCCTCCAGTTCTTCCTACCATACATGAGCAGATGGTGTCACAGTGCTCCCTATATTTACTCACTGAGCACCTACTGTATGTCAGTACATACTACCTCTATGTTACATCTCAGGAAACTGAGGTTTAGGGAGTTAAGGTGATTTGCTGAGAAGGATGAGCTGGGATTGGTATTCCACTCTTTCCAATTATAAAGGCTGTGTTCCTCAACTGTTCCATGAGCAGTCTGAGTCTCATTTTCCAGGCCCAGTTTAGCAACAACAGGAAAGGGAGGGTGGAGAGATGCTTTTCTGACAGGGTGAACCCTCCTCCCACCCTTTGGCCACCCTCTAGTCACATGATCCTTTGCACCATTTGGACAAATTGAGCTCACCCATTGTCTCCAGATGGATCAGAGGCAAGGGTGAAATTTTCTCAGTTGTCATGGGTTCAAGGCAAGTTCAGCCAAGCCCAGAAGTTTCTGGCCCCTCCTGTCTCAGCACATACCATTCACACTTCTCCTGCATGCTATTCCTGGTATGAAGTTTAGTTAGAAAGCCATCTGTCTACTTGACTTCACCAGCCCTTGGCTTGTCAGTCAAGAGGCTGGAGACATTTGAGGACTGAGGGGTCAGCGGGAACATGGGAAGCACAGTGATGATAGCCAGGTTAGTAACCGTACCAGCCCAGTGGGAGTGGGGACAGCAGGAGGAGGCTGCAGGCTCAGGCTTCTCTCTCTCTCTCTGCCCCCAAGGGCATTCCCTCCCGCAGGTGACCGGGCATGATCACTACAATGCTGATCTCAAAATGATCCAGGGGTTCAATGGTCGGTTTGGCTATCGCAGGAACACCCCTGCCCTCCGCCAGCGCCCATCTGTCTTTGGAGAAGTCACCCGATTACCTCTCTTCTAATAGACCTCTTCCCTTCACACCTCAACCTGGATTTCTAAGACAAATGTTTAAATGAACTCTCAATGGTATTTTTATATAATAAAGCTTTTATTTGTGTCAAAAAAAAAAAATCACCTGGGCATGGTTAAAGAAATACTATCTAGTTGGCCCCACATCAGACCTATGAAACGAGATTCTTCAGAGATGGGTAAGAGCTTCCATTGCAAAGCAGCATTCCCAGCTACACAACAAAATTTGAGACTTGGTACTTACAGAGATGTATGAGGGTTTTTCACAGTTCTAGGAGCTTTTGAATTGCATAGCAAAATCATTTCTCTTAAAATGATTATCATGGATATATGAACATACATGCAAAAATAATTGCTATTTTAAAGAAATTGTGAATTGCATAATTCTGATGAAGCAACACTCAAGGTTACAAAAGGTCCCTGTGAAATTACTATTATGAGGTTAGCAACATAAAAATGTGAAATTGGCACTCTCATCTTGCCTAACAGCTATGACAAGAGATCATTTTATCCTGTCACTAATTTAACTTGTCACTAGGAGGACTAACATTAGCCTAGGGTTATTCTGGCAGACTTAAAGCAAAAATGAAAGATTCTCTATACCTGCCTCATATTCTTAGTGTTCAGTTTTGTGCTTTTGGCACTTCCTTGAACAAACAAATACAATATAATGCTAATAGGAAAGATGTATTAAGTGCTTAATATCTGCTGGAACTTTGCTCTGTGTGTGTCTAAAGCATATGATAATATAAAAAAGAAAATTGACGGTGGCAGAAAAGCAGAACTTTTTATTTTAAAACAAGATTTTATTGCTATTATATCATTTCAATTAAAAAGTATTTTTAAAAAATGACCTGCACTTAAAAGAGTAGTTTTCAACTAAGTTTCTTGGTTTAGAGTATAGATATCTTCTTTCTAGCATATAAGTGATAGAATCAAGGCTACTATCTTCTCTGGTAAAGACAGGAGGGAGAAACATGGGAAAAAAAAGTCCCTAACAGTTTCCTTTTGTATGTAGCCTGTTGGAAATTTATTTGCTGTCAAATACCAGCATTTGAAAAATCCTTGTAAGTTCCTTATTTCTGGCTCTCCTTTATCTATATCTACCCCTTCAGAAAAACCCACACACACATACCAAAAAAAAAAAAAAAAATCAGAAGGAAAAAGTTGGAAATGAAAGGTTATCTTATTACACTAGAAACTGATAACCATTTTTTTTTTTACTCAAAATGTCAGACTCAGCCTGATTCAATGTGCTCTTGATTTAATGCTATTATTGAATGACTTCTTTTTGGTACCTACCTAGATTATCCCTATGAAATGCCAGAATCCATGTTTCCATACTTTTTTGGAGGAAAATAGAACTGAGTGTCATGGTGTATTCTAGAGAAAATGATATACATTATGATATGCATTATCAGCTAAAATAAACTCTCTTTTTAAAATTTCACACCCAATGTAATTTTTTATTATATGGCATTTATTCTTGAGACATGTTCCTGAAACTGAGATAACTTCCTGAGTTTCTGAACAAAAAACAGGGTTCTTTGGTCCATCCACTGAACACTAGTTGGTATTTCTTCCAAAACTTTCAAAGTACAGAATTGGATTCTTTTCAAACATAATTTATTAGCACTCAAAGTAAGTACATACCAGAACTACCATTTGAATAATCGAGAGGATTTAAGAAATACATTTCAAACTGGATTTTACATGTAATTTGGCCTCAACAACTGTCCATTTCAATTTGTATAGCAGACATTCTAACCTTCTGTAAGCCTCTTATGAAAGGTATAAAAAGTCTGTCCACTTTCAGTAGGTTGTTCATACCACTGTTAGGAAACAATGTTCCAAGAACATTTTCACATTTCTGCACAGTCAGGATTTTCTGAGTAGAAATTACTGGCAACCTAGGTTAAAGAATGACTGAATGGTAACCATATATTGACAGTTAGAGACTGAATTTTCCAGAGAGATTTAAGGGTTTATCGCCCTCACTACTATTTGATTACATTAAGGCAATAAAACTTACATTTTAAAAATGTAATAAAAATTACATTACGGGTAATAAAAATCTAGAAGACTTCTCCTTCCCCTGCCCAGACAGGACTTCTCTCTCCATGGGAGAAGAGAGGCAGATATGATGCTTGCTGCTCCGTATAAATTCTGAGTTTCGTACTTTGGGGTTCCTCTTACTGGGGCAGCCCCTGCCTGCAGAGCTCTCTCTGGTCCACATTGCTGTGAAGACATTCCGTGAGCAGATGATGCCGAGGTCTCATGTTTCTGCCAGTGCACATATGCACACTACTGTACAGGCAGGCTTCTTGCCCCGCAGAGTGACATCTCAGATCTGTACAGTCCTAAATTCAACAACGACCCCCAGTGTTTTGTATTCAGGCTCATAATTTTGCACCTGTACTTCTGCTGTAGCCTACCTTCTCTCCAAGGGCTGCCACCCCATTACTGCTGCAATATCTTCCATCGACCCATTTTTTCCTCTTTAAAAACTGTCATTGACATCTTTCAAGTACTATATTGCTCAAGAGCCTCAGCTTTGGAATCTGACCCCGTGTGGCCCCAAAAGCAGCCCTGCCAGTCGTCCACTATGTGACCTCAGTCACTCAATGTCTGGAGCCGTAGTGTCCTAGTCTCCCAAATGGGGATCAGATGTGAATGACCTGATTCTTTGCCCATGCTTAGCCCTCAGTACATGGCAGCTTTTAGATCACTGTTAGCATAGCTCAACACCCCCAGAGTAAAATACAGTCCCACAGGATTCCCCCTGGATGCACGGCCAGCTAGCTTGCGGCTCTCACTGGACACCTCGGGTTCAGGCGTGCAGCACCTCTCAGCATCCCCAAGGTGTGAACCACTTTGACAATGGCCGGGCTTCACCTGCGCCAAGCCTTTTACCTCGAGGCATTTATTATTCTCCACTGCGGAAGTGACTGCTCATCTCGCAATCCCAGCTCCTCTGCAGAGACTTCCTGTCGGCCTCTGGCAGCGCCAGCAGCTCCCGGCTGTGCTCCGGCACTTCTCCCTCTGAGCTCTCTTTGCTCTGGCTGTAATCACCATTATTTATTTAGGCAACTGTTCCTCACACTAGATGGTTTGTTATCCAAGATAAAGTCCGTGCAGAATTCTGCCTGTCCGTCCATAACCAGTATTTTTTAAAAGAAATATTTATTGATCAGATTTTCATAAGAGAAAATTTTCCTGGATAGATGAGCTGCACAGCGACGTTCACCTTTGGGCCATCAAATTTTTCCAGTTCAAAATTTGAAGTTGTAAATATTCATAATGAAGGCTGGATTTATGTATCATTTTTATTGTTTACCTGTAAACTATCTAATTTTATCCAAGTTTCTAGAGAAAATTCCTCCCTAGCACCCTCCTCTAGGAAAAATGTAAGCTCTAAATACCATGTCACACCACTTCTTTATGCTCCATAAGTATATATATACATTTTTCTTGTGTGGTAAAAAAACACATAACATAAAACTTAACCACCTCGACTTTTTAAATGTACAGTACAGTAGTGTTAAGTACATAGATATGGCTGTCCAACAGACCTCTAGTCTTTTCATCTTTCAAAACTGAAATTAAACCCATTGAACGTGACCCCAGTCACCACCCCCACCCCAGCCCCTAGAAACCTTTCTACTGAGATGAGCTTGACTGCTTTAGATGCCTCATGTGAGGATCATGCTGTATTTGCCCCTCTGTGACTGACTTATTTCACTTAGTCCTCCAGATACATTCATGTTCTAGCAATATAAAAGTGTTTGCTGCCCTTTTAAGGCTGAATAATATTCCATTGTGTGTATGTATCACATTTTCCTTACCCATTCATCACATCTGATGCACATTTAGATTGCTTCTACATCCTGGCTACTGTAGAGAGTGCTGTGAAGAACATGGGTGATAGGTATACAAGTATCTCTTCAAGATCCTGTTTTCAATTATTTTGCATATCTAATAAATCTTAAGTATATAAATGGTAATTAGGTAATTTATTGTTGAATAATCAGAAATTTTACAATATCCATGTTTTTAGATGAAAATATCATGCAAATGTGTAGCACATATGTACTGAGTCATGGCATAATAAAATGTTTACTTACACTGTACAATGAAATAGGCCATTGTGTGCATAATAAAATGTTTACTTACACTGTACAATGAAATAGGCCATTGTGTGCCTTCTTTTTTCTATCAATAATAATCCAATTTTTAGATAAAGCAAATACAAAAGAAGACTACACCTGCCTCTTTTATTTTTATACTAAGTCATGGAACATAAATTTTGTAGAACACAGCTTGTTTGAGTACAATTTTTTTGGCCTATACTAAAAATTCTATCAAGAAACATAGTAGGTTTTCAAGATACATTAACCTTATAGCCTAATGTTGAATAAAGTTATATTAAACTCCAGTGTGTAGATTTATTAGCAAAGTCCATCTTTCTTCACCTTTTCTCTCTCCCTGTCTCTGCTTCTCTCCTTTCACTCCTATGCACATACACTAATTCGTTGAAAATATATAAAAGGTACTTTTGATCCTAACTCCTCACTGCAAAAACATACTGTGATACATTATTGCTATGATCAGAATCCAAGAAATTATATGACACATGAATTAAAAATACAATGACATCCACACCCTTCTCAAAATATTGAAATATATTTGCATGTAAGCCCTCTTTGAACAGCATATCAATTATGGAGCCCTTAGTACTGGTTAAACTAACCTTTCATATAGTATCATTAATAAGTTTGCCAAGGAAATGCCACAATGTTAAAAACAAAATTTTTTAAATCCTTAAAAATGGTTTTTGTCTATGTAAAAAACATAGGATAAGTGCCAAATTATCTAGAACTGAGAATCTGTAAGGTATGCATTTTATAACACTTGTGGTAAATTATGGAGTTGTGGACACTCAAAATATATAATAAAATACCACAGAATGGATGGTGAAATAATACTGAGGTCTTCCTTCTAACATTCTCACCAGACAACCTTGAAGGGATCTTATGCCTCATTATAAAGGTGACAATATAGCAGTTTTTTATGTTAGTATAAACCAAGATTATTAGTATAGCTATAGAAAAGAAATGTTGCATCTTTGGGCCTGCTTATATTTTTGGTCAACCAAATTATTAAGATATATGAAATAGAGTCTTGTCACCTTGAAGAACATTTTATTTGCAAAAAACAAACATAAACTCTTGAAAATCAATGCCTAAGCTACCCTTCTTTCATGATCAAGTAGCTACATACACCCAGATCTGGATTACTCTCCTGTCTCTTCATTTTTTACAGATTTATTGAAATAAAATTCACAAATCATAAAATTCACCCTTTTTAAAGCATACAAGTCAGTGTTTTCTAGGATATTCACTGAGTTGTGCAACCATCACCACTACTTAATTTCAGAATATTTCATCACCTCACAAAGAAACCTTATACCCATTAACACTCATTCCCACATTCCTCATCCCTCTAGTCTCTGGCAACCACTGATCTGCTTTCTGTTTCTGGGGATTAGCCTACTCGGAACATTTCACATAAGCAATCATAAAATATGTGGCCATTTATGACTGGCTTCTTTCCCTTAGCATGTTCTCAAGGTTCATCCTATTGTGGTATTTATCACTACTTCATTTCTATTTATCATCAAATAAATTTTCATCATATGGGTATGTCACATTTTGTTTATCCATGCATCAATTGATGGCTATTTGGGTTGTTTCCAATTCTTCACTAATGTGAAAAACGCTGCTATGAACAGTCATGTACAAGTTTTTCTGTGATGTGAGTCTTCATTCCTCTTGGCTGTGTACCTAGGAGTGGAATTGCTGGGTCACATTGTAATTCTGTGCATAACATTTTGAGAAACTGTTAACTTGTTTTCCAAAGTGACTACAATCCCACCAGCAATGTATGAAGGTTCTAGTATTTCCATCTACTCACAACACTTGTTATTGTCTATCTTTCTGATTTTAACCATCCTAGTGGGTTGAGATGGTATCTCATTGTTGTTTTGATTTGCACTTCCTGATAACTAATAACGTGTACAGGTGGTTACTGGACATTTGTATGCCTTCTTTACAGAATATCTATTCAAATATTTTGCCTAGTTTTAATAGGATTGTCTTATTGTTGAGTTGTAAGAGATCTTTACATATCACAGACATGAGTCTCTTATCTGATACACAAATTGTAACTATTTCTCCCCATTCTGTGGAAGAAAATACAGTAGGCAAAATACACTCTAGATTGTTGATTCACTTTCTTGATGGTGTCTTTCGAAGCACAATGTTTAATTTAATAAAATCCCACATACCTATTTTTCCTTTTGTTGCTTATAATTTTGGTGTCATGTCTAAGAAACCATTGCCAAACACAAGATCAAGGAATTTACTCATGTTTTCTTTTAAGAGTTGTATAGTTTTAGCTCTTACATGTACTTCTCAGGCATTCTGAATCAGTATCTGTATATGGTGTGAATCAGGGTGCAATTCATTCTTCTGCACATAGATATACAGTTGTTCCAGCACCATTTGTTAAAAAGACCCTTCTTACCTCATTGAACTACCTTGGCACCCTTGTTGAACACTGTGTCTTCATGACAGCAAATGTCTGTCTGTTGACACTGCAATTGAATTTCCTAATTGGTCTATTATATTTACTCAAAGTTGTAGTTCATTATCATATGATTTTCTTGTACTTTTATCCCCAAATCCTCTGTTTAAACAGGTATAACCCCAAAACAATTTTCATTTCAAAGACAATGCTTGTTTTAAAATGTAATTTTTAATTGCTAGGTATTACCCTAAGTACAATATGTCTTCACAATGACACATATGTCATTCATATATGAATATTCATCTATGTCATATATGTCATTCATATATGTCGTTCACATATGTCATTCACATATGACATTCATAATGTCTTCACAATGACATTATGAAGTTCTATAAAATATATATTCATTTAGAAATAAGCTCTTTTATGGTTGTTTACTATTTTAAAGAGGGTCTATGAGCAAAAGCAGACCTGATCAGGCAGAACTAGCCTGCAAGTCCTTAATGTATAAAAACAACCAGCAGAGTGGAGACCTCTAGCCTTGGAGTCCCCTATAGGCATTTGCGTGGCTAACAGTGTCCGATTTCCTTTTAGGAAACAACTTTCCCTCTATCCCTGTGATAGCTTAAAGGGACAGTAAATCAAGGGGGCCCTCTCTTCCACGAGAGGTCCAAGGGGTGCCTGAGGTCTCCTCCTGAGTTCTTTTTTCTTGTCATTCATGTATAGGTAAGATGCAGGGGCAACCTGAAATACTCATAGAAATTCAAGCAGAGTAAAAAAATCCTGAGTTCATGTATCCCAGAAAACTGCCAGAGAAAGATGATTCAAATGTCCCTCCCCTCAGAGCCATATGGATGTTCTGGTTCACCTGGTTCTGATCTGAAGCCTTGACACACAGTGTTCAACAAGGGTGCCAAAATAATGAAGGGTTTATAATATCCCTTTCAGTACTGGGAACTATACCATAAACTTCAAATAAATTAATTTATTTGCTTAAGATAACCATAGTAATGCACTGCTAGAAGAAAAGAAAGAACCTAACTTATATTAGTCTTTTCAAAAGATATCACTAGAGATTCTGATCTTATTTTCTAGTATGATCGCTCCATGCATGAAAACTGATAAGCTTTCTCAAAGAGTCTGTTTAATAGCTGGGTCAACACCAATTACACGATTGTTTGATTTGATGAGCTTGTTTAAGCAGGTGGTTTCCAACATCATTAATATCCTTCTCTGGGAAACATCACCCCACTAACTTGCGTAGAGCTCTGCACATGTATGCATTCCTTAGATGCTTCCAACTAAAGTTAGCCAAGCTGCTTTCCAAGCACTTTTCAAGGGAATCTTAATTAGTGGCAGATACCCAAATCAAGAAGAGAACTGAATTTTGACATGTGTTTTCGGTTTAAAGATAAGAAAAAAAAATTTTTTTCCCCCTGCTCAAACGTGTGGGTGAGCCTCACTATGTGGGAGCTACCACATTAGCCTGATGGAAGTGAACTCTTGCTGCAAGATCAAGAGCCAGTGGCATTCATGATGCAAATGCCTTGCTTCCTGGGGTCACATGTTCACCAAAAAAATAAGAAAGAAACAGCACCACATAGGAACCATGTTTCATGACTGGCAGTTAATAAAGTCCCAAAAGCTGATTTAGTCCTTCGTAAAGTTTAGCTCAAAGTATTCATCTACTTTTTAAACACTTGTATTGGTTTACTTGGACTGCCCTAACAAATTACCAACAAGCAGACAGCCTCAACAATAGGAAGCTGCTACCTCATTTCCAGAGGCTCTCTAAGATGAGGGAGCCATCAGACGTGGTGTCAGTGAGACCTCTCATCCGGGCTTGTAGGTGGCACTTTCTTGTTGTTGCCTTAAAGGACTTTCCTCTGCACACACAGACGGAAAGAGAGAGATCTCTCTGGAGTCTCTTCTTTTCTTGTTAGAGTACCAGTCCTGCCAGATAACGGCTGCACCCCGATGACTGTGTTTAACCTTAATTACCTCCCTAAAGGCCCTATCTCCATACTGGGGGTTGTTCTTCAACATATTAATTTCTGGGGAGAGGGATTCATAGGTTAGTCCACCATACACACTATTTCAGAACTTCCACAGTGTTTGTGGTTTCCTCTGCTTCCTCTCTCTCATCTTTTTCATAAATTTACACCTAGCATATCGTATTTATCATGCATTCGCTCTGTATCTTGTGATCTTCAGCTTTTAATAGACCAGACATATCACAACATATAAATGAGCATGCCTTCCTGGGGCATAACAGTAATAATCCCGGCACATCATTGCTTCTCATTAGTAATCCATCAGCAGTTCTGTTTATATAGAGAGCTGCTAACTAAAAATCTCTATTTATTTAGTTGCAAAGACTTGTTCCTAGTCTTCATAGCTCGTTTTTTCTGGTGCTCCTCCAAAATATTTGACATCCAGTTCAATCATAATACAAACATTAAGTGCCTTGAATTCATGAAATTCCTATATGTGTCAAACAATGAAGCAAACTAATAATGAGCAAGAGATACATGGTGACTTTCAAGTATGGCTACAAATTCTTTTGACCCTCATCTTATTCAGAAGTCAGCCTATATTCTCCTCCCCTGTCCAGTGGAGGTGAAGGCCCGCTCTGGGTCTCTAGTCTCTTTGTGGTGATGATTCAGACTCTGTGCAAGCAAAGACTGTGTTTCCATGCACATGAGGGCTTCCTGTCTAGTGCTGAGCCTCAGAACCTAGTCCTTGTTGCTAATAGTCACCTTGAATCTGGGTGGGATTGACTGCAATAGTCCCCAAAGATTTGTACATGCTAATCACCAAAACCTATGAATACGTTATGTTATACAGCAAGAGGGAATTAAAGTTGTGGGCGGCATTAAGGTTGCTAACCAGCTGGCCTTGAGATGGGTCAGTCACAATGAATTATCAAGGCGAGCCAACGCTATCACAATCCTACAGACACAGAGCGAGGCAGGAAGTCAGAGAGAGATCTGAGGGTGCCAGGCTGCTGTCTTTGAAGATGGAAAGGGGGCCATGAGCCAAGGATGCAGGTGGCTCTAGAAGCGGGAGGAAACAAGGGCCCAGATTCTCTCCGACACCCTCCAAAAGGAACACTGCTTGCTGACACCTTGATTTTGGCCCCGGGTGACCCATTTGACTCGTGGCCTCCGGAACTGTCCTATAATAAATTTGTATCGTTTTAAGCCATTAAGTTTGTGGTGACTTGCTGTGGCAGTGACAGCAAACTAATGCAACTGTCTGGCCAAGTGTGAAGTGGAAGTGACAGCTCAAATCTTCTCATCCTGGACCGCAGAAGGCTCCGCAGCTTTGCTTTCTTCTGACTTGTCTTAGGGCCCTCAGAGGCCATGGAGAAGTCAAGCATTCCAGCTCTACAATACTCTGCAGACACTCAGCACACAGGCAAGTGTTCTAGCTGACAACCCCAGGTGAGCTGGGCCTTCGAGCCTTCCCAGTCCAGGCAGCAGGTGCGTGAGTGAAAAGGAGGATACCATCCTCTGCCATTGAAGTAGCCCCTGCCCTTTCTAATCTTTCTATGTCTCAGACACCATGGAGCAGAGAAAAGCCATCCAGACATTTGGATTATGTCCTGTCCAAGTCTGACCCACGTAATCCATGAGCATACAAAATGATGGCTGTTTTATACCACTACATTTTGAGGATTTTTAAAAAAATAATAACCAGAACAGATTTTGATTCCTGAAAGTGGGGTGGCACCAAAACAGAACTAAAACACGTGGCAACAGATAACCAAAATAACAGATATGGTCTCATCTCTCGCCTCCTGGGAGGCACAGAAATGTGGGGTAGCAGCAGTGGGGAGGGTGAACAGGGCCTGGATGTGGGTGAAAGGGCTGCGCCGGGCACACAGCACAAGCACCTGACCGCATCTGTGCTGCTCAGGGCGGATTTTCTCTGGGTAGTAGCATCTAAATGAGGGCTGGAAAGTAGCAAGACAATGTCCTAAACCAAAGGGTCCACACAGCCATGTAACATTTGTAAACATAAATTAAGTTTCTGTATTCGTGGAGCTTAGAACGTGAGGAGGTAAGAGGTGAGTCTGAAACTGAATAATTAGGATGAGGCCAGGCCTTGAAACACTTTATACAATACAGTAAATAGTTTGTTTCTGAAGGACAAATTCACTGATGTAGGCAGGAGATGGCATGATTATACATAACCGGTGACTAAAACTGCAGAATGGATTGAAAAACAATGGTGGAGAGGATTCAGAAAGCACTGCAACAATCTAGGGCAGAGAGAGAGTGGGTTCCATGAAGTAGTGGCTATGGAGAGGAAAACTACTGAACAGATTATAGAATGAGTTAAACAGTAAGAAAGGGAAAAGTCAAAGTCAAGAATGAAGCCCAGTGTTCCGACTGGGGCAAGAGACTGAATGGCGACATCGACCCTGAGACAGGGAATCAAGAACAGCTGGTGGGAAAAGATGGTAAATCATAATGAAACGTTTGGCTCCTTCTAAATATAAAATGAAAAAAACTATATTATAAACATGAGAAACTGACAGATTTCTCATATATAAGAATACTTGAGGGAGGTTTTTAAAAATAGATGTTTAAAGAAAAAATTTAGTGTCAAATATTTGTACATTAAATATTTAAACATTTAAGAAATTCACTATATGAGACAGGGATCACACCCCCCAAAAAAATCAATGGTTGCTATTTCCAGTTTTAACATTCAATATATAAATATTCCTACCAGAAGAAAGAAACTATCTTTCAAGAGACTGCCTCTTCAAAAAAAAAAAGACACCCAGATTCAGCTCTCTAGCCTTTCGAGAAATGGGAAATCAATGAGAATCTTCAGTCTGATGTGTTCAAAATTAGTTAACAAGCTATCACGTGGCCAGTCAGCCAAATTATCTCTCATATCACAGCACAACACCCCTCCACTGAGAGGCCAGATTAGCTATACTCATCGACCAAAAATAAACACTTCCTTCCTTACCACAATTCGCCTCTTAACTCAGCTGGGTAAAACAACACAATATTCATTTTGATTGACAGAATACTTTCAGATCTAATTATAATTTCCACCAGTTTCTGAACATGCTGTGTTTTCAATATGAATTCCAACACAATTTGATGATTCACACATCAATATGAATCTAGGGCACTGGTGATAACAAATGTCTGTATTGCAGATGATAAATGGGTAGGATCACTGTTTATTTTGTTACAGAATAATGTTAATAAGGTCAAGGGCAAGAGTTTATGCCCTTTTTAGGGAACTCACAATTGCTTTCTCTAGCCTAGCACCCCCAGCACAGGCAAATATGTTCATAAATGCCACTGATGAGGGCCTCCCTGTGCCAAGGCTTCCATTATGGAAAGTCCATTGACATGACTTGAAAATCAAATTAATGTTTATGCCTGGTGACAGTGTATCAGGGGCTCTAGTGTTGGCCCATACACTATTCAGAACAAAAATGCTGCTCTAACACCCGGATATTTTTCACAGTCCTGCTATTGAAACATTTACCTTAATCTGTTTCTTGTCATACTTTGATATCTCCTAATTCTGTAAACTTGTGATTTCCTGATTAGTTTTTGCATTTGGAACTTCTCCTTGACCCTCCTACCTGACAATCAGCACCATTTCTACGTCACCCTGCCTCTTACTATTCAGAGCCTCCCTCTCACCCCTTGGCCTCCGGCCACCAGGAAGGACTCCACGTGCTGTGTGATCCAGCCTGGCTCTGGACAGGGATGCTCCGTCTTGCTTCAGGCCCTTATCACACTTCCCCTCCTGCTCCTGAAGCAAAGCCAACCCGGATGTCCCTCAACTGTGCAGCTGAATTCCCAATGGCCTATTTCATATTGCTACTTGAATACCCTCCCGGCATCTTGAACTCACAACTACACTCGGACCTATTCCCCGTCATCCCACCCATCTTGATAATTCCTTCTTCCAAACAGTTACTTAAGAGCGCATCCTTGGGAGACTCTCTTTCCCTCATCCAACATAAAGGCCTGTCCTGTCGATTCTACTTCCAAAACCCACTGAAATCTCTCTGAACTATTCTCCAACTACTGGCCTGTTAGATTGATATTTTCCATTTCTTCTATAAGAAGATGCTGACTTGTAACCATGACATACTGGATGCTTGCAACTATTACAAAATTAATTCCTAATCTCACCCTACATTTTTACTCTCTCCAGTAAGGTGATATCCATGCCAGAAGCCAGTTTTATTTCCAGACCTGCTCATATCAGTACGTACTTATTACAGAACCTATATATCAATTAAATATTGCATCAACTGGTGAAATTTTAATTTTAAAGAGGTTGATTCTACAAAAACCTAGGTAGAATTTTTTGGAAAACCTCCAGGAAAAAATGCTATATATGAATTGGGTTTTTTTTATCACATAATAGGCAAAATTGGGGGAAAAAAAGAAAGAAAAAGAAAATAGGAACATCTCTGCTCTCATTCTCATCCCTGCTTCATTAAGATATTTACAGTTGTCTTTAAATACCTGATTCACTTTTTTAAGGAAAGCAAAACTGGAAAAAATAGAGGATGCATCTATGGATATGGGCCATACAAAACCAAATCAAACAAAATCAATTCAGAACTACAGTACACAGATTCAGATTTAAAGAATGGTCCCAACACTGCATCAAAGATTGGCAATGAGTATTTATATGATTTAAGTTAAAAGAAAATAAGGAACATGTTAATATGTTATTTAGCATTTCCATTCTTCAACCAGCTTTTTCAGTTAACTAACCAGCTAGTACAAATTTCACTGTAATACAAATAACAATAGCTAACGTTTACTGATGTGAACCTCTACCAAACACAGCAACTATGGCCATTCCACAGACAACAGAACCGAGGGGCTGGTCTGTACATCCGGCTCAGTCCACGTCTGCCCGCTGTCACATTCACTCTCCCCTTACAGGACTTCAACAGCCTCTTAGCCACTCTCTAGGCTTCCACCCTCACTTCTCCACCGTCCATTAATCAGTGAACAGCAGAGAAGAAAACATTTTTTTAAACTCAACTCTGATTATGCCATTCCCCTACTTAAACTAACTCTTCAATGTCTTTACACTTGGGAGAATATTCAAAACCCTTACACAAAAGCCCTCAAGGTCCTTCATGACACGGCGCTTACACCTTTATCCATCTTTATCTCATAATGGACCCTCTTCCCTGCTCACGCATTCTAGTTACCTCGGCCTTCTTTCAATTCTCACAATGTGCGAAGCTCTTTCCCATCCATAAGAATCTTCCCGTGCTGCTTACTCTGTTAGGAGGGCTCTTTGTTCTAGCTGCCTAAACACTTCACATCTCAACCTGTCATCAATTTGTATGTGAACTCCCAAGCTAAATGACCACTTCCTGCTAATATTTAAACTCACAGCACCCAGTACTTTTCTTTCATAAGACTTACTACACTTTGTAAAATATGTATTTATTTTGCATAATTATTGTGCTCCTGTCTTTTCAGGAGGGCAAGAGCCATATCTGCCTTATTCAGTTCTCCATTACCTCCCACAGTATCTTTAAGAGAGCAGAAACTCACAAATCTTTGTTGAAGAAATCAGTCCATCAAGGTTTCTATTTGAAGTGGAGAACAGAGGCAGAGCCAAAGAGTTTTCACAACATCACCTGGCCCATAAACCCTCTCTTCCCAAAGGGTGGCTGCAAAATAGCTCACAGTCATTCTCGAGCCCAGAGATGGGGGCTCCTCCATGACCTGAAATTATATTCTGTTCCTGTTGTAATTATCATATTTAAAATGTCTGATTAACAAGCTCAGAATCCTGATTTTTCCTTTTTACAGATTTAGCAAATCCAACCAGTAATATCTGTGTAATGTTTGCATTTACACTCATGTTCTTCACTTAGTCATATATTTTAAATATTAAACATATAGACCCTTTGACCATATACTAGAATAGTGTACCACAGATCAAAATAAGTTCCTACAGGAGAGCTCTGTAAGGGAGCCAATATCCCTTCTACATACACAGCCTTCCTTATCCCAGAAACTACACTTCAGGAGAAAACATTAAGTCCTCACTCAAGCTCTATTCTAGTGTTATTTTAGACACAATTCCAGCAAGCATGGCTCACAGTCAGAATCAGCAGATAAAGAGGGCTGGCTTTCTAGAAGCTGGCATACTGCCAGTGGTGACAAATAACAGTAGACATGAGAATTCACAAAAAGACAGCTGTCTGGATCCATTGAATACATGGTCAAATGGGGCTACATATTTTAATATATTCCGAGGACAGTGTTGTGTCACTGGACAGTATAATAATAAAAATTCCTAATGATGACCCTGTATTATGAAGAAAATTTATATTATTTTCACTATGCACTGCATCAGAAGACAAGATAATAGAGTAAAGTATTATAGGAGGAAAAATCATTTTAAAAAATGCATTCATCTGGACTACATCATTTCTGGACAATATGTCAGAATATCAGAGTATTACCATATCTTGGAGCTTTGCATTCCAGGCATTATTAAAATAAAATAAAAATAGGCTCTATACAGTTTCAAACATGAAACTCAGTTTCCTAATATTCCTCTAAAGAAGAGGCACATGTATGAAAACATAAATTACCAAAATGAAATAGTAATCATTCTACTTCAGTGATTTTATAACTGTGAAGCACCCATGTGTTATGAACATGGACAAGATTGATAAGGAATATAAGAAAACAATACAGCATACAGTTTTGACAAGATCTTCCAAAACGGTGAGGCATTTTGACCTGACAACCTTCCAAATAGATGAAATAGGTTGAAATAGTCCAGCATTTCAAATTCATACATTGCTAAATGATTGTACATATATTTTTATATTTGATTCCCATGTACAATATCTTTGGGTTCTCAAAAAATATTCTCCACAAATTGCTAAACTTAGAGCCTAAAGAAGCTACAGGAAATGGCAATCTGCTTCGTGAAGAATCTGATAGTCTAATTCAAACACACTGATTACTAGAAATATAATTACCAATCAAAATTCTATACAAGTTATAAAACTTAAAAGAAAAAATTATAATAGAAATAACATTTACTATGTGCCAGATCTTGTTCTAAGTGAGCAGATTACCAGAAGCATGTCGTGGAATCGACGGAACAAGGCTAACACTGGGCACCCTTATAATCTCCAGGTCAAGTTGAAAAAAACCTAAGGCACAGAAACGTTTATAAGTTGCTTAAAAATCACACAGGTAGTAAATGATGAAGGCAGTATAAGAATCCTGGCAGTCCATCTTCAGAAAGTACTTCTCACCACCACAAAAACATTATTAATGAGTTCTTTCACTATGCCCATAAAAGAAATAACTTTATTTCATTTTTATGTTATTACATTGAAGGGACATAAAACTGATATGAAGCAAAATTTTGGAGAATTCTTTTTTCTCTGTTTGTTATTTTATGTGAACAAAGACAAAGAAAAGAGTGTCAGTGATTTAATACAAGATAAGGTACACTTAATGATCTTCAAGAAGTCCTCCTTAAGCAATCTCATAATATTTACTGCTTTAAATAAGAGGTTATAGAAAGAATAGCAGACTGCTCTTCTTCACACTGCCTCAAATCCCAGAAGCCTCTGGTCTATAAACAGTGAGCTACTGTATAAATTAACAAAATAACATACAGTCATAACCAATGTTTAGAATCAGCACAGCCAAAAGCCATGCATTAGAGATGTAAATGAGGATCGGCTGAATTTAATTTCCTCCAATAGCTTAGATAGATTTATGTAAAAGCATTATTGTTAGCAACAGACATATTTCACCTAGCAACTGAAATACTGTGTGTCCAGCCAGACAACCACTCTTGAACCAATGGGAAGTGATATTAGATACACCTTGTGAGTACTAAAACTCGCTTTGGCTGAAAATTTGCAAAAGATTCTGAAGGACACCAAAGTCTGCCTTTGCTAAATCATTCAAAAGCACTCGAAAGTGCTGCTGGCTACTTTGGTTTTGCTTCCATGTTTTATTCCATCTAAGTATCAAATACATTAATTAAGCAAATTTTCAGACTTAAATATGAATTATTAAACTTGTAGATGATGTATGGCCTTTTCTCTTCTCCCTGCTTTCTGGCCACCTTCCTCAGCAACTACTAGTGAACAAGTACAAGTGGGAAATAAAACGATCAAAATTTGATCTCACCCAAGTCTGATCATGAACACATTATTCTCTGCCTGAAATACCCTCTCCCTGTCCTTGCCCATCTTAGTCTTCTGCTCTGACCTGCCCCTCTGATTCCACACATTTCTAAAATTGAGTTTAAAGGGATCAATTTTCAATTTGATTGCTTTAATTTGTAAGCTCCCCAGATTTGGACAATTTACCAGATTCTGGGCCAGAATTACTTATAAACAATGCATTTGGAACTTGAACATACAAGGCCCAAAGAATGAGTGATGTGGGCGCCTGACAGAAAGATTATTCATTCACTCCCCCCCACCACCATCCCTCCCTGTTAGTGACAAAATATTCCTGAGAACCTTTGGGATACGTTCTCATAGAGAGGGACAAGCTCTTATGGAGAGAGAAGCCTTGGAGACCCACAGCCAGCTACCTAATCAGGCTGTCCTTCATAGTGGGAGTCCATCCCTGGAGTCCAATGACACCATAGGCTTTTTTTGACATCCAGAGATGCTTTGGATCTTAGGAACAAGGAAGCAGAGTTCAAAGCCACCCCCTACCCAGTGCCAAAAGCACAATTGTATTATTCTAACCAACACTATACTGGGGATGGCTGAGTAATAAACACAAGTGAAAATGGCTAGAGCAATTCATTCATTCACTCATTCTCTATTATTTTATTCATCCACCTACTCACCACCATTGATACAGTGGAAACATTTCTGGCCTTGAATCTGCATATAGTTGAACTCAAATTTGACATTACCAATTACTAGTTAAATGGCCTCATACAAGTTAATTGTTTGTAAGCTTCAGTTTCTCCACCTATAGGAGGGAAATAATAATAGATCTGTTCAGGATTGCTCTGAAAATGAGAACAATTCTTTTTCATTTAATGACATTTATTAACTGCTTTCTATCTTCCAGTGACTGCCACAGGCAGGAATACAACACTAAATAACAGACATGGACCCTGGCTTCAGAATGTCTGCAAAATGCTGGATGACTTTCATAAGCAAAATAAATGTGTCTGTGCTCAATAAATGGGTGCTAATACCATCACTGTTATTAATATTTCTTAGTATTATTCCAGGCCCAGCCAAATGCTGACAATACTGAGCTGAGAGCTAGGTGCCTCTCTACAATAGGAACATACTATTCCATTGCTCTCTACAATGTGCCTAGAAATGCAAGAAGTTTAAACAAGGGTGCAATTATGGGACAAAGAACACAACCACTGAGCAGACCCCGTGGGACACCACAAGCATCAATGTAACTCCGTAGAGCTTGTCTGTATATAAACGTGAAGACTTCTCTTCCTGTGGGTCTTTATTTGGGGTTGGGAAAAGATTTCTCAAGCTAAGGGCTGACTAGAGAAAGGCTCTCTAACATTGCTTTAAAGCCCTTCTCTCCAGTGACTTTCTCCTCCTGCCTCTGCGCCCTAGCTCTATCTCCACTATATGACTGGAGGACAGAACACCACCCTCATTTTTAAGTATTTTTGTCTTTAGTTCAGGTACCAGCTGATCTTTCTCAGGAATGAGAACAAGTAGCCTTTTCTGGGATTCTCCCCTTGGACCAATTTTATAATGTCCAGCACAAGCACAAATTTTCTGTTTAAGACCCAAAGAAGAAAGTGGAAAGGGTTTCTGTGGTTAGAGAAAAGAGGGCCATAGGCTGACCAAACACGCCCCTGACCAGCTACCGGAGTTTTCAGTGGAGAACTAACTAAAAATACACAGCAGTCATAAATACATTGCAAAAGCTACTGCACTGTCTAGAATACCAGATACTCCTGCCCCATTCAGGTGTGTAAGTAGGTACCACACAGAAATGAAAGGGAAAAGCTACTGGTCATTATAAATCAAATTAAGAAAACACAATACAAGGTCAGCATTTCATTCAGTATTAAAAGTTCTCTTAACATCCAGCCAACTGAATATACACTGTGTATCAGGGATCGTCAAACTCCTGTAGGAGAAAGCCCATTTGGTTTAAAAATTAAAGAAATTGGTGATATAGACAAAACACTTTCAGTAGAGAGAGAACAGTAGAATTCTGAGTGAAACTGGGTTAAAGACGGCAAATGGGGACGTCAAAGAGGTAAGCGTAGCCTCTTCTTTTAAGACATTTAGAAGAAGGAAAGACTTAGAGACACAAAAGAGACAGAGGGACAGACAGACGATGAGCTTTTAAGCCCCAAGAGACTTGTGTGTGCTTCTCTAAGAGTGTGAGAATGTGTGTGTGTGTGTGTGTGTGTGGACACAGACATATGGGTGCCCATGCACACATGTTCACTCTAAGGCTGAGCCAGACAGCTTGTTTCCAGCCCTAGTGAGAGCCCGTAATGAAGGAAAGGTTAAAACTAGAGGAACTAATTGAAGGAATCAGTTCTTGGAGAAGAAAGGAGGGGACTGGACCAAGTGGCATCAGCCTCGAACAGAAGTCTTGGTGGTAATTAAAGCAAAGGTCTCCAGAAGAAATATACAATTTTCAATGCAGAACTTTATACTACTAAGTATATAGAGTTAGTAACACTAAAATGCTCATATTTCTAAGAATAAATAGAATTCCATAAATGGGAAGAAGAACACATCAGAAGTACAGCCACATATCTTCCTAGATACAACACAAAATGCCATCTATGGCATAGTATTTTTCCTTTTTTTATATGAAGCAACAACACTCATGACAGGGCTTTTTTACTGGATTGCCCTAAAAATGTGATCCCTTTGGTATGAGAGTTTTCCTCTTATGTTAACATCTTCACCATCACTACTAAAAAGCTACCTAACATCTCTGGTCTGTTATGAAAATCAAAATTCACTTGATTAAGAAATATTATAATTTGTCATTGGAGCAATAAGATGTTTCAATTAAAGATTAGAAAGAACCTTCCTACTGCACAGGTTCAACATACGTATTTGGGCCTAAGTAAAGGACACAAAGATTAAAATGTAGCACTCCTTTTATCATATAAAATTTCGCTCCTCACTCCCGAACAACAGGCGACAGGTATGGGAAACGGCCGGTTCCCAGCAGCAAAGCGGCTGCTAGTGCTGCCTTAGCCCAGGGGCCGAGGCTGAGGCCAGGGGTAAGTCATGGCGACACCACGCACCCCCCCAACGTGAGGTGGGCAAGAGGGACCTGCGCCTCCTTGGGTAGTCTTCCCCCGTCGTCTGAACTCAAATCCAGTAATGATAAAAAACATACATCAGGCAAGATTAAAGTCGGGAATAATATTCTCTAAAATAAACTACAGTGCCGTTGAAAAAATGCTGAGGTCGTGAGAAAAACAAGGGAAGACTAAAAGACAAATCAGCAGAGACTCAGACTCGATGACGATGCAGTGTGGTGGCCTGGACTGGGCCCCTGGGCATGGGGAGTGACTTCAGTGGAAAAAGTGATGAAATCCAAACAAATTCTGGAAATTAGTTAATATTAATGTGCTAATACTAGCTCCCTAGTTTTGACCAATTTGCCATGGCTAATCTCAAGGGAAATAAGTTAAGGAGTATAAGGAAACCCTTTCCTTTTTTTCACAGCTTCTCTATATATATAAAATTACTCCAAAATAAGTTTATTTAAAATTACACTTACTTGCAAAAAGAAAGAAAATAAGTGAAAACCCTGATATCTACTTCTGAATTACCTTGTTACAATTAAATTCAGCAATTAAATTGCTGAACAGAAGCAATCAGGTCCCCCATTAAATGATGAGAAAATAAGAGGTAAATGTGTAAGTGTACTTATAAAAATCTTGAATCAAAATTAGCAACATGAAGTCTAATGCCAACATGGCAAAAACAATTCTGTTTATAGTTTCTTTCCTTCTATTCCTATGCTATTTTTGTCATTTTACTGGACTTAGTTTTAGATGTTTTTCTGAAAATACCATTTTTTATTAATTGACTATGTTCTCATGGGTGCAGGTTTTATACAAACCTAGCCAAATTTCTTTGCTAGCTGTGCTCTTTAGAAGGTGAAGCCATGTAAGTACTCTGATATGAAAAATAAACATGCAAACTATAACCAAAACATAATGACTATTGCTTGCTTCATCAAATCATAGCATTTACTTAATATTTCCACTTAATTCTAAAATGCTTTTCCATTTTTAACAGCTTCATTGAGATATATATATATACCATAAAATTCATCTAAAATGTATATTACCAGAGTTGTACAACTACCAATCTCCACAATCTAATTTTAGAACAATCTCATCACCCAAAACAGAACCCCCACACCTATGAGCAGCTACTCCTCATGCCCCATCCCACCCTCAGCTCTGGCTACCAGTAATCTACTTTCTCTCTATATAAAATTGCTTTTTCTGGACATTCTATATTAATGAAACCAGGTAACAAGTGATCCTTTATTCTGGCTTCTTTCAGTTAGCATAATGCTTTCAAGATTCGTCCACTCTGTAGCATGAATCAGCACTTCCTTTCTTTTTCATTGCCAAATAATATCCCAGTGGGTGAATATGGTGAATATGCCACATTTTATTTATCCATGTATCAGTTGAGGGACATTTGGGTTACTTCCAATTTGGGGCTATTATGAATATACCGCCTGAACATGCACTTGTATGCATGTGTTCAAGCAGACAGGTGCTGTCACTGCTCTCAGGTGCACCCCTGGAACTGCATCAAAGGGTGACTGTGTTTAACATTTTGAAGAACTGCCAGACTCTTTCCCAAAGTGGCTGCACTATTTTACATTCCCTTCAGCAAGAGAGTTCCCATTTCTTCACATTCTCACCAACACTTGTCATTGTCTGTCTTAAAATATGTATTTCTGATACTTACAATTTCTCTGCCACTTTACTCCCTGTTGAAGCTGTTTGTCATCTACTCGCCTTTCCACGGCAATGTTAGGTAGAAAGACAGACATGAGCAGCCAGGGGAGAGAAGATAAGGTTCAAGGAAAAAGCACCCATCAGGGGGACAGCTAAGGCTTTGCAGGAAGATGACTCCTGGACTATTGGGACCAGGACAAACCATCCCAACCAGGGCCCAATGCAGGTGCAACCAAACAAAATTCAGAACCACCCAGACCACCCCTCACCAAAATCTCAGCTGTTTAGCTCCCTCCTTCCCCCCACCGTGGGCTTTCCTATGTGCATTTCGGGAAAAACATGTGCACCAAGAGCAGTGCATGTATAACTAGAAATGTCAATCAAATGACCTTGCCCTGTTGATCAAAGAGGCACCTCCCCAGTCAGGTCAGGATAAACAAATCCGGCCCAAGTTCAGGGCCTTTGTCTACCTGGACGCTGGCCTGTTCCTCCTTGGAGTGTATTCCAAACTTCCACTCTGCTTCACTATTCTGTCTCTGCCTGTGGATAGTGAAAGTTCCTGTGGCCAGGATTCCCACCTGGCCCTGGTCCACTAGCTCAGTGCACACGTGTGGGCAATATGTTGCTACTGACTCTATAAAGAGCCCCGCCCAGTGCTCTGGGCTGCACGGCTGCAGGGTAGCAGAGGCTGCAGTGGTGGCAACACCAAGGATTGACTGAGACGGCTGCGCGGGCAGAGAGGCCCAGAGGCAGACCCCGGCTTGCTGCATGCAGACTCACTCTGAGAGGACAAGATTCTGGTTATTGACCTGCCACCATGGGAATAAAGTTCCATATCTACCGTCATTTCTTTGGTCACACTGAATCCATAGCAAACTTTCCCGGGGCTGAAACCCTTTGGCAAGACACTGCCTTTCAGTTCTTTCTCTGACAGGGACAACAACCCAGGGGAGCAAACTCACCCGGTGACGCATTTGGCACTGAGACTCAGACGCCGCCACCCACCCCCCGCCCTCCCCCAGTCATTAAGGTGCGCTGAATGAAGGCCTCCTGTGGCCTTAACTCACCATGGGCTCTCTCAGCCAAAACTTTTCCCTCAACAAGACAAGAACGAGGATTTCCACAATCCACCAGCTGATAACGGACACTTATGTTGCCAAACAACTACACAAAACAAATTTTAAAGGATACGAAATCTACTAAATCCATAATCCACCTTAATCCTAGTCTTTCCAAAGTGTTTAACTTCATTCCCCTCTGACCTAATCATTATCCTTTGTTTTGTGAATAATTACTTTAATATGACTTTCCAAAATATAAATTCCCAGTGAAGTAATTTTTAGCCAAGCAATTAATGTGATGACATGCATTTATATGGGTGATCAGAGCAAAATTATTAATTTAGCCATGTTCACAGACCTTCTTTCTCCAAAGTTAATTGTGTAATTTAGTTTTTACTGCTGCTCATGAACCATTAAGGAATCATAAAATCAACCGGATGGGTCACAGCTGAAATTTTTAAGTTGAGAAGGGGAGGAGAGTGGATGGGAGGGGAAAAGCTGAGTGGAGTGGAATAAATAGAAATGTTAACATCTGCTGCATTATTTTCTGACACTTTCACTTATATGTGGTCAAGAAAGTTTGAAAGCCACTGCTGATATCACAGATTTGATCTTCCCCTACCTCTTTCCTAAATAGGAATAATTGTTTCCTAAATTCAAAGAACTGGAAAAGATAGAAAGGTGGATATATTTAAAAGGCAGATTGTGAAAAAGGAATCTGGGAAATTTGAAGAGAGAAAAGCTGTGAGTGAAAGAAAAGTTTAGTAAGTGCTGATTGTGCTCTATGTACTTAGGTTCTTTTAATGCCTGTTTAAGTCAGAGCAAGTAAAGAATAGAGTGTATTTTTAATGATTTGGGGCTATACACTTTGCCTTTTACATTCCATGTTGCTCTGATACTAAGTAATGAGTTTCTAAGTTATTAAGGGCCACATAACACTTGCATAAGTACAAATGTATGCTCACTTACATATGAAAGCATTTACCTGGTTGAAAAAGCCAAGTTAATAACTCTCTATGGGAATAGAATTTCTCTTTTTTAGAGATGATGTAGCTTGTAGTTAAGAGCATAAACTTTGGAGTCAGGCTGACTTTAGTTAATCCCAACTTTACTTCGAATTATATATGGTGAACTAGGAAAATTATTCAACCTAAGATTTAATTTTCTTCAGGAAACCCATTAGGTTGCCTTAAAAATCAAATAACATATGCCTTAGACTTTCTTAATCACATCTTTCATTTTCCATTTTCCCCGGCTGCCTTACATTTCACAAATGGTGTCTATGCCAGTCTCCTTATCTTTCAGAGGTATGGTGTAGCTTAATCAGTGTTATATAAAAGGCATATGCTATAACTGAATTAAGGCATATTTATAAAACTTCTACAATATCTGAGGATCAAGAACATAGTAAGAAATCAATAAATTGAAGATATTTTTATTTTAATGATTTTATAACTCTTAAAAATATTTTAAAGCAGATAATCTGAAGATACAGTCAATTTTAATCAAGGAAAAAAATAAGGGGATACAAAAAGATAATGTCACGTGTGTAAGCAATCAGACAAGGACCAGCACCATTCAGTCATTCCATTATTACTGCTTATTAATGTAACTACTTGTGGGGAAGTTGGGGTTCCTATGGCCAGGATCCTCACTGAACTTAAACCACCTGATGACGTAACTGGCCTGGTGCTAGGCTACCGCTTCCACACCTTTAGGCAATAAGCTATTACTGTGCTATATAGCGAGCTCGGCCCAGGGCTCTGGGCGGAGGCAGAGATGCTAGTGTTCGACCTAGCGCCAGGAAAACAAGCCGGGTAATAAACCCTTTCACCCCAAAGAACATTTTGCTGTCAATTTCTTTGGTCACATTGAATCCATAGTGAACTTGCCCGGGGCTGAAACCCATTGGTAGGACACTACTATATTCATAACAATTTTAAAAACTGACATGCAACAAGTAAAAAGGCTAGACTGTTTGTGGATAAAGTGAAGGTTCCTATGGCCAGGGTTCTCACCTGGCCCTAGTTGGCTAGCTCACTACACACATGTGACTTTATATAAAGAGCTCCACCCAGTGCTCTGGGCTACACGGTGGCATGGCCGCACAGCTACAAGTCTGAAGGAGAGCAGAGGCTGGAGTGGTGGGGGCCCAGAGGCAGAGACTGGCTTGCTGCATGCAGACTGGCTCTGATTAGATGGGATTCTAGTGATTGACCTGCCGTTGTGGGAATGAAGTTGGGTATAACCCTTTCACCCCAAAAATGTTCCACTGTCATCTCTTTGGTCTCAACTCAATCCATAGTGGACTTGTCCGGGCGTGAAACTCACTGGCAAGACACTGTTACTTGTGTCCCAACTTCCAATGATCACAAGAAAACTCCAAGTGTGCACCAGGTAGGTGAAATTATTTGGCAGCAAAACATACACAGGAATAGAATACTGAAAATTCAATTATAACATATGCCTTTTATATAACACTGATTAAGCTACACCACACCTCTGAAAGATAATGAGACAGGCATAAACACCATTTGTAAAATATAAGGCAACAGGGAAAATGGAGATTGAGAGATGTGATCAGGAAAATCTAGAAAATGAATTGCAAAACAAAAATTAGGTAACTACTTTTAACCTGTGGTCCTGTTTAACTTGGCTAAGTCCTTTCTAATCAGCTCAGCTAGAAAATATCACTATCCATGGACTTCTAATGCTTGCTTACATGAGGGAATTATATACAAGTTAAAGAGGCTTGTTGTTACCCATAATCCTCCTTGGGCCTCCTGCAAAGAGCAAGGTTCTGAGATATCTCCAGAATGCCTAGTAAGGTGCATATTCCTGTGGCATTTGATTCTAAATAATTCACAGAAATAGTGTCTAGCCTGGTGTCTGACACATAGTTGGTGCTCAACAAGTACCTACTGGAGGGAGGCAAGAAATAAAGCATGATAATATATACTGTGTTAAGTAACAACAACTATTTCATTTCATCATTTAATAGAATTTTCCTCAAATCCCAAAACAAAGATTATTTCTTTAATTATCAGAAAAAACTACAAACATCCATTGCTTATATACAAAGGTTTATACTAAATATCAGAGCTTCATGCATTTAAAGATGGGATAAAAGGGCCATTAGTTCATGAAAAGGAAAACAAAGAGGAAGGATAAAAGAGAAAAACTAAATGAAACTAATTGGATATCACCAGAAACTATTAGGGCACCAACTTATTTCCCTGAAAATTAATAAAGAGAAAAAATTAAAATTTATGCTGCTGTTTCAATTTAACTTATATTTCACAAAAACCATGACATAGGTTCTATGTAAAGGGATTCTACCTAAGAAATGCAAACAATGAAAAAACTGCACTGTTAGCATTTTTCAATGTATAATAAACTGATTCTTGCAACAGTCATCAACGAATGGTAAAACCACTGGGTGCGAAGTTCACGGGAAAGCTCACAATAAAGGTATCAGCCTGTTACCTGTCACCATCTGAATTCAACCTAAGCATCACTAAGTGAAACAAGACATTGTGCACCACTGCTATAAAATGTGAAATGCACAGCAACATTTATGAACTATTCTTGCAAAATATATACATAAATCTAAAATAAGTCTTTCTACCTAAATTCCAGCCTATGGGGAACATGCAGAATAACAGACAATGAGTTAAATACCTGGACAAAAGAGTAATCAGAAAAATCTGAATTCCAAAATGTGGGACTTTCTACAGAAAACTGACCTGTTCCTTGTACACTATAGCAAGGGAGAGTGAGAAGAGGGGTAGAGAGAGGAAGAGAGAGAGGGCTGAGGGGATGAAGAAGGAAGGGTGGAAGGGAGGAGAGAAAAGGAGGGAAGATGAAGAAAGAAGTTGGTTTTTAGATTAAAATAATCCGAAAGACTAAAAAAGACAAAGGACATAAGCAAATACAATGAACAGATCTTGTTTGGAAACTGATTTGAAGAAACCAACTATATAAAATACATACATTTCTTAAACAAATAAATGTGAATTTGATATGAACTGTGAATGACTTAAAGTTTGCTCATTTTATCTGAAGTGATAAGTGACTTATATTTAGTGGTCTAATAAGGACAAAGTGGTTGCTCTAAGTGCTATGTAGCTCTAACTACAGTAGATGTTAAGATGAGAAGCTCCAAAGAGGAGGCCCCACGCCTGTTCTCTTCACTGCTGGGCCCTCAGTGCCGAGAGCAGTGCCCACGAGACGACGGGCTCACTCAGCATTTACTGAATGACTGAATCTAGGATAGTCTAAGATGATGTCTCAGAACCTTGCCTGAGTTTTAACAAATGAACTATAGGAAGTATCAGTAAACAGTTGAGAACATTCAAACTGCTTTAGTGCCTGGAATTTCATGCACATTGGGAAAAAGAGAGAGAAAGCTTAAATATGGAGGAGAAAGCAAATTTACACTCCATATACTATGCTGTGAACTTTGTATTTTACCCCACTGGCAGAGAGCTGTCATTGAAAGGGTTTGTCTATACATGAATTAGAATAAGGTTTTAAAAAGCTTTCTCTAGAACAGAGTTATTCAATATCTGCACATTTTGGCCAGGTAACTTCACTGTAGGGGGCCACTGTATGCATTACATGTATACACCACCCCTACCCTCTCCCAAGTAGATGCCAGTGGCAACCCCCACTCCAGTGAGGGCCAAACATGTCTCCCGACATTGCCACGTCTCACCTTTGGGCAAAAATTCCCACAGCTGAACACCAATGCGTTAGTAGTCTTGTGAATCAGAGGGTGAAACTCAAGTCAGAGAGATAGATTAGCATGCTACACAAAAAAGAGAAATAAGAAGTGCCTGAACTATTGAAGTAGCATGGGAAATAGAAGGAAAAAGAACAGATTTGAGTAACATTTCAGAGGCAAACATAACCTGACCATCTATGAGGGTGAGTGAAGTTGAATAATTAATGGAACTCATATTCTAATAGAGGCAGGCAAGGGAACAGACAGGGATGACGTGACTTCCGAGAGTGAGAGCTGCAGTGAGGATGCTCTGCGTGGAAATGTCTAAGGAACCTGAAGGCAGACACATAGAAAGAGGTATTATCAGCATCATACAGTGATTTTATCGGGCAGGCTTGGACTGGAAGATGTGATCTTCGATGCAAATTCTGCTCCCAATGGTTGTGTGCTTTGGAAATGTTGCTTGAGCTAAGTCTCAGTTTTCCCATTTATGACATGGTAACAGTGGTCACTTAAAAGGGTTGTTAGACTTTTTAAACAGGAAAGAATGTACCTGTGTCTGTGCATGCCTGTGTGTGTGCCCATGTATGTGAGTGTCTCTGTGATCTTACTGCAACATCTGGCACCAGTAAGGACTCAGTAACAATAATTCATCATTGTGATCATCCAGCTGTGTGTGGGGAGGATGAGCAATAGTGTTTAAAGCCTTTGCCAAGCCATTCAGCACTTAGGGTTTTCATGCTTTATGCTTTCATTCAACAAGTTTGCATGTGCCCAGTCTGGCTGATGCCATTCTAGGAGCCAGGGACCCAGCTGTGAACAAGACGCCAGGTTACTGTTACTGACAGCTTCGTCCTTCTCAGCAGCTGGGTCTGCTCACTTCACAGCCTTTCCGGCCAGCTCCTTGATGTAAAATCAGCAAGATTCCCAACATTCCCAAAATCAAGCAAGACAGATCAGAATGGTCCATTTCAAAGGCAATACATAGTAGCTAAAAGCTTCACCAGGGTCTGAGGGTAAAGAAAAATTAGACAGCTGTTTCATCCTTGTCAATCCATAGTGACATTAAGTTTAAAGTTGTTTGAGAGAAAACTGCTTGGCTTTATAGAAAGCAACTCAGTAAACGATGGCAGCTGAGCTGGAATCTTGCTAGAACTGCATCCTGGGGCCACTTGTGCTCTAAACAATGACACCTACATCCCCCAAGCAGGAGCCATCAGAGGACCAGCTGAGAGTAGAGAGCAGAATAGTACTGCAAAGGTGTTTTAATCAGTGGGTTCCAGGAGATGGAGGGTTGTTAACGGCCATGCCAGGTCCATGTCTGAGTGATCCCTGCATCAGGATCTGAGTTAGTGGTTCTCAGCCCTGGTCATATGTTAGCGTCCCTTAGACAAGTCCTTAAAATAGCCAGGCTTGGGTCTTACCTCCCCAAGATTTGTTTTTACTTGGACTGGGTAGGGCCTGAGAACTGGTACTCTTACAAAATTCCCCAAGTAATTCTAAAGTCTGTAACTTTTTTTTGTGAACCATTGGTCAAGGTAAACAGTGATCAAAGTGTGACTTAAATGGAAATGCTTGCAACAAAGGGAAGGTATGAGAAAGTTAAATTAACTGGAAGAAAAATTATAAGTTATATTTAATCCACTTTTCCCTCAGTCCTTCACAAATTTTGTTACTACTTTTAATCCCAATTCTTGAGCTAACAATACACATTCATTAATAATATTAAGCCAATAGCTATTTTTAATAAGCTGCCTTATTTATCTGCCCTACAGTATAAACAGAAGTTAAAAAATGGAAATCCTTTTTTTAAAATTCCTGAAAATAATCTATCCTTTAAAATTTAACTTCTTTTCTTGATTTCTCTCATCTTTCTACCATGTTTTCTTTTTAACTGGATGCCAGATTCTAATATACAATAGATGTTCTGCATTGTAGGAAAATGGTACCAAAAAGCAGCCAATTAAAAGGGGACTATTTTATAATAAATGATTGAGAAAAACTGAATTGAGCATTCCTTGAAAAAAAACTAAGGAAAATGAGTCACATTTTTTTTAAATAGATCAAAAACAAATATATATTTCAGAGGAATTTTTTTCTGAAAAATTATATGAAAACATTTACAAGACACTGTGCATTTCTGAATCACTTGAAAAAAGGATCATTTCATTTTCCAATGATTCACACTGTATTTGCATTGTATTTCCCATTTCTTCCCATTGATACCAGGTGTAGGAAAAGATGGTTTCTTTCAGCATCAAAGATGACTGAATGGAGACGATATTTTGAGATAAAAATCAGTGAACAGCTTCATGGTATAGAAACCTTTGCTCTCCACCCAACTCTGTACCAGGGTAACAAGCGCATTCTGTGTATTACTCTAAAATTACCATCACAGAACAGAATAAGCTGGTAAGTCACTAAACCTATACATGATCAAATTAATAAATTACTCAAAAGGTCACATGAATGTGATATCAGATATACAATAGCCACCAGCCCTAAAACTGATGTGAGGTCCAACATTATTTTGAAATCAATCATTGAACTTAATAAAATAGAATACAGAATATACATGAGAGACAAAGGCTTTTGTCTAAGCTAGAAACATAATATTCTGTAATCCCAATTGCTGCCATATAGTATTAAATGATAATTATGTGATATTATAATGTTTTATATAGTGCTGTGAAGTTAATATAAGAAGATAGTACCCCACTTTACAAATGTGGAAATTTAGGCTCAGAAGTGCAAGTAACTCACCCCAGGCTATTTGGTTAGGAAAAGGTAAAGATGACATTCAAAGCCAGATCTTCTTGGTTTTTTAATATAAGACTTTGGTTTTTTAAACAGTAGCACTAAGTCACTAAACCTGTAGATGATCAAATTAATAAATTACTCAAAAGGTCACATGAATGTGATATCAGATATACAATAGCCACCAGCCCTAAAAGCCCTAAAAATATTTAAAGAATATTCATAAGTATTATTAGCAAAAAGGCCAGAGAAGTATCTTTCCTTATTAATTCTATGGGCTGAGAGCATTTATCTCTAACTTATAGGACCAGAAAGACAACTTTATTTTTATTTTACCTTATTTTCTAGGAAGAGAAAATGGGCAGATTTGTCATTTAAATTAACAGAATTTGCTAAGAAACATTCTTAAGCAATTCCCATTGCTCCTTGGTCACACTGTCCATTCACACTAATACCACAAGGCGCAAACTCTTCAAAAACATTCAAATAAACTTCTTTATCACCAAATCTTTATTTCAGCTTCTTTCCGAAGTTTACTTAGCCAGAAGCTTACAATTATTCAGGCCACTCCCAAATCCCGGAAAACATGCACAGTAAGTAATGACCTTTACAGGTCATCCTTAGCAGGAACTCTATCATCTACTGATCTGAATCATCCCAGCTCCACCACAAAGCAGGTGCTTGTGTTTCTGTTAAGCCAAGTTGTTAGTTTCATTACATGCCTTTGTGTCCAAGGTATAATTTCACATCTGTGTGAACACTTAACTAATCTAGCCCTTCCTTTATACTAGAAATTCATAAAGACAGAACTGGGCCTTTTGCCATTAGTGTTCAAGTCCCCAGGTCAGAGTGTGCTTCCCGGGCACACAGGTAGCTTTCGGTCTCGTTAGTGAAGACTACTTAATGTATGGTCCTCACAGCAGTGAAGTAGTTTCAGGTCTACAGCCAGCACCCTAAGTATCTGCTGCTGTTTGCTGAGTCAGCAAGTGAACCTTAGCATAACTAAGGTAGCAGAGAA
Organism: Manis pentadactyla; assembly: GCF_030020395.1. Taxonomy (NCBI): domain Eukaryota; kingdom Metazoa; phylum Chordata; class Mammalia; order Pholidota; family Manidae; genus Manis; species Manis pentadactyla. Next base: position 110,366,006 of record NC_080028.1, on the reverse strand, counting down.
GGAAATTTTACAGTCTAGACTTTTACTAGATTTTGTTTCAAAGCTTAGAGAAATAACATAAGTTGACCAAAATACTTAGTAATGCCATTTCATAGATTAAGTGAAACAGAGTAAGGTCTGATTAAAACAGGGGAGGTATAGCTAATCTTAGATGGTGGCAACGATATCTTCCTTCCCACTTTCCTTCCTCCAAGGTGACCTACCCACTCCTAACCTGGTAGGTGAAGTCTAATTCCTCCTCCCTTGAATCTGAGCTGTCCTAAGTGACTTTTTTTTAACCAATAGAATATGGCAGAATTAAAGTTCTGGGGCTTACAGAACAAGAGAAGCCATACGGCTTCTATCTGTCTCCTTTGGAACCATCCAACTGAGCCCAGGCAACTCACAGGACCATGAGGTCACTAATAAATTGGTAATGATTCATCACTAAGGCTGGGAATGGGCAATAGATAACCTGAAAATTGATGAAAAACACATGTTATCCCTATTATATGCAGATACTGTGTTAGCTCATCCAATATTTACAAAACTATTTTGGGTAAGGATGGAATCCAGAGTACTGCAAATACTAAATCAAAGGGTCTGATGGCCCCAAATAATCATGGTCCTCTTACTCATCCTCTTGCCACCAAACAGAGGTGCCGTTTACTCCCATGTGATTACCCTATACCCCACCTGGACCCTCTGCCGGAAGGCGCACCCACCCCACCCTTTTCATGTAGCTGACCACTACTCAGTCTCAGACTCTTCAGTTCTCCTTTTTTATACACTCATAATACTCTGTAATTTCCCACCGCAGTATTTATCATTCATAGTTCTAATTGGTGAATTATATGTGTGATTATTAGTTTGCTATCTATTTATTCCAATAAACAACAAACTCCATGAGAAATGAGACCATATGCTCCTTGTTTAATATAGGATACTATAATATGGCACAATATTCTGCACATAGTAAGATTTTTTTTGTCATTTCACATTAAATGAGATGTCACAGCTATACTGTTGTATGAGAAAAAAGCTTTCTTCCAAATCTGAGGTCACTAACTTTGCTTTTGTCACAGATGACAACTGTAGTTTCCAAAGAGCTTTGAAAGTCCTAGCCAGATCACTGGGCTGGATCTGACAGGTAAGTTACTGTAAAGTATGACTTGGTGACAATGAATTAGTAATATAATAGCCAAAATCATCAACTTCCAAGTCCCCTCCTTGCAAGCTACCTGAAGACCTCAAATAGCCAACTCAGTTACAGCAGCATTACTCAGGAGCATAAGTGCACAATCTCCAGAATCAGGTGAACTCAGACCCAGAGTCATGTACTAGTTCTGAAAATTATTATTTGCTTCATATGAGGTAATTTATTTATCTGAGCCTCATTTTCCTAATACACAAAAAACCACAATGTATTTTCATGAAATTATGAAAATTAAATAAAATAATGTATGAACCATCCTTGACACATAGCACAGCAGGTCACTCAATAAAGTTAGTTTCCCCTCTGTTGGAATGTGTGATCAGATCACCACTCCACAGTGTTTCCTAGTGGAGATCACACTGTAATCCAACATGCAAATAAAAGTAGAAAAGTGCATCATCTTCTCTTAAGATTACAGAGAACCACTTACTGAACTTTTGATATATTTAACTGTAAGTACTTCATAAAAAAATGAAACATTTGTAATGTCATATATTTAAGATGCAGGTAGGATGACACCAGAATCAATTTTTGACTATGTAGCATCAAGCTGATCTCAGGATTACTCTGCACGTTTTAAATCACATTTTGGGGAAGCAGGTTAAATTACAGAGAAGAAGTAAATCATACTTCATACTGACCTCAAGTCTCAGGAAAAACAATGACATTCTCATTGTCAGTGTCATGAAACCTGGCATTGACACGAATGAAAGCAAGTCATCCTCATCTTTCTTCTATTACTACCAATTGGCACAATCACATGGTAAAAAGCAAATGAGGCAGATCAGAAGGCATCAGGGAGGAAAGTGTGTGACTTTGACTTGAGATAATAAGCTCTACAAGCTCATCAAAATGTTTATACTCACAGCTCTGGACACTCACTATCTAGTATTTTTGACTATTTACAATACCTAGTCAACCTAATGTTTAAAAAAAGAAGAACAGATGTGAAAGAAGAGTGGTTAAATACAAATTTCTCAAAGAGAGATCAGAAATCATTTAAGAGGAAGAGAAGAGAGATCCTAGGAAAATGGTGTAAAACAGTTCTGCAATTAAAGACCAAATTTAGCACTCAGCTAAAATTTTGTGATAGATTTTACAGTCCTCCTTGCAAGCAAGCTCATTTGAGAGGCAAATTTTGCTGGCATTACATCCTAGGAAGAATGTGTTTTATGGATCCTTTTCCATAAGGGAGATGTTGAAAATGGGATGGAGCAGATATTTTCAACATGGGATGGCAAAATTATTTATGGCCATATCTTATAACAATGTTTGATGAAGACTAAAGAAAAATTAGTAAATAATTCCTTGAAGCTTAAGGATATTAAGGTTCAAGGAATATTTTGCTTTCCTGAAAATATCACCTTATGAAGAATTTAGGGAAAGCAATAAAATATTCTCATTAAGTACTATAAACCTGGGGTTCCAAGACATTAGGGGTTACTAATAAACAAAACTGGGGGTGGGGGAAAAGAACAGAAGTAGAAGATACTGTCAAGTGTTACTTTTGTCAGAAAATAAGGATATTTTTACATCTATCATATGATCACTTCAAAAAAAAAAAGGTTATTTTGAATAGCAAAAGAAGTAGATTATATTAACTAAAGGGTTAGTCCTTCAGTAAATCTTGTGAGATGTATGACAAGATCACTAGAAAAGTAAGTCCCAATATTTTTTTTTCTTATTGACCACAACCAATGAAAGCTTAGTCACACAATAACACCAAAACTTAGGTATTTGGGGATCACTGCCTTAGGCAATTTTTCTAAAATCAGGGTCTGCTTCGTGGATAAGTGACCTATGCAATCTCATAGAGACTTAAACTCAGAAAGGGCTTCCCACTTGGAGTTTAACACCCCGTGGTCATCACATTTAATTCTTCATAAAAGCAACATGCCCACTGGTTTCATTTTGCACTGGGCCCCAGGAATTATGTAGCCAGTCCTGTCTAAAATATTGTGGGCATTATGTATGTTTCAGAGGAACCTACTTAGAAGTTCAGGATTTAGTTTCTAGTGCAAATGTAATGCTGTCACTTAAAGAGGGAGGAAACGCCTTCAGAAACAAGACAGGGAAGTGGCAAACAGACATTTTACAGTGAAAACTGCGGTATCTGATTCCACCTAGATGATGAAAGGTTATTTCAGTTCTCAACAGGTTGCCAAAATGTCTTAGGAGAAAAGGCCACAATATTTCTATAGAAATAAGAGTTTTGCTCAAGACATGGGACCACTAAACTGAGGCCACTAGGAAACACTGTGGAGTGGTGATCTGATCACACATTCCAACAGAGGGGAAACTAACTTTATTGAGTGACCTGCTGTGCTATGTGTCAAGGATGGTTCATACATTATTTTATTTAATTTTCATAATTTCATGAAAATACATTGTGGTTTTTTGTGTATTAGGAAAATGAGGCTCAGATAAATAAATTACCTCATATGAAGCAAATAATAATTTTCAGAACTAGTACATGACTCCGGGTCTGAGTTCACCTGAATCCGGAGATTGTGCACTTATGCTCCTGAGTAATGCTGCTGTAACTGAGTTGGCTATTTGAGGTCTTCAGATACGTAGTTCTGTATCAGAGAACATACAACAAATGCTAAGTCGGGCCAGGAAAATGTTGACATCCTTTGTTATCACCCCTGTAACACACAGCACCACCTCTTGAAAGGCCTGCCAGAATGAACTAGCCCCAAAAGGAACATTCAAGTTGTCTTCCAGCTGTGCCATTGAACAGATTTAATCTTATCCATGTGAATTTGGATAATTTCTGCCAGAAACAATAACCCATAGCTGAAGTAAAAAATGTTTTTCATGACAATAATTAGTCAAAATGCAATGTGGCTTTGGAGCAAAATTTATATGGAATTAAGCCGGGCAAAACCAATATGAAATACATCAAAATCAATACGCCACTTAAGAACTATACAACCTCCCAAGTAACGGGTCTTACTCTCCCTCAGATTCCTCTGCCCGTAAAATGGATCAGGGTGACTGCAGTGACCAAATGGATGGGTTAATGTAATAGCTGAGAACAGGCACCCTGAGCTCTGGCCTCACCCTAGCCCTGCCACTCACTGGTCATGTCACCCTTGACCAGTCACTTAACCTCTGTGTCTTGGGGCACCTACTCACTAGTTTTTAATCCAACAGACCTTGTAGGTAGATACCCCATTATAACTCTAAGCTGCCAATACCAGGCAGGCACGTATCTCAATACTGTCATTCCAAGGCTGTAAGAAACCCCCTGACTGACCCACACCTGCATTGTCCGCCTTCTACAGAGAGCAAGAAACTCCATTTCTCATTCCCCAGTGCCCAAATAGCACAATATCCCTTGAGACATTGACCTTGGACAAACTCCTTCGTCCCACACACACCTGCCGTGATGAGACAGGGTGTCTGTGACCAGGCCTGGGTTGAGAGTCAGGTGTGCAGCATGTGACCTCTTCTGCTCCATACTTCCTGTATGTATGTATGAATACATCTGGGGAATTGAGATGTTAAGTTGAAATTATCCATGCCTGTAAAATGGACTAAGAGTTTAAGGCCCTTGAAGACAAGGGCAGAGGCTTATTCATCATCTGTTCCCACAGTGCTGGTCATGTAGCACGTCCATCTCAGAAGGACTACGGTTTAAATGGAACAGTATCCAAAAGTAATTCATATGGGCTCAGTCCAAAGCAGACTCTCAATGACTATTAATGACCCTCAAATTTTACCTTTCTTTTCCTTTCTACACAAAGCGAGGTGGGGCAGCTTTACCCCATTTTTGTGTGTGTTAAGCATTATACTTGATTCTTACTCTTTGAACATCATGTCATGTATGATACGTAAGGTAAGGATAATTCAGTTCTGCAACATTTTTTTTCAATTCTAGCCTAAAGGTTGCCACGAGATAATACTTTCTAAATACTGGTTCTTGATAAACACCTGATAGATGGATGATGGATAAGGACTTTCCAATCTGCTCTATTATCTCCTCTCTCATTCACTGTAGAAGCAGTTAAGAGTTTATAGCAAACCAGCAGTTCTAAATTCATAAAGCCTAAAGTACATGCACACATCAGTTAGGAGAGGCATACTTACCTCCAGGTCTTATATTCCCACCCTTAGAAGCAAGTGCCCTTTGTTTTGCAAGAACACCTGAGAACACTAGAGAATTCCTCCAGGGCTTATGTGAAAATAAAAGATTTAGCTTCTACAGTACAATTACAGAGGAACCTTCTCATCTGCAATACAGAGTTAAAAGTCTCCGGTAGGTCACTATCTTCATGGAAAAGTTCAGCTCAACAAATATGTCCACTTGATTAATTTCCAGTGCAATAAGTTACTGTGACTTTATAAAGTCCTAATAAGGGGAAACAGGTATACATGAGTAAGAACCATGAAGGAGCTATATAAAAGTATGCTAATGGTTGTCCATGGGCCTCTAACTCTGTTGATTTTCTATTGTTTTTAACTCAGTTTCCAAAAAGTGGGAAGTCCCTCAACAGGATAAACAGTGTTGGTTAAACAGTGTTGCTAGCACAGCATGCACAGTGTCATTCTCAACTTCAGGGCCAGATCACCCTGAGGGCTTCTGAACAGATATCCAGGTCCATGCACAGAGCCTCTTACCCACAGATCTGGGGCATCCATCACCCAAGTGTATGCACTGCAAGTTTCCCAGGGACGCTGATGCTGTGGATGGAGGGACCACACTTGCAGCCACCGGCATTCAACAGAGGCAGTGCTGAGGATGCACAGGATCGTGGTTAAGAGCACAGGCTTTACAGCAGACAGGGTGGATTAGAGCTCCCCAGTGGTGTTAAACTTGGCATATTAACACTGGTCTATATTCCTTTGAATAACTTTTCCTATTTGGGATTACTCCCCTGGAATTAGTCGCATGGAAGTCAAACTCAAATTGCAGCCAGATCCCAGATGTGCGACTTCACTGATCACATGCACCCACTGAGCCATCAATTCACAAGTGAACAATGTGTGGCAGCAAGTTCTGTGGGCAGCTTGCATATCACTGCCATTGGGATGGCAGGTGTTCAGTGTCCTGGGGCCTCAGAGGTGCAAGGTGAAGTCCTGATGTTCAGGAGGAATCAGTGCAGCCAGGTCAGGCATCTGGCATTTATTGCTTAGAGCATCCGTTTCCTAAACAGGCCAGGTAAGCAGCTTGACTTCAGTCACTGTCCCAGGAAGTCAAGCCTTGAGTTCTGCCTCCAGCTGCTCAAATGTTCTATAGGCCACCTAATACTATACAATAAATTCATTTCAGCCAGAATGGTTTCTGAGGTTTGTACTGAAGAACACTGCCCAGTGTTACCCACACTCAAGTACTGTGAACCAATAATTATCAATACAGCCTCAGTGTCCTTCTTTATAAAATGAAAATACTACAAAGTGAAAAATTTTTTACATAGCATGAATTATAATATATATAACATAGATTTCTGAAAGATACTTTAACCTCAAATTTGTTTTGTTTTGTCAAAAAGCTCCAATTTCATATGCTTAACCTTATAAAATACAGTAATGAGTAATTTTTCACAAACAAAAGATTCCTTTCAACTAATATCAGCTCGCCAGAAAAATGAATTTATGTTGAAGTTTTTATTTAAATCCCACCTCTTCCCCTCTTAGAATTTGGGTATTTAAAAATGAAATATCCAATATTTCAAAATGTAAAACAACAATTAGTAAATTTCCTGGAAGAAACAGAAAACAGTACTCAAGGCGGCATTTTGAACATACATGCTGTTCCCCAGGCTATGCTTGAGAGGGGAGAGAAAATGTGCTTTTTCACCTCTACTGTTCCCACAGCTCCAAGAAGACCTGGCAGAGCTGTTGTTCTGCCCTCACAGTCCTGGGCGCCTGCGCTAACCTCTTGGTTGTTCTTCAGCTGACAAGCTGAGGCACAGAACTGCATTTTCTGGTTTTGATTGCGATTTTCTCTGCACCTCCGTCCCCAGTGCAGACACTGCTGTAGATGATCCCCACCTGAACCCGTCTGACTGACAGAGTCAGAGTAGCCAGCTGGGCCACACGTTCACCAGCCACCTCCAGTCCCTTCTCCCCTTTCATGCAGAGGCCAGGCTCCTTGAGGCCACGGCAGTTTCAGTCATGGCCCAGAGGAGCAAAGTCGTCATAGACCTGTATTTTAAGAACACTAAATCTGGGAGAGATTTTGTACATTTGCCCACAATCACACAACCTAGGAAGTACTGGAAAGAGGACTTGAGCTCAGATCTGCCTGATTCCAACACCTCCACTCTGAACCGCTTTTGCAATATTTCCTCTTTCTTTAAATACATGAGAAATAAGAATTATATTTATTCTGTATCCTTTTTGAGAGCCTGACTTAAAATTATTTAGAATACAGTAAATATTTACTCAAGGGGACATTACCTGGCCACCTATTAGAATTCATGTTTTGATAAAAGACTAGTATCTTAATCCTGGTTCTTTAAAAAAAAAATAGTAATAATCCCAAATATTACAGGCTAAAGCTTGAATGGAGGGTACAGTTCCAAGGCAGTGAGAGTGAGGAAGAAAAGGAAAAAGCAGGGAGGCGGGGAAAGACCATACAAGGCAGGGCCATTAGGAAGCTTCACAAGGAAACAGTGGCTCAGACCGCAGTGGGTGACTTTCTCAGGCCACAGGAAACCACAACACCATGAGGCCATCAGGAGAGGACTTTACCTCAACGGTCAGTCAGCCCCAGGCCACGGTAACCCTGCTTCTTGCCCTCTCACAGCACTGGACGGAAGCCATGCCATTCCGTGCTATGTGGCCAGCACTTGTCCTAAAGAGGAAACCCCCGTGAGTACTGTCAGTCCGGGTCTGGAGGCAGGGCCTGGGGTGGGAGTCACCCGGCCAGGCCACCCAGGCAGGCTGTGTTAGGAGGCACAGTAGTGCACAGGCCTCCTGTACAAAGCCATCAAGGCCCCAGGAGCAGAGCGCAGGTCCTGTACAGCCAGTTAGACAGACTCTTGCGCTCCTTCCAGTTCTAATGACCTACGATTCTGAACATCCCAGCGCAGTTAACGACCTGCTGAAAGTCACCAGGAATGTCAGCAGCAGCAGGTTGAAACCCAGAGCTCCTGACACCGACCTGGTGTTCTCTCCACTGCAGCACAGCTTCCGTGAACCTCCCCAGAAGCCCTCAGGTCCTCAGAGCCCTTCAGACCACAGGAAGCAGATAAATACCAAGAAGGGCCATACAAACTGGCAAATTCTGCCAGCTATGTGCTTATTTATTATACTACAGCAAAACAGCCCCCCATGTGTTTTTTAAACATGCAGACTTTTGATTTGTCTTTCATGTTTCTAATTTTGATAGAGCAAAGAATGGAGAAATATTTCTCTACCACAGGAAAAATGTGAGGGTGACAATAAATGAAAACAGTTCATGGTATACAAAGAACCAGCTGGTATGAGACTGTATGAAGTGTCTTCCCTGCTCATGACCTCATGCTAGGAACTTCAAACTGGCCATGGTGGAAAGTGATCAAACACTACAAATCAGTTTTTATTTTCTGTAGAGCCAACTAGTAAACATCTATCAGCACACAGGTCTGCACATGCCTTAGAGAGACCACGGAAAGTTACAGGGCCTGTAGAGAGAATATGTTCCCTTTAAAGCTGACAGTGAGACTGAGCCTTAGAAAAATGTGGCCATGTAAGAATGCAGGCTCTGCATGGTTAATATTCTATGACATCCAGAAACATAGAAACCCAAGCATTTAAACTCAAACCTCTAAGTTTTAACATCAGCTTAATTTTTTTTTTCCCCTAAACATCTCCATAAGACAGAGACACTTGGCCTCAAGTTCACAAATTCCAGGTTAAACCATGTATGATCTTCACCTGAACATCAATAAAAAAAACTTGGTCTAAGATTTTTTTCTGGAAAAGGTAGCAAAAGACCCCCACTGGACTTAGCCCAAATGAGACTCCCTTTATCTAACAGGCACTGGGTGCTAATCTGACTGCCAGAAAAGCACTGACCCAACCAGGAGGCTTGTGGGGCAGAAAGTGTCAATTCTCTCTTCCAATCTTTCCAGAATGAATGAAATACCAAACTTTATTCACATTACTTTACAAAGTTCCAGCTGATTTCCAGGCTGCTGATTTAACATTAGCCTTTACTTGAGCAGGTGTCTGTGGGACAGTTAGGCAACAAGTGGAAATACTTTTTATCCTACTTAAGGAAATATCTTTATTATCTAAAAATGACAATAGATGGAAAGTAAAGGGAAAAAAATATTATTTCCAAACTCTAAGTTATGTTCTTTGGAAATGATGCCACTGGTTGCAAGAATCTCATGATGTCCAGGAGCTCTGTGATCCACAGGCACATCCGTAAGAGGGGCCAGGACGGCCCCTTGCCCTGTGGCTGGAGCTGCAATTTGGACTATCTGCCATTGTTTGTGACCTAGCTTCACAGACTCCTGATGAACTTGAAGCATTTGTTTTTTTACTCTGGTAAGAAGAAAAGGCTGTACTATATTTTTTAAAATAAAAATGTTAATACACTTAAGGTGTGCAGCATGGTGTTTTGATATACAAATACACAGTGAAAAGATTACTACAGTCTAGCTAGTTAATATATCCATCTCCTCATGCAGTTACCTACCTGGAACCTATTTTATCAGCAAACTTCCAGTATTCAACACAGGGCTGTTAACCACAGCCACCATGCTGCACACCGTGGTCTAGGTTTATTCGTCCTAAGTAACTGCACCTTTACCCTCTGGCCGGTAAATCCAAGTACCTTCCTCCTCCCCACACAGGCAACCACCATTCTACTCTCTGCTTCTATGTATCTATGCATCCAACTTTTTTAGATTCCACATATTAGTGAGAATTTTTTCTTTGCGTCTGGCTTATTTCACTCAGCATAACATCCTCCAGGCTCATCCAGTTGTCGCATATGGCAGGACCCCCTTTTTTAAGGCTAAATAACATTCCATTACACACACACACTTATATCTCACACTTTCTTCATCCATGCGTCCCCTGATGGACACACAGATCACTTTCATATACTGGCTATTGTGAATAATGCTGCAATAAACTTGGGAGCACAGGTATCTCTTCCAGATCCCAATTTCATTTCCTTTAGATATGTACTCAGAAGAGGTACCACAAATGGTGATCCTATCCCTAGAAAGGATATTCATGCACAGAGGGTGGGCTGTTCCTCTAATTTATGATTATATTCTTTTTTCTGATTTCTCAGTTCCACAAATGCTGCCTGACTAGATGTATTGCTGTCAGGTGTTCCACGCATGCATCCAGATGAGTAGGGTTTCACTAGAGAGCACAGCTCCCCTGAGGGAAGCATCCTACTGGAGGGAGTTGCAGGTGATAGTAGAATATGCAGGAAATATGGATGCAACTGTGTGAGCATTTGGAAGCAGAAGAAACATCCCTCTAGATTCTATTCCAACCTTGAAAATCTTAGTTCAGTCTAAATCTGAACTAAATCTGACAATCTTCAACAAATTGTCTGCTAGTCCACTAAGTCTTTAAAGCTAATTTAAAAATTTATATTTACCATTCACATGCTCCCTAAATAGAATTTATTGGTATCTTTCAACTTTGCAGCGTCAACATAGTTGTGTGTGTGTGTGTGTGTGTGTGTGTGTGTGTTATATTTTAAATATAATATGCTCAAGGAGTTTTACTTCAACTCCTAGAAAACTTTTTGGGTAAAGTGTCTCTAAATTTAAAGTAGTGGGTACAGTTGTTAATACACTATGTCCAAAAAAATATGAAAAGACAGAGAGAAGTGTGATTTCACTTTGTTCTGATGAACAATTTTTCAGACCTTGAGAAACAATATGTTTTTCCTTTATTCGGTGAAAAGAAAATTGTGCAAGTGATCACACAATTTTTTCATCCAATTAGAAGGAAAATGATGCTATCCAAATTTAAATTCTTTTCAGGCCTTTTTCTAAGATTGACATGCAAAAACAATATGTCTAAAGGCACTGCAAAATGCACAAATCCAATTGTCTTAAATAGACCACATCTAAGACCTTAGCATCATTAATTTTTTTTTCTGAGTTTGTAAGTAACCAGACCTAGTCAGGAAGAAAATCAGAGACAATAAATAAAACAAATGGACTGCTTCTCAGATGCAAACATTTTGGAACAAGTTGAAAGATTATATTGTTTATAGACACACAATATTTTAAAATAGCAAAACCAATGTTCTCTTAAAATATACCGCATGCTGAGTAGAATATGTAGCCTATTGAAATATGGGGCAGAAACCCTTTTTGCATAGCACAAAACCATGTATGAAGAAGCTTAATAAATATTACTTTGAAAAGATTACTGGAGAGAAAATTTTCTTTTGGTAAACTTTATTATCCAGAGTAGTACACATTGATTACCATCTCTCATTAATCTTATTTATTAACACTACTTTATATTCTCCTCAGATTCTATTTACCAAAAAAAGAAAGCAAATTCCAGTGCACTGATGAACTCAGTACCATAGACATTAAAGAACACATGGTCAGGTTCTGCATTTCATAGCTTTATCACCATTTAAGATTATGCACATTACCTGGTAACAGCAGGCCTGTCACCAGAGAAAAAAAATACTCCTTTCTGCTATGTCGGAAATCAGTTATGCCTGTGTACCAGAAAAATATGAACTCACTTACCTTTGTTAGAAGGAAACTTTATTATAATCTTCCTAAAAGGTATAGAATTCATTAGGCAAACATTTTCTTTCTTGAAATGCCAGATAGTAGCTAAAAGTAAAACACAGTTTTACCATCCCTTTCTGGTTATTCAGTCAAATACATAAATGGTGGGTAGGATATTGATACATCCATATTATGTTGGGCAATTTAACAATAGTCCATCTTCCAGAATATGCTGAGTATTCCAAAAAAGATTTGCAGGTTGAGGAAATACGTAAACAAATAACCAAAGAAGTAACCCCAGATCATTTTGTAGTACACGTTAAACTTACACAGTGTTATGTCAGTTATACCTCAATAAAACCACAAAGAAAAAAATTAAGAACCCAAAATGTACTCATGTACTCCTGTAAAACTGAGTGGGTATAAATGTCTCTAGGAACTTCTGGATATAAGAGGCTGGGTCAGTTATGCTAAAGAACTGAAACACATTTCTCTGTCCACCTTGTCTCTCAGACCTTACTGTTGGAGTCTTACAGGTGCCGTGAGCTGGAGAAGAACCTCATGCTCGTTAACAGGGAAGAAGTTACCCAAAGTTCTGTTGAGAACTTTCAGGACAGGGTTTCAGAACAATCTACTCAGATCCCTGATGAATTTTTTTTTTTAATCAAAATGAAGCAATCCAGTATTTGAGGGATAGGGAAAAGGCAAGCACAGTATTACCAGCATTTCTGACAGCAGCCTTGCCTTCTGCCTGTGCTGGACGGGAAAGCACCAATTTCTGACTGTTCCTGCCGGAACTGGCTGGATTCAGACTTGTCTGGCTGTAATTCTAATACATCAATATTTGCTATAAAAATATGAGTATCCGACCTGTTAAACACCCAATCCATCAACACTCAGGCAGACTGTCCATCTGCCTAAGTATTGGTGTAGTCCACATGTAGCTCTTCATTCTCCTTGCAAGCCATATTTTACTACACACACACACACACACGCGCGAGTCAGGAGGAGATACTGGTGCTGTCAACGATGTTTAAACTACCAACCACCCCTATCTCCTGGTTAATAATTCCGACCACATTAAACCTAATGTCTATCCATAGCCCACATTCCAGGACAAGCCAGTTCGCCGTAGTTACAGGAAAGGCTCTGGCCCCGGGCCTCTGGACTCCTTGGAAATCTGACGCGTAGCACAGCCAAAGTGAGGAGCACGTCAAACTCTTTCAACGCCAGGTCTCAGTACATGTGTGTGTGTGTCCACGTGTTCAGTGTGATTTTCAAAGGTAACCCCTTGAGCAGAATTACAGGGGAGAAAACCAGCAAATCACTAAAGGCTGAATGTTTGTGCCCCGCAAACATTCATATGTTGAAACCAGTCCCCCACTGTCATGAAATGAGGATACGGAGCCTCGGGGGAGGGAGGGGTGATCACATGAGGGTGCAGCCCTACGCATGCGATCAGTGCCTATGGAGATGAGACCGGGGAGCTCTCTCGCCCCTCCACCGTGTGAGGTCGCAGTGAGAAGGCAGCAGTGTATGAACCCAGAAGAGGCCTCATCAGACACAGAATCCGGTGCCTTGATCCTGGACTTCCAGCCTCCAAAACTGCTGGAAATAAATTCCTGTTTATAAACCACGCAGTCTACGGTAATTTGTTAACAGCAGCCTGAACAGACTAGAACACAAATTCTGCTCCAAAGCCGGTTCTTGCCATCACAACTCCCTCAGAGAAGGCTTGGAGTTACATGCCACTTGAAGAGTGCCCTTCAGAACCTGACAGAGGTCCGTATCAGGGAAGCCAGTGGTGCCAGGCTGTGGGTCCTACCTGCTATCTATCTCTTGAATTTTCTCTTTTTTATTCCGTGTAATTTCTTCCTTTCCTCTCCATTACAATTATCTTTACTACATTCTAATCCTTTCCAAAGGGCTTTGTAGTAGACTTGACTTCTCACCTTTTGATGCACCAACTGCCTTCCCACTGCCCTCTGCCCCCTGCAGCCTGGACCTTTGTCTCCCCACTCCACCTCGTGTCGCCAATCCTTTGTGCTTTGCTCTTCATTTTTCCTTGCACGTGAGATTATCTATTTCTATTTGCCCTAAAACCTTTGTTCTCATTTTGTATTTTCTAGCAGAAATGTCACCTCTAATCTTATTTTCAGCTCTTCACATATCTCATATTTTCTTTCATGATTAATTTATGTTAATAGTGGGATTTATTACAGTTGTCTCCAGCCAAGTCACTAGGGAGTTTCTGTAGTATAAAGGTAATCAATTAGTAATTACAGATGGTTAAAAAAATGTTTTCCTGTCTCTGCAATTCAGATGCACTTACAAACAGGGAATTATTTTAAAAAGGAAAAGAGAAATAAGGCTTCATCACCTGATACCTCTTGTACACAAATAATGGAATATAGACAACTCATAACCCCAAAATACACCCAGGTGGGATTCCTGCAATTCTGATCTCTTTAAACAAAATATCCCTTTGAAAAAAAAAGTACTACAGATTTTAGGGCACAGATCATAGCACTAGAAAAATCTCTTTACTCTTCTCCCACTGAAAAGTTAGATAAAATAAAGCATCCTAGATGAACTGAAGTTATTTTCATCACACTCTTTGAACAGGTAGTCTTGCCAGGAATATGTCATTGAAGAACAAAATTGTAGAGCCCCCAGACAAGTTATGTTAATTAATGTGTCATTTGCAATTTATGTAAATACCTCATTAAAAACTGTAAAAGATCAAACAATTACTTGTCATATTTTAATATAATGAATACAATATTGTAGAAGCTCATAATTCAATTCATTCTGTGCATCAGATACACAGATTCCTAATTATACATTTGCAATAATGTGGATTTGAGTCATCATGGCAGGCTTTCTCACGAATTTTAACTACAGTTTTCCTGATTTTCATTTCACCACTTTAAATATTTCATAATAGAAATAAATATTAGCAAAGTTTTAACCTCTGTTTTGGGGAGGTTGGAGGTGTTGTGATCCCTTTGAGAAATGGATAAAAGGCATAGACTCTCCTCCCAGAAAAGCATATGAGAACTGTGCGGATACACCACTACCTCTACACAAACACAGGACTTTATCTATAATTTCAGGGGTTTCCCAGGGCTCCTAATTATTCATGGCCAGGCAAAGATCCCAAGGACACAATCTGACATCAATAACACTAGGACTATTTAGTTAAAATCTCTATACAATCTCCTACACTATATATGAAGGAATCCTAATATTTTAAATGGCAACATACAAATATGAGAATGCCCAGAAACTGTGTACACTTATATTTTCAGAAAATAAGATACTTTCCATTTTAAGAAAATCCATTCCTTCCCTATCCAGTACAATCGTTACTACCACATGGAGATAGCACTAGAAATGTGACTAAATTAAGGTTTGCATTGTTAATTAACCAAGTTTCTAAGACTTACTACCAAAAAATATAAAGTAGTGCATGAATAAATTTCATTTGATTACATGATGAACTGATAATATTTTGGAAATATTGGATGAAGTAAATTATATTACTAAAATTACTTCCTCTGTTCTTTTTAGTTTGGAGACATACTTACCAGAAAATTTTAAATTGCATTTGTGGCTTATATTTCTACTAGACAGTGTTGTTCTAGACAATGTAAATCTACAGTTATCCACTATATACCTAATCTTGCAATGGGATTGGATTGAAATAATGTTCCAGCTAAAGGCAATAATTACATACCTTAGAGTGCATTTCTGATCTATGGACATGAAAACTGCTGTCACTCAATGCCTTATCTCCTTCCTCCTTCATTACCACCACTAATGCTGCCCCCCTGCCTTCTCTTATCTCTGTCAACTTTCCTTCGTCACTGTGTGCCCCTGACCATGTTACCCATCAGTCCCTGCCACTACTGCCTAGTGCTGGAAGACTGTAAATACTCCCATCCCAAAGGCCCCTCCAATCTTTGGCCATGTAGCCTTTTCAAACATTATTGGACTTAGCATTCTTTCATTTTCTTTCTCATTTTTTCTTAGCATGACACATTTGTATTATGGAACACTGGCCTTAGAGAAGCTAATATGCTTCTTTCCCTGAAGAAGTTTATCATTATATTTGAGAAGGCATTCAAATATAAGACAGCAAGACACAATTAAAAGGAAGAATGCAATTAAATGTTGAAATGTGGGGATGTACCAGAACCATAACTCATAAAGATTTCCTTTAAAAAAAAGTATAAATTATTCCCTAAAATGTTTTCCATCTTGAATGTCACTAATAGGACCACAGAGTCAACAAGATTATTTCTATTCCGAAGTATTTGACCAAAATGTAAAAAAATGGGAAAATGTTGATTTATAGAAAAACAAAATAAAAATATTTGATTGAGTTTAACATTTGATGACTATAAGCAATGACTTCCATATATATTACCTCAGATGTCATATACTTACATACAAACTCAATATTGTTTTAATTGTTTGCAAACAAATCAAATATTTACATATGAAGAATTCAGGTCCCTGAGAACTAAAAGAAAAGAATTCTAAGGAATGTCAAAGCAGGAAACTGGAAAGTTTTAACTTGAACAGAAGGGTATAAGCCAGAGTTCCAACTGCTATTGCACCAAGTGGATGAAATATTTTCCCAGTGTTTTGTTCAGTGCATCTTAAAATTGGTCAACTTATGTTGGTTCACAAACTTTTGTAAGTGATGTGTATTAATCACCAACTATGTGGTTGTTTTTTTTTTAGGTAATAATTTTTTGACCATCATGTTTACAACTGATGGTGGGTATGGCTTACTGAATTCCATTTAACCCACCAAGGTATTACAAAGGATATTTCTACAAGTAGCTAAGAGAGAAACAATATTTCTGCAGAGTATCTGTATCCATAACTGACCAAGGTGAATTTCTTTCCCAAATGTACCCAAGGAAATGCAAAAATCCTTTGCAATTTTTCCCTCAGATAACCATGACAAAATCAGTTATTTCCCAAAGCTTCTTAGATTCCCTGAACTAGTAGAAAAATTACTATCACTGTTTTTTTTTTTAACACAGTGGCCTCAAATGATTTCCCTAGTGCTTATTCATTTCAGGAAAGTGTGTTCTTATGATCCTTGCCTTTAGAAAATTAAAATGAATAACTGGAATAATTATTATATAATTGAAAGCCATGTATTGGCAGCTTAACAACAGATAATTTTACCTTTCATGTACACCTCACAAACTCTCTAATGAACATTACCATTAAATAAATTAAATAAAAATGATAGAGGGTTGCATAAGATTCTCAATAATGGCACTAAGCACTTTCCAGTATAGGAGACAAAATTCACAAGGGAATAATTTGATAGCCATGAATTACTGGCTGACTTTCTGGTTTTTACCTCGATGTCATGAAAATTTTACACAGGAAAATAGGCCTCAGTATCTCCACTTTTACTTAGTCATCAGCACATAAAATAGGCAAGATAACCACATAAAATGTTTTACCAGGATGGCTCTAGCCTATAACTGCACATTAATGAAGAATATGGATCTGTCAGAGACTGCTTTTCTACTCTTTCTTTTTGTAGAACAAATAAGATACTGCCAAACGTATCATGCTTGCCTTTTACCTCTTCATTTATGATTATTCTTCACATTTTTCTTTCTGCAGTTATTTTGTATTAAAGTATTATTTCCCTTTTCTGAAGAAAGCAGAGACTGACCACTGGCTCACCAACATGTATGCTTATAGATGGACAAATTGAAGAATTAATACTCATAATCAGGTGCAAAGGAAGCAGAAGGGGCTAGGGCCATTCTCAGCCATGGGAGGTGGCAGGTTAGAAGACGGTATGGCTCATGCACCCCTGCAGCCTGGGGCTGGCCTGGGGGCATCACCCATGGGGGCTCTCATGCCACCTCACCAAGGGCTACAGCTGAAAGCACTGCTGCAGCCTGAAGGACTGTCAGGACCTTGCCAAAGATGTAAGTGCAAAGGATATTTCTGCATTAATAATAACAGAGGCAACTTATTAGGATCACATAATGCACTAGGCATGTCACATTCATTGAATCAGTAAATCCTAGCTACAATTCCATAAAGTATGTTTTTATCCTTATTTATAGATTAGCAAACAGCCTCAGAGAGGTTGAGTTGCTTGATTAAACCACACAACTTGCGGCATAATCAACCAAAGGGATCTCCTGCTGTTAGATTGTAAAAGACCATCCAGAGGAAAATTACGTCAGTGAAATAATAGCTGATCAGATTAAGGAAGGCAGCCTCAGAATAATTTGCATGTGACTAAATTATTCTTTTCACATACTTCCAACATTCCCAGTATAAGAATTAGCCATGGAGGTAGATGAGCCATTTGGTCCTTGTTCAAACAAGAGCAGCCTCCTCACTCAATAAAGTGATAAAATGCATTATTCTTGGGCTGTATTCACACACTCTTATGGATTTGGCAGACTGGGTAGGAGAGTCAAAATTAAATTCCTCCGAAATGAAGAGAAACTAGATGTAGTATGGCATTTCAGCAGGAATGCAAAAGAAAGGGGTCTTGCTAGAATGAATGGCAATGGGAGCTGTGTTAGTATGGAGCACCACCTGCTATAAAGCCACTTCTTACAGGTACAGGGATTTTATAATAACAACAATAATAATAACAGCAGCTACAGCAGCATTAATAACAGCAAACGACGACCACTACCTAAGTTAGCATTTACGCAGTACTGTGTGCCAGGCATTGCTCCAAGAGAGTTAAGTGAATTTACTCATTTAATCCTCATAAGTCGATAGGTAGGTATCAAGATTAGGCCCATTTCTTAACTGAGAAAACTGAGATGCAAAGTCCCTCAGCTAGTAAGGGCTGGAGACAGGATTGAGTCTCGGGCTGCCCAGATGTCTAGCATGTGCTCCAACTTGCAAAGACAGCAACATACACAGCAGCCCCTCAGCCCTATTCAGCCCATGTGCCGCCTTCAGGTCTGGAACACAGAGGCCTCATCCCTAATAGTCTATTTTACTCATCACTCATTATAAGCTGTTTGAAGAAACCAAATGAACGTCTTAGTTTCTAGTGAGAGAATCAATTTCCACTGTTACTGAAGGTCTCTGGTGAAAATCATTTGAATTATTACCTGTATAAGACCACCCAGAAGTACACTGTCTGAAGGTGTGCATATCAAGCAGAGGCACACACTTCAGAAAGAAGAGAATCCAGGAGTGAGGGATACAGAAGAGAAATCAGGACCATTACTACTGCTTCTGCCTTGCATCTTAAGAGATTCTTCCTCTCCATCTAATCTAAAATTACTTAATATACAATATCACCTATTCTTTCAAATTTTTAAGGCCAAAAACTAAAGGAGTAAACACAAAGAGTATATACCCAACTACAGAATTAGCCTGAATAACAGCAGTTTTACAAAGGCTGAAATTAATTCCAAATCAATTTTAAAGGAAGGTGCATGGGTAATATGTTTGAGTATCTTAAGCTGTGTTCTTAAACTTACCTTTGAAGTTTCTTATAAAGCTGATATGAGACTGAATTTATATGAAACTAACTCCAAGGAAAAAAATGGAAGAAAACCAGTAAAATTCCTAAGACAGAGTTAAAACTCTTATCACTCAAAGCAACCATCTCAAAAGCATAATGAAGCATTCACATTTTTCCCAGAAAGCTTTCATCTTTTAACTTCATTATGTTTAACATTTTTCTGACTCAGATCACAACTATGAATCTTGCCACTGATCTTGGCTCAATCTTCTCACAGCAGTTCATTGTTAGCCAGGTTTGAACCTGTTTTTTGATTGCCTGCACCCATTTCCAAGTTGAAATCAATGAAACCTATTAGCACGTTCTCTACTCGGCACTTTAATTTTGGATAGCAATGCATTATTAATGTAATCATCATAGCAAGCCTAGTTCAGCACAGACATAAAATTGAAGGGTTCACGATAGAGAACATTAATAAGAATACTTATTAAATTGTATTGAAATCTGAATAATTGAATACATATTTGATACAAATTTTAAATTGAAATGGATCACACCAAACTAGAGGGCCATCAATGGAGAACAGAGATCCTTTATACCATTAAAAGATCATGTACCACTGCATTCATGACATATAACCAGGATCATTTATTTCTACTTCTGAAGATGATTGCTCCTTTTCTTAATGTTTTTTACTATGCTGGGCATGTTCTATGAATAAAACAATCCTCCCTCTCCAAATTAGGTAAAGATGGTATTGTATCACCAGTGTTTCTAATTCAAAGAAGTTTGAATCACTAGACACCAGGTACCTATTTTATTTGGTTAAATATAAAGACCCTAAAGAGAAAAATCAGGGTAGGTATTGATAAACTCATGCATTGCCAAAGAGGGGAGCTTTAATGTAACAAAATTAACAACTAGAAGAAATTTGGTTAATTTATTTAATTGTCTCATCAAGAACCTACTATTTGAAGATTAACAGGCAGTTGCCTTAATAAATATTCATATAACAAATTTATTAATTTCCAACATGTACCATGTTGTTTAAGCAAATCCATTTTCTATAGTCTAGGCAGTTATAATCTAAAATAGTCACCATAGTAGACATCACAGAAGAGTAACATCAGAGGAGTATTAAAACATCTGCCTACTTGCTGTGAGCATGTCAGAGCAAATAGCAAAGTCAGGAACATCTGTAAGTTGTGTGAAAGGGGAAAATGCAATCAGAGGTCACTTTACTGGGTCGGGAATTTGAGAAATCTGAGTATCTTCTGATTGGATCATTAGGGATTAATAACTGGATTCTGCAGTCCACTCCTCTTATTTAAGGCACTTGCTGTGTATTAGAAAACACACTTCTCCACTCATAAAGTTGTGGCAACATCTCCTAATAAACCTCCTGTTTTCGCTTCTCTTTTTTTCCCAACAGTCTGCCTGCATTTCCTCTCTACAAACTCGCAGTCACCAGAGAATATACTTGAGAGGTGCCAAGTGGGAAAAACACATGCAAGTTTGTTACAGAAGTTTAGGTAAAAAAGTTATGAGAGCTCAAACCAGGTTTGATTCAGTGAGGATGAAAGGATATACTTGAAACATAATTGTGAGGATTTGTGATTAATTATTCACATGCGTGAGCAAGAGGATGACATCAAGTATGGTACCAGGAGTCCTGTTCGCGTGAACTGATAGACAGTGGATTCCTCCACGTAAGATAAGAAAACCGGGGAAATTACTGACTAAGGCGGGAATGGGTTCAGTCTGAGACTTTATAAGAAGCCCAGGTGGATAGCCAGCAGGAATACCAGGCTTGAAATGCTAGTGAGGGGTCTGTACTGGAGGCAGAGATTTATGGCCATCAGCATCTTAGGGCCCTCAAATACAAATATAAAGCAATTTACATATGATATTTAAAATGTTCTAGTAGCTACCTTTTAAAGGGTATGAATGAAGTTATATTTCACCGAAGTATTCAAAATATTTTTTCAGTACATAGCACTAGGCATATTTCAAGTATTAAGTAGCCATATGTGGCCAGTGGCTACTATATTTGCACATTGCAGGCTCTGGAGTAGTTGAAGATTTGAGAATGGGTGTGTTACAAAGAAAGTGTAAATACAATAAAGAGGGAGGACTAAAATGGAACCCTGGATGATGCTAACAGAGATGATGGAAAACAGCCTACAACTGAGACAAGGAGGAACTTTCAGAAAACCACAGAAACAAAAGGAAACAAGAAAAGAGATTTTCATGAAAAATAGAAAAAATAATGTCATGCACAAGGAAGTCCAATTAGGTGAATTTTAAATCCTACAGCTAACACTAATTTTGGCAACAATATTTCAGTAGTGTATGTATGGCAACAGAAGTTGGGGCAGATTCAGATTTTGTGGGATCTAAACATTAACCAATTTTAGACTTCCCTTTAAAAGAACAAAATTATGAATACAAATTGTGTAGACCCCTATGAAACTGTAGCAAAAGATTCATGCAAATCCTGGGCCCTGAAGTTTTAGCTTCAGTGGTTCCATGGAAAATCTGCCTTCAAATGGGTTCACAATTTCAATAGAAGGGAAAAATATGGGGACTTCTCCAGATACGTTTGAAAAAGATGGAAGAAACCATAGGCATATTCTGATTAAGATGAAGATTCATATAGAGTAAGTGCCACACGTGCTACATAAAATTTAGCATGAATTAAAAGGTGAGGAGTAGGGATACCACAAAGGCAAGAATGGAGCTAACGATATAAGCAGGTCACTGAAAGGCAGTCTGGCCACGTTAGAACACCTCCTGCCTGTATTCCCTTTTGGATATTCAAAACCTAAAAGAATGATAAGAACTGCTCGCTCCCCTTTCCAAGTAATTCAGATTATGCAAAAAGCATCCTCAAGTTTCTTTAAATTTCTTTAATGTCTATTCTTTAATGTCTCACTTAATAATTCATTAAAGAAACCACAGATATTTTAGATTCTATCAGTCTGTCATGCTGTCTTCTGTCTTGCTCCTTTCAACCACCTCCAGCCCAAATAACTTTTCCACCATGCTTTTGCTTTTACTTGTCAAAGTTCATAAAAGTAAAATGAGATAAAAGAAAATCTTCATTGCTCCTAAAATAGTAAATACAGGTTCCCATCATGTAACTCCTTGGCAAAATTTATTCTCAGAATAAAGATGTCATAATTCTGTATAATTTAGAAATTCAGCCAAGCATAGGCATTTACAAATTTCTGAGTAAAGCTTTTGGAAACTTACATGATAAAATGAATGAAAGATGAAAAATAAAGATTCTTTGCAGTTTCAAAAATAAAGCCTTCATTTAGAGTGGTCTTCGGCCATCTGGGACCACCTGGCTGCTAGAGCAAAATCCTATCACCATGACTACTGAGCTCAAACTTTCCATAATGTCTTTCGGATTCTTATGATATATGCCTTCTTTCAGCCTATTTTTTCTCTCTGAAAATAAATTGTTGAATCTACATTTCACAATAAGCTATTCTTAAACCAAAATAGCAAAAGCAACTATCAGATTGTCCTTTGATAAACCAGAGGAGTAACCAACACAGAATAAACACACCCTACAAAACTTTCTCAGTTGAATCAGAATGGCCATGGACTGCTGGAAAATTGAAACAGTACTCAAACAGCAAAAATGGGCAGGTAGAATATATACACTTTAGCACTTTAGAATGTATATAGTAATTATATGTAAATCAACCTATTCATACTTAACCACTACAAGTGGTTGTAGAGAATCAGTTTCCTTATTTTATAAAGGAGGAAACATTGGTACAGAGAAGTAAAGGACTTGTCCCAGTTTTGGAATGAGGAGGAGAATTTGGGTTTTCTGACATCACAACTCATGATATTCCTTAGAGTCAAAGATTGCAACTAGTCAAAGAATGAATAGAGCAACAGAATAACAAATCTACTGGCTCTCTCATTCATTCATTCATACATTCATGCATTCATGCATCTGCCAGGCACCAGCACTGAATTCCAATGAAGAGGCTAGGTCTGTGTTTGCAGAAAAGCTGTATACAATGCGCATGACATTTTAGCCACTGACACACAAAGTGATATTAATTAATAGCAAGAGTGATCTTCATCCCCAAAAGCGGGAACTGTCGGTCCCTCCCTGCCTCTGTCCCACAAATAAGGGAGGAGACACGATAAGATATCGAAGATCTGAAAGGACCAGCCAGGGGACTCAAGGCTTAACCATGCAAGAGTGATGCTGAGAGGGCATCTCTCATATTTATTGATCAAATGGTTGTTAACAACAATAAAATTCTCTATAGGGAACTCAATACACAATAATTAATCAACCCCAAGCCTAACTCTCAACAGTGTCCAATCTTCTGAAACATAACAAAAAGTTCTTACATGGTGAACAAGTGCTTACATAGTGAACAATGCAAGGGCAGTCATATCACAGAAACTTTCTGTTTTGATCACGCATCATGAACTATTGATTGATGAACTATAAACAATCAAGTCAGATATGATTATTCATTTGATTTTTATACTTGATTTATATGTGAATCCCACAGGGGACAACTGCTTTATTCTAACAAAAAGTTAAACTACTGCTCCACATTTGTGTATTTTTATCTTATTCTACTTCATGGGCATTTCCAATGTGCAGGTTTTCTTTCTCCCTTTTAATACATTCAGGCATTTGATCTTTAGAATGTTTCAGCTCATTAACACAGAATTTCAGACTCCTAAGAGAATGATTAATGGGATAGGATCTTTAACTATCTCACATACATTTTCAATTTGACATTCAGTGAAGAGCAAAATTATTATAGCCCCATCAGTTGTGACATGTAATACCTATGTAAGATTAACCAAGAAAAACATATCGAAGTCAGTGCATTGGGTAAATTATAGTATTCAGTCAGCAGAGAAGGCCCCAGACCAAAGCAAAATAAATCCCATTATCATGTGCTTTACAAAGTGAAATTAGAAATAAGGCTTAAATAACATTAAAGCAGGGCAAGAGAACTGTCACACATAAACAATGTGAGTGATACTTATCCGAATTCAATGCTAAACACATCTGAGAACATATAGAATGACAGTAATTACAAAAGGGAAAAAAGACGTTTTTCTAATGAATTGTGCACAAACACCAATAGAATGCCCTCTTTCTAAGTCTCTGTCATATTTGTCTCCAGCCAGCTGGTATTTATGATGTTTTAATGGCCAAATATCTAAAAATAAGCCTTGCCTTCTTAATTCTCCAAATGAGAGAAATTGCTTCTCCAAGGACGGAGCCCTTCTCCTATCGTACTACCCGGCTGCTTTATGATGTGTGCACGTAAATTCTGTGGTTCGTTATTACAGAGGAATGCTAACCACTTGGAGTTCCTTAATTGTCTGTTCATTCATGAAAAGGAGAACTGGCCAGAATAGTGTGGGAGTCATCAAGGCCTTGTTGGTAAAAGACCGACGCTTGTCCCGACTGGTTTACTTGCTTTCCAGTACTATCCTATATATAATAATTTTTCTCATGATGAAAATGGGGCTCTCACGACAATGGTCTTTTTCAAGAGAGTATCTTGAATTCTGCTCTCAACAATTGGGATAAACTTTTAATAGAATCCCCATCCTAGAGATCACCAATATCTAGACCTTATCTTCAAAATCACTATGTTGTTTTATCAACTAAATGGACACAAGTCGCATTGCTTTCTAAGATTCATTTTCTAAAAGGTGTTCAATTTACTGTGACAAAATAATGTGTTGAAATATTAAATTGTCTTCCTTTATAATTTCTTATTTTGGAGATCTGGACTGGCCCATTAAAAGTGATTTTAAGGAAACCCGAGGTGGGAAAAGATTTCCTGAGATGAGGCAGGGAACAGAGGTCTGAGCATGTGCACTTTGTTCTGCATTAGAGAGGGGGCAGGGCTGAATCAGGGACCTGCTGTGCGAGACATGCAAGACAAGGAAATCCCGGCTGCCACGGCTCCTGGATTCTCAATTGACTCAAGATTCCCAAGCCCAAATTATAGCATGGAATTAATAGAGTGAGGACCCCTAGGAAAGAAACTTCTGGTCTGGAAATGAGGGTATCCCTTGTAGTCAGCACCTAGACTGATGACCTGTAACAGGAGGGCCAGCACCACTGTCGCTGGACGGCATGACCCTGGGACCTCTGCACAGCAAACAGTTAAATGAGCGTGACTTTCCCACCATGCCACTGGATTCTGAAAATTGGAATCCTGTTATAGAAGATGAGGAAATGTAGTATTTTCAGTACATTTATGTTTCCAGAGGGTGATTCAGACCAGCTACCTACTTTGATATTTTCCCAAGAGTCTGTCAAAATCAAACAGTTGCCATGTTAAGCCCTCTCACCATCCTAGCTTCACAGATAAGAGCACTTGATGACTTTATGGGTCAGCTGAAGGCGCATTTTTCATTTCACATTATCATTCAAATGGTGTCACCACTACAGGGCACTACGACTTACAGATGACACACACAACAAATGTCTCCATACTTAGATCTGAGGGATTTTTGCAGAACACATTACCTTTGGTTTGATTATATGTGAAGATCACAGGTAAACTCTTCCTAAAGCCCTTAACTGAACCAAATTTGACTTGTCACAACACCTAAAAAGAAACTTCTACTTAAACCACTTCACACAACACTACTTACCACATTCCTCAAAAAATAAAGGGGCTTCTTGTTGTATGATTGATACTCATAAGGAAAATTTTTGCCAGTAGACAAGAGAAGATAGGAAACATGTGCTTCATAATATGCCTTGAACAACTACCGCTTGCACAGTCTGCAAAAGGCTAAAGACACAGAATATACAGTCTTTATGGGAAAAAAAGCTACCGTCAGAGACTTGGTCATTCAGCATGACTCAGAATGGAACTGAAACCATCACAGCCCATCACACGGCCAGGCACCCTATATTCTTAATCATTCATGGAAAAGCAAAGCTCAGAAACATGTCATGTCATAGAGAAAAATGCCTCGGCACCTGAAATACATAGTTAGGTGGAAAGACTTCACCAGGTTGCCTGTGTTTTAACCTAGCTTTGCCACCTACCAGCTGCACGAGCTTCGTCAAATGGCAAGAATCTTTCTGTACCTCAGTTTCTGCTTCCGTAAAATAGGGATAATGACAGTATCAATATTTTAAGATTACTTTGAGGGTGACATGAGAAAATGTAGGTGGAGGCACTGTGCTGAGGCCTAGTGCCTGGCACACTGCCCTCAGAGAGTGTAGCTATAATGCTATTGTTATTATGCATAAATAGCTGTAAATCAAAAACTATCATGTGGCTGTTTCCTGAGTGTCAACAATTCATTCAACAAATATTTTTAAAGTAGCTTCTCTCTCCCTCTCTCTCTCTCTCTCTCTCTCTCTATATATATATATATGTACACACACACACACACACACACACATGGAAGAACACCAAATAAAAAAGCAAGCTCAATTCTAGTGGTGGGATGGAGACAGACAGACATTAGATACACAGTGACAGTGTTATGCTAATACCTGTTTTGTTATGCTTTAACATAAAGCTACGTAAAACATAAAGGTGACGTGACAGAGTGACAGCGACTGCTGCTTCAGTTTGGAGTCTCTGAAAAGTAGATATCTGAGTCAATGTTTCAACAAAGAAAGGCCCCTGCCTGGAGAAGATCAGGGCCAGGAGCTTCTGGAGAGGAGAATAGTAAATTCAGAGGCCCTAAGGCAGAAAAGAGCCCCAGAGGCCTTCAGAATCATTTCTCCCCCAGAATTACCATAACAGGAGAGTAGGTGCCAATAGAAGCCATTTTGTTAACGTGCAACAGGAATCCTGAGGGAGACGTTTCTGCTTCTTGTATATGCAAAGCCAGCAGTCCCGGTCAGGAGCCTACATCCATTAGCGCTATCGCTCTTTACTATGGTGGAGTGTACAGCATGCACAACGTGTTAGTTTATTCTGTCTCACACCCTGCAACACTCACCTTGCCAATAGTTGATACGTTGTTTTTTCTCCTCAGGGGTATATATACCTGCTGCATTAGTTTAGGAAGTTGGTGCACTGGGGTATCACCCAAGCAAATAATGGAGTAGACATTATCACGGTTTCCCAAAGCTGACTGTTAGAGACGGATGTCAAGAAGACTTGAAGTCAACAAGAAGCTAACCTTTTAAAATTATTTGTGGGGTCATTCTCTATCTAGACATTGCTAAAGGAAAAAAAAAAGCAGGACTAACAAAAACAGATTCTACTCTACCTACCCTTTGCCTGTTTCTAACCACAGTTCAGTCCTTACTTGAGACCATCGGCCTGAACACTGGAGGGCCCCAACCACTGAAGAGCCACAATGAACCCCTGATATATTCTAAAGGCCTTCTTTCTGGAGTGACTGCCCAGAGGTAGGAAAATCAGTGCATCATCTCAAGAGGTGGCAGGCCCTGCATCTTTAAATCTGCATCTCCCCAGAGTCTCAGGGAAGAAAGCAATATTCATTTTGACCAACGATAAAGTGGAATCAACTGGGAATCCTTACACACAAATCACATAAAAGTCACAACAGGGCACCACATTGCTTCTAAGAGAGAACTGGGCATCCCAGATGCTGAAGGGAAACTTTCTTTAGTGACAGCATTTTCTTTTTGTCCTTCTCCCTTCTTATAGTTGCTTACTGAAAGGATTTTTCAGGAGGATTAGGCAGATTCATTTTGCATAAAATAGGGACTGATGGAATTGCAGGATTTTTAGTCCTTTGTTTAAGAAGATTCTGTGGGGGATTTTTGGGTTTTTTTTTTACCGCTTCTCTTCATACACTCTTACCCAGCCTTCCCCACTGTAAGAAAGTGACACCCCCACTCAACACATCCTATTGTGATTTTCAACAGTCACAACCTGCCGTATGAAGTCATATTTTCAATATTTCATCCCTTCATCTGACTCTTTTCTTACAGTCAGCAATCTCAGTATAGTATAGTTCCGAAGGCCCAAAAACAGCCTAGAGGGAAATTAACAGTTGTTACATAAAAGATTAAGTTAAAAAGAAGTTTATCATCGAAAACATACCACCAAACAATGAACCAAATAGAGTTACAGTGAATGTTTCAGAGCCTTCGTTTTTGCAAACAAGACTAGAGGAAAAAATGTAGATATAGGAAACAATTAACTATCAGATGTCTTCTGATGAAATGGTGTTTTGTTTGAAATTATGACAACTACATACAAAGATAAATGCTACTGTGTGACTATAAAGAAACAGACAAAACATCAATTTCATTATGGTTGCCTCAAGTCTGTACACAAGGCCAGTTAAATTACATCTTCCTGGGTCCTTTGAAAGGCCTTGAAATAACTAAATGCTGTTGCAGTGAGAAGAGCGTCATAAAACAAAGAGTTTTACAAACAGAAGGTATGACATCCTTTTTTTTAAACAAGTAAAATAGAGGAATTGAACTGCAGTAGACTATTAGAAGTGTGGATTTCGACTGGGTTCTTCCAAATATTAAGGTATATTTATAAAAATCACTTCCAGGTCAAATATACTTTTGATACAAGAGTGCTCTATTGGGTCTCAGCCCTCAAACAAACATTCTTGCAAAAACATCCAGGAACATTCAGTTACATCTACAACAAAATAGAGTCACTGCTCAAAATCCTTCAAGGAAGCCCAAATTCCCAGGTGTCCTGGAGTTAAGGATGCTCCTTTCCCCAGGTAAGCAAAGAAGGCAAAGTCCTTGTCCGCATGGATGAAATGGGTAATTTCAGATTCAAAAGAGAATACACACAAATATATACAACCATGCACAGATATTTATGATATTATCCCAGGTGAAAATAAAACCCTAAAATATCACAAATAAATTAGACATGGTCACTCTCCTAGGAAGATATTTAGTGGGAAAATATATTTATATTAATTATTACATCATATATACTATTGTGATGGTTAATTTTAAGTGTCAACTGGCCACTGGCTCTTCCTGGGTCTCCCACACCACCAGGCCACCCTGAGGACTTTGGACTTACCAGCCTCCATAATCAGATGAGCCAATTGCTTGTAATAAATCCATATTTATATATTACATCATAAATCTAAATGCATATAAATATGTATTAAATATTAAATATAAGTATTCTATAAATGCTTATTAAACATAACTCTTACATATACAGATATTTAATATATATATTTCCTAATTCTATTAATAAATTATAATGCATTCTAATTATGTTATGTGTATATATGCATATATCTATACGTATCCTATTGGTTCTGTTTCTCTGGAGAACCCTCATACAATGGGGCTAATAATGTTAATAGCTAACATTCATTGAGCACACATTTAATTGAAGACACTATATACAAAATCTCACTTAACCCTTATGTTACTATCAAGTTAGTACTGTTACTCTCATTTTCTAGTAGAGGAATCTGAGAATCAGAGTGTCAGTATTTTTTCTGTTTCTTCAACTATCAAACGGGGAAACTAATACTGAGGCCAGGCTAGCAGTGATGCCAGGAAGCATACAACAGCCCCTGACCCACAGCGGTGCTCTGTGTCTGCTCCTGTCATTAACAGGAGCTCTGGCTGTAGTGTGTTGACCAACATCCCACAGGTATTGTTCGGGAAAGCTGAACTGTGCACCTGTCTCCTGAAAGTCTAAGTCCTAAGCACTGGCACTCGTCATACAGCAAGGGGGCATATAGCTGGGAGAGCCTGGCAGAGGGGGCGAGCCTTCCCCTGTGCGACAGAATGATGGGCTGTGAGTAATCGTTGTGATGCTATAGAAAGGAGGAGCTCCTTTCTGAGGTGAACAAGGCCTAGATTATTTAGGGCCTGATGGGCCATACCCAGCTTCTGGAACTGCCCGTGCAGCACATGGGCATCCAGGGCCCAGTGAGTGCCAAGCCACAGTACAATGTGCTCCCTGCGGCTCGCTCACTGTGCACTTTATACCACCAGAGTTTGTTCTATTTGCTTAGTTTAGAAGTCAATAAAACTGTGCACGGAGCTGCTAAGCACACATAAAACACAAAAATATAACAGTTGAGAAAAAAATAAATCAAAGAAAAACAACATTGCCATTCTTTCTGAAGCCTCCAGTTCCAGCCATGGTTCAGAAAGATCCCACTGACAAAAATATGCTCTTGACATCTTATTGGACAGTAAAAGTTTCATGCTGCTAAGCAAATCCCTTTAAGTGGATCTTAGTTACACATAGGCAGTTGAAGCAGCTCGTGGATGTGGTCACTAAATATAGCTGAATGAAGAGCTACCTGTAAACCATGGAGAGGGAAGTTACAATAGTTGAACTTCAACTTTAGCCCCTTTTCAGGAGTCCTTGGGACAGAGAGTATGAAAGAAAACGACAGAGGGAAATGTATGAGCCTTTAAGCCTAATATCGTGGGCCCTAACACAAGAACATTCACCAGGCATACTGCAGTTTTACCATCTAGGCTCAGAATTCTCCAAAATCAAGGAGGAGAAACCATCAGGCTTGCACCCAACTCTTGTGTACCCCTTGCTTTCAGGGCATAAGTTCCACAACACAGGGGTAGTATTAATAAAAGCATGTGTTCCCCAAGGGATGGCAGTATAAACATAATCTCATGACCCAGATTTAAGTTTCCCCCATGTAAGTCTAATCATCAACATGTCACATATACTTTCGACAATATACAAGAAAAGCACTGGATGAGACTCAAAGGTAAACTTGCCAATTGCTCCAAATAGTAGTTTGAGGGTCTTAAGTCATTAAATGCAAAGGTCAAGGTGTAGGAGTAGCTTTGCTGCCATGATGACTGAGTCTAACACTGCTACCTCTTGGTGTTTGGAAAGGAAATGTCCTACTTAAGCTGTTACTGTCCTAGTTGTTTTATATGTCCTTATGATGTACAATGTACAAGTTATTAAATTTCCTAGAGCTTAAAAGAGTTGTAATGCATCTGATAATCCCTCAGGTTTAAAAGCAATAAGGAGGATGACTCAGCAGCTTCTGTTACTTAGCTCAGGGAATCCAAAACCCTCTTCATCAAATGACTTAAGAACACAGAGAATAAAGAATGACTAAAAATAATACCAAGGGACTAGTGGACTTCAACAGGACAGGGTCAACTGCCTTAGCTGAAGAATTAAGTACCTCTACTTAGTGAAACAGAGATAGCATCTGACCTACGGATCTGCAGCCTCTTGAGAAATAACTGCTAAAAGCTTATCATACAGCTAACAAATAAGACGTACCCGATATATCTATATATTCCTACCAGAAAAAGCTTTAGATTAACTAGAATCTCAAAGTCAAATATAAAGCTGCTGGAGCCTATTAATGCCTTATAATGGGACCTATTTAAACGTACAATTAAATCAAAAGTGAGCTTAATGGGAAATCAATAAATACATAAAGAAATATCCCTGCAGTTCTATGACTTCCAAGATATAAAACATCTTCGGCAATTTCATGGTGCCTGTTTGGAGGCAGGTCCCTTGTTTCTGCCATCCTCCTACTGTTCGTCCAGCTGTCAGACTGAATGTACCCACAGGCAGGACATGGCCATCCCCGGCAATCTGTGAAAACAAATGGGATGAGAGCAGCGACAACACTGATAAAACTAGATTGAATGTGGTGAAAATTGTATTATTTTCAGCTGATCTTGAATATTTTGTAAATTTTAATGAAATCTGTTGCAATAGAAATACAGTGAGTCCCTCGTAGCATTTCCTGAGCACACAAGACTATGTTTTCTAGTCTCCTTGCACCTGCATGGGGCTATGACTGAATTCCGGCCAATAGAACATGGGCAGAAGGGAATTATATCACTGCTAGACTTGGCCCCTAATACACCTGCTTGATCCTACATATTCTCTCTCTTCACTCATCGGCCAGTTGGATGGCAAAATGCAGTTGGAATTCCAAGGAGGCTCCAGGGTACAGACAGAGACAAACATTCTGGATCCCTAAGTCACTATGTGAAGGAGAGCAGCCCAGGTGGGCCTGTCAACTGGTCATTACCAATTACACTGACAGAGCTATTAATATTCCAATGGATTTTAATATTCCCAAACTCTCACCTAAATGTAGGGAGGGTGTGATGTCATCTTCCTAAAAACTAAAGCTAATATTCACTGGCACTTCCTAAGTGCTTCCTACACATTACGTCATACAGTTCTTAACAAGGATCCTCTGACCTTTATTATCCCTATGAGGAGGCTGAAGCTAGGAGAGATTCGGTACACTTCCAAGGTTAAATAGCAAGAAGCAGCAGAACTTGGATGAAACTGAGCAATGTCTCTCCAGAGCCCACGAAACAAAATTTCCTGGAGCCATTACTCAGTACAACCCAGGCACTGTGCTTGGTAATCAGGACATAGCACAACAGAATACCTGACCTTGAACAGCTTACAGCTAAAGTGAGGAAATGATTGGAAGTAAACACTTAAAGTGTTTTTACTACCCTAGTGAACTATCTTATTAAAAAACTAAAAGCACAAGTGAAATAAATAGAACTTCCAGGTAAATTCTGAATGGCAGCTTCGTGTGAGCACTGCCACTGTTCTTCATCTGACTGCACAGCTCCCCTTCACAGGCATCACCCTGAGGCCTTCCCCACAACTCCTTGAGGAACCAGATCATCTGACATCCGTTTCCTGGGCGCTGGCTCTCTGAAGGACTTCTCTGTGAAGCATTCCGACATCCTTAGGTTGCCTACAAATTAAGTCACCTCTTGATTAGCTGCTGCCTGGCCAATTTGGTGGTCTGCTAATTTCAAGGAGGCAAATGCTACCTTCTTTAGCTGCAAGGTTTGTTTTCCCAAGTTCTTCAAAAGTCTTTTGGGCCACCTTTGCTAATCACACATCCTGCATTTACTCAGTTCTTATGACTGGATCTCTTGTCCTGGCCAATCAAGCTACAGGCAATGATGGTAAGTCACACCTGATGCACAAGGAATGCCTGCCCAAGGGACTGACACTAATATCCTTTCCAAACACTTCATTTAAGTACACTAAAAATTAATACAGTAAATAAATATTTACTGAATACTGACTGCTTCCCAGAAATTGTAGTGCAACAGGATGGTGAGGCCAGGAGAAGAGAGACAGCAAAGGGTAACTTGAAATTAATTAGGCCGAGATTGGTGGGAAAACCATATTGAGGGTCCAGCTTGTGCAAAGGCTATGTGTCAAGAAACAACAAGATTAAAGAATGAGAAGAGTGAGGAGAAGGCTAGAGCTACATAAAACCGGCAAGGTGGGTAAAAGGCAAATCACACAGCTTTCAGATTCTATTAAGTACAGGAAGCCACAGAAGGTTTTAAGCAACCCTACACCTGCTTCTAAAAATACTACCACTAGATCATACAGCTCTCAAAAAACTACAGAAATCCATGTAGAATTAGGTTACCTGTTATTACCTGTGGGAGCTTCCCAGGAGCACAACTGACCTGTTATTGATGCACACCCTGTGGGCAGTTCTCCTGACAACAGGAGCCATATAATTAGAAAAGGTAGTGTGAAATGTGTCCCTGATTTGAGCTGAAGTGATGGATGGTGCCAGGCAGGTCCTGGAGGCCGTTCAGGTCGGCTTCAGCTCACTGGCCAAGCCTGGTAAGGGCGACAGAGGTGGCCGAGACTTACCCGTTTGGGGCCAAGGCAGAGAGTACACTATCATTCATACATCTCACTGTGGCTGGATGAACACCTTAAGCCAAGTGCAAAGGTCAATACAGAAATGTACGGAGAAAGCCCCTAGGTTTCCTAAGACTGGCTCTGCTGTTTTACGGGATTTGTTGAGTTAGCTAGGTCTGGGATCCTGGAGGGCATAGCTGGGCCTGGAAAATGAGGCTGGCCTCATGATGCTGCTTGCAATCCTGTAGAAAGTAGTCTTATTTAACAGCGTCTGTCAGCCAGATTCATTAGAATAGGCATAGGTGAGGCACACGTATGGGAAAATTCTCCAGAAGCCAGGAATATTGTAGAAATAAGAGATGACGTTTCTGGGAGAGTTTTCCACAGGTCCCTCACATTTATGCACGTCTTACAACCAGAGACACTAACAGCCTTTCTCCTGGATTATCTTTCAAAGGATATTTGTGTAGAAAACAGCCTTGCAAGACAGATATGGTATCTCTCTGGAGGAATGGACAGATTTGTTTACTGTCCAGTATAATAAAGATAAAAAATATCTCTGTCCAGGCAACAGTCAGGCAGATTTGCTTAGAGGACATTATAAAATATATAATTTCCCTAAATCTTGGTTGGGACACTCCTTTTCCATAATGCAACCATCTGCGTGCGCAGGCGTCATCCGGCCCTCTTTGCATGGCCCTTTGGGAACAGGGGCCAAGGAATCAGCACAAACGCTCATACCCTCGCCTGCCATTGTTACAATAAAACCCTTTGTATTGGCATCAGGAGACATGTCATTTGCCAGCCAACATGGATTGTGGCAGGCTAGCTTATTAGCCTGCCAAGTAGGGTAAAAATCTTAGACTCTTCACATTTTTTAACACTTAAAACCTTCTGAGGTAGATACTTTCAGACAAGGTTCTGCCAAGTGTGGTGTCATCAACTATTCACACACAGTCTGGGAAGTGTGTGCATTCGCCCTCAAAAACGATCTCTAACTGTCTTTAAATTCTAAAAGGGGTTCTGAATGAAGACAGGCTATGAAGACTGTTGCAAGTATCTGCAGGGCAACTGTCCTCCAGATGTGCTTTGGAGAGATGAGCCTGGCTCCAGGGCTGTGCGCGGACTGGGCAGGCTACATGACGCCGAAGCAAAGGGAAGTCAGGGAAGAGGCTGGGGAGTGGAAGTGGCGGTGCTACAAGGGGTACAGACAGCACTACGCTCAGGCAGCTCAGGAGAAGAGTTCCTGCTGAGCAAAAGAGTTCCTTGCTGTGACTGTGTGTGACCAGAATGGGTCTATGAATATGTGCACATTTCAAATCACCGAGGACACTTACAAAGAATAGCACTATAGACAAAAGTAGTTTTCTGGTAAATCTCTGGATTAATTTCAATTATCATTATTTTACATCTTGATAAATGTCTTATACTTTGCAGCTGATGCTAAATATTTCTGGCTAGTAAACGCCCGTCACAGAAATAAACTGCAAAAAAAGAGATTGCACAGGGTTATATGAATCTGAAGAAATGTGAACAAATATTCTTAGCCACAATAATCCAAATTATATTGTTGATAGTGATTTATAATATAAGAAGAGAATGATTAGGCAAAAGGACAACATACAAATGAAAAGATGAGCAACATTACTAGCAATAAGGAAAATAAAGTCTTTTATAGCTAAAAGTCATAAAAAATACTAAAGCGTGATAATACCAGGTGTTAACAAGGAAGCTGGCCAATTCTTCCCCTAGTAATGGAAGAAGCACTTGGTCGGACAACTTACGAGAGCAACATGTTAACACCTAGTAAAGTTAAAGGTACGTGTACCCATGGCAGGCAGAAGACTGGCTCTCTCTGACCTCTGAATATGTCACATTACAGGGCAACAGAGAGTCTACAGATTTGATGGAGGATTTGAGATTGGGATATTATCCAGGTGGGTCCAGTGTAATCACAAGGGTTCTTGTAAGAAGGACGGAAGGTCAAGGCAGCAAAAACAGCAAAATGTTGAGTTTGGTAAAGCTGAGTGGTGAGTATGCAGCTGTTGGATATTCTCTTGCCTTTACTCATTGACAACTTCAAAGTGTTCAGCCCCAACATTGTGCTGCAACCTCCCCTCCTTGCAGACTGCCAGTCCCTAAATCCATCAAATATACCTAGAGAAATATCAGGAACAGAGCATAACTTTTCTGGTCTTTTTTAGATCAGAAAACTAAATAAAAGTGTCTGAAACTAAATAGAAAATATTTTTAAAGTCCCCTTTGCCCATGTGCTATAACTCAAAGAGTTCAAGAAAATACAAGGTTAGGAGGCCTAATGAAAGGTGTGTAAGGCAGGTCCTCAAACTTTTGTTCTCAGAACCTCTGTAAGCCCTTAAAAATTATTGCAGACCACAGTGATCTTTTATTTGTATGGGTTGTATCTATCAACATTCACCTATTGAGAATTAAAACTGAAAAGTGTTTAAATGTGTTAATGCATTTTAATTATACCCACTGCATGTTAAAACATAAATATTTATCTTTTGTGAAAAAAAACTATTTTCTAAAACAAAAATAATTAGTGAGAAGAATGACATTGTTCTACATTTCTGTAAATCTTACTATCTAGCTTAAGAAAAAGCAGCTGGATTCTTTTGAGATATTGTTTTGGTTGAAGTATAT
Source organism: Manis pentadactyla (assembly GCF_030020395.1). Lineage (NCBI taxonomy): Eukaryota > Metazoa > Chordata > Mammalia > Pholidota > Manidae > Manis > Manis pentadactyla. The sequence continues at coordinate 110,329,364 of NC_080028.1, read as the reverse complement.
AAAGACAGTTGCACCTAACATACATGTGAGTTGGAAAAGGGAGGACTCTGCAGACCCCAAAAAGATGTGGGGGATCTCCAAGGGTCCTCAGACCAAACTCTGAGAACCACTGGTAAAGGGAGTATTCCTTATTCTTAAAAGCTAAAGAAAAACAGAAGCGGGGCGGAAGATGGCGGCGTGAGTAAAGCAGCGGAAATCTCCTCCCAAAACAACATATATCTATGAAAATATAACAAAGACAACCCTTCCTAGAATAAAGACCAGAGGACACAGGACAATATCCAGACCACATCCGGACCTGAGAGAACCCAGCGCCTCGCGAAGGGGGTAAGATACAAGCCCCGGCCCCGCGGGAGCCGAGCGCCCCTCTCCCCAGCTCCCGGCGGGAGAAGAGCAGGCAGAGCGGGAGGGAGACGGAGCCCAGGACTGCCGAACACCCAGCCCCCGCCATCCGGGCCAGAGTGCAGGGCCCTCGATGCTGGGAAAACAGGGCAGCAAGAACAGTGAGCAGGCACTGGAGGCTGGGCGACAGAGGACATAAGAAAAGCGCGCGACCATTTTTTTTTTTGCTTTTTTGCTGCTTTGTTTTGGCGAGCGCTTTTTGGAAGTCTTAAAGGGACAGGGACCCCAATATTAGGGAAACAGGGCAGAAAGACCGGTGAGCAGAGGCCTGAGGCTGGCACCGGAGAATAAAGAAAAACGAACGACCACCTTTTTTTTTTTAATTAAAAATTATTATTTTTTTTTATTAAAAAAATTTTTTTTTCTTGTTTTTTTTTGTGGTCGTTGTTTTGTTTTGGCGGGTGCTTTTTGGAAGTCTTAAAGGGGCAGGGCGGGCCACTTAATCCAGAGGTAGGGAATCCGGGATCTCTGGGCACCCTAACCCCTGGGCTGCAGGGAGCAGGGAGGCCCCTTACGGAGATAAATAGCCTCCCAGCAGCTCCTGCTCCAACGCGACTCCACCATTTTGGAGTAGCTGCCCGAGCCAGGCCACGCCCACAGCAACAGCGGAGATTAACTCCATAGCAGCCGGGCAGGAAGCAGAAACCCTGTCTGCGCGCAGCTGCGCAGCACAAGCCACTAGAGGCCGCTGTTCTCCCAGGAGAGGAGGGCCACAAACCAACAAGAAAGGAAGTCCTTCCAGCCGTCACTCGTCCCAGTTCTGCAGACTATTCCTATCACCATGAAAAGGCAAAGCTACAGGCAGACAAAGATCACAGAGACAACACCAGAGAAGGAGACAGACCTAACCAGTCTTCCTGACAAAGAATTCAAAATAAGAATCATAAACATGCTGACAGAGATGCAGAGAAACACGCAAGAAAAATGGGATGAAGTCCGGAAAGAGATCACAGATGCCAGAAAGGAGATTGCAGAAATGAAACAAACTCTGGAAGGGTTTATAAGCAGAATGGATATAATGCAAGAGGCCATTGATGGAATTGAAATTAGAGAACAGGAACGCATAGAAGCTGACATAGAGAGAGACAAAAGGATCTCCAGGAATGAAACAATATTAAGAGAACTGTGTGACCAATCTAAAAGGAGCAATATCCGTATTATAGGGGTCCCAGAAGAAGAAGAGAGAGGCAAAGAGATGGAAAGTATCTTAGAAGAAATAATTGCTGAAAACTTCCCCACACTGGGGGAGGAAGTAATCAAACAGACCACGGAAATACACAGAACCCCCAACAGAAAGGATCCAAGAAGGGCAACACCAAGACACATAATAATTAAAATGGCAAAGATCAAGGACAAGGAAAGAGTGTTAAAGGCAGCTAGAGAGAAAAAGGTCACCTATAAAGGGAAACCCATCAGGCTAACGTCAGATTTCTCAACAGAAACCCTACAGGCCAGAAGAGAATGGCATGATATATTTAATACAATGAAACAGAAGGGCCTTGAACCAAGGATACTGTATCCAGCACGACTATCATTCAAATATGACGGTGGGATTAAACAATTCCCAGACAAACAAAAGCTGAGGGAATTTGCTTTCCACAAACCACCTCTACAGAACATCTTACAGGGACTGCTCTAGATGGGAGCACTCCTAGAAAGAGCACAGCACAAAACACCCAACATATGAAGAATCGAGGAGGAGGAACAAGAAGGGAGAGAAGAAAAGAATCTCCAGACAGTGTATATAACAGCTCAATAAGCGAGCTAAGTTAGGCAGTAAGATACTAAAGAGGCTAACCTTGAACCTTTGGTAACCACGAATTTAAAGCCTGCAATGGCAATAAGTACATATCTTTCGATAGTCACCCTAAATGTTAATGGGTTGAATGCACCAATCAAAAGACACAGAGTAACAGAATGGATAAAAAAGCAAGACCCATCTATATGCTGCTTACAAGAAACTCACCTCAAACCCAAAGACATGTACAGACTAAAAGTCAAGGGCCCTACAGTATGGGAGAATATATTTGAAAATGACACATCCGATAAAGGCTTGACGTCCAGAATATATAAGGAGCTCTCACGCCTCAACAAACAAAAAACAAATAACCCAATTAAAAAATGGGCAGAGGAACTGAACAGACAGTTCTCCAAAAAAGAAATACAGATGGCCAACAGACACATGAAAAGATGCTCCACATCGCTAATTATCAGAGAAATGCAAATTAAAACTACAATGAGGTATCACCTCACACCAGTAAGGATGGCTGCCATCCAAAAGACAAACAACAACAAATGTTGGCGAGGCTGTGGAGAAAGGGGAACCCTCCTACACTGCTGGTGGGAATGTAAGTTAGTTCAACCATTGTGGAAAGCAGTATGGAGGTACATCAAAATGCTCAAAACAGACTTACCATTTGACCCAGGAATTGCACTCCTAGGAATTTACCCTAAGAATGCAGCAATCAAGTTTGAGAAAGACAGATGCACCCCTATGTTTATTGCAGCACTATTTACAATAGCCAAGAATTGGAAGCAACCTAAATGTCCATCAATAGATGAATGGATAAAGAAGATGTGGTACATATACACAATGGAATACTACTCAGCTATAAGAAAAGGGCAAATCCAATCATTTGCAGCAACATGGATGGAGCTGGAGGGTATTATGCTCAGTGAAACAAGCCAAGCGGAGAAAGAGAAATACCAAATGATTTCACTTATCTGTGGAATATAAGAACAAAGGAAAAACTGAAGGAACAAAACAGCAGCAGAATCACAGAACTCAAGAATGGACTAACAGGTACCAAAGGGAAAGGGACTGGGGAGGATGGGTGGGTAGGGAGGGATAAGGGGGGGAGAAGTAGGGGGGTATTAAGATTAACATGCATGGGGGGGTAGGAGAAAAGGGAGGGCTGTACAACACAGAGAAGGCAAGTAGTGATTCTACAACATTTTGCTATGCTGATGGACAGTGACTGTAAAGGGGTTTATAGGGGAGACCTGGTATAGGGGAGAGCCTAGTAAACATAATATTCGTCATGTAAGTGTAGATTAGTGATAGCAAAAAAAAAAAAAAAAAAAAAGGGCAGTTCCTGTGTGGTAACCTCCAACGAGTTCTACACAAGGGTATAAAGGGCATATAAAAGTGTAGGCAAAGGGTCTGTTTGTGTTTATACAGAGGATCAAAGCCTAATTGGGCTACCCCGAAAATGAACTAAGATACGATATGAAAAAGAACTTTCAACATCTGCACCCTCTGGAAGACTCATGCCAGAAGATGATCATCAAAAAACCCCAACAAAGATCCACGCACTGCTACAGCTGTAGATGCACTCATCCCACCAGTTCCTGGACCTGCCATGGGAATGAGGAAGGAGATATCTAAGCTGGCCTGTGCATATAGTAAAACAACAAAATTGGACTGGATCTATACTGTTGGAACTCAACCAAGAATTTGGAGAAGTGCAAATTGTAGCGCTCCAAAGTCTTACAACTACAAACTATTTATTGTTAAAAGAACATATGGCATGTGAACAGTCCCCAGGAATGGGTTGTTTTAATTTGTCTGATTTCTCTCAGACTGTTCAAGTTCATTTGGACAATATCCACCATATCATAGATAAGTTTTCACAAATGCCTAAGGTGCCTAACTGGTTTTCTTGGTTTCACTGCAGATGGCTGGTAATTACAGATATGCTTTGGTTATGTAACTATACTCCTATTATGTTAATGTGTGTGTGCAATTTAAGTAGTAGCTTAAAACCTATACATGCTGAAGTTACTCTACAAGAAGATATATCAAAGAAATAATCAATCTTCCCAAGTTTTCTTCCGCCTGCTACTTCTATAGCTTTTCTTCTTCCTTCCTAATTACAACCCTTAAATAGAATTCGTGCCTCATATCAAATTTACCGAGTATCATAATTCTTCCAAGTGGTAAAGATACCTCAAGACAAATGCTGGGCATAGAAGCCACAGGGCATAAATATGCAAAGAAGTAAAAAGCTAACCTTTTCAAACAATAAGGCTTCTCTCTCACTTACCAACTTCACATTTCCCTGTATGGCCCCGGAAGATGACTGGTTAGCCAGAGACGGGTAAGATTCCTCAAGGGAGGAACAACCTAAGACAGGCACAGTCGCAGGGGGGCCATCAGGTGAGAAATTGGGGATCAACAGAGGTGAGGCTTAGAACCTCACCCCCCCGTTCTGAGAGAAATCTTCTGCATACGTGGATGTTTTATTGCCCTGGTCTAGCTTGGATTAACACATAGTCTACAGGCACACACCTGATCATCTACATGTGCTCTCTTACAACACTAAACTATGTTTTCTACCTTTATCTTGTATCTACCTACCACTTCAGCATTTTATTAAAAATAATAATAATAAAGAGAGAAATGTGGTATCCACATATAAATCAAGTATAAAAACCAAATGAGTATTCATATTTGAACTGACTGTTTATAGTTCATAATGCATGAGCAAAACCGAAAGTTTCTGTGATGACTGCCCTTGTACTGTTCACTATGTAACTTATTCATTATGTAAGAATTTGTTCTACATGTAAAAACTTGTTTGTTATGCCTCAGAAGATTGGAGACTGACAAAAATTAGGCTTGGGGTGGAATAATGATTGTGCATTGAGCATTGACTCCCCTATACAGAATTTTATTGTCGTTAACAATCATTTGATCAATAAATATGAGAGATGCCCTCACAAAAAAAAAAAAAAAAAAAAAAAAAAAGGACAGACTTCCAATGGTAAAATAAATTAGTAACCGGGATGTAATGTATAGCATAAGGAATATAGTCAAGATATTGTAACAGCCTGGTAGGGTGATAGCTGGAACCTAGAATTATGTATATAAATGTTCTACCACTGTGTTGTACACTTGAAACTCATGTAATGTAATACTGTGTGTCAACTACCCTTCAATAAAAAATAATTATTAAAAAAAAAAAAAAAAAAAGAAAGGAAAAAAAAAAGAAAAACAGAAGCAAAAGTATAACAATGTTACATAAAAGCAGGTTAAAAATTATCGGGTAATCTGAAGACTAATCAAATTACAGAAAACTAGAACTATAATTTCCACTCACACCACACACTCCTCTTGAAGCTTAAAAATAGTTTTTTGGACAAAAACAAGGAAGTGCTACTTTCATCCCTATGTGAGAAACTTAAGCCTGAACAAATAGAAGGTGAAAAAAAATAAACATTTTTAAAGGAATTAGATAATTTTGGTTCAAAGACCTTTGAAATACTAGTAAGTAATAAACTCATGATAACTGAGAGAAAGGTAAAATTTCTATTCCCACAAGTGCTCTGTAACCAAAAGTGAGGAAGAGCAGGACATGTAGACAGAAGTATTTGCTTCTTCATTTTATCTACCATTTTATTCTTAAGGAAAAGAAAAATCAGCCAAGGAAAGTCCAAATCATTTGCAATGCTGTTACAGAACTTTGTTTAAAAATTGAATTAGTCATATTTTAGACAATAATCATTTGCCACAGTAGACATATTTTAATATCTGAATATCTCTAAGTACAGTCATTTCAATCCATAAATCGATCAGTGAGAGAGATGAAAAACAGTAAGAGCAACCACCCCACCACCAGCTACCCTGGGCACTTTGCGGGGTAACGGGGGAACCACTCGCGTGGGGAGCCACTTCCATCCTCTGAGCATGCACCTCAGGGTACTCAGGCAACATTCTCTGGGCCAGACCCTAAAACTCCTGAGAGAAAGAAACACGAGGGCCTGAGGCTTAAGGTAATGTAACCAACCTGGAGCTTTCCTGCTGAAACTCCAGAAGCGATAGGGGTAGAGGCTGAGAATTTTCAGTTATCGGTCACCTCTTATGCTGGGAGATGTTTAACTCTATGTCACCACAATCACAGCTTCAACATATGAGATTCTTGGCTTAAATATTAATCATGTAACACTGCCAGGAAATAAATGCAATTACTTTTCTGCAAATTAACAATTTAGGTCAGCCACAGGTTTATTTTTGAATAAATTTTCTTTAGCTTTCTAAAAATCAAGTGAAAAAATTAAGTAGATGAAGTGTTAGCAGTAGCTAAATTCAAGATTGAAGAATAAGCTAAAGAAAACCATTATTTTTAGCATCATAAATTAAACAGATTAGTAAATTAGCAAGGCAGCATGCTAGATATACACAGTAAATTTTCCCATCACAACTGTATTAAGCATAGGAGAGGTCCAGTGTGTCTCATGGGAATCTACCACCATTAGCATAATCTTCCAACTTTTAAATTCATGTGTTGCCATCAACACTGTAAATTTAAATTCTGGAACAATGCCCAGAACTTTTTGTTAACTGAAAACCAAGCAGATCTCTGAAAGAAAGAGGTCTCCTCTCTCCATTGTTAATGGACATTTTGCTTCTCAATAGTTCTGGCAACACATTCTTGGAGTATTTCTCCAACCAGGCTCAGTGAGATCAGTTCTCAAAAGTGATATATATTATTAGCACAATGGGTGGGCAATTTTCAAAAGTACTTTAAACAAAATACACTCAAATATGTTATTTTAATTTTAAACAAACATTTGACACCCAGCACCCTAAAGGGAGAAAGGTCATAAAATCATAGGGATACAGGACTATAGCACCCAGGAAGCTGTCGTTTATCCATAATAATTGAGGTCAGATTGCCACAGAACTCAAAATTTTGCAGATTTTAGAAAAGGAATATGGTAATATTCCACATATTACACAACTCTACCTGGGGGGGTTATATTATCATGCTATAATCAAATGCATTAGTATACTATAGTGAAATATCCACTGGAATAAAGACAATAAATAGCCTCACATTGGCTTAGGTATTCCAATTAAATGAGATAAGAAATAAAATACTCTGTTACCAGTTAACAGTCCCTTGAGTTGCATGCAAATGCTATAGAAAAAGGAACAAAGGAAAGTGAACACAAATATAGTAGAGAAAATTATGAGGCTTGAGCAAAAATTAAATGGTAACAGGGAGAAAAGAGGAATAAAGAGAGGAAGAAGGAAAGTAGAGAGGTAGGTCCAAGCTTTCACGGTGTTAACAGCTAGAAGGGACTTTAAGGATTTCATGGTCCAACATACCCAATGAGCAAACAAAATCATCAGGGCCTCACAACTGGCTCATGGGGGAGACCAAAGAGAACTCAGGGTAGCTCTTCAGTTTGTTTTTATTGCCACTCTAATAGGCAGAATGTCATTCAAAAGATGTCCATGTCCTAATCCCTAGAGCCTGTGACTATGTTGCATGGCAAGGGAGATTTGGCAGATGTGTGGTTAAGGTTGCAAACCTGAAAATAGGGGCATCAGCCTATATTATCCGAATGTGCCAAATCTAATCACACAGCTTTTAAAAGCACAGAAATCTCTCTGGTGGAATCAGAGAGGTTCGAAGCATGAGAGAGGACTTAGCCCAGTGCTGCTGAGGGTGCAGAGGAGACATGGAAAGCAGGAAGCACGTGGAAGAGTGGAGATGAACTTCAGCAGCAAAGACTGGCCCCAGGCTGGCAGCCAGCAAGGGAACTGTGACCTCTGACCCACAACTGCAAGGAACTGAATTCAGCTGTGCTCAGGAATGATCCTGGAAGTGGATCCATCCCCAGAAAGGAACAAAGCCCACCTAACACAGTGCTATCAGCCTTGTGTGATTCTAAGCAGAGAACCCCACTGAGCCACATTGTACCTGGATTTCTGACCCACAGAACTGTGAGACGATAAACAGATGTTGTTTTAAGCCACTAAATTGCAGTAATTTGTTATGGCCGCAATAGGAAGTACAACTATCCCTGTGAACAGCAATGATGGCCAACTGCAGCTGGTGGTCAGCTGTAGGGAGAGAAGCATTGCAAGTAGGGGTCCAGTGTGAAGACAAACAGAAAAAGACAACAGGCATGATCAAATGTGGCTACAGTAAAGTGTAATTTATATATACAGAAGCATTTTTTATTGAGTATCTACTATATGCTGGCAGAGAGTGCACTGAAATTTATATAAATAATTATTTTTATTATTCATGGTCAAAGCCCCACTTTTCTAATATCTATGGCATTCCCATCAATAGGAACTACATCATCATGATTCCTTTACAAACTGATTTATAAAAATAAATACATGGGGAGAAATTCATCTCAGTAAAACATTTCAGTATGTATCAAAGATAAACCGAGCTAGTCTATGAGCAAAGGTTGTCATTCAAACTGTCTTATATTTTAGTCAACACTCAACTATCATTTATTAAATGATTATATATGAAATCTATTATTTATTGAAGTTAGAATGTTATTTAAATGAGATGTTGACAATAATTTGGACTTTAATTATTAATAACAAGACATGAATTACCTAAAACTTAGAACTTAAAACCAAAGCCAAAAGGAAAAATGCACTTTGTATACTCCTTTGGCTGGCTGCTTTTCTAAAGAAGGATCTGTAAGCAGAAATTAAACAAGATGAATATTATTTTATAATTGGACACTATGCTGTAGTTCAAGGCTCAAATGCCTAACTTTTTACAGAAATGGCCATAAATATTGTATTTAACCATTTTCTGTACCATATAGAATAAAAATTTCCAGCATTCACAGAAGTCAAAGAATTCAGTAACCAATCACATTATATATTATTTAATATGATCTGAGTGCTATATAAACTGAGTTCTGTTTTCTCATCAAGTCTATGTGCCATAAAATTCATAAAGGACTCTTCAGCAGTATTTTGACCAATATCATCAAAATGATTTCAGACCTCGTGAGAATTTTGAAGAGATTCCTAGACATGTTTTACTTTCTTTTAGTTATAAATTCCCTCCAGCAAACCTACACTTTCTAAATAAAGCTGTAGTCTTTTTCAAGCATAAACAAAGTAGGGATCATCTTCTCAAATTAGTTTTGCAATGTACATAATTCCCTTCTCAAGTTTGCCAAGTAGTATGTGCTCCTAAATTTCTAACTAGATACATTTGCTTTTTATCTAGCCCATTAACTTAAATTTATTCAACTAGAAAATTAGAAAATAAAAAAGCAAATTAAAATTCCAACTTAACCATAAAATGTTGGGCATATGAGGATGTATTAGTATATACTCAGAATATGAGGGAAATGTAATGACTCTACTGTTAAGAAAAACATTCAACAAGCAATATACATTGACATCCAAAGGGTATTTAGAAACTATAGCTAAGCATCCAATAAGCAGAATAATTGATAAAATTCAGGAAGCAGCTTCATTCTAATAGCTAAATTCAGGTTTAACCCTGCTTTATCTCAGTTAACATTTGCTATTTACAATATATTTCTTCAGAGTTGATGCAGCAAAACAAAATGGGTCACCCACCACACTCCATGCTTTCCTAAGTTAATTTCCAACTGCATTTGTAGCTTTCTTGAGAAAAGTTCCCGCCTAAAAGGTTTAAATTATCTTCCTGAGTAATAGTCACATTCTCTCCCCTTAAAGTTAGGTACACACAAATGAAAATAGGTTTGCATACCCCTTGCAAATAAGCGTTGGTCCAGAGGATGAATCTGGCCAGACTTGAAAGAGCCACAGAAAACCGAGAATATTAATAAAAGAGGATGACCCACCCCACTAGCCCTGGAGCTAATGCATATGTCTTAGGCCACAGACATTCTCTGCCACATGATTGAAAAATAAAAAAATAAAATCCTTGCAGCTGACCTTTTCCCAGTACTGAATTAGTTTGATGCAATCTAAAAATCTGATATTTTCTTGGCCCTCAAGGTAGTTTACAGCTACAGTAAATGTGCACTTTTGCTTAAATCAAATGGTAGCCTATCCCTGGTAATGCATAACCTACGGGCCTTAGATTGGAAGTCCACGTCACCTTAACCAATCTTGCTGGAGAGCAGCCCAAACAGGAGTTGTTTATGTACAGTCACACATTCATTAATCCTGGTATTGGGCGCACCATCAAATGATAATTTGGCATTTATCTTTCATTTCCTGGTACCCTATTTAAGCAACAGACACCTTACATTGTGAGCGTATGATTTTTCCACATGAGAATGTCTTACAGAGAAATATGTGTAAGAGCAGAGAGGCACCAGCACTACTGCGTGAAGCTCCATGACAATGAAAACCAGCATTACGTAAGTGAAACATAAAAAGCTGGAAAAGCAATTGGAAGATAATTACAAAAGTAGCCGACACTTGCCTCTAAATTTCAACACGCAGAGCTCACAGACTTGAAATCTCTGCAGCTGAGGTTAAAAACGGGCTGCGGCTGCCTCACTTGGGGAAGCTATTCGGAATCCAGGATGGTTGGGTAAATCCAAGATTCTCACGACCCCTGGCAGCACTCACATCTCATCAGAAGGAGGAACGTCCCATGGACGGTGTGGAGAGCATCGATCACGTCAGCACAGTCTGCCCTCGCTGTAAACCACCTCTGTGAGTTATAGGCACCGACAGGTTGATGGGGCCCCTTCAGCTCCACTGGGAGCAACAGGAGCCTCCCAAGTCATTCCGGCGAAAGAAACCTGCATTGGCTGTTCACGCCCATCTTTGCGCAAGCTGTATTCTCGTTATCTCACACAACCAGCAAGGATCTGCCTACCAAGTTCCAGAACCTTCCAGGATGCACCTCTTCCCTGCAAGGAGCTCCTAAGAAGCACACCACAAAGTGATTTTGTAGTTTCCTGTATACCTAAGACAGCAGCTGAGGTTTTACTTCTATCTAAAAACTTAGGAAATCAAATCTATTTTATAAATGACCACTTCTGACCTACTTCACTGGGTACAGCCAATCCCTTCTTAAAACCAAACACCAAATGCTCAGAGGATGAAGTTCTGAGTCCTTGAATTGACACAGTCCGCCCTCCACAGTCTAGTTCAGGGTGTCTCAGCCTCAGCACTGCTAACATTTGGGACCAGCAAATTATTTGTTACTGGGACTGTTCTGAGGATTACACAATATTTAAGAACATGGTGGCCCCCACCAACTAAACACCACAGCACCTACTGTGATAACTGGAACATCTCCAGACTTTGTCAAAACGACTGATCTAGCCATGAACCACCTTTCCAAGACCAACAGGCCCCCACATAAAATTTGTGAAACTTGATTCTCAGTTATATTCTAGAATATTGCTTGAGCTTTCTCATTTCCAATTTTCCCAGAACATCCTACCCTGTACCTTCTTAAAGATCTACTTTACATTGTAATTAAAAAAAAAAAATTTCTGGACAAGTTAGTATGAATCCTAGAGTTTTCTTTTTGTTTAAGATCTTGATTATACCCTTGGTACTACATTTAGTAATTATGACCTTATGTAAGTCTCCTAATCTCTAGCCCACTTATCATTATTTACTGAGGATAATAATATCATGCCTGTCTACCTAGTTATTGTGAGAAGCAAGTAAGATGATGTACATGGAAGTACGTTGACAATTGTAAAATACAAAACAAATGTAAGGTGTTATCAATAAATCATGAAATGTCTTCTGCAATTTCTCCTTTCACAGTTCCTATTATTTAGCTCTTGGGATTTGCATGTTCATATCCCCATCAAACCTTTTCATGAAGGCAAACAGGATGCCCAGATGAGGAGAGTTTTCAACAATGACCAAGACAACTGGGCATTTAATATATACTTTTAATTGTTTAAATCATTTAACTCTTTAATCATAGCCTTTCTGGAAAAGTCTACTGAACTTGAGATTCCATGTCTTCCTACAAGTCACCAGTTCCTCACACCTCACTTTCATATAATACAAAAGACTACTGAATAACCCCCTCCAAAAAAAAACAAAAAACTGGTTATTTCATCAAGACACTTGAGACCATTTCTGAAAGTTTAGGAAATAGCATGAGGACATATTTGAAGTAAAGAACGTGAAAATAATCAGTGCCCGGGTGAGAGAGCAAGAGCTACTTCATTTTCACCTTCTACCTTATCCAGCAAACAGCAAACTTCCACCATTCCTTCCAAATTTTTGCCTCCTTTAGCGGTGGCAAAGCTGTTTAAATTTACAAAAGTCCCTAATGTCATCAGTAGGTATGGTTCCAAAACCGTTTCCAAAGATGCTATCTGTAGAATCTGCATCCCTGTTGCATGAATGTCTGCACTATGTGACGATGGATTTAAATCTCGGTTACCGCCAAGACAGACAAAGTTCATGAATGAAGTCAGCAGTGAACTTGGGAAACACTGTGCTTAGTGAAAACTCAATTCTATGAAGTTCACCTGTATGACTCAAATTCTATACGCGATTCCAGAACACAAATGACAAAACGTTTGGGATTGTAGCAACATTTGTAAGTGTGTAATGTCCCACGTGACGATTATTTTAAAGGAACATTTGTTTGTATGTTTCATTTTTGATAGTTCATTATAAAAATGGTTATTATACATAAAGCTAGAGCTCACATGGGAAAAAGCACCACCTTTGAATATGAATTAATGACATGGAATCAATCCAATTGTGTTCTTCATTTTAGGTCTAAGTTTGTTCCTGATAAAGGTATACTTTAAATACTTATAAATCTGATCTGATTACTAAGTACTTTGAAGGAGATTTTAGTAAATACTATACCAGAATACAGGATCTGTTTTTCTAATTTGAGTATAAGTAACCTAAAATTCCCAATAAGTTAATTTATTCAAAATAAATAATAACCAACACAGATTATTGCAAATAGGCAAAGTGGATTTATTTTTAAATCTTTACCATCTCTAATGTTGAAATGTATCTTTTAAAAATAACATGCACATTCCAAATACAGCGCCTAAATCTCCTGCTTGCAGTAAGCAATGAGTACTCAGGGGTGACCCATTTAAAACAAACCACAGTTCACTGCAAACTGTACTTCAGCATTGTATTGGCAAAGGTTGGGGAACCATCTGAGTCACAGATCAGTCTGAACACAAATATACAGAGATACTCTTGTGGCTTATAAGTTCTATCTAGGATAAAAGCCTTTTTAAAAAATCAATACATTTCCTAATTGATCCACTAGAAGCTTCATTTTGACAGTGAGGAGTAGAGTCAGAAATGGTATCTGGTTTATTTAATTCAGCACTTTACAGCAGTGGACCATAATTCAGATGTGGTTAGAAAGAAATCTATTGAGATTTAGAGTTGGATTTTAGAGCCGATTTGATTTCTAAAGCAACAAACTTGACAGCTAATTGATAACTTGGAATTCTAAATGAGTTGTAAAGTCAGGCCAATTTCCCAGGAGTTAAAGAAAGAAGTCTTACAAAAAGTAGTTCTCATGCTAGATTTGAATAAATACATTTCAAAAATATCAGGATATGAGAAGTAAATAATTTAATTCTGTAAGATCCAAACAGGGGGAAGAGTACTTTTTTAACCTATGAGATCAATTTTTTTTAAGTATTCAATTAATGGTCTATAGACACAGAGGGTAATGTTTAATGGTTTTCTGGAGAGCTTGGTTCAATGTTCACATTTGCTAAAGCCAGAAAAATGCATTTATAATACCTCAATATCAAAAATGTAAAAAGATCTAATAGTCTTAAAGTGCTTAACAAGGAAAAGAGCAAGACACAATAGTTTTCTTATATTAGTTTCAGCTAAAAAGAAACACGTCAAACTCCTCTTCAACCAAAAAATACAACCTTAAAGTCCACACTAGCTGTATATTAGTATTAGCAAGGGTCATATCAGATACCCATATGCAATGTACTGCTAAGAAAATCTGATGAAAATAAGGAATATTCTGTCTGTAATTTAGACTGTCTCCTCAAGACATAAAGATTATTATCTTTTCTGAGAGTAAATCTTTAAGGAAAAAGGTTTCTGAAGAAAGGAGTGCAAGGTCAAGTGAAATAAACCCAAGGCAAAGGCTCTAAATGGTCTAAATCAAATAAGCAGTTGCATTTCCAGACAGTTTGTCAAATTCCAAATATTCCGCTAGTTTATCAAAGTAAAGGACTGCCACTAAAAGCTAACACTAATAAGGCCATACCACTTACCCGACTGTTTTGTCTATTTAACTCTCCCAACAAAGGTAGGCACTACAACCATCCCCAAGGTCACACAGCTGGTAAGTGGAAAAGCAGGATCACTATGCTCTGCCACTACTACATACTGCCTCTAAGACAAGCAACTATGCGGCCATAAGCAAAGAACAGAGTCCAACCCTCTAAATTAGAAAAGACTAGTAATCACGAACAAGAGGTTTACTCCAAATAGATGCAGATGACAACTCCCCTTACCCTGACGACCTTAGGAAATAATCAGTTCTCCGGGGATTAAATCTAAAGTATCAATTATCCCTACTCCCCTATAGAAAAGTCGGGAAGTGTAATTGAATAACCAAGTATTCACCTACTAAGTGCCCAGTACTGCTAGGAATTGTCGGGAATGAGAAGTCAAAAGCATGTTATGTGCCCCATAGGACACTAGCACTGTTTATTCCAAGTATCTTGCTAGACGCAAGAAAAAACAAGGCCAGAAACAGCTAAGGAGGAAGCTTGTAGGTAACAAACTACAAATAGTTGCAACACAAACAGTAACTACCCTAAAAAAATCTAGTTTCTGCTTTGGCCTGAGGGCACAGCAGAACTGTCAGTTTCCACTGATCTATCAGCAATTAACAAGCTCCCACACAAGCTGCACTAAGATACCCGAAAATTTACTTGAAACAAATGTTCATGGTCCATCATGGAGAATTACAACATGGGAATAAATAAGAATATTCCAAATTTATTTTAAATGTGTATTAGTGCAAGACTGGAGCTAATTGTTTTCCCGGCTCCCCTGGCTTTTCTCACCCCTCCCACCGGGAGTGGGCAGGTGGGAGTGAAGAGGGGAGGGAGGGTATTTTTAATGGAGTCTACCAGGAGCTGGACAAGATGGTGAAAATAGAGCTATTTTTTTTCTATCATACAGACTGTTTATATTTTTGCTACAGAAGAACCAGAGAAAAATTAACTTTTGCCTAAAATGTTTTACTTCCCCCACTGAAGTCACAAGCCAGAAAACTCCCACTTATTCTCTATTTCTATCTTATTTAAAAACAGCACCCCATCTCTTGTCTTCTGGGCTGAGAGGAAAAGAGAAGCATGGATTCCTCCCAAAGTAAACATCAAATTTAGAATTCCTAACCAGAGCAAGCTGTAGGGCATCGCTGTGACCCAAGAGCATTCATGGTGATACAGGAGGCTGGAGACTTGGCATAAATGTGCAATGATTATTGTCAATTTTCAGGGGACAGAGCCAATTATGTACCCTTCTCAGTATCTTAACATCCAAAATCCAAAATTCTCTAAGGAAACGCAATCACCCACTACAGATGTGCTGAGTGAAGTAAGAGACCAGTTGTGAACTTTAGGCAATGATTACCATTAAAAACTGAGCATCTGCAAAATTTTATAATGCTTTCACTCTTTGTATCCCTACCCTCAGCATTAATGGATGACGCCAACTCTTTGTGCTAGTGCACAACTCATGTTGTGCCCCGGAATGTGTATGGTGTGAACACCTTTACATTCATTCCCCATTCATTTATCAAAACAACTATAGAGTACTTTACAATAGAATGTTAATTCTGAAAAACTAATTGTGGTAGAAAAAAAATGAAGATGACTCAGTCTATTTCTATAGCATTCAGAGTACCTGTACAGCTGAGCACTCCTTCAATGTGATGGATGGGAACACTTTTACAGTCAAAAACCTTCACCTCAATACAGAGATGCTCAAACTTCATCATGAATTACTGGGGCTTGCTAAATCCTTCTCGAAGATTGCAGAGATTATTTCCCTAAAGACTCATCAGTATGAGGAGTTTGAAAATAAATGATTTTCTTTTGTAGGTATACTTGGGGTATTGTTTATCTTTTGTCTGGTATTAAACAATCAAGGATATTCTTAATGAGAATAACATTAACAATAAAGGCTAACACTCATATCTTTTTAACATGAGAGTGCCTGGCATTGTTCTAAGCAAATTCCATACATTAACTTAGGTTAACTTCACCATAACTATATGAGGAGAGTTGCTGTTATTATTTTCACTGTGTAGCTGAAGTACCGAGGCATAGAAACTAACATCAAGGAAGTGGCTGAGCCAGGATTCAATCTCAGGCAACTTGGGTCCAGAGTCTGTGCCCCTAATCCCACACTGCCCCTCAACTGTACCCTAAATGCTATCCTTATGCCACCTAATGTTACCTCAGCTGAAAAAATCACATGAGAACATATCATAGGGCTGACTTTTAAAATTTCTTTGTAACTACAATTGTTCAGTATTTACTTCTCAACATCTTTACTGAAAATACACTTTCCATAAAGCTATTGAGCAACATCTCTACAATAAAGTCAAAACGTAAGGCGCCAAAGAAACTATTTATTATCTTGTAGCATAGTCAAAACTGTGAACTTTTTATGGACTTTATTGTCCTGGACTTTATGTACTGGACTTGTCAATAGGAGATGTGTGTTTCACTGCCAAATCTACAGTCTGATATCCTCCCGGTGTGTGATAACATTCAGTGTGCAATAATGTTCAAAATGCTTGGTGATGAAAGCAATAAAATGCTGTCAGTTTTTTTGCACAAAAATCAAGGCATATGTCAAGAACAATGCAATGGTAAATATCTTGCTTGTGTTTATGAATTTTAATGCTGTATTTATATTCTACTAAACTATTTTGGTGACAAACAAGGTCCAACAGAAACATTTCCTGGATAGAATGTAAGAGTTAATTAACCAACTTCAACTACTAGAATTCTAGCGTCCTTTTATAGGGTATCTTTTTGATGGAACTCATGACCAACCATTATTGATGGATTAACTGCTCATGATAAAAAAATGGCTGATCACATTACATGAAAAAGAGGTTCAGAGAACACAAGGTCCTAACCTCAAGACCAATACTACCTACAGTATTTAAAGCTATATCATCTTTAAAAAGTTTAGTAAATGAAAAAGTAAGACAAAGAAATGCTGCCTTTTGAATGAAATACTGACAGCAACAAAAACTTCAGGAAACTTATTTGGAGCCTCTCTTTAGACAGAAGACCACACACTGAATGAAGAGGAAGTGAGGAAGGATAGGAACTGAGGTGGGTATCTTAAAAAACCATATTTGATGCAAACTAAAACCTCTACAGACCAAGTTCAGTCCATGTGTGCATCAAACTCCTGCTTTAAATATTTTATCATCTCGTTGTTCCCCACAAGACCACACATCTGTTGCTTTCCCCCTCAAACCCTGTATTTCAAAAGAAACTGTAATTTCAGCCAAAACAAAAGGACATTTTAAATAGTTTATACAGCAATAACAATGATAAATATGTTGCTTCTCTTAAGAGTTTTTGAAAGATTAAAAATAATTTTCACACCCCATTAGAGAGTGATTAAATGCAGGCTCTGGAGTCAGAACAATCTTGATAGGGATCTCATTGCAGCAACAATCACACATACTAATTTGATATAAGATCTTGGACTCAGTTCTCAAACTGAATCTCAGTCTCATTTCTCCATAAAACAGGGGTGTTGCCTGTGCCTACCTCACGAGACTGTTAAAAGGACTCAGTAAGTACCAAGTGAGCCCTCCACAAAGATGAGCTATTTAACTACTATCTGGACAAAGGAAATTCCTCAGGGTCTCTAGACTGACCACAGGTAAAACCACTACACGGAGGTCTTAAAAAAAAAAAGTTCCCAAACAAAAAATCAGATTAAGACATGCTTCTATTAGTTTATTATGAAACAAAATGCTTCAGTGGAATGGTGCATTAACAGTGACAATCCCCAATAGATATGGGCTCATTTTCATTTATGATAAACAGGCTAATCAGAGCTTTGCTACAGTCTTGACAGATGCATCATATGCTGACATTGAGCTTTAATCCTCCATGTGCAGTTTTCACTGTTTCTTCTTTATTATTTCATTATGGCAACATATGTTTTCAAAGTGTTATACTACATCTTATACCACTTTTATTACTTTATGCCTCCATGTGGAAAACGAATCGCTTCTGTGATGTGACATGGACATCTTCTCCTAAATTTCATTGCTCTACCCATACTACCAGCACAAAGTCACTGCTGTTATTTCATTTCTCAAGACCTATATGATCCATCACATGGAAAGAATGGATGTTGTGGGTTTGAATGATAGTTATCATCTTGTTTACTGAGCAATTACTATGCACCAGGCCTACCTATAAACCCTTCTCATGCATTAATTCTTACAAAAATCCTGTAAGGTAGACCCACGTGATACTAAGATTATTAGTATACTGTGATTATTACCCACATTACACTAGGAGAAACTGTGACAGAGAGTTAAATAACCTGACAAAGTCTAGTAGACAGCAAGCAGCAAGGCTCAGATTCAAACACAGGCAACTGGTCCAGAGCCTGTGTTCTTCCCTAGTATATACGGCAGCTGCTATTGTACAATGTGAAAAATTGGTTAGAAACAATACTTAAGCAGTAAGTCTGAAATGTCATATCCTATATGGGTATATGCAGTCTGTTATGAGGTCTAAATAATATACATGAAGTATGGAGTATAATGACTAATTATAGAAATGCCATTTGATAATCCTTCCTCTTCCTCTATTTTCTGAATAATGGTGGGACTAAGTTATTCCCAAATCTCATCCTACAGAATATTTCCTCAGTACTTTGCAGAAAACGTCAAAAAAGAAAAGTGCCATTAAAAAATTCTTTTTTCAAAAATGGTGCTGGAACAACCGGACATCCACACACAAGAAAATGAATCTAGACATTACCTTACAACCATCACAAAAATTAACTCAAAATGGATCACAGACCTAAATGCAAAATACAAAAGCGTAACACTCCTAGAAAATAACATTAAGAGAAAATCTGGATGATCTAGGGTTTGGCAAATAACTTTTTAGATACAACACACAGGCATAATCTATGAAAGAAAGAATTGATAAGCTAGACTTCATTAAAATTAAAAATTTTTGTTCTGCAAGACTGTCAAGGAAATGAAATGACAATCCACAGACAGGGAGAAAACATTTGCAAAAGACTTACCTGGTAAAGAACTGTAACTATTAAAACTCAACAATAAGACAACACAAATAAAAAATGCAACAAAGATCTTAACAGATACCTACCTCATCAAAGAAGATATAAAGATGGCAAACGAGCAAATATAAAGATGCTCACATCATATGTCTTCAGAGAAATGCAAACTAAAACACACTACTACTACACTTATTAGAATGGCCAAAATCCAGAACACTGACACCAACTGCTGACAAGAGTGTGGGACAGCAGAACTCTCACCATTCCCGGCGGGAGGACAAAATGGTACAGTCACTCTGTAAGACACAACAGTGGTTTCTTACAAAAACTAAGCATGCCCTAGCCATATGATCCAGCAGTCAGGCTCCGTGGTATTTACCAAAAGGAGTTGAGACTATGTCAACACAAAAAACCTGCACATGGATGTTCACAGCAGCTTTATTCATAATTGCCAAAGACTGAAAGCAGCTAAGAAGCCTGTCAGTGAGTGAATGAGTAAACAAACTGTGTACATCAGACAAGGCTTTTTAGACAGTGCTGAGAAGAAATAAGGTATCAAGCCATGAAAAGACATGGAGGAAACAAAAATCATATTACTAAGTGAAAGTCCCCAGTCTAAAAAGGCTACTTATTATACGATTCCAACTGTATGACATTCTGGAAGAGGCAAAACTATGGAGACAGTAAAAGATCAGTGGTTGCCAGGGGTCAGAAGGAGAGAAGGATGAGTAAATTCAGGACAGAGGATTTTTAGGGCAGTGAAAGTACTCTTTACGATACCATAACAATGGATACATGTCAATATAAATGGTCGTAAGACATAGAATGTACATCACCAGGAGTGAATCCTAATGTGCACTATGGATAGGTGATAACGATGTGTCAATGTGGGTTCATCAACTGTAATAAATATATCACTCAGGGAGATGTTGATAATGGGGAAGAAGGCCATGCAGGTGTGGGTAAAGAAGATCTACAATAAATCTCTGAACCTTCCCCTCAATTTTGTTGGGAATCTAAACATTCTCTAAAAAATAAAGTGTTTTTAAAATAAAGAGGTAAATACTTTTTCTTTTGGAATATAAGCTCCATGAGAAGGATCATAAAACATGATGCTCTATTTTCTGTATGCTGTATACTGTGCCTACCCTATAAACTCAACAAATACAGATGATCAGAGGCAGTCAGTGGTAATAGTGAGGAAGTAAATCACAAAGAAGGTAGCTGTTAAAGGTGTCCGTCCATTTGTGAATAAACACAAACACATATGTATTCTTTCTGACTAACATAACAAAATAGATCTGGTGACTGATCCTGGGGAACAACTGAAAGTGTTAGAACGGGGTTGTAGTGGACTGGATTCTGTCGACCCACATGCTCACTCTGCAGCACTTTCTGGGATCCCTTCCCTGCAGGAAGATGTACCAGTTTAAATCAGCTGCAGTGACATGACTCGATCTGGTCAATGAAACGTCTGTAGAAGTGATATATGCCACCTCTGGCTTTAAGACCAGGGCATTGTACATTAAGTCTTTCTCTCTGCCACAAGACCAGCAAACCCTACTGCCTTTTAGACAGGAAATCAAAGAAAATGTGGAATCGTTTTGTAACTGAATCACAATAGGAATGTTCTGTGAATGAAAAATAAACTTTTATTTTTCTAAGGTGCTAAGATTTGGGGGCAGTTAGCACAACATGCCCTAGCCTATGCTGATAAAGGGATGCTTCCATCAGAGCTGAAAGTCTGGAGATTAATCAATATGCTTATCCCATAGTTCTGTCATCCTCTTCCCAACTTATACACATGCTCTACAGCCAGAAGAGTGTAGCAAAGAAGTATGACTCCCTCTTTTTCTCTGCCCTTAGGACTTTTTAATTTAACCTTCCTAGGTTGTATTAATGTTATATCTGGGGAGAGGGAAAGTCCAAGAAGAAAATAAACCATATTCAAACATTCACACCTAAAAGCTTGAAAGCTTTCAAATATTTAGGTCCCATATTTTACTTAAAAGGATAATCAAATCTTAAAATTCTAGGATCCATGAAATTATTCCATGTATTTGAAATTAATAAGTATCCTTTTTACCACACACACACTAGAAGGAAGCCTTGATTTGGAATCACAAGACCTGTATTTTGGTCCTTCTCTGTATCACCTACATTTTGATCCTTTCCACACTCCTTTATTTGGAAATGACCCCAACTCACCGCCCCTGCAAAAGTACAGCCATGTACATGACAAGTGAAGAGTTTATCTTTATACCATATGACTTCACACAACCAGCTATCAGTCTGCAAGGCCAGGTACCATATGGTCCAAATGGACTTCATTTCCAAGCCTTCAGTGTCTATGAGATCGCATTATAACAAATATCTCTCACAACAGATTCAGGGAACTTTTCAAAAAGTTTTACAATAAAAAAATATCTTGACTAAAGCATATGCACTTGAAAAGTGAATTACTTTCTGAGTCTGGGTCTCCTGAGCTGTGGAATGGATTAAACATCCTCACTTGGTGGCTGTGAAATTCAAATAATGTGAATATGTGCAGCTACATGGGAATGATCAATTTTTAAAAGAAATTTCAGAGGAGCAATTCAAATCATTCCTAAAGTAAACATTCATCTAAATTCTCAGACAAGGAAATCACTGGTAGTCACATGTTTATTTAACAACTATACTTGCAACATTTAAAGCATGTCAAATTTTATGAGAGTATCTACCTTACAGTGTGTTTAAATTCCCTATATAATAGAAATACAGTATTTTTAATTCAGTATACAGGCTTAAGAGCATAATTTTAACATTTTAGGCAATAGTGAAATTTAGCAGCAGCCCTCAATGTTATTATCTTTGTTTGATACAACTATCTCGTCCTTGTTTAAAAACTCACCAGCCTCTGAAGCACTGCTTTTTTTTGGAAAAGTTTCCTGAACTGCTTATAGCACAGATCTGTAGCTGTTAGGAAACCACATTTGGGGAAAGAGAAAGGGGTACACTGGGTTTAAGCATCTTTTAGGTTCCTAGGGGATTTTTATTTTCTCTTCCCATGTGTTCCTGGAGAACAGTGTTCACTGGATGGATCATCATTCTGGGTACCTGCTTGACCTCACAAACCTATCATTTCATCAGTACCATCCTACTCAGGTAGTGTCTTCTTTGCAGGAAAACACTGACATTTTCCCAAAAAATAACTTGAAGAAATTTACATATTTCCAGAAAGTATATTTTAAGATAGTAGATAAATTCCAAGTCATTTATTGCTCTGCTTCCCAAAGCAAGACAAGAATATCAGCTGCTCACTAAACCATGTACCTCATTTTAGATACAATCCTGTTAAGATTCCTAATGCTCTGTTTTTTCAGGACTCCAAAAGGTTGCACTTCCCTGTCTACCTTGTTTTGAATTGGCTTGGCAAAGACAGTTCTCAACATACAACATTATTTTACTTTCCTATATCATCTTTTGTGGATCCACATTTGTAGGGTTATGGTTTGCTCCATGAAAGCCAATTTTTAATAAAATACCTTAATCTCACAAAAATTTTCAAGTTATCTTTCTTCTGTGTGCCTGAAAATTGCTTGATAGTGTAAAAATTGCATGGATGTCTCCTGAAAGGACACTTAATATAGCAACATCAGCATGTTGAAGTTTAATGACTAAAGTAGCAGTGATTCCAGCTTGAGCCTGATCTGTTTCAATCTCAGCTACACAGGGACAAATAAATGGAAAGCATTACAGCATTCTAGGTGCCATTTTGTTATGTCTTAAATGTTATTTACTGCCTAGTTTCTCCATTTCCTTTGAACATTAAAATGTTTGACTCACTGGAATTTCCTCAGGAGTCAACTTAAGGGAATTTGCCCAACATAGTTCTGAACAAATGGGACAAACTAAGTATACAGGATCATTCAAAAGACACTAGAAAAATTTGGGGCTTAGAGTCCAAAAACAAATATAAAGGCGAAATTCTATACTAAACATACACTATGAATGGCTTCCTTTTTTTTGCTAAAACCCCAGAAAGTAATTCCACCTGCAAATACAGTAGTTACATAGCTCACTGGAATATATTTTAATCAAAATAAAATTATTTGTATCATTTCCAAGACATTCAAAGTTCTAAAGCAGTAATTATCAAAATATGGTCAATGGCTGATTCATAGTCTATTGATATCCACCAGGTGGTGTTTAAGCAGACATGGTACACTATTCATGTTTTGAGTATACTGATGAGTACAATAAGTAATTTATTGTAGTTATTGCTAATGAGGCATTAAGAAAGAACACTGTCCATCACTCCACTTACAGTAGCAAATCTCTCTTCTCTCTTTGCTCATCTCAATACAAGCAAAAATGTATGACAGGACACTCTGGTCCTTTTGTCTGGAGTACTGAAAATTGAAAATGTTAACTGAAAAAGAAAAGAAAGTCAAATCTCTAAAGTGTCCTCTAAAATAAAAACCAAAATAAAACAACTATCCTTCAATGGAAGAATAGTCTGTCTTGGATAATAGGGAATAAGCAAAGACTGTATCCTTCTGAACAATGAAGGAGAATTGTTCTGCCAAAGGAGCCACAGCAAGCTGTGAGGCAGCAATTATTTTTGCAAAAAGAAGAATGAAGAACCTAACTTCTAGCATTTCACAGAACAGTATAGGAGCAAAATACATAGAGCAGCAGGTAAAACAATAAAACAACAGTTAATGAAGAACAGGGTCTAACATTTGGTTCCAGAAAGGGAAACTGAAAATATCCTGCAATAAGTCTATTCTAACAAGGGCATAACTGGCCGAAGCAATACCATCCAACAGAACCTTGTGATGGAGAGACTGTAACCTGCCCCACCCAGTGTGTAGCTGCTAGTCCATGTGGCTACTGAGAATGTGAAATGCAGCTAGTGCAAATGAAGACTTCAATGTTTAACTTTTAAATTTTATTTAATTTTGTTTAATTTAAATAGCCACATGGGGCTGGTGGCTACCATATCAGTCGGTGCAAGTTCAGGAAACCTCATCATGGAAGGCAGGAGAATTCTCCAAAGCAGGTGAGTAAGGGAAGAAAACCATCAAGACCCGATGAACCCAAATGAAGCTGGTGGGGGCTCGGGGGGGCAGTGCACAGAGGTACCAGCTTATTAATGAGAGAAAAGAGTTGAATCAATGTCAAAATCACACTATATTTTCATTTTAATTTTCTAAGTATATTTTCACATTTGAGCTGTTTAGCTTACTTGTTAACCATTCCATACAAAATTCAGGTTTAAATATTTTATCCATGCTTATGAATGAAATAAAACAAAATACATTTAGTACATATATTGCATGTCGGTAATAAATGTTGCCTTCTCCTCCTCAATATTAAAATACCTTCTATATATTGTTAAGAAAAGCTACTTGAGCCAGATGGAGCCAAGCGAAAATTACAGTTAAGATTTAATTCAGCATATGTACAAGAGCTGTTCCTGTTTATATGGACATGTCAAAATAACTAATTTTAATGTGTAATATTTGCATATACATTAAATTCATACAAATTGGGAATATTTTTTTTGTAGATAATTATTTTTTATTGAAGGGTAGTTGGCACACAGTATTACATTAGTTTCAGGTGTACAACACAGTGATTCAACATTTATATACATGATAATTCTAGGTACCAGCTATCACCATACCAAGTTGTTACACTATTTTGACTATATTCCTTATGCTATACATTACATCCCGGTTACTTATTTATTTTACAATTGGAAGTGTGTACTTTTTTTGTGTGAGGGCATCTCTCATATTTATTGATCAAATGGTTGTTAACAACAATAAAATTCTGTATAGGGGGGTCAATGCTCAATGCACAATCATTAATCCACCCCAAGCCTAATTTTCATCAGTCTCCAATCTTCTGAAGCACAACGAACAAGTTCTTACATGTAGAACAAATTCTTACATAGTGAATAAGTTACATGGTGAACAATACAAGGGCAGTCATCACAGAAACTTTCGGTTTTGCTCATGCATTATGAACTATAAACAGTCAGTTCAAATATGAATACTCATTTGATTTTTATACTTGATTTATATGTGGATACCACATTTCTCTCTTTATTATTATTATTTTTAATAAAATGCTGAAGTGGTAGGTAGATACAAGATAAAGGTAGAAAACATAGTTTAGTGTTGTAAGAGAGCAAATGTAGATGATCAGGTGTGTGCCTGTAGACTATGTGTTAATCCAAGCTAGACAAGGGCAATAAAACATCCACGTATGCAGAAGATTTCTCTCAGAACAGGGGGGGTGAGGTTCTAAGCCTCACCTCTGTTGATCCCCACAAATTGGGAATATTTTTTAACATATAATGTGGTTTAGTTGCCAAGATACTTTAGTATTTTAATGGTAGATATGAGAACTAATTAAATGACATATAATATTTAATAAGAGGCAATAATTCAGAAGAAGAAGAGATTCTTACTTCTATTAGTATGGATAAATCCTTATTTGAGCTCAGAAATTTAGATGTGTAATTATGAGGGGGAAATTTATGTTGGAGGGAAATTAAGAATTTTAAGCATGAGAACACACAAACTAGAGTTATTTTATCTTACAATTTCCTACATTTTTAGTAAAATTAATTTAAAAGACACAGAAAGAAATAATCTTTTCAGAGGCTATTAATAATTAAGTAAATGACTTGCTTTAATAATGAATGATACATATTTATCAAGAGAGAAATTATTCAGTTCATGTCCAGAGTATCTAACGATGCTTGAACTTTGACTATTATAATATAATTTTAACTGAATTTTTATGTTGAAGCTGCAAGATCTTAACACCTTTTAATAAATTGGGAAAGAAAGTTTCATGTCTAGGCTAAAAAATGCCACATACTCAATATTAAAAATGAAATAATATTTCAAGAGCAAAAATTGGAGTTTTGGCTCTTCTGACCTTTAAAGTTTTGAGGGTCCTTAAATAGAAAAAAAAATGACTAAATATGGGAATTCCTCAGACCTCAGAATACCTCCCAACTTTTATGGCTCAAAACTCTCAAAGGTATAAGCTACATTCATGCTAGGGTCTTTTTGTCTCCAACTAAACTTTTTAGAGGTTCTATTTTTGAGACTATATAAAGAAAATGACTATATATCTTGAGAAAAGAAAGGCATGAAGTCCTAAGTGGAACATCAAAATTAATTTTTTTTTCAAATTGAAGTTTCATTATAGTGCTTAGTCTCTTTGTTTCACCTTCAATCTGATCATTTTTCCCTTCTTCAATATTTCTGTATGTAAGAGTTTTTTAGATGACAAAGAACTTAAAAAAACATTAACAATAATAATAACAACAATCTCCAATAAAGCACCTGCCATATGCCAAGAATAATGTAAGGTGATTTATGCATGTTTTCCTTTCTTCTTAAAATAACCCAGTACAGGTGGGTATCAATTTCCCATTTTACAGGCAGTGAAATCACAGGCTTCACAAGGTTGAATAGCCTGGCCAAGGTCATTCGGCTAGTAACCAGTAAGAGCTAGAAATCAAATCAAAGCTAGCTCAAAGCCATCACCCAGAGACCAAGGAGTTAGAGAAGCTATGGTATGGGTGTAATGGAAGGAATAGGGAGAAAATGCAGAGAGAGGACAGCTCTCTCCTCTTCCCTGCACTGCCTCCTTCCTGAGGCCAGTCCTGGTCAGTATTAATATTAGGGTAACAGCAAGAGGAAAATAACCTACAGTACAGTCACTTTGTGTAAGAAATGCAAGAAGTGAAGTCATATAATATGAGAGCCTGCTTTTGAAAAGGAGCATCAAGGACCATTGGTTTCTTCTACCCCCTTAAAAAAAAATGAAACAAATAATACAAAGCCTAATTAAAACAATTCCCACCAGAATAATCTATACATGGTGTGAAACTCAGTATTTCGCTCTTTGTAAAAGAAAGCTTAATATGGATTGGAACCAGAACATAAGATTGTGATGCTATGAGTGACTGCATATAGTGCGTCTTTCTCCCACAGAGGTTTTGTCTCTCTTTTTCATGTGAACCAATGTGAACACAAGGACTTGGTCATTCTGAGAAGCTAAGGTGGTCCTTGGGCACCACCGCTGGTCACAAGTGCCCACTAATCCCAGAGTTCATAGTCACGCACTTTACAAGTTCATGTTTCTTTCCCTTAATATTTCTATGAAGAATATTTTTCTCCTAAGACATCTTTCATATACTCTTTTATTAAGTTGCATTTTTCAATTGTCTAAACAAAAGCTAGTAGTGGTGCTGAACTCAAAAACTATAATACCACCACTTAATAATACCTTGACACCAAAATCACAAGCCATAAAATTAAAAAATTGATAAAGTGGACTTAAAGCTAAAATCTGTTCTACTTCAAAGGACACCAATAAGAAAATGGAAAGACAAACTAGAGACTATGAGAAAGTATTTGTAAATCATATACCTGATAAAGGACTTGTACCTGGAACTATATAAAGAACTCTTATAACTCAATAATAAGTAGACAAACCAATTTAAAAATTGGCAAAACAAATCAATAGATATTTTACAGAAGAAGAATGGCTGCTAAGTATATGAAAAGGTGATCAACATTAATTAGAGAATGAAAATTAAGTCCATATGAAATATCACTATATATCAATTAGAATGCTTAGTTGAAAAAAATCAGACAGACAATACCAAGTATAGATAGGTGAGGATGTGAAGAAATGTATCACTTTTACACTTCTGGCATGAATTGATCTTGACACTTGGGAGAACAGGTTGGCAGTTTCTTAAAAATTAAACATAAACATACAATACAACCCAGCAATTCTACTCTTAGGGATCTAAGATGAACAAAAATGTATGCCCAAATTTATGTACAAAGACTTGTACACAAATGCCCATGGTAGCTGTATTCATAACAGCTAAAAAAATATAAACAATCCAAATGTCCAAATGTCTGTACACATAAGTGAATGTGACATATCTACACAATGGAATACTGTTTAGCAATAACACAGGAATGAACTACTGACACGGGCTATGACAGGATAAACCTCAAAAACATTATGCCAAACAGAAAAGACTATATAATCTATGGTAACATTTATGTGAAATAGCTAGAAAATGCAACTTTACAGAGACAAAAAGTGTATCAGTAATTGGCTGGACAGAGACTGGCCATAAAACGCCCATAGGAACTTAGAAGTTGATAGAAATTTTCTAAAACTGAATTGTGGTGATAGTGCCACAACTTTATAAATGTATTAAAAATCAGAGTTGTACAATGCAAAGGGTGAATTTTAGGGTATGTACAGTCTACCTAAATAACTTTTAAAGATTACAATAATGCCTTACAGGGCTATACATTTTTTCCAAATTGGAAAACAAAGTTTAAATCCAGAGAAACAAAAAAGCTAACATGAAAGACATTAGTGCACCAGATATCCAGAAATAAGACATGTTGACATGCTCTATATTTTTCCAGCTATTTTCATATACAATCTATTGCAACTACTTCAATTCTGTAAAGGAAATAGAATTTATCATCCAAATATTTCATAAGCAGAAGCAGACAGGAATATCAAAAGAATTAACCAAATTCACATATAATTAAGTCAAATTATCAAAATAAAAATATTTATAATAAAATTCTACTGTAATCTTTCTACTTTTCCAAGTTTTAGTGTACTTAAAATTGACATACTAAACATAATTCATTTCTTCCAATAATTCACAGGTGATTAAAGAATTAAAGTCTCTTGGAAAGTTTACTCTTGTTGACAAAGTTTATGAATGACATCAGGATATTGTATACCTCCCTTTTATATGTAAATCCTATTTGCTGCTTTAAGAATATTATGCACCCTTTTTGTTCCTGTTTTTTTCCTCTTAGGAAAAAGAGAGAGGAAAGTATTTTTCTTTCTTCATAGGGTTATGACAGGTATCACAGCCAAATTATACTTGACAGAATCCAGACCTGAGAACCACCTTTAGAATAAGCCCACCCACCATCTCAGAGAGACCTAGGTGTCATCTTACCTAGGCTACAAGCATCCTCCAGAGGACATGTCAGCAAGCCACAAGCGCATGTTTTCCCTGACGCCTCCTCTCAAAAAGCCTGCCAAAAACCCTGCGGGCCCTGTTAGAAACCCCTTCTTTGTTCTGCTGGCCTGGACAGGGGGGTCCCTCTCAGGTTTAGCAATAAACATGCTTGGACTGCTGAGTTCACATCCTCTTTTCCTTTCAATACTCATATCCTGGAAATCTGTAACTAAAGTTTTAAGGTTGTAATAAAACAGATGTAAAAGGCCATTCCTCTGATTATTGAGAAAGCCCCTCAAAATGACTCAGAATTTTGTTCAGACTGACCTACACAAGTCAGGTAATGGCTAGGGTCAGAGACAAAGCTGATAAGACGAGCCCCCGTCCTCCAGGAACTCATGGCCCAGGAGTGAAAACAAATCATTTCAATGTCATGAAGTCAGCTCCTTTTTTCTATCCACTTAATACTTTCATAGGTCACATTAGAATTTATTTTTTTCTGCGAAAGGATTTTAATCTTGCCAAACAAAAGTGCCACATAGTTACACCAATTTGTGCTACCTCTCCACAAAAATAACTTTGGAATGCTTGGAGACAGTCTGGATTGGGCAGAAGACATATCCAGTTGCCCACAACAAATAACTTAATTGATTGCCCAAAGAAACAATACTCAGGGGCCTGAAGACAACTGCCTTAGGTAACATGAGTTACATGTGCAGAACAGAAAAGCGGAAGCTTTGAAAATTAGTTTAATTATTCTTATTTAAAAGTGGAAATCCTAACTTAAGGGAAAAGGAGCCATTCTAGTCCTCACTGGGATTTCTTAAATGAACAGTTTGCTCTAAGCTTAGATGACTGAACCAAATACATTTCCACAGCTGCTCCAATTAAAAGAGGATAACATAAGTAAACAAAAACTTTTGCAAATGATCTCAATAAAAACAACACTGTCTCACAGATTCATGCTTGGGACTGACCAGACGTGGTAATTCCTCCCAGAAGGAACACACACCACAGTGGTATTCTTTGATAGACCCTCAAATATGCCTTCCTTTCCATTCCAAAATGTCAGGAAATGTCTGTAATCTGTAAAAGTATTCCACCCAGACACTACTGCTTGAACTCTGGTCAATGATGTGCATTTCCATTTACCATCCAGATATTAACAACACCTGCTGGTTGAGCTCCGTGGAGGTGAAACATTGGTTGGCCACTGCACAAGACACTTTACATCCATCCCAGAGATTCCCCTGCTTTTTCCTAATAAGCTTCAATGAAAAGGAAGTTCTTGGCTTTCTCTCTTTACAGGAAATATCCATGGGTTAGAGGATAATAGTAATAATACGAGTGTTTTACATACATTTCTATGCTGCTGTTAATCTGAAGAGACTGAAAAATTAAGAAATGCATGACTCTCTACATTCATTTTTGAAACTGAGCCATTACCAGGACAGAATGGAGTAAATCATCAAGCAGTCCAGATTTACTTTGCAACCAAAGACGACCACAGAATGGACAACTCAGCAGGCGCCCCAAGGAGGCAGCTGAGAACCACTGTCCAGTGCTGCGCTTTCAGTTTCCAAAAAGCACTGAAACCTTTTGAACTGCTGTCTGATTGCACAGAGCATCTGCTCAGCTTTCCTAGGGCCTGCCTGTACTTCGGGAACACTTTCATTCAGTTCAGCAAACACTGTGCTGGCACACAGAATGTTTGGGGCATTAGGTTATTAGCCACAAAACAAACATCAGTGAGAGCTGATCTCTTATTTAATAGAAACTACATTCACAAAACTCAAAACAGATACATTTAACAAGATGTTTGGGAAATCATGATTTTGGGACTTAGAAGAATTCATGTTCAGCCTTGCACAGTTATTTGACCTGCTTAGAGACGAGGCATGTCATCTCCTCTTTGTGGAACCGCAGAGGTACAGTGGCATCCCTAAGCTCTACTCGTAGGTGTGAGACACTGAAAGTAAAGAACTAGAAAGAGATCAAATAATTAAGATTAAGAAACGACATGCAGGGCGATTTGGTGATTCCTGGGGGATTCTGTCATGGGAAAGTTGTAGGAAAATTTGACTTTTATTTCCATATTTGGGGAGAGTAAATAAGTCGAAGAGTCTTCCACAAGTCTTCAGATTGGTTATAACTTCACGATGCCAAATGGGCTTCTGTAAGGTGGAGCAAATAATCACAATAAAACTCTTCTCCTCTCCAAGAACCTTCCCAGACCCATATCCCACCTGAATCAGGTGGGGCCAGGCTACTCATTCAAGCCTCTCTCAGCACATTCTGTGATTCTTGATGCCATCACTCAACCACCTCACTTTCCAGAACATTCATAGTGAAGATGGCTTCAAATGCTGTTCTACTTCTCAATTACTAATAGAAGTGTATTCTCTTTAAGATTTTCCTAATGTAATTTAGTACACAGCTCCAGATTCCCTCAAGTTGATATATAATCAGTAATGTGGTATTGCCTCAAAATATACAGGATGTATATGTTTTCAAGGCCCTGATTAATATGTGTATCACATATATATTAATAATAATGTGTGTATCACATTCTAACCACAGCCATATGGGGGTGGGAGGTAATAAAAAGTCCCCAGGGGATATCAGGCAGACTTTAACATTAATTGTTTAGAATCTTCTTGTATCTTGAATATGACAATAGTGTGTTAACAAAAGTGAATCAAATATGCTGCTTTGCTTTGTTTCAAGAGCAGATCACTTGCTTTTAACTCAATTTCAAAGTAAATTAAATTCGCTGTATAAAATATAGAATTCAGCCCACTAGTATTTTCTTACCTCTGCCATGAAAGAAATTTGCACTCTCTTGAGAAGAACTGATTGTATCTACAAGAGAGTTTTGTAAATTTCTGAAAACCTTTGGTCCAGTCCCAAGAGCCATGAATTATCTTGGCAACCATTAGATTATTGTGACTCTGTAGTGACATTTTAAACAAAATCATATGGTTTGACACTGAATTAGTTCCCAATGTTTTTCTAGGAACACAGTCCTTGAGATGATCTATAAAGAAGAGTTTGTGTGGTCAACTAAGTTTGGTAAACACTATCCTCGTGTTGTATGTTCTCAAAGCACAAGAGTATATTCAAGGCCCTGAGAAGCCTTCCAGCAAAGAACCCTTTCTATTTTTACCCAGCATTTTGTATATTTATTAGCCTCAGAAACCTGTTCTCATTTGATTCCTTTTCTCTTACGGTTAAAGTCTTTGCACCGATGTCCCTAAACACACCCTTCTGCAAACTGTGCAGCCTCTCATCTGTAAGATTTATCTATATTATTTAAACTGAAGAAAGAATGAGTAATGATAGAGATTATTCAGGGGGTTGTTTGCTATTACCTGGCTTATTTGTCTGTATCCCCCAAAACTTAATCTCAGTAAACATTTTCTAAATGAACAAACATCTTCTAATATCTGGCATCAGATGGCGCAATGGGTGGAGTCATATCCCCTCAAAAAGATACACTAAAGTCCTAACCCCTAGTACCTTCAGAATGTGACCTTATTTGGAAATAGGGCTAAAAATGAGGCCACTAGAATATACCATAATTCAATAGGCCTGCTGTGCTTATAAAAAAGAGAAGTCTGGACAAAGAGACAGACAAGCACAGAGAGAAGGTGAAAAACACACAGAAAAAACAGCTGCGTTCGGAAGCCAAGGACCATCAAGGGCCGCGCGGAACCCCAGGACCCAGAGGAACCCAGTAAGGGCTCCACCCCAGAGCAGTGGGCACCTTCATCTCAGGCTCTGCTTCCAAAACTGTGGACAATAAACTTCTGTTGTTGGTAGATCCCCCAGTTTTTGGCATTTTGTTACAACAGTCCTAGGACACTAATGCAGATGGCATATCCACAGCACAACTTATGTCTGGTTTTATATGCCGGCTTGATATAATGAGCTATGTCAATAATAAACTATTTTCTGTAGTGACAGCTTTCGTAATTGGTTCACTTACATATTTTTTTACAAGTTGAATTTTGGATTTATTCAGCAAATCCATATCCTTTGGAGCAAACCCAAAAATCAAGGAAAATTATAACATACTCTGAAACAGAAGAACTCTACAGAGAGAATCAAACATTTGCTATGCTTGATACTCTCCCCATACAGAAAACTTATGTACAAGAATTATGTCTCTCCAGATATTGCAGCAGATATTACAGAACACTGGTGGAACCATCCTTTTATGAAATCCTAAGTCATGATCAGCTTTTTTTTGAACCAGATAGGGTCACAAGAGTAATAGAATTATATACTGGAATTAAAATTATCCATGTTTTTTTTCTAATTTTTTATTAAGGTATGATTGATATACACTCTTATGAAGGTTTCACATGAAAAAACGATGTCGTTACTACATTTACTCATATCATCAAGTCCCCACCA
The DNA here is from genome assembly GCF_030020395.1 of Manis pentadactyla. Classification (NCBI taxonomy): domain Eukaryota; kingdom Metazoa; phylum Chordata; class Mammalia; order Pholidota; family Manidae; genus Manis; species Manis pentadactyla. Next base: position 110,295,483 of record NC_080028.1, on the reverse strand, counting down.
ATGCAGTCACTGTCCATCAGTGCAGCAAGATGCCACAGATCCATCATTTGCCTTCTCTGTGCTACACTGTTCGCCCGGTGATCCCCATCACCGTGTGTACTAAACACAATACCCCTCAATCCCCTTCTCCCTCCCTCCCCACCCGCCCTCCCCCACCCCTTCCCTTTGGTAACCACTAGTTCCTTCTTGGAGTCTCTGAGTCTGCTGCTATTTTGTTCCTTCAGTTTTGCTTCGTTGTTATACTCTACAAATGAGAGAAATCATTTGGCACTTGTCTTTCTCCGCCTGCCTTATTTCACTGAGCGTAATGTCCTTCAGCTCCATCCATGTGGTTGCAAATGGTAGGATTTATTTCTTTCTTATGGTTGAATAGTATTCCATTGTGTATATGTACCACCTCTTCTTTATCCATTCATCTACTGATGGACACTTAGGTTACTTCCATTTCTTGGCTATTGCAAAAAGTGCTGCGATAAACATAAGGGTGCATATGTCTTTTTGAATCTGAGAAGGTGTATTCCTTGGGTAAATTCCACGGAATGGGATTCCTGGGTCAAATGGTATTTCTATTTTTCGTTTTTCGAGGAACATCCACATTGCTTTCCGCAATGGTTGAACTAGCTTACATTCCCACCTGCAGTGTAGGAGGGTTCCCTTTCTCCACATCCTCACCAACATTTGTTGTTCTTAGTCTTTTCAACGCTGGCCATCCTTACTGCTGTGAGGTAATATCTCATTGTGGTCTTAACTTGCATTTCCCTGATGATTAGTGATGTGGAGCATCTTTTTATGTGTCTGTTGGCCATCTGAATTTCTTCTTTGGAGAACTGTCTCTTCATAACCTCTACCTATTTGTTAATCGGGATATTTGCTTTTTGGATGTTGAGGTGTGTAAGTTCTTTATATATTTTGGATGTTAACCCCTTTTTGGATATGTCATTTACAAATATATTCTTCCACACTGTTGGATGCCTTTTTGTTCTGCTGATGGTGTCCTTTGCCATACACAAATTTTTTGTTTGATGTAGTCCCATGAGTTCACATTTGCTTTTGTTTCCCTTGCTCGAGGAGATGGGTTCAGGAAGAAGTTTATCATGCTTATATTCAGGAGATTTTTGACTATGTTGACTTCTAAGAGTTTTATGGTTTCATGACTTACATTCAGGTCTTTGATCCATTTCGTGTTTACTCTTGTGTATGGGGTTAAACAATAATCCAGTTTCATTCTCTTGCATGTAGCTGTCCAGTTTTGCCAACACCAGCTGTTGAAGAGGCTGTCATTTCCCCATTGTATGTCCATTGCTCCTTTATTGTATATTAATTGACCATATATGGTTGGGTTTATATCAGGGCTCTCTAGTCTGTTCCATTGGTCTATGGGTCTGTTCTTGTGCCAGTACCAAATTGTCTTGATTACTGTGGCTTTGTAGTAGAGCTTGAAGTTGGGGAGTGAGATCCCCCCTATTTTATTCTTCCTTCTCAGGATTGCTTTGGCTATTAGGAGTCTTTTACAGTTCCATATGAATTTTAGAATGATTTTCTCTAGTTCGTTGAAGAATGCTGTTGGTATTTTGATAGGAATTGCATTGAATCTGCAGATTGCTTTAGGCAGGATGGCCATTTTGACAATATTAATTCTTCTTAACCATGAGCATGGGATGTGTTTCCATTTATTGGTATTTTCGATAATTTCTCTCAAGAGTATCTTGTAGTTTTTACAGTATAGGTCTTTCACTTCATTGGTTAGGTTTATTCTTAGGTATTTTACTCTTTTTGATGCAACTGTAAATGTAATTGTTTTCCTGATTTCTTTCCCTGCTAGTACATTGTTAGTGTACAAATTATGTTGTTAAAAAAATGCTTCAATCACATGCTAATGGAGGTACAGGAAGACATCCAAGAACTCAGGAATGAATTCAGGTCAGAGATGTAATCATTGAAGAGCACAAAGGAGGGTATTTAAAGCAGGGTGGATACAGTGGAGGAGATGATAAATGAAATGGAAATTAGAGAAGAGGAATACAAACAAGCTGAGGCACAGAGAGAAAAAAGGATCTGTAAGAATGAAAGAATATTGAGAGAACTGTGTGACCAATCCAAACAGAACAATATTCGCATTATCAGGAAACCAGAAGAAGACAAGAAATAAAAAGGGATAGAAAGTGTCTTTGAGGAGGTAGTTGCTGAAAACTTCCCCAATCTGGGGAAGGAGATAGTCTCTCAGGCCATGGAGATCCACAGATCTCCCAACACAAGGGACCCAAGGAAGACAACACCAAGACACATAGTAATTAAAGTGGAAAATATCAAGGATAAGGACAGACTGTTAAAAGCAGCCAGAGAGAGAAATTAGATCACATGCAAAGGAAAGCCCATCAGGCTAACATTAAACTTCTCAGCAGAAACCTTATAGGCCAGAAGGGAGTGGCATGATGTTTTTAATGCTGTGAAGCAGAAGGGCCTGGAACCAAGATTACTTTATCTGGCAAGATTATCATTTAAATTTGAAGGAGGGATTAAACAATTTCCAGAGAGGCAAAAGCTGAGAGAATTTACCTCCCACAAACCATCTCTGCAGTCTATTTTGGAGGGACTGCTATAGATGGAAGTGTTCCTAGGGTTGAATAGCTGTCACCAGAGGTAATAAAACCACACTAAAGAAAGTAGAACAGCTAATTACAGAGCAAATGCAAAATTAAATTAACTATCCCCAAAGTCAAACAAGGGATAGACAAAAAGTACAGAATATATAAAGAATTGAGGAGGAAGAATAAGGAGAAGAAATAGAAAAGAATCTTTAGATTGTCTTTGTAACAGCATACTAAGTGAGTTAAGTTAGACTCTTAGATAGTAAGGAAAGTAACCTGGAACCTTCGGTAACCACGAATCTAAAGCCTGCAATGGGAACAAGTACATACCTATCGATAATCACCCTAAATGTAAATGGACTGAATGCACCAATCAAAAGACACAGAGTCACTGAATGGAGAAAAAAACAAAACCCATCTATATGCTGCTTACAAGAGACTCACCTCAAACCCAAAGACATGCACAGACTAAAAGTCAAGGGATGGAAAAAGGTATTTCATGTAAACAACAGGGAGAAAAAAGCAGATGTTGCAGTACTAGTATCAGACAAAATAGACTTCAAAAAAAAGAAAGTAACAAGAGATAAAGAAGGACATTACATAATGATAAAGGGCTCAGTCCAACAAGAGGATATAACCATTATAAATATATATGCACCCAACACAGGAGCACCAGCATATGTGAAACAAATACTAACAGAACTAAAGGAGGAAACAGAATGCAATGCATTCATTTTAGGAGACTTCAACACACTATTCACTCCAAAGGACAGATCCACTAGACAGAAAATAAGTAAGGACACAGAGGCACTGAACAACACACTAGAACAGATGGACTGAACAGACATCTATAGAACTCTACATTCAAAAGCAACAGGATACACATTCTTCTCAAGTGCACATGGAACATTCTCCAGAATAGACCACATAGTAGGCTACAAAAAGAGCCTCAGTAAATTCAAAAAGATTGAAATTCTACCAACCAACTTTTCAGACCACAAAGGTATAAAACTAAAACTAAATTGTACAAAGAAAGCAAAAAGGCCCACAAACACATGGAGGCTTAACAACATGCTCCTAAATAATCAATGGATCAATGATCAAATTAAAATAGAGATCCAGCAATATATGGAAACAAATGACAACAACAACACAAAGCCCCAACTACTGTGGGATGCAGCAAAAGCGGTCTTAAGAGGAAAGTATATAGCAATCCAGGCATATTTAAAGAAGGAAGAACAATCCCAAATGAACAGTCTAATGTCACAATTATCGAAATTGGATAAAGAAGAGCAAGTGAGGCCTAAAGTCAGCAGAAGGAGGGACATAATAAAGATCAGAGAAGAAATAAATAAAATTGAGAAGAATAAAACAATAGAAAAAATCAATGAAACCAAGAGATGGTTCTTCAATAAAATAAATAAAATAGATAAGCCTCTAGCCAGACTTATTAAGAGAAAAAGAGAATCTACACACATCAGCATATCAGAAACAAGAAAGGAAACATCACGACGGACCGCACTGAAATACACAGAATTATTAGAGACTACTATGAAAACCTATATGCTAACAAGCTGGAAAACCTAGAAGAAATGGACAACTTCCTAGAAAAATACAACCTTAAAAGACTGACCAAGGAAGAAACACAAAATCTAAACAAACCAATTACCAGCAAAGAAATTGAAGCGGTACTCAAAAAACTACCCAAGAACAAAACCCCCAGGCCAGATGGATTCACCTTGGAATTTTATCAGACATACACAGAAGATATAATTCCCATTCTCCTTAAAGTTTTCCAAAAAATAGAAGAGTATGCCCCAACTCATTCTATGAAGCCAACATCACCCTAATACCAAAACCAGGCAAAGACTCCACCAAAAAAGAAAACTACAGACCAATATCCCTGATGAACGTAGATGCAAAAATACTCAACAAAATATTAGCAAACCAAATTCAAAAATACATCAAAAGGATCGTGCACCATGACCAAGTGGGATTCATCTCCGGGATGCAAGGATGGTACAACATTCGAAAATCTATCAACATCATCCACCACATCAACAAAAAGAAGGACAAAAACCACATGATCATCTCCATAGATGCTGAAAAAGCATTCGACAAAATTCAACATCCATTCATGATAAAAACTCTCAACAAAATGGGTATAGAGGGCAAGTACCTCAACATAATAAAGGCCATATATGATAAACCCACAGCCAACATCATAATGAACAGTGAGAAGATGAAAGCTTTTCCTCTGAGATCGGGAACAAGACAGGGATGCCCACTCTCCCCACTGTTATTCAACATAGTACTAGAGGTCCTAGCCACAGCAATTAGACAAAACAAAGAAATACAAGGAATCCAGATTGGTAAAGAAGAAGTTAATCTGTCACTATTTGCAGATGACGTGATATTGTACATAAAAAAAACCTAAGGACTCCACTCCAAAACTACTAGAACTGATATCGGAATACAGCAAAGTTTCAGGATACAAAATTAACACACAGAAATCTGTGGCTTTCCTATACACTAACAATGAGACAATAGATAGAGAAATCAGGAAAACAATTCCATTCACAATTGCATCAAAAAGAATAAAATACCTAGGAATAAACCTAACCAAAGAAGTGAAAGACCTATACCCTGAAAACTATAAGACACTCTTAAGAGAAGTTAAAGAGGACACTAACAAATGGAAACTCATCCCATGCTCGTGGCTAGGAAGAATTAATATCGTCAAAATGGCCATCCTGCCCAAAGCAATATACAGATTTGATGCAATCCCTATCAAATTACCAACAGCATTCTTCAACAAACTGGAACAAATAGTTCAAAAATTCATATGGAAACACCAAAGACCCCATATAGCCAAAGCAATCCTGAGAAGGAAGAATAAAGTGGGGGGGATCTCGCTCCCCAACTTCAAGCTCTACTACAAAGCCACAGTAATCAAGACAGTTTGGTACTGGCACAAAAACAGAGCCACAGAACAGTGGAACACAATAGAGACTCCAGACATTAACCCAAATATATATGGTCAATTAATATATGATAAAGGAGCCATGGACATAAAATGGGAAAATGACTGTCTCTTCAACAGATGGTGCTGGCAAAACTGGACAGCTACATGTAAGAGAATGAAACTGGACCATTGTCTAACCCCATACACAAAAGTAAACTCAAAATGGATAAAAGACCTGAATGTAAGTCATGAAACCATAAAACTCATAGAAAAAAACATAGGCAAAATCTCTTGGACATAAACATGAGTGACTTCTTCATGAACATATCTCCCCGGGCAAGGGAAACAAAGGCAAAAATGAACAAGTGGGACTATATCAAGCTGAAAAGCTTCTGTACAGCAAAGGACACCATCAATAGAACAAAAAGGTACCCTACAGTACGGGAGAATATATTCATAAATGACAGATCCGACAAAGGGTTGACATCCAAAATATATAAAGAGCTCATGCACCTCAACAAACAAAAAGCAAGTAATCCAATTAAAAAATGGGCAGAGGAGCTGAACAGTTCTCCAAAGAAGAAATTCAGATGGCCAACAGAAACATGAAAAGATGCTCCACATCACTACTCATCAGAGATATGCAAATTAAAACCACAATGAGATATCACCTCACACCAGTAAGGATTGCCACCATCCAAAAGACAAACAATAACAAATGTTGCCGAGAGGTTGTGGAGAAAGGGGAACCCTCCTACACTGCTGGTGGGAATGTTAATTAGTTCAACCATTGTGGAAAGCAGTATGGAGGTTCCTCAAAAAGCTCAAAATAGAAATACCATTTGACCCAGGAATTCCTCTTCTAGGAATTTACCCTAAGAATGCAGCAGCCCAGTCTGAAAAAGACAGATGCACCCCTATGTTTATCGCAGCTCTATTTACAATAGCTAAGAAATGGAAACAACCTAAGTGTCCATCAGTAGATGAATGGATAAAGAATAGGTGGTACATATACACAATGGAATATTATTCAGCCATAAGAAGAAAACAAATCCTACCATTTGCAACAACATGGATGGAGCTAGAAGGTATTATGCTCAGTGAAATAAGCCAGGCAGAGAAAGACAAGTACCAAATGATTTCACTCATATGTGGAGTATAAGAACAAAGAAAAACTGAAGGAACAGAACAGCAGCAGAATCACAGAACCCACGAATGGACTAACAGTTACCAAAGGGAAAGGGACTGGGGAGGATGGGTGGGAAGGGAGGGATAAGGGCGGGGAAGAAGAAAGGGGGCATTACGATTAGCATGTATAATGTGGGGGGGCGCATAGGGAGGGCTGTGCAACACAGAGAAGACAAGTAGTGATTCTACAGCATCTTACCATGCTGATGGACAGTGACTGTAATGGGGTTTGTGGGTGGGACTTGGTGAAGGGGGGAGCCTAGTAAACATAATGTTCTTCATGTAATTGTAGATTAATGATAACAAAATGAATTTTTTTAAAATGCTTAAATCCCCATGTAGAACAGTAGATTGTTTACTATAAAAGCACCGGAACAATTATTCTAGACCAAACCTGACACACTGAATCAAATCCAACAGAGCATTTAGATTTGTGTATTGATTTTGTATCCTGCAACTTTGCTGAATTCAGATATCAGATCTAGTAATTTGGGAGTGGATTCTTTAGGGTTTTTATGTACAATATCACGTCATCTGCAAATGGGCAAAAAAATGACCATATGTTTTTTATTGAGATATTGCTCTACATTGATTTCTTTTCACTTTCTTAATGCACACAGTGAAATTCCTTATAGAAAAAACTGAGTGAAACGAGTTGTTCAGAAGTCAGAAAGGTACACAGTAGCCAACAGATCCAAGCAGAACAGTTGTGTCTACAGTTCAGAAATAGAGAGACCCTAAGAAAACATACCTCCTGAACTGGGTTACCTTTCCATGTGCTCAGCCATGGTCAACAAGGCAGCATTCATTTTACGAATCTGACCTCAGAAGCAGGGACCTCCAGTCTTAGGGAAGACAGTAGTAACTAAGCCATCAGCTGTATATACAGCTATTTCCAGATATACTTTGGCTGGGTGCAACCTGCACTGACAAATACCACACAGTGAAGAATAAAATTCCAGTAGTCTAGATTCAACATCCCATTATTGATTAACTACGGATGCAGAACTGACATCCTAGCACCACACTGAAAATGCACTAATGCTAATGAAACAAACACTATGGCTTGTAAATGGTAGATATTTAAAACCTAGCTTGGGAAAGCCGTTCAGTATGGCCACCAGCTTTGTGATGACCTTATAACCTTGGCATCAAAAACTAGATTTTGTAATAGCTCACTTTGTTTAAAGGCCAAGAAAATCCAACATGCTTCTCTAATATCATTACATTTGAAAATAATACAAGAACTAGGAATTGCCAAAATTCTTTAAATATTTCATGCTGCTATTAGCTCTTTAGGATATTACTACTTCAGACAAATTCAGGAATGTCTGAGTACAGGGAAATCCAAGCAATTTTTGATTGTTCCTTATCAGACAGGGAAATGCTACAGACTGTCTCTGCAAACATTAAGCTGCATGACCTGGAACAATGCCAAAGAGAAATAGACATTAATGAGTTATTTTCTATTGTTACCCATTCTATGGCAGTGCTTTATTTACAATTATGCAAACTACTGAAGGGACAATTTAAAATCTAATCAGGATTAGGAAAAATCCTTACATTACCACATTTTTTTATAGATCACATTTGTTCTCAGTATCTACTTAGCTAAACTCATTCAGGATATGCCCCTCCTATAATAAATCAATTTGACTTTATTTTGTCTTTCATGTTTCTTTTTGCAATGCAAATAAAAAAACTGGCCATCCCCAGAAAGATTAAATCAGACCTAATTAGTTTATATTAAATTGATGGGTGGGGAGAAACTGAATCAATGTGACTTTTTTAAAGCTGCATTTTTCTACCCACTCTAATCATTTATATCCTTGAAAAATTTTTAATTATGTTGTTAAAAAATGCTTGAATACCTATGTAGAACAGTAGATTGTTTAATATAAAAGCGCCAGAACAATTATTCTAGACCAAACTTGACACATTGAATCAAATCCAACAGAACATTCAGGCTTTTGAATTGATTTTGTAGTCTGTGTCTGGCAAAACTTTAAAATTACTACAGTCTAAGATGTTGAGTCCCCTCTGCTAAAGTGGTTTTTTCTTCAAAAAATTAGAACACTTATCGAGATGGTAATACATTCCCTATCATAAATATAGATATAAATACTTTGGGAAAATAATGTCTGCTCCTAACAAAAATTTCAGGCAACACAGAAGGGAAAAAATGAAAGTCCTCCTCTCTTCCAGACCCCATTTCTACTTCTCAGGGGCGACCACTAAATTTATTACATGTTCTTTTGTACATTTCCTGAACAAAGAAGGGTATCCTGCAACTTTTTTTTCTGAATATGTATTGTACATCTTTCCAAGGGGACCTATGTTACTCTTTGTAATATGTGTACATCTCACTGTGTGAGTTCGTCATAATTTAGTCCTCAATTTATTAGCATTCTGCAATTTTAGATTTACTATCTAAAACAGCGCTATCATGAGCACCCTCATTTACGTATCCTAAGGACATATCCTTTGGCTGCACAAGTACACAAATGGCAATACTGCTCTGTCAAAAGACTGTCAAACTGCCTTCCATATAGCTTGTTCTGCTTAATGGTCTACTAATCACTGGTATATGAAAACTCCCATTTCCCCACACTTTCACTCAAGGAAAAGGATGGGTAATTAGTTTCTGCTGGCCCAACTTTACGTAAGCATCTTAACACATGTTGTTTCATTTACTCCTCTCAACACAATCCTGTCAGTTTATATTATCCTCATTTAAACAGATGAGAAAACTGGGATTTAGAATAGCTGGGTTTAGGCAAAACTAAGACTAAAATCTGGGAATATCGAGGTCCTAGATTCAAGCTTTTCCCAGTCTACTAAGTTCCCATGTGAATCAGTATACTGTGGGATCTTAATTAAAATTCTGGAATTTGTCCCACCATCTGCCTTAAAGGTCTCACTGAACAAGGCAAGCCAGTAGATGCCTGAGATGCAACAGCAGCTTCAGAATTTCTACTTAGAAAGTGCTCAGAGTCAATACTTCAATTTTATTGGCCTCAAAAATAGGAGTAGAAAGAGATGGTACAAGAAAGATTTTTATTTTCTGTTTTGATTCTTTCAAAAACCTAATCATCACATGTAGGAGAACATAACTTCTAAGAACTTGCCCTTTGCCCTCGTGTGGTATGAGACCTTCTCAATTATCACCCTCTCCCAACTTGTGATGAGAAAATCGTAGGTACAGCAACACCACAGCATGGCCTCAGCATCCGGTGGTGGTTTTGTTCTGTCCAGTTGTACGAGGATAACAAGGCTCTGCGTCTCCTGGATACTAGGCACCAACAGTAGTTTTCATCAAACTGGTTCCCATTACACAAAAAAGTGCTGTGAGCTGTACTTTGTTTACTTCACCAATTGCTTTCAATTTTCCTAATCTTTCTCTCATCAAATTTGGAAAAAGAACTTCTAGAATGGAAGACATAGCTGATCATTTTTCCTGAACTGGATTTAAGATACAAATTACAAGTTAAAAAGAGAAATGGCCAAGGAAATACCACAGGGGCAAAAAAATAATAGAAACTCGGTCTTCATCATTTATCTATTTACAACTGAATTCTTTCTAGAGAGACTTTAAAATAGACCTTAGAGTATTTGGGAAAGTGGGGTTTTAAAGACTTAAAATACTTTAAAAGAGTCTCATAAATCACTTACAGAAATTTACAAAAAAGAAAAAGAAAAAAGGCAGTCAAGAGGAAGAAGAACGTGATGGACCAAGGAAGGAGTCAGATGGGGAACTAGTTTTAAGCACTATTCCACCAGAAGTACCCATCCTACAGATTATGAGGCGGCAATATAGCTGGTACAAAGCTGGCCTTCAATATGGTTTTCCCTACTACTTTCATTCTATAAGTGTTTGCTAAGCACCTACTATGTGCCAAATGTCACATTAGGCTCTAAGCTCTCCAATATGATAGCCACTGCCCACATACAGCCACTGAACACTTATGGCCAGTATGAACTGAGATGTGCTGTAAGTACCAATACACACCAAATTTCTAAGACATGCTTTTAAAAAACATAGACTATCTTATAATCATTTTGTACAGATGTGTTGAAATGGTAATAATATGGGATATACTGAGTTAAATGAGGTATTAGCTTTAATTTCACCTGTTTCTTTTTACTTTTATAACATGTCTACTAGAAAATTACAAATTATATAACTGGCTTGCATCCTATTTCTATTGGGCAACATAATTCTAGACTGATGTTTCCCAAATTTTAAAGGGCATAGAACTCACATGGGAACTTGATAAAATGCAAATTCATGATTCAGCAGGTGGGGGGTGGGGGCCACTCATTCTAACAGACTCCGAGGTGATCCCAGCACAGCCCGTTTACAGACCTCACTTTGAGCAAGGGAGGTTCTCAATGTGTGTCACTCAATGGATGCCTCAGTGACCAGTGCTGGTCCCAGTGTCTGCTACCGGTCTGAAAGGATCAAGCACAGAAACTGAGGAAAACAGGAGAAAGCATTTACAAACTATTGTTGTAATTTGACATTGTTGCAACATCTGACTGCGTGATCACCGGACATACGTATCATATTGAACAGGATATAGGCTAGTTTGAATGTTGTCTCACTCATGTGGTACAAGCTGCATACTAGTCAGCACTAGTGTCCTATCATGATGGATCCAAATTTTATAAGTTGGTATTTGACCACAGTAGTTTCAGAAGCACTGCTCTGGAGCTTAGACCATTCTGGTCAGAGAGGGTTCACAGAACACCAGGGTGTGGCATATTAGGAAACATAGAAACTTCCTGGTTAAATAAATTTAAGCAACATTAGGTTAAACAAAGTTGATTTGGATTCGTTACTGCAGGACTTCTCAGAGCCTTCAATTTGTATCTTCAAGAGAACACAGCATAAAGTGTTTTCCAGCTATTTTTGGTATCAAAATCCCTCACCCTACACCACTATTATTACCACATCTTGAGATACAGTGATTTATGGAATGTCAGTGTATTTTTCACTCTTCTAAATGATTTAAGCGAGGTATCTTGCTTTTTCAGCCATTTGAAAAATACTGATTAAGTACTAATTAAAATTAACTTGTAGTACATTCATTCCCATGATCCTGCACTGTTTAAGCTGTTTTAATTTTGCAAAAAGTTATGTTTCACTAAGATGAGACTTAACCTATTAACAGTAGAATGGCTGTTTTGCATTTAAATACACCAATATGAAATAAAATTTAAATGTTAAAAAACCTACACATACTGACATGATATCACAAGTGTTTTAAAGTTTGAACAGCATAACCATTTATAATTGTATTATAAAGCTAATTTGGAACTTAGTTTAGGTAACAGACTTGTGATTGTAGAAACTCTCCATCTCATCACTGATGAAATCCGTAATGAAATACCACCACTCCACTTGGTAAACAAAGTTACTAATTAAGCTGAGTTCTCTTTTTACAAAAGCATATGCTTTAACAAAATCAAAATACTTACTTTGTAAGCAGTTAGAGTCTTTTAAGTATAAAATACGTCTAAGTTAGAAGGTTTGATATGTAGTATATATGTTCAATTTCTTGACAAACTTTACCTCCAGGCCTAAAGGAATTTCACAACAAATAGAATGAGGCTGAAATCAACAAATAAAACATAGAAAAAAAAAAAGGTCTTCAGCATCTTTTCTTTTAACCAAGACTGGCAGCAGGAATGCCTTTGCCCATAAAAACCACAAATCATAAAATATCCATGTCTATTTTGCTAAGACGATAAAAGCAGCAGCCTTTTTCTTTGTTCAATAAGGAATGACTGCAAATAGGTGCAGCAAGGACCCTTTGTTATGTGGTGTCTACAGGAATATAAGGTGTTATTTCATGAATACACCCTTAGCACCTAGAACAGCATTTGACAGATTCTAAGCATTCAACAAATATGTTTTATTAAATGTTCAGGGCTCATACTTATATGAAAAACATTTTAATACCAATTGACTATGCATTACAGAAGAAATATAGAATCAAAAGACAAAAGCAAAAATTATTCATAATCCTCAGTTTACTTTTAACATCCATTTGTACCTTAGTACATATACTTCAAGATGTTTCTTTTTCAGTACACATGGAATCATGTTCCATGCTCCATTTTCCCTAATGTTATTGGTACTAAGTTAGAATGAGCACCTTTATTATAAATGGCTATACAGGCAGTCATTTTATGAACATACAAAATTTAAGAAAAATTAAAAACTTAAACTATTCTGCCTCCCTTCTCATTTGTGTCTCTGTCTATAAAGAGATGTTCTTTTGGTACAATCTTTGTACATATCCCTGAAAGTTTCTTTAGGAAATATTCCTGAAAAGAATATATATTTTAAAGCCTTTGTTATGCATTTCCCAACTGTCCTTCAGAAAGGTGTAACCTCTCATACCCCCAAACTATACAGAAGACTAATCTTCAGAGTTTTAAGTAAAAGTCAGTAGCTCTGGCTCAAGAACTCCACTTTTTCATTCCTACCTGAGCAAATGGCATCCATTAAATAACACCCTGGCTGTAATTGCCACTGTAAGAAATTTTAAAAATCTAACCTTTCCTTATGGAAACCAATCATATTAAAAACTACTGTAAAATTAGAACTTCTCCTTAAATACATAGGTGATTGAAAAAATCCCAGAGAGAAATACAGAAGAAATAACACAGTTTGAAAAACTAAGAATAGAAGAATGAGTTTTATCAGACACAATTTGAGTTTTGCAATTGTGTACCAATGAGAGTATTAAGAGACTAACACAATGAAAATTACTTTAATCTCACTCAGAAGTCAGAGTCTACATAATGTTTGAAAGGGTAAATAAAGATGAGGTGCTTACAGGGGAAAAAGCAGTATGTTCCATATTTTCTGAGGGGGAAGGAACCCATGTAACCACACATGGGGTTATGCTCTTAGCAGAGTACATGAGAGGATAATCCCCATAAAGTTACTAACTTATATACTCATGTAAATAAGAACATGAGCAAATCAAAAAAGTCACATATCACACTAACTTGATGAGTAACATCAATCCTAGCACAGTAAACAAAAGAATCCAAACATCTAGAAAGTTCAGTAAGATCATCAAAATTTTAAGGCATGAATTTATCCAATAGATGTTGAACTGATTCATGTCAATGGACATGACAGCTCTTTAGGACATAATAAGCAGATTTCCATTTATTCACAATTTGTTTATTAGTCTCTACTGTACCTACCAGTCATCTTCTAGCTGAGTTAACATTACCTTCCCCCTAACCCCCTGACCCACTGCAACTAAATTACTGACAAGCAATTACATTCTGATTCATAAGATCTTTCCAACAGACCCAAGACTGGGTCACATTCTTGTTAAAAATACAACCATTAGCTGGTTTGGAGGCCACCAAAGTTGTAAGGAGGGTTTAAGTGGAAATGTGATCAGGAGCTTAGGAACCAGGATTCAATGAGACCTTGGTGCTATTACTCTGCTTCAGCCTAAATGAATGACAGGAAAGGGAGTGAGATACATATGGTTTTAGTTTTGGTTATTTTTTAAGCTTAATTATCTGCAAGAGCCATATCTTTTCTGCAAGAGTCATAGCCTCTGCCTATGAGAGAATATACCCACCCCTATGAGAACACTGCCTACAGTTCCCAGAGGCCCAGTCTTTGAAACACCCATTTACATAAGGACCCCTGTTTAACTTTGACAACTGCAAGAGATGTGGATGATTTCAAAAGTTTGGGAGAAAACGTGAAGGAGAAGGAATGTTAGGAAAAGACTATATCCTCTTCCATATAAGTATTCAAAATGCAACAGATTTAAATATTGAATTTTCATTTAAACAGTATGTAAAATTTCCACAGTGATAAATTCCTCAAGCATTTTTTGAGACATAATATGTTTATTTTCCTTTCACTGTAATTGGGCTTTTATTTTTATTTTAAATTGGATCCTCTATCTTGGTGAAAATTCCCAGTCATATGGTTATAATCAAGGGTCAAATTGCTAATGACATCAAAATCAATGAGAGCCCTGAAATTAGAGGGTGGAGTCCACTTTATTCCCACACCCACCTTAACTCCTTTTTAGGACAAAAGAGGCTTTAAGCACTCTTATTTCTTGGTTGATCTCTTTAGAACTATAGGACATGTGCTCCCTATTCCATGTTCCACATTCCAACTTTTCACCACCAACCCCTACTTATACACACATACACACAGAGCTATAGACAAGAAAAACAAAAACCCATATATTTTCTGACCTCATGATCTAGAAATAAGAAATTAGAAATAAATTGGTAGGTTTGATCCAAAAAGTTGCCAATTTCACATAGCCCATGCTAACTGCACCACTTTTGAGTCTTTTCTGAACTTTGCTTTCTTAAAAAAAAATCAAGATACATATTGTGTTACTTTTAATGGAGATTAAATGACTAAATTTTCATTTTACATTAATGTGTTTTTTAAAAACATCTTACTAGACAACATTTAGTGAAATGAACAAATTATCAGAAAAACTGTAAAGAGCTTAAAACAAATCATTCTGACATATGATTATAAGAATAGGAACAGTAACAAAGTCTGCTGGTTGAGGAAAGTTTTAAAGGCTTACTTTGGAAACAGTTTCACACTGGAGAGATTTTTCTTGATAAAAAGGCATTTTCTTTGGTAATTCTGCTACAGCTTCCTCTTTGCTTTCCACAGTCCTAAAAGTACCACTAAGAAGCTAGACTGAAAGTCTTGTCGTGAGAGTAATCTTGTTCTCCATGTGATAAAATGAACTTATTAATGAATTCAATAAATATTTATTGAGTACTTCCTGTGTCAGGCACCATTCTGGGAACTAAAAATACTACACACTGGACCAAAGTTTGATTGAAAGCTTACTGTGGTCAAACATTGAACTAAAACAGCACATACCTAACAATGAAAAATACACAGTCTCACCCTCAAGAAATTGCAATTTACTTATTACTTCCTGATAAGTGTGGGTTTTTTTCTGTTTTTTCACTTTGATAGAAAGTGACTCCTAGGAGAGTTAGACCCAAGTTAGCCTGCCTAACAAAGTATCTTAATAGATAATAATTTAAGTACTGAATATCAAGATTTTTCATTCGTTTTTTTTTTTAAGTGTTCCCATCTCATTACTTTAAACAAAACTTCAAAGTTACTTAGAAGCAACTGATGATGTTGATAAATTTGACTCATTTAGAGCTGTTCATTTCTAGGGACTTACCTGCATTTCTAAACTAATTTTTGTCAGTAACACCTCCTATTTACCTTCCCACACCCCTCCCCTTATCCACTGTCTATACTCTGGACCACTGTCACATTTCTGCATTTCAATTAGGTGATACCTTGAGTTATCTCAAGTTATCTAAGTAAGCAATAACCTACTTAGAAGGAACTGCTTTCCCTTCTAAGGCCCAAAGTATGTTTTCTTTGATTCCTACTCAGAAGCACATTAAAAGATAAGCCTAAATTAGATTATAGACTCACGTTATTCAAAAGGGGATTTCATTTAATTAGATTTTTTTAGTGTGAAAAAGGGTATATTTAGCATGATGAGATGACAGAGGGGCTCTAAGCAGAGTTACGCATGTTGCTAGGAATGTTTCACCATGTAAGTGTAATTAAGTCATCTCTGCATGTACTGCTACAGAATCTGAACATCCAAAAGGATCGTATAAACAAAGCACAAAAATGAAAACAACTATAAAATGTGAATGCATCGTACAAAGAAGAAAGCATGCTGGTATTAATCTGCTATTATTCTGATGTTGATATCATAAAACTTAACAAAAGTCTCTGAAGAAATAAATTTTTCTGTGAAATTTTAACTAATCAGGAGTATAATAATAAAGAGGCCCGTTATTTTTATGCTGGTACATGGGAGAAAATTAACACTCACTTGAAGTTTTATATTGAGATTTCACAATATATAATTAGTTTTATTCCAAAATTAAATTTCATACACACACACACACACACACACACACACTTGTGTGTTTTTAATCATAAAGACCCATTTACATCCTAGAACTGTGCGAGTTTGAGATGCTGGATCTGAATCCACAAAAAAATAATTCTGACTGCAAATTGAATAGCCAAGAAGCCCAAACAATGTGCAATCATGACACAATGATCTTAGTTTGCAGATGTGAACATGCCTTTATTAAAAAGGGGTATTTCTCAAGATGTGTGCACCACCACCAATTACTCCCCGTTCCTGTACTTCCACTTGCACAATGAGGGGATCAGGACTTGAAGCAGTGCCATGATGTAAAAGGGAAATGATGGAGGAGAAGAAACGGGCTTTGGATTAAAGAGCTGGCACACACGCCACAGCCTTAATGGGCAGCGCTGACAGGGTTCAATTAGAGTGGCGCGTGCAGCCTCATTACTGCCAGCGGCTGTCACTTAGGGCACTGGTGCAGAGGAGAATCCAACTGACTGCAGACAAAGAGAAAGAGAAACATGGGCAACAAAAGACATTCACAAAGCATCTTCAGGAGCAAAGACCCTCACCTCCCCAACACACACACCCTCCAGGCAAACACCACACGCACACACCCACTGAGCCCTACTTACAAGCCAGCACACACAGGCACAAGCTCTTTGTATTTACACACAATGCAGTTTCCTTCAATGTGGCTTGCTAATTGATTATTACAAGCAGGGCTTATTTGGGGAGAAATATAGCTGAACTAATTGTCATGGCAATTTTTTTAAATAGGATCTTAAATACTACTCCTCCAAAAAAAATCATCCACGCTAAAATTGTTAGTATTTTCATTGGGTTCTGGTGCTTCACAGTTCCACTACTCCACGTTGTCTTACTAACAATCATCACCCTTCACACCACATAATTTTCACTACAAAGTCTAAATAAAAAATTTTTAAGTATTTTGATTCCAAGAATAGCTAATGTAAATTTTCTAGGCTACTTATATTCTCTTTATGTCCTGGTGTTTTAATGGAGGGAGAATTGTGCTAAATGGAAATTTGATAAGGCCTGACTAAGAAAAGTTTCAACAATGTGTGGGATGAAGTCTTGCCACAGAAAATCCATTTCTAAAATGCATTCCACAAATTTACTTACAAAAGACAAAAGGCTGCCTCTCTTTGCCATGAAAAATCGTCTGCCTCTAAAAAGCAAATACACATTTAACTGATTCAAAAGCAGTGGCTTGCCATGAACACCAAAAATTATAAGTATTCACATAAAACAATTACAGATTATGCATTTATACAAATTTAGTCTATAAATTAATACAGAACACATATATATAGTGGTTGATGTGCAGTATAATCTGATGAGTTACCTACACAGCATACTGCAATACTTTTTTTCTAGAAAAACATTTCCAGGTGAATCTTAACAACCCATCTTTAAATAATAATTGGCTTGCTTTTCAACGATTTATGACCACCCAGAAACAAAAATCAATCTTCGTGAAGATAATTCATGAAATGCTTTAGTGTCATTTAAAAAGAAACAACAGAGAATTCTCAGGATTACTCAGAAGACAGTCCCAACTCCCCTTCCTGAATGTGTAATAAAAGTGTACAGTTGAGATTAATGTAAACCCAGGCATACGCTCCCCCAAATCACAAACAGTAACACATCAATGTAAAGAACACCAATTATTGGCTCCAATGAATGTAAAGTAACAAGAAACATGCAAGGGGAAATTATCTCAAATGAAGGGGCATTTCTACACCAACCAAACTATCCCTTGAAAAACTTCACATTTTAAAAAAAATGGCTAAAAGTAGCCATTTTTCTACAAGATTTTCATATTATGACCTTCTGTAATATAGGGAGATGCCAGAAACAAGCATAATCATGACTCTGAATGGAAAAAACAATGGAAGCAGCCAAGAGATGAACAATCCCTTTGTTCTTACATTGCTGCACGTATCCCCATTCTGTCACTCACAGGTCACTAGAACACATACAAGATTAACTTATTGCAACAATGCGTCCTTTTACCAGAGATAGTTACCCTCTGTCAGTAATTTCCAATTTGAAGTGTTAACTTAGACCAAAGGCTCCAGCTCTCACATGCTACGTGTGGCACCGTAAGGAATGAGGACCAGGAAAGTCAAGCCATCGGCTGCCTGGTCACAGGTGGTGAAAGGGTCGTCCCCTCATGTCTGGCTGGAGTCCACCCACACTGTCTCCTCACTCCTTCACACCCACCTCTCAACTTCAGTCAACTGAATGAACTCAGTAGCATCTCACTAGCAACAAGGTCAAGATCCACCAGGGGTACTCAGCAAAATGCCAGCGAACAAAGGAGCTGATCACGTACCACCCACTGTGTATGAGAAGAGCCAGAGAGCGCTGCTTTGAAGGGCTCCATAAAGCCCAAGGTTGCCCCACGAACATGAACAGAGGCAAGTCACTTAGTCTAGTAAACTTACAGGTTGAGAAATTAAGGTAATTTTTATAGGATATAAATACAAAAAGAGTGAAATATATCTGCAGCTTCTCTATGCAGAGAACTTGGCTTTTGGAAAATGTTGATTTTCCCTTTCTCTGCCCTGTACCATAATACATGACTTCATTATGTCTTAAGGTCCACAGCACTTTGTGGCTGATGCCCCCCAGGCCTGCCGAGCTGGACCACAGGAGTGTAGGAGAAGCACTGTGATAGCGTAAGGGCTGCGCAACCACTAAAAATGTATTTTATATATACCTCTGATCTCACTGACATAATTGGCACAGACCAAAATACACTGCAACCCATCTCATCGTTTCCTGCCTACTATGCTAGTAGTTCAAGGGAAGATCTTCTCTTCTGGACCTTATTATAGTCTTAAAAAGCTCATTACAATTTTTATTCAGATTTGTTCTTACTAAAATATGCTTTGTTCTCTTCTGAAAATTTCAAATGCTATCATGGGAAGATTCTTTTTTCCTCTTAAGATATGGAAAGCTACATACCAAGCCATAAGTATGATTACCAATGAGGAAGAAAAGGAAATTAGTAAAGAGCATATAATAAAGAGAGCCAACCTACTAAATATTTTCACACTACAGCAAAAATCGATTTCAATACTTATGCTATATTCTTTTAACTCTTCATATTACCATGTGTGTATTTTAAGTATGATTAACAAAAATCAACACTAAAAATGAAATTTTAATTTTAAATTTAAAAATTAACAAAAAAGTAATGATTGACATTTCTCCGACTGTGAGATAGATAGCTTCCTGTTATTTCCAGCAGAGAAGGTATATCTTATTGTTTCTCATATCTCAACCAGCAAAACCGCATTCATTTTTACTAGTGTTTCCCAAAGTCCCAGGCCCCCGGCATCTTATTAGATGAAGGAAAAACACATGCAATAATTACTCATCTGACCTGGAGAAGGACTCAGCAAACACCCCACCAAAAAGATGCCTTTTCCCTGGGGAGCGAGACTTGGCTGGTTTTCCACCTCCAGGAGCCTGGCTCGCAGACGACACCCACGCCCACGGGCTTGGCCGGGGTGGGGTCTCCCACTCCTGCCGACTCCAAGTCTCTGATCTGCTCCGATGCTTAATGGCTGCCGGATTCCGCAGTCATACAGTGTGCTTTCCACCCCCAAGTGTAAACAAGGTCCCCCATGCACACTCCATAAAACCGAATGTTGCTTCAAACTGTGGCCATCACTCAGCATGCCACCACCTTCCCCTGGACCCCACCCTCCCATCACTAAAACAAGCAAAACCAAACACATGTACCTTCCTTTGATCCTGCACCCCTTGGTTTCCTGGGGCTTCCCAGGCTCACTCACTCAATGTACCCTAATTTCAATTTCCGGCCCATTCCGTTTGAGGGACCCCGTACATGAGTGTTCCTCAAAATTGAATGAGCCTACTATCTTAGTTCAGGTGGCTATAATAAAATACCATAGACTGTGTAGCTTATAAATAACAAGAATTTGTTTCTCACAGTTCTGGAGGCTGGGAAGTCCCAGATCAAGGCAGCAGGAGCCTCCGGGTCTGGGGAAGGCCTGCTTCCCGACTCACAGACCATCTGCTCATTGCGTCCTCCCATGTCGGAAGGGGTGACGGAGCTCTCTGCTGCCCCTTTTATTGAAGGCTCCACCTCCAAATACATATCACACTGGGGATCAGGTTTCAACATATGAACTGGGTGGGAGGACACCATTCAATCTATAGCACATATCAATAACCTCAAGAGCTTGTTAAAAACACAGATTTTTAATCAATAAGTCTGGAGTAATACCTCCAATTCTGCATTTCTAACAAGCTTCAAGGTGATAACCTAAGCTGCAGGCCTTGGTAATATGAAAAGCTCATTTTGTGCTTAGTTTCCTAGATCTTAACATTCCTGATTGTCCTGTGTTGCCTGCTCTTCTAGTATGGATTTTCTTCCAGCTAACTATGAGACACTCTGGTCCCTTCTCACACAGTTGTCAACAACATCCCCTTACAAACATGAGGCTGTGGCTACCGTTGCCAAGGCAGCTATTCTCCGTGGAAAAGGCGGTTCAGGTATTTTGGGTCATGAAACCCCATTAAAAAACAATCATCCTAATCATCACCTATAGTTTGGTCAATATTTTATATTTTTTAAATTTTATTATTTGAAGATATTAAATTGCCCAGCCATTTAAATTCAAATAATTTGTGTTAGATATATAAATTAAGAGAGATAATACAGGTCTCATTCTCATCTCATTTATGCCAAATACATCGGCCACACATTTATATCATCCAGATCTATAGCCATTTCCTGTAAATTTTCTCAGCTGTAGAACCAGGACTTCACTCTATAGGCAACAGCTCACAGTTACTTTATCACGTGGCCGCTTCATCCTATAATAACCTCACAACAGATTATACAGTAATAAAATAATACCATGTATGAGCAAACCACCCACCTCCTTCAAGGCCCTCAAAGGGCTCTTCTGCATGAACATAAAAAAAGTCAGCTCTTTTGAAAGGATTTAAGGGAAGAGAATATCAAACAATGTTTAACACCAGTTAGCAGCTCAGCCTGCTCTAAAGCCCTCTAAACACACATAAATAACGCTACATTTCATTATGGGCCTGACAACATTCTACAGCCCGCAATGTTTTATTTTATTTCAACCCCAGACAAAAGCACAGAGGAAGAAAAGATGTGCTTATGGAGTAAAAGGACACATCTTAAAATATCATTCTATGAAATAAAGAAAAAGAATGCCACTGAATCAAGAAATATCTTCAACATATTTAGCATTCTTGAAAATACATGAAAATTGTGTCTAACACATTGCTCTTGCTACATTTTCATCTGAGCCCCCAATTTGGGCCATATTCTCCGCATTGGAAGTTTGATGACCAAAAAAATGTACATTTTCCAATGACATTTTTAAAACCAATTGATTCTCTTCACCCACAGCTTCTCTATATCAGATTCTGACTCCCTCATCACCTATTTTCCTGGCTCGTGACATTAGTGGCTCCTAGTTACAGCTTATTGTGGCTTGCTTCTTGCAAAACACCTCCACATTCTCAGTAGAGAACCCCGCAGTCTCTGACTCCTGGAATTTGTGTTCTAAAACAACCAATTCTATGTACCTCAGATGGGCTTCCAAAAAAAACTGATCCGCATCACACTTTTAAAAAATAATGGATCCAAATGATACAAACGTTAAGAATACAGGTGCATATTTACTACTTCACCAATAAGTGGAAAGAGTTTCAACAGACCTTGGAAATAATTTTATCCAAGGCCTAAAATCCTGGTACTTTATAGATAGTTATCCTTTTTCTGATGCAGTATAGAATTTGCAATCTTTCTGGGCCATTCCTACAAATCTTGATCTTTATTCCTAACACAAATTTCTCTTGATGCTATATATGATCTTATTATTTAGAAGAATGGATGAGATACACTGCCCTTCTTCCAACTATTCCTCATGAATTTATAATTTATATTTAAATCATCATTTATTTACCTACATGTGAAATAATTTTCAATTCCTATTAACTTTTACTCATAGACCTTATTAACCAAAACATCAGTCATATTCCAGATGTTTCCAGCAAAGAATATTGGAGGAGGATTACTTGTGATTACTATAGGTGACATTTCTGTTTAAACAGCCCTACATCCAATTTAGTATTCTGAAGAAGATAGAAGTAAAACTGAGTTTAATCGGGGATCAGAAACTTGTCTCTTAGGAATGATTTCAGCTACATTAAGTCAGGGGGAACTACAATTTTTAAATACCAATAAATGTTTGGAATCCTGGTTGCAAGTTAAAAAAAGAATAAAAAATCACAACATGTAAAGTTTATACTGCTACGAAGAGAGAGAATAAATGCAAACGACCTAATTTTAATTGGTTCCTATGTGTCCTATATTATAACTTTTTAAGGAATGTTTCGTTGGAAAGGAAATTCAAACATTTCTTGTCTAGAATTTGAAAATGTTTTTAATCACTGTTCTGGAAACTCTCATGCTTAAGGTAAATAAATTATTCATGATATTCTCTAAATATAATAAACTCTGGACTTTTCTTTCTAAAAAGGATAGCATTGCATTTATTTTTCTAAGTAAAAGGGAAGGCAAAAACACTTTACTGGAAACTGTTACAAAACTGGATGTAACTCAACAAAATGACAGATTAGGTGGGGCAACACTTGCACTACCTTCGTGACTCTGTTCTGGTTTTACAAATGAGAATCTGGGATGTGAATGCCAGTCAGACATATCCCACCTGGGATCTGAAAATACTGCTGTATTCTTCCTGTTTATAATACTGCCACAATAAAAGAAGTTCTGCAATCATAATTCACATCACTGACAGCCTTGGAGATAGTGCAAGAAAAAGATTCCAGCTCCTCCTTCAGATTTGGATTGTTGCTTTGATGCTAATAGTAATGTGTATTTATCTTTTATTCTTCCTGTAAAAGAGGTAGGTAGGAATCAAATGCTGTGGCTGATGACAAATTAAGTCAGAATGTGCCATTTATACATATCATTTTTCTGGACATCATGATGTTTTAATCTGAAACCAGTCTTGCATTTTCTGAAGTTGGATACCATCCCCCATTTTTATCCCTTTATTTCCACACAGAAATATTATCTGTTGAAAGTTACTCACTGTTTCTCTAACTTGGAAGTATACCTCTTATCTTGGCTGCATTTTTTCTACAGTTGCAGCAAGAATGACAAGACAGTAATGAACGGCTGCCAGGAACAGAGGGCTACCCCTGTGTCTGCTTAAGCACTCAGTCCATTGTCTCCCACATCATTGCTGCAGTTCTCCTAGGATGGTGTAAGCAAACCGAAGACTCTATTGTGGTCTTTGCAGAACCAACTGGAATACCTTATTCAGAAGAGGGAGTATGGAAGCTCACCCTCATCCTAAAAGGCTACCCTCTTTAATGCAAAGAAGTAAGCATTTTATAAGCAAAATTCAGTTAACTTGAGTCCTATGAGATAGCTTCAGAATCAATCCTATTCTTCTTAAAAAGAAACTTCAAAGAGAAAAGCAAGAAGACATACAATTATGGACAATTTCTGCTTTGAGTAACCTTAAAAATTATCTAGGCCAGTTCCCTCATTTTACGGATGTGAAAACAGAGTCCCAGAGGAGAAACGTGACTTGCCAAAACAACAGAGGGAGCTGCAAGCCAGGATTAGAACTCAATCTCTTTACCAGTTAAACTTTTTAAGACCAAGGTAAGGCCTGACTGCATTAAACCAGCATTAACAACCTACCTATAACCCTCCTGTCCCGAGCCTCTCTCTCAACCTGGAGCCATTTAGGATCCCCAGAACTTCCATGAAAATGTCTGAGGAGGGTGGAATTCCCCCTGAAGAACCCACAAAAGCAAAAGCATGCAGGTCAACCACTCATAGGTAGGAAGACCCTCCATGAAAGCATAGCCTGCCCTAGAATTCATTTCTGTTTCTTTTGTGTGTCAAATTTCAAACTACAGTAAAGATCCTGCACCACTTCTAGATGGAACTTGAACCAAGAATCAGTCTTTCAGAAAAGCTTAAATGGGGCAGGGTGTTCAAGAATCTATCCAGGACAATATAAAAGGAAGCCAGAGGCATTCTGGGCTACTCCCCAACATGGAGATACCATTTTCCACTTGACCTTCCTTCAGGAACTTCCTATATGGCTGACACCATATGGAGTGATGTCTTGAGCAAAGGGCCCTCACAGGCATTTGTATTCCAGGCCTGTGGGTCTCTACTATTGTGTATTGGTTCCATTCTAATGAACATGCTTTTGCAAACTATAATTTGGAAATGGTTTCTGTTGTGTTTGTTTCCTCTTTTACAGCCCTAGAACAAAGCAAAATGCCTCACATATTTTAGCCTCTTACTAAAGGCTTGTTAAAGATTTTTTTTTTTAATGTTATGTTCTATTTGTGATGGTATCCCCCTGTTTTGACTGCATCTGTATTGGCTCTGTTGCCAAGTTCCTAAATATTATCTCACAAAAATTTTGGAAGTAGTGAAAGGGACTATTGTTCCCCTAACTGTGGGGATCAGTTATCAATCAAAATAACCAAGATTATTTTATGATATTTAAAATATCTAGAAGGAAAGCAAGACCTGAGAAAGCCAATCAATCCTATGAAAATATTTTAAATGACAAATACACTTTTGACTCTAACTCAGTTGCCCATGGGTCATAAGTCTATGAGTACAGATTATACTCAAACATGAAACGAAAAGAAATGTGTCCGAGCCTTTGTCGGAACCACTCCCATCCTCTCGGTGGCTTCTGCTATGTGATGTCCACTCTGATGAGGAACAGAGAGGAGAATCCTCCTACTGCAGTTTTGGTATTAAATAGCAAACAATGTCACCTTGCCAGTTTCTCAAGAATGTCATCTAGTAACAACAGCAGATCATTAGAGTTGGAGGGGAGCAAGTCAATACTCTGGTTTTACAGATAATAAATCCTCATAGCTCCCTTCTTATAAGCAAGGCATCAAATGTTTTTCTACAGTCTCTCTAATCTGCCCTCCCTCTGATCTTCTTGAATGTCGTCATCTCTGCCGTGTATAATTTATTTCTAGCTGTCTTTTCCCCATCTAAGGTTATTTAAATCTTCAGAATAAATTAACTTTTCCACAACCCGAACTCTACCACCACCCTCTACAAAGCCTCCATGTAATTCACATACCATTTTTAAACTTTTCAGTGTCTGTCTTCCAGTAGTTTGCATCAGTGCAAACTTGTCCCTTTGCTCAACCATTCACGGAACATAAATATGGAACAACCACATCAACACCAATTAACAACAAAATTAGTGTAATTAAAAAAATGATTACAGTGAATAGGGGAAGACTCCACAAAGCTAAAAGAATGCCAAGAAGGGGGGACAACTCTGTTTAAAAACTCCTGAAATGGACAATGGTTGTCATGATACAGAAAAAGTGGTTGTCTGATAGACATGACTTATGAGGTGCAAGGAAACCTCTTATGTCTAAAACTATCTTACCCATCTGCTGAAAATTCTTCATGTCATTGTAGCAAAACCCACAAGACTTACGTTAGAAAGATTTACTTTGAACAAAGTGTAAATGCTAAGAGGAGGAATGCGGTGACTCCTATGTCATTTCCAATTTCAAATAAATTTGACTGAGCATCTGGATCTCTTTGTAATTAGCTAAGATCCATCAATATTTAGAGATGAAACAGACCTTATAACCTTGGGATTTTCAGCCCATCCTATGGAAAGCTTGGCAGCCCAGATGAATCCAGGTGGTGATGACAATAGTAGTGTTTATACAAAACGTCCTGTGTCATAAAGACATGCTACAAGTACCACAGCATGTGGTCACTGGAAACTATTCACCTTGCAATTAGGGAAACTGAGGCTGAGAAAAATAAGGTACTAATTAGAGCCAAATTTAGGAATCAAACCTAGGTATGTCTGGCTCTAGCATCTAACTTTAACCACTGGGCCATACGAACTTCCTAATGAGAGTAGTAATCCAAGAGAAAAGAAAACATTCCTTCATGTACCCTCAATTATTTGACTGCCTCCTACGAGCTGAGGACACAGCAATGAAGAGCACAGATAGGTGCCTTGATCTCAGGCAACTGAGTGGTAGTGATAAAGCATTTCCCAAATGAGACTCTGTTATCAGACTCCAACAAGCCCCTCAGGTCCACAAGGACAAAGCAGAAACAAGAGCTTTCTATTTGTTCAAGAAATGGTGACTCTCTTTAAGTAGGCCCACTGCAGAGTTTAATCATGTGCTGAGTCCTCTGCTCTGTCAAAAGCCAACATGAAACCTCTCTACCCCTTTCTGATAGAAAGAGCTCTCTCTCCCAGGAAGACCATCTGATGGCAAGTCCCACACAAAGATTCTGTTAAAGACTTGCCACTTTCTATCCATCCAACTCTAGAGAAAATAGGTTTAGGGCCTTCTTGACAGGAATCTGAAGACCTCAGATCACAGACCTCTAGTCATAAAGAAGATGAGGAGAGGCATCAAAATACTACAAAATAATAAAGAAAAGAAGCTGCAGAAGCAGTTGTCTGATGACACAGCTGGTGCCTGCACAGGAAACGGTCTCACACAGCATGAAGAACACAGTAGAGCAGGAAAAGCCCCTGGACTGGGACACAAAAGACTGTATTTCAAGTCACAGTTTTACAACTGACTGGTGGTGACCCTGGGCAAGTCAATTAACCCTCTCAGAATACCCATTTTCTCACCTATTAAATGAGAATAATAGCTTCACTGCCTACCTTACAGAAATGCCATCAAAATAATACAAACGGAAGGGCGCTGCAAACTGTCAAGGTTACCATTACGCTTGGTATCCAATTTCATCCATCTGTAATTGTTAGAGGACAAACACATCATTAGAAACGTAAATATTTAGCAGCAAGCATATCACAACACACCATGCCCAGCAGGAACATGGGCACCAAGGGGCCGAATCGGAGTATGCCGACCTCGCCATGAGGCAGCGCCCTTGTTTTCAGTCTTCGTCTTTGTTTTGCTTGTAGACACAGCCCAAATAATTGACTTATTTATAGTCACCAACTCTCCTGTTCCTTATTTGAGCACATTTCTCATTGGTGCATTGCACACATGCCTCCACTCCTACCCCAGCATGTACACAGCCTGCATGTACACAGGGACTTTATGATACCTGGAAGGGCTCTAACCCATAAAGGGCAGGGGCTGTGTTTCTCCCCTCCTCACCTGTGCTACCACTACAAGCCAAGTTTAGCCAGCAACAACGAAAAAGACTGAAGTGTGGGTGGAAATTCAGCTGACTGCTTATTCAAATGTTAGTAAAATATCCTGCATGAATTCCCAACACATAATATGATGAATGGATATGTTTATGTCCCTAAGGACAGAGACTTAGGTCCTAATAGATCTGATTTGAAAACTATCCAGATACCATTGTCCTCACACTGAGATATGTGTTCTTCCCAGTGCAAGCCCAAGATGCCTAGAACAGTCTCTGAAAGACACTATTTCAATTATGCAGCTATAGTTATAAATGTGGGCACTGGATCAAACTATGCACATTTTTATGGGTGCTCCAGCACATGACCTTGACAGGCATCTGTGTGACCTTGGATAAATCAGTTAACTTTCTGAGTTTCAGCTGCTTTATGTGTAAAATTAAAATAATTACAGTACCTACTTCCTAGAGCCATTGTGAGGGTGTAATGAGATCATCCAGGTAAACTATGTCACACTGTACCTGACATTACATCACACACTCAGACATGTTAGCAACTACTTATTACGATTAAATGATCACCAACTGGGAAAGATGAAAGGTCTCATTTCTTCCAGATAGGTAAACGATCTACAGGAACTCCTAATTCCCCTCAGGTCTACTTTAATTACTAAGCACAGATTCAAATAGTGAGCATCTGAGGGTAAATTTTCAAAAAGCATGACATCTAAACATACCAGAGCAACACAGTAGGTATCAGATGACCAATCTGCACAGAAACCAGACCACAGCAAGGTAGGCACACAGGTAGAGCAGGGGCTGGGGAGCAGGTGGGATGCAAGACTGAACTCCTAGCAGCCCCCACATTCATATGGAAAAAGCTTGACAGGGGATGACAGAGGCAAAGGAAAAGCCGGGCCACTGAGACAACGTGGGCACCCTCAGGAGCAACAAGGCCAGAAACAGACAATATGACTCTGGGGAAATTCTCAGGGGGGCGCAAGGGGCGATACTGAAGAGAACAGAATTGGGAGGAAAGCCAGGAAGGTCATGGAGGAGCAATTGGACTTGCTAGACGTTTAAAGAAATCATAATGACCTTATTAAATGGCAAAGTATTAAAAGGATATTGGAAGGAAATGGAAGCCCTTGCTGTAGCCCCACGCTGCGCTTCCCGCCACGCCAGGCACCGCTTGCTGCCCTCTTAACAACACAAGCCAGCCCATTCTGCCACAGTACTTGTTTTGAAAACATGAATTTGTTCCAACAGGATTGATTATATTAGGAAACAATTTAAGAGTAACCCAATTTTGCATTTGCTTATGAGCAATTTCGTGTGTGGGAAGGCCTAGGTGAACACAGGGAATGGCACCGGCTGAACCAAGCCACGCAGAAATACAAAAGAACCACGCACCACACGCACTTCAACCTCCACCAGCTCCCTTAGCCGCTGTATATCCATATACAGCTCCCATACCATGGGCCTGTAGTTTTTCTTCATGCAGTTCTGCATCAGATTTTTAGAAATATCATGTTACAGCAGAACTAACTGTATCTTGTAGAAACCACGTACACTTTGACGTCTTACACACCCACGCAGAATTGTTCCCATTGGCTGGAGTGCCGCTCTGCGTCTCAGGCTCATGCCCACTCCTCCCTTAGAGTTAACCGTGCCCTCCCTCAAGGCTTAGCTCATGCAGAAAGCCCTCCCGGCTGACCGGGCGCTTGCCTGCGTGCCCTTTCTCTGAGCTCTTACAGCACTCGCCAGGCATGCTCACACCATCACGATCACCATCGTGTGCAGGTATCGTACCTTCCAGGCACCTCCGCCCTTGATTCGAACCTTGAAAGCAGTGACCCATCCTCTGGACCTGGGTATCCTCAACATGGCACAGCACAGGTGCTTAATAAACGTTTGTGGAGATAAATGGAACACAAACAAAGCACTTTCAGCTCTAACAACTCATCTGGTATCTCACGACTCAGCAATAATATCTACACAGAATCTCAGGAAGGAAGGAAAGAAAAAAAAAAAAATGCCAGAGGAACCAAGGATCATTCAGAACCTGAGTATGTTCAAAGCTGCCGGATAAATGAAAGAGGTGCAACATTAAGGGGACTCAATAAAAAAGTCCACACCAGAAGGAGACACAAAAGAAAACGATATGTAAAGTATCTGAAAACATTGGGAAAATGTGTCTTTACACAAATTGTGAGTTTTATGTACAGAGAAAGAATCAGACTGTATGGCACCTACACAGTGAACCCTTGCCAAAATTTCATAAAAGCTGCTCCATGATGTTTTCCCCTTACTAAGCATCATTTTATCTTTTAAGTATGATTTTCCATATGTATTGTGAGAACGGCATTTCAGGGAAGGCTTCCAAATCTGACATGAGGTGGTTTAAGCTAACCAAAGGGCATATTCTCTGGTCTTCTCTGAATTGAGACTGAAATAAGACATAAGAAAAAGGCCCTTTCAGTTTGGGCAACATATACAATGAGACAGACTAACATTAAAATCTTTACCATAGATTCAGAAGCCATACATATAGCAAAGCATTCAGAAAAGAACCTAACCTAGTGACTTGAAAAATTTTGTAGAGAACTATGGTCAAATTTTGCCAAATGCAAATGAGCCGCTATACAGCTTTTAAAGCTGCACCCTGCATGCAGTGCAACAATTAGCCTTGAACCTGAGTCATTCGCTGCTCATATGTGAACAGAAGAGACAGTGTAAAAACTGAATTAAATTCACCTCAAGTCTTTCATTATTATTACTGAGAGAAAAAATTTTCTCCAATTGGTAAGAAGTGAAATAGGGAAAAAAAATAGAAGGAAAAAAAGCATCACAAAACAACATTATAAACAAAGGGAGAAACTCAATTCACAAAACATAATAAGTTCAACTCAAAATAAAAAGGCATTCCAGAGAAATAAAGTAAATAAATAACGAAGGAAAGTGCAAACAAACCAAGACTTTGATGAATGAGCCTTATTTATAAAGCTTGTTTAAGGTGAGCTCATTGAAAAAGGCTACCACAGGCTACTGCCAGACTACAAAACCTCAAGGGTGATCTAGACTAACTCATATAATTAACTGTGATAAAAGGATGAGATATTTCACGGGGGACAAAAGTGGTCCCTTGCTCATGGAGCAAAGAGAGTACAGATGAAAAACTGAGTAACCCTACAAAGAAATTGCTATCAGAATTAGATTTTATACACACACACACACACCCTTACTCACAATGCCCCCCCAATAGAGTAGTCTTCAATGGTATGCAGACCTTTATAGCAAAACGCTAATCATTCCTACTTCTGTTATTTTCTGATGTCATGTAATTCAGTGTTTGTTAATTTTTAATGACTTCTAATAGCACTTGAGCACTATTCTATGTCAGGTGCTGTTTTAAGTACTTTATGTATATTAACTCATTTAATTCTTACAGTAATTGATTATTACCATCTCCACTTTACACGAGGAAACAAAAGCACAGAGAGGTTAACCAATTTAGCAAAGACACAGAAAGCCAGATCAGGAACCAAAACAATCTACCTCTAAAGTCCACACTACCAGTGACCACACACACATACTTACTTAAATGTATCTCCGCTGAAAGAAAGTTATGAATCACTTTGTAAATCACACTACGAATCAATTTTATAAGGATGCATAAGACCAACAAACTCTTGTTTCTTTTGTGATGTGAATTCCCACTGTACACATGCAGGTCTTGGGGAGAATGTGTAGTCGATGTGATGCTCGCAGTTACTCAGCTAGAACCACTGGACTGGATCCAAAAGACTCACCCCAACTTGCTGCAGTGCTGCAGAGTGCCACTCACCCGGTGAGGGAGGGAAAATGTACACAACAGCTACTGGGACCAGCTCCAAAATGGAAAACAGCATGCTTTAAATGATAGTTTCTCTAGATACAACACTTTCTCCTCTATTTAAAACTGCTGACAAAAGTTCTCTCTTTCACCCCTGAGTAATTTAAGCTGCAATTTGTCAATAACTGAAGAGTTAGCTGGGCTGTATATAACTGCACCTTAATGCTCTGCTTCCTATGACAGTCCTCCTGGCAAACACTGATGGCAATACTGTTCCCACTTGGCCCCGGGCTCAGAGCGAGAGGGGAAAGGGAGGTGCCCCACATATATGTGCCTTATGGCTTTCATCACAGATTCCAAGAAGAGTTCTTTGGATGCTCCACCATGCTAAAGATGCGATGCCAGAAAGAAAAAGGACAGATTGCTGGAGTAGTAAGGTACAAAGGAACAAGGACACACTTGGAAACCCAGTACTAAGAGTTAAATATCCATACCCAGCAGCACAGAAGGATCTTTTTCTGTCCCAAATTATAACTCAGTAACATCAACAGCTTAAGTTCTCACTGACTCCAAGAAATTATTCCTGATCCACCATGGTTACTCTAGGAAACCTCAAGGAACCTTTTACTCATTCTTATCCTGATATATTTTGCATCCCAGTGTCATCTGCAATTGCCTGTCGGCTTGGTCACCTCCTCACTGGGCTGCTTCCCACATGAGCACCAGAAGAGCAGACACTGCGTCTTGTCACCATGTACCCTCCATGCCAAGCACATTCATAGGTACTCAATAATTTTTGTTATATAAATGAATGACTAATACAGGCCAAACCAGCTGGTAGATGCTGAACCCAAACTCATCTTGAGATCCAAAGATAGCATGAGCTGGAGTCGGCG
Organism: Manis pentadactyla; assembly: GCF_030020395.1. Taxonomy (NCBI): domain Eukaryota; kingdom Metazoa; phylum Chordata; class Mammalia; order Pholidota; family Manidae; genus Manis; species Manis pentadactyla. The sequence goes on along the minus strand of NC_080028.1, from coordinate 110,262,822 downwards.
CCTAAAGAATTCAGGGCCACCTAAAGGGAGTCCAAGCAAGTACAAATAGATTTGGAGAAGAAAACGGTAGATGTTCACCTCCTGATGGCACTTCTGGAAGGATGCAAAAGGATGATTATAATAGGAAAAATAGAAAACAATGCCAGAAAAGGGTGAATAGCAATGACAATGCTGACTCATAATTTATACGCCACAGTACTGGGTTAAGATAAAAAAAAAAAAAATACACGTATCTGGATAATGAGGGGAGGTTTTGCCTCACTATATTTCTGTTTTATATTCTTATTTGCCTACATTTTATTTCATGACCTGTTTAACTTAATACCTATTTAGAAATCATTAAAATGTATATTTGAGTTTGGGTATATCCTAGTGAATAAAGTGGGGGAGAAAAAAGCAGAAAGCCTAAGCAATATTTTAAGAGATGAGCAATTGTACAGCTTAAATGCCCTTCCCAAATAACCAATTATGTATTTTATCATTTGTAATCTGTTTTTGCTTTACAAGAGTAAAACCAAATGGTTCTCAGAGTTCTTTAACTGACCAGTTGTGAAATAATTTCAACCACACATATTGAAGTGTTCATAAGCACAAAATAAATAACTTGAAAGGATGGGGGAAAGCATAGAAAAAAAAAAGACAAGAAAGCTTTCCTCCATGGAACTCAACATAAAATATGCAAAGATTTGTGTCCTGCTGTCATATTCCAGATCCAGAAATAACTGCTTTAGCCACATGAATCTGTATCCATTTTAACCCTGTGAATCAACAATTATTGTTCATAATGTAGCAGTGCTAATAGACCTGTCCATGCATCAATGACCACCATCACCAGTAACAGATATGCACACTTGAAAAACAAACAACAAAAATAAGATGTTCGTCTAAGGCATTAGCACATTAAAAGTGAACAGAAACAAGGACATTTCAGAGGTACTCATTCAGTCATGCATATATGCAGTCATTCAATTAGCCAGTGTTTGTTAAAGTCCTAACATGCCTCAGACATTGTGTTGGGTTCTGGGGATAAAAAATAAAACCCTTCTAGCTTGCAGAGTCCATAGTTTATTAAAGAGAAAGGGAAAATCTAGGGGAAATAATTTGAACACAGCTAAAACAAATGTATACACGACTATGGTGAGTGGAGTGGTACTTCTTCTCAGGAAAGCACACCCTGAAGGAAGAAATGGCACCTCAAGTCATAAAAGGCCTGGGAACTTGCAAGTGTATGCTTCTGCTTCTGGTTGTGCACGATGAGAACTGTGTGGCAGGGGGAGAGGAAGGAAGGAGAAGGAAGGACATGGGAAGGAAGCACAAATAAAGATGAATGAAGGCAAGAAGGAGCATGCTATAAACAAACAAAAGAGTATAATTAAAACCAAGCTTGTGAGGCAAGAGTGGTAGGAAATGGAGCATCATAAATGGGCAAGGCTGACAGTGAAGGGCCTTTAGTGCCATGTTAATAAACTTGGACTTTTCCCATAGGCATAGAGGGCTAACAAGAGATTCAAACAAGGACGTGAAGTGGTCATAGTTGTGCTTCTCAAGTGACTAGTTCAAATAGGACAATTCTGGCACCAGTCATTATAGCGTCAGGTCTACACACGATAAAACCTATAGAGTGCGGCAAGTCTGTGCTCACAGCATGAGTGTTCTGGGTAGTGATGGAGCCCTGATTAGGCCCACAGGGCTCAGGGGGGGACAGACAGAGCCCTGATCAGGGAAAGAGTTTCTAAAAGATCTCTGGAATAAGCTCAATTCCCAGGTATTAGGCACTCACACACTGCCAGTGGAATAGCATGTTGGTAGGATGATAGTATTCTACAATTTACAATTATACAACAAATCCCTTAAAAACATTCATACCATATGACTCAGTAATTATGCATCTGGAAAGACAACCTAAAGTATAATCTAAATTTAGGGAAACATTTATACACAAAGATGTTGATCACAGTAATTTTATGGTAGCAAATATTTTCAAAAAAATCTAACAATAGGGGAATAAACTATAATGGATTTATTCAGTGAACTCATTAAAACTCATTGTAAGTATAATTTTACTAACACCAAAATAGTTTCCTTTGTAATAAGTAAAAAGGTGAAATAAGTGTAATAAATGAAAGAAAACAGTATACAAAAATACACATGATCACCCCTAAAAAACAGCTACCTGTACATTAATAAGGGAACAGACTATACTTAAAAATTCTAGGAGTACTTAATTTTAAGTTGTAAGAATATAGGTAGTTTTTTTCTGAATCATAATTTTGTATTTCCCAGCTTTTCTATAATGTGCACTTTGTTATTGGCAAATAAAATCATATTTAGTTTTAAAAATATTATTTTGGGTCCTGATAACAACTAAGGTGGAGAAAGCCCACTACACCCTCTCTCTCTCCCCATCAGTGACATGACTAAAAACTCTGGACAAAACACAAAATGCAACTACTTAAAAAACTCTGAAAAATAAACAAAAGCAGGTGATTTAGGGAGGAAAATCAAAACAAGGAACAACCAGTACAATGGTGGTGCTAGATTTACTCCCTGTACTTTATATCCCTGCCTGAACTCAAGACTGGGCCTGAGTCCCAGAACTACACAATGGGTACAGATGGCAAAAACTTCCTAGAGAAAGGCCCCCTCCTTCTCCAGAAGGCTTGGAAAGAGACCTGTGCAAACAGAAGAGCATAGGGGAATCTCCCCTTATTTCCCTTTCCCAGTCATGCCCAGAAACCACGCATTCACAGCATCACACTATGGCCACAGCTGTGACACAGGCATTCAAAATCTGGAGAGAAACCACATTTCTTGATTCAAAGAACCTGGGCAAATGAACCCACATGGCCTGAAGAATGTGAGGGCATCAGCATTTCTGTTTGTCTCTTCTTCCACCAAACTTCCCACCCCTCACCTCCTTAAGCTTCAGTTGTTCAATTCCAAGGGCAACCCAGATGGGAAGAACTGTGTAACAGCAAAGGGTACTAAACTGAGAGAAACACTAGCCTGCAGCCAGAGAAACAAGAAAGCAGACCCCTATTAGTCAGAAAGTACTGGGGGAAAATCCAGTGAGGAAAGGGCTTGAGAAAGGGATCCTCTAATGGTGTATGTAACAGACCATTGCAAGTCCCAGTCCACCCTAACCTAATGTTCATAACAAGACAGAAAGAAACCCACCAAAGGCTTTGAGAGCAAAGCTGTGGTCAAAACCACCACCCAAGACCAAGTCCCAAATGAACCCGAGGGCAGATGCACAAAGTGGATCCAGAGCCGCACAGCGATGGCTTAGGAAACAAACAGAATTGGGCAAACACCCACCAAAGGGGCACAAGCCTAAGGACGTGGACCACTTGCTGAAACAGACAACAAATCAACATTCTCCAGAAGATTTTAACAATATTCAGTCTCATAAAATAACAGTCAGTAAGTCCTGTTAATCCAAACTTATTCAACATAAAAAAAAAAAAAACAGGAAATACTGACCAATTCAAAAAGAAAACAACAAACAATAGGGGCCAGTCATCAAGATGATTCTGATCTTAAAATTCATAACTATTTTAAAGAAGCAATTTTAACTACAGTAAATATAAACATACTCTTGAAATGCATTGAGAAATAAAAGTCTCCACAGATATAAAGAAGCAATAAAGAAGAAAGAGCAAGTTTATTGGTTTTGTTTTTACTTCTTATCTCCTTTGACTCAAGAGCAAAAAATATTTTCCTGAAAAAATTCAGTGCATTGTCTCAACAGCAGAATCAAGATGAAAAAGGAAACTCTCAATGAACTTGAAGATAAATCAATAGAAATTATCCAATGAAGAACAGAGATGATAATGTTTTTTGTTTTAAATGAACAGAATCTCAAGGACATGTGTGACAATCTCAAAAGGGCAATAGTTTATGTCATTGGATTCCTGGAAGGAAAGGAAAATGATACTGTTGCAGAAAAAAATATTTGAAGAAATAATGACTAACAGCATCCCAAATTTGGTGAAACACACTAAGAATTTACAGATTCAACAAGCTCAGTGAATAAGATAAACTCAAAACCATACCCAGACACACTGCAATCAAATGGCTGAAAATAGCCAGAGAAAAAGGGAACATTACATTTAGGGGAGAATCCAAATAACTATGGATTTTTCAAGAGAAAACCATGGAAGCCAGAAGACAATGGAACACTTTAAAGTACTGAAAAAAAATCATCAACCCAGGATTATAGATTCAGCAAAAATGTACCTTAGGAATGAAATTAAAATAATGACTTTCTCAGACAAAAGAAAACAAATAGAATTTGTCACCAGAAAACTGACAATAAAGGAAATGCTTAAGGAAGTTCTTCATATTGAAGGGGAAATATCAGGAATAAAGGAAGAGCAAGAGAAATAATAAATTACTGGGTAAATTTTCTCCTCAAGGATTTTAAAAACATTTATGATACCTGAAAGCAAAAGTTCTAGCACTGTTTGGGTAGGGAGGAGAAAGAGCTGTATGGTAGATTGCTAAAGTCAACTGTGTACACTATAATCAGAAGAAGAATAGGAAGAAGAAAAAGAAGAAGAAAACTAATAAAATACAAAAAGATATAGCCAAATTATGATTAGCACACATAATATAGGTAGGACACAGGGAAGACAATGTAGCACAGAGAAGACAAGTAGTAACTCTATAGCATCTTACTACGCTGATGGACAGTGACTGCAATAGGGTGTGGGGGGGACTTGAGAATATGGGTGAATGTAGTAACCATGGTGTTGCTCATGTGAAAACCTTCATAAGATTGTATATCAATGATACCTTAAATTTTAAAAAAAGATATAGCCAAAAAAGGCAATGGATAAATAAAACACTGAAATTTCAAATAAAACAAAAGAAGGCAGAAAGGGGTACCAAAGAAAGGAAAAACCAGAAGATAAAAACAGAAAACAATGGAATGACAGACCTAAATCCAACTATACCAGTAATCACATTAAAGGTACAAGGTCTGAACACATAAATTAAGATAAAGTGTGAAACTCAACAGTAACAAAAAACTCCCAACTATGTGCTGTCTACAAAAACCTACATTATATAAAATGATATATGTGGATTAAAAGTAAAAGGAAGCAAAAATAATTTTTTCAGGTAAACTTGAATCAAAAGAAAGCTGGAATCGTTATATTAATATCAAACACAGAAGGTCTCCAAATTTTAGAAAAAAGAATAAAAAGGACCATTTTACAACAAAAGCATCAATTCAACAAGGAGACATCAAGAAATCAAATTGTTTTTTATTCAACTAAAAACAGAACATCAAAATACTTAAAGCCAAAATTGACATTTTAGAAAAGAGAAATTGATGTATCCATAACTATATTTGGAGAGTTCAACACTCTTGTCTCAGAAACTCATAAAAAAGAAAAATCAGCAAAAATGTAGAACGAAATAATACCACCAACTTTATCTGACACTTCTAGTATTACACCAATGACAGTGGAATGCATATCCTTTTCAAGTCAAGATTAAACATTCACCAGTATACCCCATGTCATGGGCCACAAATTAAACATAAACAAATTTAAAAGAGATTAAACACTACAAACTATGTTCTCTGACCACAACAGAATTAAACTAAAAATCAATAATAGAAATGTATCTGGAAAATGCCCAAATATTAGGAAACTAAATAGCACATTTCTAAATAATCCACAGTCAAAAAGGAAGTCTCAAAGAAATAAGAATATATTATGAACTAAATAAAAATAAAACGAAATGAGAATATATCACAATTTGTGGAGTTCAGCTAAAGAAATGGAGGGAAAAATCATTAAATGCTTATGTAAGAACCTAAAGCCATCTATAGATTCAATGCAATTCCTATCAAAATACCAACAGCATTCTCCAACGAACTAGAGAATATCATTCTAAAATTCATATGGAACCACAAAAGACCTCGAATAGCCAAAGCAATTCTGAGAAGAAAGAATAAAGCTGGGGGCATTATGCTCCCCAACTTCAAGCTCTACTACAAAGCCACAGTAATCAAGACAATTTGGTACTGGCACAAGAACAGACCCATAGACCAATGGAACAGACTAGGGAGCCCTAATATAAACCCAACCATATACAGTCAATTAATACACAATAAAGGAGCCATGGATATGCAAAGGGGAAATAACAGCCTCTTCAGCAGCTGGTGTTGGCAGAATTGGACAGCTATATGCAAGAAAATGAAACTGGATTATTGTTTAACCCCATACCCAAAAGTAAACTTGAAATGGATTAAAAACTTGAATGTAAGTCATGAAACCATTAAACTCCTAGAAGACAACATAGGCAAAAATCTCCTGAATATAAGCAGGAGCAACTTCTTCCTGAATGCATTTCCTTGAGCAAGGGAAACAAAAGCAAAAATGAACTCATGGGACTACATCACACTAAAGTTTCTGTATGGCAAAGGACACCATCAACAGAACAAAAAGGCATCCTACAGTATGGGAGAATATATTTGTAAATAACATATCCAACAAGGGTTAACATCCAAAATATATAAAGAACTTACACGCCTCAACACCCAAAAAGCAAATTACCCGATTAACAAATGGGCAAAGGATATGAAGAGACAGTTCTCCAAAGAAGAAATTCAGATGGCCAACAGACACATGAAAAGATGCTCCACATCACTAATCATCAGGGAAATGCAAATTAAAACCACAGTGAGATATCACCTCACACCAGTAAGGATGGCCAGCATCGAAAAGACTAAGAACAACAAATGCTGGTGAGGATGCAGAAAAAGGGGAACCCTCCTACACTGCTGGTGGGAATGTAAGCTAGTTCAACCATTGTGGAAAGCAATATGGAGGTTACTCAAAACACTAAAAATAGACATACCATTTGACCTGGGAATCCCACTCTGTGGAATTTACCCAAAGAATACAACTTCTCAGATTCAAAAAGACATATGCACCCCTATGTTTGTTGCAGCACTTTTTACAATAGCCAAGATATGCAAGCAACCTATGTGCCCATAAGTAGATGAATGCATAAAGAAGAGGTGGTACATATACACAATGGAATACTATTTGGCCATAAGGAAGAAACAAATCCTACAATTTGCAACAACATGGATGGAGCTGGAGGACATCATGCTCAGTGAAATAAGCCAGGTAGAGAAAGACAAATGCCAAATAATTTCCCTCATTTGCGGAGTATAACAATGAAGCAAAACTGAAGGAACAAATAGCAGCAGACTCAGAGACTCCAAGAATGAACTAGTGGTTACCAAAGGGGTGGGGTTTGGGAGGTGGGTGGGGAGGGAGGGAGAAGAGGAATGAGGGGTATTATGTTTAGTACACATGGTGTTAGGGATCATGGGGAGAACAGTGTAGCACAGAGAAGGCAAATGGTGGATCTGTGGCATCTTGCTGCACTGATGGACAGTGACTGCATTGGGGTATGGGTGGGGACTTGATAATATGGGTAAATGTAGTAACAACATTGTTTTTTCATGTGAAACCTTCATAAGAGTGTATATCAATCATACCTTAATTAAAAAATAATAAAATTAAATTTTAAAATGTTAATGTAAGAAAGAAGTTTACAAATCGTTACTATAAGCTTCTGCCTTACAAAACTAGGAAAGAGCACATTATACCTAAAACAAGCAGAAGAAAATAAATATATAGGCAAATGCAAAAATTAATGAAATGGACAACAAAAAATAATAGAGGAAAAAAGATCTATGCACCCAATAGTCATTTCTCTGAAGAGACCAGCAAAACTAATAACACTCTATCCAGATTTACAAAAAAAAAAAAAACATAAATTACCAAAAAACAGGACTGAAAGATAAAACGTCACTACAGACCCAACAAACATTAAGAGGATAATTAGGAAACACTATGAAGAACATAACTGACAGCTTAGATGTAACAGACAGCTCCTTGAAGGGCACAAACTAACAAACTGAAATAGATGACCTGAATGGGCATACAACTATTTTTTAAAATTCAATTGATAATCAAAATCCTTCCAACAAAGAAAACTCCAGGCCCAGGTGATTTCATGGCAAATTCTACCAAATATTCAAGAAAGAAATCATATTCTACAAAATCTCTTTTAGAAAATGGAAGAAAAGAACACCTCCCAACTCATTTTATGAGTCTGGTGTTACACTGAGACTAAAATCAGACAACAACATTCTATGAAAAGAAAGCTACAGATAGTCTTCATAAATATATAGATGCAGAAATCCTCAAGAAAATATTAGCATATCATGTGTGTGTAAATATACATGCATATACACATACATACATAATTTCATAATTGGGGTATATTCCAACAGTACTGTCTACTTCAACATTCTACAAGTAAATGTATACACTATATTAACAAACTGAAGAAAAACTATGATTATATCAACAGATGTAGAAAAAAGTGACAAAATTTAATTCCCATTCATGGTTAAGAAAAAAAGTAGCATAATATGAATAAAAGAGAACCCTCTTAATCCAATAAAGGGAATCTACAAAAAAACCTACAGGTAACATCAAATTTGATAACTAACTGGATTCTCTCCCCTAAAATTGGGAAAAATATAAAGATACCTGCTTTCATCATTTCTTTTCAACATTTCACTCAAAGTCCTAACAGGAAGGAAGGGAGGGAAGGAGGGAAGAGAAGGTACACAGATCGGAAAAGTAGAAATGAAACCCTTCCTGTCCGCAGATGACATGACCGCCTCTGTAGAGAACCACAAGAGACTCTCCTGAGAAGCTTCTCTGACTAGTGACTGTACTTTGATGAGGTCATCGGAAACAAGGTAGAAATGCAAAAATCAGTAATATATTAAGTAACAAGCTGTTGAAATAAAAAGAATTTAAGTACCATTTATAATAGCATACCCCAAAATATTTCATGAGGGAAAATTTAATAAAATATGCAGTGTCTATATGTTGAAAATTACAAAACACTGATTAAAGAAAAGTAAAGGAGATCTAAATAAAGGAAGAGATATATCAGGTTCCTGGATTGAAAGATTCAATATTATTAAGATGTCAATTATCCAAAATTGATCTATAGAGACTGCACTTATTTCGTCAATGCAACTCCTATAAAGACATCAAGAGGAATTTTTTGTAGGTAGTAACAAGTTGATTCTAAAATTTATATGGGAAGGCAAATGAACCAGAATAGCCAAAACAATTTTGAAGAAAAGTTGGAGGAATCACAGTACCTGATTGGAAGGCTTTCTACAATGCTATCATAATCAAGACAGTATGGTATTGCCAAAGGATAGGCATGTATATTAATGGACAGAATGAACAGAAGTAAAACCACTCAATCGATTAAAAAATTTTGATAAGAAGGCAAAGGCAATTCAATGAAGTAATAAGAGTTTTTTCAACAACTGGTCCTGGAACAACTGAACATCTGTATATAAAAACAAACAAACAAAACCTTTGCCATTTACAAAGTGGCACCTTTTACAAAAATTGACTGATGGTAGATAATTAAACATAATTTGTGAAACTATAAAACTTTCATAAAACATAGGAGGAACTCTTTTAGACCTTGGGGTTAGACAAATAGTCCTTAGATACAGCACCAAAAGTACAATCTGAAAAAGAAAATATAAACTGAACTTCAAAATTACAGGTTTTCTCTACAAAAGCATCTGTTAAGAGAATTAAATGGCAAGCCACATACTGGGAAAAAAATATTTTCCAGTCACAAAATTGACAAAGGACTTGAATCCAGAGCATATGAAAACCACTTAACAAGAAGAAAACAACCTTTTTTTAATGTGCAAAAGATTTGAACAAACAATTCACTGAAGAAGATATGCAGATAACAAATAAGCACATGAAAAGATGCTTGACATTATTCATTAGCAAAATGCAAATTAAAACTACAGTGATACCACTACACATCTATTAGAATAGCCACACTTTAAAAAAAAAATACCAAGTTCTGACAAGGAGGGAGAAGTTCATATGTTGCTGGTGGGAGGAGTTCAAAACATTACAGCCACTTTGAAAAAAAACAGTTTGGCAGCTTTATAACAGTTTTCTTATAAAGTTATATAAACACTTACCATATGATCCAACAATCCCACTCCTAGATATTTATCCAAAAGAGATAAATACTTATGTTCATATAAAAACTCATATGCAAACATTTATAACAGCCTTATTCATAACTGCAAAAATATGGAAACATCCCAAATGTCTCAACTGGTAAATGGGTGAGCAAAGACTGGCACATCCACATGATGGAATATTACTCAACAATAAAAAGGAAATTATTGATACAACACCTTATATCAATCTCAAGTGCATTAGACTGAGTGAAAAAAGCTCAAACTTAGAAGATTACATATGACATCATTTATATCACATTCTGAAAAAGATAAAATTCTAGGGGAGGAGAACACATCAGCGGTTGCCAGGGTTTAGAAGCAAGAGAAGGGTTTGACTACGAAGGGACAGTGTGGGGGAATTCTTGGAAGGGAAGGAATTGTTCTGAACCTTGACTGTACTGATGACCACACTACTCCACACAAGTTGCCATAATTTATGACATAAAAAAAGTGACTGAACATATGTAAATCTAAAATACAAATAACATTTATATCCTTAATAACTCTCCTGTTGCATTTTTTAGCTACAGCTCCCCCAAATCTCTTAAGAAAAGGCAGTAACAGTAATTACACTTATAATGTTGTGCATTTAGTAATGTATATAATTGTCATATCTACATTGCACATCTGAAACCAGTATATTGTATATCAACTATAATTTAAAACAAAATTAAAAAAAAAAAGAAAATGCGTCACTTTTGGAAAAAAATAAACAAGCAAGCTCAAACACATACACACAGCCCAAGAACTTAATCTTGTATTTCCCTGGTTCATCAGTTATGCATTATTTCCATTTCAACTTCTTAACAATGAAGCAAAATATATGTGCTACTATGACTAGGATCAAGACACCTAAATATAAAGGCCTGCAAACATTAATGCTTATTTGTTTACCATGGGAAAGGCAAAGCCAAGATAAATAAAAGATTTCAGTAAAAGGGTGACTTTTCATCTAATAAAACAAGAATTTCAAGATACTGCCTGTTGTTCAGAATTGAATAGGGACAACAGGAAAAGTCAATGTCATCAGGATTTCTACCCAAACCTGGTTTACCATGGCAATTCTGCTTTAAGCATTACCTTAGATAACAAAACCTACACAATTTTATCTGCTTTCTGCACAAATCCATAAGCCTTTGAAATAAAAGGCATAGACACAGAAAGCCTCCAGAACACAGATGATCAATTGACAGCACTGAACATACAAATTAGTATAAAACTGAATCCTTTCTAATACTGTTTGAAAAATAACCCTTTATTATTAGAAGGATCTTCCAGTTAATCAGATAATTGCCATTATTCAAAATAATGTTAATCAGTGAGGCGATGACATATACTTGTAACTGTGACACCTTCACATAGTGGCCACAGCAGTGTATGCTGGCTGCCTCTCTCCACACCAGGGGAGAGCCGAGCCTCTATTCACATTCCACCTGGATTTGCCCAGGTATTGGGGCTGCAAAATCAGCAGCCCACCATTTAAAAGGCCAACATAACAACAACAAATCAGGTGAAATGAAACAATTGTCCACCCTTGTGTAGCAAGGTTCATACTACACTGCAAAAGTAGGTAAAAAGTATAAATCCTAGGATGCTTCTCTGAAGAGTGAGAGTGACAGGACAACAAAGGTAGGCAAATCAACAGAAGTAGACAGGAAGGCATGACATGATTCCTGGAGAAATGCTGGGATTACACATGAGCCTTGGCCCTACTGATTCCATCAGCAGGATTCTCTTTTGCACCGACTCCAGGATCGATGGCAGGACACCCTCAGGGAACAGCTGCAGATTCAGGTTTGGGGAGAACAATGCTGCTCATTTTATCTCCCCTATCTGCCTCTAATGGGCAAGATAATAGCTCAGTTTCACATGTATAAATGGAGAGAAACTAATCTCCTATCAGAAATAAACTATAATACCATTAGTGTGAATGTCACATATAATGTCAATGAATACATTATAAACAGTGAAGTTGCATGAAAATGAATACTGACCCTCACTTAAAAACATTGGGTTTACTCTACCCTACTCCTTTAGCTGTTTTATAATTGGAAGGTCAGCAAGCAACGGCTCCACGCCAGGCCCTTGGCATCCATTATATCATTTAGGTCCTCACCACAACACAGTGAAGCAGACATCATCACTCTCCCCTACAAATGAGGGAATTGGCCAGAAAGGGAAAGCTATTTCCCCAAAATTAAAGGGTTAATACAGGATAAGGCCTGAAATCAAACCCCAAATAGGACTGCTAAAGAATGATTTTCTTACCCCAATCTGCCTCCTTTAGAGCTAAGGGCACAGAGGCCTGAACTTGAATGGATTTTTCTAGTACCAGGCACACTGTCTGAATGTAAATCTAAGAAGTGATAAATTGCAGTAGAAACATCCAAATACACACCAGGGAAACAGAAAGAAGTTTTTCCAGTTATTCATGTCTTCTTTTATGTGTTTCATCAATGTTATATAGTTTTCAGTGAATGAGTTTTTCACCTCTTCAGTTAAGTTTATTTCTAAATATTTTATTCTTTGTGATGCTATTTTAAATGGGACTGTTTTCTTAATTTCCTTTTTGGATAGTTTATTTTTACTGTAGAGAAAAACAACTGATTTTTGAATGTCGATTTCATATCTTGCAAATTTACTAAATTTGATTATTAGTTCTAACAATATTTTGTGTAATCTTTGGAGTTTTCAGTATATAAGATCATGTGATCTGTAAACAGAGGTAGTAATTTTACATCTTCCTTTAATATTTGGAAACCTTGCATTCCTCCCATGTTCATACATAGGAACATTCCATACTCTACCCACAGTGATTTACAGATCACTTCGATGCAATCTTCACCAAAATTCCAGTGGCACTGCTTTATAGAAATGGAAAAAAACAATCCTAAAATTGAGATGAAACCACAAGACACCATGAGCAGCCAAAACAACCTTGAGAAAGGACAGTGGAGCGAAGACATCACCTATCCTAATTTTAAAATATATTACAAAATGACAACAACTAAAACGGTATGGTACTGGCAAAAAAAAATGGACATGCAGACTAATCAAACAGAATAGACAACCCAGAAATGAGCCCAGGCATCTATGGTCAACTGATCTTCAACAAGGGTACCAAGAATACACAATGGAGAAAGGCAGCCTCTCTTCAACAAACGGTGCTTGGAAAACTGAAGATCCACAAGCAAAAGAATGAACTTGGATCCTTATCTTATACCAAACACAACATTAAAAAAAAAAAGCAACTCAAAATGAATTAAAGATTTAAACATAAGACCTGAAACTAAAATTCCTAGAAGAAAACATAGAGTAGAAACTTAGTAACATTGGCCTAGGCTATGGTTTCTTGGATATGACACCATGCAAGCAGCAAAAGCAAAAATAGACAAGTGGTACTATGACAAATTAAAAAGCTGCATAGCAAAGGAAACAATCACCAGAGTGAAAAGACAACCCATGGAGTGGGAGAAAATATTCGCAAACCATGTAACTGATAAGGGGTTAATATCCAAAATATATAATGAACTCCTACAACTCAACCACAGAAAGTAATAACCCAGTTAAAAAATGGGCAAAAGACTTGGACATTTCTCTAAAAATGATATACAAATGGCAAACAGATGCATGAAAAGATACTCAACATCACTAATCACCAGAAAAATGCAAATCAAAACCACAATGAGATATCACCTCACATTTATTGTATGGACATAATAGGATGACTATTATCAAAAAAAAACATATGAGAAAACAAGTGTTGGCCAGGATGTGGAGACATTGGTAGGAATGTGAAATGTTCAGCCATATGGAAACCGTACAGTTTCCCTCAAAAAATTAAAAATAGAACTACCATATTATCCAGCAATCCCACTTCTTGGTATATAGATCCGGAAGAATTTAAATCAGGATCTGAGAGGGATACCAGCACTCCCACATTCACTGCATGCATGCCATTAACAATAACCAAGACATGGGAGCAAGTTCCGCCATACACAACAACATGATGGACTGGAGGATGTTATGCTGAATGAAATAAGACAGCCAAGAAGAACAAACACCACGTAATCCCATTTATAGGAGGTATGTAAAGGTGTCCAACTCAGAAGCAGAGGGAAGACAGGTCGCCAGGGCTGGGGGAAGGGAAGTGGGCAGTTGCTATTCAATGGCTATAAAGTTTCAGTTATACAAGATGAAAAGGTTCTAGAGCTCTGCTAGGCGATACTATGCCTACATCTAACAACACTTGATTGTATATTTAAACATTTGTTAAGAGGGTACACCTCATGTTAAGTGGTCTTACCACAGAAACAACAATGAAAAAAAAACATGAACAGCAAAGAAAGAAACCGGAAGAGGTTATGTCCTCTTGGTCATTCATGCAAACAGACAGAAAAATGGAGGGGGCACAAACTTCGGCATCAGAGAGAACTGGGTTGAAAATCCAGCTCAGCCACTTCCCTGATGTTTGTATAATTCTTCAGCTCACCCTCCTCATCAATAACATGGGAATTACAGCGCTCGCTTATTCGGATTGCTCACAGAATTAGAGTATGTATGCCGACACCTGCCAGAGCACCCAGCACGCACTGGGTGAGCAGAGTATTGGCAGCCTTCCTTTACACTGTACAATCTTCCCGACTTCCATAACGTACCAAAGTACTGGAGCAAGTACCTCTGAGTGAGAACCTACTGGAAACTGAGACTACGGAAAGGAACTGAGCACAGATAACAAGTAACACTCAACTGCTACCTTTATAAACACTCTGAGACAGAGCCTCAGCGGCCGACCCAACGTCTTTCTTCTCCAGCCTGCTGCTTTACCTCCAGCCCATAAATGGTGCAAATCAGTTCCGATGTGCGGGTGCTCAGCAGCGCACATGAAACGGCAGCTCTCACACTCCAGCTCAGACGCGGCACCACCAAGTTCCACTACGTTTCAGCAACAGGCCCCAGCGGCAAGCTGCAATTCAAATAAGGAGGAGGATAGCAGGGAGAAAGCTTTTGTTTTTAAACTGCTAAACATTTGCTATGCCTCTTCCTCTGCTAGTCACTAAAAGTACAGATTCAAAACCCATGCAGTGTGCATGCAAGGAGATAGGAAGGAAGGCAGCGCTCCAGCATTTCCTTCCTTCGTCCTTCATTCCTTCCTGCCTCCAACATTTAGAGAGCACAGTACCGTGCTCTGTGCAGACCTTACAGTGTGTTAGTCCTGTCTGTAGCTGGGTAAGGTATTTTTAAGACGTAATGATGAATACCTGCTTACTAATTTAATGTTGGATCATTCTTTTAAAAGGAGCGAGAAGAAAAGAAAATTCACATCCTTACGAGGAACATGTAGACATGACACCACCCTAATATGATCTTAATGAGTTTCTGTCTCTTCTCACAAGGGAATTACCATAGTTACTGCCAGTAATATTCAGTAAAGCCCTTTTAGTCAGTTGGAAAAAAGATGTTTAAATGCAATAATTATAAAAATACTAACAATTTTATTATAATAATAAATGTGGGGTTTTCCTCCCCTGCTGTTAGTTCTAAATATATGCTCTTTAATACTGTGCTAAACAGTTAGATGTTAAAAGTGTTTGGAGGAAATACCTTCTATTATGAGTAAGTGTAGTTGAAAATATTCACTACTACTCACTACATTCAGATAAAACATACTGGATATATGAACTCAACTCTTACAGAACACATGTTTTTATTTATATAAAGTAGTGATTATAATTCTGAGAATTCACAGTTCTTATAATAAAAATATTACCTTTCATACTCTTGGCCTTATATTCTAATTGCTTCACAACAATTCACTAATAATTTTACCAAGATGCTACCTATATCTAAATGTCATGTTATACAATTTTAAAACACAATTATGTGCATATATTTAAAAATAAAGGAAGCAGAAAGCAGTATCTCAAGATCCCATATTTATAGTTCTGAAAATCATGATAAAGAAATTGTGTCAAAAAGAAATGTTGCATACTAAGTGTTAAAACATTAAAATTAAGTGATTTCAGTCAATATGGATACATAATTACATATGTCTACATGGTCATCTCAGCATGAAATGTCATTAGAAAAAAATGTTTAGTTTCAGTGTTGAAAAGCTAGGTCTTACCTTTAAAACTATATGCTACTGTATTATGCCAACTGACATAGACAACCAGTTCAAGTCTACAATCATAAAATGTTACCTTAAATATAATACTGTTTTACCCCCATATGGGGTCTCGGTAGTAGTCCCTTTCAATTCACAAAGACAATAATATGGTGTTATCAAATCTATAGTGTCAATAGGTTTATGATCACAAACACTTGATGAGCTGAACACTGCACCCACCCTTCAGTAATGCCTGCAGTGTGACGGGGCCTGACGGTTACCATAGTGATCATGTGGCAGCTTCTGATTTATTACCTTGTTCTCCAGGACTGTGATGGCTCTCCAGCTATACCTTCAGCAGCAATTTCAGATTTGAGAGCTACGCTATGATAAATGTCCACTATCTGAAAGATATACTCAACAGAATGTAACCTTGGAGAGCAGTACTTTAAATGCAAATTGCCAGCTTTGCCTGCCTCTAAGAATATGAAAGAGTGATTCCAAAGCCAAAAAAAAAGAGAGACCTCTGCCCTCTGACACGAGATTCTGCTCCGCAGGGACTGTCGTTTTCAGGGATACCACCCGGTGAATAGCTAAGTAGTCTCAAATAGAGAATGAGGCAATAAATTTGCTGAGGCTAGCCCAAGTAGCACATTGATCACAAAGGCAGGCATGCGTCTGAGCAATTAGTGAGCCATTCAGTTACATGGAGCCAAATGTTCAAGGTATTTAGAAAGTTATCACCACCGGTCAATGAATTATGTCATTTCATCTCAACTAATTGACACAGCCGACGCTTTCACATGGAACCCTGAAAAGAGCATTTCAGGGAATAAATCTCACAGTTGGATGTCCATTTGCCAACGCTTCCTAGTTATACATGCCAAAAGATGATGAGACCTTAAAAAAAAAACAAGTACCAGGTCTTATCTGATTTTTCTTTAGGAAAACACCACACACAACACCAGTGACTCATCACAAGAGTTTGTCGAGCAACTAGGTAGTACCTAGATGTCAGCTGTCACCACTGCACATGGGAATTAACATGATTGAAAGATTATGCTATATATCATTTCCTTCCCTTACATTGCTTCTGTCTGTTCTTTCATTTGACTGCATGCAATAAAATACAGAGAGAATATGGCCTTTCATGCTTATCAAGCTCATAAGCACCAATATGCTAATCTGCATATTAGCAAGTCCCACACAGCAACCACGATATTGATTCTGCCACCTAAATCCCTTGCTTTCGCAGGAAGGATATTGCTTTCAGGACAAATGAGACAATTTCTACAGTCATTTTGTTCAGCTTCTAGATCTCTGTTTGCAGAAACCTGCTGTAAGGGTGAAACATGGTATCTTCACAGCACAACAGATGAACACTCATGAAAACCAGTTTACTTTCTCTCTTGCAGGACTGCTACTAAAGTGCCACCAGGGCCAGGAATGTGCTCCTCCTGGCTCACAAACCCTAGGGGTGGGAATGTAGCTCCCATTATCTGCTTTGTTGACTAGTCAAATCAGCAGAATTCCTGTCTGTGCAGTACATTAATGGACCCCCATAAATCACTGCTGACTTAACCAAAAACTTACTTGGTACTAAGTCTTACTTGGTTTTATTGGGGTGCATGACGTTGAGAGAGAGATCAAATATATCAAAAGACCTCCCATTTTATGTACTTGGAATAAGCACATTTGCAGTATAATTTCAGGAACTACCTTCAAACTTCAAACCATACATCCCAGTCAAGTGGGGGGTGGGGGGTAGGGCCAGAAAAATAGATTGCTTTAGATTAACTATTTGATTTTGAGCCAATAAAGAAAACCCAATAGATTACAGAGAACTCTCCACTCACTCACTGTGCCCCCTAGCTCTCTACAGCAGATGGTTACATATCAGTAAGTAGACCAAACTATTTAATTGAATCTGATCTGTCTGATCTCATAACTAGGAATTAACAGGTACCTCACAGGAGACCACTTTGGGATTAATACCTTTTTTATTTTGAATCAGATACACAAGAGAGTGAATTCATATAATAAGGTATTAAGAAGTCACAAGACATCAGCATCTAGAATGTAATATTTTATTACTTTAAAAAACTGTATCTATATATTTGATATTAAGTCCCAAAGTTAGAGAGGAATTTTTATATGCCTCATTGCAGTTCTACCGTGAAGAGGAATAAGTTAAGCAAATACATAGTTTGCAAAGCTTACTTGACCTTAATTGTGCAAACAGTGAACTAGCATTTTCTTACAGGTCTCAACTCTGCTAATGGCCTTGAAGATCTAGCATCAGCCCCAACATTCCCAGAACTGGTCATTCAAACCCACTTTCTAGGTCCCAGTCTTCATCATTAATACATTAGCTTCACCTCAGAGCCACAACTAGAACCCTTTCTCTAAGGCCAGAACGAGGAAAACACAACTGGTTTTTACAACACTCTTTATCCTGTTCTCTTTCCCCTTTCCCCTATAAAGGCTTTTAGTATAGTGGAGACAGTGATTAAAAGCAAATTGGAATGCAAACCTACCAATCCCTTCTTGTCATTTACTTCTGACCCAATTAGACCACCACCCATCCAGAACCTAGTACTAGAAAAAAAAAAAGAAAAGTGTTGACAGAGGTCCCCAGTCTTCAAACACCTTCTGTTTCAGCAGCTCCTGTGAATTCTATCACTTGGCTTTCTTACCTGCCTAGCCCGCTAGGGGTTAACAACTGTCAGCTAGGCAAGTCATTCTGGCCAAGAGGTCAGCAATCTTATTAAATCCCTATTCCACCAGTGGGACAAAGCCATGCCCAGGCTGCTCAGTGTAAGGCAGAGGGAAAATGACTGAAGAGGGAGAGTTAGAAAAGCCAGGAGGAAAATGAAATAAGAACAGGAACTGGGTGAAAGCAAGCGGCAGAGAGAAAGCCATCTAATACTTCCACACCTAGACTTGTTCCTTATGCTAAGGATTAGCCAATCAAGAAGGCATTCAGTATAATTAAATAACCATTAGAACTTGGAACCTCCTGTAAGACAGAGCACAGGCTTACAGTTTTGTAATCTATGTCATGCTGTGAATACAATGCCCACACCCAGAAGGACTGGTGTAGTCATCCTTTGGCATTTTGTAGACAAGTGCTAACATTCTGCAAGTACAAAACATATTGACATTTATTTTTATAATGGCAATGCTCCAAAATACAATGAGCCATCTTTCATTTTAACAAACAAGAATTGGGCTGGAGCAAATGCACATGACATAGTTTCTCATTTTTAATCTCACTTATGCACATTAACTACATTATTAAACAATCTTTATGGTGTTAGTCTCAGCTATGCAATCACAGGTTTATGTCCTTTGTTTGTAAATGTCTAAGGTAAAAGCCATGAGCATGGCATTTGTTGTAAAGATCATAATAGTAAATACAGAGGCCTAGTGACAATGTTCAAACACTATAAATTAAGGAAAATTGATGTTTGCTTCATTTGTTAAAACTTTCACCTCACAATGCATAAAACTTCACTTTCTTCAAGAGAAAGCCTCTATATAACTTACTCTGTGCTCATGTTGTTTAGAGTTTTTTTTGAACAGCATGTGACAAAAAAGCTCTATCAAATCTAAACAGACCAGGACAGTAAGGGGATCCAGTAGTGGCATGTGAGAAACAGCTGAAGGTCTGTGGTTTTTTAACCTAGGGAAGCCCACTGGAAAAGGGACATATACGTAAGGGAAATTAGATGTGCTCCTGATGACATCAGATAAGAAACTGGCAACAATGGGCAGGAAAATAGATGATAACTTAAGGGATATTTTTATTTTGAAAAACAAGCATTACTTAAAGATGAAAGGAGGTTTGTAAGTTAGAATATAAGGATGATCTTTAAAAGAAGGGTAGAGAGAAAATTCAAGCTTAAAGAAAAGGACTCTATCGCATTTCAGGTACATCTGGATCAGACAGACTATGATATTTGATCACTGGAAATGTTATTGACCAAGAAGAGAAAAATTATAATTTCTACTCTGAAACACTCTGAAGATTAATTATCTACCAGCCAACTGGTCAACTAGAAAAGTTATTAGTATTTATTTCCTTTTTCTAAAAATACAGTTTTAATCATAATAGGGCTAAGCAAATGAACAAAGAAAATGCTCCAATGTTCACTATGGCACCAAACACAGCTCAAATAGTTCATACTCCTTTCCTTCTCCGAATCCCCAGGCCATTTTCCACTGGCAGAGAAGGTGCAACAGAAACAGACTGAATAAACACAACAGAAGAACTGGTTCTGAGCTCTCAACAAACCACTTTTGTGCCTCTTCAGCTGACAGCACAAATCACTTTAACATAATGTAATTTTCTGCAGTTCCCATTTAAACAGTCCTTTGCACGAGGGGCGAAGGAGAAAAGTGTTTGAGGAAGTGGTCTTTTCTCACTAGTGGGTCGGCCAGGTGCTTCCTGTAACAGTGTAAGAACTAATACTGTACTTGCTGACATGCATAATACTTACTCTTTGGCTATTCTGGGATAGAGAAGCTGGGCTCTATAGAGATTTAAGTTCTCTTCCAAACCTAGGCATCTGTAAGTTGATACAACTTGGAAATTAAAGCTAAACCAAACTGCAAGCAATATATCGAACCTAATGAATTTTGAAATACTTTTTTTTTCCTGTCCCCAGGAATGCAGAGTGTTAAAATTATTCATTTATTCACTATTTATTGAGTACCTACTATTCAATATTTATTAAACACCTAGACATTGTTCTAGCAACTGAGCATATAGAAGTAAACTAAAGAAAGCCACTTCCCTCATAAGCTTATATTTCAGTGACATTTAAACAGTTCTAAAGTACTTGAACTTCGAAAACCTCAAACCATTATTAACATTCATTTATACAGGAAGGCTATACAATGTATATATGTGTATATATTTCACACACAAATCATATGTAAAATATGATCTCAGAAGTTGAAAAAAACACCTAAATTCTACAGAGAGTTAATAGGGACTCATTAGAGGTATACAACCAAATACTCAAAAGCTAAAAGATACTACTCCAAAATCCAGGCACATGGACCCATTAGATGCTGATCATGTGATTAGGGCCTACTTCCCATGAATGCTCTTCTATTTATTAGGAGGCTTTAATCATCAGGTAATCATTGGGTGCCTAATAGATACTAACTCTACCACTCATTTTGCTAACTATGTGTAAGTTACTACAGGAAAATATAAAGATAAAAGACATGGTCCCATGTTCAAGGGTCTCAGAGAATACTAGCCAAGATTAGACAAATATGCAAACTCAGAAATCATAATATAATACAGTAAAATCAAATTACCATTAGAAAGAGAGTTTGATAATACTGGGTAGTACAAAACTATTGGAAAGAAAAGTTACAGGCAGATTTTGGGAAGCCTTGAACACCAGGCTAAGGCTGAGCTGCGTGGTGTTCAAGGCTTGGTACCTGATGTCTGAATCAGAGGCCAGGGCAGAGAACAGACAGAACTGAGACCTCAGGCAGGCCCCAGACCTATCTGCAACAGGCAGAGCCAGGGAATGCCAGCAGGGCTCACTCAGGAGTTCCCCAAAGAAAAGCAGAACATG
This sequence comes from Manis pentadactyla, assembly GCF_030020395.1. NCBI lineage: Eukaryota > Metazoa > Chordata > Mammalia > Pholidota > Manidae > Manis > Manis pentadactyla. Next base: position 110,240,990 of record NC_080028.1, on the reverse strand, counting down.
GGTCCAAGTTCTAGCATTAGAGAGAAAGTCTAGATACAGGAGATACAGGACCTAGAGGGAGGATCCAGGCAGGCAGGGCCGGGGTCCTGTGAGACCCAGGCAAGGAGCCACAGCAGAGGCTCCAGCAGGATGAGACAATACAGACACTCAGCCACTGGCACTGAATTCAAAGTCTGTGCTCAAGGGAATCCAGAGAATAGAATCCACACATCATAAAGAACAGGATCAGAATCATGACTAATTTTATGCTAAGCCAATCAACATTGGCCGGGATGAGAATACGCCTGCAATCAAGAGCTGAGGAGTCCCAGTCATGGAACTGAGAACAGTGGAGCTGGATTTACCCAGGGTCCAAACATGCCATTTCAGCCATCTTAGAAGAACTCTTTATCTCCTAATAGGTTGAAGGACAAAACAATTATATTCCATGTGAAGCATCAACAAATACAAGAAGACAGAATTTCTTACGATCAACTATGTGATTTAGATTCGTATTTTTAAACATCAGGGCAAAACTAATCAATATTTTTCTCTCACGTATGTAGTCTTAGAAAATTACTAAAAGATTTGTGGTCTGGATACCTAAGAAAAAAATATGTATTTCATTTATTTAAACTAACAAAGAAAATGACCTTGGACAAGTAATTTAATGTCACCAAACCAGCCATAAATTGAAGATGATAATAGGGTCACTGTAAGCATTAAATGAGATACTAAGGGAAGAGCTCACTCAGGCGCGTTTTATCACGGCTTTCACTGGGGTTTTCATTCTCTGCCACCAATCATAAAACGTACTGTTATGTTAACTGAGAAAGTAAACATGGTGAGAGAAAAGACTACTATAACAGGGAAGAAAACAAAGAACTCTGCCAGTTAACCAGATGCATAATTGATTAAAAGACACATGCTGATCTCAGAGATTTTTTTAATGTGGAAAAATGTGTTTTAGCATTAAAGAAAAATGATACTAACTAAAAGTAATTAAATTAACAGTTTCCTTTAAATACAGGGCCCTACCTGAAGGGAAATTATCCATGCTATGCGAAGATTAACTCTAACCTCAACTTAATCACAGGACACAACTAGAGCACGAGACACAGTGTCAGTCTCGGCAGCCCGGACAGCCCATCATGGCCTTGAAGGGGACCTTGAAGAAAGTCCTTCTCACCGAGGCCCTGATTTGGCACATTCCCTGATTCCCATTCCCTAGGAGACAATCACTCCCACAGCAGTCTGCACATGCGTTTGCTTTCCCTCCAGTTAAGAAACTACCTCTGTGCTTTAAAAGCTTTTAAGGGCAAAATTATTGACTTCTGAATCCTCTCGTTTACTGGCAGATGAATCAGTTAACGAATGGCTCTTTGAGGTATCTGAAACAACTGACACGGCCAGGTAAGACAATCACCACGACTGGCCTGCAAATGGCAGAATGTAAGGCAGGGCATAAAAGTGGCAAACACGGTAATTCACATTTCTCAACTCCAGTTGCTAAGTACTGAAGTGTGTCTCCCCAAAATCCAAATGTGGAAGCCCTAGCCCCCAGTGTGGTGATATTTACAGGTAATTTGGGTTAGATGAGGGACTAGTGGCTTTGTAAGAGGAGGAAGAGAGAAAGATCACTTAGAGAGTGATGGGCCATGTGAGGACACAGTGCATAGGCCTCTCTCTGCAGGCCAGGAAAAGGGTCCTCACCAGGAGTGGAGTCTATGAGTACCTTGATCTGGGACGTACCAGCCTCCTGAACCATGAGACAACACTGCTGTTGTTTAAGTGAGCCAGCCAGTCTACGGTATTTTGTTATGGCAGCCCAAGTAGACTAATACACTAGTTTTACCCTAAATATATCCTATCAAAGAACTGTCTGCTCTATTACCAAGAGAGTTATGAATAGCCTGATCTCCTAACTTACTAAACTGGAAGAAACATTCTATCTGAAACAAGAATGGAAATATAACTCTCAAGAACAGAGGGAAAGGAAACACTTGTAGAATAAAACCCTGCACAAAGAATCAAATATGAGTTGGGAATTGGACTTTTCTCCCTTAATGATAGCATAAAGAAAACAAATGTGTTCCACATCTGAGTTGTATTTAAAACATACGTCAGGTCATTGGGCGAGGGCATGTAAAAATCAAGATACTGTTAACAGATATAAAATATTTCAGTATTACCATCAGGCCACCACATAAAGGGAACACAAGATAGCCAAGGTCTCCCTAAGAGGTGAAATCTGAGTATGCAATCTGCCCGGGGGCGTATGTGAAGATGGGGTTGGCTATACAGAGGAGAAATCCACAGTTACCCTTCTCACAAAGAGGAATCTCCAAGACGTTTCTTGTTGTCTATGTGGGCAACGACAAACAGCAAGTTCTCACGTCCTGTGTACTTACTATGTCACAGGCACTGGACACTGTGTCAAACCCTGCTTTAAATGTATTATCCCCTTTAATTCTCACTACCACCTTTCATTCTCCATTTTAATGTTATCAGGCCTTAAGGATCACAGCACCTAAATTTCACAATGACAAATGCCTCCTCTCCATCCCCACTGCTACTGCATTAACTTGGCCCTCACTTCCTTTAACATAAACTGCTGAGGGTTTGTTTTCTAAATTCCTACTCTTATTTCTCAGCCCTCTCCTGGCTCACCTGCCACACCTGTGGAGCAATTCTCTTTATAAAATGCAAGCTTATCACTCTCTCTTCAGTACCACAGTTTCTAAACCCTTAACACAGTCTGAGAGGCCTGCATGGCATAGTCCCTGTCTGCCCTTGGAGACTGAAGACTCACCTATTGCACATTCCAACCGCGTATTCTCAACACCAACCTTGCGCTCCCAGCGTATTTTTGGTACCCTACGCAAGCCATGCCACCTCACCTCTCCACGCCTCCTGAAAACTCTTACAAATCCTAACATCTCCTCTGCAGACTTCTATGCCACAAACCCTCACCCTGCAGCAAACACCAATCCATGAAGAAATGACAGTCAAAAAGCAGGCATCTCTTCTCCGTGTCCCGCAGCACATGCCCCTTCTAGGAAGTCACTCCCGGAGTGCGGCACGTCGCTCAGGAGCTGCTGGGTGCCCACCCAAAGTGCATGCTTTAGACTCAGTGAACTTCACCACAATCCAGGGTCTGGCCCTTTGGTAGCTCAATTTCATCAATGAAAAAAAATCAGACTAGAGAAGCTAAATCATAACTCACTAACCAACCAAAGATTAAATGACATAAAGAGAAAATTTTTAGCCCAGCAGCTAATCAGGACAGAAAAATAAAAATAAAGCATGTGAAATGACAGTTTCAAACAATTTTATCTTGTCTTTATTGTATCTCACGCTCAATGGGTTCTGGTCCTATTCATGTCCACAGCATGTCTTACTGTTATAGCTTCACTGAAGCAACATAGCTGATTTCTTTTGTTGTCTTGGGAGATAATTTTCAGAAAGCCCAATCCTTATATCTCTTTTCTCTCTCATTTAAATTGTCATAAAGACAAACTTTCACCACATCATCAGGAAATGAGTAACCCTGCTAACAGTGCCCATGAAAATATGCAAACTACTAACATTTCTGAAGCCAAGAAGGATTTTAAACACATTGTCTTTGATTTTATTTCCCTCCTAAAAATAAAACTTGAGTGAGTACCAGTAAGTGTATTTTTGGTGGGTAAATAGGTATGTCTCATGTATGTTCCACTTTACCAGCAATTCCTCATTTCTTCCAGGAAATTATGTACTTATATGAAAGTAGTTATTATGTTTATTGAAAATAACAAAGTCAGCATTTCAGCAGTCACACACAAGCATCTATTCCTTTTCCCTGAGCTGTGTATAATACCCAAATATTTCAAGTCATCCTGGGTTAATCCTGTGAGATAATAAATCTGTTGAGCTCTAATTTTATATCACCAAAGGAGAATATAGTTGAAAATTTTAAATAAAATTATATAATCGGGTGCTCTGTTAGCAGGCTACCGGAGCATACAAGTCTTTTGGCTAACAATATAGACAGTGCTGGATGAATACAACCCCTTCACTTAGAACCACAGCCACTTTTCCAACCAGAACATAAATGCAGAACTCAGTTACCTCAAAATTTCAGACAATGCTGTTGTAGAAAAAAAAAATTAAAGGAAGAAAGAGGCACATTAAATTCTAAGAAATGGGACATGGGAAGCTTCATCAGACAGAGATTAATCTGTCAAAATCTGGTGTTGCATTGTTATTCAGACAATGTGAACCATGGGTAGGCAACACAGTACACAAAGGCTGTTCTGAATTAGAAAAGCTACTGACTCTGCTAAATCACATAAAATACACTGACCATTCACACTCAGGGGATTGTGGTCAAATGTCCATCAAGCCAGCTGGGCAGGAGTGGATCTCAGAATGCCTGTGAAATAAACAGTAGTCTATGACTGTCTTCCTCCATACTCACTCACTCAAATATGCTTTCTTCCAACTCTTTTGGATTGGAAGAAAATAACTTCACACTGAATAATATCTTGGATTGGCATGTACACAGGAAACCTTCCTAAAAATGCCATTCCTCAATAAGAGATATGTATCTTAAATAGTCAATGAGTTTGAGAGGCAACAGTAATGAAGCCAGAGAATTTCCAACCCCCTCTCAAAGTAGGGATGCCCTCAAGAGGCATTTAATATGCCTTTCCTGAGTATTTTTGTTTACTTCAATTTCTTAAGATTTCCAATAACAAAACATGGAAATGCATTATTAAGGAGTTGGGAGATCCAAGTTCTACAGCCAATTTTCTCACTTGGAAGCGCTGGGGAACTCATTTCTTTAGGCATGAGTTCTTTCATCATTAGAAGAGAGGTTTAACTAATTTATTCTAAGATTCTCTCCAGTGTACATAAAAAGCTTAGAATTTCTTTATTAGTGAGCATGAGACTTCCACATTTGTAAATGAAATAATTAGGATAAATACAGATTTTAGTATATGTATTACCTGTTTCCTAGAAAACTGAATTCTAGTCATCCCATAAAAATGATGATCAGTTCTTCTCCTTAGACTTCTCCAAAGAGACTCCATAGCCTTCTTTAGCAATAAACTCACATATTGAGAAGGAAAGCTGAACAGAATGTTGTACAAACTCCTCAAAAGCATTGCATAGATGGATTCCTAGATGGCATAAACCGCAAGAAATGCCATTTGAGCACTTGGGGAGGCAAGCTGAGAAAACGTATCACCTCACAAAGACGAATGAAAGTACTGAGTCCATCCATAGCTGAATCACTACAGAGACAGTGAGGAACAGAGGCGATGCCTGGACTCTGGTTTCCTCGCCACTGCTGCTCGGAGGCAGCACTTTCCGAACAGCGCTTCACGAGATGTTCCCATGCTCTGCTGGGGTGGGGCCCCCATGCGGCCCCCACAGCTGAGCGAGGCAGTTAATTCAATAGGTTTCTCTGCTGGACGTTTAAAGCCTCGGAATGTGACTACACATCCTGTATTTACCAGAGAGGAATAGAGAATGCATCATTACCCTGCCTTTTCCTTCTGCCCCCCCAAGGAACACTTATTAACCCTTCCTGAAACAGAGAAGAACACTCTCTTACCTACTAGAATACAAACAAAATCCTGACATCTTTCCCTCACTCCCACCGGCCCATCTATTTAAATTTACAAGATTTAAACTCCGCTATGTGTTACTACATATCAACAAGAAAATACTAGACATCAATGGTTTAGTGCATATCAAATGCTTGAGTGAATGAAAGGAATCCTTTCTTTGTATTGACCACACCTTTTCCAGAGTAAGTCAAATTTACTCCATAAAGAATAAGACTAAATTTTACATTATTTCAAGGTTTTTTTGGCAGATGAGATAAATATACTGCTACAATACTATGATATTCTGCTCCAGGAATATGGACTCAACCATTTACATTCCTCACTGCCCTCCCCACACACAAACATACAATTTCAAGATAAAATAGCTCAGGAACAGAAAAGCAGCACGTCCCAGAGTTACTCCTGCAGCTTACGAGAAGGCCAGTAGCATAAAAAAGTGATGACTTTGAAATGTGTGTCATGAAACAGAGCTATTTATCAATATGCCTGACAAGAATGAGGTGATAGCCCATTTCAGCTGGCCAGAATGACTGCTGTTCATCACGCTCTGAGGTGGTAAGCCTGCACAGAATGAATATTACCAAGTTGTTATGGTAACTAAATTGTGGCTGGTTCCATAAAACATTAGCTTTCCATCACAGGCACCGTGTTTAAAATTCAGCATCCCGGTTTCACCACTAAAAAATAAAAGTAAATAACGAATAATAAATAAATATAAAACTCAACATGAGTCAGGGTCTCTGCTCTGAGCGAGGCAGAATGTCACCTCAACCTACAGCAGACCACTCAGAGCCCACACCCCCATGAGTAGGCATGGCTGACCACCTGGAGCCCAACCCTGGGAGCGGGCACGGCAGATCATCCAGTGCCCACCCGCCATGAATGGGCACAGGAGACCACTTGGAGCCCATCCCCCCTGAGTGGGCACAGGAGACCACTCAGAGCCCACCCCCAATGAGTAGGCACAGGAGACCACTCGAAGCCCACCCCGCAATGAGCGGGCACAGGAGACCACTTGGAGCCCATCCCCCATGAGTGGGCACAGACCATTCAGGAGCCCCTTGGGAGCTCGGCGTCTCAGGCCAAAGGCCATCGCCCAGTGACGGTGATGCTCAGTGTGGAGACACCAGCGCCTAAGTGACAGCCTTCTCCCCTGATATCACTGGGAATCTAGCACCATCAAGAAAGGGAAACAAAACAAAACAAACAAAGGGCATGGAAACCATAGCTACAGGCAAACATCGTAGCAGTGCCTGGGTCTGACAGCATCAGCCATGCACAGCAGCCTTTCAGCCTGAGGGTCTGAAGTCAAAGGGATTTGCATACTGACTCACTGCAGTCTACCTCTGTGACCCAGAGAAAACACCCTTTTCACTGAAGCCCATCTGCACTAGAGACTCAATCACTGTGGCATTGTGTAGAGGTGGAAGCATGAGTCCCAGCACTAAACAGCCCAGGTCGGAATCCCTTGTCTGCGGCCAACTGACTGCACCATCTTAGACAAGTTACTTAACCTCCCCAAGCCTCAGCACCTTCAAGTGTAGAATAAGGCTATGACTACCTACCTCTTACTGTTGCTGTGAAAATTAAATAAAACTGTTCTCCTGACTGGAGCAGAATAGGAACTTAATGTATGTTATCTATTGCTGTCGCTCAGGTGCTGGGAGCAGCTCTTACTCAGCAGACCGTATACTGGCCCCACAGGGATGGCTACATCCTGATCCCTGGCACCTGTGAACAGGTTACCTTACGTGTCATAAGGGACATTGAAGATGTGATTAAAATAAAGGCTCCGGAGAAGGCGCATAGTGGATCTATGGCATCTTGCTGCACTGATGGATGCATTAGGGTATGGCTGGGGACTTGATAATATGGGTAAATGTAGTAACCACATTGCTTTTTCATGTGAAACCTTCATAAGAGTGTATATCAATCATACCTTAATAAAAAATTAAAAATAAATAAATGAATAAATAAAGGCCCCTGAGATGGACAGATGATCCTGGATTGCACAGATGGACCCCATGTAATCACAAGGGTCCTTATAAGAGAGAGAGGGGGTAAAGAGAATCAGACTCAGAGGAGGAGATGCGACGACAAATGAAAAGGTCAGAGAAAGAGAGAGGTTTGAAGATGCCATGCCATTGGCTTTGAAAATGGAGGACGGGGCCATGAGCCAAGGAATGTGGGGAGCCTCCAGAAGCTGGAAAAGCCAAGAAAAACAGAGTCTTACCTAAGGCCTCCAGGAGAAATACAGACCTGCTGACACCTTGATTTTAGGACTTCTGAACCTGCAGAACTATAAGAAATTTGTTATCTTTTTAATTTATAAGTGTAACAAATTTATTATGACTGTTTTAAGCTACTACCTTGGTGGGAATTAGTTACAGCAGCTAATACTCCTACAACAGTAGGAGGATACTAATATACTGCCTTATGAATATATGAAATGGGAAAATATGTGAAAAATGCATGGCACATAATAGACACTGAACAAATGATGGTTGTTGAATTATACTTGAGAGATGCCAGTGACTACAGAGACCACATGCCTCTCAGAGAATCGGCAGGCATCTAGTACTACCTTGCAGCTCATGTCTTTTACCTCTGGCAGCCAGTATGTCTCCTACCATGTATCAAACACTTATACGTAGATACCTTCCTCTAAGCATTCTTTCTCAGATAATTGCTCCTGAAACAGTCCAGATAACCAAATGAGCCGGAAAGAGAGGTACCATCAACTCAGCAGCAGCTGAAATCCAAAGATGAGCAGAACCTGGGCCAGAATATCACAAGCCCAAGGCAGTCTTGCACCTCAAAGCTAGAAAACCCACAGTGCATTGAAAAGAAATAACAGAAAGCAAGGTACTTGCCTCCGGCCAGGTCTAAGACCATTCACTGAGCCTACAAACCTGATGGCATCCATGCTGAGGAGCTTCCCAAGGATCACTGAACAGGGCAAGGACACAAAGATGCCAAAGCCCACCCAGGCAGTGATGAGGGAACATGCAAATACAGGGCGAGTCATAAAAGCATGCTCCCCTCCCTCCTGTCCCAGCTCACAGCCAGTGTGGCTGAAGCATGGCAGTTTCTCCTGGCAGCATGTCCCCTAGTGCATCAGTAACATTGGAGGAGGTGCTGACTTCACTCCACTTCTCTGCGAGGAGCTTCAACTCCTGCTGCCTGCATGCTAGAGGTCTAAGGAAGAGGCAGCCTTAATCGCAAGAACTGTACCCAGTGGTTAGGGTGATCTCAGGAACAACACTCCAAATCATGCACAAGAAGATGGATGGGACATCTGCAGTAAAGAGCCTGGGCGGTGGGAGAGTGAGGGAAGAGTACAGCCCAGAAACAAGGGGACAGAGAATAACTGAGGGAATCAACCATTTAGTTGCACTGGGACATTTGTAGGCAAGTCAGGGCTGTCAACTTCTTGTGTACCTTCATATACCCCCCACCAAAACAGCCTTATTCTCATGCTGCATGTGACCTACGGGCTCAGCACTAGGATATTATCCCTTGTGATTGCAGAGTTTCAGGGAACAGCCCAATCACTTTTCTGGGCACACGGAAGAATTTCTGATCTGATGTTTATTTGTAATGACTACATGTTTCCACTGTTAAAATTATATTCTGCAGGTTCGGGTCTTTCAGACAAGAAACAATAAAATGATTAGAAGAAAAAACATTTGCCCAGCATCCTATTCCAGATGGAGACAAAATATGAGTTAAGAAAGGCAAGAACAAACAAGAAGGTGAAGCCCATAGGTGACGCCCCACTGCAGTAGGTGGGATCGCATCCTTTTCCTCCCACTAGAGTTTGCATCTGCCTATCACCTAGGATTTGCATGTGCCTAACATCTTCTGGACATGAAAATGTGGCAGGGAATTCCCACCTGGAGGCAAATGATGGATGGAATGTACAGATGGAAAGTCAGAATTTTCAAATTATGTCCAGGGATCCCTCAGGAACTTTGAGTGGAGTGTGTGTGGAAGGGAGGGAGAGAATTGGAATCACATCCCCATCCATGCTTCAAACTAAATTTGCCCTTTGTTTTACCTTTTGGGCTTCTTGAAAAGTAAAAACATCTAATCTAATCCATCTCATCTCACCAACCAACCATGGCGAATGGTTCTCCAACCACTCATTTGCTTTCAGAATATGACCACATCTGTTTAGAAAGCATTTGTTATTATGTGCCTCTAAAAAAGATTCTGCCTTTTCTCCCAACCCTGCACAAGTCCCATTTGGGCCATTAACATCTAAACAGGACTCCTTGCTAATTAGGGGAAAGAGACTTCTGAAGAAGGGATAACCAGTTCCTGGGACTGTCCAGGTTTATGCCTGATGAGCCACTGTAATTCTGAAAAGCTCCTCCATAAAGCAACAAAATTATATAGTCACCCAAGTTAGACAGGTTACAGATCTGCCTAAGAGACAGTGTTTCTATCGGGGTCAGCCAGTATGAGAATATGATTCATAAGAGTCTTCCTACTATACAGTACTATTATCAGATAGATAATGTTCTATTTATTTGCTTTTTGTTATTGTTTCACCACATGAGAAAGAACTCCATATAACCCAAAAAAGGCAGGGAAGAAATTTAAATGGCCACTGGATATTTTTCCTAATTTTATACCACACTGATTCTTTGACTTGAGCTTTATTCAAATACCATAGAGTTTATTTATATGATCCTTTTGAAAAGTTACATTAGACATTTCTTTAGTAGAGTTATACCTTAAATTGAGGCATAAAAACTACCTGGGAATAGCTTAGAGATATATATACCAGAGTATATAAGAATTCCATTATAAACAGGGTCCCTACTTCTAGATTTTCAATTTTACTTACTTTTGAGTAATGCAAATAGAATAAAATTATGAAGTTGAATGCACAATCTGCATTCATTTTAGTATGAAATGTGAGATTTCAAAGTAATTTCCTCCTTGTTTCCATAAACCAGTCCTATAAATCTTAGGGGAATATTTACAGTCCTCTTCCATTTTTAGGAACACTTTGAGGGCATAAACCTCATCATGGGTGTTTCAGGACAACTCTGTATATCTGACACCCCTAACCTGCCATGGTAGTTGTTATCGCTGCCTTTCAGAACATGACCTTGTCTGTTCATAAAGCGTTCCTTATTTTGTGCCCTTTTGAAAGGCACTCTGCCTTTTTCCCCAGCCCTGCATTTGGGCCACTGACATCCAACAGGACTTCTTGCTAGCTAGGGGAAGGAGATTTGAGATTCACTCCAACTACACGTTGCCCTGCAAATGCTGGCCCCACCACATCACCTCAGCATAGCCATGCTGCCTCCACAAGCAGAGGCCTGCCTAAAAAATGCAAATGCAGACAGAGAAGAATGAGGATTATGAAAAACCCCTTATCTCCCAATACTGTATGCGCCCAGGTTCCCAGCAATATGCTAAGTTGTTGTGGAAAAATCTTGTCAATCTCTGCTATTTTCCTAAGGCTCAGAAGAAACCTTGCCGGCGACAGAAGAAAAACTAAACAGTAGAAGTAGGCAGGAAGTTAGGAACAGTAATGAGAAAAGCTACAGCATATCTTCCAATAGTTCTTGGATTTTGGAACAATATGTAATTTTCTCAACTCTTGGATCTTTAACAAGCATTTATTGCATGTGCTCAGGGTAACAGATGCCTGAGATATGACTTCCCATGTAACTAAGACTGCACTGTACATAGGAAGATGAACAATTACTTCACCTGGGCAGTCACACTGTTTTTGAATTTCCTAGTTCCTATGCAGGGATCTGGAGGGAAGGAGACCTGTATTCCTTTCTCCATTCCAACACTGACCTGCTTGCACAAAACAGGTTATATGCTACTGACTTTGCAGAAGTGTAAGTTATTTTGGAAATATCTGAAGCCATGGCTTCTAAGAAGGACCACAGGAAGTTTGTACACTCTCTTCTAGAACAGCCAGGAAATTTTCCTACAACAAACTGATGCTGCTGAGGAGACAGGTTGTACTCTTGGCCTTCTGAGCCTCAGGACACCTGGAAGACCAGGAGAGATGAGGTTAGTGCAAAATGGGAAACACGGAGATTAGAGAATTTCATGGCAGGAATGAGGTGGTGATTCCCTTCCCTACATGCAATCAAATGTTCTCGTATTCCTCCTGAAGTAATGAGCAACTATTTCAAAATTTAAGGCATATACAATTTAACCTTGTTAACATGGCTTCCTCAAGGACTGTTTTGTGGGGGGAAAAAAAGCATTCAGGACTGTACACTTATAGAATTATTCCTCCCCAGTCATTTGCTTGGCAGGAAAACCTGATCTACTTTACATAATTAGCTGATTAAAAGTGGCATTTGATTGAACCCTAGCTATACAAAGTGATCTTGAGCTAACTGAAAAACACATTCAAACCCTTCAATTGACAATATTTGTGTTTGGGATAATGTATCTTTAGTCAAGGATGGGATAAATATTCCTATTTAAACAATTTCAACACCCATAATAATGTATTTATTCATCCCAGAGGTGGGTTTTTATTATCCTTTTCAAGAATGAAAAAATATGATAGTACCCTAAATCACAAGCTCCTGAGAAAAATGAGCAAATTGTCCACAATGATCCTTTTCGGTGAAAATGGAAACAACCTCATACCTGATCTGTCTATAATGTATGTAAGAGACTGTATCATGTAACTGTAATTCACCATCACTGCTGAGTCTGCAGAAGCCTGTGTCAGAGATGAGACACAGTGACCCCAAAACACAGTAGAAAAGGAGTGCTTTGAAGAAAATATGTCCTTCCATTCATGCTTCCCTAATATAACAAGCAGATCCTGCTTTTTTTCCCCCTTCAACTGTCATTACTGATTTTAAAACATGTATGATTGAGAATGCCCCAGAAGTAATGAGTAATATAAGCCTAACCCCACTGCCTTAGCAACTACGTGCCTTTCTTAATCACAGTTGTGAATTCAAAAATCTAGATGTTAGTGAAATTTGGTTTTAATTCTACTCTACCACTTCTGTGAGTTCAAATAATTCAATAATTCAAACTTTATTCCAAGCTTCAATTTAGTTACCTGTAAATTGGGGCAAATTCATGTACTACATACCTTCCAAACTTGAAATTATCACATGCTTAAGTACTTCATAAGAAAGCAAAATAATGATATAAATGCAACAACACAGTACCAAATAGGTATTTGCTGTTGACATGAATTGCCATGGGAACAGTAAAATGTTCTTCTGCAGTCTTCCTAGAGATGTTCTCTAAACCAATCTATAGAAAGAGGAAATGATTTATTGTATCTCGTGTACTTTGAAGGCTACCATTTTTTAAATTGTTTTTAACTAGAATATAAAATAGAATTTGAGCACTTCAAGTCACCAGGCCTTAGGGACTATTCTGTCACCTCTCAGAGATGGTCTGACCCTGGTCATGGGCAATTTTAATTTACCCCCATTGTCAGAGCTAGCGATCATGGGCCCTTGGCCAAATCAATCAGGCCCCAGAGAAGAATGAAACCACTCTGAACAGGCAGCAAATGAATCTGGTTTAAAAGTCAGAAAAAGTTACCAAAAAAAAGACAGTTGACTGCAATAGCATGAAATTGCTCCCCCTTATACACAAAGCTAATCAATTAGCAGTAAATTGTTAGAACCTTACCATTTTGCTTGATCATTTTGAAGCTTCCAAAGCCTCCCCCTCTAATATATAGCTGTGAACTGTGTTTCCAGAAACAGACACTGGCAGGTCAGTCCCTCCGTTCCCCTCTATTACCCTCTCTCAGTCCAGCAAAGCTTCACTCCCTATTCAGACCAGACTTAACACTACTTGGCTACACACACAAAAAAAGAAATCTGTGTAAGCAGGATCCTTCCTACCCATAAAGCCATTTGCCCACAGTGTTCCTGTCATGCCCAAAGATCCGAGCATATCTGGAGGCTGAAATGTAAATGGGATTTTTTATTTGCTGAGCATGACAGGAGGGAAAATAAAATGTAGAACTACAATTCTCACAATTAGAACTCAGCCAATTTATTGTCCACTGACTGGGTGCTGAATTTCAGTCTATTCTTTTGATGTAACTCACACAAAAGTAAGAAAAAAAATCTGAACATGAAGCATACAACACAAATTCTATTACAGTGAAAGCAGGAAAACACACAATGAAACCTTTTTCTAACTACAAGGTCATCCTTCTAATTCATGGAATTCATTTAATCCTGAGGCCCAATTCAATGTGTTCCCCTCTACAAATAAACCCTCACAGGTTCCAAACAGGAGCCCAAAGAGGGGGTTTAGAATGCAAATGAGAAAACAAACAGTAACAAGGCCACTCAGAAATTGCTTCTTTTGGGTAAGAAACATAAAAGAAGCATTTTTCTAATTTAAATATCTTTTAAAGGGCGATAAACTGCTTTATCAAAAAATCAAACTGTAACTCCAAGAAAAAAAATGAAACTAATAACATGTGCTCGAGGGTAATTTTCAAGGGCTTGGACCTGTAATTCAGCACCCACTTCTTCTCATTAATGGCACCAACTCATCATCATGAAAAAATTCTCTAGACTATGCCTTCCTGTGGTGCTTGTGATTCATGTGACTGGGAGAGTAACAGTTACTCATCATTCAATCTTGAGTCACTGCTCAGCAAAAAAAGACCAAGGTCTGACTTCACCTCTGTATTACGTTTAACAGATCATACGAGAAGCTACAAACATACAAAAGTCCTGCTGTTTAGGTTAACCTGATGAAACAGAATGTTTCAATATTAATTGGAAAGTCAGTAAAATCACTCCCCAATAAAAAAAATTGGCACGGTTATTACCTTAAAAATCTTGCTGCAATAGGGAGAAAACTTGAAACACTTTTTAAAATTGCAAAGAAAACATAATTACCAATGAATAAGACTATATGGATATGCAATGCAGTGTCCATCTTTCCATCTTATAACAAGATTTTATTTTTTTTAATTAACAGAAAGACCAGTGATATATATATAAAATACATCTTGGTATATAAGCATTCTCATATTGTTGGAATGTTTTTGTTTTTGAAATACTTTGTACTCACTCACTCATACATAATTTTTACCAATTGCAGCACTAAATCAGTCTTTCATCCTTTTCTGAAATTTTTAAATTACATTTAAGTGTTTACTGTCAGTTGTATCATAATATCTAAGTACGGTATGTGAAGGATTTCTTTAATGAATATTCAAATACACTTATGGTTATCCACATCTCACAGATAATTATTCAGTCTTAGAAGGCAAGCATTCTAAGGGCGAACTTTACAAACATTTTGGTGCCCCGGGCTTCAGCACATGTTGCTTGGGACCAGCTGAGCCATGGCAGAAGCTCTTTCAGTCTCACACATGCCCTGTGTTTCTGCAGACGGCCTTGTGTGATGGGACACAGTAACATTAACTGTGGGGTGGGGTTCCAATAACCTTACCCAAGTTTGGCCGATCCCAGTCAGAACCCCACATGCTGTTGGCTTGCCACACCACCACGTCATTTTTAATTTCTATGTTTTATTTTCTAATGTTCCTTAGTCAAGCAGATATGTTAGACAATCTCAGATTTCAAAAAATACTTAAAATTCAGCTTCTGGCTTTTGGCCTTTGTCATGAAGTTAAAATAATACCTACTACAATAGACTTTTAAGGACATGACCAGTTCCTACATTGCCAACTTCTTGTTGTATACCTATTAGCTATTCTTAAAACCAAACGCACAGTAAATGGAAATCAGTTACTGTGTACTTTTTATAATAGTTGAGTTCTTTAGCAATAATAGACTAATTCTCACAGTTCTAAGACAGATGCCATTATCATTCCCCCCAGCTTGCCGATGAAGAAACTGAGATTTGGAGAAATTAAATCATTTGTCCACATACACATAGTATATAAGAAGTGTTATCATATTGTGCACACTCAGCTCTTAAACTGATACACGGTATTGCTTCTGCTTTAAACAATTTTATATATTAAGATATTACAATCCTGATATCTACTGGCAAAGGAAATTGTATATATGGCATCCCTGTTTAACATTCTTTAATGATCACTGCTACCTCTAGAACAGAGTACAAGCTTCTTAATCTAGAATTTATACCCTTTCTGGGCGGCTTACTCTTCCAGCTTCGTCATTTTGCACTTCTCCCAAACATACATTTTTGCTCTGGGGACTGATTGTTCCCAAACTTTTCATGTTCCCTTATGTCTTTCTACACTTGCAGAGTCAGATCCTGCATCATCCTACTCCTTTGTCCATCTGGCAGGTTCCCACTCATCTTTCATGACTCAGTTCAAGCATCTCTTCTCTGGGCATCCTGCCCCAATGCCTGGCCACCAGGCAGCATGGCCGCACCCGCCTCTGCTTCCCCTGCACCACTATACATCTAGTCCCACCAAGAAGTTTCATGTTAAAACTACTTGTTGGTCTCCCACCAGCAGTGATCTTCTTAAGAGTAGCTCCTTTGACATCCTTGTCTTTTCAGCAACAGACACGCTTCAAGTAGAAATAAAGGAACAAATGTGTGAACGTCATTTGTGGAGCTGAACAACAATCATCCCCTATGTGCAAGCTCTGGAATTCTAGGACTTTGTGGCTGGCAAGAGCAAACAACCACAAAGATGTGATTTACAGAGAGTAATTCCTGCATTTTGAAATGAGTTTTTAAAAAAGCTCAACATGGAAATCTCATGGTACAGAAACTATCTGTTAGCACAGGTGCAAAGTGGAAAGAGCATGACACTTGTGAGACACTACAAATAGCTTAACACTGGCAGAATGTGAGGTGAGGATGACTAGATCCTTGAGAAGACAGGACCAAGTCCTAGGGGACCGTATGCCATGGAGCAGACTGAATTTCACTTGAGCACTTTACTACCCCATTTTCCAGTTAACATAGCCATCCTTCTATCCCTGCATGTCCAAAACTACCCTTCATGTCTCCACCAAGCAATCTGAATTTTCCCCATTCAGAAGAGCCCTCCTCCTTCTTTTATCTGTTCCTCTCCTCAGATACTTGCACAAGCCTTACCTTACCTGCTGGACATAAACTTATTAAGGGTAATGTTTTTCCCCTCACTAACCTCTAGCACATAGCCCAGAGCCCAATACACTGTGATGTGAGTAAGGCACTCTCTAGGTTCTAAATCTATTTTAAATATATATTAGCTAAAATTTGATAGCATCAATAAGTGTTAAAACAAATTAATGATTAAGTATCATAGAAATTACAGGACTTAGTGGATTTCAAGTGAGAAAATTTCTCTCCAGAGTTCCCAATATTCTGTTTTTCACTTGGGCACCTGATCTAGACAAAATGATTTAAAACTGCATAAATAGCCATTTCATGATTGACTACAAGACAAGAGGTCTCAAAACAGTCATTAGAGAGCAAGTTATAAGTATTTGAATCACAATCACTTTTATCAAAAGCTAAGGAAAGATTTCACATATATCACACTGAAGATGTTGGTCAAGCAAAGTACTATGTTATGGGTAGGGGAATGCGGGTGTTGGGGCAAAGAAGAGGTATGTCTCAGGAAAAAAAGCTTAGATTCACACATTTGATCATAAACTATAGCTCAAAACCTACCAGTTTTCTAGAAAACGCAGAAAAACAATACACACACACACACACACATACATGCCAGGCAGAGTAAGACACTCTCTCAGCATATGGATCTCAAAAGAATCAATAGGACAACTAATGTTCCTGAAATTTCAGCAACAGATCAAGGACTGTGCAAGATAGATGCTCAAGTTAGCATCTGCATTTGAATCAGAGCTAATATCACCATTCTGAACTATTTCTCTGAAAATATAACCTTCAAACATGAATCAATTACAACTATTTCATAATAATGATGTTTTATGATATATTATTTATGATATTTAATGTACAATTGTTAATATAACTAATATATATTGTTATGTCATATTAAATATAATTGTATTGTACATTTTAATAACATTAACCATAATGTTAAATATATTAGATAATATAATTTAATGTTAACATTGAAATTAATATGTATTATTTAAAACAATGGAAATACACCACACTAGTACAGCATCACAGGAAAACAAACACTACATTTTTAGTGTAAACTGCTGCCCTGTATTCTAAAGTACGCTTCAGACCTTGGGGGGTATTTTCAGGGAATTTTCCATACATAGACTTTGCCCTGAATTCTTCCATGAGGAGGAAGACATGGATACCCCTTCCTCACTTAAAATTTCTAAGAAATCAAATGGCTGACAACAAGGTGCGTGGGTGAGCCCAAGGGCACCCAGCCTTTCTGGTGGGACAGTCACTCCAGTTGCCGCCTCCCTTGGAGATGTGGTGCAGGGGGATTTCTGGTAGCCACAGGGAAGAGGCAGTATTGCTGCCACATTCACACAATCCCCCACAATCTACTTCCTCCCCTCCAGCCCCAAGCGCACAGAAGGAAACAGGGACAGGAGGCGGCTGCTCAGGAATAAGTATGATCAGCAAGGACCAGCATGCCCATGCACACTGCTTTACAGTTTGAGTCCCTTCAAAGATGTACTTTAATCTGACTTACAGAGGACCAAGGCCTGTGGTCAGCCAAGCTGGCCAGAGCCATCACTGACCAATGTACGACTCATAAAGGCCATGGAAATGAATACAAAGAATCAGCAAAGGCTTAGGTATTAGAACAGTAACTATTAAAAGGCTTTCTTCTAAGGAGCACTTCCTCCATGATTAAATATTCAAACACCATAAGGTTCTCCATTTAAAACATTAAGATTCCTGATTCCTTCTACAGGTCCACAGTCTCTAAGTGCAGTCCATAATCTAAAAGCTCTGAAAAATCAAAAGTTTCTTTTATAACCCAATCTACAGTAAAATTAGGGTATAGTCTTTATCTCACTGTATTAGTTTTCTGTCACTGCCCTAATAAATTACCACAAATGCAGTGGCTTAAAACCACACAAATGTATTGCCCTGCAGTTGGGAAGTTGAGAAGTCCAGCAGTGGTCTCACTGGGCTAAGCCGAGTCGGCAGGACTGCAGTCCTTTCTGCAGGCACCAGGCGGGAACCCATCTCCCGGCCTCTTCCAGCTCCCAGAGGCCGCCCGCATTTCTTCAGCCGCGGTCTCCCCCAGCCCCCGCAAGTTTCAAAGACAGTAGTGGAGCAAACTCTCACCCTGCTCCCACCATCATGCCTCCTCCTCCAGCCACGGCTGGGGAAGGATCTCTGCTTTCTAGGACCCGTGTGACTGGATCATGCCCACCCCAATAATCCAGAACCATGTCCCCATCTCAAAGACCTTCAACTTTAATCACAAATGCAAAGTCCCTTTTACCATGGAAGATGACATATTCACAGGTTCTGGGGATTGAGATGTGGACATTTTGGGACAGGGCATTATTCTGTCTACTACTCCCACTTATTCTGAATATTCATACATTTTCTTACAGAAATAGTCGTTTGATTCAGATGTTGCCACAGGCCACACTGGGATTGTTATAATGTACATATATATATATACGCACACTGTATATCATATATGTACACACACACAAACGTGTGTGTGTGTGTGTGTGTGTGTGTGTGTGTATGTACTTTGTTGTCTTTCTAAAATATGAAGAAGTCCCAATTACGAAATGCTTTTCTCTGAAATGCCAACAAGGGATTGGGACCCGCACCATGTCCGAGCACCCCCTCACCAGGGTCACTCTGCCCACTCCCTTCAAAGGAGGGACTGCTCTTCTGATAGTCCAGATCCAAGCACAATGACCGGACTTAAATTATCAGTGGACAGGGTGACTATGCTTTAAAGAGCATAAAACCAGGGTCAACTCCCTCTCTCTTTTGACATCCTAGTTTATACAGGTGTTAAGTTGAAATCAGGAGGCCTCTTGGGGCATGACGATTTCTTTCTTTTTTTTGACTTCCGCTTCCTAAAATGTGGCTACACCAAAGCATGTCAAGACTTCTAAATATATATGTACCTGAACTTGAGCCTAAAGTATGTGCTCTAAACCACCGTTTTCCAAAGAGCCCTGCACTGAGGCACCAGGCGGGAACCCATCTCCTGGCCTCTTCCAGCTCCCAGAGGCTGCCTGCATTTCTTCAGCCACAGTCTCCCTCAGCCCCCGCCAGTTTCAAAGACAGTAGGGGAGCAAACTCTCACCCTGCTCCCACCCATTGACACCATGTCGAGCTATTAATAAAGTAGTATTGGGATCACCATTTGGCTGCTATTGCCTGCATCTTCCTTGGGGACCCTGCACAGAGACAGGTAAGTGGCAGGGAAGATTCAGGTATTTCTGGGACCCTAGCATATTACTATCAAAACCTCACCTCACTTCTTTAACTGTACAAATAGCAAGCATTAACTACAGGAAGTTTATTTAAAAGTTCATGAGATGCATTTCCATTCTGGCAAGGGAAGAAAAATATATTTCCAAAGTATGATATAGACATTTGTCCTGTAGGAAATACACTGAAGAGGTATTATTTATTATTGGATGGCAAGGAAAGGAGAAAGCTATAGGTAATGGCATAATTTCTAATGCAACTTCCTGTGACATTATTGAGAGTTTATCTGCTGAAGGCAGAAAAAGCCTTTGTGGTTATTGAGGCCATACATAGGAGACCTTCAAAAGAGTATTAGCATTTATTAACAGTGCAGAATTCAGGATAACTCTCAATTATGGTAACATAATTTAACCTAATCTTGTGTTGAGCTCAGCCTAGCTGTAATAAATTGTGAAGTCTAGCTATAAATATGCAGCTAAATACTCTGAAAAATGAGAAATTCTAAAAATTAAACACATTCCAACTTCCTCCAGGGCAAAGACCATGTCTTATTTCTGTAACTCTGTTATCCTCATCACCATATAGAGGGCAATTAACAAACACCTATAAACTTCCCTTTTGTTTAAACATCATGTTTACTTTGGGGTAAATTAATACAATGCCAAATGTGCAAAGCACATAAAACAAGCACACAAGATGGGACATGCCATCCAGCAAGTAAACAACAACACACTTATCCAAAGAAATCTAAGAAAATGCTCCCAGACTCTATTCACACTGGCCACATATCCTTTTCATTGGCAACTAGGAATGGTTTTATTTCCAC
Source organism: Manis pentadactyla (assembly GCF_030020395.1). Classification (NCBI taxonomy): domain Eukaryota; kingdom Metazoa; phylum Chordata; class Mammalia; order Pholidota; family Manidae; genus Manis; species Manis pentadactyla. Next base: position 110,220,266 of record NC_080028.1, on the reverse strand, counting down.
ATGCTTCACAAAGAACAGGAAAATCGGATCTGGTTGTTTATCCTCAGTTGTAAAGGTAATTCTTACTGCACACTGTGGTCACACACACAAATATCCAGAACTAGGGACTTCATTAGCTTTCTCCTGAGGCTTGGGATGCAGCATATTTGTGATGTCCTAAAAACTAATTTCTAAATAACTGTTTACTGGTTTTCTGAGAATTTCCAGGTGATGCTTGTTATAATAGTGAATGCATATGCCAACGACCAAATATATATATATATATATCGATTTCAGTTCCCAAAGAGCATGATTTTGGTGTAGGTCAGTGAGCACCATCACTGTTTTATACCAGATTACCTGAATCTGAAAACATTCTTAGGGGCAAGAATCCTATTAGTTATCCTACAAGTCAAATAGCGAAAGTACTAAAACTTTATACTCCAAGAAGGCTGGTGGCTCATTCATGAAAAGGACTTAATATTCACGCCAATCTAAAGTCTCAAAAACCTTACTCCTTAGTATTTTCCAAAGTTCCTAGCACCTACTTTTATGTAGTAAAGACTCAGTCACCTTTCAGATTCTTATGGGATGGTAATTTATTGTAGACAAAATTAAACCCATGAAGAAAAAAGTGAGGTTACTGGATTTTTTTTTTTTTAGTCCTCTGACCCACACAATTTTGGAAGTGCCAAAACTTTATACTTATATAGAATCTATTCTACCTACAATATCCAATTTTTAGATTTCATTAAACTTGTAATATAACAATGAGAAAAACAGATTGGTAATAAATCCAGGCCATGTTTCGGAACATAAACAGCAATACAAACAAATGGCTGAAGTGCAAATGAGACAGGGACCATGGGTGTAGTCAGAGTAGGGTGAGGGCCTCCGGAAAAAGCAAGGCAGGATATTTGCAGTCAGAGCAATGTAACTACATGCAAGGAAACCCCCTACTAAAACTCCACGTTAAACATTCAGCTCTAGGTATTCTTCAGTGAGATCAGTTAATATTCCCCAGATAAAGAAGAGTAGCACATGTTTTTATTATGCTAATCATTTATAATCATGTGTAAGATCCACCTTAGCGTGCTAAAAGGCCCAGATTTATGTGCTGTCTTTCCTCCTTCAGATCTGATGAGGTGATTTTGCAAACTGGGCAACTAACTTAGCAAGTAAGCCCAGGCATAAACAACACAGTAAAAGACAAGAAGGATTCCACCTGAAAGGTAAGATTGCATTTTAATACCCAAGAAGATGTTGGAAATTCTTAACTTACTCTTTAACCAACAATACCTCAGCCCACCTTGGGGGATGAGCAGGCAGCCTTGTTTCATATGCCCCCAGACCAAGATGATGGTATCTCCGGGAGAAATCAACAGCGCAGGAAGTTACTTGTGTTAAATGAATTCAAATATTCTGAGACCATTTAAGAAGTTCAAACCCCTAAGCTTTTTTTCATGTTCTCGAAAAATCCTCATCTGCCTATAAAACCCCTAGACAACGCACCACCCAGGACTCTCTTGTCCCCTCCTGGCATAAGCCAGGACCTCTGTCCTTTCACTTTATCTCTAAATAAAAGCCTGTACCTTGCTCTCCTACCTTGAGTGTTTGTGGAGCTCATTCTTTGGCTTCGTGAACAAGAACCCCGGCATCACAAATACATGAAGAATGGCTGCTTTATGCAATATTATCAGGGCCTCATTTGGGGCATATGACATTTGGGGTGCATTATTTGACCTAGGTCAGTAAGAAACAGAAGAAAAGCTTCTTGACAATGAGAACCCAAATCATACAGTCCTTCAGGGCGTGTTTGGTGGCAGGAGGTAGATGGGACTCTTTGGGGATAACCTGAAAGTAAGCTGTGATACTGTCCCAAAGTTTATCCAAGTATCAACCAAATCATGTCCCAGACCTCAACTCCCAGCCCCTGCTCGATTTCAAAATTCCAAAACAGTTGAATTTTTTAACAAATACATGGTCAAAAAGAAGGGCTGGAATTAAGCTCCCAGCTAGCAACCAATAAAAGAAGAAACATCACATCTTCTGCCCTCATTCAATTATGGATAATGTCCATGAAGATCCATTCTGAGGAGCTAAAAGTATAGATGAAAAGGCTAGAATGCCAGCGATTCAGTGTGGTAAGTGCAGACTTAACACTCTGTTATTCAATGGTACTTATACCTATGTATAAAATAATAAAAACTAGAATTTCTAATAACAACCCTGAGGTAGTTTAAGGTTTTCTTTGATTGCTGGTGCCTAACAAATCACTCCACGATTTGGCAGTTTGAGACAATAAACACTCAGTACATCCAGCAGTTCCCATGGGCTGTGAATTCAGAAGCAGCTTATGAAGATGGCAATGGTTCTGGCTTGAGGTGCCTCGGGAGGATGCAGTCAGCTTATTACCCTGGCCTGAAATCACCTGAAGACTTTACCAGGACTAACAGACCCTCTTCCAAGGCAGCTCCCTCATTTGGCTGTGAGCTGGTGCTGGCTGTTAACAAAAAGATCTCACCTCCTTGCCACATGAAACCTCTAGGGGCTGCTTTGGTGTCCTCACAAAATGGCAGCAGGCTCCTCCCAGAGTGAGTATTCCAAGAGAACAGGGCGAAAGTGGCGCTGTCCTCTACAGCTTAGCCTCAGAAGTCATAAACCATCACAGCCACCACACCCTGCTGACCACACAGAACAACCCAGGCAGTGTGGTAAGGGGTGTCACAAGGCAGGATCGGCGACAGGCAAGGGTCACTGGCGACTCTCTGGAAGCCGGCTACTATGACCTTGAAATAGGCATCCAGGTGAAAGAAAGATAATGCTCGATATAGTTTTAGAACTGTTTATTAGAGCCCAGTTTCTTGAAAAATTCTTTTTAAACATAATATGTATATATTGTTGAGTTGTCATTAAATGCTCAGTGTTAATGATTATCATTTTAATATCGATATTATTGATAGCAGTATCAATATTTTTTAAGAAACAGATATTCTAGATCCTCGAAACCAGAGTGAATTAGAATTTCCAAGGTCAGAGATTCACAGAGTCAGGAAGGATCTTAAGAGGTCGCCTAATTTGTTGAAACTGAATAATGGGGTCCTTGGGAGTCCATTATATCACCCTTTCTACTTTTGTGTTTACTCAAATCTTTACATAATAAAAAAATTTAAAGGAGGAATACAAATCTCATAGATTCATTTTTGCAGACAAGAACATCCCGTCAATATGTAAAGAAATTAACTGATTCAATGCAGCTCTTAAAATTGGAACTCACAGAGGAAAAAAAGCAAGAATGAAACATCCTATTTCTAAACAAATAACACCTTCTCATCAATGAGACTTTAAGTGACATTACACACACACCAAAATAATTATTCAGCAACCTTCTTTAGCAAACTCTGTAGCTTTAGGGTTAGATTAGGCGAATAGTGGACAGTTGTAGCTAATAAATAAACAGCACTATAATATGAAGCTCAAAGTTTCATGTTTGTCAGGTTTTTTTTCTTTAAACTTAAGATTTTACTACTGTAGCTAATCCTGATTTCAAGTTTCAATTGTTGGTTAAAAAAAAAATCCATGGATAATCTTGCCAATACATATAAAAGTGGTTGAGATGAGCTTTTCTAAAACTAAAAAGAATGGATTCCCTCTCTAAAAAAACGTGTTCTCATCATCCAGGCCCCCAGTCATTATTTTCAGCTCCTGAGACTATAAGGAAAAGCTGAGGTGGGGTAGAAGAGTGCGGGAAAGTAGAGAGGGCACAGCTCCTATACGGACAAGTATTACAGTTCACATTAGACTTGGAAGAAAAAATAGCTCTTAACAGAAAAATAACTGTGGCCTGCTGATACATTTCAACACCAGCAGCAGAAACAGCTATAGTATTAGTGAATATGCAATGAATATTTGCTACATGCCAGGAACACTCCTAAATATTATATTAATATATTCTCTCACTTAATCTTCACAAAATTCTTTCTCAACAGCTAGTTTACAGATGGGGTAAGAGACCCAGATTTTAAAAATTACCAAAGATAACCTGGCAGAGGTTGGGATTCAAACTCAAGAAGTCTACCCAGGAGCTAAGTCCCTCAGTCCTGTGGTCCTGCACCATCCTGCCTTAAAGCCAATCAGTACAGTCAGGCAGCCATGTGTTTGATCCCTTCTTAATAAGGTAGCATAAGGTGTTCAATAACATAAATGCTTCTTTAGGTTGGAAAAGAACTCCTAACAGTATGACTTTGTGGTCTTATTTGTATTTGCAACATTAGCACGTAAAAGGAACCATTTCTTCCTCAAGGCTACACCTACAAACCTATAAAAGGTACTAAGTGAGGCTGAGAACTTAGGCGATGTTCCCCAGTAAAGAAAATTGAAAGCGAGATATGAGGACCACAGTTATACATATAAACGGACTACATATAAATATATACAAAAATGAGAGAAATATAAAAGTTTGTTTCAAATCTTCCTGACTATACTTAAACCACCTCTTGTCAATACACTAACTTTCCCCTCTATTCCCAAGAAATGTTTGGCCCTATGTCATGGGCAGTGTTTCCAGACCTTGAAATCTCTAGGTCCCCATTATCTGAAGTATTTACCCAAACTAGTAGTTGTCCCAACTGTATGGCACTTATGACAATGTTACATAGATTAACAAAAAGTATTACTGTACAAACATTGTATAATCTAATGCCTGACCAAGCAGTTTTAAATCTTTACGGAGACCAGACTTACTTTCTCTGAACATGGCAAAATCATTTTACGGTAAGAGAACAGTAAACACATATAATTTTAAAGAGCTGGAATTGTTTTATTTATTTATTTTTAAACAAGACCAGTGAGTTATGTAACCAATTTGAATGATGCTTAAATTCATAATGTATGGTACTGCAATGCTTCTTCTTAGACTTCATCTGGGACAGAGAATGGTGATGACCTACAGAAACTTCACCACCAGAGGCTCATATCAAATATTACTGTTGACAGTCAGACTTGGGAGGAAAAATGAAGTCTCAGCAGAAAGATACCTCTGGAGGTTTTTCCCACCCTGAAGTCCACTTAACCTTACAGAAAATTACTTTTACTTACAGGATGGGAGAGGGAGAGGAGGGGATCTTCAATAATTTTAAAGGAAAAAAGAGGGGGAAATGTATTCTTCACTTGCATTCATGTAAGTAAAAAGATGACACCACTGGGATCAGGCAGTTTTGCATATTATATTATGTGATTAGTCATCTACTACCTATATCCAGAGAACACAGAGAGTAAGAAATAGATTGCTTTCTCCTGAATGGAAGGCAATATTCAGCATCATCACCTATCCATCAATGGTACAAGATCTGCTTTCTCTATTCAGAAATCTCATCTGTTGCTTCTGAACATGTATATATGTGTTTTCTTACCGCCACTGCTTTATCATACAGACACCTGTGTATATATAGGATTATGTCATATGTACATATACATTTGAGAATTCAAAGACAGGAAAAAGATTATTATGCCCATTTTTCTTCTGGAGAAAGCAAAGCTGAGGGACATCTGTGAAAGAGGAGGCCACCACACGAATAACTGTGTGATGCAGTGAACAGCAGGAACATAACCTTAGTCTCTTGCTGCTCCTTCCATACACAGCTCTCTGGCCACCAACATTTCTGAAGCTGACACAGCCTCCCATGTTAGATTTGATGATATTCTCACCCTAATTATCCCAGCTGTACACAAAGTCAGATGAACATGCATACTTCTCTATAAATTATCTTCTATTTTAAAAAGTAACATTGAACACGTGTTTTCTGAGAATTTCATAACACTTCTCAAGTAAATGAGGAACCAAGGGGAATTGCCAAACTAAGCCTGGTAATCACTGTTTTGACTAAAGTCAAAAGTTAACATAAGTCTATACAAAGAAGCCTGCATGCTTATCATATCAAGTCCCTGAATGATCACAAAGTCGGGCTCTGCATCCACACATCAGCTTGCACCCAGGATAACCGTTTCCCATTGCCATGGGTTACAAGGATGAGTCACTTGCAGCCCTCCAGACAACTTATGAGATGTCTTATCTTGTTCCATTTTCAGAATTAACAAAATATACTCTTGGTAATTAGCAGTGCTCAGCAATAGACTCTATTAAAATATCAGATCAAAAACATTTGTTAATCCCTCTACCTGAAAATGAGGACCTGAGGTAAGTAAATTTGAGGGATTTTTCCTATTTTAAAACATAACTCATCATTACCAACCTCTTATTAAATGATCCCTATGTAAATGCAATCTCAAAGGGGTGAGGAGGAGACAGTTTCAGGATCAATGTACTATAAATAAGAGTAATTTATGGCTTGTCACTAACACATCTTTTAAACTCAAATCATACAAAGCTAATTAGAAAAGACTTCATGTTAAATCCTTCATGTACACACACACACACACACACAAAGGAGAGGCACACCAAAATACTAAATGTCCAGGAGCGCATGACATTTCTCAAATCAAGAAGAAAAATGAACATTTTTATTGCATCTACAATTAATTGTGCATTCAAGTTCCATGCAGCCTGCCAGGAGCAGCTTGCAAATGGTGAAGAGAAACCTACTCATCCGAAATTAGAAATTGGGTAAAAACAATAATGTAGAACCAGTACTACTATCACTGATCACTAGAAGGAAGAAGAAAATGTTGGAAGAAAAAAACATGCTTTTGGGATTTCACTGGCAAGAAAGTTTTAAGTCTTTTGTAAACAGTCATCTAAACTGCATAAATATAACTGCCAGTATAAAAAGTATTAGGGGTAGAATTAAAAAGATGAAAACACATTAAAAACCTACAGCTTCTTAATCTGCTAAAGAAAAACAAAGATAACAGTGTGAAGTGATATGGCAATAATAATCTTTTCTTGGTGTGGGTATATTTTCTGTGATATCAGTAGTTTCTCTTCTTCCTGATCTATTCTCTACTCGAAAATCCTTTATTCTATGTTAATAGTTAAATTTAAAAACAAATGTGCAAAGGAAAAGAAGCCAGGAGTGCTCAGTAAAACTGAGCTCTTTTTCTATATAAACTACGTACACCACTGAAATAGAGTGGAGGAAATCATTGAATAGTATTGTTTTCACCCACAAAATACTGTAACCTCAGGAAAACTGGAGAACATGACAACTAGATCTTTGAAAAACAAAAAATCCCTGTAAGTACTATTTCTGGTTAAAGAGAAGTTGTCTTCTATTTTTTTCCCTTTGATGTCACACGATAGAGACATCTTCTATGTCAAAGAAAAACAAAACCACACTGAGGAAGCACCTCAGCATAAAGACAGAATGGGTCGCAGAAGGGGTCCTAGAGTGGCTCCACTTACAATTAAGTTTTAACATAGACCCACCTAGTTACACACGTGCTAAGAACCCCCTTTTATTTTACTTTCACATCTTCAGTACTAGAGTCTGAATCTAGTTATGTATGTCACACAGGAGTTGCTACAGCTTATTTAGCCTTTTGGGGAGGTCTGTCGGTGCCCCACCCCCCACCCCAAACCCCCTTGATTCTCTTAAGCACCTTCAACCAGAGGTTGGCGCTTCAGCCAGCTCTGACGTCAGGAAGCAAGCTTCTGACCGTTAATTATGATCCACTCATTCCAGTGAATGGGAAGTGCAAAACTAAATGAGGTTTAAATATGAGATGATTAAGATAATAGAAGTTGCATGTTCCTCATAAATCGGGGTGAGGGGTAATGGCTCTCAAGTTCCCTAAAAGGAAATATCAAATAGAGGACAGAACACATGGATAGTTTAAGACGGAAGTTTCTCTTGAATAAGACTGGGTTTTTTAAAGCACAGATTTCTTTATACCCACGGATTATGTGGATTTAAAACAAATGCAGCCCTTACAATACATATCATACTTGAGCACGGAAGCGAGCTGCGGAACTCTGACATACAGACGCCCAGCCTAGAATGCATTTCTGCAGAATCAATAGGCTCAGGAAACAAATACGCTGATGGATAAGGACGCGTCTGAAAATGACCAGGTCGAGGTGGCCACGCTGCAGGTTTCACAGCTAGCTCTTCCCATGCCGGCCGAACGAAAGGATCGCAAGCGGTCCCCCTTTCTTTAATTTTATGAGGGAACGGGAACGAGGAGACGAGGGGAGGAAAACGAGGGAAGGGAGAGAAGAGAATGGAGCTGGCGATGAGGAGAGGAAGAAAGCAGCGCGCACGGGGAAGGAGGAGAGAAGCCCAGGCGGCGCGGCGGAGGAAGGGAAGCGAGGATGTGCGGGCGCTCGCCGGTCCCCGGCCCGCGCCCCCCGCGCCCTCCCCGGACGCGCCCAGCGCGAGCCGGGAAACCCACAGGCGGGCGCGGGAAGCCGCGCGGCCCGGGGGGAGGCGGTCGGGGCTGGGCGCGCAGCGGGGCGACCCCGCGGCGGGCACCTGGCGGGAGCGCCGCCGCGAGCAGCCGGCGGCGCGGGGCGCGCGACCTCCCACAAAAGGAAGTTTGGAGGCAGCGCCGCGGCTCGCGGGCGAGGCGGAGGTCGCGGCGTTACCTGGCGAGGTGGAGCCGGCGCGCGCGGATCCTCGGGCTCGCCAGGGCGCCCCCGGGTCAGGTTCCTATGGAAATCGTCTGGAGCAGGAGGGAAGAAACAGACCAGAGCCCCGGCACATCCTCGTCCGCCCGTTGGAGACCGCCGGGGCCGCGGGCGCGGGCGCGGGACCGGGCGCGGCGCCTCCCCGGCCCGCCGGGCTCTTCCTTCCCCCCTCGGCCGGGCCGCGCCTCCCCGCGCCGCCGAGCAGCCCGCGGGCCGACGAGCCCTCCGCGGCGCGCAGCCGGGAGCGGGAACGGGGGCGCGGGCGGGCTCGCAGCCGCCGGCCGGCCGAGGCGCCGAGGGGCGCTGTTTTCCCGGCGCGCAGCTGCGATTTAAAGAGACAGCGCGTCGCGGGGCCTGGGCGGCCGCGAGGAACTGAGAACGCCGCCGTCTCCGCCCCAGCGCCGGGCACCGAGCAGGCCCCGGGAGAAAAGTTTGTCCTGCGGGACCGCGGCAGGGGCGCGTGAACACCGGCCTCCGCCTCCGTCCAGTATAGGACACCGGCTGCAAGGAAGGAGTAAGAGGGGGGATTTTCCCTCCCTTGGAGACTAAGGGGGAAAGTGATTTGTATGCTCAACAAGTCACGCACCTATTTTCAGCTGCGCTCGTTTCTGTCCTTGTGCACCGACGTTTTCACTGAAAGCACGGAGACAAATGTGGGTTCCCTCCCCGTTCTATGTCAGACTTCTAAGCAGAGACACATGGGCTTGGAGGAAGGTGGTGGCGGGAAGATATAGCTGTCAGATATCTTGGAAATATTTTCTCTTTCTCTTCCCAGTCAACCAGCATCACCTTTTCCCTTCCCTGTCAGCCCTCTCGTCCGGCAGCATCTGACAGGTCACCTTCCCCACAGGCACCTTTTCTCTGCAGCTATGAATACAAGCCTGCCTCTGTTACTGAGAATTAGCAAGAATCTAACAGAAAGCAGCATCTAGTCTGGCCCTTTTCTATACCTGGCTTAAAACCAGCTTTTCAGTGGGCAGCTCCAGCACTGCTATTGCAAATAAGGCTCACATTTGTACTATTCCCAACATACAGCCCAACCAGATGTGTTTATAAATTTACATGGTTTAATGCCATCACGTATCGGTTTGGATTATCAGAGACATCATGACCCAGTCAATGTATTTTGTTTTTCTATCACTTTTCACTGCTTTATATACTAAACAGCTTTTTTTGTGGTTCCAGTTCAGTCCAAATTTTCTCCTGGGAGTGTAGGGAATAAGGGGAGCTTTCCTGTGGTCTTTTCTAGATCAGCCAAGCTGATTCCACAGTCATTCTTGCATAGAGTGGGTACCATATAAATGTGGATGACACTCTATTGAGTAGGTAGAATGTGTTTGCAGAAGGAATGAACCTACACTTAGACTATCAACACCTTGTAGGCATAAATTATTCCTCTTAGACCTTATATATTTTATGAGCCCTGCACAAAGCATGGATGCTACATTCTAACTCAATTGTTAGATATCTCATCTCTACTTATTGACTTACCCTACCCCCAGCACTCACACCTGCTCCATGGGCCATCTTCCTCGTCCTTTGTCTTGCTTTCAGAGACTTCAAAACAAAAATAATAGTCTAGGCAAAATCCTTTCCTCAGTTCCCCATTTCTTTCAGGAAAATAACCAGATTTCTTATTGTGGTAGAGAACTGTTTCCCAAACTTCAACATGCACCAGAATCACCTGGAGGGCTTATTGGACCAATGATTTCTGGGTCCCATGCTCAGGTTCAACCTTTCCCTTTCGGAGAGTCTAGGCTGGGACATGAGAGTGTGTCTTCTTAGCAAGAGTGCCGTGATGCTGCTGCGATGTTCTGAGAACCACACTTTCAGAACCACTGTGTCTTGCCAATGATTTCAGCCCCACGCAAGTTCACTATGGATTCAGTGTAACCAAAGAAATGACGATAGAATGTTCTTGGAATGAAAGGGTTTATACCCAACTTTATTTCCACGGTGGCAGGTCAATCACTAGAATCCCATTCACTCAGAGCAAGTCTGCATGCAACAAGCTGGTCTCTGCCTCTGGGCCTCTCTGCACAGTCGTTCCACACAGCCATCCTAATCTCTGTCCTTGGCACTGCCACCCCTCTAGCCTCTGCTCTGCTCTCCTGCAGCCTTGCAGCTGTGCCACCACGTCGCCCAGACCACTGGGCAGGGCTCATTACATAGAGTCAATAACGAAGCATTGCCCACACATGTGTAGTGAGCTAGCCAATCAGGGCCAGGTGAGAATCCTTGCCACAGTTACCTTCACTTATCCACACACTGGCATAGATCTTTTATGATTTGGCCCCTGCCACTCCTCCTGCTTCATCCTTTACACTTGCCCCATGGTTCCCAAGTAAGTCAGACTTACTATCTTACGCCATTCTTTCTCACACAGCATCCGTACACTCCACCTATGCACATGCTGTTCTCTTCCAGGAATTCTCTCCCCTCTATACCTCCCCACGGCTCCTACCACCACATCTGTATAACTCATGCTCAACCCCTAAAGCCAAACTCCTTCAGGATGCCTCCCCAGATACTCCTGGGTGTCACATCTGAATTGAGGTGCCACTCTTTGTGTGGCCTCTGCACCTACTTTTCATACCTTAGGTATAACAATTGCATGTTTATTTCTCTGCTTCCTCACTACACTGGGGGTACTAAGAGTTTATTCAAACCTGTATCCCCAAGTGCCTAACACATTGGCCAAGAAGCAGCAGCTCAATAATATGGAGTGGGGTGGCGTAGGGAAAATGGAAGTTCCATGGCCAGGATCCTCACCTGACCCTAATCTACTTGCCCACAGCACATGTGTGATGCTTGCACACCTGTTGGCATGAGCTATTACTGACTATGTTGTTGTATAAAGAGCTTGGCCCAGCGCCCTGTTGTGGCTGTGGGATAACAGACACTGGAGGTGAGAGCAGAGCCTGGAGTAGAGGAGCCAGCCTGGGGTGAGGGCAGCTTCTAGGGCAGAGGCCCTGTGGAAATGGAGATGGCTTGCAGACTTGCCAGATGTTAGCACTCGACCTGTCACTGAGAGAAAAAAGCTGGGTATAAACCCTTTTACCTCCAACATTCTGTTGTTATTTGGTCTCACCGAATCCAGTGTGAACTTGCCCAAGACTGAAACCTCCGAGGAGAAAGGTTGGAAGGAGTGAGAAAAGGACAGGAAAAAGACAACATTTGGGTTGCTGATGATTGTAACAATGATCAAAGACAAAGGAGAGAGTGACATAAGGGACACAGTAATGTTAGAAAAGACAGAGAAAAAAGGGAATTAATATTTCTGAACTCCTAGTATTTCTCAGATACTGGGTTAGAGGCTTTGCCTGTTTGCTATAGACTGTGTTCCCCCACAATTCCTATGTTGAAACCTAACCCCAGTGTGATGGTATCTGGAGATGATTAGATCATGAGGGTAGAGCCCTCATAAATGGGACTTAGAGCACTTGTAAAAGAGACCCCAGCAAGCTCCCTTGCCCCTTCCTCCATGGGAGGACACAGTGGGAAGACAGCCACTTATGAACCAAGAAACTCGTCCTCACCAGACACCAAATCTGCCAGGACCTTGACCTGGGACTTCCCAGGTTTGGTGTTTAAGCACCCAGTGTCTGGTACTCCTTATAAGCAGCTTGAAAAGACTAAAGCAATGTTACATCATCTATTCCTCAAAGCAACTCTGCACGATAAGGACTACATGGCACAAGAGAAAGCTAAGGCATGGGAAAGCTAAGGAGCTTGCACAATATCACACAGCTGTTGGGTGGTTGTTGCAGAACTAAGAGAGGATATGCTTTACTGTAAGCATCATGAAGGCAGTTTTCCACATGTATAGATAATTCTATCCTGTTAATGTTCATGAGATTGTTTTACTTTGGTAAATATCACCTGACCTCTCCTTCCACTCTCCTCTGGAATGGGGTCAGCCTCATAGGCCTGGGTAGGAGCCGCTAAGTCTCTATTGGTGCTTCCCTGACTCAGTAGTCCACTGGTGTGTAAGCGGCTTCTCTGCCTGCTGAGTGTCACCTCTGTGTGGTCTAGCTCTACCTGTGTTTCATATCCTAAATGCTATAAAGTGTGTAAACCATCAAACCAGACAAGTAAACATCTGTTATAGTGACAAGGCCAGAGCCCTTTACTTGTCTATATTTCCACTGTACTATATTTTACTATAATAGAAGTAAATATTAACTGGCAAGAAAATGTGTGAATAAATTTAAAGTATGGTGTATAAAATTAATTGTGCTGCTTTTATATAGGGAACAAAAGTGAGTTTGAAAGTAAATGAATTTTATGGACATTTGGGAAAGGCTTCAATTAAAAATTCAGCTCATTTGCGATAAATATACTAATTCTCATAGCTAATGAACTCCGCTCATTATAAACTTGGGAACTATAGGACTGTAGAATAAATTAGTACTTCTCTGTAGGAATCTTTGTTTTCCTTAAATATGTACCCTTCACATAGGATTATGCTAAGAAATTATGAAATTCTTACAGCTAGAGGGTATCTTTAAGGGCAGTGGTCCTGAACTTTAGGCACATATGAGAATCATTTGGGGAAGTTCTCAAAAACCTCAGTGCGTTCTTGAACATATCTCCCCGGGCAAGGAAAACAACAGCAAAAATGAGTAAGTGGGACTATATTAAGCTGAAAAGCTTCTGTACAGCAAAAGACACCATCAATAGAACAAGAAGGATCCCTACAGTATGGGAGAATATATTTGAAAATGACACATCCGATAAAGGCTTGACGTCCAGAATATATAAGGAGCTCTCACGCCTCAACAAACAAAAAACAAATAACCCAATTAAAAAATGGGCAGAGGAACTGAACAGACAGTTCTCCAAAAAAGAAATACAGATGGCCAACAGACACATGAAAAGATGCTCCACATCGCTAATTATCAGAGAAATGCAAATTAAAACTACAATGAGGTATCACCTCACACCAGTAAGGATGGCTGCCATCCAAAAGACAAACAACAACAAATGTTGGCGAGGCTGTGGAGAAAGGGGAACCCTCCTACACTGCTGGTGGGAATGTAAACTAGTTCAACCATTGTGGAAAGCAGTATGGAGGTATATCAAAATGCTCAAAACAGACTTACCATTTGACCCAGGAATTGCACTCCTAGGAATTTACCCTAAGAACGCAGCAATCAAGTTTGAGAAAGACAGATGCACCCCTATGTTTATTGCAGCACTATTCACAATAGCCAAGAATTGGAAGCAACCTAAATGTCCATCAGTAGATGAATGGATAAAGAAGATGTGGTACATATACACAATGGAATACTACTCAGCCATAAGAAAAGGGCAAATCCAATCATTTGCAGCAACATGGATGGAGCTGGAGGGTATTATGCTCAGTGAAACAAGCCAAGCGGAGAAAGAGAAATACCAAATGATTTCACTTATCTGTGGAATATAAGAAAAAAGGAAAAACTGAAGGAACAAAACAGCAGCAGAATCACAGAACTCAAGAATGGACTAACAGGTACCAAAGGGAAAGGGACTGGGGAGGATGGGTGGGTAGGGAGGGATAAGGGGGGGAGAAGTAGGGGGGTATTAAGATTAACATGCATGGGGGGGTAGGAGAAAAGGGAGGGCTGTACAACACAGAGAAGGCAAGTAGTGATTCTACAACATTTTGCTATGCTGATGGACAGTGACTGTAAAGGGGTTTATAGGGGAGACCTGGTACAGGGGAGAGCCTAGTAAACATAATATTCGTCATGTAAGTGTAGATTAGTGATAGCAAAAAAAAAAAAAAAAAAAATGGCAGTTCCTGTGTGGTAACCTCCAAAGAGTTCTACACAATGGTATAAAGGGCATATAAAAGTGTAGGCAAAGGGTCTGTTTGTGTTTATACAGAGGATCAAAGCCTAATTGGGCTACCCCAAAAATGAACTAAGATACAATATGAAAAAGAACTTCCAACATCTGCACTCTCTGGAAGACTCATGCCAGAAGATGATCATCAAAAAACCCCAACAAAGATCCACGCACTGCTACAGCTGTAGATGCACTCATCCCACCAGTTCCTGGACCTGCCATGGGAATGAGGAAGGAGATATCTAAGCTGGCCTGTGCATACAGTAAAACAACAAAATTGGACTGGATCTATACTGTTGGAACTCAACCAAGAATTTGGAGAAGTGCAAATTGTAGCGCTCCAAAGTCTTACAACTACAAACTATTTATTGTTAAAAGAACATATGGCATGTGAACAGTCCCCAGGAATGGGTTGTTTTAATTTGTCTGATTTCTCTCAGACTGTTCAAGTTCATTTGGACAATATCCACCATATCATAGATAAGTTTTCACAAATGCCTAAGGTGCCTAACTGGTTTTCTTGGTTTCACTGCAGATGGCTAGTAATTACAGATATGCTTTGGTTATGTAACTATACTCCTATTATGTTAATGTGTGTGTGCAATTTAAGTAGTAGCTTAAAACCTATACATGCTGAAGTTACTCTACAAGAAGATATATCAAAGAAATAATCAATCTTCCCATGTTTTCTTCCGCCTGCTACTTCTATAGCTTTTCTTCTTCCTTCCTAATTACAACCCTTAAATAGAATTCGTGCCTCATATCAAATTTACCGAGTATCATAATTCTTCCAAGTGGTAAAGATACCTCAAGACAAATGCTGGGCATAGAAGCCACAGGGCATAAATATGCAAAGAAGTAAAAAGCTAACTTTTTCAAACAATAAGGCTTCTCTCTCACTTACCAACTTCACATTTCCCTGTATGGCCCCGGAAGATGACTGGTTAGCCAGAGACGGGTAAGATTCCTCAAGGGAGGAACAACCTAAGACAGGCACAGTCGCAGGGGGGCCATCAGGTGAGAAATTGGGGATCAACAGAGGTGAGGCTTAGAACCTCACCCCCCCGTTCTGAGAGAAATCTTCTGCATACGTGGATGTTTTATTGCCCTGGTCTAGCTTGGATTAACACATAGTCTACAGGCACACACCTGATCATCTACATTTGCTCTCTTACAACACTAAACTATGTTTTCTACCTTTATCTTGTATCTACCTACCACTTCAGCATTTTATTAAAAATAATAATAATAAAGAGAGAAATGTGGTATCCACATATAAATCAAGTATAAAAACCAAATGAGTATTCATATTTGAACTGACTGTTTAGAGTTCATAATGCATGAGCAAAACCGAAAGTTTCTGTGATGACTGCCCTTGTACTGTTCACTATGTAACTTATTCATTATGTAAGAATTTGTTCTCCATGTAAGAACTTGTTTGTTATGCCTCAGAAGATTGGAGACTGACAAAAATTAGGCTTGGGGTGGAATAATGATTGTGCATTGAGCATTGACTCCCCTATACAGAATTTTATTGTCGTTAACAACCATTTGATCAATAAATATGAGAGATGCCCTCACAAAAAAAAAAAAAAAAAAGGGACTGACTTCCAATGGTAAAATAAATTAGTAACCGGGATGTAATGTATAGCATAAGGAATATAGTCAAGATATTGTAACAGCTTGGTAGGGTGATAGCTGGAACCTAGAATTATGTATATAAATGTTCTACCACTGTGTTGTACACTTGAAACTCATGTAATGTAATACTGTGTGTCAACTACCCTTCAATAAAAAATAATTATTAAAAAAAAAAAAAAAAAAAAACCTCAGTGCCCACCATGTGCCTCAGTCTATATCAGAGCCTGCAGCACAGGGTTTTTAAAGCCAGACAGGTGATTTTAAAAGGCAACCAGGATTAATGACCACTTGTTTTGAGATGATCTTCAATGGAATTCAAACCTGGCTGTTCAACAGAATCACCTAAATAATTTTAGAGGCAGCCATGCCTACACCCACTTATAGAAATTCTGATTTGGCCTGGGCATAGGGTCCAGTCCTTTCTATATTTAAAAGCAACCCCAAATGATCCTAATGGTGAGCCAAGGATGAGAAATACTTAGACCAGTGGCTCTCAAAGCAAGAGTCCCCAGAACAGCTGCATGGGTTTGACTTGGAAACTTATTAGAAAAGCAGATTCTCATCCCACCCTAGACCTACTGAATCAGAAATGCTGGCAGCGGGTCCAGCCCTCTGTATTTCCACAAATCCTCCAGATTATTCTGATGCTCACAGTTTGGCCACCACTGCCTTACAACATGGCATTGCTCTCCTTGAGAATTAATGTCTTGCCAATGGGTTTCAGCCCCAGGAAAGTTCGCTATGGATTCAATGTGACCAAAGAAATTGACAACAAAACGTTCCTTGGGGTGAAATGGTTTATGACCCGGCTTGTTCTCTGGGTGGTAGGTCAAGCACTAGCATCTCTACCTCTGTGCAGAGCACTGGGCTGAGCTCTCTATATAGCACAATAATAGCTTATTGCCTAAAGGTGTGGAAGTGGTAGCCTAGCATCAGGCCAGTTACATCATCAGGTGGTTTAAGTTCAGTGAGGATCCTGGCCATAAGAACCTCAACCTCCCCACACTCCACACCTCCAGGATTCTCGCCTTACAATCTACACGCTTTCAATCTTCCGCAATGGTCCCTGTGCGAGAAAGCTGGAGCACTGTAACCAGATTCCACAATAGCAACAGAGGATAACAACAATTTAGAGATAATAAAAATTAAGATACAGCAAGATTTTGATACGGGTAACAAAAATTATAGTAATCCTCCAGCCAGAGGAAGTTCCCAATCCACAAAGACTTGAGGGCGATGAAACACATGTTTTAATGACACCAACATAGGCAAATCTTGTCCATCAGGTAGGATGCATGCAAGAGAGTGGTCCTGTGATAGGACTGTAGCAGGAAGGGGGTCCCTTCCAGGTCTAGTATACCATATACTTTTACTCCTTTCCCTGTGGGGGTTACTGAAGAGTCTATATATAGTGCTACTGGAGGTGCATGCACTGGCCATAATGATAAAGCAAAACTCCCCAGTAAGATGCTCTTACCTTCTTGCTGTTCAGGATATACTACTGTGACCTTTGGCAGCCACTCTGCTGTTATTCCAGGAATAAACAGGAGACCAGCTTCCAGGCCTTGTCCCCAACGTGTCAGGAGAGCCAGACATCGTTGGTCTATATGTAGAAAGGTCCAAGGCCACGTCCACTCAGTGGAGTCTCTGGGGTTCAGTGCAGTTGGTGCTGGCAGCAAGATGTTATTCTGGTGGCTGAACCTCGGCTTCAGTGATTCTTCCTTGGTTTGTACTTGCTGTTGTATAGGGGAGGAAGCTATATGTGTTAACATGTTTATGGGGCTCAGGGCTCCCTTTCGGGGTCTCTCGTTCAAATGCCATAGCACGGTCCATAAGTGGACTGACCATCCCCACAGACTATTGGTATCTGACTCTAGTCTGGATTTTAACAAGCCATTGTGCCTCTCTATCATGCCTGCTGTGGTAGGATTGTAAGGATTGTATGGCACATGAAACTTCCACTTGATTCCCAGCTGTTGCATCCATTCTTGCAGTGTACGTCCAGTAAAATGGGTGCCCTGATCACTCTCAATTACCTGTGGTCAGCCATAGGCAGCAAAGAGATGCTCCAGGCCTCTTTTGGTTGTCTCCTGGTCTGCACAACAGGTAGGAAACGCAACCAGAAGTACAGTAGCTGTGTCCACACAAGTCATCGTATACCGATATCCTCTGACACAGGTAGAGACCCAGTATAGTCTATCTGCCACCTGACAAGGGGTATAGACCCCTTAGCTATTGTCCCATGTTGCTGTTGAGCTCGGTCTAAGCCCCTTTTGGAGCACACAACACACTCCTGCCAGCTTCTACTAACTTCTTCAAAGGTCAAAGGCAAGCCCCACTGACGGGCTACAGCCCACATTGTCTTTTGCCCCACATGCAACAAATGCTGATGTAGCCATTGGGCTACATAAGAGGCAGGCTTTCCTACTAACCAATGTATCTGGGCCAATTTATCTGCTTCATCATTTCGTGGGGATACCAGGGGCAAATGACCTGTCACATGGTATACTGTAATTATTTTAGTCTGACCACAGGCCCATAAGTCTTGCCACAATTCTTGCCCCCCAAAGTGACCATACAGCAGGTTGGCATGGTACCAGGTTGGTAGCCACAGGGTCAAGCCCCAATAGAAAGCCCAGCTCTCAGTGCACACAACTATAGGGGAGAGCTCCTGGCTGATCACAAGCCACACAGCCCACAGCTGTGCCCATTGGCTGCTCTTCCCCGCACCATCTTCCATCCATATTGTCTCAGTCTTAGAATGGAAAGCTATGGCCCTCCATTTTGGGGGCTGCCCATGGCTGGAGCCATCTGTATACCATGCATCTTCGAGTATAGGAGCTCTTCCCTCCCGATAGGGACTCTCTGCTACTAATGGTTCAAAAGCAAGTTCTTCCCTCTTCTCACTAGTATATGTCACCAGCCCCAGCAAGCTTTGGAGTTCTTCACTCAAGGGGCTACTAGAGAGGGCACTATGCTGCTGTAGGTAAGCACCCCACTTGGCTAGTGTGGGTGTTTGTGCCACCCCACTCCTTGGCTTTGGGTCCAATCTTCTACCCACCCCAAGATGGGATAGGTGGTTATTACCTTTATCAGGGCCATTCCATTGATGGGTTCTGTAGCCAGCAAGGCATGATACACAACAGTTGTTTCTCTATCAAAGTGTATCATTGTGAACAGAGTCCAGCAGGTTAGTGAGTTTGTTCAAGCCACTGCCAGAGACCCCAGCTATAACCGTCTTCAGTCACATGAACATCCAGCTCACAGGGCCTTGATGGGTCTATCACACTCAAGGTCTGCATGGCCTTGACTGCCTGTTTTGCTGTAGTGAAGGCAGATGCACATGTCTCATCCCAGTCCACCTGAGGCCCTTTCATACCAACCAGTATAAGGACTTCAGAATTTGCACCAAGTGCAGGATAAACACTCTCCAGTAGCCTAGAAGACCCAGAAACTCCTGTAGCAATGCTACAGTTGTGGGGGTAGGAAAGGCCTGGACTTTACAACTGCTTCTGGTATAATTTTGGTCTTACCCGACCAGACGACCCCTAAGAATTTGACAGACAAACCGAGTCCCTGAACCTTGGTGCTGTTCACAGCCCATCCTTTCTCCTGTAGATGTTGCAGCAGTCTAGGCGCTGCACCTTCTAGATCTGAAAGAGAATCGGACGTGAGCATGACATCATCAATATAATGGTACAGCCACACCGTTGGTGGTTTCTCCCATGTAGCCAAGTCCTGGGCTACAAGTCCATGACAGATGGTGGGGCTGTGGAGGTGTCCCTGTGGAAGGATGGTGAAAGTCCATTGTTGTGCTTCCCACGTGAAGGCAAACTGTTCCTGACTTTCCTGCTCAATGTCAATGGAAAAGAAGGCATTAGCAAGATCTACCGCATAATGAAATGTTCCTACTTACTATACCAAGGGTCACCCCTACAGCCTTAGGTGTCACCTCCACTTCCCTCCAGTCCTGGGGTGGGGCCCAGTCCTCTAGGAGGCAAGCCACCTCAGACCACATACCCACTGGGGGACGATCCACTGTCTCCCCATTCACAGGGGCAGCCCGCTGAAGCACCCCTCCCATAAGGGCAGCCTGTCTTTTTCCTTGGTCAACAATGAACCCTGCCGACTTTCGCCAATTGTCTTGCCAATGGGTTTCAGCCCCAGGAAAGTTTGCTATGGATTCAATGTAACCAAAGAAATTGACAACAAGACATTCTTTGGGGTGAAAGGATTTATTACCTGGCTTGTTCTCCTGGCGGTAGATCAAGCACTAGCGTCTCTGCCTCCGTGCAGAGCACTGGGCCGAGCTCTCTGTATAGCACAATAATAGCTTACTGCGTAAAGGTGTGGAAGTGGTAGCCTAGCAACAGGCCAGTTACATCATCAGGTGGTTTAAGTTCAGTGAGGATCCTGGCTATAGGAACCTCAACTTCCCCACAATTAAGAACTCAGAATTATCTTCAGCAAACATCTACTGAGCTACTGTGTGGTTCTAACAAGCATTTATAACAAGTTTCTAGGCAACGCTAATACTGTAGGCCCAGGAATCACATTTTGAGAACCACTCTCATGTAATGCTCCAGGCCCTGTGATTAAGAATATAGAAGCAAGGTTTGTTTTAATTTTAATTTTCAAAAGGAACTGTGAGAGTGGAAAACTTTTCTCTTCTTCCCTTTCAGGCTCTTTGGCTGGTCTGAGGATTAAATTGACATAAGACAGATTAGCAGGAGAAAAACAAATTATGTACATATGGGAGCCCCCAAAACAGTCAAGCAATCGAGGTTTATATACCATCCTGAGCTCAGAAGGAGGGGTAGGGGCCTATGGCTCGAAAGGAGAAGAAGACAGTTCCCAGGAAGATGAGAAGTGAAAATGTTGGGCAAACAAATGTGTGCCATGCCATGTAGGTGAGTCTTTCTGGTATAAAAAGTTCTCTTTGGTATTCCCACTCTTCTTGGTATCTAAATTCTTTTCAGCCATTAAGGGAGAGACAAAAAGAAAAGGCTTTTCCGGAGTCTACTGCATTTTAACTGCCTTCAGCTCAAAATAGTCCATAGGCCAGGGCGGCACGCTTTGGGGTCATGTATTCTGGCCCTAATCAGAAGCTACCCCCAAATGAACCCAATGTGTTTTTGCTCCATTGGACTTATAAAAAATTTCTTGTATCTAATTCCCTAAAGTAAAAAGTTATGGCAAGATTGTGTGTGTAATATTTTTACCTACTTTTATGTACTGACATTGATGTTCAGAACTAAAAGCTGTGGCCACCAGCTGTGGGACATAGTTGTAAAGCGGTTCCTTTACTGTACTTGGCTGCAGAAAACCCTCAGAAGGAAAAGATGATTCCTTCTCTCCTCAAATGAAACCACTCTATCCAGGGCGTAAGGAAACAGCTGATGAAGTACGCCTTCTCAGCCTACACAGAAAAGCCTATTTGCCTTCCTAGTCTTTCTCAAAAGTCAAATACTGTTCTTCTTGGTGCCTTGGTGTGAATGTAGCTATGTAAACTCTGTCCATCCTAACCTACAAACATTGAAAGAACCCCTGGTTCCCACAGCCTGGGCTTCTTTCCAGGGAAAAGCACAGAAGCACAGGTCACTGAAAGCAGGCTCTGTGTTGCTAATCTCTCCCTCTAGTCAGGCAGCCAAAGAATACCCTCAACCAGAGCTCTCAAAAGAAGACACCCCAGACCATGAAATCCCCTTTCATCCTTTTAAAGCTGCTTCAATTGATTTCAGGCTACTAACCTGGATCCTTGGGAGAGGATCTTTTGGGGATAAGCTCTTTTTTATAGTATGAGATCCTGCCTCCACTTGGCAATTGCATTTGAAAAGTACGTTCTGAAATAGAAGGCTAAACTGCATTTTCTTTCTGAGACTTCTTTAGGATCAATGGCATTTCTTCTCTGTTTAACAGATGAGAGAACTCCAGGGAGAAGATCCTAAAAGAGCTCTGAGTTGCCAGCCAAAACATCAGTTGCCAAGTTGCTGACAAGAGAAAAGGCATCTAAGAGTGATCTACCAGCCTGCGTTTGCATGTACTTTTTCAAATAGCCATAATGTTAATTACTACATTAGCTACTGAACTACTTACCTTAGAAAGGTCTTAAGGTTTGAATGAAGTCTCCTCCTACCAAGGCTGGAGGAAATAAGAGCTGCCACCCAACTGCAAAATGTCACACAGATGTCTTTTTATAGGCATGTACACTTAAATAAGCAACACAGCTCCAAGAAATGTAATTAAGTTGCTTAGGTGAGCAGAGAACAGCAGTAAGTGGCCTTTTAAAGTATCACTTGTGAGGGGGAAAAAGTAAAGGGAAGAAAAGCAGATAAAGATGATAAAAAGAAAGGGCATGGAAAAATAATTGGGAAGGGAGTTACTGTGAATGGCACATGGCCTTCTGAGAGTGTCAGTTACAGACAGAAGTCCAGGGCTCTTGCTTTGTGGAGTTGCTCTCCTTGGTAAAAAATAATAAAAAGCCAAAATTTCAAATCAAATGACTCTTAAAAATATATTCCTACCTGAATTTGAAAGTAGCAATGAGGTTACATAACAGAATGTTCCTGTTCTTTGGAGATTTCAGCTGAACTTACACTGAAATGGCTACAAAATAATTGCTTTTTTAATAAGAATGTTTCTGATTCATTTTTAAAAATAAGATTGTGTCTCCATTTACATGTATACAGGGAGGATACAAATATGAAGAATGTTAATGAAAGGTACATACATATAGGTGAATGGTAATAGACTTGTGTCTTGTGGGAGATTTCAGTGCCAGGCAAGTTCACTCTAGGTTCAGTGAGACAGTGAGACTGAATCACAACAACGGAACATTGGGGGTAAAAGGGTTTATACCCAGCTTTATTCTAGTGGTGGCAGGTCAAGTGCTAGAATCCCATCCTCCTGCAGGGCAGTCTGCATGCAGCAAGGGGCCTCTGCCTCCAGGCCTCTCCACCCCCATAGCCCCAGAGCTGGGCAGAGCTCTTTATATAGAGACAGTAATAGCTCATTGCCAACAGGTGAGCAGGCCTGACCTGGTAGCATTGCACATACATAGTGGGCAAGTGTCTTAGGGCTAGGTGAGGATCCTGGCCATGGTAACTTCCATTTTCCTCAAAACTGTAACTTTTCTGCAGGGTTTAAACTTTTTCAAAATAAAAAGTTTAATTAGAAAATAATTGATGAATAAAATTGCTGCAAAGTAAGCTACTCAAAGGCACTTACTTCAGGTAAAGTAAAAAGAACTTAAAATGAGGATACTGAAAATAAGTTTCAGTGTGATCTAATGTAGGGAAAATGGAAGCTCCTACGGCCAGCATCCTCACCTGACCCTAAACTACTTGATGATGTAATCGGCCTGCTGCTAGGCTACTGCTTTCACACCTGTTGGCAATAAGTTATTATTGACTGAGTCACACTATATAAAGAGCTTTGCCCAGTGCTCTGAGTGGAGGCAGAGACAGAGATGGATTATGAACCTGCAGACTGCTGAATGCAGATGTAATTCTAGTGCTCAACCTACCACTGTGAGAATAAAGCCATGCATAAACCCTTTACCCCAAGAATGTTCCGTTGTCATTCCTCAGTCTCACTGAATTCATAGTGAACTTGCCCAGAGCTGAAACCCACTGGCAAGACATCTAAAAACCAGTAACATGAGATTAGTGACATTGTTGCCCTCTGTACAACAATTATTGCCTTTAGACATGTGGCACATGCATTTTAGCACACCATATATTGAGCATACTACTACCATGCACCACAGTGACCTTTTTAATATTCTGCAAATTGATTTTCCAGCCATTCCCACTCCCCCTTGTTTATAGCCTTGGTTACCTAGAAGAAAATGAGCAAGACTGGCCAGCTGTTAGCCCTGCATTTCCATACTAATCAGTACTCAGAATCACATTCCTCTCTTTCCAGAGACCTCATTGACAACCCTTATTGTCTGTCAAGAGCAGCAGCACCAAGAACCTTCCATAAGGACAGGTTTAGGAGCTATAAGCAGTTGTATGAACTCCTCAGAGGGACTCAGTTGAACACCAGTAGCAGCAGATTTATATTTTTCTGTGTTGTGAACTATGACAGTAAAATTGTAAACCTCTAGAAAATGCGGAGTGTACACAAATCTTGAAACTGTGGTATATCCACATTATTAATGCCTTTTTCCATCATTAAATCATCTTTACCTGTTGTTTTCATGAATTTTTTGATCAATAAAAATGTTCCTCCTTATACTAAATTTACTGATCCCACTGACCCATGCCAGGGTATCCTCTCTCTCTGCAACAGTCAATCCCCTCACCCCGAGTCACACTCAGATCGTGAACTAAGAGGAAGTTGACACCTACCTTAAGCTTTATGGCTTAGAATTCTCCACCAGACACAAATTCCTATAAATAACCAACAAAAATGGAATCAAAATAAGCCAGGTGTATTCAGTTTCTTCAAGGCAACTATCCTGTTTCTGTTAGAACAATCCTGATTTTCTAGGTGGTGGGGAGAAAAAAAATTTTTTTATTTCCAGTACTTAGTACTGGTCTGTGTGGGTGTTTCAGTTCCTAAAGGCACCTTACCAAAAACGTTAGAAGAAACCAGTGCTCCATAGGTGCCATCTAATGTGACTCTTCCCCAAACTGGCCCTAGTCAGTGCCTTGGTGTGAGGAAATAGTACACTCCTGTCACTGTCCTTGATGTTACTTGCACAGATTTATCTTTTGGGGAAAACAAGCAAAAATGGAAGGCTTAGCTAGCATGAAAATACAATGGAACAGAGAGTGGTTTTTCCCCACATACCAGAGGAGATAAGAGAAAAGATAAGGTTACAAAAAGTTAATCACTTCTTGCTACACACTGACAGTGTAAATTGAAGTTCAAGATGTATTTGGAAGGTAGAGACACCAGAGAAGAATGTTCTTCCTTTCAGAAATAAACAACCAGGTAAGGGAACTTCAATTTGAGTAGCTCAATATATAGGGAGAGGAATTGTACATCCGATTGTCCTTATCAGTGAATACAAGGCCACACTCTCAAGAAACACTCAATAAGTAAAAAATAAGTCATAAATGGAAAGCTAGTGTTACCCCTTAGTTATTCAGCCTTGTAGAGTGTCTAACAATATGTGGAAAATTCAGAAGCATGACAGTTTTGCTCCTCAAATCAACAGGTCTTTGTAAAATTTATCTCCACTGAAGGGAATCCTATTTATTTCCATGTATTCAAAGTTCCAAGACCTAAACTGACCATTAGATGAAAAGGGTGAACAAGGGAACAGTTCTAAACTCTTGTAGTAACTGGAGGTGGGTGGATATCAGTGGAATTTTACCCATTTTCTCTCCATCAAGGACAGTGACAGGAATGTACTATTTCCTCACACCAAGGCACTGACTAGGGCCAGTTTGGGGAAGAGTCACATTAGATGGCACCTATGGAGCACTGGTTTCTTCTAATGTTTTTGGTAAGGTGCCTTTAGGAACTGAAACACCCACACAGACCAGATTATTGTTTTGCTTATTTCACTCTCAAAATGCCCCCTTAACCATAGCTGTTGGGAATTCAAACATAGAAAAGAGTCAATTTATTACCAACAGTGTGGAATAGCAGATATAGCCCACAGGCAAAACAACTAGTTAAAATAGCATGAAGACAGCTTTTTTTCCATAACTCCATCTAATCCTAAACTTCTTATGACTGCACACAATCTGAAAATACCCAAACTACACACTTTATGTAATAGAGTGTGGATAAAGTGAAGATTCCTGTGGTCAGGATTCTTACCTGGCCCTGGCCGGCTAGCTCACTACACACGTGAGGCCAATACATTGTTATTGACTCTATATAAAGAGCTCTGTCCAGTGCTCTGGGAGACCCCATAGCATGGCTGCAATGCTGCAGGAGAGCAGAGATGAGACTGGAGTGGTGGCAGCACTAAGGAAAGAGACTGAGACGGCTGCAAGGGTAGAGAGGTCCAGAGGCAGAGACCGGCTTGCTGCATGCAGACTTGCTCTGAGTGGACGGGATTCTAGTGATTGACCTGCCACCGTGGAAATAAGTTGGGTATAACCCTCTCATCCCATGAACATTCTACTGTCATTTCTTTGGTCACACTGAATCCATAGGGAACTTGTCCGGGGCTGAAACCCATTGGCAAGACATATAGATACATATTATAGTATAGATAAACATATAGATGATAGATACCTAGATATTTGAATCTGATTTACCCCATCATATATTCAGCACACTACTGATTTATTGCATGAAAAACTTTTAAACCTGAGTTCCTAATATACTAGATGTGAGTGAGGGTTCACTCTACTTGTTTGATGAGAATGAGCTATCATTTCTAATTCACGTTTCATTTAAATTCACTATTTTTAGTATTTCCTTATTGACACCTAAATAGTATCTATAGTGTGTGTATGAGTGTGTGTGTGCACACAAGGGCTTTAATTTGATTTCCTACTCTCAAAAATTTCTCAAATGTGTTCTGTTTCTTAAAAGGAACATATTATTTAGCTAAATAAGGCCCCCAAATCTGTTTATGACAAACCTAGATACTTCATGTTTAAACCACCAACATTTTACTCACTGTATAACTCTTCTTTATAAACAACTTGATTCAAGTCAAAATCTGCATTCAAGATCCTTAAAGGAAGGATACGGACTGAGTCATGTGATATGGAATGCAGTCATCTCTCAGCTCTTGTAGTAATGGTCATAAGAGAGAAGATGTGAAATGCTAGGTAGGGTCTGTCTCCTTGGTATTTTGCAGACTATGTGAGATTCTCCTAGTAATTTATGAACTTATTAAACTCATAAACACTTATGAAGCCAGTTTCACTTTCAACTTAATCAGGAGTCTAACCTAAAAGGATTACACTTGCTACTTCTGTCAAACCACTATGTTTGCTCTGTGTTAATCATTAATCCACCTGATAATCAAAATTTATTTAAGTCCCCACCCTTAGTTATACACAGTATCCAGTTAGAACAATGGCTTCCCATACTGGGAAA
Organism: Manis pentadactyla; assembly: GCF_030020395.1. NCBI lineage: Eukaryota > Metazoa > Chordata > Mammalia > Pholidota > Manidae > Manis > Manis pentadactyla. The sequence continues at coordinate 110,193,211 of NC_080028.1, read as the reverse complement.
GATAAATGAACACACCCTTTACAAGAAAATTGCACTAATATCTCTAGAAACCTGTTTCTAGAGATCATTTCTTTCTTACCACTGTTACCAAATATGGTGTGAGTGGAAAAATATTTGTTGAATGCTGATCATAAGAACACATGCCCAAGAAATATTTCATTAATTTAAAAATGAAGCACAATTGAACAAAAATATCATAGAGAATGATGCATGCATAGATGGTAAGAAAATATATGGTCCTTCCAGTTATTTCCTGAACTCTGAGATCTTTAGGAATTAGTGAGATTTTCTTGAGGAAAAGCTTCACGTTACCTCAGACACATATTTTTTCCATTGAAGGCAAGTGTAAACCCTTGGCAAAGCACATGTTTTGAAGCATATATGTCCATAAAATGTACTCAGGAACACCTGACTTCCTCTGAGAGTTTCAAGATATGACTCAATCAATGCATTCATTTTAAAACCAAAATCCAAAATTTGTTGTCAGAATTTATGACCATCTTATTACTTTTTTTTTCTAAAATTTTCACCAGCTTTTCTGCAGGCTGTTATAACTGATGTCTGTGGGAGGTTTCCAACTCTGTTTCAAAGTTCTAAACAGAAGACAGTTTACAGTATGTTGTTTCTGTAGATCATCTAATTTCTGAAATCCTTCAAAACTCTTTAATAGGAACTCTCTGTAAGGATGTATTCTTCCCATACAAGTTGATTATATTTATGTCTAAAAAATCAATTAAAAAATAACTTTGTAAATAACTGTCAGGATTATAGTCAATAATTTTGTATTTTTTTAGTTTTCCAGAATACATGTCAAGTAATCAAAATAATAAAACAATAATGTGTCTTTTTCCCCAACCTGGTTCATAAAGCCTATTGGGTTTATACTGTAATATAGCAAAGATCTTTACTTCTTACTTTAGCATTGTAATTTAATAATTCAAATACAGCATTTTCTTGATTGCTCAAATTTCCTTCATTATATTTTATAATTTTGCAAAAACAATTTTTTGTGGCCAAGTGCAAATTTAAATGTATCTCAGGAGTTCTCATGGAATAGAAGAGTAAGAAGGCATCTCTTAAGAAGACTAACCAGTCAGTAAATTTATTGTGGACCTACTATGTGCAAGGCAGTATGCCCCAACTATAAGAGACTGTAAATGTTACAGAGAACCATTCCTGCCATAAGAAATTTTCTTTCTACCTGGGATGATAGCATGTGAGAATGAAACAAATCAGTTGAGAATATACCCTTCAAGTGAGTAGCTTGTAATTAAAAACAACCAAAAACAATTTTGCAACCCTTAATTTTAATGTTCTGAGGCAATGGAGTTAAACTGAGCTAAATACTTTTAATGAAGTCTGATAGATCTTTTATATGGGGACGCAAAGGACCAGGGGCAAATATATTCACCTGGAAGCCAGTTACAATTGCAGACCTATGAATCAGAATCTTTTTCACCAGATCCCAAGATCAATCATATGCCCATTAAATTTGAGACTATACTGTTATAGAGGAAGTAATGTTTGACCTGGACCTCAAAGAACATAATGAATGAAAGTTGATGATACCATGTATGATTCCAAGACAAAATTTTGGTACCTCTCTTGAGAGACATTTAAAGAAAAAAATAAACTCTGAGGAGATATTCTGCTATACACAGATTAACAAAATTGATGTATATCTCTTATTTGCCAAATGCATGTTACTGTGATTTAACAAAAACCTCAGAAAATGTATCAACATTGGTGTTGGGAGTGAAAATTATGAAGTATCAACTAGAGCCATTACCCAAGAAATATATTGTTGAACCTAGAGACTGAATAGCCTTCTTAATACACCAAAAAATGTAATAGAGAAATTTTAAAAAGTCAAATGTGAAACCAAGTTTTAAGTATGAATGATGAGAATAATACTGATGTCATGAACAAGCAGGTCTGTAAATGTAGCTGGCTTAGGATAAAAGATGACTAACTCAGTTAGAGAAACACTGGTTTTGAGCTACCAGTAGAACATCCAAGTAGAAATATCTAGCAAACAATTTGAAATTTAAAAAAATAGAGAATGGTTAAGGATTAGAAGTTACTATACAGAACTTACTCTCTGAAAGTCACAGAGGACTGTACCTTGTGGATGAGCTCATTAAGAGGAAAGAGTGGGATAAAAATATGAGTCATCAAAGAAGTCAAAGGCTGTAGGCTCAAAAAGAGCATTGTGGTGACTCAGAGATGGAGATGGATGTCAGTGTAACACAGAAATCTGAAGAGAGATAACATGGGAACCAAAAGAGAAATTCAACCAGGCAGAAGTCAACAGTATTAAATGTCATAGAGGGATCAGGGGAGACAGTCTGAAAATAAACCCTTGGATTTTATACAGAGAAAAAGGTACAAATAGTTGAGTGCCAGTTATCTGCTAGGTACTTTAACTTCCATGAAATATTTTAAGAAGAAATAAAACCTCAGCAGTGTCCTTGATTGTGGAAGCCAATTGGCAGGAAACGACTGAAGCAGCACAAAGGGGTGCCCCAGGAACAGGAGGCTCAAGCTAGAAGGGTTTTTGTTTTATTCTCTTATATCAAGATGAAGCAAACTCCTCATGTTTGAAAGCAGGGAGGAGGAACCCTATAGGCATAAATTGGAGGGGTGATGACAGAAGCTAAGTGATTGCAATGGGAAGTGTTGAAAAGTTGAAGTTTTAGCATTAATTAGTAGTAATTAGCAATTTTATATTGTCTGTCAAAGAGTTAATTTTGTTTAAGCATGGAATTAGTCTGTTTCTTTACCAGCTCTCCTTGTCTCCATGTTCTTTGCCTTTATGGCTTTGCATTCTTAAAAAAGTCTCTTTCATTCCATTATACCCTTGTGAACAGTTAACAAGTTTTACAAAGAAATATAAATTCTGAGTAATCAGCTTAATTGTTGATCCAATTCTAAACCTGTAAATTATTTTTTAAAAAACCAAGGAATTTCAAATCTTCCCTAAAAACAACCAGATGTTACTCACATTATTTATCACAATGAAAGATTTTTAAAGGTTTTATCTCATAGCAGTGCTATTCCTATGGCTCCCAAACCACATTGCCCTTTAAGACATTAATGTATCCTAAAATTACGTAAATGTATCTGTGAAGTAGAGTAACTACCAAAAAGTAATTTCTTCCTTTCTTACATTGCTAAGCTCTTCCAAAAACCAAGTATTATAACGCAATATTCTAAACTGGCAGTTCATTTTCTGTAATTCAGAGTAAAATACTGTCTTATCTAAATCAAAAGACAAGCACCTTCCAGTCTTTGTCATTCCTCTAAGCACCAGAAGCCCAGTCTTCTTGGACGGAGAACCGGCCTCAGCAGCATCGACTGAGCCCCCTGCCACCTCTCGGCTAATCTCTCGTGCCTCAATGTCCCTTGGGCAAGACAAAATTTCAGTGTGACAGGATATCATTTTCTCTTGCAATTAAATCCTATCCTAGACATGCAGATACAATAGCAACTTCATCTCTGCCTAACAGCTAGCCACTTTGGGGTGAGGATTAGTAAGTGGGGTTCCTTCCCCAGAAACAAGGAGAGACTGTCAAATGAATCATACATGGGTATTTCCCTATTGCACACAGAAAAGAGGCAAGTGGGCTGGTAAGAAAAAGTGCAGCTCTTGATTTCATTGCCACATCAAATATAAAGCAGACTTGAATTCGGTTGGCAACTACAAACCAATCTATTCTTCATGGTGCAATGGAACTAAAGTTATTGAAAATAATATAATTTTTTGAACAGTCTTAATATTTATTAGATTTATATTCAAGCTGACTTTTCTGACTTGGAAAAGGTGAAATGTAAGTGAAATAATCATTGTAAAAGTATTTCAGAAGAAATACTCTATAGTTATTTCACAAGCTTGTTGAACGAATCTCATGAGATAATGATGTATGTGAAGCTACTTTGAAAATTATAAAGTGCTATATAAATGTTATCCTTAGCATTAGAAAACCCAACCTATTAGTATTAAGGAGTTATTTACTATTAGCCACAGTTTATCATAGGCCAGTTATGAATCTACTCTCAATAAATGTTAGTGTTTGGAAGTGTTTACATTAATATTCATAAGCTTTGTTTATAAAGTAAATTTCAGAAATCTTATTAATGCTTAAGGATAAGCAGCTGTCAATTGTGATACATGACTATGTATTTTGAAACTGGTAAATCTAGACATTTTCTAGGAATACAATTTCAAAGATAAATTTTTCTTTTTGTCATTGCAAAGTTATTCACCAAATGTTATGCAAAATTCTTAAAAAAAAAACCTTTTGTTACAATCTCCCTATTATGTCTCTCCTGAAGTATTAATGTCAAATAATTGCAATGTTCTTTTGTATTCTTCTTCAGTAACACAAATTATAGGCAAAGACTTCAAAATACTCCAGAGAAGTGCTTCTCAAATTTTAATGTGCATACAAATCACCTGGGGATCTTGTCAAAATGCAGGTTCTGATTCAGTGGGTCTGGGCTGGGGTCTGAGGACCTGAGATTCTGCATTTCTAAGAAGCTCTGTAGTGGTGTCAGTGCTCCTGGCCCAGGGTCAGTCTTTAAGTAGCAAAAGTACAAAAAGAAGAATCAAGGTTGGGTGCTGTGTTAGTCAGGGTCCTGCAGAGAGAGAGAGCTGGTCAGGTGTGTGTGTGTGTGTGTGTGTGTGTGTGTGTGTGTGTGTGTGTGTGTGTGTGTGTCCTCCTCCTATATACAGATGAGGGAGTGGAGAGAGAAGTCCCAAGGTTTGCCCTATGCAAAGCAGAGACAGGGAGAGCCAATGGAATGGCTCCAGTCTGAAAGCCAGCAGGCCCAAGACCCAAGAAGAGGGTCTTGTTCAGTTTGAGTCCAGAGTCAGGAAAGGACTAATGTCCAAGCTCAGTAAGGCAGGAGGAGCTCCCTCCTAGTTGGCAGTGGGATTGGCCTGGTAATTCTCTTCAGCCCTTCCGCTGACCAAATGAGGCCCACTCACATTAGCAAGGCCCGTCTGTCTCCTTTCCTCATTCTGCGCATCGCTCTCCCAGAAACACCCAGAATAACGTTTGACCAAAAATCTGGGCACCCCATGGCCCAGTCAAGTTAACACATAAAATTAACCATCATAATTGCTATCGCCACTCTAACATACATGTTCTTTATTTCAGCCATGTTAATAAGCTTATTAAAATAATCCCAAAGAATTTATTTTAAACCCCTAATTTATTATGAGCCTGCCCCATAACAACTTAAGGGGACAAGTAGTATGTATTGATTTTAGTACCTGCCTTTAAAGGTAATAAAAATAGCCCTTTGTATATAAAGAAGGTACTACTGATCTCAAAAACTCAGTTTTAAAAGTTAAGATAGGCCTATATCGCATGTCTTTTTCAAAGCTGTATTATGAACTGGTATAAAATACATAAAATTTAGCCATTCAAGACATAGTAAGTTTTGTATGGAAAAGGAGGCTTACCATAAAATGTATATGAAAATTACACTACTCTCTCCATTACAAAACTCTTCGAGTCTTTAATATGATAATTATTAGCATCTCTATATGCTAATAGGTAGAAGGATATACGCTTCTATATATTCCAAGAGGGAAATGTATCCCATTTCACTAAATCTAAAATACCATCCACCCTTATAACATATCATTTTAGGTACCACTAAATAGCAAATAATGATGCCGATTAAATATGACCCAATGTTTTCTGGGTCACTTGTTATTTTTTAAATATTTACTGACTAAGCTCTTATAAATTAGGTAGACTTAGTCATTTATTATTCAAATGCATGTATAGAAAGGAAAATATAAAGGTCATTGATAATAGTAAGGACAGAATTTCTTCACAAATTCTGACTCTTCTGAATCACTTTTCAACTGAGTTTCTCTATCATTTTTCCACACAATATTTTCCTCTATGACATCTAGAGCACTGATGTTGCAATATTTCTCAAGAGTATTTCACTATTGCCTCTAGAATGTTCTTCTAAGCCTCTTACACCTATTCTGGAAGTTTAGATGTTGGCACTTTCTTGGCCAGAAGACATCAAGGAAATTTTCAGAGACCAAAGCCTCAAGTGATCTGTACATTGACCCGAATGTGCAGAGATTGCCATTTTCCAGTCATGGTACCAGAAACAGTAACTAATTCTCCCATGAGTACACAAGGACAGCTGTGTTATACCTGCTAGGTGGCTGATAGCATTTGTGAGACATCGTGAATTCAGAGATGGCAAAATTGAAAACATACAAACACAAACACAGTCACACAAGCACTTCACACACACTTCATCTTAGAATCGGTGGAAATGTAGTTATTTCCAGACTTGTTTAACTGATGAAGAATTTCTCTCCTTTCAAAGAACTATCTCAAGATACCAGACTTTCATGAATCTTATTTTTGAAAAATTCTCCCTCAAAAGGATTCGTTCTTTACACTCTTTACCATTTGGCATAAATTGATTTAAATGATTTGTTTTTTTCTTAGTATATAACCCTTCTAAATAAGAAAGAATGCCTATTTCTTCTCCTCTCAGCCTGCCCAGTGTCTAGCACACCTGTCATTACACTTTAGTGATTAAATAAAAGTTCTTATATGAAGGTCCAGGACTGAGCATCACAGAAATTTTCCCATCCTGCTTCCAAAGCAAGCTTAATTCTTCTGGTTCTATCTTATGTCTGAAACTGTCTTCCTAGAAATGTTTGTCAAAGAATTTCTTGCCTTTTAATCTCATGTAAATACACACTTTTGTAGACATACTGCAGAGATCAGCATCATCTCACTAGTCCAATGGGCTGGTGTTCACAGATACTCAGATAAGGGCAAGAAAATCTGAGTTCTATGCACAGTCCTGCCGTTTGCTGACTGAGCGCACTGCTTCTCCAGCCCTCAGTCTCCTCGTAAGTTAAATGAAGATAACCATTGTCCAACCAGCTTCATGGGCTGTTGTGATGATCATTAGGAAAAAAATATACTAAAAGGCACTCTAAAGGCGACATAGTGCTGTCTTCTGCTTTTATTATTCACATTATGTTAAAATTATATTCAACCCTTGATTAGGCTTTGGTTTTGACATAAACTATAAACTCTCCAGAGAAACTTCGTGAGTATTTCCAGGGTCTCCTTGCCACTGAAAAACATCATTAAACAGAAATAGTCATGAAATTTCTGAGAACTACTCTATTTGAGATAATAACCATAAACTAATAAAACATATAAAGGTGAGTCCCCTGCAGCTCAGAGTATCCATTCATTGTGGACTTCCTAACTACATTAATTAAAAATCAAAGGTTTGCTTTTGCTTGCACTGAAGAAATATAGGAGTAATGATAACGGGAACCTCTTCATTCACATTAAAAAAACTCTTGAAGAATAATCTTTGACCCACATTATCTCATTAGAACTGTATAAAACCTTGGCAGCTATTAGAGGCATAGTGTTTTACAGATGAGAACTGCCTGGGGTAAGCCGTCTTGCTCACAGATGCATGGCACAGGTAAGGTTTTAGATTCAGAGTGGTAGGTCTTCTCATACATTAGGACTTCTCAGCCTCAGCACTAGTCACATTGTAGGCTGCGTGATTCTTTATTTGGGGCTGTTCTGTGCATTCCGGAATGTGTAGCCGCATTGCTGGCTCTACCCGCTAGATGCCAATGGCATCCCTCCCCCACTGTGACAGAAAAGTGTCTCTGATGCTGCCAAAGGTCTTTTGGAAGCAAAATCGCCCCCAGTTGGTAATCTGTGTGTCATGCATGTATCATGCCACCTATATAGTAGCACCTTTATGATTTTTTTCCAATAATTTTCACATCCTTAATCATATCATTTTTATAGGAAAAATAACAATGCCCCTTAAAACCATAGGGCATCAGTTTCCTCTGTCTGCCACAGCAATTACCACAAACTTGGTGGCTTCAAATAAGAGGTATATTCGCCCACAGTTCTGGAGGCCAGAGGTCCTAAATCAAAGCATCGGTTCAGTGGCCCTGCGTCTGAAGGCTCCGGCGGAGAATCCTGCCCTGCCTCTCCCAGCTTCGGGTGCCACCAGCTAGCTGCAACTTGGCTTGGGGCTGCCTCGCTCCAATCTCTGCCCTGCATCTCCACAGGGTTTCCTTCTCTGTATCCTCTCCCCTTCTGTATTTTATGTGAGCCCTTGTCAATGGATTTAGGGCCCGAAGGAGAATCTGGGAGGCTCTCTTCTCAAGGTCCTTAATGTAATTAGATCTGCAAAGACCCTTTGTGCAAACAAGGTCTCATTCACAGGTTCTGAGTGGATTAGCTTTTGGGGGCTAGCATTCTAACTCACTTCATAGATTACACTTTTTCCTAAGAATTTTAAACACTTTCTGGATAACCTATCAACTCATTAACTTCACAAATAGAAAACAGAAAGGGACAGGCAACGAGATGAAGCACATAGAGATTAGGGGCAAATTGCTAAAGTGGACGAGGAACAGATTTACTAAAATAATCTCCTAGTCCATGTCCAGGGCCTTCCCCATTAGGTCTATCCTAGGATGGCTGAGACAACCAGTTGGACTGCATCCTATTTATGAACCATACAACTTACAGTTGAGTTCTGGTGGCAAATTGAAAACCAAAAGAGAACACAGCTGGGTTTTCAGATCCTTTTTTCATTTTAAAAAAATCAGCTGTAGATTTCTAACATCAATAAGATTTTCTGGAACCTGGTAAAAGAAGACAAACATGGAGCCCCATTTAATAAAGTTGCCTCTCAATGTGTAAGTGCCCTTTAAAGTTTATCCCTGTGTGTGTGTTGCATGCTAATTTTTTTTTAATCTGTGGTTATGGAGTCATGAACAGAAATACAGAGCATGAGCTTTCATAATGCACAATATTAATCACACTCTCATATACTGAGACTGATTCTGCAAAAAAATATGAGATCACACTCACTTAACAGAGTTTGGTCACAGAGTGATGATCTGCTGATTTCCTTAAAATATTGCATTTTTTTATTGGATGCCTCTGCATTTTCATTCTAAGTGATGCTGACATTTTAACCAGAGGATCCAGTAAGTTCTAAATCACCAGCAGACACCAAATGACTCAGTTATAGAATTACAACCAGGATTTGTACAAAAAGCCTTTTTAAATATTGTGCATCTTAACTGAACAATCCCCTTCTTGATTTCTCTTACAATAGTTGTACTCTTTCTTCTCAAGTTTAGCGTGAAGATGTCCAGTCACTCATTTTTCTGATCTCCATATTGAACTGTAAGCTGAATTCATCAAAATTATAGCCCTATTATATCCTTTGATGCATGTCGTAGGTCTTATTAGAACACTTTATTATTTATTAAAACATAAGGTATTCACATGGTTAAAAAAAATTTTTTAAGCAAATGGATTATAGGGTGCAAAGTGTAAATTTCCTACCAAGCCAGGTCTCTGTCCCAGTCCTTGGAAGCAATCAGTGTTAACAGCTTTAATTATATCTTTTCTGAAATATTTTACATATACCCTTTGAGAGAAAGTCTTTTCTACTAGAGCACAAATCATTACTACTTAATAACAGAGTTCTCACGTTTTTGTTTTAGACCCTTGTCTCTGATGGGATTAACCCTAACCTGTTCCAAATCTTTTGAGTGGATTTAATCAGGTCATTAGATACAGTAGACATCACCTCACAACTTGGGAAAAAATGTATTTTTCAAAAATTCTTGGTAATGAATAATCCTCAGGAAGCCCTACCCTATGTTCTGCATTAAGCAGATCACTCAGACCTTATCCTATAAGGGCCTATTAATTTTATTCTTAGAAATAATGTATCTTCTTAAAATCGAATTTCAAGTAACAAATCTCTTGCTTCGAAAATAATATATTCCCAGGTTTCTCTATTGTATATTCCCAGGGATCACTAAACCTTATATTTGCCTTTATTTTTCTTTTAAGGTTTGAGGTTGTTATTGAGTTTATCTATTAAGGAGAAAATCTAGAACTACATATAAACCAGATTGAGATTTACACTAGATCATAATAAAACCACACACTGCAATGACGGAAGCTCACCCAGGGCCTGAAAGAAATCAGGCAAGATTTAAAGCAGGTGAATGTTTAGCTTTAATTAAATATCATGAACAGAGTAAGAACTGATCTTTAGTTATAGCTTCTCCTTTCCTTCTACTACAGATTTATTGTAAAAAGGAATATGAGAGGGCCTAGTGAATGTTTTATAATATTGTCAAGGTGTGTCTGAAGCCTAAAGATTCTGTAAACCCATGGGTGTCCAGCAGAGATGTGCCAGGGAGTTGGACATGGTTAAGAGGTGCTGAAGGGTTCTGATTTTCTCCCTCTACCTGCAAACACACATATAACACACATGTACTTAGATCCTTCAAGAAGCAGTCACCAAAACAGAATGATAAACATAATAAATTTATTAGGGACCCACTGTAAGAGAAAGAGGGGAGATGCTGGGAGGACAGCAAGACCTTGAGGCAGGTCTGTCAGAGTGGAGAGAGAGGCGAGAGAGGGAAGGGAAGGAATGTGGGATGGACGTGTCTTACCCTGCAGTGCATTCTAAGGAAAGTTTGGCAAGGCCATGGGAGACAGGGGTGAGAGGAATGGGGGGACAGGTGGGAATATCCTTAAGCCAAAGCTGCCTGGCAGAGGAGTCATGCCTCCCAGGGACAGGCCTGCCTTGGTATCCCAGTTGTGCTCAGTCATGGCTTGAGAGCAGCCCGTGGGAGGTGTGGCCTTAGCACAAACTTGGCAGTGAATTTCAGAGATGGACATCTGAGCCCCTCAGTCAGTTACGCCCTCTGTTATCAGCGATCTGAGAAGCTCGTTCTCCTGGTAGAAAGGCACCATCTAAGATGAGTCTTATCACTCCAAACATACATTAGGCTGATCTTGAGAGCCCTATATGTATAAAATTGGAAATATGTATCTTCAAGTTGCACCGTAACTCCTCAACTCCAAGATGACCCTCAACAGAAATATTTCAAGTTCTAAACTTTCCTTGGTCAACAAAACAGTTGGCAAGACACTAACCCACATTAAGAAGGGAATGATCACTACTAAGCTTCCTGTTTAACCCTTCTTTAACTTGCTACATTGCCTTATTTTGCCAAGTTGAATGGATCTTTCATCTGTGGACATATTTTTATTGAGGTAAGGTTTTACACAGCAAAATACACAGGTCTTAATTGCAAAATCAAAAAGGTTTGATATTATATATACACATGTAACCACCACCCCACTCAAGATTTAGACTAGTTCCCTCAAAAAGTTCCCTCAGGTCCCCTTCCAATCAATTCACCCTTCCCATAAACAACCAGTGTTTTAATTTCTACCACCAAAGATTAGTTTTTGCTGTTCATATAAATGGAATCATACAGGATATATATTTTTTGTGTCTGGCTTTTCCACTTTGGATACCATTTTTGAGACTCATCCATGTTGTTGCAAATGCATTCCATAGTTCATTCCTTTTTATTGCTGAGTAGTGTTCCACTGTGACTATACAACAGTCTATCTCTCCAATCACTTGTGGATAGCCTTTGGGTTGCTTCCAGTTTGGGGCTATTATAAATAAAACTACTCTAAACATTCATGTAGAATCTTTTCTATGGATGTATATTTTCATTTTGGGGATCAATCTGAGCCATAAAGAAGGTGCATATTTACTTTATAACAAAAGAGTCCTCCAATGTTTGTATCATTTTATACTCCATAACTGATACAATTTTGAGAAATATAGATGATATCTCAAATCACACCACTCAACTAACCTCAACTAAATAACAGATTAGCCCTGGGATGTGTAAGAAAAAGAAAGAATTTATATATCTCTTCTAGCTAAAGCATACAGATACTCTAATACTCTGTTTTACTGATGAGAAAACAGAGTTCAGGAAATACTAAAGCTTGCCCAAAGTCAAATGTTGGTACGTGCAATTGGAATTCAAACTCAGCTCCTCTCCTTTTACAGCAAAAAATATGGCCTTTTCCTCAAACTTCCAAAGCACAGCACTGGAGAAACCCCAGCTCTAGCCAGAGGCCGTAAGCTAAGAGAGGAGAGACTCCAGTGCAGTGTAAACTCTTCTCTACTACTACAGAAAAGAGGGTGAGGGACTCAGGCTGTCCCTGAAGGACTCTGCCCAGGTCTATTTCTCAGTCCATCCCCTGTTTAGAGACACGGGGGTTTATAAAGGACCTACTGTCCATCTTGTTTGCTGCTTCCCTCCTCCCCAGTCTGACCCCAAGGGGTAGTATTGTGATCGACAACTGAAAGATAAAGAAACAGAGTATCTTTACCTAATTTGTCTAGGATCACACAGTTTAGTATCTTTCTCATTCCTTAGTTTTTGGCTTCTTGAAAACAGAGATTATTACTGTCATCCCTTAGATCCTCACTGCCAGGCATCGTATAGATTAAAGGCCAGGCAGACAGTGGATGGTGAATCACTGAATGGATGGGTGATCAGTTTTCTGCCTTCGAGTTCAGAAGTCAGAAGTCTATGCATTAGGAGGTATGTACTAAAATCTTGTGTTCCTCAAAATTTTTAAACCAGGAGATAGGATAAGACGACCTCTAATATTTTCATCAATTTAGGAAGGCTAGGATTCCAGGTGTCTGTACTTGATACAAACCTTCTAGGAAAGAGACCAGCATTCTTCTCCAACAGCACCTTAAAATTACCAAAGAGAGAGATCTGGATCCTTGAATGCAGGAGGGGGACCTACCGGGACTAGTGAGTAAAAAGCCCCATGGGATGAAGTCTGTCAAGAAGCGAAGAATCTATCCAAAGACGACACTGAACACACTCCCCATCTCAAAGAGCACAAATGCTGGATTTCTACTCTTGGTGAGGTGGCAGAAGTTCTAGAAAAGCAAGTTTCATGAAAATATGAGCACCTTATTTGTGTATATGGTAACAGCATCCTAGGTGAAATAGAATCCAGAAATATAAATTAGAGGATAACAGAAAAAACCACGCATCATGCATATAAATTAATCTCATAAATTAACTCAAGAAAGACCAGCCACCTCCTGGTCGTGCATAGAACCCCAGACCGTAGCCAACAGTGTCAAGGCCCGCTTTGCTCTTTGCCAGCCCCAGCGTCGTGGGGTTCCCTGGCACTGCCACCTGCTGTGTGGCAGGTTGGCCATTAGATTGAAGACATGAGTTTTGCCAGGTTGCTGTCCCTGACATCAACCAAGAATCCTTTTCTAAGGCAGAAACTCACAAAGAAATGAAAACCGCCACTTCCTCTTCCAGGTAGAAATCATCCCGATCCTGCCCTTCAAGTCTACGTTTACATTTTCAGGCCAGACACTTAGGCAGGTGATAAAAGTCCCTTTTTTCTTATGTGAAATATCAAGAAACAATCCGTCACCCAATCTCTCTACTGCACATGTATCAACAAAATTTAATCAGTGGGTATAGATCACCATGAAGAGTAAGATTCTCTGATACATTTTTACATAATTTAGTGGGGACTGCAGCTTTCAGTCCACTGGGACTATAGTATTACTATCTTCAGAGTGTTTTCTTAGACATAACACTCAATCTCTCATCAAGCTGAACGATCTTACCAAGATGATAATGAAAGACCTCAAAGGTCCTTCAAGTAAGTAATTAATACGTTAGAATAGACTGATATATCTCTGCTTTAGGGAAGGTTTTAGTGTATATAAATTGTGACCTCATTCTTCAATTCGGAATCCTGTTGTTTCTAAGAAAAAAATATTCTTGCTCCTGTGGAGAGTAAAATTGACCCTATTTTTACATGTGGGGTATCTCCTATTTGGGTACTTCAGTGTTTCACTGTATGTGATGACAGGGAATACTATGTTTAATTTTCTAACAAGTTGTAGCTTGAACTGAGAAAATAAGCTGGAGACAAATTATATCATTTTAAATGGACCCTCCACCTCCAATTCCCTTCTTAATTATGTCCACAGCTTTTCATCACTCCTGGGGAGAAAAGCAACCCTGTGTCTCTGGTATTGCCTTACCTCGTAAATCCCTTCCGCCCACCCTTCCATCACCAGCTCTGTGTGATCCACCATATGCCCCTTCCTCCAATTCTCCAGCAGTCTTGCTTCCTTCCACTTCTGGGAAATGCAGAAAATCTGTCTCCACCCCTAACCTCTAGACGCTCCGGACCCTGCAACTGGGTAAAGATCCTCTACTCCCTCCCTCAGATTTCAGCTCTAAGACCATGTCCTTCAGGAAAGCTCTCACTCAGCTCACCAGGTCTCAGTTGTTCATGTCTTTTTCTTCCGTTATACTTACCTAAGTAGCCATTTTAATGTGTTGGTGCGATTCCTTGATAAATATTATCATCCCCATTCCCTGAGGCAAAACCATACTTTCTTGTGATCACCAGCAACCCTCCTGGCACTTAGTGTTCCATAAATATATTTATTCAATTAACTGAATTTAAAAAATGTGATCTATGTAAAGAACATGAAAAATAATTTAGAGGAAGACGCTAAGCAAGGATAATTGCTGTGTATAAAGAAGTGCTTCATTCCGGTAAAGACTTTTGAGGAGAACACTGGTAGGAGTCAAGGGGGGATCTAATTAATATTGGCTTAAAGCCAGTAGGACAAATTATGTGATTTTGTTTGAGCAAGAGAGGTACTTGTGTAAAAATTGATTTGATGATTCTATATCAAGATCCCTGGTGTTTTTCTCTGTCACTTGCACAAAAATGACTCATTCTTCCCTTGAAGTAGCAAAAGCCCAATCTCACATTAGAAAGTGTCTGCAACACAATTGTTGCTCTGCCTCTGGACCTGAAACAAAATATTTATAAACCTGTGTATGAAGAATATTGTCCTCTGACTTCCCCTCTTTCTCAGGACCAATGAACATGCTATTTACACGCCCCAAACCAAGAAGGCATAGGCATCTGAGCTGAGTTGTTTTACTCAAGTAGGTATAATAATCTAGAGGGACTAATAACATGTGCAAACCCAAAAATCATGATGGAAACTGGGGTTAACAAACCTTACTTTGCTTTTCACTGAAATCTTGTCTTTGTTTCCTGTGTAACAGCTGAGGGTCTAGGACATGAATGTCTCAGAGAAAGTGAGCAAAGTTGTAGCAACTGACTCAGAAGCACCCATCAGGATGCTGCACTGATGGGAAAAGGGGTCCTCAGCATGGGGTGTGGGCACAGGTGGCATTCTCAGGCCACTGACCATGGGACGAAGCAGGGATTCCTTCTCTCCCACACACCCCACTACTATGCCTGGTACATAAGCTGCTCATTTTTGTTTGTTGATTGAATGAATGAATGAATGGTTTTGATACCATGATAGCATGCATTCATAATGTACAGTATATCCAAATAATATTATCTACTTAGGGCATCAGAAGCTCACCTCGGGGAATTTCCACTTCCAGTGGAATGATTTAATCATTTAATAAAACCTGGAGAGGGTCTTTAACTTGGACATATTAAGGAATACAAAAGGTCAAGTGAGAATAAGTTAACCTTAAAACAAATGAAAATTTTACAATAAATTTGACCAAATTTTGTGTTAGTGATTATGAACACTATCCAAGGATGTTAACTAGGAAGGCCATATTGGGCAAGTTCTCCATTCTATTCTAGTTTCTATTCTATATTTTGGTCTGAACACCTCTTCTTACATTTTCAAAGTTTTGCCGTCCCTTATGCAAGATCTGTTCGTTCGAGTAGGCTGACTGTTGCAATAGCAACCCACAGGTCACAGCAGTTTATACCCACAAGCATGTCTTTCTTGTTCAGGTCACAGCCAGTGCAGATTGGTTGAGATGGAAGGGTGGCCTGCTCCTCACAATCATCGAAGGATGAGGCTACTTTCAACTGATGGCCCTGCGGGGGTCTGTGTAATGACCGAACCTGAGCCCTTTCACTGGACTGGCTAGATGCAGACCACCTGAGGAACAAAATCGGCGAGCGATCTGCAGGTTCCCATGGAAATGGCATGCATCCCTTTCATCCACTTTATTGGCCAGAACTCAGTCACATGCAACAGGGTAGGGAACTGTAGAGAAGCAAAATGCCAAGCAAACAAATTTGAAATGGCTGGCTAGCCAGTGTCTGCCACAGTGTACCACATATCCTGGCCCCACCTAGTGCAGTTCTGGGATGTCACTCCTTTGCATCAAGGATATCGTTTTCCACCTCCATTTACAGAAAGTTGACTTTTACTTACAATTATTTATCCATTTTTTTTATCCCTAAGTGTATTTCCTCCAACCAATGTGCTCTGTAAAATGCTTGCCACAGATTAGTTATTAACCTGGAGTGCCTTTCCTCTGCTCTACCTTCCACTGTGAGTCTGCCTGATATATATTCTTGCCTGCAGTGATTAAAGGGTGTTTGAAACGTGTCTGAGGCAGGAGAAAGAGAGCTAAACATGGCCTTTATCTCCCATTGAGTAAGAAAGACCATTAAAAACTCCCCCAGATGCAACAGTCACAAAGCGTTCCTTCCTAATCCTTTATCACCTCATTTTACAAAAAGTTATTAATATTGATGTCTGTTTATTCGTTTTTATCTGAGACATCTGGGAACCTTTCCGCTTCAAGCATGATTTTTCCTTCTCCAAGAATTGCATCCCTAGGCTCAGAAAGTACTGATAAAGAATAGCCTCAAATGATTCTGTGATTCCTGGGTGAACTGCCCTAGCATCTTGAAAAGCTTCACAGCTCAGGATGGTGGTTAATTCAAACCTTTGCACTTTTTCTCCGAACAGAGAAATGAGAAAAGAACTGCACATTCATTTTATCCAATGATAAGAAAATTAAACTCATCTTACATTAAAAACCTTAAGGTGGTTTAAGATCTCAACAATTTTTTTATTATCTGAAATGACTTTAATGGATTTTCCCTAACATGCCATTTACAAATCCATTTTGTTTTATTGAGGTCAAACTACATTCCCTTGTCTTGTTCCTTAGAAGAAGCAAATTAGGTAAAAAATTAGCTTACTGCAGTTGTGTTCAGTATATATTGCTGCATCAAGGAGAAGACTAACTAAAGGGCAAGCTGACCCCTTGTGAAGATCTAGCACTTTATATTAGACCAGAGGTCCTGCTGTATAAGGGGTAGTAAGAAAGTGGGAAACACAATCTATAAATTAAAAAGCCAAAGAATCATTGGAGGTAGAGTTTGACTTTTGTAAACTTTTCTAAAAGATTAGCATATGTTTTATGTATGAATGCATTACTTACAAACCTACTCAGAAAGTCAACTTTGAGTGTTTCATTTCTCAACATCCTCTTTAGCTGCAAGTAGAGCTAACTACAAATACATATTTTCTCGCTAGAGTTGCCATTTTCCTAAGAGCTTTAAGCCTAGTTTATCATTTCAGTTATAAGATACCTAAGTACTACACACACATGGAGAACAAATATATAAGGCACAATTTATGCTTTACATGGTACAAATATATAAATACATCATGCATCTACATGACACAAATACACATACATAAATGCACACACGTACTACATATATATGCTGCGTACAGGTGGTTAGCTTTAGCTTTCTCAAGCTCCTTCTATCTTCCTTCTAATTGGAGAGGCTGAAAAGCTTAAACTAAATACTTAGACTCCCTTGGATCTAATATTCGCGATGCAAATTTGGTTATGCCAATTGGATGCACCTCTGCGAAATCTAGGAGACAAATAAGGTGAGAGAATAGCCCTGTTCCTTTCTGGTCCTTTCCGCTGACAAGCAGTGCCATGTGAAGGGGAGCTGCCGTCTGTCCCGGTGATCCAGCGGCTAGTCACCAGCTATCTAGGTGTTAAGAAATCGTTGTGTCAGATTCTTCTGGCTTTCTGACCTTTGGGTCACAGCAATGGGCTTGTTGTCCTGATTGAGAAGGACGGTGATAAGAAGTTGTCCACAGCAGCAACTTCATTTCAGATCTGTTCTGTCATAACAACTGATCTTGTGATCACAGCTGCAGAGTATGTTCTTGAACTCACAGCACCATTTACAGTGTTGAGGGGGTAGCTCCCCTACATAAATTAAGAAATCTTCTGGAGGTCATTCCTGGAACCCACTTATCCTCTCTTTCTAAGAATTTGTAAGCATAAAATTTCATATATTAGATCCCTCCCCAATTAAAGGAATGGAGTGTTTGTGTTCCTGGCACTTAGCCCTGATGCAGTGTATGATATTTTATGTGATTTTTTTAGTGTATTCAACTGGTCTCTGTCTAGTCACATTTTCCCTCGGGACGATTTGGTCCCCTCCAAAGCTCTACAACCAGCCTTCTATCATTGTCCAACGAATTCTAGGGATGTCTTTATCCAAGAGCTTCCTCTCCCAACTCTTCCTAATTTCAATTTAGTCTTTCATGCTTTTTGCTCCATTCCTGCCTATGTTTCTTCTCTGCCTCAACCCTGATGCCACATTTATGCTCAAGATACTTAATGATACATATTTTCTGCAATTTGATGAGGCTGTATTTTTCCTCTTTTATCTTGGGCAAATAAAAATTTTAGAGGTAAATAAATCCCTCCGCTTTGGGTTTATGGAAGAAGAAGAATAACAACAAAGTAACAAACACAATGTTGTTCAATATGATTTCCATTCCCTTTGTTGGAGAAATTAATCAAATGAAAAAAATGAATCAGTGATTCAGAATGAGATCCAGGAAAAGCTATGAAAAGAAATCTGCCTCTCTTGCTGCTTTTCTCTTATTTCTTAGAATGTTCAGGGATTTTCACACATATTTATCTTCCCTTCTACTCCTGGCAGAACTCACAGGAATAGATCCTGTCAACTCCGTGAGCCAAGACTCTTACGTCAGACTCTAGGAGAGACAGCCTCCATTGCCTTCCAGGCCCCGGGCCACGACTGTGCAGTGGAGTTTCAGGACTAATATGCTGCCTGTCCTGCACAGTGAGAGCGGCATCTCTGAGGCGCAGTGCTGGAGCAGAAATATGTTCTGGCTGCCCCAAATCTTTGTAATAGTCATCTATTTTTTTTTTTATTGTGGGGCAAAATATCCCTTTCTTTGGGGAACTGCCCCTTAGCCACTCCATGCTACCTACTGGAACTGTCACCCACAGTATTCCCCCATATCCTGCTCACAAAATTGTCTTTGAGTCAAGTCCAGTCATTCTCTCTCCCAGGTGTTTGAAAACCAGAGACCCACAGGGACTGAAAACATTGGAACTGGGGTGCCCATTGCCAGGGCTCTCCAAGATCTCCTGTGCTCCTTAGCTTCCTTCTCATCCTTAGGCCTCTTATTTTTGTGAGCATTTCTTTTAATTTTGTGAACTCCCTAGTATACCTGTAATATACCTAGTATACTCCTTTTATTTAAATTTTTGAGACTGAATTTTACTTCCTTTCAACCAGAGAATCCTCACTAATCCTCCCCTCCCCTAGCCCATCACGCCCTGACTCCCTCCTTTTGATTTCACAAGGTCCAGTTGGCTCTTGACAGGCAATAAAGTCCAGTTTAATAGTGCTGGACAAAAGCATCCTGTCACTTACTCATTCAACAAGCATTGGTTGAAATTTTGCTAAGTGACATGTACTGGGAATACAAAGATGGAGAAAAACACTGCTCTCAGGTAGCTCATATTCTAGCAAGGGATAATGCCCTAAGATGTGAAATTTAGGATAAGAATTATCAGAAGGAGCAATATCTGAACCCTTGGAAAGAATTCAGATATTTTACCAGGTAGAAAGGAAGAATGGAGTATACTCTAGGCAAAAGAAAGGAATTTTGGCAAAAACAGGAAGGAGGCTTTCCTTTGGGAACTACTAGACCTTGTGTTAAACTAGAGCCTATATTCATACTGGGAAGGATGGAAAGTCAGCCTGGAGTGGAAAGAGCCAGATTAGGAAAGCCAAGGTATTCTCTCAGAACACAGTGGAGAGATAAGACTGGGTCCCACTAGCGGCCCTTTCTACCACTTCCCTTCTCCCTCTGTATAGTATTAGCATTCACAATGTTAAATGGGACGCATCAATGCACAGAATAAAGAATGCATTTGCCACTTTCTCTTAATTGCTAGATGCGACCATGTGACCAGATTCTGGCCTGTGGGAAGTAAGCAGAAGTAAGGTATGCAGTTTGGGGGCCATGCTCTTAAAAGAAAGGCAGTTGTCCTCTCTTTCGCTTCTTCTCCCTCCTATGGGAACGTACACGTGGGGGTGGGGAGGCAGTGTGGACCGCGCACAGACGAGAGCGGGACCGTGAGGATGAGATGAGGCAGACTGAAGGTGCCTGGGCCCCTTGCTCCACGGGCCCTCCACACGGGCTGTGGCCTCCTTACCCTTGGAAGGGTACACAAAAATGAGTATCCATTTTTATCCAGTTTAACCTAATGTATAGTGGCCACCTGTCACAGCAGGTACACTAATAACCTAACTGTAACAAGAGGATAGATAAAGATAAAAAGTGGAGAAGTTACAATTAAATTTATGCTTTACCAGAGGGGTCAGCAAACTACGGCCGGCAAGCCAAAGTCAGCCCACTTCCTGTTTCCGTACAACCCATGAGAGGTGTTTCTCATGTTTTTAAATAGCTGAAAAAATATCAAAAGAAGAAAAATATTTGGTGAGAGGTAAAAACTGTATGTAATTCACAGCCCACCAAGACTTTTTATTGGAACCCAGTCATGTTCATTCATTTATGTATTGTCTACAGCTGCTTGATGGAATAGTTGCAACAGAGATGATATGGCCCACAGTCTAAAATATTTGCCATCTGGATCTTAGCAGAAAGAGTTTTCCAGTTCCTGCTTTAGATGATTTCATCAATGGATGCAGCAACTTTACTGAAGAATGAAAAAACAGAATCAAACAAAAGGAGCCAATCAGGAGCTACCCAGTGGTCTATGTAAGAGAGAGAAAGGGGACCAAATCAAGTTAGTAGGCATGGGGATAAACATAAGGGGGTATATTAAAGAGCTAGTTAGTGAAATTAACACATTTGAGAAATTCCAACCCAGCAGAGGTAATGAGGTCAGAGTGGAGTATGAAAATGGTCTTTTCCCTGAAATTCTATGTGTATGACAAATCATTAAAATGAAAGTCCTTTGCCCCATTCAAAGCTGATACTGTCAAACCTCTGCTGGAGATTACCTGGGAAGCCCAAATCCATTACTATTTCTCTCTCTGACTTAGATCTACGTTTATTTTCACCCATCATATTTAAGTCCAAACTTGATCTTCAGCAGGAATCTCTTCTGCTTTGTCTTAAGTGAGAAGACAGCCAACATGCCATCCTCAGATGGCTTTGCTGGTGCCCTATTTATTTCAGGATTTTATTTTAAAAAGCGGTTTCAAAACATGTTCATTGCCATAAATACTGGTATTTGTGGAAAACTGAAACTCCATAAATATTAACTTATATAACATTAAGCATGTACATCCTACTCTTATGAATAATAGCTATGTCATTAGATAGATATTTTTAATCAGTCCACTGAGGCCAAACTGTGAAGTCCCATTTTAAGGCCTCCTAATTAACGGTTAGTCCAAAACAAAACTCTTGTACTTTTCCCTGTTTATTGCATCTCTAATGTTTGATTTATACAGATGTGACTTCATAATTAGAGGAGGGCTATATGTCAAATCCACATGAGATGGTGTATATGTTGTTGCAGTTCATTCATTTAACAAACACCTCTTACATGCCTATTATGTTCCAACAGGGGTGTCAGCAGAGACTACCAGACAGATAGGGCTTCTGTCCTTCGAGAGCATGTAGGTTAGTGAAGGATCCAGTCAACAGGCTGTCATAAAACACTGTGATGAATGCTCAGCTATAGAATGGGGCATCGGATGCACAGGAAAGAAGTACCAAACCCAGACTGGGGGAGACAGGGCAGGCTTGGGAGTGATGCCCAGGCTGAGGCCTAGAGTCTAAGTTATCGCAAGAAAAGATAAGAGCAGAGAAAACGAGCAGTGTGTGGAAAGACCAGGAAGATGGAGAGTGAGAGAACAAAGGACCCCTTTGAATCACAGGCATCAGGTCTACCATCAAGTCACATGGCCATTTTTCTACCTTCTCTCTCCCATTACGGTCTGAAAAGGCGCTGTGTTTGGGGATGTACTCAGGCACAGCACTTGTTCCCCATCACCCAGACACACCACGGTCAGTAAGCAAAGGATGCTCCGTGTGGCTGAAAGTCAAAGCTTGGGGAGGGTGTGCTGAGTGAAGCAGGGACAAGGCCTGCAGGGTGCCTGATGTCATTTGGGATTCTGTTTCTTGGTCCTTGTGCTGCCTCGATACCGACCCACTTGACTGGTGACCCTAGAGAGCCCATTCCCGTTCATTGCCTGGTCCCTAGCATGCAGCTGTCACTGATACTGCGGCACACCAAGCCCTTGCTACCAAGCCCAGAGCCACACAACAGACTCTGGCTCTAGGGCCTTCCAGAACACATGGGAAACATGAAAGAAAATTCAAGTGATTGTTTTGAGTCACAAGGCAGCATTAATAGGAAACTAGCCTAGTTCACTTAATTACATTTCCTACTTTGTATCCAACTTGAAGGAAAAAAACATGTATCATTGTTACAAATATTATTGTTTGACCTGCTTTCCCCTTATTACATTTGATATTCTACTTCCCTTACTCCCGTCTATGGTACAATGATTTGTATTGTTCCTGAGTGATGTTTTCCAAAACAAGTGGAGGAAAAAGCATAATTAAGAATTTCCTTACCAAGAATTTTAAAATAACTAGAATGTTTACTGAAAATTGGTTCACATTTGCTGGCATCTGCAAATGTAATTCAGAAACCATCTATAGCATGGACGATTATATCGATGACTTGCTATTGGAATTTCTCAGCAGTCACCAATTAAATACTATTTTCACTTGATGGATAGATGAGCTCAGACTTTAGGGAAATGATGTAGAAAGAAATACAGCTTTCTTCTCTTAATAGTTTGAGACAAGCTAGATATAAGTAATCAAAACAAATATTCATAGGACTTTCTAGAGCACCTTTATTTGGTAGGCCTAAACACCACACCCTGGAGAGCAGGTACAGACATGATTTTTCATACATTGGAGTACTTAATATGCTTTCAATCATATCCCCTTAAGCTACCAACTAAAAAGGGCATGGAAAAGGTATATAGATGTTGTCAAATCAGCAAGTAAAATTCTTGAAGTTACTTTATGATCACTGATCATAGTGTAAAAATGAGAGATTTGTCCTAATTTCTTGATTAAAAAAAATGAATTCCATTTGTCTTTCTTCTCACAACACCAAATACTAGGTTTGAGTCCATGCATATCTCCCTAAAAATAAAAGAAGTACTACAAAGATACAATAAAATATTTTATGTGTATCTTATATAATAATGCTGTGTTCTTATTTTCAGTTGTCTTTTACATTATGATTTGAAATAACTGGTCGGGTTGTAGGTTTTAGTAGACAAGTATTAATAAGTCTATTTATTAATATATGAAGTGATGCTTTCATAATTAAGAAAGTCCAGATGAGAATAATAATTGTGGGTATCAACTTTGAACTGAAAAGAAAAAAACTCACAGAAGAGAAAAAGGCCCCTTTGATCTGGATTATAAGCGATTTTAATACTTTTGTTTTTAGTAACTTCAGGGACAGTTGCCAAAGAGCAATTATTTTTGTCTCACTTTAATTTTCTAATTAAGAATGATTGTAATTTTGTGTATTATTTATAACTGCTTCCAAGGTGCTTTAAAAATTGTGATAAGAGAAGCATTTGGTTGAAGTCTTATTATTATGTTTATAAACATTTTCTATAGATGATAAGGCCTTCTATATTATGGGGATTTATTATTTCCAAACCCTTTTACCTACACATTCACATTTAAATTTCACAATAATGCTGGAGGTATTTTAATTTTCTTTTCTTTTTACAGCTGCAAAAACAGAGGCTCAGGAGGTAGAGTTAAGAAGCTATAGCCCAAGGCCACACATACACACAGAAAAGTGAGAGAATCAATATACAAATCCGTTTCTTCTTGCCCTATTGCTCTTTCACTAATGAAGAAAAGCATCCACCCAGCTGGTAACCAAATTATCACTAATTCTTAATTAGTGGAATGAGGTAATATTTGACTTTATCATTCATAATTCAGATATGCAACTCTAAGGCCCACCAAAAAATGGCATGGTACCATTACGGTAACTTATTACACTCATGGTTTAAGATTTAGGAGGCCATTTTTATCTGTTCTTATTTTTAGTTAAGTATTTTATATTATGATCCAAAATACTTGGTTGGTTTATAAGACATTTCAGGCCCTCAAACATTTAAGTAGTGAAAAACTCAATTCACTGACCTTCCTTTCTCATGAATTCTCCCACTTCCACCTCCACACGTCCCTCCTGTTGTCATGGAAGCTGTGACTCGGCACACATCTAATTCAGCACCCTGATCTTTGATCACAACTTCCCGAACTTACATGTTCCTTGTTCAGCTCTTCCTGCTATGACCCTTTAGCCCTGTCAGGCCCGAAGTCTATGACATGCATAGCATTCCTGCTAGTACTCTACAGTCTCCTGCCCTCTGGATTTTTGTTGCACCACCTGGAAAAATGCGAGTCTTCATGTACCTATGTCTTCCTTCATTTACCTGAGTTATCACTGGGGAAGGTCACTCCGCAGAGCAGGTTGTACTCCTCCAAGTTCATGTGTACCATCCACAAACTGACTCCCAGTACCACCTGGAATTCTGTCTGGATTCTATACTCTACTCACTCTCCCCACTTCTGGACGAGTTGAAACCTTCTCCACCCTTTACCAAACCAACAGCCTCAATTTCCCCCGACCTTCATCTTAGAAGATAACCTCCCTTTTATTCTTTAGAGAGAAAATAAAATCTAGTGGAAGGAAACCTTTCTACCCCTCTTTACCAAATGTAGAAACAGATAGATATGTCTGCCACATTCTTTTATTCTTTCCTTCAACAAATGTTTATTGCATGTCTACCACACTCCAAGTATTGTCCTGAACACCAGAGCTATGGCTGAGATCAGGACAAGTCCTTCTGCCTCCTGGAGCTACTAGTGAACAAATATCCACAGTGATTTCAGAGAGGAACGGCGCTGTGTGGAACGAGAGAGAATAACGGATCAGGCTGTGACTGAGGTTGGTAACAGGGGTGGCAACTTAAGATACAGTGTCAAGGAAAGCCTCCCTGAGGAGGTGGCCCTTGAGTTATGGGTCAGATGACTCGCCAGCACAGGAATCAGGAGGGAGAGAGTGAACCAGAGTCGTGAAGGACAAGTTTATCACGTGTTAAAGGAACAGCAAAAAAAGGGGTCCCTGTGACTTGAGCACAGTAAGCAA
Source organism: Manis pentadactyla (assembly GCF_030020395.1). Classification (NCBI taxonomy): domain Eukaryota; kingdom Metazoa; phylum Chordata; class Mammalia; order Pholidota; family Manidae; genus Manis; species Manis pentadactyla. Next base: position 110,167,911 of record NC_080028.1, on the reverse strand, counting down.
GGGGGAGTGTGGTGTGGAACAGGGCCCTCTGCTCATCCCTTGAGCTGCAGGTGTTGATCTGAATGCGGTCTTTCCACAGGAGCTCTGGAACCCACACACTTTTCCCTCCCAGAACCCCCCTGCCGATTTACCACACCTGCCTCCTCTCTGCTCTCCCTCACTCTGATCTTTTCAGTCAATGTGCAAACATGCTCATGACACTAATACATGAGAACATATCCCACTTTTTCCTCCAGGTTCAAGGCCTATTCAGACTTCAGAATACCCCTCACACTCTCCAGTACATTTCCAGTCCTTCAGTGAAATATATTTTTATCCCAATTCTTGACCAAGCAGCTTTCTCTAACGTTAAAAGGGATTTGCATTCTACTTGCTCTCCCAACCACATTGGACTCCGGTGACCCTGGCCTTCCCCTGAACTGCTCTCTCCCTTTCTCTAAGGACTCTCTGGGTTTCCCTTTACCATGTGGCAGGTGGCTCAGGCTCAGGAAGCTACAGACAGGCCCTCTCCCACCCTTCCCTTACCAGTGGCTCTCGGTCAGCGTGCATCACAAATATGCTGCTGAGCCCACCCCCAGAGGTTTGGGTTCAGTGGGTTTCTCTGCATGTCCGCTGGATCCCCAGGAGGTGCTGCTGGCCCAGGGACTGACTTCAAGGGTCACTCTATTAACACTATGGTTGCCCCAGGCTTAGTCTTCGCCATATCCTCTTTTTTCACTTTCTGCTCTATTGATGATTTCATGCACAGTCATTGCTTTAATTACCAGTTTTATATCAATGACACACACGCATTTACATACCTCTTTCTTAGATCCAGACCCAAATATCCAACTGGAGTCAAAAATATCCACTTTCAAGCCCCAGAGTTATCTCCAAACTCAATGTATACTCAAAAGTAAAGTTTAATACATCAGTTACTTCCCAAGGTTTCCCTATCCAAGGACATCACGTCCTGTCTATCCTATGAGAGAAGTCAGGATCCAGAAGTCATGCTTAACACCTCCCTCTCATTTACCTCCTCACCCATATCTAAAAGTTTATTAATTCCTGTGTGTTTTACCTCCTAAATATCTCTCCATGAATTGTTCATAGCTCTCCATGTACTTCATCACCACCTTCATCCCAACTGCCATTCTTGGTCTTAGGACACTGTCTATAGCAGTCTTCCTGATATCTTCCAATCCATTCTTCACACTTTATCGAGAGAGATCACTTCAAAAGGCTTAGGACATTCCTCTGCCTAAATTTCAGTGGTTTCCTTTGCATATAGGATAGCACTTTCTTGTGGCCTGCAAGGTCTGGTGTCTGCCTGTGTGTCTCCATACCATTTCACGTCTTGCTCCTTGCCCTCTGCCCACCGAATGCCCTGGCACGCTCTGTTCCTTGAAGAGCTATGGGCCTTTGGGCCACAGGCTCTTTGCAGGTACTTGCCTTTCTAACAAGAGTTCTCTTGAATTCCTCTTCTCCTAGAATTCCTACTTGTTCCTCATGTTCCTTGATGCTGACACTCCCCATTCCCTGCTACTCAAGGGCAGTGTCTGCTTTTATAGTACCAGGTACATTCACTTCAAAACAATTTCATGGTTTGTACATAGACCTTTATTTATTTTGTGAATACTTCACTAAAATCTGTGTCCCTCTAGTTATAAGCTCCATGAGGCCAGGGACAGGGTCTGTATTTTTCTCATGATGATGTCTCCAGGGCCTCTCCAAAATGATAGAAAGAAGGCCCTCAATAAATACATGTTAAATGAATAAAGAAATGAGATTTACTGTTTACTCATTAAATAAGGAGTTTATCCCTGTTCCTAAAGGCCTTTGTTATGAGCCTTGGGGGCATTCCTCAGCAGCAGAATTAGCTGGTATCGGCATCTTGGTTAGTGTTATGCAAGAGCTCCTAGTGTGTATCCCGGAAGGCTGTATTGTCCTTAGACTCTCCTAGGAAATGTGAGTGTGCAACAGGCTGTGAATGCATATTAACTGACCTCCTACTGTGTTGCTCTCGTGATTTGCTTCCACTCTAATATTCCTACTAATATTGTATCATGACTTCCCAATCCTCAGTAGGTTTAGAGCAGCTTTTTGGGAATATAAGAAGTAAAATTTGATTGTGCATGGAAAATTGGACTGTGTATGAGACAAATAGCTTTGGTTTCCTTACTCCATTTACTGTACTATAATTATCTGAAATCTTAACCTCACTGGATTGCAAGAAGCTGCAGCAGCTTTAATTAATGCTTTTGCCACTGTTCCTATTGATTATTGCAAATGTCTATATGTCTCTGCAAATGCTGTCTTCTGAGGGTTCTGGGTCCTGCCAAGGACCTCCACTGTTGCTGGTGCAAGACAGCTCGTTAAAGCCTGTAGAATATATGAACCCTTTGCTCTTATTTCTCCAGGCTTAACATCACCAGGACCCATGCTGGTTTCAGATCCTAGTCCCTGCCCCTTGCTTGAGGAATCTGTGATTTTCTACAATTCAGTGGTTGTAGTGATCAACTAAAATTTCTTTTGACACCACATTGTTTAGATGACACTTGGTATAGACTGCTTCAGTGTACTGTACTCAGAGTACCATTTTAAGATTTGCTAAGTCACATCGCCAATTGCAAACAGCAACTCAGCGGAGTTTAAGCTTTATCTGCTTTTTTTTTTTTTTTAGTTCTTGCTGACATGTTTAGAAAGAATATATAAGAATAAATACATTACTGAAATTTCCAGGGTGTCTGTAGCAACCCTTTTTCAGTCTAATTAGGACCGATGAATTGTGAAATGCCTAGAGCAAATCCATTAAGACTTAACTGCTTCTCTTTGGGATTATGCTGTACTGACTGGCAGAAGATTCAGTAACTACTATCTGATGGGGGCTAATGATTCTATAATGGATTCGTTGTGTCAGATGTCAGGTGTACAGTAGGACAGTGAGAACTACAAAGAAAGAAACAACGTTTGCCAATGTCTTCCTCCCTCCTCTTCCCATGGTAGTGTCACTAGCAGGGCAGTGACTAGTTCAAGAAAGGGACAGAAGCGGGACCTGCAGGATCGAGGGCACCTTTGCAATAATTTCTGTCTCGACTGCAATCATAAGGGAACTTGTTCATATGCTCAGTGTATGAACGGGGATAAAAAGCTTCATATGTATCAGCTACACTGTTATCTTTGGCTAAATGGCCAGAGTTTGCTTGGGAAGGAAAGGAAGTGCAAATGTATTTATGCCCAGCATTCCCAATGGTCAGGCAAGCTGTTCTCATGCCACTGTATATGGCACGGCAGATGGCATTTAATGAATGAATAAGGCAACCTTTTAGAGGAATGAGTGCCACTTTTCACATCAATCAATGGCAGTTATTGTTATAAGAGCCAAGGCAGATTACATTAGACTAGGAGGTAGGGCATAGAACTGCCTGGCCACTCAAAGAGACAGAACTAAAGGTTTCATGTTCTCCCTCTGCCTCTCTTCCTTTTCCCGAGAATTATTAGAGTTTAGTTCTGCTATTTGATCTTACCACCTTTAAATTAGAAATTACAAATCAGAAACAGTTATGAGCACTAGCTACCAAGTTATATGGCTGAATTAAAAAAAAACATAATGGAATTTTTATGTTTTGAAAAACAGATTTTGTCCTCTTTAAGAAAGGAAGCTATATATTTACTTCAAGGATTCTATAGTGTAGGGAAAATGGAAGCTCCATGGCCAGGATCCCCACCTGATACCCATTGTATAGGTGCTGCGGTGAGGTAATACTTGGCCTACTGTACGGGCTGCAGGCTTGCATACCTGTTGGCAATAAGCTATTAGAGCCAGTGTTGCTTTAAGAAAAGTTCCTCCTGGTGCCAAGAGCAGAGGGAAGCAGGAGAGAGGGGAGCAGAGGCCGAGCCCCGCGCAGAGACAGGGTCTAGTGCTCAACCTGCTGCTGTGGGAGTAAAGCTTGGTATGAGCCCCTTTTTACCCCAAATCCATAGTGCACTTGCCTGGAGCTGGGCACCCGTCCTGCTTGGGGCTGGGCACCCCTCCCGGCCGGGGCTGGGCCCGGGACTGGGCATGCCTTCTTCCTGGGGCTGGGCACCCTTCCCGCTTTTGCAAGCTCCTCTTTTGGAATGGCCTTCAGAACCTGTGACATACTCTTTTGAATATTGTCCAGTGTAGTAAAGGTTCATCTCCTGAGACTGTATCTAAGTTGTGAAAATAAGCAAAAGTCATTCAGAGCTAAGCTTAGTGATTAAAAGTAGATGACCAAACTGGGCAGAATGATCTGGGCTCCAAAATGAGGTGGCGCTCTGCGGTCATGTGCCTGATGATCCTGTGCTGCCTCCTCTGCTTGCCCGTGGCCACCCACTGGCTCATCTGGTGGAGCAACAGACACCCTCCTGCTGCTGTTATCTAGTAATACCAGATTACTTAGCTGGAGCTCAGCAGCATTTCTCAACTTTATCTCAATCTCTACCCTTCTCCCAGCTCATAGATCTTGAATCCATAACTTGATTCTGCTTCTGGTTCTTTGAACAGGGTTGGGTGTTAGCAATGATTCCCCAGTGTTTGATGTATTACTTTTCCAAATAGACTTTGATTTAAATTTCTTCTCTTGCCATTGGATGCAGTGTGTTTGCTGAGAGAGGACTCCCTACTCCGACTTGCTCACCTTGAAACCCAAACTCTGAAATGAGCCATGTGGCCCACAGGCTGAGAATTCCATTGTTAGGAGCACAATTCCAAAAAATGTGTTTTAGAGCTATTTTAACTAGTGGTGTTACTATTGGAATAAGTATCTAATAAACATATGACCTTCCAAGATGACTACTTTTAAGATAATACTCTCTTGAAAGTGTACATTCTGACATGTGTGTTATATTTTTTCCAGCTTTTTATTGGAGGAGTTCAAATGTTTTTGCTTAGCTTCAACAACCATCAACTTTCTCCCGTTCTCATTTCATCAACCTCCTTCCAAATTTTTTCTAGAGTATTTTAAAGCAAATTCCAGACACCATATAATTTCTTCTAGAATAGTATTGATCTCTAATGAAAAGGATTTCTCTGAATATAATCACTCTTCTATTATTACACCCCCAAAATTGAAAAAATCCTTTTGATACTGTGTATATTCTAATCCATATTTAAATTTCTCAGTTATCTCAGAAATGTCCTTTTATACCTGGTTGGTTGAACCAGGATCCAAGCAAGGTCCACACATCACATGTAATATATCTCTGTAGGCTCTTTAAATCTTAAGAGGTATTTTTGCTGTTAAATAATAACATACATATAATTACATACATTGGAGATGTAAATTTACCTGTCAGGGCTAAATTATAAAGAAATGTTTTGCTTTGCTTATATATATGAAAGAATTTCATGATTGTACTGAGCATCAGTTTCCTGTATATAAAGCATTGAAATTCCTTCAGCAGATACTAAAGAAAGGAACTGAGTTTACGAGCTCTAAACAGGATGGGCATGTGATGTAGTGACTCTGATTTTGATGACCTCGAACTCAAACTCAAACCTCAAACTCAAATCCTTCTTGGCCTTTGATTTTGATTCCATAAAATTGATAATTTATCATTTCTATAATAAATTTAGTGTTTAAAGGGATATTGTTTATATTACTCTGACTCAGATTTTCCAATAGGAGCTCTCAAAAGGAGAATTTATTTCAGTGATAAATGGTTCTTCATTACATTGTTTTTCTCCTCTTTTATTGCCATATAAATCTGTTAACTCAATATATAATATATTGTAGAAAATGAACATTTCAAAGAAAAGTGGTAAGCATTTTCCAAAATACTATCCAAATGATGGCAATGACCTTTAATTTATAAAATAAAAGCCCAGTAAAATCCTAACTCCTTGCCATTAGCTTCCTAAAGAAGATGCACAGTATGGCATCTTCTTATATCTCCAATTTGCATAGCCCAACGCCTGGGTCTTTACGTTAAATACATTTTTTTTTTCATTTAGTGTGGTTTCTTCTTAGCGGCATAAATAAATCTGAAAATAGATTCATAAAAAATGTACTGTAAAAGTTTATCATTAGGAAAAAATTAATTATAAACCATTAAAAGATAATCCTGGTTTAAAAATCAACACTCATTTAACCACACAGTTCAGCTTATCAATATTATTACTTTATGTCAAGTTTTACAAATTCATTATTGAAGCATTTTAAAGCTAGTATGCAAAATAGACAAATGCAGCCCAGAAATAACAGGTTAATACAGTCTTTCTTCAGATGGAACTAATTCTACATCTGAATTATTCTTCTTAGGGAAAAAAAACTGAAGAATTTAATTGAGCATTTGGAATAGCAAAAGAGAAAATTAATGTATTTAGGAGGATTCTGACGCAAATCACATTCCACTGCATTAGCATTTATTTGCACAGCAAACAGTCTCCAGTTAAGCTCCTGTGCCTTAGCTTCTTAAGGTAAACATCTTCCTTGGCTTTAGAAAGCATTCAACTGCTAATAAAAAAACCAATTTTATAGCTCACATTCCCATGTGTGTACCTCATTGACATCAACATTTAAGTTTTAGATTTGAAAATCCCCTGCCCTTACTTTTTATAACTGAGGAAATATAGCACTGTTAAGCTCACACTAATAACGATGCAAAGCATGTGTGTGTGTGCAGGTGTTTATGTGTGCACACACGCAAGCCCAGGAGCCCACAGAATAAAAGCAGTTACTATTTGAGGAGCAAGCAACATTTATAAGAGCAGCCACCAACATTCTATAGGTTTCTTCTCTTCATACTATAAACCAGTAAATCATTCCACTAAAAAGCTGTAACAATCACTGTCCTGGACAAAAATCTATCCTTTGGTGGTAATGGAATTCAACAGAGGAATGCATATTAATATGTAGTTAATTTCTGGAATTAAAACTCCTGCTTAAGATCTGAATGACATAAAACCAACAGGAATAACAATTTTGAGGATCTCTTCAGTGACTTCAGACAAAATTCTCTTCTAAAAATGCCTAGAAAGAGTTCAATTTACTTTCTCAATGAGTAAACATTCCATCAAAAAAAAGCCTGTAGGAGTCAATTTGTGTTTTATTTCACATGGGAAATTGATTTTTGCAGGAATCTCAGGGTGATTCCCTTTGTAAATCCCTGCCCCCACAAAATCCTCCACACTGTGAATAATGATCTGTGAGCTTGCCTGTGAGTTTGTCTTTGCAGCACAGGTTTTCCTAAAAGAAAACTGACTGTACGGATAGCCTCTACATTGCCCACAGATGATGGATTCTGCAGATTATTGAGTATAGCTGGGCAGCTGTGGCTTCTCCACCTGAGACCCCAGCAGGTTACTGGGCTGACAGCGGGGAAAAGCATCAAACAACAGGAGAAAGGAAGGGCCTTGTTTTCCTAAGTATATCCCTCAATGCTTCCTGAAGAGAAATTCAATTTATTCTCATATATTTTATTGTTTGAAAGTCTATTCCAATTTGCCCATTTTCCACAATCCTTTCAATTAATACTAACAAAAGAGAGTAAGTGTCCCATGGCATGTAGTGTTCCCATTGCTCAAGTTATTTATTAGGCTTGAAACATCCGAAGTGTAATAATGAAATGGAACAACTATTTAATCTCCAAAAAGTTAGAGATTAAAAGACATTTATGGAAGATTATGCATATTGCTTATAGACTATAATAGGATAAAAATAATTAAGAGATTTGTTAACACTAGTATTTAGGGTTTTTGTTTTTGTTTTAGAAAATTAATCATATTCTGCAGAAAGATTATAAAACAGTAGTCCCCATAGCTTTAGAAAATAAAAGAATCTCTTCAGCAACCAGATAGGAATGACAATGTAAATTAATTCTGATTATTTTCTATGATGGTTTGGACAAAACATGATACTTTCGGCACGAGTCTGAGACTTGTTTAATTTCTTATAATACATAGAATGGGGCCTTAAACATAGAAGGTACTTAGAAAAAAACACTTGTATTTGTAATAGCATTGTATACTTAAGAGAACGGTTTCACAGAATGGCCTCAAACCTTCCACACCCATCAAATTTCTAACCACATAACCCTTCCTGGGAAAGAACAAAGAAAAGATAAATTGTCATTTATCCTTTACCACTTTCACTACTTCTACTGTTAATATCCTCTGGATGAGTGGCTCTTTGCAAAGTTAGCAGGGACCATTTTGTTGTTTCCATCAGATATTAACATATTTTCTTGAGGTTATTTTGGGACTAACAATGGTAGGTATATAGCTACTAATTTTCTAACCCTATTAAGTATAAATTAGATTAAAATATCATTCAGTAGAATGCTGACAACCTACAACCTACTCATAAAAGAGACTCTTCATTGCAGAATCATGAAGCTACACAAAAGTAGGACAAAGTACACAAACCCAGCTTTTGTTTGTATTGTTCAAGGAAACAGCATTCACAAAGGATGACTAGAATATCCTAAGGAAAACTCACTTCAATTGGCAGCACTTCTTTCCTTTGCTGACAGATGGCTAGGCTTCCAGGCCTTCCTGGTGGGCTGGCACTAGTCTTGTCCAACATTTAAAAAGAGACAATATTATTTTGCCTGTGAAGACTCACACCAGAATACTTACTGTTCCTATATATATATATATTATAGGAATAAAAATACATACAGAAATATATAGGAACTGACTGCTCCTCAATATATACTATAAAAGCTGTATTCTTAGAGATGTTATTCTGGGGAGCACACCAAGCCAGTGCTTCTTGCTGTCCCACTAAAGGGTGTAAGGAGCTCCTGTACACAGTTTCCATAAATACACCACCACACGACACGCACAGAAAAACCAGGGCAGAGAAGGGTGTTGACCACAAACCATATTATTACACAGTTCAAACATAAACTCCTAAATCTCTGAATAAGCTGCTTAACTCTCTGGGTCTACATGCAGACAGTATATTTCTGTGGGGTTTCACGATGTGGTTCTGCATATATGGGAATGACTTTGCTTTCAAATTCTGCTCAATGAAACACAACCTGAATGCCTACTTAGGAGAAAGGAGTAGGGTGTTGACCTGTAATGTCAGGCAAGACTTGATTTCCCACAAATGCTCCATTAATAACTCTATGTGAAGGTGCCAATGCCAGTTTGAAACACTATTAAAGGTCAGGACCCTGCAGAGTTCAAACGAGATAACGTCCCTTCAACAAGGGAAGTTATCCTAAGCTGGTGCCTTCTTCAACTAAGGCAGCTTGGTATATTAGTTTTAAATTTAAAGACCTTGAATTCTGGCTTAAAACAATGCCTAATAAACCACAATGGACCCGCCTTGCACCGTGGTCCCAACTAGATGATATGAAGAAAGGGAACAGGACAAAAAGAACAGAAACACCAAGAGCAAGTCCTGGTCATCACTCTGTTTCCAGAATTGGGGAAAATTATTCACTGCAAGGTCAGTGTGGACAGAAACATCAAATCGGTGACCTACTCTTGTCACACCGCCTGACCAGGGCAGGCCTGCCTCCTTATAAGTAGGTGGTCTACACTTTTTCTGTCTTCTCTTTTCCCTGGTTCAAAAACACTAAGTCTATACAGAGCCAAAAACTAGGCAGCTATCTTCCTGCCCTACGGGTAGACAGAAGAAATCAAAGGGCCACTTCCTGGTCTCCTTGCACATACATCCTATCCCATCTCCAGCTGCAAACTATAAATGCTAAAATACAGAGTGCAGCGTTGCAGAAAGAGGTCAACTACGGAGAGTGTTCAAAAGAGAGTGCAAAAATCAAGAGCCCCAGGATGGTAATAAAGCAGATGAAAACTAAAACCAGTTTAACTTAGTGCCTTGTAGCATAATAAATTTAGTTATAAACCTGAATTTAAATATCAGTGACAGGTCCTAAAGAGAATACATGTTACTAAAGAGTACTTGTATATGTAGATTTGGGTTTTAAGCCTTAGATTACATAAACAAACAAGGGGGTGAGAGCAATTGCTGAGGCCCCCACACTAGGGAACCTCCCCGGCCCCTCTCTCATACACCACACCTGCTCCATGAGCGGAATCTCTTGGCCCTGCACACCTTCACATCGCGCCCACACTCCGTCGCCCTCGCTCCCCACACCATGGCGCCCCTCCTCTCACGCCTGTGTTGCTGCAGCGGGCCCGCCCGCCCACCGCACCACATCCTATCTGCACCCCCGGTAGGCTCTTCTCAGCACTGCAGTCCGTGTGGGCCTTTTGAAGATGTCAGTCAGATGTGAGCAGGTGCCTTTTCCACACCTTCAGATTTTCCCCATCTCACTCAGGGAAGAAGCTAAGTCCCACAGTGGCCACAGGGCCTTATAGAAGCCGTCCCCTACTTCTCTGACGTTATCCACTACCTTTCCCCACACTCACTCTGTGCTCCGAACATGTCAGGTGCCCTCCATCGCCAATATTCCTGCATATGATGTACTCCTGCCTAGACCCCTCTTCCCCTCGGTACCCACATGGCTGCTCCCACAGGCACGGAGCGTGGTTTCGGGTCCTTCACATAAACCACGTGAATGGCGGTCTCGAAAGTGAAGCAGCGTCTGACCTGCATGACTCCACGCAGTGGCCCTGCTCACTCTTTCCTCTCCTTCAGGTCTCTGCTCAAAAACCACCTTCCCAGGAAAACATCCCTTGACCACGCTGCTTAAAGATGCAACACTTCTTCAGAAATGTCCATCCCTTCTCTGCTCTTTATCACCATTTGACTACAATATTTCATTTAATGTAAGACATCAATTATAAGGCTCACCATTTTAAAAAAATATTCATCTAAAAAGCACGGCCAATTAAACGTGATATATCACCAGTTGTAAGAGGTATCTTGATTTCAAATAGAATAAATTGTGAAAAAAGTGTACCTCTTTGAATGAATGAAATATGGCCATTTCCTTATGTACTTAATTGTTTACTACTGTCTCTCTCTTCTAGAATTAAGGTCTATGGCAGGAATTTTTATCCTTATTTAACACAACTTGAATAGTGCCTAGAAAATTGTGATAGGCACTCAGGTAGTACTTTTTCGACTGAATGAATGAAAGCAAGTGAAATTGGGTCAAGTCCCTCATTTTACATAAGGAAAATTCAAAAGGTGATACTTTACTTCTTTACATTTATAAGTGGCAATGAATGTAAGTTGAAAATTTTTAATGTAAAATACTATGTAATTCAAGATTTAAAAACCAAAAGGTACAATATTCAATAAAGGTATAAAAATCATAAACCTTAACAGACTGCATAGTATGGTCCCAAATACATATACATACAGGCACAAACCCTCATATATCAAAAACTGGTTGAAATACAAGGAGAAAAAGACAAAATTACAGTATTTGTAGGAGACTTTAATATACTTTTTCCTCCATTTGCATATAAAAAGGAAGTAAGTGGAAGATGAATAATACAATTAATTAGACTCAAAAAACAGTTATATAATTAGCTATGTAAAAATCTGTTCTTCAAGCATCAAGGGAGTATTTATAAAAAAATGCTCATATTCTTGTCTTGGTCACAAAAACAAAGTCTAAATAGGTAAACTATAGTTTAAATACCAAATGTCAGAACACAGAATAAGTAACAAAACAACAGCAAAAAAAAAAAAGCTTGAACTATGTCAGATACAACTACATATAATTTAAACTTCTCTGCTAAACAATAAAGATTCAAATCATTCCCTAATTGGAAGATAACAAATCCTTTTTTCCCTTCAATGAGAGTAGCTTTTATGATTCCTTTCACTTCCTTTTTAAATCTTTTGTGAGAAAAACTGTTTTAGTTAATTTTATCTTTAGATACTTGAAAGATATATACCACATTTTAATTCTTCTGGTTGTTAACTTAAACGTTTCTAACACATGCTAAAAAAAGGCATCCAAAACAGAAAGAAAAACAAAGAATGACAACAATCACCACAACAGAATAAGCCAATGGAAAGTGGGATAAAAACAATAAAGTTAAAAGCACAAACCAGTGACCCGGATACAACAAAACAATGAAATATAGAAATAGATGATTTTTGGACAATATAATGATAAAAATAAATGTCAGACAAAATTTTAGAAATAGAGAGCAAGTCAACACTGAGAAATAGCAGGGAGCTTGAAGGCCCCACACAGCAGGTTGCTGGAAAGCGGAGCGGTAAGCTGATTGATGCTGCAGAAAGAAAACAAAAGAACAGGTGTCATATAAAAGACCCAGCACACAATAGTCTTCACAGATGTTCATGTTAAACTGTATAGGTTACATAGTAGGTTAAGCAAAGTTGAAAGAAAAGAAATAAAGAATTAGTAGACTAGAAGGTAAGTTTGATGCAATCACCCAGAATCTCATCTTGGATTGTCCAATATTGGATCTGCTCCTAATCTTGGATCTGCTCCTGATCTTGAAACCCAGAAGCTCAGATTTAGGAGCCAACAGAGGGACAAGGAGCATACAAGGCTTGGGGACTCCCTTACCAGCTGGGGGGACTTGCAGTGGGGGCCACTTCACAGATCGGGGAAGGCTACATCTTCAAGGAAGCATGGACCAAAGAGACTTCCTACTACCAGCAAAAGAAGGCAAGAAAATGTATGCATCCCATTCAGAACTCTGAAGAGGGGTATAACACCACTGTCCAAGAATTAACAACTACAGGCCCGCCTTTATATGAGTTTAGTGATTGATTTTATAGAACTTGTAGAGTCAGAATCAAAGAAAACTTAAGTGGTCCCAGACTGGTAAAAGGCTGAACTGCCTCCAAGAGGAAGATAATAATCCTGCCTCACTCACAAGATTCCTGCATATGAAGCCCCAGTAACCATGATTTCACAACCAAACTTACAAAACACATGAGAAACCAAGACTGTTATGAACAAGGGTCGACAGAAACAACACCAAAAGCTCAAGCAACAGAAGAAAAAATAGGCAAATCGGATTTCATCAAAATTTACAACTTTGGTGCATCAAAGGATACTCAAGAGAGTGAAAAGACAATCATAGACTAGGAGAAAATACTTGCAAATCAAATAACTTACAACTCAACAATAAAAAGACAGACAACCCAATTTAAAAATGAAAAAATGACTTGAATAGACATTTCCCCCCAAAAGATATCCAAATAGCCAACAAGCATATGAAAAGATGCTAAATGGCTTTAGTCATTGAGGAAATGCAAATGAAAACAACATGGGACACTACTTGTGGCATGTGACATGGGACATCACATCCACTGGGATGCCAATTAACAAAAAAAAAGGAAAATAACATGCATTTGCAAGGATGTGGGGAGACTGCAGTCCTCCTGTGCATCCCAGGAAGAAATGCAAAATGGTGCAGTGCTGTGGAAAAGAACTGGGTGGCTCCTCATAAGGCTAAACATGGAATTACCATGCAAACCAGTAATTTCCCTCTTGAGTATATACACTAAAGAATTAAAAACAGGTGTTCAAACCAAAACTTGTATAAGAATGTTAATAGCATCTCTATTTATAATAGTCATAAGGTAAAAACAACCCAAATATCCATCAACAGATGAATGGATAAACAATTCGTGAGATATCCATTCAATAAAATACTGAATATGCTCCTGATAGACACTACACCATTGATGGACCTTGAAACTTATGCTACATTAAACAAGACAGACACAAAGGACCACCTATTGTATGATTCCATTTATATGAAATATCCAAAAGAGGCTAATCTATAAAGACAGCAAGTTGATTTCTGGTTGCCAGGAGCTACGGGGAGTGGTGAATTGGGAGTGACTGCTTAATGGGTACAAGGTTTCCTCTTGGGGTGATAAAAAATTTCCAGAACTAGATAGTTCCAATTGCACATTGTGAAAGTACCAAATGCCACTGAATTGCACATTTAAAAATGATCATAATGACAAATTTAATGAATGTGTATGTGTTAACAACTAAATGATCATCCAAATGACATAGAATTTCTAAATATAAGGAAGCAGACAAGAAAGAAAAATTGAAAAAGAAACACCCAAAAGAAATTCACTGAAAAAAGCATTTAGTATGATCAGTAAGTTATACACTCTATGTATGTATATTTCACGTTTTCTTTTTAAAAAAGAAAACAAAAGAACAGGTGTCATATAAAAGACCCAGCACACAATAGTCTTCACAGATGTTCATGTTAAACTGTATAGATTACATAGTAGTTTAAGCGAAGTTGAAAGAAAAGAAATAAAGAAGTAGTAGACTAGAAGGTAAGTTTGATGAAATTACCCAGAATCTCAACACCAGCACACATCATTAAAGAGAGAATAAAAGTCATGGAGAGGAGAAGGTTGAAAGTATGTGTCATTGAAATCTCAGGAGAAAATAAAGATAATAGAGAAAAGGCAATACTTAATTATGAGGGATAATTTTCCATAATTGATAAAGGTTCTTATTTTTCATCCTTACATTCAGAAAGTACCACAAATTATAAGAAATAATCTATTTCTATTGAGGTTTAATATAGGTGAGTCAGTACAACAATATTCAGCCTTCCTAATTTTGTGATAAATGTTTTCCTCAAGGTAGCCTGGTAAATATTTATAATATATACTAGGCTACACAGACCTCATACAACACTTGTGATATGTCTTTCCCAATACAGATATGATGTCAATGTACTTTCCTGTAGTTAATGAATAATAATCTAAATCTACACAGGATCCTGTTGAAAATGATGTTGATTGAAAACTGATACTGAACACAAACATTTTCTGCTTGGTTTCCAAATTTTACCTTGTGTGGGAAAATTTCATGACGATGGCTCTAACCTGGACACTTCTCCAGAACTTCAAGCTGTATTGTGGGGGTTTTTTTGTTTATTTATTTTTTTATTTTGGCATCATTAATGTACAATTACATGAGCAACATTATGGTTACTAGACTCCCCCCATCATCAAGTCCCCCCAACATACCCAATTACAGTCACCTGTCCATCAGCGTAGTAAGATGCTATAGAGTCACTACTTCTCTGTATTGTTTATTTTTGAGAAAGCAAGAGATATATCTTAGACATGGAATATCTTTAAGTTATAAATGAAGTAAAAAAAATGGTATAGGAATATTTGAACTGACATTCTTTTGGATAATGAAGGATACGTGGTCATTATAAACACATTCAGGAAGAAGAGTCACTTGGTATCTATTGATTTTATGTATTAGGTTAACATATAGGCCTTTCCCAAAATTACTCTTTCCATTTAGTATATTTAAAGTACAACTCAACAAACTTGCTTAAATAATTAATTCATCTAACTAGACTTAGATTTATTTCTTAAAAATATAAAACTAACTTGAATCTCTGTCCCACCTTCCCAGTACATTCCCAGATTCCCAGATTTGCCACAATGCAGGACAAAGCTTGTTCCTTGCCACAGCTTTTGGGTATTTTATATTAAAATTCTTGATTCATGACCTAATCAAACAAGAGTTAAAAGAGGTCATTTAAAACAAGCCAACAGTGGAAGACTTCC
Organism: Manis pentadactyla; assembly: GCF_030020395.1. NCBI lineage: Eukaryota > Metazoa > Chordata > Mammalia > Pholidota > Manidae > Manis > Manis pentadactyla. The sequence goes on along the minus strand of NC_080028.1, from coordinate 110,152,465 downwards.
CTCAACTGCACATTTATTGATTGTAATGCATATGATGAACCATTTAGTAGGAAAACGACACCCTATTAACTACTTTGAAGCATATGGTTGTACTTCAAAGACCTTGAACTTTCCCTTTCTGCTAATGGGTGTGTCTTGAATGAGTCTCTTCACATTAGAGATTAAGGGTAAAGAAGTGGAGCTAAAACAATATTAGATACCTGAAATTTCAAATGTAAGTTGATGTCTAAATTCAGGACAACTAAATTATGTGAAAATAATTTACAGTGAGGCCCAAACTCCCTGTAGCTGCTTATACAACCTCAACAACAACCTTGTCAAATCTCATACAGTCAATCTAATTATAGGTAGTCAGGCTGAGGACTAAAATTGCCAAGGAACACATCAGGAATTCATGCCTTTAATAGTAATAACACCACCACCACCTCAGCCTATTGAGTAAACGATATTGGACAATTCTAGTAGATCTAGATGGTTCAATAGAGTATCCACCAGCCACCTTCAGCTATTCAGCACTTGACATCAGTCCCCATTAAGATGAGCTCTAAAGATAAAATCCACATTGGATTTTTAAGAATTAGTATTAAAGAAAGAATGGGAAACATGTCATTAAAATGTTTTTTACTGATTACATGTTAAAATGATAATGCTTTGCAGACATTGGGTTAAATAAAATATATGATCACAATTAATTTCACTTGTTTCTTTTTAATGTGGTTACTAGAAATCTTTAAATGACATATTTATCATTTAGTAGTTCATATTTGTGAGTTTTATTCTGTTTCTCCTGGACAGGGCTGTGGTAGGTTGCAGAAGGTGACGTTCTTAGTCATGCCGTTCTTTTTTACCAAAGACTCCTTCAAAAGGGTCACTCATTTAGATTAAAGCCCCAAAACACTGATTTACAGTTTGAACTATTAGACCAATAGAGCTAGCACATGCATCAATATTAGGTTTATCTGATAAAAATGGTTTTTCAAAGACTTGTATGATAGCAGCAGTATAACTTCCAAAGACTTTAATGACATCTTGAACCAATTTTCTTTTGGGTATAACTTATCTGTCTGTTTACTGCTTTAATATATACATTATATCCAGTATGTCAGGTGTCAGGTGTACTTTGTAGTTATATATATATATATATATATATATATATATATATATATATATATATATATAAAACAACACTTAATATTTCAGTATATATCATGTATATTTTAGCCCACTTTATTTTATAAGAATCTTACTGGTAATACTATGAAAACTATTACCATATTTATAATTACTGGTCTTATTTTACAATGCTATAATAAAACCTGTGGCTCCAATTTGGTTTATTGGAAAACATTAAAGGAACTAAGGAGTAGGCTAAGTTCAGTTTGGCTGTTTGTAAGTTTGTAATAAGCTGTCAACTCTTCTCCATCTCACTGTTTATAGTGAATTATGCTGCTGGGGGCATATTTCTTTCTTCCTTTCTAAGTTAATAAAATATAATTTTTATATTTTCTTGATTTCATAGATTTTATTCTTTATCTCTCAAGTTTTCTGAATGAGAGTAAATTTCTTTTATAATTTAGAAAACTATTTGAAGTAATAAGTTGCATGAGGGGTCAGAGGAAAGACTGTGGAGCAGCATTTACAGTTTGTCTCTGACTTGCCTTTCCCCCTGATGTGGCCACGGCCCCTGGTTTTCCTTCAGGAAAACTCATTTCTTGGTTCGGGTGGAGCTGGATGCCGGCCTCAGGGCTTACAGCGTCACGTGCCCTTGGTTGTAGGGATGCACTGATCAGAGCCAATTCAAAGATAATCCCAAGACTTTTCCTAGGCAGCCAGTAGAGAGACATTTTTGGAGAGAAAATAAATTGTAAATATGGAGCCATTATGAGTCTTCTGCACCACAAGATGAGAGCCCCTCTGAAAATGGAGTAAATACAAAGAAGAAAGAGCTAGACAGAGACTTAACATCATTTTTGCTGTTGGATCCTGTTGTGTCTAACAACAGTCCAAGGAGGGTTCAAGCTGGTGGCAGAGGAAGACCCAAAAGCCACCACCTCCCACAGACACACGGCATCTACCTTTCATACAGAGCGGCTCTCTCGGTAAAAGAAAGAGGGCTGATTGAACAAGTTCTGCACAACAAGGTATAGAGGGACCACACAGAAAATGGCAGGAGAGGCAGACACAATAATAACGGCATCTCCACCCCCAGTGCTACGACTGCCATAGGGAGATCACAGAGGGACCTGCAGGCAGAGTCACCCACCCCGGGACACAGAAAAAAAACCAACCTGTGGTTTAAAGGGCAGTTAGACTGTAAGCGAAGGAAACCCATTTACTAACCCTACAGCAACCACCAAACAGAGGGGCACTGTAGGAACTTTCTCCAGAGTCAGAGGTGAGCACCATTGTTTACATTGCCCCTGCACCTTAATAGAACAAAAAGGAACAGGGTCTGGTGCTCTAGCTGGCCTGCTGCCTCAGCGAACCCTGGGACTCCAGCCCACACTTCTCCAGGTGTCCCCCAAAAATGGCCCCCAGCCCATGCCCACCCAAGGTCAAGCAGTCCCACAAAGGTGGCAGCAGGGAGGTGCACACTGGGACCCCCTTGGTCTCCTCCCACTACAGCTCCATCCATCTTTCCAAAGCAGCCTGGGTGCAAAGCACACAGGGACACCCCCGGCCTACACCCACTTCAGCTATAGCCATCCCGCCAGGGTGCCCGGCACACAGGGCACTGGACCCCAGCCCTTCCCACTATAGCCACAGCCAGCCAGCCAAAGCTGTCAGGCTCACACAGTCTACACAGGTGGTGTGCCTTTACATGGCTACTCCTTCGACAAGGAGAGGTAGATGTCTCACCTAATTCATGAAAACAAAAACAGAAAGTCAATCAAAATGAGGAGACAGAGGAGTATGTTCTAAACAAGAGAACTAGACAAAACTTTAGGGAGAGAATTAAATCAAATAGAGATAAATAATCTACTTGATAAAGTATTCAAAGTAATGGTTATAAAGTACTCCCTGGGCCTGAGAGAAAAATGGATGAACTCAGTGAGGACTTCAACAGAGATAGAAAATACAAAAAAGAAGAAATAAGAGTTGAAGAACACAATATTGCAATAAAAAATACACCATAGGATATCAACAGGAGATTAGAGGATGCAGAAGAATGGATCAGCAATCTGGAAGGGTAATGGAAAGCTAAAAAGCAAAAAGAAAAGAAATTTAAGTGAGGATACATTCAGAGATCTTTGGGACAACATCAAATGTACTAACAATTGCATTATGGGGTCCCAGAAGGAGAAGAAAGAGAGAAAGAGGCAGAAAACTTATTTGAAGAAATAATAGCTGAAAAGTTCCCTAATGCGGGAAGAAAACAGATATCCATGTACAGGAGTCAAAGAGAGTCCTAAGCAGGTGAATCCAAGGAGGTTCACACCAAGACATATAAAACAATTTGAATGTCAAGGATTAAAGATACAGAGAGAATCTTAAAAACAGCAGGAGAAAAGCAACTAGTTATATTCAAAGGAAACCCCATAAGGCTGTCAGATGATTTTTCAGGAGAAACTTTATTAATTAAAGAGATATTGCATGGGATATCTATTTTATAAAATGTTTTTCACACTTAAAACATTCTTTCATGTTATTAAGTGTGACTACAAGGGAGTCTGTAAGTCATATCTTAATGGAGCATTGATTACTACCACTGTTTTCACTTTAATCCAGAGCATGTCCCATTTTAGAAAATGAATTCAGTTTCACATCAAAGGCAGCTTCTAGACAGTTTCTAATGTCCACCATGGTAGGCAGGCGATATAAAAGCAAGTAGGGGTATTCATTCAACAGTATTGCAGCCATACAAATGGCATTGGTGATAATTCGTGGTGCAAGAGGGATTCTGGCACTACTAACTCTTCATTCCACTTCTTAATGCAATAAAGTGGCAATGTTTTTTATGAACTTAGAACATGGTAAAATTAAACTGACCAACTGATAGATTAAAAACATATACAGATATTAAAAATAAAAGAGATCATATACTAAAAGTAAATCTTCGGTCAGGTAGATGATGGTACATACATTTCCATGTCTGTCATTTTTTCTTTTGCTTCTGGTAAGATAATACAGTAGTTCAAGAAATGGTTCCACAAATAGAAGTTGTTTTGATCAAATTCTAGCAAGATGTTTCTCTGTGCTAGGATGAAAGAAAGAGAGAGAGAATCCGTGGAAAATTCCAAAATCCAAATATTTTAAAGTCATTCTTTGAAATCCCTATAAATACTACCCCTAGATTCGGTCTAGAAGTTAGATTCACTCTGCCATTTGCTGTGTAGACCTCAGTAACTCACTTAGCTTGCTTGTACCCTGGTTTTCTCATCTGTCAGTTGAGACAGTTTAATAAAATAAACACAATTCTATGATACTGTTGCTCAGTGTCATTTAACAGAGATGACTGACACTACTATTCATACTATTCAATTTCTACTGAGCCCTCATTGCTACTCAATAATCCTTGTATGCACCGCATAGTACATTCCTCACAGTAACTGTCCCAAAGCCTGACTGTTCTCCTCAAGTCCCCATCCGTTCACACTGGGCAGTGTGGACCCCAATTAATGAGTTCCTCAGGAAGACACAGACTCACTACTAAAAACTCGCTTGTCAGAAGCAAGCAGCATGATAAGGATACCTCTCAAGATAGTTTTGGTACCTCTTTGATACTGAAGAGCCACCACATCAGGCTGATGGTGAAAAATCTCCATTTAAAATGCAATGCTTTTTCTACTTTTTGATTCATCTGACATTTTTTTCACATGCATCTGTTTGAAGACCAAGTGTTGGAAATACACTTAAATGCCACCCACAAAAAGATGATGGTGCACCCATTATGTTAGTTAAATTCTAGCCCCTTATTTTGTTCTTCTAAGAAACTGCTAAATGATCTAAGTGCTAAAATTAAACGATTGGCCCTGAGAGTAAGGCCATTTCACAGTAACAGTGGAATTGAGAGAATATGTTAAAATTGAAATAAGCTTAAGAAAGAATTATAGACTCTGACCAAGGTGGGAAAATCAGCTGAAATATCTGCCAAGGGAAAGTGGAAAGTTCTAAGATACCAGATGTCTCCGTGGGTTCCAAATTTGGAATTCTTTGTCACCTCTTAAATCTTCCTCCAGAAGTATCAAGCCTGACAGTGCATGTGGCTTGGCATCGGCCTGTTAGTTTGCATTTCTAGACTCTGAGTCTGCCTTTTAAACCAGTGTCCAAGCTATTTTGCTAAGTTCTATGATCTCTTGGGATATACAGCTCTCAAGAACATGAAGTAAAGAAACAATTTGCTCTTTCCTCCATTTCATTACATTACAAAGATTTGCACATAGGATTTAGGACCCAACGAAGCAGAATTGCTCTTTCTCTTTTCTTTCCGGAAGTCCTTCTGAATGCATTTTTGTGGAGGAAGAGGGGATAAAGATGCCCACCCCTGTATTAAAAGAGCCCTGATTTTTCTAATATTAAGTTATCATAGAGGACAATATGGGATCTTCTGCTATAATTATATTTCTCTTTCCAACACCAGCCACTCCCTGAACCTCCCTATTCAGAACCAACTATGGCACCTGTCCTTGATTTCAGGAGAGCCAGACAATGGGCCAGTGTCATATGAAGGCCAGTTAGTTACTCCTCTAGCCATGATAGTTAAACTGAAGACGATGAAGACGGGAGAAGGAAGAACAACTAAAATCCAAATGAGAAAGACCTCTAACATAAAAAAGGCAAAAGCACCCATTTCAAATCAAAGATACTAATTTTCATTTATATCTTTTTTTTTTCATTTTGGATTGTAGAAATACTCAGGATTGTTCACTAGATGGAATGTATTATGTTGGTGGTAAGTTACTGACTTGCAAACATCATATAGCACCCTTGAATACTAGTAACTTACCAGTTTGCATTTTAAATTGCTTAAAATCAATTGTTAAAATGTAAATGGCTGGTTTTGTATCTTCCAACTCATCAGTAATATATGAATAATCTGAAATACCTAAAAAATATCCCTTTCTTCTGTTACAGTTACACAAATTGAGTTTAGAACTGTTTTTTATAAATGTGCTAAAATACTATTTTAAAAGTCTTCAGAAAATAACCTATATAATGAAAAACCAATTATTGTAGGAACATGATACATATCCCGGAAGAGGTTTATGGTTCCTGAAGTAAGAGGAAATGAGCAAAAGTTACTAGATAAACAGATTTCCTCCCTTTTATTCTGTACTCAGTTAGAAGCAGCCAGAGGACAGGATAAAAAAGATAAAGGCATATTTTGAGGCTGGAACCTCCTAGGTTTAAAAAATAATGAATTAAGAAAGCACATAAAGTCATGAAGTGTATGTGACAAACTATGGAGTGGTGAGTCAGAACGGCCTTTCTCTAGTCAGTAATGAGGGGTTTTGCCAACTGGAGGGCTAGAACCTGAAGTGAACGTCCAGAAGGCTTCCACTGCTGAATCACACCAGACTGAGAGAGATACCAGGAAGTCACAGCTTGGAAACTGGCAAAGCTTATTAAATCCTTCACCCTTCTGATTGCCAAGGAATCTAATGTTGGGGGAGGGTGTGCCAGTGGGCCCAACCCCAGAAGATGACTCTGGTTTGTCTAATCCAATCATAGCAATTCTATTCTCCTTTGCTAGTTAATTATTTGGTCAATAATCCGTACAGCTGTGGGGCAAGGGGCAGGGAACTGTGATCCAGTTCTTGGCAATGGGTCATGAAGGGAAGCCAATTAAGGAGCCTCTGGGAGAGATTTGAGTAAGAAACCCCTTTTCCCCTAGCCCATTCTCTGAATGGGACATGGTGTCAGGAGGCCATAATGCTTCGGCACTATCCATCCACAGCTTGAAGACCAAAACATCAACAAGTTGAGCATGACAGAGAAGAAAGATAGAAAACTCCCAGTTCCTTGATGTGAGCTTGGTATTTCTGTACCAAATCTATAATCATCTACCTAGACTTCTTACTCTGCAGGAAAATGAAAGATTTTTAATCTGTCAGTTGAGAATTGTGTTACCTGCAGGTGAATAATCCTAACTGAAAGAGAGACTTAGTTTGTGAAAAACAAGAGGACTCCATGATTGTATGGCCGAGAGTCACTGCCTGTTTGTAATGGCCACATAGAGGGAAGAGGGGAGATCGAGAGACAAGTTCTGCTGATAAACAAAGGAGAGGGAACCTGGGTTCAGGGGTATGTATTGTCCTATTTTTACCTGTGATAATGGAGTTTTCCACAATCAAGTGTGAGAGGACACATGTTCTTCATTAATAGAAGTAATACAAGAGATGGAAAACCATTGGTAAAATAGTTAACAAACTCTTCAGCCAGTTCTGTGCCTTGCTTGTGACATTTTGTTTCATTTGGCATTTATGTCAATAAGTTTATTAGAAACAGGCATTTCGTTTCTAATCGACACAGGGGATCAGTAACACCTAGAAATTTCCTAAATGATGAGCCCCATACATGTTTATGGTTTCATTAAATATGTGTAAACATGTGCATGTGTATACACACATACACACAATGAGACACACAGAGACTATTTCAAGATAGGAGTTAAGTTTTAAATTCCCCTTAGATTCTAAATTTCTTAAAAGCAGTGAGTGTCCATGGTGCCATGCACTTGCTGGAGAACTAACACTGACTATTGTAACATTGAGCAAAAGGAAACTTTTCAAACTCCATAAATATTCACTTTATGCTGCACATTGTATTATCTAGGTCTTTATAAGACTTGCTACTTTTATATTCAGTAACCTTTTGTGTTTCCTTAAATATCTGAGGAAAAAAAGGTGATGCTTAAAAAAAGTAAATAAAAATACAATAAAAATGTAATTCTCTGCACAATTTGAAACTTTTTTTTTTGCCATCAGTCCTCTATTCCTAGTTTTGATTGTGATGTTGATTTGAGATATGCATTTTTGCAGTTTTACTTTCCTTGCAAAGACTTCACCAATGCCCAGCTTCAGTCTTTATCCTTTTGCTTTTATTATGAGTACAGAAAATAGTCTGGAGCATCTTTTTTTAGCATGAAAAAGTTTTCACACTTACATAACTCATGCAGTTGAAATGGCCTGAAATCAACAGTCCCCAGAAAAGCATCTTTGAAAAGACACTGAGGCTGACAGTCAGTAATGACAAAGAAGTACTTTGAAAAGAATAGTAAGAAAAAGCCACTGGGGAAGTGTACTGGAGAGAAAAAAATTTCTAGACTGAGAAGACATTCACTCTGGAAACTTCCTTTATGATTTAAAAAATTTCATGTGTCTGAGTTTTTTTTTTTTAAGTCCCTGATGTTTTCCTAGGATTACAGATATTTGAAGCTCCCAAATTAGCTATGCAGTTCTTAGTAGGAAAAGTAGATTCCCAGAAAGCTTTCTCAGTGAATAAAATATTAGGATAATTACTCAGATGGCAGAAAAAATGAGCAAGAATTGAATATGTCTAAGTCCCCCAAAAAGAGTAAAGGAAAGATCTAGAGACAGAAGCAAAATGAACAGCTACTGGAAGAAGCAAATACATTGTATTTGGAGGAGCAGGGAGAATAAACGGGTAGTTAGCAAGAGAGGCCAAGAGAAAGGGGACGATTTGGGGAGACTGAATAAGAAACCTGAGTGGTTTTTCTCTCTAAAGAAGAGACTCAAATCCTGAGTAGCTAGAACTTAGTCCTCTCTCCAGCTCTCCATCTCTCCCTCACACACATTCTCATTCTCTCTCTCTCTCTCTGTCTCTCTCTCTCTCTCTCTCTCTCTCTCTCTCTCTCTCACACACACACACACACACACACACACACACACACAGGCATCGAATAACCCTGTCCTACAATTCCTCTAGCACCTGGCTTAGAACAAGGAAGGCCTACTGTGTCTGTGTGCAGGCCTTTGTGTAAGGAAAGGTTCCCCAAAAGCCCAATTGCTAATTGGCCTGCAGTTCCCCAGGGACAAGGCCTTGCGCACGTTACCATCTGAATCTGGCAGTTTGTTCCACATGACCCTCTCAAAACTTAGGGGAATTTCATTTTCCCTTCCTTTTTTCTGTCCCATGTGGAAACTATTGCAATGCCTGTGTTCACTTCCTAAGGCCTTCTCGTCCTGGGCTGATGGAGGTTTTGCTGTTCTTCCCTTCTGCACAGGCCTATAAGGTGTATCCTCACCTCTCTCTCCTCCCCTCTGCAGGTAGTGTCACAGCACAGAGCCTGTCCCCTTGTTACCTCCTTTATTGGAAACAACTCCATTACCTGAATATGCCTAAGTTCTCACAAGGTGAATGAGATGTCATGTGAAGCTCTGAAACCTCTCCACCCGGGGTCTGGTGTGCTTTGGGTCTGCTCAGGTATGAGTACAAATCCGGGTGCTCTTCAGTCACTGAACCCACCTACAGCTGCGCCTTGTCCGTGGAGCTTTAGGGGTGCCATGTGGCCAGGAGCTCCGGGCTGGGGGACATCAGAGGGAGCCCTGGACTGAAACAAATTCTGCCTAACTTAAACCTAAGAAACTTAACAGAAGAGGAGGGTAGGATTACTATAGTCACAGAATTTATAAGATTAGAGGAGCAAGCATGAGAAAGAATTTGGAGGGCTGAGAAAGTGAAATCTCAGCAGTAGCCCCCTAACGAGTGAGTGCCAAAGATCACTCCCTTGTTTGACTCAACTAATTAAGTTAAGGGGCCAGGAAAGACTTCCTGACTGGCTGAGCAGATTCCATGCCTTCTCCTGAGCAAACAAGGGGAGGAGAAAGAGCCTCTAGCCCTGCGTAGCCTCATAAAATGAGGCACAAATCTGGATTTTCCTGCCCTGCAAAACTGCATGCATGGGAGAGAGATAATTCTCCAGCAGGAAATTACAATGCTGTTGAGAGCTATAAAGGAAGCTAAGTCCAAAATTATATAGGTACTCTACATAGAAGTTCCTGTTCCTAAGGGCGCACAGAGTCTAGTACACAGTAGGTGCTTAATAAATATTTGTTGAATGAGTGGAAAACCCCAGCCTCTCAGAGATCCTGATAAAGGCCTATCCCAGGACAAATTATCTAAGAGATGCTTAATTTTCAGGATAAGTCTTTCCCGGAGCCTCAGTCTGGGGCTCCACCAAACAGCTCCTGTTGCAGGAAGGGGTGAGGTAGAATGTGGATTAAAGGGACAACTGGGAAAGATGGTGACTGGGCCAAATATATCTTTCCATTTTCCTCGTTAACTGAATGTCAGATCCTACTTCATTATCTGCCTTCAAGGCAAAAGAGAGTCAGTGTTATTTGCTGAGGACCATTCAATAACACCATTTAAAAATAATATCCTAGTACAGTTAGCACTAAAGAGTTGAAAAGAATTATTCACATGCTCAAAACACCCATTGTTAAGATTCAATTCATTTGAACAGCACAGTGAATTTTCCTTAGTTCTTTAGTATGCTTCAAAATAACTTTCTTTTCTCTGTGCTCATTGGAATAAAGAGTTTTCACTGGGAAAATGGAGATTCTTTATAGCAAGCTCTTGTGGATTTAGAATTTAAGGAAGATTATATATGCCCCTTATCATTTCCATAGTATCCTTCTATTATTTACTGGACATTTACTCAAATATATTTTGTAATATAGACTTTTATGTAAGAATAGTTTTAATTAAAGAAAACTAGAGTATTGTGGCTAGCCTTGGCCACTAAATAAAAGATACCTCTTTTTTTTCCCCATGGAAACTGATTATAATTTTTAGTATTATTTTCACATTGCCTTTTCCTACCACTGTTCAACAAATGTTGAAACAAATGGCTGCAAGAAAACTTTGTCAATAAATAACAATACCAGTCATCTTTTATCCCCAATGCTATAATAACCATTAATGATGGGTGAAGAAAACAAAAGTGAAAAAATTATAATTATTACATTTTAATTATTTTAACAGTAATAAATACTTAATTCTAACATAACTTGGAGAATTATTTGGACTTTAAATGATCAAAATTGATCCATCTATGCTGTAATCAACTGATAAAAATGGAAAAAGTAAATTGGCAACTTGATTTAAAATTTTTTTTCAACTCCAGAGAATGTAATGCCACCTTATAGATATTTATATGCTCTGAACTCACCCATTCACTGGGCTCTTACAGAACTTGCTCCAATTCAATTCAAGAAGGTTTTTGAGTGAGAGTTTGGAGTTAGGTGCTACATTAGGCAGAACGAGACCTACAGAGGCAAGATAAATCCTATAAAGAGTAAGGTAAATTCCCTGCCTTCCAAGAACTTACGGTCCGATTGGGCAGGAGAGGCAAGTGCAATGATACAAGGCAATAAACATCCAAGTGAGATACAAAGTTCTGCCTTCAAATATATAAAGGGCGATACTGTGGAAAAGGATAGAATACATGTTTTTAAAATTGGCTGGTCTGCCTTGACATATGAACCCACCCACTGGCCAGTTGGCTGGGAAATAACTGTACTGTAGAAGCAATTTGATCATTGCCTTTGGGAATCCTCTGGCTTCAGATCTCTGTAAAGCTGAAGGAAATAATGCTTACAACCTCTTTGTATTACAAGCTTATTCTGTGAATGGACTGTATGATATTTTTAAAGATTCAGCTTGTGGGAGGACATCATAAAAATGAATTTGATTAGTCAATCTAACCTTTAGGGTACATAAAAATGCTATGAATGCTTCCACATATTTCTTTGTGTAAAAGCCATAACGGAATTGAAAATACCACCCTATATTCTCCATAAGCTCTATAAAAAGCACTGTAACCTTAAATAACAAAAAGGTTTCCTCTCAGGTACAGAATCAAAATGGGCAGAATTGGTGGTATAAATGAGGAAAGACCATACCCTGAGTGACTGCTGGTCCCCTCCAGATGCAAAAAAGGAAGATAAGCCTAAAGAATCACTAAATGTCTCAGAAATAAAGGTTACTACATTTTAGTAAATCAATGTTGATTGCAACAGTTGGTATCAGATTAATGGCAAGAGTTCAAAAGTTATTCAAAAGTTGGTTGAAAGAACTTGGGAAGAAAATGATCAAATTAAAAAATCAAATTGGTTAGGAGGAGAGTAGGGTTACATAGGGAGCATAATAGCCATTTCCAAATATGTAAAGAGCAGTTATGATTCCAGAAGTCACCACTTGGACAAAAGGAAGTGTGGAGATAATGTTGTACCTTTGGCTGACTACAAAGAAACCATTTCAAAATTCGAGTCGGCTGTCATAGAAGGTAATGCTTTCCGTCACTGGCAACACTCAAATTGAGTCTGAACAACTAAGTATAAGAAGAAAGAGAAGTAAGGAGAAGAAAAAGGAGGAGGGTGGGGAGAAAGAGGAGGAGAGGACAACATATTTGGAACTGTTATATATGTAGGTCAACTTAGGTGCTCATTTAGAAAAAAAAGAGATTACTAGAAAAAAATGCACTGAGTAGAGCACACTCATAAGGAAACAGGAATAGACATAGTTATGATTTTAACACAGTTCAATGGCATATATCCCAGGGGAACATTGTTTTTAATTTAGTGTTTTATTTTGTTTGTCAAAATCTATTTTTTCAGATGCCAGTAATTAAAAGTGAAGAAAGTGATTTTTCTCAAGGGCAATAAGGTAGACATCAGGAACCCCAGGAGACAGGCATACATGTGAAGAGCTTAGGGCCAGCGGAAACAGATTTAACAGTGAATGAACATCTGGAAGACTAATACTGAGGGTTTGAAAGGCTATGATCATCTTTTTAGTGAAGTCAAGAAATCCAGACTCCCTAAGAAGGCAGAGTGGTAAGGGAAGGAAAATCTCGCCTATGTAAATTAGAGATGGCAGGTTAAAACCCTCTTTTTCAACCTGTTTCATTGAGCATGGTAGCAACTCCAGAGGGAGTCTCCTCACCAACTTTGAATGGCTAAGGGAAGCATGCTGAAAAGAGGGGAACATCTCAGGATTATTTCTTTCATCAACAGAAAATACACTTCTTGGTCATAAAAACTAGAGGCCACAAAGGCTAGCATTAAGAGCAACACTGTGGGGGAAAATTCTGCCTCCACGCACCCAAAAAATAAAAACGTCTATCAGACAATTTAAGAATGAAAAACCACATCAAAATTTTAAATGTAGGTAGCATTGTTAAAGGTTACAGCCTAATTCTACTGTGTAGGAAATTCACTTTCTTGAGGGTAAGAAGGTGATGGAAGATAATGGAGAACCTTGGGACATTCTAACTAATGGGGTGAATCCTGGGTTTCCAAGGTAACAACACAATACATGCACTAGAAAGGTGGGTTTAACCAATAGGGAAGAGTTGATTTAAAATGAAATAGTGCCAAGGAAAGATATTACTCAACACACAGTCATAATTGTATAAAGAGCCTTCTCCTCTTTAGAATAAAATAACTCCAAGAAGAAAATTTATAAAAGCTAATAACAAAAGAATATATATGGATCCTGGAAGCATCTACAGGGCTAACAGCCAAGACATTAAAAATATATACATTCTCCCTATCTTAAAGATGAGAAAATGAAGACTGTCTGGGTTTAAGTAACTCTCTCAAGGTTATGCAACTGACAAGCAGTAGAAATCATTTGACCTAGTTCTTGGGTCCAAACCTGTAGTCCTCCTAACCTTGCCCTGGGGCTGAAATAAGTCAAGGGCCAAGTGGGCACCTAAGTGAATGGAAATTCCCATATTTATTTCAGTAGCTACAGCTCAGCCCCAACAATTCTGTTAAAAGCTTTTTTTTGTCATAACTGCTTTGGCTGGGTCTATGGTAGCTCTAGAGAAGGATGTGGGCTCTAGAAACAGACTACCAAAGTCATATGCCTATAAAGAGAGCTCTAAGCCATGGGGTTTGGATGTACCACCAAAGAGCTAACAGTTCTGGGAAATAAGTATAGTTGGGATTTAAATAGGAAGAAAACATATTAGGCAGATAGACAAGATATGAGTGGGTAAAGGGAGGATAAAGCCAGTGGAGCCCACTAAAAGAGACTCAAAAAGTTAATCAGAGAAAACCAGAGAGCCAGAGAGGACTCACAGAGTTAAAGAGGAAATTAGCTGAAGTTCCAAAGGCCAGGAGCAACTTGGAACATCTGGATACTCCCCAGATAAGGAAAAGTATCTGAGCGCAGCCCATGTCTTCATTGTACCACGTAGGTCATGCCATTGTCAAATCTACTTAGCCTGCAGAAAGGCCAAGCTCACTCTTTAACTTAACCTATATGCCATTCTTCTTCTCCTTCCAGCCCCTTAATCAAGTAACTTCCTAATCAGGGCAGGAGACAGACCTCGGAAGTGTAAATAAGCCTCTGTAAACAAAGAATGCTGGGACTGGACCAACACAGTCCCCTAACTAACCCTGTTCTTAAGACAAAATGTCAAAGCAGTTATGAGCCCCCTGTGTACATCATGCCTTATGCTGACCCTTACCCAAAAGCCCTGTGAAAGCCCAGGCCCTGACTTTGAGCGCACCTCCTCTCTGCAGCGCCCACACTCCCTTTCTTCCAGCGCGTCACTCTCTCTGTTCTGTTCCAGAGAAGCAGGGAGGGGCTGCTGTGGGTCTGGGAACTAACTGAGGAAAGGAGGGCTGGGATGCTTGGGCATCTTGCAGTATATGATGTGCGGAGAACTGAGAGCCCTGTGTGATCTCATTTCCCATCCATAGGAACTGTGGCCTCATGTGGCGGTTTGGCAGTTTCTTCATAAGCATTAGAATAAAAAAGACCATTGCTCACTCAGTCCTCTACCTCAGGTAGAGTCTTATAATCTGGAAACTTTGGTGTGTGTGTGGTTTAAACTGTTTCTGAGGTTCAGCTTTATCCTTTAAATACTCTATAACCTATAAATAATCACAATACTTGACTTACCTGTGATATTTTATGGAGTCAACCACTCTTGGAATTGTCTTCTTTCTAGACTTAGACAAAACCGGTTTCTCCTAGTTTTCCTCCAACCATCCAGATCTTTCTTGGTTTTCTTCCCTAAAGCTAAGTTTTCCCCTTGTGTTGAGTTTATTCTCCTCCTTTCTTATCTCTGCCACAACAAAGAATTGAAAGGCAGAGGCACAGTAGCAAAGCAGAACAAGTTTTATTTGAACCCACTCCTAGGGAGGAGCAGGCCAGAGTCAAGGTAGACAAAGGCAAGAAAGGGGAGCTCATTAAACTGCTCAGCATTAGGTAAATCTCTTGCCAACTCCTAAAGCCAGGGCCACCTGGCGTCCAGTGTCTGCTTGAATGCACGGCATGGGAACTAAGTCCTAATGCCCTCCTTTCCTCAGTTCACAAACTCTCTGCAGTGTGTCTCACCTGAGCCCCCCAGTCATCCTGTCATCTCCTGTGCAGCTTTTCATTTTTGTCCCCCTTTGCTCCCCATTTCTGTGGTGATGTATGATAATAACAATTCACATTCATTGAACACTTACTACATGCCAAATACTATGCCAAGTTCTTCACATGCCTTGTTTTTAATTCTCAAAACAACTGGATAAGAAAGCTAAAGGAAGCTGTCTAGGTTTTCCTTCTGTGTAGAAGGGAACAGCAGAGCCAGGAGTCCAGCCCTGATCTGCACCAGCCTGGGCTCTCCACCCCAGCACCATACTTAGAAGCCTCTGGGAAGGCGCGCCACAGCCAGCACTGCTCCCAGGGGAGGCGGTGCAACAGAGCTGGAGTGTCCTGTGCGTGGCTCTCCCTTTAATGCCAGGAGAAACTACCTTCTTCTCTGCCCAGATGTAGGCTAACAAGCATCCTCCGTAAAGGCTACTATGTCTGCTTAATAAACAAATACTAACTGTAAGTGGCACCTTCATGTCTCACTGCTGGCATTAATGCAAACGCAGTGCTACATCAAAGACGCTCCATCATTTTATGAAATAAGGCCCTGGGGAGCTGGCCCCAGTGGGCCCATGACTTGTCTAGGTATGTTGGAGTCCAGAAGAAAACACAATATAGACCCCAACTAAGATCAACTAAAATCTCTGACACATATTAATCTGTTTGAAATCTAGTTTGGTGATTTTAAAATGCTGAGCTGCAAAGAACCTGAGCTTTAAGAAAGATAGGGTTACAAAACAGAGATAAAGGCAAATAGGTGAATTGGGGGCTGCTGTGAACAGAGGATGTAAATCTTAAGCTTGGGACAGTCAGACTGGCCAAAATTGAAAAGAATCTTTTTTTTAAGAAAGAAAGATCTTAAAATGTTCAGGAGCATTAAATGCTCAAACGAGATTTGCCTTAAGGTGGGAAAATTGGTTAAAAGGGCCAATTTAAGGTGATCTATAAGTTAAAGGGAAAGATAAGCAAAGTTTTATTAACACAAAGCTTCAACTAATCAAAGTTCATAACTTACACAGTGAAAACACCTTTGTTTTCTTTGATAAAAAGGATGAGCTAACCAACCTCGTCTCATTTGCACTTTAGCTACCCAAGAGTTTGGTGCCGAATTTGAGGCTTAATTATAGCAATAATAATTAACAATGTGGGTCTTTCCAAGCTCTGTATTTCTTTCTTTTTTCCTCTTTCTAGAAAATGTATGTTTCCCCTATTCCTAAATTTACATTTGTAGTTATATTTTACCATTTAGCTATATGTCAACTTTTGGGGACACATTTTCGTTATAGACAAATAATGGAGGATGATTGATAGATGATGATAGATAAGTAGGTACATGAATAAATAGATTGATGATGACTGAGAGGTCATTGAGAATTTGGCATAGAATAGAAAGAAACTTGACAGGTTTTGGTAATTCACTGTAGGAATGCAGGAGAAAAAAGAATTAAAAGAACCAAAGATGAGTCCCAGGTTCCCTACCTCCAGTGGCCAAGGAGAAGGTGGTGCCGAGACTGAAAATACATCCTGAGATGCTGGGAAGGATAATGAGTTTGGTTTGAACATGCTGACTTTGAAAGGCCTGGAAATATCCAGGAGGGGGTTAAATATATGAGTCTAAAGCTTGGAGAAATGTTCTCAACTTGAGATAATATTTTTTTTCAGCAGCAGCATAAATAACATAGTCTGACATGAGAATGAAAGCCATACCCAAAGAGAGGGTCCCCTCTTCATGGATTCAGCCATTATACAAGTGGAAATACTGCAAGGACAGAATTCTCATAGACACCAGCACTGAAGGGGAAAACAGCTCAGGGGACAGGCAAGCAGATCTGAGTGGAAACAGGCAAGCATGTTGCTTGGAAAAGTCAAAGAACCAGGATGTCAAATAAAGCCGAGAGGCCCAGTAAGAAAACACTGAAAATCCTGCAAATTTGGGCAGTTAGAAGATTACCCATGGTGGAATCAGAAGCCAGTCTTTTGAGAAACACCAATGAGAAGAAAGGAAGATGCAAAAGGCAGAAACTCCCACAGCAACTCCCACAGAGGATTTGAAGGGGAAGTTAGAAGCACAGGAGTCTTCAGTAGTTCCACTCCTAGAAATTTACCTGAAGAAAACAAAATCCTTGATTCAAAAAGACATTTGCATCTCTATGTTTACTGCCACATTATTTACAGTAGCCGAGATACGGAAACAACCAAAGTGCCCATCAATAGATGAAGGGATAAAGAAGAGGTGGGCCACGTACACAGTGGAGTATTATTCAGCCTTCAGAAAGAAATCCTGCAATTTTTGACAACATGGGTGGACCTACAGTGCATTACGCTTGGTGAAATAAGCCAGGCAGAGAAAGACAGATACCATATGATTTCATTTATATGTGGACTCTAAAAACAAAACAAAACAAAATGAACAAAATAGCAGTAGACTCAGAGATATTGAGAAGTGACTGGTGGTTGCCATAGGGGAGGGGTTGGGGTGGGTGGGTGGGAAGGGTGAGGGGGTAAAAGGGCACAAAAATCCTCAATCATAATATAAGTTGGTCACGGGGATGGCAGTACAGCATGGAGAATACAGCCAACGAATCTGTAACATCTTGTATGTTGACAGTAACTGCACTAGCGGGGTGAGGATTTAATAACATGGGTAACAAACCACTGTGTGGTATACTAAAACCAGTATAAGGTTGTATATCAACTATATTTCAATTAAAAAAAAAGTGACCTTGCAATGAAGGATGTGGCAGGATGCTCGTCGTGATGTTGTCTGTGATAGTGAAGCGCTACACACAACTGGAAATAGTTTAAAAGAAAGAAAAGAGCAGAAGGGTCTTGTGTTTCACCTTCTGTCTGGAAGTCTGTACGGAGACCTTGTGAGAAGGGATTAGAAAGGGCCGAAGAGACTAACCGGAAGTTCAGCAGCACATCACGCCAGTGTGGGACACTGTTTTGCCTCTGCAAAGGTTTTGCTCCCCAGAGGTCACGCAGGGGGACTGAGTGGAGCAGTGAACCAACGTGGGCCTGGAGCAGAAGTGAGGCCTCAGGATGCAGGGCCCACAGGAAAGGACCAGAACCGCGCTGGGTTCCCTCGAGCCACATATACGCCAGGACACCTTCCCCCGGAATCAGACCCCCCAGCCAACTTCGACGCCCAGGGAAAGATCAGCTCAGCCACACGCATCCCAGACTAGAAATGGCCCAGGGAATGCCCAGACCTGGAGCCCCTGCCTCCGTGCCAGGTCTGCCAGTGTCCCCCTCTGTCAGAATTCTGTCTGAATCCACCGGTTCTCTTAAGAGGCAGGGGGAGAAACTACCCTGACAGGAAGTATAATTTTGACTTGGAAGTATAATTAGGTCATTTATCCAAATGATGATCCTGAAACAACACAAAAGATACTTTCTCAAGTTTGAAAAGACTCCATACTTCAAAAGGATAAACTTAAGGTTTTGAGTGTTTTCTTTCCTGGTTTTATTTTTCCCACCATGAGGGCAATGGAGGTTAGAGTGAAAGGTAAGATCAATTGTAAAATATAAAAAATAATTCTAGTTTTTACATGTTAAATATAATATATACATTTTTACCCTTCAGTGCTTGTAAACAGAATGTCCTTGTGTACATGGCCAGGTTAGTGGTGGGGTTTGTGTTTTGGCGAGGATGATGGCGAAACAGTTGCCCAGATTTTTAATTAATATGAGGAATTAGCAAATAGGAAAGTGAATTATGGGGATAAGGAGGGACAGTGGACCTCATTCCAGAAGGCAGAATCCTCAGAGAGGCAGAATCTTTTCGTGAAGGTAAAGAATAATGGACTTAAAGATGCCATTTTGTAGAGAAGGCAGAAAACTGACAGCATCCTTCAGCTCCAGTTCCCTGCCTTTGAGGAGATGAAGCAGAATGACACACTAATGGGAAAACCATATTTCATTCGGAGAGAGTAGCAAGAGCCTTCTGTAAGGAAAGTGGGGATGCAGGAGAGCTGGCTTATGGTGGAATGGGGTTTGGATGGGGAAGCAGTGGAGTTCAGGGTGTTCCTGCATAATGACAAGCACGGATCCTGACACCAGGCAGGAGAGAGTGGAAATGAATGTGCCTGGGGAATAGCAGAGGAGCTAGCTTTCATGTTTCAGAGAGAATTCTGGTGTCAGTCGTTTCAGGATGAATATTAGTGAGGTCCCAGAGGTAGTTGGAGGCCTTGGGAGCCAGCAATTTTGACCTAATTTGAAATGACCAAGGTCAAAGCAAGTCAATCCCTCTCAGGGATGGAGGCCTGGTCTGTGGCTTTTGAGCCTGATTCTGGTAAAGGTCCTTGTTAGGCACTATTGCAAGTTTCTGAGTAGAGATTTCTGGCCAGGGAGCAGCAGTCCCCAGCCACCTTGAGCTCCCACCGTCTGCTGGCAGAAGTCTCCGTCACTGGACAGAGCACATACATTCCTAGACTGCCACCTTTCTCCAGCCAAAGTCTCTTCAATTCTCTTTCCCCATCAGACCCTGTTTTGTACAATGTTATCCACTACTAAGAGACAAATATTGATCAGGGGGTAGTGTCAAGTATTGAAGAGATGGGAGAGGCATCAAGGTGCTAAGTGGTATTTCTGAGGAAAGTTCGCTGACCAGTCAGAACTTCTAGAGAGAGAGCCAGACCTTGTGGAAAGAGAACAAAGCAAGAGCAGACTGGCAGAAAGGCAGAGTGGTGTGCATTGTTTTCACCTCAAGAGTGAAAGCAGCCAACAACAGAGAAAGAATTTATTGAGTGAAGAAGAAAGTCATCCTCAGATTCAGCTATATGAATATACATATATATATATTCCGCCTGATCATAATGCCGTTACACAAAGAAAATGCAAATTAAGAATTAGATGCCATGGTCACTATCAATCCCATCAGCTGGGACCTGGAGGGCAGACGTGGGCAGTGGTGCCCACCTTGGCAGCATGAGATTATCTGGGGGCTTTGAAAATGCTGATTTTTGTAAGTTCTCCAGGTAATTCTAATGAGTATCCGAAACTGAAACTGGTTTGGGCAGTATTTTGAGAGAAGTTGTACCAGAGACAAAGAATGTTGTCTTGAAGGGGAAGAATATGACCTCTGAATGAAGGCGCTAACTTAAGCCTGTGCAGGGCACAGCTTCTGAGTTCTATGGACACTTGGTCTTTCCTACTGGTCCTGGTCAGTCAGTGAATCATGCAGCTGCCTATTACGTGGATTAAGCTGATGTACAGAATAGCATCACCGCCAGGAAGGGAGCTGCAGAACCTGGAATGGGAACTCGTGGATGTTCACTCCCTGGCACCCAAGAATGGGGAAAGTCATGAGGAAGTGGGGGGTAGCTTGGCTGCTCCCCGTCCTTCTCATCTCTCCAGAGGACCAGACCTGCTCCAGGTGGTGAATATGATAGAAGTCCACATCGTGTAGTGGGAACCTGTTGATTAGCTCATGTTCTGGTTTTAAAAAATAGTATTATTTCCTAATAAAATAACCAGCATTCACCCTAGAAAGGTGTCTTACCTGAAGGTTTCACCCCCAGGCAAGTTCACTATGGATTCAGTGAGACCAAGAAAATGACAATGGACTACTCTTGGGGTAAAAGGGTTTATACCTGGGTGTGGATAAAGTGAAAGTTCCTGTGGCCAAGATTCTCACCTGGCCCTCCTTGGCTAGCTCACTACACACATGTGGGCAATATGTTGCTATTAACTCCATATAAAGAGCTCCACCCAGTGCTCTGGGCAACATGGCTGCAAGGCTGCAGTACCACAGGAGAGCAGAGGCTGGAGTGGTGGCAGCGCCGAGGATAGAGACTGAGACGGCTGCGGGGGGGAGAGAGGCCCAGAGGCAGAGCCCAGCCTGCTGCATGCAGACTCGCTCTGAGTGGACGGGATTCTAGTGACTGACCTGCCACCGTGGGAATAAACTTGGGTATAAACCCTTTCACCCCAAGAATGTTCCACTGTCATTCCTTGGTCTCATTGAATTCATAGTGAACTTTCCTGGGACTGAAAACCACTGGCAAGACATTGGGTTTATTCTTCAGGCAATAGGTTGAGCACCAGAATCACGCCTGCGTCCAGCAGTCTGCAGGTCTGTAATCCACCTCCACCTCTGCCTCCACCCAGAGCCCTGGGCAGAGCTCTATATATAGTGACACTGTCAGTAATAGCTCATTGCCTAGGGTGCGGAAGCAGCAGTCTAGCAGGAAGCCAATTACATCATCAAGTAGTTCAGAGTCAGGTAAGGACTCTGGCCATAGGAACTTCCATTTTCCCCTCAAAACTGAGACTAGATAAATATATTAACATTTCAGGGTCAGAAGAGGTAGTCAGAAATGATACGGTATAGTTGGGAAATGAACCTAAGGGCAAACCTTTGTCCCAGATAAATAAGATGTTCTTTCAGTTCTTAAAAGTTTGAAAATAGTCCTCTGACTCTGTTAGTTCATTTAAAGGCCATAAGAACCCACATAACCTAGGAAGGAAGGAACACCTGGTGGGAGAGGAGGTAATTAGCCGTGTAACAGAGCCTAACACCCTCTTCCCTAATTTAATGCCAGACTCAGGCACAAGCACCTCCACACTGATGGCGTTCTGCCACATTTCTAGTGTTCTTTCATTTTATGACACGGTTGTTTGTTTATAGTCCGCAATGTATTCTTACTCTGGCAATTCACTTAAGTCAGATGTGTTGTTCCCCGTGTGGAAGAAGAAAATCAGCTGTGAAGAGTTCCTCTGACACCACATCTAAATCATACAGGACTAAATTTTCCAATATTCCAGATAAAAAAAACTATTAAACAAGTATTGCACACAAGTGGATTAAGGAAATTTACATATGGCTTTTAAATTGTAGCAGTATGAGTTATTTATATGAACTTCTGCCTTGGCCAAGACATAAATTTAATCCCTAAAAGAGCTGATACACGTGCAAGTAACCAGCCCAGTGCTGGTTGGATAGTTGACACTTGTCTTGCCAATGGGTTTCAGCCCTGGGCCAGTTTGCTATGGATTCAGTGTGACCAAAGAAAATGACAGCAAAATGTTCTTGGAGTGAAAGGGTTATACCCAACTTTATTTCCAGGTGGCAGGTCAGTCACTAGAATCCCATTCACTTGGAGCAAGTCCGTATGCAGCAATCCAGTCTCTGCCTCTGGGCCCCTCTGTCTGCACAGCCGTCCTCCAGGCCTCTCTCCTCGGCGCTGCCGCCACTCCAGCCTCTGCTCTGCTCTCCTGCAGCCTTGCAGCCCTGCCACCGTGTCATGCCCAGAGCACTGGGCAGAGCTCTTTTTATAGAGCCAACAGCCATGCATTGCCCACAGGTGTGCAGTGAGCTAGTCAACCAGGGCCAGGTGAGAATCCTGGCCACAGGAACTCTCATTTTATCCACAACACTCACTCATATTAATGAAATCTGAAACTGAGTCTTACAGAGGAAGCAATGGATATGATTCTAACCATCAGAATTGAAAGTGAGAAGATGTGGGAGAAGATGACTGAGCACTTTAAAATTAGAAATGGCAAAAAAGGCGGATGGTAGGTTTTGTCTGATGTGGTTTGGCTGTTTTAAGTATAGTTTAAAAGCCATATGCCAGAATGTGTTCAGGAGACTGAGCACAACCTACCAGGTTTCAACCTACCAGCCTCATGTCAGACAGCCTTTTTCTGCCCCAACAGTATCACCTTTGTTTATCTCACTTCCTGTCTACTTTGCCTTTCCACTTTTGCAAGACTCTTAGCTCCAGACACTCCTGTCTCATTCCTAAATTGCATTTTACATTTTCCACCTGACATGTACTGACACCTTTACAGTTCTGGCATTTGATAATGTACCTTACGTGGCAGTCCTCGGAAGCCCCATTACCTAAGAACTAGCCTCAAAGCAACACTCATACTGATCAACTGCACAGTATTGAACCAAACAACTTGAATCAGTTATTTCCTCTAGACTTTAGACAGCAAATTTTTTAAACTTCTGGAAAGAGAAAACCATGTTCCATGCCAACTCTAAAATAAATAACAGTAAGAATCAACAGGTCAATAGCAATGAAAGACTTTTTATAATAAAATTGTATTAACACATGTAAATATTATTTTTTCTCTTTCTCTTCCCAACCTTTAAATGTTAGAATGCCCTGGCTTTGGTCCTTAGCCATTTCTCTTTCACTGCACTCACTCTTTCAGTGATTCTTTTTTTAATCCTGTGGTTTTAAATATATTAATTCACTGTAGACTTTCAAATTTATATCTGTAGGCCAACCTCTTCCTCTGGGCTCCTATCTCACATATCCTGCACATTGACATCTTCACTGGGAGGTTTGTAAACAGTTCAGTCATGCCAGGTCTATACTCCAATATTTGATCACCCCTCCAAAGCCTACCCTTTTCTTCAGTCTTCTCTACCTCAGTGGATAGGGTCACCAGCCACCATACAGAAGGAAGGAAGAAAAGGAGGAAGGAGGGGAGGGAATGACATTGGGAGATTGTCACCAGCTGATTAATTAGAGTATAATGTGGTACTGAGAAGTATGGAAGCATAGACAAAAAGGTTAAAATCGAATGCTGGTGGACAGAACACTTTAAAAAATTTCCTTTGGGAATTGCTCATGCTTTATTTATTGATCAGATTTTACACTAAATTTTTAGAATGAGAGGCAGGCACCGCAGCAGGTCAACACATTAAAAATGGGATGGAGTCAGCAAATGCTATTGAAAAGGTCTGTATGACTTAACATGCAATCGAGCTCATCAATATTCTCCTGAAGTAGAAAAGTCTACTAAAAACAAATTTAGCTATTCTTGAAACTTGATTGTTGAGATGTGGAGACTAAGTCCAGAACAATATATATTAAGTCAAGTAGGTTTAGGGGGCAGCCATTTGTGAAATGTCTAAATGCATGTTGGGTGATGTTTGCTTATTTTAAGGCAGGTTTAAAATCCAAAGCTGAGGCGTGGGGGCTCCAGATTTGGATAAAGAGATGTGCTATGAAAGACAGAAGACAAGGAGCGCTCTCTCCAGTACCTTCCCCTTCTCTCTCTCTTCATGTGTGTCTGACCGTCGCTGAGTGCACATCCCTACCCACGAACTTACTCCCCAGTGACCACCACATCCAGCTCTGGCTAGCGTTTCTACCCTTGGCACATCAAGAGAGCAAGAAACAACTTTATTCCCTTAACTGCCCTCACGCACCACAAGCACTGGGTTCACTCTGGTGCAAGACCTTCTGCTACGTCCCACAAAACACTTCTCAACCTTTTTCTTTTCCTGGAAGTTGACACCCTGTATTGTTTTTATCATTGTCATTGTCGTTATTATTACTAGTTATTAACTTTTAACTAAAAACCTGCTATAGACATGAGTTTTTTCAGAACATACATTTTTAAAGAGAGACTAACCTATTTGAAAGGATAATTAAGGTTTGAAAGTGGTGCTTCTTTCACCTACTTTAATTCAGGAGATATTTTTCTTCCTTTTATTTTTCTCACTCCGTCGTGCAGTTGGAGAGCAAGATGACTCCAGCAATCTCACCAGACGCTGCAGACCAATGGCCGTGGGACTGCTGCCAGTTGCCCTGTAGACATGTGCTTCCCATTGGCTTATCTGTACTCATTATTCTGCTCTTCATATCACTGTGAAAAGAATCTGAAGATTACGAAATAACAAGGTTTTCCAATATGTTGCTGTGTTTAAACATGTGATAAATTAACAAGGGGATAGTGCAATGAAAGCATTTGCATTTAATTTCCATTCAAGGCACACAGCTAACACAGCAATAGAGAGAGTGATTTGGTTTATTCTCCAGAGTTTGTGTGAGCACAAAACTAAATAAAGCTGAACCGTAGCTCAGTAGGATTTATTACAACTGCACAACCGAACAGTAACACCATCAACAGCGAACCCAACTGTCTTTTCCCCTCCGTCCAAATCGTCAGAGTGTAGATGCAAGATTTCCATAAATCTAGCAAAATATCACAATGAAAAGCATTTTGCATGCCAGTGTCCCACAGATGCAAATTTTTAAGGAAAATTTTCATTAAAAAAAAAGAGTTACACAAGAAAAGGAGAAATTTTGATGTTATGCCCATTTTTTTCAATCACCTTGTTAACTAGTGTATTTTCCAGGGTTTCATTTGCCACTTGTAAAAACATTACAATAAAATAAAACCGCATGGTGAAAATGAGAGGTTTTCTGAGGTGATACTTATGAAACACTTAATTTTTTAAAAGAGCTTTTTAAGAAGAATAAAGTAGTTTTTTAATTATGTATTAATAATTCAGTTGGAGAATCCACGTTCCTGTCACTATTCCCTGCAGGAGAGTTTGTATGGGATTTGGTGGATGGATACCACTGTTTTGCTAGAACTGGGCACAGGTCCAAGAACAGAGATTTAAATCTTAAATATGAAACAGTCCTTTGTTTTGTTTCTCTCATTCTTTGCAAAGCTCATTTTGTGGCTTTAAAAATATTTACTCAAGGGATACTATCTTCAGAAACTGTAACCAAGTAGTTGCCAACTTGATATTAATTGAGGAGGTGCCAGAAATGCCCTTGCAGGAAAACCCCTCCCCATTTTCCTTGATGCCTGAAATCTTGACAGCTGTGATTTGCTCATTTGTACTGATGGCTGACATCTTCTTACAATAACCTTTTGGGGTTGAGAAGGCAGCAAGGAGGTATGACTGCTCAGACTACTGCAAGATCACCGCACCGTACTAATATTCCACCTCAATTTCTCCATATTTATTCACAAAGATATTTTGATGTTTTCAAATGGTTTACTGAAATCTAGCTATCTCATTGCTATGGCATGTGTTCCCAAACTTACTGAAAAGAGGTTCTCTGAGAAGTCCTTGGAGGGAGCCAGAGAGATGTTGGCAGCTAGGGTTTCCAGCAGAGAGGAGGAGATGAAGAAATGCTCTAACTGTATCCCTACACCCTGGGTATCCTGGGGGCCCAAGGAGAGGAAAGTCAGATTGGCTACTCCATTTGCTTCTTTTATATGCTCATGAATTATATTTTGGAAAATTCTCTTTAGAATTTAACCAGACATTTCCATCTTTGAAAATATTAGGACACTTGCCCATCTTAGAAACTCTCTCTCCATATGTCTCATTCTCTTGCTTCCTCATTTTCAGCGGTTGCTTGGAATTTCAAAGAGTCCTAAAATGAACTTAAAATGCTTTTTCAGCATCCTTAGATTGGAATTAAAGCCTTACCATTTGAATTCCTTTAGAGTAGGTTGTTCGGTTTTCTCTTTACATCTTAACCTACAATAAACTATAATTTATTCTTTATGTTGCTTAATAAATGCTTTCTTGTTTTAAGACCACTGTTAATGTTAGAGATAGAAGCAAAATAGTAGTTAATTAGCTCTGTCTTCTTTTGTCAGCTGTTAGCATCTCTTAACATAACCAGCTTCTGCAAAACTTAGGTGGGGAACCAAGGCCTTCACTTTACCTTAATAAATGTTATGAGGTCATGTAACTAATTCAACTATGTGCACATATAAATTTGATTTTTAAATGCTGATCAATAGGGAAATAAAAAAGAACTCATGGCCCCAATTTATTTCATTCTGAAAGCATAGATCTTATTATTTGGAGAGAAATACTTTATTTGGAATCCATAATATTTTTTCAGATTTGGATTAACTTTATTCTTGCAATGTTAACTAGATTCTGGGCATGTACAAATAGTAGAAAGTTTTCTAAAACTGTCTTGATGACTATAAATCTCATGAAATGATTTAGTATAAAAGCATTGCAGTAATGAATACCTAAATGTGTAGAAGTAGGTTTGGAACTGGGTAAGGGATAGTGGCTGGAGGAGTTCTGAGGTGCATACTAGAAATATTGATGTTAAAGGTGATTCTGGTGAAGTCTTGAATGGAAACGAGAACACAGAGGGGCAGGGCCATCCTGCAGAACCATCCTGTCAACCAGTGGGCCTGGATGGTGGGACATGAAGCCAAAGAGGATTATTCTTCAGCCTTAAGATCCAATGGACTTTGTCTTGCTAGGTTAGGACTTGCTTGGAACTTGTCACAGCCTCCTTCTTCCTTATTTCCTCCTTTTAGAATGAGGATGTCTATCCCAGCCCTGGCCCACCACTGAGTTCTGGAAGCACATGACTTGTCTAGTTACGCAGGTTCACAGCTGGACATGGATTTTGCCTCAGGATGAATCCTACCTCAAGTCACACTCAGTTCTGATTTAGATGATATTTAAATGGGACTTGAACTTTAGATTTTAGAATAGCCACTAAAATAAATTAGGACTTTGTGAGGGCTGTTGATGTAAAATGAATGTATTTTGCATGTGAAAAGGACACAAATTTGGGACCAGAGGTGGAATGCTATTGTGTCCTCCCCAAATTTATAGAGGCCCTAACCCCCAATGTGATGGTATTTGGAGATGGGCCTTTTGGAGGTAACTAGGTTTAGATGAGGTCATGAGAGTGGAGCCCTTGTGATGGGATTTGTGCCCCAAAAGAAGAACTACAAGAGAGCTTGGTTTCTCTCTGTCTCTTTCTTTCTCTCCCCCTGCATATGCCAAGGAAAAGCCATTTGAGGACACATCAAGAGGTAGCTGTCTGCAACCCAAGGAGAGAGCTCCCACTAATCAGTGTCTCTGCTGCCATCTTGATCTCGGACCTCCAGTATCCAGGACAGTGAGAAATAAACTTTGTTGTTTAAGCCACAGTCCATGGCATTTTGTTATGACGGCCCAAGCCAAGTAATACAAGAACCAAAGTGTTATTTCTCTGTCTTATGCTTTTCCCCAAGGAAAAGAGGGCTGAAAACTTAAAATGATAGGGTTAAATAATGAAGTCAGTGGGTGATAAGAAGAGATATATTTCTTCTTGGAATAAGTAATTCAAATAGCATGTTTCCCTTACTGTGCAATAAATACCTACAAATTACTAAACCATTTCTTTTTGTTATTAGCAGAAAAAATAATAATAAACTACAATACCAGTGGTGTCATTCTTTCCCTTCACCAGTGGGGACATTTCATCTATCCCTGTTGCTCTAGCCTTTGCAGGGTTCTCTGTGGCGTGGAAATCTGATAAGGCTCAGAATGGATAGGAAAACTCAACTTCAATATTTTCCTGCTGAGCTTGAGAGAGCTTTGCAGACCCTAGCAGGATGAAAATCTTAGCTACAGCATCAAAAAAAGAGAACACCTTGCTTTATCCCTTCCTAAATTCCTACCTCTGTCCGGGAAGTGGCTCTAGAGAAGGTGCTGATTAAGAAATTCAAGGTAGGTTTTCCTTCATGCTTAAAAGGATCATCTCTGAAGAGAAGCTCATTTGTTTCCTACATCAACTTTTTTTAAATAACAGTTTTTATTTTTAAAGAGTCAGTTTTTCTTTAATCTCCTTAAATTGGGTGTCTTGAAGAATTTGATTTGTTGACAATTTATCAAAAAATGGGTCATAGTGGAATGTTGTTAATTATTACATATGGACTAAATTGTCATGTAGCTTTCCTCACTCCAGTTTTCCTCTTTTAAAGGAGATTGAAATATCTGGGGACTATGCAAACGCTGAGCACCATGGGGACTTTGTTGTAATTGTTTTTTAATTGTTTGTAAGAGATTTCACAAGATTTATGTGTAGATAACTTTGGGTGTTTTCTGAAGGCTTAGTTCCAGCATTATGGCTGTTTATTTATCCTCTTACTGATGGATTTGGTACTATTGAGTCCAACTAGGGTGCTAGGACAGTTTTAGAAGAGATCTACGGTATTGTCCAATACCGTAAACAGTTGGGTACAGGCCAACTGAAGTGAAGAAAAGTGTATAGGTAGGTCCTGGACAGGGAAGGGTATTCCTAAGAAAATGTTGAAGCAGGAAGAAATAGGCAGAAATTCAATTACCAAAACAAGGATCAAGATATGAACTTGGGCTCAGAAATATGGCAAACATTCACAGGGTCACAGTTGGGCCAGTATTTAGGAACTATCAAGTTGAGACACCTGCTGGTAAAACACAAGTCCCTGAATCAATCCTATCTTAATTCAGGGTTGGCCGCAGCCTAGAGGTAGCTAAGCCTACAGAATGGTCGAGGAAGGGCCACAGGTCAGGCTGCAAAGCAGATCCTGACTGCTTAAAGCTTTCATTCATTGATCATTGGTTCCAAAATCTCACATGAACACCCGCCTGAGGATTTACTTAGAGCCCTGCTCAGGGCCAAAGCCAAAGAACTTTTTGGGCTCAGAAAAATATGTAAAATATTTGTTCATGCATAAAATGTTTTGAATGCCTATTCTTGTGCTCAGCGCTCTGCTGTGGATAAAGAGATGAACAAGTCCAAAAGTACTTGTCCTAGTGAGAGGATGGCAAGAGATGGCGCCAGTGGGGAAATGCAGGATATGTAGGCCAGGTTAAGAAGGTTGTGTTTTCTTCCAAATGCAGAGGTTTCTGGATGGGTCAATGATTGGTTCTGAGTTTGTTTGTTTCAATAAATACCACTTGGCCACTGAGTAGAAAATACCAGGGCAAAACTAACACTGAAATAAAGCTTGAATGATCTAACTTACATGCCCTTGACACTTAGAGGTTATTGCAGTGATCCAGTGAGAGGTGTTGGTGACTCAAACAGGTTGGATGGAATAAAACAGTGAGCAGTTAGATATACGTATCTTTATGCATATTGGGATTTGCTGAAGGATGGATGAAGGAAGGAAAGAGAATAAAGGATGAACCCAAGTTTTTGACGTATGCAATTAGGTGGATGGTGACACCACATCCAAGTTAGAGAGCAGCAGTGAAAGAGCAGGTCAGGGAGAAAAAAATGATGGTTCTACTTGTAACATATTAATACAGAGATGTTGAACATCCAAGTGGAGCTCACATATAGGCCTGCAGTAGGAGAGGTCAGGGCTAAAGAGAATTTAAAAATACGTCCCAATTTTCTTCCCAGTTTTATGTTAAACTTAAATGTCATTTAATTTTTTCCTATTTAATTTATTTATCAGTAAGATAAATAGTTTACAAATATGTAAAATAAGACTTGTTACCTATTTAACAATGCTTTAGAATACTTTTTAAAATTTCTTCCCACCAAGACATCTAAAAATCAATGTGGAAAATCTTTGTTTTTATAAAAATAAACAAGTAAACAGATAGTGATATAAAGATGGAAGCATAAATCTCTCATCTTTATAGAGTTCTAGTTAAAAAAGCAAGAAATTCTAAAAGCAAATTATATTACCTAATGCTAATACATATTTCTTATTATAAAATTAACTGGAAATTATGGCACATCATTTTTTACTTGAACTGAAAGCCTATTTTCACTTTAAGACAAAAATAAGTCATTGCCAAAATTAGACAATTATGAGTATATAGCAGAAAATAAACATTTGAAAACAATCTGGCATATGCCTGTGTCCCAAACTTATATGAGCTCTGAACATGTCAAACCTCCTTAAGACAAATACATAGTTCATGTTGAACTGTTCTTTCTTTACAAAGGTGCCTCTACACTTGAGCCCAGATCTGGTAATATATACACCGTCCCATGGGTAAAAATGAATATCCATATGAATCATGCCAAGGAGGCTATAAAGGAAATTACGTCATCCTTTTTTTCTTTTCTCTCCTCATGAGGTCTTCCTCTAACTGAGTCTGGGTGAGACACGTCACTCCACTTGCCAAGATGGATTCAACTGCTCTAGCTGAGAGGCAGCTGCCCCCTCCCTCTCTCTTGCTTGTTCATTGACCCATCGTAGACAAGTAGGCCCCCACCCGGTACCTAGGCAACTGAGACCCACTTTCATAGCCCAGATGCCGAAAATGGCACCATTTCTATTGATCAATACTAAGTGAAATAGAGTACTCCAGGAAGCTAAAAAGCCCTCTTGTGCTGCTAAGGAAGTTCTGCAGTGTTTGAGGGAACATAAAATCTGAGGGAGCATGAAAAATATTAACCCTAAGAAATGCCCACACGGATTCACATCCGCCATCACAGCTTGCATGATCTGACTTAACCACACTGTTGGACTCAAGGGAATATTCACCTTCACTGTTCACAGAATGAAGCCACTTCACTCCACATGGTGATTGTGCATTTGCTCTTCCCAAGCTTTTTTTTGACAAAGAAAACAGAGAATCTTTTGAATAAGATGTCCACACATACTCTCTGTAAAATGTTCTATGTGTTTGTGTAGATATTAATTTGGAAAAAAAGAAATTTTGGTGGGAAAATATTTCAATATCTAAGAACAGAGATATTCTTTCTTCAATAGTTTCTAACTCGTTCAAGGAGTCAAGTTTTAATAAGTGGAACTACTCCAAACCTCAAAGTCCTGTTTTAATATTACTGACTTTTACTTTTGTAAATATTGAATCATAACTGTACTGGCTTTATTTGAAATTTTCCTGGTCACCTGCTTTTTAAGCAAAAAGAGCTTTGGGTTAAAAATTCTACTGAGGCAGATTATTAAGAGCTTTAAAAAATGTTTGCTTGCCAGAAGTTTAAACATTCTACTTCTTCATCACCCTTGTCCCTTCCACTGGTGTTCAGTAATCTGCTAATGTCAGGGGAACACTGCTGTCAGGGAGCAAAAGTCAGCCCCTGTTCCCTGCTTCTGGGTGGGGAGAGTTCATCCTTGGCCATGAATTATATGGAAGTGCAGGGTGTGGGGTGAGCCCCGCTCTGCATATCAGCAGAGCCCTACTCTGCCCCGTAGGCTTCCTGCATGTGCCTTTGTCAAAAGATCTCATTGTAACTTCAGGTTTGCTCTCCTGCCATCTTGGTAAAATACTCAGTTTAGCAGATACTTATAGGAGCGACAATTTAGAGAGTCTAGAAACTTCGTATGTTTGTAAAGGAGGCATGACAGAAGCAGGTGGGCTGGGACCTTCTCCCTCTGCTAGCACAGCACAAGAATGGGAAAAGAGAGAGTTTCAACTCTAGGATTAAAGATGGCAGCATGAGAGGAGAGACAGAGGCTTCCTCCTAAAACTGGATACAATTAGAAAATTTAATTGCTGCAACTAATCCTGAGAGAGCAACAGGAAAGAGGACGGCGTCAGACTGCACACACCTGGAGAAAAGAGCAGACCTCACCGAACGGGGTAACGTACCGGAGCTGTGGCTCCGCAGGACCCGAGCCCCTCCCCCACCCCAGCTCACCGGCGGGAGGAAGAGAAACAGAGCAGGGAGGGAGTGGAAGGCTTGGGACTGCTGAATACCTAGCTCCGGAAATCTGCTCTGGAAACACAAACCTACATTTCATGGTGCTTTCATGAGACTCGCATGACTACTGGGTTGGAAAGTTAATACAGGCAGAGTTCCTGGGGAGACTGGGATTCCAGCTGCTTGTGGAAAGCAGGGATCCATATCCGGCTGCTCTGGAACAAAAACTTATACCTGTGTGCCCGGCCCACTGGCTCAGGCAGTGGAGACAGGCACAGCAGCCGGGAGGCGGGGAACAGCTCTTTCCTACCCCCAGGCACCAGTCCTGCTCTCCTAAGACCCCCGCATTGCTTCAGGGGCTGAGCAGCTCCAGAATAGAGCTTCTGGACACTAGAGGGCGCCATATACAAACATGAAACGCCAAAGGAACCTTGTCCAGAGTAAAATTATTAATACAACTCCCGAGAAAGATTTAAACAATACGGACCTCATGACTCTTCCTGAAAGGGAGTTCAAAATAAAAATCATCAACATCCTAATGGAGGTATGGAAAGACATCCAAGAACTCAGGAATCAATTCAGGTCAGAGATCCAATCATTGAAGAGCACGATGGAGGGTATTAAAAGCAGGTCCAGGTCAGATACGGTGGAGGAGACAATAAATGAAATAGAAACTAGAGAAGAGGAATACAAAGAAGCTGAGGCACTGAGAGAAAAAGGGATCTCTAAGAATGAAAGAATATTGAGAGAACTGTGTGACCAATCCAATGGAACAATATTCGCATAATAGGGATACCAGAAGAAGAAGAGAGAGAGGAAGGGATAGAAAGCGTCTTTGAGGAGGTAATTGCTGAAAACTTCCCCAATCTGGGGAAGGAGATAGTCTCTCAGACCATGGAGATCTACAGATCTCCCAACACAAGGGACCCAAGGAAGACAACACCAAGACACATAGTAATTAAAATGGGAAAGATCAAGGATAAGGACAGACTGTTAAAAGCAGCCAGAGACAGAAATAAGATCACATACAAAGGAAAGCCCATCAGGCTAACATCAGACTTCTCAGCAGAAACCTTACAGGCCAGAAGGGAGTGGCATGATGTATGTAATGCTGTGAAGCAGAAGAGCCTGGAACCAAGATTACTTTATCTGGCAAGATTATCATTTAAATTTGAAGGAGGGATTAAACAATTTCCAGATAAGCAAAAGCTGAGAGAGTTTACCTCCCACAAACCATCTCTGCAGTCTATTTTGGAGGGACTGCTATAGATGGAAGTGTTCCTAGGGTTGGATAGCTGTCACCAGAGGTAGTAAAACCACGGTAGGGAGGGTGGAGCAGCTGATTGCGAGGCAAATGCAAAATTAAATTGACTATCCCGAAAGTCCATCAAGGGATAGACAAAAAGTACAGAATTTGATACCTAATATATAAAGAATGAAGGAGGAAGAAAAAGGAGGAGAAATAGAAAAGAACCTTTAGATTGTGTTTGTAACAGCATACTAAGTGAGTTAAGTTAGACTCTTAGATAGTAAGGAAAGTAACCTGGGACCTTTGTTAACCATGAATCTAAAGCCTGAAATGGCAATAAGTACATACCTACCGATAATCACCCTAAATGTAAATGGACTGAATGCACCAATCAAAAGACACAGAGTCACTGAATGGAGAAAAAAACAAAACCCATCTATATGCTGCTTACAAGAGACTCACCACACACCCAAAGATATGCACAGACTCAAAGTCAAGGGATGGAAAAAGATATTTCATGCAAACAAAAGGGAGAAAAAAGCAGGTGTTGCAGTACTAGTAACAGAAAAAATAGACTTCAAAACAAAGAAAGTAACAAGAGATAAAGAAGGACATTACATAATGATAAAGGGGTCAGTCCAACAAGAGGATATAACTATTATAAATATATATACACCCAACACAGGAACACCAGCATATGTGAAGCAAATACTAACAGAACTAAAGGAGGAAATAGAATGCAATGCATTCATTTTAGGAGACTTCAACACACCATTCACTCCAAAGGACAGATCCACCAGACAGAAAATAAGTAAGGACACAGAGGCACTGAACAACACACTAGAACAGATGGACCTAATAGACATCTATAGAACTCTACACCCGAAAGCAACAGGATACACATTCTTCTCAAGTGCAAGGAACATTCTTCAGAATAGACCACATAATAGGCCACAAAAAGAGCCTCAGTAAATTCAAAAAGATTGAAATTCTACCAACCAACTTTTCAGAATACAAAGGTATAAAACTAGAAATAAACTGTACAAAGAAAGCAAAAAGGCTCACAAACACATGGGGGCTTAACAACACATTCCTAAATAGTCAATGGATCAACAACCAAATTAAAATGGAGATCCAGCAATATATGGAAATAAATGACAACAACAACACAAAGCCCCAACTTCTGTGGGACGCAGCAAAAGCAGTCTTAAGAGGAAAGTATATAGCAATCCAGGCATATTTAAAGAAAGAAGAACAAACCCAAATGATTGGTCTAACATCACAATTATCAAAATTGGAAAAAGAAGAACAAATGAGGCCTAAGGTCAGCAGAAGGAGGGACATAATAAAGATTAGAGAAGAAATAAATAAAATTGAGAAGAATAAAACAATAGAAAAAAATCAATGAAACCAAGAGCTGGTTCTTTGAGAAAATAAACAAACTAGATAAGCCTGTAGTCAGACTTATTGAGAGAAAAAGAGAATCAACACACATCAACAGAATCAGAAATGAGAAAGGAAACATCACGATGGACCCAACAGAAATACAAAGAATTATTAGAGACTACTATGAAAACCTATATGCTAACAAGCTGAAAAACCTAGGAGAAATAGATGACTTCCTAGAAAAATACAACCTTCCAAGACTGACCCAGGAAGAAACAGAAAATCTAAACAGACCAATTACCAGCAATGAAATTGAAGTAGGAATCAAAAAACTACCCAAGAACAAAACCCCCGGGCCAGATGGATTTACCTCAGAAATTTATCAGACATACAGAGAAGACATAATACCCATTCTTCTTAAAGTTTTCCAAAATATAAAAGAGGAGGGAATACTCCCAAACTCATTCTATGAAGCCAACATCACCCTAATACCTAAACCAGGCAAAGATCCCACCAAAAAAGAAAACTACAGACCAATATCCCTGATGAACATAGATGCAAAAATACTCAACAAAACATTAGCAAAACGAATTCAAAAATACATCAAAAGGATCACACACCATGACCAAGTGGGATTCATCCCAAGGATGCAAGGATGGTACAACATTCGAAAATCCATCAACATCATCCACCACATCAACAAAAAGAAAGACAAAAACCACATGATCACTCCATAGATGCTGAAAAAGCATTTGACAAAATTCAACATCCATTCATGATAAAAACTCTCAACAAAATGGGCATAGAGTGCAAGTACATCAACATAATAAAGGCCATATATGATAAACCCCCAGCTAACATCATACTGAACAGCAAGAGGATGAAAGCTTTTCCTCTGAGATTGGAAACAAGACAGGGATGCCCACTCTCACCACTGTTATTCAACATAGTACTAGAGGTCCTGGCCACAGCAATGAGACAAAACAAAGAAATACAAGGAATCCAGATTGGTAAAGAAGAAATTAAACTGTCACTATTTGCAGATGACATGATATTATACATAAAAAACCCTAAAGACTCCACTCCAAAACTACTAGAACTAATACTGGAATTCAGCAAAGTTGCAGGATACAAAATTAACACACAGAAATCTGTGGCTTTCCTATAGACTAACAATGAGCTAATAGAAAGAAAAAGCAGGAAAACAATTCCACTCACAATAGCATCAAAAAGAATAAAATACCTAGGAATAAACCTAATCAAAGAGGTGAAAGACCTATACCCTAAAAAATACAAGACACTCTTAAGAGAAATTAAAGAGGACACTAACAAATGGAAACTCATTCCATGCTCTTGGCTAGGAAGAATTAATATCGTCAAAATGGCCATCCTACCCAAAACACTATACAGATTTGATGCAATCCCTATCAAATTACCAGCAACATTCTTGAACGAACTAGAACAAATAGTTCAAAAATTCATATGGAAACACCAAAGACCCCATATAGCCAAAGCAATCCTGAGAAGGAAGAATAAATCATGGGAATCTCGCTTCCCAACTTCAAGCTCTACTACAAAGCCACAGTAATCAAGACAATTTGGTACTGGCACAAGAACAGAGCCACAGACCAGTGGAACAGAATAGAGACCCCAGATATTAACCCAAACATATATGGTCAATTAATATATGATAAAGGAGCCATGGACATACAATGGGGAAATGACAGTCTCTTCAACAGATGGTGCTGGCAAAACTGGACAGCTACATGTAAGAGAATGAAACTGGATCACTGTCTAACCCCATACACAAAAGTAAATTTGAAATGGATCAAAGACCTGAATGTAAGTCATGAAACCATAAAACTCTTAGAAAAAAACATAGGCAAAAATCTCTTGGACATAAACATTAGTGACTTCTTCATGAACATATCTCCCCGGGCAATGGAAACAAAAGCAAAAATGAACAAGTGGGACTATATCAAGGTGAAAAGCTTCTGTACAGCAAAGGACACCATCAATAGAACAAAAAGGTACCCTACAGTATGGGAGAATATATTCGTAAATGACAGATCTGCTAAAGACTTGACATCCAAAATATATAAAGAGCTCACACAACTTAACAAACAAAAAGTGAACAATCCAGCTAAAAATTGGGCATAGGAGCTGAACAGACAGTTCTCCAAAGAAGAAATTCAGATGGCCAACAGACACATGAAAAGATGCTCCACATCTCTTGTCATCAGAGAAATGCAAATTAAAACCACAATGAGATATCACCTCACACCAGTAAGGATCACCAGCATCTGAAAGACAAACAACAACAAATGTTGGTGAGGTTGCGGAGAAAGGGGAACCCTCCTACACTGCTGGTGGGAATGTAAATTAGTTCAACCATTGTGGAAAACAGTATGGAGGTTCCTCAAAAAGCTCAAAATAGAAATACCATTTGACCTAGGAATTCCACTTCTAGGAATTTACACTAAGAATGCAGCACTCCAGTTTGAAAAAGTCAGATGCACCCCTATGTTTATCGCAGCACTATTTACAATAGCCAAGAAATGGAAGCAACCTAAGTGTCCATCAGTAGATGAATGGATAAAGAAGATGTGGTACATATACACAATGGAATATTATTCAGCCATAAGAAGAAAACGAATCCTACCATTTGCAACAACATGGATGGAGCTAGAGGGTATTATGCTCAGTGAAATAAGCCAGGCAGAGAAAGACAAGTACCAAATGATTTCACTCATATGTGGAGTATAAAAACAAAGACAAACTGAAGGAACAAAACAGCAGCAAAATCACAGAACCCAAGAATGGACTAACGGTTACCAAAGGGAAAGGGACTGGACAGGAGGGGTGGGAAGGGAGGGATAAGGGCAGGGAAAAAGAAAGGGGGCCTTACGATTAGCATGTATAATGTGGGCGGGGCATAGGGAGGGATGTGCAACACAGACAAGACAAGTAGTGAGTCTACAGTATCTTACTACGCTGATGGACAGTGACTGTAATGGGGTATGTGGGGAGGGACTTGGTGAAGGGGAGAGTCTAGTAACCATAATGTTCTCCATGTAAATGTATATTAATGATAATAAAATGAATTTAAAAAAAAAAGAATGGGTAAAGAAGATTTCCCCAGGGTGTGTATGTGGCTGCCACACCCAAAAAACATTATTTCCAGTTAAATTTGATGCCTGTTCTCACATGCTGCTCTCGCCTGTTGGTTCACCCCTCAGCTCTCAGCTCACCTAGTCTGATAGTGTGAGAATCACAGGAGAAAAGCATAATCCTTTCTAACAAGCAAGCCTCCGAGCCAACAGCCTCTCGCAGCGGGACAGTCATACCCGACGTCACATTTGAACTCTGTCGTTCAGAGCCGGTCAAAGGATGTGCACCAAGCATTTCATTCATACAGTCCAGCTGTCACATCTGTGCTGTTGATCGGTAGTTAATCATACCGCAAAGTGAGAAATACGTGGTTCACCCTGTCCTTGCCATGGTGTTATCAGAAACTGCCATCTTCTTTCTACATAGAGTCTACTTAACAACTTGTTCAGCTTCTTTGTGTATAATTTGACTTGGATTTATTGTACATGGTTTATTTAGTTAAATGTCTTTGTGTATTATCAGGAACAAATTTGGTAAATAAACGTGAATAACCTCCTATAAATGAATTTTATACCAAAAATGTACTAAACTGTTTTCCCAAATTAAAAAGAGTAATCATCATAGTGGTATTATAGGTAATCATATATGATGAGCTTAAAGAGATTTCCCCATTGTAATTGTCAGGATAGGTCACCTGGCAAGTCGTAAGATTTGCCATTTCTTTGGACTTGGAGCAGCCTAAGGCCATGAATACAAACACAGCTTTTCTGTTTAGAGAGTTTTATAAAGCTCCACTGTTATGTTTGTGGTCCCAGGGACCAAAATGATGGGGAAGATGAAATGGGGATGGTATGGGGCATCCATTCTCCCCGCCCTGCCTTCTTCCTTAACCACCTCACCCACACCTCTCTCCCCCCTCACCTTATAGTGTCACCATGAATAATGTCACTCATTTATAAAGATTTCCCTATCACCCACCAACAGAACCCAAATATGTGCGCCCCAGGCCTTTATCCTGCACTCCAGGTTCAGGTACCAACAACCCAGTACTCATCCCAACCTGGAGCCCCACGGGCAATACAAACTTAACTTCACCAAAGTAGGACTCATTGTCTTCCCCTCTCCAGACCCTTCAGCTCCTAGATTCCCTATGTCAGTACAATATGTCAAACCTGGTGGAAACCTGGGGGTCATCCCAGACTCCCCAGATCTTTCATTCACCCACATCCACTCTCTGACTGAATCCTGTTGGTTTGACTTTCTTAACATGTCCCATATCCGTTCCCATACAAGGCTACGGTAATAGGATTTGTACCTGTGGATACAGGTAGGCATGAAAAAGAGTATGGCCAGATCCGCTTGGGGGAGAGGAGGTTAGGAGCGTCTTCATGGTGAGGCTGATTTTTGAGCTAAGGCTCACGGGGAGGAGGTGGAGAGGCCATTCCAGGCAGTGGAGGCAACATAAGCAGGGTGGACAAGGTGCAGGCCTCTCAGTGTGGCAAAACACAGGGCAGAGTGTCTTGGGGAGAAGCTGGCAAGGGTGGAAAGCAATTCAACAGGCAGGGCCTGGGGGTGTAGGTTTGCTCCTGCAGGCAGTTAGGAACCACTGTGGAACAAACCAGGCCTGCCCTTCAGAAAGCTCTCTGATGCAGGCAGAGGATAGCTGAAAGAAGGGCCAGGACGAGAACTGGAGGTGTGGCTATAGTGCAGGTGACAGGAAGGCCAATCTGAGCCCCACGGGGACCTGTGGGGATGACAACAGCTGCAGGGGTGAGAGCAGAGGCAGCTCTGAGGGGCCAGGTTCTAGTCCCCACTCAGGCCACACCCAGAGCAGCCTTGCCCGCCTCTGCTGTGCACATTAAGCTTCCACATAAGCCTTTCATTTGATGAGAAGTCCTGCAGTTTGAAAACCTCTGATCTGCAGAGTAAAACATGGCCCACAGTATGACCGCTGACCAGCTACTCCACCTCCTCGCCCTCCACTCTGCCGGCCCTGAGCCTCCCGCTGCAGTAACTGTGTGTGGTTCCCGCACGCACTGTGCATGCTCCTTTCGGCCACATTGCCTCTCGGCTCCATCAGCTTATTCTCTTCCCCCATTCTCTTTTCCCTAACTACGTGGTCATCACCCCTTCCAGGAAGCCTTCTTATCCTTCAAATCCTAAACTTCCATTGCTGCTCCACTTGTCCTATGTCCTACATCCTCTGAGATAGAATCTTCCCTCATCTTCTCACCTCACAATGATCTTATGAACATTAATTGCACTTCTTTTCTAATCCAGTTACTCAATGCTTGACACATATGGGCACACATTTTAATGTACTTTTCATTTGGATGGTTCTTAGTTCTCAGTGCTCCAAATAAATTCCAAACCCCTGTGGGAAAAGTCAATAGCTTTCTGTTTTTGTTTGTTTATTATAGAAGAGAGAAGATGTATCTTTCATTGCCCCTGGCAAGATCAGATTACAGGTAAGATCATGTTATAATGAAATTATTTCCCATTCTTCCATTGACAAGTGTGTCCAAAACTCTGCACAAGGTCTAGAACAGACATATGCTATACTGCTGTGGACAGAATTGTACCCCCAAATTAATCTACTGAAGCCCTAACCCCTAAGGTGACTATACTTGAAGATGGGGCTTTTAGGAAGTGATTAAAATTACTGAGGCCATAAGGGTGAGTTCCTAATCTGATAGCATAGAAGATTTAAGAAGAGGAAGATCTCTCCCTCTTTTTCTCTCTCCCTCTCCCCTGCCCCATACACACGCCCCTAAAAGGCCACGTGAGGCCACGGCACGAGGGTGGCTTCTGTGGGCCAGGAAGGGTGCCCTCACCAGAGGCCCACCGTGCCGGCTCGCTGCGCTCAGCCACCCAGCCTCCAGAGCCGTCTGTTGTGGAAATCTCTCAGGCTGCACTTGTTACAGCAGCCCAAGCCGAGGGACATATGCACCAAAGTTCGGGCTACGGGAGAGCTTCCAGGTAAGGGCATCACATTGTGCAGAGCCTGTGCCATGAGGAATACATTTGGAAAATAATCCTGGATGCTAAATACCACCACATTTTCTCAACCTGACAATTTACAACCTATACACTCAACAAAAATAACAGATGATACAGTCTTAGATAAGAGAAGCATAATTTTCTATATAAATTCTCACATAGTAGTTAATGAAAATGCTTGAGAGAAAAAAAGGAAAGTTCTTGATAAGACAGTTCATTCAGATGTACTCTTGCCTTGAAGGTCAGACCAGTTCTGCTCTTCCTGGATGACAGCAATCAATTCCCAAGGATAACAGGGCACTTGGTCACTTTCAAGATACTGGGGAAGAGAGTGTGGTTCCCAGGTAATAGCATCACAGCTGTCCAAGGCCACACAGAAAATAAGTGATGTTGGGGTTCTGGAACTCCACCTCAGCACTGATTAAAGCCATCCTCTCTGGCACAGGCAGAGGGAAAAAGAAAATGAAAAGAATGATGTCTCAAAAGTTTTCTTCCTGTAAACCAACTACTTGCTCTGTACTTGGAGAGCATGTTTCTGTATGAGCTGTGACGGAGGTTACCCAACCACAGAGAACAGAAGTGCTTTCTACAACACTCCTGACTGATAATGTAGCACCCTTCCCTTCACTGTCCCCATGACAGCCAACTCCTTATCTCCTAAATCAGCCAATTCTATTGTTGAACATTGCATCTTAGGATCTTAGGTTTTATCAAAAACATGTTTTAAAAAACCCTTCTTTTGCAAATTTCCTCTGAAGCAAGATAATATGAGGCTGCTACATTTCCACAAATGCTCTTCAAATATCTAGAGAGTGTACTAACAGTCAGGTCCAGATTAAACATAGTCTATTCCTTCTCTGCCCTCCTAGTCCAACGCTTGCATATACTCACTTAAAATGTGAATTTTTTTTGTTTTATTACAGTGGGAGAAAAGTTAAGCCTATGTAATTTTACTTTAGTAAGTGAGACTATGAAACTGATCAACAGTTTTTAAATTGACAGCAGAGCTCAGCCCTTCTTTATTTTTTTTTTACTAAACTTGCAAAGAGGGACTTGAGAAATATGCCATTGAGTGGCATGGGAGAAAGGAGATTCTCCCTTCTTCTTTAGCATTTCCCGTGATCATTAATTACTCAGATTATCCACTGAACAGACAACAACTTGACATGGGTGGTGGGAGCGGTGAAGAATCCACAGATCCCCTGAAAAATGAACATGAGTGTATTGTCCCACTTGATTCTCAAAGGCTCCCAACCATCTGAAAAGGTTAACAATCAGTGAGGGGAAAAAGCCTTCAATGATCCTGAGACTCTAGACTGAAAAGAGTTAAATGTATTAACAATCAGCAAGTTGGCTTAAGGATAGAAATAAGGAGATTTCATTGGGCTTTCAACCTCTGTAGACAATGGAAGGTGTTTGTTTGGTTAACTTTCTTAAAACAACTTCCTGCCAAGCAGTCGGCTACAACACTTGCTCACAACAGCCCGCACTTCCCCAGCGAGCCTCTGAGAAAATCCTGATTTCCGTGGACTGTTCCTAAGGAGTGCCATTCTATTACAGCTAAGAAAACGAGTGGGAGGGAGAAGGAAAACACTGCATTCAATTCTCTTACAGTCTATTTTTAGCACGCCTGAGAAGGTTTCGAGCTATTAATGTAATGAGGCTAAGTTCAAAAACAAAAAAGAGCAGTCGGCAGCAAAGGCCCACCGTGGAGGGAGTAAATGTCCTTAAGGATCCCA
Source organism: Manis pentadactyla (assembly GCF_030020395.1). NCBI lineage: Eukaryota > Metazoa > Chordata > Mammalia > Pholidota > Manidae > Manis > Manis pentadactyla. The sequence continues at coordinate 110,109,503 of NC_080028.1, read as the reverse complement.
ACAGCTGTTTCAATATCATATGGATGTTTATAGAACTCATCAGCCTACATTTAATAGGAGGAAATCTTCATAAAAAGACAATATATAATATGAGTGATTTGGTTTTCCACCAATATTGTTTTTCATAGTCTGTGGTACTGTTTCCCAACTCTCTGCTGTCCATCCACTGAATTCCATGTTTTACATGCATTTCCAAGGAAATTTCTGCAAATCTGAGAATCTGGTAGTGTTCCAGATTCTCTTTTTCCTTTTATGAAAAAATAAAATACATAGATTTGATCACCATGGCTGGGATTCAAGACAGGTATTGGTTGCTAGAACCGTCAACAAAAGGTTGAGCTAGTGTAGCATCATTCAAGGTCAAAATGTACCAGATTTTATGACAGGGAGGTAGCTATACAATCAACAGCTGTCAGTGCAAAGCTAGGAATCTTAGGAATATTATTTTTTTAATTGTTTTTTTTATAAGTTCTTCATTTCTTCATTTTCCAGAAGTCCAGCATGGCAGCCTGAGTACTGCTGAACTTAGTAGAATGATGATGGTAATAACAGTAGTGTCAATAGTAATTATAGCAGCTGAATTTGTTAAATATCTGATAGTGATCCTATACAGTACTGACTACTTTATAAAAGTCATCTCGTTTAATCCATGTTTTTCCCACTTACAGATGATAGAAGTGAGGTGCAGAAAAGTTCATTACTTGACAAAGCAATATAACTAGTATATGGTAGAGTATAGAATATTCGCCTTACTCCAAGTCCCCATGTCCTTAACTCCTATGCTAGACTACTTTCATCCATAATCCTGCTGCACTGTGTGAGTCATAAGTGACTTATATCAAGCAAGATAGAACACTTTCTTCTTAGAAAAATTTACCTGGCACTGGGACTCAGAATTTGCTGCTCAGCCTCTCCAGTCTCCCAATCAAGGCGAGGTGGGTGGATGGAGAAAGCACGTCATCTAATGGCTCTCATCCTGCCCAGCCAGCACCTTTTTGCATGATCATTCCAGTCTTGACACTGTCACTCAAGCTAAGAGAAGGAACTTCATGCAATTACTCCAGCTCCTCAAAAGAGGGTTTAATCGTCTGCCAAATGCCGAACCATCCTGCTAGCATTGTTACTGCTGCGATTGTCTGGGCGCTGCAGAGAGAGCAGGGACTCTTCTCAACCAGGGGGTAATTCACTAGATTCCTTAATGTACCTTTATCATAAATGTATAGGGGTAATAAAATAATTCATTAAAATGTCTGAAAAGAGGCTTGTCTTAAAATTCAGAAATAATTAGAAATGGGAATAAGTGGCAACCCTTTAGCATGAGTGGGAGGAAGATGGGAAAAAATGAATACTGCCTAGGTACAGAGACTTGGGGAATGGATTTCTGGGTTGTGATCTCAGTTGTTCTACTCAATCAACACCCAGACTCTGGTTGTTACACCCAGGGTCAGTTCTCAGCTCTCAGCTTCTCAACTTTCTCTCCTTGGTCCACTTGTCTTCTGTTTGGAACCATCTTTTGCCTATGGACCCTTATGCCACCATATATGCTAGCACAAAAATTATGCCTACTGGTAAATAGACAACCTCAAAATATTAAAACAAGCTGAAAAAACTCTGCAATGTCTATGTTTAGTGTCAAAATAATTTTAAAAGTTGTTTTATTTTCATTAAATAAGTCACATACATTTATGTGGATAATTTGGAAAATACAGAAAATATAAAGAAAATGAAAATCACTCATGTTCATAGAGACTGGAGATAATCATTATTCATATTTTCTGCACTTTTTGATATTTTCTATATGTATATATCGATTAACTCAACTGTTTAACAAAAATTATTGAATACCTACTATGTGCCAGGCAATGTTCTGGGTGTTGAAGATACAGCAGTAAAGAAAGCAGACAAAAATTTCTACCTAATGGAGCTTATATCTAGTTGGGGGAGACAGATGGCAAACCCAAAAGATGAGTAAATTCAGTGGTATGTTAAAAGATGGTAGGTACTATAGGGAAAAATATAGCAGGAAGAGGGAATAAGGGGTACCATTTTAATTAGGGTGAGTTAGACACAAAACTTGAAGGGGTAACAGACAAATCCATACAGAATAACCAAAAACTAACATGGAATAAAAAATAAGCATTTTTCCTGCACAAGTTTTGTTGGTGACCCATGGCTGCTTTGTGCCAGGTGGCAGTCACTGGAGGGGTTCTCCTCTACATGTGTCTGGTCCTTCTCTTGATACGAAAAGATTGTCAAGAGCTTGTTCTTTTCATGACAATGGCAGAAACACAAAAAGTCAAGAGCCACAACTCAAGCATGTGCTCGCACCCTGGTTGCTGACATATCGCTTGTCACAGCAAATCCTACAGCCATGCCCAAGGTAAAGGGCAGACAGGTACACTCTTCTGAGGAAAACTGGAAGTAAGGGAAGAAAGTGAATATTTTTTAACAATAATCTAATCCATCACAGACCTCCATATTTTGGTTTCAAATACTCATATTTCTTTCAGGTAATACACCAGCCCACGTCAAGCTCCCCTCTGATCTCACCCATCGATCACATCAGACTCAAAGTCCACAATCGCATGATCTACATCAGGCCTAGATGCACCTACTCTTGATTCAGTGAGCCATGATCTAAACAGACACATTATCTCCTTTTCCCATCCAAAATACAATAATGGAACAAGGAGAGGTGACCACAACAAACACTCCCACTGGACAAAGGGAAGAATGAGAGGCACATGGCGATCAATGGTCCATTATAATTCTGAAAGCCCACTGTAAACATGCTGCCATGTTCCTCTGAGGGAAGATGATCCTGGATTTGGCCCGGTTCTGATCCCTGGAAGTCTCTGCCAGTCTATTATTCTCAGACCTGTTAACAAAGCCCTCTGTGGGGCAGTAGAGATCCTTCCTTTTATGTTTTCTTCCTTGGCCACTTCTGAAAAGGACATTGGAAAATACACCATCCTTGAATTCTGAGTAGCTTGCCCAGCCTGCCTCCTACCTATAGAAGGTTGGGAGGTCATATTTATAGCTCATATAGTCTCAGTCCATTTGAGCCCAGACTGGAGTTGTTCAGCAAAACAGTTTGGGGTATTTTCCAAGTACTTGTTTTTAATCAAGGCCATTTGTCAAAAACCACATCCACATGTCTTTCTTTCTATACTCAATTATACACACTTCTGACACATTGGTTTCTGTGAATCACACTTAATGCAATACAACAATAATCATTTCTTTCTCAGTCACAAGTTTGCAGGTCATTTGGGGCTTTGGCATAGATCCACATTATGAGGAAGCTAGGGTGGCTCTGCTCCATCTGCCCCGTGTGTCCTTTACTTCCCTCCAGAATCAGCAGACTATCCAGAGGTCATGTTTTGCTCATGGCAATGAAAGGAATGCAAGAGTGACCTCCAAGTACCCCTTGGACTTGAATGAAAGGAGTTGAATGCAGATACTTAACCTCCTTGGCCCAGATGTGGCACATCACTTTAGTTCCTATTCCACTTCATCAAAATCAGTGATGTGGCCCCACATAGCTTCCAAGGGGCTGAGAAATCCTGGCTGGGAAGCTGCTTCTCAAATCTACACTGTGGAAGGAGAGCACAGATCTGTGAAACTTTTCTATAGTGCTTCACTATATAGTCTTATGTCGAAGAAAACACATAATAAAATATGTACAGTAAGATGTCACATCTCAAAAGGGAGAACTCAGCATGGAAGGAGACACAGATGTACATGTAGACCCAGATCTAGATCTAGATGAGCAGAGAAGAAAATCTGGAGTTATATATCAACAATGGTTACAATGCATAATGAAGTTATGGGTATTTTAATTTTTTTCACTTACATACAAATATGAAAAATGTATAATTTTCAAGATTAGAACATTATAAGGTACTATAAAAACTCAAGCAAATTTCTCTTTCACAGCATGGTAACATTGCTGCTTTCTCTGAAGAACTATAGTGAGAAATCGTCACTTCTTCCTTAAAAAACTTCTTTCTGAAAAAAAACTGTCATTTTTAATTTCTGTCATCCCCCTTGGAAAGATGATCATGCTTTGACTTTTCTTCTGCCACTGATCTTGGCCATTCTTTCGAAAATGCTCACAAAATCCTACATTACCCAGGATGTATTGATAGTTGGGGGCATCACCTTCAGCACACAGAAAAAGCAGGACTAATAGGCCTTTTTTCCCCATCATTTTAGGAGAAACAATTTAAGGTGGCCTTGGTATCACGTTCTACATCAGCAGGTATGTTCCCAAGAGACAGAAAAGCTCAGTGGGCATATAAATTAATGTTTTAATCTTTCATTTCTAATGTGAATTGACTCATATTGACAAATAGTCACTATCACCTTACATTTCATCATCTCTACTCACAGATGAGATTGAATATGTGCTATCCAGTTCAGTTAGGTTGCTTCTCATGAGGATAATTTGTAAACTATATGTCAAGAATTTCCTTTATAAGTGATTTCTTAGCATTAGTGAAACTGAAGGGTTCAATCACTAGAAGCCTAAATAAGTAATAATCTTTTTGGTTTTATTTCAAATTTGCCTAAATCTCATTTTTCAGACCTAGTCCTATTTTTCTGTCACAGAACCCTTCCCAATTATCTCTTATAACGAGAATTATTTCAGAGTATTATAAAGAGTGTGTGTCAGAGTGGGAGAGTGTGGTGGGGAGGTACAAAACAAATTAGCATCAGTCTTTTACTTCAAGGAGGTTAATATCTAATAGGTAAAGTAAAGCACATATAGAAAATTGCCTAGAAATTACAATTATAATATTATCAATATGGTCACATGCTATGTGATACAAAAGCAAGATTATTCTCTCCTGGAGGTCCCAGTCTCCCTCTGAATTATTCAAAATTCTGGAGGTTCACATAGTGCAAAAGGGGATCTGTCTGCCTCCTTTCTATTGGAGAGATCACTTCTAGCTGAAACACATGTGGTCTCCAGAAAGACTGTCTGGGTTTGAATTCTAGTTCTATCATCTTCTGGATTGAGTAATTTACTACCTCTCTTGGCTTCAGTTGTCTCACCTATAAAGTATGGAGTGAGGATTAAATAAGTTAATTCACATAAAGAACTTAGAATAGTTCTTTGTACAATGAGTATATCATGAATGTCAGCTATTAATAGGCAGCTTCTAGCTGCCACATGGTGGTGGTGTTAAAAACTTGTTCTTAGAAGTGATGCATGAAGCTGCCTAGTTCATGATGATACACCACTAGCTGTTACCACACAAGTCACCTCAGTTCTCCAGTGGAGGATCACCCTACTTCCCCGGGGCTAAGCTTGGCAAAGTGTCTCGCACTTGGAGCTCCCGGGGTTGTAGCGTTGACTTACCAGATTCTTAGGGACCATTCCCAGTCATCTCACAGAACAATAGCTTGCATTCACAGTGCTTGACTAGGAATGGATCAGATGGTTGCCCTTCAGAGACCACAAATATTGCCCTTTTCCCTTCCTTCAAAAGCTCTGCACAGAGAATCCAGACAATTTTTTTTAAACCACAAATTAATGACACATGGAGGAAGTGATGATATTCCTTTCTGTGGAAAATGGGATTACTCACAAATCCTGACAGAAGAGCGCAACCTCAGTCCAGCTAGGGAGACTTCAGAATAGGGGCATGGGTGATTACTCCCTAAAGAATTTTCCTCTAAAGATCCTTCTCCAAGTATCCCACTTTTGGGTAAATGGAAGTTTTCAACCAAAATTTCTTGCCTAGCCCTGACAGCATTACTCAAACAGTGCCTGTTTGCATATCAATGGGATGTTTACCACTCTTGGTCTGTCACAGGCTGTCTGGGACAAAGGGCAGAGAGAAAATAGCCATTCTCTCCTTCCCTTCACTTCTGGCACGTAACTGGTCAGGTGCCCTATGCCCGTGGAGTTTCTCCTGGAAGGGGCAGGGGAGGAGTATGCATGCCCCATTCACAGGGACCTACAGAGCTGGCTTGCTAATGGTGAGAAATAGAACCCTTTCCCCAACCTGCCCTTTCCCTTGTCTTCCTTAGTCTCATCAGATTTATAGTGAACTTCTCCAGGTGGGGAACTCCTTTCCTCCAAGAGCCACACCCACACCTTCATTTATGAGGGGCATGTAGGTGAACTGTCTTTGGTGATTCCACCATTGTGTCCCTTCTACAAGAGACAAATTCAAGATTATTCTCTTGTGAGGTTTGTCACTATCATAAGAACAAGCATTTATTAAGCACTTATAATTTATCAGGTAACATGTTAAGTACCTCATATGTGTCATTTAACCTCCTCATAACCTTTTGAGGTAAGCATTATGATTAGACGAAAAGAAAAACTGAGAAGATAAATAGCTTAAAGCCTTATAGCTAGTTGGCAGCAGAAACGGTATTCCAGTGCCGTGATCTGACTCCCCATAGGATCTGAGCCACCCTCAGGGTAAAGGAGTGGGCTTGGTCTATTGAGATAAATCAAAGATGGTTTCTTTTTCAATTAAAAGACAGTTTGAGAGTGAAAGAAAGGTGGTTTTGGAGAAGGCAGCCATATTAGTGTTCAATGTAAGTATGATATACATAGGAAAGGACTCATGTTCATTTTAAAATTCAGGCTGAATTATAAAATTAATTCAATGATATCCACAGATTTAAATAACATGCTTTTTTCTCCTCAGTAAAGATTATTTGAAAAGCGTGACAATAATTAGTCTTGAACTAGAGAGGGCAGTCATTTTCAATTGCTAATAGCTTCTTCTAAACGAGCTGCTTATAGACCATGTTGAGCCACATGACTTCCTCCTTCCCCTGGTCACAGCTATTGACCCAGACATGAGCAACTAATCCAAAGGAACCAGTCCACTTAATATATCAGATATCTACTTTTAAAATTTGAAGAAATATAGTGACTGAACCAATTCATAGTTGAGTCACATTACTGAGACAGCACAAAAGTAAGGGTCCATGCATTCTAGCTAGAATGGTTCTGCTCCCCACCCTCCCAAGGGAGGTATGATTATTAGTGCAATAACTCTTTATTCAGTGTTCACAAGAGGTTTAGTGTTTAAACACCAAGTCCAAATTCCTTTGGAAATTAAGCCTCCGTAAGCTCACATACCCTGACTTGTCCACCTGTCTGGTAAGATTTTCTATGGTCTTCTGTCTTCCAAATCTGCCTCTTGTAAACAAGTCATCTCTGGCCAAAAAAACATTTAATTTGCATCTGTTCCATAATAAACTCTGTACTAATCTTAAAAAGCACACTAACTTATAGGTACTTCTCTTTCTGTTTTACAGATGAGAAAATTTGAGATTTGTGGGGAAGAAATATTTCCAACATCACAGAGCCAGAATATAGGAGAACTAACATTCAGATACAGGTCTATGTGATTCCAAAGCCAAAAGAGCATGATGCTGGCACAAGAGCAGATACTCACAGACCCACAGAACAGAATGGAGAGCCCAGAAATAAACCCACACTTACATGATCAATTAATACATGACAAAGTAAGCAAGAATACACAATAGGGAAAAGACAATCTCTTCAACAAATGGCACTGGAAAAATTAGACAGCTATATGCATAAGAATGAAACTGCACTGCTGTCTTACACCACACACAAAAATAAACTCAAAATGGATTAAAGATCTAAATGTAAGATCTGAAACCACAACACTCCTGAGAGAAAACATAGGCAGTAATCTTTGGGCAGCAGCCCTAGCAATATTTTTCTGACTCTCTCCCAAGCAAGGGAAACAAAAGCAAAAGCAAACAAGTGGGGTACATCAAACTAAAAAGCTAATGCACAGCAAAGGAAGTCATCAACAAAATGGAAAACCAACCAACTGAACAGAAGAAGGTATTTGCAAATGATATATCCAACAAGAAGTTAATATTCAAAATATATAAAGAACTCATACAACTCAACACCAAAAAAACACAAATAATCCAATTAAAAATGGACAGAGTAACTAAATAGACATTTTTCCACACAGATGGACACATACAGGTGGCCAACAGACACATGGAAAGATGCTCAACATCACTAATTGCAGGGAAATGTAAATCAAAACCACAATGAGATATTGCCTCACACCAGTCAGAGCAGCTAATATAAACAAGACAGGAAAAAACAAGTGTTGACAAGGACGAGGAGATTGCAAACTGCTGTGACCATTATGGAAGTTCATGTGGTGCAGCATGTATGGAAATACAGAAGTTCCTCAAAAAATTAAAACTAGAAATATCACATTATCCAGTAATTCCACTTCTGGATATTTACCCAAAGAAAACAAAATCACTAATTAAAAAGTACCCTTATGCTTTTTCAGCATTATTTACAATAACCAACATATGGAAGCAACCTAAATGCCCATCAGTAATGAATGGATAAGGAAGATGTGGTACATATACACACTGGAATATTAGCCATAAAAAAGAATAAAATCTTGCCATCGGTGACAATATGGATGGACCTAGAGGGTACTGTGCTAAGTGAAATAAGTGAGAGAAAGATAAATACCATGATTTCATGTATACATGGAATCTAAAAAACAAACAAACAAAACAAGAATACACCCATAAATATAGAGAACAAACTGGTGATGGCCATAGGGGAGTGGGAGAGGGCAATGGGTGAAAGGGATATAGGGGTACAAACTTCCAATTTAAAATAACTAAATGATGGGGAAGAAAAGGCCATCATAGGGAATACAGTCAATAATATTATATATCTTTGTATGGTGACAGATGGTAACTATACTTACTGTGGTGAACATTTTGCAGTGTATATAATTGTCTAATCACTATATCATACACCTGATACCAATATAAGTGTATAACTACACTTCAATTTTTTAAAAAATCCAGCAAACTATTTCCCAGAAAATTTTTGTTTCAAATTGAATTGCCTATACAGCTAAAGGAATATAAAGTATAATTTGATCTTCACTGTGTCATGTTTTACAAAATTTGTGTTGATAAATGTTCTTATCTCTTTTCTATATTTGAAATACTATAGGAACAAAGTGCTTAATGCATATTTTTTAAAATCGTATTTGAAGGTGACTTGGCTCTAAACATACCCACTGCTGTGTTATCTATTACACTGCAGACAACTGTGCAATAGTTAAGGCGAAGCTTCTCCTCCCGTGCCGACAGCAGACATCATTAACACAGCATCCTTGTCCTTCTGCCTGACTAGGCTTAGAATTTTTCTCAGTACAGCCACCACCTGACAGCCACTACCAGTCAGATGGAGTTGACAAGCAAATTGAAATCTATTTAACATCCTAGCATTTCAACATCAAGTCCAAATTCCTTTGGAAATTAAGCCTCCATAAGCTCACATACCCTGACCTGTCCACCTGCCTGGTAAGGTTTTCTTTTGTCTTCTGTCTGTGTTTTCCAAATCTGCCCTTTATTCCAGGTCCAGCTCAGTCTCTACTTCCCTCAGATACTTGGGTCCACAAGGAATATTCACTTTTGTGAGCTCCTATTCCACATATAATCAATACTACATTTAATACTCAATTTGCCCTCTTTTGGGGTCATAAGTTATGGCTCTGACTCCCCATATTGACAAATGCCCCCTCCTATGATTAGTGTATAGTCCTTTCATCATTGAGCCAAAGCAGCGGAGGAACTCACAGCTACCGCAGGTGATTTGTTTTGCTAAAACGGGACTGTCTAATAAAAAGGATCCTGCTGATTGTGGGTAAATAAAGAACTGCTTCTGTTTAATGTTCTCTAAACATTAAAAATACTCTGGAACAACTTGCTCATATGGTTGCAAACTGTGTATTTTTTTCCTTTTCCAAGCAATTTCCCCTGTCTTCCAAATTTCTTCATAAACATCATTTTAATGAGTGATCTACGTCTATACGTATACGCCAGAAAAAAATTTAAATGAAGTGAACCAAAATGTTAATAGCGATTAACTCCAAGTGGCAAACTTATTGTGATACTTATTTTCATCTTAATTTTTTATATTTTACAAATTTTCAACAACTAGAATGTACTATTTTTATACTTAGAGAAAGAAAGTTAATTCAAAAAGTATTCTCACTCCTCACTCTCTGAGGCTGAACTCCTTACAGGTAATAGTGTCCTACAATGGATTCCTACAAGGGGTATTTAGGATTCTGCAAAACTTGTATTACTCCTTGTTTTGAGAATAAAAAGAAAGATGAGGTTCTGGTCACTTCACTAAAAGAAATAGAGTGCTTAGCACTTTTAACAACAGGCACACACACACACACACATGTACTAGAGTTGCTTCTTTAAATCTAAAATTAGGATTTCTCTGTGGAACAATTACAAATCAAGTACTTTTTTAAAACCCACCTTTAACAAATTATATATACTACCTCTTTTTATTTCGTAACCTTTGCCTCTTCTTTCATTTTACAAATTTATCATCACTTTTCCTCAGCTTACTCTTTGGCGGTGGTGAGATATTTTAATATCCTAGGTTTACTTAGCCGTATATGGTGTTTCAATGTTTTTATATTCTCAGAAATTGCAAAGCAGATTTATTTTCCAGTCTTTTAATAATATCATGCAGAATTTTGGAAGAAAGAAAATGAGGTAGATAAGAAGGTAGGTATATCTCTCCTACACTGGTTGGTAAGTTTCATCTAATGAATCTAAAGAAGATGAATAAAATTAATTCTATCTTGGAAACATATAAAAGGAATATTCATAAAACTTTTTCTTTTCTTCCATGAAGCTCAGAAATGATTATTCAAATAGCAGTGCACAAATTCTAATTTTAAAAAAGCTATCTGTGCCTTAAAATTTTTTCATAAATTTTTAAGTAACCTTAAAATATTTTCATAATTTAGGGCATTTATATTTGGTGTTAATTTTACTGATATTGAAGTTTTGGCAAATAATGACCTGTCTTAAAAACAATATCAAATTCAATCTAACAAACATAAAACAGCTTCATTTTATTTCACTATATTGACTTCACCCCTTTACATGTATGGATGTAACATATATGTAAGCTTAAGACCCCTAACAACTATGGTCAAAGAAAAGGACCTTGATTTGATCTCATTTGCCCAAAGAACTGTTTCCAGTTCTGTCTCTTTTTCTGGTTGCCTGTTCTACAACTGAGTTTATAATTTCTCTATTCACAATAAAACCTGCAACCTTTTGAATGATCGCAGTAATCCCCTAGAGGCACTGTTTACAATGGTATTTTTTATTCAAATGCTGTCACTGCAGGGAGTTTCCTTCTCTAGTACACTGAACTTTGACAGTCCATACGGTCTTAACGAATTTCCCAGGTGCTGAACACCGCCCACCCTGTACTTCTGACAGCCTACAGAGGTACTTACGCCTGCCTTTGTCATTCTCCCTAATGCTGCTTAAGATGTTTCTTAGAAGACAAGGTTTGAAGTAGTTGGTGGAAATAAAAGTTTTAAATGCTTATATTAGCATACAAGTACTGTCAAGGAAAATTCACTTCTGAGAGAAGGAAACAAAAGCCATTCATTTAATATCTATAAAGAACTGTTACTGGAATATGTGTTTGAGATGTTATTCTCATGTAGGGATGAATTTGCTGTCTTTAATGCATTATAAAAAGTAGTGTACAATATTTTCTTTACCTAGCTTGTAAGTCTGGGTAAATTTAGGGTGAGCACCAAATCAGCCCAATTGTCAACCTTACTTCTTACAGGATTCTGAATATTTCAGAATATCAGCTATTTATTTATTGGTTAGCTGAATTGAAATAATGGCTAATCAGTTAGTGATATAGATAGACAGATGATCTTAAGACTGCCTAGACAGGAAGAAAGGATTTTAAAATCTTCAAACCATATTCTAAAGTCAGTGTGTATCTCTTTTCCTTTATTCTCAATGTCTTAAGCAGCAACAACTATATGTTGTCCACAAGACCACAGTAGTTAGGCATTATGAATACCTCCATTTTACAGAACAATGACTAGAATCCAGTTTTCTCTAACTCTAAAACCATTCATTAAGCACATATGCTATATTTGCCCAATTTGAAAGACATATTGGTCATTATTGTAGACATTTTTGGCATTTTGTAAAAACAACTGCTCAGAGAATGAACCTTTTTCCATGTTTTGGGTCCACAATTGTGTAAGTCAATCTTTGTGGGAGACAGAGTTTCACCTCCAACCACCAATGTCTAGAAGTCCAGATACTTGCCCTGCTATACCCCTGGCATCTAGAATACAATCTCATGTGCTAAACTTAACAAGCCTGGTGTCCCAACCTGGGATAATGAGTCTGACACAAGGATTCAAAGGAGAAACCGTTTAAAATTCATTTCCAGGTGGCTGCTGGAAGATAGGGCCAAGATGGTGACATAGCTAGACCCTGAACTTACCTGGTCCCATGGACACACCAAATCTACTACATATGTAATTATGTCCACTGAAAACTAACCAAACAGATCCCTCCACAAGGGATAAAAAGATGACATCAACATGCGTAGAAGAGGGCCCAGGGGGCTGTGGGGAATCCAACACCCTTCTGAGCTCATGTCTGGACTCACTCATCCTGGTGCCCAGTGCAGAGGCAGCAGTTGGAGAGGTGACTGAATTATATGTGAAGGGGATTCATTTGCTGATCTTAAAGCATCAGCCAAAGGGGCAGGGACTAGCTGGGCCTTTCTCTGGGGACAGAGCATTGGTGAGTGCCAGTTTTGCACTCCCCTTATACTCTACCTTTCTAGCACAGGTAGGTGGCTCAGGACACAACTTCACCAAAGCTGCAGGTATAGCCCATCCCTAGTGCTCTTTCCCATCCTCACGAAAGGCACACACATGTCCCGCTGCCAGCACTCTTCAGCATCTCTAAAGCTATAGACATCCCGACCCTCAGCACATTCCCACAACTTTCCTAAAACCAGCAGTGGAATGCAGTCACACAGGGGCACTCCTTGCTTACCTATGCCTGGTGGCCAGAGGCATTGGCATTTCTGGGCCCCATGGGACTAAAATAATTGGAAAGAGAATTCAGGGCTGTCTACCACACCCAGTCCTGCACAAACAGCAGACAGAAACACTCTCAGTCTGCCTGTGGAAAAAGACCATCTACTTGTTCTAGAGCTTCAACCTGAGGAACAGACTTCAGGTTTGCCACACACCTAGTGGCTACAGAGGCACAGTCAGGGAATGTAGGCAGGGAGACACCATCTTTGAGCTTCTTTTGGCTTTGCCACAGCTTGCTAGTACCTCCCAGAAAGGAGCTTACACACTCATCTGAAGCCCTAATTTAGGCAATTGTTGCTCAGGAAATACCTCCAGATCTCCTGGTATGGAAACCACTAGGGTTTATGACTGCATTCCCACAGGACTATATATATTCTCATACTTTAAAAGCCATTGCCTGAGGATCTGGCTTCCAATCAGCCTGAAACTAGGTGCTGACTGAGATCACTTCCTTTAGTATACTGGCAGGTCTTGGCACACCCTCAATAAATGGGACCTTGTAAGAATAAGTTCAAGCTAGTTAGACAACAACAAAGGTTCAAGAGGCAACCAAGACCTAGGGCAAGGTTGAAAGGAAAAGTTCTCCTACACAAGTCCATTCCTTTGAGACTGGGAGTGATAGCAGTTTTGCCTCATACATAGAAACAAACACAGAGAGTCAAGCAAAATGAGGAAACAGAGGAATTTGTTCCAAACAAAAGAACAAGACAAAAACCTCAAAAAGAGCTTAATGAAATGGAGATAAGTAATCTGCCTGATAAATAGTTCAAAGTAATGGTCATAAAGATGCTTACTGAATTCAGGTGCAGAATGGATGGACACAGTGAGAACTCAATAAAGAGATAGAAAATATAAAAAAATATCAAACAGCAGTCACAAGCTGAATAATAAACTAACTGAACTGAAAAGTAGACTAGAGCAGATTAGATGATGCAGAAGAATGGATCAACATCCTGGAAGACAGGATAGCGGAACTCACCAAAACAGAGCAGTGAAAAGAAAAAAAGAATTTTTAAAAAGATGATATCAAGGAATAAAATTCACATTGTAGGGGGTCCAGGAGGAGAAGGGGTTATCTGAAGGAATTATCTGAAGAAATAATGGCTGAAAAGTTCTCTAACCTGGGGGAGGAAACAGACATCCAGGTCCAGGAAACACAGAGAGTTCCAGATAAGATGAATCCCAAAACACCCACACCAAGACACACTGTAATTAAAGTGACACAAGTTAAAGAGAGAGTCTTAGAGGCAATAAGAGTGAAACAATTTGTTAGGGCAAGGGAATCCCTATAGGTCCACCTGCTGATTTTCCAGCAGAAACTCTGCAGGCCAGAAGGGAGTAGAATCATATATTTAAAATGCTAAAAGGAAAAAACTTCCAACCAAGAATATTCTTCCCAGCAAGGTTATCATTCATAATTGAAAAAAGTGTAGAGTTTTCTAAACAAACAAAATGTAAAGGAATTCATCACCACTAAACTGGCCATGCAAGAAATATTAAAGGGACTTCATTAAACTGAAAAGAAAAGGTACTAATTGGTAACAGGAAAATACATGAAGGTAAAACCTCACTAGTAAAGGTAAATGTACATAGTAAAGGTAGTAGATTAACTCCTTATAAAGCTATTCCTAAAGTTAAAAGACAAAAGTAGTAAAATTATAACTACAATAATTACTTAAGGGACACATAAAATAAAAAGACGTAAAATTAGAGATCAAAACATAAAACATAGGGAGAAGAAGCAAAAATGTAGAGTTTTTTAGAATGGGTTCAAATTTAAGTTGCTATCAACTTAAAACAGATTGTTTTATATGCACACAGGCTCATGTATATGGACCACATGAAAACGACAAAGGAAAAACCTATAGTAGCTACACAAAAGATAATGAAAATGGAATCTAAATATAGCATTAAAGGAAGACATCAAATCATAAGATAAGAGAGCAAGAAAAGAAAATAGAACAAAGAGGAACTATAAAAACATCCAGAAAACAATTAGTAAAATGGCAATAAATGCACACCTATCAATAATTACTTTAGGTGTAAAGGGTTTAAATTCTCCAATCAAAAGAGAGTGGCCAAATGGATTTTTAAAAGACTCATCTATATGTTGTCTACAAGTGACTCACTTTCAATCTAAGGACACACACAGACTGAAAGGGGAGGGATAGAAAAAGATATTCCATGCAAATGGAAATGAAAAGACAGTTGGGGTATCTACACTTATGTGAGTAAAAATAGACTTTAAAATAAAGACTGTAATAAAAGACAAAGAAGAGCATTACATAATGAGAAAGGGGTCAATACAAGAAGAGGATATAACATTTGTAAATATTATACACCCAACATAGCAGCACCTCAATATATAAAGAAATTACTAAGAGACCTAAAGGGAGAAATTGACAGCAATACAATAAAAGTAGGAAACTTTATTTCCCCACTTAAGATAGATCTTGCAGACCGAAAATCAATAAGGAAACATCAACCTCAAATGACACATAAAACCAGATGAACTAAATAGATATATACAGAACATTCCATCCAAAAACCACAGAATACACATTCTTCTCAAGTACATATCAAACATTCTTTAGGGTAGATCATAGGCCACAAAACAAGTCTCAGTAAATTTAAAAAGATTGAAATCATATCAAGCATCTTCTCAACCACAATGATATGAAACTAAAAATTAATTACAAGAAGAAAACTGGAAAAATCACAAAAGTGGAGATTACACCCTGTTGAACAATCAGTGGGTCAGTGAAGAAATCAAAGGGGAAATCAAAAAATATCCGAGACAAATGAAAATAAAATACAACATTACAAAATCCGTAAGATTCAACAAAAGCAGTTCTATGAGGGAAGTTTATAGCAATACAGGCCTCAAGATGTGAAAAAAATATCAAATAAACAATTTACTTTTACACCTAAAGCACCTAGGAAAAGAACAGATGAACCCAAAAGTTAGTAGAAGGAAGGAAATAAGAAAAGATCAGAGAGGAAACAAATGAACTAGAGGCTAAAAAAAATAGAAAAGATCAATGAATCTAAATGGTTGCAGAGGTTCAATTGTGTGGGGAGGGATGATAACCAGACACTGTGGTGATACTTTGTAGTGTATGCAAACATCAAATTATTGTGTTGTATACCAGAAACTAATACAATGGTATACACCAATTTTACCTCAATAAAATAATTCATTTCCAATTTTGCCAGACTTCAGTACCGAGTTTCCAGTGATGATACTGGCAGTGGAATAAAGAATCTAAGCATCTAGGTTGATGTCACCAGTGGCCCTATTATAAGCATATCATCCCATGGTATGATTTGCATATGCCTGTGGCTGCACTGTCTTGAGCCTAGTTCTGTGCCTGGTTCTCTAAACTTTTCATCAGTTCTATGATATCTAGCCAGCAAATATCTTTTCAACTTTAGTCAACCATGGTTGGTCTCTATATCCTATAGATATAAAGTTGCCAGAGCTAAAGGATGATCATCTACTTACCCCAGTATCATGTTATTTCACTATTCTCCCAATTTTTAATAGCAGTGATTATAGTATTATCAATTGTAAGTCCATTCTTTCCTTCTTATTTCAATTGTAATACCACTGATTTTTAGGTAGGCAGATGGCCATTCAACCAAAGACTACATTTCCCAAATCTCCTCCCAGCTAGGTTGACTCATATAACTAAGGCTTATGGGATGTGAGTGGAAAGGATGGTTACAACTTCTATGTCATGATACTATAGGAAAGAAACATTCTCTCCACTCACCTTCTCCCTCTTTACTGCTGACTGGAAGGCAGACGTGATGGTGGGAGTGGAAGCAGCCATTTTAGACCATGAGATGGAAACCACAAATTGAGAATGACAGGGCAAAAAAATATAGAAGGTTTGTGGATCCTGCATGATTTTTAGCCTTTAGCCCTGGTCTGCTTACCCTTGGACCGTTACTTGTAAAATAAATGAACTTCTATCTTTCTTAAGCCATTGTTATTTTGGACTGTTGCAGAACCAAACCTGCATTCTAACTAATGGAGCTATTGGCATTTCAACTACATTACGGAAGTTCTTGCCAGTCATCAACACTGGGCTCTCCTGAAGCTTTCTCATGAGAAAAGGAACACTGCTTCATATGCCTCTCCCTTGAGTTTTTTGAAATTCAATCACTTTGTTAGAGAAACATAGTAATTCTCAGCAGTAGGAAAAGTGAAAAGCAACGAGGGGGCACTGCTTGACCACTTTTGCCACAGTGGCAGAGATGGGAGCCCCAGTTTTGCATAAAGAGACAGCAGATTCTAATGAGCATTGAATGGTCTTAGTTTCACATGCTGCTTGACAAGTAGTATGACACCTTTCAGTAACACTTATATACTATTGTTATGCTGATTTTCATTCTGAGGTTCATGCCACACTACCCAAACAGAAGAAAAAATAAAGTGGCTGTTTGCAGTTTATGCTACTCACATTTGTTATTGACAGCAGTTGAGGTTATTTTTTATTAACCACACTGCATAAATGTTTTAAAAGTAAGTCTCTCTTTTTCCAATGAAATGTAATCTCTCTTCCATAAGTTAAAATTAAGAAAATCAAATGCAATGCAGTTGTGAAGATCTTCCGTTCTTTTTCTCAGCTCACAGTTGACCATTCCCAAGTGCATAAGATAAAAAGGTAAGGAAACGAGTTTGTTAAACATTCTGGTATATGGGGAAACCATTACAGCCCCAAGTCTGTGGGACTGCAGCCACATTCACATCTGATGAAACCTGCTAACTCTAACCAATTACTCTTCAGATTAGAGCCTTGAAAAGTGCTTCGTAATGGATGTTTTACTGTGCATAAATCTCTACTTTCACTGGGGTAAACAAAAAAACCTGGAATCTTTTCCCATGTGTGGTTCAAATTCTATAGCTGGGAAGGTGGAGGTGGGGGTGGGGGGAATAAAGAGACTGTATTTTTGAGTTGTTGCAAGAATGTAAAAATTTACTGCTTCCAGGAAGTAGGATCAAGTCAATAATAATGATAAACACTAAAATGACTATCACTGTGAGTTTACTTTACCCACCTAAAATGTAAGAAAATCTTTAAATACAGTTAAAATTGTCAAAAAAAAAAAAGAACCATACATATGGCATATCATAGAGTCATCTTCTTGAACCATACTCATTTCCTTCCATACATATTAGAAATCTAAGAGATTTGATAGCTTCTTCCCTCTATTCTGATACTTATCAGGACAAGTATGTATCTCTTAATAGCATGTAGATGACCAGCTAAGAGCTCAGCTGCCAAAGATGATTGCTCTGAAGTCCTTCTAATATCAGCCTACGGCAGCCTAAAAGATGAGCAAAGAGATTAATCACAGACCTTTGAACATGGGTAAACGAACCACTGCCAAATGGGTAGTTTCACAAAAAACTCGTAATTTGTAGATGCTGGGGTTTCTTCTACCACGGACATTCTGTAATGGCTATAAATTCCATTACCACTAACTACCCTCTGAGATCTAAGCCAAGAAGAGGAATGAAATCCTGTCTGCACAATGTCAGCACAGCCAATTGATTCAGTTTGTTCCAACAAGTATTTAACAGTTCTTTCTTTGTTCCAAACAATAGGATAGGTGACAAGGAAAAGCAGTGACTAAGATACAGTTTCTAAAGTCTACATGCTTACAGACTAACAGTGATTACATGCCCTGAAACAGATCATTTTAATTTGTAAAGAGCGCAGGTGTCAGCACACAGATAGTAAAAAGAGCCTGCGTTCAAACTCTAACTCCACCATGTACTTACATGTTACTTCAATTCACAATGCCTCAGTTTCCTCATCTGTAAAATGGGAATAATAGTTGTACATGCCTTAAGGGTCTGTTGTGACGATTAAATGAAAAAATATATTGAAGTCATTTAGAACAAACTCTCGTTAGAGTAAATATTCATAACTGTGAGCTATAGGGATTTTTAAAAATTTCAGAGTTCTTTGGAAACACAGAAGTGGGAAACTCTACCACTTACGAATGTTATAGGAACACTTTCTAGGGTAAGACTCTGGGCAAAGAGGAAAGTTCCTAGCAGAGGAAATAATAAACGGCATAGGAATATGAAACCACATGGCAAGTACTTCTTGGTCTTTTCAAAATGTAAATTCAGAGGAAGGTCCTCAAATGTTCAATTTGACCATTAGCTGTTTAACACATTAAAATGTGAACAAAAAACTTGGCATTTACCTGGGTATTTTAGCACCACAGAGAGAGCACTAGGATAAAATCAGATCATGGAGACCTCATAAGCAATGGTAACCCAGTGAAGATTTTATGCAAGTAAATTGCATGCTCTAGTTTGCCTTCTTAAAAGATCACACTTCCTCTGTGAGGACAATGATTTGAAGTGAAATAGGAATAGAAGCAGAGACACCACTCAGAAGACTATTGTAAAGCTTTAGGGAAAACAAGAGCTTAAACTAAGGGTAGAGACTATAAAGCTAAAATGAAGAGGGTGAATTGAAATTACATTTAAAATGTACAATCTTCAAGACTTAATGTTTGATTAGCTACGTAGAATAAGGGAGAAGGAGAAAGATTAATGCCCATTTATGTAAGATAAAAACCTGGAGGAAGAACAAATTTCCAGGGGAAGATCATGAGTTCAGTTTTGAACAATATAAATTGAGATGTTTATAGGACCTCCAAATACAGATGTCAAGTAAGCACTTGTACATTTATATAAGATTCTCAGGTGAGAAGTCTGGGATAGAATCTTAAACATACACGTGATATGGTGGTGTATGTGTGTAGTGGTGGGGGTCCTTGGAATGAAATGAAATTGACCAGGGAAACAAGACATGAAGACCCTAGGATGCAGCCATACATAATGTCAGCATTTAAAGATTAGGGAGAGGAGGTAACTTCTAATTATTAAGTAAATTAGTCACAGGAATTAAAGTACAGTGTAGGGAATACAGTCAATAATATTGTAGTATCTTTGTGTGTTGATAGATGGTAACTACACCTATTGTGGTGAGCATTTAGCAATGTATATAATTGTTTAATCACAGTGTTGTACACCTAAAACAAATATAATATTGTGTACCGACTGTATTTCATTAAAAAATTAAAATAAATAAGGATTAGTAGGAGGAAAAATTTCTGAAAGAAAATGAGAAGCAACCAAAGGTGATTAAAAATAAACCAGCAAATTTCAGTTTCGAAGAAGCCAAGGAAAAAGCATGTTAATCAAGAAGGAGTTGATAAACATACTCAAAACTACAGAGGATCCAAGTACGGTGGTAGGTGAATATTGTCCTTTGAATTATTTAGGTCCTCGATGGTCTCGACAAGAGTCAATCGGTGAAATGGAGTGATGGAAGTAAGTAGTGCTGAAATGAGGAGCTCCTGGGAAATGAGGACGCCTGGCTGCGGAGTGCAGGAGCCTGCCGGGGCAACAGCTGCAAGGTCTTAAAGGACCCCAGGAAGACTTGGGTGCTTTTTTTTTTAAGAGGGAAGAGACAGAGTGTGGGCAAATGCCTGAGGTCCATGAGTAAGTGGCAAAGGTTAGAATCCTGAGCACAGCATTCTCAAATTTCAGGACATAGATCATCCATCCTTACTTCTAAGTAAGCTTTCCTGTTACTTGGAACTAAATTAGGTGATGTGCCCATAGAAAAATGTCTCTTTTAAACCACATACCATGCTGTAATGATTAGTTTGCTTGTTTCACTCACTAACATAGTGCACTTAAGTACAAGGATTACTCATCTACCACTATGCCTGACATTCAATAGCCAGACAAGGTCTAGCCCATGAATAAAATCTGTGCCATTTATTTGTTGAATACAAATTTCCAATTCTCCCTATTTTGTTTTTAAAAAGTGTGGCTCTACAGAAAAACTGTGGGCTTTTTAAAAGACCTAGATAAAGAGATTTCTAACCTAGACTTGAACTTAACTTATTAAAATGTGTTGGAAGATATAAAGCTATACAGACTCAATGAATTAGCTAATTTTTCTGTAAGAACTATATGTTATGTGTTTTTTAATCCACTAAATACAACAAGACACTGAACATATCCTAGGGGCTCAATAAGTACTTATTAATTGGTCTTTTACCTTCATGCCGTTTGCATATACAAAGCAAAAACATTGACACTGAGGGTTGTGGTAAAAGAGGGACTTCTCTTTGCTGCTGGTTGAACAGCTTGTGTCACCCATCAGTTTGACAAAGACTGTTCACATAAACAAGCATGCAAATGAATCATGATGAAGAAAAACCACCCATTTGCCACATAAAAGAGATCTATTGGTCTCCCTGCAATATGCAATCTTCTTTAGCTGTCAGGTGATTAAATTGCCAGCTTAAATTAATTGTTTACATTTATTGCAGGGATTTCTGGGAAGATGGCAAAGTAGAGAGAGCCTAAATCCACTTTCTCTCACCTACACACCAAATCTACACCTGCACAATGAATATTTCACCCTGAAGTAGAATAGAGACCAAAGTGAACACCTGCCATACAGCAAGGCACAGAAAGATAAAAAAAAAAAATGGCAGGAGAGGCAGAGACATGATGACCACAGGAGCCCCAGACCTAGCACAACCACCAGCAGAGGGGCGGGGAAGGGACAGCACTGGGAAGGCCAGGTGTGGACTCCCTGCCCTCAGGCGCAGGAAAAAAGCCTTGCGGTTTAAAGTACAACTAGACCATAAGAGAAAGAATGTGGTTTCACAATTCAACATCCTCCACTTGGCAAGGAAACTGTTGGAGGCAATCCAGGATCAAAGGAACTGGCCAGTACCATTGTTCCCACTCCACCTGCACATCTCAGTACAACTGAGAGCAGGATCTGGGCTCAGTCCTGCAGTTCCACCTTGCTGCCTTCTGTTATCCACCAGTCCAGCCCCCATGAGCAGGGCTGAAAGCCCCCTGGCTCACAGGGAGGTTGCCTGGTGCCACTGAGGCCACTCCTCGCAGCACAGTGGGGAGTAAGAAATGTAGTGCTGTTAGAATGCATTCAAACTTAAGTGACAATAAACTTATTATAGACTGTTATATTCATAGGATGTCATATAAGAACCCCACGATACCAAATAAAACACTTATAATAGATATACAAAAGAAAAAAGAGAAGGGAACACAACCATAACACTAAAGAAAGTCATAAAAATAAGAAGAGAGGAGAGGAAGAAAGGATCAGAGAAGAACAGAAACAACCACAAAACCTTTAAGAAAATGATGATAATTACTTTAAATGTAAATGTATTTAATGCTCAAATCAAAAGACATAGGGTGACTGAATAGATTTTAAAAAGCAAGACATATTTGCTACCTACAAGAGACTCACTTCAGACGTAAAGACACATACAGACTGAAACAAGGGATAGAAAAAGATATACCACACAAATAGGGATTGAAAAAGATATACCATACAAATAGGGATTTAATTTTTAAAAAGGTGAAGTTGCAATACTTGTATCAGAGAACTAGACTTCAAAACAGAGTAAAAAAAGACAAAACAAAAAATGGATGTTATATAATGATAAAGAGATCAGTCCAACAAGAGGATATCACAATCATAAAACCAACAGAGGAGCACCCAACATAGGAGCATTTAAACATATAAACCACATACTAATGACCTAACAGGAGAAATTGAGAGCAAAACAATATAGTAGGAGATTTTAATACCCCACTTATACCAATGGATAGATCATCCAGGCAGAAAATAAGAAAGGAAATAGGGGCATTGAATGACACATTAGATCAGATTAAACCAACAGGTAATTTCAGGATATTCTACCCCAAAGCAACAGAATAAACATTTTTTTCAAGTGCACATGGAACATTCTCCAAAATAGATCACATATTAGGACACAAAATAAGTCGTAACAGATTTAAGAACACCAAAATTGTATCAAGCATCTTCTCAGATGACAATGGTATGAAACTAGAAGTCAATTACAAGAAAAGAACTTGAAAAAACACAAGCATGTGGAGGTTAAGCAACACGCTTTTAAGTAATCAGTGAATCAAGGAACACATCAATGAGGAAATCAAACTACATGGAGACAAATGAAAACAGAAACAATGGTTCAAAATACGTGGATGCAGCAAAAGCAGTTCTAAGAGGAGAATTTATAGCAATACAGGCCTACCTCAAAAGCAAGAACAATCTCAAATAAACAATCTAACCCTATAACTAAAGGAACCAGAAAAAAAAGAACAAAAGCAAAGCACAAAATTAGTAGAATGAGGGACATAAAGATCAGAGCAGAAATAAATAGAGAATAAGAAAACAATAGAAAAAATCAATTAAACTAAGGAATGCTTCTTCAAGAAGATAAAATAGACAAACATTTAGCCAGACTAATTGAGAGAAAAGAGGACACAAACAAAATCAGAAATGAAAAAGATGTTATAAATGACACTGAAGAAATTCAATGAATTGTAAGAGAATTCTATGAAAATTTATAATCCAAAAAATTGTACAATCTAGAAAAAATAGATAAATTCCTAGAAATGTGTAATCTTCCAAGACTGACCCAGGAAGAAATAGAAAATCTGAAAAGATATTACTACTAATGAAATTGAATTATTAATCAAAAACTCCCAGAAAACAAAGTCTAGGACCAGATGGCTTTATGGGTGAATTCACATTAAAAGACAAGCTAATGTCTATCCTTCGTAAAGTATTCCAAAAAATAGAAGAGGAGGAAATACTTCCAAACTCATTCTACAAGGTCAGCATCTCTCTAATACCAAAGACAAGGACAATACAAAAAAAGAAAACTACAGACCAATATTCCTGATGAACATAGATGCAAAAATTCTCAACAAAATATTAGCAAACCAAATTCAAAAATACTTCGAAAGAATCAACCATCATGACTAAGTGGGATTTATTCAAGGGATGCAAGAGTGGTACAATATTCATAAATAAATAAATGTGATACATCACATTAGCAAAAGGAAGGATAAAATCATATGATCATCTCAATAGATGCTGAAAAAGCATTTGACAAAATTTAACATCCATTCATGATAAAAACTCTCAACAAAGTGGGTAGAGAAGGAATGTATGTCAACATAATAAAGACCATATATGACAACCCCACAGCTGACATCATAATCAATGGTGAAAAGATAAAAGCTTATCCTCTAAGATCAGGAATAAGACAAGGATGCCCATTCTCAACACTTTTATTCAATATAGTCCTGGAATCCTAGGCATATAATCAGACAAGAAAAAAAATAATAAAAGTTATCCAAATTGGTAAGGAAGAAGCAAAACTGTCACTATTTACAGACAACATGATATTATACATAGAAAACCCTAAAGACTTCACCAAAAAACTGTTAGAACTAATAATTGGATTCAGCAAAGTTTCAGGATACAAAATTAATACTCATAAATCTGTTGCATTCCTATATACTAACAATGAACTAGCAGAATAAGAAATCAGGAAAACAACTCCATTTACAATTGCATCAAGAAGAATAAAATACCTAGAAATAAACCTAACAAAGGAGGTGAAATACCTGTACTCTGAAAACTGTAAGACACTAATGAAAGAAATTAAGGAAGACACAAATAAATGGAAATCTATCCCATGCTCATGGATTGGAAGAATTAATATTGTCAAAATGGCCATCCTGTCCAAATTTAAGATTCAGTTCAATCTCTATCAAAACACCAATGGCATTTTTCATTGAACTACAGCAAAGAATCCTAAAATTCATATGGAACCATAAAAAACCCTAAATAGCCAAAGACATCCTGAGAAGAACAAAGCTGGGAGTATCACATTCCCTGACCTCAAGGTAAATGACAAAGCTACAGTGATTAAAACAGTATGGTACTGGCACATGAACAGACCAATAGATCAATGGAACAGAATGGAGAGCCCAGAAAGAAACCCACGCATTTATGGTCAATTAATATATGACATAGGAGCCATGGACATACAATGGGGAAATGACAGCCTCCTCAATTACTTGTGCTGGGAAACTGGACAGTTACATGCAAGAGAATGAAACTGGATTGCTGTCTAACCACACACACAAAAATAAACTCAAAATAGATAAAAGACCTTTATCATAAGACATGAAACCATAAAGGTCTTAGAAGAAAACATAATCAAGTATCTCATGAGCATCAGCATGAGAAATTTCTTTCTGGTTATGTCTCCTTGGGCAAAAAACAAAACAAAAACAAAATTTAACAAATGGGATTGCATCAGACTAAAAAGATCCTGCACAGCAAAGGACACCATCAGCAGAACATAAAAAGGCAACCTACAGTATGGGAGAATATATTCATTAATGGTATATCTGATAAAGGGCTAATATCCCAAATATATAAACATCTCATATGACTCAACACCAAAAAACCAAATAGCCCAATTAAAAAATAGGTACAGGAGTCAAATAGACATTTTCTACAGAAGATATACAGATGGCCAACAGACAAATGAAAAGATGCACTATATTACTAATCATCAGGGAAATGCAAATCAAAACCATAATGAGATATCACCCCACACCAGTAAGAGAGGCTACAAGACATCCAAAGGCAAGACCATCCAAAAAAAGAAAAATAAAAAGCAAGTGATGGCAAGGATGTAGAGAAAAGGGAACCCTCATACACTGCTGGTAGGAATGTGAATTGGTCCGGCCACTGTGGAAAAAAGCAATATGGAGATTCCTCAAAAAACTAAAAATAGAAATACCATTCAATCCATAAATTCCAATTCTGGGAATTTACCCCTAGAAAAAAAACAACTAATCTGAAAATATATATGCATACCTATGTTCACTGCAGCATTATTTACAACAGCGAAGATATGGAAACAATGCAAGTGCCCACTGATAGAGAAGATGTGGTACATATCCACAGTGGAATATTACTCAGTCACCAAAAAGAAGGAAATCTTACCACTTGCAAAGACCTAGAGGGTATTATGCTAAATGAAATAAGCCAGACAGAGAAAGACAAATAGCATATGATTTCACTTACATGTGGAAGCTAAAACACAATACAAACAAATGAAAAAGAAATAGACCTACAAATATAGACAACAGACTGTTGGTTACCATAGCGAGGGAGGTGGGAAGATGGGTGAAATAGAGAAAGGGGATAAAGAGGTACAAACTGCATATTGTAAAATAAGTTAGACTTAGGAATAGAAGTGCAACATAGATAATGTAACCAATATTACTGTAATACCTTGGTGTGGTAATGGGGTAACTACACTTACTGGGGCAAACATCTAGTAATGCACATAATAATTGACTATGTTGTATGTCTGAAACCAATATAATATTGTATATCAACTTTATTACAATAAAAAAGGTAAATAAGTAAATTTGTTGGTGTTAGAAACTGATAATAAATTAATCTGCTCTCAAGAACACTTTTTAAGGGCAGAGAAGCTATATAGCAGCATAAAAATAGGACCTTATGTAGTAACTTCAATTTGTAAATGATTCCTAATATTTGGGACAGTTATGACATTTTTGTGTCCCCTGGATTTCTGTAAAATCATGTGGCATGGAATTTGGGCCATGAGGATTAACCAGAGTGTAGTTATTAAATATCAAAGCACACCCCAAAGAATAAGTATGTTATTCTTATTCAGGTAGAGTTCAGCTGCTCTTAAGGGAAAATAAAAGATTTGGAGATTTTCTTTACATTTGTCTCCACTATAACTTCCCTAGCAATCTTTAGCAGAAGATAAAGCTTAGGAACAATCTAGTGAGTGGATTTTTTCAAGTGTTTTGTTCACACAGCTCAAGAGAGGACATTGTAAAGAAAAACAGTGTAGTTAGAAATAAAGTGGATTGGTCAAAGGATCTTGAAAGAAGTTACAATATCTCACACTATATGAACTTCAAGAAGCTCCCTTACTTGAATTCACATTCTTGTGTTCACTTTTAAAGTTAGACAGCATTTAGAATGTTCCATTGTCTCAGTTCCCAAAAGTTATTTAAATAAACTCAATGAGTCTGCATGGAGCAAAGTGCTGGAGCCTCCTTTTGGTCATAGGTACATCTCCTTCACTTACATGCTGTTCAAAACACATTGGAACTCTTGTCATTTCGAGCATTTGCAATCCATTGAAAATCCCTCAGCCTCACTGTTCTTAGCTTGCTCCTATGTGAAAAGGGAATCCTAATATGCTGTTATATATACTACTCACCTCACTGGATTATTTGGGAAGATCAAGAAGGATAATGTGAATGAGGGCACTTTGGTAGTTGCAACATGTTGTAACAAAGTACAAAAATGTCCATAATTTTTTCCTTGCCTGTATCTGTTACTCTTCTCCACGTGAATTTGCAGCTCCTATTGTCAAAAAGTGCGTTTCCCCTCCCCTAGAATCGGGACTGACCTTGAGCTTGCCCTGACCAACAGAATGTGTCAGAAGTAACATAGTAACAGTTTTGACCAGGCCTCAACAGACCATGCAAAGCATCTGATCCTCTCTCGGAAACCCCAAAAGAGCACGTGGGGCAGGGCAGAGACAGGCCATCTGGGCAGGTTGAGAGGTGGGTGAGGGAATGGCCGCCACAGGCCCCATGAGCCAGGCCAACTGAGAAAAGCTGAGCCCAGATCTGCACAGCCACCTGGTCCACTGACTCATGAGCCCTACATGGACTATAGAGCAGATGACAGGATAACTCCAGTAGTTATGGCTTATGATTTTTTAAAATTGTGGTTTCCATCTCTAAGCGGTTAAGTATAAGTCTGTGGAAGCTGAGACACAGAACAATTCATGGGACTGAATCTAAGTTAATTCATTAAAATACATACCTTACAGTATAGCACAGAGAAGACAGGTAGTGACTCTATAGCATCTTACTAAGCTGATGGACAGTGACTGCAGTGGAGTTGGGGGGACTTGATAATATGGGTGAATGTAGTAACCACCATGTTGTTTATGTGAAACCTTCATAAGATTGTTTATCAATGATACCTTAATAAAAAAATTTACAGACCTTAGAAATCTTCTTGTTAAGCCTCCCATGTAATTCTCCCCAGCCATATCCTCCTGCCCTCAATAAATTGTTGGTAACTCAATTATCTTCTCTGGGAATGAATACTTTACTCCAGAGCACCTGAACTCCACATGTAGTGGGAGCAGGGGTTCCAGATAAAGACATAGGGTGCATTTTCTTCGCCATCTAGTAACTGTCAAAAATTCCTTGTAAGTATGAACACCAAAGACATCTCCCCAATAAGTGGACAGTAAATAGGCCTTTGTGTGGTTTCTAAGCTCTGCACGTTTTCTGATCAACAGACCAATTGTTAGAGAAGAGAATTAGGCAAGAATCACTTAGGAATGAGAGTTGGTCAGGAGTGGCAGGAGACAGGAACAGGGATAGGGCTGTGGGTCCAAAAGGCAGACAGCCCGGGCCCAGTTCTGGGATCCGAGTGGGATGTGGGAGGTGTCCAGGCCCTGAGCATTGGGAAGGACTGCCTTAAACAAGAGGCAGTGGGCCAGCTAAGGCCAGCCCAGAGGGCCCACCCTGCAGCCTGGTTTAGAGAAGGCGGCTCGGTCAGGTGACTGCTCCGCCCCCACACGGACTCTCAGTGATGCTCTGGCCACTCTTCTCCCGCAGCCGCATCGCCATCTCTCAGCTCTGGAGACTATGCAGCTCCCCAGCAACACCTGGGCACCTAGACGAGGGAGGGAGGCATCCCAGAGCCGCAGCTCACTTGTCAGGTGGTGAGCAAGTCCAGGACTTGAGGCCCTTCAGGACGTCGGTGTACTCCAAACCAAAGGCAGATGGGAGTGGAAGCCATGATTATACTTTCACAAGTGGATGCTGGAGAGTTCCTTCCCTTCTTCTACACCCATAAGGCTCTCCAGACCGTTCCAGGCAACACTGAATCCTGCGATGCACACTCAGGCTGGTCTCCCAGCTCATGTCCAATCCTTTTCCAGATGACAGGCTTTAAAATACTTGGTAGCAGCTATCATCATGCCCCCTCTGTCTTCTTGCCTCTGGGCTAAGTTTCCCTTGATCTTTTAATTAGAAAATAAGTATGCCTGAATGGAGCCATTTGAACAAAATTACCAGCAGCCTCATTGAAGCAGGGAACCCCATCTGTACCCATCAGTGTAAACATTAAATAGGGAAATCCCTCTGATACCGTCTATAAGACATCCGTCGATCGAGCGGGCCCTGTTGCACAAAGCTATCGCACTGGAGTGATGGGAATCGCACAAAAGAAAAGCTGCACTCAAATGAAAACACGAGTGTTCTGTTTTGCAAGTGAACTGGCATTATTCGTAATGGACTGACAGGCACCGGCCTCGCGGCCGTGAAAGCCTAAGCTCTTCCAGGGCAGGGCCAGGATTTCGGTCACTGCCCCAGTGGCTGTCCCACCCACTCATGCACACACAGTTTGCAATTAGGACATCCTCATTGCAAATTCATTAAGGAACGAGATGTTTGTAGACTAAAGGTATGTTGATCTTCATTACATCATCTTTAAAGAAAAAGGATGCAGGTGTCTCCCAAAACCTGTGCTTGGGTATACAGTTTGTGCTAAGAAACTGGCATGCTAAATGGTAGAACTCCAAGATGGGAAAAAATCATTTTTATGCATAACAACCCAATTCTCAGACTTCCACACCACCTAAGGAAACTGCACCCTTTATCTGATTGACAATGGATTATAGACCTGAAAATGTGAATGAACTTTAATTGAAGAGAGTCTTGGAATCCCATTTTCTAAAAGGAACTCTCATCAATGGGGTAAATTTTTAGAGAAATCTGACATAGCTTAATACAAGAACAAATGAAGAAAAGATCTTGAGTAATGTCAAATGTAGTTACCTACAATAAAATGAATTTAACCATATGTACTTTATTTATTCAATAGATATTTAATACCTGTGTGCCAAAGTACTAGCCTAAAACCTTGAGTAAGATTAGTCAACTATTGGTAATTATTACAAATTAAATTTCATCAACTTTTAGTACAATAACTCTGCATAAGAAAAATCTCAGTTACTTACAACTGCAAATATGTATATGTTTTCTTGCTCATAGGTCTGCAGATTACTAAGGGCTCAGGTGGGCTTGAGTCTATAGTTTGTGTTAAGTTCTGGTTTGTACAAAGTGTTTTCATTCTGGGCCGGAAGCTGCTCATAGTATGCTCTTCACACAGAGCCCTGCGAGAAGGGCGAGCAGAGTCACATCACGCCTCTCCACCCTTTACACTTGCCCTCTTCCCACTGGCCAAATGAAGGCAAATGGCCAAGCCCAACATCAGTGCAGCTAGGAAATAAAATCTGCCTACTCTAAAGGGAAGATCTAAAACTTACATAGCAAAAGACGTGGATATAATTTTCATACAAGGAGGGAGAGGTGAATTAGGGAAGACCATCCAACCTGCCATACAGGCGTGTCCACTGCCTATGAGCTCAAGCAAGAGGGAGAAGCAAACAAACAATTATTAAGTTCAGGGTGAATTCACTGAGTAACTTTTGAATGGAGTTATGTATACTGAATCTATCTTAAAATTGTATCTGCCACTGTTGGGGGCCAGAATGTAAGCAGGGAGACCAGTCAGGAAACTATAGCAACTGAGTGGGAGATGATGGCAGAGACCGCCAGGAGCAGCAGACAGAGGCGAGGTGGGTTCAGCAGACTTGGTGATCCTTAGACGTCACAGGTGAGGAAGGGGATGCTTGAAGAATGCCACTTCAGTTTCTGGTTAGATGCTGAAATGGGGAAACACGAAGGGCAGAGTGCCCTAGTCTTTGTGGCTAATTGTCCCAATTCATCTCTTCAAAATGATTACTTGCCCCAAACAGGGCATGCTCTTCCCACATGAGGTCCTTGGGAAATATGAGGTGGGGAAGTTTGGGGTTTTTCTAGTGACTGAGAAATGCTACTGGTATTTTTCATTCAGGTTCCCAGAACGGTAAACATCCTGGCTTGGGCCATTTATGATAATCCCATTCCTCTCACTGATGATTGAGTCAGGAAAATACCTGTGCTCATCCCAATCGGTAAGACCTGAGGAGAACCTCCGGAGAGCTTCCAGGGGAGGTTTGCTTACTCATGACACAGAGACACAGAAGAAACTGTCTCTCTTCCCTCTGAACACTGTTTGGATGTGAGGCCTGGGACTTCTGAAGACAACTTAGGAAGCACGAGGGTGGCCAGACTGAAAACAAAGTCAGTGAGGATGAAAGGATGAAATAATGCAATGAAATTGGACCTTGGCACACCACTGAGCTGCTGAATCAAACACCCCTGGTTCCCCCGACCCCCAATCTGGTGTTAGGCGATAAACCTCGTTATAGTTTAAGTCAGCTTGAGTTGAACTTTGTTACTTAAGAATGTATCCTAAATAACTAAGAAAGGAAACAGATTTAGGAGACAAAAACACAAGTCCTATTTTGTATGAGTGTGGGATTTGTAAGTCTAGACCTCTCAATGTGTGGATCTGGAATATGAAAGCAAGCCTGGGCCTGTGCTTGGTGCCTGGACTGGCAGGCTGCACACAGTGAGTATATATATTGCAGGAAGTGCAGTGAATAAGACCTTCACAGTTTACACCATGAAAGACAGCATGCCTAATATCCCTGAGCACTTTGATTAATTATTCCGGCCTTTTCCTAAAGTGTAGGCAATATAACTCCTCACTTTAAAGTCATGAAGTATATACTTATTTATATCTTCTTCTTGTCACATGGATACTCGGTCACTTCTTCCTAACTAAACTATAATCTCCTAGGATTACTTATTCCATATCCAGCATAGAACCAAATAAAATGCAAGGCACTTGAGCAGGTACTAGCAAGTATTCACTGAATTATAGTTGTTTAAAATTATGATGTTTCATTTTATAAATGTCAGTTTGAGAGTCATTTTGTGGACTGCGTTATATGTCATAACCCAAAGGTTGCAAACTGGAGACCTACAGATGTGTATCTGTGTCACTTAATGGTTCAAAATATCTGATTTATGTAGTTGCCAATATTTAAAAACTGGGAGATTTCACATTAAAATCTAGATTTCTGGCTTCACTTGGAGATCTAATAACACTCCTCTCATTTTCTTGCCTCTCAACAATGAGCTGGAGCTGAGCAGACAGCCCAGCCCTCCAGCGTCCAGAAGGCAGCTTTGCTCACATTTTGAGTGAGTGCCCCTTCATCTCTGGGATCAGAAATTAATTCTGTACAGTCAGTAGTGTGAACCAAGTGACCTGGTTCTAATATTCTGTGATCCTAAGAGGCTGTCTTTTATTAATTATAAAGTAAATTTGTGAAGTTTCACATTGTTCTTCCCTTCCTGTCCACCCCTTCTCGGTATTTATCCATGCTATTGAGTGACAGCCCACATGTACTGCCTGGTAAAAAGAGAACAGTCATAGGTGTTCCATTCAGCCTCCGTGTGGTTTGGTTAGAGATAAACCTACAGTTTCGTTCACCAAGAGTGTGCCTTCTTGTAGTAAGGTAAAAACAGCCAATCCAGTAAGGCTGCTCTGTAGTGAAATGACTCAGCCAGCAGCAAGAAGAGGAACAGTGGGTGAAGTCTTCATTGTAACACTGAAGAAAAGGAAAATAACTTCAGCTTTTTTTTTCACCTGCTTGGTGACCCATTCAACAAAATTGTTTACATTTTAAAAGAAACTAGATAATAATAGATACCTCTACCTAGTGAGCATAAACTTTATTTGTGATTTCCTATTTTCTTTTTCAGTGAAGGAGTATTACCAATTTTCAACCCCACCAAGATATTGTAAGAATGCATTTTTCAGCTCTTACGCCATCTTGCTGTCTATTGACTCTATTGCACTAACCACCAGACCTCCCATTTAAAATATTTGGATCCATTTGAAAAACACACAGAGTGGACATCAGTTTATTTTCTCTTCTCATCTAAGGTTTACTAAAATAAAATGAAGTCATAGTCAATAGCTATATTAAGCAACAATTATAAATTTTTGTACAGGGGTACATAGGGCCACTCATTTCTAAGTGCTAGAAGCCATGTATCTAAAACACTCTTCTGTAAAGAGAAAGTGTATATTTAAAGTCTTTGCACTAGGGGATGTTAACATAAAAGGCCAGAATTTTGTGTCTCTAACTGCAGAGAAAAAATAAGAGGCTGACTCTCCTGAGAACAATGAATTGGACAAATACCTTTTATGTCATTCAACCAATGCAAGAAATGTGCAGAAGGAAGAAATGTAAATTAGTTGCTCAGTCATGGACACACCACGACTGTTATGGTAAGCCTGCAATAAGGAAGACAAATGAGAAGGAAGCCACTCCATTTGTCTTCAAAAATATATTTTTCCTTCTTGAACATATAGACAAATTCTGATGCCTTTACTGCACAAATACAATGCATTCCTTTTTATCTTCACTCAACAATGTGCTTGGAGAGGGTAGGGTGTGCAGTTACAGACGGACAGGTGGCAATAAGTAGTGATAGGGAGAATGACCTTTTATTCATTCAAAATGTGAAAGATAAAGTTTTAGGATTATGTTGGAGTGGCAAATTTTTCAACATGGGCGGATATATTTTAAACAGTAGAATATATTTTAAAGTTTTCAAATGTAATTGTGCCAAGGAGTGATTATTCAAAATAAGTCTCAAATTCCATATAGAAGGAGAGATGCCTTTTACCAAGACACTTGGAAAAGATGCTTTAAGTTCTGCATTGGCTAAGCAATGCAGTTAGCATGTGTTGTGATTCATAAGTTAACGTTACCCTGAATAAAGCTTCACTATTCCGTATTCCATATATTCTGTCCCTCAAAGAGACAACAGAATTCCAATAAAGCTTGAATCAATAGAATAAGACAAATTAGCACTGGCAAAATGCCCGCTGGTCATTTCAGAAGTAGATTTTAAGCTTCAGGATGCTTACTTTCTCTACATTTTGGTAAATTCCACTCATAAGCATAGATTCTATTTTTGGCCAGTTCCAATGTTGTCTTCAAGATTCAAGAATAGAATTTGAATTCCATTATTTCAAATTGATTATTTTAATCTTTGCAACAACTACTGGAAGAATATAAGTATTTAATTGACTCTGAGTATAAATAAAGTATGTATTGTTACACATCACTGATATAACCTAGAATATAGGAACGGAATCCATTATTATAACTTTATTCTGGAACAAATTACTATATGGCATATATAGATGTATGTGTTCATATTAAAAATTTGTCCTATGAATTCTTTGGCTTACAAATGTTTTAATGTGAAATTGAATGACTTCACAATATGAAATGTAAGTAAGATATAATAATTTTTAAATTCTTGGCAAGCAGGTTCAGAACTAAGGTTACATAATTATAAGAAGATAGAGAATAAGCCCATACTTAGCAGCTTTCAACCTTATTTAAAAAATAAAATGTGGTGAAACATTGTGTTGTCTACTTAATATTTTTATCTCTTCACATATTCATTCATTCATTCAACATGTATTGAACACTTATTACATGTTAGGACCTGATAGAAGTTTCAAAAATATTAATTGAAAGACATTTGCCAAAATCATAAATGTGTGTGTGTATAATACTATTCTTGTATTCCTATGTCTGTCTATTCACAAAAAACATAAAGCATCTATTGATCTAATTAGCCAGCTTGAGAAGTACACATGGTAGTAGTGTCTGGCTCGGCACTTCCCCTACCTGGGAGAGAAAGTGTCAGAGCTGCTCTCTCCCTGGGGGAGACGCTGTCACATATGCCTTTCTGGGAGGGATTAAGAAAGCCAGAGCAGCTGGGACCAATTTTCAAACGTAACTGCCATGAAAGGCTTTACACAAATGACTAAAACTCTAAGTTCAGATAAGCTGGGAGAGGCCAAGAAAGGGATGGATTAGTCTTGGTGTTAAACCAAAGAAAATTGATTAGATCACAAAATGGACAGGTTGAACTTATAATTCTGTGAGCCTACCAAAATGAAAAACAAAGATGTGCACCCTCATTTATCAGTCCTCCTGCACGGCACAGTCGGAAGATGGTGAGAGTTAAACGTTATGTACAAAATGCCACAGAGGGCACTAAAATAATCAAGACTGTGATTTGCATTAAAATCTTTCATTTTCCAAAACTGTAGACAATTTTCACTATATTTCATTCTTGAAATTTAAAAGATCAGTAGCTTTTTGCTGACACAAGGTAGTATTTGCCACTTTCTGATTTCTTATCATCTTCTGCGAGTGTCCCTTCATTGGTTAAGGGGTACTTTTCTTGAACATCTTCATAAACAAGAACTGTTTAATGTTAACCTGCAACAGGCTTGTATCTCTATCTCTTTATAAAGAATATCAAATGATGCTACTGATGATGATTAAGTTTTTAGACATATGGAAACACAACACCTACAAATCAGTACTTTAATGTTTATGAAGTGTCAGTTCTTAAAACAAATATAGAAACTTAGCAATTATCAGAAACACTTTCCACCATTACATTGCACGAGTATACAGAACTTGTTAAAAATAAAGAGAAACAGTATATTGTTTAATACTTGACAGCTGGAAATGTTTGCTTGTTAACTCTTTGCTGATTCTAGTCAAATACTGCCTCTAGCTGAGCCTGGCTTTCAGATTTCACATGGTAGGAATACCATAGAACTACAGGTATCATTTAAATGTCACAACTACTGGTTCTGAACAAAAGCCATCTTTAAATTCCACATATTTCACTTACTTAGAGAAATGATTATTACAGTGTTGTTTGATGATAGTAACATGTAATTCTCACATTCTCTAAATTTTTCTTTAAGAAACCAAAGAAACATTCTCATTCATCAGTGAAGTCGAATAACTGATGTTGGAGGCTTTGGAAAGCCTACTTTTTCACCCTTTCCCCTGTGGGTAACAATGAATTTGAAAAACAGACTGAATGGGGATCATAATAAACTATCAAATATACTCAGCACTCTCTGGTATTGGCTACATTACAGCAGTTGAAAAGCTCCCCAATACTCATCGCCATCTGTCCTTTAAGTTGACCATGGGGCCTATCTTGGGGAAGGCTAACTCTAAAGAGCTCTCTTACCCAAATACCTGCATGGAGCATCATGGATGGTAACACCCCCTGCAGAATACCAGACAGAGGGTATGCATGTTTGACTTCACCTGCTGGTTACCATGAGCCAATGAATGATTTCTTGCCCCTGTCTCACCAATCACTGTCATTTTCTTTTGCATAGAAAGGAACCAGCGACGAGTAAATCAGAACATTTCCCCATCAATACTGCCCTCTTTTCAAGGTTTAGGGTACAGTCCCTCTCAAGAAAGCCTACTTTCTTTTCCAAGAAAGATAACTATGTATTCTCCCAGAAACTAAGTCAGTAAAAATTATTATAAGGCTTTCATATTGCTCATGTTCATTTTTTTAAAAAAAGATATTCTATTGTTTTGCCACAGTACTTTTCAAATTAATGGGTTACATAAGCTCATTTGGCCTGTTTCACTCTTCCCAGTGAAAGTCACTGACAATTATGATGATAAAATCAACCATCTGTTCTACTGACCTGATAGAAAGTCATCCTAGAATGTGCAAGTTTTATCAACTATATCTCCTCACTTATGCACTTGAATATTTGTCTAATAAGAATCTTTGTTTCTTTAGCGGGAGCTGAAATGATTCTGAGGAATACTTGCCCATGCAGTAATTTGGAGGAATCTCTCTTACAAGGTTACTTCATGTAAGAATTCACCCACCACATGCAAGGCAGTGTTCAAAGTGCTGGAGCAACAGAGAGGACCCTTTTCTTTTAGACTTTCAATTTGGAAGGTGGTTATAGTCAATAAGTAAAAGAAACACATAAACAAGATAATTTTTTGGAGTGATAACTATAGTGGAAGACACTGAAGCTCGATGTGATACTTAATGGAGATCCCTAAATGGAGACAGGAAAAATGGACAATTTTGAAATAAGTGATCAAGAAGAGCTCTATGAAGAGAAGCCATTTGGACTGAGACCTGCATTAGGAGCCAGCCGTCCCAGAAAGGGAGCACATAGAAGGTGGTACCGTGCAAAGGCCTGAGAGGCTAGTCTCAGATTAATAGAATCCGGCCTTTCTTATTCCAAGAAAATTACTCTGTAAGATGTTACCAGACCAGGAAAGGCTTAAAGATGTCAGTGTGAGAGGTGAGACAGAAAATTCCTCCCAAAACCACACATAATATGAAAATAGAGCAAATACATCTAATCCTGAAGGAGCAACAGGAAAGAAGGCTGCAGCAGGCTGCCTACACCTAGGGAAAACAGCAGACATCAAGGAAAAGGGTAAAATACCAAAGCCACAATCTTAGAGACCCAAGCCCTTCCCCCAACCCAGCTCAACAGAGGGAAGAAGAGAAACAGAGCAGGGAGGGGGGTGGAGGCCTAGGAATGCAAAATACCCAGCCCTGGAGATCTTCTCTCAGAGCATAAACCTACATTACATGGTACTCTGGAGATTAGTGGGGTTGGAAATCTAAGACAGGTGGAATACTTGGAGACTGAGATTTCAGCCACTTGTGGAAAACACGGGTCCACAGCCAGCCTTTCTGGGACAAAAGAAAGGTGGGAAGCCCGACAGACTTCCTAACAGCAAGAGGGCTGCTTAAGGGGCAGGTACTGCACACAGCTTGCTGCTCAGGAGAAGGACAGATGGACAAAATTGTCTGGGCACACTCTGCCCAGCAGACTGGGAACTTTCAAGAGCTTCAGACCCTCCATTCCCCTGCCTGACAACACAGCTATGAAGTCCCCCACTGTGATACACAGCCAGCTGTGCCTTCCTCCCAGAGGCAATGGCCTGCAAATGGGCTGCCCCCGCCAGTGCACCAGGAGAGCTAGAGGGTGGGCCTGCCTACAGCAGCTTCAAGTGCAAAGCATAGAGGCTTCTCCCTGTGCTCACAGCCCAAAGGCCCTGACAGTTGAGGTAAGGTACTGCATCCAGGAAGCATAAAAGAGCTTTCTGCTTCCTACAGGCAACAGCACCACTTGTCTATGACCCCTGCCATCACTCCAGGGGCTGAGGAGCCCCAGAGAGTAGAGCTTCTGGGCACTAGAGAGTGCCACATACAAATACAAAATGTCAAAGGAACCTGGTTCAAACACAAATCCCACAAACACCAGAAAAAGGCCCAAGTGAAAGTGAACTCATCAATCTTCCTGAAAGAGATTACAAAATAAAAATCATAAGCATGCTCATGGAGGTACAGAAAAATATTCAAGAACTCATGGAGGAATTCAACAATGAGATACACAGTTGAAGAATCCAGTATAAGAAATGAAACATATAATGGAGGGATTTAAAAGCAGATTAGATGAAGTACAGGAGATGGTAAATGAAATAGAAACTAGAGAACAGGAATACAAAGAAGCTGAGGCACAGAGAGAAAAAGGATCTCTAAAAATGAAAGAATATTGACAGAACTGTGTGACCAATCCAAACAGAACAATATTCACATTACAGGGGTATAAGAAGAAGAAGAAGAGAGAGAAAGGAATAGAAAGTGTCTTTGAAGAGGTAATTGCTGCTGAAAACTTCCACAATATTGGGAAGGAGATCATCTCTCAGGCCATGGAAGTGCACAGATCTCCCAACACAAGGGACCCAAGGAAGAAAACATCAAGTCATATAATAATTAAAATGGCAAAGATCAAGGATAAGGACAGAGTATGAAAAACAGCCAGAGAGAGAAAAAAAAATCACATAAAAGAAAAACCCATCAGACTATCATCAGACTTCTCAGCAGAAACCTTACAGGCCAGAAGGGAGTGGCATGATGTATTTAATGCAATGAAGCAGAAGAGCCTCAAATCAAGAATAGTCTACCCGGCAATAAATCATTTAAATATGAAGGAGGGATTAAAGAATTTCCTGACAAGCAAAAGCGGAGAAAATTTATCTCCCACAAACCATCTCTACAGTGTAGTATTCAGGGACAGCTATAGATGGAAGTGTTCCTAAGGCTAAATAGCTATCACCAGAAGAAATAAAACCATAGTAAAGAAAGTAGAACAATTAATTACTAAGCAGATGCAAAATCAAACCAACCATCCCCAAACTCTGTGAAGGGATAGATAAAGAGTACAGAATATGATACCTAATATACAAAGAATGGAGGAGGGAGGGGAAAAAAAGAACCTTTAGATTGTGTTTGTAATAGTATACTAAGTGAGTTAAATTAGACTTAGATAATAAGGAAGTTACCCATGAACCTTTGGTAACCACAAATCTGAAACCTGAAATGGTAATAAGTACAAACCTAATGATAACCACCCTAAATGTAAATAGTCTGAATGCACCAATCAAAAGACACAGAGTCACAAAATGGATAAAAAAACAAGACCCATCTATATGCTGCCTACAAGAGACTCACTTCAAACCCAAAGATATAAAGTGAAGGGATGGGAAAAGATATTTCATGCAACTAATAGGGAGAAAAAGCAGGAGTTGCAGTACTCATATCAGACAAAATAGACTTCAAAACAAAAAAAGTCACAAGAGAAAAAGAAGGACATTACATAATGATAAAGGGGTCAGTTCAACAAAAGGATATAACCATTATAAATATCTATGCACCCAACACAGAAGACCTATGTATGTGAAACAAATACTAACAGAATTAAAGGGGGAAATAGAAAGCAATGCATTCATTTTAGAAGACTTCATCAATCACTACAAAGGACAGATCAACCAGGCAGAAAATAATGAGACACAGGCACTGAACAACACACTAGAACAGATGGACTTAACAGACATCTACAGAACACTCCACCCAAAAGCAACAGGATACACATTCTTCTCAGGTGTATGTGGAACATTTTCAAGAATAGATTTTATTCTAGGCCACAAAAATAGCACCAGTAAATTCAAAGAGATTGAAATTGTACCAACCAGCTTTTCAGACCACAAAGGTATGAAACTAGAAATAAATTATGGAAAGAAAACAAAAAAGTCCACAAACACATAGAGGCTTAACAACATGCTCCTAAATAAACAATGGATCAATGACCAAATAAAAAAGAGATCAAGCAATATGTGAAGACAAATGACAACAATAACTCAACACTGCAAAGTCTGGGATGCAGAGAAGGCTGTGCTAAGAAGGAGGCATACTGCAATACTGGCTTATCTCAGAAAAGAGGAACAATCCCATACGAATAGTCTAAACTCACAATTAATGAAAATAGAAAAAGAAGGACAAATGAGGCCCAAAGTCAGTAGAAGGAGGGACATAATAAAAATCAGAGCAGAAATAAATAAAATCAAGAAGAATAAAACAATAGAAAGAATCAGTGAAAGCAGGAGCTGGTTCTTGGAGAAAATAAAGAAATAGATAAACCCCTAGCCAGACTTATCAAGAAAAAAAGAGAATCAGAAATGAGAAAGGAAAAACCACTATGGACACCACAGAAATACAAAGAATTATTAGAGAATACTATGAAAAATTATATGCTAACAAATTGGACAATCTGGAAGAAATGGACAACTTTCTAGAAAAATACAACCTTCCAAGGCTGACCCAGGAAGAAACAGAAAATCTGAACAGGCAAATTACCAGCAACAAAACTGAATGGGTAATAAAAAAAAACTAAGAACAAAGCCCTTAGAACAGATGCCTTCACCACAGAATTTTATCAAACATTTAGTGAAGACCTAATACCCAACCTCCTTCAAGTTTTCCAAAAAGCAGAGGAGGAGAGAATACTTCCGAACTCATCCTATGAGGCCAGCATCACCCTAATACCAAAACCAGGCAAAGACACCATAAAAAAAGAACATTACAGACCAATATCCCTGATGAACATAGATGCAAAAATACTCAACAAAATATATGTAAATGGATTTCAAAAATACATAAAAAGATCATCCATCATGATTAAGCAGGATTTATTCCAGGGATGTAAGGATGGTACAACATTCAAAAATGCATCAACATCATCCACCACATCAACAAAAAGGACAAAAACCACATGATCATCTCCATAGATGCCAAAAAAACATTCGACAAAATTCAACATCCATTCATGTTAAAAACTAAAGAAAATGGGTATGGAGGGCAAGTACTTCAACATAATAAAGACCACTTATGACAAACCCACAGACAACATCATACTTAACAATGAGAAACTGAAAACTTTTCCTTTAAGATTGGGAACAAGACAAGGTTGCCCATTCTCCCCACTTTTATTCAACATAGTTCTGGAGATCCTAGC
Organism: Manis pentadactyla; assembly: GCF_030020395.1. Classification (NCBI taxonomy): domain Eukaryota; kingdom Metazoa; phylum Chordata; class Mammalia; order Pholidota; family Manidae; genus Manis; species Manis pentadactyla. The sequence continues at coordinate 110,068,318 of NC_080028.1, read as the reverse complement.
CATGGCAATCAGACAACACATAGAAATAAAAGGCATCCAGATTGGTACTTAAGAAGTTAAATTGTCACTGTTTGCAGATGACATGATATTGTACATTAAAAAACCCTAAAGAATCCACCCTAAAACTACTAGAACTAATAACTGAATTTTCAGGACACAAAATTAATATGCAGATATCTGTTGCATTCCTATATACTTAACGATGAACTAGCAGACAGAGAAATCAGGAAAATAATTCCATTCACAATTGTATCAAAAAGAATAAAATACCTAGGAATAAACCTAACGAAAGAAGTGAAAGACCTATACCCTGAAAACTACAGGACAATCATGAGAGAAATTGAAGATAACAATAAATGAAAATACATCCCATTTTCATGGGTAGGAAGAATCAATATTCTCAAAATAGCCATTTTTCCTAAAGCAATCTACAGATTCAATGCAATCCCTGTCAAAATACCAATGGCACTCTTCAATGAACTATAGCAAATAGTTCTAAAATTCATATGGAACCACAAAAGACCCCAAATAACCAAAGCAAACCTGAAAAGGAAGAGTAAAGCTAGGGGGATTACACTCCCCAACTTCAAGCTCTACTACAAAGCCACAGTAATCAAGACAATTTGGTACTGGCACAAGAGCAGACCCATAGATCACTGGAACAGAATAGAGGGCCCAGATATAAACCCAAGCACTTATGGTCCATTAATATACAATATAGGAACCATGGACATAAAATGGGGAAATGATGGCCTCTACAACAACTGGTGTTGGCAAAACTGGACAGCTACATATAACAGAATGAAACTGGATAATTGTCTACCTCCAAACACAAAAGTAAGCTCAAAATGGATCAAAGAGCTGAATGTAAGTTATGAAACCATAAAACTCTCAGAAGAAAACATAGGCAATCATCTCTTGAATATAAACATGAGCAACTTTTTCCTGAACGCATCTCCTCAGGCAAGGGAAACAAAAGCAAAAATGAACAAATGAGACTACATCAAACTAAAAACTTCTGTACAGCAAAGGACATCATCAATAGAACAAGAAGGCATCCTACAGTGTGGGAGAATATGTTTGTAAATGACATATCTAACAAGGGGTTAACATCCAAAATATATAAAGAACTCAGATGTCTCAACACCCAAAAAAGCATATAACCCTATTAAAAAATGGGTGGACTATCTGAACAGACACTTCTCCAAAGAAGAAATGCAGATAGCCAACAGGCACATGAAAAGATGCTCCACATCATTAAATATCAGGGAAATGCAAATTAAAACCACAATGAGATATCACCTCACACCAGTTAGGATGAGCAGCATTGATAAGACTAGGAACAATAAATGGTGGCAAGGATGCAAAGAAGGATGCTGGTGGAAATGTAAATTAGTTCAACCATTGTGGAAAGCAATATGGAGATTCCTCAAAAAACTAAAAATAGAAATACCATTTGACCCAGGAATTCCACTCCTAGAAATTTACCCAAAGGAAGCAAGATCTCAGATTCAAAAAGACATATGCACCCCTATGTTTAATGCAGCACTATTTTCAACAGCCAAGATATGGAAGCAACATAAATGTCCATCAGTAAATGAATGGATAAAGAAGATGTGGTACATATACACAATGGAATACTGTTCAGCCATGAATATTATTTGCAACAACATGGATGGAGCTAGAGGGTATTATGCTCAATGAAATAAGTCAGGTGGAGGAAGACATGTATCAAATGATTTCCCTCATTTGTGAAGTGTAACAACAAAGCAAAACTGAAGGAAGAAAACAGCAGCAGACTCACAGTCTCCAAGAAGGGACTAGAGGTTACCAAAGGGGAGGGGTGGGGGAGGGCAGGTGGGGAGGAAGGGAGAAGGGAACTGAGGGGTATTATAATTAGTACACATGGTGTGGTGGTCGTTATGGGGAAGACAGTGTAGCACAGACGATAAGTAGTGAGTCTATGGCATCTTACTATGTTGATGGGCAGTGATTTCAGTGGGGTATGGGGAGGACTTTATAATATGGGTGAACGTAGTAACCACAATGTTTTTCATGTGAAGCTTTCATAAGAGTGTATATCAATAATACCTTAATTTAAAAAATGTTGTTACCAGACCACCAAGCAGCTTATCCTTGATAAACAGCACATGGAAACCAGCGGGAAACGGCAGTTGACTAGTGATGAACCTTGTGGTGTTGATCCATAAGGGGTGAGTGAATGGGCGCATAACCAGCACTACAAAATGCCAGGCATGTATACAGGCCCCTTTATAGTTGGCTCGCTTTGAACAAATGCTCATTAAGTAATGTTGTATTAAGTTCCTCTACGTGAAGACACTGTGTTCAGCATTAGATTCCAGGCTGAGGCTGACACATACTCCCAGCACCGCACTGAAGCTCAGCTGAGGGAAGCTGACAACCAGCAATGGTGGTGTATTTTGGATTTTGGGAAGTGTCATCAACAGGTAACACTGAGAGACTACTGCACAGTTGCTTTTAGGTGACTTAGGAAAGGGAGTCAGGAATAACTTCCTAGATGAGGTGACACTTAAACAATTTTATGGATGTGTAGGAAATAGCCAGGCCATGTGTCTGAAAGTGGCCTAGAAAAGAAAATTATAAGTTCTTCTCCATGTCTGGATCTATGGAAGGTGAGGAAAACTTAAGAAATGCCTGCAGAATCTGCAGTGGCAGATCTCAGAGCCCAAATGCTGAGCCCAGGAACCTGGGCTTTATGTGGAGGCCACAGGGAACCACTAAGGAGCTTTAAGCAGTGGAACGACATGACAGATTGGTGAGTTTTAAAAAAAAAAACTCTCTCCCTTCAGTGTGGAGATTCTAAGGTGGGGAGGAAGAAAAGCAGATAGAACACAAAGTGAACATAATCCATTCAGGTAGTTTGCTATGAAAACTTGAGATTTCCACCGAAATCTCACAATACATTTCTTTAAGTGAGCTTAAACCTTAATTATAAACTCCACTCACACTTTTAAAACTCAGGTGGTGAATTTAATCACATAAGGTTGCATTGTATTACCTCATGTGTTTTGAAATGTGAGCTTTTCACTAAGTCAGCATGGCCATATTGCTTAGCTCAGGAAAACATGTCAATCTTTATGCTCCTCAAAACTGCCATTAACACGCATGGCATCATATTTTTCTAGGTGACGTGAAATTAAATCATGACTCTTCGCAATGTATTCTAATCAGCTACTCCATTAACTGTTCTCAAATGGTAATCAACTTGGCTCCAAATGAACAGTTACATATTCAGTGTGCTCTATGAATTCTATGAATGCATTTACCACTATGAGTTATAATTATATTACTTTCAGAAGTCATTTTCAGCAATTGAACAAACTAAGAAAAAGTCTAAGATTCTTGTGTGACAGCGCAATTAAACAGTATGAACTCCAAGACTCCACTTCACATTCTAAAATTTCGTTATGATGTATTTTCTGAGAAAATATATTTTGGGGACAAATACAGACATTAGTCAGGGTAAGGCTTCATAACTTTAAATTATGGACCACCAAGCAAAACTATCAGATAATACATTCCATTTTGTTATTTGCCATATTAATACATTTCCCTAACAGATAAAAATCCTCTTTTTTAACAGGGAGACAGATAGCAATGTCTGCAGCAGAAAGACTGCTTGGGAAAAGACAACTAATATTTACACAACACCTACTATGTGCCCGGCTCTGAGCTACAGACTTTATGTATTTTGACCTGTGTCCTCTGTTTCATCCTGCAAACTTGATAAAAGAACCCATCTTCTAATCAGAATCCTTCAATTTCAGGTAGGTAGGTAGTTATAAAAGGGACTACAGGGATGTTTCAATTGTCCAATACTGCATAACATGCCACTCCCAAAACTTCAGGAGCTTAAAATAACAACCATCTGTTATCTTCCATGATTCTGTGGGTTGACCCAGACGTTCTGCTCTGTGGTGCCGGCTTGGACACTTGGTTGGCTGGAAGATCTACACTAGCCTCATTCACATGACAGGTGGCTGGTGTCAGTGCTGGCTGGGAGCTCCCCTGGGAGTACTGGCCAGAGGCCTTCTTCTCTGCAGAGGTCTCTTGTAGAGAAAGCAAAGTTTCCTATGGTCAGGATTCTCTCCTGGCCCTGGTTGGCTTGCTCACTACACATGTGTAGGCAATGCATTGCTGTTGACTCTCCACCTGGTGCTCTGGGCAACAGTGGCATGGCTGCTGGAGATCAGAGACTGGAGTGGTGGCAGTGCCAAGGACAGAGACTGAGACGGCTGTGGGTTAGAGAGGCCCAGAGGCAGAGACCGGCTTGCTGCATGCAGACTCGCTCTGAGTGGATGGGATAATAGTGACTGACCTGCCACCATGGAATAAAGTTGGGTATAACCCTTTCACCCCAAGAATGTTCCATTGTCATTTTTTGGTCTCATTGAATCCATAGTGAACTTGCCTGGCGCAGAAACCCATTGGCAAGACACCTCTCTACATGGTTGCTTGGATGCCCTCCAGTGTAGCAACAGGGTTCCAAGAAGAAACATTCTAATAGCTAGTGTTCCAAGAGTGTAAGCCCAACTGGCAAACACGTTGTTGTAGGTAGAATAATGCCCTGCACCAAAGATATCCATGCTGCAATACTTGAAACCTGTGAATAGGTTATCTTGCAAGCAAAAGAGATTACAGGTATGATTAAATTAAGGTGAGAGGGGAAGATTAGTCTGGATTATCCAAGAGGGACCAATATAATTACAAGAGTCCTTTTAAGAGGGTAGCGGGAGTAAGAGATTTGGAGAGGTTACCTGATGGCTTTGCAAATGGAGAAAGGGGCCCTGAACCAAGGAATACAGGCAGCTTGGGAGCTGGACGAGGCAAGGAAACTGATATTCCCCAAGAGCTTCCAGAAGGAATGTGGCTGTAGAGAAAATAGAATGTCCACGGCGGGGATCCTCTCCTGAGCCTCATCTGCTTGCCCACTGTGCACAGACGAAGCTCGCTGGCATGGGCTTACACATGTGTGCAATAAGTTATTACGCACTCTATAGAAAGAGCTCTGCCCAGGGCTCTGGTTTGCGAGGAGGTGGAGAGGCCAGGAGGCAGAGACCCTTGCTGTATTCAGACTTGTCCTGAGGCAGATGAGATTCTAGTGCTGACCTGCCACCATGAAAATAAAGCTGGGTATAAATGATTTTACTGCCAAAAACTTTCCTTTGTCATTTTCAGTCTCACTGAATCCAGAGTGAACTTGTCTAGGGCTGAAACCCTCAGGTGAGGCAGTAGTCCTGCTGACACATCCGACTTACAGAGCTGTAAGGTAAGTTTGTTTTGTTTCAAACCAAATTTCTGTTAAACATAGTTGTGTAATTTGTTAGAACAGCAATAGGAAACAAATGATATTTTTGCAATAATCACATAAGCTGCCTTCCTTGACAGTGAAGGAGAACAATCTGAAGATCAATTGATTTAAAATGATCTCATGACATCACATTGGACTGAGTACTACTGTGGTGGCTGCCTCTTCACATCCCTCTTTACTATCCAAAGAGCCAGACTTTTTGCCTCTGTTCTGAATCTACTAGTGGCTTCTTCATTGCCAAATGCAATGTAATTAGAGCATTTGGAGGGCATTGTGATTATGCTATGTTTTAAACATGTGTCTCTTAATTACAGACACATAGAGACTTAGAGAGGTAGATAGATGCAACAAATGTACTTTGTAAGAAGTCTAAATACCTTGCTGATTTCATTTCAAAATATTAATTTTTAAAATATTGTATTGGAGATCAAGGACAAACTTGAGCCGTAAGAATTAGATTAAGGAATGTTGAGATATCCTCAATTAGTGGGGAGAACTTTATCTCAACAATTTTTGTTAACTGCTACTCAAGTAGGAGAGAAATATATGAATGAGCTGGTGAAAGAAGAGGGCAGTTTATACTCACTGAAACCTTCTTATCTGTGATGCACATCTAAATTCTGTTTCCCAGAGAAAATTTCAGAGTACCACCACCCATGATAGAGATGGCCTGGGGAATATTAGAACCACCGACAAAGAAGTAAGTTTGGAAACTTCTAGTCTAACTTAACAGAGTGAGGTGGAAGGGAGCCTCCTTCTGGTCAATTAAATACAGGAGAATTTTGTTTGTTGCTGAAAATTCTTTGCCTGTTTTACAGCTGAAATTGCAACCAGCTTGTCTTAGTGAAAAAGATTCTGCACTATTAATACAAGAGAGCAGAGGAAATAATCACTCTGAACTACCACAGCAGAGATGTGCACAAACATACACACACTTGAAAGTAAAGGAAGTTCTGCACTGTCTTAATTACTGGATTATCATTGTACACAACAGTAAATTCCAAGGAGGACACAGCCTACACATGAAGTATGTTTAAATTATTGGGGAGATTTTGGACAATTCCTATAAGCTAAATATCTTGAAAGTATAATTTTTAAATGAGCTTTTTTTGGTTAAAAATATTCATTAATTTAATGTAGTCTAGAAGTAGACTTCTAAAATATTGCATAATATGGAATGCTTCATGATTTGCATGTCATCCTTGCACAAGGATCATGGTAATCTTTAATGTATTGCTCCAATTTTAGCATATGTGCTGCCAAAGCAAACCCTAGACTTCTATTATTTATTATAATAAATATACTGTGGAAACATAAATCTTGACTCATGTGTCTTAATTTACAAATACTTCAGTTTGATTAATGGAGTCATTTTTCTGTCCGATATATTTAATTACATCCATAGCTGAATCCCTGTGAGCTCATTCAGGAAATATCCTTCCAAGAGAGCATTTGGCACACAGTAGGCAGTCAATAAATATTGAAAATAATAAACATGTATTTTATCAAGGCACACCTAGTATAGATTTTCAACCACGTGTAAACTCTTCAATTGCAATGTTAACAGTCCAGCTAGTTTCTCATCCAACATACCTGAGAGTAGCTTTCTTTTCTATTAATTGAAATGCATTATGGAAGAGACATTAATTAGTATTAATCAAGGTAACCTTGAAAGTAAGGCAGTGCTATTGCCCATAGGCTGAGACCATATAATCATTATTTTAGAGTCAATGCATTCCTTGTTCTCTCAGTTGATGCTGATAATTGATTGCATGTCATAATGCAGCAATAATCACTTATCAAGAAGAAGCAGGGTGGGTGGGGCTCAGGTGCATCCTTTCACATAATCTAGGAAGGTTTTCTAAATTCTCATTCACACATATCAAATGGTGTGCTCCTGTACTAGGCACCATGTTGGGCACTGAGTATCCAGAAGTGAAAAAAACTGTGGTTCTGGTACTCAAGAAATTTATAATCTGGGAGACATCAATTTAAACTTAGAAGTGCAACCAAGTATTATAAGTGCTGAGATACAAAGAATGCAAATGCAAATGAGGAAGTTGTCTGTTCAGTTAGGTCCAGAGGAGAAAACATGGAAAAACTTCTTTTACTACCCCTGAGAACATCAGTTCCCTGTTGTAAAGTCATTTGAATGTCTCTATCTTCTTTTGAGAGCTGTAGGAAATGTTCGGGAATATTGAATGCAGGAAAACATTGAGCACATATCCAGGACACATCAAGAAGGGTTCACAATCAAAACACTGTTTGCAATAGCCTGTTCCTTAACCATCAGGCATACACCTTCAGATGCCAAGAACAAATACCAGAATGTAACTTCCTATAGACTGCCACACATGGGCACACCTATACACACATGGCCACTGCCTTACACGGAAGGGACTTTCTCACTCTGGTCTTCATTCACCAGCCTTAGGAATAATCAAGGGCTTGGGTCCCTGACTCACCAAGGACAAAGCCCCCAACCTTTTCTCCAGCCAGTTCTCCAAAGAGATTTGCATGTCCAGTGTTAATAGGATTCCTGGACTTATACTCCAAAGTCCCACATTATATGAGTTCAAGGGGTCAAGGAGCTCCCTCTCTCACCACCGCCTCCCTGAAAGCATCCCACTCAGCTGTGACCATCACCAGGTGGGCATGTCATCCCCAACAAGGATTATGTCTCCTTCCTTGGTGCCCACCAAGCTCCTACTGCAGTGCCTCACAGGCAGCTCATTGGATGACTGATAACAGTGATGATGGTAACTACAAACACAGAAACTCTCCAAGGAAGACCAGAATTGTAAAGTCCCAAGATTTTGCCACGTGATAGAAGTTCTGTAAAAAGTGTGGGCAGGATAGCCTATTAAATACATTCTATGCATTTTATGTACCCATTCTCTCTTCCTGATAGTACCATTAATAACAAGAAAGGTTGACATGTGTGTTCTTTATTTTTGCTGCCCATGAAAAAATACAGAGGGCAACTATTGGTGCCAAATAAGGTATTTGCTGCTTAACATAAGTCACCACATGGAGCAGGTTCTACCTGAGGCCTGCCTGGGTGAATTCCAAGTCATTGTGAGACCTTATGTCCAATTTATCCAGAGACCTGATTTTCCAAGTAATGTCCCAAGGTGCTGCCAGGTCTGTGTTAGTAGAACCAGGAACAAGAGCCCGAACCTGTCCAGTGGGCAGAGGGACACGCTTGATCTTACTGGGAGGACATGTTGCTTGCACCCCCTTCTGCATTCCCAAACCTCCTATTTGTTGCAAGGGTATTTATTTGAAAAATTAAGAGACAAAGGGCTTGTTTCCTTTAAGAAAATAAAGGAACAAGCTCAGCAATTTATGGAAAGTTTTATGCAACTCCTGGGCCAGCGGTTTAATTTTACATATGTCCTCATAAATGTAACTGCTGTGCTTTATGTGGGGATCATCTTGTAAACTAAATGTGCTGGCAGAGGAAATCGGTTGGCAGCACCCAGAGCATTAGGCAGATCGGCAGCCAGGGCAAACACTCGAATGTGCTCCTCCACAGCTTCAGTGCTGACCCGGAAGTAGGGCTCTTGTTCCAGCACTCCCCTCTCAAGTGACTGGCTCTTCTGCTGGCCAGTTACCTTCCGGGTGAACTTCAGTATCAAGAAGGAGAAGCTGGAAGTAACCACGGCACTTATTCCAGTGACACTTTGTTGAAAAATATCTAAATTAGTAATTAGTCTCTCAGGTCTCACGTGCTCTTAAGCAGTGGTAAATTAAGTAAAAACAAACAAACCAGAGAAATTTTCTGAGACATGTGGGTGTGCATGCGTGAGCACATGCAGTTTCACATGCTTTGTTTCTGAGTGACCAAGACCTACACATGGCAGTGGGACCTCCAGGAACTTGGAGTCCTGTGGGTTTCCTTCAACCCTCCTGGGGATTGGAATCCAGCCGTGCAGACATACAATTCCCAGCTGAAGTGTGCTGTTATGATGCAAACTGGTGGTGTCACTAAATGGACTCACGATGGCCTCTTCGTTTTTTGTGAACAGTCATAGACCCTGGGATTCCCCGATGTGATTACTGAAGGATCATGATAGGACTTAACAGCTACAGCAGTCATTCGTGACTAGGACTTACCAGATGACATTGTAGCAGGCATAGTGCCTCTAAGTCCTTTCTCATACTGCTGAAATCTTGTAGGATACATTCTTATCCCTACTTCACAGATCAGGAAACTGAACCTCTGAGAAGTTAAAAAGTGGGAAAAATTACATGGGAACCTAAACTAGTCTGACCCCAAGTTCAAGCTCTTCCAATATACACTCAGCCACTGACCATATATATCTCTATGATGACAGTGAGCACCCAGCCTTCTTCACTAAGAAACCCTGACTTTCTTGGCAGTTAGTACTCTTGAAAGGACACAGGAGGGGACTAAAGATGGTGACATGAGAGGTGAAGCAGAAACCTCCTCCCAAAACCACATATAATATGAAAAAATAACAAATACATCAAATCCTGAAAGAGCAACAGGAAAGGAGGCTGCAGCAGACTACACCTGGGGAAACAAGCAGACCTGAAGGAAAAGGGTAACATACCAAAGCTGTGATACAGAAGGACCCAAGCCCTTCCCCACCCCAGATCACCAGAAGGAAGAAGAGAAATGGAGTGGAGAGGGGGTGGAGGCTTGACCTGCTGAACCCAACCCTGAAGATCTGCTCTGGGAGCATGAACCTACATTACATGGTGCTCTGGTGATTAGTGGAGTTGGAAGGCTAAGAAAGGTGGAATACTTGGAGAGACTGAGATTCCAGCCACTTGTGGAAAATAGGGATTCACATCCAGCCACTCTGGGACAAAAGAAAAGTGGACAGTCTGAGAGACTTGCTAACAGTGAGAGGGCTGCTACAGGGCTAAGGATTGCACAGTGCTTGCTACTCAGGAGAAAGGACAGGTGGACAAAATTGTCTGGGCACACTCTGCTCAGCAGATTGGGAACTTTTAGGAGCTTCAGACACTCCATCCCCCTGGCTGGCTACACAGCTCTAAGGCCCCCCAACATGATACACAGATTGCTGTGCCTTCCTCTTGGCCAGAAATGGCTCTCCTCACCATTGCACCAGGCCAGCCAGAGGGTGGTCCCACCTGTGATCAAGTGCAAAGCACAGAGACTTCTCCCTGCATGCTTGGCCCACTGGCCATGGCAGTGGATACAGCCACTGCAGCTAGGAAGCAGGAATGACCTTTACCCTCCCAACAGGCACCAGCACCACACCCCTGTGACTCCCACAATTGCTCTAGGGGCTGAGCAGCTCCAGAGAGTAGAGCTTCTGAGCAATAGAGGGGGCCACTTACAAATATGAAATGTCAAAGGAACCTGGTTCAAACACAAATCCCACAAACACCAGAAAAAGGCCAGGTGAAACTGAACTCATCAATCTTCCTGAAAGAGTCAAAATAAAAATCATAAACATGGTCATGGAGGTACAGAAAAATATTCAAGAACTCATGGATGAATGCAGGAATGAGATACAAAGTTGAAGAATTCAGTATATGAAATGAAACATACAATGAAGGGATTTAAAAGCAGATGAGATGAAGAACAGGAGATGGTAAATGAAATAGAAACTAGAGAACAGGAATACAAAGAAGCTGAGGCACAGAGAGAAAAAAGGATCTCTAGGAATGGAAGAATAAGAAGAGAACTGTGTGACCAATCCAAACGGAACACTATTCACATTATAGGGGTACAAGAAGAAGAATAGAAAGAAAAATGAATAGAAAGTGTCTTTGAAGAAATAATTGCTGAAAACCTCCACAATCTTGGGAAGGAGATCATTTCTCAGGCCATGGAGGTGCACAGATCTCCCAACACAAGGGACCCAAGGAAGACAACACCAAGACATATAATAATTAAAATGGCAAAGATCAAGGATAAGGACAGAGTATTAAAAGCAGCCAGAGAGAGAAAAAAGATCCCCTAAAAGGAAAATCCATCAGGCTATCATCAGACTTTTCAGCAGAAACCTTACAGGCCAGAAGGGAGTGGCATGATATATTTAATGCAATGAAGCAGAAGAACCTTGAACCAAGAATACTCTACCCAGCAAGATTATCATTTAAATTTGAAAGAAGGATTAAACAATTTCCTGATAAGACAATCTGAGAGAATTTACCTCCCACAAACCATCTCTACAGTGTATTATGCAGGGACAGCTATAGATGGAAGTGTTCCTAAGGCTGAATAGCTATCACCAGAAGAAATAAAACCATAGTAAAGAAAGTAGAACAATTAATTATTAAGCAGATACAAAATCGAACCAACCATCCCCAAAGTCAGTCAAGGGATAAAGAGTACAGAATATGATACCTAATATACAAAGAATGGAGGAGGGAGGGGAAAAAAAGAACCTTTAGATTGTGTTTGTAATAGTATACTAAGTGAGTTAAATTAGACTCTTAGATAGTAAGGAAGTTACCCGTGAACCTTTGGTAACCAGAAATCTGAAACCTGAAATGGCAATAAGTACAAACCTATTGATAATCACCCTAAATGTAAATAGTCTGAATGTACCAATCAAAAGAGACAGAGTCACAGAATGGATAAAAAAACAAGACCCATCTATATGCTGCCTAAAAGAGACTCACTTCAAACCCAAAGACATATACAGACTAAAAGTGAAGGGATGGGAAAAGATATTTCATGCAACTAATATGGAGAAAAAAGCAAGAGTTGCAGTACTCATATCAGACAAAATAGACTTCAAAACAAAAAAAGTCACAAGAGAAAAAGAAGGACATTACATAATGATAAAGGGGTCAGTTCAACAAAAGGATATAACCATTATAAATATCTATGCACCCAACACAGAAGACCTATGTATGTGAAACAAATACTAACAGAATTAAAGGGGGAAACAGAAAGCAATGCATTCATTTTAGAAGACTTCATCAATCACTACAAAGGACAGATCAACCAGGCAGAAAATAATGAGACAGAGGCACTGAACAACACACTAGAACAGATGGACTTAACAGACATCTACAGAACACTCCACCCAAAAGCAACAGGATACACATTCTTCTCAGGTGTACGTGGAACATTTTCAAGAATAGATTTTATTCTAGGCCACAAAAATAGCACCAGTAAATTCAAAGAGATTGAAATTGTACCAACCAGCTTTTCAGACCACAAAGGTATGAAACTAGAAATAAATTATGGAAAGAAAACAAAAAGATCCACAAACGCAGAGAGGCTTAACAACATGCTCCTAAATAAACAATGGATCAATGACCAAATAAAAAAGAGATCAAGCAATATGTGAAGACAAATGACAACAATAACTCAACACTGCAAAATCTATGGGATGCAGAGAAAGCTGTGCTAAGAGGGAGGTATACTGCAATACTGGCTTACCTTAGGAAAGAAGAACAATCCCAAATGAACAGTCTAAACTCACAATTAATGAAAATAGAAAAAGAAGGACAAATGAGGCCCAAAGTCAGTAGAAGGAGGGACATAATAAAGATCAGAGCAGAAATAAATAAAATCAAGAAGAATAAAACAATAGAAAGAATCAGTGAAATCAGGAGCTGGTTCTTGGAGAAAATAAAAAACTAGATAAACCCCTAGCCAGACTTATCAAGGAAAAAAAGAGAATCAGAAATGAGAAAGGAAAAATCACTATGGACACCACAGAAATACAAAGAATTATTAGAGAATACTATGAAAAATTATATGCTAACAAACTGGACAATCTAGAAGAAACAGACAACTTTCTAGAAAAATACAACCTTCCAAGGCTGACCAGGAATAAACAGAAAATCTGAACAGGCAAATTACCAGCAACAAAACTAAATGGGTAATAATAAAAACTACCTAAGAACAAAATTCCTTGACCAGATACCTGCACTGCTGAATTTAATCAAACAGTTAGTGAAGATCTAATAACCATCCTCCTAAAGTTTTCCAAAAAGTACAAGAGGAGAGAATACTTCCAAACTCATTTGATGAGGCTAGCATCACTCTAATACCAAAATCAGGCAAACACACCACAAAAAGGAAAATTACAGACCAATTCCTTGATGAACATAGATACAAAAATACTCAGCAAAATATTAGGAAATTGAATTAAAAAGTACATCAAAAAGATCAAGACACTCATGAGAGAAATTAAAGAAGACACCAATAAATGGGAATACATCCTGTACTCATGGGTAGGAAGAATTCATATAGTCAAAATTGCCATCCTGCCTAAAGCAATCTACAAATTTAATGCAATCCCTATCAAAATACCAACATCATTCTTCAATGAACTAGAGCAAATAGTCCTAAAATTCCTATAGAACCACAAAAGTCCCCAAATAGCCAAAGCAATCCTGAGAAGGAAGAATAAAGCTGGGGGGATTATGCTTCCCGACTTCAAGATCTACTACAAAGCCACAGTAATCAAGACAGTTTGGTACTGGCACAAGAACAGACCCATAGATCAATGGAACAGAATAGAGGGCCCAGATATAAACCCAAGCACTTAGGGTCAATTAATATTCGATAAAGGAACCATGGACATAAAATAGGGAAATGACAGCCTCTACAACAACTGGTGTTGGCAAAACTGGACAGCTGCATGTAACAAAATGAAACTAGATAATTGTCTAACTCCATACACAAAAGTAAACTTGAAATGGATCAAAGAACTGAATGTAAGTCATGAAACCATAAAGCTCTTAGAAGAAAACACATGTAAAGATCTCTTGAATATAAACATGAGTGATTTTTTTCCTGAATGCATCTTCTCAGGCAAGGGAAACAAAAGCAAAAATGAACAAATGGGACTACATCAAATTAAAAAGCTTCTGTACAGCAAAGAACACCATCAGCAGAACAAAACGGATCCTACAGTATGGGGGAATATATTTGTAAACTACTTATCTGATAAGGGGTTAACATCCAAAATATATAAAGAACTCACATGCCTCAATACCCCAAAATCAAAATAACCCTATTAAGAAATGGATGGAGTATCTGAACAGACACTTCTCCAAAGAAGAAATTAAAATGGCCAACAGGCACCTGAAAAGATGCTCCACATCACTAATCATCAGGGAAATGTAAATTAAAATCACAATGAGATTATCACCTCACATCAGTTAGGATGGCCAACATTCAAAAGACAAACAACAACAAATGTTAGCGAGGATGTGGAGAAAGGGGAACCCTCCTACACTGCTGGTGGGAATGTAAATTAGCTCAACCATTGTGGAAAGCAGTATGGAGTTTCCACAAAATGCTGAAAATGGAAATATCATTTTACCTGGGAAATTCACTCCTAGAAATTTACCCAAAGAAAACAAGTTCTCAGATTCAAAAAGATATATGCAACCCTATGTTTAGCACAGCACTATTTACAATAGCCAAAATGTGGAAGCAGTCTAAGTGTCCATCAGTAGATGAATGGATAAAGAAGACGTGGTACATATACACAGTGGAATACTGTTCAGCCATGAGAAAAAAACAAATCCTACCATTTGCAACAACATGGATGGAGCTAGAGGGTATTATACTCAGTGAGATAAGCCAGGCAGAGAAAACAAATACCAAATGATTTCCCTCACTTGTGGAATATAACAACAAAGCAAAACTGAAGGAACAAAACAGCAGCAGACACACAGACTCCAAGAAGGGACTGGTGGTTACCAAAGGGGAGGGGTGGGGAATGGTGGCTGGTGAGGGAGGGAGAAAGGGATTGAGGGGTATTATGATTAGTACACATGGTGTGGGGGGGTCGTGGGGAAGACAGTGTAGCACAGAGAAGACAAGTAGTGACTCTGTGACATCTTACTACACTGATGCACAGTGACTGCAATGGGGTGGGGGGGACTGGATAATATGGGTGAATGTAGTAACCACATTGTTTTTCATGTGAAACCTTCATAAGAGTGTATATCAATGATACCTTAATAAAAAATAAAAATAAAAAAAAATACTCTTGAGAGACAAGAGCTAAATTTATGGTTTCCCAGCTAAAAGTAGACACCATCATTTATTCACCCTGCTGAGCTAGGACTAGAGAGCATCCCTCCTCCCACCTGAGATAACAGGAAGGTAAGAATAAGGTTTAGGAAATGTAGAAATAAAGCTTATCTCAGCCACTCCTAAGTAAAATCTGATGTCTCTCATTTCACTAATTCAACAAATATTTACTGAGGGACTCTTCCATGCTGGGCAAAATGTTATGTATCAGACTTAGTAAGAGACAGAGCCCACCCTCAAAACACTCACAGTATTAGGAAGACAGACTAGCGAAAGGGCAATTTCTATGCAGAGTGACCAATGCTACAATTGGAACAAACATGAGATCATTGCACACAGAGCAAGGACAACCACTCATCGTAGAGGGTTTAGAGCAACTTCTGGATAAAAATAGCACCTGGGTAAATTCCTAAAGAGCAAATTATAGTCAGCCTGGCTGTTGAAAGGTGGCAGTTAGCAGTTTTCCCAGGAGAAAGGACAGGATGCATGCAGACCTAAAAGTGAGAAAGAACCTGTGTATTCCCAAACCTGCAAGCTCTCCTGTGTTGCTAGAAGGATAAAGAGGGGGAAATACTGACACTGGACAATGAAAACAGGACAGATCATGAAGGTCCTGATGAGAAACATTAGTTAGGACCTCACACTGCAGGGAATGTATTCCATAAATGGAAAATTGTAATTTAGATCTCTCAGCCATACAAGGAGAGTCTCAGGCACTAGAACATGGCCCACCTGGCCCATCTTGAGAGTGAAACACTGCACTTTCAAACTGTGCCCCCGTGTGCTCCTCACTCAACCCTGAAGTGTGACTATGGCCTTTTTCTCCTTGGCAGTGATGATTCTCTAGCAGTCTCCTGAGAACGCTTACATGGACTGAGGCTACCAGAACAGAGAGGGCTGGTACCAAAGCAGGTATCATTGGTCCATTTATTTTTCAGTCATTCACTTAACCCAGGCAGTACAGAAATAATGGTTTAAAGCAGGGGTTGGCAGTATACTGCCTAAGTCAAATGTGGCCCACCACCTGTTTTTGTAAATAAAGTTTTATTGGAACACAGCTATGTAGAGGAAAAGCTAGGTTGGGTATGTACACTTAGGAGTAAATCTCTTGTGATATATTTAATAATTTTTGTGTGTGTTGTACCCAGGAAAACTAAGCAGTGATTAAATATTAGTTGTTGTTATTAGAATGTATTCCTTCACCAAAATTGCAGGAATGCTTGGGAGATGGGGGCAATGCCATGGTTGCTGGGCTGTTTGAGGTGGATGCCTGTTACTTGGGCACAAGACAGTAAGATATCCAGGTGTGGACTGTAGAGGAAAAGCTAGGTTGGGTATGTACACTTAGGAGTAAATCTCTTATGATATATTTAAAGTCACAGACCCAGATGGAATCACTGGGGAAAGTGTATGTGGAAAGTAGAGGAGGTCCAGTTACAGTTTATGGTCATAAATTGAGTTAGACCAGTAAACACTTTTTCATTTCTTCCAGCTACATTCAGTAGTGCTGATGTAGGGGTGGGTAGGAAAAAACCTGAATACACTGAGGGTTGAATTTTGCCAGGGAAAACAGCAGGAGGAGTGGTGCAAGAGGGGCTGGTGTACAAGGAAATTATTTAACAACAGACTGAGAAATCTTAAGCAGGTAAAGATAGATGTTGGCCAGTGAGGTGGTAGTAAAGCAATGTGCTGGGTTTCTACTGGTGCACATGAAGAACTAGGGTGAGTATCTCTACATATTCACTTACACTAGAGCTACTGAACTGAAGAGATAAAAAGAAGGAGTCAAAGAACAGCCAGAAACAATGATGGTGAGAAATGTAGTAAACTGATGGCTAAAATCCATAATGTATGGGGAAATGATGGAGAGGGAAGTAGATTACTGTAAAAAGAAAAAAAAAGAGGAGACTGTAGTCCAAAGTGGTACAGTCTGATTCCAATGTCCTTCAAAGGCAGAGAGATTGAGGAGGAAGAGGAAATAATGACAGAAAAGCAGGCTTTAAGTAAAAGGTAGGCACCTACCCTAAGTAAATTCAGTCACAGATAAACAAGTAAGAGAGAAATGCTTGCACAGTAGAGGCTAAATGTAAATACTATAAAGAGAGTACATTATAAAAGTAACACTAGCTGCTGTAAGAGAGAGATAAAACCTAAAGGCTCAGTGGCTTAACTTCATAGATGTTTATTTCTTGCTCAATAAATTCAATAAAAGTTTATCTCTTGGAAGAAGAAGGGCTCTTGTCCATGTAATCATTCAAAGTCTCATGTTGACGGAGGCGTGCCCGGCTCAGTCTGTGGTTTCCAAGGCGACCCTGGGTGCTGAGTCAGGACAGGACGAGCAAGGAGGTCAGCCAGAGCCCTGTGGCCCCGCCTGCAGGCCCCATCGCTTTCTCCCGCTGAGCAATGGGACTGGGAACAGAGCCTGTGTTTTATGTCCAGGAATAAAGGGAAATAGATTTGGTGACTTGCAGAGGCAGTCTAGGGAACAGTTTAACCAGCCTACTTTGGTGGAACTTCATCAGAAAAAAAGAAAAAAATCATGCTGTATTAAAAACTATCATGGACTCAGAAGAATTTAATTTTAAAAGTCTAGTTTTATCATACAGATGAGCTTGGGTAAATCATGTAAACTCATTAATCCTTATTTATAAAATTAGGATAAATAACAGTTCTTGTGCCTTAAAAGGTACTTGAAAATTTCAAAATGAGATACCATGTATTAACAATATCTTACAAAAATGTCTTATACACTCGGAAGCTTTGCATAGATGTCAACCCTTGTTACTACTGAGAATGTAACTGTTACCTGCCCTATTCCTGCTCGCAGCCCTGTGCAAATTGGCATTGTAATTCTGTAAAAAGCTGCATTCCCTATCCAAGATTTCCTCATTCATACATTCCATTTTCCATTTGTCCACCTAAGTCCTTGCTCCTGGCAACCAGATGCCCATTTTGGTATCATATGTCCCTTCATTTTCTTCTAGCTCATATTGAAACCCAAGTTTCACATTTCCATCTTGCTTTTGCCCTTGGATACACACACAGGACACACATGACTCCTGTTAACTCCTATGCCTGCTCAGAGGGGGACCCAGGTGGACTACTGCATTGCTGCTCCCTGCCACTGTGCTCTGAAGGACCGTGCATAAAGTTGTGCAGGCTGTGTGCCCCGTGTAACCTGGGAGGTCACCGTTTGTGTGATTGAGCTCTTACTACAGTGTTCTAGCAGATGACAGCGAAGTGTTTTACTCTCTCGAGACAATATTCTGTCTGATAGAAGTTAGGTGTCATGAGGCAGAGGCCCCTTTTTCTAATTCACACTAAGGTGACATATGGACCTGTGATGGCCCCTCCTGGGAGGTCTGTTCCTGCATAAATATGAAGGGGCGTCCATGAGCTAGCTGTCCAGTAAGATCAAGCACAAAACTCAAGACACGGCACCAGAAAGAACCAGAACTATGCCAGAGCCTTGTCTTTTGCAAACCATAGATAAAAAATATTTGCGCCTTCCTAATAGCATGTACTTTTTGATTGAAAGAGCAGCACAAGAGTAAACATGTTGAAGTTTGTCATATGCGTGCCTGCGTTATTACATAACCTGTAAATGTCCAAAGTAATGCTTTAATTCTTTAAAAAACATAAACACCTTTGTTTCAAAGCCAAATCAAAATACTCTATTCCATCACAGTTAAAGACGAATGAACCCAGGTGTCCATGCTTCTGGACCACAGGCAGGTAATGGATTGTCTTCTAGACCACAATTTACCCTGATGAGTCTTAGATATCTGATACCCAAACATCTTCCATGAGTTGAAAACTGCTGGCAAAGTCAGATACAGACATACCCAGTGAACAGGAGCCAAATATTCACAGCCTAAGAGGAAACTTCCCTAGGAAAATAAATAAGTAACCTGCCTCAGCATCTGTCTATCTCAGTACCTGTCAGGGAAACATAGCCTTTCACACTAATTAATCCATTTACCTAGGCAGCCTCTTTCATTTCTGCCCATTAATCTTACCCGTCTTTGAAGACATAGCTCAAAATCTACATTCTTCTCAAGAAGACATATACTGCATGACTCCACTTATATGAGAAATAAATAGTAGTCAAGTTCACAGAAACAGAGGTAGCATGGTGGTCACTAGGGTCTGGGAGGATGGGGAAGTGGGGAGTTGTTGTTTAATAGGCATAAAGTTTCTGTTTTTCAAGACAGAAACGTCCTAGAGATCTGTTACACACTAATGTGAATATACTTAACACTACTGACTACTGCTATTTTTTATTATGACTTAAAAATCCATCTAAAATAAATCATTCTTCTGAAATCCTGTGTTAGCCACCCCTGCCTGAAGTGACCCTGCCCTCTTCCCCCAAATTTGGTCTGTCCTATTACTTGTATAGTCACATGCTTCCTTGTAACAATAATTTCTGTCTGAAACTACTAACTTAGCATTTTTTAAATAACAACTTTTTATATATTTGAGTCTTAATGAGAACAATAATGAAATTAGTTTAAAATAAGTGTCTGCTTTGTATCCCCACCATGCCTTATCCATAGTGGCATTCAAAAGGCACCTGTTGTTTTAACTCAGCTGTGTAACCACAGGATCCACAAGATTTGGAGAGCTGAGGCTGAGTTTGAATTCAACAGGACAGTGTGAAAAAAGCTGAGAGTGCCTCATAGAAGGCACCACAGGCGGTCAAGAAGAGCTGAGCTGACAGCGGCCCCTTCCCTTTGCTCATGCCTTTGCTCAAGAGCTTATTGAATTGCTATGTGTAAGGTACCTCACTCATTCTATGGGATGCAAGGCTGATACAATCCCTGCCTTTAGGAATTTGTAATCCTGCAGCTTCTGACTCTTTCTCCTCAAAAAAAGCTGGGAAAGGAGTGTCAGCCGTGTTGGCCCATGCCACCCTAGGCTCTGAGCGTGAATGTCAGATATACTAGCAACTCAAGGAGGCCAGCAACATGTGTAGAAATATGTGCAAGGAAAATAAAAAGAAAAATACAGAAAGCTGAATTCATCATCAGTTGCAAGAAACAAGTCCAAATGCCAATATGTGAAATGAAGACAAAGGTGAGGTAAACACAGCAATGGAGCAAGAATTAAGGGCCAAGGCTAGACTTGGACAGAAATTAAAAGGACTCTGGCCATTGTCAGAAACAGGATCCCTGAATTCTCTCATAATGGGTGCATTCCCAATTACAGTAGGTGGGTTTGCCAGGATTAAAAGCCTAGAGCCAGGCAGAGCAGAAAAGTAGGGTAAATCTACAAGCAATCAAATTAAAAATATGAAATGCCACAGGAAGATGCCAAGTTATGGGACCACATAAGAGACAACATAACAGCAGTTCACAGCACAAGCACTGATGCAGGAGTACATCAGTGCAAATTCCAGCTATGCCAGTTGTTTGCTATGGAACCTTGCCAAGAGAAGGTTATGCCTCAGTTTCTCATCTGTAAAATAGGAACAATCTTTATACCTGCCTTATAGGAGATGTGGCAAGGATGAAATGAGTTAATTAGGTTGAGGAGAGTGCCTACCACACAGGAAGCTGTGTGTCAGTGTTAGCTATTGTGACTTGAAGGTATAGTGATCACTTCCAGATGTGCAGAACAGGGTAAACTTTGTATAGGAAGTGGCACTTGAGATCCCTTTTGAATGATAGGTACAACTTGGATGGATGGGAGGGCAGTGTGGGGCAGACCAAAATAGCATGGGCTCTCAACCTGTATTTAGAAGAGAGAGAAATGGTTAAAATTCAGGGCATATGTTAGAGAATAATAGGCAATGTGACTGGAAAAGGGATTTGCAGGCAGGCAAGTTGAATGCCAGAATAAGCAGCCTGAACCTTATCCTGCAAGCAGTGGAGAATCACTGCAGGATTCTGAACAGGGGAGTGGTAACATCAGAGCAGTAAGATGAATCTGCAGCCTGTACTGCATGGACTGGGAAGTAGGGACTGGGAGCACATGCCCAGGTAAGACATAGAATTACCCAGTGACGTGTTAGAAGGTTTCAGTGCCGGGCAAATGGATTTGGTGAGGCCAAGTAGCAATGGAACGTTGTGGGGGTAAAAGGTCTTATACCAAGCTTTATTCTTGTGATGGCAGGTCGAGCACTAGAATCATGTCCACATCCAGCAAGTCTGCAGTACTTCTCTGCCAACCGCCTCCACCCAGAGCGCTGGGCGGGGCTCTTCATACAGCAACATAGTCTACAATAGCTTATGACCCCCACGTGCACAAGCCTGTGCCTGTGAGAACGGCACCTGCACAGTGGGCAAGTAGACCAGGGTCAGGTGAGGATCCTGGCCATGGTAACTTCCATTTCCCTACCCCCAGGTAAGGTGGGAAGGGCCAGAGAAGGATAGGCACAAAGAACACCATTAAAGCCTTGCAAACTGTAGAGTTGTAAGGAAGTGCCCTAGGAAAAAGAAATAAATAGAAATCTGTGACACATACAATTTAGAAACATGTAAAATACACACCATATGTTCCACTGTGACAACAGAAAATTAGATTCCTTATTCACTACATTTTTTTAATCTACCTTGATTGTTCATTTCTATGCATATTCCTGAAGAAAGAATTCAAATTCCTCTAAAACATTATCTCATCCTGGCTCTCCAAACCTCTCTCTCTCCAGCCCCAATCACATAACATGTGTCACAGTCAAATTACGCTCATTCTTACTCCCAATCGATGAACATTCATTGCAAATCGTAAAGCACCATGAGAACTTAAGGGTTTAGTTATTATTTTCATATATTTAATTTTCTTCACTTTGGGCTTTAGCTCACTCAGTTTTCTCTCCCTAGAAGAATCTTTTTATCTCCAACTACCAAATTCCTATCTAACCTTTGAGACCCAGATGAAACACAGCATTCTTCACGAAGCTTTCTACGTCTCTCCAGCAGGAAATGAGCTCTCTCTTGTCTGCACTCTCACAGCACTTGATGTATTATCCTCATTTCGCTATAATTTAGTGCAAAATGCAATAAATGTGATTTGTGAACATGTCATGACTATGTCATTACTAATCGATTTTTAAAAGTTGGAATAGTGTTTGAGAGTTTACGAAGTCATGTCTCATCTATATATACAATAAACCAGTCCTTTTAACCTCTTGTTGTTACAAAACACAAATTATTTAGTCTTACTCTTTATTGTTGATGAAACAATAAATGAGTCACCCACATCACAGAGGGAGGAAGCAGTATCATGGCTTGAACCCAGATCTAGGGAGCTTTCTGCCACATGCTCTCCCACTCTGCTAAGCTCTTCACCCTCCCAACTTGAACCCCTGACCCCAAACCTGTCAGGCAGTGCACATGTCATGCTTGCATTGGTTCAATAAACAGGATTTTCACTGGGTACCATCCTCAAGGGCAGAGGCTCTGTTACTTTTCAGTTTTCATGTCCCTATTACCCCACCTGCCCACAGCAGACATTGCTGCAATCACAATACTCTGCCTGCAGTCCGTCCATCACAGTGCCCCAAGCACTCGGGACCAGCTGATCAGAGCTGCACTGCAGTCAAAATGAAGCCTATCTGCCACTCTGGACACAGGGAGCATGGAGGAATCACATTGCCCATTTTGGACCAGCAAAGACTGGATCAGACTGCACCACACTTGACTACCTCTGAGTTGGTACCGTTTTCTTAATATACAACTCAGCCACACATTGGCTATTCTGCCCCAATTCCACCCACTGCAGAAAGGAGGAAAGAGGAAAGAGAAGAGTCCTCAGAATTTTGCATTGAATTTATAATTTTCTGTGCCTTTACTTAAGCATCTTTCTTTTCTCCATCACTCAGTAGTAATGTATAGTTTTTATTTTCATTTTTCATTTTCTAGCTTCTGTGCTAGACCAAAAAGAACAATCTAGCAAAGGCAGAAAAAAATGATTGAGTAGTACAAGGCAGTAATTCATGACGTATAACATTTCTCTCTGCCAAATCCTTTCCCTTGTCAAATTTTTGCCACAACCAATCAGTTATTTTTGGAATTATTAAGCAGAGTACTGAATCAAGCAAATCATGCTAGAAATGATATCAGAAATACTATTCATAGAAAACAATACATGATTAAATGCCTCAGTGCAATCTTCCTACAATGGTGTTTTCTAATGAAGTAACTGATGTAGACATTTAGGAAACTATTTTCCCTCCAAAAGAATGCTCCTTTTTTGACTGAGACTAATGATGCCCCACACGAATAGTACAAATTATTTGCTTTCAAATGATTCTTTTCATTTAAATAACAGATGTACAAGGAGAATAATACCAATGATCTAATTGCATACTTTGAGGACTTTCTCATTTTGACTTTCTTAAATCTTTACAGAAAATCCAATGTTGCCTTGCATCTTAATTTTAATCTTATTGTTTTTTCTGATTATAAGAATAATATATGCTACCATAAAAATTCCAGAAAAGCATTACATAGAAAGCAAAGAATCCTGCAATTACTCAGAATTGCTACTCTTATAAATTTCTAAATATACCTTCAAAGTTTCTTAGTCCATTAGCCTTCTTCTGGCCTCAAGATCAGCCCAGTTCCTTCTCCCAAGCTCTCCAGTCCATGTGCAGTTAAACAACCACATGTCAAAAATGTCCTTTGACCCTTTGGTGTCTTTTAGTCCTACAGCTCTCTCTCCTTTCCTTCCCATCTAAACATCTCAACAGTACATTACATTCATTCCCCAGGCCACTGTAATCTGGCTTCTTTCCTTTCTATTCAGCTGAAGCCATGAGGTTCTAATGTCCAAGTATCAAGAGCACATTTGTTATCTCAGAAACCCTCTCCCCAACTTACATTAATGATCTCTCCCTCCTTCGAATATCCCGTTGCTTTGAGTACAGTTGTCTGTGCCAGTGCTCTTCCTACTTCTCTAGCAAAGCTTTCTGCTCCCCTCTATCTTCCCCTCTTGCTCTGCTCGTCCTCCTCAGGTTGCTGCTTCGTCTTTAGTCCACTGTCTTGCTCACTCCGCATGAGCTGTCTCACCTGAGTTATCTAACTGATCTCCAGGTTGTTACACCTATTACAGTAAGTCCAAAAGCTTACTCATCTCTAGCCCTTAACGATATTGTCAGGCTCCATACTAATGTATGTACCCGTGTTTCTCAAAGACACCTTGAAATCAACATTATCCAGAATGAATTCATCATTGCCTCCCCCTTTTCCCAGCCCGAGACCTCCTCCTTCGGTATCCGTGTGTCGCTGTGGAATGCAGCACATTGACACCATCATCCACCTGATCACCGAAGCAAGAAACTGGGCATTTTTAAACTTTTTCTTCTTCATTCTCCTTACAGAGTTAACCATCCAAACAGATCTTGAATCTGTTCCCTTTCTCTAATATAGTCCCCATCCTTTCTTTTGTACCTTTTCATGAAACTAATTTAGGTCCTGGAGTCTAGTTTCAGTCCCCCAAATACATTCCCATATTTTTTTCAACATAAATTTTAGGAAAGTAAAATCTAATACTATTATTTCCTAAATAAATCCTATTTATTGTTACTATTATAATATCATTAATATTATTTCCTAAATCCTATTATTTCACTAAAATGATCAGTGAGTCCCCATACTTTCAGATAAAAATCCATGCTCTTTAGTGTGGCATTAAGGTCTTTTATAACAGCTTCTGTAATTGTTCTACTACCATCTCATGACTCATGATCCAACAATACTAAACTGTGATTCCTCGCATATATTATGCTCTTTTCTTTATGCACACTATTCCCGTTTATCTTTCTCTCCTTTTATATTCATTTGTCTAATTATTACTCATTCATTTCTTTTTTAAGGAGAAAGAAGTGAAACTTGGCTTTTACTCTTTCTGAAGCTTCAAAGCCATCCATAGTGGTTTCTATTTTTAGTAGCAGTGGATTACACTGCTATAGCATAACCTCCTGTTAGGGCAGGAAAGAACTAAAAAAGCTAGATGAAATATACTTTTAAAGATTTGATTGACAGCATAGGACAGGGGCCCAGAGCCTTAAGGATCTGAGGGACAAGTATCCAGGATGGAAGAAAGCATGGAGGAGGAGCCTAGTTTCCCCTCGGAGCATTTTCTGGTGGGAGGGTAAGTAAGCACAACCACTTTAGAAAACTGGGATTATCTATTAAAGCTGAACTACCTATTCTCTTAGCCAAGCAATTCCACCCTTAGGTATAAACACCACAGAACTGTATATCAAAACCCATGTACAAGAATGGATAAACAGCAACATAATTTGCAATAGCCCCCAACTGGAAACAACTGATTTTATAATGGATGAGTAATTTATATCTCTACAAATGGAATACTACATAGCAATGAAAATGAATGGACAATTGCTATACACAACAACATGGGTGAATTTTCTAAACAGAACTGTGTATGAAAAATGCCAGATACAAAAGAACACAAACTCTGAAACATCACTTATGTAAAGTACAGAAACAGGCAAAACAAATACATGATGCTAAAAATACACAGAGTGGTTTTTTTTAATAGAGAAAGGAGGGTCTGACAACTGGATCCTGAAAAAGTTCTAATTCTTGATCCAAATAGTGTTTATCTAAAGTATTCACTTTATGATCATTTGTCCAGCTGTACCTCTATAATTTGTAGAAATTTTGCTATACATGTTATTCTTCAATAAAATAAAATTCTTTTTTCTTTAAAAAAGGAAAACAGGACATCTCTATCTAAATGGAAAATAGTTTATGTACAATTGAAAAAAGGATATAGACATAAAACTGTATTTTGGAGAAACAAACAATTTTGAGCAATTGGCCACCTCAGCATACCTGCCTTAAAAACTATTGCCACTAAATTACTAGAGAACTACCGACTGCAGGTAAGTATCCAAGACATACATATCATTTATTACCACGAAGAACTCAAGCAGAAATTTTATTTAGATATAATCAGAAAGCTTCTGTTTCCATAAAACATGCTTTGCTTTTCAAAGAAAGCCAAAATAAAAAAATGGTTCTCAGTCATTTTTTTCCAGCTGACATCATCTGGGAGTTGCTGTTCAGTTTCATTCGGTTTAGAGTCTGATAAATGCTTTGGACTGAGGCTGCTGGAAGTTTTTCCTGGACTATTTTGTGATAGGTAACTGTCCCTTTAAATGATTTTTCACTGTGTATGAGCACTTAAGACATCCTTGGTTTTTTGTCTTTATGTTCTTATGCAGAGTGGGACTGTGCAGACAGCCCGGTGCTCTCCAGGGGGCCAGAAAACAGTTTGACACCCGCTTCCAGGGGGTTATCTGGTCTTAGGGGTCAGGAAAGAGTTTATACCGAAAGACCTTTATCTTTAAAAATAAGAACCAGATTAATTATCAGTGTTAGATCAGTGCATTTGGTGGCAAAAATGGTGTTGAAATGAGCCACTTTCAGCTGTGGTCCAGCAGGAACGACGGAGGGGATAGACGCTGAGGAGATGCAGAGTCAAGCATCCACCTTCTAGCTACCGGTGACCTCCCCCTGCAGGTACCCAGTGTGGCAGCCAGGGGTTCCCATGTCTGACCACCAGGCTTCCTCCCACTCAGGTACTGCACTTCTTCCCTGCATGGCCTCAGCCAGTGGTAATAAGCAGAGAGCCTATAGGTGCTCCCCACTCTCCCACAGAGGAGCAAGCACCCCACTCTGTCACCTCCCATGATCAACATTTAATAAATTTATTGATGCATCCATAGGTATATTTTCCTGGCCCCACAGAATTCTAAGCCTAGGTGGGAACACAGATATTTTATCAGTCCCTTACTATGCCACTTTGGTAAGTGGGTCTCTGACTTTTTCCACTAGATTTAAATTTCTGCTTCAGAAAATTAGATCCACAGTTCCTATAAAAATATGGTTGCTCTGGCTTACTCTTGTCAGTGTCCTCCCAGTAACCAGAATCTGCCTCTTACCTTCTGATAGGTGTTACTGAAACATTTCACTGAAGTGAACTGCTTGCTTATTAGTCTGACTTTGTGACTACTTCTCTGCCTGGCCACCTAGAATTCCAAACATGCTGTGCACGTCAAACTATTGTGTCTTACCTATCAGCTGGGAATTGCTTATCGTCTTTAATTAGACCCCCCCCCACCTTTATATCAAATGCTTCC
Organism: Manis pentadactyla; assembly: GCF_030020395.1. Classification (NCBI taxonomy): domain Eukaryota; kingdom Metazoa; phylum Chordata; class Mammalia; order Pholidota; family Manidae; genus Manis; species Manis pentadactyla. The sequence goes on along the minus strand of NC_080028.1, from coordinate 110,040,832 downwards.
TGACCCAAAGACTATGATCAGGAAGAGAGGACTTCTCCCCAGCTCTGGCAATTGCATCTAATGCTTCTGTGATGGACAGATACTACAATGGCCCCACATTGTCCCTGCCTCCCAGTATTCATCCCCTTTGTGTAATTCCCTCTCTTCAGTGTGGGTGGAAACTGTGACCTGCTTGTGACCAGCAGTATTCAACAAATTTGTTGCTTTGTTATGCCCACAGTTTTGTTACATAAGATTATAACTTCAGTCTTTCTGGCCAACTCGCTTCACTGACTCTCCCTTGCTGGCTTTGACGAAACATATAGAGAGGCCCACATGGCAAGCAACTAATGTGGGCTCCAGCAAATAGACAGCCATCAAGTGGGCTCTTCCCAGCAGCCCACAGAACTGAATCCTGGCAACAATCATGTGAACTTGGAAGAGGCGCCTTCCTCAGTCCAGCCTCAGATGAGAGCCCCATTGAGGCCAACAGCCTTGATTGCAGCCTTGTGAGACACTCTGAAACAGAAGATTCAGATAAAGCACACCTAAACTTCTGAATCATAGAACTGTGAGATCATAAAGATGTGGTTTTGAGCCATTAGTTTTGTGGTAATTTGTTTCACAGCAATAGATCATGAAGATAGTTTCCAATACCTGCTCCACTCCCAAAAGGTTGCTGAAGTTAAGTGGGTTAGTCCCAGACCAGTCCCAAATTGTCACATTTTTAAAAATAAGCCTCTAACTTGATAGGCTTTGGAATGAGATGAAGAGCAATATATTTATAGAAATCAATTTTAATGTTATTAAATTCTGCCATTTTTGAGTATTTGAGGTGGGCTAATGAACAGTTAGTGAACTGTTCATTAGCCCACCTTGTCTTTTATTCCATGTCTTTTATTCCAACTGGCAGAGACATTATACATTTCCCACCCTGTGGCAGATTGTATGTTACAACAATGGCTGCAACATTATCATCCATCTTACATGTTCTCATGCGATATGATCTGACACTCCTCCATCAAAGGTAGAGTCTAGTTCCCTCCTCTCGGATCTGGGCCAGTCTTTGTGACAGGTTTGTAATCAACAAAATATGCAGAAGAGATGCTGCATGGTTTTTGAGGCTAGGTCAATAAAGGCCTTGCAAATTCTGCCTGGTTCTCCTGGCACACTCCCTCTCAGGGCACCTCCTTCCAGCTTGCTGCCTCTCGGAACCCAGGTGCCACTCTGTGTGGAGCATAAGCCAGATAGAGAGGCCACATGTAAGGGCTCCGGACGACAGGGTCAGCTGCCGAGCCTGTAAGCCAGGTACCAGACCCTGAGTGAGGTCTCCTTATAGTTTCCCAGAACTTTGGATCACATCATGTAAATTTTCTCAGCTGAGTTCCCAGATATTGCGGAGCAAACTGTGATGGTCAGTTTTATATGTCAAAGCTGGCTAGGCTATAGCACCCAGTTATTCAGCAAACACTAATCTAGGTGCTGCTATGGAGGCAATTTATTTTGTAGATATGCTTAACATCTACAGCTGACTTTGTGTAAAGGTTATCATGGGTAATTTAGGTTAGCCTGATCCAATTTGTTGAAAAGCTTTAAGAACAGAACTAAGATTTCCCCCAGGGAAGAAGAAATTTCACCTGTGGGCTGCAGTATCAGCTCCTTCTGAAAAGTTTGCAGCCTGCCCTTCTGATGGCTTACCCTGAAGACTTCAGACTAGCCTGGCTAGCCCCCACAATCCTGTAAGCCAATTCCTTGCAATAAGTTTCTTAATATAAATGTATCCTACTGGCTCTGTTTCCCTGATACATAAACCATCTGGCCATGCCCTGTCTGAATTCTTTGCTCACAGAATCATAGTAAACCAAGAGAACCATTATAAAATGTGTTTTTTATTATACTCCTTTAATTATTTACTATGCAGTTATAGACAGCCAGAACTCTTCCTAGGAATTCCCTAAACCATGAGAAGACACTGATTCCATGTACTTTGCATTTCTCTCATACTTCAGAAAAAATTAAGAAAAAGAAGAGTACTGTTTCTGAATCCAAACAAATTCTCATTCACTATATCACTGAGCTTGAAATCTAAACGACCCCTTTCCTTCTATCTTCAGTCAAGACTATATTAAAAATACACATGTGACAAAAAGCTTCCTAAACTATTCTTAGAAAAGGCAACTACGTTTGTAACCTGGAATTTTCCTTTGATGATATCAATGTGCCAGGGACACATACATAATAAGCATGACATCACATTCATAATGATGAACAGCATCTCGGTATATGCAGCTCTACCTTCTTTTACAGAACCTCTGTTCTTTAAAACTTCCTCCTTCCTTATCTCAAAATTTTCTGAGAAAACCCATTTGAGGTTCCTTTCAAATGAGCTTATACATGTTCTTTCTGCCCACCAGTTTTTCCTCACACACCTGGGGTGTCTAGCGAAGAATCTCCTCCCAACTGTGAAGCCCTATGATTCCCTGGCACCCTGCCACCATCTGCTGTCCATGGTGCTGATGTCTGTGCCAAGGGCACTATGTCCTAACGCTGAGCACTGCTTCGTGCCCCTGATGAAACCATTGGCACCAGATATCAGAGCCAGAGACTCAGACTTTGGGTTTTTCCAGGTGTTGCCATGAAAGGTCTTGAGTGTCCCACGGTGCTAAGGGCAGGGTTTGGCTGATGCCCCAAAGGTTGTTAGTATGTCAGTGCCCTAAATGTATCAAAGTTTTATACTCTCTGTACCCATCTTGTCCATCCTCCATTTGTGTACCATGCTCTTTTTTAATGGGTACTAATGTAATGTTGATTAATGTCCTGAATATTACTATGTTTTCAGTTAAACTGGATTTTTACCTTTGGCCCTCATTCTCCTAGAGATGAATTGAAGAATACCATACTGAAAAGCAAACTTCAAAGGCAGACAGTCTGTAGTGTTCAAAACTGGCCCTTATTTCTAATTACCAAACTCATCTGTCTTGGAATAAGCTCATTTTCAAGAGTTTTTTCAAACCTTCATCCAAACAGACCCTGAGTGAACCCAGTGAAATGTCTAATTCTAAGGGGAGCAGCACCTAGGCGTTAGCTGGGAATGCCCGCTCTGCCACATTTCTTTATAATTTAGTTTAGCTGAAGGAAAGTTATGAGTTCTTATTTCATTCTGGCAAGTAAAAAATCTAGAACCCCAATTTTAATTAAAATATTTAATTTTGGTGTGTTGGCATATTTGGATTCACATATTCTAATCTTGCAAAGAGTATAGTAGTTATGGGCTCTAGAATAAAACTGTCTGTGTTAATCTCGGTTCTGTCAATTACTAGCTGAGAGACCTTGGGAAAATTATGTAATCACTGCCTGTACCTCAGTGTTTCTAGCTGTGAGAATATTAACAGGCATACTCCATAGGGTTTTCATGGAGTGTTTTAGTGCTTATTCACATTGATAAGCAGCATTGGCATAGAAAAATGATTGGTATATATTAGAAGCACTCTCCATGGATTTGCTAATATTATTTAACAATTATTTAGCTGCTGTAACATTATCAGTATTCACTCGTGCAAGGAGCTTCTCATTTAGTGATACTAGATGAGTAAGAATTACTGTGTTCTGGGCATGTGCCAAGGATTTTGCTTATTTAACACTGCTGTGCATTCTTCACTGGGAATGTGGGCTGCATAAAGGAAACTGTGCAAGTGTTGTACTTATTTGTAATAAGGCATTAAATTCTAGTACATGTCACAATTGGAAGAGTATGTGGCTTGGGAGGTAGTTTACAAGCAAGTGTGTTTTACTGGCATATAGACATTTTTACTGTGTAAATACAGCCATGCGTTTCAAGCACTAGCTAGCATAGTTATATGGTGTTAATGCTAATGCTTTAATAGATATACATGTAGCCAATGTACAAGATTCTGTGTGTCAGGCTATAATATTTATATTCCATTGACATGAATGTCAAAACTATTCTTATTTTTACCAAGAGGAATACTTTCAACAAAGACAGAAACTCTATTTACTAGCAATTTATATATTTTCCTTATTTACTAACTAAAAATACTGAGCTCCACTAATGAATTAACAAAATAAAAAAATTAAGGGTAGATGAAAACTTAGATTCATAAACACACACACAAATATGTACATGAATATTCATAGAAACTTTATTTCTAGTAGCCAAATATTGAAAACAACCAAAATGTCTTTAAATGAGTAGATAAACAGACGGTGGTATGTCCAAAATATTATCAGCAATAAAAAGGAACAAACTATTGATACATGCAATGACTTGGATGCCTCTTAGGGGAACTGTGCTGAGAGAAAAGAGTCAAACCCAGTAGATCACATACAACAGTTGACCCTAGAACAATGCAGGGTTAGGAGGGCAGACTCCCCACACATATAACTTTTGACTCCCCAAAAACTTAACTACAAATAGACTACTGTTCACGGAAAGCTTTACCAATAACATAAATAGTTGACTAACACATCTTTTGTATATGTATATATATGGTATTCTTACAATAAAGTAAGCTAAAGAAAGTTTCTTCAAACTGTGGCAAATCTCCAAAACATTTTCCAATATATTTGTTGAAAAAAATCTGCGTGTAAGTGGAGCCATGCGGTTCAAGCCTGTGCTGTTCAAGGGTCAGCTGTGTGTGATCCCATTCACACAGCATTCATTAAATGACAAAATCATAGAGATGGAGAATGGATTGATGGTTACCAGAGGCTGAAGGAGAGAGATAAAGGGGATGGAGCTGTAAAAGGGTTGCATGAGAAATCACTGCGACAGGACTGCTCTGTTTCTTGGCTGTGGTGGCCTCACGTGAATCAATACATATGATAAAATTGCACAGAACTAAATACACACACACAAATGAGTACAGGAAAGGTTGGCAACAAAATACAAAAAGATTGATTTATTTTATCAATGGCAATCTCCCAGTTGTGGTACTGCATTATAGTCATGTAAGATGTTATTATTAGGGGAAATGGATCAAAGGTATGCAGAATTTCCCTGTATTACTTCTTACAACTACATGTGAATCCATAATTATTTCAGAATAAAAGATTTACAAAAAAGGGTAAAGCTAAGAAATTTTCTAAGAGATTATATAGAATATCAATTTAAAATGAGAAATCTATAACTAAAAGTAGTATGATTTCATTACCTGAGATTCACAACATCTATTTTTGAAGCAGCAATTGCATGATTATGATTCAGTAAGTATTTATTCACAGCCTCCTGAGCTCTAGGCATAATAGCAGGCATTTCAGCAAAGAAAATAGTGTATGAACTTCAAGGACACTCTCATGGTAGTACTAGGGTTCCTGTTTTACAAATGAAGAAATGTATGATGTTAAGCAACTGGCCCAAAGTCCCACAGTCAATATCTACAGGCCTGGCCTTGCCCCAGACTCGTGCTTTTTCCTGCATTATATAAGATTCGTCTCTGTCACACAGAAGTGTCTTAACAATACAGAAAATAGCTAGGTAGGATGAGTTTAGAAACTTAAATGGTGACTTTTGTGCTTAGTTTTCTATCATAATAAAGGGTAACTTTTGTTGCTAAGATCCCTGAATTTTGTTTTCTTTTGCCCCTGGCCACAAATAAACACACCACAAAAATCACTCTCTCACCAACATCTGCAAAGAGCACCCCAGTTCTACTCCTACACCCATCCCATATAAACATCAGACCTGATTCAACCGCTGAGTACTCTACCCCAGCTGCTGAGCATCTGAGCTTCTGCACACAGGACAGTCTAAGGGAGTGGTTCCATAGTGAAGCCGTGCCCTGCAGCCTTCTGGGCCTCGTAGGAAGCCATAGTCTACTTCCCTGCATTATATACTTGTTGGTCCCAGCCATTTCTCTTGATCTATAAAGTCAAGTCTATTTCCTTTACTCAGCTGTTTGAATCCAGTGAAGTTGCTGAAATCATCTTTTCTCGAACCTGCTGAACATACTCCGGTTGGTCCATGTCTCTTTTAAGTCATGGTGGCCAGAGATGATTATAATGTGACTGTGGGTAGGGTCTGCCCAGAATACAGTACGCTATTTCCCTCATCATTCTAAACACAGTGTTTCTTACTAATGTAGACAAGTTTACATTCCTCTTCTAGACATCCAGCCACTACTCATAAAGTGAAATTTAACAGGCTGCTTCTAAATCATACTTCCCTTTACCCAGAATGGGGTAGCCACGGGTTGTTTCTTTCTTTCTTTCTTCAACTTTATTTTTTATCAAGGTGTAGCTAACTTCATACATTCAAAAAAATATTAAATACCTATTTTGATCCGGCCTTTTTATTAGTGCTAAGGTTATAGAAACAAACATCTCTGACTGCAAAAAGCTCGGAGGTGAGGAAGACGGTGGGGAGAGGACAAGCAGAGTAATCTGGGAAGCACCGGGCTGCCCAGTTCAGCAAAGCCTCCTCAGTCGCCCTGGGCTGGGGAGCGGTCGAGAATGGCTGTTTCACAAGGGACAGCACCGCTCAAGCTGGGTCTCAAAGAGCAAGAAGAAGGTAGCCAAGAAAACTGCAGTGGGGGAGCGATCAAAAAGGTGTTCCTGGTAAAGCAAACCTTGCGGGCCGCTTGTGAAGCTGCGTGTCCCTCAGTGTGACTGAAACAGTCCCCGATGAAGTGCGTCCTGTTAGGCTCAGGCCCATTTCATAGAAATCTTGCATCTCAATTCCACTGCCTAATATACTAATTATCTTTCCCGGCTTTATCCACAATTTTGATAAACACATCTTTTTTCTTCCCACCCAAGTCTCTGATAAAATGGCCACCTATCTTATCGCACAACTTTTTCTACTCTTCTCCAAAAGGCTGTTGTGAGGGAACTTATCAAATGTCTGATGAAAGTCAGACATACTGTGAGTTATTTTGACCGACTAGACAATAACTGTGGGGAAAAAAAAGGAAAATGCTGTTATTTATATAACAGCTGACACTTGAACAAAGTGGGGGTTAGGGGCACTGGCCCCCTACTCCACAGTCCAAAATCCATGTATGACTTTTGACTTCCCTGGAGTTTAACTACTAATAGCGTATGTTGATTTTATGGCAGTGAATGACTAGAATTGGCTAGTGTCTACATATATTTTATACATTCATGGCACACCTAAGTTTCTCTTTCTCTTGATTTTTTTCAATATTTCTAGGCTATGTAGTTTATTTGCAAGTTTTTTTCAAGTTGTCACAAATCTCCAAAACATTTTTCAGTAGATTTATTGAAAAAACCCACTTATAAGTGGACCCATGCAGTTCAAACCTGTGTTGTGCAAAGGTCAATTGTAATTGATTTGGTGAAACATGCTGACTTCCAATTGGTACAAATGCCTTCCGTGCTGGTGAGAAGACTTTAGCACAGGCTACAGCCACAAGTATAGGTGAACTGACCATTGAACACTGAAAAGGAAAGATATGCAAGAATCCTAATTTTTAGTACTATAAGCTATGAAGGAAGTTACGCTAACTACCCACCTCCTCAGCCTGGATGCCTGGCTTCAGGTGGCCCAGGCAGCCTCACAGGGGAGGCACCCCCAGCCATAGCATGAAAGGTTAGCGAGCCCCTAAACTAGGATGTACCTGCATTGGGTTCCTGCCAAGGGCCTGTCCAGGGCAAGCACATGGGACTGGTTTAAGTATTAGGGCATCTTTCAACCAAGAAGACTGTGCCAAACAGAGCAGCTTTGCCTCCTAACTGAGGAGCAGTCTTCCTCTGGGGTTGCCTCCAGTTAAGCCACTCGAATTCCTGTCCATCAGAGCTGGGCCTGATCTTCACTGGACCATCACCCCTAGAACTCCCATGGAAGAAAGGGCTTCTCCTTCACTGGTCATTTACCCCTACAACAGAAATGGCAGCTTAACAATCATTGAATGAATTACTCCATAGTGGGAACCTGAAGGCCAAAGGCTAAGAAAAATAATCAAAGTGTGCTGTTAACATTTTAAAAGTTCAGATTTCTGTCTTCCCTGGGAAAGCTGTATACAGCAGTAAGGGGCAGGAGCTGAGTGGAATACATACAATGTATTCCCTACAACAGTATACAATGGACATACAATGCTCCCTTCCAAAGAGCTGGGCACTAGCAGGTTCTTCACAGTTCTAGCAGGGCCGGCTTCACCCATATAAGTCACTGCCTGGTCCCTGCATTCTAGTTCTCAGCCATTGACTCCGGGAGGCAAGTTTTCTCATTCTTTATAAATGACACCTGTGATAATATGTCTTAGAGAATCTTTCCTGAGGCATCAGGCTCACTGCCCAACAGTTTGCAGAATGCACTTTTTTATCTGTTGTGAAAATTCAGAGTATATTCTAGACTATAATAAGACCCAAAAAAAGCATAAAGCGAAAGGTTCTAATATGGAAATTGGAACAAGGAGTTAGGAATTTAAGGAAAAAACAAGCTACAGCACTTCATGGGATTTTTATCATCAGGGAATATGCCAAATGTTGCATTATTTCATTTAATCCTACCATCACTCTATAACGCAGATGCCATTCCTAAAAGAAAACCACAACCCAGGCTAACTACTCTATACAGACACATTACTATGGAACGGCTATGCATCAAGAGCTCACACAGATCAGGAGTCCTCAAGTGGCCCACAGTCAATCCAGCCCCTGTGTTTTTCTTTTCCTATTGCGGTAAAATACATTTAACATGAAATTTGCCATTGTAACCATTTTTAAGTGAACTATTCAGGGGCTTTAAGCACATTGACTGCACTGCCATCACCACCAGCTGTCTCCAGAATGTCCCCATCTTCCCAAACCACAGCCCCCTGCCCATGTGGCCCAGACTCCACGTTCTCTCCCAGCAGCCCCCATTTCATTTTCTGTCTCCATGAATTTGATTACTTCAGGTACTTCATGTAAGTGGAACTACACAATATTGTCCTTTTGTGACTACCTTATCTCAGCTTAATGTCCTCAGGGATTCATTCATGTCACAGCACATATCAGAATTTCATTCCTGAGTAACATCCCACTGTATGCATATGCCACACATTTTTTTATTGATTCAATAAAAAAATTGTCAGTGGACACTTGGATTGCTTCCACCTTTTGGCTATTATGGCTAAAGCTGCTATGGCCATAGGTGTACCAGTATGTGTCAAGTCTCTACATTCAATTCTTGTGGGTAAATACCTGGAAATGGGATTGCTGGACCATAAGATAAGTCTATTTTTATTTTTCTGAGGCACTGCTGGACTCTTGTCCACAGCTGCTGTGACATTTTACATTCCCACCAACAGTGTACAAGGACTCTAATTTGTCCACAATCTCACCAACACTGTTTTCTGGCTTTTGGATAATGGCCACCCTAATGGGTGTGAGGTGGTACCTTATTGTGGTTTTGATTTATATTTCTCTCATTCTTAGGGCTGTTGAGCATCTTCCATGTGTTTAGGCATCATTTGTACATTTTATTTGGAGAAATGCCTACTTGAGTCATTTGTTTTTTAACTGGGTTGTTTGTTTTTAGTTGTTAAATTGCAGTAGTTCTTTATATATTCTGGATATTAAATGCCTTATCAGATACATGAATTGCAAATATCCTCTCCCGTTCTGTGGCTTGCCATTTCGCTCTGCTGTACAGTCCTTTGATGCACAAAAGCTTTTAATTTTGATGAATTACAGTATACTTATTTTTCCTTTCTTTGCCTGTGTTTTTGGTGTCCTGCCCACTAAATGACCACCAAATCCAACATCACAAAGCTTTTTCCCTGTGCTTTCTACAAAGTGTTTTAGAATGTTTTTAAATTAAGGTATCATTGATATACAGTCTTATGAAGATTTCACATGAGCAACATTCTGGTTACTACATTAACTTATATTACAAGTCCCCCACCACCACCACAATCACTGTCTATGAGTGTAGTAAGATGCCAGAGTCACTACTTATCTTCTCTGTGCTACACTATCTTCCCCATGACACCCCCACACCTCGTGGGCCAGTCATAATACCCCTCAATCCCCTTCTCCCTCCCTCCCCACCCGCCCTCCCCAACCCTCCCCTTTGGTAACCACTAGTCCCTTCTTGGAGTCTGTGAGTCTGCTGCTGTTTTGTTCCTTCAGTTTTGCTTTATTGTTATACTCCACAAATGAGTAAAATCATTTGGTACTTGTCTTTCTCTGCCTGGCTTATTTCACTGAGCATAATACCCTCTAGCTCCATCCATGTTGTTGTAAATGGTAGGATTTGTTTCCTTCTTATGGCTGAATAATATTCCATTGTGTATGTGTACAACATCTTCTTTATCCATTCATCTACTGATGGACACTTAGGTTGCTTCCATTTCTTGGCTATTGTAAATAGTGCCGAGATAAACATAGGGTTGCATATGTCATTTTTAATCTGAGAACTTGTTTTTTCTTTGGGTAAATTCCTAGGAGTGAAATTCCTGGGTGAAATGGAATTTCTATTTTTAGTTTTTTGAGGAACATCCATATTGCTTTCGACAATGGTTGAACCAATTTACATTCCCACCAGCAGTGTAGGAGGGTTCCTCTTTCTCCGCATCCTCACAAGCATTTGTTGTTCCTAGTCTTTTCTATGTTGGCCATCCTTACTGGTATGAGGTGATATCTTACTGTGGTTTTACTTTGCATTTCCCTGATAAATAGCGATGTGTAGCAACTTTTCATGTGCCTGTTGGCCATTTGAATTTCTTCTTTGGAAAAGTGTCTGTTCAGATCCTCCACCCATTTTTTAATTGGGTTATTTGCTTTTTGGGTGTTGAGGCATGAGAGTTGTTCATATATATTGGATGTTAACCCCTTGTTTGATATGTTATTTACAAATATATTCTCCCATACTGTAGGATGCCTTTTTGTTCTGCTGATGGTGTCCTATGCTCTACAGAAGCTTTTTAATTTGATGTAGTCCCATGTGTTCATTTTTGCTTTTATTTCCCTTGCCTGAGGAGATGCATTCAGGAAAAAGTTGCTCATATTTCTATTCAAGAGATTTTTGCCTCTGTTTTCTTCTAAACTTTTATGGTTTCATGACTTACATTCAGGTCTTTGATCCATTTTGAGTTTACTTTTGTGTATGGAATTAGACAATAATCCAGTTTCAATTCCTTGCATTTAGCTATCCAGTTTTGCCAGTACCAGTTGTTGAAGAGGCTGTCATTTCCCCATCATATGTCCATGCCTCCTTTATTGTATATTTATTGACCATATATGCTTTGGTTTATATCTGGGTTCTCTAGTCTGATCCATTGGTCTATGGGTCTGTTTTTGCACCAGTACCAAATTGTCTTGATTATTATTGTGGCTTTGTAGTAGAGCTTGAAGTCGGGGAGCATAATCCCCCCTGCTTTATTCTTCCTTCTCAGGATTGCTTTGTCTATTTGGGGGCTTTTGTGGTTCATATGAATTTTAGAACTATTTGCTCTAGTTCATTGAATAATACTGTTGGCATTTTGATAGGGATTGCATTACATCTGTAGATTGCTTTAGGCAGGATGGCCATTTTGACAATATTAATTCTTCCTATCCATGAGCACAGGATGTATTTCCATTTATTGGTATCTTCCTTAATTTCTTTCATGAATGTCTTGTAGTTTTCAGGGTATAGGTCTTTCACTTCCTTGGTTAGATTTATTCCTAGGTATTTTATTCTTTTTGATGCAACTATGAGAGGAATTGTTTTCCTGATTTCTATTTCTGCTAGTTTATGGCTACTGTATAGGAATGCAACAGATTTCTGTGTACTAATTTTGTATCCTGCAACTTTGCTGAATTCAGATATTAGATCTAGTAGTTTTAGAATGGATTCTTTATGGTTTTTTATGTACAATATCAGGTCATCTGCAAACAGGGACAGTTTAACTTCTTCCTTACCAATCTGGATGCCTTTTATTTCTTTGTGTTGTCTGATTGCTGTGGCTAGGACCTCCAGAACTATGTTGAATAAAAGTTGGGAGAGTGGGCATCCTTGTCTTGTTCCCAATCTTAAAGGAAAAGCTTTCAGCTTCTCACTGTTAAGTATGATATTGGCTGTGGATTTGTCATATTTGGCCTTTATTATGTTGAGTTAATTGCCCTCTATATCCATTTTGCTGAGTTTTTATCATGAATGGATGTTGAATTTTGTTGAATGCTTTTTTGGCACTTATGGAGATGATCATGTGGTTTTTGTCCTTTTTGTTGTGGTATATGATGTTGATGAATTTTTAAATATTGTACCATCCTTGCATTCCTGGACTAAATCCCACTTGATTATGATGGGTTATCTTTTTGATGCATTTTTGAATTTGGTTTGCTAATATTTGGCTGAGTATTTTTGTATCTATGTTCCTCAAGGATATTGGTCTGTAATTTTCTTTTTTAATTTTGTGGTGTCTTTGTCTGGTTTTGGTATTAGAGTGATGCTGGCTTCGTAGAATGAGTTTGGAAGTATTCCCTTCTCTTCAACTTCTTGGAAAACTTCAAGGAGGATGGATATTAGTTCTTCACTAAATGTTTGATAAAATTCAATGGTGAAGCTATCTGGTCCAGGGATTTTGTTCTTAGGTAGTTTTTTGATTACCAGTTCAGTTTTGTTGCTAGTGGTTGGTCTGTTCAGATTTTCTGTTTCTTCCTGGGTCAGCCTTGGAAGATTGTATTTTCCTAGAAAGTTGCCCATTCCTTCTGGGTCATCCAGTTTGCTAGCATATAATTTTTCATAGTATTCTCTAATAATTCTTTGTATTTTTGTGGTGTCCATAATGTTTTACTTTCCCATTTCTGATTCTGATTATGTGTGTAGACTCTTTTTTCTTGATAAGTTTGGCTAGAGGTTTATCTATTTTGTTTACTTTCTCAAAGAACAAGCTATTGCTTTCATTGACTCTTCTGTTTTATTCTTCTCGCTTTTGTTTATTTCTGCTCTAATTTTTATTATGTCCATCCTTTTACTGACTTTGGGCCTCATTTGTTCTTCTTTTCTGGTTTAATTAATTGTGAGTTTAGACTATTCATATGACATTTTTCTCCTTTCCTGAGGGAGGCCTGAATTGCAATAAACTTCCCTCTTAGTACAGCCTTCACTGCATTCACCAAATTTGTGCTGTTGAATTATTGTTGTTATTTGTGTCCATATATTGCTTGATCTCTGTTTTTATTTTATCATTGATCCATTGATTTTTTAGGAGCATGTTGTTAAGCCTCCAGTGTTTGTGGGCTTTTTCATTTTCTTTGTGTAATTTATTTCTAGTTTCATACATTTGTGATCTGAGAAGCTGGTTGGTACAATTTCAACCTTTGAATTTACTGAGGCTCTTTTTGTGGCCTAGTAGATGACTATTCTTGAAAATGCTCCATGTGCACTTGAGAAGAATGCGTATCCTGCTGCTTTTGGGTGGAGTGTTCTGTAGATGTCTGTTAGGTCCATCTATTCTAATGTGTTGTTCAGTGCCTCTGTCTCCTTACTTATTTTCTGTCTGGTTGTTCTGTCCTTTGGAGTGATCGGTGTGTTAAAGTCTCCTAGAATGAACGCATTGCATTCTATTCCCCCCTTTAATTCTGTTTGTATTTGTTTCTCATATTTAGGTGCTCTAGTGTTGGGTCCATAGGTATTTATAATGGTTGTATCCTCTTGTTGGATGACCCCTTTATCATTATGTAATGTCCTTCTTTGTCTCTTGTTACTTTCTTTGTTTTGAAGTCTATTTTGTCTGATACAAGTACTGCAACTCCTGCTTTTTTCACCCTATTAGTTGCATGAAATATCTTTTTCCATCCCTTCACTTTTAGTCTGTGTATGTCTTTGGGTTTGAAGTGAGTCTCTTGTAGGCAGCATATAGATGGGTCTTGTTTTTTTATCCATTCTGTGACTCTACATCTTTTGATTGGTGCATTAAGACCATTTACATTTAGGGTGATTGTCAATAAGTATGTACTTATTGCCATGGCAGGCTTTAGATTTGTGGTTACCAAAGGTTCAAGGGTAACTTTCTTACTATCTAACAGTCTAATTTAACTCACTTTGTATGCCATTACAAACACAATCTAAAGATTCTTTTTTTGTTTTCCTCCTTTTTCTTCCTCCTCCAATCTTTATATATTAGATATCATATTCTGGGCTCTCTGTGTATCCCTTGACTGACTTTGTGGCTAGTTGATTTGATTTTGCATCTGCTTAGTAATTAATTGGTCTACTTTCTTTACTGTGGTATTTCCTCTCATGACAGCTATTTAGTCTTAGGAACACTTCCATCTAAAGCAGTTCCTCTAAAATACACTGTAGAGATTGTTTGTGGGAGGTAAATTCTGTCAGGTTGTGCTTATCAGGATATTGTTTAATCCCTCCCTGAAATTTAGATTATAATCTTGCCACATTGAGTATTCTTGGTTCCAGGCCCTTCTGTTTCATTGTATTAAATATATCATGCCACTCCTTTCTGGCCTGTAAGGTTTCTGCTGAGAAGTCTGATGATAGCCTGATGGGTTTTCCTTTGTAGGTGATCTTTTTTCTCTCTCTGGCTGCTTTTAATACTCTGTCTTTATCCTTGATCTTTGCCATTTTAATTATTATATGTCTTCCTTGGGTCCCTTGTGTTTAGAGATCTGTGTACCTCCATGGCCTGAGAGATGATCTCCTTCCACAGATTGGGGAAGTTTTAAGTTACTCAAAGACAGTTTCTACCCCTTTTTCTCTCTTCTTCTTCTTATGGTACCCTTGTAATGCAAATATTGTTCCGTTTCAACTGGTCATACATTTCTCTCAATATTCTTTCATTCTTAGAGATCCTTTTTTCTCTCTGTGCCTCAGCTTCTTTGTATTCCCTTTCTCTAATTTCTATTCCATTTACTGTCTCCTCTATTTCATCTAATCTGCTTTTAAGTCCCTCTATTGTGTTTCATTTTAGATATTGTATTCCTCAATGATTGAATGTCTCTCCTGCATACTTCTATGAGTCATTAAATATTTTTCTGTACCTCCATGAGCATGTTTATGATTTTTATTTTGAAATCTCTTTCAGGAAGATTGATGAGTTCAGTTTCACATGGCCCTTTTTCTGGTATTTGTGGGATTTGGGTTTGAACCGGGTTCCTTTGTTGGATCATATTTGTATGTGGCGCCCTTTAATGCCCAGAAGCTCTACTCTCTGGAGTTGCTCAGCCCCTGGAGTTATGTCGGGGGTCACAGGGGAGCAGCGCTGTTTCCTGTGGGGAGGAAAGAGCTGTTTCGTGCTTCCTGGCTGCAGTGCCTGTCTCCACTGCCAGAACCAATGGGCTGAGTGGACACGTGTAAGCTTCTATGCTTTGCAGTTATAGCTGCCCTAGGCAGGGCCTCCCTCTGGCTGACCCGACATCACGGAAGGGGCTCCCATTTTGTGAGCCAGTGCCTGCTGGCCAGGAGGAAGGCGCAGCAGGCTGCATATCATGGTGGGGGGCCTCAAAGCTGAATAGCCAGCCAGGGATTGGAAAGCCTGAAGCTCCTGAAAGTTCCCAACCTGCTGGGCAGAGTGTGCCCTGACAATTTTGTCCACCTCCCCTTTCTCCTGAGCAGCAACCTCTGTGCAATCCTTGCCCATTTAGCAGCCCTCTTGCTGTTAGGAAGTCTCTCAGAGTGCCCGGCTTTCTTTGGTCCCAGAGCAGCCAGATATGGATCCCTGTTTTCCACAAGCAGGTGGAATCTCAGTCTCTCCAAGTATTCCACCTGTCTTAGCTTTCCAACTCCACCAGTCTCCAGAGAACCATGCAATTTAGGTTTGTGCTCCTAGAACATATCTCCAGGGTTGTATGTTCAGAAGTCCTAGGCCTCCACCCACTCCCTGCTCCATTTCTCTTCCTCCCACTGGTGAGCTGGGTTGGGGGAAGGGCTTGGGTCCCACTGGATCTTGGCTTTGGTACGTTACCATGTTCTCTGAGGTCTGTTCTTTTCTCCAGGTGTATGCAGTCTGGTGCAGCCTTCTTTCCTGTTGCTTTTTCGAGGATTAGTTATATTAACTATATTTTCATATTATATGTGGTTTCGGAAGGAGGCCTCTGTTTCACCTCTTACACCTATCCACACAATAGAATGTTATTCAGCCATAAAAACCCTACCATTTGTGACAACATGGATGGACTTAGAGTGTATTAGGCTAAATGAAATAAGCCAGGCAGAGAAAGACAAATACCATATGATTTCACTTATATGTGGAATATTTTAAAAGTGAAGAAAATAGCAGTAGACTGATAGACACTGAGAAGTGAACTGTGGTTACCATGGGGAAGGGATTGTGGTGGGTTGGTGAAATAGGTGAAGGGCATAAAGAAGCACAAAATCTTAATATAAACTAGTCATAGAGGTGAAAGTACAGCATAGAGAATATAGCGAATAGTTCTGTAACATCTATGTTGACAGTAACTATACCAGTTGAGGTGAGGATTCAATAAGGTATTAATCACTATGTTGAATCCCATGTTGTATAATCAAAACCAATATAATATTGTATATCAAACATATTCAATAAAAAATTCCAAAAGTGATGAATATGGACCCAATGAAATTTTAAAAGAAAGTATAAAACTTTATTGAGAGCCTTGGAGGATGGATGGATGGAAAGTGTGTTTATGATAGGGGAGGGCAAAGAAGGGAGTGTAAAAGAGCTTAATCTTCAGCTTCCATAATAGGAAAGCAGCAGATAATGTCCAAAGTGAAAAATTAAGAAATAGCAACACATTTAGGTCATCTATGGATGTCCAGATATAGAACAACAATGAAATAACTAAAACTCAGTGACAGTGTTTCCGTTTCCATCGTGGAGACATGGGGAGGGGAGTGTAGTGGGCCGGGACTCATGCCTCTCGCAATAAGCCACGCAGAACTATTTGACTCTGTAAAAATGTGAATATAGACTTTATATAAGAAAAATTTAATTTAAAAAATATGAAAAAGCCTAAGAGATATTTTTTAACAAATCTAAAGCAAATTGGGAGAGCAGTAATTGAACAGATTTATAGGAATGGATATCACATTGCTTCCCTCTGAATCCTCCCCTCATTCCTTTCCTTGAGTAGAAATAACCAGTAAGTATGACTAGCAGCAGTGAAGTCAGGACCCCTCAGAACTAGTTGTATTATTGATGACATCAGCACAGTCTTTTCTCTGAAGAGCTCAGTTGCTGTACTGAGAGCATTAATCATGAAATATTTTAACACTATGAGATTAAAAACAAGGGAAATGTATGGAAAGAAAACTATGAATGAGAGATTACAGAGAGCAAATGAAATCAAATTCATTAGATAATTAAGACCAAGCTCCTGAATAATTCTCTAGCATCCTCAGGATGCAAATGATAGAAATTGGAAGTGTCATTAGTTTTTTTCATGAACTTTTCCTGGAGTATGTTGCTGTTCACCAATTTTGACTTTTGTTTTCATGAAAACACTCTAATGCCCTTTGACCATCTGAAGTTATCAAAAACTAATCCATGCCACTTCATTTTACTAAGATTACCTGAGTCATTTGGGGAAACATATGATCAGGATGGCCTCTCTTTCATTTGTGTTACCCTGCCCTACAGAAGGCCAAATAATAACTTTAAAAAATCTGACCTGACTCAGTCCTGGATTCCTGGAACTTTTCTTTCTGTCTTCACTGGACATTCAGTCATGAACTTTGAAAAACTGGGGGTACCTAGTTATAGCACTAACTAGGGCTCAAAATATGTCTACTACTGGACAGAAGTATCTAAAAATCATTAGTCAGAGCCAAGAACATCTCCTCATGCTGATTATGAGCTGGTCTGTTAATCTCCTGCTTCAGGACTCCCTTTGCTGAGACTTAAAAAAGAAAAAGAAAAATAGTAGGGCTTGGAGAAAAAAAGTAGTGATAATTAATTTTATTCTGACTTTATCTTTAAAGTATGAGAACATAAAAGTTGAATCCAAGAAGACTTGACATTGATTCCCTTTTATTATGTACTTTCTCCATGCTAGCTTACCACATTAGACCCTGTATATAATATTATCTCTAATCCTCAATATGTCTTCGAGATAATTACTGTATCTGCAATTAACAGGTGAGCACACTTAGGCTTTAAACAACAGTTTTCTTTCTAGATCACCTGATGAGCCACAGAAGCAGTGTGACCCACTGGAATCCCATCTTCCCATAACTATGATCTTACACTGCCCTGTAATGGGGTGTGTCCTGGTAACAGAAAATTATACCTATCTGTAGAAAAAAATGAAAGTTCCTATGGCCAGAATTCTCACTTGGCCCTGGTCAGCTTGCCCACTGCACACGTGTGGGCAATACGTCATTACTGACTCTATATAAAGAGCTCCACCCAGTGCTCTGGGCTGTACGGCTGCAGGAGAGCAGAGGCTGGAGTGGTGGCAACACCGAGAACAGAGAATGAGACGGCTGCAGGGGGCAGAGAGGCCTGGAAGCAGGGACAGGCTTGCTGCATGCAGACTTGCCCTGAGGCAAATGGGGTTCTAACACTTGACCTGCCACCGTGGGAATAAAGTTGGGTATAAACCCTTTCACCCCAATAACATTCCGTTGTCATTTTTTGGTCTCACCAAATCAAGAGTGAACTTGCCCAGGACTGAAACTCGTCAGCAAGACACTATCTCAAAGTAGTTGCAAGGGTTTAATAAATAAAACAAAATAATACAACTAAAGCATGAAGACTAATACCCTACACATAGTATTTAATACATTTTAGC
Source organism: Manis pentadactyla (assembly GCF_030020395.1). Taxonomy (NCBI): domain Eukaryota; kingdom Metazoa; phylum Chordata; class Mammalia; order Pholidota; family Manidae; genus Manis; species Manis pentadactyla. The sequence goes on along the minus strand of NC_080028.1, from coordinate 110,022,181 downwards.
TCTTAGTGTGATTACTGCTGTCATTAGATATTTAATAAGATACTTTGCCATCCTTTTCTTTTCATCTTCTCTTCATTTGGCCAAAAGGCAGTAGCAGATGCATTATGCCTTAAACCAGAAAGGGTTGCTCCATGACTTGAGTGATTAAGTAAATGGTCTTTCTCCAGGAGATCCTCTCTGCTTATCTAGGACAGAGCCTGCTCTGTAAAGTCACAGCCTGGCTGGCTATTTAACAAGATTTGGTGCCCTGTGTGCAACTATTTCCTTTCCGGCTTAGTCCTAGGGTCAGACCAGCATTGGAGGGCATGTACTGCTTCCTGTCAGTATCAGAACCAGCATCATACATAAAGTGGTGCTTACTGAAACGATCTGCTCATTCCTTTCCCTCATCATGTGCTGCATAGGGGTGAGCCCAAAATCGGTTTGCATGGATTTCTAACCCTCTTTGATTAGCCAGCTCATGGCATTGTTCTACTGGGATGTAAGCCCTTACTTTTAGCAGATAATGGGCGGGCTTTAGCTATCAATGGTTTTAATGCTTTAATTCCCATCACGAGACTCTCATAACATTGTTTTTTGCCCTCAACCCATCATTGTTTCAGGCACCTATCTTACAGTTTTCTCTATGGGCTCCCTTATACATATTCTTAATACATATTCTTAACATTCATATGAATTCCTTCCCTTCATCCTCTTCCAACTAATAGCAGCCAGTTGCAGGTACGGTTTCTTCCCTTTTCCTCCTGCCCTGAGTGACTCCATGCCTGGGTGTCTAGTTAAATCCTGACTGCTCTTCTGAGTCAATCCCTTACCCCCCCGCCACCAGGTTGTTGGGGGTGCACAGCTGCTGTGAGGCTACCCATTGTTCATCTCCTCTCCTCTGTAGACCTCTCTTGGAGTTTCTTCTACCAATAATGTGATGGGGCATTCTTCCATCTCAAGTGTTTGCACACAAGAAAGATAAAAAGAATGCTCAGATCTGGGAAACAATATTTTGCTACTTGCTGCTTTGCACAGCGATTTGCCTTAATCCTGACAGCACGTTAATGAGCATAGATAAAATTCTTCTGGTATTACAAAGTAGCTTTATAATACTTCCCTTCATATGACATACGTGTGTATACATGCATTCATCCATATATGAGTCCATCCAATAAAAAAAATACCTTACTTGCCTGCCATGTACTGATAGCTGTGGTAAAGGCCAGAGACACAAAACTGAACCAGATGGAAACTGGACTGGAGAAAAGTGGGCCAGACTAGGGCCCCAGAAGCCAGTTAAGAGAACATGGCAGTAGTTGGGGCATGAAATGATAAGAAATGAACTCAAACAGCGGAGCTCTGAAGTAGGGACAGACACAAGATACAAGGAGGGTGTGTTAGAAGGATGTGGGTATTTATTATTTATGAGGAACAAGGAGAAAAGAGGTGAAAGTCTAGGATGATTCCAAGATTTCTTGGGGCGACTCAGCACATGATGTTATCATTCCCTGTCAGAGGGCTAGGAGACACAGGTTTGGAGGGAAATAATCCAGTCCAGTTTTGGACACTGAGATTCCTGTGGGGCATCAGGTGCAGATAACAGCTTGGTACTTAGACTAAAACTAGAAGTGTAAATCTGTGAGATTAAATCCTGCCACAGAGTATCTCATGCTCAGTGTCCTCAGTATGTATCACTAGCTGTCTTAAGAGAATGTTTAGGGAGAACTGCCCGGAAGACAAAATAATCTTCACTAAAGGTACTCTAAAACATTTCCTTAGAAATTAAAACATATTGTATTGGCCTGTCACAGAACTGTTTTAACTAAAGTGAATCTTATCCTGATGCCATTGTCTAAATGTAACTTATTTATAAGATACACACCCTGGGAACTCATGAGTGCATTTTCTGGGACAATGATATTGAGGATTTAATTCATGCCCTCACCTTACACTGAGAGAAATTCTTTTTCCTTTCAGTAACAGCAATGGTACTATTTCTAAACAATTGGTTTGTGTATCTTAAAGGCATCTTGGATTGTGTAACAACCATATTGAGATTTTACCCTCTTCTCACTGGTTTCTCAAAAGCTTAGGACCAAATCTAGGACTTACAGCATAGTCAGCCTCACTCCTATTGGGTGATGTTTTGTTTTCTCCCTTATTTTTCTTTGCTCCTTTTGTCTCTACTAAATTTGTGCTACTCAGGTTTCTTGTATTTCTATCAGCAGTTTTAAATCCTTCCTGAGACAAGATGTATTGTTTAGAAAGCAATTACTGATTCATTCACTTCCTTTTGGAATTCATGAATCCTCAGCTTATAGATGGAAGTCACAAATGAGGACCAGATGTCCAGGGTCCAGGGCTGCCTCAGAGCCCCTGGGCTCTGGCCAGTAGGAGGCAGTGTTTTAGGCAGTCTCTCTGGGAGACCTCTGTAGAAGGAGGGGCCCAGAGGAGCAGAGTTGGACTTCAGTCAGGGTGAAAAGGTGGACGGGTAACTGCCACTCTGAGGTCTCTTATTTGGAAGAAGGTTGGAGATGACGATTAGAGGAGAAAAGTTCATACCCATCCACCCCCGTTTCCTTGAATGTGGAGATGACAACACACACAAACCTCCCAGTAAATACCTAGATGCCAGTGAAGGCTGTCAAGCCTGGGAAGCAAATCTGAAATGCTGAAGCAATGGACACTTCTCCCAGCACAGAAACAGTAGCAGCTGCCACCGTGTTTACCAAGGGGTGACCCCCTCTATGAAACCTGTTTTCTTAGAAGAGGGAGAAGGAGAGACAGTTTGAATAAGATGACCACATTGCCGGTGAGCATCTCATTTGTGAGGGTAGGGTGGGGAGAACAGTGCTTTAAATGCATGAATAAATTCACAGCTCTAACTAGAGCCACAGGGCGCCCACTTCTTTCCCTTTAGGTCCCCTAAGAAATGAAGAGCTCTACTGTCTATCACCTGGGGAAAGAAAACGTGAACTTGTTTGTCTCCTTACAGAAATCAAAGGATATCAAATATACGTGACAGTCTTGCTCATAACTTTTAGATTTTTAAAATTAGCTTCTTTCATGTTGTACAGCTAAAGAAAATACTTATTAGGTGCTAGAGCTACTTTGATGTTATAACAATTCTCAGAGAGTAGAGAAGTCTGTTAATGTTTCACATGGGATTCAACTCTTGGGCATTTGGGGTGGGGTATCCAAGTAATCATATTTTTTGCTCAAGATCATTTTGTATTGTATGCTATCACAATTACACCTTAAATGGTTTTAACTTGGAGCTTTGAATATTGCACAATCTGGGTAGCAGCCAGATTGACACAATAAATCTTACTGTCTCTAAATTTAAAAGTCAATAACTATTTTCCAACTAAATTTTCAATCTGTTACATCAGTTTTTGTACAAAAACTATATTCTCTAGAATTCTACATTTCGCAGCTCTCTTCTGCATAGTGGAATAGTGTACATCTAATGCAATATCAAATTCTGTCCTTTTTGCTTTATTTTTTACATTAATGTAATTTTTTAGGGGTATAATCTTCTATAAAGCTAAAAAAAAGGCACTGTTGCAGTGATTATTTCCATCATACTAAGTGTGCATTATAAAAACAATTATGATACTAAATTAAATACTGCTGTCTTCCTTTCACCAACACAATCCACATCCTATACAGAATCCGGAATGGCCAAATTGCTCTGATATCACTTGCTTATACATTTGATTTATAACCGTTTATAATCTTCCCCATTATTATAATCTAATTTTTTAAACTCCAAGTATCATTTAATACACAGGTCAAGGTAGAAGCAATCACTTAAAACGGACTTGCTTAAAAATACATATTCTTGAAAATTGAAAAGTAAAAGCTATCACATTCATTGACATTGTCTACCAAAGTGCAGCACTTTAAAATGGAAATCTGAGCCTGAATGTAGCACAGCTCACAAAAATAAATCAGACAAAAGTTTCTATTGCTTTTAAGTAACCTTTTTCTGATCCATCATCTCTCACCTGTCCAGTCACTGTCTCATTCCACTGCCACTCACCCATTACCTTATCTCAACTTCCCTATAGATTGGCAGTAAAATCTGACAGTTGTCTTTAATGGCTTTTCCATGGGCATCATGCTAAAAATTAGAAAATAAATTAAAAGACCATCCACACTTCAAGAATACCTTTAAAATTCTTCCTCATTTTTCTGGTACTTTCATGGGGATTTTTTATAATTAAATATTTAATCTATACCACTTAATTTATAATGAATGCAAACTAGAGTTCTAATTTCTTTCGTTCCTTCCTTCCTTTATTCCCTCCTTCTATTCTTTGGTTTCTTTCCAAATGTAAGCCAATGACTCCAACTACATGTATTAAAAAATACATTCTTTCCCCACTGATTTTAATGGCACCTTTGTCATACGATAAATTCTGGCATTAATACGTTTATGCTTTGATAGTTCTTGTAACAGGCCAGGTATTGTCCTAAATATTTTACACATATCGCCTTTACAACAACTCTGGAATATGGAGACAATTCTATCCACATGTTATAAATGAGAAACTTGAAATACAGAAGTACAAAGAGTTGAAGAATTGTCCCATGGTCACACGCTACACTGCCCTCATCTGCTACATACACCTTGTTCTGAACTGTATTCTGTCACACTATTAATCCCTCAGCTGGTATAATACTTTTAATTATGGTAGCTTTACAATACATTTTTACATCTACTAGGGAACATGCCTCTCAATGTTCCCTTTCTGTTTGCTTTCTATTCTCCATCTTTAACATTAATTTCATCATTAACTTGACAAGTTAAAAAATATTTTTGAATAGAATTGTGTGAAATTTATAAGCTTAGGGGGGAAACTGCTATCTTCAGACGTTAAGTCATCCTATCCAGGAACACACCATGATTCTTCATTTACCTGGGTCTTCTCTTTATGCCCTGAGATAAAATGTTATCATTTTCATCATGTTAGTTTCATACATTTCTTGCTAAATTTATCCATAGGCATCACATTTCTTTTACATATTTTTCCATTATATTTCCTATCTCTTGCAAGTTAAAACATCAGAAAGTTCTTGGCTTTTGTATATTTCCTACATATTAGCAAATTCTCTTACTCATTTCTAATAGATTTTCAGTTGATTCAGATTTTGAGGCATTAATTATATCTTCTGAAGAGAAAAATAATTTTGACCTTTTCTTTCCAATATTTGTACTTCTTTGTTTTCCCATGTTATCGCTTTGATTAAAACCTCCAGAACAATATTAAATAATGAGTAAAGGAGGAAGTATTAGCTGTCTCCCAGTATCTATTTCCTTCTTCATCCATAGTTTTTAGATAAGCATATGTCTATTCAGAATAAAGGTGACAGTTTCCAGCATTCCTTGCTGCAAAGTGAGGCCATGTGACCGGTCACCGGCCAATGTCAGCGGGAGGGAGTGCCCCATGGCGACTTCCATGAGCATTTGTTACAAACAGCAGATAACATGCAGGCCCTTCCTTCTTCACTTCTTGTCCTTTTCTCCATCCTTCTGCCTTAAATGCAAATATGACATCTGGAACTTGAGTTGTCATCTTAAAATATGAGGATGAAGACCACACCCTAGGATTGACGGAATGAATCTGGTTCCTGAAGAGCCCATGGAGTGGACCCACTTTACCACCCAAGCTGCCTCTCTCCATTTTCCCCTGAACAAGAGAAGACAGAAAAATAAACCAAAACTAATCCTAACAGATAAGATTGTGATAGTGATCATCACCCTTTTTCCTGAACATAGTGGAAATATTTACCATTGGGTTCTTACATAAACCTTGCCCAACTTAATAAAGTTTCCTTTTAACTCCAATTTATGAAAATTTTAAAATCAGAAATAACTATTACTTTTATCAACTGGCTCTTAGCATTTATTTAGATCACACTGCAACAGAACATTCTGCAGTGAAGGAAACATTCTTATTTGTACTAGTTGCATAGCCACTAGCCACATGTGGCTACTGATCATATGAAATGTGGCAAGTGGGAATGAAGAACCAAATATCTAAAATAATTTTATTCCAATTATTCAAATTTCAATTGGAATAACTCCATGTGGCTAGTGTCTAACATGTTGGACAGAGCAGATCCAGATGGTCATACAGATATTCTCTTAACCTATTAATAAAATATATAGAAATAGTAGATAATAAAATGCTAGGCCATCTCCTATTTCTGGAGCAAAATCTGCTTGGTAATACTAGATTTGACTTAGTATATTATTAATGTAATAAAATGGAGAAAATTGCATTCACCAGGATTCTTAGAGAGAGCCTATGTTTGTCCAGAAGAAATGCTTCATAAGTCTCTCAGGATGTATATAATACCTTGAGGGAATGTGCAAATAACAAGGATAATGGAGTTTGCTCTCCACAATGAAGGAGTCTGGAATTTTAAGTCCTGAACAGAAAAAAATGAGGGGGACAGAGTGGAGCCTGTGAGTCTGAGCACCGTGTGGGGAAGAAGGAGGGAAAAATAAAACGTTCATGGAAAGGAACAGAAAAGGAACCAGGAAGAAGAAAAATCTCAGATGGAGATATTTTTGCAAGATTTTAGATACCAAGTGATATAATTCCTCCTTTGGTTCCCACATAATTTCAGTGAAGCCCAGAGAGATCATTAATGCCATGGAGGGAGTGTCTGTGTGTGTGCGAGTGTTCACAGATACTCTGTCTCTCCTTCCTTCCCGTCAGCGGGTAAGATTTACTTTCCTTGGCCTGCACTTACAATTAGCTGTGTCTTGCACCCACCAATAAATGCGAGCGTAAGTAACGTGGGTCATTTCTAAACATAAGCTTTTAGTGCCTATGCGTGGCTCTCCACATCCCCTTCTACCTGTCAAGGTTATTGGCCACACTCCAGGCAAGGGAATCTCTGAAGGTTCACATCCCTGAATGCAGGCTGCATGCAGCAGAGCTTACAGTCAACCTGTGGCAGACACAGCGTTAGCGGGAAATAAATATTTGTTGTCTTAGGCTGGGAAAGTTAATAGACTGTTACGGCAACAAAACCTGGTCTTATCTTAGATGACTTGGAAACTGACAGCTTGTAGTGGAGCATTGCTGTATTAAAAAATAAATAAAAACACTAAATTATTTGGCACTGGATTAAGGAATGAGAGGTAGATGGCAAAGAAAACATTGTTAGAGCATGGAAAGATGAAAATCTGTTTTATACAGCGAGAAGCCATTTGGCACAAGGTAAAGAAAACAAAGACCTATAGCAAATATGAGAATTGTGACCAGAAAAGAGCAGACCAATCGGTACACGGAGCTGACGGAAGTCAAATAGGAAAGAAGGCATCGATGTTTTTGAGAGATTTGTACTGCAAAAGTACCACCAGCCTGGACTAAAAATGATAACGACTATTCTAGACTTCAGACAACCATCCGTCCCAATCCATGAGCAGGCAGCTCGGCAATAAAGCTGCTTGTCCCCCTAAAAGACACAACCTCTGATGCACACTTCAGTTACGACCAAAGAGAATAATGGAAAAAGGAAGGGTCTCTTGCAGGTAGAAGCTAGGAGCCATCAGGGCGAATGGATGATGGAGGGAGCCCAGTCAGGCTTCGATCTAGGAACAATCCCTACAGCCATACAAGGGGATCTTTTCCTGTTACCCAGTTCCTGTGTACATTGCATGTGTGAAAGGTAATATTTTAGTTCATAAGTCTCCAGATCAAAAGAAGCCATATCTAGGCTGATAGAGACCATTAGGCATTACCTCATTCCTGATGAAAAGACCATCACACATCACCCAGAGACCCTGGACTTTGAGTCAGCTTTTGTTAGGCCATTGGAATTTTGAGTAGTCTCCCTTGGAGAGAGGACAATTATATTTTGAATGTAGAAAGAAGAGGGAACCAAATATTTGGTGACCAGAAATTAGTTCTTGGGTGATCACTAGGGTGTTTGCAAATATTCCAGACCTTTCTATTTCCAGGATAAAGGTAGGATTGTTCTTAATTTTTAGAAGGTAGAGGCTATAGATATCTATTCTGCTATCTAAGTAGAAATTACATATACCATCTTTGTGACAATGCATTAAGAGCCAGAATACGATCTCCTTGTTTCCCTCCTCTAGTAGCAACCACTAAATAATTTTCCAAATGGGTGACACCCTGAAAGCCTGTATCCCTATATGAGGAAATCCTCAGCTGACCTAAGGTAGAGTAAGCCAAAAATAAGATTCACTGTTGTAAACCACTAAGAATTTGGGGTTGTTACCACAGCAAAACCCTGTATATCCTGACAGATATAATGTGATTGGTTTTCTGAGTAAACCAGGGAAACGGGTGAGTTCTGCACTGCATGGTACAGTGCCAAACAGAGCTGTCCTGTGAGGACAAGGAGAGAGATGTCTTCTGGGTTACATTCAGGATATATGCATCCATATCCATGTATATTCATTGTTTTCTTTTTGTGCTATGAATTTTCAGTTTTTATATCAGAGTTATGCCAGTCTTAAAAATGGGTAGAACTATGCTTTGGTATTATTTCTCCCTTAATTACTTTAAATTCACCTATGAAACCATTTTGATCAGAGGGATTTCACTAGCAAGGGAAAGATACTCAAGTTAAACAAGCTTTGGTAGAAAAACAAATTTAAAGAAAATTATTGCTTCACATGTAGGAAGAACAGGAGCAGCACTAGGGATGCAATGTTGGAATCTTTCTCTTTTCTTTCTTTCTCTCATGGAAACATGCCTGTGTCTGAATTCTGTGTCCGCAGGTGTGTGCCTGTCTCTCTCAGTCTCCATCTCCCAGTCAGAGGTTCTAACTATGTCCATCAGGTGTCACAACACCCCTGCCCCCATCCCTTGCTTTCTCTCCTTCTACCTTTCTCTATCTCTCTCTCTTTCTTGTATCTTATTGCAGTTGGGCTTAATTTATGTGGGAGATGGTAGCTGTGGCCATACCCAGTTATAGGTTTACATCATCCCCATTCAGCAAACCAAAAGAGAGGTTTTCCCACAGATATGAAATTAAAATGACAGATCAGAACTCTGATTGCCTCTGTTTGGGTCACATGCCCCACCCCGGATCAGTATATATGAGGATATATGTCAATGTGGTTCAACATGATGGGTTTACGTCTGTGGCAAGAATCAGTGTACTGAGATTTCCTGCTATCATAGTATCATATAATTGAGATGGGGCAGGATCCATCCCCAAAGGGAGGGGTGATACTGACTGATATAAGAAAAAGACAGAGAAAGACATAGGGAGAGCTGTAATTGTTAGGCAAATAAGCATAGTAGATATCTATTCCCCCCAAAATGGGCTTCACTCTGGAGGGGACTAAATCCTTGGTGACCTTGTGTAACCCCCTTCATAGTCATTGGTCTATTCAGGTTCTCCTGACTTTGCTTGAGTCCATTTTGATAATTTACATTTTTTTAGAAAATCACCCATTTTATCTAGATTTTCAAATTTATTGGCAAAAAGTTGAACAGGCTTTCCCTCATAAAGCCCATCAAAATGAAAGTCAATGGCATAATGCCAAGGGCAATTCTGTAAGAGCAATCCTCTGGGGAACTAAACCAAAAGTATTTCAGGCTATAGTTCTCTCTTGATTTGGTTTAACCCAGGAATAAAATTGAGTGCATCTAGAGATAGATGAACTGCATATCCTTCAGGCAATCCTCCATATATATTACTTTCCACACCTGAGCTTTTGATAGGTCCTGGATAGCAGATATTCCTAGGTTATAACCTCTGACAAGAACTTGGAATACAACTTATTTTACAAGGCTCAATTTTGTATGTTTCCTTGGTCCCTCAAAATGGAGAGGGTTGACATTCACCTAGGAAACTTGAGACATCTAAACAGGACATATGTCTGAAGTGAAGACTCCTCAGGATCACACACAGGTAGGTCCAAGAACAAGTACTCATGGGTAGGGCCAACCTTTTCTCAGAACAACTAAACAGCTGAATAAAACACAGGACAGAATGACACACATGCCAAGGATGGAGGACTGTAGGGGCAGAGAAGAAAGATTATCATGCAAGTTTCATCAAGAAAATGGCCATGGAGATGGACATAGTAAGTGAGGGATTTCAACAGGCAGAAGGTAAACAGAAGGGCAAGAGAACTTCATGAGCATGTCTTATGAAACATATTTCTTTAAAGTTTAGGGAATGGATGAAAGGATGAAAAAAAGTCTGGATAAAAAGCTGAACCAGAAGGAGAGGGCTCAAGATGGCGGTGTGAGTAGGGTGGCAGAAATCTCCTCCCAAAACCATATATATTTTTGAAAATACAACAAATGCAACTATTCCTAAAAGAGATACCAGAAGATACAGTACACCAGCCAGGCTACATCGACATCTGCGAGAACTCAGCATCTCATGAAAAGGGTAAGACACAAAGCTGTGACCCAGCAGGACCCGAGCACTCCCCCCACCCCAGCTAACCAGCAGGAGGAAAAGAATCAGAGTGGGGAGGGAGTGGAAGCACAGGACTGCTAAATAACCAGCCCTAGTAATCTGCACCAGGAGCACAGACACACACTGCATGGTGTACTGGATATTAGAGAAATGGAAAAGTAAAATTCGAGATGGATACTGCAAGTGGGTCCCCACAGCCTGCTCCTCAGGGGCAAAAGAAAAGCAGGCGCTTTTTAAAAGTCTTAAAGGGACAAGGGCTCAACAGCTGAACAAAACCATCCCAGCACACTCAGCACAGCAGACTGGGAATCTTCAGGAACTTCAGGCTCCCTAACCACCTGACAGGTAATGCAGTCCCAAAGCCCCTTATAGTGATAAGCAGCCTGCCTTCATTCCCCCCAGCCAGTGCTGCAAGCAAACCAGCTGACCCACCATAGCTGCGGAGCAGCCGGAGAACAGCCCCACCCACAGCAACCACACAGAGTCTCCTCCCAGCGCACAGCTAACCGGGATAGACAGAGGAATCCAGGGCAAGGTCAAGAAGGCACGAAGGGTCGCCATTCTCACAGGAGAACACACCCGGCGTGGCTGCGACCTCCTGCAGTGCACTAGGCTATCCCGAGGGCCACCCTGCCCATGGAAGCTCAGGAAATTAACCCAGAGATTGCTCCCAGTGTGCAGGCAGATGGTACAGGCAGCAGAAAAAGGCAAGGTGACCAGCAAGCAGGAAGGGACTTTGTTTTCCCAGCTGACACATGTACCACCTGCCTGCAACCACTTCTATCACCATGAAAAGGCAGAAGAATCTGGTCCACTCAAAAATCACTCAGACAACCCCAGAGAGAGGGCATGGTGAGATAGATATAACCAATCTTCCTGAAAAAGGATTCAAAATAAAAGTCATAACCATGCTGATGGACCTGCAGAGAAATATGCAAGAGCTAAGGATGAAGTCTGGAGGGAGATAGCAGAAATAAAACAATCAATAGAAGGTCTTAAAAGCAGACTGGATGAGGTGCAAGAGACTGTTAATGGAATAGAAATCAGAAAACAGGAATACAGAGAAGCTGATGCAGACAGAGATAAAAGGATCTCTAGGAATGAAAGAATATTAAGAGAACTGTGTGACCAATTGAAACGGAACAATATCCACATTACAGGGGTACCAGAAGAAGAAGAGAGAGAAAAAGGGATAAAAAGTGTCTTTGAAGAAATAAATGCTGAAAACTTCCGCAAGCTAGGGAAGGAAATAGTCTCTCAGACCATGGAAGCCCACAGATCTCCCAACAAAAGGGACCCAAGAAGGACAATACCAAGATATATAATATTTAAAAAGGCAAAGTCAAAGACAAGGACAGAGTATTAAAGGCAGCCCAAGAGAAAAAAAAGATCACCTACAAAGGAAAACCTATCAGGTGATCATCAGATTTCTCAACAGAAACCTTACAGGCCAGAAGAGAATAGCATGATATATTTAATGCAATGAAACAGAAGGGCCTTGAACCAAGAATACTGTATCCAGCATGATTATCATTAAATTTGAAGGAGGGATTAAACAATTTCCAGACAAGCAAAATTTGAGGGAATTTACCTCCCACAAACCACCTCTACAGGATATTTCTAAGGGAATGCTCTAGATGGAAGCACTCCTAAAGCTAAATAGATGTCACCAGACAAAATAAAATCACAGCAAAAAGCAGAACAGCCAAATACTAACTGAAGACCAAAAATAAAATCAACTATTCACAAAAGCAGTCAAAGGAAGCACAAAAGAGTACAGAATAAAATACCTAACATATAAAGAGTCGAGGGGGAAGAATAAGAAGGGAGAGAAGTAAAGAGGCATCAGACTGTGTTTATAATAGCTGAATAAGAGAGTTAAGTTAGATAGTTAGATAGTAAAGAAGAGAACCTTGAACCTTTGGTAACCATGAATCCAAAGCCTGCAATGGCAATAAGTACATACCTATCGATAATCACCCTAAATGTAAATGGACTGAATGCACCAATCAAAAGACAGAGAGTAATAGAATGGATGAAAAAGCAAGACCCATCTATATGCTGCTTACAAGAGATTCACCTTAAACCCAAAGATATACACAGACTAGACGTGAAGGTATGGAAAAAGATATTTTATTCAAAAAATAAGAAGAAAAAAGCAGGGGTTGCAGCACTTGTATCAGACAAAATAGACTTCAAAACAAAGAAAGTAACAAGAGATAAAGAAGGACATTACATAATGATAAAGGGCTCAGTCCAACAAGAGGATATAACCATTATAAATATATATACACCCAACAGAGGAGCACCAACATATGTGAAACAAATATTAACAGAATTAAAGGAGGAAACAGAATGCATTGCATTCATTTTAGGAGACTTAAACACACCAATCACTCCAAAGGACAGATCAACCAGACAGAAAATAAGTAAGGACACAGAGGCACTGAACAACACACTAGAACAGATGGACCTAACAGACATCTACAGAACTCTACACCCAAAAGCAGCAGGATACACATTCTTCTCAAGTGCACATGGAACATTTACCAGAATAGACCACATACTAGGCCACAAAAAGAGCCTCAGTAAATTCCAAAAGATTGAAATTCTACGAACCAACTTCTCAGACCACAAAGGTATAAAACTAGAAATAAATTGTACAAAGATAACAAAGACTCACAAACACATGGAAGCTTAACAACATGCTCCTAAATAATCAATGGATCCATGACCAAACTAAAATAGAGGTAAAGCACTATACGTAGACAAATGACAACAACAGCACAAAGCCCCAACTTCTGTGGGATGCAGTGAAGGCAGTTCTAAGAGGAAAGTATATAGTAATCCAGGCCTATTTAAAGAAGGAAGAACAATCCCAAATGAATAGTCTAAAATCAAAATTATTGAATCTATAAAAAGAAGAACAAATGAGGCCCAAAGTCAGCAGAAGGACAGACATAATAAAGATCAGAGAAGATATAAATAAAATTGAGAAGAATAAAACAACAGAAAAAAATCAATGAAACCAAGAGCTGGTTCTTCGAGAAAATAAACAAAATAGATAGACCCCTAGCCAGACTCATTAAGAGAAAAAGAATCTATACACATCAAAAGAATCAGAAACGAGAAAGGAAAAATCATGACAGACCCCACAGAAATACAAAGAATTATTAGAGAATACTATGAAAATCTATATGCTAGCAAGTTGGATAACCTAGAAGAAATGGACAACTTCCTAGAAAAATACAACCTTCCAAGACTGACCAAGGAAGAAACAGAAAATTTAAACAGACCAATTACCAGCAAAGAAATTGAATCAGTAATCAAAAAACTACCCAAGAACAAAACTCCCAGGACAGATGGATTCACTGCTAATTTTATCACATATAGAGAAGACATAATACACATTCTCCTGAAAGTTTTCCAAGAAATAGAAGAGGAGGGAATACTTCCAAACTCATTCTATGAAGCCAGCATCACTCTAATACCAAAACCAGGCAAAGACCCCACCAAAAAAGAAAATTACAGACCAATATCCCTGATGAATGTAGATGCAAAAATAATCAACAAAATATTAGCAAACCGAATTCAAAAATACATCAAGAGGATCATACACCATGACCAAGTGGGATTCATCTCAGGAATGCAAGGATTGTACAACATTTGAAAACCCATCAACATCATCCACTACATCAACAAAAAGAGGGACAAAAACTACATGATCATCTCCATAGATGCTGAAAAAGCATTTGACAAAATTCAACATCCATTCATGATAAAAACTCTCAACAAAATGGGTATAGAGGGCAAGTACCTCAATATAATAAAGGCCATATATGACAAACCCATAGCCAACATCATACTGAACAGCGAGAAGCTGTAAGTTTTTTGCCTAAGATCGGGAACAAAACAGGGATGCCCACTCTCCCCACTGTTATTCAACATAGTACTGGAGGTCCTAGCCACAGCAATTAGACAAAACAAAGAGATACAAGGAATACAGATTGGTAAAGAAGTCAAACTGTCACTATTTGCAGATGACATGATATTGTACATAAAAAACCCTAAAGACTCCACTCCAAAACTACTAGAACTAATATCAGAATTCAGCATAGTTGAAGGATACAAAATTAGTACACAGAAATCTTCTGCTTTCCTACAGTGGAACAGAATAGAGAGTCCAGATATTAACCAAACATATGTGATCAATTAATATACGATAAAGGAGCCATGGATATACAATGGGGAAATGGCAGCCTCTTCAACAGCTGGTGTTGGCAAAACTGGACAGCTACATGCAAGAGAATGAAACGGGATCATTGTCTAACCCCATACACAAAAGTAAATTCATAATGGATCAGAGACCTGAATGTAAGTCATGAAACCATAAAACTCTTAGAAAAAAACATAGGCAAAAATCTCTTGGACATAAACATGAGCGACTTCTTCATGAACATATCTCCCTGGGGCAAGGGAAGCAAAAGTAAAAATGAATAAGTAGGACTATATTAAGCTGAAAAGCTTCTGTACAGCAAAGGACACCATCAATAGAACAAAAAGACATCCTACAGTATGGGAGAATATATTCATAAATGACAGATTTGATAAAGGGTTGGCATCCAAAATATATAAAGAGCTAACACACCTGAACAAACAAAAAGCAGATAATCCAATTAAAAAATGGGCAGAGGATCTGAACCGACACTTCTCCAAGGAAGAAACTCAGATGGCCAACAGGCACATGAAAAGATGCTCCACATCGCTAATGGTCAGAGAAATGCAAATTAAAACCACAATGAGATATCACCTCACACCAGTAAGGATGGCCACCATCCAAAAGACAAACAACAACAAATATTGGCAAGGATGTGGAGAAAGGGGAACCCTCCTACACTGCTGGTAGGAATGTAAATTAGTTCAACCTTTGTAGAAAGCAGTATGGAGGTTCCTCAAAAAACTAAAAATAGAAATACCATTTCACACAGGAATTCCACTCCTAGGAATTTATCCTAAGAATGCAGTAGCCCAGTTTGAAAAAGACATATGCACCCCTATGTTTATTGCAGCACTATTTACAATAGCCAAGAAATGGAAGCAACATAAGTGTCCATCAGTAGATGAATGGATAAAGAAGAGGTGGTACATATACACAATGGAATATTATTCAGCCGTAAGAAGAAAACAAATCCTACCTTTTGCAACAACGTGGATGGGGGCTAGAGGGTATTATGCTCAGTGAAATAAGCCAGGCAGAGAAAGACAAGTACCAAATGATTTCACTCATGTGTGGAGTATAAGAACAAAGAAAAAACTGAAGGAACAAAACAGCAGCAGAATCAGAGAACCCAAGAATGGGCTAACAGTTACCAAAGGATAAGGGACTGGGAAGGATGGGTGGGAAGGGAGGGATAAGGGCAGGGAAAAAGAAAGGGGGCCTTACAATTAGCATGTATAATGTGGGGGGGGGGCACCGAGAAGGCTGTGCAACACAGTGAAGACAAGTAGTGATTCTACAGCTTCTTACTACACTGATGGACAGTGACTGTAATGGGGATTGTGGGGGGGACTTGGTGAAGGGGGGAGCCTAGTAAACATAATGTTCCTCATGCAATTGTAGATTAATGATACCAAAATAAAATAAATAAAAATTTTTTGAATTATTTTACTTTTAACCTTGCTTAGTCCCTATGTTTCAGATGTATCTCTTATAAACTCAAAATTGATTTATACTTTTATATCTAACAATCTATCTTTAAACTGATGAGTTCAGCTGATTTATAGATATTGTTACTTGGACTTGTTTTTATCATCTTGTTTGTGCTTTTTCCTTTGTTGTTTGTATGTTTCTTTATTCTTTCTTCAGGCAAATTATTGGTTTGCTTTAATTTTTTAAAATTTGAGATAAAGTTTTAGGATAAAAAGTGTTCTTAGGATTTTAGGATAAAATACATGTAACATAAATTAGCCATTTTAACCATTTTTAAGTGTACAATTCAGGAGCATTAATTATGTTCCCAACGTTGTACAACTATCACCATTATCTATTTCCAAAACTTCATCATCTCAAAAAAGCACTCTATAACCGCTGAGCAGTAACTCCATCATTCTTCCCGTCCTCCAGCCCCAGGTAGCCTAATCTACTTTCTGTCTTCGTGAATTTGCCTACTCTCCATATTTCATGTAGGTGGAATCATGCAATCTTTGTCCTTTTGTGTTTGGTTTATTCCACATAGCATAAATTCTCAAGGTTCATCCACACTGTAGCACGATCAGAACTTGATTCAATTTTATGGCTGAATAATATCCCACTGTCTGTGTTTACCCCATAATAAGCCAAAGATCTGTACACCTACAAGTGGAATTGTGGTTTGAACTCTTATTTGCTTATTTTCTTCTACTGGTTGGAGATTACAGACTCTGTTTCTGCTCTTTATTGGTTATATTTTAAATAATATCTGGAATTCACAATAACTAATGAAGTCTGCAGCTAATATTGTAAGCCCCTCAGAACAAAACAAGTTTAGAAACTTTATAGATTTTCTCTGTCCTTTTTAACCCAACAAAGTATTTATTATCATTATTATAATTATTATTACTGGTATGCTGATATGCTTAAGTAACAACTACTAAAAGAGTATTAATAGAGTGTATAACTTAAAAAACAGGAGCATAAAAAAGTGAAATCTAGATTTTTTAATGAAAAATTTTCAGTTTTTAAAATTAGCCACTAATTAAAAATAAATAAAAGTTTTTATTTCTCAAAAAAAACTTTCAGTACTGTACAGAGCAAACAAAATATCAATCTGGCAAATTTCAGCTCAAGTTTGAAATTGGTGGTATAAGTTGACATTGTCATTACATCTAACTCTGATTTGCTCATACCTATGTACTGACACAATATGCTATATCACTTACCCTAACTATACTAATGAGTTTCTGAACTACGTTGTCTCAAGTGCCCTAAGGTCCTTCCTCTATCCCCTTTTCAGCAGCCCAGGAAGGCTGAATCAGCATCAGCGCCCAATCCTCAAGTGCCTACTACATGGCAGCCTGGTTCCAGGCACAGGGAACACAGTGCTTGGTATGCAGGCAATGAATACTTCAACCCGAATGGGCGTTTCTCCAAAGACAACATCCAAGTGGGCAATAAGCACTTATAAGTCTGCTCAGTATCACTAATCATTAGGAAAATGCAAATCAAAACCATAAAACACCAGCTCACACCCCTTAGGATAGCTACTATCAGAAAACCAAAAAACAACAAGGGTTGGCAAGAATGGGGAGAAATTGGAATCCTTGTGCACTGTTGGTGGGAACGAAAAATCGTGCAGCCACTGTGGAAAACAGTGAGTATGGTGATTCCTCAAAAAAATTGAAATAAAACTACCATGCGACCCAGCAATTCACTTTTGGGTGCATGCTCAAAAGAACTGAAATCAGTCTTGAAAGAATATTTGTATACCCATGTTGAGAGCAGCATTTTTTAAAGTAGTAAATTATAGAAGCTACCCTAGTGTCCACAGATAGATGAGTTGATAAACAAATTGTGGTGTCAATACATACAAAGGAATATTGTTCAGCCATAAAAATGAATGAAATTTTGACACATGAATCCAGTGTGGCAGTGTAACTGGTTTCTCTCAAGAGAATGTGAGTAGAAGTGATGTGTGCCTATCCACTGTCTGCTTCCCCTTCCACTAGCTAGAAACAGAGGACTCAGGGACTGCCGAAAGAGACTGCAGAGCCACGAAGGGAAGGAGCCTGGGTCCCCGAGTGCCCACTACAGGAAAGCCACCTCCCACGTAGGAGCACCATTATCAGGTTGTTACATGAGTGGGAGAGAAACTTCTGCTTTGTTATGCCATCGAAATTGTAAAGTTTCTCTGTTATCGAAGTTAACATTACCCTAACTAATGTGCTCCTGAACGAAGTGAAGGAGAGAGCTCTGCAGCTCTCTGGATGAAACACACTGCAGGCAGAGAGAATATGAAATGCATGACCCTTGAACAGGAGAGTAGCAAGTCCAAGATTAGCAAGGAGCCAAGTGTGGCTGAAGCACACGAACAAGGAGAAGAGTTGAAGGTGATAAGATCAGAGCTGTGAAAAAGAGGACAGATCCTAAGACCTGGTAGACCATTTCAAGGACTCTGGCTCTTACTTTGAATGAGTTGGAAGACCATTGGAATATCTGGAGAAGAAGGAGATACTGCCATTTTAATATGGATCACTGTAGCTGGTGCTTAGGAACAAATTACAGAAGGACAACAAATAGACCAATTTTGAGATGATTGAAACAGTCCAGGGCAAGGATGAGGGAGGTGGAACCTGGAGGCTGTGCTGGGGGTGGTAAGCAATGTTTGGATTCCGGATGTATCTTCAAGGCTGTGCCAAAGGCTCCTTGTCTGAAACTCAGGCATAAATGATATCTATGCTTCTGGGTGGCTTCAGTCAGAGAACTATATATATGCATCAATAAATTGGCTCCCACATATCATAAAGTGCTCAGTGTCCTTTATAGCAAAAAGGGCTCTGCTAATGCATAACAGTACTATTATTTCATCACAGGCATTAATAATTAATGCATAAAAAGTAAATGAAGTCAACTGATATCTTCTGAATGCCTCCTGAGTTACTCAGCCCATAAAAGCTTTTCATTGAGATTCAATGCTTTTAAAGCATATTTGCCTTCGACTCCATCTTTAATATTAACCAGGACATTGCCGTTGGCCTGACAGACAAGATTGCTGTGTTCTTTCAAACAGCCAACAGTGATTGTCCCAACACACAAACAAAGAAACAGGCTACAACTTTCAACAGGAAAACCATCAAGATGTCAGTTTCACAGCCAAGAAATTCAGGGAAGCTCACCTCATGCACTATACAGAGACTTCCTTCTCTAGCTTTCTAACAGCATTTTAAGCAAGAGAATCATTAGAAAATGGTGAGACCGAAATTACTTGCTTGCTATTGTGCAAATTTTAATTCATCTCTTCCGTTTACTTTTCTAACTTCAGCCCTGTATTTATAAGATACGGTCTCCACCACTAGCAATGTTGTCTGCTTTCTTCTCTACAATATGTCTCAGTTATGTTTCAGTTAAGTTTGTAATTTTTTACTCCTTTAGCAGAGTCACTGGAAAAAAGGTGAATGATTTACATAATTGTATTGTTCTTCAACTGGCAACTTTGCTTGGTTTTTGTTGACACTGATTAACATGGAATCTTTTGAAACTTTTAATTATTTTTTAAAGAATCACAAGATTATAAAAAGTTTGGGAAAAGAAGAAACACAATTACCCTAAGTGGATGGATGCTCTAGCATCATGCCACTATAATTGCAAACATCAATAAATTATTTAACAACCATGAGACAAGTAAAGAAATCAGTAAGGTGGGAAAACAAATTTCTGGAGGAATTTCAGTAAGCTTAAGAAAGAAGTGGCTGCCTGGGAACATAATTGAACAATAAGAAACCAAGTAAACTGGGTGTTGAAAACAGAAAGAAACCTTCCTTGAGTCAAAAAGATAGGCAGAATTTATTTTCATCAGCCAAAAAAATGTTGAATAACTGAAATAAAGAGGAATTAGACACACACACACACACACACACACACACACACAAAACCCACAGGCTATTAGACCAGTTTACAAAATACGTGTAGGCCAAAGAGAGGATAAATAAATGCAACCAAATATTAGTTATTATTTGCAAAAAACAAAACACATAAGGAATAGGAAAACATAATTACTTTACTTAAACTACATAAAGTATAAAATAAAATAAAGGGAACTATGTTCTTTTATGGATAAAAGCCTACAACTTTTCAAAATAACACTGAACAGAAGAAACATATTTTTTGGTATTCACATTCGCAATCATTCTTGAAGGGAATTTTATAACAGAGAGTATCTGGAGAAAAGAGAAAGAAAACTTAAACTAAGTGTGTCATTAAAATGTAGACCAAATGAGAGTGTCCTAATTTGTAGGGATTTAGCTCCCTGTGCTAAATGTATCATTCTTTATATGTTGTGCAGCTGAATATAAGAACAAAACAAAAGCCTCTGTCCATCTACCTGAGAAGTGGCAGTTTCTGTGGCAGGCATGCTCTAGGAAACCACTGCAGACTTTATTCAGGCCTACTAAACCTTTGACAAGAGTAATCACCCAGGGATCCCCAGCAATCCTATTAAATTAGTCACATAAACCACTGTTTTCCACACTTCTTTCTGAATCCTTGTCCTTTTATCAGGAGATGCTTTCTCTTCCTACCCTGTAGGAACACAGATTACCTCCCATTCATGCCTCTCTCCTGGAAGAAGAAACAGCTCCTGTCCCCAGTCGTACTTCATTCCACTCGCATCTGCCCCACTCAGCTATGCCTGCCCTGAGTTCTTCTTCTTGGAGCCTTGTACCTTCAGGCACCTGTTCTCTCCAGCCACAGGGACACACACTTCTCTGAGTATGGGAAGGCCATCAGTGAATGACCAAGAAGTGACCATCTACCTTTGAAACTAGAGTAGAGTGGAACATCTTGGAGATAAGTCCAAACACATCATCTCAGCCATTGGTGTAGGAGAGAATTTATATCACCATGACTACCACCCAGATTTGGCCACTGGCCAGGGCTCCATGACTGAATGCTTAGGGAAGGGGTGAGAAGTGAAAAATCCCAGAATTCACTGGGGAGGCAGGGTGAGTTTCTGAACAAGGCTAGAAAATCTAGTATGCTGTAAAAAGTATTAGAGAAATAATGTTTTGTACTTTAAGGTTAATCTCATTTTCACCCCAGGTATGGGCTGAGGAAAGGTGTTTTAATGTGCTACATGGATGATTACTCTTTACAGTAAAGTTCACATTTTAACAAGGACTTCCTACAGACAATACCTTAACCTTTGTAGGTGAACATTTTCCCTGACTGGTTAGTGAAGGCCTGAGCTAATACATCTCTATTTGGGTTCAATACTCTACTTTTCTATTTTCTCTAAGATACAACACCCTGCATATGATGGGGTGGCTCAGGGTCAGGTAAACGTAATATTTGTGGCATTTAAACTTAAGTTTCCAGTCCCTTAGCTGCTAACACCAAACTCTCCTTTTCACCACTCCTAACCCCAAACTGCTCTTCTCCCTGCACAATGAAAACACTTTCATGTGGGCCTCCAAAGTATTATAATAAATAAATGCTATTAAAATAATACTATTAGGTATGAAAAATGACATTCAGCCATTTAATTTTGAGCTTAGAAAAGTAAAGGTCATAAGGGTCAGATTATGGCCTCATATTTTTAGCATTCTCATTATTAATGTATGTAGGTACATATGTGTATGTACATAATGTAATGGAATGAGTAGCAGTTTCACCAAATATGGAAATAAAATATTTATTTTAGCACTATTCTTACATATCCACACTAAGTGATTAGGACTTGGTAGCAAATAGTTTTAAGAGGATATCCTAAATGACCAATAAGGATTTAGAATGACAGAATTGGCAGGTTCTTTAGAGGTCTTGCAAATCAGCCCTACTACTTTTTTTTTTTTGGTATCATTAATCGACAATTACATGAGGAACATTATGTTTACTAGGCACCCCCCTTCACCAAGTCCCCCCCCACAAACCCCATTTCAGTCACTGTCCATCAGCGTAGTAAGATGCTGTAGAATCACTACTTGTCTTCACTGTGTTGCACAGCCCTCCCGGTGCGCCCCCCACATTATACATGCTAATCATAATACCCCCTCTCTTTTTCCCCCTCCTTATCCCTCCCTTCCCACCCATCCTTCCCAGCCCCTTTCCCTTTGGTAACTGTTAGCCCATTCTTGGGTTCTGTGATTCTGCTGCTGTTTTGTTCCTTCAGTTTTTCTTTGTTCTTATACTCCACAGATGAGTGAAATCATTTGGTACTTGTCTTTCTCCGCCTGGCTTATTTCACTGAGCATAATACCCTCTAGCCCCATCCACGTTGTTGCAAATGGTAGGATTTGTTTTCTTCTTAAGGCTGAATAATATTCCATTGTGTATATGTATCACATCTTCTTTATCCATTCATCTACTGATGGACACTTAGGTTGCTTCCTTTTCTTGGCTATTGTAAATAGTGCTGCAATAAACATAGGGGTGGATCTGTCTTTTTCAGAGTGATCAGCCCTACTACTTTTAAAAGAAAGCCAAGGCCTGGGTAGGCAAAACCTTTGCCACCCTCCAGGTTCATGGCCAAGCCTGGTCTAGAACCTTGGTCTCTCTACTCCTCAAAGTGAACTCCTTCCTTTCTGGGTAAGGCTCTGAAGATTAAGAGGGATTTTGTCCACCATTTTCTCCAGAATCTCAGTTCAAGGTGGTGATTCAGTTCCTATTTTTACATCCTGCCCACTGTGGTCTCTCCAAAAACCCATGCCCAAAGCTGCAGCATAAATGCTGCACCATGTGAGGGATGCCCATTACCATGTTATTTCTGGAAACACCAGCCAGTCCAGACTGTGTCCTATCTGGTGTGGTCCGGAGTGTCTGTCCAGCACGATCCCCTCCCCACACCCTTGCCTCCACCATGCATACACAAGGACACATATGCACACATACACATACGTGTGCACCAAATGCTCTTTTCATTTAGTCAGAACACAAATCACATGATCATTAGGGAAACCGACCTTGCTCCATAGAGCTAAGGATGACAAAGAGCCTGTAAAGATAAAGAATGAATTCTTTCTGCTCCCTATGGGACATGTAATACAATTTAGGCACCTCCCTTTGAACAGCTGGACATCTGGATGATGTTTGAGGTGGGAGCTGTGACTGCCCTATGAACACCATCCTTTTGTTGCTGTTGTTAAGGCTATGAGCAGGAGCCAATCACTGACTCATTATCCTTCTGACATTGCTTGTGGTCAGCCAAGAATAAATTTTCTGCATTCTCTAAACTTGCTAGCAGCTAGAGAAACAAACTGATCGCATTCCCAGACCCATGAATGGCTAAAGACAAAAGCCACTTTAAATAGCAGCCTTCAGTTTAGGAAGAACTGTTAAACTGATCCACTCAAAGCAACTTGAGAATTTCCAGGATGTGAAGCCAAGGTCCCTGTTAGCCATGTGGTGAAAAATTAGTTTCTAATTCCCTTGTGTCACTGTACTTTCTGAAGACAGATGCTATCCCTGTATTTGCAGTAGTGGAAGAACAGGAAAATGTCTGAGGAAGATTATATATTAACTGGACAATTCAGCCTGTCTGACATGAATTGCATTTCACGACAGTGGACTCTTTCTGTAAAGTGTGATAAACCTTGGGATTTGGAATCCTAAAAGGGTAAAAGACTATTTGGAAGTTGGAGTTAAGTCTTTTGCACAGAGGCATGTCAGATAGCATCTGTGTATATTCTCCTGATCAGAGCCTTGCTGCTCCTCCTTCAGTCGTATCTCCACACCACCCACCGGATTTTCCTTCCGACAACCAGCAACAGTCTCAAACAAGTGAAACACAGCCCCTTGAAATCCCCGCACCTACTCCAGAGAGTAACACCCCACCCCACCCCCAGCTCTTCCTGTCTTCATTGATGGGACCTGAGGATCCATTTCTGGAACACTGAGTCAGAAGCATCCAAAGGAATCAACTGATAAGCATACAGTTGGCACAAGGATGAGGAGGAGGCACAGCTCTGAAAAAGTGCTTAGCGCCCAAGGCCAATTCCAGATCAACAATCTAGAAATCTCTGGTTCAGGTACTGACATTTTAACAAATCTCTCCAGCTGATTCTAAAGTATAGACAGAGTTGAGAACCACAAGCCAGCACAGTGCTGAGCCCTGTGGACTGTTGCAGTATGGGTAATATGATACTGTTCCGAAGTCAGTGCCCTTCCAGGCAGAGATCACTGAGATAAAACTGCAAAATACTTCAATCAGCATGAAACCTGGCATGGCAGTTCTAAAATATGGCCTCCAATTCTTTGACATTTCTCCCATTGAAAGGCAGAGGTATGTCCTCTCCTTTTGCATGTGTATGGATCTCTGACTGCTTTATCCAAAAAATATGGTAGAATTGGTACTATCTTAGTTCTGAGGCTACATGATAAAAAGGCAATGAAATTCCAACTTTGTGGTCCGGATCACTCATTTTGGAGCCCTGAGCCCCCGTTAAAGTTCAACTACCTTAGCCGTTGTACTGTAAGGAAGACCAGGCTACACAGAGTATTCACATGCTTGACTCTCCTCTTAATGCCCCACCTGAGTTCCCAGCCACCATCAGTGTCCACTGAGTAACTGAGCGATAGACAAATTATTTACAAATTTTGGTACTTGAAAGCATCAATGTAAATAATGGTGTTAGAATAATGTCTGAATTTGCCCACCACTCACTCATTTTCCAGTTTTCCTGAAACTAGTGTTTAAGTGTCTGAAACTACATATAGTGTTTCTTGTTTTGAATAGTGGTTTCATTTGAATTGAAAAAGACAGGAAAAATACTCTGAAAATGCTAGGGAAAGGTCTGTGACATAAAACTGCCTAACTTCAAAGAAACAACTACTATCATTTTGAAATATCAGAGAAATGAATGGACTTCAATAATTTGGATGTGGGTCTGGAAAGCTGAATGGTGGTCCCAGAAATGTACATGCACGTCCTAATCCCTGGAACTGGTGAATGTGACCTTATTCGGAAAGTCTCCTTGCAGATGTAACTAAGTTAAGGATCTTGAGATTAAATTATCCTGGATTATACAGGTGGAACCTAGATTCAGTAACAAGTGTCCTTATAAGAGACACACAGGACAGATTTATTCATCAAGGATTGTTTATAGCCACCAGAAGCTGGCAGAAGTGAAGACAAGGCTCTCCTCTAGAGCCCCAGAGGGAGTATCTCTGCTGACACCTTGATTTTTGACCTGGGGCCTCCAGAACTGTGAGAAATCTGTTGTTCTAAACTAACTAGCTTGTGGTAATTTGTTACAGCAGCCACAGGAAAAATAGTTGGAAAAAAAAATGTCCTTGTCCAAATTTTCTCCTTCTGCATAAATGCAAAACTTAATAAATTGAAATTTTATTCTTTAAACTTATCTCCTTATGCTTCTACCTACCAGATGGATTTGTTTTTCAGTTCAAAATATTATCTCTAATACCAAAAAGGCAAATTCCTATTTCTACTATTTTTTGTTTAATATTTTATGTTTAATATTTCCATGCTTGTCTTTTTAAGGTATGGGCTAGCAGTGATTGTAAGGCAATTTATCAGCAATCTGTACAGAGTACAAAGTGAAGGACTTGACTGAATATTCAGAATTCTGCAGTAAGTTGGTTTAAAATATGTATATATTTGGGAGGCAAGGGGTTGGAAAGTGGCATACATGGTATAGAAGGGATAATAAAGAGAATGATATCCTTACTGTAACACATATGGCTTGTGAAGAAATCTCTGTAGACATGCTTTCAAGAAGGCTGTCTCAAATACGAGCAGCGGGACACCCTACAAGACGGCTTAGCAGAACTCTTCAAAAGCTTGGAGGGCTTCAAAAACCAGGGACATGTGAGAAATTGCTGCAGCCGTGAGGAGACATGAAGCCAGGGTGTAAAGTGCTATCCTGGAAAAGAAAAAGGACATTCGGCAAAGTTTAAGGACATGTGAATTAAGTAATGACTTCAGTCAAGAATAAGATATCAATATCGGTTCATTGATTTTAACAAAAGTACTACACAAACATAAGAGGTTATTAAACATGAAACTAGGTGCCAGATATATGGGAACTCTGTCCTATCTTCGCAATTTTTCTGTAAACTTAAAACTGTTGTGAACAGTAACGTCTAACACACACACACACACACACACATATACCTCTATCAATATTTATTTTAAGAAACTAAAATTGAAGGAAGTGAAACATGTAATACAAAATAGTAATGTTGAGGAACTTTTCTCGACTGCTTTCCGGCATGCGGCCCACATTGAGAAGAATGATTCTTAAAGGCGTCCCCACCCCCTCATCACCGGCGACGTTCTGAGAAGGGGCCGCCGCCGAGAACCCCCGGGACCGGGAGAGAAGGGCGGCCCCGCCCAGGTTCCCAGGCCAGCGGCGCGCAGTCTGTTCGAGCCCAAGGTCGCACGGGGGTCCGGCAACAAGCCCGGGCAGCTCCTCTCCCGCGCAGGCCGCCCCCGAGCGCGCCCCTCCCCCGGCGGCCGCGAGGGCCCGAGAGCGGCGCTTCCTGCACAACAAAGGAGCCACCGCCCCGCGCCGCGCCGCCCGGCTTCCCGCGTCCGCCCGCGCCCGCGCCACGCCGGGAACAGGCTGGCGGGCCGACGTGCCCAGGTACCCGGAAGGGGGCGGGCCGATGCGGCGGCCCCTGGGCGGGTGCGGGCGAAACGCGCGGCCCGGAGCGCCAAGGCCCCGAGGGGGGCGGCCCGGCCGTACCACCGCGCGATTGGTCGGGCCGCCCCCGGCCGCCGCTGATTGGCGGGTTCTCAAATTCGGTCTCGAGGCGCCAGGAGGTGTCCTAGCGGGGAGCGCGGGGAGCGCTGGCGGGAGCGCGGCGGGCGGGGCGCGGGCGCTGCGCGGACGCCGCGGGTCCCGGCGGGCGCTGGACTCGGAACGGGCTCCGCGCGCCTCGCTTTCCCCGCGCGATGTTGCCGCCCGGCCGCTGATCGCCTCGCCTCGCGGACAGCGCGCCGGCGGGGGTCGTGGAGGTCCCCGTGGAGGCAGGTCGCCTACGACGCCGAGCGGGAGTGAGTAGCGTGCGGCCGCCGCGCTGGCGAGGAGGCGGGGGCTGCGGGCAGGGGGCCCGTCCCTCCTGGCTGCCAGCCTGCCGGCCCTCGTCCTACCGGCCGGCGGGGAACCGGGGCCCACTGGGGCCGGGCGCGCGTGGGGCGTCCTGGTTCCAGCCCCGCGTCCGGCTCCACGACTGCGGGAGTCGTTGGAGAGCTTGTCGGTGGGGGCTGCTTCAAGTGCCCAGTGGGTTTGCTCTAGCGATCAGGTTTCCTGCCCGATTCAACGCACCCTCAAACCCGGATTCCTGCCAGTTGTTTGCGCCAAAATTAACTGACCTAGGAGACCCTGTACTTTCTGACAGATTTGCCCTCCACCTTCCGGACTTGGTAACTTTATTTTGCCTTGTCGCTTTCCATAAAATAATACTATTTTGTCGATTTTTTTTCTTCCCAGGTTTTCAGTAATTACTAAGCACCTAAACTTTTAAGTGTTTGTGTTCATTCATGTGCGTTTTAGAGTTGGGGGTGGCTACAGTCCTGGAAATTCCCGGGATGAGTTTAGGGAGGGGAAGTTCATGTTCAAGAGCAAGTAATAAATAGATATTTTTGTTGGAGAAGAAAATGTCCCATTGTAAAATCATTTTCTGATGTAATTGTTCATTACAGATGGAGGTAAATTGTTTAACTCTAAAAGACCTGATCAACCCCAGGCAGCCCAGACTGGATTTTGCGATTGAAGATGGGGAAAATGCACAAAAGGTAAGTACACTCAAATGCCTTAAGCTCTAACATGTTTTGAATGGTGATGTCTAATTCAGTTAAGTGTTCCAACATGCTACTTGTATTTGTCTTAGAAACATAGTAATTAATTTTGATGAACACTGTAGAAATATACTTTGTCTTTTTTAATGGAGGCATCCAAACTATTACTGTTGAGTTTCTCAGTCATTGTGCAGTGGAAACACGCTAGGTGAAATGTTGGAACCAATTTATATGAGTCAAAGATAAGCTGGACACTGCAATCAAAAGTTTGTAATACTTAGAGTTGTCAAGGTAGAATTAGCTAATGCTATGCAGGAATGTTAAGCCTCATTTCTCAGGAAATTAGACTCTTTTTGCTGGAAATGCTGGATTATTAAAGTGCGGTGAAATGTTCTTCATACCAGTGAACCACCTCCTAGAGGTGTTGCGTTCACCAAGATGATATATGGGAGCATATGAGGAGGTAAGTGACTGAGCCCACCCAGGTACCTGAGTATTGTCCAGGGGCTCCTGCTGGTTTTACACTGAGCCATTCCCTCCTTTTTTGCATTCCAGGAAATTTATAAAACCGTGGTGGTATCATAGCAGTATCTAAACTATCCCCACACCTACACCAGCACAGTGGCACTCACCTGGCAGGGCCCTACAGAAAATGTATAAATAGCTCATTAGTAGTGAACGCTAAGCATTTTTAGGCAGAGTCAAATAGATATAACAAACACAGGTGTAGAAACTTTGCATATAAATCTGGGCATAGCAGCTTCCGTGGGCACTGAACTTCTCTTGGTTCCTGGTCTTATTTTTAGGCTTAGTGTGGACAAAGAAACTGTCTGGTTGCAACACACCTGTTGTATGGGCCTTTGGAGAGTCATGGATGACCATTCATTTTGGATAGGGGATGGGTATGCAGTGGTATACGTTCTCTTATAGGGTTTTTTTCCCCCTGACATTTGGTGTTGTTTTTTGTTTTTGTTTTTGTTTTTGTTTTTAAGGATAAGATGTATACCAAAACATTATTGTTTTAAATAGGACTTTTTAAAAAATTACCTAAAACATATGAAAATGGAAATGCCCAGACTTAAGATGTATATTCAGTTTTAGCTTTGGGAGTTACAGAGCAAAACTTGTTTTCCTTTATGATTTGGACAGGACAGCTTTCAAAGAATGCGCATACATTTATATAAAGCCTAAGTTAGTGTCCGCTTCTGACCTTTTGGGTCAATGATTTTTTTATCAAGTGCCTTCAACCAGGGCACTTCTGCCCTAGTTAGTGTCAGCAAGTGCTCCGTCCAGCTGAACTTTGGCATTGTGCCGGGAGTGGAGAAAAACTCAAATGACTCAGAAGAGATGGGAAAGTGGTTCAGTTGTTTGAAGTAGAATGTGTGAGCAGGGGCTCTTTCAGCTCACAGAGAAGGCAAGGAATGAGAACAGAGCGCCTCTGCCCAGAAACCCCGAGCCCCTACCGGCTCTTTCTCACGTGGCTGTGGGAACAGAAGGGAAGGACAGAGGACATCTAGGGCTGGTGAGGACATGGGGTTTGGATTCAAGAGATCTGGGTTTGATTTCCTGCTGTGCCACTCCTGTTACATAACCCCTGACAAATGTTTGTGTTCCAGATGCTGGGGGTACGATGGTTTAATAAGTCCTCTACCCTCTGTAAGCCTGTTTTTTTCTTTCACAAACTGGAGCTAATAAGCAGCACATCCCCCTTTGGGTGTTTGCAAAGCACCCAGCTGCACATTACTGTTCTCTGTACTTGGGAGCTGACAGCCCAGAGGCAAATAGGATGCGGGCCCTGCCCTGGTTACCTGAGAGACCTTCAGGGACTCAGATATTAACCTAACCAACTGTATCTAAATTTGGCAGGTGCTTTAATAGGAGCGAAAGCAAAATAGGGGAGGAAGAAATTTGTGGGGAGTCTGGGCAGAGTTGGGACGTTTCACAGGGGAGGTGACATCTGGGCTAAGTGAGCCAAAGGACCTTGAAAGGAGAAACAACATGCCGTGTGGGCATTCAGGAAACATTCAAGACACCCAGAGGGGCCAGAGGCTAGTGGGGCGGAGCTGTTGCCTCTTGAAACCCTCTAAGGGATGCCTGATACAGTATTCTGTGGTCTGTTGGCATTAGAGGATTTATCTTTCTTGACCATCTGCACATGTGTCAAGAACTAGAAGTACTATATAAAGCATGCATCATCTTACTGCTCATGGAGAACTTTTCTTTAGAACATTTCTTTAAAAGTTGTAAGTTTTCAACTTCATTACCCAGATTCACTGTGCCCGATTGCGGGTTCCTAAGCAAGACTCCTCCTAAGTTGTTTTGGGGATGGTGGAAGTAGAAAATGGACCGTTTGGGACAAGGAGGTGAGCAGTAAGGATTGAGCTGTTCCAAGGGCTTTGTGAAGGAGACGACAGTTGATCTAGGGCTTGAAGAATGACTCCTAAGACTCAGACAGGGAGACGGAGGAAACCAGGGAAGAAGTAGAAGCGAGCATGGTGCGTTTGGGAACAATGCCTAGATTCAGTGGGTATAGGTTTTCTTTGAAGACCATTCATCTCTTTTTAAGAAAGGTGAGTTCAATGTGAAATATATATTTGTAACTGTAGTTACAGCCAAATAAACACATACAGGAGGCAGTGGGTTGCCTGATACTGGAATAATGAAAGGTCCTAGCCAGATACAAACTTGGGAATTCTGAACATACAGGTTGATTTTAAGGCCATGGGCATGAGACTGGGTGAACTATCCCACAGAGAACAAATAGGCAGGAGAAGAGGGCTGAGCTTTGTGAGAGTAGAAAAAGGGGAACCAATGAAGGAGACTGAGAAGGAACAGTTAAAGAAGTGGGAAGAGAACCAAGGGAGAAAGTGTCAAGGGTTTTATAGAGCAAAACACAGTCAAGAGCAGTGACTGTAATGGGGTATGTAGGGGGGACTTGATGATGGGTGGAGTCTAGTAAACATAATGTTCCTCATGTAACTGTAGATTAATGATACCAAAAGAAAAAAAATTTTTTTAATTAAAAAAAAATACATAGTCAAGAGCCATAACCATGGCAGTGGGGGCAAGTGAGATATCTTGCCACTGATTTGGCAACTGAGAGGTGACCTCAGTGATCGCTGTGAGTCAGAGCAGACTGGTGGTTTGAGGAACCCCTGGGAGATGCTCAGGGAATGCCCATCTGTTCTAGAAAGTGTACCTGAAGGGAAGGGGAGTCATCCGTCAGCTAGAGGAGAGCTTCCTGACCAGTCATGCAATGAGCCATAAGGATGGGTTGGGTTTCAGTAAGCAAAGCTTAGCTGATGGCATCAGTGACAAAGTGATGGTGTGAGCAGCAGCTCAGATGTGATAAAGTGCAGGACAGGTTTGAAGTAAAGCAGGAGTATGCATGAGATGGACGTGGGAAAGTGGGTAGCAAAATATTGCCTAGGGCCTTGACCAGTCTGATGAGGGTACACACAGTTTGAGGTAACAATACAGTGATCAAAGCTATGACTGAGACAGAAACAGGACTAGCACCAAGAACTTACCTGCAAGTCCCTCCTATGGCAGCCTCCCCCACAGAGGTAATGCTGGTGTAATTGATAACGATGAACATCTGTATAGAGACCAGCTGCCTTCCCCTCCATTATCTAACTGTCTCATCCTCTGCAATGCTGTACCTTATCCCCGCTTCCCCAGGAGAGCTGAGAGCCTGTTGTCTGGTTGTCTCTAATGGAGAACAGATTTCCAGGGTGTTGCGGCTGAGATTTCCTGGAAGCAGATCTGACACAGACTTGGTGTGCAGGTGGTTTACAGGGGAGAGCTCTGGGGTTCAGTGCCTGTGGACGGGAAGGCAGCAGAACTGGACGGAGGGAGAGGGGAGCTGCCACAGCCTCAGCCGGAATCAGAGTTTACCCTGGCTGGGGAGGGGTGTGAAGGGCCACTCTAGAATGACTCCACAGGGTGGTGCTGACTCAGCATGACTTCTACCAGCCATTGAGGACAGTACAGGCCTCCTGGGGAGGCGTAATCCCAGCAAGTACTCTTCAACGAAGGCAGTCCAGTTAAGGGCTTCCTGTTGGCATTACTTCCAGCAGTGGGAGGCATGAGTCTTTCACTCCTAGAGAGATCTGGGTGCATCCCAATGTCCACCACACAGCTGGGGAGCCTTGCAGATAGATACTGTAGTCGGAACCCCTATTTTATTGGTAGGGAAACTTGGGCCAGACAGGATGAATAGTTTGTCCAATATCAAAAAGGTGAGACAAAACCCAGCTTTCTGCATTCTCTTTGCCATCCCCTTCCTGCTGCCTTATTCATTGTCAGGACTGAAGTACACACAGATGAATAGAGCACAGTGTAGACTGCAGTAGTTGATTTTTTTGCCTAAGACCCCAGAAAACAATTTGCTTAGCCTTTTTTTTCCTTTTGATGTAGAAAAACCATAACCTACCAGGTAACCTAACTCCCCTCCCTACCCTTTACCATGGGGATACCTTTTGGAATAACTAGATAATCAAGGCACAGTGTTCTTTGAGCACCTGTAAGGGGAAAGGCCTTGTGTCAAACTGTGAGAAATAAGACATGTGGAATTTGCTCCCTGATCTCCAGAAGTACATGATCTCATTAATGAGACAAGATAGATACCCAGGAAGTTAAACAGCAATATGATGTGCTATATTATATTAGCTCTGAGTGCCAGAAGAATGGTAATAAAGAATGGGAAAGAAGGGCGAAGGTAACAGCTCAGTTTTATTGAGTACTCAGGAATTATAGACCAGGAACTATTCTCATAACTCTTGAGGTTGCTGTTTTTATGAACTTCATTTTCAGTTGAGAGAATTAAAATACAGCTAGGAGAAGCAACTTGCTGATAAATAGCAGAGGAAGGTAAGCCAGCCTAGAGCCTGCATGCAGAGCTCCTTCCTGTACCGCCTCTCTGAAGGTGCTAGTGGAGATCAGTGGCCTGTGGGATGCCTTTTAATGGAGCTGAGAGAAAGGTAACTTCCTTCTCATGTACACCCAGAACAAGCTCATTTCTAGATGCAGAATTTGAGATCCTTCTACTGTCAGCTATTTCTTGCATACCAATGACTTCTGTCCTGAGTGAAGGTTGTATGTGACCTCGAGCAAGTGATTTAACCTCTCTGTGCCTCTGTTTCTTCGTCTGTAGATGGGAAAAATAATAGTACTTGATTCCCCAGATTGGGTCAGGAGTTAACATAGGTAAAGTACATAAGGAAGGGCATGGGACCTAGTAAACGCTCAGTACTTTCCCTGGAGCTTGCCTGTGTTACAGGCTTTAACAGAATCACACACAAGTAGGGACTTGTTAAGAGGTTGAGTAGACGCATTGCTCCAGGCTGGATGCTAACCGCAGCTGTGGCATCAAAGACGGTCTCCCACACCCCATGCCCTTCCTTCCTCTTCCCTAGGCCACAGTCTCATCACTGTGGGCTGGGAGCTTCTTCTGACCCAAGGAACAAGAGCTGACCTGCTAACACCAACTCCAGTTTCTCCCAGACAATCTTTTTTTCCCTCTTCACATGTTACTAACTGATGGGAAAGCATTTTTTTTTTAAGCCATTGATCAGCCAGAGGCCAAGAACACACTGGCTGTAAGAGTGATACATGTACAGGAAAGCGAATGACACATTTAACTCATCCACCTTCCAATTATGTGAGGTACTATTGCCTGGAAGTGAATTCTGCTACAGAAAGCAGAA
The DNA here is from genome assembly GCF_030020395.1 of Manis pentadactyla. Classification (NCBI taxonomy): domain Eukaryota; kingdom Metazoa; phylum Chordata; class Mammalia; order Pholidota; family Manidae; genus Manis; species Manis pentadactyla. The sequence continues at coordinate 109,988,607 of NC_080028.1, read as the reverse complement.
TCTCTGTTTTCAAATGGTAAAACCTTATATTAGGGGAAAGAAATTTATTTTAATTACTTGATAGTTTCAAATATGTATACTTAGTTATTTTTCATAATGGACTAATGAACACAATGACCCCATCATTAATCTTTTCTTAGAATTATCTAACAGTCTACCCAAAGTGTGGGGGCAGGTACTAGTCCACACAGTATTACTAAGCTGCAAAAAAATTAAGAACTTGAGTGTTAAAGCCTTAGGAACCCCTCTAGCAATTTGATATTATTCCCAGTGACATCTACGCCCATGATCAGTGGTCTCGTCCTGTTGAGCAGCCTGTAGGTCAGTTTGAGTGGCACATGCCAGTGGAGTGTCATGCATGATGGGAGTAAGTGCTATTAAGTAAGATCACATTGGTATGTGCAGTTTGGAAATAAAAAACCTCAGTCCTTCACCATGGGTAGTTTGAGAAGCACTGCTGTAGAGGAATAACATTAGACAGCTCTTGAAGTTGGTTTGAAATGTGGCGTTTTCTTAGATGCTTTTCCATTAATCATTCCTGAAAATTGCAAATTGCTGTATTAGCACTGGTGAACATTCAACTACAAAAGCATAATTGCACCTCATTAGTTCAAACTAACTAATTAATCTGTTAGTTAATCTGACACTTAGAATCAATATGGACTCAACCCACATTTGCCCTTATTATCATCCCCAACGATTATAAGCATCCACCACTAACAGAGATATCCTTATGACCTCTTTCACAGAGATGTCATGGAAAATATGTTTAATAAGAATGGTAGATTATCATCAGTTTCTAATTGGAGCCGCTCCAGTTTCCATGAATTCTTCTATTTTCATTAATCCTGTCCTGATGTTTTCCAGCCCTGAATATGTGGTCTCTTTGTATATTCATGTCTTAGTGAATAATGGGAATGAAGTGTAATCTTAGCTGATACCTGCCTTTTCTCATTACTGCTAAAAGGTCTCCTTTTTTAAAATAGGAAAATATATTTGTTGATCGCTCAAGGATGGCCCCAAAGACTCCAATAAAAAGTGAACCAATTGATTTATCAAAGCACAAAATCTTCACTCCAGAACGAAATCCCATTACTCCAGTTAAGCTTGTCGACAGGCAGCAGGCAGAACCGTGGACGCCGACAGCTAACCTGAAGATTCTCATCAGTGCCGCCAGCCCGGACATCAGAGACCGGGAGAAGAAAAAGGGGCTCTTCAGACCCATTGAAAACAAGGATGGTGCTTTTACAGATTCCCTGCAGGTAAGCAGGCTGTGCCTCCAGGGGTCTTACAGAATTTTAAAATTTTTGCTTGATTATTAACAAGTCAGAATTCTCAGTTTTTCAGTGACTAGTCAGCCAAAAGCAGTAATAAACTTAAACTTATTATCTTGTTACTTATAGCGGAAATGGAATTCTCACTGTATCTCATTGTTCATAACAAATGCTTCCGTTTCTTCTATATGATATTCCCTTGACCAGTACACATTTTAAGATAGTTTTTTAAGCAAGACTGTTCAATAATTTTGATTTAGTGAAAGAATTTGGATCTTTTTAATGCTGCTGTGAACGGTAATTTTGCTCTGATTTTAGGTAATCTTAGTCGAAATATTTTTTGCTCGGGAAATTTCATTTTCTTGTGTATGTTAATTTCATTGGTTTTGACTTTAAAGTTAAGTCATCTTTAAGTTACCTGTCATGTGGGGAATAAAAGCTATTGAATAAGGAGCATATCAATACCTTTTTTTAATAAGTCAATATGTTTCACTCTCTCCTCAAATTTTTTCCCAGACCTGCTAAGAAAAGGTACAGATTTGTGTGTTATTTCTCTTCCATTTTTCCTTTCAGTGGATTTTTTTCAAAATGAAGAAACTGGGAAGGGAGGAAAAAAGATGTCCCAAATTACAACTTGAAATTAGCAGAACAAAATGAATTAAATCTGCTGTATACTTCATTGCAGTGATAAAACTAACATTCTTTCATGTAACCAAATACAAATCAGGCAATACCTGGAGAGCCACTGCCTTAGAGAAACTCCTGTGTACGTACACCAAGAGACATGAACAAAGAATATCATGGAAGCCTAGTTCCTATTAGCCCAAACTGGATATAGCCAAATGGCTATAAACAGGAAAATGTGTAAATAAATCATTGTGTATTCATGCAGTGGAGTATCATATGCAATGAAAATGAGAGAACTACAGCTGTATGCAAGTATATGGAAGAACTTCTTAATTGAAAAAAACAAGTCCCAGAAGAGTACTGTATAGTTTCAATTTTACAAAAGCTTAATGAAAAATAAAATCTAAGCTATAATGCACATATGTTAGATGTGACATGTATTATAGAGTGATTTTTTAAATGGCAAGGAAATAAACACAAAGTTAGGAGGCAGGTTACTCTGCAGGATGGGCAGATGTAAATTAATATTCTGGTTTTGGGTTGAGAGGTAGATTCATGAGTATTAATAGTACATATATGAAAAGTATATTTTATAGTATCATATTCAATCAAAAGGTACTAAAGAACTAATTTTAAAAAGAAGATAATCCTCAGTAATTTTTAAGAATACAAAGGGATCCTGTGACGAGCAAGTTTGAGAACTACTGTTCTTGGGTGCAAGCCTAGCTGTGGAACTGCTGGGTCATCGGATATGCAAGTACTCACAGGACAGTGCAAACTGCCTTCCCAAGTTTTCCCATCCACCTTTAAGGTATAAACACTTACTCATCCGCATCTTCTCTGACACTTGAAATTGCCAAATGCATAAATGTCTGCCAGTCTGGTGAGTGTACAGCTGTCTGTCCCTGTGGCCCTCATTTGCTTTTCCTTGGTCACGAATAAGGTTAAGCTTCTTTCCACATGTTTACTGGGCACCGTGTTTTTTTCTCTTCTGTGAAGTGCCCGTTCATGTTCTTTGCTGATTTTTATTGGGTTTTTCTTTTTCATACTGATTTGTAGGAGTTTATTGTATATTCTAGAAACTAATCCTTTATCAGTTATATGGGTTACATTTCAATTTGGGGCTTGTCTTTTTCTTTTATGTTGCTTCTTGTAATCAGTTGACCCGGCACCATTTATATAGTCCTTCCTCTTCCCCTGAGTTCCTCTGTCTTATGTCAAAGTCCCATTTATGTGTGCATCTGTTGCTGGGGTCTTTTCTATTCCACCAGCCAATTTGCCCATCCCTACACCAATAGCATGTTGTATAGCAGTTAAAGCAAGACCCCCAATTTATTTTCCCTCAGAACGGATATTCTATCTTTCCCTTTTTCTCTTCCTACACACTTTAAATTGGATTTTAATTGGAATTGCATTGCGTGTAGATTAATGTAAGAAGAATTAACTTCTTTATGGTAGTGAGTCTTCCTATCCATGAAGATAGTATAATTTTTCTAAGTCAGTATAATTCTCTTAAGTTTTAACATTTTACACAGATACATTTTGCTTGATTTGCCCTAAAAAAAAACGTAATCATTCCTGTTGCTATTGTGATCTTTCACATAACTTTTCTGTTACTTTTGTATAGAAATGCAGCTGATTTTTTAATATATTGTCTTTTTAGCTACCTTGCTAAATCCTCTCATTTTCAGTAATTTGAGATTTAAAAAAATTTTTTTAATGTAAACAGTTATGTCTTCTGCTGAATGAAAATTGTATGTACTCTTTTCCAGTCCCTGTCCTCAGTTTGTTTTTCTTGTTCCCCTGCACTGGCTAGTATCTCCAACAGGATATAAAAGAGGAGCAGTGAAAATAGACATCCTTATCATTTTCCTGATTTTTAAGGGAGTGTTTCCAGGATTTTCCCATTAAGACGGGTTTGCTGTTGGGTTTTTATGGATACACTTTATTAAAGAAGTTCTCCATTCCCAGTTTTCTAAGGGCATTTTTGAAAATTATTAATGGGTGTTAAATTTATCAAATGCTTTTTCTGAAGCTATGGAGATAATCATATCACTTTTCGCCTGGAATATGTCCACTTTTACGTTTGCTTTCTCGGGACTTAAACTGAAGCCTTTCAAATGTGGGTTGATGAAACAAGGATGCTAGTTTAGGACTTATAATTAGAAAGAATAAGATTTGGCTGCCCTTGTTCAGTGCCATCAACCCTTGTATAAAATTAAACAGTTTGGTGACATAATACAGGCCAGTGCATCTCAAGCTATCACGTTACCAGGAATCACCCAGGACTTTATGAAAAGATGGATTCTGATACATCAGTGTGGGATGAGGCTTGAGAGTCCGCATCTCTTAACAACTCCTGGTGGTGCTGATCTACAGGTCCAATGAGCACACTAGGAACAAGAGTGTACCAACCTATAAATGACTGCATTTTTCATTTTTTAAGTTTTTAACCAGTAGATTCATCTTTAAGTTGCAAAGGGTAAAAAATTCAGAGAAAGCAATCAGTAAAGCTTTAAGAAAATTAAGCTAGGAAATGTATTTTAACCAGAATCTAGGATGGTATGAACTGGCAGGTCCCCCGTTTGCCACCACTGCTCATTAGGGTGTTAACCATGTCATCTGCCCCCTCCCTTGTGTCTTCCCTTTGTAGCTTGATGTTGGGGATAGTGCCGTGGACGAATTTGAAAAGCGAAGGCCAAGCAGAAAACAGAAAAGTTTAGGACTCCTATGCCAGAAGTTTCTAGCTCGCTATCCGAGTTATCCCTTGTTAACTGAGAAAACTACCATCTCCCTTGATGAAGTTGCTGTCAGTCTTGGTACGTATCATCAGATCATCCAGAGGCCTGTCTCCAGTCAAAGTGGGTAACTACTTTCCGCGGGCAGACTGAAGGCATAAGGTAGCCTCTTTTATTAAGTAGAGAATGGGCCCCCACAAAAGTTGGGGACAGAGGGGCAAGTAGAGCTTCCTTCTGTCATCAAGTTTCTCATTGTTATGTACAGGATTCCAGGGAAACTTCTAGTCCTGAGGGTCAAACAAAAATTTGGGACTCACATTAAAAATTAATATCTCATATTTTAATTTCATCTTATTTCACACAGTTGCAAAAAGTTCCTAGAAATATCCTGCTGTTTATTTTTAATAGTGTTTCTAAGAGTTCAGAACTGCTGTTATTTCTGAGATAAGGCAAGATTTGAAAGCAAGAGCATGATGTTGGAAGCCCTATAGCATGATATTCACAGCAGGCCTGCCGAGCTAGAAGCACATCTAGACATTACTAAAACAGCTAAATCTTCTAACGAAGAATTCATGTATGTGCACAGCATAAGTGTATATAATAGCTCTAAATACGTAGACAGCCGCCACTGCATAGAGGCCCCTAGGGGGCATGGGTTGCAGTTGGGTTGATGATGAGCATGTTGTTGACAATCTTAAATAAGCAGAAGTGATTTGCAGGTGTGAGGTGTCCTCTTAAAGAATGGGGTTTTACATACAGAAGAAAAAGGGGAAAAGTCCCGAAGAAAACTGAATAAACTTTATGATAGATTATATATTTACTTTGTTGATTAGTTCTATGTCTTTTACATGAGGAACATTATGTTTACTAGACTCCCCCCTTCACCAAGTCCCCCCCCACAAGCCCCATTACAGTCACTGTCCATCAGCATAGTAAGATGCTATAGAATCACTACTTGTCTTTTCTGTGTTGCACTGCCCTCCCCGTGCCTCCCCCCACATTACACATGCTAATCATAATGCCCCCTTTCTTTCCCACCCCCACCTTATCCCTCCCTTCCCACCCATCCTCCCCAGTCCCTTTCCCTTTGGTAACTGTTAGTCCATTCTTGGGTTCTGTGATTCTGCTGCTGTTTTGTTCCTACAGTTTTTTACTTTGTTCTTATGCTCCACAGATGAGTGAAATCATTTGGTACTTGTCTTTCTCCACCTGGATTATTTCACTGAGCATAATACCCTCTAGCTCCATCCATGTTTTTGCAAATGGTAGGATTTGTTTTCTTCTTATGGCTGAATAATACCCATTGTATATATGTAGCACATCTTCTTTATCCATTCATCTACTTATGGACACTTAGGTTGCTTCCATTTCTTGGCTATTGTAAATAGAGCAATAAACATAGGGGTGCATCTGTCTTTTTCAAACTGGGCTGCTGTATTCTTAGGGAAATTCCTACAAGTGGAATTCCTGGGGCAAATGGTAAGTCTATTTTGAGCTTTTTGAGGACCCTCCATACTGCTTTCCAAATGGTTGAACTAATTTACATTCCCACCAGCAGTGTAGGAGGGTTCCCCTTTCTCCACAACCTCGCCAACATTTGTTGTTGTTTGTCTTTTGGATGGTGGCCATCCTTACTGGTGTGAGATCATATCTCATTGTGGTTTTAATTTGCATTTTTCTGATGACTAGTGATGTGGAGCATCTTTTCATGTGTCTGTTGGCCATCTGAATTTCTTCTTTGGAGAACTGTCTGTTCAGCTCCTCTGCCCATTTTTTAATTGGATTATTCGCTTTTTGTTTGTTGAGGTGCGTGAGCTCTTTATATATTTTGGATGTCAACCCTTTATCAGATCTGTCATTTATGAATATATTCTCCCGTACTGTAGGGTACCTTTTTGTTCTATTGATGGTGTCCTTTGCTGTACAGAAGCTTTTCAGCTTGATATAGTCCCACTTGTTCATTTTTGCTTTTGTTTCCCTTGCCTGGGGAGATATGTTCATGAAGAAGCCGCTCATGCTTATGTCCAAAAGATTTTTGCCTATGTTTTTTTCTAAGAGTTTTATGGTTTCATGACTTACATTCAGGTCTTTGATCAAATTTACTTTTGTGTATGGGGTTAGAAAATGATCCAGTTTCATTCTCTTACATGTAGCTGTCCAGTTTTGCCAACACTAGCTGTTGAAGAGGCTGTCATTTCCCCATTGTATATCCATGGCTCCTTTATCATCTATTAATTGACCATATATGTTTGGGTTAATGTCTGGAGTCTCTGTTCTGTTCCACTGTTCTGTGGGTTTGTTCTTATGCCAGTACCAAATTGTTTTGATTACTGTGGCTTTGTAGTAGAGCTTGAAGTTGGGAAGCGAGATCCCACCCACTTTATTCTTTCTTCTCAGGATTGCTTTGGCTATTCAGGGTCTTTGGTGGTTCCATATGAATTTTTGAACTATTTGTTCCAGTTCATTGAAGAATGCTGCTGGTAATTTGATAGGGATTGCATTGAATCTATAGATTGCTTTGGGCAGGATGGCCATTTTGACAATATTAATTCTTCCTAGCCAAGAGCGTGGGATGAGTTTCTATTTGTTAGTGTCTTCTTTAATTTCTCTTAATTAAAGTGTCTTGTAGTTTTCAAGGTATAGGTCTTTCACTTCCTTGGTTAGGTTTATTCCTAGGTATTTTATTGATTAGTTCTATTTCTTTACATAGCCCAGAGAAATGTGCTCCAGTAAAGTGACTGTCAGTCTGAATTATTCAAACTGATGGCTAGAAAAATTTTAGTTGCTGGGAACTGAAATAGTAAGGAGGCAATGGGCTGTGATAAGTCCAAGGACTGGTTTTGGGTCCAACAGGGCTAGATTTGAAACCCAGGTCTTCGGTTTATAGGCTATGAGAGAGAGCTTTAAAAAGTTAGTTAGTATTTTCTTGTCTATAACAGGGACTATAGAGCTACCTTGCAGAAACGTAGCCAAGCTGAGGATAATGTCAGTAATATGCCTAACTCAGGGCTTGGCTTGGGTAATTCTTACTGTTTGTGGAACAGTTTCTACCTAGCTCTTACTGGATGTCTGTCCACCTTCCCCAAGCTGTCCTGAGAGCCTCTGTAGCTAGGAGGAAGAAGTGGAGTGTTCGACTGGGGATCTGTTTTGGAACCCAGAAGTAAAACACAGTATCATCATCAGTGGCAGTGAAACAAGAAGGGGAAAGTGAGCCAGCTGGGTCATGACTCAGTGTAGACCAACTTGAGGCACAGGGTCCTGTCAACTAGTCTTACAGAATGAGGGTTAAAACAACAGATCATATAGCTGGAGTTCACGAAGCCAGCTTCCTCTATACACAGCTTCCATCAAGGGGCCTTGCACCAGTGTCAATGCAGAGGACAAAAGATGAGGTATTGCAAAGCTATGTTACAGGTTCCAGGGAGAATGGAGAAGTGGATTCCTACTCTCATGAGCTGCAGATCACTCTGCAGATCCCCATGGTATGACTGCTTGCAGCAGAACTCCAGAGATTTTTTGCAGTAGCTTCCTAATGCCTCATGATCACTCAGACCAGCAAAATGAACTTGCCATCTCTCCTCTTGTGAGGTCTAAAAATGGGAGTCCTCCCCAGGAGCTATTTCAGTGGTGACCATACTTTGAGGCTAAGTCTAAACTCCCTGCTACATCCCTGCTCACGAGCTGTAAGGCCATATTTTAACCAAGAATATGCAGAGCATTCAAATCACAGATTGTTTCTCAGACTCTGATCCCATGCATAGTTAACATAGATGCTATAGGTAAGAGGTTAAAGAACTGGGAGTAACCTTAGTAAATGGGAAACAGCACAGCCTAAGGAACTATTTTGCTGGGCTAAGATACACTTCAGTCCATCAGGAACTGAGGGAAGCAGAGCAACAGTTAATACACCCTTGCGGGCGTAACCAACACCATGACAGTATTAATAGGAGTGCCTTGATACAAAAGAAAAAGAAGGCTGAGTGCCAGGGAGAACCTTCCCTGGCAGAGTAAATCCCAGAGTGACCTGCAGATCTTGAAATGTGAAATGGGACATTTTAGTGCACCAACCAGTGGACAGGTAAGCTCTGTCTAGATTGAAAAGGTGTGTGATTATCCATGCAAGCAGCTGCCAACCTGGCTTTTGCCAGCATTGCCTACCAAGCACCATTGTGCATAATAAGCACTGTCTTACTCTCCAAGTGGTCAGAATCTCCTTTATTTTCCCTTCCTGGGATGTCTAGCCACTAGGTAGTGCTTAACAGCTTGTATCTAATACGAAGTAACAAAACAGTGGGGCATATGGCTGGCCCTGGGGTATCTTGGTTGTGCTCACATGACATTTCTAATGGGAAGGTTTATAGAATATTACACTCTTAACAAAAATGTATTAATATATGAAAACAGACTGGAATAAAGAAGCGGGCGGATCTAGAAAAGGGCCGCTGCCAGCACCTTCCATCAGGCATCTGGCAGTGAAGCCTGAGCTTCTGAGGGTGAAGAGCCTTTTAGGGCCGTGAGCTGAAATGTTCTGATAGACTGTGAAACATCTTTCCATGCATGTGATAGGAGTTCCTCTCAGCTCCAAAGTTCTCATTATAATTTGGTCTGTTTCTTGTGTTAAGCCTTTGAAGTGCCCAAAGCTACATTCAGTGAGTCTGCCCTGCTTATGGAACAGCTTCTGGCAAGTGAGCAGAAGAGGGCATGTTTGTAGCTGTACCAGTTTTCTGGGAGATGCCTGGAGGCTTTTGTTATGGATACAAAGATGAGAGCAGAGGGGGCCGGTCGCTCCCAAAATCCTCCTACACAACAAGATGAATCACAAGATATTTTTAAGATCTGTTTTTACTATGACCTCTCATGCTAATAGGGAGTTCAGGTTCTCCAGTGATGGGCAGAAAATATTTACAAAATAATACATAAACAGTAGACAAAACTAATACCTGCTGGAGACCTTTTATGTTTGTGGTCACATTTAATCCTTATCATCTTAGGAGATAAATACTCAGGACAGAAATGTTAAGGAACTTCCGAGGATCACTCGTGTAGTAAGACATAGAACAGGGATTCAAATCCAAGCAGTCTGAACCCGGATTCCCCACACTTAACCACTGTAAATATTTTTGGTAAATTTGATAGCTCATAACCCTAGCTGTCGGGGGAGTGTTGGGAAAGTGCATGGGGAGCTGATGAACATCATGGCCAGCCTGTGTTACACATGAAGGCTTTCCATGCTTCACCATTGGGCTGTTTGGCAGAATATGGTAAATGGGAACACCGAGTGGTTAATAGTTGTGACGAGCAAAAGGAGACTCAGATGTTGTTCCATGCCTGGCTGTAGCTTCCTTCAGAACCTAAGATGCCCAAGCTCTTGGCTTGTGAGTTTCCAGTGCAAAATAGGAAACAAAATACTTATCTTCTGTTTTCCTTACTGAGTCATTAAGAGTTAACAAGGTAACTCCTTCATGTCATTTTTAAAACTCCAGGAAAAGAGTATTGTCCAAACAAGCTATCCATTATGGATATTTTATAGTCTGCATAATTAGAAAGACAAGTCAGGGTGGACCACCCAGTGTCCATTAGACACCCCTTAGACATCAGCTGCCTGCCTGTTTTCACGTGCTGCAATGCTGGTGCAGTTTACCTAACAGGTCCAAAGGAAAGACATACTAGTGTTCATGTGATAGAGATGGAACTGTCATGCATCTCTAGGTGGGTGTTTTATCCTTGACCTTGCTGAGGGTTGGATTTCAAAAAACACATTAATTTCTGTTGCTTGTGTTCTTACTCGTTTGTGGTCTGAGCATCCAGCTTCCTGGGCATTAATTACACTGGACATCAGGCAAAGTAGTTGACAGACACAGTCCAGGCCCTCAAGGGGTTTATATTCAGAAATGCTTGATATGTTATGACATATCATGAAGGATATGATAAATGCAAAAATAATGATGGCTGGCTTCTGCTTTTCGAGCAGGTGTTGAAAGAAGACGCATCTACGACATCGTAAACGTGCTGGAGTCACTGCATTTGGTCAGCCGGGTGGCCAAGAATCAGTACGGCTGGCATGGATGGCATAGCCTGCCAAAGACCCTGAGGGCCCTCCAGAGGCTGGGAGAGGAGCAGAAATACGGAGAACAGATGGCTCACCTCCAACAGAAAGAGCTGGGTGTCATGGAGTATAAATTTGGGGAACGGAGAAAAGATGGCTCTCCAGATGCCCAAGATCAACAGTTACTGGATTTCTCTGAGCCCGACTGCCCTTCCTGTGAGTCCGTTGTGACCATGTGAGCAAAGGCAGAAAGAGCCGTGGTTTCCCCTAAAGAGGTTCACTGCTGGGATGGCAAGTGCCGGACTGGCAACCCTGGAGGGACACGTCCCCTTACTCTCTCTACCAAAGGAAGGGAGACAGATGGCTGCCCAACTGGGCTTCCCACTCAGCCTCACTCAAAGGCAGTCTAGTGGTGGTTCACCTGGTGTCTGGTGTGTCTGGACTGTAGATCACTGACAGCGCTCCCATTTCAGATTGACAGCTCCATGCTGGTTTCCATTTGTGAGCCTCTAAGGAAAGAAGCTATCTTTTCAAAGGATTAAGTCCTTAAAATTATGTTTTGGAGTAGATTACTTAGAAAAGAACCCTGTTAGCAGAAAATGTTGATAAGATGGAGAGACAACCCCTGCTTTCATTTAGTGCAGTTTTTTTTTTCAGTTACGTCTCCATTTTCTTCCCCTCCCAACTCGTATTTAACCTCTTCCTGTTTTAACCAAGGATCATCATTATCCCCTCACTTCCTGTTGCTTGAATGATTAAGTGCAAGTACCACTCATATTTTACTTGCAAATATAAAAAACAGAAACAAAGGTGGGCCTGGTTTTCATTAGATTCACTGCCTCGTGCCTGTTAGCTCCACCGCGTGAGCCAGTTCTCATCCTCATATCCAAGGGAGACAGCCATCTGTCAGGGATGATGTGCCTGCCATCTGACGGCGCACATATGATCAGTGTCTCCTATATATTTATAGTTTATTTCTCCATCTATTTCTGAACAGTGATGAAGAAGTGGGTGCCCACTATGTTAAGGCTATATTCTGTATATTGTGGGTACAGAGAAATAAAAACGGAATCCTTACCTTTGAGAGAAAAATCGATGTTTTGGAAACTTTCTGATCCCACCCTATCATTTATCCTACATTCATCTCTTTAAAAGTTGCTTCATGAAAACCACCTCACCTCATGGATTCTGTTCTATGAAGTATGAATATAAAGCATTAAAAGTAGTTTAAAATACGCACTTCAGAGTTTTACCTACTGTAAATTTTATACGCCACAAGAAAACCTGTTTTATTTCTCTCCAAGCCATCTTGTGATGTGTGTCCGGTAGGCTTCTGCCTGTCACCAGAGTGATCTTTCCGTCTGCTCGCACAGTTAAATAGTTCTGGCAAACTCTAAGGACATCTTTCTTGTGGTAAATTGTGTGTTTTGGTGCTTTTGTTTCATTCTCTGTAGCATCTGCAAACAGCAGAAAAGACAAGTCTCTGAGAATCATGAGCCAGAAGTTTGTCATGCTCTTCCTCGTCTCCAAAACCAAGGTCGTCACTCTGGATGTGGCTGCCAGGATATTGATAGAACAACGCCCAGATACCCCGGACCATAGTAAATTTAAAAGTAAGCACCTTTACCTAAATCCACTTACTGATGGAAAAGGGTGGCATATCATGTGTTGATATTTCCTGCCTCTGAGATTAAAAGAATCCTGGTTTTTGAGAAGTGCGCCCCTTCCTGCACTCACATGATTGTTGGTGCTCTGAGAGGTGAGTTAGACACATACTGGAATTCCCAGTAAAGTGCAGTCAGATGCCTGTCCCTCAGCGTGCATGGACGGTGGAAACAGAATGCCATCCCACAAGTGCAGGTCAGGGAGGGTATAAGATACTTTGCATTTCTCTTTAGTATCTATTTAGTAGCTTCGTCCAAGACAGAATGTCTGAGTTTTCTTTCCCTGTTTTTCCTCGCTCCTTGCATACTCCTCTGATAGATGGAGATGAAAGTTGTCCACAGGAAAGAACCAGAGGAATGGTTCTGTCAGGGTAGGTGGGGCTGGTGGGATGTAGTTGCTGGACAAGGAGAGCTTCTGAGGGTCATACCCACTGCACCTTCCTTTTAGCCCAAGCCTGAGTCCTGAGCCAGTGCCCCCCACTGCCAGGAGCCCTGGGAAGCCATGAGCTCAACATCCTCCAGCTTTTTCTGTTACCACCTGGAAATACAGCCACCCTGGAGGAGAAATGACTAGATAAAATCAAGCTCTGTCAGGACTGGGAAGGAAGTGGTAGCAGGGATGAATGCTTGACATTTCTGGGCGATAATCAAAGCTCCTTTGCTTGATCTTAGCCCCCAAGCTGGCTGGGTTTACTGCCTGTATATCAGTATCTTGACTAGATACTACTTTGTGGGTGTAGTCCTGCCAGTGGACTGTCTTACCACCCCTTCTGCATTTCCCCTCCAGTAGCTGCATTTTCTAAGCCACGCAGGACTCAGGGAGTGCCCGTCCCACCCCTCCCCACTGAGAAGCCGCCTGTCTAGCACAGTTGTACCTCATAAACTTGAGACCTGCACACCCACATGCCCAGGAGTGCAGCCTCACAGGGGCTCTGGGGAATCTCTGTCATTTTCATGAGCCATCTGCCTGATGGGGCTGCGGCCACCTCCGCCTGCTGGGAGAAACTCAGGGCCAGCTTTTGATATGCCACATAGCAGAATTGCATTTACAAGGCCTCTAATTACAGCCTGTTTTCCTCCCCGGGTGGTCCTGCCATCACGGTGCACCCAGCTGCCTGCTTGTCACACCAGGTGCCTCTTGTGGAAGGTGAAGTTGTGGAAATGGAAGGACACGCTAACCTTCCTTTAGTATGTGTCTTTAGACAGATCAGATTCACAAATCCCAGGAGGTTTCATGACAGAGCTGCTGGGCTCTTCATCCCACCCAGTGCTCTCCACGTGGCATTTATACATAGGTGGCTGAGAAAAGTGACCTGTCACATAAACTAAAATCTGGTGTCACAGACAGCGTAACCATAACTGTGCTTTACATATTCAAGCAAAGGTACGACGCCTCTACGACATAGCCAATGTTCTGACCAGCTTGGCTCTGATAAAGAAGGTGCACGTCACAGAAGAGCGCGGCCGGAAACCAGCCTTCAAATGGATCGGGCCTGTCGACTTCAGCTCCACTGGTGAGGCTGTGTGGTTTTGCTAGGGACTGATTTTATTTATAATCTCCGATTCCTTTTCCAAATCATACATCTACTACACAGTGAAATTTATCTTTGTTTCCCATAACCCACATGACATTCAAAATTAGACTTAGTGACGTCACTCCTGGAGCAACAAACATCAGCCCACGGTCAGCTCACACACACAACAGGAAGGGAAATCCTGAGAGCTTATACTGTAGGAGTTTCTGTGACTCTTAAATTACATCTCTTCAGCATATATTTTATTCCAACGTTCCTGAAGTTTGGAATAAATTGTGCTCAAGGATTAAACACTTATGGACTCTGGTTGCTTCTGCATTAGCAGAATAAAGCATTATTTTTCTCTGAAATTCCAGATAATATAAAAATGACATCAATTTCTATCACAAAACTAATATGTGGTAAGATGGCTTCTAAATATAGAATTGATGTAATGAACACCTTTTTTGTAATTTATTTAAAAGGTTAGGAATGTTGTAATTTTTGCTCGAGTAAAAGAGGATATTATCTTCTACTTACTTCACAGGTAATATTTGAGCAATTGGGGACTGAATCCTGCTGCACTCGCTGCCTTACATATATGGCTGTGCTGCCTGGAAAAGAGCCATTAAAGCTATTTTAAATTACCCTTCCAATTTTGGTATTGGTGGTATAAATTCCTACCACTTAATCCAGACTTATAAAGGATACAGTGCTCTACCTCACTTGTAACACACTGTTCACTCTGGATCTAGATGAAACCTCTTAAAATCAGGTATAACTAATTCAGCTCAGCCAGTATTTACTGCATGTGGGCTGTTGGCAGTTACTGTATTAATGGCACGAGAGAATTAAAGGTGCGAATGACACAGTCCCTGCCTACATGAAGTACGTCACTTTGCCATTTTACACTCCTCTGCCTTTGGGTTCTTGACTTTTCGCCTGTGAAGCCCTCTCCTCTGCAGCATGAAAGTATTCTACTCAGCCTTCAAGATCTGGCTCACATCCAACCCCCCTGTGACATGCTCCCTGACCCCCCAAAGCAGAGCATCTCATCCAACCGTTATGACTTGGTGTTGTGCTCTGGCCCTGGTGGTGGTGCCATTGCGCTATTGCCTCTGTTCTCCACATTTGAGGCCAGACTCCGTCCTTATTCATCCATGGTTACTGCTAGCCTGGAGCATTGCCTTATGTTAGCTGATTAATGAGCTTCTATAAAGGTGTATAATTAGCACACTTGAAAATTAGACAACAATTAGGCACTGCACATGATAGTACTGGCTCTGTAGGCATTCAGAGAAGACATGGGTTAGGTTCTGCTGGACCCAGGTTTTAGAGGGACAGAGAGTTTTTAGTTGAAGGAAGAGACACCTATGAACAAGCTGGTTTGTATTGGTGAGATCAACCACCCTGATTTGGGTGGAAGGCACAGGGTAGTGAATAATGAGAAAATGTAATCAATTGGTACCACATTTCAGAAGGTCTCAAAGGTTAAGCCAAGAAATTTATACTAGATGCAGCAGGCATGAGACACCAGGGATCTTGAGATAGATTAAAAAAGAAGAGGATCACAAAGATGATAGTATCATTGCAGAAGATAAGATAACGGGAAATGAGCTGGTGTTGAGAAGTCAGGAAATTCATGGATTTCCATAGCCAGTGGACAGCAACTGGGAAAACTGGTCTGATAAGGGGGAAGAGGGCCTGGAACCAGGTCAGGAACCTCCGAGCGGATATACTTCTCTACCCTTCAGATACCTGCACCTCCTTCTGCATTCCTTCATTCCATTACTGACCATACCATCATTATCAGCCCATCAAGTCTGAAATGTCACATTACCTTTGATTCCTTCATCCAGTCTTCACTCCCTGGTTAGCAGTTCCTCACTGTAAGACCCTATAAAGGTCTCTTCACCCTTCTGTCTTCCCACCACCAGCCTTGTCTTCCTTTTAACAGCCTTACTGAGGTATCATGACATACAGTAAGTGGCAAGTGGTTAAAGTTACAGTTTGGCAAGTGTTGCTTTGTATGCCCCTGTGAAAAATCACTACCCTCAAGATACTGAACCCATCACTCTCCAGTCTCCTCCTGGCCCCTTGTAGTTCTTCCCCCCTTCCCCCCATCCCCAGGGCAACCACTGGTCTGCTTGCTTTCTCTCTGCATTTGTATTTTCTACAACTTTTTATATGTGAATAACACAGTCTTTGCTCATTACTCACAGATTCCATATTTGCAAATTTATCTACTCACTAAAATTTTTTGTAACCAAAGTCAATACTGAGCATTTTCTCAGTTACTCAGGCATGGAAAGAGTGGCAGAAACTGAGTTGCCAACACCCCTGTTCCCAGCTGAGGCCAAGCATGGCGACTCTACCTTCTTGTGTCTCACACTTTCTTTCTGAATCTCATGCTATAAACAAATGTCCTTTTCGTGGTCTTTTTAATGCCATGTTTTCACATTTTTGTGCTTTGTGTTGGTGATTTCGCTGTTTAAAATGGTTCTCAAATGTCACACTGAAGTGCTGTCTGGGACCTTAAGTACAAGAAGGCAGGATATGCCTTACAGAGAAAGTGCATATGTTAGAGGAGTTTCATTTAGGTGTGAGTTCTGGTGCTCTTGGCTAGGAATTCAGCAGTAGTGGATCAACAGTTTAAATAAGGTGTCCTTAAACAGAAACACACATGAAACAGGGTTATTCATCAGTTGACCAGAATGTTGTACCCGTAGGATTGCAGGAGCCTAGCCCTCATTTCCTCTAGGGACAGAGGCTCCTATTTGCTGATTCAGTGTTCACAGTGACTTTATGGAACTAACTGCCACAAACAGCAAGATCCAACTGTAGTGTGCATACTCTTTAAATCAGGCTTCTTTCGCTCAGCCTAATTATTTTGAGATGAATCATGTAGATAGTTTATTCCTTCTTATTGCTGAGGAGTATTCCACTGTGGATAGTCTTTTTAATCTAGTCGACAATTTCTGCTTTTAAATTGGGTTGTTTAGACCATTTACTTTAATGTGATTACTGACATATTTGAATTTTGGTCTATCATCTCACTATTTTCAATTTTTCCCATCTGCTCAGAGTTTCTTTTTACTTTTTCGCTCTTCTTTTTGGGTTTATTAACTATGTTTTATGCTCCTTCTTTGGCTTTTATGCTCCCTATATTGACTTATTAGCTATAGCTCTGTGTTGTGTTATTTTGATGGCTCCTTTAGAGTTTACAGCATGCACCTTATAATTTATCACAAGCTACCTTAAAATGTTATTATACTACTTGTGTAAGAACCTTACAGTTGCATACTTTCATTTCTTCCTGCCTGGCCTTTATGCTGTTGCTACCAAACATTTATTGCTCTCTGTATTATGAATTCCACCATGCACTGTTACTGTTTTTGCTTTAAACAGTTGATTGCCTTTTAAGGAGACTTTAGTAAGTGCAAAGGATTGATATTTACCCAGATAGTCACCGTTTCTGGTGCCTGTCGTTCCTTTTTGTAGGTGCAAGTTCCCATCTAACATCATTTTCCTGTGCTTGGTGAACTTTAGCCTTTCTTGTAGTGCAGGTCTGCTAGCGGTAAATCCTCCAACTGTTTTATGTCTGAAAACATCTGTATTTTGCCTTTTTTTCCCCCAGGTTTGCAATACTGATATACATCACTGTGTAAGTTTAAGGTACGCAGCATAATGGTTTGACTTTCATTGTGAAATGATAACTGCAGTAAGTTTAGTCAGCATCCCTCCTCTCATAGAGATATAATAAAAGAGCAAAAAAAGAAACATTTCCTTATGAAGAGAACTCTCAGGATTCACTCTCAACTTCCCCATAGGCCACACGGCGGCATTAGCCACATCTGCATGCTGTACCTCACATCCCAGGTACTTCTCTTGTGACTGAAGTTTGTGTCTTTTGACTACCTCTCTCCTCTATTTTTGAAAGATACTTTCTCTGCATAAAGGATTCTTGTTAAAGGTTTTTGTTTTGTTTTTTTTCCCAGCACTTGATCCACTGTGGCTTCACTGTCTTCTAATTTGCATTGTTCTGACAAGAAATCTACCATTTGCTGTTCTTCCATATGCAGCGTGTCTTTTTTCTCTGGTTTGAAGGTTTTCTTTATGACCAGTTTGAAGTGATTTGATTAGTGCATGTGCCTTGGCATACTTTTCTTCATGTTTCTTGTACTTGAGTTGGTTGAGTTTCTTGGATCTATGGATTTAAAGTTTTCACCAAGTGAAAACTATCAGTCGTCATTTCTTTGAATACTTTTTTCTGTCCCCTCCTCTCCTGTCCTTTAGTGTTCCCAGTTACACTTATATTTGGCTGCTTGAAGATGTCCCACAGTTCACTGTTTTGTTTTCTTTTCAGTCTCTATTCTCTCTCATTTTGGATGGTTTCTGTTACTGTGTCTTCAAGTTCACTGTTTTCTTCTGCAACATCTTAGCTGCCATTAATCCCATTCATTGTATTTTTATCTCCAATGTTGTAGTTTTTCTCACTAGGAGTTCAATTTGTGCCTTTATATTTTCAGTGTCTCTGCTTACCATGCTCAGTCTTTCCTATAGTTTCTTGATTTATGGAATAATGTGCTATCTACTAATTGTATCATCTGTGTCACTTCTAAGCCCATTTGAATTGAGTTTCCTCCTTACTATGTGTTATATTTCCCTGCTTCTTTGTGTACCTGGTAATTTTTAGTTGTATGCCAGACACTGAGAATTATGTATTATTATTAGGTCCTAAATATTTCTGTATTGAAAATGTTCTCCAGCTTTGTTACGGGATGCTGAAATTACTGGAAACAATGATCTTGTTGGGTCTTGCTTGTAAGCTCTGGTAGGTAGAACTCTCTACCAGCCTTTAGTCTTGAGTACATTGTCCCCACCGCTGAGGAAACACCCTTTTAACCATTCTAACCATTAACCCGTGAACTACAAGGTTTTTCCACGTCATGGCAACAGATGCTATTCTATTCCCAGCCCTGTATGAGCTGCAGACACTTGACTCCTTCTACTCATTTTGATCCTGGCCTTGGGTAGGTTTCTCACATGTATGAGTACTCCACTGAGTACACAAGGGAGCCCTTTGTGGCTCGCCAGTGTTCTTTCTGTGTGGCTCTCCTCTCCAGTATTTTGCCCTTCAAACTCTAGCTGCCTGGGCTTTACTGGACTCCCAGCCCCGTGCTCAGCCTGCGGAGATTCCAGGCTCTGCCTGGGCCCCTTGCTCCCAGGACACGGAAATGTTCTCCAGGTACTAAGCTGGGGCCACCACAGAGCTCACCTCACTTAATTCTTGTCTCTAAGGGGTCACTGTCCTTCATGTCCTGATGTGCAATATCTTAAGAGCCATTATTTTACATATTTTATCCAATATTTTGTTTTAAGAAGGAAGGTAAATATGACCTGTGTTACTGTCTTGACCCATTATATTTTTGGTTCTATAATTTCTGATTTTCTAAAAGAACATTTACTGGATTTTTGTTATAAGAAAAAAACATAAGGTGGTTTACTTTTTCAATTCTTATGTGTTTTAGAAAATTAAGTCTAGCTGGGCCTTTCAGCTTATTTAGCTAATCATTAAAATGTGCATGCTTTGAATTTAGGAAAAAAACAGCACAGATGAACAGGATAGAAATGACTGTCTGAGCAACAGGGACTATTTCTATAGAAATTAAGCCTGGTTCTAAATAGGGAGTTCTGTCCTGATTTCACACAGGCTCCTTTAAGCATAAAATGGGCCTCGAAGGCCCAGCATTCTGTTATCCTCACTGTTCTGCAGCATTGGGACCATGAGGTTTCTGCTAACCTTATTCTTTTGGTCACTTAGTAACTCGGCCTCCTACTGCATAAGAAAGAAATAATAAAGTGTAACAGAGAATAGAGATTCTTGTACTTTATTGCCCTAGAGCTGTGGCATAGAGGCCCATCTCAATTAAGGTTATTATCTCTAAACATGCATGTTGGGCTGAGCAGGGCTGGGTTTTCCTTTGATGTCTCTGCCCAAAGACACCATCTGAAATGTCAGGTCCATTCTAATTTGGGGTAAAGAACATCTTGCTTTACTTTTGTTGCAGTTTAGGTAATTTTAGAATATTGGATTCAGTCTCACTTTATATTCATCTACTAATGCTTAAAAAATAATAGTACATCAAAAAAAATTGGGGTTTGAGACAAGGCTCATAAAAATTCCTTTGATTGTCTTAGTTTTTAATTTATAGACTAGCTCCATTACAATTACAGGCTCTCAAAACTATGTCTTAAAAAGCTGTATAACAATACCGCCAATTCTCTCATTTATTTAGATGAAGAACTAGTGGATGTTACTGCATCTGTCTTACCAGAATTGCAAAGGGAAACATATGGCCATATTCAGTTCTGTGCAAACCAGAGGCTGGCTCAACACGATGCCTTTAATGCAGCTCATGCTTCTGAGAGGATCCCGAGGAACGTAAACTCAGAACCCAGCAGCCCATATGGAGAAGAGCAAGGTAACTGCCTTTTCTAAATCCGTGGAACCCATCAATCGCCATGCTATTGTAACCCCACCCAGGCACTGGCATTTTAAAACAGCTCTTGAGGCCCTGCCTGTTTTCTCACTTACCTGAAGTGGAATGGTTGTTAGAAATAAAGAGTTGCAGACTTCACGGGGAACAGCATGTCCCCCTGCCTGAAACTGATCCTAGTGTGCCTTGAAGATCAATTGGTTTGCCAAGGTTAGTCTGTGATGTATCTTAGAAATTCTTCAGACTTACAAAGCAATGCTTACAAAACAAATCAATACTTTGTTTTGTTTTCTTGCTAATAATTGAAAAGACATGAATTCACCATTAACAGCTAGCTTCTGAAAATTGCTCGCTTTGAATCAAAACCAGAATGGATTTGAGATAGTACTATGATCCCTGAGTGGTGAATAATTAACTCTGTTGTATATAATTGGTGGCTATATTTGCAGGCCTTCATTTTTCTTTTCAGGATCAGGTGGCTACTCCTTAGAAATTGGAAGTCTGGCAGCTGTTTACCCACAGAAGATAGAAGACAGTTCACAGTAAGTGGTCTTTAAGAACTCTGAGCATATTCTTTTCTGTTTCCTAGTGTCAACTTTGACCAAATTGAAATGCCACCCATCGATAGGTAAACTTCAGCAAACTTGTTTATAAGTCAGCCATTTGTTAAGAATTGTATAAGTTTCCCCTTTGTGCCCAACACTGTGAAGGAGGTAACATCAGAGACACAAAAAGTATGAAAACCTTATCTCCTAAGCTATGAAAATTTATAGGGGAAGAAGAAGACAAATACACTGAAAAAGACAGCTCAGTACTAACAGCACCACAACGCTGCATGATAACCCGTGAATCACTCTGTCGTCATCACGGCTAGCTTTGTCTGTGGACAACCAGACACTGTTCCAAAAGTTTTATGTATATTAACTTATCTAATCGTAACAGCAGTCTTTTGAGGATGGTATCCCTATTTTACAGAGAGAAAACTGAAACCCAGAGAAGTTAAGTAACCTACCCCAGGTCACAGTGAAAATAAGTGACAGAGCTGGGATTCAAACCCAAACCTCCTGACTCAAAGTCTGGGTCTGATTTTGAAGGAAGTTATATATTATCAGAGGAATCAAAGGAAAAGCTAAAGAGGTTTAAAAAAAAAAACCAAGAGAGGTTTTTAATGGCAAATGTGGGAAGAAGCAGATTGCGAGGTGGATGGATGGGGTGGGGAGAGCCATAAGCTGATTAATTTGGCCATGATTTGTCCGAATAAGAATGTAAAAGGAAATATCATTCCTAAGGAGGGCTTAGGGTGTTGGAGCAAGCAGGGCAAGTTGGCAACACTCTGTGAAAGCCAAGTGAAAGAATCTGGGTTTACCAGACAGATGGTAAAGGGCCAGGATGGGTTCACTGGAGACCTCGCAGCTGCGTGAGGCAGGATGGGAGCAGATGACAGCAGCGCGTGTGAGTCACTCTGGCCTGCCGGGGCTCAGGCCTGAGCTGAGCCAGACAGACACGGGAATAAACGGAAATAGTGTAAGACAGTGAGTCGGCAAGACCCACCCGAGGGACAGAGGCACTGCAGGGTGCCTGCGTTTCAGACGGTGCTGCTACTGTGGAGAGAGGGAGGTTGAAGGTGGAGAGGTGGGACAGGGCGCACTACTCTCCGGGCACATGGCATTCCACAGAGCTGAGTGCCAGCGATTACTCCTCCAGGGGGGCTGAGACGCAGACTTGCCCCTGCAGCCATTGTGTTCCACTCTGTGTACCTGCAGTCAACTCTTCCCAGGGCCCAAGAGCTCACGAGCAATAGCGCTATCAATACCATACTAACTAACACTTTTGAACACTTTCTATTGTTACTAGATGTTAAAGTAGACTTTTCTTGTTATCTCAATTTCTGCTGAGACCCCCCAAAGCCAGACGAGTAGGTGAAAAGAGAGGCCACATCCTAAAGAGAAATGTAAGAGTATATATCAATTTGGGCACCAGACTGTCTCTGAGCTTCAGTTTTCCTCCCCAGTAAACAGAGGAAATGAGAATTGCTTCCATTACTATAATAATATAAATCATTATAATATTAGGCTCATCATTATAGTATCCACGGTAAGCATATGCTGGTAAGAGGTATGTACTGGGTAACCGGTACCTATCAGATGTGGAAGAGGCAGAGGAGGAGCATTAGCTTTAACCTGAGGTGCCCCTGAGAGCTCGTCCCCGCCACCTCTCAGCTCCTCATCAGCCCTAACCGTCCATCCGGGTTACGTGGCTGTCTGCCTCTGGGGTCAGCTACCATGTGCTCGGGGAGTGGACCTTGACATCAGCCTGAGCAGTGTTCTCTCCAGCTTCCGGAAGTCTCCCTTCAGGAAAGCAGAGTTAAGAGCCACTCCAGCGTGGTAACTGGGTGATCTCCATTGTGTTTCTTTTCATCACAGGGGGGAGACCTTTGCCAGCAAGAGAATGACACCTCTGCCACACAGCCTGGGCCCCACTACCCCTTTCCCCACCCCCTCTGTTGACTCAGAATATTACGTTAGCCCTTTTGCCCACCACGTATTCTCTGTGGCTCAGACGGACTCGCAGGCCTTCTCCCAGCAGAGTGGTCTGGAGGGACAAGCAGGTGTGTCGGCCGCTTCTGTGGCCTCAGACGAGGAGAGCCTCACGCCGGCCCTGCAGCCCTTGGTATATGTGCCCTCCACCTCGCTGTTCATGCTGTGCAGGAGCCTGCAAGAGAGGCCGGCCCCAGGGTCAGAGAGGGACAGCGGAAGCTTGGAAGTCACAGCAGCACAGCCGTCATCCCCACCCTCAGTCCAGAAGCGCCTCGGCGAGGAGAGGAAGCCCCACGAGGAGGAGCCAGTCACTAAAAGACAAAGTAGGGACAGAGACAGCCCTCTGTCCCTCGTCATACCCAAGGTAAGGGAGTTCGGGTGGACGGGCTCTGGCGTTCCCGCAGCCCAGAGCTGCTGCTTAACAAAGGTGCATAGATAGGAATAAGCTACTGACTGCGGAATATGAGGAGTGTCGAACTCCACTTGTATGAAGCTGAGGGCTGGTTCTCCCAGAAAATCTTGCCATCAAGTATTACTGTAAGAAAAGTAAGCAATTTTTATAAAAGTCACACTTTGCATAAAACTCTGAAAAGTATAAAGAAAAAACACTACCCATAACCACACCACATGGAGGCCATCACTGCTAACATGTACACAATCCTCCCAGTCATTTTGCTGTCCTTAAATAATCGTCTTAATCCAGGAGGCACCTCACTTGAGAGGCAGGACATGAGTGCTGTGGGCCTCAGTGCCTGCCAGTTCTCTGCTCAGAGATCCCACTTCCTTAGCTATGAAAGGAAAAGAACGAAAAGAGGAGCTGCCCGTGTCTCCCACTTGGTAGCCATTCAGAGGTTAATGGGATGTGACCATGAAACTCGCAGAAGCAGAAGCATTGTCATTACGGCCGTTTGCAGTTCAGCTAGGCATGCTTCACAGACATCAGTCCATTCATCTCAGACCCTTTCTCTATTCCCTTCGCTTGCCAGAATGAGTTTTTCTAGTTTTGTACCTAGCCTGAGATTGCAGAACAGAAGGGAAAGACCGATGGTCTATGTCTCAGCCACTAAGGTGGCTTTGGGCTGGTGCCGCAATCCTTATTAGGCCCCTAAACGATTGTGACATCAACACCCTTTATATGTTAGTGGCTCAGAAGTTTATTTCACAATCTGAATACCATGGCCAGTTCTCTATTATGTAAAATCTCCATCATCTCTGTGCTTAAGAGTCAGAAGCCTACAGAAGTACATGATGTGACATCGATTTTCAGACCATTCCTCTAAATATGACTGATACACAAAAATCAGTGTGGCACACAGCCACATGTGACCTTTCTGCTCATGTTAGCTCTTTTGAGAAAGCTGTTAAGATTTACTACTGGGGTTTTGACTTGCTTTTCTGGTTCCTGGTTTGGCTGTGCTTAGAAACCCTCAGATCCCACCGACACTGCCTCTCCCAAGACCATGGGTAATGGGAAGTCCGTGCACCTTGGTGATGCTCACATGAGTGGCCGGCTCCCTGCTCCAAAGGAGGTTTCGGGAAAGGCCACAGCAGATGGCCTCGTTTCTTCTGACTGGGGAAATCCTTCAAGAAATCCTGAGATTGAAAAGTCTTCAAAAGACGGAGAAGGCATCAAAGATCCTTCTTTGCTGCAGTACCTCTATGTGCCGTCGCCAGCTGGTAAGGGATGGCGTCGTGTCTCAGAGTCCCTTAGACAAGGCAGATCATAAACTGGATCTTAAAAAGTTTTTGTCCGCATCCCCTGACCAGAGTGGGCCCTTGAGCTGCTGTGTAGAGCCTCTGAGCCGCTGTGGCCCCTTGTTTCTCCATCTGGGAGGTAATGGTGGAGGCTGCTTTCACTCTCATCTGCCTCAAGGATAATGGGAAAATAATTTGGGTGGGGCTTGTTTGTTTTTAATGCATGAAACTTTATTTGGTAAAAAACACAATGAATTCAAAAGGTGATTCTGTTTTTATGATCCAGCTGAACCTAGCATTGGCTCGGTTTAATAATATGAACCTGTTGGCAACTGTGTTGCTATAGCTCACTGATCTCTTGAATATCCAGAAATACGGGGGCATGTCATTGTGGGTCCAGGCCTGGAGTGAGGAGGCTGGATGTTCAAACCACTTACTACCTGTGTGAAATTAAGACTCAGCCTCCTTGCTGGTGTAACAACAATTATAATAGCAATAATAGCACCTGCTTTATGTGGATGCTCTGAAAATTGAATTAAATTTAATAATACATCTAAAGCACTTAGAATAATAGTGCCTGACACTTAGTAAGACTCAGTAAATGCTGTTACTATCTTGAAATAAAGCAGAAATATAATAGATACCTAATTTTTAAGATACGCAATGTGTACATGAAGCTGCTCTTACTGCAACAAGACTTAAATCAACTTTTTCCAGTTCCTTTTCATTTGACAGGTTAGGTAGGTACTTACTACTCACTTATCTAGAAAACACTCTTTATTCTTTTAACAAATATTTTTGAGGGCTTAATCTAAGCATGATATGAGTGTTGTGGATACACCAACCAGCAAAAACCAGACTCACTCCTACTGACAGAAAGTGAGAGCCCAGCGCAGGGACTGGTGGTTTCTTCTGGGGTGGGGACCCTTTGACACTGTGGTGAGGCCCACAGATTCCTCCTCAGAATGTTTACAGAATGCATAGAACTAAATACATAGGATTGCAAAGGAAGCCAATGATACTGAAATTCAGGTAGAGAAATAAGTGTTTTAATTATAGTGACATAAAGATCTGACAGCGAGCCTAGTAAACTCATAATTTCGAAGTCTCTGTGAGCTCAGCAGGCTGTGAAGAAGTCTGCCGTAGCTGTAATGTGTGAACAGATCTGCTCTCTACTCAAAACAGTCAGGATGCTATTGATAACATTATAATTTGTTGCCTGTGATCTGAAGGGAGGAAATAAAAATTCCAGCTGGAAATGCTTCAGATTAGACATGACTTCTCTTCCAAGTTGACTTTCCTCCTCAATTTGGGTTCAGTGTAGCTCACATTCATCAAACCCTCTAAGGAGCCACCAAATTATCCCACAGGTGAACGTGGAATTTCAGGAGTGGCTGCTGCTATGGAGCAGCAGCGTGGGGGTGGGAGAGCATGGAGAGGGGCTTGACCTGGCTGGCTGGGATGATTGTTGGGGCTCCCGGGGGAAGGGGCCATGAGGAACATGAGCTGGAATGAGATCTTCATGTGTGTTGACATGCACCTTGTTCTGCTCTGTTTCAGGATTAAATGGTTTCGGTGTGCTCCTGCCGGGCGGTCAGACCCCCCATGCCATGGGGCCGTCTTCGGGCCAGCCGCCGGCCCTTGGTGTTCCTTGCATGGTCTTGCCGTCCCCAGCACTGGGCCCCTTCCCTGTCCTCTATTCTCGCACAATGCCTGGGCCAGTTTCTGCTGCCCACACCGCTCTCCCAAACACAGGACCTGTGAATTTTGGCTTGCCTGGCCTCAGATCAGCAGCTCATCTCCTCATCAGCCCTGCAGCCATGGTTAATCCAAAATCATCTCCACTCCCCTCTGCAGACCCTCAGCTACAGGGTTCATGCTCACTTAACCTGAGTCCCGTAATGTCAAGATCACACACTGTCATCCAGCCCGAATCCCTCGCTTATGGGGCACATCCGGTCTCTGCAGTAAAATTACAGCAGGTGAGTTCTCAAGTTTATTTCACTTTGGCACAACCAGGCTTGTCACTCTGACGGGGCATGCCTCCAGCTTAGCTTCTATTTTAGTCACATGACTGGGACAGGCTGTAGGTCAGGCTCTATGCAAGTTCTGCTACAGACCCAGAATTGTCTGATCATTTTGTAAAGCACAGAGACTTATGGTGGAATCTCCTTTGCTTTGGAGGCAAAAATATTCCTTGGTTGTCAATCTGTTAATTAAAATTAGAGGCACTTAATTCAGGCATGGTTCAGGGGGATTTTTGCTGAATGCCAAATATTCAGATGATTTCTCCAACTTTCGTTGCATTAGGTCAATAAAGGAGACCACCCTGAAATTTAATTGTATAGGTATTGAAAGAGTCAAGGGAAACGAAAGTCTTGATACTAATGCAAAGATTTCTAGCATCTGTCTTTTCTTAAAATGTAATGTTTAGGAAGCAATGGATATATATATATAGATATATATTCATATAAAATATATAAAACCTATAATCAGTATAATCAGTACTGTATTTCTCCCCCATTTGTAGTTCAGTAAATATTTGTTGAATTCGTATTATGCATTAGGCATTATATTCAGAGTGATTCTTTTCTTTCCCAGAAAAAGTTACATTGGGCCCTAAAATGTTTTAGACAAGTTACTCAAAGGCTCAGGGTTTGCTAGACATTGAAAAATAAACATCTTTGTTTTTAAACAAGGTGATCATACCATATCATATGCTTTTTGATCACTAGGCAGTGAGGACATAACAGTAAACAGGACCATGGTCCCTTCCCTTTTAGAGAACATTAAAGGGATAAATACTTAACATTTAACAGGAGAGGATAAATATCAGCAAGTAAACAAGAGCCGAGACCCATACACTTACTATCTGCCTAACATGGCCTAATGTGCTTTATAAATATTACCTCTTAATTCTTACAGCCATGGCTAGTTGTACTTTTCCATCCCCGGTGTGTGGGTGTAGAAACTGAGGACAGACGTGTCAATTTGCCAGGTCACCCAGCTAGTCCCGGCACAGCCCAGACCCTGGCCCAGGGGCCAGCGCCACACTTTTAACCTCTTTGCTGGGCTGCCTTTCTGCATGCAAAATGAGTGAGAAGTCATTCCCTGTTGTGTTGAGTGTTGCAAAGGGGACGAACGGGTGGGAGTGATGGAAAAGCAAAGGGGGGGCCATAATGACCCAGGGAAAGAGGCCGCCTCTGGCTCAGCGTCAGAACGATTTGACTTCACTTGTGTTTGTATTCACTCTTGGTGTCTTTTCTAGTCACCAGTTCCAGTGACCCCAAAGAGCTTCCAACACACACATCATGAGACGTTTTTCAAGACACCTGGCAGCCTCAGAGACCCCGGCCTTAGAAGAGAAAGGAGTCAGTCACGGAACGCCAGCTCAGCGCAGAGGAGACTCGAGATCCCGAGCAGCGGGTCTGACTGACCCGACGCCTTGCCAGCTGGGATCGGACCGCCTGCCTTTCCCCGCGTTTCAGGGGCTGCCCTAACGTGAAGGGAAAGCAGAATGCAAACCGCCCAGCTTCACACATCCTTCCTCTCTCTCATCCACTGGTTCTGTTAACTTCCCATCATCATGAATCATCTATTTTCCTGAAAGTAACTGTTATTAATTGTGCATTTAATACCAGTTAGAGTCCAGACTCTGCACGGTGTCACAGTGAAAGCACCGATTGACTTTGTGGTTTTGATTCAAGAATCATCTTATTGCTGGAAATCGACCAGAACAGGCTGCTGGAGCCTTGTGGCTTTCTAAAGGAGGGGCCTGTCTAGCACTTAACGAGGGTGAACGTTCTTGACACGTATTTCCACTCACTCTGAGTAGATCTGTGGTGGAGAGAGACTTGCTTTCTGCAGTTTAAAAAAGCTACTGCTTCCTTAGGCTTTGTCAGGAAGCCTGCTTCAGTTGTGAATCCTATGGTATTATTTATTTTGTTCCTGAAGTGGGATTTAGTGCAAAAAGTTTACAACTACAGCAAAACACATGTTTTTCAGGGTATGACGACTTGAATGTTTATACTTTTTTCCTATAACTTGCCCTGCGCTTACTTTACGACCTAGTAATAATGTGGATAAGTGTATGTACATGACAGAACGTCAAAACCAAAACAACTGTGAATGGCACACCTTGCTCCAATGAACTCGCTGGCCCTCTCTGGGCATGCAAACTAAGGTGACCTCCAGGTCCCCACAGCTGCTTCTCAGACAACTGTGTGAATAGTGAGGTTCTCCAGTCCCTTTGTGAAAATCCTACCATGTCAGTTTCCTTCACTACGTGCCCCTGAGGTGTTTTATTTAAACATTAATGGTAGAGTATCAGGTGTGGATGCCTTCTAACAATTGCTGTTTACTTGACTGAATCAGGATGGTAGAAAGTACTCATATGGAAAATTGGAGCCTGGATGGGACCTTTCAGTAGAGTTCTGAAGAGTACATGATGTAGAAATTGATAAAGGACGATAGGTGATACTTTGATTTTTTTCTTCTGCTTGTTTTCTTTGTATTCAGAAGAGTAAGAGGAAAAGTGGACACATTACGTTCAGTATCCAAGAGTATTCAAACCAGTTATTTTTCAGAGAACTTATGGAAAACAAAAATGGTGAGTGCAGGGGTTCACTGTTCTGGCATGAATACAATTCTGGAAACTGTTCTGCAGATCCCTTTGTTAAACCATATTATTACCTTAGGGTTTCATTAAGTAGCCAAACTAGATCTTTGTGTTCTTAGATTTATTAATATTTACCTCATTTTTGTCTCTTCAGAGTAAATATCTTTTTCCCTCCTTGCCACCCTTCTTTTCTTCCTCCTCCCTTTCTTCATTTCTTTCACTCTTTTTTTTAAACTTCTATCTTAGGTTCGGAATCTTGGTGTAGGGTTTTGTCTTATTTTTATTTTTGGACCCAATATAATGTTATATGAAAGAATAAAAATTAATTTAAGAGACTCTGGGAGTCTGAGTAAAGATGCTTTATATTAACTACAGGATAATATTAGCCTTATTACCCCCACAATATTTTTAAAACTTGAGGTAGGTAGCCAGATTAAATAAATTTGTTATGTAAAATTTTTATCAACACTAAACTTTTAAAGTTTACAGGATGGGTTTTTTTTTATCTTTTTCACAGTCTTCTCCAAAGTTCAACAGATAAAAACGTGGCCCTAGTTGTCAACAACTGCATGTTAATGATTACCCTGAACTAATATGATGGGTTCCCTGTTGAGACAAATAAAATGTGCCTTTTCGGGTCGATTGTTACAGGACATGCAGTGTATGAATCTCCGCAGGGTCCATGCATTTTAAATACACCATACTTAAGAACGTCCACAAAATATTTTCGCTTGAGAAGTCTGCATTTAGATGAAAACACAAACTGATTTTCCCCTCACTTTTCTGGGATACTCCCCCCTTATTTAACCCCTTTGCTATCTTGTTAATTCTGTTTATGATACGACCTCGTAAGCCTCGGAGAATTCACGGTTCTTGAGGGATGTTAGGAAGCAACTCCCAAAATGAGAATTTTATGACTCTGTAACCCAAATTAGCAATAGCAAACAACAAACCCCTTTTGTATTCAGCACCTGCTTTTTAATGTGGCTTCGTGACATGCAAAAATCCAGTGCAATGCTTGTTTCTGGACGGAAAGTGAGTCTGTTTCCTCCAGAGCAACTACCAGTTATACTGTGGCTGATCTAGACTTGGTACTTGGGGAAGTGAAGACGCAATGGCAATTTTGAGTCTACCCTTGTATAATTTAGTGAAAGAAAATAAAATTGTTTGTGATCCTGCTAAGGAAACGCAGCTCTGAGTTGGCACGGAGTAAGGCGTGTGCCCTGTGCAGTCCAGGGTTTGTGAAACCCTTTCGTTCTGGTACAAGAGTTGGGGGTATAACTTTTATACTTGAATCGACCTACCAAGTTTACATTTCTCAATATCTTTTTGTAAGGTGCTATTTCTGTATTTAAATACCTTTTTTTGTTTTTTCAGTGTAAAGCTGCTTTCTGCTTACCTTGTTGCACTGCTAGTTTTATGTCGGTATTTTATTGCTGCTTACTGCTTTTTTCTTCATATTACTTAGCTCTGCTCTTTTTTCTAGTGGCTATATTATCTATAGCTGTCTGCTTGTAACTTTACTGCAGGTAAACTGATGTTCTCCTTTTAGGAAACTATTAAGCTTTAAAAAGTAGCAATAAAAGTTGATTCATTTAAGAAGTGTTGGTTGTGTGTGGGCTTTCTGTGTGTAAAAGTTTCAGTAAGACCATTTCTAGCTGCAGCACAGCCCCCCAGGCCCTCATAAAGCCCAGTCAGACCTTTCTGCTGAGGCCTCCTGCTGGCCTTCCCATACGCCAGGACTCACCGTGTCAGAATTCCGTGGGAGCCTGAGAGGACTGAGAGAGGCGCCCAAGCTGCTGGGTCCCACTGAGTCAGCACCTCTCTAGGTTTGGAGCTTCCGATGCTCAACTGCAGGAACCAGGTGAGTGCAGACCTCCCCGACTTCTGACCGCGGCCAGGATAGGTGTCTCTCAGGCTAGCCAAATTCCATTGTTCACACTCACCGTTAAACTAACCTCCAAGGATAATCTGATTTTCCCTAGCTCATCTCTCCGAGTCATTCACACTACATGGTCCGTAGCCCCCAGCTAACTCGGGAGGCACAAGGGACAGCGGCAGCCTCGTGACCCTGGTATCAAGCCCCACGCTTGGTCCTTGGGGAAAGGCCCCAGAGTGGTGACAGGACCTGCAGGGCTTGGCCCTTTTGGCAGTCAGCTGGATCTAGCCTGTGCCTCCCTCATCCTACTGGGACCTCTTGCTTCCAAACATCACTCCCTGGCCCAGTCTCTGTTCCTCTCACAAGACATTCATCAAATAACCCAGGATAAATTTGCTTCTACACACACACCAGGAGGATTTTACTGGCTTACATTCAGAGGCATATTACACCTTAACAGGCACTTACCAGTAACTTCTCATGCCCGCCTCGGTTATCTGTAATGGTGTAAGCAGTGTATTGAACAAGCAAGACCCGGGGCAATCCCAAAGCACCTTCGTGTTGTCTCCCAGTGTCCCTTTAAGCCTGGCAACCCATCCCACCCTTGTATGAATATTAGGTCCGACCTGACTTCTCCAGGTACTATAAATAACAGAAGTTCTGTGTTCATTTTAAGTTACAAAGACAGTCTCAATTATGCAGAATGAATATTTACCACTTCTGCACCTGGAGCTCACTGGAGAGAGGGGGGCTTGGACCTCTGTCTCTGGTGAGCACTTCTCCCTCAGCGTGCTTGCCTAGAGTTCTAGCCCCAGCAAGGTCCGGCACGGCCGTGGGACAGGAGAGGCCAGCAGGGCCTTGACTGCTCACCAGGCCCAGCCATAAACAGGCTTCTCTTGCTGTGGGGCGCACAGGTGTACGAGCCGTTTCCGCGGACAGGTCATCCAAGGCCTCACCTTGGGATCATCTGCCTGAACTTCTGGTGAGGCAGCCGAAGTGTTTTCCTCCAGCTGCTGTTCTCCCTCTGTCTCTGGTTTTCCTGCAGTCGGCTCCACACAGACTCCTGAGCAAGATTTCGCACTGTCCTTGGCTGGCTTCGTCTGCCATTGGACCACCTCCAGTGACCTTGTTCTGGTCTTGGAGAGAAAGCCCAGCCAACTCCCAGCAGCCGCTCCCTCCCTCCAGAGCCAAGCCTGCCCACCCACCCACATCCCCCAGATCCCCAAGGCCAGCTTCCGACACCAGAACACATCTCCAGCTGCAGGCAACACCAGCATTACTCCCCGCAGGGGCCCCAGGGAGGCAGAGGCGAGGAACCACAGCATAGCTCTCCGAAGATGTCTCCACAAAATCCATGTCTAGTGCCATTTGCTCAACCCTTTCAAGGCCTTGTGGATGCAGGGATTCAATAGTTAGGTAACCGGTTTGCAAAACCTCTATTAATTCACTATCATTTGATGCTGCAGCCAAACTCACCATTTAATATCCTATTAAAATAGTTACAAGCTTCCATTGTCCAAGATTTGCATTTTCCTAAATGATTATTATGACACAATATACTCAGAGCAGTAATTGTCATAGCTAATGATTTGTTTTTAATGCTAAGGCCAGCTGATTAGTTTTGGTTTTCTTCTTAATGGTTCTATCATATCACCTGTTTGTAAACAGCCCACTGATAGTCCTCAATTTGACTGACTCAATCTATACAGGCATCTAGTATTTCCAACTGTGCCCTGAAGAACTCAACTGTTAGTAGATAGAGAGTAAGAATAAACCAAAAGTGGGTAATTCTGGTAAAGAGAAATTAAACACTTTTTTTTTTTACTATAGGACTTATTAGACCTAAATTTACCAGAGGAAATATATATGCAAATTTTTAAAAACTG
Source organism: Manis pentadactyla (assembly GCF_030020395.1). Taxonomy (NCBI): domain Eukaryota; kingdom Metazoa; phylum Chordata; class Mammalia; order Pholidota; family Manidae; genus Manis; species Manis pentadactyla. The sequence goes on along the minus strand of NC_080028.1, from coordinate 109,955,629 downwards.
GTTTAATAGCAGGACCTTTCTTTTTCTTAGAATATCTACTAAGACTAGGGTTCAGCAGAAGGTACTTTGGGAACCAATGAATTAACCACTAACCAACCATCTAAAAGTTTCTTTAGTCTTCACTGAAAAGGAAAGGATCAATATTAGTATCTTAAGGTCAAAGGCCATAGATGATTTATACCTCTATTCACAGTGTTTGCCACAAAATGTGTACCCAGTAAAAAAATTGAGGGGAAAAATATTGGGTGGATAAATTGCCACAAAAAAAGAAAAAACAACCTAGAAGGCTCTTTCATTGCATGGGTTGAGGTACATAATAGTTACTTAGCAAGTAATTGTAGTACAAACTGTTTTCTGGTTTTTGTTTTAGTTTAGAAGAATGACCTCCACTGGACTAGCAATGCTTGTAAAACAAACCGAATCATGACAATACAGCTTTTAAGCTTGCTGGGGTGCCCCAGGCGGCGTTTTCCTGGCTCTTTTAGATGGCTTTCCGATTCGGTCGCAGCCTGGCCCCAACTGGCCACTGCAGCTGTGCTAGATATTGGCCCTCAGAGTTTGTTTCCACTCCCCTCCTGAGTTCATCACAGGGTCTGGGAGCCTGGGAACTGCTTTTCCAGATCCCGTCACTGCCAGGTTCCAGCTATGATTGGTCAGTTACATACACACAGGCAGATTTGTAGAAAGCGAGGAAGCTGGGGCCGTTCTTCCTCTTACAGTAGGAGCGACTCACGCACGGACCGCAGCCCACTGCGTCTTTGCAGCAGCCGTACTTGCCGTACTTTGTTGTACTGTCTAGTCCAAGACTATGTACCGCCTGAGACACTGGCAGAGATTTCATGCTGTTCCCAAGCACCAGGAGGAAACAGAATCCCCCCAACCTCTGGATAAGGGGGACTATTAACCCCTCTGTTAAATTCCTGCATTAATAATCCCTGTATTAAAACCTTCCTGCTAGAAATACCTAGAGTGTTTTCCAGTTTCTCCACAGAACCCAGCAGTCTCCCCCGCTGCCCTTCCCTCCTTCCCCGCCAACCTTCTGTCAATCACTCTGCTCTCAGGGCTCACAGTCTTTTCATTTATGCACTATGCCTTTACACCAGCCACCGTCTTTCCCAAAACGCCTTCCTCCCACCCCCAGTTCTCTCTGTAGCAGGCAACTCATGTGCATCTTCCAAAATCCAGTTCAAATGTCCCCCACTCCCCTCAGGAAGAGTAAGCTGGCTTCCCTACCCCACAGTGCGATCCTCCAAAATAGGAATTAATATTTTCTCATCTAGGGCCTACCACTGTGCTCAACATGGTCAGCCAAGCTGAGGAATACACAACAGTGCACCCTGAGTTACCACGGTAGCTGTCACTTAATAAGCGACAGCAACTTGAAAATAGTTAGTGTGATAAATAGCAGGTTCTCACCAGAATCAAACATTTTTTGATTCTCACCAGAATGAAACCATGCATAGCCCTACCCCACCAGTCATGCTAATTATTTATTAACTGAATAAACATTTACTGTTACTATGCAAATTGAAGTAGTCTTGAGGAGGGTCATTCTGCCTTTTTTCACTCCGTAGTAATGGTAGAGAAATATAGAAATGCAGTACACAAAGGAAGCTTGGAAATTATCTCATTCACTCCCCTATTTTACAGAGAGGAAATAGAAGCAAGAGAGTTAAGCAGTTTGCCCTGGATTACACAGCTGAGACCAGAACACAAGGCTCCCAATATCCCAGTCCAGCACACTTGTCCCTAAGCCCTGCCACTTATCAAGTTAAGGCAAATTCTTTTTAACAAAAAATGGAAGGAGTCCTCCATACAAGCCTACCCAGTTTTTAGTGTGCATGAATTTTATAGACCACAGTGGATAAAATGAGAGTTCCTGTGGCCAGGATTCTCATGTGGCCCTGGTTGACTAGCTCACTGCACACCTGTGGGCAATACATGGCTGTTGACTCTATAAAAAGAGCTCCACCCAGTGCTCTGGGCGCAACACGGTGGCAGGGCTGCAAGGCTACAGGAGAGCAGAGATGAGACTGGAGTGGTGGCAGTAGCGAGGACAGATACTGAGAGGGCTGCAGGAACAGAAAGGCCCAGAGGCAGAGACCGGCTTTCTGCATGCAGACTCGCTTTGAGTGAATGGGATTTTAGTGTCTGACCTGCCACCGTGGGAATAAAGTTGGGTATAACCCTTTCACTCCAAGAACGTTCCATTGTCATCTTTCAGTCTCATTGGATCCATAGTGAACTTGTCCGGGGCTGAAACCCATTGGCAAGACAACCACAAACTTGGGTGTGCAGAAAGTTGCGATTTAATCACCCAGGCAATCCTCTCTTTGCACAGCAAGCTGAAACCGTGCAAAGCAGTGTCAACATTTGAACTGGGTTTTAGAAGATGCACATGAGATGACTGAGTAGAGAAGAGGAAATGGGGGGCAAGAGGAGGGTACATCAGGTGGAGAGACGGCTGCTGCCAAGGCACTGATGTGTGATCACGATCATTCTGTGATCTTTAAAAATCTTTATCAGAACATTAAAAACTCATTATATTACTGACTATACATATTTGGGGAAATTAAAAAAATAAGAACACTAGTAATTATTTACTATATAATTTGAAATAGTAAAAACAGTATTGAAACAGTAAAAATTGGGAATTAAAGTGTTTTATTTATTTCAGAAAAACCTATCAAGAATAATTTGAACAGGTCTTACCTTCTCATCCTATAAATTGTAAGTATTGATAATCCTTTTTATATCTTAATGAATTGTTATCTCCTTTTTAAGTTTGGGTCAGCTTCCAAATTGTATTCTTTACACTTTCAATTCCATGAAACAACCCCAAAATTCATTTAATGTGCAGTTCTTGCAGGCATCACTTTCTCTGGGGCATCTTCATCCCTTTCACCAGTTTTCTCACTTTGCTAAGCTCACCTCACCAAGTTCCTCCAGCTGCCTATCTAGAGACTGTAATAGCAGCAGTGTCACCATCTACATTATATGTTGTTTCTTCCTGACTGTATTTATGCTTGATTCAAATTTCACTTCCAATATTATCACTTCTTGTTTCTTTGCCCACCTTTCATCTTTGGTAGCCCATTCTCTTTGGAGCACTCATTTTATTAAAATGTCATGTGCTCTTATCATTGGAAAGCAAAGGGGCAACAACTACATGCTTTGCTCTCAGCCTGAACAGGCAGACTTTGGGCGTGAGCAACAGACTTTGAAGGGAGTGACATGATTGGATCGGTCGTGACGGGCATCTGTTTTTTACCTAGTGACTTGTGGACTGGAAGAGCAAAGTTTGTACTTCATGCAATTATACGCAGGTAATACATCGTAGCAACCGAAATTTTAACCATGTGACTGGGGGACCAGTGTTACTTAACTAAACCATGGTAACTGACAGAGAACCATGTAAAGCACAGACTGCTTGTATATATTCTGTTATTCTGTGATTGAAATTAATTTCTGCCACAAGGTAGAAATGAGGACTTAAAATAGAAATTCTTTTCAGTCAGTTTAGAATAGGATCAGTCAGTCAGCTCCCCTGCCCCACACACACTCTCCGCCCCTTCCCAGAAGCCGTACTTTGAGCAGCAAGTATTTAAACACATATTTTCGACAAGTTTCACCAACAAAGGGCCTGTGGGCTTACAGCTGTAGAGGCACAGAGGCAGGACAATGATTCTGGCTGATTCTCACCCCAGTCCCTTCTGCTCACCTTACTCCATGTCAGTTTTATCCACAGGCTGCAGCATTTACACTTCCACACAAGCCAAGTGCAAAGAAAAGAAAAAACAACTCTTTGGAAGTTCTTCCAGAGGAGTTAGAAAGGGCTTTCTCAGAACTCCCCAAAAAACTCTCCTCAGTTCTTATTGTCCCAAACCACATTGCACATCCATTTCTAGACCAATTTAATGGCAAAGGACATAGGATTGCCTTTACTCCATGTAGACCTAGCCCTGAAACTGAAGCACAAGGACTCTACAGGGGAGGGGTTGACGCCTGACCAAAATCTGGGAGCTGTTGGAATACGGAAAGCAGGAAATGGGTTCTGGCCAGCAATAGCGCTTCCACTACAGCGCGACCCCTCTCCCTGTAGTCACATGGGGTGGGGCAAACTGGTTCTCAGTCCTTATTGGTTCAAATTCACATCAGCTGAGATGCACATTTTTCCTTCTGCTCTCTGGTCCCTATTTTTCCTTTTGGCATCACTGTGACTTCCTTGGACACCAAGTCCACCCCCCTGGTAAACCCCGCTGAGCCGTTCTCATCCGAGCACCAGATGCCTCAGAGTCTGTGGCTCTCAGTCCCACATTCGCTGTACCACTTGCAGACACAAGGAACCCTTGCTACTTTCCTAGGACGATGATCTTTCAACTGTTTTGTACAACTCATGGGGCCAGGGAAGTCTCATGCGGCTTCTCACTGCCAGGATGGTGTCAGGAAAGACTGGGCCACAGTCTCACTCCCTGCTAAGGAGCTGCTGTTTGTAAGGCTTCAGCTTGGTGTGCAAAAGCAGTTCACTCTTTCAGCCAGGCAAGGCCACGCTGGTAAAGCGTTTCAATCATTTTGAGAGCATAAATCTCAGACAAACTCATGTTGTAAACACAGAGACACATTTAAAGTTGTTTATCATTCTATTTTTGTAACAACAAAAAGCTATAAACAAGTCTCCAACAACATGGATAAGTTGTGATCTGTACATATCACACAGTCCTATCGAAGACCTTAAAGGAAATAACTAGATCTATCATGCATCAACATGGATACATCTAAAATATGCAATGCTGTGTGGAAAAGTTAGTTGTAAAAATATATGTACATTTTACATTATGTACAATGTCTATTTTAAAGCACTTTTGTAATATACATATAAAAGATTAGACACAAGAATATACAGCGTCAGAATAGGGTTACTTCTAGAAAGGTAGGGGTTTAAAAAGGGAATGAGAGGAAATTGGCAGAATGCTTAACTTCACTACAATATTTTGTTTCTTTTTTAACAGAAAGATCTGAAGTCAGTGTGGAAAATGTTCAGAGTCGGCAATTCTGGGATGAAATACTTGTGTCTTTGTTATAATTATCTCTGTATTTTCTGCACACTGGGAGTATTTTGTACCTTTAAAATTAAAATAAATATTTTAATATAATTTTAGAAAGTGATTACCATCTGTTTATTATAAATCAATGGTTCCTAGATTTGGGGTTGTCATGGGTCAACATGTTATAATATCAGTCAGAATATCTGCTGCCTCTTCCTGGAGGAAGTTTGTAACATCCTGACCACGTTGGATTCAGCAGAAGCCATAGGCTAACTTTTTCTAAGGAAACGTGGATGGAAGTGACGCATGTCCCTTCATATTAGAAGTTTAAGAGACTTCTCTTGGCTTTGTATGTCTGTTTTGCCCTCTGCCAAGAAACCACCCGTCCCAGAGAAGGGCAGCTCTCTTCCTGTCTTAAGCAAAGAGCAGAGATGTAGCCAACCTCCAATGAACATGTAGCATGAACAGAAGTAAAATTTGTTCTCAAATCACTAAAATCTGGGGTTACTACCTCAGCCTAATGTAGGCTATCCTAACTGGCACAATTTAAAAAGCATAATAAACGAGGGACCAAACAGCATGGGCTTTTCAAGATCATGGTTAACATCTTACACCATGTTTTTTTCTTTTTTTAATGCAGAAGACATAGCAAAATAAGGAAGAATTATTTAAATTCAGTAAAATTGACATTTGAAAACTCAACTAAATCCACCTCAGCTTCTACTGCCACAGCCCAGATTGGCATGAGACTTACAAAAAGCTTCGTCATAGACTGGCTTTGGGAAAAAACAGTGATTTCAACCTGGGGCGTACAAAGAGTTCAAGGGTTACGTATATATTCAAATAAATGTAAAGGAATTAATTTTCTCTGTATATTAAAATTCCATTTATATTCACTTCTAAAACTGATCATCTTTGTAGTTTCTAAAACTGATAAACTCTATAGCCTTGGTCATCTCCGGCCAACGGCCAGTGGATAACTGTCCTGTCACATGATGTAGTGTTATTATAATACTCTGACCCCATCTCCCCTTTCTCTCTGCCCTTTCTCCATTAAAAAAAGAGCTTACATCCCACACACTATTATTATAGGTACACTATTTGGGGCATGGAAATCTATGGAACATCCTTCATAGGGACGATTTTAAACACTGGTATCTGTGTTGAGAAAGTAAATGATCCTAGTGATGATGTCAAATCCTTTTGCAAGTCAAGTAGCTTACGATTCTTCGGCCATCAGCACCATTAAAGTGCAGCTAGACCAGCTGTCCACTGATCATGTGTATATGTATACCTATAGCATATCTATCTATCTGTATCTATCTACATATATATTACTAGGTCACTCTTTTGGCAAGTAACTCAGAAATCATTCACAGAATTGAGTTATATTGTTGCCTAATAACATTTCTTCCAGTCCCAATTATGTATTTCTATGCACCAAGTATCTTAAGGCTCACGAAAAACTGATAAATGCGTAGTATTGATGCTGACCCTTCCCTCACTCTAGTAATAAACACTCATCATAGATAAGTGAACTAATTCTTTTGAAGCTCCATTTACCTCACTTTTTAATGTTTCACAATTATTAATATTTGTAATATATTTGTTTCCTAATCCATTGTGTACCAGAAAATATAGATAACTAAAGCCTTATAGTCACAGAAAACTTATGAAATTTAAATTCTAATTTATATACTTATTTTTGTTACAGAGAATATACATATAAATGTAATGTATATAGCATGATATGTATAATACTACGTACTTACAGGTAAGATATGTATCTGTAAAACAATAGGATGTAAGTCTCTTGAGGAAGTAGAATTCAAATATAAGTTAAGGAGTAAAAGAATTATGTGAAAACTACGCATTTAAATGAGCTTGCTCATGTGGTTTTTAAATGGCTAATGCTGTGTATCAAGTCCCTGTGTTATTTAGATTCCATTGTGTACGTTTAAAGGAGTAACAGCTGTTTTATTTTAAAATGTCAGTATTCACAAACAGAGATTACATTCCTAACAGCCTCTTAAGCTAACAATTAAAATTTTCACATACCAACTTAAAAATGGACCAGAATTTCTCAAAATTATTCTAAGGGGTGCATGAGCAAAGCCATCTGCAGACCCCAGTGGACCCCCGGAGAGGGACCCTCACCCCCAGGCCCCTTGAGCCACCTGAAGGCTCCCAGCGTTGTCCACACGGTGGCAGCAGTGTCTGAGCAGAAAGACGGATTTCCACAGCTAGATGACTGCTAAGTCTTTCCCACATTTCATGTGCAACCAATGTGTTAAATAAAGTTTACATATTGGATTAGGGCAATAAATGTCCACTGTGACTTACACTGCTGAAGTTCAAAGTATTTCATTACATTTTCTAGTCATGTAATAAATAAGCTATGGCTGTAAATACCAGAGCTGTATAAATCTCTTTTCACCTACCCGGAAATGACCCAGACAGCACATTCACATTTTACAGTCCTCTCTGCTTGTCTCTCCCCACTGCCCACCCACCCCCAGCTTCAGTTGCTAAGCAACGGGAAGAGCTTTGTTGCTCTTGAACACTAACCATTAACTGCTGTCATTTTCTCTAATGAGAATATGGCTATAACCCAAATTACCTCCTTTTCCTGAAAAACAGCAGGATGCTTATGACTTATGCTAATAGTAAGGCAAATCACATCCCAATAGACAAATGCAGGAAAAGGGAACCCAGGGCACTCGATCAACTCTGACACCATCCCCAAACGCTACTACCAAGGGGTCACTGCCTTATTAAAAAGAGCAGGAGATTCCCAGACACTTATTATATGCAAGGCACTGTGCTAGATGCTTTAGATATATTATAATTTATTGCTCAACTCTAGTTTTTGAAGGTTTTACACCTAGGACGGAGAAACGATAAGCTTTGGTGGGTGTAAGATCACGTTTTTTGAGGGAGGAAGGGCTACTGACAAAAGGGCAGAGGGAAAAGAAGACTTTGATAGGTAACCATTCACCTGTGATTCTTAAGCAAATCTTTTTTTTAATCTTAATTTTTACTTTAACTTTCCAGATTGGAAAACTAAGACGCACAGAAGTTCAATGACCTGCCTAAGCTCTAGAGCCAGCGAACGGCAAGGTTAGGTTCTCAGACTCTGACACCAGCATGGAACATTGCCTCTTGCTTATACTGGGTTCAGAATGTTGTAGAAATCACTATCTTAGCTCATTAATCCATTAAAAAGGTGTCCTTTGCCCAACATGTAAAAGTGTAAGGAGCATTTCTACATTAAACCCTGGTAGTCTCTTCCCTCTACATGACTGTTTGTGGTCTCTGCAACTGGAATTGGACTGACCTGAGGTTAAGCCTTGCTTTGCCAGTTGTATAACTTGAGAAAGTCACCTCCTCACTTTAGGCCTCAGTTTCTCCTTCACAAAGATAGTGTCTACCTCATAGAGATGCTTTGAAAATTAATGTGGTAAATAAATAAGGATATTTCAAACTGTTGCTACAAATGGATCCCCAAATGTGTGATGGCTCTAATATTATGCAAACTTTCTTCCCACCTTGTAGTTCAAGGCAGGCAGGCCTTGTCAGCAGCATCTCTCCCTCAGAGTGACAGGTCGATAGGAGCTCTGCTGCCCTCAACAAATGACTTTCAAGGTCACCCTGGGCATCATCTCCGTGCAGGTAAGCTGGAAGCATGTGTTAACTCCAAGGAAATGGAGTGGCAGAAGCATGTTTGCAAGGCTATTCAAAGTCAGACCTGGAAGTGGAACATGTCACTTCCACTCACATTCGACCAGCTGGAATGCAGACACCTAGATTTAGGTGCCTGCAAGAGGCTGGGATGTGTAATCTGGCCAAGTGCCCAAAAAGAAAAGGACCTAGAATTCGCAGAACACTTAGCAATCCCTGCCAAGGATCGTGTGCTGTGATTGTTTCTTACCACACACATAGTAAGAGTTCAGTAAGTGTTAGTTTCTTCCCTTCCTCCCTACCTCCTCTCTTTCTTGCTACTTTTCTTTCTCTATCATCCATTCCTCTATCCAGAAAATATTTTTCAAATCAGGTATAACTATTGATTATGGTTTGACAACTCTCCAATTGACATTAAAACAATAAAAAAGAGATGAGATAGATTTTTATAGCAAACAGCTTCTTGTCAAGGAATCTAAGCCTACTCCAAAAACATTAGCTTTATTAATTGTGACTATGATTTCCTCTTTTCTAAGTCAGCATTGGCTATAGAATACTTGATTTACTAAGCCACAAAATACAGAAAGATTCAAAAAAATACTGGATTCTCCGTATTTCACTTTGTAAATAGTCTAGGATATCGTAAATTCTCAGATCTGGAATGGCTTCTCAAGGTCAATTTGTCAAAGTTCCTCAGTTTAGAGGTGAGAAAAATAAGGTATAAAGTGAAGTGACATACCCCAAATCACACAGCAGGTCGATGGCTAGGCTAGGGCTCTTGACAGCCAGTCAAGATGAGAGGAAAAACGGATCCAAAGCCCCATCAGTGCTCAAGAAATGGCTGGAATTAACCGAAGAAGTATATGCAAAGTGCTTTGAGAACCCAGTGATGAAAAAGTCCTAATTTCCTCAAAGGATGAGGTTAAAAGGGCAATTTTATGTACAGTCAATATCATTCTTGCCAGAAGTCATTTGTCAAACTAGCTAAACAATTTCAAGCCAAGAAAAAGAAATCAGGAGAGTTAACTTTCAGTGGGGGAATAAAGTGAGGACTGGGGCAGGTCCAGACCTGGCAGGAGGAGGATTAGGAAAGACAGACCTGAATAAAGCAGGTTTTTGCACGGGGCAGGCACAGGGGCAGTGCTGGTGGCAGTGGGGATTCAGAGGCCAAGAACCAGCAGAAAGGCTTTGAACACTTAAGAAAGAGGATCGTTTTAACCTTTTAAACATATGGCAGTTTATATAGCAAAAAACCCTCCAAAGGCAGCTGTACAGAGGTCATCACACCATTTTAAAGACAAGCAAATTAATGCTGAGCTTGTGAAATGACTTGCTAAAGAAATAGTGCTAGGGCCTGAACCTGGTCTTTTGACCTCAAATCCACTAAGTTGTCAAAGACCAGATGCCACAGGAGAGAAGGCAGTAGGTTGCCCGAGGAACTTCATGCACTCATGATTTTACTGCTGCAGGCCGTGGTAGCTGGGTCTTAAATACGGCCCTCATTCTCCACCCTCCCTCATTTAGCCATGCTCATTGTAATGTGACTTAGCAGTTGATCTCCCTATCAGCTGGTAGAGGCCATTCTCACACCCCTTAAATCTGGATGGCCCTGTGATGTGCTCTGACTGACAGGATGAGCGGAAATGATGACATGTCAGTTTGAAGCCAGACCATAAGAGATCTCATGTGTTTCAGTTTTTCTACTTTGGACTCTTTCTTGCCTCCTCCATGAGAAAAATATCTGGGCTAGCCCACTGGGAAGGGAGAGACCATTTGGTGTACAACTGATATGTGCCAGCAGAGACCTTCTGAAACCAGGTAGCTCCCGACCAACCCACTAGTTCACAGTAAACACGTGAAGGAGCCCAGCCAACATCAGCCAAGCCCAGCCCAGGCCAGCAGACATACTGACTGCTGAGTCATAGTGGAATGAGTGTCTTAATCCATTACCTCATAGGACGATTAGTTAGTTACTCAGCAATTGCCAACTGATAGAAGGGAAGTCACATATTCAGAACTAGACTGAGGGTCAGGCTAGCCTGACAATCCATAAGGATTCACCCAAACATTACAGGAATGTTTTGGAAATGTGTGCCACCTACCTCTAGTTTCTACAGCTTTCTTTTGTTACAGGAAAAAATGTATATTGCTCCTTCTCCTGCCAGAGTAGAAAATAACATCGAGTGAAGGAAAAAAAAAATTACTTTCGCAGTCACCACCACACCCCCATTAAATAAATGCTGAATAAATATCTTCAAAAATTTAATTCAAAGAGCACCAAATAAAAAACATTAGATTGTCAGAGGAATCTTAATATTTTCATTTGCCTTCGCCTGCTTTGTATATATACAGATCATGGCATGAGATGCTCTTAGGGCAGTGTACTAATTGTTCTCATTTGCTTGGGAAATGTCGAAAGCAAATGACAAGAGGAGTACTTTTTTTAGCCCAGAAATGGAAAAGTTATTCAGGCTTTAAGAGGTAAGATCAGGTCGCAAATCTGAGGGCTGAAAAAGATATCTCATGCCCCCCAATCTACAAGCCTCCCCTTCTTCGGGAGCAGCTCATCCTGGTAACAGGCGAGCCTTTGGAAAGCCTGTTCCGGACACAAGCTCTGCTTCATTCTTGGTTGAGCTGGGAGCTGGGAGGATCAAGTTTCAAGAAAACCAGGCAAAGTCATCTACAAACTACGTGAGAATGGAAATTCCATATGGTTTCTGACTTATGAAAAGTAAAATGATATTTTTTTAAAGCTCTCTCTCCTCCATCCAAACCTGTTTTCTTGCCTGGTGGTTACTCTGTAAAATGGAGTATTTTAAAAGGTCTCCTTTGGAAATAAAGTTACTCACATCCACTTTTGGTCTGTGTCAGCATGTGTTCCCCGTGTTCTCAGGCGCGATTCCCTGAAGGCAGCCTCACGCCTCTTCGAACCCAGGGTGCGTGAAAAAGGAGAGTGATCTGACATTTGCATTCTAGATCTAGTTAATGTTGAAAATATTTAAATTGAGTGTAAGGAACTTAGTTCTCTTGTGCCAGAGGCCAGTTATCCCCCCAGTTAACTTTTTAGAAATTATTGCTCAGGGGTTGAACATGGGTTTAGATTCCAGTCTCAGCTCTGTTATTTACATGCTGTGTGACCTCAGTTTCCTCCTCTGCAAAATGGGGATAATATTAATGTTATAGAGTGGTTTTTAGGAAAGCAGCTTAGACACATGGTAATAAATAGTTAATATTTATTGAGCTAAGCACTGCACTAAACATGTGACCTCTCATTTAAACCTCGATGAGGAGGTGAGCCTCAGAGGTTTCATGCTTAGGCTATAGCTTGTAAATAGCAGAGCTCATATTTGAATTCAAATGTGTCTGATTTGAAAACTCCTCCACACTTTTCTTCTCCCCTTCTGCCATCTTGTTAGAGCTGAAAGACTCTAGGGAATGGCTGGGATAGAAGAAGGAAGGCAGGAGCTTGAATCTCAGAATTCTATGGAGAAGAATCACTTGCTAACTGTGCTCTGGCTGTCCAGTAAGACAGAAATCAACTTCTATTATGTTTGAGCCATTGCATTTTGAGGCCTGCTTGTTTGTTACAGCAGTTAGGTCTACTCTGACCAATACAGTTGACAAGCACAGAATTAAAAATGGAATATGTTAGCTGACTGATGCCAAAGGCTAGTGGGAGCAGTGCAATATAGGGCTGGCCTAATATCCCTGCCTCTGCAAGGAAAACCCACATGAGAGGCAGGAGAGCAGGGAGGTAAGTGCATGATCTTCCATGGCAGACGGGCTGGGCTCTAGCCCCAACTCTGCCCCTAATTAGCAGCTGTAAGATAGTAGGTAAAATCATCTTCCCTTTCTCATGTTCGGTGAACCCAGGTGTAAAGTGGGGGTGATAATAATCACCTAAGTTTGTCAGGATTGAATCATACTGATGTAAAGCACTCATCACACATGGTAAACTCTGTGACAATAATTGGATCAATATAATAGCAACCTAGGTGGGACAGCTCCTGCCAGCTGGTCGGAGCACCTGTGCTAAAGGGCAGGGCTGGTGACATGCGAGTAACTCTTACCATCCTACTGTCCTTATCTCTGGCTTACCCCCCTCATCCTCCTCGTCCCCAGGGGCGTCCTTCAGGTATAATAGTAACACTGATTAGGGTTCCACTTTCTCTCACATTTCATCTGGATTTGATTTCCAGTCCTTGCCATTCTTCCATTTTTTAAGGTATTCGTTTATCGTGTGTTGTGTTATTTTACTAATTTAACTCCAAGAAAGTAACATTATTTCCCTGTTTCTAAATTCTAATACACACTGCTGTCGGACCCAACTGCTAATCAAGATGTTAAATTCTAGGCTCTAAGTACTGTCAGCCCCTCAGTGGGAGGAAACCCAGGTGCAGAGAGCACCTCTGCTGGCCAGCTGGGGTGTTACATGCAGTGAAAAGAACTCAGATCCACTTACCACTGGCAAGTGGTGCCCATCACTGCAGAACAGCTCCACCGGCGTTTCCTAAACCAGCTAAGACAGCAACTCTGTCTGTGTGACCCTGTGCTCTTGTTTATCCTGGCAAGGTGAGAGCCTTGGGATCAGCCCAACAGCCAGAGACAGGTGCAAGCAAAGAGGTACGTCTCCCACTGAGGTGGCTGCTGCCACGAGAAGGACGTCCCTGGATCTAACGTCATCCTTGTCCCTAAATTCCACTTTCTGCTAGAATCTTGAGGCACAGAGATTGTATAGTAATCTGCCAGCAGGCCAAGAGGGTTAAATCATTTACTTATCCCCTTTCCATGGCCTTTTCCCCCCACATATATCCCACTGCTGCCACACAGCCTAAGGGGGTTCAGCAATGTGTCATTCTCCAAAGGTGACATTTCACTCCTTCTAAGTGCTACCCTCAATGCTGAATGTTGCTTAAGCATTTTTACTCTGCTTTGTCCTAACAGTTCTTGAAATGGACTAGAGAGCACAATAACTAAGAGTGCTGATTATTCCTAGGGCAATCTTGCTCTTATTCTGCATTTTTAAGTATCCAGTAGAATCCCTTTGGCATCTCTGGGGTCTAGTTGCCATGGTCATAACTAGGCTTCCAAGTTCATGAAAATCTCCCATAACATTAAATTGCACTCCAGTGCACCACTTTTTACTTGGCCAAATTGGCACTACTTGGTATGAAGATTACAGTATTTCCTGAAATAACTTAAGCAGTTACTTTATTGCAAAATACTACAAACTGCACAGTGTTCACAGCTATGTTCAGCTAGTGCTTTAACCCCAGGATGCCTGGTGTGCCTGAACTGTTTTCTCCTTTTCTCCTATTCTAATGCTCTTCAATATCTGAGGTAAAGGGAAAGTAGGAGTTAATCAAAAGCGGGATACAATTTTTTGGAAAATGTTATTAATTTTTTTCTGAACCATAATTAAACCAAAGTTACTGGGATCTCTATCAAAGTTTATGGGAACTTTTTAGCTCTTTCAGCAATTTCTCAATGCTATAGATCAGGAGTTGGCAAACTATAGCCCTGGCAAATCCAGCCTATAAGCTATTTTTGTAAATCAATTTGTAGTGGAACACAGCCCGTCATTTGCTCATGTGTTGTCTGCGGCTGCTCTCGCGCTATAGCAGCAGAGCTGATGGCCTGCAATGCCTAAGATGTTTAGGATCCGACTCTTCACAGGAAAATTTGCTAACTCCTGCTATAAATGAAAGACTTCACGTGGATCAATCTGCATTTGTGTGGTTGGGGATGGGGCAGAAGAGATGATTTCCACTTGATTGAAGGCAGTTTCTACTTAGGATTTACTGTCTGTACTGAGTTGAATTCCAAAATTCAACTCAGATAGGCATGAATCCCCCAAAATTCATGCCTATCTGGAACTTGTAAAAGTGACCTTATTTGGAAATAGTGTCTTCACAGATGTAATCAAGTTAAGATGAGGTCATACTGAATTAAGGTGGGCCTGAAATCCAGTGACCAGTGGCCTTATAAGGAGGAAAAGCACATAAAAACAACTGTGTGCAACAGAAGCATGGAGTGGAGTGGGGTTGAGCTAGGTCAGGGCCCAGGTATCATGGCTGATTTTCCAAAAGCCGAGATAAAAACAGTATAGTGAGGACAAGAGGGACTCCATCTTAAGGCTAAGATTCCATTTAAAAAACAGGAAGTTAGGAGGTAAGATCCATAACATATTCTTTGGTAAACAGACAATAACTCACTCCACCTTGGGGGCAGGGTGGGTGGCTTGACTGATATGTTCCCAGAGAGAAGCTGCTATCCTGAAGAGGAACTGACCAATTTCTTGTGCTAATTTTGCAGAATTACCTGGAGGACTGACAATAGAGGAGAGGAGACATAATGTCTCTCCCCTGAAATAAGCATCCTGAGACTCCTTTACAAGTCTATACCCCTGGCCATTTGTCACATTCCTGAAAATTCTTAAAAGAGAGAATCCCCAGCCTTTTAGCGCACCTCCTTCCTTTAAGTGCATGCTTTTAAATAAAACTTTCTCACTGCTCAATTTACTGCGTTTTGTCTCTGCGCTTTTCCAGTAGTAAGAGTTTTTGTCTCTTTGCTATTTCATTCAATTTCCAAGTCTCCTGTTTTAGTCCTGATAAGTGGGAGGGGCTGCTGAGATCTCTGATGCGGGCCTGAAAGTTCCTGTATCCTGGGTGACCCCTGACAGAACTGCAGCTGAGCAATATGCTCATTAGTAGCCTGCCTGAAAATCTCCTTTCTTTGGGAAGTTCTCAGAACATAATCTCACTCCATCCCGTGCTCCACAGCTATCCCAAATCCTGGGGTGGTAGAGGCTAGTCCCCACGCTGTGCAGATCCACGTGGACATGGGGCACCGGGTGACCCTGGCTTTAGGAGTTGGCAAGGTAATCTGCCCTGTGCCTAAGAGCTCAGCAAGCTTCTCCTCCCCACTCCGCACTTTCCTGTTCTCAGCTGCCTGCAAGTCAGCTACCATTCCCTGCTGCTCTCGCTTTAATAACTTCCTTCCGTACCTACGCTTGTTCAACCTGCTCAAGAATTCTTTCTTGTTCAGTCAAGAACCCTCCCCCACCCACGCTGAGGTCTTCCCTGGTGCGCAGGGAGAGACCTCCCCAGACGCAGCTGCCGGGCAACAGCTACAATAGCCTAGAAACACCAGGACTGCCACAGCTACTGGAAGCTAGGAAGAGTCAAAGAAAGATTCTTTCTCAGAATCTTTCAGAGGGCGAATGGCTTTGACATCTTGATTTCAGATTTTTGTCCCCCAGGAATATGACAGAATACATTTTTGTTGTTTTAAGCCACCGACTTGGCAGCAATTTGTCACAGCAGCCCTAGGAAACGAACATGCGTGCTATTCAGGTTTTAGTCGTGAAGTCTTTCAACCACTTGCATGCTTGCTCATAAAAGGAAGGCCAACTAGCTATGTAGTCACAGGTCACTGATACGCAGGAAAGCTTAAATACCTGTAGAGATGACATAGAGTATGTTTTTCCACTTTGTAAGCTAGGACTAGGGTAGAGTAGAGTTAAGAAAATAAAGGAGAAAGAATTCTAAAACTGAGGGAGAAAATAATCTAAGAAAGTACATGCTCTCATAATGCTCACATTTTCTACCTTAGCAAGCAGAAAACTTTTTGCTTCTCTCTCAGAACCACCTATTGAGCATTCCCTCCCCCCCCCCCAGTAGTTACTCCCTCCACTTTGAGCTCTTGTCCTGACACCCACAGCCATCACTCCCTCATTTCCTTCCAGTCTCTGCTCAAGTGATGCTTTATCAAAAAAGCCTCCTCCTGCCACATCATATAAAACACACACACACACCACACATACACACACACACCACACATGCACATACACACACCACACATACACACACACACACACCACCTTTGCCCAGACCCTCTGTAGCCTTTTCTACCTGACTTTCTTCCCAGCACTTTCTTCCCCCACTGGACTGTAAGCTCCATGGTATAAGGAATTTTGTTCTGCTGTGTTCCCTTATGTATCTCCAATGTTTGTGTTTATGAAGCAGGAACTAGGGGGGATAGGGTTAAAGGCCTGGGTTCAAATTTGAGAACTAGAAACTACTGGCCATATGACCTTGGGGAAGTTACTCATCGCTCTGAACCTAACTGGCCTCACCTATAGAGCAGAAAGCAAATTAGTAATAATACATACCCAACACACCAAAACTTCTGATATAACATTATTATTGTTGACATGGAAATATGAAACTTAAGTGGAGTGACTCCCAGTGTTTATTCTCCAGTTTCTGGAGTATTTAGAGGCAGTAGTAGCTTCACAATTGAGATACATGAAACTGGCTTTTAAAAATAAACTTTTATGCTCAGCAATATACAATATAACCAAAATGTCTTCATCAAATTCATAATAATTTTTTTAATATTGTTTAGTATTCTTTTAAGAGCTGGAATATTTGCCTTACACAATGTTATACTTTAAGTTTAGTTACAGAATATTAATAAAGAAATTTACAGACAGAAAAATGAATAAAAGTTTTTATGCACTTTAAAAATATGTTACCTAATAAAAAATGATTGTTACCTTATGCATAAAGGAGAAAATTGAGTAAAATATCTGCAGCATTGAACATATAACATTATTGTAAATGCCAATATTTATGACTATTATAAAGGCAGTGGTAAAAAAGTACGTTGTAACAAAGTTTGAAACAATCACTTAAAATATCTTAACAATTTTTAAATCATTGTAAATTCAAGTGTTTTTCTTCTTCTAAATTTTTAGTTGATATGATAGTGAAGGCCGTATGTTTATAAACAGGCATTCATGAGTACAGTATATCTTACACACAAAATATTCAGTCTTCCACGATTCTTCTGTAAACATAACTATTGTCTATCTACTGCTATCAATTGTAGGGTTGGAAGGCACTGTGAAACAGATGACTGATTTAAAAAAAAAGAAAATGCATCTTTCATTCAGACAGACCGCTGACAGTGAATGCTGGTTGTTAAGAATTCAAAGGATTTGCTAATCCTTATGTCCCATAATTTTTGCAGGCAGTCTGTGCTCTACATTGCTCTATGGCCATATTAATCTTTCATTCCAATGCGTTTTCTTAGTTCAGCTGCGGTTTTTTCCAGTTGTTCAATGTTCCATTGCCATTGTCTTCTGTTTGACTGAAGTTTGTTCACCTGACAGTGCAAACGCTTAAGAATTGCACCATATCTCCTATGTTGTACCTCTATTTCTTTTCTTAATTTTTCATGGGTATTTTTTTGTTCCCCAAGAAAACAAGTTTTTTCAATGATAGATTCTTTTACAGTTATAATTTGAGACTTTAGCTTTGTAATGTCTTCCTGTACTTGTTTCATCTGGTTTCCTTCTGGATTTTGGGAATCTTGTGTAAATTCCTCTTTCATTGTCATTAGTTTTTTAACAAGATCTCGTTTTTCATGGAATTCAGTCATGAATGACCATTTGCTTTCTATCTCCCCCAAACTATCGTTATGTACTTTCATTTTTGCATAATATTCATTATATCTTAGCATGTGTTCCTCAAAGTCTTCTTGGGCTGCTTCTATGTCAAATTTAAGCTTTACATTTTCTGTATGTAAATATTTAATTTGAGTTTCCAGGTTTCCACACTGAAGCTTGGTATTTTCTATGGCAGCATCTTGTTAATAAATTTGCCTTTCTGTTTCTTAAGTTTCTGCAGAAATAGATGCTATTTGTTTTTCAAGCTCATGAAGTTCATTCTTCTCCAGGAACTCTATGACTCTTCCTTTCTTTGTTGACTGACATTCTTCTGTGCTTCTTTTCCCCTTTTTGGTTTACCTTTACTCCCGCCTGGCTCCGGCCACAGGACCCTTCCGCGGCTCTGATTCGTGTTCTTCCCCGACGGGGCCGATGAGCGCGGGCTCAGCGGGCCGCGCTGACCCGGAACTGCTGAGGCGGCGGCGGGCGGCGGCCTCGCGCCCCCCGGATTCCCCGCGCCCACCGGCGCCCGCCCCGCCGCCGAGCCCTCGGCGCACTCGCTCCCGCCTCCCTGCAGTCCTCCGGCCTGGAGGCCCCCAGCGTCGTGTCGGGGGCAGGCGGGGACCCGCGGGGAGGCGGGTTTGGTGGGGTAGGCGCGGCGGCGTCCCATAATAATTTTTAAGATGCCTAAAAATTGATTCACTATTTTATCTTTGAGCAAGGTAAGTAAAAGAAAACTAAATTAAAAGGGGATATTTGAGAACTAGGTAATAATATGACTTCCCAGGTCAGAAAGGGTAGCCAGGACTCTGCAGGACCTTCCTAAGAACAGAACTAAGCACCTCCTCTCTTCTCCCCTGCCCCTCCTTTCCTATCCCTTCTCCCTCCTTCATGCTAACTTGTCTCAAGTTGCAGACTCGCTTTTCCCTCCTTCTGCAGGCCAACAATGGCCGCTGCAGTCCCGGCTCCACGTGATTGCTCAACTACCTGCCCAGCTTCCAGCTGTAACCATGTCTCTCAGTATGATTTGCATCAGAATCTCATGGAGATGGTTGTTAAAAAATGGATGTTTCTGGGACCCACCAGAAATGGAGCTCTGGATTATTCCTTTATCACAGGCTCTTTGTGATGACCCTTATGCACCTGAAATTTGAGAACCTCAGAACTAGAATCTGTGTTTTAATTCTAAATCACAAGAGAGACTCTTATAGGTCTGACCAACCACATGCCCTGGTCTCTCTAGTCATATACAGCCAGAAGGAGACAGAGTCACAGAATATGTGTGGTCACATAGGTGCAGTATGACACCATCCTCACAAACAGCAATGACTTTTGCTGAAATTACCGTGCCACCCAGAAAGCCAAAGAATGGCCCTTAAAAGGCTGCTATGAGAAAGGTTCATGCTTCCAGACCCTTATATATCAGCAGGAATAGCCAAGAGCAATAGTCAGGAACTACAGGAAGATGGTTGCTACCTTACTTCTACCTCTCCGATCTCTCTTGAATACATTAATTGGCAAAACTGAATTCACATCCAGAACCCTGACTGCAAGGAAGTTTAGGAAATGTAGTTTTAACTTTTCAACCTCTCCAACTGGCAGAAGGGAAGGTTGACTGAGCTAATGTATAGTATCCAGCACAAAGGATGGACATTATCATTAGTATAATTTTATAACATGAAAGTAATCAACTCATCACTTTATCTTTAGAATCGCCCCTATTCATAAGAGGAAAAATAAAACATGTTTAAAAGCATTCTGATATCTTAGTAGTAAAAGTACACAATTAAGGTAAAGTCATTGTATTAAAGACATGTAATCTGAGTGCCGTCCCACAGCCTTCCAGCTCCAGGACTCGAGTAAAACCGAGTTGCAGTGTGGCACTAATACCGCACCCAGCGTGAGCATAGAGCCCACCTCCAAATTTCCATGAATGCCACATGGACTTAGGTTTCCAAAGCCAGTTTGATCTTGGAACTCCTGCTTTTACATATGCTCTCTTTGTCATTTGCCTTTTTGATACAGGTGGGAAATTCAATCCTTTTCTAGTTTCCACAGAATTGCATTCATAAAATACTAATAAAGGTAATAGGTTTTACTGACAAGGATACAACATTGTGAACAGCTTTGACCAGTAGGCACTGTAGTTCTAAGACGATCCTCTGGGCGCTCCAGTCCCACGGGTTCGCGTGATCCTAGTCTCTCCTGAGTTCCGGCCTTACTCCGCCAGCTGAGCCTCTGTTCTCCAGGGCAAGGAGAAAACTCTCTTATCTTACCCAGGAACGTTTCATCTTTATTAATTGACAGAAATGTATTTGTCTGTAAGTAACAGAAATCAAACTATAGTGATTTAAACAGATGAGATTTATTTTTCTGATATAACCAAGAAGTCCAGAGGTAGGTAGTCCCAAGGCTAATACTGTATAATATAAATGATCACATAAGTGTCCCAGGCTCCTCCAGTCTTTCTGCTCCACTATTATCAGACATTATCATTTGTTTTCACGTGGGTGACCTCCTGGTTACGACATGCCTGCTGCACTTTCACACATCTGTCTATTTCCGAAATGATTCTAAGGCTCAAAATCAGGTATTGACTGTGGTATTTAACTGCATATTTTCAAATACTATGAACCATATTACACAAAGTTTTAGAAACTCAAATAGAATTTGATTTTTAGTATATAATTGCCTGAGCATATGCCAATGGATATTCAAGTACAGTGATAGCAAAAATTTAAGAAATTGTAGTAAGAGCTGCTGTATCTTGAATGTCTCTATATTATGTACCAGATATTATAATAGGCCTTTTACATGCATTATATTATTTAATTCTCATAACTCCTCATTTAACAGATAAAAGGACCGAGGCTCAGAGATTTTAAGCGATTCACAAAAGGGCATCCAAATCCCGTGCCTGGTGAGCCGAGCTTCAAACTTCATGCTGTCCCTCCAGAAGCATGGAGACTTCCTTCTGTTTTGTACCAAAATTCGAAGGCATTCCTGAGAACTTCCAGTGAGCATTTATGCCCTGTGATTTCTAACACACACAAAAGAAATGGAATACACTTTATGAATGTTGTACTTTCAGATATTTTAGTAGTGGTGGGAAGGTTGTTACATTAGTCTTAAAATACAGCCAACATTTATGATAAGATAGCTCGTGGATCTATTCTTAGACTACATTTCTGTGGCCCAGACATTATACCACAATGTAATACTGCTTCCATTAGGAATCCTCTGAAAAAATCGAGTTTAAGAAAAGTTCAAAAATTATGCAAAAGTGCTGGCTGTGTTTGCAACTGAGAAAACCATCCTTCTATAGGGCTCTGAAGGGCACCAGCCCAACTGAAAGACGAAGTCAGGGTCAGAGTGCCTTGTTAACATGCCATCTCCAGTACTCTCTGCACCTCCCCTGTTGCCCCTTTCTCACAGATCTCATTCCTTTGTTTCAGGTGCCGTCAGAGCCCCAGTTTCCTTCACTACCTCACCCTATCAAAACAAAGGGGGATTTACTAAGTTGTACATGAGTTTGTTAAACTCTGACTAATGACACTTTGCTGAAACATATTCAAAGGAAATATTACCTTATCTAGACACTGGCATTTTGTTTTTTATATTAAGTTGTAGAATGATTGTTCCTAGTAAATGAAATTGGCATGTGCAAATATGTAAGGAAATACGGAGAGCGAAGGAACAGAACGAATCTATTTTGTCACACCTGAAGCAAACCTGATTAAGAAGATTTGCAGATGCGAATGAGAGGAACTGGCAGCCTCCCCCTTCCTCCTCGTTATACCTATCCCGAAACAGTCCCACCCCCCACACCCCACTGCAGTCACTGTCCATCAGCACAGGAAGATACTATACAGTCACTATTTATCTTCTCCATGCTTCCTGCCTTCCCTGTGACCTACTATACTGCGTGTGTTAATTATGATGCTCCTTAATCCCCTTCTCCCTCCATCCCCACCCACCCTCCCCCACGCCTTCCCTTTGGTATCCGCCAGCCCCTTCTTGGAGTCTGTGAATCTGCTGTTGTTTGTTTCTACAGTTTTGCTTTGTTTTTATACACTTGAGGTGCTGATTTAAAATGCAGATTCCTGAGCGTGCCAAAGCAGCTAAATGTGGGGACTAACTAGATGCAATTATTAGCCCAGTTTTACAGCTCAGAGAGATAGAGAAAAGGTAAGAAACATAATCAAGGTCACCTGTCTACTGAGGGGAATATCTGACTCTGCCCTTTGACTTGAAGAGTCCTACCTCTAACACTGCATTACTGAGGGTTCTGGGTATAGCAGGAGCTGTTCTCTTCAGACAGCTATCCCGTTAAGTACAGGGTCAGATTATAGTGTCTGAGTATATGCACACTACTATCAAACCACCTGGGTTTACTTAACCTTGCTGTATCTCAGTTCTTCTAGGGGAAATAGTACTTACTTCATAGGGTTGTTGTAAGGCTTAACTGAATTACTACATGGAAAATGTTTACAACAATGCCAGATATATTGTAAGTATTCTGTATATTAGGTGTCAGCATTTCCTGCTTAAGCTTAATCCTAACCTTAACCTAACTAAATCCTGGCCAGACAGCACCTCTAAGTCAAGCCATATTTTATGATTTTTGGTTCACTTGACTTTTTTAGTTTATATCTAATCTTTTTTAATTTTTATTCTACAACTCTCATCTAGCTAATTATTGGAAGGTGTGGCTCTTACACTGATTCCAACCTTGAGTTTTACCCTTGGAAAAACAGCCAGATCAATGTTATTTTAGAACATGGTATATATTAAAATTGATGACTAAATGCCATGATTCAAAAATAATTAATGCCCCAAAGCTTGACCCTTATGCTAGTTGTGCTAGAAATTTTGGAAGAACTTGAAAACATCAAAATGCACAACATAGCCCATTTATCATTTCCTCCCAGTTTACTCAAAGCATGTCCAAAAAAGGAAAAATAAAGTCCTCTGATGGAACATGTGGATGATGGATATTCTTCTCGGTGTCTTCACTGTAATTATTCTTCTACCGGCCTCTTAGTCTGAATAAATTGACATAAATAAGATTAAAGAGATTACTAAATTGTTTGGTTAAAGTTTGAGCATAAGAAAATTCTCTTTACATTAAGGGTAAAGCACATTAATTCTTTTAGTCAGAATACTTGAACTTAAAAAAAAGAATTTTGAAGTTAAATTTCCACTAAAAATTATCTTTGCTAGTTCCTAAGGCCTCTTGGTTTTTCCAGTAAAATTAGTAAAAGAGTTTTCCTTGCATATGGCAAGGCCAGATTCTTACTTCATAATCCAGTCATTCCTGCTACTTTTACTATTTGCCCATGTTGTTTAGAGTAAAATGCTTTCAAGATTATACCAATTAAGGAACAGCTGGTGGACTTTCCAGTGTTGTGACGAAAATATCATTTTCTCTTCCTTGCTAACTTCTTTTTGTGAAACTTTGCTGTGACCATTTTAAGAGAAACTGAGGATTAAGGCAAGCTTTCTAGTTGATTGAGTCTAATTCAGTGAATAAGCATCAGTTTCATCACAGAGCCACAATCTCTGTGCTGAGTGCCACAGGATGCTTCTATGCCACAGGTCACTGATGCTGTGGTGTGGATAACATGAAGGTTCCTGTGGCCAGGATCCTCACCTGAACTAAACTACTTGATGCTGTAACTAGCCTCCTGCTAGGCTACTGCTTCCACACCCGTAGGCAATGAACTGTTACTGACTGAGTCACTATATAAAGAGCTCTGCCCAGGGCTCTGGGTGGAGGCAGAGATGAAGGAGGATTACAGACCTGCAGACTGCTGGATGCAGACATAATTCTACTGCTAGACCTATTGCTGGATGAACAAGCTGGGTAATAAACCCTTTCACCCCAAGAACATTGCATTGTCATTCCTTGGCCTCACCAATTCCACAGTGAACTTGCCCGGGACTGAAACCAATTGGCAAGACATGTGGTAACCAAGAAATACCAAGAGAGGTTCCACAGTGGAGAGGTGACCTCCAAGGCCGTGCCCTCCACTTCTTTGCAAATCTTTTGACTCTTTAGGCTGGCACTTCACATCACTTCAGCAACCACCTAGATGACACTGATAATCTTTTTGTGTGAAGCAAAATAATACAAAAACTTCTGCCTGCTTTTAAACCTAAGAAAGCTGCTCTTTTCTTGCTGTGGTCACAGTTGTTGATTACCTAACATCGATTTACCTCATATGATCAGTATCAGCCAATGGGGTGATTTATCTCCTCTTGGTTTGGGAACAGGCACCTAACCCTATCCAGTCAATGAAAGGCAAGTAAATATGTAAATATCTGCTTGGGGATGACAGGGGATGACAGAGAGGGTTTCTAGTGAAGATTTATCTGCTCCTTAAAAAGGATTGGATGAGATGATTCCTCTTCTTTTTCAAGACATTTGTCAAGTCATGAAAGGCTGAAGATGAAGTTAACAGAATCAGGCAGAGCCCAAATCACAGAGAAGCAAAGGGAGGGCCAAGGCAGAGTGTACCTGGAGCTGGTTTGCTCTGGACTCCTCAATACATGATGCATTTACTACTGTTTCACCCAGTTTGAATAAGAATTTACCATAACTTGAAGGTGAAGTCATCTTAATTACAAGCTCCATAGTCTCATGAATTTTTCCAGCTTTTGGTCTGCTTTTTCTCATCATTTGTCTCCATGCTAAGGGCAGGAAAATCTGAAGTATAATTGATGAATTGCTGGAGGCTCAGGTGTGGACAAATCTGAGAGATGAAGACACCAGGAGGACCCAGTACTCAGCAGGCTCCCTGACTTTGTGAGTTTCAGCTCCTGGAGTTCTACCAGGTTCTCATGGTAAATGTCAGAAAAATCCCTTCAAGCTTCTGGAGGGGATAGGGGGAGGGGAAGGAATCATTGTATAAGAACATTATATTCTTCTTAACAAGGTCTGCCCTCAAGAAGAACCATATAACCACAACCAAACTTGTGTAAGTTTCATCAGAGCCTAACTGACCTGGGGGCCAGCTGCAGCTCCCTCTGACCTTCCACGTGGGAGGAGGGCAGTATCTAACTCTAGCCATCCTGTCCCACCTAAAGGGAGGGTGGAGAATAACTGAGAAACATTTGCGAAGTTCATAGTCCAGAGGCATAGGTTCACTAAAAGACTGAGACCTAACCATAGACTATACAACATTTCCCCTCCCCGTGCACCTCACCACCACATTACTAGAGCCTATTTACAACAAATCCTTACACCTGGTACAAGTACGGCTATCAAGAAAAGTTTATAAAGTGTACTAAAAGGCAAAAAACACAGTTTGAAGAGACAGAGAAACATCAGAAACAGACTCAGATATGGCAGGTATGTTGGAATTATCAGACTGGGAATTTAAAACAATTATGATTAATGTCCTAAGGGCTTGTCTCACCTGAGGGGGACTGCCCCTCGGGGCAAGTTCACTCTGAATTCCGTGAAACCAAGTAACAACAATGGAATGTTAGGGGTAAATGGGTTTATACCAAACTTTACTGTTATGGCGGCAGGCTGAGTGCTGGAATCACATCTGTCCCTGAGGCATTCGCAATCCATGTCCATCAGTGTCTCCGGTGCTCACTGCCAACAGGTAAGTGTTAGCTTAGCAGGAGGCCAATTACATCATCAAGTAGTTCAGGGTCAGGTGAGGATCTTGGCCATAGGAACTTTCATTTTCACTACAGGTTCTAATGGATAAAGTAAACAGAATGTAAAAACAGATAAAGTAAGCAGAGAGCTGGAAATTCCAAGAAAGACTCAAAAAGAAATGCTATAGATAAAAAAAAAAGAAAAATGTAAGAGAAATGAAGAATGAATTTTGAAGGGATTATTAGTAGACTGGACACAGCTGAAGAAAAAATCTTTGACCTTGAGGATATCATAATAGAAATCTCCAAAACTGATTTAAAAAAAAAAAAAAGAACAGAATACACAAGACCTGTGAGACAGATACAAAGGACACACACACCATATGCCTAATGGGAATACCACAAGAAGAGAGAAAAGAACAGAAGAAATATTTGAAGCAATCATGACTAAGAATTTCCCAAAATGAATGTCAGACACCAAACTATAGATTCAAGAAGCTCAGAGAAGTAAAGTCAGGATAAATGAAACACACATGCACTCACATATGCACTTAGGTGTATCATATTCAACTACAGAAAATAAATGATTTAAAAAATCCCACAAAAAGCCACAGAGACTAAACATCTTACCTATAGAGGAGTAAAGATAAGAATTCCATCCAACATTATGCAATCAAGAAAAGAGTGAAATGGGTGTAGAGAGAAAAAAATCCCACCAACCTAGAATTCTGTACCCTGCAAAATTATCCTTCAAAAGTGAAAGAGCAGGACTTTCTCAAAAAAATAAAATTGAGGGGAATTGTTGCCAGTAGACATGCCTTGCTAGAAATGTTAAAAGAAAGTCTTTATAAGGAGGCAAACAACACAAATCAGAAACTTAGATCTACATAAAGAAAGGAAAAGCATTAAAGAAGGAATAAATGAAGGTAAAGTAAAAACTTTCATTTTTCTTATTTTTGATGCAACAGATAACAGATTGTCAAAATAATAATAGAAACCATGTATTTTATTATGTATGCTTATGTATATATAAATACATATATATACACTCTTATGAAATGAACAACAGTACTGATACAAGGGATGGGAGAAAGGAATTAGGATTATTTTGTTATTTTATTATAACATACACTATCAATAAAATGATATAATGTTTGAAAGTGTACTTAGATTAGTTGTAACTGTATATTGCAAACTCTAGAACAACTAAAAAAAGTAAAAATAAAAGTATAACTGATATGCTAAGAAATGATAGAAAGCATGATCATATAAAATGCTTAATTAAAATCACAAAAGGCAGAAGGAGTGAAAGACAAAGATAGAAACAACACAGGCAGCAAATAAAAAACACAAACAATTATGATAGCTATTAATCCAACTATATCAACATTACTTTGAATGTCAGTGTTCTACATTAAAAGAGATTGTCATAATGGATCAAAAAAACAAGATCCACCTATTTATTGTCTATAAGAAATACAGTTAAAATATAAAGACATTTATAAATTAAAAGTAAAAGGATGGGGAAAGATGAACCATGCTAACAGAAGCCAAAAAAGAATAAGAGTAGCTATGTTAATTTCAGACAGAGCAGACTTCAGAGCAAGGAATGTTCTCATGAATAAAGAGGACATTACATAATGATTAAGGGATCAATTCTCCAAGAAGACATAAAATCCTTAACATGCATGCCTAACAACAGAACATCAAAATACATGAGGAAAAACCTAATAGAACTGTAAGAAGAAATAGATAATGTACTATTATAGTTGGTGACCCCAATAACCCATTATCAGTAATGGATAGATCAAGCAAGCAGAAAATTAGTAAGGACATAGTTGAACTCAACAATAACATGAATCACTTAAATAGAATGAACATTTATAGGCTACTTCATCCAACATCAGCAAAATGCACACTCTTCTCAAGCTCATATAGAACATTCACCAAAATATACCACATTCTGGGACATAAAACACACCGTAACAAATTTAAAAGAATTGAAATCATATGATGTCTGCTCTCAGATCACAGTAAAATTAAACTAAAAACCAATTACGGAAAGATAGCTGGAAAACCCCCAAATACTTGGAAATTAAACAATATACTTCTAAATTACATAAAGGTCAAAGAAGAAATCTCAGAAACTAAATGAAAATGAAAACACCAAATACTGGTGAGTATGTGAAGCAAAAAGAACCCTCATTCATTTCTGGTGCTAATGCAAACTGGTACAGCCATTTTGGGAAGACAGTTTGGCAGTTTCTTACAAAACTAAATATACTCTTACTATATTATCCAACAGTCATAATCCTTGGAAGTTACCCATAGGATCTGCAAACTTATGCCCACACAAAAACCTGCACATGGATGTTCACAGCAACTTTACTCAAAATTCCCAAAACTTGGAAACAACTAAGATGTCCTTCAGTAGACGAATGGATAAACAAACTGTGGTACATCCAGATAATGGAATATTATCCAGTGCTAAAATAAATGAGCTGTCAAGCCATTAAGAGGCATAGAGGAAACTTAAATGTACATTATTGAGTGAAAGAAGCCAATCTGGAAAGGCTATATACTGTATAATTCCATACATAACATATGGAGACAGTAAAAAGATCGGTGGTTCCAGGGGTTGGATAAGGAGGCGGGTTAAATAGGTGGATTCTTAAGGCAGTGAAAATACTCTGTATGATGGTGGATACATGTCATTTTACTGTATATTTGCCTAAACCTATGGAACACACAACATGAAGAGTGAACCATAACATAAATTATGGGCTTTGGGTGATAATGACGTGTCAGTGTAGGTTCATCAACTGTAACAAATGTACCACTCTGGTGGGGATATTGATGATGGGGGGACTGTGCATGCAGGCGGACAGAAGGTGTGCAGGAAATCTCGGTAGCTTCCACCCAATTTTGCTGTGAACCTAAAGCAACTTTTAAAAAGTATATCTACTTAGAACGACCCTGATGATGATGATGATGGTGAGAGAGGGCCATAATCCCTGCCCCATAATTACAAAGCAAGGGAGCTCTAGAAACCAACACTTTAAAAATAATTTTTCTGTGGCACAATCTCACCTAACCTAAGACTATTTGTGATGTACTTTGTGTGAATATTCATTCACATGTTGCACAGCAGAAATATTAATGGATTTGATTTGGGGTGCTGGAAATACTGTGTAAAATACAGTCTATCCTCCTTATTTCTGTTTTAAGATCTAAAGATTCCTGAATTCCAAAATACATCTAACTCCAAAGGTTTCAGAGAAGGAATTATTGGCTTATAACATAATTAGTATTTACTGAGGACTTAAAATGTTGTAGGAGTTATTCTAATCACTTTATATTTGTTAAATCACTTGAACTAATTAGTATAATTGTGATATTTCCAAAACTAGGGCATCTCCAAAAGGATATACAATCCAAGAGTATTTAAAGACAAAATAAAACATTTTGTATAAACCAGACCTTTGGAGAACTTTGACCACTCTCTCCACATCACCTGGCAGAAGGCAGGTCTCGGCGATCCACTTTCAGAAAAGATGTGCTTCAGGTCCCAATGTTGCATACGGTTAACGAGTTTCAAATTTTTAATCTGCACTTTCATTGACTGAAGCTTAGAGAAGAAAGGAAAGCCTTCTTCCTATGCTAGGTCCTATTTTTGATCTGACAACACCAAGTTGTGAGAAATAAGTCTGAAATAAAAAAATGAAGCAAACAAGAATGAAAATCTGAATTATATTTCTGTTTACAATAAAATAATTAGATAAAGCATACTCTATAATTCTTGAATTACCGATTTCTTCTTGAACACAAATATACACTGGGACCATGAAAATCATTTATGGAAAATGAAAATCTTTTCTGATGACAGGGCTGCATTTTCCACAGAGTACTGAATAAATATTTACTGGTTTCTAAGGATAAATGACTAAGGAAAGAAACTGTATTTAAGGCTGTAATCCCTTTCTTTAGTTATCTGGTTCCCGATGCATAGAACTTAATCAAATCAATGGAAAATTGATTTTCATGCTAAGCTTGAATAGTTAAATATTAGCAGTTAACCGAATATCCCGTATTGCCTACTATGCCTCCATTAAGCAGAAAAGAAAAGGAAGACGAAATAGGCCTCAAGTAGATGACATATACATCATATTACATTGATTTCATGCTTACAAGCTCGACTTCTATAACCCATATATGTCCTTCAATTTCAAGAGCTACGCAAATTAAGATGAATTAAAAGGCAACAAAAAGAACAGTCACTCCCTTGCTTTCTAACACAATACAAAAGATAAAGCAATTTATCATAATTGAGGGAAGAGGAGGTATTATCCTATTCATAAAATTTTTTCAAACTAAAAAAAGTTCAAGGTGGAATGCATCTTTGTCTTCTAGTCCTTAAAAGTGGCTTGTAGAAGTAAAGATCTGTTTTTCTGGGGAGATTAGACTAAGTTATCTACAGATATTATGAGACACAGAATTTGTACTTAATACAGCCAGATGTAATCCTAAATAAAACTACTGATTACTGATCCTATATCCTCCATTTATTCACTTAGTTAGCTCACTTGGTAACAGTTACTTCCAGGTTCAATGGGGAATAAGATAAAGAATCAGAATCAACTATGACTCCTGCCTGCCTTCAAAGAGCAAAGAGCTTTTAGTCTAATGCAGATGATGAGGATATTGTGTTGTTGAATTCAGTGCTGGAAAATCACTCAGTTTTAGAAAGCAACGTTTGACTGTGTCGTAGTGGGATCCCCAAGAAGCGGACCCTGAGGGGATCTGTGTGCAAGGAAGTCTCTCAGAAGTTGGTAAGGAAGAGGGGCAAGCCCAAGAAAGAGGAAAAGGAAACCAAGAAGGCTTTGATTTCAGCAGATTCCTGAGAGAGCAGTTTTAGCCTGATGCCACAGATTTCTGGCATATAAATTACAGCCTCAGAGTTGTGGTGCTCCGAGAGAACTATGGACTTTCATCTACCAAAGTGATCATTCATTTACTAAGTGTCACCCTAAAGTATTATAAACTCCTAGGCCCTTTTAGTTCTCTGTGTGTGGGGGCAAAGCTTCTCCAGTAGCCCGAGGACAGTCCTTTGGGGAAGAGTGGCCCCTCAGGAGATTGAAAAAGAGGTTTCAAAGCAAAGGACGTTGAAAGCAAAAGCATATTAAAACTGGGAGAGAAACACACAGTAGAGGTAAAAGGCATCTGAGGGTGTCTATGTGAGCAATGGCAGTGTCCACTGTGAAGATATGTGAGAAACGATTTGAAAAACATTTCCCACGTAATTACCCAAAAAAAACACATGGGTTGAGTAAGGTGTTATAAGTTAGAATTCAATTATAAATAGCAAAATCACATTAGAGGTTTCTTGTAGAAAGGTATCTGATACAGGGATTTAGGTGTTTACACCATCGCTGGTAGAACTAGAGCACAGTTAGGCCTCCAGGAATGGTTCCCAGTAGGAAGGACCTAGAGGGAGGGAACAGAGCTTCTATCTTAGCCACAGTCAGGGAGGTGACAAATCAAACCTGCAATTACATCTCAGCTGCAACCTAGACAAGGGCTGCTGCAGCTGTTAGTTCCTGAACCACACTGTCCCTCCTAGAGTCACACCAGCAAAATATATGAGTAAATGAGAAAAATGAATCAATCAATGAAAGTGTTTTCTTTGATTTTTTAAAAATCACTAGAACAATTTAGGTTTAGTGATTTTAATCTTGTAATATTTCTATGTTAAAATAGAGTCAAATACTGGGAAAATAAGTGTCAAATATAGAAAAACATTTTGCTCTGGGTGGAAAGTAAATAAGTAACTTTGTTTTATAATAATCTCATATTCTTTTTTTTTTACCCCCTTCACCCATTTCTCCCACACCCACCCAATCCCAGCCTCTGGCAGTCACCAATCTGTTGGTCTCTGTACCTATGGGCTTGGTTTTTTGTTCTTGTTTTTGTATTTGTTTTAGATTCCTCCTAAGAGATCATATGGTATTTGTCTTTCTCTGTATACCCCTTAGCATAATGCCCTCGAGTTTCATCTGTGTTGTCACAAATGACAAGATTTCCTTCTCTATTATGGCTGAATAATATTCCATTGTATTTACATATATAACACAGTTCATCCACTCATCCACTGATGAACACTTACATTATTGCCATACCTTGGCTACAAGAGGTGCACATATCTTTTTGCCTTCATGTTTTCATTTTCTTCAGATAAATTCCCCAAAGTGGAATTGCCGGATCATATGGTAGTTCTATTTTTAATTTTTTGAGGAATCTCTGTTCTGTTTCTCTTTGCCAACACTTGTTATTCCCTGTCTTTTTGATAATAGCCATTCTAACAGGTGGGAGGTGATACCTCATTGTGGGCTTGATTTATATTTCCCTGATGATTAATGATGAACATCTTTTCATGTGCCTGTTGGCTACATGTATGTCTTCTTTGAAAAATGTCCATTCAGATCTTGTGCCCATTTTTTAATTGGATTGTGTTTTTGCTATTGAGTTCTATGAGTTATTTATATATTTTGGATAGTAGCCCCTTATCAGATATAAGATTTGCAAATACTTTTTTCCTATCAGTAGATTACTTTTCCATTTTGTTGATGGTGTCCTTTGTTGTGCAAGAGCTTTTCAGTTTCCTCTAGTCCCACGTGTTGATTTTTGCTTTTTTTGCCTTCACTTTTGGTTTCAGACTCAAAAAGTCATCACCAAGACCGATATCAAAGAGTTCTTGTTTGCATATTAGTGTCTGTGTTTTCTTCTAGGAGTTTTATAGTTTCAGCTTCTTCAGTGTTTCAGTGCTCTAAGAATACAGTTGTGAACATATCATGGAATGTGCATGTCTTCCACTGTCTTCAACAGCATAGTCGAATAGCTTTTATTAACTATGTTTCTCAAACTTTCTACTTCATGAGGATTTCCCTGGGAGTTTGTCTGAAAAGCTTCAGAGCAACTGTTTTGATCTTTATTTATAGAAATCAGCCAATTAAAAGGTTATCTATTTCTTTGCATTTAAAAGTATACAGCTTAAGAGCATCCAAATATGTACATCACAAACATATGGTAGCCATCAGTGGTGATCAAATGAACAAGTTATGATTCAGCCAAACACAATTAATCACCAGAAAATGTTTGAGAACTGGATATTTTCATCAGCCCCAATACCTGGACCTGCACATGCTTCCAGAGTCTCTCAGTTCATTGCTAGGTATCAAATGAGCAGGCTCTAAAACATGCATATAAAAAATTATTTTCACCTGAATGTAAGTCATGAAACCATAACTCTTAGAAGAAAACATAGGCAAAAATCTCTTGAATATAAACATGAGCAATTTTTTCCTGAATGCTTCTCCTCGGGCAAGGGAAACAAAATAAAAAATGAACAAATGAGACTACATCATGCTAAAAAGCTTCTGTACAGCAAAGGACACCATAAGCAGAACAAAAAGGCATCCTACAGTATGGGAGAATATATTTGTAAATGACATATCTGACAAGGGGTTAACATCCAAAATATATAAAGAACTCACACGCCTCAACACCCAAAAAGCAAATAACCCTATTAAAAAATGGGTGGAGGATATGAACAGACACTTCTGCAAAGAAGAAATTCAGATGACCAACAGGCACATGAAAAGATGATGCACATCACTAATTATCAGGGAAATGCAAATTAAAACCACAATGAGATATCATCTCACACCAGTTAGAACGGCCAACATAGAAAAGACTAGAAACACCAAATGCTGGTGAGAATGCGGAGAAAGGGGAACCCTCCTACACTGCTGGTGGGAATGTAAACTAGTTCAACCATTGTGGAAAGCAGTATGGAGGTTCCTCAAAAAACTAAAAATAGAAATACTATTTCACCCAGGAATTCCAGTCCTTGGAATTTACCATAAGAATGTAGGATCCTGGTTTCAAAAAGACATATGCACCCCTATGTTTATTGCAGCACTATTTACAATAGCCAAGAAATGGAAGCAACCTAAGTGTCCATTAGTAGATGAATGGATAAAGAAGATGTGGTACATACACCCAATGGAATATCATTCAGCCATAAGAGGAAAACAAACCCTACCATTCGCAACAATATGGATGGAGCTAGAGGGTATTATGCTCAGTGAAATAAGCCAGGCAGAGAAAGACAAGTACCAAATGATTTCACTCATCTGTGGAGCATAAGAACAAAGAAAAAACTAAAGGGACAAAACAGTAGCAGACTCACAGAATCCAAGAATAGACTAACAGTTACCAAAGGGAAAGGGACTGGGAGTGGAGGGGGTGGGAAGAAAGGGAGGGAGAAGGGGAATAAGGGGCATTACAATTAGCACACATAAAGAAGGTGGGGGCACAGGGAAAGCAGTGTAGCATAGAGAAGACAAGTAGTGACTCTATAGCATCTTCCTACGCTGATGGACAGTGACTGTAATGGGGTATGGGTGGGGACTTGACAATGGGGAAAATCTCATAACCACAATGTTGCTCATGTAATTTTATATTAATGATACCAAAATAAAAATTTTTTAATATATATAAAAAAGAAAATTATAGACCAATATTCCCCAATGAACATAGATGCAAAAATCCTCAATAAAATATTAACAGACTGAGTTCAAAAATACATCAAAAAGATCATCCATCACAACCAAGTGGGATTTATTCCAGAGATGCAAGGGTAATGCAATATTTGTTAATCAATCAATGTGATAGACCACATTAATAAAAGGAAGAATAAAAACCATAAAAAAATTATTTTCATGAAAAGGTACTGGAAGTGAAAACTTTTTTTAATTCTAGGAATTTAAATATTATATTTAGGAATAGTATTTTAAGAAAATGTCTTCTTTCAGATTGGGTTTAAATGACATACTATATCATATTATTTAGATCATCTTTTAAAATGATTTTAAAAATTTTATTTTCATGAAGAAATTCTATAACAGTATTTCCAATTTTCTTCTTATGTAAGACAAACTGATACCAAATTGACGACAATTAGATTTTCTGCTCTAACTAGGTCTAAATAGTGTGTTTCCTATTAGATTTTACTTCATTATGAGAAATTCATCCATGAATTTGCATTTATTAAAATTATGTATGCACACAATAGAACTTAAAAACAAAAAATTCCCAGAAAAAATAAATCACCAAAATCTTGTTACCCATAAATAACCACAAATTACACTTCAGTGTATGACTTACTGACAAGAAGGAAATAATTTTACATAAATGGAATCATGCCTACAGCATTTTTCCACTTCTTTTTTTCATTTAACTCTATGTCACAAACATCTCTCAATGTCAATAAATATTGAGCTACATCAGGTTTAAAGGCTTAAGAATTTTATTACATTTATGTACAATAATTTACTTAATCAGTCTCCTGTTGATAGATGTCTGGGATGTCTCCACTATTTGTATATTAAAAACACATTTATAAGAAATATTCATGTACCTGTATCTTTTCATATTGATGTGGTATCTCCTCTAAGCAAATGCCTAGAAGTAGGGGTAATGGGTTAGAGAGTCTCGTGTTTTATGATCTTCTTAAGTGAATTCCAGAATGAATCATGGATTTACAGCATCCTTCCCCCATTCAAGGCATAAATCTAAATGTGACTTTAAAAAAATAACTTGTTTCCTTGAGGAATCTAGAGATATTTTTATTTTATCTGATGTATTTTTCATTAAAATACAAGAGGCTCCAAGAACTAAAAATAAATAATTCCCTCAAAATTGTACTCAACAACTTTTAGTTCTGATAGGTGTAAGATGATATATTCATGTCTCAAGAAAAATAAAAATTGATTGTTTTCCCCACTAGCATTAAAAACTTTTTTTACATAGGAAAAACTTAAAATATATTCACTCTGAGTATATCCATTTTCCTGTTATTAAATAAACTGAAAAATGGATGTAAAATATTATATTAATTTTAGAAACATGTACAAATCATCAATATTATTATTTAGGACCAAAGCTATTTTATTAAAGGTAAGAATAGGAAGAAATTACCATTTTCAGTGACAAAATTGAATGTTTTTCTTTTTCTTCAAAGTGATGTCATTCTATCTAAGTTTAACTGAGATAGTTGATTTACTGTGTTTAAACAATTACCCTGAAACTTAACCATTTGTACAGGTTAGAAAGCCTTGTCCTGGAAGGTTTGGAATAGGGAAGATACTATTTGTGGGAAGAGTAAATAAGGAAGCTTTATTTGCCCTCAAGATATGAAGGATAGATCTGCCTTCCACTTAAAAAACATACTTAAAAATGAAATTAATGATGGTTCCTCACCCCTGGACATCTGCTAGTCAATGTCAGCACGTTCGATATTACGTGTGTCTGCAGATCCATCTTCTCTAAGGAAACTGACTGCAGTCAGTCGGAAAAGTTGGCAGTGTCTCCACTCCTTTGAGGCCAAGAGTGAACATGTGCACTAATGACTCCCATTCTGCTTTGGGAGAATAATTTTGCAAACAGCCATCAAAAACCTTAATTTATTTTCCTTTACTTTGAAAAATTCATAAGCACTATACCTCTTCCTTTGCCCTGTAGATACACATAGTTTATGCTACATTTTCAGTATTTTCCTGTTTAAATTATGTTTTTACTATTATTCATATCCTTCAATATATTTTCATTGAATACCTACTAAAGATCAGAAGTGGTTCCAACCTTTGGGGATATAGCAGTCAATATAACAAATTCTCTTTCCTTAAGAAGCCTAAATTCTAGTTGGAGAGGCAGACAATAATCAAACAATCAAATAAATATGTGGTGGTATCAGTTTCTCATGGAAGAATAAAATAAAGGGGATAGAGAAATTCTCCATCAGATACCCTGGTCTAGGAGAACCCTCTGCAGAGGTGGTATGTGAGCAGAAGGCCAAGGAAACGAGAAGTGAGTCATACAGGCACATGGAGGAAAAGAGTAATGTTGCAGGCAAGTGAACAAGAGGTAAAATGAGAAGCTGTAGGAGAGTTTTTAAAGAATTATTCTGACTGCTGTGTGGAGGAGCCATTTACTGATAGGAAGATTGTTGGAAGAGCAGGGTTGGAAGAAGAAATCAAGATATTGGGGTTTGAAGTTAAATATGTTGAATTTGAGTTGCCCGAGCAGTGACATTAAGTAGACAGTTTGACATGCATGTCTCAAGTCCAGAATAGACATCTAAAGAAGTGTATCATAAAATGATTCATGCTATCTCAGGATTGGATGAGTCCTTTAATTATCATCAATCCCAAACAGCCACCAGATGCCTGAACTTCCTGTATAATATTCCTGCCCAATGATTATACAGCTGGACGCAAACCCTTCCCAGTAAGGCATAATTCATTACCTCCAGCACCATGAAGGAGATCACTCCATGCCAAGACCTTTTTAACCAGTAGAAATTTATTCTCAATAATAAAAACAGTCTTTCTGTAAATTCTACCCACCAGTCCTAGCTCCATTCCTTGGATTCCTACAAAAGATTTCTATGCAAACATCTAACCAAAGACAGAGAAAAGACATTTCAATGTCCTATAAGAAAGAACTGTTCAACAATTTAGATTTGGCATGTCTTAAGGAGATAAAGTTATAGAGTGCTGTAATTTAGGGATAAGTTGGATACTAATTCCAAGGATTTATGTGTCAGCTAGATTTCTGGATCCTTTCTGAGGCTAATGTTCTCTCACTCTGGTAAAGTAAATTATCTGCTTACAGTATGTTAAGTAAATATACATTAAACTTAAATTTAATGTTTGGGAAGATGGATCACTCTATATGAATGTGCTGTTTGCCTGATCTATAAAGCTCAACTCCATATGCTGAAACTTAGTTTTATCACTGACATAGCTTGAAGTCAGAATGATATCAGCCATCTGGTCTCCTCCAGAGACATAATCTTTTTAAGAGCTGTGTTCCAACAACAGACATCTGGAGGGAGGGATAAATTCTCCAGCTTGCCTCCTATTTCAAAGTGGCCATTCATACAGAAATGGGAGGAAGAATTCTACTTCTCACTGGTATAACTTAGGACCCTAGTTTTAACCTAAATCAAAAGTAAACACACTTCAAATTGAACAAAAGTAAAAAATTATCAAGCAAATTAGATATTACATGTTTGTGTTTGCACTGATCTAGTTGAGCTTTATCTCTAAATTTAAACTTCAAGAAGTTTATGGTTCATGCCCAAATAACCTGTTGGTTTTTTCATAAATTTAGCAGAATCAATGGGAATAAAGTGTGAGAATTTATGTATTCATCCAGAGTTTTAAAAGGTCACCAAATGCAAAAAACAGAATTCTATTTCAAAAGCACTGAAGTAATGGATTTCAAATAAATGCTTCAACCTGCTCATTTTATAGTGGGCTATGAAATAACTACATTCATTTATTTATTCAACAAACATTTCTAGAGGGTACTATGGTTTGTTACAGGGCCAGATGCTGAGAAATTAATTTTCCACCTCTTTGATGGAAAAAATAGGCTGCAAAATAGAAGGCCAGTGTAAAAAACAGTGAAGAATCTCATGCCCAATGATCACTGGACCCCCACTCAGAGCCATAAACATGCAAGGTGACCAGACCAGGGGAATAGAGACACTATTTATTCTGAGATAATTTCTGTTATTACTCTAACAGATGAAAGGTAGGCAAACTTTTTCCAGTGCTTTATGTTCTGAAATATGCTGAGACTTCTCTTTTCTGATGTTATATTTTATGTAACACTCACATGGTGCCTGCTGAGCTGGTTATTTTTTAATGTAAGTAGGTGTTTACATACATCATCACTACGTTTTATTCTGGAATGCTCTTGTGAAATAGTTTGAAAAGTACGCAGCCAGGTGATAAAATAATTTCAACTTTATATCTGCAGATTAAATTTCTTCCTCTTTAAATTCTGCTTTCACAGCTACAATGGAAGTGGGGGAGAGGCCGGCGAGAACCGAGTGGGACCCCGAAGGGGACGTCGCCCTCACACTGTGGAAGCGTCTGCTGCAGCGCAACTTCGCACTCCTTGTACCACCCAGAAGAGGCTGGGCCACAGTCCCTCTGTCCTGTCGGGATTTCACGCGGCCCCGATAACCACGTAACTGCTGTGTGGACGTTTTCTCGCTATTTACACAACCGACATCAGAAAGGGCTGGGGTTTTTACAAATTTTTATTTTTATCCACAGAGGAAAGAGAAACAACCAAAGACAATAGAAAGACTTTAACGGAGCGTTTTGTTTATCCCAGCACTTCAAAAGAGAAACCTGAAAAAAACAATTTCAAAGGCATCTTTTTCAGGAAGTCAGCCTCTGTGCAGAAGCCCAGGGGAGCAGGGCCTCTGTGTCGGTCCTGGCCAAAACACGCTGCTCTTGTTGACAGAACCCCTATGAGGCCACAGCCTGAGCCATGGCTTCACTGGCCCCCAGCACACCCACCAAAAACTGGGAAGAGGCAGGAGCATCGATAATGGCTCTGTGGATTTTCATCTTTTTTTTTTTTAAGCCCCAGAACCCTTTTTTCAAAAGAAATCACACCAGAATGTCCAAAATGTTAAACAAATAAAATGATCAAAATAAAGGTGCTTTCCACTTCAAATAGGGTAGTGCAAGGGTGGGCTTAAATAGCTGATTTTGTAGTGTTCCCACCCTGGGAGCTATGTCTTTAAAATCCTCCTCCTCCTCATTATTTTAATTTAGGGAATACAGTCAGTCAAGCTTTCCCACATTTTGCTACAGGTGACATCAAATCTGATCCTGCTGTCCAAGTGGTACCCCACCAGAGCCTGACAGGTTTGTCCCCTGATGTAGTGAGTAAAAACTGAACAAAATTATAGTTTTATTTTTTAAAATGAAAACTACCTGAATACATTGTCCTTAAAATGGCAAAAAAGGTGGGAAAAAGGGTTGTTTCCCTTGTGTGTCATTGATGTGGAAGCCACTGACTCCATGACTTCTGGAACCCTGATGCCCAGGCCGCACTCCAGCCCCCACACCTGCCACCTGCGTGAAGCTGCCAGCCCTTTTAGAGACTCTGTCATGGTCGCGTGTGAATGTGAATGATAATGCCCGCCTCACAGAGCTGTTATGATTGGTAAATGAATGAAGTTCTTGGCACACAGAAAGCGCTCACCTGATACTAGTTACTACTACTAAGGGTCGGTGCGTCGCGCTCTGCCCTGGGTGGATGGCATCGTACAGGCGGTGTCAGCCTCAGCACAGCAGGCTGGCACGGAGCTGGCTTTGAAGACTGATGGACAGCTTTGGCACATCAGACTCCAATGACCAAAACTCTGTCAGCTGGCCTGCCACCTACCACCAGACCCTTCAGTCCCACACAGCAGGCCACAGTGCCGAGGGTGGGGTCTGGATGGTGGACTCCAGGGGCAAAACTCCTTTGCAGAGCTTTGAGGACACCGAGGACTCAGACAAGCTCCCGAGACAATCAGAAGGTCCGCATGTTCAGCGGACAGCAGGATGGCCACCGTGGATAGAGTGCAGGGGACAAAGGCAGACGGAAGGCCATGAAGCAGGGGCGGCGCAGGACCAGTTCACGGGGCGCGCGGGGGCCTTATCTGGCTGTCTTACAACACCTGGCTTTCACGCTGACTGAGACGGAAAGCCACTGCAGGAATCTGAAAGGTGACAATTCACCCGCTTGGGTGAAGGGAATGTCTCCGATGAGACCCAGGTGGTCTGTCAGCTCTGTGAGATGAAGTGCCCACAGAAGGCCAGTGGCCTTGGTAGTCAAGCAAACCACACACAGGTGGTTGGTTCCCTGGAATCATAAGTAGATTTTGCAGGTATTTGTACAGTATCCAAGTTGTAGAAAGCAGTAGAAGTGTCTGGATAATTGCCAAACCCCCTTGAGATGTTGTGTAGCTGTGGTGTATTTACGGAGC
Source organism: Manis pentadactyla (assembly GCF_030020395.1). Classification (NCBI taxonomy): domain Eukaryota; kingdom Metazoa; phylum Chordata; class Mammalia; order Pholidota; family Manidae; genus Manis; species Manis pentadactyla. Next base: position 109,914,933 of record NC_080028.1, on the reverse strand, counting down.
TACCGAGCTGTGAAACACAGGTCAAGTGTAAGCCACAAAGTCTAGTTCAAATCTGAAGCACTAGCAGTTGGTCTTTGTACCAACCATGGGTCGCTGAAAGTGACCACATTGGAACAGGCCAAATTCAACGAAGCCAGAAACAAGGAAAAGCTCAGAAATGTTAGGAAAGAAACCGTCAGTGACAGCCACTCCCAAACCAGAGATTTTGTGTATGTGCTCAAAGTTACAATAGGCTCAAGACCTCTGACAGGCAGGGTGCCTTACCCACAGCAAGTATCTGCTGAATCAGTTTAATTTTAATGTCATGTGTCAGCATTTCATATTCTCCGAATCTCAAGCCAACCCCGTCAATCATCTTTCAGGCTAGCTCTGTCATAAGCATCCAATAAACCGAAGTAATTTTCCTAGAACAGGCAGTTACATGTTCCTTTACTCTGTTGTAGGAATTTGTTCCAAGATCTGCTCGCCCCACCCAGGAGATGACCTACAGAATACAAACTCAGTCAGGGATTAACGTATCGGCAATTACTCACAGCACCTTGTGTTGAAATAGAAAGTGAAACTTCTATAATTTGTTCTGACTTTAATTAGAACATTGTTATTTCTTGGTAGTGGCCCCTAATCAGTAACAACGTGAGTCGTGAAATTATGGTTTTGAAACAGCTTTCAATGTTATCTGGTCAATTGGCCTCACTGACAAGGAAATTAAAGTCCAAAGAGATTAAGGGATTTCTCCAGGGTCTCAAGGCAAGTCAGTTGCAAAGCCACAGCTATAATTCATGTTCCACGATCCGCCCAGAGTTCCTTCTACTTCTCGATGCTTCCTTTCAAGCCGTGTGAATCAATTAAGATTGTATGGTAGCAAGTGACAAAAAAGGTCTTCAAAAGGAAAGGATTAATTGAAAGGATGGGGGAAACCACACATTGGAAGGAAGAGATAAAAACAAACAGCCTTAAAATAGAGCCAAGTGACTCCAGAAAGTCTTGCAGCAGGAACTGCCGTTAACCTTGCCCAGATGCTCCCACTGGCAGTAGGAGCTCTGGTGACTCTACATGGGCTCTTAAACCCACGATGGCCAGGCAGTGGAACTCAAAATTCAAGAATCAACTCCTTTTTTTAAAAAAAAATCTCTGTATGTTTACCATATTACCCCTTCCCCGAGGCAATGGACACAAAATGTTCAGCTGGCTAAATGGGGTAAAGGCCCAGGAGTAAGAATAAATATGGGAAATGAAAAGCTTATTCAAAGCTATCATTCTACCCCACAGATGACTAACTACAATTATTGCAATTACTAATCGCAATTGTTGCAATTACAAGATGGTGTCAAAAATAAGAGGAGTGAGCACAGAGCACTGCGGAGATACAAACGGACGCCAGACTTAATCCAGTATGAGGGCATCAGGAAAGGCTTTGAGGAAAAAAAGGGCTCCAGGTCTAGGCTTAAAGTTGTCAGAACAGAATCTGAGTTGTGTGTTTGTGTGTGCCTATGTGTATTGTGGGGATTTTAAAATTTTGCTTATTTACTTTTGATTTTGGAAAATGCAGACATGAGTGTAGAAGAAGAGTAGTGAACCCCATTACTAAGTGCATTCATTGCCACCCACGGCCAGTTTCAGGTCATCTAAACCACCCATCTTCCCCTGCCCAAACTATTTTGAGGCAAATTACAGACATCTTAAAAGCTAAAGACTTCTAAAATATTATCTCAATCCCATCATCCAATGTAAAACTCACTGATAATTCTTTAATGTCATTAAAGTAACCAGTCTGCATTCAGATTTCCCCAATTGTATCTACTAAAAAAAAAATCTGGCTTGTTCAAATCAGACTCCAAACAAGGAGGTTCACGTGTTGTTTTTGTTTGATATTATTGTCGTCTCCTTTCATCTATAGCCTACCCCTCCTTTTTCCCTTGCAGATCATTTGTCAAAGAAACCAGATTGTTTGTCCTATAGAGTTTCTCACATTCTGAATTTTGATGAATAAAATGTGGTGCCTTTTTATATATTCCTCTTTCCCTTCTATTCACTATAAATTGGAAGTTAAACCTAAAGCTCAATTTGATAAAACTTTGATTTTTTTCACAAAAAAAATACTTTATAGGTGATATGGTAAACTTCCAATAAGAGTCACACAATTTTTATTGCCCCTCTGTGATGCTAGCAACCACTGAAGTGGTTTGCTGTTTTCTTTATTTCATTAGGGATTTGTATGCATATTTTAGAGGTTTATAACAAATTCTATGAAAATTGTGATAAGGGACAGAGAGAGAAGTATTTCTTATTACAATCCATTTTCTAACTCTCTGGGATTTGCATCAGTGGAGTGAGGAAGAGGAGACTAGAACAGCTTTAGCAGTTGGTCTGAAATAAAGCTTTACACTGTTTCAAATCTCATTTAGCAGCAGGATTGTACTGCCCTAAGACCGATGCCTCAAATTCAGAACAGAGAGACTTACATGCAGGTTCCAGAGTGGTTCAACCATGAAACAGATTTCTGGAATTCTGATGTCAACCTCTTTGTGCTCACTTTTCAAACACATTCTCTTCATTTCTCTAAATAAGAATAAATAACTCATTCCATTTCTATCAATTCTCATTTTCTTATATTAGCAGATTTCCTCCCACTCCAGTAGAAATTCACCTTGTCCTAAGTAAAAAATCAGTTGGATTCATTTACAGACAGTCCTGTCAAGAATTTTTTAAAAAATCCAGTGAACATAGAAAGCAAAGACTGCACCATGAAACCAAAGAAGCATCTGTTTTCCCGTCCAGGGCATCTGCAAGCAGTTAGTGTGTTCTGGTAATTCTTCTCATTTGTGCATTCATTGCTAAACCACCTGGTGAGTTTTCAATACTGTTCACTTCACAATGCAGGCTGAGATTGTACACTAAATGAAGAATTGCTCCCAAGACTAGCTCTTTTTAAAATCAGGCTTTGCCTAGATTCATTTCTTATCTAACAACCAGTAATGAAAAGCAACATTTACAGCACATTTGTTTCATAGGTACCAACCAAATCCTGTAAAAAGAAAATATTTCTTATTTTCCTACATGCCTAATTGAAGGCAAAAAGTCTGAAGAGATCATAGTCATAATTTTTTTAATTGCCCAAGGAACATAAGGGAAAATGTTGGGGGAGAGTGGGTTGGCAATTGTGAAAGCAGCAGATTCGCCCACACTAAAAGTGAACACCGTATGAGGCGCCTAAATTCACAGCTTGGCTTTGCATTACAAGCCCTCCCACCCCCTTGAACTTAACAGTGGTTCACACTTCAAAGAAGCCTAGATACGTTTTCAAGTGTAATCTTTAACACTTTCAATTACCTTGGATGTCAGTTCTAGCTCGAGTTTTGTGACTGTTCCCGGATATGCTTACTAATTTAAAAATGCAAGTCATTATAGCTTTTCAGAAATGGGCATAGAAAATAATGCTGTGCGTGATCACTAACTACTTGTTTATTTATATCCTGCCTTATTCGTGATGGATTTAAGGTCACTTCTAAAGATATATAATATTAGGTGAGAAAAAAAAACAAAGAGAAAGCAATGAAAACATAAAACAGTTCACAAAAGGGCGGCCTGCATAACTTCCGAGGAGGGTACTGCCTATGCATGAAGAGAAGGCCACTGAATAAGCGCAGCCGAGACGGACTTCGTGTGAACACAGCTACTCAGACTCTCATCCTGATAACTCCCACCATTTCATCTGTTCTATGACTTTAAAACTTTTGGGTTAAAAACAAACAATTCTTGAAATGCAGCACACAATAGGAAGCCATAACTTTATCGATTTCAGGTTATTTTCTCCTCCAGATTTCTTCAGAAATATCTTCCCCAATCCTGTAGCTGGTACAAATACCATAGATCATAGTAGACTCTTTGAGCCTGAAAGCCTTTTGAAGAGTTTCTAAAAATCAGAGTGTGGATTATTTAAACTTATTTTTTTCCTCATTTCTGCATGGAAAATTCTCTGCTCCACGTTCTGCCCAGTCAGTCTTGCAAAGAGTATTACCTGAGGCATTACATGCCCTTGGCAGCTGAAAAGTCATTCATCTATTCACTTTTTAATTTATTCTTAAATTCACCAAGTTGAAAGAGATTAATTGAGTAGTTCTGTGTTCCACAAGTGGCACTAGACCCCATGAGGAAGGATTGGACAAGATGTATGTTCTGCCTTTAAGGAACAGGGCGGACTCAAAGCCTAATTCCAACCCCCTCTTCTCTTATTCAACTTCCTAGGTTCCCTAAAGCTTGGCATTGCCATTTGATATTGTCCAGACCATTAAGTATATAATTATAAAATAACATGAGAGAGAGAGAGAGTGTGTGTGTGTGTAATCTGCTCAGACTTCTGTAACAGTCTGAGAAAACTAGAGCAAAGACTGGCTCTGCAAACAATGAGCTGTTGAACTAATGGCAGCAGCTGGTTTCTTTCATCTTGACATTTTGCATGTAAGAAAAATAACCTGTGTTGAAGCCACCCTGGGTCAAAGTTTCTGTTACTTGCAGCCTAGAGCATTCCTAACTAAATCAACTAACTCAAGGCCGGTTTGAAAAATTAGCCACAGATAGCCATAAAATATAAGACAAAAAGTAGACAATGCTAGCAGAAGCTTTATGGAAGAAAATTAACTTTGAGAAACGTGAATTGTTTCTATCCAGGAAAAAATTGGCTGGGAAGAATAATGGGGAGGAAGGGGACAAAAAGCAAAGCGTTTTGCTTGTTGCATGTATTTATCTGTCCCAGCAAAACTGCTTTAGGAATAAGGTGAGGCTATGCCTCCTTAGCAAAGTTCAGAACAGAACTGGTATCCTGCTAGACCAGGTAACATGTGAGGGGACGACACTAGTGAGAGAAAACAATGAGGGAGAACTAATATTTGGGGACAGAATTAGGATAACCATGCTGTGAACCATGATTTGGGGGAGTAGAGAATTTTTAGGAAGTTTTGATAAATGTTTGAATAATGGGATTTCCCCTTTTCTTTCTTCTTTAGGTACTTCAATAATGATTTGTATTATTTCTTAGAAGTTTTGGAAGTGGATGTATGTTTCTGAAATCAGAATCTCTAGGTAACTTAAGAAGGACCAAAATACTCAAGTTTCACATACGTTGTCATATTTAGTCATTGTAACTACTCTATGAAAGAGCTGGTTGTTCTTTTTTTAAATATGGAGAACCAGGGCTCAAAGGACTAAAGTATTTGCCTCAGATTTTATCTTTAGAAGGTTGCATAGTGGAAACTGAATTGCCCATTGAAATGCCCAAAATAGCCCACTTCCAAAATCCTTTCACTTACTCCTATACTGTGTCTCCTAGGATAAAGGGAAGTGGAGAAAAGCAGTAAAGAGATGAATACAAACAGGGCCAGAGAAAAAAAATTCTTACACAGGAATTCCCCTGAAATTCCATAATATATAACCAGAAGCAAAAGGAAGTTTTGTTACTCTGTAAAGGGAAGGCAAAAAAAAACACATAGTTTTTGTTCTTGTTAGGTGAAAGGGAGCTACCCTACTAACATCTAGGTGACCGTGGGAAGTGCACTTAACATCTCTGGGTTTCACGTTTCTCATCTGTAGGATGATTACTAAGAGGATTCAATGAGATGATGCATATAAACTATTTGGCTATAGCGCCTGGCATATTGTAAGTTTCAAAACTGTTAACTGTCACTATTATCACGGTTCCTCTGAGCCTCTTTTCCAGCCCTAATCAGTGCTCAGCTTGGAGTGAGAATTTGTTGTATTCTTCTTCTGATCTTAAAGAAGACTGGTTTCCAAGAGTTTAAAAAAGGAAACAAGAAATGCCTACAGGCAATGGAGAAAAGTAATATCAGAACAGTCTGCAGCGTGAGTGGACTCCGGCCATCACCCGGATCGGAGGGCCCCACTCCGTGGCCTATGAACAGTATTCACGCCGCTCTTCCAAGGCCTGACCTAGGAGTGCTAAGGCAGCCAGTCCTCTGTGGCTGCAAAGGAAGTTGTCATGCAGGGAGACAGAAGGAAAAACGAGGCCACTTTAAGAAAGACGATATCAGGTTGTTTATTCCCTCACTTGATATTTCAGAAACCGAGTGAACTCAGTTTTTTAAAAGGCACATGTCTGTGCCAGGGTTTTTTTTTTTTTTTTGCATGCTGCTGAAACATTTCCCACAAATGCCTAAGCTGGATTTCCTAAAAATGTCTAAACTTGCAACAGGATTCCTTTGCTGCATCCCAGGAATTGATTCAAAATGCTTTAATATAATTGCAGTTGATGGTTTACTAGTTATTGTTGAATAACTAGACCAAACCGTGTCATTAAGTAAGCCCAGAACCCCGGAGGGCAAACAGTTGGATGCAAGTGTACAGCTTGGTCTATACCAGGCTGGGCAAAGGGCCCTAATAAGGTGACTTAGGTCTGAAAGGAGACCCTCAGCAAGTGAAATAGGAGAGACAAAGGAATTTTGCAGCAGATGTCTGAGAATAAGAACAGAATATTTGACTGAGTGCTTCTGAGCTCAAAATAAGACTTGCAGGGAGCAGACACCCAGGGACAGGAGAAATATGACTGGTTGCCAAAGTCACAGAGTCTTCAGTGCGTCCTGTCTCTGGGCCTTGTCTGGTATACCAACTTTCTTTCTCTCCCTTGGTTTCAGTTTTGGGTCTGGGTCCTGAAACCCTGCATTATGTGAACACAGCAATTTATTAATGTAGGAGTATTTTAGATTTCAGATAAGTAATTTCAGAGCTGGGAAGGGTTTGAGGAGGTTGATCTGGCCCAGACTAGATCAACAGTGCCCTCAGTTGGATGCCAACAATACAGTGAGGCAAAAGCCAGGTTGTCTCCCTCAGGCTGTGGGACAGACAGAGAGCTGGGAAAAACTGCTGGAAAGGATGCTGAGAGAAGGGGAGGCAGGCAGAGAAAGGCAGAGGAAGAACGGTGAACTCAAAGCACAGTGGGGAGTGGCAGCCACTGTTGTCAGACTTTCTCACATCATCTATGACTCAAAGTCTGGTCTACCCCCTGGGCTAGACTTCACTCAAGCTCCTCCACATGTGACTGGATGCTAGAGATAGAAAAGAAAAGTGGTGCTTGGAGGCAACCCCTTCTAACCTTTTGTGAGTCCTACATCCCCAGTCAGTGCTTTGGTACTAGAGAGGTAATCAGCTTTTCTGAGATTCCCAGCTTAGGCAAGTGGGATATGTGCTCTTCCCATAAACTGCCACTCTCTCTCAAAAAACACACGACTATTACTATTAACTTAACAGTTTAGTTCTCAAAACACTAAAGCTTCACGGTTAAGGTTCTGTATTCAGACAGCCTGAGATCAAACATCACCTCTTACTAGCTGTGTGACACACATAAGCTAGTTCATTCATCAGCACATACTTACACAGCCATAACATGCCAGGCAGCAGAGACAGAGCAATGAACAAGACGAAGTCCCTATGCTAGAGAGAGAGAGAGAGAGACAATGAACAAGTAAGTGAATATGTGCATAGTAGACCTATCATGATAGGTGCAAAAGAGAAAAAAATTTAAAGCAGACAAGAGAAATAAGTAATTTTAGATAAGGTGACTAGGGAAGGCTAAGAAGGTGACTTCTAAGAAAAGAAGGTGAAGGAAGGCACCATGGACATAACTGAGGGAAGAGCATCAGGAAAGCAGCCAGCGCAATGGTCTAAAGTCGGGGGAGAAGAAGGGTGCGAGGCAGCCAGGGGACCTCACTGGGACCAGCCAGAGAAAGACAGGAATAGGGTGAGGCCAGGGGGCAGCCCGATCATGAGGATGCTGAAGAACACAGGGTAGATTTTGGCTTACTCTGGAAAAGATGGGAAGCCAGTAGGAGGTTTTGAGCAGAGAAGTGACAAGATCAGACTCAAGAGGGAGACCATCAGGAATCTACTGGAAAAAATCCAGGCAAGAGAGATGATGGTTTACATTAACCAATATCTCTGTGTGTCTTTTTCCCTGTCTACAAAGTGGATGTTGAAGATGCTCTTTTGGGTAGTGAGATGGTGCTTTAACAGGTGCAAAGCCTGGAAAAACATGCCTGGCATATAGGGAATGCTCAAACATTAGCCATTCTATGGTCTCTTTGAATCTCTCAGTTCCATTTTATGGATACAGAGTTGAAGCTTAATAGACTGGACTAAAGTCACAGTATCTTTGAAAGCATTACGAGCTGGACTCAAACAGGAGCCATTAGCAGGTGTGCTTAACAGTGTGACGCTTTGCTGCTACTTGTAGGGGAGTAACACACTCAGCCCCATCTCAGCCACTAATATTTGCTTTGACTGTTCATCAGATTCACCATTCTCCCAGAAAAGTCCTTCGCAAACCTTGGGCCACAGAACAAGTAGGTTTGGGAGGTAGAAACAGGTGGAGAGCGGTTCAGAGCACAGGGTCACTTCTAGTCCAAGCAGGCCTGCTCTGAGAGGGTAGCACGAACATAAGGTCCTTTAGAAAAAGAAAGAAAATGAGACACAGGCAAAACAAGCAAAAAGATGGAAAAGAGAAGGAAAGGGGAAAAAAGATGAAACACACAGAAAAAAAGCAAATGGTAAAGGAAATGACAGAAAGAGAAGATTAAATCCCAGAGACGAATTTTACCTCCTTCAAAATGCTCTTTAAGGCTGTCCCCATATTCCCTTTTATACCCTGTAATTTTCCTGAATGACCTTGCTTTTGAACTGCTCCAAGTTTTCCACATCTCTCTTCAACATGAATGAAATGCAGATGGGCCAATAACCTTGAGAAATCGTTATGCAGGCAGAAGAAACACAGAAGAGGGTATACCTAAAAGTAAGGCCCACTGAAGACTGTGCCCACCTCACTCAGGAGCCAGTTAAGAATAAAGAGTGATTTCTCCTTGGAATGAGTTCTTCGTGTTAATTTTTTTCCCAGGGACAGGAGGCATTCTTTTCTTTTAAAATTCCTCTTCCTTCAAAGCAAAGATGCCTCTGAATTTTTTGTTTGTTTGTTTTAATTGTTATGACACAAATCTAGACTGACAAAAATATTCTTCATATAAATGAGCCATCTTTGTGTTGTGAAACATCCACACCTTTGTTATTTCTGCCAGTACCTACAATATAGTGTCTTCACCCATGAGTGTCCAACCGCCCCATCATCAGAGAGCTTAATACATGCTTATATTCATTAACGGAGGTAATCCTGGCTGAATTAGCATCCAAATTTATATGTCCTCTCTTGTAGAGATAAGTCCTTGGAAATTAATAAAAATGTCTTCTAATTTATGCAAATCACCATAATTAGATTTTGTTGTTAATTTTATGTGCATTAACCTCCTATTTAGAAAATGAAGAGAGGAGGGGCGGAAGATGGCGGCGTGAGTAGAGCAGCGGAAATCTCCTCCCAAAACAACATATATCTATGAAAATATAACAAAGACAACCCTTCCTAGAATAAAGACCAGAGGACACAGGACAATATCCAGACCACATCCACACCTGAGAGAACCCAGCGCCTCGCGAAGGGGGTAAGATACAAGCCCCGGCCCCGTGGGAGCCGAGCGCCCCTCCCCCCAGCTCCCGGCGGGAGAAGAGCAGGCAGAGCGGGAGGGAGACGGAGCCCAGGGCTGCCGAACACCCAGCCCCAGCCATCAGGGCCAGAGTGCAGGGCCCTCGATACTGGGAAAACAGGGCAGCAAGAACAGTGAGCAGGCACTGGAGGCTGGGCGACAGAGGACATAAGAAAAGCGCGCGACCATTTTTTTTTTTTTTTTTTTTTGCTTTTTTGCTGCTTTGTTTTGGCGAGCGCTTTTTGGAAGTCTTAAAGGGACAGGGACCCCAATACTAGGGAAACAGGGCAGAAAGACCGGTGAGCAGAGGCCTGAGGCTGGCACCGGAGAATAAAGAAAAACGAACGACCACCTTTTTTTTTTAATTAAAAATTTTTTTTTTTTAATTAAAAAAATTTTTTTTCTTGTTTTTTTTTGTGGTCGTTGTTTTGTTTTGGCGGGTGCTTTTTGGAAGTCTTAAAGGGGCAGGGCGGGTCACTTAATCCAGAGGTAGGGAATCCGGGATCTCTGGGCACCCTAACCCCTGGGCTGCAGGGAGCAGGGAGGCCCCTTACGGAGATAAATAGCCTCCCAGCCGCTCCTGCTCCAACGCGACTCCACCATTTTGGAGTAGCTGCCCGAGCCAGGCCACGCCCACAGCAACAGCGGAGATTAACTACATAGCAGCCGGGCAGGAAGCAGAAACCCTGTCTGCGCGCAGCTGCGCAGCACAAGCCACTAGAGGCCGCTGTTCTCCCAGGAGAGGAGGGCCACAAACCAACAAGAAAGGAAGTCCTTCCAGCCGTCACTCGTCCCAGTTCTGCAGACTATTCCTATCACCATGAAAAGGCAAAGCTACAGGCAGACAAAGATCACAGAGACAACACCAGAGAAGGAGACAGACCTAACCAGTCTCCCTGAAAAAGAATTCAAAATAAGAATCATAAACATGCTGACAGAGATGCAGAGAAATACGCAAGAGAAATGGGATGAAGTCCGGAAGGAGATCACAGATGCCAGAAAGGAGATCGCAGAAATGAAACAAACTCTGGAAGGGTTTATAAGCAGAATGGATAGAATGCAAGAGGCCATTGATGGAATTGAAATCAGAGAACAGGAACGCATAGAAGCTGACATAGAGAGAGACAAAAGGATCTCCAGGAATGAAACAATATTAAGAGAACTGTGTGACCAATCTAAAAGGAACAATATCCGTATTATAGGGGTCCCAGAGGAAGAAGAGAGAGGAAAAGAGATGGAAAGTATCTTAGAAGAAATAATTGCTGAAAACTTCCCCACACTGGGGGAGGAAGTAATCGAACAGACCACGGAAATACACAGAACCCCCAACAGAAAGGATCCAAGAAGGGCAACACCAAGACACATAATAACTAAAATGGCAAAGATCAAGGACAAGGAAAGAGTGTTAAAGGCAGCTAGAGAGAAAAAGGTCACCTATAAAGGGAAACCCATCAGGCTAACGTCAGATTTCTCAACAGAAACCCTACAGGCCAGAAGAGAATGGCATGATATATTTAATACAATGAAACAGAAGGGCCTTGAACCAAGGATACTGTATCCAGCACGACTATCATTCAAATATGACGGTGGGATTAAACAATTCCCAGACAAACAAAAGCTGAGGGAATTTGCTTTCCACAAACCACCTCTACAGAACATCTTACATGGACTGCTCTAGATGGGAGCACTCCTAGAAGGAGCACAGCACAAAACACCCAACATATGAAGAATCGAGGAGGAGGAACAAGAAGGGAGAGAAGAAAAGAATCTCCAGACAGTGTATATAACAGCTCAATAAGCGAGCTAAGTTAGGCAGTAAGATACTAAAGAGGCTAACCTTGAACCTTTGGTAACCACGAATTTAAAGCCTGCAATGGCAATAAGTACATATCTTTCGATAGTCACCCTAAATGTTAATGGGTTGAATGCACCAATCAAAAGACACAGAGTAACAGAATGGATAAAAAAGCAAGACCCATCTATATGCTGCTTACAAGAAACTCACCTCAAACCCAAAGACATGTACAGACTAAAAGTCAAGGGATGGAAAAACATATTTCAAGCAAACAACAGTGAGAAGAAAGCAGGGGTTGCAGTACTAATATCAGACAAAATAGACTTCAAAACAAAGAAAGTAACAAGAGATAAAGAAGGACACTGCATAATGATAAAGGGCTCAGTCAAACAAGAGGATATAACCATTCTAAATATATATGCACCCAACACAGGAGCACCAGCATATGTGAAACAAATACTAACAGAACTAAAGGGGCATATAGACTGCAATGCATTCATTCTAGGAGACTTCAACACACCACTCACCCCAAAGGATAGATCCACTGGGCAGAAAATAAGTAAGGACACGGAAGCACTGAACAACACAGTAGAGCAGATGGACCTAATAGACATCTATAGAACTCTACATCCAAAAGCAGCGGGATATACATTCTTCTCAAGTGCACATGGAACATTCTCCAGAATAGACCACATACTAGGCCACAAAAACAGCCTCAGAAAATTCCAAAAGATTGAAATCCTACCAACCAACTTTTCAGACCACAAAGGCATAAAACTAGAAATAAACTGTACAAAGAAAGCAAAGAGGCTCACGAACACATGGAGGCTTAACAACACGCTCCTAAATAATCAATGGATCAATGACCAAATCAAAATGGAGATCCAGCAATATATGGAAACAAATGACAACAACAACACTAAGCCCCAACTTCTGTGGGACACAGCAAAAGCAGTCTTAAGAGGAAAGTATATAGCAATCCAAGCATATTTAAAAAAGGAAGAGCAATCCCAAATGAATGGTCTAATGTCACAATTATCGAAATTGGAAAAAGAAGAACAGATGAGGCCTAAGGTCAGCAGAAGGAGGGACATAATAAAGATCAGAGAAGAAATAAATAAAATTGAGAAGAATAAAACAATAGCAAAAATCAATGAAACCAAGAGCTGGTTCTTCGAGAAAATAAACAAAATAGATAAGCCTCTAGCCAGACTTATTAAGAAGAAAAGAGAGTCAACACAAATCAACAGTATCAGAAACGAGAAAGGAAAAATCGCGACGGACCCCACGGAAATGCAAAGAATTATTGGAGAATACTATGAAAACCTATATGCTAACAAGCTGGGAAACCTAGGAGAAATGGACAACTTCCTAGAAAAATATAACCTTCCAAGATTGACCCAGGAAGAAACAGAAAATCTAAACAGACCAATTACCAGCAACGAAATTGAAGAGGTAATCAAAAAACTACCAAAGAACAAAACCCCCGGGCCAGATGGATTTACCTCGGAATTTTATCAGACATACAGGGAAGACATAATACCCATTCTCTTTAAAGTTTTCCAAAAAATAGAGGAGGAGGAGATACTCCCAAACTCATTCTATGAAGCTAACATCACCCTAATACCAAAACCAGGCAAAGACCCCACCAAAAAAGAAAACTACAGACCAATATCCCTGATGAACGTAGATGCAAAAATACTCAACAAAATATTAGCAAACCGAATTCAAAAATACATCAAAAGGATCATACACTATGACCAAGTGGGATTCATTCCAGGGATGCAAGGATGGTACAACATTCGAAAGTCCATCAACATCATCCACCACATCAACAAAAAGAAAGACAAAAACCACATGATCATCTCCATAGATGCTGAAAAAGCATTTGACAAAGTTCAACATCCATTCATGTTAAAAACTCTCATCAAAATGGGAATAGAGGGCAAGTACCTCAACATAATATAGGTCATCTATGATAAACCCACAGCCAACATTATATTGAACAGCGAGAAGCTGAAAGCATTTCCTCTGAGATCGGGAACTAGACAGGGATGCCCACTCTCTCCACTGTTATTTAACATAGTACTGGAGGTCCTAGCCACGGCAATCAGACAAAATAAAGAAATACAAGGAATCCAGATTGGTAAAGAAGAAGTTAAACTGTCACTATTTGCAGATGACATGATACTGTACATAAAAAACCCTAAAGACTCCACCCCAAAACTACTAGAACTGATATCGGAATACAGCAAAGTTGCAGGATACAAAATCAACACACAGAAGTCTGTGGCTTTCCTATATACTAACAATGAACCAACAGAAAGAGAAATCAGGAAAACGACTCCATTCACAATTGCATCAAAAAAAATAAAATACCTAGGAATAAACCTAACCAAAGAAGTGAAAGACTTATACTCTGAAAACTACAAGTCACTCTTAAGAGAAATTAAAGGGGACACTAACAGATGGAAACTCATCCCATGCTCGTGGCTAGGAAGAATTAATATCGTCAAAATGGCCATCCTGCCCAAAGCAATATACAGATTTGATGCAATCCCTATGAAACTACCAGCAACATTCTTCAATGAACTGGAACAAATAATTCAAAAATTCATATGGAAACACCAAAGACCCCGAATAGCCAAAGCAATCCTGAGAAAGAAGAATAAAGTAGGGGGATCTCACTCCCCAACTTCAAGCTCTACTATAAAGCCATAGTAATCAAGACAATTTGGTACTGGCACAAGAGCAGAGCCACAGACCAATGGAACAGACTAGAGAATCCAGACATTAACCCAGACATATATGGTCAATTAATATTTGATAAAGGAGCCATGGACATAAAATGGCAAAATGACAGTCTCTTCAACAGGTGGTGCTGGCAAAACTGGACAGCTACATGTAGGAGAATGAAACTGGACCATTGTCTAACCCCATATACAAAAGTAAACTCAAAATGGATCAAAGACCTGAATGTAAGCCATGAAACCATTAAACTCTTGGAAGAAAACATAGGCGAAAACCTCTTAGACATAAACATGAGTGACCTCTTCTTGAACATATCTCCCCGGGCAAGGAAAACAACAGCAAAAATGAGTAAGTGGGACTATATTAAGCTGAAAAGCTTCTGTACAGCAAAAGACACCATCAATAGAACAAGAAGGATCCCTACAGTATGGGAGAATATATTTGAAAATGACACATCCGATAAAGGCTTGACGTCCAGAATATATAAGGAGCTCTCACGCCTCAACAAACAAAAAACAAATAACCCAATTAAAAAATGGGCAGAGGAACTGAACAGACAGTTCTCCAAAAAAGAAATACAGATGGCCAACAGACATATGAAAAGATGCTCCACATCGCTAATTATCAGAGAAATGCAAATTAAAACTACAATGAGGTATCACCTCACACCAGTAAGGATGGCTGCCATCCAAAAGACAAACAACAACAAATGTTGGCGAGGCTGTGGAGAAAGGGGAACCCTCCTACACTGCTGGTGGTAATGTAAGTTAGTTCAACCATTGTGGAAAGCAGTATGGAGGTACATCAAAATGCTCAAAACAGACTTACCATTTGACCCAGGAATTCCACTCCTAGGAATTTACCCTAAGAACGCAGCAATCAGGTTTGAGAAAGACAGATGCACCCCTATGTTTATTGCAGCACTATTTACAATAGCCAAGAATTGGAAGCAACCTAAATGTCCATCAATAGATGAATGGATAAAGAAGATGTGGTACATATACACAATGGAATACTACTCAGCTATAAGAAAAGGGCAAATCCAATCATTTGCAGCAACATGGATGGAGCTGGAGGGTATTATGCTCAGTGAAACAAGCCAAGCGGAGAAAGAGAAATACCAAATGATTTCACTTATCTGTGGAATATAAGAACAAAGGAAAAACTGAAGGAACAAAACAGCAGCAGAATCACAGAACTCAAGAATGGACTAACAGGTACCAAAGGGAAAGGGACTGGGGAGGATGGGTGGGTAGGGAGGGATAAGGGGGGGAGAAGTAAGGGGGTATTAAGATTAACATGCATGGGGGGGTAGGAGAAAAGGGAGGGCTGTACAACACAGAGAAGGCAAGTAGTGATTCTACAACATTTTGCTATGCTGATGGACAGTGACTGTAAAGGGGTTTATAGGGGAGACCTGGTATAGGGGAGAGCCTAGTAAACATAATATTCGTCATGTAAGTGTAGATTAGTGATAGCAAAAAAAAAAAAAAAGGGCAGTTCCTGTGTGGTAACCTCCAACGAGTTCTACACAAGGGTATAAAGGGCATATAAAAGTGTAGGCAAAGGGTCTGTTTGTGTTTATACAGAGGATCAAAGCCTAATTGGGCTACCCCGAAAATGAACTAAGATACGATATGAAAAAGAACTTCCAACATCTGCACTCTCTGGAAGACTCATGCCAGAAAATGATCATCAAAAAACCCCAACAAAGATCCACGCACTGCTACAGGTGTAGATGCACTCATCCCACCAGTTCCTGGACTTGCCATGGGAATGAGGAAGGAGATATCTAAGCTGGCCTGTGCATACAGTAAAACAACAAAATTGGACTGGATCTATATACTGTTGGAACTCAACCAAGAATTTGGAGAAGTGCAAATTGTAGCGCTCCAAAGTCTTACAACTACAAACTATTTACTGTTAAAAGAACATATGGCATGTGAACAGTCCCCAGGAATGGGTTGTTCTAATTTATCTGAATTCTCTCAGACTGTTCAAGTTCAGTTGGACAATATCCACCATATCATAGATAAGTTTTCACAAATGCCTAAGGTGCCTAACTGGTTTTCTTGGTTTCACTGCAGATGGCTGGTAATTACAGATATGCTTTGGTTATGTAACTATACTCCTATTATGTTAATGTGTGTGTGCAATTTAAGTAGTAGCTTAAAACCTATACATGCTGAAGTTACTCTACAAGAAGATATGTCAAAGAAATAATCAATCTTCCCATGTTTTCTTCCGCCTGCTACTTCTATAGCTTTTCTTCTTCCTTCCTAATTACAACCCTTAAATAGAATTCGTGCCTCATATCAAATTTACCGAGTATCATAATTCTTCCAAGTGGTAAAGATACCTCAAGACAAATGCTGGGCATAGAAGCCACAGGGCATAAATATGCAAAGAAGTAAAAAGCTAACTTTTTCAAACAATAAGGCTTCTCTCTCACTTACCAACTTCACATTTCCCTGTATGGCCCCGGAAGATGACTGGTTAGCCAGAGACGGGTAAGATTCCTCAAGGGAGGAACAACCTAAGACAGGCACAGTCGCAGGGGGGCCATCAGGTGAGAAATTGGGGATCAACAGAGGTGAGGCTTAGAACCTCACCCCCCCGTTCTGAGAGAAATCTTCTGCATACGTGGATGTTTTATTGCCCTGGTCTAGCTTGGATTAACACATAGTCTACAGGCACACACCTGATCATCTACATGTGCTCTCTTACAACACTAAACTATGTTTTCTACCTTTATCTTGTATCTACCTACCACTTCAGCATTTTATTAAAAATAATAATAATAAAGAGAGAAATGTGGTATCCACATATAAATCAAGTATAAAAACCAAATGAGTATTCATATTTGAACTGACTGTTTAGAGTTCATAATGCATGAGCAAAACCGAAAGTTTCTGTGATGACTGCCCTTGTACTGTTCACTATGTAACTTATTCATTATGTAAGAATTTGTTCTACATGTAAAAACTTGTTTGTTATGCCTCAGAAGATTGGAGACTGACAAAAATTAGGCTTGGGGTGGAATAATGATTGTGCATTGAGCATTGACTCCCCTATACAGAATTTTATTGTCGTTAACAACCATTTGATCAATAAATATGAGAGATGCCCTCACAAAAAAAAAAAAAAAAAAAAAAAAAAAAGAAGGACAGACTTCCAATGGTAAAATAAATTAGTAACCGGGATGTAATGTATAGCATAAGGAATATAGTCAAGATATTGTAACAGCCTGGTAGGGTGATAGCTGGAACCTAGAATTATGTATATAAATGTTCTACCACTGTGTTGTACACTTGAAACTCATGTAATGTAATACTGTGTGTCAACTACCCTTCAATAAAAAATAATTATTAAAAAAAAAAAAAAAAAAAAGAAAAAGAAAATGAAGAGAGCCTCGCAGAACACATACAAATCCAAACCAGACAAAGAAATCTTCATACCTAATAAAAATTGAGGGTATGTGGGACTATTCACACGGACAAGCTCTTTCATTAATTTGATAGCATGTGAAGCCAAGCAGGGCCATGCTCACGTTATTTCATTTCTTCTTTAGTTCAATTGACTCTGAAAGATGGAGTCAGACTCCTGGGCATTGTAAAAATGTCAGAGAATGAGCCAAATGTCAAAGCCAGCATTAGTGGTGGCCAGTTCACTTTCCCTGGATTGAGGAAAATAAAAGAGGCACAGCCCCCAAGACCCTGGACACCTGAAGAAATGCCAGAATCATGATGACTCACCTTTAGTCATTTGCCTTCAGGCTTAATGGATTGTTGGATAATAGCTTCCAAGCCTCTACCAATAAAGCAGCGGTCCGTGTTTTAAAAATAATTTGCTTTGGTAAATGTAATTAAGGGCTTTGAGCAGGCAGCCCCACATCCAGCCCAATTTTAATTTTTGTAATGTAGGCAATGGCTCCCCAAAGACCTTGCCTCTTCGCAGTTACATCTGCTCACCTAATTGACAATGCAGGAGGGAATTATTGTAATTTGTTTTCTTTGGACTACTTCAAAAATCTGTAAAACATCCATGGCATGGTGCCAGGGACGGTAACTGTAAGTCCATCCCAGTTATATTGGTAAGCACTTCTAATTTCAAGGAAGGCTGCCTTTTTCCATGGTGCTCACATTACACTAATCTCTAGAAACCTGAAACATATTTCCTTATGGTACTTGTCCCAGCAGGTCTGGGACATCGAATCTATGCTATACAGGAGCCTCGACTTGAATAAGTTGAATAAGCAGGCAAGAGGAGAAAAATACATTTGATTCGTTGAACCAGATGATAAATATCAACCATTCTGTATCTTATTTTCAAAGAATACCGAGTAAAAATTATCAAAAACAAAACTTCTCTCATCTTCTTTTCCACTTGTCCAGTGAGTTGGTATTAGCTTGACAGTCTACTCCAAGTTTGAAAAATAATTAAATTTAGTTAAATGTTTACAATTATTTGCACATGTAAACTTTTTGTTAACAAAAAGCATTAACTTTTCAATCCTGTTACTATCATCTGCTTTATATCTTAAAAGCTAGAACAAAAATATTTAATCGGAGTTTGAGAAATTTACAGCATATAGCTGGAAAACCTTATTTCTCTGAATTGTAATGAAAAAGATCAAGGAAATTATCTTGACCAAATGCAGCCCATTTTCCCCTGGCCCATTTCCCTGAACGGCTCCCAGAAGCATCACTCACATCATCAGCTGTGAACACGGCGCCCCTCTGAGTTGTGCAATGCACGGCCTGGGCAGTCCTGCGTGGTGGCTCAGTTTCCAGGTCAGAATGCAGAGTCTGAGAAGCAGTTTCTGAGTCTCTGCTTCACATTGTGCAAAGCAAAACTTTCGTCCATCCAGAGACTACCTGCCTTTACAAAGTCAAACTAGTTCCATTTGTTCCATTTTGCCAGACATTGTGTTATCTCTCCCAGTTCCCATCTATGAATAGGAATAATAAATGAGGGTAGTGGGTTTACCTATTAATATTTATTGAGAAATTACTATCTGCTAAGCATATATTATTTTAATTAATCTTCACAATAAATCTATGTAATTATGTTATCACCCTCTCCATGGGATGATTCAGTTAATAAATTAGAATATAGATTTAAATCCAGATCTATTTAATCCCAAAGCATATGCTATTTCCCCTGCATGATTGACCATGCTGCTGCTCTCACAAGAGCAAGCCTTGATAAATAACTCTGGGAAACTCCCCAATATGTGATGATCAGTTGTCATCAAAATGATGTGACAATGTAAAAAGGGGTTTTAAAGTACTGCCTAGACTTCCCAGGGAAAATGATGATGTGGGTAATATGAAGAAGTGTACGGAAAGTTCCCCAGTGGAGATATTACAAAGAGGATAGGGTGAACTGAGTGGAAATGACCTGGTCGGGGGACTAGAGGTGACAGAGCCATGCAAAGCTAAGAAGCACAGATATGATGGGACAGGGACGTGAGAGAAACGGATCAAAGGCACAAGCTGTTAGAGGAATCTATGACCAAGGTGGTGCAGGCCAAGACTATGAGCATCAATACCAGAGATTCAGAGGCATGAAAACTAATGTTGACCAAGCACATCAAGAAAATTGCATAGCTTAAAAGAAATAATGAAAACAGGATACAGGGGGGTAGGCGTGCATTCCAGAGGAACACCAGCTGATTGGGTCAGGACCTACAACCAGAGGTGGGCCAAAAGAACGACTTTGATTCCTTAAGAGTTAGGAGGTGGGGGAGAGAGGGCGGTCTTTCCTGAAGGATTATGCTTTGTGTTGTTAAAGGATAAACTAAAGCATATGAACATTTTAAGAGTTTATTTGAGCAAAACTCAATTCCTGTGGGTCAGTGCCAAACTGGCAATAGCTAGGAGAGTCCCTACAACAGGAGCGGGGGAGACGCAGACCAAGTCTGGAAGCAGGGAGGGGAATTATTTGACTGGCTACCGTGTGAGACTCCTGGGCTGTACAGGAGGGGCTGCCCCTAGCACCTTGGTGGTATGACCTTAAGGCCTCCGTAGGCCTGGGTTGGGTCTGCTGAGGTGGGCTGCCACAGCGCTAGAGCCCTGTCACTCCAATGGCCTCCTGCGCAATGGATCTAAGTGTCCACCAGACCCGTTTCCTCTTCTCCTGACTCACAGCTGCACCACTTTCCCCACCTCTCTGGCAGCTGCGTGTGGCTCGTGTGTTTGAATTTGGCTGATGGATTGAGAGTGAGGCGGCAGGCTCCTCCTGTGGATGAAATGGTTCTGTCTTCCCAGTGTCCTTCCCCATCTGCTGGTTGAATGACTAGAGCCCCAAATTTCTAGAAGTGGATAGAGCCACAGAGGGAAGAAGCCTAGGTTTCTGAATGAGCATATGGGAGCCAACCAGCCAGAAATCCTCATTGCACTGTGACACGAGTGAGAAATAAACTTGCATGACCATAAGCTACTGAGAATATGGGGTTTCTCTTCTACAGCTGGTAGTGTTACCCTAATACAGGCCAGTACAAATGGCTTAGCATTAGGGCCTAAAGGAAGGGTGATGAATGAGTGATAAAAGAGTGTCTGAAACAATTTCATGCTTTAGAAGTTGGCCAGGCTCAATGAACAAAGTGAGTCTCCACGTACTGATCATCCTACTCTCCCCCTGCACCAGCAGGGATATGGGTGTCCGTCAGCAGTAACCAAGTGCAGAAATCCCTGCCTTCCTGAGGCCAAGATTCAGGAAGTTCCAGTAGGTGGGTTGGAAACAGACATCAACACGTGTCTAAACAGTAATCAGTTTCAGGTAGTGAGAAGTGCCATGAAGGAGGTAAGACCGGCGATTTGATAGAGGTGACAGGGAGGTGCTGTTTCAGCTTGGTGATCAGGAAGGCCTCTCTGGGAAGTCAGTTTTGAGCTGAGAACTAAATGATGAAAAGAAGCCAGTCACATAAATTTCAGGGGAAAGAGGAAACAGCAAGAACAAAAGCCCTGAGTGGAGAACACGTTTGTATGTTCCGTGGACAAAATGCAAGTTGGTGTTGCTGGAGCTTAGGGAAGGAGACAGAGAAGGTGGCAAATCATGAGGCCTTTGTAGGTCATGCTCTGAGTCTAGATTTTTTTAAAATTTACTCTAAATGCAAGAGGAAGCTATTGGAGATTTTTGAATATCTGGATTACACTCAGTGTAATGGGACTTAGTTTTGCTGTATATGATTATATGTATTAAATATCTCACACCCTATAACAAAGTTTAGTTGTAGTTTGAACTGGGTGAGTGGGTAGAGACAAGAAACTCTCCCTAATTTTTAAGGGGGGAAAAAGGCCAAGGTGGAGACTCCCCTTCCCCTCCCCACCATTTTATTTGAGGTGGCAGCAGTTTTGAACCTGATGTCTCCAGCGGATGGCATGCTGACCCCCAGCAGCCTTCGCAGACGTTTGCCATAACTGTCAATGCCTGTATTGTCCCCCGTGTTGAAAGCATCATTATGGTATTGAGGAGATTCATTCCCAGCCTTTCCCAAGGCCACCTAACAATGTGTTCCATATCATTATACTTTCCTTTGGAGAATTCTTTTTTAAAAAACAATTCAGAAGCCCTGACATTTGTGTGGGTGGATGTGAAATACCACAGTGTATTTTAAATTGCAAATAAAGAACAAGATATTTGAGTTGAATAAATATGTTAGTGCCACTCTCCCTTCTGACCAGTGTGATGCCGAAGTTAAAACTTCCCTCGGGTGGCTCTTAGGGTCAATTGTCTGCCAGATTCCTTCCTGCATGAGAGAACTGTGATGGAGAAATTGAAATGCTGAGTTATCCTGAATTACTGGTGCACCTGCCAAAATTAGCTCTCACTTTGTTCAGTTGTATTCTGAGCATGCAGACGTGAGGTTCAAGGTTCTATGTTTGTTGTTGTTGTTTTAAACTTGCAGATGTAATGCTTGCATTAAAACTTGAATCAGCAGCTATTTCTTCTGCCTAATTAAAACTGTGGTGAATAATAATTAAGTCTGCCTTCATAATCTAATATTTGCATAGCATCCATAAAGTTTGTGTCAACATGATATAAGAAAGATTTCTTTTTTTAATTTTCATGAAAGTGTGAATGTGTGTGTGCTTGTGCACACATGCATGTGCAAGAGTGTGTGTGGATTCTTAAGATATCTTGACATCTGAGTATCTCAAAAACTTACCAGTGACACTGGCTACCTGGTAAACCTGTTTCCCAGAGGCATCCAGCCACAGTGAGCAAGACCCCGGGAACAGGACCAGAGCGTCTCCGAGTGTGCCGACTGGCCCCACAGCCGTGGTGGCTTTGTGTCAGGAAGCAGTCCAGCAGCTCACACCACTACCTGGCACGCCTGGTTGTGCAGCCTGCAAACTGGTCTTGCTGCCATCAGGGGAGGGGCGTGCCCAGACCCACGAGAGCTGTGAGAATGAAAACACGCATCTGAAATGGGATTTCATTTCTCATGTGCTAGGATTACATATTTATACATGTGTACATTTATACAGTGTGGTTTGTACATTTATAACTGATTTTACTAGCACCCCATTGTCTGCAGCCAAACACACATGAGATAGAATTAGCACCAGAATGCCTGTTATAAATTTTCCTAATATTAACCAACATCTGAGAGAGGTGAGCCAACCCTTATCAAGAAAGAGGCACCTTGCTAATTTTCCATACAGTAGGATGAATCTGTTAATGCATTTGGAAGGATCAGTTCTCCTAGGAAGCTTTACATTGTATATTTTAAAGGAAGGAATATAAAACCACAAGAATCTTCAAACTATGCCAATAAATATCCTACAATATGTTTTCCCTTTTGTCCTTTCCTAGTAAGACTGAAACTTGGAAACTATTTTCAAATGTTTCCAATATTTGTCATTTTTTCTATTGTGTTCTCATCAGAATTAAATCACCTCCACGAAATCTACAACAGTTTATCTCAAATTTCTACAGCAAATTACCATGCAAGTCAGAGAGAAATGCAAAACCATTTGAAAAGACATTATTATGCTTCCAAGATATTTATACTTAAGACAATTATATTTCCTTCAAAGATATATATGATGGCTTTTGCTGCCTTTAAAAATGTAACTTGATTAATATAAAAAGCTTTGAAGAATGAATCTGTAAGTCTTGATTATTAATTACACCTATCATGAAGTGAGTGCCCTCTACTGATTTATTAACGACTGAAGTTAGCCCAAAATGAGTTTCTGCAGAAATTGGGTAACATTACATGGGAAGTTGCTACTCTGAATAAACTAGATAAACTATCCCTGGTTATGTACATGCCCAAGTGAAGTACAAAGAAAAAATGTAACTCATCTGTCTTTCAACATCTGATTTTGATTTCCATATTTTAATCTAAGGGAGATGAGCAACAAGAAATCTTTTAAAAATTACACTGAGTATTCATGTAAGTACAACTAATAATTTATTGTATTGGGGATATGTAGTTTTCTTGTGTAACTTTCTAAACTTCCCTTTCATTACCTGGGAATAAATTTTTCGGGGATGGAAAATATCCTTTTATTCAAACACCTTAATTTTTTTCTACTTTTCTAATTAAGAAAATGAAGTCTGATTCCATTGTTTACTGATTTTAAAGAATTGTTTTAAAACATATTAAAGAAGGTGTCTAAATTTTCATAGGGACAGTTAAAAGATACTTTGAATAATTGTTTTCTTCTTTTATCAAAAAAAGAAAGTTTTAGGCCGTGTTATTAGGTATATTGCACATGCTATTCATGTACTATGGAATTTCATATTTTAAAAATTGTTCTGGTGACACAGACAATGTAAAACAGGGCTATAGGTGTGCTTTTTACAGTTCAGATATCCCCAGGATTTAATATGAAAAATATCTATAAATTTTGCATGCCTGCAAATTCATTTAATGATTGAAAGTACATCTCATAGAGAAGAAGAAAGTCTTAGATTATTTATAGACATGAATAATAAATTTCCGGGACAACAATTAGATCTTAAGCCTAGAAACCTAGGGTTCACTGTGAAGATAAAATTGGATAAAGTAAGTGAGCTTCTTTTGTCAGTTTTAAAATGTGGGTAAAATTGCAGTATTTCCAGAATCTCTCACCTGGCCTTAGTTCATCTCCATATCAATAGGTGTTTCCAAAGGGTGGAGAGAAGTAACATCTCCATATCAATAGGCAATAAGGAGGACCAGCAAGAGCATATCTGAACTGCAGAGGTTGGGGGGGTCTCTTCTGCAGCCAGGTCACAAGAGAAACTGGAGAACAGAAGTGGATAACTACTAGAAAGAAAGAAATGGGTTTCTCCTGCTTTATTTCTCCCTTTGACTGATTTTGGCTTCAAAGGTATTTTGCCCCGGGACTTTCCTCTGGAGTTACATCTGGCAGTAGTCAGCAGGACCTATGAAACTGAAATCTGTCTACATGGGTGCAGGCTGCCCCAAGAGGTGGTGGGGAGATGCCCAGAATCCCCACTGTGGATGCTGAGGAAGCCCCAGTGGCTAAAGCAGTAGAGGGTGCAGCTTCACCTGGGAGTCATCTATCTGTGGGGCTTACAATTGGGGAGCCTCTACGGGGGGACTTGTCTAGGGTAAAGCACCTCCTGGAGGGGTGGGGCCATCTGCAGAATTGGGGAAGGGTGGAGACCCCAGAAGCTGCAGAATTAGCCCTCCGTGAGATAGAAGACTGCTCTGAGGCCCTGAGTGGGCGTGTAGCAGCTGGGATTGTAGGATCTCTCTTCCTTGTGATACTAGAAAGTGTTATCGAGGACGGAGAGGGTTATCAAGGAGCATAAGAGAGACACACTTCTGCATCACTTGGAGGAGCTGGACAATGACCTATGGGATGCCCTTAAGAAAGACAGACAGTTATTGAGAGGATAGATTGTGCTCCTGGAGGATGCATGAGCAGTGAGGGAGGAGGCAGCTGGAGAATCCACTCTGCTGGAAGTCGAGCTGAGGAGATGGCAGAGGAAATGTAGGAGGACGATGAGTTGGGTGGGTCCGAGGGCCCATCTCTTGCCAAGGCCCCCGCCCCAGGCACCAGCCTCTCCCATATTAAAGGCCAGCCCAGTGGTAATTAAGAAAATGGAAAAACAACAACTGCAGGCTCCTCAGAGAGAGGAGCCCTCCCCTCTCCAGGTTGGGGAGCACTCCATGTTCCACCCCCAAACCCAGGATGGACATGAGCATCCAGTTTCGGCAGAAGCCATCAGAATCTCTGCCTACATGACTTCTGTGTCTCTGGGATATAGGGGTGGAAACCTTTGTTATGTCGTGTTCTGCAATGGGTAGTGTTAGGCTGGAGAAAGGAAAAACAAGGACATGCAAACAGAACAGAGATGCCATAGGGGGAGAACAGACCAGACCCCGAAGTCCGTGCCAGATATGGAGAGGGGACAGCTCTCCCTGAATTCCATCCTGATGTGAAAAAAGTGTTGCTGACTGTAGTCGTATCTCAGTTTGTACGTTTGTGTGTCTAAGTGTATAAATGAAAAATATTTTATTTAAAAACAAGCGCTTGTGAGAATTGGGCATTCTAGAACTTCCAGAGAATCTAGTAAAAAATGTTAAGCATTAATGCTAATTTGAGTTTAGCTGAGGCGGGCATGTGCTTGCTGTTATCAGCTGCCTAAGTTTACCTAAGATCATTTAAGTCAATGTTATCTGCTAAATCTTTTAAGACTTTGATAATAACTATGTAACCTTCTTTATTTGCCTTTGAAGTACTTTGTTGTCATTCTAGTTAATTGGATAAGTGTTGCTTTATAGCAACCTATAGTCCTATTTAAGCAAGTGCCTTAAAACTTTTAACAACTTCCCAAAATCAAATTCAAAAAAGTGCTTTTACCTCTAGTTAACTCTGATATTTTCCAGAGGGCCCCTGGAACATGTCAGAGAAACTTTTTCTCATTGGAGAAAGTATTTGGCTAATTTAGCTTATTTATCTGATATATAATTACCTGCTTAATTACCTAAGAAGCACTGTCGAAAAGAATGATGCTGAACTTTGTTACTGAATGTTTTGTATTACAGAAATATCAGAATTTCCTTATGTCAACTGTCTTACAGTAAGCTCTCATCAGATCTTTAACCATTGTCATTTGTAAGTCTTTTATTATTTACAGTCACTGTTTTATTACTCTTAAGCTAGTAAAGAACTAGATTTCAGCAGAACAGCTTTGGTTACATAAGATTAAGTAAGCTAAAGAAGATAATTTTGTTGCTTTTTGTTTCAAATGTTGTTGACAAAGTGTTTTAAGCTTTTTCTCTTAAGCTGACAACAGTTTAGTAAATGACTGTCTCTATAAGCAGAATTGAAACTTTATTTTTCTCTCTACCTGATCTCTCCAGAATTTAAAACTCTCAGTAACTATTTTTATATTTCATGGCAGTATATTTATTTGCACAAGTTCAATAAGAATCTGCTTTCCTTGTAAGAGGACCAATTAAAAACACTGGTTATACTACCAAGGCTTTGACTGGAACGTTAGACCTGAGAGACACATGTGTAAACTCAGATATGAACAGACAGCTTTAAAGAACTAAGATTGACTTTATAAAGCCAACAAAGCCCCTTGGAAAAACTGGCCTGGTACCTGCTTACAGAGTTCCCAGCAGCCTTACCAGGTGAGTAAAGAAGGTCACTTCCTGGCAGGTGCTAGAACCTCAAGAAGAGAGGAATTCACCCAAATCTATAGGTACTGCAGGCACAACCTGATGGCAAGTCTGGCTTGGCTTTCTGGCCTCAAGAGGCCCTTAAAAGTCCAATCTGAAATTCCTTATAAAAAGTTCCAGCAAAGCATATTTAAAAGAGCCTATGTAATCAATTGCTCTTCTTGCTGCACTTATGCAAATAATCAAGCCAACTGTTAATTATTTTCTTAATCTAACTACTTCTAATAAAAATAAGGGTAATTTTAGAGAAAAGTATTGTTTCAATAATGCAGTCTTATCTATACTGAATCCTAATACTAGTCATTGAGCTGTAAAGTCAATCCAGAATTCCAGTCCCCCATAACAGCCTGGCTAATGCCCCTACTGGGCCCCTTAATAACAGTTTGTGGTTTACTCTTAGTTGCCCCTTGTGTCCTCAGGTTCCTCCAACAGCGGCTAACCCAGATGACCCGGGTCGCCACCAACCAGATGTTACTTCACCGTTACGCACCTCTTCCCACTGAACCCCCTCCTTCGGCCTGATACCAGCCTCAAACCCCCACGACGCCCCTTGTCAGCCGGAAGTAGCCAGACTGAGTCATCGCCCATTATGACCAAAAGGCTGGAATGTTAGGCTGGAGAAAGGAAAAACAAGGACATGCAAACAGAACAGAGATGCCATAGGGGGAGAACAGACCAGACCCCAAAGTCTGTGCCGTATATGGAAAGGAGACAGCTCTCCCTGAATTCCATCCTGATCTGCCAACTAAGACCTGGATGTCAGCCTCCTCCCTCTTGGAAGGAAAAAAGTTTCTAGTTGACTATTATGTCACCTTTAGCCAATCACACCTCTCAACACCCCCCCTAAGATAGCTTGCCCACTCCTCCCCCTCCTAATCCCTTATAAGCACCCCACCTCCCTAACGGGGGCATGACTTCTCCTGCTTGTAGTACCCAGGCCGGGAGAACATCACCCGAGGGTATTTAAATAAATTACCTGGCCCTTTGTTGCCTCTCTTTGCCTGCTATTTCAGCTAGAATTTACCTTACAGGTAGACTGGCTTCCCTGACCACTCACCCTTCCCTCTGGCAGTGGTTGCAAAGTGCCCATCACACCTCAGGGAATCAGGCACTTCTGGATTGGCTGACAGCTGCCATCAGGGCAGTTTGGCCTAATCAGAGTGCTTTACCACACTTACCCACTAACTGGAAACTGTATGCAGAGCCCCAGCAAGTATAACAGGAGCTGGGCATGAAAAATGTCATCTATAATATGGACACCCAGGGCCCTGATGAGGAGTTGTTCACCATAGGAATAAGAAATTTAGTGCCCCATACAGCTCCCACATCTCTCTTTGGGTCCCTAGTGACTATTCTTGCCCCCCACATAGGGCAACCCATAAGTGAGGCTACTGGTACTTTAGCAGATCTGGGGGAGGTTGAAACAATAAGGGCACAGAAGGAAGTACGGGTTACAACTGAAAGGAGAGGTACAAAGGGCCCCATGAAGGTCTCAAGGACCCAGATGTGGGTTGATTTGATAAAGGCTGGGGTAGTGAAAAAAAAACTCGATGGGCAGCCCAATAGGATCTTGTTAGAACTGGGGCACCAATTAAAGCCAGAGCAGCAGCTCCAGCCACTGAGGTCCAGGACATGGAAGCCAGAGACAAAGCTCCATGTCTGGCCTGTGTCCCTGCAAGACTTCCTGGGGGACAGTACTCAGATTCCACCTGTGCTGTCACCCCACAGGATGATGATTGGGCACCACGGTTCAACTGAGGCAGGCGGTCAAGGTCCCCATCTTGGGGGACATGATGGGGACCAGAAGTCACATGTAGAATTAGCAATTCAGTGGTCCCCCAAGAATGTACAACGTGTCCTGGTGCCGGTGGACACAAGAGCTGAATGTTCTCTGATTTATGGCAACCCTGAGCATTTTTCCAGGACCCCTGCTGAGACAGATGGCTATTGGGGTAAGACAATTAGAAAGAAGAAAGCCCAAATCCCATTAGGGATGGGCATTTGTCCCCAAAGGAGTATACTGTGTACATTTCTCCCATACCTGAATATATTTTGGGGGTAGATATCATTCAGGGCATGTGGTTATAGGCCACTACAGGTGAGTTCAGACTGAAGGTACATGTGGTAAAGGCATTTCTGGGGGGGCATACTCAGCATCTACCTGTACCTCTGCCTGTACCTCAGCAGGTGACAAATACTAAGCAGCATAAATTACCTAGGAGACACAAGGAAATTGGAGAAAATCTACAGTAGTTTGAGAAGGTGGGCATCATAAAGCCCACTCATAGTCCTTTAATTCCCTAATGTGCCCAGTGAAAAAGCCAGATGGCCCCTGGCATATGACTGTGGATTACAGAGAATTGAATGAAGTCATACAGCCTTTGCATGCTGCTGTCCCCTCTGTAGCAGCCCTTATAGACACTCTCAGCCATCATCTAAGGACATATCATTACATTGTGGACAGAGATAATGCTTTAATCTCTGTTGACATAGCAAAGGAAAGTCCAGAAGAGTGGTGAGGCCAGCAGTGGACATTCACTGTCCTTCCACAGGGATAACTCCACAGTCCCACCATTTGTCACGGACTTGTAGCCCAAGACTTAGCCACATGGAAGAAACAGCAAAACATGCAGCTGTATCACTACACTGATGATATCATTCTCACGTCTGATTCTCTTGCAGATTTGGAAGGGGTAGTTCCTAGACTACTGCAGCATCTACAGGAGAAAGGATGGGCTGTGAACAGCACCAAGGTTCAGGGACCTGGTTTGTCTGTAAAATTCTTGGGGGTTGTCTGGAAGCATAAAATTAAAGTTACCCCAGAAGCAGTCATAGACAAGGTTCAGGATTTCCCCACCCCTATCACTGTGGCAGTATTACAAGAACTTTTGAATCTTTTGAGTACTGGAAGTGTTTATCCCACACTTGGCACAAATTCTGAAGCCCTTATACTGGTTGATATGAAAGGGCATCAGGTGGGACTGGGATGAGACATGTGCAGCTGCTTTTACTGCTGGAAAGCAAGCAGTCAAGGCTGTACAGGACTTGAATGTAACAGACTCATCAAGGCTCTGTGAGCTAGATGTTCATGTAACTGAAGATGGTTATGGATGGGGGCTTTGGCAGTGGCTTGAATGGACACACCAACCTATTGGATTCTGGTCACACCAATGGAAAGGAGCAGAGGTCTGATACACCTAGACAGAGAAGCAACTGGCTGGTGTGTACCACGCCTTGCTAGCTACAGAGCCCATCACTGGAAGAGCTCCGACCAAGGTAATAACCACCTGTCCCATCTCGGGGTGGGTGCGAGACTGGATCCAGAGGCCATAAAGTGGTGTGGCACAGACACCTATACTGGCCAAATGGGGCACATATTTACAGCAGTGTAGCACCCTCTCTACTAGCCCCTTAAATGGAGAACTCCAATGCTTATAGGGGCCAGTAACATACCAGTGGAAAGCAGGAGGAACTTGCTTTTGAGCCATTGGTAGCTGATAGTCCTTATCAGGAGGGAAAGTCCCCTATACCTGACTTGGTATACAGATGGCCCCAGTTGTGGGCAGCCCCTAAAGTGGAGGATTGTGGCTTTTCATCCTAAGATGAGACAATATGGAGGGAGGACAGAGAGGGGAAGAGCAGTTAATGGGCTGAGTTGTGGGCAGTATGGCTCATGATCACCCAGGAGCCTTCCCCTTCTATACAGGGCTTGACCCTGTGGCTACTGACGTGGTACCATGCCAACTGGATGGTTGTTCACCAGCCCCTTTTGGGGCAAGAGTTGTTTCAAGAACTATGGGCCTCTGGTCAGACTAAGACAGTTACTGTATATCATGTGACTGGCCATTTGCCTTTGGCATCCCCAGGGAATGATAAAGCAGACACATTGGCCCAGGTGCACTGGCTAGAAGGAAAGCCTGCCTCTGATGTGGCCCAGTGGCTAAACCAGCGTTTGTTGCACACTGGGCAAAAGATAATGTGGGCTCAAGCCTGTTGGTGGGGCTTACCGTTGACCTTTGAAGAAGTCAGCAGGGCCTGGAAGGAGTGCCTTGTGTGCTCTAAGAGGGACTTATACTGAGTCCCACAGCAACATTATACAATTGGAAGGGGGCTGATACCTCTTGCCAGGTGGCAGATAGACTATATTGGGCCTCTGCCCATATCAGAAGGATGTTGGTATGCCATGACTTGTGTGGACACACCTACTGGACTCTTGGTTTCTTTTCCTGCACATGATACAGATCAGCAAATCACCAAAAGGTGCCTAGAGCATCTCTTTGCAGCCTATGGCCAGCCTCAGGTGATTAAGAGTGATCAAGGCACCCACTTCACTGGACATGTGTTACAAGAATGAGTCCAGCAATTAGGAATAAAGTGGGAGTATCATGAACCATATAACCTTACCAGGGCAGGCATGATACAGAGGTACAATAGTTTTTGAAATCTGGCCTGAAGTCGGACACCAAGAGTTTACGTGGCTGGTCAGTTTGCTTATGGACTGTGCTATGGCATTTGAATGAGAAGCCCCAAAAAGGAGCCTTGAGCCCTGTGGACATGCTAACACACATTGCTGCCTCTCCTATACAACTGTATATGCAAACCAAAGAGGAGTTATTGAAGCCAGGATACGGCCAGCAGAGCAACATCCTGCTGCCACCCCAACTGCATTAAACCCTGGAGACACTGTTGAGTCAACGTGGCCCTGGACATTTTGACACATGGACCAGTGATGGCTGCCCCTGCTGGCACCTTGGGGAAAAGGCCTGTAAGCTGGCCTCCTGTGTGTTCCTGGAGTAACAGCAGAGTGGCCCCCAAAGATCACGGTAGTGTACCCAAAACTTCCAGGAGGTAAAAGCATCCTCCAGGGAAGTTTTGTTTTATCTTTATGGCCAGTGTATATACCTCCCATAGCCCTATATATTGACCCATCTGTAACTCCCACAGGGAGGGGGATAAAGGTCTGGTACACTAGACCAGGATGAGATCCCATTCCTTCCACTGACCTCTCACAGGAGCACTCTCTTGCATGTATCCTACCTGATGGACAAGATTTGCCTATGCTGGTGTCATTAAAGCAGTTGTCTTATTGCCCTTAAAGTTATTTTCTTCCACAGTCCTTGGATAAGTCCCCTGGCTGCAGCTGTCATGTGATGATTGCTCTGAAATCTCTACATTTTCAGCTACTGCCTGCCTGTGGAATGGGTGAGCTATGGACTTAATCTGCATAGGACTTTGAACCTAGCTGAAACCTCCAATTTGAGGATTATCATGATTTTATGTTATTAGTCTGGTTACAATGCTCCAGTTTTCTCACATGGGGACCATTGTGGAAGATGGGAAGTGAGTAGATTGTAAGGCAAGATTTATGGAGGGGTGGGCTGTGGGTAAAATTGCAGCATGTCCAGAATCTCTCCCCTGGCCTTAGTGCATCTCCATATAGATAGGTTTTTCCAAGGATTAGAGTGAAGTAATCCATCTGCATATCAATAGGGGGAGTGAAGGCATATCTGGACTTGATAGGATGTGTGGGGCACCTTTTTCTGCAGCCGGGTCACAAGAGACACAGGTGAGCAGAAGTGGATGACTGTTTGTAAGCAATAAATGGGTTTCTCCCACTTTATTTCTCCCTTTGACTGATGTCAGTTCAAAGGTGCTTTGCCCAGGCTGAGAAAATATTTCCCCCCAGAGTTACAGGAGAATAGTGGACGCTTGAGTAGAGTCATATGTCAGAAATTTACACAAAGCAGTTAGGGAGTGGGGTTAGGCCTGTGACCAGGCCTTCTGTGGTCTTTAATCAGTGCTTCTTTAGAGGAGAAACATGCTCCTATGTCTATATGACTGGAGCCAGTGATGTAAATTAGAGCAAAGGAGGCCACGATGTTGGCCCATCCTCCCGCAAGGACTAGGAGTAAGGGGAGAGTTACCTCCCTGAATGTTTGCATTACAAAGAAATGGCTCTCCAGTCTGTGAGAAAAGTTTGGGTGGTAGATTTATACCGGCAGACCTCAGACATACTGTGGGTCTGACTCCAGACCACTACAATAAGGCAAATAAAGTGAGTTAAAATATTGCAATAAAGTGAGTTAAATTAAGTTTTGGTTTCCCAGTGCATGTGAAAGTGTGTTTACACTATCCTGTAGTTTGTTAAGGGTATTATAGTGTTAGCACTATGTCTATAAAAAGCAATGTATGTACCTTAATTTAAAAATACTTCATTGCTAAAATATGCTAACCATCATCTGAGCTTTCAGCAAGTCACAATCACTGATCATAGATCACCATAACAAAACAATAATTAAAAAGTTGGAAATGTTGCAAGAATTATCAAAATGTGACACAGAGACTAAGTGAGCAAATGCTGCTGTAAAATGGTGCCAGTAGGCTTGCTTGATGCCAGGTTGCCACAAACCTTTAGTTTGTAAGCAGCATAGTCTCTGCAAAATGCAGTAAAACAAAGCACAATAAAATGTGGTATGCCTGTATGTCAAAGGGCAAAGAAAGGATTTATAATGCCAAGGGTTTTAAAGTACCTGCTCTAAGAGGAGATTCAGTGGCCTATCTGCCTATTACCATTTTAAGGTTTTGGGGTCATCCTCAGGCTGAGGCTCTGAGATGTCAGAAACTGTGCTAGTGTTTTGTTGAAGTCTCTTAGTGTGTGGTGGACAAAGTCACTTGTGCTGAGAGTCTGAA
The DNA here is from genome assembly GCF_030020395.1 of Manis pentadactyla. Lineage (NCBI taxonomy): Eukaryota > Metazoa > Chordata > Mammalia > Pholidota > Manidae > Manis > Manis pentadactyla. The sequence continues at coordinate 109,881,503 of NC_080028.1, read as the reverse complement.
GCAGGCTGAGGCTGAGGCCACTCAAAAAAAAGACTCAGAGAAGCCTGGCTAGGGTCTGGTCTAGGACAATCTTGATCATTTGTCATCAGGAAAATGCAAATTAGTACTACAATGTATTAACATTATATACCTAGAATTGCTAAAAAGGAAAGAAAAAGAAGAGCAAGTGTTAAGGGTGTGGGCTAAAAATTGCCATAGGGAAAGTAAAGCAGTACAAATAGTTTGGAAAACAGTTTGGCAGTTTCTCGCAAAGCTAAGCACATAGTTACCATATTACTGAGAAATATTGCTTCTATACATTTAACCAGGGAAGCATGGGCATCTAAGTGTGAATGGGTGAACAAACTCCAGTATATCTGGACGGTGGACACCTACTCGGTAATAAAGTGGAACAAACTACAAATACAAATGTAGTAGATGGAGCCCCAAATCATGCTGAGTGAAAGAAGCCAGAAAACAAAGTTTATGTGCTTTGATTTTGTTTACATAAAATTCTGTAAATGTAAACTAACTTACAATAACAGAAAGCAGATCAGTAGTTGCCTGGGGAAGGAGGTGTAAGAATAAATTGATTTCAAAGAAGCAGGAAAAAACTTTTAGAGGTGATAGAAATGTTTAATATCTTGTTTGGGGTGATAGTTTCATTAGAAAACTCATAAATCATATATGTCATTTATGTATGCATAGTTTATTGCACATAAAATATATCCCAGTGAAGTATTAAAATTAAGATTCCAGGTATCCATTATCATCCACTAATGCAAACTTTTATTTAGCACCTCTATTAAATTGAGGAAACATTAAACAACTTTGCTTGTAATGGTGGTGTCTAGATCATAATTTACAACTTTTTTTTTAAAGTTCCAGGCAATATGTATATTTTAGGCAGGCCACATGCAGTTTCTGTGCATGTTTTCTTCTTTCTTTTCTTGTCTTTTTTTTTTTTTTTTTGGCCCCTAAGAAATGTGAAGACCATTCATAGCTTTTGGGTCACACAAGACAGGCTGAGTGCCAGATTTATTTCAGTCCAAGAAGGCCAAGGTAACCATTTATTCAGAATCCATTTACTTCATGATCTCGTGCGATGAGTGACAATACGTCTGTAAGGCTGGCAGAGCCAATGGTTCTCATCTTGCCACTGGGTGGAGGCTGACGGCCAGAAAGCTTCAGTGGGCTCCCATGCTGTCAGTGCCACCCAACATTCACTGGAAAACTCCACTCCAAGGAAGGTTAGCTAATCTGGGAAGGAAATTAAGGAACTATAATGACAACTAATGTTAATACAACACCTTCCTAGTGAAAAGGATGGACACATTTACCACCTTGTTAATCCTTAAAGGATCCTGCAAGTTTTGTTGGACAAAAGATAGTCAATATTCGTAGAGACTTCTGCAACTCCTGGGGAAAAATCCCAGGGCAAAATACCTTTGAAACCAAAATCAATAAAGCAGGAGAAACCTGTTTATTTCTTACAAGCAGTCACATCCACTTCTCTTCTCCAACCTGGATGCTGGAGACCTCACCCAACCTCTCCAGTCCAGATATGCCCTCGCTTACCTTTGCAATTAATTACTGATACGGAGATGGACTACATCTCTCCACCCCTTGGAAAAACCTATTGATATGGAGATGCACTAAAGCCTAAAGCCAGGCAAGAGATTCTGGAAATATTGGAATTTTAGCCATAGCCCACCACTTCACAAGGACACAAGAACTGTATAAGAAAATAACCTTAAGGGCAATAAGATACATGTTTTAATGACATCAGCATAGGCAAATCTTGTCCATCAGGTAGGATGCATGCAAGAGAGTGGTCCTGTGAGAGGACAGTGGAAGGAGTGGGATCTCATCCTGGTCTAGTGTACCAGACCTTTATCCCCCTCCCTGTGGGAGTTACAGATGGGTCAGTATATAGGGCTACAGGAGGTACATGCACTGGCCATAAAAATAAAACTAAACTTCCCCGTAAGATGCTGTTACCTCCCAGACATTTTGGTTATACAGCCATGATGTTTGGGGGCCACTCTGCTGTTACTCCAGGAACACACAGGAGGCCAGCTTACAGGCCTTTTCCTCAAGGTGCCAGAAGGGGCAGCCATCACTTGTCCATGTGTCAAAATGTCCAGGGCCACGTTGACTCAACAGAGTCTCCAGGGTTTAATGCAGCTGGGGTGGCAGCAGGATGATGCTCTGCTGGCCATGTCTTGGCTTCAATAACTCCTCTTTGGTTTGCACATACAGTTGTATAGGAGAGGCAGCAATGTGTGTTAGCATGTCCACAGGGCTCAAGGCTCCTTTTCAGGGCTTCTCATTCAAACGCCATAGCACAGTCCGTAAGCAAACTGACCAGCCCTGTAGACTATTGGTGTCCAACTTCAGACCAGATTTCAACAAACCATTGTACCTCCCTATCATGTCTTCTCCAGTAGGATTATATGGTACATGAAATGTCCACTGTATTCCTAATGGCTGCACCCACCGTTGTAAAGTGGGTGCAAAGGGACTGCAAGTGGGTCCATAGGCTGCAAAGAGACACTCTAGGCCCCTTTTGGTGGTTTGCTGATCTATAAAATATGCAGGAAAAGAAACCACAATCCAATAGCTGTGTCCACACAAGTCATGGCATATCAATACCCTTCTGATATGGGCAGAGGACCAATATAGTCTAACTACCACCTAACAAGGGGTATCGGCCCCTTTACTGTTGTACAGTGTTGCTGTGAGACTCAGTGAGTCCCTTTTAGAGCACACAAGGCACTCCTTCCAGGCCCTGCTGACTTCTTCAAAGGTCACCGGTAAGCTCCACCAACAGGCTAGAGCCCACATTGTCTTTTGCCCCATGTGCAACAAACATTTGTGTAGCCATTGGGCCACATCAGAGGCAGGCTTTCCTTCCAGCCAGTGCACCTGGGCCAATGTGTCTGCTTCATCATTCCCTGGGGATGCCCAAGGCAAATGGCCAGTCACATGATATACAGTAACTGTCTTAGTCTGACCAGAGGCTCATAGTCTTGCCATAACTCTTGCCCCCAAAGGGGCTGGTGACCAACCATCCAGTTGGCATGGTACCATGTCAGTAGCCACAGGGTCAAGCTCCGATAGATGACCCAGCTGTCCGTGCAGACAACTATAGGGGAGGGCTCCTGGGTGATCACAAGCCATACTGCCTGCAACTCAGCCCATTGGCTGCTCTTCCCGTCTCCATCCTTCATCCATATTTTCTCAGTCTTAGGATGGAAAGCCACAGCCCTCCACTTCAGGGGATGCCCATGACTGGAGTCATCTGTGCACTAGGCATCTTCAGGTATAGGGGACTTTCCCTCCTGATAAGGACTCTCATCTACTAATGGCTCAAAAGCAACTTCTCCCTGTTTTTCACTGGTATACATCAGTGGCCCCAGTAAGCACTGGAGTTCTACATTTAAGGGGCTAGTAGTGATGGTGCTATGCTACTGTAAATATGTTCCCCATTTGGGCAGTGTAGGTGTCTGTGCCACACCACTCCATGGCCTCTGGGTCCAATCTCTCACCCACCCTGCGGTGGGATAGGTGGTTATTACCTTGGTCGGAGCTCTTCCAGTGATGGGCTCCATAGCCAGCAAGGCGTGGTACACAGCAGCCAGTTGCTTCTCTGTCTAGGTGTACCAGACCTTTGCTTCTTTCCAGAGTTGTGACCAGAATCCAGTAGGTTGATGTGTCTGTTCAAGCCACTGCCAAAGCCCCCATCCATAACCATCTTCAGTTACATGAACATCTAGCTCACAGGGCCTTGATGAGTCTGTTACATTCAAGTCCTGTACAGCCTTGACTGCTTGCTTTCCAGCAGTAAAAGCAGCTGCACATGTCTCATCCCAGTCCCACTTGATGCCCTTTCATATCAACCAGTATAAGGGCTTCAGAATTTGTGCCAAGTGTGGGATAAACACTTCCAGTACTCAAAAGATTCAAAAGTTCTTGTAATACTGCCACAGTGATAGGGGTGGGGAAATCCTGAACCTTGTCTATGACTGTTTCTGGGGTAACTTTAATTTTATGCTTCCAGACAACCCCCAAGAATTTTACAGACAAACCAGGTCCCTGAACCTTGGGGCTGTTCACAGCCCATCCTTTCTCCTGTAGATGCTGCAGCAGTCTAGGAACTGCCCCTTCTAAATCTGCTAGAGAATCAGACGTGAGAATGATATCATCAGTGTAGTGATACAGCTGCATGTTTTGCTGTTTCTTCCATGTGGCTAAGTCTTGGGCTACAAGTCCATGACAAATAGTGGGACTGTGGAGGTGTCCCTGTGGAAGGACAGTGAATTTCCTCTGCTGGCCTTCCCACATGAAGTCAAACTGTTTCTGACTTTCCTGTGCTATGTCAATAAAGAAAGCATTAGCACAGTCTACTACATAATGTTATGTCTCTACTTCATGATTGGGTGTGCCCAGAAGGGCTTCTATAGAGGCAACAGCAGCATGCAAAGGGGGTGTGACTTTATTTAATTCCTTCTAATCCATGGTCACATGCCAGGAGCCATTTGTATTTTAACTGGCCACACTGGGTACTAAAAGGACTATGAATGGGCTTTATGATGCCCACCCTGTCCAACTCCTGTAGAGTTTCTCCAGTTTCCTTGTGCCCCCAGGCAATTTATACTGCTTAGTATTTGTCCCTTGACAAGGTACAGGCAGAGCTACAGATGGGTGCTTAGCATGTCCCCTCAGAACTGCCTTTATCACACGTACCCTCAGTCTGAACTCACCTGTAATGGTCTGTTACCACAGGCCCTGAATGATATCTACCCCCAAAATATATTCAGGGATGGAAGAAATATACACAGTATACTCTTTTGGGGGTAAATGCCCTATCCCCAGTGGGATTTGGGCTTTCTTCACTCTAATTGCATTACCCCCATAGCCATCTGTCACAGCAGGGGTCCCGGGAAAATGCTCAGGGTTCCATAAATCAGAGAACGTTCAACTCCTGTGCCCACCAGAACCAGGACACATTGTACATTCATGGGGGACCAATTAATTGCTAATTCTGCATTTGACCTCCAGTCCGCACCACATCCCCCAAAGTGTGGAACTTGACCCCTCACTCTGTGAACTGTGACACCAAATCATCTTCCTGTGGGGATGAGAGCCCAGGCAGAGCCCAGGAAGTCTTGCAGGGACACAGGTTGGACGTGGGGCCTTGCCTCCAGCTTCCGTGTCCTGGACCTCAGCAGCTGGAACTGCTGCTCTGGCTTTAATTGGTGCCACAGCTCTAACAAGATCCTATTGGGCTGCTCATCATGTTTTTCTTTCACTACCCCAGCCTTTATCAAATCAACCCACATCTGGTTCCTTGAGACCTTCACGGGGCCTTTTGCACCTCTCCAATAAGTCATAACCTGTACTTCCTTTCTTGCTCTTTATTGTTTCAGCCTCCCATAGATCTGCTAAAGTACAAGTAACCTCACTTATGGGTGCCCTATGTTGGGGGCAAGAATAGTCACTAAGGATGGGGATGCTGTATGCAGCACCAGATTTCTTATTCCTACAGAGAACAACTCCTCATTGGGGCCTTCGGGGTCCTTATTATATATAGATTATATTTTGCATGCCCAGCTCCCATAACACCTGCTGGAGTTCTGCATACATTTTCCAGCTAATGGGTAAGTATTGTAAATCACCCTGAGCAGGCCAAACTTCCCTGATGGCTGCTGTCAGCCATTCCAGAAGCACCCAACTCTCTGAGGTTGACAGGAACTTTGCAACTACTGCAGAAGGGAAGGATGAGTCATCAGGGAAGCCAGTCTACCCATTTCAGAAACCGACATAACAATGTTTTCCATCCCCATATCCTAGAGGCGCAAAAGCCACGTAGGCAGAGATTGCGATGGCTTCTGCCAAAACCAGACCCTCATGTCCACCAGGTCATCCTGGGTATAGGGGCAGAGCAAGTAGTGTTCCACAACCTGGGGAGGGGGCAGCTCCTCCATCTAAGGAGCCTGAGGTTGTTGTGTTTCTATTTTCTTAATTACAACACAGTGGGCCTTTAATACAGGAGAGTCTGTTGCCTTGGGCGGTGGCCTTGGGATCAGAAGGGCCCTTATCCCCACCCCTTCATCCTCTCCCAGCCTCTCCTCTACTGTCTCAGGGACTGAAGGCACCACTCTTTCTTCCCCCTCCCCCATGGCCTCCTGCGATGCAGATTCTCCAGCTGCTTCCTGCCTCGCTGCTCTTAACATACCTTCCAGGAGCACGACCTGTCTTCTCAATAACCGTCAATGTTTCTTAAGGGCATCCCATGTGTCATCGCCCAGCTCCTCCAAGCGATGCCGAAGCGTGTCTCTCTCCTCAATAATCCTTTCCACTATGTCGAGAGAAAGACATCCCACAATGCCTGGTGCTACACGACCACTCAGTCTGTCCAAACAGTTTTGTATTTCACAGAGGACTAAGTCCACAGCTTCCAGTGTCTCCACCCTTCCCCAGTTCTTGGGAAGGCCCCACCCTTGTAGGGTGTGCTTTACCCTATACCAGTGCCTCACTAGAAGCTCCCCAATTGGAAGCCCCACTGATAGGCGGCTCCTCGGTGAAACTCCACTGCTGCCAAAGGTAAGGGTGAGTCATCACCCCCTAATGCAGCAGCCACTGTGGCTTTCCCACCATCCACAGGGGGATTTCTGGGTATCTCTCCCTATCTTTAGGGACAGTCCACCCAAGGGTCACAGCCATGAAGACAGATTTCAGGTTCAGAGATCCTGCCAACTACGCCAGATGTAACTCTGGGAGTTAAATATTTTCCCAGCCCAGGGCAAAATATCTTTGAACCAAAATCAGTCAAAGAGAGAAATAAAGTGGGAGAAACCTGTTTATTGCCCACAAGCAGTTGTTCACTTTTGCTTGCCTGTGTCTCTTGTGACCCAGCTGTAGAAAAAGGAGTCCCACCCAACCTCTCAGGTCTAGATATGCCCTCACTCTCCTGTGTAATTACCTATTGATATGGAGATGGCTACTTCTCTCCACCCCTTGGGAACACTTATTGATATGGAGATGCACTAAGGCCAGGCAAGAGATTCTGGAAATGCTGCAGTTTTACCCACACTCCTCTCCTTTTTCCCTCATTTTCTCTTTAAAACACCCATTTACCTCTGCACACATTAATGTTGAGTTCAATTCACATTGGACTCTTCTCAGTTGCAGTAGTATTATTGCATAAAATCTGTGCTTGTCATTTTAACTAGTGTCTGGGCTTTGTTTATCTTTGACACTGATACTCTTGAATATCTTTTTATGTGCTTATTGGCCATTCACATAGCAGCTTCTTTTGTGAAGTATCTGTTCAGATCTTGGCCATTTATTATCGCCTTCTTATTATTCAATTGTAACATACTTCGTATATTTTGCTACAAGTCCTTTTTCCTATATATATTTATTGCAAATAATGTCTTCCCTTCTGTGGCATGCCTTTTATTTTCTTCGTGGTGTCTTTTAAAGAGAAAAATATTTAAATTTTGATGAAATTTAATGTATGTATTTTTTCTTTTATAGTTTTATATTCATCCATGTTCTCAAGGATGTGCGTGTGTGTAAAGATATAGATATGAATATCTAGATATAGATATGTAGAACCAATGAGATGTGTCCTATTGGTTGTATCTACAGCTATACACATATCCTGTTGGTTCTGTATCTGTATGACTATATCCAGATACCTATATGTATAGATGTATCTGTACTTTCTACATTTACACACAACTTTTTACACATGCTTATAAATATATCTAAACATTTAGATATCTAGATATGTAGAGAGAGAGAGAGAGAGATTTCTTTTAAGGAATTGATTCCAACACTTGTGGCAGTTTGATGAGCCCAAAATCTGCAGGGTAGAACTTAAAATAGAAGGAACTTTAAAAAGCTTAATGGTTATACCAAGTAAGTCAGGTCAAAGTGAATTAATTGGATATGTATACATATGTATTTGCATATGTAATTGGTTATGTGAACATACATATTTGTAATCAGTCTAACTATGAAATCTGTTTTCCCAGGATCTGCACCCACTGAAGTAAATTAACCTTTGCTCCCTTATCACCTGACCAAATTCATATTTGGCTGAAGAATAACAGCCAAGCTGAGGCACAAGGGAAAATTAAAGAGCGGGACCCCAGGGTTATGGTATTTAATGGCTGTGCTGTGGAGCCATTGGAACAGAAAGTTAGCAGTGAAGGAATGATGGGGAAGGAGCTTTCTGTCTGCTGGCATTTGGAGCCTGTCTCATCACTTAAGTACAGGCACTACATGAAAGTACTAGTTTCATTACTTCAAATGATATGGAATAGACAATGTGACTTCTGGGAAGAAACCCAAAAATGACATTTCATAAGAGGGCTATTTTCTCAAATCATAACTTTAGATACCCTAGAAAAGGAAAACTAATCAAAGACACATCCTTTTAAAAACACTTTAAAAAATTTGGGCTGCACAAATGTGGGTAATGTGGAAGTTTTTCCTTATTGAATGGTGGGTGAATGTTCAACACAGCAGAACCATTCTGGAGGAAATGCAATTCACTGTTAATAATAAAATAGAATCATCATCCAATATATATTGACTGTCAGCAAATACAGATGAAAGGACACTTTGCATCAGATTTTCATCCCAGCAATGCTCCAGATATAGATCAAGTTACTGAAGGAGAAAATATTTGAACCTCTCCCCAATGCCCATTCTTAGCTAACCCCTCCACAAGGCAATTTCACATTTATTATCTTATTAATTTGAGAATAAACAACAAAACAATAAACCTGAAAGAGAGGTTTTTAATAAAAAAATCAGAAACTTGGAAGGTAAGTATTAGTACCACTACTGATGAGAAAATTAATTTCAGATCAGTGGTTTCCCAAAGTCACACAACTAATGGCAAATTCAGAGATAGAACCCAATTCTAATTTCTAAGCTGTGTATTTTCCTTAATAACTCACTCATTCATTCACTCAAGTCTTTCATTAAACTTATTGAACACCTACTGTATTCCAGGAATTACACCAGGACCTAGAGATACAAGGATGTCCTTGACCCCCGAAAAGCCCACCATCTAATAAGGAAGAAGACATGTGAACAAACATAAATGTGTGTTCCTGGTGCTACGTCCATCTACCATTATAGGAACAAAGTGCCTTGCAGCACTATCTTCAAAGATCTTTCAAGTTCTCCTAAGCTCCCACAAATGAAGAAATCATACTAGATGCTGCAGATTTGAGAAATAGTGACCAGTGGTCTATAATGATAAAAGATATTATTTAATTTTCATGGTAATGACCTGCATAGTTACATATATTTCTTAAATTTTGAATTAGTTGCTAACTGATTTTACCTAAAACTATTGATACTGAGCTTTCTTGAAAATGACAGATGAAAGATACCAACCCTATATTTCCACATGGCAGTAGCAGGCTGGAACTGAGTAGCAGTTGTCCCTTATTAACAAGGTATTTGGTCTTCAGTTTACCAACGACCCACCTCTCTTGTTTCACTGACTTAACCTACTTCACTCATTTACTTTATCTTCACACCCACCAGCCAAGGTTTCCTCTCCTCCAGCCCTGACCTTCTCAAGTGTTACCGCCGTATTAAACTCTTAAAAACTCTCAGTGATTCCCCTGAGTCCCACAAGAGAATCTCAGAAAGATTCTGTGGCCAAATGGAGAGAACATGTTCATTTCTATGCCATGCTTTCTTGGAGGGATACAAAACAGTACTGTTTTTGCAGGAAATTCTCTTTAAATTTTTTCCTTATATCCCATAGGATTCGTATCTCCATCCACGATGCACACTTCCACTTCACACACTGAGTGGAAGTGTGTATCAGTCAGGGCCCAGTAGAATGGTAGCCACATCAGTGATTTTAACAGAGAGAGTTTATAATAGGGAATTGGGTAAATAGGTATTGAAGACCAGAAAAACAAAAAGGGACAGCGCAGTGATACGGAGACAGTGACCCTAAGCAGCAACCCTGTCCCTAGCCTGGGGAGTAAGGAGGAAAGCCTGGGATTTTTACAACCTAGGCAGCTGAGGTGTTCGAACTTTGAGGAAGGGTGTCCCCCAGCTGCCACACACACCTCCGAGGATATGGTAACTGTGGGGTAAATGGCAGAATTTCCATAATCTCCGGCTGGCCTTAGTTCGTTTACATAACAATGTATGTTTACTACTGCAGAGCCTCCCGTGGATCCTGGTCAAGGCTGGAGTGAAAAACGGCCATTCTGTACTCCCCTCCTTTCCTGGTATGTAATTGGTCTGGCGTTGGCCAGTCACCAAGGACCCGCCTGTGGGGGTACTACTAGAAAGAGCAGGCGGGGAAGCAGAGGGCTCCCCGTGGGGTGCGGGCTGTAGGGCGCAGAGCTTGCAAAGTGCTTGAGTGAAGACAATGGAGCCCCAGCCGAGGAGAGCGCAAGCTGCAGCTGGAGGAGAGGGCAGGAGCCAGGCCTAACTGGCGAATTCCAGCAAGCTGTGAGCAATAAAAATGGTTTCTCCCAACCGACCCTTTCCCTTGACTCGTTTGGGTTTCATCGGGTTTATCAGTTTCACAGGGATTCGCCCCAGGCGGGAGCACCTTTCCCCCGCGAGCTGCAGTAAGCAACTGCCCTGCCAGGTGAAGTGCTGTGACCAGGACGGAGAGGAAGCAGGAGCCCCTTTTCTCTCTTTTGCTTGCCCACTCAAGTGTTTTCTGTTGGCAGAACAGAATCCCAACTCCAGTGTCAGGAAGAGTCCGGTGAAAGGAAAGGAGCGACACACAGCAGCAATTCACCGGAGAATTGCGCTTTATTGGGAAAGGTGCTGGGTTATATAGGAAGGGGAATGGGGTGATTGTGGTGTCACTTCTACGGGGCTGGTGGCTATTGGCTAGGTGCTGGGATTGGGAGGGGGGCGAGGGGTAATTGGGCTTCAGGTGGCGCCGGCGGGAACCGAGGACCCGGAAGAGAAGCAGGAGGTTCGCCATCTTATGGGTGGGGGCCCTTCATTCCCCCCTTTCTCCTCTATGGGGTTGTGGACGTTGCTTTCTCTCTGACTGCTTCCTGCTGAACGGGGGCGGAGAAGGGAGTGAGGGCTTGAGGATTGGGGGGAAAGGGTTGATAGGACTCAGCACAGTAAGGACGAGTAGATGTGGACTTCTTCAGGTTGGAAATCAATGAAGGTTCCCTGTAACCATAGGTCGAGGACTTGTTGATTCCAATGGTGCCAAGAGGATACGGGTGCCAGAAGCCTGGCGTCTGCAGTCATTGTTTCCAGGAACACTTTCCAGAGGAGAGAGGGGTCCATCTCAGCGTGTGGTGAGGAGGTTACGTGAGGGTGAGGGATCTTTTGTGGCTAAAAGCTGGTAGTTCCTGAGTAAAAGCTGGTTGAAAGTTTGATTAGAGATTTTACTGACTTGGGATTTGATAAACTTTACTATACAAGGTAAGAAGAGACAGGCGAGAAGAATGATTATTATAGGGCCTGCAATGGGCCACAGCCAGGTGAGGAAGGGGTTTGTTAGTATTGAAGAGAATGGGTTGGAGGAGTAATACTGTGGGTACCGGGAGTTACCCATGTAGTGAATGGCGCAAGACCAGTAGGGACATCTCCGTAGGTGTCTGGCCATCGCCTGCAACAGGCTTGTCTTTGGTCAGAGAGGAAGCAGAGGTAGGGAGAATAAAGGTAGCTGCTAGTGAACACTTCGGTGGAGGGAGGAAAGTGGAGGTATAAAGGCTCGGAGCAGCCTTTCAGAGGGCAGTCTGATGTGGCAATGAGGGCAGTAATTTTTGTTTGATGCTGTGTGTAAGTCTGTCTGACTTTGAATCGCCATGCAAAGGAGGCTGGGGTGGCGGGGAAGACAATAGGAATGAGAAAAAAAGTGAGAGAGAGCGAGGGAGCAGTAAAGGAGGAAAAAGTCATGATTCGGGTATGGATGGCAAAGGGGGTGAACGGGATTTTGGAGGAAAGAGGACAGTAAGGTCAGGAGTCTGGAGGGAGGGAGAGTCTGTAAACTTTTGTAGGTTAAGAGATCCTTTAGGTGACGTGGGGACAGAATGGTAAGGGGCGCCCCGAATGTCAGTTTATGAGCTTCCTTCTGCAAGAGCTGTCCAGCAGCTAATGCCTGTAGGCAGGGGGCCCATCCCCGAACTGTGGGGTCTAATTGCTTGGATAGATAAGCTACTGGGGCAAAGGATGGGCCATAATATTGGCTTAGGACTCCTAGAGCTTGACTGGACCTCTCATGAATGTATAATGAGAAGGGCTTCGACAAATCAGGAAGATGGAGAGCTGGGGCTTCCACAAGGGCTCCACAGAGCTTAATGAAGGAGTGTTGGGGTGAGGAGGATAATGGTTCTTCAGGGGGGCCCTTGCTGAGGTCGTATAGGGGTCTTGCCAACAGGGAGAAGTTAGGGATCCACGCTCTAAAATACTCAGCCAGGCCTAGAAAGGAAAGGATTTCTGTCTTGGTTTTGGGAATGGGCAGGTCAGAGAGGAGCTGTTTTCTGTCTAAGGTAATGGACTTTCTTTGTTGAGATAGAAGAAATCCGAGGTAAGTGACAGAAGGGGAAGAGATTTGAGCTTTGACGGGGATACCCGGTAACCTCTGGAAGCTAGAAGCTTAAGTAGGGAGGCAGTGTCAAGTTGAGACTGTTCCCACGAGGGACTGCAGAGTAGAAGATCGTCCACGTATTGTAATAAGGTGGACTCGGAGTGATCATGATGAAACTGTTTGAGGTCCTGAGCTAGGACCTGTCCAAAAATATGGGGACTATCTCGGAAGCCTTGTGGCAAAACTGTCCAAGTGAGTTGTTCAGAATGTCTTGTGTATGAGTCCATCCAGGTAAAGGCGAAAAAATCTTGGGAGGAGGGGTCCAGAGGGATAGAAAAAAATGCATCCTTGAGATCTAGGACTGAGAAGTGGGAGGTCGAGGCAGGGATCCACGATAAAAGGGTGTATGGATTTGGGACTAAGGGATGGATAGGGACGATGGCCATGTTAATGAGGCGAAGGTCTTGGACAAGGTGGAAAGATCCATTGGTTTTTTAACAGCTAATATGGGGGTATTAAATGGGGAGTGAGTGGGTCTGAGGTAATTTTTGTTTAAAAGATCTTGAATGATGGGTTGGAGGCCTATGAGGGCTGAAGTGGTTAGGGGGTATTGGGCCTGACAGATATACTGAGAGGGGTCACGTAATCTGATAGAGGCAGGAGGACATAGAGCCACGGAGGGGCTTGTAATGTCCCAAACTTTTGGATCTACAGGGTGTATGAGGGCGGAACTGGAACTTTTATTGGGTAGAGGGGGGTCGTCGGCTGTGAGGGCCATCGGAAAGGGAGTACTGGGGGCTGTGGGAGTGGATATAGTCATGGAAACATGGAGGAGAGAAAGGATGTCCCGTCCTAGTAAGGGGATGGGACACTGGGGCATAACCAGGAAGGAGTGGGAGAAAGGTATGGGATTGTCCTGGATTGTGCATAAAAGGGGGGGGTTTAATGGGAAAATCTGTTTACCTCCTACCCCGACTATAGGAGTAATGGCAGGTGTGGTAGGGCCCCGGTGTTCTCGCAAGACTGAGAAGGTGGCTCCTGTATCTAGGAGGAAGGAGATGGGGCGACCGTCTACTATTAAAGTAACCCTGGGCTCCTGTTTGGTGATGGAAATGGTCGGGTGAGAAGCCCCCGAGCCCCGTCAATCTTCTTCTGCCAGCCCCACTACGGCGGGCTTAGGATGGGGGTTGTTCGTCCAGCCTCCCCTTTGGGTGGTTGGGCAATCAGACCCCCAGTGGCCCTTCTTGTGGCATCTGGGGCATGGGGTGGTAGGAGATCTGGGGGAGGGGCACGCCCTTGACCAATGTCCTTCTTTTCCACACTTGAAACAAGCTCCTGGGGGGGCTTGTTTGTAGAAGGGCGCCCAGGTTGTGGTTTTATCAGCTGGGCCAACATTTGGAAATTGGCCTGATCAGCCTTTTGTTTACGGCGTTCCTTCTCCTCTTCCTGGTTATGGAAGACTTTAAAGGCCACTGTTAGGACCTCAGTCTGCGGGGTAGCGGGGCCCTGTTCTAACTTTTTGAGTTTAGCTTTAATGTCGGGGTAGCTTTGAGCCAGGAAGTATGTCATAAGGACATGTCTCCTGTCAGGCGTTTCTGGGTCCAGGCTGGTAACTGTAATAGGACTTGAGTGAGTCTGTCTAAGAACTCGGAGGGAGTCTCCTCCCTCCTTTGAATTATGTCTTGGAGCTTTTGAAAATTGACTACTTTACGAGCTGCCTTTCTCAGACCTGTTATTAAGCAGGAGGCAAAAATATCTTGAGAGCAGAGACCCACAGCGGTGTTATAATCCCAGTGTGGGTCTTGTTTGGGGACAGCGGTGGGGCCAGGGGGATAGGTGGGGTCAGTCCTGTGGGTTTCAGTGGCGTGCGTTTGGGCGAAGTTCCAAACTCGTCTGCGCTCTTCAGGAAGGAGGGTATTGGCTAGGAGCATGAAAATGTCATGATGTGTGAGGCTGTATGACTGGAGGGTCCATTGAAACTCCCTGATATATGTCGTGGGATCAGTGGAAAAGGAACCTAGGCGTTTCTCCAGTTGGGCTAAATCTCCTAAGGAGAAAGGGACGTGAACGCGCACGATGCCTTCGGATCCTGCTACTTCTCGGAGGGGGGCAATAATTTTGGGAGGCCCTCGGGACCGAGTCTGAGGGGGACTGAAGGTTTCTGGCTCAGTCTGTCGGGGAGAAGCAGGTGATGGGGGCAAAGACAGAGGAGGCTCCTTGAAATTAGTTGGAGGGGAGCTGAAAGGCTCAGGCTTGATCTGCAGGGGGGTGAGGTGAGGGAGATGGTGGTGGAGGAAGGGGGAGGGGCTGTTGTGGGAGAGGAGGGGGAGGCGGCGGCTGCGGCGGAAGAGGGCGGAGGGGTTGTAGGAGGGGGAAGGGAGTGAAAGGGAGGCTTTTGTGGGGGAGACGGCTTGCAGGCTAGGAGAGCTTGGGGGAAGGTGGGGGGAGGAGGCGGAAAGCTTCGGTATAGGGAATCTCCTTCCATTTTTTCAGGCGCTGGCAGTAGTTAAAGAGATCGCGAGTGATGTCAGGATCAAGAGCTCCCCCTGCGGACCATTGGTTGTGATTGTCTAGGGGGCATGTTGGCCAATCTTGGGAGCAGTGTTTACGGAGAAGTTTTGGTTTTATATCAGGCGTCAGGGAGAGGGTGGCTAGATGCTTGAGCAGGCATTCAAGAGGTGAGCTTCCAGGGAGGGAGGGATGAGGAGGCTCCCGTGGCTAAAGGACAGAGAAGGAGACAAACAGGGGAAGACGAACGGAGCCCCTCAGACTGGGAGCAGACGGCAAGGAGACAAAAGTCCCCGATGATCCCTGGGGGTCTGCGGAAACTCGTATACGAGTCGGTTTCTTAGGAAGTGTGGGTCGTCACCCAGGCTTCTCTAAGAAGGCAGAGTGCCGGGGTCATGAGTACCTAGTACTAGGAGTTTTCGGCGGAAGGAATTTTTGGCGGAAGGAACGGAAGCGGGGGTGGAGGGAGCGCTCTCATCCGCAAAGGGGTCACCTCGTTTATGGCTGTTGGAGGAGGGGTCTGAGGGTCCGTCGCAGCCGTGAATGCCTAAGGCGGGGAGAGTTCCCTCCTCGTCCCGAGCGTCAGGGCCTTGCCGGACGATCACGGTCAATGGCACTGCGATAGCTCGGGGAAGAGCGGCCCACTCCGGGGGGAAAACTTACCCAAAGGCCAGAGAGGAGCGGTGAGTGTGAGGAGCCAGCGCCGGAAAAAGGGAGCTGCTGCTGGTGTTGGGGGAAGACGGGGCCCAGTTGGGGTGTCCCGTCTCCCGGGTTTTGGCACCAATGAAAGGAAGGAGCGACACACAGCAGCAATTCACCGGAGAATTCCGCTTTATTAGGGAAAGGTGCTGGGTTATATAGGAAGGGGCATGGGGTGATTGTGGTGTCACTTCTACGGGGCTGGTGGCTATTGGCTAGGTGCTGGGATTGGGAGGGGGGCGAGGGGTAATTGGGCTTCAGGTGGCGCTGGCGGGAACCGAGGACCCGGAAGAGAAGCAGGAGGTTCGCCATCTTATGGGTGGGGGCCCTTCATCCGGAGCACACAGGTTTGTGGGAGAGGGACAGAGCTTGGCAATCAGCACATGGACATAATGTGGCCCTTAAGTTGCCCTAATGTAATTTTTGTACATTAGAGTCTTTGTTATAGGACAGTTTGTTGTCCTTGGTCTCTCCCAGAATGCCCTCCCAGTGCCTTACACAAACACACGTAAGGAAGATCTGCCTGCCCTAAATGATCATCAGACCCATCTGACTGCCGAAGTGTGAACAGACAAATCTCAGGTTGGAGACCTTTCTACACAAATAATAACATGTGATTGATATTAATCAAGGGCATATACAACATGCAGCAGCAAAGAATTCAAAGAGATGACATTTGACCAGCATCCTGAAGGAGAATTAGGGATTTCCCAGGGACAGAGGGGAAGAGCCTTATGCATGTATGAAGCAACCTCATCACATAGTCCGCCCCTGTGCTTTATCCTCCAGGAAGAATGCATTTCTGTGTTCCTGCCTGTAGCCATCATGCTGTGGTGCCCTGCCCTGTCTGTACATGTACCTGGAATGCTCTCCCAGCCTCTCCCCTTGTCTGCTTCCTGGTCCTCTTTCAAAGCCTTTCTTAGATGTCACCACCTGGAAGATCTGTCCTGACTCCACAGGTAGAATGAATCACCACCCCTCTTTGGGGCACTTACTATGGCTTCCATGTTATACTTACCATGCAGATCATAATCATATGCTTAATTCTATCTTTCCTGATCATCAATTCACTTTTTTGAGGAAAATATTTTTTATTTTTTAAATCATTTTTAATATCTCCTATGCTTTGGTAATTCTTGGCCTTCAGTAAAGTCAGGATATTGTGAAGTGTCTTAAGAAGAGCTTGGCTTTTTTCCTATTGGGACACAGAAATCTCTCTCCGCCTGCCTCTCCCCATGGGAAGATGTACAAACAAAAATTTTCAGTAAGAAAAAAGTCCATTTACAATGCAGATGTTTCTTCATGTGGATATTAGAGTCCTTAATAATTCATTCTACATTCATTAAAGGAGAAATCTATTATATGATTTTTCTGAAATCCTTTAGCACCGGCCTTTATTTCTCTCCTGCTAGCCTGATCCCATGTCACCAGTAGTTCCTACCATCTTCTCTCAAAAGTCCCAGGTGCCGCTGTTTTCCCTTCCCAAGGAGGTTATAGGGACCTCCCTGTTTTCCTTAAAGTCACAGGACTTTCCACAGCAGCAGGGCCCTCCTTGGTTGGTCCTGGAACAGAGCACTGGCCAGAAGGGACAGGAATGCACATAAGACCCTTTCAGGCCCTCCAGAAGCCTTAAGAACCATATTTTTTTAAAGGGCTACCAGCAGGAAATACAAAAGGATGGAGAACTTTTGAAAATAGAGTTATACATGTGAAAATATCTTTAAAACATAATTTAATGAGGAAGAGTCAGCTATGCTCTTGTTAATGGCCCAGAGAAGTCATTGTCTGTGAGAGGAGTTCATCTGGCACTTTGGAAAAAGCCCTAAAATTTTCCAATCATTTCGCAGTGTGCAGAAGAAAAAGATAAATCAGGCAGGTAGATGGTGGAGATAATGGGCTTTCACCTCCCTAGGGGTTCATGCAAGGCAAGATGACTCTAGAATTTCCATTTTAGCAGGTGTTGATATATTTCCAACATACATTTATTCATAGGGTTCCTACTTGCATAAAGGCTTACAATAAAAAATGCATTTGCATAGGGCTTTTTTCACCATACCCAGCTTTCTGCCTAACTTGTGTCTTCTCACATATGACCACTGAATGTCAGATGGGTATTTATTCTACTTTGAAAAAATAACCACAAAATAATTCATGGGTCCTCTGACAAGTAAAACAAAACACTCTTTTCACTCATGCCAATCCCTAAGGCAACTGGTGTGACACATGCATATTCTTCAAAACCTACAGGGGAAATGGTGTGGCCACTTTGGAAGACAGTTTGGTAATATTCACAAAATCTGAAATACACAAACTCTTTGATCCAGCAATTACACATCCCAGATTTTGTCTTGCAGGTCTTCTTGAACACTCAGAATATTCTGTAGTATTGTTTATAGTAACAATAATTCAGAAAAATGGCTTAAAATTCTGATCAGGGTGCATCCCAAAGATAGAATACCATATTGCAATATAATGAATTGTACTGATACAAAATGGAAAACCAGTGTGCAGAGTAATGGCTATGGCATATTCCTATCTGTAATTTTTAAATTATATTAATTTTTTCGCTGTGTAGTTGATTTATACAGAATATGTCTGGGAAGACACACAAGAAAACTTCATAGCGCCCACCCCTGGTGATATTCCGGGGCGCCCCATGCCTCAGCTCACACAGGAGGTACACTCTCTTAGGTACCTTTTGGTAACATTTGCCTTTTTTACCTTATGATTTAGTCATTTTCCAATAAAAAGAAAACAGTGGGGGAAAAATATCTGCCAATATGATGGATGAAAATTTCATTTATTGTTTGGCTTCAAACCTCTCTGACTAAAAGTGAGGGAAAAGAGGCAGTTCCCTCTTGAAATCCCTACTCATATCCTTTGCCCATTTAAAAAAAGTTGGGTTAACTTCCATATTAATTTTTAGTAGCTTTTTGAATACCGAATATATTAACCCCTTGTCTGTCATATATACTGCAAATATTTTTCCTAGTCTGTTATTTTTCTTTTTATATTGACTTTGGCTATTCAGAACCTGATATATATGTAATTTACATAGATATGTGTAATGTTCTTTTGCAAATATATTATTTACATACGCATATAGATGTGTAAAGAATTCCATCTTTTTCTTTGTAGTTTCCCTCTTGCTAAGGCCTCCCTCAACCAGAAGTTATAAAAATGTTCTTGCTAGCATTTGTATCTTTAACCCATCTAGAATGCTTATTTAATTATGTGATTCAGCCATTCTCTTCCAAGTGGATATCTAGTGCCATTTTTTGAAGAACTTTTTTCCCCAGTTAATAGTAATGTGCAATGAAAATCACAGAAGAACTTCCCGTATACGCTAGCTGGCCAGCCCTTCTCCCTCCCTCAGATTTGTTTTCTGCCCTGCCCTGCATCCCAGAGAGCTGACCCCTCTCTCTGCCCCACCCAGGCCCCCTTTCTTCCTGATTTCCAGTCAGCTTTGGACAATGGGAGGCCCTGGCAGGAAAGCAGAGGTCAAAGGGGAGAGAGGCCAGGAAGTTTTGTCCCGGATCCTTCCAGGCTTTGTCACCACAGTGCCTTGACCTCCCTTGTCGGTCTCCTTGCCCTGCCTGCACGTATATAAACAGGCGCCCTCCAAATTCTGTTTCCAGCCCCATTTGAGTACACCTGCTGTTGCGAAGCTCTGTCGTTTCTTGTGCCTATTTTATGCAGTTTGATTATACAGTTCTGAATATATTTCAACACGTACCCAATTTACTATATGGTTGGGATATTTTTCCATTTATTAACATTCTCTACCCTTTCAATGTTTTCATGGAAATTTTAACATGTTCACTCTTCTGCATAAAATAATTTCATTATTTCATAATAATTGAAATGATCTGGTCAGCTAAAAAAAGCTGAATTTATGATTAAAATGGAAGTACATTTGGATGTCAGCCGGGCAGAGATTATCCATCTCATGATGATGCAGGCTTTCCATCCTTGGACATAGTGCTGCTCATGGTACTCGAATGCCTATCGCGAACCATAACTCAATATGCATGAAATAGATCAAACTAATTACTGTCCTTTCAAAATTGCTCATTTTCTAAGTCCCTCTCACTTAATGATATTCACACTGTTGCACATGCTCAAAACCTAGTGCCATTTTCACTTACTCTTTGTCATTCCCACATCCAAATTGTTGCCCAGTCATACTAACTGAAAAATATCTATGAATTGCAAAACATCCATCTGTATATACAGACTCAAGTCCTCACCATCTCTGGTATGAATTGTCACTTATGTCCCTTAATTGGCCTTCAATCTCTAGCCCTTCTACAATCTATTTGTCACACTGTCTCCAGAATTAGAGTTTTAAAACACAGATGTGATAATGTCATTCTTCTGCTGAAAATATTCAATGGGTCCATATAATAATGTCAAAAGTTTATTAATATTCTTGCCCAAGGCCACCTTTTTGTTTCCCTTTTTCTTTCATTTTCTACCTCCTCTCCAGTACACACACACACACACACACCCTAACCGTGCCCTAACCACAGGGTTTACTTGTAGTTTCCTAGACATCCTGCTTCTTATCCTGCTCCTTCTCTGTCTTTGAAATGCCCTAGCTCTGCACTATTCGAGTGGCCACTAGCCACATGTGACTTTTGAGCACTTGAAACATGGCTGCTCCAAACTGAGGTGTATTGTAAGTGTAAAGTGAACACTATATTTCAAATAATTAGTACCAAAAGTTAATGTCAAATATCTCATTAATGTTTTATTAAAAATTATTACATATTTATCATATAGTGCATAGCATAGTGGAAATGATAATATAGAAGATATAGTGGGTTAAATAAGATGTATTATTACAATTTATTTTGTCTGTTTCTTTTTGCTTTTTCAATGAAGTTCCTAGAAAATATAAAATCTCCTATGTGTCATTATACTTTTATTGGACAGCACTGCTCTATTCTACATTTCTTTTTGTGATAAAGTCTCATTTATGATGAAAATTCTCCTTCAGATGTCACCTCCTCTGTGAAGCCTTCCCAGACCCCCACTCCAGGTAAAATTAATCATTTCCATCTTCCATCATTTCCATTTCCATCCCCATTGCAGTTTGTACATGCCTCTATCATAGCATTTACCTTATTATAATGTAATTACTTAAATGTCTGCCTTTACCATTTTTAAAATCTTTGTGTCCTTTGTTTCCTTACTCTCTCTCCAAATAAGTTTAGTGCTCGATTAGGGTAGTTAACTGGCAGGAAGAAATAGTTGTATCAAACACAGACAGGATAATCACTAAAAAAAAATCGTAAGATTTACCCCTAAGCTTACTGCATACAAGACAGGAGAAAAATGTCATTTTATATAACTTTAATAAGAGAAAGCTTTCAGTTTGTCAGGAAAGCAAACATTTTCCTAGTACTAACTCCAGGAGGGATTTATTGCATGAAACCTTATATAAGGCTCTGAATCACATAGTACGTCAGGTCTTTAATCAGGGGTCTGCAGAAATAATACAGGAAAAGCCTTTTTATGGCCATTTCTTCTGTCTACAGCACTCCAAGGAGGCAGCATGACACTGTAGGCCAGCTGAAATGAGCATTTTATAGGCTACAGTAAGACAAGACAAGCTGGTGATCTCCCTTGGTAAAGAGAAAGCTTCCAGAGAATACAGCTGGGTTTTTTCAATCTGCTCTGATAATTGTGTCTTTTAAATGGAATGTGAATTCTAGCTTTTTAAAATTACTGATGCTGCTGCGTTAAATCCCTTATACTTTTCTATTTGTCATGTTTGCTCTTTGTTGCTTTAAACCTCGACTCTTTTCTTCCTTTGGATTAATCAATTATTCCATTTTTCTACTCTATTAGCTTTTTAGTTATATGTTCTTTTATCTCTCTTTTAGTGATTATCCTATTAATAGGCAAAATTTGTAATTGTTTTAAAATAGTTATTAATAAAAGAATAAACATAAAGACATAAAAAATTCAGAGAAAATTACCTGGAAAAGAAATAACACACATTAACCAGAAGAAATCTGGTGTATCCGAATTAATATCATATAAATGTGATTTTAAGACAAAAATATTACATAATGTCAAAGAAACTGTTTACCTAAAAATATAACAATCCTGAGCAGGTAATTAACAACATGGCTAAAATACAAATATCAACAAAATTATAAGAAATTGGCAAATCCATAATCATAGTGATTTTAATATCCGTCTCTTAGCAATTTATAGATAAAGTAAACCCAAAGTAGTAAGAATATTACAGATGTAAACAAAATAGTGATGAAACGCAGTCTAATGGAAATATCTATATACACAAATCCTGAGCACAATTTGCCAATCACATGAAATATTTATAAAATCTGACATAATACTAAACCACAAAGTAAATTTCAATACTACCCAAAAAATCAGCATCATACTCACCATATTGGCTACTTACAAGTCATTAAAAATAGAATGTGTTACCAAAAATGTAACTTCCCTAAATACTTATGTTTGGAAATGTAAAATGTAATTGTAAGGAGTTTGTGGATCAAGAAGAAAATCAATATGGAATTGTGAAACATTTTAAGACTGTATAAAAGGAAAATATTACATATTAAAACCTCTGTGATACAACTAATTGCAACTAGTACTTAGAAAGCGATACTGTTAAAAGCATATATTAGAAGAGACAAATGAATGAAGATTAATGCTTTCAACATAGGAAGTGAAGTAAAGCACAAAGTGTACGGCTAAGGGAAGTACAAGAAAGGAAATAAGAAAGATAAGAATATAATTTCCTAAAATAAGAAACAAAGAAATGCTATGGAATCACAAGAAACAAAGGCTGATAATTTTTGAAAAGCTAAGAAAACAGAAGCAAAAACTCCCGGCAAGTTTGTTCAGGGGACAAAACTTTAACTCACAAATGTATTAGGAATCAAAAAAGGGTTTCAATAAATTTTTCCTTTAATACACATTAGTTTTAATTGTTTTGATCATAATACATAAAAGGCCCAACATAAACTGATTTCAATATTGAACTTACTGGCTCATATTATGGAAAAGTCCAGAGACAGGCATGGCTTTAGACTTATCAAGAGTTTTTATTACCATGCCCCAAATTTGATCATACTTCTCTCTCAGTTTTGCTCTCCTCCATCTTAGTTTCATTATCATCAAACAGACTCTCTCCTTGCAGGCCACCCAGAGTCGGGATCCTCACAGCTGTCCCCTGGAGCCACAGGGGAAGGGGAGACTTCCTTCCGTCTCCACACATGCAGCATTGCATTTTGCTGGCTCTCACTGGCTCACCAGCCCACCTTAATCCAGTAGCCATACCATCACCAGGAACTGAGATGCTCTGGTGGCTGAGCTTGAATCACATCCTCTCTGCAGGAGCAGGGAACCCCATTGGTAGCACATTAACCAAAGTCAAGGTGCAGCTGAAGAATGGTGAATGGTTGCCCTAGGGCCAAAACTAAGAGACGTGCATCACACCATGACTTCAGTGAAATATTTTTATTTTAAATAAGACTCCAACCCTCTGAACTCAAGATGAGTTGCCAAATCTCCTTCTGCATAGCTAGATTACCTTGATCTGGTACATCGAATAATTCAATACTAACTGGTCCACCAGAAGGCTACAGGCCATTTGCTGGAAGTGACTATTCAGGTTTGGGCAAGTTTGCTGCTGATTTGTTCTTTTTGACAGATATCAGCGAACAGACTCAAAAGTCCTCAATGCCAATTCCTAAATCATTTTGCCCCTTTCAGGTAGGTCTTGAATAAACTGAAAATTGACTTAAAAATACCACAACACTCTGTATAGTTTGCTGTTTATTTATTCAAAAAGTATTTGAGTTCTTACTATGTTCTAGGCATTTGATTTACTGTTGGGGAAACAAGAGCAGACTGAACAGAGTCCCTCATCTCGCAGACCTGACAAGAGGGAGCCCAAGAGCAG
Source organism: Manis pentadactyla (assembly GCF_030020395.1). Taxonomy (NCBI): domain Eukaryota; kingdom Metazoa; phylum Chordata; class Mammalia; order Pholidota; family Manidae; genus Manis; species Manis pentadactyla. The sequence continues at coordinate 109,857,804 of NC_080028.1, read as the reverse complement.
AGAACATGTTCAGCTGCTACACTGAAGTATCATTGCACGTAAATTGTGATTCCACCCTTTTGAAATCCTTTCTGCACTGCAGATTTCACAGGTCACTAATCTGGCCAAGCAAGGAGAACATTCTGTTCTTGCAAAACGCTCTCTGGGCCCTGTGAAATCTGTCACTAGCACTTAGGCAGGGCTTTTGGTGGAGGAAGTAGAGCTGGAACCACTTGTCCAGCCTGCAGTCTAGACCTTTCTCCCTGCCCAGATGCAACCTGTCAACTTTTAAGAGTGGATGGCTTGGAGGAAGAGGGCAGAGTATGAGGAAAGAAGAAAAGATCAGAGGTATAAAAAGAGGAACAGAAAGTAGGGGAAGAGTGGGTGAGAAAAAGAGTAGGTGATACAGGTTAAACTGTGCCTCCTTGGGCACAAATAAATATTTGTCTATTGTTTGCTGTCAGCATTTATTTAAAATGAGTTCTGGGAAAGATGATGCCTCTGAACAATTCACTGATTTTATTTCAAATGATCTTCAAAACTTTGAACAAAAACACTATTGACTAAAGACCCAGAAAATTAATTTTATGCCATCCTGACTTAATTATAGCAGAGAATAATTGATTCCATATAAAATTGTATGTTATATTTATGGCATATCTCTTAGCTAAAACAGTTTGGTTTAGATTTCACTTACATACTTGGCTAACAAGAAAATGATATTTGATTGCAAAACAAAGGCAAAAAATCAAAATGCAAATTCAAAGGGAAACTATGCATTTTTCAAACAATGAGAATAATCATGTGTACACCATCATAAACTAGTCTTTGAAGAATGTAGGCAGTGATTGATGTGAAGTATGGCTAGCAGTAAACAAAAGGTCTCTTTCAATAAAGACAACAGCAAATGTAATTTACATTTCTTGCTGAATAAAAATAAACACAATGTTTCAAAAGGCATTTTTAATCAAGAAATCAAAGACTATCATACCAATGTTAGCAGGGAAGTTGGAACTGTCTTACCAGATAAAGTTTAAAACAATCTGTTTGAAATTATTTGAAAGTCAGGAGAGAACTGGGGAAACAGTTGGGACAGCTCTGCACGTGCAAGGCTCGTCTGGAAGTAAAGCAGATCACATCACTCTCACAGCAAATCTGTCAGCATTTCCCTTGCAAACACAGTCCTGTTGTCCTTCTCTGCCCTACTCAGCCTGGCCTGGCTTTTCTACCTCTTCTACACTTCTGCCCTTGACCACAGTCCTCCAGCCACGCTGGCTGCCCACTGCTTCCAGGGCCCCAGTCAGGCTCTCTGTCACCTCAGGACTTCCATGGGTGTCCTTGACTTTGATTGTAACCCTCCCTGCAGGGAAGCCCCACCACCACTTTCCTTACTGTTCTATAAGGACAGCTGTCTGCTGCTTCACCCCAGATGTGTCTGGCCTTGAGAAACCTTGAAAACACAGCGTGTTGTATCCATGAGTAAGGAGCTAGATACAGGCCTTGAAGGCCAGATGCCTGGCCATGAAGGCCACACGCATGTGCATCTTCAATATTTATGCAACCATGAATTAGCACTATAGCAGTTATAAAAAGTACAGCTTTATGCATAATAAAGTGGCTTCTTTTGAGCACCCTCCATGACGACTCTCAATGCCTTCTTTCCTCTTCACATTGCCCCAAAACCTCAGTGGCAACCCCTGAACCCCAACATCCTCTCTCAGGCTTCTTACATCACTTCCTCCATTATTCAAGTCTGTTCAAGTGAGGCCATTCTGGACACCTATTTAAAATAGCAAACCTCCTCTTGACATTCACAACCTCCTCTCTGCTTTATTTCTCTCTAAAAATACTTTTCATGTGAAAACCACAAAGGAGAAAGTTGTGTTTTGTTTTCTATTATTCTGTGCCTGGCACAGGGTAAGAGCTCAATGAATATTTGTTGAATGAATGAATGTTGGTATCTGAAAATGGACAGGAAGCATGGTTAGCAATCTCGTTAATCTCCAGCAAAATTAGCTCCATCAAAATCACATTTCAAGCACTATCAGAAATCTGGGCTCTCTTGAAAGCTGAGCCTGAGACAAAAAGTCACGCATGCAGGATGTTAATCTGCGACGCATTAGGAAGGAGGGACAAAGAGGACTCAAGTAAAAAGAATTAGGCACACGGCAAGGGAGGAAAGTCAATACACAGGACTAACTGGTAAACGGAGGCAACACCCTCAAGGCGAGCAGTCTTAGCAGATAAGCAACGGCAGGTGACATCCAGGTCTGGAGAAGGGAGTGGGTGGGACTGGTGCTGGACAGTGTCGCGGAGCCAGCCCGGGCGGCAGAGACGGAGGAGGTCTGGCTTTGAGGAGTAACCTGATTTCAGGGCTGCAGCAGTCGCTCTGAACGGCTTGGTTTTGTCGGAGCAGCTTCCTGGGCGTGTGATCCGTGTGTCCGCACCAGGCTGCGCTTGGGTCAAGGTTCTTTTCTGCTGTCTTAAAATCCTTAATATTTTACTTTTGAACTTGTGTTTTGTAGTAAAGTCTGATGGAACAGTGGGGCATGGGCGTGGGCGGAGAAGAAAGCTGGGCGCCGCAGGTGCAAGGGCTGTGGGCGAGCTGAAACGCCCCCAGGGCTCCGGTCCGAGCACGGCCAGCAGGCAGGCAGGCGGGCAGCGTTGGGCCGCCCCACCCTAGGGTCCATATTCCCTCCTCCCCGCCGCTCTCCCACCCCGCAGGGCCCTTCCCCACCCTGCCCCGCAGGACCTGTTCCCCCCACCCCGCACAGCCCATCCTCCCCACTCCCTCCGTCCCTCCCTCCCTGCAGGGCCCTCCCTCCCACCTCCCCCCCACTGCAGGACCCGTCCCCCTCCCGCAGAGCCCATTCCGCCCTGCAGGGTCCATTCCCCCCACCCTCCCCTCTCCCCCCTCCCCCAGGGCCCTTCCCTCACGCAGCCCTACCTGCACTACCGCCCCCTTGGCTGCAGCTTCGGCGTCCCACCACCCACACTCACGCTGCAGAACTGCTCAGCAAATATTACAAGCGTTGAAGCGTACACATGGACATGGAAATAAAGCATGTCATGGAATTATTAGAGGAATTACTAGATTTCTTCAAAGACTTTAGAAATTCTGGTTTTGAAAACTGCTGTAATACTACAAAGCAAATGTCTATAGGCTGGGAAATAGAAATAAAATTGAAAACTTTACATTCAATGAGAAAGAACACTGTTTTCATATGAAGCTTTAGTTGAACCAAATATTAAGGAAGACAATTTTTAAATTTTTTCTTGTAACTGCAGATACCAAAAGAATTAATAAATGAGTGTTTTCAGTGATATACAGATCATAAAGTCTCTTTCTGTTTATTCACAACCTTTAAGTATTACAGGAAATTGCAGAGGAAATATTAAAATACCATTGTATAAATTTACATTTAAAACTAAATCTAGAGCCTTTCAGGAGGGAGGGGCGGAAGATGGCGGCGTGAGTAGAGCAGCGGAAATCTCCTCCCAAAACAACATATATCTATGAAAATATAACAAAGACAACCCTTCCTAGAATAAAGACCAGAGGACACAGGACAATATCCAGACCACATCCGCACCTGAGAGAACCCAGCGCCTCGCGAACGGGGTAAGATACAAGCCCCGGCCCCGCGGGAGCCGAGCGCCCCTCCCCCCAGCTCCCGGCGGGAGAAGAGCAGGCAGAGCGGGAGGGAGACGGAGCCCAGGGCTGCCGAACACCCAGCCCCAGCCATCCGGGCCAGAGTGCAGGGCCCCCGATCCTGGGAAAACAGGGCAGCAAGAACAGTGAGCAGGCACTGGAGGCTGGGCAACAGAGGACATAAGAAAAGCGCGCGACCATTTTTTTTTTTTTTTTTGCTTTTTTGCTGCTTTGTTTTGGCGAGCGCTTTTTGGAAGTCTTAAAGGGACAGGGACCCCAATACTAGGGAAACAGGGCAGAAAGACCGGTGAGCAGAGGCCTGAGGCTGGCACCGGAGAATAAAGAAAAACGAAAGACCACCTTTTTTTTTAATTAAAAAAAATTAAAAAAAAAATTTTTTTTCTTTTTTTTTTTTGGTCGTTGTTTTGTTTTGGCGGGTGCTTTTTGGAAGTCTTAAAGGGGCAGGGCGGGTCACTTAATCCAGAGGTAGGGAATCCGGGATATCTGGGCACCCTAACCCCTGGGCTGCAGGGAGCAGGGAGGCCCCTTACAGAGATAAATAGCCTCCCAGCAGCTCCTGCTCCAACGCGACTCCACCATTTTGGAGTAGCTGCCCGAGCCAGGCCACGCCCACAGCAACAGCGGAGATTAACTCCATAGCAGCCGGGCAGGAAGCAGAAGCCCTGTCTGCGCGCAGCTGCCCAGCACAAGCCACTAGAGGCCGCTGTTCTCCCAGGAGAGGAGGGCCACAAACCAACAAGAAAGGAAGTCTTTCCAGCCGTCACTCGTCCCAGTTCTGCAGACTATTCCTATCACCATGAAAAGGCAAAGCTACAGGCAGACAAAGATCACAGAGACAACACCAGAGAAGGAGACAGACCTAACCAGTCTTCCTGACAAAGAATTCAAAATAAGAATCATAAACATGCTGACAGAGATGCAGAGAAATACGCAAGAAAAATGGGATGAAGTCCGGAAAGAGATCACAGATGCCAGAAAGGAGATCGCAGAAATGAAACAAACTCTGGAAGGGTTTATAAGCAGAATGGATAGAATGCAAGAGGCCATTGATGGAATTGAAACCAGAGAACAGGAACGCATAGAAGCTGACATAGAGAGAGACAAAAGGATCTCCAGGAATGAAACAATATTAAGAGAACTGTGTGACCAATCTAAAAGGAACAATATCCGTATTATAGGGGTCCCAGAAGAAGAAGAGAGAGGAAAAGAGATGGAAAGTATCTTAGAAGAAATAATTGCTGAAAACTTCCCCACACTGGGGGAGGAAGTAATCGAACAGACCACGGAAATACACAGAACCCCCAACAGAAAGGATCCAAGAAGGGCAACACCAAGACACATAATAACTAAAATGGCAAAGATCAAGGACAAGGAAAGAGTGTTAAAGGCAGCTAGAGAGAAAAAGGTCACCTATAAAGGGAAACCCATCAGGCTAACGTCAGATTTCTCAACAGAAACCCTACAGGCCAGAAGAGAATGGCATGATATATTTAATACAATGAAACAGAAGGGCCTTGAACCAAGGATACTGTATCCAGCACGACTATCATTCAAATATGACGGTGGGATTAAACAATTCCCAGACAAACAAAAGCTGAGGGAATTTGCTTTCCACAAACCACCTCTACAGAACATCTTACATGGACTGCTCTAGATGGGAGCACTCCTAGAAGGAGCACAGCACAAAACACCCAACATATGAAGAATCGAGGAGGAGGAACAAGAAGGGAGAGAAGAAAAGAATCTCCAGACAGTGTATATAACAGCTCAATAAGCGAGCTAAGTTAGGCAGTAAGATACTAAAGAGGCTAACCTTGAACCTTTGGTAACCACGAATTTAAAGCCTGCAATGGCAATAAGTACATATCTTTCGATAGTCACCCTAAATGTTAATGGGTTGAATGCACCAATCAAAAGACACAGAGTAACAGAATGGATAAAAAAGCAAGACCCATCTATATGCTGCTTACAAGAAACTCACCTCAAACCCAAAGACATGTACAGACTAAAAGTCAAGGGATGGAAAAACATATTTCAAGCAAACAACAGTGAGAAGAAAGCAGGGGTTGCAGTACTAATATCAGACAAAATAGACTTCAAAACAAAGAAAGTAACAAGAGATAAAGAAGGACACTACATAATGATAAAGGGCTCAGTCAAACAAGAGGATATAACCATTCTAAATATATATGCACCCAACACAGGAGCACCAGCATATGTGAAACAAATACTAACAGAACTAAAGGGGGATATAGACTGCAATGCATTCATTCTAGGAGACTTCAACACACCACTCACCCCAAAGGATAGATCCACTGGGCAGAAAATAAGTAAGGACACGGAAGCACTGAACAACACAGTAGAGCAGATGGACCTAATAGACATCTGTAGAACTCTACATCCAAAAGCAGCAGGATATACATTCTTCTCAAGTGCACATGGAACATTCTCCAGAATAGACCACATACTAGGCCACAAAAAGAGCCTCAGAAAATTCCAAAAGATTGAAATCCTACCAACCAACTTTTCAGACCACAAAGGCATAAAACTAGAAATAAACTGTACAAAGAAAGCAAAGAGGCTCACAAACACATGGAGGCTTAACAACACGCTCCTAAATAATCAATGGATCAATGACCAAATCAAAATGGAGATCCAGCAATATATGGAAACAAATGACAACAACAACACTAAGCCCCAACTTCTGTGGGACACAGCAAAAGCAGTCTTAAGAGGAAAGTATATAGCAATCCAAGCATATTTAAAAAAGGAAGAGCAATCCCAAATGAATGGTCTAATGTCACAATTATCGAAATTGGAAAAAGAAGAACAGATGAGGCCTAAGGTCAGCAGAAGGAGGGACATAATAAAGATCAGAGAAGAAATAAATAAAATTGAGAAGAATAAAACAATAGCAAAAATCAATGAAACCAAGAGCTGGTTCTTCGAGAAAATAAACAAAATAGATAAGCCTCTAGCCAGACTTATTAAGAAGAAAAGAGAGTCAACACAAATCAACAGTATCAGAAACGAGAAAGGAAAAATCACGACGGACCCCACAGAAATGCAAAGAATTATTGGAGAATACTATGAAAACCTATATGCTAACAAGCTGGGAAACCTAGGAGAAATGGACAACTTCCTAGAAAAATATAACCTTCCAAGATTGACCCAGGAAGAAACAGAAAATCTAAACAGACCAATTACCAGCAACGAAATTGAAGAGGTAATCAAAAAACTACCAAAGAACAAAACCCCCGGGCCAGATGGATTTACCTCGGAATTTTATCAGACATACAGGGAAGACATAATACCCATTCTCCTTAGAGTTTTCCAAAAAATAGAGGAGGAGGGGATACTCCCAAACTCATTCTATGAAGCTAACATCACCCTAATACCAAAACCAGGCAAAGACCCCACCAAAAAAGAAAACTACAGACCAATATCCCTGATGAACGTAGATGCAAAAATACTCAACAAAATATTAGCAAACCGAATTCAAAATTACATCAAAAGGATCATACACCATGACCAAGTGGGATTCATTCCAGGGATGCAAGGATGGTACAACATTCGAAAGTCCATCAACATCATCCACCACATCAACAAAAAGAAAGACAAAAACCACATGATCATCTCCATAGATGCTGAAAAAGCATTTGACAAAGTTCAACATCCATTCATGTTAAAAACTCTCAGCAAAATGGGAATAGAGGGCAAGTACCTCAACATAATAAAGGCCATCTATGATAAACCCACAGCCAACATTATATTGAACAGCGAGAAGCTGAAAGCATTTCCGCTGAGATCGGGAACTAGACAGGGATGCCCACTCTCTCCACTGTTATTTAACATAGTACTGGAGGTCCTAGCTACGGCAATCAGACAAAATAAAGAAATACAAGGAATCCAGATTGGTAAAGAAGAAGTTAAACTGTCACTATTTGCAGATGACATGATACTGTACATAAAAAACCCTAAAGACTCCACCCCAAAACTACTAGAACTGATATCGGAATACAGCAAAGTTGCAGGATACAAAATCAACACACAGAAATCTGTGGCTTTCCTATACACTAACAATGAACCAACAGAAAGAGAAATCAGGAAAACAACTCCATTCACAATTGCATCCAAAAAAATAAAATACCTAGGAATAAACCTAACCAAAGAAGTGAAAGACTTATACTCTGAAAACTACAAGTCACTCTTAAGAGAAATTAAAGGGGACACTAACAGATGGAAACTCATCCCATGCTCGTGGCTAGGAAGAATTAATATCGTTAAAATGGCCATCCTGCCCAAAGCAATATACAGATTTGATGCAATCCCTATGAAACTACCAGCAACATTCTTCAATGAACTGGAACAAATAATTCAAAAATTCATATGGAAACACAAAAGACCCCGAATAGCCAAAGCAATCCTGAGAAAGAAGAATAAAGTAGGGGGGATCTCACTCCCCAACTTCAAGCTCTACTATAAAGCCATAGTAATCAAGACAATTTGGTACTGGCACAAGAGCAGAGCCACAGACCAATGGAACAGACTAGAGAATCCAGACATTAACCCAGACATATATGGTCAATTAATATTTGATAAAGGAGCCATGGACATAAAATGGCAAAATGACAGTCTCTTCAACAGGTGGTGCTGGCAAAACTGGACAGCTACATGTAGGAGAATGAAACTGGACCATTGTCTAACCCCATATACAAAAGTAAACTCAAAATGGATCAAAGACCTGAATGTAAGCCATGAAACCATTAAACTCTTGGAAGAAAACATAGGCACAAACCTCTTAGACATAAACATGAGTGACCTCTTCTTGAACATATCTCCCCGGGCAAGGAAAACAACAGCAAAAATGAGTAAGTGGGACTATATTAAGCTGAAAAGCTTCTGTACAGCAAAAGACACCATCAATAGAACAAGAAGGATCCCTACAGTATGGGAGAATATATTTGAAAATGACACATCCGATAAAGGCTTGACGTCCAGAATATATAAGGAGCTCACATGCCTCAACAAACAAAAAACAAATAACCCAATTAAAAAATGGGCAGAGGAACTGAACAGACAGTTCTCCAAAAAAGAAATACAGATGGCCAACAGACACATGAAAAGATGCTCCACATCGCTAATTATCAGAGAAATGCAAATTAAAACTACAATGAGGTATCACCTCACACCAGTAAGGATGGCTGCCATCCAAAAGACAAACAACAACAAATGTTGGCGAGGCTGTGGAGAAAGGGGAACCCTCCTACACTGCTGGTGGGAATGTAAGTTAGTTCAACCATTGTGGAAAGCAGTATGGAGGTACATCAAAATGCTCAAAACAGACTTACCATTTGACCCAGGAATTCCACTCCTAGGAATTTACCCTAAGAACACAGCAATCAAGTTTGAGAAAGACAGATGCACCCCTATGTTTATTGCAGCTCTATTTACAATAGCCAAGAATTGGAAGCAACCTAAATGTCCATCAATAGATGAATGGATAAAGAAGATGTGGTACATATACACAATGGAATACTACTCAGCCATAAGAAAAGGGCAAATCCAATCATTTGCAGCAACATGGATGGAGCTGGAGGGTATTATGCTCAGTGAAACAAGCCAAGCGGAGAAAGAGAAATACCAAATGATTTCACTTATCTGTGGAATATAAGAACAAAGGAAAAACTGAAGGAACAAAACAGCAGCAGAATCACAGAACTCAAGAATGGACTAACAGGTACCAAAGGGAAAGGGACTGGGGAGGATGGGTGGGTAGGGAGGGATAAGGGGGGGAGAAGTAGGGGGGTATTTAGATTAACATGCATGGGGGGGTAAGAGAAAAGGGAGGGCTGTACAACACAGAGAAGGCAAGTAGTGATTCTACAACATTTTGCTATGCTGATCGACAGTGACTGTAAAGGGGTTTATAGGGGAGAGCCTAGTAAACATAATATTCGTCATGTAAGTGTAGATTAGTGATAGAAAAAAAAAAAAAGGGCAGTTCCTGTGTGGTAACCTCCAACGAGTTCTACACAAGGGTATAAAGGGCATATAAAAGTGTAGGCAAAGGGTCTGTTTGTGTTTATACAGAGGATCAAAGCCTAATTGGGCTACCCCGAAAATGAACTAAGATACGATATGAAAGAGAACTTCCAACATCAGCACTCTCTGGAAGACTCATGCCAGAAGATGATCATCAAAAAACCGCAACAAAGATCCACGCACTGCTACAGCTCTAGATGCACTCATCCCACCAGTTCCTGGACTTGCCATGGGAATGAGGAAGGAGATATCTAAGCTGGCCTGTGCATACAGTAAAACAACAAAATTGGACTGGATCTATACTGTTGGAACTCAACCAAGAATTTGGAGAAGTGCAAATTGTAGCGCTCCAAAGTCTTACAACTACAAACTATTTACTGTTAAAAGAATATATGGCATGTGAACAGTCCCCAGGAATGGGTTGTTTTAATTTGTCTGATTTCTCTCATACTGTTCAAGTTCAGTTGGACAATATCCACCATATCATAGATAAGTTTTCACATATGCCTAAGGTGCCTAACTGGTTTTCTTGGTTTCACTGCAGACGGCTGGTAATTACAGATATGCTTTGGTTATGTAACTATACTCCTATTATGTTAATGTGTGTGTGCAATTTAAGTAGTAGCTTAAAACCTGTACATGCTGAAGTTACTCTACAAAAAGATATATCAAAGAAATAATCAATCTTCCCATGTTTTCTTCCGCCTGCTACTTCTATAGCTTTTCTTCTTCCTTCCTAATTACAACCCTTAAATAGAATTCGTGCCTCATATCAAATTTACCGAGTATCATAATTCTTCCAAGTGGTAAAGATACCTCAAGACAAATGCTGGGCATAGAAGCCACAGGGCATAAATATGCAAAGAAGTAAAAAGCTAACTTTTTCAAACAATAAGGCTTCTCTCTCACTTACCAACTTCACATTTTCCTGTATGGCCCCGGAAGATGACTGGTTAGCCAGAGACGGGTAAGATTCCTCAAGGGAGGAACAACCTAAGACAGGCACAGTCGCAGGGGGGCCATCAGGTGAGAAATTGGGGATCAACAGAGGTGAGGCTTAGAACCTCACCCCCCCTGTTCTGAGAGAAATCTTCTGCATATGTGGATGTTTTATTGCCCTGGTCTAGCTTGCATTAACACATAGTCTACAGGCACACACCTGATCATCTACATTTGCTCTCTTACAACACTAAACTATGTTTTCTACCTTTATCTTGTATCTACCTACCACTTCAGCATTTTATTAAAAATAATAATAATAAAGAGAGAAATGTGGTATCCACATATAAATCAAGTATAAAAACCAAATGAGTATTCATATTTGAACTGACTGTTTATAGTTCATAACGCATGAGCAAAACCGAAAGTTTCTGTGATGACTGCCCTTGTACTGTTCACTATGTAACTTATTCATTATGTAAGAATTTGTTCTACATGTAAAAACTTGTTTGTTATGCCTCAGAAGATTGGAGACTGACAAAAATTAGGCTTGGGGTGGAATAATGATTGTGCATTGAGCATTGACTCCCCTATACAGAATTTTATTGTCGTTAACAACCATTTGATCAATAAATATGAGAGATGCCCTCACAAAAAAAAAAAAAAAAAAAAAAAAAAAGGACAGACTTCCAATGGTAAAATAAATTAGTAACCGGGATGTAAGGTATAGCATAAGGAATATAGTCAAGATATTGTAACAGCCTGGTAGGGTGATAGCTGGAACCTAGAATTATGTATATAAATGTTCTACCACTGTGTTGTACACTTGAAACTCATGTAATGTAATAGTGTGTGTCAACTACCCTTCAATAAAAAATAATTATTTAAAAAAAAAAAAAAAAAAAAAAAAAAAAAGATAGCCTTTCAAGCTTTAAGTAAAGGTGATAATTTTAGAACTTTTCCATTTGGTATGGGAAAGAATAGACTAGATTTCACAATTGCAAAGTTAGCCTTTTCTCTTTGTAATAAATAATTTGTGGGTAAAATTTGGAGAATCAAATAAAGTTAAATGAACCAGAAAAAAAAAAAAAAAACTAAATCTAGGCTAACAAAAAACTGATTTGTATGAGGTTAAGTTTTTTAGAAGAATTATTCCAAGAATCATCAGCTCTAGCTATACATTGGTATCAATTTCAGAAATTGTTCCATGTTGTCACTTAAAATACTCCTAACAGCACCAGTAACAGTTGCATTGGGGAGATCCTTCTCAAAATTACAAATAATAAAAAATATTTACAACCTCACTATCTTGCAAAAGTGACTGACATCACTTTTAAATACATTGATGGAAAAGAATAAATTTTGATTATCTAGTAAATGAATTTGTAGAAAACTGAGCCCTAAAAACTATGATCAATCACGATACCATGTATATACAGCATTATTTATTTTAGTATGGAATATTTGACACCAACAATATTCTTTTTGCAATTTGTAAGTTTATGTTGTTACTCATGCATCACCATTTTACCCCTATTATGTTTTATAAATAAAGTATTTTTAAAGGCTTTCTATTGTAGTACCTTTAGTAGTTCCTTTCCCTCCTTTTTGAACAAAGGGCCCCACATTTTCCTTTTGTACCAGACCCCACAAATTATGCTGCTGGCCCAGATAATAGTCATTTGAAGCTTCATCATTGGAATCAGGACATTAATTTGAAACTAAAGGAGATCCTTTCACTAGGAAGAAAATCAGAAGTATGACATGTGCAAAGAAGCTAGCATCTGGCAGTGGTCCCTTCTGATTATATTTCCTGTAGGAGAAGATGACTACCTGGTGAGAAAAAGGAGGGAAAAAGTCTTCCTTTTAATATACATCTTCTGAAACCAAATTCAAGACACCTTAAAGTAAAAATAAAAGATAGTTGAATTAAAGAATGCATGTGGTGAGAGAAAACAAGATGGTGGTGTGAGAAGTGAGCCAGAAACCTCCTCCAAAAACCACATATAACATGAAAATATGGCAAATACAACTAATCCTGAAAGAGCAACTGGAAAGAAGACTGCAAAAGATGGCCTACATCTGGGGAAGAGAGAAGACCTTACAGAAAAGGGTAAAGTAAGAAAGCCGTGATCCCTCAGGACCCAAGCCCTCCCCAACCCCAGCTCACTGGTGGGAGGAAGAGAAATGGAGCAGGGAGGAAATAGAAGCCCAGGCTGCTAAATACCCAGCCCTGGAGATCTACTATAGAAATACAAACCCACATTACATGGTACTCTGGAGATTAGAGGGGGTGGAAAGCAAAGACAAGCAAAATACTCAGAGAGACTGAGATTCCAGCTGCTTGTTGAGAACAGGTTCCCAACTGGCTGCTCCGGCACAAAAGAAAGGCAGACTCTCAGAGATTTCCCAACAGCAAGAGGGGTGCTAAAGGGACAAGGATTACACAGAGCTTGCTGTTCAGGAGAAAGGACAGGTGGACAAAATCATCCAGGCACACTCAGTCCAGCAGATTGGGAATTTTCTGGAGCTTCAGATGCTCCATCTCCCTGGCTGGCAACACAGTACTGAGGACCCTCAGCTGTGATATGCAGCCTGCCACTCCTTCCTTCCAGCTGGCACCAGTTCACAAACCTGCTGCCCCCACCATCACACCAGGCTGGCCAGAGGGTGGCCCAACTATGGCAGTTACAAGGGCACAATGTGGAGGCAGCTCCCTGCATGCTTAGCCACTGGTCCTGGCAGTGGAGGCAGGCACTGTGGCCAGGAAGCAGGAAAGAGCTCTGTCCTCCCAACAGGCGCTAGTGCTGCACCCCTGTGATCACTGCCATCACTCCAGGAGCTGGGCAGCTCCAGAGAGTAGAGCATCTACTCACTAGAGGACGCCACCTACACAAAGTTATTATTACACAGTAATCATTACAAACATGAAATGGCAAAAGAACCTGATAACAAACCAAAATCCCACAAACACCAGAAAGAGGGCTAAGTCAAACTGAAATCACCAATCTTCCTGATAAAGATTTCAAAATAAAAATTTAAATCATGCTCACAGAGCTACAGAAACATATTCAGGACATCAGGGAGGACTTCAAGAAAGAGATAGAAACTTCGAAAAACAGAGTATCTGAAAGGAAACATACAATGGAAGGATTTAAAAGCAGATTGGATGAAGTAGAGGAGATGGTAAGTAAAATAGAAATTAGAGAACAGGAATACAAAGAAACTGAGGCACAGAGAGAAAAAAGGATCTCTAAGAATGAAAGAATATTGAGAGAACTGTGTGACCAAACCAAACAGAACAATATTGATATTATAGGGGAACCAGCAGAAGAAGAAGAGAGAAAAGGGATAGAAAGTCTCTTTGAGGAAATAATTGCTGATATCTTCCCTAATCTTGGGAAGGAAATAGTATCTCAGGCTGTGAAGAGCACAGATCTCCCAACACAAGGGACTCAAGGAAGACAACACCAAGACATATAATAATTAAGATGACAAAATCAAGGACAAGGAGAGAGTATTAAAAACAGGCAGAGAGAGAAAAACTATCACGTACAAAGGAAAACCCATCAGGCTATCATCAAACTTCTCAGCAGAAACCTTACAGGCCAGAAGGGAGTGGCGTGATATATTTAATGCAGTGAAACAGAAGGGCCTCCAACAAAGAATGCTCTACCCAAGAAGATTATCTTTTAAACTTGAATCAGGGATTGAGCAATCTCTAGATAAGCAAAAGTTGAGGAAATTTAACTACTGCAAACCAAACCATCTCTACAGTGTATTTTAGAAGGACTGCTAGATGGAAGTGCTCCGAAGGCTCAATAGCTGTCACCAGAGAAAATAAAACCACAGTAAAGGAAGTAGACCAATTAATTACTAAGACAATGCAAAAGGGATACACAAAGAGTACAGAATATGACATCAAATACATAAAGAGTAGAGGAGGAAGAAAAAGAATGGAGAAAAAAAAGAACCTTTAGATGGTGTTTGAAATAATGTAATAAGCAGTTAAGTTAGACTGTTAGATAGTAAAGAAACTGCCTTTGAACCTTTGTTAACCAGAAACCTAAAGCCTATAATGGCAATAAGTACATATCTATCGATAATCACCCTAAATGCAAATGGACTGAATGCACCAATCAAAAGCCAAGAGTTACAGAATGGATTAAAAAACAAGACCCATCTCACGGGGAAGACAATATAACTCAGAGAAGACAAGGGACTCTGTGGCATCTTACTACACTGATGGACAATGACTGCAATGGGGCATGGGGGGGACTTGATAATAAGGGTGAATGTAATAACCACATTGTTTTTATTGTGAAACCTTCATAAGAGTGTATATCAATGATATCTTAATAAAACAAAAAAAACAAGACCCATCTATATGCTGTCTACATGAGACTCACTTCAAACCCAAAGACATAAACAGACCAAAACTGAAGGGATGGAAAAAGATATTTCATGCAACTAAAAGGGAGAAAAAAGCAGGAGTTGCAGTACTTGTATCAGACAAAATAAACTTCAAAATTAAGAAAGTAACAAGAGACAAAGAAAGACATTACATAATGATAAAGGGGTCACTCCAACAGGAAGATATAACTACTATAAATATCTATGCACCCAACATAGGAGCACCTACATATGTGAAACAAATACTAACAGAATTAAAGGGAGTAATAGAATGCTGAATTCATTTTAGGAGATTTCAACACACTACTCACTCCAGAAGACAGATCAACCGGACAGAAAATAAGTAAGGAGACAGAGGCACTGGAAAACACATTAGAACAGATGGACCTAACAGACCTCTGCAGAACACTCTACCCAAAAGCAGCAGGATACACATACTACTCAAGTGCACATGGAACATTTTCCAGAATAGATCACATACTAGGACACAGAAAGAGCCTTAGTAAATTCAGAAGAATTGAAATTGTACCAACCAGCTTCTCAGATCACAAAGGTATGAAACTAGAAACAAATTATGGAGAGAAAACACAAAAGCCCACAAACACATGGAGGCTTAACAACATGCTTCTAAATAATCAATGGGTCACTGACCAAATAAAAACAGAAATCAAGAACGTGCCTTCAGCGCAGCAGCTCTTGGCCGAACTGGTTAGACATCTTTCTGTGAATCGCTTTAGTTAGAGAAGGAATCGCTGCCAAGATCATTGCTATGAAAACCACAATTAGTTCGAGTTCCTAATCTTTCACTGCACAACTATTGGAGGGAAATTTAATGCCGTTAGGAGAGAAAAGTTAACTTGTTTGTTTGCCTAAGAGTGTCGGCAACCCTCCCCCCACCCCAACACCTTATCCACACACACACACACCTTATTTGTCTAAGTGCTTATTGATATGGTTGGGTTTAAATCGATCATCTTTCAGTTTGCCTTCTATTTGACCCATCTGTTCTTTGTTCCCCTTTTCAGAATTTTCTGATTTCTTTGGATGCAGTATTTTTGTGATTCCATTTTATTTCCTCTGGTAGCTTGCCAGCTGTACCTATTGGTTTTGTTCTGTTTTAGTAATTAGTTCAGGTTTATAGTAAACATCCTTATTGGATTACATTCAGCTTGCACGTGATGATACCCCACTTCACAAATCGCTAAAGCCTTAGGACACGACCCTCCCTTTTCCTGCCTCCAGCCCTTTGTGGTATTAATGTCACACGTTTGACTCCACATACACTAGCAGCCCTACAGTACATGGTATATGTGGCATTTTTTTCTTGTTAAACAGGCAATTGCTTTTAAATAGACTTTAGAAATAAAGCGAACATCTTTTATATTTACCTATGTACTATTTCTAGTACTCTTCTTCCCTTTAAGTAGCTCCAGATTTCTTCGTAGCATCATTTTCCTTCTAAAAATTCCCTTTGGTTCAAGTCTGTTGCTGTGATGAGTTCTTTTTCAGCTCTTATAGGCCTGAAAGAAACTTTATTTTACTGTCATTTCTGAAAGATATTTTTCACTGGTTTCTGAATTCTGGGATGACACATTTTTTTCTCTCAGTACTTTAAAGAACAGGACCCCGTGGCCCTGTGGTTCACACTTCCCCACAAGACAGCGGTCGCCCTTCTTACCTTCATTTCTCCTCTGCATATACTGTATTTTTTCACTCTGACTGCGCCTGAGAGTTTCTCATGATCACTGGTGTTAAGCAGTTGATGATGATATGCCTCAGTGTAATGTTTCTTGTTCTTAAAACTTGTTGTATTTCTTGGATTTGTACACTTACAGCTTTTGTGAAATTTGGAGTATCTCTGGTGACTATTTCTTACATATCCTTTCTGCCCCTCTCTTCCAGGGACTCTAGGTCAACCAAAGTTGCCCCACATGCTCTTCTCTTTTTTTTCTCCTCTTCATTTTGGACAGTTTCTGTTGCTATGTCTCTAATCTTTTAATCTCTTGAGTCTGGTAGATTGCAGTTTTTACCTTAGACATGATATCTTTTATCTCTAGAAGTTCAGTCTGGGCCTTTCCAATATTTTCCATGTCTCTACTTAACATGCTCAAACATTTCTCTACCATATGAGCTTATGGAATATAGTTATAACTGTTCTAATGCCCTTATTTACTAATGTTATTATCTGTGCCATTTCTGAATCTGCTTCTTTTGATAGATTTTCTTTCTCCACATTATGCACTGTATTTTCCTGCTTCTTTACATGCCTGGTAAATTGTGATTAGATACCAGTGAATGTGAATTTTCCTGTCAGTATTCTAGAGCTTTGTTCCGGTACACTGTAATGTTATTTGGAAATAGTTTGTTCCTTTCAAGACTTGCTTTAAAGCTGTATTAGGACCAGAGCAACCTTTAGTTGAGGGCCAAATTGGCCCCACTATTGGGGCAATGCCCTCTAAGTATCCCACCAGCGCTCTGAGAATCAGAAGCTCCCCTCTCAGGCTAGTGGTGCACAAACTGTCCCTGGCCCTCTGTGAACTGCAGGGATTGTTTCTCTTGTTCCATTCGGGCAGATCTTCTCCTGCCTCAGGTGCTGTCCTCATACTCATGCTCTGATCAGTACTAGACTGAAGACTTCAGGGGACTCCCCTGGAGCAATCTGGATCTTTCTTTCTGTGTAGCTTTCTCTTATCTGGTCCTGTGTCCTGAAAATTCTAGCCATCTTGGTCTCCCTAGACTCCCAACTTCATCTCCTCAACTCAAAGCGATGGCCACGCCCTGCCTGGAATCTGTCTCCCTAACTCCAATTTGGAAACTTTCTCTCAGCAGGAAGCTGGAGCAGTTGCATGGATCATTTCATTTGTTTTGCATCTCTCAGAGATGACTGTCTTGAGCCACCTGATGTCCGATGTCTGAGAACGATTGTTTCATATATTTTGTTGAACTTTTCAGTTATTTCATGGAGGAAGATAAATCTGGTCCCTATTACCATTCAGAGCTTAAAGGAGAAGTCAAACTGTGTTAAACTGGTAGCTCTCAAACTTTAGCATGCATCAAAATGAACTGTTAGGCTCATAAAAACATAGGTGGCTGCCCGCAAGGAGCTCTTAGCAGTCACCTGATTTACCTGCCTGTTCTCCCACGGGTGGAGGCCTGGTGAACTGCTGTAGCCTGACTGATCTTCTGTGCCATGTTTCAATGGTGTCCACTACGAAAATGTCAACTCAATAGGGCAGGTGTTTGACCTGTCTTGTTCAGCTTTGTATTGTAGAATACATATTTACTGATTAATTTTATATTCCTTACAAAAAAAGTTTGGAAACAACCTAGATATCTAAAAATAGGGGAATGGCTAAGCAAAGCATGAGTCGACACAATTAAATACTAGGCTTCAATAAAAGTAAGAATTAACTTATTATTGACTTATTAACTGCACATACTGGCCACCTACAGAAAAGACCCTCATTTGTGTGACTTCATTGAGGTTCATCACCTGAATGAGCAGATGAAATCCACTGAAAAAATTGGGGGACCATGTGACTACCTTGCACAAGATGGGGACCTGGAGTCCGACATGGCTGAAGAATCTTTGACCAGCACCCCTGGGGAAGTGACAAGGGCTAAGCCGCCAGCTGGTGGCTCCCTGGCCACCAAGGCAGAGCCTGCACATTGGGGTCACTTTGATCTTCTCTGTAAGTTTTAACAAAATATCTACTTAAGTCCTTTCATTTGTCCCATTCCTTCAAAGTAATTTGGTATCCCCACCCCCCAATAAAAACAAGAATTAAGTATGTCAAAAAGAAGACAAATAAAAAAGTTATAACTTGTGTTAGTTATCTAAAATATCCTGACCTTGCCTCTTAAGGTCTACGCACGACCCTTCCTTGTGTTTGAACTGGCTTTCCTGCATGTATCTGGGGACATCCTACATCCTTAAGGCTCACCTGAGTCACTACATCTTCCTTGAATGTCAAGACGTGCACATCTCAGAAGAACCTGCTGCAAACCTGCAGAATGCTGCTCAAGCCAGAGGTACCGGAGAAGCAACTCCCTCCAGAAAGGCCCCTGTTCCAGGCTATTGTTTGAAGCAGTTGTTTCCATCTGCTCCGGCTGCCATAATAAAATGCCGCAGACTGGGGTGGCTTAACCCAGAAAGTTATTTCTCATAGCTCTGGAGGCTGCGAAGTCCAAGATCAAGGCCCTTGCTGCTTCGGCTCTGGTTTGCACACAGCAGTCTTCTTGCTGTGTCCATCCACAAGACACGTTCCCTCTCAGGGCCTCGTCTAGGACCACCTACCTCCCAAAGGCCCTCTCTCCCAGTATCATCACACTGGGGGTTAAGACTTCAACAGAAGAATTGTGGGATGACACAACACTCAGTCCATAACACTGGTGGAAAAGCACCTCAGCTCCTTTGCATTTTGGGTAGAATAACTGAGGTTGTGTCCACATCACTTCCTGGCTTCTGCAGGGGATTAAGCTCCCATTGTGCACAGCAGTAACTGCTGGACTGTGCATCTTATGCCGGCCACCTTCTCTTATCTGTCTCACTTCACCGCTCACCTTCCTTCCTACACCTTCCAAGGAAAACTCCCTGTTCTTGCACCCTGGTATCATAGTCTCTCCCCATCTGGGCTCCTGTGTTCACATAGCATAAGATGTCTCTCATGATGCTCTTTATTGCAGGGTTTTGTGAATGTCCTGGCTCTCATAGCCTAACCATAAACTCTCTGAGAACAGAAACCTCTGTAAATGCTGAATCACCCAGCACCTAACAAAGCACCTTGCACATAGCAGGTGCTTTTAAAAAAAAAAGCTAGATTAACTACATTAGTCAAATTTAGGATTATTCTAAGAAAGGCACTATAGAAATCTAACACCTAAATACTTCACAGCATTCCTGTAGCACTAAATAAATCAAATTATTTAAGCAAAGTTTTATGAATCATAATTATTGATTTAGATATCTCACAAGCTGTTTCAAAGTCAAAATAAGTCTTCAAGTTCAAGCAATAGACAGAATATATTTTAACATTTTCTGGTTGAAAAACAATCAGCACACCAACGGGGGAGTTAGAGGGGACAAGATTTCCCTAACGCAGCACTCACAGTCCCACATTCCCTAGCCCTCACCTCCTTTCCCAGCTTTCTTTTTCATTCTGTTTCACCTCTTCTATATTCAGTGTGTGATCTTCATGCAAATGATTTGTAGTTCAAGTTTATCTTTGCTTGTTAACAAGACTGTATAATACCACTGATCTCATTTCATAAGAAAACTTTAAATTCTTTTACAATTGACAATAAGAGACATAATTATTATCCTCCCCATTTTGTTTCCCAGTCATTATACTAAATATGAGTCTTCATTAAAAATTGATTCAAATATCTATAAATCTGATTCAAATATCTAACATGATCTGAACTGGAATAATTATTTACATGCCCTTCAAAGTTATTTCTAAGGTCTAATTCTGTGGCCTGTATCTTGAAGGCAGATATATACAAGACACAAAAAGGCAGATATAGAACTGTAAACAATAAGCATCATTCTTTTAAGAAATTATTTCAAGTAACACCCATCCATGGTGAAAATATTAGTCAATACAGAGAAACAAAAAGAACATATAGTTATGCTTCTGATCAAAGTAGAACACAGCTAAAATTTTGGTGTATACCCTTTCAGACTTTGTGTAATATTTTATATATGTATATAAAATGGCTCACAGCATGCATTTTTTTTCTCCCCTCTCTTTTTGTACTCAGCAATGTACCACAATGTGGCAGAAACTATACACAGGCGCAGTTAACACACTCTTCTGACACGGTTTCCTATACTCCAGAGGCTAGAAAGTTCAACATTTCCCTTGCAGCTGGGGGTGCCACACGTGACCAAGTTTCCACCAAGCCCTGATGGGAGATACAGACCCTGAGCCAGATTTGGAAGGCCAGCAAGTAACGTGAGGTGATGGCTATGCTCGGGAACAGCAGATCTGGGGCTGAAGCAGAAGGTCCACTCTCAGACTCTAACATAATAGATGTTGCCAGGCAGGTGTGGACAGCAGTGGGTGTCCTTTAAAACTGTGCCATCCTGGGATCAGATCCTGATCCTGGCTCTAGAGTGTCATGTGCTTCCCTGCTCCTCTCAGAAATGTTGTTATCTGTAAGTAATAATTCTACTGAATTCACATGTCAACACCTTTCCATGTCAAAAAAAATGCATGACTGTAATATCACAGAATTGCTACTAGTAGAATCACAGAATTTTAGAGCTAAATGGGACCTTAGCAATCAGCCAGACTTAGGCAAATCAAGCTCAAAGAAGTTAAGTAACTCACCCATTGCCCTGGATGGGTAATGGCAGGACCACACACAAGTCTCCTAATTCCCAACTCTATGTAAAGGAATTGTTCCATCCTTGTGCCCCATAAAGGAGCTGGGACGAAAAATAGCTGTGCCCCAAGTTAAACTTTGGTGTTTTTGAGTTGCATCACATGCTCATCCATTATCTGGCCGACTTTTGCCCAAAGAAGGTGGAGTGTGATAACTTTGTAACGGGTTTGATTTCTCTTGCAACCCGAGCACAGACCCCATCACCAGACCGGTATGCTTGCTCATGGTGCCACTTATCATTGTAGCCTCACTCCAGGCAGCTACGGTGTGGGGCCTCTCCCACGGTGTGGAACCCCTCCCCACGGTGTGGGGCATCTCCCCAGACTGCAAAGGTTTATGTTCAGTTCGCCTGGATGAACACTTGTTCCCAAGGAGCTGGCAGTCCTCAATGCTGTCAAGTAATGCTACCTTGTTTTGCTTCTTCAGTGTGACAGGGAAGAAACATTGTCGAAAGGCCCATTCAGTAGTGGAAAGACTGAGATGTATACGGCACACGGACTTCATAAGTGGTCATGCAGAGCTCTGGCTCCACTTTTCTGTTCAGACTGATTTGAACCCCAGCTCTGCGTAGCTGTGCAACTGTGGAACAAGTTACTCAATTTCCACGAGTCGCACTTTGCTCATCTGTAAAACGGAAAGGAAGCTAAATGACCTTCCTTTCCTGTTGTTTGGGCCAGAGGAAATATTCCTATAATGTTTGACATGCAAGGGGTATCCAACGGTGTTGTTAAGTTGTAGGGACATTCAATAGTTACATTATTAGGTTGTAATAGATGCGGTTGGCTTGAAGAACAGCCAATAGCCTGTACTTTGGCTCTCCCCCTTTTATGATTTTACAGCTGAGTTTGGACAGGCAGGAGTGAGGTCACTCCCGGGTAGCCTAGTGCCCTTTCCCGGAGGGTTCAGATGTTTTTGCAAGTCCCTGCAAACACATACACTCACGCTCATACCGACCAGTAACAGGCCCGCGGACGGTCCGCTGCAGCCCAGCAAGTCTGCCCGAGAAGTGAACACAGGGACAAATAAAGCAAAACCTTCAGTCTTTTAACATATGACATTATTTAAGGATTAGGAATGGGAATTAGGTGTTTCCCCAATCTTTTTGGAACAGTGTTAAATCAATAATGTTTAAAGTAAAATCTAAGTCAGCTCTCCTTATAAACATATAAATACAGAATTTACAGGAGCTATTTTTTGTTAAGTATTAACTTTTTTTTCTATAGTTCGACACTTTTCTTATGAGGTGAGAGCTGCAGACATATGACAGGTTTTATCTTTGTTTATGAAAAGGTACATTTTATAAATGACTTTTAATTCCATATGTGAGGATTACACAAAAATCCTGGCAGGCATATGCCATAAATAATTAAGTGCCTATCAAGTACAGCATTGTGCATTGTTTCCAAAATCCTGTGAACTTTCCTTACATCATTTCCCAGAGAAGCATTAAATGTGTGCATATCTATGTGTGTGTACATGTATATATATATATACACACACATATGTGCATGAGTGATGTTTTAGGTGGAAGTTTTTATGAGGTTTTCCCTGGAGGTTTCTTCAATGATCAAAACACATATGGAAATCTTATTTAATTACATTTTAAATGAACTATACAGCCAAGTGCTAATTTTTAAATCCCAAATTAGACTAATTTTCTACTTAGTCTTTTTCTGAACAGGGAGCAAATTCAAAATTCTTTGGTTAGCCCCATTACAAATTCTAAAACATTTTCTTGAGATTTGGTGGATAAATATACATTTATTTTCATATAACCTGTGGCAATAAAAAAATTCTACATAAGAGTTAGAATATGAGTATTTCTTTTCCTGAAAGTGTCTGGTGTTTCTTACTATAAGTGAGATAATAAAAAAAACTTTTAATGCATCTGCTCCATGTTCTGTTCCTCAGATTGCAGGTTTTAGGGAGAAAAAATAGGTTTCCTGTTGGCCTTGGCTTTGAGAATTTATTCCCATTTCTCCTAACAATAGTAACATAAGATAGAAGCTCACATTTGCATGAAACTTCAGACGTGTGACCTTTCTTAGAAAATTCCGTTCTTTGGTATTTATTCAATGTGTCTCATAACCAAGAGATCAAGTAGGGTAAGGACTGGAAAATGGTAATTGTTTGGCAATTAGGGATGCCACGGAGAGGGCTCAGGGTCCTCCAACAAGGGGGAAAACTGTGAGCCAGGCATTTCAGTGCCTAACAGGACTACAGAATCTCCCTTCAGGCTCACTCGTGTTTCTGTTGTCAGAAGGCTTCAGGTCCTCTGGGGCTGACGACCGAAGGCCTCTGTTCCCTTCCACCTGGGCCCTCCAGTAGGCAGCTTGAGCATCCTTACATGGCAGCGTGCTTCCACACAGCAAGTAATTGGAGAGAGAACGGCAGAGAGAGTTGGGGGAAGAATGAGGAGGAAGTTCCAATATCTTTTGTGACTTAGCCTTAGAAATCATACACTTTATTTTCCAGAAGTAAGTCACTAAATCCAGCTCACCACACCCAAGGGGAGGGAATGAAATTTCATCTGATGAAGGGAGGAGTATTTGCAGATAATTTAAACCACCACAGTCAGTTGTGTGTCCTAACTGTAAGTAACAGAAAGTCTATCTCAAAATGGAATAAACAATGAAAATTCATTTGCTCCCCAGATGGAAAGATCCTGCAGGTATACACGCTTCATGAGTAGTTTATTCAGAGCTCTGGCTCCACTTCTCTTGTCCTCTTTATGTTAAATCATCGTCAGGCTGGCTTCCTACATGCAAAGTGATGCAGAAACTCTAGGCCTCATAGATGCACACAGCACCTTCCAGAACAGATGGACACGGCCCGTCTCAGCACCCCAGCAGAGCTCAGAGATTCACTCTGGATGGGCTCCGGTCACGTCCCCACTCCCCTGAGTCCACGCCAGGGCTTGGAAAGCCTTGATTAGCTCCAGTGCTCCACCCTAAACCAGGCTGTGGAGGCACTTTCCGGAAATCATACTGGCACCAGGAGAAATCTGGACTCCTCGGAAAAGGGGGATGGAAGCTGGAGACACAACCACGACCACCTGCTCCAGAAGACAGGGAGGTTTCTGTCACTTTTGGAACGTGAGGTAGACAGCATTTGTAATCTAAAAGGAAAGGATGGGGGGAGACAAAATCTGAAGAGCAAAGGAGGAAGACTAAGAGTGCAAAGAAGTGGGTCAGGAGCACAGGCAGAGTGGATGGGATGCTCTCGGTAAGGAGTCGGGAACCACGTGCTCCCCTGAGATCAGGGCAAGAATGAACTGAGAGAAAAATATGGACAATTAGAAACAAGGTGGATGCAGGCTGGGGACGTGCTGGCTGGGGGTTGTGAATGGGAATGAAGGAGGAGGTGATGCCACCATCTGAAAATAAGGGAGAAAAGTGAAATCGGGCACGTAAGAGCTTGAGATAGGAGGGACGGAATCAACTGTCTTGGAGACTAAATCAAGTTAATGGTATTTTTCATACTAGTGGAGCTATATCAACTCTGCTAGGAAAAGAAAGCATAAACAGATCTAGAAAAGCTAGCATACTCTGGGAGGAAAACGTAACTGGTGCTGTAATTGAAGATACTAGCCCTGAGGAGAAGGAAGGGTAAGAAATGATGCAAGTAGTAAGGAAGCAGGAGTTTAAAGCAAGTTAAAAATAAAAAAAGCAACTATGGCAACTATCAAGCATAAGATACTCTATGATGCCTTTCAAAATTTAAGCATATATAACTTACATTATTCTTCTCTCTGTCAGAAAGTGCAGAGTATTAAGGTTGAATGTGAGAAAGTTTTAATTCCCACTACTGTTGTTAAACCTTCGATAAGAAATAAGGTCGAACAGCTGCTCCTTTTTTATTTTTAAGCATGTAGATGAGCAAAGTGAGAATTAACTTTTTCCTTTATTTAAAATATACTAAAAAATTCCTCTGCACCATAGCCTAGCTGGCTTCTCAGAAAGAATCCTTGCCCTAAAATAAAATAAGGAGGCCCTATGGTTATATTCACACTTATCTGGTTCACAGTTTTGTTTAGAGAAAGTAGCATGAAATAAAAATAATGAAAATATTTTTTAAAAAATCTAAACTTAGAGCATAACGTTATGAAGAAAGGCAACCTTGGTTCAACTTGCCTTAGGACAGTGACCTTGACAAAGGAATTTGATTCAAAATAGATGAATAGATTAATGGGTTCCAGGGAATGAATGAGCTGTTATTAAGTATAGGGTGCATTTCTTGGGAAAAAGAAAAATCCCACTAGACACATTTAACTTTTGATTTTGCTTTTCATAAGGCTAAAGGGGCCAAACAGACTAGGACCACATGGAATTAAGAGGGACTACTCTTCTCCATGAGGGCAAATTTCTACCTCTAGCACTTCCCCAGGCACACAGTCTACTTTCTCCTGAAAGGCTCTTAACTGTTTTGGAAAACAATACCTTTTTCTACCAAGCCTTTCAATGGGCAACATAAGATGAATGCTCAGCAAAAAAGTTTCTATTCTTTGTCAAGGCAGGAAAGGACATCAAGTTATCCTTGCTTAACACAACATCATTCACTGAGTACCATGTGCCAGGTGCTCTGCATGGCATTGTCATACATCATCTGATTTAGTCTTTTTAATAATCCTACAAGGTGTGTAGTATCATCACTTTTCAGATAAACAGGTGCAAAGAAGTCCTGTATTGGGCCAAGCTCACAGAACTAGTAGGTGGCAGAGCTGCAAGCTGAAACCACATCTGTTTGACTGCAAAACCCACACTCTTGGTACCATGCTGCCTAACTAAACAGAAAGAATTTAACATTTATAATGAAAAGGGTCAACAGTTTCAAGACATGTTTAAAGAAAAGGGAAATACTTTAAAAAATGTTGACAGTTAAGTACAAATACAGATTTATTCAAAATCAAATGTCTTACATCATCCCCAGACTCACTATAACATATACTGGGACAAATACATACAGTGACAGATTGTAGAAATATTTTAGATCAGAAGCAAGCCCAACTTGAAATGATAGGATGTGGCTTGGAATTTCGGAACAACCTGAGTCTGTAAGAAAGCCAGCAATTCAGGTCCTGGAGGCAAGAAGAACCCAACAGTAGGAGAGAAAGAACAATACTCTGCTCAAGGCCAGTGGGGCGGTGAAATTCACTGATAGTTTCATTCAGTAGGAACACTACATAAACCTATGGAAGGAAAAATAAGTATGTAACCAAGAGAACTAAGGCGAATGTAGAATCTGACGGACAGAATTTCCATGTCAGCCCCAGGAGTCCAGCTGCTTTTACATCAGATGACAACATGAAAATACAGGCTGTCCATATTTAGAAAAGCTCTCAGCAGGCAGGATTAATTCCAGACTTCTGCTACATCAGGAGATGTCAATCACCACTCTGTGGTTTTGCACAGTACTTGGTGGACAGAGAGTAAGTCTATTATAATAAATGCATCCTGGATTGGCCCCAGCGTATAACACAATACAGTAATATTATCAGCCCGTTTTGCACTTTGTAGTGCGGATTTATACAAGGACAGCGGTCCTCGGCCAGTGCCCCCTGCCCCCTCCCCAAGAAGGCATTTGACAATACCTGGAGACATTTTTTATTGCTACGACGCAGAAGGAGGGGTTCTCTGGGCACCTAGTGGATACTTACAACCAACCTCCCCGCCGGGCCCCAGGACGGGAGGCTGCGAGGCCCGACAAGTGCATGCGAGCCGTGGGAAGATGCCTGAGGGTGGGAAGCCACAGGGAGAGGCGGAATTCTGCCCTTTGTCCCCCCGCACTCAGCCCGGGCGGCGTCCGGCACAGAACGGGGCCCCACCACGAAGAAGTACCCAGTTCCAAACAGCAGTACTGTGTTGGTTGCGACGCTGCGGACCAGAGGAGGCCGCCGCATTACCGCCCATGGGACGGTTCCGGTCGCGGCCTATTTCCGCCTCCCGACTCTCCCAAGCGCCGATTCCCAGGGAACGTCGCTTTGGGTGCAGAGGTTCTCAGCGGGCCTAGACCGTGTGCCGACGGGGGCGGAGGCTCCCCTGCCGCCCGAAGCCAGGAGACGCCCCGGAGCTGCACGGCCGCCTGCGGCGGGTTGTGCGCGCCCTCCCCGCAGCCGCCGTGCGGTGCACAGGCGAGACGCTGCGGCAACCAGGGTGTTCGAAACGTCATTTATTTCGTCTAGACGAGAAATTCGGCTCAAGACCAGGAAGGCTGCGGACACCCAGAAGCTGGAATCGGCCCGGCGGGTGTGTGTCCGCCGGCGAGGATGCGGCGAGGCGGAGGGCGGCGGAGACCCCCGAACTGGGCCTGCCGGGCCGGGGCTGCTTCCCCGCAGGAGCCACGCCCGCGGCGGGGCCATTACCCGGGCCGCCCCGCCGCCCGGGCTCCCTGCAGCGGGGAGGCCGTGAGGCCGGACAAGTGCATGCGAGCCGTGGGAAGACGCCTGCGGGCGCGAAGCCGCAGGGAGAGGCGGGATTCTGCCCTTTGTCCCTCCCGCTGCACGCCCGGCGGGAAAGCGGGTTCCGGGAGCCGCCGGTGGGGCGGGCGGGGGCGGGGCGCGCAGGCCACGCCCACCCGGGAGCTTTAAAGGCGCGGGCGTCCGCGGGCTGCGGCTGCCGAGTCTTAGCACGCTGCGCCGCTAGCTCTGCCGACGTGCGTGGTCCTGCCTCCGACTCAAGTGAGTAGCGGCGAGGGCGCGTCTCCGCCGACCCTGGGGCGGGGGAGGTCCCACAGGTTCCTGGGTCCCCGGGCTGTGCCGCCAGCGTCCCCGTTCTTCGGGCATCCCAATTCCTGTGCCCACCCGGCCGCCCTCCTCGCCTGTACCCCGTTGCCTCCTCCTCACACATTTGCCCAGCTCCTCTCGGCACCCCCGCACTGCCGTGGGATCCCGGGCCGGGGGAGGCAATAGTCAATAGAGCGTGAGCTCCGTGCCGGCTTCCCCGGGAGGGGGGCGGGGTGGGGAGCTTCGCGTGGCCGCCAGTCCGCCTCGAGCAGCACCCGGCGCCCTCCTCCCGCGGCCGGTGCTCTCCCGAGGCGGGGCGGGATCTGAGCCTCGGGGTCCGCCCCGCCCCCAGCGTGCGGTGGCCTTCCCGAAGGCCGGCCCCGAGTCCTGGAGGGGACTTCGGGGGACACAGCTCCTGGCTTCCCCTTTGTTTGGTGCTTTCCGCCCACGAAATACCAAACCTTAAATGTGGAAGGAGCAGCAGGGAATCGTCTGGTCAGTCACTCTAGGCTCTTCCAGAACTTTCTACTATTCAGGTACCAACAGGAAAACAAGAATGCTTCGTTGTGAAATTCTGCAACAGGTTCTGAAAATCAGAACCTGGATTCCAAAGCTCCACGTAGGAAGCCCCTGGAGGGGAGGAGGGTTTCTAAGCCAGGATACACCCGCCTCCCTCCCCTACCCCCAAGCCTTGGCTTTTGTTGAAGGATATTTGTTTAATATAGATTTTTAATGGATTTCTACAAATACATTCAATAGTGATAGGCTAAGTACTGTGCCAGAAGCAGTATTCATTGCAAGTCTGTCCTGATAAAATTGCCAAATTACTTGGATTTGGGGGAAATTGTATTTTATACTAAAAGAGCAAAAATATTGGCATAGAATTGAGGAGGCCGCAATAAATGAGGAGCTTTAGAAACCTGGGTCCAGGCTCAATGCTGCCACTAAATGGCTATTGGAGATCTGGGCCTCTATTTTTCTTCTCTCAAAAATAGAATGAGCTGGAGAGAGCAAGCGTCCTATGGGAGAGGAGTCGTGGCCAGTGGGGGGCAGGATGAAGCCAGTCAGTGCCTGAATGCATATGCCAGCATCAGCACTCACTGGTTTGAGGACCTTGGGCAAGTTACTGTACTCCCTGGCCTCAGTCACTTCATCTTGTAAAAGGGGTGTAAGAGCACACACACCAGGGCCGGCACGTAAGGCAAGCTGGTCCTCGTATGAAGCCCAGCTCGGCCCTGCGGAGGTTTCATGCAGCAGACTCCGTTCTGCACTTAGTTGAATATACTGGGAAATGGCTGCCAGTGAAAGCCCCTTTCAGGAGCGCCTGACTCAGAACGGTATCTGCCAGGCCTTGCTTGCAAGCCAGCTTTCTTCCTTTTGCAGATATTCACAGATTTTCTCAAGGCACTGTCCCATTTCCCTGTCTGGTATTTGCCTGGCATCCTTTGGGGTTCTGTTGGGTGGGGATCCCCAGACTCCCTTGAGGCCTCGATCACTAGAATGATGCTACTTAACTGTTTTGTGTCATGAACACTTCTGGCAGCCTGGTGCAGCCTCTGAGCCTTTTCTCAAAATGTTTTTACGTGCATAAAATAAAGCGCATGGTACCAAGTTCACTGATCCCTAGAATTTCAAGGAACCTGTGGACCTTGGTTTAAAAGCCCTGACTTGGCAGAGTTTTCTCAGACTGGATCGTGGAGGAACAGGGCGCAAGTTCTGATTGTTAAAATATTTAAGTGTTGATGTAAGACACAGAAGCATAACCATAGAAGTATATTGTGAGTGATTTGCAAAGGATGCTTGCTTTCTTGTTCACCGTCCCATTTGCTAACAGTACTAATTGTCCTTCACTAATAAGGAAAGGACAGGTGCCCATGTACTAGCTTATGGCCCAGTGACGTTCAGGTGCACTATAGGAAAGAAGGTTTCACTTCCAAGAGGGAAAAGAAGAGAGAACTGAGTCCTCACCCGGCACCCAGCAGTCCCAGATTGCCCGGTTTGAAAAGAGCCATGGCAGATCCGCAGCAGTCAGAACGGTATTTTCGTTGTTGGCAGTGCTTTAGTTAAGTGAAACATGAGTCAAACTCGTATAGTTTATCTGAATTTCATTGGTGTGTTTTATAAGTCAAATTGGTAATTTTGTTTTGTTCTTATAGTTGTGAGCCACTTACTATCTCTGTGTCTCGGCTTCCCCCTAAAATGCGGATAATGGTAATGCCTACTGTAGCTTTGGTGAGGATTAAGTAAGTCAATGTAAGCAAACTATTTAACGGGAGTAAAGCAAATGGTAAGCTTTACATAAACATTTGTAATTACTGTTAACTATCATGTGGCAAGCACTATTCTATGTGCTTTACGAATATTGTTTAACCTCATAACAGCCTTGTGATATAAATAAGCATCAGTTTTAAAAAGGTGAAAACCAGCAGATCAGATGACCAACCTAAGATCATTTGGCAAATGCCAAGTAGTCTTGGCATATAAATCTGAGTCGGACTCTGTGCAAAGGTCATGCAAACATTAAATTGTTAGAATAATTAGGTATCTTGTAGTTTGCCCAGATTGTGGGTTTCTATGGCAGATGCTGGGGGTCAGGGAGACTGAGTTTATAACAGAATTGCATTCTAATTACAATACAAAATTTGGCAAGTAGGATGCAAATCTGGGTCAAGGATTTTGCTGCACTTCAAGCTGAAGACATCGGGATAACAAGGAGATAGAATTCGTAGTAATTAATGGTGAGGCTGAGGGGAACACAGAAGGGCTTCCTAGATAGAAGAGAGGACACGGAGGATACAGAGGCACTCCTCTGTAGTAAGGACAGAGTAGTACGGAGCTTTGTGGTGGGAAATAGCAGTTGTGGTGTGAGGCTGGCACTAGAGGACATTTACTTTTTGCTACTGGAGAGATGAAGAGTGGGCTGCAAGCCTCCTTGCAAGTGTTCCTGTTGCCTGTAATTTGGTGACTCAGGACTGATAATTCTCAGTTGAGGGTCTCAACCCCCTAAACCAGGGCAGAGAGTTTGGGGACAGCTTGTGGTTCTGGAACCAAACATGAGTGAGTTGAACCTGGATTTGCATTTTTGGAGGGCAGTGACCGCAACACATCCCCTGAGAATTGGACCTTTGGTAGCTGTAGCCATATTCCAGCCCAGCAGTGCTTCTGCAGGAAAGGAAGCCAGTATTTGTGGAGTACAGGCTCTCTGCCAGGTACTTTACAAATGTTATCTCATTAAATGCTTACAACCAGCCTGTGAGAGAGCTCCCCTCCCTTTCCTAGTTACAGCTGCAGAGGTGAGGCTCAGAGGTTAAGGAACTTGGCCAAGATCACAGAGCTGGTAACTGACTAGCAAGCTTATGTCCATCTGATTCTAAGTTCTACCCACGCTGTTATACCAGGAATGTCTTAGAGGTCTCATGCACACTGCAGTTTCCACGGCAGACATTATTGGTCACAACCCTCGGTAATGTAGAACCTCAAGTGAACTTGAGAATCTTTTTCCCCACAGTTCTAGGAACCCACTGCCAGCGAATGTATAAGATGAAACCTTTTTGCCATCCCTACAAGTAGACCATGCCAACTTCCCAGACCCTTTCTTCATGTCTCTGTGTCCTGGTTATATTGTACTGCCATTATTGTTTAAATATTTCCACCACCCAAGCAGAACTTCCCTGAGAAACAGGCACCCTTCCCCATAACTCTTTTATCCTCAGCTCCTAACCTGGGAATATGGCTTATAAAATGTTGAATTAATACATTTATACGAAAACTTCATACAAAGCCTTGCAGTCTTTATTCATTACCTCCAACCCTAGAATTATTACTTGACATACAGAAAAGAAGCCGGATGAGGGAGGGAGGTAAGTCAGTTGCCCTGATGGGGAGGGATTCGGGGCACAATGGGGGAATGGCTGTGTAAGGTGGGTAGAAGATGAGGATTGATAACGGAGACTGAACATTGCTAAATATTGATGATAAAGGTTATCAATAATTGAGTGCCTACTCTAAGTATTTTTCCATCTCGTTCTCTTAACAACTCTGTAAGTAAGGTACAGTATCCTTATTTTGTACATGAGGTAAAGGAGACAGTGTTGATTCCAAAATTCATGCTCTTAATTCACCCTTAGGCTGAACTGCCTTGAGGATTTGGCTTTGGTAGGAGGAGCCAAAGGACCGCGGAGCTGATCACTGAGACACAAAGCGTCAGTCCGTGGTCGGTGGTGTTCACTTAGATGGGGGACACAGACTCAGCGGGTAGTCTGGATAGCAGAAGAGAACATTTTAGAATGGGCTTTGAGTAAAGCTTAATTCCAGTTAACAACAGCTCTTCAACTCTGGCCTTGTGCAAAATCGTTGTCCTAGAGGACAATGCTGCTAACTTACGTGCTCTTTACAAGGATTCCTCTGGATGTGGTTCAGGATGAAACTGGTTTATACTAAATTCTCTCTTTCAGGAAATGGGAACATAGCCAGGATCTAGTATAATAACAACGCCCTGTATGTAGTAATAAAATGCTAGAGCTTCTGGAAGTATTTAGTGTCTGGGTTTAGAGATGGCTTCACTCCAAACATTTGGTGTCAGGGTGAATAACTTCAGCAGGAAGTGGCGACGTGTAGACTTGAAATACCTGTACTTTGGTCATTCAGATTCTAAAATAAGATGGTAAACGCAGCACAGACGGTGTGAGAATGACCCAGGTGGTCATTCTGCGGCTCTTGTTGGTTATCTAGAGAATGAGGTGATTTTACCACAAGGGGACTCAGATTTGGACAACAGTAATTTTCTGCTAGGGGTAAGTTTTATGAATTTTGGGTGGCGTCTTAGACTGGGGAGAAGCAGCTATGAGAAACTGCGATATGGGTGTTCAGATGTAACCAAGGTTTTTGACTCAATGCAGTGGGTAAATCCTAGGGCTGGAACTCTTTCAGACTTTTGAAAACCAAAGAACAAGACCGAGAAACAGAGTAAACCTGTGTTTGGCCTCTTTTGCAAGAGACATGTGAAGTGGGATTTTATTTCCCCTCTTACCGTTCTGTATATTAGTGCACAGAACTGGGGAAGGGCACGCAGCCCAGACGGGTCAGCAGAAATCCAGTTTCCCGGGATTGGTGTCAGCTGTGTGGAGTAGTGTGGCCAAAGGCTTGTAGGAAAAACGAAGCCTTGGATTTTATGTGCAGAGCAATGCCAAGAGTGACAGAAATGGAAAATCATCATACTTCCTCTTGCCAAGTTCAGGAAATATCCATTGGGGTTCACCCTGAAAGTGTAAATTTGAATTTTTCTTAGACGGGTACCTCGAGTGGAATTATCTGTATACTGGCAGTGCATTTTAATATCCCAGAAAAAAGAGTTTACAAGGGACTAATCAGCTGTTTTTCCTTTACCTGTGTGTTGCTCTATAGGCATTAGGTCCTAGGCACTAGTCAGAGGGTTTCCTCCTGGAGTACTGACAGCAGGGTGCACAGTGTGAGATGAGCCCTCCCTCTTCAAGCTGACAGTCACTGGAGGTCTGCCAGGGCATTTGTGTACCTTCTCTTATCGTCACCCTATCTCTGTGAGGCACAGGTACCTTTCACTAGTTGACAGATGAGAAAATCAAGCTCAGGTTTGCACAACCATAGTGATGACGCTCACCCAGGTCTATGTAAACCGGTCTCCCTCCCTCCCTCCCTTCCTTCCATTCTGAAATATTTCAGACGTACAAAATAGAGAATAATGTTTCAGAAACACCCAGCTACCCACTATTAAGCTTAAAAAATACAGCGTAACTCCAGCGGGAGCTTTCTGAGGGTGTTCTTCCTGTCACACCGTTTGCCTGGACCACACAGAGGTTTTCTTAGGGATCCTTAGGAAAGCCTTTAAACTGGTTGGAAGTTTTTAAAAGTTAGTGACTTGGAAATTTTACTTAGAATCCAAAAATGTGACCAAGAAAAGTAGGACACTGTTCCCTTTGTCTTGATAAGCAAATACCGAACTCAGAATTATACAGACAGGTTGAAAAAGGAAGGATTCTTTAAAACAATAGAAATTAAAGTATTTTGATATATGCGAAGTACTCAGGTAGACGGTGTGGGGAATATAGAGATGGGGTCCCCACCCCACCCTTGAGGGGAATCAGCTTTTACCAAAATAAGCTGCGTGTTGTAGAACTCGGATGAGTGTTTCCTGAAAAGACGGTACATTCACACTGGCTACTGTGGCACGAATGGTAGAAATAGACTTGACTTACATGAAGTGATTTAAGTAACCCTGAGTTACATAAAGGGAAGATATTCTCCCCTTTTTAAAAATTCAAGCTACCCTTTAATAGAGAAAAATTAAAGGTGATGTTAGTTTTTTAAATATGTATTTTTTAATACAACCTAGGTAACCTAGGATAGCCTTAGTCTTGATAGAAATCTGGCTCCAAATTGGTGACCGCTCCAAAATAAGTTGTGCAAGTGTAATAAACCAGGCTGATACTAACTTTCTGATATGGTGAGTAATGCCTCAATGAGCAGTAACAGAATATCTTAAAAGCCAGCTGGGCTACTGGTGCTGGGGATCCAATTTTAAGTAACTGTGATGTCATTTCATATAAGCCCGGATCTGGGCTTTGTTCCCCCAGGGATCATGAGGCACGCCAGCAGGCGTCTGCCGCCTCCGTGAGCATTCCGGAGCACGGGGGACTTGGGAGCCACGGGGCGAAGTCACTGCGACTAACTGTGCTCCGGACTCGCATGAGTGCAGGCCGTTGGAGCGACAGCTTTACGTCTTGTCAGGTTTTACCATCATCTTAGGTTTCACTGTGGGTTTAAATAATAGAGCACTTGTCTCCAGGGAAGGGAGTAAGAGATTTGTGCAAATACCAAAGAAAAGCTTGCAAATCTATTCCGCTGTTGCTAGACTCTGATCCTGAGTGGGGGCCTGCACGGTAGCCTGGTGACGTGTGGACCCTTGGGTTTTTTTTGCAAAGCGAAGGCTTTCTAAGTCATGCTGATATTTTAGTGATGACCAGTCTTATCCGTCAGCTCTGTGTGTGTCTGTGTTTGTGTGGTTTGTTTCAAGGAACAGGAGCTCCATCTCCAAATGACTTAAAAAGGGGATTTATTGGCTTACACAACTGGAGAGTAGAGGATAAGGCAAAATACAGCTGAGAAGTGTCTAACCCTAGTCTCACCATCTCTCTGCTCTCCTTCACACTGGCTTCATTCTGAGGGTCCTTTCTTACTGTGGTTGAACAGCTGCTGGAACGCCACCCCTACATTCACACAGTGCTAAGCCAATGCCCTGGGTTCAACTTTCACCAAACTGGCTCAGGGTCACGCACCCATTCGTAAACGAGCAGGGGGGCACTGCAGTGAGTGGACTGCCAGCCTCAGGCACGTGCCCGGCCTGGGAGTCAAGGGGAGTCAGTACTGTCTGAACAAGTGCTTCTCAAACTCTCTGGGGTAAAGGCCCATTTTTGTTGTTGTTTAAATTTCCAAGTAAGGATGATCTCTGAGAATGATGAGTCCACTGATCATTTTCTTGATCGTTGTGGCATAAAATCATATAATAGTTTCTAAATGCTTACCTGAATTTTGTCTTGATGTGGTAACAAGCACATGGACCATCACCAGGAGACCACATTCTCATAAGTACTGAAGTACTTCTCTAAACCACAGGGACCAAGACAGAGATGGTTGCTTCCCTGGAGAAAATCTGGGAAGGTATTACCGGAAGAGGCACACAAAAATGCTGTGTGCTAGAAGTACACCCACTGCTGGAGTCCAGCTCCCACAGGGGGGGAGGGGGGGTGTTGCCGGAAAGGATGAGACAGTCGGTGCACGGAGAGAGAACACGGAGTCAGTTGGAGGAGGTCTCTCGACAAAGTGCCGATGACATCTTTATTTATACCATTTTGCACAAGGATATGATTATTTTTTATTTGTTCTTTTGATTAATAAGTATAGGCAAGCTTTTTTCTTTCTGTTTCTTTCTAATCTATACATGATTAGTCAAGTGTGTGATTTTTTTCTGTTCCTCGACCTAAACTTTTCCTAGCAACATGTACTCTATTGTGTCCCTCGTTTCTATGCAACGCAGTTTCTAAGTAAGGCATGTGACCGCAGAAGCGTGCAGCATGTAGCAGTGACTATGGAGTCTCTCAGCTCAGGGTGAAATACAGGTCACTGCTACAGTTAGCTAGGCAGGTATCATCATCTATATTTCTAAAGCAATGGGTACATTTTATCCCTTCCTAATATTTAATTCCATCATGCTTTCTAAGCCCTTCGTTCTGCCCTTGTCCACAGGCACTATGCTCATTTTCTTTGCTTTATTCTTTCCCACAAATATGTTCTAGAGACTTTAATAAATTTGTAATTAATTTAAAACCATAAATTTATATCTTCATTATACACCCCTTCATAGGGCACAGTAGGCAGCAAAATAAATTTCCTTATCCATATTTCTCTTTCCTGTGGGCAGATACCACAACTTCTCTGATGTATAATATGCAGGTCCCCCCAGCTCTATCACTGTAGGGACTAAACAATTTCTTAGATGGTGAACAGTGCAAGGGCACTCATATCACAGAAACTATTTCTATTTTACTCACGAATCAGGAACTGTAAACACTCAGGTCAGACATGATTATTCGTTTGATTTTTATACTTTATATATGAATCCCACATAGGTAGATGCAAGATAAAGATAGAAAGCATGAGTGCTGTAAGAAGGCAAGTGTAGATGATCAGATCTGTGCCTATAGACTAGGTATTAATCCAGGCTAGGCAAGGGCAACAAAACATTCATGGGTGCAGAAGATTTCTCTCAAAACTGGGGGGCGAGGTTCTAAGCCTCACCTCTGTTGGCCCCATTTTCTCACCTGATGGCGCCCCCCTGTGACTGTGCCTGTCTTAGGTTGTTCCTTCCTTGAGGAATCTTACCCATCTCTGGCTAACCAGCCATCTTCCCGGGCCGTACAGGGAGATGTAAAGCTGGTAAGTGAGAGAGAAGTCATATTCTGTGGAAAGGTTAGCTTTTCACTTCTTTGCAGATTTATGCTCCGTGGCTTCTATGCCCAGCACTTGTCTTGAGGTATCGTTACCACTTGGAAGAATTATGGTACTTGGTAATTTCACATATAGGCATGAATTCTAGTAAAGGGCTATAATTAGGAAGGAAGAAGAGAAGCTATAGAAGTAGCAGACGGAAGAAAACATGAGAAGATTGATTAAGAGTCAGATAGGGTTATTCTATTCAGTATTCCCCTATAATTCTATTTTTCTAATTTGCCTATAAAACTCTTCATCACTAATTTCACTAGCATTGCAAACAAGGGGGGCATTCCCACTTAGGTGGAGATGGGGTAGTCAATGTTTAACTGCAGGTTTTGGTATTCCCTGCCAAGATCGCCATCTGGCCCCTGCGTGTTCCATTCTTCAGGAGCACTGCCCTGAAAAGCTTCTGGGAAGTTTGTGTTCTCCTCCTTTCCGTGCTGCTTAGCAAAGGTTAGCTTAGTCCTTGGCAAAAAATGCAAGCAAAAGCAAAGCCAGTAGTATAAAGGAGAAAAACAAGACCAAGGTGGGTAATAGGGGGAGCCAGCTGCGAAGGCCCATGCTTTGTGGGGGTCTTCCTCTAGCCTGAGCTTTGCTACACAGCTTGGGTAGCATGGCTCCCGCCAGCCCACTGCAATGATTTCTATACCTCTTTCTTCTGGAAGGGCCTCATCTCAGGGTGCAGGAGTTCTGGATTGTCTTAATGGCTAGGATGGGGATGTACCACCCTCTTCTTTCCCTTATGGGTAGATGATTCTTCACTCTTTTGCTGAGTAACCTCCTTTTCCCTTATTTTTCTCACTAAGTTTTGAACTAGTAAGGAGGGCTCAGCTCCGTAACCAGCTATTTTCCGGAGGCAAATGGCAGCTCTGAGACTGAGCAGTCAGTGGCGGCCAACACCACACACGGGTGGGGAGTCTGCAAAGGAATTCTCCCATCGGGTGTTTAGTTACCACGCAGGGCAGGGCACACTTGCACATCACATGCCGTCCTCACAATACAGCTTTCTGCACTGGCCAAGCCACCCGAGTATGTTGGCCATCCAGAAAAAGGCATTTTAAACTGTGTCCAGGTGAACCAATTCGTTGAGAAGAGCGATTAGAATGTAACAAGACAGCCCAGGACTCAGCTCTACACCATGTCAGGGCACGTTGCCCAGAGGTTATTCTGACTTACTCAGCAAACAGTTCACTTTGCTGGAAGGGAACTTGGTAGCAGATCCTGTGTGGACCGATGTGCCAGTCAAAGGGCAGAAACACCTGCTGGCTGGACTAGAGGACCTTGGCATTAGAGAGGCATAGAAACCAGCCTCGTAGCCGTCTGGGGGTGTCTGTTGTGGTGACAGGCTGCATTCCGCAGCTGGGCTAGTCACAGAAACAGCTATTTATGCTGTAATCTTGAATAACTTTAGCAGACAAATGTAAAGCTTGTTCTTCCAGGGCGCTACCACCTGTCCTTCTCCCTAGAAGGCCTGGCATAGCTTGTGTGTGGTACATGTTAAGAATCTGCGGGTTTTAGTGCATTACACATGGAATAGAGACCTGCGCCCACCTCTAAGTTCGGCTGGGTTTTTACACCTGCATGGAGCCTGGGGTGGAGGCAGGACTGGCCCCCTCCCCCTGCTCCCCACGATCTGGAGTCTAGTGGCACCAAAGACCTGTACTATTCCGCTTAATGCAGCTCCTTTGTCCTGAGGGGCAAGAACGCCTGTGGTGAGCCGGAGTGTCCTAACGAGAGGACTGTCGTTTTGGGAGGCAAGATGAAGTTGTCTTGGAGGAATGAAGCCTTTTTAAAGACGTGGTTAGAGAGGTTCATAGAGAAAGTCTGCAGCTGTTCCCTGGGTTTAAATCACCCCTAGGGAGCCTGTAAGACTTGTCTTTTGATGGGGACATGCTAACAATTGTCTCCTCCTTCAGAATGCCCGTCTGGGGAGGCGGAAACAAGTGTGGGGCCTGCGGGAGGACCGTGTACCATGCGGAAGAGGTGCAGTGCGACGGAAGGAGCTTCCACCGCAGCTGTTTTCTGTGCAGTAAGTGTCCCAGGGCGCAGCCCGTCGCAGCTACTGTGTGAGAAGCCCGGGTAGCCATGGAAGGGAAGATGTGGTGTGTGCATCTAGCATAGAATATTTTAGAGGCATGAGTGGTCTTTGCCTGTCTGTCCTTCTAGACTTTGCAGGGCTTGGCCTGCAGCCTGGACAGCAGGGGTGACCCAGGACACTCATGCTCTGTGCCTGCACTCAACTGCACTTCTGTCACCTGTGTCCGCCACTGCTCCCCTGAGTGCCCAGCGCTGTGTTGATGGCGCCTGGCACAGCCCCGGGCTCCGCACACTGGGAGGCGCGGCCCTGATCTCCGAGCGCATCCTGCCGCGGCCCTCCCAGCTCTCTCCTCCCGGCAGGCGGCTTTCTCGGGGAGCCTACTTCTCACCATGCTGTCACTGAAATTCAAATGTCCTCATGCTCAGTTCTGCGGAATCTCAAACTCTTTCTTCTCTGGTAGTGAATAATGTTCAGTTATTTCTGGTTATGTCCTAAATTTGAGGAAAAGGAACAGTAGGAGAGGAGAATCCCCTAGAGACAAACTGAGAGCTACTCTGGTTTATATAGATGGAAAATTATCAGGGGTACAGGCAGGAGGTAGGACCCTAAGTCAGCATTTGCCCGTATGCTCTAAAGATGAGTCCCTCCACCCCGTATACTCCCTCCATGACAGCCAGATCTTCAGGTTTAAAACAGGAGAGTAGCCACTTCAGAAAGCTCTTCCTTAATCTTGTCATTCAAATGGCACGTTTCTTTAATGAAGGGCTTGTCCCGAGGCGCCCACTCATGGGTACGTGGAGACGCCATCCTCGTCTGTAGTCCTGCACGGCGACAGTTACTGTACGATGAGAGAAACAGCATAACATAAAAATAGATTTGATTACGGTAAGAAATAGTCTAAAGAAAAAACTCCTCTCATAATTCTGTTGTAGTCCCTTTCCCTCTAGGCCTCAACCCTCCAGGTGTCTGGGCCTTTTTATAGTGTCTCTGCTTTGTAGACAACAGAAAGCCACTGTTAACAAAAGTTACTTTTTACA
Source organism: Manis pentadactyla (assembly GCF_030020395.1). Classification (NCBI taxonomy): domain Eukaryota; kingdom Metazoa; phylum Chordata; class Mammalia; order Pholidota; family Manidae; genus Manis; species Manis pentadactyla. The sequence continues at coordinate 109,817,545 of NC_080028.1, read as the reverse complement.
TTAAGAAATCTGTTCTTCAGGTTTGTAACCGAGAGAATATGGACAAAGAGAAAGTGCAGCTACTTTGGAAACAGGTCTTAGTTTCATGTAGCTGAGCCATGAGGTCTGCACCGTGACATCATCAGTGCTCACTGAAGGCCGGCCTCTTTCCTGGTCATTTCCACTACGCCTTCCTAATAATGGGCTCTGCTCACGGACGGCTTTTAAGGAGATAGTTCAGAGTGGTCTGCAGACCTCGGGGAATTTTACTGTAGAGACTAAGGATGAGGACCAGGGGAAGGAGGGGTGCTTATAGAGTGAAATTGTCATATACAGACTTGCTTTGGTTAATAGATCTGTGGTTTACAGAACAGTTTTTATATTTATGAAGGGTCCAGAGTAGATGAGGTCATTGTGTTCTACCTGAGACCAGTCAACAGAAACTTCACGTTCCAGCTGTTCCACACCAGCCAGCTAGGCGCCTTCCCTGCCCTTCTCTCTGCCTCCCTTTCTTCCTCCTTTCATTTCTCCCCCTGCCTTTTAAATAAACGGGAAAAAAAAAAAACCTTTTCTATACTATATGGACCTTGGATTTCCAGCTGCCCTATTGTTCTACAATTTCTTCTCAAGCTTAATTGAAGTTTTAGAAAGTGAAATAATGTTTGGATAAAACATGACACGTGGCAGTTTTATGAAGCTGGATATATGGAAATGTGGCAAGAAATCCATCAGGGAAGAATGTGTTCTCCGTTGGGACAGAAGGAAAAACAAATGCAGGCTTTAGACCACTTGAAGATTTTCAGACATATTTCTCACTGCTGGGGGAGCCGGTGGCAGGATGAAAGAAAGAATGCTTTTCCCTTTCACATGAGCAATGGAGACTAGAATTTGGGATTTAAAACTATTTTCATCCCCGGGGTGCTTTTAGGGAAGAGGGGCTACAGAGGCAGCTCCCCAAGATCCCCAGCTACCCTTTGCTCTTTGCTGTGATTTAACAGCCCTCGGATGAAGAGGCGGGAAAGACTGAGTGTTGAGGGGTGGGAGCAAAGCGGTAGTTTGTTCCTATAATTATAGCCATTTCCGAACTTGTCTCCCTCCGGCCAGAAGGGCACATCCTGATATATTGTGACCCACCTGTCGCACCCACAGAGGAAGGCAACCCATCCTCAGATGCAGCGGGCCATTCCAGATGCTGTCCGTGGCTCTGGGGAGACCGCAGGGCAGGCTAGGAATGTTAGTGGGCCTGTCCCACTCTGTAGGCCCCGGGTCAGTGCATCACTGTTCTGAAAGAAGTCTGACCTTTTCCCCCCAGTGGTTTGCAGGAAAAACTTAGACAGCACAACAGTGGCGATCCATGACGATGAGATCTACTGCAAGTCCTGCTATGGGAAGAAGTACGGGCCCAAAGGCTATGGCTATGGCCAGGGCGCCGGCACGCTCAGCACGGACCGGGGAGAGAGGCTGGGCATACAGCCGGAGAGGTGAGTGAGGGCCAGTCACCTTCAGACGTGAGCAGTAACCACTGATGGTGCCGTGAACAGGAATCTGAGAATTTCCAGATTTTTAGCTTAAAATAAGCCAGTGAGGTGAGTCAGGTTTTCTAGTGTAAACTAGTTACTATTTTTTGAGATTAGAATATTGGCAGTTTTGGACCTAATGAAGTTCTTGATTATTCCAGTGATTTCTAGTTCTGCTTTCACGGTGTTCCAAGGTGCATCGAGGCACCATCGCCTTCTCAAAGCAAGAGGTTTAAATTCACCTCCAGTTCTCAGTGTTCTGGAGGTCAGAGTCACGGGATCCAGGGAAGAACTGCCTGAATGAGATGCATTCTCAAGTGCAACTAGGCAGTCAGTGAAAGTCCCTCCGTCAGTCCTCCCTCCCATAAAAGAATAGTTCTTCACCAAGAAATTACTTTTCTCTAACTTAAAAATTCTCACCTAAAATTCAAAACTATTTCCTGTTTTCGATCCTTTTGAGAGATTAGTGTTAAACTTTGAAGGTTTCAGTACCAAAGTGCTAAGTCGGATAAACTTCACTTAGTATCTTGTGTTTAGGCTACGAATTTCCTCTTAATTCCTGTTTTTGACTCAGTAATTCCCTCATTTGAACCTCACCTTCTCCACATCCATTTTACATTGTAGAGTTCAAAATTGGTGTAAAACTCCAGTAAAATGGCCTTTCCTTGGACAGAATCATTAATCGTGCCCTTACTGTGAACTGGACACCATGCACATGTATTAACGTGTTGATGCACATAACTACCCTACAGATTTCCCATCGTACTCATGAACAGATCGAGACAATAAGAATTAAGTGACTTGCCTAGAGTCACTCTGCTAGTTCGGACTCTAACCTAGAGCCTTCCATCTTAAACGGAATGCCTTAAAGTATGCCCAAAGTAGTCATTATTGAGTGTGTATCGTTGGCTGAACACGGACGTTCACTATATACAATCCCCACAGTAACTCTAGGGTTACTTGCTTTGCCCCCATTTCTAGGTAGGACACTAAGGCTCCCTTTGCACAGGTAAGTGGCAGAGCCAGAATGTGAACTGATGGCCGCTTGGTTCCCAGAGCTGTGCCCTTTTCCCTGCATTGAGGCCCTCCTCCTCGCTGTTCTTTGAGTTCTCCACACTCAGAGCTCTGAGCCCTGGGGCCTTGTACAACAGCTGTGCAAGGGCTGGCTCACTCTCTGCTGCATACCGTCACTTGCAAGAGCCCAGCTTATCTTTGTCTTTGTTAAAGCTGTTTTTGTTCTGCTCTGCTCCAACTTGTTAAAACCCATTCTTGTTTCCCAAGATTACAAATACTGCAAAAACATACACCTGTATACTCTCCCCCAAACAAAACCAAAATCATCCATGACCCAAGAAGTTAATGATTGTGGCCATAGTTGTAAAGTCACAAAACCTAGTGGACTTTCCTGTTTACCTACTCCTGCTTGCCTACCTGCTCCATTGATTGGCGAGCCCTCTGTGTTGGCCTGTCTTGATCTGTGCCCTTTCCTTTTGGCCATCCTGGCCTGGCCACATGCTGCTCATCCTTCAGGACAAGGGGTAGGGATTTCCTTTTCCAGAAGCCTTTCTTAGCAGCTGGACTCTGGAGCACAGTGGGCCGGACCACCCCTGTGGCATGTGGGGATGTAACATTTGTAGGGAGCAAACGTCTTCAGAAAGGTCTCGAGAGGCAGGCTTGAGTGGCAGGGACACTTCCATCGGAGCAGATAGGCATTTTTCAGGCCAGGCTCACCAATTTACTAATTCTCTAGCCTTTCAGCAAATTAACATCTGAAACCTTATTTCTTGATATGTAATATGAGGTAACAGTTATTTAAACCCTACAAAGTTGTTATAAGAGGTAGGAGGTAATCTGTATGAAGTTCTCGTCAGTATGATGATTGAGAGATTTGGCAATTTTTCTTGGGTAAACTCTTAACTGCAACTGTTTGGTATCATTGTGAACAGCTTTTAAAGATCCCTTTTAAAAGCAGGCGTACACAGTAGGTTGTGGAGATTAAAAAAAAATTAATTTTAGAGACAACTGGAAAAACTACTGAGAACTGGTATTTGTTGCTTAGACTAAAATCCCCAGTGGCCACAGCAACCAAATGCTGTCTGTTAAACAACTTAGTAGCAGGGTGGGAAACTGCCAAATTACCAAAAAGTGGATATAGTAAAACTGTATTTATTTTGTAATAACACTGAAGATAGTATGAAGAGTTTGAATTGCTATTGGACTTAAGAAAATGCCTAACATTTTCCCTTTTCCACAGTGTTCAACCTCATAGGCCTACAGCAAACCCAAATACTTCTAAATATGCTCAGAAATATGGAGGTGCTGAGAAGTGCCCCAGATGTGGGGGCCCCGTCTATGCTGCTGAGAAGGTGGTCGGAGCTGGGAAGGTAAAGGGCCCCTGGAATCAGCAGCGGCCGTGACCCCTCGGCCCCCTCCCCGCCCGCGCTGCTCCGGCGCTCTGTCTTGTGAATAGAGTCTTGGATTCAGCTTTCTCTTCCTGAACTTCCATCTGAATCATCCATTTTCTGAGGTGCTGCCCTTATGTGACAAATTACATCTATGCTCCAGAGAAACTTGTCACAGGCAGTGCTCCTGTGGGGCGTTAACATGGTAAAAAGGCCAGAGAGGAAACAGAGCTAGGCTCTGCAGGTGATCAGTGCAGCGAAGAGCAGCGAACTGAGTCAGAGCATCTGATGCTAATCGATGTGTGGGTTTGGAAGTAAGAAGCTTTTCACCTCTTCGAGCTGCCGTGTTCTCAGCCATAAGGGGGCGACTAACCTGCGCACAGCGGGCTCGCGGCAGGGCTGAGACGGCTCTCAGGGAAATGGCCCTTCCGTGCACGGCCCGCAGCCCCTGCCTTCGGTCCGTGAGTCTAGCTCGGCCCGTCTGCGGGCGGACGTGGGGAGGCCCAGGCCCAGGCCCAGGCCTCCAGCTGGGGTGGAGCCGCGGCAGCAGCAGCAGCAGCTCACCTTGGGTTGGCTGGAGTGGGCCACGCATCAGCCCCCCAGACCCCCTCCTCTGTCTCCCCAGCCCTGGCACAAAAACTGCTTCCGGTGCGCCAAGTGCGGGAAGAGTCTGGAATCAACAACTCTGACGGAGAAAGAAGGGGAAATCTACTGTAAAGGTAAAAATAATTTCAGGTACTGCTTGCTGTTCATCTGAATACCCCACACAGGTTACTGGTTAAGGAAGTGTCACCAGCACTTAAAAAACAGGAAAATAAAGCACTCTGAAAATGGGGAGGAGGTGGGATGGTGTCACTGGCTATTTGAAAATAGAAGACCTAGATCTAATTACAGATGCCAGAGAACCACAGAACAATTTGAGATGACACAAAAAGTTGAGTTCCTGGTTATTGAAAAGTCCCTTACAAATAAAAACAAAAACCACACTACAGATAGTCTTTCAACTTCATGTTTTAGGCAAATCACATGAATATACGAAAGCAACAGACAAACATAACACTTGACTGGCCTGATTTTCATGCTTGTAACTCAAGTGGGCCATGAGCCGAGGGCTGTGGGGACAGAATGCTTGCACTTGCCTGTGTTCCGTTAAGGTTTTTACTTCATGGCACATTTTACCTCTTCAGTAAGTGGGGCTCTCCAGTGAGGCCATGAGTTTGTCCTTAACTTAGAGGTTTGTTACCACGTGCTAGCGGGCTCACACTAATTCTCCTTCCCTTCTGCAGGATGCTATGCAAAGAACTTTGGGCCCAAGGGATTTGGCTACGGCCAAGGGGCAGGAGCCCTTGTTCACGCTCAGTAAAGGAGACCACACACTGAGGAGCTCTGCGTGATCTAGGCACAGAGAAACTAACACTAAACGACTGTGAACTACAACCAGCGTCGAATCGTGTACATGCCCTGTACTTGGACGGGCTGGCTGACTAGTGGGAGAGCACTGTCACCTTCCACTTCTTCATCAGCATTGTCAAGAACCTCTTCTTTTACATCTAAAATAAAACTTTGGCTTGATTTGGGTGCTCAGTCTTTCAGCTTGTCTTTTGGAGCGACTGCTACGATTTCAGTTAGTGGAAATCACTTGGGGTCCCCCATGTATTTTACTGGTGACTAAGTTAATGTTTGCATTACAGCTGTTGGAAGGGACCCCCCCCCCTTACAGGGACAAGTATGCCTCTAGAGGGGGTCTCACGCAATCTAGCAAAGACAGATGGCCTTGCCAGTAACAGGCCTCCCTGGTCCGGCTCCTCAGAGCTGGCAACCGCCGGCGTTGCCTGCCCCCCCACCTGGCAAGCTTGGTGGTTGCACTTTGCTCTTTGGGAGCAGTTTCCCAAACCAGGGCTCCTTGACAGGCTGCATTAGTCACCTGGGAACAGTAAAAGGCAGATTTGTGGGCCCCCTTCAGCCTCACAAACAGAATCTCTATGGCAGGGCTACAGAAGCCTTTTAACAAGCTAAGAAAGGCACATAAACCTGGGGGGGGGCACGTGTTATAGGAAACATTCATAAACTTTTACCTATACCTAAAGACCATTATAAACACTAATTCCAAACAACTATAGAATCTGAGGTTTATAGAAACTGTCCACTGTAACTCAATAGATGGTGGCTTACTAAATCCTGGAAAGTTGCTTTTCTCACACATTGCAGTTCTGCCTACGTGGCAAAGAAGGCTGCACTGCCCCGGCACATGCAGCTGGCTCATGCAGAGAGAGCATTAGACTCCATATGGAATAGTTTATTTCCTCAGAAACTTAGTTCTTTATCAAAGATTGGATCCAACCTCTTATTTTTCAGGGATAGGGTGAAATTGGTTTGTAATGTGTACTAGTAAAATCTAAACTGGCCTGACAATCTTACAAGGCCTCTTTTAACTATATTACTTGTTTTAAAACGCTAAAGTGTGCTATGTATGACATAAAAATAGTAGCAGAAACTCGGTGGGAAAAAGCTGACTGAGGAGGCACTAGGTGAAGGAATTCATGCTGTGCACATTATAGCCTCGAGCACTTCACGTGTTCTGTAAGGTGTTCTGCTGTGGGAGAGCTGGGGAAGTTAATCAGCAATAGACATAGTTGAATTGAAGAGCATGGAGTAAATTCTCATTCTGTATGTGGTAGTTTTAACATGCCCACAAATTGACATTTCCATCAAAAAATGCAGTGTAGTTCCTCTCCCTTTGAATAAAGGCCAACCTTAGTGACTCATTTCTAACAAGTATGATGGACAAGACTAAGTTAGAAAAGACGATACAGCTTTTGCGTGCTTCTTGCTCTTGAGATGTTCCTCTTAAAACTTGGCCACCACGTTTGGAGGAAGCCCAGACTACATGGGGAGCATGTGTAGGTGTCACAGCCATGGCCTCAGCTATCACCCACCAGCCAGTATCAACCAACAGGCATGAGTGAGCGAGCCTTCAGATTATTCCAGACCCCGGTTTCTGAACCATCACAGCTGACACAGGTGGAGCACAGTGAGCTGTTCATGTTGAGTCCTGACCAGACTGGCAGATCTGTGAACAAAAATACATAGAAATTTTGAGTGCATAGTTAGGCAGCTATAGATAGCCAGAATGGTGTACATATGAAACTGTCCCACACAGGGCCAACATTTCCCATACCTACTATGTTTCCCAAATTGAACTGGAGATACCAGTAGATACTGTAAGGAAGATACTCTAAATGAAGTTGCCAGGTGCCTGGTAATTTGAGACTTATCCTTGATAAACAATTTAGACATCCATTCATAACTACAGTTATTCTTACACTGGGAGCCACTGCAAAACAGCTACTCCAAAACTGTAAAATCAACTCCCAGTGGTTCGTGGAGCAGAAAAGGGAATTCAGTTCTGGGCACATTCCAGGAGAAATCGTGGATAAAATGAGAGTTCCTGTGGCCAGGATTCTCACCTGGCCATGGTTGACTAGCTCACTGCACACCTGTGGGCAACACATGGCTGTTGACTATAAAATAAAGAGCTCCGCCCAGTGCACTGGGTGCGCCACGGTGGCAGGGCTGCAAGGCTGCAGGAGAGCAGAGGCTGGAGTGGTGGCAGCACAGAGGACAGAGGCCCAGAGGACAGCTGTGCAGGATGACTGTGCAGAGGGGCCCAGAGGATGGCTGTGCAGAGACACCCAAGAGGACAGCTGTGCGGACAGAGGGGCCCAGAGCAGCACAGAGGACAGAGGCCCAGAGGACAGCTGTGCGGGATGACTGTGCAGACAGAGGGGCCCAGAGGGTGGCTGTGCAGAGACACCCAAGAGGACAGCTGTGCGGACAGAGGGGCTCAGAGCAGCACAGAGGACAGAGGCCCAGAGGACAGCTGTGCTGGATGACTGTGCAGACAGAGGGGCCCAGAGGATGGCTGTGCAGAGAGACCCAGAGGACAGCTGTGTGGACAGAGGGGCCCAGAGGCAGAGACCAGCTTGCTGCATGCAGACTCGCTCTGAGTGAATGGGATTTTAGTGACTGACCTGCCACCTGGAAATAAAGTTGAGTATAACCCTTTCACCCCAAGAACGTTTTGCTGTCAATTTCTTTGGTCACATTGAATCCACAGAGAACTTGCCCGGGACTGAAACCCATTGGCAAGACAAATCACTTTCAACATTTAGATGTAAGTCAACAGGGTAGCCCGAAAGCAATCTAAACATGAGTAAGGTGCATGGCAAATACGTATTTTTATTCTAAAAAGGACCCATTTCAGCTCCACTGGTGTCCTCCCTTCCTTGCACTACAGCTTGGAAACTCAAAACTGGAAGGTTTGCTAATCCTAAAACTAATATCGTTTTCCCCACTACTACCGTGTTGCCTGTTGTCCAGTGTCCTGAAAACTGTATTTTTTCATGCAATTTGTGTTTGGGGGATACGAATTACTAAAAAAGGGTATTTTCAGACCCTTGTGGTGGCTTGGTGTATTTACGTAGGTCAGCTGGCAACTCCATGTTCAGGGAAGGTCAGGGAGCACTGCAGCTACTGCCACACATCCCAGACCTCTCCCTGCAGACTCTCAGGGCACACTAGCAGGCAGACCGGGAGATGCTGGTGTCACGGAGCCTGTTCCGACTCGAAAGGCTTACACTGAATTAGCTGTCCAGGGAACCACTAACATTTTAAGTAACATTGGGAAATGCTGGTGAGCCATTGGTTCCCAAACCTTTTGATGTCAGGACTGCTTTCTATTCTTAAATTACATTCTAAAATTACTGAGGACCCCCAAAGAGCTTTTGTTTTGACTGTTACATCTACCAGTCTTTTCCATTTGAGAAATTAAAACAAACAAACAAAAATGTACTCAGACTTCACGTACAGTTGTGTTGAAATAACAAGGACCTGATTTACCCTCTTGAAATCACCAAACCATAAAATGCATGAAAAAATACAGTTTCAGGACAACAGGCAACAAAGGACAGTAGTGGAGAAAATGAGATCGGTTTTAGGATTAGCAGAGCTTCCAGTTGTGTTTCCAGACTGCAGGGCAGGGCGGGAGAACACCAGTGGAGCTGGAAGGCACCCCACGTTGAGGAGAGAGCCAAGAGTCCAGAGGAACCAATGTAGCTAGAGATTGAGGGACTGGAGAGAGCTGTGCAGAAAAATAACTCCAGAAATACGCACAGCACTGCACAACCCCCACTTTGCAAGTCTTCAGCTGAGTTCTGATAGCACAAGCATCCATATGGAGTAACTGCTCAAGACAATGGAAAACATGTGAATGACGCAGAACAGTGTCTGGTGCTCATTTGAAGCAGGGAGCAGAGCCTATTCCCACCGGTGAGACTGGGAAACATGATTCATGGAGCTCTGGATGGAGTACACAGGTTTTGCTTCAGTAATGAGGAGTGACTGGCCCTGGACTCAACACTGCTCTGGTCCTTCCTAACAAATCTTGCAAACAGCAAAACAAAAAGGATCAGTTTCCAAATAACTGCATCCCAGAAAAAAGCTCTGGAATTTTTACAGGAATACAGGAATACCCACCATCAATTCCTAGTGTCTGGCATCCAAAAATTACCAGACATGCAAAGAAGCAGGAAGATATGACCCATAATGATGACAAATGACACAGATGTGAAAATGAGCAGGTAAGGGTATTAGAAGTTAATTATAACAGAACTCCTTATTCTCAAAAAGTAATGATATGGAAGATTAAAATGTTCAAAATCAAACATTGCAGGTGAAAATTATAATGTAGGAGGTTGAAAATACACTGAATGGAACTGACAACAGACTAATCAGTGCAGAAAAAATTTAGGTGAAGTTAGACATTAAAAACTGTAAAAAATGAACACTAGGGAATAAAGCAAATTTAAAAAATGAATTATCTGTGAGCTGTAGGACAGTCTCAGGGACCCTAATATATATGTAACTGGAATTTCCAAAAAGGACAGAGGAAAAATATTTGGAAGAAATAGTGACTGAAAAATTACGAAATTGGATAAAACTGTAAACTTCAAGAGATCTGAGAAGCAGCAGCCATGCAGCTTTCTGATGTTTTGAATGCAAACAGGCCCTTCCTGTGTACTAGAAATATTGCTGTCTATTAAAAAGTCTCTCTCAATCCAAGTAAATGTCTGATGACAGATAGTCTATTAGTTTATCTGGGCAAAACTATTTAAAAAAAAAAAATAAACTCATACTCTGAAGGCAAAAGGTTTTCTAAGAGACACATCCAGTTTCCTTGAGTTTGTGACTTAGCTATCCCAGATCAAGGGCCATTTTGAATGTTCCACTTGGAATTACAGATTTTTCTATTTTGTAAGTCACATAAAGACATTTAATGGAAGAGTCTTATGCCAAGGATGTTATGAAATTGATGGTATACTCTCTGATAAGCTAGGACATCCTGTCCAGGTTATGTACCAATTGTCCCCAATTAACTCTGAGCTCTCAGAACCAGTTATATCGTAGGTACAGTTTATCAACCTGGGAAGGACTGGGGGACCCAGAGAAGTAGGCCATGAAGACGCAAGAAGTACCTAACTGGAATGAAAACTTAAGGCTTGAGGCAAAATTTGCTTTATTTTATATACTTGTTCAAAAAATTGTCACTTGAGCTCTACAGAGCTCTGGAGACATTACTTTAAATACCGTAAAATAATTATAAAATGGTTATTAGTCCAATCTGAAAATATTTAATACCATGATTTCTCATAACTGCAGACCACCACCATGTGAACAGCAGGAAAGGTTTCCTTCAACAGCTCTGCCGTTTCACTCCCAGACAGCGATTTCTTTGTCACGTACAGCTCCTCCAGTGGCCACCATCAATGTTCAGTAGGTTTCCTTTTCTAGCATTTTTCTAGTTTCTTGAGTCATACTTAGATTTAAAACTGGGAGATTCATACAGTCTTTAAGAATCCTAAACAGCTCTGTGGAATCCAAAATTCTTAAAAGAAAAGTTTATTCTCTTTATTAAAAATATTAATTGCACACACACATACACACAGAATTGGAGGCGTTTTTGAAGACTACTACCACCACTCTTGCATTTGCCAATGCCTAGTTCTGCCACTTGAACCCCAGCTGCCCCAGATGCAAATATACTGAACCATCTTTTCCCATCACAGGTGCCACTGCCCATGTCTTATCAGTTTCTTGAAGGGAACTGAGAGAAATAACAAGCACACACTTAAGAGTCAATATTTATTCTGATTAATATGTTACAAAATTTTAACAGATTAAATTTATGTAAGGAGCACTAATTTATTAAACATTTTACAGGTTTTTCTTTCCACAGAGTAATACAGTAAGTAGCAAAATAATACTTGGCACAGTTATAAATAAAGAAAATATAAAATAAAAACACTCACAGCTTTCATACAATGATGCTGTTTTTATGCTTATTAATATTTCAAATAAATTCCTGGGAACAATAAAAATATGAAGGAAAAAAAACTCCAAAGAACTAATTCATGTTCAGAATTGAGAAATAAGTTCCTATTTGCTAAAAGTATCCAATTAAGCTGATATGAACTATTCCAGGAAGGGTCACCTTCATACACAACTTTGGAATTGGGTTAAGCTGGTTCCACGCATGAGACCCGCAAAAGCACTGAACAGACAGTACACTGCTCTGCCGCTGGCTCCTGACCATCTCACCAGTTCTGAGTGACAGACGTCACTGGTGCTAAGAGATGTTAGTACTAAAGCAGTAACATGGCTAGTATCTTCCATGTACTTACACACCTGGAGTTTTTTTTCTATTTAACTGAAAGCCATCTCTTTTGCACCGAAAAGAATATTGTACCACAAAGAAAACACGGTTACAACACTCTTACCCAAACCCAGAATGCCATCACTGTATTTGACTATTAATAAAAAGGTATTCGATAAAAACTGCAACTGAGTCTTCATGTGAAGTGGCTCAAAATACAAAAAATTAAAATGAATTCTAGCCTTTTATAAATAACTTTGAATTTAAAAATTATCTAAAATTTCCCCCAATTAGTAGTCAAAACTAGCAGACATATTTGTAAAATCAACCAATTTTTTACATCCTATGACAAAATGGCACAATGCTATTGCCACCCCACACCCATCTCTTCCCTTTTCAAAAATAAAGTACATATGCCAATTTTCTAATATTAAAACACTCACATACACACAGGGCAATCATTTTGATGTGTGACTTGTGCTCAAAGAAACTACTATATAAAAATGGTACTTGGAAATACTGAACATCAACTATGTACACTTTCACTGCTCCTCTTACTAAGGCAAGGGGCGGGTAAACCACTAGATTGCTTTAATTTCTGTAATCTGCATTTTACAGAGAATACTAATTTTACCAAGCATCAGACATGCAGTGAACTTGCAGGGTATAATGCCTATTAACAGCAATATTGAACATCACTAGAAGCTCATTAGTTATCTCCCTTTTCTTTTTGGTTGGATAAAATGAAATGAGCAGCTTTAAATATACTAACACAGACACAAAGAGAAAACTATTTGATAAATTATTTATATACAGATACACAATCTTTACACTGTCTAGGACCTGTCATCAGTCTGGCCACCTTTTCCTTCCCTCCCCGAGCCCGTTTGCTCTCTCGGGTTTCCCACAGGTTGCTCGAACCACAGTTTGCCACAGCACTAAGAGAACTAAACCGAGTCTCCTCCGTAAACAGCATTTATGGACGCAGTGACTAACAGTTCACCATGAGAGGATGGAAATGCTGTAACGAAAACTGATCAGTGCATCACGTCTGACAATAAGAAAATCTTTCTGAAACTGTTTCAGACAGCATTTACAAACTTCAAAACATTCAATATTGGGAAAATTGAAATAGTCTTGGGGGTTAAATTCTTTCTGATAGTTTCCTTTTAAAAACCAGAATATATACCATTATCATTTTCTTTTATTCACATGTGCTATATGTACAGAAATCATGCTCCATCTTTAGCAGAACTTCATTATTTTGCAGCTTAGAATTTTATGTGTATCCATTTGTCTCTATGACTGAGAATTTTGCATTAACTTATTTGTTCTGTCTTTTCTTGAAAATACCTCAACTCAAAAATTGAACTGTTTGCACATCAAATTAAATTCTAATTTATGTTTTACTGGATAGTATGTGCTAGTATACATTTTAGAGGTGTATCATGCACTTAGTAGGGCTTTTAAGTTTGAACAAAACTGTATGACTGACTATACTCATGCAAATGCTCCTTATCAGACCATAAAACCTCAGAGCATTACTAAAATTTATTTCACTGAACTAGAAATACATCAGCTTTGCAACAGCTGACAGCAATAAAATAGTTAGCACATTTTTTTGGTGAACATTATTTTCTCTTGCCTCTGAAGACACATTACAGTAGATCCCTAATATAACCACATGATTTTCATCACAGTATTCACATGTACATTCTAAAATGTACACAGAACTAGTCTGGATCAATTTAAGACAACTCTCCTAGAATTATGCAATACTCATAGACTGTACCATAAAATTTAGCTGTATACCATAAATCCAGTTTTAGTTAGAACTGAGTATCTCTGAATCGAAGTTTCAGCCCATGTCTGTCAACAGAGTAAGTTCACTCTTTGTGAAAATATTATGAGAACAAAACAAAAATGTTGAGTATGTTGTGAATTCCCATGTTAAGAGCCATTAAAATTCTTTTTTCAGATCTTTATTCTTCCCAGAAGTGGCAGTGTGTTCTGTCCATGTTTACTTTTGTTAATGAAAGTGTTGAAAAAAAAGACTGTAAAATTCACTGTTAGCCCTACATATAGCATGCTGTAGTTCACGGGATGTGGATTCGAGTGCGAGAGAGACACGGACAAATAAAATTTTCAGGCACCACTCAGCAGTATGCTTCACAGGATAAAGATGCTGCTACACAAGCTGGTACCCAGATCCTGATATCTGGTCATATTCTATTGTATACTGCCTGGTCCAGTCCACAGTAACAGGACGAAAGAGGCCACAGCATCGAAATTCAAAGAAGTCTATAATATTCCTTACACATCCATGGCTAAGACGACCCCCCCAAAAAAGAAAAAGAAAAGTCTATTAGTACAACGACTTAACATAGGTGTTTAATATAATTTGTGTGTTACATACATTTTTTTCTAAACTTAAAAACTCAGGTTACTTACCAGAAAGAACCTAACTCTACAAAATATATATGCTTTCAGGTTTCTTCACAGCTCTGCTGACACTAAATTTTCTTTACCCTTTTGCTAAGTTTAATGGATTACACAACTATAAAGTTATTCACATTTGCATTTCTTTAATTCCTGTGTGTTATGCAATTTTTGATAAAACCTTTCCTTGACTGATAACTCTTTGGCAAGGAATAAACTGTACCTAAAATTGAGAGCACAGAAGACAAATAACTACAAGGAGCATGAATCTGGCAGTGTAGGTAAGAGCAACAATTTTTAAAAAGACATAAGAAGGACAAGTTCAGGGAATTTTAGGACTTTATAACACCCAGAAAAGCAGGCACTTTTACATCTTATTATAATTATTTTGCCTATGGGAGAATTCTCAAAACTATCCAATTGACTCTCTTAGTTTTGCTTTTATTTAAAGGTTTGTATGCTTCCCAGAAGCATGAAATAATTTAAGAACACTATGAAAGACTGAAGGTAGTAGGCAAGTAGCTTGAACAGAACTTATAAGTTTTACCTATTTAGGAAACTGTTTCTTAGCATCAAACTGAATGCAAATTTTAAAAATAAATACATATATAAAGAAAAGGACAGCCCCTTCAATAAATGGTGCTAGGAAAACTGGACAGCCACCTGTAAAAGAAAGTTGACCACTTCTTTCACACACACAAAAATGAACTCAAAATGGATTTCAATATTTGAATGTAGGACATGAAACCATACAACTCCTAGAAGAAAATGCAGGCAGCAAGAAGCTCCTTGACGCTCGTCTTGGTGATAAATTTTTGAATCTGACACCAAAAAAGCAAAGGGAACAAAAGCAAGAATGAACACGTGGAGCAACATCAAACCAAAGAGCTTCTGTGCAGCAAAGGATGCCAAAAAGAACTCATACAACTTGACAAAAAAAAAACAGTCCAACTAAAAAATAGGCAGGAGACCTGAAGAGACATCTTTCCTAATGTCTATTAGAAGACACACAGATGGCCAACAGGACCATGAAAAGATGCTCCACCATGGCTAATTATCAGGGAAACAAATCAAACCACAAGAAGACATCACCTCACACCTGTCAGAATGGCCAATATAAAAGGCAAGAGATTACAAGTATTGGTGAGGATGTGGAGAAAAGGGAACCTTCTACACTGATGGTGGGAATGTAAATTGATGCAGCCACTATGCAGAACATTGTGGAGTTCCCTCAAAAACTTAAAAATAGAACTATCCTGTGACCCAACAGCTCCATTTCTGGGTCTTGATTAAAAAAATACCAAAAAACACTAACTGGAAAAGATAACCAACACTCTCATATTCACTGCAGCATTATTTACAAGAGTCAAAATACAGAAAAAACCAATGGGTGAATGGAAAAAGAAAATGTGGTGTGCATACATATATATGCACACACACACACACACACACACATACATGCACACCCACACAAACACTGAAATATTATTTTGCCATAAAAATGAAATCTTGCCATTTGTGACAATAAGGATGGACCTAGAGCACATAGTGAAATTAATATAGAAAAAGACAAATACCATATGATTTCAATTATGTGTGAAATCTGAACAAACTAACAGAACCAAGCTCACTGATAAAGAGAAGAGGTTAACCGGTGGCTGCCTGAGGCTGGGGGTAGGAAGGTGGGCAAAAGAGGTGAAGGGGTTAAAAGGTACAAACTTCCAGTTTTAAGTCATGGAGCACAGTGACTGTATTTAATAATACTATATTGCACACTTGAAAGTAGCTAGGAGCAGATTTTAAAAGTTCTCACAAGAAAAAAATTTTGCTAACTATGTAAGGTCATGTTAGTCAGACTTAGTGTGCTCATCATTTCACAAGGTACACAAACACTGAATCGTGCATCTGAGATTAATATAATGTTACACATGTCAATTAAATCTCTATTTTTAAAAAGGAAGAAATAAAACTCGATATGTGGAAATTTTTAGTATCAGAGGACAAATAAAATAAATAATTTGCACTGAAAAGCTGCTGCACTAGAGTCTGGGAAGCTTCCCTAAATATGAATTTCAGTTGACTCTATTTTAAAAATCTTATTTCAATTCTCTGGATATATTCATTTTTCAATGGAATTTATAAACTGATGGAAAAGTTAAAGAATAAATACTAAATGTTAGTAATTCAATAAGGTTTCAATTGTGCAATTAAGAAAAAGAATATCAGAAATTTACATATAATTAATTAGATGAATCCTAAAGTTCTGGTGAACTAACCAATGCTAGGTTTGCAGAAACCATAGAGATAGGTAGGATTTATAAGCTATTTTACACATTGAGAAGTAAAAGCAATACTTCCTATTTCATATCCTTTTGCCATACATAAAGAAAATATTTATCTTTGATATATTCACTAGGTATTTGCTGAGTTCAGTTAGTAAGGAACTTTACATGCCAAGGGAAACTATTAAATTTATAAACATGTACATACTTGAATGGGCTTTCAATAGATGTTGTTGTGACTTTAAAGTGCTTGTATCTTCTGGCATTCATTCTTTCATTTGTAGTAATACCTAGACATGATATCTAAGGATGAAATAGCAAACCATTAACTCTCTCTCTGAATACTTAGTGTAAAACATGTTAATTCTCAAGAGGACCAGTATGGAGAGAAAAACAACGAAGTCTGACTTTGTTTTCCATCAGATCATCAAGTTAAACTAGTTTACATGATACCGTTTTGACTCTGAAATGCAGCCAGTTAATTGGAAAATATTTAAAAACAGGTTAATTGGCATTATGCATGTGGAGAGATAAACACTATATACACAGATCACTCCATCAGCCACTTCAAAAATAAACTTAAAAAAAATCCCTAATTAAAAAAACTCAAATACTATTTGTAGGTAATAAAACATTACTATTAAAATGAACACAAGATTAATGGTGTCATCAATCTAAGCCCATATGTATATCCAACTGGATGTATTTGAATCAGGAACAAATAAAAAGTTCTGTCAAAAACAGTACTGCAAATCAAAAGTTCTACTGTAAGAAGGGGAAGGAAGAAGGAGGAAAGAGGGAAATAGAAAGGAAAAGGCAACTGAAAACTTTAATCCTATAAAGTACGCGTGCTTAGAGAGTCCATCATCTCTGAAGCAAGGAGTGAATCTAAGACGTCCAGTTAGCGCACTGCAGAGCAGATGCATGGCTGGCACATACCTGGTACATCTGACACATGAGCAATACAGCAACCCACATGAAATGAAAAACACTGTTGAGAAACATCCAAAACATCCAAGGTGAGCACGTGGCAATCTGAGTGATATACGTCCAAAACCCGTCCTTGGTGTAAGTGGTCTCACAGTGGAGTCCCCAGTCTGGAACCAGAGCAGAAGTACTCACATTTACTCAATGATCACCCAAGACCCTCATGCAGGCATCCGTGGTGGGTGCCACTTAGAAAACATGATCCGAGAGTCTAGGATTAATCAATGACTTTTAATGCAAATTAAAAAAATTTTAATACTCTTAAATACACATTACGTAAAAAACATCAAAGACAGAAATGGAAAAGCAGCAATCCTAAAAAAAAAGTACTTACTATAATAATAGTTGACCCTTGAACAACATGCATTTGAACTGCACGGTTCCACTCATATGCGGATTTTTTTTTTAATGAATATAAAGGAAAATTTTTTGGAGTTTCGCAAAAGCTTGAGAGAACATTATATCTAGCTTATTTTATTATAAGAATACAGTATATAACACAAATAACATACAAAATACACAATGACTGACTATGTCTGTCATCAGTAAGGCCCTGGCCACCAGTAGTTACGCTTTGGGGAGTCAAGTTACTCATTAATTTCTGACTGCACAGGGGTGGGAGCTGTGGGGCCCCAGCCCCATGTTAGTCAAAGGTCAACTGTACACAGTTTTTATCTGACTGGTATTGTATGTATACAGTGTCTAAAAGAACATTTTCTTTACACAAAGATGAGATGATACATGTAAGTTAAGACTTTTTGTGGGTGGGGGGTATATAGCATAACAAGATTACCTTGGTGAAGGAAACTTATTCCAAAACAGTATCTATTCTTTGAGAGCTGCTGCCAGAAAGATCTACTGTTACTAGCAGGACCATGTTCTCTCAAGGTGTAGTGGGCCAAAATTAGTTCAAGATCTTTGACCATATCTATTAATTTCTATTTGAAGAAGTAGCCTCTTTTTTTTATTATGGCAGTAACAGAGATTACTCTTACTATCTGTGGGAACAGGAGGACTAGGAAATTATCCTTGAGGACTAGGAAATTATCCTTGTAAGACTTATTTTTAAGCCAGGATCTACTACATATTTATGCTGAGTACCACCAGAGCCTAAAGCATAGTAACATATCTTCATTTAAACTCTTTCCAAATTATGTTCTCAACAAAAAAACATCATTTCTTCTAAGATACTATACCCACATGATCAATTGAATGACAACTTATTCTTAAAAAAGTAACTTCTAATACCTTTTAACATCCTCTAGAAGACACTAATTATATCTCACTTTTCAAAATATTTCAAGTTCTATGCAAACTTAACTTCAATTATACTTCCCCAACTGTTTCATAAAAACTAGCACAATCACAAAATCTGTGAACTATTAAAGCAAGCAGATGTGAAAAATGTTGGTGTATTTTAGCCAGTAGCTTTTCAAAGCCTGTTAACATTAAGCAGACACGTTTTTAGGAGCACACACTAGTAATTCTGCTAATACTCTATGTTGAATATGTGTGACGGTTCTGTATCTATAGTTCTTTCTGCTTCATTGTAGTGAGGTGCCCCAAACGTGATTTTTAGTTAAAAGACTTGTGATTATTCTATTTTACTGTTAATATGGAACCATGAGTTTGCAAACATTTGTGTCTTAAGAAGGTAAAAAACTAATTGTACTCACAAGAAATACAACCATAAATCATCCAGCAGATCATAAAAAGCAAGAAGAATAGGTAGCCCATAAAGTATCTATGGTTGCCTGCACCTAAAGAACAACACAGAAGCAATTTTTTTCAGCTAAGATAAAACTGGAAATACACCTTTTGGGGGTTGTGGGCGGTGGGGGAGATGTCATGAAAGGTGTGATACAAGTTGGACATTAATCACATACACTGTTTATGTTATAAAATGTTCTTCAAGAAATTAAAATGCTTTAATAACATCTTAAAATAAGAAAGCTTATATTACAAAGATGTGATGGCTGCAGTGACACTCGTTCTGAAGGCAAGTGTCCCAGTGCACCAACGACAACGTGAGCTTTAGCTCTACTGTTTGCTTGCTGAGGTCTACCTTAACCCTAACTCCCCTCTACTCTGATAAACTTTATACTCCGGTTTTTTAAAGGCTCTTCTCCAACAGGGTCACACAATCTTGGTAATGTTTCCCTGCTGTCAACTCATAAAGCCCCGAGGGCCCCCCTAGGCCCCTTGGTTCTTGCCCTAAGAATACACCATTCCTGACCACTGAGGCATGTGGAATTCTTACCTGTCATTCCTTTCTGCCTTTGTACATCACATTCTTTCAAATATGTTTATTCCCTCACTTTCTTTACTTTTACCTGTCTCCTTATCAATTTCACTGTCTTTCAATGGAGAAAATAGGAAAGAACAGTACCAGAAAGAACTGACAAGAGAAACTCTATTGCTCTTTCCTAGACACTGACTTTGTACCTTTTTTCCCCTCTGACAACTGAGTTGCTGTCCTGTCAACCAAAAGGTAATTGAGGGACTGGGGGTGTAACACGTACAGAAATGAACTTCCTACTATCTACTTGAATATGGTACTTCATTACCTACAATAACTTAAATGAACAATGTATTTAGAAATTATAAACACAACTTACCTACACAGTTGCCCACCCATGGGCAATGATGATCGAATTTTGCTATGCAGCGGTTGCACACACCACAATGTTTGGACCTCACTGGTTTCCGTATCTGTTAACAGGTAATGTTAAAAGATTATGGAAGGCACTATACCCAAGGGAGAAGAAAAGCTGAATGCTTCTTTTCTCAAAATTATGAAAATCAAATCATATTTTTTGAAAAGGATTATAACCAAGATTCCCAAAGGGATAAAGCCAAACAAAAACCACTATTGCTTTTTAAAATCTCAACCACAACAACAAAGACAAGAAGGATGAGGCTGCGGTGTGGACCATTCGTTCACAAAGTGATTAAGAATCAAAGTCCAGGTGGTGTTGTGACGAATGATAGATAGTACCTTTATGTCATATTGCTCAAATTTCTGAATAAAAACATACTACTCTCCAGGGTTCTAAATGAAAATGTATTGTGACTAATAGTCATGATAATAGTTGTTTAAGAAAATGAAACTGTTCTTTTTGAAAAACGTCAAAGGTGAGTGAAAGAAGCTTTTAAAATTCAAAATCATTAGTAAAATGTCATCCTAAAGTTAACAAACCTAGCAATCAACAGCACGTGCACACATTTTTCTCTGTGCCTCCTGAGAGCTCAGATTAACATACAGTGTTTTCTTCTGCCAAACTGTATGACCAACATACAACACGCTTAAGAAGTTCAGGCAATCCCTATTTCTTGCAAAAAACATAAAATCCTTAATTCAGTTTACAACAGGTACTAAGTCATGTGTATAATGCCTTCCTGTTTTAAAAAGTGTTGTGCAATGTTTTACTCTGCATTACATCAGCCCCATGAACATACACAGTGATTTCAAAGGGCAACTTGTATCTCCATGCTGGGCACATGGTGGGGCTGGAGGTATTAGCCAGAGACCAGCTTGTAACATCCTTCACTGCTGGCTCAGTCAAAGCACTGCCAGGACCCCAGTGTACAGAAGACTGCCCGCTGCCCTACGTACTAAGGAAAGGCATGTGGGTCATGCAGGTTCTGCAGGTAACTAAACTGATCTGTGGGCCAAAGAAAACAGTAAGTCATTTTTCACCACAGGTGTAAGACTTAACATACTTAAGAGAAAGAAGTAGGATATATTCAATTCTAACCCCACTCCCAACCCTCAGCTGTATTTCCCCTTTGGGCAACACTTGTCAATGAATTCTGGACGACTGACACAATGCTCCTGAACATGACAGTCTCTTTGACAATGACAGAATAATCAATGTTTAGGGAATTCTGATCTACTTGTGTCTTCTGAGGGACCTGTCTATAAAAGTGAAGGATACCTATATAAACACCTGTCAATCTTAATTACTTTATAATAGGATATGCTGGTTATTTTACAACACTAAATTATCCATCCAGAAGTACACAACTTACAATAACATAATATATAATAAAACACTTATCCTGACAAGAATAGTCTTGTTTTTGCCATCAGATATTTAACAGTGAAACTGTACTGAGTGACTATATAAAGAATTTGTTTTTCATACGGCAAATACATCAGCAATACATACTTGACTTTGTGGAACACAATAGTATTTCTACAAAATGTCCTCAACATTAAGAATGCCAATCCTGTAAACTATCCATTGTAAAGAACAGAAATAAAAACCTTTGAATGCTTCAGAACACAAAGAATCTAGTCAGCACTCTCAACTTGCTCCCAAAAGTAAAGCAGAATGTATTTTAATATTCAAAATCATAATTGTTTAGTCAAAGAATATTAAAGAAAAACTTAGAGAATCTGTAGAATTAGAGCTGTTTCAAAACAAAACAAAACCTCATTCCATAATCCTAAACCAAGTCAATTATTTCATTATTACTCAAATGTTACGACATTAGTTTAGTTGCAATGTGTAACTTAAAGGTATAAAAGAACATTTAGGACAGGTATGATTTACATTTCCATGTTGAAAAACATGGCTTAACCACTGTGGCAGTCTATACATTTTTCATGAGAAGTACTTACAAAAATTAAGCAGAAAATAATTAAAACACAAAACTATTATCTGTATAAATTTGATGTCTACAATAAAACATAAAATGTCAATGTTACTATACCTGATTCCTAAGTAAATGCTATTTAACTTCATATATATCTTTATCTATGACCTAAATGAAGAGGACAACTTTTAATATCAATGATAAAAAATAGTGCTCAAAGTTGCAAAGAGCTCTAATACAGGCAGTAACTACTCAAATTGAACCAGTTTAGAGGCCAGGTTGTCTTATAAATTATCTAGTGGATTTTCCCAGTGTGACCTTTAAATATTTCTTATAAATTTTTCTTGAAATGTAACTAATAAAAACAATATACTAGGGAACCATAGTAAACCTTTGATTACTTAGTTTTTAATTTGTTAAGTTACATTTTAAGAGAGAACAGAATAAGAGCAAATACAAATGAATGGCATCTCTGAATCATAAGCACAGCTGAGGTCTATCTATGATCAGGCAGAATAAGCACAGGGGAAAGGGGACATTCTTGTGCCATAGTCTAAAAGGCATTTTGGGGGGGGGGCGGCATGAAATATGCTCAGCAAAACCAACTGTTCTCCTTGTTCTGCACACCCTCAACTGTGCCACTGCCCAGGTAGAGGAGAGCGGGAGGAGTAAAGGAGAGGTACTACCAAGCAGGTGCTGCAGAATATACTGAGGTCCAGACTTCCCGTCTCTGCAAGTTCAACTATCGTCTGTGAATTAGAAAAATGTGAATATTTTATTCAACACCGAACTGTGCCATCAATATGAAGCAATAAACATGATGTTCATTTTTAACTAGACAATGTTTCCGCTCAAAATAAAATCTTCTGTTCATTTACTGCTGCTATTTCATTGTAATATGAACACAAGAATTTTATTTCTTGGATATATGAAAAGACAACCCTAAGTTCAGTTAAAAGAAAATTCCTAAGAACAGGACTAAGTTACCTATCCTAAGAACTAGTCTGTATAGGTTTTGATCATTAACACATGAAAAGAGACCTAACGTCCCATAAAGAAGTGAGTCTTCAGAACTAAGAAATTCTAATTCTGAACTTATGACTAGGAAAACCTGGCAAATTAATTAACATAAGGTCTGAAGAATACTACTACATAAAGGCAGCAATCTGCACAGCCTGGAGAAAGGGGCTGCAGACCCTAGGAACTTGCTGGTGTTTTAGTCTACTGTGACAGGAATAATTCATTAGGATTTGTTTTGTTTTTACAGACTGTATAAATCAGCTCTTAAAATAATCTAATCACATCTAGTCCAATTCTATACTTGTGTTACATCTTTATATTATAAATTTGGTCTTCTAAGTACTTGGGTTATAGGTGAGAGGTGCCCAGGATCACATACACAAACATTCAGGTTACTGAAATGATGCGTCTGCATCTATCAACCAGGTTACAGGCTTTTGAATTTGCATGTCATTCAACAAACATTAACTGAATGTCTTTGATGAGGGCTTACAGAAGTGTTTAAAATACTGCACTCAACTTTGAAAGCAATCAGTCCTTATAAAGGAGAGAAGAAGGAAACTGTAAGATGCCATGGAGGTGCAAAAACATGCATCACAAGAGTCCCAGAGTGAGGACCAAGCATACACACTCTGGGTGAGATCTTTCAACTTCTAGGAGACAGTTTCTCTCTTCATACTCTAGTATCTCCTACAAATACTGATAATGTGGCAATTAAAACACACAACTGATTAGGTATCTGCTACCTTTTTCTTTTGTTCTTCTGTAGCTTTGATAATTCCTGGATCTGACTTCCAAGATTTTCCAAAATTGTAGAAAAGTGCAACACTATTGGCAAGGAATGGAAGATGGATAAATAAAAAGTTGAGATGTGCCTAAAGTTAAGGAATCCAAAGAAGCAATGATATATGAGTTACTATTACAGGTAAATTTATTAACTGTAAAATTTTACCACACAGAAAGACCTGCCAATCAAAAATACAAGGTGGTTTATTTATTACATCAAAAGAGACACATTTTCTCATTATGCTTATAACTAATGTAAAAAGTAAAAATGTGATTTCTTTATGAACTTTAAAGCATGTAGGGTAGGTTTACCTGACACTTTCTATGAAACTGATGCAGTCTACTGTGCTTAGAAGGCACTGTATCTGACACCTTTAAGTCAGTGATATACTAAAAATCAATGAATACATGATTTTTAAGTGATCCCTATTTTAACAAAAATGAAGGAATTTTTAATGTTCAAAATTAACATATTACTTTATCTACATGCATTAAAAATCTTTATATATCTCCCAAACACTTCAGATAAACACCCATGTATTTAAAAGACTGCATTTAAATTCTCTGTTGCCTTATCATATTCAAGTTGACCTTTATTTTGGAAAAGATATTTCTAAACATGCTTAAAACAGATACTTCCTATGTTCACATTTTCCTACCTAGTGAAAACGTAAGAAATGTGATAGGCATTTAAAAATACAAGTGAAGAATCAAAGACTAGTTTACGTAACACTAGGAAAAATACAGCAATGTTGCTAAAGCAATACATTCCTGAGACACAATGTATCTGGATACTGGAATACCCTAAGCGTTTACACAGGTTAAGTATCAACAGCTAAAAATCTCTTGAGAATAAAGTTGGTAAATGTACATACAAAGTATGCTGAAACCTGGCATTTTTCAGGGGCAGTACCTTTACCTACTATTAATAGTTTCAAGAAGGTGCAAAAGTGTAAGTAAACAGGTTAGGTTTATAGCCTAGATTAAGTTTGCAGGGGGCTAACCAGCAGTTCAATATATGACTACAGATTTTAAAGGGATATTCAGCAAAGAAACTTACTTTGCTTGTTCTTTAAAGGTAAAGAGATTAGATATCTTCAAATGGTAGTTTGAAAACAGCTCAGACCAGTTTGTTTTAAACGTTTAACTGACATAGGCACTCTACAAATGGCATGGTTACTCTCACAAAGGTTTAAAACATCCTTTTTTCATCAGGAAAAAGAAATATAAAGACAAAAACAGTAACTCCACAACTGAGAAACTCCTTTTATTCTTGGTATTCTGCATTTTTAAATCATAAGTGAGATCGTAGTGTATTTATTAACATTAATAAAGGAAGTATTACTTATTAGTCACAACGTGCCACTAAGCTAAACAAAAACCCTTTGATAAATCCTGCTATCCCCACATTACAGACGACAAAACTGAGGCAGATGTTAGTTAAATTATCAAAGGCTACATAGTGAATTACAGGTGGAGCAGGTATTAAAATCCAGTCTCTTACTCCCTACGCTTTCTGCCTCTGCAAAGTACTCAGCAGAATATCCTGGGTCATTAAATATTATGGGAATAGTATCTTTGGGTTTGAACATTTTTAAAGCTTGAAATATATTTTTATAGTGTCAGATTATTTTCAGTAACAGATATCAATTTATAACTCTCTAGCCACAAATATTGCTTGATTACTGTATTTGCATCAGCACTGAGTAAAGAAAAAAGTCGCCACTTTTAGAAACAAAGAGTAGAGTTCCTGTGTTGTCCTAGTTGTACATACTTGTAAGCTCCAATTAGAGATAAAACAAGAATTTGTCATAAATGTTTTCGTGTAAATGTTTATGGAATCTTCTCCCCCATATATCTCTTTCACTGACTTGGATATTATTTTGATGCCTGCTGTGAACTGCAGCTCCAACTTACTATAATACCCAACAAAATGAACCAAGAACAGTAAGTCTGACAAACCAATTGCCCCGCAGAATACCAGCAGCAACTTCAAAAAGCATACCAGCCACACTATACCGTAACATTCAAACTGGAGGTCAAGGAAAGACGATTCTGGTGAGGCGGGCTGCCTGGGGTAGTTCTGAATCCCACCTCCACCTGTGTAAGTAGTATGGGTAACTAGAAGGGAAGACAAGTCAGAGCTCTCATAAGTCACACCCTGGCCCTCTGCTATGGATTGAATCATGTCCTCCACCTCAAAAATTCTTATGTTGAAGCCCTAACCTCCAACGTGACTATCTGGAGACAGGGTCTTTATCAGATAATTAAGATTAAATGAAGTCACATGAGTGGGACCCTAATCTGACAGGACTGTGGCTGGGAAAGAAGAGCTCTATCAGCCTCTCTCCCCTCTAAGCAAACACACTGTAAGCAAGGAAGAGAGCCCTTGTCTGGATACAACCATGCTGGCGTCCTAATGCAGAACTGCTAAAAAATTAATCTGTTATTTAAGCCACTCGGTCTACATTCTTTTATAATGACAAAGGTCTGAATATCAAAAATGAGTCACTTTTCTCTGAATTACTCTATAATTTAAGTAGAATTTTAACCAAAATTGCATCAGGCTTTTCATGGAACTTAAAGAGCTGACTCAAAAATATTTAAATAGAAGTGCAAAAGGCCGAAAGAGCTGAGATATTCCTAAGAAAAAAGTTGGGAAACCTGGCCTACCAGATACCATGATTTAAGACTAAAGCTACTAAGATACACAGTATTGGCACAGGCAAGCAGATCAATAAACTGAACAGATCACAAGAAAATTGACAAACATCAAGGTTGATACTGCAACTGAGTGAAGGAGGATGTTGGGGGGTTGAGTTCTCTAATAAGGAGAAAGAAGACTGCGTCATGCATTATATACAGTAACCAAACACACATAAATTAAGAACTTAAATAAGACATCTTCTAATGACGCCAAGGAAACCTGCACACGTGCATAAAAAGGTGCTCAACAGTGTTGTAACAATGCTGCTGGAACTCACAGAAGGCAGTGACTGGATGCCTGAATATAGGAATTAACAAGCTTAGAGAATATTAAAAAGAAATGAGAGACACATAGTAAACAAAGAAACCCTAAAAGTAAACTATAGGAAAAAATGCTAAAGAGGAAAATGCATAGGAGAGCATAGTGAAAATGGTAATTCTGCAGTCTTCATTTTTATTATATAATCATCCCAGGTTCAAGGAATTCTTCACATCCATATTTAGCTTAAGAAGTTTAATTTAACTTAAAATCTGGTTGATAAATAATTTATTTTTAGACATAAAATTTCTAATAACCTATCATCAGTATTTCAATGGTGGTGCCAACACTATGAACAGTTGACTGTACTGGCTATGCCACGGAGTTTTAGACTTGTTTGATGATTATAAAAGCATAGTGAATGAACAAAATTTTCAAATAAATAAAAGGACAAGACACAAAATAAAAATCACTCATGATCTAACACCAGAGATAACTGCTGCTAAAATTACATGTCCTCACTCCTAGGAACTCCTGTCCTCTGCACACTTTAAAATTATAATTACTCTATAAATGTAATTTAGTATTCCTCCACTTATTATATCTTAAGTATTAGTCCATATCACTTAAGTCTTAGAAAAGCATTTTAATGAATATTTTATCCAATACCATATGTGGTGTAACTGATAAAACTCTCAGGATGGATATTTAGGTTGTTTCCATTTCTTCCCTATTATAAATCGTACTATGATAAACATCCTTGTAAGTAAATCTTTGATATTATCTCTGATTTTTTACCTATAAATGACTAAGAGATCAAAGGGCATTTTTAAAGCTCTTTCCATAGATTGCCAAATTGCTTTCCAGAAAGGTTTACATACTTAAGACTATGTTGAAAGTACAATGTAGGGCATTTGAAGATATACAACACCAGGCCGAACAGCACAGAATCTATATGACTTTCAGCAAGACGTACAACTTCTCTGAACCTCAATTTTTCCATTAGTTAGAAAACAGCATTATGATTTGTGTAGTTTATTTTTTTAATCCCAAAGAATTGTCCTGAGAACTGACTAAAATGATACATCTGAAAGAACTAAAACCACAAAGCACTGAATAAGGTGAATTAAGGGATGATAATTATTTAATGAATTGTAGAAAAGAAAGAACTTACTTGCTAAAACAAATAGTTTGTATCAATATGAAATTCATCACCACAAAAACATTTAAGGTGGGTACCATGAGAAACTAGAGTTTCTACTCTAGTAAGTTGACCCTCACACCTACTGGTTCAAATTTATTTGTACCCAAGTCAATACTCACAATGCTTTTGCTGTCATTCGTGGACTTGTGCAAAGCAGCAAAACTATGAGTCATGCTATGGACATATTCCCAGCCAAGCTGAAAAACGCAGTAAGTAATACTCTGCCTTCTTGCTATGCTTGTAAACAAGTGTCCCTTTTGTTTATTTTGTGCCACGTTTTGCTTTTTTTTGCCTTTCGTTGGTGATTTTGCTGTTTAGAACGGTCCCAAGTGTAGTGCTGAAGTACTTAATAATCTAAGATTCCTACGTGCAAGAAGGCTGTGAAGTGTGCCTCGCAGAGATCAGATATGCTTTATTCAGGCATAGGTTACTGGTTATGAGTTCAATGTTAGTGAATCAACAACCATATTAAATTTTGTTTTTCAGCAGAAACATATGTAAAAGCAAGGTTATGTAACTGGTTGGACAAAATATGACCAGAGGCTTGCAAGAATCTAACTTCCTTTTTTCCCTAGGAGCCATGGAACAGTATTTGCTAATCCAGTATATGCAGTAACTTTACAGAATGTAACTACCATAAATAATGAAAACTGACTGTAATTCTATTTTTCAAAACTAATCAGTTTTAATTACACATGTAGTCATGAGTTGCATGAGAAAAATGGTAGAACCAACCACCAACAGGCTGAGGCCAGAAGACAGGTGTAGAGGCTGACCCTGATGCTTTTTCAACTCTACATTTTAATTATCACCTTATAACTTTAACTTCACAACTCTTTCCTGTCTAATATCATTTGTGCTTCCATCAGAAATATTCTAGGCTCTCTTTTATTCTCTTCCTACAAGTTTCTTGAGCTCCCATCTCTGTCCTCAGAAGTGTAATACTGGAAAAAAAAAATGTACCTCTTAAAAATCATACAGGGGCTACAAATATGGTTCATTTGTACCATAGAGAAGTGAAGTTTTCTTTGGATAATCAGAATTAAAAGTTATTTGTGGTTTCATTCCATATTCCATGAACATCATAGACACACAAACATTCAAGTGAAAGAAACTGTAAATGCACATTTAAAGTCCCTTTGTATACAAACTTAGATTTAAAAAGTCATGAATAATACATTTATTCAACACTTTTTACATGTGAAGTATAAGCTAATATTTGCATCTTCTCAAGAATTCTGAGATAGTCGTAGCTTATGATCATCATCCCCTCTTTACAGACAACTATAAAACTTAAGTGTTCTCATACTACAATTTTTATTTGAAAAGCTAAATTAACACATGCAATTTATTCAATGCATTTAAAAATTAATTATATGCTAATTATTTTATAGGCAGCATTTTGAAATAGGGCAAATTAAATAGACTTATTTGTTCTAGCCTTCCCTTCAAAATCTACTTCTTACATTCTCAATTCCCTAGCTTCAGAAACTTGCATAGTTTTATACTATCTCCAAATAAAGCAAAAAAGGGAAAAAATCCAAATTAGACTACATAAAACTCTCTAACATAAAGTTTTCAATTTTTGGTAATTTATTAATTTTCCTGCTTTTCTCCACTTGCATAACAGATTAAGAATACAAAAATAGACAAAAATTATTTTGAGATGTGAATTTGACTTCTCTTGAACATAAAATTTATTGTCCAATTTAAGAAACAAAGTTAGAAAATATGTGTGGAATACTAAAGTCATTTCAGAGGTCAGTGCTTTTTATATACATAAAATAGATGAGGTAACGAAAATAAACAGATCAGCTTTACTCATACTAAATGTTCCAGTAAGACAATTCTAAAGCTTAACAAATACTTGAAAAACTATTTTTTATTCAATGTGTAATACACAGTAGAATGAGCTAATGAAAGCTGCTACATGGAAAAATCTCTATGGACACTTAAACTGAGGAAATATGTAGGTACTATACCTTCTGAAAATAATCATATATTATAGAAATAGAAGAATTATAAGTGCAGTTACAATTTTGTGCCTCAGTCTCAAAAACAAGCATATTCTGTTTTTTAGTATGGTTTTTGTTTAAAATACAAGACAACAAAAGAATACTATAACATGCAAGACTGTAAAGTGAAACCAGGTATTGAAATCATTCAGAACATTTAGAAGTCACTGAAAATCATATACCATTTAAAACATTTTAAATGCTTTTTATGGTAATGTTTTGAAAAATGACTTATTGAAAGACATTTATGAAACATGTGTCTTTATTATAAAACAGACTGTCTTAATGATTGTACTTACTCCATGTAAAAATATCAAAAGTTGACATTGTCCTTATCTCTTTGCTACACACATATGCACACACATATTTACAATTCCATATTATATTACTTTTTAAAAGTACAGTTGACCATTGAACCATGAGAGGTTAGGGGCACCAACCCTTTATGCAGTGGAAAACCTGTGTATAACTACTTACTCCCCCAAAACTTAACTACTAATAGCCTACCGTTGACCAGGAGCCTTAACAATAACATAAACAGTCTATTAACACATATTTTGTATGTTATATGTATTATATACTGTATTCTTGCAATAAAGGATAGAGAAAAGGAAATATTTTTTTCAAATTGTTGCGAATCTACAAAAAATTTTCCAATATGTTTATTGGAAAAAAATCTATGTATTAAGTGAACCTGTACTAACACATGAATATCAAAATTTAGTAAAAAGGTTTAGAATATGTGTTATAGAATCAGACAAGAATGCATTTCTATCACAGCTTTACCAGAGACTAGCTCTGCGGCTTTGGGGAGAGATAACAGCTTAACCTATTTAAGCCTAAATTTTCTCATCTATAAAATGGAGATAATGATACTAATTATAAAATGTTTACTAAATGAGTACAAGGTATTGAATAAAATGATTTTTAAACATTCAATAAGTGGTAATCAATAAATAACTATTACTATTAATGTTATTAAAAGCAGCTTCCAAAAGCAATCTATTAAATATGAAGTATTTAGAAACAACAGGTATTAATTCACACTATTCTTCTAGGAATACAGTTTTAGTGTAGCAAATTGTGAGTAGTTCACTTCTGATGTTAAATTATTATTAAACATTTGTTTAAACAAACAAAAGTTGTTTTAGATACGACCTTTATAAACAAAGGATATCATTCCAAAACCAGAAGAACCACGTCACATACATCCAGAATTTGGTTGCCAAATATATTCCAAGGGGCAATGCACTATGCATTGAATGATCAAAAAAGGATCTATAAAACATAAGTTTTATAAAATTTGAGCTCTATATTTCATTGAAAAAAATGATTATTTAAATGAAAATGACACATATTCTGTATCGTAAACTCTGTAACCAGGATCCAGAAGCAGATGATGCTCAATCACCCAGCCTGTTTTCACAGTGATCAGTAATAAAATGAGGGCACAGCTAAATGATTCAGCAAGATTCTGAAACTCCTTTTAGTTTACCAAGAATTAGTTATATTCTGTGTACTTTTCAACTTCAGAATTTCAGTATACTCCTAATTCTCTTACGTCAACAATTCACTTTAGTACATACAGAAACTACCATTCAGTATATTACTCACCAAAGATGTGTTTTAACTTTGACAGATAAATACAAAGCAATCCTTAAGTTTCTCTCTGTGTTTCATCAGTACTTCTCCAAACCTACACTCTCCTGTTAAGCTTCCCACATTACCTTTTCAAACAGAATAAGCTGGCTCATTTAGGGGGAACTGAAGGTCATTATTTACAGTATTTAGAATTAAGGAAAAAATTAATGAATTTTATTAAACATAAGCAGGATCAACCATCCATGAACACTAAGCAGAAGTCTTGGCGAATTCCTATTTATAATATTTGTAATAGCCCTTGGAGGTCCTAGAAACACTAAAACGAAATTAATTTTCTAGAATTAAGTCCCTTCCTGAGAATCAACACATTCATGCAGTACTAGTCATTCTCATCTCTGTGTGAATTATTTTCAGAACTCTTTTTGAAATTCAGGTGAAAACAAGGCACTACAGGAAGAGATCTTAGGTAGGAAGTTCTAGATCACAGTTACTTAGGTTCGTTGGATGGGCAACTGTGAGGCAATGGTATCTAAGGATAGAAGAAAAAGGAATGATTACAATGTTTAAAGAAAAAAGAGGGAGGAGAAAATTAAAAAAATAAACAGCAGACTTTATATGCTCAAACTTGACTTTGCTACTAAAATTAACCTCTTCTTTGCATATTGCCTACGACCAAAGAAAATCTAATTCCTAGAGAAAGGTAAGCTCAAGCATTATAATAACTAGAAATAAGCAATATGTATATTATATTTACAGTTCAACCAACTCAAGTCCATTTCTATTGAAATGTTTTAAATTGTATTTTAGCTTTAAAAATTGTATGTTAGATCTTACTACACTGAAGGACAGTGACTTCAATGGGGTATGGGGGGGACTTGATAATATGGTTGAATGTAGTAACCACAATGTTGCTCATGTGAAACCTTCATAAGAGTGTATATCAGTGACACCTTAAAGTAATTAATCAATTAATTAATTAATCAATGGTATGTTAGACTGTCACTGAAAGCACCTTTAGAATCAACATTAAAATTTTTTAAATTTCAGATATAAATCAGCCAAAATCCTTTAACAAAGATCAAACATTACATAAATGCAGATACAAAGCATTAACTTTATATAACAGGGTCCAAATTACATTCCTTCAAAAAATATAGTTAAAAACAACACACTTACTTTGAAAGAAACTGTACTGTAGCCCAAACGCCACCATACATTAGCCCTTTAATGAGCCAAGAATCAATATTTAGGTCTGCTATAAACCCAACCAGCCAAATAACTAGGAAAGGAGTTCCTAGCATTACTTTCTGCCGAAATTCCTGTACAAAAAAAAAAAAAAGTTAGAAGTTGTGTATGTTTCAAGTAACTTCAGTGTGAACCACAGTTATCTCTGTGAAAATATGCAACAGAGGGAGAAATTCATTCATTCACATATGCCTACTATGTGCAGCTACTATTCAAGGTTCTAGTCTCTGTCTTCTGGAGACTGACATTAAATAAACAACGTAAAAGTACTTGGTTAAAACAGTGGAAGCTGTAATAGAAGTTACAGAAGTAGGTATAGATAGTCAGATAAGGAGATAAGCAGTAACATGCTATCACACGGATGGGCTAGAAAACAGTACATGACCAACACCACCCCATTTTAACAGGGGCACTGATAACTGGAGAGACCAGGACAAGAATGACTGATGGTCTAAGAACTCTATGAATTAAAGGAAACCTGAGGGTGCTTATAGCCTGGAGAAGGTATTGTGAACGATACATATAAATACTGTATTAAAACCTTAAAATTAGAGAATAAAATCAAACAATTTACAGGGTCTCAGAGTCCATAAAATGGAGATTATGTGCCTCAACACATATCAAAGCAGAGTGTTTCACACTCCAGAGGTAGTTCCAATTCAGTTTTGTAGTGATCTGACTGTTAGAAAGTTCATACTGCAAAATATAAAATCCATCTACTTGTGACATCTACCAAAACCGTACCTTCAGAGCTCTCGTCTCTTCCCCGTAACAGCCTTCACAAACTTACAGGTAGCCAGATGACAAAACTATTAAGAGATTCCAGCTGCGATGTAACAAAGCTCAAGGTGTAAAGATTACTTTCTTGATTATTTACCTTTCTGAGGACTAAGATTGTATTACAATTTATTAGCATGCCTTTTACATTGCTGGCTTCTAGCGAAGTACTTTTCATTTAAACGGCTGTTTTACCCAATTTAGCCACTGCAATTCACTTTCTGACTTAAATGTGTAATTTCAACTTAGACTAATAATTAAATTTACAACTTCAGAGTTTAATTTCATGCTGCAGTAAAATAGTCCTCCCAATTTGTTTTTTCAGCATGTGCAAATTTTATATCAAGACATTAGAAAATATTTATAACTAGGAGAAGAAAGTGTATGGGTAATGGTGGGTATTGATGGGAGGAGAGAAATAGACATGTGTCCTTTGAAGAAGTGTTTTCTAAAATTATCTCATTTGGCTTCATTTTAGCCAAGAAGCTTGTTTTCCCTCAATGGCCATAATTTTTCAAGATTAAAAAGATACAACTTACATATAGTAAAATTCACCCTTTTTTTGGGTACAGTTCCCTGAGTTTTGAATAACATATACATTGTGTAACCAGCACAACATTCAAGACACAGAAGTTTCTATCAGGCCCCCAAATGCCCTATATCCCCCAGTCCCAGGCTCTGGCAAACACTTCTGATTTCTGCCCCCACACTTCTTCCTTCACAGGAATGTCATATAAAAGTGAATTGTACTGATTACAGTCTTTTAAGTCTGGCTTCTTCCACCACAGAATGTGTATCACTGTTTGCTCCACTTCAATGCTGAGTAGCATCCAACATAGAGCAGTAGCAGTTCATCCACTCCCCAGCTAAGGGACTAGGGCCATTTCCAGCTTTTAATTATTGTGAATAAAGCCATTACAAACATTTGCACGTAGTTTTTTGTGTGAATGTAAGTTCATTTCACTTGGATAAATAAACTATGTGAGATTTCTGGGGTTTTTTCCAACTGTCATCTAACATATATGGTAGTATTATAAAGATGGAAGGGTAATGCACTGCTTTTGCAATCCATCTATTTTCATTTCCCAACTATTTTCTCTGTATTTTATTATGGAAAAATATCAAATATGTAGTAAAATGAGAGAATTTTATATGACTACCTGTATATGCACCACTAGATTCTACAACTCAGTACGTTATTTTTGAATAAACTTATTTTGAAATAATTGTAGATTCACATGCACTTGTAATAAATAATACTGACAGCCCAATTACCCTTTACCCAGGTTCCCCCCAAATGGCTAACATCCTGCAAAAGAGTAGTATAGTATTACAACCAGGATACTGACATGAATACAGGTAAGATACGAAATGTTTCCGTCAGTACAAGGATTCCTCAAGTTGTCCTTCTACAGCAATTTCTCTCCTACCTTACCTTCGTCTTTACAGTAAACTTTAGCAACCACTCATTTGTTTAACATTTTTATAATTCCATCATTTCCAGAAATTTATATAAATGCAAGTATACAGTATGTGACCTTACAGGACTGCCTTTTTCACTCAACATAATTATCTGGAGGCTCCTCTGGGTTACTGCATGTACTGTTAGTTCATTTCTTTTTATAACTGAGGCATATTCCATGGTATGAATGTATCAGTTTGTTTACCCGTTCATCCACTGAAGGACTTTGGGGTTGTTTCCAGTTTGGAGCTAATATGAATAAAGCTGCTATAAACATTCACATACAGGTTTTTGTATGAACATAGGTTTTCTTTTCTTTTCAATAAATGCTCAAGGGTGCTGTTTCTGGTTTGCATGGTAATTGCAAATTGAGTTCTTTAAAAGAAACTGCCAAACTGTTCTCCAGCATGTTGCATTGCTTTACATTCTCACCAGCAGTAGAAGTTATCCCTTCTCTCTGCAGCATTTAGTGGTGTTGCAACTTTTTGTTATTTTGATACGTGTATGGAATAAGGTACTATGGTTTTAATTTGCATTTTCCTAGTAAGTAATGATGTTGAACATCTTTTCATGTGCTTGTCATTTTTATATCTTCTTTGGTGAAATAGCTCCTTTTACATCTTCTTTGGCCTATTTTCTAATTGCATTGTTTGACTTTTCACTGTTGGTTTTCAAAGTTCATTGTATTTTCTGGAAACTAGTCCTTTGTTGGACATGTGGCTTGCAAATACTTTCCCCTTTCATCCTAATAAGGGCCTTCTGTAAATCAAAAGTTTTTAATTTTGACGAAGTCCAATGATCAATTTTACCTTGATGGATCATGCTTTTTGTGTCATCTCTTTGACAAGCCCTAGATTCTAGGATTTTCTCTATTTTTTTCCTAAAAGTTTTATCTTTTACATTTTCTCTATTTTTTTCCTAAAAATTTTATCTTTTACATTTAAGCCAGTGAACCATTTTGAGTTAATTTTTTATATGGTGTGAGGTTTGAGTAGAGGTTCATTATTTTTGCCTATACATGCCCAAATGCTCCAGCATCATTTTAAAAGGCTAATTTCCATCCATTAAATTGCTTTTGCACTTCTGTCAAAAGTCAGTGGGCATACCTCTGTGGTTCTACTTCTGAGCCCTTCCTTATTCTGTCCCTTTGATCTCTAAGTTTATTCCTGCAGCAGTACCACACAGCCTTATTTATTATAGCTATTTAGCAAGTCTTGAAACTGCACAAAGTGATTCTCCTTTTTCAGAACTGTTTTGGCTATTCTAGATCTATTGCCTTCCCACATAGACTTTATAATATACTTAGTTTATACAGACAAAAAGCCTTGCTGGAATTTTTAAGTGAATTAAATCTGTATACCAATTTGGGGGCAACTGATATATATATGTTGAGTCTTCCAATTCATGAATACATCTTTCCATTTATTTAGGTCTTTGATATCTTTCATTTAAAAAAATTTTAGAATTTTCAGTATAGAAGTACTTTTACATGTTTGGCTAGGTTTACACCTATGTATTAAAAAAAATTTTTTTTATGTGTGATTCTAAGTAGTATTGTATTTTTAATTTTGGTATTCAAGTACATGTTTACTTCAAGTACACAGAAATAAAATAGATTTTTATATATTTATCTTACATCCTGTGATCTCAATGAACTCATTCATTAGTTCTAGGAATTTATTTTGCATATAGTTTGAGATTTTCTATATAGAAAATCACGTCAACCACAAATAAGGCAATTATATTTTTTATTTTCTGATCTATATATCTTTCAATTTCTTTTCCTAGTTTTACTTCTCTAACTAGAACTTCAAGCACTATCTTGAACGGCAGCACTAAGAGGAATATCCTTGCCTAGCTCCTGATCTTAGGGATAAAGCATTCAGTCCTTACCATTAAGTATGATGTTAGTTGAAGGTCTTATACACAGTACTCTTTAAAGTTCAGGAAATTCTCCTCTACTATTTTTCTGAGAGTTTTATCATGAGTGAACATTGATTTTTATTAAATGCTTTTTCTGCACTGTTTGACATAAATATGACATTTTTTTCTTTAATTTGTTAATACGGTAGATTATACTGAATAATCATTTTGGATATTAAATGAGCCTTGCATCCCTGAAATAAACCCAATTTGGTCATGGTACAAAATTCCCTTTACATATTGCTAATTTTTGTTAATATTTTGTTAAGGAATTTGAATCTATATTCATGAGGGATACTGGTCTACAGTTTTCTTCTTTGTACTATCTTTGTCTGCTTTTGGTATCAGGGTAACAAATTGTTTCCGTTCTGCTACTCACCTGTATAAACAATTTGCCAACATTCTTACATGTAAAGTGAGTTTCTTATAGACAGTGTATAATTGGGTCATACTTTATAATCCATACTGCCAATATGTTTTAATTGGTATATTTAGACCATTTACATTTAATGTAATTATTGATATCTTGGGGTTTAAGTCTGTAATATTATTTTTTGTTTGTTCTCTAAGTTTTTTCTTTTTTCTGCTTTCTTGTGGGTTACTGGAAAGCTTTTTAGAATTTTATTTTACCAACAGTATTTTTTGGTCTATCTCTTTGTAGTATTTCAGTGGTTACTTTAATATCACAGTGTAGTGGTGCTGTCATTTTACCAGTTCAAATGAAATATGGAAACCTTACCTCCCTTTTGGGGGTAAGCCCTGACTTCCCCTGTTTATATTATAAATGGACTCATATATGTTTCCTATATACATACACATCAGATGGTAATTTTTGCTTCAACTCTTAAGCTGCAAGTTATAAGATTAGAAGAAAGGCTATTGCATTTACCCATAATTTTGCTTACCATGATCTTATGTCCCAAGATTCTTTATTGCTTCCTTTCTGTTTAGAGAACTTCTCTTCGTCTTTCTTTTTAGGTAGGTCTGCTGACACAAATTCTCTCCTTTTCCTTTATCTGAGAATTTGTTGATTTCACCTTCATTCCTCAGATATTTTCATTGGATATTGGATTCACAGTTGACAATTCCTTCCATTCAGCACTTGGAAAATGTGCCATGTTCCTTCTGGTCTCAATGGTTTCTGATGAGAAATCCACCATCTTGAATTGTTTTACCCCTACTGATAAGGGGATTTCAAAATTTTTATTTTTTGGTCTTTAGATTTTAGAGTTTGAGTATGATGTGTTCAGTGAGGATTTCTCTGAGTTCACTCCACTTCTAATATGCAGATCTCTTTTGCCAAATCAGGGGGTTTTATGGCCACTGCATTTTTGAGTACTTTTCCTGCCCCACCCTTTTTCTCTTCTTCTGGGATTTCAATCACATCAATATGGGATACTCTGTTATAACCACAGATCCCTGAGGCCCTGTTCATTTTCTTTTTTCCAATTTATTTCCTTCTGTTGTTTGAAATGAGTAGGTTTTATTGTTTTCTCTTCAAAGTCATTGATTCTTTTCTCTGTCCCCTTCATGTTAATAATTACTCACTGATGCCTTCTTTATGACGGTTGCTTTAAAATCTTGTCAGATGATCCTAATATCTCTGCCATCATGTTGGTATCTATTGATTCTCTTTTCATTTAATTTCAGATCTTCTTGGTTCTTGGTACAATGAATGGTTTTCATTTGAAACCTGGACTTTCGGGTATTATGAAATACTGAATGTTACTTAAACCTTTTCTTTAGATGGATTCCTCTGACATGGCCTGGCAGGAAGAGGGAAGTAAGGCAGGCACCTTCTCATTAATGCCAGGTGGAGTATAAGTCTAGGATCCCAACTTGACCTACAGTGACACCTGAGGAGGTGGCTCCTCATTGCTGCTGGGTAAAGGTGGGACTTCCAGCACTCCACTATACCTCTACCGACACCTCCCTCGCTGGGAGAGTTAGGAGGACCACATTACTATTTCCTACGTGCTCCCTGCTCATACAGCAGGGATGGGATGGGACCTTGTTAACAGCCAGTGCAGATGAAAGTCCCAACTCTCTACCTGTCCTCCTCTAACCCCAGCCCAAGGGAGAAGTGGGGGCACCTCATTCTAGCCTGATAAGAGTAGAAGTACAGGCCCTTGCTGGTATGGTTCAGAGTGAGGCCAGTTTGTTCTCTAGTGTCTGGCTGTGGTAGGAAGTTTTTACTAAAGATTTCTGTCTTGCTCAGCTGTTCCGTTTGAGTTTCTCGAGTGAGAGCAGGCTTGCTGGGCCTGTTCTGTCTGAGCCCATTCCTGATTCTGGGTTGCTGGTTTTGTCAACTCTTCTTCTGAGGTAAATGAGGCAAAAAGAGAAAACAAAGACTCACCACCATGCTATCCCTTGGGCCCTGAGCTCCCTACCCACACCACCTTCTTCTCTCCATCTTCCAGAGTCTTCTTACATTTGTTTTATACATAAAGTCCAGGTTCTTTAGTTGTACTTAGTAGAGAGGAACAGGGAAAGGTACATCTAGTCCACATTCACAGATTTATTTTCATAGAGTCAATAAAGAACATTAAAGATGAAGATATATGACATTTCCACTGCTAACAAAAGGGATAATGGGTTTTTAAATGCTGAGAAATACTAATTTACAGATTTCTCTGACTTATTATTATGCAAGCAACACATATTAACCATTAAGTCTGTCTAAAATCTAACCTTAAAAATCCAAGAGCAGTCAAAATACTTTTTCTAAAATTAAGATTTCCTCCTTATCTGTCTACTAATACTTTAAAAAACAATTTCCTTTTGGGATGACTTATTTGTAATAAAATACTATTGAGTGTCACTGTTTTCTTGTTTAGTTTTAAATACAGAACATACTTCACAGATTAGCAAATCGGGTCATGTTCATGATTTAAATTTTCCTAATGTGAGATAAAAAGAGAACAGTCTACACAATTATAAATATTTTACTTCACAAAGCCCCCAACCATTATATATTCTTATCTAGTAATCTTTTAAATATATACATATATATTAAAAGGTACTGAGGCAAAAAGAAAAAA
The DNA here is from genome assembly GCF_030020395.1 of Manis pentadactyla. Taxonomy (NCBI): domain Eukaryota; kingdom Metazoa; phylum Chordata; class Mammalia; order Pholidota; family Manidae; genus Manis; species Manis pentadactyla. The sequence goes on along the minus strand of NC_080028.1, from coordinate 109,777,586 downwards.
AAAGCAAAACAAAAACACAGAAATACTTCTGAACTGATCACAACAATATAAAAATGTTGGTAAAATTGTGGGGAACTTCTTTAATGAAGTTCTTTCTTAAAGAAAATCATATCCAAACACATAAACCTGGTGATAAACATCTAGGATATACAAAGTCATTTTCATCTGAAAATATTTCAAAAATTAAAAAACTTTAGAATAATTACGCTAAGCAAAATGGACACATAAAGATTATGGGACTTTATAAGGTAGTATACTTATTTGCTAGCCTATTTACTATGACACATTAGCTATTTTTCACTCTGTTGAGCAAAACTGTGCTAAATCCTAGAAGATAAAGCAACATCCGAGTAAATAAATAATAAACCATTTTCTGTATCATATCTAATAGTGAAACGAAAGAGTTGACATTCAGAAAATGCTCACTATTCTCAACTATGAGGTTGAAAATAGGCAAGTTTATGAACTATGAATCTAATTCTTCTGATGTCTTAGTAATAGGCCAATGACTTTTCGGCTCATTAATGAAGCCTGAACTCCTACAAATAAATGAGGCATGCATTTAAGTGTGTTTCCCTTTATTCAAAACTTGTCATTTTGTTCCAATAACAGTAGATCAATACTAACTTTAAACAAATAGTATTACCACTAGAACAGCCTAACAAGATAGTACTCAAGGTTTACTGCCATTCAAGTTATGATTACTGATAAGCTAGCAAATACATTGAATGTAAGTTTATCTCTCATATCACAAAAGAATGGAAAGCTTAAATTTTAGAGCTAGAGTTTTGAGTACTTCAAAAACACATAAACTATTAGGACTATGATTTTCAACAATTTATTATCATACTAACAAATGCACTTAAAGAGGAAAACTTTTGTCCTCTATTACTTATCAAACATTAGCTGAATCAATAAACTAAAATTTATGTTGGTAGCCTATGGAGATTTAAACACTTTTACATATACTCATCCTTCTTAATTATTAGATAACACAGACCAACAACCAAGTAGGCAGAGACCTGAGAAACCTTGCTATCTACCTTCATTTTATCCTGGGTGAAATCATATTTAAACATTTACATTGGCCAATACCAAAATTAAAGGCTATAAATGCTCATCTAAGGAAGTATGACTATGAATCTTACTTTAAAAGACTACATATTGAAAATCTTCAGTCATGTATTTACCTTATCAGCTTTCAGCTTCCTAAGGAAGGATGGATTGTCATATCCTTTTGCTTGCCTTGCCTCTTGCAAATGGTTGATCATCCACACATTTTTTCTCTGCTTTGCCAAATCAAGTGCTGATTCACCCTGATAATGTAAGTAGAGGAAATTCACATTAAAAATTAAAGAAAAAGCAGACTATTTTAGTTACTAACTTTTAAAGAAAGCACTTCCATAAAATGAACTGACTGAACTATTAGTTCATAAACATTGTTTTTACATTGGGCTAGGTCAGTTGCTGAAAGTATCTAAATCGTTATATATTACTCAATATATTTTCCCACTCAAGGTACAATTAGAAAATATACTTACTCATTCTATAGAGTCTAGTTTTGCTTTGTATTTTGACTTATATTAGATAGTAAATTAAAAAGTAGGTATTTTAGCACCTGCTGGATCAGAGGCTGCCACTAAGTTTATCAGTTATTTCATATTATTTAAGGGTTTCATTAGTAATAGTTATTGCTGCAACACATTCTGATATAATACGAAGTCACCAGAAATTTTAGTTTTATTTCAGTGATGACAAAAGCCTGATGAGGAGAACTGAGGGGAAAAAGACAAGCCAACTCCTACTCACACTGCTGTTTTACTGGCGGCATTCTTAATCACCTTAGACTTATACTCCCACCCAGAAATTTACAAAGAGAACAAGGGCAGTAACAAAAAAGTGAAACTCAAGTTGACTTGTAGCTCCCTTTGATCTCAAGAAAAAAAAAAAGCCAAAGAATGTAAGGGAACAGAGAACTGAGAAGTTTTAAAGGAAGAAACAAGTCATAAGCATCCCCAATTCTAGAGCTATACTTCTTTTTGTCTTTATTAATTTAAAACCTTATTTGTCTTTCTGCAAATCAGACACCTACATTTCTATTGTATTTAATATTCTCCACTATTTATCTACTGCTTTAAATAGAAAAGTGAAGTCAAAATTTTCGTTTGCCAAAATTTCAAAAAGGTATAGATGAATATACAAAACCACTTAAAAAAGAAAACATATTGAGATTTTACTTTAAAAACTGGAGAAAAATAAAGTTAAAAAAAAGCCTTGGGGTGCTTTACTCAGGAGGGAGGATTATTTATCAAGTATGGAGTACAGTTTATTAAAACAAACAAACACACTGAAAAATAAAAAGCAAAGAGCAAAATAAACACACCACTACAACCAGCAGCTACAACTATAACACAACAGTAACAATAAAAAACCCAAGCAATCCTTTCATGAAAAGATCAATGGTATTGAATAAGGAATAGACTAATCTAGGTGAGCCTTCTACAAATAGGGATATTTACTTTAAAATATCTCCTTACCTATTCAATAATTCTATCACCTAGGTTGTCAAAACCAGCTAATTAATCCAAACTATAAAGATTACCTGAATAAAAGCAATCCCTTGGGTAACAACTCCCAGAGAATATCCTGCAGTTGCCTCGGTCCCGCTGAGCATCCCTTCCACTAGAGGGCCATGTGACACCTAAGGATTGCCTAGACAAAAAGATGGAGGGAGCTTTAAGAAATCTTTCAACTCCTCTAGTCATCTGACTACTTTTGTTCAGTTCTTTTATTCAGCTGGTAAGACAAGCAAGCAATTGAAGAATTACACTAAAACAAGGGTTTCGAATCAAGTCTATATTTGATCACTCCATGTGTCAGCCAAAATAGTAAATGATAATAACAGCAATAAACAGGAATCATGGAGTATTCACAGACTACATAACTGGTAATGAAACAAATTCTTCAAGGGCTTTGATGAGATAAACATTATTGAAGGTACAGGGTGGAAGATTACTTTTTGCCTAAGTGAGGTTGAATTTTATTATTAAAACTAAGGAAAAATTTTCAGTATAGACCATCTAGGTCAGGTACTTAAAAAGTAATGAAAACTATTTTCTGAAAAGTTTCATATATCATTTCAAGAAACTTATATATGAGTCCTTCAAGTATAGTGATTAACAAAGCTCAGTAATTTTACATTTTGCACAAGCTAAAATTTATGTCCTTTGATAACTTTACAAAGAAAAAATTATAGATGCTTGGGCAGCATTCAGAGAATAATTTCCCCAAAACTCAATTCACCTAAATGTATCTGTACAACCAAAAACATGTACAAAGGAGTTAAATACTATTATTTTTCAATTCACAAGTGAGATGCTATCATAAAAAGGGGTTACGGCATAGGTAATTTCAAAAAAATACTTAGTATACAAATCACTTCCGTCCCCCTAGTGTTATTACTTAACAAGATTTAAATTTATTCTATGTACCTATTATCGAGGGCCATGCTTCTTACATTCTTTTGAGTCATATATAATGGAAGCCATTGACCCTCTTCCCAGAAAAGCGCTGGTACATGTTAAATATTTTATAACAATTTCAACAAAGGTTCATGAACCCACCCTCTAACCAAAATCCACTGCTGGGTGCCAGAGTAAGAACCTCTAATCTAGGGTATATGACTGTTCTGATCTTTCTAAGGATCAAATAGCCATTTTAAAAGCACCTACTATTTAATATTGTCTCCAAAATAAGTTCATACTATGGTAAAAGAATCATTTGTTTACATGTTAAAAAAACTGAATTCCTTCCTCAAATAACTAATTTACAAGAGTAAATACCTATTTTGCTAATATAAAAACCTATTTCTAAGGAACAAGTTTTAATCTTATGTAGGAAACAGCTATTTTAGAAGAAACAGGATCAACGAATGGTTATATAACCATTATAACACAAAGTATAACTTTTCATACTCTTTGAAAAACGTAACTTTTACCAGCTATTAAAGCCATATCCAGAGCTGCAGGCTAGCTCTTTTTGTTATAATTCATGATTATCAACTAGATTCTCTTTAAGACTTAAAAAGAAAAATGGAAAAATATACAAGTATAAACTTTATTTGTTAAATTTCTGGACAAATAATTTAATTTGGATTTGTTTTTATTAATGAATTTTTCCTTTTCAAAAATTTCAGCAATTTAAGTTTACTTACTTAGTTTGACATTCCACATTGCTAAAAGACACCACCACCTCAAATTACAACGACTAAAACAGAACTCCTATTACTTTCATTTGAAAAAAGTATTTTTCCTTCAGTTTTCAGAACCACAATACAGTTGACCCATGAACAGCACAGGAGCTGGGAGCACTGACCACTCCAACACAGTCCAAAACCCATGTATACAACTTCTGACTCCTCCAAAACTTAACTGCTCATAGTCTGCTGTTGCCTGGAAGCCTCACATAACATAAGCAACTGATTAACACATGTTTTTTATGTTATATGTATTGTATACTGTATTCTCACAATGAAGTAAGCTAGAGAAAAGAAAATGTTTTTCTCAAATTGTCTCAAATCTCTGAAGATTTTTCCAATATATTCACTGAAAAAAATCCACATATAAGTACACCTATGTAGTTCAAACCTTGGTGTCCAAGAGTCAACTGCATTATATTACAAGATATTCAGTTATTCAAACCAAATTTTATTCAAAGTCATCAATGTTGTTTTCTTTGACCTTCATATCTATTACACCTTTTCATTTCTACTCTAGACTATCATTTCCAAATCCATTCACTTCTGTCTCTACTCCAACAATCACAGGCTAAACTAACACCAGAACTTGCCTAGTTTATTCCAACAGTCTAACTGATCTTCAGCTGCACCTTCCATTTCCTTAATTCTAGAATGCATTCTCCAGATACAGAAACTAAAGCAATCTTTCCAAAAATATTTAAAACATAATCATAAACCACCCACATAAATCCTTCCAACTGTTTCTCATGACCAAAGAATACAACTGAAGCTCCTCATTGTGGCCTTGTGTGAAGGGACACCTGCCTAGCTCAGTGACGTCACCACCTCCCTCTCATACGTGGCCCAGGCTATCACCTCTGCACCCTGATATGGCAAGCTCACTTCTGGCCTTGGGACTTTGCAGATGTGGTTTTGCCCCATGTATCTCTGCACAGCTGACCACCTCTCAACAGACAAGCCTCAAAGAAAATGTCATCTCGTCAGAGGCATTCATCTCTCCTCACCTGATGTGGCTCCCTCAACCCTCTCAACCCTCTCAATCTGCCTCATATGCGCCTCTCTCTCTCTCTCTCTCTCTCTCTCTCTCTCTCTCTGTGTGTGTGTGTGCGCGTGCTTTAATTCACTTACTGTCTACTTCTTCAATACAATATAAGTTCTGAGAGAATAGGGACTTCATCTGTCTTATACACCTTGGCTCCACAGCACTGAACAATATTTGGTGAACAGATGAATAAATGGTTTCCATTAGGAGGCAGTGACAAAACTTCAGCAAATAGGTGCCAGATTCCAGTAGAAAAGGTATCTGACACTTATGTCATGCTTTTTAATACATACAAGTGTATTTAAAAACAAAAATCTACTTTTTCACCAGTGTGGACAAAAAGATTATTTTTCCTCTGAAAGTATAATTGTTCCCTGAGCAACTGAAGCAACTCCTTACACTTTAAAAATAATGTCACTCCAAGTAAGTCAGAGAAAGACAAAACACCATATGACTTTTTATATGTGGAATCTGAGGGAAAAAAAGGTTCATAGATACAGAGATACATAATGGTGGTTGCCAGAGGCAGGGAGCTGGAGGTGGGCAAAATGAGTGAAGGGAGTCAAAATACATAAAATAAGTTAAGTCACGGTGATGAAATGCACAGCATGGTAACTACTGTTAATAATGCCGTATTGCATATTTGAAAGTTACTAAAAGAATCAATCTTAAGGGCTCTTATCACAAGAAGAAAATCTTATACCGTGTATGGTGATGGATGTTGACTAGACTGTGGTGGTGGTGATTTCATGATGCGTACAGGTGTGAGACTGCTAGGTTGTATATTTGAAACTATGGTAACATTGTATACCAATTACACCTCAATAAAAAAAATTGGCACTCCAGAAGCTGCCAGGAATTACATTTAAAATAACTTCCTTTTATCAACAGCTAACCTTGATTATACATGTCAGTAAAATTAAAACATCAATAAAAACAAAGTGACCAAAAAAGCACATATATTTAAATAAAAGCTTTATAGGCACAATAATTAGCTCAATTACTCAACAGGAGACTCTGGAAGGTATTCACATGAACTGTACTAGTTAAGAAAGCTACATGCCAGTTTATCCTACCTTGGTACCTAATAATTCAAGGGTCTGAACCTTAAATGTTTTAAAACACTAAAAATGTAAGGTTCAAACACTTAAGTCATGTCAAGTATCTCTACTCTTACCATTACCTTTCTGTTGAACTCACTATAGATTGTTTCTTTCACTAATCAAAATTCATGCAATGGTTAATGTAGAGTGCAAAGTGTTCACTATTTGAAAAGATGTTAAAATTACAAACCATACCTCAAATACTTAACTATCCTGATTGAAGAAAAGTTATCTAAAATTTTATATGGATAGAAAAAAATATTTTTATTAAATGCTCTAAATATATTCACTCCTAGTTTCAAATTCCAGAACCATGTAGTCATCTTGTCCTAATTCTTTTGTATTATTTTAAGTTCAATATACTGATACAACTCTTGGCAGAGTCTTATTATTTGCCATGCTGAAATTGTTTCTATCTTTTCAGTAACACTAAATATCTTGATATGTATTCCCGGGGCACAATCACCTTAGGAATGGCTGTCTGGTAGCAAAGAAGAAAAGTAACACTCTAAAGCAGTTCAGATATAAAACATAAGGTAATCTCACTAATTTTTCCTAATGGGGATATTGATCAGGTTTTGTCAAACTGCTCCTTTCTTGCCCTTTAGCCTTGGGGTCAGCCTTACATATTAATCACTTGTGTTAAGAGTTCGTCAGAGCTCCTATTTTAAAATACTTGGAAATGCAAAAATTTCTGTAATTTCAGAAGGGGCAGAGAGGTACACTAGCAGAGTCATGAAAACTAGCTTAGAGATAAAAGCTCAAGACTATACAATCCTCATTCAATCAGTCAACAAATACTTAAGAGTAACTAACCATCAAGTGTCAAGCAATATGGTATGTTGACTTCCCTCTTTCCATGTGTTACTGATACTAGACCTTTCTGATCACTTTGGGTAGGGACAAGAAGACTTGAAATTTTAAAAAATAAGAAAATACATGGTTTTCCCAATTTCTTATAGATTCCAATAAAATATTTTGGTACTGATTTTTACCTAAATATTTTTCATTAGACTCACTTCTAAAAATTGGTTATAATCTTAACTAGTCTCCACATAAGTAGCTTAAACCATTTTATTTTAGTAGGTTAACCTTCTCTTCTTAAAATAACTGAACAAAGAAAGAACTATTCATTGGAACACGGAGATGCCCTGATCCAGCAGGAGATAACCTACTTTTTGACTGCCATTTCAGATTAAGCAGCTTGAACCTTTTCATACCTAATTAGCATATGTCCTCAGAAATTTAAGAAACATGACTCAGGCTTATAGTCAAAATTAAAGAACATTTCCCAATAGGCACAAGTTATTTATAAATGCACATTATTAAAAAATGATGTTTACAAGTTTTAAGTCATTTCACAGAGTCTATTGCTGAAAGACATGGATCCTGAAGCTTTAAAAATGAGGCTTTAAAAATTTAAGAGTACCAATAAGAACTTTCTTGCAGGTATTCATAAAATGTCTACAAACTTCTAAATCTCAGAGTATAAAATAAACATTAACTGTGCTTTTCTCTTAGATAATTTTGCACACTTTTCCTGGATTAGTCCAGCATTTGGCGGAGGGTTCTCCTATAAACATCATAAAGATGTTTATCAAACTTAAAGGTCCTGACCTTTAAAAAAGTAAGGCAATAAATAACCAAGTCAAAGAATTACTAAAAACTATTACACATGATGTGGTTTAATTACAAACTTGTGATTCTCTGTAATGATCTTCTTAAACAAACCAGAAAACTATTCTCTTCAGCTATAAAAATAGATTATACAACTGACTTTCCAAAAGTCAGTAAGAATTTGCTAATGAAAAAGCCACCAAAATCTGAAAATTTCTTCCATATTAAGAGATGAAAGTAAATAAACCTATCTTTCAAAACAAAATCTTGCCTGGAAGCAAGGGGATGAGTTTAAGTAAGACGTTTTTTCATCGCTGGCTGTGAAAACACCTGTGTCTTCTTGAAGACCTCACACGCAGTGCCCCCACCTCACACAGCGTAGTCCGCGGGGTGCTTTTACCTTGATGTTCTGGGCCTCCACATTCGCCCCGGCTTCCAGGAGGAGGCTGATGACTGTGGTGTTCCCTGCTAGGACTGCCCAGTGCAGAGCAGTGTTTTTGTGATACTTGTCACCAAGGTTAACTGAAACATTGAATGTTAAAAGCAATCTAGTTGGATCCACACTGAAAAGGAAACAAAAACACGACAACAACAACGACCCTAATTTCAGCTGTAGAAATGGCCACCGAATCTAGCCTGCGGCTGCACCTTCACAGCTCGCCCTGGAGCGCTCTGGTCCAGCCTACACTTAGCGACCTCACAACCCTGCGAAGGCAGCAGTCTGGTAAGGCACGGCGCACGTGCAACACCACGTGAGGTGGCACGGTCCCAAGAGGATGTGCTTGGGCCTGACATTTTCTATTTTTGATCTAAGGATTAATGTCATTATATCTATATGATTAAACAAACTTTTGACTTAAATACAGATTGTTTCAAAAACAACTTAAGGCAACTCAGTAATAAATTAAACTTGCCAGTAAGTAAATCGCATGAAAAAATCAGTTACTTTTAAAAAAGAAGGTAACATCTCCTCCCACTCTTAGAAATTGTTAAAAGAGTAATAGATGGACAGGATACTATAATTACCAAGGTAAATGTAGGCATCCAAAAGGTAATGTGTTATATATTATGTACTGATAATTAAAATTTTAAGTATCAGCAAGTGTAACAGTAACTGCTTTTTCTCATCATTTATTTTACATATTATTATGTTAAAAATAATCTTGACTAAATATTTTATAGTGGTTACATACCTATGTGTTCTGTAAGCTGCCCACATTAAAGGTGTCATTCCATTTTGATCCATCATATCTACATCCTGATAGGGTAAAATGAAAAAAGTCAGACAGTAAATTTCTAAGTTCCTTCCAAATTTACTTAGAAAAATCTAATTTACACATCAAAGCCAATAAGTACCACTCAATCAAAGGTGATGTGCAAAACCTTTTCTTTCTTAACTTTAAATAAAACTATTTATTGTTACTAAATACTTTAACGTGCACATAAATATTTGACATATTAAACATATATTTAATTAACACTTAGTTTTCTTTTTAAGATGCTTTAATCAGCCTTTCAATGTTTTGCATTTAAAGATCTTGAACTATCTTTTATCTTTCAGCCACAAGGAATAGGTTAAATGACTTTAGTCTCTGAAAAACTTACACTAACTCATTATAGTAGAGATTAATGAGTTCCTGTTTATTCTAGGCATTTCAAAAGAATAACAAGATTTTCTTTTTAATGAACTCAAAATGAGGGTAGTTTTTCTATTATGCATGTACATTTTGGAAGTTAAATTAATTCTGCAAACTTTGTGGTGAAAAGCAATGATAAAGCAATTCTTTGCCTTACACCCCACCATTTTCACCTTTAGTAGCTTGCTATTTTGGTATTTACCTCCACATCTTAAAATAAGATGCTTGAATTGCTACTTTTTTGATTTTTGATTTTAGGCATTATCTTCTGAGACTCCTCAGCATGCAAAATGAGACTTTCTCCCTTTCTTCTCCCTGCTCCATATCACAAATATGCACCATCCTCTTCATTCCTCTTATGGCATCTATTGTAATTCTGGGTCTATAAATATCTGATACTATTACCAGCAAAATAATGTAGTAAACCATGATTACTTTCCTACTCAACTTTTAACTTTCCTTGGTAAACTTTGCCTATTTTTTTTTTAGCAATTAAAACTACCACTTATCAACCAAAGGGTTTCCCTAGTTAACTAAATCTTTGTCAAGACATTCTGGACATTCCTAAAGAATCCTTAAAAGGGGGGGCTCCCAACCTTTCGGGGCGCTCCTCTCTGAGGTCGCCTGCACTTTCCAAGTGCATAACCTTTTAACTTTAAACTCTCTTTCAACCTTTCAGGGGGTGCCTCTTCTCTAGGGCAGCCCACACTTTCTAAGAATATAACCTTTTAATCTTAAACTTTCTCTCTCCAACCTTTCGGGGTGCTTCTTGTTACTGAGGTTGCCTGCTGCACTTCTCTCTTTAAGTAATTTCAAATAAAGCTTTTACTCTGCTTCACTAAAAAAAAAAAAGACATTCTGATGTATCAGGGATTTCATTAGCTTCACTTCCCTAAAATTATCCCTCCTAACCCACTCCAATCTGAAGTGGTTATCCTGTATGCCTGAAGCAAGTCTTAACTGAAACAGGAGTTCTCTGAGGACCAAAACTGTATTAAATTCATCTTTGTATTCTTAGTGCCCAGCAGAGAAGATGATCAAAAAACATTTGTTAAATTAAAAATCATGTTTACCTATTTACTCTTCTAGGCTTGGGAAAGGCACAGGCGAGTAAGACAAAACATGGTTTTGAATTCCTAGCTCCACCACTTAATAGCTGTAAGACTGGCAAAATTACTTAAATGCTGAGCCTCAGGTTCCTCATCTAAAACTGAGGATTTCATAAGACCCTTGTGATGATTACATGGCATGTGTGTAAAGCACCTAGTCCACAGCCTGGAAAGTAACAGACAGTCAAGAAGCATAAAGTTTCCCTTCTTCCCTTTCCCATCTCCCATTCCTGGATTACATGAAGTCAGCAGTTCTAATCCAAGTTATGGATTGTCTAATTTACCAATCAATGGAGAGAAGACAGAGTTACAGTGAATGCACTGTAAACACTTCTCAACTCCATGCAGCAGTTTTCTGTGAGCCACTATCACTGACGGGAATACGACTCAAATGTGAACATTATCCAAGTGTACTGAGGCAGAAAGAAATGCTGAGAACCACTGTATTAGACAAACTAGAGCACATATCCTTGGATGTTGTAAGTTTTAGTTCCTTGTCATGAATACTGTAATCAAATTTTATGCCTTAAACATTACAAATCCATTTCTGGATTTACTTTCAAGTGTTATTTAGAACACCTTAATATTTCCAATATGCACGCTGTAAACGTTTTTTAAATCTCTGAAGAAATAACAAATTCCTTGTTTCTCATATGAGAATTAAGTACTGTCACTTAATTTACTTCCTTCACTGTCCTGATTTCAAGAAAGCTCAACTAAATTTCTTAGTTGTCTTTTCATATCCTTTCAAAAAGAAATAATATTAAAAACATCAATATATAAAATTAAAAATGTGAAATTATGCCATATCTCAAGAGTACTAAAAGAAAAATGAAATTCAACTTTTTCTCTCTTTGGGTCAGGATTTAAAACTTTGTACCTCTTTTCCAAGTTCAGCCTGGATGTATGGGCATTCTCTATTAGGAAGAATAAACACACCCAGATCAGAAGCTCACGGGAACTCCATGATCAACAGGGCTCCAAAACTTAGCATTTTCCCCTTTTTCCTCTGAATATCATCCAAAAGAACTGGTAGTGAGCACTGTGTACATTTAACAGTATAACTAAAATGAAACAATTGTGAAGAAAAGAGTGACAAACTGAACATGTTTTATGTCCTAAGAATGTCAAATTGATACAATTAACAAAAAAAAATGGGGGAAAAAATCGAAAAAGGTTGAAAAGAAAGTATGGTACATGCCTACTCTGTAATACTGAAAAATCAAAGGGTATTATTACAACTAAAAAATCAAGTAATAGAAATGCAGTTGTATTTATGAGAAATAACACTAAGAAAAATATTATTGATTGAAGTCAGTGCAAGACAAGGAGGAGAAAGAATAAAATTACACTGATTATTAATGCTTATAATTGGGAAGGAATCGGAACTAATAAAATGTGAGCAAACATCTGATTGAAGTGAGAGAGAGAAAGAGAACTATGTAACTACATGAGGAAAGGACTTACCAAGCAAAAGAAAAGAAGAAGCATAAAACCCTAAGACAACGACATAGCAAAGCTGTTTAGGGAACAGCAGTTAAGACTGGTGTGGGCAAAGCTCAGGAAATGAGGTGGAGATAGCACATGAGTTCCAGAAGCCAGAGCAAGGCTCTGGAGCCCAAAGCATGGTGTAATGCACAGTAGAGGGGTTTTCCTTTACAATATATTAGTGTATACATGGAAAAAAATACCAGAGAAATATATACTACACTATCAAAGAATGTCATCTCCTCGGGGGGAGGAGTAAAGGAAGAGGTAGTGCTTCATTTTCTAGGTCATACTCTTCTATCATGTTTGAATATTTTACAATAAGCATGTGTTACTTTTGTTAAGGAAAAAAAAAACTTTACTCATTAAAAAGCAAACTAATTACCTGTCCACATGTATTAGCACCATCATGCATGTATTGTACAAAAGGTACTATGACAAGCAGATATTCCTACCCTTTAAGAACCATATAGCTTACATACTATGCCAGAGTTAAAAAGATTACTGAAACATCCAAACTCCAAAATCAGTAAGATAACAAAAAGATGTAAAAATTTACACCATTTTTTTCACCCAGTTAAAAACTGAAAGAATAAAAATGAATGTGTATTATATATATATATTTGCAATAGAGAAGACCACTAAGGACACTGTCATGTGCTACAGTACCATCTACTGCTTCAACCCCCAGTCTAGAAACAATGATAGTCCCCTGTGGTAGTTGGTCTCCAAAGATAGCCCCCAATAAACCTCACCTCCTGGTGCTCAGACCTCTGTGTTCCCACAGTGAATATGGGCTTGGCTTAACTGACAGAATGGAATACGTATGTTACTATGCCAGTTCAAGACCTAAAACTTAAAAAGGGCAGGCAGCTTCTGCTTTTGTTCATTTGGGAGCTCTGAGCCACCACACAAGAAGTCTAGTTCCCTTCTCAGAGAAACCAAATGGAGGGGTCTTGTGGAGGAGTTCTGAGACTGCATGGAGTAAAAGAAAGAGGTTTAGCTGTCCTAGCATCTCAGCCGAACCAAGCCTTTAGCCATCGTAGCAGGTACAAAGTGAGTGAGTGGCTGAGCCCCCAGCCATTATCACAAGGAAAGCCATCACCCAGCCAAGCCCAGTGAAGCCACAGAAATACAATAAATGATTGGTGTCGTTCTAAAGCCATTAGATTTGGGGGCAGTCTGCAAACACAGTTAACGGACAGTAAACTCTTCCTTCCAGCAGTTAACAAATCTACGCCTCCTTTCCTAAATAAGCTGTAACGCATGACACACAGCTGTCATTGCTTGGCACAGCCAACAGGTACCTTAAAGGATTCATAAGATAAATACAATTAAATCTAAGTCGGCATAAAATTTTAAATCAGAAGAAATATATTTTAATAGCTATGAATTAAAATCATGTGTCTTACTCTTATGATGAGCTCCTTAGGTATAGAACTAATGTTTAAGTATAACCAGAGAAAACACATGGAAGAAAGCTGAGTGACATTACTTAAAAAAAAAAAAACATTTATTACAGTAACATATATAAACTGGCAATATTTAATGTGATTACAGTCACTACACATTTGGAAAAAATGAGGAGGAACCATTTAAATCATGAGCATTTTCCTGACACATAAGCAGCAGCAGTATTTTATACAGCAGAAACCGAGACGCTGATTTTAAAGAATTTATCCTCCTCTGGAGATATTTAATATAGAACATAGAGCATATTACTATATGCTCAAGAAAGTATAATAAATTCAGATGACATGCATTAAAAAGATTTAATTAAGGGTAAAAACAGATACCTAAATTTTCTCCCTTTCTTCTGGGATTCATCTCTAGCACTCTCAGAAATAAAAAAGCCTAACTTAATGGATCATTATCTGGCTCATGAAGGTCTTTCTTATTTTTCTGTTAACTACTTCAAAACTCAATATCAAACTAACTACATATTTATTCTCTTCACTCATCAGGAAGTACTATTGAAATATCACTAGGTTGTTATGCTTGTTAACACCCATGTTACTCAACATTTAGACCACGAAGAACATTTGATTAAAATCCACACCAGTGATTATTTTTACCTGTCCTTTTGCTATGAGATAAGCAACAATGGAGGTGTGTCCAAACTGAGCAGCCAGGTGAACGCAGCTACATCCTTCTCCATCAATTAGGGAAGGGTCTGCACCGTATTTCATTAGTTGCACAACCATAGATAGATGGCCCTGTCTAAAACACGAAAGAATAAACATTTAAATATATAAAGTTATTTCTAACAGGATCCTCTGGAAAGATCTTTTTTAAAGTAGGGTAATGGTGGAAAATATTATACACAATTTTTTAAGTTATTTTAAAATAGGTGTATGTCAAAACACATTTAGGATTTTATGTTTCTTAAGTCTTAACAGTCTTTGAAAGTTTACAGAGATACTCACAACTTCTTTAAATACATAAAAAGTAGTTACCATATTCTATTTCTCCTATCCCAATATAGTCTTAATTGTCCCATGAACTGGGTAACTTCTTTAATTATAAATATATATATGCTGCAAAAGTATTACATTTACAAATCCAATATTTAACACAGTCTTATAACCAGGTGGATTAATATCATCATGGTTAATTCTCTAAGGACACTTTGGACAATAAATTTTGCTTCCAGTTCAGGTAACACTGGACAGTAACATATTAGTACATTATTGATATTACCTATTGACAGAATAGGCTCTCCCATTCATTTTAGCATACTATTAAAAAGAAGTTGCTTGGTTACAGAATAATAAAGGAATAAAAGGGAAAAAAATCCAGAAGCAAATTTAAACCTTGTGGCCCAGTGCAATGGAGTTGAATTTAGGTCTCCTCCAAGTTGATCCACAATAGCACCTTTCGAAATATAGTATCTATAAGACAAATTTCAAATAATTTAGACAACTTTTTTTTCAATTTTAAGAAATTACATGAAAAACAAAGAAAAATGTTTTCCATTTTAGATCTCATGCTAGATTAAGACTATGACAACATACACTCTTTTGTAATGGTTTTAAAATTATATTTAACAGAATTTTATATCAAACCCCACTCTCTTTTGTTAGAAGTGAAAAGAAAATAGTTTCTTAAAAGTTACAAAAAGAAACAGCGAGGCCAAATATCATGTAAAAAAGGAGTCAGAGAACCACAAAGATCTGGATCAGATAGCCACAGCAGATAGAATCTCACAACTAAACAGTTACAGAATAGGCCACACACTTGGTCTACCATGGGCAGAAGATCAGTTTGAAATTACTGTGGATTAAATCAAACAATATACATACAAGAATTTTATGAACTGTAAAGTATAATATAAAGGTTCTTCATGATGCCTTATTTGTTAATGCCTTTAAAGCTGTGTTGCTTTTCAACAGAAGAGCAACCGCATTGCTTAGTATGCCAATGTCATCATATCGTTAAGATCCTCTGAAATGAACAGGACTCAAGCTGCTTAACAATGCTTTCTTTGAGGCTGATCAATGTAATGAATCCTGAACAGAAATGATTTCAAGGTATCTGATGTGCAATGCTTGGCAGATGTGTATTACTGAGGATCTTAAACTCTTCTGATTACTGCTTTAGAGCACTACTGAATTCACTCTTAATATATATAGTTCTAAACATTTACATGCTTAATTTAGAAATTCTCTGCTTCATATAAATATTTGTTAAATTGGTATTTTTAAAGCATTATGCAATGAAGGGCCCAGCTCCATACTGTCACGTAAAATAGTTTGAAGTAACTTAATAAAATACTTCCAGATTAAAATAATTCCAGTCCAAATATCAGGTAATAATTGGAACATAAACATTTAAGTATTCCTAAATTGTTTTATAAGGTAGACATGATATAACAGTTGAAAATGGTTCTTTTAGTTCAAAAAGAAGTATAAATAGCTCAGTAAAGAAAAGCTTTGATAGCAAATATTTTCTTAAAAATTCTATGTTTTTTTTAAAGCAATTTTATTATCTTCTCTATATTCAACATATATTCCTGAGAGTTGTAGCTACTTACATTTTAAATCCTTGCTAGGGCTATGGCAATGAGTCATTTCCAAACTGGTTCTAAAGTATAATTTTTTTTCCACAAGGATAGGCCAACTTTTTTTTCTGCATGCTATAAAAGAATAGCTTTTATCAACTGTCATTGTAAGCTCCTGGAAGAGAAGTACTGTATTTTTTAACATGTTATTCTTTGTAGTTCTGAGACCCTAAGCTCAAAACTATAAAATTCTAAGAAGATCACAGAATTCCTATTTTTAAACTCAAGCCTCCCTGCAGTATTATGAAAAGGTCATTATCAGGGAATGTTCTTGTAGGTACTAATGATCCATAGGTTTTGAGAAGGGACCATCAGTGAACAAGAGATACCAACAAGTACTTCAAAAATGAAAAGCAAATAACTAAAACTGAAATGTCTCCAGAGGGGGACACCAATAAGAAGCAAACCAGAATATATTTTAAAACCCTAGAAAGGCTAAGGGATTAAAGACAACTGTTATCTCCAAATAAAGTAGTAAGAAGCTGGACTGTAAAGAGAACACTGGTTGAAAGCCAATATAGATTGCTGAAAATTTGTGTTCTAACATACGTTCTCATTGTTTTAAGTATTTAGCATCACAAATAGGCATTTGAGTAATATGGAAGCAATCAAGCAGCTGACAGTGCTAAACAAGTATTCTATGTGCACATCTTAAAACGTGACTACTCAAATTTTTAATATTATTGTAGTAATAATCCAAACCCTTCTTTTATAGTCCAGTTTCATTCTTGCATCCCTAAACTTCATTGTATAATGGTGATTTCTGGCTTTAGTCTTAGGCTCATGTTGATTTTAACAGTCAACCATTCAGCATTTGCCAAAAAGTATATTCAGTTCACCTTTACCAGAGAAGTCTGAGCCTCAGGGAATTAAATCAGAGGAGCATATGAGACACCATACTGAAAGTGCAGCAATTCAACAAAGGTTTACATGCTAAGCAGCAGGAACAACTCCAGACCCCTTCCCTTACTCAGGTCAGCTATGGCCAGATAAGTACTCGGCCCTTCGCCACATATAGATTAGATTTTTCCCTTAGAGAAATGGAACAATCCAGAGAAAAACCTGTAGAAACAGAGATTTGGGAGCTTCCAACAAAGATAAGCATTGTGTGCTTTTCATATGCCACAACTTCCAATCAGCTTTGTTACGTGTCTCTAAAATAGGAATGGTCAAATACAACCAGAAAATTGAGGAAAGCTTCAAATACGGAAGGAAACCAAAATAAACAGACAATATATAGAGAAGAAAAACATAAAATACAAAAAAAAATTATAATTAATATCCTCCAAAAAAATAAGAGATTATATATCTATGCTGTAAGAACAAAGTATTTTTTAAAAGCAAGGGGATGGGCAGGGGGACCCAGACATAAAGA
Organism: Manis pentadactyla; assembly: GCF_030020395.1. Classification (NCBI taxonomy): domain Eukaryota; kingdom Metazoa; phylum Chordata; class Mammalia; order Pholidota; family Manidae; genus Manis; species Manis pentadactyla. The sequence continues at coordinate 109,759,897 of NC_080028.1, read as the reverse complement.
ATGCTTCAAAATTGAGAACACAATGGATAAAATTAGAAATTCAAGAGAAGAGTTAGAAGATAAATTTAAAAAACCTCCCCCAAAGTGGAAGAGATAAAGAGATAAAAGGTAATTAGAATAAAGATAAGAAAAGAATGAATCTGGTTGGTTCCATTATCTGACAGGTAAGAATTTCTGAAAGAAAAAAACAGAAAATGAAAGTGAGGCGCCCTGCAGGGCACAATGCAAAAATACTTCCCTAAAAAGCAAGTTTCCAGATTAAAAGCGGCTGCTTACTGGTCATAAAGTGTAAAGTTAATTAACTAATCTGTATCAATGCACAACACCGTAAACTTTCACAAAGTTGGAGACAAAGAAAAAAACTACATGTTCCCAGGGAGAAGAATAAGCCACACCCATAGTGTATTCTCAGCAAATTACAAGTTCCGTATTTTTAAATAAAGGTCCATATTCTTTAATAACGCCTTGACTTGAAATCAAACCAAAATCAGAGACTTAACAAGCATTATTAGCTATTGTTAATGAAGACTCTTAAGGTAACAGCAGACTGTTGAAGCAAAGGAGCCTGAGGTAACCCTTTCTATTTTATTAGGGTAAAAACTGAGAAACAGTTGAAAGACTTTCCACTTGAAAACATTAGTAATATAAGCAATCCAGGCTGCTTCTTTCCAAAATTAGTTACTTTGTATCACTAGGAAAGTGACGTAACTACTCTGCTTACAGTTTATAATCCTGATGGAACATAACTGTCAGAAGAGACACTTCTCCAGGTCTCCTGTGCTCCCATGTCTTGAGGGTACAGGTAGAACACAAGACCCTGACCACTCTTCACAAAGGCCATTTCTCAGACCTGTTTGCATAAAGTAACCTTGAGAGATGGGGTAACGTTTCCCTCTGGGATGAAGGGCAAACCTGCTCACCACTTACCAAGCAGCAGCTCAAACCCACTGTGTGCTGTGCTGCACATCCGGCCACACCAAACCGCTCCCACAAGACTAGGGAGCCAGGGGTCCTATGCAAGCATGACTGACGCTCAAGCTATTTGCTGTACTATGAATAATAAAGGTCTTTGTCTCTACCTAAGTCATGTACAGCATCCAAGAAATAGGAATATGCTGCAGCTTTTAAGTACAGTGTAATTCCACACCCAACAGTAAAAATCTTGAGGCTATAAATACCAGTGTTTTTAAAAACTGCATTTACCCATCTTATATTTGTTTAAGGAAAGTAACCTGCTAGACTACACATCACGAGGAATTAAGTTTACCCACCTGAAGATATAATATACACAGACACTGGGATTATTAACCCATTCTGTAATTACTCAAGACTGTAATTTCTCACTTCAGACTTTATTTTTAAACACAAAGCAAATGTGAATTTTTTGACCAACAGAATGCTATCAAATATAACACAACTGTAACACTTGAAGCAAGAAAATAATGAAGTAATGCTTCTAAATTACAAGAAAACTATATTTCATCTAGAAATCCATGCTCAGGCAAACAAATAAGGTGTGAGGTCAGAAGAGAGAGTAACTTCGGAACATATACCTTCCAAACACTCCCTCTCTCTCCAAAAACTATCAGAAACTGTGCTTGATGATAAGCCAGGGAGTGAACCAATAGGGACAAGAACCTGACATCTAGGAAGCTGAGACGAGCACTGGGGTAAAGGGGTTTCCCAAAAGGATGGCAGAAGAAAGCCTCAGACCATGCCTGCTGCGAACTGTCTGGGGGAGCAGACGGGCGGGCACACCCAGGAATGATTCCCTCTTCCCTCCTCGACCAAAAGAAGAGTCAATAAATTACTAGATCCTGTTTGTTTACAGGGGCATTTTAGAGTTCTAAGAGTATGGGAAGAATTAGTTAGAATATATAGAAAATAAAACAAATGAAAAATAAATGAAGGCACTGTTACTTCAGACAAAAAAACAAAATTCTCCAGGAAAGAACAAATAATCATAGAACACACCAATCTTAGCAGGAAGAACTTACATACAATTTAACTTATTATACAATTCAAACTTTGCATAGTAATCTAACTAAAACTCTAACAGAGGATGGAGAAGAAATATTAATGGTGAGGTGATCTGTTACCTCTCGCTATCCCAAAACAGAAAAGTCCAAATATAATAATCGTTAAGTCAAGAAGTAACAAGATAAAAGTTGGCAATTTTTATTAAAATTCTAAATTCTTCCTTCTAATTTTTACTCTGAAGAATTACAGACATATATGAACATAAGCAAAATGACATTTGAACAAGATAATAATTATGAACATTGTAATAGTGAAAACACAAGAATCAATCTAAATGTTCATCAATAGGAAAATCATTAAATTAAATCCATGTAATTGAATATTATACAATGTTTAAAAAGAATGATACAGCTCTATCTGTACCATTAAAAAAACCATGGAAATGTATAAATCAAATGAAAAAGCAGAAAACTGATGTCACTATGTAAATAAAGTAACTTTCTAGACAAAGGTAGCAATATAAACATAAAAAATACATAAAGTACTAGAATAAGTACATAAAAAAAAGCTAAAGTACTGAAAACAGTTACTTCTAGGGAAGAGAACGCAGGAGATGGGGGAAGGGTCCCACTGTAAGCCATTAAGTACTATTTGATATTCAAATTGTTTATGTCCTATTTTGATTAAAATAACATTAGTTTAAAAAACACAGAGGCTGCAGAAGGCCAGGTAATTTGAACCAAGCCTCCCATCAAAGAAAACTAAAAAGCTTAATAAATGTTAAGAAACATTTCCTAAAGAGCAAAGCCTAAGAAGATTAAATGTATTTACCTGGACAAGATTCAGGAGAGGGTTAAAACCGGGAGAAGTCAGAAAACCATGTGGGCACCATCTGACCTAGAGACAATTTGCTGATGGAGAAGTTGGCGAAGAAGCAAGCTAAGCAGACAAAAGCAAAATAAGGGTTGGGACCCCAAAAAGCCACACTGTAGGAGTAATTAAGAACCAGAAGTAAACCTGGCTCTAGCATGGTCTTCAACCTCTTAAGTGATCCAGAAAATCTAAAGTCTTGAAATTAAAGTTGGGCCTAGCAGACACATATGAAAATCTCCTTATTGGGTCTCAAATTATTTAACAGTTTTTCAAACACAATGTGTAGTACATATTTACTATGTTCAAGTATGTAAGTAATTAAGACAATATTGAAAATTTCAGCAACAAATGATTTAAAGTAACAGATTAAAAAAAACTCTAGAACTGAAAAAATAGACAGAACTAGAAACACACTGAATATATTTAACAGCAGATTATACATGGAGAATAAATGAACTGCAAGATATATCAGAAGATGTTTCCAGAATGAAGCAGAGACAAAAGGACAGACACACAGAGGAGAGGATAAGAGACAACACAGTATACAAACAAAGGGCAAACATATGCTTAACTGGAGTTCCAGAAAGACAGCAAAAAAGAATGGGATGCAAGCAATATGTGAAGAAATAATGGCTGAGATTTTTCCAGAACTGATGAAACATCAATCTGATGGAAACATCAATCTACAGAATCAAGAATCCCTGCAATCTCATTCAGGGTAAATAAAAAGAAACCCACACATAGATACACCTTTATGAAACTGCAGAAAACCAAAAACAAAGAGAAAATCTTAGAAGCAGCCAGAAGATGGAAAAAAACAAAACAAAACAAAACCTTCAAAAGCTCAATATATAGACTGATTTCTCAACAGTAACAGAAACCAGGAAAAGAGTAGTAAGATATTTTTCAATGGGTAAAAAACAAAAACTGCCAACCTACATTTCCGCACCATGTAAAAATTTTCTTCACAAATGAAGATGAAATAGTAACATTTTGCAATGAACAAAAATAGAACTAGATATTGGAAGACCCATACTGAAGGCAGAGGGAAGGTTAGAGACACAAGAAAGATAAATAAGGAACAAATAAATGGATATACAATCTCTGGGAGGAAGTCACTTAGGGAACTCAGTGCTTCCATGATTACCTGCTTAATCTCTCTATAGTACTCCAAGGGCAAATTCTTTACCTGGCATATCCTATTTGTCTCTACACTGTGTGCTGTAACTAGCTGAACATCTGCAAGCAGTTTCCAGATTCATGTCTTAATCTAAAGATCTATGAACAAACTAGAGACTACTAAACCAGATTTACTAAGAAAGACTTCCTGAAGCAGATTAACAGTAAGTAACAGGAACCACTTACACTTAGTATGTAGTCATCATTTATGCTGGTGTGATTCACATCTATTATCTTTGTAACCCCTCTTTACTTTTGTAGCTTTTCCCCACAGAATTCTCATTTACAATGTGAGCTGAAAACTAGACTGCCTTTGTTAAAGTACAGACTCCAAATTTTATTATCTGTATGCCATTGGTAGCATATTTAACCTCTTTATACGTCAGTGTCCATATCAGTAGGACAGCAGTAATTGTTATTTTTCAGTTTTTTCAAGGATTAAGATGAAAGGAAATATATGTGGAAATGCACTCAGCATATTACCTGAAATACAATAAACTAAATGTGGATTTTCTGTTAAAATGTATGTTAAAACAATTTTTTGTTAAAAACAATTTTTATAGGAGAAAAGGGTACAAATAACATAGACTTTAAAACCTATGAATTTTAAAAATTATTTTAGAATTTTTTATAATTTCCAATAATAACAGCTAAATAACTTAAAAATACAGAAAACACATACTTGACTAAATCTATTCTGTTATTGATAGCAGCCCAGTGAAGGAGTGTAACATTTTCTTTGTCTGGTTGCCGTACGTCATAACCTGCTTCCACCAATTCTCGGCAGCGTTCATATATTCCATATCTTGAAAATAAAGAAAATATGAGACTGTTATTACTATTTAACAAGAAATTTAAAAGGATTTCTGAACATAAAATGTTACTTTTAAAATATCAATATTCCTACAGCTTACACTAATCCATTTTACAGTTTTAAATGTCTCATCTGTAAGAATGTAATATCTTAAGATATTAAAAGTATACCAGCAATAAAATATCCATCAGTTGCTTGTTTTTATTAATATCACCACTTATCTTACTGACAAAACACTTAAGGCATCTTCTTAAAGTACACGCAATTATATTAGAAAGTAGTAAATCATTAAGCAGTAACAAAGAGCCCATCAATGATTCAGAACACCAGGAAGGAAAAAAATGTTTTACAAGCCTCAGAAAATAAAAAAGGCTGTGTGGGATGGGAAGTGGGGTGCTTAAGATGTTCACATCTGATGAAGAAAGGCTCATGAGGAGAGCGTGATCCTGTCCTTCCTTTTTGCTTTTAGTCACTGTATGGTAGCAGCACTTTTTTTTATGGACATTTTCAAGCACAAGCAGAAGTATTAAGACAGTACAATAAATCACCAAGAATCCATCATGGAGCCTCAAGAACCATCAGCTTTTTCCTCAACAAAATCTTGTGTCCTTGGAAATAGGAGACACAAAAACAAACTTAAATGAGCTTTATATAGCTGACCCTTGAAAACGGGTTTGAACAGCATAAGTTCACTTACAACATGGAATTTTTTCAATAAATATACTGAAAAAATTTCAGAGAATTGTGACAATTTGAAAAAAACATTTCCTTTTCTCTAGCTTACTTTAAGAATACAGTATAAAATAAAATACATGTAATATAAAAAATAGAAGTTAGTTTACTGTTTATGTTATCAGTATAAGATTCCTGGTCAACAGTACACTAATTGGTAGTTAAGTTTTGAGGGAGTCAAAAGTTATTCATGGGTTTTCAACTGCATTCATCAGCACCCCTAAACCCCGAGCTGTTCAAGGGTCAAATGTATTTGTACTTCCTTAATCAGAGTGTTCCTCAAAACAGGGAAGGCGCACCAGAAGGTGAGGCCAGGTGGGGGAGGCACGATAAGGAGATACTAGAAGCAAATATTAGGTCTTAGCTAACAGAGAAGAAAATAAAGCTTCAATAGTATTTCATCCAGCCTTGCTGCCCTCACTGGCTCTGTACTGCATGTGTACACTGACACACACACGCACACGTAATCAACCTAAGGGGAGAGCAAAAGCTCCACATTTCATAGGGGGTGACAGTGGCACCTTCAGTTCTCTTGCTCTTTTTCAGAAAATTGTTTACATGCACCCAAGTTAAATGAACTAGGCACGTAACCTTAGAGAGCATAATCTACCTCATGCTTTCAATGAGACGGTGAGTGACCATGAAGACGTTTTTAACCATACAGAGAATCACTGGTTATTCTCACACTTAAAATTAAGTACCCTTTTTCCCTTTAACAAAAAAAACAAGTGTTTCAAATTTACTGGCTTGCAGGTGGGGCAGGCAGCTGCCGGCAAATGACTGTGGATAGTATGCTATCAGTCATGTATTCTTAAGGGTAAAAGACATTTAATCTGTTCCCCTTCAAGACAAAGAGGTATTTTAGACAGCGAGAAAGTAACCACTTTTATTTCAGAGAACACCTGCTATAAGGAGAATTTTTTTTTTTAACTATGTGTTTGGCGAAGCAAAACTGAAGGAACAAAACAGCAGCAGACTCACAGACTCCAAGAAGGAGCTAGTGGTTACCAAAGGTGAGGGATAGGGGAGGGTCAGTGGGGAGGGAGGGAGAAGGGGATTGTGGGGTATCATGATTGGTGCACAGGGTGTGTGGGGGTTCATCACGGGGAAGACAGTGTAGCTCAGAGAAGGCAAATAGTGACTCTGTGGCATCTTACTACACTGATGGACGGTGACTGCAATGGGGTATGGGGTGGGGGGCCTCGATAATATGGGTGAATGTAGTAACCACATTGTTTTATCATGTGAAACCTTCATAAGAGAGTATATCAATAATACCTTAATTTTTAAAAAAAACTATGTGTTTAGAAATGTTTCCATCATTATATAATATAGTTTATGAAGATTTAAATACATCACCAATAAAAACCTTGTCATATTAACTCACTAAAAAATTTGGAAACCATTTTCTAACGTGTGAACCCATGTGTTACAGTTACAAAAATACCAAAACCTGATTAGTGTGCAGTAACTACCATGAGAAAATGGATAAATGGTAAAGTTCAGTGAGATCTTTGCTTAGTCAATCAAAAAGTTATTACTGTGACCTAGTAAATGTAGCATACATTGTAATTCTTCCATTAGGGAATTTTGTATTTTTGTGAGATTATGTTTTTTTTCCAGGAAGAAAAAAATCAAAACAAAGTATCCAAATAAAATAAACTGAAGATTAAATTTCTATATTATTATAAAATATTAAACCATCTAAAATAATGAGGAAACCATTACACTGACACTACTCTCACTGTAAATAAAATTGACTAAAGACATTAAAATATGACCTAAAGAAATATATACAATTCCCCCCAAATGGATCTACAAATTCAGTAAGATTCTAATTAAAATCCCAAATGATTATCTCATAAATTTCCCAAGTAGAACCCTAAAATTAATTTGTGAGAGTAAAAGGCCAAAAACAGCTGAGACAATTTTGAAGACTTAAGATATGATTAAAACAATGTGGTACTATTTACAAAAATATGAATGGAGCTAGAGGGTATTACGCTCAGTGAAATAAGCCAGGAGGAGAAAGACAAGTACCAAATGATTTCACTCATTTGTGGAGTATAACAACAAAGCAAAACTGAAGGAACAAAAACAGCAGCAGACTCACAGACTCCAAGAAGGGACTAGCGGTTACCAAAGGGGAGGGAGGAGATTAAGGGGTATTATGATTAGTACACATAATGTAGGGGGGTGCACGGGGAAGGCAGTATAGCATGGAGAAGACAAGTAAAAACTCTTAACAGCATCTTACTATGCTGATAGACAGTGACTGCAATGGGGTTGGGGGGGAGACTTGATAACATGGATGAATGTTGAAGAACAATGAATGTTGTTCATGTGAAACCTTCATTAAGATTGTGTATCAATGATACTTTAATTTTTTAAAAAAGTTTTTAAAAAAAATGTACTATACAAAATTAAACAAATTGAAGAGAAAAGAATATTTAGAAATGGACCACAGAGTGATGTCAACATTGTAGCAGAGTAAGACATCCAACGTTTTGTCCCCCTTCCAACAACAATAACTGCATCTATCCACAGACAATATGCCTCTGTGGGAGCTGCAGGATCCAGCACCATATGCCAAGGGAGCTGAGAGGAGTCTGGCCCATGTGTGCACTGGGTAATAGGCATACAGACCTCAGTTCCAGCTCTGCACCTTGCAGTGGCCTATGATCTAGCTGCAGCCCCTTTCAACTGCAGTCTGGGAGTCCCAGAAAACACTGTCTTAGACAATCACCCACAGATGAGTGAGCCTTTATGGTAATACAGGTTTCCAGAGAAGAAGTTCCAGCACATTGTTGCAGCAAAGTAGTATGTGTGGACACAATGGAGAAGAGTACTAAATCATGAACAGCCTGACTGGGGCATGGGTAAAGGCTAGGAGAGAGGTAGATAGGACTTCAGGAGGTGATTAAATGGACACAGATCCCACTGCCTTCACTGTGGACTCCATCAAAATACATTAAGATTTTTTTTTAATGATAAGCTTTTATTTGTTTTCATCCAACAACTGAAATACACTATGGGTTGTATACCCTGTAAGATGCACATATTATAAGTACATGCATACTCGTGGTATAAAAAGTTTATAAATAGTTCAATTAATTAATTCAGGAAAATAATTATCAATATGATTTAAGATGATACAAGTTATTTTCTACCTTTTACAGAACTTTTTTATTTATTATTGAGGTATATACAATAAAATGCACAAATCTTAAGTGTATACCCCAAATGAATTTTGACATGTATATACATTCATGTAACTATCACCCAGATCAAAACATCAAATATTCTGACTAACTTCTTTCTCCCCCTTCACCTACTTCACCCATCCTTCTACCCACCTCCCTTCTGGCAATCACCAGTCTGTTCTCTGTGTTATGAGTCTATTTTTGTTTTGTTTGTTCATTTGTTCTGTGTTTTAGATTGCATATGAAAGTGAAATTATATGGTATTTGTGTTTCTCTGTCTGACTTATCTCACTTAGCGTAATACCTCTAGGTCCATCCATGCTGTCAAAAATGGCAAGATAGCATTTTTTTTATGGCTGAGTAATATTCTGTTGTAGATATGTACAGCACCTCCTTATCCATTCATTTATCGATGGACACAAGTTGCTTCCATATTTTGACTACTGTTAAATAATACTGCAGTACACATAGGAATATATATATCTTTTCAAATTAGTGATTTTTTTTAGTTGTTTGAGACACCTCCATACTGCTTTCCATAGTGGCTGTACCAATCTACCTTCCTACCAGCAATGTACAAGGATTCCTTTTACTGCAAATCCTCCCCAACACTGTTATACATCTTGCTGATATTAGCCACTTTGACGGGTTTGAAGTGACATTTCATTGTGATTTTGATTTGCATTTCCCTGAAGAACTATTACCAATCAATTAACAAAACAAAATCCAAAATGGGTAGAGCATTTAAATGTCAATCCACACAGGAAGAAACCCAAAAGGCCAATAAATGTAGGAAATATTCAAAATTATTTACAGAGAAAGACCAATCAAAACAGAGGAAAACCATTTCACAACCATTAAACTGACATTTATCAGTGTGACAAAACTAGGACTTAGCTTGAATGTAATGAAAAAAGAACTCATTTCCTGCAGATGGAAGTATAAACTGGCAAGGCCACTTTAAATCAACTTGGCAATAATCAGTAAAGTTAAAAAAGAACATACTGAACAAGCCAGAAATTCCACTTGAGTTGTCTACCCTAGAACTATTATTTATGCACAAGAGAAAACAGGCAGAAGGGGATCCACTGATCACTGTTTGTAACAATTTCAAGTGTCACTCAGTCAAGAATGACAGAACACTGCAAAGCAGTTAAACGGAATATATTAATTAGATCTTTATCTATCAATCCTGAAAATCACAAAAGCTATATTTTTTTAAGCAAGCAGCAAAACTTTATGTAAATTACAATTCAGTCTATATATACATTTAAGCATACATCACAATAGCATATTTGGTTTATAGATTGCTTGTTGAAAAGTGCATGTTCATGAGAATGATTCACAGCAATTTGAAGAAAGGTTTCCTTGGGAAAGAGCAAAAAGTTAGCACCTGTTTAATAGTTATATTCTCATACTTTCCCGTAGGATTGAAATTTTTTACAATTTTAAAAATGTTTTTAAAGGTAGAAATTATAGACAGAACATACATACTGCTCAAGAAATGGGACAGTTAGAAGAGTATGTGAGGTATGAATAGAAAAGTGGCTGTTTTTTCTTAACATGAAAGATGCTAGAATATATTTGCTGATGGAAATAATGCACTAGGTTGAGAGAAAGTAATCACAAAGGAGAAAGAAGATATTAAAAGGAGCAAAGTCTCAAAAGGAAAAATAAATGCAGAGCAGTAAAATTTGTTTCTAAATACAGATGGCACCATGTGCTTTGATTTTTGGCCTTATGTAACATGCAAGAAAGTAGGGTGACAACAGTAGACTAAGAAATTCCAAATGTTTGCCTCTTCACAAAAGTAATGAAAAACCTGGCAAGAAGTAGTCAGAATCAACTTTTTCAGAACTCTGGAAATTAACAAAAGGCTTTCAGCAATCAAAGGAACATTTAGGCATGAAAAAAATGATAAATTTCAATAAGAACAGCAAACTTTGAGGTATTTTAACACATCATTAGTCCTATCATCTGCTCCCCAGCAGCCTTGAAACATAAGTTTGTATTCCTGTTACTGGTGCCAGAGTGAGCAGAACAGGGAGAGAGTTCTTTCAAAGCCTCATTCCAAGGAGGAGTCGTTGTCTGACCTGTCTGGTGTTCCCTGGAAGGGTCCACCTGAAAGGCATATGTACTGAAACTCAACCATCATTAAAGCTTCTCCAGGGGCTGGTGGGGTAGACATTTTCACATCAATTGCTTGAGAAGACAGGTAACAGTTGGGGCAAACAACAGACAAATCAAAAAGCTTGAAAGCAAAAGCTGAGGAATGATATATGCATAGGGGTTCTGAAAAGCTGGATATCCTGGGAATCTAGAAGGACATGCACAAGCATAAGGTTGTACACAAATGTTCAACAAAGGCCTGAGGACGTCCTAAGCTCCTACTTCTGATTAACCTTGAGGTTCTGTGCAAGCAGAAAATGAAAAAAGGCTAAGGTTAAGTTTTAAGCTGCCTGGCTGAGGGTTGAATGTCCCAACATGCACAAAGAGTCATTCAACAAAAATTAAGACTCACTAGTTCTAAGGATTTAAGAAGAATCTGTACAATCATTAGTTGACCACTAACTGAGTAGAAACTTCCAGTGGCCACACACAATAAAGAAATGCTTTACAGAATTTATGTCACAAGCAACAAACCCCAGGAGAACCTAATATCCAAAACTGTCATATTACATTATTTGAGTCAGTTTTCCAAAAAAACTCTAAGACATGCAAAGGAATAAAAAGGAATAAAAAAACTCAAAGACATGCAAAGGAATGGGAGGTGGGGGGAGGGACAATGATAGAACTGTCCTTGAGGAATCTCAGACATTGGACTTAACTACAAAAAGACTCTAAATCAACAATTTTAAATTCAAACAAAGCTTTAAAAAAACTTATCTAAAGAACTAAAGGAAATTATCTGAGCAATGCTTACCCAAATACAGAATACCAAAAGAGACAGAGATACACATATTCATATTTCACTTAAAATACAGATTGCAGGGAGAGATTAAAGATGGTGGCGTGAGAGGTCATATCTCTTTTCATCCAAAATCACCTTTAAAGTCAACTGTGGCCCAGCATGAAGAAGAGACAAAGCATGGGTAATAAAAATCTAGATGAAGATGAGTAACAGGCTTTGGCCCAGCCTCAGGTGTCAGGCAATTGCAAAGCAAAAACTTTTCTAAGGTCTACCAGAACTCAACAGTGAAAGTGAAGGGAATGCCTGAAAAGAATCAGAGCTTGGGCAGAGATTTTCTCAATGACATAAGGTGTCCTATAGTGATAAACACATCCTGTTGCTACCTAAAATTTTAATGTTTCTCTGGAGTCATTAAGCATTTACAGAGTAAAGACTAGATTCCTTTTGGCTTTGTACATGCAAAATTCTCAGTCAGCACCAGTGAAAGAGGCTTGCATTTCTCCCAAGTACATGGAAATCTCTATCCTCTTGTATGCAGAGTTTCAGAGACATATAAGCTCTCTATTTAAAAAACAATTGAAGACCAAATGGGACTACATCATGCTAAAAAGCTTCTGCACAGCAAAGGACACCATCAGCAGAACAAAAAGGCATTCTACAGTGTGGGAGAACATATTAGTAGTAAATGACATACCTGACAAGGGGTTAACATCCAAAATATATAAAGAACTCACATGCCTCAACACCCAAAAAGCAAATAACCTTCTTAAAATATGGGCAGAGGATATGAACAGACACTTCTCCAAAGAAGAAATTCAGATGGCCAACAGACACATGAAAAGATGCTCCACATCACGAATTATCAGGGAAATGCAAATAAAAACCACAATGAGATATCACCTCACACCAGTTAGGATGGCCAACATCTAAAAGACAAGCAACAAATGCCGGCAAGGATGCAGAGAAATCCCTCCTACATTGCTGGTGGGAATGTAAACTAGTTCAACCATTGTGGAAAGCAGTATGGAGGTTCCTCAAAAAACTAAAAATAGAAATACCATTTGACCCAGGAATTCCACTCCTAGGAATTTACCCTAAGAATGCAGCAGCCCAGTTTGAAAAAGACATATGCACCCTTATGTTTATCACAGCATTATTTACAATACACAAGAAATGGAAGCAACCTAAGTGTCCATCAGTAGATGAATGGATATAGAAGATGTGGTATATATACACAATGGAATATCATTCAGCCATAAGAAGAAAACAAATCCTACCATTTGCAACAACATGGATGGAGCTAGAGGGTGTTATGCTCAGTGAAATAAGCCAGGTGGACAAAGACAAGTACCAAATGATTTCACTCATATGTGGAGTATAAGAACAAAGCAAAAACTGAAGGAACAAAACAGCAGCAGACTCACAGAACCCAAGAATGGACTAACAGTTACCAAAGGAAAAGAGACTGGGGTGTAGGGGATGGGTGGGAAGGGAGCGATAATGGGGAAAAAGGGGTATCACAATTAGCATACATAATGTAGTGGCGGGGTGAAATACGGGGAAGGCAGTATAACACAGAGAAGACAAGTAGTGATTCTATAGCACCTTACTACGCTGATGGACAGTGACTGTAATGGGATATGTGGTGGGGACTTGATAATGGGGGGAATCTGGTAACGACAATGTTATCCATGTGATTTTATATCAATGTCACCAAAATAAAAAAATTAAAAGAAAAAAGCAACTGAAAGAAATAAAGAAAAAATACAGATTACAAAGAAGAAAACTGCCACAAAAACTTACTGAGTAGCCTTCACTATGTCCCATGTGCTATAATCATCAATATGAGTTTTCCGCCCAAGAGGTTCACCATATCCATGGTTATAATGGCTTTGAGGTTTGATTTCCTGTTAAAGAGAAAAATCACACAGAAACATGAATTGAGAGAAGTACAGAAAACATTTCAATATTTTACCCTGCTTTTCTGCTGTCTGAAGAATGTTCATTTAATGATTTTTACCTTATTCTGAAGTCTGTATTCTTTAGAAAAAAAATATGCTCAAATAGATCTACCCTTGGACACATTTTTAAAACAGAAAAGCTGCAAGACTAGAAATTAATGACAAATTAATAACTGAAATACATCTTTAGCTCCACAGAACTCTCTTCTTCATCAAACCAACTCTCATTCTCTCAAACCAGTATTTCTATTATTCCACCATAACCCCTGCTCTAACACTCTACTTTAAAACCTAATCACATGCCAAATAAACTCTAAGCTCCTAAAGAAAGGAACCCAGGAATATTATTATTCTATTATCATCAGATATTACCTTTTCTCATACTCCTTCATTCTGAGTGCCTAAGCAGCTACCATTAGGTGAATAAAGAATGAAACAGCTCAGATAAAATGTGATTCCACTTGAATAGTTCTAAAAATGTCAACAACCTTAAAGAAACGTTTTACATAAAAATTTAAGGAACAGTTTTTTAGAATATTACATCCATTCAAAGCGTATATGTTGTGTGCAATTTTCTATTTAAAACACAAACTTTGCATATGTATAGTCAACTTCCTCAATATAATACAGCATTAAGATACAATTGTTTCTTTTGTGAAGAGGAAAACTGACATCTGGAATGGAGAGGTGTGGAGCCAAGATGGCGGCATGAGTAGGACAGTGGGAATCTCCTCCCAAAAACATATATATTTTTGAAAATACAACAAATACAACTATCCCTAAAACAGAGACCAGAAGACACAGGACAACAGCCAGACTACATACACACCAGTGAGAACCCAGCGCCTGGCAAGGGGAGTAAGATACAAGCCCCGGCCTAGCGAGAACCGAGCACCCCTCACCCCAGCTCCTGGCAGAAGGAGAGGAGTCGGAGCGGGGAGGGAGAGGGAGCCCAGAACTGCTAAATACCCAGCCCTAGCCATCTGCACCAGAGCGCAGACACAGTGCATACGTGGGTGGGGTGCTGGAAATTAGGGAAACAGGACTGTAAGACCTGTGAGCAGGTTCCCGCTGCTGGCACCCCTGGGAAAAAGAAAAGCGAGTGCTTTTTGAAAGTCTTAAAGGGACAGGGACCCCACAACTGGACGGAAGCATCCGGGGACACTTAGCCTAGCAGCTGGGAATACCAGGGAACTCCGGGCGCACTAACTCCCTGGGCAACAGCTCTGAGACCCCTCACGGCGGTAAACAGCCAAACAGTCCCCTGTCCATTCCCCCTCCAGGGCCCCACCATAGCAGGGCAGCAGCCTGAGGCTGGCCATGCCCACAGCAAGGGAGCTTCCTCCATAGCAGCCGGGCAAGATACAGAGACCCAGTCTACACGCAATTGCCCAACACAACCTGCTAGGGGTCGCCGTTGTCCCAGTAAAGAAAGGCCAGAAACAAGTGGAAAGAGTCTTGGCTCTCCCAGCTGACAGACGAGTCAATACCATAACACTGCACCTATCAACATGAAAAGGCAAAAAAATTTGATCTAGACATCTTCTACATTTTCCCCTGAAAAGGAATCTGGGGAGACAGATTTAACGAATCTACCAGAAAAAGACTTCAAGACAAAAGTCATAACCATGCTGATGGACTTGCAGAGAAATATGCAAGAACTAAGGAGGGAGAATACAGAAATAAAACAATCTCTGGAAGGACTTCAAAGCAGAATGGACGAGATGCAAGAGACCATTAAAGGACTAGAAAACAGAGAACAGGAACGCAGAGAAGCTGATGCAGAGAGATAAAAGGATCTCCAAGAATGAAAGAATATTAAGAGAACTGTGTGAACAATCGAAACAGAACAATATCCACATTATAGGGGTACCAGAAGAAGAAGAGAGAGAAAAAGGGATAGAAAGTGTCTTTGAAGAAATAATTGCTGAAAACTTCCCCAAACTAGGGGAGGAAATGGCCTCACAGACCACAGAGGCACACAGAACTCCCATGACAAGGGACCCAAGGAGGGCAACACCAAGACAGATAATAATTAAAATGGCAAAGATCAAAGGCAAGGACAGAGTATTAAAGGCAGCCAGAGAGAAAAAAAAGGTCACCTACAAAGGAAAACCCATCAGGCTATCATCAGACTTCTCAACAGAAACCCTACAGACCAGAAGAGAATGGCATGATATACTTAATGCAATGAAACAGAAGGGCCTCGAACCAAGACTACTGTATCCAGCACGAATATCATTTAAATATGAAGGAGGGTTAAACAATTCCCAGACAAGCAAAAGTTGAGGGAATTTGCCTCCCACAAACCACCTCTACAGGGCATCTTACAGGGACTGCACTAGATGGGAGTACTCCTAAAGAAGAGCACACAACAAAACACCCAACATATGAAGACTGGAGGAGGAGGAATAAGAAGGGAGAGAAATAAAGAATCATCAGACAGTGTTTATAATAGCTCAATAAGAAAGTTAAGTTAGACAGTAAGATAGTAAAGAAGCTAACCTTGAACCTCTGGTAACCACAAACTTAAAGCCTGCAATGGCAGTAAGTACATATCTTTCAATAATCACCCTAAATGTAAATGGACTGAATGCACCAATCAAAAGACACAGAGTAATAGAATGGATAAAAAAGCAAGACCCATCTATATGCTGCTTACAAGAGACTCACCTCAAACCCAAAGACATGCACAGATTAAAAGTCAAGGGATGGAAAAAGATAATTCATGGAAACAACAGGAAGAAAAAAGCAAGTGTTGCAATACTAGTATCAGACAAAATAGACTTCAAAACAAAGAAAGTAACAAGAGACAAAGAAGGACATTACATAATGATAAAGGGCTCAGTCTAACAAGAGGATATAACCATTATAAATATATATGCACCCAATACAGGAGCACCAACATATCTGAAATATATATTAACAGAATTAAAGGAGGAAATAGAATGCAATGCATTCATTTTGGGAGACTTCAACACACCACTCACTCCAAAGGACAGATCCACCAGACAGAAAATAAGTAAGGACACAGAGGCGCTGAACAACACACTAGAACAGATGGACCCAATAGACATCTATAGAACTCTACATCCAAAAGCAACAGGATACACATTCTTCTCAAGTACACATGGAACATTCTTCAGAATAGACCACATACTAGGCCACAAAGAGAGCCTCAGTAAATTCCAAAAGATTGAAATCCTACCAACCAACTTTTCAGACCACAAAAGTATAAAACTAGAAATAAATTGTACAAAGAAAGCAAAAAGGCTCACAAACACATGGAGGCTTAACAACATGCTCCTAAATAATCAATGGATCAATGACCAAATTAAAATGGAGATCCAGCAATATACGGAAACAAATGACAACAACAACACAAAGCCCCAACTACTGTGGGACACAGCAAAAGCAGTCTTAAGAGGAAAGTATATAGCAATCCAGGCATATTTAAAAAAGGAAGAACAATCCCAAATGAATGGTCTAATGTCACAATTATCGAAACTGGAAAAAAAAGAACAAATGAGGCCTAAGGTCAGCAGAAGGAGAGACATAAAAGAAGAAAAAAATAAAATTGAGAAGAATAAAACAATAGAAAAAAAATCAATGAAACCAAGAGCTGGTTCTTTGAGAAAATAAACAAAATAGATAAGCCTCTAGCCAGACTTATTAAGAGAAAGACAGAACACACATCAACAGAATCAGAAATGAGAAAGGAAAAATCACGACGGACCCCACAGAAATACAAAGAATTATAAGAGAGTACTATGAAAACCTGTATGCTAACAAGCTGGAAAACCTAGGAGAAATTGACAACTTCCTAGAAAAATACAACCTTCCAAGACTGACCCAGAAAAAAACAGAAAATCTAAACAGACCAATTACTAGCATTGAAATTGAAATAAAAATACTACCCAAGAACAAAACCCCTGGGCCAGATGGATTTACCTCGGAATTTTATCAGACATACAGAGAAGACGTAATACCCATTCTCCTTAAAGTTTTCCAAAAAATAGAAGATGAGGGAATACTCCCAAACTCATTCTATGAAGCCAACATAACCCTAATACCAAAACCAGGCAAAGACCCCACCAAAAAAGAAAACTACAGACCAGTATCCATGACGAACATAGATGCAAAAATACTCAACAAAATATCAGCAAACCGAACTCAAAAATATATCAAAAGGATCATACACCATGACCAAGTGGGATTCATCCCAGGGACGCAAGGATGGTACAACATTCGAAAATCCATCAACATCACCACATCAACAAAAAGAAAGACAAAAACCACACAATCATCTCCATTGATGCTGAAAAAGCATTCGACAAAATTCAACATCCATTCATGATAAAAACTCTCAACAAAATGGGTACAGAGGACAAGTACCTCAACATAATAAAGGCCATATATGGCAAACCCACAGCCAACATCATACTTAACAGCGAGAAGCTAAAAGCTTTTTTTAAAGATTGGAAACAAGACAGGGATGCCCACTCTCCCCACTTTTATTCAACACAGTACTGGAGGTCCTAGCCACAGCAATCAGACAACACAAAGAAATAAATGGCATCCAGGTTGGTAAGTAAGAAGTCAAACCTGCAGTGTTTGCTGATGACATGATATTGTACATAAAAAACCCTAAAGAATTCACTCCAAAACAATATCTAATATCTAAATTCAGCAAAGTTGCAAGATACAAAATTAATACTCAGAAATGTGCTGCATTCCTATACACTAACAATGAACTAACTAGCAGAAAGAGAAATCAAGAAAACAATTCCATTCACAATTGCATCAAAAAGAATAAAAAACCTAGGAATAAAGCTAACCAAGGAAGTGAAAGACCTATACACTGAAAACTACAAGACACTCATGAGAGAAATTAAAGAAGACACCAATAAATGGAAATACATCTCATGCTCATGAATAGGAAGAATTCATATTGTCAAAATGGCCCAGCCTAAAGCAATCTACAGATTCAATGTAATCCCTATCAAAATACCAACAGCATTCTTCAACAAACTAGAGCAAATAGTTCTAAAATTCATATGGAACCACAGAAGACCCTGAATAGCCAAGGCAATCCTGAGAAGGAAGAATAAAGCAGGTGGGGGCTGGGGGAGGGGTATTACACTCACTAACTTTAAGCTCTACTACAAAGCCACAGCAATCAAGACAATTTGGTACTGTCACAAGAACAGACCCAAAGATCAATGGAATAGAGAGTCCAGATATAAACCCACAGATATAGGGCCAATACTACATGATAAAGGAATGACAGATATACAATGGAGAAGTGACAGTTTCTTCAACAACTGGTGTTGGCAAAACTGGAGAGCCACATGCAAGAGAATGAAACTGGATTATTGTCTAACCCCATAAACAAAAGTTAACTTGAAATAGATTAAAGACCTGAATGTAAGTTATGAAACCATAAAAGTCTTAGAAGAAAACATAGGCAAAAATCTCTTGAATATAAACATGAGCAACTTTTTCATGAACGCATCTCCTCAGGGAAGGGAAACAAAAGCAAAAATGAACAAATGGGACTACATCAAACTAAAAAGCTCCTGTACAGCAAAGGACACCATCAGCAGAACAAAAATGCATCCTACAGTGTGGGAGTATATATTTGTAAACAACATATCTGACAAGGGGTTAACACCCAAAAAATATAGAGCTCACATGCCTCAACACCCAAAAAGCAAATAACCCAATTAAAAAATGGGTGGAGGATATGAATAGATAATTCTCCAAAGAAGAAATTCAGATAGCCAACAGGCACATGAAAAGATGCTCCACATTGCTAATCATCAGAGTAATGCAAAATTAAAACCACAAGGAGATATTACCTCACACCAGTTAGGATGGCCAACATCAAAAAGACTAGGAACAACAAATGCTGGCAAGTATGCAGAGAAAAGGGAACCCTCCTATACTGCTGGTGGGAATGCAAACTAGTTCCACCATTGTGGAAAGCAATATGGAGGTCCCTCAAAATCTACAAGCAGAAATACCATTTGACCCAGGAATTCCACTCCTAGGAATTTATCCAAAGAAAACAAATTCTCAGATTCAAAAAGACATATGCGCCCCTATGTTTACTGCAAGCACTCTTTACAACAGCCAAGATATGGAAGCAACCTAAGCGTCCATCAGTAGATGAATGGATAAAGAAGAGGTGGTACATACATACAATGGAATACTATTCAGCCATAGAAAGAAATAAGTCCGACCATTTGCAACAACATGAATGGAGCCACAGGGTATTAATCTCAGGGAAATAAGCCAGGAGGGAAAGAGAATTACCAAATGACTTCACTCATCTGTGGAGTATAAGAACAAAGCAAAAACTGAAGGAACACATCAGCAGCAGACTCACAGACTCCAAGAAGGAACTAGCGGTTATGGGGCAGGACTTGATAATAGGAGTGAATGTCATAAACACATTGTTTTTCATGTGAAACCTTCGTAAGAGTTTACATATCATCATATATCAATGATACCTTAATAAAAAAAATATATAGAAAGAGCATAAGCATAAAACCTAAATACCCAAGTGAACAGTGAATAAGGAAAACCAGTAGCCACTACAAAATTGTTTCTTTAAAAATGTATTTAGTTAGTAATGCCAGCAGATGGCACTACACTCAAGACAGAAACCGTTACTAACCTGAGGCACCCTCTTTAAGGGAAGATTAGACAAAAATGATTTCGTTACATAATGGAAAGATTTCTAAGCAGCGGGTCTCATGTTCTGTATTCTGCTGTGGTCCCTGATCCCTGGCTAATAGTACATGACTGATGCTTCTAATAAGCACAATCCAACTTGAAGCATAGGTTCTCTCTTGCAGTACCACCATTGCCTCAGTCTAAACTATCAAATTAACCTTGCTTGGGGGGCGGAGCCAAGATGGTGGCGTGAGTACGACAGTGGGAATCTCCTCCCAAAAACACATATATTTTTGAAAATACAACAAATACAACTAATCCTAAAAGAGAGACCAGAAGACACAGGACAACAGCCAGACTACATCCACATGTGCAAGAGCCCAGCGCCTGGTGAAAGGGGTAAGATACAACCCCCAGCCCGGCGGGACCCGAGTGCCCCTCACCCCAGCTCCCGGCGGGAGGAGAGGAGTCGGAGCGGGGAGGGAGAGGGAGCCCAGGACTGCTAAACACCCAGCCCTAGCCATCCGCACCAGAGCGCAGACACAGTGCATGCGTGGAGAGCTGGAAACTAGGGAAACAGGGCAGCAAGACCTCTGAGCGGGTCCCGAAGCTGATGCCCCTGTGACAAAGAAAAGCGAGTGCTTTTGGAAAGTCTTAAAGGGACAGAGACGCAACAGCTGGATGGAAACAACCCAGGTCACAGTACAGCAGCTGGAAATTCCAGGGAAACCCGGGCGCACTAACCCCCTGGGCAACAGCTCTGAGACCCCTCACGGAGGTAAAGAGCCAAACAGCCCCCCGTCCATTACCCCTCCGGGGCGCTGCCATAGCAGAGAAGCAGCCTGAGCCTGGCCATGCCCTCAGCAAGGGAGCTTCCTCCATACCGGCCGGGCAAGACACAAAGACCCAGTCTACAAGCAATTGCCCAACACAAGCCACTAGGGGTCGCAGTTGTCCCAGTAAAGAAAGGCCAGGAGCAAGTGAAAAGTTTGGCTCTCCCAGCTGACAGTCAATAGCACCTGTCAACATAAAAAGGCAAAAAAATATGATCCAGACAAGACTAACCCAGACAGCTTCGGCATCTGCTACACCTTCCCCTGAGAAGGAACCTGGGGAGATAGATTTAACCAGTCTTCCTGAAAAAGACTTCAAGACAAAAGTCATAACCATGCTGATGGACTTGCAGAGAAATATGCAAGAACTAAGGAGGGAGAATACAGAAATAAAACAATCTCTGGAAGGACTTCAAAGCAGAATGGACGAGATGCAAGAGACCATTAAAGGACTAGAAAACAGAGAACAGGAACGCAGAGAAGCTGATGCAGAGAGATAAAAGGATCTCCAAGAATGAAAGAATATTAAGAGAACTGTGTGAACAATCGAAACAGAACAATATCCACATTATAGGGGTACCAGAAGAAGAAGAGAGAGAAAAAGGGATAGAAAGTGTCTTTGAAGAAATAATTGCTGAAAACTTCCCCAAACTAGGGGAGGAAATGGCCTCTCAGACCACAGAAGTACACAGAACACCCATGACAAGGGATCCAAGGAGGGCAACACCAAGACAGATAATAATTAAAATGGCAAAGATCAGAGACAAGGAAAAGGATTAAAGGCAGCCAGAGAGAAAAAAAAAGGTCACCTACAAAGGAAAACCCATCAGGCTATCATCAGACTTCTCAACAGAAACCCTACAGACCAGAAGAGAATGGCATGATATACTTAATGCAATGAAACAGAAGGGCCTCGAACCAAGACTACTGTATCCTGCACGAATATCATTTAAATATGAAGGAGGGATTAAACAATTCCCAGACAAGCAAAAGTTGAGGGAATTTGCCTCACACAAACCACCTCTACAGGGCATCTTACAGGGACTGCTCTAGATGGGAGCACTCCTAAAAAGAGCACAGAACAAAACACCCAACATATGAAGAAGGGAGGAGGAGGAATAAGAAGGAAGAGAAATAAAGAATCATCAGACTGTGTTTATAATAGCTCAACAAGCAAGTTAAGTTAGACAGTAAGATAGTAAAGAAGCTAACCCTGAACCTTTGGTAACCACAAACTTAAAGCCTGCAATGGCAATAAGTACATACCTTTCAATAATCACCCTAAATGTAAATGGACTGAATGCACCAATCAAAAGACACAGAGTAATAGAATGGATAAAAAAGCAAGATCCATCCATATGCTGCTTACAAGAGACTCACCTCAAACCCAAAGACGCGCACAGACTTAAAGTCAAGGGATGGAAAAAGATATTTCAAGCAAACAACAGAGAGAAGAAAGCAGGTGTTGCAATTCTGGTATCAGACAAAACAGACTTCAAAATAAAGAAAGTAACAAAAGACAAAGAAGGACATTACATAATGATAAAGGGCTCAGTCCATCAAGAGGATATAACCATTATAAATATATATGCACCCAATACAGGAGCACCAACATACCTGAAACAAATATTAACAGAACTAAAGGAGGAAATAGAATGCAATGCATTCATTCTAGGAGACTTCAACACACCACTCACTCCAAAGGACAGATCCACCAGACAGAAAATAAGTAAGGACACAAAGGCACTGAACAACACACTAGAACAGATGGACCTAATAGACATCTACAGAACTCTACATCCAAAAGCAACAGGATACACTTTCTTCTCAAGTGCACATGGAACATTCTCCAGAATAGACCACATACTAGGCCACAAAAAGAGCCTCAGTAAATTTCAAAAGACTGAAATCCTACCAACCAACTTTTCAGACCACAAAGGCATAAAACTAGAAATAAATTGTACAAAGAAAGCAAAAAGGCTCACAAACACATGGAGGCTTAACAACACACTCCTAAATAATCAATGGATCAATGACCAAATCAAAATGGAGATCCAGCAATATATGGAAACAAACGACAACAACAACACAAAGCCCCAACTAGTGTGGGATACAGCAAAAGCAGTCTTAAGAGGAAAGTATATAGCAATCCAGGTATATTTAAAGAAGGAAGAACAATCCCAAATGAATGGTCTAATGTCACAATTATCGAAATTGGAAAAAGAAGAACAAATGAGGCCTAAGGTCAGCAGAAGGAGGGACATAATAAAGATCAGAGAAGAAATAAATAAAATTGAGAAGAATAAAACAATAGAAAAAAAAATCAATGAAACCAAGAGCTGGTTCTTTGAGAAAATAAACAAAATAGCTAAGCCTCTAGCCAGACTTATTAAGAGGAAAAGAGAGTCAACACAAATCAACAGAATCAGAAACGAGAAAGGAAAAATCACAACAGACCCCACAGAAATACAAAGAATTATTAGAGAGTACTATGAAAACCTATATGCTAACAAGCTGGGAAACCTGGGAGAAATGGACAACTTCCTAGAAAAACACAACCTTCCAAGACTGACCCAGAAAGAAACAAAATCTAAACAGACCAATTACCAGCAACGAAATTGAAGCGGTAATCAAAAAAGTACCCAAGAACAAAACCCCCGGGCCAGATGGATTTACCTCGGAATTTTATCAGACATACAGAGAAGATGTAATACCCATTCTCCTTAAAGTTTTCCAAAAAATAGAAGAGGAGGGAATACTCCCAAACTCATTCTATGAAGCCAACATCACCTTAATACCAAAACCTGGCAAAGACCCCACCAAAAAAGAAAACTACAGACCAATATCCCTGATGAACGTAGATGCAAAAATACTCAACAAAATATTAGCAAACCGAATTCAAAAATACATCAAAAGGATCGTACACCATGACCAAGTGGGATTCATCCCAGGGATGCAAGGATGGTACAACATTCGAAAATCCATCAACATCATCCATCCACCACATCAACAAAAAGAAAGACAAATTAACCTTGCTTGCTTCCAATGAACTTTAGCCGAGGAAAACGTTTATCACTATCTAGCTTCTTCAAAATTGGTTTTTATTTCATTTCCTTACAGCACTAATCTATACGTATGCACATACTTGCCATATTCATCAAATTTGGCATACTTTTTCTTTCCAGACATTTGATAAACAAGTGCCTCTATTTTTTCCTCCTCTCTTATCTTTAAAAATGAACTTTATTCTTAGGATTTTTATTTAAAATAGTTTTAAGATTTACAAAATCAATGCAGAGTTCCCATATACCATACACCCAGTTTCCTCTGTTATTAACATCCAACATTAGTATGGTACATTTGTTATATTGTTAATGAACCAATACTGGCACATTATTATTAACTGAAATCTGTGCTTCATTCAGATTTCCTTAGTTTTTATGTAATATCCTTTCTCAGTTCCAGGATCCCATCTAGGATATCACATTACATTTAAGTTGTCATGATTCCTAGGCTTCTTTTGGCTATGACAATTTCTCAGAGTTTCCTTGTTTTTGATAATCTTGACAGCTTTGAGAACTAACCAAGTATTTATCGGATGTTTTTTGTTGTTAGACACGAGTTAGGCTGTTCTGAATTTATCCTAATTTTGCAAATTTCTCTCAACACCATTATGTAATCAGTAATTACAGTACTCACATTTTATATTCTTCCCTTTTATTTTCTTCATGCCACTACACATAGTTTTTATAAATACTGCTTTTAGCAACTGCAAAATATTTAATTAGATTGATATGCTGGAACATATACTACAACATATCCCAGTCACTGAATATTTGGTTATTTTTACATTTCCTACCTAAACTCAGATGTTATTCTTTCTCTTCCAAGTCTTTGCCTAACATTCTCCTATCGACTGTAAATTTTGACTGGGCAAGAACCTACCTTAAATGATTATCTGTGGACTCCCAATGCTTAGCAAACACAGTCTGGCATAGTATTAATGCCCTTAAGTGAAATGAAAGAACATTTTCATTTCAAAGGATGGATTTTTCCCACTACTTAAACATACTTCCTTCAACTCATTTAACATTCCTTCTTTGTAACTGGTGTAAACTTCCTAGAGAGGAGTTCTTAAAGGTATGGTTCTGGATACAGGATCTAAAATGTTTTGCAAAGGGATATTTATAAACCCACCAGCAATATATGATTAACCATTTCCCCATAAACTCACTAGCACTAGACGTTATTTTTAAGTTCTCCCCTAATTTAAAGAGAATAAATAATACTCAAATTCCAATTTTAGATACATTTTCCTATGCTCTTTCATCTTTGAAAACTGCCTGTTCTTGTCCTTTGGCCATTTAATTGTACTTGAGTCCTGACGTTTGTTTCATGTATTTAAATCAAATTTTTAGTTATAGAGATTAGATATTAACCTTTTTCATACTCACCTACACATTTCTGTTCCATTTTTAGAATCGTTATTTATGCTTTCAATATATTTCAAGGATTTTACTTTTTATAGTGATTAATCTTTTTCTTGGGCCTTTTTGTTCTTGACTTTTATATTATATTTAAATATTACTGTTTTTAAGATTAAAATTTTAAATATTACTGGCACTCATCAAGTATTTCTAGTTCTCCTTCCAAGAACAGGGTAGAAGAGCATGTCCTCGGCCCCTTGAGTTACGTGAGCCCAAGTGACTGACTTTTTCTTTTTTAACATTTTAGATACTGTATCAGTCCAGGTCCCACAGCAGCCACTATCCAACCCGCAGTGTGTGTGGTACTGAACCACTAACATGTAAGCCACTAAGGTTTTAGAGTTGCTACTGCAGCAAAACTACCTTATCCTGACTAACGCCACTCTGAGTTATTCTGGTAAGTAGCATGCAGATGGCAATCTACGTAAGTCATGGTCATTGTATTTTGGAGTTGGTTCTAACTAGTATATGGGAATGCTACAGAACACTAATGTTCAGGCTTATCTTCTTATGTGGCCACACTGTTAACAATATAATCTTTGATTTTTTATGTTCTCTTTGAATAGTCTAAGAATACAATCAAATCTGCAAATAAATGTGCTCTTTCGTTTCTATGTCATTTGTCATTGGCAAAAACATCAAATGCAATATTGGAAAAAAATAACGACAGTAAGCCTTTGTTTCCTTAATTTTTTTCCATTTTAAAAAGGTAAAGCCTTTATTATTAGTCATTATAAAGTTGTTAAATCATAGTTATTCAAATACATCCCAGAGAATGAATAATAATGCATTTGGATGTAAAACCTCACTTGACCACCATACCCTTACATTATAGAGTATGTCCAGTTTCACATTTCACTTGAGATTTATTCTCACTTTTACCCTCTACTATAGGATTCTGACTAGCATTCTTTTAATGTATCTCCTAGTTGGACTGAAAATGTTATGGAAGTTACCTTCCCTCCCTCAGCCCTCCATACACAGAACCAACTCTTCTTACCAGGAGCCCAAACTCAAGCCCTGGCCACATTTCCAATGAGGCCCCAGAAAGCTGGCCCAGACACAAAAATGTCCCATCTCTGAAAGATTCTGAGGAAATACTTTTCGAGCATTTAAGTTGTTTTATTTTGTCTTTTTAACTGTATGAGCCAAGGACACAGGTAAATTATCTAAATTTAATCACCAAAATATAAATGTGGATGGCAAAGAAACACCAAAAATCCTAAAATAAGAAATGCACAAATCCCACCTTAAACTGAGAATCAACAAAGGCACTTGGGAATCTAGTTCAGTAAGCAATAAAGAAATCAAAGAGGTTGAGAAAAGAAATAACAGGATTAGATATGAAACTTTATATGATTATCTAATGATTTTTTTTCCTCACCACCTCCACAAGATATTCTTTCTCTCCTTCCTTTCCTATTTACTAAAAGGCATTTCCAATTATCAAAACGTCCAAGCTAAAATCTCATTCAACCTTGAGTGAAGTCTCACAAAATTTCTGGTGTAATTAGTTACTAAGACTTTTTATTTCTTTTCTCAAAACAAATCCCTATCAGTCTTTTCTGTTTTGCCTCTATGATACCCTCAAATGGTCTGTCCATGTTGCTATTCCTATCACTCCCCTTCTTAAAACCCTTCAGAGATCATGCATACATGATAAAGTGAGAACATTTCAGCAATCACACAAAATCACACCCACTGGCTCCAATGGACTTTTTCCAGCATTAGTATCCAGCATTCCCTTCTGAGGGGACTATATGCTTATGTATACCAACCATTCCAAGAAGCTATGCATTTTAAAAACCTCAGTAACTTTTTGCTCATGTCAGCTATTCTACTCAGAAGGCACTACTCCCACAATTCCTTCAACTCACAATGTCACCAGGGCTGTCCCTGTTTCCCTCCAAGTTAACGGCCCTGTTATCTGTTCCCACTGTGATGCGAACAGTCAAGCACCGCGCGACGGTGTATGTGTTAGCTTCCTATTGCTGTTCTAATGGATTACCACAAACTCAGTGACTTAAAACAACACAAATTTACTTATTATCTTATAGTTCTGGAGGTCAGAGTCCAAAATCAAATATGAGTATCAGAAGGTGTCAGCAGGGCTGTGCTCCCTCAGGAAGCTCTAGGAGAAAAGCCATTCTTTGCCTTTTCCAGCTCCAGTGGCTTCTGATGACATCACTCCAATATTCTAGACCAGCATCTTCAGATTTCTCTGATCTGCCTCATATAAGCCTTCTCCTCTGTGCGTTCAACTCTCCCACTGCATCCCTCTTACAAGGACACATGGGAATGCAATTAGGGTCCACTTGGATATCCAGAATAACCTCCCCATCTCCAGACTGATTAATAATCACCCATGCAAAGAAACTTTTTCCCTCATAAAGTAACACTTGCAGGTTCCAAGCATTAAGACTTGACTTGGTATCTTTGGGGGGCCATTATTCTGCTCACCACAGGACAGGAATAATGGTAGAACAGGAAGAAGAGGTAAAGCTCACATTATATAAGCCGGTCCTGTTGCAGTTTTCTCTTGGCTATCAAATCACTGGCAGCATCAACAGTTGGCTCTCTCACATACAGCATTTTGAGAATTCTGAGAGTCACCCCAGGGGGACAAAGATGCCTTTCTTGACCAAACTTTGGTCAGACTCTTCTGAGCCCTCTTCTCATAGGTCTCAACCTTGGCCCCACCCTGACTGGGACTGTAAGGTCCAGCTTTAGCAAGAATCCTGCTAATAAGTCTGTTCACAGAGAATTTCCCATCTTTGATGTCTGATCACCCTGGCCTGCCTTCAGCAAGAATCCTGTTAAAGTTGGTCTAGTAAGAAATCCCCTACCCTTGATATCTCTTCTTAGTATTTTCTATCTGCTGATCCCCTTACTCTGCTTCTTGGTTATCAATCTGCTATTGACCTTGCAGTAGTTGGAATGGAGCCCAGGTCTACACTGAGTGCTTCTTTTCCCCAGCTGGAACAATTCCTCAATGAAATCCACTTTTACCACCTCATCTACTGTCCAGTTCCAACTTTCTTTGACAGAACCTCCCTCTGAAACACTCTCTGGCACAGAAGAGACATTCTCCAGCTCACTTCTAAACACTCCTCCTCAAGTTCTATGCCAGTGGTATAATCCTGGGGTGGCTTCTGCCAAGCAGGCAACTCTCTTTGGTATGTTTCTATACAGATGGCTCTAGCCTGTCTAGCCTCTAAAATGTTTGCTTGGCCCAAAGGAAGCACCGTTAATTCAACATCATGGCACACACCCAGGAAGCCCTCCCTTCTGGCTCTTCTATTGCAAGCTATTTTATGTATCTCCCACCTTTATGCTTCCCCATTAAGGCAGAAGCCCCCAGTCTCTGGACCTTCAACAATTCCAGAGGACCCAAATCACACCTTTCCAAGAATTCTGTAACACTCCACATAGATACCATCCCAGGGAAGCTTGCCTATCTTCTGCAACCCAGTAAGTATCTAGCCAGAGATACATTTTACCCTCCTGAAAAGTTCCCCAATCTTTTAGGGGAATTGTTTGCAATCCACATGAAGGACAATTTATAAACACTACAGCTCTCCCTCTTGGGTTGATATCTCTTCAAAGAACCCTTCCTCCCATTAAAGTCTCTCTTTATCTTGTACAGGTTGGAGATAGAGTTCCATGAAGAATCACAATCACTTCCCAACAAGTTCAGCACTTCTGTGTTACACTGCAGGGATCTTTTGTCAACTACCAACTTCAGCTTTGAGTTCCAGGAAAAATACTTAAATGACCAAAAAAAAGGCCCACTTACATTATGATTAGCATGTATAGTGTGGGGGTGGGGACACGGGGAGGGCTGTGCAACACAGAGAAGACAAGTAGTGATTCTACAGCATCTTACTATGCTGATGGATAGTGACCGTAATGGGGTTTGTGGGGGGGACTTGGTGATGGGGTGAGTATAGTAAACAATGTTCCTCATGTAATTGTAGATTAATGATACAAAAAAAAAAAAAAAAGGCCGACTTAAAATCCTTCTACACACAAATAAATCACAAAGTACTTATCCTTTCATACTAGTACTTTTCCCTTAGCATAATGTTTGTGAGATTTACCTGTGCTAATACATGCACAGTTTTCCCTTGAACAACTTGGTAGCTAGGGGCACTAACACTCCATGCAGTCAAAAATCCGTAACTTTTGACTCCCCAAACTTAGCTACTAATAGCCTATTGTTGACTGGAAGTCTTATGGATAACATAAGCCCTCAATTAACATATACTTTGTATGTATTATATACTGTATACTTTCAACAAAGTGAGCCAGAGAAAAGAAACTTTTTTCAAATTGTTGCAAATCTCCCCCAAATTTTCCAATATATGTTTTGAGAAAAATCCTTGTATTAAGTGGATACACACAGTTCAAACCCATGTTGTTCAAGGGTCAACTGTATTTTATTTGCATTATCCACATACATTCCCCTACCAAGACATGTTTTGCTACTATCAACCATATCGCAATGAACAATCTTATATATGTTATCTATAAAAGGTTTCTCTAGGGTAGGCACCTAAGTCAAGAAACTTCTGGATAAAAAAACTTTCGGTATCTTCAATTTCATGATCATTAAACTGCTTTTCAAGGTAGTATTACAAATTTATACTAACTAGAAACATGAATTTTCCTTGCACTACACTTAGATTTACCATACTTCTTAATTTTGGAGGAATCTGATGGGTACCAAATTATATCTTGTTTTGATCTGCATTTCCCTGAAGCACAACAAAAGAAGTTCACCTAGATCAACTACATCAACACTGCTATGAAGTCAAGAAGACTGGGGACCACAAGCCGGCCACTGCGTTTAGCAACCTACATGGCACGTGACTTTCACAAGGCGGGGGCATACAAGAGACTGGAACCGATTGAAGAAAAGAAGGAAAGAAATAGGAACAGCAAGGACAGGCAACTGTTTTCAAGCGTTTTGCTGCAAAAAAAAGAGGGCAGCAGGCAGAATACAAGTGGGATCAAAGGAAAATACGGATTTGGGATTTTTTAGGATGGGAAAATAATCATTACTAGAAATGATCTAGTACAGTCCAAACTGATGATGTAGGATTATGAGAGAACTGCAAGAGATGCCTTTAGTAGGCATGAGAGGAGAAATTAGTGTAGTCAAACTTATACAGTCCTTTTATACTGAAAACCACAAAACACAGATTAAAAAAAAAAAAGATAATCTAAACACATAGATAAACATACCATATATATGGATTGGAAGACTCAATGTGGTAAAGATGTCAATTCTCCCCACACTGATTACAAGTTTAACGCTATTTCTATCAAAATCCCAGCAAGATCTTTTATAGATATAGACAAGGTTGTTCTAAAATCTATATGGGGAGGCAACTGAAATACCTAAAACACTTTCGAAAAGGATGAATAAAGTGGGAAGAAGCAGTCTACTCAACCTTAAGGCCCATTGCACTGCTACAGTAACCCAGACT
Source organism: Manis pentadactyla (assembly GCF_030020395.1). Taxonomy (NCBI): domain Eukaryota; kingdom Metazoa; phylum Chordata; class Mammalia; order Pholidota; family Manidae; genus Manis; species Manis pentadactyla. Next base: position 109,728,751 of record NC_080028.1, on the reverse strand, counting down.
TTGTGACACTGGCTGAGAACAAGCATGCGGATCAATGAGACAGAACCCAGAACCCAGAAATAAAACACACACTGATACGCTCAAGTGATTTTCAACAATGTAAAAACAAGTCAACAGAGAAAAAATAATCTTTCAACAAATGGTGTGGGAACAGTTGGGCATTTATAGGCAGAAAAATTAAAAGAACCTTAACCTAATTCCCATACTTCATGCAAAAATAACTGAAAATTGATACTGAATTTAAATGACCTATAAAACAATAAACTAAAGACTTATACCCTGAAAACTACAAGACAATCTTAAGGGAAATTAAAGAGGACACTAACAAATGGAAACTCATCCCATGCTCTTGGCTAGGAAGAATTAATATTGTCAAAATGGCCATCCTGCCTAAAGCAATCTACAGATTCAATGCAATCCCCATCAAAATACCAACAACATTCTTCAACAGGAACAAATAGTTCTAAAATTCATATGGAACCACCAAAGGCCCTGAATAGCCAAAGCAATCCTGAGAAGGAAGAATAAAGTGGGAGGGATCTCGCTCCCCAACTTCAAGCTCTACTACAAAGCCACAGTAATCAAGACAATTTGGTACTGGCACAAGAACAGAGCCACAACCAGTGGAACAGAATAGAGGCTCCAGACATTAACCCAAACATATATGGTCAATTAATATACAATAAAGGAGCCATGGACATACAATGGGGAAATGACAGTCTCTTCAACAGATGGTGCTGGCAAAACTGGACAGCTACATGTAAGAGAATGAAACTGGATCACTAACACCATACACAAAAGTAAATTTGAAATGGATCAAAGACCTGAATGTAAGTTATGAAACCATAAAACTCTTAGAAAAAAACATAGGCAAAAATCTCTTAAACATAAACATGAGTGACTTCTTCATGAACATATCTCCTCGGGCAAGGGAAACAAAAGCAAAAATGAACAAGTGGGACTTTATCAAGCTGAAAAGCTCGTACAGCAAAGGACACCATCAATAGAACAAAAAGGTATCCTACAGTATGGGAGAATATATTCATAAATGACAGATCCGATAAAGGGTTGACATCCAAAACATATAAAGAGCTCACACACCTCAACAAACAAAAAGCAAATAATCCAATTAAAAAATGGGCAGAGGAGCTGAATAGACAGTTCTCCAAAGAAGAAATTCAGATGGCCAACAGGCACATGAAAAGATGCTCCACATCACTTGTCATCAGAGAAATGCAAATTAAAACCACAATGAGGTATCATCTCACACCAGTAAGGAACACCACCATCCAAAAGACAAACAACAAATGTTGGTGGCGAGGTTGTGGAGAAAGGGGAACCCTCCTACACTGCTGGTGGGAATGTAAATTAGTTCAACCATTGTGGAAAGCAGTATGGAGGTTCCTCAAAATGCTAAAAATAGAAATTCCATTTGACCCAGGAATTCCACTCCTAGGAATTTACCGTAAGAATACAGCAGCCCAGTTTGAAAAAGACAGATGCACCCCTATGTTTATCACAGCACTATTTACAATAGCCAAGAAATGAAAGCAACCTAAGTGTCCATCAATAGATGAATGGATAAAGAAGATGTGGTACATATACACAATGGAATATTATTCAGCCATAAGAAGAAAACAAATCCTACCATTTGCAACAACATGGATGGAGCTAGAGGGTATTATGCTCAGTGAAATATGCCAGGCGGAGAAAGACAAGTACCAGATGATTTCACTCATATGTGGAGTATAAGAACAAAGAAAAACTGAAGGAACAAAACAGCAGCAGAAATTCACAGAACCCACGAATGGATTAACAGTTACCAAAGGGAAAGGGACTCGAGAGGATGGGTGGGAAGGGTGGGATAAGGGGAGGGGGGGGAAGAAAGGGAGCATTATGATTAGCATGTATAATGTTGGGGGGGCATGGGGAGGAATACGCAACACAGAGATGACAGGTAGAGATTCTATAGCATCTTACTACGCTGATGGACAGTGACTGTTATGGGGTTTGTAGGGGGGACTTGGTGATGGGGGGAGTCTAGTAAACATAATGTTCCTCATGTAATTGTAGATTAATGATACGAAAATAAAAAATAGAAAATAGAAAATAAATAAATAAATAAAATAAACAATAAACTAAAAAAAACAGTAAAGTAGGAGAAAAACTTTGGGATCTATAGCTAGGCAAAGAGATCTCAGACTTGACACAAAAAGCACAATTCACAAAAGGAAAAATGTATAAAGGGGAGTTCACCAAAATTTAAACTTACGCTAAGAAAACCCTGTTATATGAGGATGAAAAGACAAGCTGGGAGAAAATATTTGCAAACCACAACAAAGGACTAGTGTCTGGGATATATTTTTTAAAACTCTCAAAACTCAAAGTAAAACAATCAACTTTTAAAAACTGGCAAAAGACTATTATGGGCTCAATTGTGTCCCCCCAAATCCATTTGCTGAAGCCCTAGCTCTCAGTACCTCAGACTGTGACCACACTTGGAGCTAGGCCCTCTATAGGGGGGATTAAATTAAAATGGGGTCAACAGGGTGGGCCTTAATCCAGTCTGACAGGTGTTCCTAAAGAAAATTTGTGTACACACATATCAGGGGCACATGCACACAGAGGAAAAGCCACAAAAGAACACGGCAAGAGGACAGCCATTTGTAAGCCAAAGAGTGAGACCTCAGGAAAAAAACAAATTTGCTAATACACTGATCTTCTAGCCTCCAAAACTGTGAGAGAATTAATTTCTATTATTTATGCCACCTTGTCTGTATATTTTCTTATGGCAGCCCTAGCAAACTAATACAGAAATGAAAAGACATTTCACCCAAGAGGACATACAGATGGCAAATAATCACATGAAAACATAGTGGCATCATCAGCCATTAGGGAAATGCAAATTAATACCATGATGACTTATCATCGTATACCTATTAAAATGGGCTAAATCAAAAAGTGAAAACACCAAATACTGGTGAGGATGCAGAGATCAGATCACTCATATACTGCTGGCTGGAATGCAAAATGTACAGACACTCTGGAAAACACTTTAACATACAACTACTACATTACGTGGTAATTGCACTCCTGGGCATTTATTCCACAAAAATGAAAATTTATGTTTACACAAAGATCTGTACACAAATGGGTAAAATAGCTTTATTTATTATAACCAAAACCTGGGAACCTAGGTGTCCTTCAGTGGGAAAATGGCTAACAACTGTGGTACATCCTCATACTACCCAGTAATAAAAAGGAATGAACCACTGATATATGTGACACCAGACAAATCTCCAGAGAATTGTGCTGAATGAAAGAAGCCAATCCCATAGGTTTTATACTACATGATTTCATTTAAATAACATTCTTAAAATGACAAAATTACAGAAATAGAGAATAGTTTCATATGGGAATACAAGGGTAACATGAAGGATTTTTGGAATGTTCTATACCTTGACTAACTCAACACCAATCTCTTGGCTATGATGTTGTACTGTAATTTTGCAAGGTGATACACCACCGCAGAACAAGAGTAAAGGGTACACAGGATCTCTCTGCAGTTTTTCTTACAACTACATATGAATCTGCAATGATCTCAAAATAAAAAGTTTAAAGAAAAATTATCAAAACACTTAGAATGTATCCAACTTATCAAAAATAAAATATGCCTCAATAAAAATAGTTATGCAGTGAAAAATATTTTTAAGAGACATACACACATTTAAAAAAACTATCCAGACCAGTGTTGTCCAAAAGAACTTGCTAACATTCAGGACATTGCCTATATTTCTGGGCTATCTAAAACAGTAACCACTAGCCACATGCGCCTAATAAACAATTAAAATGTAACTAATATGATGAAAAAAGCTGAATTTTTAAATTAAATTAATATTAATCATCTCATATGTAAATAGTCTTATGTCATTTGGAAGCCACTGTATTGGACAAGGCAGGTCTAGACATTACAAAGAACGGGAAAGATCATTACATGCTAAGATAAAACTGTCCAAAGTGTATTCAGAAAAAAATGCAAATTTTATAACACTCTGTATAACATTTATATAACAGGGAAATAAATGTATACAAGCATGTAATAAAATATAGATTTATATGAGTTTACCTTCTACTATATATCCTTCTGCAATGTTTACATTTTTTGACAATAATTATGTCACTTTTTCCAAAAACCAAAAAACCCAGGCTTGGGTTTAAATTTCTGACACTTTGAAAATTCACAAACACTATTCAACAAGCATAGAATAAATCAGATATTAGAAGTATAGATATATAGTTCAAAAAGTTTAAGTTTTTAGTTGGTCTACTATGTCATAGTGCTAGATTCTGTTTGTCAAATTTTTTCTTCCCCAAGTGTAACCTTTTTCTGGACTTGTTACATCTAATTTAACCACAGGGGAAAAGAAAGGAGACAAATGAGGAAAAAACAGTTTAAATAATGGGAACTTATGAAACTGAATTAATTAACTTCTTACATAAACAGCTTGAAGATCAAGGATATTTATATTGTGTTCAATTTTCTTGCTAAATTATGTCTACAATCTAGAAAATAATGTCTACAGCTTATTCATGATTATAGTTACAGAATTATGAATGGCAATTAATGAATATTCCTAATTACAGTGAAGGGAAATAAAATCTTTAAGGTAACTAGAACAAATGCTGGCAAGGATGTGCAGAAAGGGAAACCCTCCTACACTGCTGGTGGGAATGTAAACTAGTTCCACCATTGTGGAAAGCAATATGGAGGTTCCTCAAAAAACTAAAATAGATTTATATGAGTTTAAATAAAACAAATACTATTCGACCGGGGAATTCCACTCCTAGGAATTTACCCGAAGAAAATAAATTTTCAGATTCAAAAAGACATATGCACCCCTATGTTTACTGCAGCAACCTGAGTGTCCATCAGTAGATGAATGGATAAAGAAGACGTGGTTCATGTACACAATGGAATACTATTCAGCCATAAGAAAACAAATCCTACCATTTGCTACAACATGGTGGAGCTGGAGGGTATTATGCTCAGTGAAATAAGTCAGGCAGAGAAAGACAAATACCAAATGATTTCCCTCATTTGTGGAATACAACAACGAAGTAAAACTGAAGGAACAAAACAGTAGCAGACTCAAACACTCCAAGAGGGACTAGCGGTTACCAAAGGGTAGGAGTGGGGGAGGTAGGGAGAAGGGGATTGAGAGGCATTATGATTGGTGTGCATGGTCTGTGTGTGTGGGTCACAGGAAGACAGTGTAGCAAAGAGAAAACAAATAGTGACTTCATGGCATCTTACTACACTGATGGACAGTGACTTCAAAGGGATATGGGGAGGATTTGATAATATGGGTGAATGTAGTAACCGCAATGTTTTTCACGTGAAACCTTCATAAGAGTGTGTATCAATGATACCTTAAAAAAAATCCTTAAGGTAGAAAACAGGTTTAACAACGTGTATATGCTTTCTCATATGCACATGCTCCCTTTCAGCTGCAGAAAGGAAGATTATAAAACAAATAGCAACCTCTAACTATGTGCCAAGTACTGTTCTAAACTTTATTTAGAAGCACAATTCCACAGGACCAAAGATGCTATTAATTTAAGATGCTTCATTATTGTATGTACTACTAAGAAAATACTGCCAAATGAACTACATAAAATGCTTTCTGAATCACTTCGAATTTTTATTTATATTAATTGAAAGGTCTCTTAAAGACTTACATTTAGGTTTTAAATCACCTATCACTCTCTAGATATATTAAAAGAAGACACAAGCAAAACAAACTGCTTATTGTATTGCTAAAACATGTTCAAAATCAGCTTCTTTTGAATCACTTTTCAGCCTAGAATCAACATCTGTATTTTTCATCAAGGTAAGGTTTTATGAGCTGTCAAGAACACATATAGTTATGTGTCTTAAAAGAATGTGTCACTATTGTTTCAGAGATTTCCTTTGAAGCCACTTGCACATATTCTTCAAGTTTTGCTGCTAGCATTTTCTTGATGTTACAGGAGGTATAAAAAGTTTTCAGGTGAGGGAGGAGACAAGATGGCGGCGTGAATAGGGCAGTGGAAATCTCCTCTCCAAACCATATATATTTTTGAAAATATAAGAAATACAACTATTCCTAAAAGAGAGACCAGAAGATACAGTACAACAGCCAGGCTACATCTACACCTGCGCGAACCCAGCGTCTCACGAAGGGGGTAAGATACAAGCCCAGCGCGCCCCCCACCACAGCCCACCAGCGGGAGGAGAGGAGTCAGAGTGGGGAGGGAGTGGGAGCCAAGGACTGCTAAATACTCAGCCCTAGTAATCCACACCGGGAGCACAGACACACAGTGCATGGTGTGCTGGACATTAGGGAAACGGAACAGTAAAATCTGCGCGCGGATCCCCACAGCCGGCACCCTTGGGATAAAAGAAAAGCAAGTGCTTTTTGAAAGTCTTAAAGGGACAGGGGCCTCACAGCTGGACGGAAGAGTCCCGGCACACTCAGCCCAGCAGCTGGGATTTCCGGGGAATTTCAGGCGCTCCAGACCCTTGGGAGGCAGGGCAGCTCTGAAGCCCGTCATGGCAATAAAGAGCCTCCCATCCATTCCCCACTCTGGCACAGCCCTGGCATAGCAGGGGAGCAGCATGAGAGTGGCTGCGCCCACAGCAACTGCCCAGAGCATCCTCTGCAACCATACAGGCCAGACCCAGAGGCCCCGCCAGCAAGCACAGACAGAGGAAGACGGGACAGGGCGCCAAGGGTTGCCATTAAGGCAGGAGAGCACACCAGGCATGCCTGCCCCTCCCCACAGGGCACTGGGCTGCACCGACGGCTGCCCCGCTCATGGCAGCTCAGGAAATAAAACTGGAAGCTGCTCTGAGGAGGGCAAGGCAATGAGCAAGCAGGAAGGGACTTTGTTCCCCCAGCTAACACACGTGCAAACTGCCCACCACTACCTATATAGCCATGAAAAGGCAGAAAAATCTCCAGAATCATGCAGACAACCCCTGAGAGGGAGCCTGGGGAGATGGATTTAATGAATCTTCCTGAAAAAGAATTCGAAATAAAGGTCATAACCATGCTGATGGACCTGCAGAGAAATATGCAAGAGCTAAAGGATCAAGTTAGGAGGGAGAATACAGAAATAAAACAATCCTTGGCAGGACTTAAGAGCAGACTGGATGAGGTGCAAGAGGCCGTTAATGGAATAGAAGTCAGAGAACAGGAACACAGAGAAGCTGAGGCAGAGAGAGATAAATGGATCTCCAGGAATGAAAGAATACTAACAGTGTGACCAATCCAAAAGGAACAATATCCGCATTATAGGGGTACCAGAAGAAGAAGAGAGAGAAAAAGGGATAGAAAGAGTATTTGAAGAAAAAATTGCTGAAAACTTCCCCAAACTGGGGGAGGAAATAGTCTCTCAGACCACAGAAGTCCACAGAACTCCAAACACAAGGGACCCAAGGAGGACAACACCAAGACACATAATAATTAAAACGGCAAAGATCAAGGGCAAGGACAGAGTATTAAAGGCAGCCAGAGAAAAAAAGGTCACCTACAAAGGAAAACCCATCAGGCTATCACCAGACTTCTCAACAGAAACCTTATAGGCCAGAAGAGAATGGCATGATATATTTAATGCAATAAAACAGAAGGGCTTGAACCAAGAATACTGTATCCAGCACGATTATTATTTAAATATGAAAGAGTGATTAAACAATTCCCAGACAAGAAACAGCTGAGGGAATTTGCCTCCCACAAACCACCTATACAGGATATTTTAAAGGGACTGCTCTAGATGGAAGCACTCCTAAGGCTAAATAGATGTCACCAGAGAAAATAAATTCACAACAAAGAAAGCAGACCAAATACTAACTAAAGGCAAAGAATAAAATCAACTACTCACAAAAGCAGTCAAAGGAAACACAAAAGAGCACAGAATAAAACACCTAACATATAAAGAATGGAGGAGGAAGAATAAGAAGGGAGAGAAATAAAGAATCATCAGACTGTGTTTATAATAGCTTAATAAGCAAGTTAAGTTAGACGATTAGATAGTAAAGAAGCTACCCTTGAACCTTTGGTAACCACGAAGCTAGAGACTGCTATGGCAATAAGTACATATCTTTCAATAGTCACCCTAAATGTAAATGGACTGAATGCACCAATCAAAAGACACAGAGCAATAGAATGGATAAAAAAGCAAGACCCATCTATATGCTGCTTACAAGAGACTCACCTCAAACCCAAAGACAGGCACAGATTAAAACTCAAGGGACGGAGAAAGATATTTCATGCAAACAACAGAGAGAAAAAAGGTGTTGCAATACTAGTATCAGACAAAATAGATTTCAAAATGAAGAAAGTAACAAGAGATAAAGAAGGACATTACATAATGATAAAGGGCTCAGTCCAACAAGAGGATATAACCATTCTAAATATATATGCACCCAACACAGGAGCACCAGCATATGTGAAACAAATACTAACAGAACTAAAGGGGGAAACAGACTGCAATGCATTCATTCTAGGAGACTTCAACACACCACTCACCCCAAAGGATAGATCCACCGGGCAGAAAATAAGTAAGGACACGGAAGCACTGAACAACACAGTAGAGCAGATGGACCTAATAGACATCTATAGAACTCTACATCCAAAAGCAACAGGATACACATTCTTCTTAAGTGCACATGGAACATTCTCCAGAATAGACCACATAATAGGTCACAAAGAGAGCCTCAGTAAATTCCAAAAGATTGAAATCCTACCAACCAACTTTTCAGACCACAAAAGTATAAAACTAGAAATAAATTGTACAAAGAAAGCAAAAAGGCTCACAAACACATGGAGGCTTAACAACATGCTCCTAAATAATGGATCAATGACCAAATTAAAATAAAGATCAAGCAATGTATGGAGACAAATGACAACAACAGTACAAAGCCCCAACTTCTCTGAGATGCAGCCAAAGCAGTTCTAAGAGGAAAGTATATAGCACTCCAGGAATATTTAAAGAAGGAAGAACAATCCCAAATGAATAGTCTAAAGTCACAATTATTGAAATTGGAAAAAGAAGAACAAATGAGGCCTAAAGTCAGCAGAAGGAGGGACATAATAAAGATCACAGAAGAAATAAATAAAACTGAGAAGAATAAAACAATAGGAAAAAATCAATGAAACCAAGAGCTGGTTCTTCGAGAAAATAAACAAAATAGATAAACCCCTAGGCATACTTATTAAGAGAAGAAGAGAATCTACACACATCAACAGAATCAGAAACGAGAAAGGAAAAATCACAACAGACCCCACAGAAATACAAAGAATCATTAGAGAATACTATGAGAATCTATATGCTAACAAGCTGGAAAACCTAGAAGAATTGGACAACATCCTAGAAAAATACAACCTTCCAAGACTGACCAAGAAAGAAACAGAAAATCTAAACAGACCAATTACCAGCAATGAAATTAAAGCGGTAACCAAAAAACTACCCAAGAGCAAAACTCCAGGACCAGATGGATTTACCTCGGAATTTTATCAGACATACAGAGAAGACAAAATACCCATTCTCCTTAAAAGTTTTCCAAAAAATAGAAGAGGAGGGAATACTTCCAGACTTCAAGCTCTACTACAAAGCCATAGTAATCAAGACAATTTGGTACTGGCATAAGAACAGAGCCACAGACCAGTGGAACAGAATAGAGACTACAGACATTAATCCAAACATATATGGTCAATTAATATATGATAAAGGAGACACGGACAGACAGTGTGAAAATGACAGCCTCTTCAACAGATGGTGTAGGCAAAACTGGACAGCTACATGTAAGAGAATGAAACTGGATCACTAACACCATACACAAAAGTAAATTCGAAATGGAACAAAGACCTGAATGTAAGTTATGAAACCATAAAACTCTTAGAAAAAAACATAGGCAAAAATCTCTTGGACATAAACATGAGCAACTTCTTCATGAACATATCTCCACAAGCAAGAGAAACAAAAGCAAAAATGAACAAGTAAGACTATATCAAGCTGAAAACCTTCTGTACAGCAAAGGACACCATCAGTAGAACAACAACGCAACCTGCAGTATGGGAGAATATATTCATAAATGACAGATCCACTAAAGGCTTGACATCCAAAATATATAAAGAGCTCACGCACCTCAACAAACAAAAAGCAAATAATCCAATTAAAAAATGGGCAGAGGAGCTGAACAGACAGTTCTCCAAAGTAGAAATTCAGATGGCCAACAGACAAATGAAAAGATGCTCCACATGGCTAGTCATCAGAAAAATGCAAATCAAAACCACAATGAGTTATCACCTCACACCAGTAAGGATCGCCACCATCCAAAAGACAAACAACAAATATTGGCAAGGTTGTGGAGAAAGGGGAACCCTCCTATACTGCTGGTGGGAATGTAAATTAGTTCAACCATTGTGGAAAGCAATACGGAGGTTCCTCAAAAAGCTCAAAATAGAAATACCATTTGACCCAGGAATTCCACTTCTACGAATTAACCCTAAGAATGCAGCAGCCCAGTTTGAAAAAGACAGATGCACCCCTATGTTTATCACAGCACTGTTTACAACGGCCAAGAAATGGAAGCAACCTAAGTGTCCATCAGTAGATGAATGGATAAAGAAGATGTGGTACATATACACAATGGAATATTATTCAGTCATAAGAAGAAAACAAATCCTACCATTTGCAACAACATGGATGGAGCTAGAGGGTATTATGCTCAGGGAAATAAGCCAGGCGGAGAAAGACAAGTACCAAATGATTTCACTCATATGTGGAGTAGAAGAACAAAGAAAAAAACTGAAGAAACAAAACAGCAGCAGAATCACAGAACCTGAGAATGGACCAACAGTTACCAAAGGGAAAGGGACTAGGGGGTGGGGGTTGGGAAGGGAGGGATAAGGAGGGGGAAAAGAAAGGGGGATTACGATTAGCATGTATGTGGGGGGGGCATGGGGAGGGCTGTGTAACACAGAGAAGACAAGTAGTGATTCTACAGCATCTTAGTATGCTGATGGACAGTGACTGAAATGGGGTTTGTCGGGGGAGGACTTGGTGAAGCGGGGAGCCTAGTAAACAATGTTCCTCATGTAGTTGTAGATTAATGATACCAAAAAAAAAAAAAGTTATTCAAAGAAGTGGCCTTAGAGCAACTGCCAAAACTGAGTCCTCCCCTAATTCCTCTAATAACAAGAGCTGATAGTAACTCTGATAATTTTTCTATTACATATTAAAAAATAATGTTTTGACCTATTAATTTATATGGAAGAGTATATATAAGGTTAGGAGTCGAGAGTTTAGGTTCTAATACAAACTCTACCAACTGCTAATGATGTATGAACTTGAATAAATTACTTCGTTTCTGAGTCTGTTTACTAATCTGTAAAGAGTTAATAATACCTACTTGGCAGAATTATGAAAAATAAATGAGCAAATCATGAAAATAACCAAAATGTCTTCAGTAGGTGAATGGATAAACTGTTGTACATCCAGACAATGGAATATCATTCAGCACTAAGAAGAAATGAGCTATGAAGCCACGGAAAGACATGGAGGAAACGAAGTGAAAGAAGCCAATCTGAGATGACTACCTACTGTATAGAAAAAGAAGTATGGAGACAGTAAAAAGGATCAGTGCCTGCCAGAGTTAGTGGGGAGGGAGAGATGAATAGGTGGTGCACCGAGGATTTTCAGGGCAGTAAAAGTACTCTGTATGATACTGTAATAGAGGATACACAGCTTCACACATTTGCCAAAACCCACAGAATGTACATAAGAAGTGAACCCTAACATCAAGTATGGACTTCAGGTGATAATGATGTGTCAATGAAGGTTCATCAGTTTAACAAATGTCCCACTGTGGTGCAGGATGCAGACAGCGGTGGAGTCTGGACATGAGTGGGGGCAGCAGGAATATGGGAATTCTGTACTTTCAAATGCTCGATTTTGCTGTGAACATAAAACTATGGTAAAAAACACAGTCTATTAAAAAAATTATTTTTAATTTTTTTTAAATGAGGTAATTTGCAATCATAGCTAACCAGTTCCTGGCAAATAATATTTAATCAACTGTATCATCACTATCACATTATGCAGTACTATAAAAAAGGGTAACCGCATTCAAGCAGTTCCAACCTGGATCCAAATTCCACTCAGCCACTTATCAGCAAGACTCTTACCCTCCCTATGCCTCAGTTTCCTCATTTGTAAAGTAAGTATAAAAAAGGTATGAGAATTAAATGACTATATACAAGTAAAACTGTTGAGGATAGTGGTAACAATTAGACTAAGTGTTAGCAATTACCATTATTGTCTATTAGATGGAGGAGGCAACATGAAAATAATCAGTACAATGCCTCATATTTGTTAAGTGAAATCAGCTTCCTTCCTTATCAGAATCACCTCTAAACTTTTTCAAAATATACATACCACAAATTCATATACTAAATTAGAAACTTTGGGAGGTGAATATGGAAGCATGTGTATTCTAACACATTTCTCCCTAAGAGTTACACACACTCTCTCTCTCTCTCTCTCACACACACACACACACAGAAAACACTCTTACTTCACCCAACCCATTTCCCAATACAAAACCATCACTGGTGAAGTTACTGCACACCAGCAATTAACAGGATTCAATGCACTGAAATACCGTATGTTTTAACATAAGTTTCTTGGAGTTTCTATTTATATTTAGATCAGGGGCTGGTAAATACAGCCCAGAGGTCGAATTTGGCCTACCACCTGATTTTATAAAAAGTTTTATTGGAACACAGCACACCCATTCATGTATGGGTCATACTGTCTACAGCTGCTTTCTTGCAACCACCACAGAGCTGAGTAGTGACTACAACCACGACAGACCACAAGGCCCACAAACTTGAAAATATTTACTATTTGGCCTTTACAGAGAAAGATTCCCAACCCTGGTCTACATTATTCAAACAGAATGCTATTTAGTGGCTCAACAAGAGCATTTATTAAGAATCAGTTCAGTGTAATTACAACATCTCTTACAGTATATAAAAAACTACAAAGGAGCAGAAATAAAGCAAAAAAACAATTCTTTACGTTAATAGCTATCATCCCTTCCTCCCCCAACTCCAAGCAAGAGATCTTGGCCAATTACAGGCCCTATTCCATAGTGTAAGAGTAGGAATATAACCTCAATCAGGACAACCTGATGCCACTTTCCAATGTGGAATAAGAAAAGTCATGCAGTCCCCTCCCTAGTAGTTAACTGAAATCTGAGATGTATGAAAAAAGAAATTCTAGCAAACATTTCCCACTACATAAAAGAGGCTGATCTACATTAGGAAAATGAACCTAAACGGTAAAGAAGACAGTCTTGGTGGTATTCTCAGCTCAGGTACCAGGTATCCCTGAATACAACTGTACCTGTCATCCCGAGTTTGGTTTACGTGAGGCAGTAAATTCCCTTTTTCGCCCAAATAAGTTTTAAGGGGGTTGGTGATATTTTCAACCAAGTATTCTAACATAACAACCCACTTCTGTCTTCTGTTCACAGAAGGGTTTGTCTTTTCCCAGGAGAACGGGGATAGTTTCGTTCAACAGTTCTGTTTATCCCTCATTAAATCCTTCATAAATTAACAAGTATTCGTAATCAGAAAGTTGTTTTTAAGAACTGAACAAAGGTAGAGTACAGTAACATCTCAATCAGTAGTTTACGTGAGTAGTTATCAGAGTAGTTACGTGTTTTTGTCACTTCATTTTTCCTAGTATAAAACAAGTGATTAAAAAATACAAGCTACTTGACATAAACACACACACAAAACTTCAGGTACATTTAACCTTATCACCTCCATTGCTGCAACAATAATCACTGATAATCAAAAAGATGGGCTTTAATATTCTAAAACATTCTGATTTATCAAAGAAAGATTCAATCATATTTTGCATATATTAACCCTAGAAAATAGAGTAATCCATTTGGCAAATTTCAACAACTGAACACAAAAATTAAAAATACTCTATTTATCCATCTATAGCTCAGGAAATTAAACTGTTTACAATATCTCTTTTACAGAAAGTTTAAGTTTCACTGCACAGTTGACCCTTGAACAACATGAATTTGAACTGCACAGGTACCCTTGTGTGTAGTTTTTATCAGTAACTATATTGGAAAAATTTTTGGAGTTTTGCAACAATTTGAAAAACAATTTCTTTAGCTTACTTTTGTAAGAATTCAGTATAAAATACACATAACACACAAAATACATGTTAATTGATGATCTATATTCTATATAAGGCTTCCATTCAATAGTAAGCTTAGTTAAGCTGCTGGGGAGTTAGATTTTCAACTGCAAAAGGGGGTCAATGCCCCCAACAGCCACACTGTCCAAGGGGGTCAACTATACTTTCAAATTAGCTGCCTATAGCTCTATTTTAAAGAGATTTTAATAGAAGATATTATCCTACAACTGGAAAACTATTATATTGGGTAAGAATTTTTCTTGTGTATTTTATAAATATGGTATTGCCTTGAACCAACTTTTCAAACTCCAAAGTTTAAAATATCTGCCATTTTTTCTTGAATTACCTATATGTGACAGAATCTAATCATAAACTAATACTAGAATCTGACGATGCTTTGAAAGAGAATTTCACATAACCTTGATATTGAAACACCTTTCTGGATTATGTGCTTGTTGGCGGTTCTATTCAAAGCACAAGATATTAAGATACCTTAACTGACTGACTAACCCTAACTGCTCTAACACTTCAAGATACTCTGGAGGAAAGGAGGTCCATGATGCCTTTTTAATTTTTAACAAAGTGTGCAGGCATGTGCACACACACACTCACACTGACCTAACCTGAGGAACCTAAAGGCTTAAACAGTTAATCTTTTTTTATTTTGCAATGTCTTATTTTCTATTCCCCATTACTTTGTGATCTTGAGAATTTTCAAGACCATAGATGCTCAATAAACACTCCTCTTACCAAAGCACACCTTTAAGAAAATCAACCAGTGCAAAAAAGGTTTATAATCAAGTCTTCTACCTATCCTCCTCAATCCCCAATCAATTTTAATTACCTTGGCTACTTAGTCAGTTGCCTCCATATCAAATATATGCTTGAAACATTATTAACTTCTTACCACAACATTAATTGCTAATTATATTGTGTTACCAAGTGCCAGATACACAACTTTAAACATATTATCTCACTTAATCTTCACAACAACCTCTTAAGGTAGGTGTTACTACTATATTCCTATTTTAGTCTGGAAAACTGGGACACAGTTCAATAACTTGCCCAGAGTCACATGGTTAAAAAATGGCAAAACTAGGATTTCAACTCAAGCAGCCAAACACCAATGCCCACACTCTTAACCTATATCCTCTTATATCTAACCACTCCACAGTCCACTCTTTATAAATACTTCTGGGATAATTATCTCATTAAATAAAAACAGCAAAATAAAACAAATCAAAACAGTAAACTGGCATTTTTCACAATCATATAATTTTTTGTTTCTATAGATCAGTAATCATCAACCTTGGCTTTGTCACAATCCATGAGGTCACCAATTAGTTGCATTTTCACTTTATATATATGGCTCAGTGGTTATTAGGCTTAAGGTACAGTATTTTTTAATTCAAATTACAATTATATAACATACAGCATTTTTGCTGAATTAAAAAAAGGCAGAAAAGATAAAGACCGCCAGAAAGATATGCTTTGAAGGGAAAGAGCGTGTCAGTAACCTACAAGAAAAAAATCAATTTTCAAAGTAATTTTCTATATGCTTTCTGAAACCAAGTGAGTTTTATGCGTACACATGTATGCCTCCAACTACATAATAGGGCAGGAAAAAAATTAGGGGAAAATAGGGAAAAAGGCATAATCACTTTCACTAAAGAAAAGCTTCAAAAAATTGATTTTACAAAATCTGTGGAGACACAGTGATACTCAGTTTAATATTCTAAACAAAAAAATGAGACATGAATATGGACAAAATTAATGTGATGCAAAAAATGTTACCATTTAAAAAACAAAACATGAGAAACCAGAGGAAAGGCAGTAATAGAAGTTTTAAAATTGAGAGGAAAAGGAAGCACGCAAGAGATGAAAGCCCTAGACATCTAGGCAATCCAGTTTAAAGCTCTGAGTCAGATCTTGCTGAAACAGAGCCCCTTAAATAATACACTGACAGAAGGGAGGACTGCGGCTTCACCCTGTGAAAGAGCTGGAAAGGCTTACAGAGGATGCACTAGTGGGTGAAACGGAAGTCTGGTGATAGCGTGTCAGCTGGACCTGTAGACCAACACATGGCCTGAATCTCTCTGCTGCAGTCTTTCTTCTAACCATTCTAGATGACAGGAATATGACACTGTTTATAGGCTATTCTAGTCAATCCAGCACTTATTTGGAGTCTGTTAAGTGTTTCATATACATATATATTCCTAACTAAATCATTAATTTCTGGAGAGCAAAAGCTACCCTACTTACATTTTATTTTAATTCATATAACCTAGCACAATGCTATGCATCTAGTAGACAGATGGTCGAGCCTATCAATCTTAAAAATTCACAACATACAATCAGAACATTAGAGTTTGAAAAAAATCTTCAGAGTATCTAGTCTAGACCCTTTACCATAAAAGCAGAGACTAAGTACTTAAATGCCCACTAGCCTCAAGTCACAGAGCAGGGATTAACACCTGAATCCCCTGACAATCAGTTTATCTTTTTCCAAACAGCCACTGATTTCTTCCATCATGATAAAATAAATAATCACCCATTTCATCAGGCAACAAATAGCACCAGTATTCACTATGCGCCAGGGTCTTCAGAAAGTTAGATTTGTCTGGCAGCCTATGTGCCTAGATCTGTGATGACTGCTTTATAAACACAACATATCCTACTTAATACTCTCAAGAACTCTAGAGGTAAGTATTACTAGCCTAGTTTTACACCTGCAGAAAAGATAATTTGACCATGACGATAGTTAAGTGGCAGAACCTAGATTCTGTTTGTCACCAGAGCCTTGACTCTTAACCAGTATCCTGTACATCCTCACTGAATTTACCATAAAATCCTCCTAAGTCTCAAGAGTCCAACAGAGCGTCCAACCCAAACAAGACAAATCAATGTTTAAATGCTGACTAAATGAATGGATTATTTAATTAAAAAGTAAGGTTCTCCCTCACAGCAAATACCACTAAAAAGAAGGGTTCATTTTTCATCTAATTACATAATCCCCTAAGAAAGGCTTTAACAGTGAGCAGTTTGCACACTAACAGACTTAAGTAATGGCTAATTTATCCTACAAATAATTCATTTACTCAACAAATATTTTTAAGAGACTTTTTGTGACTGTTAAATTTGAAAATAAAAAGCAAAACATTCCTGCAAGATCCTATTCTGCCAGATTAAAACCCATACAAGCTTCTAAACCATTCATCAAAACCAAAATAAATGTGTAACAGCTCAAAGAGGAAAAAGAAGTAACATTAACTGAGCACCTACAATGTACCAGCTCTTGAACCTCAACAAAGAGTCTCACCTAATCCCTTACAGCCAAGTGAAGGACACATTTCTATTTTCTGATGAAGAAAAAGCACTTTAAGAGATTACGCACTTGTCTTAGGTCACTGAGCTAATTATTACAAATCCAGAACTGGAACCCAAGTTTGTTTGACCAAAAGGTCTACTACTTTATTTGCTCACCAAGTCAGAGACTGGGTTTCTTTCCTAGGTGGACTAAAAGCACTGCTTATTTTTATTACTGAAAAAGACACATTATCTCACTTAATCCTCACAATACCATTATTATTACTGTTACATCCCATCATTATAAACGATGAAGCCACTAGAACTCAGAAGTAGCTTGCTGGAGAACTCACAGCCCACAGGAAAAATGGAGAAAGACCTCAGCCCTTGTTAATTAGGCACTTAAGACTCAAAGCATCTAAATTGATCAGACGGTGGGTTTGTTAGGTCAAAAGGAAGAGCAGATATCATTTCTATCAACTTCTATTTTCAATGACGAAGAAGCCGATGTTCTAGTAATATTCTATTAAATGCAACCTGAAGACTAGTGTCTAAACTTTCAAGCTACAGGCCATTAAACCAAGCAACCTCTGGATTTGATAGACGTTAAAATTATTCTTAAAGTACCAAACAATGTGGTATTTCACAAAGCAAAGGTTTATAAAGAGAACAGTATGTTAAAATACACAGAATCAACATTTAAGTATTTGAAATATGTTCACAGGAATAGGCGAATAAAAATATTCCTTCGAAATATTTTCAATGCATCATCTGAAAACTCTATTTCTTCACATATTTTTAGGGCCTAGGTGTGAATAATAGAAAGATATCTCCAATGTCAGTTCTGAACACGTTACCACTCTGGTTAAAAAAAAAAAAGTTTAGTCTTACTGTACAGTTTGTCAGAAATCCAGAATAGCCTTTTCTATTGAGAATGGCCCAGTTACATTCCTAAGGAACTGTCCCATCTGTTTTTGATAAATCAAAGTGATGAATGACAGGGTAAATATTAATATATAACATGGTTAAGTGCTTCTCTTTATTTACATTTTATTAAATAATATGAGCATGCTACAACCCCAAATCCAGAAATAAGTAGAATCGTTCCACCGCACAATGACCAGGTTGGGACTCCCATGCGTGTCCCCCTTATTACAAACACAGATTGTCTTTATCCCTTAACCTCACGAGCCTGCAGGAGTTCAGGCAGCGGTGCCACCGCCCCATCCGCACATCACTGTGGATTAAAGACCGGAATGCATCAAACACAGTTTACAGGCCCCCGCGACCACCAGCGGCCGGAAGCCGGGCGGCAAACAGACACCGGGCGGGTGCGACCCGGGGCGGGGCCGTTTATTTACCCGGTAGGAAGCCCATGTAGTGGGGAACGTGCTGCACGGTCTCCTGGCTCAGAAAACGTCACCTGGCGGGCTCCTGGGAGCGGACTGTGTTCCCAAAGTTCCGGCCTCCCTTTTTCATCGCTTAAGGGCAGACATTTACACAAGGGCATCCTACTCTAGGCGCCCGCGGTGCGCCTCCGGCGGAGCCTGGAAGGACATCACTGCGGACCCGCACTCCCCAGGGCGAGCGGCACGGGGGCCCGACGGCGCCGTTCCCCGAAGGCAAAGAGAGGAAATCAACACCCGGCGCGCTCCCTCGTCCCGAGGCAAGGCGCGAAACCGGGGACGGCCCCGCGGGCCCCAAGCATTCACGCCCGCGGGCAGCGGGGTACGGCGCCGGCTGCCCTCCCGCCCGTCGTCCGGGCACCGCCGGGCCCGCGCCCTGAGCCCGCCCCGCTCTCCTCCCGCTGCGCTCGCAGCGGCGCTCGGGCCCGGCTCGCCTCCCTGCCTCCCCAGCTCCCCCACGGAGGCCACCGCCCTCCGCGAGTCCCGGGGAGGGAGGCCGTGGGGCCGCAGAGCGAGGAGCGCGCGCGGCCCGGGTCCTTACCTCGGGATGCAGAAGGGGCACACAGCCCGCCTCGGCCTCATACTCGTCCGGGCTGTCCGCCATCTTGGTGTTAAATCCCTCCTCCCGCTGCATGCCGGGAGAAAGCGTTTCACCCTCGCGGGGTTCGGGCGAGGCGGAGGGCGAGCGCGGGGCACGCTCGAGCCCCGCCGGAGGCTACGCGGCCGCCTCCTCCGGCCCGCCTCCCGCGGATGCCCCCCTGCCGCTCCCCCTCGGAGGGCGCGGGGCCCTGCGCGTGCGCGAGCCGGGCAGGGCCCCGCACGAGAGCGCGCTCTGCGGCAGTGCGCCGGAGGGCGGCAAAGGACCTTGCGCGCGGACCCCGCGGCGGGGGCGGGGCGGGTCCCAGCAGGGCCCGGGGGGCGCCCTCAGCGGTTCTTCTGAGCAGATTGGGTGGGAAGCCTCGCGGCAGCGCCCCAAAACCCCCGGGGGGCTCGTCGGAGACCGGGGCGGAGCCGGCTCCCTGCTCCAGGTAGCGGGCGTGCGGTCCCGGGCGTTCCCCAGACGGGCTGGCAGCTGGGGTCGGGGCCCGCTTTCCTGCACCCTCGGGCCTTACCGCGACCCTCCGAGCGGGCGGCGGGCGGGAACCACGCACAGGGTTTGGCCTCCCTCCCCGGAGAGCCATTTAAAACGGTCCCAACCTGTCTTCATTGGTCTTGAATTAAGTTACCACATAAAAAAATTACACCCTCAAAGCCCATACACCGTCAGCTCCTACATTTTAACGTAACCCAGGAATTCAGAACCGAAGCCATTTAAACTGAATTTGCAGAAATGGGAACCAGATAAAATGACAAAAGCCATTTTTAAACTGGTATTAGGGCTGGATGAGTAGGAGAGAACACTGCTTCCTAGAAATGTGCTGATGGGACAATAATAGAAAGCATTTATCTTTATTTTTAGCTATTAAAAATTGGAAATCCAAACTGCTCAGTGCAAGGTTTAGCAGAGATCATGAAACATGATTAGAGATCCTGACACGGGCCTGTGTCGTTTTAAAGCCAAATCAGCCAAAGACCAGCATGAAAAAAGCATGCAATCCGATAATATCTGACTGGGTGAAATTGTAACATTTCCAGAATATCTCGCCTGGCTTTAGTACATCTGCATACAAATAGGCGTTCAGAGGTGGAAAGAAGTATGGCTTTAGTGCGTTTGCATCATTCCTCAGGGGTGCTAGCTGCTGGGAACGGAGCCAGAGGTGGAGAGGAGTTCATTCCATATTAATGGGTAATTACCGGGGCAAGGAGGGCTTATCTGTACCTGAGAAGTGAGGGGGAGGGCCAGTTTTTGGCCTCTGGAGCAGGAACGAGAGAAACGGCCCCAGACTGCAGTTTGTGAGCAATAAATGGATTTTAAACTTTATTTCTCCCTTTGACTGATTTCGGTTTTTAGAGGTATTTTGCCCCAGGATTTCCTCACCCTAGATTTACACCGACTTGTTTGTAAGTCAGGAAGAAGGGTGCTTCAGAGGAAAAGGTAGAATAAAGCATCTTTTGTAAGGTTAGGTTCCCGCCAAAGGAGTCTGGAAGCTCTAGGAAGAAAAGGGATCAGATCTGAATTGGACGCTGCTTCTGAAGCGGGATTAGTAAAAGGGGGATTCACCAGGGATGGGATGCTACCGTGAGGAGAGAGCTTCTTAGTAATTGGCACCCAGTAATAAATGGAAACAGCAAAGTGGACTTGGGCCTCATTGGTAAGAGAGCACTATCATTAAAAGGGGTGGATGTGGCTGCCAGTGGGAAAAACAAAGTACTCTGTTAATTTTGCAGCTGGCTTTATCTGTGTCTGTCCTCACAGCACTACTGCTTTTCCTCATTTCAGTCTGTGATTTTCATTCTTTTGGTCCTGCCTCAGACCAAGAATGTTGGCTTTTTACTCTTTCACACCCAGCAAGCAGAACTAGACAGAATTAGGGTTCTGCCTTTGGAGCTCCAAACTGTTCTCAAATGAGTTTTAACATGGACAGTAGTAATATTCACTTCAGCAATTCAGTTGTTAGCTTTTCCCTCTTTACCCTTATGTTAGGCATTTACTGGGAATTAGAAGTTGGGAGTAAAGAAAGAAATTGGTGAAAAAGTTGAGCAATGGAGTGAAGAAACCAGGCATGGAAAACAATATTTCATGGGTACCCATGTATTGGCAACATGTGGGCAGGAGTATGATGAATTTTCAAAAATGGAGATGTATATAGCCTCAGTAATCCTAGGCTCACAGAGGTTGTAAATAGAAGGATCAAGGGCCAAATTCAGCCAGCAAAAATGTTTCATTTGACCCACATGGTAATTTTCCAAATTTGAAGTAGATACCAATTCCATAAATCAGGAGACTTGACTTTAAAATCTAGATTTCTAGTTTGAGAGATCTGGGCCTTTTTATTCAGTCTCAACTGGGCTTATGGCCTGCTTCATTCATTTTCATTACCTGCCTGGCTGCTATAGACGTTTTTGTTTGTGACCTCTGAGAATTCTATCTATGACTTAAAGAAAATAGTAAAAGTAGGTGAAAAGAAGTTGAAAATAACTGGAGTCCATACCTACCTTGCTCACTGCTATAAGATTGAAATAAATAGTAAGTTAAAAAAGAAAGAAACCAGGAGCAAGAGCAGCCATTCTTTCAAATATGTAAATACAGCGAAGTTAAGCCGTCAGCTAAATTCAATATGGACCAAAATGAACCTTGTAGATAAAATCAGAGTCCATCTTGGTAATTATACAGTTCTTTTCTACACGCAGATTTGAGAAACTGTATTCGGGGAACTAAATGACAGAAAGGAAAATGGACATGTCAATGGCAAAAGATTGCATAGAATTATGGAGGAATGCAGGACAATTGCTAAAGAAAAAATGAACCTTGTTAGAAGAGATCTATGAAATGGATTTAGCAGCAGACAGATTAAAGAGAATGGGGAATTGTTGTATAGATGTGGCTTCATATCCAGTCTAGAGAGTACTGGACCTGAAGTCAGCATTAGAGTTCATCCAGTTCTAGTCTAGCTCTAACATTTCACAAATGGGAAACTGATGGTTGGGAAATGTAAGAAACCCACTTAAAGTCACAAAATTAGGTAGCAGAACCACATCTAGAAGCCTCCTCACTTTTCCCCATCCACTACTCTTATCTCTACCCCACATTTCTTCTGTTGTAATTATCCTCAATGAATTATTATTTGGCGCATTTAATAATTAATACTGAATTTGTTAAACATTTGTTCTGTGTATATACTAGTAACCACAACATAGAGATAATTTTAAAAATACCATTCAGATTACCTGACCTCCCTAAGTACTGTTCTACAGTCACAGTCCTCTGACTTCTAATCAAATCTGTTAATTTTAGTGTAGATAAAATCAACCTGGAGAAATAAGGAAATAGGGAGAATTTGACATAAGTGATAACCAGCTTCTGAGGAGGCCCCAGTGATTCTCTTCTCCCGGCATTTACACCTGTGTATAGTGCCCTCCCACAATGAATAGGGCTGACCTGCAGAACCATAAAAATTATGTGTGACTATTGAGGCCAGGTCTTAAAAGGCATTATGACTTCTGCCATGTTTTCTCTTAGGTTACCACCTTGGGGGGAAGCCAGCTGCCATTATCATGAAGATATTTATGCAGCCCTATGGAGAGGTCCACATGGCAAGGAACTGAATCCTCCTGCCACCAGTCATCACTGACCTGCCAGGCATGTGAATGAGCTGCCTTAAAAGCAGATCCTTCAGCTCCAGTCAAGCCTTCAGATGACTGCAACCCCAGCTGACATCTCGACTGCAAGTTCATGGGAGATCCTGAGCCAGAACCACCCACCTAACCTACACCTGGACTCCTGACCACTAAAAATTGTGTAAAATATTGGTGTTTATATTTCTGAACTGCAAAAGCTTGGGGTAATTTGTTACACAGCATTACGTAATACAGTGTGTAGAGCCTGAAGCCCCTGAAATCATTTGTAGAGTTGCATGTTTATAGGAATACCATAGATCAAAATATTTAATTTAATAGAACTCTTTATTTTTCCCCTACACTTTGCTCTCTTAAAGGAATGTGTAACTGATTTTTTTGTTATGGTGGTGGGTGAGTGAGGGTATGCTAATTCTTCTTTTCCAGGGAATGTTCAATGACTGAGCTGGTCACATCCCTAGAGAGAGTGGAATCACTGGTTGTAACTTGAGGTGAGCCTTCAAGGGCCGTCAATGTCCCTTGGAAAGAGAGAAGAGAATGGAAACTTGTTTTGAGAAATAATGAGGATTTGAAATAACAATGTATATATTGAAAGAGGTAGGGAGAGAGGATTGTCCAGGCGGTAAGAGGATGGATTTCTGGATCTGAACTTGTCTAAGGAAGTATCCTGTTGCCAGAAAATGTGGAGTGAATACTCTCAGAGAAGAATAGAAGATTCCCCTGGGAAGGCATGTAGCATGCCAAGGATCCTCATGGCATAAGATTATACTGGGGATTTTTATTATATTATTATTTATATGATGTTAAATTCATTTATATGAGTGGTTTGTAAATGATAATCTCCATGAGGACAAGAATACTAATCTTATACATAATACTTAACATAGTACTTTCCCAAACTAGTTATTCCATAATTATTTGTTAAATGTATAAATAATAAATGAAGATTTTAAAAAAGAAAGCATGAGCTTATGTATAAACAAAATTCCACACAATTTATTTCCCCTAGAGGGAAGAAGATAAAGTTATACTAGCATTGTTAGGATTCAGAGAGTCAGTTTTGGTTTAAAATAGAAAAATGAACCAGAGTGTACTAGCTAACCAGCATTCTCCTCCCCACCACCCCTGCCCCCCATATCCATTCTTTGTCCTTGGCTGCCTTACCCCCTGGCAAACTGATCGCACCTCCCCATGTTCCCTCAGCCTG
This sequence comes from Manis pentadactyla, assembly GCF_030020395.1. Lineage (NCBI taxonomy): Eukaryota > Metazoa > Chordata > Mammalia > Pholidota > Manidae > Manis > Manis pentadactyla. The sequence continues at coordinate 109,704,328 of NC_080028.1, read as the reverse complement.
GGGCATTTCGCTGGCCTCTGGGCGCCCACCAGCCCTCGCTTGTCCCTGTTTGCCCTACTCACACCATTGTGAGTGGTACTTTCCCTAACACTTCTTCCTTTGGGTTGTGAGAGATTCTATTTCCTGGACAGGCCCTGATTGACATGCATTTTTATGCGCAAGTCCCTGTTCTAATTGCTTCGTGTGTATCATCTCATCTAATCCTCATTTGAAGCCTTTGAGGTAATTATTGTTAACATCTCCCTTTTGCAGGTGAGTTAACCCTTTATGGTGAGTTAACATGACAGTTACATGGGATTGTACCAGGGAGCTTGTAGACCTCTGCACATTTGGTAGTTTGCAGATCCCTAACATGCATCAGCAATCCCTAAAATCAGCTATGTAGATAGCAGCTAATAAGCCATTGGTATGGTACATGCTAGTTGATTATGTAACATGACTGGATAGAAAAGTACGCTTTTGTTCCCATAAAATTACCTCTTTGACCCAATGTCAAATATACTATTAGCTTTTTTGTGATAATTGCACAGTCCCAGGAAACTGGTTTTGTAACTGACTACCTACAAAGTATTTAAAATTAATCACAATTTTAATAGGAGATGCAGTTAATTCTTATTGAAAATAAATCTTTTACATTGCTACCGTTAGGTGGTGAAAAGCAGTTGAGAGAAGCTTTATGTCACAGCCCTCTGTAGGAGTCGGGGAGGTACAGGAAAGTGAAAGCATGTCTTCGGTGATCTCCCACATCTCTACCCATCCTCTGCTTAGCCCCCTGTATGCTGCCGTATAGTTGGGGTTACTTATGCTCTTCAGAGCAACTACTGGACTGCAGGACTAAATCTGCACATCTTCACTGACCCAGACCCATGGTAGCAACAAATTAGGCATTCTTCATGCTTTGTCTTATAAAAAAGCTTTGATTTAGCTGTTGTGACACATGAAGGAAGTACCCCCAACTATGACATCCACTCTCCTGTCACCCTGATTCTAGGCAGGATGCTCTTATGTTTCAGGCATGCTTCACCTAGGGATGAAAAGGGGTGGCAGTTGTGCTGACAATGCCTTGATGTGCTATGCTGGACCCCATCCAGTGCTCCTGTTCAGGAGGATATTAGAGAGTAAACTGCTATCAGGTCTTCATTAAGACAGTATGGGTATATGGTAACTGTTGTAGGCCTAGACTGTGACCAAGCCACTTGCATAATGTCCCCCAGAGTCACTGTCCCTGGCCTCTTCCCCACGCTACTGGTCCATCATTGGAGGATATACCCTGATTCGTTTATGCCCTGTAAGGAGTTTTTCTCTCATTGGCTTATGTGACCAGGTTAGTCAGACTACCTGGGTTTGAATCCCAATTCCATCATCTTAATTATGTGGCCTGAGGAAAGTTACGTACATTCTCTGGCAATTACATGCTTTCATGGTGGCCATGCTGTTTCTTTTCATCATACTCAGGTTTGCGAAACTCCAGCATTTCCTTTGTGGTGATACCATGTGGATAATGTTTTTACTTTCTTTCCTCCATATCTGAGTCCTGTTTGGTTTCCACTCTTAGTTTCTGGATGAGGACAGAGTATTTCAGTTTCTGTTTGCTTTTCTGTACCTCAAGGAAATGGTGGGGAAAAGATCAGCTATGTTGAGGCAGGATACAGCCTACTTGAGAGCCTGGCCATGCTCTCTGCTGAGTGTCCTAGCTGAGAATTCTACCTCATTCCCAGGGTGAGATGCGCTCAGCCATCAGCGAGTCTCCCATCTGAGTGAGTAACCCTGGGGCTTTCACTTGCATCAGACAGAGTCAGCCTCAGAGCTCACTTTCACATTTTCTTACAGCTAGTAATGTACGGCAAGAAAATGAAAAATGTAAGGCGATGCACTAGCTTTGTTTCTCTACAAATGTAAGGATATTAGTGTGAATCTAAGAATCTGGTATATTTATTCTTCTAGCTTAGGAAGGGTAGGTCGATGCAAGAGTAAGGTTAACAAATAAGTCCATTCATTCTTCTCTGATCTGCTAAAAAATGTTCTGTTTCTGTGTGTACTTGGTAGTTTTTCACGTTTTAATTTTTTTCACTTGAGGGTATGCCCCTTTCATTTTTTGGTTGCTGAATTGGTGAATTTTCTAGGCTTTTTTTTGAACAGGGAGAGAAAATCTGTGGTGTAGTTTTATTTGGCCTGGACAGTTCAAAAATCCCCCATAAGTTTTCCTCCATACCCACTTAGCTTTTGATACACTGATATAATCAGATGCCCCAAAAAATATCCCCGAATCACGGAAGAGTTAAGAGTCTCCTTAACTCTTCCACCCCTCATTGCTAAGGCTGGGTTCTTTCTGCAATTGGTTACTTAATTCATTGCATAATTTTTCCCAATTTCACTCTCTGAAATTAATCTAAAATTCAGCTTTTGGAATACTTGTGGTTAAATTAGGTCATCATGAGACAGCACTGGGAGCTATAGATTTCTAAATATACGTACACACAATTTTGCATAAATATCAGAGGGCTCAGGATTCCCTGAGCATGGACCATGGCCCCCAGGTGAAAACAACCCCTGATTCTAATAATCACAGCTTTAGTTCTTGACTAATGTCTTTAACTTAATAGGATTTTAAGTCATCCAGTGCATCCTACTGCTTACAGACAAAATAATTCCCAGGAAATGTGGTATAGAAGAAGCTGAATGCTGGTCTGGCTTTACAGCTTATTTACTGTATGGTCTTCATCACTTATTTTCACCCTCAGTTTTGTCATCTGTAAAATGAAGAGGTTTGAAATACATGCTATTTCTCTTTCATCTTTATGTTTCTAACTGTCATAATGCCATCCTAGCCAGATGATAATTTCCTTTTCACCTGTCATAATGAAAAGACCACATGTCTGTAATTAACCTCCATTCTGTGGTAGTTTTTACTGTCACAAATTTCTTCCTGAATTCTAAGCTAAATCCCTCATGAATCCCTCATGCTGTAGGCCTTTTCTTTTCTTTAAATTTTATCTTCCTCTCAGTCTTCTTAATATTCTCTTCACCGAAGTCATTCTCAGACAAGTAAAGTCTTCCTAGTGAAACATAAGGACAGATTTCCATCACCAAGTATTATTTAACACCTTTTTTCTCCTTCTAATCCATCAATGCCCATAGTAGAAGAGACTACACACAGTCTTAACACCCAAAGGCAGTCCATTAGATATTCTCTGTCTCAGAGAGAAAAGAGGAGATAAACTGTTGTGGTGGCATCCGGTATTCCCTGCTCTTCTCTTCTGGCTTAGACCCATGGAAGCTTCACTCAGAGAGAAGCTGCCACAGCTCAAGATGCTACATTAAGGGGGTAAGTAAAATCACTTACCTGAGTCTAGGGCCTTTCTCCACTCTAGGCATCAGCTCTGAGTTGCTACCTCACCAGACTCCTGCAGAATCCTACTCAAAATGCCTGCATGTCCAGAAGTTAACCAATTTTTCTTTGTTTCTTTTCAAATCAGTTTTTCAATTTTAAAAGTAATAATTGCATTTTTTTAAAAAAGTAAACAATAAGGTAACACCTACAATTAAAATTGTCTCCTTTTTCCTCCCCATTCATCCCAGTAATACTTCCCAAAATTAATCATGGTTAATCAAAGTCTTCTCCAAATTTTAAGGTATATACATACATATCTTCAAAAGGTGGCATTCTAGCTGCACAAGCTCTTCCACACCTTGTTTTTACTTCAGAATTTGTCTTAAATGACTTTCCATTGAAGCATTTATAGTTCTATTTTATTCTATTTAATGGCTTACAAAGTATTCTCCTGGGTCCTTGTTTATCAGTAAGAATACTTTTGGCTTTAAGTAACAGAAAACTTGACTATAAGTGGCTGATATAATATGAACCTTTGTTATTTCTTACACCAAGAACTCTAGAGCCAGGTTAATTCAACACTTCAGTAATTTCATGAAGATTAAAATATTTTCCAGGTTAATTCAACAACTCAATAATATTATAAATATTCAATCAGATTCTTTCCTTCTGTTATTCTTGTAGAAAGATGGGAAATATGGTCTCAACATGGCTTACAGCAGCTCTAGGCATCGACAGAGCAGCATCTGTGGGCAATAAAAACCTGTTCCTCCTCATGTGCCCCTTGTAAATCAAGGGAAGCTTACAGAATGCCGCCCTGAAGTCACATTTGTCAAGATTTAACTTCCCGTCCATGTTAAAGCCCATCTTTGGCAAAGAAAAGGATACCACCCTGATTATCTTATACAAGGAGTTGGCAAACTGGCTTATGGGCAAATCTGGCCCATTGCCTGTTTTGGTACAGCCTGTGAGCTATGGAATTTTACATTGTTAAATGGATGCAAAAAATCAAAAGAAAATAATATTTTGTGACATAGGAAAATTATGTGAAATTCAAAGTTCAATATTCATAAATAAAGTTTAGGTATTCCTGGACTACCTCCCTCCTAAATCTCCAGAGGCAATTGCTGTTAAGACATGTTCTCCTAGGTTTTTTTCTGGGCATGTGCAAGCACAGACATGTATGAATGTATATATGTACCTGTCGATATTTTTTTCACTAAGTAATATCATATTATATATATTATTCGGGCACTTGCTCTTTTTCTTCCAACACCTGACGGCATTTTTTTTGCGGTGGTGTTTATGGAACCACAGCTTTCCTTTCACTAGTTGCATAATGTTCTGGTGTTTGCTATGCATAATTAAATAAATTATATTATTTTGTAACCTAAAAAAAAAAAAAAAAAGTTTAGGTATTCTTAAAGACTACCCTTCACTCTACAACAGCAGAATTGAGTAGTTGGAACAGAGACCACATGGCTCATAAAGCCTAAAATGTTTACAGGAAAAATTGGCCAACCTCTGGCTTAGACAGTCACCTGAGGTCAGGGAGCCCCACCCACCAGTATAAGATTATATGGGCAATAAGCACAAATGAAACTGGGGCTCTCTCAGCAAGGAAGGAGAGGGGGAGAGGAAATGGACTTGGACAGATAGTTAACAATGTTTTATATTACCACGTATTTTCTCTAGAAATTTCAATCAGCCCTTTCAGAGTAGATTCATCTTTAAATGTTCATAGGTAATGGCAATTCATATCTCAATATTGGACAGTGAGCTGGTTTTCACATTGCTTTAGGCTAGGTAAAAGCTTAGGTATAAGGATTAATATAATTGTTTCCTCATTGTTTACAAAGAAGTCCCAGCTAGCTTGGCACACAGAATCTTCCATATCAGAGCCCTGCTTACCTCTCTAGCGTCACCTACCACCTCCAGCACCGGTCGCTTGCTCTTCCCACTGGGAAACATGTCAATTTTCCTTAATTTACCAAGTCTTCTCCTGCCTTTTTGGTTTTGTCCATGCCTTTAATTCTACCTGGGACATTCTTCCCTCTTGTCTGCATGGAACACGCTGAAGGTGAGACTTTAAGATCTAATCCAATTGCTAGTTCCTCTTGAAAGCACAGGGCACCACACTGGGGGCTCTCGTTTTGTTGCCTTTGCTTGGATTCCCTAAAAAGGAGAACCTGAAACAAGTGCTTCATCACACTTATTTACTTGGGGACATGATCTCAAGGAACAAAAGTTAGGGGTAGAGGACTAGCAGTAAAACAGGTTAAGAAGAAAACCTGTTTTAAAAAAAAAGGTGAAGAAAAATAGAGGCACATTATTAATCTAGTTACCTGTATAGGCAATGGGGGATCTGCCCTCCTGCGGAGCTTCTGAGGGACAGGAATTCAGGATGCTTGTTGAGACACGAAAGGGAGCATCCCTACCCTGCTGATATATGGTCACCCAATGGATTGTCACTCCCTAATACTTCCATATTTGTAGAACGGAGAAGCCCCAGGGTAGAAAGTAAGAGATACCTGCTGTAGCTATTAGGTGTCACCTTGGCTCAGTTGGTAGCTATGGATATGAAATGGGCATAAGATATGTCTGATATATCCACAATGTGTATTATATCCAGTGTATTACTCAGATCTGCTAGGAGCCCACATTATACGTCATCTCTCACAGAGCCTTCGAGGTGGTAGCTGACAGTCCCTATAAAAGATTCAATACAGGAGGGTTAGAGGAACAAGCAACGTTCCCTGAAGCTGTAACTGGTCTCAAGGCCATAACTAACACCCGCCCTCCCTCCCGCTGCTCTGCTTGCTCTGGCTCACTGCCCCATGTTTACCCCTCTCCTCACCTGTGAAGGGGCTGGGGCACTGAGTTGCTTCAGCATGACTGGGAAAGTGCTGCTGCATTTGTCCATTTATGGTTATCACTATGTGCAGAAACCCCAAGAACTGGGTGTGAAAGCACCTTGCTACTCAGGGCTTAGCAGGTCCAACTGGCATGGGGTCACCCACACGGCATATGTTCTACAGAACGCCAGGTTGATAAGGTCCTTGGGGACTATGCATATTGTAATAGCACAACGGTTAACAGCTCTGGGACAAGACAGTGAGTGTGTGCTGCTCTCCTTCCTACATAAAGGGCAACTGCTTTTACTCCTTTTTTACTGATGGGAGTTGAGAGAAACCTATTCACTAGAGCAAGAACTAGATATGAGGTGCCAAAGGCCATGTGGTCATGTTCTGTAATATACCATACCTAGAGCACCACTGTGATTTGGGCTATTCTTAGTTTAAGTTTACAGCAGTAGAGTTTAAATTAAGTTTACATCATTTTCTATGACTGATCCTGTTTTGCAGTGGCCAAACAGGCTAAAAGGTAAGTTGAACAGGGATATATGATGGGTACCAATACTTCTGTACCCATCAAGGATCTGATGGTGGCACTAGTCTTTCTTCCTCTCTGGATGTTGTATTCCTTCTGATTCACTCTCAGAATGTGCAGTTTCAGGGGCTTCCACTGGTCCTTCTTATAATGATTCTTACTACACAGGCCATGAAACCAGAGTGAGGGTTCTGCCAGTTGCTAAGTTCTTTCTGTTCCCACGGCTCACTTGGAAACCAGGGACACAAGCAGAGGTGGGCCTGTGACTCTGGTGGGCCACCCTGAGTGATCCTGGGCCATCTGCTTTCTCTGAACCCCATCTGGAAGCTGTGATGGTGTTTGTAGCTTCCTGGCATTAACGCTCATACTCACCCTGTATCCAATAAGCATTGGAACGCCCGTGTTTCCCTTTTCTCAATGACACTTTCTCCACAGTGGTATTTTAAGTCCTTTCAGGGAACAGTTGGGTGAATATGTAGTATATATATGCTTGTGCTAGTTTTGCTGGGTTCAGCCTCCCCCTCAAAGGATGGGCTTTGGGTCGAAGAAGTCAACTAAATCTGTAAACTGGGTAAGAGGTTGCAGCTTTTCATTGAGACAGCTCGCATCAACCTTCTGTTCATCAGCTGCTGGTTTTTTTCTGGTTATATATGTGGGTCAGGTAACACCCCAGTGGATGCCCACTTAACTTTCCCTGAAGAATACCATGGTCTCTTAACCCTCATCACAGAGCCTGTGGGGGATGACATTCTGGTTGCCACTCTGGCCTTAGAGCCCATTATCATTATCATAATTGTGTACACTTTCCTTCTGTCAGTCAAGTGCTACCATCTGGCCTCTGCTATTTTTTTTTTTTTTGTAGATAATTATTTTTTATTGAAGGGTAGTTGACACACAGTATTACATTACATTAGTTTCAGGTGTACAACATAGTGATTCAACATTTATATACATGACAATTCTAGGTACCAGCTATCACCATACCAAGCTGTTACAATATCTTGACTATATTCATTACATCCCGGTTACTTATTATTTTACCATTGGAAGTGTATACTCTTTTTTTTTTTTTTTTTGTGAGGGCATCTCTCATATTTATTGATCAAATGGTTGTTAACAACAATAAAATTCTGTATAGGGGAGTCAATGCTCAATGCACAATCATTAATCCACCCCGAGCCTAATTTTCGTCAGTCTCCAATCTTCTGAGGCATAACAAACAAGTTCTTACATGGAGAACAAATTCTTACATAGTGAATAAGTTCTTACATGGTGAACAGTACAAGGGCAGCCATCACAGAAACCTTCGGTTTTGCTCATGCATTATGAACTATAAACAGTCAGTTCAAATATGAATACTCATTTGATTTTTATACTTGATTTATATGTGGATACCACATTTCTCTCTTTATTATTATTATTTTTAATAAAATGCTGAAGTGGTAGGTAGATACAAGATAAAGGTAGAAAACAGAGTTTAGTGTTGTAAGAGAGCAAATGTAGATGATCAGGTGTGTGCCTGTAGACTATGTGTTAATCCAAGCTAGACAAGGGCAATAAAACATCCACGTATGCAGAAGATTTCTCTCAGAACAGGGGGGTGAGGTTCTAAGCCTCACCTCTGTTGATCCCGAATTTCTCACCTGATGACCCCCCTGCGACTGTGCCTGTCTTAGGTTGTTCCTCCCTTGAGGAATCTTACCCGTCTCTGGCTAACCAGTCATCTTCCGGGGCCATACAGGGAAATGTAAAGTTGGTAAGTGAGAGAGAAGCCTTATTGTTTGAAATGGTTAGCTTTTTATTTCTTTGCATATTTATGCCCTCTAGCTTCTATGCCCAGCATTTGTCTTGAGGTATCTTTAGCACTTGGAAGAATTATGATACTCGGTAAATTTGATATGAGGCACAAATTCTATTTAAGGGTTGTAATTAGGAAGGAAGAAGAAAAGCTATAGAAGTAGCAGGCAGCAGAAAACATGGGAAGATTGATTATTTCTTTGACATATCTTCTTGTAGAGTAACTTCAGCATGTATAGGTTTTAAGCTACTACTTAAATTGTGCACACACATTAACATAATAGGAGTATAGTTACATAACCAAAGCATACCTGTAATTACCAGCCATCTCCAGTGAAACCAAGAAAACCAGTTAGGCACCTTAGGCATTTGTGAAAACTTATCTATGATATGGTGGATATTGTCCAACTGAACTTGAACAGTCTGAGAGAAATCAGACAAATTAAAACAACCCATTCCTGGGGACTGTTCACATCCCTTATGTTCTTTTAACAGTAAATAGTCTGTAGTTGTAAGATTTTGGAGCGCTACAATTTGCACTTCTCCTAATTCTTGATTGAGTTCCAACAGTATAGATCCAGTCAAATTTGTTGTTTTCTCTTTGCACTGGCCAGCTTAGATATCTCCTTCCTCCTTCCCATGGCAAGTCCAGGAACTGGTGGGATGAGTGCATCTACAGCTGTAGCAGTGTGTGGATCTTTGTTGGGGTTTTTTGATGATCATCTTCTGGCATGAGTCTTCCAGAGAGTGCAGATGTTGGAAGTTCTTTTTCATATCGTATCTTAGTTCATTTTCGGGGTAGCCCAATTAGGCTTTGATCCTCTGTATAAACACAAACAGACCCTTTGCCTACACTTTTATATGCCCTTTATACTCTTGTGTAGAACTCATTGGAGGTTACCACACAGGAACTGCCCTTTTTTTTTTTTTTGGTATCACTAATCTACACTTACATGATGAATATTATGTCTACTAGGCTCTCCCCTATACCAAGTCCCCCCTATAAACCCCTTTACAGTCACTGTCCATCAGCATAGCAAAATGTTGTAGAATCCTTACTTGCCTTCTCTGTGTTGTACAGCCCTCCCTTTTCTCCTACCACCCCATGCATGCTAATCTTAATACCCCCCTACTACTTCTCCCCCACCCTTATCCCTCCCTCCCTACCCACCCATCCTCCCCAGTCCCTTTCCCTTTGGTACCTGTTAGTCCATTCTTGAGTTCTGTGATTCTGCTGCTGTTTTGTTCCTTCAGTTTTTCCTTTGTTCTTATATTCCACAGATAAGTGAAATCATTTGGTATTTCTCTTTCTCCGCTTGGCTTGTTTCACTGAGCATAATACCCTCCAGCTCCATTCATATTGCTGCAAATGGTTGGATTTGCCCTTTTCTTATGGCTGAGTAGTATTCCATTGTGTATATGTACCACCTCTTCTTTATCCATTCATCTATCGATGGACATTTAGGTTGCTTCCAATTCTTGGCTATTGTAAATAGTGCTGCGATAAACATAGGGGTGCATCTGTCTTTCTCATACTTGATTGCTGCATTCTTATGGTAAATTCCTAGGAGTGCAATTCCTGGGTCAAATGGTAGGTCTGTTTTGAGCATTTTGATGTACCTCCATACTGCTTTCCACAATGGTTGAACTAACTTACATTCCCACCAGCAGTGTAGGAGGGTTCCCCTTTCTCCACAGCCTTGCCAACATTTGTTGTTGTTTGTTTTTTGGATGGCAGCCATCCTTACTGGTGTGAGGTGATACCTCATTGTAGTTTTAATTTGCATTTCTCTGATAATTAGTGATGTGGAGCATCTTTTCATGTGTCTGTTTGGCCTCTGCTATTTTTTATTCTTATCAATCCAGTTGATATCAGCAAGGTTCCATAGCAGCATCTCTTTTCACTGCCAACTGCAGTGAAGAGCTACCATTGAGGGTCTCATAAACACCAGTGGTACCCTCACCACTGTATTTGCTACCGCCTTGCAGAGAGGTGCATCCCCTGGAACCTTATAAGGAGCATAGCCAGATGACGAGTTCTCAACATCCCTGAGCTTTCTGACACCTTTAAGGCAGTCAAGGCACTTCTTGAATGTCTCCTTCATCTTCTATGGGCCTTCATCCAACCCGAGCCTTAGGGAGCCATCCCAGGGAGTGTTAGGACTAGCTCTGTGTGCCCTTGCCATGTCATGAAACTCCAAGGATTTTCAGTGTCAGTACATTACCTCCTGTCCGCTTTATATTCTGCCCTCCCTGTCCCAACGCTTTCAAGACTCGATCCTATACTTATATCCTCAGTTCTCTCAGGTAAAGATTAGCAAAGTCTCATGATTCTTTATTTACATGGTTTTGCCTCATCTGAGGTTTTTGTAGGTTCTCCAGATAAGGGGAGGCTATTCTCTCAGGCTAAGTAGAGGCAGCTAATTGTGCCAATGCAGACTCCCAAAGCATGTGGGGGTTCACATTTCCTAAGTGTGTCCACCTGCCTGCTGCTGTTGCGAGTCTCAGGGCTCCATTCCTTCCCTACGAAGGCCCTGCCTTTGCCATAGGAGACATGTCAAAACAGTATATTCAGTCTCCTTTGTAGCTATACTACCTTATAATCCAGTCCTGGATCTGATTATCAGCACAGTTTGCTCTATGGATGCAAAAAGATAAGCCTGGCTTTAAATCCTGCCTTGGAGGCTTTCTGATTTTCACAGTCTGCTTTGAACTGAAAGTTGGTAACTTGAGCATATTCCCTGCTTTTTAAAAAAAAACCTTCAGGAGCCTGTTACAAAATGTGCCAATCCACAGCTCTTACAAATACATTATCTTCAAGCTGCCCAAGGGCCATCCCTAGTCCATAAGCAAATGCTTGACTTTCCATCTATACCTCAACCCAGTCACCTACCATTGAAAGTCTTAGTGGTGCTGATTCAGGCCAGGGGTTATCGCCACCCACACTTTCCATCAGCCATAGAAGCACCTGACTGGCGAGGGATCAGATCCAGAATCACTTCCTGGGGGCCTAACTTTCTAAGTCTACTCTTGACATCAAGTGCCCTCCCTTGGATCACCTGGGGAGTCAGAGACTGAGACAAGGACTTGGATGCTGCAGGCTCACTCTGGAAGTGATTCCAGGGGGCTGGAGGGGGGGGTCTTGAGAAGGATGATAAGTAGAAGGCAAAAAAGACAATCCAAGGTGCATCACTGAAGCTGCCAGCACTGTGGGCACCAGGAGCTTGATCCTGCTGAGATGCCCCTGGGACCCATATGAGCAGTGCCTCAGTTTGTCACACACAGAAGAGAAGACAGTTGATTCACTGGCTTGACTCCTCAGTGGTAAAAGTTTGTCCCAACGAGTGTGAGCTCCCTCACACTCCCCAGTCAGGCCTGTGCCAAACAGCTTCTGCAGAATCCCATGTGGTGGCGGCAGGAGGACCTCACTGCAAAAGTAAGAGACGACCTATGCAAGGCCGTGGTGGAGCATAACTGGCCACAGCAGCAATGGCTGGAGAAGGTAGGTGAGCTGAGAGCATATAAGGAAGAATAAAAGATGACTGACACACATGTGCATGTAGGCCTTTCTTCTTGTGCTGATCAGATAACATCACAGTTATTTCTTTGTGTGCCTGTCACCAATCCTAGGTGCTAAGTACTTTAAAAATAAGGACATGGGTAAATTGGCATTATGTGCCTCCTGAAGTGATGTTGGGAGAAGACATCACTTCTGTGATATTCCTACTGAAAGACATATCCTGAATGCAGTCGTGAAGAAACATCTGACACACCTATACTAAGAGATATTCTACAACGTTTATAGCCTATATTGCTAAAAAAAAAAAAGGTTAGTGTCATGCAAGACAAAGAAAGACTGTAGAATTATTCAAAATTAAATAAACTCTCACCAAATGATCCAGCAATTGTGCTCCATGGCATTTACCCAAGGAAGATGAAAATTTATGGCCACATAAAACCTGCACATGGATGTCTATAGCACCTTTATTCATACCTGCCAAAACTTGGAAGTAGTCAAGCTGTCCTCAGAAGGTGATGGATAAGGAAACTGTTGCACATCCAGACAATGGAATATTATCAGAGCTAAAAAGAAATGACCTATTAAGCCATGAAACTTAAAGGAATATTTCTAAGTGAAAGCAGCCAATCTGGAAAGGCTACATACTGTATGATTCTGGTGCCAGGGTTCTTGTTCATGGAGTTGAAGAATGAACTTCACGAATACTCAGAGTAGGAGAGCAAGTGAGAGGCTTCTATTTAGAGATGAAGTAAGAGGGAAGAGTTCCTGGCTTGTGTTGGGAGGGGACAAGAGAGCCTGGGGTGGTGCATTGTCTAGGGGATTTATAGGTGGTTGAGACACAGGGCTAGGGATGCAGACCTGCCAGATGGTCCCAAAATATTTATTTTTGAAGAGATACTAAGTTTCTTATCAGTGAGTTATTCTTCAAAATTAGCTTAATACAAGAAATTTATTGTTCTGATTCTTTCCCAGGATAGCTGCTTTTTGATCTGGAAGTATATCAATTATGACTGCCTGCCTTGCTTCCAAGATGGGCTGAGTTATTGTTTGTTTGATTAAAATGTAATCTTAGCTTTAAGATAGATTTTTTTCTAAATAAGCTGGGCCTTTGAACAGGCTATAGTAAATCTTACAATGGTATGTTCTAATTGACACAGTGAAAGCATAGACTATGCTGAGATACTTTTATTTATCTGGGGAGTATTCAAACTTCTAGGCCAAGTTGCTCCTGGCTTTTTAGTTTTCACTAATCTCTCTGAAGACTGCTTATATTCCTAGTTTGATATTTTTACTTTAGAGAATTAATGTGACTCTGGCTTTGCTTAATTGCTTAAGATGGAGTTTTGGTAGGAGCCTTTTTCCAGAGGCCCGCACCCTACTCTGTCTAAGCCCATGGTCCCTGTCTCAATTCCACCTATATAACATTCTGGAAAGGGCAAAACTAGGTGATAGTAAAAAAGATCAGTGGTGGTTGTCAGGCACTGGGGGAATATTATGGCTCAAAGACAAACAGGTAAACCACAGAGGGGTTTTAGGGCATTGAAAATACTCTGTATAATACTATAGTGATGGATACATGTCATGATATGTTTGTAACAACCCGGAGAATGTACGACACCAAGAGTGAATCATTAATATGAACTGTGGTCTTTGGTGATAATGATGTATCAATGTAGGTTCATCAATTGCTCCACCCTAGTGGGAAATGTTGACAGTAGGAAGGCTCTGCAAGTGTGGGGCAGGGAGTATATGGGAAATCTCTATACCTTTTGTTAGGCTGGAGAAAGGAAAAACAAGGACATGCAAACAGAACAGAGAGATGCCATAGGGGGAGAACAGACCAGACCCCGAAGTCCGTGCCATCTATGGAAAGGGGACAGCTCTCCCTGAATTCCATCCTGATGTGCCAACTAAGACCCGGATGTCAGCCTCCTCCCTCTTGGAAGGAAAAAAGTTTCTAGTTGACTATTATGTCACCTTTAGCCAATCATACCTCTCAACACCCCCTAGGTTAGCTTGCCCACTCCTCCCCCTCCTAATCCCTTATAAGCCCCCCACCTCCCTAACCGGGTGTGACTTCTCTGGCCTCTGACAAGAAGGCCACAGCACCTCACCTGGGGGTATTTAAATAAATTACCTGGCCTTTTGTTGCCTCTCTTTGCCTGCTTTTTCCGGCTAGAATTTATCTTACACCTTTCCCTCAATTTTGTTGTAAAACTTAAAACTCCCTAAGAAAATCAAAGTCTTTAAATGTGAAAATAATGAATCAATAGACAATTATTTAGGCAGTCATTAAGAAAATATAAAGATTACATTCTTCAGCAAGTATAAATGAAATACCAAAGTGGAAAGGCAAAAAATGATGGAATTTACCAAGTCTGGAATTTACTGAAATGGTTATATGTGGAAAGAGAATAAAAACAGTCCAAGAAAAGAAGGAATTAATTGTTTAAGCATTGGGAATAGGGATAAATTCTCTGAAAATGGAATTAATAATAAATTTTTGTTAAATGATAAAAAAGTATAGGGATGATGTCCTATTCATATTTATAGCCCAGGCTTAGTAAGTCATCTGACATCTCTTAGGTGCTCCTTAGTAACATCTCAAACCTACTGGTGACCATGGGGGGAGCCACCTGAGGAGCCCCGTGGAGAAAAGCTCTCAGTGCGGAGGATAAGGTGCAGCCCTCACGACCCAGCCCTGAACTCACTGGGGCTGGAAATTGTTAAACCTCAATTTCCTTTTACATAAACCAGTGAATTCTTTTTAGCCTGAACTAGCTGGAGTCAGGTGCCTGAGCTTGCCATATGTAACTCTGGGGATAAAATCCCGTAGCAAAATACCTCTAAAACCGATATCAGTCAAAGGGAGAAATAAAGTTAAGAAACCCTTTTATATCTTAAAAGCAGTGGTCCTGCCTCTCTCTTGACTCAGCCTCTCTGGTCCAGATAAGGCCTAGCACGCACTTGTAATTACTGATATGTAGATGGACCACTTCTCTCCACACCTTGAAACACCTATTGATATGCAGATGTACTAAAGCCAGGAGAGAGATTCTAGAAATATTGCAATTTTACCCACACCATAAAAACCACCAGCAACCACCACACAAACTAAAATAAAACAGTTGGTTTGTCCATCTCAGGGTCTTGGGTGCATTGAAGAGCTACTTAATTTGAATTTAAACCAAGATAAATAGTTCCCTTGTGTAACATGTATGTGGCATTGCAGTATTCAAACTCACCCCAGTACCAGTGATTTTTCTCCATTGCATTTGATGCTGGCCTCCTGTTTCTTTCACAGTGGCACTTGAGATCTGGGCCAATCCCAGTTCTTTAGTTGCACACATGATATAATCATTTTGTTTCTTACCTTCCTCTCATACAACCCCTGAGAAGCTGCTTTCTGCGCTGTTGGCACTGAGCCAACCTATCCTCTATAATTTTTATATTTTTGAGCTACAATTTTTATGGCTACAGTAAACCATATTATGCCACTTTTTAAAGAGGGTGTAAATGTCTGAGATTATGGTCCCCGGGAATGAAGAATGATGGTGTAATTGCAAGCAGACTGTTGCTTTGCAATGTGGGAATGGAGAGGCTTCCTGGAGACCCAGGTGGGCTGGTATATTTTACTTATACAAAAAATCATTATTTCATTACATATGGCCCTAGCACCAATCTCATTCTAATTTTAATTAAATGCTTAAAAAAATTTCGGAATCATTTAATGCTAAACTCCAAAACATGTACACTCTTTCTTAGAAATTATCTGCAATATAGAAAAATCCAGCCACAGAAAGAATATAGATCAGAGAAAAAGAAATGCAAATGGTTAATGAATATATGAAAAGATGCTAGATCTCATTCATGATTAAAGAAACGCATATTAAAATAATGATGCTATAACATTTTCACTGCAGATTGGCAAAGATTAAAAACAGACAGTCACAGACACATGCTGCTGGTAAAAGCACAGGCTGGCACAAGCTTTTTTGGATGGCATTTTCATAGTATCTAAATTTCCAATACATCTACTCTTTGACCCAGCAATTACATTTCTAGAAATTTTCCTTAACTGATACCATAAGTATGCAAGAGTATATATTACAAAGTAACTTATTGTAGCAATGTTTGTAATTGTGAAAAGTCTAAAATCATTCTAACTGTATTTCAGTAGATGGACAATTCAATATATTACAGTCTATCCATACCATCATGAAATACTTATATGGCATAGAATGTTTAGTGGAGAAAGCTAATTATGATTGTGTGTACCCGTGTGTGTGTGCACGTGTAGGTACAAGCTCATTTGTGGGATTTGTAGGCAAAATCTGGACATGCTTAAATAAAACCATGTGGCTTCTGGGGAGTGGAATTTCAGAGGAAAGAATGGGATGATTTCTTTGTATTTCTCAATTATTTCTATTTGTACAGTATACATTACTTTTATATTTTTAAATTCAGTCACAATTTTTCATTACTACACAATCCATGAAATAATGCAAACACAATTACACTCTGCTATAAAATTAAACAGTAATTCAAACTTACTTGCCACTGTCATAGTAGATGGTAAGTTAAGATAATTCAAGTATGAGAGTGGAGTAAACAAAAGTGCCATGAAAGCAAAATTTAAAGGTTAGTCGCTTTTTAATCTACATAAATAACACAAGTACTAATACAAATGAGGTACTACATTCTATTTTATGTCATGAGAGCAAGTTCACTGAATAGAATCATACTTTCAGCAGCCGACACTGAGGCCGCTTCATCCCCTGATCTTCAGGTTCCTGTCTCCTCCTGCTCCCCGTCTGCTGCCATCTGTGGCAGCGCAGTAGGAATGACTTGGCAGGATGAGGGATGTAGGACTTTCCCCACTTCCTATCCCTGCCCTAGAAAAATCCAGGTTCTTCAGAATTATGGCCAGGGGCTCTGGTGCCTAGTCAGTAAAGACATAAGGAAAGTCAGGTGCTAGAATTTGCCAATGATTACAAGGTTGAATTTAGTGTCCCCAGCTATACCCCCGGAAAGAGACTGGTTATATAACACAGGAAAGAAAGTGCAGGAAACACTGAGACACTCAGGAAAGGTTGCTAGACCAACTATCTCAAGGCCTTGCTAAGTGGGGCTGGCTTCAGCAATTATTTATTAAAGTGTTTTCATGTATCTTCCTAGCTGAAAGTTCCAGGGATGCAACTAGCATAATGATCGGCACATAGTAGGTAATCATTCAATACAGACTTGAATAAATGAGTGAATCAATGAATGAATGTCCAAGACAGAAAACACATTCATTAGAGAGTTGCACAGACTCTCTAAATGAGAGGGAGGGAAAAATATCCAGGTGACATGAATGAGAGGGAATGGCAGAAAAGCTTGCCGTGAAGAGTTAGAATGGGAATCTTTAGCTGCCTCCATGATATGGTACACCTGGGAGGCATAGGACAACGCAGAGAAATACACAGCAGAAGTCAGACAGCTTAAAGCTAGGAGGGAGTGTCTACATTTCCCCTCAAATATGGGGGGAATCCACTGCTCCTGGTAAAGAGAAGTTTAGAGAGTTCCACCTTTCAAAAAACTCCCTCAGACTTTCCATGAAAAACCTCATGCCATTTATCTACTCAAAGGCTACGATTCCATACCAATCATGGCTTCTATACCTTCTGCTTTCCCAAGACACTGAGGCCTGCTTCAACCCAAAGGGAAATAGTACCTGGTGAGACGTCAAGACCCCAGGCACCATCGGCACATCCTAGAACAGAGATACCATACCAGTACTCTCCTCACCTCCGTCACCATCACTACACCCTCACTACTACTCTCCTCACAGCATTGACCTCACTATAACCCTATACCCTCAATAACTAAGAGTGAAATCATTCCACAGCAAATTATGACCCTAAAACATGTCTGGATCCTGGCCAGCCAGGATGGCAGCTCTTCCATCCCTCCTTTGGTTGGTAGTCAGGTGAGCAGTGGGCAGAGTGAGGCAGATACCAACACTAGTGTATATTCCCTATAGTCGTATCCCTACCACCGTGTCGTCTATGTCTATATTATTAGAGACATATTAGACAAGCTCTGAGAATTGAGAGCAGGAACTGGATAGGTTCTGGAGCTTCAGAACCTCAACTAGGATTTAGTACCTCTAGGTTTTTCTCTCTTGCTCACTCCATCTCTCACATTTACTCACTTCTGCTTGGCTCCATTCTCTACTATAACAGATGGGCATTTTCCACTGGCAGAAAACATGTCTGCTGGCAGCCTAGGGCTTATATCATCCCTGTTATCCTTCCCAGAAGAGGATATATTTTGAAATTTATTTTTGAAAATTTCCAGGGAAAACTCTGAGTGACTTGAGTCATCTACTTACTCCTGGGCCAAGAATTATGGCCTAAAGGATAGTTCTCTCTGATTGGCTTGCCTATGCTGCATGTCCACCTATAGCCCAGAGAGTGGGGTCCTACCTTGGGCAACTCCAAAAACCCATTGGGACACGTGGTGAGGGTGATTCCCTTCTCCTCGAGAAGGGGACAATGAAATTGAAGGAAGAAGGGAGACACTTCATATGTCCACAGAAGGTAGATCAAACGATAGCTAGCTTTATGGGACACTAGCTTATTAGGTGACTATATAGATGGCAGTTGCATGTGTTAGCAATCACTATACGTTTAATATTTGTTCTCATTATTTTCAAGAGGTTTATTGTTGCTGTCTCTCCTTTTCAATTACTCAAATGCATTATACAATTACATTTGTGCCCAGCTTGTGCTGATGTCATATACCAAAAGACTAAATACCTAGTATCTTAATTAGAATTGTTGATTCCTATGAGTAATTTGAAAAGAACAGCCATTTCTACATTAGATTTCCCATCCAAGCACATAGCACAGCTTTACACTAATTCAGGCTTTTTTCAATCACCTAAAAAAATTTTGTAAGTCTTTTATGTAATATAGGTGGGAGATTATTAGCATAACAGCTAACACCAGAACAGTCTTTGATTAGGAAAATACATGAATAAAGTAGAGGTGGTGCCCCCACAAACTGCTGCTCAGTCTGTGCACTGCACAACTCCAAGGAGGCTCATTTCCATGGACCGTAGTGTAAGTGAGGCCCCGGGAGTTATCCAATGAAGCAGCTCAGGGAAGAAAATGAGTGTTGACAGGAGCCAAAATGATGAGAGAAGTGGCTGAGTTACTCTGCATGAGAACATGAGAAAATCTGTATTTAGTTCTTGGAAGACATGAGAAGAGTAAAGGCAGAGAAGGAGAGAGAAAAGGATGAGAAAGGAGGCAGGACTTTGAATGGGACAAGGGTGAGACGGCCTGCAAGAAAACCTTGGCAGTGGGATGAAGAAGAGACATTTTAGGGCAGGAATATTTTACCATTTTCAATTGTTTCAGGATATGCAGGCTCCTAACTTCAATAAAATTGTTCCTTGATACAGTCTTTTTATGCAAGATTACTTTGGGATAGGAGAGGGGAACAGAAAGCAGGTGCTGTGCCCAGCTTGTGCTGATGTCAGAGCACAGATGAAGGAACAGCCACAAACATGCAGAGAATAGAACAAGAATTCATGGCATAGAAACAAGGGGTCTAAGCCAATCTTATCAGAAACTCAGAACAGCTCCAGGAGGGCGCTCCTGCTGAGATGCCTGGACTGCGTACACAGTGACTGCACAGTGCTCTCAGCGGCGCTCTTGTAAATCGCTGTGTGTTCTTTCCCTGCCCTTATAAACGAGACCCTATTTTCCATAATAATTTCCTGCCTGTTTTTGCAGGTTACAGGAATCTGTCTATGTCTATTGATCATCTATCATTTCTCTATCATCTGTCTCTCTATCATTATCTATCTATCTAGCATCTATTTAAGCATGTATGAAATGTATGTATAACATATATATGAAATTAAAAATATTAAAAGTATATATTAGGCCTTTTGGTGCTTTTTAGTCCTTCCTACTGATCTGGATTTTATCTGGTTCATTTCCTTTCAGATCAAAAGACTTTCTCTTGGCATTTCTTGTACTTAGGTCAGCTGTCAACAAATTCTATCATCTTTTATCTATCTGAAAATGTCTTTATTTTGTATTTATTTTTAAGAAATTATTTGGGCATATGAATAGGTTGACTTTAAAGTGACTTTGAGCACTTTAAAGATATTATTTGACTAAACATTTGTGTTTTCTTTGTATTTATCTTGCTTGTGATTCGCTGAGCTTGTTGGTTCTGTGAGTTGATGTCTTTGAAAAATTTTGGAAAATCATTAGAAACTTCCTGACTCATCTCTCATTCCTGGGCTCCAATTACATGGTGTAGATCACTGGTATTATTCTAAAGGCCTTAGATGTCATAATCTGTTTCTATTTTAATCTGTCTTTCCTCTTTGTGTTTTAGTTTGGGTAATGTCTTCAAGGTCAGTGACTATTTTCTCTACTGTGTCCAGACTGCTTTTAAGCCCTTGGAATGAGTTCTTTGTAGCTGGTATTATATTTTTCATTTCTAGAATTTCATTGACTTCCAAAAATTTTCTCTTTGCTGAAATCTCCATTTGTTCATGTGGGTTGAATTTTCCCACCACGCATACCCCTCCTTGTATCTTGCATGTGTGTGTGTATGTATCTGACCATGTGCCAGAGGCTCTCTGGTTGGCTTATGTTAAGATGACAAGCCTCTTGTGTGGTCAGCGAGGTGGGGTAACAGGTAGGCCCAAAGACATCCAATTGTATCACCACACACACAAAGTGCTTCAACTCAGATATAAAGGAAAACATCTTACCTTCAATAAGAAAATCTTTTTTTCTTTCATTGGTAGCTATCACCATGAGATAAAGAGGCATTTTGGCATAGCGTTTAAGGGACAGAGTTTGAGTTCAGGCAAACTGGGGTTGAATTCCTGGCTAGTCTTGAGCAAGTGAGATAATCCTCTGCATTTCACTTCTTCATTTGTAACGTGGATAATGATAAGAATACCTTCTGCATAGGGTTTCTGTGAGGTCTAAACAAATCATACCTGGACAGTAATCAGCACAGCTTCTAGGACAGAGAGGCCCCTTGGGTAACGTGAGCCGTTTCTTTTCCCTTCTGCGCTGCCTTGCAGGGGAATCACCTTCCCCTTGCTTCCAGGCTGAAACACGAAACAGACAAGTTTTCTATTGGCCACTGATGCATCTCTAGCATCTACTTTATCACAGGCACTCAATATACACTTGTTGAAAGAATAAATTAATAGAGCTCTTCTTCAAGGAAGGCTTTCCAAAGGGCGGGGCTCACCAGGGACCAGATTTGCTTTAAGTAATATTCTCATAGGCCATCCAGAAAAGGGATTCTTCTTTCCAATCTATTAGACTTCGGGAGGCTCTAATAATGGCAGTGAGATTCCTGGCTCATACATAGGCACTTCAGAGAAAATTTTAAGGCTATAGTGGGGGCAAAGAAGTGGCAAATTAATTTTATTGACATTTGGAAGCAGGACTTTTTGAACATTTCCTTCATTCCATGAATGAGAACTAAGAATCACTGTGAATCTTGCCTAAAGATATCAGATCTATGTTCTGCCTTTTAGCCAAAACAAAAATGGAAATGTCATCAAGATCAACCAAGTGTGTACTGGTGTATCTTTGTCCACAGCAGGCTTCGTCCTTACCTGAAAAGCAAGTCTAATTCTATGATAAGTGCTGAAGAAGCAAGAAAACACCATTTCTTGACACTAACCTGCCAATACAGGGTATTAGAAGTACTTCTCTTGGTTTCATAAGCATTTCTAAGAAGCATGTGAAGGAATGTGGAATTTGTGCTCACTGGCAAAGGAGGAATTAGTCATTTTATAAAATGCCTAAAAAGCACCCTATTTTTAGAATGTTCCCTTTTGTCATTGACATCTTAATGTACTGTAATTTGAAATGTTTGCATGTTGAGTGAGCAGAGCACAAGTGCTTGAGCAATGAGAATACCTACTCCTTACATATGCTATTGATCAGCATATAAAGCAGGGGTACACCATCATGGCTCAGAACATTCACAGGACTGTAAAAGCAAAAATTAGTTTTCAAAAACCCCAAAAAGATGCTGAATGGAATACTTCCTGTTGATATAATCTCTAGTTCTTCCTTTATTAACTGTTTGTTAATGTGATACCCAAAACAGTGGAATCCATGATTTTAAAGATGTATATGTAAAAACGTCACACTTTTTATAGAGACTCTCAGGGAAGATGTAATTTCACATGCATAAATAATATAATTTCATATGCATAAGTAAATAGAAATTTAAAGGAAAGCTGAACCACATTGTTTCTCAGTTTAAACATTGCTGCATGTCTTTAAAAACAATTGTGTGCCCACTGATATCTTTCTAATATCTAAAATAATGGTTAAGAGCAAAAAATACTACAAGTAAAAAAAGTCTACTTAATATCTAAAACCTGATTAGAACAAAACAGTTCCAAAAAGAGGAGGGAAAAGGGGAATAGAAGGTTAGTGAGATGGTTTTTCTTGATTCCTAAGTCCAAAGCTTAGTAGTTCATGGAAAAAGTTTAGAAAATGTTTAAAATAAATACACCTTTGGTCAGAATGGACTTTTTTTTTTTTTTTTTTGCCTACATCCTCCTGGTGTCCAGCATACTAGACTGTGATAAGATAAAAACACAAATCCCCTTTTATAAACAACGTAGGGGGATTCATCTTAATAAGGCAGCTGTCATCATTTTGCAGGGAACCTGTGAGGGCAGCCAATGTGAAGTCTCCTCTGGCCTGCGCCTGGCACCTTCCGTCCAGCTGCACAATGATGTCAATAAGGATCCAGGCCCTCTTCATCTTTCTGTTGTCATGCTTGATATAGCATAATGTTTTCCTTGTGGTAACAAGACAGCTGCCTCACTTCCAAACAACAGATTCTCAGACAACAACATCAAAAATCAAACAAGAAGGGCTCAGAGCTTCTCTTGTATCTCTCTTTTTGAAGGAAAACATTTTCTAGAAGCTCCCCAGCCAACTTTTTTTTTTTTGTCTCAATGACCACAGTTGTGTCACTTTCCCCCTCAAACCAATCACAACAAATAGGAATAGAATTAGATATTTCCCAGAATTAGAATGCTCACAATTTGTTCCCTGGGATTAAGGAGGGCCCTACTTGGATTTCTACTGGTAAGGATAAGGGCAAGATGGTTGTTTGGACATTAACCAATGTGTCTACCATGCCACAAAGCCTGGTATATATACCTGAATGAGCATCTATTCATTTACACTGAGAAATAGTATTGCCAAGACAACTGGGCACTTGAATTCTCTAGCTGACATATTCTTTCCTTATAGAACAGCAAAAAAGAAACTTCCAGGGAAGCTAAATTATAATGAGAAAGCTGCTAGGGAGTAGAGAACCAGACATGGAAGAGAGGGGATTCCTCTGTGCTCAGGTTGATCCCTCTGCCTACAGTGCCTTTTTGCCTTTAACTTCCACATCTTTTAAAATTCTATTTAAGCATCAGCCCCTCTTGAAAGCTCTCTTTGTCACCCCCACCTTCCCCACCTGCACTTTCCACCCCCAGCTAAATTGCTTGCCTCTCCTCTGACTGCCAGGGTGTACTGTGTGTAAGTGTATCATTACACCTACTCTGTGGTGGTGTACTTATCAATTTATGTGTCCTTGCCACTAAATGTGAGTTCCTTAAAAGCGTAAGCTGGGCTAATTTGTTCTCATGGAGTTAGGGGTTAGCACCGAGTGCAATATATGGATATAGAGGACAGATATTTGTGGTAGGCAGAATTGCCTCCCCTCAAAATATGCAAACCCTAATCCCTGAAATCCCTGTTGTGATGGTTAATTTTACGTAAAACAGGAGGGTATTTTTGAATGAGATTGACATTTAAATGGGTGAACACAGATTACCCTCCATAAGGTGGGTGGGCTTCCCCCAATCAGTTGAAGGCCTGAATAGAACAAAAAGACTAGCCCCCCTGAGCCATTGGGAATTCTCTAGCAGGCTGCCTTCAGTCTTCAGACCACCCACTCTTCTGCATCTTCAGTCTGCAAGCCCACTCTCCAGATTTTGGACATGCCAGCTGCTATAATCATGTGGACTAATTCCTTGTAATAAATTTGCTGACATGATTAAATTAAGGATCCTGAGATGGGAAGATTATAAGACTATCTGGGATTATGCAGCAGGCTCAATGTAATCATAAGGGGCCTCACAAGAGAGACAGAAGTGTCAGAGTCAAAGATGTACTGACAGATGCAGAGGCCCATAATTGCTGGCTGGGGCCACCAACCAAGGACAGTATGTAGAAGCTGAGAAAGAAACAAGGAAATGATCCTTCCCTAGAGCTTCAGATGGAACACAGCCCTGTCAATATCTTGATTTTAGCCCAGGGAGACCCAGTGTTTTAATCCTGACCTCCATAACTGTAAGTAACAAATTTATGTCATTCTAAGTCAGAATGTTCATGGTGATATGTGACAGCAACAATACAAAACTATGTTTACAGTGCTAAAGGAAATGGTTTTGGTTGACAGAAATGACTTAATATTTAATGCATTAAGCTATTATAATAATTACTAGCACTTAATCATTTCTTGCTATATATGAGACATTTTTACACATTCAATCTTGATCCAAATAACTAAACCAAGATCAAGACACTATTATCCCAAACCTTCCTAAGAGTGTATGTCAATGATACCTTAATTTAAAAAATTAATTAATTAAAAATAAATAAATAAAATAAAATAAAATAAATAAAATCTCAGACAGCCCTATGAAATAAAATTTTCAATGAGGATGTGTTTATGAAAGTAAAGTGGGGTACTATTTCTGTTAGAAAATTAAAAGAATAGGTTATTTATATTGAAAAAAAAAAGATACTATTCTCTTTACTTACAGATAAGCAAGCCAAAATTCAGAAAGCCTGAATAATTTTGTGACAGTATCGTGCCAATAACTAGGTGTTGGAAATCAAGGCACATTCCTCTGAGTCCTGGTGCCCCTGAGATGTGCTACACCAAGCAGCTCTGCAACAGAGCACCGAAGCATATGGCTTGAGAGGCCGTAAGCCTCCCCCAGTCTTCTTCAGCACTCCTAAAACAACTTAAATAACAGTGAAAATGAAGGGACAACTTTGTGCTTATTTGCAAACGCAGTTTGAAGGCAGGTTCTTTGCTTCTCTTCGCAGAGGGATGGCCTTCCATAAGCCCCTCCCAGAGGAAATTCTGGAGCTATCCAACCATCAGTCCACAGACTGAGTCCTCTCTGTAGGCTTCCTCTCTCCATGGACTAAGACAAACTAAGTTCCAGGACCTGGCTTGCCTTTATGTCATATTTTTGTATTATTAATTCCTATCTTTAAAAAAATATTAAAAATATTAAAGCAATCAATTAGACTATAACCAGGGCTTCCCCAGACAACCCTGTCTTTTAAGATGATTTTGCAAATCTGTAAGGGCAGCTATTTCTTATATCTTTTATAAATATATAATTAACTGAAACTATTTGAAGTTCACCTGCTTCACCTCGCCATTGCCCCAATGTACTGCCTACACATTAATTACATAATGAACATTTATGTCAATGCATATTTGTTTAGAGAGTCTTTTTAATGATCAGAGACTTACAAAGGCCTTTGTGTTATAAAGTAACACTTGAAATAATTAATAAACTGTAAAAATCCTGCTGCAAATATAAATAGATGCAACTACAGGTTTGAGTGATCATGTCTTGGTATAGAAAGTCCACTGAGGAACATCTAACAAAATAATCACCTTTTTATAACTATGGATAAAATAGAAAGGTCTGTTTATTTTATTTTATATAAGGTCATTTTTTATATATTTTACTTATATATATATATACTTATATATAAATATATATATATAATATACTTATATATTTTACTTTATATAAGGTCAAATTTTAATTAAAAAATTTTAGATACTATTAAAACTCCTTTATGGCTGATGTATGAAAGAATTGCTTGAATGTAATAATTTGACTAATTGAAGGGTACTTTTTTTGGAACACGGTAATTAGAAAAGATTGTGCTTAGAACATTTCTAATATGGATAATTCAGAGTTCATCTGTATAAAGCCAATGTGGGCTGTCTCATCACTACTACCTGAGACTTCATATTTAGAGGATTCTTTTAAAATTGGAGCACTATGTATTTGCCAACCACACAAAGAGTTTACTTAGTGTACACACACAAAGCACAGGTATTTTTGCCAGTGTTTTTGTTAAATATATTAATTTACTTCAAAATCTTAAGTAAAAGGATGAGAAAATCTGTACTTAAGATTCCCTTTTTACTGTTTTTTGATTTCTAATCACAGACACAATTTACAATAGTAAATTTTTTGGAAGAAATTAATACAGTCAAGATTTCTTTTAAATGCTTGTTTGTAATAAACATTACATCAGAAACCAACAGGGTGTAAGACTTCAAAATAAATAAACAAATAGAAGCCAAAATTCTTTTGATGAACTTTTCATCTTCTCTCTGCCAAACCCATCTCCATTCTTGATTCTCTTTTCCTCTTCCTAAATACGCCATTTATCAAGCCATTCGTGGGGACCTGTTACATCCATATCCTCAGTATTTCCATCTGCGAATCTCCATCACTAGCACACCGTCATCTCTGCGGTTCATGCAGCAGCTTTCTGCCTGGCTTCTCAGATTCCCACCCTAACCCCCGCTACTGTACTCCCACCCACAGCCACCCTCTAGAATTCCAACGGACCAATTCTTCTTTGTAAAACTGAAAACTAATCATGCCACTCTGTTGCTTAAAACAACTTTGGGATGCCAGGCTTTCAATGGTTTGCTCCCTGTTTAAGTCTCCATATGCAGAGACACTTAACAATTAGAAATTGAAGGGCAAGGAATGCAGCTTTTAAAAAAATCTTTATATTCTCATTGCCAGCTCAGTGCCTAGAAGATAGGGGGTGCTCAATTGATATTTGTTAAGTAGTATCTGGCCTAGTTCTGTGGTTTTAAAAATCTGCTCTCAACCTATTGATGCTTATATGAAGAGGACAAGCTTCCTGCATCCTGCGTCAGCTCTTTCAGACCCATCTTCACGCTGGTTCCCAGACCTTGGCTAGCTTTCGCTTTCTCGCTCCATGGCATCATGCTTTCTTGACATATAATTCAGTGGCATTAGACCACAGCCAGGGGTTCCTGCCCGGGGGAGCCCTTCACCATTGTCTTACCAATGGGTTTCATTCCTGGGCAAGTTCACTATAGATTCAATGAGACCAAGGAATGATGATGGAACATTTTTGGGGTGAAAGGGTTATACCCAACTTTATTCCCACGGTGGCAGGTCAAGTGCTAAAATCCCGTCCACTCAGAGCAAGTCTGCCTGCAGCAAGCCAGTCTCTGCCTCTGGGCCTCTAACCTGCAGCCGTCATCAGTCTCTGTCCTTGGTGCTGCCACCACTCCAGTCTCTGCTTCCCTGCAGCTGTGCCACTGTGTGGCCCAGAGCACTGGGCAGAGCTATTTATATAGAGTCAACAGCAACATATTGCCCACACCGGTGTAGTGAGCTAGCCCACCAGGAATAGGTGAGAATCCTGGCCACAGAAACCTTCACTTTATCCACACCCATCATCAGCTGAAACCCTGACACTGTATTGAGATCCCTAACATGGGAATAAACATGCATTTTCTAGAAAAAAGAAAAGACCAGGGTGACATGTTATGTGCTGACTCTGCACCTGGTCAAGTGACAGCTTGACCTGGTGCTTTAGCATTGTAGATGGTAAGTGGTTGGATTTGGTGTATATTTTGACAGTCCAGCCAACAGGACTGTTAGGGCAGTAGAAGTGCTTGTGTTGCCTGAGTAGAGTAAATGCAAAACCTAGAGTATTTTATTTTAATCACTGTAGCTTTGGCCTGAAGGAGGTTTCAGCCCCAAGCAAGGTCACTCTGGATTCAGTGAGCCCGAATAACAACAGAACATTATGTGTAAAAAGAGGCTTTTACCAAGCATTATTCTCACAGTGGCAGGTCAAGGACTACAATCCTGACGGTCTTTGCCTCTGCTCCAGCTTCTGCTCCTGCCTCTGCTCTCCTCTGCTGCTCGGTCTCTGGTCCCCAGCTAGTACCGGGCGGAGCTCTTTTTATAGCAACACATGCAATAATGACTTTTTGCTAACAGGTATGCAAGCATGTGCCTGCACAGTAGGCCAAGTATTAGCTCATCCCACATACACAGCAGGCGAGTAGCTAAGGATCAGATGAGGATCCTGGCCACAGGTCTTCCATTTTTCTCTACATTACTAAAATTCAATTTTGCTATTCTGAGATAAAGAAATAGCATTTAAAAAATTTTTGCAAAACCCCAGAAAGTTATTTTAACCTTTAGCTTCTGCATAAACAAGTAAATACTATTAAGTCACATTTAAAATTTTTAGCTGTTTTAAGTTTAAAGCCACACTTCCCTAATTTATTTTGGTTTTAGCTCTGAACTACTCAGTTAACCATTCAGATGATTCCTGAGGCTTTCTTCACTAACCATTCTCCCTCTCCTGCCTCCTTAAGTAATCTAGTAAAAACACCAATTATGAATCTGATAGCACTCAAGTCCATCATGAAACCAATTTTATTACTTAACATTGGGATTCACTGGATGAAAAGTGGTGATTGATATAATTTAAGTGATGAGATAAGCATGTTAAGCCATTAAAGAGGCTAGAGAGATTATATACGTAGCATCTTTGACTATATTACCACTACCTGGCTATTGCTTTTTAAATAATTAATATATTAATCCATACTTTCATCCATCCATTCATCTATTTTTTGCTTAATATTTCTTAAATCATTTCACAATTATTTCTTGAGAATCTACTATGTTCCAAGTTCTGCTCAAGGCAGTGAGGCTACAAGGCCTATATAGTAGGTGGGATCTCTACCTGATGGACAAAGAAACAAAGTACAGAATATAGTTTCAGAAACTGCTAACTACTATAAGATAAATAAACTATGAAAATGGAATAGAGTGTGTGGGTAAAACTGCAATATTTCCAGAACCTCTCGCCTGGCTTTAGTGCATCTCCTTATCAACAGGTGTTTACAAGGAGTGGAGAGAAGTAGTTCATCTCCATATCAGTGGCTAATTACCTGGGTGACTGAGGGCTTATCTGAACCTGAGAGGTTGGGGGAAATCTTTGCTTGCTTCCACCACAGCAGGACACAGAGAGGCTGGATGGCTGTTTGTAAGCAAAAACGGGTTTTAAACTATTTCTTCCTTTGACTGATTTCAGATTCAGCTAAGTATTTTGCTCCAGGATTTCCCCTTCCCACATTTACATCTGGTGTAGTCGGCAAGATCTCTGAACCTGAAATCTGTCTACATGGGTGTGACCTTTGGGCGGTCTACCTCTAGAGATGGTAGGGAGATGCTCAGAACCACCCCCCACCCCCCGTGGATAGTTGGGAGGCCCCAGTGGAGGCAGTGGCAGAGGGTAGAGCTTCACCTAGGAGCCCCCTATCTGTGGGGCTTCCAATTTGGAAGCCCCTAGTGGGGCACTGGTATAGGGTAAAGCCCTCATAGAGGGGTGAGTCCTTTCCCAGAACTGGGGAAGGGTGGAGACACCAGAAGCTGCAAAATTAGCCCTCCATGAGACAGAAGACTGCTTAGAGGTCCTGAGTGGCCATGTAGCAGCTGGCATTACAGAGTCTTTTTCCTAGAAATAGTGGAAAATATTATCGAGAAGACAGAGGGTTATACAGGAGAGAGAGAGAACTATCGAGGAGAGAGAGGGACTTCAGCAGGAGGGAGACACACTTTGGCATCGCTTGGAGGAGCTGGGTGATGTCCTATGGGATGCCCTTAAGGAAGAGAGTCAGTTATTAAGAAAATGGATCATGCTCCTGGAAGATTCCTTACCGGTGAGTGGGGAGGCAGCAGGAGAAGCTGCATTGAAGGAGGCCATGGGGGAGGGGGAGAAAGAGCAGTGACTTCAACCCTGGAGATAGTGGAGGAGCTGCGGGAGAAGGTGAAGAAGTGGGGCCGTGGGCTGATCTGCTGCTGAGGCCACCACATGAGGCACCAGCCTCTCCTGTATTAAAGGCCTGTCGACTGTAATTAAAAAATAAAAATGAAGCAACCACAGGCTCCTCAGGGCAAGGAGTCACCCCTCTCCAGGTTGTGGAACACTCCATATTCTGCCCCTATACTTATAGGATGAGATGGTGGACATGAGCGTCTGGTATAGGCAGAAGCCACCAGAATCTCTGCCTACATGGCTTTTACGTCTCTGGGATATGGGGGTGGAAAACATTGTTATGTCGGCTATGGAGATGAGTAGACTGGCTTCCCTGACATGCACCCTTCCCTCTGGCAGCAGTTGCAAAGTGCCCATCATGCCTCAGGGAATCAGACACTTCTGGAATGGCTGAAGCTGCCATCAGGGCAGTTTGATCCAATCAGGGTGATTTACCATATTTACCCACTAGCTGGAAAATCACAACAGGCATTGTGGGAAATGGGCATGAAAAATGTCATCTATAATATGGACACCCAGGGCCCTGATGAGGGTCTTCTCCATAGGAATGAGAAATCTGGTGCTGCATACAGCTCACCAATCTCTCTTTGGGTCCCTAGTAACTCTCTTGCCCCCTACATAGGGCACCCCATAAGTGAGGCTACTTGTACTTTAGCAGATCTGGGGGAGGTTGAAACAATAAGGGCACAGAGGGCCATTACTGAAAGGAGAGGTGCAAAGGGCCCATTGAAGGTCTCAAGGACCCAGTTGTGGGTTGATTGACAAAGGCCAGGGTAGTGAAAGAAAAACTTGATGGGCAGCCCAATAGGATCTTGTTAGAACTGTGGCACCAATTTAAGCCAGAGAAGCAGTTCCAGCCACTGAGGTCCAGGACACAGAAACTGGAGTCAAGGCCTCATGCCCGGCCTATGTCCCTGCAAAACTTCATGGGAGACAGTACTCAGGATTTGCCTGAGCCCTCACCCCCACGGGAGGATGACTGGGCATCATGGTTTGACTGAGGTTGGGATCAAGGTCCCCAACTTGGAGGATGTGGTGGGGATGAGAGGCCACATGTAGAATTAGCAATTCATTGGTCCTCTGTGAATGTACAACATGTCCTGGTGCCAGTGGACACAGGAGCTGAGTGTTCTGATTCATGGCAACCCTAAGCGTTTTCCCGGGACCCCTGTTGTGACAGATGGCTATGAAGGTAAGGCAATTAGAGTGAAGAAAGCCCAAATCCCACTGGGGATAGGGCGTTTACCCCCAAAGGAGTATACTGTGTACATTTCTCCCATCCCTGAATATATTTTAGTGGTAGACATCCTTTACTGCCTGTCGTTACAGACCACTGCAGGTGAGTTCAGACTGAGGGTACATGTAGTAAAGGCAGTTCTGAGGGAACATGCTAAGCACCCACCTGTAGCTCTGCCTGTACCTTGGGGGGTGACAAATACTAAGCAGTAAAAATGGCCTGGGGGGCACAAGGAAATTGGAGAAACTCTACAGGAGTTGGAGAAGGTGGGCATCATAAAGCCCACTCATAGTCCTTTTAATTCCCCAGTGAGGCCAGTGAGAAAGCCAGATGACTGCTGGCATATGACTGTGAACTACAGGGAATTGAATAAATTCACACCCCCTGTGCATGCTGCTGTCCCCTCTACAGCAGCTTTTATAGACACAGTCATGAACTGGGAATGTATCATTATGTAGTAGACCTTGCTAATGCTTTCTTCTCTATTGATACAGCACAGAAAAGTCAGGAACAGTTTGCCTTCATGTGGGAAGGCCAGCAGTGGACATTCACTGCCCTTCCACAGGAATACCTCAGCAGTCCCACTATCTGTCACGGACTTGGCCCAGGACTTGGCCACATGGAAGAAACCACAAACAGTGTGGTTGTATCATTACATTGATGATATTATGTTCACATCTGATTCTCTTTCAGATTTAGAAGGGGCATATCCTAGTCTTCTGCAAGATCTACAAGAGAAAAGATGGGCTGTGAACAGCACCAATGTTCAGAGACTTAGTTTATGTGTAAATTGCTTGGGGGTTGTCTGGTCAGGTAAAACTAAAGTTATCCCTGAAGCAGTAATAGACAAGGTCCAGGCTTTCCCTACCCCTCCCAGTATTACAAGAGTTTTTGGGTCTTTAGGGCTACTGGAGAATGTTTATCCTGCACCTGGCACAAATTCTGAAGTCCTTATACTGGTTAGTATGAAAGGGCATCAAGGGGAACTGGGATGAGACATGTGCAGATGCTTTTACTGCTGATAAGCAAGCAGTCAAGGCTGTACAGGCCTTGAGTGTAATGGACTCATCAAGACCTTAGTAGCTAGATGTTCATGTAACCAAAGATGGTTATGGATGCTGCCTTTTGCAGTGGCTTGAATGGACACGCCAACCTATTAGATTCTGGTCACAACTGTAGAAAGGAGCAGAGGTCAGGTATACCTTGAATAGAGAAACAACTGGCTGCTGTGTACCTCGTCTTGCTGACTATGGAGCCCCTTGCCGAAAGAGCTCTGACCAAAGTAATAACCACCTATCCCATCATAGGATGGGTGCAAGACTGAACCCAGAGGCCATGGAGTGGCATGGCACAGACACCTAAACTGGCCAAATGGGGCGCATATTTACAGCAGCATAGCGCTCTCTTTACTAGCCCCTTAAGTGGAAAACTCCAACACTTATTGGGGCCAGTGACCTATACCAGTAGAAAGCAGGAAGAACTTGCTTTTGAGCCATTGGTAACTGAGAGTCCTTATCAGGAGGGAAAAGCCCCTATACCTGAAGATGCCTGGTATAAAGACAGCTCCCGTGGGCAGCCCCTGAAGTGGAGGGCTGTGGCTTTCCATCCTAAGACTGAGACAATATGGATGGAAGATGGAGAGGGGAAGAGCAGCCAGTGGGCTGACTTGCAGACAGTATGGCTCATGATCAACCAGGAGCCCTCCCCTATAGTTGTCTGCACTGACACCTGGGCTGTCTATTGGGGCTTGACCCTGGGGCTACTGACATGGTATCATGCCAACTGGATGGTTGGTCACTGGCCCCTTTGGGGGCAAGAGTTGTGGCAAGACCTATGGGCCGCTGGTCAGACTAAGACGGTTTCTGTATATCATGTGAATGGCCATTTGTCTTTGGCATCCCCAGGGAATGATGAAACCAACACATTGGCCCACGTGTGCTGGCTAGAAGAAAAGCCTGCCTCTGATGTGGCCGAATGATTACATCAACGTTTGTTGCACACGGGGCAAAAGACAATGTGGGCTGTAGCCCATCCGTGGGGCTTGTCATTGACCTTGAAGAAGTCAGCAGAGCCCAGAAGGAGTGCCTTTTGTGCTGTAAGAGGGACTTACAACGAGTCCCACAGCAACATGGGACAATAGTAAGGGGGCCAATACCCCTTGTCAGGTGACAGATAAACTATATTGTGCCTCTGCCCATATCAGAAAGATGTCAGTATGCCATGACTTGTGTGGACATGGCTACTGGACTATTAGTTGCTTTTCCTACATGTTGTGCAGATCAGCAAACCACAAAGAGAGGCCTAGAGTGTCTCTTTGCAGCCTATGGCTGGCGGCAGGTGATTGAGAGCTATCAAGGCACCCACTTTACTGGACATGTGTTACAAGGATGGGTGTAGCCATTAAGAATAAAGTGGAAGTTTCATGTATCATATAACCCTACTTTGGCAGGCATGATAGAGAGGTACAAAGGTTTGTTGAAATCTTTCCTGAAGTCAGACACCAATAGTCTAAGGGGCTGGTCAATTCGCTTATGGACGGTGCTATGGTGTTTGAATGAGAAGCCCCGAAAAAGAGCCTTGAACCCTGTGGATATGCTAACACACATTGCTGCCTTTCCTATGTAACCGTATATGCAAACCAAAGAAGAGTTATTGAAACCAGGATACGGCCAGCAGAGCAACATCCTGTCACCAGCCCCAACTGCATTAAACCCTGGAGACACTGTTGAGTGGACATGGCCCTGGACATTTCAATACATTTCAACACTGTTATGGCTGCCCCTTCTGGCACCTTGGTGAAAAGACCTGGAAGCTGGCCTTGTGTGTGTTCCTGGAGTAACAGCAGACTGGCCCCCAAAGATCATGGTAGTGTACCCAAAACTTCCAGGAGGTAAGAGCATCTTACAGGGAAGTTTTGTTTTATTTTTATAGCTAGTGCATGTACCTCCTATAGCCCTATATACTGACCCATCTGTAACTTGCACAGGGAGGAGGGTGAAATTCTGGTATACTATTCCAGGACGAGATCCCATTCCTGCTACTGTCCTGTCCTATCACAGGACCACTCTCTTGCATGCATCCTACCTGATGGACAAGATTTGCCTATGCTGGTGTCACTAAAACATGTATCTTATCACCTTTAAGGTTATTTTATTCTATAGTCCTTGTGGCCTGGATGTGTCTCTTGGCTGCAGCTGCCATGTGATGATTGGTCTGAACCCTCTACTTCTTCAGCTACTGACTGCCTGTGGAATGGGTGAGCTCTGGACTTAATCTGCATAGGACTTTGAAACTAGCTGAATCCTCCAGCTTGAGGATTATCATGATTTTATTGCTGTTGCTATTTTATGTCATTAGTCTGGTTACAATGCTGCAGTTTTCTTGCCCAGCGACCGTTGTCGGAGATGGAGAACAAGTAGATTGTAAGGTGAGATTTCTGGAGAGGTGGCCTGTGGGTAAAATTGCAATATTTCCAGAATCTCTTGCCTGACTTTAGTGCATCTCCATATCAACAGGCATTTCCAAGGTGTGGAGAGAAGTAGTTCACCTCCCTATCAGTGGATAGTTACCTGGGTGAGGGAGGGTTTATCTGGAGCAGAGAGGTTGGGGAGAATGTTCGCTGTCTTCTGCCACAGCAGGAGAGAGAGAGAGACTGCACAGCTGTTTGTAAACAATAAATGGGTTTAAAATTTTATTTCTCTATTTGACTGATTTCAGTTTCAGGTAGGTATTTTGCCCTGGGATTTCCCTTCCCCGGATTTATAGAGTGAAAAGGGAGAAAGGCCCACTTTAGTTAGGGTGATTCAGAACAGCGCTCTTTGAGGAAATAAAAATTCTCGATGAGAACTCAGCAGTGAGAAGGACCCATGGGAAGATCTGGAGGAATAGTGGTGTAAACAGGGGAGACAAGTTCAAGATCCCTGACACGGGAATAAACATGCATCTTCCAGAAGGAAAAGACCAGGGTGACATATTATGTACTGCCTCTGCACCTGGGCAAGAGATAATGACAGGTTGACCTTGAACTCTAACACTGAGGATGTTAAGAGGTTGAATTTGGTATTTATTTTAGAGATCCAACCAACAAGACTGTTGTGGAATTTGGGGGTCTTGGGAAAATAAAAGCTTCTTGGTTTTTTAATTTAAATAACTGGGTGGATGGGGATGCTATTCATGGAAATGGAGAATAGTAAGAAGAGTTCTCTTTGGCACTTATCTTTGGTTCTGTTTGAAATTCGAGGAATATATGTTACTCTAAGAGGAAATGTCAAGGATGAAGTTGAATACACTAGTCTGGAACTCAAGGGAGGTGACAAGAGCTTTCATAAAACATTTCTCTGCTCAGGCTATTTTGTTCCAAATCAACTTAAAGTTCATGGGAATTATGGCCACCTGCCTCAGTACCTTAGAGCTATAAGGCTGAGGAGCTGACCCCATCTATGTCAACAAGATTTAGTTATTTTTTTCAGGAAACTACCCAGAGAAGATAAAACTGTAAGCCAATAAATAACTTCACTGTTGACTTCAGGAACTCCCTGCAAATCAGCTGCTCTGAAATGGTCCCCTCATCAAACCATGGCTTATTTGTCAAGACTCACTCCAGCTTTCTCAGCTCACTATGTTCACCAACCTGAAACCATTATTTCACAAACTTGCCCCATCCCAATCTGTTGCTCACTTGAAACACCTGTCAGAAACCCTGTCAGCCCAGACCCAGATACTATATAATCCTTCTCTGACTCTTCCTTCTTGATTCTGCTAAAGCACCCTGACTGCAGTGATTCTGAATAAACTAAGTCTCGCTTTGCTAACAGTTGGTTACATTTTGGGGTGTTCAAGATTCTTTACTATTTTTGTTCCCCTGCCCTTATACTAAGTGTTAGTCCTTTAAGTATCTGTTTACCTACCTGCTTTGAGGCTCACAATGAGCAAAATGAGATTTCTGAAATTGGGAGGCCCATTAGACATCTCTTCTAATGAATTTATTTTACAATGGGAAAATGAAGCCAGAGTAATTGTAATCCATCTAGTGTGACAGATAGATCATTAAAACATAACTCCAAGTCTGGCACTCTCTATGGAAGAATATACATCTTCACTTTTGAGCAAGATGAAATAAAGTATTTTTTTTAATTTTTATTATATATAAACTTCCTAGCTGAGGAGAGGCAGATTGGCTGTTTTTGTTTTTGTTTGTGGTTATGCTTAGCAGTACTTGCCAAGTGGACTTAGGCATCAAGCACATGTATTCATAAATAATAGTAAATTTTAATTCACATTTACCAAAAATTTAGATATTGAAAGTTCATTATCAGCAGAAAGATACAGAAACATTAGCTACCAAACCATACAACTCCTGAAGTACCTGCAGTTTTCTCATAATCTAAATATAGAAGAAAGGAACAAAAACAACAACAAAAAAAACCCCAATTTACCAAGCCAGCTGTATATCCTTCTCTAAGGGTGGGATTTGCCATGAAAATATCCAAGAAGTTAACAGCCACTTTGAATATTCAAGATACGGAGTCTCTTGAAGAAGCTGAAATACACAAATTTGTTATGGTACATCATCCTATCTTTGACTCAAATCTGGTAAACATTATGGGAAAATCTCAAACATTTTCTGTAACAATATTATCCCAATGCAGTGGATACCTATAGTATTCTTTTCTCCTTGTCCCCTTATTTCAGAAATTGTCTTGCCGACTTCATCCACATTAGGACACTGGGGGCTGCCTAAAACGACTCCCATGCCTCCATGGCTCCACGATGCCATGGCCTGGCTGTAGGTGATGGGACCAGAGGTGGTACTTGGTCTGCATTAAGCCAATGGGTCGCTGGGTGGAGGAACAAGAGACTGAAGTCAGGCTCTCAGTGCCTGGATTACAAATGTAGGAAACCCAGGAGTTGCTGTGAGCTATGGTCATCATTTGCCCCAAGCTATCTGCAGTCTCTCTTTTAAGGGCACTAATTCTATTCATGGGGACTAAACCCTCATGACCTAGTCACCTCCCAAAGGCTCGCGTCCTAATACCAACACATAGGAGGTTAGTTTTCACCATATGAATTCTGGGGAGGCACAAATATTCAGTCTATAGCAGAAGACATGAACACAGATCATTCAACTCGGGTACGAGGTAAGGAATAGCTGCCTCTGGGGCATCAAGCCTGGAAGAGGCTAGCACTCACTCCTTGGGCACTTTTGCCTTTTCTTATCCTACTCGATCTTGATAAAATCAGCAACCAGTTACCTCCTCACAGGAAGATGTGATGGGAAGCAGTTCCGGTGAGAGCAGGACTTGCACAAAGCTTGTGGTGTGCTCCAACCTGCTGTTCGATGCTTTAAATTCTATAGTTAAGGGTTAAATTAAATCCCTTAAATTTATTTTTTGTTTTGTTTAATAAGCTTTTCCTGACTATCAAAACAAATTTTTTGACCACACAGATTTAACAAAATATGGCAAATTACAAAGGATAAAATAAAATTCCTACAGCCCAGTATAAGTACTATTAACATTTTCCTGTGTTTTTTTGTCATTAACTTTTCTATTATATGTACAGATTTTTCTTTACAAAATTGAGATTATAGCATATATATGATAAATTATATTGTTCCATTGTACCTATTAGAGGCGTATTATATATTGTTGTGCTTCTTAAACTTAAAATTACATTCCAAAATTTTCAAGTACAATTAAACCACTTCTTCCAAAATAATTTTTTTACCAACATATAATATTTATCCATTTAATTATTCCTCTATTGTTGAGCATTTGGGAAGTCTATAATTCTCTATTTTTCTGCCCTATAATTCTCTACTTTAAAGTGATGCTTTGATGAATATTATAGTTCAAACATCTTTGACTACACATTATTTTCTTTGAATAGATTCCTATAAGTGGAATTACTGAAATCAAGGGCATGAACTTTTAAAGAAATCTCTTAAACCAAGTAGCTCTCAGAAAGATTGCTTTGATTTATACTTCCATCAGAATGTTTAAGAGTGCCTATTGCCCTGCACCCTAATAAGTATATTGGATATTAACAATTAAAAATTACTCTGGAGGACTCTGAAGTCAACACAGAGCAGCAAAATAGTACAGTTCCCCATACAATGTTATTTTGCCTGAACTGCCATCATTACGGGAAAAGACAATAGTGAAGCCTTTTGATCTCAAAATTTAAATTCAGATAAAATAAAATCTCTTATCTTTATAAAGGTTTTAGCTTTTAGAAATGTTATATATAGATAAAAATAGAGTACCAACTTAAATCATACTTAAAATGTCTTGCAACAGGCACTTGAGCAAAAATGTAAAAAGTATGTACAATTTCCAATAGGAAGCATGTTTGTTTAGGAAACAAATTGTACAAGTTAATTCCATGTGAAATCACAGAAAAATCATTACATCTTATGCTTTAATGTGGGGAAGAAAGAAAAATTTTTGCTTTGGTGGCTTGACTATGTTTCACCACTCGTGCCAGATTCTTTGTTACACACATTATCTCTACTACCCACATACCCTGGCAAGGAAGGTTTTTTGTTCTGATTTTACAGATAGGAAATCATGCTGAGAGAGTTAAGAAACTTGCAGGCCAGTATCAGAGCTGAGGTTTGTCTGACACAAATCATTCCACAGAGCTGGAGTGACTCCCAGAGAGATTCAATAAGAGAATGAGAGAAAATGATGGAACTCCTGCTTGTGCGTTGGTGACAGCAGAGGCCAGTGGCACAAAACCATCCATCTCCTTTCTTCCCTGGTGGCCGGCAGTGAAAACGCAAACAAGTTAACACTTTTTGTTACTTCCTAATTTAAATTAATATAAAATTAGTGTTGACTGCTTTTGTTTATTAAACCATAAGGAAAGAACAGATATAAAAGAAGTGAAAAGAAAAAAAAAGAAAGAAAATATGAAGAAAGAAGAGTAAACACTACCCCTTATAATATTAAAAAACAAAAACAAAAACAACTTAGAGGATGTTGAGGTGCTAAGTATGGACAGGGCAATTTTTTTTTGGTATTATTAATATATACTTATGTGAACAACATTGTGGTTGCTATACTGCCTTCCACATGGCTCCCCCACCACATTATGTGCGCTAATCATAATGCCCCTTTTTGACCTTATCCCTGCCTTCCCACCCATCCTCCCCAGTCCCTTTCCCTTTGGTAACTGTTAGTCCATTCTTGGGTTCTGTGAGTCTGCTGCTGTTTTGTTCCTTCAGTGTTTGCTTTGTTCTTATACTCCACAGATGAGTGAAATCATTTGGTACTTGTCTTTCTCTGCCTGGCTTATTTCACTGAGCACAATACCCTCTAGCTCCACCCATGTTGTTGCAAATGGTAGGATTGGTTTTCTTCTCATGGATGAATAATATTCCATTGGGTATATGTACCACTTCTTTATCCATTCATCTACTGATGGACACTTAGGTTGCTTCCATTTCTTAGCTATTGTAAATAGTACTGTGATAAACATAGGGGTGCATCTGTCTTTCCCAAACTGGGCTGCTGCATTCCTAGGAGTGGAATTCCTGGAGTGGTAAATTCCCAGGAGTGGAATTCCTGGGTCAAATGGTATTTCTATTTTGAGCTTTTTGAGGAACCTCCATACTGCTTTCCACAAACGTTGAACTAATTTACATTCCCACCAGCAGTGTAGTAGGATTCCCCTTTCTCCATATCCTCACCAACACTTGTTGTTGTTTGTCTTTTGGAATTTGGCCATCCTAACTGGTGTGGGTGACATCTCATTGTTGTTTTAATTTGCACTTCTCTGATGCTTAGTGATGTGGAGTATCTTTTCATGTGCCTGTTGGCCATCTGAATTTCTACTTTGGAGAAGTGTCTGTTCAGATCCTCTGCCCATTTTTTAATTGGGTTATTTGTTTTATGTTGAGGTGCAACATAAATATATAACATAAATATATAAATTTATAAATATAAAACATTATATATAAATATATATATAACATAAATATATAAATATATAACATTAATATATACTTACATGAACATTGTGGTTGCTATACTGCCTTCCACATGGCTCCCCCACCACATTATGTGCGCTAATCATAATGCCCCTTTTTGACCTTATCCCTTTGTATATTTTGGATATCAACCCCTTGTCGGATATGTCATTTATGAATATATTGTCCCATATTATAGGATGCCTTTTTGTTCTGTTGATGGTGTCCTTTGCTGAACAGAAGCTTTTTAGTTTGATATAGTCCCACTTGTTCATTTATGCTTTTGTTTCCCTTGCCCATGGAGATATGTTCATGAAGAAGTTGCTCGTGTTTATATTCAACAGAGTTTTGTCTATATTTTCTTCTAAAAGTTTTATGGTTTCATGATTTACATTCAGATCTTTGATCCATTTTGAGTTTACTTTTGTGTATAGAGTTAAACAGTAATCCAGTTTCATTCCCTTACATGTAGCTGTCCAGTTTTGCCAACATGAGTTGTTGAAGAGGCTCTCATTTCCCCATTGTATATCCATGGCTCCTTTATCATATATTAATTGGCCATATATGCTTCAGTTAATATCTGGACTCTGTAATCTGTTCCATTGGTCTATGGGTCTGTTCTTGTGCCAGTACTAAATAGTCTTGATTACTGTGCCTTTGTAGTACAGCTTGAAGTTGGGACAAGAGATCTTCCCTGCTTTATTCTTCCTTCTCAGGATTGCTTTGGCTATTCGGGGTCTTTGGTGGTTCCATATGAATTCTAGAAGTATTTGTTCCAGTTGGTTGAGGAATGCTGTCAATATTTTGATAGGGATTGCATTGAATCTGCAGATTGCTTTAGGCAGGATGGCCACTTTGACAATATTAATTCTTCCTGCCAAAGAGCATGGGATGAAT
Source organism: Manis pentadactyla (assembly GCF_030020395.1). Lineage (NCBI taxonomy): Eukaryota > Metazoa > Chordata > Mammalia > Pholidota > Manidae > Manis > Manis pentadactyla. Next base: position 109,663,174 of record NC_080028.1, on the reverse strand, counting down.
TACCATGTATTAGTGTCCTCTTTAATTTCTCTTAATAAGAGTGTCTTGTAGTTTTCAGGGTATAGGTTTTTCACTTCCTTGGTTAGCTTTATTTCTTGGTCTTTTATTCTTTTTGATGCAATTGTGAATGGAATTGTTTTCTTGATTTCTCTTTCTGCTAGTTCTTGTTAGTGTATAGGAATGTAACGTATTTTTGTGTATTAATTTTGTATCCTGCAACTTTGCTGAATTCAGATATTAGAGCTAGTAGTTTCGGAGTGGATTCTTTAGGGTTTTTTATGTACAATATCATGTCATCTGCAAATAGTGACAGTTTAACTTCTTTACCAATCTGGATTCCTTGTATTTCTTTGTGTTGTCTGATTGCCATGGCTGGGACCTCCAGTACTATGTTGAATAAAAGTGGGGAGAGAGGGCATCCTTCTCTTATTCCCAATCTTAAAAAAAAGCTTTCAGCTTCTCACTGTTAAGTATAATGTTGGCTGTGGGTTTGTCACATATGGCCTTTATTATGTTGAGATACTTGCCCTCTATACCTATTTTGTTGAGAGTTTTTATCATGAATGGATGTTGAATTTTGTCAAATGCTTTTTCAGCATCTATGGGGATGAACATGTGGTTTTTGTCCCTCTTTTTGTTGATGTGGTGGATGATGTTGATGGATTATTGAAATGTTGTACCATCCTTGCATCCCTGGAATAAATCCTACTTGATTATGATGGATGACTTTTTTAATGTATTTTTGAATTCGGTTTGCTAATATTTTGTTGAGTATTTTTGCATCTGTGTTCATCAGGGATATTGGTCTGTAATTTTCTTTTTTTGGTGCAGTCTTTGCCTGGTTTTGGTATAAGAGTGATGCTGGCCTCATAGAATGAGTTTGGAAGTATTCCCACTTCTACTCTTTGGAAAAGTTTAAGGAGGATGGATATTAGGTCTTCACTAAATGTTTGATAAAATTCAACGGTGAAGCCACTTGGTCCAGGTTTTTTGTTCTTAGGTAGGTTTTTGATTACCAGTTCAATTTCATTGCTGGTAATTGGTCTGTTCAGATTTTCTGTTTCTTTCTAGGTCAACCTTGGAATGTTCTATTTTTCTAGAAAGTTGTCCATTCCTTCTTGGTTGTCCAGTTTTTTAGCATATAATTTTTCATAGTATTCTCTAATAATTCTTTGTATTTCTTTGGTGTCCATAGTGAGTTTTCCTTTCTCATTACTGATTCTGTTTAGGTGAGCAGACTCTCTTTTTTTCTTGATAAGTCTGGCTAGGGATTTATCTATTTTGTTTATTTTCTCAAAGAACCAGCTGTTGCTTTCATTGATTCTTTCTATTGTTTTATTCTTCTCAATTTTATTTATTTCTGCTCTAATCTTTATTATGTCCCTCCTTCTACTGACTTTGGGCCTCATTTGTTCTTCTTTTTCTAGTTATGTTAATTGTTACTTTAGACTGCTCATATGGGATTGATCTTCTTTCCTGAGGTAGGCCTGTATTGCAATATACTTTCATCGCAGCACGGCTTTCACTGCATCCCACAGATTTTGCAGTGTTGAATTATTGTTGTCATTTGTCTCCATATATTGCTTGATCTCTGTTTTTATTTGCTCATTGATCCATTGGTTATTTAGGAGCATATTGTGAAGCCTCCATGTGTTTGTGGGATTTTTCATTTTCTTCGCGTAATTTATTTCTACTTTCATACCTTTGTGGTCTGAGAAACTGGTTGGTACAATTTCAATCATTTTGAATTTACTAAGGCTCTTTTTGTGGCCTAGTATATGATCTCTTCTTGAAAATGTTCCATGTGCACTTGAGAAGAATGTGTATTCTTCTGTTTTGGGGTGCAGAGTTCTGTAGATGTCTGTTAGGTCCATCTGTTTTAATGTGTTGTTCAGTGCCTCTGTTTCCTTACTTATTTTCTGCTTCATTGATCTGTCCTTCAGAGTGAGTGGAGTGTTGAAGTCTCCTAGAATGAATGCATTGCATTCTATTTGCCCTTTTAATTCTGTTAGTATTTGTTTCACATATGTAGGTGCTCCTGTGTTGCATGCATAGATATTTATAATGGTTACATCTTCTTGTAGGATCGACCCCTTTACCATTATGTAATGTCCTTCTTTGTCTCTTGTGACTTTCTTTGTTTTGAAGTCTATTTTGTCTGATACAAGTACTGCAACACCTGCTTTTTTCTCCCTATTAGTTGCATGAGATATCTTTTTCCATCCCTTCACTTTTAGTCTGTGAATATCTTTGGGTTTAAAGGGAGTCTCTCATAGGCAGCATATAGATGGATCTTGGTTTTTTATCCATTCAGTGACTCTGTGTCTTTTGATTGGTGCATTCAGACCATTTACATTTAGGGTGATTAGCGATAGGTATGTACTTATATACATTGCAGGCTTTACATTTGTGGTTACCAAAGGTTCAAGGTTAACTTCCTTACTCTCTAATAATCTAACTTAACTCACTTAATATGCTATTACAAACACAATCTAAAGGTTATTTTTTTCTCCTCCTTTTTCTTCCTCCTCCATTCTTTATATATTAGGTATCATATTCTTTACTCTTTGTCTATCCCTTGATTGACTTTGGGAATAGTTAATTTAATTTTACATTGGCTTAGTGATTAGCTGTTCTACTTTGTTTAGTGTGGTTTTATTACCTCTGGTGACAGCTATTAAACCTTAGGAACACTTCCACCTATAGCAGTCCCTCCAAAATACACTGTAGAGATGGTTTTGGGAGGTAAATTCTCTCAAGTTTTGTTTATCTGGAAATTTTTAAATCCCTCCTTCAAATTTAAATGATAATCTTACTGGGTAAAGTACTCTTGGTTCGAGGCCCTTCTGCTTCATTGCATTAAATACATCATGCCACTCCCTTCTGGCCTGTAGGGTTTCTTTTGAGAAGTCTCATGATAGCCTGATGGGCTTTCCTTTGTATGTGATCTTATTTCTCTCTCTGTCTGCTTTTAATAGCCTGGCCTTATCTTGGTCTTTGCCATTTTCATTACTATATGTCTTGGTGTTGTCTTCCTTGGGTTGCTTTTGTTGCGAGCTCTGTGCACCTCCATGGCCTGAGAGACTATCTCCTTCCCCAGATTGGGTAAGTTTTCAGCATTTATCTCCTCAAAGACATTTTCTATCCCTTTCTCTCTCTATTCTTCTTCTTCTGGTATTCCTATAATGAGAATATTGTTCCATTTCAACTGGTCACACATTTCTCTCAATATTCTTTCATTCTTAGAGATCGTTTTATTCTCTCTGTGCTTCAGCTTCTTTGTATTCCTCTTTTCTAGTTTCTGTTTCATTTATCGTCTCCTCCACCATATCCAACCTGCTTTTATTACCCTCCATTGGATCTCTGACCAGAATTCATTCCTGAGTTCTTGAATATTTTTCTGTATCTCCATGAACATGTTAATGATTTTTATTTTGAAATCTGTTAGGTGCATTTAAATCTTTGTCAGGAGTCATATTCATAATTTTACTTTGAACTAGGTTCCTTTGGTGTTTCACATTTGTGTATGTTGCCCTCTAGTGCCCAGAGGCTCTACTCTTTGGCACTGTTATGCCCCTGCAGCAATTTCGGGGGTCGCAGTGGGGTGGTATTGGTCCCTGTGGGGAGGAAATAGCTGTTTCCTGCTTCCTGGCTGCTATGCCTGTCTCCACTGCGAGAACCAGTGGGCCGAGCACACAGGTATAAGCCTCTATGCTTTTCATTTGTAGTTGCTGTTGACGGGGCTTCCCTCTGGCTGGCCTAACACCAGGGTAGGGTTTGCCGGTTTGCAAGCCAGGTGGGGCTGGCTGGGAGAAAGTCGCAGTAGGCTGCGTATCACAGAGGGTGTCCTTGAAGCTGTGAAGCCAGCCAGGGAGCTGGAGCGCCTAAAGATCCTGAAAGCTCCTAACCTGCTTGGCAGAGTGCACCTGGACAATTTTGTCTACTCCTTCTACTTTATTATGTCCCTCCTTCTACTGACTTTGAGCAGTAAGCTCTGTGAAATCCTTGCCCCTTTAGCATCCCTCTTGCTGTTAGGAAGTCTCTCATACTGCCTGCCTTTCTTTTGTCCCAGAGCAGCTGGCTATGGATCCCTGCTTTCCACAAGTGGCTGGAATCTCAGTCTCTCCAGGAATTCTGCCTGTCTTAGCTTTCCAACCCCCTAATCACAAGAGTACCATGCAAGCACCATGAAATGTAGGTTTGTGCTCCCAGAGAAGATCTCTGGAGTTAGGTATTCAGCAGTCCCAGGCCTCCACTCCCTCTCTGCTCCATTTCTCTTCCTCCTGCCAGTGAGCTGGGGTGGGGTAAGGGCTTGGGTCCTGCCGGGCAATGGCTTTATTACCTTGTTCCATGAAGTTTATTCTTTTCTCCAGGTGTATGCAGTCTGGCACAGTCCTCCTTCCTGGTGCTCTTTCAGGATTAGTTGTATTAACTGTATTTTCGTATTATATGCAGTTTTAGGAGGAAGCCTTTGTCTCACCTCTCACGCCACGATCTTCAATCCTTATGACTGTCTGTGCTATTCTTCTTAATTAAAATAGATTTTTTATCTAACTCTGCAAGTTGAAGTCACCAAGGTTGAAACTGGATATTCATGAATGGTAGTCATGTGTTCCAAGTAGAAAGAGACAGCAAAACACTCAAAACCTGGCATCTTAAATCAGCTACTTACTAAAGCCACAGCAGACACTTGGGGCCACAGAGTCATTCAATATTCCTCTCTGGATCTGTGCTCCTAAGCTCCAGTGGATGTTGGTGCTTAGGTTGAATCCAGATTATTTCTTTTTCCTGGATTGCAGGAAAGCCTGGATACCTTGCAAGATGTCTGCTTTCCCATGGAGAATACTAGAATATTCTTTCCACAGCAGTGAGAGTGATCCATAGATTAGTGGGAAAGGATGGGTACCTTGTGCCCAGTTTATGGCAGTAGCCACATTGAGTTCCATGAGATACATGTCACAGAATCTCCAATATGGGATCCTAGAAGAGCAGAATACAAAAAAAGAAATACAAAAAAAAAAGGAAAATGCAAAGGGGGAAAAGATATGAATGCAAGGACATTTTTTCCCATAGGATCTGAATAATAGCTAAAGTAATCAGTAAACACTATGGGGACATTATTGTGAGAGATTTTTATATATTACCTCTTTAATCTTTCAAACTGAAGTAGGATTATTATCCTCATTTAGTGGGCAAGGAAACTTAGGCATAAACAAGTTCAATAAGAAGGTGGAGCCAAGATGGCGGCGTGAGTAGAGCAGTGGAAATCTCCTCCCAAAACTACATATATCTATGAAAATATAACAAAGACAACTCTTCCTAGAATAAAGACCAGAGGACACAGGACAACATTGAGACCACATCCACACCTGTGAGAACCCAGTGCCTCATAAAGGGGGTAAGATATAAGCCTAGGCCTGGCGGGACCCGAGTGCCCCTCCCCCCAGGTCCCGGCAGGAGAAGAATAGGCAGAGCGGGCGGGAGATGGAGCTCAGGACTGTTGAACACCCAGGCCCTGCCATCCGGAGCACAGCACAGACACAGTGCATGGATGGGGCCCTGGATACTAGGGAAATAGGGCAGCAAGAATGGTGAGAGAGTACTGGAGGCCGCCGCCGGAGGACATAAGAAAAATGAGCGGCCATTTTTTTTTTCTGTTTTGTTTTGGCGAGCACTTTTTGGAAGTCCTAAAGGGATAGGGACCCCAATACTAGGGAAAGAGGGCAGCAAGACCAGTGAGCAGATGTCTGAGGCTGGCACCAGAGAATAAACAAAAACGAGTGGCCATTTTTTATTTATTTTGATTTTTAAATTTTTGATTTTTTTATTTTTTGTGGTCATTTTGTTTTGGTGGGTCCTTTTTGGAAGTCTCACGGGGGCAGGGAGGGACACTTAATCCAGAGGTAGGGAATCCGGGGATCTCTGGGCACCCTAATCCCCTGGGCTGCAGGGAGCAGGGAGGCCCCTTACAGAGATAAATAGCCTCCCGGCTGCTCCCGCACCAACACGACTCCACAACTTTGGAGCAGAAGCCCGAGCCAGGCCACGACCACAGCAACAGCAGAGATAAACGCCATAACAGCCGGGCAGGAAGCAGAAGCCCTATCTGCGGGCAGCTGCCCAGCACAAGCCACTAGAGGTCGCTGTTCTCCCAGGAGAGTTGGGCCACAAACCAACAAGAAGGGAAGTTCTTCCAGCCATCACTCGTTCCAGCTCTGCAAACTATTCCTATGCCTATCACCATGAAAAGGCAAAGCTACAGGCAGACAAAGATCACAGAGACAACACCAGAGAAGGAGACAGACCTAACCAGTCTTCCTGACAAAGAACTCAAAATAAGAATCATAAACATGCTGACAGAGATGCAGAGAAATACGCAAGAGATATGGGATGAAGTCCGGAGGGAGATCACAGATGCCAGAAAGGAGATCACAGAAATGAAACAAACTCTGGAAGGGTTTATAAGCAGAATGGATAGAATGCAAGAGGCCATTGATGGAATTGAAACCAGAGAACAGGAACGCATAGAAGCTGACATAGGAGAGATAAAAGGATCTACAGGAATGAAACAATATTAAGAGAACTGTGTGACCAATCCAAAAGGAACAATATCCATATTATAGGGGTACCAGAAAAAATAGAGAGAGGAAAAGGGCTGGAAAGTATCTTGCAAGAAATATTTGCTAAAAACGTCCGCAAACTGGGGGAGGAAATAATTGAACAGACCACGGAAATACACAGAACCCCCAACAGAAAGGATCCAAGGAGTACAATATCAAGACACATAATAATTAAAATGGCAAAGATCAAGGACAAGGAAAGAGTTCTAAAGGCAGCTAGAGAGAAAAAGGTCACCTATAAAGGAAAACCCATCAGGCTAACGTCAGACTTCTCAACAGAAACCCTACAGGCCAGAAGAGAATGGCATGATATATTTAATGCAATGAAACAGAAGGGCCTTGAAACAAGGATACTGTATCCAGCACGACTATCATTTAAATATGATGGCAGGATTAAACAATTCCCAGACAAACAAAAGCTGAGGGAATTTGCTTCCCACAAACCACCTCTACAGGACATCTTACAGGGACTGCTCTAGATGGGAGCACTCCTAGAAAGAGCACAGCACAAAACACCCAACATATGAACAATCGAGGAGGAGGAACAAGAAGGGAGAGAAGAAAAGAATCTCCAGACAGTGTATATAACAGCTCTATAAGCAAGCTAAGTTAGGCAGTAAGATACTAAAGAGGCTAACCTTGAACCTTTGGTAACCACGAACTTAAAGCCTGCAATGGCAATAAGTACATATCTTTCAATAGTCACCCTAAATGTTAATGGACTGAATGCACCAATCAAAAGACACAGAGTAATAGAATGGATACAAAAGCAAGACCCATCTATATGCTGCTTACAAGAAACTCACCTCAAACCCTAAGACATGTACAGACTAAAAGTCAAGGGATGGAAAAACATATTTCAGGCAAACAAAGCGAGAAGAAAGCAGGGGTTGCAGTAGTAATATCAGACAAAATTGACTTCAGAACAAAGAAAGTAACAAGAGATAAAGAAGGACACTACATAATGATAAATGGCTAACACCAACAAGAGGATATAACCATTCTAAATATATATGCACCCAACACAGGAGCACCAGCATATGTGAAACAAATACTAACAGAACTAAAGGGGGAAATAGACTGCAATGCATTCATTCTAGGAGACTTCAACACACCACTCACCCCAAAGGATAGATAAACCAGGCAGAAAATAAGTAAGGACACAGAAGCACTGAACAACACAGTAGAGCAGATGCACCTAATAGACATCTACAGAACTCTACATAGAAAAGCAACAGAATATACATTCTTCTCAAGTGCACATGGAACATTCTCCAGAATAGACCACATACTAGGCCACAAAAAGAGCCTCAGTAAATTCCAAAAGATTGAAATCTTACCAACCAACTTTTCAGGTCACAAAGGCATAAAACTAGAAATAAACTGTACAAAGAAAGCAAAGAGGCTCACGAACACATGGAGGCTTAACAACACGCTCCTAAATAATCAGTGGACCAATGACCAAATCAAAATGGAGATCCAGCAATATATGGAAACAAACAACAACACTAAGCCCCAACTTCTGTCGGACACAGCAAAAGCAGTCTTAAGAAGAAAGTATATAGCAATCCAAGCATATTTAAAAAAGGAAGAACAATCCCAAATGAATGGTCTAATGTCACAATTATCGAAATTGGAAAAAGAAGAACAAACGAGGCCTAAGGTCAGCAGAAGGAGGGACATAATAAAGATCAGAGAAGAAATAAATAAAATTGAGAAGAATAAAACAATAGCAAAAATCAATGAAACCAAGAGCTGGTTCTTCGAGAAAATAAACAAAATAGATAAGCCTCTAGCCAGACTTATTAAGAGGAAAATAGAGTCAACACAAATCAACAGTATCAGAAACGAGAAAGGAAAAATCACGACGGACCCCACAGAAATACAAAGAATTATTAGAGAATACTATGAAAACCTATATGCTAACAAGCTGGGAAACCTAGGAGAAATGGACAACTTCCTAGAAAAATACAACCTTCCAAAACTGACCCAGAAAGAAACAGAAAACCTAAACAGACCAATTACCAGCAACGAAATTGAAGCGGTAATCAAAAAACTACCAAAGAACAAAACCCCCAGGCCAGACGGATTTACCTCGGAATTTTATCAGACATACAGGGAAGACGTAATATCCATTCTCCTTAAGTTTTCCAAAAAATAGAGGAGGAGGGGATACTCCCAAACTCATTCTATGAAGCTAACATCACCCTAATACCAAAACCAGGCAAAGACCCCACCAAAAAAGAAAACTACAGACCAATATCCCTGATGAACGTAGATGCAAAAATACTCAACAAAATATTAGCAAACCGAATTCAAAAATACATCAAAAGGATCATACACCATGACCAAGTGGGATTCATCCCAGGGATGCAAGGATGGCACAACATTCGAAAGTCCATCAACATCATCCACCACATCAACAAAAAGAAAGACAAAAACCACATGATCATCTCCATAGATGCTGAAAAAGTATTTGACAAAGTTCAACATCCATTCATGATAAAAACTCTCAGCAAAATGGGAATAGAGGGCAACTACCTTAACATAATAAAGGCCATCTATGATAAACCCACAGCCAACATTATATTGAACAGCGAGAAGCTGAAAGCATTTTCTCTGAGATCGGGAACAAGACAGGGATGCCCACTCTCCCCACTGTTATTTAACATACTACTGGAGGTCCTAGCCATGGCAATCAGACAAAACAAAAAAATACAAGGAATCCAGATTGGTAAAGAAGAAGTTAAACTGTCACTATTTGCAGATGACATGATACTGTACATAAAAAACCCTAAAGACTCCACCCCAAAACTACTAGAACTGATATCGGAATACAGCAAAGTTGCAGGATACAAAATCAACACACAGAAATCTGTGACTTTCCTATACACTAACAATGAACCAACAGAAAGAGAAATCAGGAAAACAACTCCATTCACAATTGCATCAGAAAAAATAAAATACCTAGGAGTAAACCTAACCAAGGAAGTGAAAGACTTACACTCTGAAAACTACAAGTCACTCTTAAGAGAAATTAAAGGGGACACTAACAGATGGAAACTCATCCCATGCTCGTGGCTAGGAAGAATTAATATCGTCAAAATGGCCATCCTGCCGAAAGCAATATACAGATTTGATGTAATCCCTATGAAACTACCAGCAACATTCTTCAATGAACTGGAACAAATAATTCAAAAATTCATATGGAAACACCAAAGACCCCGAATAGCCAAAGCAATCCTGAGGAAGAAGTATAAACTAGGGGGGATCTCACTCCCCAACTTCAAGCTCTACTATAAAGCCATAGTAATCAAGACAATTTGTTACTGGCACAAGAGCAGAGCCACAGACCAATGCAACAGACTAGAGAATCCAGACATTAACCCAAACATATATGGTCAATTAATATTTGATAAAGGAGCCATGGACATACAATGGCGAAATGACAGTCTCTTCAACAGATGGTGCTGGCAAAAATGGACAGCTACATGTAAGAGAATGAAACTGGACCATTGTCTAACCCCATATACAAAAGTAAACTCAAAATGGATAAGAGACCTGAATGTAAGTCATGAAACCATTAAACTCTTGGAAGAAAACATAGGCAAAAACCTCTTAGACATAAACATGAGTGACCTCTTCTTGAACATATCTCCCCGGGCAAGGAAAACAACAGCAAAAATAAATAATTGGGACTATATTAAGCTGAAAAGCTTCTGTACAGCAAAAGACACCATTAATAGAACAAAAAGGAACCCTACAGTATGGGAGAATATATTTGAAAATGACACATCCAATAAAGGCTTGACGTCCAGAATATATAAAGAGCTCACACGCCTCAACAAACAAAAAACAAATAACCCAATTAAACAATGGGCAGAGGAACTCAACAGACAGTTCTCCAAAACAGAAATACAGATGGCCAACAGACACATGAAAAGATGCTCCTCATCGCTAATTATCAGAGAAATGCAAATTAAAACTACAATGAGGTATCACCTCACACCAGTAAGGATGGCTGCCATCCAAAAGACAAACAACAACAAATGTTGGCGAGGCTGTGGAGAAAGGGGAACCCTCCTACACTGCTGGTGGTAATGTAAGTTAGTTCAACCATTGTGGAAAGCAGTATGGAGGTACATCAAAATGCTCAAAACAGACTTACCATTTGACCCAGGAATTGCACTCCTAGGAATTTACCATAAGAATGCAGCAATCAAGTATGAGAAAGACCAATGCAACCACTATATTTATCACAGCACTATTTACAATAGCCAAGAATTGGAAGCAACCTAAATGTCCATCGATAGATGAATGAATAAAGAAGATGTGGTACATATACACAATGGAATACTACTCAGCCATAAGAATAGGGAAAAGCCTACCATTTGCAGCAACATGGATGGAGCTGGAGGGTATTATGCTCAGTGAAACATGCCAAGCGAAGAAGGAGAAATACCAAATGATTTCACTCATCTGTGGAATGTAAGTACAAAGGAAAAACTGAAGGAACAAAACAGCAGCAGAATCACAGAACTCAAGAATGGACTAACAGGTACCAAAGGGAAAGGGACTGGGGAGGATGGGTGGGTAGGGAGGGATAAGGGGGGGGGAAGAAGAAGGGGGGTATTAAGATTAGCATACATGGGGGGGTGGGAGAAAGGGGAGGGCTGTACAACACAGAGAAGGCAAGTAGGTATTCTACAACATTTTGCTATGCTGATGGACAGTGACTGTAAAGGGGTTTATCGGGGGGACATGGTATAGGGGAGAGCCTAGTAAACATAATATTCATCATGTAAGTGTAGATTAGTGATACCAAAAAAAAAAAGGCAGTTCCTGTGTGGTGACCTCCATTGTGTTCTACACAAGGGTATAAAGTGCATATAAAAGTGTACGCAAAGGGCCTGTTTGTGTTTATACAGAGGATCAAAGCCTAATTGGGCTACCCCAAAAATGAACTAAGATACGATATGAAAAAGAAATTCCAACATCAGTACTCTCTGGAAGACTCATGCCAGAAGATGATCATCAAAAAACCCCAACAAAGAACCATGCACTGCTACAGGTGTAGATGCACTTATCCCACCAGTTCTTGGACTTGCCATGGGAATGAAGAAGGAGATATCTACACTGACCTGTGCATACAGTAAAACAACAAATTTGACTGGATCTATACTGTTGGAATTCAACCAAGAATTAGAAGAAGTGCAAATTGTAGCACTCCAAAATCTTACAACTACAAACTATTTACTGTCAAAAGAACATATGGGATGTGAACAGTCCCCAGGAATGGGTTGTTTTAATTTGTCTGATTTCTCTCAGACTGTTCAAGTTCAGTTGGACTATATCCACCATATCATAGATAAATTTTCACAAATGCCTAAGGTGCGTAACTGGTTTTCTTGGTTTCACTGGAGATGGATGGTAATTACAGGTATGCTTTGGTTATGTAACTATACTCCTATTATGTTAATGTGTGTGTGCAATTTAATTAGTAGTTTAAAACCTATACATGCTGAAGTTACTCTACAAGAAGATATGTCAAAGAAATAATCAATCTTCCCATGTTTTCTTCCGCCTGCTACTTCTATAGCTTTTCTTCTTCCTTCCTAATTACAAACCTTAAATAGTATTCGTGCCTTATATCAAATTTACCGAGTATCATAATTCTTCCACGTGGTAAAGATACCTCAAGACAAATGCTGGGTATAGAAGCCACAGGGCATTAATATGCAAAGAAGTAAAAAGCTAACCTTTTCAACCAATAAGGCTTCTCTCTCATTTACCAACTTTACATTTCCCTGTATGGCTCTGGAAGATGACTGGTTAGCCAGAGACGGGTAAGATTCCTCAAGGGAGGAACAACCTAAGACAGGCACAGTCGCAGGGGGGCCATCAGGTGAGAAATTGGGGATCAACAGAGGTGAGGCTTAGAACCTCACCCCCCCGTTCTGAGAGAAATCTTCTGCATACGTGGATGTTTTATTGCCCTTGTCTAGCTTGGATTAACACATAGTCTACAGGCACACACCTGATCATCTACATTTGCTCTCTTACAACACTAAACTATGTTTTCTACCTTTATCTTATATCTACCTACCACTTCAGCATTTTATTGAAAATAATAATAATAAAGAGAGAAATGTGGTATCCACATATAAATGAAGTATAAAAATAAAATGAGTATTCATATTTGAACTGACTGTTTATAGTTCATAATGCATGAGCAAAACCGAAGGTTTCTGTGATGGCTGCCCTTGTACTGTTCACCATGTAAGAACTTATTCACTATGTAAGAATTTGTTCTCCATGTAAGAACTTGTTCATTATGCTTCAGAAGATTGGAGACTGACGAAAATTAGGCTTAGGGTGGATTAATGTTTGTGCAGTGAGCATTGACTCCCCTATACAGAATTTTATTGTTGTTAACAACCATTTGATCAATAAATATGAGAGATGCCCTCACAAAGAAAAAAAAAGTATACATTTCCAAAGGTAAAATAATAAGTAACCGGGATGTAATGAATATAGTCAAGATATTGTAACAGCTTGGTATGGTGACAGCTGGTACCTAGAATTGTCATGTATATAAATGTTGAATCACTATGTTGTACACCTGAAACTAATGTAATGTAATACTGTGTGTCAACTACCCTTCAATAAAAAATAATTATCTCCAAAAAAAAAAAAAAGCAGTAAACTCAAAATGGATCAAAGACCTGAATGTAAGTCATGAAACCATTAAACTCTTGGAAGAAAACATAGGCAAAAACCTCTTAGACATAAACATGAGTGACCTCTTCTTGAACATATCTCCCCGGGCAAGGAAAACAACAGCAAAATGAACAAGTGGGACTATATTAAGCTGAAAAGCTTCTGTACAGCAAAAGACACCATTAATAGAACAAAAAGGAACCCTACAGTATGGGAGAATATATTTGAAAATGACACATCCAATAAAGGCTTGACGTCCAGAATATATAAAGAGCTCACACGCCTCAACAAACAAAAAACAAATAACCCAATTAAACAATGGGCAGAGGAACTCAACAGACAGTTCTCCAAAACAGAAATACAGATGGCCAACAGACACATGAAAAGATGCTCCTCATCGCTAATTATCAGAGAAATGCAAATTAAAACTACAATGAGGTATCACCTCACACCAGTAAGGATGGCTGCCATCCAAAAGACAAACAACAACAAATGTTGGCGAGGCTGTGGAGAAAGGGGAACCCTCCTACACTGCTGGTGGTAATGTAAGTTAGTTCAACCATTGTGGAAAGCAGTATGGAGGTACATCAAAATGCTCAAAACAGACTTACCATTTGACCCAGGAATTGCACTCCTAGGAATTTACCATAAGAATGCAGCAATCAAGTATGAGAAAGACCAATGCAACCACTATATTTATCACAGCACTATTTACAATAGCCAAGAATTGGAAGCAACCTAAATGTCCATCGATAGATGAATGAATAAAGAAGATGTGGTACATATACACAATGGAATACTACTCAGCCATAAGAATAGGGAAAAGCCTACCATTTGCAGCAACATGGATGGAGCTGGAGGGTATTATGCTCAGTGAAACATGCCAAGTGAAGAAGGAGAAATACCAAATGATTTCACTCATCTGTGGAATGTAAGTACAAAGGAAAAACTGAAGGAACAAAACAGCAGCAGAATCACAGAACTCAAGAATGGACTAACAGGTACCAAAGGGAAAGGGACTGGGGAGGATGGGTGGGTAGGGAGGGATAAGGGGGGGGAAGAAGAAGGGGGGTATTAAGATTAGCATACATGGGGGGGTGGGAGAAAGGGGAGGGCTGTACAACACAGAGAAGGCAAGTAGGTATTCTACAACATTTTGCTATGCTGATGGACAGTGACTGTAAAGGGGTTTATCGGGGGGACATGGTATAGGGGAGAGCCTAGTAAACATAATATTCATCATGTAAGTGTAGATAAATGATACCAAAAAAAAAAAGGCAGTTCCTGTGTGGTGACCTCCATTGTGTTCTACACAAGGGTATAAAGTGCATATAAAAGTGTACGCAAAGGGCCTGTTTGTGTTTATACAGAGGATCAAAGCCTAATTGGGCTACCCCAAAAATGAACTAAGATACGATATGAAAAAGAAATTCCAACATCAGTACTCTCTGGAAGACTCATGCCAGAAGATGATCATCAAAAAACCCCAACAAAGAACCATGCACTGCTACAGGTGTAGATGCACTTATCCCACCAGTTCCTGGACTTGCCATGGGAATGAAGAAGGAGATATCTACACTGACCTGTGCATACAGTAAAACAACAAATTTGACTGGATCTATACTGTTGGAATTCAACCAAGAATTAGAAGAAGTGCAAATTGTAGCACTCCAAAATCTTACAACTACAAACTATTTACTGTCAAAAGAACATATGGGATGTGAACAGTCCCCAGGAATGGGTTGTTTTAATTTGTCTGATTTCTCTCAGACTGTTCAAGTTCAGTTGGACTATATCCACCATATCATAGATAAATTTTCACAAATGCCTAAGGTGCGTAACTGGTTTTCTTGGTTTCACTGGAGATGGATGGTAATTACAGGTATGCTTTGGTTATGTAACTATACTCCTATTATGTTAATGTGTGTGTGCAATTTAATTAGTAGTTTAAAACCTATACATGCTGAAGTTACTCTACAAGAAGATATGTCAAAGAAATAATCAATCTTCCCATGTTTTCTTCCGCCTGCTACTTCTATAGCTTTTCTTCTTCCTTCCTAATTACAAACCTTAAATAGTATTCGTGCCTTATATCAAATTTACCGAGTATCATAATTCTTCCACGTGGTAAAGATACCTCAAGACAAATGCTGGGTATAGAAGCCACAGGGCATTAATATGCAAAGAAGTAAAAAGCTAACCTTTTCAACCAATAAGGCTTCTCTCTCATTTACCAACTTTACATTTCCCTGTATGGCTCTGGAAGATGACTGGTTAGCCAGAGATGGGTAAGATTCCTCAAGGGAGGAACAACCTAAGACAGGCACAGTCGCAGGGGGGCCATCAGGTGAGAAATTGGGGATCAACAGAGGTGAGGCTTAGAACCTCACCCCCCCTGTTCTGAGAGAAATCTTCTGCATACGTGGATGTTTTATTGCCCTTGTCTAGCTTGGATTAACAATAGTCTACAGGCACACACCTGATCATCTACATTTGCTCTCTTACAATACTAAACTATGTTTTCTACCTTTATTTGTATCTACCTACCACTACAGCATTTTATTAAAAATAATAATAAAGAGAGAAACGTGGTATCCACATATAAATCAAGTATAAAAATCAGATGAGTATTCATATTTGAACTGACTGTTTATAGTTCATAAATCATGAGCAAAATCGAAAGCTTCTGTGATGACTGCCCTTGTACTCTTCACTGTGTAACTTGTTCACTATGTAACTTTTTCACTATGTAAGAATTTGTTCTCCATGTAAGAACTTGTTCATTATGCTTCAGAAGATTGGAGACTGATGAAAATTAGGCTTGGGGTGGATTAATGATTGTGCATTGAGTATTGACCCCCCTATACAGAAATTTATGGTTGTTAACAACTATTTGATCAATAAATATGAGAGATGCCCTCACACACACACACACACACACAAAATATATATATATATATATAAACAGACTTCCAATTGTAAAATAAATAAGTAACCGGGATGTAATGTATAGCATAAGGAATATAGTCAAAATATTGTAACAACTTGGTATGGTGATAGCTGGTACCTAGAATTATCATGTATATAAATGTTGAATCACTGTGTTGTACACCTGAAACTAATGTAATGTAATACTGTGTGTCAACTACCCTTCAATAAAAAAAAAATCAGATGAGTATTCATATTTGAACTGACTGTTTATAGTTCATTATGCATGAGCAAAACCAAAAGTTTCTGTGATGACTGCCCTTGTACTGTTCACCATGTAACTTATTCACTATGTAAGAATTTGTTCTCCATGTAAGAACTTGTTCATTATACTTCAGAAGATTGGAGACTGACAAAAATTAGGCTTGGGTTGGATTAATGATTGTGCATTGAGCATTGACTCCCCCATACAGAATTTTATTGTTGTTAACAACCATTTGATCAATAAATATGAGAGATGCCCTCACAAAAAGAAAAGAAAAGTACACACTTCCAATTGTAAAATAAATAAGTAACCGGGATGTAATGTATAGCATAAGGAATACAGTCAAAATATTGTAACAACTTGGTATGGTGATAGCTGGTACCTAGAATTATCATGTATATAAATGTTGAATCACTGTGTTGTACACCTGAAACTAATGTAATACTGTGTCAACTATCCTTCAATAAGAAATAATTATCTACAAAAAAAAAAGAAGTTCAATAATAGGCCTAAAGCCATACAGGCAGTGAACTGCCGAGATTCTACTCAGGCTGATTGATTTCACTTCATGATATTAAATATATCCTACCAATTACACCCCTAGCTAAAACCTGTATTAATATTGAGAATGGGTTGTATTGGAGGGCTAGCTAATGGTGGAATATCTTTTTATCCCCACAGTGGTTTTTGTGAGGGAGCCTTTAGGTTAACCTAGTTTGAAGTGTGCCTCTGTTACTAAAAATTGGTTTACAGACCCCTGTTATATTGGTTAAAGCCACACTAGTGTTCACAACAAATGTCAAAATGTAAATAGCTCAACACACAATAGAAATTCATTTTACATATACATCTGTTAGGCAGGATAATAGATATGAGTGGGCTAGAAAGAGAAAAAGGCCAGGAAAGTCCACTAAAAATACCCAAAGTTAATCCATTAAAGCTCAAAAAGCCAGGGGCAACTTGGCCTGGAATGTTTGAATATTCCCCAGATAAAGGAGGGTATCTCAGCATAGCCCATGTCTTTATTGTGTTAATCATGCAGGTCTAGCTTATTTTTTACTTTTACCTATATGTTGGTTGGTTTTTTTCTCCTTTAGCCCTAATCAAGTAGTTTGCAACCTGGGCAACTAATTTAGCATGCAGGCCCAGCTGTGAGCAACATAGTAAATGGAAGGAAGGATTCCATCTTAAAGAATGCATTTTAATACCCAGGAAGTTGACAAGATTCTTAGCTTACTCTTTAGCAAACAGACAATAACTCAGCCCACCTTGGGGGCTGGGCAGGCAGCCTTGTTTGATATGCTCCCGAACCAAGATGCCAGTATCCCAGGGAGAAATCAGAGCAGGAAGTTCCTTGTGTTAAGTTAATTCTAAATATTCAAAGACCACTTAACAAGTTCACACCCCTAGCCTTTAGTCTCATTCCTGAAGAATCCTTAAAAGGGGGAACCCACAACCTTTTGTGGTGCTCCTTTCTCTGAGGTTGCCCGCACTTTCTAAGTGCATAACCTTTTTTAATCTCAAACTCTCTCCAACATTTCAGGGAGCCTCTCCCATATGAGGTTGCCTACTGCACTTTTTCTCTAAGTAACTTTAAATAAAACTTTTACTCTGCTTCCCTACTTTGTCTCTGCCCTTCAGTTCTTTGTCACAGTGAGGACAAGGACCGAGGAAAATACACTATGCTCCCCCAACACATCAAGTCCAAAATGAGTGTTTCTACTGGCAGATGGCTCTCCTCTAAGAGCCAGGCCATCTTGAGGCTTCTTCATTTCAACTCATGACTTCCAAGACTGCCGTATTTATCCCTATCACACTTGCATGTGGGAGGGTCTGTGGACCAGTTCTGGTGGTGGCATACATGACTTCAACTCACATCTCATTGGCCAGCACTCAGGCACTGAGCTGGAGCTAACTAACTGCACGGAGACTGGGAAATGTCTCGCTAAATGCCCAGCTAGCCAGTCTGCCGCAAATTATCTCATTCATGGCATGATTTCTCCCAATTTACTCTCAAAAGGAAACGAGAACTTTTATTTGGGGGGTGACCTTGCTTTCTCGCTCATGTGAAATTGACATTTAGGTCAGATAGCCTACGTGGCTCTTCCTTTCACATTGTTTGTTGATGGGGAAGAAGTTGTACTTTTATGTTCATTTCTTGAGGTCTTTAAAGTAAAGAGCTCTTCTCTGATAACGTTGTCCATAACTTCCTTTTCCATTACATCATAGAGAAATTTGTAAGCTTTCATATTCATGAAGATTCCTTTAAACTTTAATTGATAAAATCTTTACAATCTTGTTGTGTGTAATTTACTGATGCCTAAAATGCTATGCCCTGTTATGGGCAAACAATGCTACTTTTACGTATGGTGATTTACATATTAATGAAGAAGATTAAATGCTAACAATACTCATAATTAGTTATATCCTTAGAGAAAACTCATTAGATTTTGCTTAAATTTTCAGGAACATCCCTTTATTTTCTCCAAGTTCCAAACATTCCCCTCTTGGAACACACATTTTAACTTTGTTCTTCACTAACAATTCTGCCTCCAATTTCAGTATGTGGGAGTTTTCTCAACACCATCAAGCAATTCCTGTTACCAGTGGGGTATCCTATAATTCAGCTCAATTCTGATACTATCTTCCAGGCAATAGCATAAGATACCACAGGGTTGGGTTTCAGTCCCACAGGATTGCCCTTCCCCTCGCTCCAGACATCAATCACAAGTCCCAGTTGTCAGCTCTGCTTCTGACCAACCAGCTTCACACTGGAGGTTCCAATGATCCCCTCCTTGAGTTCCGTTAATTTTCTAGAGAGGCTCACAGAACTCAGAGAAACATATTACTCATTAGATTGCTGGTTTATTGTAAAAGAATTTAACTCCAGCACAGCCAGATGGGAGCGAGGCACGAGGCAGCGCATGGAGAGAGGGCTCGGAGCTCTCGCGCCCTCTGATCGAGCTGCACTGCCTGGATCTCCACGTGCTCCCGTGCCCTGGAAACTCCCCACACCCTCTCCTTTGGGGGTTTTCTGGAAGCTACATTGCATAGGCACGACTGATTAAATCATTGTCCATTGATGACTAAAATCAATCTCCAGCTCTTCTCTTCACCCAAGAGGCTGGGGGTTGGGTTAGGGGCAGAGGTGGGGAGATGGAAAGTGCTGACCCGCTAATCACGTGCTTGGCTCACCTGGAAACCAGTCACCGTTCTTGGTCACCTAGAGGTTCTCCAAAAGCCACCTGATTACCGTAACAAAGGCTCCCTTTATCACTGATTGGCTGGGACATTTCAAGGGGGTCTGGAGCTCTGCACTATAAATGGAGACACAGACTGAATATACATTTCTTATTATAAATTACAATATATTGTAGCTCCAGGAGTAAGGGGGTCCCTTTCTGGGACAAGTTCCCTATAAATCTGGTGAAACCTAAGTAAGACAAGGGGAGGGAAAGGTTGGGTGAAGGGGTCTTATTTCTCACAGCTTCCTCAGGTTTGCCAGCCAGGCTCAGCACCGCCTTCCCCAGGCCTGCAGCATGCACTCTGACCCCACCCCCTTCCGGGGTAACTCCATGGCCTGGTGACTGGCAAACACCAGACCAATTAGGTATCAGGAACAGAGGGGAGGAGAGAATGGCTGTTTTCTCGCCACCCTTTGCCCCAAATGGACCAAAGGTTCTGCTGTGGTAAACACCCATTGGTATGTAAATGGACTAAGGCCAGGCGGGAAATTCTGGAAATTCTGGGTGAAAAATTCCATTTATCCCACACATATTCACCTATTAGACAAACTACAATAAAAAATTTTACTTGACAAAAGGGCAATGTCTGTTCTACCCTCCCAGCCCCAAGCAGGTCTTCCTCTCCAGCTCCTCTGTAGGCTGCACCTGCATTCATCTTGACATACTTAATGCATTCCTCTTGCCTCACCTTCTGGCTATTTATGCGCACACCTTATCTCCCTCACTACCCTCCTGTTACTTCTTTTAAGGACAAGGACCATGTCTAATTCTTTCTCTGTAGTGCTTTTCATACAGTATGAGCACAATACAAAAATTAGTGATTTAAACTCATTTCTTATTTTAGCCACAAATGTTTCTGAAAACATCAAATTAAGTGAAAACATTTTCTCTTAGCACTGCCAAAATATCCATTCATCCAACAATGATAACAACAATGAAAATTCATAATCCAGTGAGTAGCAAGTCATAAAGAAACCATTACAGTGCCAAGAGCTTAAGCATATTTGTGAATAAAGTATGAAGGTAGGAGTAGAGAGTGACTAACTCATCTTTGAAAAGTCAAAGACAGTGGGACAAAGGAATTGACACTTAATATTTTAAGTTGAAGTGACAGGGGAAGATTTCCAAGCAGAGAAAACAACAGAAGAAAAGGCAAGGGACTGTGCCTTGGGAAACAGACTCAGGGAAAACAAAAATCTCAGAGTGTTAAGAGGCTTCTCCTTTGTCTTCAACATTTCAGCCAAGAAACACTGAGCAGCATTTTGCTGGGTAAAATTTAGAAAAACAATTAGAAAAGCATGGGTTTATTCTTGAAATGCTAAAAATCTGCTTAAGGATCTCTAATCCACATGGGAAATCTTCCATTCCCACCAAATCCTCATGTTCCACATTTATTGCATCCCCGCATATGTAACTGGGTATGGGTTGTCTGGACATGAAAAATATGAGCAGCAGCTGAAAGATTTACCACATCTAGAACATTCCTTCTGTCTTTTTCCAGCATGAATTCTCCAATGTCATGTAAAATATGAACTGGAATCAAAGGTTTTCCCATACTCCTAAAAATATTACATTCATAATATTTTACTCCTGTATGATTTCCATAATTGAGACCTGATTTTTGACTGAAAGATTTTTCCACTCTTATATGAATGTGATTACTATCTATTATGAACTCTTTGATATCTAATTTGAATCAATAAAGAGTAAATATAAAAAGAGGCATTTTGGGGGTCACATCTGCCAGGGGATGCACACTGTGACTCGGTGTGTTTCCCGGGCCCTTTGAGGCCTTGTGTGCTCACTGTGGGGATATCATCCTAGAATCAGTAACTCCAACACAGAAGTCTCCAAGAACCACAGTGGTACGAAATAAAGGTCTAATCTAGGCCTGTGGGGAGGCTTTGGCAGCTATTCTCGGCTTTGCAGTCCCTTCCAGGGCTCACAGCTTGACGATTGGAGCACAGGCTTGCTAGCCTCCACTGCGTCCTGCAGCCCTGGGAACAACCTGTGCATCCAGCCACAGGTCCTTGCAAGGACATGGGGAGGAGGGCCTTGAAACTTCACCCACCAGCACTTACTGTGAGAAACGCACTCACTGGTCCAAATTCAATAAGTGGACATGGAGACAAAGAGAACAGCGGAGCGAGGCTTTAATGACGGTCTTGCAAGATTGGGTGTCTGGTGGGCAGGCACACCTGGGGAGTTTGGCACCAATAATTTATCTCCTAGTGCGAGAGTCCCTCCCCTGGTTCCTCATTGGCTGAGTACTACAGGGTTCACATTCTTCCCCGGACATCGCCTAAGCCGGTTATATCTTTCCTTTACATTTGTCTTATTCTTATTGGTAGGTTTAAAAAACTCAAACAGGTATTGCCAGGCCCTTATCAATTCCCCACCCCCACTCTCAGCCCGAGCAGCTTCCACCACGTGGCCCTTTGTTAATACCTTACTGTTAAAATGTTTAAACATCCTAGTGGGAATAAATCACACTTAGGTTTTATACTCTTTCCTAACACTTACTATAGCCAAAAAAATAATTACTGAACATGCCCAAAAGGAAGGATTTTGTAAAACTCAACCTCTTCCAAGCTGATTAAAAAAAAAAAAAAGGATGGACGTTGCTGATGCCAAAATAGAAACTATCATTCAGAGACATTCTAAAATAAGTGCTTTTAGTCCACAATTTCTATTGTCCCTGTAATATTCTGGTCTTTAATGCTAATCCTGCTTCCTAGGTCCTAGGGTGTAGGACTTTAAAAATCAAACCAAAAGCAAAAAAGTGACATCTGGGAGCTGACTGAACATAATGAAGATCTCAAAAATAATTAAGGCACATTAGGTGGCTAAGATAAAGAAGAAAATCGGATCTTAGACAGTCCATACATCTTTCTGGAGTGTGCTGCACTGACCTCAAGCCCATGATCTCCCTGCGATCAGCCAGGCCACTCACTGAGGCGCCCACTGCCGGAGTATTCACGATTCCAGACTCCAGCACAAAGAAACTCAGGGTAAGCTTACCACATAGACAGGCTGGGGGCCTTTTCTCCCTGCTGATAACTGCATCATTTTTGTGTAAACATGAAGAATAATGCAAGAGGGGCAGAGCCAAGATGGCGACGTGAGTAGAGCAGCGAAAATCTCCTCCCAAAACCACATATATCTATGAAAATATAACAAAGACAACTCTTCCTAGAATAGAGACCAGAGGACACAGGACAATATCCGGATCACATCCACACCTGCGAGAACCCAGCGCCTCGCGAAGGGGGTAAGATACAAGCTCCGGCCCCGCGGGAGCCGAGCGCCCCTCAACCCAGCTCCCACCGGGAGAAGAGTAGGCAGAGCGGGAGGGAGAAGGAACCCAGGACTGCTGAAAACCCAGACCCAGCCATCCGGGCCAGAGCGCAGACACAGTGCGTGCACGGGGGGCCCTGGATACTAGTGAAACAGGGCGGCAAGAACAGTGAGCGGGTACCAGAGGCCTGGCGCCGGAGGACATAAGAAAAGCGAGTGGCTATTTATTTATTATTATTTTTTTTCTGTTTTGTTTTGGCGAGCGCTTTTTGGAAGTCTTAAAGGGATAGGGACCCCAATACTAGGGAAATAGGGCAGCAAGACTGGTGAGCAGATGCCTGAGGCTGGTGCCGGAGAGTAAAGAAAAACGAGCGGCCATTTTTTATTTTATTAATTTGAAATTATTTTTTTTTTTTTGTGGCCGTTGTTTTGTTTTGGCAGGTGCTTTTTGGAAGTCTTAAAGGGGCAGGGCGGGTCACTTAATCCAGAGGTAGGGAATCCGGGGATCTCTGGGCACCCTAACCCCTGGGCTGCAGGGAGCAGGGAGGCCCCTTACGGAGATAAATAGCCTCCCAGCAGCTCCCGCTCCAACGCGACTCCAACACTTTGGAGTAGCTGCCCGAGCCAGGCCAAGCCCAAAGCAACAGCGGAGATTAACTCCATAGCAGCCGGGCAGGAAGCAGAAACCCAGTCTGTGCGCAGCTGCCCAGCACGAGACACTAGAGGTCGCTGTTCTCCCAGGAGAGGAGGGCCACAAACCAACAAGAAAGGAAGTCCTTCCTGCCGTCACTTGTCCCAGCTCTGCAAACTATTCCTATCACCATGAAAAGGCAAAGCTACAGGCAGACAAAGATCACAGAGACAACACCAGAGAAGGAGACAGACCTAACCAGTCTTCCTGACAAAGAATTCAAAATAAGAATCATAAACATGCTGACAGAGATGCAGAGAAATACGCAAGAGATATGGGATGAAGTCCAGAGGGAGTTCACAGATGCCAGAAAAGAGATTGCAGAAATGAAACAAACTCTGGAAGGGTTTATAAGCAGAATGGATAGGATGCAAGAGGCCACTGATGGAATTGAAACCAGAGAACAGGAACACATAGAAGCTGACATAGAGAGAGATAAAAGGATATACAGGAATGAAACAATGTTAAGAGAACTGTGTGACCAATCCAAAAGGAACAATATCTGTATTATAGGGGTATCAGAAGAAGAAGAGAGAGGAAAAGGGATGGAAAGTATCTTGGAAGAAATAATTGCTGAAAATGTCTCCAAACTGGGGGAGGAAATAATAGAAGAGACCATGGAAATACACAGAACCCCCAACAGAAAGGATCCAAGGAGGACAACACCAAGACACATAATAATTAAAATGGCAAAGATGAAGGACAAGGAAAGAGTTTTAAAGGCAGCTAGAGAGAAAAAGGTCACCTATAAAGGAAAACCCATCAGGCTAACATCAGACTTCTCGACAGAAACCCTACAGGCCAGAAGAGAATGGCATGATATACTAAATGCAGTGAAACAGAAGGGCCTTGAACCAAGGATACTGTATCCAGCACGACAATCATATAAATATGATGGCAGGATTAAACAATTCCCAGACAAACAAAAGCTGAGGGAATTTGCTTCCCACAAACCACCTCTACAGGACATCTTACAGGGACTGCTCTAGATGGGAGCACTCCTAGAAAGAGCACAGCACAAAACACCCAACATATGAACAATCGAGGAGGAGGAACAAGAAGGGAGAGAAGAAAAGAATCTCCAGACAGT
Source organism: Manis pentadactyla (assembly GCF_030020395.1). NCBI lineage: Eukaryota > Metazoa > Chordata > Mammalia > Pholidota > Manidae > Manis > Manis pentadactyla. The sequence continues at coordinate 109,638,318 of NC_080028.1, read as the reverse complement.
GTATATAACAGCTCTATAAGCAAGCTAAGTTAGGCAGTAAGATACTAAAGAGGCTAACCTTGAACCTTTGGTAACCACGAACTTAAAGCCTGCAATGGCAATAAGTACATATCTTTCAATAGTCACCCTAAATGTTAATGGACTGAATGCACCAATCAAAAGACACAGAGTAATAGAATGGATACAAAAGCAAGACCCATCTATATGCTGCTTACAAGAAACTCACCTCAAACCCTAAGACATGTACAGACTAAAAGTCAAGGGATGGAAAAACGTATTTCAGGCAAACAACAGCGAGAAGAAAGCAGGGGTAGCAGTAGTAATATCAGACAAAATAGACTTCAGAACAAAGAAAGTAACAAGAGATAAAGAAGGACACTACATAATGATAAATGGCTAACACCAACAAGAGGATATAACCATTCTAAATATATATGCACCCAACACAGGAGCACCAGCATATGTGAAACAAATACTAACAGAACTAAAGGGGGAAATAGACTGCAATGCATTCATTTTAGGAGACTTCAACACACCACTCACCCCAAAGGATAGATCCACTGGGCAGAAAATAAGTAAGGACACGGAAGCACTGAACAACACGGTAGAGCAGATGGACCTAATAGACATCTCTATAGAACTCTACATAGAAAAGCAACAGAATATACATTCTTCTCAAGTGCACATGGAACATTCTCCAGAATAGACCACATACTAGGCCACAAAAAGAGCCTCAGTAAATTCCAAAAGATTGAAATCTTACCAACCAACTTTTCAGACCACAAAGGCATAAAACTAGAAATAAACTGTACAAAGAAAGCAAAGAGGCTCACGAACACATGGAGGCTTAACAACATGCTCCTAAATAATCAGTGGACCAATGACCAAATCAAAATGGAGATCCAGCAATATATGGAAACAAACAACAACACTAAGCCCCAACTTCTGTCGGACACAGCAAAAGCAGTCTTAAGAGGAAAGTATATAGCAATCCAAGCATATTTAAAAAAGGAAGAACAATCCCAAATGAATGGTCTAATGTCACAATTATCGAAATTGGAAAAAGAAGAACAAACGAGGCCTAAGGTCAGCAGAAGGAGGGACATAATAAAGATCAGAGAAGAAATAAATAAAATTGAGAAGAATAAAACAATAGCAAAAATCAATGAAACCAAGAGCTGGTTCTTTGAGAAAATAAACAAAATAGATAAGCCTCTAGCCAGACTTATTAAGAGGAAAATAGAGTCAACACAAATCAACAGTATCAGAAACGAGAAAGGAAAAATCACGACGGACCCCACAGAAATACAAAGAATTATTAGAGAATACTATGAAAACCTATATGCTAACAAGCTGGGAAACCTAGGAGAAATGGACAACTTCCTAGAAAAATACAACCTTCCAAGACTGACCCAGAAAGAAACAGAAAACCTAAACAGACCAATTACCAGCAACGAAATTGAAGCGGTAATCAAAAAACTACCAAAGAACAAAACCCCCAGGCCAGACGGATTTACCTCGGAATTTTATCAGACATACAGGGAAGACGTAATATCCATTCTCCTTAAGTTTTCCAAAAAATAGAGTAGGAGGGGATACTCCCAAACTCATTCTATGAAGCTAACATCACCCTAATACCAAAACCAGGGAAAGACCCCACCAAAAAAGAAAACTACAGACCAATATCCCTGATGAACGTAGATGCAAAAATACTCAACAAAATATTAGCAAACCGAATTCAAAAATACGTCAAAAGGATCATACACCATGACCAAGTGGGATTCATCCCAGGGATGCAAGGATGGCACAACATTCGAAAGTCCATCAACATCATCCACCACATCAACAAAAAGAAAGACAAAAACCACATGATCATCTCCATAGATGCTGAAAAAGTATTTGACAAAGTTCAACATCCATTCATGATAAAAACTCTCAGCAAAATGGGAATAGAGGGCAACTACCTTAACATAATAAAGGCCATCTATGATAAACCCACAGCCAACATTATATTGAACAGCGAGAAGCTGAAAGCATTTTCTCTGAGATCGGGAACAAGACAGGGATGCCCACTCTCCCCACTGTTATTTAACATACTACTGGAGGTCCTAGCCATGGCAATCAGACAAAACAAAAAAATACAAGGAATCCAGATTGGTAAAGAAGAAGTTAAACTGTCACTATTTGCAGATGACATGATACTGTACATAAAAAACCCTAAAGACTCCACCCCAAAACTACTAGAACTGATATCGGAATACAGCAAAGTTGCAGGATACAAAATCAACACACAGAAATCTGTGACTTTCCTATACACTAACAATGAACCAACAGAAAGAGAAATCAGGAAAACAACTCCATTCACAATTGCATCAGAAAAAATAAAATACCTAGGAGTAAATCTAACCAAGGAAGTGAAAGACTTATACTCTGAAAACTACAAGTCACTCTTAAGAGAAATTAAAGGGGACACTAACAGATGGAAACTCATCCCATGCTCGTGGCTAGGAAGAATTAATATCGTCAAAATGGCCATCCTGCCGAAAGCAATATACAGATTTGATGTAATCCCTATGAAACTACCAGCAACATTCTTCAATGAACTGGAACAAATAATTGAAAAATTCATATGGAAACACCAAAGACCCCGAATAGCCAAAGCAATCCTGAGAAAGAAGAATAAAGTAGGGGGGATCTCACTCCCCAACTTCAAGCTCTACTATAAAGCCATAGTAATCAAGACAATTTGTTACTGGCACAAGAGCAGAGCCACAGACCAATGCAACAGACTAGAGAATCCAGACATTAACCCAAACATATATGGTCAATTAATATTTGATAAAGGAGCCATGGACATACAATGGCGAAATGACAGTCTCTTCAACAGATGGTGCTGGCAAAAATGGACAGCTACATGTAAGAGAATGAAACTGGACCATTGTCTAACCCCATATACAAAAGTAAACTCAAAATGGATCAAAGACCTGAATGTAAGTCATGAAACCATTAAACTCTTGGAAGAAAACATAGGCAAAAACCTCTTAGACATAAACATGAGTGACCTCTTCTTGAACATATCTCCCCGGGCAAGGAAAACAACAGCAAAAATGAACAAGTGGGACTATATTAAGATGAAAAGCTTCTGTAGAGCAAAAGACACCATTAATAGAACAAAAAAGAACCCTACAGTATGGGAGAATATATTTGAAAATGACACATCCGATAAAGGCTTGACGTCCAGAATATATAAAGAGCTCACACGCCTCAACAAACAAAATCAAATAACCCAATTAAAAAATGGGCAGAGGAACTCAACAGACAGTTCTCCAAAACAGAAATACAGATGGCCAACAGACACATGAAAAGATGCTCCTCATCGCTAATTATCAGAGAAATGCAAATTAAAACTACAATGAGGTATCACCTAACACCAGTAAGGATGGCTGCCATCCAAAAGACAAACAACAACAAATGTTGGCGAGGCTGTGGAGAAAGGGGAACCCTCCTACACTGCTGGTGGGAATGTAAATTAGTTCAACCATTGTGGAAAGCAGTATGGAGGTACATCAAAATGCTCAAAACAGACTTACCATTTGACCCAGGAATTGCAGTCCTAGGAATTTACCCTAAGAATGCAGCAATCAAGTATGAGAAGGACCAATGCACCCCTATGTTTATCGTAGCACTATTTACAATAGCCAAGAATTGGAAGCAACCTAAATGTCCATCGATAGATGAATGGATAAAGAAGATGTGGTACATATACACAATGGAATACTACTCAGCCATAAGAAAAGGGCAAATCCTACCATTTGCAGCAACATGGATGGAGCTGGAGGGTATTATCCTCAGTGAAACAAGCCAAGTGGGGAAAGAGAAATACCGAATGATTTCACTCATCTGTGGAATATAAGAACAAAGGAAAAACTGAAGGAACAAAACAGCAGCAGAATCACAGAACTCAAGAATGGACTAACAGGTACCAAAGGGAAAGGGACTGGGGAGGATGGGTGGGTAGGGAGGGATAAGGGGGGGAAGAAGAAGGGGGGTATTAAGATTAGCATGCATGGGGTGGTGGGAGAAAGGGGAGGGCTGTACAACACAGAGAAGACAAGTAGTGATTCCACAACACTTGCTATGCTGATGGACAGTGACTGTAAAGGGGTTTATAGGGGGTCCTGGTATAGGGGAGAGCCTAGTAAACATAATATTCGTCATGTAAGTGTAGATTAATGATACCAAAAAAAAAAAAAAAGGCAGTTCCTGTGTGGAGACCTCCAAGGAGTCCTACACAAGGGTGTAAAGGGCATATAAAAGTGTAGGCAAAGGGTCTGTTTGTGTTTATACAGAGGATCAAAGCCTAATTGGGCTACCCCAAAAATGATCTAAGATACGATATGAAAAAGAACTTCCAACATCAGCACTCTCTGGAAGACTCATGCCAGAAGATGATCATCAAAATACCCCAACAAAGATCCACGCACTGCTACAGGTGTAGATGCACTTATCCCACCAGTTCCTGGACTTGCCATGGGAATGAAGAAGGAGATATCTAAGCTGGCCTGTGCATACAGTAAAACAACAAATTTGACTGGATATATATTGTTGGAACTCAAACAAGAATTAGGAGAAGTGCTAATTGTAGCACTCCAAAATCTTACAACTACAGACTATTTACTGTTAAAAGAACATATGGGATGTGAACAGTCCCCAGGAATGGGTTGTTTTAATTTGTCTGATTTCTCTCAGACTGTTCAAGTTCAGTTGGACAATATCCACCATATCATAGATAAGTTTTCACAAATGCCTAAGGTGCCTAACTGGTTTTCTTGGTTTCACTGGAGATGGCTTGTAATTACATATATGCTTAGGTTATGTAACTATACTGTTATTATGTTAATGTGTGTGTGCAATTTAATTAGTAGTTTAAAACCTATACATGCTGAAGTTACTCTACAAGAAGATATGCCAAAGAAATAATCAATCTTCCCACGTTTTCTTCCGCCTGCTACTTCTATAGCTTTTCTTCTTCCTTCCTAATTACAACCCTTAAATAGAATTCGTGCCTCATATCAAATTTGCCGAGTATCATAATTCTTCCAAGTGGTAAAGATACCTCAAGACAAATGGTGGGCATAGAAGCCACAGGGCATAAATATGCAAAGAAGTAAAAAGCTAACCTTTTCAACCAATAAGGCTTCTCTTTCTCACTTACCAACTTAACATTTCCCTGTATGGCCCCGGAAGATGACTGGTTAGCCAGAGACGGGTAAGATTCCTCAAGGGAGGAACAACCTAAGACAGGCACAGTCACAGGGGGGTCATCAGGTGGGAAATTGGGGATCAACAGAGGTGAGGCTTAGAACCTCACCCCCCCGTTCTGAGAGAAATCTTCTGCATCAGTGGATGTTTTATTGCCCTTGTCTAGCTTGGATTAACACATAGTCTACAGGCACACACCTGATCATCTACATTTGCTCTCTTACAACACTAAACTATGTTTTCTACCTTTATCTGGTATCTACCTACCACTTCAGCATTTTATTAAAAATAATAATAATAAAGAGAGAAATGCGGTATCCACATACAAATCAAGTATAAAAATCAAGTGAGTATTCATATTTGAACTGACTGTTTATAGTTCATAATGCATGAGCAAAATCGAAAGCTTCTGTGATGACTGCCCTTGTACTGTTCACTATGTAACTTATTCACTATGTAAGAATTTGTTCTCCATGTAAGAACTTGTTCATTATGCTTCAGAAGATTGGAGACTGATGAACATTAGGCTTGGGGTGGATTAATGATTGTGCATTGAGCATTAACTCCCCTATACAGAATTTTATTGTTGTTAACAACCATTTGATCAATAAATATGAGAGATGCCCTCTCAACAACAACAAAAAAAGTTCACACTTCCAATTGTAAAATAAATAAGTAACTGGGATGTAATGCATAGCATAAGAATATAGTCAAAATATTGTAACAACTTGGTATGGTGATAGCTGGTACCTAGAATTATCATGTATATAAATGTTGAATCACTGTGTTGTACACCTGAAACTAATGTAATGTAATACTGTGTGTCAACTACCCTTCAATAAAAAATAATTATAAAAAAAAACCATGAAGAATAATGCATCATACTGGTGGCTTCTTGGCATATCTCTGATTTATAGAATACCATCTCCAGGGGAAATTTTTATCTTAGAAGAGCTACCTGATTCAACTTTTCAGGCTGTTCAGATCATGTTAGAAGTAGTCCATAAAGGACCTCAAATCCTTACTTTCAGACCCAGGGAATCTCTCAGTGTGGAGCTCAGGAATCTGTTTTTAAGATATTCCCTGGTGATCTGATACAAGAACCACCGAAAGATAAAAGCATTTATCTCATTTCCACATTGGCCATTCACTCAAGAGGCATTTGCCCAGTGTCTCCATGGAGTTTATATTCTAATGGTGTAGGGCGGGGAATATCAAATAAGTCAGGTCTACACAACACATGGTGTGAAGTTGGTTCTCTATACACAAATATGGTAGGATATGAAAATTAATTTCAGTGGGCTGAGAGAGAGGGAATGCTACTCAGTCAGATAGGGTGTTCAGGAAACCTCTCCAAAACAATGACATTTGAGCAGAAACCTAGAAGAAGTGGGAGACTTCCCATGTGTGTATCTGAGAGAATATTCCAGTTTGAGACAACAGCAAATGCAAGGGTCCTGAGGCCAGTATGGCTTGAAAGGAGTGGAGGGTAGTGCCAGATTATGAGGGCCTTATGGGCAACAGTAAGTCCTTGGCTTTTATTACCTTGGAAGGTTTTTCAGCAGAGCAGGGACTTTTATGAAGAGATAGCTTAGCGAAATGATTTTATGAGCCAAAAGACTCTGTGAGCTTACTGAACTACTTATGACATGATAATGTGGAGAAAGCTGGGGTTTAAAAAAATATTGATTGGACCACTTATTTGAGTGTTAGTAAAAAAAAAAAAACATTCGTTATAACATCTACTCATAGCAAACTTCCTTAAAATGAGAGGTTTGAGAGTCAAATAAACCAAGTTCAACTTCCAGTTCTGCCTTCATCTTTCTTACTAGTAAAATAGAATGATATACATTTTCTAGGTAGCAGTGAAAATAAATGACTATATATGCCTAGCAAGGCACTTGCTCAAAGATATAATTACTAGTGTTATTTTGTTTACATTGGGTGACTATTACACAAAATGTGAGAATATTCAATATTAGGATGAGTGTTTGTCAAATATTGTGAGTCATGTATAATAATTGGTTATCATTTCTATTTAATCAATGAGGCAAATACTGGAAGTAACTTGGTGTGGTGAAAAGATCCCAGAGCTGGAAGTCAGTTAATATAAATTCTAGTTTCAGTCTAGCAACCAATGGTTAAACTTTTGTGGACCTCAGTTTCCTTGAGCTTAAACTGGATGATGTTGCAGCTCTTTCCAGCTGTAAAATGATGCTCACAGTTAGGTCAGACTTTACTGCTGAAGTATTGGCTCTTCTGTCTTTTTTACAATGTGCAGCTTCCTCTAAAAAAGTACAGTTGCAATAGAAGATAACTTGGAATAATTATAGAAACATGAGAGATTTATTTGATATCCTAGCATTAGACATTTTCCCATAAAGATCTGTTGTCCATATATAAATGTGGACAAATATAAAAGGGACAAGTATTACAGTATCTTTTCTCAAAAATGACAAAAAACACAAAACAAAACATTGCATTCTTCCAAAAGAAAATGCGGCCAATTGCCTCCCTATGATATATGAATAAAGAGTAACGAGATCCCTGAAACATTACCAGAGACACAGTGAAGTATTAAAGAACTCAGAAAGGTCATGTTCAAGTAAGGCAAGGTTTGTGGTAAGCTCATAATTTTCCATCTTGTGTTTCTTAGAGGGCTGGCAATGAGTATTTCCTGATGGGTTTCTTCCTCCCTTCCTTGCATATTTATGGCTATTTCTATCCATAATAAATAAATACATTTATGCATATATTTCTTATTAAAAATGTTCCCTGCCTTCAGCCAGCTTCTCCAACCAGGCTTCAGGAGAGCTTTCATATGGAAATGGTTCATCTCCAAGGTCCTTACTGTCTCTGTGTATGTGGAAAGGAGAATCCGCTCTTTGGCATTGCTCTCCAACCCTTATTCCTTATTCCTTTCCTCAATCTAAAGCTGATTTCATAGAAACAGAGACTAGAATGGTGGCTACCAGAGGCTGAGGGGAGGGAGAAATCAGGTGGTACAGGTTAAAGGTACAAATTTCCAATTAGAAGGTGAATAAATTCTGAGGATCTGATGTATAGCATAGTGACTATGGTTAACATAGTATTGAAAGTTGCTGAGAGCAGATCTTAAGTAAGATCTTAAGGTCTTATCATGTACACACACACACACAGTTAACTACTTTATGTGAGATGATGGATGTGTTAATTATCTTGATCTTGGTAACCATTCCACAATGTATATGAATATCAAATCATCATGCTATAGACTTTAAATATATACAATTATATTTGTCAATTATTTCTCAGGAAATTAAAAAAACTGTAGAGGAAAGATATAATTGCAGTCATTTGACACTTTGGTGTGAACTTAACAGGTTATAGTCCCTGAGAGTATCTATATCTTACTACCTATAGCTCTGTTATTCATTGTGGAAATACAAGCTAGGTCTCTTTGGTAATGAAATATTTTGATGTCTCAAATTCCAGGCATCAGAAAAGTCTGTATGGTGAGACTTTAAAAATTTTGTTGTGACCCTTTTTTGTGTGGGAAGAGGAGGGCCATCCCAACATGATATCACATTGCACATACAGCACAGCCCAGCCCTACCCCTCCTGTGCTTAACATGTGAGCAGAAGCAGAGCTACCCCAACATCTGTGGGAAATTAGTTTTTTAATTTTCTCCTGCATATTTGGTGAGGGCATTTCTACAGAATAATAAGTCACTAGGATCTTAGAACTTAGGAACTGAATTTCTTCAAAACTAATGGTCAGGGTTTTTTTTTCTTGTCCCATAGTATTCAGTGACACAAATCATCTTATCAATACAACCTCCAAGGGAGTAGGGATAAAGATCTCCCGATGGAGAATCTAATCCCAACAAACCTCCTCAATAGACAGATGGGGAAAAAAGGGCCATTTGAACAGGCCTGTGGACAAACTCATACAATTGGGATATTTTCTTTAAGAAAAAGAATGCACAATCATGAATGAAACATTAGGTATACAAGCAAATATCTACTCATAATGAGAAATCACAACACTTTCCAAAAAAGCTAATACCACCAAGTGGAGAAAATGATGGTGGAGTAGGAAGGCAAGGTGGAAACTGCCTCCCCAAAACACATAAAACATGAAAATACAGCAAATACAACTAAACCTGAAAATAACCTGAAGATTGCAGAACAGACCACCTACACCTGGGGAAGAAGAGAAGACCTCACAGGAAAGGGTAAAGTGGCAGAGCTGTGATCTGAGGGAACCCAAGCCTTCCCCCACTCCAACCCACAGGTGGGAGGAAGAGGGGTGGAGTGGGGAGGTGGGAAGTACCCAAGATCCCTGAATACTTGGCCCTGGAGATCTGCTCCAGGAGCAGGAGCCCACATTACATGGTGTTCTGGTGACTAGTGGGGCTGGATACCAAGGACAGGTGGAACACCTGGGGAGGCTGAGATCCCATCTGCCTGTGGAGAACAGGCACACTCCACCAGTATCCCTGAGACAAAAGCAAAGTGGGTAGTTTGAAAGACTTCCCAGCAGCGGGAGTGATGCCAGAGAGGCAAGGGTTGGATGGAGCTCTCTTCTCAGGAGAAAAGTCAGGTGGACGATACCTCCACAACCTGCCCTTGGTCCAACAGGTCAGGAACTCTCAGGAGCCTCAGATGCTTCATTCCCCTCATGGCCTCGCCCACAGCAACTTCAGCAACACAGACCTGAGTGCCCTCCCTGGGCACATGGCTGGCAGACAACCCACTTGGCCTGGCAGTAGTGTCAGGCTTTGCTGCCTACTGAGCAGAGGGAGACCCTCCGCTCATTTTTGGCTCCATTTCAGCCCACCTGGAAAATGCCCACAGGAGCCATTCCCAAGAGCTCCTTCCTCCCTGCAGGTGTCCAAGCCAGGTGCTGTGCATCAGGCTTGGGCAGAGCTGCACATCTGCCTGCCCACCCCATTAAACCTGCAGCCCCCCCACTGCTGCAGACCAGGCAGAGGGCAGCCCACCCACAGCAGTTCCAGCAGAGAATTCTGTGCTGATCGCAAAGGTACAGTGGAAGCAAACTGCCTGCCCAGACTCAGACCACTACAAGCCATACAGAAAGGCAGCTTTGCCCACCGCATGCCAACAGTTGGGCTGGCCGCACTGGAAAGTAAAGAGTCTTGAGTTTCTGGGCACCAGAGGATGCCTCCTTCATGAAGCTATTACTCCGTAGGCCAGGAAGCAGCAGAGGCATCTAATACAAAGGAAGAAACACAAGAACCCTGACAAAAATGAGGAGGCAAAGGAATATGTTCCAAACAAAATTACAAGACAAGACACCAGAAAGAGGGCTAAATGAAACAGAGATAACCAATCTTTTTGATAAAGATTTCAAAATAAAAGACATAAACATGCTCATAGATCTAAAGAAAAATATTCAAGATCTCAGGGAGGACTTCAACAAAAAGATAAAAGACCTACAAAAAAGCCACTCAGAGCTGAAGAATATAGTATCTGAAATGAAACATACAATGGAGGGATTTAAGAGTAGATTATTTCAGGTTGAAGAAGCTGTAAATGAAATGGAAATTAGGGGCGAGGAAAACAATGAGGCCAAAAAAACAGAGAAAAAAAGATTTCTAGGAATGAAAGAATTATAAGAGAGCTGTGTGAAAAGCCAAATGGAATAATATTCACATAATAGGGGTACCAGAAGGAGACGAGGGACACAAAGGGAAAGAAAGTCTCTTTGAGGAAATAATTGTTGAAAACTTCACCATCTGGGGAAGGAAATAGACACTTAGGTCATGGAAGCACAGAGAGTCCCTAATAAAAGGAACCCCAGGAAGACAACATCAAGACATATAATTAAAATGGCAAAGATCAAGCATAAGGAGAGTATTGAAAGCAGCCAGAGAGAGAAAAACATTACTTATAAAGGAAATCCAATCAGGCTATCAGCAGAAACTTTACAGACCAAAGGGAGTGGCATGATATATTTAGTGTAATGAAACAGAAGGACCTCTGGTCATGGGGACAGTAGTACAGCATGGAGAATATAGTCCATGATTCTGTAACATCTTACTATGTTAAGAGATCATAATGCACTAGAGGGGGTAAGGATTTAATAACATGTGTAACACATGATTAAAGATGGCAGTGTGAGAGGAGAGACAGAGGCTTCTTCCCAAAACTGGATACAATTAGAAAATATAGTTGGTGCAACTAATCCTGAGAGAGCAACAGGAAAGAGGACGGCGTCAGACTGCACACACCTGGAGAAAAGAGCAGACCTCAGCGAACGGGGTAACGTACCAGAGCTGCGGCTCTGCGGGACCCGAGCCCCTCCCCCACCCCAGTTCACCAGCGGGAGGAAGAGAAACGGAGCAGGGAGGGAGTGGAAGGCTTGGGACTGCTGAATACCTAGCTCCGGAAATCTGCTCTGGAAACACAAACCTACATTTCATGGTGCTTTCATGAGACTCGCATGACTACAGGGTTGGAAAGTTAATACAGGCAGAGTTCCTGAGGAGACTGGGATTCCGGCTGCTTGTGGAAAGCATGGATTCATATCTGGCTGCTCTGGGACAAAAACTTACACCTGTGTGACCGGCCCACTGGCTCAGGCAGTGGAGACAGGCACAGCAGCCGGGAGGCGGGGAACAGCTCTTTCCTCTCCTCAGGCACCAGTACTGCTCCCCTGCGACCCCCGACATTGCTTCAGGGGCTGAGCAGCTCCAGAATAGAGCTTCTGGACACTAGAGGGCGCCATATACAAACATGAAACGCCAAAGGAACCTTGTCCAAAGTAAAATTATTAATACAACTCCCAAGAAAGATTTAAATGATATGGACCTCGTGACTCTTCCTGAAAGGGAGTTCAAAATAAAAATAATCAACATTCTAATGGAGGTACGGAAAGACATCCAACAACTCAGGAATGAATTCAGGTTGGAGATCCAATCGTTGAAGAGCACAATGGAGGGTATTAAAAGCAGGTTGGATATGGTGGAGGAGACAATAAATGAAATAGAAACTAGAGAAAAGGAATACAAAGAAGCTGAGGCACAGAGAAAAAACGGATCGCTAAGAATGAAAGAATATTGACAGAACTGTGTGACCAATCCAAGTGGAACAATATTCACATTATAGGGATATGAGAAGAAGACGAGAGAGAAAGGGATACAAAGTGTCTTTGAGGAGGTAGTTGCTGAAAACTTCCCCAATCTGGGGAAGAAGATAGTCTCTCAGGCCATGGAGATCCACAGATCTCCCAACACAAGGGACCCAAGGAAGACAACACCAAGACACATAGTAATTAAAATGGGAAAGATCAAGGATAAGGACAGACTGTTAAAAGCAGCCAGAGGCAGAAATAAGATCACATACAAAGGAAAGCCCATCAGGCTAACATCAGAATTCTCAGCAGAAACCTTACAGGCCAGAAGGGAGTGGCATGATGTATTTAATGCCATGAAGCAGAAGGGCCTGGAACCAAGATTACTTTATCCAGCAAGATTATCATTTAAATTTGAAGGAGGGATTAAGCAATTTCCAGATAAGCAAAAGCTGAGAGAGTTTACCTCCCACAAACCATCACTGCAGTCTATTTTGGAGGGACTGCTATAGATGGAAGTGTTCCTAGGGTTGGATAGCTGTCACCAGAGGTAGCAAAACCATGGTAGGGAGGGTGGAGCAGCTGATTGCGAGGCAAATGCAAAATTAATTTGACTATCCCCAAAGTCAATCAAGGGATAGACAAAAAGTACATAATTTGATACCTAATATATAAAGAATGAAGGAGAAAGAAAAAGGAGGAGAAATAGAAAAAACCTTTAGATTGTGTTTGTAACAGCATACTAAGTGAGTTAAGTTAGACTCTTAGATAGTAAGGAAAGTAACCTGGAACCTTTGGTAACCACAAATCTAAAGCCTGAAATGGCAATCAGTACATGCCTATCGATAATCACCCTAAATGTAAATGGACTAAATGCACCAATCAAAAGACATAGAGTCACTGAATGGGTAAAAAAACAAGACCCATCTATATGCTGCTTACAAGAGACTCACCTCAAACCCAAAGACATGCACAGACTAAAAATCAAGGGATGGAAAAAGATATTTCATGCAAGCAATAGGGAGAAAAAAGCAGGTGTTGCAGTACTATTATCAGACAAAATAGACTTCAAAACAAAGAAAGGAACAAGAGATAAAGAAGGACATTACATAATGATAAAGGGCTCAGTCGAACAAGAGGATATAACCATTATAAATATATATGCACCCAACACAGGAACATCAGCATATGTGAAACAAATACTAACAGAACTAAAGGAGGAAATAGAATGCAATGCATTCATTTTAGGAGACTTCAACACACCATTCACTCCAAAGGACAGATCCACCAGACAGAAAATAAGTAAGGACACATAGGCACTGAACAACACACTAGAACAGATGGACCTAATAGACATCTATAGAACTCTACACCCGAAAACAACAGGATAAACATTCTTCTCAAGTGCACATGGAACATTCTCCAGAATAGACCTTATACTAGGCCACAAAGAGAGCCTCAGTAAATTCCAAAAGATTGAAATTCTACCAACCAACTTTTCAGACCACAAAGGTATAAAACTAGAAGTAAATTGTACAAAGAAAGCAAAAAGGCTCACAAACACATGGAGGCTTAACAACATGCTCCTAAATAGTCAATGGATCAATGACCAAATTAAAATGGAGATCCAGCAATATATGGAAATAAATGACAACAACAACACAAAGCCACAACTTTTGTGGGATGCGCAAAAGCAGTCTTAAGAGGAAAGTATACAGCAATCCAGGCATATTTAATGAAGGAAGAACAAACCCAAATGAATAGTCAAACGTCACAATTATCAAAATTGGAAAAAGAAGAAAAAATGAGGCCTTAAGTCAGCAGAAGGAGGCAGAAGGAGGGACATAATAAAGATCAGAGAAGAAATAAACAAAATTGAGAAGAATATAAAACAATAGAAAAAATCAATGAAACCAAGAGCTGGTTATTTGAGAAAATAAGCAAAATAGATAAGCCTCTAGCCAGATTTATTAAGAGAAAAAGAGAATCAACACACATCAACAGAATCAGAAACGAGAAAGGAAACATCACGATGGACCCAATAGAAATACAAAGAATTATTAGAGACTTCTATGAAAACCTATATGCTAAGGAGCTGGAAAACCTAGAAGAAATGGACAACTTCCTAGAAAAATACAACCTTCCAAGACTGACCAAGGAAGAAACACAAAATCTAAACAAACCAATTACCAGCAACGAAATTGAAGCAGTAATCAAAAAACTACCCAAGAAAAAAAACCCTGGGCCAGATGAAATTACCTTGGAATTTTATCAGACATACAGAGAAGATATAATACCCATTCTCCTTAAAGTTTTCCAAAAAATAGAAGAGGAGGGAATACTCCCAAACTCATTCTATGAAGCCAACATCACCCTAATACCAAAACCAGGCAAGGACCCCACCAAAAAAGAAAACTACAGACCAATATCCCTGATGAACGTAGATGCAAAAATACTCAACAAAATATTAGCAAACCGAATTCAAAAATACATCAAAAGGATCGTACACCATGACCAAGTGGGATTCATCCCAGGGATGCAAGGATGGTACAACATCCGAAAATCCATCAATGTCATCCACCACATCAACAAAAAGAAGGACAAAAACCACATGATCATCTCCATAGATGCTGAAAAAGCATTCAACAAAATTCAACATCCATTCATGATAAAAACTCTCAACAAAATGGGTATAGAGGGCAGGTACCTCAAAATGATAAAGGCCATATATGATAAACCCACAGCCAACATCATACTGAAGAGTGAAAAGCTGAAAGCTTTTCCTCTGAGATCGGGAACAAGACAGGGATGCCCACTCTCCCCACTGTTATTCAACATAGTACTGGAGGTCCTAGCCATGGCAATTACACAAAACAAAGAAATACAAGGAATCCAGATTGGTAAAGAAGAAGTTAAACTGTCACTATTTGCAGATGACATGATATTGTACATAAAAAACCCTAAAGACTCCACTCCAAAACTACTAGAACTGATATCAGAATACAGCAAAGTTGCAGGATACAAAATTAACACACAGAAATCTGTGGCTTTCCTATACACTAACAATGAACTAATAGAAAGAGAAATCAGGAAAACAATTCCATTCACAATTGCATCAAAAAGAATAAAATACTTAGGAATAAACCTTACCAAGGAAGTGAAAGACCTATACCCTGGAAACTATAGGACACTCTTAAGAGAAATGAAAGAGGACACTAACAAATGGAAACTCATCCCATGCTCTTGGCTAGGAAGAATTAATATCGTCAAAATGGCCATCCTGCCCAAAGCAATATACAGATTTGATGCAATCCATATCAAATTACCAACAACATTCTTCAACCAACTAGAACAAATAGTTCAAAAATTCATATGGAAAACCGAAGACCCCGAATAGCCAAAGCAATCCTGAGAAGGAAAAGGAAGAATAAAGTATGGGGGATCTCTCTCCCCAACTTCAAGCTCTACTACAAAGCCACAGTAATCAAGACAGTTTGGTACTGGCACAAGAACAGAGCCACAGACCAGTGGAACAGAATAGAGACTCCAGACATTAATCCAAACATATATGGTCAACTAATATACGATAAAGGAGCCATGGACATACAATGGGGAAATGACAGTTTCTTCAACAGATGGTGCTGGCAAAACTGGACAGCTACATGTAAGAGAATGAAACTGGATCACTGTCTAATCCCATACACAAAAGTAAATTCAAAATCGATCAAAGACCTGAATGTAAGTCATGAAACCATAAAACTCTTAGAAAAAAACATAGGCAAATATCTCTTGGACATAAACATGAGCGACTTTTTCATGAACATATCTCCCTGGGCAAGGGAAACAAAAGCAAAAATGAACAAGTGGGACTATATCAAGCTTAAAAGCTTCTGTACAGCAAAGGACACCATCAATAAAAAAAAAAAGGTACCCTACAGTATGGGAGAATATATTCATAAATGACAGATCAGATAAAGGGTTGACATCCAAAATATATAAAGAGCTCACGCACCTCAACAAACAGAAAGCAAATAATCCAATTAAAAAATGGGCAGAGGAGCTGAACAGATAGTTCTCCAAAGAAGAAATTCAGATAGCCAATAGACACATGAAAAGATGCTCCACATTGCTTGTCATCAGAGAAATGCAAATTAAAACCACAATAAGATATCACCTCACACCAGTAAGGATGGCTACCATCCAAAAGACAAACAACAACAAATGTTGGCAAGGTTGTGGAGAAAGGGGAACCCTCCTACACTGCCGGTAGGAATGCAAATTAGTTCAACCATTGTAGAAAGTAGTATGGAGGTTCCTCTAAAAGCTCAAAATAGAAATAACATTTGACCCAGGAATTCCACTTCTAGGAATTTACCCTAAGAATGCAGCAGCCCAGTTTGAAAAAGACAGATGTACCCATATGTTTATTTCAGCACTATTTACAATAGACAAGAAATGGAAGCAACCTAAGTGTCCATCAATAGATGAATGGATAAAGAAGATGTGGTACATATACACAATGGAATATTATTCAGCCACAAGAAGAAAACAAATCCTACCATTTGCAACAACATGGATGGAGCTAGAGAGTATTATGCTCAGTGAAATAAGCCAGGCAGAGAAAGACAAGTACCAAATGATTTCACTCATATGTGGAGTATAAGAACAAAGAAAAACTGAAGGAACAAAACAGTAGCAGACTCACAGAACCCAAGAATGGACTAATGGTTACCAAAGGGAAAGGGCCTGGGCAGGAGGTGTGGGAAGGAAGGTATAAGGGCAGGGAAAAAGAAAGGGGCATTACGATTAGCATGTATAATGTGGGGGGTGGTGGTGCATAGGGAGGGATGTGCAACACAGAGAAGACAAGTAGTGTGTCTACAGCATCTTACTACACTGACGGACAGTGACTGTAATGGGGTTTGTGGGAGGAGACTTGGTGAAGGGGAGAGTCTAGTAACTATAATGTTCTTCATGTAATTTTAGATTAAAGATAATAAAATGAATTTAAAAAATAATAGTATGTGTAACTGTGAAACACTGTGTTGTATTTTTGAAACCAACATAAGATTGTATATCAATGTGACTTTAATAAAAAAAAAGCTAATACCATCAATATTTCAAAATCCCAAAGCTATCATACTATTCTTACTAGTCATCTGCTTGACACACCTCTGTTATGCTTTCCTACCTTTTGACTGCATTCTCTTTAATCATTTCTGCATATGATTATTTCATAACATTTTCTAATTGGAGAGAATTGCAAAGTAATTTGATCTTTCCTCCAGCAAGGTTGAGCAAAGTTTGTTTTTATTATAATTTCAGTTTTGTAATTCTTATTAGTAAGATTGTGTAAATTTTTGGATTATTGTCAAATCTGGGGACACCTCTGCCAAGTTTCCTTCATGTATGAACTGAAAGCTTCTTTGGGCATTTAAGTTTTCTGGAGAATGACTAATTTTTAAAAACTTTCTAAATTGATGACAGCCATTAACCAGTTTGTCATCCATGCTCTCACTGAGGTTATATAAAATAAATTTTGTGGCATTTTCATAGCTATCAGCATTTCATGTTGTCCAACTGGGGGAAAAACATAGTAATTTGATAGGGAAAAATTAAAGAAGACATAAAGAGAATAAACTAAAAAGAATATAGAATGTAGAAATATCAGATCATAGGAGTAGCTACTATCTTCAGGGCTGAAATAGAGTAACCAAAACACTATCACCCCAACTAGGACTGAGGTACAAACATTGAATAGCTGTGATGCACTGAAGGGCAGAGAAATTGCTGTGGTGCCCACTGATGGAACTTGCTGGAAATCAGCACTATAGGGTGCTGGGGAAAGCTGATCATGGGGAGGTGAGGTGATCCCTTGAGGTACTCCTCTACAAGACTGTCCAGGGGACTTGCTAAGGGGAGCTGCAGTTCACTGGTGGGGAAACCAGATGGATACTGCAGCCTGCAGGAGCCTGGTGCTGGAGAAGCTGCGTGTCCTGCAGGAACCTGCCCATTCACACCAGAATTCAGCACCCTCTACTGACGGAGTGTCGGTGCTGGCAGGGAGGGGAAATTATTTAAAGGGCCCAGGTCCATTTTTCAAAGAGCAGACAAAAGTATGAGTTGAAACTGAAAGGCGATGCATCAATAACCACACATAAATGAAATCAATAAGAAATTTAAATCTTTCTCCATGTGATCAACTCCTCTTAGTTAAGTAGAGTGTCAAATATCCAATAATTTTTTTCTTCCTCTTAAGTTACTGCTCTTGTTATGCTCTGAAAAATTTTTTTACTATTTGCTTCTTGCTGTCAGAATAACTTCCATTGAGTTTACTGTTCTTTACCATTTTTTTAGTATTTCATTAAATTTTTATCAGAATAATTCTGAATTCTTTAATAAATATAAAGCCGACAAAAGAAGGTAACATCATATATTCCCAAATCAAATATCTATCATTTCTGGCTGGTTTTGTTGAAACATTCCAAAATGGCTTTCCAAATTGCAGTCAAAGGGGCATATTTCCAACTCCACATTCCTCAATTGGATTCTAAAAGTGCCCACTCCCATCACCATGCCATTTAACTGTTGGAAAGTCTAACATATGGAAGTCTGAGTGGAAAGAAACCATCGTTAAAATATCTTACTTTTGCCAATTAAAAAAAAACATGATCATATAAAAACATATAATCATGTAAAATTATATAGTTACATAGCAGCAGAGCGTGACTGCCATCTCCTTTCTTTCCCATCATGTTAAATTCTCTAGTCCATTCTCTACACTTTTTAAAGACAGACTCTCATGCCATGACAAGCCCATACTGGGACCAGACAAAAAAAGTGACTCCAGATGTCCCTATAGGTGTCTAGGCCTGCTCCGCTCTGCTCCACAGCTCATAGCTTCCTAGATGCCTTGGATCTGTTCCACACCACATCTTGGCTGCTGTTTTTTGACTAGCCCAAGGGCTGAAAATTCTTTAGAATTCAAAAGCAGGCAGGTATTGTAAATAAGAAGCAGCTCTGTTAGGAGAGGAGGGTGTATGAAGGTCAGGAGAGACATTTCCCATCAAAGGAAGGCCATTACAATACAGAGATACCTGCACAGTATAATTATATCTTCTGACTTTTCAAAAGAAGGTAAAATCTGGACTTCATGGTAAATCTTCCACATATTAGAGATGAGTGACTGATCTAAAAATCTTTAAAACACAGTGGGTCATCAGTTTTTTTCTGGAGTAAATATATCTGACAGACCACTCAACCAAAAATGGCCATCCTCTACCTTTCCTGTCCCACCATCCGGTCACATCATCTTGTTTTATCATAGTAACAGCTACCTGACACGTACTTTTACCACCTTACATTTATCTGTTTATTGTCACCCACATACGTGCAAAGGCTCCTTGTGGCACTCGCTCACTGCTATATTCCTCGCACTGTGAACAGTGCCTTCATATAGCACACTCATCGTGCCTGCTGAATGAATGAATGATTTGGGATTTATTGCCTTTAAACTTGTCACCTTTTGCTCTTTTCAATATGAATGTAAGGGTATTCCTTCTGGTCCTAGGAACACGGTCAGCTCTTTGCCCACGTGAGCCTCCCTTCTGTTCGGGCCTCAAACTGACAGGGAAAGAGACGTACACATAATTATATTCATGTCCACCTCAAAAAAACTTACGAGTTTTAATATAAAACACTATAAATCAAGATTTTAAAATTTACATTTCAGCTGATTTAAATTTCATTTACATTTTAATTACATTTCATTCAAGAACATTAGTGTGTTGATCAGAGTCTAAGCTTCACATATCTTTTGTGAAAATTATGAGATAACTGATAGAAAATATAATAAACATAAAAACCCAAAATTGTTGTTCCATGGAAGTAGTTTTTTTGTTTGTTTTGTTTTGTTTTAATGTGTTAATATCTGTGCTTCTCATTATAGGGATGAGTTTTAAGAAACTGAGGTTTGATGAAGCATCTTGACACGTCTTCTAATTTGCCCCTGAATACATACATTGAACATGGAGTCATATAATATGGATTATTAGGTCTATTCTTTTTAGAACAGAGCCAGGTAGGCTGAAGAGTTCATTTGATCTTCCTTTTTGAGAATGTAAGACAAAAGACTTTCTGTTGACACTGGTTAGAATTTGTCATAAGTTTTGACACTGAAGATAATGTTTGCTACAACTGAACTGGTCTTGTTAAAACTGAAGCCTAATCCACAGTGTTGTACCTTATGTGAACAGAACAGATGGCAGCTATGGTAGGAAAGGACAATGGGTTGAGCAATTGTAAGCATTTCTCAAGCCCTGATCAGAAGAGAGAGCATCATCCTAGATACACCAGGCCTGCCATCTTTGATATAAAAATCCATCATTAGAAATATGTCACTCACTCCTTTGCTCTGATTCCCTCCTCTCTGGTTTCCCACACAGATTCACTGCCCTAAAGCACATCTGGTCCTGTCCAAGCTGCCCATCAGAATTACCAAGGGAGCACTTAAAAAATAACACTACTGGAGCCTCTCCTGTGGCCAACTGAACCAGATTCCGTAAGGGTGGGGCTTGGCATACGTATTTTTAAAGCTCCCTTGTCGATTCTAAAATGAAGCCAAGGTAGAAAACCACTGGCCTACAGGAGACAATGCGCTCAGATTTCCCTGCCCCAAATCCCTGTCATAGATTATAATTCCCTGTATGATCTGAGCACTCTCTACCCCATTAACCCCGTCACCTACCACATTCTTCTTGCTCCCCGTATTCCAGCCATACTGGCTGTATTAGTTACCTATTGCTGCCTAATAAGTCACCCTAAAACTTAAAAACACAAATCAAATGCATACTATCTGACAGTCTCAGTGGGCCATGAATCCCAGTACAAATTAGGAGCCCCTGTGCCTCGGGGTCTCCCCTCAGGCTGCAGCCAGCTGAGAACAGGCTTATCTGAGGCTCAGCCTGGGGGGATTCACCTCCAAGCTGCTCACCTGGACCTTTGGTGCTTCCTGGCTGTTGGGCTGAAGGCCTCAGGTTCTCCTTGCTGGCAGGAGACCAGAGGCTTCCCTCAGTTCTATGCCACATGGACCACACCATGGGGCAGCTCGAGACTGCTTGCTTTATTAGAACCAGTGTGTTGAGGGTTTCCAGAGCTAGAAGCACTCCCAGCCGGCTCATACAGGACAGAAGCACAGGCAGAGGCTGGAGGAGTCCGTGCGCAGGCTCCCTTCGGCGCCCCCCTCCCCGGAGGGCTCGCACTCAGCACACTCCTCCCAGCAGACACCGCAGCCGTATGTGTGCCCTGGGAAGCCCGCTGAAGACTCAGCACCCGAGGATTTCCCCGGGGGCTGGTCACACGGACACCACTGCCGACTGAGTACTAAACTCCCAGACACCCGGGAGGCCAGCAGGTGTTCAGCATTAGCATACTGTTTGCACAGCCTAGGCGTGGTGAGCAACATTTACCACTCAGGGAAAGGTTTATATCAGTGTAGGGAACTGTCTACCAGCCAAGTCCAATGCCAGTCAAAGGCCAGTCTTACGGGCTGGTCTTTCTAAGGATAGCGGTCTCGGGGTGTTAACTTTTTTTCTGGCCAGTGAGAAAGCAAAACAGCAAAAAAAAAAAAAAAAAAAAAAGGTGCCGGGACCAAAGCAACCTTATTCTTGCAAGCTAACATACTGGCAGTGACGGCTCACCGTCTCTGCTGCATTCTGTTCATTGGGAGCTAGTAACTGCATTTGGTTTACATTCAAAGGGAGGGAATTTCATACGGGTATGAACACCAGTAGCCAGAGATCGTGGAGAGTCATCTCAGAGGCTGCCTACCACATTACCACATCACTCTACTTTTCATTCCTCAAACACCCCCACGATCATTTCTATCTCAGACCCTTTAAGTGTGATATTTCCTTTTTCTTGTATTTTCTTCACTTCCTTCATTCAGATTTCCTGAAGGACACCTTCCCCGATTATCCAATTTAAAATAGCACACACTCCTTAAAAATTTTTATCCTTTTAACCTCATATTTTTCCTCATAACAGCTACCATTATCTGCAGTTATATACTTATTTGTTGATAAAATTGTGCAAATTGCATGACACTAATGATTTTCTGTTTTGTTCACTGTTTATGCAAAGATACTGTTATATCTGATACATTGTAAACACTTAAAACTCATTAAATGAATAAATAAGCAGAATTTCAAACCACTCAAAAGCTTAATTTTTAGTGGAAATAAATATAGTTTATACATCAATCTCTTATGAGTTTGTTTTTTCTGAGACTATCTCCAAATCAACTTTGTCTAAAGTGCAATATGGAGTTACTGAGCCTACAGAGCTGAGGACTAGGCCTCACTGAGATGATGCCAACCTAGAGGTCTGCCCAGGCCTCCAGTGATATGCCTGAGATGGCACCTCTGTCTCATCAATAAGCTCATGATGTACCTCCTTCACAAGTATTTACCAGGGGTCCCCCTGTATCAAGCACTGTGCCAGAAAAGATCCAATTGTGAACAAGACAATCTGTCTTCAATTAGCCCAGTAAAGAGTCTTAGATTAATCAAGATGTAACAGAATATAAACAGACCATTTAAAAAAGATCTACCAATAAAGGCAATATTACATATAGCTTTTAAATGTAGAGCAAAATCACTACAAATTCATTTTAAAATTCAATATTTAGATGAAATTAGGAACATATTAACAAGGGCAACATTTATCAAGTATTGTCTGCTAGTCATTGTCCTGTATATACATATGTATATATATATGGGTGTAGTATCTAAATCAGTGAAAGTTCTTGGTAGCCAGTGAAGCGAACTGGTTGATGACCCTGCACGAGAGTTTAATCAAAGGCTATTGGTTGCTCACAGAATTGCCTGGAAACCTGGAGACACAGGCTTTCAGCTGAATTTCCAGAACTGGGCTGATGAGGAAACTGCTGTCACTATCACAAAGCACGAATGGCACCATGTGCACTGACACCCCTTCTGCACTGGCACCAGCTTTAATGCAGCTGGCATGGCCCATGCCAGTGCATCAGAGCCCTGACCGGTAGACCAAACCACCTGCCATTCTGCTGTGCCTCTAGATAGAGTTCCCCAGCCTCCCCTCCTGTGCCATTAGTTCCTGCATCAAAACCTGATCGTAGCAAAATAGTGATGCCCAAGGCCACATGTCTATACCCTCCCTGCAAGGAAACCCAAGACACAAAGCACTGAGCACTTCAGGGCTGGACGATCTTTGTCTCGCCCAGAACTCACAAATGCGAACCTCTGTAACATAACAAGAGTTTAGATGCTGAGAAGTCTGAAATTATGGTAGTATTTATCCTCACACCAACTTTGGACATGAGTATTATTTTCCAAAAATCAGAGTTGAGGAGATACCTTATCTAAGATCATGCAGTTAATGAGTGTCAACGTGAGGGCTCAAACTCAGGTATGTGTGGCTCCAAAGCCACATTCTTAGCCAAAATTCTGAACTCCCACTTCTCTGGAGGAATAGTTATGTCCTGGAAGTGTGTTTTTTAAAAATAAGACTAGTTTCCTTTATATACACAAAATTATCCCATTGGTAATGCTAAATGCAAATCATCTCTAAAGGCTCATATTTATTAGCAGTAAAAATTCCCTAAACATATGTTACCTTCTTGTATGTGAGGATAGTGCTACAGACAAACCAAACACAGTACATATTTCTTTACAGTTAATTTATGGTAGTGGTTACAGATTAGTACTGGATTGTATACATAGAATTAGTCAGATCCCACTATGGCAAAGGGCATTTGTAAAACAAATAAATGTGATGTAACCATGATTTGTGACCAGGAAACAGCCCCCAGTTTAATTCACCTACACTGCGACTGAGGACACAACTTATAACATTATCTTTCAAGCAGCTGAGCTTACCAGCTGACACCTTCTGAGAAGAGGATGTCTGGCAGCCATTTCAAACAGATTCACAAAAGAGAATGCTCAACAGTCTTCGATGACCCACAGGCACAGCAGGTCACAGGGTCTGAGGAGAAATTTGAGATCAGACGAAGCCCATTGCTCTTCTATGCACCTTTTAAAAATTTCTCAGTTCATTTTAATTTAAACAGAATTTTGCTCCTGTGTTCTTTTCTAAA
Organism: Manis pentadactyla; assembly: GCF_030020395.1. Classification (NCBI taxonomy): domain Eukaryota; kingdom Metazoa; phylum Chordata; class Mammalia; order Pholidota; family Manidae; genus Manis; species Manis pentadactyla. Next base: position 109,613,842 of record NC_080028.1, on the reverse strand, counting down.
CACAATGACATTTCTTTACAAAAGCTTTGATTCTTCTACAAAGCTGAGAAGGCAAATGAGAAAGTTATTGAAACTGAGGAAGAATTACAATCCTTCCAAGCCTAGATATATTTTATAATTCCCCAGTCAGAAATCCTAATTTCTAACCTCAAATATGTCATAACTTTCTAGCCTTCTCAGAATGGATGCCATCCGTATATTCATCCATTTCAATCTCATTAAGACTGACACAAAAAAGAATCCACTACTATTTATCTATTTCCTTTCTTCCTGTTTAAATATGTGTCTCTGTATTAGTTTTGTTTTGCTGCTATAAGAAATTACTATAAACTTAACTGGCTAAAAGCAACACCAATTTATTATCTTATCATTCTGAGGTTGGTACCCTAATGCAAGATCTCCCTGGCTGAAATCAAGGTGTTTCGGAGGAGTCCTTCTAAAAACCCTAGAAGAAAATCGGTTTCCGTGTCTCTCTAGCTTCTAGAGCCCCATATTCCTTGACTCATGGACCCCTCTGAACATCTTTGAAGCCAGCAGGTCCTTCTCAGCTGGCATCATGCTGACCTTGCTTTCTCATCCTAGATCCATTTCTGACGCTGACTCCTCTACATATCGCTCTTCCATTTTTAAGGAACCGTGTGATAACTACTGTGAAAAGGTATTGAGTAGGATCCAAAAAGCTCACATGCAAATCCTGGCTATACCATTAATTGGATCAAGATATTTTAAAATTTGTGAACCTTGACTTCTTTGCTTTAAAAACAAAGATAATAAATAGTTCAAAACTTGACTAGCTCACAGAATATTATGATAACCAAACAGATTGGTGACTTCAAAGGTACATTAAGACTGTTAAGTTGGACAAATAGCAGGGAAAAGAAAAGTGACATAAACTTTAGAGAATATCAACCTGCGTTAAAATTCAAGCTCTGTCATCTGTCCCTGAGCTTGTTTTTTAAATTCTCCAAACAAGTTTTGCCATATATAAAATAAAGCTAACTTCTCAAGGGCATTAGCAGAAATAAATAAAACATATAAAGGTGCTTAGAATCGTGCTGAAAGTTCACAGTAAGCACTCATTTTTAATTTTGATAAAGTGATTGAAATAATTTGATTATTGAGATTTCCATAGTTTAAATTCTAAGGGAAGTGATAAATATCTTATTTTGAACTCTAGACAGTATGTGGTTACCGCAATTTACTTTTTAAACATCATAAATCTTTTTTTTGTCCCTTTCCTATCAGTAAAAGCACTTGGATTTTTTAAAAATAGACTACTTTTTCTTTTATTTCAGAATCATTAATATACAGTTGCATGAGCAACATTGTGGTTACTAGATTGTCCCCAGCATCAAGACCACACCACATACCCCATAACAGTCACTGTACACCAGTATAGTAAGATGCTACAGAGTCACTACTTGTCTTTTCTGTTACACTGCCTTCCCTGTGCGCCCCCTACATTATATGTGCTAATGATAATGCCCCTTATTCACCTTATCCCTCCCTTCCCAACCATCCTCCCCAGTCCCTTCCCCTTTGGTAACTGTTAGTCCATTCTTGGGTTCTATGAGTCTGCTGCTGTTTTGTTCCTTCAGTTTTTGCTTTGTTCTTACACTCCACAGATGAGTGAAATTGTTTGGTCCTTGTCTTTCTCTGCCTGGCTTATTTCCCTAAGCATAATATCCTCTAACTCCATCCATGTTATTGCAAATAGTAGGATTGTTTTCTTCTTATGGCTGAATAATATTCCATTGTGTATATGTACCACATCTTCTTTATCCATTCATCTACTGATGGACACTTAGGTTGCCTCCATTTCTTGGCTACTGTAAATAGTGCTGCGATAAACATAGGGATGCATATGTCTTTTTCAAACTGGACTCCTGGATTCTTAGGGTAAATTCCCAGGAGTGGAATTCCTGGGTCAAATGGTATTTCTATTTTTGTTTTTTAGTAACCTCCATACTGCTTTCCACAATGGTTGAACTAATTTACATTGCCACCAGCAGTGTAGGAGGGGTCTTCTTTCTCCACATCCTCACCCACATTTGTTGTTGTATGTCTTTTGGATGTTGGCCATCCTAACTGGTGTGAGGTGATATCTCACTGTGGTTTTAATTTGCATTTCTCTGATGATTAGCAATGGGGAGCATTTTTGCACGTGCCTATTGGCCCTCTAAATTCCTTCTTTGGAGAACAGTCTGTTCAGATCTTCTACCCATTTTTTAATTGGATTAGTTGCTTTTTGTTTGTTGAGGTGTGTAAACTCTTTGTATATTTTGGATGTCTACCCCTTTATCGGATATGTGATCTATAAATGTATTCTCCCATACTGTAGGATGCCTTTTTGTTCTACTGCTGGTGTCCTTTGCTGTACAGAAGCTCTATAGTTTGAAATAATTGCATGTGTTCATTTTTGCTTATGTTTCCCTTGCCCAGGGAGATATGTTCATGAAGAAGTTGCTCATGTTTATGTCCAAGCGATTTTTGCCTATATTTTTTTTCTAAGAGTATTATGGTTTCATGACTTACATTCAGGTCTTTGATCCATTCTGAGTTTACTTTTGTGTAGGGGGTGAGACAATAATCCAGTTTCATTCTCTTACATGTAGCTGTCCAGTTTTGCCAACACCAGCTGTTGAAGAGGCTGTCATTTCCCCATTGTATATCCATGACTCCTTTATCATGTATTAATTGACCATATATGTTTCAGTTTATATGTGGACTCCCTAGTCTGTTCCATTGGTCTTCGGGTCTGTTCTTGTGCCAGTACCAAATTGTCTTGATTACTGGGGCTTTGTAGTAGAGCTTGAAGTTGGGAAGCGAGATACCCCCGGCTTTATTCTTCCTTCTCAGGATTGCTTTGGCTATTCGGAGTCTTTGGTGGTTCCATATGAATTTTAGAAGTATTTGCTCTAGTTTATTAAAGATTGCTGTAGGTATTTTGATAGGGATTGCATTGAATCTATATATTGCTTTAGGCAGGATGGCCATTTTGACAATATTAATTCTTTGTAGCCAAGAGCATGGGATGAATTTCCATTTATTAGTGTCCTCTTTAATTTCTCTTAAGAGCATCTTATAGTTTTCAGGGCATAGGACTTTAACTTCCTTGGTTATGTTTATTCCTAGGAATTTTATTCTTTCTGATGCAATTGTGAATGGAATTGTTTCTCTGATTTCTCTTTCTGTTTGTCGTTGTGTATAGGAATGCCACAGATTTCTTTGTATTAATTTTGTATCCTGCAACTTTGCTGAATTCAGATATTAGATCTAGTCATTTTGGAGTGGATTCTTTAGGTTTTTTTATGTACAGTATCATGCCAGCTGCAAACAGAGACGGTTTGATTTCTTCCTTACCAATCTAGATGGCTTTTATTTCTTTGTGTTGTCTGATTACCATGACTAGGACCTCCAGAACTATGTTGAATAAAAGCGGGAAAAGTGGGCATCCTTGTTTTACTCCTGATCGTATAGGAAAAGCTTTCACTTTTTTGCTGTTAAGTATGATGTTGGCTATGAGTTTGTCATATATGGCCCTTACTATGTTGAAGCACTTGCCCTCTATACCCATTTGGTTGACAGTTTTTATAAGGAATGGATGTTGAATTTTGTTGAATGCTTTTTCAACATCTATGGTCATGATCATGTGGTTTTTGTCCTTCTTTTTGTTGATGTGGTGGATGATGTTCATGGATTTTCGAATGTTGTACCATACTTGAATCTCTGGGATGAATCCCACTTGATCATGGTGTATGATCCTCTTGATGTATTTTTTAGTTCGGTTTCTAGTATTCTGTTGAGTATTTTTGAATCTATGTTCATCAGAATATTCGTCTGTAGTCTTCTTCTTTTTTGCCTGGTTTTGGTATTAGAGTGATGCTGCCTCCATAGAATGAGTCTGAAAGTACTCCCTCTTCTGTTTTTTGAAAAACTTTAAGGAGAATACGTATTATGTCTTCTCTAAATATCTGATAAAATTCAGTGGTGAATCCATCTGGTCCAGGGAATTTATTCTTGGGTAGTTTTTTGATTACTGATTCAATTTCATTGCTGGTAATTAGTCTATTTAGATTTCTGTTTCTTCCTTGGTTAGTCTTGGAAGGTTGTATTTTTCTAGAAAGTTGTCCATTTCTTCTAGGTTATCAAGCTTGTTAGCATATAGATTTTCATAGTATTCTCTAATAATTCCTTATTCTTCTGTGGCGTCTGTCATCATTTTTCCTTTCTCATTTCTGATTCTGTTGATGTGTGTGGATTCTCTTTTTTTCTTAATAAGTGTGGCTAGGGGTTTATCTATTTTGTTTATTTTCTCAAAGAACCAGCTCTTGGTTTCATTGATTTTTTTCTATTGTTTTATTCTTCTCAATTTTATTTATTTATTCTCTGATCTTTATTATGTTCCTCCTTCTGCTGACTTTGGCCCTCATTTGTTCTTCTTTTTCCAGTTTCAATAAATGTGAATTTAGAATATTCATTTGAATTGTTCCTCCTTTTTAAAATAGGCATGTTTTGCTATATACTTTCCTCTAAGTTGGGGCATTGTGCTATTCCTTTCATTTGTCTCCATACATTTCTTTTTTTTTCTTTTTTTTTTTTGAGAGGGCATCTCTCATATTTATTGATCAAATGGTTGTTAACAACAATAAAATTCTGTATAGGGGACTCAATGCACAATCATTAATCAACCCCAAGTCTAATTCTCAATAGTTTCCAATCTTCTGAAGCATAACGAACAAGTTCTTACATGGTCAACAAGTTCTTACATAGTGAATAAGTTCTTACATGGTGAACAGTGCAAGGGCAGTCATATCACAGAAACTTTCGGTTTTGATCACGCATCATGAACTATAAACAATTAGGTCAAATATGATTATTCGTTTGATTTTTATACTTGATTTAAATGTGAATCCCACATTTCTCCCTTATTATTATTATCATTATTAATAAAATGCTGAAGTGGTAGGTAGATGCAAGATAAAGGTAGAAAACATAGTTTAGTGCTGTAAAAGGGCAAATGTAGATGATCAGGTGTGTGCCTGTAGACTAAGTATTAATCCAAGCTAGACAAGGGCAACAAAACATCCATGGATGCAGAAGATTTCTCTCAAAACAGGGGGGGTTGAGGTTCTAAGCCTCACCTCTGTTGATCCCCAATTTCTCACCTGATGGCCCCCCTGTGACTGTGCCTGTCTTAGGTTGTTCCTCCCTTGAGGAATCTTACCCGTCTCTGGCTAACCAGTCATCTTCCGGGGCCATACAGGGAAATGTTAAGTTGGTAAGTGAGAGAGAAGCAATATTCTTTGAAAAGGTTAGCTTTTTACTTCTTTGCAGATTTATGCCCTGTGGCTTCTATGCCCAGCATTTGTCTTGAGGTATCTTTACCACTTGGAAGAATTATGATACTCGGTAATTTCGATATGAGGCATGAATTCTACTAAAGGGTTGTAATTAGGAAGGAAGAAGAAAAGCTATAGAAGTAGCAGACAGAAAGAAACATGGGAAGATTGATTATTTCTTTGACATATCCTCTTGTAGAGTAACATAAGCATGTATAGGTTTTAAACTACTAATTAAATTGCGTACACACATTAACATAATAGGAATACAGCTACATAACCAAAGCAGACCTACAATTACCAGCCATATCCAGTGAAACCAAGAAAACCAGTTAGGCACCCTAGGCATTTGTGAAAACTTATCAGTGATATGATGGATATTGTCTAACTGAATTTGAATAGTTTGAGAAAAACCAGACAAATTAAAATAACACATTCCTGGGAACTTTTCACATCTCATATGTTCTTTTAACAGTAGATAGTCTGTAGTCGCACGATTTTGGAGCGCTGCAACTTTCATTTCTCCTAATTCTTGGTTGAGTTCCAACAGTATAGATACAGTCAAATTTGTTGTTTTACTGTATGCACAGGCCAGCTTAGATATCTCCTTCTTCATTCCAATGGCAAGTCCAGGAACTGGTGGGATGAATGCAGCTACAACTGCAACAGGGCCAGGATTTTTGTTGATGTTTTTTGATGATCATCTTCTGGAAAGACTCTTCCCGAGGATGTTGATGTTGGAAGTTCTTCTTCATATCATATCTTGATTCGTTTTCTGGGTAGCCAAATTAGGCTTTGATCCTCTGTATAAACACAAACAAACCCTTTACCCACACTTTGATATGACCTTTATCCAATACAATTCTTGATCTCTGTTTCAATTTGGTCATTCATCCACTGCTTGTTTAGGAGCATGTTGTTAAGCCTCCATGTTAGTGGTCCTTTTCATTTTCTTTGCATAATTTATTTCTAGTTTTATACGTTTGTGATCTGAGAAGTTGGTTAGTAGAATTTCAATCTCTTCGATTTTACTGAGGTTCTTTTTGTGACCTAGTATGTAGTCTATTCTGATAAATGTTCCATGTCCACTTGAGAAGAATGTGTATCCTTCTGCTTTTGAGTATAGAGTTCTGTACATGTCTGTTAGGTCCATCTGTTCTAGTGTGTTGTTCAGTGCCTCTGTGTCCTTATTTATTTTCTGTCTGGTGGATCTGTCCTTTGGAGTGAATGGTGTGTTGAAGCCTCCTAAAATAAATGCATTGCATTCTATTTCCTCCTTTTATTCTGTTAGTATTTGTTTCACATATGTAGGTGCTCCTGTGTTGGGTGCATAGATATATATAATGGTTATATCCTCTTGTTGGGCTGTCCCTTTTATCATTATGTAATGTTCTTCTTTGTCTCTTGTTCCTTTCTTTGTTTTGAAGTTTATTTTGTGTGATACAAATACTGCAACACCTGCTTTTTTCTCTCTATTGTTTGCATGAAATATCTTTTCCCATACCTTCACTTACAGTCCATTTATGTCTTTGGTTTTGAAATGTGTCATTTGTAGGCAGCATAAATATGAGTCTTGCTTTTTTATCCATTCTATTACTCTGTGTATTTTGATTGGTGCATTCAGTCCATTTACATTTAGGGTGGTTATCAATAGATAATTACTTATTGCCATTGCAGGCATTGAATTCGTGGTTACCAATGGTTCTAGGGCAGTTTCTTTAACTTAACTCACTTATTATGCTAGAATTCTTTTAACATAGAATATCATTTAGTAACCAAGATCTGAGGACTAGATGTTCTCATTGCCAGTGACTTCACACTGATTCTGTCCCAGTTCCATAGACAGAGCCAGGAAATTCATGTATACTTAGAGCCCACTAGGTTTTCCTTTTCCTGTGCATTTCATCTCCCTTTTTCCCTACAATGAGAACCCTGATTCCTAACACCAATATGCTTACTCATTTATTTTATCCTTCAAGACACATAAAATAATTTCAGTACTATTAAACCAATATCACTATCAGCAATAAAGCTATTAAATGAAGTATAGTGATTTTTCTGCATTTTTTACCCTAAGTCTATATAACTCACTAAGTATGTTCAGAGAACTATGCCCAAAACTTCTTTGAAAAACTCCTTTCCTTATGGCTATTTATCAGTTCGATACAGTTTCTGCTTAATTAATATAAACTTTTTTCTTTTATCCTTATTTCAGTTGTTCAAAATTATTAACATTTCAAAAGCAAGGTCAAAATATATGAAATACATATTACATATAAAATATGTAATTATTTATAATATATAAAAATTATATCTAATAATTTTCATTTCTGTTAAACTTTCCAATCAGTTCCTACATGTTCACCATAGCTTCTTTTCTTTCTGTTCTCAGAAAGGCACTTTCTTTTTAATAAGCATGTACACACACACACACACACATCTTTTTTCCCCTTGCTTTATAAAAAAGACAATATGCTCTATTTACTATTTTGTACTATTTTCTTAACTTAATAATTCATCCTACAAATGATTCCATATCTGTTACACCAGTGAGAATGGCCACTATCCAGAAGACAAGGAATAACAAGTGTTGGCGAAGATGTGGAGAAAGGGGAAACCTCCTACACTGTTGGTGGGAATGTAAATTTGCAGCCACTATGGAACGCAATATAGAGGTTCCTCAGAAAAACTAAAAATAGAAATGCTATGTGACCTAGTAATCGTACTTCTAGGAATTTATCTGAAGAAAACAAAATCCCTGATTTAAAAAGATAAATGCACCCCTATGTTTACTGTCACATTATTTACAATTGTCAAATACTGTATTACTTGCTACACATTCACTACTGTTCCAGTTTCACTGTGAATTTATATTTACATTTAAGTAAATTACACTAATGTTAAAGGATTTTAACATTAAGTGCCCTTCTTTGTCATTATTTTGTAGCCTTTGACCTGATATCTACCTTTCCAATATCAGGATCAAAACCTATCCTCTCATTGTTTGCATTTGCCTCATAAAACTTCACCTTTTTATTGTAATTATTCTCAGTCACTTGTTTCAGACATTGCTTATATCAGAATACAGCTGGCTTTCAAAATGAGCTAATTGGAAAATCTTTTTCTTTTAATAAGTAATTTAAGACCATTTATATTATTAAAAATTCCATAATTTACATTTACTGCATATTAAATTACTTTATTATGCTTTTTGTCTCTATTCAGGGGTCAGTTTTGCTGTTCTTCTCTATTTCCTTTGATGTATAGGAAGGTACATATTTTTACTCCTAGTGGTTATCTTAATACTTTTATTTTTTAAATGCTCTTATTACTTTACTTAGTTAGGTTTCAATATTTTGGTTCATAGAGTGTAATGATATCTCTTGATACCCCCTATTATTCATGGCTCAGTCAATGAGCTTACTCAATTTTTACTTTATTTCACTCTTCTCCCATTTTTTGTTACATTCTCTACTTTATATATTCCTCTTCCATTCTTGTCCCCACCTTTATTTTAGTCTTGGATCTGCAAATAAATATATTCAATATTCCACATTATTCTTTGAACTGTTTTCAGAGTCAGCCTTGGCTAGATGAAACCATCCTGCTCTAGATTCCCCAGGAAGGGCTCATGAGCACAGAGTGCCAGAGGCGCTGCATGTTGAAGGTGACTCCTACATAAGCTGAGTAACAGCTCAGTTCCATATGAAATCCTTAATTTTCTTGAGTGTCTTAAAAATGTTTTAACACTATTGTTTTAAATCTTGCCTCAAGTGGTTTGGTGCTAACTTGCTTTTCTTTCCTTCAAAAGTGACTTTTTGTGTTTTGTTTGGAGACCAGCAGGATATCTTTAAAGTATAATAGATTAATTAGAATATGTCTCAGAGGTGACCATTGTATATTCATGATTCCAGGTGTGTAGTAGGCCTTTTTAACGTTTAAGTCAAGTCTTCTATTTGCAGAAAATTCTCCTTGAATATAGTGTTAAATATTAGGTCTGTTTCATTGATTTCTTCTCTTTTTAAGATATCCTAATTATGTATATGTTCATTCTTCTTTGTCTATGCTCTATATCTCTTTCTGATCTTTCTAATTCTTTGTTTTTTCATTATCATTCTGGGTATTTTCATTTACTTCCTCATTAAACCTTCTAAAATGTTCAGTCAATTTTTCCTTGAGCTTTCCAAAAATTATCCTGGGATGATTTCTCTTTTATTTTTATTCCTGAGATGATTTTGTCTTTTTCTTCCACTTCTTTCCTGAGTCTGATTCTCATCTCATGTATTCCTGTTTTTATGTCTATTTTTATTCCAAGATTTTGTATTTCTAATGTAAAGTGTTTGTTCATATCTGATTGGGGGGAGTGTTGTGTTTCTGACTCCTGCTTCACTGTTGGTTTTGAAGAAATACTATTCATCAGCTAAAAAAAATTTCCACTTACTAAGGACAAAATTGTGGTCCCCCCAAATTCATATGTTGATGCCCTGATCCCCAATGTGACTATATTTAGAGATGGGGATTATAGTGTTAATTAAGGTTAAGTGAGACCATAAGACTGGTGCCCTAATTCAATAGGGCTGTGGCCTTATAAGAGAAAGAGAGAAATCTCTCTCATTTTCCAAAAAACATAAACCAAGAAAAGGCCATGTAGGCACACAGCAAGGTGGCTGTCTGCAAGCCAGGAAGAAACCCACCAGAACACAACCATGCTGGCACCCCGGTCTCAGCCTTACAGCCTCCAGAACTGTAAGGAACAAATTTATTATTTAAGCCACCAGCCTATGGGATTTTGTTATGGCAGCAACAGCTGACTGATACATTTTTTATTTTTTTATTTTTATAGTATGGATGTTGGATGCAGTTTTGTATTCTGTTCAGTTCTGTTCATCTGATATTTTCCTATACAAAAGTAACAGGTTTATCTGGACCAATGTTGGAAGTTTTTAGAATTTTTAGTTCAAGCTCATCCTCCTCCATTATTATAGAGAACTGCAGTTCCTTTAATTAACAGTGCCATTTTTTTGGCAGGTACTGGGGGTCTGAATGATCCATATCTTTTTCTGTTTTTTTGTAAGTCTTCTTATTTCTGTAGGATTTTAAACTTCCACTGCTTGTGCCCTTTTCTTTCACCAAGACTCTAGGAGTGCTCCCTACTCCAAGTCCCCCTCTCTCCCCAGAAAAGGTGCTTCCCCAATACATTCACCACTGGTTCTGTGCACTTCCCACATCTTTTCCTTTTCATCCCTCAGTAGACAGAGCTTTGACCAAGGTCTCCACCCTGTTCTCAGTATTGCTCTAGGCAGGGTGTTGACTCTCTCCTTCTGTGTGTGAATTTATCACTGTTTATCACTATTAGGTTCCTATCCACTTTTCTGCTCAGATGCTGACTGACTCCCTAACGACATGTGTTCTGAGAATGAATCTGCTGAATTTGTATGTTTTTTCACTATCTACACATAATTGAAATTTGTAATAGTCTTGGTGTTCTAATTATGCCATAGATATCAATTTTGGGTAATTTTATTTGCTCTTTTCATTGACCTGCATGCATGGTTTTCAAAGAAATGCTTAGAAATTCTGATTTAGGCAGCTTCCAATACCTATAGGAAGTCAGCAGTCACAATCATCATTTTTCATTCCTTGTAACAACATGATAGGACAGACGTAATAGTATTCAGGAAAATAACTGATTCAGAAGTCTAGGGATCTGGTTCTTCCTCAAGAAAATACCTGTAACTAGAACATGCATTATGATTCCCATCTGGTGTGCACTGGCTCAAAGCTATTCCATCACTGATTTCTGGGCCCATTTCTTCAGCTGTTTAATTCCAAGTGCTCCTTTGGCATTTTCTCCTAAATATCTCTTTCCATTATGATCTTAGTTTAGTTGGATTAGTTTCATTTGTTAGTGAACTCTGTCACTCAGTTTACCCATCATATTACTTGGGCAAGTCTATATACTCCTACAACTCTTCCTACTCCTCTGTATTGCTTGGAACCTTAAAGAAATGAATTCACATTATATAAGAGCTTTGAAAGGCACAGTGCTTTGTAAAGAGAAGGAAATATTTTATCACTAACCCAATTTTAGCTTAGAAGAAATAAGTTTAGATGTTAATTGGTTATTTCAAGGTGATATAGCATCTTTATATGAATTTCTAGTCCTTGGTTACTATTGCTTTCATTGTATCATACATGTGGACATCTTCATCTCAAGTATATTAAACTTCAGCTGTTTGTATTTTAGCTATTTGCATTCCTCAAACTCTAAGACAACCAACTTGCAAATACCTTGTCTGCATTTTTTCTTGAGAGGGCATCTCTCATATTTATTGATCAAATGATTGTTAACAACAATAAAATTCTGTATAGGGGACTCAATGCACAATCATTAATCAACCCCAAGCCTAATTCTCAACAGTCTCCAATCTTCTGAAGCATAACGAACAAGTTCTTACATGGTCAACAAATTCTTACATAGTGAATAAGTTCTTACATGGTGAACAGTGCAACGGCAGTCATCACAGAAACTTTCAGTTTTAATCACGCATTATGAACTATTAACAATCAGGTCAAATATGAATATTCATTTGATTTTTATACTTGATTTGTATGTGAATCCCACATTTCTCCCTTATTATTATTATTATTATTTTTTTAAATAAAATGCTGAAGTGGTAGGTAGATACAAGATAAAGGTAGAAAACATAGTTTAGTGTTGTAAGAGAGCAAATGTAGATGATCAGGTGTGTGCCTGTAGACTAAGTGTTAATCCAAGCTAGACAAGGGCAACAAAACATCCACTGATGCAGAAGATTTCTCTCAAAACAGGGGGGGTTGAGGTTCTAAGCCTCACCTCTGTTGATCCCCAATTTCTCACCTGATGGCCCCCCTGCAACTGTGCCTGTCTTAGATTGTTCCCCCCGAGGAATCTTACCCGTCTCTGGCTAACCAGTCATCTTCCGGGGCCATACAGGGAAATGTAAAGTTGGTAAGTGAGAGAAAAGCAATATTCTTTGAAAAGGTTAGTTTTTTACTTCTTTGCAGATTTATGCCCTGTGGCTTCTATGCCCAGCATTTGTCTTGAGGTATGTTTACCACTTGGAAGAATTATGATACTTGGTAATTTCGATATGAGGCACGAATTCTACTTAAGGGTTGTAATTAGGAAGGAAGAAGAAAAGCTATAGAAGTAGCAGACGGAAGAAAACATGGGAAGATTGATTATTTCTTTGACATATCTTCTTGTAGAGTAACATAAGCATGTATAGGTTTTAAACTACTAATTAAATTGCGTACACACACTAACATAATAGGAATACAGCTACATAACCAAAGCAGACCTACAATTACCAGCCATATCCAGTGAAACCAAGAAAACCAGTTAGGCACCCTAGGCATTTGTGAAAACTTATCAGTGATATGATGGATATTGTCTAACTGAATTTGAATATTTTGAGAAAAATCAGACAAATTAAAACAACACATTCCTGGGAACTGTTCACATCCCATATGTTCTTTTAACAGTAGATAGTCTATAGTCACAAGATTTTGGAGTGCTGAGACTTGCACTTCTCCTAATTCTCGGTTGAGTTCCGACAGTATAGATCCAGTCAAATTTGTTGTTTTACTGTATGCACAGGCCAGCTTAGATATCTCCTTCTTCATTCCAATGGCAAGTCCAGGAACTGGTGGGATGAATGCAGCTACAACTGCAACAGCGCCTGGATCTTTGTTGAAGTTTTTTGATGATCATCTTCTGGAATGATTCTTCCAGAGAATTTTGATGTTGGAAGTTCTTCTTCATATCGTATCTTAATTTGTTTTCTGGGTAGCCAAAATAGGCTTTGATCCTCTGTATAAACACAAACAAACCCTTTGCCCACACTTTGATATGCCCTTTATACCATTGTGAAGAATTTATTGGAGATCACCACACAGGAACTGCTTTTTTTTCTTAAGAGAAAGGAATATTATCAGAAAAATGTACTTCCATAGCTGATCATCTGACACCCTTTAAATGATCAAAATTAAGGATATTTAAAGCATGCATTAATCATTGATTTACAGTTAGTTTTATCCTATCAGGGAGTAATCCCCCTTTCTTTTCTTTTTTTGTTATCATTAACCTTGTCTGGATTCTTCTGTCTAAAAAATTTGAGTATATTTCAACCTTCCCCATCAGTATTCATCATTACTCCATCCATTCTATACTCATTTGTATTCACATCATTCTTGCATCCACTTATGTCTATTTTAGTATCTGGGTACTTTTCCCCACAATTTTCAGACAAGGATTTTCTTCTGTTTTTCCTAAGTCACTGCTTTTTTTTTTTTTTTTAACTTCCCGGTTCAATCAGATCTTTTTCATATCCTGGAAAAACTCCTGGAAATATATTTATAACTGAGGAAAATTTCTTACTAATCCTTGTCTTTTGTGTTCCTACATGCCTTCCACACCCATATTGTCCCCTTGTTAATCTCACAATTTTTCCAAGCCTTCAGTATTTCAATGCAGATTTTTAAAATAAAAGTAGTAGAAAGAAAAAAGAAAATGAGAAAACAAGGGTTAATAAAAAGCTGCTAGACCAATAAGTTTCTATTCTTTAGTTCCCCCTATGTGCTGTGAATGTACTCAAGAGTAAGAAAGGAAAATACAGGTTCAGCTCTGAAGGATCTGGGATGAATCTTAACAGCAAACTGATTTGCTACAAATTGGTCTTTAGGCTAATAGTAAAACAGATAGGAGTTATAAAAAAACAAGCAAATTAAAGATGAAGACATTAGAGGCACAATCCTACCTGGCACTTCTGACATTAAAAGACATGTAAAACCTGACAAATGCTTATTCAGAAAAAATGCAGAAGCATGTTTACTTGCTCTGAGTATATGTTTCCATTGAAGCACGTGGTGTCATTAAACATTCTGGGAGGGGAATGAGGAAGCCTGAGGAGTTTCCCAGTAGGTACTGGTGTGTGGAGACAATGGGTTTCCACCCAACTCAGACTAAGCAACTGAGGCCCTGCATAAAAAGATGATAAATCAACATCCTTCCAACCTTTAAAGGGAAGCAAAAGCATTTAATAGAATCCCATTTTTTCCCCAACATGATGTATATTTTGCAAAGCTGCTATAAAAATAGTCATTATAGACTTTCTGCTTCTGTGTTCACCAAATGCACTAAGAGTTAGATACATTAGTCCACTTCAGTTTTAATTATTCTGACTTCTCATTAGAGAAATGATTAATAACTACAATTTTGCTAATAGCATATAAAGTTTTTGTGATCTAGACTTAATTTAGCCTAATTCCCAGCACAGTAAGAGCTACTGTACAGTCCATGGAATAAGACAACCTAATTTTCTCACTCCATGCAGTTAGCTACATAGAGGCTATGCCATGAGCCATTTGACATTCTTAGTCTGTAGACCTTAATTCACTCTCATTTATCAGTTTTGAACATCAAGATCTGCCTGTTTATAGAATGATGTGTGAAAATTACAAGAGGGAAAGTTTGACAAACAGTTAAAATATTTTGAAACAATTGATGGGATAAGTATAACTCTAGTTTCATGCATGTTTTTTATTTGTGTCAAGTTCTTCTGTAAATATGATCATTTTAATCATGTGGGTATGCTCTACTATTTCTCATCTAAAACAGGTTTTTCAAAGTGTATTCAAAGAAATACTTGTTCTATAATGTCAGTGGATGCTATGCAAAACACAAAGAAACGGTTAGATCAAAATAAAGTTAAATATGCTTTTTTTCATAAAAATTTTCATAACCTTTAATATGACTTGTGTATGATGAATCATTAAGAGGACTGTGGAGTAAGTAGCATTTCTCAATTTAATTTGGCATGGTATCCTCTTTACCATTAGTCTTCTCAAGAATCACCAAATCATGAATTGGGAAATGCTGATCCAATTAAAACTTCATTTTAAGTATATGAGAATGGGCAATATCCAGACAATAAACTTCCAGGTTCAAGAATTAATAAAATATACCAAGCAACATCTAAACTAAACTGAGGTCTTTATTCAATGAAGTATTACCTTTCACAAAAGAACTATGATGGGCCTTAAAATTGATGTAAAATGAGTATTTTTTAAATGAGCTAATATGTGTTTCATATACATAAGACACAACCAACGCAAGAGAGAGAGGTTGAGGCAATATTTGGAAATGGTGTCATTAGCTAGCTAATGTTCCAGTTGGGATTCATTTTTCATGAACACATTATAATTACATTGCCAAACAGAGGACAAGATTATGAGACATGGAACTTTAGTATGTTTAACTGGGAATGGAATGGCAGCACATGAACTGAAGAACAAGGGAAAGATGCTCAGCACAGACCACTGTGTAAAGATGCTGATCCCACCATAACAAAGACAAGAGACCTCTTGAACCTTGGTTGCAGGGATATAGGAAGGGGTAACAAAACAGAAGAAATATTAAAGCAATCTGCTAACTCCCAGTTTTGCTTATGAATAGTATTAAGTAACAGACACACAGACTTTGATTTCTTTTTTAAAGTTTTAAAAAGTTAGGGGAACACTGAAACAAGATGTTGGCATGAGAAGTGATGAAGAAACCTCTCCCCAAAACCACACATAACATGAAAATACAGAAAATACAACTAATACTGAAAGAGTGGCAGGAAAAAAGACTGAAAGAGATGATATACATCTGGGGAAAAGAGAAGACCTTATGAAAAAGGGTAAAGTAGCAAAGCCACAATCCAGCAGGAACCAAGCCCTCCCCCTACTGAACCTCACAGTTGGAAGGAAGAGAAATGGAACAGGGAGGGAGTAGAAGCCCAGGACGGCTAAACATTCACATCTAGAGATACGCTCCGGGAGCATGAACCCACATTACATGTTGCTCTGGAGAATATGGGGGTTGGAAAGCAAGGACAGGTGGAATACTTGGAGAGACTGAGATCACAGCCACTTGTGGAGAACAGGTACCTACAACCAGCTGCTCCAGGACAAAAAAAAGGAAGACAGCCTGAGAGACTTCGTAACAGCGAGAGGGCTGCCAAAGGGGCAAGGATTATACAGAGCCTGCTGCTCAGGAGAAAGGACAGGTGGACAAAAACGTCCCTGAACACTCAGCCCAGCAGGTTGGGAACTTTCAGGAGCTTCATGTGCTCCACCCCCCTGGCTGGTAACACAGAACCAAGGCCCCGCACTGTGATAAGCAGCCTGCCGCTGCCACTCTTTCCTACCAGCCAGCATGTGCTCACAAACCTGCTGCCCTGCCATCACAACAGGCAAGACGGAGGATGGCACTGCCTACAGCAACTAGAAGGTCATAGCAAACAACTCCTCTATGTGTGCTCAGCCCACTGGCCCTGGCAGTGGAGGCAGGCACTGCAGCTAGGAAGCAGGAAAAGAGCTCTTTCCTCCTGGTAGGTGCTGGTGCCAGGTGCATGCAACCCCCACCACCACTACAGGGGCTGGGCAGCTCCAGGCAGTACAGCTTCTGGGCAGTAGATGGCGCTGCCTACACAAAGTTATAATTCCATACTAATCATTAGATATATGAAACGGCAAAAGAATCTTATACAAACCAAAATCCCTCAAACATCAGAAAGAGGGCTAAGTGAAACTGAGATCCACAGTATTCTTCATAAAGATTTCAAAATGAAAATCACCTACATGCTCACGGAACTACAGAAAAACACTCAAGACCTCAGGGAAGACTTCAAGAAACTTTGAAAAATACAGTATCTGAAATGAACCATACAAGGAAGGGATTTAAAAGCAGATTAGATGAGGTAGAGGAGACACTAAATGAAATACAAATTAGAGAACAGGAATACAAAGGAGCTGAGGCCCAGAGAGAAAAAGGACCTCTAGGAATGAAGGACTATTAGGAGAACTGTGTGACCAATCAAAAGAAAACAATATTCTCATTCTAGGGGTACCAGAAGAAGAAGAAGAAGAGAGAGATAAAGAGGGACAGAATGTGTCTTTGAGAAAACAATTGCTGAAAACGTCCCCAATCTGGGGAAGAAAAGTCTCACAGGCCATGGAAGTGCACAGATCTCCCAAAAAAGGGACACAAGGAAGACAACACCAAGACATAATAATTAAAATAGCAAAGATCAAGGATAAGGAGAGACTATTAAAAGCACCCAGAGGGATAAAAAAGATCACATATGAGGGAAAACCCATCAGTCTATCATCAGACTTCTCAACAGAAACCTTACAGGCCAGAAAGGAATGGCATGATATGTTTAATGCAATGAAACACAGGGGCCTAGAACAAAGAAAACTCAATGCGGCAATATTATTATCTTTAAATTTGAAGGAGGGATTAAACAATTTCCAGATAAGTAAAAGTTGAGGATATTTACCTCCCACAAACCATTAATGCAGTATATTTTAAAGGGACTGATCTAGATGGAAGTGCTCCTAAGGCTAAGTAGCTGTCACCAGAGAAAAAAACCACAGTGTAAAGAAAGTAGACCAAGGATTAAAGATGGCGGTAGGAGAGGTGAGAGAGAGGCTTCCTCGTAAAACTACATATAATAAGAAAATATAATTAATACAACTAAACCTAAGAGAGCAACAGGAAAGAGGACTGTGTCACACTGCACACACCTGGAGAAAAGAGCAGACCTCACGGAACAGGGTAACGTACCAGAGCTGAGGCCCGGTGGGACTCAACCCCTTCCCCCACCCCAGCTCACCAGTGGGAGGAAGAGAAACAGAGCAGGGAGGGAGTGGAGGCCTGGGACTGCTGAACACCTAACTCTGGAGATCTGCTTTGGGAGCACAAACCTACATTTCATGGTGCTTTCACAATACTCTCATGATTACGGGGTTGAAAAGCTAAGACAGGCAGAATTCCTGGAGAGACTGAGATTCCAGCTGCTTGTGGAAAGCAGGGATCCATATCCGGCTGCTCTGGGACAAAAGCTTATACCTGTGTGACCAGCTCACTGGTTCAGGCAGTGGAGACAGGCATAGAGGCCAGGAAGCAGGAAACAGCTCTTTCCTCCTCCCAGGCACCAAATACCGCTCCCCTGAGACCCCTGACATTGCTTCAGGGGCTGAGCAGCACCAGAGAGTAGAGCTTCTGGACACTAAAGGGCACCATACACAAATATGAAACACCAAAGGAACCTGGTACAGAGTAAAATTAATATAAACCTTGAGAAAGATGACATGGACCTTACAGCTATTCCTGAAAGAGAGTTCAAAATAAAAATAATTAACATGCTCATGGAGGTACGGAAAGATATTCAAGAAGTCAGGAATGAATTCTGCTCAGAGATCCAATCATTGAAGAGCACAATGGAGGGTATTAAAAGCAGACTGGATATGGTGGAGGAGAGGATAAATGAAATAGAAACTAGAGAAGAGGAATACAAAGAAGCTGAGGCACAGAGAGAAAAAAGGATCTCTAAGAATGAAAGAATATTGAGAAAACCGCGTGACCAATCCAAATGAAACAATATTTGCTTTATAGGGGTACCAGAAGAAGAAGAAGAGAGAGAAAGGGATAGAAAGTGCCTTTGAGGAGGTAACTGCTGAAAACTTCCCCAATCTGGGGAAGGAGATATTCTCTCAAGCCATGGAGATGCACAGATCTCCCAACACAAGGACCCAAGGAAGACATTATGACATAAAATAATTAAAATGGCAAAGAACAAGGATAAGGACAGACTTTTAAAAGGAGCCAGAGATAGAAATAAGATCACATATAAAGGAAAGCCCATCAGGCTAACATCAGACTTCTCAGCAGAAACCTTACAGGCCAGAAGGGAGTGACATGATGTATTTAATAACATGAAGCAGAAGGGCCTGGAACCAAGATTACTTTATCCAACAAGATTATCATTTAAATTTGAAGGAGGGATTAAACAATTTCCAGATAAGCATAAGGCTGAGAGAATTTACCTCCCACAAACCATCTCTACCGTCTATTTTGGAGGGAGTGCTACAGATGGAAGTGTTCCTAAGGTTTAACAGCTATTGCCAGAGGTAATAAAACCACAATAAAGAAAGTAGAACCACAAATTACTAAGCAAATGCAAAATTAAATTAACTATCCCAAAAGTCAATCAAGGGATAGACAAAGAGTACAGAATATGACACTTAACATATAAAGAATGGAGGAGGAAGAAAAAGGAGGAGAAAAAGAAAAGAACCATTAGATTGTGTTTGTAATAGCATATTAAGTGAGTTAAGTTAGACTCTTAGATAGTAAGGAAGATAACCTTGAACCTTTGGTAACCACAAATCTAAAGTCTGCAATGGCAATAAGTACATACCTAATGATAATCACCCTAAATGTAAATGGACTGAATGCAACAAGTCAAAAGACATAGAGACACTGAATGGTTAAAAAAACAAGACTCATCTATATGCTGCCTACAAGAGACTCACTTTAAACCTAAAGATATACACGGGCTAAAAGTGAAGGGATGGAAAAAGATATTTGAAGCAACTAATAGAGAGAAAAAAGCAGGAGTTGCAGTAGTCATATCAGACAAAATAGACTTCAAAACAAAGAAAGTCACAAGAGACAAAGAAGGACAGTACATAATGATAAAGGGGTCAATCCAATGAGAAGAAATAACCATTATAAAAATCTATGCTCCCAACACAGGAGCACCTAAATACGTGAAACAAATACTACCTAAATTAAAAGGGGACATAGAGTGTAATGCATTCATTCTAGGAGACTTCAACATTCCACTCACTCTGAAGGACAGATCAACCACACAGAAAATAAGTAAGAACACAGAGGCACTGAACAACACATTAGAACAGAAGACCTAACAGACATCTATAGAACTCTACACCCAAAAGCAGCAGAATACACATTCTTCTCAAGTGCACAAGGAGCATTGTCAAGAATAGATCATATACTAGGCCACAAAAGGAGCCTCAGTAAATTCAAAAAGATTGAAATTGTACCAACCAGTTTCTCAGACAACAAAGGTATGAAACTAGAAATAAATTATGCAAAGAAAATAAAAAATCTGACAAATACATAGAGGCTTCACAATGTGCTCCTAAATAACCAATGGAGCAATGACCAAATAAAACCAGAAATCAAGCAATATATGGACACAAATGACAACAGCAATTCAACACCACAAAAATCTGTGGGATGTAGCCAAGGCTGTGCTAAGAGGAAAGTATATTGCAATACAGGCTTACCTTAGGAAAGAAGAACAATGCCATACAAGCAGTCTAAACTCACAGTTAATGAAACTAGAAAAAGAAGAACAAATGATGCCCAAAGTCAGTAGCAGGAGGGACATAATAAAGATTAGAACAGAAATAAATAAAATTAAGAAGAATAAAACTATAGAAAGAATCAATTAAAGCAAGGGCTGGTTCTTCAAGAAAATAAACAAAATAGATAAACCCCGAGCCAGACTTATCAAGAAAAAAAGAGAGTCTACACATATAAACAGAATCAGAAATGAGAAAGAAAAATAGCTATGGAAACCACAGATATACAAAGAATTATTAGAGAATATTACAAAAAAATTTATGCTAACAAACTGGATAACCTAGAAGAAATGGACAACTTTCTAGAAAAATACAACATTCCAAGGCTGACCAAGGAAGAAACAGAAAATCTGAACAGACCAATTACCAACCATGAAATTGAACTGGTAATCCAAAAACTACCTAAGAACAAAACACCTGACCTAGATGGCTTCACTGCTGAATTTTATCAAACATTTAGTGAAGAGCTAATACCCATCCTCCTTAAAGTTTTCCAAAGAGTACAAGAGGGAATACTTCCAAACTCATTCTATGAGACCAGCATCACTATAATAGCAAAACCAGGCAAAGACACCATAAAGAAAGAAAATTACAGACCAATATCCCTGATGAACATAGATGCAAAAATACTCAACCAAATATTAGCAAACTGAATTCAAAAATACATCAAAAAGATCATCCAACATGACTGAGTTGGATTTATTCCAGGGATGCAAGGATGGTACAACATTAGAAAATCCATGAACATCATCCACTACTTCAACAAAAAGTAGGACAAAAACCACATGACCATCTCCACAGATGCTGAAAAAGCATTTGACAAAATTCCACTTCAAAACTACTAGATCTACTATCTGAATTCAGCAAAGTTGCAGGATACAAAATTAATACACAGAAATCTGTGGCATTCCTATACACTAACAATGAACTAGCAGAGAGAGAAATCAGGAAAACAATTCCATTCACAGTTGCATCAAAAAGAATAAAATACCTAGGAATAAACCTAACCAAGGAAGTGAAAGCCCTATACCTTGTAAACTACAAAACACTCTTAAGAGAAATTAAAGAGGATAACAATAAATGGAAACCCATCCCATGCTCATCGATAGGAAGAATTAATATTGTCAAAATGGCCATCCTGCCTAAAGCAATCCATAGATTCAATACAATTCCTATCAAAATACCAACAGTATTCTTCAATGAACTAGAGAAAATCATTCACAAATTAATAAGGAATCACAAAAGACCTCAAATATCCAAAGCAATTCTGAGATGGAAGAATAAAGCTGGGGGCATTACGCTCCTCAACTTCAAGCTCTACTACAAAGCCACAGTAATCAAGACAATTTGGTACTGGCACAAGAACAGACCCATAGACCAATGGAACAGACTAGAGAGCCCTGATATAAACTCAACCATATATGGTCAATTAATATACGATAAAGGAGCCATGGATATACAGTGGGGAAATGACAGCCTCTTCAATAGCTGGTGTCAGCAAAACTGTACAGCTACGTGTAAGAGAATGAAACTGGATTATTGTCTAACTCCATACACAAAAGTAAACTCAAAAGAGATCAAAGACCTGAATGGAAGTTATGCAATCTTAAAATTCTTAAAAGAAAACATAGGCAAAAATCTCTTGAATATAAACAAGAACAATTTTTTCCTGAACACATCTCCTCGAGCAAGGGAAACAAAAGCAAAAATGGATAAATGGGACTACATCAAACTAAAAAGCTTCTGTGCAGCAAAGGACACCATCAGCAGAACAAAAAGACACCCTACAGTATGGGAGAATATATTCATAAACAACACATCTGATAAGAGGTTAATATCCAAAATATATAAAGAACTCACATGCCTCAACACCCAAAAAGCAAATAACCGCATTTAAAAATGGCAGAGGATCTGAACAGACTCATCTCCAAAGAAGAAATTCAGATGGCCAACGGGCACATAAAAACATGCTCCACATCCCTAATAACCAGGGAAATACAAAATAAAACCACAGTGAGATATCACCTCACACCAGTTAGGATGGTCATCATCCAAAAGACAAGGAATAAGTAATGCTGGCAAGGATGCAGAGAAAGGGGAACCCTCCTATACTGCCGGTGGGAATGTAAGGTAGTTCAACCATTGTGGAAAGCAATATGGTTCCTCAAAAAACTAAAAATAGAAATACCATTTGATCCAGGAATTCCACTTCTAGGAATTTACCCAAAGAAAACAAAATCCCATATTCAAAAACACATATGTAACCCTATGTTTATTGCAGCACTATTTGCAATAGCCAATATATGGAAGCAATCTAAGTGCCCAACAGCAGATGAATGGATAAAGATGTGGTACATATACACAATGGAATATTATTCAGCCATAAGAAAACAAATCCTACCATTTGCAACAACATGGATGGAGCTAGAGGGTATTATGCTCAGTGAAATAAGCCAGGCGGAGAAAGATAAGTGACAAATGATTTCACTCATCTGTGGAGTATAACAACAAAGCAAACTGAAGGAACAAAAGAGCAACAGACTCACAGACTCCAAGAAGGGATTACTGGTTACCAAAGGGAAGGGGATGGGGAGGCTGTGTGACGAAGAAGGTAGACGGGTACTAAGGGGCAATATGATTAGCACACATAATGTGGGGGTGTGGAAAGGGGAAAGCAGGATAGCACAGAGTAGTCAAGTACTGACACTATAGCATCTTACTATGCTGATGGACAGTGACTGCAATGGGGTGTTGAGGGAGTACTTGATAATAGGTGGGACTGTAATAAGTACAATATTGCTAATGGGAAACCTTCATAAGATTGTATATCAATGATATCTTAATAAAAACAAAATTAACAGCATAAATAAAAGAAGCTAGAGCACAATTTTTGCTCACTCTGCATCCTACCTCATCTCTCTCTGGATATATACAACTGTTTATCAAAGGTCTAGAATTCCAGATTTATAGAATATGATAATGACAGAGTATGACTAATGGTACTCAGATGTCTATATAGTGGCAGAGGTTATAGATTACAGAAAATATCTAGGAATTGAAATATCTATAATAACTATTATATTAAAGCTAGCACATATAAAATGTATTACATGGCATGAATTATTATTCTAAAATACATATTAACTAATTCAACAATTAAGACTTTTCTGAGGTTAAAAATGATCACTATTCCCATTAAAGATAAGGAAACTGAGGCACAAGCAAATCAAGTACTATCTAAAGTGGGAGATAGTACATATATAAATAGAATTCAAACCCAATTGTCGAATTCCAGTTTCTTTGCTCTTAACAACTATAATCAGTCTAAAATCTTTTCTGAAGTTTTAGTTTTAATTACTAGGAGTTGACATATCTAATAAAAGTAGTTAATTTTAAATTCAAAAATGAATAATTAATCATGTGTCTTTTGCATACAGTAAAGGCATTATTTCCTGGTTTTTGGAAACCATTTCTAAATCAAAAGGCACTATCCACATGCTCAATGGGGATACTTGGGGATACCTGGGGATCTGTTTTAGAGCAGGGAAGCATTTTCCTTCAGTCAAGATGAAGCTGTAATGGAAAGGCAGGAAGGGGGAAGTTTGATTTGGTTTCTGTTTATCACAGGAGCTCTCTGACAATCTGCTGACCTGCTGTTTTATGCAATGAGACTGCAGACCCTGTCAAGGCAGCTTGCAGACAACTTATTTTTTTGTTTAGGAAATGTGTGCTTAATGGCTTCAGTGTCTGAGGTTTCCTTTGAATCGAATTTTGTAGTACACTTGATTTGGTTTCATTTCATTTGGAATTTGGCAGAAGAAGAGTTGTGAATGAAAATTCCTCATTTATGTACTTTTCTCTGCACACAGAAGAGAGAGAAATTATGACTTCATGTGAAACCAATACCTTGGGGGCTGAAATTTTGATGTGCCTTAACATATTTTATTATGATACTATATATTTTTATATATTTTTCCTGCTTTTCTCCATTTATAGAACTACTACAAATAATTTATATTGGTATAGTTTAATATCTTTTAAAGGCGGTGATATAAGTTTATCTTAGAAGAAGGGTATTTTGTAATTTTAACATTGACAATACATAGTTTACAAAGGCAGTGTGTTTCAGACTGTTTCAGTTTTAAAAAGATTAGTATATTTTTCTCACTACACATCTCCAGTATTTCTTAGTGAACAATCATCACAGGATATCTGTATTAATTACCTACCCAGTGTCTACTAATTACATACATACAGATATCCGTGGTAATGCCAATATTTGTATGATTATATTGAGGTATTAATATCCTGGAGATATTAGTAAGTCCATCTCTTGTTTTTTCATCAAGACCATCAAATCTGCTTTTCTGGTTGTGCATTCTGAACTGTACATCACTTTTCAGAAACATAACAATGGAGAAGAAACAGTCTGGGATATTTGGCATTATTGATCACAGCTTTGTCTTGATCATTAAATTATGTGGGGGAAATCCTGTCAGATAATTTTTTCTTCTTGTAGTCGATGTGATTCTCTCGGTGCAGGTTCTCAAGCTGTGAATGCTTTGATTTATTTTCAAAGGTAGGAAGAATATTTTGCTCTGTGATAAACGGATATAAGCAGAAAAAGCAATGATTTTAGGAAATGGGTAATTAAGTTCTATTGTTACTTGACAAAGAACTGACCATATATTTATTGTGTCACTATTCAGGAATGTTTAGTATTCTGTTATCTGAATACACAGAAGGTGACACAAATGTAATAGAGCAAGTATAAAGATACACTTCACAATTTATTCAACTTTGACCTGAAAAGATAAAGAAATCAATCTCCCCAATTCACATCACATTGTTGACAATAAGAATTTTGCATATTTTCTAAAATGAATTCTTTTTTCCTTTTATATCATTAATGTACAATTATGTGAACAACATTATGGTTACCAGGCTTCACCTATTATCAAGTCCCCCCCACATACCCCATTACAGTCACTGTCCATCAGCATAGTAAAATGCTACAGAATCATTACTTCTCTTCTCTGTATATGCTGCCTTCCCCATCTCCCCAACCCCCTACATTATGTGTACTAATTGTAAAGCCCCGTTTTCCGCCTTATCTCTCCCTTCCCACCCATCCACCACAGTCCCTTTCCCTTTGGTAACTGTTAGTCCATTCTTGGGTTCTGTGAGTCTGCTGCTGTTTTATTCCTTCAGTTTTTGCTTTGTTTTTATACACCACAGATGAGTGAAAATATTTGGTTCTTGTCTTTCTCTGCCTGGCTTGTTTCACTGAGCATAATACCCTCTAGCTCCATCCATGTTGTTGCAAATGGTAGGATTTGTTTTCTTCTTATGGTTGAATAATATTCTATTGTGTATATGTACCACACCTTCTTTATCCATTCATCTACTGATGGACACTTAGGTTGCTTCCGTTTCTTGGATATTGTAAATAGTGCTGTGATAAACATAGGGGTGCATATGTCTTTTTCAAACTGGGCTGCTGCATTCTTAGGGTAAATCTCTAGGAGTGAAATTCCTGGGTCAAATGGTATTTCTATTTTGAATTTTCTGAGGAACCTCTATACTGCTTTCCACAATGGTTCAACTAGTTTACATTCCCACAGCAGTGTAGGAGGGTTCCCCTTTCTCCACATACTCGCCAACATTTGTTGTTGTTTGTCTTTTGGATGTTGGCCATACTAACTGGTGTGAGGTGACATCTCATTGTGGTTTTAATTTGCATTTCTCTGATGATTAGTGATGTGGAGAATGTTTCATATGTCTGTTGATCATCTGAATTTTTTCTCTGCAGAAGTGTCTGTTCAGATCCTGTGCCCATTTTTTAATTGGATTATTTGCTTTTTGTTTGTTGAGGTGTGTAAACTCTTTATATATTTTGGATGTCAACTCTTTATCGGATCTGTTATTTATGAATTTATTCTCCCATACTGTAGGATGTTTTTTGTTCTACTGATGGTATCCTTTGCTGTACAGAAGCTTTTTAGTTTGATATAGTCCCAGTTGCTCATTTTTGCTCTTGTTTCCCTTGCCCAGGGAGATATATTCATGAAGAAGTTGCTCATGTTTATTTCCAACAGATTTTTGCCTATATTTTTTTCTAGGAGTTTTATGGTTTCATGACTTATATTCAGGTATTTGATCCATTTTGACTTTACTTTTGCGTACAGGCTGAGACAATAATCCAGTTTCATTCTCTTACATGTAGCTGTCCAGTTTTGCTGACACCAGCTGTTGAAGAGGCTGTCATTTCCCCATTGTATACCAGGCTCTTTTATCATATATTAATTGACCATATATGCTTGGGTTTATATTGGGACTCTCTATTCTTTTTCACTGGTCATGGGTCTGTTCTTGTGCCAGTACCAAATTGTCTTGATTACTGTGGCTTTGTAGTATAGCTTGAAGTTGGGAAGTGAGATCCCCCCACTTTATTCTTCCTTCTCAGGATTGCTTTGGCTATTTGGGGTCTTTTGTGGTTCCATACGAATTTTAGAACTATTTGCTGTAGTTCATTGAAGAACACTGTAGGTATTTTGATAGGGATTGCATTGAATCTGTAGATTGCTTTAGGCAGGAAGGCCATTTTGACAATATTAATTCTTTGTAGCCAAGAGCATGGGATGAATTTCCATTTCTCAGTGTCCTCTTTAATTTCTTTTAAGAGTGTCCTGTAGTTTTCAAGATATAGGACTTTCACTTCCTTGGTTAGGTTTATTCCTACGTATTTTATTCTTTTTGATGCAACTGTGAATGGAATTGTTTTCCTGATTTCTCTTTCTGCTAGTTCATTGCTAGTGTATAGGAATGCAACAGATTTCTGTGTATTAATTTTGTATCCTGCAACTTTGCCGAATTCAGATATTAGACCTAGTATTTTTGGAGTGGATTCTTTTGGGTTTTTTATGTACACTATCATGTCATCTGCAAATAGGGACAGTTTGACTTCTTCCGATGCCTTTTATTTCTTTGCGTTGTCTGATTGCTGTGGTGAGGACCTCCAGAACTATGTTGAATAAAAGTGGGGAGAGTGGGCATCCTTGTCTTGTTCCTGATCTCAAAAGAAAAGCTGTCAGCTTCCTGCTGTTAAATATAATGTTGGCTGTGGGTTTATCATATATGGCCTTTATTATGTTGAGGTACTTGCCCTCTGTACCCATTTTGTTGAGAGTTTTTATCATGAATGGATGTTGAATTTTGCCAAATGCTTTTTCAGCATCTATAGAGATGATCATGTTTTTGTCCTTCTTTCTGTTCATGGAGTGCATGATGCTGATGGATTTTCGAATGTTGTACCATCCTTGCATTCCTGAGATGAATCCCACTTGATCCTGATGGATGATCTTTTTGAAGTATTTTTGAACTCAGTTTGCTAATATTTTCTTGAGTATTATTACATGTATGTTCATCGGGGATATTGGTCTGTAATATTTTTGTGTGTGGTGTCTTTGCCTTGTTTTGGTATTAGAGTGATGTTGGCCTAATAGAATGAGTTTGGGAGTGTTCCCTCCGCTTCTACTTTTTGAAAACTTTAAGGAGGATGGGTATTACGTCTTCACTAAATGTTTGATAAAATTCAGCAGTGAAACCATCTGGTCCAGGCGTTTTGTTCTTATGTAGTTTTTTGATTACCAGTTTAATTTCTTTGCTGGTAATTGGTCTGTTCAGATTTTCTGTTTCTTCCTGGGTCAACTTTGGAAGGTTGTATTTTTCTAGAAAGTTGTTCATTTCTTCTAGGTTATTCAGTTTGCTACCATATAATTTTTCATAATATTCTCTCATAATTCTTTGTATTTCTGTGGTATCCGTGGTGATTTTTCCTTTCTCATTTCTGATTCTGTTTATGTGTGTAGACTCTCTTTTTTTCTTGATTAGTCTGGCTAGGGGTTTATCTATTTTGTTTATTTTCTCAAAGAACCAGCTCCTGCTTTCATTGATTCTTTCTATTGTTTTATTCTTCTCAATTTTATTTGTTTCTGCTCTAATTTTTATTATGTCCCTCCTTCTACTGACTTTGGACCTCATTTGTTCTTCCTTTTCTAGTCTCAGTAATTCTGAGTTCAGACTGTTCATTTGGGATTGTTCTTCTTTCCTGAGGTACACCTGTATTGCAATATATTTCCCTCTTAGCATGGCCTTGGCCGCATCCCACAGATTTTGTGTTGTTGAATTATTTTTGTCATTTGTCTCCATATATGGCTTGATGTCTGTTTTTATTTGGTCATTGATCCATTGATCATTCAGAAGTATGTTATTAAGCCTCCATATGTTTGTGGGCTTTTTCATTTTCTTTGTGTAATTTATTTCTAGTTTCATACCTTTATGATCTGAGAAGCTAGTTGGTACAATTTCAGTCTTTTTGAATTTAGCGAGGCTCTTTTTGTGGCCTAGTATATGATCTATTCTTGAGAATGTTCCACGTGCACCTGAGAAGAATGTGCATCCTGTTGCTTTTGGATGGAGTGTTCTGTAGATGTTTGTTAGGTCCATCTGTTCTAATACGTTGTTCAGTGCCTGTGTCTCTTTACTTATTTTCTGTCTGGTTGATCTGTCCTTTGCAGTTCATGGTGTGTTGAAGTCTCCTTAAATGAATGCATTGCATTCTATTTCCCCCTTTAATTCTGTTAGTATTTGTTTCACATATGTAGGTGATCCTGTGTTGGGTGCATAGATATTTACAAGAGCTATATATTCTCTTGTTGGACTGACCCTTTTATCATTACGTAATGTCCTGCTTTTTCTGTTGTCTTTCTTTGTTTTGAAGTCTGTTTTGTCTGATACAAGTACTGCAATTCCTGCTTTTTTCTTCCTGTTAGTTGCATGAAATATCTTTTTCCATCCCTTTTCTTGCAGTCTGTATACGTCTTTGGGTTTGAAGTGAGTCTCTTGTAGGCAGCATATAGATGGGTCTTGTTTTTTAATCCATTCAGTGACTCTATGTCTTTTGATTGGTGCATTCATACCATTTACATTTAGGGTGATTATCGACAGGTATGTACTTATTGCCATTGCAGGCTTTAGATTCTTGGTTACCAAAGGTTCAAGGGTAATTTCCTTACTATCTAAGAGTCTAATTTAACTAACTTCATGTGCTGTTACAAACACAACCTAAAGGTTCTTATTTTTTTTTTTCCATCCTTTTCCTTCCTCCTCCATTCTTTGTATATTATTAATCATATTCTGTGCTCTTTGTCTATCCCTTGGGTGACATCTATTTAGCTTTGGGAATACTTCCATCTATAGGAGTCCCTCCAAAATGCACTGTAGAGGTGGTTTGTGGGAGGTAAATTCTCTCAACTTTTTATCTGAAAATTGTTTAATCCCTCCTTCAAATTTAAATGATAACCTTGCCGGGTATAGTATTCTTGGTTCAAGGCCCTTCTGCTTCATTGCATTAAATATATCATGCCACTCTCTTCTGGCCTGTAAGGTTTCTGTTGAGTAGTCTGATGATAGCCTAATGGGTTTTCCTTTTATGTGATCTTTTTTTCTCTCTCTAGCTGCTTTTAAAAGTCTGTCTTTATCCTTGATCTTTGCCATTTTAATTATTATATGTCATGATGTTGTCTTCCTTGGGTCCCTTGTGTTAGGAGATCTGTGCACCTCCGTGGCCTGAGAGACTATCTCCTTCCCCAGATTGGGGAAGTTTTCAGTAATTACCTCCTCAGTGACACTTTCTATCCCTTTTTGTCTGTCTTCTTCTGGTACCCCTATAATACAAATATTGTTCAGTTTGGATTGGTCACACAGTTCTCAATATTTTTTCATTCTTAGAAATTATTTTCCCTCTTTGTGCCTCAGCTTCTTTGTATTCCTCTTCTCTAATTTCTCTTCCATTTACAGTCTCTTCTACTACATGTAATCTGCTTTTAAATCCCTTCATTTGTTTCATTTCAGATATAGAATTTCTTAATGATTGAATCTCTGACTTAAATTCATTCCTGAGTTCTTGAATATTTTTCTGTACCTCTATAAGCATGTTTATGATTTTATTTTGAACTCTCTTTCAGGCAGATTGGTGAGTTCAGTATTAGGCCCTTTTTCTGGGCTTTGTGAGATTTTGGTGTGAACCATGTTCTTTTGACGTTTCATATTTCTGTGCGGTGCCCACTAGTGCCCAGAAGCTCCAGTCTCTGGAGCTGCTGATCCTCTAGAGTGTGACTGGGCATCATAGGGGAGTGGACCTGGTGCCTGGGGGTAGGAAAGATCTGTTTCCTGAACCCCCCCTGTGGTGCCTGTCTCAAGTGTCAGAGCCAGCGGGTGAAGCACACAGGTGTAAGCCTCAGTGCTTTGTGTCTATAGCTGTTGTAGGCTGAGCCTCCTTCTGGCTGGCCTGACACCAGCACAGTGATTGCTGGTTTGAGAACCAGTGCCAGCAGGCTAGGAGGAAGGCGCAGCAGGCTGTGTGTCACAGTGGGGGGCCTCAGAGCTGAGCAGGCAGCCAGAGGGATGGGGCCCCTGAAGCTCCTCAAAGTCCTAACCAGCTGGGAAGAGAAGGCCCAGACAACCTTGTCCAGCTCTTCCTTCCCCCACACAGCAAGCTCCATGCAAACCCCACTCATGCAGCAGCCCTCTCACTGCTATGAAGCCTCTCAAACTGCCTGCCTTTCCTTTGTCCCAGAGCAGCCGGGTGTGGACCCCCTCCTCCACAAATGGCTGCAATCCATCTCTCAAGCACTCCACCTGTCTGACCCGCCCAATGTCCAGAGCACCACACAGTGTAGGTTTCTGCTCCCAAAGCCGACATTCAGGGCTCGGTGTTCAGCAATTCTAGGCTTCCACCCACTCCCTGCTCTGTTTCTCTTCCTCCCGCCAGTGAGCTGGGGTGGGGAAAGGGCCTGGGTCCCGCTGGATTAAGGCTTTCGTACATTACCCTGTGTTCGTGAGGTCTGCTCTGTTCATGAGGTCTGGATGCAGTCTGGTTCAGCCTTCCTTCTTGTTGCTGTTTTAGGGTTAGTTGTAACAATTAACTATATTTTCATACTATTTGTGGTCTTGGGAGGAATTCTCCATCTCACCTCTCATGCCGCCATCTTGAATCTCATCTATAATGTATTCTTGAAATAAAACTATCACCATCTTTATTTTTAGCAATAACAGATGAAAATTCTCCCTAAGATTTAGAATTAGAATGTTCCACCAAGCTTACATTTATGTAAAAAGAAAAAAGAAATTAAAATCCAAATAACATATTTTCAGGTCTTTAAAAAGCTGATGGAGAAGACTTCCTATGATAATTAGCCAGATGTAATTATAACACTTTATGTGAAACTCAACAAAAAACAAAAATAAAAACAGAGCATTTTCAATTAAGTAAGAAAAGCAGCTACAAATTTAAAACACAAGCTAAAAAAAAAATATTTCCCAAACACTGAGCATTTTGGAGCAAATGGGGGAGGATGTAACTTCCACACAGACTGGGAAAGAATAGTCAAATAAATGGTACAGCTCTCTGAAGTCCCAGCATCATTTACTTAGACTGGTAAGACTTGTGGGCATGGGCCAGGGACAGGAGGAATAAACAATAGGGACCTAGTTCCACATTTCAGAACAGCAGAGTGCCATTCAGGAAGTCTGTGCACTTGGAAAGAGAAACAAGAAATAAAAACAGAAAGAAGGAAAAGGCAAAATAGTTATTGTTTGCAGTAGATATGACTTATGTTTAGAAAACACCAGAGAAATGAACAAATAACAAACTACTAGAACTATGAAAAAAAGTGAATCAAGAGACTGACTACAAAATCAAAATATAAATGCAACAGCTTTTATAATATATAGACCAAGTAAGTTAGAAAATTTGATGGATAAATAGTTCTTATTTTCAGTAGGAATAGCAGAAGAGGATAAAACATTGAGGAAGAAACTTAGCAAGAATTATGTAGGGCTTATACAAAGAAAACTTTAAAACCCTACTGAGTCACTTAAAAAGCCTGGAATAAATGGATATACATAATGTGTCTGGGGAATCCAAAATTGCACAGTTATGATGCCAATTCTCTCTAATCTACTGAATCAATGTGACCTGAAATAAGTTGAAAGTAAAATTTTAACTTTGACCTGTTAAAATAAAATGCAGAATTACTCAAGAAAATTAAGAAAATTGATGGAGTGTTACAGAATATTAAAATATAATAGAGTTGCATAAATTAAAGTAGCTTGTTATGAGTGAAGTAATATACCCACAGCTCTCAAATCATGCAGAAGAATCACCTAGGATACATATTAATTCTGAAATTTCCCAGTGGGTAAAACACTGAAAATTCTGATTTTTCTATGTCAGGACTAGAGCATGGAGATGTGCATTTTTTTATAATAAGATTCCCAGATGATTGTAACACAAGTACAAATATCCTTCCCCTAACTAACCTATCAGTTTAAGGAATTCACTTTTCACTCTGAAATGTATCACCTGATGCCCTTTAAATACTGAAAACACAGCCAATGGGCAACACTCTATTACATTCACACAAATCTGTTTCCATGGTTGAGTCAATTATTCTTTCTCAGAACTAAAACTAAAAACTCAGAACTGTTTATGCCTATTTACAGCAAATAATTACCTAATTTAATATTATGTAAACCCATGAAATGTGTTCTTAAAGAAAAAGGTTGTTTCTATGAAAATTAAGTTAAATGTTTTAGAAAACTACAAAAAAAAATCTTTTGAAATAGTGTGGATAAGAAAACTCTTAACGGATTAAGACACAAATCATAAAAAGGATCCTCACTCATATTACTTATGTCTTTCTTTCAAGATCTTGCCCAAACTGCCCCAATATTGATGATACAAAAATTAACAGAACCATAGTCATAGAAAATGCCTGAGATCTATTCAAGAGACTAGCAAATTGCATTTGTAAGTTTAATATTAAAATATTTAGGCTATTGTGGTTTTTTTTTTATGATTCTCTGCTTTAACCAGTTTTTTTGATTAACAGAAAACACTATTTCCAATCATGTTGGCTAGACAGACATCTTCTCTAATGAAAAAAAGCACAGTTTGAAAAACAGTATAATAGACAAATAGATCAATGAAACAATAGTGTTCACAGATGAACCCGTTAAATAGGAAATTTGGGAAATATATATTTCCAAATGGATGAGGGAAAGAGAAATCAATAAAGGATGCTGAGAAAAATCAAACAGTCACTTGGAAAAATATTATACAGCTGGATTAAATTTTTTGTATTCTTACCAAAAAATACATTTGAAAGGAAAAACAAGGTCAGAAGTGTAGGGAAAAAAATCACTAAATATTTTAGCACAATTGTAAGGAGGAAGATGTTTTAAGCATGACATTAAATATAAGCCATAACGGTTTTAAAAACAAGACAACAGGCCCAAAACGGAGTTGTTTATTCTAAACCCCGTATCACCAAACAGAAACTTTATTACAGTTTTGGTTCTCCTAGAACTACAATCTTAAACCAATTAGGAATCACCTGAGCAGTGTTAGGTAAGTAATCTGCCTGCCAGACCCCTGCCGTTCCCTAAAGGAAAGTAACCTTACAATAACCAGCTCCCCCTCACCCCACCGTTTTCTGCTTATTCTAACTCCTTGATTCTCTGACTTAAGCCTCTTGAAGTCTCAGGTTGTACAGCTCGTCTAGGCGCCTTGCAGTTGGATTAGACGCTGCCCGACTCAAAACCACTGTCGCTCAAATAAACTCTCAAAAATGTTAACATGTCTCAGTTTATGTTTTAATAGTAACCGTGAGGCAGGGAGACTTCAGAGGTGCCCCGACCACCCGCGGGAGCGACGAGCCAGCGGACGGGGTACCTGGTGGGCGCGGGACTCGCGGTTTCCCGCGCTCGCGGACGGCTTCCTCCCTCGCCGCCGGCAGGGCGAGCCCAAGGCCCTCCGGGATCCTCCGCAGCTTCTGCAGTCGGGATTTTGGTAGGCAGGTCAGAGTTCATTCGGGCATGTCTGTTTCCAGACTGGATGGGAAACGGACAGAGGCGGCCTATGTCCGACTTAGAAACCCGACCGCGTCCCGTCTGGGCTGGGTTAGAAACCAGACCTGGTCTGGGCTTATTCTGGGTCCGACTTAAGCTGAACTGGGTGCAGTGAGAGGCCTCAGGTGGTTAAAATTCTGTTGCAAGGCGGCAGTAGCAGGTTAACCTTATCAAAGATGATCCTGAATTCGAGTGGCTGTGTTAAGAGCAGACGGCTAGGCAGACAGAGGCAGAAGGGGGCCAGGCCGTCACCGAGGAAGACGACTCCCTGGCCAGTCGCTAAGCCCTCCTTAGGTCCCAGTTCCAAGTCAAGGACACCTTGGCTCGGGGGCTCCCGTGACTACAGGGCACGCGCAGGTTCCGAAGACCTAGCATCCCCACCTCATTAAACTAACATTAGCACTGCGGCTCTGGCCCACCTGTGGGCTTCGCTTAGGTACTTGCAGCTGAGGTGCCTGCGCGCTGAGAAAAAGTTGATACAACCCAGAGCTGTCAATCAACCTGTCGGTCAAAGGACGTAAAACGGAGGGCAGGACTTCCTGCCTCTTAAGAAAAAATAAAAGCCAATCTAACCCTAATAGCCGAGCTTGTTCAGCTTACCCCACAATCGTCTCTACGGTCTGGAGAGCGTATTTTTCACCTCACTGCATTTTCTTGCTTTCTGGTCTCTTGACTGAATAATTTCCTTCAAGAAGACAAGAAGTCGAGAAACAACACATTCCACCAGTAAGAGCTACAGTGGAGAACTTTTAACCTGGATGAGCATATCTATATCCAAGGTGTCCTAGAGAAAAAGGGATCTCAGCCAAGCATCTGCATCTTTTTCTGTCCAATAAATCACATTTCATAGAGATTTTAGAAATTATTTAAATGACATTCGGAAAGGACGTAAGAGGCAGGGACTCTCTGGGACACTGCACCTGCTCCGGAGCCTACAGGAAGCATCCTGGGAAAACTGGCAGAAGTCGGCACAGAGTAAGAATTCTTACCAAAGTCAGCTCTCCTAGATTTCTGTCGTACCTGGTCCAGAAAGGAAGGTACAATTTCACGTTGCTCTTCCTGTCCAAATTCAGATTGGCAAGCAAAAAACATTTGTTAACGATTAGATGTTTGAATTGTGACTCTTGAATTTGTTTTCTAGTAATCATCTGTTGTCAATCCTTTACTCCTGGGGACAGCTATTGCCTGGTATTTGTCTCCTTTTGTGTCCTGAGAACTTTGCTTGGCGACCGCCAGATTGGTGGCTCCAAAAACAGGATGGACAGAAACGTGTGTTGTACTGCATTTGCAGTCGGGGTCCTACAAACATTCCCTCTCCGGGATCCTGGCAATGTGCATACAAGTACAGGATTGTCTAATGCCTATTTATTCATGAACTCAGAATCACAGCAAGGCTGCTTCGTCCTTTTTTTGACTTTCCTATATTCAGTTGTTCCTTGGAGTTAAGAGTTCTCCATTGGTGTTCTATTTATTAGACTTAGACAACAACATGTGTTAATTTATTTATTGATGTTTATAAGACAGCACTAACACTGACAGGATTGACCTCAAAAAGCTGAGTTTTAGGTTGACCTGAAGAAAATTTAGGATTATTAGAGGGGTCAAAAATCAGGTGTCCTTTGGGAAAAGATGATGAGAAGTCAGAAGGATGTCTAAAGATTCTGGGTTGGCCACTGAAAAATCGAATGGCCTAAATGAAAGTATTGCATCCTTGTTAAGTATGAATTCGGTAACCAAGACTTTATTGATTGAAAGCTGTTCTAAAGAATGTTTTGGAAAAAACGTAGTATTGCATTTTTAATTTTTTCTTTTATTTTCTACTGTTATTTAACTTTTGCAGGAACATGAGAAATAAACTGAAACACTTTTTGGTGATATCTAACTCAGAAATATTAATATTTGACAACTTAGAAGAAATTTAACATATATTAGTATAAAACTATGTAATTTGTAAATGGGAATTATATCTTTTACTTAATATTATCAAGGCTAACATGAAAATCTTCATATACACTCCCAGAATGACTTTTAGAAAATTCCAAAATATGGTATATAGTAAGTTGACCAATCAGCTGTTTAGGGAAGCTTGCTTGAATTTTTTTTTTTTTGAACAATTGGCAACCAGCTTTGACATAGTATTGGAAATCCCTGGCTGGCAAGGCTCTAGGAATGAAGATAGGCATACTTCATTTGTACGCCCAAAAAGGCTGAAAGTTCTAGAACTTTCCAACGCCCACTGGGCAGGGACTACAGATAATTATCTGGTGGAACCTGACAGGACTATTTAATAAGTTAAGATCCAGGGGTATATCCCAAAGTCATTTAAGTAATTTCCAAGATCTCTGTGAAATGTGATTTATTGGACAGAAAAAAGATGCAAGTAGATTGAAGAGTACCAGAAATTTAATTGAGATGGGGAGTTCTCCTAAGAACAGTTTTTCTATCTTTCAGGAAATAAATTAGCCCTTTTCTAAGGTCTCAATAAATTTCCCTTCTCCTAAAGTCTCAGAGGATGCATGAGGCAACATCACTGAAAGCCTCTTTGGGATTTTCCTAATGATGATTCACTCTGAGCAGAAGCTCTGCATTCTTATTACATAACGTTTCTTATCATGGCATAGCTTTGCATTTGTCCATTAACCAATGGGAACTGGTTTCTCTCCATGGTATGCCTTACTGGTAATATTTATAAGAATTACCTAGGGAAAAATTTAGTGCTACATCCAGCATGAGTGAATGCTTCTTCATACCGAAACAAGATATATATTTCTCTCTTCATTTTTTTGACAATTTAATAAACATTTACTTGGGGAAAAATAGCCACCTATCATCACCAATAATATACACATATATATATACAAATGCTATTCCTCCCTTACACGCATGCACACACACTTACACACAAACAAGCAAAATACATTTTCAAGGCTTATCATGTGTCCAACATGACACTAGTCCCTGGAGGTACAGAACTGACAAGCGTAGACTACTCCACCGGGAGTCATTCTGAAGTCTGGGCCGGCCACAAAGTTCTAGTGCTGTGAGAAGAGAGGCCATTCTCAATACACAGTGATGATTGCCCGTTATATGGAGCTCCTGCCCTCCTCTTCATTTCATGGAGGGAAGAAGTTGAAGCCTTAAGTAGACCCCTAAAAAGTTTTTTTTCTAAAAAAAAACCAAATCTGCTTAACGTTGGAGCCACAACCTACTAAACCTTACTAAACTGTTGGCTCTAGTACACAAGGGAAAACATAATTTTAGGGGCTTAGAGAAATGTCTCCTCTCACCTGCCCAGAGTACAGAAGGATGTTTATGCATCATGAGTTTCAGAGAAATCAGCTCTGCTAGGGGGAGGGAGTAGGGTTTGTTGTGAGAATACAGTGTGGTGTGCAGTAACAACATCTAAGAGAAGTAATAGTCACGGATAACATGAAGGCGCTGCTGAGCTCACGAAAGGAAGCAAGCTGTGGATGCCAGTAGTAGACTAGGACATGTCCTTGAGTAAACATGAGAATCCTCCCAGCATGCAGTGGGGGGTTAAAAATGGCAATATATAGCTTAGAATATATAAAGTGTGGTCCTATGCTGAAAAATAAAGCTATATGTAACTATAATGCATCATAAATAGAGATGTGCATATACATAGATGTACATAGAGATGGTATATGTTAAGAGTGGTTAACATTGGATGATTAGATATGTTCAATATTAATATTCTTTCTCTAATTTTGTTTTCCAGCTTCCCTATGACTGAGACATATGCTTTGTAATATGCAGTGCTTTATAATATAAAAAGTTAATGTTAAGATGATCTTTATCTTTACTCTCATTTGTTAGAAAAATTGTGAAAAACAATAGATGCATTATCAAAATTCCCTGGATAGAATCCAGAAACAATAACTTCAGAAATTCCAAAGTTACTAAATTTTCTTATTTGAATTATCACTTTATTGTGTAAGGTGCATTGTTATGTCCAGCGTTGCCTTAACGGCATAGAATAACAGCCCATAAAAGCTTTTATCTTATTGTTGTTAGAGCACATAATTACCTACAATTCAACTTACTATTTTTGAAAAAAAACTGCTAATTCTTTCAAGAATAAAATTGTTAAAGTTATATTTTAAATCAGACTATTGTATAAGATTATATATATAACTTCTTCTCTAGCTGAATTTTATCTTTTATTTACCATCCAGATGCAATGGAGGAAAAAAAATTTCTTAAATAAAAATTCTAGGCTACATAAAAATATTGCTAACATAACATTTATTCTCCATTTAAATAGCAATGCAGGCACACTGCAGAGGAAATATTTCCATATGGCATACATAAACACCGTGGTTATTGATCCCTTAAGGGTTTCTTTGCTGTATAATGTTTGAAGACTAGGAGAATATTTCTATAGCATTTTATACATTATTACTTTGTTTCCTACTATGATATATATATTTTTCATTTTCACTTTAAATGATAGGTCTCCACTGCTACTTTTTGTGGCATATACTACTCTTAACTGCTATCAGACTTGCTGAATACCTTTGGTTAGTGTGTTCGATCTACCCTTTGAACCTAGAAAACTGATTTTTAATGAGAACCAAAGATAGATATATATGATACATATACATATATGCTCATGTATATGTATGTATACACACACATATATCTATATACACAAACATACATACATACATATAGGCCATTATGGGATTTATGCTTGAAAAATAAAATAAATTATAGCAGACTGAATCCTGGGTATGAAAAGAGGTGACTCAGACAGAAAGGGGTTTGCGCAGGGAGAATCAGTGTCAAATTCAGAAAAAACAAATAAGGTTGTTTTTTATTCCCTATCTCCCCTCCATTTTTAAATATATCTCTGTTAATATAATATTTCCTGCTGGGGTCCTCAGAAGCTTAATCCCTGGAAATACTAGCAAGAAAGAAAAAAGAAAACATTATGGTCAGGAAATATGGGGGAGCATGACCTAGTGTACTGCTTTCTACAAGAATCGCAGAGTACATCAGAATACTACAGGTTCTGAAGTCCTGTGATGAATAATCCTGTGCAATTTTTCCCAAACCTATATTGCAATAAAAATGTGTTTAAGGTAATATTCAGCAGCACCTATAAAAACACATTATCCAGTTCCTGTCTTTCATTATCAGACTTACCTTTTAAACATTAAATACAAGAGTATTCTAATTTTCAGGATTGTGTGTTTCTGAGTTTTCTTTCCATTCATTTTTTAATTCTTTTCATCTTTCCCATATTTCTTATTCCTCCATTTGCTCACACCTTAACCTTTCTTTCATTTAGTCATGTTTGTTTAAAATACCTACACTGTTTATTAAGTCTCTTTAACTTATTTCTCATTCCCCCTCATTCTTCTCTGTTGTTAACCACCTTTTATAAAACTGAGCATTTTCATATATTCTTCCTTCTGTTTCAGTTATTTTTCCCCAACTTCTGGAGTTTGCAAATTCCTACTTATCCCCCTCCCAACAAGCACACAGATAAACACAGGATATGGTATATTCACTGTGTGCTACCTGAGGTCTGGCCTTGCATTTATCTCATACTCCACGCTCTGAGAGGTAGAAACCATGTCTGTCCTTCTCAATGGAACATCTTCACAATGTACGATAGGGCATGGAGTATTTACACACTATTTAACTGTTGAGTGAATAAATTAATGAATGGTTTATGCCGTTAACAGGACTGTATTCTTCAAAGATTCCTGAACATGTTTATACAAAGAGTATATAGGAAATATTTCATTGTTTGAATGCAGTTGCTGTTGTAAAAGCTTTCATAGTTGAGCAGATCAGTATTTTCCATGAAGGAATAGTAATTTGAGACCTCCAATTCCATGGAGACAGGTAACAATACTCTGTACTTTGGATTTGACAAACTCTTTATATATATTAATCTGAACCAATTGATTTTTGAGAATTGACTTTGTACTGCTTGGCATACCTACTCAGAACAGTGAAAACATCCAAACTTGTTTCTGTGTAAAAAAGAAATGTTTTGCTTCTTTATATAGAATATCAGGCCCCCAAAAATCCCCAACAGAGATAAATTTAAAACCATTCACATATGAATGAGAAATGCATGGTTATTAACTGTATTATATGCTTGATTTATTTAAAATAACAAATATGATATAAGGATCAAAATAAGCCTATTTACTAAAAGCAGATTGCATTTCATTGCAATGCAGCAAAAAATAATTTAAACACAGAAGAATGATATAACAAAAAAAACTTCATAAAATGCATTACTTCATTCCAAGAAAACATTAGATATTTATTGTGGCCTGAGAGGTTGATTCATTTGGGTAATCAATAATTAATCACTCTGAAAGCTTCAGATCCTTTATAAATATCAGAGACTCATAATAATTGCTTTACAAATCCTAAGTAGCATAGAATATACAGACCTCATATATCAAGGGGAATGAATGCAAGTTAGATGAGTGCTTTAAAATGAATAAACTAAATCCCAAATGTTCATATTTTGAAATGTTTGCTTTTACAAAAGAGATCAGTATGATGACAGGGAGGTAAAAATAATACCATCTCTAGCCACAGATAAAACATATGTATGAACAAAAATGCCAACAGAGCAAACTCACTGCCAGTTCTTTTGAAATTAAATATGCATCCAACTCACAATTAGTCTGCATAGAGGAAGAAATAACTTACACAAGTGAGATTTACAGATTAGCACTTTAGCCGTTTGTATTAGCTCTATTCTTCAACTACAGACCATATGAGAAATGTTAGAATTAGTCATATTGAGTTTCAACTCCTTTATGTGCTCATCCTCCAGTTATAATAACCATAACTTTGAGGATTATGATAATGATTGATAATCAGCTTCACAGTTATTGGGTGTGCACAATAACCTACACCAAGACTGTACCCATGCAATCTCATAATTCTCTTAATGATTTACTGGTGGATGTTATTATAGCAAAATCTCACCATAGTGAAACGTGATGTATAAAAATTTCAGCTACACAATACAAGAAGTAATATTATTGCAAGTACAATTAAATGACTAGGTTGACCCTGTACAAGACATCGGTGAGGGGTGAGAGGAAGAGGTGAGATGCAAGTTGCAGCCATCCGAACTCCAACTGTGCTTGTATCACCTTGTGACATTTGTCAACTCTGACTTCAAGAGCTCCATGTATCTGACAATGATGGCTTAGACTCCTAGGTCATAGGCAGTTCCAGGAATCTTTCCATGCCCATTTGGCCAGAGATATGGAGCAATAGGGCTGAGAAAATTCTAGGGACTTGGAGACTCACTCGCCTTCTCCCCTCTTCCTGGAATAGGCTAGCCTGTCACCTAGACTTTTGTTCCCATCCACATCTCATCATGGCTACCCTCCGCACATAGTATAATGAATAGAAGCTAGTCAGGGAAGAACCCAAAGCTAATTGCATTATCTGAATGTATATTATCATCAGGTGTTACAATTTTATCAAGCCTGCTATAAGGAAATATGAAACTGAAATGTAAAGAAGTTAAGGAACTTGACTTAACAATCAATCCTAGGATTCTTTTCTTTGAAAGTAACAGTAATCAACACTGGTTGACAACACACAAAAAGTTGGAAACTAGCTTGTTATAAATATTTAGGTATTGTCTCTTGACACTCAGTCAGAATATAATCAGGAATAAGCTGCACAAGGTGATGGAGTACCATAGGGGGCAAAGAAATGCCTCAGTCCCTGTTTTCTCTACATTCTCTCTGTATTACATCATTGTTTTACAAACCAGCTAGCTTTGCTTCCATCCTTGTCGCAGATAGACATCATCAGCTTCCAAATATTATTTTGTCCATTTAAGATATCAGACAGAATAAAATTAAAATCTTCAAGAAAGAATTTATTAAGTATCTCTTGGATTCCAGTTATTTTTCTGGTGCTAGTGACACAAAAATAAACAAGATA
Source organism: Manis pentadactyla (assembly GCF_030020395.1). Taxonomy (NCBI): domain Eukaryota; kingdom Metazoa; phylum Chordata; class Mammalia; order Pholidota; family Manidae; genus Manis; species Manis pentadactyla. The sequence continues at coordinate 109,571,297 of NC_080028.1, read as the reverse complement.
TGATTCTTGCTATTGAGGAAGCTATACTTTAGAAGAAAATGAATATGTATAAGCAAATAATATTTACATGATGTGAAAAACACTAAAACTAAAGTGCTTTGTAAGTGTTTCCTTTTTTCTTTCTTCCCCCTACAATCAATATACATCATAGCAGCCTCACAGCTTACCAACCTGATCATGGAATTCCCCAGTTTAAACCATCCATAAACTTCTCAAACATTTCTAATAAAATTCAAACTCATCACCATAGACTAAATTTTCCACAAGAAATATCCCTGCTTATGTTTCCAATTTAATCTCCTACCAGTCTATCCCTTGCTCCTGCCACAAGCCAAGCCCATCCCTACAACAGAAGACATATGCCCTTCTTAATACCTCTGCAAGGAAGATGCCAACCCTAGTTCTTGGTTCATTTCTTCCTATAATTCACTTCCTGTAAAATGTCACCTCCACTGAAAGGCCTTTCAAAACTAAGATATAAGAAAGTACCCCCTCTTTAGTTATTTTTTATTACCTTGACCTATTTTATTTTCTCCTGGCATTTATCACTTAAGTTTATATTTGTTTAATGTCTGTGACTCCCACAGAGTCAGTTCAGTAAAAGCAGGGATCTTATCTGTTCTTTTCACTACTTCGTGCCCCAGAGCGTAGAACAGCTCCTGGCATATCACAAGCAATCCATACAATTCTTAGTGAAAAGAGTGAGTGAATGTACAGGGTATGGGGCAGGCACAGAGGAAGGGGCCTTGGACAAACAGATTCATAAGACTACTTAGGAGGGCAATTGCTTTAAGTCTTCCACAGTCAAATTTTCAGATGCATCCAATACTGTCTTCTTGTGATACAGTTTCTAGACCTCACCAGCCTCAAAAGCCAAATGGTTGTCTATTTGACAAATTCCAGTTGCAAGCCTCTCTCTTAAATATGACTCAAAGCTTACTGTAAAAATCCTAAAAGAGTCTGTGCAGCACAGAGAATAGTCAGATATGTACCTCTTATGAAATGTTTCTTACATTTCTATTGGTCTAAACTAAGAAGAGGCTAATTCTTAAGTAGCATATACCAACAAAATATTATTGTTTCAAATTCAGGTTATGGTGGATTAAAACATGCAGTCCCCTTGCTGAAGCTAAGGCTCATTCTGTATAGTGACAGATCATATCTATACTAAAATGCCGGTATTTACTTCCCTCCTATTAAATTGCATCTTTGTTGTCTCAGCTTTGTATTCTAGGACTTTTGTATTCTAAACTATTGAGATCATTTTTCCCTTTTTATTGATATATAACTGTATCAGTATTAGGTACACAACCTAATGATTTAGTATATGTATATACTGCAAAATGAATGATTTCCACAATAAGGTTAGTTAACGTCCATCACTTCACATAGTTACAAATGTTTTTTTTTTCTTCTGATTTGCACTTTTAAGATCTACTCTCAGCAACTTTCAAATACACATTACAACTACAGTCATGGTGCTATACATTACATCCCCAGGATGTAGAAGAACTGGAACTTGCCCTATTTGACCACCTTCACCTATTTCAATTGAGATCATTTTGAATGTTCATTTTAATACCTATCATATCAGTTATCTCAGCTACCTTTTTGTCAGCAGTAAATTCTAGTAGCATAGTTTTCTCTTTCACCATTTAAGTTAATTGATTAATATGTGGATGGCTAATCAATATTTCTCTACTCCTAAACCTGCTAAACACAATCCAAATTGATATTTGATTAGACTACTATGTCTATTTTCTACAATGATAATGAAAGAGATATTATCATATTCCTCACATATCAAGTTTCAATTTTTGAATGAAGTTTTTTTCTCTGCTTTTTTTTTAAGGTGAAGGTTTCATAATTGTTAGAAAATACAGAAACCAGGCAAAATTGAGGCAACTGTCTTAACAACATAAACAATAACAGATTTTAGTTCTTGAAAGTGTCTTTTCTATAATATACATTAAAAAATAACTCATTTTTACCCAAGCATTTATTTTTAAATGTTAACACTTCAAATTTAGATGCTAATTTTAAATCCTTTACATATTATGCTGTGCAAGTGAAAATAAAGATTTTTAAAATTTAAAACAAAATGCAGAAGAAATCATTTAAATCACAAGTGACTATACTACTTGTTATTAGTAAATATGAAAATCTGAAATAAGTTGATAACTTTCTGGCAAAATATCACTTACCAAAACTGACAATAAAAGTAGACAGCAGTATAAGGTAATATTCTACTTAAGCTATTGGCCAATGCATAGAGATAAAGGAAGAAAATTAAAGATATTAGAAAATTAAAAATAGGAAAAGACAAAAATATAACTACTTGCAGATGAAATTATTGTGTACTTGAAACCAAAAAGAATTCATTATAAAAGTTCAACAAAAATAAGAGAATGTAGTTTAGTACCTGGGTATTCAGAAAGCAATTGCTTCTGTTATATATCAAATAACCATTAGGAAGCAAAGCTTTAAAGGAGGCAAAGATTGCCAGTAGAATAATAGTAAGATGATAAAACACCTAGGAATAAATTTAACAAAAATTACGTAAGCCCTATGAGAAAAAGTCCACAAGAATAGATTTAAACAAAAGTAAGTTTTCCCATATTTGTAAATAGAAACACCTGAGTTCATAATGACAATTTTTCCTTAAGTTTATAAATGTAATATGATCCCAATAACGGCAACAGTACTATGACACTCTACAACTTAAAGTTTATATAGAAAAAAATAGAAGCGAGAATAGAAAGTCTGAAAAGAGGAGAGTAAAAGGTGAGAACAGTCCTACTGGGTATTAAAATATAAAGCCTCAGAACTTAAAATAGCATGGCAATAGAAAGTCCAGAAATAACCCCAAATGTATATAGGGATTTAAGATACTAAGGAATTTTGTCAGGCAACTGAGTAGTCATCCTAAAAGAGATAAATTGGATCTGTATCTCACACTATAGTACAGAATAAACTCTAAATAGATCAAAGATTTAAGAATACAAATAAAGCCATGAAATATCTAGAGAAAACTGGGCAAAAAAAAAGATTAAAACTTAACAAAATCTCCCTATATGGTTTCTGTATGGAGAAATAGTGACTTTCCACTTTGGCCTTAGAATTTTAACAGTTGGGGTAACATTAAGGAAAGAGAACCTCGATAGCTAGACTTAATGCAAGGACTTGGTTCACAACTGTGGGGTCCAGGGGCTGCCTAGGCATGACCAGATGGGCGGGGTGGGTGAGGACAGTCCATCAAGGGTGGGCTGGAAGCCCTCAGGCAATGGCTTCACCTAATTAACAGTTTGCAGGTGGAATTTCTTCTTCTGGGGGACTTCATTTCTGCTCTTAAGGTCTTTCAACTGTTTTTCAAGACCACCCAGATTATTGAGGATAATCTCCTTTAGTTAAAGTCCACTGGTTATGGACTCATCACATCTACAAAAATGCCTTCACAGCAACAGCTAGATCAGTATATAATTGAATAACTGGGACTACAGTCTAACCAAACTTACACAAAAACCTGTACATTACGTAGGAAGAAACAATGTTCTACTAGGAAGGCTGCTATCAGAATATTCATGAGGTATCAGATTTAGGTTATTCTTAAAAATTAAGAAATTCTCTTTTCATACCTTTTAACTTAATGTGTCCTAACTTTTTTTGGGGGTAAGTATCATATAGGCTAGAAACCCAAACAACGGAGCAAAACAGATGATAATGAAATGTAAATGGTTTCCAATTCAAGACAACAGACTGTGTACACACATTTGCTTCCTTTCCTCTGGACTGAATTAAAGTCACAATAAAGGAATGTTTAAATAACCCCAAGAATCCATCAGGAACATAAATATAACTCTAGGTGTTTCAAGCATAAAAGGAATTAATACAGAAAAATAGAAGTTAGGAAGGAATAATAATCAGAAGGGCTCTAACAACAGGAATAAACAGCTCCTAGTTCTTTAGATCACACAGCAGCAAACTGCAATCAAGGAAGTTTACAGTCAGTCAAGAAAGTTCACAAGAGATGCCGTTGCCCGCATCCCCCAGGCCAGTGACTAGCAGTGGCACATAAGTCCAGCCGCTGCTGCAGGAGCGCACACCGGCTAGAGCTTAATATAACCGCAAGGAGAAGAATGGCTCCTGCTTCTCTTTTTCTGTCCAAATCTTCCATGAGTGCATCTTATCAGAAGAACATCCTTAACTGGCAAAAACAATCTTGAACCAAGCTATTCTAGCAGTGCAGTTCCCAGTTTTTAAGCCCTTTGAGGTAGAGTAGAAAACAGGAAAGAGTGGAAATGAATAACTTAACCAGCAAACTGGGAGAAAGGTCATCATCAAGAAATTTCAACACATTTCTAGAAGATGTAAATTAGATGGTAGTGTTCTAATAAATGAAAGGGGAAAAGGCAGCAATTATAGAATATTCAAATAACTGGGCTGCAGTCAATGAGGTAGACTATTCTTGTGGTGTAATTATGGGCAGACATTAGCCCACGGTGGACAGGTACAGAAGATAAAGAAAAGGTAAAGGTACAGAAAGAGACATTAACTGGAGATCTTCTTATTTAACTACTGGACAAATTCCCCTCCTATCTATACTCTCATGCATAGAATCAATCAGAAATAGTTTAAATTGTATAAAAAGTAATTTATTATTTTGAAATCTACAGAACTACATGTGTGAAGGTAAAGTGGGGGAACTCTCATGAGTGTTAACACCCAGCACAGATCCTTCATTGGGTTATTATTTGGGAAGCAACCGATTTTTAGTACATTGAAAAAAATGACTATAATATTTTGCAACTCCTCTCACTGAGAAGTAGAGTCTCTTTTCCCATCCCTTGAACCTGGACTGCTCCTCGTGCCTTATTTTGGCCAATAGAATGTGGCAAAAGTCACTGTGCAAGTTCTTGGAACTCCTGTCTCCATCCCCTCAGACTGTTTCTGTCGTGAGGTAAAGAAGCCCAGCACGGACGACCCCAGGAAGCAAAGGGTTAGGCTTCCTTTCCCGACTCCCCAGCCCTGCCAGCTGAGCCTCAAAACCTCAGACCGCCCATCCCAGCTAAACTGACAACTGAATGAATCCACTTGAATGAGCCCAGGCCATACTTGTAAGAGTATGAGAAGCACTACGGGGTGGTGGTGGTTGTTAGTCATTGAGTCTGGGGTGTTTTGTATACAACAAAGGCCACTTAAAACTCACAGAAGTCTCAGTTTCTTGTACACTCAGAATAGAACTTTGTCCGTAGGAATGTCCTGTCCACAAACTCACCACTCCTTCCCTTACCCAAATACCCCTTATTCAATGAGGTCTTTTTTAACTACCCTGTTTTAAGTAATAAACATAATCAACACCATCTGCTTATACTTCCTCTCCATTCACAGAGACAAGAGATTTGTATTTGTTACATTCACTACTGTGCCTTCAACTGTACCTACCACACAGTAGGACTTCAATTCTTACATGCTAAGTAAGTGAATAAACGAATTGATGGAGTATAAGTAGTGAAATATCAATTCTAAGCACATTCACCTTTGAGTGAAACAGGGATCATTACTTTGGACCAAAGAAGATGGAATCGCAGTCTTAGCAACCCCTGCAGCGATCAAGAAGGAAGGAGTTAAGATTTACCTTATGGATAAAGTGAATGCTATATACTGGTTTTTATATTTTTAAGTTGATTTATATATAAATTGTAAAAGACAATTATAAAATGTGATGCTATTAACCTCAACAACATAAAAGAAGCCTTACTAAATACTAGAAAAAGAAGTGGGGAAGAAATAGGGCTATAATAACCTTATTATGCATAATGGGAAAAGAAAAAAGCAATGTCTAAAGCCAGTGGAATAAGAATTGGGGTATTCAATATAGTATTCAATTGCAAAAGTGACTTCTCGGAAAAGTGAAAATAATGACTATCAAAACCTGAGAAGATAGCAGAGACCAGGTTGGAATAAAGGAGACAGATATCTGATTAAAGTTCCATTTTTTTCCAGAAAGAAGTTAGTAAGTTGCTAGTAAAATAGTATATACATTGATTTGATTTTCAAATGTAGCCACCAAAAAAAAATAAAAAATAGGTTACACCGAAATAAAAGAGTTTACCTCAGATATAGGCCTGGAAAGAGGTGGGGTACCTTTTGTTTTTCTTATAAACTCCATTGTAAAATTTAATTTTTTTTACCATATGCAATAATTTCCTTATTTTTTAAAAACAGTCATCATAAATGAAGGAAAGTTAAGTGTAAAACAAAACAGTATAAAATGTTAATCCTGGAAAAAATGAAATTCATTATTTCCTAGACATTCTTTATAGATCATGAATAAATATTCATAAAGTAAAATCAAAGAGAAACTTATCTATGAGCTATTAAAATTATGTGATGCACAAGGAGATTTGGGAAAATAAGAGAGACAGTGCCACTCAACATTTTGCAAATCTTTATTGTGATCACAGATGTCAAAAGACTAAAGAAACGCCATAGACCTGTATAATAGTTTCTGGTGCTGTTCGTGAACTTTTTTACTATGACCTCCCTCTAACTGTGATCTTATATAGTTATTAAGGTACTTCAGTTTGACTTTCTACAAACAAGAACTTAATCTCTGTGAAGACTACGAAGTTGTACATTAAGCAGCAATCAGATCAATTTGCTTTTAACTTTGAAGTATAAAACAGCTTTCTGGAATTTTACAGGAAAACTAATTTCTTCTACTGGGTCTGATGATGTTCAATTGTTTTGTGAACTTCAGAAGAGTTGATTCTATTCTCCATTCCTAAGGTTTTCTTTCTAACTTTGCATTTAAACCTACCTCTTGAGACTCAGCAGAACTGTAAATGTATTGAGTAGGCAGAAGTAAAGAATCTTTTAAAAATAACAGTAATTTTAATGAACTGAATTGGAAACAGGTAATTAATAGAAGGAAGGAAAAATAGCAAAGTCATGTTTTCTCTAGTCAAAACATACAATTTAAAATTAAGATAATCACAAAATTGATGTACCACTCTATGTAATGTAGTATCCTGGCTTGAATTCTGGAACAGGAAAAGGACATGAGTGGAAAAAATGGTGAAATCCTAAAAAAATCAGAAGTTTAGTTAATAGTGATGTACCAATTGTCAACAACTTAATTCTGACAAATGAAACATGTTCATATAAAATGGTAACATAAGGGGAAACAGGGTGAAGGGTATACAGAATCTGTACTTTTACTGTCACTACCTGGGATTGGCAAAATGGGGCAGGAATTAAGTAGTAGTGGGACTTTGTAAAAGGAATATTTGACACAAGGGCAAAATGATTAACCTGTCAGATCCAATAGAGGCAAGGGATGCAAAATGCCTTGACGTGGCCAGTTATTTACATATGTCCAGGGATATGTCTGTTCTAAGATACTGTCCAGTTGAATTGCTACAACAGAATATGATAGACTGGGTGACTGACAGACCACAGATACTTACTTCTCTCAGATCTTGGAGCTGAGAGGTCCAGAGCAAGGCACCTACAGATTCAGAGTCTGGTGCGAACCCACCTGGTTTACAGGTGGCCGAGTCCTCACATGGCAAGGGGGTGAGGGAGCTCTGGGGTCTCTTTCACAAGAGACCCTCATAACCTAATACCATCCCAAAGGCCCTGACTCCAAATACCATGACACTGGGGGTTAGGTTTCAATACATGAATTTGGAGGGGGTGGGGGACATTCAGTCTATAGCACCCATTTAACATACACAATACAAACTCGGAAAAACAAGTTTCTGCATAGAGATGTTCATTTATTTTCTCATAGAAGATGAGCTTCTGAAAACTCTAGGTCTTGTTTGCAGCTATATCCCTGATATTGGGAACATAATAGACACCAGTTAATATTTGATAAGTAAAAAATAGTTTCTCATTAAATATCGTGGCATATTAAAGCTCTAACATGTCACAATTACTCAGACTGAACTGACTAAATGGAACTAGACTAGTTCTGATTCATAGCATGGAGACAGAGCTAGTTGTTGTATAATTATTAGTGAATTCACATCTAGATAGGGTGATATTATTAGGATTGTTACTGACCTCAATAGGACTGTTTGCAGAGAAGTATTTTTCTACAGTTCTTCAGTTGCTGCTTCTTCCATGAAAAGAGATTATATAGCTTTAAAAAAAAACTCTCCCCAACATAGTTAAGAAATATGAATACTTTAAAATATGAAAAGATTTAGCTGTGTACTATACTAATGATTTATTACTTTAGTCTGAATATTAACACATCTCTGAAAAGTAACTGTATTATTACCAAAGATAATATATCTATAATTTGATAACCATTGCTAAGAAAGCTGACTCTGGATTCTGGAAAATCCTTTCTCTATCAGGGTTAGAAATTCATACATTTAAAACTACAATGTTTAATATCTCCATTGGGAAAATCATAGAAAATATCTAACTTTGTAACCATTAAAAGAGTTTAATTATTCAGAAGTGTAATTTATTTCACTGACAAGGAGATTATTAACTGTTCTAATGGAAGCATTCATTTGAAACAGACTTTCATCTTACAATTAATTTTCCAGTTATCAAAGTGTTAATTTAATGAAATGTTCATATATTTTTCATGTAATTAATGATGTAACTGAAATTCACAAAGTTCGATATCTAGTGCATTTGCCATTGTATGGCTTACTTAGTGATTGGACCAAGAATATACAGTTTTATATATATCTCAAGGAATACACTCCTCAAAGGAAAACCCATTAGGCTATCATCAGACTTCTCAACAGAAACCTTACAGGCCAGAAGGGAGTGGCATGATATATTTAATGCAATGAAGCAGAAGGGCTTGAACCAAGAATACTATACCCTGCAAGGTTATCATTTAAATTTGAAGGAGGGATTAAACAATTTTCAGATACGAAAATGTTGAGAGAACTTACCTCCCACAAACCACCTCTACAGTGCATTTTGGAGGGACTCCTATAGATGGAAGTATTCCTAAGGCTAAATAAATGTCACAAAGAGCACAGAATATGACTAATAGCATACAAAGAATAGAGGAGGAAGAAAAAGGAGAAAAAAAAAAGAGAGAACCTTTAGGTTGTGTTTGTAATAGCACACAAAGTGAGTTAAATTAGACTGTTAGATAGTAAGGGCATTACCCTTGAACCTTCAGTAACCACAAATCTAAAGCCTACAGTGGCAATAATTACATACCTGTTGATAACCACCCTAAATTGGTGAATGCAACAATCAAAAGACATAGAGTCGCTGAATGGATTAAAAAACAAGACCCATCTATATGCTGCCTACAAGAGACTCAGTTCAAACCCAAAGACATACACAGACTAAAAGTAAAGGGATAGAAAAAAGATATTTCATGCAACTAACAGGGAGAAAAAAGCAGGAGTTGCAGTACTTGTATCAGACAAAATAGACTTCAAAACAAAGAAAGTCACAAGAGACAAAGAAGGACATAACATAATGATAAAGGGGGCAGTCCAACAAGAGGATATAACCATTATAAATATCTATGCAACCAACACAGGATCACCTACATATGTGAAACAAATACTAACAGAATTAAAGGGGGAAATAGAATGCAATGCATACATTTTAGGAGACTTCAACACACCACTCACTCCAAAGGACAGATCAACCAGACAGAAAATAAGTAAAGAGACAGAGGCACTGAACAACACATTAGAACAGATGGAACTAACGGACATCTACCGAACTCTACACCCAAAAGCAACAGGATACACATTCTTCTCAAGTGCACATGGAACATTTTCAAGAATATATTATATACAAGGCCACAAAAAGAGCCTCAACAAATTAAAAAAGGTTGAACTTGTACCACCAGCTTCTCAGATCACAAAGGTATGAAACTAGAAATAAATTACACAAAGAAAACAAAAAAGCCCACAAACACATGGAGGCTTAATAACATGCTCCTAAATAATCAATGGATCAATGACCGAATAAAAACAGAGATCAAGCAATATATGGAGACAAATGACAAGAATAATTTAACAACACAAAATCTGTGGGATGCAGCGAAGTCTGTGCTAAGAGGGAAGTATATTGCAAGACAGGCATACCTCAGGAAAGAAGAACAATCCCAAATGAACAGTCTAAACTCACAATTAATGAAACTAGAAAAGGAAGATAAATGAGGCCCACAGTCAGTAGAAGGAGGGACATAATAAAGATTAAAGCAGAAATAAATAAAATTGAGAGGAATAAAACAATAGAAAGAATCAATGAAAGCAGGAGCTGATTCTTTGAGAAAATAAACAAAATAGATAAACCCCTAGCCAGATTAATCAAGAAAAAAAGAGGGTCTGTACACATAAACAGAATCACAAATGAGAAAGGAAAAATCACTATGGACACCACAGAAATACAAAGAATTATTAGAGAATACTGTGAAAAATTATATGCTAACAAACTGGATAACCTGGAAGAAATGAACAACTTTCCAGAAAAATAAAACCTTCCAAGGCTGACCCAGGAAGAAACAGAAAATCCGAATAGACCAAATACCAGCAAAGAAATTGAATTGTTAATTAAAAAACTAAAAACAAAACCCCTGAAACCAGATGGCTTCACTGCTAAATTTTATCAAAAATTTACTAAAGACATAATACCCATCCTCCTTAAAGTTTTCCAAAAAGTAGAAGAGGAGGAAATACTCCAAACTCACTCTATGAGGCCAGCATCACTCTAATGTCAAAACAAGGCAAAGACACTGCAGAAAAAGAAAATTACAGACCAATATCCCTGATGAACATAGATGCAAAAATACTCAAGAAAATATTAGTAAACCGAATTCAAAAATATTTCAAAAAGATCATCCATCATGATCAAGTGGGATTCATCCCAGGGATGCAAGGATGATACAACACTCGAAAATCTATCAACATCATCTACTACATCAACAAAAAGAAGGACAAAAACATTATCATCTCCAAAAATGCTGAAAAAGCATTTGACAAAATTCAGCATCCACTCATGATAAAAACCCTCAACAAAATGAGTATAGAGGGCAAGTAGCTCAACATAAAAAAGACCACATATGACAAACCCACAGGCAACATTATACTTAACAGCGAGTAGCTGACAGTTTTCCTTTAAGATCGGGAAAACGACAAGGATGCCCACTCTCCCCACTTCTATTAAACATAGTACTGGAGGTCCTAACCATGGCAATCAGACAACACAAAGAAATAAAAGGCATCCAAATTGGCAAGGAAGAAGTCAAACTCTCACTGCTTGCAGATGAAATGATATTGTACATAAAAAACCTTAAAGAATCCACTCCAAAACTACTAGATCTAATATCTGAATTCAGCAAAGTTGCAGGATACAAAATTAATACACAGAAATTTGTTGCATTCCTATACACTAATGATAAACTAGCAGCAAGAGAAATCAGGAAAACAATTCCATTCACAGTAGCATAAAAAAATAATAAAGTACCTAGGAATAAACCTAACCAAGGAAGTGAAAGACCTATACCTTGAAAACTATGGGACACTCTTGAAAGAAATTAATGAGGACACTAATAAATGGAAATTCATCCCATGCTCTTGGCTACAAAGAATTAATATTGTCAAAATGGCCATCCTGCCTAAAGCAATCTACAGATTCAATGCAATCCTTATCGAAATACCTACAGAATTCTTCAATGAACTAGAGAAAATACTTCTAAAATTCATATGGAACCACCAAAGACCCTGAATAGCCAAAGCAATCCTGAGAAAAAAGAATAAAGCAGGGGGTATCTCGCTTCCCAACTTCAAGCTCTACCACAATGCCACAGTAATCAAGACAATTTGGTACTGGCACAAGAACAGACCCGAAGACCAATGGAACAGACTAGAGAGTGCAGATATAAACCAAAGCATATATGGTCAATTAATATATGATAAAGGAGCCATGGATATAGAATGGGGAAGTGACAGCCTCTTCAACAGCTGGTGTCAGCAAAACTGGACAGCTACATGTAAGAGAATGAAACTGCATTACTGTCTCACCCCCTACACAAAAGTAAACTCAAAATGGATCAAAGAGCTGAATGTAAGTCATGAAACCATAGAACTCTTAGAAAAAAATATAGGCAAAAATCTCTTGGACATAAACATGAGCAACTTCTTCATGAACATATCTCCCTGGGCAAGGGAATCATAAGCAAAAATGAACAAGTGAGACTATATCAAACTAAAAAGCTTCTGTACAGCAAAGGATACCATTGGTAGAACAAAAGACATCCTACAGTATGGGAGAATATGTTCATAAATGATAGATCCGATAAAGGGTTGACATCCAAAATATATAAAGAGTTTACACACCTCAACAAACAAAAAGCAAATAATCCAATAAAAAAATGGGCACAGGATCTGAACAGACACTTCTCCAAAGAAGAAATTCAGATGGCCAACAGACACATGAAAAGATGCTCCATGTCACTAATCATCAGGGAAATGCAAATTAAAACCACAATGAGATATCACCTCACACCAGTTAGAATGACCAACATCCAAAAGTCAAACAACAACAAATGTTGGAGAGGATATGGAGAAAGGGGAACCCTCCTACACTGCTGGTGGGAATGTAAACTAGTTCAACCACTGTGGAAAGCAGTATGGAGGTTTCTCAAAAAACTCAAAATAGAAATACCATTTGACCCAGGAATTCCACTCCTAGGAATTTACCCTATGAATGCAGCAGTCCAGTTTGAAAAAGACAGATGCATTCCTATGTTATTCACAGTACTATTTACAATAGCCAAGAATTGTAAGCAACCTAAGTGTCCATCAGTAGATGAATGGATAAAGAAGATGTGGTATACATACACAATGGAATATTATTCAGCCACAAGAAGAAAACAAATCCTACCATTTGCAACAACATGGATGAAGCTAGTGCATATTATGCTCAGTGAAATAAGCCAGGCAGAGGAAAACAAGTATCAAATGATTTCACTCATCTGTGGAGTAAAATAACGAAGAAAAAACTGAAGAAACAAAACAGCAGCAGATTCACAGAACCCAAGAATGGACTAACAGTTACCAAAGGGAAAGGGACTGGGCAGGATGGGTGGGAAGGTAGGGATAAGGGGGAAAACAGGGAATTATGATTAGCACACACAATGTAGGGGGTTGGGGACATGGGGAAGACAGTATATACAGAGAAGACAAGTAATGATTCTATAGTATCTTACTATGCTGATGGACAGTGACTGTAATGGGGTATGTGCGGGGGACTTGATAATAGGGGGAGTCTAGTAACAATGTTCAAGTAATTGTACATTAATGATATCAAAATAAAAATATATAAAAATAAAATAAAACTATTAAAAACAGTTTAGAAGAAAAAAAGAGGCTGTCATTTCCCCATTGTATATCCATAGCTCCTTTATCATGTATTAATTGACCATATATGTTTTGGTTAATATCTGGACTCTCTGTTTTGTTCCACTGTTCTGTGGGTCTGTTCTTGTGCCAGTACCAAATTGTCTTGATTACTGTGGTTTTGTAGTAGAGCTTGAAGTTGGGAAGTGAGATACCCCCTGCTTTATTCTTCCTTCTCAGGATTGCTTTGGCTATTCAGGGTCTTTTGGGGTTCCATATGAATTTTAGAACCATTTGTTCCAGTTTGTTGAAGAGTGGTGTTGGTATTTTGATAGGGATTGCATTGAATCTGTAGATTGCTTAAGGCAGGATGGCCATTTTGACAATATTAATTCTTCATAGACAAGAGCATGGGATGAATTTCCTTTGTTAGTGTCCTCATTAATTTCTCTTAAGAGTTTCTTGTAGTTTTCAGGGTATAGGTCTTTCACTTCCTTTGTTAGGTTTATTCCTAGGTATTTTATTCTTTTTTATGCAATTGTAAATGTAATTGTTTTCCTGATTTCTCTGTCTGCTAGTTCATCATTAGGGTATAGGAATGCCACAGATTTCTGTGTATTAATTTTGTATCCTGCAACTTTGCTGAATTCAGATATTAGATCTAGAAGTTTTGGAGTGGATTCTTTAGGGTTTTTTTAATGTACAATATCATTTCATCTGCAAGCAGTGAGAGTTTGAGTTCTTCCTTACCAATCTGGATGCCTTTTATTTCTTTGCATTGTCTGATTGCCATGACTAGGACCTCCATTACTAGGTTGAATAAAAGTGGGGAGAGTGGGCATCCCTGCCTTATTCCCCATCTTAGATGAAAAGCTTTCAGTTTCTTGCTGTTAAGTGTGATGTTGGCCATGGGTTTGTCATATATGGCCTTATTATGTTGAGGTACTTGCCCTCTATACCCATTTTGTTGAGACTTTTTATCATAAATGGATGTTGATTTTTGTCAAGTGCTTTTTCAGCATCTATGGAGATGATCATGTGGTTTTTGTCCTTCTTTTCATTGATGTGGTGGATGTCATTGATGGATTTTCAAATGTTGTACTTTCATTGCATCTCTCAGATTAATCCCACTTGATCATGGGGTATGATCCTCTTGATGTATTTTTGAATTTGGTTTGCTAATATTTTGTTGAGTATTTTTGCATCTATGTCATCAGGGATATAGGTCTGTAATTTTCTTTTTTTGTGGGTCTTTGCCTGGTTTTCATATTAGAGTGATGCTGGCTTTATAGAATGAGTTTGAAAGTATTCCCTCCTCTTCTAGTTTTTTGGAAAACTTTAAGGAGAATGGGTAGTATGTCTTCTCTAAATGTCTGATAAAATTCAGTGGTGAATACATCTGGTCCGGGAATTTTGTTCTTGGGTAATTTTTTGATTACCGATTAAATTTCATTGCTTCTAATTGGTCTGTTTAGATTTTCTGTTTCGTCTTTGGTCTGTCTTGGAAGGTTTTATTTTTCTAGAAAGTAATCCATTTCTTCTAGGTTATCCAGTTTGTTAGCATATAGATTTTCATAGTATTCTCTTATAATTCTTTGTATTTCTATGGTGTCCCTCGTGATTTTTCCTTTTGTCATTTCTGTTTCTGTGTGTAGATTCTCTTTTTCTCTTAATAAGTCTGGCTAGACATTTATCTATTTTATTTATTTTCTCGAAGAACCAGCTCTTGATTTCATTGATTTTTTTCTATTGTTTTATTCTTCTCAATTCTATTTATTTCTTCTCTCATCTTTATGTCCCTCTTTCTGCTGACTTTGGGCCTCATTTGTTCTTCTTCCAGTTTCAGTAATTGTGACTTTAGACTATTCATTTCAGATTGTTCTTCCTTTTTAAAATAGGTCTGGATTGCTTTATACTTTCCTTGTAGAACAGCCTTCACTGCATCCCACAGAAGTTGGGGCATTGGGCTGTTGTTTTCATTTGTCTCCATATATTGCTTGATCTCTGTTTTAATTTGGTCATTGATCCATTGATTATTTAGGAGCATGTTGTTAAGCCTCCATGTGTTTGTGAGCCTTTTTTTTTCTTTGTACAATTTGTTTCTAGTTTTGTACCTTTGTGATCAGAGAAGTTGTTTGATACAATTCCAATCTTTTAAAATTTACTGAGGTTCTTTTTGTTGCCTAGTATGTGGTCTATTCTGGAAAATGTTCCTTGTGCAGTTGAGATGAATGTGTATCCTGCTGCTTTTGGGTGTAGAATCCTGTAGATGTCTGTTAGGTCCATCTGTTTTAGTATGTTGTTCAGTGCCTCTGTGTCCTTACTTATTTTCTGTCTGGTGGATCAGTCTTTGGAGTGAGTGGTGTACTGAAGACTCCTAAAATGAATGCATTGCATTCTATTTCTTCCTTCTATTTGGTTAGTATTTGTTTCACATATATAGGTGCTCCTGTGTTGGGTGCATATATATTTATAATGGTTGTATCTTCTTGTTGGACTGCCCCCTTTATCACTATGTAATGTCCTTCTTTGTCTCTTGTTACTTTATTTGTTTTGAAGTCTATTTTGTCTGATACAAGTATTGCAACACCCGCTTTTTTCTCCCTATTGTTTGCATGAAATATCTTTTTCCCCCTTCACTTTTAGTCTGTGTATGTCTTTGGGTTTGAGATGAGTCTCTTATAAGCAGCATATAAATGGATCTTGCTTTTTAATCCATTCTCTTACTCTGTGTCTTTTGATTTATGCATTCAGACAATTTACATTTACAGTGATTATCGATAAATATGTACTTACTCCCACTGCAGGCTTTGGATTCATGGTTACCAAAGTTTCAAGGGTATCTTCTTTATTATCTATCTAATTTTAACTCAATTATGCTATTATAAACACAGTCTGATGATTCTTTATCTCTCTCCATTCTTATTCTTCCTCTTCCACTTTTTATATGTTAGGTGTTTTATTCTGTACTCTTTTGTGTTTCCCTTGACTGCTTTTGTCTATAGCTGATTTTATTTTTTTGTGTTTAGTTAGCATTTTGTTGGTCTGCTTTCTTTGCTGTGATTTTATTTTCTCTGGTGACATCTATTTTTCCTGAGGAGTACTTCCATCTAGAGAATTCCTTTTAAAATACCCTGTAGAGATTGTTTGTCAGAGGTAAATTCCCTCAGCTTTTGCTTATCTGGAAATTGTTTAGTTCCTCCTTCAAATTTAAATGATAATATTGCTAGATACAGTATTCTTGGTTCAAGGCCCTTCTGTTTCATTGCATTAAATATATCATGCCATGCCCTTCTGGCCTGTAAGGTTTCCGTTGAGAAGTCTGATGATGGCCTGATGGGTTTTCCTTTGTAGGTGGTCTTTTTTCTCTCTATGGCTGCCTTCAATACTCTGTCCTTGTCTTTGATCTTTGCCATTTTAATTATTATATGTATTGGTGTTGTCCTCCTTGGGTCCCTTGTGTTGGGAGATCTGTGGGCTTCCATAGTCTGAGAGAGTATTTCCTTCCCCAGCTTAGGGAAGTTTTCAGCAATTATTTCTTCAAAACCACATTCTATCCCCTTTTTCTTTCTTCTTCTTCTTCTGGTACCCCTATTTTGTGAATATTGTTCTGTTTGAATTGGTCACACAATTCTCTTAATATTCCTTCATTCCTAGAGATCCTTTAATCTCTCTGCCTCAGCTTCTCCTTATTCCTGTTCTCTGATTTCTGTCCATTAACAGTCCCTTGCACCTCATCCAGTTTGCTCTTAACTCCTTCCATTGCTTGTTTCATTTCTTTTATTTCCCTCCAGACTTCATCCTGTAGCTCTTCCATATTTCTCTGCAGCTGCATCAGCATGGTTATGACTTCTATTTTGGATTCTTTTTCAGCAAGATTGGTTATATCTGTCTCAGCAGGTCCTCTCTCTGGCATTTGAGTGATGTTGGACTGGACCAGGTTATTCTGCTTTTTCACGGTGATAGAAGTGATTGCTGGCGAGTGGCAGGTATGTCAGCTGGCAGGACAAAGTCCCTTCCTGCTTGCTGGTTGCCTTACCCTTCTCCACTGCCTGTGCTCGTTAACCACACACAGGGAGCAGTCCCTGGGTTAATCCCTTGATCTGCTGTAGGCAGTGTGGCCCTCGGGATAGCCTAGGGCACTGGCAGGGGTCGCAGACAAGAGGTGTGTGTTCTCTTGCGAGAATGGTGCCCCTTCATGTCTTCCAGACTTTGCGCCAGCTTCCTCTGACTGTGCTGGGCAGCTGCGCTTAGGAGGCAGTCTCTGGGTCTGGCCCAGTTAGCTGCACACTGGGAGATGACTTTTTGTGGTTGCTGTGGTGGGGCTGCTCCCCGGCTGGTCTGCAGCAATGGTAGGTCAGCCGGTTTGCTTGCAGTGCTGGCAGAGGGTAATGAACAGCAGGCTGCTTATTGCCGTGAAGGGTTTCGGACCTGTGTTGCCACCCGGGGGTTAGGGCACCTGAAGTTTCTTAAAATTCCCAGTCTGCTGGGCTCAGTGTTCCAGGACGATTTTGTCCACCTGTTAAGCCCTTGGCCCTCTAAGACTTTTAAAGTGTCTGCTTTTATTTTGTCCCAGGGGAGCCGGCTGTGGGTACCCACTCACAGTCTCAGTCTTGGATTTTGCTTTTCTGTCTCTCTAATATCCAGTACACCTTGCAATGTGTCTTCTATGCTTCCGGTGCAGATTACTAGGGCTGGTTATTTAGCAGTCCTGTGCTTCCACTCCCTCCCCACTCTGATTCTTTTCCTCCCACCGGTGAGCTGGGGTTGGGGGAGTGCTCGGGTCCCACTGGGTCACGGCTTTGTATCTTACCCTTTTTGTGAGATGCTGAGTTCTTGCAGATATAGATGTAACCTGGATGTTGTACTATATTTTCTGGTCTCTCTTTTAGGAATAGTTGTATTTGCTGTATTTTCAAAATGTATATGGTTTTGGGAGGAGATTTCCACCACCCTACTCATGCCACCATCTTGAGAATCCCCTCCAAAATTCTTATATAAGAGCCATGGACTGTGCCTTCAAATATAATTCTTTTATTAAAAATAACTTAGAAATGAAACTGTTTATTGAGGACATTTTTATGTCATATTTGAATGAGAGGGTTTTTTAGCAGTGTTTCTAAATGTGAACTCCTTTTATATGGTCTAGCTTCTCTCATTCAAATCCCTAACCCATTTACTGAAGATGTAATTTGTGCAAAGCATTATGCCAGGTGTTAAATGACACTGCTTCCGTAATGTGAATCATTAACTTGGTGAAAGCTAAGTGCATCAGAATAATCCTGGAAGCTTTCATAAACACAGATTCCTAGGTCCCTATGCAGATATTCTGATTCAGAGGTAGGTGGGAACATCTGAATTTTTTAAATCTCCCAATGTGATTTTACTGCAGAAGCAGTTTTAAGAATAATGCTGTAAATAAGTAAAAAATGTAGATGATATGGCTCTCTCTTTTAAAGGGATCACACTCTAGTTATGAAACTGTACCACATACTGCTATCATTATAGCATGGGAAAATTGTGGTAAATGCTGTTAAGAGAATTACGACTGACCCTCCATGATAGGACTTTTTCTTGATAGCCTAAAAGAATGCTCTATGACAGCAGTTCTCACTTTGGGGTCCATGAGTACCAAGAGGTCCATGGATAGTAGGAGGTTGTTAGTCTTTATTTCCACTAAATTCTAACTGAAATTTGTAATTTTCTGCAATTATTCATGTAGGCAAAAATTAGCAATGTCTGAGATCACAATAGAGATCTTAAACTATTGTTTACTCTTACCACTACTTCAAAGTTTTCAGTAGTTACTGTTACATAATGTGCTACCAAAAAAGCACAAATATGTTATACATGTACAACTATACATAACTCTTTGGTGTCTTACTAATTACATGTAGCCTTTTTCTTAATTATTCTGAGGTGTTGTAAATGGTTAAGAATGGCTGATCTGATAGAATAGTGAACATAGAAAGGATTTTACCAATCATTTAATCCATCTTCTTCATTTTAAAATTGAAAAATGAAGTGTATTGAACACTGTGATTGACTTACCTCTCCCCTAATTAGTTTCTATAATTGACTTCAAATCAAGGGCAGAATTGGATTGCTTAAAGAAAATACCTTCCCTCCTATCAGTGATTCTCCTGGAATGGGCTGCTGCAGGGGTGGAATGCCAAACTTTTCTGAAGAAAATTCTATTTTTTCTTAAATAAGAGAGATAGGATAACATTCTTTGTCCTCCACTTAAGTGAGTATGAAGAAAAGTCCCCTTTTTTTGCTGATAGTCATCTTTCAATTATGGTTGGAGCCATCCTTGTAACAAAAGGGATAAATCTAAGAGAAAAAAGGAAAAAAAGGAAGGTGATTTCTGAACGAACTGACTGATGCTGACCCAACTCCACCTTTGCATTCCCACTTACAAGTTAATGATATGTTCTCAATTGTTATGCTGTATTTTTAAGCAATTGTGAGCTGGTTTACAATTGTTCACAAAGTTGTTTTAACATCATTTCACCTAGATTTTTAATTCAATATTAACTGAGCACTACTGTGTGCCAGATACTTCCCTAAGCAATTTATTTATATTGAAACCTACATTCTTCACAAAACCCTATTATTGTCCCCATTTCTGCAGATGAGGGAATCAAAGTGCAGAGCAGTTAAGTCACTTGCCCACAGTGGTCCAGTCAGTAGTGAATGGAACTGGGATCTGGAACTGCCTGAAGACTGGAGATCCATACTGGGTGTGTAGCTCCCTGCTGCCCACCCATTTTCTATCTCCCCAAAATCTTACTGCTAGTTTCTATAAAACCATGGGAACTATTTAGCTGTGTCTTGATTTTACTTATGCATGTAAGCCCCTGAGGAAAGATGATAATTGAAAGTAAAAAAGAAAAAATCTTGCATTTGCTTAAAATGTGATGTGTTTTTACATAGTTACAATATCAACATTCTTACAGGAATTGCTGTTTTGTGACCAAGGAACACCTGTGTATGAAGTAAATTAGAAAACTGTATTCTGGGAAGTAAGGGGCTTCATTGGGTTAAGGTTTAATTTTGGTGTAATTTAGTAGCAAATAAGAGGGGAGAAAAAAATGTGTCAATACCAAGCAATGGCCACCTCCAAAATGGTGATGGGGTGGGTCCTAGAGGGAGTCAACACAGGTGAGTATACAGAAGGGTACTGGGAACTGAGCTGTGGGAAAACAGAAAAGCAACTGGTGAGCCAGAGACAAGTCATTGGGGCTCAGTTCTAGACAATTCTAGTTATGGTAGGCAATTCATGTGGCTTAATTTAATTGGCTTTACATGCAAACTAAAACCCACAGGTAGGACTCAGGTGTGCAATAGTCAATACTTTGTAATCGTTTAAAACCTGTGTTCTAAACTTGTTAAATCAAAACAGTTGCAAAGAGTATTGGCTAAAATAATAGATTTGTAGTTCTTTCCCTATACAGCTTCACACAATGGGTATCAAAGAGGAAGAAACATTTGCATTAAAAAAAACATCCATGATGGGTCTTCAAATCTGGCAAATTTCAAAATTACTGATTGTAGATTAATCAAATCAAAAAAAGAGAGAGAGAGACAATGGCCATGACTATAAAATGGGGGATGCAATACAAATCAGTTCAGTGGAGATTTGAGCAACATTCTTTTTAGGTTGGAAACATGTACAGCCTTCATTCATGAGATATTTACTGACTACACACTATATGCTAGCCATTAGTGCTGTATGTAAGTGGTGATTTGTGATAAACATATTGTGATTTTTCTCCCCAGAAGTGTTCAGTCAACAGGAGAGATACATCAGTCAACAGGCAATTATAATACACTTTGATAAATTCAATATCAGAATTAGATAGTTTTTTAAAATAATTTTACAGTAGCATGTAGAAGCTTATGACCTAATTTTAGGAAGCCATGCCTAAACTGAGAATTGAAAGGCAAAGGGGGGATATGTGCAGGATATGCCAAGACTGAAGTTTTCCATGGAGTAAAGCCTTATGTGAGGTGGTGGCAAAGCAGGCAGAACAAGGCTGGAGAGTGACATAGAAAACAGATGATGAAGGGTCTTCAGAAAATACAGAGAGACACTGGAGAGATTCAAGCAAGGCATAATCAGGTTTGTATTTTAGAAAGTGACTTCAGAGTAGCAAAGGAATTCCAGTAAGACCAACTTTATAGTCAGAAATTAATTAAGAAACTGGAGAAGTAAATCAGGCTTTGATTATAGTCACCTTGTATTAATTTTTTTTGGTATGTAATATTATCACAAACTTAGTGGCTTAAAACAACACATACCTGTTTCTGTGGATTAAACGTGGCTTCCCTGCCTTACGGTTTCTATGACTGCCAAGTATCAGCCAGGGCTGTGTTCCCACGTGGAGACTATGGAAGGGGCGGCCTTCAGTTCCTTATGGTTGAACTAAGAGCGTCGGTGTTTGCTGACGCTCGGCCAGATGCTAACCCTCAACTTCTGAAAGTTACCGGCAGTCCTTGCCATGTGACGTTGCTCAACATGGCTGGGCTGATAGAGGCATCCTAAGGTCTGTGCGTCGTACCTGAATTTAAAAAAGGTCATTAAGGATGAAGAGAAATATGTAAGTTCAAGCTGTTGTCAGTGTCTTGAGTAAGCTTACATTTTTACATCAGTTTCCATTACAATTGTGCAGTTCATGAACCTGCAGAATATTTCTTAAACATAAAAACAAAAGCATCTGACCCTTCGCTTTTTGAGTGATTATTTCTGTATTAGGTGCAAGTGCTGGGACTATAGAATAATTGTCTTCTATGCCACGTAATGATTATAAAATAGATGTTTGCTCTGAGTAGAGGAAAAGACTTGGAAGGAAAATTCCCCTCCATGGACAGTGAGTTCAAAGACATTCCTTAATTACTAAGAAAAGATGCCCCAAGAGTGCCACCCATTCCCAGAAACACAGCAGGCATTAGTCACAGGTTTGGCCCAGGAGCAGATGCTGGAGTCCTGGAACTTCACTTCCAAGTGGTTAAAACCAAGCATTTCATTTCAACATGTCACAGCTATTTGACATTTCAGGAAAGAGATTACCAATTAGTTTAAGTAATTTAGCCAAAACCTTAGGAAATTTTTAAAAATTACTTCCACCTTGTAGCGTTGCCATATGTGTCTCCAAATTCTACTTGTCCTATATATGTCCCAAGTGTGTTATTATTCAGTGAAATCAAAAGCCTGTTCAAATCATTTACAGAAATCCCATAAGCTCTAGCAGTATCCTGGGCAGCTAATAGGACTAAACTAGGAATCTTTCACTTAACTGCAGTGCTGAACGTTCACATTCTTGAATATTGATCTAATGACAGATTACAAAGTGTTCCTCAGTAGGCTTACAGATCAAGTATTATTTTTAACTGATTCCCCATGTAACTGTTAGTATATAGGAAGGCAAGTGGTTGTTTCATTGGTATTGGTGCTGCTAGATGATGCCAGTTGAATCTGAAATGCCTTCCTGATCACCAAGTTGTTACATCAGACATGCAAACTCAATTTGCCCATAGTGAGCCACCACCCCAGTGGGTAAGTCCAAACTGGATACAGAATGTTGCCCACTGACGTGTCGGCGTCATATGGAACAGCTGTGGAACAGCCTTGTGCTCACTCCCCTTCATGGAGTTTTATTTTCTCCAGCTTGCTGCTCCTGCAGGCAAGACACATGGGCAAGGAAACCAAGTGACGCTTTGGAGTCTGCAAGTGTAAATTAGGCTAGAAAAACAATGTATGTAGTTAGCAAAATAACTATGACAATGCTTATATGGCTAATTGTAATACTAATAATGATAAACATAATTATGTAATAATGCTGCTAGTAGTAACAATAGCTAATATTTTAGTGGTTCATAGGGGCAAGTCAGAGTGTTGAAGTAGTTAATCATCCTAAACTAATTTTAATTCCCCATTTAGAAAAGAAACTAAACTTTGGGTCTATTTATATGTTTTGTCCAAAATACCTCACTCATAAGTGCCAGAGGAAGATTCACACTTAGTTGTATCTTCCTCGAAGTTCTTTGAAATTCTTAAAGATATATAATATGGCCAATTTAATTGCAAGGATCTGAAAACTACAACAATCTGAACAAACTGCTGGTTGAAATAAAAGGGAAATTTTTTAAGAAAAGTATATTTATGAATCAGTTTTTACCATCCATATTTCAAAGCATATAATGCTGTCAAAAAATATGGCATTATTTTTTCTGGAAATCATAACTAAAGGAGTTTAATTAAACATAATTAAAACAACCCATTCCTTAATGCTGATAAACAGATCTGGTGTTCTATAACTGTAACTTGGTTATTTATTCCTTCTATTTTTCTAAAGTGCATTATTTTCTTTTAAATGTTTGAGATGATGTATTTCACAGGGTTTAAAAATGTCTGGTCCATTGGGTTGGTTACACCTTCTCTTCTTCATGTTCACCCCTCAGACAGCACACAAGCACTCTTTGTTATTACCTGTAGCAAAAAAATGCTTGCCTGTGAAATCATTACCTTTTGATCTCAATAAAGTCTAAGGCTATAGCACTCAGCTCATGATTTTTTTTCGCCCTATTTTCTTAGCTTGAATTCTGGACACACAGTCTTGCCATTATAAATACTGCCTGTGGGAAATAAGGAAGTAGAGCCGCTTGTGTGCTTCACCAACGGACGTGCCAGATGCCAGCCAACTGCATAGCATGCAGCTTGTAAAGCAAACAGAAACCACACTAAGGCTTCCATGCATGGGGAATTGTAAGCATAGGCTCGCCATTGCTTTTATTTGAAAGTGCCCAGTTTATTCTACACATTTTATAAATCATGCTCTACCCAGGGCACTACAGAGGATGTGAGGAACAGGATAAACAGTATAGAGCAACTGTATGATGTGTGGGAGGTGGGGACAGCCTCGCTGTGAAATGATTGCCCCTTTTTCTACCCACTTTTTTTTCATTGTCTCCCATTCCCACATACTGAGAACATGTTTACCAACCAACGATAGTGTCTCAAGTTGAAAGTGAAGTCATGCCTAGCACATTATCTACAGCCGTGTCCTCAAAACCTTTCTTTTTCTTTCCCTTCCTCTTCTTCATTCCTGGATAGTCTAATGGTCCAAGCACAGTTGAGAAAGCCTGTGCACTTCCCAAACCCATCATCATTTCAATACAGTCAGGGAAAGCAGAACAGAGCCTTGTGGGGAAAATAATCACACTATTTGTTAAGTTACTGTCTCTCAGCTCCAAACCTACTTTCTCCTCCTCTTTGCAATAGGGCTCTGCAAACCACTTTTGTTGTATACAAACGGTTGCCCGTCAAGCTTTGACAACGAGGGGAGCCAGAGGAGCCTGCTAAGTTGGAGGAGGAGGAAGAGGCTTGCTCTTTCCTGTTCTCTGCTGGTTGCTGTTGGGCTTCCAACTGCTGTGCTTCCTGTGGGCATCGCGTCAGCAAGGCTTCACGCTGGAGTGGCAATCCCTCCCCACAGGGTGGCAGAGGAAGACTGGGAAGTGGAGACAGAAAAGGAGACATTCTCCTTTCCGTGTGTTCCCTGTATGCTTCCCCTGGGATTCTTTCCTGCCTTAGTGTCCTGGGAACATCAGCTCAGCAACACATCCTCCCCCTGCAGAGGCAGTTCCTTCCCAGAGCAGCAAGTGAACCCCACCTTCGGTTCCGCCAGCACTCACTGCGCCAGCCACACTGATGTCGGCACCGTAGACTGGCATCAGAAGTCTGGCTCCCAGCCCTGCAGGACCCCTCTTCCCAGCTCAGAGGTGCAGCACCAGCTAGCAACACTCCCTCACTGGAGAGCTGTGGCACACCAGATCCAGTCTTGCCAAAGGCCAAGAGAAATATAGCTGAATGACAAATTATCAGGCTCTCTCTGTGAACTCTATAAAGAACTTCCAGCAGTTGTAGAGTGTTTCCAGAGAGCAACTGGAAGATTAAGATCACAGCTTTAAAGCTGAAGATTTAATTTTTCAGATGATGCTCTTGGTTGGGCATTTTGGACTCTCTTTTAGAGGCTATTTATATCTCTCTGTTCACTAATTTTAACTACTCTATTTTCCCTAAGAGCTTACACATCTTCAATATTGTAAGCTTGCAGAGGGTAGGAACCTTCTGTTATGTATTCTCAGTACATGGGCAGCTCTCAGTATGTCTGAATGCTTACAAAAAAGGAATTGTTTGGCTTTGGTTATAGTTCCTGATTTGTGGACAGCAGGTTGCCAGAAAGGCTCTCCCTACAGCGTTTGGAGACAGGGTGGTCACAGAGAAATAGAATGGTAACTTAATAGCAGCCTTAATTCAAAGTATCAGCGGGGAAGAAAATGTGAGTAGCAGCAAGAAATGGCAAATTGCAGCTTCTACAGGGCAAAGGTAAAAAAGAGCCAAACAAAACAAAAAACCTGAGACTCAAAAGAGTTATATTAAGATTATATCAGTAAAGATTTCTTAAAACAGCAGTCTCTGGGCCTGCCTATCAGCATCATTAATATCACAGACTAAGAATAGAAGCTGTGAAACCCTAGGAAGCTACCAAAAAGTGGAGAAACACTGAAGGGGTGAATCATACAACTAAAGCAAAGAAAAGCTGGCCCTTGAGGCTTTTTATTCTGCAGCAGTTTCACCCAGAGCAAGCTGCTCACTTTCCAAATGCCTTAAATCAAGCAGCAGGTATCCACAGCCTCAAGGTAAGAAATATTAAGCAGACCCGAGACATTGCAGAGGCGGAGCTGGAAGATTTGTCAGGGTGGTTCTCTGCCAATTTTGTCTCTTTTTACCTTCATATCCTAAAAACGGACAGGAATAAAATTCTGGTTCCATATCCCTCGGTTGTGGATTTCACTGTCATCCTCCGCGTACAAAGAGAGACGCCCGTTGCTCCTATGAGGCATGGACCAAGTTCCAGTCCAAATTCATTTAACTGTTTTAGAAATGTTTATATTTAAAACATTTACATATCTTTTCTCTTCCTGTTTTTTTTTAAAAAATAAAAGTATAAGGTGGAGATTTAAGATCAAGACAAAAAAGGCTACAGTCCACTTACTTTCTATTTACATGTAATAAATCTTGAGATTAGCATTAGTTCTAGAGATGCTTCCACAAGGAAATGTCCTTGACTTGAGAAAATCAAATAGTCAAAATCTCAGTATTGGGAGGGAACCTAAATGTTATCTAGGCAAAGAAACAGCAGATTTTTCCTGTGTAAGACGAGATACTGACTATTTCAGGCTTTGTGGACCATACAGTTTCTGTCATATTGCCCAACTCTGCAATTATACCATGATAGCAGTATCTGCAATATATAAATGAATGAGCATGGTTGTTTTCAATAAAATTTTATTTATAAATACAGGCAGTAGGCTGGATTTAGCCCTTGGATCAAAGTTTGTGTCCCTTGATATAGGCTATCAGGCCATTTGCTGAAAGAAACTCCTCTAAGATGGAAGCAAAGTGGTCCTGAATATTTGGCCTAAATTTGATTATTCATCTTTTTATATGTTGGCTATAACACTCCTACACTTAAGGGCATAAATTTTAAGTGTACAGCTTGATATATTTTTACATATGCATATACCCCTGTGGACACCACCCAGATCATGATACATTTTCAACAGCCTGTCAAGAAGGCTCTCCTGTCTCCCTGCTGAATCAGTTACCCACAGAAGTAACCCCATTCTTACTTTATCAATATAAACTAATGCTGCCTATTCCTGAGTGCCACATAGATTGAATCGAGCAGATTATGGTATGTTATGTGAGGTTTCTGGTTGTTCAACATTATGAGGAATTATTTATCATTTAGAGAATTCTTGCTCCTCTGTTTGCAGATGACATGATATTGTACATAAAAAAACCCTAAAGAATCCACTCCAAAACTACTAGATCTAATATCTGAATTCAGCAAAGTTGCAGGATACAAAATTAATACACAGAAATCTGTGGCATTCCTATACACTAATGATGAACTAGCAGAAAGAGAAATAAGGAAAACAATTCCATTTATAATTGCATCAAAAACAATAAAATACCTAGGAATAAACCTAACCAAGGAAGTGAAAGACCTATACTCTGAAAACTACAAGACACTCATGAGAGAAATTAAAGAAGATACCAATAAATGGAAACACATCCCATGCTCATGGATAGGAAGAATTAATATTGTCAAAATGGCCATTCTGCCTAAAGCAATCTACAGATTCAGTGCAATCCCTATCAAAATACTAACAGCATTCTTCAATGAACGAGAGCAAATAGTTTCAAAATTCATATGGAACCACAAAAGACCCCGAAGTGCCAAAGCAATCCTGAAAAGGAAGAATAAAGCTGGGGGGATTATGCTCCCCAACTTCAAGCTCTACTACAAAGCCACAGTAATCAAGACAATTTGGTACTGGCAAAAGAACAGAACAATAGACCAATGGAACAGTCTAGAGAGCCCAGATATTAACCCAACCATATGTGGTCAATTAATATATGATAAAGGAGCCATGGATATACAATGGGGAAATGACAGCCTGTTCAACAGTTGTTGTTGGCAAAACTGGACAGGTATATGCAAGAGAATGAAACTGGATTATTGTCTAACCCCATACACAAAAGTAAACTCAAATGGATCAAAGACCTGAATGTAAGTCATGAAACCATAAACTCTTAGAAGAAAAAATAGGAAAAAATATCTTGAATATAAATATGAGCAGCTTTTTCCTGAACGCATCTCCTCGGGCAAGGGAAACAAAATAAAAAATGAACAAATAGGACTACAGCATGCTAAAAAGCTTCTGTACAGCAAAGGACACTATCAGCAAAACAAAAAGACATCCTACAGTATGGGAGAATATATTTGTAAATGACATATCCAACAAGGGGTTAACATCCAAAATATATAAAGAACTCACACGCCCCAACACCCAAAAAGCAAATAACCCTATTAAAAAATGGGCAGAGGATATGAACAGACAATTCTCCAAGAAGAAATTCAGATGGCCAACAGGCACATAAAAAGATGCTCCACATCACTAATTATCAGGGAAATGCAAATTAAAATCACAATGAGTGGCTCACACCAGTTAGGATGGCCAACATAGAAAAGAATAGGAACCACAAATGCTGGTGAGGATGCAGAGAAAGGGGAATCCTCCTACACTGCTGGTGGGAATGTAAACTAGTTCAACCACTGTGGAAAGCAATATGGAGTTTCCTCAAAAAACTCAAAATAGAAATACCATTTGACCCAGGAATTCCACTCCTAGGGATTTACCCTAAGAATGCAGGAGCCCAGTTTCAAAGAGACATATGTACCCCTATGTTTATCACAGCACTATTTACAACAGCCAAGATATGGAAGCAACCTAAGTGTCCATCAGTAGATGAATGGATAAAGAAGAGGTGGTACATATACACAATGGAATATTATTCAGCCATAAGAAGAAAACAAATCCTACCATTTGCAACAACATGGATGGAGCTAGAGCGTATTATGCTCAGTGAAATAAGCCAGGTGGAGAAAGACAAGTACCAGATGATTTCACTCATCTGTGGAACATAAGAACAAAGCAAAAATGAAAGGAACAAAACAGCAGCAGAATCACAGAACCCAAGAATGGACTAACAGTTGCCAAAGGGAAAGGGACTGGGAGCAGGGTGGTGGTGGGAAGGAAGGGAGAAGGGGAATAAGGGGCATTCTGATTAGCACCCATAATGTCAGGTGGGGGACATGGGGAAGGCAGTATAGCACAGAGAAAACAAGCAGTGACTCTATAGCATCTTACTACGCTGATGGACAGTGACTGTAATGGGGTATGTGGGGTGACTTGATAATGAGGGGAATCTAGTAACCACCATGTTGCTCATGTAATTGTATATTAATGATACCAAAAGAAAAAAAAAGCTTGCTATAAAGTGTAAAATTGCAAACATATCTATTACTTCATTTATGTCAAAAAACTATTGAATGATATGGCAGTGGTTATGTAAGTGTAGTAGATCTTTTTATCCCCACCACTGTATTTATTTAGAACTGAAGTTATATTAGAATTGACTTGAGCCCCGTTAAACATATTGACAAATGGTTTATTATCATACACTTGAGACTCCTTCTCTTCCCGTCATATCAAGCCCCTTACCCATCATCCCAGAACCATAACAACTTATGCAGCACAACAGAGGGGTGGTCCAGCCTTCCTCTCCCAGGCTGGTAAGAGACCCAGTGTCTACCAGTCTGCAGCTGCCATCACTGCAGTTTGTCCTCCCAGCCTGACAGGTGTGCTGAGCAGAATGCTCTACCCCAGCCTTGCTGGCCCATGGCGCCATGACAGCTCTCCACAGTTCTGTCCAAGTCTCTCTTGCTGAGCTCCCTGGCCATAATCCTTTGAGGAAAAGCCACTCTGCCAGCAGCTCTACATCCCCCATTTTGAATTAGACCATAGATGACCCTCATTTAAGGCCCCAAAGCTTTGTCGTGCTAAGGCCTATAGCTTTGTAGTGCCAAGTTCATGAGGCATCCCTAGAGCTATTTACTCTCTTCCTCAGAACCCTATCCCAAAAGAGTCAGGACTCTGAGATTCAGTTGGAGTTAGCAGTTAAGAACATGAATTCTGGATTCAGACAGCTCAGATCCAACCCCAGCCCTTTTACTTACTAGCTGTGTGAACTTTAGGAAGATACTTAACTAATCTGTGCCCTTTCCTGCCTGTACAAAACAGTGGTGAAAACAATTCCTACCTTATAGGGTTAATGTAAGGATTAAGTTAATTAATGCATCTAAGTGCTTGGAATAATACCTCACACACAGTAAACTAAGCTGTGTAGCAATAACAAATAACTGAAATGCAAAGCCTTCCTGCACATCTCTTTTGTGTAATAATTGAGGTATTACTTTTCTGGGCCCCATAGTAATAAAGCTTAATTGCCAGGGTCCGTTTAGTCAAAGGATCCAAACTGGGCAGATACAGAAACAGAAAGGCTAAGTTTGAAACTGAATATATTGTATGAACTTTAATGGCAAAAAGATATACATATGCATAGAAAATCTACAGAAGGAAACATCAAAACATTAGCAGTTACACACTCACAGCTTGAAACTGTCAGCATATGGATAAATTTAATTCTCATTTGTATATTTTTGTAATTTCCAACACAATAAACTTATAACTTTTAATTTTACTGTTAAATTGTTTTCATATGTAGTGTATTGAAAATAATGTAAAAACTTGTATTGGAGCTAGAACTCCATATAGTAGAGGCATAACCATTAGGCTAGTCAACTGGCATATAGATAAGGTTTAAAAAGCATGTAAGATAATATTTCCATATATACAAGGAGTTCATTTATATTCAGGCTGTTAAGGGAAAAGTGAACAAACTTTCAGCTAAGAAAGTGATTTTGAAGTCTGTTAAACCACTGTGCCTTCC
This sequence comes from Manis pentadactyla, assembly GCF_030020395.1. Classification (NCBI taxonomy): domain Eukaryota; kingdom Metazoa; phylum Chordata; class Mammalia; order Pholidota; family Manidae; genus Manis; species Manis pentadactyla. The sequence goes on along the minus strand of NC_080028.1, from coordinate 109,540,526 downwards.
CTTCCTTTGTGAATGGTCGCAGGAGCCTGCTGGCTGGCTTGTACCTGCTCATGTGAGAGAAAACCCACACGGATACACCAAGAGTGGTTAGAAAATTCCAGTAGTACAAACATTGCTTGGAAGTCTGATACGAGCCAGGCATTATGCTAGTTATTAGGGATATACAAAATGATGATTTACTCTAGTTAATAGAGTAAAACATCATTATCTTAAAATTTTCAGGGTGGAAAATTTGAAAATAATTCCATTCATTTTTATTCTACCTTAACTTAGGACTACATATATTTTTAATCCTTGTGGAATGTATCTTGATTATTGGAGTTCCTGTTGCATTTCACAACTTTTAAATATTGACTTAGACACACACACACACCCCTATTGTTTTTGATTGTTAAAGTTGGCAGCTCAGGAAACAGACTCTGTTCCTTTCATTCATTGTTCAGTTTTCTGCTCTGATGGACATCAGTTTGTTTAATAAGATGGTAAGTCTGGGAAGCAGTTCTTAAGAGTGAACTGAATAAAATAAATTGCTTACTTCCTTCTACTGTAATTTTTTTTAACTCTTCAAAGAATTCTCCTGTCTTTGGTCTTCCCGTTATTCCCCCACCAATGCCAATTATTAGGACTACCACACTGAAATGGAAGACTGAGAATTTGAGGAAAGGTTAAAGTAACTTTTCTGTGTTTGTTTTACTAGTCATTATACCACCTTTTGTCACAAACACGCTCTCAGCAGAAGCAGATGGATGTCAGAGAAGCGTAATCAGAATATGGGCAAAGAACCTCCACTCACTGGGGAGGTAACTTGAGTTGGAGAAACGGATTTTGAACACAGAGTCACAACACCTAGGTCCTAGTCCAGGGGTCCCACCGGGCCCCTCACTAGCTGTGTTAATCAGTAGGCTCTAAACTATCTCCAAGCCTCAGTTTCTTTAGCACAAAATGCACAGCTTAATAAACACAAAGCTGCTAAAAAGCCCAAATGAGCCTCTCTTCCTTTCGGCCTTAGCCAAGCAGTCTTTGGCAATATACGTAATGTATAATTGATCTGTTTCTCTTCTAGTAGTTACAAAATTATAAGAAAGCAGCTAAAAGAGTGTACTGGGGTCCATTCACCTGAGGAAATACCACTAGCGGAAAAAGAGAGAAGCAGGTGACCCTATATGTTTAAATTCCTTACTAGGGGGACCTGTGGGTTAGTAGGCTGTTACCGTATACTAGGAAGAAGAGACTTTATTTCTGAAATGTCCTGACATTTCATAAATTTCCCTGATATCTTTAGCTAAGGATTACCTATAGCGAATAAGACCCAGGATCTAGGAGGCACAGCTCCCTGAGCAATGTCATTTAAGCTATGTAGTTCTCTGGGGATAAAATGAAGGTGTTTCATAATTATTTCACTCCTGATAGTATGAAAAGCCAGCAAAGCACACTTAGGGACCTCATCTGTTCTGGGCCAGAAGGGCACATCCAACATGGAAAGGGCCTTGTGTCCATGCTCTCTGCTTCATCTGAGCCTTTTCATGTCCTTTGTCCTCATTATCAGGGGATTAGATCTCTGATTGCTGTGAATCTTGTATGGCCATCCAGGCCTATGTGTTAACACAGAAATATTCCAGAACTATTCTATCAGTAGCAATAGTAACAACTTGATCATCCCTTCCTCTGAGAGAACTCTCTGGCCTCACAAACATTTTGATTCCATTCCATAATCATGGAAGAGTCTCTTCTTTTTAACAGTCCCTATGTTAGCACAATTATACTACAGTAACAAACCCCCAAAATTCAATAGTTTGAGGATCAAGAAATATCTTTCTTTCTCTTTAAGAGTACAAGGTAGATATTTCCTGCTCAGGTGGGGTAGGAGAACTGCTCTGTAAAACTGTTTGAGGACCCAGCCTTTTGGAGGCTCTGCCATCTCCAATGGATATAATTTCCAGTTTCAGCGTGAGGCTTGTGATCCCAGACAGCCATAAAGGAAAGAAAGCCCAGAGGAGTGACTTAGGGTAGGTCATGTGCCAGGCCTAGAAACACATCCATCACTTCGGTGGCCTGAAGCTCTGTCACATGGCCTCACCTAGCTGCAAAGGGGACTATTAACTACAGAAAAGCTTTATGCTGGGAAAGAAAGAGAGAGAAAGGGAGAATGAATTTTGGACAGCTAAGTCTCAGCCACAAGCCCTAAAAGATGGACCGATCCTTTCTGAGTTCTAAAACAAATAGACCACCACTAAAAGAGGTCAGGCAAAAGGTTTTTGACAAGTCTTTTTATGTTCTGTCCAAGATAACATTAAGTAATTATCAGATATTTTCTTCACTAATGTCTTAGCTCTCTGCTGATAAAGTTTTTACATGGGTTTAAACAGCTGAGTATAAACTCTCCTCCACCCCCAAATCTTAGACAAAAAGAGAAATACAGCAACAGTCATATTCCACAGATGTTACTCAGCAGCTGCATTCAAAGAGAGGATGTGTTTTCCATCCACCACTGCCCAGCTACACACACTGTGCTGGCACTGTGGGCAATGCGAGCCTCTGCCTGCACACAGCCTCCTCTCCTGGAGGGAAGATGAGCAAGCAGGCCATACTCTGGGGTGGTGAGAAGTGCCAAGAGGAGAGGACAGCGAGTGGAGGCAAGAGATTGAGGGGGAGCAGGGCCATTTTGCATGGGGTGCTCTGGGAAGGCCTGAGGAGGACAGGTGAGCAGAGGCCTGACCAACCAAGAAGGAGAGAGCCGTCCTGCTGTGAAGGGGAAAATGCTCCACATAGCACGTGCAAAGGCCCTGAGAGAGGAGCAAGCAAGGTCACAGGAGGAAAGCCAAGGGAAACGATTAGGCCTGCAGGCAACCCCGAGGGCAAAATCCAGCAGGCGGATTTGCCCAGAGTCCAGGAGGTGGAGGAGCTGGGCAGTAAGTCTCAGCATGTAGCCCTGCCCTCTGGAAGCTCTGCATCTTGAGGACTTAATAATTCCAGCACCTCCCAGCTAAGTACTTCACGTACATTGTCTCACTGGAGCCACACAACTCTATGGGAAACTATCTTCCAGTCCCTTTCACAGGCTTGCAGACAGGCTCCAAGAGATTAAATGGAAGACAGAGCTGGAATTTGAATCCAAGTCTGTCTAATTCCAAACACTGCATCCAATCCTAGAAAACAATGATAATGGCTACCACTTACATGCATATAAGAACCTCTATTTTATCAATGCCTCAGTGACACGAATCCATTCTACAGATGAACAAACCTGGAGAGGGTTATTAAGTAAGCCGTACAACCGCACACTTTAAAGGTCAGGCCGGCATCAATAACGCGGCCTCTAGCTCCAAGGCGACGCCGCTGTAAAGACACACAGCACCAACAGGAGGCAGGAGGGCCGGGGAGAACACCCGTGTCAGATGTGTGCCATGTCCAGAACCAAGGCGCTGGAGCCCGCTGAACACGGGTCCGGGTAACAAGGCCGCATAGAACTGCAGGGGCTCAGTTCCCAGCACGTGTGGGAAGACCAGAGCCACACATGTCATCTTTTCAACTCTTCTCAATGTTTGGAAGTTTTCATAACAAGAAAACTTTTTCTTTAAAAAGGCAGAAAAAGCATTTCCAGAAAAGAGACTAATAAAGCTGAGAGCAAGCAGGGGGAAGTCAGGACTGAGAAGAGGGAAAGGAGGGTCAGGCCCACGCAGGGGGCCTAAAGAGACAAACGGGCAGGCAAAACAGATAAAGCCGCAGTGCGCTGCCTACCCGGGCCACGCTCTGCCCGCAGTTACTACTGCCCAGAGCTCATGCATTCATTCCTCAGTAAACGTCTACTGAGCACCTACTGGGCACAAGGTACCTTCCCAGGCAGACAGCCAAGCTCCCGACCTACCTAAGGAAGCAATGTCTTTAATGGAGGATTTCTTAATGGGGGGCAACACACATTCACATCTGCCTACAGCGAAACACAGTCTGCATGAATACATTCTGAACTTGACCAGGGAGCTAGGGACCCGGGAACCAAGGCCTCAGACCAGCGTCTCAAGGTCTGTGAGCCTGTCTTTGGTGCACAAGGGGCAAACAGCACCTGGTTTCCCACTCTCTGGGGCACTGTCATCAGAGAAGAGACCAGATGGGACAGCGCTATGTCAAAGCACTGCTTCTTACGGACCGCAGCTGGATGCATTAACCATTTAGAAGAATTCATCATAACGCTACAGTTAAATTTTTTTTAACTGAAAACATTGATAAGGCTGTTAAAAAACAAAACCCAAAAAAAGCCAGTAATTGATTCCCATGATACCACTGCCATAAAAAAGAAAAAAAAAAAAGTCAAGGTTTCATCTATTACTGAAGACAGGATAATATCTCTTTGGTTCTTATCTTCAAGAAACCCAGTGCAGGTGGTGAGGCTACAGGCTGGGAAACGTGGCCACAAACTTGGGAAACTGTGCCTTTACTCCAAGGCCTGTTTGAATTCTGAATTTCCTTACAAGGCTTTCTTCCCCACGGAGTTCTCAACTAGCCAGAACTTCTTATGGGGGAAAGGGATGTTCATAATCGCAGTATGAGGCCCTAAGAGAGGCGATCTTTTTTTCTTAATTAAAGACTATTTTTTAGAGCAGTTTTAGGTGCACAGCAAAATCAGAAGGTACAAAGACTTCCCATACACCCCCTGCACCCCCTCCACAGGCACAGCATCCCCATTACCAGCATCCTGCAGAAGGGACATTTGTTAGAACTGATGAACCCGTGCTGACCCAACCCAACCCCCCAAGTTAACATCAGGGTTCACTCTCTGTGTTACTCATCATGTAAGTTTGGAAAATTGTATAATGACATGAATCCACCATTACTATATCATAGAGTAGTTTTGCTGCCCTAAAAATCCTCTTTGCTCTGCCTATTCCCTCCTCCCTGCCCCCAACCCCTGGTGAAATCTCCTCTTAATCAAAGAAATTACCCCAACTTGGCCAGCCTTCTGCTCAGTGATGGCACATCACGCGCATGTCTCATCTACACTAATGAGCTGCTTGCACCAGATCTAGCCAGAGAGCTCAGCAGAGTCCCCGTGCACAGCACAGACACCCCCACTGCCAGAGTGTTGGCACAGGGTGCCCTGGGATGCTCGGGACAGGAGCGCCATGCTCAGGGGCCTTCAGTCCCTTGGCTCTGAGCCTCTCCTGGAGGGAGCAGTTCACCACCCCTGAACATAATCCTTAGGCTGAGATGTTTATTTCATGCACCCTCCTGCTGTTACCAATCCCTCTCCTGGACTCAACTACAGAGACAGCAGTCGGCCTGGTCCAGCAGCCTCTGACCCAAAGATTTCCTGCAGGGTCTCCTGAGAGACTTTAACTGCGTTATTTTGGCCTACCCACAATTGCTGCATGTATTTCCTGCCCAGAACCCATCTTTTCTCATGTTCACCACCCTACTACCAATGTGATTAAACCAAAGTCATCTACTCAGACCCAGATGAAAAGGCACCTCACCTAGAAGCCCTCCCTGATTTCCCTACCCCTCAGCAAGCTGCAGAGCATGCAATAATGTACTGCCTGTCTCCTGCAATTAACTCACAACTCTGTAAAGGTGCACAGGGAGTCATCTTGGGTCCCTAGAGCTGCCACACACTGGGTGCTCAGTCAAGACTCAGTCATGCAAAATGAAAGACCCAGAAAAGCTATTCCTACTTAACTACAATACTACCAAACTAACAGCAAACGTAACAGCCACCGCATAGTGAACACTTTCTATGTGCAACCTGTCAGCACAAGACAAGCCTTGTTCAATTCTTACAACCACCTGATGAGGGCGCTCAATAATACAAAGCAAGAAACCACACTGGGACAAGGCCTGAAGGGCCCCAAGTCACCGTCCAGACCCTCTCTTAGGCTGAAAAGCGTGGAAATAGTCCTGGGCAGGACCAAGAGCTAGAAAGAAATAAAGTGCTTTTTAGTGGGGAGCTGTGAGGGGCAAGAAGGTGGTCACGTGGGGGTTCCAGTAGTTTCCATTCCAGTGACAGGAGCAGGATCCATAGAAAGCTGCTGTCAATAGGCTCCTTGGCTCATCAGAGTCCTAACCCCAGCTAAGCCACTTACTAACCTCAAGCATGCTTCCACCTTTGCAAAATACAAAATGGGGATACTGCCACGTTCCCTGCAGGATGGTTGAAAGGATCAAGTTCCCAGCCTGGTGTACACATGGCAACAAAGGCAGGGAAATGACTCAGGGTCCTGGATTTTAGAGCACAATCTCTGGAGTCAGGACCTGGGTTCAGATCCTGACTCAGCAGCTGGGTAGCTCTGAGGCAGATACCCACCCTCTCTGAGCACCAACTTCCTTATCTTAACAGTCGCTACCTCATACAAGTGTTGTAAGCATTCAATTCAGTAAAATGTAAATGAGGTGCTTAGAACAATGCCCAGCACATAGAAAGCATTCAACACAGGTTACCGATCACAATAATGAGAACCTTTCCCTTCAGCGGTGGGGGACAGACAGACAGGGACAAGGTAACAGTGACTACCTAAGTACAGGTTGGTTCAACGGACCACATTTTCAGGAGTTAGGAGGTGAGCTCCTGTGTGCCTCGACCGTGGGAAATAAAAAGGAATTTTGAAAAGTGGTCTATGTCCTAGAGCGTCAGACTAGATAACAGAATTTTCTGAAGTGTCAAACAAGATCACCACGGGCAACGTGAGAAGTCAGTCCCAGACGGCGAAGAGTCACTTGAAGGAGACTGAGCAAGTGTCTGGGTTCTGGGCTTTTAGGCATGGCATGTGGGGATTCCAAGCCTGCCACTCAGACTTTGCAGCTGAAAATTGTAGGTTTCAGAGGAAAAAGAAAACTTAAAGGAAGAAGTGTTTCCCAGAAAGTTCCAGAAAACATACGAATGCCCTTCTGACAAAAACAGCCATGGTAGCCTGACCTGAAGGGGCCCGAATCACACTGCACAGAAGTCCCCCAGGAGCATCAGTGGGATGGCCAATGCGGACCTGACCCACGCCCTTGATCCAGCCTTTCCTGCCACCTGGCCCTGACGCGGAGCACCTCCACCCTCATGGACTGCGCCCCTATAACTGCATCCACATCAAAGCAACCGAGGACGCAAACACAGGTAGAGTACTGACACTAGGAATCCTAAAAAAGCCATCACAGAAAGAAGGCCATCAGGCTATACCCCCGGTCCCATGCTGCCATCACAGAATGTTTGTGGTAATGGTCAAAAAAGAAATGGCCCAAGAGTCAGTACCCCACACAAAAATAAATAAATAAATATAAAAATCACTCTTTTGGCAGGCTTTAAATTTATACGCATTCACTTTGCTGACTTTCCTTGGGCAGAAGAGCCAGGAAGTAATGTCGGGGTTGATTTTCATCTATCACGTAAATACCGCATTTCTCCAAGTGCCAGTGACACGCACGGGCAGAGGTGCTCCCTAACCTGCAATTTTGTCTCTTCTCCCCAGCACCACGCATCCCATTGTTTCTTCAGTCTCCATCATTGTGGTTTCCTTATTCTTTATTACCTGCCACAGCACACATTTCAAGTGACAGCAGAGCAGCATTTCTGCACTGCAGCCCTCAGAGTTTCACTGGGTCTCCCTCTCCTGAGGCTCAAAAAGGCAAAGGACCATCCAACTGGAAATCCTGGCCTGGCTTCAGATAACCGAACAGCACCTCCGTCAGGTACACAGGAGAATGTTAACTTTAACGGCATCACTGTGAAAAGGATGGATTCGTCCATAAGTGTTGCTAGGAAGGAACGATTTGGGGAGTAAGAAACAAAACTTATATCACTGTTTCTGCTATGTATCAAAATAAATTTCAAATGGAGTTATTTAAATGGACAATGTATAAATAAAAACTATATAAATATGTAAGTAAACCTTTATGCTACCTTGCAGAACAAGTCCATTAAAGAAATAATAATTTTCATTTTTTGATTTTTATTAATTTCTGCATATCAAGGACCAGTCTAACAAAAAACTGACCCATTGTGGAAACTTTAAGGTCTTTAGGGCAGTAAACAACCAGAGTGGAAAGAACACCAGTTTTCTAATTGAATCCCAGACCCCCCTTGTCTCAGCTCTGGGACCTGGGCAAATGACAATCTCTTTGCCTCTCAGATACCTCAGCTGGAAAAATGGGACTAATATTGCCGACATCATAGGACAGGGGTTGGCAAAGGTTTTACTGGAACACAGCCACTCTCATCCATGTTCGTACTGTATATGCCACTCTCACTACAGCGGCAGAGCTGAGCTGTTCGACAGAGACCAAGGGGCCTGCAAGGCCTACCGCAGTTACCATCCAGCCCTTTACAGAAAAGGTGTGCTGAGCCCTACCTTAGGACACAGAGCAACTCTTCCGTCTACCTCTGACTGACAGCCTTCTCCACCCCAGGGCTGGAGGTGGCTCTGTGGTTAGGTGCATAGCCTGCCAGACACTCATGCCCTTCTGTGGGGGATGCTGGTAGCCCCCAGTAAGAGACTGCACACTGCCTTTAACATATGGGAAAGGGCATTCAAGCGGCTGCGGCTTCCACACTGTGGACCCCTCCCCACAGCTCCAAAGGTCTCCTCAGCTTTGCTTCTGGTCCTCCTGCTGTCCCCACTCAGCCTCCTGCCCTGGACCTTCTTCCTCCACCCTCACCGGTTTCCCAGAGGCGGCCGCACCTCCACCCAGGGCTCACCTCCGCCTCTCCCCAGCAGATGCCCAAAGGCCGCGTGCACCACAGCACTTCACCGGCCCCTCCGCACCTCTCTGCTTTGTCTCCCACCACATCAAACCCACTCTCCTGCTCTTTAGCCTCTGTGCCTTGTCACAGGTGCTCTGAGGGCCTGGAAGTCCTGGGTGCTTCCCTGACTCTGGGCCTCCTTCAAGTTCCAGCTCAGAAATCACCTCTTCTGTGACTCCCTCACCCACTGGCTGTGGCGAACGTGCAAGCCAGGAGGACCGCCTGTCTTATCCATGCCCCTCTTCACAGACGCTGCCTCCACAGGCCTCCCGGTCCCCCTATACCCCGTGGCACCTGGTGAGATGTAGTGTGTCTGGTTGACTCGAACTGAGAATCATACAGTCTTCCAGAAGCGGGGATGGGCCACAGGCTGAGTGGAGATGAGGAGGATGGAGCTGATGCATCCAGCCTGAGAGCAGACGGTTCTAAGTTGCTCCAGCAAATCTATCTGCTGGAAGCCAAGCTGAGGACAGTTTGCAGCTTCTGGTCACTAGGTGCAGAGGACTGGCCAAGGGCGAATGAGATGCAGGCACAGAGCGGCAGCCCACCAAAGAGAAGAGTGAGGAAAATCCCTCCGGGTAAGCCCACGTGGTGCAGAGAAACTACTGAGATCCACGAAGTGGCTGGCATCTGAAAAGTCAAGCACAAGCCGCCACAGGGCCCTGCAGCCTGACACTAGGGCAAAGCCACAGAGGAACCCCACTCAGAAAAGAATCCTACTGGTTCAGTGAACATGCCACTGGCTGACTGGGTCTCCTGCTGTGCAAAGGTAGCCAAGACGGTTCACTGAGGATGACTTGCTGAGAGAGTGCAGCCACAGGAACAAGGCAGGCACGTAGGAATGGCCACCCCAGATCTTGCCCAGCTCCAGCAAGCACCCAGGCCCCTGTGAGCCCCTACAAAACTCTGCTCTTGAGTCCTCCACCTGAGCAGGTCCTGAGTCGCCCCAGCAAACACACCCAGGAGAGCTCATCGGGCCCCCTTTCCCAAGCCCGCGCCACACAGGTATGCACCTCCACACCAGAACTCTGTCCTTTCTTGGCGCCCCCACCAAGCTACCGGGGCTCCAGGGTCCAGCACAGCCCCTGGCCAGGGCGAGCCTGAGAGACGTTTAGAATGAGTCAAGGGCCAGATGAATAGGCAAAGTAATAAACAAGTGAATAACCAACTGACGCCCACTGCTAAGACCTGCCCCTCATCTCCAGCAACTGAGCGTGGGATGGGCCAGGCAGAAATGTCAACGGTGTTTAATAACAAGTTCAAGGCCTCACCAGAGAAGTTAACCACCAAATGCACAGCTGTAATTTCCTGCCCTAGTGACAGGGATTCAGACGCAAACTGAGCTTTTTCCAGTTCTCTCGGGGATGGATACACATGGAAAAGAGGGGAGAAATTCTTACTTCTCATTACCAAGACCTAAAACCTGACCAGTCCACAAAACCACGCCTCCCTCCTCAGCGTAGGAATCCAGGTTTCAAATACATCAGCAGGGCAGGGACCAAGCCCGTCACCCAGGAACTCAAACAGAAACACGGACCCCACTACAGCTGACACTCCACTCTGATTATGGGTGATTATGGGTGGATGAGGTTACGATATAAAGTCCTGAGGCAGTGCCTGGAGGGTTGGGGGAGAGACCTCCCATGTCAGCCATCAAAGGCCATCAGTGGGGGGAACTATCTTGAGATCAATTGATCTTCAACTCCCTTTTCAAAATAAAAAAGGGAAAACCGTGGTAACTAGACAGCTACATCTGGATGGCTCGTGCATGCAGAAGCATACACACACACACTCACTCTCTCACACACATATGCATAGAGCTGTGTACTAATTCTTTAGCTTTATATAGTGTCTTTTCCCAAAGACCTCAGAGAGCCTTACAAACACTCCCCTGGGGCCCGTCCTCGGTTATATATAAAGAGAGCACTTATGAGGGCACATGCCCAGGAATAAAAAATGTCCTTCTGTGGATATATACTTAACCTACACCATCATTTTTCAAACTTACCATACTGCCTTTTATATCTTTTTCTACCTACCCACTCCCTTTTCTTTTATCTCCAAGAGAAAGGATAAACTATACTGAGCTCTAAAACATAACTTTTAAAAATCAGTCTTAGGCCCATTCCAGCTTCCTGTGCTGTCTCTCCTGCCTCTCCCTTTCCCCTGCCCACCCAGGGTTCCTACTCTGAAATCTGTTATGATGGGAGGGAAAAAAATGCCCAAGATATGTTCCCAGGGCTCAGATGGTCAGTAGCTACCGTGCACTGTTTTCCGTCTGCCCAGCAAGGTGAGGGTGAGAAGCACTTTAAATACGCCATCTCATTAACTGCCACATCCTTGAGAAGCAAGGTTTACTAGACATCATATGGATAAGAAAGCAAAGGCCCAGAGACTGGTGGTGACATGCCCCAGGACACACAGCAGGGCAAGGACCCACACTCGGTCTGGCTCCCCTGGAAGCCTGTCCCTGACCTGTGCTCCCACCAACCCAGGGTGCCCACTCCCTCAGGACTCACACCAACTCCCAGTGTACGGCCTGTCCTGACCTTTGTCTGTCCTCATCCTCTAGAAAATCAGGAATCTGATTAAATCCTGCCCTCCCATCATCCACCAAGCTTTGAAACTACTATTTCTACATAATCTAGAAAAAAAAAAGGCTTGAGGAACCCATGGCAACAGAGTGAGAAATATAAGAAAATCACAAGGGACAGAAGAAAAATACTTGGCAATATCTCAATAAAATTCTAGATCTTTCAGACTTCCATACATGTAGTTTTTAGGTTCTTTGCTCATTCTTGTGTGCGCACACACACACACATATGCTTGCGTGCTCTCTCTCTCGCTCTCTCTCTTACACACACACACACACACACACACACACAACACACACACACACACACAGTGTTTGTTTACAGTAACTTATAGTGCAAACCTTAAGGCAGGTGTCCCAAAGGCAAATGCAGACAGAGCCTCACAAGTAATGAACACAAGGAACTTCCCAGAGGGACCCGGGGACAGCTGGAAGTGGGGAGGACATGCGCTGCCGAGGCAGCAGACCCTGCGTCCAGTCCACTGTCCCATGCAGGGATGCATGCGGACTGCCATCAACGTGTCCGATGCGTCGAGAGAAGCCAGCGCACACCTTTCCTATACAAATCTGACTTCACAAAGGTTCTGACCAAGCAGACCCAGTGGATCACAGGGTGGGCCAGCACTGTGAGACCCCCTGCCCTAAAGTTTGAGCTCCTGACCACAGGTTAGTTTGGAAATGTCAGGATAAGAAAAGCCTCTGTTTTAAAAAATCAACCCTCTGTTCTAGATCAGAGAATGACAGAAGTGTGGAGATGGAAGGGCTGCAGGGCAGAGACCTCGGGAGGTGGAGAGACCAGCAGCAGCTAGGCCCCCAGGGCAGCTCCCAGGAACCTCCAAGTGACAGACTCAGGGACCAGAGAAGGCCGGAGCACCCCTGCCTTGCCCCACCCAGAAAAGCCTCTGAGACAGCACCTGCGTACACAGGAAATTGTCACATTAGGAGTATAGAGGGGTGGGGGGGCCTATTTTTTTCACTCATTTATCAGAATATAGTTGATACACAGTATTATATTGGTTTCAGATGTACAGCACAGTGACTCGATAATTACACACATTTCCTAATGGTCTCTTTCAATTTCATGCTTTTCCACATATATTTTTTTCTTATCAAGGAGTGAAGAAGCAGTCACTCCATTTATCTCTAAAAAGAAAAGGAGGTCCCAGCACATCACTTAGATTTAAGGATGTAGCCACGAGGACCAAACACAGAAACAGTTTTAAAGGTTGCTTCAAGGAGAAGAAACAGAACCAAGTGACTTATCTGGCCAGTAAGAAGAGGGAAGGGGTTGGAGGGAGTGGCATAGTTGTTTTCTTTTTAATCAATACCTTGAGGAATTCACATAACATAAAATTACCCACTTTAAAGCGAGTTCAGTGGCATTTAGTACATTCAGTGTTGTGCGGCCAGCACCTCTGCCCTGTTCCGGGCTCTCTGCCAGCCCGGTGCAAACCGCACACCTGTGAGGCAGGGTCTCCCCCAGCTCCCCTCCCCAGCAGCCACTAATCTGGTTCTGTCTCCGTGGCATTTCCTATTCCAGATATGCCACATAAACTGACTCCTACACTATGTGACCTTTTGGGTCTGGCTTCTTGCACCTAGCATAGTGTTTTCAAGGTTCTTCCAAAGCATGGCTTGTCTCAGCTCTTTTAATTCCTTTCCATGGCTGATGCTATTGCACGTGTGGCTAGACCACGTGTGTTCATCCATCCATCCACTCACTGGTGGACACTGGGGCTGTCTCCACCTTCTGTGAATAGCGCTGCCATGAACATTTGCATTCATGTGCTTGTTGGAGTCCCTGTTCTCAGTTCTTCTGGGTAAACACCTAGGAGTGGAATTGTGGGGTCATGTGGTGATACTATTTCACTCTTCACAGAACTGCCAAGCTGTTTTCCACAGTGAAGTGACACAGTTGTTTAAAATCCCTGCATCTCATGAAAGAGTGAAATGTGTTTGGTAGATATCTGTCTTCACCCCCCAAGCACAGTCAATTCTTCCTTTTGCCATATTCACCTCAAATATTTTAACAACAAATTACATAGTTGAAAAACAAATTTTGGAGAATGAGGCAGGGGGTTGAGAGGAAGGGTAGAAGACAGCTGCTCACCCCAGATGCTGTCACAGGGCACAGACTGGCTTGCTTAGCCATCATATGCGAAGCTGGCCTCTTCTCTAGCAGTGTGCAGGGAAGAGCTAGTTATATGCTGAACTGTTTTACAAAGAAAGGCCCAGGGGACAAATTCCTAATTATCATTACCATGACCTAAAACCTGACCAGTCTACAAAACCACGCCTCCCTCCTCAGCACAGGAATCCCAGTGAAGGGTCTGGGTTAAGGGACAAGTGGAAAACAAGTGTTACCCGGATAGTGTCAGATAAATGTGAAGCCCCAGAAAGCAGGGCCTACCTGCTCTTCATTGCAAAACAGCTAACTTAGCAGGCACTCATAGAGATAGTACATTCCACAGCAGTATTCACCCGGGCGTTGGTGAGTAACCTGGGCCACCACCCTGACGCTGTTACAGCACGAGTCCATTTGGTTACTCAGAACCCCCCCCAATGCACACATGCACATGCACACACACACACACACACACACACACACACACACACACACACACACACACACACACACACACACACACACACACACACAGCCTGTGCTGTGCAGCAGGGACCAGCAAAACTCCCCTGAGCCTCTTTGGACACAGCATGTCCTATTCTTCTGCCCACACCCCTGTCTGTGGATCTACTGGCCTGGCTCCTGAAGCCACACAGATCCATGACCCTGTGTAAACTGACGAACCACCTTCCTCCCTGGGGCTGTGAAGGAGAACCCCATCCCTACGGCAGGACAGGATTCCCAGCAAGAGGAAATGACACCGGTGGCACTGCTCCTCCCCCACAAGGTCAAAGACCCCAGTGCCAGAATCATCTGAGCCCACAGTTTCACAGATAGGTAGAAATAAACCAGAAGTGACTCCTCCCTGCTAGAGCCGAAGTGGTGAGGGAGCTTAGGGAGCCACACAGTGGGGGAAGGTGGCTTCCGCCATGCGGGGACAGGGCAGATGATGGAAGACAGCAGGGTAACGTCTCACCCAGGCAGTGCTACACATTAGCACCACATAGGCAGCTATTAAAAAAAAACTAACCAAGAAACCAAAGCTCAGACCGCACCACAGCCTAGCTAACCCAGAATCTCCGGGGGGACCCAAGTAACCATGTTTTTGTGGGAAGCACATCAGCTGACGTGGAAAGGCCCCGGCAGGGCTGCGGGAGACCCCAGGCTGAAGATGCAGCACAGCAGCCCTGGGCACAGCGAACATCATAGACTCCTACTGCAGGCGGGCACTGCCCCGGGGCACCTCACAGACTTCAACGCAGTCGGCCCTCCCAACAGCCCCCGAGGTACATGCTGTCGCCATTCCTGTTTATCAGATGAGCAATCTAAGGCTCAGAGAAGTTAAATAATCTGCTCTGGGTCACACAGCAAGGCAACTAGGGTCCTGCTGTGCCTGGAGCCTGTGTTCCCCCAGTGAGGCTGCAGAGCGAGACGGCGGAGGCCTCTGTCCCAAGGATCACAGCGGTTTCTCTAGGGAAGTTTTCAGGTGTTTCCTCCTCCTGGGAAAGGTGACTGATCACGTACCCCAACACGCAGACAAGCCCTGTTAACCGCTCCAGCCTGGTCTCAGACATATTCCTGTGAAACAGAGTCCGCAGCAGGGCTAAGAGCATTAAAGGGGGCCCAGCACCCCCAGAGGAGGCATGGGGTTTCAGTGTGGCAGCGAGCAGGCCTAAAGGGGAAGGCCAACGAGAGGGCCTCAGGTTCTAGCTGTTCCCCTGCACGTGGCTATTTTCCATCCACTGCCAACCTTGAAGGCTAAGTGTGGGCTTGGCTGTATTAAAGGAACCAATGAGTTATTTCACAGAACTGGTGATGTCATCCCCAATTATACAGGTGGAAAAAAACAAGAAGTTAAATGACTTAGCTAATAACAGCTGCTAGCAGGTGAAATTGTGCATAAATTGTCTCCAAACAATCACATGAAGCAGGTGCTACACTCAAACCCAATTTGTAAATAAAGAAACACCGAGACACAGATCAGAATGCAGGCCATTTGACACCAGGACCCACAACCCTAACTACCAGGTGATCTGGCTCCCCAGCCCCTCAGTGGGCTCTCAGGGCTGCGTGCTGGCTTAGTATTTTACCCCCAAAATCAACATTCTCTAGACTCTCACTGGAGAGACAAAGTCTCAGCAGGTGCTGCCCAGCTTGGCCAGAAGTCACGGGCTTCACCCAGCTTCACCCTGTCCCTCCTCCCCTAGCAGAGCCCGGAGGAGGGAGACCTGGAGACAGCTGATCCTGGGGACCCAGGGCCGCCTAAATGCAACAGGGCCCTGGACGCTGGGGCTGTGAGAGCAGGACATTCCCTACTTTACTGAAGCTGGCTCCAGCTGGCTTCTGTCACCTGAGAACAAATGAGTCACTTCATATGCTGCAACTTGGAACCTGCATTGAGTTGGCCCTGGAGACAATGTGACCAGCAGGCTGGGAGATGCAGGACGAGGAAACGATAAAAGCAAAGTTGTGTGATGTGAGCACAAGTCACAGATGAGGATGTGGGTCCACAGCTGGTTCAGCCACTAACTGGCAAGGGGCTTTAGGCACTTCACACCCAGTTTGGGTCTATGAGATGAGGAGGTTAGACAGCTGATCCTCTGGAATCCTTCTAGCTCTGGGATGCTGCAGTTCATCAGGAAGAGCAGATGAACGTTCCAGTTCCTGGTTCC
This sequence comes from Manis pentadactyla, assembly GCF_030020395.1. Lineage (NCBI taxonomy): Eukaryota > Metazoa > Chordata > Mammalia > Pholidota > Manidae > Manis > Manis pentadactyla. Next base: position 109,524,420 of record NC_080028.1, on the reverse strand, counting down.
ACAGGCAGGGGAACACCAGGCATGCCCATCGCCTGCTCCTGTCGGCTGGCTACTACTACTTGGCATTAACCAATGCAACCAGCAGACACATGACCCTGCTCTATAAATGGAATATGTCCAAAGCCCAGGGCTGCCAAGGCTGTGACGGCCACAGCACCAGCGTCTGCTACAATGGCCTCGTGCCCAGCACAGTGCTGGGGTTAAATGACAGCAAGGATGATTAACTGCATGTGAAGTGCCCGTAAGTAATTCGGACATCGGATGCCAGCTTCCTCCCACCCTCGGGCTGTGATCTCGTATGTATGAGCGATTCCCAGACAGAACCACACCCCAAACCTGCAATTAATTAGAAGCACTGAGAGGGCAGAGGCTGCTCTCACACCAGCTCTAGGCGGCCCTGCTCCACGGCTCGATCCTGATGTCTGTGACACAGAACACCAGCTCCATGACGCCAAGGAAGACTCCTGGTCCTAGTCCCAGCCAGGCTATTTACCCCCTGTGCAGCCGTGGGCACCACTTACCCTGAGTCCTCCTGAGCTTCCCCACCTCTGAAATGGGTATGCTGGCACCTGCCACCCACCTCTGAAATCACAGATGCAATTCAACAGAGAGAGGCAGTGAGTTGCTCTATAAACAGAATATGTGATGCTAGTGTTTGCTAAGCAATCACACCTCAAGCCACCTCCTCAGTCAGACAGCTGGAAGGGAAGCGGAATGATGCCCCCAAGTCATGTAACACAAGCAAGCGAGGCCTAGAGGGGAGGAGTGACAAATCGAGAGATGCCCAGACCCGAGCAGCCAAGAAACAATGGAAGTCATATGGCTCTCCTGGCACCGAGCCCACTGCGCTGACCCTAACGAGCACTGTGTTTCCCACCACTGCTGCCAACGGCCATGAGGACTCCTCCCAGGGCCCTGATGACTCAGGAGGTGACCTCCAACACCAGGCAGCACACACGGGCCTCCCCCAGGGCGGGCAGGGAGGCAGGAGTTAAATGTCGAGCTGCCCTGTGCAGGTAACAGAGAGTCCTAAGCTAACAGGGGGATATTCAGGACCGGCCGTCTTCGAGGAAGAACGGAATCACAAGCTGAACAGTTAGCGGCCTTTAACAGTCACAGATTTAACACTCTTCCACCTTTAGAGCCCAGCTTAGACAGCCTCTCCCACGGGCCTTCTGGATGCTACCAGACGAAGCCTGGTCTCCTCCTGGGGCGGGAGGCCTGGGGACCTTCAGCTTTTACAACCTCCCCTAAGCGGTGAGTCCTGGGTGAGCGGGAGTGTGCCCGCCACCTCTGGATTTCCCTCCGGTGTCCGGCCCAGCCCAGGGCCTGAAAGCCTCCCTCGCAGCTGCAGGGGATTGGGTGACTCCGCCTGGACCACCGGGTCGTAAGGGGAGTCTGCCAGTGGACCTGTGGGGAGGCTCTTTTCCTGATAAAGGGAAGCAACAGCAGCTGCTGCTCCTTCCCCCCCGCTTCCTGTGTGAAGATGGGAATGGCCCCCGGAACAGCAGCAACCGTCCTGCAAACAGCAGGTGACAGACTCTGGACGGAAGTTAGCGGGAATGGGGGCAGAGCTGCGGAACCGCGCCACAACCGCCTCCAGACTGCCGGCTACCGCCCGGTGCAGGCAGAACGCGATGCCTGGCTAAGCTGCCGGGCTTCAGTTACGTGCGGCTGAAAGCATCCCTGAGCCCCTCCACCCAGCACCCTCTGGCCCACCTGGAACGGAACAATGACCTGGGCCCTCTTTGCCTCTGAAGCCCTCCCTGGGATCACCCCACACCGGGCCCAAATCCCACTCAGAAGTGGGTCCCCGGACCCCTTTGAGCCGCTGTCTGTTACACGGGGAATCACACTACCTGCACCCCAGGTTGGCCTGGGGACCAAGTGAGATGAAGACCCCAGTCGGATGTGACTGACAGGACGGGAGCAGGGGTGAGCCTGTCATTTCTGTCTCTCACACCCAGTAGGTCCGCAGTAGTCACTGATTTCTCTGTTGTGCACAGCACAGCCAGAAGAACTCCAGCTGGGGTCAGAGGGCCTTCGGTGTGAAACACGCGTCTCTGTGAGTTACCTCAGGCAAGCGACTTGACCTCTCTGGACATTTTCCTCACCCGTAGAATGGGGAGAGCCATATTCACCTCCTAAAGCTGTTCTGGGACTGAGATGAAGGGGAAGCACCAACCTCAGCAGGGCCTGGAAGGCCCACCCCTCCCACCTCCTGGTTCCTGCCCCCCGCCCTGGGGCAGAATCACCCCAGGTCCAGCCTTCCAAAGGAATCTTAAGGAGACCGCAGGTCCTCTTGTGGCCACTAAGTTCCTTTCAGCTAAGCCCCTTCGCCTTCCCAAGGAGCAGAGGTGAGGGAGGAAAACCTCCTTCCTGGCAGAAACGGCCACCGCCTGACTCAGAGGGATTTTGCACTTAACACACAGCCCAAGAGAACCCCTCCCTTCTTTCATGCTGAACCCCTGTTCCCCAAACGTAAAAAGCCACAGAAGAAGGCCATCCTGCTCTCAGATGGTTGGGGCCTGGGGCCTTGACCCTGGAGGCCAGCAGGGAGAGAGCGTGAGGACTGAGGCCCTCCGTCACCTGATTCCTCCGGGCTCAAAAACCCCCCCAGCCAGGCAGGAAGCCTCCCTTTGCACACGAACCTGCAGTCTGGGTGTTTTTGTGCTGAGAATTACAAATGCTGGGCCTCATCAATTACTTCCTAGAAGGAAGTCTCCAAACTGCCCAAGAAACTCGAAGGAAAAAGGAAAGTGTGAGATGGAGGCTGACTGGGCGCTGACGCCGGGAGGACCAGGTGTTGTGAGTGCCCAGCAGATGCGAGGTAAGTGCTGACTATTCGCAGCTGTGCTGCACCTCGAGGGGCAGGTGGTGCTGCAGAATGCACAGGCCCTGGGGCAGGTCCAAGGTCCCACAGGGGGTGCCCACAGGCAGCCTAAATCTGGGCTCCTTCCTCATGGCGGTCCACAGTCCTTTCTGCCCCAGGCTGTTCCTAAAATCAATGAAGGGAGCATGGGAGAGACCTGTGCGCACGCTCACAGTCATGAGCACGCTGGTCTCCGGGACCTGCCCCTCCACTAACAAGCTCACACCCACCTGCTCCAAGAAGGGCGGCTCCAAGTCCTCCCACTGCACCTGCCCTGGGCAGTGCCAGTGCCTCCCACGGACATTCGATCACCAACTATTCCCGAGCACCTGCTGAGCACCTCACGTGGCCCGAGCCAGTGGGGACCCAGAGGTCCCTCTCACAGAGCCTCAGGCCAGTCCGGGAGACAGATACTAAACAAGGGCAGGAAAATTGTCTCAAACTGGGAGGGATGCTGGGAAGCAAAAGAAAGGGCAGGCAGAATTCTGTGAGGAAGGAGTGGCCAGACAAGAAAGTTACGGTGAAAACTGAAAGGTGATTCAGGGAGGCAGGGAGGGGATTCCAGGCAGAAGGAAGAGCCTGATTCAGGTCCTGAGGGCAAGAAAGAACGTGGCAAGTCTGAGGACCTGCCTGAAGGCCACTGTGGCTGGGAAGTGACAGGCACTGGAGCAGGGAAGAAAGAAAAAGGGGGCTCATCAGACAGGATCTGTAGGCCAGGCAGGAATTTGGATTTTGCTCCAAGTGCAGAAAAGGGCTCCTGCAGGGTCTAGAGGAGGGAGGGAGCACACAGCTGTACACACGTCCCACCTGCCTCATGCCGCTGTCCCGTGGATGAGAACGAGGGTGCAGCTCCTCTCTAGGAGGCCGTGTGCACATTCCACTTTATTAAAACCTTGGGGCCCTTATGGAAAATACAAGCCACCAGCCTGTCCTCAGGGGGCCAGAGCAGCAGACCCTTCACAGGGCTGGCGGATGGAAGTGACTGTGGATAAAAGGAGAGTTCCTGTGGCCAGGATTCTCACCTGGCCCTGCTTGACTAGCTCACTGCACACCTGTGGGCACTACATGGCTGTTGACTCTATAAAAAAGAGCTCCGCCCAGTGCTCTGGGTGCAACACAGTGGCAGGGCTGCAAGGCTGCAGGAGAGCAGAGCAGAGGCTGGAGTGGTGGCAGCGCCGAGGACAGAGCCCAGAACATGGCTGTGTGGGACGACTGAGCAGAGAGGCCAGAGGACGGCTGTGTGAGACGGCTGTGCAGAGAAGCCCAGAGAATAGCTGTGCGGACAAAGGGGCCCAGAGGCAGAGACTGGCTTGCTGCCTACAGACTCCCTCTGAGTGAATGGGATTTTAGTGACTGACCTGCCACCTGGAAATAAAGTTGGGTATAACCCTTTCACCCCAAGAACGTTTTGCTGTCATTTTCTTTGATCACATTGAATCCATAGCGAACTTACCTGGGGCTGAAACCCATTGGCAAGACAGTGACCCACAGTAGAGAGGGTGGCCTCGGGTACTAGGGCCTCGTTTCCAGTAGTGGCGATCAGCCTGGGGCTGCACACTGGTTGGGGAGTCCCGCTGCTCAGCCCTCTGGAGACCAGGGGCATTAAGCAGCCCAGCCCCTCACACCTGCTCCCTCGAGGCACTCTCCTGAACTCACACCTGGGCTCAGCAGGCCCGCAGGGGAACCACGTTGAAAGCTTGCTTCTGCATAGTCTACGGCCTGAGGCATCTGTATAAAACCCACTCACAGGGACAGAAGACAATCTGAGCCGTGCTCCACCTTGAGCTAGAAAATTAGTCTTTAATCAGGCTAATACACAGGCACCATGCTGCACTGCAGGAGATATTAAACAGGGAGGACTCGAGCCTGAGGCCCACCGGTGAGGGCTGGGAATGGCTGAGCAGAAGTAAAATGAAGCTTCCACCTCTGTCCTGCTTCAGGAAAGTGGGGGGCGGAGGGGGAGTCCCTAAGCAAGAACACAAGCCCTGTTGCAGTCTGGGAAACTTCCCACCCCGCTCAGCACCAGTGCCCACCCCAGCCTGCTTGCTGAAGGGCAGCCCCCGCATTGTTTTCAAAGCACGGGCAAAGTTCACATTCACTTTGCCCTGTGGGGAAAGAGGGCAGGTGAGGTCGGTCCTGTTTTGAAAGGGAGCTAAACAGGTTAACTTTTGGCCCTGCAAGAATGTTCATGCCTTACTCACAGGAACTATCTAGAGTCGGTGGTACTGGGCTTTTCCGCTGGAGAACCGGCAGCCTCCCTCGGTCACTCTATCCCCGGGCTCCCCGTGCCCTCCCCGGGCTCCAGGTGGTAGCAGCAATGAGCGCATGCCCGGGCGGCTGCACCTAGGCCACGAGGACCGTGCAGCGGTGGGGCCGCTGTAGGGGAGAGGCAGCCTGGCGCAGTGGACGGAGCCAAGGCTTTGGGTTGAGCCTGGGCAAATCCTCACACCAGGGATCATCAGCTGTGTACCTCGGACGATGTGAACCTCCCTGGCCCCCAGCTGTGCTGGGCACAGCGATATGATCGCCCAACTCACAGGCTTGCCAGGGGAATTCAGTGAACTACAGGCTATAAACTCAGTGCTCATGTCAGCACTGTGACACAGCAGACAAGCCTGGATACCTCTTATCCCTTTCCTAAAAGAAGGGACAACACAATACTTCCAAGACCCAAGGGTTAAGGGGCAGAGGCACAATTAGGGTCCAGACGCTTCCGGGGCACCTGTCCGCCTTGGCCTGCGTGGTCAAGTCCAGCCCAGTCGTCCTTTCTCATGGAAGTCACTGACCAAGTCTCCTGTGACTGGGCCTGGCACTTCACTTTAGAGGGCAGCAGGACTGGCCCTCCAAAGGGACATCTGGATCCCAGCCCCAAGAGCCAGGTGACATTCTCCCCCAGCCTCACCCTGACCCCTTCCTCACTCCCATCAGTGCTTCTCTGAGCGTCAGGTGAGAATCAACTTTCGCTGTCACCAAGAGTGCGTCTTGTGCCGTCAGGATTGTCCTAGAAGACCCTGGCCTTCCAATGCCAAACCGTCCCCCATCTCAGCTGGAGTGGTGTAATTATCCTCTTTGGAATGGCAAACAGAGATCAGTACATCAACAAGAAGATCTCTATGGTTCAACAGTGACCTTTCCCTTTTTTCCTGTATTTTTCTAGCAATTCCTAATACGTTGCTATTATCTCATTCCAGGGCTGTCAATCAATCCTTGGCCTTAAGAACTGTCTAAGACAGAATTCATTTCATAGCCTCATCAGTACCTAATTCCACCACTGTAAAAAACTCTTTAATCAATCTGGGCCGCCATTTCTTCATTCTTAAGATGGTCAAAAGAACAGCTTCCTGCAGAGCCCGGCCCACAGTGGGCAATCTGCACGCCGACACCAGCTCCTCACCTTGACGCCTCTGCGTTCACTCTAGCAACAATGACTAATCACTCCAAGGTGCTGGGCCCTAGGCCAGATGCTGAGAGGACCCGCTCACAGATGAGGACAGAGAGGAGTCACCACCCCTGATCCCAGCCCCCTGCCCACAAAGAGGGCAGACACCACGGGGCGTGACAAGCAAGTGGCAGGAGCAGGGGGCGTTGTGATGGAGATCAGCAGAGAGAGTAGATGCCACCAAAAGTCAGGGCAGGAGGTGACAAGAAATGCTTCCTTAGAGGAAAAATGCCTTGCCAAAGGCTTGACAGGTGAGTAGCTGACCTCCCAAAATTAGGTAAGATCCCCCAGCACAGAGCAAACTACTTATTTTAGGAACTATGCCAGTTTACATAAAACTGGTGAAATCCAGATCAGCTCTGTGGCAGTGTTGTTCCCTGGTTTTGTGCTCTGTTCTAGAAGGTGTTATTACTGGGGAGAGCCGGAAGAAGGGTACATCGAAATTCTGTTTCTTACAACCTCTTGTGGGGCTTAAGTTCTTTCCAAAAATAGTTCTTCAAAAAAGTGCCCACAAAAAAGTGCAATGGTCAGACTGACAGCGTTGTCTTCCACCTGTCGTAGGTGCCATCTGCATCACAGGCCCGTTTTCCTCTTCTTCGTGTAGCTGGCCCCATGACCACAGCCAGATGACTAATTCCAGCTGCCCTGAGGTGAGGGGGAAGCCGTGGAGGGAGTCTGGGTCATGCCTTTAAGGGGAGGGACCAGGCCTCCCCCCAGGCAGAAAATGCACTTGATGGCCAGGAGCAAGGGCAGTATCGGGGGCCGGGTCCCAGTTCCATCCCATGTGAACCGCCGTTACCCCAGGTCTCTGTTACAGCCCTCCCAGCGACTTCCTGCCGGATCCTCTGCCGTATTCATTTTTAACAAGGCAACCAGCACATTAGCAAGGTGGATTTTCAGCCCAAGCCTCAGCCCACACAAGCCGGGGATGAGCAAATGAAATTTACAGAAGCCAAACTGCTTGGGACCCTGGGCACAGCTACTCGTGTGAAGCTGTGACTGTCTTCTGCCTCTCCCTTGTCCCCAGTGTAATTTAGATGGAGATGCAGGCCCACCCCTCCAGAGGAGCCAGCTTAGTGAGGACCGACGAGGGAGGGGCTCCTCCAGGAGCAATCACCCTTTATCCCCTCCCGCGCTAGACCAAACAGCACACCCACGGCTGGGCTCTCTATTAGATGTGGTTGGGGTCCCTGGGTCCTGGCTTCTCAATCACCTGAACTTAGTATCTGTGTGAAGAGAACTCTGCACAACTCCTCTCTCCAGAAAGACTTCTCCATTTGAGGGACGGTGGCTTATCCATGTGAGAGCACCATACTGCTGGATCTGGAGGCTTTTGGGAAGAGAGGGCTGCATTGTCCCCATTTTCTCAGGTTTCCACACCAGCATACTACTGAAAAAAAGACATCTGCTGCTTCAAGTCATCAGTGCTACTCAGAAGGGGAAAAATTCTAATTTAGAATAAAGGGTTGAACATCATTAAAGATACATGGCATTTTTTTATAATTCTCTTTTCAAATCAGATTCTTAGTATAGTTCGGCTTCATATTTAAGTTAACTGTGGCTCAACCTATGAAGAAGTCTGCTTTTTGTGTCGTCTCACACTCAGAGGGTTGAGGCTGGCTTACCAGAAACTCCCAAAGTCAGCCTCCATCTCCTTCCTGCACTGATGAGCCGGAGACTAGCAAAAAGAAGCAGTGATCAAATCCGAGTAAGTCCAAGCTCAGTACCAGCTTGACACAATGTGGAGAGTCGGATCAAGCTGATATTCCCAGCAGACCCCCAGATACAGCAGCAGAAGGCAAGTCTTTGGCATTCTTTCCAGTTCATTTCCCCAATCTGTCTGTTGGACCTATCTCTAGAAGGCAAAGAATGCCCTAAGTACAACAGACAGCAATAAAGACAGGGGTCACCAACTATTTTTAAATGGATTTGCCTAGAAAAATAAAGACTTCCAGTCTTCAGTGATTGGTGCACCAACTATTTTGTGTGCCACCACAGTGCATGAAAATGATGGCGCCAACCCAAAGCTCATCCTGGAGCAATTCTGGTTGAAGCCAGGCCACCAGACCATGGATGGCAAGGGCATTTTAAAAGGCACTGGCCTCAGAGAACTCCAGTGGGGGTGATCTCTGTGTCTGGTTTCCCTTCAAAGGAATGTCCTGGCATCTAAGTGTGCACAAGCATCAAACTACATCTTGATTTTCAAACAAGGCATTTATTTCACTGTCAGATGGTCTGGGACAAGGAGTAGCCACAGTTTCAAGAAAATAAACTTGGGTTCTCTACTGCCTCATTGGGAATGAGAGCCTTCGATGGAGGTTTCTAATTCCAGGAAACTGAAGTGAGAAGAGGCCATTTGTTTCCAGTATAGTTCATCTTTTTATCAGTGAATTTTAGAAGGGCCCTAATCACACAGGCCTCTAGGAATGAATGAATAAATTAATGACTATAAGAACACAATGGAGATGATAAAGGGAAACAAGGACACATTAAGAAGACACTTCCCTTTCTCATTATTGCGAAGGGATAGCTGTAACTATCTAAAGTTGCCCATATAAAATGATTTAAATTAATTAGGGGTCAATAAACGGTGATTATTAGAGGGAAGAACACCATCAGAAGGAAACTACAGGTTCTGAAAAAGCAAAAGGTGGCAAACAGCTTCTTAGGACATCTGGGTTGAAATGAGAATGAATAGCAGAGAGCCTTGAGGAAGAAAAAAACAGAGTTCCTTCAGCCTAGCACAGTGCTCCAGTCAGGAAACACAGGCCCTGCCCATTCGGGCAGGAAGCTAATTGATAATTATTAAAAAGTGTGATCCTAAGGGGTTAACATTCAAAATATATAAAGAGCTCACACACCTCAACACCCAAAAAGCAAATAACCCAATTAGAAAATGGGCGGAGGATCTGAACAGACACTTCTCCAAAGAAGAAATTCAGGTGGCCCAAAGGCACATGAAAAGATGCTCCACATCGCTAGTCATCAGGGAAATGCAAATTAAAACCACAGTGAGATACCACCTCACACCAGTTAGGATGACCAACATCCAAAAGGCAAGCAACAACACATGCTGGTGAGGACGCAGAGAAAGGGGAACCCTCCTACCTGCTGGTGGGAATGCAAACTAGTTCAACCATTGTGGAAAGCAGTATGGGGGTTCCTCAAAAACTAAAAATAGAAATACCATTTGACCCAGGAATTCCACTTCTAGGAATTTGCTCTAAGAATGCAGCAGCCCAGTATCAAAAAGACAGATGCACCCCTATGTTTATCGCAGCACTATTCACAATAGCCAAGACATGGAAGCAACCTAAGTGTCCGTCAGTAGATGAATGGATAGAAAAGAGGTGGCACATATACAAAATGGAATATTATTCAGCCATAAGAAGAAAACAAATCCTACCATTTGCAACAACATGGATGGAGCTAGAGGGTATTATGCTCAGTGAAATAAGCCAGGCAGAGAAAGACAAGTACCAAATGATTTCACTCATCTGTGGAATATAAGTACAAAGGAAAAACTGAAGGAACAAAACATCAGCAGACTCACAGAACCCAAGAACCCAAGAATGGACTAACAGTTATCAAAGGGAAAACGGTTGGGGAGTGGGGAGAAGGGGATTAAGGGGCATTACGATGAGCACACATAACGTAGGAGGGGCACGGGGCAGGCGGTATAGCACAAAGAAGACGAGCAGTGACTCTGTAGGATCTTACTATGCTGATGCACAGAGACTGTAATGGGGTATGTGGTGGGGAACTGATAATAGGGGGGAATGTAGCAACCATAACATTGCTCATGTGAAACCTTCATAAGACTGTGTTTCAATGATATCTTAATTTAAAAAGTGCTGATTCAAGAAATGGTGGTTTAAGAAGAGCACAGAGCTGCTGAAGTAGCAGCTTAAAGATTCAGAAGTCTGCTCTCCGTCCCGGGAGGAACAGTGCTGGCCGAGAGAAGAGGCGGGCTGGGGCCAGGTCTGTTTACCTTGGCACGTCCTGCACTCATCGTTTAATTTCAAAAAAGCCCAGGTCAACCCCTTCAGCAGCACCCCAGCGCCTCCACCAAGCGGCTGCACCTGCTGCCTGGACTGGGACAGGCATCTACCAGCTGCTCTCCTTGTCCGCCAGTCATCTCCCCACCTGGTAGCCAGAGTGGCCCTTCTAAGACTTGGAAGATCAGATTGTGTCACTAGTCTGCCCAAAGTCTCCGCTTCTTTCCCTTCTCACTGGGAGTAAAAGCTAAAGCCACTCCCACCTGCCCCACCCCTGACCTCTCCTGCTTAAGCCACACCCAGCACCCTCCAACCCCAAGGCCTTGGTGCTGGCTGTCCCCTCTGCTGAGAACACTCCTCTTCTAACACCCTCATGGCTCCCTTCCACACTGCTTCAGCCTTCCACCCAAAGTCCCCTCGTCAGATGGGCCTCTGCAGACAGCAGGTGCAGCAGCCCCTCTGCCACTGTCCATCTGTGCTCTCGTTCCACGTCATTCTACTTCAGAGGACAGAGCTCTGTGTTTCCTGCTACATCCCCAGAGCAGTGGTGTTCACCCAAAGGAGATTTTGCCCCCCACGGAACACATGGCAATGGCTGGAGATGTTTCTGGTTGTCAAAACTGGGGTGGAGGGGGCTTCCGGCATCTAGTGGGCGGAGGCCAGGGGTGCTGCTAAACGTCCTACGGTACACAGGACAGCCCCCAACAGAGAATAAGCCAGCCCAAAGGTTGTGGTGCTGAGGCTGAGACACCCTGCCCAGAGCCCACCACAGTGCCTGGCACTGTAGGTCCTCAGTATTTGGTGAATGAATGCCTGAATGAATAATGAACAGCCAGCATCAACAGAGCACCAGGCTTAGGAACCAGGCCATGAGGTCCCACACGTTCCTGTCCAGCACTCTGTGTGTGACACGCATGCCCCTTAATCACTGAGCCTCAGCTTCACAGGTCCGCCTCATGGAGCTGTCGTGGAGATCAGATGAGGGGAAGAACCATGACGGGCTCAGCACATGCCTGGCAAGCACAGCACATGGCATTTGCATTTCCATTCACTCCGAGGAGATTGACTGTTCACACTGGCGGTCACTGGGCATCGTGCACCCCAGAGAGATCATGTGTGTCCAGGGTCCTCAGCTCAAAGCCTGGATCAGACAAACCAGGCATGAGGGCATCTGTTCATGGGGAGCAAATGCAGGGCCCAGGCATGCCAGCACCCTGGAGACACAGGCTCACGTGGCACGCTGCTTCCTCCCCCAGGAAAGCCCAGCTGGCTGGAGAGCGCTCCGGGTCACAGGTGCGCAGCAGGGTAGTGTGAGCCCGGGAGCAGGACACAGTGGCACCATCAGAACGGGCTTTCTTCTCAAGGCTGGCGGACTCGCCCTGCGCTGGGAGCCCAGGCCAGCAGGATGCTGCAGAAGGAACCCAGAGGCAAGGGAAAGCTGCCACAGACAGGCCGCATCCGCTCCTGTTCCCGGGGCCTCCTCCTGTCCACAAAGTTCTGAATTCTCAGCTAAGTAATTCAGAAAACTCAGCGGGACAGGGTGCAAGTGTGGGGAGGGGAAGATGTCAGAAGATGCCGAGGCCAGCGCATTCTCAACCCCCTACTCAGCCTATGCCTCCCACAACCCCACACGGGGGCACTAACCCACTGGCCCTTCCTTAACTGAGCCCAACGAGCCCACGAGATACACATCTCATTCAACACCATGCTTCCGGATTCCAGGCTGCAGGGAGAAAAGGAGGAGATATGGTTTTGAGAAAGATCAGGGAGAAGGGTGGCATGAAAACATGGAACCCAGCTGGCAATGGGAAGGGTCACAGATTAACCCTGCTGGGCACCAGGGTCAGGGGCCATTCTTCACACGCTTTGTTACATCAATTTTCCCCAGCAAATCTTTCATGAAGGGATTATTAATCCATTTTATAGAAGAGAAAACAGAGCCTCAAAGTCACCTACCCATGGTCACAGATGTAAAAACAGCCTGAAATTTAAATGTCCTTTTCCAAGTGAGGTGGTCTATGCTGGAGGGAGACCACCAAGGCCCCAACTTCCCATTTCCACGTGGAACAGGTTGCACCCGCCCTGATTCCTCACCCCACACCCTCTGCCCCTCACTCGCTGCTCCCAGGAGGGAGGGGTGACCGCCCCACCTGGGAGACCAGCGGGAACTGAGCAGGCTTGTACTGCTCCCCGAGGGTTCTCTCTCAGGGCCATGACTACGCTCAGGAACTGGCCCTGTGGGGTCCCCGTGACTACCGAACTCAGAGACATCATTGTTGTAAGCCTGCTGGCCCGCGGATTTAAAGCTCTGTTTTCCAGTCAGCGTTATGGGTAACAACACTACCGTTTTCATCTGTGTCTCTGTCTGGAAGAGGTGACATCTAGGGTGATTAAGTGCTACCCAGGCAGGTGGGGGAGAGGGAAGGACATTCTAGGCAGAAGGGCTGGCAGGGACAGCACGGTGAAACCGGTGTGTACAGAGACCAGGAGTGGCTTAGCGTGGCTGAAATGCAACCTGACAGACCTGTCAGAGGGTGTCGGCGCGGCCGGGTCCAAGTGCAGGTGCTCTGCTTGTCCAGCCCCCTATTCAGTCTGGAAGCTGTGCTATTCCAGAGGGTGAACGCCAAAGGGTGGAGTCCTGTGGGGGAGAAGCTAGTGGCTGAGATGAGAAAGGGAAACTCTTCACTGTGTCTCAACAGTATCTCTTGAGTTTTTCCCATATAAAGGCATTAATATACAAAACAAAAACTTCAACAGTGATTTTTAAAGTTAATATTTAGGATCCAGAGAAGGTTGCAAAGGGGGAATGGAAGGGAAACATAAGCCCCCACCCCACCACCCCTTACTGATCAGGCCTCTCAATGGTGGCTGTTATTGCCTCTTCTTAGAAATAAGGAAATGGGGGTCCAGAGGGGAATTCACGAGCAAAGCAGACAGCAGGGCCAGGAATCCACATATGAGCACAAATACAATTTTGCACAGAATTGCAAGAGGCTTCTGAAGCTGTGAGTCTATGAGCCTCTAGTAAAGCTCAGGCACAATTCACCTAGGCTCTGTGCTAAGCCCTTCAGTTACACCATGAGAATCCTGCAGGCAGGTAACATTTCACCTCATTTCATGGACTGGGAAGCTGAGTTCAGAGAAGGTAAGGCACTTGCCCAAGGTCACGGGCCAAACCCCAGTGTTCTTTCCACCCCAAAAGGCTGCCCTCTCAACTCAATCCATGCGTGGCCATCCACACCAGGGTACTCAAGAAATAAAGGATGCATAAAGTACAGACAGGATTTATACTTCTAATCTCCTAGCAGCACTGATGAGAGAAACTTGGTGGTGACAGTAAAGGGCTGCTGGCCACTATCAAACCTGAAGGTGACACTTGCTTTTCACAAAGGAAGTTGATTCACCTTTACAAACTCTGTAAGACAGCATCTTTTCCCGGCAGCCCACAGGAGTCTGGGCGTTCACACAAATGCCATCCTGCCTCTTTCCAACCAGCCACGCTTCCTACATAGGCCAACACCTGGCCTAAGGTAGAAAAAGTTGTGGGCCAAATATCATGGTCAGGATGCTTATGGCTGCTAGCTCACCTAGCCAAAGGTCATTCAGGGTCAACTCCACAGCCCACACATTTGCAAAGAGCCAGTCAGCAAGGGGGAAACGAAGACACCTGCCTTTGACAGAACACTAATGAGATCAACCAGGCAAGATACTAGAAACACCCAGACTTCCCCAACTTGGCTCTTTTCATTAATGTATTTTTAACTGAAGGACATTTGATATACAGTACTTTATGTGTACAGCATAGTGGTTCGACATTTACATATATTGCAAAATGCTCACCAGACAACTTAGCTCTTTAATGGTTGCCAAACAAAGTGAGTATCATGACTCCTTTCTCGAAGCACAACAAACCCTTGAGGACAGCCTCCTTGCTTTTCAGTTGGGGAAACTGAGGCACACAGACGTCAGAGGACCCCCTCCATCAGAGCTGGAATCATGTCTTGCCAATGGGTTTCAGCCCAGGCAAGTTCACTATGGATTCACTGTGACCAAAGAAATGACACTAGAACATTCTTGAGGTGAAAGGGTTATACTCAACTTTATTTCCACGGCGGCAGGTCAATCACTAAAATCTCGCCCACTCAGTGCAAGTCTGCATGCAGCAAGCCTGTCTCTGCCTCTGGGCCTCTCTGCCCTCACAGTCTCCCACACAGCCGTCCTCTGGGCCTCTGTCCTCAGCACTGTCACCACTCCAGCCTCTGCTCTCCTGCAGCTGTGCCACCGTGTCGCCCAGACCACTGGGCAGAACTCTTTATATAGGGCCAATAGTAATGTATTGCCCACACGTGTGCAGTGAGCTGGCCAACCAGGGCCAGGTGAGAATCCTGGCTACAGGAACATTCATTTTATCCACAAATCAGAACCAATTTTCCTGATGCCCCATCCAGTGCCCCGTCTACCACCCTCAGCTGCCCCCTCCATGATGGGTGGGGAGAGTGAGGGTCCACGCACTCGCCGTGCCACTCCTGGCACCAGGCTTAAGCTGTGGGCCAAGCCAGAGAGGCAATGCTCATTAACAGTTGTGTGCCCACCCTTGGGAACCCGCTTTCAGTTCGGCTCTACAGAACACTTTTTTAATTTCTCACATTTGTCAGAACTAGAATAACCGTTAGTTCACTTTCATTCCTTCATTCCTTCAACTAGGGTTTCTTGAGAAACGAGTCTGTGGCAGGCGGGAGTTCAGGCACCGGGATGCGGCGGTGAGCAGGCAGGAAGAGTGCCTGTCCTCAAGGTGCTTACAGCCCAGGGCAGGTACAGAAGGTAAACGCAGTCTATCCCGGTGGTGGGGGCTTCAGAGCCCTGAAGTCCACGGATGTGAGAGGTCCCGGCGGGTGACATGACGAGCGTGAGGGGCAGGCCCTTTCAATGGGCCGTCGGAAGGAAGTCCTCCAAAGGTGGGCATTCAACAGACCTGAGTGCTTCCAGCTGACGGTGGGGCATCCCAGATGCTGGGGGTCTCCAAGGACCATGGGGAGGGGGAAGGGGAGGACGGCCTGGCCCAGCACGTCCGAGCCCTTGGCCTTCCACAGCCTCTCTGGAACAGTTCTGTCAACTCTAAGGGCCAAGAGTCCCATTCTGCAAGGATGGCGGGAGGATTAAATGGCAATATAGATAAAGCCGGTTCACAGAAGCAAAATAAAGGAGGAGATACCCACATTATTCATCTTCTCCAGGCACGCCTTGAAGGAAAATCCAGAATTGCTCTAGAAATAGGTACGAACTTTAAGGATGGATGTTATACCTGAAGACTGGCGGTGATCACCTGGAAATAACCAGGACTAGGGGGTAGAGCTTGAGCCCCTGGAGCTACTGAATGGGCTCAGAACGGAACCACAAAGAGGGTCTCCAGAAATGACATCAGAGAGAGGTGGCTTCAGAGTGACGCCACCGCCTGACACCCAAACACATGAGGACACTGCACCTCTGCGTGGATTCTCTCACTGTCCTCGGCCTGGCCCTCAGCCTCCCCGGCATCGACCTGACCAGGAACCAAGCGTGGCAATGCTAATGCTCACCACCATGGAAGCCCCTACGCACCCGCTGTGATGCCTGGCTCGGTACCGTATCTTGTACCTTCACCTGCTGGTACATTCAGCCCTCAGAACAGCCCTGAGGACCCAGCCCCAGAGAGTCTGGGGGGGAGGGGAATGAAAAAGAATGAGAGAAGCCCAGCAAGGAAGAACTGGAGCCGGGGCCGGAGCCCAGGACGGTGGCTCCAGGCCGCCCCCGTGAGGCCTCCCTCGCTCTGCTGGGGCCGGTGGCACTCAGCACGTCACTGAATCACGGGGACAGCGCACTGTGCTCAGGGCACCAGCTGGACACTGTCGGCAGCCTGAGGGTGTGGACGCCACGTCAGCTCAGACGTCCCCACCCTCAGGGGCACAGGGGGGACTTTGAGAACCTCTGACATGAGGAATGGCCATCAGGGCAGGGGGACTGAGAAGCCCACCCTGTCCTTGCAAGATGATGCAGGTAAGTCACATCCCTCCTGCTTAAGCCCCTCTGCGGGCTTCCCACCACTCTTAGGATAAAATCCAAATGGACTGCCTGCTCCACCATCCTCCTGCCTGGCTGTCCCCTCTCCCCTCCACCCAGCCACACTGCCACAGCCACCAAACCACCCTGTCCCCTCATCCCACAGGCCTCAACGCGGGATGTCACCTGAGGCCTCCTGACAACCACCTTAAACCAGGCCCCCAAACACATGCTTCGCCCTGCCTGGCACTTGCTGAGACTTCCAGGGGCAGGTCCATGTGCCTGCTGACACCCCTGCTGGGTCCTCTCCACTGGCCTGGCAACTCCTCAGGCAGGGTTCTGGCTTCTGGGTCACCAGTGTACAGGCCAGGGTCAGCACAGTGTCTCACAAGGTAAGCACGGGGCACCAAGAGTTTTGAGTAGTAGAAAGGATCTGGCAAATAGTGAAAGAAAGAATGGGGGAGAAGAGAATAAAAAGAATGAAAGTGTACTTTTTTCTTCATCAAGAAAAGCACTCCCCCAAAATTTGCTGCAAGTGTAGACCGAATGTTACATGTTCTTATAAAGCACCCATCAATAAATAGATTGGGAGGAAATTTTAGAGGTGATGGGTGTGTTCAGTATGGACTGTGGTGACAGCTTCATGGGGGTACTTAGCTCCAAACCCATCAGGTCACACACATTAAATAAGTGCAGCTTTTTGTATGTCAACCAAACCTCAATCGAGTGTTTATTTTTTTTAAAAAAGAACAGAAAAGAACTCCCCAGAGAACTGTAAATGCCACCCCTCTCTCTGCTGCTCTCTCATGGGTGACCATGCACCACACAGCCACAGTTCCTGCAGTTCTGAGAGCAGCGTCCCGTACAAATGAGGGGGCTACAGAGGCTGACCACCGAAGTCCTTTCTAGGGTAAGACATGTGGGATAGCGTCCGTGACTATCAAATAGCACAGGGCAGCACCCATGTCCTCCAAGCACACTGTGGGCCTCACAACGTGGTACCCCACAACGTGGCATCACCCCCTGGCAACATGTAAACACTCACCAAACACTTTCCCTGATCGGCGACCGCAAACCCTGCCACCAATGCCCTGCTATGGCTCTTCTGCCCGCACGTTCCTGGCTTGCAAGACACGCTCCTGCCTCTTCCGAGCTCGACCTTCCTGGCTGAACTGAAAGGTGACACTATTAAGTCTGCTGAGGACGCTGAGCCAACGCCCTGCAGCCTAGGACGTCCACAGCAGACCCGTGGCTGGCGCCCGCCCTTCCCAATCACACGGCCTCAAGAGGCAAGCAAAGTAGAGCCAGACAGGCCATGTTCACAGCAGCAAGGAGAGGTGGGCCCTGCGCCACCGATACCCAACAGCTCCTCCCCCAAAGTCACATCTCAGCAGCAGGGAGGCCAGAGTCAAGTTGCCAGGCGAGCCTGTAAAAGGCAAACCCCCTTCTTCCCAACCACATCAACACCAGGAAAAAGAGGAGAGAGGCCAGAGGTGGACATGGGGCCACAGCCCCAGGAGTTTGGCTGCATGGCCTTGAGCACTGCACTCAGTGATTTTCCCATCTGTGCAATGGGCCAGTGGTGCCTGCACCTTGCAGGTCAATGCAAAGCAGGGAGGACTCCAGGGAGGCATCGAGCACGGTGCCTGTTGCCTTACCATTTAATGAGTACTAATCACTGTCATAATTATTGCTGACCACCAGGAGCCCCTCTTATGCCATCCCCATGAACCACACTTGTCTACCGGTCTTCAACCTTAGTTACTTTGCTTGACATTAAAGCTTGGTGATTACACGGATGGGAAGAGTCCCGGCCGAAGGCAGACACACTGGCTATTCCAAAAGGCCTCACAGCTCTGGGCCTGGGTCGGCCCCCACCACAAAGGCCCACATCAGTTCTCTTGCAGCCCAACTCCCATCTGGACCCTCTTGGACCCCACACTGGGACCCAAAGGACTACTTAATCCAAAACTTTGTGGAAACATTGTTGCCACAAATTCAGTTTCAAAGAAATCCAATAGTTAAATGAAACTAGAAAATGAAACTGTATTCATTATAAAACTTGGTGTTTGGAGTAAACCAGCTTAAAGAGCAAATGATGACAAGGTGGACAGCTATTCTGTACTGATTCCAAGCCAGTCTGAGAAGGACTTGTAGCCTCAAGGCTAAGCACCTCCCGAAGCCCCACCTGCTAATGCCACCACATCGGCATTAGGAATTCAACATATGAATTTTGGGAGGGGACACACACACCCAGACCATAGCTGTCAGACCAAAAGTGCCCCAGAAAATAATTAAACAAGTTTGGAATGCTCATCCTGAACACCCAGTATCCTCACTCAGGAACTGCTCGCTTTATTAAAAAGATAGTAATAAGTTTAAGGCTCTCAAACCTGGATGCCGACCATTATTAGCACAACGCTGCATGCCCTGCTAATCTAGCATGAGGAATTGTGAAGGCTTTGGAGTCAGAAAACCCAGGTCCATCACCAGCCTCGCCACTTACTCTACCTAGGCACCATACAGGCACATAGTAGGTGCTCAATAAATATTTATTGAATGATATCCTCTCTGAGAGACCTTAGACAATTACCTAACCCCACTAAACCTCTGTTTTCTTAAACCAAAAAGGAGAATAATATTACCTGTACTTCAAAAGTTACTGGGGGATTAAATAGAAAAAATGTAAATTTAAAAGCTTAGGCATAATACTTGGCATATAGTAAGCTCTGCAAAGCAAATTGTTACTTTTCCTTGGTTATATTTTTACCCAATGTTATTGCCAAAACTGTAGTGATAATGTAAACACACTGACTACAGAAAAAGGGTGGAGGTGAGATGGGGGGTTTCTCCCCAGCAATAAATCCAGTGCTACCTCCTCAGACCTGCTGTTTCTAAATACACCAGTTGAGTTCCAGAAGTTTCATTTCAGGGCTTGTCAGGAACTAGTGGTAAGAGCCCACAGAGAAGAGCTGAAAAAGGCAGAGGCCCCCACCCCACCTGGCCGGGTGAGCTCAGTGGGGACAGAAGACTCAGCCGCCCCTAGGATTGTAGGTGGCAGAACAGAGGGGCGCACGAAGTGGAGAACTCTTTTCCAGCAGCTCTCACGACCAAGGAAATGAAAGGGCAGACAAGAGAGTCCGGGGGACCCCCATGAAGATGAGGGTGCTGTCAGCACCCCTTTGGGCCTCCTCCCCAAGCCACACAGCCCCAGGAGCAGCAAAGAGCCACTGCACTGGTCCCATCCCACCTGTGCGCATTTCCTCTGCACATCAGGCAGATCACCCGAGAGAGGGCAAAAGAGCCCAGATCAGAGGCTATGGGCAAGCACCTCACTGCACGGGACGGGGGCACGTCAAACAGCATGGAGCGGGCCCACAACCTCCCGGGAGGGCACAGCCACCTGTCCACAAGGGCCATCTTCCAGCTCTTAACATAGGAAAATGCATTCGTTAATGCTGTGGCATGCAAAGAAGCTGTAGGGGTCAGACTCCTGGCACACACCGACTCAGCACCAAAATGGCTGCTCCCAACAAGCCCGTAGGGACGGGCCCAACCTCGGCCCCCAGCTCCACAATGAGGAATGTTACCACAAAGGAACTGTAAACAGTAATCGTGGCCAATATTCTTAGAATGCGCTCCCGGCAGGCCCAGCACTTCTCATTTGTTGCTCACAAAGAATGAAGAAACTCACTGCAGGAACAGAAAACAAGATAACAAAAAACCTTTCTGGTGCCCCCCTCACCCTCTACAAAAAGAAAAAAAATCTAGTAAATTATAATAACCCGAGCGATGGGAGAGTACACCGTCATTCCACAGGAGGCCTGGGAGATGAAGAAAAGGATGACTACGAAATACAGTTACAGGAGCAGAACACAAATAGGCACGTTGATAATAGCTACTATGTATCGACTCTTCACTCTGATCTGAATACTTTGCCAAGCGCCTCACAGTTCATCTCCACACCCACCATACGAGATGGGGTTCATCACATCCGCATGCTCAGAGCAGGAAACAGGCCCACAGAGGCTTGAGGCCACCAGCTGGAACGGTTTCCAAGCGTGCCCTCCAGGCTGGGCGAGCAGACTGCCCCCCAAAGCAACAGGCATGATGCAGTGACGGCCACAGACAGCTCTGCACACCCAAACACAAATTACAAACCTACCTGCAGAGACAGAAGTATGGGTGTTTGGGCTGCTGGAAACTGTCTTTACTACTTCACTAAACAAATCCATTTTTCATCACAGGCTTTGTGTTTTCTCTAGCACCAAAGGGCCTTGTGGAAAGAGAGGGCAGTAACATGGGTCTGGCTGCACCACCTTCTCTTGGGCACTAGATAAGGACAAGCACATATGCCCAAAAGGCCAGGACAAATCCCTTTGCCATGTCTCAGACTCTCCCAGAGGGGAAAGCTGCTTGCCAGAGGACTTGTCAGTTACCCCGAACACCAGGGATTTAGTGCACCGCTCTAGCTCGACTACAGTGCCAGGGCAGCCTCCTGTACCAGGTGTGAAATGAGCCAGGAAGCCGTCAGGGAGCCCTGGGGAGCACAGGCTCGGGAGTCTCTTGTTGGACTCCTCCAGGGTTTCTGAGGGTACAGCATCTCCCTTGGTGTGCTTCACGTGCTGAGACGCAATTCTCAATCAGAAGCTGGGTAGGCGTTGGGATGCCATGCCTGAGATGCCCCATGTTATGAACTGAAGCGTGTGTGTCCCCCAAGTTCATGTTGAAGCCCTGACCCCCAATATGACTACATTTGAAGACAGGGCCTTTAAGGAGGTAACTGAGGTTAAAGGAGGTCCTAAGGGTGGGGCGCTAATCCAATAGGACTGGTGCCCATTTAAGAACAGGGATGTGTGAGCAGAGAGAAAGATCGTCTGCAGCCCAGGAGGGAGGCCTCATCAGAAACCAGCCCTGCCAGCACCTTGACCTTGAACTTCCAGCCCCCACAATGGTGAGAACTAAGTGTCTGTTGCTTAAGTAACCCAGTCTGTGGTATTTTGTTCCATGGTCCCAGCAAACGAATGCACCCTGGATACCCAGACAGACTTGCTCTTCTCATTTTTCTGTGATGATGCAGGAGATGGTACAGGATGAGGGGAGGCACAAGTCAAAACTACCCTCCATTCAAAGCGTCTACGAATCCTGATCTCTCACCTAGAACACAAACAGGGTGGACCACAGTGCTGTCCCAAAGTCTACCTGAAATTTACAGCCACCCCCACCCTGCACACAACCACCCCCAACAAACCACGTTACTGCAAAGCAGCCAGGGTCACCACGTGCACATAGTGACCCATTTCCTCAGAGGTTCCAGGCATAAACTCTGGATATACCCCTGCTTGCCAAAGACACCAAGTCATAAAACTGGATTTACATTTTCTGGGAAAGTGCATGAGTACAGCCAAGAAAACCAGTGCAAATCTCTGCCATGAGCATCACTCGAGGCTGTTCAGAGGGATGTCCTTAGTGAAAATGCCCAAGCAGAGCCAGCACCTTCCCCAGTGTCAGGAAATAGTGGAGGGACATGGCCGGGCCATGATCCCTGCAGACCCCCACGGCAGCTGACAAAGCAAACCAGGTTTACCTGAGATGGGGACCCCATCCTGGGGCGCAGGAAACCCGCATGGACGCACAATGCCAGCTACCTGCCAGAGGGGGAAACGAAGATACCCACACCACACAAGGGCGCCCGTGGACACAGGAGGGGCCTGCAAAGCATGGTATTCATGGCCACAGGCTCGGGGTCATTGTTCTTCATCAAATTAATGTAAATAAGACAAAATTTGCACCGGTGTTCTTAAGGGTCAATACACCTAAGAGCAAATCTCATCACCCTGCATGAAGGTGTGGCCCGCACAGAGAGAAGGCTCGGCAGAGGCCGAGGGGCAAGGCGTCCAGCAGGGACTCGGGACCTCGTTCCTCAACGCTTCTCCAATCCTGTTTCCCCCCAGGAAACACTGGGAGTTTAGCGCCAGAACACCCTCAGCCCTCCCAAGGCTTCTCCCTTGCCCTCTCTCTCTTCTCTAACAATGGGAGCAGGTCTCAGTCAGAAGCTGTGATGGGCGGCAACATCCAGGCCGACTGAAAAACACTGTTTCCTTTCCATTGTCTTTATCGCACAGTTACCTGCTATTTATGTCCACTAAAAGTAGCTGTCCATTTACAGTAGCCATATAAAGTTCCCTTTCTAAATAAAGGAATTCAGATTTTTTTAAGTGCACCATTTTTTAAAATTATAGTAATAGTACAGTGATAGATAACTGAAATTTGAAAACCAGCACCCTCAGGGTTCTCTGAGCCCATGAGTCCCCCAAAGCGGGTGACCTATAAATATCCGCACAGCTGGATTCACAGCTGGGAAGCACCGTGCTGGGCCACACACTCCCGCTGTACAAAGCGAGGCCCGTCATTCCCACCCTGCCAGCCTCACAGTGCCCACTCGTTTCCTCATTCATCCTTGAATCACAGGACACTGGTTGTCTCCCAAATGAAAATCCCAATTTTTAAGGGGTTGTGGGGGTACACTGCCTCCTTAGCAGTCAGGGGAGGCCGCAGGACTGTTATTGACCACATAAGTGGGATGCTGTGTGCACCCTCCAGGAAGGGTCCTTACAGCGTTGGGGACTGAGGGCAGTCCCCAAATTCACCTCTTCTATGCCATGGATCCATTCTGCAGCCTGGTGAAGCCCAGGGGCCCCTTCTTGGAAAAGTATTTTAAAACACAGAAAATAAAACATAGGAGATTACAAAGGAAATTGATTATACTGAAACAGAATTATCAAAATGAAAAAAACAAAAGTGACGTAGTAATATATGGGATTCTTTATCATCACATTAAAAAGCCACTCTATCTTCAAGCAGAAATGACTCTGAGATTCTTTTCATGTCTTTGACAGGTGCCTGTGACTTCCGTCAGTGACAGGTCCCCTGCTAACACCACTATGGTTTCTAGGGTTTGCTGTTACTTTTATAATTGAAGATAATGCTAAAGTTCAGTCAGAGGCTAGAGAAAAAAGTTATAATTTCTTTCTCCATGCAAATTCAGATCCCTGAATCCTACCTACGGAAATGGAGGAAGTCTCTCCTCTTTCCCCCTCCTGCTTCCTGATACCTGGGATGAGAATGGGATGGCTGGAGGTGAAATAGCCACTTTGGCCTATGAGGCAAAGGAGGAGGAGTCCTGGTCTCTGAGGATCACAGAGCCACGTACCAGCCCCAGCCTGTCTACCTCTGAACAGAGAGATGAGTTTCTATCTCGTTAGGCCACAGTAGGTTTATTCTTGCTTATATAAAGTCACTCAAACCTGATCTTAATTGCCATATCTCTAATACTTTTCCTGAGTGGTGAGGTTGCAAACAGCTTGAACCTGATCCTTAGCAACCTTCAGTCATCTTTGAGAAACAAACCCTGACTTAGAAAAATGGTTCCTCCAGAGCTACTAAGGAAACCCACATAGAACAGTTATTCTGTAGCCAACAGCCTTACAGGAGGCAAACCCCAAAACCTTGAACCACACAAGCTCCCCGTCTATCTCAAGGCCGCTCCACCTCTGCAGTGTGTCCTTTAGTGCAGGCATGGGCCCAAGCACCACACATTAACCACAGCTCAGGAAGCTTACAACCAAGCACCACACTTCAAGGTCATGACCAGATGTGCACACACACGACTTCTCTCTGGAAAGTTCACAGTCATGTGGGAGCAAGCGCAAAGGCACCGGCATGATGTGCAGGCCCAAGAGTCACCCCGGTGTTGGCAGAGATGGCTCAGCAAGTACTTACTAATTGTCATCGACTCTGGCACCGAGGAAGAAGTTAACAGGCTGCTCAGAGGGCTTCCTTGGTCTGGAGGACTGGCTTCCACACTGGGAAAAGGCAGGCAGAAGGAAGTTACACTCAGCAACTTAAAATACAACCTCACCATTCAAAAAGTTGCAGGTGCTAAGTTTACTCGGGTGCACTGCTACACGGAACAGAGGCCGCCCTTTGAAGTTACAGTGAGTCCTCGTTATTTGCAGATCCCATATTTGCAAATTCACCTACTCAATAAAGTTTATTTGTAACCCAAGATCAAGACTCACGGCACTTCCCTGGTCGTTCATGAACATATGCTGGGTAGCAAAAAACCTGAGTCACCGAAGCTCATGCTCCCACCTGACATCAAACAAGATGAGTTCTGCCTCCTTTAACGATCACAGGGAGAATGAACGTGTCCTTTGGGTGGGCTACTTAGTGCCATCCTTGTGCTTTCTGTTAGTGATTCTGCTCTTGGACATGGCCCCCCAGCATAGTGTCAGGTGCTGTCTGGTGTTCCTAAGCACAAGAAGACTGTGATATTCATTATGTGGAAAATGTGTATGTTAGGTAACCTTTACTCAAAGCCTAAGTTATAGTGCTGTGGGCCATGAGTTCAATGTCAGTGAATCAACAAAACGTGTTAAATAAGATGTCTTCAAACAGGAATGGACAAAAACAAAGTTAGGCGTTAATCAGTTGACCAAAATGTGACCAGATGTTCACAGGGACTAACCCTGTATTTCTCCTAAAAGCGATGATTCGGTCTTCATGGTGACTTGCAAACAATGAAGATTGACTGTATGTTTATAAAGAAATTCCAACATGGAAAAATAATACTTAACATCTTTCATGAAAATAGTAGGGTCATATTATGGGTCCTACACACACACACACAACTAGGAAGAAAAGGGCCAGACCATCAATGGAGCTGGGGCTTGAGAATAATATTTTTTCATTTACTGTTGCATTTTCCAAATGTTCTAAAGTAAACAGCAAAAAGGACTGTAAGGTAAGCAGTGACTCCCACCCTAGGGCTCATTAAAAATGCAAATGTGACATATCCCTGGGACACCAAATTAAAACCATAAAGAGAAAGGAGGAGAAATTTATAAGAGCAACAGGGATCGTGGTGGCATCAGGGAGACCTGAGTGTCCGTCTCAGCCCTGCCACCTAAAACACAATGACTTGGGGCAACTCGGTTTCCCTTTGAGATACTTTTATTTGAAAAAAGAAACAACCCACAGAGTGTTTGCTGCTGTATGCCAGACTAAGCACTTCACAAATATATGGTATCTAAATGGCTTACATAGTGCACAATATTAAAATTGTTCAATATTATCACATATTAAAATCAAGCAAATAATTATAGAGGAGATACCCAGAGATGGCCCAAAAGTGTAAAAAGTAAAGTGGTAGGCAAGTCAAGTGTGACCAACACTGCTTCTCAAGCTCTGAGATCCTTGGCAACTTTGTACATTATGTGATGTAAGACTACCCCAAACACGAACGTGAAGGAAAGCCTTGACTTTTAATCTCAGCAGGTGCCCCCCTAGCCTTAAGAGAGAATAAAACGCAGAACTGTGAATAGGACAATTCAATTCTTGGTTTCTGGCAACTTGGTTTCTGAATACTAACATACACCGAGAGTCTGTCTCTGGGAGAATGTGGTCCTCCGGCTCTGTCCCGTTCTCCAGGCTTCCAAGGGGGGCATCTCTGCACAGAGAGGAATCGCAGAGAAAAAGTCAAGTTTCTGTTTTCATCTCATTTTTCTCCATGAGACAAAGACACAGTACAGACATTGGCTTATCGGCTGAAGCAGCTGATTTACAAATGTTTCTACATCTGCACACTGGGTTTTAATCTGCTGCCTGTTGCATTTTTTCAACCATAATCTCAGATTTGGCATCAGTCACTGAGAGGAGGGCCCATAATCCCACTTAACCTTTTTTTTTTATCTCGATCCACCTGAATTCCTGCATGAAGTTCATATTTAGCACAAACCTGAGAGTCAGGAAATAGTAAGTCAGCTGTTAGACAAACTACTGCTGTAGTGGCTTGATATGGGCACAACGGGGCAGGCATGGTCTAGCCGCTGACAGTCGGCTCACGTCCAAACTGAGGGACTGCTGCTTTCTAAAAGCCACTTGCCCTGCATTACGTGCCATTAACTGAGAAAGGATTCATAAGTGAGAAAAGATAAGTGAGGCCATAAATAATCTCCAGAAACAACAGGCAAAAGGCACTGAAGACTTCCACAAATGTATTAGCTGCTGTTCACATCTCTTTCCAGGAAAAAGTGCAACTTCATGCCCCTTGGTCTGGACGGTGACATGAAGGCCAGTGTCCCCCGGGACACAGGCTCACTGGAGAAGCTTCTGGCTCGCCGATGCCCAGTACAGAACGAGGCCTGCACCGCGGACAGGGAACGCAGAGCCGGAAGACGCGCCTCGCGGCCCTCAGCCCTCACGGCCTCCCCCTCCCTCCCGTTTAACGCCTGGTTTCGTCCTGCCCAAGGCTCCCCAGCTCCTACAAGGCTGAACTGAGGGAACCCTAGGAAGAAAGGTTTCTCACCTTTTCTTCTGCCCGGCTGCCTCCATTAAGCTATTCCATCCACTCACTCCTGCCTCTTTTAAATAGTTCCAAAGGACTCTCCCCGGGGTGGCAGACGACAGGCCAAGCAAGCCCTCCTCCTGGAGCTCCTCTCCTGGCCTCCTAACATACTCTTCGCTCCCGCTCCACCCTCTTTTTCTCTGATTCCAGTACGAAGGCCCCCGAGGCACAGCCCCATGGCCTCTGCACCTTTGCAAACCCAGGGCTTGGCTCCAGTGCTCGCCTCTGTGCGGCTGACGCCTCTCAAGCCCTCACCGCAGCCGAGGGCCTCAGCCTCAGTCCTACTCCCACATCTCTGTCTGGTAGAAAGCTCCCCTGGGGTACCCTCTGGGGCCTCCCAACTGACCCTCACCTACAAAACCATTCCTGTAACCACTCCCGAGCTGCGACGTCAGAAGAGTGCCCACACCACCCCGCTGGCCATCACAGAGCTACGTGGTATCCATAACCTCCCAGTTCCACCCAATTATCTCCCACCCTGGCTCCCAAGCCGTTTCCACGGCTGCCCTAGTTGAAGGCTCAGTACCTTCTCGGGGTCTGCTGCAGAGGTGCCCCCAGTTCCGTCTCACCCTCTCTAATCTAACTCACACAAGGCTGCCTGATTCTGCTTCCTGAAGCAAAGATGGGGACGCAACACACACAACGGAAACCCATGGCTGCATAGAGGCCACCACCCTCCAGCACCACAGACACTACACCCACTTGGCCCAAGTGGGCCTCCCTTGATAATGCACAACCATGGCCCAGGAAGCTGAAGCAGGCCTGAGGCACTGGGGCCACAGAGCAGTCGCAAAGACAGACCACCTCACTCATCCTCAGGGCCCCCTCTGAGGTGGGTGCGACTGTTATCTTAACCTAACAGATGGGCAGTAGGCCCTCATGCGTTTAAGTGACTTGTCCAAGACCACAGTGCCAATATGTGAGGATTTGAACCCCGCTCTGCCCCATGGCAGAGCTGAGCCCTTATCATAGTCTCATTCAGCTGATCTGAGATATGTGCTTTTCTATCGACATGTCCCTGGAGTTCCCACCTCCACTCATTTGTCCACAGTGTGTCTCCAACTGGACATCTCTTTTCCATCTGCCAGATGTCCACTCCCTGCATGCCCCCACCCCCACCTACTGCATCAGTCCCCTCACCCACTCACCACCCAGCAAACGCTTCCTGAGCCACCACTGTGGGCCTGACACTGGCCAGGATCGGGGTCACACTGGAATCAAAACAGACATGGTCCTGTCTTCATGGACCTCCAAGACTAGCAGTGGGGAAAGGCATTAGCAAGTAATTATACAAATATACAATTACAAACTAAGGTCAGAGCAGTGGAAAACTGGAAATACACAAGGTTTATGACCAACAAGGCCTGGCCTGCCTGCCAGGAGCCAGAGAAGCCTCTGTAAGACAGCGACCCTTGGGCCACGACCTGAAGGATGGGCAGAGGGGGAAGATGCAGGACAGGGGGCTGCAGACTCGGTTCCAGAAGCTGCATGCAGGCTAGTGTGGCCGGAGACACCAAGCAAAGGGAAATGAGAAGAGGTGAGGCTGCGGGGTGGTCGGGAGCAGGGGTGGCCACAGTGAGGGTTCCGGGTTTTATCCCAAGTGGGGTGGAACAGTTTACGAAGGGTAATGATGCACTCTGATTCAAGTTCTTAAAAAACCACTCTGTTTGCTAAAAGAAGAAGGGACAGGGTAGCTACAGGGTTGAAGCAGAGAGAA
Source organism: Manis pentadactyla (assembly GCF_030020395.1). Taxonomy (NCBI): domain Eukaryota; kingdom Metazoa; phylum Chordata; class Mammalia; order Pholidota; family Manidae; genus Manis; species Manis pentadactyla. The sequence goes on along the minus strand of NC_080028.1, from coordinate 109,495,950 downwards.
CTATTGATGGTTCTTCCCCATGCAAAACTCCAGGAGGGATTCGCCTTTGGGTCCCAGAGCTGGCATGGTGCTAGTGCACAACAGGATCGCCCACGGATGGAGTAAACTGTGCGCCCTAGTGGCCCGTGAGCCACATCAGTGGGGCAGGAACACAATGCACGCCCTGCAACCACCACAGCATCTAAGAGTCCAAACAGTAAAACTACCCTGGGGGAGCAATCAGCCACTTCAGATGAGAGCAGCACTGTAGCAGCGGCTCCTCGGCCTCAGCCAGCTGACAGACAGATGGGACCCTGGGAATCTGCAGAGACCCACCACAGGACGAGGAGAAGCCCCCGAATGATAGACCCGCCTGGAGGAGAAGGGGGTCAAGGTCACAGACGAACCAAAGCTAGCCTTCAGAAACTGACTGTGCATTTACTAACCCAACACTAAGCACAGGCCCCTCCACCAAGAGGCAAGCAGGAACAGTCACACATGCAGTAGGTAGAAACGGGTGCTTGTTCACCTCCTCCTGTTATTCTCAGCTGAGAGAAACTTTGGGGGACTGCCCTCCCTTGCAGCTTCAAAACGATGCTAGTAAACATGTGTGGCTTCATTGTGAGTAAATGCAGGCACAGAGGAACTGATGTTTCCCTTCCTCCAACCTGCCTGTCAGGTCTCGTGTGATGCTGGAATGGGGTCTCCCTTCTGTGAGGCCCCCGAGCCCTAAAAATGTAGCTCTGAAGTACAGACCACTAAACTGCAGAGCCCCCTCCTCTAAGATTCAGACACCCCTTCTCTGCTGCGTTCTCCCTGCCAAGACCTAGCTACCCAAGCCACCCATCCTTCCCCACCAGGTGCTCCCCTCCCTCTTTATCCTCCTCTCTCGGTCTTTCTCCAAAAACCCACACAGATAGTGGTAGTAGAGGCACCAACATCTTCCAAGATGATGGGAGCGCCTCCTAAGGGACGAGTCCTCTGTGTGCAAAGTCATCAGTACAGACACCCAATGGCTCCCAGGCCAGGATGGGGGAGAACAGGCTACTGCTGCTCAAGGAGGAGGGTGTCAGCCAAAGGGACCCTGGTCAGAAACGGAGTGAAAGAAAAGGCATCTGGGAGGGGAGTGCTGGCAGGGCCCAGGGCAGGCAGGCCAGCCCAGCGCCACCTGGCACACGTGCCTCCCCTGGAGACGGAGCACCAGGCCAGAAGGGAATCAACCCAACACGGCACTCCAGTCAGGTAACGGATTCCCCTCACTCGGATTCCAGTGTCTTCGTGTGGCCCTAGAACACGGTGCCTTCCCATCTGATGTTCCCACCCAGGCGGGTTTGCCCCTCAGGCTGACACAGGCTTCCAAAACACCTGGCAGCTTTGTTACTGTAGCAAATTGAAAAGCTGGCAGACCAGCTCACACACACCACCTCTGGTGCACACAACCAAGATAAGCTGGGACTGAGAGTCCCATCAGCAGTGACAAGATAGGGCTTCTGGGTGTGTGAGGCTGACAGACAGATGGGACCCTGGGAATCTGCCGGGGGCGCCTTCCTGCGATGACTCTGGAGGCCCGCCAGAGGCCACTTTCCCTGGTGACAGTGGAGAGCCCAGCGAGGGAGAGACAGTGCTGGGTTCGGTAAGGCTAACCCCAATGTGAACCACAAATAGCCATGTCCCAGGAGCAGCCAGCCAGCAGCCTCCAGGGACTACTAGTTTGGAAGAACCCAGTTAAGAAATGAAGGAGCCACTTGAAACAGAACAGGCCAACAAAAAAACACCCTCGGTCGGGGGTTGACACTAGGTGATTCAGCTGGAAGCCGTGAATAAACTCTGGGAATGTCAGGGGCCCTAAACACACCTCAGGACCACGTGCTGTCTGCAGCCCCGCCCCCTTCTCAGACATCCCGCGGCTTGCACACTGCCACTGAAGGGACGAGATAACCATCCCCGTCCTGGGCCGTCTGCACCAAGGCCGCCACCTGAGTGGAAGGAGGGGCCTGCAGACCCGAGCAGGGCCCACCAGATGGCGCCTCTGGGAGAGTCAGCCGGAACCCAGCACCTGCTGGCTGCTATGGAAGGCCGTGGCTGCGGCGAAGGTCTGCACCTCAGCCGAGTACAGGCAGCCTCGTGAGGGAGTGTGGGGTCTCAGAGTGACCTGGCCAGGTGAGGAGCCCCTCCACTCCAAGTTCCCAGCTCCCAAGCCCACGGGCGCCCACAAGATACCCTGTCATGTTGCACTGTGCCTCATCTCTTCCCACATTAACCTGGGGAACAGTGACCACACATCTGGGAGGAAGGGGACACAGTGATAACCACCACTGCCCCATGGGCTGTGGTCAGGGTGGGTGCGTGCACGCGGGCCACCTTACAGCCTTAGACCTACTTCGAGGGTTTGATGAGTGTTGGCTGTCACTCTCACCACCGACTGCACCTTCCAAAAGAGATGAGCCTATTAGATAACGCCACTCAGCCACCCTTCCCATCAGCCTCAGGTTCCACCAGGAATACTCACTGCTCTGAGAGGTCTCCCAGCCCAGCTCCTGCAACTGCCAGAGGGGGTCTGACCTGACCCCCACCGCAGACTGCTGCCTCTCCTTGTCCCCGCCCTGCCCCTCCGCTTGAGCTGGGTTGAGTGGGTTTCTGTTCCCCACACAGCAGCAAGAACAATAGTCCATCATCCGGTTCACAATGTCAACATCTTCCTGAGCAGTTGGTGGGCCCCCATCACTGACGGCTTCCTAAAACTGGCCCTGGGAAGATGAGCAGGGTGCCCACATAAAGAGGTGTCAGCACCAAGGCCTCACTCAGCCGGTGGTGCTGTGTGACAGTGTGCTGTGCAGTGCGACGGCCCACTCCACAGTGACATTCACCATACAGGCTACACTCGCACGCACCCTTGTGGGCGAGCCGGGCTCATCCACATCCCCACCACCACTCCCCACCCCAAACCTCGCTGCCCCTGTGACCTTCTCTAGCTAAAGAAAACAGTAAGGAACCACACAAAGCATACTCAATCCCATGGAATGGGACAGAAATGCTTACCCATCCAAAGGCAGGTTTCAAGCAAGCTAAGCCCTGATCCCCAGGCCCTATGCTGCAGAGAGTGCCAAGACCGTCACAGCTACGGGTTCTGTGACCTCCCTTCTCCTAAGAAGGAAAAACAATGGTCACCATTTGCGGTCATCTTGTACATGAATGACCACGTTCAACAAATCACTGGAGAGAAAAAAAAATAGGATTGGGCCTCCTGGGTGACTCACTCACAAGAGCATCTAACAACACCCAGGTTCAGCAGGAAGAGAAGCCAGATCCTCTGTCATCTCTAATCTCAACCAGCTTCCCTGCTCCCACTCCTACCTGCACAGGTAACCCAGACACTCCTGAGGCTCTTGGAGCCAAAGCTCATATGGGAGGAAAAGAGTAAGCAGGAAACACCCACCTGCAGGGCCTAGGAGCCCACTGCGCTGACCGGAAAGAGGACATCAATGTCGCCATGGGGCACCTGCAGCAGAGCCCAGGTGTGTATCTCGGAGAGGCAGGTGGGCCCATCCAGTGGCCTAAGATGAAAGAAGACAGCTGTGTGACAGGGGGGACAGCCCCTGAGGGCTCAGATCACCACGAGCATCTGCCGGCCTCCCACAAGTTGCCTCTTGGGAACTAACCAGGCCGTGACAGAGCTGAAAACAGAAGGAGACATGGGCCGGGAGTAGAAGTGTAGCGTCAGGATTAAAGATGGCGGCGTGAGAGGTGAGACAGAGGCTTCTCCTAAAACCGCATATAATACGAAAACGTAATTAATACAACTGATCCTGACAAAGCAACAGGAAAGGACTGCGCCAGCATGCACACACCTGGAGAAAACAGCAGACATCACAGAACAGGGTGACGTACCAAAGCTGAGGCCCGGCGGGACCCGAGCCCCTCCCCAACCCCAGCTCACGGCCGGAGGAAGAGAAACGGAGCAGGGAGGGAGTGGAAGGCCTGGGACTGCTGAATTCCTAGCTGCGGAGATCTGCGCTGGGAGCACAAACCTACATTTCATGGTGCTTTCATGAGACTCTCGTAACTAGGGAATTGGAAAACTAAGACAGGCAGAATTCCTGGAGAGACTGAGATTCCAGCCGCTTGTGGAAAGCAGGGATCCATATCCAGCTGCTCTGGGACCAAAGAAAGGTGGGCAGTCTGAGAGACTTCCTAACAAGGAAGCCCTAAGAAGAAGGCTGCTAAAGGAGCAAGGATTGCACAGAGCTTACTGCTCAGGAGAAAGGACAGGTAGACAAAATTGTCCAGGTGCACTCTGGCCAGAAGGCTGGGAGCTTTCACAATTTCCACGTACTCCAGCTCCCTGGCTGGCTACACAGCTCCAAGGATGCCCTCTGTGATAGGCAGCCTACTGAGCCTTTCTCCCGGCCAGCCCCATCTGGGTTGCAAACCGGCAAACCCTACCCTGGCATTAGGCCAGCCAGAGGGAAGCTCTATCTACAGCAACTACAAATGCAAAGCATAGAGACTTACACCTGCGTGGTCGGCCCACTGGTTCAGGCAGTGGGGACAGGCACAGCAGCCATGAAGAAGGAAACAGCTCTTTCCTCCCTCCAGGCACCAATACCACTCCCCTGCAACCACTGACATTGCTTCAGGGGCTGAGCAGCTCCAGAGAGTAGAGCTTCTGGACACTAGAGGGCGCCATATACAAATAAGAAACGCCAAAGGAACCTGGTTCAGAGTAAAATTAATATAACCCCTGAGAAAGATAACATAGACCTCATAAATCTTCCTGAAAGGGAGTTCAAAATAAAAAACGTTAACATGCTAATGGAGGTACGGAAAGATATTCAAGAACTCAGGAATTAATTCTGGTCGGATATCCAATCTTTGAAGAGCACAATGAAAGGTATTAAAAGCAGGTTGGATACGGTGGAGGAGACAATAAATGAAAAAGAAACTAGAGAAGAGAATACAAAAAATCTGAGGCACGGAGAGAAAAAAGAATCTCTAAGAATGAAAGAACATTGAGAGAACTGTGTGACCAAAACAAATGGACCAATATTTGCATGATAGGGGTACCAAAAGAAGAAGAGAGAAAGGGATAGAAAGTGTCTTTGAGGAGGTAGTTGCTGAAAACTTCCCCAATCTGGGGAAGGAGATAGTCTCTCAGGACATGGGGATCCACAGATCTCCCAACACAAGGGACCCAAGGAAGACAACACAAAGACACATAGTAATTAAAATGGCAAACATCAAGGATAAGGACAGACTATTAAAAGCAGCCAGAGAGAGAAATAAGATCACATACAAAGGAAAGCCCAACAGGCTAACATCAGACTTCTCAGCAGAAACCTTACAGGCAAGAAAGGAGTGGCATGATGCATTTAATGCAATGAAGCAGAAGGGTCTGGAACCAAGATTACTTTATCCAGCAAGATTATCATTTAAATTTGAAGGCGGGATTAAACAATTTCCAGATAAGCATCATCTGTGGTTCAGACCACAAAGGTATGAAACTTGTTGGAGAGAATTTACCTCCAACAATCTCTACAGTCTATTTTGGAGGGCCTGCTATAGATGGAAGTGTTCCTAAGGTTTAATAGCTGTCACCAGATTAAGAGCAAAATGTAACAGTGATGGTTAATTTTATGTGTCAAGTTGGCCAGGCCACAGTACCCAGGTATTTGATTAAAAGTTATTCTAGATATTTCTGTGAAGGTATTTTTTAGATGGGATTAACATTTTAAATCAGTAGATTGTGAGTAAAGCAGATCACCCTCCATATTTTGGGTGGGCTTCACCCAAGCAGTTGAAGGTCTCGATAGAAAAAGCCCGAGATTCCTCAGAGGAGAAGAAACCCTGCCATCGGACTGCTCTTGGACTCAAACTACAACTCCTCCCTAGGCTCCAGCCTGCCAGCCTAACCTGCAGATTTTGATTTGTCAAGCTTCAACAATCACATGAGCCAATTCCTTAAAATAAGTATCTCTAGATAGAGAGAAGTAGGGAGGGAGGTAGGCAGGTACATACATGTATACAGCAGTTCCATGCTTTTCCAGAGGGATCATTCCAAGATTCCCACTGGATGCCTAAAACAGCAGAGAATGGAACACTATCCAAGCCATATTTTTTTCCTAGACATATATGGCTATGACAAAGTTTAATTTATAAATCAGGCACGGTAAAAAAATCACTAATTTTAGTAATAAAATAGCAAAGTTATAACAATGTAGTGTAATAAAATTTGACTGTGGTCTCTCCTTTTCTCAAAACATCTTATTGTACTGTACTCACTGTTCTGATGATAATGTGAGATAATAAGATGCCTATGTGATGAAATGAAGTGACATAGGCACTATGACGTAGTGTTAGGCTACTACTGACCTGAAAAAACGTCAAGAAGACGATCATCTTCTTCGGGACTGTCAATGACTGTGGGTAACTGAAACCATGTATAAGGGGACGTACTGCACCTGTGCAGACATACACACATATCCTACTGGATCTGTTTCCCTGAGAACCTGACTAACACAGCAGGTGACAAGACCTGGATCTCAGGTATAAAACATTCATACCCCATGAGCTCAAGCAATGCTTTGGGACACTGCCCTAACAAACACTTCAGGAGTAGGAAAAAAACTTGTGCATGAAACGACTCATTTCCAAATGGCTGAAAATAAAAAAGCAAAAATCAAAACAAAAAAGCCAACAATTTAAACACTCAACAACGGGGGAACCTTTAGCAAATCATGACATACTGAACTGACTGAATGTCAACCAATCGATATTCACAATTATGTAAAATCATGGAAAATATTTGACAGTATAAGCTTTGGAGCACAACATAACTTACCCTTAATCCCAGCTTTTGGAATTGCTCTAACCAATCTGAGCTCTCTACAGAATCCTGTCCTTTCATCCATCAAGTGGAAGTGACTCCCACTAACCTCCCAGGGCAGCTCTAATAATTACGATAAAGTTAGCAAGTAGCTTGCCACGCCTGGCATATCACGGATGATCAATAATGTAGGTATCCATGTGAATGAGGACATAAGTAAAAATGAAAAACAAAAGCAGGCATAGTCTCATGAGAAAGAAAAAAAATCATACTAAAACATGAAGATGAAAAGCTGAGGGCTGGAGACATGCTGTCCCCCTTGACGAGACCAGGGGGTCTCAGCATCTTCACTTCACACTCTGGAAGTCGGCCATGATTAGGGTGGCACTGTTCACTGTAAAGCCTATATGAAGAGGTAACTAGCTTATCTGGCATGAAGATAAAACCAAGCACAGGAAATCTCACAAGAGCAGCATAACAGCAGCTGACCTGTGTCACCTTCCTCAACATACCAGGCCCAGTGCCAAAGGCCCCAGACACAGGAAGTAGCCCGTCAACTTGACAACTCCACAAAGCAGGTGCTGTTTCCCTCCCAGGTCTCTGATGAGGCCTGAAGCTCAGCAGGTGGAGTAACTTAGCCCACTTTGGCCAGCCTAAGCCACGTAGCAAGTAAATGAGAACCCAGCTTGTCTTGATTCCAAGATCCAAGCTCTTAACTATCCTTTCCTGCTTTGTGCCTTCCTGTGCATCCAGCCCCTCCCGCAGGTATAAACCTACTGCATGCCCAGTGCTAAAGCAGCAGGCACAGTGAATGAGCGCGGTTCACACCCTTATCGATAAACAGAGAAGTTACCAGCCCACAACTATTCTCTAGTATAACCCTGCCTTTCTCCTGAGCTCCCCTGGGTAGTGGAAAGTTAGAGATGTGAGGAAAACCCAAACAACGGAAACAAACGATGTATGTATAAAGCAAGAATTTCAAGGCATGCTTCTTGACACCAACTTTGGGGGAAGTGCCTTCAAATACACTACCCTTCCCCAGATCAGGAGAAGAGCAAGTGCACACTCCTTCCTCCTAAATGGAGATCTGAAAAATGAATGGGGCCCTAAGCACAAAAAAACTTGCGGCCTTATTTCACCCAATAGTGCAGAAAGAGAGAGCAATGAGTTAATGAATGTACCACCCCCTCTGCTAAAAGTGCCAGTGCAACGTACTCCTCAGGGGACTCCGAGTGGCCCGCACACTTCCTGCCCGACATGTGCCTGTACACATCGTCCTCGTTTTCGTCCACGTCCTTGTCATCGACGCTTTTCACATCGAGCTTCTGGTACCCAAACTCCCCGTTCAGAGACACAGAATCAATTTTCCATGAGTTGCTGCTCTGACTTCCGTTGGAATTTGGCCCAAAGGGGCTTTCAAAGACTGACATGACATTGACCGAGGAGCGGTCAGAGTTCTCCTCCGAGCTCTCCCCTGCCCCAGGAATCTTTGAAAACCTCCCCAGAGTTCTGCTCATCTTCCTCGTCATCAGATGAGATGTTGGTCACCTTCTTTTTTTTCGTCCGCTCCTTTTTACATCTGGCATCTGGCAAAAGAAAGGATAAGACATAAGAAAAAGTAGGCAAGATAAAGACAGGATCAAACCATTTTTGCCTCTAGATTGTGGAAAGTCCTCTGTTATTCTACTGAAAAAATTAATTTAAGGTAAATTCATATTTTTTTGTAATCTTTGAGGTGGAACAAAATGGATGTTCTGATTTACACAAATACGATTTAAATAAAATACATTAAAATTGTTCCTTCTAAGCAATACTTCTAAAACTTTGATTCAAAGGATGCTACCATTACAGAAATGATTTTCATTGTTCACTTTGAAAATACTCTCATGGCTGGCAGATGAGACCAAGAAAACCAGTTTGAGGGTGGAAATCAATTGTTCAATGGCTACAATTCCTCCTATTTCTACCCAATGCCCCTGACAATGGGACCTTCCTGCTCCTCCCTCACAGATGCTGTCTATTTCTCTACCCCCTTGAATGTGAGCTGGCTTAGTGTTCTGCTTTTACCAACAGAACGTGGCAGACATAATGCAGCGTGACAGTTCTACAGCCTAGGCATCGAGACGTGTTGTGCCCTCTTGGAATGCTACCCTGCAACTACCATGGAAGGAAGCTAGCCTAGTTTATTGAGGATGAGAGGCCATATACAGCCACCCCAGCCAACAGTGAACACTAATTCCAGAGACTTGAGTGGGGCCATCACAGACCTTCCAGCTTGGCCACCAGCTCAATGCAGCCCCAGAAGGGAGCCAAGTGAAACCAACAGAAGAACCATCCTGCCAACTCATTAAAAAATATTGAATTGCAGTTGTTTTAAGCCACTACCTTCTGGAGCTCTTTGTTACACAGCAAAGGCTAACTAAAACTGAAATCAAGATTGCTGTGGTAACCAGAACTTAGATGAGCCAGTTTATTCACCCATGTTAATCATCAAATATGGGTGTGAGATACTGTGAGCTGATTCAAAAGACTCCATTCCATCTAAACCAAGGTGTGATGTGGTGATGCTCCCCAAGTATCACACCCTGAGGCAATGTTCCCAAACAAAGCAGAGTCCCCAGAATGGATGGAAAGAACACATCTTTGGGTATACAAGTTTCAGGGTCTCTGCCATGCAAAGTCCACAACAGTCCTCAGTCTTAGGTCGTTCTCATGGGGTCTCTGCTGGAGAAGAAGGCAAGACAGATAAAGCCAGTATATACCAAACACTGCATGAGATTCTGCATTTTCACCATCAATAATTCCAGAGAGATGACCATGATTACTGCCTTGCTCAAGGGACTTGAGAATACTAGGACTAAGAACTTAGCCCCAAATTTCCAATTTTGCTGCAAGAACATTCTGGGTGTCCCCGAAGGCTCATGGGTATTATAAACTTCTCTCAAAATTAATCTTAGTGGAATCAACTTTCTCTTGCCTCCTGGTGGCCTAGAGTCAAAGCTGCTCAACTGCTCCCTTCCCTGTAGCCTCCATTGAAATGTCATCCCTTAACAGCATGCATTTCCCATAGCTCCCTACGCTTGGCTTCCATCCCATTTGCCAGAAGGATAACAAATTATTTGTATAATTTGTCATTAAATGTCTACCCCCACCCATCCCAAAGGAAACTGTAGGCTAAATGCTAGTAATTGTCTTACTCAGCATGCAATAAATGAACAACAGAAGAATGGATGGGAATAAATGAAGAGCAGCCTCACCTGGCTTCATGTGACTACCCCACCCCGACCTTCACTTTGTTCATTTGAGCTGTTTGCTCTCCTACCTTATCATCACCACATTTCTGGAAGGCTCTCAGGTCCCTTCCAAACAAATTAAAGGCAAGACGAATAAACACAAACATGACCTGGACAGACAGGTGCATCAGATTTCATTCCCCTCGGCACTTTCAGATGCGAGTCGTGCCCACCTCGCCCCAGTCTGTCATCTTTTCACCCAACCCCCTCTGCTCTGCCTCGCACACCCCTTCTCACTTACCGGCAGTCACATGCTTGGACACAACAGGCAGAGGGTCGGTCTCCTGCTCAGGTCTGATGAGGCTAGAGACTGCAGAGGAGGCCGTGATCTCCCTAAAAAGGCTGCTCATTCCTTGCGTGGATTCCTTCAGCAAGGAGGTCACATTCTGCGTTGACTCTTTCAGGAGGTCTGAGACAGTAGGAGCAAACTTACTCTGACCATTTAAGTCCTTGTTGTCAATGTTAATCGCAAAGAGTATAGAGTTCAAACCTGCCAGGAAAAGAGGAAAGTCTGGAGTGTCTGCTGTTGAAAACCCAGTTGTGACCCCAACACGATAAACAAGCTGCAGTTGGTACAGTACACGCTGATCTTAAATGTTAATAAAGACCTCCTGCAAAATCGGGGTCAGAAGACACCAGCCACCACAGATGTTGAATCTTTCCAAATTCTCTCCCTTTCTGTCAGGAAGACAAATGCAAATAAGTCAACCAAGGGGAGGATAAGTCGTAAGTTTGGGAGTCAGACTGCCTGGGGTGAATCCCAGCACTGCCACTTACTAGCTATGAGGCCTTGGTCAAGCCATTCATAACCTCCCTGAGCTTTCGTTTCCTTACCTGTGAAATGGAGACAACGATATCTCTTTCACAGGGTAACTATTAAGGATCATCACCCACAAAAAACACTCGGCTCAGAGGCAATCAAAAACTGTGTGCCAATATCATTATTACTATCATTATTATTACTTTACATAAAAACTTGAACTGGTATCCCATAGCCCACAGAAGGAATCATGGTCACCCCCTGACTTTTCCTCTTCAGTGGACAAAACTAACATAACTTTCAATGTTTGGGACTTGGCAAAAACTTTCAGGAGAACAAAAAAAGAGGAGGCAACAAAGGATTTGGAAAAAAGAAGCAGGTTACCCACTTGTGTCGGGTTCATCCTTTGATAAGGCAATTTAACAATTCACCAGCTGACATCAGTCCAGGGTCTCCACATTGGCAAATTACGTACATGACTCCGTATCACACGGCCCCATTACAGGGACTGCTATGCTACCGGATCCCCACCTTCCCCGTGCACAGGAGGAAAGTAAAGGTAACAAAGGTGATGGGTCTGCACCAGCCAGTAAGGGATAAAGCCAGGCTTCAAAGGCAGGTCTCCCACCTCCAATTCCCCAGATCTTTATGTTACACTTGCAAAGCCACAGCCCAAACCCCCTCGATCCCATGCTCTCCCTGCCAGACTATCAATTCTAGAGAAATGGACTCAATGCTCAGTATGCTAAAGGAAGGACAGTGGCAAGTGACTCATGAAGTTGGTCAGGGATGGGGAAAACCACAGCATCCCTTGGAGTTATAAATTCACTCCCAGGCAGCCTCTGCTCACCAAGCCTCACAGGGCCCATCACCCCTTGCCTTGGCCAGGCTTACCAGCTGCCATGGTAGGAAGCATGCTAGATCTTTCTTCATCCATCACAAAAGACCAGTCTTCCTAAAAAGTGCTGCAAATTGAAAGAGAAAGGGAAAAAGCTCTGAATAGTGGTTCTCTGCATCCATTAGCCAGACAATCCCATTAGATGGCTCCCTGGAAAATGCATGCCTGGTCATCCCAGAGTGGGTATATGAGGTGGCTGCTGGACTGAAGCTTCCTTTATAAACAAAGGGTTGAACACATATCCTACGACTTCCTCACTGGTCCCCTGAGATCTCTAGGGTCCCCCGAGCTTCAGAGTGCTGAAATAGGCATGAGATGTAAACATGATAGTTCTGAAGCAGCAAAGGAGAAGGGGACAAACAGAGGGGTGACTTGCACTCAAGCAGTGTCTCCATGAGATGGAAAGACCCCTCACTGGGCTAACACAAGGAGAGACAATTTCAGAACGAAATTAGAGTTCCATGGCTCCATCAGCCAGGGCACCAGTATGTAACATCTGCTTGGGCTGCAGACCCAAAAGTCCAAGTCATCCCTCACAAGGCCTGTGAAGCTAAAAAGAACCCCACAAATCCAAATGGCAGTGTGTATGTGTGAGGTGGGTGGGGGTGCTCAGAGAGGCCTACAGGGTCTGTCCAAGGTCATCTGGCAATAAATGGTACAGCCGGGGCTCAAAGCACGTCTCCCAGTGCAATTCCCCAGCTCTCTTTCCAACCCCCTGCTAAGTAATTCAAGCAAATACCCTCAACCCCTGACTTCCTTCGCTGCCAGGCCCGAGAACTCTAAGTTAATGGAGTGAAAGCTCAGTTTCACTAAAGCACCGTCAGGGATGAGTGACCTGCAACTCAGCAGCAACTGGACACGTTAGCTGCTCTGGTGACTGAATACAACTAACAAAAAGAGAACAGAGATGCGTCACTTTCAATAGTCACCCAGCAGAATATCAGTGGAAGCCCAAACTACACTTTGCAACCATACCTCTGATTTCCAAAATTGTAATTCTTTAAAAATCTGAGCCAGTTTTCATGTATGTCAATTAATCTGGTTTTCCCACACTGAGTTGGGTAAGTGGCTAGTGATTCAGGTAAGATCAAGTGTGATCCTTAACAGCTGGATTCACTTCAATTGTTCATAGTTAAAGGCTGCCTTGAGAGTGAGTGTACAACTTTGAACTACTTGCAAATGATCTGCTGGGAAGAGCTTCAAGAAAATTTATTGTTAAGAAACGTGAGTATGTTCTCCATAACTAAAGCTGGTTAATGCTTACACACAGACGTTCACAGCCTCCCGCCTCAGACCCCAAGCAGCACACAAGTACAGCCAGTGCCAGTCATCCTGGCCCCCATCCGTCCCATTTCAGACCCACAATCTGGGCACACAACTGGACGAGGAGCCACAGGCAACATCCGCGGGAGAACTTCGAGGGTATTTGTAAGAGCCTTAGTGTGCCCTTCCAGAATGCCTAATGAGTGACTGGTACCATTCCTGGATGACCACAAGCAGCAGAAGAAACACAAGAGGAGACTTGAGCAGGAAACACACAGCAACATATGACATCACAGGAATGCACCATGGCACTAATGAAGCACCAGATTACTTAATTATATGAAATTTCAAAGTTGAGGATCTGGGCACTGCTGATGCGGAAGTTACTCAAGGGACCAGGACAGGGTCGAGTACTGTCCCTCTGGTGACACAAAATGACATGTCTTGTCCACCATTCTCAGAAGGAAAATAACAGAGACAGAGACAAAGACAGAGATATCATAAACATCATGAATACAGGAAAAAAGAGAATAGTCAGGCATTTCTGACGGGAATGTGGCCGGCCGCACTATGGTTGATGCATATTCAGTGCTTCAGCCACATCGCTGGGGGCAGCCATACTCCCCAAAGCTGAGCGTGCCTTTGGCCATGTGACTTGCTGCCAATGAAATGTGAGTGAAAGTGAAGTAACCCTGCAGGCAAAAGCTTAAAAAGTCAGCGCTTTGTTCAACCACATTCCCTATTCCTGCCTTGGCAATTGTGAAAGCATTTACAGAAACTGAGCCTCCAGTCAGCCTGGGTCCTTGAGATGAGAAACCCCTACACAGCCATGACAGACTTGCAGCAGGGAGAGGAAATGCATGTGGCTATCTCAGCCACTGGGAGTTTCGTGATGTTTGTTATAGCAGCGTGGCCTGCCCTATACTAAGTGACAGAGTGAACTTTTTGTTTATGAGCAAGAAAAAAAGAAAACATAATAGAATTCATTCTTCTGAAATGACAAATGACTTCTCTCCCCAACATAAAACTTCTATATTTTTTTCAGTCAGTTTGGGATGGAGTAACTTCAAAAATCCAGAAGTTGTAAAGAACCCAGCACACATGGAAAGACCAAATATGAAACCGAGTCCTAAATAAACCCCACATCTAAAGAGAAAGAAGCTCTGAATCTGAAAGAAGCCCAAACTAAAAGCTCACTGTGTCCTAAGACAGCCAACTTCTGCACACCTGTGGCTTTACCAGTAACAGCGTCAAGCATGCTCGCTACACACAGGAGCCATGCTGAACCCTTTACAGGCAGTTCCAGTTACCCTCCCAGCAAATGCCTCATAGCACAGCTGAACGACTGGGGCTCTTGAAGGGGAACCCACTTGCCCCACAGGGAGGGACTAGGATGCAAACCTAGGCAGGCTGACTGCAGGTTGCACGACTCTAACCCCTTGGCTACACGCCCTCCCAGCCCCACATTGGGTACCTGAGCCTGCCGCGGTCGGGCAGGAGCATGTGCAGGTAGCGCTCCAGCGATTGTTTGTTGAGGGCGCAGCGCAGCCAGGCCCAGCCACGGCCCACGTCGGAGGTGATGTGGCGCAGGGAGCAGAAGCGCTGCAATTCGTGCTTGTTGAGGACCTCCTTCACGTAGAACCAGAACACCGGCTCTGCGGAGACAGTGGACAGGCTGTGGCTCACCAACAGAGACGGACAACGCACTGGGGTAATGGTCTCTGGGCAGTTTTGAGGATTTTTTTTTTCTTTAGTTTTGAGGATTTTAAGAGTTACTTCCTTAACACAGAAAAGGAAGACACCAGAGAGTATGCCAAACATAACAATGACCCCCCAATCTACTATCTAGGGATGACCACTGTCCCTAGAAAATGAAAATACATTGTCAAGTATTCCTTCCAGTCTTTTCTCCTGTACTTTTCTGTTTTATACAAAACTGACATCTGCAATAGGCTGAATCATGGCCCCCAAATATAATCACATCCTAATCCCTGGAACCTGTGAATGTTAACTTACATGGCAAAAGGGACTTTGTGGAGGTGATTAAATTGAGGGTCTTGAGAAAGGGAGGTTATGCTGGGTAGTCACTGTGGACCCACTGTAATCTCCAGTCTTTAAAAGAGGGAGGCAGAGGGGGATCTGAGGTATAAGAGGACAAGGCAACACGGCCGAGGAGGCCAAGAGGGGGATGATGGGGCCACAGCCAAGGAATCCCAGAAGCCACCAGAAGTCAGAGGAGGCAAGAAGAGATTCTGCTCTAGGGCTTCCAGAAAGAAGCAGCCCTGCCATCATTGTCGTAACTTTAGCCTAGCGTGACTGACTGTGGACTTCTGCCCTCCCTAACTGTGAGAAAATTAGTTCACGTGGCTTTAGGCCTCGAAGCGTGTGGTTTGTTAGACAGTCATCAGAATTTCATATGCCATCATAGTGAGTGTGTGTGTGTGATGTACATATATATATATATATATATACACATACATATATATATAGTTTTGTATCCTGGTTTATTTCTTATCTAGATCATAAACATTTTTCCTGTAATATTCAAAGACCTTTGAAAACATGATTTTTGATGGTTTTCCAGTTAAATATAATTTATTTCTCTACTGCTGGGAACATGATATATTGCCAGTTTTCACTATATACTGCTTTGAACATCTGTATATAACTAATTGTTCTCATTCCTAGCTCCCCAGGAGAGACTGCCATAGATCTGAGAATAGGAAGAGACTTAAGGCTTTAGGGAAAGCTAAGTAAGTTTGTCTTTATCCACAGAACAGTCATTCTATCTTCTCACATCCCACCTGTTGATTCACACACATTTCTTAGTCATAATTCTTGTGCATATCTAATTTTGTGATCAATTTTCTTTACTTAACATTGGCTCATCAACACTTTTTCATGCTATTTTTCATGTTATTTTTCATAATAATAACACCAAAAGCAACAGCCACTACTATTTATTGAGCATTAACTACATACCAGCCATTGCACTGAACACTTTACACCTGACCCCAGTTCTCACAACCCCCAAGGCTGTCTCCATCTCAAAGGCAAAGTCCGAGGCCTAGACAAGTGAAGTGACTCGTGCAGTGATGCACAGTCAGCAAGTGGCCCAGCAGAAGAGGCTGGAGACAGCTGACTGCAAACTGCTACCTCACGCTGCCCTCCCACACACAAGGGAAGGAAGGCTCTGCTTCCTTTGAAATTATCATGTTCACAACTGCTTACTACCCCAAGAGAGAATATGCTGAGTCTCTGCGGCCAGATGGGGACTCTAATCCAGGAGCTAAACAGGCTCATAGACCCCTCTGAAAATATGAAAAGATCTTTGGTCTTCCTTCCAGAAGGATACAAATACACACATCTCCACAAACCAAACACCAGCTCAACAAAAGCTCATGCTGATATTTCAGTTCAGTTATATCAGCAGAGACTGCATTCTTCCTAGGAGCCACGATCTGGGCAAGGGTGTGGGCTGCCAAGGAGGGACAAGAAGGACACGTCCCTAACAAGCATCCCATCTAGCAGACAGGATGACAGGTGGGGGAGGTCAGGCAAGGAATGACCCTGGGCAGGTCACTCAACCATGCTAAGCTTCAATTCCTCCTCCTTAAAATAAGCCCCCAAGTAAAGAAACACCTGGGTTTGGAGGTCCATGGAGAACAGGAGGTGAAATACTGAGCACAAGGCCCAGCCCATGACGACCAACCACCATGTGTTTAATAATTACTTTCTTATACGAGAGCATTTGTGTCATTTCCTCTTTTCCCATTTCTGTTAACAGCATCTAAATGTATATGCATATGAGCATACACACCTGCAGGTCAAGCCAACCTCTAGGATCATTTCAAATAAACATCTCAAGAGGGACTGGAAACACCACCAACAGGGCAGTTCACACAGGACTGCCATCTCTGTCAGTCCCCAAATGACACACTAATCCCCTCCCCAAACCCATAAGATCAGCACACACCGTACAAGAGTGTTACTGCCTTGGTTCCACTGGAAGCCTCTCTCAGAAACCAGGGCGGGGGACCTGGGTTATTCAATACCTTGTTCTGAAACACATCAACCAGTGTGTAAATCCATCTGTAACTCCATCACAACCCAAATCAAGTGACTCCCACCTGCATCCTGCCTTTCCTGAGGACTGCAGTGACCTCCCTCTGACCTTGAACACACATGAAACACTTAGAGGTGTGTTTTCACCTTTCAATTTTGCAAGTTGCCTACTGCTACAGAATCCTTCTAAAGCTTGCCAGAGCGATGCTGACGATGATAAGGATGATCCCAGGGGGGCTCCGCTTCCACTGCCAGAATTAATGTGGCCAATTTAAAGTGCAGCTCACCTGCCACTTAACACTTGCAGTGTCCATACTTTAATTTGGAAATACATACCAATCTCTCACTGCTTTGAAACAAGAGGCTAATTCCAAAAGTGGGCAAGGGCTTCTTCTTCTCTGGACTCCTGAAAGGCATCTGCCAACAAGAACAAGATCCAGGAAGGGAGTGTTGAAGCGAGCTACCGGGAGTCACTTGTTAATAGAGGGTGACCGATAGACAGCACAGGGCCTTTGGTAAGGTTCCTAACAGGCTCAACTTTAATCGAGGTCAATAATGCAAGAATTCATACATTGGAGGCCAAAGAGGACAAAAACTCGGGCTCAAAGATCAGTTTAGGCATTGTGTGACCTTGGGTAACTTATTTTGCCCTTCATTTTCCTCATCTGTAAAATGCTGTCTGGTATAAAGGGAAAAACAGGAAAATAGAGCTTACATGGAAAGTGCTTAGTGCCAAGGACGCCAGTAGGCAAGCAGCATCCCGCCCGTCTTCGGGAACCAAAGGGGAACCATGCTCCTTGGGAAACTGCCTTCAGCACTATCAATCTCTCCTTCCCACGGGGATGGGCAGGCAGGCAACTCAGGCTGGGCAATGACCTGGCCACAGCAGGGTGTGCGCCATGCCTGGCCTCCCTCATACCCACCCTCATCCTGGCCCTTGTTTGATATTTTGTGCATCATGACTTTTATGTTTTAATTTTGATTTTTTTAATACTGCATGAAAATATTATTCATCTTGAAAGCTGAGTTTTTGGTGCTCCCATCAATTCTGAGGCTGAAGTGAGTACCTCACTGGCCTCATCCTAGTCCCAGCCCAGGACTACTTGGTCTTCCGTGCAACCTCTACCTGAACCACTAGGACACAGGCCTTGTCTCCTTCAAGAATGGAAGTCAGCAAGCAATGAACAGAGGGCCACATTTGGCCCACCACCTGTTTTGTTAATAAAGTTTTTTTGGAACACAGTCACAGCCATCTGTTTACATACTGTCTTTGGCTGCTTTTCTGTTAAGAAGGTAGAGCTGGGAAGTTACTACGGAGATGCTACCCCACAAAGCCTAAAATCCTATCTGATCCTTAAGGAAGAAGTTTTCTGACCACTATTTTAGAAATAGGAGCTCCAATAATCATAATCATGTAGAGTGAGCCTACCTGGGAAAGATGCCAACCCAGACAGAAGGGGGGCTGAGAGAGATGTGGGGGATGCTGAGCCCCTCGATCCAACTCAACCCCTAGTTTTCTTACTTGAGTCAACATGTGCCCCTTTTTGCTGAAGTCTAAATGGCTTGCTGTCACTTGCAACCAGAAGAACCCTAATGCAGGAAGATAGGGTGTATTTTTCAATCATTCACAAGCATTTATAGAGGACCGATAACATGCCAGGCACTGAGCAATGCCTGCATGCACTGAAGAGGTAGATGCATCCCAAAAAATAAACAAGAAAAGCTCTGCTCAACAAGAAACAGAAAACCCAAACACAAGGAGCTACACTCCTAAAAAACAAAGAAGGTTTATTCGTCTCATCTACTTAGTCTGGAAGTAGAAAGCTAGTTCAAATGCTCTGTCATGGGTAGAACCCCAATACTCACCTGCACCTCACTGTCTCAGAGGACCATCACCCACTCTGGCATCACATTCACAGTCGGAGCAGAAAGAAAGAGGACAAGATAAAGCCAGCATTATCACCCCTTTTCTCCACAAGGCTAAGTAATCCTGAAAAACCACAGGGAGCAGAGAAAGAATGTCAAGACTAGTTTAACCACTCATGATCCAGTACCTCGAGAAGAGCATCCCACAACCCCAAGCAAAAGCAGGATTCTACTAAGCCAAAGAAGAAAAGGGGAGTGCCTTGAAGTCGGAAATGAACAGAATCAGCCCGACATGGTACCAGCCATTCCAGGAGCAGACAGAAAACCACATGCTTCCATATTCCAGCCTGAGACCTGGGTGGGCATGGTCACTCCCAAAGCCCAGCTGCATTCCAATCTGGATGAGCCTGACTACAGGGCATGAACGGCTTAGCAAAGCAGTTTCCAATAGGCGCTGTAGCTGGGACGTGTGCCAGCCCCCAACCAGCAACAAGACTGCCTCCTGGACAAGAACACAGAACTCGGGTGTAAATATGAACCATACACCACGAAGACTTGTACAAAGTATGTACGCTTTTTTTTTTCTCTATTTTAAATTGTGGTAAAATACACATAATAAAATTTACCACTTTAGAACAAAACAGCAGCAGAAGCACAGAACCCAAGAATGGACTAACAGTTACCAAAGGGAAAGGGACTGGGGAGGACGGGTGGGAAGGGGGGGATAAGGGTGGGAAAAAAAGAAAGAGGGCCTTATGATTAACATGTATAGTGTGTGTGGGGGGCACGGGGAGGGCTGTACAACACAGAGAAGACAAGTAGTGATTTTACAGCATCTTACTACACAGATGGACAGTCACTGTGAACGGGGATGTGGGGGGGACTTGGTGAAGGGGGGAGCCTATTAAACATAATGTCCTTCATGTAATTGTAGATTAATGATACCAAAATTTCAAAAAATTTTAAAGTTTTAAAAATTTACCACTTTAACCATTTTTAAGTGTACACAGTACAATGTACACGAAGTACATTCCCAATGTTGAGCAACTGTCACCACATCCACCTCCAGATGTAACAAAAACGCCCCCATTCTCCCCTCCCCAAGCCCCTAGTAACCTCTAGTCTACTTTCTGTCTCTAGGATCTATTCTGTGCACTTCATGAAGGGAATCACACAGTAGGGACCTTTTATATCTGGCTGCTTTCACTTAGCATAACGTTTTCAAGGTTCATCCATGTTAGAGGCATCCAGACCCTAACATGCAGGGACAGTTCTGTGCTCCTTAATAAAAAGCCTCTGGCTCCAGTCCACAGCCACTCCAGCTGTCAAGAACCCTCCCCAGAACCCTGCAGATGTCTCCAGAATCTAGTGACTCACAGCTTAACAGCCTGCCCAAGGGGCTGGCACTCTGGCTGCTGGCTCCCTCCCTAAGGCAAGCAGTGGCCTACCAGCTGTTAGACATTTATATCACCAGCCTGGACAGAACCCAGCATTTTCTTTGCACTTTCCACAAACATACCTTCCAAGATCTCTCTAACCAGAACTAGCTGATTTGCAAGTTCATGAATACAACAGAGAACTACAAAGGCGGAACTGAAACCCTACAGAGATGGGTGAGGAAGTGGACTTCCCCTCACAAACCAAAGGATGGGCCCAGGGTTCTCCTGTCACATGCAGCTTCCTCCAAAATTAACTTTCTACAGAAATGAAGTTGTACCCAAAGTGACTCAATGAACCAAATATAAATTCTGCTTTGAGTTAAATACAATCAACCGTTTTCAAAAAGCCCCACGGAGGATCGTGGAGGTTGGTTTCTCTAATTTCAGTTGGAGGTGTATATACATTAAGAACACCTGCTTTCAACTGACTGTGAAGCTGTACAGACAGCAGAGGGTGGGGTTTGGCTTCCTGGGAAAACCAGCAGCACCTCCTGAAGTCTGGGTCCTCAAGTCATCATTTTGAATTTAGACTTTTGGTGGCAAGGCATCTTTCAATACAGTGAAGCTACAAGGACACGTGAGAATCGATGCAGTCCTCGGCCACAGAGAGAGAGACAGTCAAGGAAACAAAACAGGTAGTGAGTGCGACATGTGTGTTTGCTGAAAGACAGACTCAGAACTACAGGTGGGACACTGATGGGAGGGCACAGTCCAGCTGACCTGGGTGGGGCGCTCTTGAATTACTTTTTGAGAGAAATCTGCAACTGCAAGAAAGAATCGATCAAAACCACTTCACACCCATTTGAATGGTTATTATCCAAAATAATAATAATATTAACACATGTTGGCAAGGATGTGGAGAAATTGGAGCTCTTCTGCACTGCTGGTAGGAATGCAAAATGAAACAGCCGGTGTGGAAACCAGCTTCTTAGTCTGGTACTTTGCTATAGCCACCCAGAGAGACTAAGACAGCCAGTAGCTTTATTAGTCTTCCTTCTCCCTCCAGCAAATGCAAAATGACTCATTTTTCCACACTACAACCTATATAGACTATTAGGGCTTCCAATGGCTACAAAATGCACCAATTCCAAGCCAAACCTAGGCAGAGCTCTCAGCCACTTTCAATTCATTTTTGATTAATTTTAAAATTAATCTTTGCTTCTGCAACATCTTTCTACATTTAGATATGTAACCGCACTAGAGGAAGTAAGGATTTAATAATATGGATAATGGCTGAACCACTGTGTTGTGCATTTGAAATCAACATAAGATTGTATATTAGCGATACTTCAATAAAAAAAATTTAACCTTTGCACTTTTCCTCAAGAATGAATCACTTCCTCTGTAGCATGCTCAAGTAATGCTGGTAATAAGACACCTCAGGAATCAGGAAATACTGTCCTGTGATCGTCAACAGAACAAAAAGGCATCCTACAGTATGGGAGAATATATTTGTAAATGACATATCTGACAAGGGGTTAACATCCAAAATAAATAAAGAACTCACACCTCAACACCCAAAAAGCAAATAACCCGATTGAAAAATGGGCAGAGAATATGAAGAGACAGTTCTCCAAAGGAGAAATTCAGATGGCCAGCAGACACATGAAAAGATGCTCCACATCACTAATCCTCAGGGAAATGCAAATTAAAACCACAATGAGATATCACCTCACACCAGTAAGGATGGCCAGCATCAAAAAAACTACTAAAAACAACAAATGCTGGCGAGGATGTGGAGAAAGGCGAACCCTCCTTCACTGCTGGTGGAATGTAAGCTAGTTCAACCATTGTGGAAAGCAGTATGGAGGTTCCTCAAAAAACTCAAAATAGAAATACCATTTGACCCGGGAATCCCTCTCCTTGGAATTTACCCAAAGAATATAACTTATCAGATTCAAAAAGACATATGTACCCCTATGTTCACTGCAGCACTTTTTACAATAGCCAAGATATGGAAGCAACCTAAGTGTCCATCAGTAGATGAATGGATAAAGAAGAAGTGGTACATATACACAATGGAATACTATTCAGCCATAAGAAAGAAACAAATCCTACCATTTGCAACAACGTGGATGGAGCTGGAGGATATTATGGTCCGTGAAATAAGCCAAGCGGAGAAACACAACTGCCAAATGATTTCCCTTATTTGTGGAGTATAACAATGAAGCAAAACTGAAGGAACAAAATGGCAGCAGACTCAAAGACTCGACTCCAAGAATGAACTAGTGGTTACCAAAGGGGAGGAGTGTGGGAGGGCAGGTGGGGAGAGAGGGAGAAGGGGATTGAGGGGTATTATGTTTAGTACACATGGTGTGGGGGATCGTGGGCAAAACAGTGTAGCACAGAGAAGGCACATAGTGAATCTGTGGCATCTTACTATACTGATGGACAGTGACTGCACTGGGGTATGGGTGGGGACTTGATAATATGGGTAAATGTAGTAACCACATTGTTTTTTCATGTGATACCTTCATAAGAATGTGTATCCATAATACCTTAATAAAAAATAAAATAAATAAATAAAAAAGAAATACAGTCCTGTGCACATTGAATAATGCCCTTCCTTCCAAACAAAATGTATTCACTGAACATATTTTTATTGGAGAACTTAACTATTTCCAGTTACTATGCTAGGGGCTGGGCATCAAGAGGAAGAAAATCAGACACAGTGCCCTGCATTCCCAAAGCTTCTCATCTAGTGGAGCACATAGACAACAGACAACTGAATATGGTGGGACACTATGATTAAGTGGGATCCCCTATCCTTTGTTCGCTAAGACAGGGGATGGCAATCTTTTTCATTAAGAGCCAAAGAGTAAATAAAATGAAGTAAATAATCATTTTTTACTTTATGGACCGGATCATCTCAGTCACAATTCTGCCTGGAAGCAGCACAGACACTAAGTAGATGAATGCTTGTGGCTGTGTTCCAATAAAATTTCATTAGAAAAATGGTAGCAGGACATAGTTTGCTGACCTCTGCTCTGAGTGATCATAACTTACTTGATATTTGCTGCATAATTTACACATTAATTCAAATTGGGAGACGAAGATCTTTCAGGGAACCATCTTTCTGGAAATAATATGCCATTATGAATAGGAGTAAGAGATTCTGCATCACAACCATGGAGACCTGAGTAGAAATCCCAGCTCTGCCACGTATTAGCCCTGGAACATTGAGGAAGTTATTGCCTTTTCTTGAGCCTTCTCTTCATCTGTAAAATGAGGGAACTCTCATTCACTACTCATAGTCATTTCAGGAATCAAAAACAGAATAATGAACACAAAGGGCCTAACAAATCCCCTGGGCCACAGGAGCTGCTGGATATGAATCACTAACAAACGCTAAGAAAGTCAGGCCTGTGGTCAGCCAATTAATCAAATAGGGCATAAAATACCCAGGTCGCCACTGTGGAAAGCAGTATGGAGGTTCCTCAAAATGCTTAAAATAGAAATACCATTCAACCCAGGAATTCCACTTCTAGGAACTTACCCTAAGAATGCAGCAGCACAGTTTGAAAAAGACAGATGCACCCCTATGTTTATTGCAGCACTAGTCACAATAGCCAAGAAATGGAAGCAACCTAAGTGTCCATCAGTAGATGAATGGATAAAGATGATGCGGTACATATACACAATGGAATATTATTCAGCCATAAGAAGACAAATCCTACCATTTGCAACAACATGGATGGAGCTAGAGGGTATTATGCTCAGTGAAATATGACAGGTGGAGAGAGACATCAGCTCAAATGACTTCACAAGCATTCCCAGCAACTGCCTGTGTGTCTCCTACCTTTGCCAGAACATCTGCATCTCCTCCCAGTCAAAATGATTTCAAGTACCAAATGATTTCACTCATACGTGGAGTATAAGAACAAAGAAAAAAACTGAAGGAACAAAACAGCAGCAGAATCACAGAACCCAAGAATGGACTAACAGTTACCAAAGGGAAAGGGACTGGGGAGGATGGTTGGGAAGTGAGGGATAAGGGGAGGGGAAAAAGGAAGGGGACATTACAATTAGCATGTGTAGTCGGGGGCGGGCACAGGGAGGGCTGTACAACACAGAGAAGATGAGTAGGGATTCTGTAGCATCTTACTACGCTGATGGACAGTGACTGTAATGGGGTTTGCCGGGGGGGACTTGGTGAAGCAGGGAGCCTAGTAAACATAATGTTCTTCATGTAGATTAATGATACCAAAATAAAATAAAATAAAATGAAGTGCTACAGGCTTTGCTCATGACTGGTTAAGTGTCACAAAAGAACAAGGGCCTCAAAGTACAGAGAAGGGAACTGGCCCTGTGGAGTGGGTGCAGCAAGAGGGTGGGGAACATAGTCAGTCTCCAGGATGTTCCCCCTCTCCTCTCCTCCCCTCCCCTCCCCTCCCCTCCCCTCCCCGCCCAGGAATGTTCCTCCAGCCTCTCCAGGGCCGCACAGCATGACATCAGCTCAAATGACTTCACAAAAGCATTCCCAGCAACTGCCTGTGTGTTTCCTACCTTTGCCAGAACATCTGCATCTCCTCCCAGTCAAAATTATAAGCTTATGCAATTATGTTGGCCTTTCCTGGGTCATGAAGGTCAAGAGCAATTTTTAGGACTTTTACAACAGATGCATTTTCCTGCTTCAAACAAATTCTGCATGGGCATCAATTTAATAGCTATATAACTTTCCATCCTACTGATGCACTCCATTTTCTAACCATCTCCCAATTGTTGGGCATATACATTTCTGAGTATTCATCATTATAAATTACCCTGAAAATAACTTTAGGCAGAAAGATATTTCAAGTAATTTCCTCAGACTATATTACTAGACAGAGAATTAGGGGAAGCTGGAAATGCTTCCAACAATAGTCACTTAATGGGTGGTCTGCACATCACCCAGATTTACTCACTGCACCACTTGGCTAAGGAGGCAGTTATAGAAGCTGTTCATCTCTGGCCACCTTTTTGGTCTTAACACTAAATGGTTTTAGAAGCAACATATTAGCTACTGTCGGAATCCGAGGCAATCTCCTTTCTCCCTCCAAAGCGCATCTGGCACTGCACGGAAAAAGAAGCCGCTGAGATCAGCTGCTGGGATGGGACACTCAAATGTCACAAGGCCTTCAGGGTCACAGAGGACAAAGGGCCAGAAACTCTTGGTGCCGAGTCAAGGCTCCCCATGCCCTGGGTGTCAACCCAGGATGTAAGACAGTGAACACCCCAGTCTTCCAGCTGCCACTTAAAGGAAGCCTTTACTTCCCACTTGCATGGAAGGGAGCCTTGTGGGAAAATTCTAAGAGGAAAACAGAACCACACAGCCTTCTGCAGATTATCTAGGAATCATCTGCAGGAAGCGTCCTCTATCTGTCAGCAGCTGACTGTCTAGAACACTGCTCCTAATAGGCGATCATTAAATCTTTGAGATCTGTGATGATGGGTCCCTCTTGACAGGGCCCCGAAGTTGTTATGACTGGCTATAAAATTATGACAGCATCAATCAAACTTCAAACAAGTCATCTGGTAGTGGGGCACAATTTGCCCAGGATGGGTACAAACAAAAGCAAACTATTCTTCTTTAAAATTGTGACAAAATAAAGATAACATAAAATTTACCATTTTTACCATTTTTAGTTATACAATTCAATTCACAATGTTGTGCAACCACCGCCCCTATCCACTACTCCCTGATAAAGGTATAGAATCTCCACTGGGAGTAGCAGGCTTGCAAGATTCCAGAACTTATTATTATTTTCTTATATGCAAATTGTATCTCAAAGCTGATTTTTTTAAGGCATGTATACAACACTTTCACAATCCCAATTCAACTAAAGTAATAACAATAGCAGCTCTGGACTATTTACTTTTATTTATTTACGTTCAACTGCTACACTTAAAGTGGTTTAACTTGCCTATTTATCTTCTTGTTAGATTTTCCATCTCTGGAGAAAAGAAGAAACTACTAATGTGAGCTCCATATTTACTGTGAACCAGGTGCCAGCCAGGCCCTTTTCATACTTTAACAAATGCAATTCCCTTAACAGCCCTATGGAGATCAGTGACCCGGTTTCAGGGAAGAGAGATGCTCAGAGAGGCTAACAGGGCTGCCCCAGCACACACAGCGGTGAAGAGCTGAAGGTGGCATTCAACCCCAGCTATATCTAAGCCTGTGTCCTTCTGGCACACCAGGACACCTCAAGGCTCAGGCAGATGCTAAATTCTCTGGGCTCGCTTCAATACTTAACACACACCTCTGTTCAAGTATTTCTCTCCTTATATTGGTGGGTACATGCATACAGTTGTGAGTTGCCCCTTCCAAAATGTGAGCAACGAAGAATTCCCAAGGTTGCATGGCAGTTCTGCTACTTATTAACTATAACACTTTGAGCAAGTCACTGGGCCTTCCTGAGCGTCAGCTTCTTCATCTGTAAGATGCAAATAACTGCAGGAACTATCTCAGAGGGTGGCTGGAAGGATGAACTGTAAAGCTCTTAGCAGAGCCTAGGATACGATGAATGTGCAATAAGCAATGCATGTTTGTATACAATGTGAATAAAAGCATAACATTACAGGTCTATTTATTTATACATGCCAGAGGGATTACACAATTAATGATTCTCATGAGTTCAGATGGCGAGTGCACAAAATGTTTTCTTGAGATTTTTAGTTGTGGAAATGAATAAATAATTCTTAGGAGAGAACCATCTTCTCATTGGTATCCCATCAGTAGCCTGATCTTCATATCAATGTGTTTTGGGTGGGTAATTTTTATATAGTAAACAGAGTGTTTATATATAAAACAGAGTATTTTATAGAGAATACAAAGTTCTATGGGTCAAATGCTTCGGGAACACAGCCCCAAGTGGGGCATAATTGTGAATCTTAAATAAATAGCTTCCAGGTTCTAAAAAAAAGCGACGCATGTCTGGTACATTCAGGCAAGAAAACTGATGCCAGCCTTGTGTCAAAGCTCGCTTCCATGCCCACGAAAAGCCAGGCTTCACAAAAAGCTTCAGCCAATCAGAGCAGACCCCACGTTGGAGGAGCCATATGATCCTGGCCATGGCCTCACTCCTCCTCGTCCCTCTTCTCATGCTCAAGGGGCCCTAACTCCGACCACAACCTCAGCACCTGTAAGAGTTGCGCTAAAACACAACTGCTTGGAAATAAAACTTTGAAGCCCTCTGCAATGCCCTTCTCAAAGGAACGTCACTGCAGACAGGGTCCTCCAGAGGGCTTTAGAAAGTCAGGACACAGAAGTTCCTCTGTCCCTACTTCTCATTGCCTTCCCTGCCGTATCATTTCCTGGGGAAAACTATTAGCCTCACTGCTCTCAGATCCAAAGTGGGAGTAAGTGTGTGTATACAGAAGCACAGAAGTGACTTCTAAATTAACTATGTGCCACTATCGCTGGACCTCAAAGCCAAATGTGCACTTTGTCCTCTTACCTGTTTCACTGCGTCCAGCAGTCGCTCCAGCAGAAATTGTCTTTTCACGTCATTGTTCTGTGATCCTA
This sequence comes from Manis pentadactyla, assembly GCF_030020395.1. Taxonomy (NCBI): domain Eukaryota; kingdom Metazoa; phylum Chordata; class Mammalia; order Pholidota; family Manidae; genus Manis; species Manis pentadactyla. The sequence continues at coordinate 109,468,057 of NC_080028.1, read as the reverse complement.
AAATGCAACAAGACTTGATTAGCTCTGTTTGACATTAGCTTTCTGTTAAGACTTTCTGCCACATAGTATATTGCACTCCCCAAAAAGCAACAGCCTCCCTCTGAAAAAAAGCCAGTGACAAGGACTCTTCCCCAGACTCGAAGAATGTGCCTGGAATGGTCTAACTCAGAGTTTTGCAACCTTGGTGCTACTGACATTCCAGCCAGATAATTTTCTGAGGTAGAGGCCCCTGTGAAGTGCAGGAAGTGGAGCAGCCTCCCTGGCCTCTAACCACTATTTGCCATCAGCACACGTGCACATCCTCTAGTTGTGGCAATAGAAATGTCTCCAGATACTGCCAAATGTCCTCTAGGAGACACAACTACCCCCAGAAGAGAACCAATAGGCTGACTTAAAATGCAGGCTTCCTAGTATGGCAGGCAGCCTGGCTGACTTCACCATCATCTCCAGCATGTTTGCCCACACCACCTTCCATAACACAAGCTGAAAGCCCCAATTACTCCTCTTCTCAGCCTCTCTGCTGAGACTGACCTTAAGGAGTTCTGGCTAATGAGAAGTAAGCAGAAGTACTTAATGAAACTGGGAGGGTTCCAGGAAAATTATACCAGCCTGATAAAAGAACAGATGTTAATGTCTTCATTCCTCTTCCATCCTTCATGCCTCAATCATAAACATACTGGGTGGAGCAGAGGCAGCATCTTGTTACAGGAAGCAACAAGCCTGGAGGTCCCGGCCAAGAGAATCAAAGACACCAGCCCTGCTGTCATTTCGCTGCTGAGCCAAAGCTAGAAATCTCCTACCTTTCACACAACAAATAATCCCATTTGTTCAAACCACTGTATATTGGGCTGTTATTTACAGCCAAAAGCATTTCCAACTGATAACATGTGTTTTAGGGTTTCTGGACCCAATATCAACATGAGGGGCAGGCAGGCAAGAGGGAGGTGCTCCCATACACACACCTCACTACCAAGCGATTCTCAGACACCAGCCAGGGTGGGTGTCTGAGACTTCAACTCAATTCTGACACTATCTACCCGGAGACAGTATCAGGTTCCACAGGCTGAAGGCTCAGTCCTACAAAGCCTGCAAGCCATGCCCTACTTCAGACACCGGTCCCAAGCCCCAGGCTGCTACCAATGCTTCTGACCAATAGCCACAGATCGCAGGTTCCAACGGCCTCCTCCTTGGGTTTGAGTAATTTGCTAGAGTGGCTCACAGACGATATGGAAACACTTACTTACATTTACCAGTTTACTGAAGGATGTGATAAAGGATACAGACCAACAGCCAGAAAAAGAGAATACACAGGGTGAGGTTGCAAACAAAGGAGCTTCATCCTCATGGAGCTTGCAGCCCAGCTCAGAAGGGTTCTGGTTCCCCAAGCGTGGAAGCTCTCAGGAAAAGAACCAAAAGCTGTCCTCCTGGTTTTTATGAAGGCTTCATTACATAACCGTGATTGACTAAGTCATTGGCCACTTGACTCTCCTCGCCCTGCAGGTCCAGGGGTGGGCCTGAGAGTTCCAACCCTCTAATCTCATGGTTGGTCCTCCTGGCAACCAGCCCCCCACCTCTGGTGCTTTCCCAGAGCCCTTAGGTGGGGTGAAAAGTTACCTTCATTAATAACCAGAAACCCACTTCTTCTTTATGGCTCTGAACCATTTTCAAGAACTGTGGATGAAGACCAAATATAGCTGAGAAATATATTCTGGCCATCTGAATGATCATGGGTCATTAATCATACCACAGAACGGCATATACCAAACTTCCATTTAAGAGGGCCTAGGGCAGGGTCACTTCAAAACACCAAGCAAACCACTGTCTGAGCCCATCTGAGACTCCGCAAGAGGCCCAGGACTCCAATCAACAGCGACATACTATGATGCACCAGACAGAGAATACAATTTGAAGAGATTCAAATTCAGAGTTACAAGAGCACATGCTCCTTACCACAAGCCTTGTTTTGCCACCAAGCCACTGCTCTCTCGGGCAATTCAACATGGGCTTCACCCGGAAGTACCACCAGGGCATCAGCTCAGAGATGGTCAGTGACTCACTCATTCAAGTTATGCCAAGGCCACTGGGTTGGTAACAACTGTGACTGTGCATTGAGCACTGCCTGCATGCCAGGCACTAAGCTGAGTATTGCGCACACACTACAATCTGCGATTTCCACACACACCGTATAAGCCAGGTATTAGGATCCCCAAACTGCACATGGAAACTGAAGCTCAGACCTCTCTGTAAATGCAAGCAATGGTGTGCATTGACCCATTCAGTATTTACTTCACTTCTACCCTGTGCCAGGCAACATTCAAAGTGCTGGGGACATAGTAGTTAAATGATATAAAAGAGCCATCTTCTCATGGAAAGAAAATTCTATTAGGAAGAAACAAACAGTACCTAAGTAAACTAATAAATGAGATGATATTATAGTCCTGTCTCTAAATAAAAGCCTCTGCCATGCTCTCCTACCTTGTTCGCAAAGCTCATTCTTCGGCTCCGTGAACAAGAACCCCGACATCATTTTTGGGGGCTCATCCAGGATAACTTCGGAGGTGAGTATCGGCATCCAAGCCTGCTTTTTCTTTCACTGTCCTTACACAAGAAAGCCGTCTATGGCACTCAAAATCGGGCACTCATCAGCCACTTAAATGGGACTAACCCGGCTGCCAATCTCAAAGTCTCGAGTGACAGGCTCCCCTGTGTCTCCCTCAGTGGATCCCCCGTCTCCCTTGGGAGCGGGGAATGTCACCTGAGTGGAGGCCAGGATTCCCCTTCAGAGGCATCTCCTTGGATGCGAGGGACTGAGGAAGGCTGTGGGCAACTGCGAGGGTCTAGGCTGAGGCTGCACTTCTGCGGCTTCTCGGAGGCCCACATGTCTAGAATCAAACCCTGACTGCCCGACTGGGTATCCATGAGGAGTGTCTCTCTCTGTCTCTGTCTCCGTCTCCGACTTCCAGCCTGCTTCTTCAGGCCATCCTGGCCTCTGGGTGAGGCAGAGGCGCTCTTTACTTTCTTTACATGCTCTGTGTGTGCTTCTAACTTCATCAATTTCACAGAACCCAATGCTCACCACTGCAATGTAGGAGATCTATGCTTCACTCTTATTCTTGACTAAATGCTGTACTTTTTAGCTCATAAAAATGTGTCTGGGCACCTGTTAGCCACTTCAAGGATGATTAGCATCAGCTACCATTGTTAAGTATCAAGTGAAAAGTTTCCCGGTGTCTGCCGCTCCTTGATCTCCCACCTCTGGGCAGGAAAGGAAGAAAAATGGTCAAAAGTCCCAAGAACTACTACCAATATAAAACCGGTTTTCTAAATCCTTTTATTTGAAATCTATTCTACTTATTGGGTTCATCATTATCCTCAAAAATTGGGAGGTTTTTGCCAAAATATATAAAGAGCTCACACACCACAACAAACAAAAAGCAAATAAGCCAATTAAAAAATGGGCAGAGGAGCTGAATAGACCCTTCTCCGAAGAAGAAATTCAGATGGTCAACAGACACATGAAAAGATGCTTCACATCACTAATCACCAGGGAAATGCAAATTAAAATCACACTGAGATATCGCCTCAGACCAGTAAGGATCACCACCATCCAAAACACAACAACAAATGTTGACAAGGTTGTGAAGAAAGGGGAACCCTCCTACACTGCTGGTGGGAGTGTAAATTAGTTCAACCATGTGGAAAGCAATATGGAGGTTCCTCAAAAAACTCAAAATAGAAATACCATTTGACCCAGGAATTCCGCTCCTAGGAAGTTACCCTAAGAATGCAGCAGCCCAGTTTGAAAAAGGCATATGCACCCCTATGTTTATTGCCACACTATTTAAAATAGCCAAAAAATGGAAGCAACCTAAGTGTCCATCAGTAGATGAATGGATAAAGAAGATGTGGTACATATACACAATGGAATATTATTCAGCCATAAGAGGAAAACAAATCCTACCATTTGCAACAACATGGATGGGGCTAGAGGGTATTATGCTCAGTGAAATAAGCCAGGCGGAGAAAGACAACTATCAAATGATTTCACTCATCTGTGGAGTATAAGAACAAAGAAAAAACTGAAGGAACAAAACAGCAGCAGACTCACAGAACCCAAGAGTAGACTAACAGTTACCAAAGGGAAAGGGACTGGGGAGGATGGCTGTGAAGGGAGGGACAAGGGGGATAAGGGGCATTATGATTAGCACACATAATGTAGGGGGGGCACAGGGAAGGCTGTACAACACAGAGAAGACAAGTAGTGATTCTATAGCATCTTACTATGCTGATGGACAGTGACTGTAATGGGGTATGTGAGGGGGGACTTGGTGATAGGGGGAGTCTAGTAAGCATAATGTTCCTCATGTAATTGTAGATTAATGATACCAAAATAAAATTTTTTTTTTAATTGGGAGTTTTTTTAAACTGGACTCCCTTAGATGAAAATTTATCTTCTGCGATACAGCCTGGCTTTAAATAACTGGTGCTAGAATTGTAATTGCATTTCATTTCCAGCCCCCTGGACTCACACAGTCCCTATCAGTACAGAGCCTTCATCGGCCCAGTTCATCTGCGGCCATCTAAACCTTAACCCAGTTATATAAACTGCTCACCCTTAGAGTGTATTCTTGAAAACTGAGATGCTTTTAATAAAATAAGCTAAAAAGAAAGAAGGCAATTGGATATTAGTAACTCAAATCTTTGTATCAGTTTGTCAGTGTATATGTTTTTATGAAAAGTATTGCTAACTAGTCATTACATCTCAATCTGTATGTTTGTGTGTCACAGTGTGCAAATGAAAGATTTTTCTACCTCCAGATGGTGTTAATAAAAATTGATTTAAAGACAAGCGCTTGTGATAATTGGGCATTCTAAAACTTCCAGAAAATTATAATAAAAAAATATTAAGTATTAATGCTAATTTAAGTTGAACTGAAATAGAAGTTTTTTCTCTTAACAGTTTAGTAAATGACAATACTTTATAAACAAAACTGAAACATTTGTCTTTCTAACTGATCCCTCCAGAATTTAAAAACTCTCAGTGAATATTTTTATATTTTATGGCAGTATGTTTATTTGCATAAGCTCAGTAAGAATCTGCTTTCCTTGTAACAAGACCAATTAAAAACACTGGTTATATTACCAAGGCTTTGACGGGAATGTCATACCTGAGAGACACGTGTGTAAACTCAGATATGAACAGACAGCTTTAAAGAACTAAGATTGACTTTATAGAGCCAACAAAGCCCATTAGAAGAACTGGCCTGGTTGGTATCTTGCTTACAGGGTTCCCAGCAGTCTTACCAGGTGAGTAAAGAAAGTCACTTTCTGGCAAGTGCAAGAACCTCAAAATGTCTTGGAGACCTCAAGAAGAGAGGAATTCACCCAAATCCACAGGTACTGCAAGCAAAACCTGATAGCAAGTGTGGCTTGGCTTTCTGGCCTTGACAGGCCTTTAAAAGTCCAATCTGAAATTCCTTACAAAAAGTTCCAGCAAAGCACATTTAAAAGAGTCTATGTAATCAATTGCTCTTCTTACTGCACTTACACAAATAATCAAGCCAAGTATTAATTATTTTCTTAAATTGGTTACTTCTAATAAAAATGAGGGTGATTTTAGAGAAAATAGTTGTTTCAATAATGCAGCCCTATCTATATTGAATCCTAATATCAGTCAGACATAGACTAGATCCAGAATTCTAGTTTCCCCAAGGTATCTGGCTCTGATTATCAATTAGAGTTTTACTATTTCTAATCCTCATATTCAGCCATACATTCTTTAATCCCCTTGTCAAGTCTGTTCTTCCAGAATGGAAAATCCAACTCCAGATATTGCTACTGAACCTAAAACACAATTTGTTCTATCTTGCCTAGAAGCCATAAAACTACAAATGGTGATGGAAATAGAACCCAGGATGGAAGTGCCCATTTGCTGAGGCCCTCTTGACCGACCACTGATGGAGACCTAGCTGCACCCCTAACTGCACCCCTTCTCAGCATGAAGCAGCCAGAGCAGTCATCGCCCCCTTTCCCCTAGCAGCAGCTAGGGTCTCCATCTGTAGAGGGGGGGATGAGACAGGGACCATGGGCTTAGACAGAGTAGGGTGAGGGCCTCTGGAAAAAAACAAAGCAAGACAATCCATTGTGAGATTTGCTTTGGCCCACTGAGGAGGGGGGCCAGCTTATTTTTCTAACTTTACCCAAGTGCTGCTTTTCTTCTTCCAGCCCTAAACAAATGATTTGTTGCAACTTGGGCAATGTAGCAAGCAAGCCCAGAACTACTGCAAGCCCAAAACAACATAGTAAAAACAGGAAGGATTCCATCTTAAAACCCAATTAGTTAAAAAGTAAGACAATAACTCAGCCCACCTTGGGAGCAAAGCAGGCAGCCTTGAGTGATATGCTCCCTGACCAGGAAGTTGCTATCCTGGGAGGAAATCAGAGCAGTAAAATTCTTGTAAATAACCAGGAAGACTGATAAGAAACTTAGTGTTTCTTCAAAAGTATTTGCGACCACTTAGCAGGTGTACATTCCTAGCCCTTTGTCTCTCAACTGCCTATAAAACCCCTAGACAAGGCACCACCCCCGGGCTCTCTTGTCACTCCTGGCTTGAGCCAGGAGATCTGTCTTTTCGCTTTCTCTCCAAATAAAAGCCTCTGCCATGCTCTCTCATAAAAACAAACAAACAAACAAACAAACAAATGAGATGAGGCGGGGAGGAGGCAAGGAATCCCCATTAGCCAGGACAGTAGGACAGTTGTGGAAGAACTCTCTTCACAGATACATCTGAGCTGAGCCCTTTCTAAAGAGAAGGAGCAACCATGGAAAGATTTGGGAGACCAGCATTTCAGGCAGGGCAGCCAGCCAGGAGAGGCCTGGAAGCAAGAACAAGCTTGGCTTCCGGTCCTGTAGGACCAGAAGGAAGTCTGCTGTAATAAGCAAAAAAACAAAAAAAGAGGAAGTAAAGAGCCGACAAGCAGGCAGGGGCCAGTCACAAAGAGCCTTGTGGACCATGACAACTGGTTTAGGTTTTGTTCTAATTTGAATACTAATCAGCAAAACTAGGATCCTGACTCCAGACTACACCCCTCAAAAGCCTGCCAAGACCACTACATAGGGTGCCTGCCTCACTCCAGGTCTGGAGAGAAAAGGTCAGTAAACAGTCTACAGACACACAGTAATACAACTGACTTCCCAAATGCTGCCCTTGTTATTTTTTCCTGGAAGAGATCTTGAGAATGGATAGCCTCACATCATCATCATTCCCACTAGACAAGAGGCCATCTTGAAACATCATTAAGGATGATGGGAGACACCATCTGCCCAAGGCCCTCAAACATCTCTCTTGATGCCTGTGTCTATCAATAAATCCTGTTCTTTGCTCAGCAAAAGGTTTAATTTCTACTCTTCTCTAACACAAAAACAGAGAAATCAGGCTTTCTTTCTTCCTTTTTCCAAGTACTGCACCCAACAACTCCACCTGACTTTGGCCAATGAAAATTGGAAACTTGATAAGGTTTTCCCTCCTGAAATGTCTTTGCTATTTTCTGATCATAAATGTAATTCATGTGACTGAATTACCATATGACCTACCAATTCCACTTTTGAGCATATATGCAAAAGAATTGAAAGCAGGGTTTCAAAGAGATATTTATACACCCATGTTCATAGCAGCATTATTCACAGTAACTAAAATGTGGAAGCAACCCAATGTCCATCAAGACATGATTATATAAGCAAAAGAGGTATAGCCATACAATGGAATATTACTCAGCCTTAAAAAAGAAGGGCATTCTGATCCATGATGAACCTTGAGGACATTATGCTAAGTGAAATAAGCTAGGCACAAAAAGACAAATACCATTATCATTCCACCCTACATGAGGGTCTTAGAACAGTCAAACTCATAGAAACAAAAAGTATAATCATGGCTGCCAGGGGCCGGATGTAGGAGAGAATGGGGAGTTAGTGTTTAATAGGGACAGAGTTTCAGCTTTACAAGACAGTAAGACTTGTGGAGATGGATGGTGGTGCTGGCTCTACAACAATTTGAATGTACTTAATACCACTGAATGTGCATTTAAAAATGGTTAAGATAGGAAATTTTATGTTATGGATATTTTACCACAATAAGAAAAAGTCATGTGAAAAAACACAATAACAAATCAGGAAAAAAAACATACAAAGAAAATTAAAATCTCCGTCTTCTCAGTACTGACAAATTTTAGAGCAATAATTCTCAAGCCTTCATGTGCACACAAATCTCCTGGGGTCTTGTTAAAAGGCATGTTCTGATCCAGATGGCCTGGGTGGGGCTTGGATTCTGTATTTCTTACCAGCACCCAAGAGATACTGACACTACTGGTTCCTGACCTACACTTGATTAGCAAGGATTTAGCACCGACTTTTCCTAATATACACAGTGATTCTAGATCTTTCCTATGGTATCTTGCTCCACTGCTTTTTCTAGATGAGATGTCATCAGCCTTCTCTGCCTTACAAAGCCTCTCCTCATGGTGGGACGAAAAGCGTGTCTTGTACAGAGGAACAGGCTGAGATTGTTGAGGCCTCAGCCTCCATGCACTCTCCCTGGCTGCAATCACTCTGCAAGCTGGAAGTGCACCCAACTGAGACAATCCTGACCTCGGAAGGAGCACCTGTGGCCATCCCAGCCCTTAAAGGGGATTAAGAGGAGGGGGTCTCACAGAGTGGAGGAAGCACGGGTGGCCTTGGAAGCATTTATCAACTACAGGAGACAGCCAGGAAGCTCAGGGCTATGAGGAGCTCTAGTGGGAAGTCACAAGGCATCATGAGTTCTCATTCCAGCTGGGCTGCTTGCTGGCCATGTGACTGGGACAGTCACTTCCCTTCTCCGGGCACTGCTTGCTACATGAGATCATGCCCTCCTGGCTCTGCAGTCTGCAAACGTGGGGCCTCTGTGGAGGCAGACAGGCAGAGCAATCAAGGCTCTGGGTCTTTCTTGCCTTCTCCCAGTGACAAAGAGGAGAATACAGCACCCCTGCCAGAGCCAAGAAGAATCCTCTAGTCTCAAGCACTGCAGCCACCTAGGAGGAGCAGGGAGCCGACGCCCACCCCCCACCCCACCCCCCAAGCCTCAACTGTGGGCTAAGCCAGTAAGTGACTGCCATTAACCCTTGGCAAAGAAGGAGAGGTGGCTCCACTCACGAGACTACTCAGGCTCAGAGAGGAAAAGACCTTCACCCACGGCTAGTTCCATGGGAAGTGAGGTGCTTGAGGTGGGATTAAAGTTCAAGTCCACCAGCTCTTGGCTCAGCCCAGCACTCTCAACCCTGGTAACAAACCTGCAGTCCCAGCCCCAATGCCAGTCCAGGAGTGACTTCTCTGTGAAGCCCCAGCCTTCCCACATCCTTCCTTCTCCTCGCAGGGCAGTCCTGAATCCACACTACTGACCAGATGCACCAGTGGTGCTACTGAAGTACAGTTGATATACAATATTATATTGGCTTCAGGTGTAAGAACAGGCTTCTTTTTATTTCTTGTTAGATCACCACCAAAAATGAAAATAGAAAATAGAAAGGCACCCAGGGGATACCCACAGAGGTCTACAGACCTGTCAAAGAAATGCAGGGCTGATTTCCCTACTCTAACTCAGAAATCACCTGACTTGCAAAAATTAATCACCTGGCTCCAGTGTTGTCTTTAATGTTTAAAACCTCAGGATCCTATGTTAATTTTTACCACAACCCTCTAGCCTTCAGTGACCTCCTGGGGGGACATCAGGGATTGAGAACGGGGTTCAAATCTTACACCACCAGCAAGTTACTTAACATCTGTGCACCAACTAGTCTATTAAAAGAGTGAACGTATGCCGTGCCCCCAGAATAGTACCTAGTCCATACTAAGCACTTTACACATGTTACCACTTTATACAGATTACCCTTGCTGGCAACTCCATATCCCAGAGGTGTGAGACTCCCAGCTCTAAGGAATTTCAACTGGCTAGATTCTCTCCAAAGCTTGGGCAAAGCAATCCACTCCAGACCTCTGTGTTCACTGCCCTGGGTGGATAAAAGTGATGGCATCTGGGGAAGGGAAAATGGGCAAGATGCACCAGGCACTCAACATATATTACTTCTCTAATCCTGGCAACAGCCCCGGAGGTCAAGGTAAACAGAGATCAGGTCACTTGATGAAGTCCGCACACACACTTAAAGAGTGGTATTTCCCTGCCTCGGTACACAGTGGCAGAAGTGAAGTCAGGCCAGGCTTTACTCTGGTCTAAGGCTAATCCTTGCAAAGCGCTGTGCAGTTCTAAGGGAGAAAAGAAAAGGAAGGCCAAGTTTCTTGGGTGCCACTGCACGCCAGGAATTCTGCCCAAGGTCACACAGCAAGCAGGCACGGACTGAGGCTGAGACTTTGAGCTGCCAGACTCGGAAGCATTGTTTCCTCCACACCACGCTGCCACTCACTGGGGCCCAGGGGACACTTACTGAAAAAGTGGGAACTTGAGCTGTGCTTTAAAACTGGGAAGGACTAGAATAGGTAAATCCACATAGACAGAATGTAACTGCTTAATGAATATAGGATTTCCTTTTGGGATAACGAAATGTTTGGGGAACTCGATAGAGATGATGGTTGCATGACATTATGAATACACTAAGTGCCACTGAATTGTACACTTTAAAATGGCTAATTCTTGTATATTTGTTAAATTTATAATTTAACTATTGTACACTGTTTTAACTGTATTAAAAACACAAATGGTTTTCTGTTCTGTGAATTTCACCTCAATAAACAAATATTTTAAAGGGGAAGGTCTGCAGCGGGTAGCTATTGGCCCAGAGCACATTCCAAGTCAAAGGCACAACTACACTAGGATTCCTCTAAGGGTGGGCAAGCCTGCTCCTGATGCACCCAGGCCCCACCCGAGTCACAGGAGAAAAGCCAGCCCATGCTCCTTCTCTTTCATATTTCTGATTCACTGAGGGGCGGGTCTGACTCATGCTAGGTGGTCCTGAACCTCTGCAAGGGTCAGGCTCCTAACAGGCCAACAGGCACACTCAAATAAGGAGAGTTCTGACTTTCCTGATAAGGGCTCTACCACGGAGTGGGTATAGATAAGCCATTCCCAACCGGGGTGACTTCCTCCCAGAGGACATTTGGCAATGTCTGGAGACATTTTGGTACTACTGGGAGGGTACTGTTGGCATCTAGTGGGTAGAGACCAGGGGTGCTGATAAACACCCTACAGTGTACAGGGTGGGACCCAACAAAGAAGTATCTAGCCCTAAAGGTCAACAGTGCCTCAGTTGAGAAATTCTGCTCCAGAGTAAGTATGACTATCCCATTTCACAGATGATGAGACTGGGGCTCCAAGATGCTAGTGCAAACCTCCACCTGTGCTCTGAATCCCATCTCCTCTCACTTGCTCAAGGACATACTCCAGTGACTGTCCCTCTCCTTCCCACATCATCAATTTTGTCTTCTCATGTAGCAATTCTTACAGCATACAAAGATGTTGTAATATCTCCCCCATATTTAATAAAAACCATGCCTTTGCCCACGTGCCTTCCTGCTGCAGCCCCATTTCTCTGCTCTGAGCTCTCTTCTTCCATCACAAGAGCAGCGAGGCCCTCCCTGAGAGCTACCACCACGGCTGCTGCTCCGGGCTCTGGCCCCAGGCCCTTTTGTTGCCATCTCCTTCACCCTGCACTGAATTAACTACACAGTGGCCGTAACATCTGGAAGCACAGGTCCACACACTGTAAATGCTTTACTGATACTATATAACAAACACATGATATACTCAATGATATTATTGGATCCCTTCAATGCACACTGCAATTCACCCTGCATCCCTATCAAGCCCCACATAGACCCGTGGTGCACTGCACTTCTTTTAAGCCCCGCATAGACACACGGTGTGCCGTCTCAGAAGACGTGTTTCCAGTTTTCACTGAATAAACCTGCACCTTTAACACACCATAGAACAGGGGGTCAGCAAACTTTTCCTGTAAAAAGCCAAACAAGAAATATTTTAGGCTTTGCGGGTTATACAGTCACAACTACTTGACTCTGTTCTTGCATCTCGAAAGCAGCCACAGACAACACATTAATAAATGAGGGTAGCTTTTTACAAAAACAGGCTTGGGCTGGATTTACCCCACAGCCCATGGTTTGTCCACCCACTGCCCTAGCAGAATTAATCAGAGGAGGACTTTAAAAATTTAAATAGTGCCTATGTTTCCAGACTTCACAGCCACCCAGTAAGCAGTATGACAGTTACATGTCAAGGGTCCCCAGCAGGCTGCAGACCAGGCCACATCTTAATCATTTCCCATCTTCCCTGATCCTAGAACAACACCCTACATCAGAGCCTTGCAAGGGACGAGAAGTCATAGTCCCATCTGCAGGCATCTGGGAGGGTTGGTGCACTCAGCCCAGTGGTGAGTTTTGTGCTATTTTTGTTGCTTGATTTCCACCCCCCCCAAAAAATCCACTGCCATTCCGAATAAAGAAATGGAAAGAAAGTGTAAGTGGAGGAGGAGAGGGGAAGAAAGGGTAGCCCAATACAGGCCAGAGGCATGTGCAAGACCAAGACCAGAGCCTTCCAACGCCCACAGTGTCAGGTGGAGAACAGCGGGAGGAGGGGAGGCAGAAAAGGGGTGAGGCAGAGCCTGTGGGAACCAAGGCGGATGCCCTTAGAGATGACCGTTGCAGAGGGCGCCTCACAGCCTCACAGCTACAGCAGCACAGGGTTGCCCCGACTCCTGTTTTTCCCAAGAGAAGCTGAAAATTCAGATTTTCATGTAATTAGGTAACACCTAATGACACTCTTTGTAGAGCAGTGTTTCAGCCAGCTCTGCAAGAACCAAACACAACATGCCTCGGGGCCAGATCTGCTCCCCATGTTCCCTTCTGAGATATACACTAAACCTTCACATCCACCTGCAAGGCGGGTGCTGACAGCCCTGTTGTAACAGATTAAGGAACTGAGACTGGGCAACACTGATCACTTGCCCAAGGAATGGCTCCGAGACAGACTCAACACTGTCCCAAAGCCCATGCCTTCCAATCTCCACAAGACCAGTCTAACCTCTTGAGCAGCTCAGCTTCTGCACAGAAAAACGGATCCCACTGCAAAGCACGACCAAAGACAAACCAACCTCCCAACGGCTGGCTCAGACGTCACCTTCTCTGAGTGGCCTTCCCGCCCTCTAAATGGTGTTCCCACAGCCCTCCAGCCACACCATGGCCCTGACACAGTCCCTAAGACGGGAAGGACTGCAGGAACCATGAGCCGGCTCCTGGCATCTCCCCTGGGTTATGAGCCTTCTCAGGGAAGGAAACTGAGCCCTAAAGCAACCCCGCTCCCAGAAGGAACTCAAGTCGTTGAACCAAGACTCCAGGGCTCATTGTGTGGTTCCCCAAGTGGCTGCCTTGAACAGAGAGAACCAAAACGCACCAGGACCGCGGGGCAGCTGGCGTGTGTAACACAGAGTGAAGTGGCAGTTCCGTCTGCTCCGGCATTAGCACACAAACAGATGAAATGGACGTCATTCTTCCCCAAAGTCAGGGTGCTGGCTCCCAGGACTGTGCGGAAAAGTGGCACAGCCGGCCACGAACAAAAGGACACACTGTCCACCACGGCACAATGGAGAGAGACAGGCTCTGCTTCAAGGCTCCAACCGTTCAAGTGGCCCTGTGATGTCTAAGATCAAAGACTGAGTCGACAGCAGGTTCATAAATGGGCAAAGAATTTACTCTGGAGCAGGGGTCAGTGAACATTTCTTTAAAGAGCAAAATGTTAAATCTTTTAGGCTTTACAAGCCAGATGGCTTCTGTCACAGCTATTCAATTCTGCCACTGTAGAGCAAAAGCAGCCCTAAATAGTCAATGAATAGATGGGTCTGTGTTCCAATAAAACTTTATTCACAAAACAGGTGGCCAGCCCAGTTTGCCAATCCCTGCTTTAGAAAAACAAAAAACACTAAAAAGGCACTGTGCCAGCACTTTGAAGAGAGAATGTATCTCCCCCCATGGCTGAAGAAAATACAAATTATAAACTTACTACATTATATAACCATCAAATTCACCAAGAAACACTTAAAATGAAGTTGCCCAATGCTGGTAAAGCTACCGGGAGGCACGGATGTGCCACTGGACACCACACCTTGGCACAGTGAATTCTGGGAAGACACGTGGCAGTGCATAGCAAAATCTACAGAAATATCACAATACCTGCTTGACACCTTAGAAACTAAGCTAAGGAGGAGAAATGGTGGAACTGAGAAAAGTCCCAAATACCTATTTCACCAGTGCCTCTATCTTCCAGGTGCTGAGTAAGGGACTGTACATTCATCACTTGCTTTAATTTCCATCTTCTGATGAAGGAATTAAAAGTTTAAATAAGTTTAATGGGAACACAGCACATCCTTCCATCTACTTACGGCCTTCATGGCTTTTTTAGTACAGCAACAGTGCTGAGTAGTTGGGATGGAGACCAGATGGCCCGCAAAGCAGAAACTATTTACTACCTGGCCTTTTACAGAAACCGAGTGCCAGTCCCACCCTAGAACACTATAAATTAATTTACATTTTTTTCCTACAATGAGGAAAGGTTAAATAACTGTGGTACGTCCACTTGGTGGAATGTCATTCAGTCTTTTTCACTAACTGTGATGAGTAAGAACATGGATGGGTGCTCGACTATAAGTGGAAACACTAGCTCAGAGTAGACTCATGCAGTTATATGAAACACATACGCTTTCAACAAGGACAGAAGGGGAACACCTAAAAGTCCAAATATTTAATGTGCTAAAGAGGCAATATGAATAGGTACATTCTGTGTTTTCACAATAGTCTTTAATGTCATTGTGGGTTCTTGGTTGTTTTTTTTTTCTATGATGGGGGAGGAAAGAGCAGATTACAAGATGTGCAGACTCAGGCAAGGAATAATGAGAAGTGAGCGCTCAAGGTTTCCTCCTTTTAGGGAGCCCAGGAGCACAGGCCCCACAGGGTGCTGCCTTGGACAGTCCTCACTCCCCTGGAGGCTTCAAACTTCTTCACCCCACACCCAAACCAGCTCCTCCACTGCCTTCCCACCTCAGTAAAAGGTCATTCTTACCCCTTCCAGCTGCTCGGGAGCAAAACCCAGAAGTCACTCTCCCCTCCCTCAGGTCTCTGCTCAGGTACCACCTTCTCTGTGAGGTCTTCCCTGACCACCCCACTCAAAATCACAACAGCCCTTCACCTTTAGTTCAGCCTCTATCCAGACAATAAGTAGGTCAGACATCCCCCTCGGGCTCTGGACTGGGCATGTGACCCAGACCTGGTCAACCAGAGTCACAGTGATGGGTTCCAGGATGGTGAGTCAGCCTGAGGACTTCTGAAGCCCGCTCTTCCCTCAGGCATTGCTACACTGCAGGATGTGACCAGGAGCCGGTAGGAACCACCTCGCCTCCATGGACGAGGCACCTTCATGAAGCCAAGAAAGGAAACAAGAGTTATGAGTGGGACAGAAAGGTAGTCCTGATGACTCTAGCACTCGAATACAACTGAGCCGAAAGACAGCCTTATCTCTAGGCTTTTCCACTACAAGACACTTTAAATTCCCATTGTGCTGAAATCAGCTTCTGCCACACGCAATTGGAAAGAATCTTGGCTAACACACCCATGACCCCGACAAGACATTCTTTGGTAGGTTTGTTTAATTCACTTCAACAGAGACCAACACTACAGGCCTCTGCTAAGTGATAGAAGATGCACCAAACTGTCAGCCAATAAATGTCTGCTCACCGTTGAACCCTGAATCTCTGGCCAGACTCTGCTCCACTAGAGTCCTCATTCTTCCCGGAAGTATTTTAAACCACTACAACTTTGAAAGGCAGGGCAACTAAGAAGGACCAACACATGTTAATGCTCCTTCAGGGAAATCATCCTAAAGACGTTATTTTACACACTATCAATTGCAAGGAAGGAAAACTCCCTCGAACAAAACTGTTAACTGCATCATTATTTATAGTAAGAACAACAAATAGAAAAGAACAGAAGGGAGGAAAATAAGCTGTTTCTATGAGTAAAGTCAAACACTTTACAAATTCTGCTACATGCAAAAGGATGGACTAATGATGGATTATGAAATCCATAAAAGGGCTCAATATCATAGACACTGAGAAGTGACTAGTGGTTACCAAGAGGGAGTGGTTGGGGTGGGTGCAGGGGAGAGGGTGTGAGGGATAAAGGGGCACAATAATTCACAATCACAATGTAAGTTGGTCACAGGGATGGCTGTACCACATGGAGAATATAGTCAATGATTCTGTAACATCTTTCTACAGTGATAGTAACCACACTAGAGGTAGTAAGGATTTAATAACATGGGTAACTGTTGAACCACTGTGTTGTACATTTGTGACCAACGTAAGATTGTCTATCAATGATACTTCAATTTTTTAAAAAGTGGTCAATATGAAGTTTTATCCTGAAATGTTAAGGGTTAAAGTAAAATGAAAATGTATATGATAATGGTAAAAGTACTTAAACCTGTATCAGTGTTTCTTGACCTTTCTTTCATTACTTTCCCCTTAGGATCCTTTTAAGACATTTTTTTCTTAAAATTACCCCCTCCATGAAATTTTAATACCACAGATATATTGTACATCTGTTCATGCAGTACATGCATATCTGTGCTTTGTGCCTAACAGTAACATTTTTGTCTCCCTTGAGAACCAATTTTTGGCCCCAAGAGGGTGGTATCACCCCCACTGAGAATGCACGGCCTACGTATAGACAAGATGGTATCAGAATGGAAGGTGCTTTATCTGGAATTGTGCTCACATTGCCAGAATTTGGACAGTTCATAAAATTTTAGATTTTAGTTGTACATTTTAAGAGCTCTAAGAACTTGACGCCCATTGGTTACCCAGGTGGAGCCACGCAACAGGGAAGCAGGAGAGTCAGTGTCAATGAGATTTAGTCCATTGCCACTTGCTTGCGCAGGAGGTGGTCAAATATTTGCAGACAGTGGAACACTTACTTTGTACAGTCGTCACAATAGATCAACCCAGTGCCTACATTAGGGGGAAAAAACTTGATATCATCACTTTCCCTGCTTTGAATGAAAACCACAAATATTCTTTTTTCCATTCACTCGTTGCAACCAATTCTTTATGCCAACTACAGACCACTGCTGGAGATGACCCAGTCAATGCCAAAGAGAAAAGCATGACCTTCAACATTCCAGAAAAATAAGAAAAAAATTGCCAAAATGTACATAAACATCAAGCAAGAAACAGCAGCAAATTACCCACAGAGCCCCAAACTCTGGTGTATCAGACCCTTAGAGCTTGTCTTTTCCACAAATTCTCTGACTTCTCAGGGCCTGGTTTCCCCATCCTTGAAATGGGGATTTCAGAGTCTTTCCAACTTAAGAAGGATTCTTGACAGGATAATTACTAATGGAAGGAGCACTGAGGACCTTACAAAAGACAGTGTTAAGAATCACAATGACTTTCTGGCCTTACAAGGTCTACTTTTTCAGTAAGAGCAAAATCATTATCTGAAAATCAGAATTCCTTATCTTGCAGCACTGGTAATCAAGGATTCCCACCTACTGAATTCTTTAAGAAAATGAAAATAAATCTTGACCACTACCCCCCTAATACAGCCACCACATGTGGCAAGTGTGCTTGCGACCGCCAATTTGTTTACATCTACATATTTACATGAATTTATAAACATTGTTTCATATGCATGTTTTACTGTGCATCAAGATATACACATTTTAGGTATAATTCTGCACCCCAATATTTTTTCAGAGAATGTTACTGTTTGTGATATAGCCATGGTGATGTTTATAAATGCCTTTTATTCCCTTTAACATCTTTGAGGTTTTCTGTCATGTGACCCTGCCACATATATTTATCCACTCCTCTTCTTTTGACGGTCATCTTAGTTGTTTCTGGCCTCATGATACCCATTTGTCCTGTGTATGAACTACCTAGCCGTTCCACTTCCTGGTTATTTGCACTTAATGTATTGGCCTTTAACCCATCTAACTTTTGACGCTGCTCAAACATTTTCAACTAAATATATAGCAGACTCTAACTTCCAATGTATAGGATATACAAGAAACTGAGAAACACGTCAAACCTCCCCAAAAGGATGCAGTCAGCAAAATCCCACAAGAAACCTTACAGGATAAACAGCTTCCTTCAACAAAAACTCCAAGAGGGAAAAAAGAGATGAAAGGAGGCATATAGTTTAAAAAAAGAACACCATCAAGAGAGTGAGAAAACAGAATGGAAGAAAATTTTTGTAAATAATTTATCTGATAAGAGACTTGTATCCAGAAATTATACACAATTCCTATAGTTCAACAATAAGAACAACTCAAAAAAGGGACAAAGGATCTGAGTAGACATTTCTCCAAAGAAAACATACAGATGGCCAACAAGCATATAGAAAGATGCTCAACATCATTAATCATTAGAGAAATGCAAACCAAAGCCTCAAAGAGATACTACTTCGCACTCACTAGAATAGCTATTACCAAAATGACTGTTGACAAGGATGTGAATAAACCAGAACCTTCGTACAGGGCTGGGAGGAATGGAACATGGAGCAGCCTCCTTGGAAAACAGTCTAACAGTTCCTGAAATGGACCCAGCAATTCTACCCCACAGGTATCTACGTAAGAAAAATGAAAACGTGCACATGAATGTTCACAGCAGCATTATTCACAGTGGCCAAAAGGTGGAAACAAGTCAACTGTTCATCAGCTGAAGAATGCATAAACAAAATATTTAATATCCATACAACAAAACAGCATTCAGCCACAAAAAGGACCGAAGAAAGATCCAGGCCAAATGATGAGCCCTGGAAACATGATACTTAGTAAAAGAGCCAGACACAAAAGGCCGCATATTGTATGATTAACTTATATGAAATATCCAGAGTAGCCAAATCCATACTGAGAGAAAGTAAAATTGTGGTTGCCTGTGGCTGAGGGGAGGGAGAATGAGGAATGGGTACAAATGGGTACGAGTTTCTTTTTGGAGTGATGAAAATGTTCTAAAATTGATTATGGTAATGTTTGCACAACTCTGAATAAACTAAACACTAAAACAATAACAAACTAAAAAACACAAAGAGATCTAAAAAACTTCAAAGACAAGCCAATCTGTATTGCTTAAACCTTATTTAGGTCCTAAGACTTAAAAATATACTATAAAATTATAAGGCAATGGAAATGTGAACAATATGATGATATTAATGAATTATTACTAATTTCTTATAGGTATGATATTGGAAATGAGTCACATTTTTGAAATGGTGTCCCTAGACTTTTTAGATACTTATCAAAATATTTACAGATGAAATGTTACAGTGTTTTGAGATTTGCTTCAAAGTAAACTGGAGAGAAGGGCAATAGGTAGACAGGTAGACAGGTGAAGTGGTCATGAGTTGGTAATTGTTCACTAGACTATTCTCTCCACTTTGGTGATTTTCAAATTTTTCTATTAAAAAAGGACAAAAGAGAGGAGATATTTTCATGCCACAGTACTTTACTATGTGCCAACTATCAATCCCACAGGTAGGAAAAACCCATTTCAACTGTATTTTCAAGAAATGAGGGGGAGTTATAAGTACAAACTGGTCAAAAGGTACAAATTGCACATTCAAGATAAATAAGTACTAGAAATATAATGAACAAAATGACGCCTATTGCTAACACTGCAGTATGATATACAAGAAAGCTGCTAAGAGAGTAAAACCTGAGTTCTCAACACAAGGAGAAAATCTTCCTTTATTCTTCTATCATTTCTTTGTATTGTATGTATGTGAGAAGATAGATGTTAGCTAAATCCATTGTGGTAATCATTTCACAACAAATTAATTCAAGTTATCATGCCGTTTGCCTTAAACTTATGATGTATGTCAATTATTTCTCAATTAAACAGGAAAAAAGAGAAAATGATTGAAAATACCTAGGACATCCCCCCTTCCATCCTCAGCCACTTCTTCTACCTTAATTAGAATCTTTCCAAAAGAAGGCTTTCATCCTTAAAGCCTTTCCTGAAATAGCCATTTGTTGATTTCCTTTTGTAATCTGTTTGGCCTTAGACCTAATGATATTTTTACATTAAATTTTAAAACATTTTTATCTTTGATTGAAAATTACTCCTTGAAAAATACATTGATCAGTTTCCCTTGGCTTGTCAATTTCACTTGTTCCTGATAAGAAGGCAGAAGAGAGAATGGCCTAGCACTGTGAACTTGAGACTCCCTGTCATATTAAAAGGAAGAGATTTTCAAGGAGTGCCTAGCTTCAGCCCTTGTCCCAGAGCTGAGCTAGAAAACCACCCCAGCTGAACCCCACATGGGTCCTTATTGAAACAATAACAACTCCAAGTTCCTGACTACAAACCATGTGAAAGGCACAGTACCAATCACTTTACCTGTAGTTATTCAGTCACTGCAACAAGCCTAGGTGACAGGTACTATTATTTATCCCCATTTTGCTGGGACTTCCAGAAAGTTACTTTCAAGTCAAGTAACTTGCTCTAAATCCACAGTTTTATGGGTCACAGGCAGGATGTGAACTCAGGTTGTCTGGCTCCAGGGCCTGCACTTAAACCAAGCTGTATGAGCTCTCGGGTGGTTAACCAAATTATCACATTTTTGTGGTATCAATAATGTTCAAGGACCAAAACCTTTAATTAGGCAAAAAATCATTCACTCTGGCAACAGAAGCTGGACTACCTCTCTGGAAACCCCCTTGGCAGCTCCCCCATTAGGACCATTAATTTGACAAATCTTGTTCTTGACTAGCAAAACAAAAGGCACACAACTTGTAAAAAATGATCCAGAGATAACCAGAAAGTGAAAAATGAAGAGAGACAGATCCCTCTGACCTCCAGAAACTCCTGGCTTAAAGGCTAGGGCCAAGGGGGCTGGACACAAGGACTCTTCAGAGGCGATTCCACAGAGAGGGGAAAACAGATGGTGAGGGTAGGTGAGTCCTCCTAAGTAAATCCAGATCCCAGTTGGGCAAGCTGAGAGGCTTCCCTGAGTCACTCCCACCTCCACATGCAACACCCAGGAATGACTTAGCACCACACCACCAAGAGACCTCTTCAGAGGAAAGGACTGAGAATACCATCAAGTCCAGGAACTAAACTTCAAATACACTGAGGACAAGCTGTCCACATGCACTTCCCTGTCCCTCCCAACCTCCCCACCAAAACTTCATTCCTCACTGATGGGAGGGAGAGGGGCGGACTGGGAAAACCAAAGGATGGTCCCCAGATGGGCTCAGCATTGGACAAGAAGGGAAGGTTTGCAGGCATGGACAAGGGAGACCTCAAATAAGCTAGGAAAAGAACTAGAAGGGGCTGGAGAATGAAAAATAACCAAAAGGTAAGAAGCAAGGACCAGAAAGGGAAACTCAGGCTGACTGGGAACAACTGGTGACAGGAACAGTAAAGTGCTGGGGGACAGGATACAAGAGAATAGAAGGGACAGGGGAGACAAAGAGGCTGGAGAACTCAGAGACCTCTGGGGACTGAGAGCTAGGAGGTCACGGGGCTCAGGGATCAGCAGGCTAAGTCTCCAGAGATGACACTCTGCCTGTGTGGAGACTGGAGTTAATGGGTACAAGAGGCCTTGGTGGTGGGAATGACTGGGGAGCAGGGGGGGCGGCCAGAACTGGGTCTCAGTAGTTTTAGGAGTTAAGAGGGACTGAGACACTGGAGGTCTGCGGACTGGGAGTCTGGTAACGGGGCAGAGAGGTAGGAGCATTGGCAGAGGCAGGAAAACGGGGGGCAGATGTCTAGGAGCTGGTTGTAAGTTGATGGACAAGAGTCAGGGACTAGAGCGTGGACGCCTGAGAACTGCGGGTGTCCGGGGCCAGGATCTGGGCGTGCCTGGCATCAGGGAACCGGGAGCTTTGCAACGGGGGTCTGCGGAGAGCGGGACGCGGGGACCCCGGAGCCGGACCGCGCGGCTGGAGCGGCCGAGCCGAGGCGCCCGGGGCGGGTCACAGCGGCGCCGCCGCCACTCACCGCTCATGGTGCCGCTCCCCGGGCCGGTGCCTGCTCCGCGCGCCGCCACTGCCGCCACTGCCGCCGCGGAGCTCCAGACAGTCCGGGAGACAGCACGCCTTGCCCCGCCGGCAGCCCCGTCCCGGAAGTGGAGCGCCGCCGCCGCGGCTCCGCCCCCTGACCCGGAACGTAAATGCGGACGCCGTGGAGGCCCCGGGGCTGCGGTTCTTGGCGTTCAGCGAAGCCGCGGGGCTCTGGCTCGTGGGCCCACCTGTGGGAGAGCCCCCGGAGCGTCAGGAGGCGGCCGGCCAAACAGGACGCCTCCCCGCCGGGTGGGCTCCCACAGCCGTCGGAGACCGTGAGCCAGGCCTCGAGGAATGGGACCACATCGCTCCAGAACGCCGGATGCCGAGAAGGGAAATCGAGTCGTGGGCCAGAACGTCGGGACAAGGAGGCGGGCAGCCCCGGAGGGCGACTCGAAGGAGACGACTTTTGAGCTGAGATCTGGATGAGAAGGAGACGGCCCCGGAAGATCCGCAGGAAAGGGGTTCCAGAAGGAGCAGCAGGTGCAAAGACCCTGCCAGGAGGGGGTGACTGGAGAGAGCGTGAGCGAGTAAAGGGTGGCGAGAGGGGCTTGAAGAGGTGGTGAAGGGCCTTGCAGGCCATGGTAACCCCTTACCATATTTGGACTGTTCTACCAACTCTCAGTAGGTAAGGAAATGGAAAGCTGTTGCAGCAATTTAAGCAAAGTGACACAATCTAAATTAGGTTTTAAAGACCATTACTCTTCCTGGGTTGAGAATGAATTGTAGTGGCACAGAGTGAAGGGGCCATTGCTCTCTGCTGACCAGCGGAAAGTAACAGTGCCTGAAGCCAGGCTGGTGGTGGCATGGAGATGGGGTGGATGGATCGCCTGAGAATACGTGTTCACACTAATCTTCGGGAAGTCCAGGGTACTGCCTCATTTTACAGATTGGGAAAAATGGGACCCAGAAAAGATAAAAGGAACATTCTCCCAGTCTGTTCGCCTGCAACTCCAAGAAAGAAAAAAAAAATTACAACCAGTACACACATTTTAGGAGACCTTTAACAAAACACTTCTGTAGGTAATATACTCTCTCCTACTTTTCTTTCTTTTTAATGCTAACTAAAATGATTGATCCACTGAGTCTTGATCCACAGTTGAACACAGAATGGAGGAGCACCCCCCACGGGGGAATGGAGCCAGAATTCCAGCCCAGTTCAGTGTAACCCATAGCTTCATAGTTTTCTACCACATTGCCTGTCAGCATGAAATCTCTGGTCCCTAGGAATTTGTCTATTGAACTCAGCAGAAGTCAAGAGCTCTTTGGAGAAAGATGCTCTGCCGTGTCGTTTATAATAGTGAAAAAATGGAAAGCACCGAA
The DNA here is from genome assembly GCF_030020395.1 of Manis pentadactyla. Taxonomy (NCBI): domain Eukaryota; kingdom Metazoa; phylum Chordata; class Mammalia; order Pholidota; family Manidae; genus Manis; species Manis pentadactyla. Next base: position 109,444,622 of record NC_080028.1, on the reverse strand, counting down.
ACTCCACTACAGAGAATTAGCTAAGCAAATCATGGCCCTGTTCACAAGGAAGGGATTTCTTGTAGTAGTTTGAAAATCCTAATTATAAAGATGTTGGAAACACAGGGAAGGCCAATGATAGTACATTAAGGAAGCCCCATGCAAAATAGTGTGTGCACCATGATTACAATTGCCCCAAAACGTGGCCATGTGTTAGGGTTGAGACAATGTCAAAATGAAAGTACTTGTGTGTTTGGTTGATGGGGTGCTTTTTCCCATTTTCAGGATTATATTTTACAATTGTTACTTTGTTATTGTAATTAAAGACTGATGTGTCTGAATCTCCCAGCCGAAGGAAACTCTAGTTTAGGTCTGCCGCCCTCTGTAACCATTGCTCAGTTTTCACATACACGCTTCATAGAGTTGCATTGACGATGTGGGTAAAATTGTAATATTTCCAGAATATCCCACCAGGCTTTGGTACATCTGCATATCAATAGGTGTTCAGAGGTGGAAAGAAGTATGGCTTTAGTGCATTTGCGTTATTCCTCCTGGGTGGAGAGAAGTTCATCTCGGTATCAATGGGTAATTACCTGGGCAAGGGAGGGCTTATCTGTACCTGAGAGGTGAAGGGGAGGGCGGGTTTTTGCTGCTGCTTGAGCAGGAGACAGATGGGCTGAACTGCAGTTTTGTAAGCAATAAATGGATTTGAAACTTTATTTCTCCCTTGGACTGATTTCGGTTTTTAGAGGTATTTTGCCCCAGGATTTCCTTTCCCTAGACTTCCACCCTGTTTCTCCAGCTGGAAAGGTGTGGATTTCTTTGTCCTTTGGGTCCCTTCCATGGGTCATATTCATAATGATGAGAGAATTCTGCTGCCCACAAAAATAAAAGGCACGACATGGTCTACAATAGGTCACAGTTTTTTTATTAATGACATAAGCAAGGAGAAAAATGTCACATTCATACTAAAAATTCCAACTAGACTCACAGAAATTAAGTTTTTAATGGAAAGTCCCAGCCTCCCGTTCCTGTCCAGTGCACACACATGTACACACACACTCATACTCACACTCAGGCTGGGCCAGAACACCTTTCCTGGCAGCTCCTGGACCAGCCATCCTACTGATGCTGGGGTTCTTGTTCATGAAGCCGAAGAATGAGCTTCACACTCAAGGTAGGAGAGCAAGGTACAGGCTTTTATTTAGAGATAAAGTGAAAGAATGGAGCTCCCGGCTCATGCCAGGAAGGGACAAGAGAGTCTGTAGTGGTGCATCATCTAGGGGGATATTTGGGAACGTGAAAGAGTTTAGGGTGTGGACTTGTTAAGTGGTTCCTGAATATTAAAAATTAACATAAGGAATTTCCTGCCTTGTTTTCTCTGGTACACCGGCACCTTGGTCTGGGAGCACATCAAAAGTCTGCCTGCCCAGCCCCAAGGTGGGCTGAGGTATTGTCTATTTGCTAAAGAATCTTGCCTCTTGAACTTCCTGGGTGTTAAAATGTAATCTTATCTTTAAGATGGAATTCTTCCTGCCCTTAACCATGTCGTCTACAGCTGGGTCTGCATGCTAAGTTAGTTGCTCAGTTTGCAAAATCACCTGTCAGATCTGAAGGAGGAAAGACAGCACATAGGCCTGGGCCTTTTAGCATGTGAGAGTGAATCTTACACATGGTTACGAATCATTAGCATCATAAAACATGCTATTCTTCTTTATCTGGAGAACATTAACTGATCTCACTGAAGAATGATTCTAGATCTTAATGTTTAACATAGAGTTTTAGGAGGGGGTGGTTTCCTTACATGTAGTTACATTGCTCTGACTGCAAATATCCCGCCCTGCCTCCTCCAGAGGCCCTCATCCTACTCTGACTACATCTACGGTCCCTGTCTCACTACCTGGGAACTGAGGTAAACAAGCTCTGAGCACTAAACTAAGAGGCTCTGCCTTACATAGGGTATAACTAGAAGCTTGACTGCTAGACCTGTGCCCAGCTCCCAGCCCTCAGACCCGACTGGGTATTTGGGACTTGAGGTTCACCCCCCTCCTCAGTGCCAGTCTTACGCGTGTACGGAAGGTCGGTGGGGCGGGAGGAGTCATCCCCACCACAACAGTCTGCCTCCGTCACACAGTGGGGGCGGGGGAGACTGGCTACATCTACACCACATTTATAAGGTAAGAATGACACTATGTGTCCAGAAGGAGCTCTAGTCCGTGAGGAAAGCTGCCAGGGACAGCATTCGAGCCTCTTCACACAGGCATAGCTTAACTATATAGGTAATTCCTAGTCAGTAGCATTTGTACTTAACCACCTCAATGAACCAAGCTTGAAGGAATTTAAAAGGAAATTTAGCTTAAATCAAAAATAAAATTTTATTTGTTAAACAATGTTTAAATATTCTTTTATTAACTTGAGACACACGCATTCATACTTCTCCCGAAGAGGTCGGGCACGGCAGTATGGCTCCTGGGCCCGGGATGTGTGGTTTTGGAATGATGGAAGAATGGGGAAGGGCTGAAGGCCCTATAGGGAAAAAAACTTAAGAATTTTTAAGTGTGGTTTCCTAACACATACTCGGGGCCATCTGGCCTAGAGTGAGTTCAGGTAGGTGGGAGAAACAACAGAGGGAAGAGGTCTTTGTGTCCCCTCAGCCCCATCCTCTTGGGCTGCCAGCCCTTAAAAGTCAAAACACCATTTAATAGCTGTAAAGTGGTGCTACTGTCCACTTTGAATTCTAGGCCCCAGAAACTTGAAACAGTTAAGTCCAGCATTACCAACATGCCGTCACTCACACAATTTGATTCTTCCTGTAAACTCAATTTAAAGAGCAATAGACAAGCATCAGACAAAGTACCAGGACAAAGCTTTACACATACAATCCGGGGAGGCAGCTGAGCCTGGTGAGGCCTGTGACAAGGTGGGCCAGGCGGCAGCTGAAAGTGATGGCAGGCACCCTGCCTGCCCCAAGGGCTTCCCTCCTTGGATCGAGGCATTGCCCCAGGATCTGCCAGGCTAACAGTCTTGAACCACCAAGCTTTTAGGGGCCAAACTGGCAGAGGGTTGGGGCAAAACACCGACTTGGACTTGGCAGGAGGAAGCAGAACAGCACAGGTGGCACCACCCACACAGGTCTCCAAGGCAAAGCCAGATTCAAGATTATTTAAAGAGAGATCCTACAAGGACCCAGTGAGGGGCAAAGCAGCAAGAAATGGGGAAACAAAAGTCCCCTTAAGGGACCAGAGGAAAACCAGTTGCTAGCCCAGCACGGTAAAGCTTCAGGGATAAACCACTTCCCCGACCCCATCAGATGCACATCAGAGCTGCTGCAGGTGGGCCAGGGCTGGACCTGGCACCCTCCGGCGAAGATGGCTCTGGCAGGTGGGGAGAGGGAGGCCGCCTGATGAAGCTTATACACTAAACGAGTTGGGGAAGTAAAGTGAACCATATTACAGATGTTTCTTGGATTCTGTCCAGCCTCACCAGTGGAACCACTGAAGTAAAGAAATGTATTAATTTGCTGCCAATTCAGACAAAAACAAAGTTTGCTGGGTGAGGAAATTAAGCAGCAAGCAGTGTATTTTCTGTCCCTGATACTTACCTGGGTTAACAGACTACTTACTTCTGGTTCTAAATTTCTAAGAATAATTCAGACTTGGATCTACAAAGTAAGTACAGAAATCCAGCTGAGGACTCAGCAATTTTACTTCTGAGTAGTATTGAACACTGCAATTGATTCCCCAACATCCCTTTTTTGCTGGAACATTTGTCTCTGGCTAGTGGTTCTCAAGCTTGGCCTCAATCAGAGGCCCTACAGTGGGGTGTATTTCAAATGTATCAATGCCTAGGTCCTAACCAATACCCGTTAAATCAGAGTCTAGAGGTGGGTTAGGTGTAAAATTTCCTGGGGCAATTTTAATGTACAACCACCAGTGTAAACCACTGGTTTAAGAGATCGCCTTTGCACAGGGAGATACCACTTCACATCCATTAGGATGACTGTTACTAAAAACAAACAAAACAGGAAATAACAAGTGCTGGAGAGGATGTGGAGAAATCAGAACGCTTGTGCAAAATGGGTAATAATGTTGCTGGTGAGAATGTGTAATGGTACAGCCAATGAGGAAACAATATGATGTTATGTATATTTAACCACAATAAGGAGAGAGAGATCTCCTTTTCAAGATTGGGTATGTGACCCAATTCAGGCCAATGACATGGGAGGAGATAGCTCCTGGTGGGCTTCTGAGAAAAGTTTCCTGATCCTAGAAGACAGCTGCAGGATGAGATGCACTCCCTTGCTTCTCCAGACCTAACATCTAGGACTCTAGCCGTCTGGGAACCAGCCTAATGATGAAGCCAACACGCAGGGCAGCAGACAGATGAAAAGGTGTAAGTACTTGAGGTCATTAAGCTCCTGATACAATGGACTCAAGTCAGTCTTATCTAAGGGCTTATGGTTGTTAGAAACAGGACATTAGGTCCAAAATGGAGTCATTTATCCTAAGCCCCACATAACCAAACTGAAACTTAGTTACAGTTTCAGCTCCCCCAGAAATACGATCTGAAAACAGTCAGTCAGGGCTCACCTGGTCAACACTACTGATATACCCTGCCTGATAGACCTCTGCCATCCCTTGAGAGCATAAAACTTGCCACACCAATCCACCTGTTGCTAGTGTAACTGCTTTGTTCTTGCTCCCTTCTGCCCATAAAAGTCCTTCCTTTGGTTTAACTCCCCAGAGCTCCATTCTATCTGCTCCAATGGATGCTGCCCGATTCATGAATTGTTGGATAGTGACAATAAGGTATTGAAAATTTATTCACTTGAATTTTGTTTTTTAACATGGTTATGTAAGGTAATACATTTCTTCTGATTAAATCCAGTTAAATTTCTGTAACTTGCTTCTGACAGTATCCAGACACATTTGTACAAATACTGTGGGTATAACAAAAATTTGGAAATAACATAAAAGCCTAAAAGGGAAATGGGTGAATAAAGAAGAGGTATAAACATCGATGGAGTTACTCTATCACAGTTAAGAGACAAACACATGGCATGAAAACAGGTTTTATGTATGATATATGAATTTTAAAACAATAAGGTGGTTTTCATTGATTTATATGTTGTATATGTGAATGTTTCTAAATAGATTAAATGGATCACATTTCATACATGATAGCCTGTTGGGGAGGGTAGAATTTGACTGGGATGGGAGTAAAAGAGGCAACATATGTATTAGAACTATTTTATTTCTGATCTTAAAACATAAAACAAGGTGATCAGATGCTAACAATGGACAATCTGGGGATTCTACATAGGTAGGTGTTTGTGATTCTTGATACTGTTCTATATTTACAAATTCTCAAAGTGAAAAGAAGATCCTTTCCCCAGGGCTATCCATGGCCCAAACAAATTTAACTAAGGAAGGCAGAAAAAACCTTCAATAAAGACATAGCAATCAAGGCTAAAGTCAGTTTAATTACAAGTGGGCTTTACTTGTTCAGAAAACTTCTCTTTTTTGTTGGTATGAGCATTTTTAACATTCTAACTTTTTATTTGGAAATAATTAAAGACTCCCCAAAAATTGCAAAAATATTACAAGAGGTCCCCTATCACCCTACTTTCCCCAATGGTAACACCTTATGTAACTATAATACACTATCAATACCAAGAAATTGACATTGCCCTGATACAATTAAGTAGACTGTGTACCTTACTGTGATTCACCTGTTTATCCTTTCTTTTATTTTTAATGTCTTGAAGTTACAAAAGCAAGTTGCTCATCAACGGAAGAATGGATAAATAAGAAGTGGTACATCCATGGAATATCATTTGGCCATAAAATGGAATGAAGCTCTTACATCTGTTACAACATGGATGAACCGTGAAAATATGATGCTGGTGAAGGCAGCCAGACACAGAAGATGATCTATTGTATGATTCCATTAGTATGAAATGACTGGAATGGGTGAATCCTAGAGACAGAAATGAGATTGGTGGATATGGGGACAAGGAGGACAGGAGATCGGGGAGCGAGTTCCCACGGGAATGGGAAGCGTTCATATAATGATTACGGGAGCCCGTGTGCCACGGTGAAAATGTTGGGGAACTAGATGAAGGTGGAAGCTGCACAAACATTGTGATTACACTAAACACCACTGACTTGTTCACTTTAAAGTGGTTAATTTTATGTTATATAAATTTCACCTCATTAAAAAGTTTTGGAAAAAGCAATTTGCTTATTGTAGGAAAACCCAAACATAATAGTATAAGTACAAAATTGCACTTTCTTCTTCTCCCAGCTGCTCTCCTCTCCACATCCAATCCCACTCCATTAGTACACCTTCCATTAACTGTTTAATATTTAACTGTCCACATTTCTAAAAGTTTTATGATGTACAAAAAGATGCATGTGTCTCTTTCTCTCCAAAATGTTTACTGAGCACTTGATCCATGCCAGGCAATGATGCAGGTGACTGGAGCACAGTCTGATGCGATTAATTTTCTGGTAGGAGGAAAAGGGCAGTAAGCATGGGAACCAGTAGGAATTTCAGATTGTGTAAGTGCTGTGAAAAAATAAAACTAGGTAAGAAGGTAGAGAGTGACGTGGGTTGGTGGAGGGCCAGGGTGGCTAGGAGAGGCCTCTGAGCTGAGGACACGGTATCTGAGTTGAATGTGAATGAGCTAGAGAGGTGAAGATCTAGGGAAAGAGCATTCCAGAGAGGGAAAAACTAGATACTTTTAAAGAAATAGGATTGTATGAAAGAGATTGATTTACTGTTTATTCCACTACTACGTCATTGTTCTTTCCCTGCTTTACCATATATTATAAAAGTATTTCTATGTTGGCACCTTGTCTCTTTCACTCCTTTAATAGCTGCATATTATTCCATAATATTCATATACTATTACTTAGCTAATCATTTCCCTGTTGAGGGACATTTAGGTTGTTTCAAGTTTGGAGCTACTGCAAACATGCTGGAAAGGATAGCTTTTCACCCTTGGGCATAGAAAACATTCCCAGGAGTTGGGACTGCTGCATCAGGGTCCATTCACGTGGATGTGTTTTCACCCACTAAACCCTGGGACCTTCATTTGGCCTTGTGTTCAGAAGTATAAAAGAGAAAAAGATTTTTTAAAAGATAAAAAAGATTGGCTTCTCTCTCTGAGGCCACCCGCACTTTTAACTTTTTCCCAATGTTTCAGCATGTCTCTCTCCCTGAAGTAGCCCACACTCCCCTTTCTCTGAGTGTGCACTTTCTTTCTTCAAATAAAACTTAAACCTTTCAAGGCGCCTGTCCTCCTTGAGGTCGCCTGCACATTTTCTCTCGTTTAGCAACCAACTTTACATGAAACATTTACTCTGCTTCAAAAAAAAAAAGATAAAAAGATTTAAAAAACAAACAAAATACTGTGCAGTTGACTAAAAGTTACAAATGCTGAGACCCTGATTAAATTTAAAGGTAGAATAGCTAAGGGAGGAGAGGAAAACCACATAGAACAAGAGTAACTACTAGGAATGCCAGGTGGTGGAATTTGCACTGGGCAATGGGAATGATGTGTCGTAAAATGCCTCAGACCATGAATAAGCATAGCTTTCCAAAGTAAAGCTGTTGTTAAGCTAACCCCGTGTGCACATTCACAAAAAATAGCAGGATGTCCTTGAAAAAACTCTCTTAAAGTTGATCATCCTGTGTCTCAACAGCCCTAGATGAGTATAGAAGGGCAGTGTCCTCCTAAACTCCGTATTGATTCACCCGTTCATTCATTAAACACTTACTAAGCATGTTTTCTATGCAAGGCGTTCTATTGGGCATTGGGAACATAAAGAAGTTGAAGAAAAGCCCCTGACCTCGAGTTGCTCAGTTTTAGCACGACAGTAATTATCAAGAAGAGCTTCTCACTTTCCTGCTGGAGCAGTGCCTCAACCCTGGCAGGTCAAAGCATTTGAAAATCAATGGAGTGGATTCTTTCCTGAATATCCATAATTATTCTATTCAGGGACAGGGAAGTTAATGACATCTACTGCTTTTCTCATCTGCAGGCTTAGCCGTTTCTGTCCTTGTCCCTAGAAAAAGTACCAGGCACAAAGAAACACTACTAATTTAATTAGAGGTGAAGAACTAACCTATCAGCATGATCATATGTAGCCCTTTGGGGGATATATCTTGAGGTATGGCATCCTACAGTGTGGTTCACTATTTGAGTAAGCTGCTTGCGTTGACATTTTCTTAGGAGCAGGTTAGGAGCTTAGGAGCAGGGGTGCAAACCTTGAGTGAGAAGGTGCTTTACTTTAGACACACTGTATTTTATTTTTGTTGTGAGTGTAAGATAAAAATATTAACTAATTCAAGAGTAAAGCAGATTTCCCATATATGAAGGTCTGATTTTTATGTCAATTGTTAAGATGTTTCTGTAAATCTGAGGACGATCATTTGAAAGTGGGACACTCTTAGGAAAGATTCTATTGGGTCTTCAGAGAACTATATTAATAAGCTGTAACCAGAACTTTGTATTAATCAGAGGAATACATTACCTATTATTGGAGGGAAAAATCAATGTCCAGATTCCAGGGATTATGGACCACAGGCCTGAGGAGACACTGAAAGCCAGCTTTGCTATTATAACAGAGGTTTCTTTACAGTTACAGTTGCCTAAGTGTTGTGTATTTTTTAAAGTATCCATAAAATTGCCAGTTTAATGTTAAACACAATTTCAAACCACTTTAGTGTAAGACTTATTTTAATGCATACCTGACAGCTTCGTTTTTGACCTACCTCATTAAGCTGAATTCCCTTTTATCCTTAAAATACAAATATTAAAAAGTAAAATTCACCTCTAAATTGAGATTTGGACCTTAACATAAAGTTAAGAACCATCTTTTCCATGTGTCCAAGCCTTTGCTCTGTAATTCTTAGAAGGTTAGTTGCACTCTGTCTAGACTCCTTGCAGAAAAATCTCGACAATGTTTTTATCTGATTTGGACTCCACATGGGTGAATTACAGGAAAACAACAGATGCTCAGGGCAACGTTATTTTCCTACTTCATGCAGTTGGGTCTAAGTATTTATCTTTGTCTTTCGTTCGTGCTTTTCCCACATTTACCTAAATGCACCCAGTCACGGTGAGATGCAGTCAGTGAAGTACTGCGGTTATACTTACAGCAAATCTGGCCATTCAAAAGAAAACCACTTCATTTAATGGTGCATAAAGAAGCTAGACGCACCAAACTCACCCTAATAGTTGGGTACAGCTGGGTACGTCATGGAATATGGCAATCCTGTTTAATTTGCAAAGCCCTGGACCGGGAGGAGGAAGGGATGGAAAAGTTTGGAAGACTCGTCAAACAGACAGTGAATCGTCAGGGGCTTCCAGCTAATAATGCCCTCTGTTGGCGCTGAGCCTGGACCCGAGCGCCTTACGAGCCACATTGTAGGTTAAGTTATAATGTCTTACGGTTTATTGTCTGTTCTACCAAATGAATACATGAAATGAGAGACGCTCTAAGTTGGGCGTCATAATGTAGGACAAAATCTTGCTCGAGGCGGGGAGAAGAAAGGTGGGAAGAGAATGAACGTAGGGAGACTGTGCGACGGAGAACGCTCAGAGGCCGGTGAAAGGGAAGGAAGGGATGTCCAGTGGTTGAAAGCTTTATCCCCCCGTAGAACTGCTGTCGGTTTTCCCTCATCCTGTGCCTCACGGGACAGAGTGGACCGCCGGCGACAGCTGAAAGGCTCTGGATCGGAGGCCCCGCACGGACCGGCGCCAAGACCCAACCCTGCGCTGCCCCACCCGGTGACAGGTGGAGCCGCGAGGGCGACCAGGTCCCCGCCTCTTCGCGCTGTCTGCCGGGAGCCGGAGACCCTTCCGGTTGCTCCGGGCCACGGAACTCCGACTCCCATCGGCCCCCGGGAAAACCGCAACGGGGTCACGCGGGCCCTGTCGGAACTCGTAGTTCCGTCTTTGGCCGTGCTTCATAGCCGGAAGCAGGGACGAACGGAGCCGAGAACTACCGAGGCTCAGGTAAGGGTGGCGGCGAAGGAACAATCTGCGCCGGGCGTGGGGTGGCCGGTGAGGCAGTTGGAGGTGCCTGGGTTGGGTGGGAGGATATCGGCTGGTCCACACGAGCAGGGTTGAGCTGCCGCCGCCGCCACCGTTGTCGCGAGTTCGGAGTGGGGACTGGAGCTGCTGCCGCAGGGACTCCGGGGACTCTGTCGCTATCCCCCAGCCCTTCTGCCTCCCACTTCCCGGGGTCAGCGCGGCCTGCTCCTCCCCGGCTTGTTGCCTCCTCCTCCATTTCCCGCCCTCTCTTCATCACACACGCGCCCCCCACCCCCACCCCCGATCGTGGATCCGGGCAGCAGCGGCGGGAGCAGCAGCGACTCAGCGCCCGACTGCTGGGACCAGGCGGACATGGAAGCCCCCGGGTCGGGCCCGTGCGGCGGCGCCGGCGGGCCCTTGGCGGCGGCGGCCGCCGAGGCCCAGCGTGAGCACCTCAGCGCGGCCTTCAGCCGGCAGCTCAACGTCAGTGCCAAACCCTTCGTGCCCAACGTCCACGCCGCCGAGTTCGTGCCGTCCTTCCTGCGTGGCCCTGCCCAGCCGTCGCCATCCCCGGCTGGCGCCGCGCCGGCGCCCACCACCATGGAGCCGACAGTGGCGCGGGAGGCCCTTCGGGTAAAGGGGCCGGGACGCGGGAGCAGCCGAGCGGGAGGCCGGAGCCCACCTTGGTTTGGTGGGGGGACGGGTCTGCGGCTTGCCCCGCAGGGCGGGGAACGCGCGGCCTCGAGGCCCGGCGGCACGTGGGGTGCTGACAGCGGCGCCGGGCGCGGGCAGCCCTGGGTGGGGCGGCCCGGGCGCAGCGGAGGGCCTGGAGGAGCGGTAGCCGCGTGTCGGCGACACGGGAGGGATCTAGAGCCCGTCCCTTTCCCGGGGACCGCAGCTACCCACTAGAACTGAGAACCATATGGGACGGAGAGGGGACCGCGGCCATCAGTGCCACGAGGCCCAGACGTGGGACAGATGGAACCAGGAGGTGGGTGGACGTTGAGCGAGCCAGACCCGAGGAGCTGGGAGGACGAGCGCCCGAGTTTTCCCTTCACCTTATGCCTAGGCGAGAGAGCGTCTCTTGCTCCAACTTCTATTTTTGAAACTGTAATTAACGTTTTGGGTATCTGGCACTGAAGTGTCCTGAAGGAATCCCAAGATGCATTGCAGTCTTGTGATCCGGCAGAAACTGTTGGCCCTCACTTCAGAGATCTTTTAGTCCTCAGCATTGTGTAAGCTTGTGAAGTTCACAGTGTTAAAAGTAAGAGTTCCTCCCGTAATGTGTATAGGAAACTACATTGATTTGTTTTCCCTTTTTCTTAAGTGGGACTTCTCGCCTTAATGACACGTTTAGAATTTTAAACGTGTCAAAATCGGATACCTTATTCAGGCTGCTTGGTATTGTAAGTCACTCTTTATTTTCACGTGTCAGTAATTAGTCTGTTCAGATACTTGGTATTATAGCTTAATAGTTCTCACGTGCCATTCTGACCATAGCTAGTAGAATGTTTTGTGTGGTTTCAAGTCAGGTTTGGTCTTTAAAAAGCTTTCTGTATTTCGGGGCTGCTTAAGTGATAGGATGACAGGCTTTCGGGTACTGATCTTCTGGGAATGTCCAATGAGTGAAGTTAACTATTCTCCCCTGTATAAAAAAGTGCTTATTTTAGGAACTGTCAATATTGGCTTAAAGAGAGAAAGGAATGTACCTTGGTGAGCGAGGGTATTGGAGAACCAGATCACAGATGTTCTTGGCAATTTGTGAGAATAGATTGTTGATTTCTCTTTGAAGTTCCACGTTGTATTTCCTAGGTAAATGGACATCATGAAAGTGCTCTGGGAGTTTAGCTTCTTCAGAAACTTGCTACAGTTTTCTGTGTAGAGGCAGAGAGTTTGGAGAAGTACTTCTGTGAAGTAAGTACATATGTGAGCACAGTTTGAATTTGGTTGTTTGATTTTACTTGATGTTTTGCCTTTGAACAAGAAAGCTTAGCTTTTATTTCTTTGCTTAGATCAAGCCATCTGGCCTACTTAAATAAAGTTCACTTACCAACCCCTAAAAGTGCCCGGTTCCCCATACCTTATCATGCAGATTCCTTTTATCCAGCCATTTTCTTGTTTCTTTTTTGGCCGTCCCTCCTCACTCTGGAGCCACCAGCACCACTCTGGCTAGACTTGGAACTCCATTTCCAGCTTGTCCACCCATCAGCCAGTGAGTCAGGAAGGGACAGCCATCCTCAGAGCAGTGATCTGGAGTAGACATTGTTGGGTGACTAGACTTTACCTGTTAGGTAGAAGAGCTGTCTTTCCTCTTACTGGTATGTGCCAACTTGCTGGTTTATTCTTAATCCTTTTCTCTGTGACACTGTTAGAAGTGGAGATGTAAAAATATGTAAGGAAGCGGTTATAAGAAAAGTACATTCTTTGTTACTTGGTGGTCAGTTTTTTTCAGTTTTATCAAACTATTTTGGTGTTACTGACTTTGTCAACTGCTTCTACAAAATGCCAGTTCATATTTTAAAAAGTGCCCTCTTTAGGGTTGTCTATTTGGAAAAGAATGGTTTATAAATTGAGGTCCAGAGAGATGTGGGACTGTTGGATTGCATGTTTGAACCCATACAGGTCCATGAAGTACCACCATCATAGCAGAGAACTATGCCTGGAAGAAGCAGAGAAAAAATTGGAAACTTGTCCTTAGAAATTGACAAAGGGGGAGCCATAAAAGTTGCAAGTTTTTTTATAGTGAGGAAATAGACACAAGGGGAGCATGTTTTCTTTGGTTGTTAAGCCCTTGTTGAAATTTGTGGTAGGGTCCCTGTTTTTAAGCTGGATAGGAGGAAGAGCTCTTGAAGGAGGAAGTCTAGAGGTAGAACACTGAATGACTTCTTAAGTGTTCCTGTCCAGGATGAATATCTGTCGTTTCTCCTGAAAATAGGCTAGTTGGGTTTTTCTGGTGGTTCCTTGAGCAACCAGTCACCATAAAAGTTTTTGCACAGTGTCATCCACCTTAAGTAGAATGCTGCTGGGTGGTTATGCCTGTTTCCAGCCTCCCAAGTAAAAACTTGGGATTCAGTGTTGATCTTAGCTCTCTGAAAAAGTAATACAGGTTTCCAACAGAATGATTAAGTAGAATACAAATTAAGTGTAACCAAGTGTAATTCATTTAAGTTCAATTCTCTGTGGATCCAAGTAAATTGACTACGTGATACTCTTTAAAGTAGAGGTCCTGAAATGAATGAAAATGTGGAGGACAAGGGTTCTGTGTAAGAGAACAAACATTTTCTATGCTAGAATGTACTTATTTTGAGTTTCAATTTGCACACAGTTCATTCTTTTTTATTGTTGAATGAGAAGTAAGTTTAGCGATTTAATTCAGGATTACTTGGTGTCTTGGTCCATTTGGGCTGCTGTGTAGTACCGTACCACAGACTGGGTAGCTTGTAAACAACAAAATTTATCCCTCACAGCTCAGGAGGCTGGAAGACCGCGATCAGGGTGCCAGCCTGGTCAGATGAGGGCCTCCTTCCCTCTCTCAGACCAGATTGCTGGCTTCTTGTTCTCACATGGTGGAAGGGGCAAGGGAGCTCCCTGGGGCCTCTTTTATAAAGGAGCTGTTTTGTGAAATGCATTCGTCATGGCTCTGCCGTTATGACTTACGGCCTCCAAAAAACCTCACCTAAGTCCAATACATGGGGCATTAGAATTTCAACATATGAATTTTTGAGGGGGACACAAAAGTTTTAGAGCATAGAACTTGGACTTGTAGAACATCCAGGCTTCTCTAGTAATGGTGTGGTGTCCTTTCACCATCCCACCCTTAACATCTCTCAGAACTCTGCCAGTAAAAAATGAGTATAGAATAAAACCAGCAGTCCTCAGAGGAGGAACTATCTCCAAAACGTAGCACATTGTATTATGGAATCTGAATTTTAAAGAGGAATGTTCTGTTTCATAGTACTTGGTTTTTGATGGATGTCTTTTTATGGGGAAGGGATTTTCTTCTTTTTTTAGTGACAGAGATATAATCACATATCACAGAATTCACCATTAAGTGTATGCTTCAGTGGTTTTTAGTATATGCACAAAGTTAATGCAACCGTCACTAGTACGTGGTGGCTGCTTGTTAATCACTGAGTAGTCTCAAAAGTGACCTCTTCAGGGTCACCAGAGTAGAGTGCAGAATCTTACGTAATTGTTTTGTTCAGAAGGGCTCTTAGACTTTATTATGATTTTAAGTGATACCTGTTGACTGAGAGATAAGTTTAGACAGAAGATAGATGAGGTTCTTGACTGGATTTTCCTTTTCCCATGAGACTGAAATCTCTACAGTAACAAAGTCTTCAGTGGGACAGTAAGTAAAGTAGGCAGAGAAGGTGAGGGGGAAATACTGTTCCAGGAGTGTTATTTCTTTTCCTACCTCGTTTTCTAGCTAGTTATTTCTTATCTTGACTTAACCAATTATTAGATTTGGGCTCTTATTTCATGATTTTACATGCTTGCAATGGCTCCAGCGTGAGGATTTAGGGAGTAAGTGAAGGCATTACATGAACCAGTGCTTTCCTTGTGAGCAGCTATTTGAACTGGTAAGAAATTTTGCTTGAGAATAGACCCTCTTTGGAGCAGCTTTTATTTACTGCAGGTTTTGTACATGGCTTTCTTCTGTCCCTTGTTTTTCACCTTCTCTGGAATTGTACTGCAAGAAAAGATAGCGATTAAAATTTCTCAGGGTGAGTTAGGGAAGTAGAGTAGATGACAAATTTTAAACCTTGTTTTGTTTTTGTTTGCTGGGGAGGAAATGTCTTAGAGTGTTAAAATATTACTGTTTTTCTAGTCGAAGAGAAAGGAATGAAAAGGATTCAATAGTCTTTTTTGGTGAGTTGGCAGTATTAGAATGGAATTTTTTGAGATGTAAGTCTGGTTTCTGCTCAGAATGATGTATAGCAATTAATGAACAAACATGTTTGTGTTTACAGAACGCAGGATACTGTGCTGGGCACTTGAAGTGACACCACAAGATGAATTAATCGTAGTCCTGGAGTCTAGAAAGGGGTCAGACCCCCAATTTACTCTAATGGAAGACATAACATGCTTGAGAGGGTTTCAAAGCTGAGCAGAGGAGTTGTTCATAGGTGCCCTTTGTAACTCATTTCAATCTTATCCTAATCATAAACCTAGAGATACATTTTCTGGTACTCTTCTTTGTTAATACCATAGTGTTTTTTAAGTTCAGATATAATTCACATAAAATTTACATTTCTTGTGTTTTGGTATTTTATTTCAGCTTGCTAGGAAATTGCTAGAGTAGAGCATCAGTTACCTTTTTACACTGCTTGGTGCTCATACCTAACAGTGAGTTACTGCCATTATGAAATTTTGATTGAGAATAGACCCTCTTTGGAGCAGCTTTTATTTACTGGTATGTCTACTGGGCATGTTAATTAAGAATTTCATCATTAAATTCACAGTTCTTAAATTATTGGGAAGCAAGAATATGGCCACTAGGTGAAAGTTCTTGATTATTCTGACATCCTTAGGCTTCCTTTTAAGCTGTCGTTTGTTGATTCATACCAAAGCTTCTTAAAAGTGGTGTCCTTGTTTTCAGTAGATTTTAACAAAGCAGGCTAGGCTGTAGGTGTATTTTTTTCCTAAGTGACTTTGTTTTAGGAAATCTAGTTGTCACAGTACTCCAAGTTGAGCCAGTTCCCCATCATAATTCTGCTTTCTAGGTGAGAGAAACAGTAAGGATTTCTTGAGCATCTTTCACCAGCCTAACCTAAGAGTGGTTACACGCAATCCAAACCACATTCCAACCAGGTAATTGTAAGCCACTCGCCTTGAAACAAGCAGAAAGTGCATGCCTTAGAATGCTGTTGGGGCAATTTCTGCATTGACCGTTTCTATAGAACCACAGTGGGCCACTGTACTACTCAGTGGTGTGTCCAGCTCCTTTGGATGGTTGGTTGTCTGCAAAGTATTTTAAGTTCACCTACAGTATTTTTTATGTAAATGGGGTATAAATTATAAATAAACCTATGTTTTACGGTTGTTTAAAAAACATAGTGGATCTTAGTTACTCTACAGAAAGCCCACTCAGGTGGATGTGTGTCATTGCTTTTAGTGAATGAATAGTTCGTAGAATGTTAGGGCTGAAAGTGACCCTGGCAGTAGTACAGTCTTGTCAGAGAAACAAACTGAAGCCTACAGATACTCAGTGACTCCGATTCAGCAACAGTGGAGTCTGGAATCTGTTAGCCAACTGCTAGCTTAGTGCCCTTTCCATTACACCGTGCTGTTGACTGGGGAGAAGGGCATCCCTGGGGCTAACATCTTGACCACCAACCAGCATGGATTTCCTGAGAGAGGCCCTAGAATTTGCCTTTCTTGTCTTTATTCTTCAAAAGTTTTGTTAATATGGGGCTTTGAAAAACTTGTAATAATAAACTTATTGAGCAGTTACTTGCTTCATATGCTTTTATCTTCACAACAATCTCTTGAGGTTATTGAGGTTATGTTGAGTCCTTTTATAGATAAGAAAATTAAGGCTCAGAAAAGCTAAATAAATGAGGTGACATCTCCTAGTAAGTGGAGGAGCCAGGGTTAAACTCTATGTCTGATTTCAAAGTTTATTCTAGTAATAGTAACTCAGCTAGTCTTCTCCCTGTTATTTGCTATGAAAAGGTCTTTTTGGCTGAGACACTTTTTCAGAAACCACGTCTGTGAGATTGTGGCCTATGGCACCACCTCCCTGTTCTGTCTCAGTAGTAGCAGGGTGACATTGTGATAAGTAGGCAATGCCCTACTTTGAAATTACTTCTTCCTACATTTTAGGAAATAATGTGAGATAATTTGAAACAGCTCTCTTCACCGCTATAGCATTGTACCTTTTTATTTTGAGAGCATAGGTAGTTAAGGCAAAACCATGGACATTTCATGTGTTGTGTGGGCGTTTGGCTGTGATGTCTGCCTTTACTGGTTTTCAGTATTGTCTGTGGGAGAGAAATACCTCAGGCAGGCAGATTTGGTTGGGAGTGTATGGTCATCTGGGTGCTAGAGAATTTTTAGTTCCTTAAGCAAATTGTACTTCAGCATCTCTTCAGTATTGTTTCTCTAACCCCTTCTTGGAAAACTGACACATACAAAGTTGTTTTTAGTCTATTGAACCCTGATGGAAATGCAGTAAATATATAGGTGGACTGCTACAGATGGTGAGAAAACTGAAGTGATAAGACTATAAGGAACTAGTGACCTATGAAAACCAAAAGAAACGGCTACAGTCCAGGCACAATGAATTACATACTTAACCGGTATGTACACCGTTTCAGCCTGTGGAGACTTTACAGGAGGTGGGAAAAGGCTCTGTATTTCAGAAAACCACAGTCATTCTGGAAGTTTCTAATGTCTTAGGAAACCAGAACTGAGATCTGTGTGTAG
The DNA here is from genome assembly GCF_030020395.1 of Manis pentadactyla. Taxonomy (NCBI): domain Eukaryota; kingdom Metazoa; phylum Chordata; class Mammalia; order Pholidota; family Manidae; genus Manis; species Manis pentadactyla. Next base: position 109,427,167 of record NC_080028.1, on the reverse strand, counting down.
GTGTGCTTACAGCTGCAAGAAGGGTCCTACCCTAGAGGAGCTCAGAAGAGCCATCCTAAGCTGGGTAATGGGGTGGGCGGGGTGGTGGGATAAAAGTGGAAAGTTTTGTATTACAATTGAGGAGAATCCTTAAGGGGATCTAGAACTGTGCACTTATGGCTCTTTAATTAAAACTAAATGTTTCAATTTAAAAGTCAGTTCCTTGTTCACAGCCACCTTCAAGTGCCTAATAGCCACATGTGGCTAAGTGACGGTCATATCACCGCACAGAAACAGAACATTTCCATGATTGCAGAAGCTTGTATTGGACAGAATTTTGTCACACAGTTTCTTACTTCAGTGTAGTGTAAGACACTTGTGACGTTTGCGACAGCACTGAAGTTTTTATTCATTAATAGTGAACACCATTTAGCTAACAGGACTAAGAAATTTAAGTAGGATGACTTTTACATATTGTTGTTTTGTGTGTAAAGAGATGAAAGATTAGTTTTATATCTAAAGCAGTACACACTTAAATTGCTGATTTATGGACTATGTGGATTAAGCACCTTAAGAATTGGCCAGACGTTATATTTAAAATATAACTTGAACTGAAACCTGGCTTTCACAGCCCACCACTAGTGTGGCCTTCACATGAACTGGCCAAGTAAGAGTCTCTGTGTTAAAGTCCTTTGATCCATAATCAAATCTTAAAAAAAAAATTTGTGTTTTTAAAAATTGAGGTGAAATCCATATGACATGAAATTAGCCATTTGAAAGTGAACAGTTCGGTGGCATTTGGTATATTCACAGCGTTGTGCAGCTTACTACCTCAAGGTTCCAGATGTTCTCATCGCCTGCAAAGGAAATCATACTCTTTAGCAGTCATTTAACACTCCCCTTTTCCCAGCTTTTGGCAACCACCAATCTACTTTCTGAGTGTATGAATTTACCTATTCTGAATATTTCATGTGAATGGAATTGTACATGTGATCTTTTGTGTCTGGCTTATTGCACCATTATCAACTTTTAACTAAGAGTTTTAAGACTCACAGTATCGTCTGTGTTAAACCATAGTCAGTTCTGTTGCCTGACTGTCTTTTGGTAAACACTTTCACTTCTTGTTTTAAAACTTTTGGTAATGTACCTTGTATCACAGCCAGTTCATTAATCTTCCTTTATCATCAACTATAGCATTAGTTTCTTTTAATTTGAGGTATGGCAGTTTTATAAACTAGTACACTTCTGATAAACTTTCCCACCTAATTAGAATTGTTCTTTTTTGAACGAGGGTGTGCTCCTGATGAGGATGTATCTTCTGAACATGGAGATACCATTAGAAAATATGAAACTGTTTTCATTCCTTGGGAGGTTTACTAACTTCTGCTCGACTAGCAGATATGAAGCATGCAGGACTTGAAAATCAAGCCCTTAATGGGTATGTTTGCCAGCCATGAATAAGTAACTTTGGACCTGGTAGAATTCTAAGCCTATGCGCATTAGTAGCCAGTAAATCTGGATGTGATGTATATTATGAATAATAGGAGTAGAATGAGAAAGGGTTGGAGATGTGTGTGAATGCATATGTGTGTGAGAGAAGAGACGGGTACAAATACACTGATAAGTTTAAATGTAAAGAACGTGTTGCTGTATCTGATTTTTCTGGTTCATTGTTCCAAAAACATCAGTTCGCAGATGTTGCTACCATTGTCATTTGAATTGTAATGTGATCCGTGGTCTGAATGCAAGGATAAGCTCTTTTTCTTCCATCCTGGGGAAACTACTGTCAGCTTCTTATTTTGAGGCCCTTTAATGTCATCATTACGTGTATATTAATAACTTAATTGCTGTTTGTACTTGACCCTGTCTCTGCCTCTGTAAGCTGTACAAACTGAAGACAAATGTGTTATAAATGTAGGGTGTTTTGAAAAATAAAACCATGAGCAGTTATTATGCTGCATTATGCAGCCATGATGTCACTGTCCTGAGAGGTGCCTTACAGCCTTAGGCATGTATTGTGTATTTGTAAATCTAAGACTTGGTTGTAGAACAGGTGTTGAGGTGTGTGTACTGTTCGGTCTTATAATGCCCATTTGCAGTTTGGGATGTCTTATAAGTGATGAGAGAGCCCCCATACTGATTGTCTCAGTCTTCCTTGCCTTAAAATGCTTGACCATCCTAACTGTGTCATCACTTCCTCGGTTTACTTTTACTGAGGGATTTTCAGCAAGGGCTGTCTGAGGAAGGGCAAGGTGGCATTTGTGTAACTTGGAGAAGCCCATTCTAATATGTCAGAATGTTAGGTAAGTTACCGCTTACTTCATAGGGTTGGGGGGGTGGTTAAATAAGATAGCAATCAGCACATGAGGGCTCAATAAACATTTAAGTGGATTTAGGGTAACTTGCCACAACCTCCAACCCTGCCTCCAGCACTGTGTGGATTTGTGAGTGTTTCTATCCCTGTCTGCACCCATAATAGATGTGCAGTATATGTTAGTTGATAGAATTGAACTGACGGCTCATTACATATTAGGGAGTGGGGAGTCACTTGTTGAATATCTCCTAGGTGCGAGGAGTTCTTTAATTGATACTAAACAGATGTGTACTCTCATTCAGTGCTCTGAGCAATCCTGTCAGGCAGATGGCATGTCATTTCCATGATTCAGTGAAATAATTGCCTCTCACAACTTGTACATGACACTCTAGGCTTTAAAACCAGGAGTCAGCCCAGTGCTGGCCTCTCAGCACCAGCGTCTGCTGCCTCCTCCATCCTGAGGTTGGCACGTCCGCCTGATCACCTAGCACTGCCTGACTTTCTCTGGAAGTTGAGTGATTTTTCCTTACTATACCTGTAAACTTTTCTTTGAAATAGGAAGTGAAAAAAAGTCTTTTGTGAAGTACAATTCCTGTTTCTTCCAAACCTAGTTCAAATGCTTTTTCCATTTCTGTTAACATCCTGCTAATCGCGTAGGTTGGGGTGTCTTAGACCGTTCACTCTTCCTTCCTGCACCTGTCCGGTGTCACCCCTGTTACCTCTGCGCTTAGCCTCTCCTCTCCAGCTGCACTGCGCCGCGGTGGAAGCCATGCTGTTGTTGCTGGCTGAGGTGTCTTTCCGTTCAAAGGTCATCCAAATACCACTGTGTGGGATCATCAGCAGTGACACTAAGCATGTCACTTCTCAAGAGATCTTGGTTGCCCTTTACCTTTCAGGGTCAAGAAACTCCTTTCTTCACTAGTGCACGTTATAGAAGATTGGGCCGAAAACTTTTCTTGACTTACAGGTCTTAATACTTTCCGTGGAGTGATTTTAAATATGACTTTGACAGATTATCAATTCAGTGTTTATTGGTGTGCGGGATTCCTGTGACTTCAAATTCTTCAGTGTCTTTTTTGCATCTTGGAGATTCTTTAAAGCAAGGGCACTTTCATACCAGAGTATCATTAGGCTTTCAGATATAAAAAGAAACTTAAACATGTAAGTATCAGTATATATTTCTCATACATCTCTTTCAGTGATATCAAAGTAGATTTTCAGTGTGACAATTGTGGAAACTGGATTGTTGCTTGATCTTACAATTCTAATAGAGGGACAAAACCAGTGTCATTTTAATCATCTTTTCTGAGATGTTTGTTATAAGGGCCCGTACACATTTCAGGGACTTTATACGAATGTCCTTTTAACTTCATTGGTATCAAATAGAATTTATTCAAGGATCTTGATGATAAAACATGTATGATTATAGAATTTTTAAAAGGGCTAATCACAGCCTTCTTTGACTACAGCTACCAAGAGAAACTAGAGAAGTAATGTGTCTTCGTTGAGCAAAATCTTCCTAATCTGATCTGTGTATGCTGCCGATTACTCTTTAAATATCTGTGATAGAAAAGTTTTTGAAGCAAAATATGAGAATAAGCATACTTTTATGAGTACATTTCAGTTACTAAAAGGTTTGAAAATTGGCTGTGATTGGCAGGTTTTTAGAAGTAGGTTAAACAGATTTGTAGTTCGAAACCTGAGTTAGTTGCCATTAGTTAGGTCTGGGTTATTGAGATTTTTGTTGGGTTATTGAACTTACATTTTTACTGTATTTTAGAACATAAATAAAATAGATGTATAGTTCCAATTTTTAATATAACTTATTTCTATTAAATAGCACCTGTGGAACCTTCTGAAGAGGAACAATTGTTGTGTGTAGGTAAGCATCTATAATATGACTCTTTGAATATATGACTGAGAAAACATTTAAGTTGTCTGTAGTATATAGAGCTAGATATTGTTTTGTAAATGTATATTATATCTCAATTTCTTGTCTAGGTTCAAATTCAGCTGTTAGCATGGAACTTTCAGAAACTGTTGGTAAGAAAATTTCTGACCATATTAATACAGTATTATGAAACTCTTTCACTCTCAAGATTTAAGGTGCAAATGTAAGTGTTATGATTATTGTAATCCCTACAGTTAACACTGGCATTGAATCTTTGTGTTTGGATTAACCATGCCGTGATAAATTTAGTAGTTGTCAATATAGAGGAATTGGGTGGAAGAATGCTAGTCAGTTTAAATAGTTATACTTGTTCCATTTACTTTGTGAGAAATTCCTTCCTTTATGTAACTTTGTTAATTTGAAGGGTTTTATATTTCCAAAAAGTTGATACCAAAGATATTACTTGTAGAGGGAAAAGAAAGGAGCCCCTAAATCCTGTGTTCTGGTTTTAAACTTTCCCTTTTTTCCACTGTCAGGGCATTTTGACGCTGGAGTTACTGGGCTGTTACGAATGATACATCTCCTGTTCACATTTTGTTTGTCCTTATGAAATGGAGCTTTATAAAAATAGCAATCTCTTGTAGTGTCTGAGTCAGAGCCCTGATGTCAGCAGTGAGGCCAGCTTGAAAGCTATTATCCATTTCTGTTGTGAAAGATACTTTCCTATGTGTCACTAGACATTGGAAACTGGAACTAAATATGCAAAGTTCTATTTGTTGTTTGAAAGCATCTGTGTTTTAAAGTATAGACTCTAAATTTTTTACCAGAATACTGAGTTAAAATACCTTATTTCAGTAGAAAATGGGGAGACAGAAATGTCCCCAGAAGAATCACGGGAGCACAAAGAAGAAATCAGTGAAGCAGAGCCAGTGGGTGGCTCCTTGGGAGGTGGAAGGCCCCCAGAGGAAGGTGCCCAGGAGATGATGGAGGAGGAAGAGGAGATACCAAAACCCAAATCTGTGGTTGCACCACCAGGTGCTCCTAAGAAGGAACATGTAAATGTTGTATTCATTGGGCATGTAGGTAAGTTGGGTTCACAGCAATAAGAAATGACCAGAATTACTGTGTACAACAAACAGAACATCTTACTTGGCTACTTGGAGATGTTTAGTGAAACTGGAATTGATCTAAATGTCTTGACTTTTAACTTGATTTTTTAGCTGGCAAAAAAGTGGCAGCACTTTGTTCTTGAAGGTTGGGCCGATGAACAGTTGTATAATGGAATAGAAGCTGGAAGAAAATAAGCTACAGTATATTTGTATGATGCATAATTGGTCTCTAGACCACTGATGATGGCTCAGCATATTATGACATTTATTAATTAACAGTCTAGAAAATGTGCCTATTTTTTTGTGTGAACTTCAGTTATTCTGTTAACTTTTTAGGATTCACTTTACTACATAGTTTGATTTTGCGTAATGTAAGAAATTAATTGGAGTGAGTTGTGGATGCTAGTCAGGTTGCTGGTTTAGCACAAAACAAAACCCTATTTTATTTATTCAGGTGTTCTCTGACTTACTCCCAAAATTGTGAAAGGAAAATACAGGATTATGTGTCCTTTTTTCTTCTCTTTGTCTCTGGCTTCCCCTCCTTTTTCAGTAGCGAGCCCCCTTTTGAAATTTGTAAAGGCACAACTGTATCTGCTAAGAGTGAAAGGCAGGCTGACCACCTAAATGGAGCTCTCAGTCCTGGCCTGCTCTTGCTGTCCACTGAGGCTCCACTGGGGTAATTTATATTCTGTTGTTGCTGTGCTCTAAGCTAACGGTCAGGGAGGAATCTGTCCAAAAATTCATTTGTTTATCAGTAAAGCAGTTCTCAGTCATTGTTGAGCTGCCAGGGATCTTAGCAGCTTCATTTTACAAAGAAGAAGGTAACTAGCCAGAGCGTGTGCCCCAAATTCCTATCATTTCAGTTGCTGTTGCAAGATGTAATTATATCAGCTAAATGATGCCTTCAGTTGTTGGTGTATTTAATTGTTGGTATTTGGGGTTTTTGTCTTTTACACCTGGTTTACACATTGTTGATGATTACTTTTAGATGCTGGCAAGTCAACCATTGGAGGACAAATAATGTAAGTGTTTTCTGTGAAATAATAGAGTGAATTTAATGGAATGTTTTGGGCATTGCAAACATTCACACAAAGGAGATAAAACAGGTTACCCCAACTTAAGAAAAATTAATAATAAAATGACATTACTTGTAGGGAAAGCTGATGTTAAGTAATTTTTGCAGTATGATCGTTGTTAGTATTTTCTGATGGAATTTAGGTCTTCTCTAAAATCTTCTGTCATCACCACCAGGAACATAAATGTATTTATGAAAGCTGTCTCTTAGATTTTTCTATAAAAAGTAATACAGAATCCTAGATTATAGGAAATGTCAGTCTGCTTTGAATATAATTTTCTTGGGAGTAATGAAAAGCAGTTCTTGAATTAGGTGCATGGGGGAAAGATTTTTCTAATCTATCAACTCCTTAAATTTATAATCAAAGATAGGTGGTTGGCTAACATGCTGAGATTAGAAGATATGAAAACACCGTGGTTGACCTTTAGTAATGTATTCTAATATTGAAAATCTTTTTAATTAAAAGGCTTTTCTTTTTTTTAATTGAAGTATCATTGATATACAGTCTTTTAGTTTCAAATATACAACACAGTGGTTCAACAGTTACACATATTATTAAATCCTCACCCCTCTAGTGTGATTACTGTCAATCAACGTAGAAAAATGTTACATAATCATTGATTATGTTCTCCATGCTGTACTATTCTGACCAAATTATATTGTGATTGTGAGTTATTGTATCCTTTTATCCCCCTCAGCCTCATTCCCCACCAGCTTGGTAACCGCTAGTCACTTCTCAGTGTCTGAGTCTACTGCTGTTTTGTTCCTTCTGTTTTGCTTTGTTTTTATATTCCACAAATAAGTGAAATCATACAGTATTTGTCTTTGTCTGGCTTGTTTCCCTGAGCATAATACCTTCGAGATCCATCCATGTTGTTGGAAATGGCAGTATTTCTTTTCTTTCTATGGCTGAATAATATTCCATTATGTATATGTACCACATCTTCTTTATCCTATAGATAAATTTATCTATCCTTTATTCTATTTAAATTTATCTATCTTTTATTTTATTGATGGACACTTAGGTTGCTTCCGTACCTTGGTTATTGCAAATAGTGCAGCAGTAAACATAGGGGTGCATATGTCTTTCCAAATCAGGGGTTTTGTTTTTTTGGGGGGTGTAAATTACTGGGTCAAATGGTATTTCTATTTTCAGTTTTTTGAGGAACCTCCATACTGTTTTCCACAGCAATTGCGCCAATTTAAACATTCCCACCAAAGCGTAGGAGGGTTCTCCTTTCTCCACATCCTCACCAGCATTTGTTATTTCTTGTCTTCAGATAGTGGCCATCCTGGCTGCTGTGAGGTGATACTCAGTGTGGTTTTAATTTGCATTTCCCTTATGATTAGTGATGTGGATCTTTGCATGCGCCTGTTGGTCCTTTGGATTTCTTCTTTGGAGAAGTGTCTGTTCATGTCCTTCCCCCAGTTTTTAATTGGGTTATTGTTTTTTTGGTATTGAGGCATATGAGTTCATATATTTTGGATGTTAACACTTTATCATATGGGTCATTTACAAATATATTCTCCCCTACTGTAGGATAAGGCCTTTCATTTTTAATCCCTCCTAAATTAGACCCATTTCTTCTTTTTTTTGTTTTCACAAACCCCATTACAGTCACTGTCCATCAGCATAGTAAGATGTTGTAGAATCACTACTTGTCTTCTCTGTGTTGCACAGCCCTCCCCTTTCCCCCACCCCTCACATTATACATGCTAATCATAATATCCCTTCTTCTTCCCCACCCTTAACCCTCCCTACCCTTCCATTCTCCCCAGTCTCTTTCCCTTTGGTAACTGTTAGTCCATTCTTGGGTTCTGTGATTCTGCTGCTGTTTTGTTCCTTCAGTTTTTCCTTTGTTCTTATAATCCACAGATGAGTGAAATCATTTGGTATTTGTCTTTCTCCGCTTGGCTTATTTCACTGAGCATAATACCCTGGCTTTAGATTTGTGGTTACCAAAGGTTCCAGGTTACTTTCCTTACTATCTAAGAGTCTAACTTAACTCACTTAGTATGCTGTTACAAACACCATCTAAAAGTTCTTTTCTATTTCTCCTCCTTTTTCTTCCTCCTCCATTCTTTATATATTAGGTATCAAATTCTGTACTTTTTGTCTATCCCTTGATTGACATTGGGGATAGTCATTTTAATTTTGCATTTGCCTCGCTATCAGCTGCTCCACCGTCCCTATTGTTGTTTTACTACCTCTGGTGACAGCTACCCAACCCTAGGAACACTTCCATCTATAGCAGTCCCTCCAAAATAGACTGCGGAGATGGTTTGTGGGAGGTAAACTCTCAGCTTTTGCTTACTGGAAATTGTTTAATCCCTCCTTCAAATTTAAATGATAATCTTGCCGGATAAAGTATTCTTGGTTCCAGGCCCTTCTGCTTCATGGCATTAAATACATCATGCCACTCCCTTCTGGCCTGTAAGGTTTCTGCTGAGAAGTCTGATGTTGTTAGCCTGATGGGCTTTCCTTTGTATGTGATCTTATTTCTGCCTCTGGCTGCTTTTAACAGTCTGTCCTTATCCTTGATCTTTCCCATTTTAATTACTATGTGTCTTGGTGTTGTCTTCCTTGGGTCCCTTGTGTTGGGAGATCTGTGGATCTCCATGGCCTGAGAGACTATCTCCTTCCCCAGATTGGGGAAGTTTTCAGCAACTACCTCCTCAAAGACACTTTCTATCCCTTTGTCTCTCTCTTCTTCTGGTGCTCCTATAATGCAAATATTGTTCTGCTTGGATTGGTCACACAGTTCTCTCAATATTCTTTCATTCTTAGAGATTCTTTTTTCTCTCTGTGCCTCAGCTTCTTTGTATTCCTCTTCTCTAGTTTCTATTTCATTCATTGTCTCCTCCACCATATCCAACCTGCTTTTAGTACCCTCCATTGTGCTCTTCAACGATTGGATCTTTGACCTGAATTCATTCCTGAGTTCTTGAATGTCTTTCCATACCTCCATTAGAATGTTGATGATTTTTATTTTGAACTCCCTATCCAGGTAAGGGGTCCAGGGTGGGGGCAAGGGACGTAGGCTACCTCTTGCCGATGTGCTTATCGCTTGTGTTTTCTGTTGGAATTCTTGGATCCCTGATCCTGCACCAGTGGAAAAGGACCTCATCAGGGAGGCTACTACCAGAGACTGCTTCTCTGGGTGCCGTACCCTGTGGAGGGCCAGGCCAACAGAACCCTGGGTGCTTCAACAGGGCTTCCCAGGCTGGGTTCCTTGGGAGGCAGGAGGCCACCTGGCTTTCCAGTGGCTTGGGAGAAGTTCTGCCAGAAATGGCTCCTCAGTGGCACCTGACTGCCAGCGAGGTCACAACTTTCTTGTGCTTATTAGCCTGTTTTTTTCCCAGAGAGGAAGGGACCACACCCTGTTAGGCAGGAAAATAGATATGAGTGGGATGGAAAGAGAATAAGGCCAGGAAAAAGCCCACTAAAAATGACCCAGAGTGGATCAGTTAAAGCTCAAAAAGCCTGGAGCAACTTGACCTGGAATGTTTGAATATTCCCCAGAGAAAGGAGGATATGTCAGCATAGCCCATGGCTTTATTGTGTTAATCATGCAGGCCCAGCTTATTTTTTTGACTTAACCTACATGCTTTTTTTTTTTTCTCCTTTGGCCCTAATCAAGTAGTTTGCAGTCTGGGCAATTAATAATGGCAAGTAAGCCCAGCATAAACAACATAGTCACAGGCAGGAAGGATTTCATCTTAAAAATAAGATTGTGTTTTAATACCCAGGAAGTTGAGAAGATTCTTAACTTACTCTTTAGCAAACAGACAATAACTCGGCCCACCCTGGGGGCAGGGGAAGCAGTCTTGTTTGATATGCTCCCAGACCAAGAAGGCTCAGCTCCCAGGGAGAAATCACAGCAGGAAGTTGCTTGTGTTAAGTTAGTTCTAAGTATTATTCAGAGACCACCTAACAGCTCTGCAACCCCAGCCCTTAGTCACATTCCTGAAGAATCCTTAAAAGGGGGAACCCGCAAGCTCTCAGGGTGCTCCTCTCCCTGAGGTCGCCTACACTTCCTAAGTGCATAACCTTTTCACTTTAAACTTTCTTTTCAACCTTTCAGGGTGCTGTCTCTCTCTGAAGTTGCCTGCACTTTTTCTGTAAGTAACTTTAAATAAAACTTTTCCTCTGCTTCACTACTGTGTCTCTGCCTTTTGATTCTTTTTTGCGGTGGGGACAAGGACCAAGTGCTTGGTCCGTGCTTCCCCAACAACCCCACCCCATCTTCAAGGAATATGCAGGTCACCCTGACTAGAGAGACTTGCAGCTTACCAAAGGTTCCAGGTCCAGCAAAGCCCTGGGCAGGTGCTGAGGACACCACAGAGGAGAGGCTGCTGCCTGATGCACCTACTCCAGGGGTGTTCTGACCAAAGGTGGGTGTGAATGTGCCTAGAATGGAGAGACTGCAAAGAACTGAAAACTAGGCCCACAAGCAAAAGGTGTCAAAGCAGGTGATAATGAACTGGGGGGAGGTCTGCTTGCAAACGCATCCCCACAGGATCCCTTAGCCCACACCGCTATCCAGCTCACCCCTTGGTAAGGAAGCACATGGGGTGACTGGGTCCTAACCTCTGTGCTCCAGGTGAGCCTGCCCAGCCCCCCACCCACAACTGCAGCAGAGCCCGAGCTGTCCTTTCGCCACCTGAGGAGAACCTTTGCACTCCCTTGGGCACCACAACACAGCTGAGTGGGACACTGAGTGGACCTCTCTTCTCTCAGGACTAATGTTATGTCTCCTCCCCATTTGCCTGCCACCGCTCCTTTACTTCACCACAGCCCCACCCCAGAGTCAGCCCCCATCCTCCCACAGGCCCACTCGAACTCGGTCTCCTGCACATGCTTGCCCTCATGGAGACTCCTGCCCAGTGCTGGGCTACCCTCCACAGCGGCTCTCTGGGAAGATCCTCTCACATGTAACTGTATCTGTCTAGGCCTGAGGTGGGGAGGGTGCCCCCCCGAGGTGCTGACCTTGCACGTAATCTTCCCCCACACCCAACCTCTGGGGGGTCACACCTTATCGCAACCAGGAACTGCTCTTGCTCCCAGATCTCAGCTGCGAGCACAGTGCTGTCCCTGCTCCCGTGCCAACCGCACCCACTCCAGATCCTCTGCCTCATCAGGGCCTGTAGTCAGCCCCCTGCCCCTCCTGCTCCCTGTGCCATTTAACCAGGTTGGGTTTACTCTCTATCCACTGATTTTAGGTCCACACCTCAAGACTGAATGTTGCTGGGCAGACACAACTGTGCTGACCGGCCTTGCTTCAAATTCCTAACCACAATTTCCCAGACTTCAGAACTGCCCGGCACAGCTCTCACACGTCGTTTTCTCCCCCTCTCCAAAATGACTACTGAGAGAGGCCCTCCTTGGTATACATCTCCCCCTAACCCACGCCAAGGAGCTTTTCTATTCAGTGAGGAAAATGGAAGCTACCAGGGCCCAAACTACTTATCATGCATCTTCCAAATGGAAATAAAATCACTTCTGCCTGAAATTCTATAGTGACTTCCATTAGTACTTTAAGAAAAGCATTTTAAAAGGCCATGAAAGATCTTCCTTTCTGCTGTCTTTTAATGTCATTTTATCCCACCTTCCTTTTGAAGCCTCTGGCCACAGCTGGCTCTTCTCTGCTCATGAAAACATTAGGCTCGTGTCTGCCTTTGGGCCTTTGCTCCTGTGCCTGCAACGTCCTCAACCCCAGCCGCTGTCCCTGCTCCCAACTCTGGAACTATGGCCATGGCCTCTGTTTTCTATTGTCTCAGAAAGGCTGCCGCTGACCACCTAAATAGCTCCTCCGGTCATGAGTTACACCGCTACCTGAAACTGTTTACAGATAACATCTGTGATAACATCTCTCTCTCCACCACAGCATACACCTCCTAGAGCAGAGACCGTGTCGGCACTTAAAACAGCACCTGGCACTGTAGACTGAGCTGGTGCAGTGTTTGACAAGGTCCAGGCACGAGGAGGAATCCTGAAAACAGAAACCTCATAGCTGGCCCCTGCTAATTCCCGCACTTATTTTTGCAGTTATGATGGTGATTGGGCTCATATATGGGAAATCTTATGTACTTAAGATTATTCATCTTTAGTAAACAACATAACCCACAATATTGATCAAAGCAGCAATTCCGGAAATGAAAGCAGTGTTATGGGACCAACTGTTCCAGGCATACTGCCACAAATAAGTGAGGTAGAACAACCCAGGCCTCTCTTAAACCTAGATGCAGTTTGTCCTCCCCTTTGTAACAATTCAAACATGACTAACTGGGATTTCTTTAGAATATTGGCAGACAAGGAGTTATTGGAACCTAGGCCATGGAAAAACCCATTCTCCCAAGAAACATATATGAAACAGCAAAGTAATAAAGATTAATAGTCCCCACTGCCCAGGGCCCCACTTATGTTGCTTATAATATTAGAAGACACCTCTGGTAACGCCCTCATAGAAAGAATTTATGAGCAAAATAAAATTTATATTTACAAATATCCCATATATAAAAGTTTATGATAAATTTATAAAATATTACTATATTAATAGTAAGGTAGTAAGAGCAGATTTAGTGTTCTTATATAAAGGATAAAGAGGACTGACTGCAAGGCCCTGGTGCCTGTAGATGCAGGAGGAAAGGTGTAAACATCTGAAATTGTGGAATGAATATTATAAAAGAATAAGGTGTTTTTGTTGTATTCATAGGAATGTTAAGGAATGGGTGATAGGAGTACCAGCCCTAGATTTTAGATGTAAGCCTCTACCCACGTGTAGGATAGGATTTAATTAATAATATAGTTACACTTAATAACCAAAAGGCATATAGCTTGCATTTTATATAACCTGCTTAAACTTTATATAGCCTTAGACACATATCTAAAAGTCTATATAATCTTACACACTTAAAGTAAAAATCATAGCCCACATGCTTAACCCACACACTGTCTTACGCCATTTTCTGTTTAGCACCTACCACATAGCTTACATGAATTACTAATCACAATAGACTAGGGGAAAGTTAAAAATTAAATGTTAAATGGCTACTATTAGAAGAAATAGTGATGTTTACTTAAGGGTGATAAGCTGAAATTATGTAAACTGACAGAAAAAGGATTGTATTATTCATAATTTTAAAAAATGTTCAACATTATGTAAACCGTAAAAAGATACAAAAATAAAGACCCTGCCGCTTGATGTCAGGAGATGTTACAACTTTAATTGGGTGTTTCGTCTCCTCATTGATCTCACTCGCTGACACTGTCCTTTCCTTCGTGACCCACACCTCAGCTGGAGCTGGACTCCGACACCGAGCCCATACCAAATCTGATGTGCAAACACAGACGTGTTCTGAGGCATGCTGGCCACGTGGAAGGGAAAGGGTGTGCTCTGGCCAGCTGCACCCAGGGAGTTGTTACTCAAGCCACCCCAGAAAGGGGTCGTGCCACCAGTGCTCCCACTCTGTCCTCCCCAAAGCCGAACGCCCCAGTGGTGGAGCTGCTGTGGGGGTCAGCCACGCTCAACCCAAAGTCCCCACTGTGAGCAGGGCGCGCTGACAGCCCAGACGTGAAGGGCGATGAGGTAGTGCTGCCAAACACAGAACTACTGGTTCCACTGCTGGTGGTGAGGGTCATACCTCCGAAGCCCGAGGTGGTGGCTGCAAAAAAAGAGGAAACATGGATCATAGTCTAACCCCATACACAAAAGTACATACAAAATGGATAAAACACCTGAATATAAGTCATGAAACCATAAAACTCTTAGAAAAAAACAGGCAAAAACCTGAAAAAGACATATGCATCCCTATTTTTCTCACAGCACTATTTACAATAGCCAAGAAATGGAAGGAACCTAACTGTCCATCAGTACATGAATGGATAGAAAAGATGTGATACATATGTACAATTGAATATAATTCAGCCATAAAAAGAAAACAAGTCCTACGATTAGCAACAACATGGATGGAGCTGGAGGGTAATATGCTCAGTGAAATAAGCCAGGCGAAAAAAGACAAGTACCAAATGATTTCACTCATCTCTGGAGTATAAGAACAAAGGAAACACTGAAGGAACAAAACAGCAGCAGAATCACAGAACCCAAGAATGGACTAACAGTTACCAAAGGGAAAGAGACTGAGGAGGATGGGTGGGAAGGGAGGGAGAAGGGCAGAGAAAAAGAAAGGGGGCCTTATGATTAGCATACATAATGTGGGGGTGAATGGGGAGGGCTAGGCTACACAGAGAAGACAAGTAGTGATTGTACAGCATCTTACCAGGCTGACGGACAGGGATACTATTGGGGTTTGTGCAGGGTACGTGGGGAAGGGGGGAACCAAGTAATTGTAGATAGATACCAAAAAAAGAAAAAAAATATTAAAGGCCATGAATGATCTTCCTTTCTCCTGTCTCTTAATGTCATTTAAACCCATTTTCCTTTTTAAACCTCTAGCCACACCAGCCTCTTCTCTGCTCATGAAAATATAAGCTCATCTCTGTCTTCGGGCCTTTGCTCTTCTGCCTGCAACGTCCTCACCCCCAGGCGCTGTCCCTGCTCCCAACTCTGGAACTGGGGCCATGGCCTCAGTTTGTTATTGTCTCAGAAAGGCAGCCAATGTCTACCTAAATAGCTCCTCCTGTCATGAGTTACACTGCTACCTGATGCTGTTTATGAATAACTTCTGTCATAACATCTAAATCTTCACCACAGCATACAGCTCCAAAAGCAGAGACTGGGTCAGCACTTAAAACAGTGCCTTGCACTGCAGACCGAGACAATTCCAAATCTCACCTGCAATCCCAGACGTGTTCTGAGGCGTGCTGGCCGTGTGGAAGGGAAAGGGTGTGCTCTGGCCAGCTGCATCCAGGGAGTTCGGATTCAACCCTCCCCAGAAAGGGTTCTTGAGACCAGTTCTCCCACTCTGTCCTGATGTAAAGCTGAATGTCCCAGTGGTGGAGCTGCTGTGGGGGGCAGCCATGCTCATCCTAAAGCCCCCACTGCCAGCGGGACCTGCTCACACCCCAGACGTGAAGGGCAATGAGGTGGTAACGCCAAACACAGAGCTACTGGTCCCACTGCTGGTGGTCAGGGTCATAGCTGCAAAGGCCGAGGTGATGGCTGCAAAAAAGGAGGAAACATGGATCATTGTCTAACCCCATAGACAAAGTAAATTTCAAATGGATCAAGACCTGAATCTAAGCCATGAAACCATAAAACACTTAGGAAACAACAGTAAAAAATCTCTTGGACACAAACATGAGTGACTTCTTCATGAACATATCTTACCAGGCAAGGGAAAGGAAAGCGAAAATGAACAAATGGGGCCATATCAAGCTTTAAAGCTTCTGTACAGTAAAGGACACCATCAACAGAACAAAAGGGCATCCTACAGCATGGGAGAATATATTCATAAATGACAGATCCAATAAAGGGTTGACATCCAAAATATAGAAAGGGCTAACACACCTCAAAAACAAAAAGGAAATAATCCAATTAAAAAATGGGCAGGGGAGCTGAACAGGTCTCCAAAGAGGAAATTCAGATGGCCAATAGACACATGAAAAGATGGGCCACATTGCTTCTCATCAGAGAAATGAAATTAAAACCACAATGAGATATCACCTCACACCAGTAAGGACAGCTACCATCCAAAACACAAGCAACAACAAATGTTGGCGAGGTTGTGGAGAAAAGAGAACCCTCCTACACTGTTCGTGGGAATGTAAATTTGTTCTACCATTGTGGAAAGCAATATGGAGGTACCTCAAAAAGCTCAAAAAGGAAATACCATTTGACCCAGGAATATCACTCCAAGGAATTTCTACTAAGAATACAACAGCCCAGTTTGAAAAAGACAGATGCACCCCTATGTTTATCACAGCACTGTTTACAACAGCTAAGAAAAGGAAAAACCCTACGTGTCCACCAGTAGATGAATGGATAAAAAAGATGTGATACATATGCACAATGGAATATAATTCAGCCATAAGAAGAAAACAAATCCTACCATTTGAAACAACATAGATGGAACTGGAGGATAATATGCTCAGTGAAATAAGCCAGGCGAAAAAAGACAAGTACCACATGATTTCACTCATCTTTGGAGTATAAGAACAAAGGAAAAACTGAAGGAACAAAACAGCATCAGAATCACAGAATCCAAGAATGGACTAACAGTTACCAAAGGGAAAGGGACTGAGGAGGATGGGTGGGAAGGGAGGGATAAGGGGAGAGAAAAAGAAAGGTGGCGTTATGATTAGCATACATAATGTGCGGGTGAACGGGGAGGGTAGGCTACACAGAGAAGACAAGTAGTGATTGTACAGCATCTTACTAGGCTGACGGACAGGGATACTAATGGGGTTTGTGCGGGGTACGTGGGGAAGGGGGGAACCAAGTAAACTTACTGTTTTTCAGGTAATTGTAAATAGATACCAAAAAAAGAAAAAAAATTTTGAAGGCCATGAATGATCTTCCTTTCTGCCTGTCTCTTAATATCATTTTATCCCACTTTCCTTTTTAAACCTCTAGCCACACCGGCCTCTTCTCTGCTCATGAAAACATAAGCTCGTCTCTGCCTTCGGGCCGTTCCTCTTGTGCCTGCAACATCCTAACCCCCAGCCGCTGTCCCTGCTCCCAACTCTGGAACTGCGACCATGGCCTCGGTTTGCTATTGTCTCAGAAAGGTGGCCACTGTCTACCTAAATAGCTCCTCCTGTCATGAGTTACACTGCTACCTGATGCTGTTTATGAATAACTTCTGTCATAACATCTAAATCTTCACCACAGCATACAGCTCCAAAAGCAGAGACTGGGTCAGCACTTAAAACAGTGCCTTGCACTGCAGACCGAGACAATTCCAAATCTCACCTGCAATCCCAGACGTGTTCTGAGGCGTGCTGGCCGTGTGGAAGGGAAAGGGTGTGCTCTGGCCAGCTGCATCCAGGGAGTTCGGATTCAACCCTCCCCAGAAAGGGTTCTTGAGACCAGTTCTCCCAGTCCGTCCTGACGTAAAGCTGAATGTCCCAGTGGTGGAGCTGCTGTGGGGGGCAGCCATGCTCATCCTAAAGCCCCCACTGCCAGCGGGACCTGCTCACACCCCAGACGTGAAAGGCGATGAGGTGGTAACGCCAAACATGGAGCTACTGGTCCCACTGCTGGTGGTCAGGGTCATAGCTGCAAAGGCCGAGGTGATGGCTGCAAAAAAGGAGGAAACATGGATCATTGTCTAACCCCATAGACAAAATAATTTTGAAATGGATCAAAGACCTGAATGTAAGTCATGAAACCATAAAACACTTAGAAAACAACAGGAAAAAATCTCTTGGACACAAACATGAGTGCCTTCATGAACATATCTTCCCAGGCAAGGGAAAGGAAAGCAAAAATGAACAAATAGGACCATATCAAACTTTAAAGCTTCTGTACAGTACAGAAAACCATCAATAGAACAAAAGGTCATCCTCCAGTATGGGAGAATATATTCATAAATGACAGATCCGATAAAGGGTTGACATCCAAAATATAGAAAGAGCTAACACACCTCAACAAACAAAAAGCAAATAATCCAATTAAAAAATGGGCAGGGGAGCTGAACAGACAGGTCTCCAAAGAAGAAATTCAGATGGCCAATAGACACATGAAAAGATGGGCCACATTGCTTCTCATCAGAGAAATGTAAATTAAAACCACAATGAGATATCACCTCACACCAGTAAGGACAGCTACCATCCAAAACAAGCAACAACAAATGTTGGCGAGGTTGTGGAGAAAGGAGAACCCTCCTACACTGTTTGTGGGAATGTAAATTTGTTCTACCATTGTGGAAAGCAATATGGAGGTGCCTCAAAAAGCTCAAAAAGGAAATACCATTTGACCCAGGAATATCACTCCAAGGAATTTCCACTAAGAATACAACAGCCCAGTTTGAAAAAGACAGATACACCCCTATGTTTATCGCAGCACTGTTTACAACAGCCAAGAAAAAGAAAAAACCTATGTGTCCACCAGTAGATGAATGGATAAAAAAGATGTGATACATATGCACAATGGAATATAATTCAGCCATAAGAAGAAAACAAATTCTACCATTTGAAACAACATAGATGTAGCTGGAGGGTAATATGCTCAGTGAAATAAGCCAGGTGGAGAAGGACAAGTACCACATGATTTCACTCATCTCTGGAGTATAAGAACAAAGGAAAAACTGAAGGAACAAAACAGCAGCAGAATCACAGAGCCCAAGAATGGACTAACAGTTACCAAAGGGAAAGGGACTGAGGAGGATGGGTGGGAAGGGAGGGATAAGGGCAGGGAAAAAGAAACGGGGCATTATGATTAGCATACATAATGTGGGGGTGAATGGGGGGGGCTAGGCTACACAGAGAAGACAAGTAGTGACTGTACAGCATCTTACTAGGCTGACGGACAGGGACACTAATGGGGTTTGTGTGGGGTACTTGGGGAAGGGGAGAACCAAGTAAACTTACTGTTTTTCAGGTAATTGTAGATAGATACCAAAAAACGAAAAAAAATTTTAAAGGCTATGAATGATCTTCCTTTCTGCCTGTCTGTTAATGTCATTTTACCCCAGTTTCCTTTTTAAACCTCTAGCCACACCAGCCTCTTCTCTGCTCATGAAAACATAAGCTCATCTCTGCCTTCGGGCCTTTGCTCTTGTGCCTGCAATGTCCTCACCCCCAGCTGCTGTCCCTGCTCCCATCTCTGGAACTGCGGCGAAGGCCTCAGGTTTCTACTGTCTCTAAAAGGCTGCCGCTGTCTAACTAAATAGCTCATCCAGTCATGAGTTAAACTGCTACCTGGTACTGTTTATGGATAACTTCTGTGATAACATCTAAATTTTCAACAGAGGGTACAGCTCCAGAAGCGAAGACTGTCTCACCACTTAAAACAGTGCCTTGCACTGCAGACCGAGCCCATTCCAAATCTCACCTGCAATCTCAGACGTGTCCTGAGGTGTCCTGGCCACGTGGATGGTAGAGGGTGTGCTCTGGCCAGCTGCACCCAGGGAGTCTGGATTCAAGGATCCCCAGAAAGGGTTCTTGAGACCAGTTCTCCCAGTCCGTCCTGACCCAAATCTGAATGAGCCAGTGGTGGAGCTGTTGTGGGGGGCAGCCATACTGATCACAAAACCTCCACTGCCAGCGGGCCCTGCTGACACCCTGGACGTGAAGGGCGTTAACGTAGTGCCACCGAACACTGAGGTACTGGTCCCGCTGGTGGTGGTCAGGGTCATAGCTGCAAAGGCCGAGGTGATGGCTGCAAAATAGGAAGAAACATGGATCATTGTCTAATGCATAGACAAAAGTAAATTTGAAATGGATCAAAGACCTGAATCTAAGCCATGAAACCATAAAACTCTTAGAGAAAGACAGGCAAAAATCTCTTGGACATAAACATGAGCGTCTTCTTCTTGAACGTCTCTCTTCAGGCAAAGGAAACAAAAGCAAAAATGAACAAATGGGACTATATCAAGCTTAAAAGCGTCTGTAAAGTAAAGAACACCATCAACACAACAAAAGGACATCCTACAGCATGGGAGAATATATTCATAAATGACAGATCTGGTTAAGGGTTGACATCCAAAATATACAATGAGCAAACAGCTCAACAAATAAAAAGCAAATATTCCAATTAAAAAATGGGCATGGGAGCTAAACAGACACTTCTCCAAAGAGGAAATTCAGATGGCCAATAGACACATGAAATCATGCATCATATTGCTTGTCATCAGAGAAATGCCAATAAAGACCACAATGAGATATCACCTCACACCAGTAAGGATCGCCGCCATCAAAAACACAAACAACAACAAACGTTGGTGAGGTTGTGGAGAAAGGGAAATCCTTCTACACTGTTGGTGGGAATGTAAATTCGTTTAACCTTTGTGAAAAGCAATATGGAGGTTACTCAAAAAGCTCAAAATAGAAATACATTTGACCGAGGAATTCCAAACCAACTAATTTACCCTAAGAATACAGCTGCCCAGTTTGAAAAAAGACAGATGCACCCCAATATTTGTCACAGTGCTATTTACAACAGCCAGGAAATGGAAACAAACTAAGTGTCTATCAGTAGACAAATGCATAAAAAAGATTTGATACATATGCACAATGGAATATAATTCACCTATAAGAAGAAAACAAATCCTAGCATTTGCAACAACATGGATGGAGCTAGAGGGTATTATGTTCTGTTAAATAAGTGAGGTGGAGAAAGACAAGTACCAAATGATTTCACTCATCTCTAGAGTATAAGAGCAAAGGAAAAACTGAAGGAACAAAACAGGACCACAATCACAGAACCCAAGAATGGACTAACAGTTACAAAACAGAAAGAGACTGAGGAGGATGGATGGGAAGGGAGGGATAAGGGCAGGGAAAAAGATAGGGGGCATTATGATTAGCATGTATAATGTGGGGGGGGCACGGGTAGGGCTAGGCTACACAGAGAAGACAAGTAGTGATTCTACAGCATGTTACTACACTGATGGACAGTGATTCTAATGGAGTCTGTGCGGGATACTTGGTGAAGGGGGGAGCCAAATAAACATAATGTTCTTAAGGTAATTGTAGTTTAACAAAAAAAAAACACCATTTTAAAGGGCCGTGAATGAAATTCCTTTCTGTCTGTTTCTTAATGTCATTTTATCCCACCTTCCTTTTTAAACCTCTAGCCACACTGGCTCTTCTCTGCTCATGAAAATATAAGCTCGTCTCTGCCGTGGCGCCTTTGCTCCTGTCCCAGAAAAGTCCTCAACTCCACCCGATGGCCCAGCTCCCAACTCTAGATTTGGGGCCATTGTCTCAGTTTCCTATTATCTCATGAAGGCTGCTGCTAAAAACCTAAATACCTCCTCTGGTGATGAGTTACACTGGTACCTGATTCTCTTTAAACATAACGTCTGTAACAACATCTAAATCTGGACCAGAGTGTACAGCTCCAAAGACGGAGACTATCTCAGCATTTAAAACAGCAACAGCCACTGCTGATGGAGCCCATTAGAAATCTCACCTGCAATACCAGACGTGTTCTGACTTGACCTGGCCATGTGGATGGGAGAGAATGTGCTCTGGCCAGCTGCACCCAGGGAGTCTGGATTCAAGGATCCCCAGAAAGGGTTCTTGAGACCAGTTCTCCCACTCCGTCCTGACGCAGAGCCAAATGCCCCAGTGGTGGAGCTGCTGTGGGGGGCAGCCACGCTTGTCCCAAAGCCCCCACTGCCAGTGGGGCCTGCTGACACCCTGGATGTGAAGGGCGCAGAGATGGTGCTGCCAAACCCTGATGTACTGGCCCCACAGCTGGTGGTCTGGGTCACTGCTCCAGAGCCGGAGGTGATGGCTGCAGAAAAGGAGGAAACATGGATCATTGTCTAACCCCATACACAAAAGTAAATTCAAAATTGATCGAACCCCTGAATGGAAGCCATGAAAACATAAAACTCTTAGAGAAGGACAGGCGAAAATATCTTGGACATAAACATGAGCGACTTCTTCGTGAACATATCTCTCCAGGGAAAGAAAAGCAAAAATGAACAAATGGGACTATATCAAGCTTAAAAGCTTCCGTTCAGTAAAGGGCACCATCAACAGAACAAAAGGGCATCCTCCAGTATGGGAGAATATATTCATAAATGACAGATCCGATGAAGGGTTGACATCCAAAATATAGAAAGAGCTAACACACCTCAACAAACAAAAAGCAAGTATTCCAATAAAAATGTGGGCAGGGGAGCTGAACAGGCAGTTGTCCAAAGAAGAAATTCAGGTGCCCAATAGACACATGAAAAGATGCACCACATGGCCTGTCATCAGAGAAATGCTAATTAAAAGCACAATCAGGTATCACCTCACACCAGTAAGGATCGCCACCATCCAAAAGAAAAACCACAACAAACGTTGGCAAGCATGTGGAGAGAGGGGAACCCTCCTACACTGTTGGTGGCAATGTAAATTCGTTCAACCTCCGTGCAAAGCAATGTGGAGGTTCCTCGAAGAGCTCAAAGTAGAAATACCATTTCACCCAGCAATACCGCTCCTAGGAATTTACCCTACGAATACAGCAGCCCGTTTTGAAAAAAGACAGATGTACCCCTATGATTATCGCAGCACTATTTACAACAGCCAAGAAATGGAAACAACCTACGTGTCCATCAGCAGATGAATGTATGCACAATGGAATATAATTCAGCCATAAGAAGAAAACAAATCCTACCGTCTGCAAGCACATGCTTGGAGCTAGAGGGTATTATGCTCAGTGAAATAAGCGAGGCGGAGAAAGACAAGTACCACATGATTTCACTCATCTCTGGAGTATAAGAACAAAGGAAAAACTGAAGGAACAAAACAGCAGCAGAATCACAGAGCCCAAGAATGGACTAACAGTTACCAAAGGGAAAGGGACTGAGGAGGATGGGTGGGAAGGGAGGGATAAGGGCAGGGAAAAAGAAACGGGGCATTATGATTAGCATACATAATGTGGGGGTGAATGGGGGGGGCTAGGCTACACAGAGAAGACAAGTAGTGACTGTACAGCATCTTACTAGGCTGACGGACAGGGACACTAATGGGGTTTGTGTGGGGTACTTGGGGAAGGGGAGAACCAAGTAAACTTACTGTTTTTCAGGTAATTGTAGATAGATACCAAAAAACGAAAAAAAATTTTAAAGGCTATGAATGATCTTCCTTTCTGCCTGTCTGTTAATGTCATTTTACCCCAGTTTCCTTTTTAAACCTCTAGCCACACCAGCCTCTTCTCTGCTCATGAAAACATAAGCTCATCTCTGCCTTCGGGCCTTTGCTCTTGTGCCTGCAATGTCCTCACCCCCAGCTGCTGTCCCTGCTCCCATCTCTGGAACTGCGGCGAAGGCCTCAGGTTTCTACTGTCTCTAAAAGGCTGCCGCTGTCTAACTAAATAGCTCATCCAGTCATGAGTTAAACTGCTACCTGGTACTGTTTATGGATAACTTCTGTGATAACATCTAAATTTTCAACAGAGGGTACAGCTCCAGAAGCGAAGACTGTCTCACCACTTAAAACAGTGCCTTGCACTGCAGACCGAGCCCATTCCAAATCTCACCTGCAATCTCAGACGTGTCCTGAGGTGTCCTGGCCACGTGGATGGTAGAGGGTGTGCTCTGGCCAGCTGCACCCAGGGAGTCTGGATTCAAGGATCCCCAGAAAGGGTTCTTGAGACCAGTTCTCCCAGTCCGTCCTGACCCAAATCTGAATGAGCCAGTGGTGGAGCTGTTGTGGGGGGCAGCCATACTGATCACAAAACCTCCACTGCCAGCGGGCCCTGCTGACACCCTGGACGTGAAGGGCGTTAACGTAGTGCCACCGAACACTGAGGTACTGGTCCCGCTGGTGGTGGTCAGGGTCATAGCTGCAAAGGCCGAGGTGATGGCTGCAAAATAGGAAGAAACATGGATCATTGTCTAATGCATAGACAAAAGTAAATTTGAAATGGATCAAAGACCTGAATCTAAGCCATGAAACCATAAAACTCTTAGAGAAAGACAGGCAAAAATCTCTTGGACATAAACATGAGCGTCTTCTTCTTGAACGTCTCTCTTCAGGCAAAGGAAACAAAAGCAAAAATGAACAAATGGGACTATATCAAGCTTAAAAGCGTCTGTAAAGTAAAGAACACCATCAACACAACAAAAGGACATCCTACAGCATGGGAGAATATATTCATAAATGACAGATCTGGTTAAGGGTTGACATCCAAAATATACAATGAGCAAACAGCTCAACAAATAAAAAGCAAATATTCCAATTAAAAAATGGGCATGGGAGCTAAACAGACACTTCTCCAAAGAGGAAATTCAGATGGCCAATAGACACATGAAATCATGCATCATATTGCTTGTCATCAGAGAAATGCCAATAAAGACCACAATGAGATATCACCTCACACCAGTAAGGATCGCCGCCATCAAAAACACAAACAACAACAAACGTTGGTGAGGTTGTGGAGAAAGGGAAATCCTTCTACACTGTTGGTGGGAATGTAAATTCGTTTAACCTTTGTGAAAAGCAATATGGAGGTTACTCAAAAAGCTCAAAATAGAAATACATTTGACCGAGGAATTCCAAACC
Organism: Manis pentadactyla; assembly: GCF_030020395.1. Taxonomy (NCBI): domain Eukaryota; kingdom Metazoa; phylum Chordata; class Mammalia; order Pholidota; family Manidae; genus Manis; species Manis pentadactyla. The sequence goes on along the minus strand of NC_080028.1, from coordinate 109,402,672 downwards.
AACTAATTTACCCTAAGAATACAGCTGCCCAGTTTGAAAAAAGACAGATGCACCCCAATATTTGTCACAGTGCTATTTACAACAGCCAGGAAATGGAAACAAACTAAGTGTCTATCAGTAGACAAATGCATAAAAAAGATTTGATACATATGCACAATGGAATATAATTCACCTATAAGAAGAAAACAAATCCTAGCATTTGCAACAACATGGATGGAGCTAGAGGGTATTATGTTCTGTTAAATAAGTGAGGTGGAGAAAGACAAGTACCAAATGATTTCACTCATCTCTAGAGTATAAGAGCAAAGGAAAAACTGAAGGAACAAAACAGGACCACAATCACAGAACCCAAGAATGGACTAACAGTTACAAAACAGAAAGAGACTGAGGAGGATGGATGGGAAGGGAGGGATAAGGGCAGGGAAAAAGATAGGGGGCATTATGATTAGCATGTATAATGTGGGGGGGGCACGGGTAGGGCTAGGCTACACAGAGAAGACAAGTAGTGATTCTACAGCATGTTACTACACTGATGGACAGTGATTCTAATGGAGTCTGTGCGGGATACTTGGTGAAGGGGGGAGCCAAATAAACATAATGTTCTTAAGGTAATTGTAGTTTAACAAAAAAAAAACACCATTTTAAAGGGCCGTGAATGAAATTCCTTTCTGTCTGTTTCTTAATGTCATTTTATCCCACCTTCCTTTTTAAACCTCTAGCCACACTGGCTCTTCTCTGCTCATGAAAATATAAGCTCGTCTCTGCCGTGGCGCCTTTGCTCCTGTCCCAGAAAAGTCCTCAACTCCACCCGATGGCCCAGCTCCCAACTCTAGATTTGGGGCCATTGTCTCAGTTTCCTATTATCTCATGAAGGCTGCTGCTAAAAACCTAAATACCTCCTCTGGTGATGAGTTACACTGGTACCTGATTCTCTTTAAACATAACGTCTGTAACAACATCTAAATCTGGACCAGAGTGTACAGCTCCAAAGACGGAGACTATCTCAGCATTTAAAACAGCAACAGCCACTGCTGATGGAGCCCATTAGAAATCTCACCTGCAATACCAGACGTGTTCTGACTTGACCTGGCCATGTGGATGGGAGAGAATGTGCTCTGGCCAGCTGCACCCAGGGAGTCTGGATTCAAGGATCCCCAGAAAGGGTTCTTGAGACCAGTTCTCCCACTCCGTCCTGACGCAGAGCCAAATGCCCCAGTGGTGGAGCTGCTGTGGGGGGCAGCCACGCTTGTCCCAAAGCCCCCACTGCCAGTGGGGCCTGCTGACACCCTGGATGTGAAGGGCGCAGAGATGGTGCTGCCAAACCCTGATGTACTGGCCCCACAGCTGGTGGTCTGGGTCACTGCTCCAGAGCCGGAGGTGATGGCTGCAGAAAAGGAGGAAACATGGATCATTGTCTAACCCCATACACAAAAGTAAATTCAAAATTGATCGAACCCCTGAATGGAAGCCATGAAAACATAAAACTCTTAGAGAAGGACAGGCGAAAATATCTTGGACATAAACATGAGCGACTTCTTCGTGAACATATCTCTCCAGGGAAAGAAAAGCAAAAATGAACAAATGGGACTATATCAAGCTTAAAAGCTTCCGTTCAGTAAAGGGCACCATCAACAGAACAAAAGGGCATCCTCCAGTATGGGAGAATATATTCATAAATGACAGATCCGATGAAGGGTTGACATCCAAAATATAGAAAGAGCTAACACACCTCAACAAACAAAAAGCAAGTATTCCAATAAAAATGTGGGCAGGGGAGCTGAACAGGCAGTTGTCCAAAGAAGAAATTCAGGTGCCCAATAGACACATGAAAAGATGCACCACATGGCCTGTCATCAGAGAAATGCTAATTAAAAGCACAATCAGGTATCACCTCACACCAGTAAGGATCGCCACCATCCAAAAGAAAAACCACAACAAACGTTGGCAAGCATGTGGAGAGAGGGGAACCCTCCTACACTGTTGGTGGCAATGTAAATTCGTTCAACCTCCGTGCAAAGCAATGTGGAGGTTCCTCGAAGAGCTCAAAGTAGAAATACCATTTCACCCAGCAATACCGCTCCTAGGAATTTACCCTACGAATACAGCAGCCCGTTTTGAAAAAAGACAGATGTACCCCTATGATTATCGCAGCACTATTTACAACAGCCAAGAAATGGAAACAACCTACGTGTCCATCAGCAGATGAATGTATGCACAATGGAATATAATTCAGCCATAAGAAGAAAACAAATCCTACCGTCTGCAAGCACATGCTTGGAGCTAGAGGGTATTATGCTCAGTGAAATAAGCGAGGCGGAGAAAGACAAGTACCAAATGATTTCACTCATCTCTGGAGTATAAGAGCAAAGGAAAAACTGAAGGAACAAAACAGCAGCACAATCACAGAACCCAAGAGTGGACTAACAGTTACCAAAGAGAGAGGGACTGAGGAGGATGGGTGGGAAGGGAGGGATAAGGGCAGGGAAAAAGAAAGGGGGCATTATGATTAGCATGTATAATGTGGTGGGGCACGGGGAGGGCTAGGCTACACAGAGAAGACAAGTAGTGATTCTACAGCATGCTACTACGCTGATGGACAGTGACTCTGATGGGGTTTGTGGGGGGGTACTTGGTGAAGAGGGGAGCCAAATAAACATAAGGTTCTTAAGGTAATTGTAGATAGATACCAAAAAGAATAGAACATTTTAAAAGGCCGTGAATGATCTTCCTTTCTGCCTGTCTCTTAATGTCATTTTGTTCCACTTTCCTTTATAACCTCTAGCCACACCTGGCTCTTCTGTGCTCATGAAAACATAAGCTCACCTCTGCCTTCGGGCCTCTGCTCCTGTGCCTGCAACGTCCTCACCCCCAGCCGCTGTCCCTGCTCCCAAACCTGGAACTGTGGCCATGGCCTCAGTTTGCTATTGTCTCAGAAAGGCTGCCGCTGACTACCTAAATAGCTCCTCCGGTTATGGGTTTCACTGCTACCTGACGCTGTTTACAGATAACTTCTGTGATAACATCTAAGTCTTCACCACAGCATACAGCTCCGAAAGCGGAGACTGTGTCAGCACTTAAGACAGCGCCTGGCACGGCAGACCGAGCCCATTCCAAATCTCACCTGAAAACCCGGGCGTGTTCTGCTGCATGCTGGCCACATGGAAAGCAGATGGTGTGCTCTGGCCAGCTGCACCCAGGGAGTCTGGATTCAAGGATCCCCAGAAAGGGTTCTTGAGACCAGTTCTCCCACTCCGTCCTGACGCAGAGCCAAATGCCCCAGTGGTGGAGCTGCTGTGGGGGGCAGCCACGCTTGTCCCAAAGCCCCCACTGCCAGTGGGGCCTGCTGACACCCTGGATGTGAAGGGCGCAGAGATGGTGCTGCCAAACCCTGATGTACTGGCCCCACAGCTGGTGGTCTGGGTCACTGCTCCAGAGCCGGAGGTGATGGCTGCAGAAAAGGAGGAAACATGGATCATTGTCTAACCCCATACACAAAAGTAAATTCAAAATTGATCGAACCCCTGAATGGAAGCCATGAAAACATAAAACTCTTAGAGAAGGACAGGCGAAAATATCTTGGACATAAACATGAGCGACTTCTTCGTGAACATATCTCTCCAGGGAAAGAAAAGCAAAAATGAACAAATGGGACTATATCAAGCTTAAAAGCTTCCGTTCAGTAAAGGGCACCATCAACAGAACAAAAGGGCATCCTCCAGTATGGGAGAATATATTCATAAATGACAGATCCGATGAAGGGTTGACATCCAAAATATAGAAAGAGCTAACACACCTCAACAAACAAAAAGCAAGTATTCCAATAAAAATGTGGGCAGGGGAGCTGAACAGGCAGTTGTCCAAAGAAGAAATTCAGGTGCCCAATAGACACATGAAAAGATGCACCACATGGCCTGTCATCAGAGAAATGCTAATTAAAAGCACAATCAGGTATCACCTCACACCAGTAAGGATCGCCACCATCCAAAAGAAAAACCACAACAAACGTTGGCAAGCATGTGGAGAGAGGGGAACCCTCCTACACTGTTGGTGGCAATGTAAATTCGTTCAACCTCCGTGCAAAGCAATGTGGAGGTTCCTCGAAGAGCTCAAAGTAGAAATACCATTTCACCCAGCAATACCGCTCCTAGGAATTTACCCTACGAATACAGCAGCCCGTTTTGAAAAAAGACAGATGTACCCCTATGATTATCGCAGCACTATTTACAACAGCCAAGAAATGGAAACAACCTACGTGTCCATCAGCAGATGAATGTATGCACAATGGAATATAATTCAGCCATAAGAAGAAAACAAATCCTACCGTCTGCAAGCACATGCTTGGAGCTAGAGGGTATTATGCTCAGTGAAATAAGCGAGGCGGAGAAAGACAAGTACCAAATGATTTCACTCATCTCTGGAGTATAAGAGCAAAGGAAAAGCTGAAGGAACAAAACAGCAGCACAATCACAGAACCCAAGAATGGACTAACAGTTACCAAAGAGAGAGGGACTGAGGAGGATGGGTGGGAAGGGAGGGATAAGGGCAGGGAAAAAGAAAGGGGGCATTATGATTAGCATGTATAATGTGGTGGGGCACGGGGAGGGCTAGGCTACACAGAGAAGACAAGTAGTGATTCTACAGCATGCTACTACGCTGATGGACAGTGACTCTGATGGGGTTTGTGGGGGGGTACTTGGTGAAGAGGGGAGCCAAATAAACATAAGGTTCTTAAGGTAATTGTAGATAGATACCAAAAAGAATAGAACATTTTAAAAGGCCGTGAATGATCTTCCTTTCTGCCTGTCTCTTAATGTCATTTTGTTCCACTTTCCTTTATAACCTCTAGCCACACCTGGCTCTTCTGTGCTCATGAAAACATAAGCTCACCTCTGCCTTCGGGCCTCTGCTCCTGTGCCTGCAACGTCCTCACCCCCAGCCGCTGTCCCTGCTCCCAAACCTGGAACTGTGGCCATGGCCTCAGTTTGCTATTGTCTCAGAAAGGCTGCCGCTGACTACCTAAATAGCTCCTCCGGTTATGGGTTTCACTGCTACCTGACGCTGTTTACAGATAACTTCTGTGATAACATCTAAGTCTTCACCACAGCATACAGCTCCGAAAGCGGAGACTGTGTCAGCACTTAAGACAGCGCCTGGCACGGCAGACCGAGCCCATTCCAAATCTCACCTGAAAACCCGGGCGTGTTCTGCTGCGTGCTGGCCACATGGAAAGCAGATGGTGTGCTCTGGCCAGCTGCACCCAGGGAGTCTGGATTCAAGGATCCCCAGAAAGGGTTCTTGAGACCAGTTCTCCCACTCCGTCCTGACGCAGAGCCAAATGCCCCAGTGGTGGAGCTGCTGTGGGGGGCAGCCACGCTTGTCCCAAAGCCCCCACTGCCAGTGGGGCCTGCTGACACCCTGGATGTGAAGGGCGCAGAGATGGTGCTGCCAAACCCTGATGTACTGGCCCCACAGCTGGTGGTCTGGGTCACTGCTCCAGAGCCGGAGGTGATGGCTGCAGAAAAGGAGGAAACATGGATCATTGTCTAACCCCATACACAAAAGTAAATTCAAAATTGATCGAACCCCTGAATGGAAGCCATGAAAACATAAAACTCTTAGAGAAGGACAGGCGAAAATATCTTGGACATAAACATGAGCGACTTCTTCGTGAACATATCTCTCCAGGGAAAGAAAAGCAAAAATGAACAAATGGGACTATATCAAGCTTAAAAGCTTCCGTTCAGTAAAGGGCACCATCAACAGAACAAAAGGGCATCCTCCAGTATGGGAGAATATATTCATAAATGACAGATCCGATGAAGGGTTGACATCCAAAATATAGAAAGAGCTAACACACCTCAACAAACAAAAAGCAAGTATTCCAATAAAAATGTGGGCAGGGGAGCTGAACAGGCAGTTGTCCAAAGAAGAAATTCAGGTGCCCAATAGACACATGAAAAGATGCACCACATGGCCTGTCATCAGAGAAATGCTAATTAAAAGCACAATCAGGTATCACCTCACACCAGTAAGGATCGCCACCATCCAAAAGAAAAACCACAACAAACGTTGGCAAGCATGTGGAGAGAGGGGAACCCTCCTACACTGTTGGTGGCAATGTAAATTCGTTCAACCTCCGTGCAAAGCAATGTGGAGGTTCCTCGAAGAGCTCAAAGTAGAAATACCATTTCACCCAGCAATACCGCTCCTAGGAATTTACCCTACGAATACAGCAGCCCGTTTTGAAAAAAGACAGATGTACCCCTATGATTATCGCAGCACTATTTACAACAGCCAAGAAATGGAAACAACCTACGTGTCCATCAGCAGATGAATGTATGCACAATGGAATATAATTCAGCCATAAGAAGAAAACAAATCCTACCGTCTGCAAGCACATGCTTGGAGCTAGAGGGTATTATGCTCAGTGAAATAAGCGAGGCGGAGAAAGACAAGTACCAAATGATTTCACTCATCTCTGGAGTATAAGAGCAAAGGAAAAGCTGAAGGAACAAAACAGCAGCACAATCACAGAACCCAAGAATGGACTAACAGTTACCAAAGAGAGAGGGACTGAGGAGGATGGGTGGGAAGGGAGGGATAAGGGCAGGGAAAAAGAAAGGGGGCGTTATGATTAGCATGTATAATGTGGTGGGGCACGGGGAGGGCTAGGCTACACAGAGAAGACAAGTAGTGATTCTACAGCATGCTACTACGCTGATGGACAGTGACTCTGATGGGGTTTGTGGGGGGGGTACTTGGTGAAGAGGGGAGCCAAATAAACATAAGGTTCTTAAGGTAATTGTAGATAGATACCAAAAAGAATAGAACATTTTAAAAGGCCGTGAATGATCTTCCTTTCTGCCTGTCTCTTAATGTCATTTTGTTCCACTTTCCTTTATAACCTCTAGCCACACCTGGCTCTTCTGTGCTCATGAAAACATAAGCTCACCTCTGCCTTCGGGCCTCTGCTCCTGTGCCTGCAACGTCCTCACCCCCAGCCGCTGTCCCTGCTCCCAAACCTGGAACTGTGGCCATGGCCTCAGTTTGCTATTGTCTCAGAAAGGCTGCCGCTGACTACCTAAATAGCTCCTCCGGTTATGGGTTTCACTGCTACCTGACGCTGTTTACAGATAACTTCTGTGATAACATCTAAGTCTTCACCACAGCATACAGCTCCGAAAGCGGAGACTGTGTCAGCACTTAAGACAGCGCCTGGCACGGCAGACCGAGCCCATTCCAAATCTCACCTGAAAACCCGGGCGTGTTCTGCTGCGTGCTGGCCACATGGAAAGCAGATGGTGTGCTCTGGCCAGCTGCACCCAGGGAGTCTGGATTCAAGGATCCCCAGAAAGGGTTCTTGAGACCAGTTCTCCCACTCCGTCCTGACGCAGAGCCAAATGCCCCAGTGGTGGAGCTGCTGTGGGGGGCAGCCACGCTTGTCCCAAAGCCCCCACTGCCAGTGGGGCCTGCTGACACCCTGGATGTGAAGGGCGCAGAGATGGTGCTGCCAAACCCTGATGTACTGGCCCCACAGCTGGTGGTCTGGGTCACTGCTCCAGAGCCGGAGGTGATGGCTGCAGAAAAGGAGGAAACATGGATCATTGTCTAACCCCATACACAAAAGTAAATTCAAAATTGATCGAACCCCTGAATGGAAGCCATGAAAACATAAAACTCTTAGAGAAGGACAGGCGAAAATATCTTGGACATAAACATGAGCGACTTCTTCGTGAACATATCTCTCCAGGGAAAGAAAAGCAAAAATGAACAAATGGGACTATATCAAGCTTAAAAGCTTCCGTTCAGTAAAGGGCACCATCAACAGAACAAAAGGGCATCCTCCAGTATGGGAGAATATATTCATAAATGACAGATCCGATGAAGGGTTGACATCCAAAATATAGAAAGAGCTAACACACCTCAACAAACAAAAAGCAAGTATTCCAATAAAAATGTGGGCAGGGGAGCTGAACAGGCAGTTGTCCAAAGAAGAAATTCAGGTGCCCAATAGACACATGAAAAGATGCACCACATGGCCTGTCATCAGAGAAATGCTAATTAAAAGCACAATCAGGTATCACCTCACACCAGTAAGGATCGCCACCATCCAAAAGAAAAACCACAACAAACGTTGGCAAGCATGTGGAGAGAGGGGAACCCTCCTACACTGTTGGTGGCAATGTAAATTCGTTCAACCTCCGTGCAAAGCAATGTGGAGGTTCCTCGAAGAGCTCAAAGTAGAAATACCATTTCACCCAGCAATACCGCTCCTAGGAATTTACCCTACGAATACAGCAGCCCGTTTTGAAAAAAGACAGATGTACCCCTATGATTATCGCAGCACTATTTACAACAGCCAAGAAATGGAAACAACCTACGTGTCCATCAGCAGATGAATGTATGCACAATGGAATATAATTCAGCCATAAGAAGAAAACAAATCCTACCGTCTGCAAGCACATGCTTGGAGCTAGAGGGTATTATGCTCAGTGAAATAAGCGAGGCGGAGAAAGACAAGTACCAAATGATTTCACTCATCTCTGGAGTATAAGAGCAAAGGAAAAACTGAAGGAACAAAACAGCAGCACAATCACAGAACCCAAGAGTGGACTAACAGTTACCAAAGAGAGAGGGACTGAGGAGGATGGGTGGGAAGGGAGGGATAAGGGCAGGGAAAAAGAAAGGGGGCATTATGATTAGCATGTATAATGTGGTGGGGCACGGGGAGGGCTAGGCTACACAGAGAAGACAAGTAGTGATTCTACAGCATGCTACTACGCTGATGGACAGTGACTCTGATGGGGTTTGTGGGGGGGTACTTGGTGAAGAGGGGAGCCAAATAAACATAAGGTTCTTAAGGTAATTGTAGATAGATACCAAAAAGAATAGAACATTTTAAAAGGCCGTGAATGATCTTCCTTTCTGCCTGTCTCTTAATGTCATTTTGTTCCACTTTCCTTTATAACCTCTAGCCACACCTGGCTCTTCTGTGCTCATGAAAACATAAGCTCACCTCTGCCTTCGGGCCTCTGCTCCTGTGCCTGCAACGTCCTCACCCCCAGCCGCTGTCCCTGCTCCCAAACCTGGAACTGTGGCCATGGCCTCAGTTTGCTATTGTCTCAGAAAGGCTGCCGCTGACTACCTAAATAGCTCCTCCGGTTATGGGTTTCACTGCTACCTGACGCTGTTTACAGATAACTTCTGTGATAACATCTAAGTCTTCACCACAGCATACAGCTCCGAAAGCGGAGACTGTGTCAGCACTTAAGACAGCGCCTGGCACGGCAGACCGAGCCCATTCCAAATCTCACCTGAAAACCCGGGCGTGTTCTGCTGCGTGCTGGCCACATGGAAAGCAGATGGTGTGCTCTGGCCAGCTGCACCCAGGGAGCCTGGATTCAAGGATCCCCAGAAAGGGTTCTTGAGACCAGTTCTCCCACTCCGTCCTGACGCAGAGCCAAATGCCCCAGTGGTGGAGCTGCTGTGGGGGGCAGCCACGCTTGTCCCAAAGCCCCCACTGCCAGTGGGGCCTGCTGACACCCTGGATGTGAAGGGCGCAGAGATGGTGCTGCCAAACCCTGATGTACTGGCCCCACAGCTGGTGGTCTGGGTCACTGCTCCAGAGCCGGAGGTGATGGCTGCAGAAAAGGAGGAAACATGGATCATTGTCTAACCCCATACACAAAAGTAAATTCAAAATTGATCGAACCCCTGAATGGAAGCCATGAAAACATAAAACTCTTAGAGAAGGACAGGCGAAAATATCTTGGACATAAACATGAGCGACTTCTTTGTGAACATATCTCTCCAGGGAAAGAAAAGCAAAAATGAACAAATGGGACTATATCAAGCTTAAAAGCTTCCGTTCAGTAAAGGGCACCATCAACAGAACAAAAGGGCATCCTCCAGTATGGGAGAATATATTCATAAATGACAGATCCGATGAAGGGTTGACATCCAAAATATAGAAAGAGCTAACACACCTCAACAAACAAAAAGCAAGTATTCCAATAAAAATGTGGGCAGGGGAGCTGAACAGGCAGTTGTCCAAAGAAGAAATTCAGGTGCCCAATAGACACATGAAAAGATGCACCACATGGCCTGTCATCAGAGAAATGCTAATTAAAAGCACAATCAGGTATCACCTCACACCAGTAAAGATCGCCACCATCCAAAAGAAAAACCACAACAAACGTTGGCAAGCATGTGGAGAGAGGGGAACCCTCCTACACTGTTGGTGGCAATGTAAATTCGTTCAACCTCCGTGCAAAGCAATGTGGAGGTTCCTCGAAGAGCTCAAAGTAGAAATACCATTTCACCCAGCAATACCGCTCCTAGGAATTTACCCTACGAATACAGCAGCCCGTTTTGAAAAAAGACAGATGTACCCCTATGATTATCGCAGCACTATTTACAACAGCCAAGAAATGGAAACAACCTACGTGTCCATCAGCAGATGAATGTATGCACAATGGAATATAATTCAGCCATAAGAAGAAAACAAATCCTACCGTCTGCAAGCACATGCTTGGAGCTAGAGGGTATTATGCTCAGTGAAATAAGCGAGGCGGAGAAAGACAAGTACCAAATGATTTCACTCATCTCTGGAGTATAAGAGCAAAGGAAAAGCTGAAGGAACAAAACAGCAGCACAATCACAGAACCCAAGAATGGACTAACAGTTACCAAAGAGAGAGGGACTGAGGAGGATGGGTGGGAAGGGAGGGATAAGGGCAGGGAAAAAGAAAGGGGGCGTTATGATTAGCATGTATAATGTGGTGGGGCACGGGGAGGGCTAGGCTACACAGAGAAGACAAGTAGTGATTCTACAGCATGCTACTACGCTGATGGACAGTGACTCTGATGGGGTTTGTGGGGGGGGTACTTGGTGAAGAGGGGAGCCAAATAAACATAAGGTTCTTAAGGTAATTGTAGATAGATACCAAAAAGAATAGAACATTTTAAAAGGCCGTGAATGATCTTCCTTTCTGCCTGTCTCTTAATGTCATTTTGTTCCACTTTCCTTTATAACCTCTAGCCACACCTGGCTCTTCTGTGCTCATGAAAACATAAGCTCACCTCTGCCTTCGGGCCTCTGCTCCTGTGCCTGCAACGTCCTCACCCCCAGCCGCTGTCCCTGCTCCCAAACCTGGAACTGTGGCCATGGCCTCAGTTTGCTATTGTCTCAGAAAGGCTGCCGCTGACTACCTAAATAGCTCCTCCGGTTATGGGTTTCACTGCTACCTGACGCTGTTTACAGATAACTTCTGTGATAACATCTAAGTCTTCACCACAGCATACAGCTCCGAAAGCGGAGACTGTGTCAGCACTTAAGACAGCGCCTGGCACGGCAGACCGAGCCCATTCCAAATCTCACCTGAAAACCCGGGCGTGTTCTGCTGCGTGCTGGCCACATGGAAAGCAGATGGTGTGCTCTGGCCAGCTGCACCCAGGGAGTCTGGATTCAAGGATCCCCAGAAAGGGTTCTTGAGACCAGTTCTCCCACTCCGTCCTGACGCAGAGCCAAATGCCCCAGTGGTGGAGCTGCTGTGGGGGGCAGCCACGCTTGTCCCAAAGCCCCCACTGCCAGTGGGGCCTGCTGACACCCTGGATGTGAAGGGCGCAGAGATGGTGCTGCCAAACCCTGATGTACTGGCCCCACAGCTGGTGGTCTGGGTCACTGCTCCAGAGCCGGAGGTGATGGCTGCAGAAAAGGAGGAAACATGGATCATTGTCTAACCCCATACACAAAAGTAAATTCAAAATTGATCGAACCCCTGAATGGAAGCCATGAAAACATAAAACTCTTAGAGAAGGACAGGCGAAAATATCTTGGACATAAACATGAGCGACTTCTTCGTGAACATATCTCTCCAGGGAAAGAAAAGCAAAAATGAACAAATGGGACTATATCAAGCTTAAAAGCTTCCGTTCAGTAAAGGGCACCATCAACAGAACAAAAGGGCATCCTCCAGTATGGGAGAATATATTCATAAATGACAGATCCGATGAAGGGTTGACATCCAAAATATAGAAAGAGCTAACACACCTCAACAAACAAAAAGCAAGTATTCCAATAAAAATGTGGGCAGGGGAGCTGAACAGGCAGTTGTCCAAAGAAGAAATTCAGGTGCCCAATAGACACATGAAAAGATGCACCACATGGCCTGTCATCAGAGAAATGCTAATTAAAAGCACAATCAGGTATCACCTCACACCAGTAAGGATCGCCACCATCCAAAAGAAAAACCACAACAAACGTTGGCAAGCATGTGGAGAGAGGGGAACCCTCCTACACTGTTGGTGGCAATGTAAATTCGTTCAACCTCCGTGCAAAGCAATGTGGAGGTTCCTCGAAGAGCTCAAAGTAGAAATACCATTTCACCCAGCAATACCGCTCCTAGGAATTTACCCTACGAATACAGCAGCCCGTTTTGAAAAAAGACAGATGTACCCCTATGATTATCGCAGCACTATTTACAACAGCCAAGAAATGGAAACAACCTACGTGTCCATCAGCAGATGAATGTATGCACAATGGAATATAATTCAGCCATAAGAAGAAAACAAATCCTACCGTCTGCAAGCACATGCTTGGAGCTAGAGGGTATTATGCTCAGTGAAATAAGCGAGGCGGAGAAAGACAAGTACCAAATGATTTCACTCATCTCTGGAGTATAAGAGCAAAGGAAAAACTGAAGGAACAAAACAGCAGCACAATCACAGAACCCAAGAGTGGACTAACAGTTACCAAAGAGAGAGGGACTGAGGAGGATGGGTGGGAAGGGAGGGATAAGGGCAGGGAAAAAGAAAGGGGGCATTATGATTAGCATGTATAATGTGGTGGGGCACGGGGAGGGCTAGGCTACACAGAGAAGACAAGTAGTGATTCTACAGCATGCTACTACGCTGATGGACAGTGACTCTGATGGGGTTTGTGGGGGGGTACTTGGTGAAGAGGGGAGCCAAATAAACATAAGGTTCTTAAGGTAATTGTAGATAGATACCAAAAAGAATAGAACATTTTAAAAGGCCGTGAATGATCTTCCTTTCTGCCTGTCTCTTAATGTCATTTTGTTCCACTTTCCTTTATAACCTCTAGCCACACCTGGCTCTTCTGTGCTCATGAAAACATAAGCTCACCTCTGCCTTCGGGCCTCTGCTCCTGTGCCTGCAACGTCCTCACCCCCAGCCGCTGTCCCTGCTCCCAAACCTGGAACTGTGGCCATGGCCTCAGTTTGCTATTGTCTCAGAAAGGCTGCCGCTGACTACCTAAATAGCTCCTCCGGTTATGGGTTTCACTGCTACCTGACGCTGTTTACAGATAACTTCTGTGATAACATCTAAGTCTTCACCACAGCATACAGCTCCGAAAGCGGAGACTGTGTCAGCACTTAAGACAGCGCCTGGCACGGCAGACCGAGCCCATTCCAAATCTCACCTGAAAACCCGGGCGTGTTCTGCTGCGTGCTGGCCACATGGAAAGCAGATGGTGTGCTCTGGCCAGCTGCACCCAGGGAGCCTGGATTCAAGGATCCCCAGAAAGGGTTCTTGAGACCAGTTCTCCCACTCCGTCCTGACGCAGAGCCAAATGCCCCAGTGGTGGAGCTGCTGTGGGGGGCAGCCACGCTTGTCCCAAAGCCCCCACTGCCAGTGGGGCCTGCTGACACCCTGGATGTGAAGGGCGCAGAGATGGTGCTGCCAAACCCTGATGTACTGGCCCCACAGCTGGTGGTCTGGGTCACTGCTCCAGAGCCGGAGGTGATGGCTGCAGAAAAGGAGGAAACATGGATCATTGTCTAACCCCATACACAAAAGTAAATTCAAAATTGATCGAACCCCTGAATGGAAGCCATGAAAACATAAAACTCTTAGAGAAGGACAGGCGAAAATATCTTGGACATAAACATGAGCGACTTCTTTGTGAACATATCTCTCCAGGGAAAGAAAAGCAAAAATGAACAAATGGGACTATATCAAGCTTAAAAGCTTCCGTTCAGTAAAGGGCACCATCAACAGAACAAAAGGGCATCCTCCAGTATGGGAGAATATATTCATAAATGACAGATCCGATGAAGGGTTGACATCCAAAATATAGAAAGAGCTAACACACCTCAACAAACAAAAAGCAAGTATTCCAATAAAAATGTGGGCAGGGGAGCTGAACAGGCAGTTGTCCAAAGAAGAAATTCAGGTGCCCAATAGACACATGAAAAGATGCACCACATGGCCTGTCATCAGAGAAATGCTAATTAAAAGCACAATCAGGTATCACCTCACACCAGTAAGGATCGCCACCATCCAAAAGAAAAACCACAACAAACGTTGGCAAGCATGTGGAGAGAGGGGAACCCTCCTACACTGTTGGTGGCAATGTAAATTCGTTCAACCTCCGTGCAAAGCAATGTGGAGGTTCCTCGAAGAGCTCAAAGTAGAAATACCATTTCACCCAGCAATACCGCTCCTAGGAATTTACCCTACGAATACAGCAGCCCGTTTTGAAAAAAGACAGATGTACCCCTATGATTATCGCAGCACTATTTACAACAGCCAAGAAATGGAAACAACCTACGTGTCCATCAGCAGATGAATGTATGCACAATGGAATATAATTCAGCCATAAGAAGAAAACAAATCCTACCGTCTGCAAGCACATGCTTGGAGCTAGAGGGTATTATGCTCAGTGAAATAAGCGAGGCGGAGAAAGACAAGTACCAAATGATTTCACTCATCTCTGGAGTATAAGAGCAAAGGAAAAACTGAAGGAACAAAACAGCAGCACAATCACAGAACCCAAGAATGGACTAACAGTTACCAAAGAGAGAGGGACTGAGGAGGATGGGTGGGAAGGGAGGGATAAGGGCAGGGAAAAAGAAAGGGGGCATTATGATTAGCATGTATAATGTGGTGGGGCACGGGGAGGGCTAGGCTACACAGAGAAGACAAGTAGTGATTCTACAGCATGCTACTACGCTGATGGACAGTGACTCTGATGGGGTTTGTGGGGGGGTACTTGGTGAAGAGGGGAGCCAAATAAACATAAGGTTCTTAAGGTAATTGTAGATAGATACCAAAAAGAATAGAACATTTTAAAAGGCCGTGAATGATCTTCCTTTCTGCCTGTCTCTTAATGTCATTTTGTTCCACTTTCCTTTATAACCTCTAGCCACACCTGGCTCTTCTGTGCTCATGAAAACATAAGCTCACCTCTGCCTTCGGGCCTCTGCTCCTGTGCCTGCAACGTCCTCACCCCCAGCCGCTGTCCCTGCTCCCAAACCTGGAACTGTGGCCATGGCCTCAGTTTGCTATTGTCTCAGAAAGGCTGCCGCTGACTACCTAAATAGCTCCTCCGGTTATGGGTTTCACTGCTACCTGACGCTGTTTACAGATAACTTCTGTGATAACATCTAAGTCTTCACCACAGCATACAGCTCCGAAAGCGGAGACTGTGTCAGCACTTAAGACAGCGCCTGGCACGGCAGACCGAGCCCATTCCAAATCTCACCTGAAAACCCGGGCGTGTTCTGCTGCGTGCTGGCCACATGGAAAGCAGATGGTGTGCTCTGGCCAGCTGCACCCAGGGAGCCTGGATTCAAGGATCCCCAGAAAGGGTTCTTGAGACCAGTTCTCCCACTCCGTCCTGACGCAGAGCCAAATGCCCCAGTGGTGGAGCTGCTGTGGGGGGCAGCCACGCTTGTCCCAAAGCCCCCACTGCCAGTGGGGCCTGCTGACACCCTGGATGTGAAGGGCGCAGAGATGGTGCTGCCAAACCCTGATGTACTGGCCCCACAGCTGGTGGTCTGGGTCACTGCTCCAGAGCCGGAGGTGATGGCTGCAGAAAAGGAGGAAACATGGATCATTGTCTAACCCCATACACAAAAGTAAATTCAAAATTGATCGAACCCCTGAATGGAAGCCATGAAAACATAAAACTCTTAGAGAAGGACAGGCGAAAATATCTTGGACATAAACATGAGCGACTTCTTTGTGAACATATCTCTCCAGGGAAAGAAAAGCAAAAATGAACAAATGGGACTATATCAAGCTTAAAAGCTTCCGTTCAGTAAAGGGCACCATCAACAGAACAAAAGGGCATCCTCCAGTATGGGAGAATATATTCATAAATGACAGATCCGATGAAGGGTTGACATCCAAAATATAGAAAGAGCTAACACACCTCAACAAACAAAAAGCAAGTATTCCAATAAAAATGTGGGCAGGGGAGCTGAACAGGCAGTTGTCCAAAGAAGAAATTCAGGTGCCCAATAGACACATGAAAAGATGCACCACATGGCCTGTCATCAGAGAAATGCTAATTAAAAGCACAATCAGGTATCACCTCACACCAGTAAGGATCGCCACCATCCAAAAGAAAAACCACAACAAACGTTGGCAAGCATGTGGAGAGAGGGGAACCCTCCTACACTGTTGGTGGCAATGTAAATTCGTTCAACCTCCGTGCAAAGCAATGTGGAGGTTCCTCGAAGAGCTCAAAGTAGAAATACCATTTCACCCAGCAATACCGCTCCTAGGAATTTACCCTACGAATACAGCAGCCCGTTTTGAAAAAAGACAGATGTACCCCTATGATTATCGCAGCACTATTTACAACAGCCAAGAAATGGAAACAACCTACGTGTCCATCAGCAGATGAATGTATGCACAATGGAATATAATTCAGCCATAAGAAGAAAACAAATCCTACCGTCTGCAAGCACATGCTTGGAGCTAGAGGGTATTATGCTCAGTGAAATAAGCGAGGCGGAGAAAGACAAGTACCAAATGATTTCACTCATCTCTGGAGTATAAGAGCAAAGGAAAAACTGAAGGAACAAAACAGCAGCACAATCACAGAACCCAAGAATGGACTAACAGTTACCAAAGAGAGAGGGACTGAGGAGGATGGGTGGGAAGGGAGGGATAAGGGCAGGGAAAAAGAAAGGGGGCGTTATGATTAGCATGTATAATGTGGTGGGGCACGGGGAGGGCTAGGCTACACAGAGAAGACAAGTAGTGATTCTACAGCATGCTACTACGCTGATGGACAGTGACTCTGATGGGGTTTGTGGGGGGGTACTTGGTGAAGAGGGGAGCCAAATAAACATAAGGTTCTTAAGGTAATTGTAGATAGATACCAAAAAGAATAGAACATTTTAAAAGGCCGTGAATGATCTTCCTTTCTGCCTGTCTCTTAATGTCATTTTGTTCCACTTTCCTTTATAACCTCTAGCCACACCTGGCTCTTCTGTGCTCATGAAAACATAAGCTCACCTCTGCCTTCGGGCCTCTGCTCCTGTGCCTGCAACGTCCTCACCCCCAGCCGCTGTCCCTGCTCCCAAACCTGGAACTGTGGCCATGGCCTCAGTTTGCTATTGTCTCAGAAAGGCTGCCGCTGACTACCTAAATAGCTCCTCCGGTTATGGGTTTCACTGCTACCTGACGCTGTTTACAGATAACTTCTGTGATAACATCTAAGTCTTCACCACAGCATACAGCTCCGAAAGCGGAGACTGTGTCAGCACTTAAGACAGCGCCTGGCACGGCAGACCGAGCCCATTCCAAATCTCACCTGAAAACCCGGGCGTGTTCTGCTGCGTGCTGGCCACATGGAAAGCAGATGGTGTGCTCTGGCCAGCTGCACCCAGGGAGCCTGGATTCAAGGATCCCCAGAAAGGGTTCTTGAGACCAGTTCTCCCACTCCGTCCTGACGCAGAGCCAAATGCCCCAGTGGTGGAGCTGCTGTGGGGGGCAGCCACGCTTGTCCCAAAGCCCCCACTGCCAGTGGGGCCTGCTGACACCCTGGATGTGAAGGGCGCAGAGATGGTGCTGCCAAACCCTGATGTACTGGCCCCACAGCTGGTGGTCTGGGTCACTGCTCCAGAGCCGGAGGTGATGGCTGCAGAAAAGGAGGAAACATGGATCATTGTCTAACCCCATACACAAAAGTAAATTCAAAATTGATCGAACCCCTGAATGGAAGCCATGAAAACATAAAACTCTTAGAGAAGGACAGGCGAAAATATCTTGGACATAAACATGAGCGACTTCTTCATGAACATATCTCTCCAGGGAAAGAAAAGCAAAAATGAACAAATGGGACTATATCAAGCTTAAAAGCTTCCGTTCAGTAAAGGGCACCATCAACAGAACAAAAGGGCATCCTCCAGTATGGGAGAATATATTCATAAATGACAGATCCGATGAAGGGTTGACATCCAAAATATAGAAAGAGCTAACACACCTCAACAAACAAAAAGCAAGTATTCCAATAAAAATGTGAGCAGGGGAGCTGAACAGGCAGTTGTCCAAAGAAGAAATTCAGGTGCCCAATAGACACATGAAAAGATGCACCACATGGCCTGTCATCAGAGAAATGCTAATTAAAAGCACAATCAGGTATCACCTCACACCAGTAAGGATCGCCACCATCCAAAAGAAAGACCACAACAAACGTTGGCAAGCATGTGGAGAGAGGGGAACCCTCCTACACTGTTGGTGGCAATGTAAATTCGTTCAACCTCCGTGCAAAGCAATGTGGAGGTTCCTCGAAAAGCTCAAAGTAGAAATACCATTTCACCCAGCAATACCGCTCCTAGGAATTTACCCTACGAATACAGCAGCCCGTTTTGAAAAAAGACAGATGTACCCCTATGATTATCGCAGCACTATTTACAACAGCCAAGAAATGGAAACAACCTACGTGTCCATCAGCAGATGAATGTATGCACAATGGAATATAATTCAGCCATAAGAAGAAAACAAATCCTACCGTCTGCAAGCACATGCTTGGAGCTAGAGGGTATTATGCTCAGTGAAATAAGCGAGGCGGAGAAAGACAAGTACCAAATGATTTCACTCATCTCTGGAGTATAAGAGCAAAGGAAAAACTGAAGGAACAAAACAGCAGCACAATCACAGAACCCAAGAATGGACTAACAGTTACCAAAGAGAGAGGGACTGAGGAGGATGGGTGGGAAGGGAGGGATAAGGGCAGGGAAAAAGAAAGGGGGCGTTATGATTAGCATGTATAATGTGGTGGGGCACGGGGAGGGCTAGGCTACACAGAGAAGACAAGTAGTGATTCTACAGCATGCTACTACGCTGATGGACAGTGACTCTGATGGGGTCTGTGGGGGGGTACTTGGTGAAGAGGGGAGCCAAATAAACATAAGGTTCTTAAGGTAATTGTAGATAGATACCAAAAAGAATAGAACATTTTAAAAGGCCGTGAATGATCTTCCTTTCTGCCTGTCTCTTAATGTCATTTTGTTCCACTTTCCTTTATAACCTCTAGCCACACCTGGCTCTTCTGTGCTCATGAAAACATAAGCTCACCTCTGCCTTCGGGCCTCTGCTCCTGTGCCTGCAACGTCCTCACCCCCAGCCGCTGTCCCTGCTCCCAAACCTGGAACTGTGGCCATGGCCTCAGTTTGCTATTGTCTCAGAAAGGCTGCCGCTGACTACCTAAATAGCTCCTCCGGTTATGGGTTTCACTGCTACCTGACGCTGTTTACAGATAACTTCTGTGATAACATCTAAGTCTTCACCACAGCATACAGCTCCGAAAGCGGAGACTGTGTCAGCACTTAAGACAGCGCCTGGCACGGCAGACCGAGCCCATTCCAAATCTCACCTGAAAACCCGGGCGTGTTCTGCTGCGTGCTGGCCACATGGAAAGCAGATGGTGTGCTCTGGCCAGCTGCACCCAGGGAGCCTGGATTCAAGGATCCCCAGAAAGGGTTCTTGAGACCAGTTCTCCCACTCCGTCCTGACGCAGAGCCAAATGCCCCAGTGGTGGAGCTGCTGTGGGGGGCAGCCACGCTTGTCCCAAAGCCCCCACTGCCAGTGGGGCCTGCTGACACCCTGGATGTGAAGGGCGCAGAGATGGTGCTGCCAAACCCTGATGTACTGGCCCCACAGCTGGTGGTCTGGGTCACTGCTCCAGAGCCGGAGGTGATGGCTGCAGAAAAGGAGGAAACATGGATCATTGTCTAACCCCATACACAAAAGTAAATTCAAAATTGATCGAACCCCTGAATGGAAGCCATGAAAACATAAAACTCTTAGAGAAGGACAGGCGAAAATATCTTGGACATAAACATGAGCGACTTCTTCGTGAACATATCTCTCCAGGGAAAGAAAAGCAAAAATGAACAAATGGGACTATATCAAGCTTAAAAGCTTCCGTTCAGTAAAGGGCACCATCAACAGAACAAAAGGGCATCCTCCAGTATGGGAGAATATATTCATAAATGACAGATCCGATGAAGGGTTGACATCCAAAATATAGAAAGAGCTAACACACCTCAACAAACAAAAAGCAAGTATTCCAATAAAAATGTGGGCAGGGGAGCTGAACAGGCAGTTGTCCAAAGAAGAAATTCAGGTGCCCAATAGACACATGAAAAGATGCACCACATGGCCTGTCATCAGAGAAATGCTAATTAAAAGCACAATCAGGTATCACCTCACACCAGTAAGGATCGCCACCATCCAAAAGAAAAACCACAACAAACGTTGGCAAGCATGTGGAGAGAGGGGAACCCTCCTACACTGTTGGTGGCAATGTAAATTCGTTCAACCTCCGTGCAAAGCAATGTGGAGGTTCCTCGAAGAGCTCAAAGTAGAAATACCATTTCACCCAGCAATACCGCTCCTAGGAATTTACCCTACGAATACAGCAGCCCGTTTTGAAAAAAGACAGATGTACCCCTATGATTATCGCAGCACTATTTACAACAGCCAAGAAATGGAAACAACCTACGTGTCCATCAGCAGATGAATGTATGCACAATGGAATATAATTCAGCCATAAGAAGAAAACAAATCCTACCGTCTGCAAGCACATGCTTGGAGCTAGAGGGTATTATGCTCAGTGAAATAAGCGAGGCGGAGAAAGACAAGTACCAAATGATTTCACTCATCTCTGGAGTATAAGAGCAAAGGAAAAACTGAAGGAACAAAACAGCAGCACAATCACAGAACCCAAGAATGGACTAACAGTTACCAAAGAGAGAGGGACTGAGGAGGATGGGTGGGAAGGGAGGGATAAGGGCAGGGAAAAAGAAAGGGGGCGTTATGATTAGCATGTATAATGTGGTGGGGCACGGGGAGGGCTAGGCTACACAGAGAAGACAAGTAGTGATTCTACAGCATGCTACTACGCTGATGGACAGTGACTCTGATGGGGTCTGTGGGGGGGTACTTGGTGAAGAGGGGAGCCAAATAAACATAAGGTTCTTAAGGTAATTGTAGATAGATACCAAAAAGAATAGAACATTTTAAAAGGCCGTGAATGATCTTCCTTTCTGCCTGTCTCTTAATGTCATTTTGTTCCACTTTCCTTTATAACCTCTAGCCACACCTGGCTCTTCTGTGCTCATGAAAACATAAGCTCACCTCTGCCTTCGGGCCTCTGCTCCTGTGCCTGCAACGTCCTCACCCCCAGCCGCTGTCCCTGCTCCCAAACCTGGAACTGTGGCCATGGCCTCAGTTTGCTATTGTCTCAGAAAGGCTGCCGCTGACTACCTAAATAGCTCCTCCGGTTATGGGTTTCACTGCTACCTGACGCTGTTTACAGATAACTTCTGTGATAACATCTAAGTCTTCACCACAGCATACAGCTCCGAAAGCGGAGACTGTGTCAGCACTTAAGACAGCGCCTGGCACGGCAGACCGAGCCCATTCCAAATCTCACCTGAAAACCCGGGCGTGTTCTGCTGCGTGCTGGCCACATGGAAAGCAGATGGTGTGCTCTGGCCAGCTGCACCCAGGGAGCCTGGATTCAAGGATCCCCAGAAAGGGTTCTTGAGACCAGTTCTCCCACTCCGTCCTGACGCAGAGCCAAATGCCCCAGTGGTGGAGCTGCTGTGGGGGGCAGCCACGCTTGTCCCAAAGCCCCCACTGCCAGTGGGGCCTGCTGACACCCTGGATGTGAAGGGCGCAGAGATGGTGCTGCCAAACCCTGATGTACTGGCCCCACAGCTGGTGGTCTGGGTCACTGCTCCAGAGCCGGAGGTGATGGCTGCAGAAAAGGAGGAAACATGGATCATTGTCTAACCCCATACACAAAAGTAAATTCAAAATTGATCGAACCCCTGAATGGAAGCCATGAAAACATAAAACTCTTAGAGAAGGACAGGCGAAAATATCTTGGACATAAACATGAGCGACTTCTTCGTGAACATATCTCTCCAGGGAAAGAAAAGCAAAAATGAACAAATGGGACTATATCAAGCTTAAAAGCTTCCGTTCAGTAAAGGGCACCATCAACAGAACAAAAGGGCATCCTCCAGTATGGGAGAATATATTCATAAATGACAGATCCGATGAAGGGTTGACATCCAAAATATAGAAAGAGCTAACACACCTCAACAAACAAAAAGCAAGTATTCCAATAAAAATGTGGGCAGGGGAGCTGAACAGGCAGTTGTCCAAAGAAGAAATTCAGGTGCCCAATAGACACATGAAAAGATGCACCACATGGCCTGTCATCAGAGAAATGCTAATTAAAAGCACAATCAGGTATCACCTCACACCAGTAAGGATCGCCACCATCCAAAAGAAAAACCACAACAAACGTTGGCAAGCATGTGGAGAGAGGGGAACCCTCCTACACTGTTGGTGGCAATGTAAATTCGTTCAACCTCCGTGCAAAGCAATGTGGAGGTTCCTCGAAGAGCTCAAAGTAGAAATACCATTTCACCCAGCAATACCGCTCCTAGGAATTTACCCTACGAATACAGCAGCCCGTTTTGAAAAAAGACAGATGTACCCCTATGATTATCGCAGCACTATTTACAACAGCCAAGAAATGGAAACAACCTACGTGTCCATCAGCAGATGAATGTATGCACAATGGAATATAATTCAGCCATAAGAAGAAAACAAATCCTACCGTCTGCAAGCACATGCTTGGAGCTAGAGGGTATTATGCTCAGTGAAATAAGCGAGGCGGAGAAAGACAAGTACCAAATGATTTCACTCATCTCTGGAGTATAAGAGCAAAGGAAAAACTGAAGGAACAAAACAGCAGCACAATCACAGAACCCAAGAATGGACTAACAGTTACCAAAGAGAGAGGGACTGAGGAGGATGGGTGGGAAGGGAGGGATAAGGGCAGGGAAAAAGAAAGGGGGCGTTATGATTAGCATGTATAATGTGGTGGGGCACGGGGAGGGCTAGGCTACACAGAGAAGACAAGTAGTGATTCTACAGCATGCTACTACGCTGATGGACAGTGACTCTGATGGGGTCTGTGGGGGGGTACTTGGTGAAGAGGGGAGCCAAATAAACATAAGGTTCTTAAGGTAATTGTAGATAGATACCAAAAAGAATAGAACATTTTAAAAGGCCGTGAATGATCTTCCTTTCTGCCTGTCTCTTAATGTCATTTTGTTCCACTTTCCTTTATAACCTCTAGCCACACCTGGCTCTTCTGTGCTCATGAAAACATAAGCTCACCTCTGCCTTCGGGCCTCTGCTCCTGTGCCTGCAACGTCCTCACCCCCAGCCGCTGTCCCTGCTCCCAAACCTGGAACTGTGGCCATGGCCTCAGTTTGCTATTGTCTCAGAAAGGCTGCCGCTGACTACCTAAATAGCTCCTCCGGTTATGGGTTTCACTGCTACCTGACGCTGTTTACAGATAACTTCTGTGATAACATCTAAGTCTTCACCACAGCATACAGCTCCGAAAGCGGAGACTGTGTCAGCACTTAAGACAGCGCCTGGCACGGCAGACCGAGCCCATTCCAAATCTCACCTGAAAACCCGGGCGTGTTCTGCTGCGTGCTGGCCACATGGAAAGCAGATGGTGTGCTCTGGCCAGCTGCACCCAGGGAGCCTGGATTCAAGGATCCCCAGAAAGGGTTCTTGAGACCAGTTCTCCCACTCCGTCCTGACGCAGAGCCAAATGCCCCAGTGGTGGAGCTGCTGTGGGGGGCAGCCACGCTTGTCCCAAAGCCCCCACTGCCAGTGGGGCCTGCTGACACCCTGGATGTGAAGGGCGCAGAGATGGTGCTGCCAAACCCTGATGTACTGGCCCCACAGCTGGTGGTCTGGGTCACTGCTCCAGAGCCGGAGGTGATGGCTGCAGAAAAGGAGGAAACATGGATCATTGTCTAACCCCATACACAAAAGTAAATTCAAAATTGATCGAACCCCTGAATGGAAGCCATGAAAACATAAAACTCTTAGAGAAGGACAGGCGAAAATATCTTGGACATAAACATGAGCGACTTCTTCGTGAACATATCTCTCCAGGGAAAGAAAAGCAAAAATGAACAAATGGGACTATATCAAGCTTAAAAGCTTCCGTTCAGTAAAGGGCACCATCAACAGAACAAAAGGGCATCCTCCAGTATGGGAGAATATATTCATAAATGACAGATCCGATGAAGGGTTGACATCCAAAATATAGAAAGAGCTAACACACCTCAACAAACAAAAAGCAAGTATTCCAATAAAAATGTGGGCAGGGGAGCTGAACAGGCAGTTGTCCAAAGAAGAAATTCAGGTGCCCAATAGACACATGAAAAGATGCACCACATGGCCTGTCATCAGAGAAATGCTAATTAAAAGCACAATCAGGTATCACCTCACACCAGTAAGGATCGCCACCATCCAAAAGAAAAACCACAACAAACGTTGGCAAGCATGTGGAGAGAGGGGAACCCTCCTACACTGTTGGTGGCAATGTAAATTCGTTCAACCTCCGTGCAAAGCAATGTGGAGGTTCCTCGAAGAGCTCAAAGTAGAAATACCATTTCACCCAGCAATACCGCTCCTAGGAATTTACCCTACGAATACAGCAGCCCGTTTTGAAAAAAGACAGATGTACCCCTATGATTATCGCAGCACTATTTACAACAGCCAAGAAATGGAAACAACCTACGTGTCCATCAGCAGATGAATGTATGCACAATGGAATATAATTCAGCCATAAGAAGAAAACAAATCCTACCGTCTGCAAGCACATGCTTGGAGCTAGAGGGTATTATGCTCAGTGAAATAAGCGAGGCGGAGAAAGACAAGTACCAAATGATTTCACTCATCTCTGGAGTATAAGAGCAAAGGAAAAACTGAAGGAACAAAACAGCAGCACAATCACAGAACCCAAGAATGGACTAACAGTTACCAAAGAGAGAGGGACTGAGGAGGATGGGTGGGAAGGGAGGGATAAGGGCAGGGAAAAAGAAAGGGGGCGTTATGATTAGCATGTATAATGTGGTGGGGCACGGGGAGGGCTAGGCTACACAGAGAAGACAAGTAGTGATTCTACAGCATGCTACTACGCTGATGGACAGTGACTCTGATGGGGTTTGTGGGGGGGTACTTGGTGAAGAGGGGAGCCAAATAAACATAAGGTTCTTAAGGTAATTGTAGATAGATACCAAAAAGAATAGAACATTTTAAAAGGCCGTGAATGATCTTCCTTTCTGCCTGTCTCTTAATGTCATTTTGTTCCACTTTCCTTTATAACCTCTAGCCACACCTGGCTCTTCTGTGCTCATGAAAACATAAGCTCACCTCTGCCTTCGGGCCTCTGCTCCTGTGCCTGCAACGTCCTCACCCCCAGCCGCTGTCCCTGCTCCCAAACCTGGAACTGTGGCCATGGCCTCAGTTTGCTATTGTCTCAGAAAGGCTGCCGCTGACTACCTAAATAGCTCCTCCGGTTATGGGTTTCACTGCTACCTGACGCTGTTTACAGATAACTTCTGTGATAACATCTAAGTCTTCACCACAGCATACAGCTCCGAAAGCGGAGACTGTGTCAGCACTTAAGACAGCGCCTGGCACGGCAGACCGAGCCCATTCCAAATCTCACCTGAAAACCCGGGCGTGTTCTGCTGCGTGCTGGCCACATGGAAAGCAGATGGTGTGCTCTGGCCAGCTGCACCCAGGGAGCCTGGATTCAAGGATCCCCAGAAAGGGTTCTTGAGACCAGTTCTCCCACTCCGTCCTGACGCAGAGCCAAATGCCCCAGTGGTGGAGCTGCTGTGGGGGGCAGCCACGCTTGTCCCAAAGCCCCCACTGCCAGTGGGGCCTGCTGACACCCTGGATGTGAAGGGCGCAGAGATGGTGCTGCCAAACCCTGATGTACTGGCCCCACAGCTGGTGGTCTGGGTCACTGCTCCAGAGCCGGAGGTGATGGCTGCAGAAAAGGAGGAAACATGGATCATTGTCTAACCCCATACACAAAAGTAAATTCAAAATTGATCGAACCCCTGAATGGAAGCCATGAAAACATAAAACTCTTAGAGAAGGACAGGCGAAAATATCTTGGACATAAACATGAGCGACTTCTTCGTGAACATATCTCTCCAGGGAAAGAAAAGCAAAAATGAACAAATGGGACTATATCAAGCTTAAAAGCTTCCGTTCAGTAAAGGGCACCATCAACAGAACAAAAGGGCATCCTCCAGTATGGGAGAGTATATTCATAAATGACAGATCCGATGAAGGGTTGACATCCAAAATATAGAAAGAGCTAACACACCTCAACAAACAAAAAGCAAGTATTCCAATAAAAATGTGGGCAGGGGAGCTGAACAGGCAGTTGTCCAAAGAAGAAATTCAGGTGCCCAATAGACACATGAAAAGATGCACCACATGGCCTGTCATCAGAGAAATGCTAATTAAAAGCACAATCAGGTATCACCTCACACCAGTAAGGATCGCCACCATCCAAAAGAAAAACCACAACAAACGTTGGCAAGCATGTGGAGAGAGGGGAACCCTCCTACACTGTTGGTGGCAATGTAAATTCGTTCAACCTCCGTGCAAAGCAATGTGGAGGTTCCTCGAAGAGCTCAAAGTAGAAATACCATTTCACCCAGCAATACCGCTCCTAGGAATTTACCCTACGAATACAGCAGCCCGTTTTGAAAAAAGACAGATGTACCCCTATGATTATCGCAGCACTATTTACAACAGCCAAGAAATGGAAACAACCTACGTGTCCATCAGCAGATGAATGTATGCACAATGGAATATAATTCAGCCATAAGAAGAAAACAAATCCTACCGTCTGCAAGCACATGCTTGGAGCTAGAGGGTATTATGCTCAGTGAAATAAGCGAGGCGGAGAAAGACAAGTACCAAATGATTTCACTCATCTCTGGAGTATAAGAGCAAAGGAAAAACTGAAGGAACAAAACAGCAGCACAATCACAGAACCCAAGAATGGACTAACAGTTACCAAAGAGAGAGGGACTGAGGAGGATGGGTGGGAAGGGAGGGATAAGGGCAGGGAAAAAGAAAGGGGGCATTATGATTAGCATGTATAATGTGGTGGGGCACGGGGAGGGCTAGGCTACACAGAGAAGACAAGTAGTGATTCTACAGCATGCTACTACGCTGATGGACAGTGACTCTGATGGGGTTTGTGGGGGGGTACTTGGTGAAGAGGGGAGCCAAATAAACATAAGGTTCTTAAGGTAATTGTAGATAGATACCAAAAAGAATAGAACATTTTAAAAGGCCGTGAATGATCTTCCTTTCTGCCTGTCTCTTAATGTCATTTTGTTCCACTTTCCTTTATAACCTCTAGCCACACCTGGCTCTTCTGTGCTCATGAAAACATAAGCTCACCTCTGCCTTCGGGCCTCTGCTCCTGTGCCTGCAACGTCCTCACCCCCAGCCGCTGTCCCTGCTCCCAAACCTGGAACTGTGGCCATGGCCTCAGTTTGCTATTGTCTCAGAAAGGCTGCCGCTGACTACCTAAATAGCTCCTCCGGTTATGGGTTTCACTGCTACCTGACGCTGTTTACAGATAACTTCTGTGATAACATCTAAGTCTTCACCACAGCATACAGCTCCGAAAGCGGAGACTGTGTCAGCACTTAAGACAGCGCCTGGCACGGCAGACCGAGCCCATTCCAAATCTCACCTGAAAACCCGGGCGTGTTCTGCTGCGTGCTGGCCACATGGAAAGCAGATGGTGTGCTCTGGCCAGCTGCACCCAGGGAGCCTGGATTCAAGGATCCCCAGAAAGGGTTCTTGAGACCAGTTCTCCCACTCCGTCCTGACGCAGAGCCAAATGCCCCAGTGGTGGAGCTGCTGTGGGGGGCAGCCACGCTTGTCCCAAAGCCCCCACTGCCAGTGGGGCCTGCTGACACCCTGGATGTGAAGGGCGCAGAGATGGTGCTGCCAAACCCTGATGTACTGGCCCCACAGCTGGTGGTCTGGGTCACTGCTCCAGAGCCGGAGGTGATGGCTGCAGAAAAGGAGGAAACATGGATCATTGTCTAACCCCATACACAAAAGTAAATTCAAAATTGATCGAACCCCTGAATGGAAGCCATGAAAACATAAAACTCTTAGAGAAGGACAGGCGAAAATATCTTGGACATAAACATGAGCGACTTCTTCGTGAACATATCTCTCCAGGGAAAGAAAAGCAAAAATGAACAAATGGGACTATATCAAGCTTAAAAGCTTCCGTTCAGTAAAGGGCACCATCAACAGAACAAAAGGGCATCCTCCAGTATGGGAGAATATATTCATAAATGACAGATCCGATGAAGGGTTGACATCCAAAATATAGAAAGAGCTAACACACCTCAACAAACAAAAAGCAAGTATTCCAATAAAAATGTGGGCAGGGGAGCTGAACAGGCAGTTGTCCAAAGAAGAAATTCAGGTGCCCAATAGACACATGAAAAGATGCACCACATGGCCTGTCATCAGAGAAATGCTAATTAAAAGCACAATCAGGTATCACCTCACACCAGTAAGGATCGCCACCATCCAAAAGAAAAACCACAACAAACGTTGGCAAGCATGTGGAGAGAGGGGAACCCTCCTACACTGTTGGTGGCAATGTAAATTCGTTCAACCTCTGTGCAAAGCAATATGGAGGTTCCTCGAAGAGCTCAAAGTAGAAATACCATTTCACCCAGCAATACCGCTCCTAGGAATTTACCCTACGAATACAGCAGCCCGTTTTGAAAAAAGACAGATGTACCCCTATGATTATCGCAGCACTATTTACAACAGCCAAGAAATGGAAACAACCTACGTGTCCATCAGCAGATGAATGTATGCACAATGGAATATAATTCAGCCATAAGAAGAAAACAAATCCTACCGTCTGCAAGCACATGCTTGGAGCTAGAGGGTATTATGCTCAGTGAAATAAGCGAGGCGGAGAAAGACAAGTACCAAATGATTTCACTCATCTCTGGAGTATAAGAGCAAAGGAAAAGCTGAAGGAACAAAACAGCAGCACAATCACAGAACCCAAGAATGGACTAACAGTTACCAAAGAGAGAGGGACTGAGGAGGATGGGTGGGAAGGGAGGGATAAGGGCAGGGAAAAAGAAAGGGGGCGTTATGATTAGCATGTATAATGTGGTGGGGCACGGGGAGGGCTAGGCTACACAGAGAAGACAAGTAGTGATTCTACAGCATGCTACTACGCTGATGGACAGTGACTCTGATGGGGTTTGTGGGGGGGTACTTGGTGAAGAGGGGAGCCAAATAAACATAAGGTTCTTAAGGTAATTGTAGATAGATACCAAAAAGAATAGAACATTTTAAAAGGCCGTGAATGATCTTCCTTTCTGCCTGTCTCTTAATGTCATTTTGTTCCACTTTCCTTTATAACCTCTAGCCACACCTGGCTCTTCTGTGCTCATGAAAACATAAGCTCACCTCTGCCTTCGGGCCTCTGCTCCTGTGCCTGCAACGTCCTCACCCCCAGCCGCTGTCCCTGCTCCCAAACCTGGAACTGTGGCCATGGCCTCAGTTTGCTATTGTCTCAGAAAGGCTGCCGCTGACTACCTAAATAGCTCCTCCGGTTATGGGTTTCACTGCTACCTGATGCTGTTTACAGATAACTTCTGTGATAACATCTAAGTCTTCACCACAGCATACAGCTCCGAAAGCAGAGACTGTGTCAGCACTTAAGACAGCGCCTGGCACGGCAGACCGAGCCCATTCCAAATCTCACCTGAAAACCCGGGCGTGTTCTGCTGCGTGCTGGCCACATGGAAAGCAGATGGTGTGCTCTGGCCAGCTGCACCCAGGGAGCCTGGATTCAAGGATCCCCAGAAAGGGTTCTTGAGACCAGTTCTCCCACTCCGTCCTGACGCAGAGCCAAATGCCCCAGTGGTGGAGCTGCTGTGGGGGGCAGCCACGCTTGTCCCAAAGCCCCCACTGCCAGTGGGGCCTGCTGACACCCTGGATGTGAAGGGCGCAGAGATGGTGCTGCCAAACCCTGATGTACTGGCCCCACAGCTGGTGGTCTGGGTCACTGCTCCAGAGCCGGAGGTGATGGCTGCAGAAAAGGAGGAAACATGGATCATTGTCTAACCCCATACACAAAAGTAAATTCAAAATTGATCGAACCCCTGAATGGAAGCCATGAAAACATAAAACTCTTAGAGAAGGACAGGCAAAAATATCTTGGACATAAACATGAGCGACTTCTTCGTGAACATATCTGTCCGGGGAAAGGATCGAAAAGGAAAAATAAAGAAATGGGAGCAGCCTAGTTTGAAAAAGACAGATGCCCCCCTATATTTACTGCGGCATTATTTACAACAGCTAAGAAACAGAGGCAAAATAAGTGTCTATAAGTAGATGAATGGATAAAGAAGATGTGGTACATATACACAATGGAATATTATTCTCCCATAAGAAGTAAACAAATCCTACCATTTACAAGAACATGCTTGGAGCTAGAGGGTATTATGCTCAGTGAAATATGCCAGGCAGAGGAAGAAAAACACGAAATGATTTTACTCATATGTGGAGTATAAGAACAAAGAAAAAGTGAGGTAACAAAACAGCACTGGAATCACAGAACCCAAGAATGGACTAATAGTTACCAAAGGGAAAGGGACTGGGGAAGATGGGAGGGAAGGTAGGGGTAAGGGTCTTGGAAAAGAATAGCACTTATAATGTAGGGTTGGCCATGGGGACGTCTGTGCAACACAGAGAAGACAAGTAGTGATTCTAGAACATCTTACTATGCTGATGGATAGGGAGTATAATGGGGTGTGTGGCATGGACTTGGTGAAAGGGTGAGCCTAGTGAACATAATGTTCCTCATGTAATTGTAAATTCATGATAACAAAATTTTAAAAATACGTAAAAGGAACATACAGTTCTTCATTTTGTTAAATAAAATAGAAATTGTTAATAAATAAAAAAAAATGGGCAGAATAGTTGAACAGTTCTCCAAAGAAGAAATTTCTCCACATTGCTAGTCATCAGAGAAATACAAATTAAAACCACAATGAGATATCCCTTCACACCAGTAAGGATCGCCACCATCCAAAAGACAAACAACAACCAATGTTGGCCAGGTTGTGGAGAAAGGGGAACCCTCCTACACTGCTCTTGGGAATGTAAATTAGTTCAACCATTGTGGAAAGCAGTATGGAGCTTCCTTAAAAAGGTCAAAATAGAAATCCCATTTGACCGAGGAATCCCACTTGTAGGAATTTACACTAAGGAATGCAGCAGCCCAATTTGTAAAAGACAGATGCACCCCTATGTTTATCTCAGCACTATTTACAATAGCCAAGAAATGGAAGCAACCTAAATGTCCGTCAGTAGATGAATGGATAGAGAAGATGTGGTACATATACACAATGGAATATTATTCAGCCTAAAGAAGAAAACAAATCCTACCATTTGCAACAACAGCGATGAAGCTGGAGGGTATTATGCTCAGTGAAATAAGCCAGGTGGAGAAAGGCAAGTACCAAATGATTTCACTCATATGTGGAGCATAAGAGCAAAGAAAAACTGAAGGAACAAAACAGCAGCAGAATCACAGAACCCAAGAATGGACTACCTATTGAAATGGACTAAAGGGAAAGGGCTGAGCATAATGGGTGAGAAGGGAGGGATAAAGGCGGGAAAAAGAAAGGGGGCATTACAAATTGCATAAATAACGTGGGCGGGGGGCAAAGGGAGGGCATGCCCAACACAGAGAAGACACGTGGTAATTCTACAGCATCTTACTACACTGATGGACAGTGACTATAATAGGGTTCATGGGGGGGACTTGTTGAAGGGGGGAGCCTAGTAAACATAATGTTCTTCTTGTAATTGTAGATTAATACCAAAAAATAAAACATTTTAAAAGGCCGTGAGTGATCTTCCTTACTGCCCGTCTCTTAATGTCATTTTATCCCACTTTCCTTTTTAAACCTCTAGCCACACCTGGCTCTTCTCTGATCATTAAAACATAAGCTCGTCTCTGACTTCGGGCCTTTGCTCCTGTGCCTGGAATGCCCTCACCCCCAGCCGCTGTCCCTGCTCCCAACTCTGGAACTGCGGCCATGGCCTCAGTTTGCTATTGTCTCAGAAAGGCTCCCACTGCCTACCTACAAGCTCCTCCGGTCATGAGTCACACTGCTACCTGATGCTGTTTACAGATAACATCTGTGCCTTCACTACAGCGTAGAGCTCCAAGAGTGTAGACTATGTTGGTACTTAAAACAGCACCTGGCTCTGCAGACCGAGCCCATTCCAAATCTCACCTGCAAGCACAGATGTGTTCTGAGGTGTGCTGGCCACGTAGATGGCAAACAGTGTGCTCTGGCCAGCTGCACCCAGGGAGTTCTGACACAGGCATCCCCAGAAAGGGGCTGTGTCACCAGTTCTCCCACTCCATCCTGGCACAAAGTTGAATACCCCAGTGGTGGAGCTGCTGTGGGGGGCTGACAGGCTCATCCCAAAGACCCCGCTGCCAGCGGGGCCTGCTGACACCCCGGATGTGACATGGGATGAGGTGGTGCTGCCACCACTGCTGGTGGTCTGGGTCACAGCTTCAACGTCCGAGGTGGTGGCTGCAAAAGAGAAGGAAATGAGGATCACTGTCTAACCCTACACACAAAAGTATATTTGAAATGGATCAAAGACCTGAATGTAAGCCATGAAAACATAAAACTCTTAGAAAAAACATAAGCAAACGTCTCTTGGACATAAACATGAGTGACTTCTTCATGAACATATCTCCCCCGGCAAGGGAAACAAAAGCAAAAATGAACATATAGGACTATATCAAGCTGAAAAGCTTCTGTACAGGGAAGGACACCATCAATAGAACAAAAAGGCATCCTACAGTATGGGAGAATATATTCATAAATGACAGATCTAATAAAGGGTTGACATCAACAATGTATAAAGAGCTCACACACCTCAACAAAGAGCAAATAATCCAATTTAAAAATGGGCAGAGGAGCTGAACAGACAGTTCTCCAAAGAAGAAATCCAGATGGCCAACAGGCACATGAAAAGATGCTCCACATCGCTAGTCATCAGAGAAATGCAAATTAAAACCGCAATGAGATATCACCTCACACCAGTAAGGATCGCCACCATCCAAAAGACAAACAACAACAAATGCTGGCGAGGATGAGGAGAAAGGGGAACCCTCCTCCCCTATTGGTGGGAATGTAATTTAGTTCAATCACTGTGGAAAGCAGTATGGAGGTTCCTCAAATATTCAAAATAGAAATACCATTTGACCCAGGAATACCACCTCTAGGAATTTACCCTAAGAATACAGCAGCCCAATTTTAAAAAGACAGAAGCACCCCTATATTTATCGCAGCACTATTTTCAATAGCCAAGAAATGGAAGGAACCTAAGTGTCCATCAGTAGATGAATGGATAAAGAAGATGTGGTACATATGCACAATGGAATACTACTCAGCCATAAGAAGAAAACAAATCCTACCATTTTTGTCAACATGGATGGAGCTAGAGGGTATTATGGTCAGTGAAATAAGCCAGGTGGAAAAAGACAAGTACCAGATGATTTCACTCATCTCTGGAGTATAAGAACAAAGGAAAAACAGAAGGAATAAAACAGCAGCAGAATCACAGAACCCAAGAAAGGACTCACAATTACCAAATAGAAAGGGACTGGGGAGGATAGGTGGAAAGGGAGGGAGAAGGGGTGGAAGAAGAAAGGGGGCCTTATGATTAACATGTATAATTTGGGGGGGCACGGGGAGGGCTGTGCAACACGTAGTAGACAAGTAGTGATTTTGCAGCATCTTACTAGGCTGATGAACAGTGACTACTGGGGTATGTGGGGGGGACTTGGTGACGAGGGGAGTCTAGTAAACATAATGTTCCTCAAATAATTGCAGATTAATGATACCACAAAATAAAAAAATTGGAGGAAACAGCTGTGGTGCTGCCAAAGGCTGACTGGGTGCTGGAGATGGTGCCAAAAAGAGAGGCTGCGGGTTTCAATCCACGAAAACCTGACCACACGGTGGTGCCAAAGGCTGGCTGGGGTGGGGCCAGGGCTGCTGAGCTTCCAAAAGGAAAGGAGCTGCCGAAGCTGGGGGCCAGTGCTGGCTGGCAGTCCACATCTGCTGTCTGACAGTGGCTCCGAACGTGTGCTGTGGGGTGACTCCGGGATAGGACGGGACGGGGGGCCTGGTGCCGGAACCAAAGGGAGTGTTGAAGGCTGGGGTGGCAGTGCTGCTTAATGTCAGTGCAGGCTGGCTCGGGGCGATGGGGGCAGAGGTCGTGAGGGTGCCACTGAAGCCACCGAAACCGGCGGTGCTGCTGCCAGCAGCTGTCTGGATGGCGCCGGGCAGGGACTGGCTGAAGGTGACGGCTGTTGTTGGATCAGGCATGGCCTGAGCCTGCCAAACTGGAGTATGGAGCCCATGGCTGGGCAGAGCTGGCAGCAGAGGCAAGGGGGGACCCAAAGAAGACAGGCTGGGCAGTGGAAGCAGTGGGGCTGGTCATGCTGCTCGCAGTGCTGGTCACACTGCTCACACCAAAGCCAAAGACAGGCTTCTGGGCAGAGTCTGCGGCTGTGCCGGTGGTGGTCCCCCAAGCCGCTGCTGAGGGGATGCTGACACTGAAAGGGCCAGGGTACAGAGGGGTATTCATGCTAGTGCCTGAAGTAGTTGTCTGACTGAAGGAGGAAGGAGTTGACAAGGGCAAAGATGTAGGTAGCCCTGTGCTGCTAAAAACAGGACTGAAAGTGAGGGGAGGCTGCTGGTAGTCGGGGTGTGGGCAGAGCTGGAAGATGCCTCCGTTGTGACTTGGGAATGGCTGGATGGCACAGGACCCTCCTTCCCACTTTTAGATGGAGCCACAAAGATGGGCTTGAACGTGGGACGTGCTGAAGACACAGCAGGAGCTGCCGAGGCAGAAGGGTTAGCAGGTGGTCTGCTCAGCGTTCCAAAGAGAACACTGGGCTTCAGGGTGGGGGCTGCGGCAGGCGGGGCCTGGGGTTTGGCAGATGTCTCAGCCTGAGAGGCTGGAGGTGAGTTGGTGGCATCACTGGCTGGTATTGCGGGAGAGGCAGGGGTCAGCCCCGAGAAAGGGGCTGTGTACCTGGAGTCTGAGGAGGGCCGGGGAGGGACCCTGGCTGTAAAGAGCCAAGAGGGCCCAGAAGGCCAGGTGTCTGCAGGGGCGAAAGGGCCATGGGCGTGGCTGTTAGGCAGGGAAATACATATGAGTGGGGTGGAAAGAGTACAGGGTCAGCAAAGCCCCCTAGAAAGGACTCAGTTAACCAGTTAAACTTAGAAATCCGGAAAAGATTCAGAGTTAGTGAGTTAATCAGTTAAAGCTCAAAAGGTCAAGAGAAACTTGGCCTTGAAGGTTCGAATATTTCCCAGATAAAACTATCTGAGCACAGCCCGTGTCTTCATTGTGTCCATTAGATCCTTGTATGATTAACTCTAGCCTGCTAAAAGGCCCACCTATAAACAGCAAAGAAAAGACGGGGAGATCCCAACTTAAAGCCAAAATTGTATTTTAAAAAAAACTAGGAAGTTTCAGAAGAAAGATTCTTAACATACTCCTTAGCAAACAAATAACTCTGCCCACCTTGGAGGAAAGGCAGACAGTCTTGATAAGCTAATTTTGCAGAATTACCTAGAGGACTGATGAGTAACTTAATGTCTCATCAAAGATACTTGAGACCACTTAACAAGCCCACACCCGAGCCCTCTGTCACATTCCTGAAAAATCCTTAAAAGGGAGAACCCCCAACCTTTCAGTGTGCTCCTATGTGAGGTCACCTGCACTTTCTAAGTGCATAACCTTTTAACTTTAAACTCCCTCTTTTCAACCTTTCAGGGTGCTGCACTCCTCTCTCTGAGGTCACCTGCACTTCCTAAGTGCATAACTTCAACTCTTCCCAACCTTTCAGGGCACTCCCCTCTCTGAAGTCACCCACACTTTCTAAGTGTGTGACCTTTTAATCTTAAAGTCTTGCTCTCCAACCTTTCAGGGCACTCCTCCCTCTCTGAGGTCACCTGCACTTCTTTCTGGCTAAGTAACTTTAAATAAAACTTTTACTCTGTTTCACTACTGTGTCTCTGCCCTTCAGTTCTTTGTCATGGCGGGGACAAGAACAGAAGAAAATACACAATGCCTCCCACCCAACATTGCCACTGCAGCAGATTCTAGGAAGAAGAACAGAAAATGTCAACTATGGTATCTCAAACGTGATGGTATTTGGTGCTCTAGAAGCCTTGCTGGGCCAGGGATTCAGCAGTCAACAAATATGACTCTGGGAACTGTCTCTGGAGTGTGAAATTAACCCATATTCCTTACCAGTCTTATCCTCGAAGATCCTCTTCAGCCACTGTGACTGAGCTTGCTTCTCCTGGTAATACTCTTCGACCGTGATCGAGCCGCTGATCCAGGGAGCTGGAGGCTACCAAGAGAAAAAGGAGAAGCCAAGCCAGTCAGAAGGAAGTGAAAGAAACTTGTACTGACCCTTCCATTCCTGAGACGCAGGGGAGTCAGACTGGGGCGGGCAGGGGTGGGTGGACAGATCATACCAAGATCAGCAGGATCCCTCGCCTGGAGGGCACCAGGGGAACCTTGCGTCTGTGTGGCTGGGAGCTGCTGGGTGTAGGTGGAGAATCCCAGGAGTTCTGCTCCCTACATGTGGTTGTATCTGCAAATAAAGTATCAGACTTCCTTTCTTCCTGCTCTCTTCCAGAAATGGAGAGGTTTGTCTATCCAGCCTAGTTTTTAATACTGAACTGTCACTAGGTATCTCTGAGATTCTATCTTCTATGGTTTGGGCACTTGGATGGTGTTGGCAAGATTATTTCTAACAGTCAAGACGACGTGAAGTGGTCATTGCTCCAAATGGTTGCTTACTGGACAGAAATTGCCTGGTCTGCTCAGATTCCTCCACCTAGGCTTACCTTACAACAAACCCCCCAGGTGGCCTGGGTTATGCTCTACGAGTCTGGGCCACCTTTCTCCCTGACCAGACCATAAACCCCGAAGGACAGGAACATCTCTCTCTGTAACTACCAAGCCCCACACAAATCAAGGCTCAGTACGTGTTTCCAGTGGGTTGTGGTCCATGTGCCCTCCATACACTACCGCCAACACATGCCACGCGTTCATCAACTTACCCTGTTCACCCTGGGACTCCTTGTTTACCGGCGGAGCAGAAGAGCCAGATCCCTGAGGACCGTCCTCTTCTCTGTAGGAGGAAGAGGCACAATTAAGTTTAGAAAAGCACTGGATAACTTCTTACACCCTCCTAACTACCAACTGACCAAAGTCTAGAACAACCATGACTAAGATCTCAGTGTGTCAAGACAACAAAAAGAAGCAAAGAAAATTCCTAAAGAAATGAAGGGAGGCAGTTCACAGAAGCCATAGAGACACCTTTGTCTTAAAACAAGCAGAAAACAATCTTCAGAACCTTACATACAACCTGCCAAGTTTCTGAGAGTCCTAGTCACACCTCTATCTCTAAGAAAGCGGCATTCTAGTCAGGCACCTAGGGGGTCAGCTGGGGTCTAGAATGTGAAGCCTGCTGCCCACCCCCATCAGTCACTCTGTTCACTCTGTCCCGTGCAAGCCCTTCCCCTTACGCCCCAGCCCCTCACGCTGCAGCATGAGGGGAAGCAGAGGCCGGTGTGGTCACACTATGTGACGACTGCAAGAGACGAGAGCGATTCAGGGCAGCACCATCTCTGCCCTTTAGATGTGAACCATTTTGATTCTCCAAATCGGAGTCTCAGAAAGCCTAAGAGCCAAGTAAATTTCCCTCCTTTCCCACCCTCTCATTAATCCACACAGGAAATCACCGATTACCTCATTTTCTTTTCTGGACTCCCTGGTGTCTGTGAGCGGGAGGAGGCTGGACTGGAGAAGGATGAGGCACTGGGACGCCTCTTCCAGAGCTAAAAGCCAAACACAAGTTATGTGACTGACCTTGGGAAGAACATAGAATCTGACCTTCAACATAATTCTGTGGCTCTAATCCATCACTGTATATAAAGTCTCCTTTTCAAGTGACTAAAAACACATTTCTTTCTGAAGTGGGGCTTCTGAAAAGTGAGTCAATTGCCAGTATTTGAAAGGGTTGTTGTCATTGGCCAAAGTTGGAAAAGTTGCATCAGAAAGAGCAGCTACACTATACTGAGGATCATGAAATGTTTATAAAATATCATCAGTTCATAAAGATAACACAGCAAGAATCATATTGGTCACCTTTGGTGTTAACTACTGAATCAGTGCCTGCTTATTATCCTGCCACTCCTATAGATAGGGTTTGTTCTTCTATCTAGAATTACACAGAACTTCAGTTAACAAATGCAGAAGGAAGGACAGAATTAGAACATCACCATTTTGCCACAATGGACATAGACAAAGGCAAAAAATGGCTGCTAAAATCAGCAGGTGAAAAGCTCATAGGAACAATAAAGTGAAGGATCAGACTGACCCCTGAGCCCAGTGGGAGGCAACCACACGGCACGTGCTCCCGATGTGATGCGATCAGAAGTGCACAGCAGCACCTCTGCCCGAATCACTAAACTCGAAACTCATCAAGCCTCAGGAGTCAACTGCCCATTTACAGGGAAAATAGGGAGAGAGTAATTGTCAAAATGGCACCATGACGAAAACAAAATCCAGAATGTAGTAAATTCTATAGAACATAATGACACAGACTTTTCAAAAGTTAAGAAAAAGCGTAGTAGTAGTACCGTTGATTGAGTCTAAGAGAGGCCTGACGTCCCCGCTGCGGGGGAGGGCGCGCGCAGCCGCCGCCCCAGCCCGGGTGCTCCGCGCCTGCGGCGGCGGCGGCAACAGCCGCGACAGCCCGCGGGGGAAGCCTGACAGCTGGAGGCCGCCAGGGGGAGCCGGCCGCGCGGGCCAGGAGCGCCCGGGGAGGCCGCGCTGTGAGGCCAGTGACCTGCCGCCTGCGGCTCCTCGGACGGGCCGAGGCGTGGGAGCCGGGGCCCGGCAGCCGGGAGAGCCGGCATCCTGGCGGGGCCCGCGCACCCCGGGGCTGTGTGTGTCGCGCCCCAGGACCGCGGAGGGGTTCTGCCACCGCGGGGAGTTTGCCGGGCCACCCAGCCGGCCTGAGCAGCGTGGCGGGCCGTGGGAACGCGGGCTCCGCCCCCGGTGGACCCACGGGCGGTGTAGGGCGCGTCCCTCGCCCCGACCACCCCCGGCGTCCTGGCGCCCAGCCCCTGGAGCCCCGCCCCTGGCGCAGTGCCTCGAGCATCTTCGCTCCGCCCAGGCCTGTTAAAAAGTTGATTATTTTTACCCTGTCTCCTTGTTAGGCCATCAGATACAACCTTGTATAATGCTAGGTCTGAAGCGCTGAGTGTGAATTAAGTCCCCTGAAATGTAAATTTCAGTACTTATTTTGGTGGCACTTCTTGAATGCTTACTATGGACAGTGTAGACGCATGAACACTTTACATGTACTGCCTCACAACTATCCTATGAAGTAGGTCAAAATCATTATTTCCATAAGTGTACAACCTTACCTTCAGATTTTTTGTTACATATATGAATTAAATACCTTTAATGCTCAAAAAAAAAGAGTCTAAGAGACATGTGAACCAAACACAATGAGTTGATTTTTGGTCCCTGATTCAAAGTAACTGTAATAAGACAGGGAGGGTAAGAAGGGCAAATTGGAGCGATGATAACTAACGTTAAGTCTTTATTATTAAGAGGAATAGAGGCATTGTGGTTATTAATATTCAAAAAGTTTTGAAAATACACTGAAGTACCTACAGGTGAAACAACGTGTTTGTACTTTAAAACACAAGAGGAAAACCAATTTGGGGTGGGGGTGTTGATGGATCAGGACTGACAAAACACTGTTAACTGCTGGAGCCACATGGAGGTTCATTATGATATTTTTCCTTCCTTTTGTGTATGTATGACATTTGATATAAAATTGTAAGAAGGGGCAATGACTATGTATGTCAGGTTTGTTGTGATCACTGATTGAGGAAATGTGTGTACAATGCTCAGCAGAGGGCCTAGTGCAGAATAGATCCAGGTAAAGCTTCGTACTATTATGCTCTGCATTGTCATAACTGCTTGGCCAGGGGCCTTCATCTCCTGTATTTGTCATTTATCATTAATGTGTCATTTATATTACTCTAAGAGCCTTCTGTATGGATGAAAACTTATGTCAAATTCTTTCTCCTCTCAAAAACCTCCTTCACGCATGTCTTAGTTTTTTTCCAGCTCCTATATATTGGGTGCCTGCTTACTGACAAGCACTGTAATGGGTGCTTTTCAAACATTACCTTCAATCTTTATAACAATCCTTTAGAGATGAGAAAAAGAGAGTTTAAGTCATTTACCTGCCCACGAGTCTATAGCTACTAAGTGCCAAAGCCAAGATTTGAACCCAAGTCATTCTGGTAGCAAAACTTGATCTGTTCTCCAGTCTACACTACATCCTTTCTAAAAATAATTATAACCACTTATTTTTAAAACTTTCATTAAATTCCCAGTGCCTAGAGGATGAATTTACGACCCAATGCAATTCAGACTCAATCTACCTTTTTAATCAAATTAGTACCATTTTTTGAATTATTCATCCTTTGTCTATTTATCTATAATAATGGCTCTGTCTTGTGTCAGGTTTCCACATAGGCATTCTGGGCTTTCTAGTTTGTTCCCCTGGTCCATAGCGATCATTCAAGGGTTGGTAACTGCTGTTAGCTTAGAGGTGATCTCAGCATCTGACAGAAGGTGGCTAGTAAACACTGCATAATCAACTAATAAATGCAAAGAACCCACTTCTGCCACATCACCAGGTGCGTGTACCTGAGAGATGCCTCCAGTAGAAGTGTAGGAACTGGTAATGGCATTGCGGCTGGACATACGGATGCCACATGTGCACGTGCCCTTCGAGCAGCTCACAGCAGAGGTGCAGGTTCTCTTACGCAGCTCGCCATCTGAGCTCTGGGAACTGAGGCCTCTCTGCAGAGGCCCAGGCCTAACAGGGAAATAAAAGGGGAAAGCACAGATGTGCTACTGAAAGGCACCAACATTGTTTTAAGGCTTCATCCACAGTCACAAAACTGTTCTAACGCAATGGAAAAGGATAATGTTGTTAATTTT
Source organism: Manis pentadactyla (assembly GCF_030020395.1). NCBI lineage: Eukaryota > Metazoa > Chordata > Mammalia > Pholidota > Manidae > Manis > Manis pentadactyla. The sequence continues at coordinate 109,361,318 of NC_080028.1, read as the reverse complement.
ACTGTTAATTCAGCTAAACATGTCTCACAAAGTCAGAAAGGGAAAGCTCAGTATTTAAAAAATTAAAAGTATGATTCTACTTATATATACTCTTGGAAACGCACACAAATCTATAGTGACAGAATGGGGACCAATGGATGCCTGGCAACAGGGACAGGATGAGAGGGAGATTTTAAGGCTTCACCAAGGGGCATGGGGAAACTTCTGGCAGTGGTGGTGATGTTCATTATCTTGACTGTGGTGATGGTTTCGTGGGTGTGAAATTTAGACAAAATAGTTATTGTGGCAAGTTACTCAAAATGTCCTCTCTGATTTCAAAGAGGAAAATTTATAGGACAATAATTCTGATAAGGATACATGTCAAAATTGATCAAATGGTACACTTCAAAGAGGCACAGTTTATTTATGTCAATTATACCTCAATAAAGGTGTTTTAAAAAGTTTAGGAGGAACCAACCACTTTTTCTAAGATTCAAACTGAAACAGAAATTTCCTAAACATCTTTCCTGTGAAATAGTCATCCAACTGTTGTGACAGCAGAGACAGCTCACTGTCTCCTGGCTGATGAATGTCAGCCACAGAGCAGTTTATCCCTGCACTAGATACAAACATACTTCCTCTTTCACTTACTTCACCTATGGATCCCACCTGGAGCCAAGCCAAGCCAATTGTCCTCCTTTCATGTGATAGTCCTTCAGATTTTTGCAGGCCATTATCCTTCACTCCCTCATTTCTTTACACCCCTGAGGATTTTCTCCTCTGGGCTAGTGCTTATGTACCTTTAGAACCCCCTCACCCACCACCACCCCATGACATCTTGAGTTGCTTCACTCTCTCGCAGTGAATTTCAGTTTGTGTCTGCGTCCTCTTGCAGGGCAGGACAGCCAACCAGCAGCACTCCGTGGACAGTGGGACTAAGGGATTCAGGACCACCACCGACCGGCCTCCTCCTAGTCTTTGTTCTGCTATCAGCCCAGAGTAGGAGCATGTTAAGCTTTTTTGGCAGCCATATCATCGTGCTGACTCAGTTTAAAAATGTAACTTACCCCAAGCCTTTTCACACACATTTCCAGCCTCTTTCCCTCCCAGCCAATTCTTCCTCAAATATAATTAAGCTAAAAGGCAGAAATCTCACATTTTTCTTAAATTTCATACTGCTGCATTCTATCCATTGCACAAACCTTGTGATCTTTTTGTTACATACTTGGTTATTCAGTGTATCTACAAACCCTCTTAGCCTTAGCATATTTTATGCATATTAAAGAAAAATAGTAAAAGGAATTAGACAAAATAGTTATTGTGGCAAGTTACTCAAAATGTTCCTCTCTGACTTCAAAGAGGAAAACTTACAGGTCAATAAGTCTGATAATGATCCTTTCCCAAACAGGAAGCCTCACCCAGATGGATTCTCAACTTACTCAGGCACAAAAGCAGCAGGGACTCCGTTGGCCACCTCCGGCTTAAAAGCTGAATGGCCACTCCCACTGCTGTCATGGCACCTGTGACAAATCACAAACCCTCAGTTAGATGATACGACCTCTCCTTTAAGCATACTCTCATATTCCTGGGATCTTATACTCTTTCTACAGAACATAGGTTCATGCTAGACAAGAAAAGGTTGCCTCAGATCTCAAAGATTCAGGAAGGTCAATTTATTCTAGGACTGTCCTAATCTAATAAAAAAAGTATAAAAATGCATCAAGACCTTTTGAACTATTCAGGTGTACTGATTATTTGCTAACTTCTCACCAAAGCGCTGCAATCACAAATTTAATATCCTACCATCTGTAAACTAAAGACAAAAAAACACTTTAGCCACCCACCTACACACATACCCCAGTGCTCTCACTTAGTTCAGTCTGTAAGAGAAGAACTTCACAGGTCACAGATAAGGGCCTGCGCATGGTGCACATAATCACTGCTTATTCCAATTATGGGAAAGACAACACAGAGCCTTCAGTTATAGGCTCACTGGGGTCTAGACAAATTACCAACCTGGAGAACATGAGAAACCTGTTTTGACCATAAGAATAGTTATTTTCTCTCTGACCTCCAACACACCATCTCCCTCTGCCACTCCTGCTTAGTTGGCTGACATGAGCTCAGACTGCTCCCTTGTAAAGCATATCCCTAGTATTCATTACCTGATCTTCCAACGTTACTGCCAATCAATCTTCCAATGAACACACTTGCATTTATTAGTATTTCCTTACCTAATGTTGCCATCTACAGTATCAAAGATAGCCAGCTGTGAACCTGCAGGTTATGGCTGACCTGGTGTAACTGATGAGGACAATGGTTCTATTTCTCAAATGTAGGCCCACTGTCTCCTCAGAGCATGTTTCCTTGACCACCTTATATACAGAGCTCGCCCTTTCTCATGACCCTTTTATAGCACTGCTTTTTAAAAATCTTTATATACTTACAATCTATAATTACCCTGTTTCGTTGATTACCCAAGTCCCAGGAGACCTTTGCTTGCTCACTGCTCTATCCACAGTGCCTGGAGTAGGCTCTGGCACATGGTGGGTCTTGGAATTTGTTGAGTTACAAGAAAATTCTTAACTGACTCCTTGGAAAGCCACAAGCAGTTCTGCATCTTACTCAGACCCTTCAACTTCCTCTCTTTCCATCAAGGAAACAGACTGCTTCCTCTATTTTCGTTACATTTTCAAAAACCAAATAATGAAACTGGTTTTATTTTCATTACTCATAAAGCTACCATACTCCAGTCTTCACTGTTCTTTGCTAAGTATTTCCTTCAGCACAAACATGACACCTAAGCTGATGGTCACCCAAATAACTGACCACCACAAGGGGAAGACTTACAGCATTCTCTCAAAATAAAATTTAACACATTTATGTCAAAAGTATGAAACTGATGTGGTAAGTAACTGTTGGCTTTTCTCTAGTACTTATGGAAAAGGTATATTACAAAATGTATGTAACCTGTGCCTAATGAAAGGCATAGCATTAAAGCTCTTGTTACCAAGCTCTTCCATGAAAGCCAAAGAAGGGGACCTGCTGTTCACACACAGGAGGTGGCCTCTGATTCTTTTGGGAAGTGATCTCTCTTTCAACAAACCCCAGGAGGCCATGTGGGAGGCACGTTGAGTACTCTGCAGGGCATGTTACCTTCTTTTGTCCTCCTGACCAGCAGCAGATGTTTGGTCTTCCTCCTCCTCCACTGTCCTTTTCTTCCTTTTCCAACATTGGAGGGCAAGCAGAACAGCCTCCTTTGACCACGGGTCTCGGGCCTTAGGGATCTGCGCTGCTCTGTAACAGAAAACAGGATTCTAGCTTTAAGATATTCTGATCATGATGCTACATAGCATGAACTTCAGGCGCTGGAAATCAGAAGCTATCCAACAAGCAAAAGGGTAATTTATACACTCACACAAATGGCCCTTAGCTGTTAAGCTACAGTCTTGGGAAAAACCCAGAAAATAAAAAACTGCTCAATAAATGGAACTTGAGATTTCTCCCTCACATAAGGAGCTTCTCCCTTTCCTTTGAGTTACAGTTATTCTCTCAGATGAACAACTGCAGGAGAATAAAGTGGATACACTGGGAGTCTTTTCCTCCATGCTTACATTGGAAAACGAGCCAGGTTGCTCCCGGGAGGAGCGATCCTCACTGTCGAAGGCCTGCACACCACTCTGGAACTACCACGACACAGCACACGCTTCCTGTGACCGCCATTCCGGGGCAGCGTGGGAAGCACACAGGAATACCGGCCCTGCTGGATTGGGTATCGTCTTGGATGTGTTATGCCAAAGTGGTGTGGTGAAGTCCCACAGACCCTGCGGAGAATGGGAGACACATTATGGAATCAAACCAGCTTAGAAGAATGACAGAAAGTTTAAATTCCTTAAGAATCATGTGGGTTTAGTTATTTTCCAGAGAGCTTAATCCTCTAAGCAATACAAAATATAGCATTTTTATGGCTTTCCCCATTCCACCTAAGGGCAGAAAGTGGCAGGTACTTAACAGCTGTCCCTGCAATGGATTCAACAACTTTGAGGGGGAAATTGAAAAACTGCACAAACAAGTCAAACTACAGTGGAAGAAAAGTGTGCGTATGGAGGTGCAGGGACAAATTTTACAAGAATCCTTCAATCTCTTATGCTAAGTCATCAGAAATGTACACCCAAAGTCAAACACTTTAAAAACCTGAATGTTCACCTTTTCAAATAAATGTACTTATCAAGGATCTAGTGTTGTCACTGAAGATTTCAATTTGCTGTTATAACTTAACTGGGACTAAATGAAAAGAAACGACTTTTTAATCTAATCATCGTTATCACCCAAGTTATATCCATCCAGGAGGTTTCCTGGGTATACCTCTTTGAGGTGAGCTGACACAATTTATTGGTACAAAGATAGAAAAGTAACAAAACCTATTAGAGTACTATACTTTACAGACAGAAGGTATTCTTACCGGAGGCAGGGATATTTTAAGTGATTTACCAAGTATTCTACTAAACCCATTCTGTATTAAAGTTCAGATCTTTAAGAACTGAAAGAAAGATTTGCAACAACGTGGATGTGGCTAGAGGGTATTATGCTAAGTGAAATGTGCCAGGCAGGGAAAGACAAGTATCAAATGATTTCACTCATCTATGGAGCATAAGAATAGAGAAAAAAACTGAAGTCACAAAACAGCAGACTCACAGAAGACAAGAATGGACTAACAGATACCAAAGGGAAAGGGACTGGGAAGGGTGGGTGCGAAGGGAGGGAGAAGGGGAATAAGGGGCATTTGGATCAACATACATGATGTAGGGGGGGTGGGCACGGGGAGGGCAGTATAGCACGCAGAGAAGACAAGTAGTGACTCTATAGCATCTCCCAATGCTGATGGACAGTGACTGTAACGGGGTATGAGGGGGGGACTTGATAATGGGGGGAGTCTAGTAACCACCGTGTTGCTCATGTAACTGTACACTAATGACAACAAAAAAAGTTAAAAATTAAAAATCAGAGGAATAGAAAAATGACCCAAAAAAAGGAACTGAAAGAAGACAACAGTTCTGGCAGCACATCTCATAGCGAAGGCTAAAGGGAGGCAGGTGGACGCGCACCAAGGTGTTTGAAGAGGTGAAAAGGGCACAGAACCCACTTAGGACTTAAGAAAAAAGACTTTCAAAGTCAAGTCCTCCTCGGTCTGGGGAGTGTCAGCGTGTCTTACCGGCGATGAGGCCTCCGTGGGGACCCGAGGAAACGAGTGGGTACTGAAGGGGGAATGCGATCCCGGCGGGCCGAGGGAGCCGGAGGGCGGGGCTTGCGGGGCGGGCGGGGCTTCCGAGGAAGGCCGGGCGCCGGCTCCTGGCCTCCGGAACGGGGATGGGCTGCGGGGGGCAGAGCTTGCTCAAAACCCCTCCCATTCGGGAAATCAGCGAGCTCTGTACGGCGGCGGAGCGGCTAACGCGGCTCTCTCCGCTAAACTGCCTGCCTTCCCTTGAGCGCCTGGGCTAGAGGTGGGCGGGCATTGTGCGCTGGCGGAGCGCGCTCCCAAGTTGCCGGGAGACGGCGCGCGATTGGCAGCTCGGGGCTCGCGGCTCAGGCCCCCCCAGGCCGGCCACCCCCCCGCGCCTCAGCCAGCTTGGCCAGCGCGGCCGCCCCGGGCACCAGGTACTCGGCAGGACACCCATTGGCGAGACAGCGAAAAAGAAAAAGGAAAAGGGAAAGAAAAGCGTTGAAGTCTTTCATAAAGGTCAATTGGTATAATGTGAACTTTTTTTTTTCCTTTTTCCTTTTTCATTAAGGTATCATTGATATACACTGCTCTGAAGGTTTCACAAGAAACCTTCAATGTGGGTACTACCTTCACCCATATTATCGAGTCCCCACTATACCCCATTGCCGTCGCTGTCCATCAGCGGAGCACGACGCCACAGAGTCCCTACTTGTCTTCTCTGAGCTACATTGTTTCCCCGTGAGCCCACACACACCAGGTGCACCAATCATAATACCCCTTCATGAATCCTCTTCTCCCTGCCATACCCCTCCCCTTTGGTAATCGCTAGTCGCTTCTTGGAGTCTGTGAGTCCGCTGCTGTTTTGTTCCTTCAGATTTCCTTTGATTTAATACGCCACAAATGAGGGAAGTCATTTGGTACTTGTCTTTCTCTGCCTGGCTTATTTCACTGAGCATAAGACCCTCCAGCTCCATCCATGTTGTAGCAAGTGGTAGTATCTGTTTCCTTCTTATGGCTGAATAGTGTAACATTTTGTATATGTGCCACCTCTTCTCTATCCATTCATCTACAGATGGCCACTTAGGTTGCTTCCATACCTTGGTTGTTGTAAATAGTGCTGCAATAAACAGACAGATGGTATTCTCACCTGAAGCAGGAATATTTTAAGTGAATTACCAAGTATTCTGTTAAACTCATGCTGTATTAAAGTTCAGAGCTTTAGGAACTGAAAGAAAGATTATCAACAACGTGGATGGGGCTAGAGTATGCTCAGTGAAATATGCCAGGCAGGGAAAGACAAGTATCAAGTAGTTTCACTCATCTGTGGAGCATAACAACGGAGAAAAAACTGAAGGCACGAAACAGCAGCGGACTCACGAACCCGAGAATGGACTAACAGATACCAAAGGGAAAGGGACTGGGATGGGTGGGTGCGAAGGGAGGGAGAAGAGGAATAAGGGGCATTAGGATCAACATACATGATGTAGGGGGGGTGGGCACGGGGAGGCATGGCAGTATAGCACGCAGAGAAGACAAGTAGTGACTCTATAGCATGTCCCTACGCTGATGGACAGTGACTGTAACGGGGTATGAGGGGGGGACTTGATAATGGGGGGAGTCTAGTAACCACCGTGTTGCTCATGTAACTGTACACTAATGATACCAAAAAAAGTTAAAAATTAAAAATCAGAGGAATAGAAAAATGACCCAAAAAAAGGAACTGAAAGAAGACAACAGTTCTGGCAGCACATCTCATAGCGAAGGCTAAAGGGAGGCAGGTGGACGCGCACCAAGGTGTTTGAAGAGGTGAAAAGGGCACAGAACCCACTTAGGACTTAAGAAAAAAGACTTTCAAAGTCAAGTCCTCCTCGGTCTGGGGAGGGTCAGCGTGTCTTACCGGCGATGAGGCCTCCGAGGGGACCCGAGGAAACGAGTGGGTACTGAAGGGGGAATGCGATCCCGGCGGGCCAAGGGAGCCGGCGGGGCGGGGCTTGCGGGGCGGGCGGGGCTTCCGAGGAAGGCCGGGCGCGGGCTCCTGGCCTCCGGAACGGGGATGGGCTGCGGGGGGCAGAGCTTGCTCAAAACCCCTCCCATTCGGGAAATCAGCGAGCTCTGTACGGCGGCGGAGCGGCTAACGCGGCTCTCTCCGCTAAACTGCCTGCCTTCCCTTCAGCGCCTGGGCTAGAGGTGGGCGGGCATTGTGCGCTGGCGGCGCGCGCTCCCAAGTTGCCGGGAGACGGCGCGCGATTGGCAGCTCGGGGCTCGCGGCTCAGGCCCCCCCAGGCCGGCCACCCCCCCGCGCCTCAGCCAGCTTGGCCAGCGCGGCCGCCCCGGGCACCAGGTACTCGGCAGGACACCCGTTGGCGAGACAGCGAAAAAGAAAAAGGAAAAGGGATAGAAAAGCGTTGAAGTCTTTCATAAAGGTCAATTGGTATAATGTGAACTTTTTTTTTCCTTTTTCCTTTTTCATTAAGGTATCATTGATATACACTGCTCTGAAGGTTTCACAAGAAACCTTCATTGTGGGTACTACCTTCACCCATATTATCGAGTCCCCCCTATACCCCATTGCCGTCGCTGTCCATCAGCGGAGCACGACGCCACGGAGTCCCTACTTGTCTTCTCTGAGCTACATTGTTTCCCCGTGAGCCCACACACACCAGGTGCACCAATCATAATACCCCTTCATGAATCCTCTTCTTCCTGCCATACCCCTCCCCTTTGGTAATCGCTAGTCGCTTCTTGGAGTCTGTGAGTCCGCTGCTGTTTTGTTCCTTCAGATTTGCTTTGATTTAAGACGCCACAAATGAGGGAAGTCATTTGGTACTTGTCTTTCTCCGCCTGGCTTATTTCACTGAGCATAAGACCCTCCAGCTCCATCCATGTTGTTGCAAATGGTAGGATTTGTTTCCTTCTTATGGCTGAATAGTGTAACATTTTGTATATGTGCCACCTCTTCTCTATCCATTCATCTACAGATGGCCACTTAGGTTGCTTCCATACCTTGGTTGTAAATAGTGCTGCAATAAACAGACAGATGGTATTCTCACCTGAAGCAGGTATATTTTAAGTGATTTACCAAGTATTCTGTTAAAGTCATACTGTATTAAAGTTCAGAGCTTTAGGAACTGAAAGAAAGATTATCAATAACGTGGATGGGGCTAGAGTATGCTCAGTGAAATATGCCAGGCAGGGAAAGACAAGTATCAAGTAGTTTCACTCATCTGTGGAGCATAAGAACGGAGAAAAAACTGAAGGCATGAAACAGCAGCAGACTCACGAACCCGAGAATGGACTAACAGATACCAAAGGGAAAGGGACTGGGATGGGTGGGTGCGAAGGGAGGGAGAAGAGGAATAAGGGGCATTAGGATCAACATACATGATGTAGGGGGGGTGGGCACGGGGAGGCATGGCAGTATAGCACGCAGAGAAGACAAGTAGTGACTCTATAGCATGTCCCTACGCTGATGGACAGTGACTGTAACGGGGTATGAGGGGGGGACTTGATAATGGGGGGAGTCTAGTAACCACCGTGTTGCTCATGTAACTGTACACTAATGATACCAAAAAAAGTTAAAAATTAAAAATCAGAGGAATAGAAAAATGACCCAAAAAAAGGAACTGAAAGAAGACAACAGTTCTGGCAGCACATCTCATAGCGAAGGCTAAAGGGAGGCAGGTGGACGCGCACCAAGGTGTTTGAAGAGGTGAAAAGGGCACAGAACCCACTTAGGACTTAAGAAAAAAGACTTTCAAAGTCAAGTCCTCCTCGGTCTGGGGAGGGTCAGCGTGTCTTACCGGCGATGAGGCCTCCGAGGGGACCCGAGGAAACGAGTGGGTACTGAAGGGGGAATGCGATCCCGGCGGGCCAAGGGAGCCGGCGGGGCGGGGCTTGCGGGGCGGGCGGGGCTTCCGAGGAAGGCCGGGCGCCGGCTCCTGGCCTCCGGAACGGGGGCGGGCTGCGGGGGGCAGAGCTTGCTCAAAACCCCTCCCATTCGGGAAATCAGCGAGCTCTGTACGGCGGCGGAGCGGCTAACGCGGCTCTCTCCGCTAAACTGCCTGCCTTCCCTTCAGCGCCTGGGCTAGAGGTGGGCGGGCATTGTGCGCTGGCGGCGCGCGCTCCCAAGTTGCCGGGAGACGGCGCGCGATTGGCAGCTCGGGGCTCGCGGCTCAGGCCCCCCGAGGCCGGGCCCCGCTCCCCGCCCCCAGCCTGCTGGCCCAGCGCGGCCGCCCCGGGCACCAGGTACTCGGCAGGACACCCATTGGCGAGACAGCGAAACAGAAAAAGGAAAAGGGAAAGAAAAGCGTTGAAGTCTTTCATAAAGGTCAATTGGTATAATGTGAACTTTTTTTTTTCCTTTTTCCTTTTTCATTAAGGTATCATTGATATACACTGCTCTGAAGGTTTCACAAGAAACCTTCAATGTGGGTACTACCTTCACCCATATTATCGAGTCCCCCCTATACCCCATTGCCGTCGCTGTCCATCAGCGGAGCACGACGCCACGGAGTCCCTACTTGTCTTCTCTGAGCTACATTGTTTCCCCGTGAGCCCCCACACACCAGGTGCACCAATCATAATACCCCTTCATGAATCCTCTTCTCCCTGCCATACCCCTCCCCTTTGGTAATCGCTAGTCGCTTCTTGGAGTCTGTGAGTCCGCTGCTGTTTTGTTCCTTCAGATTTGCTTTGATGTAATACGCCACCAATGAGGGAAGTCATTTGGTACTTGTCTTTCTCCGCCTGGCTTATTTCACTGAGCATAAGACCCTCCAGCTCCATCCATGTTGTGGCAAATGGTAGGATTTGTTTCCTTCTTATGGCTGAATAGTGTAACATTTTGTATATGTGCCACCTCTTCTCTCTCCATTCATCTACAGATGGCCACTTAGGTTTCTTCCATACCTTGGTTGTTGTAAATAGTGCTGCAATAAACAGACAGATGGTATTCTCACCTGAAGCAGGTATATTTTAAGTGATTTACCAAGTATTCTGTTAAAGTCATACTGTATTAAAGTTCAGAGCTTTAGGAACTGAAAGAAAGATTTGCAACAACGTGGATGGGGCTAGAGTATGCTCAGTGAAATATGCCAGGCAGGGAAAGACAAGTATCAAGTAGTTTCACTCATCTGTGGAGCATAACAACGGAGAAAAAACTGAAGGCACGAAACAGCAGCGGACTCACGAACCCGAGAATGGACTAACAGATACCAAAGGGAAAGGGACTGGGAAGGCTGGGTGCGAAGGGAGGGAGAAGGGGAATAAGGGGCATTAGGATCAACATACATGATGTAGGGGGGGTGGGCACGGGGAGGCATGGCAGTATAGCACGGAGAGAAAAGTAGTGACTCTATAGCATGTCCCTACGCTGATGGACAGTGACTGTAACGGGGTATGAGGGGGGGACTTGATAATGGGGGGAGTCTAGTAACCACCGTGTTGCTCATGTAACTGTACACTAATGATACCAAAAAAAGTTAAAAATTAAAAATCAGAGGAATAGAAAAATGACCCAAAAAAAGGAACTGAAAGAAGACAACAGTTCTGGCAGCACATCTCATAGCGAAGGCTAAAGGGAGGCAGGTGGACGCGCACCAAGGTGTTTGAAGAGGTGAAAAGGGCACAGAACCCACTTAGGACTTAAGAAAAAAGACTTTCAAAGTCAAGTCCTCCTCGGTCTGGGGAGGGTCAGCGTGTCTTACCGGTGATGAGGCCTCCGAGGGGACCCGAGGAAACGAGTGGGTACTGAAGAGGGAATGCGATCCCGGCGGGCCAAGGGAGCCGGCGGGGCGGGGCTTGCGGGGCGGGCGGGGCTTCCGAGGAAGGCCGGGCGCCGGCTCCTGGCCTCCGGAACGGGGGCGGGCTGCGGGGGGCAGAGCTTGCTCAAAACCCCTCCCATTCGGGAAATCAGCGAGCTCTGTACGGCGGCGGAGCGGCTAACGCGGCTCTCTCCGCTAAACTGCCTGCCTTCCCTTCAGCGCCTGGGCTAGAGGTGGGCGGGCATTGTGCGCTGGCGGCGCGCGCTCCCAAGTTGCCGGGAGACGGCGCGCGATTGGCAGCTCGGGGCTCGCGGCTCAGGCCCCCCCAGGCCGGGCCCCACCCCCGCCCCCAGCCTGCTGGCCCAGCGCGGCCGCCCCGGCCACCAGGTACTCGGCAGGACACCCGTTGGCGAGACAGCGAAAAAGAAAAAGGAAAAGGGAAAGAAAAGCGTTGAAGTCTTTCATAAAGGTCAATTGGTATAATGAGAACTTTTTTTTTTCCTTTTTCCTTTTTCATTAAAGTATCATTGATATACACTGCTCTGAAGGTTTCACAAGAAACCTTCAATGTGGGTACTACCTTCACCCATATTATCGAGTCCCCCCTATACCCCATTGCCGTCGCTGTCCATCAGCGGAGCACGACGCCACAGAGTCCCTACTTGTCTTCTCTGAGCTACATTGTTTCCCCGTGAGCCCCCACACACCAGGTGCACCAATCATAATACCCCTTCATGAATCCTCTTCTCCCTGCCATACCCCTCCCCTTTGGTAATCGCTAGTCGCTTCTTGGAGTCTGTGAGTCCGCTGCTGTTTTGTTCCTTCAGATTTGCTTTCATGTAATACGCCACCAATGAGGGAAGTCATTTGGTACTTGTCTTTCTCCGCCTGGCTTATTTCACTGAGCATAAGACCCTCCAGCTCCATCCATGTTGTGGCAAATGGTAGGATTTGTTTCCTTCTTATGGCTGAATAGTGTAACATTTTGTATATGTGCCACCTCTTCTCTCTCCATTCATCTACAGATGGCCACTTAGGTTGCTTCCATACGTTGGTTGTTGTAAATAGTGCTGCAATAAACAGACAGATGGTATTCTCACCTGAAGCAGGAATATTTTAAGTGAATTACCAAGTATTCTGTTAAACTCATGCTGTATTAAAGTTCAGAGCTTTAGGAACTGAAAGAAAGATTTTCAACAACGTGGATAGGGCTAGAGTATGCTCAGTGAAATATGCCAGTCAGGGAAAGACAAGTATCAAGTAGTTTCACTCATCTGTGGAGCATAACAACGGAGAAAAAACTGAAGGCACGAAACAGCAGCGGACTCACGAACCCGAGAATGGACTAACAGACACCAAAGAGAAAGGGACTGGGAAGGGTGGGTGCGAAGGGAGGGAGAAGGGGAATAAGGGGCATTAGGATCAACATACATGATGTAGGGGGGGTGGGCACGGGGAGGCATGGCAGTATAGCACGCAGAGAAGACAAGTAGTGACTCTATAGCATCTCCCTACGCTGATGGACAGTGACTGTAACGGGGTATGAGGGGGGCACTTGATAATGGGGGGAGTCTAGTAACCACCGAGTTGCTCATGTAACTGTATACTAATGATACCAAAAAAAGTTAAAAATTAAAAATCAGAGGAATAGAAAAATGACCCAAAAAAAGGAACTGAAAGAAGACAACAGTTCTGGCAGCACATCTCATAGCGAAGGCTAAAGGGAGGCAGGTGGACGCGCACCAAGGTGTTTGAAGAGGTGAAAAGGGCACAGAACCCACTTAGGACTTAAGAAAAAAGACTTTCAAAGTCAAGTCCTCCTCGGTCTGGGGAGGGTCAGCGTGTCTTACCGGCGATGAGGCCTCCGAGGGGACCCGAGGAAACGAGTGGGTACTGAAGGGGGAATGCGATCCCGGCGGGCCAAGGGAGCCGGCGGGGCGGGGCTTGCGGGGCGGGCGGGGCTTCCGAGGAAGGCCGGGCGCCGGCTCCTGGCCTCCGGAACGGGGGCGGGCTGCGGGGGGCAGAGCTTGCTCAAAACCCCTCCCATTCGGGAAATCAGCGAGCTCTGTACGGCGGCGGAGCGGCTAACGCGGCTCTCTCCGCTAAACTGCCTGCCTTCCCTTCAGCGCCTGGGCTAGAGGTGGGCGGGCATTGTGCGCTGGCGGCGCGCGCTCCCAAGTTGCCGGGAGACGGCGCGCGATTGGCAGCTCGGGGCTCGCGGCTCAGGCCCCCCGAGGCCGGGCCCCACCCCCGCCCCCAGCCTGCTGGCCCAGCGCGGCCGCCCCGGGCACCAGGTACTCGGCAGGACACCCGTTGGCGAGACAGCGAAAAAGAAAAAGGAAAAGGGATAGAAAAGCGTTGAAGTCTTTCATAAAGGTCAATTGGTATAATGTGAACTTTTTTTTTCCTTTTTCCTTTTTCATTAAGGTATCATTGATATACACTGCTCTGAAGGTTTCACAAGAAACCTTCAATGTGGGTACTACCTTCACCCATATTATCGAGTCCCCCCTATACCCCATTGCCGTCGCTGTCCATCAGCGGAGCACGACGCCACGGAGTCCCTACTTGTCTTCTCTGAGCTACATTGTTTCCCCGTGAGCCCACACACACCAGGTGCACCAATCATAATACCCCTTCATGAATCCTCTTCTTCCTGCCATACCCCTCCCCTTTGGTAATCGCTAGTCGCTTCTTGGAGTCTGTGAGTCCGCTGCTGTTTTGTTCCTTCAGATTTGCTTTGATTTAAGACGCCACAAATGAGGGAAGTCATTTGGTACTTGTCTTTCTCCGCCTGGCTTATTTCACTGAGCATAAGACCCTCCAGCTCCATCCATGTTGTTGCAAATGGTAGGATTTGTTTCCTTCTTATGGCTGAATAGTGTAACATTTTGTATATGTGCCACCTCTTCTCTATCCATTCATCTACAGATGGCCACTTAGGTTGCTTCCATACCTTGGTTGTAAATAGTGCTGCAATAAACAGACAGATGGTATTCTCACCTGAAGCAGGTATATTTTAAGTGATTTACCAAGTATTCTGTTAAAGTCATACTGTATTAAAGTTCAGAGCTTTAGGAACTGAAAGAAAGATTATCAACAACGTGGATGGGGCTAGAGTATGCTCAGTGAAATATGCCAGGCAGGGAAAGACAAGTATCAAGTAGTTTCACTCATCTGTGGAGCATAAGAACGGAGAAAAAACTGAAGGCATGAAACAGCAGCAGACTCACGAACCCGAGAATGGACTAACAGATACCAAAGGGAAAGGGACTGGGATGGGTGGGTGCGAAGGGAGGGAGAAGAGGAATAAGGGGCATTAGGATCAACATACATGATGTAGGGGGGGTGGGCACGGGGAGGCATGGCAGTATAGCACGCAGAGAAGACAAGTAGTGACTCTATAGCATGTCCCTACGCTGATGGACAGTGACTGTAACGGGGTATGAGGGGGGGACTTGATAATGGGGGGAGTCTAGTAACCACCGTGTTGCTCATGTAACTGTACACTAATGATACCAAAAAAAGTTAAAAATTAAAAATCAGAGGAATAGAAAAATGACCCAAAAAAAGGAACTGAAAGAAGACAACAGTTCTGGCAGCACATCTCATAGCGAAGGCTAAAGGGAGGCAGGTGGACGCGCACCAAGGTGTTTGAAGAGGTGAAAAGGGCACAGAACCCACTTAGGACTTAAGAAAAAAGACTTTCAAAGTCAAGTCCTCCTCGGTCTGGGGAGGGTCAGCGTGTCTTACCGGCGATGAGGCCTCCGAGGGGACCCGAGGAAACGAGTGGGTACTGAAGGGGGAATGCGATCCCGGCGGGCCAAGGGAGCCGGCGGGGCGGGGCTTGCGGGGCGGGCGGGGCTTCCGAGGAAGGCCGGGCGCCGGCTCCTGGCCTCCGGAACGGGGATGGGCTGCGGGGGGCAGAGCTTGCTCAAAACCCCTCCCATTCGGGAAATCAGCGAGCTCTGTACGGCGGCGGAGCGGCTAACGCGGCTCTCTCCGCTAAACTGCCTGCCTTCCCTTCAGCGCCTGGGCTAGAGGTGGGCGGGCATTGTGCGCTGGCGGCGCGCGCTCCCAAGTTGCCGGGAGACGGCGCGCGATTGGCAGCTCGGGGCTCGCGGCTCAGGCCCCCCGAGGCCGGGCCCCGCCCCCTGCCCCCAGCCTGCTGGCCCAGCGCGGCCGACCCGGGCACCAGGTACTCGGCAGGACACCCATTGGCGAGACAGCGAAACAGAAAAAGGAAAAGGGAAAGAAAAGCGTTGAAGTCTTTCATAAAGGTCAATTGGTATAATGTGAACTTTTTTTTTTCCTTTTTCCTTTTTCATTAAGGTATCATTGATATACACTGCTCTGAAGGTTTCACAAGAAACCTTCAATGTGGGTACTACCTTCACCCATATTATCGAGTCCCCCCTATACCCCATTGCCGTCGCTGTCCATCAGC
The DNA here is from genome assembly GCF_030020395.1 of Manis pentadactyla. NCBI lineage: Eukaryota > Metazoa > Chordata > Mammalia > Pholidota > Manidae > Manis > Manis pentadactyla. The sequence continues at coordinate 109,345,909 of NC_080028.1, read as the reverse complement.
GGAGCACGACGCCACAGAGTCCCTACTTGTCTTCTCTGAGCTACATTGTTTCCCCGTGAGCCCACACACACCAGGTGCACCAATCATAATACCCCTTCATGAATCCTCTTCTCCCTGCCATACCCCTCCCCTTTGGAAATCGCTAGTCGCTTCTTGGAGTCTGTGAGTCCGCTGCTGTTTTGTTCCTTCAGATTTCCTTTGATTTAATACGCCACAAATGAGGGAAGTCATTTGGTACTTGTCTTTCTCTGCCTGGCTTATTTCACTGAGGATAAGACCCTCCAGCTCCATCCATGTTGTAGCAAGTGGTAGTATCTGTTTCCTTCTTATGGCTGAATAGTGTAACATTTTGTATATGTGCCACCTCTTCTCTATCCATTCATCTACAGATGGCCACTTAGGTTGCTTCCATACCTTGGTTGTTGTAAATAGTGCTGCAATAAACAGACAGATGGTATTCTCACCTGAAGCAGGAATATTTTAAGTGAATTACCAAGTATTCTGTTAAACTCATGCTGTATTAAAGTTCAGAGCTTTAGGAACTGAAAGAAAGATTATCAACAACGTGGATGGGGCTAGAGTATGCTCAGTGAAATATGCCAGGCAGGGAAAGACAAGTATCAAGTAGTTTCACTCATCTGTGGAGCATAACAACGGAGAAAAAACTGAAGGCACGAAACAGCAGCGGACTCACGAACCCGAGAATGGACTAACAGATACCAAAGGGAAAGGGACTGGGAAGGCTGGGTGCGAAGGGAGGGAGAAGGGGAATAAGGGGCATTAGGATCAACATACATGATGTAGGGGGGGTGGGCACGGGGAGGCATGGCAGTATAGCACGGAGAGAAAAGTAGTGACTCTATAGCATGTCCCTACGCTGATGGACAGTGACTGTAACGGGGTATGAGGGGGGGACTTGATAATGGGGGGAGTCTAGTAACCACCGTGTTGCTCATGTAACTGTACACTAATGATACCAAAAAAAGTTAAAAATTAAAAATCAGAGGAATAGAAAAATGACCCAAAAAAAGGAACTGAAAGAAGACAACAGTTCTGGCAGCACATCTCATAGCGAAGGCTAAAGGGAGGCAGGTGGACGCGCACCAAGGTGTTTGAAGAGGTGAAAAGGGCACAGAACCCACTTAGGACTTAAGAAAAAAGACTTTCAAAGTCAAGTCCTCCTCGGTCTGGGGAGGGTCAGCGTGTCTTACCGGTGATGAGGCCTCCGAGGGGACCCGAGGAAACGAGTGGGTACTGAAGAGGGAATGCGATCCCGGCGGGCCAAGGGAGCCGGCGGGGCGGGGCTTGCGGGGCGGGCGGGGCTTCCGAGGAAGGCCGGGCGCCGGCTCCTGGCCTCCGGAACGGGGGCGGGCTGCGGGGGGCAGAGCTTGCTCAAAACCCCTCCCATTCGGGAAATCAGCGAGCTCTGTACGGCGGCGGAGCGGCTAACGCGGCTCTCTCCGCTAAACTGCCTGCCTTCCCTTCAGCGCCTGGGCTAGAGGTGGGCGGGCATTGTGCGCTGGCGGCGCGCGCTCCCAAGTTGCCGGGAGACGGCGCGCGATTGGCAGCTCGGGGCTCGCGGCTCAGGCCCCCCCAGGCCGGGCCCCACCCCCGCCCCCAGCCTGCTGGCCCAGCGCGGCCGCCCCGGCCACCAGGTACTCGGCAGGACACCCGTTGGCGAGACAGCGAAAAAGAAAAAGGAAAAGGGAAAGAAAAGCGTTGAAGTCTTTCATAAAGGTCAATTGGTATAATGAGAACTTTTTTTTTTCCTTTTTCCTTTTTCATTAAAGTATCATTGATATACACTGCTCTGAAGGTTTCACAAGAAACCTTCAATGTGGGTACTACCTTCACCCATATTATCGAGTCCCCCCTATACCCCATTGCCGTCGCTGTCCATCAGCGGAGCACGACGCCACAGAGTCCCTACTTGTCTTCTCTGAGCTACATTGTTTCCCCGTGAGCCCCCACACACCAGGTGCACCAATCATAATACCCCTTCATGAATCCTCTTCTCCCTGCCATACCCCTCCCCTTTGGTAATCGCTAGTCGCTTCTTGGAGTCTGTGAGTCCGCTGCTGTTTTGTTCCTTCAGATTTGCTTTCATGTAATACGCCACCAATGAGGGAAGTCATTTGGTACTTGTCTTTCTCCGCCTGGCTTATTTCACTGAGCATAAGACCCTCCAGCTCCATCCATGTTGTGGCAAATGGTAGGATTTGTTTCCTTCTTATGGCTGAATAGTGTAACATTTTGTATATGTGCCACCTCTTCTCTCTCCATTCATCTACAGATGGCCACTTAGGTTGCTTCCATACGTTGGTTGTTGTAAATAGTGCTGCAATAAACAGACAGATGGTATTCTCACCTGAAGCAGGAATATTTTAAGTGAATTACCAAGTATTCTGTTAAACTCATGCTGTATTAAAGTTCAGAGCTTTAGGAACTGAAAGAAAGATTTTCAACAACGTGGATAGGGCTAGAGTATGCTCAGTGAAATATGCCAGTCAGGGAAAGACAAGTATCAAGTAGTTTCACTCATCTGTGGAGCATAACAACGGAGAAAAAACTGAAGGCACGAAACAGCAGCGGACTCACGAACCCGAGAATGGACTAACAGACACCAAAGAGAAAGGGACTGGGAAGGGTGGGTGCGAAGGGAGGGAGAAGGGGAATAAGGGGCATTAGGATCAACATACATGATGTAGGGGGGGTGGGCACGGGGAGGCATGGCAGTATAGCACGCAGAGAAGACAAGTAGTGACTCTATAGCATGTCCCTACGCTGATGGACAGTGACTGTAACGGGGTATGAGGGGGGGACTTGATAATGGGGGGAGTCTAGTAACCACCGTGTTGCTCATGTAACTGTACACTAATGATACCAAAAAAAGTTAAAAATTAAAAATCAGATGAATAGAAAAATGACCCAAAAAAAGGAACTGAAAGAAGACAACAGTTCTGGCAGCACATCTCATAGCGAAGGCTAAAGGGACGCAGGTGGACGCGCACCAAGGTGTTTGAAGAGGTGAAAAGGGCACAGAACCCACTTAGGACTTAAGAAAAAAGACTTTCAAAGTCAAGTCCTTCTGGGTCTGGGGAGGATCAGCGTGTCTTACCGGCGATGAGGCCTCCGAGGGGACCCGAGGAAACGAGTGGGTACTGAAGGGGGAATGCGATCCCGGCGGGCCAAGGGAGCCGACGGGGCGGGGCTTGCGGGGCGGGCGGGGCTTCCGAGGAAGGCCGGGCGCCGGCTCCTGGCCTCCGGAACGGGGGCGGGCTGCGGGGGGCAGAGCTTGCTCAAAACCCCTCCCATTCGGAAAACCAGCGAGCTCTGTACGGCGGCGGAGCGGCTAACGCGGCTCTCTCCGCTAAACTGCATGCCTTCCCTTCAGCGCCTGGGCTAGAGGTGGGCGGGCATTGTGCGCTGGCGGCGCGCGCTCCCAAGTTGCCGGGAGACGGCGCGCGATTGGCAGCTCGGGGCTCGCGGCTCAGGCCCCCCCAGGCCGGCCACCCCCCCGCGCCTCAGCCAGCTTGGCCAGCGCGGCCGCCCCGGGCACCAGGTACTCGGCAGGACACCCGTTGGCGAGACAGCGAAAAAGAAAAAGGAAAAGGGAAAGAAAAGCGTTGAAGTCTTTCATAAAGGTCAATTGGTATAATGTGAACTTTTTTTTTTCCTTTTTCCTTTTTCATTAAGGTATCATTGATATACACTGCTCTGAAGGTTTCACAAGAAACCTTCAATGTGGGTACTACCTTCACCCATATTATCGAGTCCCCCCTATACCCCATTGCCGTCGCTGTCCATCAGCGGAGCACGACGCCACGGAGTCCCTATTTGTCTTCTCTGAGCTACATTGTTTCCCCGTGAGCCCACACACACCAGGTGCACCAATCATAATACCCCTTCATGAATCCTCTTCTCCCTGCCATACCCCTCCCCTTTGGTAATCGCTAGTCGCTTCTTGGGGTCTGTGAGTCCGCTGCTGTTTTGTTCCTTCAGATTTGCTTTGATGTAATACGCCACCAATGAGGGAAGTCATTTGGTACTTGTCTTTCTCCGCCTGGCTTATTTCACTGAGCATAAGACCCTCCAGCTCCATCCATGTTGTGGCAAATGGTAGTATTTGTTTCCTTCTTATGGCTGAATAGTGTAACATTTTGTATATGTGCCACCTCTTCTCTCTCCATTCATCTACAGATGGCCACTTAGGTTGCTTCCATACCTTGGTTGTTGTAAATAGTGCTGCAATAAACAGACAGATGGTATTCTCACCTGAAGCAGGAATATTTTAAGTGAATTACCAAGTATTCTGTTAAACTCATGCTGTATTAAAGTTCAGAGCTTTAGGAACTGAAAGAAAGATTATCAACAACGTGGATGGGGCTAGAGTATGCTCAGTGAAATATGCCAGGCAGGGAAAGACAAGTATCAAGTAGTTTCACTCATCTGTGGAGCATAACAACGGAGAAAAAACTGAAGGCACGAAACAGCAGCGGACTCACGAACCCGAGAATGGACTAACAGATACCAAAGGGAAAGGGACTGGGAAGGGTGGGTGCGAAGGGAGGGAGAAGGGGAATAAGGGCATTAGGATCAACATACATGATGTAGGGGGGGTGGTCACGGGGAGGCATGGCAGTATAGCACGGAGAGAAAAGTAGTGACTCTATAGCATGTCCCTACGCTGATGGACAGTGACTGTAACGGGGTATGAGGGGGGGACTTGATAATGGGGGGAGTCTAGTGACCACGGTGTTGCTCATGTAACTGTACACTAATGATACCAAAAAAAGTTAAAAATTAAAAATCAGAGGAATAGAAAAATGACCCAAAAAAAGGAACTGAAAGAAGACAACAGTTCTGGCAGCACATCTCATAGCGAAGGCTAAAGGGAGGCAGGTGGACGCGCACCAAGGTGTTTGAAGAGGTGAAAAGGGCACAGAACCCACTTAGGACTTAAGAAAAAAGACTTTCAAAGTCAAGTCCTCCTCGGTCTGGGGAGGGTCAGCGTGTCTTACCGGTGATGAGGCCTCCGAGGGGACCCGAGGAAACGAGTGGGTACTGAAGAGGGAATGCGATCCCGGCGGGCCAAGGGAGCCGGCGGGGCGGGGCTTGCGGGGCGGGCGGGGCTTCCGAGGAAGGCCGGGCGCCGGCTCCTGGCCTCCGGAACGGGGGCGGGCTGCGGGGGGCAGAGCTTGCTCAAAACCCCTCCCATTCGGGAAATCAGCGAGCTCTGTACGGCGGCGGAGCGGCTAACGCGGCTCTCTCCGCTAAACTGCCTGCCTTCCCTTCAGCGCCTGGGCTAGAGGTGGGCGGGCATTGTGCGCTGGCGGCGCGCGCTCCCAAGTTGCCGGGAGACGGCGCGCGATTGGCAGCTCGGGGCTCGCGGCTCAGGCCCCCCCAGGCCGGGCCCCACCCCCGCCCCCAGCCTGCTGGCCCAGCGCGGCCGCCCCGGCCACCAGGTACTCGGCAGGACACCCGTTGGCGAGACAGCGAAAAAGAAAAAGGAAAAGGGAAAGAAAAGCGTTGAAGTCTTTCATAAAGGTCAATTGGTATAATGAGAACTTTTTTTTTTCCTTTTTCCTTTTTCATTAAAGTATCATTGATATACACTGCTCTGAAGGTTTCACAAGAAACCTTCAATGTGGGTACTACCTTCACCCATATTATCGAGTCCCCCCTATACCCCATTGCCGTCGCTGTCCATCAGCGGAGCACGACGCCACAGAGTCCCTACTTGTCTTCTCTGAGCTACATTGTTTCCCCGTGAGCCCCCACACACCAGGTGCACCAATCATAATACCCCTTCATGAATCCTCTTCTCCCTGCCATACCCCTCCCCTTTGGTAATCGCTAGTCGCTTCTTGGAGTCTGTGAGTCCGCTGCTGTTTTGTTCCTTCAGATTTGCTTTCATGTAATACGCCACCAATGAGGGAAGTCATTTGGTACTTGTCTTTCTCCGCCTGGCTTATTTCACTGAGCATAAGACCCTCCAGCTCCATCCATGTTGTGGCAAATGGTAGGATTTGTTTCCTTCTTATGGCTGAATAGTGTAACATTTTGTATATGTGCCACCTCTTCTCTCTCCATTCATCTACAGATGGCCACTTAGGTTGCTTCCATACGTTGGTTGTTGTAAATAGTGCTGCAATAAACAGACAGATGGTATTCTCACCTGAAGCAGGAATATTTTAAGTGAATTACCAAGTATTCTGTTAAACTCATGCTGTATTAAAGTTCAGAGCTTTAGGAACTGAAAGAAAGATTTTCAACAACGTGGATAGGGCTAGAGTATGCTCAGTGAAATATGCCAGTCAGGGAAAGACAAGTATCAAGTAGTTTCACTCATCTGTGGAGCATAACAACGGAGAAAAAACTGAAGGCACGAAACAGCAGCGGACTCACGAACCCGAGAATGGACTAACAGACACCAAAGAGAAAGGGACTGGGAAGGGTGGGTGCGAAGGGAGGGAGAAGGGGAATAAGGGGCATTAGGATCAACATACATGATGTAGGGGGGGTGGGCACGGGGAGGCATGGCAGTATAGCACGCAGAGAAGACAAGTAGTGACTCTATAGCATCTCCCTACGCTGATGGACAGTGACTGTAACGGGGTATGAGGGGGGCACTTGATAATGGGGGGAGTCTAGTAACCACCGAGTTGCTCATGTAACTGTATACTAATGATACCAAAAAAAGTTAAAAATTAAAAATCAGAGGAATAGAAAAATGACCCAAAAAAAGGAACTGAAAGAAGACAACAGTTCTGGCAGCACATCTCATAGCGAAGGCTAAAGGGAGGCAGGTGGACGCGCACCAAGGTGTTTGAAGAGGTGAAAAGGGCACAGAACCCACTTAGGACTTAAGAAAAAAGACTTTCAAAGTCAAGTCCTCCTCGGTCTGGGGAGGGTCAGCGTGTCTTACCGGCGATGAGGCCTCCGAGGGGACCCGAGGAAACGAGTGGGTACTGAAGGGGGAATGCGATCCCGGCGGGCCAAGGGAGCCGGCGGGGCGGGGCTTGCGGGGCGGGCGGGGCTTCCGAGGAAGGCCGGGCGCCGGCTCCTGGCCTCCGGAACGGGGGCGGGCTGCGGGGGGCAGAGCTTGCTCAAAACCCCTCCCATTCGGGAAATCAGCGAGCTCTGTACGGCGGCGGAGCGGCTAACGCGGCTCTCTCCGCTAAACTGCCTGCCTTCCCTTCAGCGCCTGGGCTAGAGGTGGGCGGGCATTGTGCGCTGGCGGCGCGCGCTCCCAAGTTGCCGGGAGACGGCGCGCGATTGGCAGCTCGGGGCTCGCGGCTCAGGCCCCCCGAGGCCGGGCCCCACCCCCGCCCCCAGCCTGCTGGCCCAGCGCGGCCGCCCCGGGCACCAGGTACTCGGCAGGACACCCGTTGGCGAGACAGCGAAAAAGAAAAAGGAAAAGGGATAGAAAAGCGTTGAAGTCTTTCATAAAGGTCAATTGGTATAATGTGAACTTTTTTTTTCCTTTTTCCTTTTTCATTAAGGTATCATTGATATACACTGCTCTGAAGGTTTCACAAGAAACCTTCAATGTGGGTACTACCTTCACCCATATTATCGAGTCCCCCCTATACCCCATTGCCGTCGCTGTCCATCAGCGGAGCACGACGCCACGGAGTCCCTACTTGTCTTCTCTGAGCTACATTGTTTCCCCGTGAGCCCACACACACCAGGTGCACCAATCATAATACCCCTTCATGAATCCTCTTCTTCCTGCCATACCCCTCCCCTTTGGTAATCGCTAGTCGCTTCTTGGAGTCTGTGAGTCCGCTGCTGTTTTGTTCCTTCAGATTTGCTTTGATTTAAGACGCCACAAATGAGGGAAGTCATTTGGTACTTGTCTTTCTCCGCCTGGCTTATTTCACTGAGCATAAGACCCTCCAGCTCCATCCATGTTGTTGCAAATGGTAGGATTTGTTTCCTTCTTATGGCTGAATAGTGTAACATTTTGTATATGTGCCACCTCTTCTCTATCCATTCATCTACAGATGGCCACTTAGGTTGCTTCCATACCTTGGTTGTAAATAGTGCTGCAATAAACAGACAGATGGTATTCTCACCTGAAGCAGGTATATTTTAAGTGATTTACCAAGTATTCTGTTAAAGTCATACTGTATTAAAGTTCAGAGCTTTAGGAACTGAAAGAAAGATTATCAACAACGTGGATGGGGCTAGAGTATGCTCAGTGAAATATGCCAGGCAGGGAAAGACAAGTATCAAGTAGTTTCACTCATCTGTGGAGCATAAGAACGGAGAAAAAACTGAAGGCATGAAACAGCAGCAGACTCACGAACCCGAGAATGGACTAACAGATACCAAAGGGAAAGGGACTGGGATGGGTGGGTGCGAAGGGAGGGAGAAGAGGAATAAGGGGCATTAGGATCAACATACATGATGTAGGGGGGGTGGGCACGGGGAGGCATGGCAGTATAGCACGCAGAGAAGACAAGTAGTGACTCTATAGCATGTCCCTACGCTGATGGACAGTGACTGTAACGGGGTATGAGGGGGGGACTTGATAATGGGGGGAGTCTAGTAACCACCGTGTTGCTCATGTAACTGTACACTAATGATACCAAAAAAAGTTAAAAATTAAAAATCAGAGGAATAGAAAAATGACCCAAAAAAAGGAACTGAAAGAAGACAACAGTTCTGGCAGCACATCTCATAGCGAAGGCTAAAGGGAGGCAGGTGGACGCGCACCAAGGTGTTTGAAGAGGTGAAAAGGGCACAGAACCCACTTAGGACTTAAGAAAAAAGACTTTCAAAGTCAAGTCCTCCTCGGTCTGGGGAGGGTCAGCGTGTCTTACCGGCGATGAGGCCTCCGAGGGGACCCGAGGAAACGAGTGGGTACTGAAGGGGGAATGCGATCCCGGCGGGCCAAGGGAGCCGGCGGGGCGGGGCTTGCGGGGCGGGCGGGGCTTCCGAGGAAGGCCGGGCGCCGGCTCCTGGCCTCCGGAACGGGGATGGGCTGCGGGGGGCAGAGCTTGCTCAAAACCCCTCCCATTCGGGAAATCAGCGAGCTCTGTACGGCGGCGGAGCGGCTAACGCGGCTCTCTCCGCTAAACTGCCTGCCTTCCCTTCAGCGCCTGGGCTAGAGGTGGGCGGGCATTGTGCGCTGGCGGCGCGCGCTCCCAAGTTGCCGGGAGACGGCGCGCGATTGGCAGCTCGGGGCTCGCGGCTCAGGCCCCCCGAGGCCGGGCCCCGCCCCCTGCCCCCAGCCTGCTGGCCCAGCGCGGCCGACCCGGGCACCAGGTACTCGGCAGGACACCCATTGGCGAGACAGCGAAACAGAAAAAGGAAAAGGGAAAGAAAAGCGTTGAAGTCTTTCATAAAGGTCAATTGGTATAATGTGAACTTTTTTTTTTCCTTTTTCCTTTTTCATTAAGGTATCATTGATATACACTGCTCTGAAGGTTTCACAAGAAACCTTCAATGTGGGTACTACCTTCACCCATATTATCGAGTCCCCCCTATACCCCATTGCCGTCGCTGTCCATCAGCGGAGCACGACGCCACAGAGTCCCTACTTGTCTTCTCTGAGCTACATTGTTTCCCCGTGAGCCCACACACACCAGGTGCACCAATCATAATACCCCTTCATGAATCCTCTTCTCCCTGCCATACCCCTCCCCTTTGGAAATCGCTAGTCGCTTCTTGGAGTCTGTGAGTCCGCTGCTGTTTTGTTCCTTCAGATTTCCTTTGATTTAATACGCCACAAATGAGGGAAGTCATTTGGTACTTGTCTTTCTCTGCCTGGCTTATTTCACTGAGGATAAGACCCTCCAGCTCCATCCATGTTGTAGCAAGTGGTAGTATCTGTTTCCTTCTTATGGCTGAATAGTGTAACATTTTGTATATGTGCCACCTCTTCTCTATCCATTCATCTACAGATGGCCACTTAGGTTGCTTCCATACCTTGGTTGTTGTAAATAGTGCTGCAATAAACAGACAGATGGTATTCTCACCTGAAGCAGGAATATTTTAAGTGAATTACCAAGTATTCTGTTAAACTCATGCTGTATTAAAGTTCAGAGCTTTAGGAACTGAAAGAAAGATTATCAACAACGTGGATGGGGCTAGAGTATGCTCAGTGAAATATGCCAGGCAGGGAAAGACAAGTATCAAGTAGTTTCACTCATCTGTGGAGCATAACAACGGAGAAAAAACTGAAGGCACGAAACAGCAGCGGACTCACGAACCCGAGAATGGACTAACAGATACCAAAGGGAAAGGGACTGGGAAGGCTGGGTGCGAAGGGAGGGAGAAGGGGAATAAGGGGCATTAGGATCAACATACATGATGTAGGGGGGGTGGGCACGGGGAGGCATGGCAGTATAGCACGGAGAGAAAAGTAGTGACTCTATAGCATGTCCCTACGCTGATGGACAGTGACTGTAACGGGGTATGAGGGGGGGACTTGATAATGGGGGGAGTCTAGTAACCACCGTGTTGCTCATGTAACTGTACACTAATGATACCAAAAAAAGTTAAAAATTAAAAATCAGAGGAATAGAAAAATGACCCAAAAAAAGGAACTGAAAGAAGACAACAGTTCTGGCAGCACATCTCATAGCGAAGGCTAAAGGGAGGCAGGTGGACGCGCACCAAGGTGTTTGAAGAGGTGAAAAGGGCACAGAACCCACTTAGGACTTAAGAAAAAAGACTTTCAAAGTCAAGTCCTCCTCGGTCTGGGGAGGGTCAGCGTGTCTTACCGGTGATGAGGCCTCCGAGGGGACCCGAGGAAACGAGTGGGTACTGAAGAGGGAATGCGATCCCGGCGGGCCAAGGGAGCCGGCGGGGCGGGGCTTGCGGGGCGGGCGGGGCTTCCGAGGAAGGCCGGGCGCCGGCTCCTGGCCTCCGGAACGGGGGCGGGCTGCGGGGGGCAGAGCTTGCTCAAAACCCCTCCCATTCGGGAAATCAGCGAGCTCTGTACGGCGGCGGAGCGGCTAACGCGGCTCTCTCCGCTAAACTGCCTGCCTTCCCTTCAGCGCCTGGGCTAGAGGTGGGCGGGCATTGTGCGCTGGCGGCGCGCGCTCCCAAGTTGCCGGGAGACGGCGCGCGATTGGCAGCTCGGGGCTCGCGGCTCAGGCCCCCCCAGGCCGGGCCCCACCCCCGCCCCCAGCCTGCTGGCCCAGCGCGGCCGCCCCGGCCACCAGGTACTCGGCAGGACACCCGTTGGCGAGACAGCGAAAAAGAAAAAGGAAAAGGGAAAGAAAAGCGTTGAAGTCTTTCATAAAGGTCAATTGGTATAATGAGAACTTTTTTTTTTCCTTTTTCCTTTTTCATTAAAGTATCATTGATATACACTGCTCTGAAGGTTTCACAAGAAACCTTCAATGTGGGTACTACCTTCACCCATATTATCGAGTCCCCCCTATACCCCATTGCCGTCGCTGTCCATCAGCGGAGCACGACGCCACAGAGTCCCTACTTGTCTTCTCTGAGCTACATTGTTTCCCCGTGAGCCCCCACACACCAGGTGCACCAATCATAATACCCCTTCATGAATCCTCTTCTCCCTGCCATACCCCTCCCCTTTGGTAATCGCTAGTCGCTTCTTGGAGTCTGTGAGTCCGCTGCTGTTTTGTTCCTTCAGATTTGCTTTCATGTAATACGCCACCAATGAGGGAAGTCATTTGGTACTTGTCTTTCTCCGCCTGGCTTATTTCACTGAGCATAAGACCCTCCAGCTCCATCCATGTTGTGGCAAATGGTAGGATTTGTTTCCTTCTTATGGCTGAATAGTGTAACATTTTGTATATGTGCCACCTCTTCTCTCTCCATTCATCTACAGATGGCCACTTAGGTTGCTTCCATACGTTGGTTGTTGTAAATAGTGCTGCAATAAACAGACAGATGGTATTCTCACCTGAAGCAGGAATATTTTAAGTGAATTACCAAGTATTCTGTTAAACTCATGCTGTATTAAAGTTCAGAGCTTTAGGAACTGAAAGAAAGATTTTCAACAACGTGGATAGGGCTAGAGTATGCTCAGTGAAATATGCCAGTCAGGGAAAGACAAGTATCAAGTAGTTTCACTCATCTGTGGAGCATAACAACGGAGAAAAAACTGAAGGCACGAAACAGCAGCGGACTCACGAACCCGAGAATGGACTAACAGACACCAAAGAGAAAGGGACTGGGAAGGGTGGGTGCGAAGGGAGGGAGAAGGGGAATAAGGGGCATTAGGATCAACATACATGATGTAGGGGGGGTGGGCACGGGGAGGCATGGCAGTATAGCACGCAGAGAAGACAAGTAGTGACTCTATAGCATGTCCCTACGCTGATGGACAGTGACTGTAACGGGGTATGAGGGGGGGACTTGATAATGGGGGGAGTCTAGTAACCACCGTGTTGCTCATGTAACTGTACACTAATGATACCAAAAAAAGTTAAAAATTAAAAATCAGATGAATAGAAAAATGACCCAAAAAAAGGAACTGAAAGAAGACAACAGTTCTGGCAGCACATCTCATAGCGAAGGCTAAAGGGACGCAGGTGGACGCGCACCAAGGTGTTTGAAGAGGTGAAAAGGGCACAGAACCCACTTAGGACTTAAGAAAAAAGACTTTCAAAGTCAAGTCCTTCTGGGTCTGGGGAGGATCAGCGTGTCTTACCGGCGATGAGGCCTCCGAGGGGACCCGAGGAAACGAGTGGGTACTGAAGGGGGAATGCGATCCCGGCGGGCCAAGGGAGCCGACGGGGCGGGGCTTGCGGGGCGGGCGGGGCTTCCGAGGAAGGCCGGGCGCCGGCTCCTGGCCTCCGGAACGGGGGCGGGCTGCGGGGGGCAGAGCTTGCTCAAAACCCCTCCCATTCGGAAAACCAGCGAGCTCTGTACGGCGGCGGAGCGGCTAACGCGGCTCTCTCCGCTAAACTGCATGCCTTCCCTTCAGCGCCTGGGCTAGAGGTGGGCGGGCATTGTGCGCTGGCGGCGCGCGCTCCCAAGTTGCCGGGAGACGGCGCGCGATTGGCAGCTCGGGGCTCGCGGCTCAGGCCCCCCCAGGCCGGCCACCCCCCCGCGCCTCAGCCAGCTTGGCCAGCGCGGCCGCCCCGGGCACCAGGTACTCGGCAGGACACCCGTTGGCGAGACAGCGAAAAAGAAAAAGGAAAAGGGAAAGAAAAGCGTTGAAGTCTTTCATAAAGGTCAATTGGTATAATGTGAACTTTTTTTTTTCCTTTTTCCTTTTTCATTAAGGTATCATTGATATACACTGCTCTGAAGGTTTCACAAGAAACCTTCAATGTGGGTACTACCTTCACCCATATTATCGAGTCCCCCCTATACCCCATTGCCGTCGCTGTCCATCAGCGGAGCACGACGCCACGGAGTCCCTATTTGTCTTCTCTGAGCTACATTGTTTCCCCGTGAGCCCACACACACCAGGTGCACCAATCATAATACCCCTTCATGAATCCTCTTCTCCCTGCCATACCCCTCCCCTTTGGTAATCGCTAGTCGCTTCTTGGGGTCTGTGAGTCCGCTGCTGTTTTGTTCCTTCAGATTTGCTTTGATGTAATACGCCACCAATGAGGGAAGTCATTTGGTACTTGTCTTTCTCCGCCTGGCTTATTTCACTGAGCATAAGACCCTCCAGCTCCATCCATGTTGTGGCAAATGGTAGTATTTGTTTCCTTCTTATGGCTGAATAGTGTAACATTTTGTATATGTGCCACCTCTTCTCTCTCCATTCATCTACAGATGGCCACTTAGGTTGCTTCCATACCTTGGTTGTTGTAAATAGTGCTGCAATAAACAGACAGATGGTATTCTCACCTGAAGCAGGAATATTTTAAGTGAATTACCAAGTATTCTGTTAAACTCATGCTGTATTAAAGTTCAGAGCTTTAGGAACTGAAAGAAAGATTATCAACAACGTGGATGGGGCTAGAGTATGCTCAGTGAAATATGCCAGGCAGGGAAAGACAAGTATCAAGTAGTTTCACTCATCTGTGGAGCATAACAACGGAGAAAAAACTGAAGGCACGAAACAGCAGCGGACTCACGAACCCGAGAATGGACTAACAGATACCAAAGGGAAAGGGACTGGGAAGGGTGGGTGCGAAGGGAGGGAGAAGGGGAATAAGGGCATTAGGATCAACATACATGATGTAGGGGGGGTGGTCACGGGGAGGCATGGCAGTATAGCACGGAGAGAAAAGTAGTGACTCTATAGCATGTCCCTACGCTGATGGACAGTGACTGTAACGGGGTATGAGGGGGGGACTTGATAATGGGGGGAGTCTAGTGACCACGGTGTTGCTCATGTAACTGTACACTAATGATACCAAAAAAAGTTAAAAATTAAAAATCAGAGGAATAGAAAAATGACCCAAAAAAAGGAACTGAAAGAAGACAACAGTTCTGGCAGCACATCTCATAGCGAAGGCTAAAGGGAGGCAGGTGGACGCGCACCAAGGTGTTTGAAGAGGTGAAAAGGGCACAGAACCCACTTAGGACTTAAGAAAAAAGACTTTCAAAGTCAAGTCCTCCTCGGTCTGGGGAGGGTCAGCGTGTCTTACCGGCGATGAGGCCTCCGATGGGACCCGAGGAAACGAGTGGGTACTGAAGGGGGAATGCGATCCCGGCGGGCCGAGGGAGCCGGCGGGGCGGGGCTTGCGGGGCGGGCGGGGCTTCCGAGGAAGGCCGGGCGCCGGCTCCTGGCCTCCGGAACGGGGGCGGGCTGCGGGGGCCAGAGCTTGCTCAAAACCCCTCCCATTCGGGAAATCAGCGAGCTCTGTACGGCGGCGGAGCGGCTAACGCGGCTCTCTCCGCTAAACTGCCTGCCTTCCCTTCAGCGCCTGGGCTAGAGGTGGGCGGGCATTGTGCGCTGGCGGCGCGCGCTCCCAAGTTGCCGGGAGACGGCGCGCGATTGGCAGCTCGGGGCTCGCGGCTCAGGCCCCCCCAGGCCGGGCCCCACCCCCGCCCCCAGCCTGCTGGCCCAGCGCGGCCGCCCCGGCCACCAGGTACTCGGCAGGACACCCGTTGGCGAGACAGCGAAAAAGAAAAAGGAAAAGGGAAAGAAAAGCGTTGAAGTCTTTCATAAAGGTCAATTGGTATAATGTGAACTTTTTTTTTTCCTTTTTCCTTTTTCATTAAGGTATCATTGATATACACTGCTCTGAAGGTTTCACAAGAAACCTTCAATGTGGGTACTACCTTCACCCATATTATCGAGTCCCCACTATACCCCATTGCCGTCGCTGTCCATCAGCGGAGCACGACGCCACGGAGTCCCTACTTGTCTTCTCTGAGCTACATTGTTTCCCCGTGAGCCCCCACACACCAGGTGCACCAATCATAATACCCCTTCATGAATCCTCTTCTCCCTGCCATACCCCTCCCCTTTGGTAATCGCTAGTCGCTTCTTGGGGTCTGTGAGTCCGCTGCTGTTTTGTTCCTTCAGATTTGCTTTCATGTAATACGCCACCAATGAGGGAAGTCATTTGGTACTTGTCTTTCTCCGCCTGGCTTATTTCACTGAGCATAAGACCCTCCAGCTCCATCCATGTTGTGGCAAATGGTAGGATTTGTTTCCTTCTTATGGCTGAATAGTGTAACATTTTGTATATGTGCCACCTCTTCTCTCTCCATTCATCTACAGATGGCCACTTAGGTTGCTTCCATACCTTGGTTGTTGTAAATAGTGCTGCAATAAACAGACAGATGGTATTCTCACCTGAAGCAGGTATATTTTAAGTGATTTACCAAGTATTCTGTTAAACTCATACTGTATTAAAGTTCAGAGCTTTAGGAACTGAAAGAAAGATTTGCAACAACGTGGATGGGGCTAGAGAATGCTCAGTGAAATATGCCAGGCAGGGAAAGACAAGTATCAAGTAGTTTCACTCATCTGTGGAGCATAACAACGGAGAAAAAACTGAAGGCAGGAAACAGCAGCTGACTCACGAACCCGAGAATGGACTAAGAGATACCATAGGGAAAGGGACTGGGAAGGGTGGGTGCGAAGGGAGGGAGAAGGGGAATAAGGGGTATTACGATCAACATACATGATGTAGGGGGGGTGGGCACGGGGAGGCATGGCAGTATAGCACGCAGAGAAGACAAGTAGTGACTCTATAGCATCTCCCTACGCTGATGGACAGTGACTGTAACGGGGTATGAGGGGGGGACTTGATAATGGGGGGAGTCTAGTAACCACCGTGTTGCTCATGTAACTGTACACTAATGATACCAAAAAAAGTTAAAAATTAAAAATCAGAGGAATAGAAAAATGACCCAAAAAAAGGAACTGAAAGAAGACAACAGTTCTGGCAGCACATCTCATAGCGAAGGCTAAAGGGAGGCAGGTGGACGCGCACCAAGGTGTTTGAAGAGGTGAAAAGGGCACAGAACCCACTTAGGACTTAAGAAAAAAGACTTTCAAAGTCAAGTCCTCCTCGGTCTGGGGAGGGTCAGCGTGTCTTACCGGCGATGAGGCCTCCGAGGGTACCCGAGGAAACGAGTGGTACTGAAGGGGAAATGCGGTCCCTGCGGGCCAAGGGAGCCGGCGGGGCGGGGCTTGCGGGGCGGGCGGGGCTTCCGAGGAAGGCCGGGCGCCGGCTCCTGGCCTCCGGAACGGGGATGGGCTGCGGGGGGCAGAGCTTGCTCAAAACCCCTCCCATTCGGAAAATCAGCGAGCTCTGTACGGCGGCGGAGCGGTTAACGCGGCTCTCTCCGCTAAACTGCCTGCCTTCCCTTCAGCGCCTGGGCTAGAGGTGGGCGGGCATTGTGCGCTGGCGGCGCGCGCTCCCAAGTTGCCGGGAGACGGCGCGCGATTGGCAGCTCGGGGCTCGCGGCTCAGGCCCCCCCAGGCCGGCCACCCCCCCGCGCCTCAGCCAGCTTGGCCAGCGCGGCCGCCCCGGGCACCAGGTACTCGGCAGGACACCCGTTGGCGAGACAGCGAAAAAGAAAAAGGAAAAGGGAAAGAAAAGCGTTGAAGTCTTTCATAAAGGTCAATTGGTATAATGTGAACTTTTTTTTTTCCTTTTTCCTTTTTCATTAAGGTATCATTGATATACACTGCTCTGAAGGTTTCACAAGAAACCTTCAATGTGGGTACTACCTTCACCCATATTATCGAGTCCCCACTATACCCCATTGCCGTCGCTGTCCATCAGCGGAGCACGACGCCACAGAGTCCCTATTTGTCTTCTCTGAGCTACATTGTTTCCCCATGAGCCCACACACACCAGGTGCACCAATCATAATACCCCTTCATGAATCCTCTTCTCCCTGCCATACCCCTCCCCTTTGGTGATCGCTAGTCGCTTCTTGGGGTCTGTGAGTCCGCTGCTGTTTTGTTCCTTCAGATTTGCTTTGATGTAATACGCCACCAATGAGGGAAGTCATTTGGTACTTGTCTTTCTCCGCCTGGCTTATTTCACTGAGCATAAGACCCTCCAGCTCCATCCATGTTGTGGCAAATGGTAGTATTTGTTTCCTTCTTATGGCTGAATAGTGTAACATTTTGTATATGTGCCACCTCTTCTCTCTCCATTCATCTACAGATGGCCACTTAGGTTGCTTCCATACCTTGGTTGTTGTAAATAGTGCTGCAATAAACAGACAGATGGTATTCTCACCTGAAGCAGGAATATTTTAAGTGAATTACCAAGTATTCTGTTAAACTCATGCTGTATTAAAGTTCAGAGCTTTAGGAACTGAAAGAAAGATTATCAACAACGTGGATGGGGCTAGAGTATGCTCAGTGAAATATGCCAGGCAGGGAAAGACAAGTATCAAGTAGTTTCACTCATCTGTGGAGCATAACAACGGAGAAAAAACTGAAGGCACGAAACAGCAGCGGACTCACGAACCCGAGAATGGACTAACAGATACCAAAGGGAAAGGGACTGGGAAGGGTGGGTGCGAAGGGAGGGAGAAGGGGAATAAGGGCATTAGGATCAACATACATGATGTAGGGGGGGTGGTCACGGGGAGGCATGGCAGTATAGCACGGAGAGAAAAGTAGTGACTCTATAGCATGTCCCTACGCTGATGGACAGTGACTGTAACGGGGTATGAGGGGGGGACTTGATAATGGGGGGAGTCTAGTGACCACGGTGTTGCTCATGTAACTGTACACTAATGATACCAAAAAAAGTTAAAAATTAAAAATCAGAGGAATAGAAAAATGACCCAAAAAAAGGAACTGAAAGAAGACAACAGTTCTGGCAGCACATCTCATAGCGAAGGCTAAAGGGAGGCAGGTGGACGCGCACCAAGGTGTTTGAAGAGGTGAAAAGGGCACAGAACCCACTTAGGACTTAAGAAAAAAGACTTTCAAAGTCAAGTCCTTCTGGGTCTGGGGAGGATCAGCGTGTCTTACCGGCGATGAGGCCTCCGAGGGGACCCGAGGAAACGAGTGGGTACTGAAGGGGGAATGCGATCCCGGCGGGCCAAGGGAGCCGACGGGGCGGGGCTTGCGGGGCGGGCGGGGCTTCCGAGGAAGGCCGGGCGCCGGCTCCTGGCCTCCGGAACGGGGGCGGGCTGCGGGGGGCAGAGCTTGCTCAAAACCCCTCCCATTCGGAAAACCAGCGAGCTCTGTACGGCGGCGGAGCGGCTAACGCGGCTCTCTCCGCTAAACTGCCTGCCTTCCCTTCAGCGCCTGGGCTAGAGGTGGGCGGGCATTGTGCGCTGGCGGCGCGCGCTCCCAAGTTGCCGGGAGACGGCGCGCGATTGGCAGCTCGGGGCTCGCGGCTCAGGCCCCCCCAGGCCGGCCACCCCCCCGCGCCTCAGCCAGCTTGGCCAGCGCGGCCGCCCCGGGCACCAGGTACTCGGCAGGACACCCGTTGGCGAGACAGCGAAAAAGAAAAAGGAAAAGGGAAAGAAAAGCGTTGAAGTCTTTCATAAAGGTCAATTGGTATAATGTGAACTTTTTTTTTTCCTTTTTCCTTTTTCATTAAGGTATCATTGATATACACTGCTCTGAAGGTTTCACAAGAAACCTTCAATGTGGGTACTACCTTCACCCATATTATCGAGTCCCCCCTATACCCCATTGCCGTCGCTGTCCATCAGCGGAGCACGACGCCACGGAGTCCCTATTTGTCTTCTCTGAGCTACATTGTTTCCCCGTGAGCCCACACACACCAGGTGCACCAATCATAATACCCCTTCATGAATCCTCTTCTCCCTGCCATACCCCTCCCCTTTGGTAATCGCTAGTCGCTTCTTGGGGTCTGTGAGTCCGCTGCTGTTTTGTTCCTTCAGATTTGCTTTGATGTAATACGCCACCAATGAGGGAAGTCATTTGGTACTTGTCTTTCTCCGCCTGGCTTATTTCACTGAGCATAAGACCCTCCAGCTCCATCCATGTTGTGGCAAATGGTAGTATTTGTTTCCTTCTTATGGCTGAATAGTGTAACATTTTGTATATGTGCCACCTCTTCTCTCTCCATTCATCTACAGATGGCCACTTAGGTTGCTTCCATACCTTGGTTGTTGTAAATAGTGCTGCAATAAACAGACAGATGGTATTCTCACCTGAAGCAGGAATATTTTAAGTGAATTACCAAGTATTCTGTTAAACTCATGCTGTATTAAAGTTCAGAGCTTTAGGAACTGAAAGAAAGATTATCAACAACGTGGATGGGGCTAGAGTATGCTCAGTGAAATATGCCAGGCAGGGAAAGACAAGTATCAAGTAGTTTCACTCATCTGTGGAGCATAACAACGGAGAAAAAACTGAAGGCACGAAACAGCAGCGGACTCACGAACCCGAGAATGGACTAACAGATACCAAAGGGAAAGGGACTGGGAAGGGTGGGTGCGAAGGGAGGGAGAAGGGGAATAAGGGCATTAGGATCAACATACATGATGTAGGGGGGGTGGTCACGGGGAGGCATGGCAGTATAGCACGGAGAGAAAAGTAGTGACTCTATAGCATGTCCCTACGCTGATGGACAGTGACTGTAACGGGGTATGGGGGGGGGCTTGATAATGGGGGGAGTCTAGTGACCACGGTGTTGCTCATGTAACTGTACACTAATGATACCAAAAAAAGTTAAAAATTAAAAATCAGAGGAATAGAAAAATGACCCAAAAAAAGGAACTGAAAGAAGACAACAGTTCTGGCAGCACATCTCATAGCGAAGGCTAAAGGGAGGCAGGTGGACGCGCACCAAGGTGTTTGAAGAGGTGAAAAGGGCACAGAACCCACTTAGGACTTAAGAAAAAAGACTTTCAAAGTCAAGTCCTCCTCGGTCTGGGGAGGGTCAGCGTGTCTTACCGGCGATGAGGCCTCCGATGGGACCCGAGGAAACGAGTGGGTACTGAAGGGGGAATGCGATCCCGGCGGGCCGAGGGAGCCGGCGGGGCGGGGCTTGCGGGGCGGGCGGGGCTTCCGAGGAAGGCCGGGCGCCGGCTCCTGGCCTCCGGAACGGGGGCGGGCTGCGGGGGCCAGAGCTTGCTCAAAACCCCTCCCATTCGGGAAATCAGCGAGCTCTGTACGGCGGCGGAGCGGCTAACGCGGCTCTCTCCGCTAAACTGCCTGCCTTCCCTTCAGCGCCTGGGCTAGAGGTGGGCGGGCATTGTGCGCTGGCGGCGCGCGCTCCCAAGTTGCCGGGAGACGGCGCGCGATTGGCAGCTCGGGGCTCGCGGCTCAGGCCCCCCCAGGCCGGGCCCCACCCCCGCCCCCAGCCTGCTGGCCCAGCGCGGCCGCCCCGGCCACCAGGTACTCGGCAGGACACCCGTTGGCGAGACAGCGAAAAAGAAAAAGGAAAAGGGAAAGAAAAGCGTTGAAGTCTTTCATAAAGGTCAATTGGTATAATGTGAACTTTTTTTTTTCCTTTTTCCTTTTTCATTAAGGTATCATTGATATACACTGCTCTGAAGGTTTCACAAGAAACCTTCAATGTGGGTACTACCTTCACCCATATTATCGAGTCCCCACTATACCCCATTGCCGTCGCTGTCCATCAGCGGAGCACGACGCCACGGAGTCCCTACTTGTCTTCTCTGAGCTACATTGTTTCCCCGTGAGCCCCCACACACCAGGTGCACCAATCATAATACCCCTTCATGAATCCTCTTCTCCCTGCCATACCCCTCCCCTTTGGTAATCGCTAGTCGCTTCTTGGGGTCTGTGAGTCCGCTGCTGTTTTGTTCCTTCAGATTTGCTTTCATGTAATACGCCACCAATGAGGGAAGTCATTTGGTACTTGTCTTTCTCCGCCTGGCTTATTTCACTGAGCATAAGACCCTCCAGCTCCATCCATGTTGTGGCAAATGGTAGGATTTGTTTCCTTCTTATGGCTGAATAGTGTAACATTTTGTATATGTGCCACCTCTTCTCTCTCCATTCATCTACAGATGGCCACTTAGGTTGCTTCCATACCTTGGTTGTTGTAAATAGTGCTGCAATAAACAGACAGATGGTATTCTCACCTGAAGCAGGTATATTTTAAGTGATTTACCAAGTATTCTGTTAAACTCATACTGTATTAAAGTTCAGAGCTTTAGGAACTGAAAGAAAGATTTGCAACAACGTGGATGGGGCTAGAGAATGCTCAGTGAAATATGCCAGGCAGGGAAAGACAAGTATCAAGTAGTTTCACTCATCTGTGGAGCATAACAACGGAGAAAAAACTGAAGGCAGGAAACAGCAGCTGACTCACGAACCCGAGAATGGACTAAGAGATACCATAGGGAAAGGGACTGGGAAGGGTGGGTGCGAAGGGAGGGAGAAGGGGAATAAGGGGTATTACGATCAACATACATGATGTAGGGGGGGTGGGCACGGGGAGGCATGGCAATATAGCACGCAGAGAAGACAAGTAGTGACTCTATAGCATCTCCCTACGCTGATGGACAGTGACTGTAACGGGGTATGAGGGGGGGACTTGATAATGGGGGGAGTCTAGTGACCACGGTGTTGCTCATGTAACTGTACACTAATGATACCAAAAAAAGTTAAAAATTAAAAATCAGAGGAATAGAAAAATGACCCAAAAAAAGGAAATGAAAGAAGACAACAGTTCTGGCAGCACATCTCATAGCGAAGGCTAAAGGGAGGCAGGTGGACGCGCACCAAGGTGTTTGAAGAGGTGAAAAGGGCACAGAACCCACTTAGGACTTAAGAAAAAAGACTTTCAAAGTCAAGTCCTCCTCGGTCTGGGGAGGGTCAGCGTGTCTTACCGGCGATGAGGCCTCCGAGGGGACCCGAGGAAACGAGTGGGTACTGAAGGGGGAATGCGATCCCGGCGGGCCGAGGGAGCCGGCGGGTCGGGGCTTGCGGGGCGGGCGGGGCTTCCGAGGAAGGCCGGGCGCCGGCTCCTGGCCTCCGGAACGGGGGCGGGCTGCGGGGGCCAGAGCTTGCTCAAAACCCCTCCCATTCGGGAAATCAGCGAGCTCTGTACGGCGGCGGAGCGGCTAACGCGGCTCTCTCCGCTAAACTGCCTGCCTTCCCTTCAGCGCCTGGGCTAGAGGTGGGCGGGCATTGTGCGCTGGCGGCGCGCGCTCCCAAGTTGCCGGGAGACGGCGCGCGATTGGCAGCTCGGGGCTCGCGGCTCAGGTCCCCCGAGGCCGGGCCCCGCCCCCCGCCCCCAGCCTGCTGGCCCAGCGCGGCCGCCCCGGCCACCAGGTACTCGGCAGGACACCCGTTGGCGAGACAGCGAAAAAGAAA
This sequence comes from Manis pentadactyla, assembly GCF_030020395.1. Taxonomy (NCBI): domain Eukaryota; kingdom Metazoa; phylum Chordata; class Mammalia; order Pholidota; family Manidae; genus Manis; species Manis pentadactyla. The sequence continues at coordinate 109,323,258 of NC_080028.1, read as the reverse complement.
AAGGAAAAGGGATAGAAAAGCGTTGAAGTCTTTCATAAAGGTCAATTGGTATAATGTGAACTTTTTTTTTTCCTTTTTCCTTTTTCATTAAGGTATCATTGATATACACTGCTCTGAAGGTTTCACAAGAAACCTTCAATGTGGGTACTACCTTCACCCATATTATCGAGTCCCCACTATACCCCATTGCCGTCGCTGTCCATCAGCGGAGCACGACGCCACAGAGTCCCTATTTGTCTTCTCTGAGCTACATTGTTTCCCCGTGAGCCCACACACACCAGGTGCACCAATCATAATACCCCTTCATGAATCCTCTTCTCCCTGCAATACCCCTCCCCTTTGGTAATCGCTAGTCGCTTCTTGGGGTCTGTGAGTCCGCTGCTGTTTTGTTCCTTCAGATTTGCTTTGATTTAATACGCCACAAATGAGGGAAGTCATTTGGTACTTGTCTTTCTCCGCCTGGCTTATTTCACTGAGCATAAGACCCTCCAGCTCCATCCATGTTGTGGCAAATGGTAGGATTTGTTTCCTTCTTATGGCTGAATAGTGTAACATTTTGTATATGTGCCACCTCTTCTCTCTCCATTCATCTACAGATGGCCACTTAGGTTGCTTCCATACCTTGGTTGTTGTAAATAGTGCTGCAATAAACAGACAGATGGTATTCTCACCTGAAGCAGGAATATTTTAAGTGAATTACCAAGTATTCTGTTAAACTCATGCTGTATTAAAGTTCAGAGCTTTAGGAACTGAAAGAAAGATTTTCAACAACGTGGATGGGGCTAGAGTATGCTCAGTGAAATATGCCAGGCAGGGAAAGACAAGTATCAAGTAGTTTCACTCATCTGTGGAGCATAACAACGGAGAAAAAACTGAAGGCACGAAACAGCAGCGGACTCACGAACCCGAGAATGGACAAACAGATACCAAAGGGAAAGGGTCTGGGAAGGGTGGGTGCGAAGGGAGGGAGAAGGGGAATAAGGGGCATTAGGATCAACATACATGATGAGGGGGGGTGGGCACGGGGAGGCATGGCAGTATAGCACGCAGAGAAGACAAGTAGTGACTCTATAGCATGTCCCTACGCTGATGGACAGTGACTGTAACGGGGTATGAGGGGGGGACTTGATAATGGGGGGAGTCTAGTAACCACCGTGTTGCTCATGTAACTGTACACTAATACCAAAAAAAGTTAAAAATTAAAAATCAGAGGAATAGAAAAATGACCCAAAAAAAGGAACTGAAAGAAGACAACAGTTCTGGCAGCACATCTCATAGCGAAGGCTAAAGGGAGGCAGGTGGACGCGCACCAAGGTGTTTGAAGAGGTGAAAAGGGCACAGAACCCACTTAGGACTTAAGAAAAAAGACTTTCAAAGTCAAGTCCTCCTCGGTCTGGGGAGGGTCAGCGTGTCTTACCGGCGATGAGGCCTCCGAGGGGACCCGAGGAAACGAGTGGGTACTGAAGGGGGAATGCGATCCCGGCGGGCCAAGGGAGCCGGCGGGGCGGGGCTTGCGGGGCGGGCGGGGCTTCCGAGGAAGGCCGGGCGCCGGCTCCTGGCCTCCGGAACGGGGATGGGCTGCGGGGGGCAGAGCTTGCTCAAAACCCCTCCCATTCGGGAAATCAGCGAGCTCTGTACGGCGGCGGAGCGGCTAACGCGGCTCTCTCCGCTAAACTGCCTGCCTTCCCTTCAGCGCCTGGGCTAGAGGTGGGCGGGCATTGTGCGCTGGCGGCGCGCGCTCCCAAGTTGCCGGGAGACGGCGCGCGATTGGCAGCTCGGGGCTCGCGGCTCAGGCCCCCCCAGGCCGGCCACCCCCCCGCGCCTCAGCCAGCTTGGCCAGCGCGGACGCCCCGGGCACCAGGTACTCGGCAGGACACCCGTTGGCGAGACAGCGAAAAAGAAAAAGGAAAAGGCATAGAAAAGCGTTGAAGTCTTTCATAAAGGTCAATTGGTATAATGTGAACTTTTTTTTTTCCTTTTTCCTTTTTCATTAAGGTATCATTGATATACACTGCTCTGAAGGTTTCACAAGAAACCTTCATTGTGGGTACTACCTTCACCCATATTATCGATTCCCCCCTATACCCCATTGCCGTCGCTGTCCATCAGCGGAGCACGACGCCACGGAGTCCCTACTTGTCTTCTCTGAGCTACATTGTTTCCCCGTGAGCCCACACACACCAGGTGCACCAATCATAATACCCCTTCATGAATCCTCTTCTCCCTGCCATACCCCTCCCCTTTGGTAATCGCTAGTCGCTTCTTGGAGTCTGTGAGTCCGCTGCTGTTTTGTTCCTTCAGATTTGCTTTCATGTAATACGCCACCAATGAGGGAAGTCATTTGGTACTTGTCTTTCTCCGCCTGGCTTATTTCACTGAGCATAAGACCCTCCAGCTCCATCCATGTTGTTGCAAATGGTAGGATTTGTTTCCTTCTTATGGCTGAATAGTGTAACATTTTGTATATGTGCCACCTCTTCTCTCTCCATTCATCTACAGATGGCCACTTAGGTTGCTTCCATACCTTGGTTGTTGTAAATAGTGCTGCAATAAACAGACAGATGGTATTCTCACCTGAAGCAGGTATATTTTAAGTGATTTACCAAGTATTCTGTTAAAGTCATACTGTATTAAAGTTCAGAGCTTTAGGAACTGAAAGAAAGATTTGCAACAACGTGGATGGGGCTAGAGAATGCTCAGTGAAATATGCCAGGCAGGGAAAGACAAGTATCAAGTAGTTTCACTCATCTGTGGAGCATAACAACGGAGAAAAAACTGAAGGCACGAAACAGCAGCGGACTCACGAACCCGAGAATGGACTAACAGATACCAAAGGGAAAGGGACTGGGAAGGGTGGGTGCGAAGGGAGGGAGAAGGGGAATAAGGGGCATTAGGATCAACATACATGATGAGGGGGGGTGGGCACGGGGAGGCATGGCAGTATAGCACGCAGAGAAGACAAGTAGTGACTCTATAGCATGTCCCTACGCTGATGGACAGTGACTGTAACGGGGTATGAGGGGGGGCTTGATAATGGGGGGAGTCTAGTAACCACCGTGTTGCTCATGTAACTGTACACTAATACCAAAAAAAGTTAAAAATTAAAAATCAGAGGAATAGAAAAATGACCCAAAAAAAGGAACTGAAAGAAGACAACAGTTCTGGCAGCACATCTCATAGCGAAGGCTAAAGGGAGGCAGGTGGACGCGCACCAAGGTGTTTGAAGAGGTGAAAAGGGCACAGAACCCACTTAGGACTTAAGAAAAAAGACTTTCAAAGTCAAGTCCTTCTCGGTCTGGGGAGGGTCAGCGTGTCTTACTGGCGATGAGGCCTCCGAGGGGACCCGAGGAAACGAGTGGGTACTGAAGGGGGAATGCGATCCCGGCGGGCCAAGGGAGCCGGCGGGGCGGGGCTTGCGGGGCGGGCGGGGCTTCCGAGGAAGGCCGGGCGCCGGCTCCTGGCCTCTGGAACGGGGGCGGGCTGCGGGGGCCAGAGCTTGATCAAAACCCCTCCCATTCGGGAAATCAGCGAGCTCTGTACGGCGGCGGAGCGGCTAACGCGGCTCTCTCCGCTAAACTGCCTGCCTTCCCTTCAGCGCCTGGGCTAGAGGTGGGCGGGCATTGTGCGCTGGCGGCGCGCGCTCCCAAGTTGCCGGGAGACGGCGCGCGATTGGCAGCTCGGGGCTCGCGGCTCAGGCCCCCCCAGGCCGGCCACCCCCCCGCGCCTCAGCCAGCTTGGCCAGCGCGGACGCCCCGGGCACCAGGTACTCGGCAGGACACCCGTTGGCGAGACAGCGAAAAAGAAAAAGGAAAAGGGAAAGAAAAGCGTTGAAGTCTTTCATAAAGGTCAATTGGTATAATGTGAACTTTTTTTTTTCCTTTTTCCTTTTTCATTAAGGTATCATTGATATACACTGCTCTGAAGGTTTCACAAGAAACCTTCAATGTGGGTACTACCTTCACCCATATTATCGAGTCCCCCCTATACCCCATTGCCGTCGCTGTCCATCAGCGGAGCACGACGCCACGGAGTCCCTACTTGTCTTCTCTGAGCTACATTGTTTCCCCGTGAGCCCCCACACACCAGGTGCACCAATCATAATACCCCTTCATGAATCCTCTTCTCCCTGCCATACCCCTCCCCTTTGGTAATCGCTAGTCGCTTCTTGGAGTCTGTGAGTCCGCTGCTGTTTTGTTCCTTCAGATTTGCTTTGATGTAATACGCCACCAATGAGGGAATTCATTTGGTACTTGTCTTTCTCCGCCTGGCTTATTTCACTGAGCATAAGACCCTCCAGCTCCATCCATGTTGTGGCAAATGGTAGGATTTGTTTCCTTCTTATGGCTGAATAGTGTAACATTTTGTATATGTGCCACCTCTTCTCTCTCCATTCATCTACAGATGGCCACTTAGGTTGCTTCCATACCTTGGTTGTTGTAAATAGTGCTGCAATAAACAGACAGATGGTATTCTCACCTGAAGCAGGTATATTTTAAGTGATTTACCAAGTATTCTGTTAAACTCATACTATATTAAAGTTCAGAGCTTTAAGAACTGAAAGAAAGATTTGCAACAACGTGGATGGGGCTAGAGAATGCTCAGTGAAATATGCCAGGCAGGGAAAGACAAGTATCAAGTAGTTTCACTCATCTGTGGAGCATAAGAACGGAGAATAAAACTGAAGGCAGGAAACAGCAGCAGACTCACGAACCCGAGAATGGACTAACAGATACCATAGGGAAAGGGACTGGGAAGGGTGGGTGCGAAGGGAGGGAGAAGGGGAATAAGGGGTATTACGATCAACATACATGATGTAGGGGGGGTGGGCACGGGGAGGCATGGCAGTATAGCACGCAGAGAAGACAAGTAGTGACTCTATAGCATCTCCCTACGCTGATGGACAGTGACTGTAACGGGGTATGAGGGGGGGACTTGATAATGGGGGGAGTCTAGTAACCACCGTGTTGCTCATGTAACTGTACACTAATGATACCAAAAAAAGTTAAAAATTAAAAATCAGAGGAATAGAAAAATGACCCAAAAAAAGGAACTGAAAGAAGACAACAGTTCTGGCAGCACATCTCATAGCGAAGGCTAAAGTGAGGCAGGTGGACGCGCACCAAGGTGTTTGAAGAGGTGAAAAGGGCACAGAACCCACTTAGGACTTAAGAAAAAAGACTTTCAAAGTCAAGTACTCCTCGGTCTGGGGAGGGTCAGCGTGTCTTACCGGCGATGAGGCCTCCGAGGGTACCCGAGGAAACGAGTGGTACTGAAGGGGAAATGCGGTCCCTACGGGCCAAGGGAGCCGGCGGGGCGGGGCTTGCGGGGCGGGCGGGGCTTCCGAGGAAGGCCGGGCGCCGGCTCCTGGCCTCCGGAACGGGGGCGGGCTGCGGGGGGCAGAGCTTGCTCAAAACCCCTCCCATTCGGGAAATCAGCGAGCTCTGTACGGCGGCGGAGCGGCTAACGCGGCTCTCTCCGCTAAACTGCCTGCCTTCCCTTCAGCGCCTGGGCTAGAGGTGGGCGGGCATTGTGCGGTGGCGGCGCGCGCTGCCAAGTTGCCGGGAGACGGCGCGCGATTGGCAGCTCGGGGCTCGCGGCTCAGGCCCCCCCAGGCCGGGCCCCACCCCCGCCCCCAGCCTGCTGGCCCAGCGCGGCCGCCCCGGCCACCAGGTACTCGGCAGGACACCCGTTGGCGAGACAGCGAAAAAGAAAAAGGAAAAGGGAAAGAAAAGCGTTGAAGTCTTTCATAAAGGTCAACTGGTATAATGTGAACTTTTTTTTTTCCTTTTTCCTTTTTCATTAAGGTATCATTGATATACACTGCTCTGAAGGTTTCACAAGAAACCTTCAATGTGGGTACTACCTTCACCCATATTATCGAGTCCCCACTATACCCCATTGCCGTCGCTGTCCATCAGCGGAGCACGACGCCACAGAGTCCCTATTTGTCTTCTCTGAGCTACATTGTTTCCCCGTGAGCCCACACACACCAGGTGCACCAATCATAATACCCCTTCATGAATCCTCTTCTCCCTGCAATACCCCTCCCCTTTGGTAATCGCTAGTCGCTTCTTGGGGTCTGTGAGTCCGCTGCTGTTTTGTTCCTTCAGATTTGCTTTGATTTAATACGCCACAAATGAGGGAAGTCATTTGGTACTTGTCTTTCTCCGCCTGGCTTATTTCACTGAGCATAAGACCCTCCAGCTCCATCCATGTTGTGGCAAATGGTAGGATTTGTTTCCTTCTTATGGCTGAATAGTGTAACATTTTGTATATGTGCCACCTCTTCTCTCTCCATTCATCTACAGATGGCCACTTAGGTTGCTTCCATACCTTGGTTGTTGTAAATAGTGCTGCAATAAACAGACAGATGGTATTCTCACCTGAAGCAGGAATATTTTAAGTGAATTACCAAGTATTCTGTTAAACTCATGCTGTATTAAAGTTCAGAGCTTTAGGAACTGAAAGAAAGATTTTCAACAACGTGGATGGGGCTAGAGTATGCTCAGTGAAATATGCCAGGCAGGGAAAGACAAGTATCAAGTAGTTTCACTCATCTGTGGAGCATAACAACGGAGAAAAAACTGAAGGCACGAAACAGCAGCGGACTCACGAACCCGAGAATGGACAAACAGATACCAAAGGGAAAGGGACTGGGAAGGGTGGGTGCGAAGGGAGGGAGAAGGGGAATAAGGGGCATTAGGATCAACATACATGATGAGGGGGGGTGGGCACGGGGAGGCATGGCAGTATAGCACGCAGAGAAGACAAGTAGTGACTCTATAGCATGTCCCTACGCTGATGGACAGTGACTGTAACGGGGTATGAGGGGGGGACTTGATAATGGGGGGAGTCTAGTAACCACCGTGTTGCTCATGTAACTGTACACTAATACCAAAAAAAGTTAAAAATTAAAAATCAGAGGAATAGAAAAATGACCCAAAAAAAGGAACTGAAAGAAGACAACAGTTCTGGCAGCACATCTCATAGCGAAGGCTAAAGGGAGGCAGGTGGACGCGCACCAAGGTGTTTGAAGAGGTGAAAAGGGCACAGAACCCACTTAGGACTTAAGAAAAAAGACTTTCAAAGTCAAGTCCTCCTCGGTCTGGGGAGGGTCAGCGTGTCTTACCGGCGATGAGGCCTCCGAGGGGACCCGAGGAAACGAGTGGGTACTGAAGGGGGAATGCGATCCCGGCGGGCCAAGGGAGCCGGCGGGGCGGGGCTTGCGGGGCGGGCGGGGCTTCCGAGGAAGGCCGGGCGCCGGCTCCTGGCCTCCGGAACGGGGATGGGCTGCGGGGGGCAGAGCTTGCTCAAAACCCCTCCCATTCGGGAAATCAGCGAGCTCTGTACGGCGGCGGAGCGGCTAACGCGGCTCTCTCCGCTAAACTGCCTGCCTTCCCTTCAGCGCCTGGGCTAGAGGTGGGCGGGCATTGTGCGCTGGCGGCGCGCGCTCCCAAGTTGCCGGGAGACGGCGCGCGATTGGCAGCTCGGGGCTCGCGGCTCAGGCCCCCCCAGGCCGGCCACCCCCCCGCGCCTCAGCCAGCTTGGCCAGCGCGGACGCCCCGGGCACCAGGTACTCGGCAGGACACCCGTTGGCGAGACAGCGAAAAAGAAAAAGGAAAAGGCATAGAAAAGCGTTGAAGTCTTTCATAAAGGTCAATTGGTATAATGTGAACTTTTTTTTTTCCTTTTTCCTTTTTCATTAAGGTATCATTGATATACACTGCTCTGAAGGTTTCACAAGAAACCTTCATTGTGGGTACTACCTTCACCCATATTATCGATTCCCCCCTATACCCCATTGCCGTCGCTGTCCATCAGCGGAGCACGACGCCACGGAGTCCCTACTTGTCTTCTCTGAGCTACATTGTTTCCCCGTGAGCCCACACACACCAGGTGCACCAATCATAATACCCCTTCATGAATCCTCTTCTCCCTGCCATACCCCTCCCCTTTGGTAATCGCTAGTAGCTTCTTGGAGTCTGTGAGTCCGCTGCTGTTTTGTTCCTTCAGATTTGCTTTCATGTAATACGCCACCAATGAGGGAAGTCATTTGGTACTTGTCTTTCTCCGCCTGGCTTATTTCACTGAGCATAAGACCCTCCAGCTCCATCCATGTTGTTGCAAATGGTAGGATTTGTTTCCTTCTTATGGCTGAATAGTGTAACATTTTGTATATGTGCCACCTCTTCTCTCTCCATTCATCTACAGATGGCCACTTAGGTTGCTTCCATACCTTGGTTGTTGTAAATAGTGCTGCAATAAACAGACAGATGGTATTCTCACCTGAAGCAGGTATATTTTAAGTGATTTACCAAGTATTCTGTTAAAGTCATACTGTATTAAAGTTCAGAGCTTTAGGAACTGAAAGAAAGATTTGCAACAACGTGGATGGGGCTAGAGAATGCTCAGTGAAATATGCCAGGCAGGGAAAGACAAGTATCAAGTAGTTTCACTCATCTGTGGAGCATAACAACGGAGAAAAAACTGAAGGCACGAAACAGCAGCGGACTCACGAACCCGAGAATGGACTAACAGATACCAAAGGGAAAGGGACTGGGAAGGGTGGGTGCGAAGGGAGGGAGAAGGGGAATAAGGGGTATTACGATCAACATACATGATGTTGGGGGGGTGGGCACGGGGAGGCATGGCAATATAGCACGCAGAGAAGACAAGTAGTGACTCTATAGCATCTCCCTACGCTGATGGACAGTGACTGTAACAGGGTATGAGGGGGGGACTTGATAATGGGGGGAGTCTAGTGACCACGGTGTTGCTCATGTAACTGTACACTAATGATACCAAAAAAAGTTAAAAATTAAAAATCAGAGGAATAGAAAAATGACCCAAAAAAAGGAAATGAAAGAAGACAACAGTTCTGGCAGCACATCTCATAGCGAAGGCTAAAGGGAGGCAGGTGGACGCGCACCAAGGTGTTTGAAGAGGTGAAAAGGGCACAGAACCCACTTAGGACTTAAGAAAAAAGACTTTCAAAGTCAAGTCCTCCTCGGTCTGGGGAGGGTCAGCGTGTCTTACCGGCTATGAGGCCTCCGAGGGGACCCGAGGAAACGAGTGGGTACTGAAGGGGGAATGCGATCCCGGCGGGCCGAGGGAGCCGGCGGGGCGGGGCTTGCGGGGCGGGCGGGGCTTCCGAGGAAGGCCGGGCGCCGGCTCCTGGCCTCCGGAACGGGGGCGGGCTGCGGGGGCCAGAGCTTGATCAAAACCCCTCCCATTCGGGAAATCAGCGAGCTCTGTACGGCGGCGGAGCGGCTAACGCGGCTCTCTCCGCTAAACTGCCTGCCTTCCCTTCAGCGCCTGGGCTAGAGGTGGGCGGGCATTGTGCGCTGGCGGCGCGCGCTCCCAAGTTGCCGGGAGACGGCGCGCGATTGGCAGCTCGGGGCTCGCGGCTCAGGTCCCCCGAGGCCGGGCCCCGCCCCCCGCCCCCAGCCTGCTGGCCCAGCGCGGCCGCCCCGGGCACCAGGTACTCGGCAGGACACCCGTTGGCGAGACAGCGAAAAAGAAAAAGGAAAAGGGATAGAAAAGCGTTGAAGTCTTTCATAAAGGTCAATTGGTATAATGTGAACTTTTTTTTTTCCTTTTTCCTTTTTCATTAAGGTATCATTGATATACACTGCTCTGAAGGTTTCACAAGAAACCTTCAATGTGGGTACTACCTTCACCCATATTATCGAGTCCCCCCTATACCCCATTGCCGTCGCTGTCCATCAGCGGAGCACGACGCCACAGAGTCCCTACTTGTCTTCTCTGAGCTACATTGTTTCCCCGTGAGCCCCCACACACCAGGTGCACCAATCATAATACCCCTTCATGAATCCTCTTCTCCCTGCCATACCCCTCCCCTTTGGTAATCTCTAGTCGCTTCTTGGAGTCTGTGAGTCCGCTGCTGTTTTGTTCCTTCAGATTTGCTTTGATGTAATACGCCACCAATGAGGGAATTCATTTGGTACTTGTCTTTCTCCGCCTGGCTTATTTCACTGAGCATAAGACCCTCCAGCTCCATCCATGTTGTGGCAAATGGTAGGATTTGTTTCCTTCTTATGGCTGAATAGTGTAACATTTTGTATATGTGCCACCTCTTCTCTCTCCATTCATCTACAGATGGCCACTTAGGTTGCTTCCATACGTTGGTTGTTGTAAATAGTGCTGCAATAAACAGACAGATGGTATTCTCACCTGAAGCAGGAATATTTTAAGTGAATTACCAAGTATTCTGTTAAACTCATGCTGTATTAAAGTTCAGAGCTTTAGGAACTGAAAGAAAGATTTTCAACAACGTGGATAGGGCTAGAGTATGCTCAGTGAAATATGCCAGGCAGGGAAAGACAAGTATCAAGTAGTTTCACTCATCTGTGGAGCATAAGAACGGAGAATAAAACTGAAGGCAGGAAACAGCAGCTGACTCACGAACCCGAGAATGGACTAACAGATACCATAGGGAAAGGGACTGGGAAGGGTGGGTGCGAAGGGAGGGAGAAGGGGAATAAGGGGCATTAGGATCAACATACATGATGAGGGGGGGTGGGCACGGGGAGGCATGGCAGTATAGCACGCAGAGAAGACAAGTAGTGACTCTATAGCATGTCCCTACGCTGATGGACAGTGACTGTAACGGGGTATGAGGGGGGGACTTGATAATGGGGGGAGTCTAGTAACCACCGTGTTGCTCATGTAACTGTACACTAATGATACCAAAAAAAGTTAAAAATTAAAAATCAGAGGAATAGAAAAATGACCCAAAAAAAGGAACTGAAAGAAGACAACAGTTCTGGCAGCACATCTCATAGCGAAGGCTAAAGGGAGGCAGGTGGACGCGCACCAAGGTGTTTGAAGAGGTGAAAAGGGCACAGAACCCACTTAGGACTTAAGAAAAAAGACTTTCAAAGTCAAGTCCTTCTCGGTCTGGGGAGGGTCAGCGTGTCTTACCGGCGATGAGGCCTCCGAGGGGACCCGAGGAAACGAGTGGGTACTGAAGGGGGAATGCGATCCCGGCGGGCCGAGGGAGCCGGCGGGGCGGGGCTTGCGGGGCGGGCGGGGCTTCCGAGGAAGGCCGGGCGCCGGCTCCTGGCCTCCGGAACGGGGATGGGCTGCGGGGGGCAGAGCTTGCTCAAAACCCCTCCCATTCGGGAAATCAGCGAGCTCTGTACGGCGGCGGAGCGGCTAACGCGGCTCTCTCCGCTAAACTGCCTGCCTTCCCTTCAGCGCCTGGGCTAGAGGTGGGCGGGCATTGTGCGCTGGCGGCGCGCGCTCCCAAGTTGCCGGGAGACGGCGCGCGATTGGCAGCTCGGGGCTCGCGGCTCAGGCCCCCCCAGGCCGGCCACCCCCCCGCGCCTCAGCCAGCTTGGCCAGCGCGGACGCCCCGGGCACCAGGTACTCGGCAGGACACCCGTTGGCGAGACAGCGAAAAAGAAAAAGGAAAAGGCATAGAAAAGCGTTGAAGTCTTTCATAAAGGTCAATTGGTATAATGTGAACTTTTTTTTTTCCTTTTTCCTTTTTCATTAAGGTATCATTGATATACACTGCTCTGAAGGTTTCACAAGAAACCTTCATTGTGGGTACTACCTTCACCCATATTATCGATTCCCCCCTATACCCCATTGCCGTCGCTGTCCATCAGCGGAGCACGACGCCACGGAGTCCCTACTTGTCTTCTCTGAGCTACATTGTTTCCCCGTGAGCCCCCACACACCAGGTGCACCAATCATAATACCCCTTCATGAATCCTCTTCTCCCTGCCATACCCCTCCCCTTTGGTAATCGCTAGTCGCTTCTTGGAGTCTGTGAGTCCGCTGCTGTTTTGTTCCTTCAGATTTGCTTTCATGTAATACGCCACCAATGAGGGAAGTCATTTGGTACTTGTCTTTCTCCGCCTGGCTTATTTCACTGAGCATAAGACCCTCCAGCTCCATCCATGTTGTGGCAAATGGTAGGATTTGTTTCCTTCTTATGGCTGAATAGTGTAACATTTTGTATATGTGCCACCTCTTCTCTCTCCATTCATCTACAGATGGCCACTTAGGTTGCTTCCATACCTTGGTTGTTGTAAATAGTGCTGCAATAAACAGACAGATGGTATTCTCACCTGAAGCAGGTATATTTTAAGTGATTTACCAAGTATTCTGTTAAAGTCATACTGTATTAAAGTTCAGAGCTTTAGGAACTGAAAGAAAGATTTGCAACAACGTGGATGGGGCTAGAGAATGCTCAGTGAAATATGCCAGGCAGGGAAAGACAAGTATCAAGTAGTTTCACTCATCTGTGGAGCATAACAACGGAGAAAAAACTGAAGGCACGAAACAGCAGCGGACTCACGAACCCGAGAATGGACTAACAGATACCATAGGGAAAGGGACTGGGAAGGGTGGGTGCGAAGGGAGGGAGAAGGGGAATAAGGGGTATTACGATCAACATACATGATGTAGGGGGGGTGGGCACGGGGAGGCATGGCAGTATAGCACGCAGAGAAGACAAGTAGTGACTCTATAGCATCTCCCTACGCTGATGGACAGTGACTGTAACGGGGTATGAGGGGGGGACTTGATAATGGGGGGAGTCTAGTAACCACCGTGTTGCTCATGTAACTGTACACTAATGATACCAAAAAAAGTTAAAAATTAAAAATCAGAGGAATAGAAAAATGACCCAAAAAAAGGAACTGAAAGAAGACAACAGTTCTGGCAGCACATCTCATAGCGAAGGCTAAAGGGAGGCAGGTGGACGCGCACCAAGGTGTTTGAAGAGGTGAAAAGGGCACAGAACCCACTTAGGACTTAAGAAAAAAGACTTTCAAAGTCAAGTCCTCCTCGGTCTGGGGAGGGTCAGCGTGTCTTACCGGCGATGAGGCCTCCGAGGGTAACCGAGGAAACGAGTGGTACTGAAGGGGAAATGCGGTCCCTGCGGGCCAAGGGAGCCGGCGGGGCGGGGCTTGCGGGGCGGGCGGGGCTTCCGAGGAAGGCCGGGCGCCGGCTCCTGGCCTCCGGAACGGGGGCGGGCTGCGGGGGGCAGAGCTTGCTCAAAACCCCTCCCATTCGGGAAATCAGCGAGCTCTGTACGGCGGCGGAGCGGCTAACGCGGCTCTCTCCGCTAAACTGCCTGCCTTCCCTTCAGCGCCTGGGCTAGAGGTGGGCGGGCATTGTGCGGTGGCGGCGCGCGCTCCCAAGTTGCCGGGAGACGGCGCGCGATTGGCAGCTCGGGGCTCGCGACTCAGGCCCCCCCAGGCCGGGCCCCACCCCCGCCCCCAGCCTGCTGGCCCAGCGCGGCCGCCCCGGCCACCAGGTACTCGGCAGGACACCCGTTGGCGAGACAGCGAAAAAGAAAAAGGAAAAGGGAAAGAAAAGCGTTGAAGTCTTTCATAAAGGTCAATTGGTATAATGTGAACTTTTTTTTTTCCTTTTTCCTTTTTCATTAAGGTATCATTGATATACACTGCTCTGAAGGTTTCACAAGAAACCTTCAATGTGGGTACTACCTTCACCCATATTATCGAGTCCCCACTATACCCCATTGCCGTCGCTGTCCATCAGCGGAGCACGACGCCACAGAGTCCCTATTTGTCTTCTCTGAGCTACATTGTTTCCCCGTGAGCCCACACACACCAGGTGCACCAATCATAATACCCCTTCATGAATCCTCTTCTCCCTGCAATACCCCTCCCCTTTGGTAATCGCTAGTCGCTTCTTGGGGTCTGTGAGTCCGCTGCTGTTTTGTTCCTTCAGATTTGCTTTGATTTAATACGCCACAAATGAGGGAAGTCATTTGGTACTTGTCTTTCTCCGCCTGGCTTATTTCACTGAGCATAAGACCCTCCAGCTCCATCCATGTTGTGGCAAATGGTAGGATTTGTTTCCTTCTTATGGCTGAATAGTGTAACATTTTGTATATGTGCCACCTCTTCTCTCTCCATTCATCTACAGATGGCCACTTAGGTTGCTTCCATACCTTGGTTGTTGTAAATAGTGCTGCAATAAACAGACAGATGGTATTCTCACCTGAAGCAGGAATATTTTAAGTGAATTACCAAGTATTCTGTTAAACTCATGCTGTATTAAAGTTCAGAGCTTTAGGAACTGAAAGAAAGATTTTCAACAACGTGGATGGGGCTAGAGTATGCTCAGTGAAATATGCCAGGCAGGGAAAGACAAGTATCAAGTAGTTTCACTCATCTGTGGAGCATAACAACGGAGAAAAAACTGAAGGCACGAAACAGCAGCGGACTCACGAACCCGAGAATGGACTAACAGATACCAAAGGGAAAGGGACTGGGAAGGGTGGGTGCGAAGGGAGGGAGAAGGGGAATAAGGGGCATTAGGATCAACATACATGATGAGGGGGGGTGGGCACGGGGAGGCATGGCAGTATAGCACGCAGAGAAGACAAGTAGTGACTCTATAGCATGTCCCTACGCTGATGGACAGTGACTGTAACGGGGTATGAGGGGGGGACTTGATAATGGGGGGAGTCTAGTAACCACCGTGTTGCTCATGTAACTGTACACTAATACCAAAAAAAGTTAAAAATTAAAAATCAGAGGAATAGAAAAATGACCCAAAAAAAGGAACTGAAAGAAGACAACAGTTCTGGCAGCACATCTCATAGCGAAGGCTAAAGGGAGGCAGGTGGACGCGCACCAAGGTGTTTGAAGAGGTGAAAAGGGCACAGAACCCACTTAGGACTTAAGAAAAAAGACTTTCAAAGTCAAGTCCTCCTCGGTCTGGGGAGGGTCAGCGTGTCTTACCGGCTATGAGGCCTCCGAGGGGACCCGAGGAAACGAGTGGGTACTGAAGGGGGAATGCTATCCCGGCGGGCCGAGGGAGCCGGCGGGGCGGGGCTTGCGGGGCGGGCGGGGCTTCCGAGGAAGGCCGGGCGCCGGCTCCTGGCCTCCGGAACGGGGGCGGGCTGCGGGGGCCAGAGCTTGATCAAAACCCCTCCCATTCGGGAAATCAGCGAGCTCTGTACGGCGGCGGAGCGGCTAACGCGGCTCTCTCCGCTAAACTGCCTGCCTTCCCTTCAGCGCCTGGGCTAGAGGTGGGCGGGCATTGTGCGCTGGCGGCGCGCGCTCCCAAGTTGCCGGGAGACGGCGCGCGATTGGCAGCTCGGGGCTCGCGGCTCAGGTCCCCCGAGGCCGGGCCCCGCCCCCCGCCCCCAGCCTGCTGGCCCAGCGCGGCCGCCCCGGGCACCAGGTACTCGGCAGGACACCCGTTGGCGAGACAGCGAAAAAGAAAAAGGAAAAGGGATAGAAAAGCGTTGAAGTCTTTCATAAAGGTCAATTGGTATAATGTGAACTTTTTTTTTTCCTTTTTCCTTTTTCATTAAGGTATCATTGATATACACTGCTCTGAAGGTTTCACAAGAAACCTTCAATGTGGGTACTACCTTCACCCATATTATCGAGTCCCCCCTATACCCCATTGCCGTCGCTGTCCATCAGCGGAGCACGACGCCACAGAGTCCCTACTTGTCTTCTCTGAGCTACATTGTTTCCCCGTGAGCCCCCACACACCAGGTGCACCAATCATAATACCCCTTCATGAATCCTCTTCTCCCTGCCATACCCCTCCCCTTTGGTAATCTCTAGTCGCTTCTTGGAGTCTGTGAGTCCGCTGCTGTTTTGTTCCTTCAGATTTGCTTTGATGTAATACGCCACCAATGAGGGAATTCATTTGGTACTTGTCTTTCTCCGCCTGGCTTATTTCACTGAGCATAAGACCCTCCAGCTCCATCCATGTTGTGGCAAATGGTAGGATTTGTTTCCTTCTTATGGCTGAATAGTGTAACATTTTGTATATGTGCCACCTCTTCTCTCTCCATTCATCTACAGATGGCCACTTAGGTTGCTTCCATACGTTGGTTGTTGTAAATAGTGCTGCAATAAACAGACAGATGGTATTCTCACCTGAAGCAGGAATATTTTAAGTGAATTACCAAGTATTCTGTTAAACTCATGCTGTATTAAAGTTCAGAGCTTTAGGAACTGAAAGAAAGATTTTCAACAACGTGGATAGGGCTAGAGTATGCTCAGTGAAATATGCCAGGCAGGGAAAGACAAGTATCAAGTAGTTTCACTCATCTGTGGAGCATAAGAACGGAGAATAAAACTGAAGGCAGGAAACAGCAGCTGACTCACGAACCCGAGAATGGACTAACAGATACCATAGGGAAAGGGACTGGGAAGGGTGGGTGCGAAGGGAGGGAGAAGGGGAATAAGGGGTATTACGATCAACATACATGATGTAGGGGGGGTGGGCACGGGGAGGCATGGCAGTATAGCACGCAGAGAAGACAAGTAGTAACTCTATAGCATGTCCCTACGCTGATGGACAGTGACTGTAACGGGGTATGAGGGGGGGACTTGATAATGGGGGGAGTCTAGTAACCACCGTGTTGCTCATGTAACTGTACACTAATGATACCAAAAAAAGTTAAAAATTAAAAATCAGAGGAATAGAAAAATGACCCAAAAAAAGGAACTGAAAGAAGACAACAGTTCTGGCAGCACATCTCATAGCGAAGGCTAAAGGGAGGCAGGTGGACGCGCACCAAGGTGTTTGAAGAGGTGAAAAGGGCACAGAACCCACTTAGGACTTAAGAAAAAAGACTTTCAAAGTCAAGTCCTTCTCGGTCTGGGGAGGGTCAGCGTGTCTTACCGGCGATGAGGCCTCCGAGGGGACCCGAGGAAACGAGTGGGTACTGAAGGGGGAATGCGATCCCGGCGGGCCGAGGGAGCCGGCGGGGCGGGGCTTGCGGGGCGGGCGGGGCTTCCGAGGAAGGCCGGGCGCCGGCTCCTGGCCTCCGGAACGGGGATGGGCTGCGGGGGGCAGAGCTTGCTCAAAACCCCTCCCATTCGGGAAATCAGCGAGCTCTGTACGGCGGCGGAGCGGCTAACGCGGCTCTCTCCGCTAAACTGCCTGCCTTCCCTTCAGCGCCTGGGCTAGAGGTGGGCGGGCATTGTGCGCTGGCGGCGCGCGCTCCCAAGTTGCCGGGAGACGGCGCGCGATTGGCAGCTCGGGGCTCGCGGCTCAGGCCCCCCCAGGCCGGCCACCCCCCCGCGCCTCAGCCAGCTTGGCCAGCGCGGACGCCCCGGGCACCAGGTACTCGGCAGGACACCCGTTGGCGAGACAGCGAAAAAGAAAAAGGAAAAGGCATAGAAAAGCGTTGAAGTCTTTCATAAAGGTCAATTGGTATAATGTGAACTTTTTTTTTTCCTTTTTCCTTTTTCATTAAGGTATCATTGATATACACTGCTCTGAAGGTTTCACAAGAAACCTTCATTGTGGGTACTACCTTCACCCATATTATCGAGTCCCCCCTATACCCCATTGCCGTCGCTGTCCATCAGCGGAGCACGACGCCACGGAGTCCCTACTTGTCTTCTCTGAGCTACATTGTTTCCCCGTGAGCCCCCACACACCAGGTGCACCAATCATAATACCCCTTCATGAATCCTCTTCTCCCTGCCATACCCCTCCCCTTTGGTAATCGCTAGTCGCTTCTTGGAGTCTGTGAGTCCGCTGCTGTTTTGTTCCTTCAGATTTGCTTTCATGTAATACGCCACCAATGAGGGAAGTCATTTGGTACTTGTCTTTCTCCGCCTGGCTTATTTCACTGAGCATAAGACCCTCCAGCTCCATCCATGTTGTGGCAAATGGTAGGATTTGTTTCCTTCTTATGGCTGAATAGTGTAACATTTTGTATATGTGCCACCTCTTCTCTCTCCATTCATCTACAGATGGCCACTTAGGTTGCTTCCATACCTTGGTTGTTGTAAATAGTGCTGCAATAAACAGACAGATGGTATTCTCACCTGAAGCAGGTATATTTTAAGTGATTTACCAAGTATTCTGTTAAAGTCATACTGTATTAAAGTTCAGAGCTTTAGGAACTGAAAGAAAGATTTGCAACAACGTGGATGGGGCTAGAGAATGCTCAGTGAAATATGCCAGGCAGGGAAAGACAAGTATCAAGTAGTTTCACTCATCTGTGGAGCATAACAACGGAGAAAAAACTGAAGGCACGAAACAGCAGCGGACTCACGAACCCGAGAATGGACTAACAGATACCATAGGGAAAGGGACTGGGAAGGGTGGGTGCGAAGGGAGGGAGAAGGGGAATAAGGGGTATTACGATCAACATACATGATGTAGGGGGGGTGGGCACGGGGAGGCATGGCAGTATAGCACGCAGAGAAGACAAGTAGTGACTCTATAGCATCTCCCTACGCTGATGGACAGTGACTGTAACGGGGTATGAGGGGGGGACTTGATAATGGGGGGAGTCTAGTAACCACCGTGTTGCTCATGTAACTGTACACTAATGATACCAAAAAAAGTTAAAAATTAAAAATCAGAGGAATAGAAAAATGACCCAAAAAAAGGAACTGAAAGAAGACAACAGTTCTGGCAGCACATCTCATAGCGAAGGCTAAAGGGAGGCAGGTGGACGCGCACCAAGGTGTTTGAAGAGGTGAAAAGGGCACAGAACCCACTTAGGACTTAAGAAAAAAGACTTTCAAAGTCAAGTCCTCCTCGGTCTGGGGAGGGTCAGCGTGTCTTACCGGCGATGAGGCCTCCGAGGGTAACCGAGGAAACGAGTGGTACTGAAGGGGAAATGCGGTCCCTGCGGGCCAAGGGAGCCGGCGGGGCGGGGCTTGCGGGGCGGGCGGGGCTTCCGAGGAAGGCCGGGCGCCGGCTCCTGGCCTCCGGAACGGGGGCGGGCTGCGGGGGGCAGAGCTTGCTCAAAACCCCTCCCATTCGGGAAATCAGCGAGCTCTGTACGGCGGCGGAGCGGCTAACGCGGCTCTCTCCGCTAAACTGCCTGCCTTCCCTTCAGCGCCTGGGCTAGAGGTGGGCGGGCATTGTGCGGTGGCGGCGCGCGCTGCCAAGTTGCCGGGAGACGGCGCGCGATTGGCAGCTCGGGGCTCGCGGCTCAGGCCCCCCCAGGCCGGGCCCCACCCCCGCCCCCAGCCTGCTGGCCCAGCGCGGCCGCCCCGGCCACCAGGTACTCGGCAGGACACCCGTTGGCGAGACAGCGAAAAAGAAAAAGGAAAAGGGAAAGAAAAGCGTTGAAGTCTTTCATAAAGGTCAATTGGTATAATGTGAACTTTTTTTTTTCCTTTTTCCTTTTTCATTAAGGTATCATTGATATACACTGCTCTGAAGGTTTCACAAGAAACCTTCAATGTGGGTACTACCTTCACCCATATTATCGAGTCCCCACTATACCCCATTGCCGTCGCTGTCCATCAGCGGAGCACGACGCCACAGAGTCCCTATTTGTCTTCTCTGAGCTACATTGTTTCCCCGTGAGCCCACACACACCAGGTGCACCAATCATAATACCCCTTCATGAATCCTCTTCTCCCTGCAATACCCCTCCCCTTTGGTAATCGCTAGTCGCTTCTTGGGGTCTGTGAGTCCGCTGCTGTTTTGTTCCTTCAGATTTGCTTTGATTTAATACGCCACAAATGAGGGAAGTCATTTGGTACTTGTCTTTCTCCGCCTGGCTTATTTCACTGAGCATAAGACCCTCCAGCTCCATCCATGTTGTGGCAAATGGTAGGATTTGTTTCCTTCTTATGGCTGAATAGTGTAACATTTTGTATATGTGCCACCTCTTCTCTCTCCATTCATCTACAGATGGCCACTTAGGTTGCTTCCATACCTTGGTTGTTGTAAATAGTGCTGCAATAAACAGACAGATGGTATTCTCACCTGAAGCAGGAATATTTTAAGTGAATTACCAAATATTCTGTTAAACTCATGCTGTATTAAAGTTCAGAGCTTTAGGAACTGAAAGAAAGATTTTCAACAACGTGGATGGGGCTAGAGTATGCTCAGTGAAATATGCCAGGCAGGGAAAGACAAGTATCAAGTAGTTTCACTCATCTGTGGAGCATAACAACGGAGAAAAAACTGAAGGCACGAAACAGCAGCGGACTCACGAACCCGAGAATGGACTAACAGATACCAAAGGGAAAGGGACTGGGAAGGGTGGGTGCGAAGGGAGGGAGAAGGGGAATAAGGGGCATTAGGATCAACATACATGATGAGGGGGGGTGGGCACGGGGAGGCATGGCAGTATAGCACGCAGAGAAGACAAGTAGTGACTCTATAGCATGTCCCTACGCTGATGGACAGTGACTGTAACGGGGTATGAGGGGGGGACTTGATAATGGGGGGAGTCTAGTAACCACCGTGTTGCTCATGTAACTGTACACTAATACCAAAAAAAGTTAAAAATTAAAAATCAGAGGAATAGAAAAATGACCCAAAAAAAGGAACTGAAAGAAGACAACAGTTCTGGCAGCACATCTCATAGCGAAGGCTAAAGGGAGGCAGGTGGACGCGCACCAAGGTGTTTGAAGAGGTGAAAAGGGCACAGAACCCACTTAGGACTTAAGAAAAAAGACTTTCAAAGTCAAGTCCTTCTCGGTCTGGGGAGGGTCAGCGTGTCTTACCGGCGATGAGGCCTCCGAGGGGACCCGAGGAAACGAGTGGGTACTGAAGGGGGAATGCGATCCCGGCGGGCCGAGGGAGCCGGCGGGGCGGGGCTTGCGGGGCGGGCGGGGCTTCCGAGGAAGGCCGGGCGCCGGCTCCTGGCCTCCGGAACGGGGGCGGGCTGCGGGGGCCAGAGCTTGATCAAAACCCCTCCCATTCGGGAAATCAGCGAGCTCTGTACGGCGGCGGAGCGGCTAACGCGGCTCTCTCCGCTAAACTGCCTGCCTTCCCTTCAGCGCCTGGGCTAGAGGTGGGCGGGCATTGTGCGCTGGCGGCGCGCGCTCCCAAGTTGCCGGGAGACGGCGCGCGATTGGCAGCTCGGGGCTCGCGGCTCAGGCCCCCCCAGGCCGGCCACCCCCCCGCGCCTCAGCCAGCTTGGCCAGCGCGGACGCCCCGGGCACCAGGTACTCGGCAGGACACCCGTTGGCGAGACAGCGAAAAAGAAAAAGGAAAAGGGAAAGAAAAGCGTTGAAGTCTTTCATAAAGGTCAATTGGTATAATGTGAACTTTTTTTTTTCCTTTTTCCTTTTTCATTAAGGTATCATTGATATACACTGCTCTGAAGGTTTCACAAGAAACCTTCAATGTGGGTACTACCTTCACCCATATTATCGAGTCCCCCCTATACCCCATTGCCGTCGCTGTCCATCAGCGGAGCACGACGCCACGGAGTCCCTACTTGTCTTCTCTGAGCTACATTGTTTCCCCGTGAGCCCCCACACACCAGGTGCACCAATCATAATACCCCTTCATGAATCCTCTTCTCCCTGCCATACCCCTCCCCTTTGGTAATCGCTAGTCGCTTCTTGGAGTCTGTGAGTCCGCTGCTGTTTTGTTCCTTCAGATTTGCTTTGATGTAATACGCCACCAATGAGGGAAGTCATTTGGTACTTGTCTTTCTCCGCCTGGCTTATTTCACTGAGCATAAGACCCTCCAGCTCCATCCATGTTGTTGCAAATGGTAGGATTTGTTTCCTTCTTATGGCTGAATAGTGTAACATTTTGTATATGTGCCACCTCTTCTCTCTCCATTCATCTACAGATGGCCACTTAGGTTGCTTCCATACCTTGGTTGTTGTAAATAGTGCTGCAATAAACAGACAGATGGTATTCTCACCTGAAGCAGGTATATTTTAAGTGATTTACCAAGTATTCTGTTAAAGTCATACTGTATTAAAGTTCAGAGCTTTAGGAACTGAAAGAAAGATTTGCAACAACGTGGATGGGGCTAGAGAATGCTCAGTGAAATATGCCAGGCAGGGAAAGACAAGTATCAAGTAGTTTCACTCATCTGTGGAGCATAACAACGGAGAAAAAACTGAAGGCACGAAACAGCAGCGGACTCACGAACCCGAGAATGGACTAACAGATACCAAAGGGAAAGGGACTGGGAAGGGTGGGTGCGAAGGGAGGGAGAAGGGGAATAAGGGGTATTACGATCAACATACATGATGTTGGGGGGGTGGGCACGGGGAGGCATGGCAATATAGCACGCAGAGAAGACAAGTAGTGACTCTATAGCATCTCCCTACGCTGATGGACAGTGACTGTAACGGGGTATGAGGGGGGGACTTGATAATGGGGGGAGTCTAGTGACCACGGTGTTGCTCATGTAACTGTACACTAATGATACCAAAAAAAGTTAAAAATTAAAAATCAGAGGAATAGAAAAATGACCCAAAAAAAGGAAATGAAAGAAGACAACAGTTCTGGCAGCACATCTCATAGCGAAGGCTAAAGGGAGGCAGGTGGACGCGCACCAAGGTGTTTGAAGAGGTGAAAAGGGCACAGAACCCACTTAGGACTTAAGAAAAAAGACTTTCAAAGTCAAGTCCTCCTCGGTCTGGGGAGGGTCAGCGTGTCTTACCGGCTATGAGGCCTCCGAGGGGACCCGAGGAAACGAGTGGGTACTGAAGGGGGAATGCGATCCCGGCGGGCCGAGGGAGCCGGCGGGGCGGGGCTTGCGGGGCGGGCGGGGCTTCCGAGGAAGGCCGGGCGCCGGCTCCTGGCCTCCGGAACGGGGGCGGGCTGCGGGGGCCAGAGCTTGATCAAAACCCCTCCCATTCGGGAAATCAGCGAGCTCTGTACGGCGGCGGAGCGGCTAACGCGGCTCTCTCCGCTAAACTGCCTGCCTTCCCTTCAGCGCCTGGGCTAGAGGTGGGCGGGCATTGTGCGCTGGCGGCGCGCGCTCCCAAGTTGCCGGGAGACGGCGCGCGATTGGCAGCTCGGGGCTCGCGGCTCAGGTCCCCCGAGGCCGGGCCCCGCCCCCCGCCCCCAGCCTGCTGGCCCAGCGCGGCCGCCCCGGCCACCAGGTACTCGGCAGGACACCCGTTGGCGAGACAGCGAAAAAGAAAAAGGAAAAGGGATAGAAAAGCGTTGAAGTCTTTCATAAAGGTCAATTGGTATAATGTGAACTTTTTTTTTTCCTTTTTCCTTTTTCATTAAGGTATCATTGATATACACTGCTCTGAAGGTTTCACAAGAAACCTTCAATGTGGGTACTACCTTCACCCATATTATCGAGTCCCCCCTATACCCCATTGCCGTCGCTGTCCATCAGCGGAGCACGACGCCACAGAGTCCCTACTTGTCTTCTCTGAGCTACATTGTTTCCCCGTGAGCCCCCACACACCAGGTGCACCAATCATAATACCCCTTCATGAATCCTCTTCTCCCTGCCATACCCCTCCCCTTTGGTAATCTCTAGTCGCTTCTTGGAGTCTGTGAGTCCGCTGCTGTTTTGTTCCTTCAGATTTGCTTTGATGTAATACGCCACCAATGAGGGAAGTCATTTGGTACTTGTCTTTCTCCGCCTGGCTTATTTCACTGAGCATAAGACCCTCCAGCTCCATCCATGTTGTGGCAAATGGTAGGATTTGTTTCCTTCTTATGGCTGAATAGTGTAACATTTTGTATATGTGCCACCTCTTCTCTCTCCATTCATCTACAGATGGCCACTTAGGTTGCTTCCATACCTTGGTTGTTGTAAATAGTGCTGCAATAAACAGACAGATGGTATTCTCACCTGAAGCAGGAATATTTTAAGTGAATTACCAAATATTCTGTTAAACTCATGCTGTATTAAAGTTCAGAGCTTTAGGAACTGAAAGAAAGATTTTCAACAACGTGGATGGGGCTAGAGTATGCTCAGTGAAATATGCCAGGCAGGGAAAGACAAGTATCAAGTAGTTTCACTCATCTGTGGAGCATAACAACGGAGAAAAAACTGAAGGCACGAAACAGCAGCGGACTCACGAACCCGAGAATGGACTAACAGATACCAAAGGGAAAGGGACTGGGAAGGGTGGGTGCGAAGGGAGGGAGAAGGGGAATAAGGGGCATTAGGATCAACATACATGATGAGGGGGGGTGGGCACGGGGAGGCATGGCAGTATAGCACGCAGAGAAGACAAGTAGTGACTCTATAGCATGTCCCTACGCTGACGGACAGTGACTGTAACGGGGTATGAGGGGGGGACTTGATAATGGGGGGAGTCTAGTAACCACCGTGTTGCTCATGTAACTGTACACTAATACCAAAAAAAGTTAAAAATTAAAAATCAGAGGAATAGAAAAATGACCCAAAAAAAGGAACTGAAAGAAGACAACAGTTCTGGCAGCACATCTCATAGCGAAGGCTAAAGGGAGGCAGGTGGACGCGCACCAAGGTGTTTGAAGAGGTGAAAAGGGCACAGAACCCACTTAGGACTTAAGAAAAAAGACTTTCAAAGTCAAGTCCTTCTCGGTCTGGGGAGGGTCAGCGTGTCTTACCGGCGATGAGGCCTCCGAGGGGACCCGAGGAAACGAGTGGGTACTGAAGGGGGAATGCGATCCCGGCGGGCCGAGGGAGCCGGCGGGGCGGGGCTTGCGGGGCGGGCGGGGCTTCCGAGGAAGGCCGGGCGCCGGCTCCTGGCCTCCGGAACGGGGGCGGGCTGCGGGGGCCAGAGCTTGATCAAAACCCCTCCCATTCGGGAAATCAGCGAGCTCTGTACGGCGGCGGAGCGGCTAACGCGGCTCTCTCCGCTAAACTGCCTGCCTTCCCTTCAGCGCCTGGGCTAGAGGTGGGCGGGCATTGTGCGCTGGCGGCGCGCGCTCCCAAGTTGCCGGGAGACGGCGCGCGATTGGCAGCTCGGGGCTCGCGGCTCAGGCCCCCCCAGGCCGGCCACCCCCCCGCGCCTCAGCCAGCTTGGCCAGCGCGGACGCCCCGGGCACCAGGTACTCGGCAGGACACCCGTTGGCGAGACAGCGAAAAAGAAAAAGGAAAAGGGAAAGAAAAGCGTTGAAGTCTTTCATAAAGGTCAATTGGTATAATGTGAACTTTTTTTTTTCCTTTTTCCTTTTTCATTAAGGTATCATTGATATACACTGCTCTGAAGGTTTCACAAGAAACCTTCAATGTGGGTACTACC
Organism: Manis pentadactyla; assembly: GCF_030020395.1. NCBI lineage: Eukaryota > Metazoa > Chordata > Mammalia > Pholidota > Manidae > Manis > Manis pentadactyla. Next base: position 109,298,338 of record NC_080028.1, on the reverse strand, counting down.
TTCACCCATATTATCGAGTCCCCCCTATACCCCATTGCCGTCGCTGTCCATCAGCGGAGCACGACGCCACGGAGTCCCTACTTGTCTTCTCTGAGCTACATTGTTTCCCCGTGAGCCCCCACACACCAGGTGCACCAATCATAATACCCCTTCATGAATCCTCTTCTCCCTGCCATACCCCTCCCCTTTGGTAATCGCTAGTCGCTTCTTGGAGTCTGTGAGTCCGCTGCTGTTTTGTTCCTTCAGATTTGCTTTGATGTAATACGCCACCAATGAGGGAAGTCATTTGGTACTTGTCTTTCTCCGCCTGGCTTATTTCACTGAGCATAAGACCCTCCAGCTCCATCCATGTTGTTGCAAATGGTAGGATTTGTTTCCTTCTTATGGCTGAATAGTGTAACATTTTGTATATGTGCCACCTCTTCTCTCTCCATTCATCTACAGATGGCCACTTAGGTTGCTTCCATACCTTGGTTGTTGTAAATAGTGCTGCAATAAACAGACAGATGGTATTCTCACCTGAAGCAGGTATATTTTAAGTGATTTACCAAGTATTCTGTTAAAGTCATACTGTATTAAAGTTCAGAGCTTTAGGAACTGAAAGAAAGATTTGCAACAACGTGGATGGGGCTAGAGAATGCTCAGTGAAATATGCCAGGCAGGGAAAGACAAGTATCAAGTAGTTTCACTCATCTGTGGAGCATAACAACGGAGAAAAAACTGAAGGCACGAAACAGCAGCGGACTCACGAACCCGAGAATGGACTAACAGATACCAAAGGGAAAGGGACTGGGAAGGGTGGGTGCGAAGGGAGGGAGAAGGGGAATAAGGGGTATTACGATCAACATACATGATGTTGGGGGGGTGGGCACGGGGAGGCATGGCAATATAGCACGCAGAGAAGACAAGTAGTGACTCTATAGCATCTCCCTACGCTGATGGACAGTGACTGTTACGGGGTATGAGGGGGGGACTTGATAATGGGGGGAGTCTAGTGACCACGGTGTTGCTCATGTAACTGTACACTAATGATACCAAAAAAAGTTAAAAATTAAAAATCAGAGGAATAGAAAAATGACCCAAAAAAAGGAAATGAAAGAAGACAACAGTTCTGGCAGCACATCTCATAGCGAAGGCTAAAGGGAGGCAGGTGGACGCGCACCAAGGTGTTTGAAGAGGTGAAAAGGGCACAGAACCCACTTAGGACTTAAGAAAAAAGACTTTCAAAGTCAAGTCCTCCTCGGTCTGGGGAGGGTCAGCGTGTCTTACCGGCTATGAGGCCTCCGAGGGGACCCGAGGAAACGAGTGGGTACTGAAGGGGGAATGCGATCCCGGCGGGCCGAGGGAGCCGGCGGGGCGGGGCTTGCGGGGCGGGCGGGGCTTCCGAGGAAGGCCGGGCGCCGGCTCCTGGCCTCCGGAACGGGGGCGGGCTGCGGGGGCCAGAGCTTGATCAAAACCCCTCCCATTCGGGAAATCAGCGAGCTCTGTACGGCGGCGGAGCGGCTAACGCGGCTCTCTCCGCTAAACTGCCTGCCTTCCCTTCAGCGCCTGGGCTAGAGGTGGGCGGGCATTGTGCGCTGGCGGCGCGCGCTCCCAAGTTGCCGGGAGACGGCGCGCGATTGGCAGCTCGGGGCTCGCGGCTCAGGTCCCCCGAGGCCGGGCCCCGCCCCCCGCCCCCAGCCTGCTGGCCCAGCGCGGCCGCCCCGGCCACCAGGTACTCGGCAGGACACCCGTTGGCGAGACAGCGAAAAAGAAAAAGGAAAAGGGATAGAAAAGCGTTGAAGTCTTTCATAAAGGTCAATTGGTATAATGTGAACTTTTTTTTTTCCTTTTTCCTTTTTCATTAAGGTATCATTGATATACACTGCTCTGAAGGTTTCACAAGAAACCTTCAATGTGGGTACTACCTTCACCCATATTATCGAGTCCCCCCTATACCCCATTGCCGTCGCTGTCCATCAGCGGAGCACGACGCCACAGAGTCCCTACTTGTCTTCTCTGAGCTACATTGTTTCCCCGTGAGCCCCCACACACCAGGTGCACCAATCATAATACCCCTTCATGAATCCTCTTCTCCCTGCCATACCCCTCCCCTTTGGTAATCTCTAGTCGCTTCTTGGAGTCTGTGAGTCCGCTGCTGTTTTGTTCCTTCAGATTTGCTTTGATGTAATACGCCACCAATGAGGGAATTCATTTGGTACTTGTCTTTCTCCGCCTGGCTTATTTCACTGAGCATAAGACCCTCCAGCTCCATCCATGTTGTGGCAAATGGTAGGATTTGTTTCCTTCTTATGGCTGAATAGTGTAACATTTTGTATATGTGCCACCTCTTCTCTCTCCATTCATCTACAGATGGCCACTTAGGTTGCTTCCATACGTTGGTTGTTGTAAATAGTGCTGCAATAAACAGACAGATGGTATTCTCACCTGAAGCAGGAATATTTTAAGTGAATTACCAAGTATTCTGTTAAACTCATGCTGTATTAAAGTTCAGAGCTTTAGGAACTGAAAGAAAGATTTTCAACAACGTGGATAGGGCTAGAGTATGCTCAGTGAAATATGCCAGGCAGGGTAAGACAAGTATCAAGTAGTTTCACTCATCTGTGGAGCATAACAACGGAGAAAAAACTGAAGGCACGAAACAGCAGCGGACTCACGAACCCGAGAATGGACTAACAGATACCAAAGGGAAAGGGACTGGGAAGGGTGGGTGCGAAGGGAGGGAGAAGGGGAATAAGGGGCATTAGGATCAACATACATGATGAGGGGGGGTGGGCACGGGGAGGCATGGCAGTATAGCACGCAGAGAAGACAAGTAGTGACTCTATAGCATGTCCCTACGCTGATGGACAGTGACTGTAACGGGGTATGAGGGGGGGACTTGATAATGGGGGGAGTCTAGTAACCACCGTGTTGCTCATGTAACTGTACACTAATACCAAAAAAAGTTAAAAATTAAAAATCAGAGGAATAGAAAAATGACCCAAAAAAAGGAACTGAAAGAAGACAACAGTTCTGGCAGCACATCTCATAGCGAAGGCTAAAGGGAGGCAGGTGGACGCGCACCAAGGTGTTTGAAGAGGTGAAAAGGGCACAGAACCCACTTAGGACTTAAGAAAAAAGACTTTCAAAGTCAAGTCCTTCTCGGTCTGGGGAGGGTCAGCGTGTCTTACCGGCGATGAGGCCTCCGAGGGGACCCGAGGAAACGAGTGGGTACTGAAGGGGGAATGCGATCCCGGCGGGCCGAGGGAGCCGGCGGGGCGGGGCTTGCGGGGCGGGCGGGGCTTCCGAGGAAGGCCGGGCGCCGGCTCCTGGCCTCCGGAACGGGGGCGGGCTGCGGGGGCCAGAGCTTGATCAAAACCCCTCCCATTCGGGAAATCAGCGAGCTCTGTACGGCGGCGGAGCGGCTAACGCGGCTCTCTCCGCTAAACTGCCTGCCTTCCCTTCAGCGCCTGGGCTAGAGGTGGGCGGGCATTGTGCGCTGGCGGCGCGCGCTCCCAAGTTGCCGGGAGACGGCGCGCGATTGGCAGCTCGGGGCTCGCGGCTCAGGCCCCCCCAGGCCGGCCACCCCCCCGCGCCTCAGCCAGCTTGGCCAGCGCGGACGCCCCGGGCACCAGGTACTCGGCAGGACACCCGTTGGCGAGACAGCGAAAAAGAAAAAGGAAAAGGCATAGAAAAGCGTTGAAGTCTTTCATAAAGGTCAATTGGTATAATGTGAACTTTTTTTTTTCCTTTTTCCTTTTTCATTAAGGTATCATTGATATACACTGCTCTGAAGGTTTCACAAGAAACCTTCAATGTGGGTACTACCTTCACCCATATTATCGAGTCCCCCCTATACCCCATTGCCGTCGCTGTCCATCAGCGGAGCACGACGCCACGGAGTCCCTACTTGTCTTCTCTGAGCTACATTGTTTCCCCGTGAGCCCCCACACACCAGGTGCACCAATCATAATACCCCTTCATGAATCCTCTTCTCCCTGCCATACCCCTCCCCTTTGGTAATCTCTAGTCGCTTCTTGGAGTCTGTGAGTCCGCTGCTGTTTTGTTCCTTCAGATTTGCTTTGATGTAATACGCCACCAATGAGGGAAGTCATTTGGTACTTGTCTTTCTCCGCCTGGCTTATTTCACTGAGCATAAGACCCTCCAGCTCCATCCATGTTGTGGCAAATGGTAGGATTTGTTTCCTTCTTATGGCTGAATAGTGTAACATTTTGTATATGTGCCACCTCTTCTCTCTCCATTCATCTACAGATGGCCACTTAGGTTGCTTCCATACCTTGGTTGTTGTAAATAGTGCTGCAATAAACAGACAGATGGTATTCTCACCTGAAGCAGGTATATTTTAAGTGATTTACCAAGTATTCTGTTAAACTCATACTGTATTAAAGTTCAGAGCTTTAAGAACTGAAAGAAAGATTTGCAACAACGTGGATGGGGCTAGAGAATGCTCAGTGAAATATGCCAGGCAGGGAAAGACAAGTATCAAGTAGTTTCACTCATCTGTGGAGCATAAGAACGGAGAATAAAACTGAAGGCAGGAAACAGCAGCAGACTCACGAACCCGAGAATGGACTAACAGATACCATAGGGAAAGGGACTGGGAAGGGTGGGTGCGAAGGGAGGGAGAAGGGGAATAAGGGGTATTACGATCAACATACATGATGTGGGGGGGTGGGCACGGGGAGGCATGGCAGTATAGCACGCAGAGAAGACAAGTAGTGACTCTATAGCATCTCCCTACGCTGATGGACAGTGACTGTAACGGGGTATGAGGGGGGGACTTGATAATGGGGGGAGTCTAGTAACCACCGTGTTGCTCATGTAACTGTACACTAATGATACCAAAAAAAGTTAAAAATTAAAAATCAGAGGAATAGAAAAATGACCCAAAAAAAGGAACTGAAAGAAGACAACAGTTCTGGCAGCACATCTCATAGCGAAGGCTAAAGGGAGGCAGGTGGACGCGCACCAAGGTGTTTGAAGAGGTGAAAAGGGCACAGAACCCACTTAGGACTTAAGAAAAAAGACTTTCAAAGTCAAGTCCTCCTCGGTCTGGGGAGGGTCAGCGTGTCTTACCGGCGATGAGGCCTCCGAGGGTACCCGAGGAAACGAGTGGTACTGAAGGGGAAATGCGGTCCCTGCGGGCCAAGGGAGCCGGCGGGGCGGGGCTTGCGGGGCGGGCGGGGCTTCCGAGGAAGGCCGGGCGCCGGCTCCTGGCCTCCGGAACGGGGGCGGGCTGCGGGGGGCAGAGCTTGCTCAAAACCCCTCCCATTCGGGAAATCAGCGAGCTCTGTACGGCGGCGGAGCGGCTAACGCGGCTCTCTCCGCTAAACTGCCTGCCTTCCCTTCAGCGCCTGGGCTAGAGGTGGGCGGGCATTGTGCGGTGGCGGCGCGCGCTGCCAAGTTGCCGGGAGACGGCGCGCGATTGGCAGCTCGGGGCTCGCGGCTCAGGCCCCCCCAGGCCGGGCCCCACCCCCGCCCCCAGCCTGCTGGCCCAGCGCGGCCGCCCCGGCCACCAGGTACTCGGCAGGACACCCGTTGGCGAGACAGCGAAAAAGAAAAAGGAAAAGGGAAAGAAAAGCGTTGAAGTCTTTCATAAAGGTCAACTGGTATAATGTGAACTTTTTTTTTTCCTTTTTCCTTTTTCATTAAGGTATCATTGATATACACTGCTCTGAAGGTTTCACAAGAAACCTTCAATGTGGGTACTACCTTCACCCATATTATCGAGTCCCCACTATACCCCATTGCCGTCGCTGTCCATCAGCGGAGCACGACGCCACAGAGTCCCTATTTGTCTTCTCTGAGCTACATTGTTTCCCCGTGAGCCCACACACACCAGGTGCACCAATCATAATACCCCTTCATGAATCCTCTTCTCCCTGCAATACCCCTCCCCTTTGGTAATCGCTAGTCGCTTCTTGGGGTCTGTGAGTCCGCTGCTGTTTTGTTCCTTCAGATTTGCTTTGATTTAATACGCCACAAATGAGGGAAGTCATTTGGTACTTGTCTTTCTCCGCCTGGCTTATTTCACTGAGCATAAGACCCTCCAGCTCCATCCATGTTGTGGCAAATGGTAGGATTTGTTTCCTTCTTATGGCTGAATAGTGTAACATTTTGTATATGTGCCACCTCTTCTCTCTCCATTCATCTACAGATGGCCACTTAGGTTGCTTCCATACCTTGGTTGTTGTAAATAGTGCTGCAATAAACAGACAGATGGTATTCTCACCTGAAGCAGGAATATTTTAAGTGAATTACCAAGTATTCTGTTAAACTCATGCTGTATTAAAGTTCAGAGCTTTAGGAACTGAAAGAAAGATTTTCAACAACGTGGATGGGGCTAGAGTATGCTCAGTGAAATATGCCAGGCAGGGAAAGACAAGTATCAAGTAGTTTCACTCATCTGTGGAGCATAACAACGGAGAAAAAACTGAAGGCACGAAACAGCAGCGGACTCACGAACCCGAGAATGGACAAACAGATACCAAAGGGAAAGGGACTGGGAAGGGTGGGTGCGAAGGGAGGGAGAAGGGGAATAAGGGGCATTAGGATCAACATACATGATGAGGGGGGGTGGGCACGGGGAGGCATGGCAGTATAGCACGCAGAGAAGACAAGTAGTGACTCTATAGCATGTCCCTACGCTGATGGACAGTGACTGTAACGGGGTATGAGGGGGGGACTTGATAATGGGGGGAGTCTAGTAACCACCGTGTTGCTCATGTAACTGTACACTAATACCAAAAAAAGTTAAAAATTAAAAATCAGAGGAATAGAAAAATGACCCAAAAAAAGGAACTGAAAGAAGACAACAGTTCTGGCAGCACATCTCATAGCGAAGGCTAAAGGGAGGCAGGTGGACGCGCACCAAGGTGTTTGAAGAGGTGAAAAGGGCACAGAACCCACTTAGGACTTAAGAAAAAAGACTTTCAAAGTCAAGTCCTCCTCGGTCTGGGGAGGGTCAGCGTGTCTTACCGGCGATGAGGCCTCCGAGGGGACCCGAGGAAACGAGTGGGTACTGAAGGGGGAATGCGATCCCGGCGGGCCGAGGGAGCCGGCGGGGCGGGGCTTGCGGGGCGGGCGGGGCTTCCGAGGAAGGCCGGGCGCCGGCTCCTGGCCTCCGGAACGGGGGCGGGCTGCGGGGGCCAGAGCTTGATCAAAACCCCTCCCATTCGGGAAATCAGCGAGCTCTGTACGGCGGCGGAGCGGCTAACGCGGCTCTCTCCGCTAAACTGCCTGCCTTCCCTTCAGCGCCTGGGCTAGAGGTGGGCGGGCATTGTGCGCTGGCGGCGCGCGCTCCCAAGTTGCCGGGAGACGGCGCGCGATTGGCAGCTCGGGGCTCGCGGCTCAGGCCCCCCCAGGCCGGCCACCCCCCCGCGCCTCAGCCAGCTTGGCCAGCGCGGACGCCCCGGGCACCAGGTACTCGGCAGGACACCCGTTGGCGAGACAGCGAAAAAGAAAAAGGAAAAGGCATAGAAAAGCGTTGAAGTCTTTCATAAAGGTCAATTGGTATAATGTGAACTTTTTTTTTTCCTTTTTCCTTTTTCATTAAGGTATCATTGATATACACTGCTCTGAAGGTTTCACAAGAAACCTTCATTGTGGGTACTACCTTCACCCATATTATCGATTCCCCCCTATACCCCATTGCCGTCGCTGTCCATCAGCGGAGCACGACGCCACGGAGTCCCTACTTGTCTTCTCTGAGCTACATTGTTTCCCCGTGAGCCCACACACACCAGGTGCACCAATCATAATACCCCTTCATGAATCCTCTTCTCCCTGCCATACCCCTCCCCTTTGGTAATCGCTAGTAGCTTCTTGGAGTCTGTGAGTCCGCTGCTGTTTTGTTCCTTCAGATTTGCTTTCATGTAATACGCCACCAATGAGGGAAGTCATTTGGTACTTGTCTTTCTCCGCCTGGCTTATTTCACTGAGCATAAGACCCTCCAGCTCCATCCATGTTGTTGCAAATGGTAGGATTTGTTTCCTTCTTATGGCTGAATAGTGTAACATTTTGTATATGTGCCACCTCTTCTCTCTCCATTCATCTACAGATGGCCACTTAGGTTGCTTCCATACCTTGGTTGTTGTAAATAGTGCTGCAATAAACAGACAGACGGTATTCTCACCTGAAGCAGGTATATTTTAAGTGATTTACCAAGTATTCTGTTAAAGTCATACTGTATTAAAGTTCAGAGCTTTAGGAACTGAAAGAAAGATTTGCAACAACGTGGATGGGGCTAGAGAATGCTCAGTGAAATATGCCAGGCAGGGAAAGACAAGTATCAAGTAGTTTCACTCATCTGTGGAGCATAACAACGGAGAAAAAACTGAAGGCACGAAACAGCAGCGGACTCACGAACCCGAGAATGGACTAACAGATACCAAAGGGAAAGGGACTGGGAAGGGTGGGTGCGAAGGGAGGGAGAAGGGGAATAAGGGGTATTACGATCAACATACATGATGTTGGGGGGGTGGGCACGGGGAGGCATGGCAATATAGCACGCAGAGAAGACAAGTAGTGACTCTATAGCATCTCCCTACGCTGATGGACAGTGACTGTAACGGGGTATGAGGGGGGGACTTGATAATGGGGGGAGTCTAGTGACCACGGTGTTGCTCATGTAACTGTACACTAATGATACCAAAAAAAGTTAAAAATTAAAAATCAGAGGAATAGAAAAATGACCCAAAAAAAGGAAATGAAAGAAGACAACAGTTCTGGCAGCACATCTCATAGCGAAGGCTAAAGGGAGGCAGGTGGACGCGCACCAAGGTGTTTGAAGAGGTGAAAAGGGCACAGAACCCACTTAGGACTTAAGAAAAAAGACTTTCAAAGTCAAGTCCTCCTCGGTCTGGGGAGGGTCAGCGTGTCTTACCGGCTATGAGGCCTCCGAGGGGACCCGAGGAAACGAGTGGGTACTGAAGGGGGAATGCGATCCCGGCGGGCCGAGGGAGCCGGCGGGGCGGGGCTTGCGGGGCGGGCGGGGCTTCCGAGGAAGGCCGGGCGCCGGCTCCTGGCCTCCGGAACGGGGGCGGGCTGCGGGGGCCAGAGCTTGATCAAAACCCCTCCCATTCGGGAAATCAGCGAGCTCTGTACGGCGGCGGAGCGGCTAACGCGGCTCTCTCCGCTAAACTGCCTGCCTTCCCTTCAGCGCCTGGGCTAGAGGTGGGCGGGCATTGTGCGCTGGCGGCGCGCGCTCCCAAGTTGCCGGGAGACGGCGCGCGATTGGCAGCTCGGGGCTCGCGGCTCAGGTCCCCCGAGGCCGGGCCCCGCACCCCGCCCCCAGCCTGCTGGCCCAGCGCGGCCGCCCCGGGCACCAGGTACTCGGCAGGACACCCGTTGGCGAGACAGCGAAAAAGAAAAAGGAAAAGGGATAGAAAAGCGTTGAAGTCTTTCATAAAGGTCAATTGGTATAATGTGAACTTTTTTTTTTCCTTTTTCCTTTTTCATTAAGGTATCATTGATATACACTGCTCTGAAGGTTTCACAAGAAACCTTCAATGTGGGTACTACCTTCACCCATATTATCGAGTCCCCCCTATACCCCATTGCCGTCGCTGTCCATCAGCGGAGCACGACGCCACAGAGTCCCTACTTGTCTTCTCTGAGCTACATTGTTTCCCCGTGAGCCCCCACACACCAGGTGCACCAATCATAATACCCCTTCATGAATCCTCTTCTCCCTGCCATACCCCTCCCCTTTGGTAATCTCTAGTCGCTTCTTGGAGTCTGTGAGTCCGCTGCTGTTTTGTTCCTTCAGATTTGCTTTGATGTAATACGCCACCAATGAGGGAATTCATTTGGTACTTGTCTTTCTCCGCCTGGCTTATTTCACTGAGCATAAGACCCTCCAGCTCCATCCATGTTGTGGCAAATGGTAGGATTTGTTTCCTTCTTATGGCTGAATAGTGTAACATTTTGTATATGTGCCACCTCTTCTCTCTCCATTCATCTACAGATGGCCACTTAGGTTGCTTCCATACGTTGGTTGTTGTAAATAGTGCTGCAATAAACAGACAGATGGTATTCTCACCTGAAGCAGGAATATTTTAAGTGAATTACCAAGTATTCTGTTAAACTCATGCTGTATTAAAGTTCAGAGCTTTAGGAACTGAAAGAAAGATTTTCAACAACGTGGATAGGGCTAGAGTATGCTCAGTGAAATATGCCAGGCAGGGAAAGACAAGTATCAAGTAGTTTCACTCATCTGTGGAGCATAAGAACGGAGAATAAAACTGAAGGCAGGAAACAGCAGCTGACTCACGAACCCGAGAATGGACTAACAGATACCATAGGGAAAGGGACTGGGAAGGGTGGGTGCGAAGGGAGGGAGAAGGGGAATAAGGGGTATTACGATCAACATACATGATGTAGGGGGGGTGGGCACGGGGAGGCATGGCAGTATAGCACGCAGAGAAGACAAGTAGTGACTCTATAGCATGTCCCTACGCTGATGGACAGTGACTGTAACGGGGTATGAGGGGGGGACTTGATAATGGGGGGAGTCTAGTAACCACCGTGTTGCTCATGTAACTGTACACTAATGATACCAAAAAAAGTTAAAAATTAAAAATCAGAGGAATAGGAAAATGACCCAAAAAAAGGAACTGAAAGAAGACAACAGTTCTGGCAGCACATCTCATAGCGAAGGCTAAAGGGAGGCAGGTGGACGCGCACCAAGGTGTTTGAAGAGGTGAAAAGGGCACAGAACCCACTTAGGACTTAAGAAAAAAGACTTTCAAAGTCAAGTCCTTCTCGGTCTGGGGAGGGTCAGCGTGTCTTACCGGCGATGAGGCCTCCGAGGGGACCCGAGGAAACGAGTGGGTACTGAAGGGGGAATGCGATCCCGGCGGGCCGAGGGAGCCGGCGGGGCGGGGCTTGCGGGGCGGGCGGGGCTTCCGAGGAAGGCCGGGCGCCGGCTCCTGGCCTCCGGAACGGGGATGGGCTGCGGGGGGCAGAGCTTGCTCAAAACCCCTCTCATTCGGGAAATCAGCGAGCTCTGTACGGCGGCGGGGCGGCTAACGCGGCTCTCTCCGCTAAACTGCCTGCCTTCCCTTCAGCGCCTGGGCTAGAGGTGGGCGGGCATTGTGCGCTGGCGGCGCGCGCTCCCAAGTTGCCGGGAGACGGCGCGCGATTGGCAGCTCGGGGCTCGCGGCTCAGGCCCCCCCAGGCCGGCCACCCCCCCGCGCCTCAGCCAGCTTGGCCAGCGCGGACGCCCCGGGCACCAGGTACTCGGCAGGACACCCGTTGGCGAGACAGCGAAAAAGAAAAAGGAAAAGGCATAGAAAAGCGTTGAAGTCTTTCATAAAGGTCAATTGGTATAATGTGAACTTTTTTTTTTCCTTTTTCCTTTTTCATTAAGGTATCATTGATATACACTGCTCTGAAGGTTTCACAAGAAACCTTCATTGTGGGTACTACCTTCACCCATATTATCGAGTCCCCCCTATACCCCATTGCCGTCGCTGTCCATCAGCGGAGCACGACGCCACGGAGTCCCTACTTGTCTTCTCTGAGCTACATTGTTTCCCCGTGAGCCCCCACACACCAGGTGCACCAATCATAATACCCCTTCATGAATCCTCTTCTCCCTGCCATACCCCTCCCCTTTGGTAATCGCTAGTCGCTTCTTGGAGTCTGTGAGTCCGCTGCTGTTTTGTTCCTTCAGATTTGCTTTCATGTAATACGCCACCAATGAGGGAAGTCATTTGGTACTTGTCTTTCTCCGCCTGGCTTATTTCACTGAGCATAAGACCCTCCAGCTCCATCCATGTTGTGGCAAATGGTAGGATTTGTTTCCTTCTTATGGCTGAATAGTGTAACATTTTGTATATGTGCCACCTCTTCTCTCTCCATTCATCTACAGATGGCCACTTAGGTTGCTTCCATACCTTGGTTGTTGTAAATAGTGCTGCAATAAACAGACAGATGGTATTCTCACCTGAAGCAGGTATATTTTAAGTGATTTACCAAGTATTCTGTTAAAGTCATACTGTATTAAAGTTCAGAGCTTTAGGAACTGAAAGAAAGATTTGCAACAACGTGGATGGGGCTAGAGAATGCTCAGTGAAATATGCCAGGCAGGGAAAGACAAGTATCAAGTAGTTTCACTCATCTGTGGAGCATAACAACGGAGAAAAAACTGAAGGCACGAAACAGCAGCGGACTCACGAACCCGAGAATGGACTAACAGATACCATAGGGAAAGGGACTGGGAAGGGTGGGTGCGAAGGGAGGGAGAAGGGGAATAAGGGGTATTACGATCAACATACATGATGTAGGGGGGGTGGGCACGGGGAAGCATGGCAGTATAGCACGCAGAGAAGACAAGTAGTGACTCTATAGCATCTCCCTACGCTGATGGACAGTGACTGTAACGGGGTATGAGGGGGGGACTTGATAATGGGGGGAGTCTAGTAACCACCGTGTTGCTCATGTAACTGTACACTAATGATACCAAAAAAAGTTAAAAATTAAAAATCAGAGGAATAGAAAAATGACCCAAAAAAAGGAACTGAAAGAAGACAACAGTTCTGGCAGCACATCTCATAGCGAAGGCTAAAGGGAGGCAGGTGGACGCGCACCAAGGTGTTTGAAGAGGTGAAAAGGGCACAGAACCCACTTAGGACTTAAGAAAAAAGACTTTCAAAGTCAAGTCCTCCTCGGTCTGGGGAGGGTCAGCGTGTCTTACCGGCGATGAGGCCTCCGAGGGTAACCGAGGAAACGAGTGGTACTGAAGGGGAAATGCGGTCCCTGCGGGCCAAGGGAGCCGGCGGGGCGGGGCTTGCGGGGCGGGCGGGGCTTCCGAGGAAGGCCGGGCGCCGGCTCCTGGCCTCCGGAACGGGGGCGGGCTGCGGGGGGCAGAGCTTGCTCAAAACCCCTCCCATTCGGGAAATCAGCGAGCTCTGTACGGCGGCGGAGCGGCTAACGCGGCTCTCTCCGCTAAACTGCCTGCCTTCCCTTCAGCGCCTGGGCTAGAGGTGGGCGGGCATTGTGCGGTGGCGGCGCGCGCTCCCAAGTTGCCGGGAGACGGCGCGCGATTGGCAGCTCGGGGCTCGCGACTCAGGCCCCCCCAGGCCGGGCCCCACCCCCGCCCCCAGCCTGCTGGCCCAGCGCGGCCGCCCCGGCCACCAGGTACTCGGCAGGACACCCGTTGGCGAGACAGCGAAAAAGAAAAAGGAAAAGGGAAAGAAAAGCGTTGAAGTCTTTCATAAAGGTCAATTGGTATAATGTGAACTTTTTTTTTTCCTTTTTCCTTTTTCATTAAGGTATCATTGATATACACTGCTCTGAATGTTTCACAAGAAACCTTCAATGTGGGTACTACCTTCACCCATATTATCGAGTCCCCACTATACCCCATTGCCGTCGCTGTCCATCAGCGGAGCACGACGCCACAGAGTCCCTATTTGTCTTCTCTGAGCTACATTGTTTCCCCGTGAGCCCACACACACCAGGTGCACCAATCATAATACCCCTTCATGAATCCTCTTCTCCCTGCAATACCCCTCCCCTTTGGTAATCGCTAGTCGCTTCTTGGGGTCTCTGAGTCCGCTGCTGTTTTGTTCCTTCAGATTTGCTTTGATTTAATACGCCACAAATGAGGGAAGTCATTTGGTACTTGTCTTTCTCCGCCTGGCTTATTTCACTGAGCATAAGACCCTCCAGCTCCATCCATGTTGTGGCAAATGGTAGGATTTGTTTCCTTCTTATGGCTGAATAGTGTAACATTTTGTATATGTGCCACCTCTTCTCTCTCCATTCATCTACAGATGGCCACTTAGGTTGCTTCCATACCTTGGTTGTTGTAAATAGTGCTGCAATAAACAGACAGATGGTATTCTCACCTGAAGCAGGAATATTTTAAGTGAATTACCAAGTATTCTGTTAAACTCATGCTGTATTAAAGTTCAGAGCTTTAGGAACTGAAAGAAAGATTTTCAACAACGTGGATGGGGCTAGAGTATGCTCAGTGAAATATGCCAGGCAGGGAAAGACAAGTATCAAGTAGTTTCACTCATCTGTGGAGCATAACAACGGAGAAAAAACTGAAGGCACGAAACAGCAGCGGACTCACGAACCCGAGAATGGACTAACAGATACCAAAGGGAAAGGGACTGGGAAGGGTGGGTGCGAAGGGAGGGAGAAGGGGAATAAGGGGCATTAGGATCAACATACATGATGAGGGGGGGTGGGCACGGGGAGGCATGGCAGTATAGCACGCAGAGAAGACAAGTAGTGACTCTATAGCATGTCCCTACGCTGATGGACAGTGACTGTAACGGGGTATGAGGGGGGGACTTGATAATGGGGGGAGTCTAGTAACCACCGTGTTGCTCATGTAACTGTACACTAATACCAAAAAAAGTTAAAAATTAAAAATCAGAGGAATAGAAAAATGACCCAAAAAAAGGAACTGAAAGAAGACAACAGTTCTGGCAGCACATCTCATAGCGAAGGCTAAAGGGAGGCAGGTGGACGCGCACCAAGGTGTTTGAAGAGGTGAAAAGGGCACAGAACCCACTTAGGACTTAAGAAAAAAGACTTTCAAAGTCAAGTCCTTCTCGGTCTGGGGAGGGTCAGCGTGTCTTACCGGCGATGAGGCCTCCGAGGGGACCCGAGGAAACGAGTGGGTACTGAAGGGGGAATGCGATCCCGGCGGGCCGAGGGAGCCGGCGGGGCGGGGCTTGCGGGGCGGGCGGGGCTTCCGAGGAAGGCCGGGCGCCGGCTCCTGGCCTCCGGAACGGGGGCGGGCTGCGGGGGCCAGAGCTTGCTCAAAACCCCTCCCATTCGGGAAATCAGCGAGCTCTGTACGGCGGCGGAGCGGCTAACGCGGCTCTCTCCGCTAAACTGCCTGCCTTCCCTTCAGCGCCTGGGCTAGAGGTGGGCGGGCATTGTGCGCTGGCGGCGCGCGCTCCCAAGTTGCCGGGAGACGGCGCGCGATTGGCAGCTCGGGGCTCGCGGCTCAGGTCCCCCGAGGCCGGGCCCCGCCCAACGCCCCCAGCCTGCTGGCCCAGCGCGGCCGCCCCGGGCACCAGGTACTCGGCAGGACACCCGTTGGCGAGACAGCGAAAAAGAAAAAGGAAAAGGGATAGAAAAGCTTTGAAGTCTTTCATAAAGGTCAATTGGTATAATGTGAACTTTTTTTTTTCCTTTTTCCTTTTTCATTAAGGTATCATTGATATACACTGCTCTGAAGGTTTCACAAGAAACCTTCAATGTGGGTACTACCTTCACCCATATTATCGAGTCCCCCCTATACCCCATTGCCGTCGCTGTCCATCAGCGGAGCACGACGCCACAGAGTCCCTACTTGTCTTCTCTGAGCTACATTGTTTCCCCGTGAGCCCCCACACACCAGGTGCACCAATCATAATACCCCTTCATGAATCCTCTTCTCCCTGCCATACCCCTCCCCTTTGGTAATCTCTAGTCGCTTCTTGGAGTCTGTGAGTCCGCTGCTGTTTTGTTCCTTCAGATTTGCTTTGATGTAATACGCCACCAATGAGGGAAGTCATTTGGTACTTGTCTTTCTCCGCCTGGCTTATTTCACTGAGCATAAGACCCTCCAGCTCCATCCATGTTGTGGCAAATGGTAGGATTTGTTTCCTTCTTATGGCTGAATAGTGTAACATTTTGTATATGTGCCACCTCTTCTCTCTCCATTCATCTACAGATGGCCACTTAGGTTGCTTCCATACGTTGGTTGTTGTAAATAGTGCTGCAATAAACAGACAGATGGTATTCTCACCTGAAGCAGGAATATTTTAAGTGAATTACCAAGTATTCTGTTAAACTCATGCTGTATTAAAGTTCAGAGCTTTAGGAACTGAAAGAAAGATTTTCAACAACGTGGATAGGGCTAGAGTATGCTCAGTGAAATATGCCAGGCAGGGAAAGACAAGTATCAAGTAGTTTCACTCATCTGTGGAGCATAAGAACGGAGAATAAAACTGAAGGCAGGAAACAGCAGCTGACTCACGAACCCGAGAATGGACTAACAGATACCATAGGGAAAGGGACTGGGAAGGGTGGGTGCGAAGGGAGGGAGAAGGGGAATAAGGGGTATTACGATCAACATACATGATGTAGGGGGGGTGGGCACGGGGAGGCATGGCAGTATAGCACGCAGAGAAGACAAGTAGTGACTCTATAGCATGTCCCTACGCTGATGGACAGTGACTGTAACGGGGTATGAGGGGGGGACTTGATAATGGGGGGAGTCTAGTAACCACCGTGTTGCTCATGTAACTGTACACTAATGATACCAAAAAAAGTTAAAAATTAAAAATCAGAGGAATAGGAAAATGACCCAAAAAAAGGAACTGAAAGAAGACAACAGTTCTGGCAGCACATCTCATAGCGAAGGCTAAAGGGAGGCAGGTGGACGCGCACCAAGGTGTTTGAAGAGGTGAAAAGGGCACAGAACCCACTTAGGACTTAAGAAAAAAGACTTTCAAAGTCAAGTCCTTCTCGGTCTGGGGAGGGTCAGCGTGTCTTACCGGCGATGAGGCCTCCGAGGGGACCCGAGGAAACGAGTGGGTACTGAAGGGGGAATGCGATCCCGGCGGGCCGAGGGAGCCGGCGGGGCGGGGCTTGCGGGGCGGGCGGGGCTTCCGAGGAAGGCCGGGCGCCGGCTCCTGGCCTCCGGAACGGGGATGGGCTGCGGGGGGCAGAGCTTGCTCAAAACCCCTCCCATTCGGGAAATCAGCGAGCTCTGTACGGCGGCGGGGCGGCTAACGCGGCTCTCTCCGCTAAACTGCCTGCCTTCCCTTCAGCGCCTGGGCTAGAGGTGGGCGGGCATTGTGCGCTGGCGGCGCGCGCTCCCAAGTTGCCGGGAGACGGCGCGCGATTGGCAGCTCGGGGCTCGCGGCTCAGGCCCCCCCAGGCCGGCCACCCCCCCGCGCCTCAGCCAGCTTGGCCAGCGCGGACGCCCCGGGCACCAGGTACTCGGCAGGACACCCGTTGGCGAGACAGCGAAAAAGAAAAAGGAAAAGGCATAGAAAAGCGTTGAAGTCTTTCATAAAGGTCAATTGGTATAATGTGAACTTTTTTTTTTCCTTTTTCCTTTTTCATTAAGGTATCATTGATATACACTGCTCTGAAGGTTTCACAAGAAACCTTCATTGTGGGTACTACCTTCACCCATATTATCGAGTCCCCCCTATACCCCATTGCCGTCGCTGTCCATCAGCGGAGCACGACGCCACGGAGTCCCTACTTGTCTTCTCTGAGCTACATTGTTTCCCCGTGAGCCCCCACACACCAGGTGCACCAATCATAATACCCCTTCATGAATCCTCTTCTCCCTGCCATACCCCTCCCCTTTGGTAATCGCTAGTCGCTTCTTGGAGTCTGTGAGTCCGCTGCTGTTTTGTTCCTTCAGATTTGCTTTCATGTAATACGCCACCAATGAGGGAAGTCATTTGGTACTTGTCTTTCTCCGCCTGGCTTATTTCACTGAGCATAAGACCCTCCAGCTCCATCCATGTTGTGGCAAATGGTAGGATTTGTTTCCTTCTTATGGCTGAATAGTGTAACATTTTGTATATGTGCCACCTCTTCTCTCTCCATTCATCTACAGATGGCCACTTAGGTTGCTTCCATACCTTGGTTGTTGTAAATAGTGCTGCAATAAACAGACAGATGGTATTCTCACCTGAAGCAGGTATATTTTAAGTGATTTACCAAGTATTCTGTTAAAGTCATACTGTATTAAAGTTCAGAGCTTTAGGAACTGAAAGAAAGATTTGCAACAACGTGGATGGGGCTAGAGAATGCTCAGTGAAATATGCCAGGCAGGGAAAGACAAGTATCAAGTAGTTTCACTCATCTGTGGAGCATAACAACGGAGAAAAAACTGAAGGCACGAAACAGCAGCGGACTCACGAACCCGAGAATGGACTAACAGATACCATAGGGAAAGGGACTGGGAAGGGTGGGTGCGAAGGGAGGGAGAAGGGGAATAAGGGGTATTACGATCAACATACATGATGTAGGGGGGGTGGGCACGGGGAGGCATGGCAGTATAGCACGCAGAGAAGACAAGTAGTGACTCTATAGCATCTCCCTACGCTGATGGACAGTGACTGTAACGGGGTATGAGGGGGGGACTTGATAATGGGGGGAGTCTAGTAACCACCGTGTTGCTCATGTAACTGTACACTAATGATACCAAAAAAAGTTAAAAATTAAAAATCAGAGGAATAGAAAAATGACCCAAAAAAAGGAACTGAAAGAAGACAACAGTTCTGGCAGCACATCTCATAGCGAAGGCTAAAGGGAGGCAGGTGGACGCGCACCAAGGTGTTTGAAGAGGTGAAAAGGGCACAGAACCCACTTAGGACTTAAGAAAAAAGACTTTCAAAGTCAAGTCCTCCTCGGTCTGGGGAGGGTCAGCGTGTCTTACCGGCGATGAGGCCTCCGAGGGTAACCGAGGAAACGAGTGGTACTGAAGGGGAAATGCGGTCCCTGCGGGCCAAGGGAGCCGGCGGGGCGGGGCTTGCGGGGCGGGCGGGGCTTCCGAGGAAGGCCGGGCGCCGGCTCCTGGCCTCCGGAACGGGGGCGGGCTGCGGGGGGCAGAGCTTGCTCAAAACCCCTCCCATTCGGGAAATCAGCGAGCTCTGTACGGCGGCGGAGCGGCTAACGCGGCTCTCTCCGCTAAACTGCCTGCCTTCCCTTCAGCGCCTGGGCTAGAGGTGGGCGGGCATTGTGCGGTGGCGGCGCGCGCTCCCAAGTTGCCGGGAGACGGCGCGCGATTGGCAGCTCGGGGCTCGCGACTCAGGCCCCCCCAGGCCGGGCCCCACCCCCGCCCCCAGCCTGCTGGCCCAGCGCGGCCGCCCCGGCCACCAGGTACTCGGCAGGACACCCGTTGGCGAGACAGCGAAAAAGAAAAAGGAAAAGGGAAAGAAAAGCGTTGAAGTCTTTCATAAAGGTCAATTGGTATAATGTGAACTTTTTTTTTTCCTTTTTCCTTTTTCATTAAGGTATCATTGATATACACTGCTCTGAATGTTTCACAAGAAACCTTCAATGTGGGTACTACCTTCACCCATATTATCGAGTCCCCACTATACCCCATTGCCGTCGCTGTCCATCAGCGGAGCACGACGCCACAGAGTCCCTATTTGTCTTCTCTGAGCTACATTGTTTCCCCGTGAGCCCACACACACCAGGTGCACCAATCATAATACCCCTTCATGAATCCTCTTCTCCCTGCAATACCCCTCCCCTTTGGTAATCGCTAGTCGCTTCTTGGGGTCTGTGAGTCCGCTGCTGTTTTGTTCCTTCAGATTTGCTTTGATTTAATACGCCACAAATGAGGGAAGTCATTTGGTACTTGTCTTTCTCCGCCTGGCTTATTTCACTGAGCATAAGACCCTCCAGCTCCATCCATGTTGTGGCAAATGGTAGGATTTGTTTCCTTCTTATGGCTGAATAGTGTAACATTTTGTATATGTGCCACCTCTTCTCTCTCCATTCATCTACAGATGGCCACTTAGGTTGCTTCCATACCTTGGTTGTTGTAAATAGTGCTGCAATAAACAGACAGATGGTATTCTCACCTGAAGCAGGAATATTTTAAGTGAATTACCAAGTATTCTGTTAAACTCATGCTGTATTAAAGTTCAGAGCTTTAGGAACTGAAAGAAAGATTTTCAACAACGTGGATGGGGCTAGAGTATGCTCAGTGAAATATGCCAGGCAGGGAAAGACAAGTATCAAGTAGTTTCACTCATCTGTGGAGCATAACAACGGAGAAAAAACTGAAGGCACGAAACAGCAGCGGACTCACGAACCCGAGAATGGACTAACAGATATTAAAGGGAAAGGGACTGGGAAGGGTGGGTGCGAAGGGAGGGAGAAGGGGAATAAGGGGCATTAGGATCAACATACATGATGAGGGGGGGTGGGCACGGGGAGGCATGGCAGTATAGCACGCAGAGAAGACAAGTAGTGACTCTATAGCATGTCCCTACGCTGATGGACAGTGACTGTAACGGGGTATGAGGGGGGGACTTGATAATGGGGGGAGTCTAGTAACCACCGTGTTGCTCATGTAACTGTACACTAATACCAAAAAAAGTTAAAAATTAAAAATCAGAGGAATAGAAAAATGACCCAAAAAAAGGAACTGAAAGAAGACAACAGTTCTGGCAGCACATCTCATAGCGAAGGCTAAAGGGAGGCAGGTGGACGCGCACCAAGGTGTTTGAAGAGGTGAAAAGGGCACAGAACCCACTTAGGACTTAAGAAAAAAGACTTTCAAAGTCAAGTCCTTCTCGGTCTGGGGAGGGTCAGCGTGTCTTACCGGCGATGAGGCCTCCGAGGGGACCCGAGGAAACGAGTGGGTACTGAAGGGGGAATGCGATCCCGGCGGGCCGAGGGAGCCGGCGGGGCGGGGCTTGCGGGGCGGGCGGGGCTTCCGAGGAAGGCCGGGCGCCGGCTCCTGGCCTCCGGAACGGGGGCGGACTGCGGGGGCCAGAGCTTGCTCAAAACCCCTCCCATTCGGGAAATCAGCGAGCTCTGTACGGCGGCGGAGCGGCTAACGCGGCTCTCTCCGCTAAACTGCCTGCCTTCCCTTCAGCGCCTGGGCTAGAGGTGGGCGGGCATTGTGCGCTGGCGGCGCGCGCTCCCAAGTTGCCGGGAGACGGCGCGCGATTGGCAGCTCGGGGCTCGCGGCTCAGGTCCCCCGAGGCCGGGCCCCGCCCAACGCCCCCAGCCTGCTGGCCCAGCGCGGCCGCCCCGGGCACCAGGTACTCGGCAGGACACCCGTTGGCGAGACAGCGAAAAAGAAAAAGGAAAAGGGATAGAAAAGCTTTGAAGTCTTTCATAAAGGTCAATTGGTATAATGTGAACTTTTTTTTTTCCTTTTTCCTTTTTCATTAAGGTATCATTGATATACACTGCTCTGAAGGTTTCACAAGAAACCTTCAATGTGGGTACTACCTTCACCCATATTATCGAGTCCCCCCTATACCCCATTGCCGTCGCTGTCCATCAGCGGAGCACGACGCCACAGAGTCCCTACTTGTCTTCTCTGAGCTACATTGTTTCCCCGTGAGCCCCCACACACCAGGTGCACCAATCATAATACCCCTTCATGAATCCTCTTCTCCCTGCCATACCCCTCCCCTTTGGTAATCTCTAGTCGCTTCTTGGAGTCTGTGAGTCCGCTGCTGTTTTGTTCCTTCAGATTTGCTTTGATGTAATACGCCACCAATGAGGGAAGTCATTTGGTACTTGTCTTTCTCCGCCTGGCTTATTTCACTGAGCATAAGACCCTCCAGCTCCATCCATGTTGTGGCAAATGGTAGGATTTGTTTCCTTCTTATGGCTGAATAGTGTAACATTTTGTATATGTGCCACCTCTTCTCTCTCCATTCATCTACAGATGGCCACTTAGGTTGCTTCCATACGTTGGTTGTTGTAAATAGTGCTGCAATAAACAGACAGATGGTATTCTCACCTGAAGCAGGAATATTTTAAGTGATTTTCCAAGTATTCTGTTAAACTCATGCTGTATTAAAGTTCAGAGCTTTAGGAACTGAAAGAAAGATTTTCAACAACGTGGATAGGGCTAGAGTATGCTCAGTGAAATATGCCAGGCAGGGAAAGACAAGTATCAAGTAGTTTCACTCATCTGTGGAGCATAACAACGGAGAAAAAACTGAAGGCACGAAACAGCAGCGGACTCACGAACCCGAGAATGGACTAACAGAAACCAAAGAGAAAGGGACTGGGAAGGGTGGGTGCGAAGGGAGGGAGAAGGGGAATAAGGGGCATTAGGATCAACATACATGATGTAGGGGGGGTGGGCACGGGGAGGCATGGCAGTATAGCACGCAGAGAAGACAAGTAGTGACCTTATAGCATGTCCCTACGCTGATGGACAGTGACTGTAACGGGGTATGAGGGGGGGACTTGATAATGGGGGGAGTCTAGTAACCACCGTGTTGCTCATGTAACTGTACACTAATGATACCAAAAAAAGTTAAAAATTAAAAATCAGAGGAATAGAAAAATGACCCAAAAAAAGGAACTGAAAGAAGACAACAGTTCTGGCAGCACATCTCATAGCGAAGGCTAAAGGGAGGCAGGTGGACGCGCACCAAGGTGTTTGAAGAGGTGAAAAGGGCACAGAACCCACGTAGGACTTAAGAAAAAAGACTTTCAAAGTCAAGTCCTCCTCGGTCTGGGGAGGGTCAGCGTGTCTTACCGGCGATGAGGCCTCCGAGGGGACCCGAGGAAACGAGTGGGTACTGAAGGGGGAATGCGATCCCGGCGGGCCAAGGGAGCCGGCGGGGCGGGGCTTGCGGGGCGGGCGGGGCTTCCGAGGAAGGCCGGGCGCCGGCTCCTGGCCTCCGGAACGGGGATGGGCTGCGGGGGGCAGAGCTTGCTCAAAACCCCTCCCATTCGGGAAATCAGCGAGCTCTGTACGGCGGCGGAGCGGCTAACGCGGCTCTCTCCGCTAAACTGCCTGCCTTCCCATGAGCGCCTGGGCTAGAGGTGGGCGGGCATTGTGCGCTGGCGGCGCGCGCTCCCAAGTTGCCGGGAGACGGCGCGCGATTGGCAACTCGGGGCTCGCGGCTCAGGCCCCACCAGGCCGGCCACCCCCACGCGCCTCAGCCAGCTTGGCCAGCGCGGACGCCCCGGGCACCAGGTACTCGGCAGGACACCCGTTGGCGAGACAGCGAAAAAGAAAAAGGAAAAGGCATAGAAAAGCGTTGAAGTCTTTCATAAAGGTCAATTGGTATAATGTGAACCTTTTTTTTCCTTTTTCCTTTTTCATTAAGGTATTATTGATATACACTGCTCTGAAGGTTTCACAAGAAACCTTCATTGTGGGTACTACCTTCACCCATATTATCGAGTCCCCCCTATACCCCATTGCCGTCGCTGTCCATCAGCGGAGCACGACGCCACAGAGTCCCTACTTGTCTTCTCTGAGCTACATTGCTTCCCCGTGAGCCCACACACACCAGGTGCACCAATCATAATACCCCTTCATGAATCCTCTTCTTCCTGCCATACCCCTCCCCTTTGGTAATCGCTAGTCGCTTCTTGGAGTCTGTGAGTCCGCTGCTGTTTTGTTCCTTCAGATTTGCTTTCATGTAATACGCCACCAATGAGGGAAGTCATTTGGTACTTGTCTTTCTCCGCCTGGCTTATTTCACTGAGCATAAGACCCTCCAGCTCCATCCATGTTGTGGCAAATGGTAGGATTTGTTTCCTTCTTATGGCTGAATAGTGTAACATTTTGTATATGTGCCACCTCTTCTCTCTCCATTCATCTACAGATGGCCACTTAGGTTGCTTCCATACCTTGGTTGTTGTAAATAGTGCTGCAATAAACAGACAGATGGTATTCTCACCTGAAGCAGGTATATTTTAAGTGATTTACCAAGTATTCTGTTAAACTCATACTGTATTAAAGTTCAGAGCTTTAAGAACTGAAAGAAAGATTTGCAACAACGTGGATGGGGCTAGAGAATGCTCAGTGAAATATGCCAGGCAGGGAAAGACAAGTATCAAGTAGTTTCACTCATCTGTGGAGCATAAGAACGGAGAATAAAACTGAAGGCAGGAAACAGCAGCAGACTCACGAACCCGAGAATGGACTAACAGATACCATAGGGAAAGGGACTGGGAAGGGTGGGTGCGAAGGGAGGGAGAAGGGGAATAAGGGGTATTACGATCAACATACATGATGTAGGGGGGGTGGGCACGGGGAGGCATGGCAGTATAGCACGCAGAGAAGACAAGTAGTGACTCTATAGCATGTCCCTACGCTGATGGACAGTGACTGTAACGGGGTATGAGGGGGGGACTTGATAATGGGTGGAGTCTAGTAACCACCGTGTTGCTCATGTAACTGTACACTAATACCAAAAAAAGTTAAAAATTAAAAATCAGAGGAATAGAAAAATGACCCAAAAAAAGGAACTGAAAGAAGACAACAGTTCTGGCAGCACATCTCATAGCGAAGGCTAAAGGGAGGCAGGTGGACGCGCACCAAGGTGTTTGAAGAGGTGAAAAGGGCACAGAACCCACTTAGGACTTAAGAAAAAAGACTTTCAAAGTCAAGTCCTCCTCGGTCTGGGGAGGGTCAGCGTGTCTTACCGGCGATGAGGCCTCCGAGGGGACCCGAGGAAACGAGTGGGTACTGAAGGGGGAATGCGATCCCGGCGGGCCAAGGGAGCCGGCGGGGCGGGGCTTGCGGGGCGGGCGGGGCTTCCGAGGAAGGCCGGGCGCCGGCTCCTGGCCTCCGGAACGGGGATGGGCTGCGGGGGGCAGAGCTTGCTCAAAACCCCTCCCATTCGGGAAATCAGCGAGCTCTGTACGGCGGCGGAGCGGCTAACGCGGCTCTCTCCGCTAAACTGCCTGCCTTCCCTTCAGCGCCTGGGCTAGAGGTGGGCGGGCATTGTGCGCTGGCGGCGCGCGCTCCCAAGTTGCCGGGAGACGGCGCGCGATTGGCAGCTCGGGGCTCGCGGCTCAGGCCCCCCCAGGCCGGCCACCCCCCCGCGCCTCAGCCAGCTTGGCCAGCGCGGACGCCCCGGGCACCAGGTACTCGGCAGGACACCCGTTGGCGAGACAGCGAAAAAGAAAAAGGAAAAGGCATAGAAAAGCGTTGAAGTCTTTCATAAAGGTCAATTGGTATAATGTGAACTTTTTTTTTTCCTTTTTCCTTTTTCATTAAGGTATCATTGATATACACTGCTCTGAAGGTTTCACAAGAAACCTTCATTGTGGGTACTACCTTCACCCATATTATCGATTCCCCCCTATACCCCATTGCCGTCGCTGTCCATCAGCGGAGCACGACGCCACGGAGTCCCTACTTGTCTTCTCTGAGCTACATTGTTTCCCCGTGAGCCCACACACACCAGGTGCACCAATCATAATACCCCTTCATGAATCCTCTTCTCCCTGCCATACCCCTCCCCTTTGGTAATCGCTAGTAGCTTCTTGGAGTCTGTGAGTCCGCTGCTGTTTTGTTCCTTCAGATTTGCTTTCATGTAATACGCCACCAATGAGGGAAGTCATTTGGTACTTGTCTTTCTCCGCCTGGCTTATTTCACTGAGCATAAGACCCTCCAGCTCCATCCATGTTGTGGCAAATGGTAGGATTTGTTTCCTTCTTATGGCTGAATAGTGTAACATTTTGTATATGTGCCACCTCTTCTCTCTCCATTCATCTACAGATGGCCACTTAGGTTGCTTCCATACCTTGGTTGTTGTAAATAGTGCTGCAATAAACAGACAGATGGTATTCTCACCTGAAGCAGGTATATTTTAAGTGATTTACCAAGTATTCTGTTAAAGTCATACTGTATTAAAGTTCAGAGCTTTAGGAACTGAAAGAAAGATTTGCAACAACGTGGATGGGGCTAGAGAATGCTCAGTGAAATATGCCAGGCAGGGAAAGACAAGTATCAAGTAGTTTCACTCATCTGTGGAGCATAACAACGGAGAAAAAACTGAAGGCACGAAACAGCAGCGGACTCACGAACCCGAGAATGGACTAACAGATACCAAAGGGAAAGGGACTGGGAAGGGTGGGTGCGAAGGGAGGGAGAAGGGGAATAAGGGGTATTACGATCAACATACATGATGTTGGGGGGGTGGGCACGGGGAGGCATGGCAATATAGCACGCAGAGAAGACAAGTAGTGACTCTATAGCATCTCCCTACGCTGATGGACAGTGACTGTAACGGGGTATGAGGGGGGGACTTGATAATGGGGGGAGTCTAGTGACCACGGTGTTGCTCATTTAACTGTACACTAATGATACCAAAAAAAGTTAAAAATTAAAAATCAGAGGAATAGAAAAATGACCCAAAAAAAGGAAATGAAAGAAGACAACAGTTCTGGCAGCACATCTCATAGCGAAGGCTAAAGGGAGGCAGGTGGACGCGTACCAAGGTGTTTGAAGAGGTGAAAAGGGCACAGAACCCACTTAGGACTTAAGAAAAAAGACTTTCAAAGTCAAGTCCTCCTCGGTCTGGGGAGGGTCAGCGTGTCTTACCGGCTATGAGGCCTCCGAGGGGACCCGAGGAAACGAGTGGGTACTGAAGGGGGAATGCGATCCCGGCGGGCCGAGGGAGCCGGCGGGGCGGGGCTTGCGGGGCGGGCGGGGCTTCCGAGGAAGGCCGGGCGCCGGCTCCTGGCCTCCGGAACGGGGGCGGGCTGCGGGGGCCAGAGCTTGATCAAAACCCCTCCCATTCGGGAAATCAGCGAGCTCTGTACGGCGGCGGAGCGGCTAACGCGGCTCTCTCCGCTAAACTGCCTGCCTTCCCTTCAGCGCCTGGGCTAGAGGTGGGCGGGCATTGTGCGCTGGCGGCGCGCGCTCCCAAGTTGCCGGGAGACGGCGCGCGATTGGCAGCTCGGGGCTCGCGGCTCAGGTCCCCCGAGGCCGGGCCCCGCCCCCCGCCCCCAGCCTGCTGGCCCAGCGCGGCCGCCCCGGGCACCAGGTACTCGGCAGGACACCCGTTGGCGAGACAGCGAAAAAGAAAAAGGAAAAGGGATAGAAAAGCGTTGAAGTCTTTCATAAAGGTCAATTGGTATAATGTGAACTTTTTTTTTTCCTTTTTCCTTTTTCATTAAGGTATCATTGATATACACTGCTCTGAAGGTTTCACAAGAAACCTTCAATGTGGGTACTACCTTCACCCATATTATCGAGTCCCCCCTATACCCCATTGCCGTCGCTGTCCATCAGCGGAGCACGACGCCACAGAGTCCCTACTTGTCTTCTCTGAGCTACATTGTTTCCCCGTGAGCCCCCACACACCAGGTGCACCAATCATAATACCCCTTCATGAATCCTCTTCTCCCTGCCATACCCCTCCCCTTTGGTAATCTCTAGTCGCTTCTTGGAGTCTGTGAGTCCGCTGCTGTTTTGTTCCTTCAGATTTGCTTTGATGTAATACGCCACCAATGAGAGAATTCATTTGGTACTTGTCTTTCTCCGCCTGGCTTATTTCACTGAGCATAAGACCCTCCAGCTCCATCCATGTTGTGGCAAATGGTAGGATTTGTTTCCTTCTTATGGCTGAATAGTGTAACATTTTGTATATGTGCCACCTCTTCTCTCTCCATTCATCTACAGATGGCCACTTAGGTTGCTTCCATACGTTGGTTGTTGTAAATAGTGCTGCAATAAACAGACAGATGGTATTCTCACCTGAAGCAGGAATATTTTAAGTGAATTACCAAGTATTCTGTTAAACTCATGCTGTATTAAAGTTCAGAGCTTTAGGAACTGAAAGAAAGATTTTCAACAACGTGGATAGGGCTAGAGTATGCTCAGTGAAATATGCCAGGCAGGGAAAGACAAGTATCAAGTAGTTTCACTCATCTGTGGAGCATAAGAACGGAGAATAAAACTGAAGGCAGGAAACAGCAGCTGACTCACGAACCCGAGAATGGACTAACAGATACCATAGGGAAAGGGACTGGGAAGGGTGGGTGCGAAGGGAGGGAGAAGGGGAATAAGGGGTATTACGATCAACATACATGATGTAGGGGGGGTGGGCACGGGGAGGCATGGCAGTATAGCACGCAGAGAAGACAAGTAGTGACTCTATAGCATGTCCCTACGCTGATGGACAGTGACTGTAACGGGGTATGAGGGGGGGACTTGATAATGGGGGGAGTCTAGTAACCACCGTGTTGCTCATGTAACTGTACACTAATGATACCAAAAAAAGTTAAAAATTAAAAATCAGAGGAATAGAAAAATGACCCAAAAAAAGGAACTGAAAGAAGACAACAGTTCTGGCAGCACATCTCATAGCGAAGGCTAAAGGGAGGCAGGTGGACGCGCACCAAGGTGTTTGAAGAGGTGAAAAGGGCACAGAACCCACTTAGGACTTAAGAAAAAAGACTTTCAAAGTCAAGTCCTTCTCGGTCTGGGGAGGGTCAGCGTGTCTTACCGGCGATGAGGCCTCCGAGGGGACCCGAGGAAACGAGTGGGTACTGAAGGGGGAATGCGATCCCGGCGGGCCGAGGGAGCCGGCGGGGCGGGGCTTGCGGGGCGGGCGGGGCTTCCGAGGAAGGCCGGGCGCCGGCTCCTGGCCTCCGGAACGGGGATGGGCTGCGGGGGGCAGAGCTTGCTCAAAACCCCTCCCATTCGGGAAATCAGCGAGCTCTGTACGGCGGCGGAGCGGCTAACGCGGCTCTCTCCGCTAAACTGCCTGCCTTCCCTTCAGCGCCTGGGCTAGAGGTGGGCGGGCATTGTGCGCTGGCGGCGCGCGCTCCCAAGTTGCCGGGAGACGGCGCGCGATTGGCAGCTCGGGGCTCGCGGCTCAGGCCCCCCCAGGCCGGCCACCCCCCCGCGCCTCAGCCAGCTTGGCCAGCGCGTACGCCCCGGGCACCAGGTACTCGGCAGGACACCCGTTGGCGAGACAGCGAAAAAGAAAAAGGAAAAGGGAAAGAAAAGCGTTGAAGTCTTTCATAAAGGTCAATTGGTATAATGTGAACTTTTTTTTTTCCTTTTTCCTTTTTCATTAAGGTATCATTGATATACACTGCTCTGAAGGTTTCACAAGAAACCTTCAATGTGGGTACTACCTTCACCCATATTATCGAGTCCCCCCTATACCCCATTGCCGTCGCTGTCCATCAGCGGAGCACGACGCCACGGAGTCCCTACTTGTCTTCTCTGAGCTACATTGTTTCCCCGTGAGCCCCCACACACCAGGTGCACCAATCATAATACCCCTTCATGAATCCTCTTCTCCCTGCCATACCCCTCCCCTTTGGTAATCGCTAGTCGCTTCTTGGAGTCTGTGAGTCCGCTGCTGTTTTGTTCCTTCAGATTTGCTTTGATGTAATACGCCACCAATGAGGGAAGTCATTTGGTACTTGTCTTTCTCCGCCTGGCTTATTTCACTGAGCATAAGACCCTCCAGCTCCATCCATGTTGTGGCAAATGGTAGGATTTGTTTCCTTCTTATGGCTGAATAGTGTAACATTTTGTATATGTGCCACCTCTTCTCTCTCCATTCATCTACAGATGGCCACTTAGGTTGCTTCCATACCTTGGTTGTTGTAAATAGTGCTGCAATAAACAGACAGATGGTATTCTCACCTGAAGCAGGTATATTTTAAGTGATTTACCAAGTATTCTGTTAAAGTCATACTGTATTAAAGTTCAGAGCTTTAAGAACTGAAAGAAAGATTTGCAACAACGTGGATGGGGCTAGAGAATGCTCAGTGAAATATGCCAGGCAGGGAAAGACAAGTATCAAGTAGTTTCACTCATCTGTGGAGCATAAGAACGGAGAATAAAACTGAAGGCAGGAAACAGCAGCAGACTCACGAACCCGAGAATGGACTAACAGATACCATAGGGAAAGGGACTGGGAAGGGTGGGTGCGAAGGGAGGGAGAAGGGGAATAAGGGGTATTACGATCAACATACATGATGTAGGGGGGGTGGGCACGGGGAGGCATGGCAGTATAGCACGCAGAGAAGACAAGTAGTGACTCTATAGCATCTCCCTACGCTGATGGACAGTGACTGTAACGGGGTATGAGGGGGGGACTTGATAATGGGGGGAGTCTAGTAACCAC
Source organism: Manis pentadactyla (assembly GCF_030020395.1). Taxonomy (NCBI): domain Eukaryota; kingdom Metazoa; phylum Chordata; class Mammalia; order Pholidota; family Manidae; genus Manis; species Manis pentadactyla. The sequence continues at coordinate 109,268,744 of NC_080028.1, read as the reverse complement.
CGTGTTGCTCATGTAACTGTACACTAATGATACCAAAAAAAGTTAAAAATTAAAAATCAGAGGAATAGAAAAATGACCCAAAAAAAGGAACTGAAAGAAGACAACAGTTCTGGCAGCACATCTCATAGCGAAGGCTAAAGGGAGGCAGGTGGACGCGCACCAAGGTGTTTGAAGAGGTGAAAAGGGCACAGAACCCACTTAGGACTTAAGAAAAAAGACTTTCAAAGTCAAGTCCTCCTCGGTCTGGGGAGGGTCAGCGTGTCTTACCGGCGATGAGGCCTCCGAGGGTAACCGAGGAAACGAGTGGTACTGAAGGGGAAATGCGGTCCCTGCGGGCCAAGGGAGCCGGCGGGGCGGGGCTTGCGGGGCGGGCGGGGCTTCCGAGGAAGGCCGGGCGCCGGCTCCTGGCCTCCGGAACGGGGGCGGGCTGCGCGCTGCGGGGGGCAGAGCTTGCTCAAAACCCCTCCCATTCGGGAAATCAGCGAGCTCTGTACGGCGGCGGAGCGGCTAACGCGGCTCTCTCCGCTAAACTGCCTGCCTTCCCTTCAGCGCCTGGGCTAGAGGTGGGCGGGCATTGTGCGGTGGCGGCGCGCGCTGCCAAGTTGCCGGGAGACGGCGCGCGATTGGCAGCTCGGGGCTCGCGGCTCAGGCCCCCCCAGGCCGGGCCCCACCCCCGCCCCCAGCCTGCTGGCCCAGCGCGGCCGCCCCGGCCACCAGGTACTCGGCAGGACACCCGTTGGCGAGACAGCGAAAAAGAAAAAGGAAAAGGGAAAGAAAAGCGTTGAAGTCTTTCATAAAGGTCAACTGGTATAATGTGAACTTTTTTTTTTCCTTTTTCCTTTTTCATTAAGGTATCATTGATATACACTGCTCTGAAGGTTTCACAAGAAACCTTCAATGTGGGTACTACCTTCACCCATATTATCGAGTCCCCACTATACCCCATTGCCGTCGCTGTCCATCAGCGGAGCACGACGCCACAGAGTCCCTATTTGTCTTCTCTGAGCTACATTGTTTCCCCGTGAGCCCACACACACCAGGTGCACCAATCATAATACCCCTTCATGAATCCTCTTCTCCCTGCAATACCCCTCCCCTTTGGTAATCGGTAGTCGCTTCTTGGGGTCTGTGAGTCCGCTGCTGTTTTGTTCCTTCAGATTTGCTTTGATTTAATACGCCACAAATGAGGGAAGTCATTTGGTACTTGTCTTTCTCCGCCTGGCTTATTTCACTGAGCATAAGACCCTCCAGCTCCATCCATGTTGTGGCAAATGGTAGGATTTGTTTCCTTCTTATGGCTGAATAGTGTAACATTTTGTATATGTGCCACCTCTTCTCTCTCCATTCATCTACAGATGGCCACTTAGGTTGCTTCCATACCTTGGTTGTTGTAAATAGTGCTGCAATAAACAGACAGATGGTATTCTCACCTGAAGCAGGAATATTTTAAGTGAATTACCAAGTATTCTGTTAAACTCATGCTGTATTAAAGTTCAGAGCTTTAGGAACTGAAAGAAAGATTTTCAACAACGTGGATGGGGCTAGAGTATGCTCAGTGAAATATGCCAGGCAGGGAAAGACAAGTATCAAGTAGTTTCACTCATCTGTGGAGCATAACAACGGAGAAAAAACTGAAGGCACGAAACAGCAGCGGACTCACGAACCCGAGAATGGACAAACAGATACCAAAGGGAAAGGGACTGGGAAGGGTGGGTGCGAAGGGAGGGAGAAGGGGAATAAGGGGCATTAGGATCAACATACATGATGAGGGGGGGTGGGCACGGGGAGGCATGGCAGTATAGCACGCAGAGAAGACAAGTAGTGACTCTATAGCATGTCCCTACGCTGATGGACAGTGACTGTAACGGGGTATGAGGGGGGGACTTGATAATGGGGGGAGTCTAGTAACCACCGTGTTGCTCATGTAACTGTACACTAATACCAAAAAAAGTTAAAAATTAAAAATCAGAGGAATAGAAAAATGACCCAAAAAAAGGAACTGAAAGAAGACAACAGTTCTGGCAGCACATCTCATAGCGAAGGCTAAAGGGAGGCAGGTGGACGCGCACCAAGGTGTTTGAAGAGGTGAAAAGGGCACAGAACCCACTTAGGACTTAAGAAAAAAGACTTTCAAAGTCAAGTCCTCCTCGGTCTGGGGAGGGTCAGCGTGTCTTACCGGCGATGAGGCCTCCGAGGGGACCCGAGGAAACGAGTGGGTACTGAAGGGGGAATGCGATCCCGGCGGGCCGAGGGAGCCGGCGGGGCGGGGCTTGCGGGGCGGGCGGGGCTTCCGAGGAAGGCCGGGCGCCGGCTCCTGGCCTCCGGAACGGGGATGGGCTGCGGGGGGCAGAGCTTGCTCAAAACCCCTCCCATTCGGGAAATCAGCGAGCTCTGTACGGCGGCGGAGCGGCTAACGCGGCTCTCTCCGCTAAACTGCCTGCCTTCCCTTCAGCGCCTGGGCTAGAGGTGGGCGGGCATTGTGCGCTGGCGGCGCGCGCTCCCAAGTTGCCGGGAGACGGCGCGCGATTGGCAGCTCGGGGCTCGCGGCTCAGGCCCCCCCAGGCCGGCCACCCCCCCGCGCCTCAGCCAGCTTGGCCAGCGCGGACGCCCCGGGCACCAGGTACTCGGCAGGACACCCGTTGGCGAGACAGCGAAAAAGAAAAAGGAAAAGGCATAGAAAAGCGTTGAAGTCTTTCATAAAGGTCAATTGGTATAATGTGAACTTTTTTTTTTCCTTTTTCCTTTTTCATTAAGGTATCATTGATATACACTGCTCTGAAGGTTTCACAAGAAACCTTCATTGTGGGTACTACCTTCACCCATATTATCGATTCCCCCCTATACCCCATTGCCGTCGCTGTCCATCAGCGGAGCACGACGCCACGGAGTCCCTACTTGTCTTCTCTGAGCTACATTGTTTCCCCGTGAGCCCACACACACCAGGTGCACCAATCATAATACCCCTTCATGAATCCTCTTCTCCCTGCCATACCCCTCCCCTTTGGTAATCGCTAGTAGCTTCTTGGAGTCTGTGAGTCCGCTGCTGTTTTGTTCCTTCAGATTTGCTTTCATGTAATACGCCACCAATGAGGGAAGTCATTTGGTACTTGTCTTTCTCCGCCTGGCTTATTTCACTGAGCATAAGACCCTCCAGCTCCATCCATGTTGTTGCAAATGGTAGGATTTGTTTCCTTCTTATGGCTGAATAGTGTAACATTTTGTATATGTGCCACCTCTTCTCTCTCCATTCATCTACAGATGGCCACTTAGGTTGCTTCCATACCTTGGTTGTTGTAAATAGTGCTGCAATAAACAGACAGATGGTATTCTCACCTGAAGCAGGTATATTTTAAGTGATTTACCAAGTATTCTGTTAAAGTCATACTGTATTAAAGTTCAGAGCTTTAGGAACTGAAAGAAAGATTTGCAACAACGTGGATGGGGCTAGAGAATGCTCAGTGAAATATGCCAGGCAGGGAAAGACAAGTATCAAGTAGTTTCACTCATCTGTGGAGCATAACAACGGAGAAAAAACTGAAGGCACGAAACAGCAGCGGACTCACGAACCCGAGAATGGACTAACAGATACCAAAGGGAAAGGGACTGGGAAGGGTGGGTGCGGAGGGAGGGAGAAGGGGAATAAGGGGTATTACGATCAACATACATGATGTTGGGGGGGTGGGCACGGGGAGGCATGGCAATATAGCACGCAGAGAAGACAAGTAGTGACTCTATAGCATCTCCCTACGCTGATGGACAGTGACTGTAACGGGGTATGAGGGGGGGACTTGATAATGGGGGGAGTCTAGTGACCACGGTGTTGCTCATGTAACTGTACACTAATGATACCAAAAAAAGTTAAAAATTAAAAATCAGAGGAATAGAAAAATGACCCAAAAAAAGGAAATGAAAGAAGACAACAGTTCTGGCAGCACATCTCATAGCGAAGGCTAAAGGGAGGCAGGTGGACGCGCACCAAGGTGTTTGAAGAGGTGAAAAGGGCACAGAACCCACTTAGGACTTAAGAAAAAAGACTTTCAAAGTCAAGTCCTCCTCGGTCTGGGGAGGGTCAGCGTGTCTTACCGGCTATGAGGCCTCCGAGGGGACCCGAGGAAACGAGTGGGTACTGAAGGGGGAATGCGATCCCGGTGGGCCGAGGGAGCCGGCGGGGCGGGGCTTGCGGGGCGGGCGGGGCTTCCGAGGAAGGCCGGGCGCCGGCTCCTGGCCTCCGGAACGGGGGCGGGCTGCGGGGGCCAGAGCTTGATCAAAACCCCTCCCATTCGGGAAATCAGCGAGCTCTGTACGGCGGCGGAGCGGCTAACGCGGCTCTCTCCGCTAAACTGCCTGCCTTCCCTTCAGCGCCTGGGCTAGAGGTGGGCGGGCATTGTGCGCTGGCGGCGCGCGCTCCCAAGTTGCCGGGAGACGGCGCGCGATTGGCAGCTCGGGGCTCGCGGCTCAGGTCCCCCGAGGCCGGGCCCCGCCCCCCGCCCCCAGCCTGCTGGCCCAGCGCGGCCGCCCCGGGCACCAGGTACTCGGCAGGACACCCGTTGGCGAGACAGCGAAAAAGAAAAAGGAAAAGGGATAGAAAAGCGTTGAAGTCTTTCATAAAGGTCAATTGGTATAATGTGAACTTTTTTTTTTCCTTTTTCCTTTTTCATTAAGGTATCATTGATATACACTGCTCTGAAGGTTTCACAAGAAACCTTCAATGTGGGTACTACCTTCACCCATATTATCGAGTCCCCCCTATACCCCATTGCCGTCGCTGTCCATCAGCGGAGCACGACGCCACAGAGTCCCTACTTGTCTTCTCTGAGCTACATTGTTTCCCCGTGAGCCCCCACACACCAGGTGCACCAATCATAATACCCCTTCATGAATCCTCTTCTCCCTGCCATACCCCTCCCCTTTGGTAATCTCTAGTCGCTTCTTGGAGTCTGTGAGTCCGCTGCTGTTTTGTTCCTTCAGATTTGCTTTGATGTAATACGCCACCAATGAGGGAATTCATTTGGTACTTGTCTTTCTCCGCCTGGCTTATTTCACTGAGCATAAGACCCTCCAGCTCCATCCATGTTGTGGCAAATGGTAGGATTTGTTTCCTTCTTATGGCTGAATAGTGTAACATTTTGTATATGTGCCACCTCTTCTCTCTCCATTCATCTACAGATGGCCACTTAGGTTGCTTCCATACGTTGGTTGTTGTAAATAGTGCTGCAATAAACAGACAGATGGTATTCTCACCTGAAGCAGGAATATTTTAAGTGAATTACCAAGTATTCTGTTAAACTCATGCTGTATTAAAGTTCAGAGCTTTAGGAACTGAAAGAAAGATTTTCAACAACGTGGATAGGGCTAGAGTATGCTCAGTGAAATATGCCAGGCAGGGAAAGACAAGTATCAAGTAGTTTCACTCATCTGTGGAGCATAAGAACGGAGAATAAAACTGAAGGCAGGAAACAGCAGCTGACTCACGAACCCGAGAATGGACTAACAGATACCATAGGGAAAGGGACTGGGAAGGGTGGGTGCGAAGGGAGGGAGAAGGGGAATAAGGGGTATTACGATCAACATACATGATGTAGGGGGGGTGGGCACGGGGAGGCATGGCAGTATAGCACGCAGAGAAGACAAGTAGTGACTCTATAGCATGTCCCTACGCTGATGGACAGTGACTGTAACGGGGTATGAGGGGGGGACTTGATAATGGGGGGAGTCTAGTAACCACCGTGTTGCTCATGTAACTGTACACTAATGATACCAAAAAAAGTTAAAAATTAAAAATCAGAGGAATAGAAAAATGACCCAAAAAAAGGAACTGAAAGAAGACAACAGTTCTGGCAGCACATCTCATAGCGAAGGCTAAAGGGAGGCAGGTGGACGCGCACCAAGGTGTTTGAAGAGGTGAAAAGGGCACAGAACCCACTTAGGACTTAAGAAAAAAGACTTTCAAAGTCAAGTCCTCCTCGGTCTGGGGAGGGTCAGCGTGTCTTACCGGCGATGAGGCCTCCGAGGGGACCCGAGGAAACGAGTGGGTACTGAAGGGGGAATGCGATCCCGGCGGGCCAAGGGAGCCGGCGGGGCGGGGCTTGCGGGGCGGGCGGGGCTTCCGAGGAAGGCCGGGCGCCGGCTCCTGGCCTCCGGAACGGGGATGGGCTGCGGGGGGCAGAGCCTGCTCAAAACCCCTCCCATTCGGGAAATCAGCGAGCTCTGTACGGCGGCGGAGCGGCTAACGCGGCTCTCTCCGCTAAACTGCCTGCCTTCCCTTCAGCGCCTGGGCTAGAGGTGGGCGGGCATTGTGCGCTGGCGGCGCGCGCTCCCAAGTTGCCGGGAGACGGCGCGCGATTGGCAGCTCGGGGCTCGCGGCTCAGGCCCCCCCAGGCCGGCCACCCCCCCGCGCCTCAGCCAGCTTGGCCAGCGCGGACGCCCCGGGCACCAGGTACTCGGCAGGACACCCGTTGGCGAGACAGCGAAAAAGAAAAAGGAAAAGGCATAGAAAAGCGTTGAAGTCTTTCATAAAGGTCAATTGGTATAATGTGAACTTTTTTTTTTCCTTTTTCCTTTTTCATTAAGGTATCATTGATATACACTGCTCTGAAGGTTTCACAAGAAACCTTCATTGTGGGTACTACCTTCACCCATATTATCGATTCCCCCCTATACCCCATTGCCGTCGCTGTCCATCAGCGGAGCACGACGCCACGGAGTCCCTACTTGTCTTCTCTGAGCTACATTGTTTCCCCGTGAGCCCCCACACACCAGGTGCACCAATCATAATACCCCTTCATGAATCCTCTTCTCCCTGCCATACCCCTCCCCTTTGGTAATCGCTAGTCGCTTCTTGGAGTCTGTGAGTCCGCTGCTGTTTTGTTCCTTCAGATTTGCTTTGATTTAATACGCCACAAATGAGGGAAGTCATTTGGTACTTGTCTTTCTCCGCCTGGCTTATTTCACTGAGCATAAGACCCTCCAGCTCCATCCATGTTGTGGCAAATGGTAGGATTTGTTTCCTTCTTATGGCTGAATAGTGTAACATTTTGTATATGTGCCACCTCTTCTCTCTCCATTCATCTACAGATGGCCACTTAGGTTGCTTCCATACCTTGGTTGTTGTAAATAGTGCTGCAATAAACAGACAGATGGTATTCTCACCTGAAGCAGGTATATTTTAAGTGATTTACCAAGTATTCTGTTAAACTCATACTGTATTAAAGTTCAGAGCTTTAAGAACTGAAAGAAAGATTTGCAACAACGTGGATGGGGCTAGAGAATGCTCAGTGAAATATGCCAGGCAGGGAAAGACAAGTATCAAGTAGTTTCACTCATCTGTGGAGCATAAGAACGGAGAATAAAACTGAAGGCAGGAAACAGCAGCAGACTCACGAACCCGAGAATGGACTAACAGATACCATAGGGAAAGGGACTGGGAAGGGTGGGTGCGAAGGGAGGGAGAAGGGGAATAAGGGGTATTACGATCAACATACATGATGTAGGGGGGGTGGGCACGGGGAGGCATGGCAGTATAGCACGCAGAGAAGACAAGTAGTGACTCTATAGCATCTCCCTACGCTGATGGACAGTGACTGTAACGGGGTATGAGGGGGGGACTTGATAATGGGGGGAGTCTAGTAACCACCGTGTTGCTCATGTAACTGTACACTAATGATACCAAAAAAAGTTAAAAATTAAAAATCAGAGGAATAGAAAAATGACCCAAAAAAAGGAACTGAAAGAAGACAACAGTTCTGGCAGCACATCTCATAGCGAAGGCTAAAGTGAGGCAGGTGGACGCGCACCAAGGTGTTTGAAGAGGTGAAAAGGGCACAGAACCCACTTAGGACTTAAGAAAAAAGACTTTCAAAGTCAAGTCCTCCTCGGTCTGGGGAGGGTCAGCGTGTCTTACCGGCGATGAGGCCTCCGAGGGTACCCGAGGAAACGAGTGGTACTGAAGGGGAAATGCGGTCCCTGCGGGCCAAGGGAGCCCGCGGGGCGGGGCTTGCGGGGCGGGCGGGGCTTCCGAGGAAGGCCGGGCGCCGGCTCCTGGCCTCCGGAACGGGGGCGGGCTGCGGGGGGCAGAGCTTGCTCAAAACCCCTCCCATTCGTGAAATCAGCGAGCTCTGTACGGCGGCGGAGCGGCTAACGCGGCTCTCTCCGCTAAACTGCCTGCCTTCCCTTCAGCGCCTGGGCTAGAGGTGGGCGGGCATTGTGCGCTGGCGGCGCGCGCTCCCAAGTTGCCGGGAGACGGCGCGCGATTGGCAGCTCGGGGCTCGCGGCTCAGGCCCCCCCAGGCCGGCCACCCCCCCGCGCCTCAGCCAGCTTGGCCAGCGCGGACGCCCCGGGCACCAGGTACTCGGCAGGACACCCGTTGGCGAGACAGCGAAAAAGAAAAAGGAAAAGGCATAGAAAAGCGTTGAAGTCTTTCATAAAGGTCAATTGGTATAATGTGAACTTTTTTTTTTCCTTTTTCCTTTTTCATTAAGGTATCATTGATATACACTGCTCTGAAGGTTTCACAAGAAACCTTCATTGTGGGTACTACCTTCACCCATATTATCGATTCCCCCCTATACCCCATTGCCGTCGCTGTCCATCAGCGGAGCACGACGCCACGGAGTCCCTACTTGTCTTCTCTGAGCTACATTGTTTCCCCGTGAGCCCACACACACCAGGTGCACCAATCATAATACCCCTTCATGAATCCTCTTCTCCCTGCCATACCCCTCCCCTTTGGTAATCGCTAGTAGCTTCTTGGAGTCTGTGAGTCCGCTGCTGTTTTGTTCCTTCAGATTTGCTTTCATGTAATACGCCACCAATGAGGGAAGTCATTTGGTACTTGTCTTTCTCCGCCTGGCTTATTTCACTGAGCATAAGACCCTCCAGCTCCATCCATGTTGTTGCAAATGGTAGGATTTGTTTCCTTCTTATGGCTGAATAGTGTAACATTTTGTATATGTGCCACCTCTTCTCTCTCCATTCATCTACAGATGGCCACTTAGGTTGCTTCCATACCTTGGTTGTTGTAAATAGTGCTGCAATAAACAGACAGATGGTATTCTCACCTGAAGCAGGTATATTTTAAGTGATTTACCAAGTATTCTGTTAAAGTCATACTGTATTAAAGTTCAGAGCTTTAGGAACTGAAAGAAAGATTTGCAACAACGTGGATGGGGCTAGAGAATGCTCAGTGAAATATGCCAGGCAGGGAAAGACAAGTATCAAGTAGTTTCACTCATCTGTGGAGCATAACAACGGAGAAAAAACTGAAGGCACGAAACAGCAGCGGACTCACGAACCCGAGAATGGACTAACAGATACCAAAGGGAAAGGGACTGGGAAGGGTGGGTGCGGAGGGAGGGAGAAGGGGAATAAGGGGTATTACGATCAACATACATGATGTTGGGGGGGTGGGCACGGGGAGGCATGGCAATATAGCACGCAGAGAAGACAAGTAGTGACTCTATAGCATCTCCCTACGCTGATGGACAGTGACTGTAACGGGGTATGAGGGGGGGACTTGATAATGGGGGGAGTCTAGTGACCACGGTGTTGCTCATGTAACTGTACACTAATGATACCAAAAAAAGTTAAAAATTAAAAATCAGAGGAATAGAAAAATGACCCAAAAAAAGGAAATGAAAGAAGACAACAGTTCTGGCAGCACATCTCATAGCGAAGGCTAAAGGGAGGCAGGTGGACGCGCACCAAGGTGTTTGAAGAGGTGAAAAGGGCACAGAACCCACTTAGGACTTAAGAAAAAAGACTTTCAAAGTCAAGTCCTCCTCGGTCTGGGGAGGGTCAGCGTGTCTTACCGGCTATGAGGCCTCCGAGGGGACCCGAGGAAACGAGTGGGTACTGAAGGGGGAATGCGATCCCGGCGGGCCGAGGGAGCCGGCGGGGCGGGGCTTGCGGGGCGGGCGGGGCTTCCGAGGAAGGCCGGGCGCCGGCTCCTGGCCTCCGGAACGGGGGCGGGCTGCGGGGGCCAGAGCTTGATCAAAACCCCTCCCATTCGGGAAATCAGCGAGCTCTGTACGGCGGCGGAGCGGCTAACGCGGCTCTCTCCGCTAAACTGCCTGCCTTCCCTTCAGCGCCTGGGCTAGAGGTGGGCGGGCATTGTGCGCTGGCGGCGCGCGCTCCCAAGTTGCCGGGAGACGGCGCGCGATTGGCAGCTCGGGGCTCGCGGCTCAGGTCCCCCGAGGCCGGGCCCCGCCCCCCGCCCCCAGCCTGCTGGCCCAGCGCGGCCGCCCCGGGCACCAGGTACTCGGCAGGACACCCGTTGGCGAGACAGCGAAAAAGAAAAAGGAAAAGGGATAGAAAAGCGTTGAAGTCTTTCATAAAGGTCAATTGGTATAATGTGAACTTTTTTTTTTCCTTTTTCCTTTTTCATTAAGGTATCATTGATATACACTGCTCTGAAGGTTTCACAAGAAACCTTCAATGTGGGTACTACCTTCACCCATATTATCGAGTCCCCCCTATACCCCATTGCCGTCGCTGTCCATCAGCGGAGCACGACGCCACAGAGTCCCTACTTGTCTTCTCTGAGCTACATTGTTTCCCCGTGAGCCCCCACACACCAGGTGCACCAATCATAATACCCCTTCATGAATCCTCTTCTCCCTGCCATACCCCTCCCCTTTGGTAATCTCTAGTCGCTTCTTGGAGTCTGTGAGTCCGCTGCTGTTTTGTTCCTTCAGATTTGCTTTGATGTAATACGCCACCAATGAGGGAATTCATTTGGTACTTGTCTTTCTCCGCCTGGCTTATTTCACTGAGCATAAGACCCTCCAGCTCCATCCATGTTGTGGCAAATGGTAGGATTTGTTTCCTTCTTATGGCTGAATAGTGTAACATTTTGTATATGTGCCACCTCTTCTCTCTCCATTCATCTACAGATGGCCACTTAGGTTGCTTCCATACGTTGGTTGTTGTAAATAGTGCTGCAATAAACAGACAGATGGTATTCTCACCTGAAGCAGGAATATTTTAAGTGAATTACCAAGTATTCTGTTAAACTCATGCTGTATTAAAGTTCAGAGCTTTAGGAACTGAAAGAAAGATTTTCAACAACGTGGATAGGGCTAGAGTATGCTCAGTGAAATATGCCAGGCAGGGAAAGACAAGTATCAAGTAGTTTCACTCATCTGTGGAGCATAAGAACGGAGAATAAAACTGAAGGCAGGAAACAGCAGCTGACTCACGAACCCGAGAATGGACTAACAGATACCATAGGGAAAGGGACTGGGAAGGGTGGGTGCGAAGGGAGGGAGAAGGGGAATAAGGGGTGTTACGATCAACATACATGATGTAGGGGGGGTGGGCACGGGGAGGCATGGCAGTATAGCACGCAGAGAAGACAAGTAGTGACTCTATAGCATGTCCCTACGCTGATGGACAGTGACTGTAACGGGGTATGAGGGGGGGACTTGATAATGGGGGGAGTCTAGTAACCACCGTGTTGCTCATGTAACTGTACACTAATGATACCAAAAAAAGTTAAAAATTAAAAATCAGAGGAATAGAAAAATGACCCAAAAAAAGGAACTGAAAGAAGACAACAGTTCTGGCAGCACATCTCATAGCGAAGGCTAAAGGGAGGCAGGTGGACGCGCACCAAGGTGTTTGAAGAGGTGAAAAGGGCACAGAACCCACTTAGGACTTAAGAAAAAAGACTTTCAAAGTCAAGTCCTCCTCGGTCTGGGGAGGGTCAGCGTGTCTTACCGGCGATGAGGCCTCCGAGGGGACCCGAGGAAACGAGTGGGTACTGAAGGGGGAATGCGATCCCGGCGGGCCGAGGGAGCCGGCGGGGCGGGGCTTGCGGGGCGGGCGGGGCTTCCGAGGAAGGCCGGGCGCCGGCTCCTGGCCTCCGGAACGGGGATGGGCTGCGGGGGGCAGAGCTTGCTCAAAACCCCTCCCATTCGGGAAATCAGCGAGCTCTGTACGGCGGCGGAGCGGCTAACGCGGCTCTCTCCGCTAAACTGCCTGCCTTCCCTTCAGCGCCTGGGCTAGAGGTGGGCGGGCATTGTGCGCTGGCGGCGCGCGCTCCCAAGTTGCCGGGAGACGGCGCGCGATTGGCAGCTCGGGGCTCGCGGCTCAGGCCCCCCCAGGCCGGCCACCCCCCCGCGCCTCAGCCAGCTTGGCCAGCGCGGACGCCCCGGGCACCAGGTACTCGGCAGGACACCCGTTGGCGAGACAGCGAAAAAGAAAAAGGAAAAGGCATAGAAAAGCGTTGAAGTCTTTCATAAAGGTCAATTGGTATAATGTGAACTTTTTTTTTTCCTTTTTCCTTTTTCATTAAGGTATCATTGATATACACTGCTCTGAAGGTTTCACAAGAAACCTTCATTGTGGGTACTACCTTCACCCATATTATCGATTCCCCCCTATACCCCATTGCCGTCGCTGTCCATCAGCGGAGCACGACGCCACGGAGTCCCTACTTGTCTTCTCTGAGCTACATTGTTTCCCCGTGAGCCCACACACACCAGGTGCACCAATCATAATACCCCTTCATGAATCCTCTTCTCCCTGCCATACCCCTCCCCTTTGGTAATCGCTAGTAGCTTCTTGGAGTCTATGAGTCCGCTGCTGTTTTGTTCCTTCAGATTTGCTTTCATGTAATACGCCACCAATGAGGGAAGTCATTTGGTACTTGTCTTTCTCCGCCTGGCTTATTTCACTGAGCATAAGACCCTCCAGCTCCATCCATGTTGTTGCAAATGGTAGGATTTGTTTCCTTCTTATGGCTGAATAGTGTAACATTTTGTATATGTGCCACCTCTTCTCTCTCCATTCATCTACAGATGGCCACTTAGGTTGCTTCCATACCTTGGTTGTTGTAAATAGTGCTGCAATAAACAGACAGATGGTATTCTCACCTGAAGCAGGTATATTTTAAGTGATTTACCAAGTATTCTGTTAAAGTCATACTGTATTAAAGTTCAGAGCTTTAGGAACTGAAAGAAAGATTTGCAACAACGTGGATGGGGCTAGAGAATGCTCAGTGAAATATGCCAGGCAGGGAAAGACAAGTATCAAGTAGTTTCACTCATCTGTGGAGCATAACAACGGAGAAAAAACTGAAGGCACGAAACAGCAGCGGACTCACGAACCCGAGAATGGACTAACAGATACCAAAGGGAAAGGGACTGGGAAGGGTGGGTGCGGAGGGAGGAGAAGGGGAATAAGGGGTATTACGATCAACATACATGATGTTGGGGGGGTGGGCACGGGGAGGCATGGCAATATAGCACGCAGAGAAGACAAGTAGTGACTCTATAGCATCTCCTACGCTGATGGACAGTGACTGTAACGGGGTATGAGGGGGGGACTTGATAATGGGGGGAGTCTAGTGACCACGGTGTTGCTCATGTAACTGTACACTAATGATACCAAAAAAAGTAAAAGTTAAAAATCAGAGGAATAAAAATACCAAAAAAGAAAGAAAAGAAAAAAGAAACAAAAAAAAAAAAAAGAAAATAAGACAACAGTTCTGGCAGCACATCTCATAGCGAAGGCTAAAGGGAGGCAGGTGGACGCGCACCAAGGTGTTTGAAGAGGTGAAAAGGGCACAGAACCCACTTAGGACTTAAGAAAAAAGACTTTCAAAGTCAAGTCCTCCTCGGTCTGGGGAGGGTCAGCGTGTCTTACCGGCGATGAGGCCTCCGAGGGGACCCGAGGAAACGAGTGGGTACTGAAGGGGGAATGCGATCCCGGCGGGCCAAGGGAGCCGGCGGGGCGGGGCTTGCGGGGCGGGCGGGGCTTCCGAGGAAGGCCGGGCGCCGGCTCCTGGCCTCCGGAACGGGGATGGGCTGCGGGGGGCAGAGCTTGCTCAAAACCCCTCCCATTCGGGAAATCAGCGAGCTCTGTACGGCGGCGGAGCGGCTAACGCGGCTCTCTCCGCTAAACTGCCTGCCTTCCCTTCAGCGCCTGGGCTAGAGGTGGGCGGGCATTGTGCGCTGGCGGCGCGCGCTCCCAAGTTGCCGGGAGACGGCGCGCGATTGGCAGCTCGGGGCTCGCGGCTCAGGCCCCCCCAGGCCGGCCACCCCCCCGCGCCTCAGCCAGCTTGGCCAGCGCGGACGCCCCGGGCACCAGGTACTCGGCAGGACACCCGTTGGCGAGACAGCGAAAAAGAAAAAGGAAAAGGGAAAGAAAAGCGTTGAAGTCTTTCATAAAGGTCAATTGGTATAATGTGAACTTTTTTTTTTCCTTTTTCCTTTTTCATTAAGGTATCATTGATATACACTGCTCTGAAGGTTTCACAAGAAACCTTCATTGTGGGTACTACCTTCACCCATATTATCGATTCCCCCCTATACCCCATTGCCGTCGCTGTCCATCAGCGGAGCACGACGCCACGGAGTCCCTACTTGTCTTCTCTGAGCTACATTGTTTCCCCGTGAGCCCACACACACCAGGTGCACCAATCATAATACCCCTTCATGAATCCTCTTCTCCCTGCCATACCCCTCCCCTTTGGTAATCGCTAGTAGCTTCTTGGAGTCTGTGAGTCCGCTGCTGTTTTGTTCCTTCAGATTTGCTTTGATGTAATACGCCACCAATGAGGGAAGTCATTTGGTACTTGTCTTTCTCCGCCTGGCTTATTTCACTGAGCATAAGACCCTCCAGCTCCATCCATGTTGTTGCAAATGGTAGGATTTGTTTCCTTCTTATGGCTGAATAGTGTAACATTTTGTATATGTGCCACCTCTTCTCTCTCCATTCATCTACAGATGGCCACTTAGGTTGCTTCCATACCTTGGTTGTTGTAAATAGTGCTGCAATAAACAGACAGATGGTATTCTCACCTGAAGCAGGTATATTTTAAGTGATTTACCAAGTATTCTGTTAAACTCATACTGTATTAAAGTTCAGAGCTTTAGGAACTGAAAGAAAGATTTGCAACAACGTGGATGGGGCTAGAGAATGCTCAGTGAAATATGCCAGGCAGGGAAAGACAAGTATCAAGTAGTTTCACTCATCTGTGGAGCATAACAACGGAGAAAAAACTGAAGGCACGAAACAGCAGCGGACTCACGAACCCGAGAATGGACAAACAGATACCAAAGGGAAAGGGACTGGGAAGGGTGGGTGCGAAGGGAGGGAGAAGGGGAATAAGGGGCATTAGGATCAACATACATGATGTAGGGGGGGTGGGCACGGGGAGGCATGGCAGTATAGCACGGAGAGAAAAGTAGTGACTCTATAGCATGTCCCTACGCTGATGGACAGTGACTGTAACGGGGTATGAGGGGGGGACTTGATAATGGGGGGAGTCTAGTAACCACCGTGTTGCTCATGTAACAGTACACTAATGATACCAAAAAAAGTTAAAAATTAAAAATCAGAGGAATAGAAAAATGACCCAAAAAAAGGAACTGAAAGAAGACAACAGTTCTGGCAGCACATCTCATAGCGAAGGCTAAAGGGAGGCAGGTGGACGCGCACCAAGGTGTTTGAAGAGGTGAAAAGGGCACAGAACCCACTTAGGACTTAAGAAAAAAGACTTTCAAAGTCAAGTCCTCCTCGGTCTTGGGAGGGTCAGCGTGTCTTACCGGCGATGAGGCCTCCGAGGGGACCCGAGGAAACGAGTGGGTACTGAAGGGGGAATGCGATCCCGGCGGGCCAAGGGAGCCGGCGGGGCGAGGCTTGCGGCGCGGGCGGGGCTTCCGAGGAAGGCCGGGCGCCGGCTCCTGGCCTCCGGAACGGGGGCGGGCTGCGGGGGGCAGAGCTTGCTCAAAACCCCTCCCATTCGGGAAATCAGCGAGCTCTGTACGGCGGCGGAGCGGCTAACGCGGCTCTCTCCGCTAAACTGCCTGCCTTCCCTTCAGCGCCTGGGCTAGAGGTGGGCGGGCATTGTGCGCTGGCGGCGCGCGCTCCCAAGTTGCCGGGAGACGGCGCGCGATTGGCAGCTCGGGGCTCGCGGCTCAGGCCCCCCGAGGCCTGGACCCGCCCCCCGCCCCCAGCCTGTTGGCCCAGCGCGGCCGCCCCGGGCACCAGGTACTCGGCAGGACACCCGTTGGCGAGACAGCGAAAAAGAAAAAGGAAAAGGGAAAGAAAAGCGTTGAAGTCTTTCATAAAGGTCAATTGGTATAATGTGAACTTTTTTTTTTCCTTTTTCCTTTTTCATTAAGGTATCATTGATATACACTGCTCTGAAGGTTTCACAAGAAACCTTCAATGTGGGTACTACCTTCACCCATATTATCGAGTCCCCCCTATACCCCATTGCCGTCGCTGTCCATCAGCGGAGCACGACGCCACGGAGTCCCTACTTGTCTTCTCTGAGCTACATTGTTTCCCCGTGAGCCCCCACACACCAGGTGCACCAATCATAATACCCCTTCATGAATCCTCTTCTCCCTGCCATACCCCTCCCCTTTGGTAATCGCTAGTCGCTTCTTGGAGTCTGTGAGTCCGCTGCTGTTTTGTTCCTTCAGATTTGCTTTGATGTAATACGCCACCAATGAGGGAAGTCATTTGGTACTTGTCTTTCTCCGCCTGGCTTATTTCACTGAGCATAAGACCCTCCAGCTCCATCCATGTTGTGGCAAATGGTAGGATTTGTTTCCTTCTTATGGCTGAATAGTGTAACATTTTGTATATGTGCCACCTCTTCTCTCTCCATTCATCTACAGATGGCCACTTAGGTTGCTTCCATACCTTGGTTGTTGTAAATAGTGCTGCAATAAACAGACAGATGGTATTCTCACCTGAAGCAGGAATATTTTAAGTGAATTACCAAGTATTCTGTTAAACTCATGCTGTATTAAAGTTCAGAGCTTTAGGAACTGAAAGAAAGATTATCAAGAACGTGGATGGGGCTAGAGTATGCTCAGTGAAATATGCCAGGCAGGGAAAGACAAGTATCAAGTAGTTTCACTCATCTGTGGAGCATAACAACGGAGAAAAAACTGAAGGCACGAAACAGCAGCGGACTCACGAACCCGAGAATGGATTAACAGATACCAAAGGGAAAGGGACTGGGAAGGGTGGGTGCGAAGGGAGGGAGAAGGGGAATAAGGGGCATTAGGATCAACATACATGATGTAGGGGGGGTGGGCACGGGGAGGCATGGCAGTATAGCACGGAGAGAAAAGTAGTGACTCTATAGCATGTCCCTACGCTGATGGACAGTGACTGTAACGGGGTATGAGGGGGGGACTTGATAATGGGGGGAGTCTAGTAACCACCGTGTTGCTCATGTAACTGTACACTAATGATACCAAAAAAAGTTAAAAATTAAAAATCAGATGAATAGAAAAATGACCCAAAAAAAGGAACTGAAAGAAGACAACAGTTCTGGCAGCACATCTCATAGCGAAGGCTAAAGGGAGGCAGGTGGACGCGCACCAAGGTGTTTGAAGAGGTGAAAAGGGCACAGAACCCACTTAGGACTTAAGAAAAAAGACTTTCAAAGTCAAGTCCTCCTCGGTCTTGGGAGGGTCAGCGTGTCTTACCGGCGATGAGGCCTCCGAGGGGACCCGAGGAAACGAGTGGGTACTGAAGGGGGAATGCGATGCCGGCGGGCCTAGGGAGCTGGCGGGGCGGGGCTTGCGGGGCAAGCGGGGCTTCCGAGGAAGGCCGGGCGCCGGCTCCTGGCCTCCGGAACGGGGGCGGGCTGCGGGGGGCAGAGCTTGCTCAAAACCCCTCCCATTCGGGAAATCAGCGAGCTCTGTACGGCGGCGGAGCGGCTAACGCGGCTCTCTCCGCTAAACTGCCTGCCTTCCCTTGAGCGCCTGGGCTAGAGGTGCGCGTGTATTGTGCGCTGGCGGCGCGCGCTCCCAAGTTGCCGGGAGACGGCGCGCGATTGGCAGCTCGGGGCTCGCGGCTCAGGCCCCCCCAGGCCGGGCACCCCCCGCCCCCAGCCTGCTGGCCCAGCGCGGCCGCCCCGGGCACCAGGTACTCGGCAGGACGCCCGTTGGCGAGACAGCGAAAAAGAAAAAGGAAAAGGGAAAGAAAAGCGTTGAAGTCTTTCATAAAGGTCAATTGGTATAATGTGAACTTTTTTTTTTCCTTTTTCCTTTTTCATTAAGGTATCATTGATATACACTGCTCTGAAGGTTTCACAAGAAACCTTCAATGTGGGTACTACCTTCACCCATATTATCGAGTCCCCCCTATACCCCATTGCCGTCGCTGTCCATCAGCGGAGCACTACGCCACGGAGTCCCTACTTGTCTTCTCTGAGCTACATTGTTTCCCCGTGAGCCCCCACACACCAGGTGCACCAATCATAATACCCCTTCATGAATCCTCTTCTCCCTGCCATACCCCTCCCCTTTGGTAATCGCTAGTCGCTTCTTGGAGTCTGTGAGTCCGCTGCTGTTTTGTTCCTTCAGATTTGCTTTGATGTAATACGCCACCAATGAGGGAAGTCATTTGGTACTTGTCTTTCTCCGCCTGGCTTATTTCACTGAGCATAAGACCCTCCAGCTCCATCCATGTTGTGGCAAACGGTAGGATTTGTTTCCTTCTTATGGCTGAATAGTGTAACATTTTGTATATGTGCCACCTCTTCTCTCTCCATTCATCTACAGATGGCCACTTAGGTTGCTTCCATACCTTGGTTGTTGTAAATAGTGCTGCAATAAACAGACAGATGGTATTCTCACCTGAAGCAGGAATATTTTAAGTGATTTACCAAGTATTCTGTTAAACTCATGCTGTATTAAAGTTCAGAGCTTTAGGAACTGAAAGAAAGATTATCAATAACGTGGATGGGGCTAGAGTATGCTCAGTGAAATATGCCAGGCAGGGAAAGACAAGTATCAAGTAGTTTCACTCATCTGTGGAGCATAAGAGCGGAGAAAAAACTGAAGGCACGAAACAGCAGCAGACTCACGAACCCGAGAATGGACTAACAGATACCAAAGGGAAAGGGACGGGAAGGGTGGGTGCGACAGGAGGGAGAAGGGGAATAAGGGGCATTAGGATCAATATACATGATGTAGGGGGGGTGGGCACGGGGAGGCATGGCAGTATAGCACGCAGAGAAGACAAGTAGTGACTCTATAGCATGTCCCTACGCTGATGGACAGTGACTGTAACGGGGTATGAGGGGGGGACTTGATAATGGGGGGAGTCTAGTAACCACCGTGTTGCTCATGTAACTGTACACTAATGATACCAAAAAAGTTAAAAATTAAAAATCAGATGAATAGAAAAATGACCCAAAAAAAGGAACTGAAAGAAGACAACAGTTCTGGCAGCACATCTCATAGCGAAGGCTAAAGGGAGGCAGGTGGACGCGCACCAAGGTGTTTGAAGAGGTGAAAAGGGCACAGAACCCACTTAGGACTTAAGAAAAAAGACTTTCAAAGTCAAGTCCTCCTCGGTCTGGGGAGGGTCAGCGTGTCTTACCGGCGATGAGGCCTCCGAGGGGACCCGAGGAAACGAGTGGGTACTGAAGGGGGAATGCGATCCCGGCGGGCCGAGGGAGCCGGCGGGGCGGGGCTTGCGGGGCGGGCGGGGCTTCCGAGGAAGGCCGGGCGCCGGCTCCTGGCCTCCGGAACGGGGGCGGGCTGCGGGGGGCAGAGCTTGCTCAAAACCCCTCCCATTCGGGAAATCAGCGAGCTCTGTACGGCGGCGGAGCGGCTAACGCGGCTCTCTCCGCTAAACTGCCTGCCTTCCCTTGAGCGCCTGGGCTAGAGGTGGGCGGGCATTGTGCGCTGGCGGCGCGCGCTCCCAAGTTGCCGGGAGACGGCGCGCGATTGGCAGCTCGGGGCTCGCGGCTCAGGCCCCCCGAGGCCGGGCCCCGCCCACCGCCCCCAGCCTGCTGGCCCTGCGCGGCCCCCCCGGGCACCAGGTACTCGGCAGGACACCCGTTGGCGAGACAGCGAAAAAGAAAAAGGAAAAGGGAAAGAAAAGCGTTGAAGTCTTTCATAAAGGTCAATTGGTATAATGTGAACTTTTTTTTTTCCTTTTTCCTTTTTCATTAAGGTATCATTGATATACACTGCTCTGAAGGTTTCACAAGAAACCTTCAATGTGGGTACTACCTTCACCCATATTATCGAGTCCCCCCTATACCCCATTGCCGTCGCTGTCCATCAGCGGAGCACGACGCCACGGAGTCCCTACTTGTCTTCTCTGAGCTACATTGTTTCCCCGTGAGCCCACACACACCAGGTGCACCAATCATAATACCCCTTCATGAATCCTCTTCTCCCTGCCATACCCCTCCCCTTTGGTAATCGCTAGTCGCTTCTTGGAGTCTGTGAGTCCGCTGCTGTTTTGTTCCTTCAGATTTGCTTTGATGTAATACGCTACCAATGAGGGAAGTCATTTGGTACTTGTCTTTCTCCGCCTGGCTTATTTCACTGAGCATAAGACCCTCCAGCTCCATCCACGTTGTTGCAAATGTTAGGGTTTGTTTCCTTCTTATGGCTGAATAGTGTAACATTTTGTATATGTGCCACCTCTTCTCTCTCCATTCATCTACAGATGGCCACTTAGGTTGCTTCCATACCTTGGTTGTTGTAAATAGTGCTGCAATAAACAGACAGATGGTATTCTCACCTGAAGCAGGAATATTTTAAGTGATTTACCAAGTATTCTGTTAAACTCATGCTGTATTAAAGTTCAGAGCTTTAGGAACTGAAAGAAAGATTATCAACAACGTGGATGGGGCTAGAGTATGCTCAGTGAAATATGCCAGGCAGGGAAAGACAAGTATCAAGTAGTTTCACTCATCTGTGGAGCATAACAACGGAGAAAAAACTAAAGGCACGAAACAGCAGCGGACACACGAACCCGAGAATGGACTAACAGATACCAAAGGGAAAGGGACTGGGAAGGGTGGGTGCGAAGGGAGGGAGAAGAGGAATAAGGGGCATTAGGATCAACATACATGATGTAGGGGGAGTGGGCACGGGAAGGGCAGTATAGCACGCAGAGAAGACAAGTAGTGACTCTATAGCATCTCCCTACGCTGATGGACAGTGACTGTAACGGGGTATGAGGGGCGGACTTGATAATGGGGGGAGTCTAGTAATCACCGTGTTGCTCATGTAACTGTACACTAATGATACCAAAAAAGTTAAAAATTAAAAATCAGAGGAATAGAAAAATGACCCAAAAAAAGGAACTGAAAGAAGACAACAGTTCTGGCAGCACATCTCATAGCGAAGGCTAAAGGGAGGCAGGTGGACGCGCACCAAGGTGTTTGAAGAGGTGAAAAGGGCACAGAACCCACTTAGGACTTAAGAAAAAAGACTTTCAAAGTCAATTCCTCCTCGGTCTGGGGAGGGTCAGCGTGTCTTACCGGCGATGAGGCCTCCGAGGGGACCCGAGGAAACGAGTGGGTACTGAAGGGGGAATGCGATCCCGGCGGGCCGAGGGAGCCGGCGGGGCGGGGCTTGCGGGGCGGGCGGGGCTTCCGAGGAAGGCCGGGCGCCGGCTCCTGGCCTCCGGAACGGGGATGGGCTGCGGGAGGCAGAGCTTGCTCAAAACCCCTCCCATTCGGGAAATCAGCGAGCTCTGTACGGCGGCGGAGCGGCTAACGCGGCTCTCTCCGCTAAACTGCCTGCCTTCCCTTGAGCGCCTTGGCTATAGGTGCGCGTGCATTGTGCGCTGGCGGCGCGCGCTCCCAAGTTGCCGGGAGACGGCGCGCGATTGGCAGCTCGGGGCTCGCGGCTCAGGCCCCCCGAAGCCGGGCCCCCCCAAGGCCGGGCCCCCCCCCGCCCCCCAGCCAGCTGGGCCAGCGCGGCCGCCCCGGGCACCAGGTACTCGGCAGGGCACCCGTTGGCGAGACAGCGAAAAAGAAAAAGGAAAAGGGAAAGAAAAGCGTTGAAGTCTTTCATAAATGTCAATTGGTATAATGTGAAATTTTTTGGCACGTACATCACATCCTTCCTCTGATCTCCCTTGTAGCTTAGAAAGGAGCCTCTGGTCACTGGATCTTAGCACTAGAGAGAATTGTTTGGAGATTTGCATAATGTCACACAACTTTGTTTAGTAAAGCCAGTGCCACAATGCTGGCCTTTAACAGCCTGTTTTGGTGTATATTTGCGGGTACATTTTTACCATACTATCAGGTCTTTGAAAATCAGTTCCAATCTCTGATACTTTGACTTGAACTTTTAGTACATAGGAGTTCATTTACGATTTCTGGCAAGGACATTAGGCTGTTTTTATAGGAATGAAAAATCCTCTCCTTTATCCTTTTTAAGTTTGATGTTCTAGGACCTCATTTTTTAAAGAAACCTTTTGATGTTGGGTTTGTTAAAAGAGAGTATATGTTTTGTTTTTAAATCATGATGATTCAGATATGCATAGAAATGAAGAGAATAATATAACATATATTTACTGAACACCTAGTTTTATAAAACCTTGAAATTTCACCATGTGTAGTTCAGCTTAGTTTTAAGAAATAAAACATAAACAGAGGTTAATGAACTGTGTGTTACTCTGTGATCCTCTTTTCTCAGTAGCTACTATCATATTTCAGACATTTACCATTCTCATAAATATTTTATGTTTAATTAATGTTAATACATACATAGGCAATATATAATATCTTTATTGTAATGCATATAATAATATCAATAGAAGTATATCGGATCTTTTTGCAACTTCGAATTTTCCCTCTGTTGATAAGTGCACCTCTAGTTATTTGTTTGAATGGCTATAGCATTTCCCATTTTACTAATATATTGCTATGTAGCTTTTCTACTATTGATGAACATTCATTTTTTTCCAAATTTTTTACAAATAACTCTGCAATGAGCACTCTTATCATACCTCCTCTGCACCATGTGTGAATATCTCTATAGCATATACATAGTAGAATATCTAGGCCATTGGTATTTCTTCTCCAAATGGTATAGGTAGAGATTTCATCATTTAAGGGGTGTACCAAATTTCCTTATTTGAAGGAATAGTACAAATCAAAGGCCTTAAGTAGATGTTTTGGTACTAGAGACTATACAATTTTACACTCCACTTATATCCCTCAGAATGTACCAGAATTCTAATTTTTCTACATTCTCAACAAAACATGCTATTTTCAGGTATGTAATTTTTTACCCAATTAATAGGTGTAAAATGATTTTTTTTATTTGAATTTCCCTGCTTACAAGAGAGGTAGAAATAAGGTATTGGTTTCCACCTGTGCTGTAACCAGTGGCCACCAACTTAGTGTCTTTAAAACAACACATATTTGTTCTCTCATGCTTCTGGACATCACAAGACTAAAATGGGCTGGCAGAGCTATGGTCCTTCTGGAGATTAAAAGGGAAAATACATATTCCTTGCTTTTTATAGACTGCAGTTTTCCTGTGTTCCTTAGCTTGTAGTTCCTTCCTAGTATCCCTCCAACCTCTTGCTTCTGACATTGCATCTCCTATTGCCCTCTGACACACTTACCTCCCTCTTATAGGGGGCCTGGTGATTACACTGGGCCCACCCAGGCAGTCCAAGAACTATCTCCCATCTCATGATCCTTATTCACAAGCTAAAAAGTCCCTTTAATCATTTAAGGCATAGTCACCTGTTCCCCTTTCTTTCTTCCCTTCTTTCTTTTCTTAACTCCTTTTTCCTCAAATAATTATCCGGCAATACAATTAGAGAGGGAGAGGCAGAGCCAAGATGGTGGCGTGAGTAGAAGAGCAGAAATCTCCTCCCAAAAACATACATATTTTTGAAAATACAAAAAATACAATTATTCCTAAAAGAGAGACCAGAAGATACAGGACAACAGCCAGACTACACCCATACCTTCGAGAACCCAGCGCCTTGCGAAGGGGGTACGATACAAGCCGCAGCCGGGCAGGACCCGAGCGCCCCTCCCCCCAGCTCCCAGTGGGAGGAGAGGAGTCGGAGCGGGGAGGGAGTGGGAGCCCAGGACTGCTAAACACCCAGCCCTAGCCATCCGCACCGGAGCACAGACACAGTATATGCGTGGGGTGCTGGAAACTTGGGAAACAGGACAGTACGACCTGTGAGCAGGTCCCCACAGTTGGCAGCCCTGGGACAAAGAAAAGCGAGTGCTTTTTGAAAGTCTTAAAGGGACAGGGACTTCACAGCTGGACGGAAACATCCCAGAGCATGCAGCCCAGCAGCTGGGAGTCCCAGGGAACTCCGGGCACCCTAACCTTCTAGGCAGCAGTGCAGCTCTGAGACCCCTCACTGCAATAAACAGCCCCCAGCCATTCTCCTTCCAGCCTGGCCCCACCATAGCAGAGCAACAGCCTGAGGCTGGCCACGCCAACAGCAACTGAAGGGTGCTTCCTCCATAGCAGCCAGGCAAGAAACAGAGACCCTGTCTGCATGCAACTGCCCAACACAAGCCGCTAGAGGTCGCCGTTGTCCCAGGAAAAAAAGGCCAGGAGCAAGTGGAAAGGGTCTTGGTTCTCCCAGCTGACCTTACCACTACATCTATCAACATAAAAAAGCAGAAAAATTTGATCCAGACCAGACTGACCCAGACATCCTCCACATCCGCCCCTGAGAAGGAATCTGGGAAGATAGATTTAACCAATCTTCCTGAAAAAGAATTCAAAATAAAAGTCATAACCATGCTGATGGACTTGCAGAGAAATATGCAAGAGCTAAGGAGGGAGAAGACAGAAATAAAACAATCTCTGGAAGGACTTCAAAGCAGAATTGATGAGATGCAGGAGACCATTAATGGACTAGAAATCAGAGAACAGGAACGCAGAGAAGCTGATGCAGAGAGAGATAAAAGGATCTCCAGGAATGAAAGACTATTAAGAGAACTGTGTGACCAATTGAAACAAAACAATATCCACATTATAGGAGTACCAGAAGAAGAAGAGAGAGAAAAAGGGATAGAAAATGTCTTTGAAGAAATAATTGCTGAAAACTTCCCCAAACTGGGGGAGGAAATGGCCTCTCAGACTACGGAAGCACACAGAACTCCCACGACAAGGGACCCAAGGAGGGCAACACCAAGACACATAATAATTAAAATGGCAAAGATCAAATGCAAGTACAGAGTATTAAAGGCAGCCAGAGAGAAAAAAAGGTCACCTACAAAGGAAAACCCATCAGGCTATCATCAGACTTCTCAACAGAAACCTTACAGGCCAGAAGAGAATGGCATGATATATTTAATGCAATGTAACAGAAGGGCCTTGAATCAAGAATACTGTATCCAGCACGATTGTCATTTAAATATGAAGGAGGGATTAAACAATTCCCAGACAAGCAAAAGTTGAGGGAATTTGCCTCCCACAAACCACCTCTACAGGGTATTTTAGAGGGGCTGCTCTAGATGGGAGCACTGGGAGAACAAAACACCCAACATATGAAGAATGGGGGAGGAGGAATAAGAAGGGAGAGAAATAAAGAATCATCAGATAGTGTTTATAATAGCTCAATAAGTGAGTTAAGTTAGTAAGATAATAAAGAAGCTAACCTTGAACCTTTGGTAACCATGAACCTAAAGCCTGCAATGGCAATAAGTACATATCTTTCAATAATCACCCTAAATGTAAATGGACTGAATGCACCAATCAAAAGACACAGAGTAATAGAATGGATAAAAAAGCAAGACCCATCTATATGCTGCTTACAAGAGACTCACCTCAAACCCAAAGACATGCACAGACTAAAATTCAAGGGATGGAAAAAGATATTCCATGCAAACAACAGGGAGAAAAAAGCAGGTGTTGCAGTACTAGTATCAGACAAAATAGACTTCAAAACAAAGAAAGTAACAAGAAATAAAGAAGGACATTACATAATGATAAAGGGCTCAGTCCAACAAGAGGATATAACCATTATAAATATATATGCACCCAATACAGGAGCACCAGCATATGTGAAACAAATACTAATGGAATTAAAGGAGGAAATAGAATGCAATGCATTCATTTTAGGAGACTTCAACACACCACTCACTCCAAAGGATAGATCCACAGGACAGAAAATAAGTAAGGACACAGAGGCACTGAACAACACACTAGAACAGATGGACCTAATAGACATCTCTATAGAACTCTACATCCAAAAGCAACAGAATATACATTCTTCTCAAGTGCACATGGAACATTCTCCAGAATAGACCATATACGAGGCCACAAAAAGAGCCTCAGTAAATTCAAAAAGATTGAAATCCTACAATTAGATAGGGATTGTTATTTTCCCTAAGCACATTAATTACATTTCTCAAGTCTCTGATAGATCTGTTAGCCCATATAGATACTGTTAATAATAAAAGAAGAGTCAACCTGAGGCAAAATACCTCAGTTATTTTAATAAGTAATTATTGAGTACTATATTTATAAGACAACCAGGTAGGCACCGGATATTCTGTCTCTGAGATCAGTATGCCAGGGAGCATGTGGGTGGCGGCAGGCACACGCAGGAATGACACTTCATGGCACTGGACCAACAAGGCTAACGCATCACTATTTTCCTTAATGGTGCTTACTGAATAATTCCCATCTTCAATTTAAACACTCTTTGAACTTATTTACATTATGAATTGAAGTTTATTGCAAAGGTCTTCACTAATTTGCCTTAAAAAAGGTAGATGTATGTATGAAAATATCCCAGAGTCCCTGTTAAATGATTTAAAAACAAAAAAGTCTTCCAACTAAACCACTGTTTAGGCCAAAATCGTCCTTGGGGATCATACTAAACATATTTTAAGATGAATGCTTAGCCAGTGAGCCACTAACACATGCAACTGCTCTGCCATCCATGGAAATGGGACCCTGTGAGACAGGGCAGAGACACAGGACAAGCATCATGATTCATTTTCCTAAAAATGCTGAAATATAAATAGCATAGTAAAAACAGGAGGGCCTCCACTGTAAGGCCAAGATTCCATTCTAAAAGCAGAGCTGGAGAGCAAGGTTCTTGACATATTCTTTAGTAATCAGACAATAATCTGATTATTAATAATCTATCCTAAGGCAGGGCAAGCTGTCCTAACTGACATGCTCCCAGTGCGTGAGGGAAACCACTATTTTGGAGAGGAAAAAGATCAACAAATTCCTTGTGATAGGTTTATCTTACAGAATGATCTGGAAGACTGACTGTGGTTAAGGACATAGGGATCTTCACTGGAAATAGACATCATGAGACCACATGTCAAGCCTACAGCCCCTTGGCCCTTGGCCCCATTCCTGAGAAACCTTAAGAGAGAATCCTGAGCCCCCAGATGCGCCTTGTCTCTGAGGTTGCCTGCACTCCCCTTGCCTGTGTACTCTTAAATGAAGCCGTCTCGCTGCTCAACTTGTTGCATCTTGTCTCTGCGCTCTTCCAGTGGTAAGCATCTTTGTTGTCTCTTTGCTATTTCACTTTATTTCCAAGCTTTCACTGTCTCTGCTTTACTCCTGATAAGTAGGGAGCGGCTGCTGAGAGCTCTGATTTGGGCGTGCAAGTTCCCATGGTCTGGGGACCCAGATGAAAGTGCAGCTGCATGATCTGCTCTTTGTAGCCTGCCTGAAAGTCTCCTTTCTTTGGGAAGTTCTCAGAATAAAATATCACTCAATCCTGTGCTCACCGGCTCCCCCAAATTCTGGGGTGGTAGGGACGAGTCCCATGCCATGCAGATCCAAGCAGGCACAGGACACCAGTTGACTCCTGCTTCAGGAGTTGGCAAGGGAATCTGCCCTAGGCCGAGTACAAGTTCAACAAACTTTCTCTCCTTCCCTCTGCACCTCGCTGCCCTTGACCACCTGCGGGGCAGCTGCCATATGTTACTATTCTCATTCTAAAGAATTCCTTCCTTACCTATACTCATCTGGTGTGAATTCTTTCTCAATCAGTCAAGAGCCCCCTCCTGGGTTGAGGTGTCACCAAGCACACAGGGAGATATCCCAGATTGGATTTTCCAGCAACACCTGGAGCTATGTAACAGTGGTTTAACCTTATTACCTTAGTCTCAGCTATTTGTTCTTAATGCAGACATTTGAAAAGAGCCAAGCAAATTATATTATTTTTCTCATAATTTGGATTAGGGTCCAAACACTGGTCATCCACTGCTGTCAACCTGAATTACAAATAACACCTGTGGTGAGGTCACATTTCCCCTTTGTACAAAAAGAGGAAACGGGCCTATACATAAAAAGTTAAAAATAGGAGACAGAGGGACATGGAAAGAATACTTGCCTTGGTTACTCTTGGACTTCCAGTTACTCACCCCGATCATCAGGCCAACAAAACATCTTGCTTTTCAGTCTGTGATAGTTCTTTAAGATATTATGAGATATTCTTGTATTTCCCTTAATCTAAGTGCATTTCTGCTATTATCAGTCTAAAAATTAATGCCTAATTTAAATTATTTATCTAACATAATTTTCCATAATAGATTTCCCTGGTATTAGTAATTTCGCAATGGCACTATAATGCTTTGTTTGAGATATGTTTACATAATTCTATACAAATTTCCCAGCATGCCATATAAAGTCAGATTACTAAAGATATATCTCTATTCTCAAGGAAGTTTTAGTCTAATAAGAGTTTAACAAAATACACTTATGGAGGAAAACAAAATATCTTAAGAACATTTCGCCATAAGGATCAGCATGACTATTGTCCATATTTTTCTAGAAACCTTCCTTGTCCAAATTAGAAATTTTAACCAACCTATTGCATTATTTGTGAGATCTTTTTTTGATGAAAAAGATAAGGAAATGGTAAGATAAAATTGCATTAATTCAAAGTAATATCCCCTTTACAGTGAAAGCCATACTTTTCTAAAAGGGTGTTTGTTTACATGTACCTTCTTATTTAATACTAAAAATAATCCCAAGAGTAAATTACTTCACAGATGAAGACTTTGGGGCCAGTAAGGTTAAGTGAGTTGCTCAGGTTCTCACAGCATCCCAGTCGTGGAGTTGGTTTTAATATTTATGTTTTCTGTATCCACGTGTAGTTGTCTTTTCCTTTTTTACTGCTTATGCCATTTATGTTGAGTTTATAAGTATGTTATCTATAAACTTTTCCTCTTCCTTCCCCTTTAACAACCAAATTCTCTGAAAGGTAGCAATTATTAAAATAAACAAAGAGGATGTTAGAATGATGATATATGTCCAAGTTGGTTTTCAGTTTACGGTCTTATATAAGTCATGCAGTTAATTGACTATGGCATCAAGGTTTATCTGAAAGTTATTGAAATGTTTACTTGTTTCAGCTAAGCTTATTATAAATTAACCAAAGAGTAACATGGAAAGAAAAAATGAAGCTTTCAGAAAGGGAAAAGTAGAAAAATCATCTCTTGATGACTAACAAATAGAAAGAAGAAAGTTAAGGTTGCATTTGTACTTTATGAATATTCAGAATGAACAGAAAACAACTTTCCTTCTCTGAATTTGATCACACTGTTTAGAGAATATCATCATAACTTTGTGCTCATTCTTACGGGTAGTTCAATGGCTCAATATATTTCCTCTCTCACTTACTTGAGGGCATTGTATGTAAATTCAAAATCTAAAACAATAAAATTTCCGTCTATCCTTGGTGTCAGATTCCTAATGTATCTAGGTTCATTAATAAAAGGAATAATCAGCCTTTTATATTTTCAAAGAGAAAACCCTTTTGAAATAGATAATTCCAAAATGTTTCATGAAAACAAAAGACTGCCATGTACTCTTGTTTGAATTTTATAATGTAATTCTACCAGGGCATGAATTTTCCTGAAATAATGAAGGGTCAAAACATTTATCTTAAACAATAATTAAGGGCTCAATCCAGCATGAAGATACAATAATTATAAATATCTATGCACCCAACAGAGGAGCACCTTTATAAAGCAAATATTAATAGATGTACAAGAAAGAAATTGACAGTAATACAAAAACTGGGGGTTTAGCACCCCCCTTAAATCAATGGGGAGATCATCCAGGCAGAAACCCAGTAACAAAACAGTAGCTTTGAATGACACATTAGACCAAATGGACTTAACAGGTATGTGCAGAGCATTACACCCAAAACAGCAGAATACACAGTCTTTCCAAGTGCACACAGAACATTCTCCAGGATAGATCACGTGTTAGGCTACAAAACAAGTTTCAATAAATTTAAGATTGAAATCATACCAAGCATCTTTTCTGGCCAAACAGTCTGAAACTGGGAACGAATCACAAGAAATAAACTGGAAAAACAAAGCAAAAGCACAGACACGAGGAGACTGAACACCATGCTACTAAATAATTAATGGATCAGCAATGAAATCAAAGAGGAAATCAAAAAATACTTGGAGGATAATGAAAATAGAAACACAATAGTTCAAAATCTTTGGGATGCAGCAAAAGTACTCCTAAGAGGGAAGTTTATAATGATACAAGCTTACCTCAAGAAACAAAAGAAATGTCAAATAAACTAACCTTACACATAAACAAACTAGAAAAAGAACAAAGAAATCTCGAAGTCAGCACAAGGAAGGAAATATAAGAGCTGGTTCTTGCAAAGGATAAAAACAAATTGATAAACCTTTAGCCAGACTCATCAAGAAAAATATCATATTTCTTATTACCATCTGAATAACCATCTCCAATCTTGTGCTGCCCAAAGATGTTCACAGTGCCAAATAGAGAAGATGTGAAGCCAAACATTTACCTTTGGGATATAGACTGTCCTCAACCGGATTCCATAAGAAAATTAAGCCCTGTAGAAGATAATTTGATTGACTGTTTTATCAATTTTCCAATTTTACGTAGTACCATTCCACATGCATAGGAGAAAAGATAGTTCATTGCATACAATAAATATATTGGGCAAAAGGGTTTAATTCTCCCACAGAACCCTGTTGGAGAAGGACTGCACAAAGCCTCAAAACTCACATGGTTTCCAAGAACTGTGAAGAGTGTGAGATTTACACAGCCTGCCACAGTTACACAGATGCTGGCAGAAGATATAAGATTCCTGGGTCAGAAAGAGAGGACTTTATTACCCACAGCAAACAGCAGGCAGCATCAGCTTCATGTTTGCATTGTGTTCCTTTGCCCCCATGTCCCACAGGGATGAGGAGCAGCAATGCAGGTAGACGTTACTCATGTGTAACAGCTCAGAAATTCAGAGCTTCAGAAACCATAATCTTTGAAAGGGGACCCTAGCAAATCTGCCCAATCTTTGCCCAGAGAAAGACATTACATAATCTTGTATAGGAAAGAAAAAAAAAGTCAGTCCTCTCCTCCAGAAGGAAACACAATCTTTGTCTTCCAAAGCTGTTTGCTACATAAATTTCCTTGGAAAAAAATAGTCCAGAACAAACGTCATCAATGCCTCTGCACAAGACATGAAGAAAATCTAAAGAGTTAGGAGTTGTTGTTGCTCAGCAACACCCAACCTTGCAAAATCTGATATGTTCATTCCCACAGCTATACTTCCACCATTCTCTGAATGAAGAACCTATAGAAAAAGAGTAACAATGGGTGAAATCAGAGTTATACCAACAGATTCTGTACAAAAATTCATCTTAGCTTGCCACAACGGGTCAAGTCAGGTTGAATTTATAAAAGCCCGCAATCTAATCAGATGCATGTTTTTAGCTTCCCACCAAGAACAGTCACCACAGCATATAAAAATTAAAGAAAACATTAGAGATAACCTATATTGCAAGGCTAAGCTGTGTTTAATTACTGGGTTTGGGGAGCTGTGTCGTAAGAATGCATCTAAGCCAATCAGCCAAGTCTCTGAGGATGTCTTCAGTGGTGGTAGCCCTTAAGGACGGGAGGGAAAGAAATCAAGTAAAAATTTTTATTACAAAAAAATTGTTGGCACAAATTTTGCCTG
Organism: Manis pentadactyla; assembly: GCF_030020395.1. Lineage (NCBI taxonomy): Eukaryota > Metazoa > Chordata > Mammalia > Pholidota > Manidae > Manis > Manis pentadactyla. The sequence goes on along the minus strand of NC_080028.1, from coordinate 109,237,040 downwards.
TTACTCTGGGGGAAAAATGTTTTATAATTTTAGTCTCTGTAGTAAAATTTTCTTTGTATACCTTTTTCCTCATGAATGAGTGAGAAGATTGATGAACTTTTGAAACCTGGGTCATACGCTCCATAGCACCAATGGAAGACATATAATTAAATAAAATTAACAAAAAGCTAACATATAACATAGTCCTTGTACTGTTTTAAAATACTTGAATTATATGAATCAAATATAGTAAGAAAGGCATTTTTACTCATGATTATGATTAAATTAAGATTTATTTTTTATTATTGAATTATTTTTAATATACAGTTTTATACTGGTTTCAAATACACAACACAATGGTTCAACAGGTACCCATATTATTAAATCCTCACCCCCCACTAGTGCGGTTACTATCTCACAAGATAGGAAAATGTTACAGAATCGTTGCCTATATTTTCCATGCTATACTACCATCCCTATGAGCAACTTGTATTTACATGATTGAGAATTTTTGTACCCTTTTAAAACCCACTCACCCTCCCCACACACCCAAGGCAACCCCTCCCCATGGTAACTACCAGTCACTTGTCAGTGTCAATGAGTCTACTGCTATTTTGTTCATTTTTGTTTTGTATTTATATTTCACAAATAAGTGGAATCATATGGTATTTGTCTTTCTTCACCTGGCTTATTTTGCTTAGCATGTACCCTCTAGGTCCATCCATGTTGTTGCAAATGGCAGGGTTTCTTCTTTTTTATAGCTGGATAATATTCCATTGTGTATGTGTACCACATCTAAAATATCTTTTCAAATGGCAAAAGTCAAATCTCATATATATACAGATTAGAAGCACATATTTGTTAAGAGCCTGAACTACCCCATATATTCCTTTCAGAAAATGACAGCAGAGTCATTAGAAGCATCCCTAATCAAAAATAAATGTTACCTCCTCCAAGCTCCAGATATTAGTTATAATTAAATGTCATCAAGAAAATCAGCAACTCCTGTCCTCATGAATCCAGTAGCTTGAATCATTTTTTCATTTTATAACTTCATTGTTAAAATCAAGTCTAAATAACTCAAAGGTGTTATTAACTTGATTTAGCCAACTCTTTTAAAATAAGTGTAACTCTATTCCTCTAATGTGTGCAATCATCTTTATCAGTATGAAATAGCTTCCCTCTTAGACTTATTGTTTTGTTATTAGAGAACTGCACATATAAGTGGAGAAAATCCAGGATAAACTGCTTAAATTTACATAAAGAGATTACCAATAGATTTTTCAAATCTGTAATTAAATCATACAAATAATGACATGAAGTCTCAATATCTAGAAATCTGTCTGGAAAGAGTTAAGTGAAATATAAGCAAAACTGGTCTCTAGGCAGGCTATAAATATCTGGGAAAGTCTATGCAACAAGTCCATATAGGCTTACAATCATTTTAGTTTACACATACTTATAACAAATTTAAATATGTGGTTTCCAAGATTACTGAAGGATAGAAATAATACAATAGCAATAGGTGAAAACATATTGCAAGGCAGAAAAGCTAGCACTGAAATAAAAATAGGTCAAAAAACATATGAAAACATCATTAGCTTCAGACAGTGACCACAGGACCCAGTAATCCCTTTGCTATATACTCCAGAAACATGTAAACATGTTCACCCAAAAACTTGTACATGAATGTTCACAGCAGCATATTCATGAAAACTGGGGGTAACACAAATGCCCATCAGTAGTTACATGAATCAATTGCCATACATCCATACGATAGAGTATTATTTGTCAATGAAAAGGAACAAAGTACCGATTCATGATATGATATAAATGAACCATGAAAACATTATATTAACTGAAAGAATTGAGTCACAAAAGACCACAAATTCATGACTCCATTTACATGAACCATGTAGAACAGGCAAAGAGCAGATCAGTGGTTGCTAAGGAAGGATGGGGGTGGTTGAGCAAAACAGCAGGCAACTGGTGGATGCTGAATGATTTGTACAAGAGAGTTTTTTGGGGGAAGGAAGAAAATGTTCTAAAATTGATGATTCCTGGTTGTACAACTCTGTGACTATACTAAAAATCACTAAATTATGTATTTTAAATGGGTAAACTGCATGGTATGTGAACTATCCCTCAATAAAACTGTTCATAATAAACAAAAAGAGATTCCATCACAAACAAAAGAGGTCATTATTAAGCTTTCTTCATCCATTGTCTAATACAGTCTACAAAAAGCAGAGCATTATTTTTCATAATTTTTTACTTCTGTGCAAGTAAATCATAATTATTTTGTTATGAAATATTTGACATCTTTTGTATAGTCAATGATTTTTTAAAAAACAATACCTTAATCTCTTTAAGTTGGTAGAAAAGGAAACATTCCACAAATTTCAAATAGGATATTATTAATAACTCCTAAACTTTGTTCCAAGAAATATAATAAAATGCATTACTAATCATGATATCCCTCTAGCAATAAAAAAATGGAAATAAAAATGTTTGATGACGCTATCATGTATATTTTTTGTAAATTCTGAAATGAACATTTATATTTAGACTCTCTAGGCTCTTTAATAAAGAGAATGTAGGTGCCTGTGGATATAATAAAGAGACTGGAACTAATATAAAATTCTGTTTGAGACACTCTAATCATTTGGAAGCAATATGTGTTGTCTTTAACCCATTGCAGTCTATCCCCATTCCTGTCCACGCTCAGTTACTATAAGTAAATGATAGAATTAGGAAAACTAGACAAAGCAATTTCTGTAACATAAAGTTCTTAATGTGGTACCCAGCAAACTCTATCCCTGAAATGTGTAACTCAGTTTCCCTTAGTCTGTCTTTCAACTGACTGTAATGTAGCAGTTGACACAGCTACTCTGTATTAAAATGCACAGTGGAGTATGACTCTTCTTTTACCAATGGTGTGCATTATTCAATGGTTGGAGGATTGAAAGTAATTTGCATTCTTTAGAGACTACTCAGGATATATATTTCTAAACTGACTGTAGATGCACCTGTGGGGAAATAAACAGCTTTAAACTTAACACACACACACTGGCTCACCCCCGCCACACAGATACACACACAAAAAACAGTTACATAGAAGTTAGGGTCTTAAAGGACAGAAATAGCCCTCAGAGAAAACCAGATTACTGTTCCTCAGGATGGAGCATTGAAAGAATCTGTGAAGTTTTAAGCCCTAATAGGCTAACAGCGAAAGCAAATATTTTGGAGTAAGACAGTTAACAAGCACTATTCTAGACTCTGATGATTAAACTCTAAATAAAACAATCAAAATTTTTCCTCTTAGTGGACTTTCATTCTAATGGGAAGTAAGTGACATTACTCTCCCATTAGACAAAAAAATACATGATACAAAATCTGTTGGGAATATGAAGAAGAAATAAAGCAAGGAAAGGGTATAGGAAGCAATGTTTGGTTGCTATTTCAGGGAGGGTGGACAGGAAAGGCTCCTGTGACGAAAGGCTCTCAAAGTAGAAATCTTATTAACATGAGCAATGCAGCAAGGAATGCAAACGCTGAGGCAGTAACAAAACTGGGCTTCTCAGGAAACAGTGAGCAGGACAGTGTGCACAGAACGGAATCCATAAAAGGGAGAAGAGTTGAAGGTGAACTTGGTGAGGTTATAATTATAAAGATGACAAAGCCATCAATCATTAGGATATTAGATTTTTTTGTTCTAAGTATGATGAGAGAAGCTTTTGGAGAGCCTTTACAGGATAACTGATTCAAACTAAGTTTTCATTTTGAAAGGTTACCGTAGCTACTTTGTAGAGAACAGATTCTAGGGCAAAAAGACTGGGTCAAGGAAGACCAGTTAGATGAAACTTGGGGCATAACATAAGGATGACTTGGATTAAGATTTAGAGGCAGAATTAGCAAGAAAGGTCAGGCTTGTGTATTTTGAAGGCTGATTCAACATGACTTGCTGATGAATTGGAAGTGGATAGGTCAGGTAAATAAAAAATACCACCTTTCCTTCCATGGGTAGTCTAGTAAACAGTAGTGTTATTTACTGGAATGGGAAATGATTTGCCTTTTTTTTATTGCTATACAACCTTAAATTAGTTTCAAGTATACAGCACAGTGATTCAACAGTTACCCATATTACTAAATCCAGTACTACGGCTACTACCTATCCACATGGGAAGATGTTACAGAATCATCGGCTGTATTCTCCATGCGGTACTATCCCCGTGACCAGCCTACATTACAACTGAGAATTTTGTGCCCCTTTATACCCCTCACCCTCCACACCCACCCACCCTCTGTAACCCCTCCCCATGGAAAGCACCGATCCCTTCTCAGTGTCTATCAGTCTACTGCTGTTTTGTTCCTTCTGTTTTGCTTTGTATTTATATTCCACAAATAATTGAAATCATATGGTATTTGTCTTTCTCCCCCTGGTTTATTTCAATGAGCTATTGCTGTTTAGAGGAGTAAGGTTTTTTCCAGATTTGACCCATAGAACATTTGTCTTCAAACCAAATCCACATTTTACATAGTCAATGCCGTCGTCTAATTTGGTATCCTATTAGTACAATCCTCAGGTATCCAGATTGTGTGTATGGAATGCTAGGCACTGTGCTCTACTCTGAATATGCAACAACAATAAAAAAAAACAGATGTGATCCCCATTCTTGGAAAGAATGAAATCTTACATAATAGACAGAAGAAACAAGTAGTTAACATATTATATGCAGGTCTACAGGAGCACAGTTTCCACAAAGAAAGGACCTAAGAGGGAAATGGGTCCTTAGGCTCAGCTCCCAGATTTCAATTTGTAGATCCCTACCTGCTGTATTATAAAAACCTTTACTTTCTAATTTAAGGCCTTCCTATGTATTCTATATCTGGCATTTTCAACAAGCTCTATTTCTCATCATACAATACGTGAACCCCACTTGACCCAAGTTGAGTTACCTTTTCTCAGAAGAGACCAAAGGTTACCATTTTGTATTAAAACCTTGAGCATTTGAGAAGGCAAGAGATTATATTACCAAGGAATCTACAATCTGTTTACCAAGCAATGGCTGTAAATGAACAAAGAAATACTGTGTCTTGTCTACACATTGGACTAAAATGCAACTTTTCTACTGTGTCTGGAACCTCTGTAATTCTGCTTACTAAGTATTTTGAATACCACCTCTGCTTATACATAGTACCTACAAATCTGTAAGAATGCAATTATAATTATCACATGTAAAATCATTAATAAATTCACAATAGCTTCTTTATAGCATGTGGTTGCTCAATAAAGGGATGCTAAAGGGCAGGTACTGATGCTGCAGTTTCCATCCTCATTCTCAAGAGTCTAGTCTTCCCTACAGCAACTAAAGTGACCATTTAAACACTAAATCCAGATCATGCATTTTGTTCAGAAAACTCCAGACTTCCCATCTCACTCAATGGTCTACAAGTTCCCACACGATCTGCTCTCACCTCTGAATTCCTCATCACTTCCCAGCCTTCCTCAGTCATGTGATTCTAGTTGTACTGGACATGGCATTATTCCTCATGCCAACAAGTTCTAGTTTCAGGGTCTCTGGCAAAATTCCACCCTAGGGTCTCTGCAGTCATTGTTCTCTCTCCAGGGACTGATTTAGTTATCTTTCTCCCACGTGATCTTTTTTCTTCTTAGATATGTGAGTGGCACTCAGATCCCTTTATCAGGCTGGTGCGTCCATCCCCAGCTGCTGCAGTGTTGGCTGCATGAGAGCCCCCAGTTACCCCTTCTTTAACCAGATAACAGACCCCAGCCGAATGGAATGGAACAGACCCTTTCCCCTAGGCCATGCCCTCCCACGTCGGTCAGCCATCAGCTGACACAGGCTACAGAGCCCACACCCTACATCAGGGGACAACCAGCTCTGTGGGACAATGTGCTACAGATCTTCCTGAGGCCTACCTGCACCCTCCCCTCAAGATCACGGTCTTCCTGAGCTTTTCACCCAGCTCTGCCCTGCTTGCCTCACTCCCTTCTCCTGAGAATGCCTCCCCTTCCCTCCAATAAATCTTTTGAACAAGGATGCCCATTCCTGGCTGTTCTTGACGGACGGAACCAAACCAAACTAAGACAAACATCTTCCCTGACCACCATACGCCCAGGTACTCATTACCTCTCTTCCATTGCTTTAATATTTTATAGAGCACCTATAACAATACTGAATAACATTTTTTTCCTTTTTGTTTATTCACTTTTCCTTCCATCAGCATGCAAACTCCATGAGGGCAGGAGGTTTTTGGCCACTACTATATCCCAAACCTACAACACTACCTAGTTCACTGTAATTACTTAATGAATATGCGTTGCTAAATGCATGAATAAATATAATGGGAAAGTGAATTTGTCATTTTTTTTTAAAGGGTGTACTATTCTTGAAAACACTGGGAACCAATCAGCTGGATAGATTCCATCTGCAACAAAGAATGATTCAGTTATGGACCATGTGTTCTATGTCCTTTCAAACTAACTCAACACTGGAATTACTGATCACAGACATAATATTTGCTCACCAAATGAAAGTTGGTTCACTAACACACTCTTTACAAACTTTGCAGACTTAAAACTCAAACTTGTTACATTCTGATAATCATTCAAATTTCCCTCTGGATTTCTGAATTAGCTTTTATTCCATAAAAAGAGTACGGTTTTTCCATCATCAATTATTTTGAACCCAGATCTTAAAAGCCTATACTGAAAACACCTAAATGAAAATGTATATATTTTAGTAATGAAAATCACTCAATGTGAAGATGCACAGAAGAGTCAATGTGATGAGCATCACTCATCTTCAATCGGAGACAATCTCTACAAGGATTCTAGAGGAGTTTCTTGAAAAGTGATTAAAGTAAAGTAATAGCTGTTTTACTACACAAACCTATTTGGCCAGCAAAGAAATAGAGTTTACATTTGAGCTCCTTCATTAAGGAAACACCGCAGCTGGATACAACACATCAAAAATATTCAAATATCAAACTAAGGAAACTCAGTTCACAAGCTAATAGAACACAGCCACAGCCTTGATGAGTGTTGTCAGAAAACTGTCTACACTGTGCACTCCACTCCACAAAATGAATTGAATGATTTGACTTTTACAGATTTTAAGAGTCAGAAAGGATTTGAGTATGCATGCCAACTCCACAGGAGTCTACTTATTAAGCAATAAATAAAGTTTGATTTAAGTTTTTCATAAAGAGTCTTTTGGTCATGAAATCCTGCTGTCTCCTCCATTAAAAATAAAGAAATCTTATAGGGAGAATCTCTAACATATTCAAATGAAGTCCTTGCAAAGATGTTCCATTCTAATTTGGGAGCATATAATGAATGTACTTCTTTGCAACTAGCATTTAATGCCAGTGCTTTTATGGTTTATGATGTAACATTTGTTTCTTTTTATTTAACAGAAAAGGTCAATGTGACTAATAATTAGAACTCTGACTCTGAGAGGAGAAGAACTGTAATTAGACTATTTTTCAACAAATAATAAAGTGTCAGAAAAAAAGAAAGTGAACCCTTGGTGTCAGCAAAACTAGTTTACATACAGACAGGGAAAGTGATTCTTTCATGCAGTTGCACTTTGGTGACCTTCTTCCAATAATCTCATTCAATAAACATGGGTAAAGAGCACTGTCTACATAGTTGGGCCAAAGCACTGACTCTCATGCAAGGGTGATCTTGCCTAGAAGGCGACATTTGGCATTTTCTGGAAACATTTTTTCTTTCCCAAACTGGAGGACTGCCACTGATATCTAGAGGGTAAAGGCCAGGGATGCTGCTAAACATCCTACAATACACAGAACATGCCCCCAAGAAAGAACTGGCCAGACCCAAATAGCATGTCGAATCTGATAAACCCTAATGTCATAAAACTTTCTGAAGCTGAAGCTAATGAGTGAGCTTTAAAGTAACCCACAGTAATTAAAGCCCCATCATGAAGTTGCTGTCTATTGACATCACATTATGAGAAACATTTTGTGGCTGTTGTAGATTAAAAGAAAAAAAACTGGGGGAGGCTGGCCTTCTTAGAACCCAGTTCTCTGAGATCATACTGGGATTCAGCACACTGAGATGCCATGTCAGTGTCCTTGGAAGTTGTACTGGTTTGTTAAGGCTTCCATAACAAAGTGCCATAGGCTGGGTAGTTTAAACGAGAGAAATTTACTTTCTCACAGTTCTGGAGGCTAAAAGTGCAAGACCAAAGTGTCTGTGGAGGTATTTCTTCCAAGGCCAATCCCTCAGCGTGAGGCTGGCTGTCTTCTCATTATGCCCTCACATGATCCCCGCTGTGCCTGTGTCTCTGCTCAAATCTCTTCTTCCCTTGGGCACCAGTCATACTGGGTTAGGGCCATGTCAATGACCATCTTTAAATTTAATTGGCTATTTTAAAACTGTATGCATTCTGAGGTACTGGAGATTAGGACATCGACATGTTAAAATCTGAGTGGCACACAATTCAGTCCATAACAGCAGCCTTGGCCTGTCTTTGGTCTAGAAGACCTCCAGTGATAGATGATCTGACAGTCAGTGTGAAAGCTTTCCAGCCTTTCTACCGGCATTGGAGAGAGGAAGGCATACAAAGGAAATAGGGAGCCTTCTCTGAACCAATCCTTAATTTTTACAAAATTCTGAATTTTCCCCCAGTTCTTGCAGGAAATAATTATAGGAACTCAAAAGAATTAAAAACAATGACTGGATCACAGAACTAATTTGTGTATATAAAACATTTTGCTAAAGCAAACCGAACATTAGATAATAATGAGTTCTATGCAAGGATCATGTTGGCTCTGTTGGCCAAAACACCACAAGCAGTGCCCAGCATAGAGTAAGACCTCAGTATCTTTATGTGTGTGTGTGTGTGTGTGTGTGTCTGTTTATATTATAATGCACACACACGCACACACAAACACACACACATTAAGAGACTGAATCAATGAAAACTTTCATCTAAACCTCTGCTACATTGGATGGTAGAATGCTTCTAAACTGCTTCCTATAAGATCTCCAGCCTTTTCTCTTACCCCTTATCGCCAGCATTTTATGATATAGCAACAGCAAATTATTGGTAGTCACATCATCAGTCTATGCTGTTTTCCTTCTCACCACAACACCCTGTTCTCCTTCCCTTCACACTTTCCCAAGTAACCCTTCCCACTTTAAGACTGTGCAAATATCACCAACGACTTTTTTTAACAGAAGGAAATTAATGACTTTTTAAATAGACCAACAGATTTTATAGGTCATTATAAAAATAACATATGTGTGTATACTATTATATGTGTACATATGCATATATAAACACATTCACAAATACGTGTACATATGTATGTGTGTATTCGTTATCTATTCACAATTACTCATTATCTACTTTGTGTCAGACCCCTAGTTATGCGCTAAATATATGATAGTACAAGATGCACAAGATCCTTGCCTTTAAAGAAAATATATTCTAGAATGTATGTAGTAAGTTCTGGCCTGCTCTCTTTATTGAAAAGGCATATGGAGGCATAAGACCAGTGACTAAAAAAGCAAAGAAAACTTACTTTAAAAAAATAGCATGTAAAAGTTGCTTTTTTCAAATTGCCATTTAAATCAATCTTATTTTTTGGATGATAAAATCAAGGCAATCATTTCAAACTCACATTTAGAGTAAATTTTCTTGCAAATTAGTGATTAATGAAAGCAAATAATTTCTGTTGCTTGAGAATAATACATATTTCATATATTTAACCTCTAGATAATAGGGATTACTGACAATTATTCAATGTGGGCAACTAAAATTCACATTTTGAAACTAAAGATGTGGCAAAGGAAAAAAAAAAAACCACTGGATGGATATTGGATGCACAAGGACTATGAATCTGTACGGACTTCCCTTACCCCAGCTGAGGGTGGGACTCTAAACAAGGTATCTAAACTATTTGAATCACAGATTCTATATCTGTAAATTGTCAAAGTTGACCTAAGTGATTTCCATTTCTACTGAAGCTAAATTTCTCTATTTTGATGAAAATACAAATAACTGAAAACTTGCTTTTACCAAGTTTCAAAATTGTTTTCTATATCAGAAAAATCTTTCAGATTCATAACTGAAACTTACCTTTTAGAGGTCACTAGTGAGCAAAAGACTTCAGGTTAAAGGCTTACCTAATATAGTGTAAAATCTTTGAATGTTTTGCTACTATAAGAAATTAACAATTAATAAAGTAAAATATTAAATTATACGATCTTTGCTAAGACCATATATGCTAAGATCATAACAACTTCTTAAAATGTTTTTTGACCAATGAGAGTTAAAAGGTTTGTGTTTTGTCTGTGAAATAGACTGACATAACTAGATCACAATATGGGGGAAATTTGCAGGCAGTTTACTTTCTGTCTTAGTTTAACTGTATCTCAGACTATGTACTATTTATATTGATTAGAAATAATTAGAGGAATAACAGCTGACGTGCTTTCTCAGCAGGACTTTGACTAACACATTAAATAAACTTCTTTAAATAAAGCAAATCCATAAAAGTAATAGGATAACCAAAGGGAAGATTATAAAATGTGGTAAAAACTATTAGCACTTGAAATTTTAGATAACAAGAATAAACAAGGGAGTGTGTGGAGTAATTGAAGAAAATAGGCACACTTTAAAATTACCTTGCCCACAACTAATAGCAAACATTCTGATCATTAGGTTTAAATATGCAGAAAATGAAAGGTGTATCTGCATAATATTTTATATTTTAGTCATGAAATTAAAAATGAGTGTGATATTTTGGATCTTGACTGTATCTGGGGGATGAGGAAAAATATGAAAAAAAAAAATCATTGGCCCAAAAAGCAAAACCATCTGGTGAATTCATGAATGACTGAGTTGAACAGCAGGGGAGCCTACTGTTAATCATTTTTGCAGTCAATTGAGAATTTTGTAGAGAATATATTAAAAAAGAGTATAAAATGTGCAGTGATCCAAATAAACGGCTTAAGAAAAAAAAAGTCAAAATCAGCTAACAGATATTGTATTCCTAGAAAAATTGGATACTTTTAAGAATTAGTAGATAAAATGTGTTTGTTATTGCTATGATAGAACTATTTCCTGTAAATTTTAAGGATTCTTTACTTGGTTGCTTTTGACGTCATTCCAAGAAGATGGAAAATTTTCCTATGTCCCACTTAGTAACCACCAAGAGGTATTTGTTACTAATCTTCAATTCTGAAACACAGAAGAACAAAATCAATCTTTAGTAATAGATAATAAACTTTGGAATTGAGTCCAATGAAACTTTCTTTATAAATTAGTATCTTATGCTAACTGCCCTCAATAATTCATTTTTCTTTTCTTTCTTTTTTTAAGTAATAAAACTCTATCTTTAGCCTGAACGAGGCTGGCACACCAAGCTGCAGAACTCATTTCCCATCCTTCAGAGCAGTTGTGTGTGGCCATGCGATTAAGTCTGGGGTCAATTAGGGTGTGAGCACAAGTGATATTAGCAACTTCAGGGTCATCGCCTTGAAGATGAAGTCACTGACTCTTAATTTCCTCTTCTCTCTGACTCCACTCTATGCAGAAGAGAACAATGTCCTAGGCGATGGTGGGACATCCTAGCATATCATCCTATGAGCAAACTCACTCACATCCATGAATGATTTTCTGTCGCAGACTAACTCTACCAGCCATGAACTCTCTGGTCTGATAGCATATGGGAAAACAACTTTCAGTCTTAATTAAAATAACTGTAGTTATGCTTCACTTATTATAGAGATGTATCTTGTACCTTATCTCATATAAAAATTTGGTAAGAGTTGAGAGAAGCTACAATAATAAATACTAAAAGTATTTATTAATTTAGCAATTAGGCAGATGGCAATGAGGAAACAGATAGTGAATCTTGGGAAGCTAGTGACCTATTTTATTTCAAGAAAACCAACAGGAAAAAATGCAACTTACTAGGGACTAAATTCCCCCTAAATTCTCTGCCATGTGAGAATACAAGAAGACACCTGTCTATAATTTAGATAGAGAGCTCTTACCAGAGTCAGACCATGTTGGGACCCTGGATCATGGATTTCCAGCCTCCAGAACTGTTAGAAATGAATGTTGGTTATTTAAGCTGCCCAGTCTATGATTTCTGGCTATAGCTGCCCAAACTAAGACACAAGCCATGAGAACCTGGAAGGTGGACAACATACTTGCTGAGATTTTACTCTAGAAAATTCAGAATATTGGTAAGTGACGGTGGCTCCTAGCTTCTTTTAGAAAAGCCCTGGAAGAAAGGAGCTTATGAGTGAAGAGGCCAGTTTACAAGTAGATAATAAAAGAGAGAGAGCTTGTAATAGAGACACTTTCTGCCTGTGGCATTCCATTTACTTTACTGAAAGGTACATGTCCCCACAGGGCAGGAAGTCAACTGCTTTTGTGCTCCAAACAGCAGAAGCTAAGTCTGTCCTTCAAAGCCTTTCTTTAAATTCTCCCAGTAAGACTTTCTAGTCAAACACTGGGAATACCCCAAAGTTCAGATTAACTCCCTCCTTGAAGATTGTATTTTTGGATAATCTTAAATGAACCAGTATTTAAATGAAAGTGAGAGGGTGGATTCAAGCAGAGATGCAGTAAATAAGATCTCGGAGGCTTAAGAACTATGGATAGAATAATTTTGAATATGGTGACTTTTACATGAATTGTATTGCAAGCAAGTAGGCTGGAAGCTTATTAAGTTTTTGAGGGAACGGTAGTGCCAAAGAAGGCACATGAGCGCCCAAGTGACTGTCTCTGAAGCACGTGCTCACGGAGGACACACTGCCAGTGCTGACTTCAGCTGTGGCAGAGGAAGGATTTGGACAGAAAAGGACCCAGTCCGACTTGAGAGAGAAGCAGCAGGGACTCTGAAGAAACTGGACCAGAGAGTTCTTCTCAGAGATCAGGAAGAGTCCAGCGGAGCAGTTTACTCCAGTGCCAGATGAGTACCTTAGAATTAGGGCGTACCAAACTGTTGTCATGTCTATGGAGCAGTAACTGTCCCCATTCTTCCTATTTTGCTAACAACAGTTTACCATTGTGGTTCTTCTGTTTCAGTCTACCACTGTGTACTGGTTGTCAGGTACACATCCCTTTTGGATCAGTTTATAAGTTACTAGGTTGCAAAGGGCCAAGTTCAAACTTGACAAAGAGGAAAATGCAACATGCAGTTTAGCCTCAATGTTTACATGGATAGAATAACTTAAAGGCACTTGGCTACCCATTTGGGAAAGAAAAGAATATTGTCTACCTGGAAGAAGAAGGTACTCATGGAAAGTAACCAGAGGAACTTCAGACTCTTCACCAATACCTGTCCCCTACATTTTCCTTTTCATGATAGAATCTTCACGGTTTTACCTAGTCACTTGTTCACCCAGCTTACATATTTATACCCAGTTTTTCTTGCAGCTAAGCATAGTGCTGTGTCTAGTTTGGTTAATAGGATGGGAGAGAAACTTATGTAACTTCTGGTGATCTCCTTAAAAACAAAGATGTTTGCTCTGGACTTCCTTTTCTCAATTAGTTTGGTTCCATTGTGCACCATGATCCAGCTTTGACAAAGTGGACATGAACAACTTTCTATGGGATGACAGAGCAATAGGAACAGTGAAACTAGGTCCCTGAATGACATAGAAAAGTATAGCCACCCCAACCAGCTTCAGCTGCTTACTTCTGGACATATGAAGGAAAATAAACTTAGAATTTAAGCTCTTGTATGTTGGAGTCTCTTAGTCTGAATACTACCTGAATATCAGTTTAGTCTGAATACTAATACAATATATAATCTACCCTAATAAACCATGGCTGTAAAGGACATTCAGGATTGTGAAATAAAACCAAATATCTAAGATATATCTCTGAAAGCAAATAGTAAACCTTTATAGAGCAAGCATGGTGAAAGACTATTTCAAGTAGAAGTTAAGGAAAGTGTCAAATAGTTTCTGGGAGACTTGCTGTGATGAATGCCTTCAACACAGATGTTAGACTCAGGCACTTTTTATTTAATTTCAAAAGGTGCACCATGTGTACATCTGTCTCCATAAACGATCATATTTTATAATTATGAGACTCTTTAAATTATCTGTCAGACAAATCCAGATGCCAAATAAGTCAAAACCTTCAGTTTTCAAGCACTACTCAAAAATAATTTATTCATCTGGGAAATCAAAGTTAATGGTTTGGAAAGTATTTCTGAGTGTGCCATTATATGCCCAAGATGGTACGAAGTCTTGAAAACATAGAAAAGGATAAAACATTGTATGTACAATCCAGGGTATTTCTCCCTGGTTCAAAACACAAAACCAATCTCTCCTTCCACCAATTAAAGAGACATTTGTTATTGAAAAATGAATGCTTCTGATTAGAATCCAATTAAAATTATTAATGTTATAATGTGATATTCTAGTGAGTTGAAAATAAATGACTAAGACATAGTTCCTCTCATGAAAGAACTTACGATATGGGGTGGGGTGGGGTGCGGGATTCGGGGAGGAATAGAGAAAGAAGAGATGCAAACATAGCCTCACACACAAATGCACAAGTAAGTTATATAAAGCAGATGTCAAAAGAAAAGAAAACAAAATGATGCATCAAGTTCATAGGCAGACTAGTAAATTACAGGCACTAAGATGATTGTTCAGAGAATGGCTAGGAATAGAAAATATTTACTCATCCATCCATTCAACATGTTTTCTGAAAAGTCCTGATTATATGTAGATATGTTCGGTATGTTCTGGATATTAGGCTTCTACTCATGGCCACAAGAAAGTTCAGTGACCAACAGTTTAGTTCTGCAATGCAGTTGCTGTAAATAAAAATATAAATAATGTCAGAGAGGCCCATAATCTAGTGTAAGAGGTAGAACTGAAAACAAATTATTGTAAAACATTAAGATAAATATTATAATCACAGGCATGTGGAGTATCATAGGAGCAGAGGGGTCTGAGGACTTTTACTGAAAGGAGTCAGGGGTGCGGATGAGAGATTGTTTACTGAATACCTATTATTTTTGACTGAATAAATGATTCATATTGATGGTCTACTCAGTCCAGTCTAGTTTGCACCAAAATAAAAACAGAAAGGGACAAAGAGATGGAATTAAGAAGTATGTCTGCAGTGTTAAATTGTACAACAAAAAGAAGAGGGTACCGTGTTTGAATTGCAAGAAGGACTTCCATGTTTGTCAACTGTGTGTGTTCTCTCACTGTTCCAAAAGACGCAGACTTCTAAAAATCCTGTATCCCAGATGTCAGGTGATTTCTCATCTTCTCATTCTTAGAGCAGTCTGTGCTACCTTTGTGTTAACTGGTTTAAAATTCAGTGCCTCACTGAGTTACCCTAAAAGACCATACTCACACATAAATAAGTGATCAGTTAACCGATGGCTCCATAAAAGACTCAATGGAAGGCATGTATACCCTCTACTCCACAGCAACCTGAAAAATAACATCAGTACTTCTATATGTGAAATTATCTTCCTGGACATACTGCCATTATGAATCCTGTTGGCCTTTCCCTCACTCAGAGACCAGTCTAGATGTTTTCCTCATTCTATTATCCTCCATTCCTTCCTCTTCTACGGTGTCTGCAAGCTCACTTCTGTGTCTTTTTCACAATAATTAAGCAATTGTATTTTTTTTCATCAGTATGTACTTATGGTCTCAACACTTTACTTCCATAGGCCAATCAAATTATTTTTTTCTCAAGAAATGCTGATAACCACCCTTAGAAGAATTCTACTGGCTAACAGACTTTCCATATGACTAAACTGTGAATGATCTAATGCTGTTTATTGTTGTTCTAACCAAGAGGTGGGAGGCTTTCCTTCAGATACACAACTGAAAGCCTTGCTAGCACCATAACAGGATTAAAACACGCATGACAGAGGGTCCTCAGTGTCCTCCTGGCCTTTGATTCTTACCTATTTCCCTACCTTGTGAATCTTGAATAACTGACCAGCCATAAGCCATGCAAAAACTATTCTTTTTACAACTTTTGACTGTAAATTTTGCAGCATTTAAATATGAAAACTGTTAACTTCAGCCAAACCTAAAGACATATTCCTCTCTCTCCCTACCTGCCAATAAACTCCAAAGTCATTTCAGCTCAGGAAGTTACTTGGTCCTTAGATACCTGCAATGCACATCAGTCTAATAAAGTCTGTATCCTCTTTGTATCACTTAAATTATAGTATTTTGATAGAACAGAAATACATTGATAAGCTTCACCCACAAAAACACATTTATCACATCATCAGTAACTAACAGAAAATGACAGAAAATTGCCTTTTTCCACTTCTCTGACAGCAGATGATGGTGCACACAATTGCTCTTTTGAAATATGTGAAGATAAGAAAAGTTGTAGCAATTAAGGAAACCGCCTTCTTAATGTCTAAATTAAAATCTCCTCTATGGCCTGCCTTCCTGGTGCTAGTAAGTATACGCTGTTGGTCCATCACCATTGCAGACCTTAGAGGCTCATGGCAAGTATCAGTGCAGCCACATTGTTATATTTTCTCTAGCATCACTGCCAGTGCCCTCCCCAGAGTCACAAGAGGGATCTTCAGAACTTGTTTTTGTTTTTCTATTCTAGCAAAACATACTTCTGCTTTTCCTGTGAGCCTTTCTCCTTTATACCCAGAGGATAATCACTCGTTTCCCTCTTAGATTTCAGCAGATATGAGCCCTATACCACTTCCACACTGGATATTTAACTTCACAGATATTTACAAGCATCTATTGTATACGTTACAAAAGATCGGGTACTGTGGTGTTTAGATTGAATTTACACACAAGGAACTTGAGGAGGAGGAAAGAGTAAGGCAGAAATGATGACATCCCAGGCAAACAAAATAGCACCAGGACTTGGAAGCCAGCACTGCTTTACTGAAAAAGTACTCCCGGCCATTCCACGGGGCATTTACAGAGATGAAGGGACGATAAAACAGTAAAGATAAATAGTCATATTTTTGCGAGCCCTTATGTAGGCCTGGGAGGTTTTCATATAATTTAGATAATGATAAACTACTGAATGGTTTTGAGAAGCAGGTAATAGATAGGATCAGGCTCTTCATTTAAGAACTTCAATCTAGAAGTCATGCACGGAAAGGATTAGAACAGTCATGAGGAAAAGGCACCAGTTAGAAAGCTACTGAAACAGAGAAAGGGGAAAAGCCAAAGAAATGTAAAAAATGTAAGATCTGCAAAAGTTGACAACTTAGGTTTATTTACCTATGTACTTCTGGGCCAAATCCCAGAGAAAGGAAAATGTGGACCCACAACTAGTTGCTTACTTTCCTTTCTCTTATCTCTTTCTCTCTTCTTTCCAAAATCCACTGGGCCGAGACTTGGTAGAGGGCAAGTTTATGTTCTGTAGGTTAAGTTACAGGAGAGCCCTGAAAATGACTACTCCGGGATGAGTTCTTTATTTGCTAATATGGGGAATATAAAACTAATGCAACTTTTCTTCTTAAAATTGCTAAAGTTTAATTGATCTTAGAGGAGAAAACTGCCAATACTAACCTCAACCCCTAGGAGCCTTTTTTTTACAACATACTTTTTTATTCTTTTCTCATCTTTATTTTTTGGGCACTTTCACTTTGTATTAGGACTTGTAACAAATCCTAATCTCTCCCAGGCATATTGTTGCCTCAGGCAAACTAAGACAATGGTCTTGTACCCTGAAAGGCAAAATAAAAAAGTACATCAATAATTTTCAAAACATTACCCCTGTGCTCCTGTTTAGCTTAAAATACCTGCAGAACATTCAGGACAGGAGGTCCTGCTGGGTAATCCAGGGAGATTTGTTTCCCCACCTTGAAGACTAAGCAGTGTTTTCATTTCATCTGGGCTCTTATCATGATTAATCACCACTAATGGAGTTTGGCTATAAACCAGGAGGAGTTTTTATACCTTTAAACACATATGGTTTAAAGAGCACACTTGGTTTCTTAGGAAATATGATACTAATTTAATAAATCCAGTCATAATTTTTAGGCACCAGAAGTCCCAGTACCCACCCTTATTTAACAATGCTAATTATTTTGCCCTGCCAGCCCTGTAAGTATCAGCTGAGAACATGGACAAGCTGGTCATCAAACCTGGAAAAGTCAAGGGAGGGACCATAGGAGAGAAATATGAGAATCAGATCATAGCGAAGAGTCAGGTACCTCAGAGATACCAACGTCAAGGCAAACACACACCTAGGAGCAGATAGAGCACGTCAGAGCCCCAGGCAGCAGGACAGAGGGCAGACTGCTCACTGAGCCAGTTGAGGAATGTCCAGGTTGGCAAAGAGACAAAAGCAGCAAAAGGCCAGCAGGTATCAGGGGAGATTCGTTTCAGTAAGCCATGGGGTGAGGTAAGGATTTAGGATTGATAGGCTAATCTTTTTCTGGCAGGAGCTGGGTGTGAGGTTAGGCCAGCAGACAGCTGAGAAGCACCGATCATCTTCTCGTGGCTGAGGTCACTGCTGGCATTTATTTGCCTCGCATAGTAACTAGACTGAGCTCTCTAAGTGGGTGCGTCAAGCTGGACTTGAGAAAAGAAACACATATCCGTATGTGAGAGGTGCTAGTGACTTCAGGTGGGGTCAATATGAAGTCAAATCCCTTCCTCTAAATACTTGTTAATTTTTCTTTTCTTAAGCCATCATTTCATATAAAATAGAGTATTTAATGTCCCCTGCACATCCCGCCGGCACCTATCAGTATCGCCTGTTGACAAGCATTCAGCTCTGTGCTGGGAAGGACGTAAGGACATATGACATATAATCCACATCTGCAGCACTTCGGAATAAATATAAATGCAGATAGGAGAGGCTTATCTGGTGATGCTGCTGAATTCCGTTTCTTCTGGAAAAGCAGACATTTGCCAGGACTAGCCTGTTGAGATGGCAGTACCTTAAACTGAGGGTAAGCGGGAAATGGAGGGGACTCAGAGCTCAGCAGAGCATGCGGGGATCTTGGGTGACTGCCGGGAACATTGCACGGAGCCTGTGATTTGCCCATGGACAAAATTCAAGATCTATGAGTGGGTCAGACGAGATGAAAGCTGGAGAGCATTCCAGCTGAAGCAGAGGAACCAGGAATCCAGGCAGACCAGCAAGACTTCTCCAGGTGGCCTCAGTACCAGGAGATTTATACTATTAAGCACGTTATTTTCCATTTCTAGAAATGAAAGCTATGCTTGAAAAATGGTAAAAGTCCAAGTTCTACATGATACAAGAACAGGAAAGGCTTCATTTGTCTAGTCATTTTCCAATTAGCATATCTCAACAGGAACTCCTTAAACTCTTCTGCAGTGATCGTCAACGTGAATTCAAATGTCATCAACAGGCACTTGAAATTGCATTAATAGACACCTTTTAAATGTTCTAAGTATTTTAACATTTATATAAACGCCACTTTCCTGAGTTATGCCAAGAATATGAAGTCAAATCCCTTCCTCTAAATACTTGTTAATTTTTCTTTTCTTAAGCCATCATTTCATATAAAATAGAATATTTAATGTCCCCTCCACATCCCGCCAGCACCTATCAGTACCACCTATTGACAAGCATTCAGCTCTGTGCTGGGAAGGACGTAAGGATATATGACATATAATCCACATCTTCAGCACTTTGGAATAAATATAAATGCAGATAGGAGAGAATTATCTGGTGATGTTGCTGAATTCCATTTCTTCTGGAAAAACAGACATTTGCCAGGACTAGCAGCAGGTTTTAACAAAAAGCAAATCACACATCCGCAGAGGTAAACTTTGGAGAGTCAAAACTGTTTATGTGGACAGTAAAAGGCAGACTAAATATACAGAAGTAAAGATCTTCTATATGCAGTTCAAAATGGGATCTTTCAGATTGCCAAAGGATCACAGCATGAGAGGTCCTTCATGTGAGGGGAGGAGATAGAGGCATCTTCATCATTTATCATATTTCTTTCATAAAAGCACTCATGAAACATAATTATAATTTTAATCTATTAGGTTGTTTATTCAATGCCTGCTTTTTCCATTTGACTGTTAGTTTCATGAAGGTAGAGACCATGTTTGTGTTTGTTGTCATGCACACCCAACTCTGGAAAAAATCTCAGTCATAGGAGATAGACAGTAAATATTTATAGAATACATAGAATTCAGCTAAATTTCAGGATTATGAGTACAATATGAAGTAGGCTCAAATGAGCCCTCCAAATCCACAGCAGCTGGGATTGTGTTCAGGGCAACACAACACATTGCTTCAGGTCATCTTCATTTTGAGAGATGTCAAGATACCAGATTGGTCTAAGGCCTCTGGGAGACCTTGGTCCTTTCCAGGCCACTCATGCCAGAAAGCACACAGACATTTTCTGAGGGACCTTTGAGGTAAAGAACACTTTTGAGAACAGAGGGTCACCCTTGACATTCTGCCTTGTGACACAATAGCAAAGCCATTTAACCAGCCAGCTTTGTAGAGGATGCTCAGTCCAGACTATTTTCTATGTTGTCTCAGATTTAGCTCTTCCACAGGTCAGCAAATTCAATTCAGGTCAGTGAACACTGCCCTTCAGCCTTTGAAGTATTTCCTAGTCCGATTTTCTGTGGAATAAATGTCTTCTTTCCATTTTATATTAGTTTTCCCATTGTCTTTTAGCACTGAGTTTTTATGTAACATTCTAGAAAGAGGTTCAGACATCCCAGAGGGGGGTTGTATTACAATTATTGTATTAAGTAATGTATAAAATTATTACTTAATTGACATCAGTTTTAGACCCCCACCATTTATTTAAAATTTTGCCCTTCAAATGAACTGCATATAAATAGACTCAAAATATATATACTCATTATGGAGTTGGAGGTTGAACATATGTCTGAAATGTCACAGCATTCTTTGCAGCCAATGTAAGATTGTCTATAGATTACCATTTTTATTTCCAATAATAAAAGCTTTTCCTTTGAAGCTCAATTCTGGTGTTTAAAGCATAGCTCAACAAATTTTTGTTTGATATAGAAACACCATTTTTTAAAGTCTTTTTTCCTGCCAATGTAGTACCACTGGGAATTTTATAATAGTTAAATGACAAAAATATATGTCATAACTCTCTTAGCAAAAATAGATTTTCAAGTGTTCAGCACCAATCTTTGGCTTTATTTGTCCATATTGCAGAGAGTCAAAGGTAACAAACTGAACATGTTCTAAATATATATATGTGTAGACAGTCCTCAATATAAATGTATCCAACAAATAGTTGTAAATAGAATTGAATTTCCCAGGGAAGAAGGAAAAATTTTAATGCCTGAAAAAAAACTTTGGGTTAAGATCACATTTAATTCAATTTTACACTACTGATTAATTTAGTTATGTTCAAAGATGTTCTGGAGGTTGAAGAAATTGTTATTAGTCATAGCTGCTTATCTTTGCTTTGGTAAGAAATACCACCAAAATCACAGTGGCATAATAAAATAAAAGTTTATATGTCCCTCAAATAAGGTACACTAGCTATCCAGGCAACCTCGATGGTGTGGCATTTCCTTCTCGACTCCAAGTTTCAGTCTTCACCAGAAAAAGGTGAACATGAAGACTAGCATGCCAGCTCTTAAGTGATTAAAGCCCCAAATAAAAATAATTCCTGTCATTGTCAGTCACAGGTTATTGGGAAGGGCTGGACACAAAGTCCCACCCAGTGCAAAAGGGTCAGGAAATGCTCTCCCCCATATGCGCAAAAACTTGAGAACTGGTGACACTGCCGGATACTAATAACGTCTACCTCAGAACTCCATCACAGTGAAGAGATCTGACTTAGAGCTACCGCCCTCTGTCCTGGTTGAATAATGTCTCCCAGAACTCATGTGTACCAGGAACCTCAGAATGAAACCTCACTGAGAAATAGAGTCTTTGAGATAAAACTAGCTAAAATGAGGCCATACCGGATTAGGATGGGCCCTAAATTCAATGACCTATGACCTTACAAGAAGGTCATCTGGAGACACGGGGAGAACACAGTGTGAATGCAGAGAGGGAGACTGGAGCGAAGCATTCACAAACCAAGATGTGCCATGGATTGCCAGCAACCCCAGAAACTAGGCATGAGACAGGCTCTTCCCCAGGGCTCCTAAAAGGGATCAGTCCTACCAACACCTCGATTTCAGACTTCCAGCCTCCAGAACTGTAAGAGAATACATGTTTGTTATGCTAAGCCATCAGTCTGTCATAATTTGTTATGCCAGCCCTCGGAAACTAATATACCCTCCAAAAGGTGGTAGGCACAGTGTCCAGTCCTTTTCCCTTTGTTCCTGACCTACAGACACATGCAGAGACAACGGCACACCAACTCCTGTCACAGGCATGGCTTTATTTTAACGAAGCAGGATATTTGTTTTGAGGAACCAGTCATTGAACATACTACACCGCGTTACTTAAACTCAAGAGAACATCGTGAGATGACCAACTGAAGGATCAGTCTGCTCTCCTTCTGATCTATTAAAGTATTTGCTCTGGAACTCTGAACATTCATGAAGAATTTGAAGTTCCCTGGGAATCTAAGAACTGTTAGAAAAATACTAATGATCTTTACACGTCCTTATGTTTTTACTGATTCTCTAGTGAGGATGAGGTAAGTCATATAGAGGTGGGGCTTAGGATACCAGTTAAACGCTTATAAGAGTTTCGGAATTTCTGTGCCAAGGTCACCACCGAGCAATTTCACAAATGGCTAAATGGGGTGCCAGAAGTTAGTTGTAACAAAAGCCATGTCAGTGGAAAGACAAAAGTGAAATACCTAAATTTTTCCTTCTTTTAAAGATATGTCATCACCCTAGAAGATACCATCTTTCTTCATATAGAATCCTTTATTCTCTACTAAAGGCTCAATCTTTGAGGAACAGATAAAATTATGCCATTTCCAGAATGTTTTCAGAATATTTTGCTTTTCTGGGGACAGTTTTTCCCTTAATGTTTTCAATGAGGCAGAAGGAACCACAAAACACTGAAATGTCCATTACATCAATTTACTGACATTAATATTTAGTTTCATTTTGCAAGTGCAAAGACCTTTGAAGCATACTTATTGTTCTTTTCTGCATCTTATTTCAAACACATTTCTATCAATGTTAGCATCTAAGCTTTTGTGGCATATCTACTTATGTGGAAGAAAAGTTCCTGAGATGGTCTACTGCAATACTGAAATATACCCAGGCATTATCTCTAAAGTACTGCCATGACAGCCATTCACATAGCAACTCTGAGGATCTAATTCACTTCAAAAATGTGTCGTGATGGCCAAGGTCTGATGCATGAGATCTGTACTGGGAATTACAATCAAATATATCATTTTAATGTATCCATATGGTTGCATGTGTAATTCTGAAATCCATAACTAGTGCCATCATATCATGAAAGCCAGAATTTTCATGCTTATATTCCCACCAAGCCCACATAGTTTCCCTAATAGTGTAGTTGGTTTTAACATTTCAATACCTAGACTGAAAAACACTGACTTAATTCTTTGCCATGATTGCTATTAAATGAAACTGGAGCATTAAATGCTCAGCCATAAGAGAGAGCAACCAGCCCACTGATCTCTAAGTTAAATACATGCTTACTTGTTTTGGAATATGGAGATTAGCATCAGCCCTAATTTTCTTTATATAAATCACATAACTAGGTGACTCATATTTTCTCCAATTTGCACAAAAATCAGCTGTTCTTCCATTTCTTCCAATATTTCATTCAAGTGCATGCTAGGAATTTTTTTCTTTCACCATTCACTAGAGTCTAAATTTTTATAACCCCTGTATAAATATTTTCCAGGAAGTTTGTTTTTCCTTAAGAAAGATTTTCTTTCTCCATTATGTACAAAATACTCTAATATTTGGTTTACAGTGTGACCTACTCTGATTTTTGTGTAGTGGGTTTGTATATTGCTTACTTGGATCATATCTTTGTCTGTCTCATGTTCCCACTAAGAAAAATCCTAAAAATCAAGAATGACTTATGCGATAGACTATGCTTCACCATTTGTAGGAATTTCTCTTTTAATCTCATAATCCCAGTGACAGTTATTGGGTGATAATGGTACAAAACAAGACATATCTGGTTCTTACAGGATTACATGACAGGAAGAAATGCAAATATGTTTGAGTGACTTTTGCACATCCTTACTGAAGATATAACCATGAAGAAGGCACAAAGTGTCTGCCCTCCTAAGGCTTACAGTCTAGGAAAAATTAAAATAAAACAAAAAAATATATACTTATTTTTCATTCTTTGGAGAGAGGTCTCTAAACTGTCCTATCTGTGCTTTTTATAGGTTAACCAAAAATAACAATATTTATTTCTTCCCATTCCTTAGCCAATCATCTCACTTTAAATTTATTTCCATACTGTTTTATCATACCAATTAAGTGTTCTTTGAGATTAAGTAACTAATATCCGAAAGTAAGAGGAAATTAATATATACTAGGTATTTAACTTCTAACCTATTTATACTACTTGACTGTTATTGCCTTTAAGGCACTCTTAGGCAAATAATAGACCACCTACCATGGAAGTTATATTTCAACTTCCAAATAGAGTTAAGAGGAAATCAAGATCAAGAACTGATTTTCCCAGAGCTCTGAACACAACCAAGAATGTTAGTGTTAACCAATGTTAAATATGATGTGATATTATTAGCATTCATTACTTCATACTGTGTGGCTAGCCAATGTATCCAATTTATTATGCTGCTATTATAGATGCAAACCCTTTGCACAGCCTTTTTAATGCATTACAATTCAAATGCAAACGATCAAACATTATATTTCATAGTGTTTGCCTACTTTTAATCTGAAGTACAATTAAAAATCATAAAATAGTGATGTAAAATCTATAGTAAAAAGGATTATCTCCCTGAGATTTGACTAATATTATGACAATCTGCTTCCTTGTTACCAAACATTTAAAATGAAGTAACTGATGTGTCTTATGCCAGTATTTAAAAATCATAGTTCGAATTTTTACCAAAAATAGTACTTTTGGCTAAACCTCAAAGACAAAAACATTTAGTAGACTTATTGAAACAGATTTTAATATTCCTATCAGTTGAGGCTCCTTTTATGATTAGTAACACGATTCTGATATGTCCTCATTTCAAGTCTGCGGTAAAAGAGTATGCCATCTGAGAACACCCTGGCACATTTCATAGATTATCATACTTTTAAAAAATATTTTTGAAGACGATATGAAATCTAATTTTACTCTTATATGAGAAGTGGAAAACAAACTAGAAATATTTTTACAGCTTAAATCTAGGAATATATATTTTTCCATCTTTATAATAAGTAACTTAAATTTGAAAAGGAAAGATTGCTAAACACATTCTAAAGATTTTAAAAATGAATTTTAATATTACATTAGATTCTTATTTTTTATACTAAGAATATTTTAAATTTAAATTTTAAGTATGCATGAGATGTAATTACTGAAGTTACTACCCTAAATAATCTTTTTTAAGAGCATCAGCATCTTTCCATTTTGGTGGATAAGAAACACAGAGAGAAACATGGTGCCAACAAGAAAACACAGAAGAATGTAAGCTTTCAGGATGCTAGGACTGTTGCAGACACCTTAACTAAATCTTTCCCCTTTCTGTGAAGACAAAGTGATGTAGTTGCTCCCACCATCACCCAGGTAATTAGAATTAGAGCCTAGGGTTGAGACCCAGAAATCATAAGCATACATAGCAAGCAATACCCTGCTCCTAGAATATCCACAATTAAAAGTCCTAGTTCACACCCCTTTTCTTTTCTTAGGAAGTTAATTCTTTATTTGCTAGGTAAGAGAAAGTTGAGAGAAAACATCCCCTTCACAAGGCATACATATATATCACAACTAGAGCACAGATGTCAAAGATATGCTATGAAATGGGTATCCATGTGGAATCTTGTCCTATAAACACAACTGGGGCATTTCTGGGTGAAATTAGAACGTTTCCCAAAGTTTCGCAGAACACTAATCATGCAAACTTAAATTTATTTTACCTGGCTAACTTGTTTTGGTACAAAGATGATACAAGTTTTATCCACAGTGAGGGAAAGGGATTTTTTAAATAAATGTAGGCACAGATGACCTCTAATATTTAACAAAGATCATTAATCTGCTTTTCAAATGGCAAGAGAATATTTGCGTCTCTTAAACAGGTATTCTTATCTATACATAGCACTCAGTGAAATTTTAAAAATTAAAATAAAATTTTAAAATAACCAAATAAATGTGATTTTTGTCCTAATATTATCCCAAACGCACAATCTTCACTGAAAATAAATGAGTAAGTTATTAACTGATTCTGATATGAATAGTAAAGGGCATTAGGATAAGGAGCACTTAAATTACTGTTGTCAAATATCAGCTTTCCTTTAAGACACTTTCAACATCTCCTGTCTGACCCATCCTAGCCCGTTTTTTTAAATCGGGCCAGCCCAATCCACAGAAGCACAAGATAATCACTCATAAACATAGCCATGTTAGCCTCTCTAGAACTTTCCCCTCCTGTGCCCCTTCTTCTCCCCCCTTTTTGTTACCTTTCAGTTTTCAATTTCTCCAAGGTTTCACTTTGACCTCAAGCAAGAGGACCAATCTCTTGACAATACAGTTTGGTAGAGAAACTAACTTCAGATTCCTCTCAAAGAGGATCCTGCACCTCTCCTCACTACCACGTAACACAGTTACACACACATCCACCCAACAATTCTGTAAAGCTAATTTCCTAGAAATCCCTACCTAAAGAACTAGATAGAATACTATTTCTGTGCATCAGGCGGACCCCAAGAGTTTTGTCTCAATGGGAGCAAAGACTGATAACGTAGTGTTAATCCATTCCTTGGAGCTGATTGACACAATCCCACGAGGTGCAACAGGAAGCCTCTACTCTGTCTCTTTGTATTCTGTCTAGAAATGTTGCTTGAAGGACATGAATCAGGAAATAATTGGCAAAGAGAAGCATCTAGGCAGTGATACTAAAATTTCTCTTGTGAGAAATAACAGATAAGAGACACATTAGATGGTTCTTTTCTAAAGGAAAAGGGACAATTGTCATAAACAGGAAGAGGAAGGCATAAGCAAATGCCAACTCATCTGTTTCAATACTGCTTTATCAACTATTTAAATGTTTTGCAGTTGTGACCTTCAAAAATTGATGGTCAATGTTACACCAGTTTTCTTAAGTTAAATCACCTAGTTTATGTTTTATATATGGTTAATTTAGCACACATCACAATAAATTTATGTATACATTTATACACTTCACAATAACTAATATCAAAATGATAACTACCAGTGACTGAAAAAGTTTAAAAGATTTTTATTTACATTATTTTATCAGAAAAATTAAAATTTAAAGCAACAACTTATCCTTTCAGCTATACAGTATAATTAATTTCTAGATAAATTCATTTGTATAAGCTCTAAAAACTAGCGTTTTAACATGGATTCCAAATATTTGAAAACACATATGACTGGATCCTGTAGGAAACACTGATACAAGGGAGAAAAAAACATTAATTCTAATGCTATATATACCACACTTAAAATATGTGAACTTAGACAAATCAACTAAATTATCTGGGTCTAAGATTTCTTAATTCTACAAATGAGATGAGACAACACCTGGAGGTTAGTTTCATAGGACCACTGTGAGGACCTAATGCAAACATTGATATGAAGATGTTTATAAAAATTAAGGAATAATTACTAGTTTTTATGGCTTCTGTTTAGATTCCAATATCTATTTCTCATTATCATTGTTAAAATGGGAAATCCATTCTTCTGTTTATTCTTGGTGTTTCATATCTTGAGTCCTTGCTACTGCACAAATCAGTCATCATTATCTCTGTTCCCATTTTTCTGTTGAGAGTCTCTAGCAATCAATATCTAATAATTTTCCTCCTAGCACAGAATAAACCAAAACCATGCAAATCATTGCTATTCTTTCTATTCCTTAACATCCTACTCAGGTAATCACCAGCATACTATGAAAAATGTCTCCTAAAAATTGCATTTTCAATGACTCTCTTTCTTTTAAGTCACTCACATATGAAAAGAACATCAAAGGTATCTGGAATCTTGGAGACTTTCTTTCACGCTTCCCTGGCCTGCATTCTGTTTCAGTGAAATTATTAACCTCTAAATCATCAGGGAAATAAAAGAGCTAGGAATTATTTAAGTGGTAGAACTCAAAGGCCCCTGAAATGGATATAAATTGGTTTGTGGTACAAGAGTAATTCTTGGTTACACAATTATAACTCTCCTAAACTTTGAATTAGCAAACATAAACTCAGTGAAGACATACAGACTTAACATCTTTGTTTCATATATTTTTTTAAGAGAGTCATGAAAATTAAAATTGGTTGCAGCAAATGGAAATGGATTTTTTATCAGGTTAACAATAAGAAGCCCCTGTGAGAATGTCAGAAACCAGAATGTCAACTATAAGAAAAATTAATCTACTTAAACCAATTCCAAAGCATATTCATGGATGTGAATGCAAGACAGAACCATGAGCCTATGGCAGTTTTAAATATAAAAGTGTGTGGGTAAACTGATATGATTATGAATAAACATCTACATCTCTACCTGTCCAGGTCAATTTATTTTTAAGATAGAAAAAAAATCATCATCTTGCAGTTGTTTTATGTACCTAAAGCTTGCCAGACTGACTGAATATTTAATATAGAAGATAATGTTAATTATAATTGTCAAACTCAGGATGGCCATCAATTAATAGAAAATAATAAAATGTAATTTATTATCACAAATGCTAAAAGTATGGTGATACTCAAGACTGTTGAATAGCTTGCGATACTGCATTTTTTCCACAAGAGGATTTATTTAAACTTTCCCCAATAGTACATCTAACTATAATGAACTTGCTAAAAATAAGTTTTTCTTAAATTTGAATCAAGGTTTTTTTCCCAACTTAGAATAATAAAGCCTATAATGATGAATAGAATTCATCTAACATATCTATTTTATAGTAGTAAAGAAAGAAATTGACCCAGACTGATGTAATGACTATCAGACTTTATGCAAAAAGCCACATCTAAGGATCCATCACTTCTCAGCATCCAGTGTTGTTTCAATTAATTTGCTGATTCAAATGTTATTTTAGTGTGTGTGCTTTATTATTTAATGTAATGATATTTAGTTATAATTTATGGAAAATTCTCCTACAGTATAAGATATTTTTATTTCTTTATCTGCAAAACTATTATTTCTAAATTGGTTAATTTATGTTTATAAGCCTACCTTTCCTTTTTTTCTCCTTTTCAAGATTAAAGATTATTAAAAGTCCATTGAAATATTTTCTCTTTAAGCATGCTTTCACCTTCTTAGATTTCCCTACCAATGTTACACATTTCAATGGATTTCTGTGATTTCAATGGATTTTCAGTGATAAATCACTTCTGAGATTAATGATTCTAACAAGTGAATTAAATATAATTAAGATCAGTTTGTTCTCTTTAATATGCAGAAATATAAGATACAAGCTAAAAATAACATGTTGATCTTGGGAAAGGTGGCAGAGTAGGAAGGTAAGGTGAAACCTCTTCCCCTCACATACACACCAGGGAAGCCACTACAGTAAGTACAACCCTGAAGACAACCTCAGGACTGCAGAACAGACTGGCTACACCTGGTGAAAAAGAGAAGACCGCACAGAGAAGAGTCAAGTGGCAGAGCTGCCAGCAGTTGGGACCCAAGCCCTTACCCCATCCCAGTTCACAAGTGGGAGGGACAGGAACAGAGCAGAGCGGGGATAACCACACAGGAATCCTGGATACCTGGCCCTGGAGACCTGCTCTGGGAACATGAGTCCACATTGCATTGGGCTTTGGTGATTAATGGCGCTGAACACCAGGGAGAGATGGAGCCATCTAGGAGGCTGAGAGTCCAGTCACCTGCTGAGGACAGACATGCTCCATTGGCCCTGCTGAGACCCAACACACTGTCAGCAGTCTGAAAGATTTATCAGCAGCAGAAACAGTGCCAGAGGGGTGGGGGTTGGAGGGAACTCTCTCAGGAGGAGAAAGGGCAGGGGGATGATGGTTCCCTAGCACTCCTATGGCCCAACTGGTCAGGCACTCATGGGAGCCAACAGCAAATGCTCCATTCCCCTCACTGGTGGATCGGTGTCCTACACACACACACACACACACACACACACACACACAACTTCCCTATGCACCTGCTTACTGCCCCCCACCCCCAGCCTGCTTACCCAGCAGTGTCCAACTCTGCTTCTTGGCAGGTAGAGGGAGACTTTGCTGCCTAGTAGGCAGAAGGAGGCTTTCCCAGATTTCTTGACCATCTCTCAGTGCAGATGGCAAGGTGCCTGTGGGAGCCACTTCCAAATGCTCCTCCCCCTTGCTGGTGGCTCCCCTGGCCCCTGCCCTACCCAACCCACCAGCCCAGTAGCTGCTATTGTCGCCAGGCAAGCAGAGGGTAGCTCCACACACAACAATCCCAGCAGCACATGGTGCTGCACAACTCATCAAGGTCTGGCTGAGGTGAGCTGCCAGCATGGCAGGCTGAGATCAGCCACAGTTGGAAGACATGCAGAAAGGCAACCCCATCCATAGTCCACCCATAGCAACTGCAGCTGCACCTCAAAGGAGAACCAGGTGCTGGTGAAAAAAGAGTATGGAGCTTCTAAGCACTACAGAATGCCTTCTTCATAAAGCCGTTACTTTCTAGGCTAAGAGGCAAAGCTGATCTATCCAATACAAAGGAAGAAACACAGAAACACAGACAAAATGTGGAGGCAGAGGAATATGTCCCCAACAAAAGAACAGGATAAGACACCAGAAAGAGGGCTAAATGAAATGGAGATCACCAGTCTTCTTGATAAAGATTTCAAAGTAACAGTCAAAGTTGATCACTGACCTGAGAAAAAGAATTAATGATTTCAGTGAGAACATCAACAAAGAGACAGAAAGAGTTGAAAAAGAGCCACTCACAGTTAAAGAATACAGCAACTGAAATGAAAAATACAATGGAGGGAATGAATAGTAGACTACTGCAAGTAGAACAGACAGTCAATGAAGTGGAAATTAGAGAACTGAAAAACAATGAAGCTGAGGAACAGAGAGAAAAAGAATCTCTAAGAATGAGAGGACACTAAAAGAGCCATGTGGCAACCCCAAACAAAACAGTATTTGCATAATATGGGTACCAGAAGGAGGAGAGATAAAGGTGTAGAAAGTCTCTGAACAAATAACTGCTGAAACTTCCCCATTCTGGGGAAGGAAACAGATATTTCCTTTCCAGGTTCTGGAAGCACAGAGAGCTCCTAACAAAAGGAACCCCAGGAAGACAACACCAAGACATAAAGCAATTAAAATAGCAATGATTAAAGATAAAGAGAGAATTTTAAAAGCAGCAAGAGAGAAGCAGTTACCTGTAAAGAAAACTCCATCAGGATATCAGTAGATTTCTTGGCAGAAACTTTACAGGCTAGAAGGGAGTAGCATGAAATATGTATTGAAACAATCAAGAATCCTCTAACCAGCAAGGTTATTCAGAATTGAGAGATTAAACGTTTCCCAGATAAACTAAAGTTAAAAGAATTCACCACCATTAAGCCTGCCTTATAGGATATGTTAAAGGAACTTCTGTAGATGGAAATGTTCTTAAGCCTAAATATTGTTCATCAATGAAAATAAACCTACAGTAAAGGCAGCAGATCAGTTACTTACAAAGCAAGTATAAAGTATTTTTAAAAGTAGTGAAATTAACAATACACAAAATCAGTCAAGGGATATACACAAAAAAATGTAGATTATATCTAATACATAAATTGCTAAGGAGGAAAAATAAAAAAGTACTTTTAGATTGTATTTGAAATAGAGTGACCATTAAAATAACCTAGACTATTATATATTTAGGAAACTTTCTATGAACCTAATGGTAATCACAAACTAAAGCCATTAACAGATACAGAAAAAAATTTTTTTAAAAGAAGTCCAAACACAACACTGAAGAAAACCATCAAATAACAAAAGTATAAGAGAGTAAGAAAGGAAGAGAGAGGAACTACAAAATCAAACAAAAAACAATTTAAAAAATGACAATAAGTACATACCTAGCAATAAAAACCTTAAATATAAATGGACTGACTGAACCAATCAAAAGGTATAAGGTACAGAATGGATAAAGAAACAAGACCCCAAAAAGGGGCTAACATCCAAAATAATGTAAACTCTTAAGTTTAAACACCAAAGAAATAAAAAACCTGATTAAAAAATGGGTGGGGGACCTGAACAGACATTTATCCAAAGAAGAAATACAGATGGACAACAGACACATGAAAAGATGTTCCAGATCACAAATTATCAGAGGAATGCAAATCAAAACCACAATGAGATCATCTTTTCACATCAGTTAGAATGGTCATTATCCAAAAAACAAGAAATAACAAGTGTTGGTGAGGATGTAGAGAAAAGGGAACCCTTCTACACTGTTGGTGGGAATGTCAGGTGGTGCAGCCACTATGGAAAGCAATGTGGAGGTTCCTCAAAAAACTAAAAATAGGAATACCATTCAACCCAGTAATTCTATTTCTAGGAATTTACCTGAAGAAAACAAGATTCCTGATACAAAAAGATATATTCGCCCCTGTGCTTACTCCCACATTATTTACAATAGCCAGGATATGGAAGCAACCAAAGTATCCATCAATAGGTGAATGGATGAAGAAGAAGTGGTCCATATACACAATGGACTATGATTCAGCCATAAAAAAGAAAGAAATCCTGCCATTTGCAACAATATGGATGAACTTAGAGAGTATTATGCTCAGTGACATAAATCAGGTGAAGAAAGACAAATACCATATGATTTCACTTATTTGTGGAATATAAAAACAAAACAAAATGAAAAGCAGTGACACTGAAGAGTAAATGGGGGTGGTTAAAATGGGGGAGGGGTTGCGGTACGTGGGTGGGAAGTGTGAGGAGGATAAAGGGACACAAAACTTCTCAATCATAATGTAAGTTAGTCATAGGGATAGTAGTACAGCATGGAGAATATAACAAATGATTCTGTAAGATCTTCCTATAATCACAGATAGTACATGTACTAGTGGTGGTCAGGATTTAAAATATGGGTAACTATTGAATCACTGAGTTGAATACTCGAAACCAATATAAGGTTGTATATCAATACTTTAATTTTAAAAAGATTAAAAAAATATAAACAGTATGTCAGTGTCTAACCCTCTGTAAAGCAGTCACTGTATTAACAGTTCAGCCCTTTTTTTCCTTGTACACATGACAGATGATGATATAATAGACATATCCTCACAGCTCTGTGCAAGATTATACAAAATCCACACAAAGTAAGATTTAGTCTTCTCTCATCAACTGAAGAATGCAAGAGAGTGAGAATGATATTACTGATCAACCTTAAATTCCATTTAAATTTATTAAAAGAAAACCCTTGTTCATGAATACTGTACTCCAATTGCTTTTAGTTACAAAAAATTTCAACACATCACACACTGATGGTGATATCACAGGATATTTTTCCATATATATGTAGATAACTATTATGTAGAATGATAGCAATTAGAGAAGAGAAAACAGAAAACCATTTAAAAAATCAGATTAGTGTTGCATACTTAAGTACTTACCTTAGAAGAGGCAACTGACTAGTAACAAAGGAGGTTCTCTTGCTTTTGACGATGACGGAGCAACTGAAACAGGCTTCCACTTACACTGTAGGTCATTATCAAGTGGACAAATTAAGCGAGTCAACTATATCTTGGCACTGGAATCAACAAGTGCAGAACTGTGACCGCTGGGGATGGGGAAACACAGGAGGTGTGTCCTATGTTTGACCCGGCTTTGTCCAGGGGCACTTTCCGGACACAGTATAGAAAGATGAAGTCCAAGCAAATTATGACAGTTTAGCTGAGGTGAGAGGACAAAGACTAAAGTTTGGGCTGCTGCAGTGACTGGAAATTGTGGAGCAGAGTCCTAGAGAATAGGGAGGGGGCACAGGGGGAAACGGAAAAGTCTGCATGGAGGTTCTTGTAGGTCCTTGAACTAGGACCGTGTTGAGTAAGTGCAGGGCAAGAATCCACAAGGTCCAGCAGATCTAGAGTGTATGTTTCAGGGCTCTTAATTGAGCAGAGATATCAGAGGTCATGCAGTGTTGGGAGATATAGCTCCAGCCAAGCCAGAACGAAGAAACCTCACAAAGTACTTTGGTCACTGTCCGTTGAGATCTCTGGAAGGCTATATTTTAGAAGAAAGGTTCAAAACCTAGTGTAAGGACTGAACCCTAGGTAAGAATTGTACAGACTTCAAAATCAAAATAGATCAGCTCTAATGTAAAAGAATAAACTAAACCTATTGGATCAAAACCATTTTCCATCATTAGTCAACAGGAAGAAGTCAATTTAAAACCCTAATCTTAGGGTTGTACCCTTCACTGGAATATTCACTGGTATCTTCATTGGAATAGCTCACTAGAATAGCTAACTAAAATGACTGTCAAAACCAAATGCTGGCGAGGATGCAGAGCAACTGCAGCTCTCATACGTTACTAATGGGAGGATAAAATGGGAAAACTACTGTGGAAAACCATTTGGCATTTACTATAAACTAAACATACACCTACCCTATGACTCAGCTATCTTACTCCTGAACATGTATCAAAAAGAAATTGGACTGCATCCCCAAAAACCTTCTACAAGAATGTTTATTGCAACTTTATTCATAATTGCCCCCAAAATGGGAAAAACCCAAATGTTTAGTAATAAATTGTGGTAAATTCATGGTTTATTCAATTAGAAAACTATTCTTTAATTTAAAAAAAGAACTACTCATATATGAGACAAAAATTAGTCTCAAAATGACTACATTAAGCAAAAGAAGCTAGAAATAAGTGAACACACACTGTATGATTCTGTACTTACAAAGTTCAAGAAGAGACAAAACTATCAAATAACAATCATAGTCTTTCTCATCTGTGGTTATAGGACTTGCCTGGAAAGTTAAGGCAAGGGAAATTTCTGGGACAATAGAAGTGTCCTCTATCATGTGATATTCACAGTTTAATCATTTGTTAAAGCTCACCAATGTGTACATGTAAAATCTGCTAATTTCAATGTATATACATTTTATTTCAGTTTTAATAATATTGGGGGATTTTAGAAAAATTCTCACTAGTCTAAAAAGTCCTAAAGGAACCTAATTAGCTTTTAAAATAGACTTCTGTCTTACTATTAGAACAAAATCAGTATTAAATAAAAGTAATGGGATACGTTAATTGAGATGGAGAAAGAAGGAACTCTTTAAGAGAAATGTCAAGAACTTGGAAGACAAGCTATACCTATATGAAAGGAAAAAAACAAGAGCATGGAAGTCAGGAGAAAAGGAGAAATATAGCTGATTCTTTTTCAAAAAACAAGAGGAAAAAAAAGAAATGAAGTTCTAAAGGTATATCTCTCTGGACAAACATGTGGGAGACACAGCCCAGAAATTTGAAAGCTAGGAGAAATGATATTGAGGGTACATGTCGAACTTCCACTTCTCACTCAAGTCTTGATGTATAGTTTTCAAAAACATCAACAGCAGTTTCAGCTCAGAAACCTGCCAAGGATGATTCTCCAGTTGAAAAATAGAGGAAGGAGGGGAAAGCCTTTCACAGGAAGTAAGTTTATATATATAAGCAATTGCAGAGTGAGAGGCAGCAATTGTGTATGACAAATGTCAACTTGCATTGGATGTGAAAGCTATGTCACTAGTCAGTGTCCACATCTGTCATGACTTTACGGGGTCAATAATACAAAGTTTAAAGAGGTAATGTAAACGAAAGGATCTAAATATGCTATATAGGAAAGTAAGTACTTCAATTAAGTCCTAATGCCTGGGGCTTCCATTATTACAAATATACAAATGACTTAAATACCCCTATCTGAAAAAAGTGTTTTTTTTCCCTTAGATGTGGTAAATGCATAGTGCCACTGGGTTCTCCAGATATTTAGTAAGGCTAAAATCGAAAAGATAAACTCCATTTTATTTCCCTTGGACACAAATAAGTCCCTCCCATCATGTTTGGCCAATAGCAATGCACCATCTCTGTCTTGCTTTCTGCTCATACCCATTGGCTGACTGGCCCTATGAGCCACACTAACTTTAAAGGTGG
This sequence comes from Manis pentadactyla, assembly GCF_030020395.1. NCBI lineage: Eukaryota > Metazoa > Chordata > Mammalia > Pholidota > Manidae > Manis > Manis pentadactyla. The sequence continues at coordinate 109,200,858 of NC_080028.1, read as the reverse complement.
TTATACAATTCTCCCAGGAGTCCCAAGGGTTAGCACACAAAATTAACCCTAGCCAATGGAACTTTTTTGCAATGCCTAAGAACACAGAATGTGGAAACTAGTCGTGGTTAAGAGATCACCTAGGGCCAGAGTGCCTGGATTAGAATCCCGGCTCCATCATTCAATAACTGGGCAACTTTGGGGCAAATTACTTAATTTCCATGGGCCTCAGTTTCTCTTCTATAAAACTGGGAAATTAATGACACCTATTATGCACAACTGTTATAAAGACTCAAAGAAATAATTCCCTTAAGCAAACACTACAGATCCACAGGCACATGAAAAGCATTCAATAAAAATGTTGTGTACAACAGCCTAACTCCTCTCTGGCTTGGCAGCTCTTTACTCAAAAGTTGAGATGATTGACAATACTGTGCTACGTGTTCTGAGTTTTCAACCTTTACATCACTTTTCAAAGTGAAACATATTAAGCCACTAAAAACAAATTCAGAAAAATTGCAAGATCTTTCTATTTACTTGCATAACTTTGAAGAAACTTCAGCTACTAAATATAATGATTTGAAAGAACAGATTTTTCCTAAAACTCTATTTAAGACTATTTTAATACAAAAGAATAATAGTAGCCAACATTTGTGTAACTGCCATTTGGTATGCACTTGATATAAGTTATCTAATTTAATCTTCACAACAACTAAAGGAGAGACAAGTACTCTCAGTAACTGAGTCTTATAGGTAAGGACAACTTGGGTTGAAAGAGGTTATAAAACAAATCTCTAGGTCATAGGGTTGGCAATCAGCTGACCTGAGTATTCACTGAATCCATCTGACTCCATGTGACCTTAAGTAAAGTACTTATTTAGCTTCCAGGCTTCAAGTCTTTCCATCTGCAAAATACAGATAATTACAATACCTTCTTCACAGAATCTTCATAATGTGAAAGTGGGTCAGTATATGCAGACTCCCAGAATAGCTCCTAGCACTGTACTAGTTATGGTAATTCTGGCCAAGTTGACAGCATTGGTGACCAAGATTTCTATGGAAGAAATGACCTATCAGAAATGGCAGTGACAGTGTGGGGAAAGTCCCATCTCGCTTCCTTTATAAATGGTCACACACACTACAGATTGGCAGAGGAGGGTTGACACTCAGCATAAGCCCACCAGTGTGGAGAACGAAGATCAGGACTGATGTGTCAGCATGTGTAAGAGACCTTCTGACTCCTCAAGAGCCTTGTAGTGGCTACAAGGAATGGAAGAATATGTACTTTTTCAATAGACTGGAATTTGAACCAAATAAATGTCGGTGCAATATGGTCTGAGGACATCTGGGTCACAGATATTTTATGACAACTTAATCAATCCTACTAATGAAGAATTCATCCATCTCCTTTATGTAAGCTTATTGCCAGAATGTACCAGCTATCCAAGACGAAGAATTAACAAACACAGTCCCAAGTGACAGCAGAGCATTACTAAGCCCAGTATATATAACCAAAAAAGCCAGCAGCATTGCTTAATGGGATTGTGTTTAATCTGAAAGGACACCACTAGAGATAATGTAAAACATCGAATGGCCTGCAGTGGCAGTGAAATTATTCAACTCTTGGACTGGAGGAGCTCTTAATCAGGGCCCCTGGAATGCTGCAGCAATTTAATAAGTTTAAATTGGTTTCACTTGGATAGATCCAGATTTGTGTTACAGATGTTATCCCACTCAAATCTCCATACAGGTTCATCAAAAAGGGGATCATGCCTAAGGAATCTGTAGAAATTTAAAAAGAAATTAACTCCAAAGCTTGAGTTGGGAAAAGGAGATATGTGTCAGATAGAAAAGCTTACCAGAATAAGCCTGTTTAGTGTGCTGATTTTAGACAAAATAAAAATATCAGTAATGGTGAAGATTATTGAATTTTGTTTTATTAAATTTACTACATTATAACAAGCTAACATAAATATGTTAAGTACATACACTTGAAACGAAGTAAAAATCAATACGTTTAAAATTAGTAAATGGGACCGGATTCAGTAAAGATGCACACACAATAAGAAATGTATAGAGTGTACACGTAATGCAAAAACTTAGTCTTTTGTGCAAAAAAGAGACCAGGTGATTTTTAGGGGTTAGAGGTTCTGCACAAGCAATCTCAGCTCTTTAAGCTGTAGAACAAAAACAATTCACATCTATACTCCTAAACTAAAATAGGATTTTAAGTGCCTATCACCATGTGTAAAGTCACTCATCTCACCTCCAAATGGAGAACACTGAGCAGGGCAACAATCAGGTACTTGATTATTCATCAGCATTGCCAATGTTTTTACAAAGTAGGAAATACACTGAGCAATTGCCCATATTTTCTCACTTTCACAGGGGCATTTGCTAAGTGCCTATTAAATGAATATAACTAATCATGTTATATGTGTGCAAATTGTGCATACATACATCAAAATTCAAATCACCACTCCATTCAACCCATAAAATCCAGCAGGTGGCCTGAGGAACATTTAAGAACAACTAATCTACTAAGGAACCTCTACCAACAGCTAAATAACGTTCAGTGAGAACCTTAATTTTGTGCAGGTGCAGATGACTGTACCCTATTACAGTTAAATGGCCACATCCACAATATTAAATATATGTAATTTTGAAGCTGAGCATAGAAGGAAAGGAAATTAACCTTTATTGAACTAAGGCTCTGAGATAAAATAACTTACTCCACATCACAGATGACTACGATAGGTGGAGTTTTAATTAGGTCAGTCTGATACCAGAATCCACCCTATCTTTCCACTGTAGAGACCCCATTGAATCTACATTGAAATATGCCTCGTGAACCTTGACTCACTTCTCCCTTCTGGCTGCTTGTTCAAATCTCCTAACACTCTAGTTGCCCCCAGTAACTATATACTTTGTAAAGTACAGCTATGGGTTTCCACATTCATGAAGGTATAGTATAAAATTATCTACCTCCTTCTCCTCTCAAAAATCACCAAAAATCAGGAACCTAGGACAGAAATGCACACCTGTGCTTGAAAAATCTCCTAGCTGGCATTTGTGACCCAAAAATGCAAAGTATGAAGATGGAAAGCACACTGGGAGGAGGTGAAATCACTTGGCATAAAGGAGGAAGAGGGATCCCCAGTGCCTGGACAGTGGGTATTCTGGCGGGGTCAGCTCCACAATTTTCAGTGTTTGCCCATCTATTTTATAAAATGGAATCAAGAAGAGCATGTAGCATAGCACAGTAATAAGAATTAAATGAGAAAATTAATTTGGTCTGCGGTATAGAAATACCTCCAGAAAATCTCACTGGAGAAATTCACTAGCTGCATTGAGGCAGATGGAAATGCAGACCACAAGCTGCCGAGGACGGCCAGGGCTGCTGCACAGACTTGGGAGCCACCCACACACAAATGAGACATGAAGCTGTCTGAGAGGGGGACAAGGCACAACAGATAGGACAAATAGCGCTCAAGAAATTAAAATTAATTATAACATTAATCACAATAACTTAAAAATGAGAACTCAGTGCCAGGCACTGGGCTAACCACGTCACATCCATTTCTCTTTATTTCTGTAGAAGCCACATTGATTCAGATACTTCCTGCCAAAAGCCAGTATCTGTTCAGATATTGTTGTTCTGATTTTACTGATGAGAAAACTGAAAACTACACGGTAACTTTTTATAGTTGCTGTTATTATCTTTCTGAACTACAGCTGGAATATCATTATATGCCACTCAGGTTGTGGTGTGTATTATGCTGCTGGAGAGAGAAGGCATTTGAGTGTCAATTGGCCAACCAACCGCGAGGGGTGAATACAGTCAAGCACAGGTGGGCTGCAGCTCAGGAAACCTGGAAAACGAAGGAAGAGGGTGTCTTCAGATGAGAAGGACTTGAGCATGTCCAGACTCCCCTGTGTGTGGTGGTGACCTGTCCTTCAGGAACAGGGCTTTCATAAATAGCTACACGAGTACAGAAAGGAGCTGGACAAAGAGAATGTCAAGAAACAACTATGTAGATTAAAGTGGGCTAGGCAGGGGGTGGGGGGGGGTAATATACCAGAACTGAAAGTAGAACAGCTGCTTTTGTAGAGAAGAGATTGTTTTCTCTGTCAAAGCCAAATGAATTTCTTTTACAGGAAGTTCTAAAAATAAATGTACTTACGTGGTGCAGAGTTGGAATCTTTCTGTGTATTTCTACTCAGAGATAGTGAATGTTGTTGAGGATTTAGCATGTCAGCAGAGATTGGCAATTCATATACATAGATCAAAGCCACAGACTATAACCCTTTGTCCGGACATGAGTTGAATGAAACGCATTGATCAGAAGTTGGACACATTTGGAGAGGAGTGATGTTATCACAAATATGAACTAACACAGCCTCAGACACCCTGAGAGGCCAGTAGGAAGGCTTCACCTGCTTGGCCTTCCTCCCCCTGCCCTTTCTCTTCCTCTTCTTCATTCAGTACACACATCCATTTATGTTCTTCACTATTCATCAGACCTGCTTTCAAGAGAGGATCAATGATTCACGATTTTTCCTCAAAAAAGCCAACTATTTGACCAAATACAAAAGATTCCTGGGAGGAAAAAGGAGTTAATCCATGTAGAATTAGCCAAAGTGTAATAATCATGAACCACCTTGTCACTTGAAATGCAGAAGATCCACTGGTTCAAACATTTGGTGTAAGTGCAGATTGTGTGCAAGATGGTCAGCTGTCCATCAAAACCTGGAGCTTCCGCTCCCACAGGGAAGCAAACCCTAAGCACAGACTCTACTATCCATGGATGTTATGCCTTACATTGAGCTTAACCACAGAACTAGATTTCACCGACAGAATATGAGAAGCAGTGATATATGCAACTTCGGGGCCAAAGTTTCTAAGAAAATGTTAGCGGACTCCCAGAGGCTGCCCACCAACCAGAAACACTGGCATTTGGCATTGACTAAGCCACAGAAATTTTTTTTTTGACGTTTTTATTCTTTCAGTAGCATCACAATGCTTTCTCAAGTTATAATGCCATTTGTTTTGGGTTCTGTTTTTCCTTTTTAAGAAAAAGGTTTTGATTGCTATAAGCATAATCTATCACTAAAAGTATCTCTGGGCAGGAAACTTCTAGATGATATAAACATTTAAACATTCTTATAGAAAAATAAATCAACATGTATTGATTACTTGCCATTGCTAAGTATTGTTCTAAGCATTTTCCATCTATTATCTCTCCCAACAGTAATCCAATATACTAAGTACTATTATTATCTCCAGTAAAAAATGGGTAAATTGTGATGAAAGACACTAAATAATTTGCTCGTGATTACCCAACACATTTTTACCATCAAGCTTTAACACCTCTGTACACAAAAGCACAGCTCTCAAACTATATACTCCCTTTGTATTGGGTAGCAGCACTACAGCTTTAGAAATAAAACAAGCTTTTACAATATAACCGTCAACTTGCCATAGACTTTAAACAAGTATCTGAGTTTCTCAGACAAAAAGCATAATAAAGTGGAAAATGAGTAATTTTTAATCTCTCAGGACTTTTATAAACCTCATTATCTGACAAATAAATAGCCTATGACAGTGTTATTGTGATCTCTTTTCCCTTAGAAGTTACAGATTAAAGAAATTTTAGTTTGAATAAGGTCATTACATAGCAATATAGCAACAAAGGTCTTTCAGGCTAAGTAGATCAGCATCCAAAACAGTACCTCCGTAACTCAATTTAGACGTCTATCCTGGGAAGCCCGATATTCATAAGAAGGAGGTTTCAGAATATAATCTAGGAAAATAAAATTCTTGAGTAGAAATCAGCAAGTAGGCACCACATTGTGTCTACTTATTTGTTTCTTTTTATTCTTGCTCCTATTTTATTTCCTGGTTTATTCTTTTCTCACATCATGCTATTATTTCAATACAGCTATTTCTTTTGATAAAAGTCTCCAGTGAATCCCTGAAGAGTCTTAAATTTCTTGGTGTGCTTTGTACATTTGCAACCTTATTGCATTTTCCGAGTTACAAACATTAACTACCACTAGGGCACTGGCTCTTAAACTTTTTTTAACACGTATTTTAACACATATAAAAATCATCTAAGGAACTTATTAAAATGTAGATTGTTGAGTTCTAGCCAAAATATTCTGATTTTTATGTGTGTAACAAATTAATTTCAATGTAGGTGGTTTGGATCAAACTTTGAGAAAGGAACTTTGCAAGCTATTCTACTCTAATTTAATTGCAATAAAGACGACACAACCTAAAAGGTAAATTCTCACACCTAAACACATTCCATAGATACTGACAGGTTAATCTTTCTGCTTTTTCTTTCAAGATTTTGCTATTTTCATTTTAAAGTAAATAAAATACATTATATCCTTCAATAATCCTTTTGTGAACTCTTGATCAGGTTGGATACAGGAAATGTAATCCCTGAAATTACTGTAAGCTTACTACCTGTTTCTATGGATATACCTACATATTTTTACATTTCCATTGTAGGTCATGTGAAAAGCCAACAGGAATCTATGGATATAATTCTATGTGGAACAAGAGAAATTATAAATAAATAAATATTTCTTATATTAAACGAGAGGATTAGAACTGAAATGTATATTAGGGATAATTCAATACAATCCTAGTCAAGGAGGACATGTAATGTATACAGAAGTACTTTCATAAAGCTCATAGTAAATTAGAAAGCTGTGAGTTAAAAATCACTAACTTGGAATTGGGAGGCTTAATCAGACATACAACCTGAATTCAATTAAACTAGTTTAGATATGTAGATGGATATGTGTATCCATGTGTACACATTAGTGAAAAACCTACTTTCCATAAAATCAGATTTGTTCATATTTATAATCTTCCCCAAAGTTAATATGTTTCCAAAGAATTCATTGTAGTCAAGATGATTTATTTTATCTTGGATTCAATAATTTAGTGTCTACTGCTCAGTCTTTGGGGAATAACATAGCAAGCATAACTGAAGGTTAAAGAGAGGAATTTTTGTGTGCTTAGGGCTGGTAGGAAGCATGTAAACACCTAAGGAAGATTTTGGACAGATTATTTTTAAAATATTTTTTCCATCTGTATTTAGAAGAAAGGCTGTCTGCTACCTTGGGAAAAGGAAGAATTAAGAAAATACCTATTGTTCGTTATTTCAAAAAATCAAGTTAAACTTTCTCCCAAACTTGCATCCCCACTAAAAGAAAAAATGTCTGCAGTCCCTGGACCAATTTTCCTTTTCAGAATGACCACCTGGCCGCTATTTATTTCACTTAAATTAAAACACACAAACTCAAAGGGTTTATCAATATTCCTTCAGCCACATATACTCTGCTCCCTTGGAGAATTTCTATTAACTATAACTTTTTCTCTATCTCCTTAGATTTCCAGTGGTACCACGGCATTCCAATGACACATTAAATGTCTTTATAAATGGAAATTTCAGGGCACTTCCCCCAGCCCACCCATTAATATAGCATCAAATATCTTAGCCAGAGTATTATTGAATGTATGAGTTCCAATTTGTTAGTGAGGCAAGTAAAAAGGTAATGGACTAGGAAAAATAGAAATATAAACTGGTAAGTGGTATAAGTAGGTAAAAAAAGACAAGATAAGGAAGGCAAGTAAGAGTATGGACATGATAGGATACTTTCTCTAATAGCTAGTTAATTTCCTGAGTTCTTGATTTTATACCTCAATTATGGCTTGCATAAATTCTGGCCAGTAATAATGTTATTTCTGTACTTATCTCTTATTTCAAATTACAAGGAATTTAAAAACAAAGGCAGCTTCTTATTTACCTCTGCATCCTCCTCAGTTTTGAAAAATGTATATATTGCATATGGTGAAGTGTTGACTGAGTTTAACTGAACACAAATAAGAATGAAGGTAAAGAGGAATTTCTGCAGTTCAAGATCTTTAAACCACAAACTGATTAAAATGAAAGCATGGTGATGAAAGTGAATGGCTGATTTTTGAAATTGAGTTTGACTGGGGAGTCTGAGGAACTCTAAGGACAGGGTATTAAGGACTTGATTAATATTAAGGATTCCTAATTACCGAAAGAATGTACAAGGTTGGAGTCATATGGAAATGAGATACGTTTAATGTATTGAAATAAGGTAAAGCTAAAATATAGATGTTGATAAACACTAGTCACTAGAAAAGGGAAAAGTGGCTGGTCAGATGGCATGGACCCTCACGAAAGAGGATCTGGTTAATGATGGTGGTATATCAACGGTCTGGAAGTAACAGCAGAGAGTGTGGAATTTACTGACTTCACCTTCGTTGTACAAGATTTTAAGATTCTTTAATAGGAATTCTTTAATGGGAAGACACAACATACTGATATTTGAATAGATGAAACACAGAACACTTTGTTGTTTATAGATCTTCAGAAGAGAAGCCTGACAGTCGGGGCTACACAGGGTTGCATCCCAGGGCAGGGTAAAGGCAACCTGGAGCTACAGGGGGTTTAGGTATGGCTCCTAGTTATCTAGGTTTCTGGGGCTTCCTGTGGACTGGCTGGTTTGCATAATTTGAATTTCTCTGCTCAGGGGCAAAGGGGCTTTCCTCAAATGTCAGTTTCTGGCCCTGGGGCAATTACAGTGGGAGGATAGTGGGCTTGGAGTATAAGAGCCCAAGAAGAGAGTGGTCGTGATGTGGGCTTATTCAGCTAATTAAGAGAGAAAAGTGATAAGCCTCTAGCCAGGACTTCACGATTAGGTCAGTGCAGCTTAAAAATAAAACAAAACAAAATTTAAAAGACTATATTACACTCTTGGGAAATGGAGACGTTTCCTTGCTTTCTAGGATTAAAGTTCATAGTTGCTCTATGAACATAGTTACTGATCTCCTTAGAATTGCAGAGTTACATTGAGGGAGAATCTGAAGAGCATTTGATCAAAATCATATCACCCTGTATTAACCTTCAATAAACACCAGAAACACAGAACTAAACTTATCCTTTTAAGCTTTAGAGAAATATTTTTAGACAATAATAATATAGTACAATAAAAACTATGACTATCAAGTATGTGGAATTCCTATAACTGGGTCCTTAATGTGTCAATTGCAGACCCACTGCCTACAAGTCCCCCTTAATTTCAAGCATATTGACTATGAGTGGTGTATATCCTCAGGGTGGTACACGGGATTCTAAACAAATGCTCCTTTGTTCTGCTAGGCTTTCCAGAATGCCACCTACGACCCCATCTCTCTCTCTGTCTATCTCACACACACACACACACACACACACACACACACACACAGACTTCTATTAACATTTTCTTTTTTACTGGAGAAGTTATATATTATTATAATTATGGTGACGTCTAAGAGAAGGTAAAACATTAATAATTACAGAAACGGCTGCAGTATAGCCTAAACATTTGAGGTTGCTGTAAGCAAACCACATAAACATCCCCGTTGCTGCTATTAGAGATGTAACACTGGCCCAGATGACCCCTGGTGTGGCCTAGTACAGTGTATTTTATATTCCAGTATCTATTTGATTCTTTAAAATGAAACTAGGATCAAAGAAAATTGCACTGGACAAGTTAAACAGCATGGAAGACTTAATTCCAGACTATTGTAATACAGTAAAGAGAACAAACTCAGCCCCCCTGAAACAAATGCAGGAGATTTTTAAGCTCTAGGGTGTTAGTGAGGCAGGACTTGAGCGGGAAGCGCGGTCAGCTCCCCCGGCCACCAGTGTGCTGACCCGCCCTCACGGACCTTAGGCGCCTCCCCTCCCACAGACCTGGGAGACAGGGGCGCTCACTTTTCAGATGATTACATTTCAAATGAATGGCTTCCAGGTCCAAGAGAAAGACATTCTTGGATGGAAAAACTGGCTAGGGCCTAAGAGAAGGCTTAAGTCTAAGAGACAGGGAAAGAATTTACAAGTTTTTTTTTAAGTAAATGCTCTAAGATAAAGGAAGTTAGGGGCCTTTAGTCAGGAAGAAATCTTTCTTAAGTTTAGCCAAGCTGAGGAGACTATTAAGGACATTTTGGTCAATTGGAAGAGAAAATTTTATCCTTTCAACTGCATTATATATTTTAATTGGCAGTTTTCTTAGCTGTGTAAACTAATGTCTCTCCAGACAATATTTGTTCATCGGTTTCTTCACACACTTATCAGATATCTACTATATGGTACACAATGGACTTAGCCAGGGAGATTGTAACCTTCAATAAGGAATTTAAAATATTAACAAAGAGGAAAGAGTAAATAAATTACTCTAGAGGGTAGGAAAAGTACAGGTACCAATAAATATTATATATTTATACATTTGTATATGATATATATTTAAATTTAATAAACAATCGTATGGCAAATGACTTGGTATACCTCACTAAAAAGAAAAGTAAAAATTATCCTTTTACAAAGCATATATTTTTTCCTAATCATCTGTCTTTTAAATCTCCATTTTAAAATCAGATGTTTCTTAGGATGCATTCATATAATATTTTTCTCCAAATCTTATGTAATTTGTCAATGTATAGACAGTCATATTTTTCAGGTATTGATTTTATAAAAGAAAATGTACACTGTTTGACTTTATTTCCTATTATGTTCTGTTCTTAATTTGAACTGTTGTTGCTGTTGGAAACTAACCCTAAATATTGGTATCTTTACTAGTTGGCTCTAGTCTTTTACTATATTCCTTAATAAGGCATCACTGTTGCAATGCATCCATTTTTATCTTTTCATCTTATTTTTTACTCCTACTTTGACTAAGCAAAACCACAGATTTTGGGTTCTAGTCTTTGTGGTCATTCTGGAAATGGAAATATCACTTTACAATCCAACTTTATATAAGCGTCCTGACACAACAGAAGTCTGGTGTATTTGTGTGGGTGAGATGGAATCATACATGGCATGAATACATTTTCATCAGTAAAAACCAACACCCGAGAGACCATCTTTAAAAGAGATATTTATAGAAAGTAAATCCATTTACTACAAACACACTGAGATGTAGAAATGGAGATGCAAAAAAGTCAACTTTTGAGGCTTATGTCACAGCAATAACATCTCATCTCCCTTCATACCTCCCTTGCATGTTTGAAACACTTTAAAACTTTTTATATCACCCCATTGCAGTGTAGTTTAAAAAGTAAACAATTTGCTTTATAACAGCCAACTAAACATAAACTAATATTTCTCAGCACCCATGTATTCACTGAATTTTGCTGCTTCTTATATGACATATAAAAAGGTCTTAACAATTCTTGAATGCCTCAAAAATAACTGAACTTGACAATTTTCTAAAACTACATATAAAATTTCAAGTATTCTGAGATCTAGGCTTTTCATTTGAGTGGTAAGGGGGAAATAATTTTAAGACAAACTATGTAGAATTTTTCATATATAAAGTCGGTGTTGATTTACAAAATGATTCTTATATGAATAGAGTGTCACCTAGTGGGGAAGTATATTAGTAGTTTCAGCAGTTCTGACTAGGCAGTTCCCTAATTTTCCACCTTTCTAGTAACTAAGGGAGTTGCAAGAATAAAAACTAAAATCTTTGATAGTTGCAGTTCAGATGAGGGAGCTTTTGGACAAAGAGGAGGGAAAGTATATTCACCGCGAAAGCTAGCAAAGTAATTCTGCAATTTGTCCAGAGAACTACAGACTCTCTGCACAGACGACAGCATCCCCTTCCCTCCCACACACACTGACACTGGAGAAAACTGCACCATGGCTTCTACCAGATCCAGGCCATGTTGCTAGGAGGCCCGTCCCAAGGCCTTAAGATGCCTGCCAAAGAAAGTTCAACAATACCAAAAGAATTCACTGTTTGTTCCAGCCAAAACCTGCTTCTAGGCTCCTGACCTACTTTTTCTTAGAGCATTTACTTTAGAAAGCATACAATTATAAACCCTCTCTCTGTGCCTTAGAGATACACTTCTACAACCCAGAAACATCTTTCACAAGGACCTGGGAGTTATCCCTTTGAAATGAAATCATGGAGAAGAGTAGGGCCCTGGCTCCCAGTCTCTGCAGGAGGGCAGGAACCTAACTTTAACAGCGTCCCTCAGCAGACACAGGTGGCCCAATCACACTGACCGACCTCCTCTCCCCTAACATGCCTCGGTGCTTTTCCTTTATCATCTCTCTCCATTTAAGAAAACTTCCCACCTTTTGTTTCAATGGATTTGAGCTCAGTTTATAACTGAAGTCTCTCTCACCTCCTGGAGTAGTCTGAATAATATCTGTCTTGCCATCTTTAACAAAGTCCACCTTTGTTTTTTTTTGACATTTTAAAGCTGACAGTCTAGGAGGTGATTCGAAGGCTGAAAGAAGCCCATGAAAATTATCTGTCCCCTCTGGTGTGAGGCAGTTATTTAGGCAGTGTCAGAAGTCAAGTATTACCACAGATCTGCTGAACCATAGCATCCTGTCTTGTCTTAAAAAAAAAAAACTCCTCAATAGTGAGTCTTTCACTGCCAGAAAATATCTTTATTTCTAACTAAAACCCTACATATTATGACCTAAATTCTTTTTCTCTTGTTTTTTTCCTCAGTGGAACTAGGGGAGAAAGTCTTATGGGTCATCTAGTTAAAGCTAAAAGAAATCTTAGAGATGAACTAGGCTCATTTACAGATGACAAAACTGAAGTTCAAGTTTTTCACAGCCCGTAGCCTAAATTGAAAGAGCAATTGATCCCAGAACAGGATTAGCTTCTAGGACCCCACTTAAAACCTAGTAGTTTCTCTGTTCCATAGCAGTGTGTCTCCCTCCTTTGGGCACAGTCTCCCTGATCTTTGTAAACAACTAGGGCAAGATTTGTAAGGTTTGCCCTCAGTCTTCTCTTCTGAAACTTTCAGCACTATGATCTCCTCTCTGACACTTCTCAAAATCTCCACCCAGTTCTTCTTCCCCAGGATACAGTACCCAGTACAGCACGGAAACACTACAGGCATCAATATTGATTACATCTGTGTCTCTGTATCTCTCAGCTTCATTTCTCCCTCTTGTGCTGAGTTGGTGTGCTCACCAGAGGAAAGCAGTGTATGCATGTTCATAGCTTGCAATGATTATTGCTTCATTTCAAATATATTAGGAGCAAATCACCCTCATTTTTATGGTCCATCAAGTTGGACTTTAGCAAACTACAACAGTAAATGTGGAAAGTATGATTTACCCTAGGAAAAAAGTATGAGCATCATATTCATCAACAGCTTATAAAGATATGAAGATGAAACCCTTAGTGATAGGAATTGTAAAGTCTATTTTGTGGTTTCTCCTATAGCATATTAGCCAAGCATAGACCTACATGCTACTCCTCATTGACTTTAAATATACGTGCCTTTGTCAAGCAGCTAAAGGACTTGGCTTCCCATCCTTATTATTGTTATATTCAATTCATCAAGCACAAAGTAAAAATCATTATAGAATCCTGGTCTCTGGTTTTCATTGTTGGTGTTCCTTGGATCAAATTCCTACCTATACATAAAAATATAAATTCATTCACTTAAGAGTTTTCTAAAGATATCAGCTACTCTCAAATGTTATATAAAGACCTGCCAAAGATTCAATTACTGTTGGTTTTTCTGCTTTTGATGCCACTTAGAAACACCAACCTGTAGGATACTTATGTCTGGAACCAATTGTTCACTTTATGCCCACTTGAACGTACATGAGAGGGCAGGCAAACACCCTGGCATCAACTAGGAACAAAAACAAAAAAAATAAACCACTGTGCTTCCAGATATGTGAAAGACAACTTGCAAAACTGAGAGATGTGGAGGGAAAACTTGGAATATAACAACACACACAAAAAAAGATATGAATTCAGCCAAAAGAATCTTTATTTATATCTGAGACCATATGCTGATTGCCTTTATTTCTCTTAGACTAAAAAAAATAAATACATTAAATGCCCAATTTGTAAAATATTCCTTAATATCTGTAAACTATTTTTAAAGTCTAAAGCTACACATAAAATAAGCAAAAAAAATGCACATATTCTCACACAAATAAAACAAATACAAAAACAAAAAATCCAGAACTCAAAGGTACTTTTCTTTAATAATCAAACAATTCCTTATTGGTTTGATGAATAATTTCAACTATAAGGAATATATCGATATTGGTGAGCAAATTACTTCTACTAGTACATGCAGAAAACTGTATTTTAATTATCTACCAATCTGTCTTTCATTACCCTAAGCCCCTTGAGTGAGTATGTCTTACTTATCTTCATAACCCCATCATTGAACATACTACCTATCACACAGGAGTTTAATAAATTTTTGTCCTAATGAACCACACCCGTGCTTATTGAATTGGCAATTAGAGTCAGGAAAACTTTAAAAATTTTGTTCCTCTTAGTGATTCAGTGATCAACATAAGTTCATATTCAAATTTTATATCTGATATCAAACTTTACATATGTCCTAAGATATAGACCAAAATATAGTTAAGATCTTTAATTTCACACATGTTGAACTTAATCTGACATAACAAAACAGGATGAAATGCCCTTTGTGATTTCTCTAAAACGTCCTCCAAGTTCCTACCTTTGAGCCTTTGATTACATTTGTTCGTGGCCCTGTGTACATCTTTTCCCATCTTACCACCCACCTTTGCCCACAACAATTATCCAATATACAAAGCCGAACTTAAATCACATCTCACCATGCAGTATAACATCCTGTCCATAAGCACTGAAATCATACAGAACTGGTTGTGATTTTCTAATTTGTACTTCCTTGCTCTGTGAATGTACAACATCACTGTGAGGAAAATATTTTAAACACTAACACTGCACCTGATAATATATATTCCTCTCACTTTTTGTCTAGATTCCACCACACCATAACTGACACCTACCTACATCAGAAAAACAGTATGAATCTCTAGGCATTTGCCCCAAACTCCACCCCACTAACTTCCAATGTTCTGTTCTCACCCTTGTCTACCTGGTTTTTACATGTGTTTCATGTGCTGTTCTTTGGTTTGGTATCTGCTTTATAACTCCTGCCATTATCTCTCAGCTTTGATTGGGCTTCTTGAACTCGGTTCCTACATTCTCTTCAGCCCTATTCATTTGCAGCCATTTTTTGCCTTAGGGAAATAATTCCTCTGTTTCCAACATACTGTATTACTCCCTTCAGCACCCATGTCATCAGGGAGCAGGGTTTCCACAGATTAGTAAACACTGATCTTTGAGCAATTACTGGAGGTGAATCTGAGAACTCTCCCTCATTAGAGACCAGGCTCTTCTTTCACATAGGGAAGTTTGATTTCAAAGCACAAGAAGTATCCTTGCCAGTGGAAGTTCTAGAGAGAAAGAGTTCTAGCAACAGGGTGGGTCCCAGTGCTGCAGCGGCAGTATGAAAAGCGAATAAAGAGGGGTGCTACTTCACAGAGAGTAACCATAAAGGCCCCACAGAAGAGATGGTAGTTGAGGGGGGATGAAAAGGAAGTCAGGATCCAAACCACGTGATTTTATCTGGGAGACAAGCATTCCATAAAACTAGAAAAAATATATATATAATTTCCTGATATTGAATAGTTCTTCAGTGTTTTAAGGAGGTACAAGTGAACTAATTGCCTATAGCAGAATCAGGGTGAAAGGAATCAGCAATAAGGTCACAGAATGCAGCTATTTTAAGGCCTTGTAGGTGATGGTAAAGGCTGGATTCCCTATTAAGCATGATAAGAAACTATTAAAATGTTGAAAATGAGAAAGTGAGAAGATCTGATTTACATTTTTAAAAACAACTCTGATTTAAGTATATGTGTGGGGCTCAAAATGTTACAAATAAAGGCAACATTCAGATAGGCACAGACAACACCCTATAAAAATCAACAACAGATTTCTAAATGTTATACCAGATATAAACAAAAAACAGGCTATTTTCCTCTAGCATTTTTCTAAAATTCACTGTCTCAATTTATGACTAAGAAAAGCATTAACTATATGCATATACATATAAATATATATGAATACATATAAATATGTATTGATTGTTATTTTACTTGTCTTCAACTTACCCTGAATATCCAAGTAAAATTAATGTGCATAAATTACAGAAAAATATTTTATCAATCCTATTGTGAGAAAACATTTTCACTTTTCCTAACTATATCTTTTAATTAAATACGTTGACAATTTTGAAAACGAAGTTTCAGATATGGGACTCGGAATGCTCTTTCATACTTAAAGGAAAAGCAAAGATACAAAGTAGATGATAAAATGAATTAGCAAGTGCAAAACACGTATATGAAAAGCAGTAGAAAATGAGGGAAGTTAAATATCATTTTTACCAAACACCATGTAAATGCCAGCAAGAGATAATAATATGAAATATTATTCAAGGCTTTGTAGCAGGAGCCTAGTACTCCAATTCAGATCTACTATCAGCAGTACTGTTTTTCCTTATTAGATCACAGGTGAGATATTCCACAGGTGTTATGACTTGCTGGTTTTATCTTTTTTTAATGGCAAAAAAGAGTAGAACTGAATGTTTAACATCTCTGATTGCAAGACTGGCTCCACCAATTGCTGATCATGTCACTTTCAGTAAGTCATGTATGTAACTGTTCAAAGTCTTAATTCTTTTACCTATAAAATGGCCATAATATCAAATCCTACATCAAAAGATTACTCCTAAAAAGTATATAGACCACAGTTTGAAGTACAATAATAACCTTTTAAACGTTACCTATGATTATTATTTCTGGGCCATGTTGTGCTGTTGTTTTATCAAGATAAAATAATAGGGGGATTCTTAAGACGGCAGCGTGAGTATGGTGGTGGAAATCTCCTCCCTAAACCATATATATTTTGAAAATACAGTGAATACAACTATTCCTAAAAGAGTGACCAGAAGATACAGTACACCAGCCAGGCTACGTCTACATCTGTGAACTCAACATCTCACGGAAAGGGTAAGATACAAAGCCATGACCCGGCGGGACTGAACACCTCCCCCACCCCAGCTCACCCGGGGGAGGAAAAGAATCAGAGTGGGGAGGGAGTGGAAGCACAGGACTGCTAAATAACCAGCCCTAGTAATCTGCACCGGGAGCACAGACACACATTGCATGGTGTACTAGATATTAGAGAAACGGAAAAGTAAAATCCAAGACTAAGACTGCGAACAGGTCCCCACAGCCGGCTGCCCTGGGACAAAAGAAAAGTGGGTGCTTAAAAAGTCTTAAAGGGACAAGGGTTTAACAGGTGGAAGAAATCGTCCTGACACACCCAGCCCAGCAGGCTGGGAACCTTAAGGAACTTCAGGCACCCACACCCCCTGGGTGGCAACACAGCACCAAAGCTCCTCAAGGTGATAAGCAGCCTGCCATTCATTCCCCCCCAACCAGCACTGCCAGCGAACCGGCTGACCCGCCATTTCTGTGGAACAACCCAGGAGTAGCCCCACCCACAGAAACCACACAGAGGCTTCTCACAGTACGCAGCTAACCGGGCCAGACCCAGGGGCTGCCCCTTGCCCGCAGTCGACCACCACAGACGGCAGAAACCAGTGCAGAGTCCAGAAGGCACAAAGGAGCTTTATTCTCATGATGAACACACGCTGATCTCCTGCAATCCCCGCCAGTGCCCTAGGCCATCACGAGGGCCACACCACCCACGGCAGCTCAGGAGATTAACCCAGAAGCTGCCCACTGTGTGCAGCCAACCAACACAGGCAGAGGAGGCCAGTGTGGAATCTGGAAAGCATGTAATGGCTCTGTTCTGGTGGTGAACATGCGCGGATCACCAGCAACCACCGCCAGTGCCCTGGGCCATCCTGAGGGCTGCCCCTCACATGGCAACTCAGGGGATCAATCCAGAGGCTGCCCCTTGCACATGGCTAACCAGCACAGGCAGTGGAAACTGGCGTGGAGTCCACAAAGCACGTAGAAGCTCTGTTCTTATGGCGAACACGTGCTGATCACCTGCAAACACCGCCAGTGTGCTGGGACATCTTGAGGGCAGCCCTGTCCACAGCAACTCAGGGGATCAACCCAGAGGCTGCTCTCTGTGTGCGGGTGCCCAGTACAGGCAGCAGAGACTGGCGCAGAGTCTTAAAAGCATGAAGGAGCACCGTTCTTCCAGGAGAACAAATGACACTCATCTGTGACCCCTGCCAGTGCCCTAGGCCATTGTGAGGGCCACCTGTCCACAGAAGCCCAGGGGATAGACCCAGATGCTACACCCTGTGTGCAGTTGACTGGCACAGGCAGCAAAGACAGGCAAGGGAACCAAGAAGCAGGAAGGGACTTTGTTCTCATAGCTGACATATGCACCATTCACCAGCAATCACTTCCACTGCCATGAAAAGGCAGAAGAACATTGTGGAGTCCAAAATACCTCAAACACTGGAGAGAGAGCCTGGTGAAACCAAAATCACAAATCTTCCTGAAAAATAATTCAAAATAAAAGCCATAAGCATGCTGATGAAGCTACAGAGAAACATGCAAGAGCTAAGGGATGAATTCCAGAGGGAAATAACAGAAATGAAAAAACAATGGAAGGATTTAAGAGCAGACTGGATGAGGTGGAAGAGACTGTTAATGGAAGAGAAGTCAGAGAACAGGAATACAGAGAAGCTGAGGCAGAGAGATATAAAAGGGTCTCTAGGGAGGCTGGGCGGAAGATGGCGGCGTGAGTAGAGCAGCGGAAATCTCCTCCCAAAACCACATGTATCTATGAAAATATAACAAAGACAACCCTTCCTAGAATAAAGACCAGAGGACACAGGACAATATCCAGACCACATCCGCACCTGAGAGAACCCAGAGCCTTGCGAAGGGGGTAAGATACAAGCCCCGGCCAGGCGGGAGCCGAGCACCCATCCCCCCAACTCCCTGCGGGAGAAGAATAGGCAGAGCGGGAGGGAGACGGAGCCCAGGACTGCCGAACACCCAGCCCCAGCCTCCCAGGCCAGAGCGCAGACACAGTGCGTGCCCAGGGGGCCCTGGATGCTAGGGAAACAGGGCAGCAAGAACAGTGAGCGGGCACCGGAGGCCGGGTGCCGGAGGACATAAGAAAAGTGAGCGACCAATTTTTTTTTTTTCTGTTTTGTTTTGGCGAGCGCTTTTTGGAAGTCTTAAAGGGATAGGGACCCCAAATCTAGGGAAAACAGGGCAGCAAGACTGGTGAGAAGATGCCCGAGGCTAGTGCCACAGAATAAAGAAAAACGAGCGGCTACCTTTTTTTTGTTTTTTATAATTAAAAAAATTTTTTTTAAATTTAAAATTTGTTTTTTTTTTGTGGTCGTTGTTTTGTTTTGGCGGGTGCTTACTGGAAGTCTTAAAGGGGCAGGGCAGGACACTTAATCCAAAGGTAGGGAATCCAGGGATCTCTGGGCACCCTAACCCCTGGGCTGCAGGGAGCAGGGAGGCCCCTTACGGAGATACATAGCCTCCCAGCCGCTCCCCCTCCAACGCGACTCCACCACTTTGGAGCAGCTGCCCGAGCCAGGCCACGCCCACAGCAACAGTGGAGATAAACTCCATAGCAGACGGGGCAGGAAGCAGAAACCCTGTCTGCGTGTAGCTGCCCAGCACAAGCCACTAGAGGTCGCTGTTCTCCCAGGAGAGGAGGGCCACGAACCAACAAGAAGGGAAGTTCTTCCAGCCGTCACTCATCCCAGCTCTGCAAACTATTCCTACCACCATGAAGAGGCAAACCTACAGGCAGACAAAGATCACAGAGACAACACCAGAGAAGGAGACAGACCCAGCCAGTCTTCCTGAAAAACAATTCAAAATAAGAATCATAAACATGCTGACA
Organism: Manis pentadactyla; assembly: GCF_030020395.1. NCBI lineage: Eukaryota > Metazoa > Chordata > Mammalia > Pholidota > Manidae > Manis > Manis pentadactyla. The sequence goes on along the minus strand of NC_080028.1, from coordinate 109,181,094 downwards.
GAGATGCAGAGAAATACGCAAGAGAAATCGGGTGAAGTCCGGAGGGAGATCGCAGATGTCAGAAAGGAGATTACAGAAATGAAACAAACTCTGGAAGGGTTTATAAGCAGAATGGATAGGATGCAAGAGGCCATTGATGGTATTGAAACCAGAGAACAGGAATGCATAGAAGCTGACATAGAGACAGACAAAAGGATCTCCAGGAATGAAACAATATTAAGAGAACTGTGTGACCAATCCAAAAGAAACAATATCCGTATTATAGGGGTACCAGAAGAAGAAGAGAGAGGAAAAGGGATGGAAAGTATCTTGGAAGAAATAATTGCTGAAAACTTCCCCAAACTGGGGGAGGAAATAATCGAACAGACCATGGAAAAACACAGAACCCCCAACAGAAAGGATCCAAGGAGGACAACACCAAGACACATAATAATTAAAATGGCAAAGATCAAGGACAAGGAAAGAGTTTTAAAGGCAGCTAGAGAGAAAAAGGTCACCTATAAAGGAAAACCCATCAGGCTAACATCAGACTTCTCGACAGAAACCCTACAGGCCAGAAGAGAATGGCATGATATATTTAACACAATGAAACAGAAGGGCCTTGAATCAAGGATACTGTATACAGCACGACTATCATTCAAATATGACGGTGGGATTAAGCAATTCCCAGACAAACAAAAGCTGAGGGAATTTGCTTTCCAAAAACCACCTCTACAGAACATCTTACAGGGACTGCTCTAGATGGGAGCACTCCTAGAAGGAGCACAGCACAAAACACCCAACATATGAAGAATCGAGGAGGAGGAATAAGAAGGGAGAGAAGAAAAGAATCTCCAGACAGTGTATATAACAGCTCAATAAGTGAGCAAAGTTAGGCAGTAAGATACTAAAGAGGCTATCCTTGAACCTTTGGTAACCACGAATTTAAAGCCTGCAATGGCAATAAGTACATATCTTTCAATAGTCACCCTAAATGTTAATGGGCTGAATGCACCAATCGAAAGACACAGAGTAATAGAATGGATATAAAAGCAAGATCCATCTATATGCTCCTTACAAGAAACTCACCTCAAACCCAATGACAGGTACAGACTAAATGTCAAGGGATGGAAAAACATATTTCAAGCAAACAACAGCAAGAAGAAAGCAGGGGTTGCACTACTAAAATCAGACAAAATAGACTTCAAAACAAAGAAAGTAACAAGACATAAAGAAGGGCACTACATAATGATAAAGGGCTCAGTCCAACAAGAGGACATAACCATTCTAAATATATATGCACCCAACACAGGAGCACCAGCATATGTGAAACAAATACTAACAGAACTAAAGGGGGAAATAGACTGCAATGCATTCATTCTAGGAGACTTCAACACACCACTCACCCCAAAGGATAGATCCACTGGGCAGAAAATAAGTAAGGACACGGAAGCACTGAACAACACAGTAGAGCAGATGGACCTAATAGACATCTATAGAACTCTACATCCAAAAGCAACAGGATATACATTCTTCTCAAATGCACATGGAACATTCTCCAGAATAGACCACATATTAGGCCACAAAAAGAGCCTCAGTAAATTCCAAAAGATTGAAATCCTACCAACCAACTTTTCAGACCACAAAGGCATAAAACTAGAAATAAACTGTACAAAGAAAGCAAAGACCCTCACAAACACATGGAGGCTTAACAACACGCTCCTAAATAATCAATGGATCAATGACCAAATCAAAATGGAGATCCAGCAATATATGGAAACAAAGGACAACAACAACACTAAGCCCCAACTTCTGTGGGACACAGCAAAAGCAGTCTTAAGAGGAAAGTATATAGCAATCCAAGCATATTGAAAAAAGGAAGAACAATCCCAAATGAATGGTCTAATGTCACAATTATTGAAATTGGAAAAAGAAGAACAGATGAGGCCTAAGGTCAGCAGAAGGAGAGACATAATAAAGATCAGAGAAGAAATAAATAAAATTGAGAAGAATAAAACAATAGCAAAAATCAATGAAACCAAGAGCTGGTTCTTTGAGAAAATAAACAAAATACATAAGCCTCTAGCCAGACTTATTAAGAAGAAAAGAGAGTCAACACAAATCAACAGTATCAAAAACGAGAAAGGAAAAATCACAACGGACCCCACAGAAATACAAAGAATTATTAGAGAATACTATGAAAACCTATATGCTAACAAGCTGGGAATCATAGGAGAAATGGACAACTTCCTAGAAAAATACAACCTTCCAAGACTGACCCAGAAAGAAACAGAAAATGTAAACAGACCAATTACCAGCAATGAAATTGAAGCGGTAATCAAAAAACTACGAAAGAACAAAACCCCCGGGCCAGATGGATTTACCTTGGAAATTTATGAGACACACAGGGAAGACATAATACCCATTCTCCTTAAAGTTTTCCAAAAAATAGAGGAGGAGGGAATACTCCCAAACTCATTCTATGAAGCTAACATCACCCTAATACCAAAACCAGGCAAGGACCCCACCAAAAAAGAAAACTACAGACCAATATCCCTGATGAACGTAGATGCAAAAATACTCAACAAAATATTAGCAAACCGAATTCAAAAATACATCAAAAGGATCATACACCATGACCAAGTGGGATTCATCCCAGGGATGCAAGGATGGTACAACATTCGAAAGTCCATCAACATCATCCACCACATCAACAAAAAGAAAGACAAAAACCACATGATCATCTCCATAGATGCTGAAAAAGTATTTGACAAAGTTCAACATCCATTCATGATAAAAACTCTCAGCAAAATGGGAATAGAGGGCAAGTACCTCAACATAATAAAGGGTATCTATGATAAACCCACAGCCAACATTATATTGAACAGCGAGAAGCTGAAAGCATTTCCGCTGAGATCGGGAACTAGACAGGGATGCCCACTCTCTCCACTGTTATTTAACATAGTACTGGAGGTCCTAGCCACGGCAACCAGACAAGACAAAGAAATACAAGGAATCCAGATTGGTAAAGAAGAAGTTAAACTGTCACTATTTGCAGATGACATGATACTGTACATAAAAAACCCTAAAGACTCCACCCCAAAACTACTAGAACTGATATCGAAATACAGCAAAGTTGCAGGATACAAAATCAGCACACAGAAATCTGTGGCTTTCCTATACACTAACAATGAACCAACAGAAAGAGAAATCAGGAAAACAACTCCATTCACAATTGCATCAAAAAAAATAAAATACCTAGGAACAAACCTAACCAAAGAAGTGAAAGACTTATACTCTGAAAACTACAAGTCACTCTTAAGAGAAATTAAAGGGGACACTAACAGATGGAAACTCATCCCATGCTCGTGGCTAGGAAGAATTAATATCGACAAATTGGCCATCCTGCCCAAAGCAATATACAGATTTGATGCAATCCCTATGAAACTACCAGCAACATTCTTCAATGAACTGGAACAAATAATTCAAAAATTCATATGGAAACACCAAAGACCCCGAATAGCCAAAGCAATCCTGAGAAAGAAGAATAAAGTAGGGGGGATCTCACTCCCCAACTTCAAGCTCTACTATAAAGCCATAGTAATCAAGACAATTTGGTACTGGCACAAGAGCAGAGCCACAGACCAATGGAACAGACTAGAGAATCCAGACATTAACCCAGACATATATGGTCAATTAATATTTGATAAAGGAGCCATGGACATATAATGGTGAAATGACAGTCTCTTCAACAGATGGTGCTGGCAAAACTGGACAGCTACATGTAGGAGAATGAAACTGGACCATTGTCTAACCCCATATACAAAAGTAAACTCAAAATGGATCAAAGACCTGAATGTAAGTCATGAAACCATTAAACTCTTGGAAGAAAACATAGGCAAAAACCTCTTAGACATAAACATGAGTGACCTCTTCTTGAACATATCTCCCCGGGCAAGGAAAACAACAGCAAAAATGAATAAGTGGGACTATATTAAGATGAAAAGCTTCTGTACAGCAAAAGACACCATCAATAGAACAAAAAGGAACCCTACAGTATGGGAGAATATATTTGAAAATGACACATCCGATAAAGGCTTGACATCCAGAATATATAAAGAGCTCACATGCCTCAACAAACAAAAAACAAATAACCCAATTAAAAAATTGGCAGAGGAACTGAACAGACAGTTCTCCAAAAAAGAAATACAGATGGCCAACAGACACATGAAAAGATGCTCCACACTGCTAATTATCAGAGAAATACAAATTAAAACTACAACGAGGTATCTCCTCACACCAGTAAGGATGGCTGCCATCCAAAAGACAAACAACAACAAATGTTGGCGAGGCTGTGGAGAAAGGGGAATCCTCCTACACAGCTGGTGGGAATGTAAGTTCGTTCAACCATTGTGGAAAGCAGTATGGAGGTTCATCAAAATGCTCAAAACAGACCTACCATTTGACCCAGGAATTGCACCCTTAGGAATTTACTCTAAGAATGCAGCAATCAAGTATGAGAAAGATCAGTGCACCCCTATGTTTATCGTAGCACTATTTACAATAGCCAAGAATTGGAAGCAACCTAAATGACCATCGATAGATGAATGGATAAAGAAGATGTGGTACACATACACAATGGAATACTACTCAGCCATAAGAAAAGGCAAATCCAACCATTTGCAGCAACATGGATGGAGCTGGAGGGTATTAGGCTCAGTGAAACAAGCCAAGCGGAGAAAGAGAAATACCAAATGATTTCACTTATCTGTGGAATATTAGAACAAAGGAAAAACTGAAGGAACAAAACAGCAGCAGAATCACAGAACTCAAGAATGGACTAACAGGCACCAAAGGGAAAGGGACTGGGGAGGATGGGTGGGGAGGGAGGGATAAGGGGGGAGGAGAAGTAGGGGGGTATTAAGATTAGCATGCATGGGGGGGGTAGGAGAAAAGGGAGGGCTGTACAACAAAGAGAAGGCAAATAGTGATTCTACAACATTTTGCTATGCTGATGGACAGTGACTGTAAAGGGGTTTATGGGGGGACCTGGTATAGGGGAGAGCCTAGTAAACATAATATTCGTCATGTAAGTGTAGATTAATGATACCAAAATAAAAAAAGGGCAGTTCCTGTGTGGTAACCTCCAATGAGTTCTACACAAGGGTATAAAGGGCATATAAAAGTGTAGGCAAAGGGTCTGTTTGTGTTTATACAGAGGATCAAAGCCTAATGGGGCTACCCCGAAAACGAACTAAGATACGATATGAAAAAGAACTTCCAACATCAGCACTCTCTGGAAGACTCATGCCAGAAGATGATCATCAAAAAACCCCAACAATGTTCCACGCACTGCTACAGGTGTAGATGCACTCATCCCACCAGTTCCTGGGCTTGCCATGGGAATGAAGAAGGAGATATCTAAGCTGGCCAGTGCATACAGTAAAACAACAAATTTGACTGGACCTATACTGTTGGAACTCAATCAAGAATTAGGAGAAGTGCAAATTGTAGCTCTCCAAAATCTTACAACTACAGACTATTTACTGTTAAAAGAACATAAGGGATGTGAACATTCCCCAGGAATGGGTTGTTTTAATTTGTCTGATTTCTCTCAGACTGTTCAAGTTCAGTTGGACAATATCCACCATATCATAGATAAGTTTTCACAAATGCCTAAGGTGCCTATCTGATTTTCTTGGTTTCACTGGAGATGGCTGGTAATTACAGATATGCTTTGGTTATGTAACTATACTCCTAGTATGTTAATGTGTGTGCGCAATTTATGTAGTAGCTTAAAACCTATACATGCTGAAGTTATTCTACAAGAAGATATGTCAAGGAAATAATCAATCTTCCCATGTTTTCTTCCGCCTGCTACTTCTATAGCTTTTCTTCTTCCTTCCTAACTACAACCCTTAATTAGAATTTGTGCCTCATATCGAATTTACCGAGTATCATAATTCTTCCAAGTGGTAAAGATACCTCAAGACAAATGCTGGGCATAGAAGCTACAGGGCATAAATATGCAAAGAAATAAAAAGCTAACCATTTCAAACAATACGGCTTCTCTCTCACTTACCAACTTAACATTTCCCTGTATGGCCCCGGAAGATGACTGGTTAGCCAGAGACGGGTAAGATTCCTCAAGGGAGGAACAACCTAAGACAGGCACAGTCGCAGGAGGGTCATCAGGTGAGAAATTGGGGATCAACAAAGGTGAGGCTTAGAACCTCACCTCCCTGTTCTGAGAGAAATCTTCTGCATATGTGGATGTTTTATTGCCCTTGTCTAGCTTGGATTAACACATAGTCTACAGGCACACACCTGATCATCTACATTTGCTCTCTTACAACACTAAACTATGTTTTCTACCTTTATCTTGTATCTACCTACCACTTCAGCATTTTATTAAAAATAATTATAATAAAGAGAGAAATGTGGTATCCACATATAAATCAAGTATAAAAATCAAATGAGTATTCATATTTGAACTGTTTATAGTTCATAATGCATGCGCAAAACCGAAAGTTTCTGTGATGACTGCCCTTGTACTGTTCACTATGTAACTTATTCACTATGTAAGAATTGTTCTTCATGTAAGAACTTGTTTGTTATGCCTCAGAAGATTGGAGACTGACGAAAATTAGGCTTGGGGTGGATTAATGATTGTGCATTGAGCATTGACTCCCCTTTACAGAATTTTATTGTTGTTAACAACCATTTGATCAATAAATATGAGAGATGCCCTCACAAAAAACAAACAAACAAAAAGTACACACTTCCAATGGTAAAATAAATAAGTAACTGGGATGTAATGTATAGCATAAGGAATATAGTCAAGATAATGTAACAGCTTGGTATGGTGATACCTGGTACCTAGAACTGTCATGTATATAAATGTTGAATCACTATGTTGTACACCTGAAACTAATGTAATGTAATACTGTGTGTCAACTACCCTTCAATAAAAAATAATTATCTAAAAAAAAAAAAAGGGTCTCTAGGAATGAAAGAATATTAAGAGAACTGTGTGATAAATCCAAAGAGAACAATATTTGCATTATAGGGGTACCAGAAGAAAAAGAGAGAGAAAAAGGGACAGAGAGTGCCTTTGAAGAAAAAATTGCTGAAAACTTCTCCAAGCTGGGGGAGGAAATAGTCTCTTAGAACATGGAAGTCCACAGCCCTCCCAACACAAGGGACCCAAGGAGGACAACACCAAGACATATAATAATTAAATGGCAAAGATCAAGGACAAGGACAGAGTTTTAAAAGCAGCCAGAGAGAGAAGAAAGATCACCTACAAAGGAAAACACATTAGGCTATCATCAGATTTCCCAGCAGAAAACTATAGGCAAGAAGGGAATGGCATGATATAGGCAATGGAATGAAACAGAACGGCCTTGAACCAAGAATACTGTACATAGCAAGATTATCATTTAAATTTGAAGGAGGGATTAAACAATTCCCAGACAAGCAAAAGTTGAGGGAATTTGCCTCCCACAAACCATCTTTACAATATATTTTAAAGGGACTACTCTAGATGGAAGTGCTCCTAAGGCTAAATAGATGTCACCAGAGAAAATAAAACCACAACAAAGAAAGGAGACCAACCAATTACTAACTAAATGCAAAATAAAATCAGCTATCCACAAAATCACTCAAAGGAAATACAAAAGAGTACAGAATAAAACACCTAAATATAAAGAGGGAAGGAGGAAGAAAAACAAGGGAGAGAAATAAAGAATCATTAGACTGTGTTTACAATAGCATAATAAGTGAGTTAAAATTAGATAGATAGTAAAGAAGATACCCTTGAAACTTTGGTAACCATAAATCCAAAGCCTGCAGTGGCAATAAGTACATATTTATCAATAATCACCATAAATGTAAATTGTCTGAATGCACAAATCAAAAGACACAGAGTAAGTGAATAGATGAAAAGGCAAGATCCATCTATACGCTGCTTACAAGAGACTCATCTCCAACCCAAAGACATACACAGACTAAAAGTGAAGGGATGGAAAAAAATATTTCATGGAAACAATAGGGAGAAAAAAGCAAGTGTTGCAGTACTTGTATCATACAAAATAGACTTTAAAACACAGAAAGTAACAAGATTCACAGAAAGTATTCAAAAATACATCAAGAGGATCATATACCATGATCAAGTGGGATTCATTTCAGGGATGCAAGGATGGTACAACATTCGAAAATCCATCAACATCATCCACCACATCACAAAAAGGAGGACAAAACCACATGATCACTTCCATAGATGCTGAAAGAGTATTAGACAAAGTTCAATATCCATTCATGATAAAAACTCTTAATAAAATGGGTATAGAGGGCAAGTACCTAAACATAATGAAGGCTATATATGACAAACCTACAGCCAACTTCACACTTATCAGTGAGAAGATGAAAGCTTTTCCTTTAAGATTGGGAACAAGACAAGGATGTCCACTCTCCCCGCTTTTATTCAACACAGTACTGGAGGTCCTAGCCATGGCAGTCAGACAACAAAAAGAAATAAAAGGCATCCAGACTGGCAAGGAAGAAGTCAAACTGTCACTGTTTGCAGATGACATGATATTGTACATAAAAAACCCTAAAGACTCCACCCCAAAACTACTAGAACTAATATCTGTTTTCAGCAAAGTTGCAGGATACAAAATTAATACACAGAAATCCGTTGCATTCCTATACATTCATGATGAACTAGCAGAAAGAGAAATAAGGAAAACAATTTCATTCACAATTGCATAAAAAAGGAAGAAACTGAACCAAGGAAGTGAAAGACCTATACCCTGAAAACTGCAAGACACTCTTAAGAAAAATTAGAGAGGATACTAATAAATGGAAATTCATCCCATGCTCTTGGCTAGGAAGAATTAATATTGTCAAAATGGCCTTACTGCCTAAAGCAATCAACAGATTCAATGCAACAACTATCAAAATAATAGCCAAATCAATCTTGAGAAGGAAGAATAAAGCTGGGGTGATCTCGCTTCCCAATTTCAAGCTCTACTACAAAGCCACAGTAATCAAGACAATTTGTTACTGGCACAAGAACAGACCCATAGACCAGTGAAATAGAATAGAAAGTCCACATGTTAACCCAAGCATATATGTTCAATTAATATACAATAAAGGAGCCATGGATATACAATAGGGAAATGACAGCCTCTTCAACAGCTGGTGTTGGCAAAACTGGACAGTTACATATAAGAGAATGAAACTGGATTACTGTCTAACTCCTTACAAAAAAGTAAACTAGAAATGGATCAAACACCTGAAAGTAAGTCATGAAACCATAAAACCCTTTGAAGAAAATATAGGCAAAATTCTGTAGAATATAAACATGAACAACTTCCTCATGAACATATCTCCATGGGCAAGGAAAAGAAAAGCAAAAATGAACAAGTGGGACTATATCAAATTAAAAAGCTTCTGTACATCAAAGGATACCATCAGTAAAACAAAAGACATCCTATAATATGGGAGAATATATTCATAAATGACATATCTGATAAAGGGGTTGACATCCAAAATATACAAAGGGCTCACGCACCTCAACAAACAAAAAGCAAATAATCCAATTAAAAAATGGGCAGAGGATTTGAACAGAACACTTCTCCAACGAAGAAAAAGAGGTGGCCAACAGACACATGAAAAGATGTTCCACATCACTAATCATCAGAGAAATGCAACTTAAAGCCACAATGAGATATCAACTTACACCAGTTAGGATGGCCACTATCCAAAAGACAAACAACAACAAATGTTGGTGAGGATGTGGAGAAAAAAAGGGGAACCCTCCTACACTGCTGGTGGGAATGTAAATTAGTTCAACCATTGTGGAAAGCAGTATGGAGGTTCCTCAAAATGCTCAAAATAGAAATACCATTTGACCCAGGAATTCCACTTCTAGGAATTTACCCTAAGAATGCAGCACTCCAGTTTGAAAAAGACAGATACACCCCTATGTTTATCACTGCACTATTTACAATAGCCAAGATACAGCAGCAACCTAAATGTCCATCAGTAGATGAATGGATAAAGAAGATGTGGTACATATACACAATAGAATATTACTCAGCCATAAAAAAAAACCAGATCCTACCATTTGCAACAACATGGATGGAGTTAGAGGGTATTATGCTCAGTGAAATAAGCCAGGTGGAGAAACACAAGTACCAAATGATTTCACTCATACGTGGAGTATAAGAACAAAGGAAAACTGAAGGAACAAAACAGCAGCAGAATCACAGAACCCAAGAATGGACTAACAGTTACCAAAGGGAAAGGGACTGGGGAGGTTGGGTGGGAAGGGAGGGACAAGGGCGGAGGAAAAGAAAGGGGGCATTACGATTAGCATGTATAGTGGGGGGGCACAGGGAAGGCTGTGCAACACAGAGAAGACAAGTAGTGACTCTACAGCATCTTACTATGTTGATGGACAGTGACTGTAATGGGGTGTTGGAGGGGGACTTGGTGAAGGGGAGAGCCTAGTAAACATAACGTTCTTCATGTAAGTGTAAATTAATGATACCAAAATAAAAAATATATATACATATATAAAGATATATATTGTATGATTCAATTTATATAAAAATCTAGAAAAGGCCAGTTCATAGAGCCAGAAAGCAGATAAGTCGTTGCCTAGGACTGAGGTAGAAGTGGGTATTAACTGCAAATGGGCCCAAAAAAACCTTTCGGGGTGATAGAAATGTTCTGAAACTGGATTGCAATGGTGTTTGTGTAGCTCTATAAATTTACTAAAATTATTGAATTTATGCTTTCACTGGGTGAATTTCATGGTATGTTAAAGTATACCTCAAAAATCTGTTAAATAATTTTTTTCAGTTTTCTCTGGATTTACTCAAACAGAGTTGAAAACATTCAACTTTGTCTTCCACAGGCTCTGTTACATACCAATATTATTATACCCCCCACTCTGTATTGCAACCGTGTTCATCCCTTGGATCTCCACTACAATTTGTATGCAGCAAATAATAAACACATACTGGTTTAAAATTAAAAAAGAAAGAAAGAAAGAAAGAAGAAAGAAAAAAGAAAGAAAGAAAGAAAGAAAGAAAGAAAGAAAGAAAGAAAGAAAGAAAGAAAGAAAGAAAGAAAGAGAAGAAGGAAGGAAGGAAGGAAGGAAGGAAGGAAGGAAGGAAGGAAGGAAGGAAGGAAGGAAGGAAGGAAGGAAGGAAGGAAGGAAGGAAGGAAGGAAGGAAGGAAGGAAGGAAGGAAGGAAGGAAGGAAGGAAGGAAGGAAGGAAGGAAGGAAAGGAAGAAGGAAGGAAGGAAGGAAGGAAGAAGGAAGGAAGGAAGGAAGGAAGGAAGGAAGGAAGGAAGGAAGGAAGGAAGGAAGGAAGGAAGGAAGGAAGGAAGGAAGGAAGGAAGGAAGGAAGGAAGGAAGGAAGGAAGGAAGGAAGGAAGGAAGGAAGGAAGGAAGGAAGGAAGGAAGGAAGGAAGGAAAGAAAGAAAGAAAGAAAGAAAGAAAGAAAGAAAGAAAGAAAGAAAGAAAGAAAGAAAGAAAGAAAGAAATACTATTTGACCCAGGAATTCCACTCCCAGGAATTTACCCTAAGAATCCAGGAGTCCAGTTTGAAAAAGATATATGCACCACTATGTTTATCACAACACTATTTACAATAGCCAAGAAATGGAAGCAACCTAAATGTCCATCAAAAGATGAATGGATAAAGAAGAGGTGGTACATATACACAATGGAATATTACTCAGCCATAATAAGAAAACAAATCCTACCATTTCCAACAACATGGATGGAGCTAGAGGGTTTTATGCTCAGTGAAATAAGCCAGGTGGGGAAAGCAAGTATCAAATGATTTTACTCATCTATGGAGTATAAGAACAAATCAAAAACTGAAGGAACAAAACAGCAGCAGACTCAGAGAACCCAAAAATGGACTAACAGTTGCCAAAGGGAAAGGGAATGGGGAGGATGGGTGGGAAGGGAGGGGTAAGGGGGGAAACGGGCATTATAATCGGCACACATAATGTAGGGAGGGGGCACGGAGAAGGCAGTATAACACAGCGAAGACAAGTAGTGATTTTACAGCATCTTACTATGCTGAAGGACAGTGACTGTAATGGAGTATGTGGGAAACTTGATAATGGGGGGAGTCTAGTAACCATAATGTTGCTCATGTAATTGTACATTGATACCAATTAATTAATTAATTAAAAGGTACAATAATAATCTCCATGAGTTTAAAATAAAATGTAGTTAGGAAAAAGAATGTACTGATAAAAACGTGTATTTTCTGTGTGGCTGTCAGTCAAATACTTGTCAGGAAACAATATATAAATAGTATATATCTGATTATAAAATTTTGACTATAAAATATAAATAATGTAAAAGCAGAAGCTAAGGATCAGTTTTCCTGGGGATGTTATAAAGTAGATCTACTCTTATAAATCTAAATGTTAAAGCATATGGATTAAGATCCTTCTATTACCACTTCTATCAGGCTGAATCCTGTTTATCTTTCAAGGGCCAGCTCAAGTGTGACACATCAAGTTCTTTCTGATCCATCAGCCCTCTGTCATAGTAAATCTTTTAATACTTTATGATTATTAAAGCTCACCAAAATCTGACAGCAATGCAGGAGACTTCACAGAAATCCAATGCAAAGCACTTAGCCTTCACTGCAGAGTGCACTACTGAAGACATCTAAAGGCTAAGGGCTGTGCAGAAGATCTGAGAGAAATACCTGCTATGCACTCTGAACTTTTAGACGATCCCAAAAAGCTTAGAGTCAGTTAACAAGACAAAGAAGGAACTCTCAAGGTGCAGAAACCTTCCTAGTTAATAACAAAGCATAAAGTGATTTCTCACTTCTGCCCCCAAAATATTTGAAGCTAATAGTGGAATAAAGTTAAGTGAAAGTTGCAACAAAACCTAAATACAGTTTAACTTCATATTACATTGATTCATCCTCTCCCTAAACTAACAACCAAACAAAAGAAGAGGTATTCCTTTTTTTCTGGGGGTAAATATTATTTACTTCATGGTCTACTATTCTTTTGTATGTGCAATGTCAAGCATACAATAAAAATTACAAGACATAAGAAAATGGTACCTATTTTCAAGAGAAGAAATTGCCAGTAGAAAAGGAACCAGAGATAAACCAGTTGCTGGAGTTATTGGACAGGGACTTTAAAAAACTGGTAAGTATATTAAAGGGCTATTACCAAAAGAAAATCCTGTTAAATTATTTCTTTGCATAATTATCTTGTTTGGTCTTATGTTCTAAGTTAAGTATAGGAGAATTTCTTATTAATCTATGTATCCACAGAATAAACTGATTATTTTGACCTTGGTAATATTCAACAGGTCTATTGAATAAATAAAATAAATAATTATAACAATCTATTTTCATGTCTTGGGAAAAAATATGTATGCATACTTAATATTCATGATGATGGAAAAATAAACTAAAAGATGTACACACAGTATGGCTATTCCCAAGTATTCCATAAATGAAATAAGCAGTTTGAACTTAGTCTCATCACTGTAATAATGCATGAATCTGCTTCAGTTATTAAACATCTCAGTTCAAGAAATCTGTGAAAAAAATACATTAATAGCACTGATTTAATTTTTTAGGCTGAAAGAATACAATTGCTTCAGGCATTTGAGGGTTGCACTGCAGTACTGGCAAAGTCACAATGAGAAGGCCACTTATCACCTGAGAAGAGCTATAGATCACACTGTTTTGCCAAAGGATTAAAGTTATACCTACAGGTAAACTCCCTTGCTGTGAGGTATTACCTATAACCAATACCAAGATCATTAAATGTTCTGTAGTGACATAAGGAGGATTGAATAAATACTTTTAGTTTCAATTATAATTTTTCCCTTTTAATGGATAGTGATGGCCTTACAGGTATCTATTTATTTACCACCCATCCATCTATTCCAATATTTTTCAAATAATTTTTAATATTTTGAAATTTCTATAGTCATACCCCTTCACCAGTCATGGAAGGAAGTAGGATATTACATAAGGATGTTAGGTTAAAAAGGAAAAGGGAAAAGAGAGCTGGCATTTTTCTCCCTCTTCCTCAATGAGAATAGGGGAGGATAAGAGAAATAAAGTAGGATAAAAGGGTAGGTTTCAGAGTTCCCGTTTTTCCCCACTGCTCGTGATAAGCTGCACATGGATCCAATTATGTATGGGGAGGGCCCAAAAACAGTTCACTCACTGTCAGCATATCTGGGGAGGCTGAAGGCCTCTAGAAGTTTAGCAACAAGCTCATTGTTATGTCAATTATGGTATATTAGTACAACCTTGGCAGAAAAAATGATCTGGAAAAAGAGCCTATGCAATACCCTGATTCTTCATGTCCTACACAGGACATATTAACTATTTAGAGGTTACCATGTACCCAGTAAGGGAACATGAAGGGTCTAGGAGGGGTCACAGCTTCTAGTATATGAGGGAAATGTGGACTGAAACACAAGTTTGGGTTATAGCAGCCACCCAACACACAAAAAGCCAGAGTCTACCACCAGCCCCCACAGTGGAGACAGGATTCAGGGAATACCACCTTTTCCCCTACCACCCTAAACCATATATCTTGCATAGAAGCAGATTGTTAGGGGAGAAAATATGAATAGCCAAGCATTTGACAAAAGGAGGTAAGTCATTCATAGGATACTATTTCAACCAGAAAAAACAGTGACACTGTTAATTGTCTTATTTAGAGGTCTGCTTCCAACTTAACAGTCCATGGGGTTGGAGGTAAGAGAGGATAATTAGGTCTGTTACAGAAGCAAAAATATATTCTCTTTGCACATTTGGTTTTTAATGAGTATACATTACCTCCTCACTACTGAGAGGAAAATAGTCAGAAAGATCAATGGATTGATAGAGAACAGCTAGGCAGATACAGACAAATACATCAGTTATATGATTCTGGAGTAAGACAATTCTGAAACTATGGCAGATTCTCTTCTAAAAACATATGCAAACACTTGAAATTAATGAGTTAAAGGGGGATAGACCAGACATTCTCTACATTAGACTATGAAAAGGATAATATGTTCACAAGTTGTGCTGCTTCATCTTGTATTTTCTTCTGCTCACTAAAGAATGGAGGAATGTGTAAAACCAGTAAATAACACAAAATGTTCTTTTCCTTAAAAAATAATATATAAAAATATTGATGTGACCTCTGCCTGATTCTACACTCAGAGCCAAGGATGAAGTGTCTAATGCCACTACACACTAATGGAGGAACTAAAAGGTATAAAAACTCAGTTCAACTAAGAAATAGAAATCCATTTAGAGAAAAAACAAAACATGCTTTTTTCTAAATTAGGGACAAGACAAAAAGTTTGATTTATTTTACTTATTAAAGCAAAAGTCTTCTTTTATCCTAAGACCCTTCTCTAATATTTCATTTAAAAATTTCCAAGAAACAGGATTATTTTATTTTCAGTTTTTCTTATTGTTATTTTCTCTTCTCTTTTCCAGATCCATGTGTCAAATGCAATTAATGGTATACTCTTTAATTTAAAAAAACACTGCTGTCATTTCTATTGCATTGACAAATACATTTAAAAATTCTGGTTTCTTTGCTTGTTACTGTCCCATGTCCTTTTGTTTGCTGTGGACAATATTTCTCAGACTCAACAGTCCAGGGAAATGTGGAAAGTCCCTGGTCCATGAGGGCCACCATCATCATTGCTCCATTTGAAAACAGGCAGCTCATCTCTCACTGTGACAAGATTGGCCCACTGCTCAGGCCGCTAAGATGTGCACACAGTCCCTGCCCACTGAGGTCTTGCTGCCCCAGAGGCTGCATATTTGAGGGACCTTGGGTTCCTGCATCTCCCATAGAACTGAAAACCCACAGCTTCATAGAGATTCCAGTATATACTGTTAAGTGAAGAGAAAATGCAGAAGGGTGAATATAATATGGTAGCTTTTGTAAAATAAAGGAGATGAAAGAAAGAAAGAAAAAAAAGAGAGAGAGAGAAGAGAGAAGAGAAAGAGAAAAAGAAAGAAAGAAAAGAAAGAAAGAGAAGAAACGAAGGAAGGGAAGGGAAGGGAAGGGAAGGGAGGGAAGGGAAGGGAAGGGAAGGGAAGGGAAGGGAAGGGAAGGGAAGGGAAGGGAAGGGAGGGAGGGAGGGAGGGAGGGAGGGAGGGAGGAAGGAAGGAAGGAAGGAAGGAAGGAAGGAAGGAAGGGAGGGAGGGAGGGAGGGAGGGAGGGAGGGAGGGAGGGAAAGAATTCTGGCTTCCTGAATGTCATAGTGGTTTAGAGCGATGCTACTCAAAGTAGAGTCGGTAGACCACTGCTGGTCTTTGAATTATTTATTGCTGATCTGCAAATAAATAACATGGAAATTGAGCTTATGTGTTCAGAAATTTTTATAGTAACGGTGAAATTTCATATCTGTTGAATCTAAAAATAAGACATACCAGGTTGCACTTAATTTCTCTAGTAATTCATTTATATTGTACTTTATAAGTTTTTGGTCTGCAATAGTTTGGGGGGAGACAAATGAATACCTTCCCATAGTTAACATTTTAGAAGCAGTGGTTAAGGATGAGCTCTGGCAATAAACAGAGATTGTTTCCAGTCCCAGCTCTGCTAAATTCTAACTGTATGATGTTGGAAAAATTAAGTTTCAATTTCCTCATTTGTAAAATGAATAACTATTGTATATACTTGTCGTGTGGCTCGTGATCAGCAACATCAGGATTACCCAGGTGCTTGTTAGAAATGTAGATTCTCAGACCTACCCCAGACCTACTAAATCAGAATCTGCTTTTTTAACAAGATCTTCAGGTGATACATGTACAGAAATACAGTGCTTGAAATGAAGAAAATAACCAGGAACTCTTAGCTGTTGCTGATTTTATTCATCATAATAATATGTAAATATTATCCCTTGAAATAGGGGGTGACATTTGGGATTATGTAAAAGCAGAGACAGAAAACCCAAACAATTATATTTCCAATATTTTACAGGTACCTAAATAGTACAAAATTTAATGCAAATGCTACGGATCTTAGTAACAAAGAACACGTGCTTCTTATCCCTGAGGATCCCATGTGATAAAATATAAGCCAAGTACATCTAATAGAAATAACTAAGTATTATGACTTGTTGGTATAGCCATAAAGAAATTATTTCCAGAGAAAAACGCATAAACTGATGCAATGGTACTTCAAGGCAGTACTCTTGCACAAAGAGTCAAAAAAGACAAAGGGGGAAAATCCACTCTGTGCCTCACCAATAACACTTCTGTATGCTCAATCTACATCAAAAATAACCTTGAATGCTCAAGGGTTGAAGTGCCAACTCCAGCCAAATTCCTCACCCTTTAAAGTCACCCTGCTGTGACAAGGCAATAGAGGTCACATGCCATTTCAGTTGCAATAGCAAAGCTCAGTGGGAAGTACAGAATGAAATCGCTTGCTGCTTATCTCTAGATCCCTGTCTAGATTCCTGAGAAACCATTCTAAGGTAGCAAATAAAACATAGTAATGATTTTGCAGAATCAATCCATGAAGATTAAGACAGGAAAGAAAGGGGCACACTGACCTTTGCCATTTTTACAAAATAAAAGTGCATCCCAAAAATTTACACAAGGACTGTGCATCAACCTAATACTGTCAGTGATGCTCCGGAGGCCACAGCAGATACCTAATAGGACTGGTTTAATACCAAATACACATCTGATTGTTCATTTCTGTTACAGACACTTACAAGGATTGCCCAGAACAGAGAGACAAACACTGGTAAGTCACCATTTCACTTCCTGTACTTTTACTTTTTTAACTCCATACAGCTGACTTTTGTAAAAGCTGAACTTTTACAAAATGGAAACTTAAGTGTATAGGCATAAGGTGTTGTTTCTCATAACTTAAAATTCTGTTTCTATATTGCAAGGGAGAAAATCATCTGAAATATCAGAAGACTTGTGAACCTGATATACTATCCTTAGTACTAGAAACCAAATAAGAGTGCATGGATACACTTAATTCAGTAATTCGTTTCATATGCCATTCTTACACTTGGTAATACAGTGTCACTTTTTAAATGGTTCCATAGTTCAAAATCACATGATTAGTTTCTAAAGACTGTATTATCACTATTTCAGCCCAAAAAAGAGGTTGTGGAAACTTTATATTAAATGTCATGGTACTATCTAATTTTCTTTGTAAGAATCTTCCTAAAGTACATGTGAATAATTGTGTTAAATTATTCATCATGAAAGTTAATTTGACAGTTAATTATAATAAAGGAGAGGGTTTTCTGAATGTAATCCAGGGCTTTAATGCCTAAAGGATAAATTACACTGAAAGAACTTGTCCTTGACTGTGGCCTTACTGCTATATATTAACCCCAAAATTAACATTTCTTACTTCAAAGAGCTAAAAAGAATGATTATGTTTTTAGACAGCACAGTGTAGGCTGATTTTTCCTTTGGGGAGGAGCATGAAAGAGTGAAAGCTCAACATGTTTTGGACTGAATTCCTAACTTCACCTTTCATCAGCAGTGTAATTAGAACAAACTGTTTAATTCTCTGAGTTGCATGATTTTTTTTCCCCAGCTGTAAAATGTTGATTGAAATACACAATTTTTGGCTCTGTTTGTCATTAAAAGCAATGAAGAGCAGCTACATCTGCTCCTGAAACACAGAAGGCACCAAATAATTGTGAGCTCCCTTCCTTTCTTCTTCTATCATACTGGAAGGAGGGGAATATTTGTAATTCCTCTCAGGGCTCTCAATAGAAGTTTTTAAATCATTATTTTATAACCTTTCACATGCATTAAGTCTTTTAATTTTTCCAATAACCTTGTGATGGGAACAAAGAAGATTTTTTATAAATAAAGAAACAGGTTCAGGAAAGTTACATAAATTAACCAAGTTCATATAATTAGATGACATACTAGGATATAAACCCATGTTTGTCTGATTTGAAAACTATTTCCTACCCTCTATGTCACTAGTTCCCAGACCCAGGCCTACATATCAGAACTTAGTAGTACAAAAATGTTCTCTTAAAGGTAAAAAAAAAAAAATTAGGAAAATTACTATAATCAGGGAGTTTTCTAAAAGCAGTATATCTTCATATACTTAAATTCAAAGATTCATGCTTTTCAGGATACTTTTTTTAAGTAGTATGGAGGTAGATGGTAGATGTTCTGCATGTCTTTTTTAGCTAAACTAAAACACTGTCAAGCCCACACATTTCTAATTTTCTAAAAAAAATTCACTACACATGAAATGCAGAAGTCTAGAAATCATACACTATCCGCATGCTGCTTTCCTATTCTCACTGATAATAAAAATAGGAGATTGCACTGAAACGGTGAGACTTCCAAATGAATCTGGCCCCACAGAATGTAATATGATGATAATAGATTGCCATGGTGGTAGTTTTAGCAGAACGGTGCAGTTTGGCAATGTCAAATCATTCACTAGTAACAGGCTATGTGTTGATAGGACAGAAGAAACTCTGGTGACCATGGCTGACAGTTAGTAGCTGAGGCAGGCCCCTGTGGAAGCACACCTTGCAAGGGGCAGCAGCGTTCACGGTGACTTTCTGCAATAAAGAGCCACAGGGACTTCCGAGTGAACAGACACATTAGGGTTATCAGTGCACTGACACTACACTGCTCTGGTTTCCAGGATTCTTTTCTGTAGGTCGTTTTATTTTCCACAGCATAAAATTCTCTCTCATTCACTCCTGACCACACCCTTGAAGTATCTGGCTGGGAAAAATAATGATTAAACAGACTGAGATTTAGTAACCTAGTATCAATGCCTTTTTATGTACCCTATCCTCCCTTCTTCCCCAGAAACAAGGCTGGATTGTCCCGACATAATGCTCCCTAAACACCCTGTGCGTACAGCTCTCATTGTATATCCACCCTATGCAATTCTTTTTTCATGTTCTATATTATATGTGCCTACATGAGACCTGGTACACAACTGTACTCAGAAATTGAATGAATGGAGAATTAATTAATTAATTAACTAAGCCTCTACTAGTACAAGTTCATCTGATGCAACTTTATAGGCTTCCTTCTAGAGAGGTGAGGTCTAGTGATAAATGCCTTGAGAGTCCCTGCAGAGGGCAACCACAAGACATTTCGACAAAACTTCAGAGCCACTGAAATACCATCTGGATTTGAAATTCATATTCCAAATTTGGTCTATATTCATAAAACTCAAGAGATCTTATACATAATGGCATGGGTTTTCTAATTATATAATCTTGCAATTAAAAAATGAGAAGAATAAAGAAATATCTCATTTTACATACACTTACCAATAATACTTCACTAGGTTTCCTTGAAAACATGAAGAACCACGATGATCAAGCTTTTATTAAAATAGCACTAAATACATTCACAGTGCAGGATAAAGTGAATGCTGTTATTTTTGACAAATTTAAAAGCAAATCTAGAGATATCAGAGTAGTTGAGAGCTCATATGGGTTTAGTATCTACTTTCAACAGATTTTCTTTTTCCAAGAGAGAATTATAAATAGCAAATCCAGAAATGGTTAAAAGCAGGGAGCTTTGAAATAAAGTGGAAAGTAAAATGATATATCAAAATCCAGGGTGTAAGTTAATTCAAAGGGAGTTAAATTATGTAACCTATGCTCTTATGATTGCATGTAGTAGAAGTCCTTGGAACAATGAAATCAGCTGCAATATACCAAAAAGCAGAATTTTAAACTCTGACAACACAAATACTTCGAAAGTATGAAAAAATGTTCAGTATCAATGTTTAGGACACTGAGGTTTTCCCTGACTAAAAAAGACATTAGAAACACTTTTTCAGTGAGGCAATAAGTGCAATATGTTTCATGAAATATATGTTCATGGGAGCCATTATCCCTACTAAGTAAAATACACAAATGCCTCAGTGCTCCAGGCCCTTTTAATCACAATAATTTGAAATCATTAAGGAATTGCAGATAGAAGTGGCTGTAAGTTATTATAAAATTCATTGAATGTCTGATACCCTCTCATGCAGTAAGAAAATTCAATATATTGAGGACTTCCTAAGAAAACAGAGAAGGAAGTACATAAGTCTGGCTGAAAGGGTATAATGGCACTGGTGTGATGCCAGGAGACAGGCACAGTTAGAGACGGAGTCACAGAAAACATGGCGCTTACACTAAGACCTAAAGAATTATTGACAATTTTCCATGTAGGCAATGAGAACAAGAACGTTCTAGGCAGAGAGAATAGCAGAAACAATAGTGTGGTATATTATTTAGTATTCTTTTGTCCATAGGAGAAAAGAAACACAACCCAAATTGGCTTAAGTAAAAAACTTTTAAAAAGAGGTGTTGGCTCACAGACCATTCAGGGTCCAGACATGAAAAGAGAAACCATGTTAGGCCTTTCATACCGAAAACATTTACTACAGGGAATTGGTAACTCTGATGTTGAAAGCAAACGGGGATATTGAGTTAACCCAGATATTAGTAACTTCATGACAACTGGATCATCCCTAAAGCTGACAGAACAAAAACAAACCTAGGATCTCGAAGGAGGTGCTCCACCAGAACTGAAGCCCAGTCCTCTGTGGTGGTGCAGGGCAGCGGGAGTGAGAAACAAACTGGAATGAATATTGGTTAACAATCCTGAAACCGCTTTCTACGTACACTGATAGGAGCCATCACCGTCGGAGTGGAAATTCACAGGTAACAGGGAGAAAGGCTAGAATGATCAACATGATAATGGATTCGAGTTGGAGACATCAGTAAGACCCCATCATTACCATAACATAAAAACAAATGGTTATATACAGAAATAACTATAGAATGCGTTTATACCCAGGTTAGTACACACATATAATTATTTCTGTTCTCTGTCACCTGAGAGGGTCTAGCAGTAAGGGTACCCCATTAGCTACAATCTCCCCTAGCGCCCAGATTTGTTTCTTTTATCACTCTGCAAGAAAAAGAGCCAAGATTCCATGGTGAAATGGATGATTTTAAGACTGGGGTAAGAAATACACAACATGAGCCTGAAGCATCCTGTAATGTCAGAAAGTAAGGAGGTGCTCAGCAAAAACAAACCTAATTGATGGGAGTATGTCAAAAGGACAGAGGAGTTAACTGAGAAGGCTCCCAGTGGCCAACACCAGGACAACTTGAGCAAAAAAATAAAGTACAGGCAAACCTCAGAGATGCTAAAGTACAGGCATACCTCAGAGATGCTAAAGTACAGGCAAACCTCAGAGATGCTAAAGTACAGGCATACCTCAAGAGATACTGCAGATTCAGTCCCAAAGCACAACTATAAAGTGAATACTGCAATACAGCAAGTCAAATGAATTCTTTTATTTCCCAGCCCATATAAAAGTTACATTTACACTATATTACAGTCTACTAAGTGTGCAATATTATCCTCTTAATTTAAAAACACCCAACACTTGATGGCTAAAAAATGCTAACCATTGCTGAACTTTCATCAAGTCCTAATCTTTTTGCTTATAAAAGGTCCCGCCTCAATGTTCATGGCTGCTAACTGATCAGGGTGGTGGTTGCTCAAGGTTGGGGCAGCTGTGGCAGTTTCTTAAAATAAGACAACAATGAAGTTTGTTTCACTGCTTGACTCTCCTTTCATGAACATTTTCTTTGTAGCATATGATGCTGTTTGTTAGCACTTTACCAACATAGAACTTCTTTCAAAATTGGAGTCAGTCCTCTGATGCCCTGCCACTGCTTTATCAATGATGTTTATGTAACAGTCTAAATCCTTTGTTGTTTTTTCAACAATCTTCACAGCATCTTCACCAGAAGATGATTCCATCTCAAAACACTACTTTCTTCGCTGATCCAGAAGAAGCAACTTCATCTGTTATAGTTTTATCATGAAATCGCAGCAATTGTTCACTTCCCCAGACTCTTCTTCTAATTCTAGTTCTCCTATTTCTACCACATCTGTAGTTATTCCCTCCACTGAAATCTTGAACCCCTCAAAATCACCCATAAAAGTTGCAATCAACTTCTTCCAAGTTCCTGTTAATGTAGATATTTTGGCCTCTTTTCATGAATGACGAATATTGTTAATGGCATCTAGAATGGTGAATCCTTTCCTGAAGGTTTTCAATTTATTTTGCTCAGCTTCTCCAAAGGAATCACTAGCTATGGCAGCTACAGCCTTATGAAGTGTATTTCTTCAGTAAGACTTGAAAGTCAAAATTAGTTCTTGGTCCATGGGTTGCAACATGGATGTTGTGTTAACAGACATGAAAACAACATTAATCTCACTGTACATCTCCATCAGAGCTCCCGGGTGACAAGGTGCACTGTCAATGAACAAGGAATCTCTTGAAAGGAATCTTTTTTTCTAAGCAGTAGATCTCAACAGTAGGCTTAAAATATTCAGTAAATCATGCTGTTAACATGTGTGCTGTCATTCAGACTTTGTTGATCCATTTACAGAGCACAGGCAGAGGAGAGTTAGCATAATTCTTAAGAGCCCTGGGGTTTTTAAACTGGTAAATGAGAGTTTGCTTCAACTTAAAGTCACCAGCTGCATTATCCCCTAACAAGACAGTCACTGTTTTTTGAAGCTTTGAAGCCAGGCATTGACTTCTCCTTGCTAGCTATGAAAGACTTAGATGGCACTTTCTTCATCAGAAGGCTATTTTCATCCACAATGAAAATCTGTTGTTTAGTGTAGCCACCTTCGTTCATTATCTCAGGGAGATCTTCTGGATTAAGTTGCTGCAGCTTCTCCACCAACACTTGCTACCTCACCCTGAAAGTTGATGTTATGCAGATGGCTTTTCTTAAACCTCATGAACCAACATGTTAGCTTCCAGCTTTTCTTCCACAGCTGCCTCACTTCTCTCACCCTTCATAGAACCAAAGACAGTTGCAGTCTTGCTCTGAATTAGGCTTTGGCTTAAAGAAACGAATGTTCTGGCTGGTACGATATCCAACCACTAAAACTTTATCCGTATCAACACTAAGCTGTTTCACTTTCTTTTCATATGTGTGTTCACTGGAGTAACACGTTTAATTTCCTTCAAGAGTTTTTTCTTTGCATTCACATCTTGGCTGCTTGGCACAAAATGCCTAGCTTTCAGCCTGTGCTGGCTTTCAATATGTCTTCCTCAGTAAGCTTAATCATTCTAGCTTTTGACTTAAAATGAGAGACTTGCAACTTTTCCTTCCACATCAATACTTAGACGCCATTGTGGGGTTATTAACTGGCCTAATGTCAATATTGTTGTGTCTCCAGAAATAAGGAGAGAGACCAGAAAACAGCCAATCAGTGGAGCAGTCAAAACACACACAATATTTGCCAATTTAGTTTGCATCTCATACAGGTGATTCATGGCACCCCAAAACAATCACAATAGTAGCAGCAATGATCACTGATCACAGTATTCACATAATATATAAAATAATAATGAAGTTTGAAATATTACAAGAATTACGAAAATGTGACACACAGACACAAAGTGACCAAATGCTGTTGGAAAAATGGCACCAATAAATTGTTCAACATAGAGTTTCCCAACCTTCAATTGGGAAAAAATACACAGTATCTGCAAAGCTCAATTTAAATTAGCAGCACAGAGGTTATGAGAACCATGTTTTGAGAATACAGGACTAGTATGACCCTCAGTTTTCTGGTTTGGGGAACTGACTCTTTGGTAGTTACATTAACCAAGATTAAATAAAGAGGGAAAGGAAGAATGTTTAAAAGATGTAGGGTGACAATCATTCTACGATGGCTGGGACAATACCGTATTAGTTCTGAAAGTCCTCCATCCTAGGAAATCCCTTGGTCCTGGGCAAGACCAGGTGGCTTGTCACCCATAATTTAGAAAAGAAAAATGTATTTAGATAAGTAAGAACTGCTTGCTGAAAGTCTACAGATGGATGTCTAATAGGCAATTATCAATCTGGAAACTAAGACAAGACATATAAGCTAGAAGTACACGTTTAGAAGTCACTACTACATAAGTAGAAATTGAAGTAATGGAACTAGATGACACAGGTCAGGATAAATTGCATAAAATAGCAGTAAGAGTAAAGAGGAGGAAAAGAGGAGCAGGAAGACGACTATGGCAATTTTAATGAACATCAGTATTTAAGGAAATGAACAAAAGGAGTCTGCAAAGGAGAAGGCAGTTTCAGTGAAGACACTGAGGAGAGTGACAGGGTCATCAGTGTAAGCGATCACACCTGGCAAAAGGGGTGATACAGAACCCCACCTGCCGCAGACAGGCAGCCGTTGGCTCTGGTATTTAGGAGACCGTAAGTGAATTTATTTACGTGGAGCTTTACTTACAGTTCAACTTATATAGTGCTGTATTGTAATATTTGAAGAATTAGTAAGAAGAGAGAAAGTGAGGACAATAAAGACTGCAAATTTCCTAAGACTGTACATTAGCCCAGACTAGCAAGTTATAGGCTGAATTCAGAAATCTCTTCACAGCCCTGCAAAGTGTTTGTTCTTCTTTCGTTTCATTCATCAGTAGCATTTAGCATTTGAGACAGTTTAGCTACAATCCAGATATCCAGCTTTTCTTGGAAAATGAGAAGCTCTGGCATCTGGATTCTGCTGATGAGCACAAACTGACAATTTTCCATTGTCTCCCTCAGGCTTCACATCTTACTTCCTCCAGCAGCAGCCTGGTCCCTAGACATCTGAGAGTGAGATCCAGGTAAGTGAGATCCCCTTCTGAAAGGAAGGGGGAAAATATCTCTATAGAGGATGATTGGGTCCAGGGAAAGCTTTGACTTTATTGTCCATTTTAAAGAAAAGATTAGTTAGAGCCTATCTATATGCTAAATGGGAGAAGCAAGAGGATAATTATTGAAGCAAGGTCAAAATGTGAGAGGGATGTGATATAGAACAATGATGGACAAATCAGCCTTGGATAAGCAGAAGGATTCCTCCAGAGAACCTAGCTATGTATGTAACGAATCTATAATTTAAGAATATGACATTGTAGCCCTATTCAGATCACAAGTCGGCAATTAAGAAGACAATAAAAGCCCTAAAATTTTCAGTTACATCAAGAAACTCGTATTCACTTTTCTAAGAGGCCCTGAGCATAGCTCATGTTTTTGTGGTTCTGAAGAATTACACCCAACAGTCCTTCGCTGCTACAGTGTGCTCTCATACAAAGGAATGGCTCCTTTTATAGTACTGAAGGAAAATATATATGTTGAAGGATATGACATGAAAGTGAGATGAGCAACTTTGCAATCTCCTACTCATTTTCAAGAAATTCTCTTCAGTCATATCGAAACGCAGGTCAACCTAACGTAATCTTAACTGGCAATCTGCAAATGAATGATCTTAAAATTTGTCCATTTCTCTTGTGCATATGCTTCTGAAGTTTACCTAAAAAGATTTAGTGAAATTTGGGGCACAGCACACATTTGTTCTTACTCTCTTTCAAACAGATTCACAAAAGAGAATGCTCAACAGTCTTCTATGACCCACAGGCACAGCAGGTCACAGGGTCTGAGGAGAAATTTGAGATGAAACGAAGCCCATTGCTCTTCTATGCACCTTTTAAATTTTTCTCAGTTCATTTTAATTTAAACAGAATTTTGCTCCTGTGTTCTTTTCTCAACACAATAAC
The DNA here is from genome assembly GCF_030020395.1 of Manis pentadactyla. Taxonomy (NCBI): domain Eukaryota; kingdom Metazoa; phylum Chordata; class Mammalia; order Pholidota; family Manidae; genus Manis; species Manis pentadactyla. The sequence goes on along the minus strand of NC_080028.1, from coordinate 109,154,470 downwards.
ATTTCTTTACAAAAGCTTTGATTCTTCTACAAAGATGAGAAGGCAAATGAGAAAGTTATTGAAACTGAGGAAGAATTACAATCCTTCCAAGCCTAGATACATTTTATAATTCCCCAGTCAGAAATCCTAACTTCTAACCTCAAATGTCATAACTTTCTAACCTTCTCAGAATCGATGCCATCCATATATTCATCCATTTCAATCTCATTAAGACTGACACAAAAAAGAATCCACTACTATTTATCTATTTCCTTTCTTCCTGTTTAAATATGCATCTCTGTATTAGTTTTGTTTTGCTGCTGTAAGAAATTACTACGAACTTAACTGGCTAAAAGCAACACCAATTTATTATCTTATCATTCTGAGGTTGGTACCCTAATGCAAGATCTCCCTGGCTGAAATCAAGGTGTTCGGAGGAGTCCTTCTAAAAACCCTAAAAGAAAATGGGTTTCTGTGTCTATTTTCTAGAGCCCCATATTCCTCGACTCATGGACCCCTCTGACCATCTTTGAAGCCAGCAGGTCCTTCTCAGCTGGCATCATGCTGACCTTGCTTTCTCATCCTAGATCCATTTCTGACGCTGACTCCTCTGCATCTCGCTCTTCCATTTTTAAGGAACCGTGTGATAACTACTTGTGAAAAGGTACTGAGTAGGATCCAAAAAGCTCGCATGCAAATCCTGGCTATACCATTAATTAGATCAAGATATTTTAAAATTTGTGAACCTCGACTTCTTTGCTTTAAAAACAAAGACAATAAACAGTTCACAACTTGACTACCTCACAGAATATTATGATAACCAAACAGACTGGTGACTTGAAATAGCAGGTAAAAGAAAAGTGACATAAACTTTAGAGAATATCAGCCTGCGTTAAAATTCAAGCTCTGTCATGTGTCCCTGAGCCCGTTTTTTAAGTTCTCCAAATAAGTTTCGCCATATATAAAATAAAGCTAACTTCTCACGGGCATTAGCAGAAATAAATAAAACATGTAAAGGTGCTTAGAATCATGCTGAAAGTTCACTGTAAGCACTCATTGTTAATTTTGATAAAGTGATTGAAATAATTTGATTACTGAGATTTCCATAGTTTAAATTCTAAGGGAAGTGATAAATATCTTTTTTTGAACTCTAGACAGTATGTGGTTACCACAATTTATTTTTTAAAGATCATAAATCTTTTGTTTTTGTCCCTTTCCTATTAGTAAAAGCACTTGGATTTTTTTATAGACCACTTTTTCTTTTATTTTAGTATCATTAATATACAGTTCCATGAGCAACATTGTGGTTACTAGATTGTCCCCATCATCAAGACCGCACCACATACCCCATAACAGTCACTGTCCATCAGCATAGTAAGATGCTGCAGAGTCACTACTTGTCTTCTCTATGTTATACTGCCTTCCCTGTGCACCCCCTACATTATGTGTGCTAATGGTAATGCCCCTTATTCACCTTATCCCTCCCTCCCCACCCATCCTCCCCAGTCCCTTCCCCTTTGGTAACTGTTAGTCCATTCTTGGGTTCTATGAGTCTGCTGCTGTTTTGTTCCTTCAGTTTTTGCTTTGTTCTTATGCTCCACATATGAGTGAAATCATTTGGTACTTGTCTTTCTCCGACTGGCTTATTTCACTGAGAAAAATATCCTCAAACTCCATCCATGTTATTGCAAATAGGACTGTTTTCTTCTTATGGCTGAATAATATTCATTGTGTATATGTATCCATTCATCTACTGATGGACACTTAGATTGCCTCCATTTCTTGGCTATTGTAAATAGTGCTGCAATAAATGTAGGAGTGCATATGTCTTTTTCAAACTGGGCTGCTGCAGCCTTAGGGTAAATTCCCAGGAGTGGAATTCCTGGGTCAAATGGTATTTCTATTTTTGTTTTTGAGTAACCCCCATACCTCTTTCCACAGTGGTTGAACTAATTTACATTGCCACCAGCAGTGTAGGAGGGGTCCTCTTTCTCCACACCCTCACCAACATTTGTTGTTGTTTGTCTTTTGGATGTTGGCCATCCTAACTGGTGTGAGGTAATATCTCATTGTGGTTTTAATTTGCATTTCTCTGATGATTAGCAATGGGGAGGATCTTTGCATGTGCCTGGTGGCCCTCTGAATTCCTTCTTTGGAGAACAGTCTGTTCATATCTTCTACCCATTTTTTAATTGGATTATTTGCTTTTTGTTTGTTGAGGTGTGTGAGCTCTTTGTATATTTTGGATGTCTACCCCTTATCGGATATGTCATCTATAAATATATTCTCTCATACTGTAGGATGCCTTTTTGTTCTACTGATGGTATCCTTTGCTGTACAGAAGTTCTTTAGTTTGAAATAATCTCACGTGTTCATTTTTGCTTTTGTTTCTCTTGCCCAGGGAGATACATTAATGAAGAAGTTGTTCATGTTTACATTGAAAGAGAGATTTGCCTATGTTTTCTTCTAAGAGTTTTATGGTTTCATGACTTCTTTCAGGTCTTTGATCCATTTCTAGTTTACTTTTGTGTATGGACTTAGACAGGAATCCAGTTTCATTCTCTTACATGTAGCTGTCCAGTTTTGCCAATACCAGCTCTTAAGAGGCTGTCATTTCTCCATTATATATCCATGGTTCCTTTATCATGTATTAATTGACCATATATGCTTGGGTTAATATCTGGACTCTCTATTCTGTTCCACTGGTCTATGGGTCTGTTCTTGTGCCAGTACCAAATTGTCTTGATTACTGTGGCTTTGTAGTAGAGCTTGAAATTGGGAAGCGAGATCCCCCCAGCTTTATTCTGCCTTTTCAGGATTGCTTTGGTTATTTGGGGTTTTTGTGGTTCCATATGAATTTTAGAATTATTTGTTCCGGTTCACCGAAGAATGCTGTTGGTATTTTGATAGGGATTGCTTTCAATCTGTAGATTGCTTTAGATGGGATAGCCATTTTGACAATATTAATTCTTCCTAGCCAAGAGCATGGGATGAGTTTCCATTTCTTAGTGTCCTCTTTAATTTCTCTTAAGAGCATCTTACAGTTTTCAGGTTATAGGACTTTCAATTCCTTGGTTAGATTTATTCCTAGGTATTTTATTCTTTTTGATGCAATTGTGAATGGAATTGTTTCCCTGATTTCTCTTTCTGTTAGTGTGTCATTAGTATATAGGAATGCCACAGGTTTCTGTGTATTAATTTTGTATCCCGCAACTTTGCTGAATTCAGATATTAGATCTAGTCATTTTGGAGTGAATTCTTTAGGTTTTTTTAATGTACAGTATTATGCAAGCTACAAACAGTGACAGTTTGACTTCTTCCTTACCTGTCTAGATGGCTTTTAATTCTTTATGTTGTCTGATTGCCATGACTAGGACCTCCAGAACTATGTTGAATAAAAGTGGGAAAAGTGGGCACCCTTGTCTTACTCCTGATCTTAGAGGAAAAGCTTTCACCTTCTTGCTGTTAAGTATGATGTTGGCTATGAGTTTGTCATATATGGCCCTTATTATGTTGAGGTACTTGCCCTCTATACCCATTTGGTTGACAGTTTTTATAAGGAATGGATGTTGAATTTTGTTGAATACTTTTTCATCATCTATGGTCATGATCATGTGGTTTTTGTCCTTCTTTTTGTTGATGTGGTGGATGATGTTGATGGATTTTCTAATGTTGTACCATACTTGAATCTCTGGGATGAATCCCACTTGATCATAGTGTATGATTCTCTTGATGTATTTTTTAATTCGGTTTCTAGCATTTTGCTGAGTATTTTTGAATCTATGTTCATCAGGGATATTGGTCTGCAGTCTTCTTCTTTTTTGCCTGGTTTTGGTATTACAGTGATGCTGCCTTCATAGAATGAGTCTGAAAGTACTAACTCTTCTTCTATTTTTTTTGAAAACTTTAAGGAAAATGTGTATTATGTCTTCTCTAAATGTCTGATAAAATTCCGTGGTGAATCCATCTGGTTTGGGGATTTTATTCTTGGGTAGTTTTTTGATTACTGATTCAATTTCATTGCTGGTAATTAGTCTATTTAGATTTTCTGTTTCTTCCTTGGTTAGTCTTGGAAGGTTGTATTTTTCTAGAAAGTTGTTCATTTCTTCTAGGTTATCCAGCTTGTTATCATATAGATTTTCATAGTATTCTCTAATAATTCCTTTTTCTTCTGTGGCGTCTGTCATCATTTTTCCTTTCTCATTGCTGATTCAGTTGATGTGTGTGGATTCTCTTTTTTGCTTAATAATTCCGGCTAGGGGTTTATCTATTTTGCTTATTTTCTCAAAGAACAAGCTCTTGGTTTCATTAATTTTTTCTGTTGTTTTATTCTTCTCAATTTCATTTATTTCTTCTCTGATCTTTATTATGTCCCTCCTTCTGCTGACTTTGGGCCTCATTTGTTCTTCTTTTTCCAGTTTCAATAAATGTGAATTTAGAATATTCATTTGGGATTGTTCCTCCTTCTTTAAATAGGCATGTTTTGCTATATACTTTCCTCTTAGAACTGCCTTTGCTGCATCCCACAGACATTGGGCATTGTGTTGTTGCTTTCATTTGTCTCCATACATTTCTTATCTCTGTTTCAATTTGGTCATTGATCCACTGCTTGTTTAGGAGCATGATGTTAAGCCTCCATGTGTTAGAGGTCCTTTTCATTTTCATTGCGTAATTTATTTCTAGTTTAACACCTTTGTGATCTGAGAAGTTGGTTGGTAGAATTACAATCTGTTTGATTTTACTGAGGTTCTTTTTGTGGCCTAGTATGTAGTCTATTCTGATAAATGTTACACTTGAGAAGAATGTGGATCCTGCTGCTTCTGTGTGTAGAGTTCTGTACATGTCTGATAGGTCCATCTGTTCTAGTGTGTTGTTCAGTGCCTCTGTGTCCTTGCTTATTTTCTGTCTGGTGGATCTGTCCTTTGGAGTGAATGGTGTGTTGAAGTCTCCTAAAATCAATGCATTGCATTCTATTTTCTCCTTTTATTCTGTTAGTATTTGTTTCACGTATGTAGGTGCTCCTGTATTGGGTGCATAGATATTTATAATGGTTATATCCTCTTGTTTTACTGACCCCTTTATCATTATGTAATGTCCTTCTCTGTCTCTTGTTCCTTTCTTTGTTTTGAAGTTTATTTTGTGTGATACAAGTATTGCAACACCTGCTTTTTTCTCCCTATTGCTTGCATCAAATATCTTTTTCCATCCCTTCACTTACAGTCCATTTATGTCTTTGGTTTTGAAATGTGTTTCTAGGCAGCATAAATATGGGTCTTGCTTTTTTATCCATTCTATTACTCTGTGTATTTTGATTGGTGCATTCAGCCCATTTACATTTAGGGTGGTCATCAATACATATGTACTTATTGCCATTGCAAGCATTGAATTCGTGGTTACCACAGGTTCTAGGGAAGCTTCTTTACTGTCTAACCATCTAACTTAACTCACTTACTATGCTAGAATTCTTTTAACGTAGAATATTATTTACTAACCAAGATCTGAGGACTAGATGTTCTCATTGCCAGTGACTTCACACTGATTCTGTCCCAGTTCCATAGACAGAGGCAGGAAATACACGTATAATTACAGCCCACTAGGTTTTCCTTTTCCTGTGCATTTCATCTACCCTTTTTGCTATAATGAGAACCCTGATTCCCAACACCAATATGCTTACTCATTTATTTAATCCTTCAAGACACATAAAATAATTTCAGTACTATTAAGCCTATATCACTATCAGCAACAAAGCTATTAAATGAAGTACAGCAATTTTTCTGCATTTTTTACCCTAAGTCTATAACCCACTAAGTGTGTTCAGAGAACTATGCCCAAAAGTTCTTTGAAAAACTCCTTTCCTTATGGCTATTCATCAGTTTGATACAATTTCTGCCATAATTAATTTAAATTTTTTTCTTTTATCCTTATTTCAGTTGTTCAAAATCATTAACAATTCAAAAGCGAGGTCAAAATATATGAAATATGTATTACATATAAAATATGTAATTATATATAATATATAAAAATTATATCTAATAATTTGCATTTCTGTTAAACTTTTCAATCAGTTCCCACATGTTCACCATAGCTTTTTCTCCTTTCTGTGCTCAGAATGGCACTTTTAAAAATAAGCATGTATACACACACACACACACTTTTTTCCCCTTGTTGTATTAAAAAGACAATATGCTCTATTAACTATTTTACACCATTTTCTTAACTTAATAATTTATCCTACAAATGATTCCACATCTGTTTTAACATCAAATGTTGAAATACTACCTTACACCAGTGAGAATAGCCACTATCCAGAAGACAAGAAATAACAAGTGTTGGCAAAGATGTGGAGAAAGGGGAAATCTCTTACACTGTTAGTGGGAATGTAAATTAGTGCAGCCACTATGGAAAGCAGAATAGAGGTTTCAGAAAAACTAAAAATAGAAATGCTTTGTGACCTAGTAATTGTACTTCAAGGAATTTACCTGAAGAAAACAAAATCCCTGATTTAAAAAGATATATGCCCCCCTATGTTTATTGCCACATTATTTACAATTGTCAAATACTATATTACTTGCTATACATTCACTACTGTTCCAGTTTCACTGTGAATTTGTATTTACATTTAAGTAAATTACACTAATGTTAAAGGATTTTAACATTAAGTGCCCTTCTTTGTCATTATTTTGTAGTCTTTGACCTGATATCTACCTTTCCAATATCAGGATCAAAACCTTGTCCTCTCTTTGTTTGCATTTGCCTCATAAAACTTCACCTTTTTATTGTAATTATTCTCAGTCCCTCGTTTCAGACATTGCTTATATCAGGATACAGCTGGATTTCAAAATCAGCTAATTGGAAAATCTTTTTCTTTTAATACATAATTTAAGACCATTTATATTATTAAAAATTCCATAATATTATATCTATTGCATATTAAGTTACTTTATTATGCTTTTTGTCTCTATTCAGGGGTCAGTTTTGCTGTTCTTCTATATTTCCTTTGATGTATAGGAAGGTACATATTTTTACTCCTAGTGGTTATCTTAATACTTATATTTTTTAAATGCTCTTATTACTTTATTTACTTACTTAGGTTTCAATATTTTCGTTCATAGAGTGTAATAAAATCTCTTGATACCCCCTATTATTCATGGCTCAGTCAATGAGGTTACTCAATATTTTACTTTATTTCGCTATTCTCCCATTTTTGTTACATTCTTTACTTCATATATTCCTCTTCCATTCTTGTCCCCACCTTTATTTTAGTCGTGGATCTGCAAATAAATATATTCAATATTCCACATCATTCTTTGAACTAAGTTTGTAGAGTCAGCCTTGGCTAGATGAAACCATCCTGCTCTAGACTCCTCAGGAAGGGCTCATGAGCACAGAGTGCCAGAGGTGCTGCATGTTTAAGGTGACTCCTACACAAGCTGAATAACAGCTCCATATAAAACCCTTAATTTTCTTGAGTGCCTTAAAAATGTTTTAGGATACAAAATCAACACACAGAAATCTGTGGCTTTCCTCGACACTAACAATGAACCAACAGAAAGAGAAATCAGGAAAACAACTCCATTCACAATTGCATCAAAAAAAATAAAATACCTAGGAATAAACCTAACCAAAGAAGTGAAAGACCTATACCCTGAAAACTACAAGTCACTCTTAAGAGAAATTAAAGGGGACACTAACAGATGGAAATGCATCCCATGCTCGTGGCTAGGAAGAATTAATATCGTCAAAATGGCCATCCTGCCCAAAGCAATATACAGATTTGATGCAACCCCTATGAAACTACCAGCAACATTCTTCAATGAACTGGAACAAATAATTCAAAAATTCATATGGAACCACCAAAGACCCCGAATAGCCAAAGCAATCCTGAGAAAGAAGAATAAAGTAGGGGGGATCTCACTCCCCAACTTCAAGCTCTACTATAAAGCCATAGTAATCAAGACAATTTGATACTGGCACAAGAGCAGAGCCACAGACCAGTGGAACAGACTAGAGAATCCAGACATTAACCCAGACATATATGGTCAATTAATATTTGATAAAGGAGCCATGGACATACAATGGTGAAATGACAGTCTCTTCAACAGATGGTGCTGGCAAAACTGGACAGCTACATGTAGGAGAATGAAACTGAACCATTGTCTAACCCCATATACAAAAGTAAACTCAAAATGGATCAAAGACCTGAATGTAAGTCATGAAACCATTAAACTCTTGGAAGAAAACATAGGCAAAAACCTCTTAGACATAAACATGAGTGACCTCTTCTTGAACATATCTCCCCGGGCAAGGAAAACAACAGCAAAAATGAACAAGTGAGACTATATTAAGCTGAAAAGCTTCTGTACAGCAAAAGACACCATCAATAGAACAAAAAGGAATCATACAGTATGGGAGAATATATTTGAAAATGACACATCTGATAAATTTGACATCCAGAATACATAAAGAGCTCACACACCTCAACAAACAAAAAACAAATAACCCAATTAAAAAATGGGCAGAGGAACTGAACAGACGGTTTTCCAAAAAAGAAATACAGATGGCCAACAGACACATGAAAAGATGCTCCACATCGCGAATTATCAGAGAAATGCAAATTAAAACTACAACGAGGTATCTCCTCACACCAGTAAGGATGGCTGCCATCCAAAAGACAAACAACAACAAATGTTGGCGAGGCTGTGGAGAAAGGGGAACCCTCCTACACTGCTGGTGGTAATGTAAATTAGTTCAAACATTGTGGAAAGCAGTATGGAGGTACATCAAAATGCTCAAAACAGACTTACCATTTGACCCAGGAATTGCACTCCTAGGAATTTACCCTAAGAATGCAGCAATCAAGTATGAGAAAGAACAATGCACCCCTATGTTTATCACAGCACTATTTACAATAGCCAAGAATTGGAAGCAACCTAAATGTCCATCGATAGATGAATGGATAAAGAAGATGTGGTACATATACACAATGGAATACTACTCAGCCATAAGAAAAGGGCAAATCCAACCATTTGCAGCAACATGGATGGAGCTGGAGGGTATTATGCTCAGTGAAACAAGCCAAGCGGAGAAAGAGGAACACCAAATGATTACACTCATCTGTGGAGTATAAGAACAAAGGAAAAACTGAAGGAACAAAACAGCAGTAGAATCATAGAGCTCAAGAATGGACTAACAGGTACCAAAGGGAAAGGGACTGGGGAGGATGGGTGGGTAGGGAGGGATAAGGGGGAGGAGAAAAAGGGGGGTATTAAGATTAGCATTCATGGGGGGTGGGAGAAAGGGGAGGGCTGTACAACACAGAGAAGACAAGTAGTGATTCTACAACATTTTGCTACGCTGATGGACAGTGACTGTAAAGGAGTATATAGGGGGGACCTGGTATAGGGGAGAGCCTAGTAAACAAAATATTCATCATGTAAGTGTATATTAATGATAAAAAAAAAAGCAGTTCCTGTGTGGTGACCTCCAATGAGTTCTACACAATGATATAAAGGGCATATAAAAGTGTAGGCAAAGGGTCTGTTTGTGTTTATACAGAGGATCAAAGCCTAATTGGGCTACCCTGAAAATGAACTAAGATACAATATGGAAAAGAACTTCCAACATCAGCACTCTCTGGAAGACTCATGCCAGAAGATGATCATCAAAAATCCCCAACAAAGATCCACGCACTGCTACAGGTGTAGATGCACTCAACCCACCAGTTCCTGGACTTGCCATGGGAATGAAGAAGGAGATATCTAAGCTGGCCTGTGCATACAGTAAAACAACAAATTTGACTGGATTTATATTGTTGGAACTCAACCAAGAATTAGGAGAATTGCAAATTGTAGCTCTCCAAAATCTTACAACTACAGACTATTTACTGTTAAAAGAACATATAGGATGTGAACAGTCCCCAGGAATGGACTGTTTTAATTTGTCTGATTTCTCTCAGACTGTTCAAGTTCAGTTGGACAATATCCACCATATCATAGATAAGTTTTCACAAATGCCTAAGGTGCCTGACTGGTTTTCTTGGTTTCACTGGAGATGGCTGGTAATTACAGGTATGCGTTGGTTACGTAACTGTACTCCTATTATGTTAATGTGTGTGCGCAATTTAATTGGTAGTTTAAAACCTATACATGTTGAAGTTACTCTACAAGATATGTCAAGGAAATAATCAATCTTCCCATGTTTTCTTCCGCCTGCTACTTCTATAGCTTTTCTTCTTCCTTCCTAACTACAACCCTTAATTAGAATTTGTGCCTCATATCGAATTTACCGAGTATCATAATTCTTCCAAGTGGTAAAGACACCTCAAGACAATTCCTGGGCATAGAAGCCACAGGGCATAAATATGCAAAGAAGTAAAAAGCTAACCTTTTCAAACAATAAGGCTTCTCTCTCACTTACCAATTTAACATTTCCCTGTATGGCCCCAGAAGATGACTGGTTAGCCAGAGACGGGTAAGATTCCTCAAGGGAGGAACAACCTAAGACAGGCACAGTCGCAGGGGGGCCATCAGGTGAGAAATTGGGGATCAACAGAGGTGAGGCTTAGAACCTCATCCCCCCTGTTCTGAGAGAAATCTTCTGCATACGTGGATGTTTTATTGCCCTGGTCTAGCTTGGATTAACACATAGTCTACAGGCACTCACCTGATCATCTATATTTGCTCTCTTACAACACTAAACTATGTTTTCTACCTTTATCTTGTATCTACCTACCACTTCAGCATTTTATTAAAAATAATAATAATAAAGAGAGAAATGTGGTATCCACATATAAATCAAGTATAAAAATCAAATGAGTATTCATATTTGAACTGTTTATAGTTCATAATGCATAAGCAAAATTGAAAGCTTCTGTGATGACTGCCCTTGTAATGTTCACCATGTAACTTATTCACTATGTAAGAATTTGTTCTCCATGTAAGAACTTGTTCATTATGCTTCAGAAGATTGGAGACTGATGATAATTAGGCTTGGGGTGGATTAATGATTGTACATTGAGCATTGACACCCCTATACTGAATTTTATTGTTGTTAACAACCATTTGATCAATAAATATGAGAGATGCCCTCACAAAAATATATATATATATACACACTTCCAATTGTAAAATAAATAAGTAACCGGGATGTAATGTATAGCATAAGGAATATAGTCAAAATATTGTAACAACTTGGTATGGTGATAGCTGGTACCTAGAATTATCATGTATATAAATGTTGAATCATTGTGTTGTACACCTGAAACTAATGTAATACTGTATGTCAACTACCCTTCAATAAAAAATAATTATCTAAAAAAAAATGTTTTAACACTATTGTTTTAAATCTTGCCTCAAGTGGTTTGGTGCTAACTTTCTTTTCTTTCCTTCAAAAGTGACCTTTTGTTTTTTGTTTGGAGACCAGCAGGATATCTTTAAAGTATAATAGATTAATTAGAATATGTCTCCGAGGTGACCATTGTATCTTCATTATTCCAGGTGTGTAGTAGGCCTTTTTAATGTTAAAGTCAAGTCTTCTATTTCCAGAAAATTCTCCTTGATTATAGTGTTAAATATTAGGTCTGTTTCATTGTTTTCTTCTCTTTTTCAGGTGTCCTAATTATGTATATGTTCATTCTTCTTTGTCTATGCTCTATATGTCTTTCTGATCTTTTTAATTCTTTGTTTTTTTATTATCATTCTGGCTATTTTCATTTAACTCCTCATTAAGCCTTCTAAAATGTTCAGTCAATTTTTCCTTGAGCTTTCCATATTATCCTTGGATGATTTCTCTTTTATTATTATTCCTGAGATCATTTTGCCTTTTTCTTCCACTTCTTTCCTGAATCTGATTCTCATCTCATGTATTCCTGTTTTTATGTCTATTTCTAGTCCAAGATTTTGTATTTCTAATGTAAAGTGTTTGTTCATATCTCATTGGAGGGAGTGTTGTGTTTCTGACTCCTGCTTCACTGTTGGTTTTGAAGAAATACTATTCATTGGCTAAAAAAAATTTCCACTTACTGAGGACAAAATTGTGGTCCCCGAAAATTCATATGTTAATGCCCTGATCCCCAGTGTAACTATATTTAGAGATAGGGATTTTAGTGTTAAGGATAAATGAGATAGGACTGGTGCCCTAATTCAATAGGGCTGTGGCCTTATAAGAGAAAGAGAGAGAGAAATCTCTCTCATTTTCCAGAAACATAAACCAAGAAAAGGCCATGTAGGCACACAGCAAGGTGGCTGTCTGCAAGCCAGGAAGAACCCCACCAGAACACAACCATACTGGCACCCCAATCTCAGACTTACAGCCTCCAGAACTGTGAGGAACAAATTTATTGTTTAAGCCACCAGCCTATGGGATTTTGTTATAGCAGCGACAGCTGACTAATACATCATTTTTTATTTATTTTTATAGTATGGATGTTGGATGCAGTTTTGTATTCTGTTCAGTTCTGTTCATCTGATGTTTTCCTATACAAAAGTAACAGGTTTATCTGGACCAATGTTGGCAGTTTTTAGAATTTTTAGTTCAAGCTCATCCTCCCCCATTATTATAGAGAACTGCAGTTCCTTTAATTAACAGTGCCATTTTTATGGCAGGTACTGGGAGTCTGAATGATCCATATCTTTTTCTGTTTTTTGTAAGTTTTCTTATTTCTGTAGGATTTTTAACTTCCACTGCTTGTGCCCTTTCCTTTCACCAAGACTCCTAGGAGTGCTCCCTACTCCAAGTCCCCCTCTCTCCCCAAAAATGGTGCTTTCCCAATACATTCACCACTGGTTCTGTGCACTTCCCACATCTTTTCCTTTTCATCCCTCAGTAGCCAGAGCTTTGACCAAGGTCTCCACCCTGTTCTCAGTATTGCTCTAGGCAGGGTGTTGACTCTCTCCTACTGTGTGTGAATTTATCATTGTTTATCACTATTAGGTTCCTATCCACTTTTGTGCTCAGATGCTGACTGACTCCCTAAAGTCATGTGTTCTGACAATGAATCTGCTGAATTTGTATGTTTTTTCACTATCTACCCATAATTTGAAACTTGTAATAGTCTTAGTGTTCTAATTATGCCATAGATATCAATTTTGGGTAATTTGATTTGCTCTTTTTATTGACCTGCATGGTTTTTGAAGAAATGCTTAGAAATTCTGATTTAGGTAGCTTCCAATACCTATAGGAAGCCGGCAGTCACAATCATCATTTTTCATTCTTTGTAACATGATATGACAGATGTAACAGTATTCAGGAAAATAACTGATTCAGAAGTCTAGGGATCTGGTTCTTCCTCGAGAAAATACCTGTAACTATAACATGCATTATGATTCCCATCTGGTGTGCACTGGCTCAAAGGTATTCCATTACTGATTTCTTGACCCATTTCTTCAGCCCTTTAATTCCAAGTGCTCCTTTGGCATTTTCTCCTAAATATCTCTTTCCATTATGATCTTAATTTAGTTGGATTAGTTTCATTTGTCACTGAAGGTCTGTCACTCAATTTATCCATCATATTACTTGGGCAAGTCTACATACTCCTACAACTCTTCCTACCCCTCTGTACTGCTTGGAAGCTTAAAGAAATCACTTCACTTTATATAAGGGCTTTTAAAGGCACAGTGCTTTGTAAAGAGAAGAAAATATTTTATCATTAACCCAACTTTAGCTTAGAAGAAATAAGTTTAGGTGTTAATTGGTTATTTCAAGGTGAAACAGCATGTTTATATGAATTTCTAGTCCTTGGTTACTATTATTTTCATTGTATCTTACATGTGGACATCTTCATCTCAAGTATCTTAAGCTTCAGCTGTTTGTATTTTAGCTATTTGCATTCCTCAAACTCTAAGACAACCAACTTGCAAATACCTTGTCTGGATTTTTATGTCTAAAAAATCTGTGTATATTTCAACCTTCCCCATCAGTATTCATCATCACTCCATCCATTCTATACTCTTTGGATTCACTTCATTCTTGCATCCATTTATGTCTATTTTAATATCTGGATATTTTTCCCCACAATTTTCAGACAAGGATTTTCTTATGTTTTTCCTAACTCACTGCTTTTTTTTTTTTAACTTCCAGGTTCAATCAGATCTTTTTCATTTCCTGGAAAAACTCCTGGAAGCATATTTATAACTGAGGAAATTTCTTACTAATCCTTGTCTTTTGTGTTCCTACATGCCTTCCACACCCATATTGTCCCCTTGTTAATCTCACGATTTTTCCAAGCCTTCAGTATTCCAATGCACATTTTTAAAATAAAAGTAGTAGAAAGAAAAAAGAAAGTGAGAAAATAAGGGTTAATAAAAAGCTCCTAGACCAATAAGTTTCTATTCTTTAGTTCCCCCTATGTGCTGTGAATGTGTTCAAGAGTAAGAAAGGAAAATACAGGTTCAGCTCTGGAGGATCTGGGATGAATCTTAACAGCAGACTAATTTGCTACACATTGGTCTTTAGGCTAATAGTAAGACAGATAGGAGTTATAGAAAACAAGCAAATTAAAGATGAAGACATTAGAGGCACAATCCTACCTGGCACTTCTGACATTAAAAGACATGTAAAACCTGACAAATACTTATTCAGAAAAGGGCAGAAGCATGTTTACTTGCTCTGACTGTATGTTTGCATTGAAGCACGTGGTGTCGTTAAACATCCTGGGGGGCGAATGAGGAAGCCTGAGGAGTTTCCCAGTAGGTACTGGTGTGTGGAGACAATGGGTTTCCACCCAACTCAGACTAAGCAATTGAGGCCCTGCATAAAAAGATGGTAAATCAACATCCTTCCAACCTCTAACGGGAAGCAAACGCATTTAATAGAATCCCATTTTTTCCCCAATGTGATGTATATTTTGCAAAGCTGCTATAAAAATAATAGTCATTATAGACTTCCTGCTTCTGTGTTCACCAATTGCACTGAGTTAGAGATACATTAGTCCATTTCAGTTTTAATTATTCTGACTTCTCATTAGAGAAAGGATTAATAACTACAATTTTGCTAACAGCATATAAAGCTTTTTGTGATCTAGACTTAATTTAGCCTAATTCCCAGCACAGTAAGAGCTACTGTACAGTCCATGGAATAAGACAACCTAATTTTATCACTCCATGCAGTTAGCTACATAGAGGCAATGGCCATGAGCCATTTGCCATTCTTAGTCTGTAGACCTTAATTCACTCTCATTTATCAGTTTTGAAAATCAAGATCTGCCTGTTTATAGAATGAAGTGTGCAAATTACAAGAGGGAAAGTTTGACAAACAGTTCAAATATTTTTAAACAATTGATGGGATAAGTATAACTCTAGTTTCATGCACGTTTTTTATGTGTGTCAAGTTCTTCTATAAATATAATCATTTAAATCATGTGGCTATGCTCTACTACTTCTCATCTAAAACAGGTTTTTCAACGTATTCAAAGAAATACTTCTATAATGTCAGTGGATGCTATGCAAAACACAAAGAAACTGTTAGATCAAAATAAAGTTAAATATGATTCTTTTTCATAAAAATTTTCCTAACCTTTAATATGACTTGTGTCTGATGAATCATTAAGAGTACTGTGGAGTAAGTAGCATTTCTCAATTTAATTTGGCCTGGTATCCTCTTTATCATTAGTCTTCTCAAGAATCACCAAATCATGAGTTGGGAAATACTGATCCAATTAAAACTTCATTTTAAGTATATGAGAATAGGCAATATCCAGACAATAAACTTCCAGGTTCAGGAATTAATAAAATATACCAAGCAACATCTAAACTAAACTGAGGTCTTTATTCCAAAGGTATACAATGAAGTATTACCTTTTACATAAGAACTATGATGGGCCTGAAAATTGATGTAAAATGAGTGTTCTTTAAATGAGCTAATATGTGTTTCATATACATAAGACACAACCAATGCCAGAGAGAGAGGTTGAGGCAATATTTGGAAATGGTGACATTAGCTAGCTAATTTTCCAGTTGGGATTCATTTTTGATGAACACATTATAATTACATTGCCAGAGGACAAGATTATGAGACACAGAACTTCAGTCTGTTTCACTGGGAATGGAATGGTATCAAATGAACTGAAGAACAAGGGAAAGATGCTCAGCACAGACCACTGTATAAAGATGCTGAACCCACCATAACAGGGTCTACAAGTACAAGAGACCTCTTGAACCTTGGTTGCAGGGATATAGGAAGGGGTAACAAAACAGAAGAAATATTAAAGCAATCTGCTGACTCCCAGTTTTGCTTATGAATAGTATTAAGTAACAGACACGCAGACTTTGATTTCTTTTTTAAAGTTTTGAAAAGCTAGGACAACACTGAAACAAGATGTTGGTGTGAGAAATGAGGAAGAAACCTCCCCCAAAAACCACACATAACATGAAAATACAGAAAATACAACTCATCCTGAAAGAGTGACAGGAAAAAAGACTGAAAGAGATGGCATAC
The DNA here is from genome assembly GCF_030020395.1 of Manis pentadactyla. Taxonomy (NCBI): domain Eukaryota; kingdom Metazoa; phylum Chordata; class Mammalia; order Pholidota; family Manidae; genus Manis; species Manis pentadactyla. Next base: position 109,138,060 of record NC_080028.1, on the reverse strand, counting down.
ATCTGGGGAAAAGAGAAGACTTCATGAAAAGGGGTAAAGCAGCAAAGCCACAATCCAGCAGAAACCGAGCCCTCCCCCCACTGAACCTCACAGTCAGAAGGAAGAGAAATGGAACAGGGAGGGAGTAGAAGCCCAGGACGGCTAAACACCCACATCTAGAGATATGCTCCGAGAGCATGAACCCACATTACATGTTGCTCTGGAGAATAGAGGGGTTGGAAAACAAGGACAGGTGGAATACTTGGGGAGACTGAGATCACAGCCACTTGTGGAGAACAGGTACCCACAACCGGCTGCTCCAGGACAAAAGAAAGGAAGACAGCCTGAGAGACTTCATAACAGCAAGAGGGCTGCCAAAGGGGCAAGGATTATACAGAGCCTGCTGCTCAGGAGAAAGGACAGGTGGACAAAAACGTCCCTGAGAATGAGGAAGGAGATATCTAAGCTGGCCTGTGCATACAGTAAAACAACAAAATTGGACTGGATCTATACTGTTGGAACTCAACCAAGAATTTGGAGAAGTGCAAATTGTAGCGCTCCAAAGTCTTACAACTACAAACTATTTATTGTTAAAAGAACATATGGCATGTGAACAGTCCCCAGGAATGGGTTGTTTTAATTTGTCTGATTTCTCTCAGACTGTTCAAGTTCATTTGGACAATATCCACCATATCATAGATAAGTTTTCACAAATGCCTAAGGTGCCTAACTGGTTTTCTTGGTTTCACTGCAGATGGCTGGTAATTACAGATATGCTTTGGTTATGTAACTATACTCCTATTATGTTAATGTGTGTGTGCAATTTAAGTAGTAGCTTAAAACCTATACATGCTGAAGTTACTCTACAAGAAGATATATCAAAGAAATAATCAATCTTCCCATGTTTTCTTCCGCCTGCTACTTCTATAGCTTTTCTTCTTCCTTCCTAATTACAACCCTTAAATAGAATTCGTGCCTCATATCAAATTTACCGAGTATCATAATTCTTCCAAGTGGTAAAGATACCTCAAGACAAATGCTGGGCATAGAAGCCACAGGGCATAAATATGCAAAGAAGTAAAAAGCTAACTTTTTCAAACAATAAGGCTTCTCTCTCACTTACCAACTTCACATTTCCCTGTATGGCCCCTGAAGATGACTGGTTAGCCAGAGACGGGTAAGATTCCTCAAGGGAGGAACAACCTAAGACAGGCACAGTCGCAGGGGGGCCATCAGGTGAGAAATTGGGGATCAACAGAGGTGAGGCTTAGAACCTCACCCCCCCGTTCTGAGAGAAATCTTCTGCATACGTGGATGTTTTATTGCCCTGGTCTAGCTTGGATTAACACATAGTCTACAGGCACACACCTGATCATCTACATGTGCTCTCTTACAACACTAAACTATGTTTTCTACCTTTATCTTGTATCTACCTACCACTTCAGCATTTTATTAAAAATAATAATAATAAAGAGAGAAATGTGGTATCCACATATAAATCAAGTATAAAAACCAAATGAGTATTCATATTTGAACTGACTGTTTATAGTTCATAATGCATGAGCAAAACCGAAAGTTTCTGTGATGACTGCCCTTGTACTGTTCACTATGTAACTTATTCATTATGTAAGAATTTGTTCTACATGTAAAAACTTGTTTGTTATGCCTCAGAAGATTGGAGACTGACAAAAATTAGGCTTGGGGTGGAATAATGATTGTGCATTGAGCATTGACTCCCCTATACAGAATTTTATTGTCGTTAACAACCATTTGATCAATAAATATGAGAGATGCCCTCACAAAAAAAAAAAAAAAAAAAAAAGGACAGACTTCCAATGGTAAAATGAATTAGTAACCGGGATGTAATGTATAGCATAAGGAATATAGTCAAGATATTGTAACAGCCTGGTAGGGTGATAGCTGGAACCTAGAATTATGTATATAAATGTTCTACCACTGTGTTGTACACTTGAAACTCATGTAATGTAATACTGTGTGTCAACTACCCTTCAATAAAAAATAATTATTAAAAAAAAAAAAAAAAAAAACAAAAAAAACGTCCCTGAACACTCAGCCCAGCAGGTTGGGAACTTTCAGGAGCTTCATGTGCTCCATCCCCCTGGCTGGCAACACAGAACCAAGGCCCCGCACTGTAATAAGCAGCCTGCCACTGCCACTCTTTCCTACCAGACAGCACGTGCTCACAAACCTGCTTCCTTGCCATTACAACAGGCAAGATGGAGGATGGCCCCACCTACAGTAACTAAAAGGGCATAGCAAACATACTCCTCCATGTGTGCTCAGCCCACTGGCCCTGGCAGTGGAGGCAGGCACTGCAGCTAGGAAGCAGGAAAAGAGCTCTTTCCTCCTGGTAGGTGCTGGTGCCAGGTGCATGCAACCCCCACCACTACAGGGGCTGGGCAGCTCCAGACAGTACAGCTTCTGGGCAGTAGATGGCGCTGCCTACACAAAGTTATAATTCCATAGTAATCATTAGATATATGAAACGGCAAAAGAATCTTATATAAACCAAAATACCTCAAACACCAGAAAGAGGGCTAAGTGAAACTGAGATCCACAGTGTCCTTCATAAAGATTTCAAAATAAAAATCACCAACATGCGCATGGAACTACAGAAAAATACTCAAGACCTCAGGGAAGACTTCAAGAAACTTTGAAAAATACAGTATCTGAAATGAACCATACAAGGAAGGGATTTAAAAGCAGATTAGATGAGGGAGAGAAGACACTAAATGAAATAAAATTAGATAACAGGAATACAAAGAAGCTGCGGCCCAGAGAGAAAAAAAGATCTCTAGGAATGAAGGAATATTAAGAGAACTGTGTGACCAATCAAAAGAAAACAATATTCACATTCTAGGGGTACCAGAAGAAGAATAGAGAGATATAGAGGGACAGGAAGTGCTTTGAGGAAATAATTGTGGAAAACGTCCCCAAACTGGGGAAGAAAAGAGTCTCATAGGCCATGGAAGTACACAAATCTCCCAAACAAGGGACCCAAGGAAGACAACACCAAGACATAATAATTAAAGTAGCAAAGATCAAGGATAAAGAGAGACTATTAAAAGCACCCAGAGAGATTAAAAAAAAAGATCACATACGAAGGAAAACCCATCGGTCTATCATCAGATTTCTCAACAGAAACCAGCTCACCAACAGGAGGAAGAGAAACAGAGCAGGGGGGAAGTGGAGGCCGGGAATGCTGAACACCTAACTCCAACTTACAGGTCAGAAAGGAATGGCATGATATGTTTAATGCAATGAAACACAAGGGCCTAGAACCAAGAAAACTCAATGCGGCAATATTATTATCTTTAAATTTGAAGGAGGGATTAAACAATTTCCAGCTAAGTAAAAGTTGAGGATATTTACCTTCCACAAATCATTAATGCAGTATATTTTAAAGGGACTGCTCTAGATGGAAGTGCTCCTAAGGCTAAATGGCTGTCACCAGAGAAAATAAAACCACAGTATAAAGAAAGTACAGTGAGGATTGAAGATGGCAATGTGAGAGGTGAGAGAGAGGCTTCCTCCTAAAACCACATATAAAATGAAAATGAAATTAATACAATTAATCCTGAGAGAGCAACAGGAAAGAGGACTGTGCCACACTGCATACACCTGGAGAAAAGAGCAGTCTTCACGGAACAGGGTAATGTACCAAAGCTGTGACCCAGGGGGACCCAAGCCCTTCCTCCACCCCAGCTCACCAGCAGGAGGAAGAGAAACATAGCAGGGAGGAAGTGGAGGCCTGGGACTGCTAAATACCTAACTCCAAAGATCTGCTCTGGGAGCACAAACCTACATTTCATGGTGGTTTCATGATACTCTCGTGATTACAGGGTTGGAAAGCCAAGACAGGCAGAATTTCTGGAGAGCCTGAGATTTCAGCTGCTTCTATATCCAGCTGCTCTGGGACAAAAGCTTATACCTGTGAGCTTAGCCCACTGGTTCACACAGTGGAGACAGGCATAGAGGCCGGGAAGCAGGAAATAGCTCTTTCCTCCCCCCAGACACCCATACCGCTCCCCTGTGACCACCAACATTGCTTCAGGGGCTGAGCAGCTCAAGAGAGAAGAGCTTCAGGACACAAGAGGGCGCCATATACAAATATGAAAAGCCAAAGGAACCTGGTTCACAGTAAAATTAATATAAACCCTGAGAAAGATGACATGGACATCATGACTATTCCTGAAAGGGAGTTCAAAATGAAAATCATTAACATGCTAATGGAGGTACAGAAAGATATTCAAGAACTCGGGAATGAATTCTGGTAAGATATCCAATCATTGAAGAGCACAATGGAGGGTATTAAAAGTAGATTGGAGACAGTGGAGGAGACGATAAATGAAATAGAAACCAGAGAAGAGGAATACAAAGAAGCTGAGGTATAGAGAGAAAAAAGGATCTCTAAAAATGAAAGAATATTGAGAGAACTGTGTGAACAATCCAAATAGAACATTATTCGCATTATAGGGATACCAGAAGAAGAAGAGAGAGAGAAAGGGATAGAAAGTGTCTTTGAGGAGGTAGTTGCTGAGAATTTCCACAGTCAGGGGAAGGAGATAATCTCTCAAGTCATGGAGCTGCACAGATCTCCCAACACAAGGGAACCAAGGAAGATAACATCAAGACATATAATAATTAAAATGGCAAAGATCAAGGATAAAGACAGACTTTTAAAGGCAGCCAGAAAGAGATAAAAGATCACATACAAAGGAAAACCCATCAGGCCAACCTCAGACTTCTCAGCAGAAACCTTCCAGGCCAGAAGGGAGTGGCATGATGTATTTAATGCAATGAAGCAGAAGGGCCTGGAACCAAGATTACTTTATCCAACAAGATTATCATTGAAATTTGAAGGAGGGATTAAACAATTTCCAGATAAGCAAAAGCTGAGAGAATTTACCTCAGATGTACCATCTTTACAGTCTATTTTAGAGGGAGTGCTATAGACGGAAGTGTTCCTAAAGTTTAATAGCTGTCACGAGAGGTAATAAAACCACAGTAAAGAAAGTAGAACAGCAAATTACTATGCAAATGCAAAACTAAATTAACTATCCCCAAAGTCAATCAAGGGATAGACAAAGAGCACAGAATATGATATCTAATACAGAAAGAATGGAGGAAGAAGAAAAAGGAGAAGAAAAAGAAAAGAACCATTAGATTGTGTTTGTAATAGCATATTAAGTGAGTTAAGTTAGACTCTTAGATAGTAAGAAAGTTAATCTTGAACCTTTGTTAACCAGAAATCTAAAGTCTGCAATGGCAATAAGTACATGCCTATCAATAATCACCCTAAATGTAAATGGACTGAATGCACCCACCAAAAGACACAGAGCACTGAATGGATAAAAAAATAAGACCCATCTATATGCTGCCTACAAGAGACTCATTTTAAACCCAAAGACATACACAGGCTAAAAGTGAAGGGATGGAAAAAGATATTTCAAGCAACTAATAGAGAGAAAAAAAGCAGGAGTTGCAGTAGTCATATCAGACAAAATAGACTTCAAAACAAAGAAAGTTACAAGAGACAAAGAAGGACATTACATAATGATAAAGGGGTCAATGCAACGAGAAGAAGTAACCATTATAAAAATCTATGCTCCCAACACAGGAGCACCTATATATGTGAAACAAATACTACATAAATTTAAAGGGGACATAGTGTGTAATGCATTCATTCTAGGAGACTTCAACATGCCACTCACTCTGAAGGACAGATCAACCACACAGAAAATAAGTAAGGACACAGAGGCACTGAACAACACATTAGAACAGATGGACCTAACAGACATCTACAGAACTCTGCACCCAAAAGCAGCAGAATGCACATTCTTCTCAAGTGCACAAGGAATATTGTCAAGAATACATCATATACTAGGTCACAAAAAGAGCCTCAGTAAGTTAAAAAAGACTGACATTGTACCAATCAGTTTCTCAGACCACAAAGGTATGCAACTAGAAATAAATTACACAAAGAAAATGAAAAATCCCACAAACACCTGGAGGATTCATAACATGCTCCTAAATAACCAATGGAACAATGACCAAATAAAAACAGAAATCAAGCAATATACGGACACAAATGACAACAGTAATTCAACACCACAAAATCTGTGGGACACAGCCAAGGCCGTGCTAAGAGGAAAGTATCTTGCAATACAGGCCTACCTCAGGAAAGAAGAACAATGCCATACGAGTGAGTAGTCTAAACTCACAATTAATGAAACTGGAAAAAGAAGAACAAATGAGGCCCAAAGTGAGTAGAAGGAGGGACATAATAAAGATTAGAGCAGAAATAAATAAAACCAAAAATAATAAAACTATAGAAAGAATCAATTAAAGCAAGAGCTGGTTCTTTGAGATAATAAACAAAATAGATAAACCCTGAGCCAGACTTTTCAAGAAAAAAAGAGTCTTCACACATAAACAATATCATAAATGAGAAAGAAAAATTGCTATGGACACTACAGAAATATGAAGAATTATTAGAGAATATTATGAAAAAATTTAGCTAACAAACTGGATAGTCAAGAAGAAAAGGACAACTTTCTAGAAAATTACAACCTTCCAAGGCTGACCAAGGAAGAAACAGAAAATCTGAACAGACCAATTACCAACAACGAAATTGAACTGGTAATCCAAAAACTACCTAAGAACAAAACACCTGGCAAAGATGACTTCACCACTGAATTTTATCAAACATTTAGTGAAGACCTAATACACATCCTCCTTAAAGTTTTCCAAAAAGTAGAAGAGGAGGGAATATGCCCAAACTCATTCTACTAGGCCAACATCATTCTAATACCAAAAAAAGGCAAAGACACCACAAAAAAAGAAAGTTACAGACCAATATCCCTGATGAACATAGATGCAAAAATACTCAACCAAACATTAGCAAGCCAAATTCAAAAATACATAAAAAAGATCAACCATCATGAGCAAGTTAGATTTATTCCAGGGATGCAAGGATGGTACATTAGAAAATCCATGAACATCATCCACCACATCAACAAAAAGAAGAACAAAAACCACATGATCATCTCCATAGATGCTGAAAAAACATTTGACAAAATTCCACTTCAAAACTACTAGATCTAATATCTGAATTCAGCAAAGTTGCAGGATACAAAATTAATACACAGAAATCTGTGGCATTCCTATACACTAACAATGAACTAGCAGAGAGAGAAATCAGGAAAACAATTCCATTCACAGTTGCATCAAAAATAATAAAATACCTAGGAATAAACCTAACCAAGGAAGTGAAAGACCTATACCCTGAAAACTGTAAGACACTCTTAAGAGAAATTAAAGATAACAATAAATGGAAACCCATCCCATGCTCATGGATAGGAATAATTAATATTGTCAAAATGGCCATCCTGCCTAAAGCAATCTATATATTCAATACAATTCCTATCAAAATACCAACAGCATTCTTCAAAGAACTAGAGAAAATCATTCTAAAAGTCATATAGAACCACAAAAGACCTCGAATATCCAAAGTAATTCTGAGAAGGAAGAATAAAGCTGGGGGCATTATGCTCCCCAACTTCAAACTCTACTACAAAGCCACAGTAATCAAGACAATTTGGTACTGGCACAAGAACAGACCCATAGACCAATGGAATGGACTAGAGAGCCCTGATATAGACCCAACCATAAATGGTCAATTAATACATGATAAAGGGGCCATGGATATACAGTGGGAAAATGACAGCCTCTTCAACAGCTGGTGTTGGCAAAACTGTACAGCTACATGTAAGAGAATGAAACTGGATTACTGTCTAACTCCATACACAAAAGTAAATTCAAAATGGATCAAAGACCTGAATGAAAGTCATGAAATCATAAAATTCTTAAAAGAAAACATGGGCAAAAATCTCTTGAATATAAACATGAACAATTTTTTCCTGAACACATCTCCTCGAGCAAGGGAAACAAAAGCAAAAATGAATAAATGGGACTAGATCAAACTAAAAAGCTTCTGTACAGCAAAGGACACCATCAGCAGAAAAAGGCATCCTACAGTATGGGTGAATATATTAGTAAACAACAAATCCAATAAGAGGTTAATATCCAAAATATATAAAGAACTCACATGCCTCAAAACCCAAAAAGCAAATAACTGCAATTAAAAATAGCAGAGGATCTGAACAGACACTTCTCCAAAGAAGAAATTCAGATGGCCAACAGGCACATAAAAACGTGTTCCACATCCCTAATAACCAGGGAAATACAAAATAAAACCACAATGAGGTATCACCTCACACCAGTTAGGATGGTCATCATCCAAAAGACAAGGAACAAGTAATGCTGGTGAGGATGCGGAGAAAGGGGAACCCTCCTACATTGCTGGGGTGAATGTAAGCTAATTCAACCATTGTGGAAAGCAATATGGAGGTTCCTCAAAAAACTAAAAATAGAAATGCCATTTGATCCAGGAATTCCACTTCTAGGAATTTACCCAAAGAAAACAAAATCCCATATTCAAAAAGACATATGTAACCCTATGTTTATCACAGCACTATTTGCAATAGCCAATACATGGAAACAATCTAAGTGTCCAACAGCAGATGAATGGATAAAGATGTGGTACATATACACAATAGAATATTATTCAGCCATAAGAAAACAAATCCTACCATTTGCAACAACATTGGTGTAGCTAGAGAGTATTATGCTCATTGAAATCAGCCAGGTGGAGAAAGACAAGTGACAAATGACTTCACTCATTTGTGGAGTATAAGAACAAAGCAACCTGAAGGAACAAAAGAGCAGCAGACTCACAGACTCCAAGAAGGGATAACTGGTTACCAAAGGGAAGGATATGGGGAGGCTGTGTGAGGAAGAAGGTAGATGGGTACTAAGGGGCATTATAATTAGCACACATAATGTGGGGGTGTGGCATGGGGAAAGCAGGATAGCACAGAGTAGTCAAGTACTGACACTGTAACATCTAACTCTGCTGATGGACAGTGACTGCAATGGGGTGTGGAGGGAGTACTTGATAATAGGTGGAAATGTAATACCCACAATGTTGCTAACGGGAAACCTTCATAAGATTGTATATCAATGATACCTTAATAAAAACAAAATTAACAGCATAAAAAAAAAGAAGCTAGAGCACCATTTTTGCTCACTCAGCATCCTACCTCATCTCGCTCTGGACACATGCAACTGTTTATCAAAGGTCTAGAATTCCAGAAAGATTTATAGAATATGATAATGACAGAGTATGGCTAATGGTACTCAGATGTCTATATAGTGGCAGAGGTTATAGATTACAGAAAATATCTAGAGATTTATATATCTATAATAACTATTACATTAAAGCTAGCACATATAAAATATATTACATGGCATGAATTATTATTCTAAAATACATATTAATTAATTCAACATTTAAGACTTTTCTATGAGGTTAAAAATGATCACTATTCCCATTAAAGATAAGGAAACTGAGGCACAAACAAATCAAGTATTGTCTAAAGTTAGAGATAGTACATGTATAAATAGAATTCAAACCCAATTGTCGAATTCCAGTTTCTTTGCTCTTAACAACTATAATCAGTCTAAAATATTTCCTGAAGTTTTAGTTTTAATTACTAGGAGTTGACATATCTAATAAAAGTAGTTAATTTTAAATTCCAAAACGAATCATTAATGTCTTTTGCATACAGTAAAGGCATTACTTCCTGGTTTTGAAAACCATTTCTAACTCAAAAGGCACTATCCACATGCTGTACGGGGATATGGGGATACCTGGGGATCTGTTTTAGAGCAGGGAAGCATTTTCCTTCAGTCAAGATGAAGCTGTAATGGAAAGACAGGAAGGGGGAAGTTTGACTTGGTTTCTGTTTATCCCAGGAGCTCTCTGACAGTCTGCTGACCTGCTGTTTTATACGATGAGACTGCAGACCCTGTCAAGGCAGCTTGCAGACAACTTACTTTTCATTTAGGAAATGTGTGCTTAATGGCTTCAGAGTCTGAGGTTTCCTTCGAGTCAAATTTTATAATATGCTGGATTTGGTTTCATTTCATTTGGAATTTGGCAGAAGAGGAGTTGTGAATGAAAATTCCTCATTTATGTACTTTTCTATGCACGCAGAAGAGAGACAAATTAAGACTTCATGTGAAACCAATACCTTGGTGACCGAAATTTTGATGTGCCTTAACATATTTTATTAAGATACTATATATTTTTATATATTTTTCCTGCTTTTCTCAATTTATAGAACTACTACAAATAATTTATATTGGTGTAGTTTAATATCTTTTAAAGGCGGTGATATAAGTTTATCTTAGGAGAAGGATATTTTGTAATTTTAGCATTGACAATACATAGTTTACAAAGGCAGTGTATTTCAGACTGTTTGAGTTTGTAAAAGATTAGTACATTTTTCTCACTACACATCTCCAGTATTTCTTAAGTGAATAATCATCACAGGATATCCGTATTAATCACCTACCCAGTGTCTGCTAATTAAATATGTACAGATATCCATGGTAATGCCAGTATTTGTATGATTATATTGAGGTATTAATGCCCTGGAGATATTAGTACATCCATCTCTTGTTTCTTCATCAAGACCATCAAATCTGCTTTGCTGGTTGTGCATTCTGAACTATCCAGCACTTTTCAGAAACATAACAATGGAGAAGAAACAATCTGGGATATTTGGTATTATTGATCACAGCTTGTCTTGATCATTGAATTATGTGGGTGAAATCTTGTCAGAGAATTTTTTCTTCTTGTAGTTGATGTGATTCTCTCGGTGTAGGTTCTCAAGTTTTGAATGTCTGATGTGAATGTTTGATTTCTTTTCAAAGATGGGAAAAATATTTAGCTTTGTGATACACGGATGTAAGCAGAAAATGGAATGATTTTAGGAAATGGGTAATTAAGTTCTATTATTACTTGACAATGAGCTGGCCATATATTTATTCTGTCACTAACTTAGGAATGTTTACTATTCTATTTTCCTGAATACACAGAAGGTGACACAAATGTAATAGAGCAAGTATAAAGATACACTTCACACTTTATTCAACTCTGACCTGAAAAGATAAACAAATCACACTCTCCCCAATTCACATCACATTGCTGACAATAAGAATTTTACATATTTTCTATAATGCATTCTTTTTTTTTGATATCATTAATGTATAATTACGTGAACATTATGGTTACTAGACTCCCCTATTATCAAGTCCTCCCCACCCATACCCCATTACAGTCACTGTCCATCAGCATAGTAAGATGCTATAGAATCATTACTTGTCTTCTCTGTATTTGCTGCCTTCCCCATCTCTCCATCCAACTACATTATGTGTGCTAATGGTAAAGTCCCGTTTTCCCCCTTATCCCTCCCTTCCCACCCATCCTCCCAAGTCTCTTTTCCTTTGGTAACTCTTAGTACATTTTTGGGTTCTGTGAATCTGCTGCTGTTTTGTTCCTTCAGTTTTTGCTTTGTTCTTATACTCCACAAATGAGTGAAATCATTTGATAATTGTCTTTCTCCGCCTGGCTTATTTCACTGAGCATAATACCCTCTAGCTCCATCCATGTTGTTGCAAATAGTAGGGTTTGTTTTCTTCTTGTGGCTGAATAATATTCCATTGTGTATATGTACCACATCTTCTTTATCCATTCATCTTCTGATGGACACTTAGGTTGCCTCCATTTCTTGGCTATTCTAAATAGTGCTGCGATAAACATAGGGGTGCATATGTCTTTTTAAAACTGGGCTACTGCATTCTTAGGGTAAATTCCTAAGAGTGAAATTCCTGGGTCAAATGGTATTTCTATTTTGAGTTTTCTGAGGAACTCCATACTGCTTTCCACAGTGGCTGAACTAGTTTACATTCCCACCAGCAGTGTACGAGGGTTCCTCTTTCTCCACACACTCACCAACATTTGTTGTTGTTTGTCTTTTGGATGTTGGCCATCCTAACTGCTGTGAGGTGATAGCTCATTGTGGTTTTAATTTGCATTTCCCTGATGACGATTAGTGATGTGGAGAATGTTTCATATGTCTGTTGGCCATCTGAATTTCTTCTCTGCAGAAGTGTCTGTTCAGATCCTATGCCCATTTTTTTATTGAATTATTTGCTTCTTGTTTGTTGAGGTGTGTGAGCTCTTTATATATTTTGAGTGTTAACTCTTTACCGGATCTGTCATTTATGAATATATTCTCCCATACTGTATGATGTTTTCTGTTCTACTGATGGTATCCTTTGTTGTCCAGAAGCTTTTTAGTTTGATATAGTCCCACTTGCTCATTTTTGCTTTTGTTTCCCTTGCACAGGGAGATATATATTCATGACGAAGTTGCTCATGTTTATTTCCAATAGATTTTTGCCTATATTTTTTCCTAAGAGTATTATGGTTTCATGACTTTCATTCAGGTCTTTGATCCATTTTGAGTTTACTTTTGTGTAGGGGGTGAGACAATAATCCAGTTTCATTCTCTTACATGTAGCTGTCCAGTTTTGCTGACACCAGCTGTTGAAGAGGCTATCATTTCCCCATTGTATATCCATGGCTCTTTTATCATATATTAATTGACCATATATGCTTGGGTTTATATCAGGACTCTCTATTCTGTTCCACTGGTCTATGGATCTGTTCTTGTGCCAGTATCAAATTGTCTTGATTACTGTGGCTTTGTAGTAGAGCTTGAAGTCAGGGAGTATAATTCCCCCTGCTTTATTCTTCCTTCTCAGGATTGCTTTGGCTACTCGGGGTCTTTTGTGGTTCCATTTGAATTTTAAAACTATTTGCTATAGTTCATTGAAGAATGCTGTAGGTATTTTGATAGGGATTACATTGAATCTGTAGATTGCTTTAGGCAGGATGGCCATTTTGACAATATTAATTCTTTGTAGCCAAGAGCATGGGATGAACTTCCATTTCTCAGTGTCCTCTTTAATTTCTTTTAAGAGTGTCTTGTAGTTTTCAGTGTATAGGTCTTTTACTTCCTTGGTTAGGTTTATTCCTAGGTATTTTATTCTTTTTGATGCAATTGTGAATGGAACTGTTTTCCTGATTTCTCTTTCTGCTAGTTCATCGTTAATGTATAGGAATGCAACAGATTTCTGTGTATTAATTTTGTATCCTGCAACTCTGCTGAATTCAGATATTAGATCTAGTAATTTTGGAGTGGATTCTTTAGGGTTTTTTATGCACACTGTCATGTCATCTGCAAACAGGGACAGCTTGACTTCTTTCTTGCCAATCTGGATGCCTTTTATTTCTTTATGTTGTCTGACTGCCGTGGCTAGGACATCCAGAATTATGTTGAATAAAAGTGGGGGAAGTGGACATCCTTGTCTTGTTCCTGATCTGGAAAGAAATGCTGTCAGCGTCTCGCTGTTTAGTATGAAGTTAGCTGTGGGTTTGTCATGTATGGCCTTTATTATGTTGAGGTACTTGCCCTCTATACCCATTTTGTTGAGAGTTTTTATCATGAATGGATATTGAATTTTGTCAAATGCTTTTTCAGCATCTATGGAGATGATCATGTCATTTTTGTCCTTCTTTTTGTTAATGTAGTGCATGATGTTGATGGATTTTCAAATGTTTTACCATCCTTGCATCCCTGGGATGAATCCCACTTGATCATGATGGATGTTCTTTTTGATGTATTTTTGAACTCAGTTTGCTAATATTTTCTTGAGTATTATTGCATCTACATTCAGCAGGGATACTGGTCTGTAATTTTCTTTTTTTGTGGTGTCTTTGCCTTGTTTTGGTATTAGAGTGATGCTGCCCTCATAGAATGAGTTTGGGAGTATTCCCTCCTCTTCTACTTTTTGGAAAACTTTAAGGAGGATGGGTATTAGGTCTTCACTAAATGTTTGATGAAATTCAGCAGTGAAACCATCTGGTCCAGGGGTTTTGTTCTTACATAGTTTTTTGATTACCAGTTCAATTTCTTTGCTGGTAATTGGTCTGTTCAGATTTTCTGTTTCTTCCTGGGTCAGCTTTGGAAGGTTGTATTTTTCTAGAAAGTTGTTCATTTCTTCTAGGTTATCCAATTTGTTACCATATAATTTTTCATAGTATTCTCTCATAATTCTTTGTATTTCTGTGGTATCCGTGGTGATTTTTCCTTTCTCATTTCAGATTCTGTTTATGTGTGTAGACTCTCTTTTTTTCTTGATTAGTCTGGCTAGTGGTTTATCTATTTTTTTTTATTTTGTCGAAGAACCAGTTCCTGCTTTCATTGATTCTTTCTATTGTTTTGTTCTTCTCAATTTTATTTGTTTGTGCTTAAGTCTTTATTATGTCCCTCCTTCTACTGACTTTGGGCTGCCTTTGTTCTTCCCTTTCTAATTTCAGTAATTTTGAGTTCAGACTGTTCATTTGGGATTGTTCTTTGTTCCTGAGGTACGCCTGTATTGCAATATATTTCCCTCTTAGCAAGGCCTTGGCTGCATCCCACCAATTTTCTGTTGTTGAATTATTTTTGTCATTTGTCTCCATATATGGCTTGATGCCTGTTTTTATTTGGTCATTGATCCATTGATTATTCAGGAGCATGTTATTAACCCTCCATGTGTTTGTGGGCTTTCTCATTTACCTCGTGTAATTTATTTCTAGTTTCATACCTTTATGATCTGAGAAGCTGGTTGGTACAATTTCAATCTTTTTGAATTTACTGAGGTTCTTTTTGTGGCCTAGTCTATGATCTATTCTTGAAAATGTTCCATGTGCCCTTTAGAAGAATGCATCGTTGCTTTTGGATGGAGTGTTCTGTAGACATCCGTTAGGTCCATCTGTTCTAGTATGTTGTTCAGTGCCTGTGTCTCTTTACTTATTTTCTGTCTGGTTGATCGGTACTTTGGAGTGAGTGGTGTGTTGAAGTCTCCTAAAATGAATGTATTGCATTCTATTTCCCCCTTTAATTCTGTTAATATTTGTTTCACATATGTAGGTGATCCTGTGTTGGTTGCATAGATATTTACAATAGCTATATCCTCTTGTTGGACTGACCCTTTGATCATTATGTACTGTCCTTCTTTGTCTCTTGTGACTTTCTTTGTTTTGAAGTCTATTTTGTCTGATACAAGTACTGCAACTCCTGCTTTTTTCTCCCTGTTAGTTGCATGAAATATCTTTCTCCATCCCTTTTCATGCAGTCTGTATATGTCTTTGGGTTTGAAGTGAGTCTCTTGTAGGCAGCATATAGATGGGTCTTGTTTTTTAATCCATTCAGTGACTCTATGTCTTTTGATTGGTGCATTCAGACCATTTACATTTAGGGTGGTTATCGACAGGTATGTACTTATTGCCATTGCAGGCTTTAGATTCTTGGTTACCAAAGGTTCAAGGGTAATTCCCCTACTATCTAAGAGTCTAATTTAACTCACTTCATGTGCTATTACAAACACAATCTAAAGGTTCTTCTTTTGTTTTATTTCCTCCTTTTTCTTCCCCCTCCATTCTTCGTATGTTATTAATCATATTCTGTGCTCTTTGCCTATCCCTTGAGTGACATCTACTTAGCCTTAGGAATACCTCCATCTATAGGAGTCCCTCCGAAATGCACTGTAGAGGTGGTTTGTGGGAGGTAAATTCTCTCAACCTTTTCTTATCTGAAAATTGTTTAATCCCTCCTTCAAATTTAAATGATAACCTTGCCGGGTATAGTATTCTTGGTTCAAGCCCCTTCTGCTTCATAGCTTTAGATACTTCATGCCACTCCCTTCTGGCTTGTAAGGTTTCTGCTGAGAAGTCTGATGTTAGCCTGATGGGCTTTCCTTTGTATGTAATCATATTTCTGTCTCTGGCTGCTTTTAACAGTCTGTCCTTATCCTTGATCTTTTCCATTTTAATTACTATGTGTCTTGGTGTTGTCTTCCTTGGGTCCCTTGTGTTGGGAGATCTGTGGATCTCCATGGCCTGAGAGACTATCTCCTTCCCCAGATTGGGGAAGTTTTCATCAATGACACTTTCTATCCCTTTTTCTCTCTTCTTCTTCTTCTGGTACTCCTATAATACAAATATCATTCCATTTGGATTGGTCACACAGTTCTGTCAATATTTTTTCATTTTTAGAAATTTTTTTTTCTCTTTGGGCCTCAGCTTCTTTGTATTCCTCTTCTCTAATTTCTATTCCATTTACTGTCTCTTCTACTACATCTAATCTGCTTTTAAATCCCTCCATTTTATGTTTCATTTCAGATGTGGAATTTCTTAATGATTGAAACCCACCTTAAATTCATTCCTGAGTTCTTGAACATTTTTCTGTACCTCCATAAGCATGTTTATGATTTTATTTTGAACTCTCTTTCAGGCAGATTGGTGAGTTCAGTATCATTAGGCCCTTTTTCTGGGCTTTGTGAGGTTTTGGTGTGAACCATGTTCTTTTGACATTTCATATTTCTGTGTGGTGCCCACTAGTGCCCAGAAGCTCCAGTCTCAGGAGATGCTCAGTCCCTACAGTGTGGCTGTGGGTCGTAGGGAAGCAGAGCTGGTGCCTGGGGGGAGGAGAGATCTGTTTCCTGATTCCCATCTGCGGTGCCTGTCTCGTGTCAGAGCCAGTGGGCCGAGCACACAGCTGTAAGCCTCTATGCTTTGTGTCTATAGCTGTTGTAGGCGGGGCCTCCCTGTGGCTGGGCTGATGCCAGTGCAGTGATTGCCAGTATGCAAACTGGTGCCGGCAGGCTAGGAGGAAGGCGCAGCAGGCTGTGTGTCACAATGGGGGGCCTCGGAGCTGAGTAGGAAGCCAGGGGGATGGGGCCCCTGAAGCTCCTCGAAGTCCTTACCAGCTGGGCAGAGCATGCTCAGACAACCTTGTCCAGCTCTCCCCTCCCCCGCACAGCAAGCTCCATGCAAACCCCACTCCTCCAGCAGCCCTCTCGCTGCTAGGAAGCCTCTCAGACCGCCTGCCTTTTCTCTGACACAGAGCGGTCAAAGCAAGATCCCCTCCTCCACAAACGGCCGGAATCTCAGTCTCTCAAGATCTCCACCTGTCTGAGCCACCCAACGTCCAGAGCATCACACAGGGTAGGTTTCTGCTCCCAAAGCCGACCTCCAGGGCTGGGTGTTCCGCAGTCCCAGGCTTCCACCCCATCCCCTGATCCGTTTCTCTTCCTCCCGACAGTGAGCTGGGGTTAGGGAAGGGCCTGGGTCCCGCTGGATTAAGGTTTTCGTACGTTACCCTGTGTTTGTGAGGTCTGCTCTGTTCATGAGGTCTGCATGCAGTCTGGTTCAGCCTTCCTTCTTGTTGCTGTTTTAGGGTTAGTTGTAGCAATTAACTATATTTTCATACTATTTGTGGTCTTGGGAGAAATTCTCCATCTCACCTCTCACGCTGCCATCTTGAATCTCATCTATAATGTATTCTTGAAATAAAACTATCACCATCTTTATTTTTAGCAATAACAGATGAAAATTCTCCCTAAGATTTAGAATTAGAATGTTCCACCAAGCTTACATTTATGTAAAAAGAAAAAAGAAATTAAAATCTAAATAACATATTTTCAGGTCTTTAAAAATCTGATGGAAAAGACTTCCTATGATAATTAGCCAGATGTAATTATAACACTTTATGTGAAACTCAACAAAAAACAAAAATAAAAACAGAGCATTTTCAATTAAATAAGAAAAGCAGCTACAAATTTAAAACACAAGCTAAAAAAAAATATTTCCCAAACACTGAGCATTTTGGAGCAAATGGGGGGAGGATGTAACTTCCACACACACTGGGGAAGAATTAGTCAAATAAATGGTGCAGCTCTTAAAGTCCCAGCATCATTTACTTAGACTGGTAAGACTTGTGGACATGGGCCAGGGACAGGAGGAATAAACAATGGGGATGCAGTTCCACATTTCAGAATAGCAGAGTGCCATTCAGAAAGTCTGTGCACTTGGAAAGAGAAACAAGAAATAAAAACAGAAAGAAGGAAAAGGCAAAATAGTTATTGTTTGCAGTAGATGCGACTTATGTTTAGAAAACACCAGAGAAATGAAACTAAAACAAACTATGTGAACAATGAAAAAAAGTGAATCAAGAGACTGACTACAAAATCAAAATATAAGAGTAACAAACAGCTTTTATCATATATAAACCAAGTAAGTTTGAAAATTTGATGGATAAATAGTTCTTATTTTCAGTAGGAATAGCAAAAGAAGATAAAACATTGAGGAAGAAACTCAGCAAGAATTACATAGGGCTTATACAAAGAAAACTTTAAAGCCCTACAGAGTCACATTAAAAAGCCTGGAATAAATGGATATACATAATGTGTCTGGGAAAACCAAAATTGCACACCATTATGATGCCAATTCTCTCTAATCTACTGAATCAATGTGACCTGAAATAAGTTGAAAGCAAAATTTTAACTTTGATCTGTTAAAATAAACAGGAAGAACTAGTGAAGAAAATTGGAGTGTTACAGAATATTAAAATATATTAGAGTTGCATAAATTAGAGTAGCTTGTTATGAGTGAAGTAATACACCCACAGCTCTCAAATCATGCAGAAAAATCACCTAGGATGCATATTAATTCTGAAATTTCCCAATGGGTAAAACACTGAAAATTCTGATTTTCTAGGTCAGGACTAGAGCATGGAGATATGCATTTTTTATAATAAGATTCCCAGATGATTGTAACACAAGTACAAATATCCGTCCCCTAACTAATCTCCCAGTTTAGGAATTCACTTTTCACTCTGAAATGTATCACCTGATGCCCTCTAAATACTGAAAACACAGCCAGTGGGCAACACTCTATTACATTCACTAAATCTGTTTTCACGGTTGAGTCAATTATTCTTTCTCAGAACTAAAACTAAAAACTCAGAATTGTTTATGCCTATTTACAGCAAATAATTACCTAATTTAATATTATGTAAACCCATGAAATGTGTTCTTAAAGAAAAAGGTTGTTGCTATGAAAATTAAGTTAAATGTTTTAGAAAACTACAATAAAATCTTTTGAACTAGTGTGGATAAGAAAACTCTTAACAGATTAGGTCACAAATAATAAAAAGGATTCTCAGATTGCTTATGTCTTTCTTTCAAGATCTTGCCCAAACTGCCCCAATATTGATGATACAAAAATTAACAGAACCATAGTCATAGAAAATGCCTGAGATCTAATTCAAGAGACTGGCAAATTGCATTTCTAAGTTTTATATTAAAACATTTAGGCTATTGTGGTCTTTTTTTTATGATTCTCTGCTTTAACCGGTTTTTTTGATTAACAGAAAACACTATTTCCAATCATGTTGGCTAAACAGACATCTTCTCTAATGAAAAAAAGCACAATTTGAAAAACAGTATACTAGACAAATAGATCAATGAAACAATAGTGTTCACAGATGAACCCGTTAAATAGGAAATTTGGGAAATAATATATTTCCAAATAGATGGGGGAAAGATAGAGAAATCAATAAAGGATGCTGAGAGAATCAACCAGTCACTTGGAAAAATATTATACAGCTGGATCAAATTTTTTGTATTCTAACCAAAAAATACATTGAAAAGAAAAACAATTAAGGTCAGAACTGTAGGGAAAAAAATCACAATTGTACAATTGAAAGGAGGCAGATGGTTTCAGCATGACATTAAATGTAAGCCATAACGGTTTTAAAAACAAGACAACAGGCCCAAAACGGAGTTCTTTATTCTAAACCCCATATCACCAAACAGAAACTTTATTACAGTTTTGGTTCTTCCAGAACTGCAATCTTAAACCAATTAGGAATCACCTGAGCAGTGCTAGTTAAGTAATCTGCCTGCCAGACCCCTGCCGTTCCCTAAAGGAACGTAACCTTACAATAACCAGCTCCCCCTCATCCCACCGTTTTCTGCTTATTCTATCTCCTTGATTCTCTGCCTTAAGCCTCTGAAAGTCTCTGAAAGTACAGCTCGTCTAGGCGCCTTGCAGTTGGATTAGACGCTGCCCGACTCAAAACCACTGTCGCTCAAATAAACTCTCAAAAATTTTAACATGCCTCAGTTTATGTTTTCATAGTAACCGTGGGGCAGGGAGACTTCAGAGGTGCCCCGACGACCCGCGGGAGCCACGAGCCAGCGGACGGAGTACCTGGTGGGCGCGGGACTCGCGGTTTCCCGCGCTCGCGGACGGCTTCCTCCCTCGCCGCCGGCAGGCGAGCCCAGGGCCCTCCGGGATCCTCCGCAGCTTCTGCAGTCGGGATTTCGGTAGGCAGGTCAGGGTTCATTCGGGCAAGGCTGTTTCCAGACTGGATGGGAAACGGACAGAGGCGTCCTGGGTCCGACGTACAGACCCGACCGCGTCCCGGCTGGGCTGGAATAGAAACCAGACCTCGTCTGGGCTCATTCTGGGTCCGACTTAAGCTGAACTGGGTGCAGTGAGAGGCCTCAGGTGGTTAAAATTCTGTTGCAAGGCGGCAGTAGCAGGTTAACCTTATCAAAGATGATCTTGAATTCGAGTGGCCGTGTTAGGAGGCGGCTAGGCAGACAGAGGCAGAAGGGGGCCAGGCCGTCACCGAGGAAGACGACCCCCTGGCCAGCCGCTAAGCCCTCCGTAGGTCCCAGTTCCAGGTCAAGGACACCTGACCTGGCTCGGGGGCTCCCGTGACTACAGGGCACGCGCAGGGTCCGAAGACCTAGCATCCCCACCTCATTAGACTAACATTAGCACTGCGGCTCTGGCCCACCTGTGGGCTTCGCTTGGGTACTTCCAGCTGAGGTGCCTGCGCGCTGAGAAAAAGTTGATACAACCCAGAGCTGTCAATCAACCTGTCGGTCAAAGGACGTAAGACGCAGGGCAGGACTTCCTGCCTCTTAAGAAAAAATAAAGACCAATCTAACCCTAATAGCCGGGTTTGTTCAGCTTACCCCACAAGCGTCTCTACGGTCTGGAGAGCGTATTTTTTGCCTCACCGCATTTTCTTGCTTTCTGGTCTCTTGACTGAATTATTTCCTTCAAGAAGACAAGAAGTCAAGAAACAACACATTTCACCGGTAAGAGCTGCAGTGGAGAACTTTTAACCTGGATGGGCGTATCAATATCCAAGGTGTCCTAGAGAAAGAGGGATCTCAGCCAAGTATCTGCATCTTTTTCTGTCCAAAAAATCACATTACATAGAGATTTTGGAAATTATTTAAATGACTTTGGGGAAGGACGTAAGACGCAGGGACTCGCTGGGACACTGCACCTGCTCCGGAGCCTACAGCCAGCATCCTGGGAAAACTGGCAGAAGTCGGCACAGGCTAAGAATTCTTACCAAAGTCAGCTCTCCTAGATTTCTCTGTGGTACCTGATCCAGAGAGGAAGGTACAATTTCACGTTGCTCTTCCTGTCCAAATTCAGATTGGCAGGCAAAAAACATTTGTTAACAATTAGATGTTTGAATTGTGACTCTCGAATTTGTTTTCTAGTAATCATGTGTTGTCAATCCTTTATCTCCTGGGAACAGCTATTGCCTGGTATTTGTCTCCTTTTGTGTCCTGAGAACTTTGCTTGGCAACCATCAGATTGGTGGCCCCCAAAACAGGCTGAACAGAAATGTGTGTTGTACTGCATTTGCAGCCGGGGTCCTACAAACATTCCCTCTCCGGGATCCTGCTAATGTGCATACAAGTAGAGGATTCTCTAATGCCTATTTATTCATGAACTCAGAATCACAGCAAGGCTGCTGCTTCCTTTTTTTGACTTTCCTGTATTCAGTTGTTCCTTGGAGTTAAAAGTTCTCCATTGGTGTTCTATTTATTAGAATTAGACAACATGTGTTAATATATTTATTGATGTTTATAAAACAGCACTAACACTGACAGACAAGACTGACCTCAAAAAGCTGAGTTTTAGGTTGACCTGCAGAAAATTTAAGGATTTTTAGAGGGGTCAAAAGTCAGGTGTCCTTTGGAAAAGATGATGAAAAGTCAGAAGGATGTCTAAAGATTCTGGGTTGGCCACTGAAAAATCGAATGACCTAAATGAAAGTATTGCATCCTTGTTCAGTATCAATTCACTAATCAAGACTTCATTGATCAAAAGCTTTTCTAAAGAATGTTTTGGAAAAAACGTAGTATTACATTTTTTATTTTCTACTGTTATTTAACTTTTGCAGCAACATGAGAAATAAACTGAAACACTTTTTGGTGATATCTAACTCAGAAATATTAATATTTGACAACTTAGAAGAAATTTAACATATATTAGTATAAAACTATGTAATTTGTAAATGGGAATTGTATCTTTTACTTAATATTATCAAGGCTAACATGAAAATCTTCATATACACTCCCAGAATGACTTTTAGGAAATTCCAAAATATGGTATATAGTAAATTGACCAATCAGCTGTTTAGGGAAGCTTGCTTGAATTTTTTTTTTTTAAGCAATTGGCAACTAGCTTTGACATATATTGGGAATCCCTGGTAGGCGAGGCTCTAGGAATGAAGATAGGCAATACTTCATTTGTACTGCCCAAAAAGGCTGAAAGTTCTAGAACTTTCCAACACTGGGCAGGGACTACAGATAATTATCTGGTGGAACCTGACAGGACTATTTAATAAGTTAAGATACAGGGGTATATCCCAAAGTCATTTAAATAATTTCCAAGATCTCTGTGAAATGTGACTTAATGGACAGAAAAAAAGATGCAAGTACATTGAAAAGTACCAGAAATTTCATTGAGTCTGGGAGTTCTCCTAAGAACAGTTTTTCTATCTTTGAGGAAATAAATTACCCCTTTTCTAAGGTCTCAATAAATTTCCCTTCTCCGAAAGTCTCAGAGGATGCATGAGGCAACGTCACTGAAAGCCTCTTGGGATTTTCCTAATGATGATTCACTCTGAGCAGAAACTCTGCATTCTTATTACATAATGTTTCTTATCATAGCATAGGTTTGCATTTGTCCAGTAACCAATGGGAACTGGTTTCTCTCTATGGTATGCCTTAGTGGTAACATATATAAGAATTACCTAGGGAAAAATTTAGTGCTACATCCAGCATGAGTGAATGCTTCTTCATACTAAAACAAAATATATATTACTCTCTGCATTTTTTGACAATCTAATAAACATTTACTTGGGGAAAAATACCCAACTATCATCACCAATAATATACACACATATATATATATACAAATGCTATTCCTCCCTTACACGCACGCACACACACTTACACACAAACAAGCAAAATACATTTTCAAGG
Source organism: Manis pentadactyla (assembly GCF_030020395.1). NCBI lineage: Eukaryota > Metazoa > Chordata > Mammalia > Pholidota > Manidae > Manis > Manis pentadactyla. Next base: position 109,114,891 of record NC_080028.1, on the reverse strand, counting down.
CTTATCATGTGTCCAACATGACACTAGTCCCTGGAGGTACAGAACTGACAAGCGTAGACTACTCCACCGGGAGTCATTCTGAAGTCTGGGCCGGCCACAAAGTTCTAGTGCTGTGAGAAGAGAGGCCATTCTCAATACACAGTGATGATTGTCGGTTATATGGAGCTCCTGCCCTCCCCTTTATTTCATGGAGGGAAGAAGTTGAAGCCATAAGTAGACCACTAAAAAGTTTTATTTTCTAAAAAAAAAAAAACAAATCTGCTTAACGTTGGAGCCAAACCCTACTAAACCTTACTAAACTGTTGGCTCTAGTACATCAGGGGAAACATAACTTTAGGGGCTTAGAGAAATGTCTCCTCTCACCTGCCCAGAGTACGGAAGGATGTTCATGCATTATGATCATGTTCCAGAGAAATCGGCTCTGCTAGGGGGAGGGAGTAGGGTTTGTTGTGAGAATACAGTGTGGTGTGCAGTAACAACATCTAAGAGAAGCAATAGTCACAGATAACATGAAAGGGCTGCTGAGCTCAGGAAAGGAAGCAAGCTGTGGATACCAGTAGTAGACTAGGACGTGTCCTTGAGTAAACATGAGAATCCTCCCAGCATGCAGTGGGGGTTAAAAATGGCAATATATAGCTTGAAATCTATAAAGTGTGGTCCTATGCTGAAAAGTAAAGTTATATGTATGTATAATGCATCATAAATAGAGATGTGCATATACGTAGATGTACATAAATAGAGATGGTATATGTTAAGAGTGGTTAACATTGGATGATTAGGTATGTGCAATTTTAATATTCTTTCTATCATTTTGTTTTCCAGCTTCCCTATGATTGAGACATATGCTTTATAATATGCAGTGCTTTATAATATAAAAAGTTAATGTTAAGATGATCTTTATCTTTACTCTCATTTGTTAGAAAAATTGTGAAAAGCAATAGGTGCATTATCAAAATTCCCTGGAGAGAATCCAGAAATAACTTCAGAAATTCCAAAGTTACTAAATTTTCTTATTTGAATTATCACTTTATTGTGTAAGGTGCATTGTTATGTCCAGCGTTGCCTTAACGGCATAGAATAACAGCCCATAACAGCTTTTATCTTATTGTTGTTAGAGCACATAATTACCTACAATTCAACTTACTATTTTTGAAAAAAAACTGTTAATTCTTTCAAGAATGAAATTGTTAAAGTTTCATTTTAAATCAGACTATTGTATAAGATTATATATATAACTTCTTCTCTAGCTGAATTTTATCTTTTATTTACCATCCAGATGCAATGGAGAAAAAAACTTTTTTTAATAAAAATTCTAGGCTACATAAAAATATTGCTAACATAACATTTATTCTCCATTTAAATAGCAGTGCAGGCACACTGCAGAGGAAATATTTCCATATGGCCTACATAAACACCATGGTTATTGATCCCTTAAGGGTTTCTGTGCTGTATAATGTTTGAAGACTAGGAGAATATTTCTATAGCATTTTCTACATTATTAGTTTCCTATTATGATTTTTTTTTCATTTTCACTTTAAATGATGGGTCTCCACTACTACTTTTTGTGGCATATACTACTCTTAACTGCTGTCAGAGTTGCTGAATACCTTTGGTTAGTGTGTTTGATCTACGCTTTGAACCTAGAAAACTGATTTTTAATGAGAACCAAAGATAGATATATATGATACATATACATATATGCTCATGCATATATATGTACACATACACATATATCTATATACACAAACATACATACATACATATAGGCCATTATGGGATTTATGCTTGAAAAATAAAATAAATTATAGCAGACTGAATCCTGGGTATGAAAAGAGGTGACTGAGACAGAAAGGGGTTTGCCCAGGAGAATCAGTGTCAAATTCAGAAAAAACAAGGTTGTTTTTTATTCCCTATCTCCCCTCCATTTTTTTATACATCTCTGTTAATATAATATTTCCTACTGTGGTCCTCAGAAGCTTAATCCCTGGAAATACTAGCAAGAAGAAAAAAAAGAAAACATTATGGTCAAGAAATGTGGGGGAGCATGACCTAGTGTACTGCTTTCTACAAGAATCCCAGAGTACATCAGAATACTACAGGTTCCAAAGTCCTGTGATGAATAATCCTGTCCAATTTTTCCCAAACCTATATTGCAATAAAAGTGTGTTTAAGGTAATATTCAGCAGCACCCATAAAAACACATTATCCAGGTCCTGTCTTTCATTATCAGACTTACCTTTTAAACATTAAATAAAGAGTATTCTCATTTTCAGGATTGTGTGTTTCTGAGTTGTCTTCCCACTCATTTTTTAATTCTTTTCATCTTTCCCATATTTCTTATTCCTCCATTTGCTCACACCTTAACCTTTCTTTCATTTATTCATGTTTGTTTAAAACACCTACACTGTTTATTAAGTCTCTTTAACTTATTTCTCATTCCCCTTCATTCTTCTCTGTTATTAACGGCCTTTTATAAAACTGAGCACTTTCATATATTCTTCCTTCTGTTTCAGTTATTTTTCCCCAACTTCTGGAGTTTGCAAATTCCTACTTATCCCCCTCCCAACAAGCACACAGATAAACACAGGATGTGGTATATTCACTGTGTGCTATCTGAGGTCTGGCCTTGCATTAATCTCATACTCCACGCCCTGAGAGGTAGAAACCATGTCTGTCCTTCTCAATGGCACATCTTCAAATGTACCATAGGGCACGGAGTATTTACACACTGTTTAACTGTTGAGTGAATAAATGAATGAATGGTTTATGCCACTAACAGGACTGTATTCTTCAAAGATTCTTGAACATGTTTATACAAAGAGTATATAGGAAATATTTCATTGTTTGAATGCAGTTGCTGTTGTAAAGGCTTTCGTAGTTGAGCAGATCAGTATTTTCCATGAAGGAATAGTAATTTGAGACCTCTAATTCCATGGAGACAGGTAACAATACTCTGTAGTTTGGATTTGACAAACTCTTTATATATATTAATCTGAACCAATTAATTTTTGAGAATTGACTTTGTACTGCTTGGCATACCTACTCAGAACAGTGAAAACATCCAAACCTGTTTCTGTGTAAAAAAGAAATGTTTTGCTTGTTTATACAGAATATCAGGCCCTCAAAAATCCAAAACAGAGATAAATTTAAAACCATTTACATATGAATGAGAAATGTATGGTTATTAACTGTATTATATGCTTGATTTATTTAAAATAACAAACATGATATAAGGATCAAAATAAGCCTATTTACTAAAAGCAGATTGCATTTCATTACAATGCAGCATAAAAGAAATTTAAATACACAGAAGAATGATATAACAAAAAAAACTTCATAAAATGCATTACTTCATTCCAAGAAAATATTAAATATTTATTGTGGCCTGATAGGTTGATTCATTTGGGTAATCAATAATTAATCACTCTGAAAGCTTCAGATCCTTTATAAATATCAAAGACTCTTAATAATTGCTTTACAAATCCTAAGTAGCATAGAATGTACAGACTTTATATATCAAGGGGAATGAATGCAAGTTAGATGAGTGCTGTAAAATGAATAAACTAAATCCCAAATGTTCATATTTTGAAATGTTTACTCTTACAAAAGAGATCAGTATGATGACAGGGAGGTAAAAATACCATCCCTAGCCACAGATAAAACATATGTATGAACAAAAATGTCAACAGAGCAAACTCACTGCCAGTTCTTTTGAAATTAAATATGCATCCAACTCACAATTAGTCTGCATAGAGGAAGAAATAACTTACACAAGTGAGATTTACAGATTAGCACTTCAGCCGTTTGTATTAGCTCTATTCAACTACACCATATGAGAAATGTTAGAATTAGTCATTTGAGTTTCAACTCCTTTATATGCTCATCCTCCAGTTATAATAACCATAACTTTGAGGATTATGATGATTGATAATCAGCTTCACAATTATTGGGTGTGCACAATAACCTACACCAAGACTGTACCCGTGCAGTCTCATAATTCTCTTAATGATTTATTTACTGGTGGATGTTATAGCAAAACCTCACCATAGTGAAATGTGATGTATAAAAATTTCAGCTACACAATACAAGAAGTAATGTTATTGCAAGTACAATTAAATGACTAGGTTGACCCTGTACAAGACATGGGTGAGGGGTGAGAGGAAGAGGTGAGATGCAAGTTGCAGCCATCTGAACCTCAACTGTGCCTATATCACCTTGTGACATTTGTTAACTCTGGCTTCAAGAGCTCCATGTCTGACAATGATGGCTTAGACTCCTAGTCATAGGCAGTTCCAGGAATCTTTCCATGCCCATTTGGCCAAAGAGATATGGAATGATAGGGCTGAGAAAATTCTAGGGACTTGGAGACTCACTCACCTTCTCCCCTCTTCCTGGAATAGGCTAGCCTGTCACTTAGACTTTTGTTCCCATCCACATCTCATCATGGCTACCCTCTGCACATAGTATAATGAATAGAAGCTAGTCAGGGAAGAACCCAATGCTAATTGCATTATCTGAATGTGTATTATCATCAGGTGTTACAATTTTATCAAGCCTGCTATAAGGAAATATGAAACTGAAACGTAAAGAAGTTAAGGAACTTGACTTAACAATCTAATCCTAGGATTCTTTTCTTTGAAAGTAACAGTAATCAACACCAATTGACAACACACAAAAAGTTGGAAACTAGCTTGTTATAAATATTCAGGTATTGCCTCTTGACACTCAAAGTCAGAATATAATCAGGAATAAGCTGCACAAGGTGATGGAGTACCATAGGGGGCAAAGAAATGCCTCAGTCCCTGTTTTCTCTACATTCTCTCTGCATTATGTCATTGTTACAAACCAGCTAGCTTTGCTTCCATCCTTGTGGCAGATAGACATCATCAGCTTGCAAATATTATTTTGTCCATTTAAGATATCAGACAGAATAAAATTAAAATCTTCAAGAAAGAATTTATTAAGTATCTCTTGGATGCCATTTTTTTTCTGGTGCTAGTGACACAAAAATAAACAAGATACGATTCTTGCTATTGAGGAAGCTATACTTTAGAAGAAAATGAATATGTATAAGCAAATAATATTTACATGATACGAAAAATACTAAAACTAAAGTGCTTTGTAAGTGTTTCCTTTCTTCTTTCTTCCCCCTACAATCAGTATACTTCAGAGCAGCCTCACAGCTTACCAATCTGATCATGGAATTCCCCAGTTTAAACCATCCATAAACCTCACAAGCATTTCTAATAAAATTCAAACTCATGACCACAGACTAAACCTCCCACAGGAAATATCCCTGCTTATGTTTCCAATTTAATCTCCTACCAGTCTATCCCTTGCCTCTGCCACAAGCCAAGCCCATCCCTACAACAGAAGACATATGCCCCTATTAATACCTCTGCAAGGAAGATGCCGACCCTAGTTCTTGGTTAATTTCTTCCTATAATTCATTTCCTGTAAAATGTCCCCTCCTCTGATAAGCCTTTCAAAACTAAGATATAAGAAAGCACCCCCTCTTTAGTTACTTTTTATTACCATGACCTATTTTATTTTCTCCTGGCATTTATCACTTAAGTTTATATTTGTTTAATGTCCGTGACTCCCACAGAGTCAGTTCAGTAAAAGCAGGGATCTTATCTGTTCTTTTCACTACTTCGTGCCCCAGAGTGTAGAACAGCTCCTGGCATATCACAAGCAATTCATACAATTATTAGTCAAAAGAGTGAGTGAATTTACAGAGTATGGGGCAGGCACAGAGGAAGGGGCCTTGGACAAACAGATTCATAAGACTACTTAGGGCAATTACCTTAAGTCTTCCACAGTCAAATTTTCAGATGCATCCAATACTGTCTCTTGTGATACAGTTTCTAGACCTCACCAGCCTCAAAAGCCAAATGGTTGTCTATTTGACAAATTCCAGTTGCAAGCCTCTCTCTTAAATATGACTCAAAACTGACTGCAAAAATCCTAAAAGAGTCTGTGCAGCACAGAGAATAGTCAGATATGTACCTCTTATGATATGTTCCTTGCATTTCTATTGGTCTAAACTAAGAGGAGGCTAATTCTTTTTTTTTTCAATATTGAAAAATTAACTTTATTTCAATGCACTAGTAATGAAAAATTCAAAAATTCACATAAAACAATTCCATTTGTGAAAGCATCAAAATGAACAAAATGTTTAGGAATAAATTTAACAAAAGAGGTACAAGACTTGATCACAAAAAATACAAGACATTATCAAAAGAAATTAAACAAGACCTAAATAAATGGAAAAACCTTCTGTTTTCATGGATTAGAAGGTTTACTAATGTTAATTGGAAATAGTCTCAAATTGATCTATATGTTCAATACAATAGAAGACGCTAATTCTTAAGTAGCATATACCAACACAAAATATTATTGTTTCAAATTCAGGTTATAGTGGATTAAAACATGCAGTCCCCTTGCTGAAGCTAAGGCTCATTCTATATAGTGACAGATCATATCTATACCAAAATACCGGTATTTACTTCCCTCCTATTAAATTGCATCTTTGTTGTCTCAGCTTTGTATTCTAGGACTTTTGTATTCTAAACTATTGAGATCATTTTTCCCTTTTTATTGAGATATAATTGATATATAACTGTATCAGTTTTAGGTACACAACCTAATGATTTACAATATGTATATACTGCAACATGAATGATTTCCACAATAAGGTTAGTTAACATCCATCACTTCACATAGTTACAAATGTTTTTGTTTTTTTCTTCTGATGGGCACTTTTAAGATCTACTCTCAAAAACTTTCAAATACACAATACAGCTACAGTCTTGGTGCTATACATTACATCCCCAGGACGTAGAAGAACTGGAAATTGCCCTATTTGACCACCTTCATCTATTTCAATTGAGATCATTTTGAATGTTCATTTTAATACCTATCATATCAGTTATCTCAGCTAGCTTTTTGTCAGCAGTAAACTCTACTAGCATAGTTTTCTCTCTCACCATCTAAGTTAATTGATTAAAATGTGGATGGCTAATCAATATTTCTCTACTCCTAAACCTGCTAAACACGATCCAAATTGATATTTGATTAGACTACTATGTCTACTTTCTACAATGATAATGAAAGAGATATTATATTCCTCACATATCAGTAGTTTCAATTTTTGAATGAAGTTTTTTTCTCTGCTTTTCTTTTTAAGGTGAAGGTTTCATAATTGTTAGAAAATACAGAAACCAAGCAAAATTGAGGCAACTGTCTTAACAACATAAACAATAATAGATTTTAGTTCTTGAAAGTGTCTTTCCTATAATATACATTAAAAAAATAACTCATTTTTACCCAAGCATTTATTTTTAAATGTTAGCACTTCAAATGTAGATGCTAATTTTAAATCCTTTACATATTATGCTGTGCAAGTGAAAATAAAGATTTTTAAAATTTTAAACAAAATGCAGAAGAAATTATTTAAATCACAAGTGACTATACTACTTGTTATTAGTAAATATAAAAATCTGAAATAAGTTGATAACTTTCTGGCAAAATATCACTTACCAAAACTGACAATAAAAGTAGACAGCAGTATAAGGTAATATTCTACTTAAGCTATTGGTCAATGCATAGAGATAAAGGAAGAAAATTAAAGATATTAAAAAATTAAAATAGGAAAAGATGAAAATATAACTACTTGCAGCTGAAATTATTGTGTACTTGGAAACCAAAAAGAATTCACTATAAAAGTTCAACAAAAATAAGAGAATGTAGTTTAGTACCTGGGTATTCAGAAAGCAATTGCTTCTGTTATATATCAAATAACCATTAGGAAGCAAAGCTTTAAAGGAGGCAAAGATTGCCAGTAGAATAATAGTAAGATGATAAAATACCTAGAAATAAACTTAACAAAAATTACATAAGCCCTATGTGAGAAAAAGTCCACAAAAGTAGATTTAAACAAAACTAAGTTTTCCCATATTTGTAAATAGAAACACCTGACTTCATAATGACAATTTTTCCTTAAGTTTATAAATGTAATATGATCCCAGTAATAGCATCAGTACTATGACACTCTACAACTTAAAGTTTATATAGAAAAAAATAGAAGCGAGAATAAAAAGTCTGAAAAGAGGAGAGTAAAAGGTGAGAACAGTCCTACTGGGTATTAAAATATAAAGCCTCAAAACTTAAAATAGCATGGCAATAGAAAGTCCAGAAATAACCCCAAATGTACATAGGGATTTAAGATACTAATGAATTTTGTCAGGCAACTGAGTAGTCATCCTAAAAGAGATAAATTGGATCTGTATCTCACACTATAGTACAGATTAAACTCTAAATAGATCAAAGATTTAAGAATACAAATAAAACCATGAAATATCTAGAGAAAACTGGGCAAAAAAAAAAAGACTAAAACTTAACAAAATCTCCCTACATGGTTTCTGTATGGAGAAATAGTGACTTTCCACTTTGGCCTTAGAATTGTAACAGTTGGGGTGCCATTAAGGAAGGAGAACCTAGATAGCTAGACTTAATGCAAGGACTTGGTTCACAACTGTGGGGTCCAGGGGCTGCCTAGGCATGACCAGATGTGGGGGGAACAGTCCATCAGGAAGGGTGGGCTGGAAACCCTCAGGCAATGGCTTCACCTAATTAATTGTTTGCAGATGGAATTTCTTCTTCTGGGGGACTTCATTTCTGCTCTTACGGTCTTTCAACTGTTTTTCAAGACCACCCAGATTATTGCGGATAATCTCCTTTAGTTAAAGTCCACTGGTTATAGACTCTTATCACATCTACAAAAATGCCTTCACAGCAACACGTAGATCAATATATAATTGAATAACTGGGACTACAGTCTAACCAAACTTACACAAAAACCTGTACATTACATAGGAAGAAACAATGTTCTACTAGGAAGGCTGCTATCAGAATATTCATGAGGTATCAGAATTAGGTTATTCTTAAAAATTAAGAAATTCTCTTTTCATACCTTTTAATTTAATGTGTCCTGATTTTTTGGGGGGGAAGTATATAGGCTAGAAACCCAAACAACGGAGCAAAACAGATGATAATGAAATGTAAATGGTTTCCAACTCAAGACAACAGACTGAGTACACACATATGCTTCCTTTCCTCCAGACTGAATTAAAATCACAATAAAGGAATATTTAAATAACTCCAAGAATCCATCAGGAACATAAGCATAACTCTAGGTGTTTCAAGCATAATAGGAATTAATACAGAAAAATAGAAGTTAGGAAGGAATAATAATCAGAAGGGCTCTAACAACAGGAATAAATAGCTCCTAGTTCTTTAGATCACACAGCAGCAAACTGCAATCAAGGAAGTTTACAGTCAGTCAAGATAGTTCACAAGAGATGCCATTGCCCGCATCCCCCAGGCCAGTGACTAGCAGTGGCACATAAGTCCAGCCGCTGCTGCAGGAGCGCACACCGGCTAGAGCTTAATATAACCGCAAGGAGAAGAATGGCTTCTGCTTCTCTTTTTCTGTCCAAATCTTCCATGAGTGCATCTTATCAGAAGAACATCCTTAACTGGCAAAAACAATCTTGAACCAAGCTATTCTAGCAGAGCAGTTCCCAGTTTTTAAGCCTTTTGAGGTAGAGTAGAAAACAGGAAAGAGTGGAAATGAATAACTTAACCAGCAAACTGGGAGAAAGGTCATCATCAAGAAATTTCAACACATTTCTAGAAGATGTAAATCAGATGGAAGTGTTCTGATAAATGAAAGGGGACAAGGCAGCATTATAAAATATTCAAATAACTGGGCTGCAGTCAATGAGGTAGACTATTCTTGTGGTGTAATTATGGGCAGACATTAGCCCACGGTGGACAGGTACAGAAGATAAATAAAAGGTAAAGGTACAGAAAGAGACATTAACTGGAGATCTTCTTATTTAACAACTGGGCAAATTCCCCTCCCATCTATACCCTCATGCATAGAATCAATCAGAAATAGTTTAAATTGTACAATAATTAATTTATTATTTTGAAATCTACAGAACTACATGTGTGAAGGTAAAGTGGGAGAACTCTCATGAGTGTTAACACCCAGCACAGATCCTTCATTGGGTTATTATTTGGGAAGCAACCGATTTTTAGTACATTGAAAAAAATGACTATAATATTTTGCAACTCCTTTCACTGAGTAGTCTCTTTTCCCATCCCTTGAACCTGGACTGCTCCTCGTGCCTTATTTTGGCCAATAGAATGTGGCAAAAGTCACTGTGCAAGTTCTTGGAACTCCTGTCTCCATCCCCTCAGACTGTTTCTGTCGTGAGGTAAAGAATCCCAGCACGGACGACCCCAGGAAGCAAAGGGTTAGGCTTCCTTTCCCGACTCCCCAGCCCTGCCAGCTGAGCCTCAAAACCTCAGACCGTCCATCCCAGCTAAACTGACAACTGAATGAATCCACTTGAATGAGCCCAGGCCATACTCGTAAGAGTATGAGAAGCACTACGGGGTGGTGGTGGTTGTCAGTCATTGAGTCTGGGGTGTTTTGTATACAACAAAGGCCACTTAAAACTCACAGAAGTCTCAGTTTCCTGCACACTCAGAATAGAAGTTTGTCCATAGGCATGTCCTGTCCACAAACTCACCACTCCTTCCCTTACCCAAATAACCCTTATTCAATGAGGTCTTTTTTAACTACCCTGTTTTAAGTAATAAACATAATCAACACCATCTGCTTATACTTCCTCTCCATTCACAGAGACAAGAGATTTGTATTCGTTACATTCACTACTGTGCCTTCAACTGTACCTACCACACAGTAGGACTTCAATTTTTACGTGCTAAGTAAGTGAATAAATGAATTGATGGAGTGTAAGTAGTGAAATATTAATTCTAAGCACATTCACCTTTGAGTGAAACAGGGATCATTACTTTGGACCAAAGAAGATGGAATCGCAGTCTTACCATCCCCTGAGAAAGGATCCCTTAGCAGCGATCAAGAAGGAAGGAGGAAGATTCACCTTATGGATAAAGTGAATGCTACATACTGGTTTTTATATTTTTAAGTTGATCTGTATATAAATTGTAAAAGACAATTATAAAATGTGATGCTATTAACCTCAACAATGTAAAAGAAGCCTTACTAAATACTTGAAAAAGAAGTGGGGGAAGAAATAGGGCTATAATAACCTTATTATGCATAATAGGAAAAGAAAAAAGCAATGTCTAGAGCCAGTCGAAGAAGAATTGGGGTATTCAATATAGTATTCAATTGCAAAAGTGACTTCTGGGAAAAGGGAAAATAATGACTATCAAAACCTGAGAAGATAGCAGAGACCAGGTTGGAATAAAGGAGACAGATATCTGATTAAAGTTCCATTTTGTTCCAGAAAGAAGTTAGTAAGTTGCTAGTAAAATAGTATATACAGTGATTTGATTTTCAAATATAGCCACTAAAAAAAAAAAAAAAAATAGGTTACACCAAAATAAAAGAGTTGACCTCAGATATAGGCCTGGAAAGAGGTGGGGTACCTTTTGTTTTTCTTATAAACTCCATTGTAAAATTTAATTTTTTTAACCATATGCAATAATATCCTTATTTTTTAAAAACAGTCATAAATGAACGAAAGTTAAGTGTAAAACAAAACAATATAAAATGTTAATCCTGAGAAAAGTGAAATTTATTATTTCCTAGACATTCTTTATAGATCATGAATAAATCTTCATAGTTAAAGTAAAATCAAAGAGAAACTTATCTGTGAGCTATGAAAACTATGTGACACACAAGCAGATTTGGGAAAATAACAGAGACAGTGCCACTCAACATTTTGCAAATCTTTATTGTGATCACAGATGTCAAAAGACTAAAGAAATGCCATAGTCCAGTGTAATAGTTTCTGGTGCTGTTGGTGAACTTTTTTACTATGACCTCCCTCTAACTGTGATCTTATGTAGTTCTTAAGTTATTTCAATCTGACTTTCTACAAACAAAAACTCAATCTCTGTGAAGACTACGAAGTTGTACATTAAGCAGAAATCAGATCAATTTACTTTTAAGTTTGAAGTATAAAACAGCTTTCTGGAATTTTACAGAAAAGCTAATTTCTTCTACTGGGTCTGAGGATGTTCAATTGTTTTGTGAACTTCAGAAGAGTTGATTGTATTATCCATTCCTAAGGTTTTCTTTCTAACTTTGCATTTAAACCTACCTCTTGAGACTCAGCAGAACTGTAAATGTATTGAGTAGGCAGAGGTAAAGAATCTTTTAAAAATAACAGTAATTTTAATGAACTGAGTTGGAAACAGGAAATTAATAGAAGGAAGGAAAAATAGCACAGTCATGTTTTCTCTAGTCAAAACATACAATTTAAAATTAAGATAATCACAAAATTGATGTACCACTCTATGTAATGTAGTGTCCTGGCTTGAATCCTGGAACAGGAAAAGGACATGAGTGGAAAAAATGGTGAAATCCTAAAAAAATCAGAAGTTTAGTTAATAGTGATGTACCAATTGTCACCAACTTAATTTTGACAAATGAAACATGCTCATATAAAATGGTAACATCAGGGGAAACAGGGTGAAGGGTATACAGAATCTGTCTGTACTATTACTGTCAGTACCTGGGATTGGCAAAATGGGGCAGGAATTAAGTAGTAGTGGGACTTTGTAAAAGAAATATTTGACACAAGGGCAAAATGATTAACCTGTCAGATCCAATAGAGGCAAGGAATGCAAAATACCTTGACGTGGCCAGGTATTTACATATGTCCAGGGATATGTTCGTTCTAAGATACTGTCCAGTTGAATTGCTACAACAGAATATGACAGACTGGGTGACTGACAGACTGCAGATACTTACTTCTCACAGATTTGGGGGCTGAGAGGTCCAGAGCAAGGCACCTACAGATTCAGAGTCTGGTGCGAACCCACCGGTTTACAGGTGGCCGAGTCCTCACGTGGCAAATGGGTGAGGGAGCTCTGGGGACTCTTTCACAAGAGCACTGATCCCATTAATGAGGACTCCACCCTCATGACCTAATCGCCTCCCAGAGGCTCTGACTCTAAATACCATGACACTGGGGGTTAGGTTTCAATATGTGAATTTGGAGAGTGGGGGGGACATTCAGTCCATAGCACCCATTTAACATACACAATAAAAACTCAGAAAAACAAAAGTTTCTGCATAGAGATTTCATTTATTTTCTCATAGATGGTAAGCTTCTGAAAGCTCTAGGTCTTGTTTGTAGCTGTATCCCTGATATTGGGAACATAATAGACACCAGTTAATATCTGATAAGTAAAAAATAGTTTCTCATTAAATATCGTGGCATATTAAAGCTCTAACATGTCACAATTACTCAGACTGAACTGACTAAATGGAACTAGACTAGTTCTGATTCATAGCATGGAGACAGAGCTAGTTGTTGTATAATTATTAGTGAATGCACATCTAGATCGGGTGATATTATTAGGATTGTTACTGACCTCAATAGGACTGTTTGCAGAGAAGTATTTTTCTACAGTTCTTCAGTTGCTGCTTCTTCCACGAAAAGAGATTATATAGCTTTAAAAAAAAACTCTCCCCAACATAGTTAAGAAATATGAATACTTTAAAATATGAAAAGATTTAGCTGTGTACTATACTAATGATTTATTACTTTAGTCCGAATATTAACACATCTCTGAAAACTAACTTTATTATTACCAAAGATAATATATCTATAATTTGATAACCTTTATTAACAAAGCTGGCTCTGGATTCAGGAAAATCCTTTCTCTATCAGGGTTAGAAATTCATACATTTAAAACTACAATATTTAATACCTCCATCTGGGAAAATAGTAGAAAATATCTAACTTTGTAACCATTAAAAGAGTTTAATTATTCAGAAGATTTTTAACAGTGGAATTCATTTCACTGACAAGGAGATTATTAAATGTTCTAATGGAATCATTCATTTGAAACAGACTTTCATCTTACAATTAATTTTCCAGTTATCAAAGTGTTAATTTAAATGAAATGTTCATATATTTTTCATGTAATTAATAATATAACTGAAATTCACAAAGTTCAATATCTAGTGTATGTGTCATTTTATGGCTTACTTTGTGATTGGACCAAGAATATACAGTTTTATATATATCTTAAGGAATATACTCCTCAAAGGAAAACCCATCAGGCTATCATCAGACTTCTCAACAGAAACCTTACAGGCCAGAAGGGAGTGGCATGATATATTTAATACAATGAAGCACATGGGCCTTGAACCAAGAATACTATACCTGGCAAGGTTATCATTTAAATTTGAAGGAGGGATTAAACAATTTTCAGATATGAAAAAGTTAAGAGAATTTACCTCCCACAAACCACCTCTACAGTGCATTTTGGAGGGACTCCTATAGATGGAAGTATTCCTAAGGCTAAATAGATGTCACGAAGAGCACAGAATATGATTCACAACATACAAAGAATGGAGGAGGAAGAAAAAGGAGGAAAAAAAAGAGAGAACCTTTAGGTTGTGTTTGTAATAGCACACGAAGTGAGTTAAATTAGACTGTTAGATAGTAAGGGAATTACCCTTGAACCTTCAGTAACCACGAATCTAAAGCCTGCAATGGCAATAAGTACATACCTGTCGATAACCACCCTAAATATAAATGGTTTGAATGCACCAATCAAAAGACATAGAATCACTGAATGGATAAAAGACAAGACCCATCTATATGCTGCCTACAAGAGACTCAGTTCAAACCCAAAGACATACACAGACTGAAAGTAAAGGGATGGAAAAAGATATTTCATGCAACTAACAGGGAGAAAAAAGCAGGAGTTGCAGTACTTGTATCAGACAAAATAGACTTCAAAACAAAGAAAGTCACAAGAGACAAAGAAGGACATTACATAATGATAAAGGGAGCAGTCCAACAAGAGGATAAAACCATTATAAATATCTATGCACTGAACACAGGAGCACCTATGTATGTGAAACAAATATTAACAGAATTAAAGGGGGAAATAGAATGCAATGCATTCATTTTAGGAGACGTCAACACACCACTCACTCCAAAGGACAGATCAACCAGACAGAAAACAAGTAAATAGACAGAGGCCCTGAACAACACATTAGAACAGATAGACCTAATGGACATCTACAGAACTCTACACCCAAAAGCAACAGGATACACATTCTTCTCAAGTGCACATGGAACATTTTCAAGAATTTTCAAGAATATTCATATAGAAGGCCACAAAAAGAGCCTCAGTAAATTCAAAAAGATTGAAATTGTACCACCAGCTTCTCAGATCACAAAGGTATGAAACTAGAAATAATTTACACAAAGAAAACAAGCCCACAAACATATGGAGGCTTAATAACATGCTCCTAAATAATCAATGGATTAATGACCAAAGAAAAATAGAGATCAAGCAATATATGGAGACAAATGACAAGAATAATTCAACAACACAAAATCTGTGGGATGCAGCCAAGGCCGTGCTAAGAGGGAAGTATATTGCAACACAGGCATACCTCAGGAAAGAAGAACAATCCTAAATGAACAGTCTAAACTCACAATTAATGAAACTAGAAGACGAAGAACAAATGAGGCCCAATGTCAGTAGAAGGAGGGACATAAAGATTAAAGCAGAAATAAATAAAATTCAGAGGAATAAAACAATAGAATCAATGAAAGCAGGAGCTGGTTCTTTGAGAAAATAAACAAAATAGATAAACTCCAAGCCAGACTAATTAAGAAAACAAAAGTCTGCACACATAAACAGAATCAGAAATGAGAAAGGAAAAGTCACCAAGGACACCACAGAAATACAAGGAATTATTGGAGAATACTATGAACAATTATATGGTAAAAAACTGGATAACATAGAAGAAATGGACAACTTTCTAGAAAAATACAACCTTTCAAAGCTGACCCAGGAAAAAACAGAAAATCTGAATAGACCAAATACCAGCAAAGAAATTGAAGTAGTAATCAAAAAACTACCCAAGAACAAAACTCCAGGGCCAGATGGCTTCACTGCTAAATTTTATCAAACATTTACTGAAGACATAATACCCATCCTCCTTAAAGTTTTCCAAAAAGTAGAAGAGGAGGGAATACTCCCAAACTCATTCTACAAGGCCAACATCATTCTAATACCAAAACAAGGCAAAGACACCACAAAAAAAGAAAATTACAGTCCAATATCCCTGATGAACATAGATGCAAAAATACTCAAGAAAATATTAGTAAACCGAATTCAAAAATACTTCAAAAAGATCATCCATCATGATCCAGTGGGATTCATCCCAGGGATGCAAGGATGGTACAACACTCGAAAATCTATCAACATCATCCACTATATCAACAAAAAGGACAAAAACACGACCGTCTCCAGAGATGCTGAAGAAGCATTCGACAAAATTCAACATCCATTCATGATAAAAAACTCTCAACAAAATGAATATACAGGGCAAGTAGCTCAACATAATAAAGGCCATATATGACAAAACCACAGGCAACATTATACTTAACAGCTAGAAGCTGACAGCTTTTCCTTTAAAGATCGGGAAAAAGACAAGGATGCCCACTCTCCCCACTTTTATTCAACAAAGTACTGGAGGTCCTAGCCATGGCAATCAGACAACACCAAGAAATAAAAGGCATCCAGATTGGCAAGGAAGAAGTCAAACTCTCCCTGCTTGCAGATGACATGATATTGTACATAAAAAACCATAAAGAATCCACTCCAAAACTACTAGATCTAATATCTGAATTCAGCAAAGTTGCAGTATACAAAATTAATACACAGAAATCTGTTGCATTCCTATACACACTAATAATAAACTAGCAGAAAGTGAAATCAGGAAAACAATTCCACTCACAGTTGCATCAAAAAAAATAAAATACCGAGGAATAAACCTAACCAAGGGAGTGAAAGACCTATACCTTGAAAACTATGGGACACTCTTAAAAAAATTAAAGCGGACACTAATAAATGGAAATTCATCCCATGCTCTTGGCTATGAAGATTTAATATTGTCAAAATGGCCATCCTGCCTAACACAATCTATAAATTCAATGCAATCCTTATCGAAATACCTACAGCATTCTTCAATGAACTACAGCAAATACTTCTAAAATTCATATGAAACCACCAAAGACCTTCAATAGCCAAAGCAATCCTGAGAAGGAAGAATAAAGCAGGGGATATCTCGCTTCCCAACTTCAAGCTCTACCACAAAGCCAAAGTAATCAAGACAATTTGGTACTAGCACAAGAACAGACCCATTGACCAGTGGAACAGAATAGAGAGTCCAGATATAAACTGAAGCATATATGGTCAATTAATATATGATAAAGGAGCCATGGATATACAGTGGGGAAATGACAGCCTCTTCAACAGCTGGTGTCAGCAAAACTGGACAGCTACATGTAAGAGAATGAAACTGGATTATTGTCTCACCCCCTACACAAAAGTAAATTCAAAATGGATCAAACACCTGAATGTAAGTCAGGAAACCATAGAACTCTTAGAAAAAAATATAGGCAAAAATCTCTTGGACATAAACATGAGCAACTTCTTCATGAACATATCTCCCTGGGCAAGGGAAATACAAGCAAAAATGAACAAGTGGGACTATATCAAACTAAAAAGCTTCTGTACAGCAAAGGATATCATCGGTAGAACAAAAGACATCCCACAGTATGGGAGAATATGTTAATAAATGACAGATCCGATAAAGGGTTGACATCCAAAGTATATAAAGAGTTTACACACCTCAACAAACAAGAAGCAAATAATCCAATTTAAAAAATGGGCACAGTATCTGAACAGACACTTCTCCAAAGAAGAAATTCAGATGGCCAACAGACACATGAAAAGATGCTCCACATCACTAATCATCAGGGAAATGCAAATTAAAGCTGCAGTGAGATATCACCTCACATCAGTTAGAATGGCCAACATCCAAAAGACAAGCAACAACAAATGTTGGAGAGGATACGGAGAAAGGGGAATCCTCCTACACTGCTGGTGGGAATGTAAACTAGTTCAACCACTGCAGAAAGCAGTATGGAACTTCCTCAAAAAACTCAAAGTAGAAATACCATTTGACCCAGGAATTCCACTCTTAGGAATTTACCCTATGAATGCAGCAGCCCAGTTTGAAAAAGACAGTTGCACTCCTATGTTTATCGCAGCACTATTTACAATAGCCAAGAATTGTAAGCAACCTAAGTGTCCATCAGTAGATGAATGGATAAAGATGTGGTACATATACACAATGGAATATTATTCAGCCATAAGAAAACAAATCCTACCATTTGCAACAACATGGATGGAGCTAGGGGGTATTATGCTCAGTGAAATAAGCCAGGCAGAGGAAGACAAGTACAAAATGATTTCACTCATCTGTGGAGTATAAGAACAAAGAAAAAAATGAAGAAACAAAACAGCAGCAGATTCACAGAACCCAAGAAAGGAATTGGAGAGGATGGGTGAGAAGGGAGGGATAAGGGGGAAAATGGGGAAATACAATTAGCACACATAATGTAGGGGGGTGGGGACATGGGGAAGGCAGTATATACAGAGAAGACAAGTAATGATTCTATAGTATCTTACTATGTGGATGGACAGTGACTGTAATGGGGTATGTGGGGGGGACTTGATAATAGGGGGAGTCTAGTAACAATGTTCAAGTAATTGTACATTAATGATATCAAAATAAAAATATATAAAAATAAAATAAAACTATTAAAAACAGTTTAGAAGAAAAAAAGAGGCTGTCATTTCCCCATTGTATATCCATAGCTCCTTTGTCATATATTAATTGACCGTATATGTTTTGGTTAATATCTGGACTCTCTGTTTTGTTCCACTGGTCTGTGGGTCTGTTCTTGTGCCAGTACCAAATTGTCTTGATTACTATGGTTTTGTGGTAGAGCTTGAAGTTGGGAAGCGAGATACCCCCTGCTTTATTCCTCCTTCTCAGGTTTACTTTGGATATTCAGGATCTTTTGTGGTTCCATATGAATTTTAGAACCATTTGTTCCAGTTCGTTGAAGAGTGAGTGGTGTTGGTATTTTGATAGGGATTGCACTGAATCTGTAGATTGCTTTAGGCAGGATGGCCATTTTGACAATATTAATTCTTCGTAGCCAAGAGCATGGGATGAATTTCCCTTTGTTAGTGTCCTCATTAATTTCTCTTAGGAGTTTCTTGTAGTTTTCAGGGTATAGGTCTTTCACTTCCTTGGTTAGGTTTATTCCTAGGTATTTTATTCTTTTTTATGCAAGTGTGAATGGAATTGTTTTTCTGCTAGTTCATCATTAGTGTATAGAAATGCAACAGATTTTTGCGGATTAATTTTGTATCCTGCAACTTTGCTGAATTCAGATATTAGATCTAGTAGTTTTGGAGTGGATTCTTTATGGATTTTTATGTACAATATCATGTCATATGCAAATACTGACAGTTCGACTTCTTCCTTACCAATCTGGGTGCCTTTTATTTCTTTGTTTTGTCTGATTGCCATGACTAGGACCTCCAGTACTAGTTGAATAAAAGTGGGGAGAGTGGGCACTCCTGCCTTGTTCCCCATTTTAGATAAAAAGCTTTCAGTTTCTTGCTGTTAAGTGTGATACTGGCTGTGTGTTTGTCATATATGTCCTTATTATGTTGAGGTACTTGCCCTCTATAGCCATTTTGTTGCGACTTTTTATCATGAATGGATGTTGACTTTTGTCAAATGCTTTTTCAGCATCTATGGAGATGATCATGTGGTTTTTGTCCTGTTTGTTGATGTGGTACATGTCATTGATGGATTTTCAAATGTTGTTCTTTCATTGCATCCCTCAGATTAATCCCACTTGATCATGGGGTATGATCCTCTTGATGTATTTTTGAATTTGGTTTGCTAATATTTTGTTGAGTATTTTTGCATCTATGTTCATCAGTTATATTGGTCTGTAATTTTCTTTTTTTGTGGATCTTTGCCCAGTTTTCATATTAGAGTGATGCAGGCTTCATAGAATGAGTTTGAAAGTATTCACTCCTCTTCTACTTTAAGGAGAATGGGTAGTATGTCTTCTCTAAATGTCTGATAAAATTCAGTGGTGAATCCATCTGGGTCGGGAATTTTGTTCTTGGGTAATTTTTTGATTACCAATTAAATTTCTTTGCTGGTAATTGGTCTGTTTAGATTTTCTGTTTCTTCCTTGGTCTGTCTTGGAAGGTTTTATTTTTCTAGAAAGTAATCCATTTCTTCTAGGTTATCCAGTTTGTTAGCATATAGATTTTCATAGTATTCTCTTATAATTCTTTGTATTTCTATGGTGTCCCTCGTGATTTTTCCTTTTCTCATTTCTGATTCTGTTCATGTGTGTAGATTCTCTTTTTCTCTTAATAAGTCTGGCTAGACATTTATCTATTTTATTTATTTTCTCAAAGAACCAGCTCTTGATTTCATTGATTTTTTTCTATTGTTTTATTCTTTTCAATTCTATTAATTTCTTCCCTCATCTTTATTATGTCCCTCCTTCTGCTGACTTTGGGCCTCATTTGTTCTTCTTCCAGTTTCAGTAATTGTGACTTTAGACTATTCATTTCAGATTGTTCTTCTTTTTTTAAATAGGTCTGGATTGCTATGTACTTCCCTTGTAGAAGAGCCTTCACTTCACTGCATCCCACAGATGTGGGGGCATTGGGCTGTTATTTTCATTTGTCTCCATATATTGCTTGATCTCTGTTTTAATTTGGTCATTGATCCATTGATTATTTAGGAGCATGTTGTTAAGCCTCCATGTGTTTATGAGCCTTTTTTTTTCTTTGTACAATCTGTTTCTAGTTTTATACTTTTGTGATCAGAGAAGTTGTTTGGTACAATTCCAATCTTTTTTAATTTACTGAGGCTCTTTTTGTGGCATAGTATGTGGTCTATTCTGGAAAATGTTCCTTGTGCAGTTGAGAAGAATGTGTATCCTGCTGCTTTTGCATGTAGAGTCCTGTAGATGTCTATTAGGTCCTTCTGTTTTAGTGTGTTGTTCAGTGCCTCTGTGTCCTTACTTATTTTCTGTCTGGTGGATCTGTCCTTTGGAGTGAATGATGTATTGAAATCTCCTCAAATGAATGTATTGCATTCTATTTCCTCCTTTTATTCTGTTAGTATTTGTTTCAAATATGTAGGTGCTCCTGTGCTGGGTGCATATATATTTATAATGGTTGTATCATCTTGTTGGACTGCCCCCTTTATCATTATGTCCTTCTTTGTCTCTTGTTACTTTCTGTGTTTTAAAGTCTATTTTGTCTGATACAAGTACTGCAACACCTGCTTTTTTCTCCCTATTGTTTGCATGAAATATCTTTTTCCATCCCTTCACTTTGTCTATGTATGTCTTTGGGTTTGAGATGAGTCTCTTGTAAGCAGCGTATAGATGGATCTTGCCTTTTCATCCATTCTCTTATTCTGTGCATTTTGATTTGTGCATTCAGACAATTTACATTTATGGTGATTATTGATAAATATGTGCTTATTGCCACTGCAGGTTTTGGATTCATGGTTACCAAAGTTTCAACTGTATCTTCTTTACTATCTGTCTAATTTTAACTCACTTATTATGCTATTATAAACACAGTCTGATGATTCTTTATTTCTCTCCCTTCTTATTCTTCCTCCTCCACTCTTTATATGTTAGGTGTTTTATTCCATACTCTTTTGTGTTTCCCTTGACTGCTTTTGTGGATAGCTGATTTTATTTTTTGCTTTTAGTATTTGGTTGGTCTGCTTTCTTTGCTGTGATTTTATTTTCTCTGGTAACATCTATTTCTCCTTAGGAGTATGTCCATCTAGAGCAGTCCCTTTAAAATACCCTGTAGAGGTGGTTTATCAGAGGTAAATTCCCTCAGCTTTTGCTTATCTGGAAATAATGTTCAAATTTAAATGATAATCTTGGTAGATACAGTATTCTTGGTTCAAGGTCCTTCTGTTTCATTACATTAAATATATCATGCCATGCCTTTCTGGCCTGTAAGGTTTCTCTTGAGAAGTCTGATGGCCTGATGGGTTTTCCTTTGTAGGTGGTCTTTTTCTCTCTCTGGCTGCCTTTAATACTCTGTCCTTTTCTTTGATCTTTGCCATTTTAATTATTATACGTCTTGGTGTTGGTGTTGTCCTCCTTGGGTCCCTTGTGTTGGGAGATCTGTGGGCTTCCATTGTCTGAGAGAGTATTTCCTTCCCCAGCTTAGGGAATTTTTCAGTAATTATTTCTTCAAAACCACTTTCTATACCATTTTCTCTCTTTTTCTTCTTCTGGTACCCTTATTTTGTGAATATTGTTCCATTTGGATTGGTCACACAGTTCTCTTAATATTCTTTCATCCCTAGATATCCTTTTGTCTCTCTGCCTCAGCTTCTCCTTATTCTTGTTCTCTGATTTCTATCCATTAACAGTCCCTTGCACCTCGTCCAGTCTGCTCTTAACTCCTTCCATTGCTTGTTTCATTTCTTTTATTTCCCTCCAGACTTCATCCTGTAGCTCTTCCATATTTCTCTGCAGCTCCATCAGTTTGGTTATGACTTCTATTTTGAATTCTTTTTCAGCAAGATTGGTTAAATCTGTCTAAGCAGGCCCTCTCTCTGGCATTTGAGTGATGTTGGACTGGACCAGGTTATTCTGCCTTTTCATGGTGATAGAAGTGATCGCTGGTGAGTGGCGGGTATGTCAGCTGGGAGAACACAGTCCCTTCCTGCTTGCTGGTTGCCTTGCCCTTCTCCGCTATCTGTGCTGGTTAACCGCATACAGAGAGCAGTCCCTGCATTAATCCCTTGATCTGCCATGGGCAGGGAGGCCCTCGGGATAGCCTAGGGCACTGGCAGGGGTCACAGACAAGAGGCGTGTGTTCTCCTGTGAGAATGGCGCCCCTTCATGCCTTCCAGACTTTGCGCCAGCTTCCTCTGACTGTACTGGGCACCTGCACTTAGGAGGCAGTCTCTGGGTCTGGCCCAGTTAGCTGCACACTGGGAGATGAATCTTTGTGGTTGCTGTGGGCAGGGCTGCTCCCCGGCTGGTCCGCAGCAATGGCAGATCAGCTGGTTTGCTTGCAGTGTTGGCAGACGGTAATGAACAGCAGGCTGCTTATCACTGTGAGGGGCTTTGGACCTGCATTGCCACCCGGGAGTTACGGCACCTGAAGTTTCTTAAAATTCCCAGTCTGCTGGGCTCAGTGTTCCAGGACAATTTTGTCCACTTGTTAAGCCCTTGGCCCTTTAAGACCTTTAAAGTGCCCGCTTTTATTTTGTCCCAGGGGAGCCGGCTGTGGGTACCCACTCATAGTCTCAGTCTTGGATTTTGCTTTTCTGTCTCTCTAATATCCAGTACACCATGCAATGTGTCTTCTGTGATCCCGGTGCAGATTACTAGGGCTGGTTATTTAGCAGTCCTGTGCTTCCACTCCCTCCCCACTGATTCTTTTCCTTCCACCGGTGAGCTGGGGTGGGGGGAGTGCTCGGGTCCCACCGGGTCACGGCTTTGTATCTTACCCTTTTCGTGAGATGCTGAGTTCTTGCAGATATAGATGTAACCTGGATGTTGTATTATATTTTCTGGTCTCTCTTTTAGGAATAGTTGTATTTGCTGTATTTTCAAAATGTATATGATTTTGGGAGGAGATTTCCACCACCCTATTCATGCCACCATCTTGAGAATCCCCTCCAAAATTCTTATATAAGAGCCACGGACTGTGCCTTCAAATATAATTTTGTTATTAAAAATAACTTAGAAATGAAACTGTTTATTGAGGACATTTTTATGTCATATTTAAATGAGAGGGTTTTTTTTTTTTGTATATAATTATTTTTTATTGAAGGGTAGTTGACACACAGTATTACATTACATTAGTTTCAGGTGTACAACATAGTGATTCAACATTTATATACATGACAATTCTAGGTACCAGCTATCACCATACCAAGCTGTTACAATATCTTGACTATATTCATTACATCCCGGTAACTTATTATTTTACCATTGGAAGTGTGTACTTTTTTGTTTGTTTGTTTGTTTGTTTGTGAGGGCATCTCTCATATTTATTGATCACATGGTTGTTAACAACAATAAAATTCTGTATAGGGGAGTCAATGCTCAATGCACAATCTTTAATCTGCCCCAAGTCTAATTTTCGTCAGTCTCCAATCTTCTGAGGCATAACAAACAAGTTCTTACATGGAGAACAAATTCTTACATAGTGAATAAGGTCTTACATGGTGAACAGTACAAGGGCAGCCATCACAGAAACCTTTGGTTTTGCTCATGCATTATGAACTATAAACAGTCAGTTCAAATATGAATACTCATTTGATTTTTATACTTGATTTATATGTGGATATCACATTTGAATGAGAGGGTTTTTTAGTAGTGTTTCTAAATGTGAATTCCTTTTATATGGCCTAGTTTCCCTCATTCAAATCCCTAACCCATTTACTGAAGATGTAATTTGTGCAAAGCATTATGCCACGTGTTAAATGACACTGCTTCCCTAATGTGAATCATTAACTTGGTGAAAGCTAAGTGCATCAGAATAATCCTGGAAGCTTTCATAAACACAGATTCCTAGGTCCCTTTGCAGATATTCTGATTCAGAGGTAGGTGAGGAACATCTGAGTTTTTTAAATCTCCCGAAGTGATTTTACTACAGAAGCAGTTTTAAGAATAATGCTGTAAATAAGTCAAAAAGTAGATGATATGGCTCTCTCTTTTAAGGGGCTCACACTCTAGTTATGAAACTGTACCACATACTGCTATCATTACATCATGGGAAAATTGTGGTAAATGCTGTTAAGAGATTTACAACTGACCCTCCATGATAGGACTTTTTCTTGATAGCCTAAAAGAATGCTCTATGACAGGGGTTCTCACTTTGGGGTCCATGAAGTACCAAGAGGTCCATGGATAGTAGGAGGTTGTTAGTCTTTATTTCCACTAAATGCTAACTGAAATTTATAATTTTCTGCAATTATTAATGTAGGCAAAAATTAGCAATGTCTGAGATCACAATAGAGATCTTAAACTATTGTTTACTCTTACTACTACTTCAAAGTTTTCAGTAGTTACTGTTACATAATGTGCTACCAAAAGCACAAATATATGTTACACATGTACAACTATACACAACTCTTTGGTGTCTTACTAATTACATGTAGCCTTTTTCTTAATTATTCTGAGGTGTCGTAAATGGTTAAGAATGTCTGATCTGATAGAATAGTGGACATAGATAGGATTTTACCAATCATTTAATCCATCTTCTTCATTTAAAATTGAAAAATGAAGTGTAGTGAACACTGTAGTTGACTTACCTCTCCCCTAATTAGTTTTTATAATTGACTTCAAATCAAGGGCAGAATTGGATTGTTTAAAGAAAACACCATCCCTCCTATCAGTGATTCTCCTGGAATGGGCTGCTGCAGGGCTGGAATGCCAAACTTTTCTGAGAAAATTCTATTTTTTTCCTTAAATAAGAGAGATAGGATACCATTCTTTGTCCTCCACTTAAGTGAGTATGAAGAAAAGTCCCCTTTTTTTGCTGATAGCCATCTTTCAGTTGTGGTTGGAGCCATCCTTGTAACAAAAGGGATAAATCTAAGAGAAAAGAGGAAAAGAAGGAAGGTGATTTCTCAACAACTGATTGATGCTGACCCAACTCCACCTTTGCATTCCCAGTTACAAGTTAATGATATGTTCTCAATTGTTATTCTGTATTTTTAAGCCATTGTGAGCTGATTTAAAATTGTTCACAAAGTTGATTTAACATCATTCCACCTATATTTTTAATTCAATATTAACACTACTGTGTGCCAGATACTTCCCTAAGCAATTTATTTATATTGAAACCTACATTCTTCACAAAACCCTATTATTGTCCCCATTTCTACAGATGAGGGAATCAAAGTGCAGAGCAGTTAAGTCACTTGCCCACAGTGGTCCAGTCAGTAGTGAATGGAACTGGGATCTGGAACTGCCTGAAGACTGGAGATCCATAATGGGTGTGTAGCTCCCTGCCGCCCACCCATTTTCTATCTCCCCAAAATCTTACTGCTAGGCTCTATAAAACCATGGGAACTATTTAGCTGTGTCTTGATTTTACTTATGCATGTAAGCCCCATGAGAAAAAATGATAATTGAAAGAAAAAAAGAAAAAATCTTGCATTTGCTTAAAATGTGATAAGTGTTTTTACACAGTTACAATATCAACATTCTTTCAGGAATTGCTGTTTTGTGACTGAGGAACACCTGAGTATGAAGTAAATTAGAAAACTGCATTCTAGGAAGTAAGGAGCTTCATTGGGTTAAGGTTTAATTTTGGGGTAATTTAGTAGCAAATAAGAGGGGAGAAAAAATGTGTCAATATCAAGCAATGGCCACCTCAAAAATGGTGATGTGGTGGGTCCTAGAGGGAGTCAACATGGTGAGTATACAAAAGGGTTCTGGGAACTGAGCAGTGGGAAAACAGAAAAGCAACTGGTGAGCCAGAGACACGTCACTGGGGCTCAGTTCTGGACAATTCTAGTTACAGTAGGCAATTCATGTGGCTTGATTTAATTGGCTTTACATGCAAACTAAAACCCACAGGTAGGACTCAGGTGTGCAATAGTCAATACTATGTAATCATTTAAAACCTGTGTTCTAAACTTGTTAAATCAAAACAGTTGCAAAGAGTATTGGCTAAAATAATAGATTTGTAGTTCTTCCCCTATACAGCTTCACACAATGGGTATCAAAGAGGAAGAAACATTTGCATTTTAAAGAAATATCCATGATGGGTCTTCAAATCTGGCAAATTTCAAAATTACTGATTTTAGATTAATCAAATTAAAAAAAGAGAGAGACAATAGTTATGACTATAAAACGGGGGATGCAATACAAATCAGTTCAGTGGAGATTTGAACAACATTCTTTTTAGGTTGGAAACATGTACAACCTTCATTCATGAGATATCTACTGACTACAAACTATATGCTAGCCATTAGTGCAGTATGTAAGTGGTGATTTGTGATAAACATATTGTGATTTTTCTCCCCAGAAGTAGTCAACAGGAGAGATACATAAGTCAATAGGCAATTTTAATACACTTTGATAAATTCAATATCAGAGTTACGTAGTTTTTTTTATAATTTTACAGTAGCACATAGAAGCTTATGACCTAATTTTAGGAAGCCATGCCTAAATTGAGAATTGAAAGGCAAAGGAGGGATATGTGCAGGATATGCAAAGACAGAAGTCTTCCATGGAGTAAAGCCTTATGTGAGGTGGTGGCAAAGCAGGCAGAACAAGGCGGGAGAGTGACATAGAAAACAGATGATGAAGGGTCTTCAGAAAATGCAGAGAGACACTGGAGAGATTCAAGCAAAGCATAATCAGGTTTGTATTTTAGAAAGTGACTTCAGAGTAGCGAATGAATTCCAGTAAGACCAACTTTATAGTCAAAGAGGTTAATTAAGAAACTGGAGAAGTAAATCAGGCTTTGATTATCGTCACCTTGTATTAATTTTTTTTGTTATGTAATATTATCACAGACTTAGTGGCTTAAAACAACACATACCTGTTTCTGTGGATTGAACGTGGCTTCCCTGCCTTACGGTTTCTATGACTGCCAAGTATCAGCCAGGGCTGTGTTCCCACGTGGAGACTATGGAAGGGGCGGCCTTCCGTTCCTTATGGTTGAACTAAGAGCGTCGGTGTTTGCTGATGCTCGGTCAGATGCTAACCCTCAACTTCTGAAAGTTACCGGCAGTCCTTGCCATGTGACGTTGCTCAACATGGCTGGGCTGGTAGAGGCATCCTAAGGTCTGTGTGTCGTACCTGAATTTAAAAAAGGTCATTAAGGATGAAAAGAAATGTGTAAGTTCAAGCTGTTGTCAGAGCGTCTTGAGTGAGCTTACATTTTTACATCAGTTACCATTACAATTGAGCAGTTCATGAACCTGCAGAATATTTCTTAAACATAAAAACAAAAGCATCTGACCCTTCGCTTCTTGAGTGATTATTTTCTGTATTAGGTGCAAGTGCTGGGACTATAGAATAATTGTCTTCTATGCTGTGTAATGATTATAAACTAGATGTTTGCTCTGAGTAGAGAAGAAGACTTGGAAGGAATATTCCCCTCCTTGGACAGTGACTTTAAAGACATTCTTTAATTACTAAGAAAAGATGCCCCAAGAGTGCCACCCTTTCCCAGAAACACTAACAGCAGGCATTAGTCACAGTCTTGGCACAGGAGCAGATGCTGGAGTCATGGAACTTCACTTCCAAGTGGCTAAAACCAAGCATTTCATTTCAACATGTCACAGCTATTTGACATTTCAGGAAAGAGATTACGAATTAGTTTAAGTAAATTAGCCAAAACCTAAGGAAATTTTTCTAAATTACTTCCACCTTGTAGCATTGCCATATGTGTCTCCAAATTCTACTTGTCCTATATATGTCCCGAGTGTGTTATTATTCAGAGAGAGCAAAAGCCTGTTCAAATCATTTGCAGAAATCCCATAAGCTCTAGCAGTATCCTGGGCAGCTAATAGGACTAAACTAGGAATCTTTCACTTAACTGCAGTGCTGAACGTTCACATTCTTGAGTATTGATCTAATGACAGATTACAAAGCGTTCCTCAGTAGGCTTACAGATCAAGTATTATTTTTAACTGATTCCCCATGTAATTGATGGTATATAGGAAGGCAAGTGGTTGTTTCATTGGTATTGGTGCTGCTAGGTGATGCCAGGTGGATCTGAAATGCCTTCCTGATCACCAAGATGTCACATCAGACATGCAAACTCAGTTTGCCCATAGTGAGCCACCACCCCAGTGGGTAAGTCTAAACTGGATGCAGAATGTTGCCCACTGACGTGCCGGCGTCTTTTGGAACAGCTGTGGAACAGCCTTGTGCTCACTCCCCTTCATGGAGTTTTATTTTCTCCAGCTTGCTGCTCCTGCAGGCAAGACACATGGGCAAGGAAACCAAGTGATGCTTTGGAGTCTGCAAGTGTAAATTAGGCTAGAAAAACAATGTATGTAGTTAGCAAAATAACTATGACAATGCTTATATGGCTAATTGTAATACTAATAATGATAAACATAATTTTGTAATAATGCTGCTAGTAGTAACAATAGCTAATATTTTGGTGGTTCATAGGGGCAAGTCAGAGTGTTGAAGTAGTTAATCACCCTAAGCTAATTTTAATTCCCCATTTAGAAAAGAAACTAAACTTTGGGTCTATTTATATGTTTTATCCAAAATACCTCACTCATAAGTGCCAGAGGAAGATTCACACTTATCTGTATCTTTATTGAAGTTCTTTGAAGTTCTTAAAGATATATAATATGGCCAATTTCATTGCAAGGATGTGAAAAATAAAACAATCTGAACAAACTGCTGGTTGAAATAAAAGGGAAAATTTTTAACAAAAGTATATTTAGGAATCAGTTTTTATCATCCATATTTCAAAGCATATAATGCTGTCAAAAAATATGCAATTATTTTTTCTGGAAATCATAATTAAAGGAGTTTAATTAAACATAATTAAAACAACCCATTCCTCAATGCTGATAAATAGATCTGGTGTTCTATAACTGTAACTTGGTTATTTATTCCTTCTATTTTTCTAAAGTCCATTATTTTCCTTTAAATGTTTGAGATGATGTATTTCACAGAGTTTAAAAATAAGTCTGTTCCATTGGGTTGGTTACACCTTCTCCATGTTCACCCCTCAGACAGCACACAAACACTCTTTGTTATTACCTGTAGCAAAAAATGCTTGCCTGTGAAATCATTACCTTCGGTTCTCAATAAAGTCTAAGGTTGAAGCACTCAGCTCATGATTTTTACCCCCTATTTTCTTAGCTTGAATTCTGGACACACAGTCTTGCCATTATAAATACTGCCTGTGAGAAATAAGGAAGTAGAGCCGCTTGTGTGCTTCACCAACGGACGTGCCAGATGCCAGCCAACTGCCTAGCATGCAGCCAGTAAAGCAAACAGAAACCACACTGAGGCTTCCATTCATGGAGAATTGTAAGCATAGGCTCGCCGTTGCTTTTATTTGAAAGTGCCCAGTTTATTCTACACATTTTATATATCATGCTCTACTCAGGGCACTACAGAGGATGTGAGGAACAGGATAAACAGTATAGAGCAACTGTATGATGTGTGGGAGGTGGGGACAGCCTCACTGTGAAATGATTGCCCCTTTTTCTACTCACTTTTTTTTCATTGTCTCCCATTCCCACATACTGAGAACATGTTTACCAACCAATGACAGTGTCTCAAGTTGAAAGTGAAGTCATGCCTAGCGCATTATCTACAGCGCTGTCCTCAAAACCTTTCTTTTCCTTTCCCTTTCTCTTCTTCATTCCTGGATAGTCTAATGGTCCAAGCACAGTTGAGAAAGCCTGTGCACTTCTCAATACCCATCATCATTTCAATACAGTCAGGGAAAGCAGAACAGAGCCTTGTGGGGAAAATAATTACACTATTTGTTAAGTTACTGTCTCTCAGCTCCAAACCTACTTTCTCCTCCTCTTTGCAATAGGGCTCTGCAAACCACTTTTGTTGTATACAAACGGTTGCCCGTCAAGCTTTGACAACGAGGGGAGCCAGAGGAGCCTGCTAAGTTGGAGGAGGAGGAAGAGGCTTGCTCTTTCCTGTTCTCTGCTGGTTGCTGTTGGGCTTCCAACTGCTATGGTTCCTGTGGGCATCGCGTCAGCAAGGCTTCACGCTGGAGTGGCAATCCCTCCCCACAGGGTGGCAGAGGAAGACTGGGAAGTGGAGACAGAAAAGGAGACATTCTCCTTTCCGTGTGTTCCCTGTATGCTTCCCCTGGGATTCTTTCCTGCCTTAGTGTCCTGGGAACATCAGCTCAGCAACACATCCTCCCCCTGCAGAGGCAGTTCCTTCCCATAGCAGCAAGTGAACCCCACTTTTGGTTCCGCCAGCACTCACTGCGCCAGCCACACTGATGTCGGCACCGTAGACTGGCATCAGAAGTCTGGCTCCCAGCCCTGCAGGACCCCTCTTCCGAGCTCAGAGGTGCAGCACCCTCGCCGGAGAGCTGTGGCACACCAGATCCAGTCTTGCCAAAGGCCAAGAGAAATATAGCTGAATGACAAATTATCAGGCTCTCTCTGTGAACTCTATAAAGAACTTCCAGCAGTTGTAGAGTGTTTCCAGAGAGCAACTGGAAGATTAAGGTCATGGCTTTAAAGCTGAAGATTTAATTTTTCAGATGATGCTCTTGGTTGGGCATTTTTGGACTCTCTTTTAGAGACTGTTAATATCACTCTGTTCACTAATTTTAACTACTCTATTTTCCCTAAGAGCTTACACATCTTCAATATTGTAAGCTTGTAGAGGGTAGGAACCTTCTGTTATGTATTCTCAGTACATGGGCAGCGCTCAGTATGTCTGAATGCTTACAACAAAGGAATTGTTTGGCTTTGGCTGTAGTTCCTGATTTGTGAACAGCAGGTTGCCAGAAAGGCTCTCCCTACAGCGTTTGGAGACAGGGTGGTCGCAGAGAAATAGAATGGTAACTTAATAGCAGCCTTAATTCAAAGTATCAGCAGGGAAGGAAATGTGAGTAGCAGCAAGAAATGGCAAATTGCAGCTTCTACAGGGCAAAGGTAAAAGAGAGCCAAACAAAACAAAAAGCCCAAGAGACTCAAAAGAGTTATATTGATTATATCAGTAAAAACTTCTTAAAACAGCAGTCTCTGGGCCTGACTATCGGCATCATTAATATCACAGGCTAAGAATAGAAGCTGTGAAACCCTAGGAAGCTACCAAAAAGTGGAGAAACACTGAAGGGGTGAAACATACAACTAAAGCAAAGAAAAGCTGCCTCTTGAAGCTTTTTATTCTGCAGCAGTTTCACCCAGAGCAAGCTGCTCACTTTCCAAATGCCTTAAATCAAGCAGCAGGTGTCCACAGCCTCAAGGTAAGAAATATTAAGCAGACTTGAGGCATTGCAGAGGTGGAGCTGGAGGATTTGTCAGGGTGGTTCTCTGCCAATTTTGTTTCTTTTTACCTTCATATCCTAAAAACAGACAGGAATAAAATTCTGGTTCCATATCCCTCTGTTGTGGATGTCACTGTCATCCTCCGCATACAAAGAGGGACGCCCGTTGCTCCTATGAGGCATGGACCAAGTTCCAGTCAAATTCATTTAACTGTTTTAGACATGTTTATATTCAAAACATTTACATATCTT
Source organism: Manis pentadactyla (assembly GCF_030020395.1). Classification (NCBI taxonomy): domain Eukaryota; kingdom Metazoa; phylum Chordata; class Mammalia; order Pholidota; family Manidae; genus Manis; species Manis pentadactyla. The sequence goes on along the minus strand of NC_080028.1, from coordinate 109,082,680 downwards.
TTCTCATCCTGTTTCTTTTTTAAAAAATAGAAGTATAAGGTGGAGATTCACGATCAAGACAAAAAAATGCTACAGTCCACTTACTTTCTATTTACGTGTAATAAATCTTGAGATTAGCATTAGTTCTAGAGATGCTTCCAGAAGAAAATGTCCTGGACTCGAGAATCATACGGTCAAAATCTCAGTATTGGGAGGGAACCTAAATGTTATCTAGGCAAAGAAACAGCAGATTTTTCCTGTGAAAGACCAGATACTGAATATCTCAGGCTTTGTGGACCATACAGTTTCTCTCATATTGCTCAACTCTGCCATTATACCATGAAAGCAGTATCTGCAATATATAAATGAATGAGCATGGTTGTTTTCAATAAAATTTTATTTATAAATACAGGCAGTAGGCTGGATTTATCCCTTGGATCATAGGTTGTGTCCCTTGATATAGGCTATCAAGCCGTTTGGTGGAAGAAACTCCTCTAAGATGGAAGCAAAGTGGTCCTGAATATTTGGGCTCCACTTGATAATTCATCTTTTTATTTGTTGGAAATAATACTCCAACAGTTAAGAGCATAAATCTTAAGTGTACAGCTTGATATATTTTTGCATATGCATATACCCCTGTGGACACCACCCAAATCGTGATACATTTTCAACAGCCTGCCAAGAAGGCTCTCCTGTCTCCCTGCTGAATCAGTTACCCACAGAAGTAACCCCATTCTTACTTCATCAATATAAACTAATGCTGCCTATTCCTGAGTGTCACATAGATTGAATCGAGCAGATTATGGTATGTTATCTGAGGTTGCTGGTTGTTCAACATAATGAGGAATTATTTATCATTTAAAAAATTCTTGTTCCTCTGTTTACAGATGACATGATATTGTACATAAAAAAACCCTAAAGAATCCACTCCAAAACTACTAGATCTAATATCTGAATTCAGCAAAGTTGTGGGATACAAAATTAATACACAGAAATCTATACACTAATGATGAACTAGCAGAAAAAGAAATAAGGAAAACAATTCCATTTACAATTGCATCAAAAACAACAAAATACTTAGGAATAAACCTAACCAAGGAAGTGAAAGACCTATACTCTGAAAACTACAAGACACTCATGAGAGAAATTAAAGAAGATACCAATAAGTGGAAACACATCCCATGCTCATGTATAGGAAGAATTAATACTGTCAAAATGGCCATTCTGCCCAAAGCAATTTACAGATTCAACATAATCCCTATCAAAATACTAACAGCATTCTTCAATGAACTAGAGCAAATAGTTCCAAAATTCATATGGAACCACAAAAGACCACGAATAGCCAAAGCAATCCTGAAAAGGAAGAATAAAGCTGGGAGGATTATGCACCCCAACTTCAAGCTCTACTACAAAGCCACAGTAATCAAGACAAATTGGTACTGGCACAAGAGTAGAACAACAGACCAGTGGAACAGTCTAGAGAGCCCAGATATTTACCCAACCATATGTGGTCAATTAATATATGATAAAGGAGCCATGGATATACAATGGGGAAATGACAGCCTGTTCAACAGCTGGTGTTGGCAAAACTGGACAGGTATATGCAAGAGAATGAAACTGGATTATTGTCTAACCCCATACACAAAAGTAAAGTCAAATGGATCAAAGACCTGAATGTAAGTCATGAAACCATAAAACTCTTAGAAGAAAACATAGGCAAAAATTTCTTGAATATAAACATGAGCAACTTTTTCCTGAATGCATCTCCTTGGGCAAGGGAAACAAAATGAAAAATGAAAAAATGGGACTATAGCATGCTAAAAAGCTTCTGTACAGCAAAGGACACCATCAGCAAAACAAAAGGCATCCTACATTATGGGAGAATATATTTGTAAATGACATATCCGACAAGAGGTTAACATCCAAAATATGTAAAGAACTCACACGCCCCAACACCCAAAAAACAAATAACCCTATTAAAAAATGGCCACAGGATATGAACAGACAGTTCTCGAAGAAGAAATTCAGATGGCCAACAGACACACGAAAAGATGCTCCACATCACTAATCATCAGGGAAATGCAAATTAAAATCACAATGAGCGGCTCACACCAGTTAGAATGGCCAACATAGAAAAGAATAGGAACCACAAATGCTGGTGAGGATGCAAAGAAAGGGGACCCCTCCTGTACTGCTGGTGGGAATATAAACTAGTTCAACCATTGTGGAAAGCAATATGGAGTTTACTCAAAAAACTCAAAATAGAAATACCATTTGACCCAGGAATTCCACTCCTAGGGATTTACCCTAAGAATGCAGGTGCCCAGTTTCAAAAAGACAGATGCACCCCTATGTTTATCGCAGCACTATTTACAACAGCCAAGAAATGGAAGCAACTTAAGTGTCCATCAGATGAATGGATAAAGAAGATGTGGTACATATGCACAATGGAATACTACTCAGCCATAAGAAGAAAACAAATCCTACGATTTGCAACAACATGGATGGAGCTAGAGGGTATTATGCTCAGTGAAATAAGCCAGGAGGAGAAAGACAAGTACCATATGATTTCACTCAACTGTGGAACATAAGAACAAAGCAAAAATGAAAGGAACAAAACCGCAGCAGACTCACAGAACCCAAGAATGGACAAACAGTTGCCAAGGGAAAGGGACTGGGAGAGGGGTGGTGGTGGGAAGGGAGGGAGAAGGGGAATAAGGGGCATTAGGATCAGCATACATGATGTAGGGGGGGTGGGCACGGGGAGGGCAGTATAGCACAGAGAAAACAAGCAGTGACTCTATAGCATCTCACTACGCTGATGGACAGTGACTGTAATGGGGCATGTGGGGTGACTTGATAATGGGGGGATTCTAGTAACCACCATGGTGGTCATGTAATTGTATATTAATGATTCCAAAAGAAAAAAAAAAAGCTTGCTCTAAAGTGTGAAATTGCAAACATATCTATTACTTCATTTATGTCAAAAAACTATTGAATGATATGGCAGTGGTTATGTAAGTGTAGTAGATCTTTTTTATCCCCACCACTGTATTTATTTAGAACTGAAGTTATATTAGAATTGACTTGAGCCCCGTTAAACATATTGACAAATGGTTTATTATCATACACTTGAGACTCCTTCTCTTCCCGTCATATCAAGCCCCTTACCCATCATCCCAGAACCATAACAACTTATGCAGCACAACAGAGGGGTGGTCCAGCCTTCCTCTCCCAGGCTGGTAAGAGACGCAGTGTCTACCAGTCTGCAGCTGCCATCACTGCAGTTTGTCCTCCCAGCCTGACAGGTGTGCTGAGCAGAATGCTCTACCCCAGCCTTGCTGGCCCATGACGCCATGACAGCTCTCCACAGTTCTGTCCAAGTCTCTCTTGCTGAGCTCCCTGGCCATAATCCTTTGAGGAAAAGCCACTCTGCCAGCAGCTCTACATCCCCCATTTTGAACTAGACCATAGATGACCCTCATTTAAGGCCCCAAAGCTTTGTCGTGCTAAGGCCTATAGCTTTGTAGTGCCAAGTTCATGAGGCATCCCCACAGCTATTTACTCTCTTCCTCAGAACCCTATCCTAAAAAAGAGTCAGGACTCTGAGATGCAGTTGGAGTTAGCAGTTAAGAACATGAATTCTGGATTCAGACAGCTCAGATCCAACCCCAGCCCTTTTACTTACTAGCTGTGTGAACTTTAGGAAGATACTTAACTAATCTGTGCCCTTTCCTGCCTGTACAAAACAGGGGTGAAAACAATTCCTACCTTATAGGGTTAATGTAAGGATTAAGTTAATTAATGCATCTAAGTGCTTGGAATAATACCTCACACACAGTAAACTAAGCTGTGTAGCAATAACAAATAACTGAAATGCAAAGCCTTCCTGCTCATCTCTTTTGTGTAATAATTGAGGTATTACTTTTCTGGGCCCCATAGTAATAAAGCTTAATTGCCAGGGTCCGTTTAGTCAAAGGATCCAAACTGGGCAGATACAGAAACAGAAAGGCTAAGTTTGAAACTGAATATATTGTATGAACTTTAATGGCAAAAAGATATACATATGCATAGAAAATCTACAGAAGGAAACATCAAAACATTAGCAGTTACACACTCACAGCTTGAAACTGTCAGCATATGGATAAATTTAATTCTCATTTGTATATTTTTGTAATTTCCAACACAATAAACTTACAACTTTTAATTTTACTGTTAAATTGTTTTCATATGTAGTGTATTGAAAATAATGTAAAACTTGTATTGGAGCTAGAACTCCATATAGTAGAGGCATAACCATTAGGCTAAACTGGCATATAGATAAGGTTTAAAAAGCATGTAAGATAATATTTCCATATATACAAGGAGTTCATTTATATTCAGGCTGTTAAGGGAAAAGTGAACAAACTTTCAGCTAAGAAAGTGATTTTGAAGTCTGTTAAACCACTGTGCCTTCCCTTCCTTTGTGAATGGTCGCAGGAGCCTGCTGGCTGGCTTGTACCTGCTCATGTGAGAGAAAACCCACACGGATACACCAAGAGTGGTTAGAAAATTCCAGTAGTACAAACATTGCTTGGAAGTCTGATACGAGCCAGGCATTATGCTAGTTATTAGGGATATACAAAATGATGATTTACTCTAGTTAATAGAGTAAAACATCATTATCTTAAAATTTTCAGGGTGGAAAATTTGAAAATAATTCCATTCATTTTTATTCTACCTTAACCTAGGACTACATATATTTTTAATCCTTGTGGAATGTATCTTGATTATTGGAGTTCCTGTTGCATTTCACAAGTTTTAAATATTGACTTAGACACACACACACACACCTATTGTTTTTGATTGTTAAAGTTGGCAGCTCAGGAAACAGACTCTGTTCCTTTCATTCATTGTTCAGTTTTCTGCTCTGATGGACATCAGTTTGTTTAATAAGATGGTAAGTCTGGGAAGCAGTTCTTAAGAGTGAACTGAATAAAATAAATTGCTTACTTCCTTCTACTGTAATTTTTTTTAACTCTTCAAAGAATTCTCCTGTCTTTGGTCTTCCCGTTATTCCCCCACCAATGCCAATTATTAGGACTACCACACTGAAATGGAAGACTGAGAATTTGAGGAAAGGTTAAAGTAACTTTTCTGTGTTTGTTTTACTAGTCATTATACCACCTTTTGTCACAAACACTCTCTCAGCAGAAGCAGATGGATGTCAGAGAAGCGTAATCAGAATATGGGCAAAGAACCTCCACTCACTGGGGAGGTAACTTGAGTTGGAGAAACGGATTTTGAACACAGAGTCACAACACCTAGGTCCTAGTCCAGGGGTCCCACCGGGACCCTCACTAGCTGTGTTAATCAGTAGGCTCTAAACTATCTCCAAGCCTCAGTTTCTTTAGCACAAAATGCACAGCTTAATAAACACAAAGCTGCTAAAAAGCCCAAATGAGCCTCTCTTCCTTTCGGCCTTAGCCAAGCAGTCTTTGGCAATATACGTAATGTATAATTGATCTGTTTCTCTTCTAGTAGTTACAAAATTATAAGAAAGCAGCTAAAACAGTGTACTGGGGTCCATTCACCTGAGGAAATAAAACTAGCGGAAAAAGAGAGAAGCAGGTGACCCTATACGTTTAAATTCCTTACTAGGGGGACCTGTGAGTTAGTAGACTGTTACCATATACTAGGAAGAAGAGACTTTATTTCTGAAATGTCCTGACATTTCATAAATTTCCCTGATATCTTTAGCTAAGGATTACCTATAGCGAATAAGACCCAGGATCTAGGAGGCACAGCTCCCTGAGCAATGTCATTTAAGCTATGTAGTTCTCTGGGGATAAAATGAAGGTGTTTCATAATTATTTCACTCCTGATAGTATGAAAAGCCAGCAAAGCACACTTAGGGACCTCATCTGTTCTGGGCCAGAAGGGCACATCCAACATGGAAAGGGCCTTGTGTCCATGCTCTCTGCTTCATCTGAGCCTTTTCATGTCCTTTGTCCTCATTATCAGGGGATTAGATCTCTGATTGCTGTGAATCTTGTATGGCCATCCAGGCCTATGTGTTAACACAGAAATATTCCAGAACTATTCTATCAGTAGCAATAGTAACAACTTGATCATCCCTTCCTCTGAGAGAACTCTCTGGCCTCACAAACATTTTGATTCCATTCCATAATCATGGAAGAGTCTCTTCTTTTTAACAGTCCCTATGTTAGCACAATTATACTACAGTAACAAACCCCCAAAATTCAATAGTTTGAGGATCAAGAAATATCTTTCTTTCTCTTTAAGAGTACAAGGTAGATATTTCCTGCTCAGGTGGGGTAGGAGAACTGCTCTGTAAAACTGTTTGAGGACCCAGCCTTTTGGAGGCTCTGCCATCTCCAATGGATATAATTTCCAGTTTCAGCGTGAGGCTTGTGATCCCAGACAGCCATAAAGGAAAGAAAGCCCAGAGGAGTGACTTAGGGTAGTTCATGTGCCAGGCCTGGAAACACATCCATCACTTCGGTGGCCTGAAGCTCTGTCACAGGGCCTTACCTAGCTGCAAAGGGGACTATTAACTACAGAAAAGCTTTATGCTGGGAAAGAAAGAGAGAGAAAGGGAGAATGAATTTTGGACAGCTAAGTCTCAGCCACAAGCCCTAAAAGATGGACCGATCCTTTCTGAGTTTTAAAACAAATAGACCACCACTAAAAGAGGTCAGGCAAAAGGTTTTTGACAAGTCTTTTTATGTTCTGTCCAAGATAACATTAAGTAATTATCAGATATTTTCTTCACTAATGTCTTAGCTCTCTGCTGATAAAGTTTTTACATGGGTTTAAACAGCTGAGTATAAACTCTCCTCCACCCCCACATCTTAGACAAAAAGAGAAATACAGCAACAGTCATATTCCACAGATGTTACTCAGCAGCTGCATTCAAAGAGAGGATGTGTTTTCCATCCACCACTGCCCAGCTACACACACTGTGCTGGCACTGTGGGCAATGCGAGCCTCTGCCTGCACACAGCCTCCTCTCCTGGGGGGAAGATGAGCAAGCAGGCCGTACTCCGGGGTGGTGAGATGTGCCAAGAGGAGAGGACAGCGAGTGGAGGCAAGAGATTGAGGGGGAGCAGGGCCATTTTGCATGGGGTGCTCTGGGAAGGCCTGAGGAGGACAGGTGAGCAGAGGCCTGACCAACCAAGAAGGAGAGAGCCATCCTGCTGTGAAGGGGAAAATGCTCCACATAGCACGTGCAAAGGCCCTGAGAGAGGAGCAAGCAAGGTCACAGGAGGAAAGCCAAGGGAAACGATTAGGCCTGCAGGCAACCCCGAGGGCAAAATCCAGCAGGTGGATTTGCCCAGAGTCCAGGAGGTGGAGGAGCTGGGCAGTAAGTCTCAGCATGTAGCCCTACCCTCTGGAAGCTCTGCATCTTGAGGACTTAATAATTCCAGCACCTCCCAGCTAAGTACTTCACGTACATTGTCTCACTGGAGCCACACAACTCTACGGGAAAGTATCTTCCAGTCCCTTTCACAGGCTTGCAGACAGGCTCCAAGAGATTAAATGGAAGACAGAGCTGGAATTTGAATCCAAGTCTGTCTAATTCCAAACACTGCATCCAACAATAGAAAACAATGATAATGGCTACCACTTACATGCATATAAGAACCTCTATTTTATCAATGCCTCAGTGACACGAATCCATTCTACAGATGAACAAACCTGGAGAGGGTTATTAAGTAAGCCGTACAACTGCACACTTTAAAGGTCAGGCCGGCATCAATAACACAGCCTCTAGCTCCAAGGTGACGCCGCTGTAAAGACACACAGCACCAACAGGAGGCAGGAGGGCCGGGGAGAACACCCGTGTCAGATGTGTGCCATGTCCAGAACCAAGGCGCTGGAGCCCGCTGAACACGGGTCCGGGTAACAAGGCCGCATAGAACTGCAGGGGCTCAGTTCCCAGCACGTGTGGGAAGACCAGAGCCACACATGTCATCTTTTCAACTCTTCTCAATGTTTGGAAGTTTTCATAACAAGAAAACTTTTTCTTTAAAAAGGCAGAAAAAGCATTTCCAGAAAAGAGACTAATAAAGCTGAGAGCAAGCAGGGGGAAGTCAGGACTGAGAAGAGGGAAAGGAGGGTCAGGCCCACGCAGGGGGCCTAAAGATACAAACGGGCAGGCAAAACAGATAAAGCCGCAGTGCGCTGCCTACCCGGGCCACACTCTGCCCGCAGTTACTACGGCCCAGAGCTCACGCATTCATTCCTCAGTAAATGTCTACTGAGCACCTACTGGGCACAAGGTACCTTCCCAGGCAGACAGCCAAGCTCCCGACCTACCTAAGGAAGCAATGTCTTTAATGGAGGATTTCTTAATGGGGGGCAACACACATTCACATCTGCCTACAGCGAAACACAGTCTGCATGAATACATTCTGAACTTGACCAGGGAGCTAGGGACCCGGGAACCAAGGCCTCAGACCAGCGTCTCAAGGTCTGTGAGCCTGTCTTTGGTGCACAAGGGGCAAACAGCACCCGGTTTCCCACTCTCTGGGGCACTGTCATCAGAGAAGAGACCAGATGGGACAGCGCTATGTCAAAGCACTGCTTCTTACGGACCGCAGCTGGATGCATTAACGATTTAGAAGAATTCATCGTGATGCTCCAGTTAAATTTTTTTTTAACTGAAAACATTGATAAGGCTGTTAAAAAACAAAACCCAAAAAAAGCCAGTAATTGATTCCCATGATACCACTGCCATAAAAAAGAAAAAAAAAAGTCAAGGTTTCATCTATTACTGAAGACAGGATAATATCTCTTTGGTTCTTATCTTCAAGAAACCCAGTGCAGGTGGTGAGGCTACAGGCTGGGAAATGTGGCCACAAACTTGGGAAACTGTGCCTTTACTCCAAGGCCTGTTTGAGTTCTGAATTTCCTTACAAGGCTTTCTTCCCCACGGAGTTCTCAACTGGCCAGAACTTCTTATGGGGGAAAGGGATGTTCATAATCGCAGTATGAGGCCCTAAGAGAGGCGATCTTTTTTTCTTAATTAAAGACTATTTTTCAGAGCAGTTTTAGGTGCACAGCAAAATCAGAAGGTACAAAGACTTCCCATACACCCCCTGCACCCCCTCCACAGGCACAGCATCCCCATTACCAGCATCCTGCAGAAGGGACATTTGTTAGAACTGATGAACCCGTGCTGACCCAACCCAACCCCCCAAGTTAACATCAGGGTTCACTCTCTGTGTTACTCATCATGTAAGTTTGGAAAATTGTATAATGACATGAATCCACCATTACTATATCATAGAGTAGTTTTGCTGCCCTAAAAATCCTCTTTTCTCTGCCTATTCCTTCCTCCCTGCCCCCAACCCCTGGTGAAATCTCCTCTTAATCAAAGAAATTACCCCAACTTGGCCAGCCTTCTGCTCAGTGATGGCACATCACGCGCATGTCTCATCTACACTAATGAGCTGCTTGCACCAGATCTAGCCGGAGAGCTCAGCAGAGTCCCCGTGCACAGCACAGACACCCCCACTGCCAGAGTGTTGGCACAGGGTGCCCTGGGATGCTCGGGACAGGAGCGCCATGCTCAGGGGCCTTCAGTCCCTTGGCTCTGAGCCTCTCCTGGAGGGAGCAGTTCACCACCCCTGAACATAATCCTTAGGCTGAGATGTTTATTTCATGCACCCTCCTGCTGTTACCAATCCCTCTCCTGGACTCAACTACAGAGACAGCAGTCGGCCTGGTCCAGCAGCCTCTGACCCAAAGATTTCCTGCAGGGTCTCCTGAGAGACTTTAACTGCGTTATTTTGGCCTACCCACAATTGCTGCATGTATTTCCTGCCCAGAACCCATCTTTTCTCATGTTCACCACCCTACTACCAATGTGATTAAACCAAAGTCATCTACTCAGACCCAGATGAAAAGGCACCTCACCTAGAAGCCCTCCCTGATTTCCCTACCCCTCAGCAAGCTGCAGAGCATGCAATAATGTACTGCCTGTCTCCTGCAATTAACTCACAACTCTGTAAAGGTGCACAGGGAGTCATCTTGGGTCCCTAGAGCTGCCACACACTGGGTGCTCAGTCAAGACTCAGTCATGCAAAATGAAAGACCCAGAAAGGCTATTCCTACTTAACTACAATACTACCAAACTAACAGCAAACGTAACAGCCACCGCATAGTGAACACTTTCTATGTGCAACCTGTCAGCACAAGACAAGCCTTGTTCAATTCTTACAACCACCTGATGAGGGCGCTCAATAATACAAAGCAAGAAACCACACTGGGACAAGGCCTGAAGGGCCCCAAGTCACCGTCCAGACCCTCTCTTAGGCTGAAAAGCGTGGAAATAGTCCTGGGCAGGACCAAGAGCTAGAAAGAAATAAAGTGCTTTTTAGTGGGGAGCTGTGAGGGGCAAGAAGGTGGTCACGTGGGGGTTCCAGTAGTTTCCATTCCAGTGACAGGAGCAGGATCCATAGAAAGCTGCTGTCAATAGGCTCCTTGGCTCATCAGAGTCCTAACCCCAGCTAAGCCACTTACTAACCTCAAGCATGCTTCCACCTTTGCAAAATACAAAATGGGGATACTGCCACGTTCCCTGCAGGAAGGTTGAAAGGATCAAGTTCCCAGCCTGGTGTACACATGGCAACAAAGGCAGGGAAATGACTCAGGGTCCTGGATTTTAGAGCACAATCTCTGGAGTCAGGACCTGGGTTCAGATCCTGACTCAGCAGCTGGGTAGCTCTGAGGCAGATACCCACCCTCTCTGAGCACCAACTTCCTTATCTTAACAGTCGCTACCTCATACAAGTGTTGTAAGCATTCAATTCAGTAAAATGTAAATGAGGTGCTTAGAACAATGCCCAGCACATAGAAAGCATTCAACACAGGTTACCGATCACAATAATGAGAACCTTTCCCTTCAGCGGTGGGGGACAGACAGACAGGGACAAGGTAACAGTGACTACCTAAGTACAGGTTGGTTCAACGGACCACATTTTCAGGAGTTAGGAGGTGAGCTCCTGTGTGCCTCGACCGTGGGAAATAAAAAGGAATTTTGAAAAGTGGTCTATGTCCTAGAGCGTCAGACTAGATAACAGAATTTTCTGAAGTGTCAAACAAGATCACCACGGGCAACGTGAGAAGTCAGTCCCAGACGGCGAAGAGTCACTTGAAGGAGACTGAGCAAGTGTCTGGGTTCTGGGCTTTTAGGCATGGCATGTGGGGATTCCAAGCCTGCCACTCAGACTTTGCAGCTGAAAATTGTAGGTTTCAGAGGAAAAAGAAAACTTAAAGGAAGAAGTGTTTCCCAGAAAGTTCCAGAAAACATACGAATGCCCTTCTGACAAAAACAGCCATGGTAGCCTGACCTGAAGGGGCCCGAATCACACTGCACAGAAGTCCCCCAGGAGCATCAGTGGGATGGCCAATGCGGACCTGACCCACGCCCTTGATCCAGCCTTTCCTGCCACCTGGCCCTGACGCGGAGCACCTCCACCCTCATGGACTGCGCCCCTATAACTGCATCCACATCAAAGCAACCGAGGACGCAAACACAGGTAGAGTACTGACACTAGGAATCCTAAAAAAGCCATCACAGAAAGAAGGCCATCAGGCTATACCCCCGGTCCCATGCTGCCATCACAGAATGTTTGTGGTAATGGTCAAAAAAGAAATGGCCCAAGAGTCAGTACCCCACACAAAAATAAATAAATAAATATAAAAATCACTCTTTTGGCAGGCTTTAAATTTATACGCATTCACTTTGCTGACTTTCCTTGGGCAGAAGAGCCAGGAGGTAATGTCAGGGTTGATTTTCATCTATCACGTAAATACCGCATTTCTCCAAGTGCCAGTGACACGCACGGGCAGAGGTGCTCCCTAACCTGCAATTTTGTCTCTTCTCCCCAGCACCACGCATCCCATTGTTTCTTCAGTCTCCATCATTGTGGTTTCCTTATTCTTTATTACCTGCCACAGCACACATTTCAAGTGACAGCAGAGCAGCATTTCTGCACTGCAGCCCTCAGAGTTTCACTGGGTCTCCCTCTCCTGAGGCTCAAAAAGGCAAAGGACCATCCAACTGGAAATCCTGGCCTGGCTTCAGATAACCGAACAGCACCTCCGTCAGGTACACAGGAGAATGTTAACTTTAACGGCATCACTGTGAAAAGGATGGATTCGTCCATAAGTGTTGCTAGGAAGGAACGATTTGGGGAGTAAGAAACAAAACTTATATCACTGTTTCTGCTATGTATCAAAATAAATTTCAAATGGAGTTATTTAAATGGACAATGTATAAATAAAAACTATATAAATATGTAAGTAAACCTTTATGCTACCTTGCAGAACAAGTCCATTAAAGAAATAATAATTTTCGTTTTTTGATTTTTATTAATTTCTGCATATCAAGGACCAGTCTAACAAAAAACTGACCCATTGTGGAAACTTTAAGGTCTTTAGGGCAGTAAACAACCAGAGTGGAAAGAACACCAGTTTTCTAATTGAATCCCAGACCCCCCTTGTCTCAGCTCTGGGACCTGGGCAAATGACAATCTCTTTGCCTCTCAGATACCTCAGCTGGAAAAATGGGACTAATATTGCCGACATCATAGGACAGGGGTTGGCAAAGGTTTTACTGGAACACAGCCACTCTCATCCATGTTCGTACTGTATATGCCACTCTCACTACAGCGGCAGAGCTGAGCTGTTCGACAGAGACCAAGGGGCCTGCAAGGCCTACCGCAGTTACCATCCAGCCCTTTACAGAAAAGGTGTGCTGAGCCCTACCTTAGGACACAGAGCAACTCTTCCGTCTACCTCTGACTGACAGCCTTCTCCACTCCAGGGCTGGAGGTGGCCCTGTGGTTAGGTGCATAGCCTGCCAGACACTCATGCCCTTCTGTGGGGGATGCTGGTAGCCCCCAGTAAGAGACTGCACACTGCCTTTAACATATGGGAAAGGGCATTCAAGCGGCTGCGGCTTCCACACTGTGGACCCCTCCCCACAGCGCCAAAGGTCTCCTCAGCTTTGCTTCTGGTCCTCCTGCTGTCCCCACTCAGCCTCCTGCTCTGGACCTTCTTCCTCCACCCTCACCGGTTTCCCAGAGGCGGCCGCACCTCCACCCAGGGCTCACCTCCGCCTCTCCCCAGCAGATGCCCAAAGGCCGCGTGCACCACAGCACTTCACTGGCCCCTCCGCACCTCTCTGCTTTGTCTCCCACCACATCAAACCCACTCTCCTGCTCTTTAGCCTCTGTGCCTTGTCACAGGTGCTCTGAGGGCCTGGAAGTCCTGGGTGCTTCCCTGACTCTGGGCCTCCTTCAAGTTCCAGCTCAGAAATCACCTCTTCTGTGACTCCCTCACCCACTGGCTGTGGCGAACGTGCAAGCCAGGAGGACCGCCTGTCTTATCCATGCCCCTCTTCACAGACGATGCCTCCACAGGCCTCCCGGTCCCCCTATACCCCGTGGCACCTGGTGAGATGTAGTGTGTCTGGTTGACTCGAACTGAGAATCATACAGTCTTCCAGAAGCGGGGGTGGGCCACAGGCTGAGTGGAGATGAGGAGGATGGAGCTGATGCATCCAGCCTGAGAGCAGATGGTTCTAAGTTGCTCCAGCAAATCTATCTGCTGGAAGCCAAGCTGAGGACAGTTTGCAGCTTCTGGTCACCAGGTGCAGAGGACTGGCCAAGGGCGAATGAGATGCAGGCACAGAGCGGCAGCCCACCAAAGAGAAGAGTGAGGAAAATCCCTCCGGGTAAGCCCACGTGGTGCAGAGAAAGTACTGAGATCCACGAAGTGGCTGGCATCTGAAAAGTCAAGCACAAGCTGCCACAGGGCCCTGCAGCCTGACACTAGGGCAAAGCCACAGAGGAACCCCACTCAGAAAAGAATCCTATTGGTTCAGTGAACATGCCACTGGCTGACTGGGTCTCCTGCTATGCAAAGGTAGCCAAGACGGTTCACTGAGGATGACTTGCTGAGAGAGTGCAGCCACAGGAACAAGGCAGGCATGTAGGAATGGCCACCCCAGATCTTGCCCAGCTCCAGCAAGCACCCAAGCCCCTGTGAGCCCCTACAAAACTCTGCTCTTGAGTCCTCCACCTGAGCAGGTCCTGAGTCGCCCCAGCAAACACACCCAGGAGAGCTCATCGGGCCCCCTTTCCCAAGCCCACGCCACACAGGTATGCACCTCCACACCAGAACTCTGTCCTTTCTTGGTGCCCCCACCAAGCTACCGGGGCTCCAGGGTCCAGCACAGCCCCTGGCCAGGGCGAGCCTGAGAGACGTTTAGAATGAGTCAAGGGCCAGATGAATAGGCAAAGTAATAAACAAGTGAATAACCAACTGACGCCCACTGCTAAGACCTGCCCCTCATCTCCAGCAACTGAGCGTGGGATGGGCCAGGCAGAAATGTCAACGGTGTTTAATAACAAGTTCAAGGCCTCACCAGAGAAGTTAACCACCAAATGCACAGCTGTAATTTCCTGCCCTAGTGACAGGGATTCAGACGCAAACTGAGCTTTTTCCAGTTCTCTCGGGGATGGATACACATGGAAAAGAGGGGAGAAATTCTTACTTCTCATTACCAAGACCTAAAACCTGACCAGTCCACAAAACCACGCCTCCCTCCTCAGCGTAGGAATCCAGGTTTCAAATACATCAGCAGGGCAGGGACCAAGCCCGTCACCCAGGAACTCAAACAGAAACACGGACCCCACTACAGCTGACACTCCACTCTGATTATGGGTGATTATGGGTGGATGAGGTTACGATATAAAGTCCTGAGGCAGTGCCTGGAGGGTGGGGGAGAGACCTCCCATGTCAGCCATCAAAGGCCATCAGTGGGGGGAACTATCTTGAGATCAATTGATCTTCAACTCCCTTTTCAAAATAAAAAAGGGAAAACTGTGGTAACTAGACAGCTACATCTGGATGGCTCGTGCATGCAGAAGCATACACACACACACTCACTCTCTCACACACATATGCATAGAGCTGTGTACTAATTCTTTAGCTTTATATAGTGTCTTTTCCCAAAGACCTCAGAGAGCCTTACAAACACTCCCCTGGGGCCCGTCCTCGGTTATATATAAAGAGAGCACTTATGAGGGCACATGCCCAGGAATAAAAAATGTCCTTCTGTGGATATATACTTAACCTACACCATCATTTTTCAAACTTACCATACTGCCTTTTATATCTTTTTCTACCTACCCACTCCCTTTTCTTTTATCTCCAAGAGAAAGGATAAACTATACTGAGCTCTAAAACATAACTTTTAAAAATCAGTCTTAGGCCCATTCCAGCTTCCTGTGCTGTCTCTCCTGCCTCTCCCTTTCCCCTGCCCACCCAGGGTTCCTACTCTGAAATCTGTTATGATGGGAGGGAAAAAAATGCCCAAGATATGTTCCCAGGGCTCAGATGGTCAGTAGCTACCGTGCACTGTTTTCCGTCTGCCCAGCAAGGTGAGGGTGAGAAGCACTTTAAATACGCCATCTCATTAACTGCCACATCCTTGAGAAGCAAGGTTTACTAGACATCATATGGATAAGAAAGCAAAGGCCCAGAGACTGGTGGTGACATGCCCCAGGACACACAGCAGGGCAAGGACCCACACTCGGTCTGGCTCCCCTGGAAGCCTGTCCCTGACCTGTGCTCCCACCAACCCAGGGTGCCCACTCCCTCAGGACTCACACCAACTCCCAGTGTACGGCCTGTCCTGACCTTTGTCTGTCCTCATCCTCTAGAAAATCAGGAATCTGATTAAATCCTGCCCTCCCATCATCCACCAAGCTTTGAAACTACTATTTCTACATAATCTAGAAAAAAAAAAGGCTTGAGGAACCCATGGCAACAGAGTGAGAAATATAAGAAAATCACAAGGGACAGAAGAAAAATACTTGGCAATATCTCAATAAAATTCTAGATCTTTCAGACTTCCATACATGTAGTTTTTAGGTTCTTTGCTCATTCTTGTGTGCGCACACACACATATATGCTTGCGTGCTCTCTCTCTCGCTCTCTCTCTTACACACACACACACACACACACACACACACACACACACACACACAGTGTTTGTTTACAGTAACTTATAGTGCAAACCTTAAGGCAGGTGTCCCAAAGGCAAATGCAGACAGAGCCTCACAAGTAATGACAGTGAACACAAGGAACTTCCCAGAGGGACCCGGGGACAGCTGGAAGTGGGGAGGACATGCGCTGCCGAGGCAGCAGACCCTGCGTCCAGTCCACTGTCCCATGCAGGGATGCATGCGGACTGCCATCAACGTGTCCGATGCGTCGAGAGAAGCCAGCGCACACCTTTCCTATACAAATCTGACTTCACAAAGGTTCTGACCAAGCAGAACCAGTGGATCACAGGGTGGGCCAGCACTGTGAGACCCCCTGCCCTAAAGTTTGAGCTCCTGACCACAGGTTAGTTTGGAAATGTCAGGATAAGAAAAGCCTCTGTTTTAAAAAATCAACCCTCTGTTCTAGATCAGAGAATGACAGAAGTGTGGAGATGGAAGGGCTGCAGGGCAGAGACCTCGGGAGGTGGAGAGACCAGCAGCAGCTAGGCCCCCAGGGCAGCTCCCAGGAACCTCCAAGTGACAGACTCAGGGACCAGAGAAGGCCGGAGCACCCCTGCCTTGCCCCACCCAGAAAAGCCTCTGAGACAGCACCTGCGTACACAGGAAATTGTCACATTAGGAGTATAGAGGGGTGGGGGGGCCTATTTTTTTCACTCATTTATCAGAATATAGTTGATACACAGTATTATATTGGTTTCAGATGTACAGCACAGTGACTCGATAATTACATACATTCCCTAATGGTCTCTTTCAATTTCATGCTTTTCCACATATATTTTTTTCTTATCAAGGAGTCAAGAAGCAGTCACTCCATTTATCTCTAAAAAGAAAAGGAGGTCCCAGCACATCACTTAGATTTAAGGATGTAGCCACGAGGACCAAACACAGAAACAGTTTTAAAGGTTGCTTCAAGGAGAAGAAACAGAACCAAGTGACTTATCTGGCCAGTAAGAAGAGGGAAGGGGTTGGAGGGAGTGGCATAGTTGTTTTCTTTTTAATCAATACCTTGAGGAATTCACATAACATAAAATTACCCACTTTAAAGCGAGTTCAGTGGCATTTAGTACATTCAGTGTTGTGCGGCCAGCACCTCTGCCCTGTTCCGGGCTCTCTGCCAGCCCGGTGCAAACCGCACACCTGTGAGGCAGGGCCTCCCCCAGCTCCCCTCCCCAGCAGCTACTAATCTGGTTCTGTCTCCGTGGCATTTCCTATTCCAGATATGCCACATAAACTGACTCCTACACTATGTGACCTTTTGGGTCTGGCTTCTTGCACCTAGCATAGTGTTTTCAAGGTTCTTCCAAAGCATGGCTTGTCTCAGCTCTTTTAATTCCTTTCCATGGCTGATGCTATTGCACGTGTGGCTAGACCACGTGTGTTCATCCATCCATCCACTCACTGGTGGACACTGGGGCTGTCTCCACCTTCTGTGAATAGCGCTGCCATGAACATTTGCATTCATGTGCTTGTTGGAGTCCCTGTTCTCAGTTCTTCTGGGTAAACACCTAGGAGTGGAATTGTGGGGTCATGTGGTGATACTATTTCACTCTTCACAGAACTGCCAAGCTCTTTTCCACAGTGAAGTGACACAGTTGTTTAAAATCCCTGCATCTCATGAAAGAGTGAAATGTGTTTGGTAGATATCTGTCTTCACCCCCCAAGCACAGTCAATTCTTCCTTTTGCCATATTCACCTCAAATATTTTAACAACAAATTACATAGTTGAAAAACAAATTTTGGAGAATGAGGCAGGGGGTTGAGAGGAAGGGTAGAAGACAGCTGCTCACCCCAGATGCTGTCACAGGGCACAGACTGGCTTGCTTAGCCATCATATGCGAAGCTGGCCTCTTCTCTAGCAGTGTGCAGGGAAGAGCTAGTTATATGCTGAACTGTTTTACAAAGAAAGGCCCAGGGGACAAATTCCTAATTATCATTACCATGACCTAAAACCTGACCAGTCTACAAAACCACGCCTCCCTCCTCAGCACAGGAATCCCAGTGAAGGGTCTGGGTTAAGGGACAAGTGGAAAACAAGTGTTACCCGGATAGTGTCAGATAAATGTGAAGCCCCAGAAAGCAGGGCCTACCTGCTCTTCATTGCAAAACAGCTAACTTAGCAGGCACTCATAGAGATAGTACATTCCACAGCAGTATTCACCCGGGCGTTGGTGAGTAACCTGGGCCACCACCCTGACGCTGTTACAGCACGAGTCCATTTGGTTACTCAGAACCCCCCCCAATGCACACATGCACACGCACACACACACACACACACACACACACA
Source organism: Manis pentadactyla (assembly GCF_030020395.1). Taxonomy (NCBI): domain Eukaryota; kingdom Metazoa; phylum Chordata; class Mammalia; order Pholidota; family Manidae; genus Manis; species Manis pentadactyla. Next base: position 109,064,329 of record NC_080028.1, on the reverse strand, counting down.
GCCTGTGCTGTGCAGCAGGGACCAGCAAAACTCCCCTGAGCCTCTTTGGACACAGCATGTCCTATTCTTCTGCCCACACCCCTGTCTGTGGATCTACTGGCCTGGCTCCTGAAGCCACACAGATCCATGACCCTGTGTAAACTGACGAACCACCTTCCTCCCTGGGGCTGTGAAGGAGAACCCCATCCCTACGGCAGGACAGGATTCCCAGTAAGAGGAAACGACACTGGTGGCACTGCTCCTCCCCCACAAGGTCAAAGACCCCAGTGCCAGAATCATCTGAGCCCAGTTTCACAGATAGGTAGAAATAAACCAGAAGTGACTCCTCCCTGCTAGAGCCGAAGTGGTGAGGGAGCTTAGGGAGCCACACAGTGGGAGAAGGTGGCTTCCGCCATGCGGGGACAGGGCAGATGATGGAAGACAGCAGGGTCACGTCTCACCCAGGCAGTGCTACACATTAGCACCACATAGGCAGCTATTAAAAAAAAACTAACAACCAAGAAACCAAAGCTCAGACCGCACCACAGCCTAGCTAACCCAGAACCTCCGGGGGGACACAAGTATCCATGTTTTTGTGGGAAGCACATCAGCTGATGTGGAAAGGCCCCGGCAGGGCTGCGGGAGACCCCAGGCTGAAGATGCAGCACAGCAGCCCTGGGCACAGCGAACATCATAGACTCCTACTGCAGGCGGGCACTGCCCGGGGCAATTCACAGACTTCACCGCAGTCGGCCCTCCCAACAGCCCCCGAGGTACATGCTGTCGCCATTCCTGTTTATCAGATGAGCAATCTAAGGCTCAGAGAAGTTAAATAATCTGCTCTGGGTCACACAGCAAGGCAACTAGGGTCCTGCTGTGCCTGGAGCCTGTGTTCCCCCAGTGAGGCTGCAGAGCGAGATGGCGGAGGCCTCTGTCCCAAGGATCACAGCGGTTTCTCTAGGGAAGTTTTCAGGTGTTTCCTCCTCCTGGGAAAGGTGACTGATCACGTACCCCAACACGCAGACAAGCCCTGTTAACCACTCCAGCCTGGTCTCAGACATATTCCTGTGAAACAGAGTCCGCAGCAGGGCTAAGAGCATTAAAGGGGGCCCAGCACCCCCAGAGGAGGCATGGGGTTTCAGTGTGGCAGCGAGCAGGCCTAAAGGGGAAGGCCGACGAGAGGGCCTCAGGTTCTAGCTGTTCCCCTGCACGTGGCTATTTTCCATCCACTGCCAACCTTGAAGGCTAAGTGTGGGCTTGGCTGTATTAAAGGAACCAATGAGTTATTTCACAGAACTGGTGATGTCATACCCAATTATACAGGTGGAAAAAAACAAGAAGTTAAATGACTTAGCTAATAACAGCTGCTAGCAGGTGAAATTGTGCATAAATTGTCTCCAAACAATCACATGAAGCAGGTGCTACACTCAAACCCAATTTGTAAATAAAGAAACACTGAGACACAGATCAGAATGCAGGCCATTTGACACCAGGACCCACAACCCTAACTACCAGGTGATCTGGCTCCCCAGCCCCTCAGTGGGCTCTCAGGGCTGCGTGCTGGCTTAGTATTTTACCCCCAAAATCAACATTCTCTAGACTCTCACTGGAGAGACAAAGTCTCAGCAGGTGCTGCCCAGCTTGGCCAGAAGTCACGGGCTTCACCCAGCTTCACCCTGTCCCTCCTCCCCTAGAAGAGCCCGGAGGAGGGAGACCTGGAGACAGCTGATCCTGGGGACCCAGGGCCGCCTAAATGCAACAGGGCCCTGGACGCTGGGGCTGTGAGAGCAGGACATTCCCTACTTTACTGAAGCTGGCTCCAGCTGGCTTCTGTCACCTGAGAACAAATGAGTCACTTCATATGCTGCAACTTGGAACCTGCATTGAGTTGGCCCTGGAGACAATGTGACCAGCAGGCTGGGAGATGCAGGATGAGGAAACGATAAAAGCAAAGTTGTGTGATGTGAGCACAAGTCACAGATAGGATGTGGGTCCACAGCTGGTTCAGCCACTAACTGGCAAGGGGCTTTAGGCACTTCACACCCAGTTTGGGTCTATGAGATGAGGAGGTTAGACAGCTGATCCTCTGGAATCCTTCTAGCTCTGGGATGCTGCAGTTCATCAGGAAGAGCAGCTGAACGTTCCAGTTCCTGGTTCCACAGGCAGGGGAACACCAGGCATGCCCATCGTCTGCTCCTGTCGGCTGGCTACTACTACTTGGCATTAACCAATGCAACCAGCAGACACATGACCCTGCTCTATAAATGGAATATGTCCAAAGCCCAGGGCTGCCAAGGCTGTGACGGCCACAGCACCAGCGTCTGCTACAATGGCCTCGTGCCCAGCACAGTGCTGGGGTTAAATGACAGCAAGGATGATTAACTGCATGTGAAGTGCCCGTAAGTAATTCGGACATCGGATGCCAGCTTCCTCCCACCCTCGGGCTGTGATCTCGTATGTATGAGCGATTCCCAGACAGAACCACACCCCAAACCTGCAATTAATTAGAAGCACTGAGAGGGCAGAGGCTGCTCTCACACCAGCTCTAGGCGGCCCTGCTCCACGGCTCGATCCTGATGTCTGTGACACAGAACACCAGCTCCATGATGCCAAGGAAGACTCCTGGTCCTAGTCCCAGCCAGGCTATTTACCCCCTGTGCAGCCGTGGGCACCACTTACCCTGAGTCCTCCTGAGCTTCCCCACCTCTGAAATGGGTATGCTGGCACCTGCCAACCACCTCTGAAATCACAGATGCAATTCAACAGAGAGAGGCAGTGAGTTGCTCTATAAATGGAATATGTGATGCTAGTGTTTGCTAAGCAATCACACCTCAAGCCACCTCCTCAGTCAGACAGCTGGAAGGGAAGCGGAATGATGCCCCCAAGTCATGTAACACAAGCAAGCGAGGCCTAGAGGGGAGGAGTGACAAATCGAGAGATGCCCAGACCCGAGCAGCCAAGAAACAATGGAAGTCATATGGCTCTCCTGGCACCGAGCCCACTGCGCTGACCCTAACGAGCACTGTGTTTCCCACCACTGCTGCCAACGGCCATGAGGACTCCTCCCAGGGCCCTGATGACTCAGGAGGTGACCTCCAACACCAGGCAGCACACACGGGCCTCCCCCAGGGCGGGCAGGGAGGCAGGAGTTAAATGTCGAGCTGCCCTGTGCAGGTAACAGAGAGTCCTAAGCTAACAGGGGGATATTCAGGACCGGCCGTCTTCGAGGAAGAACAGAATCACAAGCTGAACAGTTAGCGGCCTTTAACAGTCACAGATTTAACACTCTTCCACGTTTAGAGCCCAGCTTAGACAGCCTCTCCCACGGGCCTTCTGGATGCTACCAGACGAAGCCTGGTCTCCTCCTGGGGCGGGAGGCCTGGGGACCTTCAGCTTTTACAACCTCCCCTAAGCGGTGAGTCCTGGGTGAGCGGGAGTGCGCCCGCCACCTCTGGATTTCCCTCCGGTGTCCGGCCCAGCCCAGGGCCTGAAAGCCTCCCTCGCAGCTGCAGGGGACTGGGTGACTCCGCCTGGACCACCGGGTCGTAAGGGGAGTCTGCCAGTGGACCTGTGGGGAGGCTCTTTTCCTGATAAAGGGAAGCAACAGCAGCTGCTGCTCCTTCCCCCCCGCTTCCTGTGTGAAGATGGGAATGGCCCCCGGAACAGCAGCAACCGTCCTGCAAACAGCAGGTGACAGACTCTGGACGGAAGTTAGCGGGAATGGGGGCAGAGCTGCGGAACCGCGCCACAACCGCCTCCAGACTGCCGGCTCCCGCCCGGTGCAGGCAGAACGCGATGCCTGGCTAAGCTGCCGGGCTTCAGTTACGTGCGGCTGAAAGCATCCCTGAGCCCCTCCACCCAGCACCCTCTGGCCCACCTGGAACAGAACAATGACCTGGGCCCTCTTTGCCTCTGAAGCCCTCCCTGGGATCACCCCACACCGGGCCCAAATCCCACTCAGAAGTGGGTCCCCGGACCCCTTTGAGCCGCTGTCTGTTACACGGGGAATCACACTACCTGCACCCCAGGTTGGCCTGGGGACCAAGTGAGATGAAGACTCCAGTCGGATGTGACTGACAGGACGGGAGCAGGGGTGAGCCTGTCATTTCTGTCTCTCACACCCAGTAGGTCCGCAGTAGTCACTGATTTCTCTGTTGTGCAGAGCACAGCCAGAAGAACTCCAGCTGGGGTCAGAGGGGCTTCGGTGTGAAACACGCGTCTCTGTGAGTTACCTCAGGCAAGCGACTTGACCTCTCTGGACATTTTCCTCACCCGTAGAATGGGGAGAGCCATATTCACCTCCTAAAGCTGTTCTGGGACTGAGATGAAGGGGAAGCACCAACCTCAGCAGGGCCTGGAAGGCCCACCCCTCCCACCTCCTGGTTCCTGCCCCCCGCCCTGGGGCAGAATCACCCCAGGTCCAGCCTTCCAAAGGAATCTTAAGGAGACCGCAGGTCCTCTTGTGGCCACTAAGTTCCTTTCAGCTAAGCCCCTTCGCCTTCCCAAGGAGCAGAGGTGAGGGAGGAAAACCTCCTTCCTGGCAGAAACGGCCACCGCCTGACTCAGAGGGATTTTGCACTTAACACACAGCCCAAGAGAACCCCTCCCTTCTTTCATGCTGAACCCCTGTTCCCCAAACGTAAAAAGCCACAGAAGAAGGCCATCCTGCTCTCAGATGGTTGGGGCCTGGGGCCTTGACCCTGGAGGCCAGCAGGGAGAGAGCGTGAGGACTGAGGCCCTCCGTCACCTGATTCCTCCGGGCTCAAAAACCCCCCCAGCCAGGCAGGAAGCCTCCCTTTGCACACGAACCTGCAGTCTGGGTGTTTTTGTGCTGAGAATTACAAATGCTGGGCCTCATCAATTACATCCTAGAAGGAAGTCTCCAAACTGCCCAAGAAACTCGAAGGAAAAAGGAAAGTGTGAGATGGAGGCTGACTGGGCGCTGACGCCGGGAGGACCAGGTGTTGTGAGTGCCCAGCAGATGCGAGGTAAGTGCTGACTATTCGCAGCTGTGCTGCACCTCGAGGGGCAGGTGGTGCTGCTGAATGCACAGGCCCTGGGGCAGGTCCAAGGTCCCACAGGGGGTGCCCACAGGCAGCCTAAATCTGGGCTCCTTCCTCATGGCGGTCCACAGTCTTTTCTGCCCCAGGCTGTTCCTAAAATCAATGAAGGGAGCATGGGAGAGACCTGTGTGCACGCTCACAGTCATGAGCATGCTGGTCTCCGGGACCTGCCCCTCCACTAACAAGCGCACACCCACCTGCTCCAAGAAGGGCGGCTCCAAGTCCTCCCACTGCGCCTGCCCTGGGCAGTGCCAGTGCCTCCCACGGACATTCGATCACCAACTATTCCCGAGCACCTGCTGAGCACCTCACGTGGCCCGAGCCAGTGGGGACCCAGAGGTCCCTCTCACAGAGCCTCAGGCCAGTCCGGGAGACAGATACTAAACAAGGGCAGGAAAATTGTCTCAAACTGGGAGGGATGCTGGGAAGCAAAAGAAAGGGCGGGCAGAATTCTGTGAGGAAGGAGTGGCCAGACAAGAAAGTTACGGTGAAAACTGAAAGGTGATTCAGGGAGGCAGGGAGGGGATTCCAGGCAGAAGGAAGAGCCTGATTCAGGTCCTGAGGGCAAGAAAGAACGTGGCAAGTCTGAGGACCAGCCTGAAGGCCACTGTGGCTGGGAAGTGACAGGCACTGGAGCAGGGAAGAAAGAAAAAGGGGGCTCATCAGACAGGATCTGTAGGCCAGGCAGGAATTTGGATTTTGCTCCAAGTGCAGAAAAGGGCTCCTGCAGGGTCTAGAGGAGGGAGGGAGCACACAGCTATACACACGTCCCACCTGTCTCATGCCGCTGTCCCGTGGATGAGAACGAGGGTGCAGCTCCTCTCTAGGAGGCCGTGTGCGCGTTCCACTTTATTAAAACCTTGGGGCCCTTACGGAAAATACAAGCCACCAGCCTGTCCTCAGGGGGCCAGAGCAGCAGACCCTTCACAGGGCTGGCGGATGGAAGTGACTGTGGATAAAAGGAGAGTTCCTGTGGCCAGGATTCTCACCTGGCCCTGCTTGACTAGCTCACTGCACACCTGTGGGCACTACATGGCTGTTGACTCTATAAAAAAGAGCTCCGCCCAGTGCTCTGGGTGCAACACAGTGGCAGGGCTGCAAGGCTGCAGGAGAGCAGAGCAGAGGCTGGAGTGGTGGTAGCGCCGAGGACAGAGCCCAGAACATGGCTGTGTGGGACGACTGAGCAGAGAGGCCAGAGGACGGCTGTGTGAGACGGCTGTGCAGAGAAGCCCAGAGAATAGCTGTGCGGACAAAGGGGCCCAGAGGCAGAGACTGGCTTGCTGCCTACAGACTCCCTCTGAGTGAATGGGATTTTAGTGACTGACCTGCCACCTGGAAATAAAGTTGGGTATAACCCTTTCACCCCAAGAACGTTTTGCTGTCATTTTCTTTGATCACATTGAATCCATAGCGAACTTACCTGGGGCTGAAACCCATTGGCAAGACAGTGACCCACAGTAGAGAGGGTGGCCTCGGGTACTAGGGCCTCGTTTCCAGTAGTGGCGATCAGCCTGGGGCTGCACACTGGTTGGGGAGTCCCGCTGCTCAGCCCTCTGGAGACCAGGGGCATTAAGCAGCCCAGCCCCTCACACCTGCTCCCTCGAGGCACTCTCCTGAACTCACACCTGGGCTCAGCAGGCCCGCAGGGGAACCACGTTGAAAGCTTGCTTCTGCATAGTCTACGGCCTGAGGCATCTGTATAAAACCCACTCACAGGGACAGAAGACAATCTGAGCCGTGCTCCACCTTGAGAGCTAGAAAATTAGTCTTTAATCAGGCTAATACACAGGCACCATGCTGCGCTGCAGGAGATATTAAACAGGGAGGACTCGAGCCTGAGGCCCACCGGTGAGGGCTGGGAATGGCTGAGCAGAAGTAAAATGAAGCTTCCACCTCTGTCCTGCTTCAGGAAAGTGGGGGGCGGAGGGGGAGTCCCTAAGCAAGAACACAAGCCCTGTTGCAGTCTGGGAAACTTCCCACCCCGCTCAGCACCAGTGCCCACCCCACCCTGCTTGCTGAAGGGCAGCCCCCGCATTGTTTTCAAAGCACGGGCAAAGTTCACATTCACTTTGCCCTGTGGGGAAAGAGGGCAGGTGAGGTCGGTCCTGTTTTGAAAGGGAGCTAAACAGGTTAACTTTTGGCCCTGCAAGAATGTTCATGCCTTACTCACAGGAACTATCTAGAGTCGGTGGTACTGGGCTTTTCCGCTGGAGAACCGGCAGCCTCCCCTCGGTCACTCTATCCCCGGGCTCCCCGTGCCCTCCCCGGGCTCCAGGTGGTAGCAGCAATGAGCGCATGCCCGGGCGGCTGCACCTAGGCCACGAGGACCGTGCAGCGGTGGGGCCGCTGTAGGGGAGAGGCAGCCTGGCGCAGTGGACAGAGCCAAGGCTTTGGGTTGAGCCTGGGCAAATCCTCACACCAGGGATCATCAGCTGTGTACCTCGGACGATGTGAACCTCCCTGGCCCCCAGCTGTGCTGGGCACAGCGATATGATCGCCCAACTCACAGGCTTGCCAGGGGAATTCAGTGAACTACAGGCTATAAACTCAGTGCTCATGTCAGCACTGTGACACAGCAGACAAGCCTGGATACCTCTTATCCCTTTCCTAAAAGAAGGGACAACACAATACTTCCAAGACCCAAGGGTTAAGGGGCAGAGGCACAATTAGGGTCCAGACGCTTCCGGGGCACCTGTCCGCCTTGGCCTGCGTGGTCAAGTCCAGCCCAGTCGTCCTTTCTCATGGAAGTCACTGACCAAGTCTCCCGTGACTGGGCCTGGCACTTCACTTTAGAGGGCAGCAGGACTGGCCCTCCAAAGGGACATCTGGATCCCAGCCCCAAGAGCCAGGTGACATTCTCCCCCAGCCTCACCCTGACCCCTTCCTCACTCCCATCAGTGCTTCTCTGAGCGTCAGGTGAGAATCAACTTTCGCTGTCACCAAGAGTGCGTCTTGTGCCGTCAAGATTGTCCTAGAAGACCCTGGCCTTCCAATGCCAAACCGTCCCCCATCTCAGCTGGAGTGGTGTAATTATCCTCTTTGGAATGGCAAACAGAGATCAGTACATCAACAAGAAGATCTCTATGGTTCAACAGTGACCTTTCCCTTTTTTCCTGTATTTTTCTAGCAATTCCTAATACGTTGCTATTATCTCATTCCAGGGCTGTCAATCAATCCTTGGCCTTAAGAACTGTCTAAGACAGAATTCATTTCATAGCCTCATCAGTACCTAATTCCACCACTGTAAAAAACTCTTTAATCAATCTGGGCTGCCATTTCTTCATTCTTAAGATGGTCAAAAGAACAGCTTCCTGCAGAGCCCGGCCCACAGTGGGCAATCTGCACGCCGACACCAGCTCCTCACCTTGACGCCTCTGCGTTCACTCTAGCAACAATGACTAATCAATCCAAGGTGCCGGGCCCTAGGCCAGATGCTGAGAGGACCCGCTCACAGATGAGGACAGAGAGGAGTCACCACCCCTGATCCCAGCCCCCTGCCCACAAAGAGGGCAGACACCACAGGGAGTGACAAGCAAGTGGCAGGAGCAGGGGGCGTTGTGATGGAGATCAGCAGAGAGAGTAGATGCCACCAAAAGTCAGGGCAGGAGGTGACAAGAAATGCTTCCTTAGAGGAAAAATGCCTTGCCAAAGGCTTGACAGGTGAGTAGCTGACCTCCCAAAATTAGGTAAGATCCCCCAGCACAGAGCAAACTACTTATTTTAGGAACTATGCCAGTTTACATAAAACTGGTGAAATCCAGATCAGCTCTGTGGCAGTGTTGTTCCCTGGTTTTGTGCTCTGTTCTAGAAGGTGTTATTACTGGGGAGAGCCGGAAGAAGGGTACATCGAAATTCTGTTTCTTACAACCTCTTGTGGGGCTTAAGTTCTTTCCAAAAATAGTTCTTCAAAAAAGTGCCCACAAAAAAGTGCAATGGTCAGACTGACAGCGTTGTCTTCCACCTGTCGTAGGTGCCATCTGCGCCACAGGCCCGTTTTCCTCTTCTTCGTGTAGCTGGCCCCATGACCACAGCCAGATGACTAACTCCAGCTGCCCTGAGGTGAGGGGGAAGCCGTGGAGGGAGTCTGGGTCATGCCTTTAAGGGGAGGGACCAGGCCTCCCCCCAGGCAGAAAATGCACTTGATGGCCAGGAGCAAGGGCAGTATCGGGGGCCGGGTCCCAGTTCCATCCCATGTGAACCGCCGTTACCCCAGGTCTCTGTTACAGCCCTCCCAGCGACTTCCTGCCGGATCCTCTGCCGTATTCATTTTTAACAAGGCAACCAGCACATTAGCAAGGTGGATTTTCAGCCCAAGCCTCAGCCCACACAAGCCGGGGATGAGCAAATGAAATTTACAGAAGCCAAACTGCTTGGAACCCTGGGCACAGCTACTCGTGTGAAGCTGTGACTGTCTTCTGCCTCTCCCTTGTCCCCAGTGTAATTTAGATGGAGATGCAGGCCCACCCCTCCAGAGGAGCCAGCTTAGTGAGGACGGACGAGGGAGGGGCTCCTCCAGGAGCAATCACCCTTTATCCCCTCCCGCGCTAGACCAAACAGCACACCCACGGCTGGGCTCTCTATTAGATGTGGTTGGGGTCCCTGGGTCCTGGCTTCTCAATCACCTGAACTTAGTATCTGTGTGAAGAGAACTCTGCACAACTCCTCTCTCCAGAAAGACTTCTCCATTTGAGGGACGGTGGCTTATCCATGTGAGAGCACCATACTGCTGGATCTGGAGGCTTTTGGGAAGAGAGGGCTGCATTGTCCCCATTTTCTCAGGTTTCCACACCAGCATACTACTGAAAAAAAGACATCTGCTGCTTCAAGTCATCAGTGCTACTCAGAAGGGGAAAAATTCTAATTTAGAATAAAGGGTTGAACATCATTAAAGATACATGGCATTTTTTTATAATTCTCTTTTCAAATCAGATTCTTAGTATAGTTCGGCTTCATATTTAAGTTAACTGTGGCTCAACCTATGAAGAAGTCTGCTTTTTGTGTCGTCTCACACTCAGAGGGTTGAGGCTGGCTTACCAGAAACTCCCAAAGTCAGCCTCCATCTCCTTCCTGCACTGATGAGCCGGAGACTAGCAAAAAGAAGCAGTGATCAAATCCGAGTAAGTCCAAGCTCAGTACCAGCTTGACACAATGTGGAGAGTCGGATCAAGCTGATATTCCCAGCAGACCCCCAGATACAGCAGCAGAAGGCAAGTCTTTGGCATTCTTTCCAGTTCATTTCCCCAATCTGTCTGTTGGACCTATCTCTAGAAGGCAAAGAATGCCCTAAGTACAACAGACAGCAATAAAGACAGGGGTCACCAACTATTTTTAAATGGATTTGCCTAGAAAAATAAAGACTTCCAGTCTTCAGTGATTGGTGCACCAACTATTTTGTGTGCCACCACAGTGCATGAAAATGATGGCGCCAACCCAAAGCTCATCCTGGAGCAATTCTGGTTGAAGCCAGGCCACCAGACCATGGATGGTAAGGGCATTTTAAAAGGCACTGGCCTCAGAGAACTCCAGTGGGGGTGATCTCTGTGTCTGGTTTCCCTTCAAAGGAATGTTCTGGCATCTAAGTGTGCACAGGCATCAAACTACATCTTGATTTTCAAACAAGGCATTTATTTCACTGTCAGATGGTCTGGGACAAGGAGTAGCCACAGTTTCAAGAAAATAAACTTGGGTTCTCTACTGCCTCATTGGGAATGAGAGCCTTCGATGGAGGTTTCTAATTCCAGGAAACTGAAGTGAGAAGAGGCCATTTGTTTCCAGTATAGTTCATCTTTTTATCAGTGAATTTTAGAAGGGCCCTAATCACACAGGCCTCTAGGAATGAATGAATAAATTAATGACTATAAGAACACAATGGAGATGATAAAGGGAAACAAGGACACATTAAGAAGACACTTCCCTTTCTCATTATTGCGAAGGGATAGCTGTAACTATCTAAAGTTGCCCATATAAAATGATTTAAATTAATTAGGGGTCAATAAACGGTGATTATTAGAGGGAAGAACACCATCAGAAGGAAACTACAGGTTCTGAAAAAGCAAAAGGTGGCAAACAGCTTCTTAGGACATCTGGGTTGAAATGAGAATGAATAGCAGAGAGCCTTGAGGAAGAAAAAAACAGGGTTCCTTCAGCCTAGCACAGTGCTCCAGTCAGGAAACACAGGCCCTGCCCATTCGGGCAGGAAGCTAATTGATAATTATTAAAAAGTGTGATCCTAAGGGGTTAACATTCAAAATATATAAAGAGCTCACACACCTCAACACCCAAAAAGCAAATAACCCAATTAGAAAATGGGCGGAGGATCTGAACAGACACTTCTCCAAAGAAGAAATTCAGGTGGCCCAAAGGCACATGAAAAGATGCTCCACATCGCTAGTCATCAGGGAAATGCAAATTAAAACCACAGTGAGATACCACCTCACACCAGTTAGGATGACCAACATCCAAAAGACAAGCAACAACACATGCTGGTGAGGACGCAGAGAAAGGGGAACCCTCCTACCTGCTGGTGGGAATGCAAACTAGTTCAACCATTGTGGAAAGCAGTATGGGGGTTCCTCAAAAACTAAAAATAGAAATACCATTTGACCCAGGAATTCCACTTCTAGGAATTTTCCCTAAGAATGCAGCAGCCCAGTTTCAAAAAGACAGATGCACCCCTATGTTTATCGCAGCACTATTCACAATAGCCAAGACATGGAAGCAACCTAAGTGTCCGTCAGTAGATGAATGGATAGAAAAGAGGTGGCACATATACAAAATGGAATATTATTCAGCCATAAGAAGAAAACAAATCCTACCATTTGCAACAACATGGATGGAGCTAGAGGGTATTATGCTCAGTGAAATAAGCCAGGCAGAGAAAGACAAGTACCAAATGATTTCACTCATCTGTGGAATATAAGTACAAAGGAAAAACTGAAGGAACAAAACAGCAGCAGACTCACAGAACCCAAGAACCCAAGAATGGACTAACAGTTATCAAAGGGAAAACGGTTGGGGAGTGGGGAGAAGGGGATTAAGGGGCATTACGATGAGCACACATAACGTAGGAGGGGCACGGGGCAGGCGGTATAGCACAAAGAAGACGAGCAGTGACTCTGTAGGATCTTACTATGCTGATGCACAGAGACTGTAATGGGGTATGTGGTGGGGAACTGATAATAGGGGGGAATGTAGCAACCATAACATTGCTCATGTGAAACCTTCATAAGACTGTGTTTCAATGATATCTTAATTTAAAAAGTGCTGATTCAAGAAATGGTGGTTTAAGAAGAGCACAGAGCTGCTGAAGTAGCAGCTTAAAGATTCAGAAGTCTGCTCTCCGTCCCGGGAGGAACAGTGCTGGCCGAGAGAAGAGGCGGGCTGGGGCCAGGTCTGTTTACCTTGGCACGTCCTGCACTCATCGTTTAATTTCAAAAAAGCCCAGGTCAACCCCTTCAGCAGCACCCCAGCGCCTCCACCAAGCGGCTGCATCTGCTGCCTGGACTGGGACAGGCATCTACCAGCTGCTCTCCTTGTCCGCCAGTCATCTCCCCACCTGGTAGCCAGAGTGGCCCTTCTAAGACTTGGAAGATCAGATTGTGTCACTAGTCTGCCCAAAGTCTCCGCTTCTTTCCCTTCTCACTGGGAGTAAAAGCTAAAGCCACTCCCACCTGCCCCACCCCTGACCTCTCCTGCTTAAGCCACACCCAGCACCCTCCAACCCCAAGGCCTTGGTGCTGGCTGTCCCCTCTGCTGAGAACACTCCTCTTCTAACACCCTCATGGCTCCCTTCCACACTGCTTCAGGCTTCCACCCAAAGTCCCCTCGTCAGATGGGCCTCTGCAGACAGCAGGTGCAGCAGCCCCTCTGCCACTGTCCATCTGTGCTCTCGTTCCACGTCATTCTACTTCAGAGGACAGAGCTCTGTGTTTCCTGCTACATAACCAGAGCAGTGGTGTTCACCCAAAGGAGATTTTGCCCCCCACGGAACACATGGCAATGGCTGGAGATGTTTCTGGTTGTCAAAACTGGGGTGGAGGGGGCTTCCGGCATCTAGTGGGCGGAGGCCAGGGGTGCTGCTAAACGTCCTACGGTACACAGGACAGCCCCCAACAGAGAATAAGCCAGCCCAAAGGTTGTGGTGCTGAGGCTGAGACACCCTGCCCAGAGCCCACCACAGTGCCTGGCACTGTAGGTCCTCAGTATTTGGTGAATGAATGCCTGAATGAATAATGAACAGCCAGCATCAACAGAGCACCAGGCTTAGGAACCAGGCCATGAGGTCCCACACGTTCCTGTCCAGCACTCTGTGACACGCATGCCCCTTAATCACTGAGCCTCAGCTTCACAGGTCCACCTCATGGAGCTGTCGTGGAGATCAGATGAGGGGAAGAACCATGACGGGCTCAGCACATGCCTGGCAAGCACAGCACATGGCATTTGCATTTCCATTCACTCCGAGGAGATTGACTGTTCACACTGGCGGTCACTGGGCATCGTGCACCCCAGAGAGATCATGTGTGTCCAGGGTCCTCAGCTCAAAGCCTGGATCAGACAAACCAGGCATGAGGGCATCTGTTCATGGGGAGCAAATGCAGGGCCCAGGCATGCCAGCACCCTGGAGACACAGGCTCACGTGGCACGCTGCTTCCTCCCCCAGGAAAGCCCAGCTGGCTGGAGAGCGCTCCGGGTCACAGGTGCGCAGCAGGGTAGTGTGAGCCCGGGAGCAGGACACAGTGGCACCATCAGAACGGGCTTCCTTCTCAAGGCTGGCGGACTCGCGCTGCGCTGGGAGCCCAGGCCAGCAGGATGCTGCAGAAGGAACCCAGAGGCAAGGGAAAGCTGCTACAGACAGGCCGCATCCGCTCCTGTTCCCGGGGCCTCCTCCTGTCCACAAAATTCTGAATTCTCAGCTAAGTAATTCAGAAAACTCAGCGGGACAGGGTGCAAGCGTGGGGAGGGGAAGATGTCAGAAGATGCCGAGGCCAGCGCATTCTCAACCCCCTACTCAGCCTATGCCTCCCACAACCCCACACGGGGGCACTAACCCACTGGCCCTTCCTTAACTGAGCCCAACGAGCCCACGAGATACACATCCCATTCAACACCATGCTTCCGGATTCCAGGCTGCAGGGAGAAAAGGAGGAGATATGGTTTTGAGAAAGATCAGGGAGAAGGGTGGCATGAAAACATGGAACCCAGCTGGCAATGGGAAGGGTCACAGATTAACCCTGCTGGGCACCAGGGTCAGGGGCCATTCTTCACACGCTTTGTTACATCAATTTTCCCCAGCAAATCTTTCATGAAGGGATTATTAATCCATTTTATAGAAGAGAAAACAGAGCCTCAAAGTCACCTACCCATGGTCACAGATGTAAAAACAGCCTGAAATTTAAATGTCCTTTTCCAAGTGAGGTGGTCTATGCTGGAGGGAGACCACCAAGGCCCCAACTTCCCATTTCCACGTGGAACAGGTTGCACCCGCCCTGATTCCTCACCCCACACCCTCTGCCCCTCACTCGCTGCTCCCAGGAGGGAGGGGTGACCGCCCCACCTGGGAGACCAGCAGGAACTGAGCAGGCTTGTACTGCTCCCCGAGGGTTCTCTCTCAGGGCCATGACTACGCTCAGGAACTGGCCCTGTGGGGTCCCCGTGACTACCGAACTCAGAGACATCATTGTTGTAAGCCTGCTGGCCCGCGGATTTAAAGCTCTGTTTTCCAGTCAGCGTTATGGGTAACAACACTACCGTTTTCATCTGTGTCTCTGTCTGGAAGAGGTGACATCTAGGGTGATTAAGTGCTACCCAGGCAGGTGGGGGAGAGGGAAGGACATTCTAGGCAGAAGGGCTGGCAGGGACAGCACGGTGAAACCGGTGTGTACAGAGACCAGGAGTGGCTTAGCGTGGCTGAAATGCAACCTGACGGACCTGTCAGAGGGTGTGGGCGCAGCTGGGTCCAAGTGCAGGTGCTCTGCTTGTCCAGCCCCCTATTCAGTCTGGAAGCTGTGCTATTCCAGAGGGTGAACGCCAAAGGGTGGAGTCCTGTGGGGGAGAAGCTAGTGGCTGAGATGAGAAAGGGAAACTCTTCACTGTGTCTCAACAGTATCTCTTGAGTTTTTCCCATATAAAGGCATTAATATACAAAACAAAAACTTCAACAGTGATTTTTAAAGTTAATATTTAGGATCCAGAGAAGGTTGCAAAGGGGGAATGGAAGGGAAACATAAGCCCCCACCCCACCACCCCTTACTGATCAGGCCTCTCAATGGTGGCTGTTATTGCCTCTTCTTAGAAATAAGGAAATGGGGGTCCAGAGGGGAATTCACGAGCAAAGCAGACAGCAGGGCCAGGAATCCACATATGAGCACAAATACAATTTTGCACAGAATTGCAAGAGGCTTCTGAAGCTGTGAGTCTATGAGCCTCTAGTAAAGCTCAGGCACAATTCACCTAGGCTCTGTGCTAAGCCCTTCAGTTACACCATGAGAATCCTGCAGGCAGGTAACATTTCACCTCATTTCATGGACTGGGAAGCTGAGTTCAGAGAAGGTAAGGCACTTGCCCAAGGTCACGGGCCAAACCCCAGTGTTCTTTCCACCCCAAAAGGCTGCCCTCTCAACTCAATCCATGCGTGGCCATCCACACCAGGGTACTCAAGAAATAAAGGATGCATAAAGTACAGACAGGATTTATACTTCTAATCTCCTAGCAGCACTGATGAGAGAAACTTGGTGGTGACAGTAAAGGGCTGCTGGCCACTATCAAACCTGAAGGTGACACTTGCTTTTCACAAAGGAAGTTGATTCACCTTTACAAACTCTGTAAGACAGCATCTTTTCCCGGCAGCCCACAGGAGTCTGGGCGTTCACACAAATGCCATCCTGCCTCTTTCCAACCAGCCACGCTTCCTACATAGGCCAACACCTGGCCTAAGGTAGAAAAAGTTGTGGGCCAAATATCATGGTCAGGATGCTTATGGCTGCTAGCTCACCTAGCCAAAGGTCATTCAGGGTCAACTCCACAGCCCACACATTTGCAAAGAGCCAGTCAGCAAGGGGGAAACGAAGACACCTGCCTTTGACAGAACACTAATGAGATCAACCAGGCAAGATACTAGAAACACCCAGACTTCCCCAACTTGGCTCTTTTCATTAATGTATTTTTAACTGAAGGATATTTGATATACAGTACTTTATGTGTACAGCATAGTGGTTCGACATTTACATATATTGCAAAATGCTCACCAGACAACTTAGCTCTTTAATGGTTGCCAAACAAAGTGAGTATCATGACTCCTTTCTCGAAGCACAACAAACCCTTGAGGACAGCCTCCTTGCTTTTCAGTTGGGGAAACTGAGGCACACAGACGTCAGAGGACCCCCTCCATCAGAGCTGGAATCATGTCTTGCCAATGGGTTTCAGCCCAGGCAAGTTCACTATGGATTCACCGTGACCAAAGAAATGACACTAGAACATTCTTGAGGTGAAAGGGTTATACTCAACTTTATTTCCACGGCGGCAGGTCAATCACTAAAATCTCGCCCACTCAGTGCAAGTCTGCATGCAGCAAGCCAGTCTCTGCCTCTGGGCCTCTCTGCCCTCACAGTCTCCCACACAGCCGTCCTCTGGGCCTCTGTCCTCAGCACTGTCACCACTCCAGCCTCTGCTCTCCTGCAGCTGTGCCACCGTGTCGCCCAGACCACTGGGCAGAACTCTTTATATAGGGCCAATAGTAATGTATTGCCCACACGTGTGCAGTGAGCTGGCCAACCAGGGCCAGGTGAGAATCCTGGCTACAGGAACATTCATTTTATCCACAAATCAGAACCAATTTTCCTGATGCCCCATCCAGTGCCCCGTCTACCACCCTCAGCTGCCCCCTCCATGATGGGTGGGGAGAGTGAGGGTCCACGCACTCGCCGTGCCACTCCTGGCACCAGGCTTAAGCTGTGGGCCAAACCAGAGAGGCAATGCTCATTAACAATTGTGTGCCCACCCTTGGGAACCCGCTTTCAGTTCGGCTCTACAGAACACTTTTTTAATTTCTCACATTTGTCAGAACTAGAATAACCGTTAGTTCACTTTCATTCCTTCATTCCTTCAACTAGGGTTTCTTGAGAAACGAGTCTGTGGCAGGCGGGAGTTCAGGCACCGGGATGCGGCGGTGAGCAGGCAGGAAGAGTGCCTGTCCTCAAGGTGCTTACAGCCCAGGGCAGGTACAGAAGGTAAACGCAGTCTATCCCGGCGGTGGGGGCTTCAGAGCCCTGAAGTCCACGGATGTGAGAGGTCCCGGCGGGTGACATGACGAGCGTGAGGGGCAGGCCCTTTCAATGGGCCGTCGGAAGGAAGTCCTCCAAAGGTGGGCATTCAACAGACCTGAGTGCTTCCAGCTGACGGTGGGGCATCCCAGATGCTGGGGGTCTCCAAGGACCATGGGGAGGGGGAAGGGGAGGACGGCCTGGCCCAGCACGTCCGAGCCCTTGGCCTTCCACAGCCTCTCTGGAACAGTTCTGTCAACTCTAAGGGCCAAGAGTCCCATTCTGCAAGGATGGCGGGAGGATTAAATGGCAATATAGATAAAGCCGGTGCACAGAAGCAAAATAAAGGAGGAGATACCCACATTATTCATCTTCTCCAGGCACGCCTTGAAGGAAAATCCAGAATTGCTCTAGAAATAGGTACGAACTTTAAGGATGGATGTTATACCTGAAGACTGGCGGTGATCACCTGGAAATAACCAGGACTAGGGGGTAGAGCTTGAGCCCCTGGAGCTACTGAATGGGCTCAGAACGGAACCACAAAGAGGGTCTCCAGAAATGACATCAGAGAGAGGTGGCTTCAGAGTGACGCCACCGCCTGACACCCAAACACATGAGGACACTGCACCTCTGCGTGGATTCTCTCACTGTCCTCGGCCTGGCCCTCAGCCTCCCTGGCATCGACCTGACCAGGAACCAAGCGTGGCAATGCTAATGCTCACCACCATGGAAGCCCCTACGCACCCGCTGTGATGCCTGGCTCGGTACCGTATCTTGTACCTTCACCTGCTGGTACATTCAGCCCTCAGAACAGCCCTGAGGACCCAGCCCCAGAGAGTCTGGGGGGGGAGGGGAATGAAAAAGAATGAGAGAAGCCCAGCAAGGAAGAACTGGAGCCGGGGCCGGAGCCCAGGACGGTGGCTCCAGGCCGCCCCCGTGAGGCCTCCCTCGCTCTGCTGGGGCCGGTGGCACTCAGCACGTCACTGAATCACGGGGACAGCGCACTGTGCTCAGGGCACCAGCTGGACACTGTCGGCAGCCTGAGGGTGTGGACGCCACGTCAGCTCAGACGTCCCCACCCTCAGGGGCACAGGGGGGACTTTGAGAACCTCTGACATGAATGGCCATCAGGGCAGGGGGACTGAGAAGCCCACCCTGTCCTTGCAAGACGATGCAGGTAAGTCACATCCCTCCTGCTTAAGCCCCTCTGCGGGCTTCCCACCACTCTTAGGATAAAATCCAAATGGACTGCCTGCTCCACCATCCTCCTGCCTGGCTGTCCCCTCTCCCTTCCACCCAGCCACACTGCCACAGCCACCAAACCACCCTGTCCCCTCATCCCACAGGCCTCAACGCGGGATGTCACCTGAGGCCTCCTGACAACCACCTTAAACCAGGCCCCCAAACACATGCTTCGCCCTGCCTGGCACTTGCTGAGACTTCCAGGGGCAGGTCCATGTGCCTGCTGACACCCCTGCTGGGTCCTCTCCACTGGCCTGGCAACTCCTCAGGCAGGGTTCTGGCTTCTGGGTCACCAGTGTACAGGCCAGGGTCAGCACAGTGTCTCACAAGGTAAGCACGGGGCACCAAGAGTTTTGAGTAGTAGAAAGGATCTGGCAAATAGTGAAAGAAAGAATGGGGGAGAAGAGAATAAAAAGAATGAAAGTGTACTTTTTTCTTCATCAAGAAAAGCACTCCCCCAAAATTTGCTGCAAGTGTAGACCGAATGTTACATGTTCTTATAAAGCACCCATCAATAAATAGATTGGGAGGAAATTTTAGAGGTGATGGGTGTGTTCAGTATGGACTGTGGTGACAGCTTCATGGGGGTACTTAGCTCCAAACCCATCAGGTCACACACATTAAATAAGTGCAGCTTTTTGTATGTCAACCAAACCTCAATCGAGTGTTTATTTTTTTTAAAAAAGAACAGAAAAGAACTCCCCAGAGAACTGTAAATGCCACCCCTCTCTCTGCTGCTCTCTCATGGGTGACCATGCACCACACAGCCACAGTTCCTGCAGTTCTGAGAGCAGCGTCCCGTACAAATGAGGGGGCTACAGAGGCTGACCACCGAAGTCCTTTCTAGGGTAAGACATGTGGGATAGCGTCCGTGACTATCAAATAGCACAGGGCAGCACCCATGTCCTCCAAGCACACTGTGGGCCTCACAACGTGGTACCCCACAACGTGGCATCACCCCCTGGCAACATGTAAACACTCACCAAACACTTTCCCTGATCGGCGACCGCAAACCCTGCCACCAATGCCCTGCTATGGCTCTTCTGCCCGCACGTTCCTGGCTTGCAAGACACGCTCCTGCCTCTTCCGAGCTCGACCTTCCTGGCTGAACTGAAAGGTGACACTATTAAGTCTGCTGAGGACGCTGAGCCAACGCCCTGCAGCCTAGGACGTCCACAGCAGACCCGTGGCTGGCGCCCGCCCTTCCCAATCACACGGCCTCAAGAGGCAAGCAAAGTAGAGCCAGACAGGCCATGTTCACAGCAGCAAGGAGAGGTGGGCCCTGCGCCACCGATACCCAACAGCTCCTCCCCCAAAGTCACATCTCAGCAGCAGGGAGGCCAGAGTCAAGTTGCCAGGCGAGCCTGTAAAAGGCAAACCCCCTTCTTCCCAACCACATCAACACCAGGAAAAAGAGGAGAGAGGCCAGAGGTGGACATGGGGCCACAGCCCCAGGAGTTTGGCTGCATGGCCTTGAGCACTGCACTCAGTGATTTTCCCATCTGTGCAATGGGCCAGTGGTGCCTGCACCTTGCAGGTCAATGCAAAGCAGGGAGGACTCCAGGGAGGCATCGAGCACGGTGCCTGTTGCCTTACCATTTAATGAGTACTAATCACTGTCATAATTATTGCTGACCACCAGGAGCCCCTCTTATGCCATCCCCATGAACCACACTTGTCTACCGGTCTTCAACCTTAGTTACTTTGCTTGACATTAAAGCTTGGTGATTACACGGATGGGAAGAGTCCCGGCCGAAGGCAGACACACTGGCTATTCCAAAAGGCCTCACAGCTCTGGGCCTGGGTCGGCCCCCACCACAAAGGCCCACATCAGTTCTCTTGCAGCCCAACTCCCATCTGGACCCTCTTGGACCCCACACTGGGACCCAAAGGACTACTTAATCCAAAACTTTGTGGAAACATTGTTGCCACAAATTCAGTTTCAAAGAATTCCAATAGTTAAATGAAACTAGAAAATGAAACTGTATTCATTATAAAACTTGGTGTTTGGAGTAAACCAGCTTAAAGAGCAAATGATGACAAGGTGGACAGCTATTCTGTACTGATTCCAAGCCAGTCTGAGAAGGACTTGTAGCCTCAAGGCTAAGCACCTCCCGAAGCCCCACCTGCTAATGCCACCACATCGGCATTAGGAATTCAACATATGAATTTTGGGAGGGGACACACACACCCAGACCATAGCTGTCAGACCAAAAGTGCCCCAGAAAATAATTAAACAAGTTTGGAATGCTCATCCTGAACACCCAGTATCCTCACTCAGGAACTGCTCGCTTTATTAAAGAGATAGTAATAAGTTTAAGGCTCTCAAACCTGGATGCCGACCATTATTAGCACAACGCTGCATGCCCTGCTAATCTAGAAGCACGAGGAATTGTGAAGGCTTTGGAGTCAGAAAACCCAGGTCCATCACCAGCCTCGCCACTTACTCTACCTAGGCACCATACAGGCACATAGTAGGTGCTCAATAAATATTTATTGAATGATATCCTCTCTGAGAGACCTTAGACAATTACCTAACCCCACTAAACCTCTGTTTTCTTAAACCAAAAAGGAGAATAATATTACCTGTACTTCAAAAGTTACTGGGGGATTAAATAGAAAAAATGTAAATTTAAAAGCTTAGGCATAATACTTGGCATATAGTAAGCTCTGCAAAGCAAATTGTTACTTTTCCTTGGTTATATTTTTACCCAATGTTATTGCCAAAACTGTAGTGATAATGTAAACACACTGAATACAGAAAAAGGGTGGAGGTGAGATGGGGGGTTTCTCCCCAGCAATAAATCCAGTGCTACCTCCTCAGACCTGCTGTTTCTAAATACACCAGTTGAGTTCCAGAAGTTTCATTTCAGGGCTTGTCAGGAACTAGTGGTAAGAGCCCACAGAGAAGAGCTGAAAAAGGCAGAGGCCCCCACCCCACCTGGCCGGGTGAGCTCAGTGGGGACAGAAGACTCAGCCGCCCCTAGGATTGTAGGTGGCAGAACAGAGGGGCGCACGAAGTGGAGAACTCTTTTCCAGCAGCTCTCACGACCAAGGAAATGAAAGCGCAGACAAGAGAGTCCGGGGGACCCCCATGAAGATGAGGGTGCTGTCAGCACCCCTTTGGGCCTCCTCCCCAAGCCACACAGCCCCAGGAGCAGCAAAGAGCCACTGCACTGGTCCCATCCCACCTGTGCGCATTTCCTCTGCACATCAGGCAGATCACCCGAGAGAGGGCAAAAGAGCCCAGATCAGAGGCTATGGGCAAGCACCTCACTGCACTGGACGGGGGCACGTCAAACAGCATGGAGCGGGCCCACAACCTCCCGGGAGGGCACAGCCACCCGGCCACAAGGGCCATCTTCCAGCTCTTAACATAGGAAAATGCATTCGTTAATGCTGTGGCATGCAAAGAAGCTGTAGGGGTCAGACTCCTGGCACACACCGACTCAGCACCAAAATGGCTGCTCCCAACAAGCCCGTCGGGACGGGCCCAACCTCGGCCCCCAGCTCCACAATGAGGAATGTTACCACAAAGGAACTGTAAACAGTAATCGTGGCCAATATTCTTAGAATGCGCTCCCGGCAGGCCCAGCACTTCTCATTTGTTGCTCACAAAGAATGAAGAAACTCACTGCAGGAACAGAAAACAAGATAACAAAAAACCTTTCTGGTGCCCCCCTCACCCTCTACAAAAAGAAAAAAAATCTAGTAAATTATAATAACCCGAGCGATGGGAGAGTACACCGTCATTCCACAGGAGGCCTGGGAGATGAAGAAAAGGATGACTACGAAATACAGTTACAGGAGCAGAACACAAATAGGCACGTTGATAATAGCTACTATGTATCGACTCTTCACTCTGATCTGAATACTTTGCCAAGCGCCTCACAGTTCATCTCCACACCCACCATACGAGATGGGGTTCATCACATCCGCATGCTCAGAGCAGGAAACAGGCCCACAGAGGCTTGAGGCCACCAGCTGGAACGGTTTCCAAGCGTGCCCTCCAGGCTGGGCGAGCAGACTGCCCCCCAAAGCAACAGGCATGATGCAGTGACGGCCACAGACAGCTCTGCACACCCAAACACAAATTACAAACCTACCTGCAGAGACAGAAGTATGGGTGTTTGGGCTGCTGGAAACTGTCTTTACTACTTCACTAAACAAATCCATTTTTCATCACAGGCTTTGTGTTTTCTCTAGCACCAAAGGGCCTTGTGGAAAGAGAGGGCAGTAACATGGGTCTGGCTGCACCACCTTCTCTTGGGCACTAGATAAGGACAAGCACATATGCCCAAAAGGCCAGGACAAATCCCTTTGCCATGTCACAGACTCTCCCAGAGGGGAAAGCTGCTTGCCAGAGAACTTGTCAGTTACCCCGAACACCAGGGATTTAGTGCACCGCTCTAGCTCGACTACAGTGCCAGGGCAGCCTCCTGTACCAGGTGTGAAATGAGCCAGGAAGCCGTCAGGGAGCCCTGGGGAGCACAGACTCGGGAGTCTCTTGTTGGACTCCTCCAGGGTTTCTGAGGGTACAGCATCTCCCTTGGTGTGCTTCACGTGCTGAGACGCAATTCTCAATCAGAAGCTGGGTAGGCGTTGGGATGCCATGCCTGAGATGCCCCATGTTACGAACTGAAGCGTGTGTGTCCCCCAAGTTCATGTTGAAGCCCTGACCCCCAATATGACTACATTTGAAGACAGGGCCTTTAAGGAGGTAACTGAGGTTAAAGGAGGTCCTAAGGGTGGGGCGCTAATCCAATAGGACTGGTGCCCATTTAAGAACAGGGATGTGTGAGCAGAGAGAAAGATCGTCTGCAGCCCAGGAGGGAGGCCTCATCAGAAACCAGCCCTGCCAGCACCTTGACCTTGAACTTCCAGCCCCCACAATGGTGAGAACTAAGTGTCTGCTGCTTAAGTAACCCAGTCTGTGGTATTTTGTTCCATGGTCCCAGCAAACGAATGCACCCTGGATACCCAGACAGACTTGCTCTTCTCATTTTTCTGTGATGATGCAGGAGATGGTACAGGATGAGGGGAGGCACAAGTCAAAACTACCCTCCATTCAAAGCGTCTACGAATCCTGATCTCTCACCTAGAACACAAACAGGGTGGACCACAGTGCTGTCCCAAAGTCTCCCTGAAATTTACAGCCACCCCCACCCTGCACACAACCACCCCCAACAAACCACATTACTGCAAAGCAGCCAGGGTCACCACGTGCACATAGTGACCCATTTCCTCAGAGGTTCCAGGCATAAACTCTGGATATACCCCTGCTTGCCAAAGACACCAAGTCATAAAACTGGATTTACATTTTCTGGGAAAGTGCATGAGTACAGCCAAGAAAACCAGTGCAAATCTCTGCCATGAGCATCACTCGAGGCTGTTCAGAGGGATGTCCTTAGTGAAAATGCCAAAGCAGAGCCAGCACCTTCCCCAGTGTCAGGAAATAGTGGAGGGACACGGCCGGGCCATGATCCCTGCAAACACCCACGGCAGCTGACAAAGCAAACCAGGTTTACCTGAGATGGGGACCCCATCCTGGGGCGCAGGAAACCCGCATGGACGCACAATGCCAGCTACCTGCCAGAGGGGGAAACGAAGATACCCACACCACACAAGGGCGCCCGTGGACACAGGAGGGGCCTGCAAAGCATGGTATTCATGGCCACAGGCTCGGGGTCATTGTTCTTCATCAAATAAATGTAAATAAGACAAAATTTGCACCGGTGTTCTTAAGGGTCAATACACCTAAGAGCAAATCTCATCACCCTGCATGAAGGTGTGGCCCACACAGAGAGAAGGCTCGGCAGAGGCCAAGGGGCAAGGCGTCCAGCAGGGACTCGGGACCTCGTTCCTCAACGCCTCTCCAATCCTGTTTCCCCCCAGGAAACACTGGGAGTTTAGCGCCAGAACACCCTCAGCCCTCCCAAGGCTTCTCCCTTGCCCTCTCTCTCTTCTCTAACAATGGGAGCAGGTCTCAGTCAGAAGCTGTGATGGGCGGCAACATCCAGGCCGACTGAAAAACACTGTTTCCTTTCCATTGTCTTTATCGCACAGTTACCTGCTATTTATGTCCACTAAAAGTAGCTGTCCATTTACAGTAGCCATATAAAGTTCCCTTTCTAAATAAAGGAATTCAGATTTTTTTAAGTGCACCATTTTTTAAAATTATAGTAATAGTACAGTGATAGATAACTGAAATTTGAAAACCAGCACCCTCAGGGTTCTCTGAGCCCATGAGTCCCCCAAAGCGGGTGACCTATAAATATCCGCACAGCTGGATTCACAGCTGGGAAGCACCGTGCTGGGCCACACACTCCCGCTGTACAAAGCGAGGCCCGTCATTCCCACCATGCCAGCCTCACAGTGCCCACTCGTTTCCTCATTCATCCTTGAATCACAGGACACTGGTTGTCTCCCAAATGAAAATCCCAATTTTTAAGGGGTTGTGGGGGTACACTGCCTCCTTAGCAGTCAGGGGAGGCCGCAGGACTGTTATTGACCACATAAGTGGGATGCTGTGTGCACCCTCCAGGAAGGGTCCTTACAGCGTTGGGGACTGAGGGCAGTCCCCAAATTCACCTCTTCTATGCCATGGATCCATTCTGCAGCCTGGTGAAGCCCAGGGGCCCCTTCTTGGAAAAGTATTTTAAAACACAGAAAATAAAACATAGGAGATTACAAAGGAAATTGATTATACTGAAACAGAATTATCAAAATGAAAAAAACAAAAGTGACGTAGTAATATATGGGATTCTTTATCATCACATTAAAAAGCCACTCTATCTTCGAGCAGAAATGACTCTGAGATTCTTTTCATGTCTGTGACAGGTGCCTGTGACTTCCGTCAGTGACAGGTCCCCTGCTAACACCACTATGGTTTCTAGGGTTTGCTGTTACTTTTATAATTGAAGATAATGCTAAAGTTCAGTCAGAGGCTAGAGAAAAAAGTTATAATTTCTTTCTCCATGCAAATTCAGATCCCTGAATCCTACCTACGGAAATGGAGGAAGTCTCTCCTCTTTCCCCCTCCTGCTTCCTGATACCTGGGATGAGAATGGGATGGCTGGAGCTGAAATAGCCACTTTGGACTATGAGGCAAAGGAGGAGGAGTCCTGGTCTCTGAGGATCACAGAGCCACGTACCAGCCCCAGCCTGTCTACCTCTGAACAGAGAGATGAGTTTCTATCTCGTTAGGCCACAGTAGGTTTATTCTTGCTTATATAAAGTCACTCAAACCTGATCTTAATTGCCATATCTCTAATACTTTTCCTGAGTGGTGAGGTTGCAAACAGCTTGAACCTGATCCTTAGCAACCTTCAGTCATCTTTGAGAAACAAACCCTGACTTAGAAAAATGGTTCCTCCAGAGCTACTAAGGAAACCCACATAGAACAGTTATTCTGTAGCCAACAGCCTTACAGGAGGCAAACCCCAAAACCTTGAACCACACAAGCTCCCCGTCTATCTCAAGGCCGCTCCACCTCTGCAGTGTGTCCTTTAGTGCAGGCATGGGCCCAAGCACCACACATTAACCACAGCTCAGGAAGCTTACAACCAAGCACCACACTTCAAGGTCATGACCAGATGTGCACACACACGACTTCTCTCTGGAAAGTTCACAGTCATGTGGGAGCAAGCGCAAAGGCACCGGCATGATGTGCAGGCCCAAGAGTCACCCCGGTGTTGGCAGAGATGGCTCAGCAAGTACTTACTAATTGTCATCGACTCTGGCACCGAGGAAGAAGTTAACAGGCTGCTCAGAGGGCTTCCTTGGTCTGGAGGACTGGCTTCCACACTGGGAAAAGGCAGGCAGAAGGAAGTTACACTCAGCAACTTAAAATACAACCTCACCATTCAAAAAGTTGCAGGTGCTAAGTTTACTCGGGTGCACTGCTACACGGAACAGAGGCCGCCCTTTGAAGTTACAGTCAGTCCTCGTTATTTGCAGATCCCATATTTGCAAATTCACCTACTCAATAAAGTTTATTTGTAACCCAAGATCAAGACTCACGGCACTTCCCTGGTCGTTCATGAACATATGCTGGGTGGCAAAAAACCTGAGTCACCGAAGCTCATGCTCCCACCTGACATCAAACAAGATGAGTTCTGCCTCCTTTAACGATCACAGGGAGAACGAACGTGTCCTTTGGGTGGGCTACTTAGTGCCATCCTTGTGCTTTCTGTTAGTGATTCTGCTCTTGGACATGGCCCCCCAGCATAGTGTCAGGTGCTGTCTGGTGTTCCTAAGCACAAGAAGACTGTGATATTCATTATGTGGAAAATGTGTATGTTAGGTAACCTTTACTCAAAGCCTAAGTTATAGTGCTGTGGGCCATGAGTTCAATGTCAGTGAATCAACAAAACGTGTTAAATAAGATGTCTTTAAACAGGAATGGACAAAAACAAAGTTAGGCGTTAATCAGTTGACCAAAATGTGACCAGATATTCACAGGGACTAACCCTGTATTTCTCCTAAGAGCGATGATTCGGTCTTCATGGTGACTTGCAAACAATGAAGATTGACTATGTTTACAAAGAAATTCCAACATGGAAAAATAATACTTAACATCTTTCATGAAAATAGTAGGGTCATATTATGGGTCCTACACACACACACACAACTAGGAAGGAAAGGGCCAGACCATCAATGGAGCTGGGGCTTGAGAATAATATTTTTTCATTTACTGTTGCATTTTCCAAATGTTCTAAAGTAAACAGCAAAAAGGACTGTAAGGTAAGCAGTGACTCCCACCCTAGGGCTCATTAAAAATGCAAATGTGACATATCCCTGGGACACCAAATTAAAACCATAAAGAGAAAGGAGGAGAAATTTATAAGAGCAACAGGGATCGTGGTGGCATCAGGGAGACCTGAGTGTCCGTCTCAGCCCTGCCACCTAATACACAATGACTTGGGGCAACTCGGTTTCCCTTTGAGATACTTTTATTTGAAAAAAGAAACAACCCACAGAGTGTTTGCTGCTGTATGCCAGACTAAGCACTTCACAAATATATGGTATCTAAACGGCTTACATAGTGCACAATATTAAAATTGTTCAATATTATCACATATTAAAATCAAGCAAATAATTATAGAGGAGATACCCAGAGATGGCCCAAAAGTGTAAAAAGTAAAGTGGTAGGCAAGTCAAGTGTGACCAACACTGCTTCTCAAGCTCTGAGATCCTTGGCAACTTTGTACATTATGTGATGTAAGACTACCCCAAACACGAACGTGAAGGAAAGCCTTGACTTTTAATCTCAGCAGGTGCCCCCCTAGCCTTAAGAGAGAATAAAACGCAGAACTGTGAATAGGACAATTCAATTCTTGGTTTCTGGCAACTTGGTTTCTGAATACTAACATACACCGAGAGTCTGTCTCTGGGAGAATGTGGTCCAACGGCTCTGTCCCGTTCTCCAGGCTTCCGAGGGGGGCATCTCTGCACAGAGAGGAATCGCAGAGAAAAAGTCAAGTTTCTGTTTTCATCTCATTTTTCTCCATGAGACAAAGACACAGTACAGACATTGGCTTATCGGCTGAAGCAGCTGATTTACAAATGTTTCTACATCTGCACACTGGGTTTTAATCTGCTGCCTGTTGCATTTTTTCAACCATAATCTCAGATTTGGCATCAGTCACTGAGAGGAGGGCCCATAATCCCACTTAACCTTTTTTTTTATCTAGATCCACCTGAATTCCTGCATGAAGTTCATATTTAGCACAAACCTGAGAGTCAGGAAATAGGAAGTCAGCTGTTAGACAAACTACTGCTGTAGTAGCTTGATATGGGCACAAGGGGGCAGGCATGGTCTAGCCGCTGACAGTCGGCTCACGTCCAAACTGAGGGACTGCTGCTTTCTAAAAGCCACTTGCCCTGCATTACGTGCCATTAACTGAGAAAGGATTCATAAGTGAGAAAAGATAAGTGAGGCCATAAATAATCTCCAGAAACAACAGGCAAAAGGCACTGAAGACTTCCACAAATGTATTAGCTGCTGTTCACATCTCTTTCCAGGAAAAAGTGCAACTTCATGCCCCTTGGTCTGGACGGTGACATGAAGGCCAGTGTCCCCCGGGACACAGGCTCACTGGAGAAGCTTCTGGCTCGCCGATGCCCAGTACAGAACGAGGCCTGCACCGCGGACAGGGGACGCAGAGCCGGAAGATGCGCCTCGCGGCCCTCAGCCCTCACGGCCTCCCCCTCCCTCCCGTTTAACGCCTGGTTTCCTCCTGCCCAAGGCTCCCCAGCTCCTACAAGGCTGAACTGAGGGAACCCTAGGAAGAAAGGTTTCTCACCTTTTCTTCTGCCCGGCTGCCTCCATTAAGCTATTCCATCCACTCACTCCTGCCTCTTTTAAATAGTTCCAAAGGACTCTCCCCGGGGTGGCAGACGACAGGCCAAGCAAGCCCTCCTCCTGGAGCTCCTCTCCTGGCCTCCTAACATACTCTTCGCTCCCGCTCCACCCTCTTTTTCTCTGATTCCAGTACGAAGGCCCCCGAGGCACAGCCCCATGGCCTCTGCCCCCTTGGCAAACCCAGGGCTTGGCTCCAGTGCTAGCCTCTGTGCGGCTGACGCCTCTCAAGCCCTCACCGCAGCCGAGGGCCTCAGCCTCAGTCCTACTCCCACATCTCTGTCTGGTAGAAAGCTCCCCTGGGGTACCCTCTGGGGCCTCCCAACTGACCCTCACCTACAAAACCATTCCTGTAACCACTCCCGAGCTGCGACGTCAGAAGAGTGCCCACACCACCCCGCTGGCCATCACAGAGCTACGTGGTATCCATAACCTCCCAGTTCCACCCAATTATCTCCCACCCTGGCTCTCAAGCCGTTTCCACGGCTGCCCTAATTGAAGGCTCAGTACCTTCTCGGGGTCTGCTGCAGAGGTGCCCCCAGTTCCGTCTCACCCTCTCTAATCTAACTCACACAAGGCTGCCTGATTCTGCTTCCTGAAGCAAATACGGGGACGCAACACACACAACGGAAACCCATGGCTGCATAGAGGCCACCACCCTCCAGCACCACAGACACTACACCCACTTGGCCCAAGTGGGCCTCCCTTGATAATGCACAACCATGGCCCAGGAAGCTGAAGCAGGCCTGAGGCACTGGGGCCACAGAGCAGTCGCAAAGACAGACCACCTCACTCATCCTCAGGGCCCCCTCTGAGGTGGGTGCGACTGTTATCTTAAACTAACAGATGGGCAGTAGGCCCTCATGCGTTTAAGTGACTTGTCCAAGACCACAGTGCCAATATGTGAGGATTTGAACCCCGCTCTGCCCCATGGCAGAGCTGAGCCCTTATCATAGTCTCATTCAGCTGATCTGAGATATGTGCTTTTCTATCGACATGTCCCTGGAGTTCCCACCTCCACTCATTTGTCCACAGTGTGTCTCCAACTGGACATCTCTTTTCCATCTGCCAGATGTCCACTCCCTGCATGCCCCCACCCCCACCTACTGCATCAGTCCCCTCACCCACTCACCCACCCAGCAAACGCTTCCTGAGCCACCACTGTGGGCCTGACACTGGCCAGGATCGGGGTCACACTGGAATCAAAACAGACATGGTCCTGTCTTCATGGACCTCCAAGACTAGCAGTGGGGAAAGGCATTAGCAAGTAATTATACAAATATACAATTACAAACTAAGGTCAGAGCAGTGGAAAACTGGAAATACACAAGGTTTATGACCAACAAGGCCTGGCCTGCCTGTGAGGAGCCAGAGAAGCCTCTGTAAGACAGCGACCCTTGGGCCACGACCTGAAGGATGGGCAGAGGGGGAAGATGCAGGACAGGGGGCTGCAGACTCGGTTCCAGAAGCTGCATGCAGGCTAGTGTGGCCGGGGACACCAAGCAAAGGGAAATGAGAAGAGGTGAGGCTGCGGGGTGGTCGGGAGCAGGGGTGGCCACAGTGAGGGTTCCGGGTTTTATCCCAAGTGGGGTGGAACAGTTTACGAAGGGTAATGATGCACTCTGATTCAAGTTCTTAAAAAACCACTCTGTTTGCTAAAAGAAGAAGGGACAGGGTAGCTACAGGGTTGAAGCAGAGAGAACTATTGATGGTTCTTCCCCATGCAAAACTCCAGGAGGGATTCGCCTTTGGGTCCCCAGAGCTGGCATGGTGCTAGTGCACAACAGGATCGCCCACGGATGGAGTAAACTGTGCGCCCTAGTGGCCCGTGAGCCACATCAGTGGGGCAGGAACACAATGCACGCCCTGCAACCACCACAGCATCTAAGAGTCCAAACAGTAAAACTACCCTGGGGGAGCAATCAGCCACTTCAGAGGAGAGCAGCACTGTAGCAGCAGCTCCTCGGCCTCAGCCGGCTGACAGACAGATGGGACCCTGGGAATCTGCAGAGACCCACCACAGGACGAGGAGAAGCCCCCGAATGATAGACCCGCCTGGAAGAGAAGGGGGTCAAGGTCACAGACGAACCAAAGCTAGCCTTCAGAAACTGACTGTGCATTTACTATCCCAACACTAAGCACAGGCCCCTCCACCAAGAGGCAAGCAGGAACAGTCACACATGCAGTAGGTAGAAAAGGGTGCTTGTTCACCTCCTCCTGTTATTCTCAGCTGAGAGAAACTTTGGGGGACTGCCCTCCCTTGCAGCTTCAAAACGATGCTAGTAAACATGTGTGGCTTCATTGTGAGTAAATGCAGGCACAGAGGAACTGATGTTTCCCTTCCTCCAACCTGCCTGTCAGGTCTCGTGTGATGCTGGAATGGGGTCTCCCTTCTGTGAGGCCCCCGAGCCCTAAAAATGTAGCTCTGAAGTACAGACCACTAAACTGCAGAGCCCCCTCCTCTAAGATTCAGACACCCCTTCTCTGCTGTGTTCTCCCTGCCAAGACCTAGCTACCCAAGCCACCCATCCTTCCCCACCAGGTGCTCCCCTCCCTCTTTATCCTCCTCTCTCGGTCTTTCTCCAAAAACCCACACAGATAGTGGTAGTAGAGGCACCAACGTCTTCCAAGTTGATGGGAGCGCCTCCTAAGGGACGGGTCCTCTGTGTGCAAAGTCATCAGTACAGACACCCAATGGCTCCCAGGCCAGGATGGGGGAGAACAGGCTACTGCTGCTCAAGCAGGAGGGCGTCAGCCAAAGGGACCCTGGTCAGAAACGGAGTGAAACAAAAGGCGTCTGGGAGGGGAGTGCTGGCAGGGCCCAGGGCAGGCAGGCCAGCCCAGCGCCACCTGGCACACGTGCCTCCCCTGGAGACAGAGCACCAGGCCAGAAGGGAATCAACCCAACACGGCACTCCAGTCAGGTAACGGATTCCCCTCACTCGGATTCCAGTGTCTTCGTGTGGCCCTAGAACACGGTGCCTTCCCATCTGATGTTCCCACCCAGGCGGGTTTGCCCCTCAGGCTGACACAGGCTTCCAAAACACCTGGCAGCTTTGTTACTGTAGCAAATTGAAAAGCTGGCAGACCAGCTCACACACACCACCTCTGGTGCACACAACCAAGATAAGCTGGGACTGAGAGTCCCATCAGCAGTGACAAGATAGGGCTTCTGGGTGTGTGAGGCTGACAGACAGATGGGACCCTGGGAATCTGCCGGGGGCGCCTTCCTGCGATGACTCTGGAGGCCTGCCAGAGGCCACTTTCCCTGGTGACAGTGGAGAGCCCAGCGAGGGAGAGACAGTGCTGGGTTCGGTAAGGCTAACCCCAATGTGAACCACAAATAGCCATGTCCCAGGAGCAGCCAGCCAGCAGCCTCCAGGGACTACTAGTTTGGAAGAACCCAGTTAAGAAATGAAGGAGCCACTTGAAACAGAACAGGCCAACAAAAAAACACCCTCGGTCGGGGGTTGACACTAGGTGATTCAGCTGGAAGCCGTGAATAAACTCTGGGAACGTCAGGGGCCCTAAACACACCTCAGGACCACGTGATGTCTGCAGCCCCGCCCCCTTCTCAGACATCCCGCGGCTTGCACACTGCCACTGAAGGGACGAGATAACCATCCCCGTCCTGGGCCGTCTGCACCAAGGCCGCCACCTGAGTGGAAGGAGGGGCCTGCAGACCCGAGCAGGGCCCACCAGATGGCGCCTCTGGGAGAGTCAGCCGGAACCCAGCACCTGCTGGCTGCTATGGAAGGCCGTGGCTGCGGCGAAGGTCTGCACCTCAGCCGAGTACAGGCAGCCTCGTGAGGGAGTGTGGGGTCTCAGAGTGACCTGGCCAGGTGAGGAGACCCTCCACTCCAAGTTCCCAGCTCCCAAGCCCACGGGCGCCCACAAGATACCCTGTCATGTTGCACTGTGCCTCATCTCTTCCCACATTAACCTGGGGAACAGTGACCACACATCTGGGAGGAAGGGGACACAGTGATAACCACCACTGCCCCATGGGCTGTGGTCAGGGTGGGTGCGTGCACGCGGGCCACCTTACAGCCTTAGACCTACTTCGAGGGTTTGATGAGTGTTGGCTGTCACTCTCACCACCGACTGCACCTTCCAAAAGAGACGAGCCTATTAGATAACACCACTCAGCCACCCTTCCCATCAGCCTCAGGTTCCACCAGGAATACTCACTGCTCTGAGAGGTCTCCCAACCCAGCTCCTGCAACTGCCAGAGGGGGTCTGACCTGACCCCCACCGCAGACTGCTGCCTCTCCTTGTCCCCGCCCTGCCCCTCCGCTTGAGCTGGGTTGAGTGGGTTTCTGTTCCCCACACAGCAGCAAGAACAATAGTCCATCATCCGGTTCACAATGTCAACATCTTCCTGAGCAGTTGGTGGGCCCCCATCACTGACGGCTTCCTAAAACTGGCCCTGGGAAGATGAGCAGGGTGCCCACATAAAGAGGTGTCAGCACCAAGGCCTCACTCAGCCAGTGGTGCTGTGTGACAGTGTGCTGTGCAGTGCGACGGCCCACTCCACAGTGACATTCACCATACAGGCTACACTCGCACGCACCCTTGTGGGCGAGCTGGGCTCATCCACATCCCCACCACCACTCCCCACCCCAAACCTCGCTGCCCCTGTGACCTTCTCTAGCTAAAGAAAACAGTAAGGAACCACACAAAGCATACTCAATCCCATGGAATGGGACAGAAATGCTTACCCATCCAAAGGCAGGTTTCAAGCAAGCTAAGCCCTGATCCCCAGGCCCTATGCTGCAGAGAGTGCCAAGACCGTCACAGCTACGGGTTCTGTGACCTCCCTTCTCCTAAGAAGGAAAAACAATGGTCACCATTTGCGGTCATCTTGTACATGAATGACCACGCTCAACAAATCACTGGAGAGAAAAAAAAATAGGATTGGGCCTCCTGGGTGACTCACTCACAAGAGCATCTAACAACACCCAGGTTCAGCAGGAAGAGAAGCCAGATCCTCTGTCATCTCTAATCTCAACCAGCTTCCCTGCTCCCACTCCTACCTGCACAGGTAACCCAGACACTCCTGAGGCTCTTGGAGCCAAAGCTCATATGGGAGGAAAAGAGTAAGCAGGAAACACCCACCTGCAGGGCCTAGGAGCCCACTGCGCTGACCGGAAAGAGGACATCAATGTCGCCATGGGGCACCTGCAGCAGAGCCCAGGTGTGTATCTCGGAGAGGCAGGTGGGCCCATCCAGTGGCCTAAGATGAAAGAAGACAGCTGTGTGACAGGGGGGACAGCCCCTGAGGGCTCAGATCACCACGAGCATCTGCCGGCCTCCCACAAGTTGCCTCTTGGGAACTAACCAGGCCGTGACAGGGCTGAAAACAGAAGGAGACATGGGCCGGGAATAGAAGTGTAGCGTCAGGATTAAAGATGGCGGCGTGAGAGGTGAGACAGAGGCTTCTCCTAAAACCGCATATAATACGAAAACATAATTAATACAACTGATCCTGACAAAGCAACAGGAAAGGACTGCGCCAGCATGCACACACCTGGAGAAAACAGCAGACATCACAGAACAGGGTGACGTACCAAAGCTGAGGCCCGGCGGGACCCGAGCCCCTCCCCAACCCCAGCTCACGGCCGGAGGAAGAGAAACGGAGCAGGGAGGGAGTGGAAGGCCTGGGACTGCTGAATTCCTAGCTGCGGAGATCTGCGCTGGGAGCACAAACCTACATTTCATGGTGCTTTCATGAGACTCTCGTAACTAGGGAATTGGAAAACTAAGACAGGCAGAATTCCTGGAGAGACTGAGATTCCAGCCGCTTGTGGAAAGCAGGGATCCATATCCAGCTGCTCTGGGACCAAAGAAAGGTGGGCAGTCTGAGAGACTTCCTAACAAGGAAGCCCTAAGAAGAAGGCTGCTAAAGGGGCAAGGATTGCACAGAGCTTACTGCTCAGGAGAAAGGACAGGTAGTCCAGGTGCACTCTGGCCAGAAGGCTGGGAGCTTTCACAATTTCCACGTACTCCAGCTCCCTGGCTGGCTACACAGCTCCAAGGACGCCCTCTGTGATAGGCAGCCTACTGAGCCTTTCTCCCGGCCAGCCCCATCTGGGTCGCAAACCGGCAAACCCTACCCTGGCGTTAGGCCAGCCAGAGGGAAGCTCTATCTACAGCAACTACAAATGCAAAGCATAGAGACTTAACACCTGCGTGGTCGGCCCACTGGTTCAGGCAGTGGGGACAGGCACAGCAGCCATGAAGAAGGAAACAGCTCTTTCCTCTCTCCAGGCACCAATACCACTCCGCTGAGCAGCTCCAGAGAGTAGAGCTTCTGGACACTAGAGGGCGCCATATACAAATAAGAAACGCCAAAGGAACCTGGTTCAGAGTAAAATTAATATAACCCCTGAGAAAGAGAACACAGACCTCATAAATCTTCCTGAAAGGGAGTTCAAAATAAAAAACGTTAACATGCTAATGGAGGTACGGAAAGATATTCAAGAACTCAGGAATTAATTCTGGTCGGATATCCAATCTTTGAAGAGCACAATGAAAGGTATTAAAAGCAGATTGGATACGGTGGAGGAGACAATAAATGAAAAAGAAACTAGAGAAGAGAATACAAAAAATCTGAGGCACAGAGAGAAAAAAGAATCTCTAAGAATGAAAGAACATTGAGAGAACTGTGTGACCAAAACAAATGGACCAATATTTGCATGATAGGGGTACCAAAAGAAGAAGAGAGAAAGGGATAGAAAGTGTCTTTGAGGAGGTAGTTGCTGAAAACTTCCCCAATCTGGGGAAGGAGATAGTCTCTCAGGACATGGGGATCCACAGATCTCCCAACACAAGGGACCCAAGGAAGACAACACAAAGACACATAGTAATTAAAATGGCAAACATCAAGGATAAGGACAGACTATTAAAAGCAGCCAGAGAGAGAAATAAGATCACATACAAAGGAAAGCCCAACAGGCTAACATCAGACTTCTCAGCAGAAACCTTACAGGCAAGAAAGGAGTGGCATGATGCATTTAATGCAATGAAGCAGAAGGGTCTGGAACCAAGATTACTTTATCCAGCAAGATTATCATTTAAATTTGAAGGCAGGATTAAACAATTTCCAGATAAGCATTATCTGTGGTTCAGACCACAAAGGTATGAAACTTGTTGGAGAGAATTTACCTCCAACAAACAATCTCTACAGTCTATTTTGGAGGGCCTGCTATAGATGGAAGTGTTCCTAAGGTTTAATAGCTGTCACCAGATTAAGAGCAAAATGTAACAGTGATGGTTAATTTTATGTGTCAAGTTGGCCAGGCCACAGTACCCAGGTATTTGATTAAAAGTTATTCTAGATATTTCTGTGAAGGTATTTTTTAGATGGGATTAACATTTTAAATCAGTAGATTGTGAGTAAAGCAGATCACCCTCCATATTTTGGGTGGGCTTCACCCAAGCAGTTGAAGGTCTCGATAGAAAAAGCCCGAGATCCCTCAGAGGAGAAGAAACCCTGCCATCGGACTGCTCTTGGACTCAAACTACAACTCCTCCCTAGGCTCCAGCCTGCCAGCCTAACCTGCAGATTTTGATTTGTCAAGCTTCAACAATCACATGAGCCAATTCCTTAAAATAAGTATCTCTAGATAGAGAGAAGTAGGGAGGGAGGTAGGCAGGTACATACATGTATACAGCAGTTCCATGCTTTTCCAGAGGGATCACTCCAAGATTCCCACTGGATGCCTAAAACAGCAGAGAATGGAACACTATCCAAGCCATATTTTTTTCCTAGACATATATGGCTATGACAAAGTTTAATTTATAAATCAGGCATGGTAAAAAATCACTAATTTTAGTAATAAAATAGCAAAGTTATAACAATGTAGTGTAATAAAATTTGACTGTGGTCTCTCCTTTTCTCAAAACATCTTATTGTACTGTACTCACTGTTCTGATGATAATGTGAGATAATAAGATGCCTATGTGATGAAATGAAGTGACATAGGCACTATGACGTAGTGTTAGGCTACTACTGACCTGAAAAAACGTCAAGAAGACGATCACCTGCTTCAGGACTGTCAATGACTGTGGGTAACTGAAACCATGTATAAGGGGACGTACTGCACCTGTGCAGACATACACACATATCCTACTGGATCTGTTTCCCTGAGAACCTGACTAACACAGCAGGTGACAAGACCTGGATCTCAGGTATAAAACATTCATACCCCATGAGCTCAAGCAATGCGTTGGGACACTGCCCTAACAAACACTTCAGGAGTAGGAAAAAAACTTGTGCATGAAAAGACTCATTTCCAAATGGCTGAAAATAAAAAAGCAAAAAGCAAAACAAAAAAGCCAACAATTTAAACACTCAACAACGGGGGAACCTTTAGCAAATCATGACATACTGAACTGACTGAATGTCAACCAATCGATATTCACAATTATGTAAAATCATGGAAAATATTTGACAGTATAAGCTTTGGAGCACAACATAACCTACCCTTAATCCCAGCTTTTGGAATTGCTCTAACCAATCTGAGCTCTCTACAGAATCCTGTCCTTTCATCCATCAAGTGGAAGTGACTCCCACTAACCTCCCAGGGCAGCTCTAATAATTACGATAAAGTTAGCAAGTAGCTTGCCACGCCTGGCATATTACGGATGATCAATAATGCAGGTATCCATGTGAATGAGGACATAAGTAAAAATGAAAAACAAAAGCAGGCATAGTCTCATGAGAAGGAAAAAAAATCATACTAAAACATGAAGATGAAAAGCTGAGGACTGGAGACATGCTGTCCCCCTTGACGAGACCAGGGGGTCTCAGCATCTTCACTTCACACTCTGGAAGTCGGCCATGATTAGGGTGGCACTGTTCACTGTAAAGCCTATATGAAGAGGTAACTAGCTTATCTGGCATGAAGATAAAACCAAGCACAGGAAATCTCACAAGAGCAGCATAACAGCAGCTGACCTGTGTCACCTTCCTCAACATACCAGGCCAAGTGCCAAAGGCCCCAGACACAGGAAGTAGCCCATCAACTTGACAACTCCACAAAGCAGGTGCTGTTTCCCTCCCAGGTCTCTGATGAGGCCTGAAGCTCAGCAGGTGGAGTAACTTAGCCCACTTTGGCCAGCCTAAGCCACGTAGCAAGTAAATGAGAACCCAGCTTGTCTTGATTCCAAGATCCAAGCTCTTAACTACCCTTTCCTGCTTTGTGCCTTCCTGTGCATCCAGCCCCTCCCGCAGGTATAAACCTACTGCATGCCCAGTGCTAAAGCAGCAGGCACAGTGAATGAGCGCGGTTCACACCCTTATAGATAAACAGAGAAGTTACCAGCCCACAACTATTCTCTAGTATAACCCTGCCTTTCTCCTGAGCTCCCCTGGGTAGTGGAAAGTTAGAGATGTGAGGAAAACCCAAACAACGGAAACAAACGATGTATGTATAAAGCAAGAATTTCAAGGCATGCTTCTTGACACCAACTTTGGGGGAAGTGCCTTCAAATACACTACCCTTCCCCAGATCAGGAGAAGAGCAAGTGCACACTCCTTCCTCCTAAATGGAGATCTGAAAAATGAATGGTGCCCTAAGCACAAAAAAACTTGCGGCCTTATTTCACCCAATAGTGCAGAAAGAGAGAGCAATGAGTTAATGAATGTACCACCCCCTCTGCTAAAAGTGCCAGTGCAACGTACTCCTCAGGGGACTCCGAGTGGCCCGCACACTTCCTGCCCGACATGTGCCTGTACACATCGTCCTCGTTTTCGTCCACGTCCTCGTCATCGACGCTTTTCACATCGAGCTTCTGGTACCCAAACTCCCCGTTCAGAGACACAGAATCAATTTTCCATGAGTTGCTGCTCTGACTTCCGTTGGAATTTGGCCCAAAGGGGCTTTCAAAGATTGACATGACATTGACCGAGGAGCGGTCAGAGTTCTCCTCCGAGCTCTCCCCTGCCCCAGGAATCTTTGAAAACCTCCCCAGAGTTCTGCTCATCTTCCTCGTCATCAGATGAGATGTTGGTCACCTTCTTTTTCTTCGTCCGCTCCTTTTTACATCTGGCATCTGGCAAAAGAAAGGATAAGACATAAGAAAAAGTAGGCAAGATAAAGACAGGATCAAACCATTTTTGCCTCTAGATTGTGGAAAGTCCTCTGTTATTCTACTGAAAAAATTAATTTAAGGTAAATTCATATTTTTTTGTAATCTTTGAGGTGGAACAAAATGGATGTTCTGATTTACACAAATACGATTTAAATAAAATACATTAAAATTGTTCCTTCTAAGCAATACTTCTAAAACTTTGATTCAAAGGATGCTACCATTACAGAAATGATTTTCATTGTTCACTTTGGAAAATACTCTCATGGCTGGCAGATGAGACCAAGAAAACCAGTTTGAGGGTGGAAATCAATTGTTCAATGGCTACAATTCCTCCTATTTCTACCCAATGCCCCTGACAATGGGACCTTCCTGCTCCTCCCTCACAGATGCTGTCTATTTCTCTACCCCCTTGAATGTGAGCTGGCTTAGTGTTCTGCTTTTACCAACAGAACGTGGCAGACATAATGCAGCGTGACAGTTCTACAGCCTAGGCATCGAGACGTGTTGTGCCCTCTTGGAATGCTACCCTGCAACTACCATGGAAGGAAGCTAGCCTAGTTTATTGAGGATGAGAGGCCATATACAGCCACCCCAGCCAACAGTGAACACTAATTCCAGACACTTGAGTGGGGCCATCACAGACCTTCCAGCTTGGCCACCAGCTCAATGCAGCCCCAGAAGGGAGCCAAGTGAAACCAACAGAAGAACCATCCTGCCAACTCATTAAAAAATATTGAATTGCAGTTGTTTTAAGCCACTACCTTCTGGAGCTCTTTGTTACACAGCAAAGGCTAACTAAAACTGAAATCAAGATTGCTGTGGTAACCAGAACTTAGATGAGCCAGTTTATTCACCCATGTTAATCATCAAATATGGGAGTGAGATACTGTGAGCTGATTCAAAAGACTCCATTCCATCTAAACCAAGGTGTGATGTGGTGATGCTCCCCAAGTATCACACCCTGAGGCAATGTTCCCAAACAAAGCAGAGTCCCCAGAATGGACGGAAAGAACACATCTTTGGGTATACAAGTTTCAGGGTCTCTGCCATGCAAAGTCCACAACAGTCCTCAGTCTTAGGTTGTTCTCATGGGGTCTCTGCTGGAGAAGAAGGCAAGACAGATAAAGCCAGTATATACCAAACACTCCATGAGATTCTGCATTTTCACCATCAATAATTCCAGAGAGATGACCATGATTACTGCCTTGCTCAAGGGACTTGAGAATACTAGGACTAAGAACTTAACCCCAAATTTCCAATTTTGCTGCAAGAACATTCTGGGTGTCCCCGAAGGCTCATGGGTATTATAAACTTCTCTCAAAATTAATCTTCGTGGAATCAACTTTCTCTTGCCTCCTGGTGGCCTAGAGTCAAAGCTGCTCAACTGCTCCCTTCCCTGTAGCCTCCATTGAAATGTCATCCCTTAACAGCATGCATTTCCCATAGCTCCCTACGCTTGGCTTCCATTACATTTGCCAGAAGGATAACAAATTATTTGTATAATTTGTCATTAAATGTCTACCCCCACCCATCCCAAAGGAAACTGTAGGCTAAATGCTAGTAATTGTCTTACTCAGCATGCAATAAATGAACAACAGAAGAATGGATGGGAATAAATGAAGAGCAGCCTCACCTGGCTTCATGTGACTACCCCACCCCGACCTTTACTTTGTTCATTTGAGCTGTTTGCTCTCCTACCTTATCATCACCACATTTCTGGAAGGCTCTCAGGTCCCTTCCAAACAAATTAAAGGCAAGACAAATAAACACAAACATGACCTGGACAGACAGGTGCATCAGATTTCATTCCCCTCGGCACTTTCAGATGCGAGTCGTGCCCACCTCGCCCCAGTCTGTCATCTTTTCACCCAACCCCCTCTGCTCTGCCTCGCACACCCCTTCTCACTTACCGGCAGTCACATGCTTGGACACAACAGGCAGAGGGTCGGTCTCCTGCTCAGGTCTGATGAGGCTAGAGACTGCAGAGGAGGCCGTGATCTCCCTAAAAAGGCTGCTCACTCCTTGCGTGGATTCCTTCAGCAAGGAGGTCACATTCTGCGTTGACTCTTTCAGGAGGTCTGAGACAGTAGGAGCAAACTTACTCTGACCATTTAAGTCCTTGTTGTCAATGTTAATCGCAAAGAGTATAGAGTTCAAACCTGCCAGGAAAAGAGGAAAGTCTGGAGTGTCTGCTGTTGAAAACCCAGTTGTGACCCCAACACGATAAACAAGCTGCAGTTGGTACAGTACACGCTGATCTTAAATGTTAATAAAGACCTCCTGCAAAATCGGGGTCAGAAGACACCAGCCACCACAGATGTTGAATCTTTCCAAATTCTCTCCCTTTCTGTCAGGAAGACAAATGCAAATAAGTCAACCAAGGGGAGGATAAGTCGTAAGTTTGGGAGTCAGACTGCCTGGGGTGAATCCCAGCACTGCCACTTACTAGCTATGAGGCCTTGGTCAAGCCATTCATAACCTCCCTGAGCTTTCGTTTCCTTACCTGTGAAATGGAGACAACGATATCTCTTTCACAGGGTAACTATTAAGGATCATCACCCACAAAAAACACTCGGCTCAGAGGCAATCAAAAACTGTGTGCCAATATCATTATTACTATCATTATTATTACTTTACATAAAAACTTGAACTGGTATCCCATAGCCCACAGAAGGAATCATGGTCACCCCCTGACTTTTCCTCTTCAGTGGACAAAACTAACATAACTTTCAATGTTTGGGACTTGGCAAAAACTTTCAGGAGAACAAAAAAAGAGGAGGCAACAAAGGATTTGGAAAAAAGAAGCAGGTTACCCACTTGTGTCAGGTTCATCCTTTGATAAGCAATTTAACAATTCACCAGCTGACATCAGTCCAGGGTCTCCACATTGGCAAATTACGTACATGACTCCATATCACACGGCCCCATTACAGGGACTGCTATGCTACCGGATCCCCACCTTTCCCGTGCACAGGAGAAAAGTAAAGGTAACAAAGGTGATGGGTCTGCACCAGCCAGTAAGGGGTAGAGCCAGGCTTCAAAGGCAGGTCTCCCACCTCCAATTCCCCAGATCTTTATATTACACTTGCAAAGCCACAGCCCAAACCCCCTCGATCCCATGCTCTCCCTGCCAGACTATCAATTCTAGAGAAATGGACTCAATGCTCAGTACGCTAAAGGAAGGACAGTGGCAAGTGACTCATGAAGTTGGTCAGGGATGGGGAAAACCACAGCATCCCTTGGAGTTATAAATTCACTCCCAGGCAGCCTCTGCTCACCAAGCCTCACAGGGCCCATCACCCCTTGCCTTGGCCAGGCTTACCAGCTGCCATGGTAGGAAGCATGCTAGATCTTTCTTCATCCATCACAAAAGACCAGTCTTCCTAAAAAGTGCTGCAAATTGAAAGAGAAAGGGAAAAAGCTCTGAATAGTGGTTCTCTGCATCCATTAGCCAGACAATCCCATTAGATGGCTCCCTGGAAAATGCATGCCTGGTCATCCCAGAGTGGGTATATGAGGTGGCTGCTGGACTGAAGCTTCCTTTATAAACAAAGGGTTGAACACATATCCTACGACTTCCTCACTGGTCCCCTGAGATCTCTAGGGTCCCCCGAGCTTCAGAGTGCTGAAATAGGCATGAGATGTAAACATGATAGTTCTGAAGCAGCAAAGGAGAAGGGGACAAACAGAGGGGTGACTTGCACTCAAGCAGTGTCTCCATGAGATGGAAAGACCCCTCACTGGGCTAACACAAGGAGAGACAATTTCAGAACGAAATTAGAGTTCCATGGCTCCATC
Organism: Manis pentadactyla; assembly: GCF_030020395.1. NCBI lineage: Eukaryota > Metazoa > Chordata > Mammalia > Pholidota > Manidae > Manis > Manis pentadactyla. The sequence continues at coordinate 109,021,529 of NC_080028.1, read as the reverse complement.
AGCCAGGGCACCAGTATGTAACATCTGCTTGGGCTGCAGACCCAAAAGTCCAAGTCATCCCTCACAAGGCCTGTGAAGCTAAAAAGAACCCCACAAATCCAAATGGCAGTGTGTATGTGTGAGGTGGGTGGGGGTGCTCAGAGAGGCCTACAGGGTCTGTCCAAGGTCATCTGGCAATAAATGGTACAGCCGGAGCTCAAAGCAGGTCTCCCAGTGCAATTCCCCAGCTCTCTTTCCAACCCCCTGCTAAGTAATATCAAGCAAATACCCTCAACCCCTGACTTCCTTCCCTGCCAGGCCCGAGAACTCTAAGTTAATGGAGTGAAAGCTCAGTTTCACTAAAGCACCGTCAGGGATGAGTGACCTGCAACTCAGCAGCAACTGGACACGTTAGCTGCTCTGGTGACTGAATACAACTAACAAAAAGAGAACAGAGATGCGTCACTTTCAATAGTCACCCAGCAGAATATCAGTGGAAGCCCAAACTACACTTTGCAACCATACCTCTGATTTCCAAAATTGTAATTCTTTAAAAATCTGAGCCAGTTTTCATGCATGTCAATTAATCTGGTTTTCCCACACTGAGTTGGGTAAGTGGCTAGTGATTCAGGTAAGATCAAGTGTGATCCTTAACAGCTGGATTCACTTCAATTGTTCATAGTTAAAGGCTGCCTTGAGAGTGAGTGTACAACTTTGAACTACTTGCAAATGATCTGCTGGGAAGAGCTTCAAGAAAATTTATTGTTAAGAAACGTGAGTATGTTCTCCATAACTAAAGCTGGTTAATGCTTACACACAGACATTCACAGCCTCCCGCCTCAGACCCCAAGCAGCACACAAGTACAGCCAGTACCAGTCATCCTGGCCCCCATCCGTCCCATTTCAGACCCACAATCTGGGCACACAACTGGACGAGGAGCCACAGGCAACATCCGCGGGAGAACTTCGAGGGTATTTGTAAGAGCCTTAGTGTGCCCTTCCAGAATGCCTAATGAGTGACTGGTATCATTCCTGGATGACCACAAGCAGCAGAAGAAACACAAGAGGAGACTTGAGCAGGAAACACACAGCAACATATGACATCACAGGAATGCACCATGTCACTAATGAAGCACCAGATTACTTAATTATATGAAATTTCAAAGTTGAGGATCAGGGCACTGTTGATGCGGAAGTTACTCAAGGGACCAGGACAGGGTCGAGTACTGTCCCTCTGGTGACACAAAATGACATGTCTTGTCCACCATTCTCAGAAGGAAAATAACAGAGACAGAGACAAAGACAGAGATATCATAAATATCATGAATACAGGAAAAAAGAGAACAGTCAGGCATTTCTGACGGGAATGTGGCCGGCCGCACTATGGTTGATGCATATTCAGTGCTTCAGCCACATCGCTGGGGGCAGCCATACTCCCCAAAGCTGAGCGTGCCTTTGGCCATGTGACTTGCTGCCAATGAAATGTGAGTGAAAGTGAAGTAACCCTGCAGGCAAAAGCTTAAAAAGTCAGCGCTTTGTTCAACCACATTCCTTATTCCTGCCTTGGCAATTGTGAAAGCATTTACAGAAACTGAGCCTCCAGTCAGCCTGGGTCCCTGAGATGAGAAACCCCTACACAGCCATGACAGACTTGCAGCAGGGAGAGGAAATGCATGTGGCTATCTCAGCCACTGGGAGTTTCGTGATGTTTGTTATGGCAGCGTGGCCTGCCCTATACTAAGTGACAGAGTGAACTTTTTGTTTATGAGCAAGAAAAAAAGAAAACATAATAGAATTCATTCTTCTGAAATGACAAATGACTTCTCTCCCCAACATAAAACTTCTATATTTTTTTTAGTCAGTTTGGGATGAAGTAACTTCAAAAATCCAGAAGTTGTAAAGAACCCAGCACACATGGAAAGACCAAATATGAAACCGAGTCCTAAATACCCCACATCTAAAGAGAAAGAAGCTCTGAATCTGAAAGAAGCCCAAACTAAAAGCTCACTGTGTCCTAAGACAGCCAACTTCTGCACACCTGTGGCTTTACCAGTAACAGCGTCAAGCGTGCTCGCTACACACAGGAGCCATGCTGAACCCTTTACAGGCAGTTCCAGTTACCCTCCTAGCAAATGCCTCATAGCACAGCTGAACGACTGGGGCTCTTGAAGGGGAACCCACTTGCCCCACAGGGAGGGACTAGGATGCAAACCTAGGCAGGCTGACTGCAGGTTGCACGACTCTAACCCCTTGGCTACACGCCCTCCCAGCCCCACATCGGGTACCTGAGCCTGCGGCGGTCGGGCAGGAGCATGTGCAGGTAGCGCTCCAGCGATTGTTTGTTGAGGGCGCAGCGCAGCCAGGCCCAGCCACGGCCCACGTCGGAGGTGATGTGGCGCAGGGAGCAGAAGCGCTGCAATTCGTGCTTGTTGAGGACCTCCTTCACGTAGAACCAGAACACCGGCTCTGCGGAGACAGTGGACAGGCTGTGGCTCACCAACAGAGACGGACAACGCACTGGGGTAATGGTCTCTGGGCAGTTTTGAGGATTTTTTTTTTCTTTAGTTTTGAGGATTTTAAGAGTTACTTCCTTAACACAGAAAAGGAAGACACCAGAGAGTATGCCAAACATAACAATGACCCCCCAATCTACTATCTAGGGATGACCACTGTCCCTAGAAAATGAAAATACATTGTCAAGTATTCCTTCCAGTCTTTTCTCCTGTACTTTTCTGTTTTATACAAAACTGACATCTGCAATAGGCTGAATCATGGCCCCCAAATATAATCACATCCTAATCCCTGGAACCTGTGAATGTTAACTTACATGGCAAAAGGGACTTTGTGGAGGTGATTAAATTGAGGGTCTTGAGAAAGGGAGGTTATGCTGGGTAGTCACTGTGGACCCACTGTAATCTCCAGTCTTTAAAAGAGGGAGGCAGAGGGGGATCTGAGGTATAAGAGGACAAGGCAACACGGCCGAGGAGGCCAAGAGGGGGATGATGGGGCCACAGCCAAGGAATCCCAGAAGCCACCAGAAGTCAGAGGAGGCAAGAAGAGATTCTGCTCTAGGGCTTCCAGAAAGAAGCAGCCCTGCCATCATTGTCGTAACTTTAGCCTAGCGTGACTGACTGTGGACTTCTGCCCTCCCTAACTGTGAGAAAATTAGTTCACGTGGCTTTAGGCCTCGAAGCGTGTGGTTTGTTAGACAGTCATCAGAATTTCATATGCCATCATAGTGAGTGTGTGTGTGTGTGATGTACATATATATATATATATATATATACACATACATATATATATAGTTTTGTATCCTGGTTTATTTCTTATCTAGATCATAAACATTTTTCCTGTAATATTCAAAGACCTTTGAAAACATGATTTTTGATGGTTTTCCAGTTAAATATAATTTATTTCTCTACTGCTGGGAACATGATATATTGCCAGTTTTCACTATATACTGCTTTGAACATCTGTATATAACTAATTGTTCTCATTCCTAGCTCCCCAGGAGAGACTGCCATAGATCTGAGAATAGGAAGAGACTTAAGGCTTTAGGGAAAGCTAAGTAAGTTTGTCTTTATCCACAGAACAGTCATTCTATCTTCTCACATCCCACCTGTTGATTCACACACATTTCTTAGTCATAATTCTTGTGCATATCTAATTTTGTGATCAATTTTCTTTACTTAACATTGGCTCATCAACACTTTTTCATGCTATTTTTCATGTTATTTTTCATAATAATAACACCAAAAGCAACAGCCACTACTATTTATTGAGCATTAACTACATACCAGCCATTGCACTGAACACTTTACACCTGACCCCAGTTCTCACAACCCCCAAGGCTGTCTCCATCTCAAAGGCAAAGTCCGAGGCCTAGACAAGTGAAGTGACTCGTGCAGTGATGCACAGTCAGCAAGTGGCCCAGCAGAAGAGGCTGGAGACAGCTGACTGCAAACTGCTACCTCACGCTGCCCTCCCACACACAAGGGAAGGAAGGCTCTGCTTCCTTTGAAATTATCATGTTCACAACTGCTTACTACCCCAAGAGAGAATATGCTGAGTCTCTGCGGCCAGATGGGGACTCTAATCCAGGAGCTAAACAGGCTCATAGACCCCTCTGAAAATATGAAAAGATCTTTGGTCTTCCTTCCAGAAGGATACAAATACACACATCTCCACAAACCAAACACCAGCTCAACAAAAGCTCATGCTGATATTTCAGTTCAGTTATATCAGCAGAGACTGCATTCTTCCTAGGAGCCACGATCTGGGCAAGGGTGTGGGCTGCCAAGGAGGGACAAGAAGGACACGTCCCTAACAAGCATCCCATCTAGCAGACAGGATGACAGGTGGGGGAGGTCAGGCAAGGAATGACCCTGGGCAGGTCACTCAACCATGCTAAGCTTCAATTCCTCCTCCTTAAAATAAGCCCCCAAGTAAAGAAACACCTGGGTTTGGAGGTCCATGGAGAACAGGAGGTAAAATACTGAGCACAAGGCCCAGCCCATGACGACCAACCACCATGTGTTTAATAATTACTTTCTTATACGAGAGCATTTGTGTCATTTCCTCTTTTCCCATTTCTGTTAACAGCATCTAAATGTATATGCATATGAGCATACACACCTGCAGGTCAAGCCAACCTCTAGGATCATTTCAAATAAACATCTCAAGAGGGACTGGAAACACCACCAACAGGGCAGTTCACACAGGACTGCCATCTCTGTCAGTCCCCAAATGACACACTAATCCCCTCCCCAAACCCATAAGATCAGCACACACCGTACAAGAGTGTTACTGCCTTGGTTCCACTGGAAGCCTCTCTCAGAAACCAGGGCAGGGGACCTGGGTTATTCAATACCTTGTTCTGAAACACATCAACCAGTGTGTAAATCCATTTGTAACTCCATCACAACCCAAATCAAGTGACTCCCACCTGCATCCTGCCTTTCCTGAGGACTGCAGTGACCTCCCTCTGACCTTGAACACACATGAAACACTTAGAGGTGTGTTTTCACCTTTCAATTTTGCAAGTTGCCTACTGCTACAGAATCCTTCTAAAGCTTGCCAGAGCGATGCTGACGATGATAAGGATGATCCCAGGGGGGCTCCGCTTCCACTGCCAGAATTAATGTGGCCAATTTAAAGTGCAGCTCACCTGCCACTTAACACTTGCAGTGTCCATACTTTAATTTGGAAATACATACCAATCTCTCACTGCTTTGAAACAAGAGGCTAATTCCAAAAGTGGGCAAGGGCTTCTTCTTCTCTGGACTCCTGAAAGGCATCTGCCAACAAGAACAAGATCCAGGAAGGGAGTGTTGAAGCGAGCTACCGGGAGTCACTTGTTAATAGAGGGTGACCGATAGACAGCACAGGGCCTTTGGTAAGGTTCCTAACAGGCTCAACTTTAATCGAGGTCAATAATGCAAGAATTCATACATTGGAGGCCAAAGAGGACAAAAACTCGGGCTCAAAGATCAGTTTAGGCATTGTGTGACCTTGGGTAACTTATTTTGCCCTTCATTTTCCTCATCTGTAAAATGCTGTCTGGTATAAAGGGAAAAACAGGAAAATAGAGCTTACATGGAAAGTGCTTAGTGCCAAGGACGCCAGTAGGCAAGCAGCATCCCGCCCGTCTTCGGGAACCAAAGGGGAACCATGCTCCTTGGGAAACTGCCTTCAGCACTATCAATCTCTCCTTCCCACGGGGATGGGCAGGCAGGCAACTCAGGCTGGGCAATGACCTGGCCACAGCAGGGTGTGCGCCATGCGTGGCCTCCCTCATACCCACCCTCATCCTGGCCCTTGTTTGATATTTTGTGCATCATGACTTTTATGTTTTAATTTTGATTTTTTTAATACTGCATGAAAATATTATTCATCTTGAAAGCTGAGTTTTTGGTGCTCCCATCAATTTTGAGGCTGAAGTGAGTACCTCACTGGCCTCATCCTAGTCCCAGCCCAGGACTACTTGGTCTTCCGTGCAACCTCTACGTGAACCACTAGGACACAGGCCTTGTCTCCTTCAAGAATGGAAGTCAGCAAGCAATGAACAGAGGGCCACATTTGGCCCACCACCTGTTTTGTTAATAAAGTTTTTTTGGAACACAGTCACAGCCATCTGTTTACATACTGTCTTTGGCTGCTTTTCTGTTAAGAAGGTAGAGCTGGGAAGTTACTACAGAGATGCTACCCCACAAAGCCTAAAATCCTATCTGATCCTTAAGGAAGAAGTTTTCTGACCACTATTTTAGAAATAGGAGCTCCAATAATCATAATCATGTAGAGTGAGCCTACCTGGGAAAGATGCCAACCCAGACAGAAGGGGGGCTGAGAGAGATGTGGGGGATGCTGAGCCCCTCGATCCAACTCAACCCCTAGTTTTCTTACTTGAGTCAACATGTGCCCCTTTTTGCTGAAGTCTAAGTGGCTTGCTGTCACTTGCAACCAGAAGAACCCTAATGCAGGAAGATAGGGTGTATTTTTCAATCATTCACAAGCATTTATAGAGGACCGATAACATGCCAGGCACTGAGCAATGCCTGCATGCACTGAAGAGGCAGATGCATCCCAAAAAATAAACAAGAAAAGCTCTGCTCAACAAGAAACAGAAAACCCAAACACAAGGAGCTACACTCCTAAAAAACAAAGAAGGTTTATTCCTCTCATCTACTTAGTCTGGAAGTAGAAAGCTAGTTCAAATGCTCTGTCATGGGTAGAACCCCAATACTCACCTGCACCTCACTGTCTCAGAGGACCATCACCCACTCTGGCATCACATTCACAGTCGGAGCAGAAAGAAAGAGGACTAGATAAAGCCAGCATTATCACCCCTTTTCTCCACAAGGCTAAGTAATCCTGAAAAACCACAGGGAGCAGAGAAAGAATGTCAAGACTAGTTTAACCACTCATGATCCAGTACCCCGAGAAGAGCATCCCACAACCCCAAGCAAAAGCAGGATTCTACTAAGCCAAAGAAGAAAAGGGGAGTGCCTTGAAGTCGGAAATGAACAGAATCAGCCCGACATGGTACCAGCCATTCCAGGAGCAGACAGAAAACCACATGCTTCCATATTCCAGCCTGAGACCTGGGTGGGCACGGTCACTCCCAAAGCCCAGCTGCATTCCAATCTGGATGAGCCTAACTACAGGGCATGAACGGCTTAGCAAAGCAGTTTCCAATAGGCGCTGTAGCTGGGACGTGTGCCAGCCCCCAACCAGCAACAAGACTGCCTCCTGGACAAGAACACAGAACTCGGGTGTAAATATGAACCATACACCACGAAGACTTGTACAAAGTATGTATGCTTTTTTTTTCCTCTATTTTAAATTGTGGTAAAATACACATAATAAAATTTACCACTTTAGAACAAAACAGCAGCAGAAGCACAGAACCCAAGAATGGACTAACAGTTACCAAAGGGAAAGGGACTGGGGAGGACGGGTGGGAAGGGGGGGATAAGGGTGGAAAAAAAGAAAGAGGGCCTTATGATTAACATGTATAGTGTGTGGGGGGGGCACGGGGAGGGCTGTACAACACAGAGAAGATAAGTAGTGATTTTACAGCATCTTACTACACAGATGGACAGTCACTGTGAACGGGGATGTGGGGGGAACTTGGTGAAGGGGGGAGCCTAGTAAACATAATGTCCTTCATGTAACTGTAGATTAATGATACCAAAATTTCAAAAAATTTTAAAGTTTTAAAAATTTACCACTTTAACCATTTTTAAGTGTACACAGTACAATGTACACGAAGTACATTCCCAATGTTGGGCAACTGTCACCACATCCACCTCCAGATGTAACAAAAACGCCCCCATTCTCCCCTCCCCAAGCCCCTAGTAACCTCTAGTCTACTTTCTGTCTCTAGGATCTATTCTGGGCACTTCATGAAGGGAATCACACAGTAGTGACCTTTTGTATCTGGCTGCTTTCACTTAGCATAACGTTTTCAAGGTTCATCCATGTTAGAGGCATCCAGACCCTAACATGCAGGGACAGTTCTGTGCTCCTTAATAAAAAGCCTCTGGCTCCAGTCCACAGCCACTCCAGCTGTCAAGAACCCTCCCCAGAACCCTGCAGATGTCCCCAGAATCTAGTGACTCACAGCTTAACAGCCTGCCCAAGGGGCTGGCACTCTGGCTGCTGGCTCCCTCCCTAAGGCAAGCAGTGGCCTACCAGCTTTTAGACATTTATATCACCAGCCCGGACAGAACCCAGCATTTTCTTTGCACTTTCCACAAACATACCTTCCAAGATCTCTCTAACCAGAACTAGCTCATTTGCAAGTTCATGAATACAACAGAGAACTACAAAGGCGGAACTGAAACCCTACAGAGATGGGTGAGGAAGTGGACTTCCCCTCACAAACCAAAGGATGGGCCCAGGGTTCTCCTGTCACATGCAGCTTCCTCCAAAATTAACTTTCTACAGAAATGAAGTTGTACCCAAAGTGACTCAATGAACCAAATATAAATTCTGCTTTGAGTTAAATGCAATCAACCGTTTTCAAAAAGCCCCACGGAGGATCGTGGAGGTTGGTTTCTCTAATTTCAGTTGGAGGTGTATATACATTAAGAACACCTGCTTTCAACTGACTGTGAAGCTGTACAGACAGCAGAGGGTGGGGTTTGGCTTCCTGGGAAAACCAGCAGCACCTCCTGAAGTCTGGGTCCTCAAGTCATCATTTTGAATTTAGGCTTTTGGTGGCAAGGCATCTTTCAATACAGTGAAGCTACAAGGACACGTGAGAATGGATGCAGTCCTCGGCCATAGAGAGAGAGACAGTCAAGGAAACAAAACAGGTAGTGAGTGCGACATGTGTGTTTGCTGAAAGACAGACTCAGAACTACAGGTGGGACACTGATGGGAGGGCACAGTCCAGCTGACCTGGGTGGGGCGCTCTTGAATTACTTTTTGAGAGAAATCTGCAACTGCAAGAAAGAATCGATCAAAACCACTTCACACCCATTTGAATGGTTATTATCCAAAATAATAATAATATTAACACATGTTGGCAAGGATGTGGAGAAATTGGAGCTCTTCTGCACTGCTGGTAGGAATGCAAAATGAAACAGCTGGTGTGGAAACCAGCTTCTTAGTCTGGTACTTTGCTATAGCCACCCAGAGAGACTAAGACAGCCAGTAGCTTTATTAGTCTTCCTTCTCCCTCCAGCAAATGTAAAATGACTCATTTTTCCACACTACAACCTATATAGACTATTAGGGCTTCCAATGGCTACAAAATGCACCAATTCCAAGCCAAAAATAGGCAGAGCTCTCAACCACTTTCAATTCATTTTTGATTAATTTTAAAATTAATCTTTGCTTCTGCAACATCTTTCTACATTTAGATATGTAACCGCACTAGAGGAAGTAAGGATTTAATAATATGGATAATGGTAGAGGGGGCGGAAGATGGCGGCGTGAGTAGAGCAGCGGAAATCTCCTCCCAAAACAACATATATCTATGAAAATATAACAAAGACAACCCTTCCTAGAATAAAGACCAGAGGACACAGGACAATATCCAGACCACATCCACACCTGAGAGAACCCAGCGCCTCGCAAAGGGGGTAAGATACAAGCCCCGGCCCCGCGGGAGCCGAGCGCCCCTCCCCCCAGCTACTGGCGGGAGAAGAGCAGGCAGAGCGGGAGGGAGACGGAGCCCAGGGCTGCCGAACACCCAGCCCCAGCCATCCGGGCCAGAGTGCAGGGCCCTCGATACTGGGAAAACAGGGCAGCAAGAACAGTGAGCAGGCACTGGAGGCTGGGCGACAGAGGACATAAGAAAAGCGCGCGACCATTTTTTTTTTTCCTGTTTTGTTTTGGCGAGCGCTTTTTGGAAGTCTTAAAGGGATAGGGACCCCAATACTAGGGAAACAGGGCAGAAAGACCGGTGAGAAGAGGCCTGAGGCTGGCACCGGAGAATAAAGAAAAACGAACGACCACCTTTTTTTTTTTTTAATTAAAAATTTTTTTTTTTTCTTTAATTAAAAAAAATTTTTTTTTCTTGTTTTTTTTTTTTTTTTTGTGGTCGTTGTTTTGTTTTGGCGGGTGCTTTTTGGAAGTCTTAAAGGGGCAGGGCGGATCACTTAATTCAGAGGTAGGGAATCCAGGAACTCTGGGCACCGTAACCCCTGGGCTGCAGGGAGCAGGGAGGCCCCATACGGAGATAAATAGCCTCCCAGCAGCTCCTGCTCCAACGCGACTCCACCATTTTGGATTAGCTGCCCCAGCCAGGCCACGCCCACAGCAACAGCGGAGATTAACTCCATAGCAGCCTGGCAGGAAGCAGAAACCCTGTCTGCGCGCAGCTGCGCAGCACAAGCCACTAGAGGTCGCTGTTCTCCCAGGAGAGGAGGGCCACAAACCAACAAGAAGGGAAGTCCTTCCAGCCGTCACTGGTCCCAGTTCTGCAGACTATTCCTATCACCATGAAAAGGCAAAGCTACAGGCCGACAAAGATCACAGAGACAACACCAGAGAAGGAGACAGACCTAACCAGTCTCCCTGAAAAAGAATTCAAAATAAGAATCATAAACATGCTGACAGAGATGCAGAGAAATACGCAAGAGAAATGGGATGAAGTCCGGAAGGAGATCGCAGATGCCAGAAAGGAGATCGCAGAAATGAAACAAACTCTGGAAGGGTTTATAAGCAGAATGGATAGAATGCAAGAGGCCATTGATGGAATTGAAATCAGAGAACAGGAACGCATAGAAGCTGACATAGAGAGAGACAAAAGGATCTCCAGGAATGAAACAATATTAAGAGAACTGTGTGACCAATCCAAAAGGAACAATATCCGTATTATAGGGGTCCCAGAAGAAGAAGAGAGAGGAAAAGAGATGGAAAGTATCTTAGAAGAAATAATTGCTGAAAACTTCCCCACACTGGGGGAGGAAGTAATCGAACAGACCACGGAAATACACAGAACCCCCAACAGAAAGGATCCAAGAAGGGCAACACCAAGACAAATAATAATTAAAATGGCAAAGATCAAGGACAAGGAAAGAGTGTTAAAGGCAGCTAGAGAGAAAAAGGTCACCTATAAAGGGAAACCCATCAGGCTAACGTCAGATTTCTCAACAGAAACCCTACAGGCCAGAAGAGAATGGCATGATATATTTAACACAATGAAACAGAAGGGCCTTGAACAAAGGATACTGTATCCCGCACGACTTTCATTCAAATATGACACTGGGATTAAACAATTCCCAGACAAACAAAAGCTGAGGGAATTTGCTTTCCACAAACCACCTCTACAGAACATCTTACAGGGACTGCTCTAGATGGGAGCACTCCTAGAAAGAGCACAGCACAAAACACCCAACATATGAAGAATTGAGGAGGAGGAACAAGAAGGGAGAGAAGAAAAGAATCTCCAGATAGTGTATATAACAGCTCAATAAGCGAGCTAAGTTAGGCAGTAAGATACTAAAGAGGCTAACCTTGAACCTTTGGTAACCACGAATTTAAAGCCTGCAAAGGCAACAAGTACATATCTTTCAATAGTCACCCTAAATGTTAATGGGTTGAATGCACCAATCAAAAGACACAGAGTAACAGAATGGATAAAAAAGCAAGACCCATCTATATGCTGCTTACAAGAAACTCACCTCAAACCCAAAGACATGTACAGACTAAAAGTCAAGGGATGGAAAAACATATTTCAAGCAAACAACAGTGAGAAGAAAGCAGGGGTTGCAGTACTAATATCAGACAAAATAGACTTCAAAACAAAGAAAGTAACAAGAGATAAAGAAGGACACTACATAATGATAAAGGGCTCAGTCAAACAAGAGGATATAACCATTCTAAATATATATGCACCCAACACAGGAGCACCAGCATATGTGAAACAAATACTAACAGAACTAAAGGGGGATATAGACTGCAATGCATTCATCCTAGGAGACTTCAACACACCACTCACCCCAAAGGATAGATCCACTGGGCAGAAAATAAGTAAGGACACGGAAGCACTGAACATCACAGTAGAGCAGATGGACCTAATAGACATCTATAGAACTCTACATCCAAAAGCAGCGGGATATACATTCTTCTCAAGTGCACATGGAACATTCTCCAGAATAGACCACATACTAGGCCACAAAAAGAGCCTCAGAAAATTCCAAAAGATTGAAATCCTACCAACCAACTTTTCAGACCACAAAGGCATAAAACTAGAAATAAACTGTACAAAGCAAAGAGGCTCACAAACACATGGAGGCTTAACAACACGCTCCTAAATAATCAATGCATCAATGACCAAATCAAAATGGAGATCCAGCAATATATGGAAACAAATGACAACAACAACAATAAGCCCCAACTTCTGTGGGACACAGCAAAAGCAGTCTTAAGAGGAAAGTATATAGCAATCCAAGCATATTTAAAAAAGGAAGAGCAATCCCAAATGAATGGTCTAATGTCACAATTATCGAAATTGGAAAAAGAAGAACAGATGAGGCCTAAGGTCAGCAGAAGGAGGAACATAATAAAGATCAGAGAAGAAATAAATAAAATTGAGAAGAATAAATCAATAGCAAAAATCAATGAAACCAAGAGCTGGTTCTTCGAGAAAATAAACAAAATAGATAAGCCTCTAGCCAGACTTATTAAGAAGAAAAGAGAGTCAACACAAATCAACAGTATCAGAAAAGAGAAAGGAAAAATCACGACGGACCCCACGGAAATGCAAAGAATTATTGCAGAATACTATGAAAACCTATATGCTAACAAGCTGGGAAACCTAGGAGAAATGGACAACTTCCTAGAAAAATATAACCTTCCAAGATTGACCCAGGAAGAAACAGAAAATCTAAACAGACCAATTACCAGCAACGAAATTGAAGCGGTAATCAAAAAACTACCAAAGAACAAAACCCCCGGGAAAGATGGATTTACCTCGGAATTTTATCAGACATACAGGGAAGACATAATACCCATTCTCCTTAAAGTTTTCCAAAAAATAGAGGAGGAGGGGATACTCCCAAACTCATTCTATGAAGCTAACATCACCCTAATACCAAAACCAGGCAAAGACCCCACCAAAAAAGAAAACTACAGACCAATATCCCTGATGAACGTAGATGCAAAAATACTCAAGAAAATATTAGCAAACCGAATTCAAAAATACATCAAAAGGATCATACACCATGACCAAGTGGGATTCATCCCAGGGATGCAAGGATGGTACAACATTCGAAAGTCCATCAACATCATCCACCACATCAACAAAAAGAAAGACAAAAACCACATGATCATCTCCATAGATGCTGAAAAAGCATTTGACAAAGTTCAACATCCATTCATGTTAAAAACTCTCAGCAAAATGGGAATAGAGGGCAAGTACCTCAATATAATAAAGGCCATCTATGATAAACCCACAGCCAACATTATATTGAACAGCGAGAAGCTGAAAGCATTTCCTCTGAGATCAGGAACTAGACAGGGATGCCCACTCTCTACACTGTTATTTAACATAGTACTGGAGGTCCTAGCCACGGCAATCAGACAAAATAAAGAAATACAAGGAATCCAGATTGGTAAAGAAGAAGTTAAACTGTCACTATTTGCAGATGACATGATACTGTACATAAAAAACCCTAAAGACTCCACCCCAAAACTACTAGAACTGATATCGGAATACAGCAAAGTTGCAGGATACAAAATCAACACACAGAAATCTGTGGCTTTCCTATATACTAACAATGAACCAACAGAAAGAGAAATCAGGAAAACAACTCCATTCACAATTGCATCCAAAAAAATAAAATACCTAGGAATAAACCTAACCAAAGAAGTAAAAGACTTATACTCTGAAAACTACAAGTCACTCTTAAGAGAAATTAAAGGGGACACTAACAGATGGAAACTCATCCCATGCTCGTGGCTAGGAAGAATTAATATCGTCAAAATGGCCATCCTGCCCAAAGCAATATACAGATTTGATGCAATCCCTATGAAACTACCAGCAACATTCTTCAATGAACTGGAACAAATAATTCAAAAATTCATATGGAAACACCAAAGACCCCGAATAGCCAAAGCAATCCTGAGAAAGAAGAATAAAGTAGGGGGGATCTCACTCCCCAACTTCAAGCTCTACTATAAAGCCATAGTAATCAAGACAATTTGGTACTGGCACAAGAGCAGAGCCACAGACCAATGGAACAGACTAGAGAATCCAGACATTAACCCAGACATATATGGTCAATTAATATTTGATAAAGGAGCCATGGACATACAATGGCGAAATGACAGTCTCTTCAACAGGTGGTACTGGCAAAACTGGACAGCTACATGTAGGAGAATGAAACTGGACCATTGTCTAACCCCACATACAAAAGTAAACTCAAAATGGATCAAAGACCTGAATGTAAGCCATGAAACCATTAAACTCTTGGAAAAATACATAGTCGAAAACCTCTTAGACATAAACATGAGTGACCTCTTCTTGAACATATCTGCCCGGGCAAGGAAAACAACAGCAAAAATGAGTAAGTGGGACTATATTAAGATGAAAAGCTTCTGTACAGCAAAAGACACCATCAATAGAACAAGAAGGATCCCTACAGTATGGGAGAATATATTTGAAAATGACACATCCGATAAAGGCTTGACGTCCAGAATATATAAGGAGCTCACATGCCTCAACAAACAAAAAACAAATAACCCAATTAAAAAATGGGCAGAGGAACTGAACAGACAGTTCTCCAAAAAAGAAATACAGATGGCCAACAGACACATGAAAAGATGCTCCACATCGCTAATTATCAGAGAGATGCAAATTAAAACTACAATGAGGTATCACCTAACACCAGTAAGGATGGCTGCCATCCAAAAGAGAAACAACAACAAATGTTGGCGAGGCTGTGGAGAAAGGGGAACCCTCCTACACTGCTGGTGGGAATGTAAGTTAGTTCAACCATTGTGGAAAGCAGTATGGAGGTATATCAAAATGCTCAAAACAGACTTACAATTTGACCCAGGAATTGCACTCCTAGGAATTTACCTAAGAACGCAGCAATCAAGTTTGAGAAAGACAGATGCACCCCTGTCTTTATTGCAGCACTATTTACAATAGCCAAGAATTGGAAGCAACCTAAATGTCCATCGATAGATGAATGGATAAAGAAGATGTGGTACATATACACAATGGAATACTACTCAGCCATAAGAAAAGGGCAAATCCAATCATTTGCAGCAACATGGATGGAACTGGAGGGTATTATGCTCAGTGAAACAAGCCAAGCAGAGAAAGAGAAATACCAAATGATTTCACTTATCTGTGGAATATAAGAACAAAGGAAAAACTGAAGGAACAAAACAGCAGCAGAATCACAGAACTCAAGAATGGACTAACAGGTACCAAAGGGAAAGGGACTGGGGAGGATGGGTGGGTAGGGAGGGATAAGGGGGGGAGAAGTAGGGGGGTATTAAGATTAACATGCATGGGGGGGTAGGAGAAAAGGGAGGACTGTACAACACAGAGAAGGCAAGTAGTGATTCTTCAACATTTTGCTATGCTGATGGACAGTGACTGTAAAGGGGTTTATAGGGGAGACCTGGTATAGGGGAGAGCCTAGTTAACATAATATTCGTCATGTAAGTGTAGATTAGTGATACCAAAAACAAAGCAAAAAAAAAAAAAGGGGCAGTTCCTGTGTGGTAACCTCCAACGAATTCTACACAAGGGTATAAAGGGCATATAAAAGTGTAGGCAAAGGGTCTGTTTGTGTTTATACAAAGGATCAAAGCCTAATTGGGCTACCCCGAAAATGAACTAAGATACGATATGAAAAAGAACTTCCAACATCTGCACTCTCTGGAAGACTCATGCCAGAAGATGATCATCAAAAAACACCAACAAAGATCCACGCACTGCTACAGCTGTAGATGCACCCATCCCACCAGCTCCTGGACTTGCCATGGGAATGAGGAAGGAGATATCTAAGCTGGCCTGTGCATACAGTAAAACAACAAATTTGACTGGATCTATACTGTTGGAACTCAACCAAGAATTTGGAGAAGTGCAAATTGTAGCGCTCCAAACTCTTACAACTACAGACTATTTACTGTTAAAAGAACATATGGCATGTGAACAGTCCCAGGAATGGGTTGTTTTAATTTGTCTGATTTCTCTCAGACTGTTCAAGTTCAGTTGGACAATATCCACCATATCATAGATAAGTTTTCACAAATGCCTAAGGTGCCTTAATGGTTTTCTTGGTTTCACTGGAGATGGCTGGTAATTACAGATATGCTTTGGTTATGTAACTATACTCCTATTATGTTAATGTGTGTGCGCAATTTAAGTAGTAGCTTAAAACCTATATAGGCTGAAGTTACTCTACAAGAAGATATGTCAAAGAAATAATCAATCTTCCCACGTTTTCTTCCGCCTGCTACTTCTATAGCTTTTCTTCTTCCTTCCTAACTACAACCCTTAAATAGAATTCGTGCCTCATATCAAATTTACCGAGTATCATAACTCCTCCAAGTGGTAAAGATACCTCAAGACAAATGCTGGGCATAGAAGCCACAGGGCATAAATATGCAAAGAAGTAAAAAGCTAACCTTTTCAAACAATAAGGCTTCCCTCTCACTTACCAACTTCACATTTCCCTGTATGGCCCCGGAAGATGACTGGTTAGCCAGAGACGGGTAAGATTCCTCAAGGGAGGAACAACCTAAGACAGGCACAGTCGCAGGGGGGCCATCAGGTGAGAAATTGGGGATCAACAGAGGTGAGGCTTAGAACCTCACCCCCCCTGTTCTGAGAGAAATCTTCTGCATACGTGGATGTTTTATTGCCCTTGTCTAGCTTGGATTAACACATAGTCTACAGGCACACACCTGATCATCTACATTTGCTCTCTTACAGCACTAAACTATGTTTTCTACCTTTATCTTGTATCTACCTACCACTTCAGCATTTTATTAAAAATAATAATAATAAAGAGAGAAATGTGGTATCCACATATAAATCAAGTATAAAAACCAAAAGAGTATTCATATTTGAACTGACTGTTTATAGTTCATAATGCATGAGCAAAACCGAAAGTTTCTGTGATGACTCCCCTTGTACTGTTCACTATGTAACTTATTCATTATGTAAGAATTTGTTCTACATGTAAGAACTTGTTTGTTATGCCTCAGAAGATTGGAGACTGACGAAAATTAGGCTTGGGGTGGATTAATGATTGTGCATTGAGCATTGACTCCCCTATACAGAATTTTATTGTCGTTAACAACCATTTGATCAATAAATATGAGAGATGCCCTCACAAAAAAAAAAAAAAAAAAAAGGACAGACTTCCAATGGTAAAATAAATAAGTAACCGGGATGTAATGTATAGCATAAGGAATATAGTCAAGATATTGTAACAGCTTGGTAGGGTGATAGTTGGAACCTAGAATTATGTATATAAATGTTCTACCACTGTGTTGTACACTTGAAACTAATGTAATGTAATACTGTGCGTCAACTACCCTTCAATAAAAAATAATTATTTAAAAAAATAATAATAATAATAATAATAATATGGATAATGGCTGAACCACTGTGTTGTGCATTTGAAATCAACATAAGATTGTATATTAGCGATACTTCAATAAAAAATATTTAACCTTTGCACTTTTCCTCAAGAATGAATCACTTCCTCTGTAGCATGCTCAAGTAATGCTGGTAATAAGACACCTCAGGAATCAGGAAATACTGTCCTGTGATCGTCAACAGAACAAAAAGGCATCCTACAGTATGGGAGAATATATTTGTAAATGACATATCTGACAAGGGGTTAACATCCAAAATAAATAAAGAACTCACACCTCAACACCCAAAAAGCAAATAACCCGATTGAAAAATGGGCAGAGAATATGAAGAGACAGTTCTCCAAAGGAGAAATTCAGATGGCCAGCAGACACATGAAAAGATGCTCCACATCACTAATCCTCAGGGAAATGCAAATTAAAACCACAATGAGATATCACCTCACACCAGTAAGGATGGCCAGCATCAAAAAAACTACTAAAAACAACAAATGCTGGCGAGGATGTGGAGAAAGGCGAACCCTCCTTCACTGCTGGTGGAATGTAAGCTAGTTCAACCATTGTGGAAAGCAGTATGGAGGTTCCTCAAAAAACTCAAAATAGAAATACCATTTGACCCGGGAATCCCTCTCCTTGGAATTTACCCAAAGAATATAACTTATCAGATTCAAAAAGACATATGTACCCCTATGTTCACTGCAGCACTTTTTACAATAGCCAAGATATGGAAGCAACCTAAGTGTCCATCAGTAGATGAATGGATAAAGAAGAAGTGGTACATATACACAATGGAATACTATTCAGCCATAAGAAAGAAACAAATCCTACCATTTGCAACAACATGGATGGAGCTGGAGGATATTATGGTCCGTGAAATAAGCCAAGCGGAGAAACACAACTGCCAAATGATTTCCCTTATTTGTGGAGTATAACAATGAAGCAAAACTGAAGGAACAAAATGGCAGCAGACTCAAAGACTCGACTCCAAGAATGAACTAGTGGTTACCAAAGGGGAGGAGTGTGGGAGGGCAGGTGGGGAGAGAGGGAGAAGGGGATTGAGGGGTATTATGTTTAGTACACATGGTGTGGGGGATCGTGGGCAAAACAGTGTAGCACAGAGAAGGCACATAGTGAATCTGTGGCATCTTACTATACTGATGGACAGTGACTGCACTGGGGTATGGGTGGGGACTTGATAATATGGGTAAATGTAGTAACCACATTGTTTTTTCATGTGATACCTTCATAAGAATGTGTATCCATAATACCTTAATAAAAAATAAAATAAATAAATAAAAAAGAAATACAGTCCTGTGCACATTGAATAATGCCCTTCCTTCCAAACAAAATGTATTCACTGAACATATTTTTATTGGAGAACTTAACTATTTCCAGTTACTATGCTAGGGGCTGGGCACCAAGAGGAAGAAAATCAGACACAGTGCCCTGCATTCCCAAAGCTTCTCATCTAGTGGAGCACATAGACAACAGACAACTGAATATGGTGGGACACTATGATTAAGTGGGATCCCCTATCCTTTGTTCGCTAAGACAGGGGATGGCAATCTTTTTCATTAAGAGCCAAAGAGTAAATAAAATGAAGTAAATAATCATTTTTTACTTTATGGACCGGATCATCTCAGTCACAATTCTGCCTGGAAGCAGCACAGACACTAAGTAGATGAATGCTTGTGGCTGTGTTCCAATAAAATTTCATTAGAAAAATGGAAGCAGGACATAGTTTGCTGACCTCTGCTCTGAGTGATCATAACTTACTTGATATTTGCTGCATAATTTACACATTAATTCAAATTGGGAGACGAAGATCTTTCAGGGAACCATCTTTCTAGAAATAATATGCCATTATGAATAGGAGTAAGAGATTCTGCATCACAACCATGGAGACCTGAGTAGAAATCCCAGCTCTGCCATGTATTAGCCCTGGAACATTGAGGAAGTTATTGCCTTTTCTTGAGCCTTCTCTTCATCTGTAAAATGAGGGAACTCTCATTCACTACTCATAGTCATTTCAGGAATCAAAAACAGAATAATGAACACAAAGGGCCTAACAAATCCCCTGGGCCACAGGAGCTGCTGGATATGAATCACTAACAAACGCTAAGAAAGTCAGGCCTGTGGTCAGCCAATTAATCAAATAGGGCATAAAATACCCAGGTCTCCACTGTGGAAAGCAGTATGGAGGTTCCTCAAAATGCTTAAAATAGAAATACCATTCAACCCAGGAATTCCACTTCTAGGAACTTACCCTAAGAATGCAGCAGCACAGTTTGAAAAAGACAGATGCACCCCTATGTTTATTGCAGCACTAGTCACAATAGCCAAGAAATGGAAGCAACCTAAGTGTCCATCAGTAGATGAATGGATAAAGATGATGCGGTACATATACACAATGGAATATTATTCAGCCATAAGAAGACAAATCCTACCATTTGCAACAACATGGATGGAGCTAGAGGGTATTATGCTCAGTGAAATATGACAGGTGGAGAGAGACATCAGCTCAAATGACTTCACAAGCATTCCCAGCAACTGCCTGTGTGTCTCCTACCTTTGCCAGAACATCTGCATCTCCTCCCAGTCAAAATGATTTCAAGTACCAAATGATTTCACTCATACGTGGGGTATAAGAACAAAGAAAAAACTGAAGGAACAAAACAGCAGCAGAATCACAGAACCCAAGAATGGACTAACAGTTACCAAAGGGAAAGGGACTGGGGAGGATGGTTGGGAAGTGAGGGATAAGGGGAGGGGAAAAAGGAAGGGGACATTACAATTAGCATGTGTAGTCGGGGGCGGGCACAGGGAGGGCTGTACAACACAGAGAAGATGAGTAGGGATTCTGCAGCATCTTACTACGCTGATGGACAGTGACTGTAATGGGGTTTGCCGGGGGGGACTTGGTGAAGCAGGGAGCCTAGTAAACATAATGTTCTTCATGTAGATTAATGATACCAAAATAAAATAAAATAAAATGAAGTGCTACAGGCTTTGCTCATGACTGGTTAAGTGTCACAAAAGAACAAGGGCCTCAAAGTACAGAGAAGGGAACTGGCCCTGTGGAGTGGGTGCAGCAAGAGGGTGGGGAACATAGTCAGTCTCCAGGATGTTCCCCCTCTCCTCTCCTCCCCTCCCCTCCCCTCCCCTCCCCTCCCCGCCCAGGAATGTTCCTCCAGCCTCTCCAGGGCCGCACAGCATGACATCAGCTCAAATGACTTCACAAAAGCATTCCCAGCAACTGCCTGTGTGTTTCCTACCTTTGCCAGAACATCTGCATCTCCTCCCAGTCAAAATTATAAGCTTATGCAATTATGTTGGCCTTTCCTGGGTCATGAAGGTCAAGAGCAATTTTTAGGACTTTTACTACAGATGCATTTTCCTGCTTCAAACAAATTCTACATGGGCATCAATTTAATAGCTATATAACTTTCCATCCTACTGATGCACTCCATTTTCTAACCATCTCCCAATTGTTGGGCATATACATTTCTGAGTATTCATCATTATAAATTACCCTGAAAATAACTTTAGGCAGAAAGATATTTCAAGTAATTTCCTCAGACTATATTACTAGACAGAGAATTAGGGGAAGCTGGAAATGCTTCCAACAATAGTCACTTAATGGGTGGTCTGCACATCACCCAGATTTACTCACTGCACCACTTGGCTAAGGAGGCAGTTATAGAAGCTGTTCATCTCTGGCCACCTTTTTGGTCTTAACACTAAATGGTTTTAGAAGCAACATATTAGCTACTGTCGGAATCCGAGGCAATCTCCTTTCTCCCTCCAAAGCGCATCTGGCACTGCACGGAAAAAGAAGCCGCTGAGATCAGCTGCTGGGATGGGACACTCAAATGTCACAAGGCCTTCAGGGTCACAGAGGACAAAGGGCCAGAAACTCTTGGTGCCGAGTCAAGGCTCCCCATGCCCTGGGTGTCAACCCAGGATGTAAGACAGTGAACACCCCAGTCTTCCAGCTGCCACTTAAAGGAAGCCTTTACTTCCCACTTGCATGGAAGGGAGCCTTGTGGGAAAATTCTAAGAGGAAAACAGAACCACACAGCCTTCTACAGATTATCTAGGAATCATCTGCAGGAAGCGCCCTCTATCTGTCAGCAGCTGACTGTCTAGAACACTGCTCCTAATAGGCGATCATTAAATCTTTGAGATCTGTGATGATGGGTCCCTCTTGACAGGGCCCCGAAGTTGTTATGACTGGCTATAAAATTATGACAGCATCAATCAAACTTCAAACAAGTCATCTGGTAGTGGGGCACAATTTGCCCAGGATGGGTACAAACAAAAGCAAACTATTCTTCTTTAAAATTGTGACAAAATAAAGATAACATAAAATTTACCATTTTTACCATTTTTAGTTATACAATTCAATTCATAATGTTGTGCAACCACCGCCCCTATCCACTACTCCCTGATAAAGGTATAGAATCTCCACTGGGAGTAGCAGGCTTGCAAGATTCCAGAACTTATTATTATTTTCTTATATGCAAATTGTATCTCAAAGCTGATTTTTTTAAGGCATGTATACAACACTTTCACAATCCCAATTCAACTAAAGTAATAACAATAGCAGCTCTGGACTATTTACTTTTATTTATTTACGTTCAACTGCTACACTTAAAGTGGTTTAACTTGCCTATTTATCTTCTTGTTAGATTTTCCATCTCTGGAGAAAAGAAGAAACTACTAATGTGAGCTCCATATTTACTGTGAACCAGGTGCCAGCCAGGCCCTTTTCATACTTTAACAAATGCAATTCCCTTAACAGCCCTATGGAGATCAGTGACCCGGTTTCAGGGAAGAGAGATGCTCAGAGAGGCTAACAGGGCTGCCCCAGCACACACAGCGGTGAAGAGCTGAAGGTGGCATTCAACCCCAGCTATATCTAAGCCTGTGTCCTTCTGGCACACCAGGACACCTCAAGGCTCAGGCAGATGCTAAATTCTCTGGGCTCGCTTCAATACTTAACACACACCTCTGTTCAAGTATTTCTCTCCTTATATTGGTGGGTACGTGCATACAGTTGTGAGTTGCCCCTTCCAAAATGTGAGCAACGAAGAATTCCCAAGGTTGCATGGCAGTTCTGCTACTTATTAACTATAACACTTTGAGCAAGTCACTGGGCCTTCCTGAGCGTCAGCTTCTTCATCTGTAAGATGCAAATAACTGCAGGAACTATCTCAGAGGGTGGCTGGAAGGATGAACTGTAAAGCTCTTAGCAGAGCCTAGGATACGATGAATGTGCAATAAGCAATGCATGTTTGTATACAATGTGAATAAAAGCATAACATTACAGGTCTATTTATTTATACATGCCAGAGGGATTACACAATTAATGATTCTCATGAGTTCAGATGGCGAGTGCACAAAATGTTTTCTTGAGATTTTTAGTTGTGGAAATGAATAAATAATTCTTAGGAGAGAACCATCTTCTCATTGGTATCCCATCAGTAGCCTGATCTTCATATCAATGTGTTTTGGGTGGGTAATTTTTATATAGTAAACAGAGTGTTTATATATAAAACAGAGTATTTTATAGAGAATACAAAGTTCTATGGGTCAAATGCTTCGGGAACACTGCCCCAAGTGGGGCATAATTGTGAATCTTAAATAAATAGCTTCCAGGTTCTAAAAAAAAGCGACGCGTGTCTGGTACATTCAGGCAAGAAAACTGATGCCAGCCTTGTGTCAAAGCTCGCTTCCATGCCCACGAAAAGCCAGGCTTCACAAAAAGCTTCAGCCAATCAGAGCAGACCCCACGTTGGAGGAGCCATATGATCCTGGCCATGGCCTCACTCCTCCTCGTCCCTCTTCTCATGCTCAAGGGGCCCTAACTCCGACCACAACCTCAGCACCTGTAAGAGTTGCGCTAAAACACAACTGCTTGGAAATAAAACTTTGAAGCCCTCTGCAATGCCCTTCTCAAAGGAACGTCACTGCAGACAGGGTCCTCCAGAGGGCTTTAGAAAGTCAGGACACAGAAGTTCCTCTGTCCCTACTTCTCATTGCCTTCCCTGCCGTATCATTTCCTGGGGAAAACTATTAGCCTCACTGCTCTCAGATCCAAAGTGGGAGTAAGTGTGTGTATACAGAAGCACAGAAGTGACTTCTAAATTAACTATGTGCCACTATCGCTGGACCTCAAAGCCAAATGTGCACTTTGTCCTCTTACCTGTTTCACTGCGTCCAGCAGTCGCTCCAGCAGAAATTGTCTTTTCACGTCATTGTTCTGTGATCCTAAAATGCAACAAGACTTGATTAGCTCTGTTTGACATTAGCTTTCTGTTAAGACTTTCTGCCACATAGTATATTGCACTCCCCAAAAAGCAACAGCCTCCCTCTGAAAAAAAGCCAGTGACAAGGACTCTTCCCCAGACTCGAAGAATGTGCCTGGAATGGTCTAACTCAGAGTTTTGCAACCTTGGTGCTACTGACATTCCAGCCAGATAATTTTCTGAGGTAGAGGCCCCTGTGAAGTGCAGGAAGTGGAGCAGCCTCCCTGGCCTCTAACCACTATTTGCCATCAGCACACGTGCACATCCTCTAGTTGTGGCAATAGAAATGTCTCCAGATACTGCCAAATGTCCTCTAGGAGACACAACTACCCCCAGAAGAGAACCAATAGGCTGACTTAAAATGCAGGCTTCCTAGTATGGCAGGCAGCCTGGCTGACTTCACCATCATCTCCAGCATGTTTGCCCACACCACCTTCCATAACACAAGCTGAAAGCCCCAATTACTCCTCTTCTCAGCCTCTCTGCTGAGACTGACCTTAAGGAGTTCTGGCTAATGAGAAGTAAGCAGAAGTACTTAATGAAACTGGGAGGGTTCCAGGAAAATTATACCAGCCTGATAAAAGAACAGATGTTAATGTCTTCATTCCTCTTCCATCCTTCATGCCTCAATCATAAACATACTGGGTGGAGCGGAGGCAGCATCTTGTTACAGGAAGCAACAAGCCTGGAGGTCCCGGCCAAGAGAATCAAAGACACCAGCCCTGCTGTCATTTCGCTGCTGAGCCAAAGCTAGAAATCTCCTACCTTTCACACAACAAATAATCCCATTTGTTCAAACCACTGTATATTGGGCTGTTATTTACAGCCAAAAGCATTTCCAACTGATAACATGTGTTTTAGGGTTTCTGGACCCAATATCAACATGAGGGGCAGGCAGGCAAGAGGGAGGTGCTCCCATACACACACCTCACTACCAAGCGATTCTCAGACACCAGCCAGGGTGGGTGTCTGAGACTTCAACTCAATTCTGACACTATCTACCCGGAGACAGTATCAGGTTCCACAGGCTGAAGGCTCAGTCCTACAAAGCCTGCAAGCCATGCCCTACTTCAGACACCGGTCCCAAGCCCCAGGCTGCTACCAATGCTTCTGACCAATAGCCACAGATCGCAGGTTCCAACGGCCTCCTCCTTGGGTTTGAGTAATTTGCTAGAGTGGCTCACAGACGATATGGAAACACTTACTTACATTTACCAGTTTACTGAAGGATGTGATAAAGGATACAGACCAACAGCCAGAAAAAGAGAATACACAGGGTGAGGTTGCAAACAAAGGAGCTTCATCCTCATGGAGCTTGCGGCCCAGCTCAGAAGGGTTCTGGTTCCCCAAGCGTGGAAGCTCTCAGGAAAAGAACCAAAAGCTGTCCTCCTGGTTTTTATGAAGGCTTCATTACATAACCGTGATTGACTAAGTCATTGGCCACTTGACTCTCCTCGCCCTGCAGGTCCAGGGGTGGGCCTGAGAGTTCCAACCCTCTAATCTCATGGTTGGTCCTCCTGGCAACCAGCCCCCCACCTCTGGTGCTTTCCCAGAGCCCTTAGGTGGGGTGAAAAGTTACCTTCATTAATAACCAGAAACCCACTTCTTCTTTATGGCTCTGAACCATTTTCAAGAACTGTGGATGAAGACCAAATATAGCTGAGAAATATATTCTGGCCATCTGAATGATCATGGGTCATTAATCATACCACAGAACGGCATACACCAAACTTCCATTTAAGAGGGCCTAGGGCAGGGTCACTTCAAAACACCAAGCAAACCACTGTCTGAGCCCATCTGAGACTCCGCAAGAGGCCCAGGACTCCAATCAACAGCGACATACTATGATGCACCAGACAGAGAATACAATTTGAAGAGATTCAAATTCAGAGTTACAAGAGCACATGCTCCTTACCACAAGCCTTGTTTTGCCACCAAGCCACTGCTCTCTCGGGCAATTCAACATGGGCTTCACCCGGAAGTACCACCAGGGCATCAGCTCAGAGATGGTCAGTGACTCACTCATTCAAGTTATGCCAAGGCCACTGGGTTGGTAACAACTGTGACTGTGCATTGAGCACTGCCTGCATGCCAGGCACTAAGCTGAGTATTGCGCACACACTACAATCTGCGATTTCCACACACACCGTATAAGCCAGGTATTAGGATCCCCAAACTGCACATGGAAACTGAAGCTCAGACCTCTCTGTAAATGCAAGCAATGGTGTGCATTGACCCATTCAGTATTTACTTCACTTCTACCCTGTGCCAGGCAACATTCAAAGTGCTGGGGACATAGTAGTTAAATGATATAAAAGAGCCATCTTCTCATGGAAAGAAAATTCTATTAGGAAGAAACAAACAGTACCTAAGTAAACTAATAAATGAGATGATATTATAGTCCTGTCTCTAAATAAAAGCCTCTGCCATGCTCTCCTACCTTGTTCGCAAAGCTCATTCTTCGGCTCCGTGAACAAGAACCCCGACATCATTTTTGGGGGCTCATCCAGGATTACTTCGGAGGTGAGTATCGGCATCCAAGCCTGCTTTTTCTTTCACTGTCCTTACACAAGGAAGCCGTCTATGGCACTCAAAATCGGGCACTCATCAGCCACTTAAATGGGACTAACCCGGCTGCCAATCTCAAAGTCTCGAGTGACAGGCTCCCCTGTGTCTCCCTCAGTGGATCCCCCGTCTCCCTTGGGAGCGGGGAATGTCACCTGAGTGGAGGCCAGGATTCCCCTTCAGAGGCATCTCCTTGGATGCGAGGGACTGAGGAAGGCTGTGGGCAACTGCGAGGGTCTAGGCTGAGGCTGCACTTCTGCGGCTTCTCGGAGGCCCACATGTCTAGAATCAAACCCTGACTGCCCGACTGGGTATCCATGAGGAGTGTCTCTCTCTGTCTCTGTCTCCGTCTCCGACTTCCAGCCTGCTTCTTCAGGCCATCCTGGCCTCTGGGTGAGGCAGAGGCGCTCTTTACTTTCTTTACATGCTCTGTGTGTGCTTCTAACTTCATCAATTTCACAGAACCCAATGCTCACCACTGCAATGTAGGAGATCTATGCTTCACTCTTATTCTTGACTAAATGCTGTACTTTTTAGCTCATAAAAATGTGTCTGGGCACCTGTTAGCCACTTCAAGGATGATTAGCATCAGCTACCATTGTTAAGTATCAAGTGAAAAGTTTCCCGGTGTCTGCCGCTCCTTGATCTCCCACCTCTGGGCAGGAAAGGAAGAAAAATGGTCAAAAGTCCCAAGAACTACTACCAATATAAAACCGGTTTTCTAAATCCTTTTATTTGAAATCTATTCTACTTATTGGGTTCATCATTATCCTCAAAAATTGGGAGGTTTTTGCCAAAATATATAAAGAGCTCACACACCACAACAAACAAAAAGCAAATAAGCCAATTAAAAAATGGGCAGAGGAGCTGAATAGACCCTTCTCCGAAGAAGAAATTCAGATGGTCAACAGACACATGAAAAGATGCTTCACATCACTAATCACCAGGGAAATGCAAATTAAAATCACACTGAGATATCGCCTCAGACCAGTAAGGATCACCACCATCCAAAACACAACAACAAATGTTGACAAGGTTGTGGAGAAAGGGGAACCCTCCTACACTGCTGGTGGGAGTGTAAATTAGTTCAACCATGTGGAAAGCAATATGGAGGTTCCTCAAAAAACTCAAAATAGAAATACCATTTGACCCAGGAATTCCGCTCCTAGGAAGTTACCCTAAGAATGCAGCAGCCCAGTTTGAAAAAGGCATATGCACCCCTATGTTTATTGCCACACTATTTAAAATAGCCAAAAAATGGAAGCAACCTAAGTGTCCATCAGTAGATGAATGGATAAAGAAGATGTGGTACATATACACAATGGAATATTATTCAGCCATAAGACGAAAACAAATCCTACCATTTGCAACAACATGGATGGGGCTAGAGGGTATTATGCTCAGTGAAATAAGCCAGGCGGAGAAAGACAACTATCAAATGATTTCACTCATCTGTGGAGTATAAGAACAAAGAAAAAACTGAAGGAACAAAACAGCAGCAGACTCACAGAACCCAAGAGTAGACTAACAGTTACCAAAGGGAAAGGGACTGGGGAGGATGGCTGTGAAGGGAGGGACAAGGGGGATAAGGGGCATTATGATTAGCACACATAATGTAGGGGGGGCACAGGGAAGGCTGTACAACACAGAGAAGACAAGTAGTGATTCTATAGCATCTTACTATGCTGATGGACAGTGACTGTAATGGGGTATGTGAGGGGGGACTTGGTGATGGGGGGAGTCTAGTAAGCATAATGTTCCTCATGTAATTGTAGATTAATGATACCAAAATAAAATTTTTTTTTTAATTGGGAGTTTTTTTTAACTGGACTCCCTTAGATGAAAATTTATCTTCTGCGATACAGCCTGGCTTTAAATAACTGGTGCTAGAATTGTAATTGCATTTCATTTCCAGCCCCCTGGACTCACACAGTCCCTATCAGTACAGAGCCTTCATCGGCCCTGTTCATCTGCGGCCATCTAAACCTTAACCCAGTTATATAAACTGCTCACCCTTAGAGTGTATTCTTGAAAACTGAGATGCTTTTAATAAAATAAGCTAAAAAGAAAGAAGGCAATTGGATATTAGTAACTCAAATCTTTGTATCAGTTTGTCAGTGTATATGTTTTTATGAAAAGTATTGCTAACTAGTCATTACATCTCAATCTGTATGTTTGTGTGTCACAGTGTGCAAATGAAAGATTTTTCTACCTCCAGATGGTGTTAATAAAAATTGATTTAAAGACAAGCGCTTGTGATAATTGGGCATTCTAAAACTTCCAGAACATTATAATAAAAAAATATTAAGTATTAATGCTAATTTAAGTTGAACTGAAATAGAAGTTTTTTCTCTTAACAGTTTAGTAAATGACAATACTTTATAAGCAAAACTGAAACATTTGTCTTTCTAACTGATCCCTCCAGAATTTAAAAACTCTCAGTGAATATTTTTATATTTTATGGCAGTATGTTTATTTGCATAAGCTCAGTAAGAATCTGCTTTCCTTGTAACAAGACCAATTAAAAACACTGGTTATATTACCAAGGCTTTGACGGGAATGTCATACCTGAGAGACACGTGTGTAAACTCAGATATGAACAGACAGCTTTAAAGAACTAAGATTGACTTTATAGAGCCAACAAAGCCCATTAGAAGAACTGGCCTGGTTGGTATCTTGCTTACAGGGTTCCCAGCAGTCTTACCAGGTGAGTAAAGAAAGTCACTTTCTGGCAAGTGCAAGAACCTCAAAATGTCTTGGAGACCTCAAGAAGAGAGGAATTCACCCAAATCCACAGGTACTGCAAGCAAAACCTGATAGCAAGTGTGGCTTGGCTTTCTGGCCTTGACAGGCCTTTAAAAGTCCAATCTGAAATTCCTTACAAAAAGTTCCAGCAAAGCACATTTAAAAGAGTCTATGTAATCAATTGCTCTTCTTACTGCACTTACACAAATAATCAAGCCAAGTATTAATTATTTTCTTAAATTGGTTACTTCTAATAAAAATGAGGGTGATTTTAGAGAAAATAGTTGTTTCAATAATGCAGCCCTATCTATATTGAATCCTAATATCAGTCAGACATAGACTAGATCCAGAATTCTAGTTTCCCCAAGGTATCTGGCTCTGATTATCAATTAGAGTTTTACTATTTCTAATCCTCATATTCAGCCATACATTCTTTAATCCCCTTGTCAAGTCTGTTCTTCCAGAATGGAAAATCCAACTCCAGATATTGCTACTGAACCTAAAACACAATTTGTTCTATCTTGCCTAGAAGCCATAAAACTACAAATGGTGATGGAAATAGAACCCAGGATGGAAGTGCCCATTTGCTGAGGCCCTCTTGACCGACCACTGATGGAGACCTAGCTGCACCCCTAACTGCACCCCTTCTCAGCATGAAGCAGCCAGAGCAGTCATCGCCCCCTTTCCCCTAGCAGCAGCTAGGGTCTCCATCTGTAGAGGGGGGGATGAGACAGGGACCATGGGCTTAGACAGAGTAGGGTGAGGGCCTCTGGAAAAAAACAAAGCAAGACAATCCATTGTGAGATTTGCTTTGGCCCACTGAGGAGGGGGGCCAGCTTATTCTTCTAACTTTACCCAAGTGCTGCTTTTCTTCTTCCAGCCCTAAACAAATGATTTGTTGCAACTTGGGCAATGTAGCAAGCAAGCCCAGAACTACTGCAAGCCCAAAACAACATAGTAAAAACAGGAAGGATTCCATCTTAAAACCCAATTAGTTAAAAAGTAAGACAATAACTCAGCCCACCTTGGGAGCAAAGCAGGCAGCCTTGAGTGATATGCTCCCAGACCAGGAAGTTGCTATCCTGGGAGGAAATCAGAGCAGTAAAATTCTTGTAAATAACCAGGAAGACTGATAAGAAACTTAGTGTTTCTTCAAAAGTATTTGCGACCACTTAGCAGGTGTACATTCCTAGCCCTTTGTCTCTCAACTGCCTATAAAACCCCTAGACAAGGCACCACCCCCGGGCTCTCTTGTCACTCCTGGCTTGAGCCAGGAGATCTGTCTTTTCGCTTTCTCTCCAAATAAAAGCCTCTGCCATGCTCTCTCATAAAAACAAACAAACAAACAAACAAATGAGATGAGGCGGGGAGGAGGCAAGGAATCCCCATTAGCCAGGACAGTAGGACAGTTGTGGAAGAACTCTCTTCACAGATACATCTGAGCTGAGCCCTTTCTAAAGAGAAGGAGCAACCATGGAAAGATTTGGGAGACCAGCATTTCAGGCAGGGCAGCCAGCCAGGAGAGGCCTGGAAGCAAGAACAAGCTTGGCTTCCGGTCCTGTAGGACCAGAAGGAAGTCTGCTGTAATAAGCAAAAAAAACAAAAAAAGAGGAAGTAAAGAGCCGACAAGCAGGCAGGGGCCAGTCACAAAGAGCCTTGTGGACCATGACAACTGGTTTAGGTTTTGTTCTAATTTGAATACTAATCAGCAAAACTAGGATCCTGACTCCAGACTACACCCCTCAAAAGCCTGCCAAGACCACTACATAGGGTGCCTGCCTCACTCCAGGTCTGGAGAGAAAAGGTCAGTAAACAGTCTACAGACACACAATACAACTGACTTCCCAAATGCTGCCCTTGTTATTTTTTCCTGGAAGAGATCTTGAGAATGGATAGCCTCACATCATCATCATTCCCACTAGACAAGAGGCCATCTTGAAACATCATTAAGGATGATGGGAGACACCATCTGCCCAAGGCCCTCAAACATCTCTCTTGATGCCTGTGTCTATCAATAAATCCTGTTCTTTGCTCAGCAAAAGGTTTAATTTCTACTCTTCTCTAACACAAAAACAGAGAAATCAGGCTTTCTTTCTTCCTTTTTCCAAGTACTGCACCCAACAACTCCACCTGACTTTGGCCAATGAAAATTGGAAACTTGATAAGGTTTTCCCTCCTGAAATGTCTTTGCTATTTTCTGATCATAAATGTAATTCATGTGACTGAATTACCATATGACCTACCAATTCCACTTTTGAGCATATATGCAAAAGAATTGAAAGCAGGGTTTCAAAGAGATATTTATACACCCATGTTCATAGCAGCATTATTCACAGTAACTAAAATGTGGAAGCAACCCAATGTCCATCAAGACATGATTATATAAGCAAAAGAGGTATAGCCATACAATGGAATATTACTCAGCCTTAAAAAAGAAGGGCATTCTGATCCATGATGAACCTTGAGGACATTATGCTAAGTGAAATAAGCTAGGCACAAAAAGACAAATACCATTATCATTCCACCCTACATGAGGGTCTTAGAACAGTCAAACTCATAGAAACAAAAAGTATAATCATGGCTGCCAGGGGCCGGATGTAGGAGAGAATGGGGAGTTAGTGTTTAATAGGGACAGAGTTTCAGCTTTACAAGACAGTAAGACTTGTGGAGATGGATGGTGGTGCTGGCTCTACAACAATTTGAATGTACTTAATACCACTGAATGTGCATTTAAAAATGGTTAAGATAGGAAATTTTATGTTATGGATATTTTACCACAATAAGAAAAAGTCATGTGAAAAAACACAATAACAAATCAGGAAAAAAAACATACAAAGAAAATTAAAATCTCCGTCTTCTCAGTACTGACAAATTTTAGAGCAATAATTCTCAAGCCTTCATGTGCACACAAATCTCCTGGGGTCTTGTTAAAAGGCATGTTCTGATCCAGATGGCCTGGGTGGGGCTTGGATTCTGTATTTCTTACCAGCACCCAAGAGATACTGACACTACTGGTTCCTGACCTACACTTGATTAGCAAGGATTTAGCACCGACTTTTCCTAATATACACAGTGATTCTAGATCTTTCCTATGGTATCTTGCTCCACTGCTTTTTCTAGATGAGATGTCATCAGCCTTCTCTGCCTTACAAAGCCTCTCCTCATGGTGGGACGAAAAGCGTGTCTTGTACAGAGGAACAGGCTGAGATTGTTGAGGCCTCAGCCTCCATGCACTCTCCCTGGCTGCAATCACTCTGCAAGCTGGAAGTGCACCCAACTGAGACAATCCTGACCTCGGAAGGAGCACCTGTGGCCATCCCAGCCCTTAAAGGGGATTAAGAGGAGGGGGTCTCACAGAGTGGAGGAAGCACGGGTGGCCTTGGAAGCATTTATCAACTACAGGAGACAGCCAGGAAGCTCAGGGCTATGAGGAGCTCTAGTGGGAAGTCACAAGGCATCATGAGTTCTCATTCCACCTGGGCTGCTTGCTGGCCATGTGACTGGGACAGTCACTTCCCTTCTCCGGGCACTGCTTGCTACATGAGATCACGCCCTCCTGGCTCTGCAGTCTGCAAACGTGGGGCCTCTGTGGAGGCAGACAGGCAGAGCAATCAAGGGTCCGGGTCTTTCTTGCCTTCTCCCAGTGACAAAGAGGAGAATACAGCACCCCTGCCAGAGCCAAGAAGAATCCTCTAGTCTCAAGCACTGCAGCCACCTAGGAGGAGCAGGGAGCCGACGCCCACCCCCCACCCCACCCCCCAAGCCTCAACTGTGGGCTAAGCCAGTAAGTGACTGCCATTAACCCTTGGCAAAGAAGGAGAGGTGGCTCCACTCACGAGACTACTCAGGCTCAGAGAGGAAAAGACCTTCACCCACGGCTAGTTCCATGGGAAGTGAGGTGCTTGAGGTGGGATTAAAGTTCAAGTCCACCAGCTCTTGGCTCAGCCCAGCACTCTCAACCCTGGTAACAAACCTGCAGTCCCAGCCCCAATGCCAGTCCAGGAGTGACTTCTCTGTGAAGCCCCAGCCTTCCCACATCCTTCCTTCTCCTCGCAGGGCAGTCCTGAATCCACACTACTGACCAGATGCACCAGTGGTGCTACTGAAGTACAGTTGATATACAATATTATATTGGCTTCAGGTGTAAGAACAGGCTTCTTTTTATTTCTTGTTAGATCACCACCAAAAATGAAAATAGAAAATAGAAAGGCACCCAGGGGATACCCACAGAGGTCTACAGACCTGTCAAAGAAATGCAGGGCTGATTTCCCTACTCTAACTCAGAAATCACCTGACTTGCAAAAATTAATCACCTGGCTCCAGTGTTGTCTTTAATGTTTAAAACCTCAGGATCCTATGTTAATTTTTACCACAACCCTCTAGCCTTCAGTGACCTCCTGGGGGGACATCAGGGATTGAGAACGGGGTTCAAATCTTACACCACCAGCAAGTTACTTAACATCTGTGCACCAACTAGTCTATTAAAAGAGTGAACGTATGCCGTGCCCCCAGAATAGTACCTAGTCCATACTAAGCACTTTACACATGTTACCACTTTATACAGATTACCCTTGCTGGCAACTCCATATCCCAGAGGTGTGAGACTTACAGCTCTAAGGAATTTCAACTGGCTAGCTTCTCTCCAAAGCTTGGGCAAAGCAATCCACTCCAGACCTCTGTGTTCACTGCCCTGGGTGGATAAAAGTGATGGCATCTGGGGAAGGGAAAATGGGCAAGATGCACCAGGCACTCAACATATATTACTTCTCTAATCCTGGCAACAGCCCCGGAGGTCAAGGTAAACAGAGATCAGGTCACTTGATGAAGTCCGCACACACACTTAAAGAGTGGTATTTCCCTGCCTCGGTACACAGTGGCAGAAGTGAAGTCAGGCCAGGCTTTACTCTGGTCTAAGGCTAATCCTTGCAAAGCGCTGTGCAGTTCTAAGGGAGAAAAGAAAAGGAAGGCCAAGTTTCTTGGGTGCCACTGCACGCCAGGAATTCTGCCCAAGGTCACACAGCAAGCAGGCACGGACTGAGGCTGAGACTTTGAGCTGCCAGACTCGGAAGCATTGTTTCCTCCACACCACGCTGCCACTCACTGGGGCCCAGGGGACACTTACTGAAAAAGTGGGAACTTGAGCTGTGCTTTAAAACTGGGAAGGACTAGAATAGGTAAATCCACATAGACAGAATGTAACTGCTTAATGAATATAGGATTTCCTTTGGGGATAACGAAATGTTTGGGGAACTCGATAGAGATGATGGTTGCATGACATTATGAATACACTAAGTGCCACTGAATTGTACACTTTAAAATGGCTAATTCTTGTATATTTGTTAAATTTATAATTTAACTATTGTACACTGTTTTAACTGTATTAAAAACACAAATGGTTTTCTGTTCTGTGAATTTCACCTCAATAAACAAATATTTTAAAGGGGAAGGTCTGCAGCAGGTAGCTATTGGCCCAGAGCACATTCCAAGTCAAAGGCACAACTACACTAGGATTCCTCTAAGGGTGGGCAAGCCTGCTCCTGATGCACCCAGGCCCCACCCGAGTCACAGGAGAAAAGCCAGCCCATGCTCCTTCTCTTTCATATTTCTGATTCACTGAGGGGCGGGTCTGACTCATGCTAGGTGGTCCTGAACCTCTGCAAGGGTCAGGCTCCTAACAGGCCAACAGGCACACTCAAATAAGGAGAGTTCTGACTTTCCTGATAAGGGCTCTACCACGGAGTGGGTATAGATAAGCCATTCCCAACCGGGGTGACTTCCTCCCAGAGGACATTTGGCAATGTCTGGAGACATTTTGGTACTACTGGGAGGGTACTGTTGGCATCTAGTGGGTAGAGACCAGGGGTGCTGATAAACACCCTACAGTGTACAGGGTGGGACCCAACAAAGAAGTATCTAGCCCTAAAGGTCAACAGTGCCTCAGTTGAGAAATTCTGCTCCAGAGTAAGTATGACTATCCCATTTCACAGATGATGAGACTGGGGCTCCAAGATGCTAGTGCAAACCTCCACCTGTGCTCTGAATCCCATCTCCTCTCACTTGCTCAAGGACATACTCCAGTGACTGTCCCTCTCCTTCCCACATCATCAATTTTGTCTTCTCATGTAGCAATTCTTACAGCATACAAAGATGTTGTAATATCTCCCCCATATTTAATAAAAACCATGCCTTTGCCCACGTGCCTTCCTGCTGCAGCCCCATTTCTCTGCTCTGAGCTCTCTTCTTCCATCACAAGAGCAGCGAGGCCCTCCCTGAGAGCTACCACCACGGCTGCTGCTCCGGGCTCTGGCCCCAGGCCCTTTTGTTGCCATCTCCTTCACCCTGCACTGAATTAACTACACAGTGGCCGTAACATCTGGAAGCACAGGTCCACACACAGTAAATGCTTTACTGATACTATATAACAAACACATGATATACTCAATGATATTATTGGATCCCTTCAATGCACACTGCAATTCACCCTGCATCCCTATCAAGCCCCACATAGACCCGTGGGGCACTGCACTTCTTTCAAGCCCCGCATAGACACACGGTGTGCCGTCTCAGAAGACGTGTTTCCAGTTTTCACTGAATAAACCTGCACCTTTAACACACCATAGAACAGGGGGTCAGCAAACTTTTCCTGTAAAAAGCCAAACAAGAAATATTTTAGGCTTTGCGGGTTATACAGTCACAACTACTTGACTCTGTTCTTGCATCTCGAAAGCAGCCACAGACAACACATCAATAAATGAGGGTAGCTTTTTACAAAAACAGGCTTGGGCTGGATTTACCCCACAGCCCATGGTTTGTCCACCCACTGCCCTAGCAGAATTAATCAGAGGAGGACTTTAAAAATTTAAATAGTGCCTATGTTTCCAGACTTCACAGCCACCCAGTAAGCAGTATGACAGTTACATGTCAAGGGTCCCCAGCAGGCTGCAGACCAGGCCACATCTTAATCATTTCCCATCTTCCCTGATCCTAGAACAACACCCTACATCAGAGCCTTGCAAGGGACTAGAAGTCATAGTCCCATCTGCAGGCATCTGGGAGGGTTGGTGCACTCAGCCCAGTGGTGAGTTTTGTGCTATTTTTGTTGCTTGATTTCCACCACCCCCCAAAAATCCACTGCCATTCCGAATAAAGAAATGGAAAGAAAGTGTAAGTGGAGGAGGAGAGGGGAAGAAAGGGTAGCCCAATACAGGCCAGAGGCATGTGCAAGACCAAGACCAGAGCCTTCCAACGCCCACAGTGTCAGGTGGAGAACAGCGGGGGGAGGGGAGGCAGAAAAGGGGTGAGGCAGAGCCTGTGGGAACCAAGGCGGATGCCCTTAGAGATGACCGTTGCGGAGGGCGCCTCACAGCCTCACAGCTACAGCAGCACAGGGTTGCCCCGACTCCTGTTTTTCCCAAGAGAAGCTGAAAATTCAGATTTTCATGTAATTAGGTAACACCTAATGACACTCTTTGTAGAGCAGTGTTTCAGCCAGCTCTGCAAGAACCAAACACAACATGCCTCGGGGCCAGATCTGCTCCCCATGTTCCCTTCTGAGATATACACTAAACCTTCACATCCACCTGCAAGGCGGGTGCTGACAGCCCTGTTGTAACAGATTAAGGAACTGAGACTAGGCAACACTGATCACTTGCCCAAGGAATGGCTCCGAGACAGACTCAACACTGTCCCAAAGCCCATGCCTTCCAATCTCCACAAGACCAGGCTAACCTCTTGAGCAGCTCAGCTTCTGCACAGAAAAACGGATCCCACTGCAAAGCACGACCAAAGACAAACCAACCTCCCAACGGCTGGCTCAGACGTCACCTTCTCTGAGTGGCCTTCCCGCCCTCTAAATGGTGTTCCCACAGCCCTCCAGCCACACCATGGCCCTGACACAGTCCCTAAGACGGGAAGGACTGCAGGAACCATGAGCCGGCTTCTGGCATCTCCCCTGGGTTATGAGCCTTCTCAGGGAAGGAAACTGAGCCCTAAAGCAACCCCGCTCCCAGAAGGAACTCAAGTCGTTGAACCAAGACTCCAGGGCTCATTGTGTGGTTCCCCAAGTGGCTGCCTTGAACAGAGAGAACCAAAACGCACCAGGACCGGGGGGCAGCTGGCGTGTGTAACACAGAGTGAAGCGGCAGTTCCGTCTGCTCCGGCATTAGCACACAAACAGATGAAATGGACGTCATTCTTCCCCAAAGTCAGGGTGCTGGCTCCCAGGACTGTGCGGAAAAATGGCACAGCCGGCCACGAACAAAAGGACACACTGTCCACCACGGCACAATGGAGAGAGACAGGCTCTGCTTCAAGGCTCCAACCGTTCAAGTGGCCCTGTGATGTCTAAGATCAAAGACTGAGTCGACAGCAGGTTCATAAATGGGCAAAGAATTTACTCTGGAGCAGGGGTCAGCGAACATTTCTTTAAAGAGCAAAATGTTAAATCTTTTAGGCTTTACAAGCCAGATGGCTTCTGTCACAGCTATTCAATTCTGCCACTGTAGAGCAAAAGCAGCCCTAAATAGTCAATGAATAGATGGGTCTGTGTTCCAATAAAACTTTATTCACAAAACAGGTGGCCAGCCCAGTTTGCCAATCCCTGCTTTAGAAAAACAAAAAACACTAAAAAGGCACTGTGCCAGCACTTTGAAGAGAGAATGTATCTCCCCCCATGGCTGAAGAAAATACAAATTATAAACTTACTACATTATATAACCATCAAATTCACCAAGAAACACTTAAAATGAAGTTGCCCAATGCTGGTAAAGCTACCGGGAGGCACGGATGTGCCACTGGACACCACACCTTGGCACAGTGAATTCTGGGAAGCCACGTGGCAGTGCATAGCAAAATCTACAGAAATATCACTATACCTGCTTGACACCTTAGAAACTAAGCTAACGAGGAGAAATGGTGGAACTGAGAAAAGTCCCAAATACCTATTTCACCAGTGCCTCTATCTTCCAGGTGCTGAGTAAGGGACTGTACATTCATCACTTGCTTTAATTTCCATCTTCTGATGAAGGAATTAAAAGTTTAAATAATTTTAATGGGAACACAGCACATCCTTCCATCTACTTACGGCCTTCATGGCTTTTTTAGTACAGCAACAGTGCTGAGTAGTTGGGATGGAGACCAGATGGCCCGCAAAGCAGAAACTATTTACTACCTGGCCCTTTACAGAAACCGAGTGCCAGTCCCACCCTAGAACACTATAAATTAATTTACATTTTTTTCCTACAATGAGGAAAGGTTAAATAACTGTGGTACGTCCACTTGGTGGAATGTCATTCAGTCTTTTTCACTAACTGTGATGAGTAAGAACATGGATGGGTGCTCGACTATAAGTGGAAACACTAGCTCAGAGTAGACTCATGCAGTTATATGAAACACATACGCTTTCAACAAGGACAGAAGGGGAACACCTAAAAGTCCAAATATTTAATGTGCTAAAGAGGCAATATGAATAGGTACATTCTGTGTTTTCACAATAGTCTTTAATGTCATTGTGGGTTCTTGGTTGTTTTTTTTTCTATGATGGGGGAGGAAAGAGCAGATTACAAGATGTGCAGACTCAGGCAAGGAATAATGAGAAGTGAGCGCTCAAGGTTCCCTCCTTTTAGGGAGCCCAGGAGCACAGGCCCCACAGGGTGCTGCCTTGGACAGTCCTCACTCCCCTGGAGGCTTCAAACTTCTTCACCCCACACCCAAACCAGCTCCTCCACTGCCTTCCCACCTCAGTAAAAGGTCATTCTTACCCCTTCCAGCTGCTCGGGAGCAAAACCCAGAAGTCACTCTCCCCTCCCTCAGGTCTCTGCTCAGGTACCACCTTCTCTGTGAGGTCTTCCCTGACCACCCCACTCAAAATCACAACAGCCCTTCACCTTTAGTTCAGCCTCTACCCAGACAATAAGTAGGTCAGACATCCCCCTCGGGCTCTGGACTGGGCATGTGACCCAGACCTGGTCAACCAGAGTCACAGTGATGGGTTCCAGGATGGTGAGTCAGCCTGAGGACTTCTGAAGCCCGCTCTTCCCTCAGGCATTGCTACACTGCAGGATGTGACCAGGAGCCGGTAGGAACCACCTCGCCTCCATGGACGAGGCACCCTCATGAAGCCAAGAAAGGAAACAAGAGTTATGAGTGGGACAGAAAGGTAGTCCTGATGACTCTAGCACTCGAATACAACTGAGCCGAAAGACAGCCTTATCTCTAGGCTTTTCCACTATAAGACACTTTAAATTCCCATTGTGCTGAAATCAGCTTCTGCCACACGCAATTGGAAAGAATCTTGGCTAACACACCCATGACCCCGACAAGACATTCTTTGGTAGGTTTGTTTAATTCACTTCAACAGAGACCAACACTACAGACCTCTGCTAAGTGATAGAAGATGCACCAAACTGTCAGCCAATAAATGTCTGCTCACCGTTGAACCCTGAATCTCTGGCCAGACTCTGCTCCACTAGAGTCCTCATTCTTCCCGGAAGTATTTTAAACCACTACAACTTTGAAAGGCAGGGAAACTAAGAAGGACCAACACATGTTAATGCTCCTTCAGGGAAATCATCCTAAAGACGTTATTTTACACACTATCAATTGCAAGGAAGGAAAACTCCCTCGAACAAAACTGTTAACTGCATCATTATTTATAGTAAGAACAACAAATAGAAAAGAACAGAAGGGAGGAAAATAAGCTGTTTCTATGAGTAAAGTCAAACACTTTACAAATTCTGCTACATGCAAAAGGATGGACTAATGATGGATTATGAAATCCATAAAAGGGCTCAATATCATAGACACTGAGAAGTGACTAGTGGTTACCAAGAGGGAGTGGTTGGGGTGGGTGCAGGGGAGAGGGTGTGAGGGATAAAGGGGCACAATAATTCACAATCACAATGTAAGTTGGTCACAGGGATGGCTGTACCACATGGAGAATATAGTCAATGATTCTGTAACATCTTTCTACAGTGATAGTAACCACACTAGAGGTAGTAAGGATTTAATAACATGGGTAACTG
Organism: Manis pentadactyla; assembly: GCF_030020395.1. Classification (NCBI taxonomy): domain Eukaryota; kingdom Metazoa; phylum Chordata; class Mammalia; order Pholidota; family Manidae; genus Manis; species Manis pentadactyla. The sequence continues at coordinate 108,981,331 of NC_080028.1, read as the reverse complement.
TTGAACCACTGTGTTGTACATTTGTGACCAACGTAAGATTGTCTATCAATGATACTTCAATTTTTTAAAAAGTGGTCAATATGAAGTTTTATCCTGAAATGTTAAGGGTTAAAGTAAAATGACAATGTATATGATAATGGTAAAAGTACTTAAACCTGTATCAGTGTTTCTTGACCTTTCTTTCATTACTTTCCCCTTAGGATCCTTTTAAGACATTTTTTTCTTAAAATTACCCCCTCCATGAAATTTTAATACCACAGATATATTGTACATCTGTTCATGCAGTACATGCATATCTGTGCTTTGTGCCTAACAGTAACATTTTTGTCTCCCTTGAGAACCAATTTTTGGCCCCAAGAGGGTGGTATCACCCCCACTGAGAATGCACGGCCTACGTATAGACAAGATGGTATCAGAATGGAAGGTGCTTTATCTGGAATTGTGCTCACATTGCCAGAATTTGGACAGTTCATAAAATTTTAGATTTTAGTTGTACATTTTAAGAGCTCTAAGAACTTGACACCCATTGGTTACCCAGGCGGAGCCACGCAACAGGGAAGCAGGAGAGTCAGTGTCAATGAGATTTAGTCCATTGCCACTTGCTTGCGCAGGAGGTGGTCAAATATTTGCAGACAGTGGAACACTTACTTTGTACAGTCGTCACAATAGATCAACCCAGTGCCTACATTAGGGGGAAAAAACTTGATATCATCACTTTCCCTGCTTTGAATGAAAACCACAAATATTCTTTTTTCCATTCACTCGTTGCAACCAATTCTTTATGCCAACTACAGACCACTGCTGGAGATGACCCAGTCAATGCCAAAGAGAAAAGCATGACCTTCAACATTCCAGAAAAATAAGAAAAAAATTGCCAAAATGTACATAAACATCAAGCAAGAAACAGCAGCAAATTACCCACAGAGCCCCAAACTCTGGTGTATCAGACCCTTAGAGCTTGTCTTTTCCACAAATTCTCTGACTTCTCAGGGCATGGTTTCCCCATCCTTGAAATGGGGATTTCAGAGTCTTTCCAACTTAAGAAGGATTCTTGACAGGATAATTACTAATGGAAGAAGCACTGAGGACCTTACAAAAGACAGTGTTAAGAATCACAATGACTTTCTGGCCTTACAAGGTCTACTTTTCCAGTAAGAGCAAAATCATTATCTGAAAATCAGAATTCCTTATCTTGCAGCACTGGTAATCAAGGATTCCCACCTACTGAATTCTTTAAGAAAATGAAAATAAATCTTGACCACTACCCCCCTAATACAGCCACCACATGTGGCAAGTGTGCTTGCGACCGCCAATTTGTTTACATCTACATATTTACATGAATTTATAAACATTGTTTCATATGCATGTTTTACTGTGCATCAAGATATACACATTTTAGGTATAATTCTGCACCCCAATATTTTTTCAGAGAATGTTACTGTTTGTGATATAGCCATGGTGATGTTTATAAATGCCTTTTATTCCCTTTAACATCTTTGAGGTTTTCTGTCATGTGACCCTGCCACATATATTTATCCACTCCTCTTCTTTTGACGGTCATCTTAGTTGTTTCTGGCCTCATGATACCCATTTGTCCTGTGTATGAACTACCTAGCCGTTCCACTTCCTGGTTATTTGCACTTAATGTATTCGGCCTTTAACCCATCTAACTTCTGACGCTGCTCAAACATTTTCAACTAAATATATAGCAGACTCTAACTTCCAATGTATAGGATATACAAGAAACTGAGAAACACGTCAAACCTCCCCAAAAGGATGCAGTCAGCAAAATCCCACAAGAAACCTTACAGGATAAACAGCTTCCTTCAACAAAAAATCCAAGAGGGAAAAAAGAGATGAAAGGAGGCATATAGTTTAAAAAAAGAACACCATCAAGAGAGTGAGAAAACAGAATGGAAGAAAATTTTTGTAAATAATTTATCTGATAAGAGACTTGTATCCAGAAATTATACACAATTCCTATAGTTCAACAATAAGAACAACTCAAAAAAGGGACAAAGGATCTGAGTAGACATTTCTCCAAAGAAAACATACAGATGGCCAACAAGCATATAGAAAGATGCTCAACATCATTAATCATTAGAGAAATGCAAACCAAAGCCTCAAAGAGATACTACTTCGCACTCACTAGAATAGCTATTACCAAAATGACTGTTGACAAGGATGTGAATAAACCAGAACCTTCGTACAGGGCTGGGAGGAATGGAACATGGAGCAGCCTCCTTGGAAAACAGTCTAACAGTTCCTGAAATGGACCCAGCAATTCTACCCCACAGGTATCTACGTAAGAAAAATGAAAACGTGCACATGAATGTTCACAGCAGCATTATTCACAGTGGCCAAAAGGTGGAAACAAGTCAACTGTTCATCAGCTGAAGAATGCATAAACAAAATATTTAATATCCATACAACAAAACAGCATTCAGCCACAAAAAGGACCGAAGAAAGATCCAGGCCAAATGATGAGCCCTGGAAACATGATACTTAGTAAAAGAGCCAGACACAAAAGGCCGCATATTGTATGATTAACTTATATGAAATATCCAGAGTAGCCAAATCCATACTGAGAGAAAGTAAAATTGTGGTTGCCTGTGGCTGAGGGGAGGGAGAATGAGGAATGGGTACAAATGGGTACGAGTTTCTTTTTGGAGTGATGAAAATGTTCTAAAATTGATTATGGTAATGTTTGCACGACTCTGAATAAACTAAACACTAAAACAATAACAAACTAAAAAACACAAAGAGATCTAAAAAACTTCAAAGACAAGCCAATCTGTATTGCTTAAACCTTATTTAGGTCCTAAGACTTAAAAATATACTATAAAATTATAAGGCAATGGAAATGTGAACAATATGATGATATTAATGAATTATTACTAATTTCTTATAGGTATGATATTGGAAATGAGTCACATTTTTGAAATGGTGTCCCTAGACTTTTTAGATACTTATCAAAATATTTACAGATGAAATGTTACAGTGTTTTGAGATTTGCTTCAAAGTAAACTGGAGAGAAGGGCAATAGGTAGACAGGTAGACAGGTGAAGTGGTCATGAGTTGGTAATTGTTCACTAGACTATTCTCTCCACTTTGGTGATTTTCAAATTTTTCTATTAAAAAAGGACAAAAGAGAGGAGATATTTTCATGCCACAGTACTTTACTATGTGCCAACTATCAATCCCACAGGTAGGAAAAACCCATTTCAACTGTATTTTCAAGAAACGAGGGGGAGTTATAAGTACAAACTGGTCAAAAGGTACAAATTGCACATTCAAGATAAATAAGTACTAGAAATATAATGAACAAAATGACGCCTATTGCTAACACTGCAGTATGATATACAAGAAAGCTGCTAAGAGAGTAAATCCTGAGTTCTCAACACAAGGAGAAAATCTTCCTTTATTCTTCTATCATTTCTTTGTATTGTATGTATGTGAGAAGATAGATGTTAGCTAAATCCATTGTGGTAATCATTTCACAACAAATTAATTCAAGTTATCATGCCGTTTGCCTTAAACTTATGATGTATGTCAATTATTTCTCAATTAAACAGGAAAAAAGAGAAAATGATTGAAAATACCTAGGACATCCCCCCTTCCATCCTCAGCCACTTCTTCTACCTTAATTAGAATCTTTCCAAAAGAAGGCTTTCATCCTTAAAGCCTTTCCTGAAATAGCCATTTGTTGATTTCCTTTTGTAATCTGTTTGGCCTTAGACCTAATGATATTTTTACATTAAATTTTAAAACATTTTTATCTTTGATTGAAAATTACTCCTTGAAAAATACATTGATCAGTTTCCCTTGGCTTGTCAATTTCACTTGTTCCTGATAAGAAGGCAGAAGAGAGAATGGCCTAGCACTGTGAACTTGAGACTCCCTGTCATATTAAAAGGAAGAGGTTTTCAGGGAGTGCCTAGCTTCAGCCCTTGTCCCAGAGCTAAGCTAGAAAACCATCCCACCTGAACCCCACATGGGTCCTTATTGAAACAAAAACAACTCCAAGTTCCTGACTACAAACCATGTGAAAGGCACAGTACCAATCACTTTACCTGTAGTTATTCAGTCACTGCAACAAGCCTAGGTGACAGGTACTATTATTTATCCCCATTTTGCTGGGACTTCCAGAAAGTTACTTTCAAGTCAAGTAACTTGCTCTAAATCCACAGTTTTATGGGTCACAGGCAGGATGTGAACTCAGGTTGTCTGGCTCCAGGGCCTGCACTTAAACCAAGCTGTATGAGCTCTCGGGTGGTTAACCAAATTATCACATTTTTGTGGTATCAATAATGTTCAAGGACCAAAACCTTTAATTAGGCAAAAAATCATTCACTCTGGCAACAGAAGCTGGACTACCTCTCTGGAAACCCCCTTGGCAGCTCCCCCATTAGGACCATTAATTTGACAAATCTTGTTCTTGACTAGCAAAACAAAAGGCACACAACTTGTAAAAAATGATCCAGAGATAACCAGAAAGTGAAAAATGAAGAGAGACAGATCCCTCTGACCTCCAGAAACTCCTGGCTTAAAGGCTAGGGCCAAGGGGGCTGGACACAAGGACTCTTCAGAGGCGATTCCACAGAGAGGGGAAAACAGATGGTGAGGGTAGGTGAGTCCTCCTAAGTAAATCCAGATCCCAGTTGGGCAACCCGAGAGGCTTCCCTGAGTCACTCCCACCTCCACATGCAACACCCAGGAATGACTTAGCACCACACCACGGAGATCTCTTCAGAGGAAAGGACTGAGAATACCATCAAGTTCAGGGACTAAACTTCAAATACACTGAGGACAAGCTGTCCACATGCACTTCCCTGTCCCTCCCAACCTCCCCACCAAAACTTCATTCCTCACTGATGGGAGGGAGAGGGGCGGACTGGGAAAACCAAAGGATGGTCCCCAGATGGGCTCAGCATTGGACAAGAAGGGAAGGTTTGCAGGCATGGACAAGGGAGACCTCAAATAAGCTAGGAAAAGAACTAGAAGGGGCTGGAGAATGAAAAATAACCAAAACGTAAGAAGCAAGGACCAGAAAGGGAAACTCAGGCTGACTGGGAACAACTGGTGACAGGAACAGTAAAGTGCTGGGGGACAGGATACAAGAGAATAGAAGGGACAGGGGAGACAAAGAGGCTGGAGAACTCAGAGACCTCTGGGGACTGAGAGCTAGGAGGTCACGGGGCTCAGGGATCAGCAGGCTAAGTCTCCAGAGATGACACTCTGCCTGTGTGGAGACTGGAGTTAATGGGTACAAGAGGCCTTGGTGGTGGGAATGACTGGGGAGCAGGGGGGGCGGCCAGAACTGGGTCTCAGTAGTTTTAGGAGTTAAGAGGGACTGAGACACTGGAGGTCTGCGGACTGGGAGTCTGGTAACGGGGCAGAGAGGTAGGAGCATTGGCAGAGGCAGGAAAACGGGGGGCAGATGTCTAGGAGCTGGTTGTAAGTGATGGACAAGAGTCAGGGACTAGAGCGTGGACGCCTGAGAACTGCGGGTGTCCGGGGCCAGGAACTGGGCGTGCCTGGCATCAGGGAACCGGGAGCTTTGCAACGGGGGTCTGCGGAGAGCGGGACGCGGGGACCCCGGAGCCGGACCGCGCGGCTGGAGCGGCCGAGCCGAGGCGCCCGGGGCGGGTCACAGCGGCGCCGCCGCCACTCACCGCTCATGGTGCCGCTCCCCGGGCCGGTGCCTGCTCCGCGCGCCGCCACTGCCGCCACTGCCGCCGCGGAGCTCCTGACAGTCCGGGAGACAGCGCGCCTTGCCCCGCCGGCAGCCCCGTCCCGGAAGTGGAGCGCCGCCGCCGCGGCTCCGCCCCCTGACCCAGAACGTAAATGCGGACGCCGTAGAGGCCCCGGGGCTGCGGTTCTTGGCGTTCAGCGAAGCCGCGGGGCTCTGGCTCGTGGGCCCACCTGTGGGAGAGCCCCCGGAGCGTCAGGAGGCGGCCGGCCAAACAGGACGCCTCCCCGCCGGGTGGGCTCCCACAGCCGTCGGAGACCGTGAGCCAGGCCTCGAGGAATGGGACCACATCGCTCCAGAACGCCGGATGCCGAGAAGGGAAATCGAGTCGTGGGCCAGAACGTCGGGACAAGGAGGCGGGCAGCCCCGGAGGGCGACTCGAAGGAGACGACTTTTGAGCTGAGATCTGGATGAGAAGGAGACGGCCCGGGAAGATCCGCAGGAAAGGGGTTCCAGAAGGAGCAGCAGGTGCAAAGACCCTGCCAGGAGGGGGTGACTGGAGAGAGCGTGAGCGAGTAAAGGGTGGCGAGAGGGGCTTGAAGAGGTGGTGAAGGGCCTTGCAGGCCATGGTAACCCCTTACCATATTTGGACTGTTCTACCAACTCTCAGTAGGTAAGGAAATGGAAAACTGTTGCAGCAATTTAAGCAAAGTGACACAATCTAAATTAGGTTTTAAAGACCATTACTCTTCCTGGGTTGAGAATGAATTGTAGTGGCACAGAGTGAAGGGGCCATTGCTCTCTGCTGACCAGCGGAAAGTAACAGTGCCTGAAGCCAGGCTGGTGGTGGCATGGAGATGGGGTGGATGGATCGCCTGAGAATACGTGTTCACACTAATCTTCGGGAAGTCCAGGTTACTGCCTCATTTTACAGATTGGGAAAAATGGGACCCAGAAAAGATAAAAGGAACATTCTCCCAGTCTGTTCGCCTGCAACTCCAAGAAAGAAAAAAAAAATTACAACCAGTACACACATTTTAGGAGACCTTTAACAAAACACTTCTGTAGGTAATATACTCTCTCCTACTTTTCTTTCTTTTTAATGCTAACTAAAATGATTGATCCACTGAGTCTTGATCCACAGTTGAACACAGAATGGAGGAGCACCCCCCACGGGGGAATGGAGCCAGAATTCCAGCCCAGTTCAGTGTAACCCACAGCTTCATAGTTTTCTACCACATTGCCTGTCAGCATGAAATCTCTGGTCCCTAGGAATTTGTCTATTGAACTCAGCAGAAGTCAAGAGCTCTTTGGAGAAAGATGCTCTGCCGTGTCGTTTATAATAGTGAAAAAGTGGAAAGCACCGAAACTCCACTACAGAGAATTAGCTAAGCAAATCATGGCCCTCTTCACAAGGAAGAGATTTCTTGTAGTAATTTGAAAATCCTAATTATAAAGATGTTGGAAACACAGGGAAGGCCAATGATAGTACATTAAGGAAGCCCCATGCAAAAGAGTGTGTGCACCATGATTACAATTGCCCCAAAACGTGGCCATGTGTTAGGGATGAGACAATGTCAAAATGAAAGTACTTGTGTGTTTGGTTGATGGGGTGCTTTTTCCCATTTTCAGGATTATATTTTACAATTGTTACTTTGTTATTGTAATTAAAGACTGATGTGTCTGAATCTCCCAGCCGAAGGAAACTCTAGTTTAGGTCTGCCGCCCTCTGTAACCATTGCTCAGTTTTCACATACACGCTTCATAGAGTTGCATTGACGATGTGGGTAAAATTGTAATATTTCCAGAATATCCCACCAGGCTTTTGTACATCTGCATATCAATAGGTGTTCAGAGGTGGAAAGAAGTATGGCTTTAGTGCATTTGCGTTATTCCTCCTGGGTGGAGAGAAGTTCATCTCGGTATCAATGGGTAATTACCTGGGCAAGGGAGGGCTTATCTGTACCTGAGAGGTGAAGGGGAGGGCGGGTTTTTGCTGCTGCTTGAGCAGGAGACAGATGGGCTGAACTGCAGTTTTGTAAGCAATAAATGGATTTGAAACTTTATTTCTCCCTTGGACTGATTTCGGTTTTTAGAGGTATTTTGCCCCAGGATTTCCTTTCCCTAGACTTCCACCCTGTTTCTCCAGCTGGAAAGGTGTGGATTTCTTTGTACTTTGGGTCCCTTCCATGGGTCATATTCATAATGATGAGAGAATTCTGCTGCCCACAAAAATAAAAGGCACGACATGGTCTGCAATAGGTCACAGTTTTTTTATTAATGACATAAGCAAGGAGAAAAATGTCACATTCATACTAAAAATTCCAACTAGACTCACAGAAATTAAGTTTTTAATGGAAAGTCCCAGCCTCCCGTTCCTGTCCAGTGCACACACATGTACACACACACTCATACTCACACTCAGGCTGGGCCAGAACACCTTTCCTGGCAGCTCCTGGACCAGCCATCCTACTGATGCTGGGGTTCTTGTTCATGAAGCCGAAGAATGAGCTTCACACTCAAGGTAGGAGAGCAAGGTACAGGCTTTTATTTAGAGATAAAGTGAAAGAATGGAGCTCCCGGCTCATACCAGGAAGGGACAAGAGAGTCTGTAGTGGTGCATCATCTAGGGGGATATTTGGGAACGTGAAAGAGTTTAGGGTGTGGACTTGTTAAGTGGTTCCTGAATATTAAAAATTAACATAAGGAATTTCCTGCCTTGTTTTCTCTGGTACACCGGCACCTTGGTCTGGGAGCACATCAAAAGTCTGCCTGCCCAGCCCCCAAGGTGGGCTGAGGTATTGTCTATTTGCTAAAGAATCTTGCCTCTTGAACTTCCTGGGTGTTAAAATGTAATCTTATCTTTAAGATGGAATTCTTCCTGCCCTTAACCATGTCGTCTACAGCTGGGTCTGCATGCTAAGTTAGTTGCTCAGTTTGCAAAATCACCTGTCAGATCTGAAGGAGGAAAGACAGCACATAGGCCTGGGCCTTTTAGCATGTGAGAGTGAATCTTACACATGGTTACGAATCATTAGCATCATAAAACATGCTATTCTTCTTTATCTGGAGAACATTAACTGATCTCACTGAAGAATGATTCTAGATCTTAATGTTTAACATAGAGTTTTAGTAGGGGGTGGTTTCCTTACATGTAGTTACATTGCTCTGACTGCAAATATCCCGCCCTGCCTCCTCCGGAGGCCCTCATCCTACTCTGACTACATCTACGGTCCCTGTCTCACTACCTGGGAACTGAGGTAAACAAGCTCTGAGCACTAAACTAAGAGGCTCTGCCTTACATAGGGTATAACTAGAAGCTTGACTGCTAGACCTGTGCCCAGCTCCCACCCCTCAGACCCGACCGGGTATTTGGGACTTGAGGTTCACCCCCCTCCTCAGTGCCAGTCTTACGCGTGTACGGAAGGTCGGTGGGGCGGGAGGAGTCATCCCCACCACAACAGTCTGCCTCCGTCACACAGTGGGGGCGGGGGAGACTGGCTACATCTACACCACATTTATAAGGTAAGAATGACACTATGTGTCCAGAAGGAGCTCTAGTCCGTGAGGAAAGCTGCCAGGGACAGCATTCGAGCCTCTTCACACAGGCATAGCTTAACTATATAGGTAATTCCTAGTCAGTAGCATTTGTACTTAACCACCTCAATGAACCAAGCTTGAAGGAATTTAAAAGGAAATTTAGCTTAAATCAAAAATAAAATTTTATTTTGTTAAACAATGTTTAAATATTCTTTTATTAACTTGAGACACACGCATTCATACTTCTCCCGAAGAGGTCGGGCACGGCAGTATGGCTCCTGGGCCCGGGATGTGTGGTTTTGGAATGATGGAAGAATGGGGAAGGGCTGAAGGCCCTATAGGGAAAAAAACTTAAGAATTTTTAAGTGTGGTTTCCTAACACATACTCGGGGCCATCTGGCCTAGAGTGAGTTCAGGTAGGTGGGAGAAACAACAGAGGGAAGAGGTCTTTGTGTCCCCTCAGCCCCATCCTCTTGGGCTGCCAGCCCTTAAAAGTCAAAACACCATTTAATAGCTGTAAAGTGGTGCTACTGTCCACTTTGAATTCTAGGCCCCAGAAACTTGAAACAGTTAAGTCCAGCATTACCAACATGCCGTCACTCACACAATTTGATTCTTCCTGTAAACTCAATTTAAAGAGCAATAGACAAGCATCAGACACAGTACCAGGACAAAGCTTTACACATACAATCCGGGGAGGCAGCTGAGCCTGGTGAGGCCTGTGGCAAGGTGGGCCAGGCGGCAGCTGAAAGTGATGGCAGGCACCCTGCCTGCCCCAAGGGCTTCCCTCCTTGGATCGAGGCATTGCCCCAGGATCTGCCAGGCTAACAGTCTTGAACCACCAAGCTTTTAGGGGCCAAACTGGCAGAGGGTTGGGGCAAAACACCGACTTGGACTTGGCAGGAGGAAGCAGAACAGCACAGGTGGCACCACCCACACAGGTCTCCAAGGCAAAGCCAGATTCAAGATTATTTAAAGAGAGATCCTACAAGGACCCAGTGAGGGGCAAAGCAGCAAGAAATGGGGAAACAAAAGTCCCCTTAAGGGACCAGAGGAAAACCAGTTGCTAGCCCAGCACGGTAAAGCTTCAGGGATAAACCACTTCCCCGACCCCATCAGATGCACATCAGAGCTGCTGCAGGTGGGCCAGGGCTGGACCTGGCACCCTCCGGCGAAGATGGCTCTGGCAGGTGGGGAGAGGGAGGCCGCCTGATGAAGCTTATACACTAAACGAGTTGGGGAAGTAAAGTGAACCATATTACAGATGTTTCTTGGATTCTGTCCAGCCTCACCAGTGGAACCACTGAAGTAAAGAAATGTATTAATTTGCTGCCAATTCAGACAAAAACAAAGTTTGCTGGGTGAGGAAATTAAGCAGCAAGCAGTGTATTTTCTGTCCCTGATACTTACCTGGGTTAACAGACTACTTACTTCTGGTTCTAAATTTCTAAGAATAATTCAGACTTGGATCTACAAAGTAAGTACAGAAATCCAACTGAGGACTCAGCAATTTTACTTCTGAGTAGTATTGAACACTGCAATTGATTCCCCAACATCCCTTTTTTGCTGGAACATTTGTCTCTGGCTAGTGGTTCTCAAGCTTGGCCTCAATCAGAGGCCCTACAGTGGGGTGTATTTCAAATGTATCAATGCCTAGGTCCTAACCAATACCCGTTAAATCAGAGTCTAGAGGTGGGTTAGGTGTAAAATTTCCTGGGGCAATTTTAATGTACAACCACCAGTGTAAACCACTGGTTTAAGAGATCGCCTTTGCACAGGGAGATACCACTTCACATCCATTAGGATGACTGTTACTAAAAACAAACAAAACAGGAAATAACAAGTGCTGGAGAGGATGTGGAGAAATCAGAACGCTTGTGCAAAATGGGTAATAATGTTGCTGGTGAGAATGTGTAATGGTACAGCCAATGAGGAAACAATATGATGTTATGTATATTTAACCACAATAAGGAGAGAGAGATCTCCTTTTCAAGATTGGGTATGTGACCCAATTCAGGCCAATGACATGGGAGGAGATAGCTCCTGGTGGGCTTCTGAGAAAAGTTTCCTGATCCTAGAAGACAGCTGCAGGATGAGATGCACTCCCTTGCTTCTCCAGACCTAACATCTAGGACTCTAGCCGTCTGGGAACCAGCCTAATGATGAAGCCAACATGCAGGGCAGCAGACAGATGAAAAGGTGTAAGTCCTTGAGGTCATTAAGCTCCTGATACAATGGACTCAAGTCAGTCTTATCTAAGGGCTTATGGTTGTTAGAAACAGGACATTAGGTCCAAAATGGAGTCATTTATCCTAAGCCCCACATAACCAAACTGAAACTTAGTTACAGTTTCAGCTCCCCCAGAAATACGATCTGAAAACAGTCAGTCAGGGCTCACCTGGTCAACACTACTGATATACCCTGCCTGATAGACCTCTGCCATCCCTTGAGAGCATAAAACTTGCCACACCAATCCACCTGTTGCTAGTGTAACTGCTTTGTTCTTGCTCCCTTCTGCCCATAAAAGTCCTTCCTTTGGTTTAACTCCCCAGAGCTCCATTCTATCTGCTCCATTGGATGCTGCCCGATTCATGAATTGTTGAATAGTGACAATAAGGTATTGAAAATTTATTCACTTGAATTTTGTTTTTTAACATGGTTATGTAAGGTAATACATTTCTTCTGATTAAATCCAGTTAAATTTCTGTAACTTGCCTCTGACAGTATCCAGACACATTTGTACAAATACTGTGGGTATAACAAAAATTTGGAAATAACATAAAAGCCTAAAAGGGAAATGGGTGAATAAAGAAGAGGTATAAACATCGATGGAGTTACTCTATCACAGTTAAGAGACAAACACATGGCATGAAAACAGGTTTTATGTATGATATATGAATTTTAAAACAATAAGGTGGTTTTCATTGATTTATATGTTGTATATGTGAATGTTTCTAAATAGATTAAATGGATCACATTTCATACATGATAGCCTGTTGGGGAGGGTAGAATTTGACTGGGATGGGAGTAAAAGAGGCAACATATGTATTAGAACTACTTTATTTCTGATCTTAAAACATAAAACAAGGTGATCAGATGCTAACAATGGACAATCTGGGGATTCTACATAGGTAGGTGTTTGTGATTCTTGATACTGTTCTATATTTACAAATTCTCAAAGTGAAAAGAAGATCCTTTCCCCAGGGCTATCCATGGCCCAAACAAATTTAACTAAGGAAGGCAGAAAAAACCTTCAATAAAGACATAGCAATCAAGGCTAAAGTCAGTTTAATTACAAGTGAGCTTTACTTGTTCAGAAAACTTCTCTTTTTTGTTGGTATGAGCATTTTTAACATTCTAACTTTTTATTTGGAAATAATTAAAGACTCCCCAGAAATTGCAAAAATATTACAAGAGGTCCCCTATCACCCTACTTTCCCCAATGGTAACACCTTATGTAACTATAATACACTATCAATACCAAGAAATTGACATTGCCCTGATACAATTAAGTAGACTGTGTACCTTACTGTGATTCACCTGTTTATCCTTTCTTTTATTTTTAATGTCTTGAAGTTACAAAAGCAAGTTGCTCATCAACGGAAGAATGGATAAATAAGAAGTGGTACATCCATGGAATATCATTTGGCCATAAAATGGAATGTAGCTCTTACATCTGTTACAACATGGATGAACCGTGAAAATATGATGCTGGTGAAGGCAGCCAGACACAGAAGATGATCTATTGTATGATTCCATTAGTATGAAATGACTGGAATGGGTGAATCCTAGAGACAGAAATGAGATTGGTGGATATGGGGACAAGGAGGACAGGAGAGAGGGGAGCGAGTTCCCACGGGAATGGGAAGCGTTCATATAATGATTACGGGAGCCCGTGTGCCACGGTGAAAATGTTGGGGAACTAGATGAAGGTGGAAGCTGCACAAACATTGTGATTACACTAAACACCACTGACTTGTTCACTTTAAAGTGGTTAATTTTATGTTATATAAATTTCACCTCATTAAAAAGTTTTGGAAAAAGCAATTTGCTTATTGTAGGAAAACCCAAACATAATAGTATAAGTACAAAATTGCACTTTCTTCTTCTCCCAGCTGCTCTCCTCTCCACATCCAATCCCACTCCATTAGTACACCTTCCATTAACTGTTTAATATTTAACTGTCCACATTTCTAAAAGTTTTATGATGTACAAAAAGATGCATGTGTCTCTTTCTCTCCAAAATGTTTACTGAGCACTTGATCCATGCCAGGCAATGATGCAGGTGACTGGAGCACAGTCTGATGCGATTAATTTTCTGGTAGGAGGAAAAGGGCAGTAAGCATGGGAACCAGTAGGAATTTCAGATTGTGTAAGTGCTGTGAAAAAATAAAACTAGGTAAGAAGGTAGAGAGTGACGTGGGTTGGTGGAGGGCCAGGGTGGCTAGGAGAGGCCTCTGAGCTGAGGACACGGTATCTGAGTTGAATGTGAATGAGCTAGAGAGGTGAAGATCTAGGGAAAGAGCATTCCAGAGAGGGAAAAACTAGATACTTTTAAAGAAATAGGATTGTATGAGAGAGATTGATTTACTGTTTATTCCACTACTACGTCATTGTTCTTTCCCTGCTTTACCATATATTATAAACGTATTTCTATGTTGGCACCTTGTCTCTTTCACTCCTTTAATAGCTGCATATTATTCCATAATATTCATATACTATTACTTAGCTAATCATTTCCCTGTTGAGGGACATTTAGGTTGTTTCAAGTTTGGAGCTACTGCAAACATGCTGGAAAGGATAGCTTTTCACCCTTGGGCATAGAAAACATTCCCAGGAGTTGGGACTGCTGCATCAGGGTCCATTCACGTGGATGTGTTTTCACCCACTAAACCCTGGGACCTTCATTTGGCCTTGTGTTCAGAAGTATAAAAGAGAAAAAGATTTTTTAAAAGATAAAAAAGATTGGCTTCTCTCTCTGAGGCCACCCGCACTTTTAACTTTTTCCCAATGTTTCAGCGTGTCTCTCTCCCTGAAGTAGCCCACACTCCCCTTTCTCTGAGTGTGCACTTTCTTTCTTCAAATAAAACTTAAACCTTTCAAGGCGCCTGTCCTCCTTGAGGTCGCCTGCACATTTTCTCTCGTTTAGCAACCAACTTTACATGAAACATTTACTCTGCTTCAAAAAAAAAAAGATAAAAAGATTTAAAAAACAAACAAAATACTGTGCAGTTGACTAAAAGTTACAAATGCTGAGACCCTGATTAAATTTAAAGGTTGAATAGCTAAGGGAGGAGAGGAAAACCACATAGAACAAGAGTAACTACTAGGAATGCCAGGTGGTGGAATTTGCACTGGGCAATGGGAATGATGTGTCGTAAAATGCCTCAGACCATGAATAAGCATAGCTTTCCAAAGTAAAGCTGTTGTTAAGCTAACCCCGTGTGCACATTCACAAAAAATAGCAGGATGTCCTTGAAAAAACTCTCTTAAAGTTGATCATCCTGTGTCTCAACAGCCCTAGATGAGTATAGAAGGGCAGTGTCCTCCTAAACTCCGTATTGATTCACCCGTTCATTCATTAAACACTTACTAAGCATGTTTTCTATGCAAGGCGTTCTATTGGGCATTGGGAACATAAAGAAGTTGAAGAAAAGCCCCTGACCTCGAGTTGCTCAGTTTTAGCACGACAGTAATTATCAAGAAGAGCTTCTCACTTTCCTGCTGGAGCAGTGCCTCAACCCTGGCAGGTCAAAGCATTTGAAAATCAATGGAGTGGATTCTTGCCTGAATATCCATAATTATTCTATTCAGGGACAGGGAAGTTAATGACATCTACTGCTTTTCTCATCTGCAGGCTTAGCCGTTTCTGTCCTTGTCCCTAGAAAAAGTACCAGGCACAAAGAAACACTACTAATTTAATTAGAGGTGAAGAACTAACCTATCAGCATGATCATATGTAGCCCTTTGGGGGATATATCTTGAGGTATGGCATCCTACAGTGTGGTTCACTATTTGAGTAAGCTGCTTGCGTTGACATTTTCTTAGGAGCAGGTTATGGGGTGCAAACCTTGAGTGAGAAGGTGCTTTACTTTAGACACACTGTATTTTATTTTTGTTGTGAGTGTAAGATAAAAATATTAACTAATTCAAGAGTAAAGCAGATTTCCCATATATGAAGGTCTGATTTTTATGTCAATTGTTAAGATGTTTCTGTAAATCTGAGGACGATCATTTGAAAGTGGGACACTCTTAGGAAAGATTCTATTGGGTCTTCAGAGAACTATATTAATAAGCTGTAACCAGAACTTTGTATTAATCAGAGGAATACATTACCTATTATTGGAGGGAAAAATCAATGTCCAGATTCCAGGGATTATGGACCACAGGCCTGAGGAGACACTGAAAGCCAGCTTTGCTATTATAACAGAGGTTTCTTTACAGTTACAGTTGCCTAAGTGTTGTGTATTTTTTAAAGTATCCATAAAATTGCCAGTTTAATGTTAAACACAATTTCAAACCACTTTAGTGTAAGACTTATTTTAATGCATACCTGACAGCTTTGTTTTTGACCTACCTCATTAAGCTGAATTCCCTTTTATCCTTAAAATACAAATATTAAAAAGTAAAATTCACCTCTAAATCGAGATTTGGACCTTAACATAAAGTTAAGAACCATCTTTTCCATGTGTCCAAGCCTTTGCTCTGTAATTCTTAGAAGGTTAGTTGCACTCTGTCTAGACTCCTTGCAGAAAAATCTCGACAATGTTTTTATCTGATTTGGACTCCACATGGGTGAATTACAGGAAAACAACAGATGCTCAGGGCAACGTTATTTTCCTACTTCATGCAGTTGGGTCTAAGTATTTATCTTTGTCTTTCGTTCGTGCTTTTCCCACATTTACCTAAATGCACCCAGTCACGGTGAGATGCAGTCAGTGAAGTACTGCGGTTATACTTACAGCAAATCTGGCCATTCAAAAGAAAACCACTTCATTTAATGGTGCATAAAGAAGCTAGACGCACCAAACTCACCCTAATAGTTGGGTACAGCTGGGTACGTCATGGAATATGGCAATCCTGTTTAATTTGCAAAGCCCTGGACCGGGAGGAGGAAGGGATGGAAAAGTTTGGAAGACTCGTCAAACAGACAGTGAATCGTCAGGGGCTTCCAGTTAATAATGCCCTCTGTTGGCGCTGAGCCTGGACCCGAGCGCCTTACGAGCCACATTGTAGGTTAAGTTATAATGTCTTACGGTTTATTGTCTGTTCTACCAAATGAATACATGAAATGAGAGACGCTCTAAGTTGGGCGTCATAATGTAGGACAAAATCTTGCTCGAGGCGGGGAGAAGAAAGGTGGGAAGAGAATGAACGTAGGGAGACTGTGCGACGGAGAACGCTCAGAGGCCGGTGAAAGGGAAGGAAGGGATGTCCAGTGGTTGAAAGCTTTATCCCCCGTAGAACTGCTGTCGGTTTTCCCTCATCCTGTGCCTCACAGGACAGAGTGGACCGCCGGCGACAGCTGAAAGGCTCTGGATCGGAGGCCCCGCACGGACCGGCGCCAAGACCCAACCCTGCGCTGCCCCACCCGGTGACAGGTGGAGCTGCGAGGGCGACCAGGTCCCCGCCTCTTCGCGCTGCCTGCCGGGAGCCGGAGACCCTTCCGGTTGCTCCGGGCCACGGAACTCCGACTCCCATCGGCCCCCGGGAAAACCGCAACGGGGTCACGCGGGACCTGTCGGAACTCGTAGTTCCGTCTTTGGCCGTGCTTCATAGCCGGAAGCAGGGACGAACGGAGCCGAGAACTACCGAGGCTCAGGTAAGGGTGGCGGCGAAGGAACAATCTGCGCCGGGCGTGGGGTGGCCGGTGAGGCAGTTGGAGGTGCCTGGGTTGGGTGGGAGGATATCGGCTGGTCCACACGAGCAGGGTTGAGCTGCCGCCGCCGCCACCGTTGTCGCGAGTTCGGAGTGGGGACTGGAGCTGCTGCCGCAGGGACTCCGGGGACTCTGTCGCTATCCCCCAGCCCTTCTGCCTCCCACTTCCCGGGGTCAGCGCGGCCTGCTCCTCCCCGGCTTGTTGCCTCCTCCTCCATTTCCCGCCCTCTCTTCATCACACACGCGCCCCCCCACCCCACCCCCGATCGTGGATCCGGGCAGCAGCGGCGGGAGCAGCAGCGGCGGGAGCAGCAGCGACTCAGCGCCCGACTGCTGGGACCAGGCGGACATGGAAGCCCCCGGTTCGGGCCCGTGCAGCGGCGCCGGCGGCTCCTTGGCGGCGGCGGCCGCCGAGGCCCAGCGTGAGCACCTCAGCGCGGCCTTCAGCCGGCAGCTCAACGTCAATGCCAAGCCCTTCGTGCCCAACGTCCACGCCGCCGAGTTCGTGCCGTCCTTCCTGCGTGGCCCGGCCCAGCCGTCGCCACCCCCGGCTGGCGCTGCGCCGGCGCCCACCACCACGGAGCCGACAGTGGCGCGGGAGGCCCTTCGGGTAAAGGGGCCGGGACGCGGGAGCAGCCGAGCGGGAGGCCGGAGCCCACCTTGGTTTGGTGGGGGGACGGGTCTGCGGCTTGCCCCGCAGGGCGGGGAACGCGCGGCCTCGAGGCCCGGCGGCACGTGGGGCGCTGACAGCGGCGCCGGGCGCGGGCAGCCCTGGGTGGGGCGGCCCGGGCGCAGCGGAGGGCCTGGAGGAGCGGTAGCCGCGTGTCGGCGACACGGGAGGGATCTAGAGCCCGTCCCTTCCCCGGGGACCGCAGCTACCCACTAGAACTGAGAACCATATGGGACGGAGAGGGGACCGCGGCCATCAGTGCCACGAGGCCCAGACGTGGGACAGATGGAACCAGGAGGTGGGTGGACGTTGAGCGAGCCAGACCCGAGGAGCTGGGAGGACGAGCGCCCGAGTTTTCCCTTCACCACCTTATGCCTAGGCGAGAGAGCGTCTCTTGCTCCAACTTCTATTTTTGAAACTGTAATTAACGTTTTGGGTATCTGGCACTGAAGTGTCCTGAAGGAATCCCAAGATGCATTGCAGTCTTGTGATCCGGCAGAAACTGTTGGCCCTCACTTCAGAGATCTTTTAGTCCTCAGCATTGTGTAAGCTTGTGAAGTTCACAGTGTTAAAAGTAAGAGTTCCTCCCGTAATGTGTATAGGAAACTACATTGATTTGTTTTCCCTTTTTCTTAAGTGGGACTTCTCGCCTTAATGACACGTTTAGAATTTTAAACGTGTCAAAATCGGATACCTTATTCAGGCTGCTTGGTATTGTAAGTCACTATTTTCACGTGTCAGTAATTAGTCTGTTCAGATACTTGGTATTATAGCTTAATAGTTCTCACGTGCCATTCTGACCATAGCTAGTAGAATGTTTTGTGTGGTTTCAAGTCAGGTTTGGTCTTTAAAAAGCTTTCTGTATTTCGGGGCTGCTTAAGTGATAGGATGACAGGCTTTCGGGTACTGATCTTCTGGGAATGTCCAATGAGTGAAGTTAACTATTCTCCCCTGTATAAAAAAGTGCTTATTTTAGGAACTGTCAATATTGGCTTAAAGAGAGAAAGGAATGTACCTTGGTGAGCCAGGGTATTGGAGAACCAGATCACAGATGTTCTTGGCAATTTGTGAGAATAGATTGTTGATTTCTCTTTGAAGTTCCACGTTGTATTTCCTAGGTAAATGGACATCATGAAAGTGCTCTGGGAGTTTAGCTTCTTCAGAAACTTGCTACAGTTTTCTGTGTAGAGGCAGAGAGTTTGGAGAAGTACTTCTGTGAAGTAAGTACATATGTGAGCACAGTTTGAATTTGGTTGTTTGATTTTACTTGATGTTTTGCCTTTGAACAAGAAAGCTTAGCTTTTATTTCTTTGCTTAGATCAAGCCATCTGGCCTACTTAAATAAAGTTCACTTACCAACCCCTAAAAGTGCCCGGTTCCCCATACCTTATCATGCAGATTCCTTTTATCCAGCCATTTTCTTGTTTCTTTTTTGGCCGTCCCTCCTCACTCTGGAGCCACCAGCACCACTCTGGCTAGACTTGGAACTCCATTTCCAGCTTGTCCACCCATCAGCCAGTGAGTCAGGAAGGGACAGCCATCCTCAGAGCAGTGATCTGGAGTAGACATTGTTGGGTGACTAGACTTTACCTGTTAGGTAGAAGAGCTGTCTTTCCTCTTACTGGTATGTGCCAACTTGCTGGTTTATTCTTAATCCTTTTCTCTGTGACACTGTTAGAAGTGGAGATGTAAAAATATGTAAGGAAGCGGTTATAAGAAAAGTACATTCTTTGTTACTTGGTGGTCAGTTTTTTTCAGTTTTATCAAACTATTTTGGTGTTACTGACTTTGTCAACTGCTTCTACAAAATGCCAGTTCATATTTTAAAAAGTGCCCTCTTTAGGGTTGTCTATTTGGAAAAGAATGGTTTATAAATTGAGGTCCAGAGAGATGTGGGACTGTTGGATTGCATGTTTGAACCCATACAGGTCCATGAAGTACCACCATCATAGCAGAGAACTATGCCTGGAAGAAGCAGAGAAAAAATTGGAAACTTGTCCTTAGAAATTGACAAAGGGGGAGCCATAAAAGTTGCAAGTTTTTTTATAGTGAGGAAATAGACACAAGGGGAGCATGTTTTCTTTGGTTGTTAAGCCCTTGTTGAAATTTGTGGTAGGGTCCCTGTTTTTAAGCTGGATAGGAGGAAGAGCTCTTGAAGGAGGAAGTCTAGAGGTAGAACACTGAATGACTTCTTAAGTGTTCCTGTCCAGGATGAATATCTGTCGTTTCTCCTGAAAATAGGCTAGTTGGGTTTTTCTGGTGGTTCCTTGAGCAACCAGTCACCATAAAAGTTTTTGCACAGTGTCATCCACCTTAAGTAGAATGCTGCTGGGTGGTTATGCCTGTTTCCAGCCTCCCAAGTAAAAACTTGGGATTCAGTGTTGATCTTAGCTCTCTGAAAAAGTAATACAGGTTTCCAACAGAATGATTAAGTAGAATACAAATTAAGTGTAACCAAGTGTAATTCATTTAAGTTCAATTCTCTGTGGATCCAAGTAAATTGACTACGTGATACTCTTTAAAGTAGAGGTCCTGAAATGAATGAAAATGTGGAGGACAAGGGTTCTGTGTAAGAGAACAAACATTTTCTATGCTAGAATGTACTTATTTTGAGTTTCAATTTGCACACAGTTCATTCTTTTTTATTGTTGAATGAGAAGTAAGTTTAGCGATTTAATTCAGGATTACTTGGTGTCTTGGTCCATTTGGGCTGCTGTGTAGTACCGTACCACAGACTGGGTAGCTTGTAAACAACAAAATTTATCCCTCACAGCTCAGGAGGCTGGAAGACCGCGATCAGGGTGCCAGCCTGGTCAGATGAGGGCCTCCTTCCCTCTCTCAGACCAGATTGCTGGCTTCTTGTTCTCACATGGTGGAAGGGGCAAGGGAGCTCCCTGGGGCCTCTTTTATAAAGGAGCTGTTTTGTGAAATGCATTCGTCATGGCTCTGCCGTTATGACTTACGGCCTCCAGAAAACCTCACCTAAGTCCAATACATGGGGCATTAGAATTTCAACATATGAATTTTTGAGGGGGACACAAAAGTTTTAGAGCATAGAACTTGGACTTGTAGAACATCCAGGCTTCTCTAGTAATGGTGTGGTGTCCTTTCACCATCCCACCCTTAACATCTCTCAGAACTCTGCCAGTAAAAAATGAGTATAGAATAAAACCAGCAGTCCTCAGAGGAGGAACTATCTCCAAAACGTAGCACATTGTATTATGGAATCTGAATTTTAAAGAGGAATGTTCTGTTTCATAGTACTTGGTTTTTGATGGATGTCTTTTTATGGGGAAGGGATTTTCTTCTTTTTTTAGTGACAGAGATATAATCACATATCACAGAATTCACCATTAAGTGTATGCTTCAGTGGTTTTTAGTATATGCACAAAGTTAATGCAACCGTCACTAGTACGTGGTGGCTGCTTGTTAATCACTGAGTAGTCTCAAAAGTGACCTCTTCAGGGTCACCAGAGTAGAGTGCAGAATCTTACGTAATTGTTTTGTTCAGAAGGGCTCTTAGACTTTATTATGATTTTAAGTGATACCTGTTGACTGAGAGATAAGTTTAGACAGAAGATAGATGAGGTTCTTGACTGGATTTTCCTTTTCCCATGAGACTGAAATCTCTACAGTAACAAAGTCTTCAGTGGGACAGTAAGTAAAGTAGGCAGAGAAGGTGAGGGGGAAATACTGTTCCAGGAGTGTTATTTCTTTTCCTACCTCGTTTTCTAGCTAGTTATTTCTTATCTTGACTTAACCAATTATTAGATTTGGGCTCTTATTTCATGATTTTACATGCTTGCAATGGCTCCAGCGTGAGGATTTAGGGAGTAAGTGAAGGCATTACATGAACCAGTGCTTTCCTTGTGAGCAGCTATTTGAACTGGTAAGAAATTTTGCTTGAGAATAGACCCTCTTTGGAGCAGCTTTTATTTACTGCAGGTTTTGTACATGGCTTTCTTCTGTCCCTTGTTTTTCACCACCTCTGGAATTGTACTGCAAGAAAAGATAGCGATTAAAATTTCTCAGGGCGAGTTAGGGAAGTAGAGTAGATGACAAATTTTAAGCCTTGTTTTGTTTTTGTTTGCTGGGGAGGAAATGTCTTAGAGTGTTAAAATATTACTGTTTTTCTAGTCGAAGAGAAAGGAATGAAAAGGATTCAATAGTCTTTTGTGGTGAGTTGGCAGTATTAGAATGGAATTTTTTGAGATGTAAGTCTGGTTTCTGCTCAGAATGATGTATAGCAATTAATGAACAAACATGTTTGTGTTTACAGAACGCAGGATACTGTGCTGGGCACTTGAAGTGACACCACAAGATGAATTAATCGTAGTCCTGGAGTCTAGAAAGGGGTCAGACCCCCAATTTACTCTAATGGAAGACATAACATGCTTGAGAGGGTTTCAAAGCTGAGCAGAGGAGTTGTTCATAGGTGCCCTTTGTAACTCATTTCAATCTTATCCTAATCATAAACCTAGAGATACATTTTCTGGTACTCTTCTTTGTTAATACCATAGTGTTTTTTAAGTTCAGATATAATTCACATAAAATTTACATTTCTTGTGTTTTGGTATTTTATTTCAGCTTGCTAGGAAATTGCTAGAGTAGAGCATCAGTTACCTTTTTACACTGCTTGGTGCTCATACCTAACAGTGAGTTACTGCCATTATGAAATTTTGATTGAGAATAGACCCTCTTTGGAGCAGCTTTTATTTACTGGTATGTCTACTGGGCATGTTAATTAAGAATTTCATCATTAAATTCACAGTTCTTAAATTATTGGGAAGCAAGAATATGGCCACTAGGTGAAAGTTCTTGATTATTCTGACATCCTTAGGCTTCCTTTTAAGCTGTCGTTTGTTGATTCATACCAAAGCTTCTTAAAAGTGGTGTCCTTGTTTTCAGTAGATTTTAACAAAGCAGGCTAGGCTGTAGGTGTATTTTTTTCCTAAGTGACTTTGTTTTAGGAAATCTAGTTGTCACAGTACTCCAAGTTGAGCCAGTTCCCCATCATAATTCTGCTTTCTAGGTGAGAGAAACAGTAAGGATTTCTTGAGCATCTTTCACCAGCCTAACCTAAGAGTGGTTACACGCAATCCAAACCACATTCCAACCAGGTAATTGTAAGCCACTCGCCTTGAAACAAGCAGAAAGTGCATGCCTTAGAATGCTGTTGGGGCAATTTCTGCATTGACCGTTTCTATAGAACCACAGTGGGCCACTGTACTACTCAGTGGTGTGTCCAGCTCCTTTGGATGGTTGGTTGTCTGCAAAGTATTTTAAGTTCACCTACAGTATTTTTTAAGTAAATGGGGTATAAATTATAAATAAACCTATGTTTTACGGTTGTTTGAAAAACATAGTGGATCTCAGTTACTCTACAGAAAGCCCACTCAGGTGGATGTGTGTCATTGCTTTTAGTGAATGAATAGTTCGTAGAATGTTAGGGCTGAAAGTGACCCTGGCAGTAGTACAGTCTTGTCAGAGAAACAAACTGAAGCCTACAGATACTCAGTGACTCCGATTCAGCAACAGTGGAGTCTGGAATCTGTTAGCCAACTGCTAGCTTAGTGCCCTTTCCATTACACCGTGCTGTTGACTGGGGAGAAGGGCATCCCTGGGGCTAACATCTTGACCACCAACCAGCATGGATTTCCTGAGAGAGGCCCTAGAATTTGCCTTTCTTGTGTTTATTCTTCAAAAGTTTTGTTAATATGGGGCTTTGAAAAGCTTGTAATAATAAACTTATTGAGCAGTTACTTGCTTCATATGCTTTTATTTTCACAACAATCTCTTGAGGTTATTGAGGTTATGTTGAGTCCTTTTATAGATAAGAAAATTAAGGCTCAGAAAAGCTAAATAAATGAGGTGACATCTCCTAGTAAGTGGAGGAGCCAGGGTTAAACTCTATGTCTGATTTCAAAGTTTATTCTAGTAATAGTAACTCAGCTAGTCTTCTCCCTGTTATTTGCTATGAAAAGGTCTTTTTGGCTGAGACACTTTTTCAGAAACCACGTCTGTGAGATTGTGGCCTATGGCACCACCTCCCTGTTCTGTCTCAGTAGTAGCAGGGTGACATTGTGATAAGTAGGCAATGCCCTACTTTGAAATTACTTCTTCCTACATTTTAGGAAATAATGTGAGATAATTTGAAACAGCTCTCTTCACCGCTATAGCATTGTACCTTTTTATTTTGAGAGCATAGGTAGTTAAGGCAAAACCATGGACATTTCATGTGTTGTGTGGGCGTTTGGCTGTGATGTCTGCCTTTACTGGTTTTCAGTATTGTCTGTGGGAGAGAAATACCTCAGGCAGGCAGATTTGGTTGGGAGTGTATGGTCATCTGGGTGCTAGAGAATTTTTAGTTCCTTACGCAAATTGTACTTCAGCATCTCTTCAGTATTGTTTCTCTAACCCCTTCTTGGAAAACTGACACATACAAAGTTGTTTTTAGTCTATTGAACCCTGATGGAAATGCAGTAAATATATAGGTGGACTGCTACAGATGGTGAGAAAACTGAAGTGATAAGACTATAAGGAACTAGTGACCTATGAAAACCAAAAGAAACGGCTACAGTCCAGGCACAATGAATTACATACTTAACCGGTATGTACACCGTTTCAGCCTGTGGAGACTTTACAGGAGGTGGGAAAAGGCTCTGTATTTCAGAAAACCACAGTCATTCTGGAAGTTTCTAATGTCTTAGGAAACCAGAACTGAGATCTGTGTGTAGGTGTGCTTACAGCTGCAAGAAGGGTCCTACCCTAGAGGAGCTCAGAAGAGCCATCCTAAGCTGGGTAATGGGGTGGGCGGGGTGGTGGGATAAAAGTGGAAAGTTTTGTATTACAATTGAGGAGAATCCTTAAGGGGATCTAGAACTGTGCACTTATGGCTCTTTAATTAAAACTAAATGTTTCAATTTAAAAGTCAGTTCCTTGTTCACAGCCACCTTCAAGTGCCTAATAGCCACATGTGGCTAAGTGACGGTCATATCACCGCACAGAAACAGAACATTTCCATGATTGCAGAAGCTTGTATTGGACAGAATTTTGTCACACAGTTTCTTACTTCAGTGTAGTGTAAGACACTTGTGACGTTTGCGACAGCACTGAAGTTTTTATTCATTAATAGTGAACACCATTTAGCTAACAGGACTAAGAAATTTAAGTAGGATGACTTTTACATATTGTTGTTTTGTGTGTAAAGAGATGAAAGATTAGTGTTTTTTTTTTGTTTTTTTTTTGTTTTTTTTTTTTTTTAATTTTTTTTTAATTATTATTTTTTATTGAAGGGTAGTTGACATACAGTATTACATTACATGAGTTTCAAGTGTACAACACAGTGGTAGAACATTTATATACATAATTCTAGGTTCCAGCTATCACCCTACCAGGCTGTTACAATATCTTGACTATATTCCTTATGCTATACATTACATCCCGGTTACTAATTTATTTTACCATTGGAAGTCTGTCCCTTTTTTTTTTTTTTTTTTTTTTTTTTTTGTGAGGGCATCTCTCATATTTATTGATCAAATGGTTGTTAACGACAATAAAATTCTGTATAGGGGAGTCAATGCTCAATGCACAATCATTATTCCACCCCAAGCCTAATTTTTGTCAGTCTCCAATCTTCTGAGGCATAACAAACAAGTTTTTACATGTAGAACAAATTCTTACATAGTGAATAAGTTACATAGTGAACAGTACAAGGGCAGTCATCACAGAAACTTTCGGTTTTGCTCATGCATTATGAACTATAAACAGTCAGTTCAAACATGAATACTCATTTGGTTTTTATACTTGATTTATATGTGGATACCACATTTCTCTCTTTATTATTATTATTTTTAATAAAATGCTGAAGTGGTAGGTAGATACAAGATAAAGGTAGAAAACATAGTTTAGCGTTGTAAGAGAGCACATGTAGATGATCAGGTGTGTGCCTGTAGACTATGTGTTAATCCAAGCTAGACCAGGGCAATAAAACATCCACGTATGCAGAAGATTTCTCTCAGAACGGGGGGGTGAGGTTCTAAGCCTCACCTCTGTTGATCCCCAATTTCTCACCTGATGGCCCCCCTGCGACTGTGCCTGTCTTAGGTTGTTCCTCCCTTGAGGAATCTTACCCGTCTCTGGCTAACCAGTCATCTTCCGGGGCCATACAGGGAAATGTGAAGTTGGTAAGTGAGAGAGAAGCCTTATTGTTTGAAAAAGTTAGCTTTTTACTTCTTTGCATATTTATGCCCTGTGGCTTCTATGCCCAGCATTTGTCTTGAGGTATCTTTACCACTTGGAAGAATTATGATACTTGGTAAATTTGATATGAGGCACGAATTCTATTTAAGGGTTGTAATTAGGAAGGAAGAAGAAAATCTATAGAAGTAGCAGGCGGAAGAAAACATGGGAAGATTGATTATTTCTTTGATATATCTTCTTGTAGAGTAACTTCAGCATGTATAGGTTTTAAGCTACTACTTAAATTGCACACACACATTAACATAATAGGAGTATAGTTACATAACCAAAGCATAACTGTAATTACTAGCCATCTGCAGTGAAACCAAGAAAACCAGTTAGGCACCTTAGGCATTTGTGAAAACTTATCTATGATATGGTGGATATTGTCCAAATGAAATTGAACAGTCTGAGAAAAATCATACAAATTAAAACAACCCATTCCTGGGGACTGTTCACATGCCATATGTTCTTTTAACAATAAATAGTTTGTAGTTGTAAGACTTTGGAGCGCTACAATTTGCACTTCTCCAAATTCTTGGTTGAGTTCCAACAGTATAGATCCAGTCCAATTTTGTTGTTTTACTGTATGCACAGGCCAGCTTAGATATCTCCTTCCTCATTCCCATGGCAAGTCCAGGAACTGGTGGGATGAGTGCATCTACAGCTGTAGCAGTGCGTAGATCTTTGTTGGGGTTTTTTGATGATCATCTTCTGGCATGAGTCTTCCAGAGAGTGCAGATGTTGGAAGTTCTTTTTCATATCGTATCTTAGTTCATTTTCGGGGTAGCCCAATTAGGCTTTGATCCTCTGTATAAACACAAACAGACCCTTTGCCTACACATTTATATGCCCTTTATACCCTTGTGTAGAACTCGTTGGAGGTTACCACACAGGAACTGCCCTTTTTTTTTTTTTTTTTTTGCTATCACTAATCTACACTTACATGACGAATATTATGTTTACTAGGCTCTCCCCTGTACCAGGTCTCCCCTATAAACCCCTTTACAGTCACTGTCCATCAGCATAGCAAAATGTTGTAGAATCACTACTTGCCTTCTCTGTGTTGTACAGCCCTCCCTTTTCTCCTACCCCCCCATGCATGTTAATCTTAATACCCCCCTACTTCTCCCCCCCTTATCCCTCCCTACCCACCCATCCTCCCCAGTCCCTTTCCCTTTGGTACCTGTTAGTCCGTTCTTGAGTTCTGTGATTCTGCTGCTGTTTTGTTCCTTCAGTTTTTCCTTTGTTCTTATATTCCACAGATAAGTGAAATCATTTGGTATTTCTCTTTCTCCGCTTGGCTTGTTTCACTGAGCATAATACCCTCCAGCTCCATCCATGTTGCTGCAAATGATTGGATTTGCCCTTTTCTTATAGCTGAGTAGTATTCCATTGTGTATATGTACCACATCTTCTTTATCCATTCATCTATTGATGGACATTTAGGTTGCTTCCAATTCTTGGCTATTGTAAATAGTGCTGCAATAAACATAGGGGTGCATCTGTCTTTCTCAAACTTGATTGCTGCGTTCTTAGGGTAAATTCCTAGGAGTGCAATTCCTGGGTCAAATGGTAGGTCTGTTTTGAGCATTTTGATATACCTCCATACTGCTTTCCACAATGGTTGAACTAACTTACATTCCCACCAGCAGTGTAGGAGGGTTCCCCTTTCTCCACAGCCTCGCCAACATTTGTTGTTGTTTGTCTTTTGGATGGCAGCCATCCTTACTGGTGTGAGGTGATACCTCATTGTAGTTTTAATTTGCATTTCTCTGATAATTAGCGATGTGGAGCATCTTTTCATGTGTCTGTTGGCCATCTGTATTTCTTTTTTGGAGAACTGTCTGTTCAGTTCCTCTGCCCATTTTTTAATTGGGTTATTTGTTTTTTGTTTGTTGAGGCGTGAGAGCTCCTTATATATTCTGGACGTCAAGCCTTTATCGGATGTGTCATTTTCAAATATATTCTCCCATACTGTAGGGATCCTTCTTGTTCTATTGATGGTGTCTTTTGCTGTACAGAAGCTTTTCAGCTTAATATAGTCCCACTTACTCATTTTTGCTGTTGTTTTCCTTGCCCGGGGAGATATGTTCAAGAAGAGGTCACTCATGTTTATGTCTAAGAGGTTTTCGCCTATGTTTTCTTCCAAGAGTTTAATGGTTTCATGGCTTACATTCAGGTCTTTGATCCATTTTGAGTTTACTTTTGTATATGGGGTTAGACAATGGTCCAGTTTCATTCTCCTACATGTAGCTGTCCAGTTTTGCCAGCACCACCTGTTGAAGAGACTGTCATTTCGCCATTGTATGTCCATGGCTCCTTTATCAAATATTAATTGACCATATATGTCTGGGTTAATGTCTGGATTCTCTAGTCTGTTCCATTGGTCTGTGGCTCTGCTCTTGTGCCAGTACCAAATTGTCTTGATTACTATGGCTTTATAGTAGAGCTTGAAGTTGGGGAGTGAGATCCCCCCTACTTTATTCTTCTTTCTCAGAATTGCTTTGGCTATTCGGGGTCTTTGGTGTTTCCATATGAATTTTTGAATTATTTGTTCCAGTTCATTGAAGAATGTTCCTGGTAGTATCATAGGGATTGCATCAAATCTGTATATTGCTTTGGGCAGGATGGCCATTTTGACGATATTAATTCTTCCTAGCCACGAGCATGGGATGAGTTTCCATCTGTTAGTGTCCCCTTTAATTTCTCTTAAGAGTGACTTGTAGTTTTCAGAGTATAAGTCTTTCACTTCTTTGGTTAGGTTTATTCCTAGGTATTTTATTTTTTTTGATGCAATTGTGAATGGAGTTGTTTTCCTGATTTCTCTTTCTGTTGGTTCATTGTTAGTATATAGGAAAGCCACAGATTTCTGTGTGTTGATTTTGTATCCTGCAACTTTGCTGTATTCCGATATCAGTTCTAGTAGTTTTGGGGTGGAGTCTTTAGGGTTTTTTATGTACAGTATCATGTCATCTGCAAATAGTGACAGTTTAACTTCTTCTTTACCAATCTGGATTCCTTGTATTTCTTTATTTTGTCTGATTGCCGTGGCTAGGACCTCCAGTACTATGTTAAATAACAGTGGAGAGAGTGGGCATCCCTGTCTAGTTCCCGATCTCAGAGGAAATGCTTTCAGCTTCTCGCTGTTCAATATAATGTTGGCTGTGGGTTTATCATAGATGGCCTTTATTATGTTGAGGTACTTGCCCTCTATTCCCATTTTGCTGAGAGTTTTTAACATGAATGGATGTTGAACTTTGTCAAATGCTTTTTCAGCATCTATGGAGATGATCATGTGGTTTTTGTCTTTCTTTTTGTTGATGTGGTGGATGATGTTGATGGACTTTCGAATGTTGTACCATCCTTGCATCCCTGGAATGAATCCCACTTGGTCATGGTGTATGATCCTTTTGATGTATTTTTGAATTCGGTTTGCTAATATTTTGTTGAGTATTTTTGCATCTACGTTCATCAGGGATATTGGTCTGTAGTTTTCTTTTTTGGTGGGGTCTTTGCCTGGTTTTGGTATTAGGGTGATGTTAGCTTCATAGAATGAGTTTGGGAGTATCCCCTCCTCCTCTATTTTTTGGAAGACTTTAAGGAGAATGGGTATTATGTCTTCCCTGTATGTCTGATAAAATTCCGAGGTAAATCCATCTGGCCCGGGGGTTTTGTTCTTTGGTAGTTTTTTGATTACCTCTTCAATTTCGTTGCTGGTAATTGGTCTGTTTAGATTTTCTGTTTCTTCCTGGGTCAGTCTTGGAAGGTTATATTTTTCTAGGAAGTTGTCCATTTCTCCTAGGTTTCCCAGCTTGTTAGCATATAGGTTTTCATAGTATTCTCCAATAATTCTTTGCATTTCCGTGGGGTCCGTCGTGATTTTTCCTTTCTCGTTTCTGATACTGTTGATTTGTGTTGACTCTCTTTTCTTCTTAATAAGTCTGGCTAGAGGCTTATCTATTTTGTTTATTTTCTCGAAGAACCAGCTCTTGGTTTCATTGATTTTTGCTATTGTTTTATTATTCTCAATTTTATTTATTTCTTCTCTGATCTTTATTATGTCCCTCCTTCTGCTGACCTTAGGCCTCATCTGTTCTTCTTTTTCCAATTTCAATAATTGTGACATTAGACCATTCATTTGGGATTGCTCTTCCTTTTTTAAATATGCTTGGATTGCTATATACTTTCCTCTTAAGACTGCTTTTGCTGTGTCCCACAGAAGTTGGGGCTTAGTGTTGTTGTTGTCATTTGTTTCCATATATTGCTGGATCTCCATTTTGATTTGGTCATTGATCCATTGATTATTTAGGAGCGTGTTGTTAAGCCTCCATGTGTTTGTGAGCCTCTTTGCTTTCTTTGTACAGTTTATTTCTAGTTTTATGCCTTTGTGGTCTGAAAAGTTGGTTGGTAGGATTTCAATCTTTTGGAATTTTCTGAGGCTCTTTTTGTGGCCTAGTATATGGTCTATTCTGGAGAATGTTCCATGTGCACTTGAGAAGAATGTATATCCCGCTGCTTTTGGATGTAGAGTTCTATAGATGTCTATTAGGTCCATCTGCTCTACTGTGTTGTTCAGTGCTTCCGTGTCCTTACTTATTTTCTGCCCAGTGGATCTATCCTTTGGGGTGAGTGGTGTGTTGAAGTCTCCTAGAATGAATGCATTGCAGTCTATATCCCCCTTTAGTTCTGTTAGTATTTGTTTCACATATGCTGGTGCTCCTGTGTTGGGTGCATATATATTTAGAATGGTTATATCCTCTTGTTTGACTGAGCCCTTTATCATTATGTAGTGTCCTTCTTTATCTCTTGTTACTTTCTTTGTTTTGAAGTCTATTTTGTCTGATATTAGTACTGCAACCCCTGCTTTCTTCTCACTGTTGTTTGCTTGAAATATGTTTTTCCATCCCTTGACTTTTAGTTTGTACATGTCTTTGGGTTTGAGGTGAGTTTCTTGTAAGCAGCATATAGATGGGTCTTGCTTTTTTATCCATTCTGTTACTCTGTGTCTTTTGATTGGTGCATTCAACCCATTAACATTTAGGGTGACTATTGAAAGATATGTACTTATTGCCATTGCAGGCTTTAAATTCGTGGTTACCAAAGGTTCAAGGTTAGCCTCTTTAGTATCTTACTGCCTAACTTAGCTCGCTTATTGAGCTGTTATATACACTGTCTGGAGATTCTTTTCTTCTCTCCCTTCTTGTTCCTCCTCCTCGATTCTTCATATGTTGGGTGTTTTGTGCTGTGCTCTTTCTAGGAGTGCTCCCATCTAGAGCAGTCCCTGTAAGATGTTCTGTAGAGGTGGTTTGTGGAAAGCAAATTCCCTCAGCTTTTGTTTGTCTGGGAATTGTTTAATCCCACCATCATATTTGAATGATAGTCGTGCTGGATACAGTATCCTTGGTTCAAGGCCCTTCTGTTTCATTGTATTAAATATATCATGCCATTCTCTTCTGGCCTGTAGGGTTTCTGTTGAGAAATCTGACGTTAGCCTGATGGGTTTCCCTTTATAGGTGACCTTTTTCTCTCTAGCTGCCTTTAACACTCTTTCCTTGTCCTTGATCTTTGCCATTTTAATTATTATGTGTCTTGGTGTTGCCCTTCTTGGATCCTTTCTGTTGGGGGTTCTGTGTATTTCCGTGGTCTGTTTGATTACTTCCTCCCCCAGTGTGGGGAAGTTTTCAGCAATTATTTCTTCTAAGATACTTTCCATCTCTTTGCCTCTCTCTTCTTCTTCTGGGACCCCTATAATACGGATATTGCTCCTTTTAGATTGGTCACACAGTTCTCTTAATATTGTTTCATTCCTGGAGATCCTTTTGTCTCTCTCTATGTCAGCTTCTATGCGTTCCTGTTCTCTCATTTCAATTCCATCAATGGCCTCTTGCATTCTATCCATTCTGCTTATAAACCCTTCCAGAGTTTGTTTCATTTCTGCGATCTCCTTTCTGGCATCTGTGATCTCTTTCCGGACTTCATCCCATTTTTCTTGCCTATTTCTCTGCATCTCTGTCAGCATGTTTATGATTCTTATTTTGAATTCTTTTTCAGGAAGACTGGTTAGGTCTGTCTCCTTCTCTGGTGTTGTCTCTGTGATCTTTGTCTGCCTGTAGCTTTGCCTTTTCATGGTGATAGGAATAGTCTGCAGAACTGGGACGAGTGACGGCTGGAAGGACTTCCTTTCTTGTTGGTTTGTGGCCCTCCTCTCCTGGGAGAACAGCGGCCTCTAGTGGCTTGTGCTGCGCAGCTGCGCGCAGACAAGGTTTCTGCTTCCTGCCCGGCTGCTATGGAGTTAATCTCCGCTGTTGCTGTGGGCGTGGCCTGGCTCCGGCAGCTACTCCAAAATGGTGGAGTCGCGTTGGAGCAGGAGCTGCTGGGAGGCTATTTATCTCCGTAAGGGGCCTCCCTGCTCCCTGCAGCCCAGGGGTTAGGGTGCCCAGAGATCCCGGATTCCCTACCTCTGGATTAAGTGACCCGCCCTGCCCCTTTAAGACTTCCAAAAAGCACCCGCCAAAACAAAACAACGACCACAAAAAAAAACAAGAAAAAAAAAAAATTTTTTTTAATTAAAAAAAAAAAGGTGGTCGTTCGTTTTTCTTTATTCTCCGGTGCCAGCCTCAGTCTTCTGCTCACCGGTCTTTCTGCCCTGTTTCCCTAATATTGGGGTCCCTATCCCTTTAAGACTTCCAAAAAGCGCTCACCAAAACAAAGCAGCAAAAAAGCAAAAAAAAAAAAAAAATGGTCGCGCGCTTTTCTTATGTCCTCTGTCGCTCAGCCTCCAGTGCCTGCTCACTGTTCTTGCTGCCCTGTTTTCCCAGTATCGAGGGCCCTGCACTCTGGCCCGGATGGCTGGGGCTGGGTGCTCGGCAGCCCTGGGCTCCGTCTCCCTCCCGCTCTGCCTGCTCTTCTCCTGCCGGTAGCTGGGGGGAGGGGCGCTCGGCTCCCGCGGGGCCGGGGCTTGTATCTTACCCCCTTCGCGAGGCGCTGGGTTCTCTCAGGTGCGGATGTGGTCTGGATATTGTCCTGTGTCCTCTGGTCTTTATTCTAGGAAGGGTTGTCTTTGTTATATTTTCATAGATATATGTTGTTTTGGGAGGAGATTTCCGCTGCTCTACTCACGCCGCCATCTTCCGCCCCCTCTCCGAAAGATTAGTTTTATATATCTAAAACAGTACACACTTAAATTGCTGATTTATGGACTATGTGGATTAAGCACCTTAAGAATTGGCCAGACGTTATATTTAAAATATAACTTGAACTGAAACCTGGCTTTCACAGCCCACCACCAGTGTGGCCTTCACATGAACTGGCCAAGTAAGAGTCTCTGTGTTAAAGTCCTTTGATCCATAATCAAATCTTAAAAAAAAAATTTGTGTTTTTAAAAATTGAGGTGAAATCCATATGACATGAAATTAGCCATTTGAAAGTGAACAGTTCGGTGGCATTTGGTATATTCACAGCGTTGTGCATCTTACTACCTCAAGGTTCCAGATGTTCTCATCGCCTCCAAAGGAAATCATACTCTTTAGCAGTCATTTAACACTCCCCTTTTCCCAGCTTTTGGCAACCACCAATCTACTTTCTGAGTGTATGAATTTACCTGTTCTGAATATTTCATGTGAATGGAATTGTACATGTGATCTTTTGTGTCTGGCTTATTGCACCATTATCAACTTTTAACTAAGAGTTTTAAGACTCACAGTATCGTCTGTGTTAAACCATAGTCAGTTCTGTTGCCTGACTGTCTTTTGGTAAACACTTTCACTTCTTGTTTTAAAACTTTTGGTAATGTACCTTGTATCACAGCCAGTTCATTAATCTTCCTTTATCATCAACTATAGCATTAGTTTCTTTTAATTTGAGGTATGGCAGTTTTATAAACTAGTACACTTCTGATAAACTTTCCCACCTAGTTAGAATTGTTCTTTTTTGAACGAGGGTGTGCTCCTGATGAGGATGTATCTTCTGAACATGGAGATACCATTAGAAAATATGAAACTGTTTTCATTCCTTGGGAGGTTTACTAACTTCTGCTCGACTAGCAGATATGAAGCATGCAGGACTTGAAAATCAAGCCCTTAATGGGTATGTTTGCCAGCCATGAATAAGTAACTTTGGACCTGGTAGAATTCTAAGCCTATGCGCATTAGTAGCCAGTAAATCTGGATGTGATGTATATTATGAATAATAGGAGTAGAATGAGAAAGGGTTGGAGATGTGTGTGAATGCATATGTGTGTGAGAGAAGAGACGGGTACAAATACACTGATAAGTTTAAATGTAAAGAACGTGTTGCTGTATCTGATTTTTCTGGTTCATTGTTCCAAAAACATCAGTTCGCAGATGTTGCTACCATTGTCATTTGAATTGTAATGTGATCCGTGGTCTGAATGCAAGGATAAGCTCTTTTTCTTCCATCCTGGGGAAACTACTGTCAGCTTCTTATTTTGAGGCCCTTTAATGTCATCATTACGTGTATATTAATAACTTAATTGCTGTTTGTACTTGACCCTGTCTCTGCCTCTGTAAGCTGTACAAACTGAAGACAAATGTGTTATAAATGTAGGGTGTTTTGAAAAATAAAACCATGAGCAGTTATTATGCTGCATTATGCAGCCATGATGTCACTGTCCTGAGAGGTGCCTTACAGCCTTAGGCATGTATTGTGTATTTGTAAATCTAAGACTTGGTTGTAGAACAGGTGTTGAGGTGTGTGTACTGTTCGGTCTTATAATGCCCATTTGCAGTTTGGGATGTCTTATAAGTGATGAGAGAGCCCCCATACTGATTGTCTCAGTCTTCCTTGCCTTAAAATGCTTGACCATCCTAACTGTGTCATCACTTACTCGGTTTACTTTTACTGAGGGATTTTCAGCAAGGGCTGTCTGAGGAAGGCAAGGTGGCATTTGTGTAACTTGGAGAAGCCCATTCTAATATGTCAGAATGTTAGGTAAGTTACCGCTTACTTCATAGGGTTGGGGGGGTGGTTAAATAAGATAGCAATCAGCACATGAGGGCTCAATAAACATTTAAGTGGATTTAGGGTAACTTGCCACAACCTCCAACCCTGCCTCCAGCACTGTGTGGATTTGTGAGTGTTTCTATCCCTGTCTGCACCCATAATAGATGTGCAGTATATGTTAGTTGATAGAATTGAACTGACGGCTCATTACATATTATGGAGTGGGGAGTCACTTGTTGAATATCTCCTAGGTGCGAGGAGTTCTTTAATTGATACTAAACAGATGTGTACTCTCATTCAGTGCTCTGAGCAATCCTGTCAGGCAGATGGCATGTCATTTCCATGATTCAGTGAAATAATTGCCTCTCACAACTTGTACATGACACTCTAGGCTTTAAAACCAGGAGTCAGCCCAGTGCTGGCCTCTCAGCACCAGCGTCTGCTGCCTCCTCCATCCTGAGGTTGGCACGTCCGCCTGATCACCTAGCACTGCCTGACTTTCTCTGGAAGTTGAGTGATTTTTCCTTACTATACCTGTAAACTTTTCTTTGAAATAGGAAGTGAAAAAAAGTCTTTTGTGAAGTACAATTCCTGTTTCTTCCAAACCTAGTTCAAATGCTTTTTCCATTTCTGTTAACATCCTGCTAATCGCGTAGGTTGGGGTGTCTTAGACCGTTCACTCTTCCTTCCTGCACCTGTCCGGTGTCACCCCTGTTACCTCTGCGCTTAGCCTCTCCTCTCCAGCTGCACCGCGCCGCGGTGGAAGCCATGCTGTTGTTGCTGGCTGAGGTGTCTTTCCGTTCAAAGGTCATCCAAATACCACTGTGTGGGATCATCAGCAGTGACACTAAGCATGTCACTTCTCAAGAGATCTTGGTTGCCCTTTACCTTTCAGGGTCAAGAAACTCCTTTCTTCACTAGTGCACATTATAGAAGATTGGGCCGAAAACTTTTCTTGACTTACAGGTCTTAATACTTTCCGTGGAGTGATTTTAAATATGACTTTGACAGATTATCAATTCAGTGTTTATTGGTGTGCGGGATTCCTGTGACTTCAAATTCTTCAGTGTCTTTTTTGCATCTTGGAGATTCTTTAAAGCAAGGGCACTTTCATACCAGAGTATCATTAGGCTTTCAGATATAAAAAGAAACTTAAACATGTAAGTATCAGTATATATTTCTCATACATCTCTTTCAGTGATATCAAAGTAGATTTTCAGTGTGACAATTGTGGAAACTGGATTGTTGCTTGATCTTACAATTCTAATAGAGGGACAAAACCAGTGTCATTTTAATCATCTTTTCTGAGATGTTTGTTATAAGGGCCCGTACACATTTCAGGGACTTTATACGAATGTCCTTTTAACTTCATTGGTATCAAATAGAATTTATTCAAGGATCTTGATGATAAAACATGTATGATTATAGAATTTTTAAAAGGGCTAATCACAGCCTTCTTTGACTACAGCTACCAAGAGAAACTAGAGAAGTAATGTGTCTTCGTTGAGCAAAATCTTCCTAATCTGATCTGTGTATGCTGCCGATTACTCTTTAAATATCTGTGATAGAAAAGTTTTTGAAGCAAAATATGAGAATAAGCATACTTTTATGAGTACATTTCAGTTACTAAAAGGTTTGAAAATTGGCTGTGATTGGCAGGTTTTTAGAAGTAGGTTAAACAGATTTGTAGTTCGAAACCTGAGTTAGTTGCCATTAGTTAGGTCTGGGTTATTGAGATTTTTGTTGGGTTATTGAACTTACATTTTTACTGTATTTTAGAACATAAATAAAATAGATGTATAGTTCCAATTTTTAATATAACTTATTTCTATTAAATAGCACCTGTGGAACCTTCTGCAGAGGAACAATCGTTGTGTGAAGGTAAGCATCTATAATATGACTCTTTGAATATCTGACTGAGAAAACATTTAAGTTGTCTGTAGTATATAGAGCTAGATATTGTTTTGTAAATGTATATTATATCTCAATTTCTTGTCTAGGTTCAAATTCAGCTGTTAGCATGGAACTTTCAGAAACTGTTGGTAAGAAAATTTCTGACCATATTAATACAGTATTATGAAACTCTTTCACTCTCAAGATTTAAGGTGCAAATGTAAGTGTTATGATTATTGTAATCCCTACAGTTAACACTGGCATTGAATCTTTGTGTTTGGATTAACCATGCCGTGATAAATTTAGTAGTTGTCAATATAGAGGAATTGGGTGGAAGAATGCTAGTCAGTTTAAATAGTTATACTTGTTCCATTTACTTTGTGAGAAATTCCTTCCTTTATGTAACTTTGTTAATTTGAAGGGTTTTATATTTCCAAAAAGTTGATACCAAAGATATTACTTGTAGAGGGAAAAGAAAGGAGCCCCTAAATCCTGTGTTCTGGTTTTAAACTTTCCCTTTTTTCCACTGTCAGGGCATTTTGACGCTGGAGTTACTGGGCTGTTACGAATGATACATCTCCTGTTCACATTTTGTTTGTCCTTATGAAATGGAGCTTTATAAAAATAGCAATCTCTTGTAGTGTCTGAGTCAGAGCCCTGATGTCAGCAGTGAGGCCAGCTTGAAAGCTATTATCCATTTCTGTTGTGAAAGATACTTTCCTATGTGTCACTAGACATTGGAAACTGGAACTAAATATGCAAAGTTCTATTTGTTGTTTGAAAGCATCTGTGTTTTAAAGTATAGACTCTAAATTTTTTACCAGAATACTGAGTTAAAATACCTTATTTCAGTAGAAAATGGGGAGACAGAAATGTCCCCAGAAGAATCACGGGAGCACAAAGAAGAAATCAGTGAAGCAGAGCCAGTGGGTGGCTCCTTGGGAGGTGGAAGGCCCCCAGAGGAAGGTGCCCAGGAGATGATGGAGGAGGAAGAGGAGATACCAAAACCCAAATCTGTGGTTGCACCACCAGGTGCTCCTAAGAAGGAACATGTAAATGTTGTATTCATTGGGCATGTAGGTAAGTTGGGTTCACAGCAATAAGAAATGACCAGAATTACTGTGTACAACAAACAGAACATCTTACTTGGCTACTTGGAGATGTTTAGTGAAACTGGAATTGATCTAAATGTCTTGACTTTTAACTTGATTTTTTAGCTGGCAAAAAAGTGGCAGCACTTTGTTCTTGAAGGTTGGGCCGATGAACAGTTGTATAATGGAATAGAAGCTGGAAGAAAATAAGCTACAGTATATTTGTATGATGCATAATTGGTCTCTAGACCACTGATGATGGCTCAGCATATTATGACATTTATTAATTAACAGTCTAGAAAATGTGCCTATTTTTTTGTTTGAACTTCAGTTATTCTGTTAACTTTTTAGGATTCACTTTACTACATAGTTTGATTTTGCGTAATGTAAGAAATTAATTGGAGTGAGTTGTGGATGCTAGTCAGGTTGCTGGTTTAGCACAAAACAAAACCCTATTTTATTTATTCAGGTGTTCTCTGACTTACTCCCAAAATTGTGAAAGGAAAATACAGGATTATGTGTCCTTTTTTCTTCTCTTTGTCTCTGGCTTCCCCTCCTTTTTCAGTAGCGAGCCCCCTTTTGAAATTTGTAAAGGCACAACTGTATCTGCTAAGAGTGAAAGGCAGGCTGACCACCTAAATGGAGCTCTCAGTCCTGGTCTGCTCTTGCTGTCCACTGAGGCTCCGCTGGGGTAATTTATATTCTGTTGTTGCTGTGCTCTAAGCTAACGGTCAGGGAGGAATCTGTCCAAAAATTCATTTGTATATCAGTAAAGCAGTTCTCAGTCATTGTTGAGCTGCAAGGGATCTTAGCAGCTTCATTTTACAAAGAAGAAGGTAACTAGCCAGAGCGTGTGCCCCAAATTCCTATCATTTCAGTTGCTGTTGCAAGATGTAATTATATCAGCTAAATGATGCCTTCAGTTGTTGGTGTATTTAATTGTTGGTATTTGGGGTTTTTGTCTTTTACACCTGGTTTACACATTGTTGATGATTACTTTTAGATGCTGGCAAGTCAACCATTGGAGGACAAATAATGTAAGTGTTTTCTGTTAAATAATAGAGTGAATTTAATGGAATGTTTTGGGCATTGCAAACATTCACACAAAGGAGACAAAACAGGTTACCCCAACTTAAGAAAAATTAATAATAAAATGA
The DNA here is from genome assembly GCF_030020395.1 of Manis pentadactyla. Classification (NCBI taxonomy): domain Eukaryota; kingdom Metazoa; phylum Chordata; class Mammalia; order Pholidota; family Manidae; genus Manis; species Manis pentadactyla. The sequence continues at coordinate 108,942,205 of NC_080028.1, read as the reverse complement.
CATTACTTGTAGGGAAAGCTGATGTTAAGTAATTTTTGCAGTATGATCGTTGTTAGTATTTTCTGATGGAATTTAGGTCTTCTCTAAAATCTTCTGTCATCACCACCAGGAACATAAATGTATTTATGAAAGCTGTCTCTTAGATTTTTCTATAAAAAGTAATACAGAATCCTAGATTATAGGAAATGTCAGTCTGCTTTGAATATAATTTTCTTGGGAGTAATGAAAAGCAGTTCTTGAATTAGGTGCATGGGGGAAAGATTTTTCTAATCCATCAACTCCTTAAATTTATAATCAAAGATAGGTGGTTGGCTAACATGCTGAGATTAGAAGATATGAAAACACCGTGGTTGACCTTTAGTAATGTATTCTAATATTGAAAATCTTTTTAATTAAATGGCTTTTCTTTTTTTTTAATTGAAGTATCATTGATATACAGTCTTTTAGTTTCAAATATACAACACAGTGTTTCAACAGTTACACATATTATTAAATCCTCACCCCTCTAGTGTGATTACTGTCAATCAACGTAGAAAAATGTTACATAATCATTGATTATGTTCTCCATGCTGTACTATTCTGACCAGATTATATTGTGATTGTGAGTTATTGTATCCTTTTATCCCCCTCAGCCTCATTCCCCACCAGCTTGGTAACCGCTAGTCACTTCTCAGTGTCTGAGTCTACTGCTGTTTTGTTCCTTCTGTTTTGCTTTGTTTTTATATTCCACAAATAAGTGAAATCATACAGTATTTGTCTTTGTCTGGCTTGTTTCCCTGAGCATAATACCTTCGAGATCCATCCATGTTGTTGGAAATGGCAGTATTTCTTTTCTTTCTATGGCTGAATAATATTCCATTATGTATATGTACCACATCTTCTTTATCCTATAGATAAATTTATCTATCCTTTATTCTATTTAAATTTATCTATCTTTTATTTTATTGATGGACACTTAGGTTGCTTCCGTACCTTGGTTATTGCAAATAGTGCAGCAGTAAACATAGGGGTGCATATGTCTTTCCAAATCAGGGGTTTTGTTTTTTTGGGGGGTGTAAATTACTGGGTCAAATGGTATTTCTATTTTCAGTTTTTTGAGGAACCTCCATACTGTTTTCCACAGCAATTGCGCCAATTTAAACATTCCCACCAAAGCGTAGGAGGGTTCTCCTTTCTCCACATCCTCACCAGCATTTGTTATTTCTTGTCTTCAGATAGTGGCCATCCTGGCTGCTGTGAGGTGATACTCAGTGTGGTTTTAATTTGCATTTCCCTTATGATTAGTGATGTGGATCTTTGCATGCGCCTGTTGGTCCTTTGGATTTCTTCTTTGGAGAAGTGTCTGTTCATGTCCTTCCCCCAGTTTTTAATTGGGTTATTGTTTTTTTGGTATTGAGGCATATGAGTTCATATATTTTGGATGTTAACACTTTATCATATGGGTCATTTACAAATATATTCTCCCCTACTGTAGGATAAGGCCTTTCATTTTTAATCCCTCCTAAATTAGACCCATTTCTTCTTTTTTTTGTTTTCACAAACCCCATTACAGTCACTGTCCATCAGCATAGTAAGATGTTGTAGAATCACTACTTGTCTTCTCTGTGTTGCACAGCCCTCCCCTTTCCCCCACCCCTCACATTATACATGCTAATCATAATACCCCTTCTTCTTCCCCACCCTTAACCCTCCCTACCCTTCCATTCTCCCCAGTCTCTTTCCCTTTGGTAACTGTTAGTCCATTCTTGGGTTCTGTGATTCTGCTGCTGTTTTGTTCCTTCAGTTTTTCCTTTGTTCTTATAATCCACAGATGAGTGAAATCATTTGGTATTTGTCTTTCTCCGCTTGGCTTATTTCACTGAGCATAATACCCTGGCTTTAGATTTGTGGTTACCAAAGGTTCCAGGTTACTTTCCTTACTATCTAAGAGTCTAACTTAACTCACTTAGTATGCTGTTACAAACACCATCTAAAAGTTCTTTTCTATTTCTCCTCCTTTTTCTTCCTCCTCCATTCTTTATATATTAGGTATCAAATTCTGTACTTTTTGTCTATCCCTTGATTGACATTGGGGATAGTCATTTTAATTTTGCATTTGCCTCGCTATCAGCTGCTCCACCGTCCCTACTGTTGTTTTACTACCTCTGGTGACAGCTACCCAACCCTAGGAACACTTCCATCTATAGCAGTCCCTCCAAAATAGACTGCGGAGATGGTTTGTGGGAGGTAAACTCTCAGCTTTTGCTTACTGGAAATTGTTTAATCCCTCCTTCAAATTTAAATGATAATCTTGCTGGATAAAGTATTCTTGGTTCCAGGCCCTTCTGCTTCATGGCATTAAATACATCATGCCACTCCCTTCTGGCCTGTAAGGTTTCTGCTGAGAAGTCTGATGTTGTTAGCCTGATGGGCTTTCCTTTGTATGTGATCTTATTTCTGCCTCTGGCTGCTTTTAACAGTCTGTCCTTATCCTTGATCTTTCCCATTTTAATTACTATGTGTCTTGGTGTTGTCTTCCTTGGGTCCCTTGTGTTGGGAGATCTGTGGATCTCCATGGCCTGAGAGACTATCTCCTTCCCCAGATTGGGGAAGTTTTCAGCAACTACCTCCTCAAAGACACTTTCTATCCCTTTGTCTCTCTCTTCTTCTTCTGGTGCTCCTATAATGCAAATATTGTTCTGCTTGGATTGGTCACACAGTTCTCTCAATATTCTTTCATTCTTAGAGATTCTTTTTTCTCTCTGTGCCTCAGCTTCTTTGTATTCCTCTTCTCTAGTTTCTATTTCATTCATTGTCTCCTCCACCATATCCAACCTGCTTTTAGTACCCTCCATTGTGCTCTTCAACGATTGGATCTTTGACCTGAATTCATTCCTGAGTTCTTGAATGTCTTTCCATACCTCCATTAGAATGTTGATGATTTTTATTTTGAACTCCCTATCCAGGTAAGGGGTCCAGGGTGGGGGCAAGGGACGTAGGCTACCTCTTGCCGATGTGCTTATCGCTTGTGTTTTCTGTTGGAATTCTTGGATCCCTGATCCTGCACCAGTGGAAAAGGACCTCATCAGGGAGGCTACTACCAGAGACTGCTTCTCTGGGTGCCGTACCCTGTGGAGGGCCAGGCCAACAGAACCCTGGGTGCTTCAACAGGGCTTCCCAGGCTGGGTTCCTTAGGAGGCAGGAGGCCACCTGGCTTTCCAGTGGCTTGGGAGAAGTTCTGCCAGAAATGGCTCCTCAGTGGCACCTGACTGCCAGCGAGGTCACAACTTTCTTGTGCTTATTAGCCTGTTTTTTTCCCACAGAGGAAGGGACCACACCCTGTTAGGCAGGAAAATAGATATGAGTGGGATGGAAAGAGAATAAGGCCAGGAAAAAGCCCACTAAAAATGACCCAGAGTGGATCAGTTAAAGCTCAAAAAGCCTGGAGCAACTTGACCTGGAATGTTTGAATATTCCCCAGAGAAAGGAGGATATGTCAGCATAGCCCATGGCTTTATTGTGTTAATCATGCAGGCCCAGCTTATTTTTTTGACTTAACCTACATGCTTTTTTTTTTTCTCCTTTGGCCCTAATCAAGTAGTTTGCAGTCTGGGCAATTAATAAAGCCCAGCATAAACAACATAGTCACAGGCAGGAAGGATTTCATCTTAAAAATAAGATTGTGTTTTAATACCCAGGAAGTTGAGAAGATTCTTAACTTACTCTTTAGCAAACAGACAATAACTCGGCCCACCCTGGGGGCAGGGGAAGCAGTCTTGTTTGATATGCTCCCAGACCAAGAAGGCTCAGCTCCCAGGGAGAAATCACAGCAGGAAGTTGCTTGTGTTAAGTTAGTTCTAAGTATTATTCAGAGACCACCTAACAGCTCTGCAACCCCAGCCCTTAGTCACATTCCTGAAGAATCCTTAAAAGGGGGAACCCGCAAGCTCTCAGGGTGCTCCTCTCCCTGAGGTCGCCTGCACTTCCTAAGTGCATAACCTTTTCACTTTAAACTTTCTTTTCAACCTTTCAGGGTGCTGTCTCTCTCTGAAGTTGCCTGCACTTTTTCTGTAAGTAACTTTAAATAAAACTTTTCCTCTGCTTCACTACTGTGTCTCTGCCTTTTGATTCTTTTTTGCGGTGGGGACAAGGACCAAGGAAAATAGACAGTGCTTCCCCAACAACCCCACCCCATCTTCAAGGAATATGCAGGTCACCCTGACTAGAGAGACTTGCAGCTTACCAAAGGTTCCAGGTCCAGCAAAGCCCTGGGCAGGTGCTGAGGACACCACAGAGGAGAGGCTGCTGCCTGATGCACCTACTCCAGGGGTATTCTGACCAAAGGTGGGTGTGAATGTGCCTAGAATGGAGAGACTGCAAAGAACTGAAAACTAGGCCCACAAGCAAAAGGTGTCAAAGCAGGTGATAATGAACTGGGGGGAGGTCTGCTTGCAAACGCATCCCCACAGGATCCCTTAGCCCACACCGCTATCCAGCTCACCCCTTGGTAAGGAAGCACATGGGGTGACTGGGTCCTAACCTCTGTGCTCCAGGTGAGCCTGCCCAGCCCCCCACCCACAACTGCAGCAGAGCCCGAGCTGTCCTTTGGCCACCTGAGGAGAAGCTTTGCACTCCCTTGGGCACCACAACGCAGCTGAGTGGGACACTGAGTGGACCTCTCTTCTCTCAGGACTAATGTTATGTCTCCTCCCCATTTGCCTGCCACCGCTCCTTTACTTCACCACAGCCCCACCCCAGAGTCAGCCCCCATCCTCCCACAGGCCCACTCGAACTCGGTCTCCTGCACATGCTTGCCCTCATGGAGACTCCTGCCCAGTGCTGGGCTACCCTCCACAGCGGCTCTCTGGGAAGATCCTCTCACATGTAACTGTATCTGTCTAGGCCTGAGGTGGGGAGGGTGCCCCCCCGAGGTGCTGACCTTGCACGTAATCTTCCCCCACACCCAACCTCTGGGGGGTCACACCTTATCGCAACCAGGAACTGCTCTTGCTCCCAGATCTCAGCTGCGAGCACAGTGCTGTCCCTGCTCCCGTGCCAACCGCACCCACTCCAGATCCTCTGCCTCATCAGGGCCTGTAGTCAGCCCCCTGCCCCTCCTGCTCCCTGTGCCATTTAACCAGGTTGGGTTTACTCTCTATCCACTGATTTTAGGTCCACACCTCAAGACTGAATGTTGCTGGGCAGACACAACTGTGCTGACCGGCCTTGCTTCAAATTCCTAACCACAATTTCCCAGACTTCAGAACTGCCCGGCACAGCTCTCACACGTCGTTTTCTCCCCCTCTCCAAAATGACTACTGAGAGAGGCCCTCCTTGGTATACATCTCCCCCTAACCCACGCCAAGGAGCTTTTCTATTCAGTGAGGAAAATGGAAGCTACCAGGGCCCAAACTACTTATCATGCATCTTCCAAATGGAAATAAAATCACTTCTGCCTGAAATTCTATAGTGACTTCCATTAGTACTTTAAGAAAAGCATTTTAAAAGGCCATGAAAGATCTTCCTTTCTGCTGTCTTTTAATGTCATTTTATCCCACCTTCCTTTTGAAGCCTCTGGCCACAGCTGGCTCTTCTCTGCTCATGAAAACATTAGGCTCGTGTCTGCCTTTGGGCCTTTGCTCCTGTGCCTGCAACGTCCTCAACCCCAGCCGCTGTCCCTGCTCCCAACTCTGGAACTATGGCCATGGCCTCTGTTTTCTATTGTCTCAGAAAGGCTGCCGCTGACCACCTAAATAGCTCCTCCGGTCATGAGTTACACCGCTACCTGAAACTGTTTACAGATAACATCTGTGATAACATCTCTCTCTCCACCACAGCATACACCTCCTAGAGCAGAGACCGTGTCGGCACTTAAAACAGCACCTGGCACTGTAGACCGAGCTGTTGCAGTGTTTGACAAGGTCCAGGCACGAGGAGGAATCCTGAAAACAGGAACCTCATAGCTGGCCCCTGCTAATTCCCGCACTTATTTTTGCAGTTATGATGGTGATTGGGCTCATATATGGGAAATCTTATGTACTTAAGATTATTCATCTTTAGTAAACAACATAACCCACAATATTGATCAAAGCAGCAATTCCGGAAATGAAAGCAGTGTTATGGGACCAACTGTTCCAGGCATACTGCCACAAATAAGTGAGGTAGAACAACCCAGGCCTCTCTTAAACCTAGATGCAGTTTGTCCTCCCCTTTGTAACAATTCAAACATGACTAACTGGGATTTCTTTAGAATATTGGCAGACAAGGAGTTATTGGAACCTAGGCCATGGAAAAACCCATTCTCCCAAGAAACATATATGAAACAGCAAAGTAATAAAGATTAATAGACCCCACTGCCCAGGGCCCCACTTATGTTGCTTATAATATTAGAAGACACCTCTGGTAACGCCCTCATAGAATTTATGAGCAAAATAAAATTTATATTTACAAATATCCCATATATAAAAGTTTATGATAAATTTATAAAATATTACTATATTAATAGTAAGGTAGTAAGAGCAGATTTAGTGTTCTTATATAAAGGATAAAGAGGACTGACTGCAAGGCCCTGGTGCCTGTAGATGCAGGAGGAAAGGTGTAAACATCTGAAATTGTGGAATGAATATTATAAAAGAATAAGGTGTTTTTGTTGTATTCATAGGAATGTTAAGGAATGGGTGATAGGAGTACCAGCCCTAGATTTTAGATGTAAGCCTCTACCCACGTGTAGGATAGGATTTAATTAATAATATAGTTACACTTAATAACCAAAAGGCATATGGCTTGCATTTTATATAACCTGCTTAAACTTTATATAGCCTTAGACACATATCTAAAAGTCTATATAATCTTACACACTTAAAGTAAAAATCATAGCCCACATGCTTAACCCACACACTGTCTTACGCCATTTTCTGTTTAGCACCTACCACATAGCTTACATGAATTACTAATCACAATAGACTAGGGGAAAGTTAAAAATTAAATGTTAAATGGCTACTATTAGAAGAAATAGTGATATTTACTTAAGGGTGATAAGCTGAAATTATGTAAACTGACAGAAAAAGGATTGTATTATTCATAATTTTAAAAAATGTTCAACATTATGTAAACCGTAAAAAGATACAAAAATAAAGACCCTGCCGCTTGATGTCAGGAGATGTTACAACTTTAATTGGGTGTTTCGTCTCCTCATTGATCTCACTCGCTGACACTGTCCTTTCCTTCGTGACCCACACCTCAGCTGGAGCTGGACTCCGACACCGAGCCCATACCAAATCTGATGTGCAAACACAGACGTGTTCTGAGGCATGCTGGCCACGTGGAAGGGAAAGGGTGTGCTCTGGCCAGCTGCACCCAGGAAGTTCTTACTCAAGCCACCCCAGAAAGGGGTCGTGCCACCAGTGCTCCCACTCTGTCCTCCCCAAAGCCGAACGCCCCAGTGGTGGAGCTGCTGTGGGGGTCAGCCATGCTCAACCCAAAGTCTCCACTGTGAGCAGGGCGCGCTGACAGCCCAGACGTGAAGGGCGATGAGGTAGTGCTGCCAAACACAGAACTACTGGTTCCACTGCTGGTGGTGAGGGTCATACCTCCGAAGCCCGAGGTGGTGGCTGCAAAAAAAGAGGAAACATGGATCATAGTCTAACCCCATACACAAAAGTACATACAAAATGGATAAAACACCTGAATATAAGTCATGAAACCATAAAACTCTTAGAAAAAAACAGGCAAAAACCTGAAAAAGACATATGCATCCCTATTTTTCTCACAGCACTATTTACAATAGCCAAGAAATGGAAGGAACCTAACTGTCCATCAGTACATGAATGGATAGAAAAGATGTGATACATATGTACAATTGAATATAATTCAGCCATAAAAAGAAAACAAGTCCTACGATTAGCAACAACATGGATGGAGCTGGAGGGTAATATGCTCAGTGAAATAAGCCAGGTGAAAAAAGACAAGTACCAAATGATTTCACTCATCTCTGGAGTATAAGAACAAAGGAAACACTGAAGGAACAAAACAGCAGCAGAATCACAGAACCCAAGAATGGACTAACAGTTACCAAAGGGAAAGAGACTGAGGAGGATGGGTGGGAAGGGAGGGAGAAGGGGAGAGAAAAAGAAAGGGGGCCTTATGATTAGCATACATAATGTGGGGGTGAATGGGGAGGGCTAGGCTACACAGAGAAGACAAGTAGTGATTGTACAGCATCTTACCAGGCTGACGGACAGGGATACTATTGGGGTTTGTGCAGGGTACGTGGGGAAGGGGGGAACCAAGTAATTGTAGATAGATACCAAAAAAAGAAAAAAAGTATTAAAGGCCATGAATGATCTTCCTTTCTCCTGTCTCTTAATGTCATTTAAACCCATTTTCCTTTTTAAACCTCTAGCCACACCAGCCTCTTCTCTGCTCATGAAAATATAAGCTCATCTCTGTCTTCGGGCCTTTGCTCTTCTGCCTGCAACGTCCTCACCCCCAGCCGCTGTCCCTGCTCCCAACTCTGGAACTGGGGCCATGGCCTCAGTTTGTTATTGTCTCAGAAAGGCAGCCAATGTCTACCTAAATAGCTCCTCCTGTCATGAGTTACACTGCTACCTGATGCTGTTTATGAATAACTTCTGTCATAACATCTAAATCTTCACCACAGCATACAGCTCCGAAAGCAGAGACTGGGTCAGCACTTAAAACAGTGCCTTGCACTGCAGACCGAGACAATTCCAAATCTCACCTGCAATCCCAGACATGTTCTGAGGCGTGCTGGCCACATGGAAGGGAAAGGGTGTGCTCTGGCCAGCTGCATCCAGGGAGTTGGGATTCAACCCTCCCCAGAAAGGGTTCTTGAGACCAGTTCTCCCACTCTGTCCTGATGTAAAGCTGAATGTCCCAGTGGTGGAGCTGCTGTGGGGGGCAGCCATGCTCATCCTAAAGCCCCCACTGCCAGCGGGACCTGCTCACACCCCAGACGTGAAGGGCAATGAGGTGGTAACGCCAAACACAGAGCTACTGGTCCCACTGCTGGTGGTCAGGGTCATAGCTGCAAAGGCCGAGGTGATGGCTGCAAAAAAGGAGGAAACATGGATCATTGTCTAACCCCATAGACAAAGTAAATTTCAAATGGATCAAGACCTGAATGTAAGTCATGAAACCATAAAACACTTAGGAAACAACAGTAAAAAATCTCTTGGACACAAACATGAGTGACTTCTTCATGAACATATCTTACCAGGCAAGGGAAAGGAAAGCTAAAATGAACAAATGGGGCCATATCAAGCTTTAAAGCTTCTGTACAGTAAAGGACACCATCAACAGAACAAAAGGGCATCGTACAGCATGGGAGAATATGTTCATAAATGACAGATCCAATAAAGGGTTGGCATCCAAAATATAGAAAGGGCTAACACACCTCAAAAACAAAAAGGAAATAATCCAATTAAAAAATGGGCAGGGGAGCTGAACAGGTCTCCAAAGAGGAAATTCAGATGGCCAATAGACACATGAAAAGATGGGCACATTGCTTCTCATCAGAGAAATGAAATTAAAACCACAATGAGATATCACCTCACACCAGTAAGGACAGCTACCATCCAAAACACAAGCAACAACAAATGTTGGCGAGGTTGTGGAGAAAAGAGAACCCTCCTACACTGTTCGTGGGAATGTAAATTTGTTCTACCATTGTGGAAAGCAATATGGAGGTACCTCAAAAAGCTCAAAAAGGAAATACCATTTGACCCAGGAATATCACTCCAAGGAATTTCCACTAAGAATACAACAGCCCAGTTTGAAAAAGACAGATGCACCCCTATGTTTATCGCAGCACTGTTTACAACAGCTAAGAAAAGGAAAAACCCTACGTGTCCACCAGTAGATGAATGTATAAAAAAGATGTGATACATATGCACAATGGAATATAATTCAGCCATAAGAAGAAAACAAATCCTACCATTTGAAACAACATAGATGGAACTGGAGGATAATATGCTCAGTGAAATAAGCCAGGCGAAAAAAGACAAGTACCACATGATTTCACTCATCTTTGGAGTATAAGAACAAAGGAAAAACTGAAGGAACAAAACAGCATCAGAATCACAGAATCCAAGAATGGACTAACAGTTACCAAAGGGAAAGGGACTGAGGAGGATGGGTGGGAAGGGAGGGATAAGGGGAGAGAAAAAGAAAGGTGGCGTTATGATTAGCATACATAATGTGCGGGTGAACGGGGAGGGTAGGCTACACAGAGAAGACAAGTAGTGATTGTACAGCATCTTACTAGGCTGACGGACAGGGATACTAATGGGGTTTGTGCGGGGTACGTGGGGAAGGGGGGAACCAAGTAAACTTACTGTTTTTCAGGTAATTGTAGATAGATACCAAAAAAAGAAAAAAATTTTTGAAGGCCATGAATGATCTTCCTTTCTGCCTGTCTCTTAATATCATTTTATCCCACTTTCCTTTTTAAACCTCTAGCCACACCGGCCTCTTCTCTGCTCATGAAAACAGAAGCTCGTCTCTGCCTTCGGGCCGTTCCTCTTGTGCCTGCAACATCCTAACCCCCAGCCGCTGTCCCTGCTCCCAACTCTGGAACTGCGACCATGGCCTCGGTTTGCTATTGTCTCAGAAAGGTGGCCACTGTCTACCTAAATAGCTCCTCCTGTCATGAGTTACACTGCTACCTGATGCTGTTTATGAATAACTTCTGTCATAACATCTAAATCTTCACCACAGCATACAGCTCCAAAAGCAGAGACTGGGTCAGCACTTAAAACAGTGCCTTGCACTGCAGACCGAGACAATTCCAAATCTCACCTGCAATCCCAGACGTGTTCTGAGGCGTGCTGGCCATGTGGAAGGGAAAGGGTGTGCTCTGGCCAGCTGCACCCAGGGAGTTCGGATTCAACCCTCCCCAGAAAGGGTTCTTGAGACCAGTTCTCCCAGTCCGTCCTGACGTAAAGCTGAATGTCCCAGTGGTGGAGCTGCTGTGGGGGGCAGCCATGCTCATCCTAAAGCCCCCACTGCCAGCGGGACCTGCTCACACCCCAGACGTGAAAGGCGATGAGGTGGTAACGCCAAACATGGAGCTACTGGTCCCACTGCTGGTGGTCAGGGTCATAGCTGCAAAGGCCGAGGTGATGACTGCAAAAAAGGAGGAAACATGGATCATTGTCTAACCCCATAGACAAAAGTAATTTTGAAATGGATCAAAGACCTGAATGTAAGTCATGAAACCATAAAACACTTAGAAAACAACAGGAAAAAATCTCTTGGACACAAACATGAGTGCCTTCATGAACATATCTTCCCAGGCAAGGGAAAGGAAAGCAAAAATGAACAAATAGGACCATATCAAACTTAAAGCTTCTGTACAGTACAGAAAACCATCAATAGAACAAAAGGTCATCCTCCAGTATGGGAGAATATATTCATAAATGACAGATCCGATAAAGGGTTGACATCCAAAATATAGAAAGAGCTAACACACCTCAAAAACAAAAAGCAAATAATCCAATTAAAAAATGGGCAGGGGAGCTGAACAGACAGGTCTCCAAAGAAGAAATTCAGATGGCCAATAGACACATGAAAAGATGGGCCACATTGCTTCTCATCAGAGAAATGTAAATTAAAACCACAATGAGATATCACCTCACACCAGTAAGGACAGCTACCATCCAAAACAAGCAACAACAAATGTTGGCGAGGTTGTGGAGAAAGGAGAACCCTCCTACACTGTTCGTGGGAATGTAAATTTGTTCTACCATTGTGGAAAGCAATATGGAGGTGCCTCAAAAAGCTCAAAAAGGAAATACCATTTGATCCAGGAATATCACTCCAAGGAATTTCCACTAAGAATACAACAGCCCAGTTTGAAAAAGACAGATGCATCCCTATGTTTATCGCAGCACTGTTTACAACAGCCAAGAAAAAGAAAAAACCTATGTGTCCACCAGTAGATGAATGTATAAAAAAGATGTGATACATATGCACAATGGAATATAATTCAGCCATAAGAAGAAAACAAATTCTACCATTTGAAACAACATAGATGTAGCTGGAGGGTAATATGCTCAGTGAAATAAGCCAGGTGGAGAAGGACAAGTACCACATGATTTCACTCATCTCTGGAGTATAAGAACAAAGGAAAAACTGAAGGAACAAAACAGCATCAGAATCACAGAGCCCAAGAATGGACTAACAGTTACCAAAGGGAAAGGGACTGAGGAGGATGGGTGGGAAGGGAGGGATAAGGGCAGGGAAAAAGAAACGGGGCATTATGATTAGCATACATAATGTGGGGGTGAACGGGGGGGGCTAGGCTACACAGAGAAGACAAGTAGTGACTGTACAGCATCTTACTAGGCTGACGGACAGGGACACTAATGGGGTTTGTGTGGGGTACTTGGGGAAGGGGAGAACCAAGTAAACTTACTGTTTTTCAGGTAATTGTAGATAGATACCAAAAAACGAAAAAAAATTTTAAAGGCTATGAATGATCTTCTTTTCTGCCTGTCTGTTAATGTCATTTTACCCCAGTTTCCTTTTTAAACCTCTAGCCACACCAGCCTCTTCTCTGCTCATGAAAACATAAGCTCATCTCTGCCTTCGGGCCTTTGCTCTTGTGCCTGCAATGTCCTCACCCCCAGCTGCTGTCCCTGCTCCCATCTCTGGAACTGCGGCGAAGGCCTCAGGTTTCTACTGTCTCTAAAAGGCTGCCGCTGTCTAACTAAATAGCTCATCCAGTCATGAGTTAAACTGCTACCTGGTACTGTTTATGGATAACTTCTGTGATAACATCTAAATTTTCAACAGAGGGTACAGCTCCAGAAGCGAAGACTGTCTCACCACTTAAAACAGTGCCTTGTACTGCAGACCGAGCCCATTCCAAATCTCACCTGCAATCTCAGACGTGTCCTGAAGTGTCCTGGCCACGTGGATGGTAGAGGGTGTGCTCTGGCCAGCTGCACCCAGGGAGTCTGGATTCAAGGATCCCCAGAAAGGGTTCTTGAGACCAGTTCTCCCAGTCCGTCCTGACCCAAATCTGAATGAGCCAGTGGTGGAGCTGTTGTGGGGGGCAGCCATACTGATCACAAAACCTCCACTGCCAGCGGGCCCTGCTGACACCCTGGACGTGAAGGGCGTTAACGTAGTGCCACCGAACACTGAGGTACTGGTCCCGCTGGTGGTGGTCAGGGTCATAGCTGCAAAGGCCGAGGTGATGGCTGCAAAATAGGAAGAAACATGGATCATTGTCTAATGCATAGACAAAAGTAAATTTGAAATGGATCAAAGACCTGAATCTAAGCCATGAAACCATAAAACTCTTAGAGAAAGACAGGCAAAAATCTCTTGGACATAAACATGAGCATCTTCTTCTTGAACGTCTCTCTTCAGGCAAAGGAAAAAAAAGCAAAAATGAACAAATGGGACTATATCAAGCTTAAAAGCGTCTGTAAAGTAAAGAACACCATCAACACAACAAAAGGACATCCTACAGCATGGGAGAATATATTCATAAATGACAGATCTGGTTAAGGGTTGACATCCAAAATATATAATGAGCAAACACAGCTCAACAAATAAAAAGCAAATATTCCAATTAAAAAATGGGCATGGGAGCTAAACAGACACTTCTCCAAAGAGGAAATTCAGATGGCCAATAGACACATGAAATCATGCATCATATTGCTTGTCATCAGAGAAATGCCAATAAAGACCACAATGAGATATCACCTCACACCAGTAAGGATCGCCGCCATCAAAAACACAAACAACAACAAACGTTGGTGAGGTTGTGGAGAAAGGGAAATCCTTCTACACTGTTGGTGGGAATGTAAATTCGTTTAACCTTTGTGAAAAGCAATATGGAGGTTACTCAAAAAGCTCAAAATAGAAATACATTTGACCGAGGAATTCCAAACCAACTAATTTACCCTAAGAATACAGCTGCCCAGTTTGAAAAAAGACAGATGCACCCCAATATTTGTCACAGTGCTATTTACAACAGCCAGGAAATGGAAAAAAACTAAGTGTCTATCAGTAGACAAATGCATAAAAAAGATTTGATACATATGCACAATGGAATATAATTCACCTATAAGAAGAAAACAAATCCTACCATTTGCAACAACATGGATGGAGCTAGAGGGTATTATGTTCTGTTAAATAAGTGAGGTGGAGAAAGACAAGTACCAAATGATTTCACTCATCTCTAGAGTATAAGTGCAAAGGAAAAACTGAAGGAACAAAACAGGACCACAATCACAGAACCCAAGAATGGACTAACAGTTACCAAACAGAAAGAGACTGAGGAGGATGGATGGGAAGGGAGGGATAAGGGCAGGGAAAAAGACAGGGGGCATTATGATTAGCATGTATAATGTGGGGGGGCATGGGTAGGGCTAGGCTACACAGAGAAGACAAGTAGTGATTCTACAGTATGTTACTACACTGATGGACAGTGATTCTAATGGAGTCTGTGCGGGATACTTGGTGAAGGGGGGAGCCAAATAAACATAATGTTCTTAAGGTAATTGTAGTTTAACAAAAAAAAAACACCATTTTAAAGGGCCGTGAATGAAATTCCTTTCTGTCTGTTTCTTAATGTCATTTTATCCCACCTTCCTTTTTAAACCTCTAGC